>NC_090928.1:1011528439-1016528439 GCF_040938575.1 Ambystoma mexicanum
GATTTCATGTGCATGTGTTATGAACTGCACTATCCTTATTATTTGGCAAAATGAAGCCACCGCTAATCACCCAACCCAATATTTCCCCTACTTAGGTCTCAATGTTTTACAAGGGCCTATCTCTTATTCTGACTCACTGTTTTGAGTTGCATACATTTAATAATTGTGTTCATCAGTTGCCCAGCACCTGCTACTTGGGGACAAGGCTGATCCTTGCATTATGCTCTGAGAGAGGAACACATTAATTACAAAGGATAATTTCTCAAAGTACTGTTTTAAAGAATATTATTTGACATATTTTAACTATTTGATTTAGAGCCTTGTTATGCATCAAAACTCCTTTCAAGCAAGCACTTCAAGGAAATCCTCGACTGTGACTCATCTAGGACTGCAGTGTTCAAATACAACATATGTAAGGGAAGGGAAGTTAAGGTAAGTGGTCTTATGTATCACCTTCTGACAATAATGCGGGCCTGCATATGGCTCTGTAAGAATAAAGGTGGTAGGTGTTGTTAGTCGCACAGCAGGAAGGCAGATGCAGAAAACCTGTTTCGTTCATGAGTGCAGGTCGGAAGTACCCGCTACCTGTCTGCTGATATTAGTCCTCTGTTCCATATTGAGGGGGAAAATACAAGTTCAGTTTAACTATAAGGGCAACTCCCTTGTTGTGAAGCAGTGATTAAAGTGACTTAAGTGATTGAAGTGGTTATTGCTAGAAATTGGCAGGTAGGAGTCTTTTAAGTACCCTAGACCTGCTCGGTATTTGGATGCCATGAGTGAAGTGTGAATTTGCAATATTTTAGTGGTGAAGAGTTAGTTCAGACATAAGAGGGCAGGGGAGTGGTGGGATTAGGGTTTTGTTATTTCCTGGGTTTTTGTTGTGGATTTCCTTGGGAAGCTGAGACATTCAGAATATCATCAATGCATAGTAAGCAGTGAAGTAATTGCTTGAATGTTCTTCATAGAACAGGGGATAAACAAAGGTAACTCTCACAATACAGTGTTGTTGTGAATTGGACAATGCACCTGTTTGTTTCTTCAGCGCAGTGCTCAGATCAGGAGGACATATTTTGCAAACCAATAGAGTTATTGTTGTTTCTTCATAGTTGGTTAGTTAAAGAGCCAAGTCATGAGCTGTTTACTGAACATCAGGTAGTTCACTTCCAGGTGAAGATGATTTGGTAGGGTGTTCAAGAGTTTCATGTCTAGTACGGAGAATGAGGAACCCCCCCACCCCCCTTCTCATTGCTTATTGAGGTTAGGGACTAACACTAATGCAGTGTTGCTGGACCTTAGTGTTCTGAAATGAGCATTGTGCTAGAAAGTCTTTGCGGAGGATAGTGGACCCTTCCATGGTTTGAAGGTTGGATAATGCACATGGTGTTGGAAGAATCCTTTTCTTAATGGGCAGCCAATGGAGAGTGAGTAATGCTTGTGTGATATGTATGCATAGAGTAGTCTGGCTGCTAAATTGTAGACTCTTTGTACTTTGCTCATCAGGCAGTCAAGGATGTTAGCGTACTCTAGTCTAGATAGAACTCATTATATTACTGCCATGGTTCTGTGGTTGATACAGCATACTGTGCAGAGTTAGAAGAAGCAGTTTCAAATGATGGCACTGACCTGTGATTTAAATAGGAGGGTATTGACCAGTGTGGTTCCCAGCTTCCTTATTGTGGTAGAAGGTGTTTGGCATCAGCCCATCTAGTCAGGCCAAAGCACTGAGGTGTTGCTAGAGGTTTCTGAATTGAGGATTATTAGTTCTGTTATGGTAGGCTTCGGTTTTCTGTCTTGTTGCTGTCATCCAGCAATCCACAGGTGCATTGCCTGTTTTGATATATGATACATTTTTTGACAGAATGTTCTTTAAGATTGTGGATTACTTGTGTCTCGTTCATTTAGTTGTAGCAGGTGATGTCAGATTGGTTGATGAGCTTCACAAAAGGTAAACTGTAGATATTTAATAGGAGAGGTGATATTGTGGATCCTGAAGGTGGTCTCCAGATTATCAAGCATGGATGGGATTTATAGGGCGGCATGATGGTGGTTTCAGTTCTATCCTTGAAAAAGGAGGTGAGTCAACATGGAGCTGTTCCTTTATTACCAATTTTTCCTGTATTTTCAGAAATGTATTCGATGAGCGATAGCATCCACCTTTCGATCCGGGGAGGCGGCTTTGAAGAGGTGCCTGACAGAATTGGAATCAGGGGCTTGTGGTCGGTGACCACAACGACGGGTTTGCCGAGGATGTATATCCTGAAGTGTTTGCATCCCCACAGGATGGCGAGGGCTTCTCTCTCGATTTGCGAGTAGCGCCTTTCCGTGTCAGTGAGGGCCTTGCTAGCGTAGGCAATGGGTCTCATTGCCCCCAGTTCGTCGGCCTGCATGAGGACTGCCCCTAGGCCAACGGGGCTGGCGTCAACGACGATCTCTGATTCTCGGCTGGGGTGGAAGTAGGCCATCGTCTCCTGCTCTGACAGGGCCTCTTTGATGGCGTTGAATGATCTTTGTTCTGCCGCTGTCCATTGCCACGGTACGTCATTCCTGGTGAGTGCCCTCAATGGTTCTGACAGGGAGGCCAAGTCTTTGATGAATCTACCGCAGTAGTTGACCATCCCCAGGAAGCTCCGAATTTCCGCAGGGGAAGTGGGAGGAGGCGCATCTCTAATGTCTTTTACTTTGCCGGGATCAGGTGAAATGCCGTTCGCATGGAAGGTGAAACCGAAGAATTCCAGCCGATCTTTCAGGAATTCACACTTCTCTTGGTGAAGTGTAAGACCCACTGCCTGGAGTCTCTCAAACGTGCGTTCTAGTCTTTTAAGGTGTTCGCTCTCAGATCTGGCGAAGACCAGAATGTCGTCGGACATGTTGATGACACCCCTCAGGCCAGACAACGCTCCTCGTATTGCATTCTGGAAGACCTCAGCTGCGGATGAGATCCCGAAGTTGAGTCTCTTGTATTGGTACAGCCCTTCGTGCGTCGTGAACGTGGTAATGTACCTCGACTCGGGGTGCAGTTCCAGCTGATGGTAGCCTGATCTGAGGTCTAGTTTGGAGAAGACTTTGGCGCCTTGGAGTTCGCCGACGATGTCGTCCAGGGTGGGCGTGAGGTGGCGTTCTCTTTTGATGGCCGCATTAGGTAGCCTCATGTCCACGCAGATGCGCACAGCCCCTGGTTGTTTCGGCTTCGGGGCCACTACGATGGGTGAAACCCACGGGGTGGGCCCTTCTACCCGTTCGATGATGTCTCGGTCCATTAGCTGCTGCAATTCCGCCTCTACTTGTGCTCTCAGGTGAAATGGAATTCGGCGGTGTTTGAGGGCTGTCGGCCTTACGGATTTGTCGATGTGCAATCGAATGGGGTCAGCGTTCAGTTTGCCAATGCCCTTGAAGAGGCTCGCGAACTTGTGTAACATGCCTTTTAGATCTGCATGGTATACCCCGAAAGTGAAATGCACGATGTCCAGCGCTTCTGACGCAGCGCAACTCAGTAGTGAGTGGGGGCTGACGTCGGTGACGAAGAATCTTGCCTTGATGGAGTTTTGTCCGTGCGATACTGGGGCGATGAATGCACCTTGGATGGGTAAGGGGGTGTCACCACCGAATGCATATATCCTCGCTGTTGACGTCGCCAGTTCTGGTGGGCCTGGCAGGGCTACGTAGTGTTTGGTGGCTAGCACGCAGACTGAGGCCCCGGTGTCAATGAGGATGGGGGTGGGAATGCCCTGGATGTCGACGGTGCACTTGGGCTGGCGTTTCGTGCTGGGACCTCTCGCGATGCTGGAGATGAAGAAGACTTCTTCCTCTTCCTCCTCTTCTTCTTCCGCGAGATCCAGGTCTTGCAGGCCTTGATCAATGGAGGAGATGCCTCTCACTCTGCGGGAACTGCTTCGCCCCGCTCTCTCTGGTCCTCTCGATGTTGTGACAGGGGCAGCTGCACGGCACGTCCTGGCAAAGTGGCCTGGTACGCCGCATCGGGCGCATGTTCTTGACCTGGCCGGGCAGTCACCGCTGTGGGGAAGGTCATACCCACAGTTCGAGCACGATGGCGCGGTGCTTGGGGTGGACGCGGTGTCAGACTTTCTCGGCGTCCATCTTGGCCTGTTCGCAGACGACCGCCCTACTGCAAATGCATCTTCATTGAGTCCTGGTCGCGAGGCAGCGTCCATTTTCGCGCCTCTGGCTTCCGCTAGTTCGTGTGCTCTGCCCAGGTCTAGAATTTGCTGGAGGGTTAGGCCAGGCTCCCTCAACACCTGCCTCCGAAGTTTACCGGAGCTGCACCCTTGTAGCAGTTGGTTGCGGACCATCTCCTCTTCATCGGCCCATCTGCAAGAGGACGCCAGGTGTCTCAGGCGGGCGCAGAATTTGTCTAGGGGTTCATCGTCTAACTGCTTCTCAGCGCCCATGACGAATCTATCAAAGTCCACATTGGCCATGGGTAAGAAGTGGTCTTTGAGTGCCTGCTTGACGGCGTCGTAATTGACCACGGGGATGGTCAGGGAGTCATAGATCTTGTGGACTTCTGCGCCTGCTGAATAGATCATGGTCGCAATCTTTTCATCATCGTCGTCAACCCCTGCTGCCCTGAAGAACATGTCCAGTCTTTTGACCCACAGCAGCCACTTCGGTCCTAGCTTGGAAGGGGGCCCAGTGGCATCGAACTCCGGCATGGGGGCTAGGGAGCTGCGGGCTCTGCGGGGAACTGGGGCTGCGGCGCCCTCATCGTCTGCGCCGTCACCCATTTCTTCCTGCTAGGTACTCACAGGTGGTAGATATGGCCTTGTGGTAGTGGTGGGAGCGAAATCCCCTTCTTTCTTCTTGCTTGCCACAGCCTGGCACCAGCAAGGCTGTGGGGTTTCCAAATCTTCTTCTTTCTTCTTTATTACCACAGCCTTGCACCAGCAAGACTGTGGGGGTTCCAAAAATTGTTCGTGATTGTTTATCTTTATTTTTCCTGGCGCCGTCGGCGAGTGGCGCACGAGCACCCTGTTGGGCCGCAACCACGGTCGCCGCGCGTGACGGCGAGCGGATCAAAGGAAAAACAAAATGGCCGCCGGTGCGTCGTCAGTATAAGACGCGGGCGGACTTAACTGACGTTTCGTGGCCGGGCACGGGAGTGGGCCGTGGCTCGTCCTCGTCGCCAGTGTGATGGTCGGAGGGCCCGTGGTGTCGGGGGGGCCCCTCCGGTGTATGCGGCTGCCGCGTAGCGACGCCGCGCAAGAACAGACACGGAGGCGTCTGCTCGTTCCGGCGCTCCGGCTCCAACTGCCGGGCGCCGCCTTTATTGTTAACTGCGCATGCGCCGGCTTGCAAGCCGCGCATGCGCCTGTTGTGTAATACGTACACAACATGACTGACGGTGTCAAACTCGTTGAGATGCCGAAGAGGATGTTTGCACTCTCGGAATTAACCTCTGCATTGTTTTTACACGTGAACACAGAGCAAATTGTGTACCCCCAGTCGTTATAAAACTGTGCTGTGCCGGATACAGGAGGTTGCTTGTTTCAATGTAGTAGTGGAGGTGGATGTATATAAATTGGTTCAGTATCTTCCAAATGAAAAGAGTGTTTGAGATTGGGTGGTAGCTTGCTCTGACAGTTGGGTCGGTTGTGGGCTTTTTAAGAAGAGGTAGGACTCTTCTAGTGTTGATGGAATCATTGAGGAAGGGTATGGATATAGGAGTTAGACCGGGAGGTTTCACAGTGAATGTGGATAAATTGGGGAGAGGAGGGGCACAGATTCTCCTGAGACCTGGTTGGGTTGCATGAGTCGATCAATGGAAGTAAGTGGATCCTATGGTTAAAAAAGCCATATTCAGGTTGGAAAGGTGGTGGTTAAAAGCATCAGCAATGTGCTGTTTTTGATGATTTATGAGTGTGACCACCCTTTATTGTTCAAGTGCTTCTGAATATGGAGGATATTTCTGTTGAAATGTGTAGCAATCTGATCGCGGGGTCCTTGAGTTAGGGGTAGGAATTGTGTTGAAGCCAATACAGCTTACCAGGATGTTGAATGTTCTGTCTGTTAAGAGGGCAGACCATAGACATGGCTAGAGTGTCAGGTGAGTAGGAGGCAACTTTCCAGCTGCCATGCCAGGCTCAAAGCAATGCTCTGTTTCATGTCACATGAAACAGGCAGCAATTAATCAGCCTCAAGGGGGGCAGGCAGACAGAAGTCAGGGAATCACAGGGAAGGGAAAAAGCAGAGGATCCAGAGTGTGGGGGAAATCTAATAGGGGGAAGCGATTTTGCAAGGCTCGCTGGGGGACAGGCATAAAGAAACCTATTGCCTTGAATTCCAGAAGGAAGAGGGCCTCATAATTCCCTAGGCCACGGGTGCGCATATTGCTGTTCTGGGTCATGTGTCCTGACAGCAATTAATCAGCGTTGAGAAGGGCATGCAGAGGGGTGGCAGTTGTTCAGCAGTGGTAATGGAGAGAGCAGAGGATATTGAGTGATCCATTAAGAAAAACAAATGAAAAAAGTAAAAGGGGGAGAGGTCCCTTACCTGGCTGGCTCTGGAAGGTGGGAACAAACTAATTTCTTGCCTCGAGGTGTGTTTTCCTGTTTGCTTGCTCTCTTCCAGCTAAGTACAGACTTTGAAGCAAGGTTCATATTATAAATGTTGAATTGACTAAAATCTGTGACACCAATGACAAGACTCCCACCAAGCTGCTGAGAAAATAGTATACAGGGACATGGAGGCAGCCCTGTTCTCAGGGAAAATAGCTTAGTATATCTCAGGTAAGATAAGATATCTAGCTATCACATGTCTCTTATGTCTCCCCCATCAAATGGCAAGTCTAAAATGTGCTGAAGGATGTTTGGGTGGCAGAGCAGACTTCATCTCCAATTTGCCCTTTCACTGCTGTCCACAAAATTCTGCATTGTGATTTAATTGAGACACCACAAATTGGTTATTAGCTCCCTGGTGGTTTAACTGAATCAAACAGATGGTTTGGATTGCCAGCTTTATTTGCTTAAAAACGTTCTCTCTTTAAGCAGCTTTCTCCACCTCTTACACCATTTTCTTTTCACCTCATCTTAGATGTGCCTCTCCCACAAATTGTCATGTTACAACCTCCCCTTCTTGCAGCCCGCCACCCACCCCTTCACTGCTGCATACCTAGGCTTTGCCTACCTGTTTGAGCTCCTTTTGGGATAGGGAAGTGCACTGTAGGTTTGTATTGCACTTTCCAGTTTCCACACATTGGCACCCAGCAAACCCTCTCCCCCCCACTGTCTGGCTATTACTTTGGGCAAATGGACATTACTGTTGTGACGAGAAACATGGCTGGCCCACCTTAAGGGGAGAACTACCTTAAAATAAGGGGAAAGAAGCCAAGGACCTGGGGAAGCAAGGGAGGAAGAGGAGGGGCTACTAGAGCCTGGAACAGAAACCTGAAAATAAAATAAAGAATGTTTCAGTTGTTCCATGGTTTTGTGTGTCTCTGTGTATGGTGAGTGGCGTTCCGGGGAATGAGACTCAGTTACTGAAGGGTTACCCTAGACACAACTGGCAATGAAGAAGAAACAGACCCATGTGAGGAAAAGTGGGATATACACTGAGGCTGATCGTGGCGTGCCTCCGGAGACAGTGGTGGTGATCTGCCACTCGGCAGATCACTTCAGTCCACATAAGGAAATGCCATCCGCCAATATAGACCGCAGTCCACCCCATTAGGAGGGTCAGGGCAGTCTGCCCGTGGTGAAGGAAAGGTTGGAAAAAGGCAATCCGCCCACATAGAGGGCAGTCCATCACAGTAGGGAAATCGAGGAGTTCCACATGCAGAACAGAAGGCCATCCGCCCGCATAGACAGCAATCTACCACATGAGGAGTGTTGGGGCGGTCCACCCGTAATGAAGGACAGGTTGGAGAAAGGAAATATTCCCACATAGACCACAGTCCCCCGCAGGAGGAAGACCACAGAGGACCGCTCACAGAACGGAAGCCAATCCGCCCACAAAGAGGGCAGACTGCCATGCAAGGAGTATAAGGGCAACCCGCCCACAGAAGAGGAGGATAACCACTCATTAGTATTGCTGAACCGGGCACCTGAAAGT
This sequence comes from Ambystoma mexicanum, assembly GCF_040938575.1. NCBI lineage: Eukaryota > Metazoa > Chordata > Amphibia > Caudata > Ambystomatidae > Ambystoma > Ambystoma mexicanum. The sequence goes on from NC_090928.1 coordinate 1,011,536,504, forward strand.
AAGTGGAACGTGCCATCTGCCCACCGATTAAGGGCATCCACTGGTCCCGCCTGAGGGAGCAGCAATGACCCACTGCTGATGCACAGCAGCAGAGGATGCATAACATTTGCCAATACGGGAAATCCGCCTTGCATGAAAAGGGTGCCTATCCTGGCAACAGAGTTCATGGCTCTTTGCCCCCCCTCCCCTCCCCACCCCACCACCACCACTGTGCTGATTCCAGCACCAGAGGAAGAGCAGAAGAGAAAGGGAAAGGAGGGCAATCCACCAACTCTGGCCACTGATCCAATATCTGGGATGAAAACGTAAAGGAAAGGGCACAACACCCACATTACAAAGAAAGAAGCTACACAGTACTGCCTCAGCCATATCAGCTCTGCTGCCTCACTCTGCAGCCTACCACCCAGCTGAAAGAACTTTGTAGGGAGGAGTCAATAAGGCAGATTTGCACCTCAAGGAATTTACACATAAAGGTAAGCTGTGACACCACAGTGGATGGAGTAACAGTGATAAAAGAAAGTACAGGACAAACAAGAAAGTCATTCGAGGGCACGTGACCTGCATCGGGCAATACATGCAGTTGGACCGGAGAGGAACCTCCACCCACCAGAAGCAAAGAGGATTCTGCCCTCTGGATCAAGCAGACGCTTCTGCCATCCAGGTCAAATGACAACTATGACCTTGAGACACAGAGGAAAAAACTCACAAGACTATGGGGGAACTAGATGGGAAATGACATAGTGAGTACAGCAGGTCTGCACGGGACACTGCAAGACAGAAGGGAACTGTGTACGCATCTAAAAGACCTCAAAACAGCACCCACATCCAAGTGAAACCAAAATGAGCACACAGGAAGGAGATGCTAACAATGGTGCACAAAGATATGCCACCAGCGCGCAGGCCATACAACTTGACCAAATCATCAGAAAAAAAGTAAACATCCTGGGAATGGATACCGACCACACCTGCCCTGAAACCCCGGGTGGGGCCCAAGGAGGGAAAGAAAGGACACACATGCCGTCCCACAAAGGCGGCAGCCTGCTGGCCTGCCGAGGAAAGGAAGACAGGCATACCACGCTAATGACAAAGGAGCGGGCAGTCCAAATAATAATAATAATAATTATAATAATAATAATAATAATAATAATAATAATAATGATAATAATAAATGGGATGCAGAAAGTCCACTGAAAATCAGAGGACCAAGCAGCACCTGAAGCAGACTGGGGTGCACTCAAGGAAGGATGAGGGCAGAAGATACATGCAAAAGGAGGGTCAAGAGTGGATCTAACATACCGGTGACACAAAGGAAGGAATACAAATGCAAAGAAACACCTGATATAGAGAGGACAAAGAAAGAAGGAAGATGACAAGGATTCAAGGAGCGGATGAGAAAGGGCACAGGGTGGAAGAGATGCATGAGGTGTGACTCACACAAGCAGATGAAACAAAGGTTGAGCTGAAGACTTCAAGGAAACGGGAATGTACGGAGGAAACAGAGAATTCTCACTTCCAGTAGGACACCAACTGAGTGAAGAAGGTGGGAGAAAAAGGAAGAGAAAGAAATAAGGGCAGAGTAAAGAGGAAAAAGAAAGCCATAAGAGCAGAACTGGCTTTGGGGAAGGGGCTGCCAGAGAAAGCAATCATATCTGCCATGGTAGAAGAGGATTCCAGCTAGTGGGTACAACAGTTTAGGAAGCTAGCAGAGGGGCTACCAAATGAAGTTCCAGCCTCAGATGTATCCCAGAGCAAGCACACAGGACTATTTTATCTACCTTCCATGAACACCTAGAAAATAGGCCAGCTTCTTATAATATTGTCACAAAGTATAAAAAGTGCACACATTTTTAAACTACTGCAATACTTCCTGTAGAGTGCAATATTAACAAGGGATTTCACAGGGCTTCTTCTCAGATCTTTAAGTGGTCTTTTGGGGAAGTGTGTTGCCCCTTGTCCTTGCGACCATGGTTAAAATCCCAGCCTCAAGGCACAGTTAAACCAAACACACCACAGGATAGCTTAATGCAATCGAACATCACGAAATAGATGTAGAGTGCAAATGGATATTCCTGGATTGGGGAATCGGGTTTGGGGAGACGTTTTTTGGCAGATCCGGGAAGATCCCAATTCCAGCAGTGAGTTCATGTGTTTCAGGTTGCTCTTTGGATTCTCCAAGACTACAATAGCATGGATTCCATGCTTTGGGGCAATACTTTGTGCCGATTAATGGAATAGTGCGCAGAGATCCTGCAAATCCTGCATGCCGAGAACAACTCGCGTGAGCCTGTATGCAGTGATTTTTCTGCACGCTCTGTGTATTCATGGAATTGTTTGTGCAAAGTAACTGTATACACAATTAGTGGCTGGAACACCCCGACACGTGCCCATGCAAAGCGAAAGCAGCGAGAAACAGCTACATTTGCGTGCTCCCTGGGCGCGAATACAAGCACCTTTAAAACAGTGCATTGGGTTCCCTCGCAAGCAGGCCTGCTTCTCGGGGACTCTGCGCGGGGTCCCCTGCAACTGTTACTGCCACCCGACAGCATGCATGCGATTTATCGTAACTCGGGTAAAACTCTGAAAATCTGTGTGTGAACCCCTGTAAACCACTCCTGCACCCTACTACACTGTGTGCGTGCACCCCTAAGTTAGATTGGGACTCTGGATGTATGCACGCACCCCTAAATCCACCACCCTCTGCACAGTGACTCCTACGTTTAAGTGTCTATTAGCCTTCCTTCGGGTGGCGGATTGAATGAGGGCTTTGCGTGGCCATTTCCGTGCCGGGGGGTTGTGCGGTCAGATCCATGAATACGTATTGATCCACTCAACAGTGGGTGTGCTGTGGCCTGACTGTGGCCCATCGCTTGTAACGGCCACATTTTGCCTTGTTCTTCCTAATTTTCAGAGTTGCACCCCCTTCCCTTCCTTCTGCGAAGCCACGCCCGTGCTTTGCGTGGAGTCTCACGCAAGGTGCTCGTTCGCACGCAGCCACATGCCGAGCCTGTGCGAAGTCCCCGCAAAGTGCACGCAGTTTGCCGCATAATATCTCTATTTACTGTGCAAGTAATTCCGTGAATCGAGCCCTCTGTCTTGCTCACCCAGAGTTTGACTCCCACAGGACATTTCCATTCTCTTCTATATTCTGTTGTTCTGCCTCATCATTTGGCAAAATCACACAGTTGAACTAAATGTCCTCAAAAGTACATTTCAAAAGGGACACAGATTCCTGCTTGCAATCACCAGCCTGGCCCATCGCACATGCCAAAGCTTCTGAAAACATCTTCCACCCCATTAGGAGGGTCAGGGCAGTCTGCCCGTGGTGAAGGAAAGGTTGGAAAAAGGCAATCCGCCCACATAGAGGGCAGTCCATCACAGTAGGGAAATCGAGGAGTTCCACATGCAGAACAGAAGGCAATCCGCCCGCATAGACAGCAATCTACCACATGAGGAGTGTTGGGGCGGTCCGCCCGTAATGAAGGAAAGGTTGGAGAAAGGAAATCTTCCCACATAGACCACAGTCCCCCGCAGGAGGAAGACCACAGAGGACCACTCACAGAACGGAAGCCAATCCGCCCACAAAGACGGCAGACTGCCATGCAAGGAGTATAAGGGCAACCCGCCCACAGAAGAGGAGGATAACCACTCATTAGAATTGCTGAACCGGGCACCTGAAAATAAGTGGAACGTGCCATCTGCCCACCGATTAAGGGCATCCATTGGTCCCGCCTGAGGGAGCAGCAATGACCCACTCCTGATGCACTGCAGCAGAGGATGCATAACATTTGCCAATACGGGAAATCCGCCTTCCATGAGAAGGGTGCCTATCCTGGCAACAGAGTTCAAGGCTCTTTGCCCCCCCTCCCCTCCCCACCACCACCACTGTGCTGATTCCAGCACCAGAGGAAGAGCAGAAGAGAAAGGGAAAGGAGGGCAATCCACCAACTCTGGCCACTGATCCAGGCTCTGGGAGGAAAACGTAAAGGAAAGGGCACAACACCCAAATTACAAAGAAAGAAGCTAGAGCTGGCACACTCTCGCTCTCCGTCTGTCACAAAGTAAATGTACCTGCCCCTATCAGACACGCCTTTCCATGTTCAGGTGCATTAGCAGCAATCCAAGCGCCCCTATAATTTCTCAGTAAATATTGTATCAGTTCGGGTGTACGTTCTGTGGCCCTCCTAGCTCAGGCTTCGCGCCTCTTGTCATTGGAACTGTAAACATTAAGCATTTATGTGACATGCTTTACTGACTGGTGTTCAACAACAAGATGACAATTGTATAGTGCTCTTGGCTGTTGATTGATTTTTGGCGCATATAGTTCCATTTTGTAAACTTGGGCGAGAGCATCGATGCGGTGCGCCAGGTGATTTTTCAGGAGCTCCTCGTGCCATCAGCAGGCTGCACTGCCGTGAATCGGCTCCTGTTGACCACTGCCGCCGAACTGTTTGTGGTGCCTTTTCAAGCAAGGCCGCCCGCAGCGCCTGCTCAGCCTGGTTCAGCTAAGCGGTTCCGCATTGGTCTGGTTAGATGTAGGCCGTTCACATCCCGGAATGGAAGCAAGAGTGATTAAAACACTGCGTGTTTGCCAACAAGCACTGCAGGGAGTTCACCGTGTGTTGGTGTACACGAGCACGGTGTGTTCTCCATAACATGACAATGGGCCATGCTGATAACGCTAGTATCAGTGCCTCTGAGGCCGACAAGCCGCCCCCCTTCTGAGCAGTAATGGCAGCTGGTTCGCCTAATTCCGAAAGATCTGCATGAATGGAGTTTTTGTTTCATTCGAACAGAACCACAACGCTGGGGTATTTTTGCATTTTTCTTTCCGAAGTGTTTGAAATGTAACGCGGTTGCCCTACACGAACTACAGTAGTGTCTGAGAACACATTTTCTGATTACCACAAAACGCGATTCATTCAAGTTTAAACCAATACGCGGAATCAGTGTTTGTCTTCGCGGTTTTATTTATTTTAAAATACCGTAATGCGGTGCCAGGGAATTGCAAAGGAATGGGGGTGTTTGGACTCGCTAAAAGAACCGGAAGTCGTGCCTTTTGGCTGTATATGTAGTTACGTAGCGTGGGTTAGAACTGAGAAATGTGATCGATCGTGTGAGCAAGAGCCGAGCTTTGCAAATACGTGCAGTTCCTCTTTGGACAATAGAGGGCGCCAGCGCTAGTGACCTGACAATAGTACCAGGCACGTAACATTGAGATATAGGCAGAAAACATCCCTATTAAGGCGGCGAGCATGTGCTCAGTACTCGAAATCTTCGCATGTCAGACACGAGCATGTTCTATGTACCCTGTATTAAGTATTGAGCTCGAATGCGAGAAAGATAGTGAGAGAGAGATAAGAGGCTATATAGAGAGAGAGTGCGTGCGTGCGTGCGTGCATGTGTTTTTGGGGGAGGCGGCGTTCCGTTTGTGTTTTCGTTTATGCATCGTGCCGTTCCTGCATTTATTTAGGTATTTGTTGAATGCACACCTTTTGGAAGAGTCATACAGAGGGCGACAACATATTCATATTACAGACTAGGCAAAACAGTGCAGATCTGTTTCGCATCAGGTAAGAAGGCCACATTTTCTAAATAAAAAAACGGGCACAATCATACAAATCGGACTTTTCCGACTTCCCTAGCACCTCACACCAAACATTCCTCTTTCCCTTGTGGGAACCCACAGTATTCCCAGCAATGGAACGGCGTGGGTGTGACTGTGAATGGAAGCGTGCCAACGACATAGGAGCTTTTGCACTGATTGATATTACAGGTCTTGCTATGTGTCCATTTCCCAACCTGTCTCTGTGTGCATAATTAGTTAATGCATGTGGCAGGTACCTCCCAAGTTATGGCTTCGAACCCATCCCCCGATGACAGAGATCCGTCTGTCTTGATATTCGGAAACAATGTTTGGTTCATAATTGTTGCCTATTGTGAAGATGTAATTGTTCCCTCCAGACGAGCATGGTGTGCCAATAATCACTCTCTCTCGGATGGCGGCATAGAGCCCAATTCTGGTGCAGTCACAGCAAAACCACGATATCTGGTCATCCAGACACCAGGGGCCATATTGCATTAATACTTAGGTGCTTAATGCCATCTGTTCATTGGGGAGCCGAAGTATGTTTTTACAATGATTTGTCAGTGCAAAGTTCATATTCCTTGCACCAAAATTGCCCAGCACTTGTGGAAAATATTTCGTCACTGCTTTGGTGATTGTCCTGACTTAGTCTTACCAGTAGGACATCATGAGTTGCAACAAATACATGAAGCATCTATAACAGTGGCATAACACAAAACATGGGGCCCCTCCTGCGAGCCATGCCCAGGGCCCCGCACCCCAAATCAGCAACAAATCATGGGTTGTGCCACACTCTGGGTCGGCCTAGATTATCACACTTGTACAATATGCACGAACGTGCTGCCGAAGGGGTAAGCCTCACACTGTACTAAGAGAAAGATATAAATGTTTTAATATAATATACAGCACACTTTCTGAGAGCCAGAGTGTTTGCAATAGTTTTGTTGGGTATCACCAATCTAATACATGCAATTCTCCAACAGTGCACAGGACCATTAATGCTTTGATATTAAAAATGCAATGCCACATTGAAAACATGTCCCACTGGCTGCACAATGTAGACCAGTGTAGACACGTAATAACATTATAGTAAAGCATGCCAGCCCACATTTAGACATACCTAGACTGGTTGCACCAAAATGCCAGTCGAAGCAATAACACTCATCAAGCAGAGAGCACACATTGAAGCACGGGTCACTGCAGCCACTAACGACACAGCCAAACTCTATCTGCAAGGAAATGGGCAATTCTGTTGCAGTCTCTACCTCTCCTGTACTCTCCCAGGCCCTCTGTATGGCTCTGGCCACTCACTCCTCTGCTAAAACCCAGGACACCCTGTCCTCTATCTCCTCTTCCTCTTCCTTCCCCTCTTCCTCTCTTGGCCCCCCTTTGGCCATCTCTACCTCTCCTCCTCCTTGCTCCTCTTTCTCTCTGACAACACCTGATGAGGTTTCTAGACAAGGCCAATTTATGAAGGTGTCATCCAAACAGGTGCTCCTCTGCTCCTCCAGAACCGTCAAGGACAATATTAACATCCTCGCTCCAGCATTTGCCGATTTCTGTAATCACTCTTTCACCATTGGAATGTTCCCCTCTCCCCTTAAGCATACCCTTGTGCATCCACTCTTCAAGAAGCCATCTGCCGATCTTACCTGCCCGGCAAACTATCACCCAATCTCCATCACCCCTTTCCTGGGCAAACTCTTGGAAAAGCTGGACATCTCCCAGCTTAATCTCCACACTGAATCAGTTTTCTACATTACCATCAGTTTGGCTCCAGACCTGCAAGAGGCACGGAAACTGCTCTACTGAACACTCGTGAAGATCTGCTCTCTAACCATGATTCCAGAATTCCTTCAGTTCTAATCCTCCTTGATCTTTCCTCTACTTTTGACACAGTCAATCATGCCATCCTGATCAGTCGACTACATGAGAACCTGAGCATCATGGATCAGACAGTGGAGTGGCTGACCTCCTTCCTCTTGGACTGTCCCTGCCGGATCCAACTTGGTCCCTTTCTCTCCACCACCTCTCTCTCTACCTGTGGCATTCCACAGGCCTCTATCCCCTCACCCTGGTTTTTCAACCTCTATTTGGCCCTTTTGGCCCACCTGATCTCTACCTTCTCCTCTAACTTTCAGTGTTATGCAGATGACACTCAGCTTTCCTTCAGGCTCCTCTCCTCTCTCACTCATTAATGACTGTCTATCCACAATTCAGGATTGGTGCGCCTCCAACGATCTATGCCTTAATGCCAGTAAGACGGAAATCCTTCTCATTGGGACCCCTGACCCTGCTCTCCCTCTCACTCTGGCTGCCCACCTTGAGCCCTCTTCCTCCGTCTTCTTGCGAGGCAAAAAACCTTGGTGTCATCTTCGACTCCACTCTCTCTTTCTCTCCTCACATCTCAGATGTCGCCAAGAAGTCCCACTACCAGCTGCTCCTCCTCAAACGGACTCTTCCCTTTCTCACTTTCCCCCAGAATCTCACTGTCTCCAGAGCCCTGTTTCTCTCTAGGCTGGACTACTGAAACAGCCTCTTTCTCAATATGCTTTCCTCTACTCTCCGCCCTCTGCAACTAATACAGAACAGGACTGCAAGACTTATCCTTGGCCTCAAGCTCAGGGATCGTATCTCTCTAGCCCTGAAATCTCTCCACTGGCTCTCTCCAAAGTTCAACTTTGTCCACAAGGCTTTCTGGGGTCGGCCCCCACATTACATCCAACACTTTCTTCCAAAATACTTTCCTTCTCGAGGGCTTACCGCAGCTACTTCCAAATCTCTAAGGGTTAGACACTTCTCCAGGCAGAAAGTGGGGGGGTAGATCTCTCTCCTCTGTAGGTGCCTCCCTCTGGAATGGCCTCCTTGCCATTCTCAAACTTGAGCGGACCACTTGACGTTTCAGAAGCAGCTCTAAACTTTCCTCTTCTCCTCTGCTTTCTCTCTCTCCCTCCCCTGCTTTCCTACCTGACCTACCTGTCGGCTGTAATGACTGGTTGCTTGGTTACCTTCAGAGTCTCACTGAGTCCAAGTGCTTTCTTGATCAGTCACCCTTGCACTGCCTCCGGGCCTACCATGCACTTAGGGTCTGTAACTGCAACCCTACAGTCCCTTGTTCTCTGTGCACTACCCAGAGCTTCACTTACTCAGAGCATTACTGCCCTGTTTTTCCTCCCCTCTTCCTTGCTCTTCCCCCTCCCTTTCCCCTTGCATTTCTCGTTCTTGCATGTACACGGTCTGAATGAAACAAGGTGTAGTGAGATTGTTTGTCTTGTCCTCCCTCTATCTTCCCTCCCTTGGCAGAGAGGGAACAGGAGACCGCTCATCTCACAGCATTCCATAAGTGGGTGCCTTCAGACTTAAAGGAGAGAGCTTGTAACATTGAAGCTGCACTAGAATAGTCTCATTAAAATGTGTAAAGAAGTTAGATGCCCCCACACAAATCAGTTTGCCCTCCCCCACCGCCCATGAAGTTAGCGCTTCTCCCAACATTTGAAGGATTAGCCCCCCAAAATGTAGGTTTTGTTGCACCCCTGAACACAAGCACACACACCATTTACCATATACACATATTCCCACCGAGCCATCCATATATTTAAGTGTGCACTGTTTCACCATACAGGAACACCCATGCAGCTTCCATACATTTAGGTGTGCACCCTTTTTTCCATACAGGCACACCCAAGCAGCCACCCATACATTTAAGTGTGCACCCTTTCACCATAGAACACACACACCCAGGCACCCACCCATACATTAAAGTGTGCACCCTTTCACCGTACACGCACACACGCACACCCAGACACCCATAGATTTGTGTGCACCCTTTCCCCATACACTCACACAGGCAGCCACCTACACATTTAACTGTACACCCTTCTACAATACACTCACACATGCACACGTCATGAGGTTGAGGGTAGCCCTATTACTTAAATAAGAAATTGGGCCTCATTCCCATTCTGACGGTAACCCTGCTGGGTTACCGCCTGACTTGGAATGATTTATCGGCGCCTGACTTCACGTTGCCTCGGCGTCCCTGAAAGTCAGGCGCGGTAAATTGTAGTTCCCCATTCGCATAGAATTCCACACGACTCTATGGGAATGGGGAACACGGAAGCATTGGCACCATTGTTAATGGTGTAGGTGCTTCTGTGGCGATCTGCCTACCTTGGCTGCTGTGCCCGGCAGGGTCCGACCTGTCGGGCACAGCATCTCTGGCAGGCAGACCTGTAGTGGTCTGGAAACAACATGCCTGTAAGGTTACCGGCACTGTAGTTTCCGGACCGCCATACTTATAATGAAGCCAATTGTTTCTTTGTGAAATCACTCTGACTTCATAAAGAAATTATTTCCGTTAAGGACCGAACCATAATGGAAATAATTTCTTTATGAAGGCACAGTTACTTCAAAAATAAACAATTTATTTTTGTAGTCATAGGGCTCCCCCAGCCCATGACATAGAGACCTCCATCCTGGGGTCTTGCATGTCATGGGCTGAGGGGACCCTTGGACTTCAAAAATAAAGTTTCTTTTTGAATTCTCTCTGCCTTCATAAATACATTATTTCTGTTACATGAATGCAGAGTGAATTCAAAAAGAAAATGTAGAAAAAAATGAAAACAATTTTTTTACATTTTTTTTTAGCAAAGCGGGGCCCCCTCCAGGACATGTGCTAGCGGGGCCCCCCTCACTGCGGGTGCTGCGGGGGCCCCCATTACGCCAGTGATCTATAAACTCATTTTAGATTTGTAATACAGAAGCCTAGTACAGAAGCATTGCACTGTTACGCATTCAATTAGCACTAGTGCAACAAAAATGTGTTCAATGCATGTTTGCATTAGGTCAAATTATGTCCTAAGGCTAGGCCAAAAATTGCACTCGTGCAAAAATCCATTGAAATAACATGGGCTGTATAACAGATTATTTGCACTGTTGCAAGTGAAATTAGCACTAGAGACAACATTGCCATACTGCAAAAAACATGCTTGCACTGCACTTTTGCACCAGGTTAATGGCTGCCCTTGTCCCTTACCATAGTGCAAAAATGCATTGAAAGAATATGTTTTTGCACTAGGGCAATGTTTGCCCTTAGTACTATTTGCATTAGTGCAGCATCTGTTAGAAACAGTGAACAAACAGAGTTCTGCTGCTCCCACAATAAGAAATGGCACCAACATTGTATGCCTGAAACATGGGGCCTGATTCATGCAATTTTCACAGGGAAAATCGTGACTTTGTGGGCCAGTCTGCGTGCAGAACCCTGTTCAACGATTCATGGAATCGACTGGGCTGGAAGTTTTTTCGGGAATTGCATGGACTTCGCACAGGTCTGGCACACCTCTGCGAGCAGTCGAGCACCATGCGCAAGACTGCGCGCAGAGTGTCGGTTGGGCCTATGCAGAGTCCGAAATAGGGGACGGAACAAACAAAATGAGGAAGAACAAGGAAAAATGTGGGCAAGCCGAAGGATGCCCTGCTGCGAGGAGATCACATGCCCCGTATCTGCGCACAAGCAAGCGTATTCATGGGACTGACCACGCAACATCACATCACAGGATTCAGCATGCAAAGCCCTGGACCTATCTGCCACTTGAAAGCAGACGTAAGGCCTGAATCGCACCGCGCTAAGGTAAGGCCCGATCGGGAATATACGGGTGCAAATACACAGCCGGGGTGCTGATCGCAGGTAGGTGCGCGTATGAAGAGTGGCAGGGTGCATGCATGGTTTACGGTGGGTTTGCAACCAGATTGACTGTGAAATTTCTCGAGTTACAGAAAATGGTGCGCATGTTGTCGGGGTGCTGTGAACAGTTACGGCAGACCCTATGCAGTGTTGCTGGGGTCTTAGCTTGGTTGCGGGGGACCCCACGCTGAATTACTGGGGTGCATGAGTTTGCACCTGAGCACCACACATAGGTAGGTAATACTGGCTACATTTTCTTTGTGGGGGCCTGTCAGGGGCATTCCGCCACAAATTGCGTTGGGTTACTTTGTGGGTAGGATTCCATGAATACACACATCGCGCACAGGTGACTCGTGCGAGGTGGCATGCAAAGTCCTTCTCGCCACGTGAACTTTGCGGGGTCTATGCACAGTGTTCTATGAATCGTGCCCTAAGTCTTAGCTTTCACATTGTACAAGTGAAGATATTTGTTCAAACCCTCTTAAATTGTTCCTAGTAAAAATAGTGCAGAAACCTTTTGCTCCATATCCTTCAATGGTGAAAACCTTATGTTACAATTAAAAAGTATATTTTACCTTTTTTACGTTGCTATTTTGACACAAATTACTTGTTGCTGAGTATTACTTATTTGGCAAAAGCATAGCAAAAGTATAGTACAAATATAAACAAAGGCACATTATCATGCCACTTCCCTACAGTGTCCCAGCCAAGCAAAAAGTTTCAGGCTGAGAAAACCCTATTAGCACGTATCACAGTGTGAGCAGGTTGAGTTTTGTGCGCAGAAGGCCCACACATCACTTGTAGTTTGTTATGACACATATTAGATGTCTATATATAGCAACACAGAAGGAGCAACAAATATATGAATGTGGCAGTTGCAGAGGTTATAGATAGGGCAGTGTTATATGCCCCATGTTTAGAAGTGGTACACAAAATGATGTTCTTTAGTGAGGTGTGAGGAGTGATATGTAGTAGGTGGAAAAGGAAGTTAGAAAGGTAATGTGGTATGAGCAAGGTAAGCATGTCAACCTGGCAGGAGTGGCACCATATTGGATTTTTAAGGCCTAGTACACAATGAACAGAATGAAGGCCCCAATGTGGAGGTGTTGCTCTGTTTAGTTTAGTTCAAATATAAATCTTTCCCGTCCCCAAGAGAGAATCCGAAATCAGAAGCACTGGAGGTGCACAGATAAACGCTAATTTTATCCATCTGCAGAGCCTAAAGCAGTGGGAACTGAATGTTAACTGTGGGGAGGGCAGATAGGTATGTGCCTGTTGAAGGACAAATTCATGAGAACAGGGCATGAGGTTTTGTGATGCCAATAGGCCTGGTAAAGATTTAGAACACTACAGCCCTCACTAAAGGAGCAGTCATCCCAGTTGAATTACAAGTAGATGCACAACCAAAGCAAATAAATCCCTGAAATTCAGACTCAAGAGTGGTGTCCTGGTATGTCATTACTGGGCACCTAGGGGTTGACGGAGATAAGGGGGAGCTGTGTCAGCAACTTTCTGTGATTTGGGATAGGAGTAGCAGAGGTGATGCCAGAATATTTTGTGCAAGGGCTGGGTTGCATCTTGTGTGCGCTGCAGTATCTGGTATAATGAGAAGGCCTATTGCAGATTTGGCCATTCCAGTTTTACTTTGGACGTGTCTGGGTTGGAGGCGTGCATATCACGTGACGGTCATGATTTATTAGTTTATTAGTGTACGTATCAGCCATTCATGTACCAGGATTCAATAGTGATGATGTAGTGGGTCACGTGGATAGAGGAATGGGTTTAGATAGGGTGTGACCAATTGGTCCAGGGAATATGGGGGGTATTAGCATGTTCTATAGCGGTAGCCAACAAGAGTGGTGGGATGCCATTGTAACCTTTGTATGTTAATATGTGAATTTCCGCTACATAACCTGCAATTCTTGGGGCTTGATGAGCTCTGTGTCAGTTCGGTTCTATGGAACTAGCGGAGGCATTTTATTCCATATAACAAACCTTGTTTACCTTGCAAAGTGGTGCAGTGGTTTCTTTGGCCTCTTGGATTTTTTAATCATACAGGTTTTATGTCACATCTTTGTTTGCACTGTCTGTCTTTCATTGCAGTTAATGATGCTAACAACTGACGTCTGAAAATCCAGAGTGCATTCCCTCCACAGAAAACACAACCAGAACACACACTTGTCTGAAATTACCTTTAAAGTGCAATTCATTTTTGTTTTAATATATTGCACTCCTAACTCGAGAGAGCAGTGCAGTGCTTTATAGGAATCTTTTATCATAACATAAGTGCCACTTACATAAGATTCTGTTGTTTGGGCACTATATGTGGGACCAGTAATGGGGGAGAAACCTATATTTGAGAAGCTATTAGAAACCACACTGTTTTACCTAAATGCACATGTTTACAGTATAAGCGTAGGCAGAGAAAGTGGTTTTCACAGAATCACAAAATGTATGTCCCAACTGCAAAATGCAGGGTTACATCCTTGGCACTGTAATGGGTTAATGAGAGACCACCCTCAACACGAGGAGTTCCTTCCCTCCCTACTCAAGGCGTCATGCAGAAAACTGTTTAATGCATTCTTTTATTAAGCCCTATCTCCAATTAATCAAATACCCATTGGATCCCTCCCACTGAGCTGCCAATGAACCAAGAACCAGGCCTGTCTACAGGAAATACATTTATGTTTATTCTGTAATAGATGTTAAGGATAATAACACAAACTACACATGCCGCCTTGTTGGCTCACCATTAACTTCTTGTTACACAAATCAATCATACAAATTAGTTAAGAAAAAAAACACAAATCACAATACTTGATCCCAATTTTAATTCAAGAAATAATTAGCGCTGGTCAGTTAACACAATTTATAGATGTATTGCTGTGCAATTTCGATTTTCATGGGTGCTTACAAATCTGGACAAAACGCATATGACAATTATTAAAAGCAGGGTGATTGAGCAGTTTGTTTTTAGACCCCCCTATATTGGGGAAGTCAGACAGAAACATTAGGATTTCAGACCCCGTCCACTTAAAGGCCGGTGTTAGTGAAAGTTGGACAAAACGATTAGACTGATTTAAGAACAAAGATACCCCTCTTCCTTGAAGAAGTCATTATCAACAGGAAACATGTTTGTCAGTGTACACTGGGAAGTGGGTATTGTTAACTTTGAATTTTAACAAAAATAAACCTGTAGTGTTCTGCCAAAGGGAATTAATTGAATTAATATTTTTAGTTAAATAGGCTAAGGATCTACACAGTTTTGCCCCCCTCCACGCCCACTATAAATGGAAAGGATTTAAGGGCAGTAGATTCCTAGATCTTTTGGTTACAACAGGCTCAAGTCTACTTACATTGAAAACCTTTGTTCGAAGTTCAGGACAGCCAGCTGCCTATCAGGACCCTCTGGAAAGATAGGGCAGGCGTCTGGTCACTCCACTCTCAAGGATGGCCTCCTGCCCTCCACAATAGGAGCCAGTCTACCTTTAGGCCTCCCTAGTAATAGACCGCTCCTGTCATGATTCCCGCTCCCGGGGAGCCGGTTCAAGCCCTGCTTCCCTGAAAGCGAACATCCAGTCCCCAAGGAAAGACCCAGCAACCCCATATAGGGGCCCTTTGGACAGTGTCCTGGTGCCTATGGTGCCAGGCTCATAAAAGACATCAGTCCTGGCGCCATAGGCACCAGGCTCATTATGGGAGTGCTTGGGTGCACTTACCTGATGCAGACCATGCTGCAGGATCCCGGCCTCCTTGAGGCCTGAAAGGAACTACTTTACCTGTGGGACTAATTTACCATCCCGGCGTGGTCAGGGAAGGATACATACCTGATTGGAGGAAGGATACATACCTGGAACTTCTTCCAAGGCTATTTAAACCCCACCCGAACAGCCACACGTGCTTCGCGTTGTTCTGCATCTAGCAGCTGGACGCTCACCGTGTCTGCTCCTGCATCCTGACTTCTGCCACGCCTGCCAGCATCCTGGATCACCTGCAAAGGAAGAGAAGAAGAGAACAGAAGAAGGAAAAGTCCTTACCTCCTAAATCCGCATCCCGGAGACATCTCGCCGACAATTTATTTAAAAGCTCATCGCGTCGATCGCTGCAGTGCCGCATTCCACTCACCTTTACAGGGCGCCTCCATGTTCAGCAGTGATCATCCGGATTCGCAGTCACGCCCCAGCGCCTAGGGAGAAAAAGGCAAGAACAAAAGGTGAGAGAGAGAAGGGAATAAGGAAAGCTAAATCTCCATGTTAAGACTTACCTGTTGATTCATTACCTCTTCATTTCGGGTCCGCGCCGCATCCTGGCATTTCCGGACCCCAGCCCCTAAGGGGAAAAAAGGACATCAGCAATAATGAGCGAATGTAAAGACATTACCAAAAAACGCTCATTAAAGACTTACCTGATTTCTACAAGGATTTCACCTCTCATCTCGGGTCGGTGCCTGTTCCCCGGCATTCCATACCCCGGCCCCTATGGGGAAAAAGACACTAGCATTAGTACATTAATGCATGGACACAAGGGGAACCTCTTATCAAAAAAACTTACCTGGAAGCCAAGCAAGTTTGGTTCCCACCAATCCGAAAATCCAGTGAAGTAACTGGATACCAACGCGCCCCTGCATCAGAAGCAGGATGGAGAGCTCGTCCTTCCAGACCCTAAGGTGAGACGCTACGGGGAATCACAGAAGGGTTTCGAGGAGGGTGAGAGGGGAAAGTGGGAGGCCGATTGTATTACCCCGCAGACAGTTAATCCCCTATTTTCGCCTACAGAAGGATACTTCTGCGAGCCAGACAAGCCAGATTTGGGGGCCCGGTCCAGTCCGTCTTCTGAACCCTGCGCATCACCTTAGAAGAGGTCACAGCAGCGCGAACCAGGCCAGCGCCTCCGTGGGAGTCAGGTGAGCGTTACAGCTCCCCCCAGATGCAATCTCAGCAATCTCCTGTGGTGTTTCCTTGCAGCTGTCAGATGGTAAATTTCAGCAGATCTGTCCCTTCCTCATATAGCATTCCCTCTTATATAGCAGCAATGACAGCACAAAGTTTACAATCTTGGGGGAGTATCCTGTAAGAGTTCTCACATCTAGGATTGGACAGTTACCCTTCTCTCTCCTCCCAAATCCAGCCAATCTCTATCGATTAGTTTAAGAGCCTGGAGCAGATTTATGGCAGCTCTATTTACAATCCCCATTTGTTCTCATGTCAAATTTTGGCAAAAATCTAGTAATGTGGCAAAACATCATTATTTTACTTGCAACTGCCATAGTATATAGATTTACTAATTCAGCTAATAATGGGGAATTAAATAAAATGGCAATTGTCTGCCATTTTAACAAAAAGCATAATTGTTAGAAAACATGCAATTTATTCCCCATATTCCCAATTTCACCGTCCACCCGTTCACCAACTCTCAAATTTGGAACATTCTCAGATCAGCCAGAAACCTATTTTAGATGGCAATTACAGTTCCCTGAGTTGTAGGTGGATGAATGTTATATCACCACAATCACCTGGAAATTACATATAAATTGATACATAACTAAAAAAATATGATTTATGGTTACTGGGAAAAAAGCTTATGTTATAATAGTCCTTTTAAAGTAATTGTAAATCTATATTTTCAGGAAATGGCAATTCTGCTTCATCTAGCCATTTGTCTCTCTCTGGGCCAACCTGTGACCAGAGTTTTTATGAGTCTCTTTGAAGTTAGTTGTTTGCTCTTTGAAGTTGGAGTTTCAGCCTCCCTTAATTGTAGCCGCCCCCAGCCCCCGTCTTCACACCTCATGTCCACATTCTGGTAATTTTCCAGCCATGGGAAAATTGTCCTGCAGAGACAGCAAGTCTAAAGGACAATTGGCTTCCACACCTTCCATCAGCCACATTTTATTGCAGTTGTAAAATAGCTGGATGATGTAAAAATCAGCCTTCCAGTGGGGGAGTTCTTTGTGACATATGTCCCACAGGCAGCAAAAGCATATGTCCCACAGGATTGCCTCTGGCCCACTGAACATTTTTCATGAAAACAAAGTGGCTTTTCTTTTCAAATGTCAGCTGGTATTGTGCATGCAAAACATAATACACATTACTTTATGTCAACACACACCATGGGCCTCATTACGACCTCGACGGTAGCCATGCCGCTATTGGCGGCATGGCTGCTGCTGAAATTGCGTCCGGGTTCCCAGAATGAGGAATTACCGGGCCATTCCGAGTTCGGAGGGCCCGGTAATTCCTCCTTCTAGGAACCCGGACCCGGACCTTCCCCATTTCGTCCCCCATAGGGCTGAATGGGAATGGGCGAGGGAGCAAGCAATGGGCTGATTACGAGCGGCCTGTTGTTTGCTACCTCCTCCCCTCGCGGGACCCGGTCTGCAGACGTGAAACCAGACGTGCAGACCGGGTCCCGCGAGGGGGCCTCGTAATCAGGCGGGACGGGGTTGACGGCGCTGGCACCTATAGCGGCACTGTTAACCCCATCCCACCTGGGTTATAATGAGGCCCAATGTCTTTTTCCCTGACATTTTGGCAGGGGTACATATTTGAAATGTACATGTCTAAGACATATGCAAAGCTATTTTTGTGTCAGTGTTTACAGATCCTGTTTTTAATGTGAAAGGGACCTTTGAACTCCTCTTCCTTTGTAAATTAACATGCTGCTTTTCCTTGGGTAAAGATAGGCCGGCCTTTTTCACATGGCCCTTCAGTTTTCATTTGCAACCACACATGCAAAGCCGTTTTTGTATCAGTGTTGACAAATTCTGCTTTTCAATCAATCAATCAATCAATCAAACAACTTTATTCGGCCAAAAAAAATGACCATCAAAGTACATCCTACAAAAACATTTCTATGGATAAGAATACGGTTCTGATACAAAGTTGCATAAAATCAACCACAGAGAAGACAACAGGGCAGTACGAGCAATCCACCCCCTCCAATGGGAACCATAAGCAGATCTTTAAATCCAAAATCAGGTCCCACCATCCCCATGCCTCCTCCAACACCCATGGCGCCTCGGGCCTAAGGCAGTCAAATTGGCACCAGAAAGGAGGCTGTTACTAGGGAAAACCCCAGACTTTACTATGGCAGATCTGACAGGGATGACAGGGCTGAGGAAAGGGGGCATACTGATTGAAATCCCACTCTTCGATAACTTACCAGCCCGACCACAACCTCCCCAAACCCTGTGTGCTATACTATGGTCCCAAAAAGTCAATTTGATGCTGTCCAGGGAGTTTTTGCCCAAGCTGGTAATTCTGCTGCACCCCGCCAAAGCCTCTCTACATACAAACGGGCAGCCTCCAGTGGTATTTAGCCAGAATAGGCATTTGTTAAGTAAGGCGTCCCTTGGCTCTGGCTTGTCTGCTGCCAGTTTGGGCACCCCCTGAAGAAGGACTGTTGTGTGATTGGGATTTCCTGATTCCAGCAACTTGAGATGATCCCCCGACTTCCATGGACCCTGGGCTTTGGGTTCGGTACAGTCGGAGACCATGGGGGCAGAGGCCCGTGCCTGTTTTAGGTCAACGGCAGTCCCGTTGGGGGTGGACAATACCAGAGGGACCTCTGCAGGTAGACAATCTGAGGGACTTTCCAGGAGTGGGCACGTGTGCCCTTCGTCAGCTGGGGTGTTGATCATGGGCTCCTCCACTTGAACAGTTCCATCACCTTTCCTTTGAGCCTCTAGCAGAGTGTATAACAGATCCTTAATGATGGCCAGTTCCGCCAGTACTTGGGTACACCCACACCCCCTATGCAAGGGCGTTTCCTCGGTGGGTTGGTCAGAGGTCAATTTGGGCTCATGGTTACTCCCAGCAGAAGTATTGTTGTGGATAATGACCTCGACCGACCGAGAAGGGGACACACCAAGGGGGGAGCTACCCTCTAGACTTGTAGATGAAAGTATATCGCTCCACGAACTATTGTGGGAGCTTGAGGAGGATATGCCCCTTTGGACAGGTAGTGTCAGTCTGCCCTCCGCAGCCAAAACAGATGAAATGGGAGAGTCCAGCCGGGGCCCAGAGGGTAAAGCCACCAGACTCCGTGCAGGTAAGGGGAAGGGCTCTACCCCTGGACTATCCAAAAGATGACGGATCTCATTGAGCAGGAAGTGGGTATCCCCAAGATTTGCGGGTGCTAAGGCCTCATGGGTGGTTCCTGGAGCACAATGTGTTATCAAGGCAGCTAAGGGATCCGCTATCCGATTCCTCTTTAGCTGTCTGAATTTCCTCTTGGCGCCGGGAGGGGAACCCGGGCCAAGCTCAGGTCCAAAAAACACAGGGGGTACCAGGGCTGGGGTCCCCCCAGTGGCTTCAGCACGGTGGTCCGGCATAAGGACCCAGAGAATTGACTCAAAAATAGGGCAAAAAAGGCGCCAGTAAGGGATTGTCAGCTAGGTTACCTCCTTTACAGACAGCAAACGGCAGCAGCTTCCATACGGTGAGCAGCGGCTTCAAACTCCAACCTCCCTCTGTTCAGTGTTGGAGTGTGGGAGTGACATCTCTGCCGGCAAGTCAGAAGTGCAGCGCTCCCCCCCCCATGCGGTCCGCAAACACCCCGAGAGTCCGGGCAATTGTAGTGGGGGGGGCGTGGCCAAGGTACGAAGGCCCTCCTGGGCCAAACAATGTCCCCCTGCGGGACGCAAACACCCCGCGCCCTTTCCCCGCGGGCTTGAGAGTACGGGCAATTGTAGTGGGGGGGGCGTGGCCAAGGTACGAAGGCCCTCCTGGGCCAAACAATGTCCCCCTGCGGGACGCAAACACCCCGCGCCCTTTCCCCGCGGGCTTCTGCTTTTCATGTGAAAGGGACCTTCAGTGAGGGGCCTTTGATTGCACCCCACGTCACCTATGTTCCAAAGGCAGCAAAGTAGCCTCAGAACCCAATGGGCAGCATTACGGCATTTGCCCCATTTCATTTGAAATATGCCAAAGGTTCTGGCTTGACGGCTGGCTAAAATGCTACTCTCTTCATTACAGGTTTGGCTAGTATGACAAACTCAATTACTGTCACCCCCGGTGATCGTGGTAAGGGATTTAATTCCCTCCCCATTCGGACTTCATACAGGATTGTAATACCATGAGCACCATTACGCCATTGCGGGTCAAGGTGCAACCTACACTCACAAGCAGGCATTTTATTTTGCCTATGGTTTAGAAAACCATAATGAGGTGGAGCAGTAAAAGAGGCAGTATTTGGGAATACCACCTGTTTTACCACTACCGCCATACTCACCAGGCGGTATTTTCAAATACCACCTGGTTTGCTGCTACTGCCATTCTCACCAGGCTACCTGCCGCTATACTCACCAGGCAGTATTTCCAAATACCACCTGTTTTTCCGCTACCGCCATTCTCACCAGGCAGAATTTTCAAATACCACCTGGTTTGCTTCTACTGCCATTCTCACCTGCTGCAATACTCACCAGGCAGTATTTCCAAATACCACCTGTTTTTCCGCTACCGCCATTCTGACTAGGCAGTATTTCCGACTGCTACCTGTTTTACTGCTCCACATGATTATGAGTTTTGTACCCCAAAGGCAAAAAAGAACCTGCTTGTGAGTAAGGATTTGGAATTACCACTGGCTTTACGATTACCACCCGACTCAAAATGAGGCCCCATAGCCATGCTTCTGTACTATGAAGCGAAGCACAGCGATCAAAAGAAGATCTTCAGATTCCTTTGTACCTTAGCGTTGGGCAACAGCCATGGGCCCTTACACCGTCAGGTCATGGGCCGCCAGCTGAGGCCTTCTGAATGGCCGTGCCACAGCCGTGCTCTCCCCAATGCACTTCTGTCAATAATTGGATGCTGCCTGCAAAAGGTGCATCACCAGGCACCTTCACCAAACCCTTGCAGCTCTTGTTTACTGAATGCTATTTAGATCGATTGCAGAAAGTACAACCCATGGCTCTCCCGCAAACGGTCTGTGAGTGATTTCACAGCTGCTGCTGCTTTCTGTGCGTTGTACCCATATCAGACATCCTTTTGTTTTCATCCTAGGTGACAATGAGGGCTGTGCATTTAACTGCCCCTTTCAAGAGATTGCAGCAAATACTATAGCCCGATTCATGTAACATTTGCATGGTTCAAAGTAAATCTGTACACAGTCTGGCCAAAGTCATTTTGTACTACAAAAATGACTCTGCGCTGACTTTGCCCGGACCTTGCTTTGCAAAAATAGACTTTGCACGGTTCCATGAACCATGGTTTGTGTCAGCGGTGCAAAGTCACTTTTCAGCAGTGCAAAGTTAAATCGAACCAGGCAAATATTCCATGAATCGGGGCCTATGAGTTTGCCGGTAGTGACAAAGCCTCCAGTATTTTTGAATATCAGATGTTTTACGACTTTGCCAAACTATGAGTTTGAAACTTCAAATTCCTCATCTCCACTGGCTTTTGTGCGGTGGTAATTACTACTACACAAAACCATTACCGGATGTGGTAATTTACACATGAAATAATAACATACCAAATCCCCAATCACTCTTAAGCGATTTAAACATGGGGAATACCTGCAGGGTCTGCATGACTTGCGCTCGTGCAGACCGGTAAAGTTATTGCATGCTTTCCGCATGCGTTATCTGTATTACGGTTTGGGTGTAATTCCATAGGAAACATCATCAGCATCGTAATTAACGGCTTTGTACTTTAAATACCACCAAATTATGAGCTTGGATCACAAGGGATATTTTTTCTGTATGGGATGTGTATGTAATCCAGCAATTGAGAAAATACCACGTTTTACCCCATGTCGTACTCTTCACTCTACAACATGCAGTAACTATCCAATCAACTCATAATTAGATGGTAACTAAACAGACATGTGAATTTAAACCACATGCTTTTACCATAGGTAGCATACTCATGATAACATCCTTTATTTCCTAATATGAATTTTTATGGTTTGGCCAAATGATTGTGGGATCCTTCACCCATTCAATTTCTGAGTTGCAAGCTGTGTATCAGAATCCACCATCCTTATTTGTGAATGACTGAACTTTGAGGAATGTTCACATTTAGTAGCTTGTCATGCTCATTGGAAGGGATGTTGCAAGGGGAAATGCTAATTCCCAGTTGCTGCACTCTGTGAACTATGTTTTGTGATTTTTGATGACCAAAAGCATTCGATATATATGGCTCTGGATGACTTGCATCTGGTTCATGACAGGTTCAAACTTTTTGCGGTATGTATATTGTCCCCCGCAACACCCTGCTCACTTTACTGTACAGGATAGTGAGTGGGGATTGCAGGGACACCCCTGCAGCTGGCCCACTCAAAAGAAGAAAAAAAAAGGACCCCGCAGAGCTGGTTCCCGATCAAGGAAGTGAAAGGGAACAAGCGTCGCAGGGATACAGCACGTCGCGATGAAAGGTAAGTGGGGGTGTGTGTTGGGGGTGTGAGCGGGGGTGGGGGTGTGGGCACGGGTTAGTGTTGGTATGGATTTGGGGTTGTTTTACCACAGATGTCCGCATGAGAAATGTATGAGCATTTATGTATAACGTACATTTCTCATTTGGTCATTTCTGCCGCAGACATTTCAGCCATGGTAAAACAACCCTAAATCCATTTCCTCACTGTCCCGGCTCCCTTGTCGGCCTTCGCTCCTCAGTCACCCTCCACTATCCCTCTGGCTCTTCTGCTACCCTCAGTGGGGACCACCATCCCCTGCGCCCCCCGCGGAAGACTTTCAAAGATGGCAAGCTGCTCCATATTGCCACGCTTAATTCTCGCTCTGATGTCAAATGCTAGTCTTACATCTGCAACCTCCTTGAACTCATGGATCTTGATGTGCTCGCAATCATGGAAAAATAGTTCAAGGACAGCTCTGTCATTGAGCTTTGACACACACCTCCATGAAGGATACAAGATCCTCTCTGTGCCCAGGCCCAAGGGGACAGGAGGGTGAGTGGCCCTGATCATCCCAGAATGGATACCTGTGTCCATCATCCCTACTCAGGCCTAAGCCTCCTTCGAATGCCTAGTCTTCAGGCTCTCACTCTCTCCTAAATCTTATCTCCTTATGGCCACCTTCTATCAGCCACCAGGACAGTCCACTCTCTTCCTCTTGGAATGGGCTGACCTGGCCTCCTCTCTATTTTCCTCCTCCTCTGAACTCATCCTGCTGTGTGATCTCAACATCCATCTGGACTCTCCTGACTCCTCAGGACCATCAGTGTCTCACAGGACCTGGAAGCCTTGCCAGTCCTCTTGAACTTAACTCTGGGCCTTGCACTTGCCTCATGATGACCAAAAACATTTGATATATATGGCTCTGGATGACTTGCATCTGGTTCATGACTTGAGTACCAGCGAGCATGCTGGGATACTGACATGAGGAATTACAGGTCATGTACACTATTCCTTAGTAGGTGGAGTTCAATGTTAGCCTTTTTTGATATTCCATTGACTAGGTACAAGAAGAAGGACTCTAAAGTGAGACAGAGATTCCTGGACAGGGTTGATGAGTGATATGGGGGCAGGGGGAGTGAGGAGGACCACATGAAGGGGAGAGTATCAAAAGATGGAAAACCAATTAAAATAAAAACCCTGGTTGTCTTCTCTGTTGCTGGAATCTTACGACCGTGTCTGTAATGTGTTTGTATTTTTTAAAAATCTGAGCACAGTTGGATTAGTAGTATATTGAGTATTTTTTGATTGAATGTAATGCTATCCCTTAACCAATGCCAGTTCAGAATTGTATCTTGCACTGACATATTAAGTATTTAATGCTAAACAGATATTACAGAGTGACAGAAAATCATGTTATGATTTAGGCTTTAATGAAAACAAAATCATCTAATATTAGTTACCGCATATTTGCTGCCTTGTGAAAGATAACGTAATAAACTGTGCAACTTAAATGTTAATATTCTATAAGGAGATGAAATACAAAAAGTTATTAATAACCACATTAGAAGTCTAGCATATCTAGTATATGTATACAAACAGAACAACACATTGGTTGATTCCTATTATTGTAAAAAACGAGTTAAAATGCAAATTTCTGTTAAACGGGACAGCATATATCTTGCATAGTTTAGACATTATGTGAACGTAAGCAGTGATCATCGGTTCACCCAAAACACTATGCTTGTGGAAGTTTCAGATTTATTTAAAACAGGAATGCACAGACCGCATTATCCATCACGTTGTTCACGGCATCACACAGGATAATGGCAAATTTGTTATTACTTGAAACATAGGCCAGTTTCCAAATGACTAAAACATTTATTTAATTGCCACCATTCTGATTCCAAAACCCTACAATGACTGACGCAATCCCATTCCGTCTTGTCTTCAAGAGAGCACTCAAAAAGAATGGGCTGTGTTTTATTCTTTTCCTTCTCTTCAGTTCCAGTGACCACTGCCCCACTTAACACAGTGTACTATTTAGACCTTGAAGACTACAATGTGGGGAGGTGGAGGGGGCTGGAGGAGTTCAACATCTAATGCATGCCTCTCAGAGTAAAACTACAAATCAGGTACACAGACAGGCACAGATAAAGAAAATTGATTTCCAGGAGGGGCAATTTAATTTGTAATTTTTTGCAAAGGTTTCATTCCATCTCTGCCTGTGGAAGTGGTGAAACAGCATGAAGGCTTGCAAACAAGCAAATAAAGGACTTTTATTTATCCAAATTAATGTAGCGACTGATTGTTTTCTTTTGGATGAACACTATTGATGTGCAGGCTCACATGACCAGATGCTTCTATCGTTTGGCCTTAAATAGCACAGAAAGTGCAGTGATTTACTCACATGCATAATATAGCCACCATGTGTCATATGCACCCTCACATCTCTAATGGATTCTCTCTTATATTAAATGCACCCTTAAATGCTCTAGAAATGCCACTTGCGTTGCAGACTCATAAGTGCAGTTGATGGCATCTTTTATCAAGCCCAGCCTCTAATGTCACAGAAGTGCTAAGTCACAGAAATGCCAATGAACTCCCCCCAACATGTGATTGTCACCTAATGTAATGTAAAGGGCAGTGCTTGGGACTTACTGTGTTTTTCCATCCATAAAGGAAGGGAATCTTGGATGCCCAATACATCGTTCCAGGACTTCCACATGTGTTACAATGTGGAAACACATAATAGTATCTATTCCGAGGAGTTGGGCCCCTATGTTTGCCCAAAAATGTCTTGTTTATTGCCAGGCGCTTATGCAAGTTGGGCGGGGAGATGCAATCCCACTTGAATAGTGAAGGCAGTTTTTATATTCTGCAAAATTCAGAATCTGCTACCAATCACCTGAAAGACCCATATTCAAAAACAAACATTGACAAAGCTAACCGTGTTGCCTCCAATAGAAATAGTAAACATAGTAAAAGGACATCCATGTTGGACAATAGTAACATGCACACATGTTTGCACTGCTAGAATTCATTATTGGGAATGTAGAGCCTATGTAACTATCCTGAATTGTTGACACTAACATGCTATCTATTTGAAAGGTGTGATATTTTATGGGGAAATCTTGTTTAAAATAGTAACCCTGCAACTTGATGTACTAGTGAGTTGTGACCCTGTAGGTGTTGGTTGTGGTGGCCATTGCCTCCCTATTTCCTGGTCTTACTATGTTCTGCTGATATTTATTTATTTATTAGCATTTATAGAGCGCACAGCAGCCCTTGGGCATCGTGGTGCTGTTACAAAAAGACTTGCTGGTTACAAGGAAAGTGGTGTGCATAGTGGTTACAAGGAAGCAGCATAGTTTAGTGGTCACAAGGCAGCTTTGCTTAGTGGTTACAAGGACATAACATGCATAGTGGTTACATTGGTTACAGTAGCAGTTAATTATATGCCTAGCTTAAGCAAAGTTACAGATATTGCTTTGTGAGCCTGAGGAGTTAGTTGAACAGGATGGTTTTGAGGGTTTTGAGAAAGATGAGGAGGGATGGTTCTGCTCTAAGTTCACTGGGCGGTGCGTTCCATAATTTGGGAGCTATTTGGGGGAAGCCTAGACCTCCGGTGTTAGCTCTTTTAATGGATGGGACAAGCAGTTGGTTGGTATGGTGACTTCTTTTGGGACGGATAGAACTGACTCTGTTGATGGTTTCCGTTAGGTAGGAAGGTGCTGTGTGACTCAGGCATTTGTGCGTGATGGTTAGGATTCTGAAGCTGGGCACTGGAACTGGATATGGATATGGGAACTGGATATGATTGCCTGGGCTGGTGCAGAGGTGGCAACCACCTGTTAATAGAACGTTCACCAGCTGAATGTTCCCGTCCACGAGGCTTGACACCATGGCTGCCTGACTGCTACCTGTTTGATGTTGATCTATGTTATTCCATTGAGTTTTATTAAATGCAGGAGAATTCATTGAATTTCTTTGCCCCCCAAACCACCTCTACCTTTTTTATTACCCTAACCCACAACCCCCCAGATACATTTGCGGGATCATTCGATTAAAGAAATTTGTGATAGAAATGACGGGACTTCGCTCTCCAGTTTGATGCTGCCAATGACAATCACATCCCATTCCTTCTTGTTGTGGAATTTACAGGGATTCCAAACTTGCACAACCACACTTGCCTGACCTGGCTATGGTATTCCCTGAGGTTTCTCCTTGCCAAAATGGAAAGGCTGCCCCTCACTCCAAGCTCTCAGTGGCAGTAGCATTAGAACCAGAACCTAGACACTAAGGGCCTGATTTACAAAAGGGATTTTCAATGGGATTGCACAATGGTAAAAAGATTTTGCAAATCAGGCCCAACATTCTAATTCAATTCAGAGGAGGTATGAGGGTGGGATGCATGGCAGTGCTGCTATTGTGCAGTTCCAAATCGAAATTAGAGAGAGCATCAGGTGAGGGGGATAAAGGCGGAAGAGGCACCCTTCCACCATATTCTAATTTGGTCCCAGGTGACTGGCAGACATGGGACTATTAAACCAAACCATTGGTAGGCTTCATGTCAGCAACTGATAAGATGCATGGCAACCAGTGTCGGAACAGTTATTTTGCAAAGCAGCAATGCATGCAAATACGTGCAAGTAGTGATACTGTTAATGGAATAAAAAGTGATTAGCGAAAGGCAGGGTGGTCATGTGGCGGGGTTTATATTAGTGTGTCTGGCCCATGATCTTTCGTCAATTAAAGCTATATGGTATATGGTTCATTAACTCAGAGATGGAGAGCTGTCATTTGAATTATTGACTCCTGCAGACAGAACACAATATGAAACTGTCACCAGAAGAGAAACAGTTTGATCGGTTTCTTAGCATTGTAATTAGGGGATTACTTTTACTCCACTTAATAGTACTCGTTGTGAAAACTTCATGAGAAGGAAAGGTTGCATCAACGTACGCAGATTTCAACCTTTGATCTGCAGGTTGAACACTCTTCTTTTTGGCAGGTGCATTAAATAATTGAGCTATCCTTCCTTAGCAGGACACTCTGCATTTTTGCACATGCTAGTGAAAGAGAAATGCTAATTTCACTGAGGCATGTACAGTATTCACTTTTCGTTGTTGTTAGTAGAGGAGGTTCTGCTTCTATGAACACATTTTATTTTTAAATGAATAAAAAATGAATTGTATTTAATGAAAATATCGCTGTTGAAGTCGAATGAACACAGCATCACTGCATTCATGTAATGTGAGCCATAAAGGACTAGTTCAGTTCCCCATTTACCGAAGATAACACATGCTGTGATCCCTAAAAGTACTTTAACGGTTTCTAGGCTGGAGCTTATTCACTCCCTGTCAACGGAAGTTATTATTATTTTTTTTTGTTGCAATGCCTTCTCCCCTTCCTATATAGGCAATGTTTTGATTGTCTATCACCCACCTGGTTCACATGTCAGGTTTCTTGAGCCCTTCTTGCAACTGGTGGCGGACCTACACCATTTTTCTCATTTGGTAGGGTTAGGAGATCTTAACTTGAAATGTAATTATCCACACACTCCTGTGCTCAGCTCCTTCTTTGACAATTTGGCGGATTTGGGGCTGATTCAATTGGTCTCAGGCCCTACCCACAAGATGGGCAATACCTTTGATCTGGTGCTGTCACATGAACATTCTAACCCCAGAGCCAGTTATATTGTCTGATAATTATTTGGTAACTTGTCTGCTCAAGGTGGCTAAAGTGCAGCAAAAGACTGCTGCTTTGAAGAGATGGCAACGCTGTTGGCGCTCTGATGACCTACTGGACTATGTCACATTAGTCAAAGGTAAATGTAGTGTAGGCCCTTCAATGACCTTACCCGGACTCACTCAAGCACTTCTTGAGGCGGCCAACAGGTTGGCACCCCCATGGTTTATTCAACCACACGGAGGTTGCCCTCGGAACCCGGGTTTTCAGAGAATCTTAGGTTGCTACGCCTCGTTGTATGGCAGGCAGAAAGCAAGTGGCGGAGGGCATATGACTCTAGCCTCAGGCAGCAATATAAATCCTGTGCTGCTGCTTACTCAGCAGCAATTATGTCAGCTAAGAAAGCTTTCTGTTCCCAGAAGATTGAGGCCTCACTCTGTCAACCTAAGCCTCTCGTTTCTGTTGTTACATCCCTTTCTTCTGCAGCCAGACGGATCCCTTCTGTTAGCCCTACGCAGGGTCTCTGCCATTCATTGGCACAATTCTTTGTGTCAAAGGATGAAAAAATACGTGCCAATATTTTGTTGATTATGACTATACCTTTCTCTGCGACATTAACTCCAGATTCTTTGAGCTTGGTAGTCTCAGATGGGTGGTCTTCCTTTCCCGTCCTTTCCCGTCTTCTCTGAGACTGACGAATCCTCTGCTATCCAGCTAATTAAGTCCGGAGCCCCCTCAGATGCGATTCCCCTGGCTGTGATGAAAGACATTTCTTCCGAGCTGTTGTGCGAAATAACACAGACAGTTAATGCGTCATGCCAGTCTGGAAGTATTCCTTCTGAGCTTTAATCGGCCACCATGATTCCTCTTCTTAAGAAACCCTTGCTTGACCCTCTGCAACCTTCTAACTACCGCCCTCTCTCACTTTTGCTGTTTCTAGTTAAACTTCTCGAAGCACTTTCTTCATTTATGGAGTCTATGGGCCTCTTTGAACCTTCCCAATCTGGCTTTAGACGAGGTTGGGGTACTGAGAGCGTCTTGGTCTAAGTTCAGGACAACATGGGCAGGCTGGTGGATGCAAGAGGGGTAGGCGCCCTGATCTTATTAGATCTCTCGGGCAGCTTTTGACACCGTCGACCATCCCATCCTGCTTGCACGCCTGGCCCAAGTTGGAATATCGGGTCAGGTTCTTGCGTGGCTTTCCTCGTTCCTGACTGATAGAACCCAGACCCTCTCACTCCCTCCATTTCTTTACGACTTATTGCCTTGTCTCATATTCTCGTCAATATTAACATCTGGCCCCTTGTGTGTCTCATCCGCTCCTTCGGCATCAGGTGCTATTCATATGCCGACCACACCCAGATCCTGATCCGGTTGGAACGGGATCTGGCTAAGGTTGCGTCGTGCTTGCACTGGTGCCTGACTGCCATGGGGGCATGGATGAAACACATTTGGCTGAAGTTGAATGGCAACAAGACAGAGGTGCTGGTGGTGGGCTCTCCTCCTGATCCGTCACTCTGGGTGTCCTCCTTTTGGCCCTCTTCCCTTGGTCCCCTCCCAGTCCCAGCAGTTAAGGTTAAGAATCTGGGTGTGGTTGTTTCCACCTCCCTATTTATGGAGGCGCAAGTGGCTGCAGTTTGCCAGGCTCGCCATTTCCACCTAAAAATACTTAAGAAGGCGCTTCCACTGATCCCTCTTCTTCGCCCTACCGTGGTTGCAGCTCTGGTACTCAGCCATCTATATTACTGCAACTCTCTATACCTGGCCCAGCCTCAAGCTCTAGTTCAGAGACTTCAGCGCCTACAGAACGTGGCTGCTAGGGTGGCCACCGGTCCCCCCTATGGGGCCCATATATCGCCGGTGCTGCAGTCCATACATTGGCAGCCGGTCAACCAGCACATTGTTTTTAAGTCCCTGTGGTTGGTACACCGTGCTCTGCATGACCCAGGGGCTGAATACCTTTGTAGCAATTTGACCCTTTATCTTCCTATAAGGCAGTTAGGATAAGCTCCCGTGGGTTTACTTGTTGTTCCCCCTTTCCGCCAATCACGCATTGGAGGTAGAGATTTTTCAATCGCCTCCTCTCAGGTTTGGAACAGTCTTCCGCTGTTCCTGAAAAGCTCTTCAAACCATTGGGAATTTAGGAAGCAGATGAAAACGTATCTGTTTCAGTGAATTTCCTATATTTGGGTCTTCTTTCTACTCTCTCTCCTCTAGCGCCATGATACCTTTCGGGTGACTGCGCGCTTAACATGTTTCAATAACATAACATAGCATAACATGGAATGAGATCATGTGGCAAGCAATCACACAAAAGAAATCTCAAAACAGCAGCGCAACAAAAACAATATTGCACATTGAGCCCAGCCATAGTGGTTGCTAGTGCATTCTGCCCAATTTACAAAGGTTTAGTTGAATTACCCCCTCACCCAAGTTTCGTACCCTTGTGCTGTAGCACCTTGAAGCCTCTCTTGTGCTAGATGGAATTACAAATAAAGATCTCAGACCAAATAACTGGACAAACTCAAGGAATATGGCAAAGTACTACTTTATTCTCATTCAATAAAACAGGGAGAACTGACAGGCATTGGACTGATGCGTGCACACTCCCAAACAAACTTGATTACATATAGGTCTTATTCCTTAATATGCATCATCTATATCATCCTACGTGACAAATCATAAAACTGATCAAAAGGAGGGATTGGTTAGGGGAACATACATACATATATACTATGTAAGTACTAACAATATTACTGAATGCCCCTTATCTGTAGGGCACAACTTGAACTACCTCTAAATACATAAAATACTGATTATAGTAGACAAAATAGCAGTGAATTGGTCTATGCAACATTGTATGTTAGATTGCCACTTAGACACACTTATTGGTTGGAATATTATCCCAACCTTGGGTTTTCGGCTCTAGCAGCGTGTATGTGAAACGAAATCTAGGTACTTTGAATTGCATCAGATTACTCCCCGTTCAGTCAACTAATCCATCATCCCTCATCGATTGGCCATAAGTCAAAGTCTTCCATCTATAGTTGACCTTGTAGCCTGCTCACTTTTCTGGAATAACAGAGGCAGTGTGAGCACACCACTATCTTCGTCTGAGGCTCTAGCGAATAGCCCTTGTCTTTGACATCTGAGTCACATGTGAAGAGACCAAGAACTGGTCCATTTGAGACTCTTATTTATTGCTATTTGATTCAATAATACGGGGTGCTGTTGCTCCTCTTGGCCTCTAGAGAATTTCTCACTCTACCTTGCATAGACTTCATGCACTTTTAATTGTCCAATACTTTGGCTGTTACAGATGTTTTCTTCTTCCTTAATCTAAGAGGAATGTCTCACATTCAGGGCTTATCCATATAACTCCCTTTGTAACTTGCAATTATTATTTAAAATAGTATCCTTGATCCTAGGCCAACCTCGACTCATCGCTGTTTAGCACACAAACCAAATTCCATCGTTTCCTGATTCTGCAGCCTTGGTCTGTCTCTGAGGTTGCTTGGTGGAATTTACCATGACCCAGAGTCCATTTTCCAATGAAGGCCGTCCTTTCCACATTTTATATTCCTCTCTAGCAAACTTCTACATGTCATATCTGTCTTGTGTTACTGCGTATTAACTGTTATCAGCCAGTAAGTTACTTCATTCTTCTTTATATCCATGATTACTTTAGCTTTAGGTACATATTTCTCTTGGTGCTTCAGTCACATCATCACTGTTAAGTATTTTCCTTTTGTTTCAGCATAGGTTGATATATCCTCTTTATGACATCACTCTGCCCTCATCAGATTTCACTTAAAACTCCATGACATAGGTGTGTGCTGATATCCTTCCATGCGACATCCTTCCACATCTTCAGTGCAAGGGTACATTCTATAGGGCTGTCTGAGTTCATAACGTCTCTCATATACTTGATAATGTGCTGGGATTACAGGAGGGGTCCCATCCACAGCCCTTTGCCTGCTGTTCCACTTTGTCAGTGGTGAGAGAGCGGGAACTAGTGAGAAAGCATTCACCTGCTCCTCTACATTCCCCCCTCTGGTCGAATCTCCGACCAAATATTCTTCTTCAGCCTCCTTCATCTTTTCTTCAAACTGTTGTTTCTTTGGGATCCATTTTCTTGCCACCCAGCTCTGGTGGCCTGCATTCTTTATATGCGCATCCACACTCCAGGCTTGTGGCAGCAATCTCCTGTTAAGTGACTTCAATTCAGCACTCCAACTAAGTCAATGCCTAGTCTGGGATGCCCAAGGGAAGCCCTTATTTATATATTTTTATGACAAGTTCATAGATCTGGATGATAAACCCTTGTATAACGCCCCTCGCTTTGAATCCCCCTGACCTCACTGAGCCACGAAGTAGGTTTGTTTTGCAAATTAAAAGATTTATTGAAAAATTAAACAAGATATATATCACACTTTTATGAATAAATTAATATTTGATAGCACATGAAGATAATGTTGATCAACAATGGATAATATTACAATAGCACACTTATTTAATTACTTAGGAGTTGGTATAGAGAGGATAAGGTAGCTGAGAATGCTTTTATGGTTTCAAGGAAATGCAATGCTGGAAAAGAATGCAGCAAAGAAATAACTGATATGGTTTCAACAAGAAATAATATAATCACTTTTCCCCTTGTGGCAATTCACTCCCCCCCTATGCAATATAAAGAGATGGAAGGGGAGTACACAATTTTCAGGAATACAATCAAATGCAATACCAATTCAGTTCCCCCCTAGCAAGCTTAGAGCAACAGGGATGATTTTAAAACACAGACAAAAGGTCACTTTTGTTCCCAGTTTTTCTTCATTCAAATCCAAATTACAATTTTGACACATGCAGCTAGAACGCTTATTCTAAGTTCAAAACTATGACATTTAAACAGTTGCAACCTATGTGACACTCAAAAGTAGGTCACTCATTTATTTTAAACATTTCGATTTTAGTGGCTTTAAGTCCAATTTTACTTAAGCTGCTGACATCCACAGCTCAGCCAGTTTTGTTATGAACATTATTTTAGGCTCTTCATCTTTCCAGATTTGGTATGCACACAAGACTTCATTCTACCAGACGTCTGCTGGTGTTCAGTAAGATTTTTGAATATCTTGCAATGTTTGAAATAGGCATTTTAGCTTGCATTCAGAGAAACAAAGGTGATTTTAAAGCACTTTTTGAGCTAACAGGCACTGCTGTTTTTCCTTTGGCACCACGTTTCACTCATGGCGCTTCTGGCCCATCACGCCCGCCCTGGTGGGTGGCAGGTCAGGCGACCATTTTGGTGTGCGCAAAAACTGTGCGTTTTTTCTGGATTCTGGCGCAAATGTGGGCTTTTCGGCCATCTTGGATTTTCTAAGCCCACGGCACCAAATGTTGTAGCATAATGATTCAAACGTTGGTCAAGACACCTGACACTCCAGATGGTGGACAGAATATTCAACATCCTACATATTTTGTATGACCCTTGAGGTAGTAGAGCGTTGTTCCTGGAGGTGCAAGAGTACTTTTCTTTATAATCTCAGGTATGCTGGCTTCATTCTGCATTTCCTCTCCAGTTCCAGTATCTATATCAATCATTATCTTCATTCCAATAGCTTTCTATGATGTCTTCTGGCATTGTCCCAAGATGATCCTTATAAGATAAAATCCTATCAATACAAACACTAAGATTGTTCCAAGTAGCTTGAAGGCATTTGTCAGCCAGGTTGGAACCCATGAAAACAGAGATGTAAACAAATCATCCTCTTCAGTCTCATCTACTTCATCCACCATTTATGTGTGCAGGGTTGACAACATTGTTATTGCTTCTGTCAAGGGCCCATTTTCATCATCGTGGGCAGGTAAATGTACTGCAAGAAGGCCCAATGTTGGCACACACGCCTCCTACCATTGCTGAGATTTAGTCCAGAACATATGATTTTATGGCCCTTTAGGAACGTGCATGCAATGGATGGGTTCACAGAATAACTGCGAATCCATGTAACAGAACCAACTCAGGAAGATGGCAAAGTACTGTTTGGTTAACAATGAGCTAAAACAGGGAGTAACAATAAACATCAACGCACGATTTCTCTCAACAACATCGTTACACAACATAGACTTTACACTAAAAACATGTCAGAGGTGACGTTATTCTATGTGGCAAATAATAAGAAATCTACTCGGGATCGGAATAGGATAGGCTTAACAGGAACATCTAAGTACACATCATATAGGAACTAGGATTGTGATTGGCTGCCCACTGTCAGGTGGGCATAATATGTCTACCTCTAAAACATGTAATTTTCAAAAACATCAAGTACACAGTTTCTGATTGGTCTTAAAACTATAAGGTCCTTCTTTATATGGACCACTGCAACTGGTTGGCACGCTTGGGCCATGTCTGCAACATTTGGTTAAGTTAGCAGCACGTAACCCCAGACCCACATTTTAGGAGATGGACCTGACTCCACCTACCTACCCAATTAGCCCAGCATCTCTCCTCACCCATGCCTACTGCTATGAAGATTGTCTTTGGACTTGGCCTTGCAAAGTATCCTTGTCTCTGGATTATATGGGAGTGCAGGCACTCACTATTGTTGTTCTAGGTCTCCAAGTTAGACTCTATTTCCATACTTGTCTCACATGACAGAAGCCAACAATCTGGTCCATTTTGCAGGTTTTTAAATGTCTGAAATTAATCAAACTTGGCACTCAATCCTTTCCAGAATAGATAGCTGACCTTGGCTGCTTCAATCTTGACTACAGGCCAGATAACCTCACCATGCAGCTCCACGATTTCAGCTTATTCTTGCTGCAACACAATTCTCCCTTTCAACTTCATGTTTCCTGGCCTGCTAAAATTCATGATACAGATGTCCAGCTTCTATACAGTGGTGGCTTCACCAGAATTCTATTCACTACATGTAGCCAGCTTCTATGATGACTTAGTCTACCTTGCATTTCAGCATCTGTACAATTATTGAATGGTTGATTCTCTGCAACACTTTGTGCACGTGTAATCATTTTTCATATTGAATAATTCACTCAATTCTTTACTTCGTCATTAGTTTCTGTAAGATCCATACATCCTCTTCAGCCAATATTCGGAGACGCCGTTCATACTTTCTTATGATGTCACACACTTCTTTCTTTAGTCTTTTTCATATTCCTTCAGGGAGTTCCTCCATCAGATTGTCGTCTCTTTGGGGATACATCCGAGAAAGTTGTCTCAATGGGTATCTTCTTTCGAATATACGCTGTGGTATTGGCATAACTGCTGTTGTCAAACACGGTACGATCTCGGGCTTCCAACATATAGGAGGTAGGGGGGCGGGAGTACCTGCAGAGGCATGCAGCTGCTCCTCTATACATATCAGTTCTGGAGGGCCATAAGCCTGATTGTCCTCATTGCTTCTCTGATTGCATACAATCATTTTATTGTCATATTGATCATCTGCAGCAATTCCCATCTGGTGATCTGCAACCACTTGCAATTCACTGCAGCCTGAATTTGTGGCAGGAAGATAGCTGTAAATATCACTGCTGTTCTGCTGAACAGCTTATTCTCATTTGGAATATCATGATATGTTTCTTTCGTGCCGTGAAACACTTGTGCATAGGTTTGTTATAAATGCCATAACATATCATATCATATCTACTGATTCTGCTGAGAAATAATTGTCTCTCTTTTATCATTGTCTGCTGTACGATCTTCTCTTCGTCAGGTGTGCATCCATCTTTGGCAAATGCATTATCTGCAAGTCACTTTGTGGTACTACCAAGGCTGGCATACATATCAGTACCAATAAACACACTCCTTCCCATGTTGGTAGCAATTTCATAAATGCTCTTGATCCACAGGCACAATAGTGGTCCATCAGGAGTGCTGTTCCTTCTTTAATGCCCGGGACATCAAAAACCCAGCAGCAATTGAGATTTTATCCAACTTTGATTGTGCCATTATTTGATATGATATGATATGATTTGATATGATGATATGATACAGCATTTATAACACGTCTATACACAAGTGTTTCAAAGCGCAACGAGGCAAGGGAGGGGAAACAGAGCGAAGACAGAGACAACGATCCTACTAGGCCAGGTGACATTGAGTTCACGCAAGTGCAGGGGAGGGAGGAAGGGGAAAAGTGCGGGGGGAACAGGGAGAAGGCAGTGCAGTACAACAGATAACAGTAAAATAAATAAGATAATAAATAATAAATAAATTGCGGCCAGCTGGTGGCAAGTGCAAGGGTAAGTACAGACATCAGGTGTCAAGTGCCAGTAAGGGCTGTAGGGATGCAGAAACAGTCCCAGAGTTCAAGGGTTGCCAGGGTGGGCGTGCAGGTGTGCAACTGGCAGGGAGTTTGGGGAGGCTTGGGCCCAAGATCAGAGGGTAGCCAGGTAACCGATGCAGTTTCAGATTCAGCCAGGAGATCAGCAGGGGAGAGGAGGAGAGAAAGCAGAAGCAAAGAGGAAGGTCTTGAGGTGCTTCCGGAACCGGAGATGGTTCTCCTCAAGTTTCAGCGAGGCAGGGAGGCTGATCCAGACAGAGGCCCCACCTGGAGAAAGAGATCTACCATAACTCATTGCTTGGAGAAGCAACTGACCCTGAGGGAGTTGGAGGAGTATGAGCAAAGAGCTTGAGAAGGAAGAGAGAGATGAAGGTATTGAGGTCCCAGGCCCAAGACAGATGGTTTTGAACTTAATCCCTGCCACCACTGGGAGCCAGTGAAGAGATTTAAGTCCTGGAGAGATATGATCCCTGGGCTTGAGGGGAAGGACAAGTCTGGCAATCCTGTTTTGGATGAGTTGTTCTGAAACATAAGGACACATTTTTCAAGGGTAGTATTTGCAAGGGTACCCCCTCATCGTCGACCCATGTTAACAATATTGCCGTCCTAGGACATTGGTTTTTGCATTATTTCTCTGCGTTCATCACAACCTCTTCCCATTGTCCAGTTGAAGCTAGTGTTTTACACACAACCAATCCATCACCCCATCCTTCAGGATTGAGCACTGCTCTTTTAATTCATAGCTGGCCCCTTTCCCAGCATTCTCATCTTCCCTCTCAGTCTTGTCGTCACATTGAAGCATCTTATTTTCTTATAGCTTTATTCCTGCTCCATTTAATACAGGCTGTTCATATTTTATTGTTTGATGCTTTGTCTCGTGGTTTTCGCTTGATCTCATATCTTGTACATAATTGTCTTCTGTTTGAGATGTCTTTTCATTCACCCGTACTATGGATGCTGTTCTGCCATGGAATTGTCCTCTTGTCAGGCAAAGTGCAAGGTGTGTCAGGCAATGTTCCTTTTTCACTGATACTTCTGTTGCTATGAATATTTTCGATGTTCCCAAAGCATAATGTATAAGGGAACACACATAACAGCTTTCATCTGACATTCTTCTCCCCACCCTTTTCATGTGCTTATACCATTGATTATTCTTTAAATGAGCCGAATTTCCAAGATACATATTCACATTTTCATGGTTCCCCTCAACATCCCTTTTAATTTGAGACAACAGATGTTTAATTATATTATAGAATACGCTGTTTGTGCCTCTAGGGGGAACAATAGTAGTTGTTTCATTAACATCCTTCATATCTTGATTGTCCTGTTTTAGATCTCTAAACATCATAATAATGAGGAAAACACAAATCATAAATATATCACAATTATTACTCCATGAAAACATATTGATATTCTGGATTAGAGTGAATTTCAGAAATCGTGAAACCTCTCCATTTTGTATTTACTTTAATATGCAAAACTGTTAGCTCATTTTGCATCACATGTTTATCAAAAACTGTAAAATAATTGCCAATATTACTGTAGAAATGATGTGATTGTAATTTGGATTACTGAGAAACATCACTATATACACGTATTGTATTATTTGAGCTGGATAAGACTAGAATATGTAGGTAAAAGCAACATACACGAGTGTGTGTATAGTGTCCACAATAGGTATCATGAACATTAAATGTACTTCTTTTCTTCTGGCTCTGGTTCATCTTTCCCACTGTTTCTTGATCTTATCTAGAAAAGAAGAAAGACTCCATGAATAGCTGCAAGTCTATTTATTCTTTGTCATATTTTAAAATATTGATCCCTTGTTTAAGGTGCTTTTATGTGCTCATCATTCTTCTTGTACTTGCTTCTTGGTCATCGAACGAGTCAGCATGCGTGGAACTATTTCTCTTGCTTCACTGTGGGATGCTGAAGGAGGGATTGGAGATTCTCCTTTGTATGGCTTAATATCAGATAAATGCAGCCAAGCTTGCTGCCCTTTTAACGTTACTGCGGTGGGACTAACTTCCTCCACCTTGTAGGGACCTTCAAAACGAGGTGTGCTCCAGGTACTCACAAATTTCCTTACTAGCACCTGGTCTCCTGGATACAAAACAGGTGGCTGCAGTAAATCCTCTAAACCATTGGGCTGATTGTCTTTGTCGCTTCTTTTTGACCCCTCCCTTCTGTTTCTGACATGTTGAGACATGAAAGAAATACTTGCAGTCATTGTTGTTAGGTAATCATGCATCTCATCACCTAATGCCTTTGCTACACTGTGGGCATCAGTTCTTACCCTTGTTGGAGGAGCAAGTGGGCTTCTCATACAGCGTCCAGTCACCAACGCATGAGGAGTGAATCAGGCTGATTTCTCAAGGCATGTAGGTCAAGGGGTAAGCAATGCAGCCATCCTTTTTTAAGGTCATTTTGAGCTTTGCTATTCTTTTCTTTAATAGTCTGTTTAATCTCTCACAGGAGGCGTTTGCCTGTGGGGGATATGTGGGTGAAACCCTGTGCATAATACCTAATAGGAGAACTATTTTTGCAAACATCTAATTTACAAAATGCGGTCCATTGTCAGACCACAAAACCTTGCACACCCTCCCACCTGGGGAACACCTCATGTACAAGGAACTTGGTGGCACATGAGGCATCAGAGTGCTTGCATGGACCTGCCTCGATCTATCTTGAAAAAGGGCATACTACGACCAACTGTAGCCGTTGCATGTCTATAACATATCCACATAATCTATAAATGCTGAAATGGTCCGTGGGGTCTGGGAATTGCTCCTCTTCCTGTTCACAAAGTGTGTCCTGCAGTAAATGTCTGACACACAATGCAATTTCCAATGAACTGTGCCACATGTTCTAACAGAATGGGCGAGAACCATTCTTCTGCATTGCAGCTGCAAGACTCTCTTGAGTCGTGTGTGCTGGGTAGTGAAGCTGCTCCAGCACTACTCTCAATAATGCTAGAGGCATAACTGTCTTTCCAGTGCTATCTTGTGTCCAAATTGCCTCGTTGGGGGATAAAGAACACCCCTGCTTTCTCCATGAATCCTATTCTTCTCGTTGTGCTCTTTACTTTACTTTGCATTTCTACCGCGCTCCAGTTACCCAAAGGCTTAAGGGCGCCAACATGAAATAGAAGAAGACTAACACACATACCGAGATAAACTAAATGATGGGAGAGTCCTGAAAATTCAAGAGACAAAGAGAACAAGATGTTTTTAGTTTCTTTTTAAACCAATCTGTGGGCTCAATGTCCCTGAGATCTGTTGGGAGGGCATTCCAAGCTGCAGGAGCTGCTAAGTGGAAAGCTCCCTTGAGGACTTTATTTGGTTTGCAGCATGCTGTATTTAGGAGGTTGGTGTAGTTGGACCTTAAGGATCTTCAGTTCTGCTTTTTCGCAATCGCCTCAGATAAATAGGCTGGCATGTGACTCGTAACACATTTATGTGTACTGAGTAGCCTCTTCAAATGCACTCTGGCTTTGACGGGGAGCCAATGCAGGCTCTGTCTCACCTCTGACACATGGTCCTTCCATCTAAGACCCTTCACCACCCTGCCTGCGCCATTCTGAATAACCTGAAGGTGGTTGATGTCTACTGTAATGCCGGTAAGAAGACTACAACAATAATCAATTTTGGAGCCAATAAGGGCTCTGGCGATTGTTTATGCACTTTTTCTCAGATATGAGAGGATGTAGATGTCTGAACAGCTTTACATAATAAGAGGATGTGAGACTAGGTTGCTCACCTGAGCTTTTATATTGAGGTTTTCATCCAGAATAATGTATACAGTTTTTACTTTCCTCTTAACTT
The DNA here is from genome assembly GCF_040938575.1 of Ambystoma mexicanum. Classification (NCBI taxonomy): domain Eukaryota; kingdom Metazoa; phylum Chordata; class Amphibia; order Caudata; family Ambystomatidae; genus Ambystoma; species Ambystoma mexicanum. The sequence goes on from NC_090928.1 coordinate 1,011,576,929, forward strand.
CGGTCTTACAGTTGTCAATGTTGAAGGATTTAAACATCAGGTCTAGTTTGGCAAATCTAGTGGCCATTCCCACAATCACAAGCTCAATTTTTTCCCTATTCAAAGCCAAGCCATTTCGAACCATCCAGGTGAGGATATTGAGATAGGCATTATTGATGTTGTTCTCATTAGTACTGTGTGCGCCTGATATGGGGATCACACATTGTGTGTCTTCTGCGTAATTGACAAACAGTATGCACTCCTGTTCTTGCATGTTGAAAAACTGTACCATAAAAATATGTTGTATAGACATGGTGAAACACATGCACCTTGCGCTACCCCATAGGTAAGAGGGACTGGTATTGCTTCAGCAAGACCACTAGCAACCTTCACTTGCCTTCCACTCACGAAGGAGGTCCATTCGGTAGCATGGTCTGAGAAGAAGGCTGTATCGCTTAACTTGGTGATTAGGATGGAGTGATCCACCAGGACAAAGGCCGCCGAAAGTTCTAAAATCATGAGCAGAGAGGTTGCGCCCTTATCTATTGATTAGAGCAACTGTGCTTTCAGGGCAAGGAGAGGGGTCTCATTTCCATGATTTGGTTGAAATCCTGATTGATATTTATGCAAGATCTGTGAGCTATGAAGTGTACTGAGATCTGCTTATAAGCAACCCTATCCAATATTTTCAGAAGAAACAGGGTATTTGTAAGGCGCCTAAAATTTGTAGGGGTCAGAAAACATAAATCTGTTTTTTTTTTAAACAAGGGGGTGATCCAAGCATTCTTGAGAACCTCTAGGACACAGTTTTGAGTGAAAGAGGTATTAACAAATGTGGTGAGGGCAGGGATAGGCAGGAGGGAGCACTCCTTAATTATCATGACAGAGCAAGGAGCTGTTGGTTTTAAGCTGCATGATAATCTTTGTTAATTCTGCTTCGAAGATGGGCGATAAATTAAATATCTGCTGAGCATCAGTCTTGACTGAGATATCACAGAATTCTGCTTGCATGTCTTTATTCAGGGAGAGTTTTTTTTCTTCAATCACCTTTTTTATTTTTTCAAGTTTATCTGTCATGGCTGACTGAATATTGGTGCACCACTCCTCATTTTTTAGTAATGGGTCCTTATTTGGTCCTTTCAGCTTTTATTTTTCCCTTAAGATGTTAAATATCTCCTTGCTGTCCGGTGGTGCATGAATGATTCTATCATTGAATGACTCCTTCTTAGCTTTAAGGAGCGCTGTTTTGAAAATCCTAGCTGCTTTTTTTTTATAGGTGTCTTCTAAACTAAGCACGTCCCAATTTTTTCTCCAAGCATAGAAGCATTTCATTTTTTTAGCTTTTAGCACCATAGGATTTTCGTTAAACAAAGTATTGTCTCTAGGTCTCTTTTGGCAGCATCTTTCCTTCAATGGTGCTAAGTCTTCCGTGACATTCCTGCGAGATTTGACAAAGGTATGATGCCATGTAATGTTCTTATGTTAAGGATCCCTGATGTGAGGGTCGCTGCCCATGGTTTTACATTTTCTAATGTTAGTTTCCTATAATATCTGACGCGTCTTGAGACCTTACTGTTGTCTGATTTTTTCTAAAGCAGTCAATACAGGTTTGAAAGTAGATGCAGGAGTGGTACGACCATGGACAAGGAAGGATTTCGATATCAGATAGAATCAGGTTGTGTGCGGATCCACCTAGTATCTCAATTAACTGGACAATCAACAGCATTTTAAAGCCCTTCTTTTCTAACATACACCGGCCGGTCATATGTTTAACATCTTCTACTTCAAGACTAGATATGGATGGATAATATACTACTTTCTTGGCCTCTGCAGCTACGATTCCGCGGAAGAAGATTAAATCTATTCTTTTGGAATGCGCTGCACTTTGTATGTCTGCTAGGGTCAATGGGAGACTTAATGCTTTTATAAGCCTATCCAATACGGCTGCATGTTGCACTGGAGTGCGTGGTGGAAGACCCTCCTTTTCCAATATGACAAACCTGCATGCACAGTTGATGTCACATAGGCTGAGTTAGAGTACACTGTCACTTCCTCATCCTCAAATCTATGCAGCACTTCAATAAGTGCCACTAATTCTGCAGCCTTTGCTGAATAATTTAAAGATAATCTCATACTTGTCACTACCTCAAATTCACCTTCTCAATTTGCTACTGCGGCTCCAGTATGCCTTTTCACAGTTGTCTGGTCAATTCTTGATGACCCATCAATAAAAGAATCGTCCCCCCATCCCAAGGGCATTTTCTCTAGCCTGCGGAATATCATTATAACATTCAGTTTACGTTGTGCAATAATTTATATAATCACCCTCTCCTACTGGTTCTGCTATAAATGTTGCTGGATTTACTGTCTCCCATCTAACAATTTTGATCGCAGTGTTTGACCTAATCACCTCATACCCTGATGCTCCTTATGTGGTCAATGTACTTTTGGGTTTCTCTAAAATTGCAAATAATGCATGTTCTACACATAACTTCATTGGTCACCCTATTGTTATGCTTGGAGCCTTTTCAACTGTGAATGCAACAGCAGCTAAACATTTCTCAGATGGATAGTGTCCCTTCATAACTGTATCTAAAACCCCACTGTAATAAGCCAAAGGCTTATGCCCATGTCCTAATGTTGTCTTCTGTGTGAGAGCTGCTGTCATAACTTATTTGAATGGGAAAATAAATACAATTCTTCATTATAATCTGGGATCCCTAACACAGGGGCTGTACTGATTGTCTTGTTTAATTCTTCAACTCCTTCAGTCATCTCATCTGTCCATGTTATTGTGCTCATGTCCACCTATGCTTCTTTAAGTCCTTTTAAAAGTGATCAAATATATGTATTGTAATCTATAACCCAGGCCCTGCAGTAGTTACATAAGCCTAGAAACTGTTGCATTTCCCTCACTGTTTTAGGTGCTACGGTTTTCATAATTGCGTGCCACTTTTCTCCCTTCATGAGAGATCAACTGTGCTATGTAGAAGACTTCCTGACAGTATTACAACTTCTCTTTGTCTACCTTGCATCCTTTTTCTCAGAGTATAGTCATGAGTTTAACTGAATCTCTGCATATTTCTTCTGTCTCACTGCACACCAAAATGTCATCCACCTCCTGGATTATTTCACTATCGAGTTGGACATTACCAAGGTCCAACACGAGGACTCTGTTAAAGATTGAAGGGGACTCACAGTACCCTTTTGGCAAACAAGTATGTTTCATGTGGGTATTTCTTTACGAAAAGGAAGTCAAATATTGCGAGTTTTCATGAAGGTGAAATGAAAAGAATGCAGTTTTTAAATCTTTAACTGTGAAATAATTGGCCTTATATGGGATGTTACACAGTATTGTCACAGGATTTTAAACTAAAGGAAACTCAGCTTCAACTATATTGGTTAGGGGGAAGGTCCTGTATAAATCTTTACAACCCCCCCGTTTGATTTCTTCACGGGCTACACGTCCATGTTACATGATGACTATGATGGCACTAATATGCCTTGCTTCATTAAAGCAAAAATTGTCTCAAATATACTTTCATCCGCTTCTCTGGAAATGGGATATTGCTTTGCTTGTGGCAAAAGGGCTCCTGTTTTTAGTTTGATTTTAACTGCTCCTATTCATTTTAATAGACCCACATCATAGTGGCTTGTGGTCCATAACATCTTTGGCACTTTCTCTAAGTCTTCCTGGAAGAATGACAGTGTTTTTTTTTTTACCAGTGCCATTCTCTGCAGTATTTCTACATTCTCTACTTTAATCCAATACGAGAGATTTCTAAAAAAAAAACACTAGTACATCGTCTGAGCAGTCATATCGAAAGTTCTTTGTCCGTCAAATCTGTCAACTTGAATCCTTCACTGAGGGCAATCACAGTTCTCCATCCTCTTCCTTCATCTTCTGTCTCATGAAGCATCACCCTCTCTTCCCTGACAACTGCTGCTTCTAATTCTGCCCTTCTTCATCATCCAGGGGATTAATGGTATAAACAAGAATACATCAGGTATTCTTAATATTTTATCTACCAATCTGGTTAACAATGATAATAAAACAGTGGGCCTCATTACAAGGTTGGCTCTTTGGTAATAACGATACCGGTAATGCATTACCGACATCCATTACCGGACCGATGTATTACGACCCTAGATACCTGTGCTACCAGCATCAACAGGGACCTGTTGTGGGCGTGCACCACCATACCATCATGTGCATGGGCACGCGGCCACCGTGCCAGTAACACTGGCATGCCACTAGGAAGAGGACATTACGAGTTGCACGGAAATGCACATACCAGCATCCACATGCTGGTAAGAAGGGCCACCATGATCCCGGCAATACCGGCATTGGGGATCACCCCTTAATAGTAAACTGCTGAGTTCCCAACTGCCACAGGTGCACACAATCAACACAGGTGGAGGAATGGAGCCTGGCCCTGCACAAAAGGAGCACACCCACACACCACACCCCTTACAAGACCAAAATGATTCCACTTGCAGTTGCGATACTGGAGCTGGAGGACATGCCTGCACTGTGACTCCTTGAGCAGGCAGTGCACCAGGGATTGCAGAGTTGACGCAGGAGGAGAAGGAGGGTGAGGCTGCCCCAGCAAATCCCACCAGTGCAGGCAGTGGTTCCCCACAGGCAGCCACCAATCCCTCGCATAAGGGCCAGTCTGACATGATTCGCACTAAAAGCCCTCTGGATCTGATGCCCCCCCCCCAGTCATCGACTCCCATAAGGACTTTTCAAGTCCCCAGAGCCTCTTGGACTCAGTCCTGGTGCCGTTGGCGCCAGGCTCATAATATGGGATAAATCACATGGAGCTACTTGCCCAGTCTAGTGAGGCTGAGCCTTTCTGTTTCCTCAGGGTGTGGCTGAGGGACTATTTTACCTGGGACTACTTGCAAGGCTATTTAAGCCACGCCCTGCAGACAGAACACGCTTCGCGTTATTCTGCACTCCTGCAGCGTAACGCTCACGTGTCTGTCCTGTCCTTGACCTCCTACAGCCACGCCCGTCCAGAACTTCATCCATCGGTACCTGGAAGGAAAAAGACAAGAGAAAACCAAGTCAGTACAACGGCTAAGCCTTGCCTGCAGCATCCTTCCATCGGTTGCTTCTTCAGCCGCTCCCGGGCCTTCGCTCCAGCTGAAGGGGACGGTCTTTGTTCTGGCTGTAAGGGTCCTTTCGGGTTCAGAATCCTTCCGGAGCATCTTCGGAGCGGTTCCTTCATTCTTCATTCCAGCGCCACGCCGCTTCTGCAAAATGAGAAGAAAGACAGGTTAGTCGCGCACGGAAGGGAAAACAGTACTTCAGACTTACAGCGCCTCATTCTTGCACTTCCACTCACCTGAAGGACATCTGCTCAGCATCCTAAGTCCACTTGAACCTTCATTCAAAATCCATTTGAAGCCGCGCCTGAAAGAAAAGACAAAGACACAGATTAAAAGGAGTTGGGGCAAAATAAAGACTCAGAGACTTATACCAAGCAGTCATTGGCATAGAGACTTACCTGTTTGACCAAGATCTCCAAGACTCAGCATTCGCTCTTCCGATCAGTGAAGTAACTCGATCCTGGAAAGACTGTGTTATTCGCGCCCCTGCTAGATTGCAGGACGGAGAGTCTACCTTACAAAACTTCAAGGTCAGAGCAAGCGGAGAAGGGCATCAGGTGGTGGAGGAGGTGGGTCCAACTCAACCCCCCCCCCCCCCCAGTAGCTAATACCTTATTTTGATCTTGCAGACAAAAGCCTCGGGAGGGTGATAACAAGGGAGAAGTTGCAGCAGCATCACCAATCACGCAGTACCACACCAGCGCAGACATCATTTGTGCAGCCACGTGCTACGCCCCCGTGGAGACCAGGTGAGCGTGACAGAACACGAAGCCTTATACAAAATCCTCTACCTGGGCGTCATGGAAACTTCTAAGACAGATCAATTAGCTCAGCTTTTGGGGGAAATCAGGGCTGAGGTACATTCAGCTCGGCAGGAAACCAATGCCTTGAGGAGAGAACTGATCGTGGCCAAGGTCGTACTGATGATCTTGCTAGACAATTGCTTCAGTCACAGGTTGGGCAAACACTGCTACCTGGATTGGGGTCAACAGTTCCAACAACGCCAAGTAATCCAGTCCAAGTGATCTTTCCAGGGGCCGTACCTTTGGCACCTACGGAACGCTTTGCGGGAGACTTTGTAGGCCAGGAGCCTTTCCGAATGACCAAGCTAGGGTGGCCTTTGTGCTGTCATACCTCAGTGGCACTGCGGCGGACTGGTCAGTACCACTAGTAAATCAGGATGATCCTATTTTGCGGGACTTTCAGAGGTTCCAATTGAACATGGAGAAGCTTTTTGCCCGCCATTCCCAGGGCCAGGCATTGGATAATGAACTCTTGTCTCTACATCAAGGCAATCAAGATCTGTTAACCTACATCGCCACTTTTAATAGGCTGGTAGTGGGAACCGACTGGCCAGACGAAAAAAGAACAACACTGTTTCACAGAGGGTTAAGAGGTGAATTAAAGGATGTTTTAGCTCAAGTTGTCAACCCTCCCAGAGACTGTGCTGAATATATAGACTTGGTGGTTCAGCTTGATCATAGACTACAGAACCGCAAGGCAGACCGAGCAAGAATGGACACTCAGGTATTTGTACGCCCAAAGGAAAGTGCGTCTAAAACCACCGACTTGGCCGAACCCAGGCCAATTGGAGGGGTGCGCGGGCCACTATCCAAGGCTGAAAGAGAACAGAGACGGCAGTAGCAACTGTGTTTATATTGTGGGTCAACCGGCCATTTTCTCCGAGAGTGCCCCGTGAAACCCCCGAAGAAAGATAGTTGGGGTTGCCGGCAAAGTGGAAGCAGAGCCAGAGTCGGAAAACTACCCCGCCCGACAAGCGTAGAGGTCCGCTTGTCGAGCGCAAAGAAGGACTTCCAGACCTCGCACCTAGCCTTGCCAATGATCCTTATAAATCACCAACAGCCGTCTCGAATGCATACAGTTCAAGCTTATATTGACAGCGGAGCCATTGGAAATTATATGGACCAAGAATTGGCTACAAGGATGAATCTTCCTCTCTGTGAAAATGCAACAACAGATCTAGTCACCACTGTCGACAGAACGGAGATCACTTCGGGTCCTGTAACGCACTCAACGACTGAGATGACACTTCTGTGCCAAGACGGACATCGGGAAGCCATTGTGTTCGATAATAAAGGCCCCACAATTCTAAATTATTCTGGGAATGCCATGGCTATTATTACACAATCCTTGCATCGACTGGCGTGCTAAGAGTCTGACCTTCTCAGGCGAATGTGCTCATACCTGCTATCAAGTAAAAGAACCCCTGGTCAAGGAAGCGACAACGATCATGAACCTAGCTAATCCGCTGCCCCCAGAGTATCAAGATTATCAGGATGTTTTCCAGAAGGATCAAGCCAACACTCTGCCTCCTCATAGATCATGTGACTGTCAAATCGATCTCATACCTGGCGCAAAGATTCCATGCGGTCGAATCTATGCACTCACTGAACCCGAAAATCTGCATCTAAGGAAATATCTAGACCAGTACCTGGCTAACGGTTTTATTTGCCCGTCCAAGCCCTCGGCAGCCTCCCCCTTATTCTTTGTGCCTAAAAAGGAAGGTGACCTTAGGACTTGCATTGATTACCACGCATTGAACCAGATCACAGTTAAAAACCGTTATCCCTTACCTCTAATTCCTGAACTTTTGGACCAAGTTAAAGACGCCCGAATTTATACCAAGTTAGATCTCCGTGGGGCATACCACCTAGTACGAATCAAGAAAGGGGACGAATGGAAGACCACCTTCCGCACCAAATACGGGCTGTTCGAATATCAGGTGTTGCCCTTTGGCCTTTGCAATGCCCCAGCGGTGTTTCAGTATTTCATGAATGACGTCCTGCGAGAACTAATTGATGTGTGTGTCGTAGTATACATCAACAACATTTTGGTGTACTCCCCGTCTAAACAAGAACATGTGAAACACGTCCTTGATGTCCTGGACAAACTCCGCCAACACAAACTATTTGCAAAACTGGAGAAATGCTTCTTCCACGTCACAGAGGTTGAGTTCCTTGGATTTGTCCTAACCCCTCAAGGTGTACGAATGGATTCGCGGAAGATGGACGCCATCCTAAATTGGCCCTCCCCGACCTCAATAAAAGGAGTTCATAGTATGCTTGGGTTTGCAAACTTCTATCGTCGTTTCATTCCAGGTTTTTCACAGTTGGTGCACCCTATTACCTCGTTACTGAGAAAGAATAGACGTTTTCAATGGTCAGAGGAAGCAGAGAAGGCGTTTCAGGACTTAAAACAAAAATTAATCTCAGCCCCAATCCTGAAACATTCTCGCCCAGATCTACCGTACGTGGTTGAGAACGACACTTCCAGCTTGGCAATGGGAGCGGTACTCTCGCAAAAGGACCCTGAATCCAGTCAGCTTCACCCTGTGGCCTTTTGGTCGTGGCAATTCACGGCCCCAGAACTGAATTATGCCATTACGGACAAAGAACTCTTGGCAATCAAGGCCGCCTTCAAGGCTTGGCAGCATTACCTCTTCGGAGCAAGGCACACAATCACGGTAATCACTGATCACCGCACCTACATTACAGTACCTAAAGGTGGCAAAGGCTCAATCATCTCGCCAACTTCGATGGGCATTATTTTTTGCTGAATTCGACTTTGTGATCACTTATCGCCCTGGTTGTCGAAATGGTAAAGCGGATGCTTTATCTCGTATAGGAGTAGACGAGGAGACCGTCAATCCAGACCCGGTGCCAATCATCCCTGGAGCAAAAATCTTGGGAATTACAATGTCTCTCACCTTAGATGACATTCATGAGGAAATCACTCGTCTCATAGACACCAACACTCTGAAGGCTTGGCCTACCAAAAGTGCTCACCATTCAGTCTCAGACCAATTACCATACTTTCAGGGTCGTCTTTATCTGCCCAGCAAGGAACTTCAAGAAAAGCTCATCTCAAACTATCACGAATCAGTGATCGAAGGTCACCCTGGAATCGCTAAGACTGCAGCCAAGATAAAGCAACACTTTTGGTGGACAACTTGGTCTATACAACATTGTATGTTAGGTTGCCCCTTAGACCCACTGATTTGTTGGCATACTATGCCAACCTTGGAATTTCGGCTCTCTAGCAACACATACGTGAAACGGATCCTAGGTGCTTTGAATTGTGTCAGATTACACCCCATTCTCACAATTAATTCATCATCCCTCATTGGTTGGCCATCAGCCAAAGTCTTCTGTCTGTAGTTGACCTTGTAGCCTGCTCACTGTCCTGGAACATTTGAGGGAGTGTGAGCACACCGCTACCTTTGCCTGAGGCTCTAATGAATAGCCTTTGTCATTGATTTCTGAATCACCTGTGAAGAGACCACAAATTTGTCCATTTCAGCCTCTTATTTACCGCTATTTGATTCAATTATATGGGGTGCTCTTGCTCCTCTTGGTCTCTAGAGACTTGCTCACTCTACCTTGCATAGACTTCATATACTTTTAATTGTCCAATACTTTGACCGTTGCAGATGTTTTCTTCTTCCTTATTCTAAGAGAAATGTCTCACATACAGGGCTTATCTTGTGCCTTGCAATTATTCCTTCAAATAGTATCCTTGATCCTAGGCCAACCTCGACTCATTGCTGTTTTGCACAAGAACTGTGTTTGCAGCATTTCCTGATTCTGCAGCTTTGGTCGGTTTTTGAGGTAGCTTGGTTGAATTCGACATGAGCCAGAGCCCATTTTCCTATCATGGTCGTCCTTGCCACATTATTTTTTCCTCTATAGCAAACATCTATGTCTCATCTATCTTGTGTTACTGTGCGCTTAGAGTTATTAACCAGTATGTTACTTCATTCTTCTTTATATCGATGATTAATTTAGCTTTAGGTACATATTTCTCTTGGGATTTCAGTTACATTGTCACTCTTAAGTATGTTCATATTGTTTCAGTATAGGTTGATATATTGTCTTTATGACATCACTCTGTCCTTGTCAGATTTCACTTAGCGCTCCACGATTTCCATAGGTGCATGCTGACATCCTTCCATGCGACATCCTTCCACATTTTCAGTGCCAGGGTACATTCTATATGGCTGCCTGAGTGCATAACGTCTCTCATACACTCGATGTGGTAGTGGGATTACACAAGGGGTCCCGGCCATAGCCCTTCATCTGCTGTTCCAATATGTCAGTGGTGAGGGGCGGAAACAAGTGAGAGAGCATTCACCTGCTCCTCGACAGCTTACTTTAAGCTGCTCCTCTTTTGTACCTTTATCAGTTCTGTTCCCAAAGACAGAAACTGGATTGCAACGCATTGCCTTAGCTCTGAATGTATCCTTACCTGCATCCCCGACATTCAACTTCATCTTCATCCCTTGCTCAGGATCTGGAAAGCTGCCTCCGGGCTCAGTCTTAAATGTTTCTTCCACGTGCTTTTCCACGATTTAAAGTGGTCTTGATTGCAATGCAGTGCTCATCATTCAAATGACACATGTGCTTCAAAAATGTGATATGTAACATTTCTTTGAAATGAGATAAAAAGCGGGAAGTAATTTGGCACAAGACCAAGTGACTTCAGAGACGTGTTGTTTTTCTGTTTTTTTTATTGTTCCATTTAAAAGCGCTTAGAATCTCCGAAGAGGGACATAATAATAGTTAAAGTCAAGGATCTATATACAGTTATCAGCAATTGGGCCTTGAATGTTCTTTGGAACGTCATACAATATGGTTCAAGTCTAGCACCTTAATTATTATATAATTAATGTGTATAAAATAAGCAAGCAAGGAAACGCTCATAAAGTTCAGCACTGTTACCTACTTGTAATGCCACAGCACGATTCAATAATTGAGACTGGACGTCTTTTATTGCAAAGAGCAATTGTGTCTCCCCTGGCAGAGAAGGGAGGATCAGCTTTTTTTGTGCGTTTTGTTTTTTGCTGCTGGTTATTTATAAGCCATCTCCTCGAGATTACTCCCGCTTGAGTGACATCATAAATGGCCCCATTCCCCTGCACTGGTCTACTCCAGGCGGCAGGCTGACAACCTCTACTTAAGAGTGTCTCTCATGGCACATGTTACACAATGAAGTGTGAAACGGCTGCAAAAAGCATGTGTTGCAAAACAAACCATCCTGGTAATAAGCACTTAAACCCTGTTTCATTACCATCTTGCTTTGTGTGTAAAACAAAGGCACCGTGCTGCAAAATAGCTTCTGACATTCTTGTTAAACAAATCTTGGTTCTCTTGCTTCTGGCCAGAATAAAATATCTGAAGCAGAATGTGTATTATTAATAGGAGGTGTTTAACTTTAAAAAAAAATAAAAAAAAGAAAAAGAAAAAAACCTAAGCTCGATCAAAACCCAGAGTGGAAATACTAAATGAGTAAATATTGAAACAAGTCGCTGCTATACCTCAGGCATTAGCAAATACCTTTGGTGTGGGGGCAGACAGGCACTTATAATCCTTATCTGAATTTGCAATTAAGACATCAGAGCTGCAGATATCTGTATTAAGGCAGAACTCAGTCCCTTTTTTTTTTAAATGATTGGACCCAATTCAAGCCAATCTTCAAATACTTCGGGAAGCAAATGTCTGATGTCTAATTGAACTAAAGATAAGCCTCCTTTCAATAGAGTTAGTGCTTAATGCAGACTACAGGCTGCCATGAAAGGGGGACTGGGCCATGGAAATCAACCAAAAGAAAGCATTCTCATGACATATAGACATTGATGGCAGATACAGACTGGTATGCCCTGCTTGTACTCGCCAATTCTCTGGCTAGGTACATATTCGTCTAAAATGAGACGAAAAAAGTAAAAACCGCTGGTAACACAACTAGAATGCAGTAGGAGATCATATAAAGAGTGTTGCAGGCATGTCAATGGAGGGCCATGGGCTGGGTCTGCAGTAAATATTGCCTGCATGTGCAAACATTGCATGCATCAGTAATGCCACGCGTTTAAACACATTGGTTGATTTAATGTCATGCACTTGCAACACTGAAAATAAAACTCCTAAAAGCCATTGCCCTAAAATAGGCACCAACAATACGCTGAACGCTCAGGCATGAAACAGAGGGCAGGCACCATATTCACATGCAGCAACACGCTTGCAGCACATAGCTTTGCTGCTATGACAAAGCAGACACACCGAGCAGGAGGAACATTGACAGAGGAGACAGTGATTTTCGATAAGGGGGGGCTAAGAGTACACAACTGAAACTGACCACGTTTGACCTAGAGATGGATACAAAAACTGTAATTATTCAAGTCAACCGGAGAATAATGAGCCCAATAAAAATATATATATGGCCACACCCCACTGAGTTTCTATTATCTGCCACATGCGCCATCCAGCAAACATGAATAATATCCCACAGAATGTCACAACCCACATTCCCACAGATCCTCCAGCCTGTGAATGCACTGCAAGACACATTTCAACAGTATAACATTGTTTCAAAATGTCTGAATTGAAAGCATCAATAACATTCAAATGGCATTGGTTGCAGATCTATGTATTGCTGTGCTCGAAACCATGGATCTAAGCACAATACCATCATCTCCTTGCTTAAGTACTTATTGTCAGTGCCAAAGACATCACACAAATCAAGATAAACTAACAATTCTGCATAGATCCCACCTTTGTCTTCAAAGAGCCTACAATGAAGAAAGAGCAGACAGCTTGATAAAAACTGGTCATCCACCAGGTAGTTCCACTCTACTGTTCAAGGTCTCATCCTCTTCGACATCATTGGCGCCAATGATTGAATTTCCACCAAGCGAACGCCACTTTCACCAGGCGTTACTTAGGTGAGTGGGCTCATGCCACGACCCTCCTGGGCCCTGTAATTTTGCTTTTAGCCCATTGTGTACCCCACTGGGCCCGGCACCCACGTTGGTTCTCCCACCATTTCCCTTCTGCATTTTCCTCTGCCTTTCCTCCCTCCTCCCACCTACCAGCCCACCCTCCTCCCCTGATTGGCCTATCTCTGGTCTTAACTGACCTTCCCAAGGCAGCCCCCTGCCTGGCAGACCCTGGCCCTCATTACGACCCTGGCGGAAAGGGGTTTAAGCCAGCGTAAACCATGGCGCCCCTTTCCGCCTGACTACGAGTTCCCGTAGCGCCATGGTGATTTTTACGCCTGCTTTTTGCAGGCGGAAAAATCCATGGCGCTACGGGACTTGTTGTTAATTACGCCACCGTAATTTACGGTGGCGTAATTAACGCCTTCCCCACTCCCATTATACCCTATGGGGCAAAAATGGGAATGGGGAAGGGTAAATGGGGATTGGGGACTTACCGCCCCGCCAAGGTCGGAATGGGGCGGTAAGTCCGCCAACCCCCATGGCGGAGTTGGCAGCTTTGCGCCATGGACCATGGTGCAAATTGCACCATGGTTCTCCGCCAGGGTCGTAATGAGGGCCCCTGTGTTTAATGGCCTCAAGGCAAAGGGCAGCGAGGCAGCTCCAGCTATTGTCTGCAGGTGTCAGCAGGGGAAGCCAGTGGCCAGTAGTCAACCAGCAGCGACTGAGTAAGGTAGGAGTGGCCCGGGCAAGGAACAGAGCCTCCACTCTACCCTGATAACCTAGCCACATAGCAAACTCTCAGACTTAGGTGTTTTTACCTCCATTATTTAAATTGGATTGTGAAAATATTTAAAATTGCATTGTGAAACCTAAGCCTTTTACCCCACTTACAGGACTGTCAGACTTAGGTGTCCTTTTCCTCCGTTATTTAAATTGTATTGTGAAGTAGCTCCCTTCTTAGCCTCCTAGCATAGCATTACATAGCATTAATCTAGCGAACATTTCTACCATATCTAACCTCGTGTTGTCATGTCCATTTGTTGTTCTACTATTGTCCCGTCTCTCTCTCTCTTGTCTGCTTGTGCCCTTCCCTGTGTCCTTTCCTAGTGTTCTCCCCACCCCCTCGCACACCCTTCCTCTTCTCCTCTTTCCTTACCCTACCTACTCTATGTGCTCTCTGTCTCCCCTATCTTTTCTAACATCTTCTCTATTGACTATCCTGCTCTCCTCACTAAATCTGGTAGGAAGAAGTTTAAAAAGGTCTCCAACCCAGGCCTCAATATCGCTGACACCTATACCAGTGTTCCTCTCGCTAGACCTGTGGACTCTACATATGGTCTCTGTGCTTTCTCCTTTCTCTTCTTCTCCCATTAATGATGACATTTGTTGGGAGGCCCTGCTGGCCTCCATACACTCCTCTAAGGTCATCATTTATGTTTACTTGAATGGTACCATCTTGGTCCAAGGCCCTCAAGCCAACCTTCTCATCTTTGATAGACACTTCCCATGACTCATCAATTTCCTTTCTTCTTCTTCTGCCCCTCTGTTCCCCCCACAGCTTCCTTGCCTCCCCCTGCTGTCTCCTCCTTGGCTACCTTGCCCTCTCCTCCTTCCTCTTATGTTCCCGGGCTTATTCTACACCCCTTCACAGGGCGTACCTCTGATTTGTACCCCTCCCGGGAAGTAATTCAAGGATGGCAACCATCTCCATATTGCCACTATAAACTCTCACTCAGCTGTCAAACACTCCCCTGACATCTGCCGCCTCCTGGAGGAGCTTGATCTCAATGTCCTTGGTCACACCGAGACATGGTTCACGGCCAGCTCTGTCACAAGATTTTAACACTATCCTCCTGATGGCTACAAGATCCTCTCTGTGCCCAGATCCAACATTCCTGGAGGGGGTGTAGCCCTGATCTTCCCTGAGTGGATTCCTGCCTCTGTCATTCCTACACAGGCCTACTCATCTTTCGAATGCCTCGCCTGCAGGCTCTCTCTCTATCCTGCCCATTCCCTTACTGTGGCTACCATCTATCGGCCACTGGTCAGATCTCCTCCTTCCTCTCAGAGTGGGGGGGACCCCTCCTCTTCCCTCCTGGTCTAGACCTCTCAACTCTTCTTCCTTGGAGACTTTAACATCCACCTGGATGCTTTGTGTCCTTCCACTGGACTCTTTTGCAACCTCTTCAACTCTCTCTCACTCACTCTCTATTCTCCCCTCTGGCCCGACTCACTCTGCAGGGCAAAGTCTGGATGTTCTGATCTCCACAGACCTTCCCGTTTCTATCCCTCTCACCACTCCTCTCTCCTGGAGTGATCACTTTCTCTTTTCCTCAAAGCTCACCCTATCTACCTCTCAGGCAAAGCCTACTCCAGTACTGCCATCTAACTTCTTAGTTATGTCAGCTGAGGCTTTCCCTGCCACTTTCTCACCCCCATGGCCCTTTGGCTGACTCTCACCCTGACACAGCCATTTCCTTGCTCCACTCTGCTATATCTGATACTCTCGATGTTCTTGCCCCTTTCATGAGGATCCGCTTGAAGCCCAAAGCCAAGTGCAACTTGTGGTATGGCTCAGACCTCGTCACTCTTAAACTCAAGTGCAGGGTGGCTGAGAGGAAATGCCGTGTTTCCAGTACACCCTTTGACAAACTGGCCTGCCACCTGCTCCAAAGGCAATACTGGCTCTCTGTCCGCACCAAGAAGAGAGCACACATCCAAGCCTGCGTTTCTGCGGCATCTAACAACTCAGCCAAACTCTTTAAAATCTGCAAGGAGCTGGCCAATCCTGCTGCAGTCTCTACCTCTACGGTCCCCTCCCAGGCCCTCAGCACAGCCCTGGCTTCTCATTTTATCTCTAAAACTCAGGACATCCTGTCCTCTCTCTCTTCCACTTGCCCTCCTCCCTCTACTCCCTGCTCTTCCTCTGGCCCTTCTTCTGCACCTCTCTTCCCTCCTTCTCTGCATTTCCCCTGTCTTCCCCTGACAAGGTTTCTAGACAAGTCCGATCTATGAAAGTCTCGTCAAAACAGGTTCACCCATGTTTCTCCAAAACCGTCAAGGACCACATTGACACTCTGGCTCCTGCTCTGGCTGACTCATGCAACCACTCCTTTGCCACTGGAGTCTTCCCTTCCCCTTGAAGCACTCTGTTGTGCACCCTCTTCTTAACAAACCCTCTGCCGACCCTGCCTGCCCAGCTAACTATCACCCAATCCCCATCACTCCTTTCCTTGGCAAACTCCTGGAAAAGCTGGCCATCTCTGAGCTTAATCTTCACACTGAATCGGTTGGCTGTCTCCATGACCATCAGTCTGGCCTCAGAGCTGCCAGGAGTATGGAAACTGTTCTCCTGAACAACTGTGAAGACCTGCTCTCCAACCTTAATTCCAACACCCCCTGTGTCCTCATCTTACTTGATCTCTCATCTGCCTTTGAAAAAGTCAACCATGCCATCCTGCTCAACCGTTTCTGTGATAACCTGGCTTGGCTGACTTCCTTCGTTCCTCTCTGATCGACACTCCCAGGTCCAACTTGGGTCCGTCCTTTCCTCTATCTCTATCTCTACCTATGGTGTTCGCCAGGTGTTTAACCTCTCGCCCTGGCTGTTCAAACAATACCTGGCACTTCTTGGCCACCGCATTGCCGCTCTATGTTCCAACTTTCAGTGCTATGCGGATGATAGCCAACTGATTTTCACTCTCCCTTCCACCACCTCTTCTCCTTCTCTCTTCTCTGATTGTCTGCTATCCAGGAGTGGTGTGCCGCAAATGATCTTTGCCTTAATTCCAGTAAGACCGAGATTCTCCTCATTGGCACACCTGCTCCCTCCTTTCCTGTCACTCTCAGTCCAGCCTCTCTTGGCCCTCTCCCTGCTCCCACCTGTGAGGCTAAAAACCTCAGGGTCATCTTCGACTCTCCTACTCTCCTCACATCTCTGACATCTCTAAGAAGTCACACTACAAGCTGCACCTCCTCAGAGGTATTCTTCCTTTCCTCTCCTTCCCCCAGAAGCTCACTGTCTCCAGAGCTCTGGTTCTCTCTAGGCTGACTACTGCAACAGCCTCTTTCTATATCTGCCTGCCTCTACTCTCCGCCCTCTGCAACTCATCCAAAACAGGACTTCAAGACTTGTCCTTGGCCTCAGACCCAGAGATCGTATCCCTCCAGGACTGAAATCTCTGCACTGGCTCCCTGGGGTGGCAAGGATTAAGAACAAAACCCTCTGCATTTTCCACAAGTCCTTCTGGGGCCTGGAGCCTCAATACCTTCAACTCTCTCTTCCTAAATACTTTCCTTCTCAAGCCCTTCGCTCATGCGCCTCCAACTCCCTCAGGGTAATTTGCTTCTCTAAGCAACAAGTTGGTGGTAGATCTCTCTCTTCTGCTGGGGCCTTGCTCTGGAACATCCTCCGTGCCTCTCTGAAACTTTAGGATAACCACCTCTAGTTCTGGAAGCACCTCAAGGCCTTCCTCTTTGCTTCTGATTTCTCTCCTCATCTTCCCTGCTGAACTACTGGCTGAACCTGAAACTGCACTGGTTATCTGGCTACCCTCTGATCTCGGTCGCAGGTCCCCTCCTCACCAGTTGCACACCTGTACTTCCCAAATGACAACCCTTGCACTCATGGACTGTTTCTGTATCCCTACAGCCCCCTGCAAGCACTTGACACCTGATGTCTGCATTTACCCTTGCCACCAGCTGGCCACACTTTTTATTTATTTAGTGTCTTATTTATTTTACTGTTTGTCCTATGCACTGCACTGCCCTCTCCCCTTTCCCCTCCACACCTTTACCCTTCCCCCTCCCCTGCACTTGCACGATCTCAATGTCACCTAGCCTAGTAAGATCGTTGTCTCTGTCTTCCCTCTGTTCCCCCTCCCTTGCCTTGTCACGCCTTGAAACACTTGTGTATAGGTGCTTTATAAATGCCATATCATATTATATCACATCTGCTTCTCATCTGCAGGCTTAGTATCAGGATGCTCACCAACTCCCTGCTTTAAGGTTCTAGCAATCTTCTCACAAACCCAAATATACTACCTTTATCCCAATTGGTTACCAAGACCACATGTCTAAGAGTATCTTCCCTGTATCCCCTGTTCACTGTATCTCCTCCTATACTTACTTGACACTTTGCTACATGCTTGTACCTTCACTGTTCCTAAACATCCCCAGTTCAGGCTTTGGAATTCTCTGAACCTTCTTTTCTTATTCCCCCTGTATCGGTTCTCTCCTGACTTTACCTCAAACCTCATTCTCTCTGCATCTCCACCCCCCTTCCTCTCTGGTGTTCCTCCCAACCTCCTGCGTTAGGCTCTTTGCCACCTTCTTTCTCCTTCTCTATCTGTATATATAATGAGGGTACCTGTAAACGCCAAAGATCCTCTAGGTAGATAATAGAGTAATAAACATAAAATGGACCTTGGAAGGAACATACTATCTCATATATTTAATACAGAAAATAAATGTATTAGAAAACATCAATAATCAATTCTGTTCACCGTATATATCACAATAATTCACTCAATTTCAATCCACCTTGCATACTCATTCTCACTCACATACAACCAATGTCAGAAAAAGTATACACAAAAACAGATCATCCCATAATAGTGAGACCCTTACAAACATACACTTGGTAGCTAGCATGTCCACACCCAGATAGAACTAATGGTGTGTATAACTGTTAAATTGCATAAAGGCTAATTAACATAAGTCTACATATGTTTCACTCGGTATATGCAGCTTTTCCAATCAGTCTAGTCATTACTCCAACCTTCTTCAGGACATGAGAGGGGCGTAAATGTCACCTCGCCCTTACAACATAGTCAGATGGAAGATGTCATCGGACCAACAATTCTAAAAATAAAAATAAAAAAAATAAACTAAATTACCAACCAACCACTTCTTATTTGAAACAACCGCACAGATGAATTGTGCATATACATCGTGCGTAATTATATAGGTTCACACTCACCTCCTATCTGTATTTGAGGAGGAAAAAGCAAACCATGGAATGGATCCTGGGAGCTCCCATAAAGTACTCAAATTTTGGAGGAGCCTAAAAGAAAGGCAAAGGCACACAACCAATGAGGCACCACTTTCCCTGTCTTCCGTATAACACACCATCTCCAAGTAATGAATGGTGCAGATGATAGTTTTAGCCACACGGAACTCACTTGTTTTTCCATGCAGTCTCAGCTATCTGTGTAGATGGGCGTCCACCACTCTAGGTGTCCCTACTTAGGTGTTGCACAAATCCATCCAGTCTGTATACTTAGAGCCGGCAAAACTGCGCTGTGAATGCATAAACAACACGTCTGTCAATCAGAGGAATAGAAACCTTCTACTTCCCCTTTCTTGCGATGTACAACCCCGCTGTCCCGAAGGAATACATATGCGATAACTACATATCAGGCAACACTTACTTGCAATAGTTCTTTATCCTTTGCAACACGGCCAGAAAAGTAATTTTTTTCCTCTCACAACTACGAGAAAACATAGGAGAAAATATGAAAAAATGCAGTCAGCCCCAGGTTACTGTTGCATCGGAAATTATCTACAACTGGCAGATCACAGATTCTGCTGTCCTTCGGTAATGTTCAAAACACTGCACGGTCAACTATGGGTCTGCATGTGTGTTGAAGCAATAAGTGTTGCCTTTCCGACCCGTTTTAAAGGATGGAGCTCAGCACACATACTGGCCCTCATTACAACCCAGGCGTTAAGGGGTTAACAGCGCCGTAAAAGGTGGCGGCGCCGTTAAACCCTTAACGCCTGATTACGAGGTCCCTTTGCGGGTGGCACTTTAATGCCTGCTTTTAGCAGGCGTTAAAAAACCAACCCGCAAAGGGACCTTGGTGCTAAGTACGGTGCCGCAATTTTCGGCAAGGGGAAGGGCCATGGCGGCATGGGGAATTACCGCCCCGCCAACCTCGGAATGGGGCGGTAATTCCCCATTCCGCCATGGCGGAGTCGGTAAGTTACCGGCATGGACCATGGTGCTTTTAGCACCATGGTACAACGCCTGGGTCATAATGAGGGCCACTGAATTGAACACTTTTCCGTGAGAAGTGTTGTCAATTACATGTACCTCAATGTTTACATAAACTTGCCTGAGGAAGAAACTATTCATATCCTTGTTACATATGTTCAGACGCAGTCCGTCTACCCTCACCCAATGGCCCACATGCATTAGATCTTACCTGCTGTGTTGGCGTATGTAGGTTTTGTCTCTGTCGAGTCAAGTCATAGGGCCTCATTACACGGTAGGCGGTAAACCATGGTGCTATTAGCACCCTGGTTGCCGCCGGTACCATACCGGTACCACCATGGAGGAAAGGGGAATTACCACCCCATTCCAAGGTTGGCGGGGCGGTAATTCCCCCTTTCTCCATGGTGCTTCCCCATTCCCATTTTTGCCCCATAGGGCATAATGGGAATGGGGAAGGAGCTAATTACGGTACTGCAAATTGCGGTACCGTAGTTTGCACCAAGGTCCCTTTGCGGGTCCCAACTTTAACGGCTGGTCTACACCGCAAAGGGACCTCGTAGTAAGGCGGTAAGGGTTAACCCTTACCGGTGACCGTTAACCCTTACCATCTTCCGTGTAATGAGGCCCATGCACTGGGTGGCACGTATTCACGCCTAGCCATATCTATGGCGAAAAACTGCTGTAGCTTGTTGATGGAACTAGAAAGGGACTAAGTCCCCAACGTGGCATGAAAGGAAAACATCTCTACGTTTTCCAAATACTGAGCATAGTCACATCCACTTGTGTGTAATACACACCCAGGGATGTACTCATATCTAACAAAACATAGGGCCTCATTACAACCCAGGCGTTAAGGGGTTAACGGCGCCGTGAAAGGTGTCAGCGCCGTGAAACCCTTAACGCCTGATTACGAGGTCCCTTTGCGGGTTGCACTTTAACGCCTGCTTTTAGCAGGCGTTAAAAAACCAACCCGCAAAGGGACCTAGGAGCTAATTACGCCACCGTAATTAACGGTGCCGTAATTAGCGCCTTCCCCATTCCCATTGAGCCCTATGGGGCAAAAATGGGAATGGGGAAGGGCCATGGCGGCATGGGGAATTACTGCCCCACCAACCTTGGAATGGGGTGGTAATTCCCCATTCCGCCATGGCGGACTCCGGCATGGACCATAGTGCTAATAGTCTCTTAGATGGTTCATCGACTTACAACGCTGGCAGAGCATAAGAAGTGTACTGGCTTCCACTGGACAGGATCATTAGTGATTCCATAATGGATATGTTACCCAAATAAAAGTCCTGGGTCTCATATGGACCTCTCTAGACAAAGGGCTAAATGAGGAGAGGATCTCTACATCCATCATCTCATGTGTACCTCTATAGTCGAAAGGCTAGTGAGGGCATGTGTGTCTATTCTCCCTTTGGTTGGGGGAAGTAAATGTAGAGGGGCCCAACGATGATGCATGCACAGCGGGGTCCAGAGGCAGCACCTCTTGCCAGGTCTTCAACCCCGGACCATTCAAGTCTCTTTTGACCCATATGTGGAGGCATGTTGAGGCATTTGTTGACATATCTCATAAGCGTCTCCCATGTGATTTTACCAAATATATTGCTCGAAGAGTAATTTGTTCCACTCCACTGAAATGTTCAGTCCACAGCAGACCATATTGAGAGTGTAGATAATTTTTTGTTAAATTTTATGCAATACTGTGTCCATGTCGCCACCTCTCGATTGGACCCTTACAGTCTGTAATACAAACCATTTCACATCCAGATCTGGGGGGCCAGCTCTAACAGAGTGGTCCACAAGGGCTTTATCAGGTACCTTATTTCTTATAAAGGATCTGTGTTCCGAGATCCTTTGCCGAATCTGTTTTGTGGTTTTGCCTACATATAGTAGATTGCATGGACATGAGATAATGTATATTACATTAATGGTCAGACAATTTGTATGTCCCTTCAATTGTCATTTCGATTTTCCATGTTCAAACACATTCCTAGTTTGAGTAAAAGGGCATGCTGCACATTTACCGCACTGCCTCGTGTACACCTAATTGACAGCTCTGTACTTGAATGACTTGGCTATCACCTGCAGCTGTCAAATAGAGTACCTGAGACCTCCGAACCTAATGTGATCCATGGGAGAGCATGCATCTCAGGCTACTGAAGCAGCAGGTCACAGGGCACAGGTATTCATTATGCTTTTGGCATGCAGTTTATTGAAAGTGGGGACTGGTTAGCCGCCCACCCTTACTGAGATGGACTACCTGTACTCAATTATTATCATCAATACAAATAAAAAAGCTAAGCATTCTACACCCTTGCTAAATGGCAATACAGCTCATCTACTTACACCGTTCAACACCATGGACATCAGGCAAAAAACCACAGAACCGACCCACAACAAAGGCAAAGCACTCAACCTGGCATTCATGAGCGGTCCAGCCATAAAACGCCTCTCTCCCATTTTAGAAAGGAGCAGATTATATATATATATATATACACGCACACACACACACCCCTGAGCCACTGCACATAACGCACTGATGGGGGTCAACCCAAACTAACCATGACCACCACACCATTCGTTTAATAACATTCCCATGTACACACTGGAAGGAAATCTCATCACCTTGGCCTCTGTTTCTGATCCATTTGAGAATGTACATGTACATATAAGCACATGAAACACTGAGACCGCCAACACTCATTCACCATTATATCTTTGACTCAACACACATAAGCCCTCCATACCTTATTACACATAGGAATACAGTGAAAAAAGCATGGTATTTGCAGACATGAAACACTATGGGGCAATCCTCACCAACAAGAGTACCCCATCACCTGAAGAACCCACGTTCATCATGCAGGCCTCACATCTCCACAACTAAAGCTAACTACCACACACACACAAAAAAACATAATGGAAGGATCCAAGAAAGGTAGCAATATCTTCCAAGCCAAAAAGCACTGTATTAACCCCAAACAGAATGTGCAAGGTACAGAAACATATTCACACCTTCAAACACACCAGAAATGTCCATCCTTACCAGTCCTCAGCATATTAAGATGTATTGAATTAATGAAAATTACTCCAGAAAGCATGAGTACCACTCTTGCAGCCCCCAAGCCCACCACCTAAACATAAATAATCCTTTGCGAAACACAAAATCTTGCAGAAAAACCATCGGATAATAAGGAAAACCCAGAGTGCTTACCTTTTGCATGCAATTATGTGCCTTCGAAAGAATTAGGAACGTCTGAATACAATTCATTATTACTGAAAGATTCAGAAAAATCGATAGCAGAAATCATCGAGCCTTCAGTTTTACAAGTCGAGACAAACTTGCGAGAACTGGATGCCCAACCACACCTGAATCAACATTCTGGGAAAGAACCAATTGCAGCCGTAAATTCCTCACTGGAAGCAAGTAGTGAACCGCAATCAAGTAAAAATATATACGATGTATTTGAATCGAGTAACAAAGGCCAAATAATCCACACCAGTAAGCTTAAGCCGCCTGAGATTGGAAATCAAATACAGGATAAAGCCAATACTCAAGCTGGCTCTAAAAAGGCGAAATTGAAGAAGCGCAAGTATGTAAGACTGCAACACAAAAATCCGAAGCAAATGAAGCTATCACAGACAACAAGCGCATCAATACAAAGAATAGTGCCGCATGAACCTCTAGACTCCTTAGTGGCTCTAACCAAGCAACTAACTCAAGCAAGTGGAGAGCTAGCTTTTCGGGATGTAAATAAGATGATCACTCCTGCAACAAATACAACTATGTTCAAGGAAAAGATTCCAGCAATAGCGACGGAATCATGTCCTATCGCTAGTGCCAATGAGCTGCACCGGCTCAGGACGGTTGAAGCTTTAAGAGAGGAAATCAGAGAATCTATTAAAGCATATCAGACTCATCAAATTGAGAACACCCAGAAGAGTGACCCTTTCATAACTCATGTAGCTAAAACCAATAATGTACCCATACTTACAAAAGCTCCTGACTCTCTGAAGGCCACAGTATCATTTGTTCAGAATCCAGAAGGATTGAGAGAGCATGCCCGGGAACAAATTGGAAAAGTACTGGAGAACACGAGCTTAGCAGTTAATTCAGAGTGCCAAACGCAAGCCAATCTTGACGTTTATAAAATTCAACCAACTACTGTAAACAATCTTTTGCCTAACATCGCATCCCAGCAAGAACTTCGTGAGTTGATCAAAGCGTCTATTGAATCATATATAAGTGACACAGGACATTATACCTCCATGTCACCGAAGCAGTCTAATGGAGCCTTCCCAGAAGTTGGGCAGTTACTACAAGGCCCGAGCATACGGGGCAGATCCAATGAGCAAGAACTAAGTGTGCCTTACTCAGACTCAACTATCCTTACAAGCCTTGGCGAACCCAAACTGGCAAAATCCAAATAAAAGGCGAGATGTCCACTGCCTGAATTTGAAATGTCGAGAACATCCCTTTCAAACATAAATGTATGCACTGAAGTTAAAATCTTGAAAGAATTAACATCGTCTGATCTCGACTTGATTGAATTTGCCAGTCAAGAAAACACATCCGAAGTCAACATCTATATTAAATCCGCTCTAATATACAATCTAATATGGCAGGCCAGAATGGACTTATTTGATATGGGATTTGCACTTACACAAGTAAATTGTGCTTCTAATGATCTGGCAGATAAACCACATATAAACATCTACCAACCAAGCAATGACAGACGAAACCCGCCAATGCTACCAGTGAACAATGGAAAGAGATCATAACAACTCATCACTCAAACGTCCATTAAATTAGTATCATGGAACACAAGAGGCAATAGCCATTTCATAAATTCTAAATTAAGTACGCTGGAAGACTATGATGTCATAGCATTGCAAGAAACGTGGCTAATGGAATCTCTAGCGTGGGATACTCATATCATCTTTAACACTCCAGCGCTCAAAAAGTCAAAAGGTAGACCATCAGGAGGTCTTTTACTAGCAATTAAAAAGTCATGTGGTTTCATCGGGAAAATGCACTACTCCCCATCCCCGTACTTTCAAGTCGTTAGTTTCTCTGCGGCAAATTTTAACCTAACCATTATGAATATATACTGGAGCAGACTGAATCTTACGCCAGAAATTTTCTTTACCACCCTCTTGTGGCATCTTGATAACATTGCAGCAGACACGAATTCTGGGGTAGTCTTCGTAATGGGAGATTTAAATCTGCACTTACTATCAACTCAAAAGACCTTATGGACGAGCAATGAAAATATGTGGAATAAAATTATGAAGGAAAGAGGTCTAATTATGCTCAACAATGCCTGTAAGGGAGGCAGCTCTCCGTGTAACACATGGCAAAGGGGCACCGTCGGTGCTATTTTGGATTACATCTATGTAAGCAAAGAATTCCTGCCACAAATTCAATCAATGGTTGTTGTGCCAGCGACTGAAAGTGACCATAGCAAGTTAGCCTTATGTTTTTCGACCCCAATTCCATGGTATATAGAGGAGATCAACGAAAAAGTTGCGTGTATTGCTATTAACAATCAAGGCAATCGTCTTAGATGGAATCCTCAAAATCTTTGGCATTTTGACAAAATACTTCATGAGATGTACAATGACAATCTAACTAATACCCAGAATTGCTATGTGACCAAAATGCAATTGTTCAAACAATCTAGTTCTTCGAAATCTGTAACTAGGATTAGTCATCGCCATCCATTCAACATGCAAATCCAACAAGCTAAAATCAATCTGAAAAGAGACATAAGCGCTTTAATACACCATCCAGTTAATTCAAGAAATATGATGCGAAATCAACTTAAGAAAGCCTATGCCCAATGGCTGAAGGGGCTGAAAATTCAGTTGCATCAGCAGAATAGTGAGCAAATGCTCACCCAACTGGTAAAGAAATCGACCAGTGGCATCTGGGCTTGCATGAACAGTGTTTCTACATGCCCACAAATAGCGCTTCTGAGTAATTCAGTACAGAAAGAAGATTGGAAAATGCACTTTGAATATCTTTATCAATCACCCTTTAAGAATTTAGACAAAGAGTTTCAACTGCATTCCATACCATGCACTTTCCAAATCAGGCTGAGTGACATCTTAACATGCATCAAAGGCTTGAGTAACTCCAGAGCCAGTGGACCTGACGGCCTGCATAATGGCATGTTTAAAGCGTATCCGTATGAATGGGCCTGCATTCTTATGCAAATATTTCAAAATACACTAACAACCATGCAAGGTCCGCCTACGTGGAAACAATCCGTAATAGTCCCAATATTCAAAAAAGGCAACAGAGCGGATCCGAAAGCCTATAGGCCCATAGCTCTGCTAGATTGTCCTGGTAAAATCTTTGGACGATTAGTTCTTACTAAATTTAATGAATGGCTGGATAGCGGTTACTTGCGTGATACCTTCCAAACAGGTTTTATACCTGAAGTAGGTACAGGAATAAACATCATTACCTTAAATAGTATCATTTATCGAGTGCAGGAGAAGAAGGAACCGCTATATGTTGCCTTCATTGACTTTCGAACGGCATTCGACGCTGTCCCCCGAGAACTGCTGTATTTAAAACTAATGAATAACGGTTGCCCATGGTCAATCCTTAAATGGATAATTGAATTTCACACGGACACCTCAATTCAAATCAGACTGAACAGTACAGGTCATTTATCAGAGCCAATTAAGACCACTCATGGATTGAAACAGGGATGCCTCCTAGCATCGGCTTCATTCATTTTTTTAATTGCAGATATTAAAGCACGATTCGATTTGATCTTGACGGATTCTCTGAAAATAGATAATGTTCATGTCAAGCACTTATTGTATGCAGATGATATGATGTTGCTCTCTAAAACACCGAATGGCTTATGTGTTTTATTAAATGCCTTGGGGGTTTATTGTGAACAAAACCATATTTCTATAAATATTTCAAAGACCAAAGTTATTAAATTTGGCACTCCCAGACAGAGACTTGAACATCATCAATGGCCTTTACAATCAGAAAAATTGGAGTCGGTAGATGCTTATGTCAATCTGGGAACACTAATTACCCAACATCTGAGTCCCTTGGGTTATGAAAACTATATAAAGAAAAAATCAATCATGACCCTTTCCCAGGCACGAGTAATTAAGGCCAAGTATTGTAAGTTTTCTCTGAAACCTATCATAATATATTACAAGCAAAAATGTGTGCCGGTTGTCACATATGGCAGTGAAATGTTTAAGATTAAAACCTATGAGTACTGGTCCACCTTGGAGAGTAGCTTTTGGAAACGAGTTTGAATCTGCCAATGTCGATTCCCATAGTGTTATTAAGACATGAACTAGGGCTATTGTCATTATATGCAATTTGTAAATGGAAACTTTGCGCAATGTACAGAAAATGTTTGATAGCAAGTGCTCGAACACATAAAGGATTGATGTACATCATAGCGAATTACTTGCTAAAATCAAAAGATAGTTTCCCAATATTATGGCGGACGAAAGCGCTGAGAACCCTAAAGCAACTAAACATCTCTGACGCTATGTTAATTAAGAGGCCCAATGCGGTCAAAAAACAATTATGGGAATCAGACTGGATAAAAACAAGGGAGGCTTGCTCCATGTACAAATCTTTTAAAAACAATCAGTTCAAATTAAAACGATATGGCATGATTGAACATTTTATGATACTCTTTCCAAACTCGCGTCAAAGAGATAATTTCAGGCGCTTTCGTCTAGACATATGGCCCACTCATGAGGTATTATGCAGAAGGAAAATATTGCCACCAGATGCACTAACTTGCCGATTTTGTTTATCTGCTCCTGAAACCTTAAGCCATCTTTGTACAGAATGTGTGGAATTGCTGCCAAAGAGAATCATACACTTCAAATCTTTGTTTGAGGGATCATTAATTGAATCAACATTGGACTTGTGGCACCTATTATACCATACAACAAGAAAATCTCTTAGATATGCAATATTAAATTTTCTTTATGGTTTGAAACTATGCAATCAAAAGTTGAGAAAGAATAATAACTGATATAATGTTATAATATTTGGAAATGTTGTATATGAATTCTGTTTATGTTTATGAATTTTAACTGAATTTGACACTATTGAATTTTATATGAATTAATGTTGAAAAAATCAAGTATTTTTATGCTTGATTAAAACAACAATAATAAAAAAAAAAATAATAATCCTTTGCACCTACAGTGTGAAGGCTAGCAAAGTTGAAGGTGAAGGTCACTTCATATCCTCAATGTATCCATAATGCAAGGTGCCAAATTAGATCCACTGAAGTAGAATACAATCTCCCCCTTCTGAAGAAATCCACACTCAACCAAATGAAATAGCTATGCATCAACCCATCAAGCATCTCCCCTTACTCAGTAAATTGATCAATAAGACTATTGCATCCAGTTGAATGGACATCTAATAGGTTCTAAGTGATCCGAACACAGCTGATTTTGCCGCAGCCGGAATGTTCTCATGTGAAAGGCGCAAACCACCAAAAGTTTGCACCTTTCTCATGCGAACACACATACATACTATGGGGGCTGCAGCAGGCGTTTTCCCCTGCAACCACTGCTCACTATACTGTGAAGTATAGTGAGCGGGGTGTTGCGGGCGACCCCCGCGCAGCCCAAGATTTTTTGTGGGTGTGCTGCGGTGGTGTCCCCCGCAACACCCCGCTCACTATACCACACAGTATGGTGAGCGGGGTGTTATGGGGGACACCCCCGCAGCACCCGCAATTTTTTTTTTTATTACTTGCAATGCTACCACCAAAGGTTCGAACTTTTGCTGTTTGAACCTTTGGTGGTAGCATTTTTAGAATTTATGGTCCTTGCGACCATTTATAATCAGTCAAAAGTACAATTCCTTCTAATAGGACTATGACCATGAAGTGGCACAGAGACCACCACCATCAAAGTTATCAACATCCGAGGCAAAATGTTTATTTTTTCTTTCTGATTACTCATCCTAATCAACCTTAATGCTGTCTTTTACAGCATTGACCATGAACCCATACTCAATATTCTTGCAATGCTCATGGACTTCAATGGAACACTTACAGTGTTTCGCGTTCTACCAATCCAATGCAGAAAGACTTGTCAATCTGGTTCTCAAAAGATCACCAGTAATCCTATAGATACCAATGTTGTCCTGTAACCCAAAAAGCTGCCCAGTAACCTGAGAAGCTGCACCAGGCTCCATCCTCTCCTCTTTCATCTTCAAATTCTGCATAGACCCTCTGGTGGAACTCTTCGGTGGCACCAATGTAAAAATACACCAATACACATATTGCATGTAGTTTTACCTAAAGATCAGTTGTTTCAATGACATCCATCAACTCATGCACTGTGTATCCCTCATCCAAGCCTCAAAGTTAACCCCTCCTGAATCTGAAACTGGCAAAGACCAAATTAATTCTTCCAGGAAATCCCACATAGTATGCCGACGTCCAAAGCTTGACTAATTACTACCTCAATGCTCGCTCAGTGCAATGTCGCTGAGCTTTGCTATGAACTGTGACCTTTTATTCAGATCACATTGCCAAGAAAACTCAAACATCATGGTCCAACTCACGGTCCTGCATAAAATCGAGCTCTTCATTCTCTCACTACATTTTAAAATATTTGTCCAAGCCCTAGACAAGAAAATAGTTGGAGGCAGTGGTCTGCTCAGAAAACTCTCAGATGTCACTTTTGCCCCTACGAGAACTATACAAAATTCCTCTTCAGACAATAGGAACCTTTGAAAACATCACCCCATTGTCAAGGAGCACCACTGGCTACCCCTTCCAACAAGCATAATGTTCATACAGCATGCATCACCTACAAAGCAGTCACAACCAAATCACCACTCTAATTGGCTGAGAAACGCACCATGTCCAAAGGCCAACACACCACCAGAAGACACAACATTGCCAGAAAAGAAACAATGAATTGCAAGAGGGAGAATTAAAAAGCAGTCCTGTCCTGCTATCCATCTGTCTCTAGAACAGTTACTAATGTAGATAAGACTGGCATTCTCATTCTTGCACTTCACAATCTGCCTGAACAGCTTACTCATCAAAGAACATCCCAGTAAGTTATGATCACTAAACTCAACCCTACCTTGTACTTCCCTCCCTCTGCCCCCTTCATGTTCCAGCTATATCTAGTTTCCCCCACACTACTTGTAACTCTCAGATTGTGTCTCCTATGTAAAGTGCTTCCTAGCTTTACAGCTAGGTTTACATTTCATGAATACAACCTACAAACATACTTATTAAAACCCTTCATAAATGTGTACTCTAAACCACACCAAGGATGTGCTAAAGCCACAGTTAACATGTTCTGTACCAATAACCCCAAACACCAAGTAAACAAACAAAACGCACAACAAACATAATAACACAACACAAAACATGAAACATCTTTAATTGTATTTGTCAGAAGTAATCTATACTTTATTGTATTTTACCTCCCAACAAAAGCATGACAAATGATAATTAGAAATTGACAGGCAATAACACCGACAAATAATTCCTTGAGAAAACAGAAAACATGACAGAAATACGTAACATCAATTACTTTCAGACATTACCACAAATAGCACCCCATCTCAAAAGGCTGGTGAAAGTACGGCCTTCACATTAATGGTGAAGCACCCAGGTCTGGGTGTCTGCATTGGCGGAAATCCAGGTGTTTAGACAGACTTTAATGCAATGCCGCCGGCTTTCAGTCCTACATTTGGAAAAAGTGTGAACATGTTCATTTTCAACACCAGTTTATATTATTTTTTGATAATGTAAAACTTCTGTTTGCCTTGATTGAGGTGTTATCTCACCCCCTTCATACTCACACGTGCCCACCTGTTGCTCCTCTACGTTTTAACCATTATTGGTTTCACTCATTTTTCATTTTTTTCTAATGTACATTTACTCATCCCCCTTCAATTTTTTATTGTTGAGCAATAATGATTTTGTTATACGCGCACATTGTGTCACATTGTGTTATGTCATGCCATGTTATTGCATGCTTTTTTATGTCTAATTTGCTACATCAGGGTGCTTTGTACAAGGCCAACAAGGGCTGTGAAGCATTGGGGATGGGACATGTTTCACTTCACCATCTCTGGAGCACATGAACTTTGCCATCCTCATTTCTAGCTGAAGAAGCTGAAGGTGGGACTCCAACCAGAGCGGGGGGGGGGGGCACTTCTTCAGCCACTTCAACCTCTGTCACAAAACAGCCCCTCTTTACCCAGAGCAGAGCTGACAATGCTGCTGGAGCACGTCCTGCTGAGCTCTCTGGTGGGCTGAAGAATGGAGGTAAACAACCGCAGGCCTGCAGATGGAAGGGGGCAGACTCCCCTATAATGCCATTACTTTAAGAGAACCTGTATTTGGTTGTCAGAGACCAAAGCAGCAATAGCTCCAGGAAGCACTTTTAAGCCTTCACAGCCATCACAGAGGCACAGAGGGAGGGAAGATGAAGCAGACATCGCGCTACAACCTCAGTGAGGTTACAGGTTCATCTGGCAATAATTAAATTAATAATCACTTCCATAGAAAAGGCTAAAGATAAGACTGGTCCACCAAGAACACCTGGGACACGGTGTCTGAAGAAAAGGAAAAATGTGACTAGAATTAACTGACAAAGAAGACTGCACAGGTCCTTGACAGTAATCTGCCCTGAATGCCCAATGCTGCTGCTACTGATTGGATTGGCCAACAGCTGCATTTGCCAATTGCTGAAGTGTATGCAGAGAGAAAGTGAGATTTATTGGAGGGATATGCAAACAAAAAAGAAAAGAGAAGAACACTTCAGAATCGCCTAGCAACTGTTTTGCAAACAACAAGAATGTATCATGAATATGAGTGGTTACCATGTATTTCTCCCTGGGTGGAAGCAGATGCACTATTTCAGTGTTCTGAGGCTTCACGGCACAAAGCCTTGGGTTCCTTCCTTTAAGGTCCCCAGCGGATGCTTGTCTAGTTGGCTGTTTTTCCAGAGCCCAATCAAGATGAGTTGAAACCGAAGGCTTCTCCATAGCTTGACCCCAGCCCTAACCCCATCCTAAAATTAGCTCTGGTTTTGTAGTAAGCAGGAATCAGAAGGGATTACCTTTGGGTTGCTCTACTGCCTGGGAATACATACCATCCCTAGCCCGCCCATTGGCCTTTGGGTAATTATTTTGTTTGGGCTTCAATATTGTGTTGGGTCTGTCATTGGAGAATTAGGAGTTTTTGCTCAAGGGTCTGCCTGTACAGGATTGTATTGGTACCTGTACCACATGTTAACCCCTTTTTTTAGATCTTTCATGTGAGTCATTGCTACCATAACATCTATGTCTACATTCATACATATTTATATATGCCAGTGATTGTGGGGATATAAGGTTTTCACTTTGTCACCCCCACTTTGCATCAAAGAATGGGAGACTCTACTGTCCTGAAGATTCCTGGATGATGGGGTTAAAAAGGCCCACCTGAGGCCCATGTGAAGACTCCACAATGGCTTGACTAGATCCTGGACAGAGAGATTTCCGGATTTGCTGACTGTAGGCATGGTCACAGACATCATTATGTCAAAGCGGAAAGCTACAAGAACTCTCTCATAAAATCATGGTGTGAAAAAAACATCTGAGATACCTGCACCCTTTACAGAGATAAATATTCTATTGTGAGCTTGAGATCCTTTTATTGAACTACCTGTTGCAATTTATCCCTCTTCATCCCAATCCACAGTGTCACTGGGGTCCATAGTGCCTTCACTATAAGGGGGGCTTTTGTTGGGGCTTTTTTCTGGCTCTAGGCCTATTTAGAGAAGGCCGAAACAACGCCTGCTCCCCTTTAAACATAAGCCTAAAGTCAACTCCCTAACAAGTCACCTGGAGGATGTGATTAACCCAGAATCTGGGAGCAAGGAATTGGGAGGTGGAAAAACAGCTGGTGCATTAGAAATTCAAGTTCTGAACAATGGTCTACCGAAAGACACAATACATTCTTATAAAATAATGAGATTTGATGGCACAAAGAAGGACGGACATTTTGTATCCTAGTGGAAATCCATGGGAATTTACCAATGGAGCAATGATCTATATTTCCTGTTTTACAAGGGGGTAGAGGTTGCTTCTTTATTTTCTACTAACCCATATCTGGTATTTGTCTCCAGTATCATTCCTTTAGAACATAGATGTTCTCCTTTGACTAACCTTCCTGATTAGGACCCAATGATAGATCTGATAAACCAGCCATACCTGGCTTTGTAGCATCACGTATGGATTTTAAAAAGTCAGAGGATAAAGGTGGTAAATTAGATTTAACCAGGAGCCTTAACAAGAGGCTTCATACAAGCCCAAATGATGACAGTATTCCCTTCTGTGTTCAGCATAAGCATTGTTATTGCTTTTGTGCATTACATTCCACAATTAAATACCTCTATTGAATATTGAAGTGACCTTTATGAAAGACATGTTTATTGCATTAAACGCAGAAGTGGACAATCTAAATGTGAAAAGTCACATCTACGTTCAAATGGAAGTATATATGTTCCATGTCTACACAATTCATTGTTCACAGTGGCAGAAGGGAGTGGTTTCTCATAGTAATTCTATGCCAAAAAGCAACAGGGAAATGAGGCTGAGCAGTGTAGGAAAAACATTACAAATGGCCTTATTAAAGATCCTTGAAAGGGTTCTTTCATTTCATTCTATCCCCTTTTGTTCCCTAATAAGAGTAATCAAAATCACATGTATCAAGCTGAATGGACAAGAGTGGTTGATAACCACACTCCACATGGACGTGTTACTGTGTCTACTTCAACAATCAAACCCAAATGTGATATATATATATATGTGTCATTCCAAAGCTCTCTAAAGGTGTTTTTGAAAATGCTGCCTCTTTAATGTAGCACATTGGGGTTGTCATGTTGAGGGTTTTTACTTCAATATAAGTGTAATCCATACCATGGAGAACCTTCATGATAGTTTGAACACCCACCAAGATATTATAAAAAAAAACTTAAAAAATAAGCCTGTGGCTGAAGGCCTTTTGGCAATTGAACTAAGAACTTTCCCACCAAAGGGTTCCTCAATTTTATGCAGACAAATTCCCTGGTTTGAAAACTTGATTGTCAATTGTTCACAAGGTATGCATTAAAGGAAGTAACTTGATTACTTTACCAATTTTTGTATGGTGCATAGGTGATCCTAAAGTTCTAGGTTGACATATTGGAACTACTCTACTATTTACATCTTCTTTGGATAACAATTTTATTACCGGCAACAGAGGAGACCGGCACGACATGGGTGCGCACACAGAAAACTCTGTTCGATTACACAATGGTAGAAACTACCATAACCAGAATGCCTTGGGAAAAGGCCAAAAGAGGTAAAAGTGGTCATACAGGGGTCTTGTAAAGTCCTCTGTACAGTCGAAAGTCTTTGACCAACAGATGATTGTGAAGCAAAGGGAAATTAATCCTGCTTGGTGAAATTAGTGCATTAACTGTTTTGCAAAAGTTGGCAAGAGTGAACCCGGCCGAGGGATGCTAACAAGATGGGGTGAAGCCTGTAGTCCCATGAACAGTCTTTTGACAGGAGTGAACCCAACCGAAGGATATCCAGAGGGAATTGTTTGAAAAGACATTGGGCCTCATTATAACTGTGATGCCGGCGCTGTTATCACTGTACCGCCACATTACGAGTTTTGCTCGCGGGGGCCGCTCTGCACACCTAGTCAGACCAGGCGTGCAGAGCGGCACCCACGAGCAGAACAGGATGGTAGCAACGGTACCATTATGAACGGTACCGCTGCTACCATCCTCCCTATTCCCATTGAGCCCTATGGGGGCTCAAATGGGAATGGGGACGTACCGGTTCCGGGTCCCGCGAAAGGGAAATTACTGGGCCCGTAAAGGTGGGAATGGCCTGATAATTCCTCTTTCGCGGGACCCGTAGCCGGACCCGAGTTTGGGGGTAGCTATGCCCTTATTAAGGGCATAGCTACCCCCAAACTCGTAATGAGGCCTATTAAGTGGTTTGTCCCCCTTGGCATTGGGATCCGAGTCTGGCAGTGGGAGATCCCGAAAGAAAGGCCAGAGCCTGATCGAGGGAACCCTTGCGGTCCGAGCCCGAGAGAGGGAGATCTAGGGGGTGGAAAGTCATCACCCCAATGTTAATTTGGAAAGGACCTTTTTGTTTGTCTGTTTTGTTGAATACATCAGGCAAGCAACTTTTTATTGATAAGAGACTTAACCATCAAAGAACCTGATAGCTGGTACAGAACTA
The DNA here is from genome assembly GCF_040938575.1 of Ambystoma mexicanum. NCBI lineage: Eukaryota > Metazoa > Chordata > Amphibia > Caudata > Ambystomatidae > Ambystoma > Ambystoma mexicanum. The sequence goes on from NC_090928.1 coordinate 1,011,612,038, forward strand.
TCAGCTCATGCTGGGAAAGCTCGAGTTTGTGCTTTGCTCAGGAGATCCACTTTGTCCTGTGCTCAAAACATGGGGAAGGGAGACCCCTGGCAATCACATCCTGACTTAGTATTTGTGAACACGTCTTTCTTTATTGAAAATCATATCCCATACTCTTTCTGTAATTAGTTGTAAGGATTTGGCAATATTTTTTTTTGTATAAGCCTTTTATTTTGTCAAGATGCCACAAGGACTGTCTTATTTTTCATTTGATAGTCGAAGCTTGCTCCCATCTTAGATTAAGGTTTAGGTTGGGTGATTTTCCACCGGGCATTTACGGTTTAACAAACACCCTTGAACTGTGATCACGTGTGTCTTTCTTTAATGTTGCCACCATGAGTTCCTTACACAACACATACTATGGCATTTTCTTGTAAGTTCGTGACAGTATGCACTACAGTGATGATTTAAATATTTACCAAAGTAATGATACACACCAATTCACCTGTTCCCAGGGTTATCACCAGACCTGTCACAAGTGTTGACAATACATCAAACAGGTGAAATGTTCTGTTTGCAGTCTGGAAAGCAGAGGTGGTGAACTGGGAGTGATCTCCACATATATTGCTTGAGAGAGTCATTGAGTGAGTTATTGCAGGTCAATGCAGTCTGGTAGAATATCAACACACCATTGTAGATGGAGGAATGAACCAGCAAGTTGCAACTTTAAATTCACACTGGAAGAACATGCAGATGATATTTTCACAAACTGCCATACAAATGCAAACATTTATGAACCTTGAAATGGATGACTCACGCTTGCTTTGGGACCAAACACCACCTGGATGGTGGAATAGGAAATAATATGCAGTCATAAGCCTTAAAGCAGTTGGAACTGAGGACCTCATGTCAAGCCTCCTACACCTCTCTGTGTGATTGTCAAGTAGAATAGTTCCTCTACAAGGTGAAGAAGGAACTGATTCACACCCCTTTGCACTTTGAGTCCCTGAAGTCACTGGGCCTCATTACGACCCAGGCGCTGGACCATGGTGCTATTAGCACCATGGTCCATGCCGGTCTCTGGCATGGTGGATGGCGGAATTACCGCCCCCAACACAAGGTTGGCGGGGCGGTAATTCCCCATTCACCATTTGCCCTTCCCCATTCCCATTTTGCCCCATAGGGTATAATGGGGATGGGGAAGGCGCTAATTTCGGCACCGTAAATTGGAGGCGTTAAAGCCTCCAACCCGCTAAGGGACCTTGTAATCAGGCGCTAAAGGTTTAACAGCGCCGACGCTCTTTACGGCGCTGTTAAACCATTAGCGCCAGGGTCGTAATGAGGCCCACTGTCTCTATCACAACTGAAGAAAACATTTAGGGGCTAATTCATAGAATTCAGCGCACAAGTGGCGCACGCGACTGGGGCGCTGTGTGCGCGTGTGAATGTCTGCACCAGCCGCGTGCGCTAAAATCGATTTCCGCGCAAAGCGTATTCATGGATTTTAGCCTCCAAAACCAGCAGTGGCGCAGAGTGGCGCAGCGAACCTGCAGCAGCGCCAGTTACAGCCCCCAAGAATGCCCCTAGTGCAAGGAAAAGCCATCAAAATCCCCAATACAGCACAAAGGGCCGCGCTAACCCTGGACCAGTTTACTGGGCTGCCAAACAGCCAAGCCAAGCAGGGAACGTGTATTACTGGGGTGTGCGGGAAGTTTCACACGCGATTTCAGCAGGGTATGTGTATTTCAGGGGTGCACAGGAAGTTTTACATGCAATTGGCCTGGGTATGTGTATTTCAGGGGTGTGTGGGAAGTTTTACACGTGATTGGCCTGGGTATGTGTATTTCAGGGGTGCGCGGGAAGTTTCACACGTGATTTGGTCTGGGTACGTGTATTTCAGGGGTGCGCAGGAAGTTTCACACGCGATTGGGCAGGGTATGTGTATTTCAGGGGTGCGCAGGAAGTTTCACACGCAATTTCAGCAGGGTATGTGTATTTCTGGGGTGCCCAGGAAGTTTCACCTGCGATTGGCCTGGGTACGTGCATTTCAGGGGTGCGCGGTAAGTTTCACATGCGATTGGCCTGGATATGTGTATTTCAGGGGTGCACGGGAAGTTTCACACGCGATTGGCCTGGGTATGTGTATTTCAGGGGTGCGCGGGAAGTTTCACACGCGATTGGCCCGGGTACGTGTATTTCAGGGGTGCGCGGTAAGTTTCACACGCGATTGGCCTCGGTACGTGTATTTCAGGGGTGCACGGGAAGTTTCACACGTGATTGGTCTGGGTACGTGTATTTCAGGGGTGCGCAGGAAGTTTCACACGCGATTGGGCAGGGTATGTGTATTTCAGGGGTGCGCAGGAAGTTTCACACGCGATTTCAGCAGGGTATGTGTATTTCTGGGGTGCCCGGGAAGTTTCACCTGCGATTGGCCTGGGTACGTGCATTTCAGGGGTGCGCGGTAAGTTTCACATGCGATTGGCCTGGATACGTGTATTTCAGGGGTGCACGGGAAGTTTTACACGCAATTGGCCGGGGTACGTATATTTCAGGGGTGCATGGGAAGTTTTACATGCGATTGGCCTGGGTACATGTATTTCAGGGGTGCGCGGTAAGTTTCACATGCGATTGGGCTGGGTACGTGTATTTCAGGGGTGCGCGGGAAGTTTTACACGCGATTGGCCTGGGTAAGTGTATTTCAGGGATGCGCGGGAAGTTTTACACGCGATTGGAGCAGGGTACGTGTATTTCAGGGGAGCGCAGGAATTTTTACACGCGATTGGAGCAGGGTACGTGTATTACAGGGCTGCGCATGAAGTTTCACAGCGATTTTGCTGTCAGAGCAGGGAACGCATATTTCGGGGGTGCGCGGGGAGTCCTACACGTGAATTGGCAGTATGGGTCCTCCCATTTGTCCCCTCTACCCCCTCCACGGCCCCTGCAGGCAGCGCACACCACAGGGGACTACCCTGCACCCCTGGTCATGTCCCGCAGGCATCCCATCCACCATGGGCATGCCCCCCAGCCAAGCCACATGTCACGTTGCAATATGATCACCAACTCATGTCTCCCAGCACCCCCACCCCCCAGCAGTGAGGGACACCTGCCAGCAGGCCCCCCTCATGTCACCAGCACCCCCACCCCCTCATCATTGACAGGCACCTGCCAGCAGGACCCCACTCATGTCCCCCAGCCCCCCCACACCCCCATCATTGACAGGCACCTGCCAGCAGGCCCCAACACATGTCCCCCAGCACCCCCACCCCCCAGCAGTGAGGGGCACCTGCCAGCAGGCCCCCACTCATGTCCCCCAGCTCCCCCACCCCCCATCATTGACAGGCACCTGCCAGCAGGCTCCGACACATGTCCCCCAGTACCCCCACCCCCCAGCAGTCAGGGGCACCTGCCAGCAGGCCCCCACTCATGTCCCCCAGCACCCCCACCCCCCCAGCAGTGAGGGGCACCTGCCAGCAGGCCCCGACACATGTCCCCCAGCACCCCCATCCCCCAGCAGTCAGGGGCACCTGCCAGCAGGCCCCCACTCATGTCCCCCAGCCCCTCACCCCACATCATTGACAGGCACCTGCCAGCAGGCCCCGACACAAGTCCCCCAGCACCCCCACCCCCTTAGCAGTCAGGGGCACCTTCCAGCAGGCCCCCACTCATGTCCCCCAGCACCCCCACCCCCCATAATTGACAGGCACCTGCCAGCAGGCCCCACACATGTCCGCCAGCACACCCACCCCCCAGCAGTGAGGGGCACCTGCCAGCAGGCCCCCACTCATGTCCCCCAGCCCCCCCACCCCCATCATTGACAGGCACCTGCCAGCAGGCCCCAACACATGTCCCCCAGCACCCCCACCGCCCATCAGTGAGGGACACCTGCCAGCAGGCCCCCACTCATGTCCCCCAGCCCCCCCATCATTGACAGGCACCTGCCAGCAGGCCCCGACACATGTCCCCCAGCACCCCCAACCCCCAGCAGTCAGGGGCACCTGCCAGCAGGCCCCCACTCATGTCCCCCAGCACCCCACCCCCCAACAGTGAAGGGCACCTGCCAGCAGGCCCCGACACATGTCCCCCAGCACCCCCACCCCCCAGCAGTCACGGGCACCTGCCAGCAGGCCCCCACTCATGTCCCCCAGCCCCCCCACCCCCCATCTTTGACAGGCACCTGCCAGCAGGCCCCGACACATGTCCCCCAGCACCCCAATGCCCCAGCAGTGAGGGGCACCTGCCAGCAGGCCCCCCACTCATGTCCCCCAGCACCCCCACCCCCCCATCATTGATAGGCACCTGACAGCAGGCCCCGACATATGTCCCCCAGCACCCCCACCCTCCAGCAGTCAGGGGCACCTGCCAGCAGGCCCCCACTCATGTCCCCCAGCACCCCCACCCCCCAGCAGTGAGGGGCACCTGCCAGCAGGCCCTGACACATGTCCCCCAGCATCCCCACCCCCCAGCAGTCAGGGGCACCTGCAAGCAGGCCCCCACTCATGTCCGCCAGCCCCCCCACCCCCCCATCATTGACAGGCACCTGCCAGCAGGCCCCGACACATGTCCCCCAGCACCCCCACCCCCCAGCAGTGAGGGGCACCTGCCAGCAGGCCCCCACTCATGTCCCCAGCCCCCCCACCCCTCCAGCAGGGAGGGGGACCTGCCAGCAGGCCCCGACACATGTCCCGCAGCTCCCCCACCCCCCAGCAGTCAGGGGCACCTGCCAGCAGGCCCCGACACATGTCCCCCAGCCAACACGTCATCACAATCTAGATCCCTGGCTCTTATGGCCACCCAAATCCCACCCCACACCACCCCAGTCCAAACACCCAACCAAGCTTTACATCCACTCCAAATTGAAATCCCCATTACATGATCGATCACAAATAAGCAGTAGGCGCATGAGTACAAATCTGTCAGACCCACACAATGGCAACACATGACTGAGAAAACCCACATTGTGACATGCATGAAACCAATGAGAGAAGACCACACATTGAAGTAAGAAACAAAAATGTATTCAAGTCAAAATTAAGGGAATGAAATCAAAACACACAATAATGCCAATAATAATAAATATGCAGCATGTCCCAAAAAGTGATAAATAAATAAAATGAGAATCCAAATTAATCCAAATGAAAATGTGTCCAAAGTCACCGTCCAACAAAGCAAATCCAAAGGGAAAGAAAAGCGTAATATCCATTGCATGGTGAAAAAAAAAAAAGATGAAGGAGAAAAATCCACTGTAAAACTATGTACAAATAGCAAATCTAGGGCCCATGAGCCCAACAACATAATTGAAACCTACAATGAAACCTACCTAATTACTAACTATATACACAAATGTGGGGCATAGTCCATGCGCCCCAAATGAAAGAAACAAGAAATGAAACTTAACACTAATGAACTATATAAAATGGCGGCGGGCAAGTCCAACGGCTCACTTGTTGATGACATGGGCCAGGTCATCATCGAACTCCTGTTCAATGTCTTGGAGGCGGGCCTGTTCTCTGGTCCCGTGGTCTTGCAGGGATAACGCCATGTCCACCTCCAACTCCCTGCGAATTCCCTCAAGGCACTCAGCCCACCTCAGCGCTCTGCGCATGGAGTTCTCCGCCCTTACCATTGTGAGCCGTGCCTCCTCCGCCCGCCGCCACTCCGCGCCTATCTGCTGGCCCAACCGCTGCCACACGGAAGACACTCCCATTCCAGGGTCATCCTGCCCTCCGGCCGATGCCTGCCCCTCTGATGTAGATGGCCCCAAGCCATGATGCCTCCTACGTTGAGCCTGCCGCTGCCTCCGACGCAACTGCCTCTGCCAGCACGACGGCTTCCAGGCTGATGGAATCCACCGACGCCGTTGTGCACGTGCCCTGCCCGATAATGCCGGCACATCCTCCATCTGCTGGGGTCCAGTTGCTGTGGTGTCCACCCTGCTGGACCTCCGACTCCCGACTGTGGCAGGGATGGGATCCCCACCGAGCTGGCTGCGTTGGTTAGGGCAGGTCCACAGGGGGCCCTGGTGGCATCGGGCCGGAAGACGGCATGGAGAACGACTGGTGCATAGTCTCCACAGAGGAGGAGAGGGCCGCCAGAGTGGCTGACACATGTACAAAACCCCCCACCATGGACACTCCCAACTGGGCCACGTTGGCACGCTGCTCTTCGTGATGATGGACGTGCTACCCCCGCAAGCACGCACATCATCACGAATGTCATGCATGCGCAACGCGACACTAGTCAGGACCTTCTCCATACGGCCAGGGGTCCCCTCGTCCGCAGGTAGAGGAGTGTCAGATGACATGGACATCTCCCCAACCTGCGGACGGGCCTGGGATGGGGCATCCCTGCTGGTGCATGGTGGTGCAGTCACAGTGTCAGGGACAGTGACATGCACAGGCCCCTCCACGGCGACCTGTGCTGCCTCCTGCCCCTGCCCCTGGACTGCACCACTTGTAGCAGTGGTACCACCCCCACCAGGCCCCATGTGCGGCTCAGTAACGGCCTCCTCCTCCTCTGTGGAAACCACCAACCTGGATGGCTCCACACCGTCTTCCGCCGTTGCAAGCCCCTGTGGGGGCTACCCACCCCTTCCTCTGCAGCCGTAGTGGCAGACGCAGCACCAGTCCCCTCACTCCCGGACGATGGTAATTTCTGGGAGGGTGACTGGGCCTTGTGTCGCCGGCCGGTGGGGGCATCCCCGCCGCTTTGCTCCACAGCGCCGTCTCTGCCCTCTTCATCACTTGCCGCTGTGTAGAGGGAGACATAGAACACAAGCATCAGGGTACTGTACAATGGTCCCCAGGACAGGAAGCAATAGCAGATGAGTGGCACTGTCAAACATCACTTCCATCATGTCCTTCCACAACACATGGGTCAGTGCAGGCAAAACACATGCAGTAACAGGCATGGCGCATGCTATGAACATTATCATACATGTCCAAGGGACGCTTGAAACATACAATGCTGGTTTGAAACTCACATGCATCATGAGTCATGCCTATCTCATGCACACACTTCACCGTAGTTTCATCCATCTGGCCTCCTACACCCCAGACACAGTGGATACAAGGATGAGTAGGCTGCATCAGTGAATCTGGACATTGTCACAGACATGTGTCATGCATCCATGGCATTTACAAGTCAAAGACACGCAAGTCAGACACACAGACATGGACACCATATATGTCCATGACAGCAGCACCCATCTCTCACACCTCATCCATGTCCAATAACAGAGACAGGCATGCATTAATGTGTGCATTCCACATGCTGCTCCGCATGTTGCATTGTAATACATGCACCTACCATGTGGTTCACACATTACTGGTCTCACGTGCATGACCATGATGTCCCTGCACACACACATACTTACATGGCCTATGTCACACATACAGGCAAATATCAGACAACCAGCACCCTGCAACATGCCCTGACTCACACAGCAATGCTTGGCCACTTACCGCTCAACTCCAGACGGGTCTGCCTCTGAAGGATATGGGCGTGGAGCGCTGGGCCTACGCATTCCAGGACCCTCATCTGGATGGTACTCATGCTGCCCCAGCCCCCCTCCACGAGGTGCCGGGCCTTTATGAGGGTCCTGGACCTCAATCCTCCCAGCGCTTCTTGACTTGCTTGATGTTGCGGGTTGCCACCCCCTCGCGTTGATGGCAACCACAAAGTCGTCCCAGATCCTATCCCATCCTTCCTTGTTGGCGCGTGATGTTCCGAAGAGGGCATCATAATGCCCCAGGACATGCTCCACCAGGACACCAACTTCCTTCTGACTAAAGCTGGTGGCCCTCTGCCCCTCTGGCTGGGGGTCGCCAGTGGTCTCAGATGGTGTTTGCCCCGACACGGCGACCCCCGAGGCAGGCGTGGGTGGGCAACTGTGTCCTGGGGCTGGGCTGTGGAGCGATGGTATTCCAGTATCACAGTCTTCTGTTCCAGCAGGGGTGGACACAGCAACTGGACCCCTGCAGATGGCTGATGTGCAGGCACCAAATAGCAGGGCATGTGGGCAGCAGACAGTCAGGCAGCAGCAGATGGCAGGTGGGAGCGTGCTCGGGGCTCTGGGGGGGCTGGAAAATGGCCTTCAGGGCAGGAGCATGGTCTTCCGTGTGTTTTCGCGTGGCCAGCTTGATACGGAGTGATTTGGCACGTGAACAAATTGCACGTCAGCGTGTAATTCGAGGAAAGGCCCTTAGCGAGTAAGCGCGTCAGCGATTTCATTGGACCAAAGGCCCTTCGCGTGTAAGCGCTTCTGTGACGTGACGCGCACGGGCGTGCGCAGGCGTTTCCCCGTGACATGGGCATAGTGGATTAGCGCGCGCACGAAAAAAATGCACGTCCCCGTGTGAATGCGTGTAATCCGAGGAAAGGGCCTAAGTAAGTGACGTGACACGCGCGGGCGTTTCCCTCAGCACGGGTTAAAGGTGAGTGGGGCCAGCAGTTCACTGTACGTGCCTTTCGTGGAGACCGACGTGTTGTTTCGCGCGCCATCACAACTTCACAGCTATCAAGGACGTATCTGTTCTTTTGGCGGGGGTATTGGCTAAGCATGTTTTTCTGCATCGCGCTAGTCAGATGGTGAGTCACGCACGCTATTTTTCCCACTGCGGGATCCCCTGTGTATCGCACCTTTTTTGATGTCATAGTAGCCTGCGTGTCCCATGCGTACGCGTTTTTCGTGTTACTGGGTGCCACCGCGTACTGTGGGATGTTGATTCCATGCACGCAGGCTGCAGGGTTGCGTGCACGGTTTTCCAGCAGTTTTGGGGTGCCTGAGCATTGCGCGACCCGTCACTACATCACTGGGGTCACATACAGCCTTGCAGGTGCAGGGGGGCTGTTAACATCTTGCTTCCCACCTCCTTCACCCCAATCGCCCAGGTCAATTGTGGTGTACACCTCCCATTGGCACTACTCCATCTGTGCCGGCACTACTACATCTGTGCCATGGTTGGGAGGACACCAAAGGTGAGGGGCGCCTCAGCTGGGCGTACTCCTCGTGGCGGGTGTGTGGTCAGGAACATGGCCGGGGTGACCAGGGAGTAGGGGGACTCCGGGGTGTCCAGGGCGGCCGCAGAGGGGGAAGAGGCAGGGGTACGCCACTTGAGCATGATGTCGTGCGATGTGTTGGTGCAGTCATGCCACCACCCCCTGTGGTTCCGGGAGATGCAGCTTCTGCATCTGGCACTGGCGCCCGTGTGACCCGGCAGTCCGTTCCATCAACTGCCACGGGCCCAAGGGTAGTGGTAGCTGCAGGTGCAGCTGTGGACACCGCCACCCAGGCTCAGGGTTTGCCAGCACAGCCTGCGTTGGCACTTGAGGAGCCCTTGGAAGATTTCCAACAGGCCAGGAGAGGCAACCGTAGGGGCACGCAGGGCTGCCCTGACCAAGACATGTGTCCCTGGGGCAGTTATGTCATCTGCTGCCCCGAACAGCCGGGTGTTGGCAAGTGCAGGGGCACATGCACCCAACAACACCCCGGTTGTGAGTCTGCCAACCAGGACAGTTGCGGTCAATGACCCTGCCACAGCGGATGTTGCTGCGCAGGGTCCATTAGAGGGCACCCAGCTGCCACTGACAGAAGTCAGGCCTTTGGTCGTCCCTCCACCTGCCACTCCCTTGGCTCAATCCACCGAACCCACTGGCCATACTGGTCAGGGGGGCATTAGCCAGCCAGGGTCTGAGCCACAATCCAAGAGGAGGAAGGTTGCACCTGCAGCACAGGCTGGGACCCCACACACAGCCACGACCTCCTGCACGTCGAGGAAGAAGCCTTTCTGCAACCAGGAACTGGACTTCCTCGTGGGCTACGTGCGGGGCCACAGCCGTGACATGCTAGTGGGTGCCAATAGTCAGACTACAGCTGCCCAACGTGATGCCCACTGGAAGCATGTTGCGGAACATGTCAGTGCATTCGGCCATGAGGTGCGCAGGGCGCAAGAGTTCAAAAAGCGTTGGAATGACGTCAAACGCAGCGCTATGACTAAGCGTGCCTCAAATTACAACTTGACTCTGGTGACTGGTGGTGGGCCTGCACTAGAGGAGGAAGTCCTCACTCCGCATGAGTCACTCGTTGTGGAGTTCATACCATCTGAATCGGTCGAAGGAGTGGGAGAGATGCCGGACTTTGATGCCCAGTCCAGTGAGTGTTGATGCGTGTTTGTTGAGGATGTGTGTGTTTTACTTGTGGGATGTGTTGTGCATGATTGCCACTACATGTGATGTGTACATGGTTCTGATGTGCAAGTAATGCAATGCTTCCATGATGCATGTCTGCTCTGCTGGTTGGTGGACATGTGGAGCAGACGGGGACTGTCTGCATCAACACGATTGCACCCTACTCACATGCTGGTTACCAGTATGCCCCTCTGGTCCATGTTCCAGCTCACTGGCCCTTCTGCATGTAGTATGGGGTGACCTTCCTCTCAGCCCAGGCACAATGTCATAGCAGGACTGACGTGCATGTGTCCTCTGCCTGCATGCGGGTACTCCATGTAGGCATGCTCCCTTGCCCCTCCACCCCCCGCTCTGCACCCCAATTCCACCTTTGCACTGGTCTGCTTCAATATTGCCATTGGGTACTTCCCTGTTCATGCGTCCTGTGTACATGCTAACTTCCCGCAACCAATCTGCCAGACATATGCTGTGTGGTAAAGCCTTAGTACTTGATGCAGGGTATCTCACTTGTACTGTGCAGAGGTCAGATGCCCCGCAGGGACATGAGTGCCCATTCATGCTCCATGTGCATTGCATGCATGCCCCTATGTGTCCTTGACTGGATGATCACTGTAATACAAGTCCTGGGTGACATACATTGCATGGCATTTCATCAGCCTTCCCATGTCAACTGTGGCCCAGTACTGCATTGCACACATGTTTAGGGTCTGACAATCTGGGTGGTTCACAGGCCTCAGCCTGTTTAATGGCCAATGACTCTGTCCAACTGGTGTAGTGTCTTCTTCACACGTGGGTGGCCTCCAGACGTTTCATCATGTGTCCTGCTTACTGTCCCATCATCATTTGCAGTGTTGTCACTTGACTCACATGAAGCTGTTGATGCTAGTCAACACTGCCTGTCAATACACAGGTCTATGGTCAGCCTTTTGATACCATGCTAGGCATCCATTCTTTTTCACTTGGGTGGAGGGGTGCTTTGCTTGTAGATATGCTACCCATTGAATGCACATTGCACGTGATGCCTGAAGTTGACCTTGCACTGCCTTCACATTTTCTGACACACACCATGAAGTACTTGTACATGTAGGTAGTGAGTAACATACACATTGGCTGCACTGCATAGACCCTCTTCAATGCAAACTTCCACCTTTCAACAGGTCTAATCACAGAAGCAATTCCAAGTTGACCCAGCATGCATGCCAGGTTCTATTTTGTGTGTCACATGTCTGCCTGATGTGTTTGTTGTCGGTGTGTGTGTGTTTTGTGTTCTTCTGACATGTGTAGTGACCTTTTTTCTCTATATTTTTCAGATGATGACGCAATGGAGCCGGAGGATGGTGTTGTCATGCCAGGCACAGGGTTGTTATCACTACATCAACCCGGCACAAGTGGGGGTCGTGGGGTGGCATGCCACGAAATCCCCCAAGTGCTACAGTCCATCTTGTCTCTGGCTGCCTAGGAGTCCAGCCTTAATGACGACTCTGACGTCCATGTCGAGTTGGATGAGCATCAGGTCCATGTGTCAGGGGTGAGTGATTCTGATATGGACACTCCTCTGTCCGCATCACCTGCACTGAGGGGTCAGACAGTCTTGGAACCTCCGCCCGTGGTGGATCGGGACGCAGGGTCACCCTCCACACCAGTCACTGATGTGCCTGGGACATCACGTCGACGGGGGCATGTAGTCGCGCAGCCGTGGGCGGTGCCAACACGACGTGAACACCTGGTCCTTGGGTCCTGCAGGGGTCAAGCCCAGCAACGCGGTTGCTGCATGCAACCGCAGTATACTGTGTGGGAGCAAGACATGACTGCCAATTCAGAACGGCAGGGGGCAGCAATGGAGAACATCGCTGAGAGCATGGAGCGTTTGGTCCGATCCGTGCTCCCCCCTGCTAGGCAGGTGCTTCTCCAGCAGCAGGCGGCACGGTCCACAGCCCGCTCGCTCAGGCTGGGCATGGCGGCCTCAGACAGGGCACGCCAGGCTGAAATGTCATCTGTGCATCAAGCAATTGCTGCTCACACAGAGGCACACATGGAAGCCCTGAGGGAGGAGTATGCTTCCCTCAAATCCACTCTGGTTGTCCTTCTGATGTCCCAGAGGGAGCGGTCAGAGGAGAGGTTTGCACAGCTTGAGCGTATAATCTCGGCTGAGCTACAGGCTTGCCGGGAGGTGCAGCGGTTGTCCAGCCAGGCCTTGCAGGAGGAACTCTGTGTTACACGTGCTACCTTGCAAGAGGAAGCACGTGTATCACGTGAGGTTCTGCATGCAGACCTACATGTCATCGCCACACAGAACCAGGCTCATCTGTCTGGCAGACTTGCTGCCGACGAGGGGCAAGCCACGTCCTCTGTTCCAGGATGAGCCAGACTCGGATGACAATCTATCTCCCACATAGGTCGGGCTGTGCAGTCGTTGAGCCCATGGAGGTTTTATTTTTTTGCTCAGCATCATCGCATGTGGGTGTAGAGCAGCACCCTGTACCTCCCCCCTCCTGGGTGCCCCTCCACCCCCTGGGTCATATGTGGCCATTTTTTATTTTTCTTTTAGTTTAGTTAGTTAAGTTTCTGTTTGATAGTTAGTTTAATTAGGTAATGTAGGTTTTTCATAGTTAGTGTAATTAGTTAATAAAGTTTAAAATTGCTTGTCTAATGTGCTTTCATGTGACAGTGTGGTGCTTTGTGGCTTTTGAAAGCATCCACTGTCTGTTCCAGCTGGGCCCTTCAGGCTTGTCTTGTGTATGTGTTTGCTGCTTGAGGTCCTTGACTAACATATGCCACTCCTGCTTCTCTTATCTATGAGCTCGCAAGGATGGTTCCGTGTAACAGCCTATTACACAAGGGCGTTAGACTGTCATATCTGTGCCATGTCTGCTGCTGTGGAACTTGTGTTAGCACCCCTAGTGGGGATGATTGGGATGTTATTGACCACTGTTCTGCTTTTGCTAGATGGGGTGTTTCATGATTCATATGTACATTCATTGCTATGTATTGTGTAGTATATTTCTTATCATTACTGTACATGTGCTTGTTGCAATTGATGCCGTAGATAGTGTGTTCCACACTTTGGCTGTGAAAGACGGACTGATGGTGTGATTTCTGATGTACGTCTCTGACATAGTCCAGTGATGTGATGCCTGAAGAGACACACACAGATGAATCTAATGCATTAATCATGTGTTTCATGCCCTTTCTGCAGGGGGATGAGCCTGCAGACCACCTTTGCCAGCAGACATGGGCCATTGGACGTCTGGAATCTGGACACGTTTGGTGGTGCCCACATGCACATGTGTGCGCAAGCAGAGGCACAGGGATTGCAATCATACATCCTAAAACTGCTGACGTGTTTCAAGGGACTTCAGGCAAGGTGAGCAGCACAGGGGGGCCACAACACAGCAAACCTTCCACCAGGCCAGTTGCACATGCATGCTTAGTAGCAGCACTGAGGGTGAGCTTGGACGAATATTGGTGTTGAAGTGCACAATACAGCTCAGATGTGTTGGTGGAATCATGGCTAGTTGATTGTAAGGTTGTCTGGGGCACCTGCAGGGGGAGTGGCACATACCCTCCGTTCCACCATGGTCCATTGAAGCACTTGTATCACCCATGTAGCATTCCGAGACATGGAAAGAAGCAGCTCACAGGGACAGACAGCAAGGGACAGACTTGGGTGCAGTGCATTTCATTTCCATGTAGAATTTGAAACATGCACTGCCTACTTTATTTCGGTCATGGTGGAACACTACTTGTTCTGAAGTCATACCTTGCTATATGCGTCTGTCTGCTTACCCAGGGAACATTGCATGTTGTGTGAATCGTGACACATTGGTGTTCCATTTGCCACGCACCCACCGGCGCCTGACTTACTGCATTGACTGTGTAAGAACCATCACAGAGGTAATGTTACATATGGGTACGAAGCATCCACACCAGATTGTCTGTTTGTAGAGTAGTTTGTTACTTTGGGGCATATTTAGTGGTGTGTTTGTGTGTTATGGGCACGCACAGATTTTTAACTTTAGCTCTCTTTGCAGCATTGAAGTGCTCCTGTTACCGGACCTGAGAGTGCGCAGTCAGGAGGCCAGCACTCACCCCAGAGATAAGTTTCTCTTTGACTTCCATTTCAGTGAATTGCTGCTATGTGCATGATGAACAAGTTTGGTATGATTGTGTATGTGTTAATGTGAGTACTACATTTTTGGGCATTCCCTACTTTCCCCTGTCAATCCTACTCCCCTCTCCCTCCCCTCATTCCGGTTATCCAGTATGCCAACGCCTGTCCTGACTGCATATACCTGACCCTCCTTCCCCACCAGGGTCTCAGAGGCCTGTGTGAGTTTGACCTTGCAGCCACCCAGACCACGGTGGGGGTGGTTGGTTCGTGCCACTCCTGCGCCTGTACACAGGAGCAGTGACAGTACACATCCGTTTGTGGTGCATCATTCTATGTTATCTACCACACATGGTACACATCCTGTTGTGACATTGTTTTACTGTGCTACCTTCGTTGTTACGTCATTGTGGTAGTACTTGGCCTTTGTGATGTACTGCTACTTCAAGTCATCTACTGGAGGCTGTTCTGGTTAGTTTTTATGCCTGCAGGCTTTTTGCTTGGCTTCTGTGTTGGCCTGCTTTGAGTTCTCTCGGATGTAGTGTTTTTGCAAATCAAGGTGGACTCTGAGGGTGCTGGCAACTTTTTACACACAAGGTGGGACATGGTGACAAAGGGGAAGGGTGATCCTGTGGCCAGGTGAAATTCAAGGATGAAGGCTCCATAACCCTGGTGCAGTTGTTCAGTGGGTCATGGTGATTTGTGAGGGAGGGGGGGTGCTTTGTTGGTGATAGTTGCCTTGCCCTGCAGTGTGATGGGCACCCTGACATTGTAATTGTGGTATCCTATGTACATGATGTGTTCTGCTGATCAATGCCTGTTCATGTGTTGTGTATACCTTTCAGGTGTGAGGGGATAGTTGTGGTTTGACATGCTGGGGTGTCCACATGGTGCATGTTCACATGTGATGTGTAGAGGACACTGATGGTCACTTGATTGCACATGCATATGTTGAGTGCATGTCCCTACTGACCCAAACACTTGCACTATAATGCACTACATGTACAACCACCCTTCCATGTCCACGTGTACACTCTGTTTTCCTTCTGGTGCCCACTATGTCCCTGCAGCACATGTCCTATGACCAATTGTGGATCCTGTACATGCCTAACTTGCTTTTTGATGTGCTTTGTCGCTTAGATGTGATGCTCAGGGTGTGCATCACACGCAATGGCTGTTAACTGTGCTGTGCACTGAGAAGTGTGTTGCAGGAGGTGGACACGGTACACAGAAGCTGCAGTGTTGATTTTTCAATGCACAATGTGCATGTAGACAGGCATTCATTGTTATGTTGCAACTACGACTTTTGGAATGCATTTGGGTATGACTTATTTTGGGTGGGAGGTTGTTGGTCAGTCATTTCATCTGATTCCATGCCAGGCATCATTGTCTGATACCAATTTACATTTTTCACATGGCAATGTGTACCTTATTGGTACTGTGTTGGTGTATGGCTATTGCTTGCCATGTCATGTTGTGGTTTGGGAGGGTTTGAGTGACATACCAGTGATAGTCATGGCCTGTTTAGCAGGTGTGTGTGATTCACACCTTGCATGTGTGCCTTTTGGTCACACAGGATTGCTTGTGTTTAAGTAGCTAGCGATGCACACAATGTGGCACTTCCATGGCAACAATCTCAGGGTGGTAAGGTTGTGACAGTTGACTGTCTCTCTGCATCATCGATTGTCACCTGGTATATGCCAGGCCTATGTGCACTCCGCAGGGGTGGGAGTCTAGGTGAAAAAATGTGTCCACAAGCTGGGTCTGGGCTTCCTCGCCACATGCACTATCCCCACCCATGGGCAGCGCCTGTGCAGGTGGTTGGGGATGTGGGGGCACCACCATGTCCACCGGTACGCCCTGCCGTGTTGCAACATTGTGCAGGACACATGCTGCCACAATGATCCTGCACACTACTGCGGGTGCATAGAGCAGCTGCCCACCAGAGCGGTCAAGGGTGAGGAAGCGTGACTTGAGCACTCCGAATGTGCGCTCCACTATGGCCCTGGTTGCAATATGGGCTGCGTTGTATCTTACCTGGGGTGGTGTGGTGGGGTTCCGGATTGGTGTCATCATGTGGTTGCTCAGAGGGTAGGCACTGTCTCCTGGAGAGGTGATAATGGTTGTGATTATTGGGGTTTGTGTATTTGTGTATGTGTGTGTGACATGCATGCATGTGCAAGGGCATTTGTACTCACCTAGGAGCCATGTGTCGCCATGCTGCCCAGCTTCCAGGGCCCGGCTCAGGGCGGACATTCTGTATATGAAACTGTCATGGGTGGAGCCATGGTAGTTTGCATAGACAGAGGTGATGATTCCCTTTGCATCGCATACCACCTGTACATTGATGAAATGCCAGTGCTTGTGGTTTCAGTAGATGTGCTCAGTGGCCCTTGGTGGACATAGGGCCACATGGGTGCAATCTATGGCACCAAGCACTTTGGGGAAGTGTGCCACCCTGTAAAAGTCCAGGACAACAGCCTGCCTTTCTGTGGGTGTTCAGGGCATGTATATGTGCCTGCGGACTGAGGGGCGCGCTGTCATGATTGCCAAGACCTGGTGTAGGCAGCGTGACTGCGTGGCCTGTGAGACCCCCCCCCACTATGGCAGTAGTCAGTTGAAATGAGCCAGTGGCCAAAAAATGCAGGACATTGAGCACCTTCTCCAAGGGGCTCAATGCTTGGGAGCAAACGGTGGGGGATGTAAGGTCATCTTCCCACTCCCTGACCAGGTCTAGTATGATACGAAGTGGAAACCTATACCTGCCGTAGACCTGGTCATCAGGCATCCCAAAAAGGCTTGTCCGTGGTGAAAAAATGCGTGCCCTGACTATTCTCCTCCTCCTGCGGTGTCCCACGATCAGTGCTGCAACAAATGGGGCATTTATCGTAGCTGTATATACGTGTTTGTTGTTTGCGCGCACTTTTATACTGTGCGCAGGGACGTTTCCGCCTGCCTTCGTGTGGCGGACGCGTTCACGCCTGTGTGCGTCTTTTGCCGTGCGCGGGTTTCCCGTATTCGAATCCATGAATACGGGTTGTTCGCGTGCGTGTGAGCATTCCGTGTAGTTACCTGCAGTACTTCCCCAGTTACACCTTCTTTTTCATGCGTTATTCCCCATTCCGCGTGTTACGCCCACTGTTCCGCCCTCTTTTGTTGTGTGCGCTGCGCTATGTGCGCTTTTGCTGTGCGCGTAGCGCACGCCGTTTGATGACGTGTGTGCCCACGTGCGACATGCACCGATTTGGCGCACAACCAGTGGGAAACAAGCGCAGCGCCTTCATTGTATCGCACGCGTGCACGTGCACTTGCTTTCTCACGCTTGCGCCACCTTGCGCCTGCTTGCGCTGTGATTTTTGGCACACGTTTGTTCCATGAATCGGCACCCTAATCTTTTTTTCTTTATTGCAAACTAAATATTCAATATAGGTCATACAACAGAATAACAAACAAATAAAAACTAATAATACACATCACATAACATAAATTAAATACATCACAATTTCCAGTCACCATACATTCAGAGGGTAATTCATAGAATTTCGCAGAAAAGTCTCGCAAGCGGCTGGCGCAGAGTGTCCACGTGCGATTGACTGCGCCAGGCACGTGTGCTAAAACCGATTTCAGCGCACAGCGTATTCATGGATTTCAGGCTTCCAAACCAGCCGTGGCGCAGAGAATCGCAGCGACCCTGCAGCAGCGCCAGTAACGCCCCCAAGAACGCCCTCGCGCAAGGAAAAGCCATCCAAATCGCTAAATCATCGCAAAGGGCTGCGCTAACCCTGGACCAGTTCACCGGGCTGGCAAACAGCAAACGCCAAGCGGGGAACGTGTATTGCAGGGGTGCGCGGGAAGTTCCACACGCGACTGGCCCCGTGCAAGCAGGGTACGTGAATTTCAGGGGTGCGCGGGAAGTTGCACACGCGATTTCAGCAGGGTACGTGTATTTCAGGGGTGCGCGGCAAGTTCCACACGCGATTTCTGCAGGGTACGTGCATTTCAGGGGTGCGCGGGAAGTTGCACACGCGATTTCAGCAGGGTACGTGTATTTCAGGGGTGCGCGGCAAGTTCCACACGCGATTTCTGCAGGGTACGTGCATTTCAGGGGTGCGCGGGAAGTTCCACACGCGAATGGGCCAGTGCGAGCAGGGTACGTGTATTACATGGGTGCGCGGGAAGTTCCACACGCGATTCCATCAGGGTACGTGTATTTCAGGGGTGCGCGGGAAGTTACACACGCGAACGGGCCAGTGCGAGCAGGGTACGTGTATTCCATGGGTGCGCGGGAAGTTCCACACGCGATTTCATCAGGGTACGTGTATTAGAGGGGTGTGTGTGAAGTTACACACGCGATTGGCCCAGTGCGAGCAGGGTACGTGTATTTCAGGGGTGCGCGGGAAGTTCCACACGCGATAGTCCCAGTGCGAGCAGGGTACGTGTATTTCAGGGGTGCGCGGGAAGTTCCACACGCGATTGTCCCAGTGCGAGCAGGGTACGTGTATTTCAGGGGTGCGCGGTAAATTGCACACGCGATACCAGCAGGGAATGTGTATTTCAGGGGTTCTGGGGAGTACTACACGTGAATTGGCCGTGTGGGTCCTCCCAGGTGTACGCTCCACAACCTCCACGGCCCCTGCAGGCAGCCCACACCACGGGGGACTACCCTGCACCCCTGCCCATGTCCCGCAGGCAGCCCATCCACCATGGGCATGCCCCCCAGCCAACCCACATGTCACCTTGCACTACTGATCAACAATGCATGTCTCCCACCACCCCCACCCCCCAGCAGTGCAGGGGCAGCCTCCACCAGGCCCCCACTCATGTCTCCCACCACCTCCACCCCCCTGCCACCATGGCCACCCTCCACCAGGCCCCCACTCATGTCCCCCTGCACCCCCACCCCCCAGCATCCAGGGTCACCCTCCACCAGGCACCCACTCATGTCTCCCACCACCCCCACCCCCCAGCATCCAGGGTCACCCTCCACCAGGCCCCCACTCATGTCTCCCACCACCCCCACCCCCCAGCATCCAGGGTCACCCTCCACCAGGCCCCCACTCATGTCCCCCTGCACCCCCACCCCCCGGCAGTGCAGGGGCAGCCTCCACCAGGCCCCCACTCATGTCTCCCACCACCCCCACCCCCCAGCAGTGCAGGGGCAGCATCCAACAGGCCCCCACTCATGTCTCCCACCACCCCCACCTCCCTGCCACCATGGCCACTCTCCACCAGGCCCTCACTCATGTCCCCCTGCACCCCCACCCCCCAGCATCCAGGGTCACCCTCCACCAGGCACCCACTCATGTCTCCCACCACCCCCCAGCATCCAGGGTCACCCTCCACCAGGACCCCACTCATGTCTCCCACCACCCCCACCCCCCAGCATCCAGGGTCACCCTCCACCAGGCCCCCACTCATGTCTCCCACCACCCCCACCCCCCTGCCACCATGGGCAGACTCCACCAGGCCCCCACTCATGTCTCCCACCACCCCCACCCCCCAGCCACCAGGGGCAGCCTACAGCAGGCCCCCACTCATGTCCCCCTGCACCCCCATCCCCCTGCCACCATGGGCATCCTCCACCAGGCCCCCACTCATGTCTCCCACCACCCCCACCCCCCAGCCACCAGGGGCAGCCTCCAGCAGGCCCCCACTCATGTCCCCCTGCACCCCCACCCCCCAGCATCCAGGGTCACCCTCCACCAGGCCCCCACTCATGTCTCCCACCACCCCCACCCCCCTGCCACCATGGGCATCCTCCACCAGACCCCCACTCATGTCTCCCACCACCCCCACCCCCCTGCCACCATGGGCAGACTCCACCAGGCCCCCACTCATGTCTCCCACCACCCCCACCCCCCAGCCACCAGGGGCAGCCTCCAGCAGGCCCCCACTCATGTCCCCCTGCACCCCCACCCCCCTGCCACCATGGGCATCCTCCACCAGGCCCCCACTCATGTCTCCCACCACCCCCACCCCCCAGCCACCAGGGGCAGCCTCCAGCAGGCCCCCACTCATGTCCCCCTGCACCCCCACCCCCCAGCATCCAGGGTCACCCTCCACCAGGCCCCCACTCATGTCTCCCACCACCCCCACCACCCTGCCACCATGGGCATCCTCCACCAGGCCCCCACTCATGTCCCCCTGCACCCCCACCCCCCGGCAGTGCAGGGGCAGCCTCCACCAGGCCCCCACTCATGTCTCCCACCACCCCCACCCCCCAGCAGTGCAGGGGCAGCCTCCACCAGGCCCCCACTCATGTCTCCCACCACCCCCACCCCCCGGCATCCAGGGTCACCCTCCACCAGGCACCCACTCATGTCTCCCACCACCCCCACCCCCCAGCATCCAGGGTCACCCTCCACCAGGCCCCCACTCATGTCTCCCACCACCCCCACCCCCCAGCATCCAGGGTCACCCTCCACCAGGCCCCCACTCATGTCCCCCTGCACCCCCACCCCCCGGCAGTGCAGGGACAGCCTCCACCAGGCCCCCACTCATGTCTCCCACCACACTCACCCCCCGGCAGTGCAGGGGCAGCCTCCACCAGGCCCCCACTCATGTCTCCCACCACCCCACCCCCCGGCAGTGCAGGGGCAGCCTCCACCAGGCCCCCACTCATGTCTCCCAAAACCCCCACCCCCCAGCAGTGCAGGGGCAGCCTCCACCAGGCCCCCACTCATGTCTCCCACCACCCCCACCCCCCTGCCACCATGGCCACCCTCCACCAGGCCCCCACTCATGTCCCCCTGCACCCCCACCCCCCAGCATCCAGGGTCACCCTCCACCAGGCACCCACTCATGTCTCCCACCACCCCCACCCCCCGGCAGTGCAGGGGCAGCCTCCACCTGGCCCCCACTCATGTCTCCCACCACCCCCACCCCCCTGCCACCATGGGCAGACTCCACCAGGCCCCCACTCATGTCTCCCACCACCCCCACCCCCAGCCACCAGGGGCAGCCTCCAGCAGGCCCCCACTCATGTCCCCCTGCACCCCCACCCCCCTGCCACCATGGGCATCCTCCACCAGGCCCCCACTCATGTCTCCCACCACCCCCACCCCCCTGCCACCATGGCCACCCTCCACCAGGCCCCCACTCATGTCCCCCTGCACCCCCACCCCCCAGCATCCAGGGTCACCCTCCACCAGGCCCGCACTCATGTCTCCCACCACCCCCACTCCCCAGCCACCAGGGGCAGCCTCCAGCAGGCCCCCACTCATGTCCCCCTGCACCCCCACCCCCCTGGCACCATGGGCATCCTCCACCAGGCCCCCACTCATGTCTCCCACCACCCCCACCCCCCAGCCACCAGGGGCAGCCCCCACCAGGCCCCCACCCATGTCTCCCACCACCCCCACCCCCCTGCCACCATGGCCACCCTCCACCAGGCCCCCACTCATGTCCCCCTGCACCCCCACCCCCCAGCATCCAGGGTCACCCTCCACCAGGCACCCACTCATGTCTCCCACCACCCCCACCCCCCAGCAGTGCAGGGGCAGCCTCCACCAGGCCCCCACTCATGTCCCCCTGCACCCCCACCCCCCTGCCACCATGGGCATCCTCCACCAGGCCCCCACTCATGTCTCCCACCACCCCCACCCCCCAGCCACCAGGGGCAGCCCCCACCAGGCCCCCACCCATGTCTCCCACCACCCCCACCCCCCTGCCACCATGGCCACCCTCCACCAGGCCCCCACTCATGTCCCCCTGCACCCCCACCCCCCAGCATCCAGGGTCACCCTCCACCAGGCACCCACTCATGTCTCCCACCACCCCCACCCCCCAGCAGTGCAGGGGCAGCCTCCACCAGGCCCCCACTCATGTCCCCCTGCACCCCCACCCCCCAGCATCCAGGGTCACCCTCCACCAGGCCCCCACTCATGTCTCCCACCACCCCCCCCAGCATCCAGGGTCACCCTCCACCAGGCCCCCACTCATGTCTCCCACCTCCCCCACCCCCCAGCATCCAGGGTCACCCTCCACCAGGCCCCCACTCATGTCTCCCACCACCCCCACCCCCCGGCAGTGCAGGGGCAGCCTCCACCAGGCCCCCACTCATGTCTCCCACCACCCCCACCCCCCGGCAGTGCAGGGGCAGCCTCCACCAGGCCCCCACTCATGTCTCCCACCACCCCCACCCCCCAGCAGTGCAGGGGCAGCCTCCACCAGGCCCCCACTCATGTCTCCCACCACCCCCACCCCCCTGCCACCATGGCCACCCTCCACCAGGCCCCCACTCATGTCCCCCTGCACCCCCACCCCCCAGCATCCAGGGTCACCCTCCACCAGGCACCCACTCATGTCTCCCACCACCCCCACCCCCCAGCATCCAGGGTCACCCTCCACCAGGCCCCCACTCATGTCCCCCTGCACCCCCACCCCCCGGCAGTGCAGGGGCAGCCTCCACCAGGCCCCCACTCATGTCTCCCACCACCCCCACCCCCCGGCAGTGCAGGGGCAGCCTCCACCAGGCCCCCACTCATGTCTTCCACCACCCCCACCCCCCTGCCACCATGGGCAGCCCCCACCAGATCCTCACAATCCCCAATCATGTGCGTAATGGTCAGCCTCCACAGCCAAAAAGCCCTACCAAGTAACCCATTCACCCACATGGAAATGGAAATCATATGTTACACCCCCAATGTTCATGAAGCTAATGAACCCATGTCCGTCACACACAATGGTTGCAATTGAATAGGAAAACACACAACATGACATGCATGAAACCAATGAGATGATACCACACAGTGAAGTATGGAAACAAAATTGTATTGAAAAAAATAAAGAATGCTAAAGAAAGAAAACAAACTACAATGTGAATGAGAAAAAAAAGCTGCATGTCCGTATAAAAACACAAAACTGGAAATCCCAATCCAAAAAAATGTTGTCCAAAGTCAAATGTAAAAAAATCTCCATGCAATAAAGAACTATGTACAAAAATACCAAGGGTCCATGAGCCCAACTGAACAAAGGAAACCTACTAAAAAACCTACCTAAAAATCAACTATATACAAAAAGTGGAGCAGTGTCCGTCGACTCCAAATCATAATAAGAAAGAAAGGAAACCTAAAACTAAAGAACTATATACAAAGGCGGCGGGCAAGTCCAGCGGCTCACTCCGTGGTGTCCCGGGCCAGAGCATCATCGAACTCCTGTTCGATGTCCCGGAGGCGGTCCAGTTCCATGGCCCCGAGGGTCCGCAGGGACGACGCCGTGTCCTCCTCCAACCCCCTGCGGATTGCCTCGAGGCTCTCGGCCCGCCTCAGGGCCCTCCGCATGGAGTTCTCCACCCTGACCATTGTGAGCCGCACCTCTTCCGCCCGCCGCCGTTCCGCACCTATGGCGTGGCCCAACCGCTGCCACACGGAAGACACTCTCTGTCCTGGGTCCCCCTGCCCTCCGGCCGATGCCTGCCCCTCCGATGTCGAAAGCCCCGAGCCTTCATGTCTCCCACCATGTTGCTGCTGCTGCTGCTCTGCCTCTGCGCATGCACTGCCTCCTGCTGCCTGCACATCCTCCGCCGGCTGGGGTGCACTTGTTGATGTGGCCACCCCTGCTGGACCTCCAACTCCCGACTGTGGCAGGGATGCCTCCTCCACCAGCCTGGCCGCACCGTCAGAGGCAGCTCCACAGGGCACCCAGGTGACTGATGGGTGGGAAGATGGCACAGAGGACGACTGGCGCGTAGGGGGTCCAGTTGAGGAGGGGGTCGAAGCAAGCCCCATCAGACAGCGGAATCCGGCCTGGGTGACCTGTCCCAGCAGGCTGACGTGGTCAACGAGCCATTCGAGATGACGTGCAGTCTCTCCATGAAAAGACTGCAGGTCACCTCGCATGGCCCGTTGACGCAACGCCACACTAGCCAGGACAGGCTCAACCCGGACCTGGATGGCCACGTCCGCAGGCAGAGGAAGGCCAGTTGAGGTCAGCTCATCCCCTACCTGAAAACGGGTCTGGACATAGGCATCCCTGCTGGTGCAAGATGATGCAGGGACAGGATCGGGGACAGGATTGCACACAGGCACCTCCGCGGCCGCCTGTGCTGCCTCCTGTCCCTGGTCCTGCACTGCACCACTAGCACCAGTGGGATCCCCACCTCCAGACCCCGTCTCTGGTGCTTGCGCGGCCTCCTCCTCCACCAAACCCCCCACCAACATGGATGACTCCGTGCCATCTTCCCCTGTTGGGCCCTGTGGGGTCCCAGCTGCCCCTTCTGCTGCCGAGGAGTCCAACTGCAACCTCCGCCTCTTGGACCTCCCCCCGGCAGCTGCGGCCTGGGACGCGGCACCGGACTCCTCACTCCCCGATGAGATGACAACACGGGAGGGGAGCCGGGCCTTGCGTCTCCGGCTGGCGGTCGGATCCCCGCCGCTGTGCTCCACAGCACCTTCTCCGCCCTCTTCATCAGTTGACGCTGCAGACAGGGAGAAACAAAACACAGGCATCAGGGCACTGTACAATGGACACATACACGCATGACAGTTGCACATGAGTGGCATTGGCAAACCTCAGACATGTCATCACAATCCCCAACACACATGTCATTGCAACTCGCACACATGAGCCATACCACAGCCATATCGCAACTGCCACCACCATCAATACACATACAACAGCATCAGCAGCCAAAGGGGAGCCAGACATCACATGCAACACAGGAAGTGCACCACACATGTACACACACCACCACACTTGCATGCATGTCTACACCTCTGCCAAGTGTCGCACTGTTCAGACGGGCATCCATGTCACATCTGCCAATCAGGCTTCCACATACCGCTGTCACATGCATCCATGTTGCATCACTGTTGCACCCTTGTCAAATACACACACATGCACATGTACACAGTGCTCATACATGCAGCCGAAAACAACATACATGCCTGACATCACGGGCATGTCTACTTACATACACATTCATCCAAACATGTGTGCACGCACAACTGCATTTGCCATGCAAGCCCACACACACAAGCACCATCCATGTCTCACACATTACAGCCCTCGCATGTGTCAGCCCCACGGCCCTGTACACCCCCACCCATACTCGACCCCATACAAACAGATGTGCAACCGGCACAATGTCGAATAATCACCACACGCACTGCTCACAATCAGGATGCATGTACACTCACCGCTCGACTCCAGACGGGTCTGCTTCTCTAGGACCTGGACGTGGAGCGCTGGGGATATGCGTTCCAGGACCCCCATCTGTTCTTCCGACAAGTGGCCCCGGCGCCCCTTGGCATCCGCTGCCTTCAAGAGGCCCCGGGCCTTGTTCAGGGTCCTGGACCTGAAGTCCTCCCAGCGCTTCCTGACATGTTGTAAGTCCCGGACTGCCACCCCCTCCGCGTTGATGGCAGTCACGATGTCAGTCCAGATCCGAGTCCGTCCTTCCTTGTCGGCGCGGGAACTTCCGAAGAGGGCATCATACTGCCCCAGGACTTGCTCCACCAGGACACCAACTTCGGTGGCACTGAAGCTGGTGCCCCTCTGCCTCTCTGGCCGGGGGTTGTCAGTGGTCACAGATGGTGTTTGCCCCGACATGACAACCCCAGAGGCAGGAGTGGGTGGGCAACTGGGTCCTGGGGCTGGGCTGTGGAGCGATGGAATTCCAGTCGGGAGTCTTCGGTTCCAGCAGGGGTGGTCACAGCAACAGCACCCCTGGCTGATGTGCAGGCAGCAAATGGCAGTGCACGTGGGCAGCAGGCAGTCAGGCAGCAGCAGATGGCAGGTGGGAGCGTGCTCGGGGCTCTGGGGGGCAGTAGTTCTCCCTTCTGGGCAGGAGCGTGGTCTTCCGTGTGCTTACGCATGGCCAGCTTGGTACGGAGTGATTTGGCACGTGAAAATCCTGCACGTCAGCGTGAAAACCGAGGAAAGGCCCTTAGTGCGTAAGCGCGTCAGCACGCATACGCAAATCTATTGGACCAAAGGCCCTCAGCGCGTAAGTGCGTCTGTGACATGACCCGCATGGGTGTTTCCCACACAGCACGTGATGACAGAGCACACGTGGAAAGACTGCACGTCAGAGTGTCATCGCGTGTGATTGGTGGAAATGGCCCTACACGCATAAGTCACAAAGCGTGTAATTGGTGGAAATGGCCCTACACGCATAAGTCACAAAGCGTGTAATTGGTGGAAATGGCCCTACACGCATAAGTGACAAAGCGTGTAATTGGTGGAAATGGCCCTAGCGCGTACATGCCGCGTAAGTGACGCTGGACGTGTGGGCCTGTATAAAAGGTACGCGTAGAACACCATTTCCTTGTACGTGCTTTTCGTGGAGAGCGAGTGGGTGAATTCTGTACTTCTTGTCGGTTCACACGCGATTTACTTCACAGCGTTTCAAGTTCGTATTCCCTGTTACCTCTGACAGATTTTTCTCTTTTTTCTCTTTTACTGGTTTACCTGGGCCTGTTCCCTCAAACAGTGTTCCCTACTACTGTTGTCCTGTCTCCTCAGACGGCGTACAAATCTTCTTTTGGCGGGGGTGTTGCCAACCAAACGCGCTCCTTTTTCACGCTCTTTTACCTGGCAGACGGTGAGTCACGCACGTATCTAACATCTGTGCTTGCCCCGTGTGTAGCCTACCCCTTCAGAGGTCATTCTAGGCTGCGTGTGACACGCATACGTTCATTCTTGTGTTACTGGGTGCCACAGCGTAGTGCAGGTTTTTCTTTCTGCACACGTGGTCTAGGAGGGGTTGCGTGCACGTCATCTCCCTTTTTTGGGGCTCCTGTGCGTAGCGTGACTCGTCATCTTTCCCCAGGGGTTACAATCAGCCTTGCAAGAGCACTAGGGTACAATTACCATCTGGTACCCAACCCCTTTGACCCCCAATTGCCCAGGACAATAGTTTACAGCCACTCTCATACGCACATTAACATCAGTGCCATGGCTGGGAGGCGAGGATTCCGTAAGGGTGGCAAAGGTGGAAGAGCCACAAGTGGTGGCCGTGGTGGATCCGGTAGGGGACGTGGTCGTTACTTGCAGGGTGAGCCTGTCCCCCCATGTGTGGAGGACCAGTCAAGGGCACCCATAATCCCCCCCCCTTCCGTTGAGGCTGATGTGGCTGAGACCATCCATGCTCAGCCCTTGTTGGACCAGCCCATTGTGGCACCAGACCTGGCTGACTCCATGGCTGACTTCCAGGTCAGCAGGCCTATGACACTTGCGCTGGTGCACGTTGATGTCACCATGCCACTTGCATCTGGGGCAGCAAGGTCATCTGCTGCACCAAGTAGGCAGGGCGGAGAGGCTGCAGGGGCAGCTGCGGCTCCATCCACCCCAGCCCTCACACACCCAGCCCGGACAGTGTCGGTCCTAGTCCATGCTGCTGACATTCCCCCTGACACCATCACACTAGAGCCAATGCCTGCACCAACTCCCATGCTGAGTGTGCAATCCCACACTCCTGATACAGAGTCCACCAGGGCTCCTGCCCCTAGTGTCCAGAGCGGCGCAGGACACTCAGGATCACCACCACCTTCCAAGCGGAAGAGGAAGAGTGCTCGTCCGGCACAGGCTGATGCCCCAGACACGGCTACACAGTCCGGCCCGTCCAGGAAGCCCAGCTTCACGGATGAGGAACTGAATGCACTTGTCGAGTATGTGTCCGCACATGACAACGAGATGGTCATTGTTGCAGGATCCAAGACCACACCTGCACAACGCCAGGCACACTGGCAGACCGTTGCGGACATCGTAAGTGCCCTTGGAATCGTGAGGCGCACAGCCAATGATTGCTATAAGCGCTGGAATGACCTAAAGCGCAGGGCAAAGAGTAAGCTGGCCTCAAGTCATGCCGCAACTCTAGTGACTGGAGGTGGGTCTCCAGTAGTAGACATGGAACTCACTCCACATGAGTCAGTCGCTGGGACCTACGTCACGGAGGAACAGATCCAAGGCGTGGGAGATTTGGCTGATTACGAGGCATTGTCCGGTGAGTGCACATGCATGTGTGTGTCATCCATGTGCATGGTGTGTGTGAAGGCTTCTGTTTGTGTGACAGGTGAGAGTGTGTGCGCCTGAGTCGTATGGGTCAGCCATGTGCTTCATGCAATACATCATGCGCAGCTGCATTTGCCCATAGCAGTATCCGTTCTGCCAACAGTAGACATCTAGCCCAACTGCACGCCAGTTGCCCTTGAAGTGTCACCTTGCGACAACATTGTTGCTTAATTTTCCACTGTTCATTTAGTCAGATTGTTTGCATTCCACCACTTTTACTAGGCATGTCGCAGTCCTCTAGTCACATGTCTGACATGGCTATGGTAAAGTGGAGTGACTTTGTTACCTGGATATCATTTGTTCAAACATGTCCCTGTGCAATTGCACCATTTCGGACTGGCAGCTCCAGGTGAAGAATCTGACCTGTTTGAATTAGAAAAGCTATTACATGCGGGAACTGGACTGAATGAATAGGTGCTGCCCTCCTCTCCATCTTCACTCAATAGCAATGGTACATGCCATCTGTGTGATGGCATGTGTGTTTCACCTGCCAATCACAGGCCAATGTGTGATGCCACTGCCAGGCAGCATGCAGAAAATGTGTTCATCTTCCATCTTGGTGTCATCAGTGTGTGCCATTTGCCTGCCCTTCATACGCAGTGAGGGTGCATGCATGGGAGGGTTTTAGTCATGTGGGACATGTGTCAAACAAGTACTGGTTCTCTTGCTTCTCAGCCCTCATTGTGTGCCATGGTGCTAATGCCTGTTTCCATTTCTTTGTTTTTATGTCTTTGCAGGGGAAGACGCACCTGATACTGCTGGGGTTGTGGAGATGGTGCAGACCCAGGAGGGGTCAGAGGGCCGACCAACCACCAGTGAGGGATGTGGTGTGGTGGTGGGTGAGAACCCACAAGTCCTGCAGGTCCTGCTCTCAAGGGGTGTCTCTGGCTGCACCTCCACCGAGCTGTACTCATGTGTTGATTCGGATGAGACCTACGTGCCATCGCAGGTGAGTGTTCCAGGGAGGGATTCTGTTCTGTATCACCCACCTGCACCAGGGTCAGAACCCTCAATGGGGATGTCAGTGTTGGCAGCTACGCCTTTGGTGATTACGGATGCAGGGTCACACTCCGCGACATCTGATCCTGTTCCTGGGCCAGCAGATCAGAGGGGGAATGCAGTCCTGCAGCCTCAGGCAGTGCCGGCACAGCAAGGCGCAGTTCGCCTTGCCCCAGACAGGTGTGGTGCCCGCCGACGTGGTGGCCGTACGCCACCTGGCAATACTGCATGGGAGCAATCCATTTACGGTATGGCAACCCAACAGGCAGCATCATCCGAGATGATGGCTCAGGCCATGGATAGGGTGGCCACTTCCATTGTCCCCCTGAAAAGGCTGATGGAGCGACTAGAGCAGGCAACCGACTCCATCTGCCAGTCACACAGGGAGGACATGTTGGGGTCCAACAGGGACAGGCGGGCGGCACTGGCGACTCTGCAGGAGGCCATCTCCATTGAGTCCCAGGGCCACAGGGAAGCCCTGAGGCAGGAGCTCCTTCACCTCAGGACGACTCTTGTTGAGCTTGAGGCTTCAACACACCAAAGGACAGAACAGCAGCTGGAGCGTCTCACCCGTACGCTCTCAGCTGAGATGCAGGCAACGAGGGCGGAGGTCCGGGCATCCCGTGAGTTGTTGCATGGGGACCTCCGCACACTCATCCTCCAGAACCAGACCTACCACACCCGCATGCTTGCAGCCATGGAGGAGCAGACTAGGGCCTTGCGTGGGCTGCCTCCCATAGTGCAACCACCTCCGGATGCAGCTGCACAGGGTGATAATAGCGACAGCAGTGATACTCCCACAATAGGGTAGCCGTGTGGGCCATGAGCCCATGGAGGTGTTTTTTTTCCCCAGGATCCTCGCAGGTGGGTTCTGGTGTGCATCCTGTCCTCGGACCTCCTGGGTGGCCTCTCCAACCCCCCCGGGCCCTTCAATGGCCATTTTTGATTTTTTTTTATTTTTATTTTTATTTTTATTTTTATTTTTATTTCTTTTATTCCCAATTTTTTTGGGACGATTTGTTGGCTTTCGTGGTTCCTGTGGGCATACGCTGCATTGTGGCTGGGCACATGCAGGCTTGTAATGTATTTGGTTCAGATGCTTAGGTTTGAGTCACACACACCCCTCCTGCTTCCCGTTTCCATGGGCTTGCAAAGGGTGTGCCCAAGTGACAGTGAATTACACAGTGACGTTGGACTCCCATGAGCTGTGTGGGCAGTCTGTAGTCAATACTGTGTATACATTCCTAGTGCATATTGCTGTTGTGTTGTACACTGCATGTTGCATTGATGTGTAACTCATCTTCTGTGTCTACCTCCCAATTTGCAGGTCCCTTCCTCATGTCTACACAAGGACCTCTAGTCTGGAGATGTGGTCCATGTTGGCAGCAGTGCACCTACAACTCTACATGGCGCCAACACTGCACAGTTGGTAGTGGTGGGAGTGCAGGCATTTCCAGGTGGTGGGACTAATTGGCGTCATCATGTGGGGGCTGAGAGAGTAGGCACTGTCCCCTGTGGAGGTGGTGATTGGTATCATTGGTGGGGTTGTGACCTTGCTCAGTATCTGACATGCATGCATGTGCAGTGGCATTCATACTCACCAAGCAGCCACGTATCGCCATGCCGGCCAGCTTCTAGGTCCCGGCTTAGGGTGGACATTCGGTAAATGAAGCTGTCGTGGGTTGACCCGGGATAGTTGGCATATACTGAGGTGATGATTCCCTTGGCATTACATACTACCTGCACGTTGATGGAATGCCAATGCTTGCGGTTCCTATAGATGTGCTCAGATGCCCTGGGGGGACGTGGAGCCACATGGGTGCAGTCGATGGCACCTAGCACTTTGGGGAATCGTGCCACAGCGTAAAAATCCAGGGTGGCAGCATGCCTTTCTGCAGGGGTTCTGGGCAGGTATATGTGCCTGCGGACTGATGGGCGTGCAGTGATGATGTTCAAGACCTGGTGTAGGCAGCGTGACTGGGCGGCCTGTGATACACCACCCACAATGGCACTTGTCCGCTGAAATGATCCAGTGGCTAAGAAGTGCAGTACATTGAGGACCTTCTCCAGGGGGCTGAGTGCTTGGGAGCACAGGGTGGGTGATGTGAGGTCATCCTCCCACTCACTCACCAGGTCCAGTATGATGTGTGGTGGACACCTGTACCTCCCATGCACCTGGTCATCAGGCATCCCGAAAAGGCTGGTTCTGGGTGTGAATATTCTGCCCCTGACTATCCTCCTCCTCCTCCTTTGGTAGGCCACGCCCACTGCTGCTAGGAACGGTATGTTCATCCTGGGTCTGAGCTTGTTATTTTGTTAGCGCGCAAATTAATGCGTTGCGCGTGTTGTAGGCGAGCGTGTGACCCGCGCACCCCTGAAATCCAGTACCCAGTCCAATAGCGTGTGGAAACTGCCGCTCACACCGGGATACAGGTGCGCTGACGTACTTGCGTGTGTAAGTGTCCGCGCACACCTGATATACACGTACATAGACCAATCGCGTGTACGCGCACTTTTGTCCAATTACACGCGATGAGACTCTGACGTGCTGTCCAATTACACGCGATGAGACTCTGACGTGCAGTCTTTCCACGTCTGCTCTGTCATCACGTGCTGTGTGGGAAACACCTGTGCGGGTCACGTCACAGACGTGCTTACGCGCTGAGGGCCTTTGGTCCAATAGATTCGCGTATGCGTGCTGACGCGCTTACGCGCTACGGGCCTTTCCTCAGTTTTCACGCTTGTCAATGGACTTTATTACCGACCTGCCTCCTTGCTATGGATATAACACTATCTTGGTAATCGTGGATCTGTTCTCCAAGATGGCCCACTTTATCCCTTTAACAGGGGTACCTTCAGCCTCCATCTTGGCCAAGGAATTTCTGGAAAACATAGTTCGTATGCATGGTTTTCCATCCATATTAATCTCAGACCGAGGAAGCCAATTTATTTCCCATTTTTGGAGGAAATGTTGCCAACTGGCACAAATTGACGTACGCTTATCCACTAGTCACCACCCCCAGACCGATGGTCAAACCGAGAGGACTAACCAAACCCTTGAACAATATCTTTGGTGCATGTTGCATCAATCTGAAAACAACTGGAAAGATATTCTATGGATCGCAGAGTATGCATATAACAATTCTGTACATTCTGGAACATGACAAACCCCTTTTTACACCTTGTATCCTCATCATTCTAGAACCTCAGACCTAGACCCTCCTCAAAACCTGGAAATGCCTGCAGTTGATCATTTGCATTCTACTATAACCCGAGCCTTCAAGGAAGCTACAACTCATTTGCAACAAGCCAAGAAAAAATACAAAGAAAATGCTGATCTACATCGGAGTGAAGCACCTTCGTACCAGATTGGAGACCAGGTGTGGCTGGCAACCAAGCATTTGCCTCTCAAAGGACCGCAGACTTTTAATCCCAGATACATTGGACCCTATCCCATCAAAGCTTCATGACAGTGAAGGGATGACAATCTGCACATCAGCCAGGGGTGCTGTTGCTGTGACCACCCCTGCTGGAACCGAAGACTCCCGACTGGGATTCCATCGCTCCACAGCCCAGCCCCAGGACCCAGTTGCCCACCCACTCCTGCCTCTGGGGTTGTCATGTCGGGGCAAACACCATCTGTGACCACTGACAACCCTCGGCCAGAGAGGCAGAGGGGCACCAGCTTCAGTGCCACCGAAGTTGGTGTCCTGGTGGAGCAAGTCCTGGGGCAGTATGATGCCCTCTTCGGAAGTTCCCGCGCCGACAAGGAAGGACGGACTCGGATCCGGACTGACATCGTAACTGCCATCAACGCGGAGGGGGTGGCAGTCCGGGACTTACAACATGTCAGGAAGCGCTGGGAGGACTTCAGGTCCAGGACCCTGAACAAGGCCCGGCGCCTCTTGAAGGCAGCGGATGCCAAGGGGCGCCGGGGCCACTTGTCGGAAGAACAGATGGGGGTCCTGGAACGCATATCCCCAGCGCTCCACGTCCAGGTCCTAGAGAAGCAGACCCGTCTGGAGTTGAGCGGTGAGTGTACATGCATCCTGATTGTGAGCAGTGCGTGTGGTGATTATTCGGCATTGTGCCGGTTGCACATCTGTTTGTATGGGGTCGAGTATGGGTGGGGGTGTACAGGGCCGTGGGGCTGACACATGCGAGGGCTGTAATGTGTGAGACATGGATGGTGCTTGTGTGTGTGGGCTTGCATGGCAAATGCAGTTGTGCGTGCACACATGTTTGGATGAATGTGTATGTAAGTAGACATGTCCGTGATGTCAGGCATGTATGTAGTTTTCGGCTGCATGTATGAGCACTGTGTACATGTGCATGTGTGTGTATTTGTCAAGGGTGCAACAGTGATGTAACATGGATGCATGTGACAGCAGTATGTGGAAGCCTGATTGGCAGATGTGACATGGATGCCCGTCTGAACAGTGCGACACTTGGCAGAGGTGTAGACATGCATGCAAGTGTGGTGGTGTGTGTACATGTGTGGTGCACTTCCTGTGTTGCATGTGATGTCTGGCTCCCCTTTGGCTGCTGATGCTGTTGTATGTGTAGGGATGGTGGTGGCAGTTGCGATATGGCTGTGGTATGACTAATGTGTGCCAGTTGCAATGACATGTGTGTTGGGGATTGTGATGACATGTCTGAGGTTTGACAATGCCACTCATGTGCAACTGTCATGCGTGTATGTGTCCATTGTACAGTGCCCTGATGCCTGCGTTTTGTTTCTCCCTGTCTGCAGCGTCAACTGATGAAGAGGGCGGAGAAGGTGCTGTGGAGCACAGCGGCGGGGATCCGACCGCCAGCCGGAGACGCAAGGCCCGGCTCCCCTCCCGTGTTGTCATCTCGTCGGGGAGTGAGGAGTCCGGTGCCGCGTCCCAGGCCGCAGCTGCCGGGAGGAGGTCCAAGAGGCGGAGGTTGCAGTTGGACTCCTCGGCAGCAGAAGGGGCAGCTGGGACCCCACAGGGCCCAACAGGGGAAGATGGCACGGAGTCATCCAGGTTGGTGGGGGGTTTGGTGGAGGAGGGGGCCGCGCAAGCACCAGAGACGGGGTCTGGAGGTGGGGATCCCACTGGTGCTAGTGGTGCAGTGCAGGACCAGGGACAGGAGGCAGCACAGGCGGCCGCGGAGGTGCCTGTGTGCAATCCTGTCCCCGATCCTGTCCCTGCATCATCTTGCACCAGCAGGGATGCCTACGTCCAGACCCGTTTTCAGGCAGGGGATGAGCTGACCTCAACTGGCCTTCCTCTGCCTGCGGACGTGGCCATCCAGGTCCGGGTTGAGCCTGTCCTGGCTGGTGTGGCGTTGCGTCAACGGGCCATGCGAGGTGACCTGCAGTCTTTTCATGGAGAGACTGCACGTCATCTCGAATGGCTCGTTGACCACGTCAGCCTGCTGGGACAGGTCACCCAGGCCGGATTCCTCCTTCTGATGGGGCTTGCTCCGACCCCCTCCTCAACTGGACCCCCTACGCGCCAGTCGTCCTCTTTGCCATCTTCCCACCCATCAGTCACCTGGGTGCCCTGTGGAGCTGCCTCTGACGGTGCGGCCAGGCTGGTGGAGGAGGCATCCCTGCCACAGTCGGGAGTCGGAGGTCCAGCAGGGGTGGCCACATCAACAAGTGCACCCCAGCCGGCGGAGGATGTGCAGGCAGCAGGAGGCAGTGCACGGGCAGAGGCAGAGCAGCAGCAGCAGCAACATGGTGGGAGACATGAAGGCTCGGGGCTTTCGACATCGGAGGGGCAGGCATCGGCCGGAGGGCAGGGGGACCCAGGACAGAGAGTGTCTTCCGTGTGGCAGCGGTTGGGCCACGCCATAGGTGCGGAGCGGCGGCGGGCGGAAGAGGCGCGGCTCACAATGGACAGGACGGAGAACTCCATGCGGAGGGCCCTGAGGCGGGCCGAGTGCCTCGAGGCAATCCGCAGGGGGTTGGAGGAGGACACGGCGTCGTCCCTGCCGACCCTCGGGGCCATGGAACTGGACCGCCTCCGGGACATCGAACAGGAGTTCGATGATGCCCTGGCCCGGGACACCACGGAGTGAGCCGCTGGACTTGCCCGCCGCCTTTGTATATAGTTCTTTAGTTTTAGGTTTCCTTTCTTTCTTATTATGATTTGGAGTCGACGGACACT
Organism: Ambystoma mexicanum; assembly: GCF_040938575.1. Lineage (NCBI taxonomy): Eukaryota > Metazoa > Chordata > Amphibia > Caudata > Ambystomatidae > Ambystoma > Ambystoma mexicanum. The sequence continues at coordinate 1,011,647,465 of NC_090928.1, forward strand.
GCTCCACTTTTTGTATATAGTTGATTTTTAGGTAGGTTTTTTAGTAGGTTTCCTTTGTTCAGTTGGGCTCATGGGCCCTAGGTAGTTTTTTACATAGTTCTTTATTGCATGGAGATTTTTTTAATTTTGACTTTGGCCAAATATTTTTTGGATTCTGATTTCCAGTTTTGTGTTTTTATACGGACATGCAGGTTTTTTTTCTCATTCACATTGTAGTTTGTTTTCTTTCTTTAGCATTCTTTATTTTTTCAATACAATTTTGTTTCCATACTTCACTGTGTGGTATCATCTCATTGGTTTCATGCATGTCATGTTGTGTGTTTTCCCATTCAATTGCAACCATTGTGTGTGACGGACATGGGTTCATTAGCTTCATGAACATTGGGGGTGTAACATGTGATTTCCATTTCCATGTGAGTGAATGGGTTACTTGGTAGGGCTTTTTGGCTGTGGAGGCTGTCCATTACGCACATGATTGGGGATTGTGAGGACCTGGTGGGGGCTGCCCATGGTGGCAGGGGGGTGGTGGGAGACATGGGTGGGGGCCTGGTGGGGGCTGCCCCTGGTGGCTGGGGGGTGGGGGTGGTGGGAGACATGAGTGGGGTCCTGCTGGAGGCTGCCCCTGGTGGCTGGGGGGTGGGGGTGGTGGGAGACATGAGTGGGGGCCTGGTGGAGGATGCCCATGGTGGCAGGGGGTGGGGGTGCAGGGGGACAAGGATGGGGGCCTGCTGGAGGCTGCCCCTGGTGGCTGGGGGGTGGGGGTGGTGGGAGACATGAGTGGGGGCCTGGTGGAGTCTGCCCATGGTGCAAGGGGGGTGGGGGTGGTGGGAGACATGAGTGGGGGCCTGGTGGAGTCTGCCCATGGTGGCAGGGGGGTGGGGGTGGTGGGAGACATGAGTGGGGGCCTGGTGGAGGGTGACCCTGGATGCTGGGGGGTGGGGGTGCAGGGGGACATACGTGGGGGCCTGCTGGAGGCTGCCCCTGGTGGCTGGGGGTGGGGGTGGTGGGAGACATGAGTGGGGGCCTGGTGGAGGATGCCCATGGTGGCAGGGGTGTGGGGGTGCAGGGGGACATGAGTGGGGGCCTGCTGGAGGCTGCCCCTGGTGGCTGGGGGGTGGGGGTGGTGGGAGACATGAGTGGGGGCCTGGTGGAGTCTGCCCATGGTGGCAGGGGGGTGGGGGTGGTGGGAGACATGAGTGGGGGCCTGGTGGAGGGTGACCCTGGATGCTGGGGGGTGGGGGTGGTGGGAGACATGAGTGGGGGCCTGCTGGCGGCTGCCCCTGGTGCCTGGGGGGTGGGGGTGGTGGGAGACAGGAGTGGGGGCCTGGTGGAGTCTGCCCCTGGTGGCTGGGGGGTGGGGGTGGTGGGAGACATGAGTGGGGGCCTGGTGGGGGCTGCCCCTGGTGGCTCGGGGTGGGGGTGGTGGGAGACATGAGTGGGGGCCTGCTGGAGGCTGCCCCTGGTGGCTGGGGGTGGGGGTGGTGGGAGACATGAGTGGGGTCCTGCTGGAGGCTGCCCCTGGTGGCTGGGGGGTGGGGGTGGTGGGAGACATGAGTGGGGGCCTGGTGGAGGATGCCCATGGTGGCAGGGGGGTGGGGGTGCAGGGGGACATGAGTGGGGGCCTGCTGGAGGCTGCCCCTGGTGTCTGGGGGGTGGGGGTGGTGGGAGACATGAGTGGGGGCCTGGTGGAGTCTGCCCATGGTGGCAGGGGGGTGGGGGTGGTGGGAGACATGAGTGGGGGCCTGGTGGAATCTGCCCATGGTGGCAGGGGGGTGGGGGTGGTGGGAGACATGAGTGGGGGCCTGGTGGAGGTTGACCCTGGATGCTGGGGGGTGGGGGTGCAGGGGGACATGAGTGGGGGCCTGGTGGAGGATGCCCATGGTAGCAGGGGGGTAGGGGTGCAGGGGGACATGAGTGGGGGCCTGCTGGAGGCTGCTCCTGGTGGCTGGGGGGTGGGGGTGGTGGGAGACATGAGTGGGGGCCTGGTGGAATCTGCCCATGGTGGCAGGGGGGTGGGGGTGGTGGGAGACATGAGTGGGGGCCTGGTGGAGGCTGCCCCTGGTGGCTGGGGGGTGGGGGTGGTGGGAGACATGAGTGGGGGCCTGGTGGAGGATGCCCATGGTAGCAGGGGGGTAGGGGTGCAGGGGGACATGAGTGGGGGCCTGCTGGAGGCTGCTCCTGGTGGCTGGGGGGTGGGGGTGGTGGGAGACATGAGTGGGGGCCTGGTGGAGTCTGCCCATGGTGGCAGGGGGGTGGGGGTGGTGGGAGACATGAGTGGGGGCCTGGTGGAGGATGACCCTGGATGCTGGGGGGTGGGGGTGGTGGGAGACATGAGTGGGGGCCTGCTGGAGGCTGCCCCTGGTGGCTGGGGGGTGGGGGTGGTGGGAGACATGAGTGGGGGCCTGGTGGAGTCTGCCCATGGTGGCAGGGGGTGGGGGTGGTGGGAGACATGGGTGGGGGCCTGGTGGGGGCTGCCCCAGGTGGCTGGGGGGTGGGGGTGGTGGGAGACATGAGTGGGGGCCTGGTGGGTGCTGCCCATGGTGGCAGGGGGGTTGGGGGGGTGGGAGACATGAGTGGGGGCCTGGTGGAGGGTGACCCTGGATGCTGGAGGGTGGGGGTGCAGGGGGACATGAGTGGGGGCCTGCTGGAGGCTGCCCCTGGTGGCTGGGGGGTGGGGGTGGTGGGAGACATGAGTGGGGGCCTGGTGGAGGATGCCCATGGTGGCAGGGGGGTGGGGGTGCAGGGGGACATGAGTGGGGGCCTGCTGGAGGCAGCCCCTGCACTGCTGGGGGGTGGGGGGGTGGGAGACATCAGTGGGGGCCTGGTGGAGGCTGCCCCTGGTGGCTGGGGGGTGGGGGTGGTGGGAGACATGGGTGGGGGCCTGGTGGAGGGTGACCCTGGATGCTGGGGGGTGGGGGTGGTGGGAGACATGAGTGGGGGCCTGGTGGAGGCTGCACCTGCACTGCTGGGGTGTGGGGGGGTGGGAGACATGAGTGGGGGCCTGGTGGAGGCTGCCCCTGGTGGCTGGGGGGTGGGGGTGGTGGGAGACATGGGTGGGGGCCTGGTGGAGGGTGACCCTGGATGCTGGGGGGTGGGGGTGGTGGGAGACATGAGTGGGGGCCTGCTGGAGGCTGCCCCTGGTGGCTGGGGAGTGGGGGTGGTGGGAGACATGAGTGGGGTCCTGCTGGAGGCTGCCCCTGGTGGCTGGGGGTGGGGGTGGTGGGAGACATGAGTGGGGGCCTGGTGGAGGATGCCCATGGTGGCAGGGGGGTGGGGGTGCAGGGGGACATGAGTGGGGGCCTGCTGGAGGCTGCCCCTGGTGGCTGGGGGGTGGGGCTGGTGGGAGACATGAGTGGGATCCTGGTGGAGTCTGCCCATGGTGGCAGGGGGGTGGGGGTGGTGGGAGACATGAGTGGGGGCCTGGTGGAGTCTGCCCATGGTGGCAGGGGGGTGGGGGTGGTGGGAGACATGAGTGGGGGCTTGGTGGAGGGTGACCCTGGATGCTGGGGGGTGGGGGTGCAGGGGGACATGAGTGGGGGCCTGCTGGAGGCTGCCCCTGGTGGCTGGGGGGTGGGGGTGGTGGGAGACATGAGTGGGGGCCTGGTGGAGGATGCCCATGGTGGCAGGGGGGTGGGGGTGCAGGGGGACATGAGTGGGGGCCTGCTGGAGGCTGCCCCTGGTGGCTGGGGGGTGGGGGTGGTGGGAGACATGAGTGGGAGCCTGGTGGAGTCTGCCCATGGTGGCAGGGGGGTGGGGGTGGTGGGAGACATGAGTGGGGGCCTGGTGGAGGGTGACCCTGGATGCTGGGGGGTGGGGGTGGTGGGAGACATGAGTGGGGGCCTGCTGGAGGCTGCCCCTGGTGGCTGGGGGGTGGGGGTGGTGGGAGACATGAGTGGGGGCCTGGTGGAGTCTGCCCATGGTGGCAGGGGGGTGGGGGTGGTGGGAGACATGGGTGGGGGCCTGGTGGGGGCTGCCCCTGGTGGCTGGGGAGTGGGGGTGGTGGGAGACATGAGTGGGGGCCTGGTGGGGGCTGCCCATGGTGGCAGGGGGGTGGGGGTGGTGGGAGACATGAGTGGGGGCCTGCTGGAGGGTGACCCTGGATGCTGGGGGTGGGGGTGCAGGGGGACATGAGTGGGGGCCTGCTGGAGGCTGCCCCTGGTGGCTGGGGGGTGGGGGTGGTGGGAGACATGAGTGGGGGCCTGGTGGAGGATGCCCATGGTGGCAGGGGGGTGGGGGTGCAGGGGGACATGAGTGGGGGCCTGCTGGAGGCTGCCCCTGGTGGCTGGGGGGTGGGGGTGGTGGGAGACATGAGTGGGGGCCTGGTGGAGTCTGCCCATGGTGGCAGGGGGGTGGGGGTGGTGGGAGACATGAGTGGGGGCCTGGTGGAGGGTGACCCTGGATGCTGGGGGGTGGGGGTGGTGGGAGACATGAGTGGGGGCCTGCTGGAGGCTGCCCCTGGTGGCTGGGGGGTGGGGGTGGTGGGAGACATGAGTGGGGGCCTGGTGGAGTCTGCCCATGGTGGCAGGGGGGTGGGGGTGGTGGGAGACATGGGTGGGGGCCTGGTGGGGGCTGCCCCTGGTGGCTGGGGGGTGGGGGTGGTGGGAGACATGGGTGGGGGCCTGGTGGGGGCTGCCCCTGGTGGCTGGGGGGTGGGGGTGGTGGGAGACATGAGTGGGGGCCTGGTGGGGGCTGCCCATGGTGGCAGGATGGTGGGGGTGGTGGGAGACATGAGTGGGGGCCTGCTGGAGGGTGACCCTGGATGCTGGGGGGTGGGGGTGCAGGGGGACATGAGTGGGGGCCTGCTGGAGGCTGCCCCTGGTGGCTGGGGGGTGGGGGTGGTGGGAGACATGAGTGGGGGCCTGGTGGAGGATGCCCATGGTGGCAGGGGGGTGGGGGTGCAGGGGGACATGAGTGGGGGCCTGCTGGAGGCTGCCCCTGGTGGCTGGGGGGTGGGGGTGGTGGGAGACATGAGTGGGGGCCTGGTGGAGTCTGCCCATGGTGGCAGGGGGGTGGGGGTGGTGGGAGACATGAGTGGGGGCCTGGTGGAGGGTGAGCCTGGATGCTGGGGGGTGGGGGTGGTGGGAGACATGAGTGGGGGCCTGCTGGAGGCTGCCCCTGGTGGCTGGGGGGTGGGGGTGGTGGGAGACATGAGTGGGGGCCTGGTGGAGTCTGCCCATGGTGGCAGGGGGGTGGGGGTGGTGGGAGACATGGGTGGGGGCCTGGTGGGGGCTGCCCCTGGTGGCTGGGGGGTGGGGGTGGTGGGAGACATGAGTGGGGGCCTGGTGGGGGCTGCCCATGGTGGCAGGGGGGTGGGGGTGGTGGGAGACATGAGTGGGGGCCTGGTGGAGGGTGACCCTGGATGCTGGGGGGTGGGGGTGCAGGGGGACATGAGTGGGGGCCTGCTGGAGGCTGCCCCTGGTGGCTGGGGGGTGGGGGTGGTGGGAGACATGAGTGGGGGCCTGGTGGAGGATGCCCATGGTGGCAGGGGGGTGGGGGTGCAGGGGGACATGAGTGGGGGCCTGCTGGAGGCTGCCCCTGGTGGCTGGGGGGTGGGGGTGGTGGGAGACATGAGTGGGGGCCTGCTGGAGGCTGCCCTGGTGGCTGGGGGGTGGGGGTGGTGGGAGACATGGGTGGGGGCCTGGTGGAGGGTGACCCTGGATGCTGGGGGGTGGGGGTGGTGGGAGACATGAGTGGGGGCCTGGTGGAGTCTGCCCATGGTGCAAGGGGGGTGGGGGTGGTGGGAGACATGAGTGGGGGCCTGGTGGAGTCTGCCCATGGTGGCAGGGGGGTGAGGGTGGTGGGAGACATGAGTGGGGGCCTGGTGGAGGGTGACCCTGGATGCTGGGGGGTGGGGGTGCAGGGGGACATAAGTGGGGGCCTGCTGGAGGCTGCCCCTGGTGGCTGGGGGTGGGGGTGGTGGGAGACATGAGTGGGGGCCTGGTGGAGGATGCCCATGGTGGCAGGGGGGTGGGGGTGCAGGGGGACATGAGTGGGGGCCTGCTGGAGGCTGCCCCTGGTGTCTGGGGGGTGGGGGTGGTGTGAGACATGAGTGGGGGCCTGGTGGAGTCTGCCCATGGTGGCAGGGGGGGGGGGTGGTGGGAGACATGAGTGGGGGCCTGGTGGAGGGTGACCCTGGATGCTGGGGGGTGGGGGTGGTGGGAGACATGAGTGGGGGCCTGCTGGCGGCTGCCCCTGGTGGCTGGGGGGTGGGGGTGGTGGGAGACAGGAGTGGGGGCCTGGTGGAGTCTGCCCCTGGTGGCTGGGGGGTGGGGGTGGTGGGAGACATGAGTGGGGGCCTGGTGGGGGCTGCCCCTGGTGGCTCGGGGTGGGGGTGGTGGGAGACATGAGTGGGGGCCTGCTGGAGGCTGCCCCTGGTGGCTGGGGGTGGGGGTGGTGGGAGACATGAGTGGGGTCCTGCTGGAGGCTGCCCCTGGTGGCTGGGGGGTGGGGGTGGTGGGAGACATGAGTGGGGGCCTGGTGGAGGATGCCCATGGTGGCAGGGGGGTGGGGGTGCAGGGGGACATGAGTGGGGGCCTGCTGGAGGCTGCCCCTGGTGTCTGGGGGGTGGGGGTGGTGGGAGACATGAGTGGGGGCCTGGTGGAGTCTGCCCATGGTGGCAGGGGGGTGGGGTGGTGGGAGACATGAGTGGGGGCCTGGTGGAATCTGCCCATGGTGGCAGGGGGGTGGGGGTGGTGGGAGACATGAGTGGGGGCCTGGTGGAGGTTGACCCTGGATGCTGGGGGGTGGGGGTGCAGGGGGACATGAGTGGGGGCCTGCTGGAGGCTGCCCCTGGTGGCTGGGGGGTGGGGGTGGTGGGAGACATGAGTGGGGGCCTGGTGGAGGATGCCCATGGTAGCAGGGGGGTAGGGGTGCAGGGGGACATGAGTGGGGGCCTGCTGGAGGCTGCTCCTGGTGGCTGGGGGTGGGGGTGGTGGGAGACATGAGTGGGGGCCTGGTGGAGTCTGCCCATGGTGGCAGGGGGGTGGGGGTGGTGGGAGACATGAGTGGGGGCCTGGTGGAGGATGCCCCTGGATGCTGGGGGGTGGGGGTGGTGGGAGACATGAGTGGGGGCCTGCTGGAGGCTGCCCCTGGTGGCAGGGGGGTGGGGGTGGTGGGAGACATGAGTGGGGGCCTGGTGGAGTCTGCCCATGGTGGCAGGGGGTGGGGGTGGTGGGAGACATGGGTGGGGGCCTGGTGGGGGCTGCCCCTGGTGGCTGGGGGGTGGGGGTGGTGGGATACATGAGTGGGGGCCTGGTGGGGGCTGCCCATGGTGGCAGGGGGGTTGGGGGGGTGGGAGACATGAGTGGGGGCCTGGTGGAGGGTGACCCTGGATGCTGGAGGGTGGGGGTGCAGGGGGACATGAGTGGGGGCCTGCTGGAGGCTGCCCCTGGTGGCTGGGGGGTGGGGGTGGTGGGAGACATGAGTGGGGGCCTGGTGGAGGATGCCCATGGTGGCAGGGGGGTGGGGGTGCAGGGGGACATGAGTGGGGGCCTGCTGGAGGCAGCCCCTGCACTGCTGGGGGGTGGGGGGGTGGGAGACATCAGTGGGGGCCTGGTGGAGGCTGCCCCTGGTGGCTGGGGGGTGGGGGTGGTGGGAGACATGGGTGGGGGCCTGGTGGAGGGTGACCCTGGATGCTGGGGGGTGGGGGTGGTGGGAGACATGAGTGGGGGCCTGGTGGAGGCTGCACCTGCACTGCTGGGGTGTGGGGGGGGTGGGAGACATGAGTGGGGGCCTGGTGGAGGCTGCCCCTGGTGGCTGGGGGGTGGGGGTGGTGGGAGACATGGGTGGGGGCCTGGTGGAGGGTGACCCTGGATGCTGGGGGGTGGGGGTGGTGGGAGACATGAGTGGGGGCCTGCTGGAGGCTGCCCCTGGTGGCTGGGGAGTGGGGGTGGTGGGAGACATGAGTGGGGTCCTGCTGGAGGCTGCCCCTGGTGGCTGGGGGTGGGGGTGGTGGGAGACATGAGTGGGGGCCTGGTGGAGGATGCCCATGGTGGCAGGGGGGTGGGGGTGCAGGGGGACATGAGTGGGGGCCTGCTGGAGGCTGCCCCTGGTGGCTGGGGGGTGGGGCTGGTGGGAGACATGAGTGGGAGCCTGGTGGAGTCTGCCCATGGTGGCAGGGGGGTGGGGGTGGTGGGAGACATGAGTGGGGGCCTGGTGGAGTCTGCCCATGGTGGCAGGGGGGTGGGGGTGGTGGGAGACATGAGTGGGGGCTTGGTGGAGGGTGACCCTGGATGCTGGGGGGTGGGGGTGCAGGGGGACATGAGTGGGGGCCTGCTGGAGGCTGCCCCTGGTGGCTAGGGGGTGGGGGTGGTGGGAGACATGAGTGGGGGCCTGGTGGAGGATGCCCATGGTGGCAGGGGGGTGGGGGTGCAGGGGGACATGAGTGGGGGCCTGCTGGAGGCTGCCCCTGGTGGCTGGGGGGTGGGGGTGGTGGGAGACATGAGTGGGGGCCTGGTGGAGTCTGCCCATGGTGGCAGGGGGGTGGGGGTGGTGGGAGACATGAGTGGGGGCCTGGTGGAGGGTGACCCTGGATGCTGGGGGGTGGGGGTGGTGGGAGACATGAGTGGGGGCCTGCTGGAGGCTGCCCCTGGTGGCTGGGGGGTGGGGGTGGTGGGAGACATGAGTGGGGGCCTGGTGGAGTCTGCCCATGGTGGCAGGGGGGTGGGGGTGGTGGGAGACATGGGTGGGGGCCTGGTGGGGGCTGCCCCTGGTGGCTGGGGGGTGGGGGTGGTGGGAGACATGAGTGGGGGCCTGGTGGGGGCTGCCCATGGTGGCAGGGGGGTGGGGGTGGTGGGAGACATGAGTGGGGGCCTGCTGGAGGGTGACCCTGGATGCTGGGGGGTGGGGGTGCAGGGGGACATGAGTGGGGGCCTGCTGGAGGCTGCCCCTGGTGGCTGGGGGGTGGGGGTGGTGGGAGACATGAGTGGGGGCCTGGTGGAGGATGCCCATGGTGGCAGGGGGGTGGGGGTGCAGGGGGACATGAGTGGGGGCCTGCTGGAGGCTGCCCCTGGTGGCTGGGGGGTGGGGGTGGTGGGAGACATGAGTGGGGGCCTGCTGGAGGCTGCCCCTGGTGGCTGGGGGGTGGGGGTGGTGGGAGACATGGGTGGGGGCCTGGTGGAGGGTGACCCTGGATGCTGGGGGGTGGGGGTGGTGGGAGACATGAGTGGGGGCCTGGTGGAGGCTGCCCCTGCACTGCTGGGGGGTGGGGGGTGTGGGAGACATGAGTGGGGGCCTGGTGGAGGCTGCCCCTGGTGGCTGGGGGGTGGGGGTGGTGGGAGACATGGGTGGGGGCCTGGTGGAGGGTGACCCTGGATGCTGGGGGGTGGGGGTGGTGGGAGACATGAGTGGGGGCCTGGTGGAGGCTGCCCCTGCACTGCTGGGGGTGGTGGGAGACATGGGTGGGGCCCTGGTGGAGGCTGCCCCTGGTGGCTGGGGGGTGGGGGTGGTGGGAGACATGAGTGGGGGCCTGGTGGAGGGTGCCCCTGGTGGCTGGGGGGTGGGGGTGGTGGGAGACATGAGTGGGGGCCTGGTGGAGGCTGCCCCTGGTGGCTGGAGGGTGGGGGTGGTGGGAGACATGAGTGGGGGCCTGGTGGAGGCTGCCCCTGGTGGCTGGGGGGTGAGGGTGGTGGGAGACATGAGTGGGGGCCTGGTGGGGGCTGCCCCTGCTGGCTGGGGGGTGGGGGTGGTGGGAGACATGGGTGGGGGCCTGGTGGGGGCTGCCCCTGGTGGCTGGGGGGTGGGGGTGGTGGGAGACATGAGTGGGGGCCTGGTGGGGGCTGCCCATGGTGGCAGGGGGGTGGGGGTGGTGGGAGACATGAGTGGGGGCCTGGTGGAGGGTGACCCGGATGCTTGGGGGTGGGGGTGCAGGGGGACATGAGTGGGGGCCTGCTGGAGGCTGCCCCTGGTGGCTGGGGGCTGGGGGGTGGGGGTGGTGGGAGACATGAGTGGGGGCCTGGTGGAGGATGCCCATGGTGGCAGGGGGGTGGGGGTGCAGGGGGACATGAGTGGGGGCCTGCTGGAGGCTGCCGCTGGTGGCTGGGGGGTGGGGGTGGTGGGAGACATGAGTGGGGGCCTGGTGGAGTCTGCCCATGGTGGCAGGGGGGTGGGGGTGGTGGGAGACATGAGTGGGGGCCTGGTGGAGGGTGACCCTGGATGCTGGGGGGGTGGGGGTGGTGGGAGACATGAGTGGGGGCCTGCTGGAGGCTGCCCCTGGTGGCTGGGGGGTGGGGGTGGTGGGAGACATGAGCGGGGGCCTGGTGGAGTCTGCCCGTGGTGGCAGGGGGGTGGGGGTGGTGGGAGACATGAGTGGGGGCCTGGTGCAGGGTGGTCATGGTGGCAGGGGGGTGGGGGTGGTGGGAGACATGGGTGGGGGCCTGGTGGAGGGTGGCCATGGTGGCAGGGGGGTGGGGGTGGTGGGAGACATGGGTGGGGGCCTGGTGGAGGGTGACCCTGGATGCTGGGGGGTGGGGGTGGTGGGTGACATGAGTGGGGGCCTGGTGGAGGCTGCCCCTGCACTGCTGGGGGGTGGGGGGGTGGGAGACATGAGTGGGGGCCTGGTGGAGGCTGCCCCTGGTGGCTGGGGGGTGGGGGTAGTGGGAGACATGAGTGGGGGCCTGGTGGAGGGTGCCCCTGGTGGCTGGGGGGTGGGGGTGGTGGGAGACATGAGTGGGGGCCTGGTGGAGGCTGCCCCTGCACTGCTGGGGGGTGGGGGTGGTGGGAGACATGGGTGGGGGCCTGGTGGAGGCTGCCCCTGGTGGCTGGGGGGTGGGGGTGGTGGGAGACATGAGTGGGGGCCTGGTGGGGGCTGCCCCTGGTGGCTGGGGGGTGGGGGTGGTGGGAGACATGGGTATGGGCCTGGTGGGGGCTGCCCCTGGTGGCTGGGGGGTGGGGGTGGTGGGAGACATGAGTGGGGGCCTGGTGGGGGCTGCCCATGGTGGCAGGGGGGTGGGAGACATGAATGGGGGCCTGGTGGAGGGTGACCCTGGATGCTGGGGGGTGGGGGTGGTGGGAGACATGAGTGGGGCCTGCTGGAGGCTGCCCCTGGTGGCTGGGGGGTGGGGGTGGTGGGAGACATGGGTGGGGGCCTGGTGGAGGGTGACCCTGGATGCTGGGGGGTGGGGGTGGTGGGAGACATGAGTGGGGTCCTGGTGGAGGCTGCCCCTGCACTGCTGGGGGGTGGGGGGGTGGGAGACATGAGTGGGGGCCTGGTGGATGCTGCCCCTGGTGGCTGGGGGGTGGGGGTGGTGGGAGACATGAGTGGGGGCCTGGTGGAGGGTGCCCCTGGTGGCTGGGGGGTGGGGGTGGTGGGAGACATGAGTGGGGGCCTGGTGGAGGCTGCCCCTGCACTGCTGGGGGGTGGGGGTGGTGGGAGACATGGGTGGGGGCCTGGTGGAGGCTGCCCCTGGTGGCTGGGGGGTGGGGGTGGTGGGAGACATGAGTGGGGGCCTGGTGGGGGCTGCCCCTGGTGGCTGGGGGGTGGGGGTGGTGGGAGACATGGGTGGGGGCCTGGTGGGGGCTGTCCCTTGTGGCTGGGGGGTGGGGGTGGTGGGAGACATGAGTGGGGGCCTGGTGGAGGGTGACCCTGGATGCTGGGGGGTGGGGGTGGTGGGAGACATGAGTGGGGGCCTGGTGGAGGCTGCCCTTGCACTGCTGGGGGGTGGGGGGGTGGGAGACATGAGTGGGGGCCTGGTGGAGGCTGCCCCTGGTGGCTGGGGGGTGGGGGTGGTGGCAGACATGAGTGGGGGCCTGGTGGAGGGTGCCCCTGGTGGCTGGGGGGTGGGGTTGGTGGGAGACATGAGTGGGGGCCTGGTGGAGGCTGCCCCTGGTGGCTGGGGGGTGGGGGTGGTGGGAGACATGAGTGGGGGCCTGGTGGAGGGTGCCCCTGGTGGCTGGGGGGTGGGGGTGGTGGGAGACATGAGTGGGGGCCTGGTGGAGGCTGCCCCTGCACTGCTGGGGGGTGGGGGTGGTGGGAGACATGGGTGGGGGCCTGGTGGAGGCTGCCCCTGGTGGCTGGGGGGTGGGGGTGGTGGGAGACATGAGTGGGGGCCTGGTGGGGGCTGCCCCTGGTGGCTGGGGGGTGGGGGTGGTGGGAGACATGGGTGGGGGCCTGGTGGGGGCTGCCCCTGGTGGCTGGGGGGTGGGGGTGGTGGGAGACATGAGTGGGGGCCTGGTGGGGGCTGCCCATGGTGGCAGGGGGGTGGGGGTGGTGGGAGACATGAATGGGGGCCTGGTGGAGGGTGACCCTGGATGCTGGGGGGTGGGGGTGGTGGGAGACATGAGTGGGGGCCTGCTGGAGGCTGCCCCTGGTGGCTGGGGGGTGGGGGTGGTGGGAGACATGGGTGGGGGCCTGGTGGAGGGTGACCCTGGATGCTGGGGGGTGGGGGTGGTGGGAGACATGAGTGGGGGCCTGGTGGAGGCTGCCATTGCACTGCTGGGGGGTGGGGGGGTGGGAGACATGAGTGGGGGCCTGGTGGAGGCTGCCCCTGGTGGCTGGGGGGTGGGGGTGGTGGCAGACATGAGTGGGGGCCTGGTGGAGGGTGCCCCTGGTGGCTGGGGGGTGGGGTTGGTGGGAGACATGAGTGGGGGCCTGGTGGAGGCTGCCCCTGGTGGCTGGGGGGTGGGGGTGGTGGGAGACATGAGTGGGGGCCTGGTGGAGGGTGCCCCTGGTGGCTGGGGGGTGGGGGTGGTGGGAGACATGAGTGGGGGCCTGGTGGAGGCTGCCCCTGCACTGCTGGGGGGTGGGGGTGGTGGGAGACATGGGTGGGGGCCTGGTGGAGGCTGCCCCTGGTGGCTGGGGGGTGGGGGTGGTGGGAGACATGAGTGGGGGCCTGGTGGGGGCTGCCCCTGGTGGCTGGGGGGTGGGGGTGGTGGGAGACATGGGTGGGGGCCTGGTGGGGGCTGCCCCTGGTGGCTGGGGGGTGGGGGTGGTGGGAGACATATGTGGGGGCCTGGTGGGGGCTGCCCATGGTGGCAGGGGGGTGGGGGTGGTGGGAGACATGAATGGGGGCCTGGTGGAGGGTGACCCTGGATGCTGGGGGGTGGGGGTGGTGGGAGACATGAGTGGGGGCCTGCTGGAGGCTGCCCCTGGTGGCTGGGGGGTGGGGGTGGTGGGAGACATGGGTGGGGGCCTGGTGGAGGGTGACCCTGGATGCTGGGGGGTGGGGGTGGTGGGAGACATGAGTGGGGTCCTGGTGGAGGCTGCCCCTGCACTGCTGGGGGGTGGGGGGGGTGGGAGACATGAGTGGGGGCCTGGTGGATGCTGCCCCTGGTGGCTGGGGGGTGGGGGTGGTGGGAGACATGAGTGGGGGCCTGGTGGAGGGTGCCCCTGGTGGCTGGGGGGTGGGGGTGGTGGGAGACATGAGTGGGGGCCTGGTGGAGGCTGCCCCTGCACTGCTGGGGGGTTGGGGTGGTGGGAGACATGGGTGGGGGCCTGGTGGAGGCTGCCCCTGGTGGCTGGGGGGTGGGGGTGGTGGGAGACATGAGTGGGGGCCTGGTGGGGGCTGCCCCTGGTGGCTGGGGGGTGGGGGTGGTGGGAGACATGGGTGGGGGCCTGGTGGGGGCTGCCCCTGGTGGCTGGGGGGTGGGGGTGGTGGGAGACATGAGTGGGGGCCTGGTGGAGGGTGACCCTGGATGCTGGGGGGTGGGGGTGGTGGGAGACATGAGTGGGGGCCTGGTGGAGGCTGCCCTTGCACTGCTGGGGGGTGGGGGGGTGGGAGACATGAGTGGGGGCCTGGTGGAGGCTGCCCCTGGTGGCTGGGGGGTGGGGGTGGTGGCAGACATGAGTGGGGGCCTGGTGGAGGGTGCCCCTGGTGGCTGGGGGGTGGGGTTGGTGGGAGACATGAGTGGGGGCCTGGTGGAGGGTGACCCTGGATGCTGGGGGGTGGGGGTGCAGGGGGACATGAGTGGGGGCCTGGTGGAGGGTGGCCATGGTGGCAGGGGGGTGGGGGTGGTGGGAGACATGAGTAGGGGCCTGGTGGAGGGTGACCCTGGATGCTGGGGGGTGGGGGTGGTGGTAGACATGAGTGGGGGCCTGGTGGAGGCTGCCCATGGTGGCAGGGGGGTGGGGGTGGTGGTAGACATGAGTGGGGGCCTGGTGGAGGCTGCCCCTGCACTGCTGGGGGGTGGGGGGGTGGGAGACATGAGTGGGGGCCTGGTGGAGGCTGCCCCTGGTGGCTGGGGGGTGGGGGTGGTGGGAGACATGAGTGGGGGCCTGGTGGAGGATGCCCATGGTGGCAGGGGGGTGGGGGTGGTGGTAGACATGCATTGTTGATCAGTAGTGCAAGGTGACTTGTGGGTTTACTGGGGGGCATGCCCGTGGTGGATGGGCTGCCTGCGGGACATGAGCATGGGTGCAGGGTAGTCCCCCGTGGTGTGGGCTGCCTGCAGGGTCCGTGGAGGTTGTGGAGCGTACACCTGGGAGGGCCCACACGGCCAATTCACGTGTGGTACTCCCCAGAACCCCTGAAATACACATACCCTGCTGAAATCGTGTGTGGAACTTCCCGCGCACCCCTGACATACACATACCTTGCTGAAATCGCGTGTGGAAATTCCCGCGCACCCCTGAAATACACGTACCCTGCTCGCACTAGCCCAATCGCGTGTGGAACTTCCCGCGCACCCCTGAAATACACATACCTTGCTCGCACTGGGCCAATCGCATGTGGAACTTCCCGCGCACCCCTGAAATACACGTACCCTGCTAAAATCGCGTGTGGAACTTCCCGCGCACCCCTGAAATACACATACCTTGCTGAAATCACGTGTGGAACTTCCCGCGCACCCCTGAAATACACGTACCCTGCTCGCACTGGGCCAATCGCGTGTGGAACTTCCCGCGCACCCCTGAAATACACATACCTTGCTCGCACTGGGCCAATCACGTGTGGAACTTCCCGCGCACCCCTGGAATACACGTACCCTGCTGAAATCGCGTGTGGAACTTCCCGCGCACCCCTGAAATACACATACCCTGATGAAATCGCGTGTGGAACTTCCCGCGCACCCCTGAAATACACGTACCCTGCTGAAATCGCGTGTGGAAATTCCCGCGCACCCCTGAAATACACGTACTCTGATGAAATCGCGTGTGGAACTTCCCGCGCACCCCTGAAATACACGTACCCTGCTGAAATCGCGTGTGGAACTTCCCGCGCACACCTGAAATCCACGTACCCGGCCAAATCGCGTGTGAGACTTCCCGCGCACCCCGGTATACACGCACACATATTTTTTGTCAGCGGGTGTCCGTGTTTGTGGGTACCCCTTTGCACGTCATTTGTCCTGGAGGGCCACAGTATAGGACATTCATCATGGCAGTATATAGGTGCTATTTGTTGGCGCACCTTTTGGCGCACATTTCTTACAGCCGCAGAGACGCTACCGCCTGCTTTCTTGTGGCGGTCGTGTTTATGCCTGTGCGCTGGTTTGAGCGTGCGCTTTTTTGCCCTATTCTATTCCATGAATACGTGTTGTAGGCGAGCGTGTGGGCGTTCCGCGCACTTGTGCCCTGTACTTCCCCCGTGACGCCCACGTTTTGGCAAGTTGTTCCCCATTCCGAGTGTTACGCCCGTGTTCCACCTACTTTTGTTGCGTGCGCCGCGCTATGTGCGAATTTCGCTGTGGCCTGTGCGATTTTTGCTGTGACCTGGCGCACGCTGTTAGATGGCCTGTGCGCCAACGTGCGCCGCGCACTTTTTTATCGCACATCCGCTGGTTTTCTCGCGCACGGCCTTCCATGAATCGATGTGCGCTGCTTTTCGTGCGATTTTCGCACTTGCACTGCGATTTTCGCTATTCCTCTGCGATTCGCACGTTTTTGCCCACTTGCGCCGCGCTAATTATTCCATGAATCGGCCTCAAAATGTATACATTCAACAGTCTTTGACTTAACATATTCAACATCAATCATAATGAAGATAACAAGTAAAATACAATAACATGTTTGATGTTTGTTCACAAGTGAAAAAGGTAAGGTAAGGAAAAGCTGGCACACAATGCCTAAAATCATTATCATTTAATACATTCTGTAGATAAAAGCACCTCAATTGGTTGCACAAAGTAAACACCAATATAAAATGCACTAATATCTCTGCATCTCAACACCAATACAGAGGTTGTGTGTCTGCCAACTCCATATTGGACAATCTGCCATTAATGGACTTCAACATATGGGCACACAGCCTCAGATGAATTATAAACACTCCTATACCTCCTATTGCTTACCATTGACACATTTACTGCTCTTCTAGTCTGCATACTGCTCTTCTAGTCTGCAAAACCAGCAGTGATTGCAATCATAAAGGTGAAACAGAAACAGACACAATTTGAATTTTACCCCTCATTCACCTCCTAAGGTAGAATGCGCTGAGGGCAGGCTATCATTTAAAGAGGAGAGTGAGCTCTCAAAGAAGCATCAAAACAGCAATAGTGCTGTGGTGCTAAAATAAAAAAAATATCCAATCCAGTTTCTATTAAAAAATGGGAGACATTAATAGAACTAAAAATAACAACATATGAATAAACATTAATAACCTACTACTGTGAAGGAAGACACATCATATTTAGATTTTGGAATGAAAGGAGGCACACTGGGGTTGAAGGCAGAAGTAGACAGTTAATAGTCTCTGCATGTTCAAGTTCAAAGTGTTTGTCTTTTAGAAAGCTGAAGAGAGGGGACCTACTGCAGATACCTTTCAGTATGTTTCTTTGGGCTCAACAGCATCGATCCAGGAATATGGGAGTATTTTGAAGCTGTAATTTAGCGTTGGGTTTGAGACTGGGTCGGCTGGGTTCAACATGTGGTGTGGTTCAATAAATGGCAATGGCACTTGGCATTTAAAAGCTTGGGACAAGCAGGCAATGTTTGGGTCAGCATAGCTCACAAGTGATTTGAGGCAGGAAACAGAGCTCAGTGCTCTTCCTTTGTCCTTGCTGTGAGACTCAGTCCAGGGTCTCAGAGGATAAGATGAGTCCTCCTTATGCCTGTCCCAGCAAGGAGAGCTGTCAGGGAACACTTGCACAGCTGCCACTTCCAGTAGGCAGAGACTGCTTACCCCAGTTAAGGCAGCAGTCAGGCCGTATTCAAACAGCAGACAGCCGCAAATGTTCCCATGGAATGGGCGAGGGAGGATGTTGCCCCTTCTTGAATTCTTTATCTTTACCTCTTTGGCCTCTATTGAAGAGCACCTAGGATAGACTGTACCCCCAATAAAGTCAGAGGTGAATCGTCATCTTCTGATGTACAAAGATGATTCAACTAAAGGAGTTTCACTGTCCTATGTAGTCAATTTGCCACAGTGGATTGGTCCATTTCAAATCCTTTTTAAGGGTTGAATCTTGTCTGCTGCAACAATGTTCTTTTTTTCTGGTAATACCAGTCCCAGAGTGCTTTGTAAGCAGCAGGTGGGGAGGGGGCACATGAAGTATGACTGGCCTAAGAAATTCCAAGATAGTGAAAAAGCTCTCATGGGTGCAACTTCTACCCTGAATTACTCAAATGCCCCACTTTCTGTGTGCCTTACATCAATAACAATTCAGTAATAATCACCTTGGTGTGATCTCACCATTGTCCGAGCAGGGCTCACCTTTGAAGCACTACTTCCTAGCTAATCACCTTGGATGTATATCCTCTCCCCCTTAAAAGGTAGATGTTGGTCCAGAGAAATCAATGGGGAGCTACTGGGTGTTAGACCGAAGTGGTTTGTTTAGGTTAGGTTGGGACTTAATTCAAAAAAGGCCCTGACAGAGGAAACAGTTACTAGAAACTAGGTTAGCACTCAAATAACATCCAATGGTTGTTGCTGGTATAATTGTATATTCCCATAGACTGGCATATCAAACCGTATTTATTTTATATGTTTGATTTAATTTCCATGGGGCTGTGCAATTATATTGTAAACTGCTTTTTTATTTTCCATTTCCAGAGTCATCATTAATGTCTATTTCAATGGAACCATCATGGTTCAGGGTCCTCAACCCAACCTTCTCCTCTTTGACAGGCTCCTCCCTCACCTCTCTAACCTTATCTCTCCCTCCAGCCAGACTCCCCTGCCTTCTGTGCCTTCCTCCTCCGCTGCACAGGCTCCCTTGCCCACTGTGCCTTCCTCCTCCTCTGCACAGGCTACTTTGCCCACTGTGCCTTCCTCCTCCTCTGCACAGGCTCCCTTGCCCACTGTGTCTTCCTCCTCGTCTACACAGGCTCCCTTGCCCATTGTGCCTTCCACCTCCTCTGCATAGGCGACCTTGTCTTGCTGCACTATCCCGACTCCCTTCCCTGCCTTGGATCCTCTGCAATCCTCCACTATCCCTTTGGCCCTCTTGCCACCCCAGGGGAGACTACCGTCCCCTGCAACCCCCCCCGTGGAAGAACTTTAAAATGGCAAGATGCTCAACATTGCCACGCTCAACACGCACTCAGTTGTCAAACACTAGTCTGACAACTGCAACTTCCTCGAACTCATGGATCGTGATTTGCTTGCTATCCCAGAGACATGGTTCAAGGATAGCTCTGTTATGAGCTTTGACACACTCCTTCGTGATGGCTACAAGATCTTCTCTGTGCCCAGTCGAAAGAAGACAGGTGGGGAGTAGCGCTGATCTACCCTGAATAGATACCTGTGTCGATTATCTCTACTCAGGCCTACTGCTCTTTCGAGTGCCTAGTCTGCAGGCTCTCACTCTCTCCTAAATCCTCTTTCCTTCTGGCTGACATCTATCGGCCACCAGGACAGTGCACTCTCTTCCTCTCGGAATGGACTGACCTGGCCTATTCTCTACGTGCCTCCTCCTCTCAACTCCTCCTCATAGGTGATCTCAACATCTATCTGGACTCTCCTGACACCTCAGCACCTTTCCGCAACCTATGCGGCTCTCTGTCCCTCTCTATCCTACCCTCTGACTCCATGCTTCCTGTGGGCCACACTTTGGATGTTCTTATCTCTATTGACATCCCTCTCTCTATCCCTCTCTCTATCTCTGTCTCTTGTACTGACCACTCTCTTCTCTCATCACACTTGAAGCTTTCCTCTCCTCTTGCAGCGGCACACCCGACACAGCCACTCGGCTTCAAAGACACCAGACCCATGACCAGACCCATGAAAAGAGTGGCATTGGCTGCCTTTACCTCTACCTACTCTTCTCCGCCTATTCCTGTGGCTGACCTCCCCCCGACACAGCCCCGGCAACTTCAATATATCCAACACTCTTGATACTCTTGCCCCTATCATGAGGGTCCGACTGAAGTCTTCCAAAAAGTGTAACTCTTGGTATAACTTCAATCTGGCTGCCCTTAAACACAAGTGTAGGGCAGTTGAGCAGAAATTGAACCTTTCGGGCGGACGCTCTGACAAACTGGCCTGCCGCCTCCTTCAAAGGCAATATCGACGCTGCATCCACTTCAAGAAAAGAGTCTTTATTCAAGCCTGCATCTCCACAGCATCAAACAACACTGCCAAACTTTTCAAAGTCTGTAAGAAACTGGCACATCCTGCAGCAGCCACTTCGTCTGTCACACCCAGCAAAAACCCAAGGCATCCTTTTCTCCCTCTCTACCACACCACAGCATACACCAAAACCAGAGCCTTCCTTGGTCCCCCTCCAAGGCCCCACTCTTCTCTCTCACCCATCACACCCGATGAGGTTTCCAGACAAGTCCGGCCTATGAAGGCTTCATCCAAACAGGTGGACCCCTGCCCTTCCAAAACCATTAAGGACACCATTGCCTCCATCACTCAATCCTTGGCTGACCTCTGCAATCTCTCTTTTGCCACTGGAGTTTTCCCAACTGCTCTGAAGCATTCTCTTGTGCTCCCTTGTGCACCCTCTGCTCAAGAAACCCTCTGCCAACTCCTCCATTCTGGCAAACAACTGTCCTATCTCTATATCCCCTTTCCTCGGCAAACTCCTGCAGAAGTTGGCTATCTCTCAGCTGACCCACCACACTGAATCTATTGGTTGCCTCCAGGACCATCAATCTGGCTTCAGAGCATTCAGAGGCATAGAAACTGCTCTTCTGAACACCATGACCTGCTCTTAAATCGTGACACTAACACTCCCTCTATCCTCATTCTCCTTGACCTCTCCTCTGCCTTTGAAATGGTTAACCACAACATCCTGATTGCTTGTCTCTGTGACACCCTGGGAATCAGAGGTCAGGCACTGGCGTGGTTAACTTCCATTCTCTCCGACCGCCCATCCCAGGTGGAACTCAGAGCCTTTTCCTCTACTATCACTCTTTCAACATGTGGTGTTCCCCAGGGATCTAACCTATCCCCCTGGTTCTTCAATGTGTATATGGCTGCCTTGGCACGTGTGATCGCCACTTTCACCTCTAACATCCAGTGTTACGTGGATGACACGCAACTATCTTTCAGGCTACCTTCATCCACCTCCTCTTCCTCACTCATATCTGACTGTCTGTATGCTGCTCAGTCATGGTGTGCTGCAAACAACCTCTGCCTCAACGCCAAAAAGACTGAGATTGTTCTCATTGGGACCCTTGCTCCCGCTTTCTCACCCTGGCCAGCTTCTCTTGGCCCTGAACCCGCACCCACCTGTGAGGCTGAAAAGCTTGCAGTCATCTTCGACTAAACTCTCTCCTTCTCCTCTCACATTTCAGACATCTCCAAGAAATCTAACTATAAGCTACACCTCCTAGGTACTCTACCTTTTCTCACTTTCCCCAGTGGCTCACTGTCTCCAGAGCCTTGGTTCTCTCTGGGCTGGACTACTGCGACAACCATTTCCCCAACCTATCTGCTTCTGATCTGTGCCCTCTGCAACTCATCCAGAACAGAACCGCAAGACTTATCCTTGGCCTCAAGCCCAGGGACCAACTCCCTCCTATGCTAAAATCCCTCCACTGGTCTCCCCGTGGCTTCAAAGATCAAGTGTAAGACCCTCTGCATTGTTCAGAAGACTTACTGGGGCCTGGGACCTATGCCTACCTAAATAATGTCCCTACCAAGCTCTCCACTCATCCACCTCCAACCTTCTGTGAGTGAAGCGGTTCTCCAAGCAGAGATTTGTAGGGGGATCTTCATCCTCAGCAAGGGCCTCCCTGCGACCCTTCATCTTGAGCCTGATCTCCTTAAGTTCCGGAAACTCCTAAAGACTTTCCTCTTTTCCTCTTCCTTCTCTCTCCCTCTACCCCTCTACCCTGCTAACCATCTCTCTGCTCTTTCCCTCTCTCCCTCCTTTTAATAACAGCTTGCTATCTGGTCGACTGGTGTCTCACAGGTCCCCGGCCAGTCCTTTCGCACTCGCCTCCTGGCCATGCACTCGCCTCATCATCACCGCACTTGATCAATGACCCAAGAGAGTGGCATCTCTCTGCACTTACACCAGTATCCACCGACAGATTGCACTTGCACCCCCCAGGACTTGTCCCCCCCTCACCCTCCCCTGTAACTGTCTGTGCACTTGCACGATCCAAATTCACCATGCCTGAAGATCGTCTGTCTGTTTCCCCTCCTCTTCACTCCCTGCATGATGACACCTAATTGCACTTTGAAAAATTGCAGAATCGTTGGCAGACCCATTTGCTTTTATCTGTTAATTGTACTTACTCTGCATGTGTCGACTATTATCATTTCTGAATTTCAAGGGCTTTGAACGACTTTTGTTTTTTTTCCCCTTGCTCCCTCCCTCCTTGAGAGCTTTGAAACACTTGCCTTGTGTATAGGCACTTTACAAATAAACAATACCAATACCAATACCAATTCATGTTTGTATTCCAAAAGGTGAAATGTAGAATCATTTTTGCTCTATATTTGCCAGCAATACATCCATGGAAGGGCACTTTCCTGAAGTAGCCAGGAACGTTTACATCAATTTCAAGACTGCTACTATATTTGTAGAATTTTTAGCGAACATATCGGCTGGACAGCTTCTAAAAGTAAAGACACATTGCTTCATTTGATGCATGCATGCCATTAGGGAAGCCCAGCAGCAAGTACAGAGGGACTGGCTATATATCAGTGAACAGAACCTTGGTTAAGAAAGTGTTAATGTGATCAGATTTAACGCAACAGAACCCCTGAAATTCAGCAATCGCACTTCGAACAAGTCCACCTTAAATGTGTCCTTCCTTTTTGCAGAGTTTGACCACAGTGATGACAGGTATGATGTCATCTGTGATGTCATCATTGTGATCAAATGCTGCGCAACAGGGGGCACGTAGTTATGGTGGCTTGCTCAAAATGGGACTGCTGTGTTTTAGGGGTTTTACAGAGCTCTGTATGAAAGTGAGACTATAGATCTTACTTTCAATGCAGAATGCAAGTATAAGAACTCCCAAAATTTCAAAACAATCTGGGAGATTTCCTTCAGTGAATGTAAAGCCAGCTCAGCTGTAAATCCACCACAGATTTGTCTCATAGCAATTGTTTCTCTTTCCTCCATGTACAGTCAAAAGATTAGGTTTTTAACAAGAAATGTATGTATTCTAGATGGGTCTACATAGCAATTAGAGCAGCCAATCACACCGAGAGTCGTATGATGATACACTAATCAGGGGATTGTATAATTAGAGTCACCTTATGGATTTTCCAAACATACACCCAGAATAGCATTAGTTTAGAAGCAATTATATCTGCAATGAATGGAATCCCCAGTTAAGTTTGTGGGTTAATATTACAATAATTACTAGGAAGAGTCCACAAACGGTAATTTACCTAAACACAGAGAAACACAAATTTACACCCCACATCTTGCTTTGGGCAGAGGCTTACCATTGTAAATTGGGCCAGAATATTCTAAACACATTGATAGTTTTAATATTATGCCACATGACTGCCATTTTAATCATTACCGTCTCATAATACGTTTTCTTGATAAAGATGACGAAAATCTTAAACCCAAGTAATTATAATATGTACAGGGATATATCCTATTGCCCTACAATATATTTACCTACATTGTTTATTTTGTTTGGATTATATCATAATATTTGACTTCAATGCATTTACTGTCAAGAACCTATTTCCCATAGAATCTGTATAACCGAGAATTAAAACCTGTAGCGTGGCGGGAGTGTGGACCTTACATACAACGTCAGATGCACACATAAATGATTGCATAACTTTCTGCTTAATAGTTGGAAAATCTGGTGTTTGTTTTTTTATTCCTCTTTTAGTGATCAGGTATGAAACATAAAAAGCCGGGACACCAAAACGCCCACCTGCCGAATACCTTTATCAAATGTAAAACACTTGGTAGTTTGACACTCTGCACCATTTCTCTCATCATATTAGCCATTCTGCCATAGTGCAGTGACTTGACAACCACGAGTAAGTACTTTGGGGTGCCTATTTCAAATAGCAACAACTATAATATGTTCTTGTAAACTTGTCAAACGCCAAAGAAAAATCCATATAGACCAGGTACACAATTATAGTGAAGCCACAAATATAGTTTGAACAAATCAGATACAGACGCAGGTTGGATCAGTTCCCAGAGACTTTTGGAAAGTCAGACTGAAATTCATATAATGCACCATTTTCCATTAACTTCTACATCCGTCTACCTTAAATTATTTTCCCAAACACCATTGAGGTACTGCACATCAATTAAGTCAGTCGATAGGTAGTGGGTGATTTTGTTAGCCTCTTTGTATGCAGGAATAATAACAATATCTTTCCAGATCAATGGTCTTGTTCCATATTCTAGTTTAGCACTAACATTAAAGTGAGTAAAGGACACCATAAATGTTTCATAAATGTGTAAAGATCTATGGGTTCTGTGCGGATTTGAGGGTATTCGTCCTTTCTCACCAAGTGGAGTGTCCCCCACCCCTGTGAGGCAAATGAGGTGAGCCTGCTTTGCAACATTCTCTCTATGGGCCAAGGCAAGTGGGACCTCATTGTGAGAGACTCCCCCTTTAGGGACAAGGATTGGCGTTCCAGTGAAGAACTCCAAGTGATGGCTTATGTGGACTTATACAATATACCAGACTGTTATCAAATTCATGAACATAGCGTGAACTTATATTATGAGCGAAAAGAAATAGAAGATATCCCATTAAATTCAAGTCTACAATGGACAGCCACGAGGTGGCTGAAAAGGGATGTCAGACCAACAAGAGAGAGAAGGCTGAGAGCAGAGAGAAGGCCAAAAGCAGAGAAAAGACTGAGCAGAAAGGAAGCAGAGAGCCGAGAGAGATTGAAAACCTGAGCGACACAGGGAAAGCTCCCTGTGCATAACAAAGCGGAAGAAGGTGGGGCTCTAGGAGAATGCAGAAGCAACGTGTGACAGACTGCTCCAGCGAGGAACCAGACATGCTGAGTGACTGGCGTGTGAGCATGGAAATTAGTCAAGCAAGGTAAAGGAGAAAGAGCAGTTGTGGTGTGACCATGGAATTAGAATGATGGGCAGTCTGCCTGTAAAAAAGCGCAGAGCCTATCCAGCAAAATAATCAGCTCCCAGTTCAAGTCACAATCCCCGTAAAGTCCCAAAGACAAGAATTGCACATCTACGAAGAAGACACCGTGCAGAGCAAGCCCTGGAGTGCTGATCAGAAGGAAAGATAATCCAAGGGCCTGCAGGTAGCACCAGAGTTTTTCCCCCGGAACTCAGGATGTAAAATGGGAAATGGGAATACTGGCAAACCAAGCAGGAATCATAATTTAAGCAACACTCATCGCATTACAAATGGGAAAAATAATGGAAATAATCAGTGAAACAGAACTGTTTGAGTGAGATGAGAAGAAATACGAAAACCACACATATCTTTGAAGAGAAGAAAGTGAGGTCAAGAAAGTGAGACATTTGACGAGAAGAAACCTGTAAAACCAGAAAGCCCAAACTCACATATGAAATTGCATCCTGGGAATGGGGGAATTGTAATTGGACCTTCAAATACTATAAAAAAGATGAGAAGAGTGTAGCAGAGATTCAGGAACCCTACAATATGGAGAAAGGAACCTGAATAGACTTAATTGGGGAGAACAAACCGCAAAGCCAGGAAGCCCAAACTCATATATGAAAAGCGCAAAAAACTGTCAAATTTGAACTGAAGCTCTCACTAAAATGGAACTCGGACGGATACTTGCTCTATTAAATCTGTGATGTGTATATGTATTGCTAGCAAGTTGGTGATATTGTAAATCTGATTTATGTGAAAAATAGATACACTGTACAGAAACAAAGGGGAGGTACTCCCTGGATTGTAAAATGCAGCATCACTATGACACTAGATTTCCTTCTCAAATCAGGAGAGGGGAAATAGTCACACGAGAGAATCAACGGAACACTGTGAAGCTCCCGAGTCCTGGAAGCCTCTGTACCTGTGCCTGTGCCTGGAGTAAGTGCTGGGAGTTTCCTTTACTCGCGCGAACACCCGCAGGCAGTTGCAGGCAACCACTTAGCTTCCTGGAGGAGGCGGAGCTTTTTGACTCACGTGACCGCTCACGTGACATCCTCTGCCACAAAAGCAGAGACAGCGCACCCTCGCGGCGTTGAGCCCGATAGGAGTAGAGGGCGTCGGCTGTTGTGCGGCTGTTAGGCGCTGGTGGCGCACGACTAAGCCAGGAAGTCCGTGATCCCTGACAAAGACATGTCAGCTAGGGCAGTAAGACCAAATAGAAAAACGGAGACCAGCGTTGCC
The DNA here is from genome assembly GCF_040938575.1 of Ambystoma mexicanum. Lineage (NCBI taxonomy): Eukaryota > Metazoa > Chordata > Amphibia > Caudata > Ambystomatidae > Ambystoma > Ambystoma mexicanum. The sequence goes on from NC_090928.1 coordinate 1,011,673,068, forward strand.
CTCCCAGAAGAAGAAGAAGGCAGGTGCCTGAGAAGCATGAAATTGACCCAAAAACTACAGGGAAGCACCTCAAGGGGTCATGAGAGAACACCTACACATAGTCCCAAGAGAAACGAAAATGACAGAACTAGTGATTGGGGTCTGCTAGATAAGGGTGGCCAACAGACTTCACATCAGATTTCGGATCTGCATTTAGAACAAAACGTAGAAATACAACAAACAGACCCCTCAAACTCATTACTGACTACAATAGGGGTGATTATGCAAAATGCAACGAAAAAACCACAACTGCAGCTATCGCCACCACCGCAACTACTACCCGAGCCCGACCCGGACCCCGCTGTAGAGCCGCCCTCGATGGACCTGGTTGACCAGTGCGAGGACTCCGCGACGGGGACACCGGGGGCTCTCAGAGTTGGCTCCATAGCTACGAGTGGGGTGGAGAACGGCCAGGAAGACGGAGGAGGAGTAGATGCCGCAGAGACAACAAAACACGCACCATCCGGCGAGTTTAGCCGAGCACCTCTCAGCACGGCCCATCAGGGGGAGGTGACGTTGGGCCAAATCCAAGTGGAGGCGACAATCCACGCAGAGGCAGAAGACAGCATAGACGATAAGAACAATCAAACAGACATGGAAGAAGCTCCCACGGCCAGCGAAGGCAGTAAAACTACTAACAACAAAAAAAGACAAAGGCAAATGGTCAAAATCACCACAAAAAGAAATAAGGGTGGTAAACACCTCAATAAAAATAGGACAACAATAAATGAAAAAAATCCAGTGACAAATTACTTCACGTCTCGATCTAACACAAAAGGGATAAGCAGACATCATATGGAGCTATCAGACATGGAGATACTCGAGGCCATAAACGAATGCTTACCCCCTTTCAAACTACGAAGGTTAGACTGTAAAAAGAGTGGAAAACCAGGAACGAAGAACGTCTTAACAACAGAGGAGAAAGAGGGATCATTGAATCAGTTAAACGAAAGAGAAAGTGAAGACCCAGCGGCACTTAAGACACTTCTCTCCCCAACGGCCTCGCAAGAAATAGAGACACTCAATGGCGATTTGCACTTGCAAATCGACACAAAAACAACAGAAGAAGGGGAGAACCGAGACAACTTAAGGGCCAGGGAGCAGGAGAAACCAAAACACCAACAGGAAATGGAAAGTCTATTTGAAAAACCAGATACCGGGGAGAAAGAAGAATCCTCGGGCGGTATACAAACAGGGCTGGATAAGACAAACAAAACACTGCGGGAAATAGATACTGCACTAGATTCAAATTTGGACAAAGGAGATACGTCTGAATCAGACAACATAACATCCACAAATCCACTCCTGGAGTCCGACCCGATAGTAAATGACGAGACCATACGGGAACGACATCTGAGCAAAATGGAGGAAAACACACACTCAGTTGATCAACCAACCCCGTCCAAGGTGTCAACTCCAGTTCAGGCCCCAATGAAAAAACATGGACAGAACCACCATCAAAATCAGTGGGGCCATGAACCATTTAGTCCTCGAACAGATACGACCCAACATCAAAGTCGTTTACTTGACACTGTTGCTCCATCACAAAATCAGGGGGGAAACAAGACAACAAATATAATTGACGCCCCACTAGGGAGAACTCCAACGCAGCAATACCCTTCGAGCTCAGCGGAACACTCAAACAAAAAGACTGACCTACTCTCCATCATGTCATCTGTAAATATAGCACTTGCCCCATTCATGAAGCTCTACGAAACCATCGCTGACTCATTGAAGGATCACACCAGTATCCAAGCAATGATGTACAGCAAAGTCATCTTTCTAGAAGCATATATCATGGCTTTAGAAGCCAGAAAAAAAAACAACCAAGAAGCGAACCAAGATACATCAGCCACGCCCAACCAAATATGCGGGAAAGATGAGGCGCAGGCAAAGACGACAAAAACTATAGAAACTCAAACAATTATCACGATAGACTTAACTGAGAGCACATCATCCACAGAAAAAGTCACTAAAGTAGTTGAGATGAATACCCGTCTAGGACAACCAGAGTGTGCACTAAACACAAGCAAACCAGAAATTACAATTGAAGTACCTAGTGACCAACTACAGGGAGGAGAAACCGCCCAAAAAAAAAAAGAGGGAACAAAAAAATCGTTACCTAAGCAGCCTAAATCACGCACAGAATCAGCAGAGGCGATTTTTCAAGTCTTTAAGCGGCCAGCAAACCACAAAGATAAAGTACGCATGGAGGAGAGCCTGGATATAAATATAGAACCCATGATCAAGCAGGTAAACTCGGAAACGAATAAAACAATATCACCGAAGATAACTTATGACTTTCTGGAAAACGATGAATTAATGAACCTGAGTCAATATGTGTCAGAAGACGCTACCTTAGACTCAAGCCCAAAGAAAACCTCCAAAAGTCTGTACTCACAAGCGGCCGGTAAAAGCAATAAAGCAGACAACAAAGCAGAGGTAAACCTACAACGGATCGAACAACGCCAAAAACAAAAATTGGTGAAGACCAGCAGCAGAGACAAAAACGAAATTGAGGCCACTGAAACGTTGAGACAAAAAACTATAAAACAAATGATGGAAACAAAAAAGGAGAGAGAAAGGGCGAGATCAAGAACACCAGATCAACGGAGTGGCAGATCTCTAAAGAAGGTAGACCATCATTCCCGCGTAAAACCAGAGGCCCGCGAGGGAGAACGCTCAAATCTAACTCAGCAAGTTAACTTTCAGTATCGCCAAGACGAGCAAGAGAGAAAAAGTAAAAACTTAAGAGGATACACGCCAACGAGCAAGGACATGAAATATAAACATGACAAACGCGGAAGAAATGAAAAGATCATCACAACTTCATCAAGTGCCTACGGAGAACAGAGTCCACAGCATAGAGACAGGTCCAAATGGCCCAATCCAAAGCCTAGGAAATGGGACCAAGCGAAATGGCAGATTAAAATAACGCAAGTAGAAGAAAACGAGGACAAGGTAACACTAAATAGAAATTCGGTATTAAAGTTGTTCAAATACATCCGAAACCTAAAATACATCAAATCAGAAGACTTATTAGTGGTAGAACCAAGTCATAGAAACACCAAGGCCAGAACTTACTTGCATATAGCGTCAACGAAGTTAAAAAACACCCTCCTTGAAAACAAAAGAGAACTAGAAAACATGGGATACGACCTAAGGGTGTACCAAGTGACGCAGACAAAGCAACAACACGACAGCAATGAAAGGAAGAGGAAAGAATCTCCAGATAAAAACTCAAAAAAACACAGTAACTCCAACTTACAAACAAAGAAAAGTCACACAAGTTCTGGAGTTAGGGAAAAGATGGAAGCAACGAAAAAGCGAGAAGGTCAAAAATCATTAAAGCTAAAGGAAAACATCCAGCATGGAAGAAACCAGAAAGAAGACAAGAGGCATAGCTACAGTGACATGGAAACATCCTCGCGGAAACAGGAACGAAAACAAGAAGATCCAAGAAATAGCCACAGAGCCAGTGAAACAGCGACTCGCAGGAAACAAAACCAAGAGCTACAACAAAATAAAATTGAGAGCGAACCTTCACTAAAATGTGCCCCTCTGAAAGGAATATGGTCCTGGCTGCCAAAAGCACTAACCGAAAAGAAGCAAAAATAGCAGTTTCCCGGAGTCGAGCACATTCAACAAGGGCAATGCAAGGGAGGAGAACAGAAGCAGTCAATAAAAATGTGCTCGTGGAACACGAGAGGACATCTTCACCTCCTATCGGCCAGCGACATTACGTTAGGAGCATATGATTTAATATGCCTCCAAGAAACCTGGCTGTGTGAACCACCCTCTATGCGAGGATTTGATTTAATCTTGGCACCCGCAAACAAGGGCCGTTTGGGAAGACCATCTTCAGGGCTCTTGATCGCCTGCAAAAACGGAAGTGGGATCACACTAGATAAGACATTGATCAGTAATCTGGAAATACTGATGGTGAAAGCCTCATGGACCCGCAAGACAAACAACAAAGAGGGCTATGGAAAAACACCATTAATAATAGCAAATGTCTACTGGAATCCAGCATCTACAGAAACAACTACCTTCCTAGAGAAAGTTGAAGAAGCACTGGATATCGCCATGGCGGAACACTTAGTAAACCACTTCATGATCTGCGGAGATCTAAACGCAACATGCAATACAGATCCAGAGAAAGGAACCAGTCAAGTAAACAAACAGCGGGGAGAACAGCGCGGAACACTATGGACTTGTCTGATGAAATCAAGAAATCTGCATAATTTGCATGAAGCCTTCCCAGATCCAAAGCATCTGCCAACATGGGAAAGAAATAATTCAAAGGCAACAATAGATTACATGTTCGTCACAGAACCGATCTTGGCTATAACAAAAGATTTTGGAATAATCAGAACAAGGGCCAGTGATCACAATTTGCTCTCAACTTCCTGGGAGGCATCAAGCCCCCCGAATGACTACATGAAAGCCGACATCACAATAAACGGACAAGGCAACCGATTAAAACTATCAAAGGAACACATTGTGGAATTAGAAAATCGATTTAATTCCATGACGGAAATAGTGGAGGAGAACAAAACCAACTACATCCCACTTCTAACAAAGTACAAAAAAACTACATTTGTAAAAAAGTTTGGTGGAAACCCACCAAAACATGTATTCGATAAACCTTTGGTTGAGAAACGCCGCATCCTTCGCAAAATCCAACGAAGAGCAAAAATTAAAGACACACCGGCAGCATACGAAGAAGCAGCGGCGGCAGCAAAGCACTACAAAGCCTGGGTCAGAGAACACAAGTCAAAACTCTACCAACAAGATTCGGAAAATATCTTGAAAATGATTAGTGGGAGAAACACAAGAGAATTTTGGAGCACCTTGAGAGCCACGACGGACGTACAAGAAAAATCATTAATAAGTGAGGTGGGTGAAACAACATGGTTAAAACACTTTGAAACAATGTACTTGGCTCCAACGAAACCCTCTAGTGAACCTGCTGGATATAAGCAAGGCCCATGGCTAAAAGTAGACGACTCCGAGGAGATCCGTCTAAAGATATCAAGTCTAAAGAACTCAAGAGCCCCGGGGCCCGACGGGGTCACAAACGTGGATTTAAAAACAAACCCCGAAGAGTGGGCAAGTCTTCTGAGCAAAATCTTCAGAAAATGTGCGGATTTGAGAACTATACCGTCGTCCTGGAAATCAGCAATAGTGGTACCTATTTTCAAAAAAGGTGACAAAAAAAATCCAACAAACTATAGACCAATTGCGCTTCTCGATGTCATAGGGAAAGTGTTTGGAGCAATGTTACTAGACCACTTCAAGCGATGGGCAGCAAAAGCTCCTTGTGAAGACCCATTTCAAACGGGATTTAAGAAAAACATGGGCACGACGGCCAATATCCTACTCCTTTCTGTCCTGAAAAATAAAGTCCTGGAAGGGGGCCCAAGCATCTTTGTGGCATTCATCGACCTGACCCAGGCCTTTGATCGTATTGACAGGGCTAGGCTCTGGTCTAAATTGGAGGCATGGGACTGTCCTGCAACCTTGCTGAACCCAATTAAGGCACTATACACAGACACCAACATGCGGATTCGTTTGGACCAAAACGGCTTACTATCAAACCAGATACCAACAGCTAGAGGTGTGAAACAGGGGTGCCCATTGGCCCCGGCCTTATTCTTAGCATTTATTGGCGACATAAATAGCTCGGACACAACTATACGATCTTTCCCACCGAAAATTTGCAAAACACCAATAACGAGGCTCTTGTACGCGGACGACCTAGTACTTTTGGACTACACTCCTGTGGGACTACAGCGACAAATGACAAGTCTCCAGAAGTATATGCAAGAAAACCGACTAGAAATCAACATCAAAAAAACCAAATTGCTGAGATTCGGGAAGGCGACTAGAAAAAGCAAAGGACCGAGCTTAAATCTGGAGGGCGAACCGATTGAAACTGTCTTGGTCTTTAAATACCTAGGAGTCATATTAGACAGTACAAAACAAGACAAAGCCATGCAAGCAGCACTAACAACGAAAGTAAACCTAATGGCAGCCCAAGCCAGGGCAATAGATAGAAAGTTTGGCAGATACTCGCTGATACCAGTGCGAGAATTCTATAAGAAAAAAGTTATGCCAACTCTATCATATGGAGGCGATGCCATGATAAACCTGCCTTTAGACATCTGGACAAAAATGGAGTCAAAGTTTTGGAGAAAAGTCCTCATGCTGCCCAACTCAACATCAGGTGCCTCGATTCGTAAAGAGCTCAGCTTGCCGTCCCTCAAAAGCTCTGTTGAACAGGCAAAATTGATGCTCTATAGGAAATGCCGGATGGCGGAGCCTCCATCAATTTACAATTTAATAAACCAGGAACTTGAACGAACCACGACTGGAAGTCTAACGAAATGGAAAAACGATAACATCCAAGTGTTGGAACAAATTCAGGAGAACGAAGAAACATTAACCACTAACCCGAAACTTGTCCTCAAAAAACTAAGAGAATACGATTGGATACGAACTCTGGAAACTGCAGAAAAAAACAAGTTAACTGCACATCTGCCACCAAACGTAAAAAGACTGAATGAACTACAAGAATTCATTAAAAAATTCCCTTGTAGGAAGGGGAGAGACATGTTACTACGTGCTCGCCTCAATCTATTGCCAACAAACGAGATCTTGGCGATAAGAGGCAAAACTGAATCCAACTTCTGTCGTTTTTGCAACATACAAGAAATAGAGTCAATACGCCATCTACTGCTAAAATGTGCTGCTAACCAACAAGTAAGAAGCCGTTACCTGAGACATATCTTTTCGGACTTTACTATAGCTGACGAAGACACTTGTTGGGCTCGCTTAATGGGAGGAGACAAGACAAAATGGCAGATAGCCACGTACAAAATTCTAGAATCACTAAACCTGCCACGGGCATAGTCCGCGAGGGCGGCACTTTTTAAGCAACATTTCAAGCAACATTTTAAGCAACATTTTAGCGACAGCACCAGCTTTATGCGAATTCTACCTTTTTGTAAAAATCTGTTGATTAAACACAAAAAAAAAAAAAAAAAAAAAAAAAAAATAGTCTAAACCAATAGGATTCCTAGAGGGTGTGCTTAGTATAATTCAGCCTACCCGCCCCTTTGGGAAATACATAAATAGGGACAGTTTAGGACCTAGACACACACAGATTCACCCATCAACTGATCTACTGGCGAAGCACTCTGCAGGAGAACCCAGATCCAAGACTCCAGAACTTTGAAAGCAGAGAAGACCCAATTTCTAAAGCTGAACCTTTCTCAGCTGGCCTTTAAAATCTTGAAACCTGATTTACCCCAGACTTCCAAGGGGCACACCAAAAATTGAACAGACGGGCTGTGCTGATTCTGCGTCTTGCCAAGAACTCTTGCTAGAACCCAGAGATCCAAACCAGTAGAGCAGAGCTGTAACCAGATATCTGTAAACCAGAACCAACCCGTCAGATCCAGTCCAGAGGCCGTGCAGAGACCAGAGTGCTGTGCTGAGTGCAGAACCGGGTGCCTGAATCTTGTCCGGTCAGCTAGCAGAATTCCAGTCCAAAACCTTTGACCAGATCTTTGACGGGCCTATTCCAAACCATAGTAGTGAGTATCCATAGCATAGAGTTGTCCATAGCCAATCTTTTATCCTTAAGTAATCCAATCCAACCCATTCTATCATATCCAGAACTGCACTGTAGAATGTTTCTTGTTTTTCTGAATCTTTCCCTCATCCATATAGTCCTTTGTTAATTGAAGTGATAAATTCATCTTTGCACTAATATATTTGCTGAGAAAGGCAAGCGTCTCGGCAGGTAGAAATCATCCAGGGGCGTCACTGGATTGGTGGCTGTGCTGTCGTGTAGCTTGTGGCTTCATAGACTCCTTAGTGTAAAGAAAATCCTTGTTTGTAATTCAAAAGCGCATCTTTCATTTGAAAATCTTGACTCTTTCTGAAAAAAATACCTCTACTAAAACCTTCTTAACTTCTGAACCGTGCATGCTGTAGTTTTTCTGTAATCGCGTTTCTCACGCGGTGAAAAGTTTGCTGCTAATTTGCGTTTGGCTCAATTTCATCACGTGTAAAACAGCTATTCTTTGCATCCGACCTCAGAATTCAGTTTCCAATCTGCTAGTTAATCAATCATAATTGCTAGTGTTTACCTGAAACTATCCAAAGCGGCTCCCACTATTTTTGAATCCAATTTAGAGAATTAAATTCATTTTTCAGTGTTTTCCCATTCATTCATAACCACATTCAAAAGCATTTGACCTGTTTTGAAATCATTCCTGTTTCTCTCTGCTTGCTGGGGGGAATTGGAATTGAAACTATGTTGGTTGAGATTGTATATTCCTGAAACCTGCTTTCTCTCCTTCCATCTCTATATTGCATATTAGGGGGGTTGAGTAGTATCAGGGGGAAAGAGTGACATTGCATTTGACTGAACACACACAAAGTTTTATTCTGTGCTGGATGATTTTTTCTTATCCATACTCCTTCTGATTAAAGAGATTGTTGACTGTAACATCATCCATTGGTGATTATTGTATAAATATTAATAGTGTGATATATATTACATGGACGCGGTAGCATCCATGTAGTTATGGTTAAGTTGGTGTTTCCATAGGAAGAGCATTTTTTGGGTGGCTTAAAACTTCGCTCCCTCTAGACGAATCATCACCAAACTTTGCAAAAAAAAGTATATGGCCCACTCTGAATCCGTTTGCAAAGTTTGGAGAGGTTTGGTCCGGGGGGGGCAAAGTTATAGGGGGGGTCCCAAAACTTTTGTTTTTTCCCATAGACATAATGGGAAAAAACTTTGCGCAGGCCTACAGCCCAAACCGCTGGACGGATTTACACCAAATTTGCGGCAGGAGTGGGTGATTGGTCCCGAAAGCGTGCTTTTGCAAATCTGGTGTAAATCCGTCCAGTAGTTTTTTTTAAAATGACCAAAATGTAAGGCAAAAAAATTAGTGATATCTCGTTCGCTCCGCGGACGGACTTCCCTGTTTGCTCTGCGGACAGCGACCCAATTGGCCAAGCGGCTTGAGTGATGTCCACGGACATGCGACATGCTCGCTGATTGGACGGCGTGGTGCGTGAAGCACGTCAGATTTTTTGTGGCGCCCGCCATCTTGCATTCGCCGACGACCACGGACAGCGCGGTGAAACTTGGATTAAAAATTGTATTTAGTGGAGTGTGTTGGTGTGTAAGAGTTTTTGGGGAGGGTGGGGGAGTATGAGATAGGTTCAACGTTCTGTTTTTTTTATGTGCTAGACGCTTTTGTTGTGTTCGATTTGTCTGCGGACAACACGGCTGTTCTGAAATTTTCTATATAAACTAAATGGTGGGGTGTTCTGAGGACAGAGTATGTGTCCGTTTTGTTCACAAGCAAGCTAGAATTGAGCTAAGAACACTGGGGGTGTCCTGAGAAGGCTGTCCGTATTGTACTCTGGCAAGTTGAATGTGTTCTAAGAACACTCGCGGTGTCCTGAAATGTTTGCAATTAAACAAAATGGGGGTGTTCTGAGAATGCTGTTCGTACTGTTCGTTGTCAGGTTGAAAGTGTTCTAAGAACCCTCCTTTATGTCCGCTGACATTACAATTTCCTATGGCCTTACCCGACTTTTTGTCCACTAAACAAACGATAAATCAGGCTGCTGTGCGCCAACATTATGTGATAATCCTATCACTTGCCCCATCGACCTGGCTGACCTGCTTTTGCGACAATAAATCATATCTCCCGCCCCTCAGCCTGACATTATCAAAGCATTCATATTCCTCGTCTCTCTCCGTGATGTTACAGGGTGCGTAGCCAAACGTGCCCAGTCGTCTCCAGTCCTACGCGACTTTACACAGAATCCGGAAAACAACACACATCATCTAACAACACAGCGCGCCACAATTCGGAATATGAAACTGTGATTTAAAAGCAAACAGCAACATTGTACATTTCGTAAAGTACATTTATTTGATATCAAATGTTTAGAGAATATTCAGCGATTTGCATTTGTCTTTGCTGTCGATCTGCAAAAGTTAATCTTGAGTCACGCGCTGTTCCTTTGCACTACACAGGGTGTTGGTTTATGATAAAAGAAGGACTGTGGTCGCACTGATAATCTGAAGGATGTTCCAACAACGAGGCATTAGACCACCATAACGGTTGGTATGTTGCTTCTAGCCGCTAGTACCGCGTAAGGGCATATTGCTCCTTGGCGATTGTCCCATAAAATGGTGAGGGTTATGAAGTTGTTTACTAGGAGCTGCACCTGGCAGTTGAAAAATCCATCGGCCGGGGTCTGAAAATCGTGGCATTGACAGTAGGGAAGGATGTACCTGTTTTAAAAACATAAATTAGTCTCACCAGCCGATCTTCATTAAAAATATTCATTTTATTTATTAGGGCGTGAAACTATTTGCTAGCGAGGATAGTGCAACTGAGTATGTTAACTTATTCCCACTAATCCACCCTCTCTCCTCTGCCTTTTTCAGAGCCGTCTGAGCGCCAGGGGACCACTTCGGCAGTGATAGTGCGTGGTACAAAACAATATGTCACATTGAACGAACAAGTACAACTTAACCGGGCTTTAACGCCACGCTATTGTTATTATATTCCGGTATAAAATAATCTAAAGGGTTCCTTCCATTATATTGGCATTTTCCATTGTTATTTATATCAATGCATTATTTAATGCACTAATTAGCTTATGATATTTATTGCAATGATCCTTGACACTTTTTTCTCAACATTATATTAAGAATCCCTTGTTCAGAAATTTCATGAAAAGTAAATACTCATGTGATGTCATCAGTGATGTCATCAATGACATTTGTGATGTCATCTTTGATGTCCTGGGTGCTAGTCTTAGCAGTGCACGGTGGTGCCGCAAGTTATGGTTGCTTAGCTTACCATAACTGGCGAATTTCAGGGGGTTTTCGGTTTTACTTGGAACCATAACGTCCCTTTAACAAAGATTTTTCACTGAATTTCATAGGTTTTTAGTAGCGCAACTTAACCATAACGTCCCTTTAACAAAGTTTTTTTACTGATTATATATATATATATATTGTTCAAATTCATAAAATAAATCTTTTAACTTTGCAAAAGAGCCTGCTTCCCGGTTTAGTGTGACCGGGGGGATTCAAAGAGAGGGGCGTGATATAAGGGTACATCATTCAGAAATAAAATAATTTATAGACAAAAATATATAATTAAGGGTTTCAATTGTACATCCCACGCAAGGCATTGACTTTGGAGAAGTGCTGGGTTGAAATTACTTACAAGGTACCTATATATAGTCTCTTCACCTCCATTATCCATTCAGAGCATGCCCTTAATGGCCAATTAGACCCTGATTCCCATTTTGTAAAAGAACATTTAAAACCAAGGTCCTGATTTACAAAGCATTTTTGAATGTGACTTTCCCTTTCTAAAACTCCTTTGAAAATCAGGCCCCGAGTATATTAAAAAAACTTGAAATTAAATTGAAGAACAATGCCAACCGTATTTGAAACCTTGAAGAATGCTGGGGAACCAGTTACTTGTGGTCTCTTTGAAAAGGGATTTCATGTACAGTTGTGCTGGACTGCAAATATTGGGATGGGACAAAGCCTGATTTGCAAATGGTCTTTGCACTATAGAAATGGCATGGCAGGCTCGCAAACGATGGTTTGGAGGGAAGCCAAGACCAATGCAAGTAAATATGCAACTACTTTTCAGCTTTTCAACCGGACAAACAGTTCCAAAAGATTCTAGAGTGTAGGGCCAGAGATATAAAGAATCGGGAACCTTAGAGGCAAAGTGCAGATGATAAACCTTTTCTTGATGTCGGTTCAGCGAAACGGGCAAGGACATTTTACCGGCAAAGGTGACATCTGCATTTTAAGACAAATGGATCGACAACACAGCAATATGTAGACATATGCAAATATACGCCCCATCCAGATAATCACAACGGTGCATGGGGGCCGAGGCAGAAATGGGCAACGCAATGACTACATGACAATGACAATGACGCATAGCCTAAATTCAGACATTTCTGAGGTATACAAGAAGGCAGGCCATTAGCAAGAGATCATGGCAGACAGGTTACAGTACTATGTCCTTATAAAGTAAGAAACACCTGTATGTGGGATGTACATCCTTGTAGGATTGCTGTCAGGCACTCACACTGGCAGTAAGGATCTACCAACAGTGATAAAAGCAATCATCGAAAAATATATTTCCCTATTTTTCCAGCAGTGAAATAAATGTCACCATGGGTGAAGAAACTTCTGCCAGTAGTACACAAAACACGGGTCATAGCACATTTCAATGTTAAGGGCAGCATCAGGGGAGCACTCAACTCTCTTGCCATAGATGGGTACACTGAAGCAGGATTGTGCACTTTTTTAAGATACAGTTCAGAGCTTGTTTTATATTAATTTGCAATTCCATAAATTGTTTGCTGCATTTAGTTCTATAAAATATATTACCAATGCACATACTTTTTAATGCTTGTAATTTATTGTTCCACCAGGGGAAAACTGGTAAAGTGGATTTTAACACCAGGCAAAATGTCACCCTCTGGTAATAGGTATTACTTAATGCCAATAATTGCTGTTTCAAACCAGTGTTGTTATTGAGCTGGCCCTGCGGTTATGAGTCCCATTAGGGTTGTTCAACTACAGGCATCGAGGGACGGAATCCTGACGGGTTTTCAGTATATCCCTCATTAATATTCATGAGAAAAAAGGTGCATACATTTAGAACCATTTTATGAAAATATATCTCAAGAAGATTAATGAGGGTTATCCCGATAACCCGTCAGGATTCCGGCCAACGAAGGCGGTAGTTAGACAACTCTACATTAAACTCTCTTACATCAAACATAATCGAAGTTGTATAATTATTATCTTCATCAAGTCAAGCCCCAGCGCAGAAACTGTGCAGCCCCTTGTTGGTTCATTTAGCAGACAGACTGTCCACGTCGGCGCCTCAGATGGCAACATCGGACAGTGGGTTGTCATACTGCCCGGCTAGATATGCACACCCCTTTTTGTCTGCACACCCAACAGAAGATCCATGTTAATTATGATTTTTCTGCCATGTCTAACTGCCCTTGTTTACACTATGGAAGATAATATATAACCTGCATTGTAGCCAGTATGGCACAGAGTGTCACGCCCCTTAGGAAGCACTGGTCGCTATGGTGCCGTTGGGCCAGAAGGTACGCAGCGTCCATTTTCTCACCCAAGATGGCGACTACAGCGTTTGGTAGCAGTCTAGCTGTTGTTTATCCGCACGGCAACCTGACTCCTCTCTCTCAGCCGAACGCTGCATATCAGTCTTGTTTGTCAACAAGCAGGCACGTTGCTACTCCAGCATATCAACGCTACGTAAGTTCGGACCTAGGCTGTCCCTTTCTGTCCTTACAATACTATAGTGTTTATTGACCTTCTCTTCTGTTTCCTTGCCAGCTATCCCTATACCCATGTCATAGGATAGATGCCGCGGAACATTCATCAGCAGATTGAACGTTATCTCCTTCTAGGGACACTTCTGGGGTTTCTCAGCTATCCGAACTGGAACTTCCCTCGGTCACATCCGAGGTACAGGGACCGGGTAGGGTAATTCTGTTTTCCTCTGATCGGAGAGATTAGTTCTAAATTTATTTTCTTCCTTCCTCAAGCTAAAATCTCACTTCCGTAAAACAGTGATCTACTTAACTGAAACACAGTTCAGTAGGCAATCCGATTCCTCTAACAGGTACTTCTTTTTGTCTGAGACCCACGTACCTTTGCTTCCAGTATCTGCCCATAGTCACCCCCTCTTTTTCCTGTTTAGTGAATCCTTCCGAAGGCTGAATCCCCGATCTTTGGCATGACCATTGCCCAGCCCGCTACAGGTGCTTGTTCCATCTTGCTTCCCTCTTGCATTTGATTTCTCTGTGAGTTTAACTACCCATTACCTTTGCCTAATGTGTCTCTTACTTTTCTGACATTAGACTACACAAAGAAGGCTGACGAGGGAGCAGACGCGCAGGGTTTTCTTCCCACTCAAGGGTTTCCCTGGGAATTCTCTTCTTTTCCAGGGCTTTTGCCACGGGAAAGAAGGGAGAACCCAGTGGGATTCATTTCAGCTATTTCATACCTGGTATCCAGTTTCAAGTAGATTCAAGAGACCTTCTTTGCGGGTGAGTCCACTCTAAGGTTTCGTTCCTTGTCACCACCAGTGAAGTTTATTGTTTACCATCATAATTTACAATTGTTTAACAGTTAGCAATGCCCAAAAAGAATAAACAAGAACCTTTTTTAGGGAAGTGGTGTGACTGGGAGTGAAGCCTTAAGTTGCTTCTTTATTAAGGATAGTTCAAGATGGACCCGGCTCAACAGCAACAACTGCTGACGGCGGTTTAGTCCTTAACCGCAGAGGTTCAATCTTTAAAACAGGAGAATGCTATCCTACGCCAACATGTGGGGAGAGCCCCCAGTTGTTCAGAGCTACCCCCGGGACCTATTCCCGAGGTCTCTATGACGGCGATCCTCATAGGCTAAAGGCTTTCATAGAAGCCTGCATGGTACCATTTTCATTCAAGGCTGCCTTCTTTCACAGTGGTAGGGATAAGGTTGGTCACATGATCTCTCATCTAACCGGGCCAGCCTTAGCTTGGGCTACTCCCCTAGTAACTAATAATAACCCCTTATTGGATTCTTATCCGGCCTTTCTAAATAGCCTTAGGAGTATGTTCAACAGACAAGAAATCACTGTTTCCGCTCAAGAACAACTCTTAGACTTTAAGCAAGGGTCACAGGACGTATTGTCCTATATCACTAGGCTCAAAAAGTTGGCCGCAGGTACTTCCTGGGCAGATGATGCCCTCATTACTCTTTTTAGAAGAGGCCTTACTGAAGAGTTAAAAGATGAGGTGTCTCATGTACCTCGCCCCCCCAATCTTGCAGAACTAATCTCTATGGTGATGCAAATGGATTACAGCATGCAGGAAAGACATAGAGAGCGTCGTAGACCCAGGAATCCACAAGCTACCTCTGACTTCACTCCCATTCCAACAAGGGCTTCTGTTGAGGAACCGATGCAGATAGGAACCACACGAGGACGTCTAACTCTGGATGAACGTAACAGACGCCGTCAAAATAACCTTTGTATGTATTGTGGGGCTAAGGATCACTCAGTTCAGAACTGTCCGTTTATTCCAGTGAAGAGGTCGGGAAATGCTCATTCTCTACCGTGAGGGGATCTACGGATTGGGAATTAAAGAACGGTTCCTCATGGTTGCTTATACCTTCTCAAGTTGCTGATATTCCTGATTTGTCAATGATCGTTCTACACATTACTCTTCAGTGGGATACTGTCGAGCACGTGGATGTGTCCGCCTTGATCGACAGTGGCACAGCTGGCAACTTTATAGATCTACAGTGGACTCAGCAAGTGGGTATTCCATCTTCATTAAAGACACTAGCCATAACAGTTGAGTCAGTTGATGGTAGTCCATTGGTTTCTGGACCTATTACCAGACAGACTCAACCTCTTCTGTTGCAAATTGCTTCCCACCGCGAACCTGTCACGTTCGACATTATCCGGACCGCCCATTATCCAATAATACTTGGTTTACCTTGGCTCAGGATTCATAATCCGTACATAAACTGGACGACAGGAACCATCTTTATGGGGTCTGAATATTGTACCACACACTGTCTTTCGAACGGAGCTCTAGGATTTCAAGCTGGTCCTTCTGCGCAAGACCCTAGGTCAAAGCCCACAATGCGGAACTTTATTCAGAGCATTCCTGAGATCTATCAACCCTTTAACAGAGAGTTTTCAAACACAGAATACGCTGAGCTCCCACCTCACCGGAGGGATGATTGCTCTATCGAATTGGTGCCAGATGCTCCTATCCCATTTGGGCGCATGTATATTCTATCCTCCCAGGAAAAGGAGGTCCTAAAGGAATACCTTCAAAAGAATCTGTGCCATGGTCTTACAGCAGAGTCCACTTCTCCAGCGGGAGCGTCTTTATTTTTTGTTCCAAAAAAGGATACAAGAGAACTTCAACCTTGTATAGACTATCGTGGATTGAATAAGATTACAATCGCCGATAGGTATCCAATGCCCTTGATCCTGGACATAATTGAAGCTATTGAGGGTGCCACTATTTTTACTAAATTGGATCTCCGCTGAGCTTACCACCTTATCTGTATCCGAGCTGGCGACGAATGGAAGACGGCATTCCGAACACCATTTGGGCATTTCTAATATCAAGTCATGCCCTTTGGCCTCTCTAATGCCCCCGCCGTCTTCCAGCGTTTCATGGACCACATCTTCTCCGACCTCCTTCTCCATTCGGTGATCGTTTACTTAGACGATATTCTAATCTTCTCCCCATCCTATTCTCAACACACCCGACATGCCTTAGAGGTACTCCAAAGACTTTCCAACAATCACCTGTACTGTAATTTGGATAAATGTGAATTCCACAAGGATAAGGTGGCATATCTCGGTTACATTCTTTCCAAACACGGAACCTCCATGGATCCCCGAAAGGTTTCTGCTATATCCGAATGGGTTACTCCTGGAAGCGTCAAGGATCTTCAGAGATTTCTCGGGTTCGCCAATTTTTACCAGCGCTTTATTCCTAACTATTCGGAGGAGATCTTATCTATGGCCGCGCTTCTGAAGAAAGGAGGGCAATTCCTTTGGACGGATGAGGCTCAACTGGCCTTCGATAAGCTCAAGATGCGCTTTATTTCTGGTCCGATCCTTATTACCCCTGATCAAACTAAGAGGTTTATAGTGGAATCGGACACTTCCCACCATGCATTACAAGCCGTTCTTTTACAGGAGAACCAACAGGGAATTGAGTGTCCGGTGGATTACATGTCAAAAACGCTCTCACCCTCCGAAAGAAATTATACAGTCCTCGAAAAGGAACTGCTGGCTATCAAGCGTGCTTTTGAGGAATGGCGGCATTTACTACTTGGTGCCTGTCATGCTGCTGAAGTCTGGACAGGCCATAGTAACCTTCGAGACCTCCAGTATGCCCAGACTCGAAATAATAGACAAGCCCGCTGGGCACATTTCTTCTCCCCTTATGAGATAACTTTCACCTTCATACCTGGCAGAGTCAACTTGAAGGCCGACACCTTGTCAAGAAAAGATTCTACGTTATCTAATCCTTTCAGGTCAGAGCCAATATTTCCCAGGGCTCCCTTTCTGCAAGTAGTGACAACCTTTCTACAGTCTATATCAGAAGCTACAACCTTGTTTCTTAGAAATAAACCCACAGCACTGGATGAATTGAAGCTAGTAATGTCCCAGTGTTGTGCATACCGGGAGAAACTATTGTTCTTACCATCAGAAGATCTGAAGAGAGTGATATTGCAATTGTGCCATGACTCATGTCTCGCAGGACACTGTGGAATCGCTAATACCAAATAACTGGTCCAACGTCATTTTTGGTGCCCCGAATGGGTTCAGGATATCCGGGACTATGTCGCGGCTTGTTCGATTTGTCTACAGACTAAGTCCCCGCGCACAGCTCCCAGGGTTTCCTTTCTAACATGCCTGTACCAGTTCGTCCTTAGCAATTCATTTCTACCGACTTTGTGGTTGACTTACCGGTTTCCGAAGGGTGTACCACGATTATGGTGGTCATGGACTACTTTACAAAGTTGGCCCATTTCGTTCCGCTTCCTCAGGTTCCCACGGCGGCTCAAATGGCAAGAATCTTCATCGCCCGAATCTTCTCCCTTCATGGACTCCCTGACACCATAGTATCGGATCGAGGGCCCCAGTACACCTCTCGATACTGGCATCAGATCTGTTCTTATCTAAAGATCAAGAGGGCCCTGAGCTCCGGATTCCACCCGCATACCAATGGCCAGACAGAGTGTCTCAATCAGACATTGGAGGGATACTTACGCTGCTACATTTCGGCTTCCCAAGACAATTGGTGCGAGTTATTGGCCTTGGCTGAATTCGCCTATAATAACTCAAGACATTCTGCTCTGCAGACCAGCCATTTCGGTGCTCTTACGGATTTCATCCGATCTGTTGCCTTGTGGGTTTGTCCTCTCCATCTAGATTTCCAGATGTCGATAGTTTGCTCCTCAGCATCCAAGAGTGTCAACGCTCCGCTCGTGCCTCTCTTCTTTCCGCACAAGAACGCATCAAGAACTCTGCAGATCGTCGCCGCTCCCCGGCATCGCTGCTGGCCCCAGGGGATTTCGTACGATTGGCATCTCGCTTCTTACCCTGCCATCTGGTTCCATTTAAATTGTCACCAAAGTATTTTGGTCCTTTCCCTATTCTTCAGAAAGTGGGTTCCGCTGCCTTTCGGCTTCGGCTCCCTGCCTCATGGTCTCAGATCCATCCTGTCTTTCATGTCTCCCAACTGAAGGAGGACGTGGCAGACTGAATTGCTAGAAGCCGAGGTTCCCGGCCTCCTCCAGTCTCTACACCTTCGGGTCCTGAATATGAGGTGGCTGGTAGTTGTGACTCCAGGATTTTTCGGGGTCGTCTTCAGTATCTGGTTGACTGACGGGGTTATTCCCCCGCCGACTGTTCTTGGGAGCCTGCGTTTGCTGTGCATGCCCCTCATTTGATTCATCGCTTCTATCGTTTTCATCCCGGTAAACCGGGTGCCCCGGCCCTTCGGAGGGGGAATACTGTCATGCCCCTTAGGAAACGCTGGTCCCTATGGTGCCGTTGGGCCAGAAGGTACGCGGCATCCATTTTTTCACCCAAGATGGCGACTACAGCATTTGGTAGCAGTCTAGCTGTTGTTTATCCGTACGGCAACCTAACTCCTCCCTCTCAGCCGAACACCACATATCAGTCTCATTTGCCAACAAGCAGGCGCGTTGCTACTCCAGCATATCAACGCTACATAAGTTCGGACCTAGGCTGTCCCTTTCTGTCCTTACAATACTATAGTGTTTATTGACCTTGTCTTCTGTTTCCTTGCCAGATATCCCTAACCCCATGTCATAGGGTAGATACCGCGGAACCTTCATCAGCAGATCGAACGTTATCTCCTTCTAGGGACGCTTCCGGGGATTCTAGGCTATCCAAACTGGAACTTCCCTCGGTCACATCCGAGGTACAGGGACCGGGTAGGGTAATTCTGTTTTCCTCTGTTCGGAAAGATCACTTCTAAATTTATTTTCTTCCTTCCTCAAGCTAAAATCTCACTTCCGTAAAACAGTGATCTACTTAACTGAACCACAGTTCAGCAGGCAATCCGATTCCTCTAACAGGTACTTCTTTTTGTCTGAGACCCACGTACCTTTGCTTCCAGTATCTCTGCCCATAGTCACCCCCTCTTTTTCCTGTTTAGTGAATCCTTCCGAAAGCTGAATCCCCGGTCTTTGGCATAACCATTGCCCAGCCCGCTACAGGTGCTTGCTCCATCTTGCTTCCCTCTTGCATTTGATTTCTCTGTGAGTTTAACTACCCATTACCTTTGCCTAATGTGTCTCTTACTTTTCTGACATTAGACTACACGATACTCCCTACCTTGAGGTGCCACAACTAGAAGACATCAGAAGGCTGACGAGGGAGCAGACGCGCCGGGTTTTCTTCCCACTCGAGGGTTTCCCTGAGAGTTCTCTTCTTTTCCAGGGCTTTTGCCACAGGAAGGAAGGGAGAACCCAGTGGGATTCATTTCAGCTACTTCCTACCTGGTATCCGGTTTCAAGTAGATTCAAGAGACCTTCTTTGCGGCTGAGTCCACTCTAAGGTTTCGTTTCTTGTCACTGAAGTTTATTGTTTACCATCATAATTTACAATTGTTTAACACAGAGAGGATGCTGCTACACATTCTACCAAACAATTCACCGCTCTGTAGACACCGATGCCCACCCCCGCCTCTCCCGCATGCCATGCTTTAACTTGCCCTACTGTGTAGGACGTACACAAATTCATTGCACCTGTTCTTATGGCTGGTCTGATAGCTCAGTTATGAAACACTTCCCTTCTCAGCTTTCCCGTCCATCCTTCCTTTTTAAAAAATTCCACAGGTTATTCTGATGTTTTTTCATATACTTAATATGCTGCCCCTGGCGCCTTGAGTTATGTGTCTGATTCTTAGGGCGTATTTTATTGTTACTATTTAGCTCTGGTGCCTTTCTGGGTTTTATATGTACGGATGGTTTACGTTTTAATATGCAGCCTGAGTGGCGGCCCAGACGGGCGCAGTATAAATCAAAGGCTGATTGACTGATTTTAAAAACAAGAATATGCAGCAAATATGTATCTTCCTTTTCCCGCGTTTTAACTCTACTCAACCCAGAGATGTGCCTTCAGTGCAAAAACGAAAGCTGTATTCAATATTTAGCTTTAGAGTAAACGATCTTTGAAACGTTCTCTTTTTATATTAAAAAAACAAAGCCTTTTGTTGACAGCCAGCTTTTGCCTTGTCTAAGTCCCTCGGCAAACGAAAGACTTTTCTGTTTTTATGCGGAAATGCACAGGTTTTCAAACCTCTCTGCCCATCACTTCCCGTGTCAACTGGCTGGAGTTCAATGTCAATTTCCTGGAGGAGCCCGCCTGCTCCTTCTGCTTCTGACTCATCATCGCTGTCCGGGGCCATGTAGCTGCCAAGCGGAGACACCGCTTACACGCCGATTACAGAAATAGATGCCACCAGCTATCTGTTGTGACATCCAGAAGCAAAGACCGTCAGTGGCGCCAGGTCATTTTCAAAGAGTGAACCGTGGCTCTAGCTCCTGGTGGGACGACATCTCGAGAGGGGAAAAGGGGAACGGGGATCCCGGAAACTGCTCTGTAATTGAAGGTATAGAATATGAAAAGATGGACAAATAAGCATTTCTAATGGAACATTTTACGTACGTGAAACAGTTAACAGCGGAGATGTCTCGCAATTAACGATCAGTTTTAAAGAACGTCAATGTTTTTATGTATAAAAATGAGCGCAGTTCTAGCTCCAGTGGCGTTTCTAGGGGCAGGGGGGGCTGAGAGGTCTATAGCCCCTGGTGTTTTGGTCGTATCCCTGGATAGTAGCCAAAAGGCTATAGCTAGCCCCGAATCCCGGCAGTCTCGACATTAGCTTAGCCCCTGATCTTTTCCAGATTTAGCAACACCCCTGCTCGGATCAGTGAGGTGCTTCATGCACACTATTTATTGTGAATTGGAATGGTCTCCCTTGAACTTTTAGGCTGACCATGAACCACCTGCACTTCCATTGCTTGTTAAAAATTCTGCTCTTTCATTAGTCCCCTAGATTGATATGGCACTACTGTGACTTTCCTTGCGGCAAGGTGCCTTTGGGTGTATGGGCGTGTTATAAATCTGAGTAACATAACATAACGTATTTACTGTACAGGGAGCAACTAAAATATCAGGCGTGGTGTTATTGCACATTTTGTGGCTGAAGAACTGTCAATGAAAGGCTGGTTATCCTAAAGGGCTGACAGCAAATCCGACATGGGCATCACAATAGAGGGATATGATATGATATGATAGGTTATTTATAACACGCTTAATACCCAGAGCTTTCTAAGCCCGGACACGGGGATCGAACCTGTGATTCTCCGCGTTGTCTTGCTTCCAAGGTGATCACGCTGCCCCTGATCAATCCTCCCAGGATGACTTCTGATTCAAAGTGGGAGGGATTAAGCCCTCCCTAGCCAGGGTCTTGTACCAGTTGCTAAACAGGCATGCACCAATATAGATGCTTTTGCAGCCGACCACACAAGAAAGCATGCCATTTCTGTTTTGTGCACTGGCTGCAACATGCTTCATAATGCTGCACAAGGGTTTCTACATGTGCGGGGTGGGGGTGAGGGGTGCTAATGACACTGGGTTAAACAAATCACGAGAGGATGGAAAGGAGATATTTGAACATGTATTTGGAAGAGTATTATTGGTCACGCCGTACAATATTTTTTTTCACATCTAAATTACACATACTTACACTTTGAGAAACAGAAGGCAAAAGTCCCCCTGCCACCCCCCTTAAAATCACACACTTTTTTGGGGGAAATGGCAATCCAAGATTATAACACAGCTCTCCTGGCTTTCGCATGGCCAATTCAATTACATGGCCAAACCTTTGGCCATGTCCTTGGTTCAGAAACATGACCCGACGGCCCACCCCTCCCTATCTAGGTCATGATAGACAATGTTTGTGAGGTTATTGAAGCTTTCATATTCAATTGAAACACTCATTATGATGCAGGTCACTTTTTAGTCTCTCTCCTTCATTTTCTTTTGCATGATCAGAAATGCAGCCGGGGATGCCAGAGACGGCGGCCACGTGCATTGCTTACATTGTCTGTGTTTTAGGGCAAAGTGAAATATATCATCTGCATTTTAATGATGGATTCTTTTCATCTAGAAACTGGTAAAAAAGTTTCTCAGTGGAAATTCTCGTACTGGTAGAACTAAAAAGAACGGAAGGATACCAATTCACCCTCCCAGCCCACCTCTTATGCAAAAAAAGGTAAAATGCTACCTAGCAATTCATCACCGCTTAATATATTGAAAAGGGTTTTGTCATTTATCTACCCAGAAGTATGCATTCTTTCCCACTCTTTCATTAATTTTTTTTTGGACGGGCCTAGCATGTAATATGCTAACACGAACATTATCCGATGGAGTGTGCAGGCTGCATTTGAATATACAAGGGTGAAGGCTCAAGAAACTGGCCATTTCAGCAAAGCACAGACGATCTGCATTTGAAATGCGTGATGAAAAGAAATGTGCATTTTTTTAAATCAGAAAGATGCATCAAATCATATGCTGGTCAGACACCTAACATACATCAGTGTCTGGGGTGCACACCTGGTGCTCATGCATGCCAGGATTCCGGTTAGTCGAAGAAATGTCTTTCACCATGACAACTTCTTTAAGGGTACTTAAGATGAATTTGCAAACAAGGTGAGAATACATGTTGATTCATGTGTAAGGTAAAGAGACATGTAGATGGGACAACAGTGGTTCATTTCATTTCAAAGGTGTCTGGATGGGAAAACACACAGGATGTTCATACCCTACCTTTTCATGCATTACCCATTTCCCTGAGACTTTGTACAGTTTGCACCCAAGTCGCAAAAATGCGAGAAGGATATTTGCAAAGAGGAGCAAGTAAACGATGTCTACCAGCGACAGATTGGATGTGAGGGAAGAGTACCTCTCAATACTCTTACTTTGCAAATGCAAAATGTTTGTCTCGTGGAGTTGCAATGGATGTGCAATTTCAACAAGAGTTGCAAGATGGTGTAACCCGATTCATAAAATAAGAAACACCCCTCTTTTTCAAACTGCTGTGTGTCATGCCAGCAGAATTTTGAAAAATGTTTCCATGAACAAGTATCACTTTCCCTAAGTTTTATGTTACCCCTTTCAAGAGAAAATGTGATGTTTAGTTCACTTTCATATCCCCGTGTTATTTATTACTTTCTGGGACTTGTGCCTGTTTTGTTTCTGAATCAGACACATTTTCATTGGGATTGTGCTGCAGTTTGAAAAATGTTCTAGGCCACCGTTTGTGTTTCTTTGTTACTCACAATACTTATCGTAATTTGAGGTTGATCGTGGGTGTAATTTGCGCCTACCACAGTTTTCAACCGCAAATGGATTTCTTTGAGATTTGGGGGCCGGGTCGTTGATTTGTATAGCACTAGTGGTCGGAGGGACACTAAATTAGCCCGAAACCTGTAGGAGCAGAATGATGCGTAGGGACTCACATGCTAGTGCTTGGTAATACATTGGTTTTCAATGTCAATACTTTAGTCACATATCTCTGTACAATTAATATTGTACCTTGCTTTTGCGTAGTATCAACGTATGATAAAATAGGCTTTATTACACAGCAAGATTACACTGGTCTGTGGTAGTGGCCCTGTAGTTATGGTTAAGTTGCTCAACCCATAGGAAGAGCACTTTTTGGGCGGCTTATGACTTGGCCCCCCCTGAATGGATCCTTGGTGAGGTTTCGTCAAGGGGGGCAAAGTTATAGAGGGGGTCCCAAAATGTGTGTTTTTTCCCATAGACGCAATGAAAAATACATTTCTGCTCACGCCGACAGCCCAAACGAATTTTCACCAAATATGCGGCAGAAGTCCGTTCAGTAGTTTTTATTTAAAATGACCAAAAAGTAGGTAAAAAATATTAGTGATATCTGGGTTTGGTTCGCAGACTCACTTCCCTCTTCGGTCCGCGGACGGGCTTCCAATTGGCCCAGGGGCCATCGTGAAGTCCACGGACATCAGGCAAGCCTGCTGTTTGGATGGTAAAAAATGTGAGGTGCGTCATATTTTTGGGAAATACCCGCCATGTTGGATTTGCGGACCGCTGCTGTGGTCCGCAAACACTGCAATAAAAACATATTAAAAACACAATATTGCACTTGCCAAACTAAAGAAGCAATCTCTGCAGAGGTGAGGGGTGATGAGGATGGGATGGCATACGACCTTAAAAAGATACGAAATTGGTGTTTTTGTACTCTGATGTCCGCAAACATTTTGGGGCAGTCCTGAGATGTTCACGAATATCTGAGATGTACGGGGGCATGTATGCTTACACGTGCATTACAGGGTTGGTGAAAATCAGTTTTTGGATGGCTTATACCTTTGGCAACACTAAATGAAACTGCATGAAATTCTGTATGTTCATTCTAGACCTGACCATGCTTCTGCAAAGTGTGGTGCTGTTTTGTCAAGAGGGAACAAAATTAAAGAGGAGTCCCAAAATATATTTAAAGGCTTATAAATGTTGTGCCATTTGAGAAATCTGCACATCAGTTTGCAAAAAGATTGCAGACCTAGATATGAATGTTTTTGCAAAGTTTGGTGAGACTTTGTCAAGAGGGGGCACAACTAGAGGGGGGGTTTCAACATGTTTAGGTGGCTTATAACTTTGTTGCCATTTGACGAATGTGGACAAACGTTCCCAGAAAGATTATAGACACAACCTTGAATGTTAGTTCAAAGTCTGAATGGATTTTTATCAAGTGGGGGCTAGGTTATATGACAATTGTTTGTATGTACATGTTGACACTTTAGAAAAAATAAAACATCGGTGGATTAGCAGCAAAAATGTGTAAGGAGCATTGGCAAGGACCTGAAAGCATGGTTTTGCAAATGTGTTTTATTTTTTGAAAAGTGTCATAATGTAGGTACACAAAATAGTGAAATATCTTTGGTGACTGAGGTATAGCCTGTGGCCATGGGCAGTGGCCAGATTGTCAGGGGCATGGCCTAACCCCATGACCCAAACAATCTGGCTACTGGGCATGACCATGAGGGACCAACAATGGAGTTAATGGAGTTAATGTGGGCATGGCCATGCAGCATGGCCAAAGCGATATGTTTGAATGGGAAAAAAATATTCTGTTTGCGGATACAGCCTGAAGTGGTGGACTAGACTTCAACAAACCTACGCAACGAGAATTAGCAAGGACCTGAAAGCATGCTTTTGGAAATATGTCTTTGTTTTATTTTTAAAAAGAGCAAGAGTGTAAGTAGAAAACCTAGTGATATACATTTGGTGTGTGGGTAGTGGACCTGGCCCTCCGCAAACGCAAATGTGCACTCTGATTTTCTTATTGGGGAATGCAGCATGGCCGAATCCTATGCCCCATGGAGTTGGGGACTGGCCATGGCTGCAAGCCATGAGCCCTGGCCATTGGTTACACTATTCGGGTATAGTGGACACGGAGCAAGGATGCAGGCTAGGTGCAGTGAATAATGTGGGTGGTTTGGTTTGGCTGGGGTCATGATGGAGCCTTATACTGTATGCAATTGAACAATGATTTTCATCCCCAGCATGCGCTGCTAATAATGACAGACATAAATATGTTTTGCAAAAAATATATTTTTGAAGGAGGTTTATAGTTCTTTCATATATATGTAAAGAGGAATTATGAATAACTTATATACATGATGTAGCACCATGAAACATTTTGGGCCTCATTATGAGAATCCCGCTAAAAACGGGACCATTACCGGCATGAAGTAGCAGGTCCATGCTCGTTTGACGCCGCTAATAGCGGCTGATTATGAGTGCACGAGCATGCACAAACCCCCATGCCGGTAATGGCCATACCGTCATGCCGCTAAAAGCCCTCCAACCCCCCGATAGCAGCATCACAGGACCCACCGATACCGCCTCCTCCTAGGAGGCACCCCTTAACACCGACCTGGTAATAACATCATGCTAATACCGGGCTCGTAATAACGGACCCGGAAGTAACGTCATCGCATCGGAACGAGAAATGCACCGGTGGCCATCTTTAAAAACACAATCCATTGCAATCCTCCCAAACCACCAGTGTTGCACAGGAGAGACCAGGGCCTTTCAAAACAACATGTCTAAGGCAACCCGAAAATCCAACTCCCGCCTGCACAAGAAGCGTTTTTCTGATGAGGAACTTAACATGTTGGCGGACACCCTTGCTGCCCATGCTGATGACACTAACACCCATAACCTCAAAAGGGAGGCGCAGCAGAGGAAGAAGGAGATATGGGAGGAGGTAGCCTGCAAGGTATTTGCAGTCGGCACCACCCCACGGACAGTCAAAGATTGCAAGAAAAGATGGGATGACCTCCACCTTAGGGCCCGCAACAACCTAGCCAGCAATCGGAGGGAGGCCATGGCCACAGGTGGGGGTGCCCACTCCCCGACCAAACTAATGCACTGGGAGGAGACATGCAGTACTTTCATCCAGATGGATTCTATCGAGGGCTTCAGGGAGATGGAGACGGGTGCCGCAACATCTGGAGATGGAGGTGAGTGACCCTGCAAACTCCAGTAGGGCAAACCATGATGTAGCACAAGTGATCTGGAATAGAGCCTAGGCAAGGCAATACATGTCCCAACACACACACATCAACATATCCATGTCAAGATGGAGGCCCAAATCCTGCCACACTGAAATGCATGCTGAGTGCCAATCCCATTACCAACAGACAGCCAACACACAGGGACAATTCCCATGTCATACATCACACAAACCCCAATACAACGGCATGCCACCTGGCATGCAGCATTTCTGAATTGAGACGTCACAGCTAATGCCAAAATGCCCCCATCAAACTACCCTGTGTGACACACCTGTAAGATATGAATGCATGATAAATTAAAATCTCCACAGCACCATATAATGCATCTTGGATGTAACACTATCACTGATGCCCTGCATCTCTTCTACCCCCCCAGGCACCGATGGAGAAGATGCCAGTGAAGATCCAGCCACAAGGGAATCCACGTCCCGGGCCAAACCACCTGCCACTGGCAAAACCACCTCTGGGGCAGCCTTGCGGCCCACACTACAAGCCAGGGCGAATGCACAGGCCATGCCGTCACATGAGGGCCCCACAGCTACGGATGAGACCGGAACCACAGAGCTGGCAACACCAGCAGAAGTGGATGCCAGTGGCACCCATTCTGCTGCAACAAGTTCCATGGGCGAGGCAACAGCCACAGCCCCACTGAGGGACATTGACATAGGAGCAGAGGAGTACGTGGACGAGGAAGGCCTGATCCATGTGGCATGTCCACACACCCCAAGACCCCTGTCCACCCCCTAACCCCACACTCAGGCCACACTCTCCAGCCCCATTGCGGATCCTGCACTGTACTGTTCCGACCTCAGCACCACCCTAGAGGCCAGCCCTGAAAATGCACACCCGGCCGCAGCACCCTCAACCTCTGCTGCTTCCACTGACTTTGAGGCACGGCTATCAAGGGTGGGGGCAAGGCAGGACTCCATGCTGGAACTTGTTCGCCAATATGTGGCTGAGGGAGAGGACACAAGGCGAGAGATTGCGCAGGCCATTGCAGGGAACACTGCTGCCATAAATGCCTCGGCGGTCATGATGCGTGACAGTCTGGGGGCCATCACGCAGGTCCTGACCACAATACTGCAATACATGCAGCAGCAACAACTGGCGCCAGCCATGCCAATCACTATGGCATCCACCTCATCTACCACACCCGCATCCTTAGCACCCTCCAGCCCTGTGCGACGGACAAGGCGGAGTGCGAGGCAGTCTGAAATGCTGCCCCTGGAAACAAAGAAAGCACAAAAATAGTGTGGGTCAACAATGGGAGTTCGGGAGATGGTGTCGGTGGTGTATAGGTGAATAGGGGGTGTTAATTGAGGGTATGGGGAGTTCATTGGGTGTAAGGGGAGTTCATTGGGGGTATGGGGAGTTCATTGGGGGTATGGGGAGTTCATTGCGGGGTCTTGGAAGTTTTGGTGTGTTGGGGAGAGGGGGGAGGCACTTGTCTGTAGTTTACATTAATACACCCGTTGTGTAAAAAATCATTCAATGCCTGGATGTAAAAGCAAAAGGAAATATCAAGCCTGAGTACCCCAAAAAGAAAATAACACAAACACAGGCTTATAAAGATTCACAGATCTTTATTCTAAAACTGTACAGTTACAAAGAAAACAAAGTATCAGGTAGCTATCTGGCCCTCAGTACATCACAGCGAATACCAGCCCTTTTGGTGTGAGAAGTGAAAGGTACTGGACGTCTAAACAGTTGTACATTTTATACATTTCCAATTACAATATCCAGCCCCTCTACAGGTTAATAATCCATGGTCTACAGTTTGTGCCGAGTTCACTTTTGGCTTGTCCGACTATATGCACATGGATCATTCTCAGTTTACATATACAAGTTACAATGGCAACAGTGCATCTTGGATTTAACAATAAGCCTTAACACATGTCCTTTACAATGCAGTTCAGCTAGTGTCCACGTTCAGTATTTGTATAACATTGTAGCCGATGTATGTCCGCGGATCGGACTTATTGGTGCAGACAATCCTCTGTCTACAAGTCAGGCATGGGACAAGGTCTCTTTACTCAACCCAAACATTTGGCCAACGGACAGTTTATACATTAACTGTCGTACAAGGTTCAGGATGGCTCAGTTACAAGCGGGAAACACCGTCCACCATTTTAGAACACAAAATTACTTTGGAATAGAAATAAATGGTAGATGGACCTAAAATGGCGGCAAAGTCGATCTAGAGTCGGAACTTTGCAACGTGGTTTACTTTGCAGAGCGACTGGGCTTAGGCCAAATATACAATAAAGGAGGCACAATATAATATCTCGTTTAACAAACCCTCCTTTTGGCCTAAGTCAAGCGCTAAACTACTTCTAATCACTTTACGAGTAACTCCACGTCTCAATGTCCATACATCCTGAATCACTATCGGAGATATCGATCGCCATCAGGTCAGATACTGAGATTTCATTCAGCACAAATTCATTAGACATTTTCTCTGGGGCGTATACCTTGTGCCCTAATGCACCAATCGCTTGTGCACAACATCCTCCTAACATCGAACACATAACAGGAAGACATTGTATACAACAACAGAAAAACACCAGAATACCTAAAATAATCAGCAATACCAAAAGTAGATTCCATCCCCAAGATCACAAGAAGTCCCAGGACCAAGCACTAAGATCCCAGTTTCCCTCAGGAACATGCACTTCTGAACTAAGGATGTGCAGATTTTGTATCGCCCTAAAGATAGTTGGGGAGGAAGCTGGCACGAAAACACAGCAAGCGAACCCCACTAATTTACGTACCGCACCACGCTCAGCCAGGATGACGTCTAATGCCATCCGGTTCTGAAGTGCCACTAACCTTATTGCTTTTTGTTCTAAAGTCATGTTATAGAGTATGTCAGTGGTCCGGTTGATGGTCCTCTCCAGTACTCTCGCTAGTCTTCTGATATCTTCAGAGTTCAGTATTTGCCCCCAAAATGGCACAAAGGATTTAGCTACATCGCCCAGAACTTGTGCTGAAGTATCGCCATTCTCGTTCCGTCTTGGACGAGCCTTTGAAATTTCTACAGTGCTAGCAATGAATACCTCGGGTAACAGAATCCCTAAATAACAGGTTCCCTGCAAATCCCTAGGTAATCATGGGAAAGCTACATTACCGCAAACAAAGTAGACAGGTTCGCCTACATACAAAGGTCTGTCCTTACTAGTCAAATTCGCAACGTTGGCGCAACCCTCAAAATCACCATTTTACGGGGTACCATTCCTCTGTATGCAGAAAGAAACTGAATCGGGCTGTGGTTAACAGTTTAAGAAGGTGGTGTGGCATCCCTATTGCCTACAGGAGCCATCTTGAAAGAGATCAAAGATTGAAAAGGATGGGACAGTCTTTCAGAAGGCCTAATAGAAGCAACATTAGGCTTGCTCCTATTCACAAAGAGTGAGCATCCCAGGGGTGTTAGAACATGTTTCTCAAAATCATTCAAGTTAGTTCCATCAAAGTTTCCCGAGATGCTATTGTTCCATCAGCCAAAGAATAGTGACCTTAGAGAAGCATAGCATGCAGTAGTCAAAGGTAGAGGATGAATATACCAACCCAGTCCCTTATCCCCGTGTTGCGGTAACTGCGAGCAGACTCAACAATTGGACTTATTTAAAATGGCATGTGTGGCATTCATAATGAGTAATAGAGTATTGTTATTGTAACTCTGTCTTTGCTGAGAGCCTCTAGGAGATAGAGTGTGCAGATGCACGAAAGGTGAAGAAACAGTGGGTACATTTTCAGTGGGTAACAGAATTTCAAGCGGATGTACTTCTTCCAAATACCAAAATCCTAAGGCAATGACTATTGTGAAACCAGTTAACATAATCACAAGACAACAATAAGTTTTTGGGGCCCACGTGTTCGATTGTTCATTTTTACGATCGGCCACACAGTCTCCTATCTGTTCCGTACGAGTGGGAGCAGTTGCAGGCATTGTTTCTTCAAACGAATACACCAAAGTTAATGTGCTGGTGATCTCCAGATCAAGCGTTTTCTTAGTCTTTTCCCAAACCCTAGCCAACAGAATCCCTTTATGTACAAAGGAACGGGCCAAAGAGACAAGCCCTTAGATGATTTTCCTTGATGGCACAGTTGAACCGTGCAGTAAGTCTACTTCCTCGGACGCAGATCGTACCTTGTGAAGCAGCTGTTTCCCCAGGTCCCACGAGCTGAGGGAGAGTCTCCGATGCACTCTCGATGCTGTTTGATGCTTCGTGATCGTTGGTTACGGTATTGGTGAGGGGTTCTGTGTCTTCTGTATCATGTGGCACAGGGAAAGGAATCCTCTGGATGTGGGACGCGTGGATCCAGTGCTTCCTGCCCTCCACTCGCACCGCAGTCTGTGTGACCAGGAGAACTTGATGTGGGCCCCGCCAACGAGGTGCGAGTTAAGAAGATCGTTCAAATGATTTGATCAGGACCCAGCTACCCTGCCGTATGTTGTGTCCTGGGCCCTTGTACCTAACGGGTAGAGCTTCTCGCACCTGTTGGTAAATCAAATACAGATTTTTAGTTAACTGTCCACAGTAGTCAGAAAGAAGTACATGTTCAACATCGCATAGCAAACAGGGTTTTGGCAAATTCCAGATGTTAGCTGGCCTACCCATGACCACCTCAAATGGAGAGAGCCCAGCCTTAGTTTGAGCAGTCGTTCTCATAGACAATAACACGATCAGTAAGACGTCCGGCCATTTCAGTTTGGTGCCGGCACACGTCTTAGCGAGCTTGTTCTTGATGATGCCGTTGTGTCTTTCTACTAAACCAGCACTCTGAGCATGCGTAGCCGAATGGAACTGTTTATCGATCTGTAATCCCGCACATATCTGCAGAATTACAGTAGCGATAAAATGTGGACCATTGTCCAACCAGATGACCCTTGGCAAACCAAACAAAAATATCCTTCAGCATGGTTTTCGCCGTTGTCATAGCTGTGGCATCTTTGACAGGAAAGGCTTCAACCCATTTACTAAACGCGCAGATAACCACTAGTATGTAATTGTAGTTATTGCAACGCTCCATTTAAATGAAATCAAAGTGTATAACCTCAAAGGGGACAGAAGGTGGACCAAAACTACCCCTCAGAGTCGATGTGCCCTTTCCCACATAATGCTGCAAACTGATCATACACCCCTGGACAAAGCGATCAGCTATTTTAGAGATTTTATCATTTACCCACACATTCAGCAACATTTTGGTGTCTTTTTGTGCACAAATATGGGTGGGAACATGAGCCAATGCAACCATCATCGTAATGTACGCGTCTGGGAGTAACCATTTCCCTTCTACTTTGTCCACCCAACACCCGTCCTCATCCAACTTTGCCAAACCCTCAGCCCATTTCTTAGATTCCTCTAATGTGGCATCAGCTTGAATGTTTTTCACAGATTCAATACCCTCATCGAAAGTACAGACATTTGTGGCTTCCCTTGAAGTATACATTTCTGAAGAGAGATCAGTGGCAGTCTGTTTGGCTATCTGATCATCAAAAGCATTCCCTTTTCCTACATTATCTACGATCTTCTAATGCGCTGCGCATTTCATGATTGCTAGCTGAGTAGGGAGTGCAAGTGCTGAGAGTAACCGTACTATCAAGGATCCATACTGGATTTTAGTGCCATGTGAGGTCAAGAAACCTCGTTCTGCCCAAAGTCTGCCAAAGTTGTGAACCACCCCAAAAGCATACTGACTATTAGTATATATATTTACGGTAAGCCCTTCGGAAAGTTCACAAGCTCAATGCTATACCCTCTGCGGCCTGCATGGAGTTATGTGCAATTCTTTTGGTCTCCAAGACCGTGCTCGATGTAGTGATTGCATAAGCAGCTGTGTATGTACCATCCGGGAGTTTGAAACAGGAGCCACTGCAAAACAGCTCCCCTTGTGGTTTATTCAAAGGAGTATCTTTTAGATCGATTCTGCCTTTTGTCTCTTGCTCTGTAGTGTAAAGGCAGTCATGTGACTCTGCGTCACTGCAAGCAGTACCTTGCGGGAAAGGTAAAAGTCCAGCCGAATTAAGGACACAGCACCTCTGCATTTTGATGTGCGGTGCAAACAAGATCAATTTGTATCTCGTTAATCATGCGGAGGTGAGGTGTTGCATTTGTGTTCTGTTTAATAGAACATCTACAGAGTGAGTTACCATCAGGGTTAAGGCATGGCCTAGGACCATTCCCTCGCTCTTTTACGGACGCAGCAGCAGCAGCGACAGCATCCAAACATCTTGGCAAAGCGCATGCAAGAGGATCAAGGGTAGACGAAAAGTAGCCCCACGGCCTATTCTTCCCTCCATGTTCCTGCGTTAATACAGCCAAAGCACATCCATCACGTTCATGAACACACAACACGAAGACCTTTTCATAGTTTGGTGTGCCCAAAACTGGTGCGGAGCACAATGCAGTCTTAAGCAGATCAAATGCTTGCTGGTGTTCCAAGTTCCACGGTAATGGCGGAGAAATGCCCTTCTTCATCAAAGCCAACATTGGTTTAATCACTAAGGAGAAGTTCGGGATCCACTGCCTACACTAAGAAGCCATTCCTATCAAGGCTCTGACTTCCTTCTGTGTATTTGGGACAGACATGCTAGAAATGATTTTTATCCACTCAGGCGTCAACCTTCTTCCCTCC
This sequence comes from Ambystoma mexicanum, assembly GCF_040938575.1. NCBI lineage: Eukaryota > Metazoa > Chordata > Amphibia > Caudata > Ambystomatidae > Ambystoma > Ambystoma mexicanum. The sequence goes on from NC_090928.1 coordinate 1,011,706,543, forward strand.
TTTGACAGGAGATAGCCTAAACCGGTGACCTCCTGTCGACAATACTGAAACCTTTTAAGCAAAGCTTTGTGTGCATGTTGTGTTAGGTGGATAAGCAACAACACGGTGCCCTCCTTACAGGCGCTCGCTGAGTCAGCAGCTAAGAGTAGATCGTCGACATACTGAAGCAGTGTACATGTAGTGGGCAACTCGAGTGTGTCAAGGTGCTCTTTCAAAGCCCTACTGTAGATGCTAGGACTCTCCCTGTAACCTTGCGGTGCACAGGTAAAAGTAAACGAGCGCCCCCCTAAGGTGAACGCGAACAAGTATCTACTATCTTTGTGTATAGGAATACTAAAGAAGGCGTTCTTAAGGTCCACAACACTAAAGTGAGTAGCTGAAGCCGGAATTATAGTTAATATTGTCGTCCCATCAGGCACAAAAGGAAATTGTGGAGCAACAATCTTATTGATGGCACGTAGATCAATAATGAAACGGAAAGGAATTGCATTATCACCTTTTTTGTACACAGGCAAAATCGGACTATTGCACAAACTACCTGTTATTTCCTCAATTACCCCACGATGCACAAAATCAGATACTATGCATTTCAAAGCTTGCTCACCATCGACCGAGATCTTATACTGGGGAATACGTGGCAACTTTGCTCCATGTTTCAGAATAATCTTAACAGGCTCAGTTTGCAAAACACCAACATTATTATCAAAGACTCCATCACAAGGGCCGTCAAAACCACTGCCCCCCTAGAGAACAAGAAAGAGAAAAAATCCTTCCACTCTAACTCCTGGTTCACAGAGGATCTCCAATCTCTGCGTACAAACAAACACCAAGCGCTCAACAACTGGCAACGTATACCCTGTGATGACACAAAAGAGATATTCAAAGCCATAACTAAAAAATACAAAGATGCCATCTTCCTTGCAAAATCTGAAGCCTGCAACCACCGCATCACCGCTGCTAACTCCCAATCTAAAGAACTTTTCAGTATCTTTAAAGAACTAACCGTACCACCAGCATGCCCTGATGAGATCATCAAAGACGAGGCATGGTGCACAGCCATACAATCAGCCATGCTTGAAAAAATCAACCTCCTCCAAAAAAAGATATCCCACCACTACAACACTCTACCCAAGCAAAATACACACGTACAGATGAAACACAGTGTTGAAGATAGCAACCGACCTAAATTCACCTTCACGGAAATCTCCGAAACCAAGGTCACTAACATCCTCAGACATCTCAAACCCTCACAGTGTAAGGGGGATGTATGCCCCCCAAAAATCATCAAAGACTGTGCAGAGCAGCTTGCCCCTCTCCTCACAGCATTCACCAATGCTTCATTCAAGTCAGGCATAGTCCCAGACAGCCTCAAAGAGGCCTGGGTGCGCCCCCTCCTAAAAAAGCCCACACCAGACCCTGCCAACCCCAACAATTACCGACCCATAACCACAGTCCCTTTCCTTCTAAAATTACTTGACAAGGCCGCCCACATACAGATCAACACTACCTTGAATCAAATGCAATCCTAGGTAAAAGACAATCTGGGTTCCGTAAGGGACATGGAACTGAAACCGCCCTCCTAGATCTCAAGAACGAAATCACAAACATCTTAGACAAAGGTAAGCCCGCACTCCTCCTTCTCCTCGACCTCCCAGCGCCATTTGATCTAGTAGATCACACCACACTCACTAGCCACCTGACACATGTAGCACACTTCTCCATGGACGCTGCATCCTGGGTAACCTCTTTCCTACAAGGCAGAGTGATGAAAGTGTTCTCCAACACAGCTCATGCCGCACCTTCCATCATTCACTGTGGGGTGCCTCAAGGCTCCTGTACCACCCCCACTCTATATAACCTTTTCACCAAGCCACTATTTGACAAGCTAGACACCATGGGGATCACCTACACCAATTACGCTGACGACACACAGATACTTCTTCCCTTGACAGGAAACTACCACCAAGACGTCGCTGCCCTTCAACTAATCTACTCCACCATTCAAGCATGGATGGCCACCAACGGCCTCTGCTTGAATGGGGATAAAACCGAAATCCTCATCCTAGGCCAGAAACCCATCCTCTCCAACCTCGACCCTCTTTACATCAACTTTCACATAGACAATTGCGTCATCCCAGTCTTATCCTCAGTCAAAACGCTAGGAGTACACATAGACGCCACCCTATCCATGGATAAACAGGTGAGCTCCATAGTCTCAGCCTCAGCGCTAAGCACCAAACTCATCAACGCAATAAAACCCTCCTGACGAAAGATAACTGCCTGTCCATCGCAAGAGCCACCATAGGAGCTAAACTGGATTACTGTAATGCTCTCCTAGCAGGCACCTCCATGAATAACATATCCAGGCTCCAAACCACTCAAAACAACACTCTCAGAGCAGCCCTCAGCATACCAAAAAGAGAGCACATCACTCAAGCTAGGAAGGGTGTCCACTGGCTCCCAGTCAAAGACAGGATTGCCTTCAAAATTCTCACCACCACACATAAATGCGTTAACTACACAGCACCACCCTTCCCATCCGAAACCCTGTATAGATCACAATCTACAAGACCAATCAGATCCACATACACTAACCTACTTACCATTCCTTGCATCAATAGAACTAAGGCTGGAGGTATAGGCTTCCCCTACCTTGCACCTAAGCTCTGGAATGCGCTACCCACATACCTAAGACCCGAAACATCACTACTCTCCTTCCGCAAACAACTTAAAACAGCCCTCTTCAACTAACATGTTCACTGCACCTCTCTCGTGCTCAATGAATGTATGTCATAAAAGCACAATCAATGCCCAGTGTAACCATGAGCATATTCTGTATGTAACTAAGTTTAAGAAACACTGTAATAAGTGCCACGATTCCTTCGGTCTGCTGCTCGCTCAACAAATGCGAATAAATGAATAAATAAATAAATAAATATCATCAATTGCCCACAAACACTCCGGAACATCACTGAATTCCGGTGGCAAAGGTCTGGTCAAGAACTGAGAGACAGAAAGTTGCTGTGGTGAAATCGTCAAACACATTCCATCAGAAGAACGATGAATTACCGCATTTAATTCCATGAACAGATTCAACCCCAACAAATTCTCTCCGCAATTCGTAGTCAAAAGGAATGGACAGTGGTCCATAAATGAACCCAAGGTAATCGGTACCAGCGAAGAAACCGGACAGACTATTGGTGTACCAGAAAACTCTACAGAAACATTGGTTTGCCCTGACAGTGGAATGTTTGGAACCCGCAAATGGTCAATGGAATACCTCTGTGCCCCTGTATCTGTCAAAAATAGATGTTTCCTATTTCCCACTATCATCTCAACTTCCTGATTAACGGGAATAGGTGTAGATTCCAAACCCTGCTTCGAGCAATCCCAACGAAACAGAATGTTGTCAAAAGGAAGTTCTTCAGAGAGGTAAGCAGCAGAAGGATGATCAAAAATGTTTCTATTATCCACACTCGATGCCTGATTGTCCTGTGAAAAATGTTGCTGTGAATCTTGCAAAAACGGACTTCTACCAGGACCCTCTACCCCAGGGCAGCCTCTGGATCGTCTACCCATATTACCAAATGCGTTATTCGATCTCTGCTGGAGGATCGGGCATTGTGCACGCCAATGACCCTCTTGTCTGCAATAAGCACACTGGGTTATGTTTACAGGACCCGATGGCACATTTCCCTGTGGAGCATACTGTCCTCTAAATTGCGAATTACCCTCTCTAGGACCTCTAACAATTTGCTGCAATAGAACTTTTGTTTTTCAGTCTCCTTTTCTCTTTTCAACTCTTTATGTTTCGTTATTGACACGATTCTCATAGTACTGAGCCATATGCAATACTTCTGACTAAGACTTTGCTTGCCAAGTGCTCTCTGAAGACATCATTTGTGACTGGATGTCAGGCAGCAATCCATGCACAAATGTGTCCACAAATAATCGTTTCCCAGACTCTGCGCTGAAATCTTGTCCACTGAAATCTGAAAATACTTGTTCGAACCGATTAAAGAACTCGATAGTACCCTCAGACTTCCCTTGGACACAGGCAGTAATCTTGTCCCAAATAATCCTTCTTTCAGGAATTATAGCTTTTAACTTTGTAACTATTCTATCATGCAAAGTCAGTATTACCTGTGGTGGTCTCTCGCCAGCTGGCCTTTCTCTATCTAGTCTAACCATGTTATCCCATGTATCTCCTAATCCTGGTACATCGTCTATAGTCCTAATCTGTTTCCACAAATAAACAGGTAGGAGTACAGGAAATAAATCAATATCGCTTAAGGTAAATACTGATGATTGCAAGACTGACTCTATTTCTTTATAGAACCCTGTCGGATTCTTCCTAATATCGGGAATAGATTGTTTAATGATGTTCACTTCCTGTCTCGAGAACGGGACGTGAACAAACTGAGACACATAATGTGCAGGGATATCTTGAGCAGGTGTACCTGTTGCAACATTAGCGGGAATCTCAACTTTTGGGACAAATGTCGGAGGAACCTCTCTCATAGGCAACTGAGAAGTACGCAGCTCCGAACGCTTACTGAGCAACAGAGCTAAATCAAGCGCTGAAGCAGCTGAAGAAGTGTCAAACGGAAAAGCTCTCTTATAAATATTCAATAATTCTGCGGGACAATAAATCTTTTTTTTTATACATTCATCCTGCAGGTACTCTACCATTACCTGTATCACTTTCCTCTGCATTTCTGGCGTATACTGACTATACGTGTCATATACTTCAACAGGAGTTATCGACATATCTGAAATCCACCTAATCGCATCTTTTGTACAAATTTGTGTTTCCTCATTTCGGTACTGACATAGCGTCCAAACTATCACCATCTACATCTTCATTCCGCTACCTTTCCAACTCCCTTCTGTACTCAAAAACCCTCTCGACGTGCTCATGTACTTTCTCCGCAGTATCTCTAGAAAATGCTAAAATATTCAGCTCCCTCAATCCTTGTGGGAGATCTATATCATTTAACCTGTTCCACATTATACGTAAATGAACTCCCAATCCTTCACAGAATTACGAGTTACAACCGTCGATCCCACTCCCCGATCAACTGCAAGCGGTGCAGAAGAGGGAGAGTAGGCAAATCTTGTACATTCGGTAACAAAGGTACTATTACTGGTGCAACAGGCAAACCCACCGGACCCATAACAGCTGGCAAAGGTGGAGGAGCAGGTGGAGGAGCGACAAGAGGAGGAACAACAGCTGGAGAAAGAGGGACATTAATAGGAGCGATAGGAGGAACAGGAGGAGCTATGGGAGGAGAAAAAACAGCAGGAAGAGGAACATACGGAGGTGGCGCAGTGGCACCAGGCCTTCGTTCATTTAGAAGTTTGTCAATCAGCTCATCAGATACATGAAAGTCTTTAGAAGGATACATTTTCTGCATACCAAGTGAAAAAGCCCTATCCATATTCCTAACTGACTCAGACTGTTTATTTTGATCATATAACAATGCTTTTTCGGCATTCGTAATATGATGGCGTGCATGTTTTTCCCTACTCTTAAGTTGCTGTATAGCTTCTTTCTTCCAATTCTGTAATACATAAAATGCTGCAGGTCTAGCCTTTTTCTTTAATAATATGGATTCTAAGTATTCAATATGAGGAATTTCAAAACTACCATTGATTGGCCACTGAAGTTCAGAAGCATGTCTAGTTTGTCTGTGCCAAATATCATTAAACACTATACTACCAATGCCGTGCTTACAGTACACAGTACACGCTAGCGACCCCTCCATTGGTGCCGGTCAGCCAAATTCCAAAGATTGTCACTGTGGAATAACGCCCTGAAGCAGGCAGACAATTTCCCAGGCATATCAGAATACTGGTGTTACCTGGTCATTAATTGCACTTGCAAGTGTAATACGCCAAAACTAATTATCAGGATACTTAAGAATTGGGTCACGACTCACCTGATCAAATTCTAAGGAGGTCCGATCGGATTTCAAAGAACTATCAAAGGTCCCTCATGGTTGGTGATTTCGGCAAATCTGCCCGCCTCCATATATGGACCCTCGTCAAGATGCCGTCTCGGACCGCGTGCTCAATGTCCAGGGATCGGGTCGTGCAGCGCTGCTGAGGTATCGCGTCTCATCCAGGAAAGGGGCCCCCTTTTTCACCATCCGATCCCGGTCCAATAGCCGCGTCAACCTTCAACGAGATGGCATCAATCTTGAGGGTCCCTATTCGGGCACCATCTGTTAAAGCAAAAGGAAATCTCGAGGCTGAGTACCCCAAAAGGAAATACACCAGCGGCCCCCAACATGTAGCTCGCGAGCAACATGTTGCTCGCAGCCCCCATTCATGTTACTCGCCAGCTCTTCAATAAGGGCCTGGATTGCGCATGTATCTGAAAGATATACTGCGCAGGCGTGAACCACGGGTCAAACGTGCTGCCCCATTTCAAGTTTCACCGCCATTTTCACTTGAAAGGACATTGGAGCTGCTCGTAAATTAACGTGCAGCTGTCATTCCTGTGCGCGGCAGTAACCAGCCCTATCTCTCAGCATATTATCTGCATTGGGACTGCTGTCAGTGTTGGCCTCCGAAGCTGAAATTCACATTTATCTTGCTAAGTGACTTCTATACAGCAAGGTCAGGTAGGTCGAGTGTTTAATGATTTTTTTTTTGTTTAACATGTGTTTGTTTATTCAGAGTGAAAGGGTGTGCGAGTAAGTGACTGCCAGTGTCCATGTTTACAACATTATGTGAGTGATCAGATGTGATTCAACAAGTGTTCGAGTGCTAGTTGAAAGTGTGATAAGTGTGTGCTCAAGTTTCAAGAGAAGGCACAGTTGTGTACGTACATGCAGGCAAGAGAAATAAACAGTGTGAAAAAAAAGTGCAAGAATTTCACGGCTGCCTTTATAAATCCCAGTGTTCCCCCTTCAGTTTTCATTGCTAACACAAATTGATCATACAAGCCTTTCCCCAGACATAACAGTCAGGAAATTTGACAAACCAATGTTACTACGGGTGAAAAGTATAATAAAAGGAAATAGCAAACATTGTAAGGCTACATGTACATCTGTACATGACACTTCAATTTGCATGATACAGCTGACAGGTTTCCTTTCTTTTGTTGTTCTCTTGCCACTAAAGATCTTTTTTAGCAGCTCATACAAACAGAATATTTTCAGCATTGGTTAATTATTCAGCACTTCATGGCATAATGTGCATAGCCAGGTGTCCAAAATGTATAAGGGCAAACAATGTTGCACAAACTGCCCTGAGGCAATTAATCTCATAATCATCATGCACTGGGTAGAAATATTATAATAATAATTATTTAGCATTTATATAGCGCTACTAACCCTTGGGTATCTGAGCGCTGCTTATTATTACCCACAGTGTGTGGTGCTCATTTATTGACCTTGGAAGGATGAAAGGCTGAGTTTGGCCCTGCTGGGATTCGAACCTGTGTCAGCAGGCTCTGCACAGATGTCAAAGCGAGCGCTCTACTCGCTGTGCTAACGGACCGGCTGCACTAATACATTATGCACTAATACAGATGCAGGCATCCAGTGACAGAAGCTGTAGTGTGCTAGGATGTTACCTCTCATTCTACTATTGTCTTATCCTCTTTCATGGGATGAATGTTTAAAATATCAGCGTGTGTTGCTTTGCAGAGAGGGCAGAGGGTTGTGTAAGGGGATTGGGATAGAACTGGATGTATAGATCTAAACAGAATGGACACTGACTGATTTTACCATGTTCCTTGGGATTGAAATATAAGTTGCAAGCAGCATCAGGGATTCTGCTATGCAGTAGGCATGCTGGGTGTAGAAGAGAGGGATGCAAGAGGACATAGGGGAGAGAAGGATTCAGTAAAGAGTATACAATGGAGAAAAGGGGGTGCAACAGACACACAAGGAGTATGCATAAGAAAAGGCTGCAGAGGGGAGCACTGGAACACAGGTGAGGGGTAGGACATGATGCAGAAGAGAGGGTTACAGAAGGGAAGAATGTTTATAATGGAGAGCGGGATAATGCAAAGAGACAGTATTGTGCAGAGAAAAGTGGTTCAGGAGAGAAGGCACAAGAATACTGTCTGAGGGGTTTAGTAGGGGTAGTAGGAGTGCACAAAAGTTATACAGGTACAGGACAGCTAGGTGCACAGGCAGATTGGTGGAGGGAGAAAAAGGAGATGTGAAGCAAGGGTGAATGATGAAAACTACACAAGCATACTGCTAAACAGGGACTGTTCTAGGGTTTACATGGCCTTGTGAGGCAAAAGATGTGCGGGCCCCTTAATTTGAGTAACTATTGACATCACAGAAATTGACTTCAGAGAGAGTGACATGAGTGATACTTGGAATGATCAGGGGAAGTTACTTTATAAGAAATTGCTCTGAGTAAGCCAAAAACCAAATACAATGATGTGCAATTTATGAACGGCCACTATTATTATTATTACTAATAATAAAAATAATGGAGCAATATCATGACTGATGCTTCCTTTGGGTAGCAGACAGTTTGAATTTAGTCATTTCTAGTGACTTCTACTGTTGGCAGCTAATGCACATAGAGATAAAAAGATTTGTGCAGGATTACACATTTTAGTGGTGAAGCTGGGATTTAAAAGATCCTTTTTTCATTTTCAGCATAAAGATAACCTAGAGATCAAAAAACCAAAAAAAATCTGTGTGTGGTAATTGTAGTAAAGTATCAGACATATTTGTAGAGTCAGTTATATTTTGCCAGCAATATAATAAAACAGTTTGCCGAACTTTCACTACACAAGGCATATTTATTTATCGTCAGATCAAGATACTAAGCTGGTCTGAGATTTATACTTGTTTCACAGAATTATTATTGTTGCTATGTCTGATTGAGGTATTGAGGCAGCAGTGTTAAGGTGTCTTTTGAGGTTGATCCTTATGTACTTCGGGTGACAAGTGTCTTGATATTAGTGCCATTTTTACGCCATACATTGCGTGATGGAGTGGATTCTTATGCCATGTTTTAGCATTTCTACAATTAGCTACAGCAGAGCTGGCACTTGAGAATCTGTGCATTTAATGCTCTGTGATTTCCCTGGAGGCAAAAGCCAATTTGTATATTGCAGTGAGAACTGCATACTAGGAGTAGCCCTTTGTCCCCTGGCACTAAAACCTGCCTCTGCTACTGGTGATTGTTCGCACTGCGAGCTCAAGGGAAAATGCATGTGTCCCATCCGACCTGGCAGCCCCACGCCAGTGGACCAAGGCCTGGTCATGCAACCCAAAGTGGGGCACTGCAAATTCTCTCTGTCTCACTAAAACTTACTGGAAACACTATAAACTGAAAAAAGAAATGAACCCAAGTTCCAGGGACGTGGCATCCTTGTAGCTGGGATCCGCTGCAACATTTGCCACTTTTCAATCTTTCCCAGAAACCCCAAACTCATACTGCCCCTTCAGCCTAGTGCACTCTGCAGCCTCAGGACCACTCTGATTTTACCCTGTCTGTTGTCTCTGCACCTGTGTGTACAGAGCTCCCCTGCCCCTCCATTCCAATGGAAGCACAGCTGACAAAGAAGGGTATTGTGTACCCAGCATAGGCCGACTACGTCCACAGGCTGTCTAGTCACGGGCGGTACATGGCAGAAAGCACAGTCCCTGATTCAGAATAGGTCTCCCTGGTGACTGGCACCACTGTTATCACTCACCTGTTCTCCCAGATTACTTGCCTGTAGTAAGTCAGGCATACAAGTCACCCTGGTTCTTCACACACAGGATGTTCAATGTTCCTGACAAACATGGCATCATAGGACCTATTTAATACTGTGACACCCAATTACCAAATCACCAGGAGCCCTGCTCATCACCCCACAAGCATGGACAGCTGGGACCATAATGACACATTGCATAAGACAACACTTTTCATGTGAACACAAAAAGATATCACTGGCAGAGAACTTAACCACCTCTCTTACAATTCTATTAAACAAAAAGGCTCTCACATTAGCAGATCCACTTCCCCTTTTCCGGCTCTCTCCATCTCTTTATCTCTCTATCTATGTATCTCTCTATCTATGTATCTCTCTCTCTCCTTTCACACACACACACACACACACACAAACACACTACCTGTTTAGTCCTGCTTTTTTCACCACACTCTGGGAATTGTATCCTACAAGTATCAGAATACAAAGAAAAAAAACAAGACTGGGTGGATTACACCCTGTTCACATAAGACAAGTTTAGGACTGTGTCCAGGACTGAAAAAGTATTCATATCACAGGCCAACATTCCACATACCACATTCTGACACAACCCCACAGATCACACACAACCTCTTAGTACACACACACACACACACACACATACACACAATTCCCCTCACCCCACCCCCCCCAGGACGTGACCTTGCAACTCAAACACAATATTGTACTGGACACCGACTATGGAGGGTTTCTGAAGAAAAGCATGGATGTCTGACCCAACATTTTGATAACATGATAAAATTAGGTTATTTTGTAACCTAGGATCTCCACAGCCCATGACTAACCTATTGCAGTCCTCAGAAATCCTGGACTGTCCTAGGGCACCTAAGCGTTCACCTAAGGATGGCCGAGGCAGTGCATGTGACATAGGACAGTCAAGGTTGGCACTTACCACCTTGGGCTGAGCTATTTACAAATCCCAACAGTTGTCAAGTGGGGTAATGAGCACCCAAGGAGGCCTAGGGAACCCATGGGTGTCACAAGCTCCCCTTCTGTGCTTAACAGCTTTCACCTGTATACCAGGGCAACAATAAGTGTTGATTGCCACCCAAACTCTCTGAAAGATAAAAGAATCAACCAACTATTTCATTGTTATTTTTTTTATTTGTATGTGCTCCTTGAGTCACTCAGGGACCATGCTGAAATATAACACTACTCTGTAGTGTAGAATAATACCTAAGTGGTCTTGTCCAGCGCTTGTCTGCCACTATTGGGAGCCTCGATGCACTTCATATGTCAGCACTGCTGAGAAGAAGGGAATGCACAAGAGTCAATCAGTAGGAAAACATCAGTGTTGCGATAGGATAGTGAGGGTGATGAATGTGATAGGTGGGCCAGTAGTAGTAACTAACAAGGCAAAATGTTTCATAAAAGATAGAGCCACATAAATAAGCAAGAGGGGCCATAATACACTGGGGGAGGGTGGGTGTGCAAAGAATGTAGTCGGTAACAATCAGTCTTTTTTTCTTTTTCCATTTATTTATACAGCTGAGGTGACTCAGAACTTCAACTTGTACTCTTGTCAGGTGTAGACTGGTGAAACAAAATGGCTCTACCTCTACCTCCCCACCACTGAAGAAATCAAGAACATATTCATATACTTTTAGGGATGAATGGGAAGAACAATATTTCTTCACAAGTTTCAAAGGGAAAGCTATATGTTTAATTTGTCAAGCAAGTATTTCAGTTGGGAAGAAATGCAATTTGGAAAGGAATTTTACCACAGTTCATAAGTCATATGACATAGACTACCCAACCAACAGTAATCTTAGGTGAGCACGAGTTGAAGAGCTTAAAACTGCATTGAGCGCTCATCAATCAATTTCTAAGAAAACAGTTTCTCATTCAAAAGCAGCAACTGTGGCATCAATGAAAGTGGCCCATATTCTTGCAAAAAAGAAGAAACCATTTGAAGATGGTGAAATAGTAAAATAAGCTATGCTTGTAACTGCTGATTCACTGTTCCAGGACTTTAAAAATTACTCTCAAATAATAGCTGCCATTAAAGATGTCCAGCTCTCAGGAAACACAGTGGTTCTTAGAATTGAGGTAATGTCAGAGGATGTTGACCTTCAGCTTAGGAGTGATTTAGAAAAGTGTGATTTTATGAGTTTGCAGTTTGATGAATCAACTGATATAGAAGATACTGCCCAGCTATCTATTTTTATTAGAATGGTGTTTGAAGATAGCAGTGTGAAAGAAGACATTAGCAGTTCTTCCACTTATGGGGAAGACAAGAGGAGAAGACATTTATCAAGCTTTCAAAATGTTTATAAAAGACATCAATATGCCACTTCAGAAACTTGTGGCAGTAACAACAGATGGTGCACCAGCCATGATAGGGCGGAATAATGGTTTTGTTGCTCTTTGCAGAAGAGATCCAGACTTTCCAGAATTCAGAAGTTATCATTGCATTATTCACCAACAGTCACTGTGTTCCAAGGTACTCAATTATCAGCATGTCATGACTGTCGTTTTAAAAATTGGCAATTCTATACGTGCAAGGTCATTGCAAAACCAACTTTTCAAATCACTTCTAGATGAAATGGATGCTCAATATGGTTTTCTACCATTCCATACAGAGGTACGATGGCTTAGCAGGGGTAAAGTACTGTAAAGATTTCTGGATCTCCTACCTGAAATTATTGTGTTTTTAGAAGGAAGAGGGGAACAAGTTGAGCAACTCAGTAACCCTAAATGCTTATCTGATTTGGCTTTTCTTAATGATTTGACATCTAAACTGAATGCTCTCAAACTTGAACTCGAAGGGAAAGATAAAACAATAACAGAACTTATTGGGTCAGTTAATGCATTTAAAGTCAAACTGAATTTATGGATGACTCAAATGGAAAAGGGTATCTTAACTCACTTTCCCAGTCTGGAAAAGTTAGTAAGGGAAAGTGCTGTTTATGACAAAGATATGTATGCTGAACATCTCGACCTAATCAGAAAAGGCTTTGAGAAACGTTTTTCTGATTTCATGATCATTGAACCTGTGGCTACTTTTATAACCAACCTATTCATGGAAACTGATGTCACTGACACTGCATCTCAAATTGCAAATGCATTCAGATTAAGCATCCCAGACCTTGAAATGGAAATTATTACTCTGCAAGCAGACTTGCATCTGAAAGCAAGATCATCACACACCGAAATTTGGGCCATGGTTCAAAAGTCCAAATACCCACTTCTGAAGCAATCCTCTCAGTGTTTGCTTGCTTGTTTTGGGTCAACTTACTTATGTGAGTCTGGATTTTCTACAATGAAGATTCTGAAATCAAAATACCGATCTCGGTTGACCAACACAAATCTAAATGACTGCATGAAACTTGCAGTAACCCATTACACCCCCAACTTTGACAAATTGGCCGAAGATATGCAATGTTAAGTTTCACACTAAACTACATTGGTGTTACAATTGCTCTAACAACTTACATTCAAATGCACTCAAATTATTATAACTTGGCCTGGATGATGTTTTTACTTTACACATGGCAAGATATTCAATCATTAGAAAATGTTTGCGAAGTGACATAATATTCAAACTGAATGCTCTAAAATTGCTAATGCATTCAAATTACACTTGCATTTAAGGATATCTGAACAGGCATTTAAAATCTCTTTCCAGACTTGAGAAAGTTAGCAACTGTAAATATAGGTATTATGCCACAGATCTGGACACTTGCATCAAAGACTTTGAAAGAGATTGTTCCATTTTGTACCTTTGAACGTGTAGCTACTTTCACATCCATCAGTTACTGATTTTTGCTTCGAAATTGCAAATGCATTGTTGTTAAACATAGCTGAAGTAGGAACCATCACTCCATGAGGTAACATGTTCTGTATTGCATGAACAATCTGAAATCAATGTATGGACCTTGGTTGGGGAATATCAATCTGAATAACCTTCATGTCTAGAGGCTCTCTTAGGTTATTTTAAAAGACATTTGAAAGTTAAACTTAATCTGATTAAAGTGTTATGCATTTACTCTTTATGAATGTCAATGTCCATGACCAATACTCACCAACCCTTACAGAATTTGGCCCAGTTTACTGTCCTTCTGTGCATAGATATGCTCCTTCTGTTACATTTCAAAATAAATCCTTGGAAGGGCAACTCTCAACTCTCCCTCGCCCTACAAAGAGGTATTTAAATCCTACAAAGTTTGGCTAAGTTTCCTGTTATCATGAGCATCAAAGTATTAAATTGGTTCAACAATTTTCAAAAAAATCCTTGGGTAAGAAACATCAAGCCCACCGGTTAAGAGACATTTGACTCCTACAAAGTGTTGACTAACGTTACTGTTATTGTGTGTGTTAACGTGCTCCATTGCTAAACATTTCGTACATTTGAGTGTGAACAATAAAAACCCTTGCAAAGAGGTATGTAAATCATACTAATTTTTTACCATTTTATTTTTCCTTTTGTGCAGGGGTTTTCATTCATAAGTGGCAACAGGTTGCTGACTTGCTAAGCATTGTGGATGTGCCAGAAGCAAGCTTAGCTAAAACATGATCCCTCCCTCAGAGGGAGAGCTCCTGGACTGAATTCCATGTCACTAAACTACAGTATGCCAGCACACCTGCTCTATGAGTCATGGAAGGCCAGGATCATTTTGTTTACGCCACCTTGCATGGCCCATTGGGTTTTGCAGGCTGGAGTGCTGCAGTTGAAGTTTGTGCAAGACCACTCCTGCACCACCCCTATATTTCTTTGGCCTGGGGTGGCAAAATGGTAGCGCTCTGGCTCCACCACATCTGTCAGAACCAGGAAGCTCTCCATGCTTCTTGGTTCCTGGCTTTGGGGTGAGCATTAGCCAGACATGCAACATGGGAGCCTACAGCAGGAGTGTCTAGCAGCCTGGGTAACCAGAAAATCATGTTTTGCTATGTGTGTATGTATGAGTGTATATAAGCCTCAGGTCTGTGTGACATGTCTAAGTCTGCATGTGAATGAGATGGCTGTGGTGTGTATGTCGTAGTCATCTATGATTGAATGGATGAATGGTTGTGCATGTGAATGAGAATACAGTTTAGATTTTGTAGTGTGGTGATTGGGTGCGTGTGTGAGGGAATGAGAAAGCAGTGTGACTGTGTATACTTGTTCGCGTGAATGTGTATTAATGAGAATATGAATGTGTTCCTGTGGCTGGGGGAGCAAGAAAGCCAGATAGTGGTGGAGGGGGGCGCATTGAGAAAGCCAGTACATGTACAAAGGCAGTTCAGTTCTTTCTCTAGCATTCTCGGCAAAACAAAAGCTATGAGAGTTGTGTCATTGGTTGGGTATAAGACTGCATTGCTGAAGTCATGTATGGAGAGGTTTTCTTAAAGGGGCATGCCTACATTGGTGCAGCCAGTATAGGTATGCTTTCTTACAGTGGCATGGCATTTATTTTGGAATTATGTCAAACTCAACATGAGTGTTCTTACATGAAATATGGCATAAATTGGTCCAGCCCACACGGACATATTGGGGCAGAAACATGAACGTTTCTTTACACTAACATAATACTAGTATATATTGTGGGGAATGGCATCATAAAAAATATTTCAGAAACATGCTCCTGTGCCTGGCTAGTGACTTGGTATCTAATGTACATTTTTCATGTGTTACCCTACAAAACGAGTAGTAAACTGTGTGGCATTTTGCCCAATTTGTCAAAGACAGTGTGCTGTAAAATGTACCATTTTAACACATTATTTAAAAAAAGTTCTCGGGGGAGAACGCCCCCGAACCCTCCTAGTGGGATTCAGGCTCCCTCGCTACACTCGGTCACTTATGAGCATTTATTTGAAATGGTTTTTCACATGCGGTTAAAAATTCTGCCAAATACTTCTATGCTTCTGTGTTTAAAAACATTGTTTGGGGGGGGGGGCATCCTATAAAAAAGAACCTGTAAAGAAGTATTTAAATCCTACTAGATTTTGACAAAAATGTTACTCAATCATGTGCACACAAATGCACCATTTCAAAACATCCAAAGAAATAAAGATCTTGAGGGATGCAGGAAGAGACAGGAGAGAGAGCCAATGCAAAAATTGTTTATTGTTGCACATTAACGTGCCTTTTTTGTGATATTAACTTCAGTTGAATTGTAATTTGATTAACAATCGATTTGCTAACACCTGAACGCTGATATTTTACATCGAGGTTCAGCTGTTGCTCACCATTTCATTTCATACAGAAAAGTTGCTCATTGGCCACAAAAGGTTGGGGACCCCTGAAATACACCAAACACGGGCTTATTAAGATTCACAGATCTTTATTCTAAAACTGTACAGTTTACAAAGAAAACAAAGTATCAGATAGCTATCTAGCCCTCAGTACATCACAGCGAATACCAGCCCTTCCGGTGTGAGAAGTGAGAGGTATTGGACATCTAAACAGTTGTACATTTTATACATTTCCAATTACAATGTCCAGCCCCTCTACAGGTTAATAATCCATGGTCTAGAGTTCGTGCCAAATTCACCTCTGGCTTGTCCGACTATATGCACATGGATCATCCTCAGTTTACATATAAACAAGTTACAATGGCAACAGTGTATTCTTGGATTTAACAATAAGCCTTAACACATGTCCTTTACAATGCAGTTCAGTTAGTGTCCACGTTCAGTATTTGTATAACATTGTAGCCAATGTATGTCCACGGATCAGACTTATTGGTGCAGACAATCCTCTGTCTACAAGTCAGGCATGGGACAAGGTCTCTTTACTGAACCCAAACATTCGGCAATGGACAGTTTACACATTAACTTTCGTACAAGGTTCAGGACGGCTCAGTTACAAGCGGGAAACACTGTCCACCATTTTAGAACACAAAATTACTTTGGAATAGAAATCAAAATGGTGGATGGACCTAAAATGATGGCGAAGTCGATCTAGAGTCGGAACTTTGCAATGCGGTTTTCTTCGCAGAGCGACTGGGTTTAGGCCAATATATACAATAAAGGAGGCACAATATAATATCTTGTTTAACATGGACATTGTTCATTTTGTGTGTATTCATTTTGTTCATGACAGTGCACATTGCCCAACTCCCCACCTACCCTGTGTACATGTCCACATGGACCCAGTGCTCAGTGTAGCACTCACACATATCCATCAACATCCCTGTGGTTCATAAGTATTCATAAATCAGTGATTGGCGTACAGCATGGCCATCCTGTGCATCATGTACCTGCAGGGGGGCTGCTTCTCCTCCGTCTTCATCCTCATCATCCACGCCCGGTGCATGCATGTCAATGTTAGGTGGCAGTGGTACATTTCTCTGGATGCACATGTTGTGCAGCATAACACAGGCCATGGTGATCTTTGCCACCATCTCAGGCCTATAAAGGAGAGCACCTCCAGACCTGCTTAGGCAGTGGAACCGCGCCTTCAACAGGCCAAAGGTCTGCTCAATCACGACACGGGTACAGGTATGAACATGATTGTACTCCTCTTCATGGCTGTTCCGCAGGTTCTGCACAGGGGTACGTAGCCACGGCTTCAAGGGATGTCCTCCATAACCTGCATGGGAGTACAAAGAGGTCTGTGTGAGTCACTCTGAGCTGCCATCTTCAAGATTCACAGCCATGGCCGCAGCTATTTGCTGTTGACATGCACATGTCCCTGTACGTATGCACAAAGATTATTTAGATGCTTTGTATACTGCAATATGGTGTGCTAGTCTGGATGGCGTTGAACAGATGATGCAGGGTGATTACTTGCATGCTGATGCGGATGTACTGTGGATGCAGAACGATGTCTTGCCTCCCATGATTGCAGTGTATACTACTCTGTGCATGATCAGACTAGCCACATTGGCACAGTTGCAATCATGTTTGGTCATGCATTGCTAGACATACCCATGGTGGCCTTGTTGTGCATCTTACATGTTGTTATTGAAATAGGGCATTGGTCCAATGTGTGGCAGTGATGTGTCATGTTCGGGTTGAGAGGTTCAGGTCAGGAGTATTTAGCTCTGAGTGCATTGTCCACTCACCGGCCATTCACACCCTGGTGGAGTATGCATCCCCCCACCTCACAACCCTGATGCACTGCCATGGGCCAGTCAGGCAACTCACCAAGCAGCCAGGCACGACGTCCAGCATGCCGCTCCATGTGACGGGGTAGCGTGGAGTTACGCAGCACCATGGCATCATGTGTAGATCCGGGATATTGGGCGCAACAATGTGTGATGATCTTGCTGGAGTCACATACCATCTGCACATTGATGGAGTGGTATTGCTTGCGATTGTGATACACAGCCTCTATGGCATGATGGACTACCAATTCGAAATGGGTGCAGTCGAGGGCACCGACGCAATTGGGCATGCCTGCCAGTGCATGGAAGCCTACTTTGGTGTCGGCAATCTCCTGGGCAATCCATGGTAGGGATATGTGGGTGCTAGCGTGCTTCAGGAGGGCATCCATCACATGGGTCAGCATGCGTGAAAAAAGTGGTTGTGATATACCATGCAGCTGGCCCACTGTATGCTGGTAGGTGCCTGTGGCCAGGACATGGAGCACAGACACCACCTTTAGTAGCGGGGGGATGGCAGTGCGTATTTCAATGAGGCTGACAATGTCGTCATGTATCATGTCCACAATGGTGGTGATGGTGACCGGTACAGGGTGTGGATCATCTCAGGGGTTAGATTGAATGGACTAGGTCTGATGCGAGGGATTGGTGGCTGCCTACGAGGTACTACTGGCTGCACTGGTGGTAACTGCCGGGCCTGTCTCACCCTCCTTCTCCTCCTGCGACTCCTCTGTGCTGCCTGTGGCTGTGGCTGTGGTTGTTGTTGTAGTTCGTGTTGTTGCAGTAGTTGTAGCAGTATAGGCATGTCCTCCAGCCCCATGATTTCAACGCTAGTGGTATAATTTTGGTGTGGGAAGGGGTGTGGTGTGTGGGTGTACTCTTTTTATACTGGAACTGGCTCCATTGACTCCACCTTTGGTGATTGTGTGCACCTGTGGCAGTTGCCTTCACTGCAGGTTGCTGTTTACAGGTGGTCCACAATGCCTGTATGGCCGCCGTTGTGCAGGCCCTATTTACTGCCTTCGGGATGCCAGTAAGTGCATGCCTGCGTAACTTGTAATGTCCTCCTATTACCGGCATCCCAGTATTTCCTCCGCAAAGGGGCGCGTGTACGCGTGAAAGCCATTATGAAGGGGCACGGTACGGGCGGTGGCGGTATTGGCGGTATTGGCGGGTTGTCGGGTCGTAATGGCCCGGACCCGTTAACGATGCCGGTAATACCATTCCGCCTTCTTATTTTCATTACCTCCATTCTCGTGATGAGGCCCTTTGACTTATAAAAACCTATTAAATTGACAGAGAAATCTTTTTAAAGATGCATCCCACCCTTTGGACACCTCTACTCCAGTAGTTAGCCAGTGGCATCACATCTTGGCATTCCCTTTGCATTTTCCTCCTGGGTTCTCATGAGCACTTGCCCATTAGTACTGCCCATTCTATCTATGCATTTCTCTCACTGCACAATGCATATGTGCATTTATAGGAGCATTGTTTAATTTATTTTGTATAAGTAAGGGAAATGCAGATGCAAATGATTTGTAGAAGATTGTTAAGTGGCAGTTGGTGTGTGGAAGCTTAGCATGGCTATAGCGTTATATGTAGTGTTTTTGTAAATTATTGGTGAATGGATGTGTGATTGTTTGAAAGCAGGTATTGAGGGAGTCTTACACATATAAAATTAATAAGTAGAAGGGCTACCCTGTGCAATGGTGTGCACCTGCCATTCAGGTCTTTTAATGATCCATGGTCTGGAAAGGGCACTGTGGAGACCATGGATATTTATAAAGGTTTGTCGATTATGGTTCTTAATGTATGCTGGATAAAAGTATTTGGGACTGAAAATTGTTTCTGTCATTTTATATTTTTCTCTAGTATACAATTGTCCACTGGGTGGGGGAACCAGCCAATACATTTGCTAGGAACGCGGGCCTAAACCTCCGAGCCAGCCAATACGTTGGCTAGGAACGTGGGCCTAAACCGCCGGTACCAGTCCACGTTCCAAGCCACCTGATGGCGGTTCTCCTGGCCACCATCTCCCCCCCACCCTCCGTCCCATTTTGTCTTATTTTATTTACCCTCTACTTACCTTATTTCAGCAGTGGCAGGTGCCGCTGTCACATCTGCGCCTTCTCTTCACCTCCTGCAGGTTGCCATGGAAAGGGAAGAGGGGCACAGTACAGAGTCCACCCTTCCTTTTCCATGGCGGCCATCTTGGAAGAGGATTTCCTTCCCACAGCAGGACGCCATGCGTGTCATGCTGTAGGAAGGAAAATCCTTTTTTTCAGCACCCCAGGGTTACCATTTTGGCAACCCAGGGTGCTAATGGCCTTCATCCCCCATTGCAGGGGCTGGAACAGGGGATAATGTCCCAGAGTCCTTGCTATTCGACCTCGGTTCACTAGGGCAAAAAACTTGGGCTGTTGGGCCATTATCCCCTGTTATCCCCTGTTCCAGCCCTTGGAACGGGGGATGTATGCCACAATATTCCCATTCGCATAACACAAGATGCTAATGGAAATGTTGGAGAATCTTATTGGGTCTATCTACCATATTGAGAAATGTAAAGTAGATGGAGTCTATAGACTATTTTTGGTTCTATTTTTTAATTGTAAAAGGTGGTTCCTAAACAGGAGAGGTCAGAAAGTAAGGTGGGGACCAACTACTAATATGGAGGGGCAGGTGGACAGGGGAAAATGTTGCTTGTGTGTTACATCTAAGGTAGGTGGCAGTGTTTTTCATGCTCCTTGATTACAGATTGAAACACACTTTAAAATTGCTCCCCCCTACAGCGTGTTGTGTTGCAGTTAAAACAGAGTACTGTTGTCTTCGAAATATATGGATCAACAGCCTCTGTTATTACTTGCAAGTTAGCTGGTGGAATTGTGTGTCCCACAGAAATAGACTGTGTGGTAACAGTATTAGTTGTGGAAGATGAGGTGGAGGAAGACAGCCTACTTCTTGCTAAGAAAGGAACAAAATTTCTGAGAGCATTTCTGTGGTTGAATTTGGTGTGGCGGCGCATGGAGGTGGTCCTATAGGAGTACTGTCCAGGTAGTCTGCGACTAAGTACAATGTTGCACTGAGTTCATTTTACTTTGGTAGCTTTAGCCTCGGGTACATGCCCAACAGTGGTAAAGAACTGCCACATCAATGATTCTCTCTGGGTGCTAGAGGTAAGCACTTCCTCTACTTCATCTTCTTGATCCCTTCATTGTCTTTGGATGTACTGCACATTGTTTTGTGTGTAAGTCCTCCAGCTGGTGGAGGGGTGGCTCTTGGAGAGGAGGGATGATGATAGCTAATGCCATTTTTAAGATTAATAGCATGTTTGCTAAATTTCTTCCAAGTATGTGCTCTGTGCTAAATTGTTAATGGATAATCAGTAAGAATAGGTGTAGGAGTTGTGCAAGTGTACATTTTATGCTTGAAAGTTCCTAGATCAACAGAAAATTCAGTTTCAAACTGTTTGCGACGCACTGACCCGATTGCGAAGTACTGACGTGATCGCAGATATGTCATCATGCCGCACATGAGCGCGTGGTCATGTCACACTGTCCGGAAAGTCTACGATGACCTCAGACATTTGCAGACGTCGATGAACACAGAAAATGCTGCACAACGTATATAGAAGTGCTAAACATTATGCTAGAAGGTGGGGAATGGCAGAGTTTTAAGGTGAAACTTTGTAAATTGGACACATATGTTGCTATATTGGGCTAAATATGATATTAGTAACTTGTAGGAAATTAAGGGTGTACTGGTAAAAACCTATGAAATTCACTGAAAAAACATTGTTAAAGGGATGTTATGGTTACATGTAAAACCAAAAAACCTCAGAAATTAATTCACTGGTTATGGTAAGCTAAGAAACCATAACTGGTGCCATCATTGTGCACTGCTAAGACTAAGACCCAGTACATGAAAGATGACATCACACATGTCACTGATGACATGTCATGAATAGTCCCTACAACGGGTTGTGTTTATAATGCTGGTAACAAGATGTCAAGGGTGATCGAGAGATCTATCATAAACTATTTCAATTTCATGTATTACAGAATGTTCTCATCAACAGAATACATTATATTCAAGTGTTGTTGTTAATACCGACACCTAATCATGCATACAAATAGGCAATGGCTGCAGCATGTATCAAAAAAGTAAAACATTTTTTATCTGGTAATTTCCGATAGTAATATAATAAATGCTACCTTATCAACATTTTGCGTAATGTGGAATAAATAGCTAACAATTTCAAACTTACATTATACTTCTGTTAGTACATATAAAAACCCAGAATGCATACAAATTAGAGCCAAATACAGGGAAACTAAAGTAAAGATGAAAGAAACAACAGCACCAAAAAATTACAATAATATTAGAGTTGATTATCATGTGCACAAATGAATTGTGTGTTTGAGGCCTGCTGATTGCCCCATGTATGTGCACTGTGAGGTGAAATCAAATTCTATGGACAGTACTTAAGAAGATATAAGAAGGTTAATGTCTCTCTCTCTCTCTATATATATATATATATCCTTTTCAATTTTTTTAATTCTCATTGTTAGTAAAAATCAAAACAAGCCTAGGCATGTCAGTGAACAAAAACATGTGGGCCAGATATGTGATGTCATCAGTGATGTTATCAATGCATTTGTGATGTCATCTTTCATGTACTGGGTGTTAGCCTTAGCAGTGCACGGTGGTGGCACGAGTTATGCTTGCTTAGCTTACCATAACTGGTGAATTTCTGAGGTTTTTCAATTTCACTTGTACCCATAACATCCCTTTAAAAACGTTTTTTCATTGATTTCACAGGTTTTTATTAGTGCAACTTAAAATAGCGTATCTTTAACAACATTTTTTTCAGTGAATTTTATATGTTTTTATTAGTGTAACTTAACCATACTGTCTCTTTAACAAAGTCTTTTAAGTGAAAATATATATAAATATTTATTCAATTAAAAATGTTAGTTGCAGGGACGTTAAAGTGACACAAAACCCCTGAAATTCAGCCACCTTAACTTGCTGGATAAAAGTATTTGGGACTGAAAAGTGTTTCTGTCATTTTATATTTTTCTCTAGTATACAATTGTCCACTGGGTAGGGGAACCAGCCAATACATTTGCTAGGAACGCGGGCCTAAACCTCCGAGCCAGCCAATACGTTGGCTAGGAACGTGGGCCTAAACCGCCGGTACCAGTCCACGTTCCAAGCCACCTGATGGCGGTTCTCCTGGCCACCATCTCCCCCCCCACCCTCCGTCCCATTTTGTCTTATTTTATTTACCCTCTACTTACCTTATTTCAGCAGTGGCAGGTGCCGCTGTCACATCTGCGCCTTCTCTTCACCTCCTGCAGGTTGCCATGGAAAGGGAAGAGGGGCACAGTACAGAGTCCACCCTTCCTTTTCCATGGCGGCCATCTTGGAAGAGGATTTCCTTCCCACAGCAGGACGCCATGCGTGTCATGCTGTAGGAAGGAAAATCCTTTTTTTCAGCACCCCAGGGTTACCATTTTGGCAACCCAGGGTGCTAATGGCCTTCATCCCCCATTGCAGGGGCTGGAACAGGGGATAATGTCCCAGAGTCCTTGCTATTCGACCTCGGTTCACTAGGGCAAAAAACTTGGGCTGTTGGGCCATTATCCCCTGTTATCCCCTGTTCCAGCCCTTGGAACGGGGGATGTATGCCACAATATTCCCATTCGCATAACACAAGATGCTAATGGAAATGTTGGAGAATCTTATTGGGTCTATCTACCATATTGAGAAATGTAAAGTAGATGGAGTCTATAGACTATTTTTGGTTCTATTTTTTAATTGTAAAAGGTGGTTCCTAAACAGGAGAGGTCAGAAAGTAAGGTGGGGACCAACTACTAATATGGAGGGGCAGGTGGACAGGGGAAAATGTTGCTTGTGTGTTACATCTAAGGTAGGTGGCAGTGTTTTTCATGCTCCTTGATTACAGATTGAAACACACTTTAAAATTGCTCCCCCCTACAGCGTGTTGTGTTGCAGTTAAAACAGAGTACTGTTGTCTTCGAAATATATGGATCAACAGCCTCTGTTATTACTTGCAAGTTAGCTGGTGGAATTTTGTGTCCCACAGAAATAGACTGTGTGGTAACAGTATTAGTTGTGGAAGATGAGGTGGAGGAAGACAGCCTACTTCTTGCTAAGAAAGGAACAAAATTTCTGAGAGCATTTCTGTGGTTGAATTTGGTGTGGCGGCGCATGGAGGTGGTCCTATAGGAGTACTGTCCAGGTAGTCTGCGACTAAGTACAATGTTGCACTGAGTGCATTTTACTTTGGTAGCTTGAGCCTCGGGTACATGCCCAACAGTGGTAAAGAACTGCCACACCAATGATTCTCTCTGGGTGCTAGAGGTAAGCACTTCCTCTACTTCATCTTCTTGATCCCTTCATTGTCTTTGGATGTACTGCACATTGTTTTGTGTGTAAGGCCTCCAGCTGGTGGAGGGGTGGCTCTTGGAGAGGAGGGATGATGATAGATGATGCCATTTTTAAGATTAATAGCATGTTTGCTAAAATTCTTCCAACTATGTGCTCTGTGCTAGATTGTTTATGGATAATCAGTAAGAATAGGTGTAGGAGTTGTGCAAGTGTACATTTTATGCTTGAAAGTTCCTAGATCAACAGAAAATTCAGTTTCAAACTGTTTGCGACGCACTGACCCGATTGCGAAGTACTGACGTGATCGCAGATATGTCATCATGCCGCACATGAGCGCGTGGTCATGTCACACTGTCCGGAAAGTCTACGATGACCTCAGACATTTGCAGACGTCGATGAACACAGAAAATGCTGCACAACGTATATAGAAGTGCTAAAAATTATGCTAGAAGGTGGGGAATGGCAGAGTTTTAAGGTGAAACTTTGTAAATTGGACACATATGTTGCTATATTGGGCTAAATATGATATTAGTAACTTGTAGGAAATTAAGGGTGTACTGGTAAAAACCTATGAAATTCAGTGAAAAAACATTGTTGAAGGGATGTTATGGTTACATGTAAAACCAAAAAACCTCAGAAATTAATTCACTGGTTATGGTAAGCTAAGAAACCATAACTGGTGCCATCATTGTGCACTGCTAAGACTAAGACCCAGTACATGAAAGATGACATCACACATGTCACTGATGACATGTCATGAATAGTCCCTACAACGGGTTGTGTTTATAATGCTGGTAACAAGATGTCAAGGGTGATCGAGAGATCTATCATAAACTATTTCAATTTCATGTATTACAGAATGTTCTCATCAACAGAATACATTATATTCAAGTGTTGTTGTTAATACCGACACCTAATCATGCATACAAATAGGCAATGGCTGCAGCATGTATCAAAAAAGTAAAACATTTTTTATCTGGTAATTTCCGATAGTAATATAATAAATGCTACCTTATCAACATTTTGCGTAATGTGGAATAAATAGCTAACAATTTCAAACTTACATTATACTTCTGTTAGTACATATAAAAACCCAGAATGCATACAAATTAGAGCCAAATACAGGGAAACTAAAGTAAAGATGAAAGAAACAACAGCACCAAAAAATTACAATAATATTAGAGTTGATTATCATGTGCACAAATGAATTGTGTGTTTGAGGCCTGCTGATTGCCCCATGTATGTGCACTGTGAGGTGAAATCAAATTCTATGGACAGTACTTAAGAAGATATAAGAAGGTTAATGTCTCTCTCTCTCTCTATATATATATATATATCCTTTTCAATTTTTTTAATTCTCATTGTTAGTAAAAATCAAAACAAGCCTAGGCATGTCAGTGAACAAAAACATGTGGGCCAGATATGTGATGTCATCAGTGATGTTATCAATGCATTTGTGATGTCATCTTTCATGTACTGGGTGTTAGCCTTAGCAGTGCACGGTGGTGGCACGAGTTATGCTTGCTTAGCTTACCATAACTGGTGAATTTCTGAGGTTTTTCAATTTCACTTGTACCCATAACATCCCTTTAAAAACGTTTTTTCATTGATTTCACAGGTTTTTATTAGTGCAACTTAAAATAGCGTATCTTTAACAACATTTTTTTCAGTGAATTTTATATGTTTTTATTAGTGTAACTTAACCATACTGTCTCTTTAACAAAGTCTTTTAAGTGAAAATATATATAAATATTTATTCAATTAAAAATGTTAGTTGCAGGGACGTTAAAGTGACACAAAACCCCTGAAATTCAGCCACCTTAACTTGCTGGATAAAAGTATTTGGGACTGAAAAGTGTTTCTGTCATTTTATATTTTTCTCTAGTATACAATTGTCCACTGGGTAGGGGAACCAGCCAATACATTTGCTAGGAACGCGGGCCTAAACCTCCGAGCCAGCCAATACGTTGGCTAGGAACGTGGGCCTAAACCGCCGGTACCAGTCCACGTTCCAAGCCACCTGATGGCGGTTCTCCTGGCCACCATCTCCCCCCCCACCCTCCGTCCCATTTTGTCTTATTTTATTTACCCTCTACTTACCTTATTTCAGCAGTGGCAGGTGCCGCTGTCACATCTGCGCCTTCTCTTCACCTCCTGCAGGTTGCCATGGAAAGGGAAGAGGGGCACAGTACAGAGTCCACCCTTCCTTTTCCATGGCGGCCATCTTGGAAGAGGATTTCCTTCCCACAGCAGGACGCCATGCGTGTCATGCTGTAGGAAGGAAAATCCTTTTTTTCAGCACCCCAGGGTTACCATTTTGGCAACCCAGGGTGCTAATGGCCTTCATCCCCCATTGCAGGGGCTGGAACAGGGGATAATGTCCCAGAGTCCTTGCTATTCGACCTCGGTTCACTAGGGCAAAAAACTTGGGCTGTTGGGCCATTATCCCCTGTTATCCCCTGTTCCAGCCCTTGGAACGGGGGATGTATGCCACAATATTCCCATTCGCATAACACAAGATGCTAATGGAAATGTTGGAGAATCTTATTGGGTCTATCTACCATATTGAGAAATGTAAAGTAGATGGAGTCTATAGACTATTTTTGGTTCTATTTTTTAATTGTAAAAGGTGGTTCCTAAACAGGAGAGGTCAGAAAGTAAGGTGGGGACCAACTACTAATATGGAGGGGCAGGTGGACAGGGGAAAATGTTGCTTGTGTGTTACATCTAAGGTAGGTGGCAGTGTTTTTCATGCTCCTTGATTACAGATTGAAACACACTTTAAAATTGCTCCCCCCTACAGCGTGTTGTGTTGCAGTTAAAACAGAGTACTGTTGTCTTCGAAATATATGGATCAACAGCCTCTGTTATTACTTGCAAGTTAGCTGGTGGAATTTTGTGTCCCACAGAAATAGACTGTGTGGTAACAGTATTAGTTGTGGAAGATGAGGTGGAGGAAGACAGCCTACTTCTTGCTAAGAAAGGAACAAAATTTCTGAGAGCATTTCTGTGGTTGAATTTGGTGTGGCGGCGCATGGAGGTGGTCCTATAGGAGTACTGTCCAGGTAGTCTGCGACTAAGTACAATGTTGCACTGAGTGCATTTTACTTTGGTAGCTTGAGCCTCGGGTACATGCCCAACAGTGGTAAAGAACTGCCACACCAATGATTCTCTCTGGGTGCTAGAGGTAAGCACTTCCTCTACTTCATCTTCTTGATCCCTTCATTGTCTTTGGATGTACTGCACATTGTTTTGTGTGTAAGGCCTCCAGCTGGTGGAGGGGTGGCTCTTGGAGAGGAGGGATGATGATAGATGATGCCATTTTTAAGATTAATAGCATGTTTGCTAAAATCCTTCCAACTATGTGCTCTGTGCTAGATTGTTAATGGATAATCAGTAAGAATAGGTGTAGGAGTTGTGCAAGTGTACATTTTATGCTTGAAAGTTCCTAGATCAACAGAAAATTCAGTTTCAAACTGTTTGCGACGCACTGACCCGATTGCGAAGTACTGACGTGATCGCAGATATGTCATCATGCCGCACATGAGCGCGTGGTCATGTCACACTGTCCGGAAAGTCTACGATGACCTCAGACATTTGCAGACGTCGATGAACACAGAAAATGCTGCACAACGTATATAGAAGTGCTAAAAATTATGCTAGAAGGTGGGGAATGGCAGAGTTTTAAGGTGAAACTTTGTAAATTGGACACATATGTTGCTATATTGGGCTAAATATGATATTAGTAACTTGTAGGAAATTAAGGGTGTACTGGTAAAAACCTATGAAATTCAGTGAAAAAACATTGTTGAAGGGATGTTATGGTTACATGTAAAACCAAAAAACCTCAGAAATTAATTCACTGGTTATGGTAAGCTAAGAAACCATAACTGGTGCCATCATTGTGCACTTCTAAGACTAAGACCCAGTACATGAAAGATGACATCACACATGTCACTGATGACATGTCATGAATAGTCCCTACAACGGGTTGTGTTTATAATGCTGGTAACAAGATGTCAAGGGTGATCGAGAGATCTATCATAAACTATTTCAATTTCATGTATTACAGAATGTTCTCATCAACAGAATACATTATATTCAAGTGTTGTTTTTAATACCGACACCTAATCATGCATACAAATAGGCAATGGCTGCAGCATGTATCAAAAAAGTAAAACATTTTTTATCTGGTAATTTCCGATAGTAATATAATAAATGCTACCTTATCAACATTTTGCGTAATGTGGAATAAATAGCTAACAATTTCAAACTTACATTATACTTCTGTTAGTACATATAAAAACCCAGAATGCATACAAATTAGAGCCACATACAGGGAAACTAAAGTAAAGATGAAAGAAACAACAGCACCAAAAAATTACAATAATATTAGAGTTGATTATCATGTGCACAAATGAATTGTGTGTTTGAGGCCTGCTGACTGCCCCATGTATGTGCACTGTGAGGTGAAATCAAATTCTATGGACAGTATTTAAGAAGATATAAGAAGGTTAATGTCTCTCTCTCTCTATATATATATATATATCCTTTTCAATTTTTTTAATTCTCATTGTTGTAAAAATAAAAACAAGCCTAGGCATGTCAGTGAACAAAAACATGTGGGCCAGATATGTGATGTCATCATTGATGTTATCAATGCATTTGTGATGTCATCTTCCATGTACTGGGTGTTAGCCTTAGCAGTGCACGGTGGTGGCACGAGTTATGGTTGCTTAGCTTACCATAACTGGTGAATTTCTGAGGTTTTTCAATTTCACTTGTACCCATAACATCCCTTTAAAAACGTTTTTTCATTGAATTTCACAGGTCTTTATTAGTGCAACTTAAAATAGCGTATCTTTAACAACATTTTTTTCAGTGAATTTTATATGTTTTTATTAGTGTAACTTAACCATACTGTCTCTTTAACAAAGTCTTTTAAGTGAAAATATATATAAATATTTATTCAATTAAAAATGTTAATTGCAGGGACGTTAAAGTGACACAAAACCCCTGAAATTCAGCCACCTTAACTTCACCCCCCCTTGTTGCACACCCAATGACTACAATGATGACATCACAGATGACATCACTGATGATATCACTGGTGACATCACTAATGGCATCATCTATGATATACCAACAAGTCAATGTATTAAAACATTGGATACTATTAACGATAAGTTTTACTTTGTACAATATGTGTTTTATTTCAATGTTAACATGTTAATTAAAAAAGACACACAAAAAGAATTATATATCAATGTACATGTTTTCAAGCAAATGTTGAATTTTAAAACTTAATTTATTTTCTATACATATAGACGCTGAGAGTAATAATCACTTTTTTTCAATACCCATGTATGACAATTCTTAAAAATACCCTAATAATTAGTTGGTCCTTGTTTAAAAGCACTTTTCATGTCATTTAGAAAATGTTACATGTACACATTTTTCTACAATAAAACGATTGAGTACTTACATATGTTTATTTTAAAACGTAGTAAATAATTAGGGTTCAACAGGTGTCACTGTCTATTTATTTCTACTATTATTTTTGTGAATGTATGTACAGATTATATTATAATGAAACTTTTTTAGATATATGTTGTACAAACAGGAACCTTCTAAGCAGTGTACAATTTATAATTCAGATATCATCTTTTACCAACGTACTACAAAGGAAAGCTTCAAAAGTAGTGATATGATGCATGTGTAGCTGTTTACTATTTTAAACAATGTACTCATTGTTATGAACTATTCTAAAATGCTAATCTCACACATGTAGAACCATAAGGGGGCCTGTGATCTTTTGTCTGATGACATTAGTTCAATATTTATTGATGTTATATATGATGCTATTAGCGATGTCACCAGCAATGTCATCATTGATGTCATTAGTGATGTCACCATTGTGGTTATAGGCTGCACAACATGGGTATGAAGTTAGGGTGGCATTAGCTGAATTTGTTGGGTTTTGTTGCATTAAGTTCTCACCTTAACATCCATGCAACTAAAGTTTTTTCCTTGCATTTCAAAGGTTTTGTTACAATGTATTGCTCACCTTAACGTCCCTGCAACTAAAGTTTGTTCCTTGACTTTCAATGGTTTAGTTATTCCATTGATTATTTCCGCAGATGGCCACTGTCCATTTTAAAACACTACCAGACCACACTACCCATGGCCTCTGGCCATGATCGGTAGGCAAATTATTTGGACGTGCACTCAGTCCATTTTGAAACACTACCAGACCACTAGTCATGGCCTTCGGCCATGGCTGGCGGACATGGCCACTCGATATTTTAAAACGCTTGCAACCCATTGCTCAAAGACGAGTGTCAATCACAAAGAGATGTTCACCTTTTTTGACAGTGGTATTGGCATGTATAAAAGATTGCAGGCTTTGAGTACTCACAATGGTTTTAGGCAATGCACAGTGAGATTACATTTTTTGCCATGGATCACACACTTTAATTAAGCCGCATGCTACAAGGCCCTTTTTTATGGTCAGTCTCTTGGTGACTGTTGTGCTACATGGCATGACCCCAACTAACCACATTTAAGCAGCACTG
Source organism: Ambystoma mexicanum (assembly GCF_040938575.1). Lineage (NCBI taxonomy): Eukaryota > Metazoa > Chordata > Amphibia > Caudata > Ambystomatidae > Ambystoma > Ambystoma mexicanum. The sequence continues at coordinate 1,011,737,295 of NC_090928.1, forward strand.
AAAAGGGAAAAGAAAATGACCGGCTGCAAGAATAACATATGCCCTGGTACTTTTTGCACCCATAGTGAAAATCAAAAGCTGGCACCCATGAATATACCCCCAGCAAGTGAGCATATATCTCAAAGTGAAATATACAAAGTAGTTCAATTGACCTTCCCCTTAGGAGAAAGTGCGCAAGACACAATAGCATTGGGCTGTTCAAAAAAGTAAAGAACATCAGAAAAATAACCTGAGAGAGGAAAAGTTCCAATCAATATGCTGGTAAAGTATAAAAGGTGCTCACACCTCAATTAACTGAACTCACCAAGAATAATACTTGATCTTGCGTGTGTTCCGAACTGCCAATGAGCTCAGCCCAGTTGCTGACAGAAGAATTATTTATCTGATTCACTGCCTCTGCACTTGGAAAGATCCCACAAAGTTCTCTGCCAGCCCTTTCACCTGTCACTGCCACACACTTCTCCTGGGGCCAGTCAAAGATTCAGTGTGCCCAAGACTGCAAAACTCTTCTGATAAAACTGCCATCCCAGGATCCCGAGAGAGGGAGAGGTAGCCCTCCTGTGTTGTGCTACTTAAAGCCTCTGAACTAAGACTGCTCATAATGTACGTCTTGCGAACATAAAATATAGAAATGCCTGCCTCTTCCAGTGACATCATTCCATCAGAACTGCCTCCCTTTGTCAATCAATCAACTCTCTGGAAACATCTGAGCATGTGATTAACCTGCCTGCTTTGAGTGGCAGCAACGGATGAAACAGTTACATATCCCTGCTATGTCCTTTCCTGTTCTACAATATGAATAATGGAACCAGTTTTCAGATTGCCGGCAAAACCATTTCTTCCACGGTTATTCGCTTGCATTTTAAATCAACTCGGCACACAGTTCATTTAATTTATCAATTTGCGCTGAAGTTTGTACACTAAGGACCTATTTCAAAGAAGCATTTTATAATGACAAAACCCCATTGGAGAACACTCTGTGATTAAGGGCCAAACTCATGGAATGATTTGCCCTCAATGTTAATAGGGAATATGTTATATGTCACAGGGATAAGGTAAATTAGTACATGTTAGTCTTATGGTCCACAACAATTCAGTCCATGATTGTCATAGGGAGCAAAATCTATGTTGTTCAGTATCAAATTCAAATTCATTTTTCACTGGCTAGTATTTTGCACATTCCCAGTACTGATACCTACTAGATTCAGCCTGAGACACACACATGAGTCTCACACTCTTGCTCACTACTGGGATCAATCTTCATCCCAGATGAAATGTTGAGCCCTAGCTAAAATGTGGAGTCGCAGTTGAAATTCAGATTCACCTCTCCCTACAGTCCCATTTACTGCATGGATGGGAGACACAGATGGCTATCTTGTCACTGGCCAGTGATTTTTCACCCCAACATCACTGTAGATGAAAAAAATATCAAATTCTTTAAATATCTTTTTTTCTATAGCTTCTGGTGCTCAGTCCCTAGTCACCCTTCCACTCCCAATTTCCACTGGCCAACTCTTCACTGATGGCATTGCATGATTTGGCTTGCAAATTGCTTTTTAACTGCATTTACTTTTCCGATAACCTCGACTATATCCTTGGCTATCTCTCGCATAGAGAGAAAAACAAGATGGCGGCTGTTTCATTTCTGTTTTGGCAATTTACCTGAGATATAGCTATCTATTTTGGAGAAGGAGGCAAATATTTGAAAAATATCTGCACGGGATAGCCCCAAACCACAAAAAGGCCTCCAGTAAACGCTTCATGCCCAAGTTGTTTCAGGCTTGGTTCAAATGCATCCAGCAGTGCAGTCCGGCAAAAATGGACCTTGTCTGCGGGGAAACTTAATGGGAAGTAGGCCTTACCTTTTTATTTTATTCTCAATACCTTTTTTATTTTTAAAGAATCTTTACCAAACATTGCGGTCTAGAGGGACCCACATGTCCCTAATTAACATAAGAATTCTGGCCGAATCCGTTACTCAAATCAAAAGTTATTAACAATAAAATTCTTCAAGGTTCCTATGGGAGTCTGACTCACCTTAACTTATAACACAAACAAATTAAGAAATCAGTAAGGATAGATATGATTTCAGGTTTTCTTCATATAGCACAGAGTATGCTAGAAGGACTTGAGCAGCATTTTACAGAGAACACTTCTTGTGGGACCATCCACATTATGTTGTGGTTGGGCAGGTAGTCAAGTTGAGGTCAAAAACCAGGATCCATTGACTAAAGATGAGACAGAAAATATTTAACTACCGTACTGGTAAGCCCACAATTCAATATTGTTTTTACAACTGTATAATTGAATACACACAAGGTAATGTAATAGCCACATAATCATCCCATTTTTGTCAACTGCAGATGTCAGGATTATAAACAAGATTTTTTCCAGATTCCCTGATTCACAACCAAGTCATCACTGCATAACTCTCCAATTGTGGGTGGAGTGCTCCTGTTAACACCGTATTGGTCTATCATTAGAGATTATTTGGTTGGTTAACAGGTTGCTTCAAAGCTTGTTTTATATTTGTTCATTTGGATATTCTTCATCAAATAATAGCCCCCGAAGTGGAATAGAGTTTTGGTTAACCTTCTGTTAGAAACATCTTTGAAATTCTTTGAAATAATCTTTGCTTAACGGGTTATTATGGTTGCCGCACACAACTGAAAAGGCACTGAATTCCACAGTTATCTTTAACAACAAAACCATAACGCTTCCCTGTTCACCTTCATAGTTTATTTATTTATGTATTTATTTATTTTATTTTTACATTTGTAGAGTGCACACAAACCCTTAGGCATCAGAGCGCTGAAGAAATCATAAATGCATAGGTGTGGTTACAGTCGCAAGTACATAAATAAGGTTATTGGAAACATATGCACATCGGTTACAATAGAAACCTGACAGCCCAACTAAAAGCTGTAGATAAAAAATTTGGAAAGTTTTCGTGGACACCAGCCCTCCACTTCTACAAATCTAAAATAGTTCCCGTTCTAGTCTACGGAATGAGGGCAAATCTAACCCTCCCTGAAGAACTGTGGCTAAAATTGGAAGGTTTTGTGTGGAAGACGGTGCTGGGCCTCCCAAAGTCAGCCCCGATGGCGGCGATTTGACGGGACCTTGGTTTTACGTCTCTTGCATCAACAGTGGAGCAAGGGGCACTCCAACTCTTTAGAAAAATTCTTTTGCCAGACGGTCTTCCCATCTTTCAGGTGGTAGCAAAAGAAATTCAAAGAGGGGTGAAGAGGGAAAATCGAGATCAAACCCGTGCCCCCTCACCCCAGGCGCATATATAAAAGAACAGCAAGAAGAACAAGGAGCGCACTTATCCTTTGAACCAGGCCCCAGCGCACCCATGGGTGACAAATATGCTGAAACACACCCACTTCACCAACAGTGCAACTTCCATGCTACATTAGAATCAATGCTGCAATATCAGAATCTACAAACACAAAAATCCCTGTTTAAAGGCTTGCAAATGCCTATATGAATTAAAATGGTCTAAATGCACAGTGTAAAGCCATGTTTCAGGAAAATTACAGCCAAATTCATTTCGCTCACTGAACACTGGCTGCAGAAGCTTTCAGCAACATTCCGACCTGCCAAGGCCACACATTCAAGATAAAATTGTTTCTGCAGACAAACGCTCCTCGCAAAACCTCCAACTTGCCAAGGCCGCACATTCAAGATAAGACTGCCTTCTGCAGACAAACATTTTTTAATTATCCACAAATGCGAATAAACCACGGCAACCCAGTGTGTTTTTTTTTCTTCTTTCTGTGAAAGAAAGACATTTTCTCAAGGACTCGCACAACATTGAAACATAAATTGTAACAAGAATGGCGCAGCCCAGCGCCCAGAGCCCAGGTGCAAACTGCTTGTTCAGCTAAGAAGTTATGGGAACAAAGTCATAATGTAACAGGTTAGAATTAGGTAATGGGGTTGGCACAACGAAATCAACCCACTGACGCAGAAAGGCTAACACCCAATTATCAAGCTCTCTATAAGGGCTACATAGGTAACCTATCACTTAGCAGCCAATAGCAGGAGGAGATAGGTTTCTGGGAGCTGATCCAATTCTGTGAGGTCAGCCTGCAGTGTGATTACAAAGCTGGCTTGCAAGCCAGCCCCGGGGGAGACGGCGCCTGAACTTGCGATGTGCACGATGCTCTGTTTGTTTTTTTTCTTTTTTGCTGCCCAGAAATAAATGCAGTTTGGAACATGCTGCTGCCTGCTTGGGACTCTGTTGCATTTCTGGGGGCCATATGTGAGGTGTTGGGGCCTCCCATAGCTGGTGAGGGTATGGCTGCTGGCCCCCCGCTGCCCTGGGGGGGGGAGGGGGTCAAGCTTCTACCCAACAGGGGGGTGAAAACCTCTAATTGACTGGGTCAAAAAACGGAAAGACAAACTGGAAGAGATAGCCTGCACGGAAGAACTCTTAATCTTAAACCCTGGCAGAGTGAAAGAAAAAATAGTGCAGCAAGACTGGATCTTGACAAATGAAAAAATTCTGTCATATAAACTACTGAAAGATCTTCCGCCTGGATACAATAAACCAAAAACTCTGCTGAAATATTGTGAAAAATTTCTGGAAAAAGATCTGCAAAGAACGTTCATGCGAACTCGGTTAAATACCCTACATACAAGGTTAATTTTGGCCATTAGATCTCAATCTGTAATAGCCTCATTTTGTCTATGTGAGAACCCTGATCATCTGGAAATGGTGAGACACCTCCTGACGTCCTGTCCAGCGATGTCTACAGAAAGAGGGGCGTACTTGGCACCGCTATTATCCCCTCCATCGGTACTTAGCGAAGAGACGGGTTGGTGTCGGCTCATTTCTGGTGATTCAGCTAGATGGTCGAGGGCCGCAGCCAAACTTTTAGATATTGCCTTGAAAAGAGCCAACCTGGTAAACTTTAAACTTTAACGTCAAACGGACATCGATCAGTCTGACGATAACAGCGTGGAAATTGACTTTTGATTGAAAGAAACTGAAAGCGGTGTCCTAAGTACCCTCATCAGAATTATTTTAGTAAGAATGCTAAAAGACTTTTATAAAAAAACTTTTATTGATTAAATGCAAAAAAAAAAATATATACTGCATAAAGGGAGGAGAAGTGTTGGGTTGGTCATCAATAGGAAAAGGGGGATACCATGTCTCTCCCAAGGGCAACCCATTCCCAGTACCCGCACACCTCCCACACAGGTGATCCTCCCTCCCTTGTCTACCCCCAGGGTTGGTATCCAAATGCGATGGCCTTTCAGTGGCCACGTGCGCAGAGGATCCATAGGTAATAGGAGTGCGAATACTCTCAGGCTTCTCAAAACATCCAAGACTGGATCAGCAGGAGGCAAGTTTTGAGTCTGTTGATGTCCTTGATGGAGGTGATCTTGAGGTGTAGTTGTATGTCTTCGGCATATTGGTGGATGTGGATGTTGTGTGTGGCTAGGAGAGGTCCCACTGGCTCCATGTAAATTCACTGGGGAGAGGAAGGAGCCCTGCGGGACTCCACAGTTGACGGGTTGCATTGGTGATCTAGATTCCCTCTGAACAATCTGCTGGTGGCTGGCGAGGTAGGACTTGAACCAGCATAGGACAAGGTTGTTTATCCCTATGTGCTGATGTAAGGTGTCTGTAAGCACCTGGTGGTCTACTTTGTCGAAAGCGGCCGAGGGGTTGAGTAGAATGAGGAAGCAGGAGTGTCTGTCATCAAGCATGTTGAGGGCATTGTTGACCACCTGTATGGTTGCTGTCTTCATCCGGCATCTGGGTCTGAACTCAGATTGGTAGGTTTGGAGGAGATTGTTGGTGTCGATGTGTTACTTCAGTTGTGCAGCTACCGCTTTCTCGATGAACTTACCTAGGAAGGGAAGATGGGTGATGGGGTGATAATTACCTAGGTTTTCGGGATCCAGAGTGGGTTTATTTAGTAGAGGGAGGATTTGTCCTGTTTGTAAGGTCGATGGGAAGGTGCCTTGAGATAGGAAGCTGTTTATGATCTCCAGGTGAGGAAGGAGAGCTTCTGTAGGGCGGCTCTTGAGGATGGATGCTGGGAGGATTGCAGGTATAGCTCCCATATGGTGAATCAGAGAAACATTTGGTGATAAGCCACCCCAAGGACATATTGATAGGTTTCCTGAAGGTCTATTGAACCCAGAAATAGCCCATGGCTCAACAGGTCAAGCATTCTCTGCAGTTTCTCCATTTTTAACTGGATATCATTAACCCACACATTTAGCTTCTTCATATATAGGTCATATATAGGTCCAACCAGAACCCTACCGAAATCTTCTGTCCCAGGAATACTATGGAGTAACAACTCTGCCTGTTCTTCCTGGTGAGCAACTACCACTGCCTTCTTCCAAAACAGTGCCTGAAACATAACATAGAGAGCTGTTTTTTTCAATGATCCCCCAGAAAAGAGAGAAACGCAATATCATATGCCTTTGAAAGGATGATTGTCCATGGATCAGATACCATTGAAGACACATTAACAGCGACAGCCTGAGGTCTTCCTATGGCAAGGATAGATGTTTTGTCACTCAATCGTGAGGAAGGCTGCACTTTACTGAATCAGCCAGACTGGAGGAAGATGTCTTGTTCTTCCTCAAGGTAGGTCTTGTCTGAGCCCTTACACACCTTATGCTCTTACTGAAGGGTTTGCCTCTTTGAGGTTTCTTTCATACATGTAGCTTCCCTGGCATGGTCTGCGAAAAAGTACAATCATCATGTGTCTTCTTCACACGTGTCTAATTTAAAAATAAAAAGGTTATTTTTGAGGAAATGGAAAATGAAGCAGAAGGTTCTTCTAATTTGATAGATCTACACATTTCGCACCTAGATATTACATCGAGCCAAAGCAGTCACATAGCCATAGAGAGAGATGCTGAGGTTCCATTCATTGCTTAATCTGAGAGTAGCTGGGGCTCTTGTTTGATATGATTAAGAATCTCGCTGCAGTCCTCTTATTTTTCCATTATACTAGCCATCTTTGGTATATCTTTTAAGATGACTTCAGTGGTATACATTTGGTAAATCCCTGCCAGAGTGTCAAGTCAGATGATGAATAAGACTTCTTTAGGACCTAGTCTACCTTGCAGTTGGTAGCATATTGAGGGATCACATGTTCTCCTGCAACTGTAGCGTTCCCCATTTGGTTAGTCAGAAATGTGTCCTCCATTGTGTGTCCCGTTAATGCTGCTTCGTTACACTGGACTGGGTATTCTTTTGACAAAAACATAGGAACTATCAACGTTTATGGCTCTTGCCATTCTCTGAATGCCACATCCTGAATGCTTTTAATGATAGGTACTTGAGGGGCACACTTAACACCGTAGTAGCTCATAGTAGCTAAGAACATGCCCCCACTTATTTTCTGTTCTATCTCCTCAGCAAATTGGAACGTTTACCAAATATGATGCAATAAGACTAATCTTGCTTCCTTTGAAATATACTGTCCTTTGTTTTCTGAGTCAGATCATTCACTCCCTCCTTCCTGAGAGTCTTCTCAATATGCTCTCCGGCCAGAACTTCAGCAATGCCTATATCCTGGGAAAACTCCTGGAAGAAATGGCCATCTCCCAGCTTAATCTTCACACTGATTCTGTTGATTGTCTCCATGACCATCAGTCTGGCTTCAGAGCTGCCAGAAGCATGGAAACGGCTCTCCTGAACATCCGTGAAGACCTGCTCTCCAATCTCGATTCCAACACCCCGTGTGTCCTTATGTTACTTGATCTCTCTTCTGCCTTTGACACGGTCAACCATGCCATTCTGCTCAACCGTCTCCGTGACAACCTGGGTATCACCGATCAAGCCCTGGCTTGGATGACCTCTTTCCTCTCTGATCAACACTCCCAGGTCCAACTTAGGTCCTTCATCTTCTCGATCTCTATCTCTACCTGTGTTGTTCCCCAGGAGCCTAACCTCTCTCCTAGGCTGTTCAAACAATACCTGGCACGTCTTGCCCACTGCATTGCCGCACTCTGCCACAACTTTCAGTGCTATGCGGATGACACTCAACTCATTTTCAGGCTCCCATCTGCCATTTCTTCTCCCTCTCTCCTCTCTGACTGTCTGTTTGCTATCCAGGAGTGGTGTGCCACCAATGATCTCTGCCTTAATGCCAGTAAGACTGAGATTCTCCTCATCGGCACACCTGCTCCCTCCTTTCCTGTCACTCTCTGGCTGGCCTCTCTTGGCACGCTTCCTGCTCCCACCTGTGAGACTAAAAACCTTGGGGTCATCTTCGACTCCACACTCTCCTTCTCTCCTCACATCTCTGACATCTCTAAGAAGTGACACTACCAGCTGCACCTCCTCAGAGGTATTCTTCCTTTCCTCTACTTCCCCCAGAAGCTCACTGTCTCCAGAACACAGGTTCTCTCTAGGCTGGACTACTGCAGCAGCCTCTTTCAAAATCTGCCTGCTTCTACTCTCCGCCCTCTGCAACTCGTCCAGAACAGGACTGTAAGACTTGTCCTGGCCTCAAGGACAGGGATTGTATCTCTCCAGGACTGAAGTCTCTGCACTGGCTACCAGTGGCTGTGAGGATTAAGTTCAAAACCCTCTGCATTGTCCACAAGGCCTTCTGGGGCCTGGGGCCTCAATACCTTCAACTCTCTTGCTAAATATCTTCCTTCTCGAGCTCTCGCTCATTCACCTCCTCTCCCTCAGGGTCAGTCGCTTCTCCAAGCATCAAGTTGGTGGTAGGTCTCTTTCTTCGGCTGTGGCCTACCCCTGGAACAGCCTCCCTGCCTCCCTGAAACTTGAAGAGAACCAACTCCGGTTCCCGAAGCACCTTAAATCCTTCTTCTTTGCTTCTGCTTTCTCTCCTCCTATCCCCTCCTGAACTCCTGGATGAAACTGCACTGGTCATCTGGTCACCCTCTGATCTCGGGGCCAGGTCCCCTCCCTCGCCAGTTGCACCCCTGCACTGCCTCCCTGGCATCCCCCACACTTGGGGACAGTTTTTCTGTATCCCTACAGCCCCCTACCAGCACTTGGCACCTGATGTCTGCACTTACACTTGTACTGCCACCAGCTGGCCACACTATTACTTATTGCTTTTATGTATTCTTTTTATTTTTGCTGTCGTTCCCATGTATCGCACTGCCCCCTCGCCCTTCCCTCGCACACTTTTTCCCTCCCCCCACCCTTGCACTTGCACGATCTCTTGTCACCTGGCCTAGTAAGATCGTTTTCTCTGTCTTCCCTCTGTTCCCCCTCCCTTGCCTCGTTGCGCCTTGAAACACTTGTGTGCAGGCGCGTTATAAATGGCATATCATATCTATTAAAGCTCTCCATTCTGCTTTTGATCTTGGTGACTCAGTGCTGGCTCAAAAAAAAACTCAAGAAAACATCACTGTAGGACATCCGCTGCCACCAGCCCGGGCCTCCCTAAAGAATTAGGCGGGCAGCAATCTTAATCTTTGGCCTGACCTCCAGCCAGCACTTAATTTGTGGAGGCGTTTGCCAGACCTGACCCTGCTCTTATTTCTGACCACGGATTGATGCAGACTTATGAGGTTGTGTCTTAACAACCTGATTGTTTAATTATCCATCAGTTTTAGTCACACAACAGCGCTACAACAGTGTTAGCCACGCTGGCGCTGTTGTGCGAGTTGTACAATTGGAAAGTGATGGGCATTTGTGCTGCTCATGACGGTGCATTGCTCGAATCAGCCAAGCTGACTGACAGCACTGAGCAGCAGGGTGGGTGGCTCGGGCGTGTGGTGTCTGCAGGAGCCAGACATCCATGGTCCTATGTGCACCTCACTAGCTCAGCAGGCAGGCTGGCACACAGATGTATATGTGCCAGTGTCACTGCAATGCTGGCTTTGCTGTGCCTCTGCAGTCGGGGGAGCTCAGTCATGCCGAGTCTGTGAAATATTTAGGCCCTGAACCTTATTTACTTACTAATGAAGCACTACATCAAATGTTCAGCACTCCTACACTCCCAGTTGCTTGCATGCCTCTAGGTTTGCAGAAAAAAAGTTTACAGGAGACATTTTGGGTGCTCCTCCAACTTATATGTGCTGTGGACAGAGAAGCACCTGGAGTAGAGGAAGCAAGGAGTTTTTGTTGAGGAACCTCAAGAGTGAGGAAGGTGGCCAGGCAGTGAAGCTGAGGGTAATGCAGATTTCACCAGAGAGCCTTTAAAGTACTGGGCTGATGAGCGAAGTTAAAGTCCTCTTCCTGGCTGAAATGTCCAGATATGGATGATACTTACAGGATATATACAACTCATTTCTTAAATACAAGGGCAACTATGCTGTCAGATGTTCAACACTGCGAATTCTCCTTTGCAATATCATCATCTCCCTTCACATTACAAAATAGAGACCGGTCCTCCATAGGAAACTCCACGGACGAATTCAGCACTTGCTGATTATTATTAAAACCTTTCAGCTGTTTCCCGCAAAATGTAACGTCTGAGGCAGGACAAAGCGATCAATCCACTGGTAATTGGTGACACATTTAAAAGGAGTCACGACACCTGCAGCTGAGGGCAGAGCTCCGTGGACTCCTGCTCCCTCCGGCGCAGAACTTCCCATATATTACATTTGTTTTTCCACCACCACTGTCAAGTATGCAAGTCATGTGTGTCCCCTTTAAAAGTCTGCAGGAAACAAAAAGCCACGGCTAAGAAGGTTCCCCTTATTGAGCAAAACAAAGTTATACCCACGTCGGAGTTGAAAAGGAACGATTAGATGGGAATCAGCCTGGGCACGAGTGAGACGAGTAAAATGCCAGCCTGATAGGGCGTGCACAATCTAATCGCCAACACTGTTTACCAGTTACAAAAGACTGATTAATTTCCACGAGGAAATCGTGTTCATTTCAGTTGTAAACTATGACTTGGAAAGCATGCACAATGCTCTTACGGACAGATGCTCGGGTACAGAAGATGGTGGGTATTTTACTATATTTAAAAAAAAAAAAATACAAACCATACAGTACAAGTCATTTATCTGTTTTGTTCTTTTAGGAATGTGTTCCACTCTGATTTTCTGACAAATCCACGAAATGCCATTGTAAATAATACACAAAATAAAGATGTAGATACGAAAAGGAATTGAATGGTAGTGTTTCGTATTGCGTAAAATATATTATAGAACTTCTGCAATTGTGGGAATAATAAAAGATTAGGAAAAGAGAAGGGGCCAGATTCATGGATTTTTTTTCATGGCTAATAGGGACATCGCGGGCCATTCTGCGTGCAAAACCCCCTACGTCGATTTATGGAATCGACTTTACTGGACTTTTCCGGACATTACAGGGACTTTGCACAGGGCCGGCACGCCTGCGCAAAATCCATGCAGCGTGTGAGTGGTTCCTGTGAAGAGATCTAAATAGGGGGTAGAACATGCATATTCTCCATTCTCCATGCAGGATGAGGAAGAACTAGGCATAAGCATTACGTTGGTGTGTCTTGGGACGGCCTGCACGAGGAAATCGCACTTCTAGCACCACGCAAGAACAAGCGTATACATGGATCTGACCATGCAACATCAAGTTGGGGGAAGCAGCACGCACAGCTCAGGATCACACCGCCAAGTGAAAGCTGGCGTAAGGCCCCAATCCCATAGGAATCACAGCGCAAAGGTACAGTCCGATCAGGAATTTAGGGTGGGTGCATGCAGTTGGGATGCCATTTGCAGTTATGGGCTCAAAGTAGCGGGGTGCAGATGCGGTTTATGAGGGTTTGCATGCTGATTGACTAGAGAATTACCTGAGTTATGGAAAATGGTACGCATGCTGTCGGGGTGCTGCTGACAGTTACGTGGACCCCATACTGTGTCACTGGGTAGCTGGCTTGGTTGTGGGGGATTCCACGCAGTATTACCAGGGTGCATGAGTACGCGGCCGCGGAGCCCGCAAAGGTAGGTGTATGTGGCTGGATTTGCTTTGCATGGAGGCGTGTCAGAGGCGTTCCGACTGCTACTTGCACATGGGGTTACTTTGCGGGAAACATTCCATGAATATGCATAGCGCACTCAAAATCATATATGCGCAAGGAAGCGCTAAGCCGTTCTGGGTGCTGGGACTTTGCAGTATCAACGCGCAGTTTTCCATTAATCGGGCCCAAGATCTTTTTTTTTTAACAACAAAATAGAAAATAAATGTGAGACGATGCTAGGATGAAAGCTACGTTGGACATAATTGTAGACTACATAACTCCATAAATACTGTGTAAGGCATCTATAAGATCTTGAATTTTACAGAAAACTTAAAATAATGAGCTATCCTAAACCGCCAGCTGTACTTCTATTATAAGTGCAGGTTCTAGAGAACGCAGTGCTCCATTTTTAGCGATACAGCCTAACTTAAAAAAAGAATAGGCAGTACAAGAATGCGTTTCACTTTGGGGTAATTAGACTGATTTTGGTAGATTTACAACAGAAATGTTTCTGCGGTAAAAGATTTTGTATTTCTTTATTTTGAAAAAATGAAATAAAACAGGGGCGATGGGCTGTCCCTATGAAATGGAGGGAGGTGTGATGAGGTAGCCCTCCTGAACAAAAATAGTGAGAGGGGAACGGGAGTGGAAAAAGGGGTCACATATAGATAACCCGAAAATTGGGACCAAACCCGATTTTGGGATGATTACAGAAACAGGCATAAGGAATCAGGGGCTTTTACCTTGCCATCTGCTTAGCGATGTTTTGTAATTCCCTAAGAAACAGATAGCACAAAAGATGCAGAAAAAAAGTATCCATTTATAAAAGGCAGGTCACCTATAGCCTTCATCACCAACTTTTGATATGAAAATGCATCAAATTGTTAGGTTTATCATTAAAGGAAACATAACATTTCATTAAAAGTGCATGCTAAAAATTGTAAAAGTAATTTTTGATATAAAAATGCATCACCTTGTTAGGTTTATCATTAAAGGAAATTTAAAATCTCAATAAAAGATGTAGGCTAAAAACTGTTTAATTCAGAAAATACACCAGTTAAGGAACCGAAGCAAGCTCTACTATTACGAATCGCCGCAAACAGTTGCCGTCTATTTACATGATTGCTATAGGTTTACTTTTTCTTGAGTTGTAGAAGGATTATATCTGCCCAATTCTGTAAAGATCAAGCATTTGTAACTTGAACGTCATTCAAGGCTAGCGTTTCCGTCAAGTGTGCAAATGTTTAAGAAAGATTAGGAGTGAATTTGGAAAATGCTTGCCCATTTGTCCTTGGGCTGTTGATAAAATCAAATCGCAGTTGAGCAGAATGCTCACAGTCGCCAAAGCACTCCAAGATTTGGGCAACCAGGTCATGCTGTGCTAAAAGGGGAGTTTCAGGAGCACCGAAATCCACACCATTAGTCTCTATAAATGTTTATGACAGATGCACTTATGACCATCCACAGTTCCGTTATGGCCACGTCAGAGTCCTCCTTTGAAGACATATGTAAGACCCCCAACCCAGGTCTTGCAATACCTTCATAGACAACTATAGTTAAATTAGAACATTATGGCAATCGTGGGCTTCATGCTACGGATCCACTTAACTCGGGTAGTATACCAAGCCATTGTATGTGTCTGATTATTACAGTGCCACAGTGTGACACAGGTATAGCAATCATTCACAACTGTGTTACACTCGCATGATTCCCTGATGTACTAAAAACACGTTTTAAACTTTACAGTTATCTTAAATCTGGGACTTTTTATCTGTAATTGTTTTATTTTTTGATAGTCATACATATTCAGCTATTTGACCATTTAAATCATGTCATTGAGTGACTCATGTATGTTACATGTTTCCAGTTGTAGGATTATATCCATCTAATTCCTGTTCAGCTTAAAGTCATGTAACTTATTTTACCCATATTCCAATATAATTCTGACTGTAGTCATGTGGCATAATATTCAACAATTAAACCATTATGCTCATATTGATCTAACTGTGATATGTTACATGCTTATTGGCTCATGCTTATCAAAAAATGAGCTTTACATTTTAATTTGGCACAGTTACAAATTAAAGTGCTGCCCAACCCAGAGATATCGAGGTTATCTCAGTGCTCAGCTGAACGTGGTTGCAGTCAAATTACTGGGAAAACAGGGAAACCTGAACTACTATCCACAGGAATGAAATTGGACACAAGTCCCGAAGAAGCAATAGTAAAAGCATGAAATGTGTTACCTTATATTCAACCTATATATTCTGCAAAGGATTATTATGATTTGAAACAAAGAAAATACACTTGTATCAATTTTTTGGAAACAATAAATCAACAGAACACAGCAATCCTAGGAAACAGTGTACAGTTCATTTCTCAACAAGTAGAGAAAGAGAAACAGATACAGTTAAATATGCTGTAGACGCACTGGGGTACTAGAAAAATATTTAGGAATTGAATGCGATATCAAGGGAATAAAAGGAATTTAATACGAACAGAAATTAGCTAGGTGCAACGCCTTTTATGAGTAATGTAACAGACTGTAGCAGTCTGGAACTGAGAAAGAGGAAACAAAGAACAGATGATGTAATCATTTAACAAAATAGTGGGATATTGACTAACACTGTACATAAAAAAAGGACACAGTTTTTTCTAATATATTTATGAAGTATGTTGGTGTAACATAGTTTGTAACTGTGAGACAATATATTTTGTGCTGTATTAATTTACATGTGTTTTTCTTAGCATAGGGGTGATATCAAGACAATGGCCATTCTAACACATGTCCTCGTGTTGCCATTTGAGAATAAAGGGGTGCAGCAATCAATTTGTCACTTGCAAGACACTGTACCAGCTTCTTCATTGTATCTAGGGGATGTAACATTGTTTGAATAATGTTAGGCTGCATGTGCAATGCCCCAAACGTGAAGGGAAGCACAAACTGCAGAAATTCTATTAGCATGAAGATTTGTGCATTTTTAGTGTTTCTGTCATTTGTGACAGTATTTCAGGCCATTTTCTTCAATTAGATTTAGATTTGGCACAATCTAGAGAGCACTAGGCTACCGAGTACGTGGTGGAATGATGGGCAATTAAATATATTGTTAATGGCCTCCATTAGAATAAGGGCCTCTTGCCACATTAGCTAGAGTCCTGCCATTTTGAACTAGGCCCTGTCAGAGTTGTAGATTACTGCCATTCACGGCACTAGGCCACAAATTCAATCCTCTGTCCTTCCATTTAATTAAACTTCATTAACGCTTCCCCCAACAGGTTTTCCGCATGCCAAGGTCCATGAAGGAAGGGTGTGGTGCAGCACACATATTAGGTATTGTTGCAGGGCCTAGCTGTTCTCAGGAGCTTCGCATGACATGTAGAATAGCAGTTTGAGTTCTCAACGATAGATAAGTACAATAGTTGTGAAGGACATATTTGGCGTGGCATCAGACTAGATAGTGGTTTGACTTTTCACTATGGAGTGTTGGGACAACTGTGTCTGCAATTTGGTGGCCTGGCAATATGAATATGTATGAGAAATTAAGTTCCAAAGATTGGAGCCTACATTACGTTCTTTATGAAGTCATCTGATTCCTAAGAGATAGCTAGAAGACTGTGTGCAAAGGATAGCAACGTGTTTCAAAACGGGAATTGCAAAAAGTGTTTGCAGAGTAAACTGCCCCAAGCAGTGCTCCAGTTAAGATTTTGTGGTGGGAGTATTTTACTCCCTATTTTTAAACTTTGAGAGTAAATGCGATTTTAAGAAAGTAAAAATGACTTTTCTCCTTTGAAAGGGAGTTAAATGTATGTGACATCCAGCCGATGTGTGCAAAAACTCTATGGAAATTACTATGTGCTTCGATTTTATATGGCGCTTTTGGCAAAGCGGTGTACATAGAACATATTTATCACAATTATCACCAAACCAAAGTCGGTACTCCTTTACCAATCTCGAAAGGATGAAAGGATGAGTTGGACTTGCCGGGATTCGGACCTTCAACCTACAGATCATGCAGCGATTGCAACAACGAGTGCTCAACCGACTGAGCTATCTTATTGGCTAACATCCTTCAGAGGTTGGTTAACTGAATATCGACTAAGATATAATAATCACAGTACCTATATGTTGAACAAACCATTCATGAAGCGCTACCTAAAGTTAAATACCTATCTGGATTATCACAGAGACAGGTTTTGCTGAGTTTCTATTTCAATTACCAATGTAACTTTCATTTGTTTCTGAACAGCGCTTGTACTTCCTGGAGAGTCCGGTTTCGGATGTTTTTAATTGTAGTAATATTTGAGAGGCTAGAACACCTGTGATTGGTGTAATGACAATCACTCACCCTTGAGCAAAGACTCTGCTGCCACTTGTGAATAGGTGCTATATAAATAAAATATCATTGTATAATTTATAGTAATGTACCCCATTGACTGCAAGGTTGAATGGATATAAACTAGACCATGCATAGTCATCATTTTACACTGTTTTTATAATTAGTGTAAATTAAATTGAAAGTGTAGAAATGATCTGCATCTGCATGTTTATGCACACAGCACCATAACTCTGAAAAATACAGTTGTGCAATAATGGGTTGCTTTCACTGGGGAAAAAAAGCATAATTTGTTATAAAATATGAATTCTCAATTGCAACTTAGTTTTCAATCTTATTAATTATACAATCCTAAAATTCTAGGAAAATATGCACAGTGCTTCTGAAGCTGAATGGAAAGAAACCATTCCTTTTATCACAGTGTGCAGTTTATTTTTTTTGGAAGGCTTCAGATAAATACATTCTGTTTCAGAGGTGGCTTGCAATTACATCCATGTAGATAAAAATCAAAAGAACCCTTCTGGTTTCTGTCAAGTAACCTGATCTTTGCACTGCCCTCTGCACTAAACCTGTGTCTAAATGTACACAGGAAAATAATAAAGCTGTCGTATTTACAAGATTTTCATGCATAAAAAGGCCTAAAAAGGCCTAGTATGCACCTTATCTGGAGGCCTGACCCCAAGGCCTGAGAACTGTCTGGATTGCCCAATTGACTGAGTTCATGGGAAAGGATATTATTGTGTCTAATTTGCTGAGGTCACTGTTCACACTCACTACATGATTGGGTTGTTTCGGTGGGACTGCACATCAGAAGTTACATGAACTTGATTTGACCAATGAGGTTAAGCCATTTTAGTAAATGTTACATGTATAACTTTAGCCAATCAGGATGGAGTATGCTCTGCTGATTGCACAATAAGGTCATTCATAGGGTGATGGTCATGGATAATGTGCTAACCAATAGAGCGCACTAATGTATATTTTGTTTAGATTTCTAAATAGTTGAGAGCCTATAGAGAACATGGGATTAACATGTACCTGACACTTATAATGTATTCAGATATTGTGTTTTTGTGTTTAAACACTGTAACACAATGTGGGCGGGTCGAGAGTGTTTTCAGTTTTTAGTTCTAAGGAGCTGACTGACCTCCCGGCCATAATATGCATGCATTAAACCTGTTTTTCTTGCAAATCGTGCACTCACTAGTTGCTTCCTTGGATTTAATTTTTTCGATCGGTTTTTGGGCCTACTGAAGATTTTGCAAAAGTGGAGTGTCTGCATAAATCTGCTGCATGCATGTGGAGGATGGATGCATATAACATGCAATGCACAAATGGCATCTGTGTATTTTTCAGAATGCCTTCATCATGGAAATCCACCCTTTCCCAACTGTATGTACTACAATACCAAAGAGAAACACCAGGAGAAAAAGGTTGGAAGGGCCGGCCTGGAATTAAACAAAAAAACTCTGCACTGTTAGTGTGGCTGGAATCCACTTAATGGCCGACAGGAATACACCTTATTTATCGCTTTCATTTCTTATTAATTAGAAATTTAAATGATCCTATTAGCTTACATTCAAAAACTGTTTTTTATTAACATTCAATTAACATTACAAATATATACAATCTTTATCACAATACAAAAATGATTTGCTGCAAAGTGACTTGTGCAACCATTGAAAGTCACATGATATGTCACCTGGTTACCCCCTGAATTTGTGCCCAGGTCCCTGCCCACCCAGTTGCACTCCTGCACTGCCTCCTGGCAACCCCTGCACTTGCGGTCTGTATCTGCAACCCTCCATCCCCTTACCTGCACTTATTTGACACCTGTTTTATGCACTTAAACTCAAGCACACTTGCCACCGGTTGGCCACACTATGTTGTTTTTGATCCAATGTCCAGCACTTGCCCATCCTCCCCTCCCCCTGACACTTTCTCCCCTCTCCGTCCCCTGCAGTTGCATCATCTCAATGTCACTAGGCCTAGTAAGATCATCGTCTTTGTCCTCCCTCTGTTTCTCCTCCCTTGCCCCCGTCACAACTTGAAACACTTGTGTATAGGCGCGTTATAAATGCAATATCACATCATATCAAACGTGCAGCATTCTTTTAACAAATACATACAATATTCTAAAGCAGGTGATTCAAATGGAGAGCCACAGCTCACAGAAATCTACTACCCAACACTCAGTCTACATTTTTAGACACGTCTTAGAATATGCATTGTGTCTATCAGAAAAGGTTTTCACAATACCAAGAACTACTATTGTGTAGTCCACAAAAACATTAAATGTACAGATAATACATCTGTTCTATAGATACACTGCGGGTATGACTTTTGTTTTCACACTAATGACAGAACTTCTTCAGGGGACAGATCTTCTTTGGTAGTAGTATAGCTTTCCTTAAAAAACTATCCGGGATCAAAGTATTCTTAATAAAACTCAATAAAGATGAGGATTTAACTTCTAACCTTTATATCCAACTAGAACACAGTGCAGAAACAGCTACCATTAATGCTGTACTACTAACTAATATATTAGATAAATGAGCACAAATCAACAAGAATTAATAATATGAGAGGTTCTTACCACTGGAAGCTTCAATGTTCAGTTAGTGGTAGGTCATGCGTCTTATCAATAGACGGATACCTGTGAGTATTAATGGCAATGTCGCTCATGTGTTAACACTAACCTGCGTTCTCAAGAAGACTCACTAAGATTAACCGAGAGACTCAAGAGGATTTACTAAATGACGCTTACTTGAACTGGGATATGGAGTTTTGGCTCATAAAACTTATGTCGGAGTATAGAGAGATATGATGTGCAACTGGAAAAAGCCTTTTCAAATAGACCCCTCTGTAGAAAAGATAAATCAACAATGACAGGAGGGGGGTACAATGTTAACATTTTTAAATATGATGCCAATGCTCATTATAGAACATGGGCTCTGGAGTAGTTATGCCCTTGACAATCAAATGTGTCTTCCCACAAAATTAAAAATTCAAAGATGAAAAAAGTTCTGTATACACACTAGTGATTTCTAAAGGGTAATCACAGGCCAGCTAGATGTTTAGAAGGAGTAGTGGAGCACAGCAACAAGTGTCACCATGTAAACATAGCCCCTATTACACACAGAATGACAAAAGGAAAGCAGAAGCGGAGCTACAAGGTCCTAGCCAGAGCTGATAGTCATTAGAGTGGGCTGCAGTAAACCTGTCTTAAAAACTGCAAGCAACAAGCGCCCCGTATACACGTAATGTGTGTTAAAGATGCAGTTTCTTATCTAAATGGAGCTGCGAGTAGCGTGCAATATTCTCTATGCATGAGCCACGTTCTAACGTGGAAAACAGGTCACTGGTTGCTGTTGCTGCGATAAATTCAAACTAATAGCAGGTCACCAATAGCCTATTAGGCTGGAGGCCATCTTAAAGTGGCTACAGTGATAAGGCTGGTCTATATTATAAAAAGTGATATTCAAACTAAAGGACTATAGTTAAGGTCCCTACTCAACTATGCTTGTGATCCAATATAAGGAGAATAAGTTACTATAATACTAACTGCTTTTAGAAAAAACAGTATTAGCAAACTACATGTTGGTAAACAATGTCAAACAGTGCATTATTCATTAATTAGCTACATGTCCACTGCTTTCTAACACAAGAGGAACTTGCAATAAATGAATCCATGGTAACTATCATAAAAGATTTGAAGTTAAAAACGAAACACCTATGAAATGAATAGATCATATGGTTGGCATAGCAAACCTGGTGGCCATTTTAAAGGAACACAGAGAAAGATACCTTTGTATGATTAAAAAATCAAATTGGTTCAAATTGAACACCTCCATATGTTTACTTAGAGTTCAAAGACGGGTAAGCATTGTACTCAAAGTTTATGCCAATGTAGAGAGAAATAAGCATTATTAAAGATTTCATAAAAATGTTACCTAACTTACAAAACAGTCTAATTCTTATGGGTAGTTAACAGGAGTGAGGGCCCTAGACAATAGGGGCCTCAACTGAAACACCATACAGGAAGCTGTTACTACATTTAAACTAATGGCAGGTAGCAGTGGCTAGAAACACTGAAATGAACAATGTAACTAAAATATAACAACTTAACAATAGTCATAGAGGTGGAACCACTATTAATACCAGTCATACTTTAAATAGGTCTTATGTAGATAGGAGTCAAGTTCTCAACCAAGCGATATTCTCGTTAAGTCCGGTCTCTACACTATTAGATAGGAATATGATACTCTGCTCACTCTCATACAATTTCTTTTTATCATTTCAAGGCTACCACTCAGAGGAATGTTTAACAATATAGTACATTCCAGTGATTCGGTGGTGTGATCCATTGCTAGAAAATGCTCTACAAGGGGAATATTCACTACTGCTTTTCGGATACAGCTCTTATGTTCCGTAAAGCGTACCTTAATTTCTCTTTCGGTCTTGCCTATGAATATCTTTCCACAAGGAAAGCAGATGGCATACACTACCATAGTGGTATTACAGTTAGTAAGGGTCTTTTGAGTCCACATCTTCTGAAGACCATACTTCTTTTGTTCTTTTAGTCTGGAAATAACAGCTACACTGCCCACACGGAATATGGCCTGTGGGTTTAGAGAATCCCCAGGTTTCTTTGATGCTCAAATGTTTCTCACTCAGTATATAGATGTATCTAGTTATCAGGTCTTTCAAATTCTTACCTCTTTGAAAAGCTTGTTAAGGCTGAATAAAGGGCTTTCTTTCCTTCTAAGCTATCCCCGTTCTTCTTGAGAATGCTATTTACTTTTTCAGATAAGTGAATAAAAGGTACTCGAGAATATACTATTATCATTTTAATCTGCTTTCCATTTATATTCTAAGAGTGCTTCCCTATGATTGTTAGATGCTCTCTTACAAGCTCTCTTTATAATATTCTTTGGGTAGCCTCTTGTTCTTAATTTCACCTTCAATTATTTGGCTTATGTCCCATAAGCTGATCTCATAAAGCTGTTATGCTTAAGTCTTAAAAATTGTCCTAGGGGTAAATTCTCCCTGGTGTTGCATGGGTGACAGCTTGACAACATTAACAAGGAGTTTCTGTCTGTTGGTTTGTGTTATGTCCTCACTTTTAAGATCTTATTTGGCTGATCTTCCCATATTGTAATATCAACAACATTGATTTCCAATGGGCTGTAACTGGCAGTGAAATCTCAAAACTGGTTTTGCTCATTAAGCCATAGAAGAAAAGCTTTGAAGATTGGTATATCGCTGTTCCATATTACGAGGATTTTGTTGATATAATGCTTCCGCAATTGGATATTCACAGAAAATGGCTTAGACTCTGACAGAATTGTATGTACTTCCAAAGATTCGACATACAGATTAGCAACTGTAGGTGTCATTGCTGACCCCATCGCTGTGCCATGGGTTTATCAAAACATCTTGTTGTTGAATGCAAAATCATTTTCAGACAGTGCCATTCAGTACACCAGTGGATAGAACTATTGGATATAGCACTGCCAGTTCTTCTAGTTAACAATAATTGCTCAATCACATTCAAAGTAGTTAACTGAGGAATGCGAGTGTACAGGGAGACTAAATCTAATCCCAACAATACTTTGCTATCTGTTTCGTAGGGATAGTCTTCTATTAGATTAATAACCTATGTGGTATCTTGTAAAAGCAAGGTCATATCTTTCACAAAGGGTTTAAGGTGCAAGTGTAAAAATTTGGAAAGCGGCTCTAAAACTGAGCCTATGCCTGCAACTATACGACACCCCGGGGCAGGGGGTTGTTGATAGATTTATGCATTGTTTTGTAACACATAAAATGTGGAAGTGTTCAGACAATTGCATGCACACCAGTAAATGTGTCCTGAGGTGGATACCTATTTTTCATATTAACACGTTTATTGCCAGAGCTTGCCCGTAGGACGTATATGTTTTTCTTAAGGACAGTAAACAGATTAACATCAACTGTTGACTTAAAATGGGTGTGGTTTAAAGTGATTCTGAAAGGATGGCTCATAGATAACTTTATTATAACATATACTTAACCTTCTTGAATATCCTAAGCAATCCCTTTTGGAATAGAGATTAGATACAAATAGAAAATGTATCCCTTAGATATGAGATATCAATCTTAAACATTAACACACTGATAATTAGTTTTAGACTAATCCCCTTTGCCCTGATTACTTAATTAATAGTTGAATACATTCTTTCAAAAACACCATAAAAGATCATTTATATGACTCTTGCCTTTGGTTTATAATCACTAATTATGTGGCACTCATGACATAGACATCTGGATTTATTGGGATTATGTTTCTGTGGGCCACTTTACTACGTGCATTTATCCACACTCTTTGCACCTGAAACTCCACCCTTTATTTTTTGGGTCTGATCTTTTTCGATTGTTCCCCCGTTTCATGGGCCACAGTCCCATGATCCATGTTGCTTTTTTTAAATGGGGCTGTGAAAGCCTTTACTGTGGAAACATATACTTAACCAGTATCCATTTGGCACTAAAATTACAAAGAAAATGACTGCAAAGGTCTGTAGATCAATCTTTTAATATGCCTGCTCCTAAGATTTGGAAGCCAGAACCACTTTTTTCTTTTAAGCCGATTATGGAAGCAAACCTTACGCTGATCATTGAGAAACTCAAACAATCTTATTTTAAGGGTGATGTTTGCACCTCATTAACCATCAAAGCATGCTCGACCTCCATGATCTGCATTCTATGTAGGTTTATTAATGCATCCTTTAGAGACTGCTCGGTGCCATCCTGTATTAAGCAGTCTTGGGTAACTCCACTATTGAAAAAACCCAGCCTCCGAATTCTAATTCGCCACTCCTGCTGAAGATATTGTATAGAGTAGCCTACACACAAGTGCTTGCCCACCGAAGATCTGTTGACATTCTAAACCAAAGGCAATCCGGATTCAGGGAAAATCACGGGACAGAAACAGCCTTGCTTGATTTTAAATCTAGGCTTTTACGACATATGGACCATGGTAAAACGAGTATGCTGATGCTGTTGGACCTATCTGCCGCATTCAACCTGGTGGACCACACTGTTTTGGTCACCAAGTTGGAGAAGATGGCAGGATTCACCCCATCGGCTGTTCAATGGGTCAAATATTTGTTATGGGGACGTCTTTGGAGAGTCAGCAGTGATTTAGCTGATGTCACTCCAAAAGAACTGATACAGGGAGTTCCTCTCTCCCCTATATTTTATAACATTTTTACTGTTCTGTTTCTGGACTTTCTAAATACTTATGGCATAGCATTTACACATTATGCCGATGACACACAGTGTGTCATCCCTCTTACTGGTGTCTTTTCTAAAGATTAAGCTAACATCAAAAGAATGTATGATTTTATTCACAGATGGATGTGTGCAAAAGGTCTCTCGCTGAATATGAGTAAAACAGAGTTAATGCTAGTGGGAACCACACACAAAACTCGTAAACTGGAAGGGCATTACACACAAGTCTGCATTGAGAATCGTATGACTGAAGTCAAAAAGAAAGTCAAAACATTTGGAGTCACTTTGAACTGCAATTTGAACATGAAGGCTTAAATTAGTAGCCTTGTTGCCTCTTCGGCTTACTATATAAAACTTTTGTCTCACGCTCAACCTTTTCTTTCTTTCAAGAGTAAGTCGCGAAACTCGGGCTTTAATGAACTCCAGATTGGACTACTGTAGCAGCCTGCTGGTAGGTCTCCCCAAAAATGAAACCAACAGACAGCAGGTCATGAAGAATAGTGCTGTGCGAGTCATTGTTAACCGCAAGAAAAGAGATCATATTTCAGATGCCAGAGACCTCCACTGGCTTCTTATTACGGAAAGAATCCACTTTCGGCTAATGGTGATCACGTTCAATTACTTGAAAAAGTCGGGTCCATTTTATCTGAGGGACATCTTGATCCCAAAACCCAGTAACTACAGCATGAGATCCATTAATTGCTCTCAGTAAAAAATTCCTTCCTGTAAGTTAACACAAGTGAAAACTGGAGCTTTCTTCTCTGCCACTCCAGCTTTGTGGAATGGACTAGCCACCTTCCTCAGAGAAGAGCCCTCAATCAGATTATTCAGAAAGGGTTTAAAAACCCTCCTGTTTAATTAATGCCCTCTTACTGGTCCCTGAGCCCTCTGACACTCCATCATGGTCCACTTGATCTGTTTTTTTGTTATTTTGTTGCTCTATGTCCTGTCTGTTTAGCTCCCTTAAGCCCCTGGGTCAGTGGCTGCGCTATATAAGTCATAAATAAATAAATAAAAATCCTGATGAAGTTTATGAAAAATCATTGTATCTAATTCCCACACACAATTACAGATTTGTTACCTACCCTTTTTACCCCCGGGGTGGGGAATTATAATTAGAACTGAACTGCATGATATATGGTAGTGAGGATTGCTGGAACACTGAACATTAATATGAGTGATTGAGAGGTGAAAACATTTATGTATAGAGCTCAGGTAAATTGAGATCGGAGTTTATGCATTCAAAATGTTGAGGTTACATAAGCTGGGTGATTGAGAAACTTAAACTGAAATAGGAATTAAGTGGGTGTGTGCTAACCTATCCCTAAGGATAAACCAAAAATACAGATTGACAAGGTCATGGATACATTGGACACTGGTGTTCAGAGATGGGTGAGTTAAGAAGAAGAAAACTTGAAAGTATCTGTGGGTGGGGATGGGACAACAGAAACTGGCCATATCTGGCAATAAGGTAAAACTGGTCTGTCTTATGAGGTTGGAGTTAGCTTGGGGAAAGTCAAAGTGGGGAGGCCATTACATATAAATTTACAGATGTCAAACATATATTGCATTATAAATGTCTCTGGTTAAACTTCCCGCAACTGAGATTAATCCTGATTTACCCATGTGAGCCTTTGATGATAGAACCTCTACTAATATCAACTGATGCTAATCTTTTGGACCTATAATGTTTGGGGATTGAGCACCATTGACAAAATGAATAGACTTTAAATGGAATTGAAGCAGGAGGAGCCAGACAAAAGTATGTGTAGAAGAAACCCATCTATCCTAGTAAGACCAAAAATAGGAGGAAGGTGAGATACATGTGCATACCTCTCTCTACATACTATTACAATCAGCAAGATGAAGTGTACTAAGACAGTGGAGAAGAGGGAACCGTCGGAAATGAACACATGGCTGAATAAAGTGTGGCAGAATCTTGAAATAGAAACTATTTCCAAAGCAATTAAGGGATCCGAAAGTAAATTCTATACAATGTGGAGAACTTTTCTTGCTGTGGTTCCAGCTAACTGCATGCACCTACGTTGTCCACAAGTTTATGAACTCTGCTTTTGCTTTGTAATAAGACAAAAGATGGGAAATAGACGTCAGTGAGGGGGGACTTCAATTGCAGCCTAGTGTCACTGGTCTTGCATATACAGAACAAACACAGACTTTCATGAGATAGAAGTGAAGTAATGTACAAAGAGAGGGTGGGAGAAGCAGGTCACAGGAAAGAAGAAACGCAAATGAGGTCATAAAATCATGCAGTGCACGGATTTTGGGATATTTTTGTTTCAATGTTAACTATTCGTTTTTACAATGTAAATTAAAAAATGGCTCAATAAAATTGCATGGTAAAAGAACAGCACACCAAAAATACTAAGACTATTGATTTGAAAACTGTGTTTTGGAAACTTAAAATGCCTTCACCAATTGCACAACAAAATGGGCCATTTATTGTATAATTTGGCCATGTGGTCTTGTATATAACGGAAAAACTAAAGAACCGTGCGGACCAGAATAGGAGAATATCGGTCCTGCATAAAAAATGGAATAAAATACAAACCGCTAGTGGAACACTACCTAAAAATGAAACATTCTCACAATGACATACTATGGTATGTGTTACAAACCGTGGATGCACACCCCCGTGTGGGGAGACAGGGACTTAAAATTGCGAAAGTTGGAACAAAAATGGATCCACAAATTGGATTCTGTGAAATGCGGATTAAATCTATATATAGAGTGGAATCTTTTTGTCCACAAATAAAACTCTCCTGTTCTGAAACAATAGGGAATTAATATAGACAATCTGTTCCCCTCTCTCAAAATAGACTGAGGTATCCCCATCTTACTGTACCTTGTTTTGGGATAGAGCAATCTAAATTCTAATTCCTATAGTGGGAAACCATTCTCCCGGACATTTAACAATGGCCGCCATGCTAGATCACAATCACTTACTGCGTACATCTTGTCGCGATGACGCTAACACGCAGTGCATTAGAAATAAAAAGCAGGTCATGTGATCGAGTAGCGATCGTTTGTACCTGCACACGGATTTTGAAACGCTGCAACCGCGCCTGAATAGAAGTACATCCATGTTATATAATCATTGCCTCATTCAGGGAGTCTTTCATTATACGGATTCACTCTATGTCGCTTCCTTGAATTTATTTTCACAGAACGCTCGAAATAGAAGAGCAGTTTGCAAGAGCACTTCCTATACTAACTTGGTAACAAGAAGCATTCTCTAAGTGTACCCACGAAAAAACACATGTGGGAACACATAGCCCTACGGGCCCAACAGGAAAGTGAAGGTAGGAGTAAATACCCACCATCCTTTTTCCCACTACATCAATTAAGCTAGTTGAAACATATGGTCACCATTCCCTTGCATTTACTGTTTCCAATGCAGCTCGATATGGTGCCGGTTGACATTTGATGCATTCCTTTGTCACTATGGACACATCCGTTGCAGTAAAAATAGATACCACACCCATACTTCTTTGAGCATCGTCTTTGAGGAAATATGAAGGTATGATTATGGTTAGAAACCACCACTACACAGATACACAAATAAGTTATTGGTTCTTGGGGATTACATTAACGTATGTATGCTCCACAGTTTGGAGTATATAATCAGCCATTTTTTGACTTGAATATAATAAAATTACTTTTATCTGAACTAAAGAAGAAAAACAGATTAGGACAAGCAAATCAGTTCCAAATAACACCAAGTGGTATATCTATTATTGAAAATCGATATATCTATGATGCACATGTAACAATGAGTGAAATGGTTGGAAATATTAAGCAAGATGAGGCAGAATTTTTAAATGATCATCCGTAATGGAGTTGGTTTTTTAAAAATGATATATTTGTTTATTTGTTTTTCTGTTTAGATACACTGGCTAATATAAAGCATTCCTTGTGAAATACATGACATCAAACACCAGTTGTCTTTTGGGTGTCCTGACAAAAGCCTTAGTTAGATGACTAGACGTCGATGCGAAAACAAGCTTACTCATATCATCTTGCAGTTTGACGTATATAAGGCTGGAAACAGAGTCATTTCTGTCGACACTTTCCCCATGGGGGCTTTGTGTGAAATTATAAACAGATGCCTGCTATTGGGAGTCACTTTGTTTTACTAACACCACCTAAATGAACTTTGACAATTGCTAATATTTGAATGTTTTTGTATACAGTGTTCAACTGATTGTCATTGCATGTTGTGATATACTGTCTTTTTAAATAACTGGACTCTTTGGTGGTCCTTGCTTTTTAGCACACATCAAAATAATAAAACAAAAAATATATTTTTGCAAAAATCTGCCTTTGTGCATATCTTGTGATATTTGTTGCCACACAAGATTTTGACCTATAGGTGCCTCATAGTAATCTAAATCTCCTGCCTACACTTGTGACATCAATAGTAATGATTCAATCTACATTTGAGCCCGTATCTCTGTGGCATCTAACAACTCGGCCAAACATTTCAAAATCTGCAAGGAGATGGCCAATCCTGCTGCAGTCTCTACCTCTAATGTTACCTCCCAGGACCTCTGCACAACCTTGGCCTCTCATTTCACTACTAAAACTCAGGAGATCCTGTTCACCCTCTCTTCAGCTACCTCCTCTTCCACCTCCTCTACCACTCCTGGCTCATCTGTGGATTTCTTTCCTCCTCCTTTCTCCTCCTTTCCCCTGTTCACCCCTGAAAATGTTTCTAGACAAGTCCGATCTATGAAAGTCTTGTCAAAGCAGGTTCTCCCCTGCTCAACCAGAACCATAAAGGACCACATCAACACCCTTGCTCCAGCCTTGGCCAATTTCTGCAATCACTCCTTTGTCACTGGAACTTTCCCCTCCCCCTTCAGCACTCTCTTGTGCACCCCCTTCTAAAGAAGCCCTCGGCGATCCTTCATTGTTTTGCATTTGCATTTTTAAAGTGCTCACACAGCCCACAGGCATCGAGGCGCTGTTACAGGAATTTTTTGATTTTTTTAGTTGCCTAATTGTTTTTTTGTCTTAGTTTCGTATTTCTAGCACACTTAAATACCCAGAGATTTCTAAGCGCAGACCCGGGCATTGAACGTGTGTTGCTTCGTGTTGTCTTGCTTCCAAGGCAAGCACATTGCTGCTGAGCTATCCTCCTGGGACATCTCCGGCTAACTATCTCCCGGTCTCCATCACTCTTTTTCTGGGCAAAATCTTAGAAAAGCTGGCCATCTCCCACCTTAATCTACATACGGAATCCGCTGGTTGCCTCCATGATCACCGATCTGGCTTCAGAGCTACCAGAAGCATGGAAACTGCTCTCCTGAACAACCGTGAAGACTTGCTTTCCAATCTTGACACTAATCTCCCTTCTGTCCTCATTCTCCTCAATATACCCTCTGCTTCTCACAGGTCAACTATGCCATCCTGCACAATTGCGTCTACAACAACCTTGGTATTACTGATCAGCCCCTGGCCTGGTTGTCCTTCTTTCTCACTGAATGACCCTCCCAGGTCCAACTGTGGTTTTTCCTCTCTTCTACCTCTCTCTCTACTTGTGGTGTTCCCCAGGGTGCTAACATATCTCTCTGGCTCTTCAGCCGCTACCTGGCACCTCTTGCCCACTGCATTGCTACTTTCTGCTCCAATTCTCAATGTTATGCAGATGATACTCAGCTCTGTTTCAGTCTCCCTTCAGCCACCTATGCTTCTTCTCTCATACCAGACTGTCTGGCTGTAATGGAGTGCCACATATGATCCCAGCCTTAA
Organism: Ambystoma mexicanum; assembly: GCF_040938575.1. Classification (NCBI taxonomy): domain Eukaryota; kingdom Metazoa; phylum Chordata; class Amphibia; order Caudata; family Ambystomatidae; genus Ambystoma; species Ambystoma mexicanum. The sequence goes on from NC_090928.1 coordinate 1,011,766,579, forward strand.
TGCCAGTAAGACTGAAATCCTCCTCATTGGGACAGCTCCTCCCTCCTTTCCTCTCTATCTCTGGTTGCCCACTCTGGGCCCTCTTCCTGCTCCTCCCTGTGAGGCTAAGAACCTCAGTGTCATCTTTGGCTTCACTCTTTCCTTCTCTCCTCACATCTCTGACATTTTTAAGAAGACAAACGATCAGCTGCACCTCCTCAGAGGTGTTCTTCCTTTTCTCACTTTCCCCCAGAATCTCACTGTCTCCAGAGCTCTGGTCCTCTCTAGGCTGGACTATTGCAACAGCCTCTTTCTAAATCTTGCTGCCTCTACTCTTTGACCGTTACAACTTATCCTGAACAGGACTGCAAGACTTGTCCTTGGCCTCAAGCCCAGGGATTGTATCTCTCCAGCTTTAAAATCTCTTCACTGGCTCCACGTGGCTGCAGTAATCATGCTCAAGACCCATTGCATCGTCCACAAGGCTTTCTGGGAACTGGGACTGCTCCACCTCCAACGTCCTCTTTTCAAAACATCTTCCTTCTTGAGCTCTCCACTCATCCACCTCCAACTCTCTGAGGGTCAGACGCTTCTCCAAGCAGAGAGTTGGGAACAGATCTATCTTCTTCGCTGGGGCCTCATTCTGGAACATCCTCCCCATTTCTCTCATACTTGAGCAGAACCACCTCTGGTTATGGAAGCAACTTAAGACCTTCTTTTTCACTTCTGCTTCTCTTCCTCTCCCCTACCGATGCACCTGACTGCTCTGCGCACTGGTCATCTGGTCACCCTCTGAACTTGGACCCAGGCTCCTGCATGTCCATTTGCCCTCACACAGCCTCCGGGCTCCCCAGCACTTAATTTATTTTTAAATTTGTTTATTGGCATTTATCATTTTACAACTTTTGCATGATATTAAGCATGCCATTGTTTGAGAGATTATTAGCATCACATAATAAAACAGTAACATTTTAAACAAAACAACATTAACTTTCTCCTTTTTTTGTCCTTGTGGGATAGTTGTATGTTTACTAGCATAGGGGGATAGTTGGGTGGGGGGTAGTGGGGTTGGGCCATTGGGGGCCCACTTGGGCGTGTGCTGGTCTCTCCTGGGATGTCGCTGCTTTGGTTGCATTTCAGTGTTATTTGTGTTGTTTTTGTTCATGGGGGCTTATCATCTGAGGGGTGGAATATATTTCCTGTGATTTCCTTCCATGCTTCCAGTGTCATGCTTGAGACGTCGGTGTATCTGGCGATGTTGTCCTCCCATGCCTTTGTTTCGGTGTTCACCCACCGCTCCAGCTCTTTGTACCATGCGTTATACTGTGGTACTGCAGGTGTCTTCCAGGACGATGCAATAGCTCTTTTTGCCAGTATGCACATTATATCCATTAGTTTTGCCAAGTGTTTGAGTTTGGCTGGTCTGGGGTATGTTCCCAGGAGGCATTCATCTGGGGTCCATTGGTACCTGGACAAGCCAGCTTTTTCGCTTGTCTGTCTTATTTTATCCCACAGGGACTGCGTCTTGACACATTCCCAAAACATATGAAGTAGGTCCGCCTTATCTGCCCTGCACCAGACGCAGTTGGGTTGTATTTGTTTGTTGAATTTTGCCATCTTGCATGGGTTAGGTATTTTCGGTGTAGCATGTTTAGTTTTATCAATCAGAATCTATGGTTTCTAGACACAACTTTGGGAAATGTTAGCGCTCAGTCCCATTCTCCGTCTGTTATCTCTCGACCTACGTCTACCTCCCATTTGTTTTTCATTTCTGCGCTTCGGGGGTTGGGGATGTCGCTTAGGTGGCCGTATATTTGGGACAACAATTTCCATCCCTCACCCAGGTTATATAGCAGTGTAGCGAAGGGGTCCGCGTCGGGTTCTTCTGGCCATGTGTCCCATTTGTTTTGTGCTATTTTGCATAACTTTTGGTACCATAGGAACTGACCTGTGTGAATTTCATCTTCTTCCTGTAATGCTGCGAACTCCCTGAAGGTGCCGTCGGCATATACGTCTCCCCAAGTGTTGACCCCTTTTTTCCAAAGGCCTGATGTGCTTCAGCTCAGTATCTGTTTTGCATAAATCTGAGATCATTGGTATTTCTGGGGAGTACGGGTTCTTTAGGTGGCTAAGTGTCTTCGCTTTGTGCCATATTTTCCTTCCCAGGGTGACGAAGAAGGGTGCATTTCTCAGCAGGTGTTGGGGTGCGCAAATAAGTTCCTTTAGCTGTATCGGGGAGATCATGGATTTCAGTAGGGGTGTCTCAGATGTGGTGTCGTCCGCTAACCACTTGGTCACAAAGCTGAGTTGGGCTGCTAGATAATATTTTTCTAGGTTTGGGAGTTGGATCCCTCCCTGCATGTATGGTAGAACTAATGTGGAAAGTGATATCTTATGTCTGCCCTCCCCCCATAGGAATTCCCGAATTATTGTCTCAAGCAGGCGAAAGAAGGGATTGCTGATGTAGTAGTCTACATTCTGGAACCCATATAAGAATCTGGGGAGGACAATCATTTTGCTTATTGAGACTCTGCCCATCATTGACAGGGGGAGTTTTGCACAAAAACCCATTGATTTGCACAGTGCAGGGATTGCTGCCTTTGTGTTGTACTCATGCATTAATTCAGGGGTGTGCATTATTTGGATTCCAAGGTATCTGAATGAGGTGGTCCTCCACTGAATCACCACCAAAGGAAGTTCCTCTGTACTCTTGCCTTTTAGACCTGCCAGGGGGAATAAACAGGATTTTACCTTGCTAAAGTGTATGCCGGAGACCCTAGAGTAATTGTCAAGAAATTCTAGCATAATTGGCACATTGAGATGCTGGTCTCTGACATATAGCAGTACATCATCTGCATAGAGTAAGATGATGTGGTCTACTCCTCCCAGTCGTATCCCCGCATCAAAAAATTGCTTCCGAAAATAAATGGCGATGGGTTCCAGTCCCAGTATGTAAAGCATGGGGGATAACAGGCAGCCTTGCCTGGTGCCCCTGCATATGTCCCATGCCTCTGACACGTATTTCCCGGTTTTTACCTGTGCTCTTGGTTTGGTGTAAAGTATGTTGATACATCTGATGAACCCCGAGCCAAAGCCGAATCCTTCAAGGACGGCCACCAGCCATTCCCAATATATGGAATCAAATGTTTTAATGGCATCTAGGGCTAGCAGTGCGTACGGTTCCATGGTTGTGTCAGTTTGCTTTATGACATGTTGCAGTCTGCGTAAGTTCATGGTTGTGTTTCGGCCTGGCACAAAGCCACACTGATCTGTGTGCACAATGTCTCCTATTAGTCTGGATAGCCTCTTTGCTATGATTGTTGTTAATATTTTCACGTCATAATTGAGCATGGCTAGTGGGCGGTAAGAGTCGCACTTATCAGTGGGTTTATGTGGCTTGACAACTGGGATCACGAGAGACTCTCTCATACTTTCGAGTGTACCCCTCATTCGTGTGCCACTTGGAAGACCTCGTGTAACAGGGGTGTCAGGGAAGACTCGTATGCTTTGTAAAACTCTGAGGGTAGCCCATCACTTCCAGAAGCATTGCAAGTGGCCAGAGATTTAATTGCTTCAGCTATATCGTCAGTTGTGATGTCTGCGTCTAGGGTTTCGCATTGTGTGGGGGACAGTCTGGGCAGTCCTATCTCTTCTAGTATGTCTGCTATCTGTTCCCGGGGGACTTGGTCCTTGTGAGAGTATAGGTGTGCATAGAAGTATTTTAAGGTGTTGTTTATGCTCTGCTGGGTTTGGTGCATGTTGCCGTCCGTATCTTGTAGTGCAGTGATTGTGTGTCTTGGGTGTTCCTTTTTGCATAACCAGGCCAGTAGTCGACTCGTCTGTCAGCTTCCATGTGTGCTCTGTTTGTTTTAGTGGTATAATCAAATGTGGCTAGCCTATTCCACCCTGTTGTGCATTTGTCTCTAAGCGTTCTAAGATTGACTTCCCTCTGTTGGGTATCTGTGGGAGTGGATTCCACTCTCTTGATTTCTCGCTCCCGCTGGTCAAATTCTATTTGCAGCAGTTTCCTGATGCCTCCCGCTTTTGTTATGATTTCTCCCCATGTTACTACTTTTAGGGCATCCCACATTGTGCTCATGTGATCTACACTTCCCATGTTTACTTCTATGAAGTTATCAATGAAGTCTTGCAGTTCCTCTCTGAATGCCTGGTCCCTCAAGGCCTCTACAGGCATTCTCCACATGGGGATGGGTGGTCTGGGACCGGTGTGTTCCATTCTACCAGGAGTGATGAGTGGTCTGAAATGGTTCTCCCCAAGTACTGTGCCCCTTCTATTTGGGATAGGTGTTCCTTGCTTATGAAGAATAATCTAATCTCGTGTACAGGCCATGTGGGGACGAGAAGTATGAATAGCCTCGTGTTTCTGAGTGCAACTCCCTCCATGTGTCTGCTAGGTCTCTCCTGTTCGTCATTGTGGTTAGGGCAGTTGTAGCTGCCAATGGACCTTTTGGTTGGGACAGGGACCTGTTGAGTTCTGGGTTATGCACACAGTTAAAGTCTCCCCCCCAAATGAAAAGGCCATTCCTATATTGCATGGTTCTGGCATACATTGAGTTCAGGTGCGCCGGGATGTTATTGTTGGGGAGATAGGAGTTCACTATGCATACCCTCTGCCGACCCCTCCTGCCCGGCTAAATATCACCCAATCTCCATCACTCCCTTCCTGGGCAGGCTCCTGGAGAAACTGGCCGTCTCCCAACTCAATCTCCACACTGAATCTGTTGATTGTCTTCATGACCATCAGTCTGGCTTCAGAGCTGCCAGAAGCATGGAAACTGCTCTCCTGAACATCTGTGAAGACCTGCTCTCTAACCTCGACTCTAACACCCCTTGAGTTCTTATCTTGCTTGATCTCTCTTCTGCCTTTGACACTGTCAACCATGCCATCCTGCTCAACCATCTCCGTGATAACCTAGGTATCACTGGTCAGGCTCTGGCGTGGCTGACTTCTTTCCTCTCTGACCAACCTTCCCAGGTCCAACTTGGATCCTTCCTCTCCGACATCTTTTTCTCTACCTGTGGTGTCCCCCAGCGATCTAACCTCTCCCCCTGGCTGTTCAACCAATACCTGGCACTTCTTGCCCACCGCATCGCCACTCTCTGTCCCAACTTTCAGTGCTATGCGGATGATACCCAGCTCATGTTCAGGCTACCCTCGGCCTCCTCCTCTCCTTTCCTCATCTCTGACTGTCTGTCTGCCATCCAGGAATGGTGTGCCACCAACGACCTCTGCCTTAATGCCAGTAAGACTGAGATTCTACTCATCTGCACACCCACTCCCTCCTTCCCTGCAGCTCTCTGGCCGGCCTCTCTTGGCGGTCCTCCAATTCCAACCTGCAAGACTAAAAACCTCGGGGTCATCTTCGACTCTGCACTCTCCTTCTCCCCTCACATCTCTGACGTCTCAAAGAAGTCGCACTACCAGCTGCTCCTCCTTAGAGGTATTCTTCCTTTCCTCTCCTTCCCCCAGAAGCTCACTGTCTCCAGAGCCCTGGTCCTCTCCAAGCTGGACTACTGTAACAGCCTCTATCTAAATCTGCCTGCCTCCACTCTCCGCCCTCTGCAACTTATCCAGAACAGGACTGCAAGACTTGTCCTTGGCCTCAAGCCCAGGGATCGTATCTCTCCAGGACTGAAATATCTGCACTGGCTCCCAGGGACTGCGAGGATTAAGTTCAAAACCCTCTGCATTGTACACAAGGCCTTCTGGGGACTGGGGCCGCAATACCTTCGACTCTCTTTTCCTAAATATCTTCCTTCTCGAGCTCTTCACTCATCTGCCTCCAACTCCCTTAGGGTCAGTCGCTTCTGCAAGCAACGAGTTGGTGGCAGATCACTCTCTTCGGCAGGGGCTTGTAAGCGGATTCAATTCAACACTACAGCTAAGTCAATGCCTAGTCTGGGATGCTGAGGGAAACCCTTATTGATATATTTTTATGTCCAGTTCGTTTACTCTGGATGACTACCCTTATATAACGCCCCTCTCTTGGAATCCCCCTGACCCCACTGAGCCAAGAAGTAGGTTTGTTTCGCAAATTAAAAGGTTTATTTGAAAATTAAACAATATATATATATATGTATATATATATATATGACACTTTTATAATAAATTAATTTTTGATAGCACACTTGTGAAGATGATGTTGATCAACAATGGATAATGTTATAGTGGTAAACTCTTTTTAATGGCTTAGAAGTTGATATAGAGAGGATAAAGTAGCTGAGAAGGCTTTTATGGCTTCAAGGACAAGGCAATGATGAATGAAAATGCAGTACAGAAAATAAACTTGATATGACTTCAACCAAAAGACAATGTAATCACTTTTCTTTGACAATTCACTCCCCCCTCTATGCAAGGTAAAGAGATGGGAGGAAAGCACACAGTTCTCAGGAATGCAATCAAATATAATTCAGTTCCCCCCTTGCAAGCTTAGAGGAAAACAGGTAGGAGTTTTAAACACAGGCAATATACTTTGATGTGGTATGCAATGAAGTGAAAAATATACTCAAATTGCTTTTTTTTCCCTATACGAGGTTCAGGGTCAGTGAGAGATACTTTAAATTGATTCAGGGTCACTTTAGCAATGCTCTATGAATGATGGTCAGGTTGCACACGAATTTCAGCAAGAAAAGCAAGGACAAATATTTTTACACGTGGCTGAAATTAAGCAAAATGTCAAATCGCTGCAAATTTAGTCGCGTGCGTCGAGCGCAATTACGGAGGCACTATAAGGAGTAGGAAGTCAGTTCTACGCTCGTTGGAAAGCTCCTAGCACAAACGGTTCCGGAGATACAGCCGATTTAGTAAAGGTAGTTTTCCAGATTTGAAATTTTAAAGCTCAGAATGACAGATGACAGTTTTCACTTTTAAAGATGACAGAATGACACGATTCTAGGAGGCAGTTCTAATAGGCTAAAATAGTTTGGATTAGATTATTTTAAACTAAGAGATCGGTTTTGGCACAGTGCTAGCTGGGTACTCACACTAGATTTTGGACAGGAATGCTACTTCGTCACTGATCGGGTCAGGATTGTCTGGACTTCTGCTAGCAGTTCTTCACAGCGATCTGGTCTCTGGTTCTCTCTGGTTCTGGATACAGCACTGCTTTCTGGATACTGCTACAGGTTCTTGCAAAAGTTCTTGGCAAAGAATTCAAAGAGCTCGCCCGGCTGTTGAATAGTTTGGTTGGTTTTGAGGCCTGCTGAAGAGGATTCAGCTTGTGGATTCAGGCCTCTCTGCTACAAATTCTGGAGTTAATTTCTTGTCTCTGGAGATTGATGGATTTGAAGTCTGGATCTCTGGATGTGAAGTCTGAAGTCTCCCGGCAAAGCGTCCCGCAAGAAAGTGGAAAGTGAATGTCTCTACCTGGGTTTCAATGTTCCTTTTATGTGTTTTGAAGATGGGTGTGTGCCTGGGCCTAGCTAAGCCTGCCCCTCTCAAGTATCATTGGCCAAGCTTTCCTCTCTGCCTTGATTGGGGGAAAGAAATGGAGTGTCAGAGTGATGCTGTAGGTTTTATGGTCAGAGGAACCTCCCCTTATCAAATTGCACACAAATTTATTTCTGACCCAAATACATATTTATCTATGTACCATTTTTCTAATATTATAGGTCCAGTTAACATATTTTCTGTAGCACCAAACCATCTGATCCCTGTCTTTGTACGATGTCATGTCCACTTATGACAGAATTCTCCCATTTTCATCCAGATAACAACCTCTAAACCTTTCCAGATTTTACACAAATGTGCACCAGGGATATGGGTTTCAGATGATAAAGTGTCAAATTTTTAACATGCATACATTTGGAGTAACAACCTTTTATTTCGCTACTACCCCACGAACATCCCACAGGGTCCTAACACCTCTTAAAATATGCACAGAAAAATTGCAAGAATGATGTTGTTATTTATATAATTTTGACAAGTCCGCACTGTGAATTATCCATCTTTTTAAAATCATGCTCTGACCCCAAAGAGGTGTGGTTATCCAAAGCACATGGTGGAATTTCTGGTTTATCCACTTCCCCCAAGCTCAGCTGGCTCTCACAGGCACTGCCCCTCCCAGTTTCTCCCAGGAGGAAGCCATTTTACAACCCCCCAATATAACATTTGCCTGAGTCAGTGACAGTGCTTTGTTTAGTTTCCTGTAGTCCCCAGGTGCCACTCCCCTAATTCAATCAGAGAGGCGTCATCTCCTTTTGGCAGGGGCAGCAGGATGCAGCCAGGCTTGGGAAGAGTGGCTGAGCAGGTTTCTCCTGTCGGGGGTAGTTGTCAGGCAGAATTCAGCTAAATGTCACTTTAGTTCCCAGTTTTCTACATTCAAATCCAACTTACAATTTTTGCACATGCAGCTAGAATGCTGATTCTAAATTCAAAACTATGACATTTAAAAAATTGCAACCTATGTGACACTCACAAGTAGGTCACTCATTTATTCGAAACGATTTTAGTGGCTTTAAACCCAAATTCACTTAAGCTGCTGACATCCCCAGCTATTTTTTATATATACATTAAATAATTACTTCCTTCAAGTCATTTCAGAATATAGTTTTACATTGTATCCACCTCTTAGCAAGTCTTTCCTTGGCCTGGTTTGGGTTCATTTGTTCAGTTTTACACAAAAGTCTGGTGGTTTTAAAACGCCGGCTTTCTGATAGTGGTGAGCACCAGTATTGCATCCATTTTTGACATTAAGAAAATGAATTCCCCACAGTTCTGGGTTGCTTTTGGCAATCAGCATTGCCATTCCCAATGGTTTCAGGCTACTGTGTGTGTAGCCCAATGGTGGTTTTAGGGAGTGCCCTCCTGTGCTCACAACATAGGCAAAAATGGGTGGCAGCCTATTCTTCATGTTTTCCCTGTGCACTCTCTGGGGAGTTCTGGCCATCATGATGTTTTCAATGCCAGTACTGCACAGTTTTATGGTAGGGCTTGGATGCATGGGTAAAAACATCCCACAAGCCCCCCCTCTTGCGAAGGCCATTCTGATCTTTCACTGATGGAACTCGCAAGATCTGGGATGTTCGCCTCATCTTCTTCCAGTTCCGTAGATGGCACAGTTCAGCATCTTTTCCTCCATCCGGTTGGATCGATCGGTTCTCCTCGCCTGTCCTAATCGGAATATTGGGCGGTACCCCGGGCCCCTCGGATCTTTGCTCCCGGTCTCCGGGTCGTTCTCCTTGGTCAGTCTCTGTGGTTTCATCTCTCCTAGGATGATAAAGCAAAGCGGTAATACCTATTCGTAGACATTTCTCCACCACTATTAATGGTGGGGCCCATATATATTTTATACATCTGGATACATTTTTCAGTCTTATTTTAAAACAAGATATAACATGAAACATTTTTTTTCCAATCATAATATTTTAGAGACTATATGTGGGATATTTTAGGATGGGAACTGAATTAATCTGGAGCGGTCCCCTCTGGTATTGCAGAGGACTCCTCCAGTTGCTGCAGGGTGTGCCTGGGATGGCAACACTTTAGCTGATTTATATGGACCCACTTGTCTTCCCCCTCTGCCGAACTGCCTTTGGGGATGCGGATCTTGTAAGCTACAGGGGAGATTTTGTCTGTAATTTCAAGCGGTCCCTTCCATGTAGGCAAACATTTTCACTGTTTGGCCTGGTTCCTTTGGAAATTGTATAGATAGACCCGGTCTCCCACAGTATATTCCTTCCTGGTGTTCTTCAGGTCGTAGTGGGTTTTCATGCTATCAGCTGATCTTTCTAGATTCCGCTGAGCATAGGCAAAAGCATGCTGAAGGTGTTTCCTTAAATTCTCCACATACTCATGAGTTGTGGAGGCATTTATCAACGTTTGGTCTTGGGTTCTGTAGAGCAAATGCTGGGGAAACACCATCTTGTGTCCGGTCATCAACTCAAATGGTGACATTTTAATTGCAGATGAAGGGGTAGATCTGATGGCCATTAGGACCAGAGGTAGTCGGATATCCCATCTTGGCCCAGAATCTGCCACAAACTTTTTTAATATGCTCACAATGGTTCGGTTGTATCTCTCTACTGCTCCAGAAGAAGCTGGCCTGTAAGCAATGTGTAGCTTCCTTTTAACCCCCAGTATCTCCCACATCTTTGCCATTACCTCGCTGGTGAAATGGCTACCTCTGTCTGACTCAATCCTTTGAGGTAGACCAAAACGGTAAAAGATGTGGTTAATCATCAGGGCAGCTGCTGTTTCTGCCTTGCAGTTTGGGGCCGGGAGACATTCCACCCACTTGGTAAACAAGCATGTGACAGTCAACATGTACTTGTTTCCTCTAGACGAGTGAATTACAGGGCCTACAAAGTCGATTTGCAAATCTGACCATGGCAGTGTCATCCCCCTCTTTTGGAGAGGCGCCCGGTGTGTGAGGGTGTTGGCTGAAATTGTGCACACACAAGACACCCCTTCAAGTATTGGTCGAGGTCCTGCCCCATGTGTGGCCAGTATGCAACCTCTCTTAAGATCTCAAGGGTTGTGTGAAACCCCCTATGACCGGCTGTGGCCGCATCATGGGCGTGACTTAACATCAGGCTTCGGAATGAGGTAGGGACCACCCACTGATCATGGCCAGCTTGGGATTTCCTTACCAGCAAACCGTCTTGGATTCGGAAACCTTTTAGGACATTTCATCAACACGCTTAGGTCCTCTTTCCCAATGTAATCGGTATCCGTCCGGGGAAAGTTCTCAGGGTCCTCAATGTGTTGGTAAAACTTACCAGTTATTGGATCCCCCTTCTGAGCTCTAATCAAATCAGCATCAGGGGTCTCCCTACTCCATTTTATAGTTGAAAGATCATTGTGAGCATTTGTCTGGGACCTAGTGATGTCAGTGACCTGGATTTCCCCCAACAGGGACTCTATTTCTATTACATCCCCTTGGATGGCCCCGGTTTTGGCCAGCTGATCAGCTAAGTCATTTCCAGTTTTGTCTGGTCCCTCTACTTTGGAATGACCCTTGATCTTTTTTCAGTAGATGGTCATCCCATTCGATGTGACCAGATCATCAATATTTTGGATTAACTTCCCATGTTTCAGGGGTTTGTTATTAGCACATAACATGCCTCTGGTTTTCCAATTAACCAGGTGCTCCACGAACCCGTTCCGTACATAATCTGAATCTGTGATTATGACCAGTTTGTGGAGTTGATGTTGGACAGCAGCGAGGATGGCCTGATGCACAGCCACCAACTCTGCCACATGACTACTTCGGGGACCAATTATGTATCCAGCTGAGGGTTCTGGAAACTCCTTCACCCATGCATTCCCTACGCCGGCCACCAGTTCTTTCTCCCCGTTGTTGTCAACATGGTAAGAGCATCCATCCACATAGACAGTGGGCATTCCCTCACACTTGTCTTCTTCAAAGACTTTGTGTGGGGAATTAAGGTATGCCTCCATGTTGTCCTTGATTTTTAGACTTTCGTCCTCAAGACCGTTTTCTCTGGCACAATCATGCAAGTCAGCCAGACCTTGGGTGAGGGGACTCTTCTTGTTTTGGCCATATCTGACCTCCACAGGAAAGCCTTGCATTGACAGAATCCAGGAAGTAATTCGGGAATTACTCACATTTCCGGCCCGGATTCTGTCACTTTGGAGATATTGCAGAGGCTGGTGTGGAGTCTCCACTATGATGTGTTCCCCCTGGATGAACGGGCGGTAATTCTTCAATGCCCACACCGTTGCCAGGAGTGCCTTCTCACAATCGTTGAATTTTTCCTCCACAGAGGATAAAGTTTTGCTCGCATAGGAGATTACTTTATTGACCTTGTCATGCTTTTGGTATAATACTGCCGTCAAGCACGTATTAGAAAACCCTGTCTCCAGGAAGAACTCCTTGTTTCTGACAGGGTAAGCTAGGCAAGGCGCTTGTGAGAGGCTTCTTTTGAGTAGTCTTACTGCCTCGGATTGTTCTGGATCCCATTCCCACTTGACCCCCCCTTCAAGAGATGAATCAGGAGTCTAGTGATCTCTGCGTAGCCTTCAATGAACTTTCTGCTGTAATTAGTCAGTCCAAGGAGGCTCCTTAGTTCCCGCAGAGTTGTGGGATCCTTCACTTTCTGAAGTGCTTCCACTTTCTTTTCTTGGGGACAGAGACCCTGAGGGGTAATCTCATGACCCAAGAAATTAACACGGGTTCTACACCACTGTGCTTTCTGAAAGGACAGTTTTGCTCCAGCGGCCCTCAACTGCGTCAGAACATAACGGATCTCCGCTATGTGTTCCTCCACAGATGAACTTTTGATGAGGACATCATCTACATAAGCAAGGTTACCCCTCGCACCCAGGTCGGGCATGGCCTTATGTAGGAAAATGTTGAATTCAATGCCGGAGTTGAATTATCCGAAGGGAGTCCGGGTCCATGTGTACTGCTGGCCCCCAAAGGTAAAAGCCAGTTTGTATTGGTCCTCCCTACTGACAGGCACGGTCCAGTATCCATTGGTCAGGTCTATTGCAGTGAATACCTGTGACCCCTGAATCTGGGCCAGCCCTTGGTCAATGTAGGGCAGAGGCCATCGGGAAGTATGGACCCGTTTGTTGAGCTCCCTAAGGTCGGCGCAGAGTCTCCACTGGCCGTTTGGCTTCAATATTCCCAGCACCGGATTATTGAAAGTGCTGTGGACTGGACGGATTATTCCCCGGGACTCAAGGTTCTTAATTATTTCAGTAAGGGACTCCATGGATGCGAGAGGCAAGCGATATTGCTTCACAAACACTGGAGTCATGCCAGGGTCCGTGGGAATTGTTGTTGTGTGGATGTCGGTGCGACCACAGTCATATGAGTCTACCGCAAAGAGATCTTGGAAATCCAAGAAAACTTGTTTCAACTTTTGCTTCTGTTCCAGAGTCACACAGGCATCAGCTAGTTTGACTCTCTCTTCCACCATCTTCCTGAAGCCTGGAAAGACTTCTGGTTTGGCTATCTCAGCGGCCTCCTCCAGCTGGGTGGAGAAGTCCCTGGTCAGAGTGCTAATTTGGACTGGAGGCTTCAGGTGGGAAAGGCAGCCCTCATGGACCTGGAAAATGACCTCATCCCTCCTGAAGTCACAAGCCACATCTTCCTTACCATAAGGGCAAGAAGTGTACACCAGGAAGTTCCCCCCATGCTGGGTGAAAATCCTGTCTGGTGTTGTATTGTCCTCACTGTCACTGTCAAAACAGTCCTTGGGGATTAGTCCTAACAGTTCATTTCCTAAATCAATGGAGAAATGTCAGTCATCAACCGCCATTCCAATAATGGTGCCTGTGGCTAGAGTAATACTCTTTAAGTCGCTGTTATCCACCTCTATTGGAATGGTGTCATGTTCTATGTTGTCTAATGGTGTTGGGTTTACCCCCAACCCTTGCCGTTGGAGAGAAGCATTTAGATGAATATAAGCATCAGGGTTTTTAATTTTTGTCCTCTTTTAACTTTCACTTCCAGGGAGAATTGTCGGGTCCTTTCTGGGATGGTGACTTCCTCTTTAAGCTGAATTTCAACTGCATAAGGTAGCAATTGAGCTGACCTAAATGCTTTTTCTTGATCATCAAAGCCCATGGGATTATCCGCTAATCGGGACCAAGCTTTGAAGTTTATTAGGTCCAAACTAATGGCGAAGCGATTGAGAATGTCACTGCCTAAGTAAAAGGCGGCAGTGACGTCTCGCACGACCCAACAATTATGGACTATGCTCTTGTTGCCAATGGAGATTTTGAGCATACACCTGCTTGGCAGGAGATGTTTGGAATTGAGTGTTTCCAGATCCATTTCCCATTTGTCTATCAGTTTGAATGTGGGAATGGCTGGATCTTTTGGGAGTTGGCGGAACATGGCTTCGCTGATGAAGCTCTTACCGTTGTTCACACACACTCGAGCGAGGACAGAGTCCTTCCCATCATTTAACTGAACAGGGATGAACAACTGCTCTCCAATTTGCTGAATATCAGCCAGGCTCTGAGCTGATTTCACATCTTTCTGGACTATAGGAGTGGGAGTGTCTGATTGTGGATTGGTAAATAATTTCAGAGTGTTTCCTTCCAGTGTGGAATACCACCTTAAACTGGAAGGAAGGTTGATTTTCAGAAATAGAGAGGACCCCCCCATCACCAGTCTGCTGTGCTACTGCTATTACTGTCACGTCTGAAATTTGGTTGTTCTGGAAGTGAATTTCTACTTGGTCAGATTTTTGTTCAACCATGTGGCAGGTGCCATTTAAACTAACATGGTTTCCACTCTGTTTTAATTTTATTGGTCGGCTAGTCTGGGTCCAGAGGACCTTGTTTACGCAATCTATTAGGGGTGACAACCTTCTCAGGAGGTCATTCCCTAGTAAACAAGGGGTGCCCTCTGGAGTCACTATTATGACCGGATGTTTCACCTTGTGTCGCCCAATTTTGATGTCCAAATCTGCAGTCCCCTCGACAGGAATTTCCTTCCTGTCAAAGTTCTGCAGATGTCCAGGAAGAGAGGTGAGAGGAATACGGTAATTCTCCCCCTTCCTGCATTTAGTTCATCAAAGGCCCTTTTGGACAGAAGGGTAGCTTGGGATCCAGTGTCCACCAGTGCCAAAATTGTACCCTGCCCCTGTACTTGTACCTTGGCATAGTATCTTCCCTCCTTCTCCTCAAGGGGGCACAGATAATGCACATTTTTGGACAACTGGTGGGCTAATTTTCTGGTTTTGGACATGGCGAGAGAAGAGATTTGGGCAGAATTCTGTGAAGAGCCTGGGGAATCTGAAAGAAAAAGTTGACAACTGGAAATGGTTTCGGGATCTGGGCCGCCCCCCCCTTTTTGGAGGCAGTCATCAGGATGGGTTTGACCCATGGAATTTTGGTATTGTTGGTTCTGGGATAGAATGATGGGAGGTGACAGCTCAATCCCCACATCTACCCAGTCTGTTGATTCGGTTTCAGGTTCCCCTGGTTCCGGTTCTGGGCCGCCCCTGCCTTTTGGGAGGCAGTCACCAGGATGGGTTTGAACCAGGGGTTTTCGGTATTGTTGGTTCTGGGATAGAATGATGGGCGGCGACAGCTCAATCCCCACATCTACCCAGTCTATTGATTCGGTTTTAGGTTCCCCTGGTTCTGGTTCTGGGCCGCCCCCCTTTTTGGAGGCAGTCACCAGGATGGGTTTGAACCAGGGGGTTTTGGTCTTGTTGGTTCTGGGATAAAATAATGGGCGGCGACAGCTCAATCCCCATATCTACCCAGTCTGGATTGGAATCCCTTGGGACCCATTTTTCCTTGGGAGGAGTTCCCCCATCTCTGAAGGAGAAGATCCTTTTCCCAGGATCCTCTGAGGATCCCTCTCCCTCAAATTGGAAGATCTGTAACTCCTCCACAAAATGGGTCTGTTTGGGTCCTTTGTTTCTCCTACCTCCTCTCTGCTCCTTGGGTGGCAGACTTCCAGGGATAGGAGATTTTGTTTCTGGTTCCTGGGTTTCCAGAGGCTGTTTACAAGTGGGGAAGGAAGCTTCCTCCAAGGCTTTACAACCCCCTTCCACTTGTGCCTCCTCCCTGGGAACTGGCAGATTATCGGGGTGCTGCCCCCGTCATTGCTCTGGAGCACCAGGCCCGGAGTTTGGGGCATTCTGCGGTGGCATGCTCATCTGAGGGTTCTGTTGAGCCCTCAGTATGTGACCCAGATCCTGTGCCATATTTTGGACCTGGCGCTCCAGTTGTGAAACCCGCTCAGGCTGATACGGGGCTCTATTTTCTCCCCTGGGCTGATCCCGGGAAGGGTAGCTATCCCTTCTCTGGTAATACCCCGGATTGGGAAGATTTGGGTACCCCTCCACCCTTGGCCTCCCCTCTCCCGGATTAGGTTGTCAGGGCTCAGGGAATTGGGGAAAGAAGGATGGATGGTTTTCGGGTTGGAAATTGGGTGGATACCTGGGGAAAAAGTTCGGCCCAGGGTTTGGTGAATTTCTGCCCTCCTGTGGGAAGTTTGGAGGGAAGTTCTCTGGGTTAGGTGTTTAACTGGATCCCCCCCCCTTGGGCTGGAGCGGTCCACACATAACCCAGGATGGGTCGGTTTCCCTTGTAGCGGGGACTTACATAATCAGGGGAGCGAGGGACCCCATTTGTGGGACTACCTCCTCGACTCCCTGTCTGTGACTGGCCCGAGGGCCTTCTGGGCTGAGAATTATTTGGCGCAGGCAGGTTTTTAGGCCCCCATCTCCAAATCTAAAACGGGGGCAACCTTTACCTCTGCCACCTTGGCAGCAGCAGGGGTGCTGTTGGTTTTGGGGTTTTTCTGCGCATTACATTTATTTTCAATGGGCTTCTGCACCTCATAGATCCTGGTGGCTTGCTCATTGACCCAGTCTAAAGATCTTTTCTCGTGAAAATCTCTCACGATCTGGGTCATTATGTACTTGGGAAGAGCATGGAAAAATGTGTTGATGAATTCTCTGCTGTCCGTGCGCACCCTTCTGGTGGTCTGCACAAAGGCACGCTTCAATTCTTGCACGAATTCTTGTGGGGCCTGATCCTCCCCACATTGTAAATTTTAGGCTGCCTTGCGAGCCTCTTCGGGATTTCTATGTACAGAAAAATGTTTCAAGATGGCCGCCCTATATGTGGACCATCTTGAATGGTTTTGGTCCTCCAGCCCTGCAAAGAAACTGGAGTATTCAGGGGAGAATGTCCATTTGACGTACTGGATGCAGCTACTGCTGTCCTTCAAATGGAAAGTCTCCATCATTTGCTCATAGAGCTCCAAGTGTTCCCAAACAGAATACTTGGCGTTCTTATGATAAGGCTTGATGACACTCCTGATTGCCTTAATCTGTTTTAAGGGGTCCTTAAGCAAGGCCCTTTTCACCTTATTGGCCTTTTTGGTTCGGGCAACCCTGGTCCATTCATCCTCTGATTCAGAAGCACTGCTCCCAGAGGTGCCCGTCTGATCTTCCAGGTTTTCCCGGATTCTGCGAGCCTGGGAATAGCTGGCAGAATGTGGGGATCTGGTCTCCTGTGTCCTGTGATGCTCAGAGGAGTCTTCAGATCCCTCCTTGCTACCAGGATTTGATGGGTACCCCCCCACTGACCTAACTGGGCAGAGGTCTTCAAGATGCCCTTAGTGGGCCTACTCTCCTGGGGTTCCCCACTAAATTGCACTGTACTTAGGTGCCCATGCCCCGGTGCCCGCCCTTCCATTCCTGGGTGGTACTGGCCTATGAGCTGGATAGTAATCTGCCATTCCTGTGGCCCTGTGCTCATGTGCGCCAGGGGACATGGGGGTGGCAGAGTCCAGGGACTGAGAGAGATGAAGGCCTCTGGTACTAGGGCTTCTGAGGTTATGCTCAGGTGTTTCCCTTTCCCAGCGATCTTCATCTCTGTCAGCCCCTGCTCCCTGTTGCAATGCAAGAGCCTGCGCTTTCAGTTCCTCAGTTAAGGCCTTACTAGACTCTATCAGTCTCTCCTGCATGGCTACCTGTTGCTGGAGCCTATCATTGTGCTGACAGAGAGCCTAATTTTCTCTCTGTGCCTCCTGATTGGTCCTGGAGTACTGGGCCAGTCTCTGCTGCAGGAGGGTTACCTCCTGAGTCCCATCCCTACTGGCCTGCTCCTTTCTTGCCAGAGCATCTTCCACCCTCCTGGTGTGCTCTAGCAAGTCGTGATGCTCTTTTTGGAGGTCACCCAGCCCCTGGATGGCCAGGTGATTTTCTTCACTTTTTTCTTTTAATTGGCAGACTTCCTGGCCTAAGGTGTCCCTTTCCTGACTAAGAGCCTGCATCTGTGCCACCAGGTCGTCCCTCTGCCTTTGAAAGGCATCAGCTTTCTGGCGCTCTTCCTGAAATTCTGTCTGGGTGTCCAGGTCTTTCAGAATCAGTTTATTGCTCTCCTCTTTTTCTCTGTCCAATTGGCTTTGCAGGGTGGCTACCTGCTTTGTGCATGCCCTATTGAAATCTAATTGTTGCTCCAGCTTTTTCTGGCTCTGCAGTAGGGAGTCCAAACCTTCTTGGTACTCCTTCTGCAAGGCCAGAAATCTGGTACCCTGGTCAGACTTTTCCTGTTGCAGTATACACATGTCCTCTTTGATTTTAATGAGATACTGTCTGCTCTCATTTTCTGACTCTTGGCTTCTGTGCATCCTCTGCTCAGAAGAGACCAGGTCAGATTGAGCCTTCTCTAACGCGATCTGTTGCCTATTTGCCAGATCTTGGCCTTCAGCACATTTGTCCTGCATGGCTCCCATATATAGATACAAATATGCCGCTACCCTAACTATCTTGTCGTGTTCATCTTTAGCTTTAGGAGCCATGTATAGTTCACTCAGGGCCACATGTAAGGGACCCTGATCTCTCCAGATATCTAACCCAGTTGCAGTGACCTGTCGTGTGATTGCCTGCAACCACGCATCCTGGCCCTGCTCAGTCCATTCACCTATCACAAATAGCTTATGTAAGAAGTGCTCTCTGGCTATTTTGATGTCTACCAGTGTCGTCATTCTGGAATTTGAGTTCCTTCCTGATTTACAGAAGTTTGTATTTTATTTTGCAAAACAGACCGTTTCCTTAGAGCGTTCCTTTGAGGGGTGCTTTCACAGTGTAAAACAGCGTGGTGATCTAACCAGATATGTGTATCCGGTCAGTTGACACACTGTATTAAGCTGCACAAGTGGTAAATCTAATCCAGAATATCCCAGCTACGAGCCCCCACTTAGTAAGCTGATTCAATTCGACACTACAGCTAAATCAATGCCTAGTCTGGGATGCTGAGGGAAACCCTTATTGAAATATTTTTATGTCCAGTTCGTTTACTCTGGACGACTACCCTTATATAACGCCCCTCTCTTAGAATCCCCCTGACCCCACTGAGCCAAGAAGTAGGTTTCTTTTGCAAATTAAAAGGTTTATTTGAAAATTAAACAATATATATATATATATATATATATATATATATATATATATATATATATATATATATCACACTTTTACAATAAATTAATGTTTTGTAGCACACTTGTGAAGATGATGTTGATCAACAATTGATAATGTTATAGTGGTACACTCTTTTTAATGGCTTAGAAGTTGATATAGAGAGGATAAAGTAGCTTAGAATGCTTTTATGGCTTCAAGGACAATGCAATGATGATGAATGAAAATGCAGTACAGAAAATAAACTTGATATGACTTCAACCAAAAGACAATGTAATCACTTTTCTTTGACAATTCACTCCCCCCTCTATGCAAGGTAAATAGATGGGGGGAGGAAAGCACACAGTTCTCAGGAATGCAATCAAATAAAATTCAGTTCCCACCTTGCAAGCTTAGAGGAAAACAAGTAGGAGTTTTAAACACAGGCAATATACTTTGATGTGGTATGCAATGAAGTGAAAAATATACTCAAATTGCTTTTAATTCCCTATAGGAGGTTCAGGGTGAGTGAGAGATACTTTAAATTGATTCAGGGTCACTTTAGCAATGCTCTATGAATGATGGTCAGGTTGCACACGAATTTCAGCAAGGAAAGCAAGGACAAATATTTTTACACGTGGCTGAAATTAAGCAAAATGTCAAATCGCGGCAAATTTAGACGCGTGCGTCAAGCGCAATTACGGAGGCACTATAAGTCGTTTCTAGGCTTGTTGGAAAGCTTAGAATATTAGCTTTAAAATGACAGTTCAAACTCGCTCCAAGCACAAACGGTTCCGGAGATACGGCTGATTTAGTAAAGGTAGTTTTTCGGATTTGAAATTTTAAAGCTCAGAATGACAGATGACAGTTTTCACTTTTAAAGATGACAGAATGACACGATTCTAGGAGGCAGTTCTAATAGGCTAAAATAGTTTGAAGTGAAACCTAAAGTTGTGGGAGTAAGGCCCTAATCAGGAATGCGCACCCATTGAAGTTTTTGGTTTATAGAAGCAAAAGTTAAGGTTTGGTCAGAGCTGCTGTCGTGTAGAGGGTGGGTGATCTACCACTATCACCTTGAAGTGAATCAACTTATTAAGAGTTACCATCTACACAGGCTGCGCTTGGTAACCATTTAGAGACCACGAAGTGTGGTAAGTTGAACACAGTAGATGGGGAAGTAGTCACAAAAGATATGTTCAACAGATTTTTAATTCAAATGAAAAATTGTACATTCACAGGGGAAGTGACTCACGTTTCATGTGTTTGTTGAATCAAAACTTGAACAAAGTAAAATGAACACCTGTGTATGTTGCAATTTCCCATGTATTACCAAAACACATTAGTAGTACAATATTTTGGTGCCAGTGATAATCAACCTGCATTTGAACAATTTCGAAATAAGTGCTTTCAACTCAGTGATAATCAACCTGCATTTAAACAATGCCGAATTTTAAACTAAAAAAGTTCCATAGTGCCAAACATGGCCTGCTATGTAATTGCCAGGTAATGCCAACACGTGTTTCAGCCTATAAGGCCGTCCTCAGGGCATTCAAGTCCATTTATCTCTTGAACTGTTATGTGATTGCTGAACCTTAGCTATAATATATCCAAAAACAACCAATGTTGGAGGTAGTAGGTCAGAGCAAAGAGCATGAAGAAAAGGGAGAGAAAACAAAAAATGGAAATATAACGTTAGAGTGCGTCGTGCGATTCGTAAAGCTAATTGTACATTAGTAGTAAAATAAATCAAGGCATACCTTATACTGATAATTCTTAATTGAGTCAGTCGTATTCAAGAAAAAGTCAGCAAATTGGTAATTCCTGAAAGCGTTGCTGGCCAGGTCTGTGAGCTGTAAAACCGTAAAAGCGCACAGCTCACGTTAAGCTTAAAAATGCTATGCTAGCGCTCTATTGTGCAACGATAGTTTTGATATTGGTGATTTGTGTGTTTTATAATAACGAAAACTATATTTACCAATCTTGAAATGCTACGGCTGCATTTTCAGGAAGAACAAGGCAATGGAGCTTTACACAAACAACATACTAGGATATATTTCCACAGGATACCACGAACAATCGTGTTCTTTCACACTAGGGCACAGAGAGGCAGTATTTGCTTGCCCACCTCATTACTAGTGAACTGGGGAAGGGAATACACCACCCTGGTCGCAGACCATGAAAAACGCAACACACAGAAAGGAACTGAATGCAGGGCATGGATTATCAAGCAAACACATGGAACATAATTCCTAGGTTACTATATGACCTGTAGATTCCTCTGTGTGAGTTGGCAGGAAACCAAACACCTTTGAGAGCCCCTAGACCTCGCAGGAAGGTTTGGTTGTGTTCCTTATACTTAGATGAGATGCGAGTATTCTCAAGAGGCGGCGGGTGGGTCAGTGGTCGAAGTGGGTGGGAGCGGTTGGGAGCGGTGCTCCTCTACTTTTTATTTTTAAGTTTTATTGTTCCTATATTTTTATTTTGAATAGAAACCATTTCGAAATGGTTTCGTTTTAAAACAAAAGTGTAGGAAGAAGTTGAAACTTGCACTTCAGTGCAGTGCACTGAACATTCCCTTAAACAGCAGGTGTGTTTGTAGGGGGGGTTGATTTGAGCATGGGAGGGAGCGTGAAGATGGGGTTTGTGGGGAGCAGGGGCAGGCCAGCAGGGAACATAGTTCCACTACCTCTTTTCTCACACTTCGACCACTGAGGTGGGTTTGCTGCTTCCAGGGGTCAAAGTGTACTGGAACGGTGTTCTCATCAGCCTCACACGCTCGCCTGCCCGTTACCTTTTAACCCCATAACCGCTCTCTCTCCACAATACAACTATACTAAAAAAACGGAAGGAAACACATTGAAATACGCCCACATGATGCAGCTTTGTGTGCCCTTCCCTTTCCAATTACTGACCAATCGCACCTCTTAAGGGACATGCCATGCAATTTAGCAACACCCTCCCCACCCATCACCTGCACACAGAGCTGCGCCGGCAGCAATTGTATGTTAAAGTCAAATCATGATTTCTGTGGTGATGGAAAGGGTATTTTTTTTTCTTTGAAGTAGGCTATAGAAATAAACAAATGTGAACCACTGCCAGCAAAACAGCTCAGCAAGGTGTGTTGTTCGTGGATTTCTGGCAGGGCCCAGGTTTGAATAGGGACTTTGCGCTGCAAATTGTGCGTGAAACCCCGTTTGTTGATTCATGGATTTGACTGCGTGGAACTTTTTCGTACTCTGGGGGAATTCACGAAGGCTCGGCACGTCTCTGCGACCGGCCGAGTGCCTTGTGCGAGACACCTAGTAGAGCGCGGGAGTGGTCTGCGCATAGACCGGAGTAGGGAAAATGTGGGCATTGGGAGGGATGGCCCGTGCGAGCTGATCGCCTGACCACAATTGCACTGGTAAAATCGTATTCATGAATCTGACTGCACAACCGTAAGTCCGGGAAATGACGACGCAAAGCTCTCAATGTAACCGCCACCCGAAGGCAGGCATACAGACACTTGCATATAGGAATCACCACAGAGAGGTAAGATCACATGTTGGATTTAGGGGTGCTTGCATGCAGTCCGGGTTCCAATAGAAGTTAGGGGTGTGCGTACGAAATGTAGTGGGGTGGAGGAACGGTTTACAGGGGTTTGCAAGATTTTTTACCAGGAAATATTAACTTTAACAATACATTATACACATTAATACATGGAGAGCGCCGAAAAAAGGATGCGCACAGGCTCGCACAGAGTCGTTCTCGGCGCGCAGGCTTTGCCCGATCTGTGGCCACTTTTCCATGAATCGGGCCTGTAGATGTCCCGTTCCCACCCGGCCTTTAGAAAAGTCGGCCCTGGGCCACTAAAACCTGACAAGACGTGCGCATGCTTGCATTGCAGATGGACTGAATCATAGATGGGTTGATGGTGTCTGTGTCTAATGTAAAGCCCATTATCATTTTCATTTGTTAAAGTGGAGCAAACGCTGGACCCATGATTGCCCTTTTTGACAAAGGACACTCAAAGGATCAAATATATAGTGCACAATCTGCTATTGGGTTGCTTTGGGGCTATTTCACCTGCCAAATGTGGTCCATATAAAAAGTTAGGTTAGTTGATGGCTGCCTAGCACTCACATTAAGGTATATCAAGGGGTTAAAACGTTTTGGAACAGATAAGAAACTACTGTAGATTTGGCCTCTTATCTTTTCATACTGTTTTAACAAATGGTTATTGTGGACAAATTAAACAGCGTTAACTCATAAACTCCCGTGGAAATGCATTAGTTATCAGAACTTCACAAATCGGCCGCAACACGTCCGAGCGGCCGTCTGATAACACAGTCAATATCTGCCCGGGAACCACGCAGCAGCGCAGAGTTTATGGAAGTATAACATGCTTGTACATGCTGTCTACTCATTGCCAGAATCCATTCATGCTTTTCAGATAAACTGAAAGAAAACAGCCAGGGCACATTTTGCTCCAGACTCGGTGGCTCCGGCCGACGCAGACTTGGTTTCTTTTCACAACAGAATCAATCACTAGGCACTTGGGATTTCTTGGAACGATATGAATCGTGAATTAGTTGTCAAATTTGTATTGCTACGAAGATGATAACACTTTTACATGCGTTGGCATCCTCAACATGTTTTTAATTTGTACACAATGAGACAGAAGCTCTCATTGTCACATTTAAATGAAGTCAAGGGAATAACTTGACTTTTTGTGGCGTCCTGATGCCTGCGGGCTACGGAGCAGAACAAACAAATAAATAAATTAATAAATAAATTCATCATGGCAAATTCAATCTTAAAGAAAAACTACGTACGGTCATGTTTTTATAACTTAATTCACAGCTTAATCTATCCCCACTGTGATGATGATCTCTGGGGGTCTCAGAGGGGCAGGTGAACGCACCCGATATGAAATGCAACCACTGGTGGTGGTTCAGGAACGAACCCCAACAGTTGGCCTATCCTTCCCAAGCAAGGGCCACCCCAGAGAAGTGCAATCCCCAAATACCCCGTAAGGAAGGTCCGCCAACTTGACTTGTGATTAGTGTGTACGCTGTACAGGTAAACCCTCAGCTTTTCCCTTAGCAGAACATCAGGAGATGTGCCAAACACAGGAGCTGAGTGTGTCAACCAGGCAGCCGGGGACTGCTGCAAAATGCAGAGGGAAACGCACCCCTTATTCTACACAATGGTAGACTTGCAGAGAAAGGCTTACCAGACATTTAGGGGGGATTGGCACGGGTGCCCACGAACCCCCACTATTTGCACACATGGACCTTCTGCTTGATTCTAGGAAGGTTGGTTGGGATTTTAAACCTCGGTCCAAAATCAGAGAAACAATTACTTAATGAAGGTGGGCCCAGGAAAGGGTGTGCTCTGAGGCTTGTAGTCAGAATCTAGGCTGGGGAATAAGGTATCCCATAATTCATGCAGCATGTCCATGATGTAAAGAATGCCTGACCGCTTCCATATGTTAATAGGTATTTCGGGGATGGGGAGGATTATATAAAATAGGACAAGGTAACATGTCATGAGAGAGTTAGTATGGCAATCCTTGAAGGTGGTGCAGAAGGAGAGAACATGAAGGAGACAGAAGGTTTTGCTTTCCGAGAGTCCTACCTTGGTACCTGGAACGGATCAAACAGCAGGAAATGCATGTGACAGAAAGACTGCGTGGCGCTATATTCAAGCACCTGACCAAGACCAGAAACCATTGCAGACTTGTTGCCAGGCAGGTGGGGCTCTAGCCCACACGCTGAGAGATGGCAGTGACCCAGAGAGAAAAAAACGAAGACAACTAAACCTTTTGCAGACTCCAGCCCAGGAGGGCAAACCTTTGCTGTTGGATCGAATAACTTCAGTCTGACCTGTAACCTGCCAGAGGGGAACATGTTTCAGTTGGGAAAACTCTTAGGTATCCTGTAAGTGCTTAATACCACATTATAGCTGATCGATTTATGGTATAACTAGTGTAAAAGCCTGTGTACACAGGACAACGTACATAAGGAAAGACATTTCTGCCTGGGCCCTGTGAGTTGATTTGCTAAAAAAATTTCTATTGTTAATTTGATTTCGCGCTCCGAGCGCGTTGTGTGCCTGCTCCTGCTGCCCCCCCTCCCACTTCCTGGTCCTCCTCTCCTCCCGCCTCCCTGCCCGCCCACCCCCCCCCTCCCCTTCCTCTCCCTCTGCCTATAACCTCCCCCCTCCTGGGCACTGGGCAGCCCTCTGCCCGGCAGCCCCCTGCGGCTAAGGGCCCTAGGCCAAGGGCGACTCCTCAGCTGCAGCTCCCTGTGTGTCAGCAGGTGTCCGCAGGGGACGCCAGGCGCCAGCTCCTCTGCTCTCCGGCCCACCCCTCCTCACCTTGCTCACCGCATCCGCATGATGGCCCCCCCCTTTCCAATTTACTGTTAAACTAGGGTGCTTTTTTTTTTTTTTTTTTTTTTTTTTTTTTTTCTCCCCTCGCAGGATTCTCAAACTTAGGGGGCCCTGACCTATCACGCATTACTGTTTGCTCTGTATCGTGTTAAACTAGTGCCCTCCACTCAATTCCTGTCTGCATACTCGTGTCGTCCGCCTCCCCTCCTACTCCATGGTGCTCTCTATTTCGCCTATCTACTCTAACTGCTTCTCTATTGACTATCCTGCTCTCCTCACTAAATCTGGTAGGAAAAAGTTTAAAAAGGACATCCTGGTCTCCAACCCAGGCCTCCCTATTGCTGACACCTACACGAGCGCCTGCTCCAAGGAAACTCTCACTGACATTCTCTTTTTCGTGCCTTCACCTGACCTATGGACCCTTCACATGCTCTCTGTGCTCTCTCCTTTCTCCTCCTCTCCCATTAATGGTGGCACCCGCTGGGATGTCCTCTTGGCCCCTTTCCACTCCTCTAAGGCCATCATTAATGTCTATGCTAACGGGACCGTCTTGGTCCAAGGCCCTCAGGCCAACCTTCACCTCTTTGATAGACGCCTCCCACGCCTCATCAACTTCCTCTCCTCTCCCACTGTCCCCCTTCTTCTGTCCTCGGCTACCTTGCCTCTCCCCTCCCTCCCTGCCCCTTCTCTTGCTCCCTCTTCAACTCCTTCTCTAACACCTCCGCAGGACATACCTCTGATCTGCACCCCTCCCCGGAAGTTTTTCAAAGGTGGCAACCTTCTCCACATTGCCACTCTAAATGCTCGCTCTGCCATCAAGCACTCCTCTGATATCTGTCGCCTTCTTGAGGAACTGGACCTGGACGTCCTCGGTCTCACTGAGACATGGTTCACAGCCAGCTCTGCCACCAGCTTCGACACACTCCTACCTGACGGTTATAAGATCCTCTCCGTGCCCAGGCCCAACCGTTCAGGGGGTGGTGTTGCCCTTATCTTCCCTGAGTGGATTCCTGCCACTGTCACTCCCACGCAGACCTACTCCTCTTTTGAATGCCTTGTCTGCCGACTCTCTCTCTCTCCTAGCCATTCCCTTACCATGGCTACCATCTATCGGCCACCTGGTCAAATTTCCTCCTTCCTCTCTGAATGGGCTGACCTCTCCTCCTCACTCCTGTCCTCAACCACCCAACTCCTCTTTCTCGGTGACTTCAACATCCACCTCGATGCCTCCTGTCCCCCCACTGGTCTCTTTCGCGAACTCTGTAACTCTCTCTCACTCTCTATTCTCTCGTCTGGGCCTACTCACTCTGCAGGGCACACTCTTGATGCTCTGATCTCTTCTGACCTTCCCCTCTCCCTTCCTCTCTCCACTCCTCTCTCCTGGAGTGATCATTTTCTCCTATCCTCCCACCTCTCCCTCCCTACCCCACAGGCAAAGCCACCCTCTTCACTGCCACCCACCTTCTCGGTCATCCGACCCATGAAGCGCGTGTCAGTTGAGGCTTTCGCTGCTACCTTCTCGCCCCCTCCTCCCCCCTCGGCTGACTCCCACCCTGACACAGCCCTCTCCATGCTCTATTCCTCTATATCTGATACTCTCGATATCCTTGCCCCTGTCATGAGAATCCACCTGAAGCCCAAAGCCAAATGTAACTCCTGGTATGACTCGGATCTCGTCACCCTAAAACGCAAGTGTAGGGTGGCAGAGAGGAAATGGCGTGCTTCATGTTCATCCTCTGACAAACTGGCCTGTCGCCTGCTCCAAAGGCAATACCGGCTCTCCGTTCTCACCAAGAAGAGAGCCCTTATCCAAGCCCGCATCTCTGAGGCATCAAACAACTCGGCCGAACTCTTTGAAATCTGCAAGGAG
Source organism: Ambystoma mexicanum (assembly GCF_040938575.1). Classification (NCBI taxonomy): domain Eukaryota; kingdom Metazoa; phylum Chordata; class Amphibia; order Caudata; family Ambystomatidae; genus Ambystoma; species Ambystoma mexicanum. The sequence goes on from NC_090928.1 coordinate 1,011,793,667, forward strand.
CTGGCCAACCCTGCTGCAGTCTCTACCTCTCCTGTCCCCTCCCAGGCCCTCTGCACTGCACTGGCCTCGCACTTCATCTCAAAAACTCAGGACATCCTGTCCTCGCTCTCCTCCTCTCTCCTCCCTCCCTCTCTTCCCGGCTCTTCCTCTTGCTCTCTTGCAGCCGCCCCTCCACCCTCCTTCTCTGCTTTTCCACCTTTTTCTGCTGATGAGGTTTCCAGACAAGTCCGATCTATGAAAGCCTCGTCTAAACAGGTTCACCCCTGTTCCTCCAAAACCATCAAGGACCACATCGACTCCCTGGCTCCTGTCCTGGCTGACTTCTGCAACCACTCATTCGCCTCTGGAGTCTTCCCATCCCCCCTCAAGCACTCCCTGGTGCACCCCCTCCTCAAGAAACCCTCTGCCGACCCCTCCTGCCCGGCCAATTATCGCCCTATCTCCATTACTCCCTTCCTGGGTAAGCTCCTGGAGAAACTGGCCATCTCCCAGCTTAACCTCCATGCTGACTCTGTTGGTAATCTTCATGACCATCAATCCGGCTTCAGAGGGGCCAGAAGCACGGAAACTGCTCTCCTGAACATCCGTGAGGACCTGCTCCTGAACCTCGATTCCAACACTCCCTGTGTTCTCATTCTGCTCGATCTCTCCTCTGCCTTTGACACTGTCAACCACGCCATCCTGCTCAACTGTCTCCGTGATAACCTGGGTATCACTGGTCAGGCTCTGGCCTGGCTGACTTCTTTCCTCTCCGATCGACCCTCCCAGGTCCAAATGGGCTCCTTCCTCTCTGACATCTTTTTCTCCACCTGTGGTGTCCCCCAGGGATCCAACCTCTCCCCCTGGCTTTTCAACCAGTATCTGGCACTCCTTGCCCACCGCATCGCCGCTCTCTGCCCCTACTTCCAGTGCTATGCAGACGATACCCAGCTCATTTTCAGGCTACCCTCAGCCTCCTCCTCTCCTTCCCTCATCTCCGACTGTCTGTCTGCTATCCAGGAATGGTGTGCCGCCAATGACCTCTGCCTCAACGCCAGTAAGACTGAGATTCTACTCATCGGCACACCCACTCCCTCCTTCCCTGCAGCTCTCTGGCCGGCCTCCCTTGGCCCCCTTCCTGCCCCTACCTGCAAGGCTAAAAACCTCGGGGTCATCTTCGACTCCACACTCTCCTTCTCTCCTCATATATCTGACGTCTCTAAGAAGTCACACTACCAGCTGCACCTCCTCAGAGGTATTCTTCCCTTCCTCTCCTTCCCCCAGAAGCTCACTGTCTCTCGAGCCCTGGTTCTCTCAAGGCTGGACTACTGTAACAGCCTCTATCTTAATCTGCCTGCCTCCACTCTCCGCCCTCTGCAACTTATCCAGAACAGAACTGCGAGACTTGTCCTTGGCCTCAAGCCCAGGGACCGTATCTCTCCAGGACTGAAATCTCTTCACTGGCTCCCAGTGGCTGCGAGGATTAAGTTCAAAACCCTCTGCATTGTCCACAAGGCCTTCTGGGGCCTGGGACCTAAATACCTCCAACTCTCTCTTCCTAAATATCTTCCTTCACGAGCCCTTCGCTCATCCGTCTCCAACTCCCTCATGGTCAGCCGCTTCTCGAAGCAACGAGCTGGGGGTAGATCTCTCTCCGCAGCAGGGGCCTCCCTCTGGAACAGCCTTCCTGCCTCCCTGAAACTTGAGGAGAACCATCTCCGGTTCCGGAAGCACCTCAAAACCTTCCTCTTCGCTTCTGCCTTCTCTCTCCCTCTCCCCTGCTAATCCTGCTTAACTCCCCACTGAATTCAGCACTAAACCTGCATCTGGGCCACCCTCAGCAACCTCGGTCCAGGGCCCAGCCACTCTCCACTTGCACTGCCTCCCTGGCTCCCCCTGCACTGTGGGACTGTCACTGTATCCCTACAGCCCCTTTCCCAGCACTTGCTCTGCACTTACCTCGCACTTGCCACCAGCTGGCCCTTTTTATTTATTATTTATTATTTTTTTTACGCTACTTACCTTGTACTGCACTTCCCCCCCACCTCCTCCCCCCTGCACTTCCTCCTTTTCCCCTTACCTCTGCACTTGCGCGATCTGAATGACACCTGGCCTAGTAGGATCGTTTTGTCTGTTTTCCCCTTGTTTCCCTCCCTCCCTGCCTCGTCGCGCCTTGAAACACTTGTGTATAGGCGCGTTACAAATACCATATCATATCATATCATATCATATCATATCATTTTCAGAGTTGTAATATGGTATGTGGTATATTTGGCTGTAATTGATTGTAATTCATGTTAATAGAAAAAAACTGGTTTAGGTTTTTATTAACACAGTAGGACCACTATATATCCTAAGGCAACAGCTCCCTCTTGCAGTGACAACAGGCAAAGCGGGCAGTCTCTACTGCACATGACTGCATCGGACAAACATACATCTGGCCTTTTATTACATAAGGATAATCTTCCGGGTTGAAGAAGATGACCCACAGTCAGAGGGTGCCACCACAGCATACTACATTTATATCTGCCTGAAGCAGAGAATCCTAGAATGTATTCCGTTGGAGCTTGTACGGCAGTGAGGATTGTTTGTTACGTATTCTCCAATTGCATTTATGTCATGGAAAAAAAGACAATAGCAAGCCACTCTCACTGCATGGCTGTGCCACAGAGGTTCTACATCCATTACCCATTTCCTGGCATGGCATGGGCACTGGGAGAAAGACAAAGTGCTGCTCCTGCCTCAGAAGGGGGAGGCAGATCAAGGGAAGTGGCAGAAAGCAACGCTGCAGCATTACATCACTCACCTTGGTAGCACGGCCCACATTCCTGCTCATTCTGTCATTGGTAGCAGGAATTAGGAGGTGGAGGTGGTGGGAGAGAGCAACCTTACATACTGCTAGAATAGAGGAGCTGGGCAAGTGGAGAGGAAGAATGTTGTGGCAATAGGACAGTGCCTAACCAATTTATGAAAATCCTTGGAAAAGAGAGAAGCACCGGGTAGTTCAAGGCAATCTTTGCTAATCAGAAAATGATGGATATTTGATGACAATCTTTGTCAATAGGCATGTGTCTGTGCATTCTATGGACATATGTGCCAATCAGATATGCAGATAGGCAGTCGCTGGCAAGCGTTGGTGATAGGCCAAGTTCCTAGCAGTTGTTGGTAATCCTCAGGATTTGGGCATGTAATTTGGCATCTGATGGAAATCATGAACAATGGGGAAATTATCTTGGCATTTGCTGGTAATCCTTTTCAGTAGTGAAGAACTTTGCCATTGAGGGCATTCTTTTTAAATTGATTAAATGTGCAACCATTTGATGGCAGTGGTTGGCAATGCAGGGTGTCTTTCTTCTGCCATTGCGGCCACCCATCTGTTCCTCCTGCCAGGTACCGGTGAGCCAGGCTATGTGACCAAAAATGTTGGCTATAGAAAATCCGAAATAGTTGGCTTGAGCGAATGGCTGATGGAATGTATGCCTTTGGAATGTTGTGGTGTCAGTGCACCTGTACGTTCCATGAATGTCAGTCGGAGTGAAGCAGCTTGTGAGTGTGGAGTCCAGTGGATGTCTCCTGTGTACCTTCCTAATTACTTAACCTGGACTTACCTGATGTACATACCTTGTCACTGGAACTTAGTAAAGAAGTTAACTTCCTTTGCCTGCAGTATCAGACTTTCATTTCACACTGCTACACTGGTGACAAGGATGGGATAAAGCATTTGGCCACTTGAGGTGGCTGGCAATTGCCACCTGGGATCAATTAAGGGGTATGGAACAACAAATATCTAGCTTGGAGAGGAATTGGATTGGAAACAAGTTAGAGGCGACTGATTTTGCAATTGCAAGTACCCTGGGAGAGATAAGAGGAGATCGAGATACGGAGTACAGACAAGGGTTTCAATTGTCTAGAGATAGTCCCTGGGCATTTTTGCAGATTACCTGAGCCCAGCAGGCGGTGTGGTGAGGTGTGGCGTGATGGGAGTTCCGGCAGCATCATATGCTTCAGGAGCTCAGCGTTCTCCGAAGACATCAACTGAAGTGATGATGTCAGTTGAGCAAGTAACATTTGCGATGCTTGCACGTCATTCTGAGGTTATTTTCTCCAACGCGCATCGTACAGTTAATACAGGGAAGAAGGGATCTAGCAAGCATCGCATTCGAGAGGACTTCGCATGTCGGCTCGAAGTAGATAACGACAATTACAAAAGGGAGAGTTCTCAGTGGGACAAGATGACAGGCATGAACTGACCCTAATTGCAACTGAAAGTTAACCCCTTGACTGCTAACAATGTGACATGGGGCGCACGCATTGGTGGGCCGCAATTCAGCACAAAGTGAACTGTGGTCATTGGAAATGGAACCCGCAGATATTGTCGGTCTTTTGCACCCAATGGGGGAAATCAAGGACGTTTTTTTAGCTGTCTTGGTGGAACTCGATCCTAGTTTTGTTTGGTGTTCTTCTGAGATCTTTCTGTTTCCAAGAGGGAATTTTGAATAGTTGCATTCGTGATGTGAGGCCATCATGAAGAATTTTGGCCACTGGAGCAGCACTTTCCAGTCGGGTCACTTTACAGTTTTCTTTGGCCACTGGAACAGCACTTCCCAGTGGGACCAGCTTACCATTTTGGTGCAGCACTTCCCAGTGGGGTGACCGCTGTCTCATAGCCAAAAAGCTGTTGCATAGCAGGAAGTAGGCAATATGGGAGTGGGAGTGAACTGCTTCTAACAGTTGGATCACCAGTTACCATTTACCAGTGGGGCCTCTGTGAAGTGTTTTGACCACTGTAGCAGCACTTTCCAGGGGGGGCACCTTACAGGTTTCTTTGGCCACTGGAATGGCACTTCCCATTGGGGCCACCTTATTGTTTTGGCCACTGGTAGAGCACTTCCCAGTGGGGCCTCCCTGAAGAATGTTTAGTGAGGACCTGCCATTTGCTTTCGGATTGTGGAAGAAAAACGGGCAACATTTAGAACACAACAATTTGCTGGGGGCAGACGTGGCTGAGCCTGGAGCATAGCAGGGAGGATTGCGCAGACATCCCCACACCCGCATGGAGGCATTTACAAGCTGTGACAGGAGCTGCACTAGAGTGACAGTCGGCATACTTACCTTGTGTCTCGGGCAGCCTTTGGGACTTCTGTGGAATACGCGATACGGGAGCGCCACATTCTTCTCTCAGTGGTTCTCAGTGAGTAATGATGATGTCGGCAACGGTTCCAATGGCCGCACTGTCTCCAAGTTCTCAGCGCCTTGCAGAGGTGCTTTCGTCTGATGGACAGTGCGCTGGTCTCCTGGGAAAAAGGAGGATTGACACTGGTTGTTTCATGACAGTACGAAACGATGATGCAATTATTAATATTAGCGGTACTGGGTTTGAGAAAAGAAGGCAATTGGAGGTTAAGGATTCAGCGGGGGCTGCACAAGAATGCTGTTTCGTATCAGAGATGAAATCGGTAATGACGGTGGGCACGGGCACATATATGGAGGGGAAACCGAAGCAGCATTCTCATGGTTTTTCAAGGTACTGTGACAGGTGTTCTGCGCTCTGTGAAGGTTGTGTTTCAGCTAGAAATTAGCTATACCCTCACTGTAATGAGACTTGGGGTTATTGGCTCTCTTGTGGCCTTTTATTTGGCGAGCACGTGAGCACCTCTATGACTGTTCTGGAGGAACTTGATCCTGATTTCTTGTCGTTCTTTCAAGAACTTTCTGTTTATAACAGGGAATTCTAAATTTGTTGCATTTGTGATGCAAGGCCTCTGATTTGACTTAGGTCCTGCCTGTTTTAGAGTTCATGCAGTTCTGTTTTGCGTGTTTATGGTATGACTGTATTCGGCTTCGGTATGGTTTTTGATTGATGTATGTCTTGCGTGGTCTCTGTCTACTGAATAGTAGCTATTTCCAGAAAAACTATGTGTTATATTTGTTCTTTTTCTGAAACAAAACCTTGCCTCCACAGCACCACATAGGTTTAAGGACTTTAATTAGCTCAAGGCTTGGACTCTATTAGAGTTGGGTTATTGTTCTTCACTTGCAAGGCCTTAAATGTAATTTTGCCAATGCATGTGGGTTGAGACTGTGTTTTGAGTTTGTTTGTGTTTAAAATCCAGCCTGCTGGCTTAGCAAACAAATGGTTTGGGTTTGTGATGGCTCATAGTATGTGTCTGTGTTTGCAGCACAGTGTCTTCTTATGGGGCTCGACCTGCCTGTAGTGATGAAGTGTCCACTTTCCAGAGCGAGACATGGCCATGGGCCATCCAGGGTGTTGGTCACCCGGCACTTATTGGTCTCTGACCTTGCCTATTATTGGGGTTGGGAACCTGCCAACTGTTTTTAGTGGTGTTCTGCCACCCGTGCCACAAATATTGGGGTATGGAACTGGCACTAATTCTTAGGGGTGTTCTGACACCCATGCCAAACATGGGTGTCAGAACATGCAACTCTTGGTACGACTTAGACCTCGTCACCTTTAAACGCAAGTGCAGGGTGGCTGAGAGGAATTGGCGTGTTTCTGGTATATCCTCTGACAAACTGGCCTGCCACCTGCTCCAAAGACAATACCGACTATATGTCCGCACCAAGAAGATAGCCCACATCCAAACCTGAGTCTCCGCGGCATCTAACTACTCGGCCAAACTCTTTAAAATCTGCAAGGAGCTGGCCAATCCTGCTGCAATCTCTACCTCTCCCGTCCCTTCCCAGGCCCTCTGTGTGGCTCTGGCTTATCATTTCATCTCTAAAACTCTGGACATCCTGTCCTCTCTGTCCCCCTCTCCCCTCCTCCCTCTATTCCCTGCTCTTCCTCTGGCCCTTCTTCGGCCACCTCTCCTCCCTCTTTCTCTGCCTTTCCCCTGTTCTCCTCTGACGAAGATCCTAGACAAGTCTTATCTAGGACAGTCTCGTCAAAACAGGTTCACCCCTTTTCCTCCAAAACCATCAAGGGCCACATTGACACCCTGGCTCCTGCTCTGGCTGATTTCTGCAACCACGTCTTGGCCACTGGAGTCTTCCCTTCCCCCCTGAAGAACTCCCTTGTGCACCCTCTTCTGAAAAAATCCTCTGCTGACCCTTCCTGCCCAGCTAACTACCGCCCGATCTCCATCACTCCTTTCCTGGGCAAACTCCTGGAAAAGCTGCCCATCTTGCAGCTTCATGTTCACACTGAATATGGTGGTTGTCTCCATGACCATCAGTCAGCTTCAGAGGTGCCAGAAGCATGGAAACTGCTCTCCTGAACATCCGTGAAGACCTGCTCTCCAACCTCGATTCAAACACCCTCTGTGTCCTCATCTTACTTGATCTCTCTTCTGCCTTTGACATGGTCAACCATGCCATCTTGCTCACGTCCCCGTGATAACGTGGGTATCATGATCAGGCCCTGGCTTGGCCGACCTCCTTCCTCTCCGATCAACCCTCCCAGGTCCAACTTGGGTCCTTCCTCTCCTCTATCTCTATCTCCACCTGTGGTGTTCCCCAGGGCTCTAACCTCTCTCCCTGGCTCTCAAACAATACCTGGCACTTCTTTCCCACCACATTGCGGCTCGCTGTCCCAACTTTCAGTGCTATGTGGATGACACTCAACTCATTTTCAGGCTCCCTTGTGCCACCTCTTCCCCTTCTCTCATCTCCCACTGTCTGTCTGCTATCCAGGAGTGGTGTGCTGCCAATGATCTCTGCCTTAATGCCAGTAAGACCGAGATTCTCCTCATTGGTACACCTACTCCCTCCTTTCCTGTCACTCTCTGGTCAGCCTCTCTTTGCCCTCTTCCTGCTCCCACCTGCGAAGCTAAAAACCTTGGGGTCATCTTCAACTCCACACTTTCCTTCTCTTCTCGCATCTCTGACGTCTCTAAGAAGTCACACTACCAGCTGCACCTCCTCAGAGGTATTCTTCCTTTCCTCTCTTTCCCCCAGAAGCTCACTGTCTCCAGAGCTCTGGTTCTCTCAAGGCTAGACTACTGCAACAGCCTCTTTCTAAATCTGCCTGCCTTTGATCTCCGCCCTCTGCAACTCATCCAGAACAGGACTGCGAGACTTGTCATTGGCCTCAAGCCAAGGGATTGTATCTCTCCAGGACTTAAATCCCTGCACTGGCTCCCAGTGGAGGCAAAGATTAAGTTCAAAACCCTCTGCATTGTCCACAAGACCTTCTGGGGACTGGTACCCCAGTACCTTCAACTCTCTCTTGCTAAATGTCTTCCTTCTCGAGCTCTTTGCTCATCCGACTCCAACTCCCACAGGGTCAGTCGCTTCTCCAAGCAAGGAGTTGGTGGGAGATCTCTTTCTTCTGCTGGGTCTTCCCCCTGGAACAGCCTCCCTGCCTCCCTGAAACTTGAAGATAACCATCTCCGATTCCGGAAGCACCTCAAGACCTCCCTCTTTGCTTCTGCTTTCTCTCCTCCCCTCCCCTGCTGATCCCCTGCCTGAAACAGTACTGGCTACCTGGCTACCCTCTGATCTCAGGCCCAGGTGCCCTCTCCGCCAGCTGCACACCCGCATTTGGCCCCCATCCAACCCTTGCATTCGGGGTCTGTTTCTGTATCCCTACAGCCCCTTACCAGCACTTGACACCTGATGTCTGCAATTACCCTTGCATTTGCCATCAGCTGGCCACACTTTTATTTATTGTCTTATTTATTCACTGTTATCCTATGTACTGCTCTTCCCCCTCCCCCTTCCCCTTCCTCTTGCACTTTTCCCTTCCCCCTCTTCCCTGCCCTTGCACAATCTGAATATCACCTGGCCTAGTAGGATCGTTGTCTCTGTCTTCCCTCTGTTCCCCTTCCCTGCCTCGTTGCACCTTGAATCACTTGTGTATAGGCACGTTATAAATGCCATATCATATAATTATGAATGCCATATCATATCACATCATATTGGGGTTTGGAATCCGGCACAAGGTTTTAGAGATGTTCTGCCACCCATGCCATATATATTGATGTGTTGGATACCGCACCTTAGGGGTTTCCTGCTTGTGCCTTGGGTAGTTGGACGCTGGTACCTTAGGAGGTGGTCCTCTTCACCTGCTTGTGCACGGCAGTGGGCGCCTGTGCTCTGTGCCTTTTGAACCTTGATCATTTGTTCTGTATTAGAAAGTTGAAGATGAAGGGTGTGCTTTGTTTAAGTGCACCTTAGTTGTCGGCAGCAGGATGAGTGAGGGTGCTGTTTTGGGATTGTGTGGCAATGGTGGTATGTTGAGAGTTAGAGCTGGTTCTTTGTTTGAGTGTCTGTCAGGCCTTCAACAGACTTTGAGTGTTTAATATAGTTGCTTGGTTGAAGGGATGAGGTAGGTGGGAGAGTGTCTCCTTGTTCTTCAGAATGGAGTGAGAGGATTTGGAATGGAGTTTGGAGTGGAGGTGGCCAGAGTGTTGTGGGTTTTATACTTTGGGCACATTACCCCGTGTATTTCCCTTGTGCTTCTTTCCATACCTTATGTTGGTTTCTGTTGAGGAGGGAGATGTGTTGTGTCTTGTGTACAATGCCCTGGTCTTGCTATGGAAAATGCCTGGTGGAATGTATGCCTGTGGAATGTTGTGGGGTCAGTGCCCCTGTAAGTTACATGACTGTCAGTTGGAGTGAAGCAGCCTGTGAGAGAGGAGGCCGGTGGATGTCTGCTGTGCACCTTCCTACTTACTTACCCAGGGAGTTACCTGATGTATATACCTTGTCACTGGAACTTAGTAAAAAGGTTCACTTCCCTTGCCTGCAGTTTCAGACTTTAATTTCACACCGATACACATATCATCAAGGTATTGGTTCAAAAGATCAAAGAAAGCAGTAAATGAGAAATGAAATAGATGATTTTGGCCTAGCACATGATTGTGGTGGAGGGATGGAAACAGGAGAACACAAATATGTTTGCAATATTGCTGAGGAGAAGAGATGGGAGACATTGAAGTGCAGGACTTAAGTATAACATTGCAGAACAGGTCACTGGAGAACTCTTCTGTGGCAGAGCAAGAGTAAAATATTGCAGGCCAAAACATGGGTGAGGCATTTTAAAACAGAATATGACTGAGCTATTGCTGTGAAGAACACTAGAAAACCATTGCAAAGCAGAAAATGGGTGAAACAGTTCAGATAAGAATATGGGTGAGGAAGAGTAGGTAGGACATGAGATGACACATGATGTTGTAGAACCTGAGTAAAATAGTGCAAGACAACGCACGAGTGAGGCTTTTCAGGGGTGGTCAACAGAGAGAAACTTCAGAACGGAACACAGTTAAGATATTACAGAGCAGAACATGAGTGACACATTGCAGAGCAGAACGTGACCTCAAGGGAACAAGAAAGAGATGTTGCCTGTCATAGCATCAGTGCTTTTTTGTTAAAAGTTTCCATGATAGTTCATGATGCATTGGTTGCTCGTGACATCAAGTGTGTTATTCTAAGACAGTGTTACACGCAGGTAGGGAGGTCACCACCTTGCAGTTCCAAGGTGATGAAGTTCGAGTGGAATACTGCAAGGAGGAAAAAGGAACCGAATAGTGTGGCTGCGAAGCAAGTTTAGAGGATGATACAGTGGTACTGGTTTAGAGGGAAGATGGGATGGTCTGTGTCAGGTCGAGTAGGAGGAGAAATCCCAATGGCCGATCGGAATATGAATGGGAGTAATGTTTGCATCAACCCTGTAAAATGAGAACCATCCAACCCGCTAATGAAAAGTTGAGGCAGCTGCGGTGCATGGAGATTTGACATTTTTGTTGAGTGTGTAAGATAACAACATTCTGGTGGGAGAGGAAAGGTAACGTAGGACGCTAATTAAGGGGCTGTAATAAACGTTATTTACTTAATGAAGGATGGGGTAAAAAAGAAAAAGTGAGGCATGTGCAGTTAATTTGGATTTTGAGGATGGAGTGAAGTTTTAGGCGATGCCCGGGGTGATTGAAGTGGAGAAAGGCATGTTGTTGAACATAGTTCCTATCTGTAGAAGATGGAACTAAGAAGTCCATTGGAAAGTTGATGAGGTGGGCAGGATGTATGCAATACTAAGATGCCATTCATTGGTTCCACCATGGCTCATTAGCAAAGCTTTATCAGGAATGAGAGGAGAAAAAGGGAGACCAGAGGCAAAAAAGTCAGGAAGATTACATTGAAAACATAGGTTTAAACCCACCGCTAAAGGTATTACATTATGACGATCTTCTGTTACCATTCTGTGGTATAGTAATGGGCGCCGCAACAAAACAAGTAAGTGGGAAAAGGAAACAAAGAAACAAAAAAAAAGGAAACAAAAAGGAAACAGTGGGTGGGGGAAGAGGGTGGCAGGAGGAGCCGGCCGTCAGGTTCAAGCCCGCGTTCCTAGCCACCTGATTGGCTGGCACCCCCCTCCAGGGTGCTATTAGAATTTAGTTTTGGAAACAGCGATGAACAATTCTAGGTGAGGCATGACAGTATATTTGCACTTTATGCAATAACCTTTTATAATATCATAAAAGATACACATAAGGGTGTTACTACAATAGTTTTGTGACCTCACTAATAACTGCAATAGAAAAGGGCATAACTAATCTACTATAAAAAACATATTATAGTTGGAATGTGACATCACAGTACCTGGTAGAGCAAGCACCAATTGTCAGTGTTGGTGTATGGATACTGAGTGCTCTTTGGTTTCACGAAGGACATAATAGAAAATAATACAAACAGACAGGTGTGTGTAGAAAATGATAAGGGAGGGTGAAATTGGATAAAAGACAGCAATTGCTGAAAGAAACTGAAATAATTATGATTGGCGTAGACATAGAGACAAAGAAAAGCGATTGAGGAGAGAAACATTTAATGATGAAATCTCGGGGGATTAAAAGGGGAAACCGAACAGTGGAGAGTAATGGATGGAATGCTAAAAGGGCAGAACATGTACCGTACTGTAAAAAGAGAAGCAGCAAGATAAAGAAGGAAGTAAATTGCAAGTTGAAATAAAAGACAAAGAGGGAATGTGAGCAGAGGGAGTGGCCCACATAGACAATAAGCGGAAATACAATGCTTACTCTATGTCCAAATGATTATGCAAGGCACCTGGTATCCCATGACTATATTAAGGCATTTGATTTAAGACTTAGCTCCTCAGTAACCTGGAATATTCTTCTTCGTATAGTTGCGGGTACATTATTTCATACATCACAATTGGTCAAGTGTCTACCAAAGTCGCTCTTTGCTGTTGAAACGAACACTGGACCACACCATCTGCACCAGCAGGATTCCGCAAGATAACGGTTTGATGAACAATCTGGGAAACAGTAGGTATCTTTCAATAGAAGGGTGCCATTTTGCGAAACCAAAGTACAGCATGTCTATTACATGTTTGTTTCTTGAACGAGATGGTATCACTTTATAACAAAAGAAGTATTAGAGCTATAGAAAGGACATCATCGAAAACATGATCCAAATGCTTCACTAGAGAGTGGTTGTCAATAGTTCAGAATCAGACATGACAGCCTCGGAAAGACTCACAGTCAGGTGTGGCATATTTTGACACTGCTATTGCTAGGTTATTGGGTGTTAAATATGTCGAAAAGTACCACGGTATGCTTGGCTTCCAGTGTCATCGTTCAACAGGCACTGCCATTACAAACTTGGACACCACTGGCATCACCTGAGGAGCAGCTGTTTTCCTTTTATTACCATTGGATGTTCAAATCTGATAGGAAACCATTTGGCAGACGCACTGCCTTGCATCAGATCACTATGCATTCCGTAGTGCGGTAATGTGAGGCCAGGTGCCGCACTTGAAAGATGTAATGAATATCCACATTTGAAAATGGGTACCGCTGATTTCCATCATGCAGGGGGGTTAATGTACGCTTTCTAAAGCCAGTTCTCCATTGAGCATAACTTTTAGAAAATTCATGGCAAAGCAAATGATTCTTTTGTCATACTGTTTTTGATGGAATAAGTGTTACTCGCATCTTGGAAGGTCTGGCCAATCAAGTGGCCGGGAACGTGGGCAGAATCTGTCAGTGACCACTCCAGTGCCTCTCCCGGATGCCTGCAATATTTGTTTGCCCCTTGACCCTTGCGCTTGACACCAATCCTGCCCATATCCTCCCCACTCAACCCCACCCCACTTACATGTTCCCCCAGGGTCCACTTCTTGGTTGCCAGCGAGCCATTACCACTGCTGTCTGGAAATAGAAGAAAAAGGACCTACTTCATTTCTATTTTGCTTTTCACGTGGCCGCAGTCTTCTTTGTTTGTCAATATGCCAGTCTAGCAATGTAATAACACCTATCATTATTATTATTATCATTATGTTATCTATTGAGCATGAACCTAGCTTTGGGAAGCAGCAGGGTGCTTTACAATAATAGGTGGAAGGATACAGTGAGGGAAGCAGAGAAAAAGGGAGTAGGGAGCTAACAATAGGGGATGGCAATTAGCTGCAAGGGATTTACAATCAACCAGGGGAGGAAACAGTGAGCAGCAGATCACCAGGTCTCAGGTAGGGCGGATAGTGAATGGTGTTTAGATCGAGATGTAAGGAGGAGACATTCATTGAAGAGGAAGATCTTGAGCTCTTTCCTGAACTGTAGAAGCGATGGGCCGAGTCTGATGTTGATGGGCAGGAGGTTCCAGAGTCATGGGGCGTAAACAGAGAGCTCCTGTACTCTGGTTCTTTCCTTCCGGCAGAGTTCAAGTCTGCACATGCCCATATTTCTGAAGGATCACAGGCCTCCAGAGAGGCTGAGTTTCTCAGTGAGGTAGCATTGGGATTTCAGGGTGACAGCCTTATAAATGATGCAACGTGATTTGACGATGATACTGGCTTGCAGCAGGAGCCAGTGCAGTTTGATGAGTGTCAGGGTAATGTGGTCAAATTTGTGGAGTCCTTTGATGGGTCATACTGCTGCATGCAGGGAACATCTCCGGGTAGTCACTGGACGGCCTTCCAAATGCACATGGCCTCTATCCAGGTGGAGAGGACCATGGCTTGGACAGTGGATCCGAAGTATTGTTCTGGGAAGAAGGGTTTGTTTTTCTACAGGAGAGAAAGTTAGTTCCAAGCCGTTTCTGTCTTCCTTGCTATGAGCTGTTTGAAGGTGAGGTTTCTGTCGATGTCAAACCTAAGGGACTTGGTGCAGGTGCCAGCTGGGGTGTGACACACTCAAGATTCATACCAGAGAGCAAGGTCTGGATGTCAAGGTGTTCTGTGTTGTTGTTCAGCAGTAGGAATTCAACTTCGAGGTGTTGAGCTTCAGGTAAGCACTGGAAATCCATGACTGGATCAATTTGAGGTAGACCTTTAGCCTGTGAATGTCTTTAATGGAAGATATCTTGAAGTAGATCTGCATGTCATCTGCGTATTGGTGAACAGTTAGGTTTACATCCCTATCGGAGTACTGAAACTATGCTTATGGGTGTTAAAAACACATTGTTGTAGATTACAGATGAGGGGCAGATAGGCATGCTGATGCTTTTTGACCTCTCTACGGCATTCAACACCATAGATCATGACATACTACTGAGTTGCCAGAGCAACCTGGCTTCCGTTTCAGACTTAGCCACCAGATGGTTTGGCTCCTTCCGCAACAAAAGACATCAAGAATTAAGATTCATTACTTTTCATTGGATGCACACATGTTAACATGTGTGGTTCCACAGAGTTCATGTCTATCTCCTCTTTTGTTCAATGTATGTCTGAAACCGCTTAACAATTTGCTTCGATGTCATGGGGTGTGCTTCCCAAAACAAAAATGATGACACTTAACTAGTCTTTAAACTGTCAGGCCAATAGCAGAAAAACCTAGCCCATATTCAGTCCATCTTCTAAGACATTTTAGACTGGATGTCTGTAAATTGGTTAGGTTTGAATCATTTGAAAAATGAGATTCTGCTTATTCCACTCTTGCATATGATGTTGAAAGAACCTACAATGTTCATAGATCTGTCTGAGTCCAACTGCCCAGTCACTGTATCGACCACAACAAAATCTTTAGGTGACTTTTTTTATTCCTCTTTATCAATGGACCCTCAATGAGCTCCACTAATTCTCATCTTAGGATGCTCAGACAATTCTATTGTTTATAACTGTAGGTAGCATGATCATATAACTTCTTTATGCCAGAAACTGCATTGGCTTCTAATTCAGGCCACAATTATTTTTAAGATTTAAACAGTGATGAACAAAACCTTGCACTGTCTGGCCCTGTCATACAAACAGTAAGACTGAGATCCTTCTCATTGGGACCCCAGCCCCCTACTTCCCTCCTCCTCTCTGGCTGCTCTACACAGGCACCCTCCCCTCACCCTCTAGTGAGGCAAAAAC
This sequence comes from Ambystoma mexicanum, assembly GCF_040938575.1. Lineage (NCBI taxonomy): Eukaryota > Metazoa > Chordata > Amphibia > Caudata > Ambystomatidae > Ambystoma > Ambystoma mexicanum. The sequence goes on from NC_090928.1 coordinate 1,011,808,914, forward strand.
CTTGGTGTCATCTTCGACACCTCTCTCTCTCCTTCTCGCCTCACATCCTGGACCTTGCCAAGAAGGCCCACTACCATCTGCAGCTCCTCAGAGGCATTCTCACTTTCCTCACATTCCCCCAGAAACTCAGTGGGCCTCATTCTAACCTTGCTAGTCCAGAAACAACAGTGCCAGTAAGCTTACCAGCACCATTGTTTCCGGACCGGCAAAGTACAAGTCTGATGGGCGGGTGCCCTCCCGGCCCGACAGGTCTGTCTTGCCGGGTGGACCGGCACCTGCCCACAGATTTTCATGGAAGCACCTGCACCGTTAATACCAGTGCCCGTGGTCCCCATTCTCATAGAGTCCTGTAGGATTCCATGGGAATGGGGAACAACATACTACCAGCACCGGATTTTCCGGTCGCCGGGGTTGTAATACCCCGGTATTACCGGCAAGCCAGGTGCCGGTAACTGTTTACGGGTCTGGTGGCTACCTTCTGGGTTTTACTGGCACGGTTACCACTGGATCCGTAATGAGGTCCAGTGTCCCCAGAGCTCTGGTCCTCCGGAATACTGCAACAGCCTCTCAGACTTGAGCAGGACCTCCTTAAGTTCCAGAAGATTCTCAAGACCCTCCTTTTCTGTTCTTCCTTCCCTCTCCCCCTCCCCAGCTAATGTCCACTTCTCCTGCATTTTGACTGGCTGCTTGGTTCCTTCTGATTCATACAGGACACCATGCCCTCCTCACCCAGTCTACCCCAGCACTTCGGTCTCCCTTCAGGTAGGAGGGGGGCCCTACCTGCACTTGCCGTAGTGGGCTCCCTCCACATACACAAGCCTGGCTGGGCCTGCACCGCGTTTGAGCCCATCCAGCCATGTCCTCCCACTTAGCATGTGAACTTTCTTATCCTTCACTCTTCACATTCCCCTGGCACTTGTCCACCTGGTCCCCCCATAGCACTCGCCTAGCCCAAGGGCCCTTCCCCCTTCCATCTCCCCCTAACACATGCACGCTCTCCACTCCAACCTGCACTTCCTTTCCCTCCTTAGCATTGGTGCATTCCACTCTGACCGTTACTTCCCCCACCTCCCCACTCCCCTGCACTTCTTGCTACTGCCTTTGCTTGAGACGAATGACACAAGACCTAGTATGACTGTTTTTTGTGATTCTTTATCCCTGCCCTCACCCCCACCCCTCTTTTGTCTTGTTGGGCCTTGAAACATTATTTGCTGTATATGTACATTATAAATACCCAATAAATAAATAAAATACTACCAAATGACACACATAATGCCCTACCTCGATGGGTGCATACTTAGAATTGGAAAAGGGCACTCTGTTGGTTGACATATTGGAGAGTTAAGGACTTAAAGCATTCAAAAGACAGGAGACTCATGAAGGGTTAAGAATGTTGTCCTTAAAATCCCTATCTACTGGCTACTCTCTCCACTTCTAATGTTGTTTCCCCCCTCCTTCCCTTCTGCTACCTGTTAATGCTTCTCCTCCATGCATCTCTAATGTTCTTCACCTCCCCCACTTTATCTGCTAAGCATCCTCCTCCCTTCTTTCTCTCTGTGCACTCCTCCTTCCACAGTCCATTGTCTCTTCCTGCCCCATCTCCCTCTGTGTCCTTCATCTCTCTCTATCTGCTTGTCTCTCTCCATGCTCAAAATCGCTCTCCTAACATGGTAGGCCTTTGCCCTTGGGTTGGCCCTTCATTTATATTCTATCAGAATGACTAATTGTACCTTTAAGAGGGAGATATGTGACAAATGTGTGCAGGCTACTAGACTTTCTTGTGCTTGGTCTAAGGCTGTGAGGATTACAATTTCCCCAGGTCAACTGGATGATGCTGTGGACGGCCTGGCAGCTCTGTTCTCCACTTTTATGTTACAGCCATCTGCCATCTTTGAGTTGGATGGTAGCTCCATTGCAGTATTTTTTTGGTGTATCTCCTTTTGCCTCCCCTAGCTAACTGTCGACTTTAGTTGACCCCTTAGGTTTAAGCCTGCACCTTGACACACGGGCTGCGGTCACAGAGGCATTCCTTGCTATCAGATTAAATCTGCCCTTGACATAGCATGGTTCATGGAGTCCCACCATACTCGCATAAACAAGCATCAGAGTTTTGATTTATTTCCAAAGTACCTTCTTTATGAAGACAAAGCATTCTTCTTGTCCACAATGGGTTTCGTGGGGCAGTGCGAAATATCCAGAACACAATATAATTGATCGAGTGGGAGCCCTGTGGGATCACCAGTATACAAATGCTGAGGCCAGCATCGTGGTGTGTGTGCCTGTCCCTGGGCCCCAGAGTCCCCCATTCTTGGTCCACTAGCTATCCACATGTAACATTATCACAGTATTGACTAATGTATTTAAATATATTGCCATGTATATGAAAGGCCATCTGTCTGCAAAAAAAACATGGGAGGAACAGGGCAGATGGGGAGAGGGTTCTTCAGCCAATTTGTGCCAATCATTAACCAGGACAAATTTGGTTTGAAAGCAGTTGCTCTACTTCTGGCAAATTTGGGGTTGATATGCCTAGTCGAGGTGGACGAAAAGGGGCATTTATCAATCTGATATGTATCTATCAGATCATTCTATGCACAAGTGACGTACACAGATGAAGTATGATTTACTGGTGAATGAGATCTGGAAATCCATAATCATTCTGAGTACAGAAGTTCTTTTTTTTAAATCTCTGTCCACAAAGGAATGCCCTGGTCTCCATATTGTTCTTATAAAAAACAATGGAGATGAACCTCCATCAATCCGAGTATAGACTTTGACCTATAACATGATCAAGCATGTTTCATATGGTCCTTGTCTTCCTTTCCTTTACATCTATTATGCTGCTATTGTTTTTTTTGATTCAATCACTTTGAATCAAACATTTGGTGGTGTTAAGCCCTTGGCAAAAAATGCAAATACATCTAGTAAGCATTTGTTGCAAATTCGATATTTCCTTTGGCTGTTTGTCAAATGTACAATCGGCACAGTTCTAGATTGTAAAGGGTTGTCTATCATGGGTAACATGGTTGCTTAGGTCCTTTATCTGATAATGTACCAGTGAGCAGGGGCACCATATGATTTTCAAATTCCTATAGAGGTGTTCGGCATTCTCATCGACTTCTGAATAGTTTTATTGGAAAGGGATACAATGGGCCTCATTACGAGGTTGCCGTTCCGGTATAGACGGTACCGGTATGCTTGCCGGTATCGTTGTTACCAGGCCGACAAACTCCAAGTTGTGCCACGGGTGCCTTTCATTCTGCCAGGTCTGCCCTGGCGGAATGAAAGGCACCCGCGAGCACAGCATGCCAGTATCACCATCACTGTTATGAACGGTGCCGGTGCTACAGGCATCCCCATTCCCATTGAGCCCTATGGGGCTGAAAAGGGAATCTACCAGCACCCGTGAAAGGGCAATTACTGGGTCTGAAGGGGTCGGAATACCCCAGCAATTGCCAATTCACGGGTGCCAGACTTTCATGCCGGTATGGAGTTAGCCTTGCTGCTCTTACCGGCAAGGCTACCTCCAACCTCGTAATGAGGCACAATAATTAGCTTAATGGCACATGGTTTTTGCCATGTTCACCAAATAAAGATGTCAATGAGCAGTCAACTGCCTGGATGTCATGAAGATCACTTTCACCCATTATTATTTATTTTGATTCATTTTATTTCTTCTTCTTCTTCTTCTTCTTCTTCTTCTTCTTCTTCTTCTTCTTCTTCTTCTTCTTCTTCTTCTCCTCCTTCTTCTTATATTTATTGAGCATAGAACTAGCTTCGAGAAGCAAGCTTTACAGAGCTACAGAACAATACAGGCATAACAGAGAACTTTACAGAGGTGTACAACATTACAGATGCATAATGGAGCACTTTTCAGAGGTAACAACAAAACAGATATTCAGCAGGGGGTAGGATACTGAGAGGCAAAGAGGAGGGGAACAGCTTTACAGAGTAGCGGGGAGGAAAGGGGCAGGCATTGTTTAACTAGTCAGGTGGTGCATGGGTCAACGTGATGGCCTAGGTGTTGAGGAGAAACTCCTTGAAGGGGTCTTTTCTCAATTGTAGGAGCGTAGTGGCGAGTCTGATGCTGACAGGGAGAACGTTCCATAGTGTTGGGGCATAGGCAGAGAAGGCTTGTTTTCTGGTCCTTTCCTTTTTGCAGCAGTGGATTTCAAGTCTGCACGTATCCTGGCTTCTGATGGTGCACTGTCAGCTGGCGAGGCTGAGTTTCTCTGCAAGGTAGCTTGGTGACTTGAGGGCGACTGCCTTATAGATGATGCAGCAAGACTTGAAGGTGATCCTTGCATGCAGTGGAAGCCACGTCGATGAGGGCCGGTGTGATGTGGTTGAATCTGGGTAGACCCTTGATGAGGTGTGTGGCCGCGTGTAGGACACTTCTCAGGGGCACAAGGGAGGACAACAGGAGGCCTTCGAGAAGTGCATTGCCCCCATAGAGGTGGGATAGGACCAGTGCTTGAACAGTGGATCGAAAGCTGTCCAGAGGGAGGAAGGGCTTGACATTTTGCAGGAGGGAGAGCTGATACCAAGCTGTCTGAGATTTCCTAGCTATGTTTTTCTTGAAGGAGAGGTATTTGTCAATGCAGAAGCCAAGGACTTGGCACAGAAGGTAAGCTCGGGTGTGAAGCCCTCAGAGTTCATGGTTGATAGCCATGTATGTATTTCTGGGTGTTCGGTGTTATTGGTGAGGAGTAGGAATACGATCTTGGAGGGGTTGAGCTTCAAGCATGTACTGAACATCCAAGGCTGGATCAACAAGAGGCAGGTTTTGAGCCTACGGATGTCCTTGATGGAATTGATCTTGAATTTTAGCTTTGTGTCATCAGTGTATTGGTGGATGTGGATGTTGTGTGTGGCTAGGAGGGCTCTCAGCGCCTCCCTGTATAGATTGAAGATCGCTGGGGAGAGGATGGAACTCAGTACAGACAATTAGGCCAACAGCAACTTGTATGCTACGATTTATAGTCCTATACCTCTAGTGGAAATAATGCACTATGAACACTGTGTAAATTGCTGCTAGCTAAAGATCCAGGACTATAAGAAAGTGGCCTTAATGAGAGGAAGGCTATTAGCAGCTAGAGTATCACAGCAGTCCAACTTCAACTTTTACAAAGGGGCCACTTCACAATTAAATTACTTTGTTTAACTCAGACATGCTGCAGGAGAACGCTAAAATAAACTTAGATGTACTCATGACTTGCCTACAATGAGTAACTCTTATTTATTTGCTCCTGTAAGAGTTTCTCAGAGGAATGCCTTTGTGAATTAAATAGTCCTCTCCAGGGGCAACTGTGAGTTACTCATACTGACCCGCTCTGATAATTGACCCTAGATGGAGAAGATAGACAACAAAATGGGTCATATTACAAGTTTGGTGTTACCAACACTCAGTCCAGCAGAATCAATATTGGTGGGAAGGTTGAGTAAATCCAGATTTTTTACTAGATTTAATTCTGTGGGGAATTTTGGGTTTTACCAGGAGTGGTCATTCTGCCACTTTAAATACACAGATGTTTGCCCTTAAACTAGGGGATTTATCTCCAGCATTTTTTTTTTGCATGGGTAAATCCTACACTTCAAGGTCAAAACACCAGAATTTGGCAATGTGGTAAACAGGGAGGTATATCAGTGACACTAATGGAGTTGCCGCCACTTTTTTACCATTTCAGCAAAGTGTTAATCAGGTGTAATGAACTGCGAGCGTATTGTAGTTGGGCATATCTGTGTATGTCAATGCAAGGCTATCGCCTACAGAAGAAAGCCATCAAATGTATATCATCTAGCAGGAAAAGATCACCTGTCCCCATGGTGTATCCAATAGAACCCTGACAAGCTACCTGCCAATGGGAAACAGGGTTTACCTTTATCAGCCTTTCCGTTTATGTGCGGATGCTGAGGTTCAGAAACTATTTTTGAGTTATTAAATGATGATCAAATATGTATTAACACTAAGCTGGGCATTTCGGGTGGGATAAGTCACTCTACTAATATGTTTGCATTAAATAGTGGAAGATCATTTCTCTGACAAAGGAACATCACTTGATGCAGCAGTCCTTCCTGCAGACCGGCTTTCCATGCCAAATTAAACATTCCGAGACTTAAATGACAGCTTCTGCACTTTTTTCTCCTACTGTCTAAAACAATAGAAAATAATTTAGTCCAATATAAGCTTCCTTCAGTCTGGCAGGCTTCTTGTCCAAAACCCAATAATCTGCTCATTTTCTGAACTAAAGTGCTAGCAAGTATATGCATAAATACATAAAAATGCTCTTTTGTCATAGATGAGCTGTAATTGAAAATGGGTTCAGCTGCTGTTTTAATAAAGTTCCAGCTATGGGAGGAAGTCCACCAAATGACTCTAATCATGTAAATGGAATGGCCAGGCTTTGGTAAATAGAGAGCATGGGGCGAGCTATTGCAGAACCCACACCCACCGACTCGGGCATTTACACCTTTACAAGAAGGACACTTTTTAATATTTAGCCATTTAGGAGAGACGGAGTCTGCGTGGATTCCTGGCTGTGTGTATCTTTTTAGGAGCCGAAGGGAGCAGTCAGGAATAGCTATGCATCAGAGAGATGCATTGCAAACTTTTGCAATAAGGACCCGAGGAGTAAGAGCTGCTTTTCTGCAAGCTGACAATTAGCATGTTGACAGTATAATTTGTGATCTCTCAAAAGCTATCACGCCTGAGTTGCTAAAACTCTCATTTCTTTTCCCCACAATGTCTAGTCCCACCGGCGCAGCCTCATATTAGGCAAAGGAGGGGACGTAGGTTCTAGAGAAGGAGGCAAGTGACACGGGGTAATTTATTCTCTCCCTCCATTTCGCCAAATGTGTTTGCAAAGTGCCTGTCAGACTGGGTGGCAACGAGCAACGCTTTGTTGCAGACACAGAAGCAGCACTAGGAGCCATGGAGCGCTTCGGAAGTAAATGGGAAAAAGTGGGGGAGAGGGTGGGAAATGAAAGACAATACTCAACCATGCATACAATTTGAAATAAGACATTTTCAAAGGAAAACTGTTTAAAATTCGCTGCGCATAGTTGGTGGTATTAGAAATGGAAAAGCAAAGAAAAATATGTTTTTATGTTCGCTTTGACCCGTTGGACGAAGCACATCTCAAAATCCCATTTCACAAGGTAATTACCATGCCATTTTATGCAAAATCGGGCATCATGAAAAATATTTAAAAACACATGTATTAACAGTGACTTTGTAATTGACAAAACTGAAAACCACAACATCAACATATTTTGTGTGAAAATATCTTTTCTTCGTAAAACAAAGTAAGGCAGAAACACTGGTTTCTCTAAGAACATGGGCATAGAAAACAGACTTGTAACTAAGAAGTTTTCAGTGGTGGTTTAGTAAACGTACTTCGAACAAGTGCTTGAATGACAATTTATTTATTTATTTTGCTAACAAATCTCTATTGTGTACATGGCTCTCAACCATTTGTGCTGCAAAGGCGGGTCAAATCACCCGATTTTGTTTTTGGCGGGTGAGACGCCCATTGGAATGAATGGGTGTGCAGGAGGCTTGGCGGGTGATTCAGCCCTTTACAAGGCGGGTGACACCCGCCAAAAGCGTGTGAGTTGAGAGCTATGTGTGAAGCCCAGTCAGGAGTGTTTGAGTGTGCTAGACAACAATTGCAAACAATCTGTTCACAGGAAGCTTAAGTATAGTTTAACAAGATAAATGAGAGTTTAGAACTATATCGATTGCTAATAAAGGGGGAATACTATGACTAGAGGTAGGAAGGTAAACAAGCCCATGATACAGCCGGAGAAAATCTGAGTCAGACAAGCAGGAAAGATGAAACATAAAATAGCTAGACTGAGAGAGTCAACAAATCTGTAGCTTTGACAAAAAAAACATAGGTGAACCCAACACAACAGCCTTGTGGGGGATGAAGCAGATACTGAATATGGTTCAATTAGGAATAGCTAGTCAGTGAAGAGAAACTAAAATGTGTGATTTGCACAAACATCTGTAACACTTAATCATTTGGGCTGCAGAATGTACATATTGCTTAAGAGAGCAAACTCTAACCAAATGCTCAAAATGATGTTAGCAGCAGTCTCTGTTTTTTGTCATCTGTTATATTTAGTTTCTGTTGGGACCTAATACAGATGAGCAGAGAGGCACATTTATTTCCTTCCTTGTTGACCCCTGACATCCCTATAGAGCATTGGCCACATGTTATCACTGTGGTGTCCCAAATCTCATATTAGTGAATAGTGCTGTTATGATTTCTTATACCGCTAGCGAGGAACCGCTTTTGAATGACAGGCAGAAGAACCAATAGTTGAGTAGTTTCTGTCAGAACGTATCCGTTACATACCAGGGTTCAATTCTGGCCTCAAAAATGCCACATTATCACGGTGGGTCAAATAACATATTCTGATTTCATCTTTTAGGTTCTGACGTAAGGACCCCCAAGAACATCCAAGCGCATTCAGCATCACTCGCAGCTCCAACCACCCTCCTAGAATGACCCACACTGCAGACTATACAATCACCACCATCGCAAGGTCCATTAGAATTTGCAAGAAGATGAAATGGATGGGGTCTTAGCATAGTACACACCTCCCTTTCACACACACACTAGATTTCTTTTTTAATAGTCACATTCACTTTATTCCAAACCCTACCATCATCAGTGACCACTGCATCCTTACATACCCACACCCTCAGATTGTACAAGCCGTCTTGTGGCTTAGAACTGGTTTCTTCACACATGCACACACAAACACACAAACCTCTTCCCATACCATGAACTCCCTCTCTTTACAACACTCCATCCATTCATATATAACCTTCATCTTTGCTGATCTTGTATTACTATTAGTATTATTATTATTATTATTATTATTATTATTATTATTATTATTATTATTATTATTATTATTATTATTACTATCATTATTACTATCACTATTATTATTAGTGTATTTATTGATTACAAACCTAGCTTCAAGTAAAAGGGGAAGAACATGGTCAGGGAAGCACAGATTGAAGGGAGTGGGGAACTAGCAAAGCGGGAGGTGAAGGGCGGTACATTTGACAACAAGGTATCTACAAGCAACCAGGGGAGGAAACATGGAAGAGCAGACCACCCATTCTCAGGTTAGGTGGGGTGTGGTGGATCTAGGATGTTTTACTCACTCTCTCTCAAAGTCTAGAAACCAATGTATAAATATTGCTCGCTCCATGTATGGCGGGCAGACCAGTTCTCTGCATTTTCTCCTTCAAAGCACATTAAATGGTACCAACCGGCTTGTGACTTTCTCTTCTCATTCCTTCTCATCACTAATCGCCATTCACACCACGTTCATCAGTGTTTAGTTTAACCTTTCTACAGCCTCATTGGTCCCTGGATGGTATAGATAAGTTTTAACATGACACAATCCGAATTGCTGCAGGAATGACTCCATGATGCTGGAAGTCATTTGTACACCATTATCTTTGAGTAGCTTTGCTAGAAATCCTTGTCATTGAAAAAAACACCTGTCAAATATTTTAACCACAGCCATGGAGTCATTCCTGCAGTGGAGTCGACAGTCGAATAACTACTGGAATTGACTCGGGAGGATAGCTCAGGACACCATGCTCGCATTGAAAGCAAGACGATACGCAGCACCACATGTTCGATCCCCGGGTCTGCGCTTAGAAACCTCTGGGATAAATGACCTATTGTATCATACTCGTGATGTGTTCTTGCAAAGGATAGAGGGGAACTCCAGAGCAGGATAGCCATTAGAAGAAAGGCACCAAGGGAGCCACCACTAGAGAAGAGGGAGACAAGAGACCTTTATGGGGCCAAGATGAAGCAAACAAATGTGCATTGAGAAATGTGCAACCTGAACTATCTTCACATTTTATTCATGAAGCAATGTTGGAAAAGTTGGGGAAAGACTTTTAGGTTCATATTAGTAGTATAACTTGTGTTTATCACAGCTTACAATTGCTAGATTTGCATCCCTTTGGTGAGAGGAAGCAGTACCTTATGAAAATAAGTAGTAGCCCACAACACTTCCTGCCATCTACAGGTGAGCCTCATAGAGACGTGGAAGGAAGACTTCCATGGTTATGTTTTGGCAATCCACAATCCCACATACCGTGTAGAAAGGAACAATGCTATTTTGATGCACTCATTGAAGTTAGAGGGGCAAGGCAAACTCAAAGGTCTGCCTCACTATAGACATAAGGAGTTGGGTGAAGGAGAAGAAGCAAGTGGGGTTGTGGCACTAAATTCTGAGGAAATTGTTGTCAGGGAAATGGACTTACATTATGAGAAGAGAGCAACTATGATTCTAGAAAGGTATTATTTAGGTATGCGGGAACAAAGACCTGGAAAATTGATTAGAGACTTCCTCACTGTACCCAGAGAATTAGCGAACAAATACAATTTTTGGTAATGTGTTTGTCAAACACATACATAATCAGTTTATGTTAAGGGTCAAGGAACAGAAGATGAGAGAAGAAATTTGGAACAAGGCAGACTCCAGTTTGGAAGACATTATTGACCTTGTCTAGAGAATGGAACAAATGATGCATGGTGCGAAAGAGTTAGATAGGAAAGAAGGGAAATATTTGAAAAGGGATGATATACACGGGGTCTTAGAATACTACATGAAACCTTAAAGGAAACTATATGATGGAAGGTTGTCAGGATTCCATTTTTCATTGAAAGCAACCAAGACCCGGTGAGAAAGATATTTCCCTGAAGCAAACTGAAAACATGGAGACTACTTCAATTTAAAGCAAGAAAGGTGTGGGCCAAAAGAGGACATTTAGGCAAGATGTCTGCCTCTTACTACCATGAGAAAATGATGCACTGTGAGATACCAATAATCATCTATGCACCAGAGAGACATTTTTCAAAAAAGTAAAAGAGAACTGCACAAACTGTACATTGTGTCCTGCCAAGGAAAAACAGTTGCAGAAGAACTATATGTTGAAACACGCCCAAGCCTCTGGGGTATGACTATTTGCAAGGGAAATCAGACTGGGTCTCAGAACACTTATTTTGCAGCTCTGAAACTTAAAAAGAACCAAACTCTATTTCTACTCTATTACTCAGCTTGTGGCTATATTTCTGAAGGCATGTTTAAAGAAAATACATCTATATTTTTAAAATGTGCTTCTTCTTTTTCTATAGTATAGTCAGATAAATAATGTAAACAGAAAAATAATGCATTCAACACTGAGTGAAGGAACCAACATTTGAAATTCCATTACTTTGAAAAACACTGCATTTCGATTAACTTGAAATAGTGCCTGTGTAACAATTTGGATTAAGCTTGGAGCAGTACTAGGCTGCACTGGCCTTTTGACACTGTGCCAGACAAGCCCTCTTGAATTATTTCTTGCTCATCAGCTACTTTTATTAACATCGCCACACTTTCAGCTTTCTTGCTCATGGGGTACCTGTTTGCTAAAACACGATGTGGAACATCCAGATGTCTTATGCGTTTGTATACCTTGGCTCATCGCCGCAATCTATTCACTACGTATAGCCAGCCTTTAGGATTACTTAGTCTACTTGCGTTACACCGTCTGTACAATTATAAAATGGTTTGCATTTTCTTCCATGCTCTTCACACGTGTAACTTCATTTTACACGTGCACATTTACTCGATTCTTACTTCATCACCAGATTTTAAATGTTCTCTTTACTTTCTCTTCAGTCATCTGTTCTCGGTGTGTCACTTTACATCATGTGACGTCACCAGTCTGTTCTTTCGTCCATCTTCTCTCGCTCTTCGGGGATCTTCCCCAAGAGACTCTCAGCTCTTCGTGGATACATAAAGAATGGTTTTCTCGTTGGGTACTTTGCTTCAAAGGCTGCTTGTGTTATTGGCATTATTACAGGTTTCTTCTTGTCACGATTTCCGGTTCCCAACATATAGGCAATTTAGGGGTGGGACTTCTGATAGAGGCTTTTGGCTCCTCCCCTACAAGTGTAAAACCCATGGATGAAATCTCTTGTCCAGAAATGCAAAGGCTCACCCATTTGTGTTGTCAAAGGACAAGGTTGTTTTAACATTGTACCTTTTAATGGAGTCTGTTACCTTTCCAGCCAAAACATCTGTAGATCTGAAATGTAATTAATAGAAGTAGAGAAAGATACACAGATATGTTCAGAGATATTACATGCACAGGTTCAGCAGCCCCTGCACCATATCCAAGCTATTCACAGTAATTTGACATTGCAAATGGTGGCTGTCTGTGAGGAAGGACAAAACAATATGTTGATGCATTTGCTAATGTAACCTTGCACACTTTGCTATTTTCCTAGACATCTATTAACAAGCAATAGATGTGTATTTAGAATGCCGATTATTCTTTAAAGCTTAATATATACACACAAATGGTTATAGAAATTAATGCTTGTGGGTGAAACATAGTGAGATTTACTCAGGCAGGTACCATTTTGTTTTTCTGGCCAATTGTTTATGATTATATAACATTGTGGTGACTTCTCTGGCATTAAGGTGGAGACCACCTTTGATTGGATAGGACTTTAATTCTTTTAAATACATTTGAGTTTTCGCACAACTGTCTGTTTATTACCCAGCATTGTGTGGTGGGACGGTATGTATATGGGGCATACGATCAGCCATGTCACACTAATGAGAGCTTATAATTTAAATGCAAAATATATCTTTACAGATTTACACATTTGAATAACCCAGGACATTACCTTGATGACATCTCTGATGTCCGTGCATTTAGTAGCACAAAATGTCGACAAGATTGCAAATGTGTGCAAAATAATGCATGGAATTAGAAGGCCCTTGTGTGTGGTCTCAGAGTATAGAGGCAATCATTGTGGAATGTAAGAATATAGTGACTTTAAAAAAAGATTCAAGTGGATATTTTATGGTGATTGAAGGTAAGTACATCTGATATTTTGATTGATCAGATTTTTTGTCAGATATACAATCCACCATGATGTCACTGGACGTCAGAGCAGATTTGGACGTGGCTCTTGAACATGCACTAACATGATACTTTTTGCATGGTCGATGACAGATGTATGACATTCAGAAAAGGTAAAAGAATGTGAAACATACGGTTGAAAATGTGGTTGCAAATATTTGGGCGACAGAAGATAAGGCCAGCTAGACGAAGTGCTATAAAACATGCACATGACGTCAACAGTTAGAGATGCGAAACTGACCCTTGTACATTTTTTGTCACATCTCTTCTTTTACTTTCAAATGATGGATAATGGCTTGTCTAAAAACTCAAATTTGTTGTTTCACTTTGCAGAAAACATCCAGGAGGCAACATCAGAACTATTGCTTTTGCAAGAAGCCAAACAGTGCTTAGAGGCCAAACCCCCAGATTGTATTGACATTCAACGTCAGTGTCTGCAGACACATGATGAGTTGAAGGCCAACATCCAAAAATACAACCATTTCTACAGATGCCTCATTTAAAACTGATAGTGAAAGACTTGAACTCACAGAGTTTAATCAGCTATATAATGATATCAACATTCTAAAAAAACAAACCAGTCAGTTTGCCCAAGAAAACGATGCTGCAATTCAGGAAATACATCAGTTTACCTCACAACTGACACAGGGTGATTAAAGTAAGGTGGCTGCTCATGAATGAAGAATGAAGAGAAGATAGAACAATCATTGAGAGAGAACATAGACACACCAGGGAAAGTTCTTGGTGATGCAATGCCAAAGATTAAACACCTAAAGAATGAAGTGGCTAGCTGGCAGACTATCAGTCAGGAATCAACAGAAGAGATAAATATCAATCAGAAAGAAAAAGACCCTTTTACAGATAGATCTAGAAAACATGAAAGACACTTTGGATTCCAAAATGCAGAAATTTGGAACAAGCCAGGCTAGTCTAAATGATTCTAGGGAACAGCTAGTGCAACGTAAACAGCATATATTAATTTAAATGGATGCTAAATTCAGACAAGAGATTAAAGATGTCAAAGCAAGTCCAAACTTTCAGTCTAAAATATGCAGACAGATATGTTTCATGAACAAGGGAGATTATCTCCAATCCCTGAGATGAACTACCTCTCCATGCCCAAAACTTCCCAGAGTCATGCTGGTAGTTTCGGCACACCATTCCCTCTTCTCAAACTCACCAAGTGACTGTAAGACCATGATATGTCGTACTACCCAGCCCCTCAGAAAAAGTTTGAGGTCCACAACCCAGAAGATGGGAAAGAGAAACAGAAAGACTGCCCCCTGTATCAAGCACTCGGGAAACCTCTGTACAATCATAGAGACTGCGGATATGCCAGCAGGAAAGGAGATTTGAATAGTGCTTCTGATTCTCCTCCAAGATAATATAATATGATTGATTTATTGATGGATAAATTGGGGGAATCCCATGGTGTTCTGGTGTCTGATATTGAGGAAAACATTGGGGTCGGTTTTAAATGTTGGATAATATTCCCTTGACATTTCACTATTTTGCTGATAACGTAACCAATGTTAAATAATATAAGGTTCACAACGTCAGATAACAATTCGCACATTGTGTATTGTTTACAATTTCTTAAAAATGACACATTTGTAGATGTCATTATTTGGGGGTTTGTTTTTCAGGTTGTTGTTGCATTTTTGACAAATGAATCTTTTCAGAGAAATGTAATGTGCCTCATTCCCTCTCTTTATGTTAGTGGATGATTGCAGGCAGAAAGGCAGAATAATTAGGAGGATGTTAGTGCATTAAAAATGAACGAATTGTATGAGTTTCGAGTGTTACCTGAATTTCTTGCTTTTGGCAAACCACAGTGATCTTAGATTGCCCCACAACAGTCATAGCTACAGCATCCTGCATTTATATTTAAACGTGGGCAAGTATTTACACTCCTGCATTTATAATTGGAATAAGAACACAGATGGATGAAACGTTTTGTTGGCCCGAAGGGTTTCACATGTGTGACCTGTATGTGGCACAGCATTGTCAGCAGCATGAGCTTAATGCACTGACCTTCCTGGTAGTTTAGATGTACTATGGGCCTATGCTGGATTGAACTTCTCTAGCACAGGATTGAGTTATTTACCACTGATATGAACTGAAATAGACAAATATGAATTTCACAATGCATGTAAGGAACACTTATCCTCATATACGACTTGCTGACTTCAGAAATTCCCTTTCAACAAGACTTGGAAGTAGAAGGAAATCCATTCAGCATGATTAGAGAGTACTGATGATACCAGATTATGGTTTAAAGTTTCCCTGGGATATGCTCGGTTATAGATACATAAAAGTAGAAGTCATGGTCAAGAAAATAATTTCTCCTATTGAGTGCAACTTAGTCAGACTTCTTATAAGAAGGAGCCAATTCACAAACCATTGTGACAAGGTAATGGGGGAATTGTGTCTCTTGCGCATGGATCATTTCTAACAAGCCTTTGCCAGAAGTAGGCGGTATTGACTATGAGCGCAAGAATCCCAATCCCAGCCCTTCACCCCCTCCATATTCAAGTGTCAGGCTTGAACCCTGGCTTTTGAACATGAGCTGGGTGAAGGACTGATGACAGGCTGCCACACGCAATGGTTGAGTGAGCACATTTGCAGTGAGGAGTCTTCACTGTCCCTTTTTTTGCATTCAATATCTGTTTGGATAGTTGAAGTAAAAAACGGAAACAGAAACTCTCATGCCTAAGCGGTGAGTTTCTTTTTGAGACTTTGCAATGTGTTCCATTTCTGTTGGCTCTCCCCATGGGTATTCCTGCTTTATCACATTCCACTCCACTGGTCAATGGTGAAGCATGAGCATTCCTTGTTGCATCACATCCACCTAATAATTTAATGTACAAATAAATTATGCTTAAAGGCTGCCACATATGTTTGCCTTTAATGCAGGGAGCTGGTAACATATATGCTTCTCTATACCTATGACCCAGCGCCTTGGCAGTCGTGCATGTTAGTTATTCTGTTGAGAGAGCAAACATCAACGGAGGCTGCAGGTGCAACACTAATCATACTACTCATCCACGTTTGAAACTTGCAATCAATATATCCACATACTGAACAATCATGGTGCACAAAAATCACTGGAATCTATGTGCCCAGATTGTAGAATCCCCTGTTTCCTGACTCAAGTGCACAGCCCTGATAGAAGTAGCATTAGTAAGTTGAGGTAAGGGGGGTAATTCATAGAAATCAGCGCACAGTGGCGCACGCGGCTGGCGCACAGTGTGCGCGTGCAAATTTCTGCGTCAGCCGCATGCGTTAAAATCCATTTCCACGCACAGCGTATTCAAGGATTTTAGCTTCCAAAACCAGCCGTGGTGCAGAGTGGCGCAGCGACCCTGCAGCAGCGCCAGTTACGCCCCCAACTCCACCCCGTGTGCCATGCACAGCGCACAAATTCCGTACATGGCACACAGGCCTCAACCACGAAAACGCTGGTAAAACTCCCAGCGCACCCCTCCGAATACATGTACCCGCTGCACGGGGAGTGTCACACGTGATTGGAGCGGGGAACGTGTATTTCGGGGGTGCGCAGGAAGTTTCACATGCGAAATGCCCTGTGCAAGTGGGGTACGTGTATTACTGGGGTGCGCAGGAAGTTTCACACGCAATAGGCTCTGTGCGAGTGGGGTACGTGTATTCCTGGGGTGCGCAGGAAGTTTCACACGCGATAGGCCCTGTGCGAGTGGGGTACGTGTATTCCTGGGGTGCGCAGGAAGTTTCACACGCGATTGGCCCTGTGCGAGTGGGGTACGTGTATAACTGGGGTTTGTGGGAAGTTTCACACGCGAAATTCCCTGTGCGAGTGGGGTACGTGAATAACTGGGCTTCGTGGGAAGTTTCACATGCGATTGGCCCTGTGCGAGTGGGGTACGTGAATAACTGGGCTTCACAGGAAGTTTCACACGCAATTTTGCTGTCAGAGCGGGGTACATGAATTTTGGGGGGGCGTGGGGAGTCCTACACGTGAATTGGCAGTATGGGTGCTCCCAGGTGTTCCCTCTACACCCTCCACGGCCCCTGCAGGCAGCCCACACCACAGGGGACTACCCTCCACCCCTGGTCATGTCCCACAGCCGCATGCCACCTTGCACTAGTGATCACCAACTCATGTCCCCCAGCACCCCCACCCCCCAGCAGAGAGGGGCACCTGCCAGCAGGCCTCCACTCATGTCCCACACATGTCCCCCAGCACCCCCACCCCCCAGCAGTCAGGGGCACCTGCCAGCAGGCCTCAACTCATGGCCCCCACCACTCCCAGCCCCCAGCAGTCAGGGGCACCTGCCAGCAGGCCCCCATTCATGTCCCACTCATGTCCCCCAGCACCCCCACCCCCCAGCAGTGAGGGGCACCTGCCAAAAGGCCCCCACTCATCTCCCACACATGTCCCCCCCCACCCCTACCCCCCAGCAGTCAGGGGCACCTGCCAGCAGGCCCCCACTCATGTCCCCCAGCACCCCCACCCCCCAGCAGTCAGGGGCACCTGCCAGCAGGCCCCCATTCATGTCTGACACATGTACCCCAGCACCCCCACCCCCCAGCAGTCAGGGGAACCTGCCAGCAGGCCCCCACTCATGTCCCCCAGCACCCCCACCCCCCAGCAGTCAGGGGCACCTGCCAGCAGGCCCCCACTCATGTCCCACTCAGGTTCCCCAGCACCCCCACCCCCCAGCAGTGAGGGGCACCTGCCAGCAGGCCCCCACTCATGTCCCACTCAGGTTCCCCAGCACCCCCACCCCCCAGCAGTGAGGGGCACCTGCCAGCAGGCTCCCACTCATGCCCCACACATTTCCCCCAGCACCCCCAACCCCCAGCAGTGAGGGGCACTTGCCAGTAGGCCCCCACTTATGTCCCCCAGCACCCCCACCCCCCAGCAGTGAGGGGCACCTGCCAGCAGGCCCCCACTCATGTCCCACACATGTCCCCCAGCACCCCGACCCCCCAGCAGTCAGGGGCACCTGCCAGCAGGCCCCCACTCATGTTCCCCAGCACCCCCACCCCCCAGCAGCGAGGGGCACCTGCCAGCAGGCCCCCACTCATGTCCCACACATGTCCCCAGCACCCCCACCCCCAGCAGTGAGGGGCACTTGCCAGCAGGCCCCCACTCATGTCCCCCAGCACCCCCACCCCCTAGCAGTCAGGGGCACCTGCCAGCAGACCCCCACTCATGTCCCACACATGTCCCCCAGCACCCCCACCCCCCAGCAGTCAGGGGCACCTGCCAGCAGGCTCCCACTCATGTCCCCCAGCAAACCCACCCCCCAGCAGTGAGGGGCACCTGCTGGCAGACCCCCACTCATGTCCCACAAAATCCCCCAGCACCCCCACCCCCCCAGCAGTCAGGGGCACCTGCCAGCAGGCCCCCACTCATGTCCCCAGCACCCCCATCCCCCAGCAGTCAGGGGCACCTGACAGCTGGCCCCCACTCATGTCCCACACATGTCCCCCAGCGCCCCCACCCCCCAGCAGTCAGGGCCACCTGCCAGCAGGCCCCCACCCATGTCCCCCAGCACCCCCACCCCCCAGCAGTCAGAGGCACCTGCAAGCAGGCCCCCACTCATGTCCCTCAGTACCCCCACCCCCCAGCAGTCAGGGGCACCTGCCAGCAGGCCCCCACTCATGTCCCACACATGTCCCCCAGCATCCTCACCCCCCAGAAGTCAGAGGCACCTGCCGGCAGGCCCCCACCCATGTCCCCCAGCAGTGAGGTGCACCTGCCAGCAGGCCCCCACTCATGTCCCACACATGTCCCCCAGCACCCCCACCACCCAGCAGTGAAGGGCACCTTCCAGCAGGCCCCCACTCATGTCCCACACATGTCCCCCATCGACCCCACCCCCCAGCAGTCAGGGGCACCTGCCAGCAGGCCCCCACTCATGTCCCCCAGCACCCCCACCCCCCAGCAGTGAGGGGCACCTGCCAGCAGGCCCCCACACATGTCCCACATATGTCCCTCAGCACCCCATCCCCCAGCAGGCAGGGGCACCTGGCAGCAGGCCCCCAGTTATGTCCCACTCATGTCTCCCAATACCCCCACCCCCCAGCAGTGAGGGGCACCTGCCAGAAGGCCCCCACTCATGTCCCACACATGTCCCCCAGCACCCCCACACCCCAGCAGTGGGGGGCACCTGCCAGCAGGCCCCCACTCATGTCCCACACATGTCCCTCAGCACCCCCACCTCCAGCAGTCAGGGGCACCTGGCAGCAGGCCCCCACTCATGTCCCACTCATGTCTCCCAGCACCCCCACCCCCAGCAGTGAGGGGCACCTGCCAGCAGGCCCCCACTCATGTCCCACACATGTCCCCCAGCACCCCCACCCCCCAGCAGTGAGGAGCACCTGCCAGCAGGCCCCCATACATGTCCCACACATGTCCCCCAGCACCCCCACCCACCAGCAGTCAGGGGCACCTGCCAGCAGGACCCCACTCAATTCCCCAGCACCCCCACCCCCCAGCAGTGAGGGACACCTGCCAGCAGGCCCCCACTCATGTCCCACACATGTCCCCCAGCACCCCCACCCCCCAGCAGTGAGGGGCACCCGCCAGCAGCCTCCCACTCATGTCCCCCAGCACCCCCAACCCCCAGCAGTGAGGGGCACCCGCCACCAGGCCCCCACTCATGTCCCACACATGTCCCCCAGGACCCCCACCCCCCAGAAGTGAGGGGTAACTGCCAGCAGGCCCCCACTCATGTCCCACACATGTCCCCCAACATCCCCACCCCCAAGCAGTCAGGGGCACCTACCAGCAGGCCCCCACTCATGTCCCCCAGCACCCCCACCCCCCAGCAGTGAGGGGCACCTGCCAGCAGGCCCCCACTCATGTCCCACACATGTTCCCCAGCACACCCACCACCCAGAAGTGAGGGGCACCTGCCAGCAGGCCCCCACTCATGTCCTACACATGTCGCCCAGCAGCTCCATCCCCAGCAGTCAGGGGCACCTGCCAGCAGGCCCTCACTCATGTCCCCCAGCACCCCCCCCCCAGCAGTGAGGGGCACCTGCCAGCAGGCCCCCACTCATGTCCCACACATGTCCCTCAGCACCCCCACCCCCCAGCAGTCAGGGGCACCTGGAAGCAGGCCCCCACTCATGTCCCACTCATGTCTCCCAGCACCCCCACCCCCAGCAGTGAGGGGCACCTGCCAGCAGGCCCCCACTCATGTCCCACACATGTCCCCCAGCACCCCCACCCCGCAGCAGTCAGGGGCACCTGCCAGCAGGCCCCCACCCATGTCCCCCAGCACCCCCACCCCCCAGCAGTGAGGGGCACCTGCCACCAGGCCCCCACTCATGTCCCCCAGCACCCCCACCCCCCAGCAGTCAGGGGCGCCTGCCAGCAGGCCCCCCAATCATGTCCCATACATGTCCCCCAGCACCCCTACCCCCCAGCAGTCAGGGGCACCTGCCAGCAGGCCCCCACTCATGTCCCCCAGCACCCCAACCCCCCAGCAGTCAGGGGCACCTGCCAGCAGGCCCCCACTCACGTCCCACACATGTCCCCCAGCACCCCCACCCCCAGCAGTCAGGTGCACCTGCCAGCAGTCCCCCACTAATGTCTCCCAGCACCCCCACCCCCCAGCAGTCAGGGGCACCTGCCAGCAGGCCCCCACTCATGTCCCCCAGCACCCCCACCCCCCAGCAGTCAGGGGCACCTGCCAGCAGGCCCCCACTCATGTCCCCCTCATCCACGTCATGACGATCCTCAATCATGGGCCCACATTACAGCCCACGCCACCCCAGCCCAAAGACCCAACCAATTATTGCATCCACCCACAGAGAAATGGCCATTACATGATACAATCCGAATGGCAAGTATGTACATGAACACATGTCCGTCACACACACACAATGGGTGCAAGTGAATGTGAAAACCCATATCATGACATGCATGAAACCAATGAGAGAATACTACACATCGAAGTATGAAACAAAAATGTATTGAACACAACCTGAATGTAATGAAAAAAAAACACTCAATAATGGCAATAAGAAATAAAAATGCAGCATGTCCGGAAAAGAATAAAAATATGAAATCAGAATCCAAAGAAATCCAAATGAAAATTTGTCTAAAGTCTCAGTCCAACAAAGCAGATCCAAGGGGAAAAAAATATCTGAAATCCATTGCGCCATGGTGAAATAAAAATAAAAAAGAGAAACATCCAATGTTCAACTATATACAAATCACCAATCCAGGGTCCATGAGCCCAACAAATGAAATGAAACCTACAAAAACACTACCTAATAATGAACTATATACAAAATTGTGGTGCATTGTCCAAGCGGCCCAAAATAAACAAAAACAGAAAGGAAACCTAACACTATCTAACTATTTACAATGGCAGCGGGCTAGTCCGACAGCTCTCTTTTTGATGTCCCGGGCCAGGGCATCATCGAACTCCCACTCAAAGTCCTGGAGGCGGTCCTCTTCCATGGCCCCGAGGGTTTGCAGGGACGAAGACATGTTCACCTCCAACTCCCTGAGTATTGTCTCGCGGCACTCGGCCCGCCTCAGTGCCCTCCGCATGGACTTCTCCTCCCTGACCATTGTGAGCCGTGCCTCTTCCGCCCGCTGCTGCTCGGCATCTATGGCGTATCCCAACCGCTGCCACACAGAAGACACTTGGAATCCTGGGTCCTCCTGCCCTCTGCCCCTCCGATGTTGAAGGCCCCAAGCCATCATTGCTCCCACCATGTTGCTGCTGCTGATGTGCCTGTGCCTGCGCCCTGGCTCTTGCTGCCTGCACATCCTCCTCCGGCATCCTCCTCCGGTGCAGTTGTCATGGTGGCCACCCTGCTGGACGTCCGACTCCCGACTGTGCCAGGGATGTGTCCTCCACCAGCCTGGCCGTAGGGTCAGAGGCAGCTCCACAGGGTACCCATGTGATACATGGGTGGGAAGATGGCATGGAGGACGACTGGCGCGTAGGGGGTTCAGGTGAGGAGGGGGTCGCAAGAAGGTCCAGCACACAGAGGAATCCAGCACAGTTGACCCATCCCAGCAGGTCAACGTGGTCAAAGAGGCATCACGAAAAGACAGCAGGTCACCTCGCATGCCCCGTTGACACAACGCTATTCCAGCCAAGACAGGCTCAACACGGTCCCGGATAGCAGGTCTGCAGGGAGAGGAAGGCCAGTTGTTGTGTGCTCATCCCCTCCCTCAAAACGGGTCTGGACGTAGGCATCCCTGCTGGAGCCATATGAACATAACTAGTACAAACCATCCTATTGTGAACATACTAGTAGGGGTAATTTGATTACTCCTGGGTCTGTTATTCGAGGGAGCACTGTCCCGTTCCCCCTCGTCGGGTTTTGGCTGGTGGCAGTGGAAACTACTTGTTATATTCGACCCCGAATATAACTCTATGGGATTCTTCCCATTGTTGGAGGTTAATACTTCTTCTCGTTAATCTCTAACATACCACCGGTTTATTTATCTTAAATAAATCTATCAGTTGGTATTTTCTGCCAGAACTCGGTTTTTAAAAATGGCGTCTGTGTTCGTCTCTGTGACTCCTAAACCAAAGGTTGAGCCCTTTGTTCCACTTTTGGCGGGCTTCTACACAGAAACTCTCCAAAATGGTGCCATTCGGTCTGGGTACCACAGGAGGTGTGGGAGGGGGTTTAGGCACCCTGGACTTAGTTGCCTTGCCAACTCAGGTCGCACTCTGGTGTGATTGGCCCAAGAGGTGAGCTACCCCGCTCACCACTTAGCGTGTTTTGATTGACAGCTAGGCTGAATGAATGGGGGTTTTCTGCATAAAAGGAAGGCTTTTGTGACTGGATCTTGAGAAGTCACCACAAGACCTAAGAAACCGACGAGGGTAAAGCTGAGCCGACCTGCAACAACGACACCTCCGGTGGAGCCCTGCTGAACTGACTCACCACTTCCCGACGACAAAGGAGATCTCCCCGCCGGAGAGTCTCTTCCCCTGACTGGTGGGAACAACCAGTCCCCTTTGCTTTTTCTTCGTTCCAGGACGTAGTGGTCGAACCGGCAACCGGATAGCCACTAACCCCTGTACCACGATCAAAAGGTGGTGCCTTGTGACGGAGCACTCCGCGGCTGTTCTCTTCCCTGGTGGTGCAACGATCTTCAACTTTCCTGCGACGACAAGATCATCTCTTCTCTTGGCAAAGCCCCGACTTGCATCCACCACCAGGAACAACTGCCCCCGCTGGAGCTGTCTCTCCACATACAAGGTACCGTGTCCGCCTGGCTTCCCTTGTGTCAGTTAGAGTCAGGTGTCTTAATCCTCGCCTCTCCATTGGGTCGCCTCCAAGCATTCTTAACTTTCTGTTCTGAACTGGTCCAATCTTTCTGTGACAATTTGCGCCCAAGACTCGAAGTGCATTTCCACTGTGATACTTTTTGGAACATTTCGCCTTGCCCTCTCCGAGTGGGCCTGGCCTCTGAACTTTGCGATCTACAGTAGACCCTGACTTACTTGCCTTGCATTTGTTCGTAAAAGTGTTGGTACCGAGTTGATTTCATACCCTGCCTTTTCTCTCCCGTCCTAACGAATACTAGAGTGCCATCTAGGTTAAAGCATTCACCTCTGTCTGCAAATAAGTGGTGCCGTTGAACCTAGACTTGTCTAACTATTGTTAGGGGGATTGATTTACTTATAGTAATTGTGATTGAAGTTGTTTGCCGTATTAGTGCCAGAGTGTTTTTCATAGATGTGTTGTTATAAATAAATACCTATATATCTTTACACCCAAGCTCTGTTCCGTGTATGCTTGTTCTACTGTGTAGAATGTCCTATTTTGTATACTCCACATACTGCCTAACTCTTCTTGAGGGAAGTCTGACTGCTCAGCCACAGCTACCAAGTGAATCTGTGTGGTACAGAGTGCTACCAAGTGGGTTTTCTGACAAACACCTGTAGTCCTAAATATTTTGCAGTGGTCCCAGAGGGAACTGCATAGGTTTCCGCCTAACAAAGTGTGCGCCAGCATGCGCCACGCAGCATTTTAGCGCACATCCAGGGATTTACACGCGCACTTACTTACATGAATCGCTGTGCGCGGGTTTTGCTGCGATTTTCGGACTTGCGCTGCGATGCACACGCTTTCGCGCGCTTGTGCCGCAAATTTCAGCGCACATTAATTCCATGAATCGGCCTGTAGAGCTCTTACTGCCTATTCTGGAATCCCCCTACCGCCTGCTGAGATCCACTGCGGGCTACCAGGCCACTGCTGCTCCCAGGGCCAGGGACTAGATTCATCTACAATACTGATGCCTAACAGTGCCTTTTTCCCTAGGTTCTTCTTCATCTTGGGATCCTTAAATGCAAGGTCAGCAAAAACACAAATCAGTGAAATCCATTAATTCCTGGTGGAGAGGAACCATTCTTTCTGGGGGTTGGTGAGATGTGTCTTACTAAACATGTGCACTACATTTGTTGCCACCATTCTGGTTACAATCTCCACATCAAAAATAGATTGAAGGAAATTGGTGGTGGGGTACCTCTCTTCTTTCTAGCATATGACCTCACTACATTGATAGCCACCCATTTAACTATTGTGAAGGCATCATGAGGCAAGACATAGACAACAGATTCAAAGTTCAAACTAAAATGTTTTAGTAACTTAAACGTCAGGACATTTGAAGGCCTAACTTGCCCTATGTTAGGTGGGATTTCCCTAACTAAAGAAACTAAGGATAGTCTGAGTCAGTATGTTTAACTTAAAAGTCTGTCTGTGTCCAAAACCTATACTTACCCTCACAACTAAAGCTAAACAATGTGAAGGGATTTCATCAAGAAAAAGAAACAATGTACCAAATAAAGTTCTGAGGTTCTTCCAGCTCCTGGCTTACTTTCCAGTTCCCCTTCTCCAAGTTCAAGACAGTTCCACAAAGTCTCGGGGTTCCCGTCCCCAAAGAAACAGTTCCAAAAAGGGGCCCTTCCTCAATACAACCCAAAGGACAAACAATCTCACGTTTTCCTTTTCCAAAGACTTCAGCTTGTTCAGCATGCCAACTTGAATTTAGTCTCAATCTCTCAATATTCAAAACCAGTTCCAGGTCAACTTTACTCTCTTTCTGATTTCTTGACAGTTCATACAGATTGCTTTCTTATGCTTCACTTCAGCAATCACTTTCATACACTTGCATTTGCTCTCTGTATGTTTATTTGGCTTTCACAGATAGGGTATCCCCAGTTTAGGTGCAATTTTTGGACCACCTGGTCCACCCATTACAGGTCACGCAGATGTTAACCCTAGGCCCTAGGCTTTCTTACCCACATTTTTCCCACATCTTTCTTCTGTAACTGCATCTGTGTTCTGATTTACATTTACTTGGATGTCGCCTTGTCAGCCACTGCCACAATGTGCTCTTTCATACATTTCACTTCATGGTGCACTCTTTCCTTCACCACATTGCTTTCATACCCTTCAGCAATAATCAATCTTTGCTTTTCACTTCATTTCATAAGATTCTTTCTTCGCCATCAATATAATGTTTGTGTACTTCACACAAAGATGTCAAATGTTCATAGATTTGTCAAAAGCTTTCATTTAGTTCAGTAGTCAATAGGTCAGAGCATTTATTTTTTTGCGCAAAGTTCATCTCTTTCATTTTATTCATCACAACCCGTTGCTTTGATTGTAACATATTTAGCATATCATCTGTCATTCTTTCAGCATTCACTTTTGCTTTCTAACAGCCAGGGTCGGACTGGGACAAGAAATAGGCCAGACACCCAAGAAAAAGTGGCCCACCCCTCGCCTAACAACCCTTGACCTCTGATGACATCACCAGAAGTGATGCCATTGGACCCCACCCAAAAGTGACATCCTGGAAAGAAATGAAACATGATCTTTCACACCTTAACAAAACAGGAAGTGGCATCAAATAGCATTGTTCCTAAGTACACTACGAAAAATATGGTTATGATTTTAATGTGATATACATTTCATACAAGAATGGTTCACCATAGGTATCATTAATATAGGTGTGCATAGATCCATATTATAAAATTACTGTGAATGCAAGTAGACGTCCAAGGCCAAATGATAAAATGTTATTGTATACCACTCACGCTTAAGCTCTTTTTTTATCGAACAAATATACACACAATAATACCCAACCTGTGTTGGTACTCATTTATCGACCTCAGAAGGATGAAAGGCTGAGATGGCCTTGCTGGGATTCGAACATGCAACCTGCAGATCACACACGCATCGCAGCGGCGAGCGCTCAACCCACTGAGCTATTATATCAGATATAGTAAAATGTGCAATTATTCTGTAGTGGATACCATTAAACTGGTAACTGAGATTTAACAGCAGACCAGTAAAGTTCACCTGCAGGTCTGGTGCAAAGGGGGCTGCATGCGGCAGCAGCATGTGAATGATGTATGCATAATAATTTATGATGCACACGTCATGCATGAAAATCAATCATCAAAGCAAGGTTACATGTGTTACCTTGCTTTGATGAATTATGTTGTTGCAGGTGCTTTTTGTTTGTGTAAAAACATATATATATTTTTTCAAACTTTTATTTTTTTTAAAGCAGCCCAGGCGTGGGCAGAAACCGGCCGCCAAGGACTACAAATGATTTTGGCCCGGCCATGTGTTTTTAATGCCTTCCTGGATTGCAGATGACCAGACACAGCATGAAGGGAGGCAGGGAGAGCATTCCACAGAATGGCTGCTTTAACTGAGAAAGCATGGCCACCAGTGCTCGCACGGAGAACCCTAGGGACAGTCAAAAGAGAGCGGTCCCCAGAGCGTAGTGCACGGGCAGGAACATAGGGTCAAAATCTTTAATGAAAGTTTTTCTGTGGGTTGCCGGCAGCTCCATTTGCTTCCTGTAGATGCTGCCGGTAGCTTGCAACTATTAGATTTCTGCCGTGCCCGCAGCGCCTGCTACGGCCATCCAACCAGTTCGGCTCTCACCACTGTGACCATCTCACTGCTGCCCAGGCCTCGGCTCCACAGCTTCTTCACAATACTTTCCAGCATCCTCACTTCCCAGCAGGACCCTACATGGCTGCATCCTTCTGCACAGGATTCTCCCCTCAGGCTCACAATGTTTGGCCCGTCTTCTCTCCGTTCTATTCTCCTTGTCTGCTCTACCTTTTATACACCTGCAACAATTTGACAGGTTTCAGGTGTGAGTCCTCAGTCTCAATAGCCTGACCATAATTAGTGGAGTACTCTAGACTTGTCTGAATCTCACAACAGTTTGCAGGCCTCTTCCTCGTCTCAGTACTAGAGTGGTGAAAAGACATGTTAGTGTGCACTACTCCTAGTCGCCTCTACCTTGTCCCAGTACTATAATGGTATGAATGAAGGGAAATTAAGGCAAATAGTTTGCAATAACATATAAAGGCAATGGGAGGGAAGGTTGGTTCTCACAAGGAAAAGTGGGATACCATGCCTCGCCTGCAGATATCCTTTGCCCAATCCCCAAGGACCCTCCACCCAGGTGATCCTCCCTCGCATCTCCATCCCCAGGGTCAGGATCCAAAAGCAGTGGCCTTTCCCTGGCCACTTCAGAAGAGGATACAAGGGGCATAGGTGTGAGGATACCCTCAGGTTTCTCACACTATGTGCTTTGAATATTTGGAATGCAAATGCTTACTTGGCCAAATGTGTGAGTCACCTTTGTCACCATTTAGAGATCACCTGGTGTTGCCTCCATATTCTTCACTAAATGGTCTGATATCACGACCAATTTACAGGTTACATCAAGCAGATTACTCATTATGGATGATGTACAACTCTGGGTAGATTGCCCTGGCAACTCAGCAGCTGCCCTTACCTCTGTAATATCTTAGCCAACTTCATCTGGCCCTCTGCCCCATCTCATTCTAGAGGCCACACCTTCACTGCTTACCTCTCCTGTGGAGGCATCCCTACAGATACTATTAGTGTGACCACTCTGCCTTGCACTGAATACCTCCTAATTACCAAAAGACTTGACAAAAAGAGATGGCCCCATCCATTTCAATCTGCAGCACATTTAGGAGTTATTTTCAAATCAGACCGTGAGATGCTTTACAACTGCTCACTATGCAGAAATACTTTTTGGTATAGGTGTCTCCTCTGGCCATGCAGATGATGTCCTTTCCTCTCTCAATATATAAGTAACATGGGCTTCAATCTGAGTATGGTTATAATTCAGCATTAAATCTGCCAAATCACTTCCAACATCAGTGTTGGTTACCATGTTCCAGTCCAGTGTATTTACCAGAGTATTCTGATTAGTGCTGTGGTGGTTTTACTGCACCACCGCCTTGCCCTTCTGGCCCCCACTATCTTTGGAAATAAAGTGAAACTTGCACAAAATAATGACTTGCATTTTACTGAGTTGGCACTCTTGAAAAGAAAAATAACAAACACCTGGTGGATGTTTGCTCTCTTGAAGATAAAATGTGATTTATGAGGCACAGCAGAGGCTGACATTGTTCAATCAGATATAACAAGAAGGCTTTATTGCAGAACTGGAACACCCAGGCGCCCAGGTTGTCTTACAAAGTGCATATCATACGCAAGGATTGGTCCCTTCAACTTTAAAGATCCTCAGCTCCACTTACCCCCCAAGAACTGGCTGAAAATCTGTCTTTCTTTTTTTGTTGTTGAAAGGACAGATTATCTACTTCAGTATTAGCAGTCACTCTCGTTATACTGCCACTCTGTCTCTTTCATTCACTTGCCACTATTGTCTCATTCAACAGTGTGTGACTGAAGGAGATAATGAAAACAGTAAAACATAGGTGGGCCTCTTCTAAAAGGCTACACCCCAGCCCAGAAATAGTTTTTATTTTTTTAAATGTTATTATGATCCTGGTTGCACTAAGTCAACCTTACACAAAACGTAAGAACAAAAGAAAAAGCATATACATACATTAGTTCATACTTCAAGCACATGTAATTATACATATTAAAATAGTTCATCAGAACAATAAATACTAATTACAGCAATACATTTACAATGTAGGCTTTATGACGCCAGCTCTATTCAAGATTTTTATGACTGCTATTGTAGCTTTTGTTTCTTCGCTGCTAGAGAAATGGACAAAAAAAAAAGCTTCAGCATCTAGCACTTCATAGTGTGGGACATTTTTACCCATGCCGATGTGCCCCACTGGACCCCATTATCAAAGGGGAAAGAAACAGCCGAAAATGGATGTGCTAACCCCTGTGCATGCAAAAATCTGCAAAACTGTGCATGGGTCAAAATTACAAAAGGCTGCACACCCCTGCCACACACAGTCAAAGTGGGGGGGAACGTAATTCACTGCAGGAGCATGCCAGTGGATGCTGTTACATTTAACATGAAGCAAGGCCACAGAATTGGGCTAAAAATTGAAAATGCTTTTTAAAATGTAGCTTTTTCAACCTTCAAAGTGCTGTTTTGGCACTAGATCCATTAATTTTTCATTTAATCATTGAGAGTAAAAGGAGTACAGATCATCCAGTGTGGCCAGAGAAGCCGGGCCTCATTGACTGACAGCAGCTAAGAAATGTATCTCATGAAAAATGCAGCCCAGCAACATTTCTTTCAGTTCCACGGGAAAAATGCGGCTAAAAATGGCAAAACATGTAACAATTTCAGCTCTGCAGAGAAAACTCCAAGCAAAGGCTGGATACTTACTTCCAGACTGCAGACAAATCCCAGCACTTAAATGAAGAACTGGTGTTGAATGAAGTGTGTGTGCTGCAGAGGACACTCTGATTTAAAGGATTCAGTTTAAATGTGCTTTCCCATGAAGAAGTGCAAAATCGCATGTTTTAAAGCATGTTTCTGAAAGGCCTAATTCTTTAAATGTCAAAATCCTCCATACACTTTGTTCATTTTTATGTGTTTTAAATGAAAGTTTTAGGTAAATCTTAAAGTCAAAACCCAGTTTGGAATTAAATAATTAGTTCTGACTTGACAGTGCCCATCCTGGGAAAGATTGACACTTCAGTTTGACACTCCACTGCTAGTAGGAAGGCTTAAAGGCATGGTCTAGTAAAATGTTTTATTGTCCCTACGGGTCGGCCTTGTTTTTTTATGCCTAAGTGGCTCGATTTTAGAAAACTTTCCTATGGCCCTTACCCGAGTTTTCGTCCATTAAACGCATGCGAAAACAAGCACCACGGAGCCGCCATTTTGTGATAATTCTATCATTTCCCCCATCGCCCTGGCTGGCCTGCTTTTGCGGCACTAAATCAAATCCCCGCCCCTGAGCCTGTCATCAGCAGACTCGTACCGCCCATTTCCCAACGCCAAAGCACGTCTTGTGTCAACATTCGCTGCACTTCAGCTAATGACGTGTCGCCATGGAAATGGCAGGGCGCCTCTTTCCTCAATAAGTATAAACATACCGTTTCACAACACACAGCAGCAGATTTTCGATTCCATTCCTCTCTCTGTGTTACTTTGAGTATTCTGTGACTCGTTTCAGTGCTCTGGTCAGCTACCTTCACCACTTGTAGCCCGTGTGAACAGATACCAGTACCACCGCTATAAATTATTTTAGTTTGTTTAACACACAATGGCTACAATAATGCCCTACATGTACGAGCCCGAGTATACCGAGGAGGAACTACTGGAAAGGGAAGCACGCGAAAACGATGGGGATTCGGACGGCAGTTGGCAGGAGGAATCAACAGATGAAGAGCCTGAGTCTAGTCGCATGGATGGCGTCTCCACCAGGTGCACATACAATCGGTGCAAGCTAATGTCGACCGAGGAGGAGAACTGCTGCTGCCAAGAAAACTCGGGATGCCTGGCCTACATTTCAGAAGGCGAGCCACGACCGCAATGCAGCACCGAGCTCCAAGACTTCAGGGCAGCCTGCCTCACACGGGCCGTGTTGAGGATAATGATGGTGCTTATGCACAAACTTCGCGCAACTGTTCGCCCTCGTAATCCGAGTAACGAGTAAGTATACTCTGCTTGTCATGCCACTCCTATTTCATGTTCTTCTACTATATCCAAAATTACATCTACATATCATTGTAACGCATGTAAGTCGTTCAATAGTGTGCATTGTCTAGATAGCATTTGTCCGTGTAGAATGCCATTAGTTACAAGAATTGTCATTGACAATAAACGTTTATTAAACCTATCTTGGTCATTTAAAAACAGTTTGTTTCATTCATTTTCACAGGTGGTACAGGCTGGTGGCCTATCGTTCCTTTACATGGTGGCTCCACGGGGGGCTTGGACACCGCGTTCGAAGAGTGATACCCGCCTGTGCCGTTTGTGCCATTAGAGAAACATTCCCGAGTGACAGCGGTCAGTACAGGGGATTTTCTCTCGCTGTGCAGCAACCTGACCTGTATAATCTTTAAAGTCTTGTATTTTTGTGTCATGAAAATAAGATTCAAAATAAAACACCACATATATTTTAACAACGGTTGTTTCGATTTTTTAAATGAATCAAGTGTGTCTCCATTCAAGGATGGACGTCAGACATCTGTGCTCCGAATGGGTGAAGGTCTGGTCGCTGTGAAGCAGGGTGGTCACTATCTATCTAAGCACATGACATATTCTCGATAATGCATGCACTAAATAACACTTGTTCAAAGTCTTTCAGTAGGTTATGTCTCTTTAAAAGTCACACATATATCTATACTAACAATTGCCATTGGATTATACAGGCCTGAGGGTCTTGACCACTATAATACACCGGTTGAAGTGTGGGTCTGTGCTCACAAGAATCTCCGGTATGTGGCATTTGTTATTGATAAGCAACGATATACTATCATTGATATAAAGGCGCTATACTATATATTGATATAAAGGCGGTTCGCGCCAGTGGATGAGTGCTGGCATGGGGGGCTGGCAGGGGCGTGAAAGGCCAAAATGCCAAAGTACATGTACACTTCAAAAGGTATCCCACGCCAAGGGGCCACCGGTCACATGGCCTCCTCAGACCCCGTGTCTCCAGCCAGGCCTCCCCTTGAAGCAGGCCGCCCCCCTGCAATCCACATAAGTGTGTCTCAAATTCAGCAGTCTTCCTGTGCCTTATCTGCACGCCCCAGGACCATCCATCCCACCCCCCTCTATCAAAGGCGGTTCGCACCAGTGGATAAGTGCTGGCATGGGGGGCTGTCAGGGGCGCGAAAGGCCAAGGTGCCAAACTGCATGTACACTTCAAAAGGTATCCCACGCCAAGGGGCCATCGGTCACATGGCCTCCTCAGACACGTGTCTCCAGCCAGGCCTCCCCTTGAAGCAGGCCACCCCCCTGCAATCCACATAAGTGTGTCTCCATTCAGCAGTCTTCCTGTGCCTTATCTGCACGCCCCAGGCTCATCCATCCCACCCCCCTCTATCAAAGGCGGTTCGTGCCAGTGGTGAACGCTGGCATGGGGGGCTGTCAGGGGCGCGAAAGGCCAAGGTGCCAAACTGCATGTACACTTCAAAAGGTATCCCACGCCAAGGGGCCATCGGTCACATGGCCTCCTCAGACACGTGTCTCCAGCCAGGCCTCCCCTTGAAGCAGGCTGCCCCCCTGCAATCCACATAAGTGTGTCTCCATTCAGCAGTCTTCCTGTGCCTTATCTGCATGCCCCAGGCCCATCCATCCCATCCCCCTCTATCAAAGGCGGTTCGTGCCAGTGGATGAGCGCTGGCATGGGGGGCTGTCAGGGGTGCGAAAGGCCAAGGTGCCAAACTGCATGTACACTTCAAAAGGTATCCCACACCAAGGGGCCATCGGTCACATGGCCTGCTCAGACCCCGTGTCTCCAGCCAGGCCTCCCCTTGAAGCAGGCCGCCCCCCTAAAACCACGACATACATACGTCATTCATTCACAAACACACCCCTGCTTCTAATACTTTATAAACCACTTGATATGTCTCATGAGAACATCTTTGTGCTTTGCAAGTCAACTCCTGAACGTGTTACCTGGCAACCACTGAGATCTACGCTAATCTGCTCGTCGTCGTGCTATCCGTGAACTTCTGTGACCGCTTAGAGCAAACCCATCAGTGTGCTACCTGTGGCCACCCACCTATTCTCCTGCAACATACTGCTCTGCTTGCTGAATCCAACTGTTTGTTGGTCAAGGTAAGGCCATGTATCCAAGTCATATTTCGCAGATTTTTAAATTTCTATCTATTTGCGAGTTGAGTACACAATAGTGCTATGTTCATTGGTCTCATTGCTATTGACTTGAGTTTCCATTGCTATGCTATCAATAGATCTATTTATTTTCATCTGTGTCTATTGTCATAGAATTGCATCCTTCGGGGGTCCAGTCTATAATGTAAGCATGTTTCCTTCTCGTGCAATACAGAACATCCAAGGGATGAGTCACATGTTCAGATTTTAGTCACATCATTTATACATTTCTGCAACTTATGCAAATACTAAGCCGCACATAATGAACTGGTATAGTTCCTGCGACCAAAACAAACCTTGCATTGATCATTGTATGATTCATTTACTTTTGTATCAAATCTTTATTCTTGAAGATTGTATAATAATGTCGATATTTACTTTTCAGATTTATCAACAATGCCTGCCTGTTCGATTAGCGGTTGCCCTTCGAAGACCCATGCGAAATCTGAAGGCACTAAAATGCATGTATTCCCGAAAACTGTTGATCGAATAAGAGAATGGGTCAGACATTGCGGATATCCACTGGATGAGCTGGAAAGTAGAGTCCAACAAGTCTTAAAGGACAAGAGGGGTGATCGATACCGCATCTGCAGCCGGCACTTTTCCTTGGACATGTACACAACATCTTGGGTAACAAAGACGAATAAACGGCGAACGACACGGAAATTGCTCGAAAACGCTATTCCCACTCTATTCGTCCACATTCCGCCACCGGTGAGTCAAGTGTCCGGATTTAGCTTTAGGCCTTGCGGTAGTGTGTAGGTATCCGAACGGATTAATTGATATTGTAGGTGTTCTATCCCTTGTAATAATTTCGATATTGATATGAGTGTATAGTTTTTTGAATAATGACATTTATCAATATATTCTTTTTTTCGATTTCATAACCCACAAATGCAATGTATATATATGGGAACAGGGAACTGTGCTGTATTGAGCATTTTTCAAGTATTCTGTCGCCTTACATGGCTATTTTTAATATTGGCATTTCATTATCAATCATTAATTTACCTTTACAACTTCTTGACTATCCCTTGAATCTGAAGCAAGAACATTCTACATCCTTGACGTGGTCGCAGTTATCAACCACTTCTAGCACGTATCAGGTAATCTTACTAGGCTAATACGCTACAGACTTGTTTTATGCATGTCAAGTAATAGTTTTATTTTATTGTGTAATTATTTTACTGAATGTTTGGTTAGTGCTTTCCAATTGATATACACCTTAGTTATCGTCCACTGGTGTTTGGTTTCAGTTATAATTAGTGTTATCCATACTAATGCAAGTACTGTCTTTCAGGGAGATGCTGAAGCGTCCGCCACATCTACAACATTTCTAGATGTTCTTCACCAGCAGGAGGTATGGATACTGACAGCTCCATCGAGCGTCATCATCAGAGCTGGAATTCTTGTCGTTTGATTGTTCTACACAATGTTTCATTCGTGGTTAGCCGTTGATATGTACCTGTGCTGTCGACCCCAGGTGTGTGTTATGTTTTCACTATTGAAATCCTCACTAATGCAAGTACTATGTTTCAGGCAGTTGATGGAGCGTCAACCCCTGCACTTGATGCAGAGCCTGACATTCAAGTAATTCCAGGGGAAGTGGAAGCTGGACCATGCGTATACGAATCGGCGCAACAGCTTTCGGAAGTGCGCACTACATTTGCAACATCCATAGATATTCTTCAGCAGCACGAGGTATGGATAATGACAGCTCCATCATGCGTGATCATATAACGTGATTCCATTTGCTATACTTTCTTCTCTATTAACGCAAGTGCTGTGTTTCAGGGAGACAACGAAGCTTCCACTACAATCACAACATCCATTTTAGATGATGCAGATGTAAATAAATCAGAGAAATAAGTCGATGAAATGTGATCATATTTAGATTTTCCTTGATTCTTTTGGGCAATGCATCATTTGTGGTTATCTCTTTATATGTACCTCTGCGTTCGACCCCAAGTGTGTGTTATGTTTCCAATATTGAAACCCATACTAATTCAAGTACTGTGTTTCAGGGAGATGCGGATGCCTCCTCTCCAATACAACCATTCATGGCAGTCCATGCAGAGCCAGAGGTATGGATACTGACAGCTCCATCGACATAGATTATCACTGGTCGAATACTTGTCGTTTGTTTGTTGCACACAATGTTTAAATCGTGTTTGGCTATTGAGATGTACCCGTGTGTTCGTCCTCACGTGTGTTTTATGCTAACAATATTTTGATACATAGTAATGAAAGTACTATGTTTCAGGGAGACGATGGAGCCTCATTCCATGCTGTCTATGCGGATACAGAACATATAGTCGTTGCAGCACAAGAGGAAGGGAGGACATGCGGAAACGAATCAGAGCTACAGCATGCAGATGTTGAAGGTCGAGTCAAAAAAGTTGCAAAGAAAAAAAACAAAAAAAGGTTAGTTACAAGCAGTTCATAACTTTAAAAAAATGTTTGTGCTGGGGACTATTTTATGTTTTTTTCCAGTCAATTGTACTACTATTTATCTTGTGTTTAAACTGAACATTCCTTTTCCAATCTCTCCTCCAGTTACCCGTGGGTGTCAGAACTATACATACACAGACAGTGAAATGAATGAGAGATGTGGCTTACCAGACCGTGTATACTATGGAGGAACTATTAATTGAGGCGAGGCGTGTTCAGGCTCGAGATGCTCATGTCCAATGGCCAGAACATGAATTAACTGTGGTTGGAGACTACAGCAAAGTTGCATTGGACCATAGCTACAGTGCGACCGCACCACCACAAGAAGATGTTATTGAATGTATTGAAGATAGCTCTGAAGTAGTTGCAGATCAATTCACACAATCTACACCCGCCAAAAATTTGCCACCAGAAAACCTGTCGACATTGTTGTGTTCTCCCATCAATGTTGAAGTAATAGATGTCGAAATGACAGAGAATGAACCAGCCGCAGCATCCATAGATGCATCAGAACTTGATATCAGCGATATTACTTTCCAATGTGTTGAAATCTCCACAACGTCACAGGCCGAAACAACGTTGATGCAGGATGACAGTCTAATGAAAGAGAGCAAATACATTGTATTCGACAGTTGTTTGATGGAAATTATAAGTATGCTGAAATGCGTACATTCCATAGGGGGGGAAAGAATGTGGGAAGCCATTGGTTAATGTGACTCGTCAAATAAAAGGCAGTAACGTCAAAATAAATGCCGCCTGTAGATTAAATCATAGGTTCTCATGGTCTGCACAACCGATGCTGGGGAAACTGCCAGCAGGCAATCTACTGTGTGCAGCTGCATCACTTTTTACTGGCTCCAGTTTTAGAAAGTTAGAGGCTTTCTTTCAGTTTGTGGGACTCCATTTCATTTCGAAAGCGCTGTACTACATATACCAACGTGATTATCTGTTTCCGGCCATTAGTGATGCTTGGAAAATTGAACAATTGTCTCTAGCAAGTACATTCAAAGGCAAACGATTCAGGCTAGCCGGCGATGGACAGTGCGACAGCCCTGGATTTTCTGCCAAGTACTGCACCTACCACTTTCAGGACATGGATAGTAAGAAATTGTAAGTTTGGTGGTCGTGCAGGTAACACAATGTACATCGTCAGTGGCCATGGAGAAACTAGGATTTATAAAATCAGTGGAATATCTACAATCAAGGGGAATGCACATCGACCTCAAAGCCACGGATAGACACGTTTCAATTGCCAAGACAATGAGAGAGCAGTTCCCACATATTAAACATCAATTTGACGTATGGCATCTTGCTAAATCAATCAATAAGAAAATCTCGGCTGCAAGGAAAAAAAAGGGTTTTGAAAGTATTTTGCAGTGGTCCCATTCTATCACCAACCATCTTTGGTGGAGCTCAAAAACTTTCAAAGGGTCAGTGGAAATACTACTTGAAAAATGGCGGTCACTGATGCACCACTGTACCAACGTTCACCGCTGGACAGCAAATCAACATTTCCACCAATGTGAACATGGCTCTTTGTCCCCAGAGGAGGCACGGAAGAAGAAGTGGTTGATTCCATCTTCACCGACACACAAAGCCATTGAGAAGATTGTTTTCGACAAAACTCTATCAAGAGATTTGAGAGGACTGACAGAATTCTGTCACACAGGAGATTTGGAGGTGTTCCACAATATGTGCCTAAAGTACAGGCCAAAGCGCTTGCATTTTAGCTTTCGGGGCATGAAACATTGCACTCTACTAGCGGTCTTGGCCCATAACAGCAATGTCGGACGTGAACAATCTAGGACTAGGGGTAAAGTCGGATGCCTCGCTACACTAAGGTGTTTTCAAAACGAAGTAAGCAATGGGTGATCAAACCAGTCTATGATGAAATGCAGTTCGACTTTGTGAAAGGCCTTATTGTTGCTGTGTTAGAGAAGCACAGATATGGAATTTTGGACGTTTCTGTGCAGAGCAGTGATCCATTGCCACCGAACATTGCGACTGTGCCATGCCCACCCGAAGCACAGCTGATTGTGAAGTATAAATTCCGGTTTAAATAATTGCAATACAATTGTCTATTTGTAAATAAATGTTATTGTACAGTGTACCTGTAACCCTAACCCCTACCTTCACCATCATGGGTGGCGAACAAGCTGGGTGTCATCTTTGAATTCTCTCTATTCACCTCATATATGTGTATATATATATTTTTCTCATGTCTCATCTCATGTAAATGTAAATGCTGTGCACTGTTAACGGAGGGGAGGCTTGCGTATTGCAAATAATAAAACAAACAAACAAACAATAAATCTCACTTTTAACTCAACTCCTGTGGTACTTTATACTTTCCCTGACCTTCCGCCAAAAATTAAATGTCTCAATTTGGGCTGCAAAGTTCGCAGACAACGGGGACAAAATTAGGGCACTTAGAACGCGCCAGCCAAGCGGGCCTTGGCATTTGGGAGAGAAGCCAGTTCGCATTTGCACATTGAGGCGCACTACATAGACGGATTCTAAACTTCAAGTTCTCACAGATGCCTATACTACGTGATGTTGCAAATAAAGAATGCGAAGGACAGCGGCTTTGATTTTCAGCTCGTGCCCAGATGAGGCCCACAAGTCACACTGGAAGTATAAGGGTCTATTGTTTTTTGACCATGAGACAGGGACCATGCCGAAAGAATTACATTTGAAGGGGGTGCGCAATAACGTAAGAGACGATAAGGCAGAAAATTCAGAAACTAGACCGAGTTTTATTTTAGTTCAGTATACGAAAAATCGTTGTCAAGAGCACGGTCCATTTTACAGACTGCATTACGAAGAGACACAATGGAAATTTCAAATATAATGTAAGTAAATC
The DNA here is from genome assembly GCF_040938575.1 of Ambystoma mexicanum. Classification (NCBI taxonomy): domain Eukaryota; kingdom Metazoa; phylum Chordata; class Amphibia; order Caudata; family Ambystomatidae; genus Ambystoma; species Ambystoma mexicanum. The sequence continues at coordinate 1,011,847,302 of NC_090928.1, forward strand.
TTTAAACGCTTTTATACAGGAATGAAGATTTAATGAATGGATGCATGAATAAATGAATGAATGAAGAGCTAGGAAAAGCAAGAAAAACATGTTCGTAGTGGGCACATGGGCATGCAGGTCCACTGGTCTCACCGATCTCGGTCCTTGGCCCAGCCACTTTTCCCTGCACTGCCTACCTACACTACGGGACTGTCTCTGTATCCTTCAGCCCCTTCTCCCGGCATTTACCTTGCACTTGCCACCAGCTGGCCCTATTATTTAATTTGTATTCAACTAACAATGTACAGCACTTTTACACCCCCTCCCCCTATCCCCATGCACGATCAGAAAGACACCTGGCCTAGTAGGATCGTTGTCTGTCTGCCCTTGTTCCCCACCTGCCTCGTCGCGCCTAGAAACACTTGAGTATAGGCACGTTACAAATGCCATATCATATATCATATCATTCCTCACGCATGTAGACAAACTGTCGTTTATCATTGTGTGTTGGCCTCGATTTATTTCGTTACTTTTCGCATTGATTTTAGAGCCGAACATACTCCATTGAACTATCCTTGCAAGCAAATAGTTTCTGATCGGCTGTAATAAATAAAATAAGTAATATTAATGAAGATCGGCTGGCGAGACTAATTATAATTTTTTTGTTTTCATAACAGGTATTTGCTCCCCTTCTGCTACTGCCATCGGTTTGAGACACCAGCAGATGGCTTTTACAGTAGACACTTGCAGCTTCGTGTGAACAACTGGATCACTGAAAATTTTATGGGACGATCGCCAAGGGCCCACATGCCCTTACGCTGTACTAGTGTCTAGAAGCAACATATCAACCTTTACGATGGACTAGTGCCAAGTTGATGGAACAGTCTTGCAGTTCACCGTGCTTCCAAAGTGTTTCTTTAAACAAAAAGCAACACCCTGTGTACCATGGCGGATACAGATAAAAGAAAATAAATGGCTTTCGGAGTTCATATGGCAATTGCTGAATATTCTCTAAACATTTAATGTAAAATAAATGTACTTTACCAAATGTACCGTGTTGCTGTTTGATTTTAAAGTGCAGTTTCATATTCCGAATTGTGGCGCGCTGTGTTGTGAGATGGTCTGTGTTGGTTTCCGGGTTCTGTGTGGTGTTGCGTAGAAGACGACTGGGCGCGTTTGCCTACGCAGCACAGTAACGTCACGGAGAGAGGCGGGGAATATGAATGTTTGGATAATGTCAGGCTCAGGGGCGGGGGAATTGATTTAGTGCCGCAAAAGCAGCTCAGCCAGGGCGATGCGGCAAGTGATAGAATTATCAGAAAATGGCGGCGCCCTGGTGCTTGTTTTCGCGTGTGTTTAATGGACGAAAACTCGGGTAAGGTCCATAGGAAAGTTTTCTAAAATCGAGCCACTTAGGCTTAAAAAAACATGGCCGACCCGTAGGGGCAATAACATTTTTTACTAGACCATGCCTTTAATTGCTGCTGGAGGTTCTCTCATATTTAGAACAAAGAACTCATTAGACAATCATCTGGGGCCCAGCCAAGGACAATGGCAGGCTGACCACTGATCCCTTCAGGGAAGGGGCAAGAAACTTCACTCTGGACCCCCACCATGATCAAAGGAATTTGACAGCTGTTGCCAGTTGAAAGAAGGAAAAAAAACTGCTAAAATACCTTTGCTGTTTAAAATGCCTATTTGTGATTAACATTTCCTTTGCAACAGGAAGGAGGACAAACCTAAAAATTGGTAGTTGTAAATCTAATTGTATGCTCTTTCTGTGAAGACGTGAGTGAACCCTGTACTACATAAGGAACCAAAGTTACACTAAAAGAATAATTGTGGCAAGACTATTGATGCTGCAGATATAATATTGTATACCCATGTACTAAGGGTAATTGCACAGATATGTACTGAATTAGAATTGTTAGGCCAAACCATTAGGATGAAAATTGACAAAATTCCACAGAACGGCAAAGCTATCTCTCGCTGAGATGGGAGTTGGATGTCAGCATAACTCACAAAATATGTAATGTATGTGTCCGATTTTTTTAGGGCATAATTATAGAAATGTGCATTTGGGGGAAAGTTAAATTGTGGTTCAAATCAATGTTGGAGTTCCCAAATCACATCATAAAATATGACCGCTCTTTCTGACTCCCAACCAGAAAAACGCAAATGTCTTTGACCTATCACAGCCTTGGGGGTGTCGGTTGTAATTCTGTCCCTACCATAAACTTATTGATGTCACTTGGCATGATAAATATAGGAACTTCACCACACACAGACACACACTGATTCCTGACTACATCCTGATTTCCGTGTGACGCTCTGTTCCAGAATTCTTCATCTTGTTCCTTTCCAGATTTATTTACCAAGCCAAGGCCTCAGCAATTTCTGAACTCTTTTCAGCTAGGCCCAAAACCTGAAACCATCCCAAAAGAACTTCAGGGAAATAATTCTGATCCAGTTTGGCTTGCTACCATTCATGCTTGCCGGCTGAAACTCACCATACCACTAATCTACAGTGTCAAGTGACCAGAAGGGCCAATCCAATCCAGCCTGAGGTGCAGTCCAATTGACCAGAACCACCCAGCTGATCCAATTCCACCAGAGGTGCTATGCTGCCTGTAGACCCGATCCGTGAGGACCAGAACCTGATGGTCCAATCTTAATTCACAGTGGACTGTAAGTATCAATAGGAATCCTAGTAACCCATAGTATATTTGTCTTGTCCTATCCCTATCTATAACGCATCCCACTTTTAACTTAAGAACTTCTAAGATTGTCGGAACCATTCTTGCAACCCTGTTTGTAATCCCTAGTGTTAGTGCTGAGTTTCTTTCATTTGTTTACAAGACCATAAGCCATTAGTGATTTGGATTAAATAAGTAATTCCCATAAGAAAACATAGAAAACGTAGTATCCACCATGCGAAGGGTTACAATCGGCTGTGCGTAACTGTGGAGTTCCAAGGTGGCATTCTCTTTTTCCTAGTCATTAGTATAGTACTATAGTATAGTTTAAATAAAACCAATCTGTCATTTGAAAACCGAATTTCTGGTTTTCGCTGTTCTATTTTTTCTATTTCTTCAAAAAAGCCTCTCATTAAAATGTACATAACTTCTTCAATTGTATAGCTGGAGACTTAATTTCAACTCTCAGTTAAACCTAAGACCTGTAGCTACATCCACAACCAAAAAGAGATGGTGAATTTAAAAGTGGTAGGAGAGGACATGGCATTGGATATTTGTGAAGCATTGAAACGGGAAGCATGTAGGTGTCCAGCACCTCCACCTCTGCCAGTTAGTCGAGGGGGGTGAATGAAGGATAGTTTGGAGTCATGAAGGGCTGCCAGAGTGGCAGTGCCAGAAGGACAAATCCAGGTTTCAGTGATAGCAAGAAGGTCTAGTAGAGGAGAATTGGAGTGAAAGTAGTCAGTCTTAAAGGAAGTGCTGTTGCATTCAGACTGAGCATTCCAGAGTGCAATGTTCAGTTGATGAGGTAAGGAAGAAGTTGAGTCCAGAGGAAGAGAGGCAAGGTGGATAGGTATTAGAGGAGGTATGGTTAGCTTGTTGGCTTTGTTTGTTGGAAGGATGTAGAAGGGAGATGGATTTGTGGGAGTTTCGAGTTGTGAGTTTTATTAAAAAAAGGGACATATAAGGTTGCAGAAGTATGAGTCTGACACAATAAGGGCATGGTGATTGGCAAAGACTTTTATTCAGGCAAAAATAAAGAAAATACCTATCTCTCCCTAAATGTAAGAGGGGTTTACCTGTCCCTAATAAGGAAATAAAGAATTGGCCAGAATGTCCAAGTAAATAAAAAGAGTCCACTGTTGTGTCAAAATGCCTACATCTATCCCTCATGTTGTGTCAAAATGCCTACATCTATCCCTGACACTTGTAACAAATGAGCAAAAGTGTAGTGGATCTTCTTGGTTCAGAAGCATGACTCCCTTCTTCTGGGCAATGAGCCACAGTTTCAATTATAGGGGGAATTTTGTCTTTGAGAATGACTCCCTTCTCCAGGTCTCAGTTCCTTTCCGGGGAAACAAACAAAGTGCCCGCTTGTGGTGCTGTAAGAGTTCAGTTCCAAAGCAAATGACAATGTTCCAACAAAAACATAATTCCTTATTGACCATATTTCAGCTTCGTTATTGGGTTACTATAGAATTCTTCCCTTCTCCAGCTTTTTGGTTCTCAATGTCCTCACTGTGCCCAGGGAATGACTCCCTTTAGCAAGACTTGCTCTGATTGTATTCACGATACACAATCTTCAGGGCAGACACCAGGGGGCATTGTTTCCTTCTCCTGGTGTCTCTTGTCTTCACAGTTCACAAAGGCTGGGTGGAATGACTCCCTTTCGCCAAGCTCTTCTCAGACTTTCACAATTCAGAGTTCAATATTAGCAGGGGCAATGCCTCTCTTCCGCTGGCTTGCTTTGTTCTTCAAAAGTTCACAATGCACATGAGTTCCCAATCTAATGGGTGTGGGTTCCAGAACTGTTTATTCCTCTTGATTTGGTGCAGTAGTCCCGGTTCTCTATCCTGCTAGGTACTGTGGCTAGGCATAGGATTTCAGTTGATCTTCATAAAAGGATGGGGGTCCCAGTCCTGTGAGATTCTCCCCTTTTGGTGCTGCAGTTCCTTTTCACTATGGATCTTTGCTGTTCCCCCATGGGCTTCCCTTATGGCTCAGAATCATGGCTCCAGTGTCTGCCAGTTCCCTCTGGTACCCCTTTCAACCACCCTGGTAGCCCTGGTACCTTTAGGGTCTCTACCATCTCGGCCCAGTCTCGACGTGCACTGCCCGCTCTTTCAGGCTTCTCTTCTCTCACTGCTCTGCATCACCACATAGTCCTTCCACATCACAGCAGGTAAGAGCTTCTCCACCTGCCTGGTAATACTTCCTGTAGCTGCTTTGGTTCTCCCAAGCAAAGCAATCTCCACGCTCGTGGTTCCTCAAAAGAGGGCCCCCCTCTGCTTCCTGGTTTCCTGCTTTAGTTTTAAATGGATTCTGCCCAATCAGGTTGTGGGAAACACTGTTCATTCTTGTTCTCATGAGTGCTCTCTATGCTCCGCACTTCTTACGCATTCCAGTGAGTCAATGGGTCTCTCTCTCTCTCATCTCAGTACATAAGGGATAACTGTCCCTTGAGGAGTCCACACTCATCCTCTTCCCAGTGCTTCCTTCATTGGGGGTATGTCAAAAACATATACAAACACTAGGCAAAGTAGTGGTGGAACCGGGGTAGGAAGGTGTGTTAGTGTTAGGTGGGCTATGGGGATACCATGATCTCCCCAGGTCATCACTAATCCCACAGGGGGCTCCCTCCCCATGAGATCCAACCACTACGTACCACCCTCAGGGTGACTATCGGGTAACGGCCTCACCTCCCTGGACTCACAGGAAGGGGCTCCCCATAGGGGAGAAGTGATGACATCCGGGGATTCGCCACATATAGTAAAGGAAGAGGTTGTAGTGTGATTGGAGAAAACATAGAGAGAAATGAATAGGAGGAGCAGCAGAAGGAGTAGGAATGAATGTATTTTACAGGTGAGAAGTACCCTGTGGAGAGACACTACAGTAATTAGGAAGGTATGGGTACTCACAGGTGCAGGTGTATGCAAATAGTTGTTTTAGTGGAGTGTTGGAGTTTTAATGTTTTTTGTGTGCTGTATGAAAGGGATTTTTGTGGCAACCTTTGGTGAACAGGAGCTAACAGGGAACACAAAATGAAAAAGAGAAGGATATAGTAGCAACTCTTAGCTCTGTCTTCCCTTTGCTCTGGACACCCTGGCGAATGGATGCCCAAAAGACAATGCTTATATACCCAAAGTAACCGAGACGTACCTTTGTCAGAGGTCCCCGGGGAAACCACTAGATCAATCCTAGATGCTTTTCCGGGGTCCCCAACTTCTGCAGGCAACCTCAGGCAGATGGAAGGAAGGACTCTGGTGGTGTTGGGGTTGCTACCTTCTGGTACCATATCAAGAAAACATCCATATCACTTGGTATCAACTAACACTCAACTGGAAGATAAAACCCTTCTTCCCACCTAAGCATATCAGAGCCATGGTTCAAGCCCAACTCGTTGGAGTGATTGCCTGCCTCACTGGCATACCAGCCACACACCTGCTACCCTCTTAGGGTCGTTCAACACACTGGTGTACACCTTATAAAAGGGAATAAGAAAGTTGACCACAACTCTCCTATTTTATGAGAATTACACTGGCTACACCTGCCAGCCAGATTACTCTTCAAAAGTGCCTGCATCAAATATACACCAATTACTGCCTGAACACCAGCCTAGCTCAGGTTGGATAAACCCTTCTAGAAGCCAGATCATTTCAGGAAACTGGCATTTCCTTCCTATGCCCCAGCCTACTGCAACACCATCCCAGTCCTAGTTAGGACTGCTACAAAGCTTCTCTATATCAGGAAGAAACTCATCACCCTGCTCTTCAGAGAATACCGTGGGGTCACTTAGGACCTTTTACTCCGAGTAGTATACCACCTCGGTTGTATGGGATACACAAGCTACTAAAAACTGAAACCTCCCTCTCCACCATCTTATGTTAATCATAAATTATTTGTACAGCACTTGGTTGCTACTATGGCTAGGTTTGTGCTACCTAAAACCGAATACAAATAAACAGTGTTCTTTGGTTTCACTAAATGCATCGTTTTCCAATTACAAGTCATCCAAAGGAAAGCTGCTGGGCTGGTCCATGCCCTAAAACCCAGAGACCATATCATTTCATGACTCCTATATTTGACTTGGGTTTCTGTCGAATAGGGGATTGCTTATACATCCAAGTGCACCATCCTTTGTGTCGACTGGAGGGGGGAGAACGTGGTTACATTCACCCAAAAAAGTGTGTGTAATTCTTTTACCACTACCCTGGTTTGAACATTAAAAATAGTGATTTGGGATAAAACTGCTGAACAAGCTTCCCATCTCTTTACATGCATTGGACAACCACTTCCAGTTCAGCAAATGATTGAAGACCTTCCAACTTGAACGCTGTTTTGACCATTGGCACGAATGTTGGCAAAGTCCAAGGATACAAGAGACTTTCATTGATGTAAGGCAGCGCTTTACCTTATGTTGTGGTAAACTCCATTTTGATGCATCTTCTGCACTTGTTATCCATTTCCTATTTTTGCACTTGTTTCTGTATGTTTTCCTGTTTGAATTGCGCTTCCCCATGCTCCACTCCCTCTTTCACTTATCATTTCTACAATGTTCCAAGGCTTCTGAGCTTCAGAGCTCCCCTCCACATCTCCTTTTATTCATCTTGTGGAATTACAGAGTGAGTATGTTTGATAAGTGTATCACTTTTTACAAATTATTTCTGGTATTTAAAATGTTGGGGTCTAGCACAGAACTTTAAACACAATAGCTTGCCACTCTGTGAGACTCCTTTCTGCTGTGTTTTGAAGCAACAATCAATTATCATAACAAAATGGGCCTCATTACGACCCTGCCGTTCTGGTAACAATGGTGCCGGTAGGCTCATCGTCACGATTGTTACTGGACTGGCAGAGTACAAGTCTGTGAGCCGGATGACTTTCCGCCCGCCAGGTCTCACCTGGCAGGCAGAACGGCACCCGCTTGCAGACTTTGACGGAAGCACCGGCACTGTTTCTCACGGTGCCGGTGCTTTCGTCCTCCCCATGCCCATTGAGTCCTGTGGGAGTCAAATGGGAATGGGGAGTTACTTTTTTCGGAGCCTGGCTTCTGGGACCGCTGGGGCTGTAATGCCCTGGTAATTCCCCAAAGCCAGGTGCTGGAAAAAAACACAACTCGGGTGGTAGCCATGCCGATTTTACTGGAACATCTACCGCCGGGTCGTAATGAGGCCTAATGTCTCTTGAGGAGCCAATTGCATGTTATACTATATACAAGCACAGCACTCACTATTCCGCAACACACCCAGTCCATCAGGGGTTTTCTCGGGTGGTCAGTCATAATATGGAGAAAAAAATGTCGAATTACAATAAATTTGAAATCTTAATGTCAAAAAAAAAAATCGAATTCTTTATTTTTTATTTATATATTTTTTTGGGGTTCCGCATGTAAAAAGAAAAGGTAATAAAAAAAAGGGGTGGTTGGGAGGGAACCCCCCCATTTCGAATAAAAAACATATTCAAAAAGAAATTCGATTTTTTTTTTCGACAATATTTTTTCGATTTTTTTACTTTCAACATTTTTGCATTCGATTTTATGACTATAAACAGTTTTCTAGTCACTCCAGGGAGATTGTATATATTTAAAGAAACGATAGGGCACACAAACTCCTGTGAAACCAGGATAAAGTTCTGTAAGACGACTTCATATGCCATTGTAGACCTCTTCTGGGATTTTGCCTATCCCAGTTCCTTCTGTATGGTTAAGGGGCTTTGCACAAGTCCCCCACTAACTAGAAACTAGGTTCGAAAAAACAAACCTGTTCATACACTGCTGGGATCCCTCCACTGCAGGTGGACAGGATAATCTAAGCCATACTTCACCGTGAGCAGGTAAAGTCAGCCCAACCTGCGCGCAGCTTGAGTCCCAGCAACACTTCAGAGAAGGATCAGGCTTTCAGGCCCTCGAGATGAAGTCTGGGTCTACTCTGGAAACACATCTTTGATTCTTCGCCTCATTTGCACAGGGACTGCTTACAAGTCTAAATGCCAAGAAGGAGGCCAGCGGCATGAGCGCTGATACTGCGGGGACTTGGGTCCGCGTTAAATAAACTCATTTGAGGAAATAACACAATTTAGAAATTTCATAGGCCTTTCCAAAAAAAAAAGTCCATTGCTCCTTCTCCCAGTTGTAACCATTGAAATATCTACGAGAGTGAAGAAATAATATGCTGGCTTGAAAATATATAAGGATCTTCTATTGTTTTCAAGGGAAATAGCATTTTCTGAAGTGTGCACATCAAAACAATGTTTTTCAGGCTCAGTGGTGACCATGTTGAGACACTCATGACATACAAATCAGTCTCGACTGCTAAATGACGGAAGCACCGTTGTCTCGTTAATTGTAACCACACACAATTAAAGTGCGCGTAATGGAAAATCCAGGAACAGGCAAATGGAAATAGAATAGCCGAGATGAAATCAGAGTACATAAAATATCAATTTCAAACGATTATCCACACTGTTTTAATACACTTTCTGAACATACAAAATGCGCATTTGCTTGACCAGGATAGGACATTATGACAGCCACAACATTTGGTGCAAAACAAGGAAAATGTGACATATATATGTACATGTGAATTGTAATAAAAAAATACCTTAACGGTGAAGTTTCTAAATATCCACACCGAATATCATAATTCCATTGTATGATGATTCCAGCTCAAGGAACTCCTAAGAGGAGAGATACAGACAAAAGAATAACTGAATGCAAATGTGACCCAAGTGAAGATTTAAAAAAAATATTCATAATATAAACAAAATATCAAACTTAACTTTGTTATAATCTGATTATGTGTGACACTATATATTTAAACCCCAGCTATGAAACAAAACTTGAAACACCTTTACAAATGTTACATTAATACCACCCAATCACATTTAACCTGGGGCCAGATTATCAAAGGTTTGCACATGTGCAAAAAGGCAGAGCAAATGAATGTAGCACCAATTTTGCTGTTTAGAAAATACGAAATGGAGCAAACATGTTTGACTACAAAAAATAATTTCATTAGGATTAAATTGAAGAAGGTTGTTTTATTTACTACGTTTGCTCCATAAGAGGAAACAAAATGTAGTTAACAACATGTTTGATGCAATGTGTACACATAGTACAAAAAGAGTCTGATGCATTTTTGCCCTAGTGCAAACGTGTTTACATTATATGGATTGAGACAAAATCGAGTTGCTCCATTTTGTATTAGCAAAACATTTGCTAAAATGTTTGCACTAGTGCCTGTCCCCTGGATTGTGTGATAATTGTGAGACAGAAAATAATTAGATACAAATATACATTCAAGAGATACGATCGAAGAGGATGGTAGTTATGGAATATGGGGTAAGTGTGAAGGGTAAAGAGGCATAGAAGAAGATTGCAGTGTTCCTCTTAACTTGCCTTGAATGATATGATACGTTATTTATAACACACTTAATAACCAGAGGTTTCTAAGTGCGGATCCAAAGATTGAACCTGTGATGCTCTGTGTTGTCTTGCTTCCAAGGCGAGCACGTTTCCCCTGAGATATCTTCCCGAGACAAAATGTTTGAGGTCAAGTACCTTTCAAAGCAGAGCATGGGCGGCAAACAAAGGAAGAGTGCCAGTAAGCTGTGACTTATAGTGCCTTGTTCAAGAAATCGAGACTTAAGTGTCAATGTTTACATTTCTCAAATTTCGACCCTAATTAGAAGAACGGATTTCTGTCACATAACAGTTATTATTCTGGCAGAAAACTGTGACTTTTCATCTGGGCACTGCAAGAGTAAGAGGCATGGTTATTTTTGCTTGTATTAACCTTCCATAGATATTTATGTAACAGCAATGAATCAGCATGCAGCATTTTGACTCTGCGAGCTGAGGTAGCCTGTTCCAATTAACATAATTGATCAACAATATGCTGCAGCTGGAAATTGTCAAAATCCAATATGAAACTTCTTGTCATTTTCATCACCTCATTCTGTAAATGTACCTGACATATAAATAGGCTTAGTATGGTGAGAGAGCTAACTTAATTTTAAAGAGCACAGATGCTTGCACATCGGCAGATGTGGTCTCTTGAAGCCAAATTCTGATCTACCTGTGCTCACAGCAGAGACGGATCAAGGAATCACTGCATGCGTGATTTGGTATTGATATTGATATTGATATTTTATTTAGATCCCTCTAGTATACAAGTGTTTCATGGATGTAAGCATGGATGAGGGAGTCTGGCTGATCCTTCACACGTACACATGCACACAATGCAGATCCGTAATAGTAACAGCCATGACTGTCACAGATGGCAGGAAAAATCACTCTGAACCTCAAAGACAGGTCAAGGATTTGTTTTAGGACCTTTGTGGGGCCTAGGGCTGTCCCTTTCTCTCTTGTCTTTCCACGACCCTCTTTTCTAATGCACACATCCTTAATCAGTAGTTAGTGCTATACAATGTTGACTGTTACTGTCTAAAACTGTCTTCTGTTAATGGTGGTTCCCTAAAATGTCAGCTGTCTAGACTCCATGTGGAACTTTCTAAATTCCCTATCTCTATTCAAAGGTTATTGGTTTAAAAGGAACTGGGGTAGTGTCTTTCACTGTTCGATTCAGGCTAGTTTGGTCAGCCCATTAACCCCTATCTTCTAGTCTTACTACCATTCCCTCCATCTTACTCCTTACTCCTTACACTAAACTACTGTCCCTCAGATGTTTCACTCCTCCCACTCCTCACCTCCACCCTTTCATGTTACCACTCCTCCAACTCCACTGCCCTAGTCCACATCTCTATTACTACTCTCATCTTCCCACTACTAAGCTCCTTCCCCACTACCACCTACTATCCTCCTCCCTGCACCTACTACCACTCTCCTCCTCCCACTACTACTCAAACACCCTCCTTTCACTGAGTCTCATTATATTCACACACCCCATACACTAAATTACCTAACGATTTGGCCCACTATCATGCAAATTCACACTGCAGTATCCTTACATTCACAACACAAATATCATTCTCCTTCTACTCCTCTCTTTCACCCGTTAATGTTGTCCCTCCTCCCGCTCCACGGCTCCCAATCTCTACTACTACTCTCCTCTCCACTACTAATCTCCTCCACCCACTACTATTCTTCTCCTTCCACTACTACTTTCCTCCTACCACTATTGCTCTCTTTTCCTTCTACTACTACTTACACACACTACTTATATCCAGTAACATTTGTTCCACAGTCACTCCTTACACTGCTTTATCTACCCACTTGCTCCACAATCATGCACACACACACTGCAATATTCTTGCACTCACTACACCAATGCCTTACCTGATCCATGAATCTCCTACACAAGCCTCCACTTTCACCTTCTTCCTGATGGTTTCTTGGTCTCCCTCCTTCTCCTCCTCTGACCTCTTCAAAACAACCCACTCTTCCTTTTACTAGTCCCCTGTTTCAGTATCCCTCCCCCTGTGCAGATTTGCCACTTTTCCCTACCCAATGGTGCCCTGTATTTCCCTCCCAGGGTGTGTATGTGTAGGGGAATCTCTTTCTCTGCCTGGGTTCGGCACAGAGAAATGGCAACCTGGGAAAGTGACTGTCCATGTTCATTACCATGGGCCTTATTATCTGTGCCTCTAATTTAAGTCCATTGTCCATGAGGGGTCCTGAGACCCAAACTAGTCTCTTTTAGTCTAGGAACTTTGTTGATAGTGGTGTTTCCTTGTCATTGTTACTAGGGATCCCAGCACAGTCTCTCTCACTACTGCACAGGCGCTGAGGACGATTTTCCAATTGGCCATGCTTCTACGAGGTCCACGGGAGGGCAAGATGCAGTACGCTGGCGACATGGGGTGCTGAATGGTAATTCTTTGCCATCTGTTTCCTCGCTGGATTGCAGTCTGGTCTGAGTGTCTAAGACGAACAGGGGCAAACTGGTAAGTATCTAAAGTATCCTGGGTTCTGGTGACAAGAGGTGATGCTGGAGGGAAGTTAGTATAAAAGGAAAGTAGGCTTTATTATGTTTCAGGGTTAGCTAGGAAGAGGGAGGTAGGAGCTATTTAATATGCATCCTCTTCATGTTATCTCCCATCCTGAATATTCAACTGCCAGTCCTAGAACCTTGGAGCCCCACTGGGTTCCATGCTACCTCACTACATTCCGCTGCCTGCATCAGTGCACTTGATGCAGGGCAGCTACTAACAGAGACCAGATACTACACATCCCCTCTCTTTCACCAAGGCACACACAACAGAATTCAAAGACCAGGCTCTCTCCAACAATCATATCAACATCCACCACAAACCAACCACAGACCAAAACCATCACGGCATGACTAACACTCCTTCCATTCCGCCTGCCACACGGACCGTCAGGCCTGCCACACCGACAGCACAAACACGTACTCATACGCAGACAACCAAAAACACTTCTAACATCCAGATACAATCTAACACAAATCACCTGTCTTCACACCAGACCACCACTCAAACACACCACAAGAAACCTGTCAACTGCATGTCATCACATCTGCACCCTTTCTCGCATTCACTTACTCACTACCCCAAAGAAAACATTGAAAGTAGAAAAAAGATAGAAAAGGCACACACATAACTAATATCACAAATAAACGACGTAGCTGCACAGACACAGCACGCAAAAGAAACATCACAACAGGGAATAGATCAAAGACCCCATTGTGAGCCAGTTGTTACTCCATGAATGAATTCATATCTCTAAATCAACATGCGCATAAACCAATTACCACTATGCCGGCCACAACACCTGCCCATACATTATACTTACTCACTTGGGCTTCTCACTCACTTATACAATATACACATCATACACTTCAACAAATACCAAATTCTTATATCACACTAATCAAACTGGGCTCCACTTAATCTGACATCAATTCCCCATTACCATACTTGCATGTAATCTCTCCCAAGACATCTCGCACTTCATACTAATAATGAACATACAATGGGCCTCATTACGACCCTGGCGGAGTGGGTTTACGCCAGCGTTATTCGCGGCGGACCCGTCCGCCCTACTACGCGTTCCCGTAGCGCCATGGAACGTTTTCCGCCTGGTTTTTCCGGGCGGAGAAATCCATGGCGCTACGGGACCTTGTTGTTAATTACGCCACCGTATTTTACGGTGGCGCAATTAACGCCTTCCCCACTCCCATTATACCCTATGGGGCAAAAATGGGAATGGGGAAGGGTAAAATGGGGAATGGGGATTTACCGCCCCGCCAAGGTCGGCATGGGGCGGAAAATCCGCCAACCTCCATGGCGCTATCGGCAGCTTTCCGCCGTGCTCCGCGGTGCATTTAGCACCGCGATTTCCGCCAGGGTCGTAATGAGGCCCAATGTAATTCATGCCCATCAAATTGCCCATTTTCCAAAATACATTTCGTTTCACCCACATTAATACCTCATGTTATACATTTCAACAATTACAATTCCACTGCATGGACATTTCCTATAAACCTGCATTAAATATCATCACTTTATCATTAACACTTCTCTAATATCTCATATACCCTAGAAGTCCATGGTGCGTCCACCCTAAATCCTGAAATGTCCTCAAAACTGTTAAAATATCCACATATTTGCATTAACTAATAGTAACATACACCTATTATCTACATTCCAAATTAACCTATAAGTCCATGGTGCCTGCATGCGTGCACCTTAATCCCTGAAAATCCTCAAGACATTAAAATAATCAGCAATTACCATTAGCATTTACTAATAAACAGTTTACACTATAATGCACACATCCTACATTTTATTTAAATATAATGTCATAGACAGCCCTATGCCTCACGCTGCATCTCACATCCATTCACATTGCCAAATGTATAGCACCTTCCCACCCAGGCGCACAGTGCAATCAACACAGGTCACATCAACAAACATTCCTACAACCAAAGTTGCCTTATAACAAAAGGCACAATGCTCATTAAACACGTTGCCTTCACATTAAACTGGCCCTCATTACAAGTCAGGCGTTAAGGGTTTAACGGCGCCGTCGGCGCCGTTAACCCTTAACGCCTGATTCACACTTTAACGCCTGCTTTTTGCAGGCGTTAAAATCCAAGGCGCTAAGCGACCTTGGTGCTAATTACGGCACCGTAATTTACGGTGCCGTAATTAGCGCCTTCCCCATCCCCATTATGCCCTATGGGGCAAAAATGGGAATGGGGAAGGGCAAATGGCGAATGGGGAATTACCGCCCCACTCACCTTGGAATGGGGCGGTAATTCCGCCATCCACCATGGCGGAATCTGGCATGGACCATGGTGCTAATAGCACCATGGACCACCGCCTGACTTGTAATGAGGGCCACTGAGTTGAATTTAAAAATGTCCATGAATTACTCAGTTTCTTCATTAGTCAATGACTACTCCAAAAACATTTCATGAATTGAGCATTAAACAAACAGTATACAAGTTATTTCCTTTCTTTTTAACTGTTAACAGCATCTCAAAATAAAACAGAATCTTGTAACCGTTCATCTGGATAATATATACACATGGCCTCATTACGACCCAGGCGGTAAGTTACCGCCTGGGTCGTACCCTTACCATCATGGTGTAAACTACGTTTACACCATGGTGGATGGCGGATTTACCGCCCCATTCCAAGGTGAGTGGGGCGGTAAATCCCCATTTCCCATTTTACCCTTCCCCATTCCCATTTTTGCCCGATAGGGCATAATGGGAGTGGGGAAGGCGCTAATTACGCCACCGTGGCGTAATTAGCACCATGGTCCCTTAGCGCCATGGATTTTAATGCCTGCAAAAAGCAGGCGTTAAACTCACCATGGCGCAAAGGGACCTCGGAATCAGGCGTTAAGGGTCGGCGCCGTTTACGGCAACGTTAACCCCTTAACGCCTGATTCGTAATGAGGCCCACAGTGTTAACGTTGCTTTTCCACTTGGCAGAATGTTAAAATATAAAACATTACCTCATTCCTGAAAACGTGACGTACTTATACCCTCCTGCACATTGGGCCTCATTCCGACCCTGGCGTTAACCAAGGCGCTATTAGCGTCTTGGTTGACGCCGTTATCATTCCGACTCCGCCATGGTGAATGGCGGAATTACCGCCCCATTCCAAGGTTGGCGGGGTCGGTAATTCCCCATTCACCATGGGCCCTTCCCCATTCCCATTTTTGCCCCATAGGGCTCAATGGGAAAGGGGAAGGTGCTAATTATGGCACCGTAAATTACGGTGCCGTAATTAGCTCCAAGGTCCCTTTGCGGCGTGGTTTTTTAACGCCTGCAAAAAGCAGGTGTTAAGTTCCAACCCGCAAAGGGAACTCGGAATAGGGTGGTAAGGGTTTAACGGCACAGGTCTCGTTACCGGTGACCGTTAACCCTTACCGCCCGACTCGGAATGAGGCCCATTGTCTTTCCATTCCAGCATAAAAAAAACAGTGCTCCACCTCTTCAGTGCAAGAGAGAAAGAGAAAATATTCCTTTCCTTTTTCCGAGCTTGACATTGGCATACGGACCCTTCACAGGAGGATGGCTGTACATCATAACAGCTCCTTCTTAACGCAACTCTCACCTTTGAAATGACACTATAGGGAAGGCATTTACTTCCTCCCTGAACACCAAAACCGCGACGAGAGCTGAATTTCCCTTAATATACAGCTCATTCTAAACTTAGGGATCTCTTTTGATGATCGAGACACCAATAAACATCATTACGTTCGGCACGTAGCTATGCCCTTTTTTCTAATGATTTCTCTTTTTCTTTTTATCCTCATACACCGTGAAAGCGTCCAACAGTCATCACGGCACCAAAGAGAATGCTCTACTTCAGCATTCTATGCTACCCCAATACTCCACAGCATAACGTGACGTCATTAGATGCATTGCAGCCTCCAGACCACACAGATCTCCGGTGAAACAGCATTCACACTGGCAGCAGGTGGGTGTTGCATGTCACCCCTCCTGGGGCACATGGTACAGCCCAAGGATCTAGGTAGGGTCACATGGTAGAATGAGCTGCTGGTGCTCCGCCGCGTGCAGGAGGCCCATGGACGGGGCCCTGCATGAGATTGGTGAACCTGCTGGGCAACGCCAGCCTCCTTGAATGTTCTGGCCATGTGACCATGGCTGAGGGTGCAGCCCCGGTCGGGGTGCCCCCAGAGCCAGGGCTGCAGTGAGCTGGCATGAGATATGGTTGCTTAGCTTACCATAACTGGCGAATTTCAGGGGTTTTTCGGTTTTACTTGCAACCATAACATTCCTTTAAGAACGTTTTTTCACTGAATTTGATAGGTTTTTAGTAGCGCAACCTAACCATAACGTCCCTTTAAAAAAGGTTTTTCAATGAATTTCTTAGTTTTTTATTACTGCAACTTAACCATAACGTCACCTTAACAAAGTTGTTCATTGAATTTCATAGGTTTTTATTAGTGCAACTTGACCATAACATCCCCTAAATAAAGTTTTTTCATTGAATTTCATAGGTTTTTATTAGTGCAACTTAACCATAACGCCCCTTAACAAAGTTTTTTCCTTGAATTTCATAGGTTTTTATGAGTCCAGCTGAACATAACATCCCTTCAACAACATGTTTTCAGTGAATTTCATAGGTTTTTACTAGTGCTACTTAACCATAACGTCCCCTTAACAAAGATTTTCCGCTGAATATATATATATATATGTATATATATATATATATATATATATTCAGTAAAGCAACTTTTTTAAAGGGACGTTATGGTTAAGTTGCGCTACTAAAAACCTATCAAATTCAGTAAAAAAAAACATTGTTAAAGGGACGTTATGGTTCAAAGTAAAACTGAAAACCCCCTGAAATTCGCCAGTTTTGGTAAGCTAAGCAACCATAACTCACGCCACCGTGTACTGCTAACATTAACACTGAGGACATCAAAGATGACATCACAAATGTCATTGATGACATCACTGATAACATCACATGTCTGGCTCCCCCTTTTTTCCTTTACTGACATATCTAGGCCACATGGTTCTGTTCAGTAACAGTGAAAAACTAAAAATTGAAAATATACTAGGAGGGTAATTCATAGAATTTCGCCGAAAAGTGTCGCAAGCGGCTGGCGCAGAGTGTCCGCGTGCGATTGACTGCGCCAGGCACGTGCGCTAAAACCGATTTCCGCGCACAGCGTATTCATGGATTTCAGGCTTCCAAACCAGCCGTGGCGCAGAGAATCGCAGCGACCCTGCAGCAGCGCCAGTAACGCCCCCAAGAATGCCCTCGCGCAAGGAAAAGCCATCAAAATCGCTAAATCATCGCAAAGGGCTGCGCTAACCCTGGACCAGTACACCGGGCTGGCAAACAGCAAACGCCAAGCGGGGAACGTGTATTGCAGGGGTTCACGGGAAGTTCCACACGCGACTGGCCCCGTGCAAGCAGGGTATGTGTATTTCAGGGGTGCGCGGGAAGTTCCACACGTGATTACAGCAGGGTACGTGTATTTCAGGGGTGCGCGGGAAGTTCCACACGCGATTTCAGCAGGGTACGTGTATTTCAGGGGTGCGCGGGAAGTTCCACACGCGATTTCAGCAGGGTACGTGCATTTCAGGGGTGCGCGGGAAGTTCCACACGCGAATGGGCCAGTGCGAGCAGGGTACGTGTATTCCATGGGTGCGCGGGAAGTTCCACACGCGATTCCATCAGGGTACGTGTATTTCAGGGGTGCGCGGGAAGTTCCACACGCGAATGGGCCAGTGCGAGCAGGGTACGTGTATTCCATGGGTGCGCAGGAAGTTCCACACGCGATTTCATCAGGGTACGTGTATTTCAGGGGTGCGCGGGAAGTTCCACACACGATTGTCCCAGTGCGAGCAGGGTACGTGTATTTCAGGGGTGCGCGGGAAGTTCCACACGCGATTGTCCCAGTGCGAGCAGGGTACGTGTATTTCAGGAGTGCACGGGAAGTTCCACACGCGATTGTCCCAGTGCGAGCAGGGTACGTGTATTTCAGGGGTGCGCGGGAAGTTGCACACGCGATTTCAGCAGGGAATGTGTATTTCAGGGATTCTGGTGAGTACTACACGTGAATTGGCCATGTGGGTCCTCCCAGGTGTACGCTCCACAACCTCGACGGCCCCTGCAGGCAGCCCACACCACGGGGGACTACCTTGCACCCCTGCTCATGTCCCGCAGGCAGCCCATCCACCATGGGCATGCCCCCCAGCCAACCCACATGTCACCTTGCACTACTGATCAACAATGCATGTCTCCCACCACCCCCACCCCCCAGCACTGTGGGGCACCTGCCAGCAGGCCCCCACTCATGTCTCCCACCACCCCCACCCCCCAGCAGTGCAGGGGCACCCTCCACCAGGCCCCCACTCATGTCTCCCACCACCCCCACCCCCCAGCAGTGCAGGGGCACCCTCCACCAGGCCCCCGCCCATGTCTCCCACCACCCCCACCCCCCAGCAGTGCAGGGGCAGCCTCCACCAGGCCCCCACTCATGTCTACCACCACCCCCACCCCCCAGCCACCAGGGGCACCCTCCATCAGGCCCCCACTCATGTCTCCCACCACCCCCACCCCCCTGCCACCATGGGCAGCCTCCACCAGGCCCCCACTCATGTCTCCCACCGCCCCCACCCCCCTGCCACCATGGGCAGCCTCCACCAGGCCCCCACCTATGTCTCCCACCACCCCCACCCCCCAGCAGTGCAGGGGCAGCCTCCACCAGGCCCCACCCATGTCTCCCACCACCCCCACTGCCCAGCAGTGCAGGGGCACCCTCCACCAGGCCCCCACTCATGTCTCCCACCACCCCCACCCCCTAGCAGTGCAGGGGCAGCCTCCACCAGGTCCCCACTCATGTCTCCCACCACCCCCACCCCCCTGCCACCATGGGCAGCCTCCACCAGGCCCCCACCCATGTCTCCCACCACCCCCACCCCCCAGCAGTGCAGGGGCACCCTCCACCAGGCCCCCACTCATGTCTCCCACCACCCGCACCCCCCTGCCACCATGGACAGCCTCCACCAGGCCCCCACCCATGGCTCCCACCACCCCCACCCCCCAGCAGTGCAGGGGCACCCTCCACCAGGCCCCCACCCATGTCTCCCACCACCCCCACCCCCCAGCAGTGCAGGGGCAGCCTCCACCAGGCCCCCACTCATGTCTACCACCACCCCCACCCCCCAGCCACCAGGGGCACCCTCCACCAGGCCCCCACTCATGTCTCCCACCACCCCCACCCCCCTGCCACCATGGGCAGCCTCCACCAGGCCCCCACTCATGTCTCCCACCACCCCCACCCTCCTGCCACCATGGGCAGCCTCCACCAGGGCCCCACCCATGTCTCCCACCACCCCCCAGCAGTGCAGGGGCAGCCTCCACCAGGCCCCCACCCATGTCTCCCACCACCCCCACCCCCCAGCAGTGCAGGGGCACCCTCCACCAGGCCCCCAATCATGTCTCCCACCACCCCCACCCCCCAGCAGTGCAGGGGCAGCCTCCACCAGGCCCCCACTCATGTCTCCCACCACCCCCACCCCCTGCCACCATGGGCAGCCTCCACCAGGCCCCCACCCATGTCTCCCACCACCCCCACCCCCCAGCAGTGCAGGGGCAACCTCCACCAGGCCCCCACACATGTCTCCCACCACCCCCACCCCCCTGCCACCATGGGCAGCCTCCACCAGGCCCCCACCCATGTCTCCCACCACCCCCACCCCCCAGCAGTGCAGGGGGACCCTCCACCAGGCCCCCACTCATGTCTCCCACCACCCCCACCCCCCAGCAGTGCAGGGGCAGCCTCCACCAGGCCCCCACTCATGTCTACCACCACCCCCACCCCCCAGCCACCAGGGGCATCCTCCACCAGGCCCCCACTCATGTCTCCCACCACCCCCACCCCCTGCCACCATGGGCAGCCTCCACCAGGCCCCCACTCATGTCTCCCACCACCCCCACCCCCCTGCCACCATGGGCAGCCTCCACCAGGCCCCCACCCATGTCTCCCACCACCCCCACCCCCCAGCAGTGCAGGGGCAGCCTCCACCAGGCCCCCACCCATGTCTCCCACCACCCCCACCCCCCAGCAGTGCAGGGGCAGCCTCCACCAGGCCCCCTCTCATGTCTCCCACCACCCCCACCCCCCAGCAGTGCAGGGGCACCCTCCACCAGGCCCCCACTCATGTCTCCCACCACCCCCACCCGCCAGCAGTGCAGGGGCAGCCTCCACCAGGCCCCCACTCATGTCTCCCACCACCCCCACCCCCCTGCCACCATGGGCAGCCTCCACCAGGCCCCCACTCATGTCTCCCACCACCCCCACCCTCCTGCCACCATGGGCAGCCTCCACCAGGGCCCCACCCATGTCTCCCACCACCCCCACCCCCCAGCAGTGCAGGGGCAGCCTCCACCAGGCCCCCACCCATGTCTCCCACCACCCCCACCCCCCAGCAGTGCAGGGGCACCATCCACCAGGCGCCCACTCACGTCTCCCACCACCCCCACCCCCCAGCAGTGCAGGGGCAGCCTCCACCAGGCCCCCACTCATGTCTCCCACCACCCCACCCCCCTGCCACCATGGGCAGCCTCCACCAGGCCCCCACCCATGTCTCCCACCACCCCCACCCCCCAGCAGTGCAGGGGCACCCTCCACCAGGCCCCCACTCATGTCTCCCACCACCCCCACCCCCCAGCAGTGCAGGGGCAGCCTCCACCTGGCCCCCACTCATGTTTCCCACCACCCCCACCCCCCAGCAGTGCAGGGGCAGCCTCCACCAGGCCCCCACTCATGTCTCCCACCACCCCCACCCCCCTGCCACCATGGGCAGCCTCCACCAGGCCCCCACCCATGTCTCCCACCACCCCCACCCCCCAGCAGTGCAGGGGCACCCTCCACCAGGCCCCCACTCATGTCTCCCACCACCCCCACCCCCCTGCCACCATGGGCAGCCTCCACCAGGCCCCCACCCATGTCTCCACCACCCCCACCCCCCAGCAGTGCAGGGGCACCCTCCACCAGGCCCCCACTCATGTCTCCCACCACCCCCACCCCCCAGCAGTGCAGGGGCAGCCTCCACCAGGCCCCCACTCATGTCTACCACCACCCCCACCCCCCAGCCACCAGGGGCACCCTCCACCAGGCCCCCACTCATGTCTCCCACCACCCCCACCCCCTGCCACCATGGGCAGCCTCCACCAGGCCCCCACTCATGTCTCCCACCACCCCCACCCCCCTGCCACCATGGGCAGCCTCCACCAGGCCCCCACCCATGTCTCCCACCACCCCCACCCCCCAGCAGTGCAGGGGCAGCCTCCACCAGGCCCCCACCCATGTCTCCCACCACCCCCACCCCCCAGCAGTGCAGGGGCACCCTCCACCAGGCCCCCACTCATGTCTCCCACCACCCCCACCCCCCAGCAGTGCAGGGGCAGCCTCCACCAGGCCCCCACTCATGTCTCCCACCACCCCCACCCCCCAGCAGTGCAGGGGCAGCCTCCACCAGGCCCCCACTCATGTCTACCACCACCCCCACCCCCCTGCCACCATGGGCAGCCTCCACCAGGCCCCCACCCATGTCTCCCACCACCCCCACCCCCCAGCAGTGCAGGGGCACCCTCCACCAGGCCCCCACTCATGTCTCCCAACACCCCCACCCCCCAGCAGTGCAGGGGCAGCCTCCACCAGGCCCCCACTCATGTCTATCACCACCCCCACCCCCCAGCCACCAGGGGCACCCTCCACCAGGCCCCCACTCATGTCTCCCACCACCCCCACCCCCCTGCCACCATGGGCAGCCTCCACCAGGCCCCCACTCATGTCTCCCACCACCCCCACCCCCCTGCCACCATGGGCAGCCTCCACCAGGCCCCCACTCATGTCTCCCACCACCCCCACCCCCCAGCAGTGCAGGGGCAGCCTCCACCAGGCCCCCACCCATGTCTCCCACCACCCCCACCCCCCAGCAGTGCAGGCTCACCCTCCACAAGGCCCCCACTCATGTCTCCCACCACCCCCACCCCCCAGCAGTGCAGGGGCAGCCTCCACCTGGCCCCCACTCATGTCTCCCACCACCCCCACCCCCCTGCCACCATGGGCAGCCTCCACCAGGCCCCCACCCATGGCTCCCACCACCCCCACCCCCCAGCAGTGCAGGGGCACCCTCCACCAGGCCCCCACTCATGTCTCCCACCACCCCCACCCCCCAGCAGTGCAGGGGCAGCCTCCACCAGGCCCCCACTCATGTCTACCACCACCCCCACCCCCCAGCCACCAGGGGCACCCTCCACCAGGCCCCCACTCATGTCTCCCACCACCCCCACCCCCCTGCCACCATGGGCTGCCTCCACCAGGCCCCCACTCATGTCTCCCACCACCCCCACACCCCTGCCACCATGGGCAGCCTCCACCAGACCCCCACCCATGTCTCCCACCACCCCCACCCCCCAGCAGTGCAGGGGCAGCCTCCACCAGGCCCCCACCCATGTCTCCCACCACCCCCACCCCCCAGCATTGCAGGCTCACCCTCCACCAGGCCCCCACTCATGTCTCCCACCACCCCCACCCCCCAGCAGTGCAGGGGCAGCCTCCACCAGGCCCCCACTCATGTCTCCCACCACCCCCACCCCCCTGCAGTGCAGGGGCAGCCTCCACCAGGCCCCCACTCATGTCTCCCACCACCCCCACCCCCTGCCACCATGGGCAGCCTCCACCAGGCCCCCACCCATGTCTCCCACCACCCCCACCCCCCAGCAGTGCAGGGGCACCCTCCACCAGGCAACCACTCATGTCTCCCACCACCCCCACCCCCCAGCAGTGCAGGGGCAGCCTCCACCAGGCCCCCACTCATGTCTACCACCACCCCCACCCCCTGCCACCAGGGGCACCCTCCACCAGGCCCCCACTCATGTCTCCCACCACCCCCACCCCCCTGCCACCATGGGCAGCCTCCACCAGGCCCCCACCCATGTCTCCCACCATCCCCACCCCCCAGCAGTGCAGGGGCAGCCTCCACCAGGCCCCCACCCATTTCTCCCACCACCCCCACCACCCAGGAGTGCAGGGGCACCCTCCACCAGGCCCCCACTCATGTCTCCCACCACCCCAATCCCCCAGCAGTGCAGGGGCAGCCTCCACCAGGCCCCCACTCATGTCTCCCACCACCCCCACCCCCTGCCACCATGGGCAGCCTCCACCAGGCCCCCACCCATGTCTCCCACCACCCCCACCCCCCAGCAGTGCAGGGGCACCCTCCACCAGGCCCCCACTCATGTCTCCCACCACCCCCACCCCACTGCCACCATGGACAGCCTCACCCAGGCCCCCACCCATGTCTCCCACAACCCCCACCCCCCAGCAGTGCAGGGGCACCCTCCACCAGGCCCCCACTCATGTCTCCCACCCCCCCTCCCCCCAGCAGTGCAGGGGCAGCCTCCACCAGGCCCCCACTCATGTCTACCACCACCCCCACCCCCCAGCCACCAGGGGCACCCTCCACCAGGCCCCCACTCATGTCTCCCACCACCCCCACCCCCCTGCCACCATGGGCAGCCTCCACCAGGCCCCCACTCATGTCTCCCACCACCCCCACCCCCCTGCCACCATGGGCAGCCTCCACCAGGCCCCCACCCATGTCTCCCACCACCCCCACCCCCCAGCAGTGCAGGGGCAGCCTCCACCAGGCCCCCACTCATGTCTACCACCACCCCCACCCCCCAGCCACCATGGGCAGCCTCCACCAGGCCCCCACCCATGTCTCCCACCACCCCCACCCCCCAGCAGTGCAGGGGCAGCCTCCACCAGGCCCCCACTCATGTCTCCCACCACCCACACCCCCCAGCAGTGCAGGGGCAGCCTCCACCAGGCCCCCACTCATGTCTACCACCACCCCCACCCCCCAGCCACCAGGGGCACCCTCCACCAGGCCCCCACTCATGTCTCCCACCACCCCCACCCCCCTGCCACCATGGGCAGCCTCCACCAGGCCCCCACTCATGTCTCCCACCACCCCCACCCCCCTGCCACCATGGGCAGCCTCCACCAGGCCCCCACCCATGTCTCCCACCACCCCCACCCCCAGCAGTGCAGGGGCAGCCTCCACCAGGCCCCCACCCATGTCTCCCACCACCCCCACCCCCCAGCAGTGCAGGGGCACCCTCCACCAGGCCCCCACTCATGTCTCCCACCACCCCCACCCCCCAGCAGTGCAGGGGCAGCCTCCACCAGGCCCCCTCTCATGTCTCCCACCACCCCCACCCCCCAGCAGTGCAGGGGCACCCTCCACCAGGCCCGCACTCATGTCTCCCACCACCCCCACCCCCCTGCCACCATGGGCAGCCTCCACCAGGCCCCCACTCATGTCTCCCACCACCCCCACCCCCCTGCCACCATGGGCAGCCTCCACCAGGCCCCCACCCATGTCTCCCACCACCACCACCCCCCAGCAGTGCAGGGGCAGCCTCCACCAGGCCCCCACTCATGTCTCCCACCACCAACACCCCCTGCCACCATGGGCAGCCGCCACCAGGCCCCCACCCATGTCTCCCACCACCCCCACCCCCCAGCAGTGCAGGGGCACCCTCCACCAGGCCCCCACTCATGTCTCCCACCACCCCCACCCCCCTGCCACCATGGGCAGCCTCCACCAGGCCCCCACCCATGTCTCCCACCACCCCCACCCCCCAGCAGTGCAGGGGCACCCTCCACCAGGCCCCCACTCATGTCTCCCACCACCCCCACCCCCCAGCAGTGCAGGGCAGCCTCCACCAGGCCCCCACTCATGTCTACCACCACCCCCACCCCCCAGCCACCAGGGGCACCCTCCACCAGGCCCCCACTCATGTCTCCCACCACCCCCACCCCCCTGCCACCATGGGCAGCCTCCACCAGGCCCCCACTCATGTCTCCCACCGCCCCCACCCCCCTGCCACCATGGGCAGCCTCCACCAGGCCCCCACCCATGTCTCCCACCACCCCCACCCCCCAGCAGTGCAGGGGCAGCCTCCACCAGGCCCCCACCCATGTCTCCCACCACCCCCACCCCCCAGCAGTGCAGGGGCAGCCTCCACCAGGCCCCCACTCATGTCTCCCACCACCCCCACCCCCCAGCAGTGCAGGGGCAGCCTCCACCAGGCCCCCACTCATGTCTACCACCACCCCCAGCCCCCAGCCACCAGGGGCACCCTCCACCAGGCCCCCACTCATGTCTCCCACCACCCCCACCCCCCTGCCACCATGGACAGCCTCCACCAGGCCCCCACTCATGTCTCCCACCACCCCCACCCCCCTGCCACCATGGGCAGCCTCCACCAGGCCCCCACCCATGTCTCCCACCACCCCCACCCCCCAGCAGTGCAGGGGCAGCCTCCACCAGGCCCCCACCCATGTCTCCCACCACCCCCACCCCCCAGCAGTGCAGGGGCACCCTCCACCAGGCCCCCACTCATGTCTCCCACCACCCTCACCCCCCAGCAGTGCAGGGGCAGCCTCCACCAGGCCCCCCTCATGTCTCTCACCACCCCCACCCCCCAGCAGTGCAGGGGCACCCTCCACCAGGCCCCCACTCATGTCTCCCACCACCCCCACCCCCCTGCCACCATGGGCAGCCTCCACCAGGCCCCCACTCATGTCTCCCACCAACCCCCACCCCCCTGCCACCATTGGCAGCCTCCACCAGGCCCCCACCCATGTCTCCCACCACCACCACCCCCCAGCAGTGCAGGGGCAGCCTCCACCAGGCCCCCACTCATGTCTCCCACCACCCCCACCCCCCTGCCACCATGGGCAGCCTCCACCAGGCCCCCACCCATGTCTCCCACCACCCCCATCCCCCAGCAGTGCAGGGGCAGCCTCCACCAGGCCCCCACCCATGTCTCCCACCACCCCCACCCCCCAGCAGTGCAGGGGCACCCTCCACCAGGCCCCCACTCATGTCTCCCACCACCCCCACCCCCAGCAGTGCAGGGGCACCCTCCACCAGGCCCCCACTCATGTCTCCCACCACCCCCACCCCCCAGCAGTGCAGGGGCAGCCTCCACCAGGCCCCCACTCATGTCTCCCACCACCGCCACCCCCCTGCCACCATGGGCAGCCTCCACCAGGCCCCCACCCATGTCTACCACCACCCCCACCCCCCAGCAGTGCAGGGGCACCCTCCACCAGGCCCCCACTCATGTCTCCCACCACCCCCACCCCCCAGCAGTGCAGGGGCAGCCTCCACCAGGCCCCCACTCATGTCTCCCACCACCCCCACCCCCCAGCCACCAGGGGCACCCTCCACCAAGCCCCCACTCATGTCTCCCACCACCCCACCCCCCTGCCACCATGGGCAGCCCCCACCAGGCCCCCACCCATGTCTCCCACCACCCCCACCCCCCAGCCACCAGGGGCACCCTCCACCAGGTCCTCACAATCCCCAATCATGTGCGTAATGGTCAGCCTCCACAGCCAAAAAGCCCTACCAAGTAACCCATTCACCCACATGGAAATGGAAATCACATGTTACACCCCCAATGTACATGAAGCCAATGAACCCATGTCCGTCACACACAATGGTTGCAATTGAATGGGAAAACACCCAACATGACATGCATGAAACCAATGAGATGATACCACACAGTGAAGTATGAAAACAAAATTGTATTGAAAAAAATAAAGAATGCTAAAGAAAGGAAACAAACTACAATGGGAATGAGAAAAAAAAACATGCATGTCCGTATAAAAAACTACCAAGGGTCCATGAGCCCAACTGAACAAAGGAAACCTACTAAAAAACCTAACTAAAAATCAACTATATACAAAAAGTGGAGCAGTGTCCGTCGACTCCAAATCATAATAAGAAACAAAGGAAACCTAAAACTAAAGAACTATATACAAAGGCGGCGGGCAAGTCCAGCGGCTCACTCCGTGGTGTCCCGGGCCAGGGCCTGATCGAACTCCTGTTCGATGTCCCGGAGGCGGTCCAGTTCCATGGCCCCGAGGGTCCGCAGGGACGACGCCGTGTCCTCCTCCAACCCCCAGTGGATTGCCTCGAGGCACTTGGCCCGCATCAGGGCCCTCCGCATGGAGTTCTCTGCCCTGACCATTGTGAGCCGCGCCTCTTCCGCCCGCCGCCGCTCCGCACCTATGGCGTGGCCCAACCGCTGCCACACGGAAGACACTCTCTGTCCAGGGTCCCCCTGCCCTCCGGCCGATGCCTGCCCCTCCGATGTCGAAAGCCCCGAGCCTTCATGTCTCCCACCATGTTGCTGCTGCTGCTCTGCCTCTGCCCGTGCACTGCCTCCTGCTGCCTGCACATCCTCCGCCGGCTGGGGTGCAGTTGTTGATGTGGCCACCCCTGCTGGACCTCCGACTCCCGACTGTGGCAGGGATGCCTCCTCCACCAGCCTGGCCGCACCGTCAGAGGCAGCACCACAGGGCACCCAGGGACTGATGGGTGGGAAGATGGCACAGAGGAGGACTGGCGCGTAGGGGGTCCAGTTGAGGAGGGGGTCGGAGCAAGCCCCATCAGACGGAGGAATCCGGCCTGGGTGACCTGTCCCAGTCCTGCAGCCTCAGGCAGTGCCGGTACAGCAAGGCGCAGTTCGCCTTGCCCCAGACAGGTGTGGTGCCCGCCCACGTGGTGGCCGTACGCCACCTGGCAATACCGCATGGGAGCAATCCATTTATGGTATGGCAACACAACAGGCAGCATCATCCGAGATGATGGCTCAGGCCATGGATAGGGTGGCCACTTCCATTGTCCCCCCTGACATGGTTGGGGGCCTGGTGGAGGCTGCCCCTGCACTGCTGGGGGGTGGGGGTGGTGGGAGACATGAGTGGGGGCCTGGTGGAGGCTGCCCCTGCACTGCTGGGGGGTGGGGGTGGTGGGAGACATGAGTGGGTGCCTGGTGGGGGCTGCCCATGGTGGCAGGGGGGTGGGGGTGGTGGGAGACATGGGTGGGGGCCTGGTGGAGGCTGCCCCTGCACTGCTGGGGGGTGGGGGTGGTGGGAGACATGAGTGGGGGCCTGGTGGAGGCTGCCCCTGCACTGCTGGGGGGTGGGGGTGGTGGGAGACATGAGTGGGTGCCTGGTGGGGGCTGCCCATGGTGGCAGGGGGGTGGGGGTGGTGGGAGACATGAGTGGGGGCCTGGTGGAGGCTGCCCCTGGTGGCTGGGGGGTGGGGGTGGTGGGAGACATGAGTGGGGGCCTGGTGGAGGGTGCCCCTGCACTGCTGGGGGGTGGGGGTGGTGGGAGACATGGGTGGGGGCCTGGTGGAGGCTGCCCATGGTGGCTGGGGGGTGGGGGTGGTGGGAGACATGGGTGGGGGCCTGGTGGAGGCTGCCCCTGCACTGCTGGGGGGTGGGGGTGGTGGGAGACATGAGTGAGGGCCTGGTGGAGGGTGCCCCTGGTGGCTGGGGGGTGGGGGCGGGTGGGAGACATGGGTGGGGGCCTGGTGGAGGCTGCCCCTGGTGGCTGGGGGGTGGGGGTGGTGGGAGACATGGGTGGGGGCCTGGTGGGGGCTGCCCATGGTGGCAGGGGGGTGGGGGTGGTGGGAGACATGAGTGGGGGCCTGGTGGAGGGTGCCCCTGGTGGCTGGGGGGTGGGGGTGGTGGGAGACATGGGTGGAGGCCTGGTGGGGGCTGCCCATGGTGGCAGGGGGGTGGGGGTGGAGGGAGACATGAGTGGGGGCCTGGTGGAGGCTGCCCCTGCACTGCTGGGGGGTGGGGGTGGTGGGAGACATGAGTGGGGGCCTGGTCGGGGCTGCCCATGGTGGCAGGGGGGTGGGGGTGGTGGGAGACATGAGTGGGGGCCTGGTGGAGGGTGCCCCTGGTGGCCTGGGGGTGGGGGTGGTGGGAGACATGGGTGGGGGCCTGGTGGAGGCTGCCCCTGCACTGCTGGGGGGTGGGGGTGGTGGGAGACATGAGTGGGGGCCTGGTGGAGGGTGCCCCCGGTGGCTGGGGGGTGGGGCTGGTGGGAGACATGAGTGGGGGCCTGGTGGAGGGTGCCCCTGCACTACTGGGGGGTGGGGGTGGTAGGAGACATGGGTGGGGGCCTGGTGGAGGCTGCCCCTGGTGGCTGGGGGGCGGGGGTGGTGGGAGACATGAGTGGGGGCCTGGTGGAGGGTGCCCCTGCACTGCTGGGGGGTGGGGGTGGTGGGAGACATGGGTGGGGGCCTGGTGGAGGCTGCCCATGGTGGCAGGGGGGTGGGGGTGGTGGGAGACATGAGTGGGGGCCTGGTGGAGGGTGCCCCTGGTGGCTGGGGGTGGGGGTGGTGGGAGACATGGGTGGGGGCCTGGTGCAGGCTGCCCCTGCACTGCTGGGGGGTGGGGGTGGTGGGAGACATGAGTGGGGGCCTGGTGGAGGGTGCCCCTGGTGGCTGGGGGGTGGGGGGGGTGGGAGACATGGGTGGGGGCCTGGTGGAGGCTGCCCCTGGTGGCTGGGGGGTGGGGGTGGTGGGAGACATGGGTGGGGGCCTGGTGGGGGCTGCCCATGGTGGCAGGGGGGTGGGGGTGGTGGGAGACATGGGTGGGGGCCTGGTGGAGGCTGCCCCTGCACTGCTGGGGGGTGGGGGTGGTGGGAGACATGAGTGGTGGCCTGGTGGGGGCTGCCCGTGGTGGCAGGGGGGGTGGGGGTGGTGGGCGACATGAGTGGGGGCCTGGTGGAGGGTGCCCCTGGTGGCTGGGGGGTGGGGGTGGTGGGAGACATGGGTGGGGGCCTGGTGGAGGGTGCCCCTTCACTGCTGGGGGGTGGAGGCGGTGGGAGACATGAGTGGGTGCCTAGTGGAGGCTGCCCCTGCACTGCTGGGGGGTGGGGGTGGTGGGAGACATGAGTGGGGCCCTGGTGGAGGCTGCCCCTGCACTGCTGGGGGGTGGGGGTGGTGGGAGACATGAGTGGGGGCCTGGTGGAGGGTGCCCCTGCACTGCTGGGGGGTGGGGGTGGTGGGAGACATGGGTGGGGGCCTGGTGGGGGCTGCCCATGGTGGCAGGGGGGTGGGGGTGGTGGGAGACATGAGTGGGGGCCTGGTGGTGGGTGCCCCTGGTGGGTGGGGGACATGCATTGTTGATCAGTAGTGCAAGGTGACATGTGGGTTGGCTGGGGGGCATGCCCATGGTGGATGGGCTGCCTGCGGGACATGAGCAGGGGTGCAGGGTAGTCCCCCGTGGTGTGGGCTGCCTGCAGGGGCCATGGAGGTTGTGGAGCATACACCTGGGAGGACCCACACGGCCAATTGATGTGTGCTACTCCCCAGAACCCCTGAAATACACATACCCTGCTGAAATCGCGTGCGGAACTTCCCGCGCACCCCTGAAATACACGTACCCTGCTCGCACTGGGCCAATCGCGTGTGGAACTTCCCGCGCACCCCTGCAATACACGTACCCTGATGAAATCGCGTGTGGAACTTCCCGCGCACCCCTGAAATACACATACTCTGCTGAAATCGCGTGTGGAAATTCCTGCGCACCCCTGAAATACACGTACCCTGCTCGCACTGGGCCAATCGCGTGTGGAACTTCCCGCGCACCCCTGAAATACACGTACCCTGATGAAATCGAGTTTGGAACTTCCCGCGCACCCCTGAAATACACATACCCTGCTGAAATCGCGTGTGGAAATTCCCGCGCACCCCTGAAATACACGTACCCTGCTCGCACTGGGCCAATCCCGTGTGGTACTTCCCGCGCACCCCTGAAATACACGTACCCTGATGAAATTGCGTGTGGAACATCCGGCACACCCCTGAAATACACATACCCTGCTGAAATCGCGTGTGGAACTTCCCGCGCACCCCTGAAATACACGTACCCTGCTCGCACTGGGCCAATCGCGTGTGGAACTTCCCGCGCACCCCTGAAATACACGTACCCTGATGAAATCGCGTGTGGAACTTCCTGCGCACCCATGAAATACACATACCCTGCTGAAATCGCGTGTGGAACTTCCCGCGCACACCTGAAATCCACATACACGGCCAAATCGCGTGTGGAACTTCCCGCGCACCCCTGAAATCCACGTACCCGGCCAAATCGTGTGTGAGACTTCCCGCGCACCCCGGTATACACGCACACGTATTTTTTGTCAGCGGGTGTCTGTGTTTGTGGGTACCCCTTTGCACGTCATTTGTCCTGGAGGGCCACAGTATTGGGCATTCATCATGGCAGTATATAGGTGCTATTTGTTGGCGCACCTTTTGGCGCACATTTCTTACAGCCGCAGAGACGCTACTGCCTGCTTTCTTGTGGCGGTCGTGTTTGTGCCTGTTCGCTGGTTTGAGCGTGCGCTTTTTTGCCCTATTCTATTCCATGAATACGTGTTGTAGGCGAGCGTGTGGGCGTTCCGCGCACTTGTGCCCTGTACTTCCCCCGTGATGCCCACGTTTTGGCAAGTTGTTCCCCATTCCGAGTGTTACGCCCGTATTCCGCCTACTTTTGTTGCGTGCGCCGCGCTATGTGCGATTTTCGCTGTGGCCTGTGCGATTTTCGCTGTGACTTGCCGCACGCAGTTAGATGGCCTGTGCGCCAACGTGCGCCGCGCACTTTTTTATCGCACATCCGCTGGTTTTCTCGCGCACAGCCTTCCATGAATCGATGTGCGCTGCTTTTCGTGCGATTTTCGCACTTGCACTGCGATTTTCGCTATTCCACTGCGATTCACACGTTTTTGCCCACTTACGCCGCGCTAATTATTCCATGAATCGGCCTGTAGATTTGTAGACTTATCCTTCAATTAAGTTCTTACAATAATTCCCTTAGGTTCAAGTCACATCATATGAAACATATACAAAGCAGAAGACACAGGCTTGAAAGAAAGTAATCCTTTCTGTGCATGAAGATACTCATTAGGATTATCAGCACTTTCTCATACTGTACTTTCCTGTATATAACCATATTTGTATACATTGTACTCACACTTCTTTCCTTAGAGTCTAGTCACATCATGTGATACACATACATACAGTAAGTCGCAGCTTTGAAACAGAGCAATCATTTCTCTGCATATATTCATATTTGTATGCGTTGTTGTCTCTTTGTGTTTTGTCTGTAATAATGCAATTATGTATTAAGTGAGTTGTATTAGCTACTTATTACATGTTTCACACTACACAAAACTCTAATAAAAAAGCAGATATTCATTTCACTATTCAACATGGCAAGATTATGAATATTGCACCTTGCCCTAGTCCACATCTATATTACCACTCTCCTCCTCCCACTACTACTCAAACACCCTCCTTTCACTGAGTCTCATTATATTCACACACCCCATACACTAAATTACCTAACGATTTGGCCCACTATCATGCAAATTCACACTGCAGTATCCTTACATTCACAACACAAATATCATTCTCCTTCTACTCCTCTCTTTCACCCGTTAATGTTGTCACTCCTCCCGCTCCACGGCTCCCAATCTCTACTACTACTCTCCTCTCCACTACTAATCTCCTCCACCCACTACTATTCTTCTCCTTCCACTACTACTTTCCTCCAAACGTACTGCTCTTCTCCCCCACTGCTACTCTTTTCCTTCTACTACTACTTACACACTACTTATATCCAGTAACATTTGTTTCACAGTCACTCCTTACACTGCTTTATCTACCCACTTGCTCCACAATCATGCACACACACACTGCAATATTCTTGCACTCACTACACCAATGCCTTACCTGATCCATGAATCTCCTACACAAGCCTCCACTTTCACCTTCTTCCTGATGGTTTCTTGGTCTCCCTCCTTCTCCTCCTCTGACCTCTTCAAAACAACCCACTCTTCCTTTTACTAGTCCCCTGTTTCAGTATCCCTCCCCCTGTGCAGATTAGCCACTTTTCCCTACCCAATGGTGCCCTGTATTTCCCTCCCAGGGTGTGTATGTGTAGGGTAATCTCTTTCTCTGTCTGGGTTCGGCACAGAGAAATGGCAACCTGGGAAAGTGACTGTCCATGTTCATTACCATGGGCCTTATTATCTGTGCCTCTAATTTAAGTCCATTGTCCATGAGGGGTCCTGAAACCCAAACTAGTCTCTTTTAGTCTAGGAACTTTGTTGATAGTGGTGTTTCCTTGTCATTGTTACTAGGGATCCCAGCACAGTCTCTCTCACTACTGCACAGGCGCTGAGGACGATTTTCCAATTGGCCATGC
This sequence comes from Ambystoma mexicanum, assembly GCF_040938575.1. Taxonomy (NCBI): domain Eukaryota; kingdom Metazoa; phylum Chordata; class Amphibia; order Caudata; family Ambystomatidae; genus Ambystoma; species Ambystoma mexicanum. The sequence continues at coordinate 1,011,881,061 of NC_090928.1, forward strand.
TTCTACGAGGTCCACGGGAGGGCAAGATGCAGTACGCTGGCAACATGGGGTGCTGAATGGTAATTCTTTGCCTTCTGTTTCCTCGCTGGATTGCAGTCTGGTCTGAGTGTCTAAGACGAACAGGGGCAAACTGGTAAGTATCTAAAGTATCCTGGGTTCTGGTGACAAGAGGTGATGCTGGAGGGAAGTTAGTATAAAAGGAAAGTAGGCTTTATTATGTTTCAGGGTTAGCTAGGAAGAGGGAGGTAGGAGCTATTTAATATGCATCCTCTTCATGTTATCTCCCATCCTGAATATTCAACTGCCAGTCCTAGAACCTTGGAGCCCCACTGGGTTCCATGCTACCTCACTACATTCCGCTGCCTGCATCAGTGCACTTGATGCAGGGCAGCTACAAACAGATACCAGATATTACACATCCCCTCTCTTTCACCAAGGCACACACAACAGAATTCAAAGACCAGGCTCTCTCCAACAATCATATCAACATCCACCACAAACCAACCACAGACCAAAACCATCACGGCATGACGAACACTCCTTCCATTCCGCCTGCCACACGGACCGTCAGGCCTGCCACACCCACAGCACAAACACGTACTCATATGCAGACAACCAAAAACACTTCTAACATCCAGATACAATCTAACACAAATCACCTGTCTTCACACAGACCACCACTCAAACACACTACAAGAAACCTGTCAACTGCATGTCATCACATCTGCACCCTTTCTCGCATTCACTTACTCACTACCCCAAAGAAAACATTGAAAGTAGAAAAAAGATAGAAAAGGCACACACATAACTAAGATCACAAATAAACGACGTAGCTGCACAGACACAGCACGCAAAAGAAACATCACAACAGGGAATAGATCAAAGACCCCATTGTGAGCCAGTTGTTACTCCATGAATGAATTCATATCTCTAAATCAACATGCGCATAAACCAATTACCCCTATGCCGGCCACAACACCTGCCCGTACATTATACTTACTCACTTAGGCTTCTCACTCACTTATACAATATACACATCATACACTTCAACAAATACCAAATTCTTATATCACACTAATCAAACTGGGCTCCACTTAATCTGACATCAATTCCCCATTACCATACTTGCATGTAATCTCTCCCAAGACATCTCGCACTTCATACTAATAATGAACATACAATGTAATTCATGCCCATCAAATTGCCCATTTTCCAAAATACATTTCGTTTCACCCACATTAATACCTCATGTTATACATTTCAACAATTACAATTCCACTGCATAGACATTTCCTATAAAACTGCATTAAATATCATCACTTTATCATTAACACTTATCTAATATCTCATATACCCTAGAAGTCCATGGTGCGTCCACCCTAAATCCTGAAATGTCCTCAAAACTGTTAAAATATCTACATATTTGCATTTACTAATAGTAACATACACCTATTATCTACATTCCAAATTAACCTATAAATCCATGGTGCCTGCATGCGTGCACCTTAATCCCTGAAAATCCTCAAGACATTAAAATAATCAGCAATTACCATTAGCATTTACTAATAAACAGTTTACACTATAATGCACACATCCTACATTTTATTTAAATATAATGTCATAGACAGCCCTATGCCTCACGCTGCATCTCACATCCATTCACATTGCCAAATGTATAGCACCTTCCCACCCAGGCGCACAGTGCAATCAACACAGGTCACATCAACAAACATTCCTACAACCAAAGTTGCCTTATAACAAAAGGCACAATGCTCATTAAACACGTTGCCTTCACATTAAACTGGCCCTCATTACAAGTCAGGCGTTAAGGGTTTAACGGCGCCGTCGGCGCCGTTAACCCTTAATGCCTGATTCACACTTTAACGCCTGCTTTTTGCAGGCGTTAAAGTCCAAGGCGCTAAGTGACCTTGGTGCTAATTACGGCACCGTAATTTACGGTGCCGTAATTAGCGCCTTCCCCATCCCCATTATGCCCTATGGGGCAACAATGTGAATGGGGAAGGGCAAATGGCAAATGGGGAATTACCGCCCCACTCACCTTGGAATGGGGCGGTAATTCCGCCATCCACCATGGCGGAATCTGGCATGGACCATGGTGCTAATAGCACCATGGTCCACTGCCTGACTTGTAATGAGAGCCACTGAGTTGAATTTAAAAATGTCCATGAATTACTCAGTTTCTTCATTAGTCAATGACTACTCCAAAAACATTTCATGAATTGAGCATTAAACAAACAGTATACAAGTTATTTCCTTTCTTTTTAACTGTTAACAGCATCTCAAAATAAAACAGAATATTGTAACCGTTCATCTGGATAATATATACACATAGCCTCATTACGACCCAGGCGGTAAGTTACCGCCTGGGTCGTACCCTTACCATCATGGTGTAAACTATGTTTACACCATGGTGGATGGTGGATAATGGGAGTGGGGAAGGCGGGGAAGTGGGGAAGGCGCTAATTATGCCACCGTGAATTACGGTGGCGTAATTAGCACCATGGTCCCTTAGCGCCATGGATTTTAATGCCTGCAAAAAGTAGGCGTTAAACTCACCATGGTGCAAAGGGACTTCGGAATCAGGCGTTAAGGGTCGGCGCCGTTTACGGCAACGTTAACCCCTTAACGCCTGATTCGTAATGAGGCCCACAGTGTTCACGTTGCTTTTCCACTTGGCAGAATGTTAAAATATAAAACATTACCTCATTCCTGAAAACGTGACGTACTTATACCCTTCTGCACATTGTCTTTCCATTCCAGCATATAAAAAAAAAACAGTGCTCCACCTCTTCAGTGCAAGAGAGAAAGAGAAAATATTCATTTCCTTTTTACAAGCTTGACATTGGCATACGGACCCTTCACAGGAGGCTGGCTGTACATCATAACAGCTCCTTCTTAACGCAACTCTCACCTTTGAAAGGACACTATAGGGAAGGCATTTACTTCCTCCCTGAACACCAAAACCGCGACGAGAGCTGAATTTCCCTTAATACACAGCTCATTCTAAACTTAGGGATCTCTTTTGATGATCGAGACACGAATAAACATCATTACGTTCGGCACGTAGCTATGCCCTTTTTTCTAATGATTTCTCTTTTTCTTTTTATCCGCATACACCGTGAAAGCGTCCAACAGTCATCACGGCACCAAAGAGAATGCTCTACTTCAGCATTCTATGCTATCCCAATATTCCACAGCATAACATGACGTCATTAGATGCATTGCAGCCTCCAGACCACACAGATCTCCGGTGAAACAGCATTCACACTGGCAGCAGGTGGGTGTTGCATGTCACCCCTCCTGGGGCACATGGTACTGCCCAAGGATCTATGTAGGGTCACATGGTAGAATGAGCTGCTGGTGCTCCACCGCGTGCAGGAGGCCCATGGACGGGGCCCTGCATGAGGTTGGTGAACCTGCTGGGCAACACCAGCCTCCTTGAATGTTCTGGCCATGCGACCATAGCTGAGGGTGCAGCCCCGGTCGGGGTGCCCCCAGAGCCGGGGCTGCAGTGAGCTGGCATGAGATATGGTTGCTTAGCTTACCATAATGGCGAATTTCAGGGGTTTTTTGGTTTTACTTGCAACCATAACAATCCTTTAAGAACGTTTTTTCACTGAATTTGATAGGTTTTTAGTAGCGCAACCTAACCATAACGTCCCTTTAAAAAAGATTTTTCAATGAATTTCATAGTTTTTTATTACTGCAACTTAACCATAACGCCCCTTAACAAAGTTGTTGATTGAATTTCATAGGTTTTTATTAGTGCAACTTGACCATAACATACCCTAAATAAAGTTTTTTCATTGAATTTCATAGGTTTTTATTAGTGCAACTTAACCATAACGCCCCTTAACAAAGTTTTTCCCTTGAATTTCATAGGTTTCTATGAGTCCAGCTGAACATAACATCCCTTCAACAATATATATATATATTCAGTAAAACAACTTTTTTATTTAAAGGGACGTTATGGTTAAGTTGCGCTACTAAAAACCTATCAAATTCAGTAAAAAAAACATTGTTAAAGGGACGTTATGGTTCAAAGTAAAACTGAAAACCCCCTGAAATTCGCCAGTTATGGTAAGCTAAGCAACCATAACTCACGCCACCGTGTACTGCTAACATTAACACCGAGGACATCAAAGATGACATCACAAATGTCATTGATGACATCACTGATAACATCACATGTCTGGCTCCCCCTTTTTTCCTTTACTGACATATCTAGGCCACATGGTTCTGTTCAGTAACAGTGAAAAACTAAAAATTGAAAATAATACTATATTTGTAGACTTATCCTTCAATTAAGTTCTTACAATAATTCCCTTAGGTTCAAGTCACATCATATGAAACATATACAAAGCAGAAGACACAGGCTTGAAAGAAAGTAATCCTTTCTGTGCATGAAGATACTCATTAGGATTATCAGCACTTTCTCATACTGTACTTTCCTGTATATAACCATATTTGTATACATTGTACTCACACTTCTTTCCTTAGAGTCTAGTCACATCATGTGATACACATACATACAGTAAGTAGCAGCTTTGAAACAGAGCAATCATTTCTCTGCATATATTCATATTTGTATGCGTTGTTGTCTCTTTGTGTTTTGTCTGTAATAATGCAATTATGTATTAAGTGAGTTTTATTAGCTACTTATTACATGTTTCACACTACACAAAACTCTAATAAAAAAGCAGATATTCATTTCACTATTCAACATGGCAAGATTATGAATATTGCACCTTCATCATGTATGCTGCACACACTGCTTATGATTCTACATGAGTAGTTTAGTATACTGGATTGAACTTCAGAATACAATGCTGTTTATATCAATGCATTGCTTAGTGCACTAATTAGCTCATGATATTTATTCCAATGCTCCTTGACACTTTTTGGTCAACATTATAAGAATCCCTTGTACAGAGTTTTCATGAAAAATAAATGTTCATGTGATGTCATCAGTGATGCCATCAATTACATTTGGGATGTCATCTTTGATAGCAGTACACGGTGGCGCGAGTTATGGTTGCTTAGCTTACCGTAACTGGCGAATTTCGGGTGGTTTTCGGTTTTACTTTTAACCATAACGCCCCTTTAACAACGTTTTTTTTTACTGAATTTGATAGGTTTTTAGTAGCGCAACTTAACCATAACGTCCCTTTAACAAAGTTTTATTACTGAATTTCATAGGTTTTTAGTAGGACAAGTTATCATAATATCCCTAACTCTACATACATGTAACATAGAACATACTGAACTCCCACCAAGTGATTTTGATGTCCGCGGTCTGTGCGCATGTTCGCGGATAGACGCGGACAACACCAATACTACCCAAAAACTCAGGGGTATCTTAAATTGTCATATCCTGCCACATGAACACTGTACAAGTTGAAAAACCAACACACAATGACATTGGGCCTCATTACAACCCGGGCTTTAACCATGGTGCTATTAGCGCCATGGTTGACACCGGAATCCACCATGGTGAATGGTGGAATTACCACCGCATTCCAAGGTTGGCGGGGTAATAATTCCCCATTCACCATTGGCCCTTCCCCATTCCCATTCTTGCCCCCATAGGGCTCAATGGGAATGGGGAAGGCGGTAATTATGGCACCGCAAATTGCGGTAACGTAATTACCTCCAAGGTCCCTTTGCGGGTCCCTTCCAAAATGGCTGGTAAAACCAGCCGTTATGGTAGGGACCCGCAAAGGGACCTTGTAATTGGGCAGTAATGGATTACCAGCACCAGTGCCCTTACCGGTACCGGTAATCCCTTACTGCCCGGGTCGTAATGAGGCCCATTATATATAGTAATAAATAAGAAGTAGAACTTATATATCTAAACACATCAAACATCCATTTCAATACCATATATAGTAAAATGGAATATACCAAAACAAGAAAGGTATGCTTCTAACATAATTACCTCACAGAAACTGCACAACTAGGAGCAGCAGCACATCTACAGAACAGTGAGAAGACAATTTACCACAATCTAGTAAGTACACTTTTTTTTTCTTATATATTTCTAAAATGTCTATATTAAATACAATAAAAGTAATATATATATATTTTTTTTCTCACAGAAATGTCAAATACTTTAGAATGGCTTGAGGGGAATTTCCCACATGGTGAAATGTCTGAAGATAGTGAAACTAATGATAGACACCTCTCTATATAACCAAATTAATAATTATTACTTTATGTGCACTTAACATATATATATACATATTTATATTTTTTTTAACAGACCATACAAACAATGAAAACAATACACAACAAGATACTTTAGAACAAACTCTCCAGCGCATGGAAGAAAGAATGAACAAGCTCATGACAAATTTCCACCTTTTGAAAGATTTTGTGGAGGACAATATAAAAGAAAAAATTAGATACCATTGTGCAACATGTACCTGTCCCCCCTCTACATATCCCAGTCAATTATCCCCAAACCCTCTCCACAAACAAAAACGTTTTGATGAGACTTCCATCCCTTCATCTTCTTTTGGCAATCCTATTGAAAACCCAAATTCCCCTGTGTTTGTGTCAGTTTCTGCTACCCCTTATCTATCATTAATTGTACATATGTATAATATAATGAAAAATAAATGTTATGTATGTGTTAATTTAATCCTTTGTGATTTTTTTTTTAAAAAGTCAGTTTTGGTGTCCGCGGACAACACGGGTGTTTTGAAATGTTTGTAAATAAACGAAATGGGGGTGTCCTGAGGACACGATACCTGTCCGTACTGTTCGTAGGCAGGTTGAAACTGTTCTAAGAACACAGGTGGTGTCCTGAAATGTTCATAAATAAACAGAATGGGGGTGTCCTGGGGACACTATACCTGTCTGTACTGTTTGTAGGCAGGTTGAAACTGTTCTAATAACGCAGGCGGTGTCCTGAAATGTTCATAAATGAACAAAATGGGGGTGCCCTGAGAACGCTGTGCCTGTCCGTATTGTTCGTAGGCAAGTTGAAATTGTTCTAAGAACACATCAAGTGTCCTGGGATGTTCGAAAATAAACAAAATTGGGGTGTACTGAGGATGCTATGCCTGTCCGTATTGTTCGTAGGCAGGTTGAAACTGTTCTAAGAACAAACGCCTGTCTGTAACTGTTCGTTTCACGTGTGTCGCACTTTTAATTAGTTTCAGGACCCGAACACTGTCCATAAAACACCAACGCGCATGCGCACAACAGTTTCAGTGCATTTGGTGTCCTGCGGACACCCGCTACCTTCACAGACATGTTTGCGACGCCATCATGTGACCGCGCTGAGCGTGTGTTCTGACTACGGAAACTGTTCTTGTCCGTGAACAATTTAAAACTACGTTTTCAAGCATTCCACATTTTTTTATAATAATATATGACCACAGCACAAGTCCCAGACAATAATCCAGATTTTGTACATACTTTTTGGGACTTTTTGAGCCTTTTTTTTGGTGTTCGATCCGTCCGCGGACGGAGCGGGTGTCCACGGACCAGCACCCGTATAAAGGGCCACACCCCAGAACTCATTCTCATTGTGTTTCTGGCTACTTTACAGAACACAGTGCATTTTGCTGCCAACTTTTCAGATTTTCATCTGAAACCTGATGGCATCATGGCTTCTCCACTGCCACCTGGTGCTACATCTGCTTCAGCACCACCCCAACCCCTCAACCACCACCACCTCCCCAAGGGCCTGAAGAGGGGAATAGGAGTGAGGAGGTAGAGGAGGATGAAGAGGATGAAGAGGATGAGGTAGTGGAAGTCCCTACTACCAGCACACGCTGTGACTCTTGGGTGTGGCAGTTATTTACCATTCATGGTAACGTACCCAAGGCGCGTGCAAACAAAGTCACCTGCAACGAGTGCAAAATGGTGCTCAGTCACGGGAGACCTGGCTAGTACACCTTTGGTACAACAACTATGAAGTGACACCTAAAGTCTTTCCACGGTGTGGCCATTCGCAAAGGTTGTACCTTGAAAGGGGCGTAGTAGGTTGAGTTCCTCTACTACATCCTCCGTTTCCGCTCCTCTCACCACAAGTGACACTCTTGTGGGAGAGCGCATCCCTCCAGCTGCCTCACAGGCCATTCATAATGCTGATGACCCTTACCTTTTGAGGGTCACAGTTGTGTGTATGTCCTGTGACACAGTACTCTGCAGGGGGAGAGACTTTGTAGTGCTTTTAAGACTACGGTCTCACAGCATGAGAAGACCTGCCCACTACCTAAGTAAGGCCCACCCTACATCTTCCTGTTTCCACCCACCCTTTCTTATCTGCATGGTTGGTGTCCCCACCTTACCCTCCTTTCCCCTCCTCTCCTAGTGTGTCGTGTGTAAAAAAACCCAAAAATATAAAACAACAAAAATAAAAAATAAAGGCTCTTTTCAGAGCCGCCTTTCACAGTTTAAAAATAGAAGTGGAAAATAAATGGAGCAGGGCCTTGTGTATTTTGTAGAATTCCGCGGACAGTTCGCAGACATCTAAAAGTTTGGGGTGCTGCCCTATCATAACCATTGTACTTTTCTCTGGGAGGAAGTGGTGGCTCTGAAAAGAGCCTTTTTGTGGTGTTTGTTTGTGTTTGAAAAACTTGAAATGGTCAACACCTACTGCAAAATGGATGGCTGTAATTCCATAAACGGTTGCAATGCATTTTGTACATTTCTCAGAAAAAATCTGATTGCCAGCATAAGTAAGATGGACTCCATCTCTGCGAAAAAATGTATGTGCTTTGAAACATAATATTTTCATTGTGAAAAGAGGACATGCCAACATCTCTTAGAAAGGCACAAACAGCCTTATTGACATTGCGCCTCGCTTTCTCCATTTGTGGACCAAATGAAGAAGAACGCAGCCATATTTGTCTCTGCGCAATCCGAGAAAAAATTACTTGAGAATTTGGAAACATGTCCAGGACCTTCCCAAGTCCTTCTTTCATTGCAAATTACAAAAAAATTCCAGACACATGTCCTAAACAATTCCCTCCACAATGAATTATCATTATGGCTGGATGATGCTCTGTCTCCAAAGTAGCACAAAGAGGTAGCAAGTCCATCCACTTCATTCCACGTACTTCATGCCAGGGCACTTCCACATGTGGGAATCCAAGATCTACAGCTACTCCACAGATTTCTGCATGCACCTTCAACTAATGTATCCACGAGTCTCCCAAAATCCAAACAATCTGTTTTCTGAAACACACAGCCATAGCTATCTGTTCTTCTCTAAGGAAAAAGACTATCTGAAAAACTCTCTCCTGGCACAAAACACCCACTAAACTTTACTGACCAATCCCTTGCTCTGCTCATTCACATTTGCATACCTCCCCACCCCAAAATCCCCGGATGTAACACGCTACCGCCATGTCCACGGACATATCGTAACATGAACAGCCCTTCTACCATTTCCACTTCACTCTCTGTGCTATTCCCTCATTGGATATAGCTAAGCAGTCACACGACCATCCACCAATCACATCCAAGACCTCTACATCTAACTCCATCATCATAGATCAGCACTTCAAATGTACTGTTAATCACTCTGAGTACAAGTGTCATATCATTGGAAAGCACCTACTACAAGAAATACTGTACAAGTCTCCAAGATTTCTACTTGCAGCTGCATGCATATCCATATGCATGAACACAAACTACAGGTATGCATATTTTCTGTATAATACATGTATAATTCTTATAAATTCATATAAACAGATTAAATGACTTTTAACTTGTATAACCGATAAAATGAACTTACTGTCATTTTGCACATCTGCTATAATCAACTGTCACTTCCAAACCTGTCTGCTATTTAATTTCTTGTTACACACACATTTGCAAAGCATGTTGAACTAGCATATTTAAAGTAAAATATAAAGACTGCACATAGTCAAACAAAATTGCATGCACACACCATGTTCAGATATCAAACAAGAATACTTGTACAAAAACATAAAAATCAATGGGCCTCATTATGGCTTGGGCAGTCCGGAATTAACAGTGGCGGTAAACCTGCCACCACTGTCAATTCTGGACAGCCCAATCCCGAGTCCTGCAGGCGGGAGGTGATCTTCCCGCCAGGTCTGACCTGGCGGGTTGAACACCTCCTGCCCGCAGGCGGAAGTGGAAACACCAGGACCATCACGAGATGGTGCCGGTGTTTCCACTTCCCCATTCCCATTGAGTCCTATGGGACTCAATGGGAATGGGGATTAACACTATTCCGCCTCCGTGACTCCCGGGACACCGGGGCTGTAATGCCCTGGTAATTCCGGGAGTCGTGGAGGTGGCATGGTAATACGAGTCCGGCGGTAACCAGGTGGATTTACCGCCGCGGTTACCGCCGGACTCATAATGAGGCCCGATGTCTAAATTAACATCAGTGCTATATAAATTACTAATTTGTTTCCTTTACAATTGCAGTGAAGACCACTCTTCTGAAAAGCAGCAGCAGAATTTGAAGTACATACAATAACTCAGAAGAAACCTGCTCATTCCACAAAAAAAGTAAGTTAAATACCACCATAATATTTTTACTATTACTCAAACACACTGTGGAGTTCATTCATGCTATTTATGTGCCCAAAAACAGAGATTGTGCACCACTCTGTCCACAAAGACCCATTTGTTAAACAGGGATTTACAGGCAGAATGGCGCACAAATCCCAATTTTTCAGCGCACAAATGACATAACTCAGCCGCTGCAATTTTAATATCATAGAACAAACAACTGTTTTATTTTTATACCATTAGATTTACTATTTGTGCTTCTCCTCACCACTAGCTTACTTTCTACTGTCATCTAAACCCCAGTTTAGTAGCACTTAAATTCAAGAATACCCATCCCAACTAGTTGTAGTTGCCCAATGCACAATCACACACCATCATATACTTCTTTATCATCATACTCACACACTCATGCACACCACACAGCACACATACATTGCAGAACACCCCAACTCATACCTTCTTTATTTATTTCAACAAACCCTAAAGAATGCCTACCAAAAATCAAGTCTGTAGAAAGCAACACAGAAGTACAGCAAATGAAAATAGAAGTGTCCAAAATAAGCATCCATCTCTAACAGAATTTGTACAAAAGTTCAAACAAAACAGGTAATACAGTTAGTTAGCGAAACAAAACAAGCTTCAAGTACAGAAACTTCACCTCCTCTATCAAAATGTAAAACGAAACAGAAAACGATTAACAAGAATTCAGCTAACACTACTTTTAAAACTGTTCCTATAAATCTTGATATAACACCAAGTAAGCATACCAAAAAAAGTATTTTAGCAAAAATGTTCCGCCACAGAGTCCTTCAAAATCGTATAAAAACAGGAGCGAAATCATGCACAACCCTTAAAACCTACCGTAGGAAATTAATCTTAGAAGCTTTGATAGACAGTACAATGCTTCTCAAAAGAAAGTAATTTATTTTAGTGTTAAACAAAATGAAACCACTAACAAAACTAATGACTAAATTACAAAAAAGACTTCTCAATAAACGAAATGTCAACAAAAATAACTTCTTAAATATCTCTGGAGGTGAGTGGAGTCACACCACAAGCACAGAACCATATTTTAATGAAGAAGCATACAAACAAAAGCAAACAAATACAATTGCCATACATAGCAGTGGGCGAGGTTATGAAAAAGTTAATAATACCATAATGGAACAAGAAATACTGCTTACAAAAATATCCCCAGAAAACCTGTAATTACCTCTCAATTCAACTGAACCAGAATGTCTAGTATACAAATGGCTAATGTAACATTCCCAAAAAATCTTTCAAGTCTTTACACCAATTCTTCAATCAGTATGTGAAAGGCAAAGACAAAATCAAAATTAAACTACTACAAAATATGGATACCTGTCCATTGCGCAAGTACACAGGACTACAAGGACATTCATTGGCCTGGATTTCAGGACCTATTTGCAAAACCAGCTTCCATCATATCAAAATGATATCAACACATCATTCAACTATTAGAAATCTAGTCTATAAACTGTGCTATGTTAAAAGTCCTGCTTTTGCACTAGCCAATTTAAATAACATTCTTCTACATGGTACAGCAAAAGACCTACTTGAAGAAATCGAATATATCGCGAAAAAATATTTTGGAAGTGAAAGCCACTTACAAAATCAATAGCTTTACAACAAATTAGCAACAATTCTATGCATGGCAACCTTCTACTGCACACATACAAAAAAGAAACACTGACATTTAAAAGTACATCTGCTGAAGTACCAAACCATGTGTGTGTATGTTGCTGCGGAACTTTTTATAAAAGTAACACAAAAACTGTAGACCTAACATACAAAAAAGAAGAGCATGAATATTCTAAATGGTTTGAATTAGCTCTCTACCTTATAGCAGAAAACAAATACGAAATAACTGACCCCTTAATACTTTGCAGTTACTGCATTATAAAACAACCAAACTCCTTCACGTGCTATCACAAATAATTTGGAATTATTCCCACTACCAAAACCCCTACAACAACTCAATTTATATGAGAGCATCATAATTCAAACAGTGCACCCCTTACAAGCAATAATACGCCTTCAACCAAAAACAGTAACATTACCTCCCTCTCAATTGGTGAAAGGCCTTCGTGGCAAAGTAGTGTATTTGTCATTAGATCTAAAACAAAATGTGCACACTCTGGGAGTGCAACGTCCAATGGAGCAATCTTAAATTATCTTAGTAAATGGTGTACCTACACAAGGCAAATAAATTTGGCAACAACTGGTAGATTTACATAAAGTTAGACAAGCCTGGCAATATCTAAAAGACAATAATGAATACTACAAAGAAATGAATATTGAAGAAAACTTGAAGGAAACCACTGAAATAATTCAAGAATCACCAGAAACTGGTCAATTTGAGCTTCTAGATCCTGCTACAGTATCCAATATTTTAGACCATTATACAATTCATCCATTACACTCTAATGACACTGTAGAAGATGTACTAGAAACGCACCAAATGCGACAATCAAAAGGATCACCAATCAGCATATGGGAAAAAAGTATAGAAGCACGTGCTTTTCCTCTAATCTTTCCTACTGGCAAAGGAGGAAAGTACAATGATAGACCTATTCCAATAACAGCATCAGAATACCGCTCGTTACAAATGTATTCTGAAGATCCCAGATTTAGACAAAATGAGGAATACATATTCCACCTACTCTTTGAAAGTGAACTAGCAACTCTATGTTACGGATTTGCACACACATTAAAATCAGGAACCCACTTTCATAATATGTCAGCTACACAATTATTACAAAAAGTGCAAGAAAAAGATGAGGTTTTACAATCAAGTATTACAAATCTATTAGCAAACATGCGGGGTACTAAAGAGTACTGGTTACGACATCATGGAGATGAACGTTGTACGATAAGAAACCTTGGCACACCCACTTGGTTTGTTACATTAAGTTGTGCAGAATATGCATGGGAAGATTTACATGATTTCCTACGCATATCAAACAAAACAAAAAAAAACATAGATATACTAACACATGGAGAACTTTGTTCTCTAGATCCTGTTAATGTTTCAAGATATTTTCATCATCGCTTCATTGCTCTGCTAAACTATATTTGTAATAAAACTGTTCCTCCCCTCGGAAAAATGCAACACTTCTTTTGGAGAAAAGAATACCAAGCCAGAGGAGCACCACAATTAAACATGCTTTTATGGATTAAAGATGCTCCTAAATTTGGTCAAGACAATAATGCCACTGTGTTACAGTTTATCGAAAAATATGTTACTTGTTAAATTCCATCGGAAGCAACAACTAGTGATCTTCATGCACAAATTTTACTATTTCAAAGACACAAATGTGGCAAATATTGTTGTCGCAAATACAAAAACAAAGGGAAATACTACAACAAATGCTGCTTTGGTTTCCCTAGACCAGTTCATAAAAAGGTCAAGTAAACAACTTCATGTCTTCAGTTAGACATAGTGTTAAAGGTAAATCACCTAAAAATACATATTACATAAAAAGAACAGAAGAAGAAAAATATATCAATGATTACAATGCAATCATTGCCCTCTTATGGAATGCAAACATAGATGTGCAGTACATTGCAGACAATTCCACTGCAGTTGCACAATATGTTACAGCATACTTAACCAAAGCAGAACAAACAGAGCTTCAACACCTTTGGAATGAGCTGTCATCAGACAAAACACTGTCTCAGAAAGTACTGCTTTGCATGGAAAATCTAAAAATATAGTATGGCTAAGTCTTGGTCCTGCTAAATCTAGAAAAAGAGTTCTGAAATCATACGACGACATAGAAACAATAGCCACAAATGATCCCAACAGCCAAGACATTTTGAAAAACAATTTGCTGGACACATACTACCCAAACAGAAGTACCACTTTGGAAACCATGTGTCTATACCACATAGCCCAAAACTTCACATACAAAAATAATATAAAACCTGATGAAAAAAAAGGTAGATACAGAGTGACAAATTGTGAAGGCAGCTTAGTAAAACTCACCAGACCAAATTTAATTAATCATATCAAATTGTCATTAAAGACTCCTCAACATAAAGACCTATATTACAAGTCCCTGCTGCAACTCTTTAAACCATGGAGAAAAGAAGAAAAAATACTAGATAACTATGACTCCTACGAAGATGCTTTCGAAGCAAATGAAAGCACTATAACTGATGTAAACTTTACACACTACAAAACAATGTTGCACCATGAACAGCAACACAAAAAAGAACTCCAGAACCAACTAGATAAGGACACTCCTGACAGTAGTCAACTTTCTGTAACAGGAAGCCAAGATACACTGGGACATCCACTAATAGCAAAAGAGGCAGAATTAGCTACGACAGAAGTAGAAAACACCATGTGTCTGTATGAAGATAAAGAAGACTTAACTATGATACAATCAACACTAAACAATGAGCAGCATAGCATTTATCAAGAAGTAACAAAAGAAATTGCACATGGTGTACAACATGAAAATAAAGAATGCACCTGCCAAAATTACAAACCTATACTACTGTACGTCAGTGGTGAAGCTGGTTTTGGCAAAACATTCTTAATCAAAATCATCAGCAAATTCCTTCAACAATTGACAAACAACAAACTGTCTGCTTTTGTCACTGCATTCCACAGGCTTAGCTGCCTACAACATAGGCAGTGTCACTTTACACCGATTACTACTCCTGCCAGTAGAACACCAAAACAAATTAGACTATTACAAACTTTCTACAGAAGCTGCAATGGAACTACGCAGAGTATTAAAACAAATGAAAATGATACTAATAGATGAAGTGAGCAAGGCCTCCAACCTAATGTTGGCTTTGATTCACCTCAGATTACAAGAAGTACTCAAAACAAACTACGAAGAGCTCTTTGGAGGAAAACACATTATTGTTTTCGGAGATCTTCTTCAATTGACACCAGTGAAAGGTGAGATTATTTTTAAAACCTTAGGACACAAACTCTGCCATAAAACTGTTGACAGCATAGGAAATGTCAACCTTTGGCAACATTTCCAATACAGAGAATTAACAGAAAACATGCGCCAATCTGCAGATCTCACTTATGCCAACATCTTAAAAAGTATTAGAGTTGGAATACTATCTCAAGAAGCACAAGCAATATTGAAAACCCAGCACATTAATGCACTTTATGGTAGTAATGCATGTGCTACGTATGTTATGGAACAATTAGCGCACAAAAATGTCAATTGCATGGCCTTAATGCCAACTCTTGCAAGCTGTTTCAAATTCAATGAAACAATGTTAAAAAAAGAAATGTAACCAATAATTGAAATTAGCGCAACAGACAAACTAGATGTACATGGTATGACACTACCCATGTGTGAGCAAGCCACAACAAGACTAAATAATTTAGAAAATTCAATCTCCAACACAGCTGGATTGGAAAAAATATTAAAATTATCCTTAAATTGTAGAGTAATGCTTAAACGTAACCTTGACGTGGATCAAGGACTAGTTAATGGAGCACTGGGTACAGTTGTTAACCTTCAAACATACCCATGTGACAATAACATTCAGTTTGTCAATATTCTCTTTGACAAACTTTTAGAAGTGAAAAGGGTAGGACGCTCAACAGCTCGATTCCTTCTCTTCAAAGACGCAGAGAACAATTTTCTCTAACTCTTGCATACAGTCACCATTCATAAATCACAAGGTCTTACCCTAGACAAAGCATTGATAGATATTGGTAACACAGTCTTTAAAGAAGGCATGCGCTACGTAGCACTATCACGCTTACGTACACTTGACGGCCTATTTCTAATCAACTTTGATGCAAGTAAAGTAAACGCTGATATTCCTTGCATTTTAGAATACAATAGACTTTGTTCACTATACACCCCCATCTAAAAACATATCCTGTTCCACAAAAAGTTAAACGTTGTAAAAGAAAACTAAATCAAACAGAAATGCAACAGGATGTCACTGCAAATCCTCCAAAGAGAGTAAAATAAACGAATACTTCATCAAGTACCACAAGCAAAAAAGAACCTATTAGGGAAAGTAAACCAGGTACTTATTCAAAGAAGGAAGACAAACTCCAAAAAAAAAACACTCAGATACAGAACTACCTGGTCCATTTAAACTTTCAAATATAACTGGTGTAAGCTGCTACGCAAATGTAGCTTTGAATACTCTATTTCAATTACCACCAATTGTTGACAACATTTACTTACACAGTACAGACCAATTGTGTTTGCAAATGTTAGTACTTCATAGAAACGCAACAAATAATCCTTACAACACGTATAGTGTTCATGGAATAAAACAAGAATTGGACTACTGTGCTGAAATGGTGAAATTCACTATAAAGTCACAGGAAGATCCACAAGAATGTTTAATGTACCTACTACAAGTACTGGAAAACAAAAACATACCTATAAATGAAATCTTCCAGATTTCATACATGTGGAAACATACATGCACTCTCTGCAACAATGTGACACAAGAACAACTCCCTAATGAGCGCTTTGTATATGTATCCATACCTAATTGTGAATCCGTTCCATTTCAGCAACTTGTACAAAATGCAAACTGTGGTAGATTATGTACTACCTGCAATTCGGATAATCGCTCCACATTACTTATACAAACACATAGTAAATACGTAATACTAATGCTTCTATGTTACAATGCAGATGGTACCAAAAACAACTGCAAGCTGACTGGATTCACACATGGTCAAGTATCACTTGGTAAGAAAACCTTCACAACAATAGGTATAATCTACTACGCAGGAGCCACAACCAATGCAGGTCACTATACTGCATATATAAAAAAAATGTGGATGGTTCGAATGTAAAGCAGAGATTACCAGCAAATCTTACAAATGCTTATTTAATCTTCTTAAAACCAAAATGTATTAACTAATCTGTACATAAACATTAACAAAACTTCTATTAAAAAACTATACACTGTTAGAATATGCCAACAGCTATCTAACTTCCCCATGATTCTACAACAACTAAACAGATAAATCAATACCACTACATTATAACAAAAAATAGACAGAATATGCCAACTGGTATCTAACTGCCCCAAGATTTTACAATATCCAAACAGATAAATCAATACCACTTCATTATAACAAAAAATAGACAGTTAGAATATGCAAACAGGTATCTAACTCCTCCAAAAAAAAACTTTTTTTAATCCAACATGGATTTTCTTTTTCCCACAGACCCAATGATTTTAGCAACAAACACAGAGCTGAGCAAATTGCACAGTACACTGGTTTGTAATCTCCAAAAATTCGAGGCTAAAAAAAGAAAATGTTGATTATTCAATGTTATAAGTTGTTACAAAATACCAATACTAACATGATCTTTTCTTTTATCACAGAAATTAACTCCAGTTACAAAACCAAACAGTAAGCATATTATAATAAGTACAACCATCGCAGCAAATCGCACCCATAGTGACTTATAACTTCAGTGCTTATAAATTTGGTCTTGGCCATGCACGCAAGACTCTAGGCCCTGGCCACAACCACCGCAGCATATAACACCCATAGTAGCTTATAAATTCGGTGCTTATAAATTTGGTCTTGGGTCCCAAAGTTATAAGCCACTATGGGTGTGATATGCTGTGGTGGTTGTGGCCAGGGCTCTATGGGTGTGATCTATGGGTGTGATATGCTGCAGTGGTTGTGGCCAGGGTCTAGAGTCTTAGGCCATGCACCCAAGACCCTAGGCCCTGGCCACAACCACTGCATCATATCACACCCATAGATCACACCCATAGAGTCAAACATTTTAACTATGCCATATGGGCACTTTTAATGTCCGCGAACATTATGAGTGTTCTCAGAACAGTTTCAACTTGCCTACGAACAGTACGGACAGGTATAGCTTCCTCCGGACACCCCCATTTTGTTTATTTACGAACATTTCAGAACACTGTGTGTGTTCTTACAACAGTTTCAGCTTGCTTGCGAACAATACGGACAGGTCTAGCGTCCTCATGACACCCCCATTTTGTTTATTGATGAACATCCCAGGACACTTGATGTGTTCTTAGAACAGTTTTAACTTGCCTACAAACAATACGACAGGTATAGCATCCTCAGGACACCCCCATTGTGTTTATTTACGAACATCCCAGGACACATGATGTGTTATTAGAACAATTTCAACTTGCCTACGAACAATACGGACAGCGTCCTAGGACACCCCCATTTTGTTTATTTACGAACATTTCAGGACACCGCGTGTGTTCTTAGAACAGTTTCAACTTGCCTGTGAACAATACGGACAGGCATAGCGTCCTCAGGACACACCCATTTTGTTTATATACGAACATTTCAGGACACTGTGTGTGTTCTTAGGACAGTTTCAGCTTGCTTGCGAATAATATGGACAGGTCTAACATCCTCAGAACACCCCCATTTTGTTTATTTACGAACATCCCAGGACACTTGATCTGTTCTTAGAACAATTTCAACTTGCCTACGAACAATACGGACAGGCATAGCGTTCTCAGGACACCCCCATTTTGTTCATTTATGAACATTTCAGGACACCTCCTGCGTTCTTAGAACAGTTTCAACTTGCCTACGAACAGTATTTACAGGCATAGCGTCCTCAGGACACCGCCATTTTGTTTATTTACAAACATCCCAGGACACTTGATGTGTTCTTAGAACAGTTTCAACCTGCCTACGAACAGTACGGACAGGTATAGTGTCCTAAGGACACCCCCATTTTGTTTATTTACGAACATTTCAGGACACCACCTGTGTTCTTAGAACAGTTTCAACTTGCCTACTAACAGTACGGACAGACATAGTGTCCTCAGGACACCCCCATTTTGTTAATTTACGAACATCCCAGGACACTTGATGTGTTCTTAGAACAGTTTCAACCTGCCTACGAACAGTACGGACATGTATAGTGTCCCCAGGACACCCCCATTTCGTTTATTTACGAACATCCCAGGACACATGTTCTTAGAACAATTTCAACTTGCCTACGAACAATACGGACAGCGTCCTCAGGACACCCCCATTTCGTTTATTTACGAACTTTTAGTAATTAATGCCTTCCCCACTCCCATTATGCCCTATGGGGCAAAAATGGGAATGGGGAAGGGTAAATGGGGATTGGGGACTTACCGCCCCGCCAACCTCGGAATGGGGCGGTAGGTCCGCCAACCACCATGGCGTAAACATAGTTTACGCCATGGTGGTAAAGGTACGACCCAGGCGGTAATTTACCGCATGGGTCGTAATGAGGCCCATAGTCCTTTCCCCTTCACCAGAATGTGTTTGTGCATTTATCATTATCTCTTGTGTTGGTCAACCTCTTGCAGTAGCATACAATATTGGCATTTTTTTGTATTGCCTCATCGACTGACGTATGCAGCTGTCTCTGTGCATGGCACACTGTCTGATTGGCAGGTCCTTCAAAAATGGGAGAAACAGTGATGTGTTTATTAGGAAATCTATTCTATGAACAACAACTCATTGAGGCTCAGATTGTGAGACGCCTGGCCAATGTTTGTTCATGTGGCAGACATTGAGGGTGGTTTTTATTCTGTCATTGTAGGATGATTTGTCCTGATATTACCAAAACTGACCTTTTACTATTGACCTTTTCTCCTAATTGACCTGATTCTGGTGGTCCAAATTGACCTTCTGCACAATTGACCTTTATATTATAATAGTCATTGTATATCTATATATATATTACACAGCCACCTTAGTGGCTGTGTAGTTATGGTTAAGTTGCTGTTTTCATAGGAAGAGCCCTTTTTGGGCGGCTTATAACTCTGCTCTCCCTGGACAAATCCTCACTAAACTTTGCAGAACAAGTATATGGGTCACTCTGAATTTTTTTGCAAAGTTTGGTGAGGTTTGGTCCAGGTGGGGGCAAAGTTATAAGGGGGATCCCAAAACTTGCCACTTCTTTTTCCCATAGACTGAATGGGGAAAAAAACTTTGCTCACATCTACAGCCCAAACCGCTGGATGGATTTTCACCTAATTTGGACCAAGAGCAGCGGCTTGGTCCAGAAAGCAGCTTTTGCAAATTTGGTGAAAATCCGTCCAGTAGTTTTTTTTTAAATGACCAAAAAGTAGGTCACAAAAAATTAGTGATATCTATGTTCGGTCCGCGGACACACTTCCCTGTTCACTCTGCGGACAGTATCCTGATTGGCTAATCGGCTTGCGTCATGTCCACGGACATGCAACATGTTCGGTGATTGGATGGTGAAGAGCGTGAAGTGTGTCAGATTTTTGGAAACGCCCGCCATCTTGGATTCGCCGACATCCGCGGACACTGCAGTGAAACTTGGTGGAAAAATACTATTTAGTAAAGTGTGTTGGCATGTAAGACTGTTTGGGGATGGTGGGGGAGTAAAAGATGGGTTAAATGTTGTATTTATTTAGGTGGTAGGCACCCCTGTTGTGCTCGTTCTGACCGCGGACATCACAGGTGTCCTGAAATGTTCGTAAATAAACAAAATGGAGGTGTCCTGAGGACACTATACCTGTCCGTATTGTTCGTAGGCAATTTGAAACTGTTCTAAGAACACATCAAGTGTCCTGGGATGTTGGAGGCATCCCTGCTGCCTTGCTCCACAGCACTGTCTCTGCCCTCTTCATCCAATGGAACTGTAGATAAGAAGACATAGAACACAAACATCAGGGTATTGCATAGATGTGTGCTTGGCACAAAAAATCTTAGGACAAAGTATACTGCTAAAGGGTATAATCATCATCACCCTAAACAACACACAGGTACATGCAATTCACATACATGTCTGTCATTCACAACAGACAATCACATCCGGGGACATGGCACTGTCACAACCTATCAATTACGCATGCTACACACACACATGCATCATGTGACTCATGTCATGCACACACATCACCTGACAGTCCTCAAGCAGTACACTGAGCAATCACATCAGAGTCACTTCACCAGCAATCACGCAACATGACTAGGTCACACATTGAAATGCACCTGTTATATCCATGCATGAGCGATGGCCAGTCACACAGTACATCTTAGACACATTCACATGAACACCATCTATGCACATGAGGTTGACAACACCACCTCATCTGTCACACTTCTCACAGGGGCATGTCCCAGACACATGTAACTAACCACATGCACGTTGTGAAATGCTGCAGTACAACACACAATGCAAATGTCACATATAGAGCACTGTCTGGGACATGCACACAGACATCCGTACAAGAGGCACACTTGCTGTTAGCCCAAGGTGCACATTCCCACCATACATCAACATGCACATGCACTGTGGAGGCCAGCAACACATGGACACTCACCTGAAAACTCCAAACGGTGCTGCAAATCACTGACCTGAGTGTGCAGCGCAGGGTAAAACCTCTCCAGAACCTGTATGTCAGTGGTGTTCAATTGGCCCCGGTGCCCCCCTTGGTTGGGACCAGCCAAGAGGGAGCGCCGGTCCTTGTGGGTCCTGGATTTCAGGTCCTTCAAGTGCTTGCGCACATGGTGGCAGTCACGGGGTGCCAGCCTCTCCGCGTTGTTGGCACACACGATGTGGTCCCAGATCAGCTCCCGTCCTTCCTTGCCGACTTGCGTTGGGGCATTGAAAAGGGCATCATAATGCCCCAGGACATGCTCCAACAGGATGTCAACTTCCCTGTCAGTGAAGGTGACAGACATCTGCCTCTCTGCTGTGGGGTTGTGACATGCCTCTGTAGATGTTTGTTCAGACATGGCAACCTCTGAGGCAGGAGTGAGTGGGCAAGTTGATCCCGAGGTTGGTCCTGGGGCTGGGATGTGGAGCAGTGGTGATGTTCTGGCACATTCAGAGTCTTCTGGATGAGCAGAGGTGGTAGCAGGGCTGAGGACAGGAGAACTGGCAATGGCTGGACAGCAGGCACTCAAATTGCAGGGCAGGTGGGCAGCAGGCAGATGGCTTGGAGGAGGCAGCTCAGGGCAGTTGGAGGAAGGTAAAATGGCTTGTATGCAGGAGTGCGTGGGTCTTCCGTGTTTCTCGCAAGGGCAGCTGGAGGGACGGTTACTTCACGTGTGCAAAATTTGCGAGTACACATGAAACCAGAGGAAAGGGCCTGCGTGACATGTGCTGGCCGTTGGGCATTGGCGTTCAGATCGGGATAAAGGAGTGCATAGGTGAACATTATACCACTTGTGCAAGTTGGAGCGGACGGACGTTTGGACTTCAGAGATTTTAGGGGTGCCACGCATTTTGTTCACTATTGTGACAGTGTAAACTTCTTATTTTGGTGGGGGATTTGCCTCAGCATGTGTATTTTTCTTTTTTGGAGGCTAACGGTGAGTCCCGTACGCATTATTATTCATACTCTGGGTGCCCCTGTGTATCACGTACCTCAATTGTTAACATCACAGTGGCTTTCGTGGGCTTCGATGAAATCATTTGTGATGTCATCTAGGATGTCCTGGGTGTAAGTCTTAGCAGTGCACAGTGGTGGCGCGAGTTATGGTTGCTTAGCTTACCACAACTGGCAAATTTCAAGGGTTTTTCGGTTTTACTTGGAACCATAACGTCCCTTTAACAAAGTTTTTTTTACTGATATATATATAGAAATATATTAACATACACACCTTTTTAAAAAAAATCTTTTTTTATAGCCACAGCTATTCTACCCACAGCTATGAACACCCCCTTATAGCTGCAGGTACACGTACATTTTTTACCCAATTAAAAGCACATATTGCAAAGGTTTCAAATTTCAAATGACACAAAGCTAGCGGTGAGTACATGGAATCGGAAAGACATGCAACATTATGTGGCGTAACATCCATGAAATTATCTTATTACTGCACAAATGTGTGTGTCTTATTACCCACACTTACAAGCAGGCATTCACACCCACGGCTAAACAATCCCACTAAAATATATGTTGCGCCATTCGCCAGATGATAGCCGCGGGTATGAATGCCTGCTTGTAGCTGCGGGTACACATACTCTTTTTCATATACTCAAAAATACATATTGCCAAGGTTTCAAAGTAAAATGACACAAGGGTAGAGGTGAGGGCATGTAATCAGAAAGACATGTAAAATTGTGTGCTGTACATCCATAAAATAATATGATTACTGCACAGAAATTTCTATCATAATACCTGCAGCTCTCACAGCAGTTATACATGTGGCATGCCAAAATACACAGTTTCCCTTTGGCTTGTGGATACCCACGGCTATGGCAGCCTTTAAGAGGGAACAAGCTTTCATTGGCTGGACTTCAGCCGCAAGCATAAAAAAAGCTCTAAATAGCTGCATGTATATGGACATTTTTACAAAGCAGGAAACACATATATGCAGAGGCTTCAAACTTTAAATAACATAAGGCTAGAGGTGAGGAGCCAACAAAAATTATATATGAAATTTTGACTTCCAACAAACAACCAATACGTGCATTTGGTTAAAATATCATGCTACCTGCAGCTATGGCCACAGGTATACCCACAGCTTTAAGAAAAATAGGCAATAGAGAAAATGTTAATTTTCTATTATATTTCATAACTTCCATGCGTGGCTCTTAAAAGAACATTTGTGCTTTTGTGGCAGTTTAAAATACAAAAATATCCTTTCATTCAGACAAATCCTCCTTAGCTATATAGCAATTAAAACATATTGATATACTTCTCTATTCTAATGTTCTTTTCCCAAAGAGAAAACATCTTGTGCTGCAAGTCAAAAATATTTCTCCACAATCTGAGCATGCACCTCTCATTTCAAGTACTCCATCTAAAGTAATATTATAGAACAAGAAACACTATGCCAATGCTTTGGATACACAACCCATATGTCCTCAAAATCAGTATTAGCCCCATTCTTAAAATTCTATATTCCTCCACAATCTTCTGAGCAATGAGATTCATCACCCGACAATCCACATAACAAATGGACACAATCTCCTTCTGAAATTATACTGTCCAGAAAAAATATCTATATCCTGTTTAACTGCACAATCTGATAAAAACACACTTGTCACTGAGGAAATACCACCTTACTATATAGAAACACATTTTAGATTATGAGGCTTTAGAACCACCACTTCAGTTGGTTCATATAACTGTCACTCAAAAAAGCGACACTGTCTCTTAGGTTGAATAGCTGAACAGCAGCTGTGGAACACTTATCCCACAGAGGAGGAAATGTTGAAGGGAAATATTGAAGGGAAAGGCTAAAGAGAAGCAGCTACAAGAAAGTGCAGGATGTTTTGAATGTTGTGAGTTTATTTGTTATGTTTATGTTTATGTAAAATGTGACAAACAATACTATCTTTAAGTAACAAATATAATTCAGCATATCTTAGCATTGTAAACAAAATACTATTCAAAGTAAAACATATCACTGCGCTATTTAGATGACACATTGGTTTGCACTGTAGCTGATTTTAAAGCTATACATCACTCTTAATAATAGTGCCATAGGCACTAAGAAACATACAACCACAATAATAATAGTACATACCTCATAACTCGAGCTAGATTCAATTGCCTTATAAATTCCACATAATCTCGATGGGCAGGGGGCAGGCAGAGCAATGTGTGCCCTTTTGGCTGTGATGCCAAGGAAGATACTTTACACTTTGTGTTGTTTTGTCCAGTCTGCAAGGACATAAGAGCAAGAAAATTGGCTCAAGTCTTTTCAAACAGACAATTTGCACAATGCTGACCAGCTTTGTTATATCTCCTCTGGGCAGAAAATATGTTTGTGAGCTGGTCATTGTTATCCTTCTTGAGACAAGTGATGGCCAGGAGGGCATTTCAGTTGTCCCCCATTTGTGTTAGTTGATGGGCTCACAAAAGTGGTCCAGTGCAGAATAATATTAACAAATGGGGTAGGCACATTTTAATATGTACACATTGTAAAACGATTGGTCAAAATGCATATAGCTGCTGCTTCTTACCAGGTATTATTTCCATTGATAATAGATTAATCTTTTAACCTTGTGGTATCCAGAATTCATAAACAGAGTCTCTGGGCCTCATGACGAGGTTGGAGGTAGTATTTCCGGTTTTACCTGCAAGGCTACCTCCAAACTCGCATCCAGGTCCAGCACCTGCGAATGGGCAATTACTGGGCTATGCCGGCCTAGCCGGACCTGGTATTTGCCCTTTAATGGGTGCCGGGCCTGATACATCCCCATTCCCATTGCAGCCCCATAGGGCTCAATGAAAATGGGGAGGGTGGTAGCACCGGTACTGTTAGTAACGGTACTGGTGCTGCCATCATGTTCTGTTTGCAGGTGCCGGTACGGGCACCAGGTCAGACCTGGTGGCTGCAAGGGCACCCGCGAGCAGAACTCATAGTATGGCGGTACGGTAGCAACGGTGCCAGTAGTGATACTGGTGCCTTTGTTGCCTTACCTCTGTACTTATAATGAGGCCGTCTGCCTTGTATTGATGCATTTGCTTCTGCCAGAACTATGTACTTCTCCTGTGTTATTCATTTATTATGTCTTCATGCATATTTACATGTGTTTTATTATTTTATGGTATATCCTTATGTAATTTGCAGAATAAAGTCATTTGATTGAAATATAGCAAGGCAGGAAAGATTGTGTCCCATAATCTCATGAGGTCATTTAAGGCATTTGTCCCATTGAAAGCAATAAGCTAATTTCAGGGTTTTCTATTAATTAATTATGAAAAGTGACCAATAAAGAGAATTGCGCTTTTTATTACGCCATTCTTTTCTAAAATAAACAGTAATGGAAGCTAAATATGTCACTAAAGTTATTAGAAGTAATTACATACCTTGCTGTAGCTTAGGTTAAGTCAACATGTATGTGTTAATATGTGCTCCATGGAAAAGAAGAAAAAAGTCACTGAAATGATATGAATGAAAACACTAACTTTGTACACTTACTGTTTTTAAATGTCTGTGTTACCATCAAAAGTACTTCAAAAGTTAATTATGTCTTCAAATGTTTAAAAAACATTTTAAATATTTTGTAACAGAGGAAGAAGTGATTCAAGTAAGGATTAACAACCAGCCAGCTGAGGAATTCCCTTCAAATAAAGTCATGGATACTTTAAAAGAAATGAAAGACATTTTAATGAATCTTCAAAATGATTTGGCATCACTGGAAAAGGAAATAAAAGACCTGAAACAAAAACAGATAATACCAATGCAGATAACTGGGCTGATGAAGAACATCTATCATGTGTAAATAATAAAAGAAATGGAAATCTCACAACCACGTTCCCCCAAATAAATATTTTTATAAAAAATGTTGTTTGTATACTTATTTAAATTTTAGAAATTGTACAGTTGTATATGCTGTCGATGAAGAGAATTCCATTAAAGTTTTACTGTAACTTTGCACAAATACCACGCAACTTTCCAGCACTAGCAAACCCCAGCTATGAGAGATGTTATGGAATAGGCTCCCAAGACCAAAGACATTCATTGTAGCCATGGCTGCTGCCATTAATGTCATTGTACCTGCGGCTACCTTGAGGGATACCCGTGGCTATAATACAAATATAAAAAATGCATTCAAGGAAAGAGATCGAAGAGGTGCAGGTTAGGGTAGTGTGGTAGGTAAGGGTAGAAGATGGTAGACTAGATTGGAAACAGAGAGTGCGGGTACGGTGAACAGTGGTAGAGAGGGCGGGGTTAGTATGCATGGGCAGGGGTAGAAGGGTAAGTGAGGTGGGTGGGTGAACAGAGGGTGGGGTTGGGTGGGTGAGTGGTGGTTGTGGTGGTGGTAGAGAGGTTGGAGTTGGACAGGGTGGGATAGGGTGGGTGCGGGTAGAGAGGGTCAGATAGGACAGCTGGGGTTAAAGAGGATGTGGGTAGGGTGGCTGGACAAGCATTTCAAAAGAGTGCATGTAATACTCTATTGGGCTCGGAATGAGAACGCACCAAGTTAAGCCAGTCCTGAGTTCCCCGATGCATTGAATTTCCAGAGTTTAGTTGCAATACGTTTCTCACCTTATCCTCCCTAATGCTATATCCCCATAATTCCATTTTCTTTGTCATTGTCAATCCATTATTTTCAAAAATGTATGTCCTCTTGGGTTTTGCAACAGGAATGCACCAAAGTAAGCTGGTGGTGATCTCCCCAATGCGTCCAGTGCGCATGGCCTTCGATGAAGTCATCAGGGATGTCATAAATAATGTAATTAGTGATGCCACCAGTATAGCTGTGGCCATAGTTGGACATATAGATATGTCCATGTTATTGTTAAAACAGTAGGTACAGCCATAGGCCATGCCCCCACACATCTGTATAATGGCCATGGCCACAGTACTATATGCACAGTGATTATGTAATGTGTATTAACATTGTAAATTGAATAATGTGGTTATTGGACTTTCAAAATGCAAAAAGCATAATATTAGGTATGGTAAGAAGCGTATAATTTGTGCTTTTCTGTCTGTAAAAAAGAAAATATTATGAGTCATAGTTATAACTAGTTATACAATATACTTTATGAATTACAATTAGTTACAGATGTACACATGTTATTTTTTTACCCTCATAAGTAGTATATTGTATGCAATCTGAAACATTTGTGCGTGGCACACTGTTGTTGTCTTCACATAAAATAAGCATTGGGTTACTTGGGAAAAATCCATGGTGGATTGAAAAAACCCATACACTGTCTAAAATGTACATGTCAAGGTACATTCACAAAATCCATGGTATACGTTTATACAGTTTGTGAGACAACTCCTTTATGTTTACTTATTACATTTTCCTCTGACTGCTGTTCAGGTTCTCTGTAAAGAAGAACATTTTTTAGCAAACTCCTTATTTTTTCTTATCTTTTTTTTTGTGCCATTTTTTGTCCATATACCTCTTTCTTTTGTCCTGTCATTTGTTCTATTTGTCAAATCATTATTTTAGTTAGTTATTTTCTCCTTTTTAATATATTTATTGTTAGTGGCATAGTCCTTTTTTCATGTATTTATTTTTATTTCCCAGGTCAGGCATTGTACACCATGTCTAACCACAGCAGTAGCAGCAACAATATCATCTGGGTCCCAACACCATCTCCACCCCCTGCAAAAAATTGTGCGAAATGACTGCAGGCAGCTGGAGGTACTTCATGATGGCGGTGCACCATCATGAAGTACCTCCAGCTAAGAGATAGAACAGGTGCAGTGCTGTGATCCCATTGTATTGCAGAGAAAGTTTAGGACAAGTGCAAGCAAAAAACCCTTTAACGTCGGATTAGCCTTAAAGCCTTCACAAGACTAACATTCTACATAAATCAGTGCTCCCAAGCAATGGATTGCAGTGAGCGCAAGAAACCAATTAATCTTGACTTTCATTTCACCAAAGCAGAGGAACATTACAAGGCGTTGATTTAGAAGAAAAAGGGAAACAGTTAAAAATGTAGATCTTCTTGAAGCTCCAAATAGAAACCTCTAAGAGGGTGCACAGTAGTTTATGGTAGAGCAGGCTCTGAATCACAGGACAAGTGCACTCTCAGAGTTTCCACTGCAAATAAACCTTTAAATATCTAAAAAGATATCCCTTAAAAAATGATCATGTAGCACAGCATATAATCTTAATTATAAATATAATTTGTAATCTGCAGCAACAAAACAAACACTATTACTTAATATAATGTACACCCACCATACTACAAATAAACCTTTAAATATGTAAACATTGACTGTCACTTACTTTCAACTAATGCAAAAGATCCAAATACGTTCACATCAGCCTCAGAGTCAGAATGTGCAGTGTTCTGCAATCTAGATGGCAAAGTCTACAAAATGGTGCCTATATTACTTTCCAAAATCAACAGCACAGAAAGAAGACTGTAGTAAGCAAACAACTAAAATGGCTCACATTTTCACTGCAACATATCACAAGCAAGTGCACAATTGCAGCAGTAACACCAACCAATTGCAAACACCAAAACACATACATCTTGCATGCCCCACTCCTTCTATTAGTAGAAATCCAAACTAGGAGTCATTTTCCTGCAAACAGAGAGGAACTGCACATGCCATAGCTTGTTTTAAAACTATGTGCCAGATTGGAGACATGTGTACTACACATGTGTTGAAATACTAAACTCAGTGTACCCCAAAACACTCCTTTTAAGGACTACCTATTACATACATATGCAGACATATAATAACATACACAACTCTTTTTTTCAGCCATCTTTTTATAACCACGGCTCTTCCACCTGCAGCTTTGAAAACCTTTGTGTAGCCATGGATACACATACATTTTTTACATACGCAAAAACACACATTTCAATGGTTTCAAAGTTCAAATGACACAAGGGTATAGATGAGGGCATGGAATCAGAAATACATGTAAAATTGTGTGGTCTAACATCCACATAATAATACAACAATTGCACAGAAATGTGTGGCTTAATACCCGTGGCTATTCTACATAACCGCATGCACAACAAATAATCTGGTGGCATGGTATGTTAACTCGGCTACACACGTCTGGCCCGATGCTGAATACATGTATGCCAACAACCAATGACACAATGTAAAGCTATTTTATGTTAACCGTGGCTATTAGGAAAACAGTGAAAAAAATGGCTACCTGTTTTCCCAGACCCGCATCAAGTTCCCCCCACATCCGTAACAGCTCCCCCACTCCCATGATGGCCTCCTCACCTCCCCTGCCCTCTCCCATCTCCCCTATAAGTCTTGCCATTTCTGTGATGCAGTTTCAGTTGAAATAACGACTAGCCACGTGTATAAACCACATTATAGCCAGCGCGATACCGAATACCCGTGCGTATGCCAACAACCGAATAAAGCAGGTATATCTGTTTTATCATAGACCTGGCTATCAGGAAAAAAGGCAATACAAGAACAGCTCCCCTGATCTCTCAGACCCTCATCAAGTGCCCGGACCATATGTGCCAAATCCACCAGCCCCATGAGGGCCTCCTCATCTCCCCTGCCCCCTGCCATACACCCTTTAACACTTGTAATTTCTGTGAATCAGTTTCAGTTGAAATGTTGGCCAGAAGCAGGTATACCTGAGGTTAAAGTCAGCGCAATGCTGAATACCTGTGAGTATGCCAACAGCCAATGAAACTAGTTATTTCTGTTTTATCATAGCCATGGCTAGTGGGGAAAAAAACAAAAACAAAATTATTTCCTGACCTCCAAGGACCTTATGCGTTGTATTTTCCGATACCCTCAGCTATAACCTGGGGGAAACCGTGGCTATCTCTCATATTGAGAAAAAGAAAAGATGACAGCTGTTTCATTCATAAACACCTGGTTTCTTGGCAATTTACCCAATAAATAACTCTCTATTTTGGAGAAGGGGTCACCGCCTTTTCCATCAAATACTAAAAAAAGTACTGGGCAGAATAACCCCAAACCTAAGAAGGATTGCGAGTCAATGTTCCATGCCCAAGTTTCAGACCTGGTCCGAATCTCTCCAGCGGTTTGGACTGAGCAATCCAGCAAAGATTGACCCTTTTGTCAATGGGAAAATTAATGGGGACTAGGCCAAAACTATGTTTTTTGTTTTCTTTATAGCTTTTTTATTTTTCAAAGAATATTTCCGAAACTTTCCAGTCTGTAGGTGCTAAGGGTGTTTAATTGGAAAAGAAAAGCACAACAAGGCTTATACCAGAGACTACACCCCACATTCCAAGCATCCCTATTGGCAAACACCCCCGTTCATGAAAGTACTGAAAATAATTACCTTTTCCTTAGCTACACTGCTTAGTCCTCCTGAACTCTTTTTCATATGAATACAAACATAACAGTTACCTCAACACCATCAACTTCAAATATAAAATTCAGCAATTTAAATAGAGAATCACAGTTCTCAAACCAATACTCATGCATCTTTTACTTTCAGAAAATAAACGTCTCCTGTTTTACATTGTATACTCTTTGTTACTCGCGTCTTTCCAATCAAGACATCATGAGAAATAGTGCACAATTATCTCGATGCCCGCTGCTTCTTTCCTAAAACTAGCAACACTACTCTACCTCCTTTACACCCCTCACATCCATCCTTCAAACAAATAAAACATTAAGAAATCCTAAAATCAACTTTTTAAACTTCTGTACAAATCATGACTTCGGGAAACACTCTAAAGAGACCACTGAATCAAGAAACACACATTCACATCAAGGGAAAAACCTCAACCAATCAAAATAAAAAACAAAGGGCCTCATTCAGAGGTCACCGGTAGGTGCCATGGGCACACTTTTAGGGGGGGACAGGGTTTTTTGTCCCCCCAACTTTCATGGCACAACATTTTGTCCCCATTCATTTGGCTGGGGCACCGTTTCTTCAGATGTCATGCCCCCCCCCAATATTTTCAGCAAAGTTACTCCACTGGCCGGTGCCACTGGCAGATTGATGCTGATCCGGAAACACTGAATCTGCCGCCTGACTTCCCAGTGCCACTGGTACATTACAAGTCCAGGCGGCGCGGGAAGTCAGACGGCAGATTCGGTAACTCCCCATTCCTGTTGAGCCCCATAGAACTCCATGGGATTGGGGAGACGGAAGCACTGGCAGCGTTGCTAATGGTGCAGGTGTTTCTGTGCAAAATCTGGCTGCAGACACCATTGCGCCGACAGGTCTGACACTGGCTCCTGCTGGCAGACTCATAGTGTGACGGTCTGGAAACAACAGTGCCTGTAAGCTTACTGGCACCCTTAATTCCAGACCGTTACATGCAGAATAAGACCCAATGTAACCACAGTTTACCCATGAAAATGTCTGAGTGGCGCAATTGACTTAACCAATCATCCTTCCTCACCATGCCCACATGCTCCCTGGCCTCAAAACTCCCTAATTAACACCCTTTATATCATTGTATGGCACTTTTCAATGTCAATTCGGAACTTGAATAGCAAATCGGGTAAAGGTCGCATTTCAGAACTGAACAATCTTGACAACAGCAATGCATCTTGGGAGATATTACTATCTTTTTGGCTACAGCGATAACCCGTTCTGCGCCAAATAAAACAAATTTTAAAAAAACTGGAACGGTTTGCACCAAAAAAAGAAATTATTCCTTCCAGACTCTCGTGCCAGACCTATTTCTCATTTGGTGCAAATCCGTCCAGCGGTTTTGGCTGTGTAAGTGAGTAAATCGTGGACATTTTCCATAGGGGAAAATGAACAGAAAAGTGAAAAACACATCCTTTTTGACCATTGGCATCATTTGAACCGTAACACAGATGTACACAAAGCGTTCCATTCCTGGGGGCGCGGGCCCTAATATAGGAATGTAAAATGCTCTACTGATCTGTGCTAGGGCCCAAAAGTTTTGTCCATGGAATATTCACTTTTTCTATGATTGATAGGTTTCACCTTTACTATAGGGATAAGTATAGCATATTTTGATATAGCACATCTATATGAATACTTTATTTAGACTTGAGCTCCCACACACGTAAGTAATGCTACCCTCAACTCTTCAGCAATAAACATAAATGTTCATTTTTTAGAGGGAAATGCTTGCCTTATAAATACATACCGTTGAATAATAGCATTCCATATTTTGCGTTGTTCTGAAACCCCGTGTCAAATGCTGCTCTTTAGTGAAACATAAGCCACGTGAAAACAGCATCTTTTTTTCTGTCATTCTTTCTGCTCAGAATGCAGCTGTGAACAACATCCGTAGAGCGGAAAAAACACAACAATATTTACAAGAGCATGTTTCCAGGATACACTGGAGAGCTAGCAGTGCGTGTTCCCTCCAGCGAGAGTTGCGAAAATGGATTCGAAATGCAAGCTTTATTCTCAAAATTAGCCTGTCAGTCTTATGACAATTTAATTCTATTTTTTTTGTATCTAGTCTTTCCTGACTCTGTTTGGGTAGCAATGTCTCGTCAATATCTCATTCATGTGTAGCAGGAAAAGTCTAACAACCCTGGGCTGCCAGCCAAGCTTGCCTCTGACTGACGCTCGCTTAAGTGAGCAAAGATTTGCTCTGTGCCGCGCGTGAACTTGACTTCACAGAACCAGTAGTGACAGCGCGGGTGCAGGCTGGAATTCTAACAATGCTCTTTACAGCCTTTGCTCAGGCAGGTGGAACCGCCACTTAGGCGGAATGCTAAAGGCTTCAAGCTTATCCCTCTTCATAATTTGCCTTCTGAACAGACCTAGGGAGTTTTCTTGAAAACAAAGCCTTTTGAGACGTGCGACGCCAATCACAAGGTAATTCTGATCCTGAAGAAACGATTTGAAGAGAGGAGGTTCATAAGTGCTTCTATAAACAAAATCCTGGGAAGCCGTTGAAAAAATAACAGCGCAGAATGATAACTCAGTGTACACTATAGTGGCAAGGCCGCTTATAGCTACCCTCAATCTATAATCGATATGCCAAATTGCCATGAAAACATAGATGTACAATTGCACCCTCCAAGTTGCTTCAACTTCTGCTTTCAGGTTTACAGAAATCCTTCAAATGGGAAAGAAAACCAAAGATGGGGAGCCTCTCACTGAAATCACCCCGCATTTGAAACAAACCTGCGAAGTGACAAAATGAAACACCATAACAAAAACAAACAAAAAACAGTACATGTTCAAAATAATATTCCGACTACTATTCTGTTATCTTTTCATAATCAGAGGATATAAGGTAGTGCAGTGTGACAATGGCCGAGCTAGCTAGTAATCCATGGTCGATTTCAGCAGTTGGAATGTTTGAGAACTTATTAGCAACAAAACCACTTTCTGTGTGATCCAGCCCCAAAAAAGTTGCTCCCCATCAGTCACTCGCTGTGGAAAGTCCTCTAAGACCGCCACGCTGAAATACTGGATCGGGACCTCGCTCTCAGTACGAGCCTAGTGACACGCAGCGCTCCATCTTGGAGACACGCCGGCCAAGAAGTGCACCACCAGGCTGCGAACACTGCTCCAAAGGTCTCAGACTTTATAGCTTCCATACATGTTCCCTGTGTGGCTATAAACATTTCCAACAACAGTACCACGGTTCTTCAACCCTGTAGGCGGTTCTTCATGCTGCAATACTACTTGCTTTAATGCAGTGCTGTGGAGCTCCGGAGAGTCAAGTCTCCATCAGGATCCCACTAGGCCATGTTCCCTCCAGTCTAGCCTTTTCTTACTATGGCATAACATTGTATACTGGGCATCTATGATAAAGCAAGCATGATGAAAACGAATAAATGGTTAGACTGGATCCACAACTCCTATACCTGGTTGTGTATGCAACCTGTTTGTGTTTTACTTAGACACCGTACTCGCAAGAACTGCATGAAAATCAGTTGCATATTATTTAGCCAATTCACTTGGAGCTACAGCAGAGAAGTGACCCTGAACTATGCTCTTTTGTTTCCAGGTTTTCCTTCTCGAGGTTCTCCAGTCCATGGCAATTGAAGTGTGTTAATGTATATTCCACACACTTGTTCTGGCTACTGAATGCTTTACTGTACCAGAATCCATCGAAGACTGTCCTGAAGAAAGTGGCCATATCAACACTATTACCACTGAAACCGGTAGACAGTGGTTGCTACATTAAGGAGGCCAAAATAAGCCTACCTAGACTCTGAGCAACCTTTTTACTCTCCACATTCCTTGTCATACAAAACATACCCAAGAACGGAGAGTGTGGAGCTGTGTTTTGTCTTCTTCTTCTTGTTCTCAATAGGTGTTGTCATCTTCCCAGGCACACCACTCTTGATTGGGCTTTTCTTTTTAACCTAAGTAACCCTAGGACAACTCAGTTATTCTATGTGATATTAAATTGTCATGTACGCAGATTAGACTGCTGACAATATGCCATAGGCGTTCCTTTTTTAAACAACTCTTTTTCATGTACTAATATACATGGAAGATAGTGTCCCAGGATTGACAAGGTTGAATATTTACTTAGATCTTGAATATTTTTGAAGAAAATTAGTACTGGAAAAATGGTGATTCAGAGTACCTTTACCTTCTTTTTTTGTCCCTATTAGATAATCGGCCCACCAGCACATTCTAGTACTAGACACGGACTTGGCAGGTGTAGTTAGAAAATCGCTCTATCCTCTATCTTTTCCTCCAAAAGCCACTAGTGGTATGTGAAAACTCCTGTGCTGCAGAGAAACTATACGCAGATGTTCTCTGTCCTCTTTTTTTGTGTTAAATATCTCCTGATCAACCACTGGTTTTGTCCATACTTGATTCCACACCATATTGAATATTTGGCCCTTTTCAATATGAAAATGCTACACAGAGAAATGACTACCAGAAATAGCCGCATGAAGTGATATCGATTCCATTGTCTACGTCTCAAAGAGCAACGGCACTGACACCAGAACCCAACCACCAAGACAGTTTAATATACTAAGAATTGTTAATGAGGCCTTGCAATAAATCCTACAATGTGAATGTGCTCACATCCGTTTTGAGAGTAGGTGCATCATTCAACTCCTGTTCTGCTGAAGTTTGAAATGCACCCACTTTCATATTTAAGCTTGGTGAAGGAATGAGCACATTATTATTTTTCATCTATGGTACAGCAAGATCTCTGTTAAGTCCCTGATGTCATAATTAATGAATAAGAAACAGATTTTTCCTCTTAGGGTTATGGTTCACAACTGTTCTGTTGTCTGACTTTGTTAGTTCCTTTTTGATATTCACCCTGCTAAAACACCTTTTAAAGAAAATTATCTGCTGTTCCAATTTCCTGTTTGTCCTGACACCTACGATGAGGGTCCAGATTCTTGTACTTCCATTTACATTGATTACTCTGTTTGATAAAATCACATTGGGTAAGACACTCCACAGGTCAACGGCACAAATGGGGCCAGGGATGTTCACAAACTGTTTATATGCTACTCAGAGGAGGAACATGCAGGATCTTGCACAGCCCTTACCCACTGGCCAGCTTTTCTTTGTCTTCCAACGTGGGAAGATATAGTTATAATGGATTTATATTGGCACACTATGTGAAGAATCCTGCAGAGTCATCACAAAATCCTAGCCTAAAGTCCCCTCCTATGTGGCCAGCGGAAGGCAGCTGCTACCTGATCTTTACCCTGGGGGTGGTATCAGGAGGGAGGATAACATGGGAGGAGATGGCTGTCAGGGGGAAGTGGTGACTCCTTGAGGAGCGACACAGTATTCATCCTTTGCCAAGGATGACAATCTAATCAAGCTGCCATTGTTCAATTCCCTCCTATGAAACTACTCATAGAAAATGCTATGAAAAAAATCATCTAACCAGAATAAGGTGTGTACCTTAGGTGTTCAGGCCTTAACTATAATATCCACTAATTGTCATGATACTGTCTTAAGTAGAGGTACTCCAGTGTTCGAACACAAACCTTTTTTACAATATTTCCTAACTCTGACAACTCTCAGTTTACAAAACAATCTGAACTATTTAAGTATCAAAGCACCAAAACCACTATGGACTTCTAGATCGATAATGCCTGTGCTACTGGGGCGAGGAAGAGGGGCTCAGAGTTAGTAAGGATTCAAAGAGCTATTGACCAGAATGTGTGATATAGTTGTTGTGAAGGAAAACACCTGAGTGGGTCATTTAATTTGAGAAATTAATTGCAGCTGAAAAAAGGTGTGGACAGTGTAGATGAAGTAGACCAGAGTGCTGATGTCGCTGTGAAAGCAGCATGAAGTCCAGCTGATGCTGATGCGAAAAGGGAAGCTGTGCGACAGTGCAGAGTGGGCACAGTGAGAAGTGGCATCAGAGGGGGAAGGCAAACTGAAGGGGAGTTGTGCTCTCATTCAGGCGAACAATGCTACAGTGTGCCAGAAGAAGCAGAGGATCAACTGAGCTGCTGGAGCTCTGAAGAAGAAGGAAGCAGTCCACTGAAGTTATGCGGATGCTGTCAGCAAAGCGGACAGTACACAGGAAGTCTGCCACATCTGCTACCAAAGAAGCAGAGACACCAAACAAGACCAGTGAGTTGGTATTAATCCAAAGATGAACCCGGGGTACCATGAAAAGGCCATTTGATAGCAAATGACAATTTTGAATACTGAGTAAAGAAAGTAATACAATGGCAAACAGGGCATAGTTCCCTTTTCATGTGACATCAATTTGGTAAACCTATAACACGCATTGCTAACAGCCAAGAGGCTGTAAAGAAATAGCGCAGAAGTAACAAGGGAGTAATTCCGCTTTCATGGGACACCAATTGGGGGAAACCTATAACCATCATTGCCAACAGCTAGGAGGCTGTAAAGAAATAGCGCAGAAGCAACAAGGGCGCAATTCCTTTTTTGTGGGACACCAATGGGGGGAAACCTGTAACCCATATTGCAAAGAGTCAAGAGAACGTGAAAAGAGGCAGCCACTGTTCAACCCTTCTCACTTGGGATACTGGTATGTAGAATCTTCGAACAAATATTGCTACTGAGAACAATTGTCATTGTAGGAGTTTTTATCCTGCAAGGTAAGTTAACCAGGAAAGGGAACAATAGCAAGTGGACCAGGAAAGAAGATGTTTTGAAACAAAGTTTTTGTGGCAGAAGGTGTGGTAGAAAGAAAAGGTTACCACTATTATCATTTTGACAAAGTGCTGCTTTACGAGAAGAAATATTATGTTATCCTGACAAAAGTATTCAGTTGGAAGAAAAAGTGTGATATGCTAATAATTGGTTTACATCCTGAAGAGAACAATTTCATCTGGTTTATGAACCTTTGTTTTGTGAGAAAGAAATTGGCCTTAACAAGAAGGATACCATGGAAGATATCAACAGAATGTAAAACACAGAGAAAAGAGCAGTTTTGGGTCCAGATTACAGAAACTTTGCACTGGTGCAAGTGCAAAGTTTGCATGGTATTAGCACTAGGGCAAAGTGTGCCCTATTTTTAAAAACACTGGGACACATTAAAACACCATTGCACCTCGACAAGTGCAGTTTGGCATATGAAAAGTACCAGGGAAAAAATTGCCCTAGTGCTAAAAAGATACATACTAATACCGTGCAAACTTTGCACTTGCAATGGTGCACAGTTTCTGTAATCTGGCACTTGCTGTGTTGAAAAGATAGTGCATAGGTTTAAGATTTCCCCCTGCAAAATTCTCAACTCAGAAAGAAGCAATTCTACACAGATGTAAGTAAGCAGCAGGTATTCAGGAATAAAAGCACAGTGCGCAGGGTTTGAATGCAATCCTCCCTCCCCAAACAAGAGAGAAAACGTTTTTGGAACTTTTACACTTTCAAATTGACGAATTCCCGCCTACATTTTATGATGCAATTTTTAATAAAAATGGGTCAAAGGTTGCTACAGGTATTAGGTTTAACTCAGAGTTGAAATTAAGCCTCTAGCTATAAAAGTGAGGAAGTTATGCATGTTTGAATGAGAGGTGTTTTTGAGAAAAATGAACAGAGAAATTAGAAATTTGGTTTTAAAATGACAGATTGGTTTTATTTGAACTATATTAATGACTAAGAAAAAGAAGAATGCCACCCGGGAATCTCCACATTTACGCACAGCCGATTGTGACCCTTCACGTGGCGGATACTCCGTTTTTCTTTTATGGGAATTACTTTATTTAACCCAAATCACTAATGGCTAATGGTCTAGTAAAACAATTGAGAGAAAATCAGTGCTAACACTAGGGATTACAAACAGGGTTGCAAGAATGGTTCTGACAATATTACTGGTTCTTAAGTTAAAGATGGGATAGGTTGAGAGATGGGGATAGGGCAAGGTAAATATACTATGGGTTACTATGATTCCTGTTGATAATTGCAGTCCACTGTAAATTAAGATTGGACTGTCAGGTTCTGGTCATCACGGATCGGGTCTACAGGCAGCGGGGCACTTCTGGTGGAATTGGATCAGCTGGGTGGTTCTGGTCAATTGGACTGGATTGGATTGGCCCTTCTGGTCGCTGGACACTGTAGATCAGTGGAATGGTGAGTTTCAGCAGGCAAGCCTTAATGGTAGCAAGCCAGACTGGATCAGAAATAATTCCCTTGAGTTTGGGATGGTTCAGGTTTTGGGCCTAGCTGAAAATGAGTTCAGCAAATGCAGAGGCCTGGGTTTTGCAAAATAGTCTGGATCAGGACAAGATGAAGCATTCTGGAACAGGGCGCCACGCGGAAATCAGGATGTAGTCCGGAATCAGTGTGTGTTTGTGTGTTGTGAGGTTCCCTCATTTATCATGTCAAGTGACATCACTCAGTTTAAGGTAGGGGCAGACATACACCCCACACCCCCAAGGCTCTGATAGGTCAAAGGCACTTGCCTTTTCCTGGTTGGATGACAGAAAGGCTTTCATAATTTATGATGTGCCTTGGGAAACTCCCACAGTTAGTAGGACCAAAATGTAACTTCCCACAAATACACATTTCTATAATTATGCCCTCTAATAAAATCGGACACATACATTACATATGTTGTGGGTTATATTTACCTCCAACTCACATTTAAGTGAGACCTGGCTTTGTCTTTCTGTGGAATTTTGTTATTTTAATCATAAAGATTTAGCCTAACAATTCCTAATTCTGTACATATCTGTGCAATCACCCCTAGAACACGGGTATACAGTATTAGATTTGCAGCATTAATAGTCTTTATGCAACTAGTGTTTTTGTATAACTTTTGTCCCTTATACACTACAGGGTTCAATCACTTCTTCAAAAAAGAGCATAAAATTAGATTTACAACAACCAACTTTTAGATTTATCCTTCTTCTTGTGGCAGTTAAAAGTCTTTAAAGCTTAATTACAAATAGGTATTTAACCACCAAAAATTCTTAGCAGTTTTTTAAAACTTTTCTTTCAAATGGCAACAGCTGTCAAATTCCTTTGATCAGGGTGGGATTTCTATTGCTTGAGAGGGGAAGTTTCCTGCCCCTCCCCTCTGCGGATGAGTGTTCAAGCATGCCATTGTCTTTGGCTGGGGCCCAGACAAAATTCTATTGAGTTATTTATCATGAGTATGCGAAAACCTCCCAGCAGCAATTAGTCCTTTCCTGCCAGCAGTGAGGTGTTACCCATTCCCAGGCCAAGGCTATCAGATCAGAATTAAATAGTTAATTACCTCAAGACTGGGTTTTAACTTTGAGGTAC
The DNA here is from genome assembly GCF_040938575.1 of Ambystoma mexicanum. NCBI lineage: Eukaryota > Metazoa > Chordata > Amphibia > Caudata > Ambystomatidae > Ambystoma > Ambystoma mexicanum. The sequence goes on from NC_090928.1 coordinate 1,011,921,590, forward strand.
ATACATCTTTCATTAAAACATATAAATGGCTATGATCTCGAGCATTCCCAATACAATACCTAGCCGTCGGCCCCAACAAAAAAGGCGGCACTGCAGTTTTGCTAGCGAAAGGTATCCCCTTTAAAGAGAAGGAGACCCTGTGCAGCCTGGATGGCAGGTTCATGGCTGTCAATGGGGACCTCTACGGGCAGCTTCACACGCTGATTGCTATCTATGCACCGAACGACGGGCAGGAGACTTTCTACACTACCTTGGAAACCACCCTTCTCCTCTTCCTCGAAGGTCTGGTGGTCCTGGACCGGTCGGGCCTCTCATCCAGCAGGGACTTCAGGCTGGCTTTGGGCCTCTGACACCTGTTCAAGACACTGCACGTGGTGGACACCTGGAGGGTTCTCCACCCGGACATCATAGACTACTCTTTCTTCTCCCACGTCCACCGCTCCTCATCCCGAATTGACCTCATTTTGGCCAGCCCTCAGCTCCTGCAGTTCACGGACAATGTAGAAATAGGCGCAAGGGCACTATCAGACCACGCTCCGATCCTCCTCACTGCAAGGGTCTTCTACCCGGAGACCCGAGAACGACATAAATGGTCCCTATATGAACCAATGCTACATGATATGGTGGTATGGGACTCCATAGCCAGGGTGATCAGCAATTACTTTAAAGAAAACCCCCCCGACTCACCTCTAAGTAACAAGATGAGAAGCCATGAAAGCTGAACATAGAGGAGAACTAATAGCGCAGGCGGCTGCTTATACAAGGAGGCGAACGATGCTCAGAAACCAACTGGAGAGGGAGAAGCGGAAAGCAGAAAAGCCCTAGAAAAGAAGTGGTCCCCCAAGATGGTCAGACTAGCTCGCACAAAACTGGAGGCCCACTACGCCGAGGGCACTGCCCAGACCCTGATCCCAACAAAACAAAGCTACTGCGCACACAGCAATAAAGCCAACAAATACCTGGTGAACAAACTCGCCAAAACTCACCGACGGAACCACATCACTGCACTGAGGGACCCGAATTCGAAGGTGGCAAATACCCATCTAACCAACATCCTGACTGCGGCCCCACGTCCACAGTCCCTCGAGGAGCAATACATAGCAGACACCCGGTTCCCACATATTTCAGAAGCGAACAGAGCTGCCCTGGAAGCCCTGATCACTCCCGAGGAGGTGGAGGAAGTAATCAAAAACCTGAAACCCAGGGCCCCCGGCCTGGACGACTTCCCACCAAAGTTCTACAAACTTTTCCGCCCCATGCTGCTGCACCCAATGACAGAGCTATTTAACTCCTTTCGGGAATCGGGCTCTATCACACCCTCTATGCAAGAATCCACCACAATCCTGCTATTGAAACCCGGCAAGGACCCAAAGGACTGCTCATTGTATAGACCGATAGCCCTGCTCAACGTGGACGCTAACACATACTAAAAGGTTTTAGCCAACAGGTTGGCGCAAATCCTCCCATCTATTATAGACCAGGACCAGGTGGGGTTTTATTAGAGGAAGAAGCACCACAGACAACATTCGCTGAGCGATTAATCTCATCGAAATTGTGACCCAAGAACGCCAGGGCATGGCAGTCTTGACTTTTGATGCCACCAAAGCATTCGACAGGGTGGACTGGAACTTCATGCGGCTCACCATGGAAGCATTCTGGATAGGCCCAATATTCCAAAAAATGGTGCTAGCAAATTACAAAGCTCTGAGGACATCAATCCGCCTAAATCAGAAGACTTCACCTCTGATCCAGCTTTCGTGCGGGACGGGACAAGGCTGTCCGCTCTCCCCACTAATCTTTGCCATGGTCATGGAGCCGTTCGCTCTACGCACACGAGCTAATGAGAACATCACTGGTCTAGAAATAAAAGGCAAACAATTTAAGATGTTCTTATATGCCGATGATGTCCATCACCAACTGCCAATCCTCCTTGCCCGCAACCCTAACTGAGCTAGAGGCATTCAAAGAAGTGTCTGGATTCCAGGTGAATTACTCCAAATCAGAGGCACTAAATGTCAACCTGAGCGCTCCCCTCGTAGCGGACCTCCAGGCACTCTGCCCGCTAACATGGAGCTCCTCCTCAACAGCCTACCTGGGAGTCCGTCTCACAGCAGATCCGAAACAACTGTACAGAGTCAACTTTCCCCGTTGTTCAGGGAATTGGAAGAAGACCTCCGAAGATGGGACAATCAAGAGATCTCGCTATTGGGATGGGTCACAGCGTGCACAATGAATCTTCTCCCAGGCTGCTGTACCTGTGCTCCGCTATTCCGGTCCCCCCCCCCAAAGCAGGCCTTGGAACAGCTACAAAGGAAATTAGCAAAGTTTGTGTGGAGGGGACGCAGAGCCAGGATACCTATGAAGGTCATGACAGGGGCCACGAAATGGGGTGGCTTTGGTCTCCCCAATCTGATGAACTACTTCTTGGCGGCCCAGTTGGCAAGCGCAACGGTCTGGATGAGTCCAGAGGCCCCCCAAAATGGTCCCGCATAGAGCAATCCAGATGTCAGCCACAGCTACATTCCCTGCTACATACCCCGGGCCCACACCAAAGCCAGGTACCGCAGATGCTAGCAGCCACCAAAGTCACTCTTGAGGCATGGGCATGGGTCCATCGGAGGAGGAAGATACCCAGGGCCCCGAGCCCACTCTCCCCGGTCATCTGGAACCCTGACTTTAAACCAGGAATGGAAGCAGTTTGCTTCCACCGATGGACCAACGGAGGCCTTCGAAACCTCTCCCAACTATATGAAGCCAACGACCCACTTAGCTTTGAGTAATGCAAAGCCCGCTTTCACCTGACAGAAGGAGAGAGGTTTACATACTTCCAACTTCGACACTGGATCTCGCAGCCTGCGGTCCGTCGGGGAGCCACCCGGGACCTCCATCCTCTCGAGCTGGCTACTGAAGAAGGCACAGGCCAAGGTTAGGTCACCAAACTGTACCATCTCCTCTAGGAGAACATGCTAAAAGTCAGACCACCATACATGTCTGGATGGGAAAGGGACTTGGGACATCCCATAGAAGATCAGACATGGGTGGAGATATGGTCCAGGATCAGCTCGACATCCAGGTGCGTTACAAAAAAGGATGCGCCCTGAAGCTCCTGCACCGCTGGTACTACTCGCTGGTCCGTCTGCACCAATGTAATGCTGACATTGATCCGAGCTGCTGGAGACGATGCAGCAAACGAGGATCCTTTTTCCACATGTTGTCAAACGGAAAATTATATCGTGCCTCCTATACTGTGTGAATATATATATATTGGCCTATGCCAAGCTGCTTATAAGCCACTTGCGAGGAAATCCGCGTTGCAAGGTCTTGACCTTAGATCAGTATAAGCTGCCATTTAAGATCTATCCGCCATTTTAGATTCTCCCTCTAAAGTCTCCCTTTGTTCTAAGATGGTGGACAATGTAATTTTGAATGCAACATGGCCGTCTTGACCTCTGTGTACAAACTAATGTATAACTTGCCTGCAGGCTACATGTTGGGGTCATGAACTGAGACCTTGTCCTTCGCTGACCTGTGTGTAGAGGATTACTTGCACCAACGAAGCTAATCCGCAAGCACATGTTAAACACAATGGCCCTCATTACGACCTTGGTGGAGAACCATGGTGCTATTAGCACCATGGTCCATGGCGCTAAGTTGCCAACTCCGCCATGGTGGTTGGCGGACTTACCGCCCCATTCCGACCTTGGCGGGGTGGTAAGTCCCCAATCCCCATTTACCCTTCCCCATTCCCATTTTTGCCCCATAGGGCATAATGGGAGTGGGGAAGGCGTTAATTACGCCACCGTAAATTACGGTGGCGTAATTAACAACAAGGTCCCTTAGCGCCATGGATTTTAACACCTGCTTAAAGCAGGTGTTAAATCCGCCATGGCGCTACGGGAACTCGTACTCAGGCGGTAAGGGTCGGCGAAGTTTACGCCGGCGTAAACCCCTTACCGCCTGGGTCGTAATGAGGGCCAATGTATTCAAATACTGAAATGTGAACACTTGTTTGACTACATTGTATAAAACTGTTTGAGAAGGCTCAACATTAAATCCTAAGATATACTGTTACTATTAAAGCTTGTTAGTGAATACATTAAAGGTAAACCCTAAATGTACAGATGTAAGAACTCGGCACGAACCCTAGATCTGTAATGTATTAATCAATATTAACTGGAAAATGGGTTGAACATCGTGATTTCGAGGATATGAAGAGTGCGACTATTCTAATGTACAGCCCCACTCACTGAGCACACCAAACCACGCTGGAGTTTGCTGTGTTGTACTGATGGCCGATAGCTATCAGTTGCTTTGTCCTTTGAAACTTTTCAGTATCAAATAAAGATCTTTTGTATGTTCCTTTGTAACCCACGTTTGGTGTATTTCCTTTTGGGGTACTCAGCCTCGATATCTTCTTTTTGTTTTCACAGTTGGCGCCCGAATAAAGACCCTCAAGATTGATGCCGGATTATCGAAGGTTGACGCACGCTATCGGACCGGGATCGGATGGTGTGACAAAATAAAGGTGCTCCTTTCTGAAAGAGACGCGACACCTCAGCAGCGCTGCACAACCCGATCCCTGGATGATGAGCTTGTGGTCTGAGACGGCATCTTGACGATGGTCCACTTATCGAGGCGGGCAGATTTGCTGAAATCACCAAACACAAGGTAAGATTAGTTAGAAAAGAATCTTTGTAATCCGATCGGACCTCCTTAGGATTAATCAGGTGAGTCGTGACCCGATTCTTAAGTATCCTGATAATTTGTTTTGGCGCATTGTATCTGCAAATACAATTATTGACCAGGTAGCAATAATATTTTGATATGCCTGGGAGATTGTCTACCTGCTTCAGGGCGTTATTCCGCAGTGATAGGCAATCTTTGGAATTTAGCCATCCGGCACCACAGGAGGGGTCGCCGGCTTGTACTGTGTACTGTAAGCATGGCATTGGTAGTATAGTGTTTAATGATATTTGGCACAGGCAAACCAGACATGCTTTCGAACTTCAGTGGCCGACCAATGGAAGTGTTGAAATCCCTCACATTGAGCATTTAGAATCCATTTTATTAAAGAAAAAGGCTAGACCTGCAGCATTCGATGTTTTACAGAATTGGAAGAAAGAAGATTTGTCACAGCTTAAGAGTAGAGAAAAACATGTGCGCTGTCATAAAATGAACGCCGAAAAAGCATTGTTATATGACCAAGATAAACAGTCTGAATCGGCTAGGACTATGGATAGGGCTTTCTCACTTGGCATTCAGAAAGACTTTCATGTTTCCGATAAACTTATCGACAAATTGTTAAATGAACAAAGGCCTGGTGCCTCTGTGCCACCTCCGTATGTTCCTCTTCCTGCTGTTTTGCCTCTTCCTGCTGTTATTCCTGCTCTTCCTGCTGTTGTTCCTGTTGTTCCTGCTCCTCCTAATGTTCCTCTTCCTCCAGTCGTTGTTCCTCCACCTGTTCCTCCCCCTCTTCCTATTGCACCAGTAATAGTACCTCCATTGAATGTACCTGCTCTCCCTCTTCCAAGTGGTCCTGCACCGCTTGTATTTGATCAAGGAGTGAGATCGAGGGTTGTTACTCGCAATACTGTACCTCCAGAGACGAAACTGAACTTGATTACATGGGCTAAGCATTGTATGGAGAGAGATGATCGAGCTAATATTTTTGCCACACTTTCTAATATGGACAATTGTCCTGAGAAAAATGTTTTTATTGAGGGATTAGGGATTCACTTATGTGTAATGTGGGACAGACTAAACAATACAGATCTCCCACAAGGGTTGAGGGATGTGAACACATTAGCGCTTTCTAGAGACACTGTGGAGAAAGTACGAGAGCATGTTGAGAGGATATTCGAGTATAGAAAGGAGTTGGAAAGGTTACAGAATGAGGATGATGATGAGGATAGTACGTATGTACAGAAACAGTTCCTTCCTTGTCGCAAATCGATATCCGAAGAAACACAAATTTGTACGAAAGATGCGATTAGATGTATTTCAGACATATCGATAACTCCAGTTGAAGTATATGACACGTATAGTCAGTATACACCAGAAATGCAGAGGAAAGTGAAACAGGTAATGGTAGAGTACCTGCAGGATGAATGTGTGAAAAGAAAGCTTTGTTGTCCCACAGAATTATTAAGTATTTATAAGAGAGCTTTTTCACTTGACACTTCTTCAACTGCTTTAGCGCTCGATTTGGCTCTGTTGCTTAGTAAGTGTTCGGAGTTGCCTACTTCTCAGTTGCCTATGAGAGAGGTTCCTCCGACATATTTTCCGAAAACTGATATTGCGGCTGATGCTGTTGCAGGTACACCTGCCCGAGAAATTCCTGCACATTATGTGTCGCAGTTTGTTCACGTCCCGTTCTCAAGACAGGATGTGGACATCGTTAGACAATCTATTCCCGACATTAGAAAAAATCCAACAGGATTCTATAAAGAAATGGAGTCTGTCTTGCAGTCCTCAGTCTTCACCTTAAGTGATATTGATCTGTTATTTCCTGTACTCCTGCCCGTAGATTTGTGGAAACAAGTTAGGACTATAGATGATGTAGCAGGGTTAGGAGATACATGGGCTAACATAATTAGACTCGATGGAGAAAGGCGAGCTGGCGAGAGACCACCTCAGGTGATACTAACTTTACCTGATAAAATCATTGAGAAATTGAAAACCATAATTCCCGAAAAGAGAATTATTTGGGACAAGCTTACGGCCTGTGTCCAAGGGAAACCTGATGGTGCTACCGAGTTCTTTAATCGGTTCAAACAGGTATTCTCGGATTTCAGTGGACAAGACTTAGGCACATAGTCTGGGAAAAGATTATTTGTAGACACATTTGTGCGTGGATTGTTGCCTGACATCCAGTCACAAATTATGTCTTCTGAGAGCGCTTGGCAAAGCGAAGTCTCAATCAGAAGTACTGCACATGGCTCAGTACTATGAGAATCATGTCAATAATGAAAAAGAAAGAGTCGAAAAAAGGAAAGGTGATTTGAAGACAAAAGTATTATTGCAGCAAATTATTAGGGGTCCTAGAGGGGGTAGTTCGCAGATTAGAGGTCCCACAAGGAAGTATTCCTTTGGGTCCTGTAAACATTAACCAGTGTGCCTATTGTAGGCCAGAAGGTCATTGGCATGCACAATGCCTGATCCTTCGACAAAGTTCAAATAATGCATTTCGAAACATGGGTAGACGATCCAGAGGTCGCCCGGGTGTAGGGGGCCCTGGTAGAAGCCAGTTTGCACAGGATCCACAGCAACCATTTTTGCAGGATAATCAGGTACCAAGTGTGGATACTAGAAACATATTTGACCATCCTTCTGCTGCTTACCTCTCTGAAGAAATTCCTTTTGATGACATTTTGTTTCGTAAGGATTGCCCGAAGCAGGGTTTGGAACCCACGCCTATTCCCGTTAATCAGAAAGGTCCCTACGTTGAAATGATAGTGAGAAATAGGAAGCATCTATTCTTGATAGATACGGGGGCACAGAAGTGTTCCATTGATTATTCTCGGGTTCCAGACATTCCACTGTCAGAGCAAACCAATGTTTCTGTAGGGTTTTCTGGCACACCAGTTGTTTGTCCAGTTTCTTCACCGGTACCTATTTCTTTGGGTCCCTTTACGGACTACTGTCCATTCCTTTTGACTGTGAATTGTAGAGAGAATTTGCTGGGGTTGAATCTGTTGAAAGAATTAAATGCGGTAATTCATTGTTCTTCTGATGGAGTGCGTTTGGTGATTTCACCACAGCAACTTTCTGTCTCTCAATTCTTGACTAGAACTTTTCTGCCAGAATTCAGTGATGTACCAGTTAGTTTATGGGCAATTGACGACAATTATGTCAGTGTTTTACAGATCAAGCCTGTTAAAATAGTCTTGAAACATGGAGTACAGCTGCCACGTATTCCACAATATAAGAATTCAGTCGAGGGTGAACAAGCTTTGAAATGCATTGTTTCCGATTTTCTGCATAGAGGGGCGATTGAGGAAATTGCAGGTAGTTTGTGCAATAGTCCAATTTTGCCCATGTACAAAAAAGGAGATAATGTAATTCCTTTTCGTTTCATAATTGATCTACGTGCCATCAATAAGGTTGCCGCACCACCATTTCCAATTGTACCTGATGTGACGACGATATTAACTATGATTCCGGCTTCAGCTACTTACTTTAGTGTTGTGGATCTGAAGAATGCTTTCTTTTGTATTCCTATAGACAAGGACAGTAGATATTTGTTCGCGTTTACCTTATGGGGACGCTCGTTCACCTTTACCCGTGCACCGCAAGGTTACACTGAAAGTCCTAGCATTTATAGTAGGGCTTTGAAAGAACAGCTTGATACACTTGAATTGCCCTCTACTTTTACATTGCTTAAGTATTTTGATGACTTGCTTTTGGCTGCCGATTCTGAGAGCGCTTGTAAGGATGGCACTGTGTTATTACTTATACATCTGGCTAAACATGGCCACAAAGCTTCGCTTAAAAAATTTCAATATTGTTGCCAGGAGGTCACCTATTTTGGCTATCTCCTGTCAAAAGAGGGAAGATGATTGACACCTGAACGAATAAAACACATTTCTGGCATGTCTGTCCCAAATACGCAGAAAGAAGTTAGAGCCTTGATAGGAATGGCTTCTTACTGTAGGTTATGGATCCCGAACTTCTCATTAGTGATTAAGCCGATGTTGGCTTTGACGAAGAAGGGCATTTCTTCACCATTGCCGTGGAACACAGAGCACCAGCAAGCATTTGATCTGCTCAAGACCGCATTGTGCTCGGCACCGGTTTTGGGCACACCAAACTATGAAAAGGCCTTTGTGTTGTTTGTGCATGAATGTGCTGGATGTGCTTTGGCTGTATTAACGCAGGAACATGGAGGGAAAAATAGGCCATGCGGTTACTTTTCTTCCGCTCTTGATCCTGTAGCATGCGCTTTGCCAAGATGTTTGCGAGCTGTCGCTGCTGCGTCTGTAAAACAGAGTGAGGGAATTGTCCTAGGCCATGATCTAACCCTGATGATGCCTCACTCTGTAGATGTTCTATTGAACAGAACTCAAATGCAACACCTCACTTACACACGGTTGACGAGATATGAATTGATCTTGTTTGCTCCCCACATACAAATCAAGAGGTGTTGTGTTCTTAATCCGGCTGAACTCTTACCTTTCCCGCAAGGTACTGCTTGCAGTAACGAAGAGTCACATGATTATCTGTACACTACCGAACCAGAGACAAAGGATAGAATTGATCTAAAGGACACTCCTTTGAATAATCCACAAGGGGAGCTGTTTTGCGATGGTTCCTCCTTCAAACTTCCGGATGGTACATCCACAGCTGCTTATGCAAATACCACATTAAGCATGGTCGTGGAAACCAAGAGTATCACGCATAACTCTGCGCAGGCCGCAGAGATTATAGCATTGACCCGAGCTTGTGAACTTTCCAAAGGGTTTACAGTAAACATATATACTGATAGTCAGTATACCTTTGGGGTGGTTCACAACTTTGGCAGACTTTGTTCGGAAAGAGGGTTCTTAACTTCACACGGTACAAAGATTCAGCATAGCTCCCTAATAGTACAACTTCTCTCAGCGCTTGCACTCCCTACTCAGTTAGCTGTTGTGAAATATGCAGCACATCAAATGATTATAGATGATATAGGAAAAGGGAACGCTTTCGCTGATCAGATAGCTAAACAGACTGCTAACAATCTTTCCACAGAGATGTACATTTCAAGGGAGACATTAAATGCCTATGTAATGGATGAGGGTGTCAACTCCGTAAAGGACATCCAAGCCGATGCCACACAAGAAGAAACTAAGAGATGGGCAGAGGGTTTGGGGAAACTTGATGATGATGGGTGTTGGGTGGATGTAGTTGAAGGAAAATGGCTACTTCCTGATGCATATGTAATGATGATGGTCGTCATGGCTCATGGCCCTACCCATACATGTGCCCGGAAGCTTACACAAATGTTGAAGAAAGTTTGAGCAAATGACAAAATCTCTAAAATAGCTGTGCATTATGTTCAGAATTGCATGATCTGCTTGCAGCATAATGTGGGAAAGGGAACATCAACTCCCAGGGGAAGTTTTGGTCCACCTTCTGTGTCCTTTGAGGTTATACACTTTGATTTTATCGAAATGGAACGGTGTAATAACTTGAAATATATGTTACTTGTCATCTGTGATTTCAGTAAATGGGTCGAGGCTTTCCCTGTTAAGGACGCTACAGCCATTACTACTGCAAAAACTATGTTAAAAGATTATTTCCCTAGGTTTGGGCTACCAAGAGTCATCTGGTCGGACAATGGTCCACATTTTGTCGCTGCTCTAATTCTGCAGATATGTGCGGCATTACAAATTGACAAACGGTTCCATTCGGCCAGACATGCTCAGAGTGCCGGATTAGTATAAAGACACAACGGCATCATCAAGAACAATCTTGCTAAGACGTGTGCCGGCACCAAACTAAAATGGCCAGACGCCTTACCGATCGTGTTACTAACTATGCGTACAACCCCTCAAACTATGACTGGGCTCTCTCCATTTGAGGTGGTAATGGGGAGACCTGCGAATATCTGGAACCTTCGAAATGTCGATCTTTAAAGAATGTTGAAAATGTACTTCTTTCAGATTACTGTAGCCAGTTGACTAAGAACCTGTATTTGATTTATCACCAGGTGCGAGAGGCCTTACCTGTACGATACGAGGGCCCAGGTCATAGCATCCGGCCTGGAGACTGGGTATTAACGAAGGCATTTGACCGATCTTCTTGCCTTGCACCTCGGAGGCGGGGCCCGTTCCAGGTCCTGCTGGTCACACAGACTGCGGTGCGTGTCGCAGGCAGAAAACATTGGATCCACGTGACGCATGTCAAGAGACTTCCATACCCAGTGCCACACGATACAGAAGAAACAGAATCCCTCACCAATACTGCAACCCACGATCCCGAAGCAGTAAACAGCAACAACAGTGAATCAGAGTCTCTTCTCTGAGCCCGTGAGGCCTGGGGAAGCAGCCATTTTGTCTCCACACTCTCCAAAAGTTTTGTTTTCCGGAAACTGTTGTTCCGGATCTTGCATCTTCACTTGCTCTTGATACGTCGCTTCCAACGGGAAGTGACGACACATTGTTCTCGGATCAATCAGTACCGGGGACAACAAGGTAAAATTTGCATCCAAGAAAATAGACTTACGGCACGGTTCGGCTGTGTATGCAAAGAAGAAAGGAAAATCATCAAGGGCTTGCATTTTGCACGAGTAATTGTTTGAGAAAAGGGGATTCTGTTGGCTAGGGTTGTGGAAGGACTAAGAAGTCGCTCAGCCAGGAGGTCGCCAGCAAATAACATTGGGGTTTTTCGTTTTAAGACTGCAATGCTGCAACCGCTACCGCTCGTACAGGACTGATAAATGATCATGTGACCAGCAGTGAGAATGGACAAATTGTTTGGGCCCCGAAAACGTACTGCTGTCTTTTTATAATGTCAATTGGGTTTATAATAGTAACTGTGCTAAGTTTATGGTACCTGGAAGAAGTGCATCCATTCGAAACCTTGTTACTGACTGAAAATGTACCCACTGTCCCTACTCCTTTTGTGCATTTGCATACTTTATCTCCTAGAGATTCTCAGCATAGACAGAGATACTATAACAACACATTATTACTTATCATGAATGCTGCACATGCTATTTTTAATAAGTCCAACTGTTGGGTCTGTTCACATTTACCGCAACACAGGGATAAGGGGCTAGGCTGGTATATTCATCCTTTACCTTTGACAACTGCTTGTTATGCTTCTCTTAGAGCACTATTCTTTGGCCGATGGAACAATAGCATCTCGGGGAACTTTGATGGTACTAATTTGAATAATTTTGAGAAACGTGTTCTTACGCCTTTGGGATGCTCGCTTTTCGCAAATAGGAGCAAGCTCAACGTTGCTTCTATTAGGCCTTCTGATAGACTGTCTTGTCCTTTTCAATCTTTGATTTCTTTTAAGATGGTTCCTATAAGCAATAAGGATGCCATGCCTCCATCGTACACTGTTAACCATAGCCCCGATTCAGTTTATTTCTGCATACAGAGGAATGGTACTCAGTCATTGGGAAATTTTAAAGGTTGTGCCAACGTTGCAAATTTGACTGGGGAAGACAGACCTTTGTATGTAGGCGAACCTGTCTACTTTGTTTGGGGTAATGTAGCATTTCCATGGTCCCAGGGATTGGCAGGGAACTTGTTATTTAGGTATCTTGTTACCTGGTGTATTCATAGCCAGTACTGTAGAGATTTCAAAGGCTCGTCCACGGCGGGACGAGAATGGTGACACTCCAGCACAGGTTCAGGGGGACGTAGCGAAATCCCTTGTGCCATTTTGGGGACAAATAGCAAACTCTGAAGACATCACGAGACTAGCGAGAGTACTGGAGAGAACCATCAACCGGACCACGGACATACTCTACAATGTGACGTTAGAACAGAAAGTAATAAGATAAGTAGCACTTCAGAACCGGATGGCATTAGATGTCATTTTGGCTGAACGTGGTAGAGTGTGTAAATTAGTGGGGTCCGCCTGCTGTGTTTTCGCGCCAGATTCCTCCCCAACTATCTTCAAGGCAATACAGAATCTGCACGTCCTTAGTTCAGAAGTGCATGTTCCCGAGGGAAACTGGGATCTTAGCGCTTGGTTCTGGGACTTCTTGCGATATTGGGGTTGGAAGGTGCTTTCGGTCTTGCTGATCATTTTGGGAATTCTGTTGTTTTTTTGCTGTATACAGTGTTTACCTAGTATATGTTCGATGCTAGGGGGATGTTGCGCACAAGCGATAGGTACAATAGGACACAAGGTATATGCCCCAGATAAGAGTTCCAAACAGTATGTGCTGGACGAGATTTTGATAGACGATCTAATGGCATAGATATTTCTGACAGTGATTCAGGGTGTATGGATATTGAGACGTGGAATTGTTTGCAAAGTGACCAGAAGTAGTTTAGCGCTTGGCATAGGGCAAAAGGAGGGTTTGTCGAATGGAAAATTATATTGTGCCTCCTATACTGTATGAATATATGTATATTGGCCTACGCCAAGCTGCTTATAAGCCACTTGCGAGGAAATCCGTGTTGCAAGGTCTTGACCTTAGATCAGTATAAGCTGCCACTTTAGATCTATCTGCCATTTTAGATTCTCCCTCTAAAGTCACCCTGTGTTCTAAGATGGTGGACAATGTCATTTCGAATGCAACATGGCCGTCTTGACCTCTGTGTACAAACTAATGTATAACTTGCCTGCAGGCTACATGTTGGGGTCATGAACTGAGACCTTGTCCTTCGCTCACCTGTATGTAGAGGATTACTTGCACCAACGAAGCTAATCTGCAAGCATACGTAAACACAATGGCCCTCATTACGACCCTGGCGGATTTTCTCCGCCATCGGTGGACTTTTCCGCCATGGCGCAAAGTCCCTTTACGCCATGGCGGATGGCGGACTTACCGCCCCATTCCGAGGTCGGCGGGGCGGTAAGTCCCCATTGACCCATTTACCCTTCCCCATTCCCATTTCGGCCCCATAGGGCTCAATGGGAGTGGGGAAGGTGTTAATTACGCCACCGTACACTACGGTGGCGTAATTAACACCGAGGTCCCATAGCGCCATGGATTTTTACGCCCGCAAAAAGCGGGCGGAAAAATGACCATGGCGCTATGGGAACTCGTAGTTGGCGGTAAGGGGTCGGCGCAGCTAACGCTGGCGCAAACCCCTTAGCGCCAGGGTCCTAATGAGGGCCAATGTATTCAAATACTGAAATGTGAACACTTGTTTGACTACATTGTATAAAACTGTTTGAGAAGGCTCAACATGAAATCCTAAGATATACTGTTACTATTAAAGCTTGTTAGTGAATACATTAAAGGTAAACCCTAAATGTACAGATGTAAGAACTCGGCACGAACCCTAGATCTGTAATGTATTAACCAATATTAACTGGGAAATGGGTTGAACATCGTAATTTCGAGGGTATAAAGAGTGTAACTGTTCTAATGTACAGCCCCACTCACTGAGTACACCGAACCACGCTGGAGTTCGCTGTGTTGTACTGAGGGCCGATAGCTATCTGTTACTTTGTCCTTTGAAACTGTTCAGTATAAAATAAAGATCTTTTGTATGTTCATTTCTTTCATACGCGTTTGGTGTATTTCCTTTTGGGGTACTCAGCCTCAATATCTTCTTTTTGTTTTCACAATGTGGTGGGAATGCCGACAGTGCAAACCTTCTGGAGGGAGGTCCTGCAGATCACGGAGGACATCACTCAGTGCAGACTCCCGATGGACACGGAGGTCATCCTGCTTGGGGTGGCGAGCCCGGACTGTTATCCCAGAGGTGGCCGAACAGCCAAACTGCTCACACATCTACTGTTAGCAGCCAAAATCACGATGGCAAGGAAGTGGAAAGCCCAGGAGGGCCCGTTGATGGCCCTCTGGTGGATAAAGGTCTGGGAGATCCTGGTGGCGGAGAAGGTCACTGCAGTGAAGGAAGGGGCCCTCCACCGCTTCACCGACTGCTGGGCTCCAGTACTGGACTACCACTCCTGTTTTCCAGCCCTAACATTTCAACCCCACCTGGTAGCGAACTTTCTGGGCCCTCAAAGCCCGGATGGGTCCCCTACCCATCAAAGCACTACGAACTAAAGGAGGGGGGGTGGGACTGATGAGAGTGGGTACAGAGCAAGCTTCATGCATATTAGATGTGAGGAGAGTCTTGTGGACTCATGTAATGCATAGATAATGCTGTAACCGAAAAAAAGAAAGTTGTTAAAAAAACATATAAATGACACAGTTTATAGGTGGAGTCTGACATTTCTTACAGAATTAGGCCTTTCAACAAAACATGCTTTAAAAACAGGCGATTTTGCACTTCCTTCCTGGAAAAAGCACATTACTGAGTCTTTTAATTCACATTTTCCTCTGCAGCACACACATTTTATTCAACACCAGTTTTTTCCTTGTGTGCCGGAATTTTTTTACAGTCTGGATATCAATCCTTTGTGAAGTTTCTGTCTGCACAGTTGAAATTGTTACATATTGCCATTTATAGCCGCATTTTTCCTGTGGAACTGAAAACAAATGTTGTTGGGCTGGTTTTTCATGAGATACATTTCTTAGCTGCTGTCAGTCACTGAGGCCCAGCTCCTCTGAGCCGCACTGGATGATCTGTAATTCTTTTGCTCTCAAGGATTCACTGGAAAAAAAATGGATCTAGCGCCAAAAATAGCACTTTGAAGGTTGCAAAGCTACATTTTAAAAGGCATTTTCAATTTTCAGGACAATTCTGCTGCCTTTCTCCATGTTGAATGTAACAAAGCCCACTGGCATGTTCCTGCAGTGATAACTCTGTTTTTACCCCCACTTTGACTGTGTGTGGCAGGGGTGCAGCCTTTTGTGGTTGTGACCAAAATGCAGTTTTGCAGATAGTTGTACGCACAGGGGTTAGCACATCCATTTTTGGCTGTTTCTTTCCCCATTTGTAAAGTGATGTAGTGGGTCACATTGGAATGGGTCAAAATATCCCACACATTATTTGAAACTCCTGCACAGACTTGAGTGTGTTTGTCCTGATCGATGCTCCATGCAAATGTCCAACCGGTGTGTACTTGGTGTGTATTTTGCCATGTGATACTGGAAATTGTG
Organism: Ambystoma mexicanum; assembly: GCF_040938575.1. Lineage (NCBI taxonomy): Eukaryota > Metazoa > Chordata > Amphibia > Caudata > Ambystomatidae > Ambystoma > Ambystoma mexicanum. The sequence continues at coordinate 1,011,937,278 of NC_090928.1, forward strand.
CTAACCCTCTCGAAGTCATTGGTTTTGTTTCTTGTTCTGACGAAGTGAGGCAGCCTTCTCATACTTTACAATTTCTTCATTCTGTTCCATAGCTGTTCCATGTTTACTTGCTGTACATCTTACTTGTTACTCTTCAATATATTCTCCTTCATGATAGAGGGGTGAGGCAGCACCATACTACCTGATAAGCTCCAGTTTCTTCCAATTTCTTCACAGGAACAACAGTTTTAGTGTTCTGCCACCATTGTGCACATGGCCAAATAAAGCAAGTAGTCATATTACCGACCTTGCATTTGGTAGACCCATCGAAAGGCCCTAACACAGAAAAAAAACATTGGGTGTGAATTATCACTAAGTCAGAGTAAAGAAGGTAAATGGGTAACTATTACTCTGGCTCTGCAGCCACACCACTTGCTGCCAGTCAAACACAGAATATAGTGCAATACTCTGTGCCATAGAAGAAGCCCACAGTTAAACCAAAGGAATTCCTCAAATACATGTCTTTCAGAATTCTTTAATGCAGCAACACTGGTATAGTAATAATAGTACCATTTGCCACACAGAAGTGCAAAATAGGTTCCTACTTCTCATTTCTTGAAAAAATCCTAAGGCACAAGATACCCAGGTGTGGCTCCATGGAGAATCACAGTCCAAAGACTGCACCCAATTGTGTTGGTGTGTTGGTGTAACTCGGAACCACTATCGATTTGCAACTCCAAATAACTCCAAGACACTCTATTGATCACAGTAATATCAACACAATCATTCCAAAGGGCATTCTCAATGTGCTCATCTTTGCTCATTTGTCCTCCAGAACAGGCATGGGACACCAACAAAATCCTCCAGGAATAGGTCCATGTCCCACATTGGACAACAAAACACTGTCACAATTGGATCGGCTAGAGGTAAGTGTCCACCACGTTGAACATAGATAACACAAACTCACTGATTTCCCTGCAATTTGACCATACTCAAACATTCAACAGTCAGAGAAAAGGAAAAAGGAACTTGCCACAACTACTACCCCCAACAGTCGAGGACGTCCCCAAACTAAAGTACTCACATCCTTCCATACATTAGCTAATTATATTGATCCCAAAATACATTGCAGCTTAGCACTTACTAGCATTCTTACCAAATGAATAAGAGCATTGAAGCAGTGGAGTGCTCCAACAAATACATAGACCCCATATTTCAGACCAGCAGTTCTCCTGATATACCTATGTTGGTTGTGAATTGAGCTTAGGCTCTTCCATCTGGATTCAAATATACCCAAGTGTCATCACCATAATCCACCAAGAAATATACAAGCACAGAGGACTTTCAGACTTTTCACCTGCACATATCAATACATGAGGGTTTGCACCAGCATCCCCCCTCCTCCCACTAAACCTCCCACTCCTTCCACCTTCACCTCCAGAGGCATTCGTCAAGAGGCTGCCAAAATGTCAGATGCTGTATTATGTTATTGGGGCTTATCCAGTGCTCCACTGCCACTTTCATGGTATCTTGGTGCCCTGGCAGATCTGAAAATGAAGGAGGGCTGGAAGGGCTTTGTTAGTGGGATTGAGAGGGAAAAGCATAAGAGAGCTTTGACCTGTTGTTGGTCACTTTGGTTAGGAAACAACCATTAATGTGTGCTGGTTTGTTTTTAGTTGGTAGTCATTATGTGGCGCTTGGTATGTGAGTGTGTGTGTGGAGATTTGCATGTGACTGGCTTAATTTCGTGCCTGGTGTTGTTTTGTGTATGCAGTTTGTTGAAGATTGTGGTGGTTTTATGTTTTGCTGCAGCAGAGGTATGGTGGATTTCGATCTCTGTTTTAGGGTGAGAAAGCAGCATATTTGAGAGTTGCTAGTGGATTTGTGGACATTTGCATCACATTCAGCTAAATTCAATGCATTGGCTACCCTCAAAACATCATTAAGATTGAATACATTGGCTACACTCAAAATTCATCTAAATTCAATACATTTTCTCCTCTCAAAAATTCATCTAAATTCAATACATTGGCTCCCCTGAAAACATCACCAAACTTCAATACATTGGCTCACCTCACAATTCATCTAAATTCAATAGATTGTCTCACCTCAATTATAAAATATTAAACTACTTTAAACTACTTTAAACTACTTTACATTAAATCACTTCAAGACTAAACTGAATCTATGTACCAAATGTTTGCTGTTGGTCAGAAGGAGGAATAACAAGGCTGGCATAAAGAAGCCCAAGAGAAATGTGAACTGGTTGTCACGTTCCAACCATTGATTGACAACATATGAGCTCATGTTTTGAAATCTCTGAGGTGCCCCAAAGAGATGTTGCAAAAAGAGCATACACAGGATAGGTTCTTCATTGTATATCTGAAAAATGAATTGAGTGGTGTAGTTTCACCATCATCCTCTGCTCTGTGTCAGTGTTTTGTTACCGCGAAACAAAGAAACGTAATCCGTTTCTTGGACAACATCACCATCATCCTCATCAATCTCATCATTGAAGTCAAAGTTCAGCAGACATCAATGTGGGGAAGCATTGAGACACATATCTCCAAGCCCTAATCTACTGGGAAAATCTGTAACTCCAAAATGTAATGCAGATCCTCTTGTTCCACAGAATATATTACTTTGATACCTCACTAGCAATTTTAAAGACCCTGGCACATGTCCTCTGCTCCACTGAAACATAAAAGCATTGGCACAATTGCACTTGGCCAGGCTTTCATATCAGAGCTGGTGGCCTTTGAGCTGAGCTACAAGGAAGTGTCAGGTCAGATGCAATCATGCTAGTCAGGATATTCATTGCACTTGTATCCATGTTCAATGTGATGTTTGCAAATGCTGCATGATAAAACAGTATGTGCAATTCCAGCAGAAGCCACATTCTACTATTGTCATTGAGAACAAATAAATTAGTAACGAGTTATACTGTACACACCTCCACCAGCACTGGGAGTGATTGGTCTCTAAAGTGCTGTATGCTGCTACACCTGGCCCCTTATGCTTAAGGAAGCTGTGTTGCTATGTTGTTGTCCACATAATCAACGTGATTGACACAGAATCCTCAAGCATGTCAAAACAACCTTCTAGTGCAACAGCCTATGACCAACATGCTCCGGAAAATGTAATGAGCCTGAAAAAGCAGTCACAGTGTACAGTGCTCTCTGTTACTGTATACTGATGTGCAGTCCATAATGCACATCATAAATCATCACTCGTGTGCATCACACACCAAAACAACCTGCTAGTGTCACTTGCACTTCCTACCACCAACAGCAACCAAACAGTTGCCAGTCCCCAAATGTAGTGTCACAATAATTTCAGATCAAAATGTAGAGTTTGCTCTGGTATGTTGACTGTTCCAATAAATAGCTGGCAACCGAGACACCAGGGGGCACAGGCGTTATGGCCAATTGAGCCGATGTCCCCCTCGCCAAGCAGGGAACAATGGTGGAGCGTTCCATTATCAGCCAAGTTTTAACGCAGTCAAACCACGAAAACTGGAATCGGAACCAACATGGAATGTGCAGGTTAAGTTGTGAGAGCAATTGTGCTTTTATTTCACCCGAACATGGGCCGGATCCAGTCAACATCGGGTTGGTGTAGAAAACAAGGTGACAGTTGCCGGAGCGCAAAGATAAGGAGCCATGTTATTAGCCTCTGTGGGGAGACACATCCTTCCCCTACGGCACACATAGGATAGATCTGGGCTGCTGGCTCCCGTTGAGGAGAGACGTGCCTTGCTTGTGAGAGCAAAAAGGGGAAGTCGAGATCTGCCTGCTGCCAGTGAGGAATGAGTGGGAGAGGCCACGAGTTGTTCACCGCGGGTCTGGGCCCAGCAAGTCTCGCAACTGGTCAAGAAAGCCCACACTGACTGTCATCAGTCCTATTTGTGAAAAGAGAAAAACGAAAAGAAAAGAAAACCCCTCACTGCAATAAGCAGTGTGGCAAGCACGCAACCTCTACAGGGGAAATTTGATGCCAAGGAGCAGCGAAACAGTCATGCACAATGTGTAGATAAGACCAGCATTAGAAATTCATCATACAACAGCTGGTGTAACTCACTGGCAGGATGATATTCATGGTAGGTGGCAATGACACAGCACAACAGGACTGAGATTAGCAGTGCTAATAATGAAGATGGCCCCAGGAGCGGTGGCATATTTATTGCACAACAAGGAGCCACAGTTCATAGCAGCAACGGTCTGTAATTAAATAAGAAGGACAAAATAATAAAACCTAAATCTAAGTGAACTGTCTTCATATTCACGCAGAGGACACCTTTATAGAGAAGACAACCACAGACAGGGTCATGATTTGAAGATAACCAACCTACAGCCCAGTCAGCGGATCAGTAGAGCAACTTCTAAGCAAATGGTGATCAGGAGTGCCCAGGGCGCGAGCATTCACTACAGATATCCTGGTTTGAGATGGACACAGTAATGGGCAGAGCAGTTAGCACCAAGAGAACAAGCCACCACGACCACCAAACCCAGAGGGTAAAATCTGCACTTGTGATTATATCAACCCTTGATCTGCGCACAGCACACAAGTTATGCAGTTTCTGCCACAAGCCATCAACCATGTAAGTCAGCCGGATGTTCCAGGGGAGGACCACGATAGTGCGATTAAAGCAGACATCCAACTTCTCCTGGAAAAAATCTGATCTATAAAATCTGGTTTGACTGAGAAGGTCACAGACTTGCAAGCCTGAATGGTGAAAGTTGAAGACCATATAGAGACCATAGAGAATAACCAGTTGTCTGTTGATCTTTTGGCAATGACCAGCGAAGCACGGTTCCTAGACTTGGAGCAGAGAGAAAGAGATGTGGAACTAAAATTGGACGATCTGGAAAACTGAGAACAGAGATCAAATATTCGTTTAATGGGCCTTTTAGCGAAAAGCCGGGAGAAACCCCATCTGTGTTGGAGAGTCAGGTAAAGGCCTTGATAGCAACATTGTTCGATCCCACTGAGTTATCCAACTTTGAAATTGATAGAATACACAGGGCTGAGGGTCCAGCTAATGGCCCGAGATTGGTTTTAGGCAAATGTCATTATTTTAGACAGAAACTAGACATTCTGCAAAAGGCGCGAGAGAAGGAACCCATTGATTTTGAAGGATCCAAGGTCAAGATATTTCAAGATTTTTCTGCAACAACGCTCACTAAACGAAAAGGCTGCCACCCGCTAACGACCTGGCTGCGGGAGCACAACACTCAATACAGGTGGGGCTTCCCATTTTCACTAAATTCTGAGTATGACGCGAGGGATTTCAGGTCACATCGAAAGAAGAGGCTCGAGGTATCTTGGACAGCCTTCAATCCGGCTTGCAAGGAACAGCCCAAGATGAATCCTGTATCAATAATGGACCAACATGCATGGACAGGACCACTTCCCTGAACAGACCTGGAAATACAAGTGGTACAACACACCATGAAGGCAAGATGTTTGAGAAGGGCCCATAAGAGACACGGATGTATCTCCATACTTATACAGGCTACACCGTTCATCCTGTGCTTTTTAGCAGCGCCGTGCCAAACAGTGTAGGAATGACTTAACTGTGGAGACTTGATTGGTAAAGAAGGTTGGCGGCGAAAAGTTGGGTTTGGTCTGCAGTGAGTTAGATTAAAGTTGCGGTTCATTCCGCCATTAAATTGATGAATATGATTGCATAGTTTGTTGCTTGGGTGAGATCCCCTAGGTCGGAATGGCCGAGTATTTCCCCATTCAGGGAACCGGGACCCGTTTTTGGGGGTAGCATGCCCTTGTTAAGGGCATGGCTACCTCCAAACTCGTAATGAGGCCCTATATATTAATAGAAACGGAATATGAATACATTGTACAAGGGGTGGCCATTGAGATTGTAGCATGGTCAGACCATGAAATGTGCACACTGGAACTTGACCTGGGTCCTCCCCCTCCAACAGAGTGTAGGTGGATTTCTAATGACACCCTTTATAAAGATTCCCAATTCAGAGGGCCACTTGCTGAGGAAATCAATAACTATTTTGTTACCAATGACTCAGGGAAACGACTCTAAACACGGGCTTGGGTTCCAGGGAGTGCTAATAGCGGAGGGGATATTTAGAAAATGGGCTCGGGTGAGGAGAGAGCTAGCACTCAAAGACAAAATCAGGCAGAAGGAATCGTCTCTCCCGTCCCACCCTAATGACAGAGAGGAAACCCTGGCACATATAAAATTGCTTTGGAAAGAGCTGGGCGAAATATGGCAGAACAAGGCACTGCCCCAGTTGCGATACTTAAAGCAGAAATTCTATGGGAAGGGCGAAAAGGCCCATACAATGTTGGCTACGCACCTACAAAAACAAAGAGCAAACAGGGCGGTACCCATAGTAAAAGATAAAAAGGGGAAAAAGGTGCTTGACCCCAGTGAGATACAGGATAGTTCTCCCGTTTTTATGAGACTTTGTACACAGCGAAAGAGGGAATAGTAGAAGGAGATATCGCACAACACCTGTCGAGGTTCCCTTGCACCCATCTACCCTATGAAAGCCAGGTGATGATGAACAGCCCAATAACGATTGAGGAAGTCCAAAATGCCATCATCAAACTGAAGGCAGGCTCAGCACAAGGGCAAGATGGGGTTACACCACCCTTTTATAAAGCTTATAGAAATTCTTTTGCACCTTTTTTGGTGAAACTCTTTAATACAATCTTAGAATTGGGTTGAGCCCAGCATCATTTATAGTCATACCAAAGGAAGGCAAGGACGCAACAGAATGTGCTTTGTATCACCCAATAGCCCTCATAAACATTGATGCCAAAGTATATGCAAGTGTCTTGGCCAGCAGTCTTGCCCAGATATTACTGCTACTAATACATACTGACCAGGTCGGATAGGTAAAGGTTAGACAAGGCACAGACAATATCCGCAATCCTTTAGATTTGATAGCTTCCATTAATGACTCTGACGATTGTCCCATCCTAATGTCTATCGATGCAGAGAAGGCATTCAACAGGGTCGGGTGGCCTTTTCTGCACGCAGCAATGCAGTGGTCGGGGCTGGGCCAACATTGGGTGATTGGAGCCCTGGCACTATATTGTGATGCTATAGCTAAAGTGGTGGTTAATTGCATTGCATCAAAGTCCTTCTCCCTATCAAGAGGCACTTGACAGGGCTGTCCTCTGTCACCCCTTTTCTTGGTTTTGGTTTTATAGCCCCTGGTGCAAGCAATCCGAATGAACACCCAAATACGAGGGCTGGTTAAGTCGGGACAGGAGTACAAATTGGCCCTATTTGCTGACAATATTTTAGCATATATCACTGATCCAGCAGAGTCAATTTGTACCCTCTTTGCTACTTTAGCAGAATATGGCACTGTGTTGGGGTTTTGTGCTAAGTTAAACAAACTGGTGGCCCTGATACTGCAGCATTGCCATGTCCTCCCAAATCATTTAGCAGCAGACTGGGGATTCCAATTGCAGGCTGAGGGAATCAAATATTTGGGTGTTGAAATCATGAAAGATCTGTCAAATCTGATCTGTGCGAACTATACGCCTTTATGGAACGCCATCAAATCAGATCTGACGAGGTGGTCTAAATTAACGCTATCCTGGCAGCCAGATTCACATCGATAAAGATAAATTTTCTCCCCATGCTATTGTTCTTCTTTCAAGCGCTTACAGTGGTTTTCCCAGAAGCATTTCACACAGAACTAAAAGGCACCATTTTAGCATTTTTGTGGGCAGGTAAGAGACCCCGGGTACCATACACGACGTTAATGACATCTAAGGAAAAGGGAGGTATGGGTTAACTGGACTTCCATGAGTATTATAGGGCCACGCAGTTGCGTGTACTTTTAGATCATTTGCGGGAAAACGCTTAGAAGCAATGGGTTGGTCTTGAGAACAGACTATTTGCACCAGTCACTCTGGGTGAGTGGCTCTGGGTCCCTTATAGAGACATGGCACATCGAATTCGTGAGCACCCTGTTTTGGCAGCATTATGGTCACTTTGACGCCCCTCACAAAAGATGCAGGGAGTGACGACCTGGCCATCTCTGCTTAGTAGTATTTGGGCCCCGCAATTAGACCTGTTAAACAACCCAAATTGCTTTCAACCCCAGTTTGAGGGTGGTCTGGTTAGAGCGGGGCAGATGTGGAAGGGGGGTACCTTTATAACAAAGTCAGAACTAGAAGCAGCACAGCCGGGTCTCGCTATATCACCGCTGCACTACTTACAGTTAAGAAGTGTGATTTTACATCCGCACTGGGTTTAATCTCTTCGAAGGCCTCTTACCCCCTATGAGTCCATTTTTAGTCAGCTTTGTGATTCAAAAGGTTAAATAGCATGATTGCATCCCACGCTGGTCACTAGCGGCCACTTGTCACACCCCAACTCGCAGGTAAAATGAGAGGGGGAGGTGGGGGTTACAGGATTGATACACAGAGCAGTATGGTCCACATCAATATTGATGCAGTACAAGATGCACAACGGAAAGTTACTAATGCATTGGCATCTAACCCCACAAAGGGTAGCAAAGATGTACCCAGGGATCACACCATATTGTTGGAGGGGTTGCTCGGTGGTCAGTGACTATTGGTATCAATGGTGGGGCTGTGTAAAGTTCAGGTGTTTTGGAAACACGTGCATGGGGTTGCAGTTGGTATTCTTTTTCAGAAGAGAATTGCCATAGCATTTTGGTGCTGGATTGGCAAAGACTGATATGCAAATGGTTATTTCCCATCTGTGAAAGGTACAGTGAGCAAAAAGCGATGGCTGCAAACTCTTAAAGAGAGAAAAAACCACCTGCTACCTTTTTTGAAAAATGTTTTGGAAAGAGATCCTAGGTTGGATGCAGGCCATAGATGGCATTCACATAACCATGTCCCCATTACCTATAATGTTTGATATTGAGAAGGATGCTGAGGGGACAAGCACAGTGCCATCACATATGCCCAGGAATTTGCTCCTGGCGGCCAGGGTCTGCCTCATGGTTAGATGGAAAAACAGCACGCGACCATCAAAAAGGGAATGGCTGCATGAATCCCAAACAATATATCAAATGCAAAGCATTACGGCTGCATTGTTAGAGTCGAACACCCATATAGATATGAATTGGCTCCCCTTCCTGGAATACTATGCAGCGAACAGAAGTGTACAGAAGCAACTGGGGGAAAGTTAGAAGTAAGGTGGCCCAACATGATGTGATGTACCACAGTATTTGATGGCTCGAGTTAGCCCTGGTTTTTGTTTCAAGGTACAAGGACATTTTATTGACCAGTTTTTAGCAAAGTGGAGGTGTTGTGAAAAAGAGAACAATTGTTAACAAAGTTTTCTCACTGAATTTCATAGGTTTTTAGTGGCGCAACTTAACCATAATATCCCTTTAACAAAGTTGTTTCACTGAATTTCATAGGTTTTTAGTAGCACAACTTAACCATAACGTCCCTTTAACAAAGTTTTTTCACTGAATTTCATAGGTTTTTAGTAGCGCAATTTAACAATAATAACTTTGACTTTATGTACATGTAATATGGAACATACTGAACCTCTTCTACTGAACTTGATGTCCACAAACTCTTTTAATGTCTGCGGACATGTTTGGAGAACAGTACCACTACCTAAAAACTCTGGGGGGGTATGTTTGATTGTTATATCATAACATAGGAACATTTAACAAATTCAAAAAGCAACACACATACACATTATATGTAGTAATACATAAGAAATGTAACCCATATATGTAACACACTAACCATTCATTTAAATACAATATGTTCTAAAATGGAATATACCAGAAGAAGATAAATTGGCTTCCAACATAAATACCTCACAGACACTACAGAACTAAGAACAAGACCAGACCTATACAGTACATAGAACATATTTTACCTGAAATAGTAAGTGTACTTCATTTTACTCATATATTTATAAACTTTCTGTACTAGATAAAAAAAAATATAATATCTTTTTTTTCTCACCGAAATGTCTAGTACTCTGGAATGGCTAGATGAGCATTTCCCACATGAGGAAATGTCACAAGATAGTGAAACTAATGGTAAACACTTTACAATATAAACATTTAATTATTATTATTTTATATACATTTAACATATATATATATATATTTTTTGTACAGAGCATACCAAAATAGAAAATACCTCTGAAGAAGTTGTTATGGAAAACACGCTTGACAGCATAAAAGAAAACATAGATTTATTGTTGATCAATTTTAATAATTTGAAAACTTTTGTTGAAGATCATTTTAAATCAAAATTGTCATACCATTACCCCACATGTACTTGTCCCCCCTCACCCATATCCCAGTCAATTATCCCCAAACCCTCTCCATAACCCAAAACATTTTGATGAGACTTCCATCCCTTCTTCACCTGATACCAATCATGTTGAAACCCCTAATTCTCCTGTCCTGAAGAACACTTTACCTGTCCGTACTGTTCGCTAGCAAGTTGAAACTGTTCTGAGAACACAATTGGTGTCCTGAAATGTTCGTAAATAAACGAAAATGGAGGTGTCCTGAAGAACACTATACCTGTCCGTACTGTTCGCTAGCAATTTGAAACTGTTCTAAGAACACAATTGGTGTCCTGAAATGTTCGTAAATAAACGAAAATGGAGGTGTCCTGAAGAACAGTATACCTGTCTGTACTGTTCGCTAGCAAGTTGAAACTGTTCTTAGAACACAATTGGTGTCCTGAAATGTTCGTAAATAAACAAAAATGGAGGTGTCCTGAAGAACACTATACCTGTCCGTACTGTTCGCTAGCAAGTTGAAAATGTTCTGAGAACACAATCAGTGTCCTGAAATGTTCGTAATTAAAACGAAAATGGAGGTGTCCTGAAGAACACTATACCTGTCCGTACTGTTCACTAACAAGTTGAAACTGTTCTAAGAACACACGCGGTGTCCTGAAATGTTCATAAATAAACAAAAATGGAGGTGTCCTGAAGAACACTATACCTGGCCGTACTGTTCGCTAGCAAGTTGAAACTGTTCTAAGAACACACGCAGTGTCCTGAAATGTTCATAAAGAGACGTAAATGGAGGTGTCCTGAGGACGCTATGTCTATCCGTATTGTTCGCAAGCAAGTTGAAACTGTTCTAAGAACAAACGCCTGTCCGTAACTGTTCGTGTGACGCACTTTTAATTACTTCAGGACCCGAACAGTGTCCGTAGAACATCAACGTGCATGAGCAAACCAATGTCCGTGCATTTGGTGTCCTGCGGACAGCCGCTTCCTTCGTGAACATGTTCGCGATGCGATCATGTGACTGCGCCCATGCTGATCGCGTGTTCTGAATGCGGACACTGTTTGTGTCCCCAAACAATTTAAAAGTACATTTTCAAGTAATCCACAATATTTTACTATAAAAACTCACCATGGCACAAGTCCCACATAGTAATCCTGAGTTTCTACATACTTTTTGAAACTTTTTGAACCTTTTTTTGTGTTCGATCTGTCCGCGGACAGCACGCATGTCTGCAAACTGCGTACAAGCACCCCTATAGAAGACCACACCCTAGAGCTTATTCTCATTGTGTTTCTCTCTTTTGTACATAGCACAGCAAATTTTGTTGCCAACTGCAAACTGCAGATTTCCATCTCATCTTTGATGGCATCCATGGCTGCACCACTGCCACCTGGTGCTGCACCTGCTTCATCACCACCCCCACCCCCTCCACCACTACCACCTCCCCAATGGCCTAAAGAGGGGAACAGGAGTGAGGATGCAGAGGAGGAAGAAGAGGATGAGGAGAATGAGGTAGAGGAAATCCCAACTACCCGCACTAGGCGTGAGTCTTGGGTGTGGCGGTTGTTTACCATTCATGGGAATGGTCCTAAGGCTTGTGCGAACCGTGTCACCTGAAATGAGTGCAAAATGATACTCAGTTGCGGGAGGCACGGTTCGTACAGCTTTGGGACCACTACCATGAAGTGACACCTGAGGTCATTTCACTCTGGGGCTATTCGCAAGGTTGTACCTTGCGAAGAAAGTAGTAGGTTGATTTCCTCTACTTCATCCTCTGTTTCTGATCCTGTCACCACAAGGACCACCTCTGTGGGACAGCGTCTTCCTCAAGCTGCCTCACAGGCCACACAGAATTCTGATGACCCTTACCTTTCGAGGGTCACAGTTGTATGTGTGTACTGTGATACAGTACTCTGCAGGGGGGAGTGACTTTGCAGTGCTTTTGAGACTATCGTCTCAGAGCATGAGAAGACCTGCACCCAAATAAAACCCACTCTACATCTTCCTCTCTCAGCTCGCCCTTTCTTATCCCTGTGGTTGGTGTCCCCCCCTTTACCCTCCTTTCCCCTCCTCTCCTAGTGTATCGTGTATAAAAAACACAAAAAAATACAAAATTACAAAAATAAAAAAAAATAAGGCTCTTTTCAGAGCCGCCTTTCACAGTTAAAAAATAGAAGCGAAAATAAATGAAGCAGGGCCCTTTGTATTTTTTAGAAGTCTGCGGACAGTCCGCGGACATCAAAAAAATTGGGTTGATACTCTACCATAACCATTGCAATTTTCTCTGGTAGGAAGTGGTGGCTCTGAAAAGAGCCTTTGGGAGGTGTTTGTATGTCAAAAATTATAGTTTTAATGCATTTTGTATATTTGTCAAAAAAATCTGATTGCCAACATAAGTAAAATGGACTCCATCTCTGCGAAAAATGTATGTACTACGAAACATAATATTTTCATTATGAAAAGAGGACATGCCAACGTCTCTTAGAAAGGCACAAACAGCCTTATTAACATTGCGCCTTGCTTTTTCCATTTGTGGACCAAATGAAGAAGAACCAGACCACATTTGTCTCTGTGCAATCCGTGAAAATATTACTTGAGAATTAGGAAACATGTCCATGACCTTCCCAAGTCCTTCTTTCATAGAAAATTGCAAAGAAATTCCAGACACATGTCCTAAACTGTTCCCTCCACAATGAATTACAATTATGTTTGGATGTTGCTCTGTCTCCAAAGTAGCACAAAGAGGTAGCAAGTCCAACCACTTCATTCCACGTACTCCGTGCCAGTGTACTTCCACATGTGGAAATCCAAGATCTACAGTTACTCCACAGCTTTCTGCATGCACCTTCAACCAATGTATCCATCTCCCAAAATCCAAACAATCTGTTTTCTGAAACACACAGCCATATCTATCTGTTGTTCTCTCAGCAATCTGAGAAACTCTCTCCTGGCACAACACACCCACTAAACTTTCCTGACCAATCCCTTTCAGTGCTCATTCTCATTTGCATGACTTCTGAACCCAAAAATCCCGGATGTAACACCCGATGTCCGCGAACTACCGCCATGTCCGCGGACATATCGTAACATAACAGCCCTTCTACCATTTTCACTTCACTTTCTGTACCATTCCCTCATTGGATGTAGCTAAGAAGTCACATGACCATCCACCAATCACATTCAAGACCTCTACATCTAACTGCATCATCATAGATCAGCACTGCAAATGTACTGTGAATCTCTCTGAGTACAAGTGTCATATCATTGGCAAGCACCATCTACAAGAAATATTGTACAAGTCTCCAAGATTTCTAGTTACAGCTCCATGCATATCCAAATGCATGAACACAAACTACAGGTATGCATATTTTCTGTACAATACATGAACACATGTTCAAACTGACTTAATATTTCTGTTTTATTTCTTTATTTATTCAATTACTTTAATTTAAGCATGACATTGAGGCACTATTGCCTGGAAGATCTTAGTAACAGAAATAGTGGTATTCAGTGGTACATTATGAATTTCACAAACATAGTAAAGATATTTTGTTTGCTAAAGTTAGTCATTACAATACAATTTGTTCATTAAGAACATATCATATGTATTGAACTTGTGCAACATATTTTATATAAATAAGATAGTTTTAATGGTTTTGAGGAAGGCGCTGAGGATTTCAATTAAAAAAAATCAATGTCTAAATTAAAAACAGCGCTATATACAAAGAAAATTACTAATTTGTTTCTTTTACGAATGCAGTGAAGACCGTTCTCCTGAAAAGAAGGAACCGAGTTTGAAGAACAAAGAAGAACTAAGAAGTAACCTGTTCATTTTAGAAAAAAAGTAAGTAGAATATCACACTAATATTTGTATTATTACTGAAACACACTGTAAAGTTGATTCATGCTATTTCTGTGCCTAAAAATAGAGATTGTGCACCATTCTGTCCAAATATCCCCATGTCTTAAACAGCGATTTACAGACAGAATGACCCACAAATTCCTATTTTTGGACACACAAATTACCCAACTCAACTGCTACAATTTGGATATTATAGAACAAACAACTGTTTTAATTGTATACATTAGATTTACTATTTGTACTTCTCCACACCACTAGCTTACTTTTTTCTGTCATCTGAACTCCAGTTTAGTAGCATATAAATTTAAGAATACCCCTCCCTACTAGTTGTAGTTCCCAATGCACAATCACACACCATTACATACATTTTTATCATCTTACTCAAACACTCATGCACACAGCACACATACATTGCAGAACACCCCAACCCATACCTTCTTCATTTTTTTCAGCAGACCCTAAAGAATGCCTACCAAAAGTCAAGTCCGTAGAAAGCAACGCAGAAGTAGAGCAAATGAAAATTAAAGTGTCCGACATAAGCATCCATATCTAGCGGGATTTGTAAAAAAAGCTGAAACAAAACAGCTAATACAGTCATTTAGTGAAACAAAAGAAGTTTCAAGTGGAAAAACTTTGCCTCCTCTATCAAAATGTAAAACAAACCAGAAAACAATTAACAAAAAATCAGCTATCACTACATATAAAACTGCTTCTATAAATCTTGATAAAGTTAAAAGTAAGCATACCAAGAAAAGTATTTTAGCCAAAATGTTCCGTCACAGAGTCCTTCAAAATCTTATAAAAATAGGAGAGAAACCAGGTTCAACCGTTAAAACTATCGTAGGAAATTAATCTTAGAAGCATTGATAGATAGTGCAATCCTTCTCAAAAGAAAGTTATTTATTTTAGTGTTAAACAAAATGAAACCACTAACAAAACTAATAACTAAATTACAAAAAAGACTTCTCAATAAATGAAATGTCAACAGAAAGAACTTCTTAAGTATCTGCGGAGGTGAATGGGATCACAATACGAGCACAGAACCATATTTTAATGAAGAAGCGTACAAACAAAAGCAAACAAATACAATTGCCATTCATAGCAGTGGTTGAGGTTATGACAAAAGTGAATAATACCTACCATAATGGAACAAGAAGTACTCCTTACAAAGATATGCCCTGAAAACTTAGAATTACCCCTCCATTCAACTTAATCAGAACATCTAGTGTACAAATGGCCATGCACGCCAATGTGTAACATTCCCAAACATTTTTTCAAGTCTTTACACCAAATCCTCAATCAATATGTAAAAAGCAAAGACAAAATCAAAATTAAACTACTGCAAAATATGGATACCTGTCCAGTGCGCACGTACACAGGACTACAAGGACATTCATTGGCCTGTATTACAGGACTTACTTGTAAAACCACCTTCCATGATATCAAAAGGATATCAACACATCATTCAACTATAAGAAATCTAGTTTATAAACTGTACTATGCTAAAAGTCCTGCTTTAGCACTAGCATATTTAAATAACATTCTTCTACATGGTACAGCAAAAGACCTACTTGAAGAAATTGACTATATCCAGAAAAAATATTTTGGAAGTGAAAGCCACTTACAGAATGAAATAGCTTTAAACCAAATTAGCAACAATTCTACACATGGCAACCTTTTTACTAAACACATACAAAAAAGAAATAGTAAAATTTTAAAGTACATCAGCTGAAGTACCAAAACATGTGTGTGTATGTTGCCGCAGAACTTTTTATAAAAGTAACACGAAAACTGTAGACCTATCATACAAAATAGAAGACAATGAAGATTCTATATGGTTTGAATTAGCTCTCTACCTTGTAGCAGAAAACAAAAACGAAATAACTGACCCCTTGATACTTTACAGTTACTGCACTACAAAACTTGACAACAACCAAACTCCTTCACGTGCTATCACAAATAATTTGGAATTATACCCACTAACAAAACCCCTACAACAACTAAATTTATATGAAATAGCTTTAAACCAAATTAGCAACAATTCTACACATGGCAACCCTTTTACTAAACACATACAAAAAAGAAATACTAACATTTAAAAGTACATCAGCTGAAGTACCAAACCATGTGTGTGTATGTTGCCGCAGAACTTTTTATAAAAGTAACATGAAAACTGTAGACCTATCATACAAAATAGAAGACAATGAAGATTCTAAATGGTTTGAATTAGCTCTCTACCTTGTAGCAGAAAACAAAACCAAAATAACTGACCCCTTAATACTTCACAGTTACTGCACTACAAAACTTGACAACAACCAAACTCCTTCACGTGCTATCACAAATAATTTGGAATTATACCCACTAACAAAACCCCTACAACAACTTAATTTATATGAGAGCATCATAATTCAAACAGTGCACCCATTTCAAGCAATAATACGCCTTCAACCAAAAACAGCACAATTACCTCCCTCTGAACTGGTAAAAGGCATTCGTGGAAAAGTAGTTTATTTACCATTCGATTTAAAAGAAAATGTGCATACTCTAGGAGTGCAACGTCCAATGCAGCAATCTTTAATTATCTTAGTAAATGGAGTACCTACAAAAGACACAAAAATATGGCAACAGTTGGTAGATTTACATAAAGTTAGACATGCCTTGCAATATCTTAAAGAGAATAATGAATATTACAAAGAAATTAATATTGAAGAAAACTTGAAGGATACAACTGAAATAATTCAAGAAACACAAGAAGCTGGTCAATTTGAGCTCCTAGATCCTGCTACAATATCACACACTTTAGACCATTATACAATTCATCCTTTGCACTCTAATGACACCATAGAAGATGCACTGGAAACGTACCAAATGCATCAAACAAAAGGATCACCAATCAGCATATGGGAAAAAAGTATAGAAGCACATGCTTTTCCTCTACTCTTTCCTACTGGCAAGGGAGGAAGGTACGATGATAGACCTATTCAAATATCAGCTTCAGAATACCACTCATTACGGATGTATTCTGAAGATCCCAGATTTAGACAAAATGTGGAATACATATTCCACCTACTCTTTGAAAGTGAACTAGCAACTTTATGTTACAGAGTTGCACAAATATTAAAATCAGGATCACA
The DNA here is from genome assembly GCF_040938575.1 of Ambystoma mexicanum. Lineage (NCBI taxonomy): Eukaryota > Metazoa > Chordata > Amphibia > Caudata > Ambystomatidae > Ambystoma > Ambystoma mexicanum. The sequence goes on from NC_090928.1 coordinate 1,011,954,509, forward strand.
CTTACAAAATATGACAGCTACACAATTATTACAAAAAGTGCAACAAAAAGATAAGGTTTTACAATCAAAAATTACAAATCTATTAGCAAATATGCGTGGTATTAAAGAGTACAGGTTTCGACGTCATGGAGATGTACGTTGCATGATCAGAAACCTTGGGCCACTGACTTGGTTTGTTACATTAAGTTGTGCAGAATATGCATGGGAAGATTTACATGATTTCCTACGCATATCAAACAAAAACAAAACAAACATAGATATACTAACACCTGGAGAACTTTGTTCTTTGGATCCTGTTAATGTTTCAAGATATTTTCACCATCGCTTCATTGCTATGCTACATTTTATTTGTAATAAAACTGTTCCTCCCTTTGGAGAAGTGCAGCTAAATCTTGGTCCAGCTAAATCTAGAAAAACAATCCTACGAAGATATAGAAACAATAGCTAAACGTGATCCCAACAGCCAAGACATTTTAAAAAATAATTTATTGGCCACATACTACCCAAACAGAAGTGATACTTTGGAAACCATGTGTCTATACCACATAGCCCAAAACTACACATACAAAACTACACATACAAAAATAATATGCAACATTTCTTTTGGAGAAAAGAATACCAAGCCAGAGGAGCACCACATATCCACATGCTTTTATGGATTAAAGATGCTCCTAAATTTGGTCAAGACAGTGATGCCACTGTTTTACAGTTTATTGGAAAATATGTCACTTGTGAAATTCCATTGGAAGCAACAAATAGTGATCTTCATGCACACATTTTACAATTTCAAAGACACAAATGTGGAAAATATTGTCGTCGCAAATACAAAAACAAAGGGAAATACTACACCAAATGCCGATTTGGTTTCCCTAGACCAGTTACAAATACAGGTCAAGTTAACAACCTCATGTCTTCAGTTAGACATAGTGTTAAAGGTAAGTCACCTAAAATACATATTACATAAAAAGAAAAGAAGAAGAAAAAATATATCAATGATTACAATGCAATCATTGCCCACTTATGGAATGCAAACATAGATGTGCAGTACATTGTAGACAATTCTACTGCAGTTGCACGATATATGTCACAGCATACTTAACCAAAGCAAAAAAGACAGAGCTCCAAGAACTCTGGAATGACCTGTCATCAGATAAAACAGTGTCTCAGAAATTATACAGCTTGGGCATAAAAATGCTCTCCCATAGAGAATGTGGATCATTTGAAGCAACTGATAGTTTAACTGGTACTGCATTGTATGGCAAATCTGAAAATATAGTATGGCTAAGTCTTGGTCCAGCTAAATCTAGAAAAAGAATCCTACGAAGATATAGAAACAATAGCTTAACGTGATCCCAACAGCCAAGACATTTAAAAAAATAATTTATTGGCCACATACTACCCAAACAGAAGTGATACTTTGGAAACCATGTGTCTATATCACATAGCCCAAAACTACACATACAAAAATAATATAAAACCTGATGAAAAAAAAGGTAAATACAGAGTGACAAACTGTGAAGGCAGCTTAGTTAAACTCACTAAACCAAATTTAATTAATCATATCAAATTGTCATTAAAGACTCCTCAACATAAAGAAGTATATTATATGTCCCTGCTACAACTCTTTAAACCATGGAGAAAAGAAGAAGAAATACTAGATAACTATGACTCATATGAAGATGCTTTCAAAGCAAATGAAAACACTATAACTGATGTAAACTTTACACAGTAGAAAACAATGTTGCACAATGAACAGCAACACGAAGAAGAACTCCAGGCCCAACTAGATAAAGAAACTCCTGACAGTATTCAACCTTCTGTAACAGGAAGCCAAGAACCACTGGGAGAACCACTAATAATAAATGAGGCAGAATTAGCTATGATAGACGTAGAAAACACCATGTGTCAGTGTGAAGATAAAGAAGACTTAACTATACTACAATCAAAACTAAACAATGAGCAACGTAGCATTTCTCTAGAAGTAACAAAACAAATTGCACATGGTGTACAACATGAAAATGAAGAATGTTCCTGCCATAATTATAAACCTATACTACTGTACGTCAGTGGTGAAGCTGGTTCTGGCAAAACATTCCTAATCAAAATCATCAGTAAGTTCCTTCAACAATTGGCAAACAACAAACTGTCAGCTGTTGTCACTGCCCCCACAGGTTTAGCTGCCTACAACATAGGTGGTGCCACGTTACACCGATTACTACTATTGGCAGTAGAACACCAGAACAAATTGGACTATTACACACTTTCTGCAGAAGCTGCAATGGAACTACGCAGAGTATTGAAACAAATGAAAATGCTACTAATAGATGAAGTGAGCATGGTCTCCAACTTAATGTTGGCTTTGATTCACCTCAGATTACAAGAAGTACTCAAAACAAACTATGAAGAGCTCTTTGCAGGAAAACACATTATTGTTTTCGGAGATCTTCTTCAATTGACACCAGTAAAAGGTGAGCCTATTTTTAAAACATTAGGACACAAACTCTGCCGTAAAACTGTTGGCAGCATTGGAAATGTCAACCTTTGGCAACATTTCCAATACAGAGAATTAACAGAAAACATGCAGCAATTTGCAGATCTCACTTATGCCAACATCTTAAAAAGTATCAGAGTTGGTATACTTTCTAAAGAAGCAGAAGCAATATTGAAAACCCGGCACATTAATGCACTTTATGGCGATAATGCATGTGCTACAGATGTTATGGAACAATTAGCCCACAAAAATGTCAATTGTATGGCCTTAATACCAACTCTTGCAAGCTGTTTCAAATTCAATGAAATAATGTTAAGTAAAGAAATGCAACCAATAATGGAAAATAGCGCCACAGACAAACTAGATGTACATGGTATGACACTACCTATGTGTGACCAAGCCACAACAAGACTAAATAGTTTAGAAAAATCAATCTCAAACACAGCAGGCTTAGAAAAGATATTAAAATTATCCTTAAATTGCAGAGTAATGCTTAAACGTAACCTTGACATGGACCAAGGACTAGTTAATGGAGAACTGGGTACAGTTGTTGGCTTTCAAACATACCCACGTTACAACAAAATTCAGTTTGTCAATATTCTCTTTGACAAACTTTCAGAAGTAAAAAGGATAGGTCGTTCAACAGCTCGATTCCTTCTCTTCAAAGACATGTATGTACGCAGAGAACAATTTTCTCTAACTCTTGCATACGCAGTCACAATTCATAAATCACAAGGTCTTGCCCTAGACAAAGCAATGATAGATATTGGTAACACAGTCTTTAAAGAAGGCATGAGCTACGTAGCACTATCACGCTTACGTACACTTGACGGTCTATTTCTAATCAACTTTGATGCAAGTAAAGTAAACGCTGATATTCCTTGCATTTTAGAATACAATAGACTTTGCTCACTATACACCCCCCATCTAAACACATATTCTGTTCCACAAAAAGTAAAACGTTATAAAAGAAAAATAAATCAAACAGAAATGCAACAGGATGTCACTGCAAATCCTCCAAAGAGAGTAAAAGAAACTAATACTTCATCAAATACCACAAGCAAAAAATAATCAATTAGGGAAAGTAAACCAGGTACTTCCTCAAATAAGGAAGACAAACTCCAAAAAAAGCAGTCAGATACAGAACTACCTGGTCCATTTAAACTCTCAAATATAGTTGGTGTAAGTTGCTACGCAAATGTAGCAATGCATATTCTATTTCAATTACCACCAATTGTTGACAACATTTACTTACACAGTACAGACCCATTGTGTTTGCAAATGTTAGTATTTCACAGAAATGCAGCAAACAATCCTGATAACACATATTGGCCCTCATTACGACCCTGGCGGAAATCGCGGTGCTAAATGCACCGCGGAGCACGGCGGAAAGCTGCCGATAGCGCCATGGAGGTTGGCGGATTTTCCGCCCCATGCCGACCTTGGCGGGGCGGTAAATCCCCAATCCCCATTTTACCCTTCCCCATTCCCATTTTTGCCCCATAGGGTATAATGGGAGTGGGGAAGGCGTTAATTGCGCCACCGCAAAATACGGTGGCGTAATTAACATCAAGGTCCCGTAGCGCCATGGATTTCTCCGCCCGGAAAAACCAGGCGGAAAACGTTCCATGGCGCTACGGGAACTCGTAGTAGGGCGGACGGGTCCGCCCCGAATAACGCTGGCGTAAACCCACTCCGCCAGGGTCGTAATGAGGGCCATAGTGTTTACAGAATAAGACAACAATTGGACTACTGTGCTGGAATGGTGAAAATCACTATAAACTCACAGGGAGATCCACAAGAATTTCTAATGTACTTACTACAAGTACTGGAAAACAAAAACATACCTATAAATGAAATCTTCCAGATTTCATAAATGTGGAAACATACATGCACTATCTGCAACAATGTGATAGAAGAACAAATCCCCAATGAACGCTTTGTATATATATCAATACCTAATTGTGAAACCATTCCATTTCAGCAACTTGTACAAAATGCAAACCATGGTAGATTATGTTCTACCTGCAATTCAGATAATCGCTCCACGTTACTAATACAAACACATAGTAAATATGTAATACTAATGCTTCTACGTTACAGTGCAGATGGTACCAAAAACAACTGCAAGCTGACTGGATTCGCACATGGTCAAATATCACTTGGTAAGAAAACCTTCACAACAATAGGTATAATCTACCGCGCAGGAGCCACAACCAATTCAGGGCACTACACTGCATATATAAAAAAGAAATGGTGATGGTTTCAATGTAATGATAGTACCATTACTCTAAAGCAGAGATTACCAGCAAATCTTACAAACGCTTATTTAATGTTCTTAAAAACAAAATTTGATAACTAAACTGTACTTAAAGCCTAAGTAAACTTGTAGTAAAAAAATGTAAACTGTTAGAATATTCCAAAAGCTATCTAACTGCCCAAAGATTCTACAACAACTAATCAGATAAAAGAATACCAGCAAATTAGAGCAAAAAATAGACAGTTAGAATACGCCAATTGGTATCTAAATGTCCCAAAATTTAACAATATCCAAACAGATAAATCAATACCACTAAAATATATAAAAAATAGACAGTTAGAATACGCCAATTGGTATCTAACTGTCCCAAAATGTAACAATATCCAAACCGATAAATCAATACCACTAAAATATATAAAAAAAATAGGCAGTTAGAATACACCTACTGGTATCTAACTGCTCCAAAATTTTATAATATCCAAACAAATAAATAATATGTTACTGCTCCAAAAAAATGCAACAAGCTAATGTATAAAGCATTACCCAGAAACAAGAGAACACTGAAAACAAACAAACAAATAAACTGTAGCATAACAGAAAAAGGGTTTTTATTTTATCCAACATGGATTTTTTTTTCTCCCACAGACCCAATGATGTTAGCAACGAACAAAGAAACTGAGCAAATTGCACAGTAATCTGGTTTCTAATCTACATTTATATACATCTATATTTATATGAGGGTATGTAATAATGTAATAAGTCATTACAAAATACTAATACTAACATGCTATTTTCTTTTATCACAGAAATTAACAAGAAATACATGTACTCCAGTTACTAAACCAAACAGTAAGTATATTATACACTCTATGCCCTGGCCACAACCATCGCAGCGTATCACACCCATAGTATCTTATAACTATGTTCCTTATAAATTTGTTTTTGACCCAAAGTTATAAGCAACTATAAGTGTGATATGCTGCGGTGGTTGTGGCCAGGGCATAGAGTGTTGGATGCATGGCCAAATGGCCAGGCACCCAACACTCTATGCCCTGGCCACAACCACCGCAGCATATCACACCCATAGAGTCAAACATTTCAACTATGGCATATGGAAACTTTTAATGTCAGCGGACATTATGAGTGTTCTTAGAACACTTTCATCTTGCCAGCGCACAATACGGACAGCATCTTCAGGACACCCCCTATGAACATTTCAGGACAACGCAAGAGTTCTTAGAACCCTTCCAACTTGACAACGAACAATACGGACAGCGTCCTCAGAACACCCCCATTTTGTTTATTTACGAACATTTCAGGACACCGCGAGAGTACTTAGAACATTTTCAACTTGACAACGAACAATACCGACAGCGTCTTCAGGACACCCCCTACGAACATTTCAGGACACCACGAGTGTTCTCAGAACACATTCAACTTACCATCGAACAATACGGACAGAGTCGTCAGAACACCCCCATTTTGTTTATTTGCGAACATTTCAGGACACCACGAGTGTTCTTAGAACACAATCAACTTGACAAAGAACACTACGGACAGCGTCCTCAGAACACCCCCATTTTGTTTATTTGCGATCATTTCAGGACACCGCGAGAGTTCTTAGAACACATTCAACTTGCCGGAGAACAATACGGACAGCGTCCTCAGAACACCCCCACTTTGTTTATTTACGAACATTTCAGGACACCGCGAGTGTTCTTAGAACACATTCAACTTGCCAGAGAACAATACGGTCAGCGTCCTCAGGACGGACAGCGTCATTAGAACACCCCCTATGAACATTTCAGGACACCACGAGTGTTCTTAGAACACATTCAACTTGCTTTCGAACAATACGGAAAGTGTCTTCAGAACACACCCTACGAACATTTCAGGACACCGCAAGTGTTCTTAGATCACATTCAACTTGCCATCGAACAATACGGACAGCGTCTTCAGGACACCCCCTACGAACATTTCAGGACAACGCAAGAGTTCTTAGAACACTTTCAACTTCACAACCAACAATACGGACAGTGTCCTCAGGACACCCCCATATTGTTTATTTGCGAACATTTCAGGACACCGCGAGTGTTCTTAGAACACATTCAACTTGCTATCGAACAATACGGACAACGTCTTCAGAACACCCCCATTTTGTTTATTTACGAACATTTAAGGACACTGCGAGTGTTCTTAGAACACATTCAACTTGCCAGAGAACAATACGGACAGCGTCCTCAGAACACCCCCATTTTGTTTATCTACAAACATTTCAGGACACCGCGAGTGTTCTTAGAACACATTCAACTTGTCAGAGAACAATACGGACAGCGTCCTCAGAACACCCCCATTTTGTTTATTTACGAACATTTAAGGAGACCGCAAGTGTTCTTAGAACACATTCAACTTGCCAGAGAACAATACGGACAGCGTCCTCAGAACACCCCATTTTGTTTATTTATGAACATTTCAGGACACCGCGAGTGTTCTTAGAACACAAACAACTTGCCAGAGAACAATACGGACAGCATCCTCAGGACGGACAGCGTCATCAGAACACCCCCTACGAACATTTCAGGACACCACGAGTGTTCTTAGAACACATTCAACTTGCTATCGAACAATACGGACAGCGTCTTCAGAACACCCCCTACGAACATTTCAGGACACCACAAGTGATCTTAGAACACATTCAACTTCCCATCGAACAATACGGACAGCGTCTTGAGGACACCCCCTACGAACATTTCAGGACAACACGAGAGTTCTTAGAACACTTTCAACTTCACAACTAACAATACAGACAGTGTCCTCAGGACACCCCCATTTTGTTTATTTGCGAACATTTCAGGACACCGCAAGTGTTCTTAGAACACATTCAACTTGCCAGAGAAGAATACGGACAGCGTCCTCTGGACGAACAGCATCATCAGAACACCCCCTACCAACATTTCAGGACACCACAAGTGTTCTTAGAACACATTCAACCTGCTATCGAGCAATTCGGACAGCGTCTGCAGAACACCCCCTATGAACATTTCAGGACATCGCGAGTGTTCTTAGAACACATTCAACTTGCCAGAGAACAATACGGACAGCGTCCTCAGGACACCCCATATGAACATTTCAGGACAACGCGAGAGTTCTTTGAACATTTTCAACTTGACAATGAACAATACGGACAGCGTCCCCAGAACACCCCCATTTTGTTTATTTACGAACATTTAAGGACATCGCGAGACTTCTTACAGCACATTCAACTTGCCAGAGAACAATACAGACAGCGTCCCTAGGACACCCCCATTTTGTTTATTTAGGAACATTTCCGGACACTGCGAGTGTTCTTAGAACAGTTTCAGCTTGCTTCCGAACAAAACAGACACATATTGAGTACACAGAACACCCCCCATTCAGTTTATTTAGAACATTTCAGAACACCCGTGATGTCCGCAGACAAATCTAACACAACAAGAACGTCTACCACATAAAAAAACACAACTTTCAACCTATCTCATACTCTCCCACCCTCCCCAAACACTCCTACACACCAACACACTCTACTAAATACAAATTTTGAACCAATTTTCACCGCGCTGTCTGCGGACATCCGCGAATCCAAGATGGCAGGCGCCACCGAAAATCTGATGCGCTTCACGCTCCACACCGTCAAACACGTCGCATGCCCGTGGACATGACGTAAGCCGATAGGCCAATCAGGACACTGTCCGCGGAGCGAACAGGGAAGTGTGTCCGCGGACCGAACAGAGATATCACTAATTTTTTATGACCCACTTTTTGGTAATTTTTAAAAAAACTACTGGACGGATTTGCACCAAATCTGCAAAAGCAAGCTTTCGGGACCAAACCGCTGCTCCTGGTCTAAATTTGGTGAAAATCCGTATAGCGGTTTGGGCTGTAGGTGCGAGCAACGTTTTTTTCCCATTCAGTCTATGGGAAAAAAAGACATTTTGGGACCCCCCCATTAACTTTTTCCCACCTGGACGAATCCTCAAAAAACTTTGCAAAAAAATTCAGAGTGGGCCATATACTTTTTTTGCAAAGTTTGGTGAGTATTCGTCCAGGGGGAGCGAAGTTATAAGCCGCCCAAAAAGTGCTCTTCTTATGGAAACACCGACTTAACCATAACTACTATATTCAGTGAAAAAACTTTATTAAAGGGACGTTATGGTTCCAAGTAAAACCGAAAAACCCTTGAAATTCGCCAGTTATGGTAAGATAAGCAACCATAACTCGCACCACCACCGTGCACTTCTAAGCCTAACACCCAGGACATCAAAGATGACATCACAAATGTCATTATGTCATCACTGATGACATCACATGTCTGACGCCCCATTTTTTCCTTTCCTGACATATCTAGGCCACATGATTTTCTTCAGTAACAGTCAGGAACTAAAAATTGTAAATGTTCTATATTTGTAGACTTATCCTTCAAGTATGTTCTTACAATAATTCCCTTATGGTCCAGTCATATCATATGAAACATATACATAGGGGAAGACACAACCTTGAAAGACAGCAATCCTTTTTGTGCATTAAAATTATCAGTAGAGTTATCAGCACTTTCTGATAGTTTTGATGTTTTTTTTATCACTGTACTTTCCCTGTATATGCTCATATTTGTATATGTTGTACTCACTGTATTTTCCTTAGGGTCCAGACACATCATGTGATATATATAGAAAGGGTAAGTAACAGCTTTGAAACAGAGCAATCATTTTTCTGCATAAAGGTAATCAGTTAGGTTATGAATACTTTGCTGCTACTATTGCTGTTTATTTTCTTACTTCAATTCCCTTGTATATATTCATATTTGTATGTAGTGTTGTCTCTTTGTGATTTGTCTATAATAATGCAATTATGTAGTAAGTGGGTTTTATTACCTAATTATCACATGTTTCACTGTACGCAAAACTCTAATATGAAAACAGTTATCATTTCACTATTCAACATGGCAAGCTTATGAATATTGCATCTCCATCATGTATGCTGCACACAATGCCTATGTTTCTACATGAGTATCTTAGTATACTGGATTGAAGTTAATAATAGAATGCGATTTATATCACTGCATAGCTTAATGCACTGATTAGCAGTTGATATTTATTCCAATAATCTTTGACACTTTCTTTATTAACATTACACTAAGAATCCCTTGTACAGACTTTTCATGAAAGGTAAATGCGCATGTGATGTCATCAGTGATGTCATCAATGACATTTGTGATGTCATCTTTGATGTCCTGGGTGTTAGGCTTAGCAGTGCACGGTGGTGGCGCGAGTTATGGCTGCTTAGCTTATCATAACTGGGGAATTTCAAGGGTTAACGTCCCTTTAACAAAGTTTTTTCACTGAATTTCATAGGTTTTTAGTAGGGCAGAGAGACACAGGGCATGAGCGGGAGTGGGGGCAACATCAGGGAGACACGGGGCATGACCGGGGAGTGGGGGGCAACAGGAGAGAGACACGGGGCATGGGAGGGGGATGGGGGGTAACAGGAGAGAGACACAGGATATGAGCGAGGGTGGGGGCAACAGCAGGGAGACACAGCGCATGACCGGGGGGTGGGGGGCAACAGGAGAGAGACACGGGGCATGAGCGAGGGGTGGGGGTAACAGGAGAGAGACACGGGGCATGAGCGGGGTGGGGGGCAACAGCAGGGAGACACGGGGCATGACCGGGGGGTGGGGGGCAACAGAAAAGAGACACGGGGCATGAGAGGGGGCTGGGGGGTAACAGGAGAGAGACACGGGGCATGAGCGGGGGTGGGGGGTAACATGAGACAGACACAGGGCATGAGCAGGGGGTGGGGGGCCACAGCAGGGAGACACGGGGCATGACCGGGGGGTGGGGGGCAACAGGAGAGAGACACGGGGCACGAACAGGGGGTGGGGGGCAACAGGAGAGAGACACGGGGCATGAGAGGGGGTGGGGGGTAACAGGAGAGAGACACAGGGCATGAGCGGGGGTTGGGGCAACAGCAGGGAGACACGGGGCATGACCGGGGGTGGGGGCAACAGGAAAGAGTCACGGGGCATGAGAGGGGGGTGGGGGGTAACAGGAGAGAGACACGGGGCATGAGCAGGGGTGGGGGCTAACAGGAGAGAGACACGGGCATGAGCAGGGGGTGGGGGGAAACTGGAGGGAGACACGAGGCATGAGCGGGGGGTGGGGGAACAGGAGAGAGACACGGGGCCTGATCGGGGGTTGGGGGTCAACAGCAGGGTGACACGGGGCATGACCGGGGGGTGGGGGGTAACAGTAGAGAGACACGGGGTATGACCGGGGGGGTGGGTAGCAACAGCAGGGAGACACGGGGCATGAATGGGGGTGGGGGGCAACAGGAGAGAGACACAGGGCATGAAAGGGGGGTGGGGGGGTAACAGGTGAGAGACACAGGGCATGAGCGGGCGGTGGGGGGCAACAGCAGGGAGACACGGGGCATGACCGGGGGTGGGGGGGTAAAGGAGAGAGACACAGGGCATGAGCGGGGGTGGGGGGCAACAGCAGGGAGACACGGGGCATGACCAGGGGGTGGGGGGCAACAGGAGAGAGACACGGGGCATGACCGGGGGGTGGGTGGCAACAGCAGGGAGACACGGGGCATGACCGGGGGTGGGGGGCAACAGGAGAGAGACACAGGGCATGAGAGGGGGGGTAACAGGAGAGAGACACAGGGCATGAGTGGGGGTGGGGGGCAACAGCAGGGAGGCACGGGGCATGACCGGGGGGTGGGGGGCAACAGGAGAGAGACACGGGGCATGAGAGGGGGGTGGGGGGTAACAGGAGAGAGACACAGGGCATGAGAGGCGGGTGGTGGGCAGCAGCAGGGAGACACGGGTCATGAGCAGGGGGTGGGGGGTATCAAGAGAGAGACACAGGGCATGAGCGGGGGCTGAGGGGCAACAGCAAGGAGACACGGGGCATGAGCGTGGGAGTGGGGGGGTAACAGGGAAGAGACGAGGCATAAGCGGGGGGTTAGAGAACAGGAGAGAGACATGGGGCATTAGCGGGGGGTGGGGGCAACAGCAGGGAGACATGGGGCATGACCGGGGGTGGGGGGTAACAGTAGAGAGACACGGGGCATGAGCGGGGGGTAGGTGGCAACAGCAGGGAGACACGGGTTATGACCGGGGGGTGGGGGCAACAGGAGAGAGACACAGGGCATGAGAGGGGGGTAACAGGAGAGAGACACTGGGCATTAGCGGGCGGTGGGGGGCAGCAGCAAAGAGACACGGGGCATGACCGGGGGTGGGTGGTAACAGGAGAGAGACACGGGGCATGAGCGGGGTTGGGGGGCAACAGCAGGATGACAAGGGGCATGACCGTGGGGTGTGGGGCAACAGGAGAGAGAAACGGGGCATGAGAGGGGGTGGGGGGTAACAGGAGAGAGACACAGGGCATGAGAGGGGGGTGGTGGGCAACAGCAGGGAGACACGGTTCATGAGCGGGGAGTGAGGGGAACACGAGGGAGACACGGGGCATGAGAGGGGGGTGATGGGAAACAGGAGAGAGACACAGGGCATGAGCAGAAGGTTGGGGGCAACAGCAGGGAGACATGGGGCATGAGAGGGGGTGGGGGACAACAGGAGAGAGACATGGGGCATGAGAAGGGGGTGGGGGGCAACAGCAGGGAGACATGGGTAATGAGCGGGGGTGGGTGGGTACAGGAGGGAGACACGGTAATGAGCGGGGGTGGGGGGAACACGAGGGAGACACGGCCATGAGCAGGGTGTTCGGGGGGTACAGGAGGGAGACACGGGCATGAGCGGGGTGTGGGGGAACAGGAGGGAGACACGGGGCATGAGCGGGGGGTGGGGGGGTACAGGAGGGAGACACAGGGCATGAGCGGGGGGGTAGGGGGAACAGGGGAGACACGGGGCATGAGCAGGGGGTGGGGAGGAACACGAGGGAGACACAGGGCATGAGCGGGGGTGGGGGGAATGGGAGGGAAACACGGGGCATGGGCGGGGGGTGGGTGGAACAGGGGGGTCATGGGCCATGAGCCAGGGGTGGGGGGAAACAGAGAGACACGGGCATGAGCGGGGGTGGGGGGGTACAGGATGGAGACACGGTAATGAGCGGGGGTGGGGGGAACACGAGGGAGACACAGGCATGAGCAGGGGGTACAGGAGGGAGACATGGGTAATGAGCGGGGGGTGGGGGACAACAGCAGGGAGACACAGGGCATGACCGGGTGGTGGGGGGCAACAGGAGAGAGACATGGAGCATGAGCGTGGGCAACAGCAGGGAGACACAGGGCATGAGCGGGGGGTAGGGGGGCAACAGCAGGGAGACACGGGGCATGAGAGGGGCGTGGGGGGTAACAGGAGAGAGACACGGGGCATGAGCGGGGAGTGGGGGGCAACATCAGGGAGACAAGGGGCATGAGCGGGGGGTGGGGGGAACAGGGAAGACACGAGGCATGAGCGGGGGGTAGGGGGAACAGGAGAGAGACACAGGGCATGAGCGAGGGGTGGGGGGCAACAGCAGGGAGACACGGGGCATGACTGGGGGTGGGGGGTAACAGGAGAGAGACACGGGGCATGAGCGGGTGGTGGGTGGCAACAGCAGGGAGACACGGGGCATGACCAGGGGGTGGGGGGCAACAGGAGAGAGACACAGGGCATGAGAGGGGTGTGGGGGGTAACAGGAGAGAGACACGGGGCATGAGCGGGGTGTGGGGGGCAACAGCAGGGAGACACGAGGCATGATCGGGGGTGGGGGTAACAGGAGAGAGACACAGGGCATGAGCGGGGGTGGGGGGCAACAGCAGGGAGACACGGGGCATGAGAGGGGGGTGGGGGTAACAGGAGATAGACACGGAGCATGAGAGAGGGGTGGGGGGAAACAGCAGGGAGACACGGGGCATGAGCGGGGGGTGGGGGGACCACGAGGGAGACACGGGCATGAGAGGGCGGTGGGGTTAACAGGAGAGAGACACAGGGCATGAGCGGGGGGTGGAGGGCAACAGCAGGGAGACACGGGGCATGAGAGGGGGTGGGGGCGACAGCAGGGAGACACGGGGCATGAAGGGGGGTGGGGGCAACAGCAGGGAGACACGGGCATGAGCGGGGGGTGGGGGTAACAGGAGAGAGACACGGGCATGAGTGGGGGGTGGGAGGCCACAGGAGGGAGACACAGGGCATGAGCGGGGGATGGGGGGAAACAAGAGGGAGACACGGGGCATGAGCGGGAGGTGGGGGTATTAGGAGAGAGACACAGGGTATGAGCAGGGGGTGGGGGGCAACAGGAGGGAGACACGGGCATTAGCGGGGTGTGGGAGGAACAGGAGGGAGACACGGGGCATGAGCGGGGGGTGGGGGGAACAGGAGGGAGACACGGGGCATGAGCAGGGGGTGGGCGGGAACAGGGGAGACACGGAGCATGAGCAGGGGGTGGGGAGGAAAACGATGGAGACACAGGGCATGAGCGGGGGGTGGGGGGGAATGGGAGGGAGACACGGGGCATGGGCGGGGGGTGGGGGGAACAGGGGATTCACAGGCCATGAGCGGGGGTGGGGGGAAACAGAGAGACACGGGCATGAGCGGGGGTAGGGGGTACAGGAGGGAGACACGGTAATGAGCGGGGGTGGGGGGTACAGGAGGGAAACACGGGGCATGAAGGGGGGTGGGGGCAACAGCAGGGAGACACGGGCATGAGCGGGGGGTGGGGGTAACAGGAGAGAGAAACGGGCATGAGTGGGGGGTGGGAGGCAACAGGAGGAAGACACAGGGCATGAGCGGGGGGTGGGGGGCAACAAGAGGGAGACACGGGGCATGAGCGGGAGGTGGAGGTATTAGGAGAGAGACACAGGGTATGAGCAGGGGGTGGGGGGCAATAGGAGGGAGACACGGGCATTAGCGGGGGGTGGGGGGTAACAGGAGAGAGACACGGGGCATGAGCGGGTGGTGGGCGGGAACAGGGGAGACACGGAGCATGAGCAGGGGGTGGGGAGGAAAACGATGGAGACACAGGGCATGAGCGGGGGGTGGGGAGGAATGGGAGGGAGACACAGGGCATGGGCGGGGGGTGGGGGGAACAGGGGATTCACAGGCCATGAGCGGGGGTGGGGGGAAACAGAGAGACACGGGCATGAGCGGGGGTGGGGGGTAGAGGAGGGAGACACGGTAATGAGCGGGGGTGGGGGTAACAGGAGAGAGAAACGGGCATGAGTGGGGGGTGGGAGGCAACAGGAGGAAGACACAGGGCATGAGCGGGGGGTGGGGGGCAACAAGAGGGAGACACGGGGCATGAGCGGGAGGTGGAGGTATTAGGAGAGAGACACAGGGTATGAGCAGGGGGTGGGGGGCAATAGGAGGGAGACACGGGCATTAGCGGGGTGTGGGAGGAACAGGAGGGAGACACGGGGCATGAGCGGGGGGTGGGGGGAACAGGAGGGAGACACGGGGCATGAGCAGGGGATGGGCGGGAACAGGGGAGACACGGGGCAGGAGCGGGGGTGGGGGGGAAAAGCAGGGAGCCAGGGGGCATGAGCGGGGGTGGGGGGAACAGGAGGGAGACACGGGGCATGAGAGGGGGGTGGGGGTAACAGGAGAGAGACTCGGGCATGTGCGGGGGGTGGGAGGCAACAGCAGGGAGACACGGGCATGAGCGGGGGGTGGGGGAACAGGAGGGAGACACGGGGCATGAGCTGGGGGTGGGGGGGTACAGGAGGGAGACACAGGGCATGAGCAGGGGGTGGGAGGAACAGGGGAGACACGGGGCATGAGCAGGGGGTGGGGAGGAAAACGATGGAGACAGAGGGCATGAGCGGGGGGTGGGGGTGAATGGGAGGGGAGACACGGGGCATGGGCGGGGGGTAGGGGGAACAGGGGAGTCACGGGCCATGAGCCGGGGGTGGGGGGAAACAGAGAGACACGGGCATGAGCGGGGGTGGGGGGTACAGGATGGAGACACGGTAATGAGCGGGGGTGGGGGGAACACGAGGGAGACACGGGCATGAGTAGGGGGTGCAGGGGGTACAGGAGGGAGACATGGGTAATGAGCGGGGGTGTGGGGGTACAGGAGGGAAACATGGTAATGAGCGGGGGTGGGGGGAACACGAGGGAGAAACGGGCATGAGCAGGGGTTGCGGGGGTACAGGAGGGAGACACGGGCATGAGCAGGGGGTGGGGGAACAGGAGGGAGACAATGGGCATGAGCGGGGGGTGGGGGGTACAGGAGGGAGACACAGGGCATGAGCGGGGGTGTGGGGGGAACAGGGGAGACACAGGGCATGAGCAGAGGTTGGGGAGGAACACGAGGGAGACACAGGGCATGAGCGGGTGGTGGGGGGAATGGGAGGGAGACACGGGGCATGGGCGGGGGGTGGGGGGAACAGGGGATTCAAGGGCCATGAGCCGGGGGAGGGGTGAAACAGAGAGACACGGGCATGAGCGGGGGTGGGGGGGTACAGGAGGGAGACACGGTAATGAGCGGGGGTGGGGGGAACACGAGGGAGAAACGGGCATGAGCAGGGGGTGCGGGGGGTACAGGAGGGAGACATGGGTAATGAGCGGGGGTGGGGGGCAACAGCAAGGAGACACAGGGCATGACTGGATGGTGGGGGGCAACAGGAGAGAGACACGGAGCATGAGCGGTGGGCAACAGCAGGGAGACACAGTGCATGAGCGGGGGGTAGGGGGGCAACAGCAGGGAGACACGGGGGCATGACCGGAGTGTGGGGGTAACAGGAGAGAGACACGGGGCATGAGCGGGGGGTGGGGGCAACAGGAGGGAGACACGGGGCATGAGAGGGGTGTGGGGGTAACAGGAGAGAGACACGGGGCATGAGCGGGGAGTGGGGGCGAACATCAGGGAGACACAGGGCATGAGCGGGGGAGGGTGGAACAGGGAAGACACGAGGCATGAGCAGGGGGTTGGGGGAACAGGAGAGAGACACGGGGCATGAGCCAGGGGTGGGGGGCAACAGCAGGGAGACACAGGGCATGACCTGGGGTGGGGGTAACAGAGAGAGACACGGGGCATGAGCGGGTGGTGGGGGGGTACAGGAGGGAGACACGGGCATGAGCAGGGGGTGCGGGGGGTACAAGAGGGAGACATGAGTAATGAGCGGGGGTGGGGGGGTACAGGAGGGAAACATGGTAATGAGCGGGGGTGGGGGGAACACGAGGGAGAAACGGGCATGAGCAGGGGTTGCGGGGGTACAGGAGGGAGACACGGGCATGAGCGGGGGGTGGGGGAACAGGAGGGAGACAATGGGCATGAGCGGGGGGTGGGGGGGTACAGGAGGGAGACACAGGGCATGAGTGGGGGTGTGGGGGGAACAGGGAGACACAGGCATGAGCAGAGGGTGGGGAGGAACACGAGGGAGACACAGGGCATGAGCGGGTGGTGGGGGGAATGGGAGGTTGACACGGGGCATGGGCGGGGGGTGGGGGGAACAGGGGATTCAAGGGCCATGAGCCGGGGGTGGGGTGAAACAGAGAGACACGGGCATGAGCGGGGGTGGGGGGGTACAGGAGGGAGACACGGTAATGAGCGGGGGTGGGGGGAACACGAGGGAGACACGGGCATGAGCAGGGGTGCGGGGGGTACAGGAGGGAGACATGGGTAATGAGCGGGGGTGGGGGGCAACAGCAAGGAGACACAGGGCATGACTGGATGGTGGGGGGCAACAGGAGAGAGACACGGAGCATGAGCGGTGGGCAACAGCAGGGAGACACAGTGCATGAGCGGGGGGGGTAGGGGGGCAACAACAGGGAGACACGGGGCATGACCGGGGTGTGGGGGGTAACAGGAGAGAGACACGGGGCATGAGCGGGGTGGGGGGCCAACAGGAGGGAGACACGGGGCATGAGAGGGGTGTGGGGGGTAACAGGAGAGAGACACGGGGCATGAGCGGGGAGTGGGGGCAACATCAGGGAGACACAGGGCATGAGCGGGGGGAGGGGGGAGCAGGTAAGACACGAGGTATGAGCAGGGGGTTGGGGGAACAGGAGAGAGACACGGGGCATGAGCCAGGGTGGGGGGCAACAGCAGGGAGACACAGGGCATGACCGGGGGTGGGGGGTAACAGGAGAGAGACACGGGGCATGAGCGGGTGGTGGGCGGGAACAGGGGAGACACGGAGCATGAGCAGGGGGTGGGGAGGAAAACGATGGAGACACAGGGCATGAGCGGGGGGTGGGGGGGAATGGGAGGGAGACACGGGGCATGGGCGGGGGGTGGGGGGAACAGGGGATTCACAGGCCATGAGCGGGGGTGGGGGGAAACAGAGAGACACGGGCATGAGCGGGGGTGGGGGGTAGAGGAGGAGACACGGTAATGAGCGGGGGTGGGGGGTACAGGAGGGAAACACGGGGCATGAAGGGGGGTGGGGGCAACAGCAGGGAGACACGGGCATGAGCGGGGGGTGGGGGTAACAGGAGAGAGACACGGGCATGAGTGGGGGGTGGGAGGCAACAGGAGGAAGACACAGGGCATGAGCGGGGGGTGGGGGGCAACAAGAGGGAGACACGGGGCATGAGCGGGAGGTGGAGGTATTAGGAGAGAGACACAGGGTATGAGCAGGGGGTGGGGGGCAATAGGAGGGAGACACGGGCATTAGCGGGGTGTGGGAGGAACAGGAGGGAGACACGGGGCATGAGCGGGGGGTGGGGGGAACAGGAGGGAGACACGGGGCATGAGCAGGGGATGGGCGGGAACAGGGGAGACACGGGGCAGGAGCGGGGGTGGGGGGGAAAAGCAGGGAGCCAGGGGGCATGAGCGGGGGTGGGGGGAACAGGAGGGAGACACGGGGCATGAGAGGGGGGTGGGGTAACAGGAGAGAGACTCGGGCATGTGCGGGGGGTGGGAGGCAACAGCAGGGAGACACAGGCATGAGCGGGGGGTGGGGGAACAGGAGGGAGACACGGGGCATGAGCTGGGGGTGGGGGGGTACAGGAGGGAGACACAGGGCATGAGCAGGGGGTGGGGGGAACAGGGGAGACACGGGGCATGAGCAGGGGGTGGGGAGGAAAACGATGGAGACAGAGGGCATGAGCGGGGGGTGGGGGTGAATGGGAGGGAGACATGGGGCATGGGCGGGGGGTAGGGGGAACAGGGGAGTCACGGGCCATGAGCCGGGGGTGGGGGGAAACAGAGAGACACGGGCATGAGCGGGGGTGGGGGGTACAGGATGGAGACACGGTAATGAGCGGGGGTGGGGGGAACACGAGGGAGACATGGGCATGAGTAGGGGGTGCAGGGGGTACAGGAGGGAGACATGGGTAATGAGCGGGGGTGTGGGGGTACAGGAGGGAAACATGGTAATGAGCGGGGGTGGGGGGAACACGAGGGAGAAACGGGCATGAGCAGGGGTTGCGGGGGTACAGGAGGGAGACACGGGCATGAGCAGGGGGTGGGGGAACAGGAGGGAGACAATGGGCATGAGCGGGGGGTGGGGGGGTACAGGAGGGAGACACAGGGCATGAGCGGGGGTGTGGGGGGAACAGGGGAGACACAGGGCATGAGCAGAGGTTGGGGAGGAACACGAGGGAGACACAGGGCATGAGCGGGTGGTGGGGGGAATGGGAGGGAGACACGGGGCATGGGCGGGGGGTGGGGGGAACAGGGGATTCAAGGGCCATGAGCCGGGGGTGGGGTGAAACAGAGAGACACGGGCATGAGCGGGGGTGGGGGGGTACAGGAGGGAGACACGGTAATGAGCGGGGGTGGGGGGAACACGAGGGAGAAACGGGCATGAGCAGGGGGTGCGGGGGGTACAGGAGGGAGACATGGGTAATGAGCGGGGGTGGGGGGCAACAGCAAGGAGACACATGGCATGACTGGATGGTGGGGGGCAACAGGAGAGAGACACGGAGCATGAGCGGTGGGCAACAGCAGGGAGACACAGTGCATGAGCGGGGGGTAGGGGGGCAACAGCAGGGAGACACGGGGCATGACCGGGGTGTGGGGGTAACAGGAGAGAGACACGGGGCATGAGCGGGGGGTGGGGGGCAACAGGAGGGAGACACGGGGCATGAGAGGGGTGTGGGGGGTAACAGGAGAGAGACACGGGGCATGAGCGGGGAGTGGGGGCAACATCAGGGAGACACAGGGCATGAGCGGGGGGAGGGTGGAACAGGGAAGACACGAGGCATGAGCAGGGGGTTGGGGGAACAGGAGAGAGACACGGGGCATGAGCCAGGGGTGGGGGGCAACAGCAGGGAGACACAGGGCATGACCGGGGGTGGGGGGTAACAGGAGAGAGACACGGGGCATGAGCGGGTGGTGGGGGGGTACAGGAGGGAGACACGGGCATGAGCAGGGGGTGCGGGGGGTACAAGAGGGAGACATGAGTAATGAGCGGGGGTGGGGGGGTACAGGAGGGAAACATGGTAATGAGCGGGGGTGGGGGGAACACGAGGGAGAAACGGGCATGAGCAGGGGTTGCGGGGGTACAGGAGGGAGACACGGGCATGAGCGGGGGGTGGGGGAACAGGAGGGAGACAATGGGCATGAGCGGGGGGTGGGGGGGTACAGGAGGGAGACACAGGGCATGAGCGGGGGTGTGGGGGGAACAGGGGAGACACAGGGCATGAGCAGAGGGTGGGGAGGAACACGAGGGAGACACAGGGCATGAGCGGGTGGTGGGGGGAATGGGAGGGAGACACGGGGCATGGGCGGGGGGTGGGGGGAACAGGGGATTCAAGGGCCATGAGCCGGGGGTGGGGTGAAACAGAGAGACACGGGCATGAGCGGGGGTGGGGGGGTACAGGAGGGAGACACGGTAATGAGCGGGGGTGGGGGGAACACGAGGGAGACACGGGCATGAGCAGGGGTGCGGGGGGTACAGGAGGGAGACATGGGTAATGAGCGGGGGTGGGGGGCAACAGCAAGGAGACACAGGGCATGACTGGATGGTGGGGGGCAACAGGAGATAGACACGGAGCATGAGCGGTGGGCAACAGCAGGGAGACACAGTGCATGAGCGGGGGGTAGGGGGGCAACAACAGGGAGACACGGGGCATGACCGGGGTGTGGGGGTAACAGGAGAGAGACACGGGGCATGAGCGGGGGTGGGGGGCAACAGGAGGGAGACACGGGGCATGAGAGGGGTGTGGGGGGTAACAGGAGAGAGACACGGGGCATGAGCGGGGAGTGGGGGCAACATCAGGGAGACACAGGGCATGAGCGGGGAGAGGGGGGAGCAGGGAAGACACGAGGCATGAGCAGGGGGTTGGGGGAACAGGAGAGAGACACGGGGCATGAGCCAGGGGTGGGGGGCAACAGCAGGGAGACACAGGGCATGACCGGGGGTGGGGGGTAACAGGAGAGAGACACGGGGCATGAGCGGGTGGTGGGGGGGTACAGGAGGGAGACACGGTAATGAGCGGGGGTGGGGGGAACACGAGGGAGACACGGGCATGAGCAGGGGTGCGGGGGGTACAGGAGGGAGACATGGGTAATGAGCGGGGGTGGGGGGCAACAGCAAGGAGACACAGGGCATGACTGGATGGTGGGGGGCAACAGGAGAGAGACACGGAGCATGAGCGGTGGGCAACAGCAGGGAGACACAGTGCATGAGCGGGGGATAGGGGGGCAACAGCAGGGAGACACGGGGCATGAACGGGATGTGGGGGTAACAGGAGAGAGACACGGGGCATGAGCGGGGGGTGGGGGGCAACAGGAGGGAGACACGGGGCATGAGAGGGGTGTGGGGGGTAACAGGAGAGAGACACGGGGCATGAGCGGGGAGTGGGGGCAACATCAGGGAGACACAGGGCATGAGCGGGGGAAGGGGGGAACAGGGAAGACACGAGGCATGAGCAGGGGGTTGGGGGAACAGGAGATAGACACGGCGCATGAGCCAGGGGTGGGGGGCAACAGCAGGGAGACACAGGGCATGACCGGGGGTGGGGGGTAACAGGAGAGAGACACGGGGCATGAGCGGGTGGTGGGCTGCAACAGCAGGGAGACACGGGGCATGACCGGGGGGCAACAGGAGAGAGACACAGGGCATGAGAGGGCAGTGGGGTTAACAGGAGAGAGACATGGGGCATGAGCGGGGGGTGGGGGGCAAAAGGAGGGAGACATGGGGCATGAGAGGGGGGTGGGGGGTAACAGGAGAGAGACACGGGGCATGAGCGGGGAGTGGAGGGGCAACATCAGGGAGACACGGGGCATGAGTGGAGGGTGGGGGGAACAGGGAAGACATGAGGCATGAGCGGGGGGTAGGGGGAACAGGAGAGAGACACGGGCATGAGCGAGGGGCATGAGAGGGGGGTGGGGGTAACAGGAGAGAGACACGGGGCATGAGTGGGGGTTGGAGGGCAACAGCAGGGCGACACGGGGCATGACCAGGGAGTGGGAGCAACAGGAGAGAGACACGGGTCATGAGAGGGGGGTGGGGGGTAACAGGAGAGACACACGGGGCATGAGCGGGGGGTGGGGGGAACACGAGGTAGACACGGGGCATGAGCAGGGGGTGGGGGAACACAAGGGAGACACGGGGCATGAGGGGCAACAAGAGGGAGACACGGGGCATGAGCGGGGGGTGGGGGTAACAGGAGAGAGACACGGGGCATGAGTGGGGGGTGGGAGGCAACAGGAGGGAGACACAGGGCATGAGCGGGGGGTGGGGGGCAACAAGAGGGAGACACGGGGCATGAGCGGGAGGTCGGGGTATCAGAAGAGAAACACAGGGCATGAGCAGGGGGTGGGGGGCAACAGGAGGGAGACACAGGCATTAGCGGGGTGTGGGAGGAACAGGGGGGAGACACGGGCATGAGCGGGGGTGGGGGGTAACAGGAGGGAGACACGGGGCATGAGCGGGGGGTGGGCAGGAACAGGGGAGACAGAGGGCAGGAGCGGGGGATGGGGGAACAGCAGGGAGACACAGGGCATTAGCAGGGGTGGGGGGAACAGGAGGGAGACACGGGGCATGAGAGGGGGGTGGGGTAACAGGAGAGATACTCGGGCATGAGCGGGGGGTGGGGGGCAACAGCAGGGAGACACAGGCATGAGCGGGGGGTGGAGGAACAGGAGGGAAACACGGGGTATGAGCGGGGGTGGGGGGGTACAGAAGGGAGACTCAGGGCATGAGGGTGGGGTGGGGGGAACAGGGGAGACACAGGGCATGAGCAGGGGGTGGGGAGGAACACGAGGGAGACACAGGGCATGAGCGGGGGGTGGGGGGAATGGGAGGGAGACACGGGGCATGGGCGGGGGTGGGGGGAACACAAGGGAGACACGGGCATGAGCAGGAGGTGCGGGGGTACAGGAGGGAGACATGGGTAATGAGCGGGGGTGGGGGGGTACAGGAGGGAGACACGGTAATGAGCGGGGGTGGGGGGAACACGAGGGAGACACGGGCATGAGCGTGGTGTGGGGGAACAGGAGGGAGACACGGGGCATAAGCGGGGGGTGGGGGTTACAGGAGGGAGACACAGGGCATGAGCGGGGGGCAGGGGGAACAGGGGAGACACGGGGCATGAGCAGGGGGTGGGGAGGAACATGAGGGAGACACAGGGCATGAGCGGGGGTGGGGGGGAATGGGAGGGAAACACGGGGCATGGGCGGGGGTGGGGGGAACAGGGGAGTCACGGGCCATGAGCCGGGGGTGGGGGGAAACAGAGAGACATGGGCATGAGCGGGGGTGGGGGGTACAGGAGGGAGACACGGTAATGAGCGGGGGTGGGGGGAACACGAGGGAGACACGGGCATGAGCAGGGGGTGCGGGGGGTACAGGAGGGAGACATGGGTAATGAGCGGGGGGTGGGGGGCAACAGCAGTGAGACACAGGGCATGACCGGGTGGTGGGGGGCAACAGGAGAGAGACACGGAGCATGAGCGGTGGGCAACAGCAGGGAGACACAGGGCATGAGCGGGAGGTAGGGGGGCAACAGCAGGGAGACACGGGGCATGACCGGGGTGTGGGGGGTAACAGGACAGAGACACGGGGCATGAGCAGGGGGTGGGGGGCAATGGGAGGGAGACACGGGGCATGAGAGGGGGGTGGGGGGTAACAGGAGAGAGACACGGGGCATGAGCGGGGAGTGGGGGGCAACATCAGCGAGACACGGGGCATGAGCGGGGTGTGGGGGGAACAGGGAAGACACGAGGCATGAGCGGGGGGTTGGGGGAACAGGAGAGAGACACGGGGCATGAGCGAGGGGTGGGGGGCAACAGCAGGGAGATACGGGCATGACCGGGGGTGGGGGGTAACAGGAGAGAGACACGGGGCATGAGCGGGTGGTGGGCGGCAACAGCAGGGAGACACGGGGCATGACCAGGGGGTGGGGGGCAACAGGAGAGAGACACGGGGCATGAGAGGGGTGTGGGGGGTAACAGGAGAGAGACACGGGGCATGAGTGGAGTGTGGGGGGTGGGGGTAACCGGAGAGAGACACGGGGCATGAGCGGGGGGTGGGTGGCTGTGTCTCTCACCTGTTACCCCCACCCCCCTTTCATGCCCTGTGTCTCTCTCCTGGTCCCCCCCACCCCCGGTCATGCCCCGTGTCTCCCTGCTGTTGCTACCCACCCCCCGGTCATACCCCGTGTCTCTCTCCTGTTACCCCCCACCCCCGGTCATGCTCCGTGTCTCCCTGCTGTTGCCCCCCACCCCCTGCTCATGCCGCGTGTCTCCCTGCTGTTGCCCCCCGCTCATGCTCCGTGTGTCTCTCCTGTTGCCCCCCACCCCCGGTCATTCACTGTGTCTCCCTGCTGTTGCCCCCCACCCCCCACTCATGCCCCGTGTCTCTCTCCTGTTCCCCCCACCACCCGCTTATGCCTCGTGTCTCTCCTGTTACCCCCCAGCCCCCTGCTCATGCCCCGTTTCTCCCTGCTGTTGCCCCTCACCCCCTGCTCATGCCCGTGTCTCTCTCCTGTTACCCCCCACCCCCCTCTCATGCCCCGTGTCTCCCTCGTGTTCCCCCCACCCCCCGCTCACGCCCCATTTCTCCCTGCTGTTGCCCCCCACCCCCGCTCATGCCCCGTGTCTCCCTGCTGTTGCCTCCCACCCCCAACTCATGCCCCGTGTCTCTCTCCTGTTACCCCTCACCCCCTCTCATGCCCCGTGTCTCTCTCCTGTTACCCCCCACCCCCCTCTCACGCCCCATGTCTTCCTGCTGTTGCCCCCCACCCCCGCTCATGCCCCGTGTCTCCCTGCTGTTGCCTCCCACCCCCAACTCATGCCCTGTGTCTCTCTCCTGTTGCCCCCACCCCCTGATCATGCCCTGTGTCTCCCTGCCATTTCCCCCCACCCCCCTCTCATGACCCGTGTCTCTCTCCTGTTGCCCCACACCCCCGGACATGCCCTGTGTCTCCCTTCTGTTGCCCCATACCCCCCGGTAATGCTCCATGTCTCTCTGCTGTTGCCCCCCACCCCCCGCTCATGCCGGGTGTCTCTCTCCTGTTACCCCCCACCCCCCTCTCATGACCTGTGTCTCTCTCCTGTTGCCCTCCACCCCCCGGACATGCCCTGTGTCTCACTGCTGTTGCCCCCCACCCCCCGGTCTTGCCCCATGTCTCTCTGCTGTTGCCCCCCACTCATGCCTCGTGTCTCTCTCCTGTACCCCCCACCCCCGGTCATGCCCCGTGTCTCCCTGCTGTTGCCTCATACCCCCCGGTCATGCTCCATGTCTCTCTGCTGTTGCCCCCCACCCGCCTCTCATGCCCTGTGTCTCTCTCCTGTTACCCCCCACCCACCTCTCATGCCCCGTGTCTCTCTCCTGTTGCCCCCCACACCCCGGTCATGCCCCGTGCCTCCCTGCTGTTGCCCCCCACCCCCACTCATGCCCCGT
Source organism: Ambystoma mexicanum (assembly GCF_040938575.1). Lineage (NCBI taxonomy): Eukaryota > Metazoa > Chordata > Amphibia > Caudata > Ambystomatidae > Ambystoma > Ambystoma mexicanum. The sequence goes on from NC_090928.1 coordinate 1,011,980,032, forward strand.
GTCCCTCTCCTGTTACCCCCACCCCCGGTCATGCCCTGTGTCTCCCTGCTGTTGCCCCCCACCCCCCGCTCATGCCCTGTGTCTCTCTCCTGTTACCCCCTACCCCTCTCTCATGCCCTGTGTCTCTCTCCTGTTGCCCCCCACCCCCCGGTCATGCCCCGTGTCTCCCTGCTGTTGCCACCCACCCCCGGTCATGCCCCGTGTCTCTCTCCTGTTGCCCCCCACCTCCCGGTCATGCCCCGTGTCTCCCTGATGTTGCCCCCCACCCCCGCTCATGCCCTGTGTCTCTCTCCTGTTACCCCCCACCCCCGGGCATGAGGGGCAACAAGAGGGAGACACGGGGCATGAGCGGGGGGTGGGGGTAACAGGAGAGAGACACGGGGCATGAGTGGGGGGTGGGAGGCAAGAGGAGGGAGACACGGGGCATGAGCGGGGGGTGGGGGGCAACAAGAGGGAGACACAGGCATTAGTGGGGTGTGGGAGGAACAGGAGGAAGGCACGGGGCATGAGCGGGGGTGGGGGGAACAGGAGGGAGACACGGGGCATGAGCAGGTTGTGGGCGAGAACAGGGGAGACACGGGGCAGGAGCGGGGGTGGGTGGGAACAGCAGACACGGGCATGAGCAGGGGGCGCGGGGGGTACAGGAGGGAGACATGGGTAACGAGCGGGGGTGGGGGGATACAGGAGGGAGACACGGGTAATGAGCGGGGTGGGGGGAACGGGATATCCGCTCCTCGGTCCTCTGCAGGCCACCGTGTACCGATGGCGGTTCTCCTGCAAGTCTGCAGCAGCCTGGGACGTTCAGAAGTGTAATCCACATGAGCCTCACACAGCCCCATTGGAGGCCCCGCTGTCCTCTGATCTTATCGCATCAGAATTTTCACTTGTTACGTTGTGATAATCACTTGTGAAGTCTGAAGTAACCGCAGAGCTTGCCATAGATGCCAAAATACGTACAATAAACTAAGATGGCGGGCGTCTCTGAAAATAAGATGCACTGCACACTTTACTACAGCCAATGGGAGAGCACGTCAGATGTCTGCGGACATCACGTAAGTCGGTTTCCCAATCCCCGTCCTGTCCGCGGAGCGAACAGGGAAGAGTGTCCGCAAAGCGGACACAGATATCACAAATTTTTGTTGCTTACATTTTTGTCTTTTTTTTAAAAACTACTGGACGGATTTACACCAAATAAGAAAAAATCACGCTTTCGGGACGAAGCCGCCGCTCCTGCTCCAAATTTGGTGTAAATCCGTCCAGCGGTTTGGGCTGTAGGCGTGAGCAAAGTTTCTTCCCATTATGTCTATGGAAAAAAAAAAGTTTTGGGACCCCCCTATAACTTTGCCCCCCCTGGACCAAACCTCACCAAACTTTGCAAAAAAATTCAGAGTGGGCCATATACTTTTTTTTTGCAAAGTTTGGTGAGGATTCGTCCAGGGGGAGCGAAGTTATAAGCCGCCCAAAAAGTGCTCTTCCTATGGAAACAGCAACTTACCATAACTACATGGCCACTACCGTGTTTTCCTTGAATATATATACATATATATTCAAGGAAAACACTGTAGTTGCAGGGATGTTAAGGTGAGTAATACATTGTAACAACACCTTTGAAATTCAAGGAAAAAACATTAGTTGCAGGGATGTTAAGGTGAGAACTTAAAATATCAAAACCCCTGAAATTCAGCTAAAGCCATCTTAACTTTGCACCCCCTGTTGCACAGTTTATGACCACAATGATGACATCACAGATCACATCACTGATGACGTCACTAAGTACATATTGTATGAGAACACTTAGGGACGTTATGGTTACAAGTAAAATCGAAATCTCCCAGATATTAGCTAGTTATGGTAAGCTAAGCAACCATAACTCGCGCCACCACCCTGCAATGCTAAGACTAACACCCAATACATCAAAGATGACATCTAGATATGTTTGTCATCTCTGATAAAAGCAGAAACTACTTTATGCACATTTCTCAGAGATTTCTCAATTTTGGAATTCAATTTGGTGGTTCACTTCCATTTTTGCTGCTGGGTTATGTTGGAAAAAATGAAGGTGGTGTGAGGAAAAAGTTTGATCTATAATCAAAGACAGAAACATGTCTTAACCATTCCCAAAATCATTGGCTCCAGCTGCTCTGTGCTTCTCAGACTGAACGATTAGAGGACACATCTGGCACCATCACAATCCTCACAATCCAAACCATTTTCTTCTAAAATCAGGTAAACCCAGGTCGATGTGAATATGTAGATTTCTACTAAAAATCATTAACCAAACCAACCAGGAGTCTTCCATGACACACAGTTTTTTCTTCAGCCATGATGTCTGGATCTATCACTGTATTCTTGAAAATCCATGGTTGTTTGTAGATCAGGTATTACTTGCTGTGCAGCATGGATGATGTCAGTATTTCTGTGTTTGCAATTGGCAGGTTTGATTGTTTTAATTGGGTTCTTGTGTGCGATAGGTTGAAGTGAAAATGTGTCAGCCATTTTGGTAGGTTGGGAGGTTTATTCCTCTTTATTGCCATTGTTCTTTGAAAGGTTGTATAGGCACTATTTTGTTTTCAATTGTCATTCTGCTTGCAGGAACTCTACTGTGCTGATGGTGTATGCATGGTCAATGTGAAAATCTGTGGATCTTTTGGAGAAGATGCCAGTGAGGGATAGCTGTGGAATATTTCACTGACTGCCTTGATTGAGTTGGGTAAAAACAACATACATTAACATTAACATTTTGGGTATTGAAGTTTAGAAATGTGGTTTCTGAGTAACTTTATACTGTGAAGTATAGTTGCCTCTAAAAATAGTGTTTCTGTAGCAATGTCAATGGTAAATAATCATGTGGAATTAGATTGAGAAATGCATTTGTCATGGCCAATGATAATTTCACATTGGTGGAATTCATAATGCTTTATTTCTGTTGGTGCGAGGTTACTGTCAGTAGCACACTTAATGATTTGAAAAGAGCAAGTGGTGTTGATAGGTGATTTTCACTTCTATCTGAGAATGTGCAGGTTACTGCAAGTGTATGTAACAGAAATGCAGTACAGCAGTCTAATGAAGGTCTTTAGGGTTGTGCAAGTATTTTCTGAGAGATGATTTGGTGACAAATTACAGTGTTTTTCAGTTGTGTATAATAATGGTAATACATTTGAGCACACATGCTGGATGAATTATGCACAACAGATGGATGAAGGGAGTACTGTAAATTTAAGTAGCTTTTTAGTTCTGCTCTTTGAAATAGAAATGTTTGATAGTGAGCTGTTGTATAAATGGAATGCATTGAAGCATTGCTGTTGGATTTTTTGCTAGAGGCAATATTAGATTTGGGGACCTCATATGGCAATAGTGAATATTTCTAAAGGCATTGTAACCACATTTTTCATTTTGCTATGTGGGAGTAAATCTGCAGGTCAAAGTCAGTGTGTGTGAATGTGAACTGTGGTAAGTTAGGTTTTTAAACTTGCTGTAAATGCTAGCTTGTATGCTCATGTGATAGCTAGGTTTTTTGTTCATTCTAAACACTGCTTGGCATGCTTATCTGGTAAACAGCACTCATAATACAAATGTCATTGTTAGGGACATATTGCATATTGGGAAATATGCATTTAAATTTTAAGTAGTTGTTAGTGTGTGCACATGGTAAGCAATGTTCCCATTTTGTTGGGTTTTGTTGCGTTAAGTTCTCACGTTAGCGTCCCTGCAACTAATCTTTTTTCCTTATATATATAGTTAAGTTGAGTGGAAATCTTTACAAACACCCTTAAAAAATAGAAAAGTTATTAAGAAATTATTACAATGCTGTTTTGGCCTAGTCCCCATTCATTTTCCCATAGAGAAAAAGCCACAATTGTGCTCCAGTATACAGCCAAAACCACCAGACAGAATTGGACCAGGTATGAAACTAATTGGACACGAAGTGTTGACTTGATTTCCTTGTGGGGACTGGGGTTATTACAGCCAGTAGTTTTTAAAATATTTGATGGGGAAGCGGTGCCTTATAACTACATCTCTCATGGTGCTTTGCAGCAGAGAGGCTGACAGGCTTTTCAGAAATGAAAAAAATGCATTTTTTACACAAAATACCATTGCTAATTGCTTTTGGCTTGCTCAATGGATTTGAATGGATTTGAATGAAACTTTGATATTGATATTCATATTTTATTTCTATCGCACTCGTACACAAGTGTTTCAGAGCGTGACAAGACAAGGGAGGGGAACAGGGGAGAACAAAACAGCGATCTTACTAGGCCCAGTGACATTGAGAACGCGCAAGTGCATGGGAGAGGGGGAGGGGAAAAGTGCATGGAAGGGGGGAGAAGTGGAAAGTGCGAAGCAGAGGAGAAACAGATAAATAACAATACATAAATAATAAAGGCAACCAACAGTGGTAATGCAGCCAGCAATTTGCAAGTGCTAGGTTTAAGGCAGCAGACAGGGTAGGTCTGATAAGTGCAGGAAGAAAAAATGGGGGGCTGTATGGGTACAGACACAGACCCCAGTGCAAGGGGTGGCCCGGAGGCAGTGCAGGAGGGTGGCAGGGTGAGCAGGTACCTGGGACCGAAGGACAGAGGGTGGCCAGGTGCACGGTGCCAAGAGAGAACAGATCAGCAGGGGAGAAGGGGAGCGAAGGCAGAAGAAAAGAGGAAGGTCTTGAGGTGCTTCCGGAACCGGAGATGGTTCTCCTCAAGTTTTAGAGTGGCAGGGAGGCTGTTCCAGATGGAGGCCCCAGCCGAAGACAGAGATCTACCCCCAGCTCGTTTCTTTGAAAAAGGACTGACCCTGAGGGAGTTGGAGGTAGAGGGGCGAAGAGCTCGAGAGGGGAGGTATTTGCGGAGGGACCCAGGCCCCAGAAAGCCTTGTGGACAATGCAGAGGGTTTTGAATTTAATCCTTGCATCCACTGGGAGCCAGTGGAGAGATTTCAGAGCTGGAGAGATACGATCCCAGGGCTTGAGGCCAAGGACTAGTCTTGCAGTCCTGTTCTGGATTAGTTGCAGAGAGCAGAGAGTAGAGGCAGGAAGATTTAGGAAGAGGCTTTTACAATACTCCAAGCTAGAGAAAACCAGAGCTTGCGATACCATGAGCTTCTGGGGGAAGGAGAGGAAAGGCAGAGTACCTCTGAGGAGGTGCAGGCCGAAATTTGACTTTTTTAGAGACCTCATAGATGTGGGCAGAGAAGGAAAAGGTGGAGTCATAGATGACCCCGAGGTTCTTAGCCTCACAGGTGGGGGTAGGAGGAGGGCCAAGGTAGGCCAGCCAGAGAGTGAGGGGAAAGGATGGTGAAGGTGTGCCGATGAGGAGGATCCCCGTCTTGCTGGTATTCAGACAAAGATCATTGGCGGCACACCAATCTTGAATGGCAGTTAGGCAATCAGAGATGAGAGAGGGAGAGGAGGTGGCAGAGGGCAGCCTGAAAATGAGTTGAGTGTCGTCAGCGTAGCACTGCAAATTTGAGCAGATACGGCAATGTAGTGGGCGAGAGTTGCCAGGTATTGGTTGAAAAGCCAGGGTGAGAGGTTAGACACCTGGGGATAGATGAAAGGAAGGAACCAAGTTGGACCTGGGAGGGTCAATCTGAGAGGAAAGGGGTCAGCCAGAGCCTGATCAGTGATACCTAGGTTTTCACAGAGATGGTTGAGCAGGATGGTATGGTTGACCGTGTCGAAGGCAGAAGAGAGATCGAGGAGGATGAGGACAGAGGGAATGTTAGAGACAAGGTTGGAGAGCAGATCTTCACGGATGTTCAGGAGAGCAGTTTCCATGCTTCTGGCTGCTCTGAAGCTAGACTGGTGGTCATGGACAAAGCCAACAGAATTGGAATGAAGGTTAAGCTGAGAGATGGCCAACTTTTCCAGGAGTTTGCCAAGAAAGGGAGTAATGGAAATTGAGTGATAGTTAGCTGGACTAGAAGGATCAGGTGTGGGTTTCTTGAGAAGAGGATGCACAAAGGAGTGCTTCAGAGGGGAGGGGAAAGATCCAGAGGCAAAGGAGTTGTTGCAAAAATCAGCAAGGGCCGGAGCGAGGGTGTCAATGTGGTCCTTGATGGTTTTAGAGGAACAGGGATGAACCTGTTTTGAAGAGGCTTTCATAGATCTGACTTGTCTAGCGACCTCGTCAGGGATGAAAAGAGGAAAGGACGAGAAGGATGGTGGGAGGGTGGCTAAAGGAGGGTCAGCAAGCACAGATGGAGAGGGAAGAGGAGGGGTGTGGGTGGAGAGGGTGGACAGGATGTCCTGGGTTTTTTAAATGAAGTGAGAGGTAAGGGCAATGCAAAGAGCCTGGGAGGCAACAGGAGGGGTAGAGACTGCAGCAGGGTTGGCCAGCTCCTTGCAGATTTTAAAGAGTTTGGCCAAGTTGTTAGATGCCGGAGAGACACGAGCTTGAATGTGGACTCTCTTCTTGATGAGGACAGAGAATCGGTATTGCCTTTGTAGCAGGCGACAGGCCAGTTTGTCAGAGGATGAACAGGAAGTCCTCCATTTCCTCTCAGCTGCCCTACGCTTACGTTTAAGTGTAGCTAGGTCAGAGTCATACCAGGAATTGCACTTGGCTTTGGACTTCAAAAGGATCCTCATGACAGGGGCAAGAGCATCAAGCGTATCAGAAACTGAAGAGTAGAGCAGAGACAGGGCTGTGTCAGGATGTGAGACAGCCAAAGGTGGAGGGGGGGGGAGAACGTGGCAGCAAAAGCCTCAACTGACACACGCTTCATGGGCCGGATGTCCGAGAAGGTAGGTTGTAGTGATGGGGCAGACTTGGCTTGGGGGGAAGAGAGGGAGAGATGAGATGAGAAGAGGGAGTGATCGCTCCAGGAGAGAGGAGTGGTCAGAGAGATGGAGAGGGGGAGGTCAGAGGAGATCAAGACATCGAGTGTGTGCCCTGCAGAGTGAGTCGGGCAAGAGGGGAGGATGGACAGGGAGAGGGAGTCGCAGAGGTCATGGAAGAGTACAGAGGAGGAGCAAGGAGAGTCTAAATGTATATTTAGGTCACTGAGGAGGAGGAGTTGAGTGGTAGAGGGCAGGAGGGAGGAGGAGAGGTCTGCCCACTAAGAGAGAAATGAGGTGATTTGACCAGGAGGCCGGTATATGGTAACCACAGTAAGAGAATGGGTAGGCGAGAGAGAAAGCCTACAGACAAGGCATTCAAAAGAGGAGTAGGTCTGAGTGGGAATGATAGAGGTAGGAATCCACTTAGGAAAGATTAGGGCTACCCCCCCACCAGACCAGGAGGATCTGGGTGCTGAGAGGATCTTGTAGCCATCAGGGAGGAGAGTGTCAAAGCTCGTGACAGAGCTGGCCGTGAACCATGTCTCAGTAAGACCAAGGACATCAATGTCTAGTTCTTCAAGGAGGTGGCAGATGTCAGAGGAGTGTTTGATGGCAGAGCGACAGTTGAGAGTGGCAATATGAAGAAGGTTGCCAGCCTTAAAGACCTTCAGGGAGGGGTACAGATCAGAGGTTCGCCCTGCAGAGGAGAAAGAGCCCTAGGAGGGGCAGAGGAGGAGGAGGAGAGAGAGGGCAAGGTAGCCATCGGGGGAGAGGAGGAGACAGCAGGAGATGAGAGGAAATTGATGAGGCGAGGGAAGCGCCTATTAAAGAGGAGGAGATTGGCCTGAGGGCCTTGGACCATGACAGTGCCATTTAGGTAGACATTTATGATGACTTTAGAGGAGTCGAGGGAAGCCATGAGAACTTCCCAGCAAGTGCCACCATTAATGGGAGAGGAGGAGATAGGGCAGAGCATAGAGACCATATGAGGAGTGCATAGATCTGGCGAAGGAACGACAAAGAGGATGTCAGTAAGGGTCTGTCTGGGGGAAGCATTGGAGTAGGTGTCGGCGATAGGAAGACCAGGGTTAGTGGCCAAGATATCCTTTTTGAACTTCTTCCTACCAGACTTAGTGAGAAGGGAAGGATAGTCAATGGAGAAGCAGTTGGAGAAGATAGGAGAAACAGAAAGCGCCATTGGGTGGAAGTGAGGAGAGGATGGAGATATTGGGGGAGCTAAGGCAGGTAGTTGTGGGACAAAAGAGAGTGGTGAGGTCACTGGGCTGGCAAGTTACAGAGAAGAAACAGTATACAAACAGTATACAATATATAACTTTCTGAAATAAGAGTTTGTCAAGGGCCACCCAAACTGCAAATTCTGGGAACAAAACATTGTACATGGAAAAACTTATTAAGAAAACAACACACCACAGTTTCAAAGTTTTCAGCCCAGTCATTTTCCTTCAGAGAAAAAGTGCAGTTTTTGAACAGATGTAACACGAACACCACTGGACAACATAAGAAAAAACTTGGGCACAAAATATTGACTTAAACTTCTGGACTGGTTTGGGCTACATCCATCCAGTAGTTTCTAAAATATTTGACAGAGGAGGGGGTGCTCCCTGTTCCTTAAAACATTTGTATCAGCATTGGTGCTTTTTACAGCAGGGAGGCTCAGCGAGGCTAATAATTTTTAACTTCTTTGATGGACTTGGATGAAATTATACAAACAAACAGTTTGTCAAGAGCCCCACTAAAGTGGATACTTTGTGAACAATTTGATAGAAAATGAAAAAGTTATTAACAAAACATGAAAACGCTGTTTTCAGTCTACTCGCATTCATTTTCTCATAGAGAAAAAGTGAATTTTTTGGACAGCCGTAGCATGAAAACTGCTTGGCAGATTTGGACAAAAAAGAAACAATTTAAGCTCAAGGCGTTGATCTAAATTCCTTGACTGGTTTAGGGTAAATCCATCAAGTAGTTTTCACAATATTTGACAGAAAATGAAGTGCCCCGTGCGCCTTAAAACATTTATAATGGTCTTGGTGCTTTGCAGCAGAGTGGCAGAGAGGCTAATAACTTTGGACTTGATGGATGAATTTGAAGGACATTTTCTAAACCAAGGGTTTGTCAGGGTCCCCCCCCCCCACACTAAACTGGACATTTTGGGAAATATTCATCAAAAAATGTAAATATTATTAAGAAAAGATAAAAAGGCAATTTCGCACAACCAGTGTTATCTGGCAGGATAACCACAGTTAAGTAGAAATATAGATCGGGAATAAAAGCATGTCAGATGAAAGGACAATCGTTGGGGGGAATGGCAGAGGGCTAGGGAGGGAAAAAGAAATTAAGGGGTGTGTGGGAGTATGGCACAAGCAGGGGGGCACTTGGTGAGTGCAGGGAAGAGTTTTTAATTTGACATGTTTTTGACAGACAAACGCAGCTATTTGTGAGTTTGCTAGTAACTGTGCTTGCCTGTAGTGCATTGATAACCGCGGCTACGGAGATAACGTTTTTTAAAAGAGAGCTTTTAGAAAATGATACTTAAAACAAACAAGGGGAATTTTACAGCTACATGGAGGTGGGTGGCATGGGGTGTGGCTATAGGCTATGGCTACTGGGTTACTTTAAGGAACCGCATGGTGCAATATAGAAAGTGGCCACAGCCGAAGTCCATGGCTAGTGGGCCTGAATGAAACCTAGTGGATAACATGTCAAGGGGCCACAGCATAAGGCCACTGCTAGTGTGCCCAAAAGAAACAAGTGGTGTGGCATGTATTGTTGCCCGTGGCCACCTAGTGAGTTTGAAAGAAAGATATTGTGGGGACATGTGCAGTGGACATGGCATCTAGTGGGCAACATGTCAAGGGGCCACGATAACAGGCCATGGCCACTGGCCTAGTCAAAGGCCATGGCTAGTGTGCCCAAAAGAAAACTAGTGTTGTGGTCACGATAGAAGTCCAGGGCCACTAGCCATGGTCAAAGGCCATGACCAGTGGGCCCGTTTAGGAAACCTATTGGAGCAATATGTAGAGTGGACATGGACTGGAATAAAGCTATTGGGGTAACATGAAAAGGTGCCACAGTTGAAGTCCGGGCCAGTGGCTGTGGCCGAAGGACATGGCTAGTGAGCGGGAAAGAAAAGTAGTGGTATAAATGATACAATGGGCACAGCTGAAGGGTGTAAGGCGCTTTATAAATCAATAAAATACAATACAATACACTGGCCAGGTCAAAGGCCCCGGTTTGTGCACACAAAAGACATGTGTAGTGGCAACAGCAAAATCCTGTGGCCACCTAGTGTGTCCAAAAGAAAGATATTGATGGAACATGTAAAGTGGGCACAGCCGAAGATTTATGGTATAACAAAACCTTAGAAATTCAATTAAAAAACTTTAGTTAAAGTGTAGTCAAGTTGAGGAGATTTAACGCAACAAGTCCCTTGAAGTTCAGTGGATGTGGGAAGTCATGACCAGCTTAATTCAGAATGCTCCCGTTGATGTACCCTATAATGCTATGTCCCTCATAATGCCATTTTGTTTGTGATTGTGAATCCCTTGTCTTGTAATAGATATGTGTTCTTGGGATTTGCGAAGGGAAACCCCACCATGACTTCAAAAATGTGTTGAATTTCAAGCGTTTTCTTGTAATAAATCTGGTCAACTTAACTAAACTTTAACTAAAGTTGTTTTCAGTGAATTTCAAGGGTTTTGCTTTAGTTTTCTTCTGCACCACTGGCCACAGCCTTCACCCATGATCAGTGGCCTGGCCTTCTACCATGCCCACTGAATATGTCCCCCCAATATTTCTGTCCCACTAACTTGGGCCTTTGCCCTGGCTAGTGAGCTCAGCATTCGGCCGTGCTCACCCTATATTTTAAAGCAATACCAGGCACCTAGCCATGGCATTCAGCAATGGTCAGTGGCAACGGCTTTCAGCTATATATATTTCCCCATATTTCAAGCCCAGTAGTTAGGGCCTTCAGCCTTGGCTGGTGAGCATGGTCTTTGGTTTCACTCTGTATTTGTAAGCAATACTAGCCCACTGGCCAGAGCCTTTAGCCATGGCCAGTGCACACAGCCTTCGGCCAGGTCCACTTTTTCAGTTCCTCCAATATTTTGGGCCCACTATTCAGGGCCTTTGGTCATGGTTAGTAACCGCGGCCTTCGGCATGTCCACTCTATATTTTAAAAACACACCTGGGGCCACTGCTCATTTTTCCACTCTGTTTTGGGCCTACTAGCTGTGGCATTTGCACCTGGCAGTGACCATGGCCTTTGGCCATGCCCACTCTATATTTTAAAATACTTCCAGCCAATTGGCCAGGGCCTTCGACCACTCCACCCACCTCACTCTAGATGTTAAATTACATTTTTTGAACCATTTTTTAAAACTTTTTTCTTATAACCATGGTTATAATTGCAATGTACTACAGATAGCTGTGGTTATTTGTACTTGCCCAATAGCTGCTGTTATTGGGAAACACAACAAAGTAATACATATTCCCCTGCCCACCAGGGCACTCAGCAACTGCCCCGCTTCACGTAGCATGCTCCCCCAACTCCACTCAAATCCTCCTCACCTCCTCAGTGCTCTCTCATTCTCCCCAACACTTGTGGTTTGCATGACACACTTTAATTCCCAATCTCGTTTTCTTTCATAGCCACGATTATCCAAATGAATAACTGAGGCTAGAAGAAAACGTTTGTGCTCTTAACCTGGTCCCTAACATCCTTCCAGCTCCCATATTTCATGTTGTCTTCCCCCCTACCTCTAGCTTAATGGAATTCTTCTTTTGTCCATTCTGAAATGGCATTTTTATACCTTTGGGTAGCCACGGGTATAACCGTGGTTACCTCTCGCATCAAACCAGAAAATAATAGCGTCTTTTCAGTCCTGAAAAGTCTGTGTGCTGCAAAGCACCATGGGAGATATAGCTGTAATTTTGGGAGAAGGGGCCACCCCCTTCTCCGTCACATAATTAAGAAACTACTGCCCCAGAAATCGAGTCAATGCTTCCTGCACATTTTTTTTTTTGTATCGGATTCAATTCCATTCAGTGGTTTTCGTTTAGTGCTCTAACAAAAACTGGACTTCTTTTTTTACCAGAAAATGAATAGGCATGCAAAGCTCTGGGTTCCCAATGATGACTCTGACGTCTCTTGATGTTCCAGTTGTTCCTTTAATGAGTTTCCAGTACATCTTTTATGTTTCTTATTTCAAGTTCATCAGAGCTTAAGGCAAACATGCACCGGCATCCTCCCAGGTAGGCTTCATCTCACCAACTCTCTCACTCAGAACTCTCAACCATACAACAACATTCTCACCAGCAAGATTCCATGTCACTCACTCAGCATTCTACTCATTCTGCAAAGACAACATGGAAACCTAAATCACTACATATCTCCCTTCCTTACACAACAACAATGCCTACCAAAACCGGCAACACTCGCAACACACAGCACACACAGACACTCCAACACATGCGCGTGCATCTCAACCACATGAACTATCAACACACCCGTACAACCTGAACGCATCACCAGTTCAAATGGTACCATAACACAATACATACGATGCCCCTCCCCTTTTCTACACAGTAAAGGAAGGACACCTACCAATGAAAATTGGACCACTAGCAATCAATCTTCAACAACTCAGGTATCTCTCTAACCTCTCTGCTCCTCTACCGCACAAAACTATAACCAATACTAACCTCATAGCCACATCACACACACAACTCCGAGCTGTGCACCACACACCAAAGAACAAGGCTGGGCATTCCCAACACCCGAGTGAAATGACACAATAACACATTGCACCCTCAGGTACCAATGCCGCCACCCCCACTTTGTTGCCTGTGTCTTAAAGATCCACCAAAAGACCAAACACAACTATGAGAAAGCATTGTCACACTCAACATATAAATAAATGCATCACTTTCACCAGAACAACAGTACTCCTGTTACACTCAGCCACCCATAACTTCACAGCCAAATAAATACACACCACTATGATGTGCACCTCAAAATCAAAGAACCAGTTGGACGTTCCAAACGTCTGAGTGAAACAACATCCAAACAGCACAAACAGTGCGATATTGCCACCCCTTATCCGTCACCTGTGTTCCTTGAGTCCAACAAACTAACTCAACTGCTGTGAAGAACACGACCATTGAACACACCATACACTATTCCACCAAGAACAGGAGCACAAAATCACCAAAATGCCAAATCTCTAGCACACCACAAAGACTTACACATGCAGATCCCCACACTGCAACAACAATACAGTGCTTTAAAATTAATAACCAGTAGTTTGTTTGTGCCTACACCTCTTTGCGCCAAATTTCTGATGTAAACGAATAAAAGTACGTAGTCAAGTTTCTTCAAGTATATTTTCTTAATTTATTTGATATATGTTCTGCCCATATGGATGACACGTGTTTCGGCGTTCCATTGGCGCCTTTTTCAAATCCGGGCTACAAAATTCTCTTGCTCATGCCTCAAGCATCCCCCGATGCTTGAGGCATGAGCAAGAGAATTTTGTAGCCCGGATTTGAAAAAGGCGCCAATGGAACGCCGAAACACGTGTCATCCATATGGGCAGAACATATATCAAATAAATTAAGAAAATATACTTGAAGAAACTTGACTACGTACTTTTATTCGTTTACATCAGAAATTTGGCGCAAAGAGGTGTAGGCACAAACAAACTACTGCTTACTTTACAAACGGAGCTGAGGGACTCTATGTCTCCGTGTTGACCTACATCCTTGCGACACAAGAATAAAATAATAAAATAAGAAAACCATTGCCAACTTTAATAGCACTAACATACGGGTCGCGAGAGTACACCTTATGAGATCCCCACTTAAGAAGTTCCTCACTCAGTAGATTAAAATTAATAACATTTCTGCTAAATTTACTAACTAAACTTCTTAGTTCTCCCTAAATGGCACAAACGTCCTTTAAACAGTCCCACCTGCAAAGCACACATTTCCCGTGCCATGTACTATAGCTATATCAGTCCACTTTGCCCTTTTGCATTGAAAAGTCCATCTGCTTAAAGAACATGCGTTAAACACAACTGCTTCCTAAAGCTGACATTGCTCACATCAAATATGTGTCTCTCAATAAAGGCCACAACACCACACACTCCCATTCAGTGTACATTCACCCACAAAAATGCTCATGTTGCAATTATGGTGTCAAAATATCACAGGCCTCACGTGACAATTAAAACCTAACATGTTAAACTAAACTCTGCTGCATACTATGGAAAACACCACATATAATCAAAACAAAAGTAAATCCATAAACCACCAGCTTATTAACAAGCTCCTTGGCACTCTCTAAATGGGCATAATGCCCCTCAGCTGCACCGCAATGGGCTCTAGGCCCCTCCTCATCACAGCATTTGGGCTCCAAGCCTCTCCAGACGCTGCAGTGGCCCCCAGGACCCTCCTCTTCAGATCTTGTGGCTGCAAACCCCTCCAGGCGCTGTAATGGCCCCAGGAACCTCCTCTGTACAGCATACGGGCTCCAACTCCACAAAGTCACTTATGACCCTCGTAGAAACACAGTTCTCATAGTGGGCACCTACACCCTCTGCCAGAGAGCAGTGGTCTCCTAGTTTCTCCTAGGCGCAGCTCAGGCTCCTAGCCTCTCCCAATGCTGCTGCCCTGGGCTCCAAGCCCCTCAGCTGCACAACATGACCTCCGGATTCTTCAATCCCCAGGTGCCGCTTAGGCTCCAAGCCTCTCCTATTGCTGCTGTCATGGGCTCCAAGCCCCTCAGCTGCACAGCATGGCTTCCAAATATTTCCAGGCGCAGCTCAGACTCCCAGCCTCTTCAAATGCTGCTGCCTTGAGCTCCAAAGCCCTCCATGCTGCAGCTTTAGGTTCCCAAACCCCTTCAGACAGTCACTGGGCCTTCAGCCCTGCCAAGGTTCCTCTGCCTTTCACTGTGCTTGACCTGGCCAACTGCTGGCAGACCAGCCGGCCCTTGGCCCAGGCTCTGCTCACTCTCTTCTGCGCCTCTGCCCTTTGCGCTGGGCCCTCCTGCGCCTACGGCATAAAGCGCTCGCCCTACCTGGGAGGGTCTTCTTCTTGGGTTGGGGGGCGGTGCATGTGCCATCCTCAGTGCTGTCCCCTCAGCACAGCCAGCATTCTCGTCGCCAATATAAAGCTCTGGGTTCCCAATGATGACTCTGACTTCTCTTGATGTTCCAGTTGTCGCTTTAATGAGTTTCCGGTACATCTTTTATGTTTCTTATGTCAAGTTCATCAGAGCTCAAGGCAAAAATGCACCGGCATCCTCCCAGGTAGGCTTCATCTCACCGACTCTCTCACTCAGAACTCTCAACCATACAACAACATTCTCACCAGCAAGATTCCATGTCACTCACTCAGCATTCTACTCATTCTGCAAAGACAACATGGAAACCTAAATCACTACAAGGCACTAGGCCAAAACTGTGTTTTTTCATTTTCTTAATAATTTCCTTATTCTTTAACAAATCTTTCCCAAACGTTCCTGTCTCGGGGTGACCTGCAGTACAATTTTGTCTCCAGAATTTCAACTAAATCGGTTGTACGAGTCAAACAATATTAGCAGTTCATTTTTTAGATTTCCTATGCATCTCAATTCTGCCACACAATATAATATATTGGTTTGGTGTGATAATTTGGGTTTTCATTTTAATTTATTGTAGTGAGCGCTATAATGTACAGCATTGTCAGGATGGCTAACTGAAGGGACATTATATTAGTACAAATCCTGTGCGTTTTTTAAAATGTAAATATTAAATATGTGTTGCACTAATGATTTT
Source organism: Ambystoma mexicanum (assembly GCF_040938575.1). Classification (NCBI taxonomy): domain Eukaryota; kingdom Metazoa; phylum Chordata; class Amphibia; order Caudata; family Ambystomatidae; genus Ambystoma; species Ambystoma mexicanum. The sequence continues at coordinate 1,011,995,645 of NC_090928.1, forward strand.
CTACAATGGAGAATGTATTCATGTGAATGATAGAACACATTAACATATTTTTTGTACATATGTGCAACTGTTTTGTTTATTTTCAATATTTTTTGGCACATATTGGGTAAGATAAGGTTGCATTAACGTGGTTTTAAAGTAGAATTGTATTATTTGTCGTTTTCCTGCTATACTTTTTTTCTGGCAAGAAGCTTCTTTTAACCCTACTCTTGACATTTACATTGTGTTTAGTTTTTAACTTTTACTATTTTTTTTCAATTTCACATGTGTGTGTGTGTGTGTATTTTGGGATGTCATACAGTATTTATCACATGACATCAAATGTTTGTTTTATAAGCCATCTGTGTTTGGCCCTATATATATCTGACTATATTATGCTTGTGCTTGATCATAATATTAAACATTACAAGCATGTTTTCTAATATATCTTCATAATATGACACATTATAAGTGCTCTGCTAATTTGTATGCTTATGCTTGCTTGTAATATTCCACATTATAAGTGTTCTGGTTATTTGCTTGTTTTTGTTGTATTTAACACATTATGGGTGTTCTGCAGATGTGGATGCTACGGCTTGCTTATGATATTTCACATCATTAGTGTGCTGCTTGTTCATCTGCTTGTCCTTTTTTTGTAATGTTATATACACATTACAAGTATTCTACAAATACATATGTTTGTGCTTGTTTGTAATATTACACATTAGACATTCAGACCCTTCTGCACATGTAATAACGTCCTCGTTTTTTACAACCTAATATATCAAGTTTGGCGGATGCCACTTTTACCATATTTTAACCATAAACAAATTCACAGTAAAGTGTACATGGGGGAAAATATATCAAAAATAAGAACTATTGATTTTCTATCTTTGGTCCTATCTACCTTCTGAGAAGGAAAGCATGCCTTGCTACACGCCAACCCTTAGTGCACTCCTAAGGGGATTACAATCCCAAATCTGTTAATGTTGCAAGCTGGTGGGGTCTGACTGTGGTCCCACACCTAGCAATTTGAAGTATGAGTACCTTGTGATTTCTTGAACTAGAGACTAGTGTACTCAGGTTGGGGGGAGTCGAGAACAAAAACGGCTCACCCCAGTTTTGATGTTAATTCAACAAAATGTTGTAAGTCAAACGCTTAATTTCATTCAACAGTGTGTAGATTCAAAAAATTAGCAACATGTCAATAAGACCAATTTCATAACACAAAATTCTACAAAAGTAAAAGAGAACCCTCTAAGGTTTTTTTTTAATCAACAACAACAGTATTTTTTTTAAAAGATAGGCATTTCTTCTTAAACACAAAATTAGGTAAAGCATAGCAAGTTCACATCACAGTCTTTGTATACCAAAATATCTATTATGCAACATTTTTGCAACATATATTTGTAAAGTCCCTTTTTGATACTAAAAGCAGAAAATAAATAAAGTTTTTTGGTTTGAAGTCACCAATCCAAGATAGTATCAGGATTTTTCAATGCATTGCCAACACGTTCCGGACTTTACAACAGTCCATCTTCAGGGCCAATGATACTATTTGTTCCAAAACTGTATATGTTCCTGATTTCAATTCCTAAGGCAAAAGATGTAGAAAATGTTCTACTATTAATTTTATTTAACTGACTCAATGTTGGCAATTCCAGCTATAACAATTGCAAAAAAATACACTTAACGCACCTCCTTTTTCGTGCTGGTAGCACCTCTAATTCCGAACCCTGGACAAACCCTGTGGGTGGATTTAACTGTGCCCAAATCCACTGTGTATGTGGTATACTCCCCCTCAAGGAGATTCACTCAGAAGAACATTTCTAAAGTAGACACAGAAAAAAGTGTGGATTCAGTATATACTTCTTTGGAGGTTCTTAATCTACAGTTAATCAACCTCTATTAATCTTTGTTCATATGGTAAGCACCTTTGTGTGTGGGGATAGACAGAGTCATCCAACCCTCCTTCCTTAGTTTACTAGTTACCCTCTATTTACTATGTCTGGATGGTAGCTCCATCCTTAGAGATGTGTCTCAAAATGCAAGTTCAGATAAGCACCCATCTTGTCTCTGTGGTAGTGTAGGGACTTTCAGATATCAGTGTAGATATATCTCTTACCTTCGTGCACAACAACAAACCCTCCGGTGTCTGGATCACAGCAACTCTCTCAAGATCGTGGGTTCGTATATATGTGTGCTGTTTGTATGCCACTGCGCATGCGTAGAGCGGGTGGAGCCACTCACCATCCACGAATGTGCACGGCGAACGTTAGAGTTCTCAACGCGCATGCGTGGGAGAGCAGCGCTGGTCCCAAAGTCGGCCCACAGCACCACTGCGATTGCGCATTGTGCCTCGTGGCGACTCCGGGTGGTGTACGCTACCCTCCGGTGCATGCACGCATGTACCTCCAGAGCATCCAAGATATGTCAACCATGAGTGTACATTCCTCCACGACGTTTAGTGCTGGTGAAATTCGATAGTGGTGACTCAACCCAATAATTCCGATTGTTATTGGTATGAAAAGGATCTGATCTATGGCAAGGGTTCCTGTCGCCTGGGCCTCTGCACGGGTGAGTGGGGGAGACACAGACATAAGTCTGCTTGGGTCCCCGTCTGTCCCATGATTAAATATAGGGCCAGGGTATCTCATAGATTCTGAATATGACTATTCACATCAATGTCTGCCGTTATATAGGCTCACATTCTAGAGTGCACAATGGTCCTAATGTCTGTCCCACAATCAGGATTGTTACAACACCCTTCAAGTGAATCATATACCTTTTTAGGCCACCATCTAGCTGCTGGTCAAGATATGTCAACATCTTAAGTTCAGGCATCAAAAATTCATGTGGAATACATTTCACATCAGAATCAGCACTACATTTTGATATATTAGACATGACACATTTAGGTACTGAGTCTATAGATGATTCTGATTATTATTGGTATAAAAGGATCTGATTTTTGCAAGGGTTCCTGTTGCCTGGCCCACTGCACAGGTGAGTGGGGGAGACGCAGACAAAAGTCTGCTTGGGTCCCCGTCTGTCCCATGCTGAAGTTCAGGGCCAGGGCATCTCATAGATTCTGAATATGGCTCTTCACATCGTATCTGCCGTTACATGGGCTCACAGTCTAGAGTGCTCAGTGGTCCCACTGTCTGTCCCAACAATCAGGATTGTTGCATTATCCTTCAAGTGAATCAGATACATTTTTAGGCTGCCATCTGGCTGCCGGTCAAGTTCTGTCAATTTCTTAAGTTCAGGCATCAAAGATTCATGTAGGATACATTTTACATCAGAATCAACGCTGCATTTTAATATATTAGACGTAACTCATTAGGTCTAACTCTACATTCATGCCTCTAGGGCAAAGACAGTCAAGTGTATCAATCCACATTATCTCCCTCTGGTGTAGGGTTCTTAAAACATCTCCACCTTTAGGGCCCTGTTGCACATGCTCCATTATCACACATTTAATTTGTGCTACAGAATGTCTGGCTTCTGCAAAATGCATTGCGACCAGTGATTTCTGACTCTTTGTTCTAATGTTGGATTTATGCTCCGACCAGCAGGTTTTGGCTTTTCTAGTGGTCATGCCCACATAAAAAAGGCCACAAGGACACTTAAGTACATAAATCACATTTGATGAATCACATGTATAGGAATGTTTTAGGGGGATGGTTTTCCCTGTATATTGGTGGCTGATGGTATTGCCTTTTAGTATGTTACCGCAGTGCTGGCAGTTGTGGCAAGGGACAGTGCCCTTGAATGTGGTTTTTCCGGTTTTCATAGGGGTAATGTCTGCTCTGATTAAGCTGTTGCGTAGGGATTTGTTGTTCCTGTACATGAATGTCGGGATCTCTGGGAAAAGTTGTTTTAATTTAGGATCCATTTGTAACATATGCCAGTTTTTTTTAATGATTCTTTGTATTCTCTTACTTTGGGTAGAATACGTTGTCACATATACCAGTTTTTGTTGATCTCGAGCAGGTCTCGGTGTCAGGAGGGTTTCTCTTTGTGTTAAGTTCACTTTCTCTTTAATACCGGAGATTAAATTACTGTCATATCCCCTTCCAATGAATTTTGTCTGTAAGGCTGATGACTGTATGGAGAATTCTGTAGATTCCGAGATATTCCTTCTGTATCATAGGAATTGGCTAAGCGGTACACTGTCCAGTGTTCTCTGTGGATGAAAGCTTGTGGCTAGAAGTAAGCTGTTTCTGTCTGTATTATTTGTAAAAATGTGTGTTTCTAGATTCCCTTCTTTTATGGAAACTTCAACATCCAAAAAGTGTATTTCAGACTCACTAGTGGATGTCGTAAATTTGATCCTGGGATTCATCAAGTTCATCATTCCAAAAAATTGTTCCGCCTCATCCTTTGGGCCCGTCCAGAACCCGAAGACGTCGTCAATGTATCTTGTATAGAGTGATAAGTGTTGTGACCATCTCTGAGCTGTTACCACGTTCTCATACTCCAAAAAGAACATGAATATGTTGGCATAGCATGGGGCCATCGCGGCTCCCATGCTGGTTCCCGATGTTTGTAAAAAGTAGCGTTCTCCGAACTTGAAAAAATGATTCATTAGGACCAGTTTCAATAAGGTCAAAACAAAAACACGCTCTGCTTTGCAGTCTGCTGTTCTTAGCAGCATCCATTCCACTGCCTCTAGACCTGTTTCGTGAGTAATGTTGGTGTAGAGGGACGTGACATCCATGGTGAACAGGGTATCACAACCCTCTACAAATTGGACATCTTGTAGTTTCTGTAGAAAGCTTGTTGTGTCCTTCAAGTAAGTTTCTGTATTCTGAATTAACGGTTGCAAGATAGGATCTAGATATTGTGCTAGAGGTTCTAGAACACTGTTTGTTGCTGCAATGATTGGACGACCTGGTGGTTTCAGAAGCCTTTTGTGTATTTTGGGCAATATGTACAGAACAGACGTAATTGGATGTTTGTTGGTTGGAAACGTATGTGTTTTCTCTGAGATTTTCCCCATCTCTTCTGCTTCATCGAGAGTTTCTTCGATAAGTGCCATGATCTGGTTGGTAGGGTCAAAATCTATTTCCCTGTAAGTTTCTGTGTCCACCAACTGCTTCTCAATTTCCTCCAGGTAATCACTTTTGTCCATTAGAACAAGCGTGCCTCCCTTGTCTGCGGGTTTGAAAATTATTGTCTGGTTATCTAATAAGTTCTTCAGGGTTTGTCTCTCCCATGATGAAAAGTTTCCATATACACTGCTCTTAAAGTCAAGTTTTTTGAGGTCTTGAAGAATCGTTTTTTCAAAGGTAGATACTACATGATTCTGGACTTATGGATTAAAGTAGCTTTTCAGATTAAGCTCAAAGAACTCCGATGTTTCATTAAGATCTTGATCTTCTTCTAGATCATCGAAGAACACATTTAACTTCATTTTCCTCAGAAATCTGAAAAAATCAATTTTCTCTTTCAACAATGTACTGTTGCTCTGGGGGACGAAAGATAGACCTTTCCGAAGCACCCGCAGTTCCAGGCGAGTCAAAGTGTATGATGAGATGTTAATCACTAGGTCTTTTTCTGGGTTTTCTTTCTCTGTGTGTTTTTTCTTTTGTCCCCGTCTTGTTGGCTCTTTTCTAAAAAAGGCGATTCTTCTGTTGAAGGTACTTCCTCCCTTGAGCCCATTGGTTGGGAGGTTTCCGGAATCACTACTGGATCCATTTCTGTACGTGATGCATCTGAAGTTGTAATTTCGGCATGAGGTGCGGCTGGTTTCGGTATCTGTCCCTGATATGGCTTGTTTGGTCGTTGTCCGTAGTATTCCTGCCATGTGTATACTATATCTAATTTGTAATGAAGTGTGTCCCTTCGAAATTTACGTATCTTTTTGGTCTCCAATTCATGTTTGTATTTTTGGAGTTTCTGATTGGTATCATCCAAAACCTCTTTCAAATGATCCTCTGAGTTACATTTACTCAATGATGACTTGAGAATTCCGACATCTTCGCTCAGCATTTTGAGGTTATGTGCCAGCTCCTCTATGGTCAGGAGTATCAGGTCTAATGAGCATTTGTTTAGTATCTGGCGCCACCTTTTAACAAATGTGGGGTTTTCTTTACATAGGGTCGGTTCTAGGTTAACTCTCAATCCACGAGGTATCTGCTGTGCTTTATAATAGCGCGCTAAAGTTGAGGCGTGTAAATTCAAGTTAATTTCACGTCTCATTTTCCACTCGAGTTGTCTAATGAGTGCCTCTGGTTTCTCTGATATGGTCAGGCCTTCACTTGATAATTTAATTAGTGCTAAGATCCGGTTTGCTTCCTCTTCACTGAAGCCAAGTGTTTCTGCTCTTTTATCTGTGGTTTGGTCAATTTTATTAAAGGACATTCTGTTTGAGATGGCTAATGGATAGTTAAGTATGTATGCTCTCCCAGATATTGTGGTCGATGGAGCAGCAATTGCAAGAGATTGGGAGGGGAGGCACTACTACAGTTAAATTGAGAATTTTAACTTTTTCAGAAAGTCGGAGAATATTATTTGTTACTGTTATGTTAAAGTAAGGCTTCAGGTGCACCAGGGCGAATATCACGGGACCACTCGGGACTGTAGGGAAACTGAGAAGGAAAGCATGCCTTGCTACATGCCAACCCTTAGTGCACCCCTAAAGGGATTCCAATCCCAAATCTGTTAATGTCGCATGCTGGTGGGGTCTGATTGTGGTTCCACAGCTAACAATTCAAAGTATGAGTACCTTGTGATTTCTTGAACTAGAGACTAGAGCTCTCCCCAGGTTTGATGTTAATTCAACAAAATGTTGTTGTTAAACGCTTAATTTCATTCAACAATGTGTAGATTAAATAAATTAGCAACATGTCAATAGAACCAATTTCAAACCACAAAATTCTACAATATTAAAAGAGAACCCTCTAAGGGTTTTTTTTTTTTAAATCAACAACAACAATATTTTTTGAAAAGATAGGCATTTCTTCTTAAACAGAAAATTAGGTAAAGCATAGCAAGTTCACATCACAGTCTTTGTTTTACAAAATATCAATTATACGACTTTTTTGCAACATATATTTGTAAAGTCCCTTTTTGATTCTAAAAGCAAAAAATAAATACATTTCTTTGGTTTAAAGTCACCAATCCAATATAGTATCAGGATTTTTCAATGCATTGCCAACGCGTTTCGGACTTTGCAACAGTCCATCTTCAGTGCCAATGATACTATTTGTTCCAAAACTGTATATGTTCCTGATTTCAATTCCTAAGGAAAAAGATGTAGAAAATGTTCTACTATTAATTTTATTTAACTGACGCAATATTGGCAATTCCAGCTATAACAATTGCTAAAAATTACACTTAACACACCTCCTTTTTCGTGCTCGTAGAACCTCTAATTCCGGTCCCTGGACACACCCTGTGGGTGGATTTAACTGTGCCTAAATCCACTCTGTATGTGATATACTCCCCCTCAAAGAGATTCACTCAGAAGGACATTTCTAAAGTAGACACAGAAAGAAGTGTGGATTCAGTATATACTTCTTTGGAGGTTCTTAATCTACAGTTAATCAACCTCTATTAATCTTTGTTCATATGGTAAGCACCTTTGTGTGTGGGGATAGATAGAGTCATCCAACCCTCCCTCCTTAGTTTACTAGTTACCCTCTATTTACTATGGCTGGATGGTAGCTCCATCCTTAGAGATGTGTCTCAAAATGCAAGTTCAGGTGAGCACCCATCTTGCCTCTGTGGTAGTGTAGGGGCTTTCAGATATCAGTGTAGATATATCTCTTACCTTCGTGCACAAGGCGAGTGTTGTGAACGAACCCTCCGGTGTCTGGATCGCAAGCAACTCTCTCCAGATCGTGGGTTCGTATATGTGTGCTGTTTGTATGCCGCTGCGCATGCGTAGAGCGGGTGGAGCCACTCACCGTCCGCGAATGCGCACGGCGAACGTTAGAGTTCTCAACGCGCATGCGCGAGAGAGCAGCGCTGGTCCCAAAGTTGGCCCGCAGCACCACTGCGATCTACCTACCTTCTGGCCTATCTTTATATCTATCTATCTTCCTAGCTATAGATTTTGTTATGTTTGAGGCTAGCAATTTATCTGTCTATCTATCTATCTCTCCATCCCTCTATCATAACATCACATTTACGCATTACAAATAGGCATTACACATTATCCATATTCACTACAAGAGTTCAATTTTTCTGCAATATTAAGTTATGCGCATTTCTGCATTGCTAACAGAATGCCATGATTTTAGTTAACCTGTATGTTCCTATGGATAACATTACACACTATCAGTGTTTTGCTTATTAATTTGTTCACTTCTGGTTATATTAAACATTAACAGTGTTCAGTTTATTTTAATGCACGTTCTTGCTCAATGTTTTGCTCATTAAAAGCTTTCTGTGTATGTGTGTGCTTGATTGTGTTATAACAACATGCATGTTTTACAATAGGTAGCTACTGCAAAACATAAGAACTCCTTTGTTATATCTGTTGTAGCTTTTCTATGTTTGTACATAACATTAAATATTATGTGTGTTCTGCTCAGCCTATTCATCCTGCTTGTTTGTAATATTGAATTGTATGAGAGTTCTGCTTATCCCATGGTTGTGCTTGTTTGTAATATTGCACATTAACTTTCAAGCCTGTCAGAGTATTGATGTATTCTTTACTGTTAATTCCATATCGATATACTTTGTACTTATCTCATTTCACAAATCCTTTTGTTTGTTTGTTAAGCATTCTATTCCTTAATCTTTGTTCCTCTCTTTAAAGAAACTGGGTGCCACCAAAGATTGTAAACAGGATGATTTTCACAATGTCATAAAGAGATGGTCATCTGGACAAATGTCTTAGATCTCTTTCTTGTGTCAAAAGCCACCATTGTTTATTCAAGTTCTTTAAAATACCATTAACCTGGTTATTAAAGGTGGGAATAGATGGTTTCACATTGTTTTTCCTTAGGATATTTTATTTTTAATTTCTCATATTTTTGAAATTTCTTACATTTTTCATAACCAATAGATACTCTCTTAAACAAACACACCTTATTGTTACATGCTCTGTTGATCAAACGTTCAGGATATTCTTTCTCTGCAAATCTCCTAGCTATAGTCTGTGAGTGCCTTAACTATTCTGCATCCAGTGAAAAGTGCCTCCATGCACAAATGAATTTCCCCAAAGAAAATGGACTGGGACAGCCGACCCAGCCCTTTAAAATGAACCCAGCCCTTTAACATGAGATTGGGGATACGGAATATTTCTCAAACCCCAATAATCAAACTAACTCAGGAAGTTGGCAAAATGCGACTGTTTTAATATCAATTATTTAAAACAGAGAGTTACAATGAACACCAGCATGTTCGCTTGATCCTCACACTCAATTCAAAACATAAAAAACAGGTTCTGTACTACAAACTCGTCACTATTGACGTCAATCTACATTGCAAACTGCAAAAACCTACTGGAAATGATGATAGGCTTACAAAGAACATCTAGGTATATGTCCCATACTGGTCAGGGAAAGTGATTGGGTTTCTACCATCAGGTGGGGCAACTAAGCCCTCCTCTGGTGCAGGTCACTGCGAATGTCATCAAATACACAATGTCCCATTGGTTATACAAACTATAGGGTGCTCTATTATGTGCCCCTCTATAATTGGTTGGCACCCTGGTACCCCTCTGTAATATTCCACATGCGTAAGCAGCACACAGGCTGGCATTCAGGTGCCAGTGGGATGGCCACAACCATATCTTCCCACCAATTAGCCCTGGGATCCATCATCACACTTGCAGCCTACTAGTCAATCACGGCTTTGAACACAGCCTTGGAAATGTTCTCCATGCTGAAGACTTTGAGGGAGAATAGCATACTCTGTTTTTGTGGTTTTGATACAGTATTTGATGAACCTCTGATGTCTTTAATGTTCTCACCCCTCACTAGAGACAGGAGTTTTGTTCTTTCACAAACTTTCTGTAATTATTTGTAAGCTCATCCAGGCCCAAGACGACCTTGACTTCTTGGTGTTGATCCAACTAAACCTTTGATCCACCTCTATGGTTGAGTTTTCAATGTCTAACTGTGCCACACTGAAAACATTTTCCTGCTTTCGGAATCCAGCTCTGCTATAAAGTGCAATGTGGAATCGTCCATAGTCCTTATACTTCTGATGTATATACGTTGGCGCATTGCCGCAGTCTATTCACTACATAGCCAGCCTTAAATAATACTTTGTCTACTTGCGTTACTGCTTCTGTACACTTGTAAAATGACTCAATCATTTCTTCATTATTTCTGTAGCATGAACATCTTCATCTCGAGCCCGAAATGTTGCTCATCTTTAATACCTTGAACTTAGTGCTTATAGAATATTTATGTTCTTTTGTCTTTTACATCTCTTCTGAGTGTGTCAACTCTGCTTTTCATGACATTACCACTCTGCTTTCTTGCTTGCTTTTCCCTCTTCCTCCGGGATTTCATTCAAATGACGAACATATTGTTGTGTATGCATGTACGGTTTCGTAAATGGAAATCTTACGTCCATGATCCTTTTTGGTATAGGTATTCTTACTGGCAATGCACCTGTTTCACATTCTGGTTCCCAACATATAGGCATCATAGGAGAGTTGCTTTGGGTGGGGGTACTCGAATCCACCTCTACAAAAAGTTCAATTTCAAGTTATTAGGATGAGAGTTCTGAGCCTGTGAAACAGAGTTAATACTAATGTCTTTTATGAAGAGATTGATCTGTAAAAAAATGTTCTTGAATGTTTATTTTACATTTAAATGTACAATTTCACTAAAGTTATTTCATCAGTGAAATGGAGACTCCTATCATGTTATTCAGGGTCCTCATAACATTTTGACTTTCCTTGATGGTACCATTACAAATATGCTTCTTGAGACAATGTTATCCGTATGTTCAATGGACTGCAGAATATCTTTCTCACATTGCACCATGAATAGATTGGCAGACGTTGACATGAATGCCATACCCATTGATGTGCCACATAATTGATTATAATATTGCCTTGAACAGTAAAACTTTGTGCTCCAAACAATAAATCAACATTTCTGTGATAATTTTGGAGTGTTCGGTCTAGCTAGTAGACATCATAGCATTGGGAAATCTATACAGAAGGAAAGGATGCAAATAAAAATTGTGCATTTAAAAATAAACATGTTAACTGTATCCTTTGCACATCATCTGAAAAAGACACATGTAAGGAAGTATTGTGATTTTAGGAGCCCATCTACAACAAGAGTATTGCTCCACAGTAAATCAAATAGGCCAAACATAAATGCTTCCAGTTATCTGAAAGTATCCAACAATGTTTTATAAAAATAGAAAACAGTGAATCTGCGATGTAAAGGCACAACATGTTGTGAAAGAGTAACAATCTAAATTCAGCCTGGATTTCTTTCTGTTTATTTGCTTACATGATGAAAAACAATCATTAAAAACACAATATCTACAGAAACTCACAGTACCTTTTTGGCAGGAGATTGATTGTAAAGAAATGCTGCCCACTTTAAAGTGACACTTGCAATGAAGAAATGTAAAGAAGTATATGACTTTAAAGGCTGCATTTGTGAATGAAACAGTAACTTTGGCCAAGAAAACAAAATTGCATGCCTCCCACAGCAACTACAGGATGAGAGGATACTTGCTCAATAAAATAGAGACTCAGCCTTTGAAGCTAAACTATATAGCTTTATGACACTCCTGTATAAACAAAGGACAAAATGTTCTCTCTGTTCTGAGAAACCAGGCCTTGCAGGCAAAATAAATGCTATTCATTAATGGTCTCCATTTGTCATTGGGCCTATGAACTATTCCCTAAAAATGCAAGGACTGAATTCTGAACAGTGTCCCCAGCCCCATCTTCCAAGAAATCTCACCTTCCACAAATACCTGAACAGCTGAAGAACTGTGTCAGCACTTGACTGGAGCAATTGTACTGAATAAAATCTTGTCACAAAAAATCCAATGTCAACCAGGCTTCTCATGGGTCATATGTGGCCCAGCTTTGAGACTCAAAGGGACCAAAACCAAATGTTCTGCTTCCAGGCCAAGAACTTTGAAATTGCAATAATAGTCTGATCAACCAATTACATGTAAAAGAAAATAAATGCTATTAAAAGGTTGCATATGGGGCACATTTTGTCAAAGAATCATACTTTCTGTTAAGGTTTTCATGGTGAAAAACATTCAGCTAAATGCAAAATTAATTTGTTCAATTATGAAAATTCAATGAATGTAGATATTTGTGCACAGAATTGTTCATATTTCCTAGCATATTTTTCAGTGAGTCGATTATGTTGAGCTGGGAATAGGATTGTTGTGTGAAAGTATCAAAAAATAAAAATGAAAAATCTGTCACATGCACATCACATGTTGTGCTGAAATCAGACTGGCATCCTTGGATTCATCCGAGTGAGAGCCATCTGGTGAACTGATAAGTAACATGCTGAACATGACGTTTCAGAAAACCACAATTGTTTAATGTAGAAATATGCAATATGGCATCAAATTAAATTCTTTTTCTGCAATATTAAGTTATGCGCATTTCTGCATTGCCAACAGAATGCCATGATTTTAGTTAACCTGTATGTTCCTATAGATAACATTACACACTATAAGTGTTTGCTTATTACTTTGTTCACTTCTGGTTATATCAAACATTAACAGTGTTCAGCTTATTTGAATGCACGTTCTTGCTCAATGTTTTGCTCATTAAAAGCTTTCTGTGTATGTGTGTGCTTGATTGTGTTATAACAACATGCATGTTTTACAATAGGTAGCTACTGCAAAACATAAGAACTCCTTTGTTATATCTGTTGTAGCTTTTCTATGTTTGTACATAACATTAAATATTATGTGTGTTCTGCTCAGCCTATTCATCCTGCTTGTTTGTAATATTGAATTGTATGAGAGTTCTGCTTATCCCATGGTTGTGCTTGTTTGTAATATTGCACATTAACTTTCAAGCCTGTCAGAGTATTGATGTATTCTTCACTGTTAATTCCATATCGATATGCTTTGTACTTATCTTATTTCACAAATCCTTTTGTTTGTTTGTTAAGCATTCTATTCCTTAATCTTTGTTCCTCTCTTTAAAGAAACTGGGTGCCACCAAAGATTGTAAACAGGATGATTTTCACAATGTCATAAAGAGATGGTCATCTGGACAAATGTCTCAGATCTCTTTCTTGTGTCAAAAGCCACCATTGTTTATTCAAGTTCTTTAAAATACCATTAACCTGGTTATTAAAGGTGGGAATAGATGGTTTCACATTGTTTTTCCTTAGGATATTTTTAATTTCTCATATTTTTGAAATTTCTTACATTTTTCATAACCAATAGATACTCTCTTAAACAAACACACCTTATTGTTACATGCTCTATTGATCAAACGTTCAGGATATTCTTTCTCTGCAAATCTCCTAGCTATAGTCTGTGAGTGCCTTAACTATTCTGCATCCAGTGAAAAGTGCCTCCATGCACAAATGAATTTCCCCAAAGAAAATGGACTGGGACAGCCGACCCAGCCCTTTAAAATTAACCCAGCCCTTTAACATGAGATTGGGGATACGGAATATTTCTCAAACCCCAATAATCAAACTAACTCAGGAAGTTGGCAAAATGCGACTGTTTTAATATCAATTATTTAAAACAGAGAGTTACAATGAACACCAGCATGTTCGCTTGATCCTCACACTCAATTCAAAACATAAAAAACAGGTTATGTACTACAAACTCGTCACTATTGACGTCAATCTACATTGCAAACTGCAAAAACCTACTGGAAATGATGATAGGCTTACAAGGAACATCTAGGTATATGTTCCATACTGGTCAGGGAAAGTGATTGGGTTTCTACCATCAGGTGGGGCAACTAAACCCTCCTCTGGTGCAGGTCACTGCGAATGTCATCAAATACACAATGTCCCATTGGTGATACAAACTATAGGGTGCTCTATTATGTGCCCCTCTATAATTGGTTGGCACCCTGGTACCCCTCTGTAATATTCCACATGTGTAAGCAGCACACAGGCTGGCATTTAGGTGCCAGTGGGATGGCCACAACCATATCTTCCCACCAATTAGCCCTGGGATCCATCATCACACTTGCAGCCTACTAGTCAATCACGGCTTTGAACACAGCCTTGGAAATGTTCTCCGTGCTGAAGACTTTGAGGGAGAATAGCATACTCTGTTTTTGTGGTTTTGATACAGTATTTGATGAACCTCTGATGTCTTTAATGTTCTCACCCCTCACTAGAGACAGGAGTTTTGTTCTTTCACAAACTTTCTGTAATTATTTGTAAGCTCATCCAGGCCCAAGACGACCTTGACTTCTTGGTGTTGATCCAACTAAACCTTTGATCCACCTCCATGGTTGAGTTTTCAATGTCTAACTGTGCCACACTGAAAACATTTTCCTGCTTTCGGAATCCAGCTCTGCTATAAAGTGCAATGTGGAATCGTCCATAGTCCTTATACTTCTGATGTATATACGTTGGCGCATTGCCGCAGTCTATTCACTACATAGCCAGCCTTAAATAATACTTTGTCTACTTGCGTTACTGCTTCTGTACACTTGTAAAATGACTCAATCATTTCTTCATTATTTCTGTAGCATGAACATCTTCATCTCGAGCCCGAAATGTTGCTCATCTTTAAGACCTTGAACTTAGTGCTTATAGAATATTTATGTTCTTTTGTCTTCTACATCTCTTCTGAGTGTGTCAACTCTGCTTTTCATGACAGTACCACTCTGCTTTCTTGCTTGCTTTTCCCTCTTCCTCCGGGATTTCATTCAAATGACGAACATATTGTTGTGTATGCATGTACGGTTTCGTAAATGGAAATCTTACGTCCAGGATCCTTTTTGGTATAGGTATTCTTACTGGCAATGCACCTGTTTCACATTCTGGTTCCCAACATATAGGCATCATAGGAGAGTTGCTTTGGGTGGGGGTACTCGAATCCACCTCTACAAAAAGTTCAATTTCAAGTTATTAGGATGAGAGTTCTGAGCCTGTGAAACAGAGTTAATACTAATGTCTTTTATGAAGAGATTGATCTGTAAAAAAATGTTCTTGAATGTTTATTTTACATTTAAATGTACAATTTCACTAAAGTTATTTCATCAGTGAAATGGAGACTCCTATCATGTTATTCAGGGTCCTCATAACATTTTGACTTTCCTTGATGGTACCATTACAAATATGCTTCTTGAGACAATGTTATCCGTATGTTCAATGGACTGCAGAATATCTTTCTCACATTGCACCATGAATAGATTGGCAGACGTTGACATGAATGCCATACCCATTGATGTGCCACATAATTGATTATAATATTGCCTTGAACAGTAAAACTTTGTGCTCCAAACAATAAATCAGCATTTCTGTGATAATTTTGGAGTGTTCGGTCTAGCTAGTAGACATCATAGCATTGGGAAATCTATACAGAAGGAAAGGATGCAAATAAAAATTGTGCATTTAAAAATAAACATGTTAACTGTATCCTTTGCACATCATCTGAAAAAGACACATGTAAGGAAGTATTGTGATTTTAGGAGCCCATCTACAACAAGAGTATTGCTCCACAGTAAATCAAATAGGCCAAACATAAATGCTTCCAGTTATCTGAAAGTATCCAACAATGTTTTATAAAAATAGAAAACAGTGAATCTGCGATGTAAAGGCACAACATGTTGTGAAAGAGTAACAATCTAAATTCAGCCTGGATTTTTTTCTGTTTATTTGCTTACATGATGAAAAACAATAATTAAAAACAGAATGGGCCTCATTACGACCCTGGCGGAAATCGAAAAACGATGGCGGAAATGCAATACCACCATCGAATAGCGCTCGGTGCGATCATGACCCGTCACCGCAAAGTACGATGCCATTAGCGACACCGTAGTGAACGCCAACGCTAACTGCACCAAGCACACGCGCGCGCGCCATGCCAAACCGTAATTACCACCATGGCGCAACGGTACGCGAATTCCGACCCTAGCGGACATGCACCTAACGCCATCAAGCACGGCGGAAAGTACCATTCCGCCATGGTGAGAAGTACGGCATCGCGAACCAACCGTAAACGGCCCTACTGAGTGCTTGTACACCGCTCCCTGGCCACATTGTACAACCCCCCGTAGGTGCAATGAAGTCACACAATGCAACCAGTGAAATGTACTAGTCATCCATGCCTGCCAACGAACAAATGAATCTCAAGAGGGCCCAATGGGAGCTGCAGGGCACAGATGGCACGAATACAGAAGCTATACAAATGGACATGACCTCAGTCTCCCACCAAGAAACGCACGCAAACACAGGCACCTGTGACCAGCAAAATTCCGATAATCACATCATTCCACCAATCCAACTGGCTGACCGGCATCTGTTACACAAAAGCTAATCCCCCGCCCCTGAGCATGACATCATCAAAACAGTCATAATGGCAGCCCTTATCCCTGACCTCACTGGGCTCCGTAGGCAAACGCGCCCAGCACAGTACCACGCAACTATACTCCGAAGCTGGAACCCAATGCAGATCTCCTCACAATACATCGCTCCCCAAATAGGAGTATGCCACATCACTCGCAAAGAAGAACGCTACACGGTTCATATCAGAATAGAAATTTAATGCACAACAAATTCACCAAGCCCATACAGCCATTAGGCCATGAACTCCAAAATATATTTCATTATCGTGGGCTGCATCCGCAATAAATGACCAGCTACTTCTTGTGTGACGCCCTGTTCCTTCATGGTACACAGGGGCTACATTCCCGTACGAAAAGGCAACATGGAAGCGCCTAGAACCGCAGGGCCGTCCCAATAGGGAGGCACTAGTCCAGCTGAAAGGCCGAAATGTTGCTCCTAGCCACTAGTACTGCGTAAGGGCATGTGGCCCATTGGCGATCGTCACATAAGATTGTAATGCTGCTCCACTGATTAACACGAAGCAGCAGGTGTCGGGAGTAAAATCCATCTGCAGGAATGGCATACAGATGGCAGTGGGAAAAGGGGAGGAGATACCTGTCAACCAAATGAAATGAAAAAGAATAGTATGGCCATCAGAACTACATTTGAATTAACCACTTCAATGATCACACCAAATCCACAGCCATATGCATGCTAGCCCACTCCAAAGGATCATCACCACCCACAAACCACTTGCGAATCATAACTATCTATATCGAGGTGAAAACACTATCACAAACGAGTCTACCTGTGCATGCGTCTGTTACAACAGAATCCATCTGATGGGATTGGTAACGTGCATAGACACAAGTGTCTGAAGGCGCGTCGAGACAGGGAGGGCTCAACAAGGCCAGATAGACAATGGCCCCACTATGGCAGCCCTGCATCACATAGCGCAGGGGAGGCGGATAGATTCCAAGAAGCCCTGTACATGGCAAACTCTGTATCAAATCATCTGTCCATGCATCCATACATCATTCCCTCATCCCGTAATGAAAACGCCTGTTTCCATACTCACATAACATGTGAAATTTCCATTGAGTCTTTGCGTTATGCAGCCTGCAAAATCCACCGTGCCCCAGCCCGTTATTCAAGTGTTGTGAAGTAACATGTATTTGGGAACGTCCGGCCTCATCGCCCACGTCGCTATTGCGCATCCCATACTATTCATATCAATCATTGCATCCTCGCCATGGCCCCTGTCCCAAGGACATTGAACAATAGAACGTTATATTTGCAGTCAGACCTGTGGGCATCTCCTCGCCGCTAGCTGAAAACCGAAAGCGCCGCCCTTCGAATTCCTCATTTGCAACATCACGTCGAAAAGGCATCTGTGGCCGCTTGAAACCACAAATTAATCCATCTAGTGCGGCTGTGTGTGAAAATGGCAACTGCCTTCACTCACAAATGTAACGCCCCGCCCGTCGGTGAAGCTCGGTACAGTGTTGCATGAGGGTCCACCGTTACTCGAGTACTGCGTTCCACTGACCCTTCACAAGTCTGTTCGCGACTGCAAAGATTGTATGTGAAACAATGGGACCATAGCCGAATGAACATATCAACCAATGTTACACTGCCATCGGGTACAAATACATGATTGCAATAGCAAGATGCCATTCGTCGAATTGCAGCGTTGTGTGCGGGACGTGCTCGCCCAAAGGGGAGTGCAGCTTGCACAGGTGGAATGAATCACCACAGGTGGAGGCCATACAGCCTGAAAACACATAAATTGCACACCCAGTCTCCTCCCACAACCACACCCACTCCGAAATGCTACCGGCAGGACTAGCCATGTTGGCCCTGGGGGACCTGATAGCACTGCAAGTACTCCAACTTCAAGAAGAAGACGAACACCAACTACTACCGGCCGCACGGCGGAGACGCAGGAGGAGGAAGAGGCCAAGGCAGGGCCAGCAAGGGCCGCCAGCACAGCCACTACCACCACGCAGGCAGCCCGCAATCCCACGCCTCCGAGCACATCCGTTCAACCTCACTGATGAGCAGATCCACACCCTCTACCGTTTGGACCGGGACACCATAACCGCCATTGTGGACATGACACAAGCTGACCTTGTCAGCATGATAGATAGCCCAACCGCCATCCCACCCCTACTGAAGGTGGTGTCTGTACTACACTTCCTGGCCACAGGCACCTACCAGCACACAGTCGGACAGTTGCATGGCATTTCACAGCCACTGTTCTCACGGACACTATTGCAAGTGCTCGATGCCCTCCTGAAGCACGCAGACGACTTCATCTCTCTACCACGCTCAGAGCAGGAAATTACGAACACAAAAGTGGGATTCCATGCACTTGCCGGCATACCGGGTTGCATTGGTGCCATCGACTGCACCCATGTGGAATTGGTCGTCCCACATGCCATGGAGGCCCAGTACCGCAACCGAAAACAATTTCATTCCCTGAATGTACAAATGGTGTGTGACTCCAACAGGATCATTACACATTGTTGTGCCAGATTCCCTGGATCTACCCATGATTCTATGGTCTTGAGGAACTCCACTATACCACGCTACATGGAGCGACACGCAGGTAACAGATCCTGGCTACTCGGTGAGTCTCATTTCATGCATGATGATGTGGGGTATGTGATGCGGCAATGACCTGGCAGGAAGGGGGGGGGTGCGTACGTAGCAATGGCATTCCTCAATATTCCTTTCTTGTCCACATACAGGTGATGCCGGGTATCCACTGAAGAGATGGCTCCTCACACCAGTCCGGAACCCACGGGACCAGCATGAGGAGGACTACAACCATGCCCACTCACGTACCCGTGTAGTCATAGAACAGGCATTCGGCCTACTGAAGACTCGTTTCCGCTGCCTCAGCAGGTCTGGCGGGGCACTCCTGTACCGCCATGTGAAGGTTGCAAAGATGGTCATGGCATGTGTCATGCTCCACAACATGTGCGTACGTAGAAATGTGCCCATGCCCCCTGACGCAGAACTGCAAGCACCTGATGATGGTCATGATGAGGGTGGGGATGTGGCAGCACCTCAAGGAGTCTGCGAGGCACAGGAGGGCCGTGACATTCGTCAGCATCTCATAGATGCATGCTTCTAGCACTCACGCCTGGTGGCTGATACATGGACACGGGACTCGTGGCACTGTGTGTGTCTGGGACATGCACAATATGGACTGTACGCCTATAATGGCCTCGTACACAAAGATCAATGTCCACACATCTCATTGCATGATTGTGCATTGTTTATGGCATATGTGATATCATGTTAAACACCCTATCGACCCGCCACCCAAGTGAGCCCAACACACCCCCTCCACCCTCCTACCTCCCCCCCGAACACCAGTGTCCAAAGATGCTCATTGTCAGTGGGCTGTCGCTATTGCAAGCCCCCTCTGCGGGTATCAGGGGCACCCCTGCCTGTGGAGCGCAGGTTCCTCCCAGATCTACGTTGGGGGCTGCCCTGGACGGAACTTGCAACGGATGATGTCTCTGCCTGCTCACGTCCATGCATGTCCCTAAGGGTTTGTGAGAGCTCAGTGAGCACACGGCGCACTGAGGCAAGTTCGGCACATACGTCTTTGGACGTCGCATGCAGTTCCCCCCTCAGGCTCTCGGTGCTGCTCTCCATTTGTACTCTCAGGCTCTCGGTGCTACTCTCCATTTGTGCCCTTAGTGTCTCTGTACTTCTCTCCATTTCTGCCCTCAGTGTCTCAGTTGATGTTTCTATGTCTGCCTTAGTGCCCCCACATTCATCGGCATGGTCCTTGAGGAGCGTGGCCAGTTGCTGCTGTTGCACGATTAACTGGTCGAGGGACTGTTGCCTCTGCTGGGCCATGGCCATTTGCGGTGGTGTCACAGAGGGGCTGATCACCTCATGTTGCCTTGCCACAGGGCTTGTGGGGGATGGCCAGTCGTCGTCTTGTGGGTGCCCCTGCGTGGTATCCTCATGGTGTACGGGATGGAACAGACAGGGGGATTGAGACAGGTCATGGATGGATCTAACTTCGACATCCCCGTTTTCTGTGTCGGAGCATGCTGCCATTAATGCAGTATCACCTATGGTGCTGCTGCCACCAGAAGCAGTGCCTACTGTGGCATCCATTGGGGGGACCTGTGGTGGTGGTGTTGTGGGCATGCTGGCTGCTGGGGTGCCTGTTGGAGTTCCCTCCTGTGTGCTGTCACTTGATTTGTGCTGCTGCCGTGTCTTGATGCGTGCAGCTGAGGTGGAGGGTCTTTGGCCGTTGGTCTTGGCCCTCTTTACAGGTGTGCTGGTAGGGGTGTCCTGGAGCTCGTCGTTTGGATCGGACCCTGTGGTGGAGTAAAGGAGGGCGAGCGTTATTAATGGGTCTGTGGGAATTGGAATGGCAATGTATCACATGCATTGGGGTGGTACCTGAGGGTGATTTGGGTCGGGGCCTTGGAGGTGGTTTCATTTGTGTGTGGAGTGAGGGTGCAGTTGTTTGGCAGCCTGCAGTTAGGGTGTGCCTGCTGCACGTGTAGAGGGTGTTTTTAGGATTTTTAATTATTTATGTATTTGATGTGAGTTTTAAAGTGTGCTATCAGGCCTATGTATGTGGACGTTCTCCTGGACATGTGTTCCTGTTGCACTGTGTGGGCACGTGGTACATCACATGATTGGACATTGTGGTTTTGGCATTGTTTTATTTGGGACACCTACCTGAATCTTCGGATGTCTGCACTCCTTTCTCCATCCCTCCGACTCCCTCTATGCTCTCCATTCCAATGGTGGAGGCACAGATTTCTTCCCAGGGGGTCAACTTGATGGGTGATTCCGATCCTCCCCCGGTAGCTGTGGCAATGTTGCGGTTGGCAGAATGTATGCTACGGACGCGTATCCGCAGGTCGTCCCATCGCTTTCTGCATTGCTGTGGGTTGCGGGGTGCGGTCCCCACCGCACTTACACGCTGTGCCACCAGGGCCCATATGGCCTTCTTGTTCGCAAGTGCCGTCCTGGTCATTTGCGTGGAGAAGACGACGGCAGCATTCTCCTGGAGGGTCTCCGTGAGCACCGTGAGTTCCTCACGGGAGAAGTGGACCTGCCGCTTGCGGTCGCACGCTTTCTTCGCTACTTTTCCCATTTTTCTTGGTTTCACTAGGGTGGATGACGGGTTGGGATGTGTCTCAGGGTAGTATTTTTTATGGTTGTGTGGATTTTGTGGTTTTATAGGTGTACGGCGGGATGTTTCCCGTTCCGGGACCATGCTTTTACTTCCGTTTCCGTATATTTACGGTCACCGTACTTTCCGGTTGGCGCTCACTGCGGTGTCCGCTGTGATGGGTGGCGGTATTGCACCTAGGGCGCCGTACGGCGGCGGTGTGGGCCGTTTTGGGGTCATTTCCGCCATCGCGGACTTTGCACTTCCGCCATGGCGTGGTGCTCGTGCCCGATGGGTCCGAATGAGCCGCACTTTGCTCCATCGTGCAATGGCGGAAACGCTATTTACGCTATGGCGGTCCGGTCGGTTGATTTCCGCAAGGGTCGTAATGAGGGCCAATATCTACAGAAACTCACAGTACCTTTTTGGCAGGAGATTGATTGTAAAGAAATGCTGCCCACTTTAAAGTGACACTTGCAATGAAGAAATGTAAAGAAGTATATGACTTTAAAGGCTGCATTTGTGAATGAAACAGTAACTTTGGCCAAGAAAACAAAATTGCATGCCTCCCACAGCAACTACAGGATGAGAGGATACTTGCTCAATAAAATAGAGACTCAGCCTTTGAAGCTAAACTATATAGCTTTATGACACTCCTGTATAAACAAAGGACAAAATGTTCTCTCTGTTCTGAGAAACCAGGCCTTGCAGGCAAAATAAATGCTATTCATTAATGGTCTCCATTTGTCATTGGGCCTATGAACTATTCCCTAAAAATGCAAGGACTGAATTCTGAACAGTGTCCCCAGCCCCATCTTCCAAGAAATCTCACCTTCCACAAATACCTGAACAGCTGAAGAACTGTGTCAGCACTTGACTGGAGCAATTGTACTTAATAAAATCTTGTCACAAAAAATCCAATGTCAACCAGGCTTCTCATGGGTCATATGTGGCCCAGCTTTGAGACTCAAAGGGACCAAAACCAAATGTTCTGCTTCCAGGCCAAGAACTTTGAAATTGCAATAATAGTCTGATCAACCCATTACATGTAAAAGAAAATAAATGCTATTAAAAGGTTGCATATGGGGCACATTTTGTCAAAGAATCATACTTTCTGTTAAGGTTTTCATGGTGAAAAACATTCAGCTAAATGCAAAATTAATTTGTTCAATTATGAAAATTCAATGAATGTAGATATTTGTGCACCGAATTGTTCATATTTCCTAGCATATTTTTCAGTGAGTCGATTATGTTGAGCTGGGAATAGGATTGTTGTGTGAAAGTATCAAAAAATAAAAATGAAAAATCTGTCACATGCACATCACATGTTGTGCTGAAATCAGACTGGCATCCTTGGATTCATCCGAGTGAGAGCCATCTGGTGAACTGATAAGTAACATGCTGAACATGACGTTTCAGAAAACCACAATTGTTTAATGTAGAAATATGCAATATGGCATCAAATCAAATTCTTTTTCTGCAATATTAAGTTATGCGCATTTCTGCATTGCCAACAGAATGCCATGATTTTAGTTAACCTGTATGTTCCTATAGATAACATTACACACTATAAGTGTTTGCTTATTAATTTGTTCACTTCTGGTTATATTAAACATTAACAGTGTTCAGCTTATTTGAATGCACGTTCTTGCTCAATGTTTTGCTCATTAAAAGCTTTCTGTGTATGTGTGTGCTTGATTGTGTTATAACAACATGCATGTTTTACAATAGGTAGCTACTGCAAAACATAAGAACTCCTTTGTTATATCTGTTGTAGCTTTTCTTTGTTTGTACATAACATTAAATATTATGTGTGTTCTGCTCAGCCTATTCATCCTGCTTGTTTGTAATATTGAATTGTATGAGAGTTCTGCTTATCCCATGGTTGTGCTTGTTTGTAATATTGCACATTAACTTTCAAGCCTGTCAGAGTATTGATGTATTCTTCACTGTTAATTCCATATCAATATGCTTTGTACTTATCTCATTTCACAAATCCTTTTGTTTGTTTGTTAAGCATTCTATTCCTTAATCTTTGTTCCTCTCTTTAAAGAAACTGGATGCCACCAAAGATTGTAAACAGGATGATTTTCACAATGTCATAAAGAGATGGTCATCTGGACAAATGTCTCAGATCTCTTTCTTGTGTCAAAAGCCACCATTGTTTATTCAAGTTCTTTAAAATACCATTAACCTGGTTATTAATGGTGGGAATAGATGGTTTCACATTGTTTTTCCTTAGGATATTTTTAATTTCTCATATTTTTGAAATTTCTTACATTTTTCATAACCAATAGATACTCTCTTAAACAAACACACCTTATTGTTACATGCCCTGTTGATCAAACGTTCAGGATATTCTTTCTCTGCAAATCTCCTAGCTATAGTCTGTGAGTGCCTTAACTATTCTGCATCCAGTGAAAAGTGCCTCCATGCACAAATGAATTTCCCCAAAGAAAATGGACTGGGACAGCCGACCCAGCCCTTTAAAATGAACCCAGCCGTTTAACATGAGATTGGGGATACGGAATATTTCTCAAACCCCAATAATCAAACTAACTCAGGAAGTTGGCAAAATGCGACTGTTTTAATATCAATTATTTAAAACAGAGAGTTACAATGAACACCAGCATGTTCGCTTGATCCTCACACTCAATTCAAAACATAAAAAACAGGTTATGTACTACAAACTCGTCACTATTGACGTCAATCTACATTGCAAACTGCAAAAACCTACTGGAAATGATGATAGGCTTACAAGGAACATCTAGGTATATGTTCCATACTGGTCAGGGAAAGTGATTGGGTTTCTACCATCAGGTGGGGCAACTAAGCCCTCCTCTGGTGCAGGTCACTGCGAATGTCATCAAATACACAATGTCCCATTGGTTATACAAACTATAGGGTGCTCTATTATGTGC
Source organism: Ambystoma mexicanum (assembly GCF_040938575.1). NCBI lineage: Eukaryota > Metazoa > Chordata > Amphibia > Caudata > Ambystomatidae > Ambystoma > Ambystoma mexicanum. The sequence continues at coordinate 1,012,020,148 of NC_090928.1, forward strand.
CCCTCTATAATTGGTTGGCACCCTGGTACCCCTCTGTAATATTCCACATGCGTAAGCAGCACACAGGCTGGCATTCAGGTGCCAGTGGGATGGCCACAACCATATCTTCCCACCAATTAGCCCTGGGATCCATCATCACACTTGTAGCCTACTAGTCAATCACGGCTTTGAACACAGCCTTGGAAATGTTCTCCGTGCTGAAGACTTTGAGGGAGAATAGCATACTCTGTTTTTGTGGTTTTGATACAGTATTTGATGAACCTCTGATGTCTTTAATGTTCTCACCCCTCACTAGAGACAGGAGTTTTGTTCTTTCACAAACTTTCTGTAATTATTTGTAAGCTCATCCAGGCCCAAGACGACCTTGACTTCTTGGTGTTGATCCAACTAAACCTTTGATCCACCTCCATGGTTGAGTTTTCAATGTCTAACTGTGCCACACTGAAAACATTTTCCTGCTTTCGGAATCCAGCTCTGCTATAAAGTGCAATGTGGAATCGTCCATAGTCCTTATACTTCTGATGTATATACGTTGGCGCATTGCCGCAGTCTATTCACTACATAGCCAGCCTTAAATAATACTTTGTCTACTTGCGTTACTGCTTCTGTACACTTGTAAAATGACTCAATCATTTCTTCATTATTTCTGTAGCATGAACATCTTCATCTCGAGCCCGAAATGTTGCTCATCTTTAATACCTTGAACTTAGTGCTTATAGAATATTTATGTTCTTTTGTCTTCTACATCTCTTCTGAGTGTGTCAACTCTGCTTTTCATGACAGTACCACTCTGCTTTCTTGCTTGCTTTTCCCTCTTCCTCCGGGATTTCATTCAAATGACGAACATATTGTTGTGTATGCATGTACGGTTTCGTAAATGGAAATCTTACGTCCAGGATCCTTTTTGGTATAGGTATTCTTACTGGCAATGCACCTGTTTCACATTCTGGTTCCCAACATATAGGCATCATAGGAGAGTTGCTTTGGGTGGGGGTACTCGAATCCACCTCTACAAAAAGTTCAATTTCAAGTTATTAGGATGAGAGTTCTGAGCCTGTGAAACAGAGTTAATACTAATGTCTTTTATGAAGAGATTGATCTGTAAAAAAATGTTCTTGAATGTTTATTTTACATTTAAATGTACAATTTCACTAAAGTTATTTCATCAGTGAAATGGAGACTCCTATCATGTTATTCAAGGTCGTCATAACATTTTGACTTTCCTTGATGGTACCATTACAAATATGCTTCTTGAGACAATGTTATCCGTATGTTCAATGGACTGCAGAATATCTTTCTCACATTGCACCATGAATAGATTGGCAGACGTTGACATGAATGCCATACCCATTGATGTGCCACATAATTGATTATAATATTGCCTTGAACAGTAAAACTTTGTGCTCCAAACAATAAATCAGCATTTCTGTGATAATTTTGGAGTGTTCGGTCTAGCTAGTAGACATCATAGCATTGGGAAATCTATACAGAAGGAAAGGATGCAAATAAAAATTGTGCATTTAAAAATAAACATGTTAACTGTATCCTTTGCACATCATCTGAAAAAGACACATGTAAGGAAGTATTGTGATTTTAGGAGCCCATCTACAACAAGAGTATTGCTCCACAGTAAATCAAATAGGCCAAACATAAATGCTTCCAGTTATCTGAAAGTATCCAACAATGTTTTATAAAAATAGAAAACAGTGAATCTGCGATGTAAAGGCACAACATGTTGTGAAAGAGTAACAATCTAAATTCAGCCTGGATTTTTTTCTGTTTATTTGCTTACATGATGAAAAACAATCATTAAAAACACAATATCTACAGAAACTCACAGTACCTTTTTGGCAGGAGATTGATTGTAAAGAAATGCTGCCCACTTTAAAGTGACACTTGCAATGAAGAAATGTAAAGAAGTATATGACTTTAAAGGCTGCATTTGTGAATGAAACAGTAACTTTGGCCAAGAAAACAAAATTGCATGCCTCCCACAGCAACTACAGGATGAGAGGATACTTGCTCAATAAAATAGAGACTCAGCCTTTGAAGCTAAACTATATAGCTTTATGACACTCCTGTATAAACAAAGGACAAAATGTTCTCTCTGTTCTGAGAAACCAGGCCTTGCAGGCAAAATAAATGCTATTCATTAATGGTCTCCATTTGTCATTGGGCCTATGAACTATTCCCTAAAAATGCAAGGACTGAATTCTGAACAGTGTCCCCAGCCCCATGTTCCAAGAAATCTCACCTTCCACAAATACCTGAACAGCTGAAGAACTGTGTCAGCACTTGACTGGAGCAATTGTACTGAATAAAATCTTGTCACAAAAAATCCAATGTCAACCAGGCTTCTCATGGGTCATATGTGGCCCAGCTTTGAGACTCAAAGGGACCAAAACCAAATGTTCTGCTTCCAGGCCAAGAACTTTGAAATTGCAATAATAGTCTGATCAACCAATTACATGTAAAAGAAAATAAATGCTATTAAAAGGTTGCATATGGGGCACATTTTGTCAAAGAATCATACTTTCTGTTAAGGTTTTCATGGTGAAAAACATTCAGCTAAATGCAAAATTAATTTGTTCAATTATGAAAATTCAATGAATGTAGATATTTGTGCACAGAATTGTTCATATTTCCTAGCATATTTTTCAGTGAGTCGATTATGTTGAGCTGGGAATAGGATTGTTGTGTGAAAGTATCAAAAAATAAAAATGAAAAATCTGTCACATGCACATCACATGTTGTGCTGAAATCAGACTGGCATCCTTGGATTCATCCGAGTGAGAGCCATCTGGTGAACTGATAAGTAACATGCTGAACATGACGTTTCAGAAAACCACAATTGTTTAATGTAGAAATATGCAATATGGCATCAAATCAAATTCTTTTTCTGCAATATTAAGTTATGCGCATTTCTGCATTGCCAACAGAATGCCATGATTTTAGTTAACCTGTATGTTCCTATAGATAACATTACACACTATAAGTGTTTGCTTATTAATTTGTTCACTTCTGGTTATATTAAACATTAACAGTGTTCAGCTTATTTGAATGCACGTTCTTGCTCAATGTTTTGCTCATTAAAAGCTTTCTGTGTATGTGTGTGCTTGATTGTGTTATAACAACATGCATGTTTTACAATAGGTAGCTACTGCAAAACATAAGAACTCCTTTGTTATATCTGTTGTAGATTTTCTATGTTTGTACATAACATTAAATATTATGTGTGTTCTGCTCAGCCTATTCATCCTGCTTGTTTGTAATATTGAATTGTATGAGAGTTCTGCTTATCCCATGGTTGTGTTTGTTTGTAATATTGCACATTAACTTTCAAGCCTGTCAGAGTATTGATGTATTCTTCACTGTTAATTCCATATCGATATGCTTTGTACTTATCTTATTTCACAAATCCTTTTGTTTGTTTGTTAAGCATTCTATTCCTTAATCTTTGTTCCTCTCTTTAAAGAAACTGGGTGCCACCAAAGATTGTAAACAGGATGATTTTCACAATGTCATAAAGAGATGGTCATCTGGACAAATGTCTCAGATCTCTTTCTTGTGTCAAAAGCCACCATTGTTTATTCAAGTTCTTTAAAATACCATTAACCTGGTTATTAAAGGTGGGAATAGATGGTTTCACATTGTTTTTCCTTAAGATATTTTTAATTTCTCATATTTTTGAAATTTCTTACATTTTTCATAACCAATAGATACTCTCTTAAACAAACACACCTTATTGTTACATGCCCTGTTGATCAAACGTTCAGGATATTCTTTCTCTGCAAATCTCCTAGCTATAGTCTGTGAGTGCCTTAACTATTCTGCATCCAGTGAAAAGTGCCTCCATGCACAAATGAATTTCCCCAAAGAAAATGGACTGGGACAGCCGACCCAGCCCTTTAAAATGAACCCAGCCCTTTAACATGAGATTGGGGATACGGAATATTTCTCAAACCCCAATAATCAAACTAACTCAGGAAGTTGGCAAAATGCGACTGTTTTAATATCAATTATTTAAAACAGAGAGTTACAATGAACACCAGCATGTTCGCTTGATCCTCACACTCAATTCAAAACATAAAAAACAGGTTATGTACTACAAACTCGTCACTATTGACGTCAATCTACATTGCAAACTGCAAAAACCTACTGGAAATGATGATAGGCTTACAAGGAACATCTAGGTATATGTTCCATACTGGTCAGGGAAAGTGATTGGGTTTCTACCATCAGGTGGGGCAACTAAGCCCTCCTCTGGTGCAGGTCACTGCGAATGTCATCAAATACACAATGTCCCATTGGTTATACAAACTATAGGGTGCTCTATTATGTGCCCCTCTATAATTGGTTGGCACCCTGGTACCCCTCTGTAATATTCCACATGCGTAAGCAGCACACAGGCTGGCATTCAGGTGCCAGTGGGATGGCTACAACCATATCTTCCCACCAATTAGCCCTGGGATCCATCATCACACTTGCAGCCTACTAGTCAATCACGGCTTTGAACACAGCCTTGGAAATATTCTCCGTGCTGAAGACTTTGAGGGAGAATAGCATACTCTGTTTTTGTGGTATTGATACAGTATTTGATGAACCTCTGATGTCTTTAATGTTCTCACCCCTCACTGGAGACAGGAGTTTTGTTCTTTCACAAACTTTCTGTAATTATTTGTAAGCTCATCCAGGCCCAAGACGACCTTGACTTCTTGGTGTTGATCCAACTAAACCTTTGATCCACCTCCATGGTTGAGTTTTCAATGTCTAACTGTGCCACACTGAAAACATTTTCCTGCTTTCGGAATCCAGCTCTGCTATAAAGTGCAATGTGGAATCGTCCATAGTCCTTATACTTCTGATGTATATACGTTGGCGCATTGCCGCAGTCTATTCACTACATAGCCAGCCTTAAATAATACTTTGTCTACTTGCGTTACTGCTTCTGTACACTTGTAAAATGACTTAATCATTTCTTCATTATTTCTGTAGCATGAACATCTTCATCTCGAGCCCGAAATGTTGCTCATCTTTAATACCTTGAACTTAGTGCTTATAGAATATTTATGTTCTTTTGTCTTCTACATCTCTTCTGAGTGTGTCAACTCTGCTTTTCATGACAGTACCACTCTGCTTTCTTGCTTGCTTTTCCCTCTTCCTCCGGGATTTCATTCAAATGACGAACATATTGTTGTGTATGCATGTACGGTTTCGTAAATGGAAATCTTACGTCCAGGATCCTTTTTGGTATAGGTATTCTTACTGGCAATGCACCTGTTTCACATTCTGGTTCCCAACATATAGGCATCATAGGAGAGTTGCTTTGGGTGGGGGTACTCGAATCCACCTCTACAAAAAGTTCAATTTCAAGTTATTAGGATGAGAGTTCTGAGCCTGTGAAACAGAGTTAATACTAATGTCTTTTATGAAGAGATTGATCTGTAAAAAAATGTTCTTGAATGTTTATTTTACATTTAAATGTACAATTTCACTAAAGTTATTTCATCAGTGAAATGGAGACTCCTATCATGTTATTCAGGGTCCTCATAACATTTTGACTTTCCTTGATGGTACCATTACAAATATGCTTCTTGAGACAATGTTATCCGTATGTTCAATGGACTGCAGAATATCTTTCTCACATTGCACCATGAATAGATTGGCAGACGTTGACATGAATGCCATACCCATTGATGTGCCACATAATTGATTATAATATTGCCTTGAACAGTAAAACTTTGTGCTCCAAACAATAAATCAGCATTTCTGTGATAATTTTGGAGTGTTCGGTCTAGCTAGTAGACATCATAGCATTGGGAAATCTATACAGAAAGAAAGGATGCAAATAAAAATTGTGCATTTAAAAATAAACATGTTAACTGTATCCTTTGCACATCATCTGAAAAAGACACATGTAAGGAAGTATTGTGATTTTAGGAGCCCATCTACAACAAGAGTATTGCTCCACAGTAAATCAAATAGGCCAAACATAAATGCTTCCAGTTATCTGAAAGTATCCAACAATGTTTTATAAAAATAGAAAACAGTGAATCTGCGATGTAAAGGCACAACATGTTGTGAAAGAGTAACAATCTAAATTCAGCCTGGATTTTTTTCTGTTTATTTGCTTACATGATGAAAAACAATCATTAAAAACACAATATCTACAGAAACTCACAGTACCTTTTTGGCAGGAGATTGATTGTAAAGAAATGCTGCCCACTTTAAAGTGACACTTGCAATGAAGAAATGTAAAGAAGTATATGACTTTAAAGGCTGCATTTGTGAATGAAACAGTAACTTTGGCCAAGAAAACAAAATTGCATGCCTCCCACAGCAACTACAGGATGAGAGGATACTTGCTCAATAAAATAGAGACTCAGCCTTTGAAGCTAAACTATATAGCTTTATGACACTCCTGTATAAACAAAGGACAAAATGTTCTCTCTGTTCTGAGAAACCAGGCCTTGCAGGCAAAATAAATGCTATTCATTAATGGTCTCCATTTGTCATTGGGCCTATGAACTATTCCCTAAAAATGCAAGGACTGAATTCTGAACAGTGTCCCCAGCCCCATCTTCCAAGAAATCTCACCTTCCACAAATACCTGAACAGCTGAAGAACTGTGTCAGCACTTGACTGGAGCAATTGTACTGAATAAAATCTTGTCACAAAAAATCCAATGTCAACCAGGCTTCTCATGGGTCATATGTGGCCCAGCTTTGAGACTCAAAGGGACCAAAACCAAATGTTCTGCTTCCAGGCCAAGAACTTTGAAATTGCAATAATAGTCTGATCAACCCATTACATGTAAAAGAAAATAAATGCTATAAAAAGGTTGCATATGGGGCACATTTTGTCAAAGAATCATACTTTCTGTTAAGGTTTTCATGGTGAAAAACATTCAGCTAAATGCAAAATTAATTTGTTCAATTATGAAAATTCAATGAATGTAGATATTTGTGCACAGAATTGTTCATATTTCCTAGCATATTTTTCAGTGAGTCGATTATGTTGAGCTGGGAATAGGATTTTTGTGTGAAAGTATCAAAAAATAAAAATGAAAAATCTGTCACATGCACATCACATGTTGTGCTGAAATCAGACTGGCATCCTTGGATTCATCCGAGTGAGAGCCATCTGGTGAACTGATAAGTAACATGCTGAACATGACGTTTCAGAAAACCACAATTGTATAATGTATAAATATGCAATATGGCATCAAATCAAATTCTTTTTCTGCAATATTAAGTTATGCGCATTTCTGCATTGCCAACAGAATGCCATGATTTTAGTTAACCTGTATGTTCCTATAGATAACATTACACACTATAAGTGTTTGCTTATTAATTTGTTCACTTCTGGTTATATTAAACATTAACAGTGTTCAGCTTATTTGAATGCACGTTCTTGCTCAATGTTTTGCTCATTAAAAGCTTTCTGTGTATGTGTGTGCTTGATTGTGTTATAACAACATGCATGTTTTACAATAGGTAGCTACTGCAAAACATAAGAACTCCTTTGTTATATTTGTTGTATCTTTTCTACGTTTGTACATAACATTAAATATTATGTGTGCTCTGCTCAGCCTATTTATCCTGCTTGTTTGTAATATTGAATTGTATGAGAGTTCTGCTTATCCCCATGGTTGTGCTTGTTTGTAATATTGCACATTAACTTTCAAGCCTGTCAGAGTATTGATGTATTCTTCACTGTTAATTCCATATCGATATGCTTTGTACTTATCTCATTTCACAAATCCTTTTGTTTGTTTGTTAAGCATTCTATTCCTTAATGTTTGTTCCTCTCTTTAAAGAAACTGAAGTAAAAATGAAAAATCTGCCACATGCACATCACATGTTGTGCTGAAATCAGACTGGCATCCTTGGATTCACCCGAGTGAGAGCCATCTGATGAACTGATAAGTAACATGATCACTTGTGATGAACATGACGTTTCAGAAAACCACAATTGTTTAATGTAGAAATATGCAATATGGCATCAAATCAAATTCGATGGAAACTGGGTTTAGAAGTTACTACCATTGGAATCCCCTCTTCATTAATATGTCCCATGAGTATGAAACAGATTGTTTAGTGTGATGTCACTTTTAATAATTAGATTAGAGAAATAAAACCTACCTCTAAAGGGAGGAGTTCCTAATTTATAAAAGTCTAAACCAATAGATTTATTGGGACTCGCTCACTCATTGTCTCAGATGGACTGACTGAGAGTCTCATGAGAAGATTACAAGCAGTGAACCGTACGAGAGGCCCTCCTGGTCTTAAACCCCCAGGCCATCTTCAGTGCAAAGAAAAGCAGAGAGACCCAAAACAGAGAGAGAAACCTGTGGTGGACGCTGAGCCATCTTGATAATTGATGCCCACCTGATAACAGAGGGGTACAATGGAACAAATCCTTAAGAGAGTGGCCATCTATCTGTGAGAAAGCCAAAATACATTTTATGTAATTATAATGTGAAAGGGAAGCATAATGACTGTATCAACATATACTCTATATACTTCTATAATAGTCATAGAATAAATCCTAGCTGGATGGTGTGGGGGTATATAAAATTGACGATACATCCTGTGAAATTGGTAAATATTTCAGAAGCATATGTGACTCTGGAATTATAGTTTTAAAAAAATAGGTACAATGGTGTATATATTGGGAGATTCTTCTGACTCCACATCTGTGCAATGATCAAGCACAGAATGGAAGCCAAAATAATATCTCCCGGTGTACATAAGTAGAAAAATAATATAATTGGAGCCATTCCCTGGTTACACCACCATGCAGAGTCCTGTTACTAGCGCTGAACCACTCAAGACAAAGGGGAAAGTGTTATTAAGTGCTACTTAGTTGCCCAATGAAAATGAAAAATGGAGGCATTTACATATGAATGCAATAGAAACACCATTGAAGGGAATCTAGAAAACATACATGTTAAACATGCAGGAATATCAAATAGCCTGTATTTTAGATGCTTATATGTCTATTGGTTAGTGAGGAGGTGTTTATAATAAGAAAATAGAGATATATATAATGTGACAGGGCTGGCTTCATGACCCTGTCAGTGGTGGTGGGGGGCTAACCACCAACACCCCTGGAGTAGCTGGTCTCCTGGCAGGACCCCTCTGAGCCCCTGCATACCTGGAAATGGTGGCAGGGCAGCAGCAGATCGTGCTGCATGCAGGCAGCCAAGGGTGCCAACAGTAGGACCACAGTGAGCCTGCTTCAAAAAGGCTGCTGGAGTACCAGGAGAACAGGGTGATGCTGGTGGATGGAGAGCTGCCTTTCCACTGAAACCGGCCTGGTATAGGAACTATCAGTGGTACATCACAGGATGCAGTGTACTCTAGAACACTAGGCCTGCAGTCATTGGAGCGTGGCTCTAGCAGACTGGGTTTGCTGGAGCCTATGCTACAAGGAAAAGAGCATGTTCCAGCAGTAGAACTCTGCTGGAGTCTACATACCTGGATGCATGCACTAGCCCAACAGGGACATTTAAATCCCTGAACAAAGGCCTCCCACATGACCTTAACCCACTAAAGCACCAGGGTGCTTTATTATTAAAAGTCCTTGCTAACAGGGAACAGCAGTTCCATTTGGGTCAATATAATGTCCATACCAGAAATACAGCAGTCTGCATGAGAACAGCCACCACCAAGCCCTTCCCCAGACAAAACCCACAAGAAAGGTAAGTGATTGGATGAGGTAAGTATCCAAGCCTGGGAGGGGGTGGAGTGTTTAAGTAAGTGTATGTGACTGGCTTAGAGTGGGTTAGATGGGTGTGGAGGACGTCTGAGAGACCAGAGGAGGGGAGTGTGGCAGGAGTGTTGAGGGTATTGGAGAGGGGTTCTGTGGAATGTTTATGAGTGAGTGCACTAGTGATAGAATAGAAGTGGAGATGTAGGAGTGTAGTTTGAAAGTGCACATAGTGGTAGTGGGAGTAGCAGTAAGAGGCAGAGGTAGCAGTAGCAGTTGGGAACAATAATCTTGAAAGTAGAAGAGGCAGTACAGCGGTTCTGGTAGTATCAAAGTTGAAGTAGCAGTAGATTGGGAGCAACAGCAGTCAGAGGCAGTAGGGCTAGTAGAGAAGTGGTAGGGATGGGGAATAAGGAGTGGTGGTAAGAAGGATAGGCTATAACAGTAGCATTGGAGTAGTATAGACAAGAAGGGAAGAAAGGAAGAAAGGAAGGAAGGAAGGAAGGAAGGAAGGAAGGAAGGAAGGAAGGAAGGAAGGAAGGAAGGAAGGAAGGAAGGAAGGAAGGAAGGAAGGAAGGAAGGAAGGAAGGAAGGAAGGAAGGAAGGAAGGAAGGAAGGAAGGAAGGAAGGAAGAAAGAAAGAAAGGAAGGAAGGAAGGAGGGAAGGAAGGAAGGAAGGAAGGAAGGAAGGAAGGAAGGAAGGAAGGAAGGAAGGAAAGAAGGAAGGAAGGAAGGAAGGAAGGAAGGAAGGAAGGAAGGAAGGAAGGAAGGAAGGAAGGAAGGAAGGAAGGAAGGAAGGAAGGAAGGAAGGAAGGAAGGAAGGAAGGAAGGAAGGAAGGAAGGAAAGATACCATCTGAGGTAGTAGACAGTAGTGACAGTAGCAAGTGGAAGAACTAAGGAGCAGGAGGAGAAGTCATACCAATGGCTCTAGACGGGAAGGCGGATTGTGACATCTGAAGGGCATTAATGTGGTGGGAGGAGAACATCTTGGGACCCAGTCCATAGAAGGGTTAGGTGAGAAAGTGTGAGAATGAGTCAGTTTAACTGGGTGAAAAAAGACACCATCCCTAACTCCCCTAGAACACTAAGCGAGATGCGCCAGGGAAAGTTAGAAGATATGTAGGGAGTTAGTCAGCAATCAACTCAGGGACAGCACTAAGAGCTTTAGCCAGAAGACCAGAGAGTTAGGTGTCATTGACCGATAGCCACTAATATCCCTGCTAAGGGCATCTGGGCTAGGGAGGGGGTAAACTGAGAGAAGTAAATAGATAGAGAGGACCAGCCCAAGAACCAACCTCCCTAAAGACCTCAGGATGCAGTTTCCCCAATAACCCATTGGCCAAACTGTTTGTAAAGTCCCAAATAAATGCTCTTGGAACTGCTTTGAGCGTCAGATTGCTTATTTACAGTGGGAACCCCATCACAATGGGCAGGGATGTTGTGATTTGATTTTGTTTTTATCAAATTAAAGCTTTATCATGAACCATCATACAGTCATCAACCCATAATGCATGTGTACCTAGGGTTAAATAGATGTTTATTCAATGCAAAACCTATATTTGGTAAAGTTTAAATTCAAGTTAAAACAGCAGCAACAGTTCAATTGACCAGTATATGATCATTCATCATTGTAGTAAATACTGACATTGAGATTTCATAAATGTATAGTATGTTTATATTTAAATTGGTGTATTTATTTCTATTATTAATAACATGCACCTTCAGTGGAAACATGTGTGTTGTTGTAGGGTATCAATGCTGTTAAACTGGAATGTCTCAGGTTCATACAAATAAGTTTATTAAATTAACAAATGTTGTGCACCCCCTGATTGGGGTGTGTGGCAAATTCCTCTGAACTAGTGTTTACACGATTACAACATCCTACAATAGAATTAAATATTTAACAGCTGTAAATCCCTAGTTGTGATTAATGGACATGTGGATTGAACCAAAATCGAGTGTAACCAAGGGATAGGTGTCGTAGCATGCAATTCTCTCAATTCTACTTTAAACATCTATTGTGTCCCTTGCATATGGTCAAGTCTCAACAAATGAAAAAGAAATCTGTCAATGAAAAACACATTTCTTTCTAAGAAAGAATTATCAGGCACCACAATCAGTCTGCCTGACATTTGGTGCAGCATGTTGTGGACTTTAGGGAGAAAATAGGTAATGGTGTGAAAGGGTAATCTTTCGTGCAATATTGTTTTTCTTCCCACTCAATAAGTTCACATTCAAACCAATTTTGCAATTTACCATCATATTCAATTTTATATTCAAAATACAGAGCAAATTCAATCATTTTATCACACGTTCTATCTCTCAATTGTCACTGGGCCTCCTCTATACAAAGCTACCACCCAACCTACTATGCACCCAACATTCCACAGGCAATTTCTCATCACTACAAGTTTTTTATTTTTTTATTTTTTTTTTATTTTAGTAGTTCATTACAAACTTTTAAAATACAGTTTTTCCAAGAACAAAGACAAAGAAAACAAATCAACAAGAATGAGAAAAGAAAAAGGATAAAAGGAATCAACACGGTTTCTCAGACATCAGTCTCTTCCTGTCCGTATAAGGAGACAAAGCTAAGAAAGGAATAAGATAGAAAAGGAAAGATAAAAGGATGGGAAATGGAAAGGGAACCCTCCTTCCAGTTTCCTTCCAGAACCCTCCTTCCAGTTTCACATACAAGTATTATATTGTAAGTTCCGGGGCAAGTGGGGCAAAGGCAGACAACCACTCAACAGACATTTTGAAACATTCGACCAGTGCCTTAACTGTGGCACGTGAAAGTTGACAAAGGCTTGCGATCATTTACAACACTCATTTCAATCCTTAATTTATGAGGACAGAATGTATGTTTGTGGATTCAGCCAACACAATCTCTTCGTTTTTCCCAATTTTGCTGACATCTACAAGCTCATAATGACCACTCTAAGAACATTTTAACTAGACTACTATTGCAGGGCTTTTTTTCACCTAATATGAACAGATCATTGTCCATTAGCTGATGGTTATGCCTGCAGACACCACCCCAAAAACATCTTCTTTATTTGTACACATATGTCACCTAATACAGAGGCCCCATGACTCCTCTTGCGGGTTTTGCATGTAAAAAAGTACTGGAATGTTATCTTTCTGGAGGGAACTTCTGTGCAATGTTCGTGGTCGACATGCGTTGTCTGTGAATCAAACATGTCATTGATTTTAAAATATTCTGACATTCCTCACATTCCTTAACTGACCAATCAGCTTCCTTCCTTGTAATCTGCTCACATCATGAGCAAATCTGAGTGGTCAAGAGGTATCCCTGGACACTGAATCAGGAAGTGAATCTGCACATCACACTGAGATATCACACATTTTTTGTAACTATTTTTGTGTCATTCTTCAAAGAAATACTGAACAGAGTTATGCCAAATTTGTGAAGGAATGCCTTTGGGATCAGTCTGCTGCATTTTGCACAACTTTGGTGAACATGCATCCAGCGGTTGAGGCTGTAAATGCAACATAATTTGTTTTCAATGCATTTAATTCCAGATTGTAAAAAGCGTAACAACTTGACCCTCCCTTGATGAAGCCAGAAAGACCTTTCCCAAAAAATTAAGTCAGGTCTATTTTTTTTTTTTAGAACACTTTCTGTGGGTTTGTCGAACTGCACCAAATGTATATGCCACCCAAAAAGCACTCTTCCTATGGGCGGTGTAACTTAATCATAACTATTTGAAATATATTCAGATATGTGTGAATCTATATAAAATATCATTGCTGAAACTAAAGTCTACAAACAGTAGACACAACAAGTTAAGGTGCAAAAACATAGTACGTACCGCTACAATTACTAATTACTACATTCTACTACAAATGCATCTATAAAACTAGAACTATAAACATTCACTGTTTGGATTATGAGAGTCAGGTTTAGGGCATAGGTTGTATGAGTGTATGCCATATGGGTGCATGGCATATAACTATGGCATATGGTGCATGGCATATGAATGTATTCAATGTGAGGGCTGTATGCGAGTTTGATATAGAGCATGTTGCAAATGAGTGTCCAATTATGAGTGCCAGGTGAATGGGGTATATGCATATGGTGTATCTGTTTATGTCATGTGAGAGTGTGACTTAAGTGGTGTAACAGTGTGTGGCATACGTGTGCATGGGATAGGTCTGCATGGTGTAACTGTGTGGCATAAAAAGTGTGGTTTACAAGCATGTTGCAGAAGAGCATGAGTATGTGTGTGTGGTGTAGGAGCACATGGCATATAGGCATGTGCTATATAAGAGTGTGTACTATACGTGTGTGTCATAGTAACAAAATGGCATAAGATTGTGTGGCATAAGAGTATGTGGTGTAAAGTTGTGTGGTGTAAGAGTGTGTGTTGTAAGTGTGTGTGTCAGGAGTGCATGTCAAAAGAATACTTGTCATTACGATTGTGTGTCAAAAGAATGCTTGCCATTAGAGTGAGTCAAGAGTGTCTTGTGTAAGACCTATGTGGATTTGGCTTGTGAGTGTATGGCATATAAGTGTCATATGATTGTAGTAAAGTCATATGAAATACACATGTCCTATACTTGTACAAGTACAAAAACTATGCAAACTCAAGCTAAAGTGTGTTTCTCCAAGACCATAACTGTCTGATAGGAAAGTGTAACAGTAGATCATTGATATTCAAACACAAAATGGCTAAAAACTTAAACTAGGAAAGATCAGTTTGAACCTTACAGTAACCAGCAGGTTCATACGCCCTCAACCTACCAGAAATCTATTATATGGTGAGGGGCCAAAATCAAGAAAAGCTGCAAAAGTTCATCTCAAATGAAGGCAAGTTAAGGCCCTCGGAAAAGAGTGCAGGAATGGTAAATATAATAGTCAGATGAATGTCATCTAGCTTTGAGAAGTAAAATTAAAACTAATTAAATGCTAAGAGATAGGGTGTGAGCAGTGTGGCATCATAGTGATTGGGCTGTTTGCATTTAACAAGGGACTAAGAGTAGCTTCTTGGATATATTATGAGCATTAACAACTTGGCTCATGTAGCTTGCTTTCTACACACACGGAAGTGGTTAATTATACTGGAGTTTAGAGATGTTTCTGATCATAAAGCTCATTATTGAATCAGTTATGTATTAGTTATTGTATACATAGAAATATGGTGTGGGAACTGTTCTATTGCATTTATGATTTGGACTCATGTCATTAGAGAGCGAGGGTGGGGTGCGGGAAGTCACTATTGAATGATTGGTTAACTCCCAAGGGCTAAAATACATAATACAATAGTTGGGTGTAACTAAGTTACATTTTTGGTTTGCTGTCTCTATCTCAGCAGAGACAGTTTGATTAAAAACACATTGTTCTAGTCCCAATTACATGTTAATTTTTCCACAAAGGTCTTACATAGGGAGTCTTCTGAAAAATCAAAGTAGTTGTTATGGTCCGATGACAACAGACAGGGAGAGCAGAATTGAGATAGTTCAGTAAAAAACATTTTTAAAACTCTTGGCATGCAGTGCCTCGTGAAGTAAACTCAAAGATTAAGGCTGCATCCCATCATTGTTGGGGAGAAATGAATTTAGTAAAAAGGAGATCTGATCAGAACTGACAATCTACCTCTGATTATGTCCTTCATGTTGTTATCGTGAAACGTTCTTTTTAATCTTATTTTCATATCCACAAATTTTAAGAGTTTTTTTCTACTAATATGTGATATGTTAATGTTGGCTTTCTTAACCTTTGTCAATAAAGACATTGTTGATATGTTTGCAAGTACTCTCTGCAAATCCATTATCTAGCAGGAATTGTATCCTTCCGGATAGAGTTACAATCATCAAACAACAATGACTGTAATCCATGGGATCGCAAGATATTTTTCTAAACTGTAATATTAGAGGGCAGTAAGAGTAAGCGTATACCTCCAAATTGTATACAATGGGATTTGTGGTGATGGGATCCGGTGCAAGCATATATCTCATTGCTGCAATTTACAATCCATGCCCTCAAACATTAAATTAGAGAATTTGGGGTTCACATGAATCATGACTTGATTTTCATATAATGACACACCACAAGCCAGAAGACAAAAGGAAACATTGTTAGTGTACACATTGTAGGAAATAAATGAACACACTTCCACTCAAAGCATTCTGGCTGCAATGGTCAACAGTCACATGCATAATCCCCAGGTGCTCACAATATAAACTCTGCATCACCACATTCCAACATTGTCACTTTAACAACAACAGTACCCGAAGCAAACAGAACCTAACACAATATATATACAAGGAATAGATTGCTACTGAGCAGATAGAATTCACAACCCTTTCACTGTTTATTCGGGGAGAGCAAATAATTAAGCATTCCTGCACTCTCTGCTCAGAATCCCCTATGCCAACTGAAAATGAGGGCATTACATTTTAAACCTCTGCTGGCTCATGATAAAGGGATGATCCTTGGGAATGTGACCATGCTTTCTCACCTTCCCCTAGTCCCCAACCTTGACGTCTATTATAAAAGGGGACCTAGACTTTTCAGTGAAAGTCCAAGCATGGCAATTCAACCACCATCTGATGGACATGCTCCACATCCACCTGCATAACACCATTCTTCCTACACACTAGTAACATAAAAGTGGATACACCTATCATCTGGTGTGGTGAGAACTACATCGTTCTTACCCTAGCAAGGAATGCTTCTTTAGAGTTCACTACTGCCATCTTGGTCATGCATGCCACATCCATCATGGTCCACTTCACCGGCTCCACCACCCCATTCAACCCAGGGAAATATAGGGATGATCTCCTTAGAGGGATAGCATTCTCTGATAAGAGCTTATCAAATGCTCTACTAATGAATTATGAATTGATGGCAGTTGCCTGTCAATGTGCTTGATGATAACCTATCACTATCAAATGATCCTTTGAAAACTGATCACACTCATTGCGGTAACATCCAGCATAATGTTGTCCTCAGTCCATTTTCAATATAAATTAAGCAAACAATCACACTACAAAACTTCCATTTGCATTGCTCAAATGCACTGGACCTGAAACACCCATTGACAACTCTTCATACACTTTGGCACAAAAAGTAAGAGGTCTAAGGGGTTGTGATCTCATGCGACTTTTTAATCATCTTAAATGTTTAACCCCCATATTCACAATTACCTTAAAAGACAATGGGCGTCATTAGAAGGTTGCCGGTATACTGGCTGCATTACTGCCAGGATACTGGCAACCGGTAACACCTTTAACGCCACTTGTTCTGCCAGAATTACTGTCAGATTAAAAATGGCAGTAGGAGCGGTAAATCCCCACTGCATGGAGTCCCACATGACTCCATGGGTGGATTTGCCAGTATTACCGGCAGATGTAATACCGGTCCCGGTAATACTGACTATACATTCCTGTCTCAATTGTGCCAGCACAGTGTATGCTGATCCCCCTACCAAGCCACTATTGAGGCTCCAGCCCAGAGACTTTTTATGGGAGGGCAAAAAGGGTACTTGCCCTGGACCCCCACCTGGGAGGGGGGCCCCACGTGTCTGACCTTTCTAAAGAAGTAATGTCCCATCGTTTACCTAAAGTAAATACCAAATGACAGGATATTTTATGACATGCTGCTGAGAAGCTAAACCTATTAGCTATCTGTTGTTGACAAGTACATTCTGCTCAGACCACTGTGTTCATGTGCAAGATTACAATATCAAATTCCAGCAAGGTCGACTCAGCCTTTGCTATATCTGAAGTTGATAAACCTGCATGTATATGCACTTTCTTTTGTAACACAACAGATACCATTATCAGTAATGTGCCTGCACCAGCTAGTGGTTGCTATAAAACTTAGCATAGCATAGCATCTGGTTTGTTTTAAAACTGCAGCCACCTCCAATGATGAGCATCAAGTGTCATCGCAAGAGGTGTTTAGGCATCTAAATTCAAGACTGTGGAGCCAGAGCATCCATGCTTGTATCCTGGCTGTGATAGCAGACAATACAGTGATTCTGAATAAATAATCCTATTTCACTGGCAATACTTTGCTATTTTCTGTGCTAAGGTTTGCCTTCTCACATGCTGTTGACATTGTTTAGTCAATTTCCTGATTTCTTTCAATGAAGGCCCTTTGAGTGGAAGGGGTTTTTAGAGAGAAGAGAGCGGACCAGATATGTTGCAGGCCTCTGGCGAGCATTTTGTAAGGTCTACTCATTTGACACACAACTGGTTTGCTTTTTTTCAATTTAAAGGTTTTCTGCACGTTTATAAACAACAATTTCACAAGCCTGTGTTTTTGACATATTTAAAGTGTTAAAATACAAAACAGAAAACCAGATTAAATCTTTTAAGATCACATCAATGAGTAATCTGTCACTTACTTACTAGCCATGATGATGGAGACAATGAAGCTAGAATCATTCCCACTTTGCATAAAACGCTTCTATAACATTTTATTTTAAAAAATTATCATGTTTGGTTATGTGATTTGTGTACTTTCAAAATCAATGCTCTAAAATTGGATTATTTTAGTTAATGGTAAGTACTGGGAAAGAAAGTGATAAAATGTTTAAATTAAAGCGGTGTCGGAAATCCCAGCTTCACTGCTTAACCAATGTGTTATCCTGGGCATCTCATTTAATATTGTAACACCTAAACTGTCAAAATTCCAAGTCTCTAACCCCTTCAAAATTGTCACCATTTAGAGTGATTTCGTTCTCATGATATGATCTTCAAAAAAGCATCACACATGTTTTCGCTGGCTATGCTGTTGCTTCCTATGTAGTAATAGTGAGCATGGATACATTACACATAAGAGTCACTCGTGTATTTGCAACGCCACTTGAAAACCATGGCCCTCTACTAATCTTAGTCCATCTGCATACAGACACCTTCCAGGTACCTTCTAATCTGCATCCATTATCCATGCTATGGTATGTGTACCTTTCTTCTTGCTTCCAAGTGGTCTCCTCTATCCATGCTTGAACACTTTAGCATTCTTGGATGCAGCTAATCTGAGTCAGCTTTCTATTCTGGATTATGAGCACCTTTTCATTCGATATGTGTGCTACATTTATACGATGGCCAGTATACCTTCTTAGTGCCTGCTATTGATGAAGTGTCCTGTATCTGTGCTAGAACAGAAGTGCCCTGGTCGCGGACTGCTGATGTTGGCATTGAAATGCTACTTGTTTATCATTCTGATTGCAGCAAGAATGAAGAAGGCAAGGGAACTGAAGGGAGTACCCATGTTTATGTTGATTGTTGCGATTAAGCATAACAATCTTTGGGTTGTGATCATGAAAATGGGGGTGAGACCAGATATTGTGGATCCCTGAATTCTTTGGGCTCGATGGAGGGAGGCCCCAAAGGTGTCTGTGCCCCGGGCCCCAAAAGTGCTTAAGATGGCCCTGCTCCAGCCCACTCAGAATGTGGCAGTCAGACAGTTTTAGGGACTGAAGAGGACAGGCTCGCAAATCCCTCACTGGCTCATGGTGAAGCAATCCATTTTAAACTAGCCTCCTGATTTTAACGTTTGGAGTTCTGTGCTCCCCTTTACCTTAGAGTACAATGATCCCTGCATGTGCCTGTGTGAATGCTGCAGAGGTCTCGAAAAATCATCTTTAGTCTCCTGGTTTACAGTCTGCCCATCAAAGGGCCTAGGAGGTTTGAAGATCTGACAGCAGAAGCCTGGAATGGGTTCCCTAGCACACATCAGAACATAGCTCCTGCCCACCGGTTTAAGGTAGAAATTAGAACATTTCCCTTCCGGTGGCTGCGTTATGGCCATAGGGTCAAAATACCAAATTGGGTAAAGAGCACTTTAAAAGTGCAGTCCACATACATACTTGTACGATATATTCAGTACTCCCCTGCATCTGCCACTGCTTTCAAAATATTTGAATGAAAAATAGTACCTTCTCTCCCTCTGTATTTGTTAACACCATTCCCTGTCACATCTATAATACTCGTTTTATTTTATTTGTGTTTTCAAGTATAGATGACAGACATTTGATTTGGCAAAGCACACTGCCTTTAAACCCCAAATGCCTATAATCTTTTATTCTGAATACACTGTTTCTGTCTACTTTTTGTGCAAGCAAGTGGAACCCTCACATGTATTGCATGCTAAAGGCCGGTGGCTTTGTCTTCTCCGGGTTTCGTCTAATTCAGAGGCTAACATGCTGCAATTAGTCTAATTAATGTGAAACAATGAGCTGTGTTACCACTTATCAAATTGATTGTTCCCCTATCAAAACAAAACAGGCCGGCCTTTTGATGTAATTTCAAGCGATGATTTGAAATGTCATGTTGCTGCAAGCCAATTACCTTATGACTGGAGTCATGGTCAACAGAATACTTAATTAGCCCCAGTTTGGAAAGGCTGCTTACTGCTAATATGCTAATTAACTGTCTTTTGTCATAAAACAAAAAGGTTTCAGCGAGTGTTGCGAAATAGGCCTTTTTTATTTACATTTCTCAGAGCTTATCAACGTGAGGCATGGCGGTGCAAATTAATGGCGTATTTTAATTCCTCTCCTGCAAATTAATACTGTTCACCCAAGGTCGGGAGTAATGTGTCAATGCAATAAGGGGACACTCCCTCTTATATAACTGTCAACCTGGAAGACATCACTTTGCAGCGCTTGCGGGCACATACCCAAATAAGGCATTCGTTTATTCCTACCGTGCAGTTGTACAGACACTGTGCCAAATTTCAGGCACGCTAGTTCCAATGTCTAGGAAGCGACTGAAAGTATTGTTTAGAGAGGATAACTCTAAATAATGCTTGAAAATAATTTGAATAGAAGGATTGTTAAATAGGTATTTATAGTAATTTTAATCCCACCCAATGAGTTCCACACATTGGATCCTCTGTAAACAACACACACAAATAAAATCATAAAAGATGTCATAAAACATAAAAGAGACTGGGATTACTAGGCAGAAATTGGATATAAGTAGCATTAAAATATAATATGCCCCATTATTTACAGTAATAGCTTTAGTGGGAATCGTACAATTTGACCTCATGTATCCTGACTGAAATACAAAGGGCCCACTGCAGCAGAAAGAAGTTGGGATGAGGCCAACACAATCCTCCTTGATGAGGTAGCCAGATTGGGGGCGTTGGCAGCAGTCCATTCCTCAACCTACCCACCTAACCGCACACACACCTAACATCCCACGCAACGTTGATGATGCTGGTGGCTGCCGGTGGGGGGATCTTCGATGGGGCGTCATTTGACTGGATAAGTGGGCGTGTGAAACATGCGCATGGGAAAAGGTGAATTAAAGGTCATCCTTGCAGCGAGAATGGCCTCCTCCTTCTTCCGGCTGGGCATACTCTGCCCACACCATTGATACCGCACCCTGCCAGGAGACTTTTCCAATCCTGTTTTAGGGCTTGTAAGGTCACCACAATGTGTGGTGTAAGGACAGGGCTTTTTGAAATTGACTGTTGGGATGGAACATTATTAGCAGGCGAGCACAAAGTTCTCGGGCACAGCCGGTGGTCATACCGGCAAGCACACAAGGGCTTTGGGCCGGTAGGGGGACCACGGGAGAAGGGGAGGAGGATCAGGAGGCATTTGGTGCAGGTGCAGGGGCTTCAGCATCCAGGTATTGCTCCAATATAGTTAAGGGCAATAAAGTAATGTAGAATCCCTTGAAGTCATTGGGCCTCATTACAAGTTTGGTGGTAGCCTTGCTGGTAAAACTGGCAGGCTGCCGCTGAAATTGCAAATTATACCGGCGCACAGGAATGGGAAATTATGGGGTTATTACGGCCCCGCTGGTATTTGCCCATTCCCGGACGACGGTAAAAAATGCTCCCCATTCCCATTTGAGCCCCAAATGGCTCAATGGGGATGGGGAGGACGTAGGCATGGCCACCATTCAGAATGGTGCCGATGCATCCGACATACTCTGCTCGCGACCTGGCAGTCGAAAAGGCACCAGCGAGCAGAACTCGTAGTTTGCCGGTCTGGCAAACTTGTAATGAGGCCCATTGTCTTATTCAGGTGAACATTTGTTCTGTTCTTTTTGGATTTTGGTGTTTAGTAAATGAGCCCTAAACTCCAGAAAGATTTGTGTTTAGTCTTCCTTGCACGCCCCGGCCCCTGTTCTACCCATACGTTATATTGTTACTTTGTCAGATCATTTCCCAGTATTAGCTTCGGGTGAAATAATCAAAATCTTCTTATCACACTTCTCCACTAGAACGGCACACAGTGGCATGCAATTCACATTCGCGTATTCCCTCGCTTGCACAATGGCCAGTTATAGATCATCTGCTCAATGGAAGGCTGACAACAGACACTAAACTGCTCAAATCTTTCTATTTTCAGAATTCACCTTTCTTAATACTTTCACCAAAGGTATTTCTTTAATGACAGTTTGCTATTCTTATAGCCACCAAATTATAATGGCTCCCCCGACTTGTGCATTGTGCAACCTACGAAGCCTGCCCACAACAATGAACCCAGTTTTTAGGTTTAAGAAAAATATGCACATTAAAATACACGCCAAAATGTATTAAGGAGAATGTGTGACGATGGTCTTCCAATCATCAAATTAGGTAAACCCATTATGTTTAGTAAATGTGATGCTAATCTGACTATACACTACACCGACATTACAATTCTTGCCATTGAAATTTACTTTAAAGATGATACATTTCAAACTAATTTCTTTAATAGAATGGATGTCAAACATTCAACATTATAATAAAAGGTCCACAGTCCCAAGAAACCCCCTTTGTTGGATAACTTAGAACAAAACATAACTTCAGTGAATGTAACATTCTAGAACGTGAATCTAGAAATGTTTTAGACTCATTTAAACATTATGATAATAATCAAATGGTACAAAAAAGATCATAATACAATCTTTGCACCCTACATGCAGTACAGCCATGAATTTCCAGGGTTTTAATCAAGCATTCAAATTATGCATAATAACATTCTGCATATGATTATTTTGAAATAAGCCTGAATGAACTTCCAAAAACGGACCTGCAATCTTCTCTAATCTCATGAGGATACGTCATCCAATCAGTGCCTTAGATCTCCGGATGCATCTTGGGTTTATTCACGGGGTTGGTCCAGCAAATCTGAGCCTTAGAATATTGTAAATTGAATGGAACCCTCTTCATATATCAGACACCACATCGACTGCTCCGAATGCTCTGTCCTTCCTTATTATACCCTACCACAGGCCGTTCCACTCACGATCAAATTCACTCCACTGTTCCCTAACAACCTCTCATACCTGCCTGCAACCTTAAAACTGAACTCTTACAACAACAACATCGTCACAGTGGCCATCCTTAAAAATGAACCAGTCCTGGTTTAATGTCTCTTCTTAGGATAAGAGGTCTTATATGCCCTATCCTGAAAAAAACACCCACGACCCAAACTACTGGAAGATCACATACCTCCCATCTATTGCAAAATCATCGAGAAGGTAGTTGCTAAACAGATATTTACAAAAATCAAGGAATTTAGTCTCTTCTGGGATTACCTATCTGGGTTCCAACCCAAATGCAAAAGAGAGACTGTCAGGTAGTCGACAATGCCCATCAGACTATTGATAAAGAGGACCTGCAAGTCCTCCTGTACCTCTTGGCTGTGTTTCAGGTGGTCGACCATCATACAGTATTCATCCTCCTGGCACACAAGATGGGTTTATCGGGCACAGTACAGAAATGGCTCACATCCTACCTATCTGGCAGACAGGAGGCTGTCCAGAAGCAATCCCTCAGGTCCAGATGCCTACTGTCACCTGTGAAGTCCTTCATGGTGCCATTCTCTTCCTGGCCATCTTTAACCTCAATAAATAACTCATGTTCCCACTTGATGATAATCCCCTTGGACCCCTGACCGCACCTCCTCCAGCCCTGCCAACCTTGTTCAATAACTTCCGTCCAATGAAATGAGTGTCAGCTGCTGCTTTCACATTCACCTTCACCAACCCTCCCCCATTCCTCTGGCCATTACTAACAAAACACTCTGGACATTCTTGCCCCAGTTACGAGGATCCACCTGAAACCTGCCTACAAGTGTCACACCTGGTACGACTCTGAACGTGCAGCCCTGAAACACAAGTGCAGAGCTGCGGAATGGAAGTGACAAACCTCAGACTCACCCTGTGACAAACTGGCCTGCCCCGTGCTTCGAGGGCAATACAGACTTTCCATCCATGCCAACAAAAGAGATCACATCCTGGCACAGGTATCTTGTGCATTCAACAACATGGCTAAACTCTTTAAAATCTGCAGGGAACTAGCCAAACCTTCCGCAGTCTCCTCCTCCCCTCTTCTGTCCCAGTGCCTCTGCATTGCACTAGCCATACACTTCGCCACTAAAACTCTGGACATCCTGAGCACCTTTACTCTCCTCTCTTCCAAAACCTCCCACACTGCCTTGCCTCTTATGGCCTCCCACACTCCTTCCTCTCCTCCTTCTTCCCTGTCACGCCTGATGAGGTCACCAGAGTTGTGCGCTCTCTGAAGGTCTCATCCGAATAGGGTTCCCCTTGTTACTACAGAACTTTCAAGGATAACATTGGCTCTCCTGACCCCATGCTTGCTTGTAAAGCACTCCGGGCCCTGGGGAAACTGGGTGCATGCATATCAAGGTTACACAACATATGTACAGCGGGACAATTTTTACAACAGGTTACAGCGTTCAATATCAAAGTAAGTTAAAGTAAGGTTGCAAAAACCTATGTACAACGTGACGATGATACACAGTATACTCATTCAATGAACAGTATCTAATAGGTTTGTCAGGGAAGATAGTGGGGAAGGTGCTTGAGTAGGGAGCAGGCCTTCAGAAGTCCCTATAAAGAAGCTAAGCTATCACGAGTCCAGATCCTGAAGCCATTGTTTAGTAATGCACTTGAATAAATGGAAGGAAGGTTCTGATCTGAGGGAGGAAGCGCCCCAGAATTTTGAATTTTGAAACTCGGTACGGACATTGTATGAGCTTGGGCAGCTCTAAGTGGTCTTGAGGACGTATGTGAAGAAATTTGGTTTGTAAGGTAGGCTGGGGCAATGTTAGCCCTAACTTTGTGTATTAGAGCAAGTGTTTTGAGCGAAATTCTGTGCTCAACCGGTAACCAATGCAAAGTTGCGCCTGGTGTCAGAAATGTGAGACTTCTTTGGGATGTTAAGGGCTGCCCTGATGGCATTATTTTGAGTTACTTGTAACTTGTTGATGTTTTTCTGGCTGGTCCACAAGTAAAGGCCATTACAGTAATCAATTTTGGACAGAACTAAAGTTCTGGCAAGCGTGATGCAATTGGGTGTAGTGATGAAAGGCCTGCAAGCAGTGATTAATTTACAAGTGCATGCAGATGCTGCTACCACTGCGTTGGTTTGTCTGGTGAAGGATAGGGTGGCGTCGAGGTAGATACCAAGTGTTTTTGTGTTATTAGAGACATTGATGGTGTTGCCATCTATAGTAAAAGATTTGAAGGCAGTGTTAAGTTTGTTCAGTTTAGCGTGAGAGGAGGGTTCAGCAGAGTCAGTAGGGGAGAAAATCCTCATAGTTCTGTTAGCAAGGAAGGAACTGATCCATGAAGTGGCTGAGTTAGAGAAGTGTGCTGCTGTTTTCAAATGGTGGCAAAGCATGTGATGATTGACCAAATCAAAAGCTGCTGAGAGGTCAAGCAGTCATAGGAGGGCTGCTTCGCCCTTGTCTTTTAAGTATTGGATTTGTGTTGTAATATCGATCAAGGCTGTTCCCGTCCCGTGTCTCGGTCGGAAGCCGGATTGCCTGAGTCCCAGTAAGTTTTTGGATTTCAGGTAAGCCTGAATTTGCAGGTAAGCAGCCTGATCCAGTATTTTTAGTAAAAAGGGCACCGTTGTGATGGGCCTATAGTTGGACGGGTTGGCTGGGTCAAGCATGTTTTTTTTTAGATAGATGACCCAAGCGTCTTTTAGGTTATAAGGCACTAATCCAGTTTTAAAAGAGGCGTTGATAAAGTTAGTGATGAAAGGTGCAACGTCATGTGCAGATGCTTTGATAATAGCAGCAGGGCATGAATCACCTTGGCAATTAGATGGCTTGAGTTCCCTAATGATGTATTCCACTTCCCAAGTTGACATGGGTGAGAAGCTAAATGGTTTACAAAATGGGTGGGTGTGAACAGGAAGAGTGAAATGTGAGGGGTGAAAAATGTGAGGTGGACAACTTTGTAAAGAGTGTTCAACTTTAGCCATTTTATTAAATAAATAGATTGGATAAACGCCTCACTAGCCCTACTCTGATGAGGATTTCCCTGCCTAAAATAAACTAAAGGGATCACTCTAACAAAGGGACATCTAACCCTCACACCCATACAAAAAGCAAAGCAAGAAGGAAATACATGGCAATCCAATTCAACAACAATATACAACATAGGACTTGAGTCACAATGTGATTAATGTGTCGTGTCATGACATGGGCGAATGTCCCTTCCCCAGATCCAAATAAGTATGTTCTCCACAGTTCAAAAGAAAAACAAGGAAATCTGGATTAACACAACGTTTCAATAGAGTTCTTAATTTCTTGTACTCAAATCCACAAAGGTTCTGTTGCTTCAATAACAGAGTCTCAAGAAAGTATTAGGTTTTCACTCCTCCTGGAATAAGAACTGTTTCCGAGTTGTAATAGTCATGCATATTTTGTTCAGGACGGTTTACCACAACTTTAGATGCAGAAAGAATTTGAACTATTCTTCAACCAACCTTCACAATTCTTCCCAAAAATGTCACAACTCTTCATATGTTGTTTGCTATTAGTACCACTTCAGCACTTGTACCTTCTACTCCCTGGCTGCTACCTTCACCAGGTTCCTCTGGGCAATAGCTTCTTGCCTTACAGGTATACTCAGCTGCCCGTCTACTTTGTCAACAACAACATTAAAGTGCTTAAATGGTAACTTGCAGCTTAGAATTACAACTTCAAACAAATTCTCTAGCCTCAGATTTTAAAGAAGTTAGGGGAAATCAAGGAACCAAATAAGTGCTCTTTAGGATAACTGGGCAAATCTGCTCCTCTCCCTCTGGATAACCCTCTTCAGAAGGGCAGCCTATTTGCCACTTTTCTTCCAAGTTTGTAACAATAGCCAAATAATTGTAAGGGCTAAATCGTATTCTGCTTCTGCCTTGTCTTCAATACTGTGAGCTTTAGTTTAAAGTTTTACATTTCTCAAAACACAAGTAGCCAATCTGCCAGTCTGTGTGCTTTTACCAATCCCTTCTGGCTTTAGTAATACCTGTTGGATTGACATTGTCTAGGTTTTACTCTCTCTTGGCTTTGGTATTGGATGCACAATTCTGTTTTAAGCAGTACTCCACCAACCGGGCTGTTGTGCTTGCCATAAACACAAAAATTGGCTTTTAGAGTTACTTTGTTTTCTTACACACCACTTTTCTTGCTTTCTTACAGTTTGGTATTCAACAATGCCTTTTCAGCTCATTCGTGAACGAGCATGCTGGCTGGGAACATGCAGACAACAGTGAAACACTCCATGGACACTTGCAGACAGTGGACACAATGGGTAAGTTGTTTTCCTTAATTCCGCTCAATGTTCACACGACTTCAGTGATCATGGCTCACCTCGGCACAGCAAACAAACCTTCTTGGTTGCCTTCACTGCCGCCACATTAGTTCTGAGCCTTTGATACTCCTAAGAGACTCTGGTGATGCCCTGCCACCAGAGATCTCCCGGGTTCTTTCATCTCTTCTGCTTCCAGCTGAGAAATCTCTGCATAACGCTTTGGTAATGGGCAAACAGTTATTTTCCATGCTTCCCGCTGCACAACCTCTTCACTGGGCATAATTAGTGCAACAGACCCTCTTAGGACCCACAGTGGTCCCCGTGTCTTCTTGCTCCTCTAATCCTGCCTCCAACTGCAAATAAGGTTGATAGTGCTTATTGCTCTCCTGCTTCTTTTTTTTCTGCCTCATCTCCTCCTGCCTCTTCTCCATGACCTGCACCTGAGCGGGCATTTAAGCCTCCCAGTCTCCCCCAGGTGTAGGTCATCTTGGTTAATTAGCTGACCACTCTTACAGTTTTGTCCCTCTACATCGCTCTTCCTCGTCTCAGTACTGAGAGAATTATGGGACTTGAAATATCTGGTGAAAAAGTTTGATTTTCTAACTTCTTCTAAAGGAATATGACAAAGGATCATTATTAGACCTTTTGACAAAAAAGAATATATGTTTTTGGGTGGAATATGTTAGGGTTTATAATATTCCTTCCCGAAACACCATTGGGAATTAGGAGAATGTTGAACTGTCTTAGTACCTTGAGTTTGAGAAAGATGTATTTCTATTTTATTCATACAAGGCTTCTGACTTATTCCACTCACACTAACATGGTTAACCCCTGAAACAGATGGGTTATTGTGTCAACAGGCCATTATGTACTGTGCGAGTAGAAAGATGTCTCTTTCGAAAGAAAGGGAGCAGGCCTTCAGAAGTCCCTATAAAGAAGCTAAGCTATCACCGAGTCCAGATCCTGAAGCCATCGTTTAGTAATGCACTTGAATAAATGGAAGGAAGGTTCTGATCTGAGGGAGGAAGGGAGCGTGTTCCATAACTTGGACGCCAGGACTGGGAATCTAGCGCCCCCAGAATTTTGAATTTTGAAACTCGGTACGGACATTGTATGAGCTTGGGCAGCTCTAAGTGGTCTTGAGGACGTATGTGAAGAAATTTGGTTTGTAAGGTAGGCTGGGGCAATGTTAGCCCTAACTTTGTGTATTAGAGCAAGTGTTTTGAGCGAAATTCTGTGCTCAACCGGTAACCAATGCAAAGTTGCGCCTGGTGTCAGAAATGTGAGACTTCTTTGGGATGTTAAGGGCTGCCCTGATGACATTATTTTGAGTTACTTGTAACTTGTTGATGTTTTTCTGGCTGGTCCACAAGTAAAGGCCATTACAGTAATCAATTTTGGACAGAACTAAAGTTCTGGCAAGCGTGATGCAATTGGGTGTAGTGATGAAAGGCCTGCATGCAGTGATTAATTTACAAGTGCATGCAGATGCTGCTACCACTGCGTTGGTTTGTCTGGTGAAGGATAGGGTGGCGTCGAGGTAGATACCAAGTGTTTTTGTGTTATTAGAGACATTGATGGTGTTGCCATCTATAGTAAAAGATTTGAAGGCAGTGTTAAGTTTGTTCAGTTTAGCGTGAGAGGAGGGTTCAGCAGAGTCAGTAGGGGAGAAAATCCTCATAGTTCTGTTAGCAAGGAAGGAACTGATCCATGAAGTGGCTGAGTTAGAGAAGTGTGCTGCTGTTTTCAAATGGTGGCAAAGCATGTGATGATCGACCAAATCAAAAGCTGCTGAGAGGTCAAGCAGTCATAGGAGGGCTGCTTCGCCCTTGTCTTTTAAGTCTTGGATTTGTGTTGTAATATCGATCAAGGCTGTTCCCGTCCCGTGTCTCGGTCGGAAGCCGGATTGCCTGAGTCCCAGTAAGTTTTTGGATTTCAGGTAAGCCTGAATTTGCAGGTAAGCAGCCTGATCCAGTATTTTCAGTAAAAAGGGCACCGTTGTGATGGGCCTATAGTTGGACGGGTTGGCTGGGTCAAGCGTGTTTTTTTTTTAGATAGATGACCCAAGCGTCTTTTAGGTTATAAGGCACTAATCCAGTTTTAAAAGAGGCGTTGATAAAGTTAGTGATGAAAGGTGCAACGTCATGTGCAGCTGCTTTGATAATAGCAGCAGGGCATGAATCACCTTGGCAATTAGATGGCTTGAGTTCCCTAATGATGTATTCCACTTCCCAAGTTGACATGGGTGAGAAGCTAAATGGTTTACAAAATGGGTGGGTGTGAACAGGAAGAGTGAAATGTGAGGGGTGAAAAATGTGAGGTGGACAACTTTGTAAAGAGTGTTCAACTTTAGCCATTGTATTAAATAAATAGATTGGATAAACGCCTCACTAGCCCTACTCTGATGAGGATTTCCCTGCCTAAAATAAACTAAAGGGATCACTCTAACAAAGGGACATCTAACCCTCACACCCATACAAAAAGCAAAGCAAAAAGGAAATACATGGCAATCAAATTCAACAACAATATACAACATAGGACTTGAGTCACAATGTGATTAATGTGTCGTGTCATGACATGGGCGAATGTCCCTTCCCCAGATGCAAATAAGTATGTTCTCCACAGTTCAAAAGAAAAACAAGGAAATCTGGATTAACACAACGTTTCAATAGAGTTCTTAATTTCTTGTACTCAAATCCACAAAGGTTCTGTTGCTTCAATAACAGAGTCTCAAGAAAGTATTAGGTTTTCACTCCTCCTGGAATAAGAACTGTTTCCGAGTTGTAATAGTCATGCATATTTTGTTCAGGACGGTTTACCACAACTTTAGATGCAGAAAGAATTTGAACTATTCTTCAACCAACCTTCACAATTCTTCCCAAAAATGTCACAACTCTTCATATGTTGTTTGCTATTAGTACCACTTCAGCACTTGTACCTTCTACTCCCTGGCTGCTACCTTCACCAGTTTCCTCTGGGCAATAGCTTCTTGCCTTACAGGTATACCCAGCTGCCCGTCTACTTTGTCAACAACAACATTAAAGTGCTTAAATGGTAACTTGCAGCTTAGAATTACAACTTCAAACAAATTCTCTAGCCTCAGATTTTAAAGAAGTTAGGGGAAATCAAGGAACCAAATAAGTGCTCTTTAGGATAACTGGGCAAATCTGCTCCTCTCCCTCTGGATAACCCTCTTCAGAAGGGCAGCCTATTTGCCACTTTTCTTCCAAGTTTGTAACAATAGCCAAATAATTGTAAGGGCTAAATCGTATTCTGCTTCTGCCTTGTCTTCAATACTGTGAGCTTTAGTTTAAAGTTTTACATTTCTCAAAACACAAGTAGCCAATCTGCCAGTCTGTGTGCTTTTACCAATCCCTTCTGGCTTTAGTAATACCTGTTGGATTGACATTGTCTAGGTTTTACTCTCTCTTGGCTTTGGTATTGGATGCACAATTCTGTTTTAAGCAGTACTCCACCAACCGGGCTGTTGTGCTTGCCATAAACACAAAAAATGGCTTTTAGAGTTACTTTGTTTTCTTACACACCACTTTTCTTGCTTTCTTACAGTTTGGTATTCAACAATGCCTTTTCAGCTCATTCGTGAACGAGCATGCTGGCTGGGAACATGCAGACAACAGTGAAACACTCCATGGACACTTGCAGACAGTGGACACAATGGGTAAGTTGTTTTCCTTAATTCCGCTCAATGTTCACACGACTTCAGTGATCATGGCTCACCTCGGCACAGCAAACAAACCTTCTTGGTTGCCTTCACTGCCGCCACATTAGTTCTGAGCCTTTGATGCTCCTAAGAGACTCTGGTGCTGCCCTGCCACCAGAGATCTCCCGGGTTCTTTCATCTCTTCTGCTTCCAGCTGAGAAATCTCTGCATAACGCTTTGTAATGGGCAAACAATTATTTTCCATGCTTCCCGCTGCACAACCTCTTCACTGGGCATAATTAGTGCAACAGACCCTCTTAGGACCCACAGTGGTCCCTGTGTCTTCTTGCTCCTCTAATCCTGCCTCCAACTGCAAATAAGGTTGATAGTGCTTATTGCTCTCCTGCTTCTTTTTTTTCTGCCTCATCTCCTCCTGCCTCTTCTCCATGACCTGCACCGGAGCGGGAATTTAAGCCTCCCAGCCTCCCCCAGGTGTAGGTCATCTCGGTTAATTAGCTGACCACTCTTACAGTTGTGTACCTCTACATCGCTCTTCCTCGTCTCAGTACTGAGAGAATTATGGGACTTGAAATATCTGGTGAAAAAGTTTGATTTTCTAACTTCTTCTAAAGGAATATGACAAAGGATCATTATTAGACCTTTTGACAAAAAAGAATATATGTTTTTGGGTGGAATATGTTAGGGTTTATAATCTTCCTTCCCGAAACACCATTGGGAATTAGGAGAATGTTGAACTGTCTTAGTACCTTGAGTTTGAGAAAGATGTATTTCTATTTTATTCATACAAGGCTTCTGACTTATTCCACTCACACTAACATGGTTAACCCCTGAAACAGATGGGTTATTGTGTCAACAGGCCATTATGTACTGTGCGAGTAGAAAGATGTCTCTTTCGAAAGAAAGGGAGCAGGCCTTCAGAAGTCCCTATAAAGAAGCTAAGCTATCACCGAGTCCAGATCCTGAAGCCATCGTTTAGTAATGCACTTGAATAAATGGAAGGAAGGTTCTGATCTGAGGGAGGAAGGGAGCGTGTTCCATAACTTGGATGCCAGGACTGGGAATCTAGCGCCCCCAGAATTTTGAATTTTGAAACTCGGTACGGACATTGTATGAGCTTGGGCAGCTCTAAGTGGTCTTGAGGACGTATGTGAAGAAATTTGGTTTGTAAGGTAGGCTGGGGCAATGTTAGCCCTAACTTTGTGTATTAGAGCAAGTGTTTTGAGCGAAATTCTGTGCTCAACCGGTAACCAATGCAAAGTTGCGCCAGGTGTCAGAAATGTGAGACTTCTTTGGGATGTTAAGGGCTGCCCTGATGACATTATTTTGAGTTACTTGTAACTTGTTGATGTTTTTCTGGCTGGTCCACAAGTAAAGGCCATTACAGTAATCAATTTTGGACAGAACTAAAGTTCTGGCAAGCGTGATGCAATTGGGTGTAGTGATGAAAGGCCTGCATGCAGTGATTAATTTACAAGTGCATGCAGATGCTGCTACCACTGCGTTGGTTTGTCTGGTGAAGGATAGGGTGGCGTCGAGGTAGATACCAAGTGTTTTTGTGTTATTAGAGACATTGATGGTGTTGCCATCTATAGTAAAAGATTTGAAGGCAGTGTTAAGTTTGTTCAGTTTAGCGTGAGAGGAGGGTTCAGCAGAGTCAGTAGGGGAGAAAATCCTCATAGTTCTGTTAGCAAGGAAGGAACTGATCCATGAAGTGGCTGAGTTAGAGAAGTGTGCTGCTGTTTTCAAATGGTGGCAAAGCATGTGATGATCGACCAAATCAAAAGCTGCTGAGAGGTCAAGCAGTCATAGGAGGGCTGCTTCGCCCTTGTCTTTTAAGTCTTGGATTTGTGTTGTAATATCGATCAAGGCTGTTCCCGTCCCGTGTCTCGGTCGGAAGCCGGATTGCCTGAGTCCCAGTAAGTTTTTGGATTTCAGGTAAGCCTGAATTTGCAGGTAAGCAGCCTGATCCAGTATTTTCAGTAAAAAGGGCACCATTGTGATGGGCCTATAGTTGGACGGGTTGGCTGGGTCAAGCGTGTTTTTTTTTTAGATAGATGACCCAAGCGTCTTTTAGGTTATAAGGCACTAATCCAGTTTTAAAAGAGGCGTTGATAAAGTTAGTGATGAAAGGTGCAACGTCATGTGCAGCTGCTTTGATAAAAGCAGCAGGGCATGAATCACCTTGGCAATTAGATGGCTTGAGTTCCCTAATGATGTATTCCACTTCCCAAGTTGACATGGGTGAGAAGCTAAATGGTTTACAAAATGGGTGGGTGTGAACAGGAAGAGTGAAATGTGAGGGGTGAAAAATGTGAGGTGGACAACTTTGTAAAGAGTGTTCAACTTTAGCCATTGTATTAAATAAATAGATTGGATAAACGCCTCACTAGCCCTACTCTGATGAGGATTTCCCTGCCTAAAATAAACTAAAGGGATCACTCTAACAAAGGGACATCTAACCCTCACACCCATACAAAAAGCAAAGCAAAAAGGAAATACATGGCAATCCAATTCAACAACAATATACAACATAGGACTTGAGTCACAATGTGATTAATGTGTCGTGTCATGACATGGGCGAATGTCCCTTCCCCAGATGCAAATAAGTATGTTCTCCACAGTTCAAAAGAAAAACAAGGAAATCTGGATTAACACAACGTTTCAATAGAGTTCTTAATTTCTTGTACTCAAATCCACAAAGGTTCTGTTGCTTCAATAACAAAGTCTCAAGAAAGTATTAGGTTTTCACTCCTCCTGGAATAAGAACTGTTTCCGAGTTGTAATAGTCATGCATATTTTGTTCAGGACGGTTTACCACAACTTTAGATGCAGAAAGAATTTGAACTATTCTTCAACCAACCTTCACAATTCTTCCCAAAAATGTCACAACTCTTCATATGTTGTTTGCTATTAGTACCACTTCAGCACTTGTACCTTCTACTCCCTGGCTGCTACCTTCACCAGTTTCCTCTGGGCAATAGCTTCTTGCCTTACAGGTATACTCAGCTGCCCGTCTACTTTGTCAACAACAACATTAAAGTGCTTAAATGGCAACTTGCAGCTTAGAATTACAACTTCAAACAAATTCTCTAGCCTCAGATTTTAAAGAAGTTAGGGGAAATCAAGGAACCAAATAAGTGCTCTTTAGGATAACTGGGCAAATCTGCTCCTCTCCCTCTGGATAACCCTCTTCAGAAGGGCAGCCTATTTGGCACTTTTCTTCCAAGTTTGTAACAATAGCCAAATAATTGTAAGGGCTAAATCGTATTCTGCTTCTGCCTTGTCTTCAATACTGTGAGCTTTAGTTTAAAGTTTTACATTTCTCAAAACACAAGTAGCCAATCTGCCAGTCTGTGTGCTTTTACCAATCCCTTCTGGCTTTAGTAATACCTGTTGGATTGACATTGTCTAGGTTTTACTCTCTCTTGGCTTTGGTATTGGATGCACAATTCTGTTTTAAGCAGTACTCCACCAACCGGGCTGTTGTGCTTGCCATAAACACAAAAAATGGCTTTTAGAGTTACTTTGTTTTCTTACACACCACTTTTCTTGCTTTCTTACAGTTTGGTATTCAACAATGCCTTTTCAGCTCATTCGTGAACGAGCATGCTGGCTGGGAACATGCAGACAACAGTGAAACACTCCATGGACACTTGCAGACAGTGGACACAATGGGTAAGTTGTTTTCCTTAATTCCGCTCAATGTTCACATGACTTCAGTGATCATGGCTCACCTCGGCACAGCAAACAAACCTTCTTGGTTGCCTTCACTGCCGCCACATTAGTTCTGAGTCTTTGATGCTCCTAAGAGACTCTGGTGCTGCCCTGCCACCAGAGATCTCCCGGGTTCTTTCATCTCTTCTGCTTCCAGCTGAGAAATCTCTGCATAACGCTTTGGTAATGGGCAAACAATTATTTTCCATGCTTCCCGCTGCACAACCTCTTCACTGGGCATAATTAGTGCAACAGACCCTCTTAGGACCCACAGTGGTCCCCGTGTCTTCTTGCTCCTCTAATCCTGCCTCCAACTGCAAATAAGGTTGATAGTGTTTATTGCTCTCCTGCTTCTTTTTTTTCTGCCTCATCTCCTCCTGCCTCTTCTCCATGACCTGCACCTGAGCGGGAATTTAAGCCTCCCAGTCTCCCCCAGGTGTAGGTCATCTCGGTTAATTAGCTGACCACTCTTACAGTTGTGTCCCTCTACATCGCTCTTCCTCGTCTCAGTACTGAGAGAATTATGGGACTTGAAATATCTGGTGAAAAAGTTTAATTTTCTAACTTCTTCTAAAGGAATATGACAAAGGATCATTATTAGACCTTTTGACAAAAAAGAATATATGTTTTTGGGTGGAATATGTTAGGGTTTATAATCTTCCTTCCCGAAACACCATTGGGAATTAGGAGAATGTTGAACTGTCTTAGTACCTTGAGTTTGAGAAAGATGTATTTCTATTTTATTCATACAAGGCTTCTGACTTATTCCACTCACATTAACATGGTTAACCCCTGAAACAGATGGGTTATTGTGTCAACAGGCCATTATGTACTGTGCGAGTAGAAAGATGTCTCTTTTGAAAGAAGACAAATACTGTTTCTCATCCCATGGATTCCTCTCACCTCTCTCAGCCTTGTCCCCTGCGAGATGATCCTCCCGCAGAGCACTACCCCCAAGGTCAGGATCAGGAAGCATCTGCCTTTCCTTTGCCACCAGGCAGGAGACTTTAGGCAGAGGTTCAGTGAGGGATCCATAGGATTCATCACATACCTGTCCCCTAAACACCTGAGCTCCCGGTCCAGGTTGCTCTTCCTCCCCTCCATCCTTTACCTCCCCCATATTCACAATGATTTCACAGGTTTTCCAGTCCCATATCGGTTCATCTATATGTAACTCTTCTTGAGTCCAAGAGGTTTGAGGTGAATAAGAGGGATAACCCATTTTAGCTACGCTGTCAAAGTTTTTGATTGATTTCACTTTCATCTGAGATTTTCTAAAAATCCATTCATCAAAGTCTGGAACGTCACTAACCAGAACCATTGGAGTAGGTAGATCAGGTATTACTGCCACTAATACAGCCATACCTTTTACCAACATAGGCATTTAAATCTTTGTTAAAGTATGTTATTTTGTTTGTCCATGGACACAACCAATAGTCTTTTGTCCTATCTTCTTTCATTGTTTTGGAAGAAAACTAGCCTGTACTGCCGAACCTTTACTTCTGGTATCTAGCTGAGCCCAACTGAATTACCTTTACCAACTACAGTGATTGTAAAACTATTCTGATGGCCAGTGCAAAGCACTGTTCCAGGCTTCTTAACACAATATGGGAGGAAGGTCCATATATGAAATCTTCCCTAGAAACCTCACGTTTCTTCGGAATAGAACATATTTGTCCATTGTTTCTATACATGGGGTGTTCAAAGTCCCACACTGTGAATTATTAAAATGATGGGGGTCATGATCTACAGAAAAAACTAATCTCTAAATATTTTTGAAGCGTTCTTGTCAAAAGAATCAACCCAGGTTACTTGGGATAGTTTTAAAGATGAGGGCAACACATTATAATCACCAGTACATAAACAAATATCAGGGCCATCTAACCACACACCTTGTATACATTTAAGTTGCAAAAAACAAGACTGCAGATGCTTAGACTTAGTATCCATATCTTTAGCAGATTCTGAACTCCGTGAGTTACCCAATCTGTCTTTGTAATGGGGTTGGATAAACGCCTCACTCTCCCTTCTCTGACAAGATTTCCCTGCCTAAAATAAACTTAAGGGATATCTAACCCACACACTTATAGAACAAGCAAAGCTAAAAGGAAATACCTGGGAATCCAATTCAACAACAATATACAACATAGGACCTGAGTTACAATGTCATCAATCTCTCTTGTCATGACCTCGGTGAACTTTCCTTCCCAAGATCAAAATAAGGATTTTCTCCACAGTTCAAAGGAACATCAAGGAAATTTGGTTTAACACAAAGTTCCAATATAGTTCTTAAGTCTATTTAGTTGTCACAAAGTTTTGCGTGAATTTGACAAATGACAGCAAAGTAATAAGCCACGTGCTGTCTCTGTAATGTATGCATGTATTATAGTCATTGACATTTGTTTTAGTTTGAAAACAGTTAGATGAACAATACATTGCAACAAATGCAAACGAAGGTCTGGGAGTCCCTCTACCTGCACAAACACTGCCCATTCACCTGTCTTTGGGAGGATGGCCCTCGGGAGAGTCTCAACCATGCTTTAGCCTATTGTGCTTTTCACAGAGGAGACCTTTCCATATACATATCAGTCTTTGTCCAGCCCAAAGGCAGTCCAGCACCAAAATGCTAGACAAATCTCCTTTTGAACAAGAGTACCAACAGCAACCCCAGACATGTGTTTCGGCCTAGTCGGGCCTCATCAGTGAGATGGAGCTGTGCCTCTCTGAGCAGAGTGAGCGAGGGGTCCACGTCTGGATTACCCTGGAACTTAAGTTGAGACCCCAAGTACCTCAAAATATGGAAAATAAGGTTTGGGAGTCCCTCTACCAGCACAAACACAGCCCATTGACCTGTCTGTTCTTGGGTGGATGCCCGTGGGAGAGGCTCACCCTTGCTTTAGCTCACTGTGCTTTTCACAGGGGACAAATGTCCATATGCATATCAGTCTTTGTCCCACCCAAAAGGCCGTTCAGCACTGTAATGCTGGGAAAATCTCCTCTTAATAAGAGTACCAACAGCAACTCCAGACATGTGTTTTGGCCTAGTCAGGCCTCATAAGTGAGGTCGAACTGTGCCTCTCTGAGCACAGTGTGCAAGGGGTCCACATCTGGACTACGCAGTTAACTTAGGGTGAACCCCCCAAGTACCTCAACATATGCCAAAGAAGGTCTGGGAGTCCCTCTACTGGCACAAACACAGCCCATTGACCTGTTCTTGGGTGGATGGCCCCTGGGAGAGTCTCAACATTGCAACAAAACCTTTGAAATTCACTTTAAACACCTTAGTTAAAGAGATGGTAATGTGAAAAATTTAACGCAGCAAAATCCTTGCAATTCGGCAGACAATTCAGGCAGATCCACCTTAACTACTTGCCCCCTTTTGCACAGCATATGACCACAATGATGGCATTAGAGATTACATCACTCTCATTTGTCACCCACATATGGCCCTACTTGGTACCTACATGAAATTCTTTCATTGAAATAGAAAGTGTTTTACTTTTCCAGGGATTATACACCTCTTTGGCACAGTCTCTTATCTAGTTACACATATTGTATTCACTGTAGAAGTGCCTGCCTACAATATTACCAGAGAAATCTTCCACAGTATTATGGCATCCTCAAAAAAATGCAAAAATAAATATGCAGCTTCTTCCTCATCTAATAATTTCAGGAGCCCCCTGGAAAGTGATTCCCCACTGGAAAAAGAAGAAATGCTAGAACCTACAATGCAAACTAATTTAATGGAACTTTGCACTATAAACCACTTTATGGAGGATACCAATACCAAATTACAGCAACTGGATGATAGATGGTCATTGTTTGAGTCCAGGATGAATGAAGTAGAGCAGAGAGATGGTAATGCAGAAGATGTTGGTGCAACACGCCCGAAGGCCTCAGTTTGTTGCAAGAAAGAAGAACAAATCCAAGACACCAGAACTGGGAAAGAACACCAAGTTCCTGTCTAACCTAATTATTGGAATTAAAGAAACATGTTTGGCGGCTTTTTTAAAGAAGTCTATGAGACATGATGCCTTTACGAAGGCAAACAGGTATGGCGTTCCAGAGAATAAGAGCCTGAACCAAGATGCGTCAACCACCAAAATTGCTTAACTTAAACCAAGGAAAAAAGAGCTTGAAGTGATTAGTAGACCTGAGAATACGAGTCTTGAGAACCTTTCCTATGGTGTTAATAAGTTAGGTGCTTGGCTGGAGAGACATTTATATGATTTTATGAGTCAAGATTTTATGAGAAATGCGATGATGGAATGGCAACCAATGTAGATTTCGTCTTGATTGGGTGACATGTTCACAGGGACCTAGATTGTAAGTAAGCTGTTGCAGTAGTCGAGGCGAGAATTGACAAGCGCAGCAGTGAGGGAGGCAATATGTTCAGGAGACAGTTAAGGTTTAATCTGTCTCAAAAGCTCATTCATGTAGGAACAAGAGGATTTTTTTTGAGACACATGTTGATTCATGGTCACGCCAGAATCCAAGGTAACACCAAGAGTTTTTAAATAGGAATTAACCACAATAGAACAGTTAAAAATAAGAAAGTGAGAGTAATGTATATCAAGCTTCTGAATTCTTGGAGGTGAGCCAACAAACAGGAGCTCTGTCTTGTCATTATTTAGTGCCAAGGAGTTATGGATCATCCAGTGCTGAATCATGCCGTAAACACTGTTTAGGCAAAGATCTATATTGTAGTCGCCATCAAGTTCCAGAATTAGCTGAGTGTCATAGTTAGTATAAACAACACCAGCATTGTCAAGCATATGAAACAGCGGGCAGGCGTATATATTAAACAGGATGGGCGAAAGACAGGGACCTTGCAGTACTCACAGGAAAGAGATTTAGGGGGGCTTGGAGTTCTCAACCGCTAACCATGCTGTTCTGAGCCAAGAAATGAGGCAAACCAGGGGATTGTGGCTTATGAGCAGTTAAATTGGTGTCTCATCCTGTCCAATAGTAAAGAATGGTCCGCCAAGTCAAAAAAGTCTGATAAAGCAAGTAATACCAGGAGGGCAAGCTTGCCTTTCTCGGCTATGTCTGCCAGATTGTTGTGTAGATCAATCAAAGCTGTTTCTGTGCCATGGATAGCACGGAAACCCGATTGACGAACACTAAGGATGGTATAAGGTTCAATGTGATATTGAAGCTGCAAATAGGTGATCCTGTCCAGTATTTTCAATAAAAATGGGACATTTGTAATGTGAAAATAATTATTAACATTTCGAGGTTGCAGGGTGGGCTTTTTTAAGATATTGTTATTCACACATCCTTCAGGCAGGCGGGAACAACAGATGTATTAAATGAGGAACTGACAATTTTGTACAAGATGGGGGCAAGCAAGTAAATGGAGTGGTGGATAAGAATGGAGCGACAAGTGTCTGAGCCATATGATGTAGGTTTGAGTTCCAAAACAGTATTTTTAATTACTTCCTCTGAAGTGGATGAAAGGTAAAAGAGCGGGATATCATGGGATGTGTCAAGTCTAATAAAAGAATGATTAGTAGGATTGAGATGTGCATGAGACAGGATTTTCTGTTGATTGGTAAAATTAATGTGATGATGTTTTATTTTGTTAGAAAAGCCTGATTGTAGTTCAGAGCACCAGGAGTCTTTAGCTTGGACGGGACTGTTCTCACCTTTTTCCCCTTGAAGCTACCTTAAAACTTTAAACAGTTCTCATTTAACAGATTTGGCATTTTCAGTTCTATTTTCTAAGTAAAATATTTTACTAGAAAGAAGAGCTTTCTAATAAAAAAGAGCACCAGCTTTGTACTAAATATGTGAGCTGGAGCATGGGTTTTTCCTGCACATTCTTTCCAAGAGTCTCTTCTGTTTCTTGGCATTCAGTAATTCCACTGTAAATATGACATGAGAAAAAGCTACCACTTACATCTTTTTCAAGATGTTTTAAGTAGATCGGAGCACTGTAGATGGCAGTCAAAACCCTTCTGAAGCAGTCTGAACATTTTGAAAATAGGAATAGGAGGAATAGGAGGAACAGCCTTTGCATTGTTGGTCTTCCTAAAGGAGTGGAGAAAGATATTCTTATTTTGTTCCTTAGCTCCATGCTTCCTGAGCTTCTCGATCTTCCAGCATCAGTACATCTCAACATCCAAAGAGCTCAGTGAGATGGCCCCCCTGTCGCAATGCAAACTCCAGGTTCCTCCTTCAGAACTTTACTCCTGCTGTGCTGGACTATGCACATGTTCGGCTGATACTAAATAAGTGGAACAAATTAGACAAATAATATGGGACGGCTGAAGAATATATATTTCTCAAGATGTTTACAATGCTACTGCTGCAAGAAGGAAGGTGCTCCTTGCTGTCAGACCTGCTCTAAAGCAACTTAATCCAAGATATGTAATTATTCATCCAGGAATTATAAAAGTTACCCCGAAAGGCCATACATCTAACTTTGATAACCCTAAATATCTCACACATTTTATTCAAATTCATAAAATGGAATAAATTGATACTTCTCTTACTCCCACAAAACAACCCGGTTGATATACTTCTGCGCATAGTCTCCATTGTTCACCGATACATGTTCTACCAGAATGCAGATAGGATTGGTCCCCTCTCAACGTGCTCTGCACCTCTGGAGCTTTTCTAGTCAACATGATGTGGAGTGACTGTTTCCAGTTAGCCACTCTAAAACTCGTACCTACAAATTGCTATATTCTTCATCTTAATTTCATGCTAACTCAGTTTTTTGTTCCCCTTTTCCTTTTGTATTCATCCCTACTTAATGTTAGTCCTCCAGGATAACCTAAGTTATGATTTGGTTGACCCTTTTTGCTGTTCCACTTTAGGGTTGAATGTTAACCTATATGCTTTTTATGCCAGCCAATATGGTGCTTATGTGACATTGACGTATATGATATTGACATTAGCCAACTGAATATTACTTTATGAATTGTTAAGAGTCTACATAACCCAAATAAAAGACAAGTGATTTCTTCTCTAAACAGATCCAAAGTGTCTCTATTGCTTGCATTCAGGAATAGCACCTCTCAGAAGCCAAAGCAGCTGAACTTAAAAGGATATGGGTGGGTCATGTTGTTGCAAGCGCAGCTCATGTTAAGAAGAATGGAACTATCACTCTTATTAATAAATCGCTTTAGTGTAAAGTGATTAACTCTGATTCTGATAATCTGGGAATGTGGCTCCTGGTTAAATGTGTAGTTATTCATTTGTATGTACAATCCTCAATGTGTATGGTCCTACTTCGTCAGATACTAACTTTTGGTCTGAACTGAAAAACGACTTGTTACAGACTGATTTCAGTAACCATATTGTCTGTGGGGATGGTAATTAATTTATTGACCCCTTCCTTGAAAGGAAGTCAACTGTGTGTTTCAAAATCTCCAACACACAAAAACAATATTTACAATTTATATCTCAATTGGGTCTCATAGATGTTTTGCGCATAACCCATCCTACAGATTCTGAGTTCAACTTTACTCCAGCCCTCATTTTCCAGAATCGATCATAAACTTCTACCTAAATCCATGCCCGGGCCTTTTACTTCATACTGATATAGACTGTATTTCCTTCTCAGATCATGCACCAGTGCAAATTAAACTTGAAATCGTGTCAAATAATCATACATCAAACAGATGGAGATTTAACACAGCTTTTTTAAAGGAGGATTTGTTTGCTCCATTTTTGTTTCAGTCACATCACAATTTCTTCACTGATAATAGAAGTGATATTTCCATTCCAAATTATTAGAATTGTTATAGGGCTGTGCTAAGATTGCAAATCATCTCATAAGTGGTCAAGAAAAAGAAGAAATTGAAACAGGAATCAGAAACTATTTCGAATGAACTAAGCGTTCTTGAAAAGCAATACATACAGAATCCCACTCCAAACACTTTTAATAATAATATACAATTGAGAATTAAGTGTAACAAAATTGCTTATGAATGCTCATGTGCATCACTACTTAAATATTGGCCTAAAATATATCAATGCTCTAATAAAACCAGTAGATCACTTGCATCTTACCTTAGGATTAAAAATGAAAGAGCAAGGGTAGCTGTTCTCAAAAAACACATTAGGTAATAGGAGGTTTTTAGATAGAGATATTACTTATATCTTCTCCAAGTTGTATCAGCAATTATATACATCAGAATCTAACCATAATAACCTACCATCTCAAGACTTCTTGAAACAACTGTCCCGCTCTACTTATCCTAACCCAGATTTCAATTTGTTAAATAATCCAATTACCCCAAATGAAATATGTAAGGCAATTAATAAAGGTAAAGCCCCTGGCCCAGATGGCTTTTCCATTGATTTTTATGCACATTTTAAAGAACTACTAGTTCCCAAGTTAAATGAGCTTTTTACTTGTATTGTCACACATGATACATCTGAGGGAACCTTTATGGAAGCCATGCATGATCAAGTCAGGTATATCAAGGGTAGGATATCCTCGTACAACATTAGATTATTTCTAGACATCCTAGATAACTAGCTATTGTTGACAAATCCAAAGACAGTTAGGCAGCCATAGCTCTCGATGCTGAAAAAGCATTTGATAGAGTGGAATGGGATGTTATGTTAGATACTCTTAAATGGAATGGCCTCAGTACCCCCTTTTTATCCATGATCAAGGTATTATACTCACATCCGAAAACTGCTATTTTTGTTAATGGACAAATGTCATCATATGTTCCTTTGTTTAGAGGCACTAGGCCAGGTTGTCTCTTATCCCCTTATTATTAATTTTGGCCTTGGAACCTTTTCTGGAGACTAATAGAAATGACATAACAACACAAGGCATTGATTGCTGGGGATGTACAAATAAAATTAGCTGCTTATGCATATGATGTACTCTTGTTTCAAACCCATATACCAGCCTACATGACCTTTTATCTGTTAAAAACCGTTTTCATTAGCTTCTGGCTACAAATGAAACACAGATACATCTAAAATGTTGCCCCTCAATGTTCATTGTTCAAGACAAAAAATTCAGGTGTACAGTATGAAGTGGTGCCCTAATCGGATTAAATATTTAGGAGTTGATATTTTCTCATCTATGAAAGATAGAATCAAGGAAAATATGAATTTCGTATATTATCTAGAATAAATGAAATAACAAATGCGTGTTCTCCTTTGTTCCTGTCTTGATGGGGTCATCTTGAGGCTATCAAAATGATGGTTTCTCCCATAATATATATGCTACTGGTGTCATTTCCCTCTAAGTTCTATAAATAAATGCATTCATTTTTGGCCAGATTTTAATGGAAAACAGGAAAACATAGAATGCTGCTTGATAAACTTAAAATATCTACTCAGCATAGAGGTGTAGGGTCTCCTAATTTTAGAAATTTAACAATGTTTTTTCACTGAAATTGATAGGTTTTATTATTGCAACTGAACCATAACATCCCTTTAACAAAGTTTTGTCTACATGTTCCTTGCATCATATTGACCCCCTCTGCCCCATTGTGATAGCTGCAGAGTCCGCTGGCTGTGCGTATGTCCGCGGACATCAGCAGCATTCTCACACTGCCCAAAAGCACTGGGGTTACCTTACATTGTTGTATCCTGCAACGAGCAACGGCATGTACATGAAACAATAAGAGATATGTTTAGCACTTCCAAAAATAAATATGTATAATAATTCTG
Source organism: Ambystoma mexicanum (assembly GCF_040938575.1). NCBI lineage: Eukaryota > Metazoa > Chordata > Amphibia > Caudata > Ambystomatidae > Ambystoma > Ambystoma mexicanum. The sequence goes on from NC_090928.1 coordinate 1,012,064,456, forward strand.
TACTTGAGAAACCAGAAGTATGTTTTCATAGGGTGCACAACATAATCAAATGCATCAAGCACAAAGCTTAACAGTACACCTAACGGAATACCTCAGTGGAACCTTGCTTACACACTGACAAGCAGCTTTTAGTTATTTCAGAAAAAACCCTTAGAAAAATAATAAGCACACTGTATTTCTTTCTGTAGCATTAACATTTATTATGTGTACATAACTAGTTAACAGAAATGGCAAATGCACTGGAATGCCCCTCACCATGACGAAATGAGTGAAGAAAACAACTCTAATGGTACAGAATACATTCATTAAAGCTGAAAAAGTGATGCAATTTGTTGAGATATCACTAAAACATGGTTTTCTTTTTAACAGTACATAGTCGGAATGAGGAAACCGGGCCCGAATTACATTTAAATTAACCTGAAGATAGCCACAGGCAGCCCCCAACTGCAAATGCACAGAATTAACTGATGAACTTATCTGCAAGAATGGATGAACTAAATAATAATTTTATACAGTTGATGACGTTTGTAAAAAATCCTGTGAAGGAAAATGTACAATATCACTACCCGACTTGTACCTGTGTCCATCCACCCTGGCCCAACCAATCATCCATGAAATAAATGAAAGATGCTATGATGAAACCTCAATCCCTTCCTCCCCTCATGAACAGTGCGTAGAAAATAACAATTCACCCATACATGTTTTCCATTCCGATTCCCCATCTCTTTCCTAATTGATTGTATGTGTATGTTTTATTTTAATAAATATGTGTGTGTGTAGTGTTTCTGCCTTTTTGTTTTTAAAAGCCCAATTTGGATTCTGCATACTGTGCGACTATCCGGGCTGTCCGAAACCACAATGGCGGTGCAAACCACAATGCGCTTGTCCGGACCTGTCTGCTCGCACGTCTCACACTTTTAATTAGTTCGGGGACTCCACCACTGTCCTGCGAGGAACATCATCATGTGACGGCAACCGTGCTGCTCGTCGGAAGTCTCCGTGGCCAGTGTCTGTGCACCCGGACAGTTTAAACCGCATTTTGGGGCAATCTAGGGTGTTTGAAGCTGAAACATTATCCTTGCAGAGCTCCTAGCCCATGTCTTACTTGATCTGGCCCCTTTTCATAACTTTTTAAGCCCTATTTGCTGCTCAATAGTGCATGGACAGTCGCACGGTCCATGTATAGCCCCTCTAAATGGACCCACCCACTACTGCTCCTCATTGTGAATCTGGCTGTCCAGGAGAGAGCACCTGCTGCTGGTTTTGCTGTGATGTCTGGAGACAATGGCTTCTACTATGGCCACTGCAGCTGCTTTACCACCACCACCACCTCTTTCTGGAAGGCCTGGAGAGGGGAACAGGCGTGGTGATACAGATGTGGATCAAGAGGAAGATGAGGATGAGATACTGGAAGTCCATCTCTCCAGCTCCCGATGTGAATCCTGGGTGTGGCAGCTTTTTACCACTGTTGGGGATGTACCAAAGGCTCGGGCAGACAAGGTTCAATTCACTGAGTGCCAGGTTGTACTCAGTCACAGAAAACCAGGTCTGTACAGTTATGGTATCACCTCCATGCAGCGCCACCTCAGGCCCAATAACAAGGCAGCCGTTCGAAAGTTGGTATCTTTCGAAGGGACGAGTTGGCTGACAGCCACTACCTCATCCTCATCATTCGCTCCTGCCACCACAAGGGATACTCCTGTGGGGCGGAGGATCCCTGCGGAAGCCTCGCAGTACACCCATAACACAGTCGACCCTTATCTTTCAAGGGTGACTGTGCTGTGCATGTACTGTGACACACCGCTCTGTATGGAGGAGCAGTTTTGGAGTGCTTTCGAGGCTGCATTCAAGAAGCATGAGAAACACTGTCCCCTACCTAAATAAGGTTCACCCAACATCTTCCTCTCTCCACCTGTGCCTTCATCCCTGTGGTTGGTGCCCCTTTCCTCTCTTCCCTCCACTCACTTGTCTCTCCCACGAAAAAGAAAAGCCAAAGAAAATATAAAACACAAAAAAGGTTCTTTTCACAGCCACCTTTCACAGTTGAAAAATAGAAGTACTCAAAAAGGTTACGGGCCCCTACGCAGCTGTGGAGCCTGCGGACGGTGCAGTAGTCTGTGGACACCTAAAGATTTGTGTGGTGGTGGCATCAAAAACATGTAATTCTTTTGTGTGGGAAAGTGGTGGCTCTGAAAACCTTTTTTTGCATTTATTGTTTTTAAAATGTCTTAAGTAAATTAAGCAACAATCTACTAAGCTAAACTTTTTCTTTGAACTTGTAAAAAGGTGACATGTTGTTTTCCCGTGCTTCCATGCATATTTTTCACCTACTAGAAATTATGTTCTATATTTACAAAAATTGCTTCAAACTATTTTTAATGATTTGCAGAAAAAGCTGATTACCGGCATCGGTAAAATGTACAACATCTCTGTGGAAAACATTGGCAATGTCAAATTTAATATTTTCATTATGGAAAGACATCATTCCAACATCTCCCAAAAATGCAAACACAACCTTCTTGACATCGCGCCTCGCCTTCTCTATTTGTGGACCAAATGAACTCAAGCGCATCCACATCTGTCTCTGGGCAATGCAAGAAAGAATCACTCTAGAATTTGGGAACATTTCCATCAATTTGCCAAATGTCTCCTTAATTGCAAACTGCAGTGATATTCCAGTGACATACCCTAAACTGTTCCCTCCACAATGAACAATGATAATGTCCGGATGTTGCAGTTTGACAAAACTGACATACAATGGGAGCAAGTCCACCCACTTCATGCCACACACTCCATAACATTGAACATGAAGATCATGAAATCCAGGATTTTCAGCCACTCCGCACTGCTTTGCATACACCTTCAACCAATGGATCCACAAGTTCCCCAACATCCACACCCTCTGCCTCCTGAAAGACATAGCATAGCCATAGTCATCTACTATCCTCTCAGCAAAAAGACCTTCTGCCAGACTCTCTCCTTGCATACCACACCCAGGAAGCCTTATTGGCTAATCCACTGGGTTACACAATCTCAATTCCATGCCTGACATCCTCAAAAGACCCAGATTTGGTAGGTGCGGCCTGTGGTCTACCGCAGTGTCTGTGGACAGATGTTCCAAATCTAGGGGTTGGGGAGAGACATTTAATGCAATTACAGTTATTTACTCTTTAGTGGTGGCTCTGAAAAGAAAACATGTCTTTTCAGGGTTTTTGTGTGGGGCTTTGCAGTTTTTTCCCCTACAATTACTCACATGCACTCTACAACATTGTCACAAGAACTTTCTGAGCACATTTTGATTATTTCCAAGAAAGATTGCATTGCCACAATCAGTAAAAGTCATGCCATCACTGAACAAATTATGTCCACCATCCAGCAGAATGTTCCCATTTGGGAAGGATGTCATCCCAACAAATTTCAAAACTAAACATACCCATTTGTTCACAAGGCACCTTCCTGCATCTTGTTGAGGACAAAACACATTGGTGCATATCCATAGTGCCCTAGGAGGTATGTGTGAAAAGATTATCTTTCCACTTGGAAATAGTTTTCAGCATATGTTACAATGCAATCTGCTAGGATATTGCACTTATGTAGCCCACACTATGTCCTCCGCAATGCACCACAATGATATCTGCACATTGATATGATATGATATGATATGATATATGATATGATATGATAGTTTATTTATATAGCTCCTATACATTGGAAATCAGACACATTTTTGCAATGTGCAAACAAAGTCTCCCAGTTTTGGCCAGGCACACCATACCAAAAAGCCTCCACTCCCTCCACTCCAAGATTAACAGAAATGCCAAACATATCATCCAAGAATCTCCCACCATCTACACACTAAGCCTTCTCATCTGAACAACCACAGCCATCTTCTCTACACACAGCAATGAAAATAACTTTTACCCTATTTTCCTGTAAACCACAACCAGAAGACCTCATTGGCTAATCCCCACAGTCCCCTTTCCATGCCAGGCAGCCTTAAAATACCCGGATGTGGCACACCCGGTCCTCAGACTATCGCGCTGTCCGTGAACCCCGTAACACAGAGAATTCCTTCTTTCTTTCCACTTTAATCTTTGTAGCATTCCCTCATTGACTACTTTCAAGCAGTCACACATTCACCCACCAATCACATCCAAAAACTCTACATTTAACTATGTCATCTCAATTCAACACTTCGGATGTACTGTTGAACACTCAGGGTACATGTCTCCTGTTACTCCCAAGCACCTGCATCAAAATCTACTATAACAATCTCCAAGATTTCTATTTGCAGATTCAACCACATCTGCTTCTATCAACACAAAGTACAGGAATGCATATATTTTTTAATTACATTTCCAACTCTTTTACAAATGCATGTAAACAGGGTTCCTGCCACTTACCATGCATTAACCTACTCAAAAATCATACTCTTGTTTGTCCCACATGCGGACATCAAGTGGCAGTAACTTACATGCTGTGTGGTTGCAACGTTTTCTTATAATGAGCATTTTCATAACAGTTTAAAAATACATATTTGCAATTTCATTAGCACTGTCTGTGTTTTTATTGTGAAAGAAAAAAAAACACATTTAAAACATTTCCTCAGCATGTTTAAGTGCCAGCACATGTGTGAAAGTTTAATATATTACCAGTACATTCATACTTGCCAATATGACCCATTATAATGTACCAGGTGTTATTTCTTCTTTCATTCTGTCACTTTTAACACCACTTATCCAACTAACAAAGTTACAATAAAACGCCAACAATGCAAACTAAACACGAAAACCGCATGTATGTTACTAAAGCCTGGCATGTACATGGAATTAAAAATGTCAAAATGCAATGCATTTACAAATATTTATTTCAGCACCATCTGAAGAAAAACAAATAAATGCATGCATACATTTAAAACAGTACTGTGTGTAATTTTTAATAAATAAATGAAAGAAAATGGAAACGATGTCTGCAACATTTTGAAATAACACTCAGTGTGTGCAATTTTATTAACTTTTATGCACATGCATAATTGCTAACATTCCCCTTTCTAATCTGTGCATGCATATTTGCTCCTCAATTTTTCTCTGCATTCTGGGACTTGCAGTGTGCCTTTCAGAATGTAAATAACCTTCACACAAGTGCCACTTAAAAGTGTTCTACAAATATTGTCCATCTACATTTATTTTATTTATAAAAAAGTTACGCAAAGTGCTGCTATGAATCCGCAACACCATTTTTTAACTTTCATGAACAGGCTCCCAAAAAGGACAGCTTTTTTAATGCTGAGAATTTTCCATTTCCCATTGTATAAAAATGTCACACTTTCTTGATGCTGCCCCTTTAGGCATACTTTTCGCTGGACCACCGTCCCCATTAGCAAGGCTTCCAGTGCTCCCATTTACCCATTCCTGTGGAGTCCTATGCAATTCCACAGGAATAGGGACTAACATTTTCTAGCACCTGCCCTTCCAAGCCAACAGGACCTGCAATGTCCTGTTGGCACAAGGAATCTAGCCGCTGAAAAGCTATTACAAATCTGATGGCAATCCGTCTGCAGCACTGGCAGGGTAACCACCATACTCGTAATGTGGCCAAATGTTATTAACTCTTCTACCCAACAACTCCTCATACATTCATGAATAATATCTTCTTGTACTAAAATGACTTCACCATTATCACACATACCCACTAATTTTCTTCTTTCGCATTTGCAGTGAAGAACAACCTCTTGGAAGACAAAAAACTGAAGAACACTACTCCACTATGCTATGCGGCATCAACCTGCCATTTATGGGGAAAGAAACCACAAAAATGGTGGCAAAACCCTTGTGCGTGACAAAAACCTACAAAAAATGGGTGCTTTCGCACACAAAAAGAGGAATGCATAACCTGCCACCCATGGTGCATATGCAGTGGAATAGAGCACACCCTGCAGAAATGTGCCAGTGGGTCCCATAACCAGCAAACAGAGTGCACAGAGAAAAGCAGCACTTTGCAAATGAAACCCAAAAATGTGCCTACAAATGACATTTGCTTTGTTGCCAAAAACTCCAAAATGCCTATCACACAACACTTTTCAAGATTCACAATCTTGCCTAGTGCTACAATCCATGTATCAAAAGAAACGTTGTGAAACATACAAAGTCTGAAAAATTACAGCCTCTATGCCAAAATCTGGTAGCAGTACCCGGGGCTGCCTGAATGACAGCTGTCAGAGGAGGACTGAGAAAGCTTTAAAATGACATAAAACTCAAAAGTCTGCTGAATTAGCAAACATAAACAGGATTGTTGCCAAAAAGCAATACAGATTGAAGTTGTGTGTTTGATTCCACAGACTTTAAGGCCAAGAAAGAAATGTATTTGTATGTGATGCAACAGATGTGGGTTTTGCTAAATGTAAAAGTTAATTGGCTTGTCTGAAGCTGCAAAGAACTGGAAAAGCAGGTTTTTCTCCCATAAGGAGGGCCTTCCTCTCAGGAGAAACTCATGGGGAGGTGTTAATTGCAGGTTGGGACAGAATCTTGTCTACAGAAAGCAAAGGAACAATGACAAATCTGCAGCCCAGGAAACTGTAAGTGTGAAAAGGGGTCATAAATGGCCTCTGGAAGGAACAAGCCAGGAGGGGCATGCCTTGTACTGAAGGGAGAAAAAAGAGGCAGGGCCAAGCCACCATCTGTTGCTAAACATGAACACAGAACACATTTTAAAAGACTCATAACTTGCTATTCAAAATGGTGAAAAATATAAAAATGACAGAGTTGTTAATTTAATTTCTGGCTGCACGTGTGAAGAGGCGGCAGAACTGTGTGACATGTTCCGGACAGGAATGGCAAGATATGTGATTTTACACAAAATGTATTACTGTTAGAATTCTAAGAAGTTTACACGCATGTCCCTATGTTAAACACGCACCTTTGTAGAAACTTGCATAAACATTGAAAAGTGTGTTTTCATAGCGAAAAGGGGAGAATTCTGTAGAAAGTGGAGACAAGATGCCACCACTGCAGGGTTTTGAGGAATAGCTGTTATGTAAAATATGGCATCTTTATGTGTGATTTGTATAAAGGTGACCAATGTAGAAATGTATATTTAATATCAAATCATATTTTGAGACCAGTGGATAAAAGGAGGTCTCAGACGATTGTAAAGCGTATCATAAAACGTGACATCATCCAGCCTTGAGCCAATCAATCAAAGTGCAAGGCGGAGATGAAGTGAGGTCCTATCCTAGCTCACAGGGACAAGCTTAGCTAAGCCGTCACACCCACCCCCTTTGTGATGTCATTTTTAGGCATAAATAGAGATAGCTGACAACACACAGAGACTGACAGATCCAGCCACTTTCCTGATCCCGGCGAAGCACTCTGACCCAGCATTCTACATCCAGCTTTAACAGTCTTCCAGATCCAGATGCCAGATCTCTTGCCAGTAATAGAGACTATTGATTTCCAGCAAGGCCCCAATCCTCAAAGTTATTCTCTCCACTCAGTAAAGCGCTGTGTGGAGTGAGAAAGCCCTTTGAACCAGTATCCAGAAATTCTCTGGCTTGCCACCACTAGGCTTGCCTGAGGAACTCTCGATCCAGCTGATCCAAATACCCACAGACTAGGAGAGCAGATCCTGTGCCAATCCAGCGACCGGCCTAGAGGATCCAGCCCCATGCCTGATGTGCTGTCTTTCCTAGACCAGACCCAATCCGTGACCAGAATTGACGGTCTCATTTAAAAACTTATCTTGTGAGTATAAATAGGAAAGACTGTGTCCCAGAGCATATCTACTTTGCATAGTTTTATACATATCTCAGACCCATCCTATCTTTCATTCAGAACCAGTATTGTTAGAAGTATCTTTGCCTTGTCTTATCCCTAGCTCAAACCCATCCTATCTTTCCTTCAGAACCAGTATTGTTAGAACTATCTTTGCGCTCACCCTTTTCTCATCTGAAGAAGTCGAGTTTCCTTATCAGGTGGGTCACCCTGATCCGGTGACTGTAATATTCCTGTGTGGTATTCGCTTCTTCATAGTCATCCTCTAGTGTAAGCAAAACCATTTGTCATTTTAAAAAAAGTGCATTCCTGGTTTCCATCCTCGTGCCTATTTTACAAAAATGACCTTTACTAAAACCTCCTTAACTCCCTCAGTTTTTGTGATAGAAACAAAAAATTTCAACGCCTACTTGTTCCCAACATCAGTGTGATTCTCCTGTTATCGCGAATATCGCACAATGAAAAGTTTGCCACGATTTTAAAAACTCTGAATGATTTACACGTGTAAAATAGCTTTTAACTGCTTCCGACTTGGACCTTAAGATTTAATTTGTTTTCTGCTGACCAAACCATTGCTTGTGCTTGTGTGCAACTATTCAAAGCGGCTCCCATAGGAATGTATAACAATTTCTTTATTTTTTTACCATATTTGCTGTTTTTGCCCAGTTCATTGTAAAGACAAACTTGAAAGCCAGTCTGACAGCTGAAAGTCAATTCCATATTTCTTTTGTTTGCTGGGAGAAAGTGGGACTGATATTCTGTTTTATTTGTGCTATTCGTAAATACCTGCTCTCTCCTCCTATCTCCTTACATTGCCTATTGGGGGGTTGAGGGGTGTTGCGGGGGAACTGCTAAGCAAAGTGCTATCTGATGTGAGCCAACACAAAAGTATTATTTTCTGTGCTGCATTTGTTTTGCTCATTACTTACTCCTCGTGTATTAAAGATATTATTCAGTGTTCTGTCACCCCATTGGTGGTTGTTGTTTATCTATTAAAACACATTGTGATACAATTTTAAATACATAAATACATATTTACCTTTTCAAACCATCCTGATTCCTGGTTCAGTGTGACCAGGGGGGTTCCAGGAGAAAGGTGTGAGCTGAGTGGTATATCGTTCAGAATATTGAACTTTTAGACAAAAATAAAAAAGGATTTCAGTTGTGCACTACATGCTGGGCTTTGACTTGGGTGTGTGCCGGATTGAAATCACTTACAACATCCTACAAAGTAAGTGTAGTAGTGCAGTAATATTCTTTCTATTACTCATACAGTATAGTTTGCCGCATAGTAGGCTACAAAATTACTTTCAAACCAACATTTATTTCACTCTTATTCATTACACCTCAACAAGTGCACTCTTTGTGTTCTCAACTGAACACCATTATCATAACACCCACTATTATCCTGGAAACATTGAAATAACCTGTTTTCATTCACACTACCACTCGATTACGCACTAATCCAAGCCCTTCACAGATCTACACACACAGCTATTCCTAAAACCTTCCCAACCACAACTTCGCTTGTAAGCGTGTTGTCGGTTCCTGATGTGTTGTATGAGTGCTTGAATGAATATTTTAATTCTTAGTTCACACTTGACTTTTGATCACATACCTGTTAACTTGCCCAATTTGTAGGCATCACTACTGAAATTACCTAGGAACTTAGCTTTTTGTCTTAATACCTAAGTGCAATCACTACCTAAAATAGTCAATTGCTCTTTGGTTTCTGACTAATTTGATGTAATCTGTAGCCCCTTTGAACTACACTTCCCAGGCACTTCTTCCACTTCTTAAATCCCTCAGTGGCGCACCAGCACAGAAGCTTTACATTGACTGGTTAGCGCTGGTTTGCGTCCGGGCTGCGGCCGCGCTTCTCCCAGAACTGGTACCATGTACATTGCCGGAATTTAGCCTGAAAGATTCAGGTACGCCTCTTTCTGCTTCAATCACCCAGTCGCCCCTTTTTGACTTATATTTTTTCAGCCATGATGTGTCCCAGGCCCAAGAAATACACTCTGGAAACCGAGAATACTGCCACTCAAAACCTCACCGCCCTACCACACAAGGGCAAGGAATCACTTACACAGTCCTTCTCCACCAGGCTCCTTAACACACGCTCCTTGGTTTGCCATGGGACAGAAGTTGAGGACTTGCTCTCACTATCAGCCTATGACATTGTGGCCATCACTGAGTCCTAGCAAATGAGGCTACCTTAGCGGTCCCCACAGGCTTTGTTATACTGAGGTGTTGATCGCAAGGATGCAAAAGGTGAGGTTGCCCTATTTCTCAAAGATTCCTTTCAACTTCATCTCTGGCCACTTGAGCCCCTTGATGAATTTGAATCATTGGTAGTCATAGATTAGTAATACTATCACGCTAATGATCATTCTTCTCTATCGCCCTCCTTGCAACCTGCCCACATTCGAGGAACAACTCCCACACCTGCAGTACCACCGCAATAAGGCTCCGGTGGTCCTGCTAGACAACTTTAACCTATAGGCGAAAATGTCATCTGATACGGTTGCCCAATCATTGTTGACCGCCCTCTCTGCCTTTGGCTTTACTCAGCAGGTTACTGAGTCCACCCTTGACTGGGTCTTGTCACATGAAGTCTGTACCTTCTGCCCAACTATCACTATCTGTCCTTGGTCCGATCACTACCTGCTTAACTTCACCATTACACTGCCCATTACCCCTCCGAGAGTTGATATCACACCCAGACTATCTAGTACAACCAGATCATTCAAAATACTCACCCCTGGAAGACTCTCCCTAGAGCTCAAAAACAGATTAGGTAACATGTCAAAATTCAAAAGCTCTCTGAAATCTCAGTCCACATGAAAAACATGCTTGATGCTATCATAGAGGACTTTGCCCCCTTGAGCACTAAGCTTATGAAACCTGAAACTTTGTCAAAACATTGGTTCATCAACACCATTTTTACTCTCAGGCATTGTAAGCGTGCAGCAGAACGTGCTTGGCAGCAATAACCCTCCCCTGCTCTGCTAGCTGCCTATAAATGCACTGCAAATGTTTTAAAAGCTGTGATCATTCAGGGTAAATCGGCTAACTACAATAATTGCATTGTTAAAGCAAATTCTAGCTGCAAGGAGCTTTTCTCGTTTCTTCAGGAATTTAATGTCAATACGCAGACTACTACTCCACAGATAACACAAGATGCCACTTGGTGTCAGACTATTCACAATGCCTTTTCTGCAAAGATCGCCTCACATTTGGAGGCCAGTACTTCATCACCCAACATCGTTATATCTGTTCCCTCTTCATCAGTGTCTATCTCATCACCCACTGACACGCTGGAACAGCCTTGCTCCTTGCTGTTATCAAGTGAGACCACCAAGCAATCATCTTCTTGATCAGTGGCCACACTACCCCCTGCCCCCTCTTGTAAAGGTTCAGCTGATAATACCTTCTGTCAAAGGCCCTATTTTTCTTTCACTCCTTGTACTGTCGCAGAGGTGACAAAAATCATTCTTAATGTGAATCCCACCTCATGTAAGGGCGATGCCTGTCCCTCTAGGTCATTGATGCAATGCCTTGAGACTATCAGTCCTTGGATTACCAAGCTCATTATTCAATCCTTCATTGAGGGTTGAGTACCCACAAACTTGAAGGAAGCATGGATTACACCTTTGCTCAAGAAAGCCAATCTTGACCCCCTTCTCACGAAGCACTATTGACCAATAACTAATGTCCCTTTTTTGCTGAAGGTCATGGATCATGTTGCCTACCTTCAGCTGCAAAAATTCATAGACGACAATGCAATCTTTGGACCTCGTCAATCCGGTTCCGTGCCCATCACGGTACCGAGACACTATGCTTGATTTAAAATCAAACTTGATGGCTATTATCGACCGCGGTCACCCAGTGCTTCTTATGCTGCTGGATCTTTCCACCACGTTCGATTTAGTAGACCACAAGCTTTTGGCATCTAGGTTCGAATCCCTCGTCGGCTGTACTAAACTAACCACCCAATCGCTAGCCTCTTACTTAGAGCCCTGGAATGCATGTGTTGTCATTCAAAACTTCTCATCAATTCCCTCTTTGCTTAAACAGAGTGTTCCCCAGGGGTCTTCTATCTCCCACTCTTTTCAACATGTACATTCTCCCTCTCCTTTTGCTGCTTGATGACATGGATGTCCTGTATACCAATTATGCAGATGACACCCAGGTCATCCTCGAACTCTCTGGCTCTTGTTCTACCAATTCCAAGGCCATTTCAGCCATCTACTCTATCATCCCTTTTTGGATGATTCAGAACTCCATGGCCTTGAACACCGACAAAACCGAGATTCTTATAGCCGGCTCCAGTCACATGTTAAACAATCTCCCAGGGGACTATGCATCATTCATGATCTCTAATGTGTCTATCCCTGTTGTTCAAAGTGTTAAGACGCTCTGTGCCATTGATGCTGAACTATCTTTGCGCTCTCAGGTGGCTAAAACCTGCACCACATGTGGTTGGATCAACAAGCAACTCTCTTCTTTGCGACCCTCTCTACGTGTCAACAATATGTCTCTCCTTGCCTCTGCTTTAGTCAACTCAAGGTTGGACTATTGTAACAGTGTTCTGGCTGGTACTTCCGCCTCTAACACTTCTGCTCTTCAGACTACCCAAAACGGCACCGTCAGACCCGTCCTTGGTTTGCCCAGGAGGCACTCTATTACCGAAGCCCTGAAAAAACTGCATTGGCTTCCTATCAGGCACAGGGTATCCTTCAAGATACTAACACTCACCTTTAAATGCCTGAATGCCTCTGCACCCAGCTATTTGGCAAAACATATTCAACAATACGTTCCAGGACGAACGCTCAGGTCAACAGAATAGGTTATGCTTTCTCAGTCTCACTTTCGCCTGGCCAAATTCGGTAAGACAAATTTCAATGTCATTGCTTCAGTCCTGTGGAACTCTCTACCCCTTCACCTCAAGACCTCCACATCCTTGTCTGACTTTAGAAAGAGTCTGAAGACTCATCTCTTTACCACTCCCTAGTCTTCTTTCAACTTCTCTTTTACTTAGGTTCTTTGATTGTACCTGATTGTATGTCTTGTTTTTCTGTCTTTATGTTCACTGTGAGGCCTTCAAGTGTTTTGGCACTCTATCAAGAATTAAAATAAATACATAAATAAATAAACTAGCGGCACATTGCACAATCAGTCATCTATTTATGTCTGCTCTCATATTCACACACTCATTCATATCTTTCAACCCCACACTTTCATTTTTTCTCCAACAGACAGAACAGAATGTCTACTAAAAAGCAACTCCGTAGAAAACAAAGAAAAAATAGAGCAGATAAAAATAAAAGCATGCCAAATATTCATCCGCCTCTAGCAGAATTGATAGGTAATATTCAAACAAAACTGCTAATACAGTCAGCAAAACTAAACCAGCTTCCACTAAAAAGACTAGGGCCCCTCTTCCAAAAAATAAAAAATAAAAAAATGTATAAAGAAGAATAAAACTGCTAATGACCCTACCACTACATCTACCAATGTTAACATAGCCACAGTTAAGCATTCCAAAAAACGTATTTTACAAAAAATATTCCACCTGAGAGTAAATCACAATCTTCTGAAAGCAGCTGAAAAGTCATGCTCGACCCTTAAAAATTACTGCAGAAGATTAATCCTGGAAGCTCTCATTGAGAGCGCAATTCTGCTGAAAAGAAAATTGTGTATATTAATTTGAACCAGAATTAAACCACTAACAAAATTAATCAGTACATTTAAACAACGTACTTCTACACATGTGCAATGTCAACATAGATACCTTTGCAAAATTCTGTGAAGGTGACTGGATTCACAAAAGCAGCACTGAACCATATTTCAATGAAGAGAATTATTAACAAGAACAGAAAAACCCAATTGCCATACATAGTAATGGCTGAGCATCTGAAATGCACCATTATGGCACAATACACCCTTACGAAATAAACATCCCCAACAAAATTTCAATCAACTGTTCCTTTCACCCAACCAATCTGTCCAGTCTATAAATGGCCATGCAGCTCAATGTGTAAGGTACAGCAACAATCCCTCAAATATTTTTATGACAATTCCTCAATCACTATATATGGGGGTACCAGACTCCTCCCACCCCGCAAACTGAGTACAGATAACATGATAGGATGATCAATAGTTCCAGTATTGCAGAAATTAGAATTATAGTGTTTTTAAAGATAAAAAAGTGTATGCGGGTGGCTCATATTTTTGGGTCAGAATGAATAAGGAAGTGAAGGGTGCCTCAAGTATTACACGCATATCATGAATATGTAAAAATATATTCTGGAAACTGGATAGAAAATGAAATATGCTTCAAAGTAAACATTCACTCACTGTTTGGTAGTATGGCCGAACAGACTGAGATATGTTTTAAAATGAAGGCCAAACTCAAAATGCCACTGTAAGGACAGGTGTAGTTGTGCACTGAATTATTATTCAAATTTTGGCAGGACCTCGAGAAGCAGATAAGAATTGGTTTTGGCAGGAGTTAAAGGAGTTAATGCTTGTGTAAGCGTGTCAGGCTGGGCCTAAAATAAGCTTATTAGTCTATCATTACGAGGAATGCGGTAGAGGGATAACGGCACTGGTAGAGCTGCCAGCCCCCTTATCCCTCTACCGCCCCATTACGAGGTCTGCTGGCGGGTGCCACTAAGGATCTCTGGCAAAACCAGGCGTACTTAGCGGGACCCGCTAGCACACCAGGATGCTAACAACAGGCCTGTCATTAATGGGCCCGTTTTTAGCATCCTCCCCATTCCCATTGAGCCCTATGAGGGCTCAAATGGGAATGGGGTGTACCAGGTCCGGGTTCCTGGATTGTGGAAATACCGGGCCCTCCAAGGTCAGAATGGCCCGGTATTTCCCTATTCCAGGAACCCAGACCAGGTACTCGGTATGGGGGTATGGCTACCTCCATACCCGTAATGAGGCCCTATGTGTTAGTCAGCAAGTGGTTGCCAATTATGAGCTCATGTGGGCTTTATGAGTGACAGATACGCCACCCAATCAAAGATAAGGAGGGATGTATCCTGAATGTACATGTGGGTATTTCTTCATTGAAAAAGGCCTATACAAGCAAGTTGATTGAGTGTGTCCTTCCAGTGTGTCTTGTGAACTTGTATTAAAGATGGCTCTGAATCGCATCCGGGCATCCGTCCCTTTGTTCTTGTTTCAGTGCCAGAGTTCACAGATGCCAGAGAGCTTGATGGGATGCAGAAGGACCTTCTTTACAACTATGTGAAAGTAAAAGAAAAAATTAGAATAAAAAATGTACAAACCATGGACTTCTGACCAGTGCACAACTACACTGGACTGCAAGGACATTGATTAGCCTGCATTTCGGGACCTGCTTGCAAAAGCACCTTCCACCACATCAAAATGGTAGCAATACCCCATTCCACTATAAGGAATCTTCTGCTGAGTCTGTACTATGCAAACAGTCCTGCAGATAGGACAATGAGGAATCTCAATGGTTCCAATTAGCTCTATATCTTATAATAGAAAACAAAGACAAAAGGAGTGACCCCTCAATACTTTGCACATACTTCAATACAAAGCTTGATATCAACCAAATGCCATCATGTGCTAGCACTAATAACTTGGAAGTATTCCCACTTCCAAAAACCTAGCCAACAGCTTAATTTGTATCACAGCATTTTAATCCAAACAGTACGCCAATTTCAAGCTATAATACACCTTCAACCGAAAACAGCCAAATTGCCTCCTTCTGAATTACTAAAAGGCATTTGTGGCAAAGCAGTATATTTGCAATTAGATCTTAACGGAAATTTTGAACTGGCCAGTTTATCAATCTTTGATTGTCCTAGTTAATGTTGTGGCAAAGAAAGACAAACAAATTTGGCAACAACTAGTCGACTTAAACAAAGTTAGAAAAGCCCTACAATATCTAAAATAGAACAATGATTACTACAAAGATATAAACATTGAACAGAACGTAAGAGAAACCACCAAAATAATTCAGGATTCATCACCAACTGGCCAATTTGAACTTGAAGATCCTATCACTGCATCCAGTATTTTAGACCAATATACAATTCACCCACTACATTGTAAAGACACCATAGACGATGCATTAGAAACATATCAAATGTGTCAAGCCAAAGGATCTCCAATCAGCATATGGGAGCTAAGTGTAGAAGCATGTGCCTTTCCTCTACTCTTTCTTACAAGAAAAGGGGGAAGATATGATGAAAGATCCACACAAATAAGAATATCAGAATATCGCTCTTTACGAATGTATTCTGAAGACCCCAGATTCAGACAAAATGTTAAATACAAATTCCACCTCCTGTTTGAAAGTGAACTAGCAACTCTATATTACGGAGTTGTACACACATTGAAAACAGGCTCCAATTGTTTAAACATGACTGCTAACCACCTACTTCAAAAGATAAAAGACAAAGATGAAGTTTTGCAGTCAAGTATCACAAATCTCTTGGCAAATATGCGTGGTACAAAAGAATACTGGTTCTGATGTCATGCTGATGTATGGTGTATTCTAAGGAACCTCAGCCCACCCACATGGTTTGTGAGTTTAAGTTGTGCCGAATATGCATGAAATGACTTGCACAACTTCCTTCACATAGCAAATCAAAACAAAGAAGGAATAGACATAAAAACACCAGAGGAACTCTGCTCTCTTGACCCTTTAAATATATCAAGATACTTTCACCACTGCTTTATTGCCATGCTGCAATTCAGCTGTAATAAGAAAAATATCCCTCCCCTCAGAGATTTCGGAGAAAAGAATATCAATCCAGAATAGGACCACACATTCACATGCTTTTGTGGATAAAAGATGCTCCTAAATTTGCGCATGACAGTGATGCCACTGTTTTGCAGTTCATTTTCAAATACATATCCTGCGACATGCCTTCAGAAACCTCACATACTGAGCTACGTACACACATTTTAAGCTTCCAAAAACATAAGTGTGGCAAATACTGCTGATGCAGATATAAAAACAAAGGTAAATACTCAGGGCTCAAGTCGAGAATACACGCGGTGGATGGAGTCCACCCATTTATTTCAGAGGGTGGACTCAGTCCCCCCAGCTAAAATGAGAAACATTGAATGTCCTCTTTGAATTTATGAATGAAATTAAAGCTGGCCTCGGGGAGTGAAACACAGTTGTCTGGTTTGCAGGCCAGACACTTCACCACTGCACTATATAACCCGATGAAAAGTAACAAAACAACTAAAGTTGAAATGTCCCATTTTGGTACCGCAAGTTCCATGGAAAACATTTATATTGGTTCTTGGAGTTTAAAACATGCACACCTTTTAACGTTTTAAAGAACACATTAGAAGAAAATATCCTCTCTTCTGCTTTTGTGTGTGTGTGTTGAGTTTATGAAAGGCAAATGCTGTTCGTCCAGTGCAATTGGGGTTGGTATGCAAAGCCAATTTAATGAAATGTGCATATTTTACCTTGATATGCTAGTTTCTGACAACGTCACATCCCACTGTGTTTGTTGATGAGTTCCCCCTACTTTATTTTTTAGGACTTGACCCCTGTAAATACTACAGCAAATGCTGCTATGGTTTCCCTAGACCAGTTTCAGCAAAAGGACAAGTAAACAGCTTCATGTCTTCTGTTAGACACAGTGTGAAAGGCAAATCACATAAAACACTCACAGCATTAAAAGAAACAAAGCTTCAAAGTACACCAATGATTACAATGCAATCATTGCCCTCTTTTGGAATGCAAACATAGATATACAATATATTGTAGATAATTCCACTGCTGTTGCAAGATATGTCACAGCCTACCCAACCAGAGCTGAGAAAACAGAGCTAAACGATTTCTGGCATGACATATCATCTGACAAAATAATGTCACAAAAATTGCACAGCTTTGGCATATAAATGCTGTCCCATAGAGAATGTGGATGCTACAAATCTGCAGATGGTTTAACAGGCACAGCGTTATATGGCAAATCTGAACACATAGTCTGGATATGCCTTGGTCTAGCTGCATCCAGAAAAAGAGTGCTGAAATCCTACCAAGACACAGAAACAATAGCCAAAAATGACCACAACAGCCAGGACATTTAAACAAAAAAAAACTATTTATTAGACACATACTGCTCAAACAGAATTACTTCTTTGGAATACATGTTCCTGTACCACATAATGTGAAACCAGATGAAAAATGTGGAAAATAAGCTTGTCTCAGCTTGTGAAGGAAGCCTGGTCAAACTTACCACACCCAGCCTAATTAAACCATGGAGAAAAGAAGAGGAGTTATTAGGTAACCGTGATTCATTTGAAGCTGCATACAATGCAAATAATAGCAGTATAACAAATGTCAATTTCAAGCAATACAAAAACATGTTGGACACTGAACGCCAACAAGAGGAAGAAGTTCAAGAGTAACTAAATGAAGACACTAAAAAACAAGTGGCAGTCCAGCAAATGACACAGAGACAAAACTCTCTGGTCCATTTAAATTTTCCAACACAGCTGGTGTATATTGCTATGCAAATGTAGCAATCATTCTTCTGTTCCAATTGCCACCAATTGTTAAAAACATTTACTTGAACGGCTCAGACCAGTTGTGTTTACACATGCTCGTCCTTTATAGAAATGCCAAAATAATCCTGACAAACATTACAGTGGGCCTCATTAGGACCCTGGCGGCCGCGGTATGAATGGTGATGGTAAGGTACCGGCACCGTTCATGCCGGGCCGCCACATTATGAGTCTGCTTGCGGGTGGTGGTGTGCACATCTGGTCTGGCCAGACGTGCATACCTGCACCCACGAGCAGACCAGGATGCTAACAACGGACCCATCATTAACGGGTCTGTTGTTAGCATCCTCCCCGTTCCCATTGAGCCCTTTTGGGGCTCAAATGGGAATGGGGATGTACCGGGTCTGGGTCCCGTGAAAGGGAATTACCGGGCCCTCCAATGTCGGAATGGCCCGGAAAGTCCCCTTTTATGGGACCAAGACCAGAACCCGAGTTTGGAGGTTGCCATGCCGGTAATAACGGCATGGCTACCTACAAACTCGTAATGAAGCCCAGTGTCTCAGGAATAAGGCACGACTTGGACTACTGTGCAGGAATGGTAACATTCCCCATAAATACAGAGGAAGTGTGACAACAATTTCTAATGTACTTACTGCTAGTACTGGAAACCAAAAACATACCTATAAATGAAAATCCATTCCATTTCATCAGCTGGTGCAAAATACAAATAATGCCATATTATGCACTTTATGAAATTTAGACAATCGTGGCACCTTGCACTTAAACTCAAATAGCCAATATGTAATACTAATGCTTTTAAGGGACTACTCAGATGGTACCAAAAACAACTGCAAGCTTACCAGCTTCACACATAGGCAACTATTTCTGAGCAAGCAAACCTTCACAAGAGTAGGCATAATCTACCACAAAGGTGCCACAACCACTGCAGGTCACTATACTGCATACATTAAAAGAAGATATGGTTGGTTTGATGCAACAACACGTCCATTGCTCTAAAACAGAGATTACCAGCAAATCTAACAAATGCCTATTTAATATTCCTTAAACCTAAATGTAGTCACTGACCTGTGAAACGATCAACAGTTAGTGTACTTTAAACATCCCCTTAAGTATTGCACACTTCAAACAAACATACTGTGAAAGTAAAAATCACATACATGTAGTAAAATGTTTTATGCTGTATAGATATTTTCCCAATGATTATGCAAACAGAAACAACAACTGTGCAGAACACACAGTAATGTATTAAACATAGTACTCAGAATGTACTGATTATGAGGGTCTACAAACTTTAGTCACTGACCTGTAGAACTGTGAACAGTTAGAATACACCAACTGCTATCTAACTGCATGCATTGTACTGCAATGCTACTTTTAAATAGCAAAATAGCTAGAATACACCAACAGGTATCTAATTGCTTCAAAAAATACCCTTCAGAACTTTAAAACAATCAACAGTTAGAATACACCAACAGGCATCTAACTACATCTACAGTACTGAAATGCTGCTTTTGAAATGGAAAACAGTTTCAATATGCTAACAGATATATAATAACTTCAAACATTCCTTTAAAAAAAGTCCAAAAGTACTTTTGAAAGGCAAAACAGTTACAATACACCGAGTATCTAAGTACTTCAAAAATACCCTTCATTTAACTTCATTGCAAATACACCATTACAATTCTTCCTACTGCAACACTGCTTGTAAAAACATATACACTTATTTGTGCACCTTAAATATTCCCTTAAGTTCTGCACACGTCAATCAAACATACTGTGGCACGTAAGGTCAAATAAATGTAGTAGTCATTTTTTTATATTGTATTGATTTATTTTTCCCAATGGACGAATGACTATGCAAACAAAAACAGCAACTGTGCAGAACGCACAGTAATGTTGTTTCAAACACAGTACTTATTATGTACTGATTATGAGGGCCTAAATAGCACAGGAATATGTAAGACTGTATGAAATGCAACATTGTAAACTATCCTACCTAACATATTATACTGCGTTTTTCTTTCACAGAAAAAGAAACAAAGATTTCTCCTCCATTACCATGTACAACAACCTCAACCTGTACCCCCAATGGTACAGCAATCATAAGCACTATTGGCACTTTAATTGTATTGTGTCACAATGTTACAAATACAATATACTGCCCACACACTTTCTATAATTACTGTACACATATTATTGTAATGGTTGTATCCAGTGGCCGGATTCAATCACTGTAGACACATTATTACATTGGTTGTGGCCAGTGGCCAGATTCTTAGGTGCATGGCTGTATTATGCTGTGGTGGTTGTGGCCAGTGCCTAGATTCTTGGGTGCATGGCCTACGGCCTATGGCCATGCAGCCAAGAATCTAGCCACTGGCCACAACCACCACACCACAACTTGCTCTGAACCTCCCAATTCAAATGACATCTGCAGACATCGAAATGGACTGTCAATCCTATTTTTCACCTATTCAAATATCCCCCATATAATCTAGATTCCAATCCCCTACCCTGACCAAACCCTCTTACAGTCACAACATAACCCCCATTGTGTCTCTGAAACTGTCCACCCAAGCCCTCTTTCAGTCACAAAATAACCCAAGCTGTCCGCCCAAACCCTCTTTCAGTCACCAAATGTGTTTCTCAAGCTGCCTGCCCAAGACTCTGTCTGCGGACTACTGCAGTGTCCGTGCACTACAGCACCACCCGTATGCTCTTTTTCCACCTATACAAAGAGCCCCATATCATCTTTTTTCCACTCCCCCAGCCTTCCCAGCCCCTTTTTCCAACACCAAAACTACCCAAAATGTGCTTTCCAGACTTTTTCCCCACTGCGCTGTCCGCGGTCAGTTGCGGCTGTCCGCAGATACAACATGGCAGGCATTCTGGATAAATATGACGCACCTCACACTTTTCACCATCCAATCTGCGGGTGTGTCTGATGCCTGCAGACATCTCGTTGGTCCCTGGACTAATCGGAGCCCTGTCCGTGGACCAAACTGACACAAATTGTTTTTACCTACCTTTGGCCCATTTTAAAGAAAACTACTGGACAGATTTACACCAAATTTACAAGCCACTGCTCCTGCCACAAATTTGGTAAAAATCCGTCCAATGGTTTGGGTTGTAGATGTGAGCAAACATTTTTTTTCCATTGCGTCTATGGCAAAAATTGACATTTTGATACCCCTCCTACAACTTTGCCCCCCCTTATGAAACGTCAAAACACTTGCCAGAAAAATTCAGATGGGCCATATACTTTTTTGCAGTTTGGTAAGGATTCCTCCAGTGGGAGCAAATTTAAAAGCTGCCCAAAAGGGGCTCTTCCATCGGGTTGAGCAACTTAACCATGACTACAGAGCCACTACCGCAGGCCCTGTAATATATAGTTCAGTTTGCTTGTACCATTTTAGCCAAGGGTTGAATAGAATGTTCATTTCAGGCACAGGTAGTATAGATCAGTGGCAATGCGCTCGTCTTGGAAGCAAGACGCACCGAGCAACACTGGTTCATATCCTGGTCCTTGCTTCGAAACCTCTTTGGGATTAAGCATGTCATAAATAACCAATTATATATATTTTACATATATATATATATATATATATATATATTATTAGAAAACAACAAGTCAATACTTTAATTAGGCTAACAAAGTCATTTATTTTGCATACTTGCAAGCTTTTGTGGAATGTCTCCACTTCCTCAGGAAGAGATGAAATGAAGCATTTAAAAACATCACAGCATTAAAGCTTACATAGCCCCTCCTGCATATACCCCATTATCTGTGCCTGAGCAAATAATGCTGTGATGTTTTTAAATGCTTCATTTCATCTCTGAGGAAGTGGAGATATTCCACGAAAGCTTGCAAATATGCAAGATGGCAGATTAACAAGAAAAGAAAGACAGTAAAACAGAAGGGGATCACATGGAGGGAAGTTCCCGCCTCAAGACGGAAAGCGTATGACCAGAAAACCAGTCTGAGGAATCCTGCATGGTGTGTCAGATGTACCCTGGGCCCTCCTGCATTGATAATCAAGGCAGGGAGAATCACCAGCTGCCGGGGTACAGTCCCTGGTTCCAACAACAAAGCAGCATCAGTGAAATCAACACAGCCGGTGAGTTGGGAAGACCGATACAAGAACAGTCTGTGTTGAAGCCAAGGTTGCTAGTGGCAATATTGTATGGCGAGCACTGGAGCGAACATTGTATGAAACACGTGTTATAATCAATGTGAGTAAAGTTGAACTGCAGATGATTAAGTGAACTTTGAAACCAACATACAATACCTTTGACAGAGTGGTCCGGCACTGTGTGTGTGCTCAATCAAAGGTCTCTTCAATGTATCCAGCTGAGAGTTGACAAAAGTCAAAGAGTGGCATAAAGTGGTCATGCGGCGGGTCAAGCAAAATCCTGTGCACAATCAAAAGTCTTCGATGTTTATACAGTAAAGATGTGTGCTACAAAAGGAATTGGTCCGAGCCAGGCAGAGGGAGACAGATTATATATTTTGTGTTAAAGCGGGTCTGAGCCAAGTGGAGGGGGGTCCAGGGTGAACAGTAAATCACCTGCGAAATTGGATACGTGAAAATCCAGAAAACACTGTATTAAAGTGGATCTGAGCCAGGCACAGGGTGATCCCGAGGTGAATAGTAAATCACCTAAGAACATTGTGTTCATGTGAAATACAAAAAGGAATTAACTCTATTGTTTATTTGTTGCATCAGGCCCTCTGAAAGAAGAGACTTTGAATGGCAAAGATAGTTTGACACAGCAGGCCATGATGTTGAAGTTTTGAACTGCACCCACATGCTAGAGAAGCCAGAGACTGTGGAAGCTCGAGTGTGCCACCATGTGCATCCTCACATATAATTTCTTGAACACTTTTCTATTGCATAACATTGTTTCCCACACTATTTGTATTTAGAGGTAAGGAGTGGCAATAGGTTTATTAGTATAGGCCCGTTTATTTTGACACGTCACAACTAGGACTGCAGTATTATTATTTGATGGTCGTAGCTTGCTTCCATCATTACATTTAGGATTACATAGGTGTTTTTCATACCCAAATGAAGTTCAATAAACGCCCTTGAACTGTGGTCAACTGTGTCTGTTTTACTGTTGATACCATGCCTTCCTTACACCAGCCACTAGTCATTGTCTTCAATACAATAATAGCCAGTGGCCACAGACTTTGGCTGTGCCGACTATATATTCTAACATATAAATGGGCAGTAGCTATGGCCTTTAGCCATGGCTACTCACTACAGCTTTCAACGCTGCCCACTGTATATTTTCAAACAGTGATGGGCTACTAGGCATGGCTTTTAACCATGCACATTGTTATTTTTTAACACTAACTGGCCACTAGGTATAGCCTTTGGTCCTGGCCAAGTGCACAGCCTAAATTGGTATTAAGGTAATCAAAGTTTTAATGAGATAACTTATAAATGATGGCATGTCTAATTCCATTAATGATGTAATCAGTTATATAGAATGTAATTAGTGTTGTAACCAGTGATGTGATTTGTAATGTCATCAGTGTTCTAATACAACATGTAATTAGTGATGTCATCAGTGATATGATCTGTGATGCCCTTATTGTGGTCATAGTCTGTGCAAAAGGGGACGTGAAGTTAAGGTGACTTTAGTTGAATTTCCCAGGTTTTGTTGTGTTAAGTTCTCATATTAACGTCCCTACAACTAAAGTATTTTCCTTGAATTTCAAGAGTTTTGTTATTCCATAGATTTTAGAATGCTTCCAGAACACTAGCATGGTCTTCGGCCATGGTCAGTGGGCACACTCTTTGGCCGTGCCCACTGCCCATTTTAAAATGCTACCAAATCACTAGCCATGGCCTTCGGCAAGGGCCAGTGGGCATGGCCACTCTATATTTTAAAAGACTTGCAACCCATCGCTCAAAGACGTTCATCAATCACAAACTGATTTTGTCCTATTTTGACAGTGGTATTGTTATGTATAATAGAATGCAGGCTTTGAGATCTCACAATGTTTTCAGGCAATGCGCAGTGAGATTAAAATATTTGTCATGGACCACACACTTTGGTTAGGCAGCGTGCTCCAAGCCCCTTGTCTTATGGACGGTCTCTTGGTGACAGTTGTGATACATCGCAAAACTCCAACTAACCACATTTAAGCAGCATGGAAATGGGAAACAAATGGCAAGCTGCAACAATAACATATGCCCAGGTACTTTCTGCACCCAGAGGGAAAATCAAAAGCTAGAACCCATGAATATATACTCACAGTAAGTGAACATATATCTTAAAATGACATTTACAAATGTAGTAAATTTGACCTTCCCATTAAAACAAAGCGTGCAGGACAAAAAAACATTGGATTTTTTTAAAAAAGTAATTAACACCAGAAAAATTACCTGAGAGAGGAAATGTTCCAAAGAATTTGCTGGCAAAGTATAAAAGGTGTCAACTTTTAAACCCAGCAATCTGTTGTGAAATATTCCCTGGTAAACAAAATCCCAATACGAAAAAAGTGCCTGTGGTCTTGTGGGCAAGCATCTGAGAAAATGACAACCTGAGTAAAATTCTGGTGGCCAAATACTTGAGCAAGCTTGTCAACCTCAAATAGCCCTATCAGTTGCGTACGTCCTCTGAAAAAAAGTTACGCTCTTCACCCATATGTGTGTCCTTTACTTGTGCCCTGAAAAGCAGCCAGAATAACTGCACCAGTGTAAGGGATACAAACTCTCTTGTCACATAGTAGGCAAATACTCATGACGTACTTGCCCTCTCATCATTTCCCATTCTCACCCTCATGTCTGGCTTTCAACAATACCCTGCTTTATAAAGATAACTTGAAAAGTACACACTCCATAGTGTTACTCAAATATATAAATCCTTATTGAACTATTTTAGGCAAAAAGTGTACAATTGTGGCATTATGTCCCCCCCCATCTTGACTGGGAGACTACAAATACCAGAATGCAATTCAGCAAAAGGCAAAATAATTGTTTCTGAGTGCAAAACTTTCAAGGACTGACAGTAGCGCGGTTTAAAAAGAATATGCGGATGCCATGTGTTATGAGATATTTAAAACTGGGAAAAACATACAGCATTTAGGACTGTAGACTGTCTCCCATCCAAGCAGTAACCGGGACTGACCCTTGTTAGCATAAAATGAGGACGGATCCAGCCCCTTCAGGCCACGCTGCTATAAGTGGTCTTGTAAGGAGGGATTACCTATTAGGCACCATGGCCTGAGGGGGCTGTCTCATTTCTCACTTTGAAGCTAAGCAGGGTTTATCCAACTGGGAGACTACAAATACCAGAATGCAATTCAGCAGAAGGCAAAAAATTGTCTCTGAGTGCAAAACTTTCGACGACTGACAGTAGCACAGTTTTAAAAAAATAATAATTTGGATGCCCATTCGGTCACCTATCCATGTAGTAACCAGGACTGACCCCTGCTTAGCTTCAAAGCGGGACTGACTGTGCTTAGCTGCAAAGCAAGGAAAGGCACGGACCGTTTCACTAAGTGGTCTTGTAACTTTGGCTCATTTATCAGGCAACATTGCCTAAGGAGGCTGGCCCCTTCCTTACTTTGAAGCTAAACTGGCTCTGTCCTGGTTGCTG
This sequence comes from Ambystoma mexicanum, assembly GCF_040938575.1. NCBI lineage: Eukaryota > Metazoa > Chordata > Amphibia > Caudata > Ambystomatidae > Ambystoma > Ambystoma mexicanum. The sequence continues at coordinate 1,012,090,384 of NC_090928.1, forward strand.
CATGGATGGGAGACCTGGATGGCAATCATGTCACTAGCCATGGCCATTCTCAGTTGATAGCTAAACCTTTCCTGGTAGTCCATGGACATGAGAGAAGTCTGTGGACGGTTCCTCTGAACAAACCCACCCATTACTTTTAGTCATTCTCAATCTGGCAGTCCATGAGAGAGCACCTGCTTTGTAGATCACTTTTTAAGACCTTGCAATCTGCATCAATGGGATCAGTTCTTCCTGTGCCTCATCCTCAGGGGCTACCACCACCACCACCAGTAGTGCCTGGAAATGGTAAAAGGCGTACTGATGAAGTGGAGGAACAAGAGGAAGAGGACGATGAGGTAGAGAAAGTATATTCCTGCAGCACCCAGAAAGAATCATGGGTGTGGTGTTTCTTTACAACTGTAGGAGGGGTACCAAAGACTCGGGCTGCCCTCGTTAACTGCACTGTGTGGTTTTACAATCGATCAGGGACAACGCAGTTAGTACTCCTTCGGTACTACCTCCATGCACTGCCACACCTGCACATTCCACCCGGGTGCTCTGAGAAAGGCTATTTGTTTCTCAGGGATTAGGCTGTCTACCCCATCTTTCTTAACCACTCCTGCCACCACACAGTCTACCCCTGTGGGCAGAGGATTCCAACAGCTGCCTCACATGCCATACAAGAGACTGTTGATCCTTACCTTTCTAGCACAACAGTACTTTGTGTGTACCGTGACACACCCCCCTGTATGCTTGAGCAGCTTTGAAGTGCCTTCGAGGCTGCTGTAATGGAGCACGAGGAACACTGACCCCTACATAAGATTTAAGGCAGGCCCAAAACCTTCCCCTGTCAATCTGCCTCTCTGTATCTGTGGTTGGTGCCACTTCCTTCTCCCACCTTACCTCCTTGCATCTCCTGGAAAAACAGAAAAAAGCCCCCAAAAAATACAAAATAAAAAATACAAAGAAAGGTGCCATTTGTAGCCACCTTTTACTGTTAAAAATAGAACAAAAAAGTAATCATATAGATTCCATCTGCTTTACATTTTCCAGTAAATCAGTTAGACTCAATACGATTCTCCAACATTTCCATTAGCATTTTGTTCTATGCCAATGGAAATAATTGCCAATTGCATACAGGTAAAGAAAAAAAGGACAGAAACAATGTTCTGTCTCAAATAATGTTCTCTAGCATACAATAAGGACAATAACTTCCTAATCATAATTGTCCAAGGACCCCTGGAGAATTACAGGGGGCGTGGTTAAATCTCAATTAATTTTGTTCTGAAATGGTGCCTCTTAAAAGAAACATTTTTATTTTTTTTATTTTGTGGGGGTTACATTCTACACAAACAAGTACTTAATTGTTTTGTATAACTTACAAAAAAACTGCTTAAAACCTTTTCTGTTTTTGATTTTTATCTACTAAAGCTACTGACAAATATTTTACTAGAACACTTTCTGTTGGAAATTAGAAGGACATGATCTCGAACAGGTGGAAGAATTCAAATACCTTGGGGTGATCTTAAGTAACAGCAAATGTGAAGTTCCTATGCAAAGCAAATTAATGGAAAAAACCAAGAGACTTGCATCACAAGCCAGAGCGATTGACAGAAGATATGGCCGTTTCACTATAATCCCGGTCATCCAATTCTACAAAGGCAAGGTTGTACCGTCACTGATATATGGCTGAGACGCCTTGCCAGTTTTTCCAAATGACTACTGGCCATGTCTGGAAGGCCTCTTCTGGCGAACAGTGCTACAATTACCAATATCAACACCAGTGACATCAATATGTCACAAACTCTGTCTTCAAGTGTTGCAATGCATGGTAAAAAGGAACACAGAGATGTTGTACAGAAAAATAATCACTGTAAACGAAAAATCATCCTGGGATTATCATCACAGAAATTGTGGAAAACCGACACAACCTACTGACGAGCTGGGTACAGAGAAATAAGAAGATGCTGGAAGAAATAAACCCTCTTAAAATGAAACAAAAATGGACTTATTGTGATTGGATGCAAACTACTTTGCTGGGCTCCAAAAGTAAATTGATAAGTCACCTGCCCCCAGCAACCAGGGGAATAAATTACTTACCGAATTACATGAAGACGTTTCTAAATAAAACTTTGAGGAACACCTTCATAAGAATATGGCCAGATCTACTGATGACAAATGAAATCAGAGCGATAGGAGGGTTGGCGCCAGGAAATGCCTGCCGCTTCTGCAGGAACAAGGAACACAAAGAAACAATCAGACACTTCTTATTATCCTGTTAAGGTTTAACAGCCCTAAGAAATGCACACATTAGCCATCTATTCAAAGATCTGTGTATCTGGAACGAATGGTGGCTCTGTTTAATTGAAGGAGATGATATATCTTACATGATAGCCGTTTCACAGTTTTTCCAAAACCTAAAACTTCAAGACCTAAAAGCTTGAGAGAGTTTCTGATGGCTATGGCTATAGACTTAAAGGAACAGGGGCTTCTGACTTTGGTTTTCGATTTACTTTCTCTGTCTGATTAACTCAACTCTTAGCTGGATGGGAATCAATGGATAAATAAACTTGTAAACATTGTATGTCAATTAAACCAAAACTAATAAAACAAATAATAAATACTTCACTACATATATTATGCGCTCACAGAAACTGTTTCAATGCAAAGAAAAGAAAAGAAAAATCAGATTTCCAACATCAGTCAAATGAACTCCATGTGCACAAAAAATATATTTAAGGCATTAAACTTGATATTTTCATTGTGTAAAGATGTCAATCCACTTTTCTGTAAAAAGAACATGCAGCTTTATGTACATTCCACCGGGCTTTTTCGATTTATAGAGAAAACAAGTTAGAACATTTCCATATTTGCCTTTGAGCTATCCGAGAAAATGTTTTGCTTGAAACCTGAAACAGTTCCATTAACTATGTAAATATATCCTTCATGGAAAACTGTAAGAATATTCCAGTCAAATAACCAAAACTGTTTCATCAACAGTGAACTCTAATGATGTCTGGATGCATCAAAGTAACCATACTATTTCAAAACGCTTGCAACTACGCCCACTTTAATCCACAAATTCAATCCCAAAATGTGCCCCACTACAAAACATACATTTTTCATGAATTTTTACATAAAGCCAAATTGTTGTGTACCGTTATTACCATTACATATTATCCTTATAAGAAACGTTCCTGTGCTGCAAAAATAACCTAGGTATCCATCGTTTTTACACATCAATGTTTACCCTATCCCTTATAATGTTCCACACAGCACTAGTCATAGTGCAATTGTTCTAACAACGTAGTTAAGATACTTTACTACTCCACCCACAACATAACTGTATTCACTCTTTTTCCCAATATCTAAAGGTAGGAACCTTAATAAATAACAACCTATTTTAGTAAAACTACTTCACCATTACCACATATACCAATTAACTTTCTTTTACAATTACAGCAAAAAAAGAGAAAATTGGGAAAGAAAGCTACCGAACAAAGCAAACTCTTCCCGTCCTACAAAGTAAGTAGAATAATATAACATGTATCTCTCTCTAATTGTAACAGTGTACTCTCACTCAATATTAGCCTAGAGAATTATTTTTCTACTCAACAATATTGTGTTCATTCTTATTCATTCTATTACAGCATTCACACTTTCTATTCCTATCTAAACATAGCTCTTTATTCAATACAACACCAATTCATTACTGCCTAACAGCACATCCATCTCTCATTAACTTCAATACCACACATTCATAGCCCAATCCATGTGAAGTCCGCAATTACATCCCAACAACATTCACATCAATTGCATTCCAAATTACTAACACACATTAGCACACATAAATACACTTCCTCACCCCTTTTTACAGCCACATAACCCTCATACATATGCATTAAATCACACCATTACAACCACTGTTTTGCTCAACACATCATAATATTCCTAATTATTAATCACACCACCACTCCCTTACTCACTAACATCAGTAGTACTCACCACATTCTACTATCAATCGTTAATTACCCATTCCCTATCAAATGAATATACTTAATGTATACAACACCACCCGATTTCAATGTAATTTTACCCAAGTCCATCAGCCATATTTATTTTATTTATAACACATTGGGACAAGGACCCATGGGAAAAGCAGCGCAGACAGACGAACACCAAATAACAAAAATAAGAGTCAGGAACAGGAAATAAAGCGGAGGATCAATTTGAATTTGAGAGTAATCCAGATTAATTGAAACAGAAATGTCTTCAGACGATGCTTAAGCATCCTCAGGGAGGCAGAAAGCATCGGCTGCCAGAGCGAAACACCCTTCAAGTAGCAGGGAAAATTTGACTTTTGGAGTTAACAACAGACCTGTATCATTGGATCTGAGGACCCATTTGGCTGGGAGCTAACTCAGCACTGAGGTGAGATAGATTGGACGTTTACCATAGAGACAGGCATGTGTAAGGCATAAGGTGTGAAATTAAATTATTTTCCTTACGGGCAACCAGTGTAGGGATTTTCTGGCCATAGGTATATGGTCAGTTTTATGCATCCAGCAGTCAGCGCGAACATTATTATTTTGTACTACCTGAAGGTGATTCAGTTCTCCCTGCCCAATCCCTTGTAGTAGGCTAGAGCGATAACCCAGGCTTGAGCCACTGAGGCACAGCTGTTCTCGCTAAGGAAGGGACGGAACAGTGCAAGAAGCCTCAGGTAATATGATGAGCAAGAGACTAGGTGGCCAAGATGGGCTTTCATGTTCAGTTCAGAATCCAAGATGACACTGAGAGTCTTGACTTTAAGTAAAGATGTCAGTGTACAATCTGCCACCTTAAAGGACTGGAATGCTGAGTCTAGCCTACACAGCTTTTGGCTAGTGCCCAAGACCATAATCTGTGTTTTTGCATTTTTCAAGGCAAGCCCATTGGACATCATCCATCCATAAATGAGATCATAGGCAATGTTGATGGTCAGTGAGTCTACTGCGTGATTGCTGGTGAGGGGGAAGAGACACTGAGTGCCATCTGCATAATTTGCATATGTTATTCCCTCCAGCAACTCAAACAAGGGCAGAGTGAAGATGTTAAACAAGGTCGGCGACATGCAAAAGCCCTGTGGAACCCCACAAGGAATTATGAATCCCTCTGCAGTGGTCTTTTCACTGTGCACTCTGGCCGTTCGATCAGAAAGGAATGACATCACTCAATCGGCAGCTTTCTCGGAAAAGGAGGCAGTTTCCTGGAGACTAGTAACTAGAGTGGCATGATCAACCAAGTCGAAAGTCGCTGTAATGTCCAACAGCTTCAGGAGTGAACATTTTCACTTATCCATAGACGACATTATGTTGGTTTTTAAATCTAATAGGGTAGACTCGGTACTATGGTAGCTTCTAAAACCAGATTGTTTAGGACCCAAGATGTTGTAATGACTCAGATAATTATACAGAGGCTATGCAATGGTAGAAGACACCATTATGGCAAAACAAACCCTTACAGAAAACACTTACCCAACAAACCTTCAACCAAATGTTCCTTTTGCCCAAACAAACTGTCCAGTGCACAAATTGATGTGCAGCTCAATATTTAACGTACGCCAAAAATCCTTCAAATCTTTACAATTCCTCAATCACTATGTGAAACAAAAAGACAAAAGTAAAATGAAAACTTTACAAATCGTGGACTCCTGCGGAGTTCGCATCCACACTAGACTGCAAGGACATTCATTAGCCTGAATTTCAGAAACTGCTTGAAAAAGCACTGTCCACCACATCCATATGTTAGCAGCACACCATTCCGCTACACATAATCTTGTGCATAGACTGTACTATGCTAAAATCCTGCTTCATAAACATGCCCGCTACCCAACTGCTTCAAAAGATAAAAGACAAAGATGAAGTTTTGAAGTTAAGTATCACAAATCCCTTGGCAAACATGTGTGGTACAAATGAATACTGACTCTGATGTGACACTGATGTACGTTGTATGCTAAATAACATAGGCCCACCCACATGGTTTGTTACTTTAAGTTGTGCAGAATATGCATGGGATTACTTGTTTGACTTCTTATGCACTGCAAACCCATATAAAGAGGCAATATATGTAAAAACACCAGGAGAACTCTGTTCTCTTGACCCTGTTAATGTATCAACGTACTTGCTGCACTTAATCCGCAATACAACTACCCCTAGACTCGGAGAAGTGGAACACTTCTTTTGGAAAAAAGAATATCAATCCAGAGGAGCAACACACATCCACATGCATTTGTGGATAAAAGATGCTCCCAAATTCGGCAATGACAGTGATGCCACTGTTTTACAATTTATTGAAAAATACATTACCTGTGACATCCCTTCAGAAACCACAAATAGTGACCTATGTACTCAAATGTACGTTTCCAAAAACATAAGTGTGTCATATACTGCAGACATCGATATAAAAACAAAGGTAAATACCATACCAAATGTCCCTTTGGCTTCCTTAGACCAGTTTGCGCAAAACGACAAGTAAATAACTTGATGTCTTCTGTTAGACACAGTGTAAAAGGGAAATCCCCTAAAAACACATACAACATTAAAAGGGACGAATCATCCAAGTACATCAATGATTACCATGCAATCATTGCCCTCTTGTGGAATGCAAATATAGACATATGATACATTGCAGACAATTCCACTGCAGTTGCAAGATTATCAAAGTTGAGAGGACAGAGCTAAAAGACCTTTGGGATGATAAATCATCTGAAAAAACACTCACAAAAATTGCACAGCTTTGGTATACAAATTCTCTCCCATAGAGAATGCAGCTGCTACTAAGCTGTAGATCATTTAACAGGTAGAGCCTTATATGGGAAATCTGAAAACATGTGCCTGTACAACATAGCTCAAAACTACTACAAAAACAATGTCACGCCAGATGAGACAACTGACTCAACTTGTGAAGGATGCCTAGTAAAACTTACGAAACCCAGCCTAATTAATCATATAAAATTGCCATTTAAATCTCTGCAACATAGAGAACTTTATTATATGGCCATACTACAACTTTTCAAACCTTGGAGTAAAGAAGAATTATTAGGTGACCATGACTCATTTGAAGCTGCATTAAATGCAAATGAAAGCAGTTTAACACATATCAATTTTAAGCAATACAAACACATTTTTGGACATTGAACACCAACAAGAGGAACTCATAGATAAAGTCAACCTTCTCTTACAGGAAGCCAGCAACCACTTGGAGAAACACTCATTCTAAATGAAGCTGAAATAGCCATCACTGAGGTAGAAAATGCCACACATCTATCTAAACAATCTGAAGAAGACTTGTCAGTGCTCAAATCAGAGCTGAATGTTGAACAACTCACCATCTATCTAAAAGTCACTGAAGAAATTGAACATGGCTTTAAACATGAAACTAAAACTTGTAGCTGTAAAAAGAATAAACCTTTTGAAGCTGGTTCTGGCAAAAGGTTCTTAATTAAAATAATCAGCATATTTCTACAAGGCTTAACAAACAACATCCTTTCAGCTGTTGTAACAGTCCTTGCAGGTCTAACTGCCTACAACATAGGAGGTGTACCTTTACACTGACTACTGCTCCTCCCCGTAGAACAACAAAACAAATTAGAACACTACAAATTATCAGCATAAGCTGATGTTGAAGTATGCCGAATTCTGAAACAAATGGAAGTCCTCCTGATAGATGAAGTAAGCATGGTTTCCAACAGCATGTTGGCTTTAATTCACCTCAAAATGCAAAAAGTCCTAAACAACGACTACGAAGTTCTGTTTGGAGGAAAACACATTATTGTTTTCAAAGACATCCTACAGTTAACACCGTTAAAAGGTCAACCTATTTTCAAAACATTATGACACAAACAATGTCATAATACACTTGTGAGCATTGGAAATGTAAATCTCTGGCAACCATTTGGCTACAGAGAACTAACTCAAAACATGTGTCAGTCTACAGAACTCACCCATGCTAACATTTAAAAAAGCATTGGAACTGATCTGCTTACTAAAGTTGCAAAATCCATCTTAAAAAACTAGACTTATCCATGAGCTATATGGGCAAAAGACATCTGCCCCTGATGTCAGGGAACAATTATCTCTACACAATATAAAATGTATGTCCTTAATGCCAACCCTTGCAAGCTGTAGTCAATTCGACAATACAATGTTGGAAAAAGAAATTCAACCTATAGTGCATATCAGTTAAACAAGGGTGTGGAACCCCACTCCTGAGAACAAACATGGGTCAAATACCCTGTTATATGGAATTTAACCCACTAAGGAGAGTCTATAACCACATTTTATCTCACTGCACCCTTCACAAAGGAGAAATATACATTTGCATATCAGTCTGGTCCAACCCACAAGGGCAGTCCATAACCGAAATGCTGGGCAATTATCGTCTGAACAAGAGTACCATCAACAACCCCAGACATGTGTTTCAGCCTAGTCAGGTCTCATCAGTGAGGTGAAGCCGAGCCCCTCTCAGGCACTGGAGCAAGGGGTCCATGCCTGGATTTCCATTGGTAACTTAGGGTGAAATCCCAAGTTTTATAAATTAAACAATGGTGTGCAAGCCCCTCTACCAAAAATGAACATGGGTCAAATACCCTGTTATATGGAATTTCTCCCACTCAGGAGGGTCTACAACCATGTTTTCACTCACTGCACCCTTCACAAAGGAGAAATATGCATTTCCATATCAGTCTGCTCCCACCCACCAGGGCAGTCCATATCCGAAATGCTATGCAATTGTTAACTCTGTGTCTAAACTGCAGAGTAATTCTAAAACGTAACCTTGACATAGAACAAGGTTCAGTCAATGGAACAACTAGTACAGTTGTTGGCTTCCAAACATGTACACATGACAACAACGTGGCAACATTCAGTTTGTCACTATTCACTTTGACAAACTGGCAGAAGTTAAAAAAAATAAATCATTGCACAATCTATTTGATGTTTCAACTGTTTAAACTTACATTGGCCAGTGCGCAGACTTACAGTAATAAACAATCATATGGAACTATGTTATCTGGTGGTTTTTGGGGTTCTACCACTTAGTAATGATCTGCAGCCAGCTGTTTGAGATTTAAGGGTGTCAGCACCCCCTCTGATATGGGTTCACCCTGCTAAGATAACAAAATAGGCTGCACAATAGCACGTTTCAAAAACATGTGCATACGCAGAGAACAATTCTCTCTATCTTTTGCATATGTTGTCACGGTCTAACTCTAGATCATGCATTGATTGACATTGGCAACACAGTCTTCAAAGAAAGTATAAGTTAAGTAGCATTTTCACTTCTCTGTACACTCCATGGTCTAGTCCTAGTTAACTTTGATGCAAACAAAGTCAATGCAGACATTCCTTGCATCCTAAAATACAACAGAATATGTGCACTGTACACTGAGCTCCCTCTCCCTCTGCTCTCCACCAGTGCTTTCCCAGTGCTCTCCCCACGAGAGTCCCTTTGGGACTTTATGCTCCCTGGGGGAGCTTCCACTTCAGTTTGCCGGATGGGGAGCTCCCATCACAGCTGAGGTGAATTCATCTCACAGACCGGCCCGCTTCCACTGCTGGCGGATCATACCATGTCATCTGGAAACATCTCTTCGTGCAGGGAATGTGAAGGAAGGTGAAAGGAGGGAAAGAGAAATGAGAAATGAGAAAAAAAAATGTCCGGCAACAGGGACACTGCACAGTAACAGACAGAGACCTACAAGAAATGCAGGTTTACACTTGTCTATATTTGCATTCCACAAGGGAGCATTGATTGCATTGTAATTATTGATATACTTGGATGCTTCGTCCCTTTTAATGTTGTATGTGTTTTATGGGGATTTTCCTTTTACACTGTGTCTAACAGAAGACATCAAGATATTTACTTGTCCATTCATGAAAACTGGTCTAGGGAAGCCAGAGTGACATTTGTATAGCATTTACCTTTTTTTATATCTACATCAGCAGTATTTGCCACACTTATGTTTTCGGAAGCATAAGACTTGTGTATGTAGGTCACTATGAAAAACCAAAAAGATATCGATGATTAGTACCACAAAATGAAATATGCCAATCACAGGTCGAAAGATACAAGTATCTTTTATTCTGAACAGAGTCAAAGCAAACAGATAACTATCTGGCTCTCAACACCTTGAAGTGTGTACCAGCAGACACAGTGAGGGGTGAGAGTGCTGGACATCTTAACACAGACACTTTTATACAATATCCAATCATTGTCCAGCCCCTCTCCAAACTAATAATTTACATACTAGGGTTCGTGCCCAATTCCCATGTCAAATGTTACAATATTGTACAACAGATTTAACATGTTTGCATGTCCACGAATTTACAATGATGCCATTGGTTCTCTGTTCCACAGTAAGCCTTGTTTCAAGAATCGCTACAATGCAGTTCAGCAAAAACACACAATCTGAGTTTGTTTTACATTGTCTCATTGTTTATATGAGGATGAGGCTTGAGCACAGACAACACTTGGATTGCAGTTCATACGAGTCACAAGTTTTCTTTGCATAGAACAAACAGTCTACTCTCGGTCAGCCTCAATATTGACACAACTGAAAGAGTGTTCGGCTCGGCTGCAGTTGAAAACACAGTCCACCATTTTAGAACACAAAGCAGGAGTTGAAATCAAAATGGCGGATGATTCTTAAAATGGCGACGAAGTTGATCAGGAATCGGTACATTACGAATGCGGTTTTCCATATAACGCGAATGGGCATAGGCCAATATTCAAAACAGCGCAGTATTATATGAATACAGTTTAAAAAACCCTCCTTTTGGCCTAAGCCAAGAGCATTATTCAAACATTTGCTTGAATCAAAACCATACGTCTCAAGTCCGTACATCCTGAATCACATTCTTCAGAAATATTGATCATCATAAATTCCTTGATAGTAATATCCTTCATTACAAACGCGTTAGCAGTTTTCTTGGGTGCCTGTACTTTTGGTCCTAATGCACCTATCGTTTGTGTACAACATCCTCCTAACATCAAACATACGGCAGGAAAACTTTGTATACAGCAACAACAAAACAGCAGAACACCAAGAACTATCATTAGGACTGCAAAGAGCTTCCAACCCCATGAACGTAACAAGTCCCAGAACCAAGCACTAAGGTTACAGTTTCCCTCGGGGACATGTACTTCCATACTCAAGGTATGTAGATTTTGTATTGCCTTGAATATGGTAGGGGAGGAGTCAGGTATGAAAACACAGCACGCATATCCCACCAATTTACATACCCCACCACGCTTAGCTAGGATGACGTCTAACACCATCCTATTTTGGAGGGCCACTAATCTAATAGCCTTTTGCTCTAGCATCATGTTGTACAGAATATCGGTGGTTCTATTGATGGTTTTCTCCAATACCCTTGCTAGTCTTCTAATATCCTCGGAATTCATTATTTGCCCCCAAAATGGCACAAAGGATTTTGCTACATCACCCAAGACTTGTGAAGGAGTATCACAATTCTCATCCTGCCTTGTTGAGCTCTAGAAACTTCAAAGGTGCTGGCAAAATATACCCCTGGTAACAAGATACCCAAATAAAAAGTACCCTGGCAATCTCTAGGTAACTAAGGATAAGCTTCATCGCCACAAACAAAGTAAACGGGATCTCCTACATACAAACGTCTGTCCTCACTGGTTAGATTTGCGATGTTAGTACAACCCTCAAATGTACCCATTGGCTGAGAACCATCCCTTTGTATACAGAAGGAAACAGAGTTGGGGCTATGATTGATAGTATAGGAAGGAGGCATGGCATCCCGGTTGCCTATGGGAGCCATCTTGAAGGAAATCAGTGATTTAAAAGGTCTAGAGAGTCTATCAGAAGGCCTAATTGAGGCAACATTGAGTTTGCTCCTATTTGCAAAGAGGGAACAAGTAAGGGCTAATTTTTCGAATTCATTCAGATTAGTCCCATTGAAGTTCCCAGAAATACTGTCATTCCAACGACCAAAGAATAGTGCCCTTAGTGAGGCGTACCATGCAGTAGTTAAAGGAAGAGGATGAATTGTTAGGGAGAATTCTCTGTTTAGGCTGAATTTCCTAACCTAGTGAGTCCCCCAGCAGCTTTGCTGGATTTCTGGAGTTTGTTTTTTTCCATCCTGCCAAGAAGGGGACTCTTTTCTCCCGCTCTTGGACATGTATGTGTGTAATTCCTTTGAATGTCAATGTGTTCTATGGGCTATGGGGTCTTTTACTCCATAGGGTCTCATATGTTTTTCTATGTGTGTTACACCGCACCCTACGTGCCGTAACACTGGGGTGTCCTAGCGGACCTCCACCTTAGACTCAACGTGCATCCACCACCAGGAACAACTGCCCCCGCCGGAGCTGTCTCTCCACAACAAGGTACCGTGTCCGCCTGGCTTCCCTTTCGATCGGATCGAGTGAGGTGTCTTAATCCTCTCCTTTCTGTTGGGTCGCCTCTAAGCTTTTTCTAAACGTACTGTTCTGAACTGGTTCAATCTGCCGATAACAATTTGCTACAAAGACTCGAACGCATCTCAACTAGAGACTTTTGGGACATATCGCCTTGCCTCTCTCCGAGTGGGCCTGGCCTCTGAACTTTATGATCTATTGTGCTTCTTGCCTTCTTGCCTTGCATCTTACCCGTGAAGTATTGAACTGTGTTGATTTCGTAACCTGCCTATTTTTTTTCTCTCCCGTCCTAACTAATATTAGAGTGCCATCTAGGTTGAGGTATACACCTCTGTCTGGAAATAAGTGATACCGGTAGAACCTAGACTTGTCGAAATATTGTTAGGGGGATTGATCGTTTCTTCTTCGTAGAGTAATTGTGTTTGATTTGTTTGCCGTGAAAGTGCCATAGTGTTTTGGATAGATGTTTCATTATAAATAAATACCTTAATATGTTTACACTGAGCCTCGTTGCGTGTTTGCTTGTCTTGCTGTGAAGAATTGCCCTATTTTGTATACTCCACATACTGCTCAACTCTTCTTGAGGGAAGTCTGACTGCTCAGCCACAGCTACCAAGTGAATCTGTGTGGTACAGTCTGCTACCAAGTGGGTTCACCGCCAAACACCTGTAGTCCTAAATCTTTTGCAGTGGTCCCAGAGGGAACTGCACAGGTTTCCGCCTAACATGAATGTACCAGCCCAACCCCTTTCCCCTGTGTTGTGGCAAGTATGAACACTCCCAGCAATATGTTCTTTTTAGAATTGCATGGGTCGCATTCATGATCAATAGAAGAGTGTTATTATGATAACCCTGTCTATGTTGGGAGTCTCGAGGAGGAAGAGTGTGCAGATCCACGAAAGGTGGAGACGCAGAGGAGATCAATTCAGTAGGTAACAAAGTCTCAAGCTGACGCATCCCTTCTATGTACCATAACCCAAGCACAAATATAATTATCAAACAGACCAGTACTGTGATTAAAAAACAATGGGTCCTCAGGGACTATGATCTTTGATGTGCAGATTCTTTGTCAGCCACAAGACCAATAGCTTGTTTGGCACAAGTAGATTTAGGAAAGGACATTGTTTCTCACAGTCCGTTTAGAAGCCTCTCCTTCAGGCTCTTTTAGTTCATCTGTCGGTGGCTCCTGACCATGTGGCCTATCTTGCTTGAAGGTAACTTTGCTGGTCCCTGCCTCTTATTTATTTTTTTCCAGCGACAGAGTGACAAAGGGACTGGCTCAATGATGATTCCTTGAGGGATTCCTCGGATGCTGATCGTACCTCAAGACTCCAGGTATGGTGTGATCTGCGAACAGAATGTCGTCGCTTCCTGAAGGAAGTGATGGAGCAGAAGAAAGATTGCTCAATAGTGCAGAAGATCTGAAGAACTTGAAGGCATAGCGGCAGTCTCTCCAGGCCCCACAGGCTCAGGAAGGATTTCCGGGACACCCTCGGTGTTGGTTAGAACAGACTTGTGATGAGGATCAGAGTGAACAATTTCCTTCTCTTCTCCTTCATCGTGAGGCAGAGGAAAAGGTATCTTCTTGATGTGAGTTGCGTGAATCCAGTGTCGTTTTCCTTCTACTCGTACAACGGTCTGTGTGGCCAATAGGACTTGAAGCGGTCCTTTCCAGCAAGGTGCGAGACAGGATGCTCTTTCAAATGCTTTAATGAGAACCTAGTAGCCGGGTAAGAGTCGATGACCTGGGCCCTCGTATTTTACTGGGAGGGCTTCTCGCACCTGTTGATAAGTCAAATACAAGTTTTCAGTTACCTGGTCACAGTACTCAGAAAGGAGCAAATGCTCTACATCTTTCAGCTGCTTAGGTTTAGGTACATTCCAAATATTGGCTAGTCTCCCCATGATTATCTCATAGGTAGAGAGCCCTGTTCTCGACTGTGCGGTCATCTGCATGGACAATAAGGCTATCAGTAAGGCATTTGGCTATTTCAAATTGGTACTGGCGCAGATTATCGCCATTTTGTTCTTCAATATACCGTTATGGCATTCTACAAGTCTGGCACTCGGAGCGTGTCTGGCTGAATGGAACCGTTTATCAATCTGTAATCCCGTGCAAACTTGCAGGATAACAGCAGCGATAGAATGTGGATCATTGTCCGAGCAAATGACCCTCGGCAAACCAACCTAGGAAAATATTCCTTCAGCATGGTTTTCACCGTCGTCATTGCTGTGGCATCTTTTAAATGAAAGGCTTCGACCCATTTGCTGAAAGCACAAATAACTGCCAGAACATATTTGTAATTCTGTCAATGCTCCATTTCAATGAAATTGAAGTGTATAACCTCAAAAGGAATAGAGGGGGGACCAAAACTACCCCTCGGTGTCGATGTACCCTTCCCCGCATTATGCTGTAAGCATACCATGCAATTTTGGACCAATCGCTCAGCAGTTTTCAAGATATTTACATTCACCTAGACAGGTTCTAGCAGTTTACAAATCTTTCTAGCAGATATAAGAGTTGGACCATAAGCCATCGTAACCCTAGCGGGGACATAAACATCGGGTAGCGTCCATCTTTGCTTTCCATTACCTACCCAACAACCTTCATTGTCTAAACTTGCTAAGCCCTCAGCCCATTGCTTAAGCTCTTCTGGAGTGGATTCAGCCTGAATGTCTTTTAGACAATCAATTCCTTCGTCTATTATACAAGTGTTAGTGACTTCTTTTGTTATATACATTTCGGAATGTGAATCAGTGGCAGTCTGTTTGGCTATCCTGTCAGCAAAAGCATTTCCTCCATCCACATCATCTGTTACTTTCTGGTGTGCTGCACACTTCATTATTGCAAGTTGAGTAGAAAGCGCAAGTGCTGAGAGTAGCCGAACTATCAAAGTGCCATATTGTATCTTAGTTCTATGTAAGGTCAAGAAACCTCTCCCTGCCCATAATCTACCGAAGTTGTGAACCACCCCGAAGGCATACTGACTGTCTGTAAATATATTCACACTAAGCCCTTCGGAAAGTTCACAAGCTCGAGTCAATGCAATAATCTCTGTGGCCTATGCTCAGTTATGCAGAATTCTTTTGGTCTCCACAATAGTGCATAATGTAGTGATTGGGTAAGCAGCAGTGGATGTACCATCCAGAAGTTTGAAGCAGGATCCATCGCAAAACAACTCCCCTTGTGGATCTTTTAATGGTGTCTATGCACCAATTATGCCTTTAGTTTCTTGCTCTGTGGTATGGAGCCAGTCATGTGACGTCTTGTCACTGCAAGCAATTTCTTGCTGAAGAGGCAATAGTTCTGCCAGATTTAATGTGCAACATCTCTTAATTTGGATATGCTGTGCAAATAGAATCAGCTCGTATCTTGTTAATCGTGCTGATGTGAGATGTTACGATTGCGTTCTGTTTGATAGAACGTCTACAGAGTGAGGTACAATCATGGTTAAGGAGTGACCCAGAACCATACCCTCACTTTGTTTTACAGATGCAGCAGCAGCAGAGCCAGCTCTGAAACATCTCGGCAAAGCGCATGCAACAGCGTCAAGCTTGGAGGAAAAATAGCCGCATGTTCTACTCTTCCCTCCATGTTCCTGCATTAGCACAGCCAAAGCGCATCCATTCATACACATACAAAACGAAGGCCTTGTCATTATTTGGTGTGCCCAAAACCGGTGCTGAACACAACGCAGCCTTGAGCAGATCAAAAGCTTTCTCGCAATCCATGTTCCATGGTAAAGGCAAATAAATGCCCTTCTTTGTCAATGCCAACATTGGTTTTATCATTAATGAGAAGTTAGGGATCCACTGTCTACAGTATGAAGCCAAGCCTATCAAGGCTCTGACCTCTTTCTGTGTATTTGGAACAGGCATGCTCGAGAGGCTTTGCATCCGTTCAGGTGTCTATCTTCTCCCCTCCTGTTATAGGAGATAGCGTAAATAGACAGTCAAAGGATTATCAAAAATGTTCCCATTATTTGCATCAGGCTGCTGACTTTCTTGTGAGAATGACTGTTGATTCTGAGCGAACTGACTTCTACCAGGACCCCCTATCCCAGGACGGCCTCTGGATCGTCTACCCATGGTACCATACGTGTTATTCGATCGTTGTTGAAGGATCAGACATTGTGCTCACAAATGACCTTCTTGTCTGCAATAAGCACATTGGTTCATGTGTACAGGACCCATTTGCGCATTACTTTGTTTGGCAAACTGACCTCTAAACTGTGTATTCCCACCTCTAGTTCCTCTGACTATTTGCTACAACAATACTTTTGTCTTCACATCTCACTTCTTCTTTTCTATCCTCTCTTTTTCATTATTGACGCTATTTTCATTATACTGAGCCATGTGCAATATTTCAGACTGTGATTTTGCTTGCCAGGCAGTTTCGGAATTCATAATTTGTGATTGGATATCAGGCAACATCCACACAAAAATTGATCTACAAACAGCCTTTTTCCTGACTCAGTACTCAAATCCTGACCGCTAAAACCTGAAAACACTTGTTCGAACTGATTAACAAACTCGGTAGCGCCCTCAGATTTCCCCTGGATGCAAGCTGTAAGCTTGTCCCACACTATTCTTCTCTCTGCAGATAAAGTATTTATTTTAGTCACTATTCTGTCTGCCAGTGTAAATATAACCTGTGGGGGTCTCTCACCAGCATTCCTTTCTCCATCTATCAGTACCAAGTTAACCCATGTGTCGCCCAATCCTGCCAAATCATCTACAGTTGTAATCTGTTTCCATAAATCAGCAGGTAGGATCACAGGGAACAACAAGTCTATATCACCCAGCGTGAAAACTGACAAATGCATGACAGATTCAATGTCTTTATTAAATCTTGTTGGATTTTTCCTAATATCTGGAATCGTCTGTCTAATGGTATTCACTTCCTGTCTAGAAAATGGGACATGAACAAACTGTGATATATAATGAGCTTCAATAGTAGTGACTGCTGCGCCAGTTGTGACATTAACTGGAATCTCTACTTTAGGAACAAATATCAGAGGAACTTCGCTCATTGGCAATTGAGAAGTGGGCAATTCTGAAGGTTTGTTAAGCAACAAAGCTAAATCAAGTGACAAAGTAGTCAAAGCAGTATCGGGCGAAAATGCTCTCCTATAAATGACCATCAAATCTGAGGGACACCAAACCTTTTTCTTCATACACTCATCCTGCAGATACTCTACCATTACCTGTAACACTTTCCTTTGCATTGCCGGAGCATACTGACTAAACGTGTCATATACTTCAATGGGAGAAATTGAAACATCCGAAATCCATCTAAGCGCATCTCTTGTGCAAATGTCTCTTCACTCATTGGTTTACAAGAGGGAAGAAATTTTTTCTGCACATACGAAGCGTCCAATCTATCGCCATCCATATCATCATTCTGTAACCGATCTAACTCCCTCTTAAAGTCAAAAACCCTCTATACATGCTCATGTACTTTCTCTGCAGTGTACCTTGAGTACGCTAAGACATTCAAATCCCTCAACCCTTGTGGGACATCCATGTCCATCAAATCACTCCACATTTCAGCCAAATGCATTCCCATCCCCTCTATCAAAATATTTTGTTCGGTAATACTTTCTTAGTCAGAAATTGCAGTTAAGATTATTCACCTTCTTCTATACATTTCTTAGCCCATGCATACAATTCTCTTTTTCTAGCTTTTGATACTGTACTACGAGTCACTACTTTTGGATCGTTAGTCACCCCTTCAATTGCTACAAGTGGAGCAGGACCAGTTGGGAACGAAAGTTCAGACAAATCTTCTACAAGGGGTAGTGGAGACACTACTGCTCGCAGTAAAGACGGAATTATGGGAACAGCAATTGTTGGTAAGGACGGAGATGGAGAAGGGGGAACAAGAACAGGAAGAGGAGCAACAACTGGAGGAGGAGCAACAACGGGGGGAACAGAACAGCAACAGGAGGAGGAGCAACAATGGGAAGAGATAAAACAACAGGGAGAGTCACATAAGGAGGTGGTGCGGTGGCAACAGTCCTACGCTCATTCAAAAGTTTATCGATTCGCTCGTCTGAGGCATGAAAATCCGGAGATGGATATATTTTCTGTAACCCAACTTGAAAATCCCTATCCATACTTCTAAAAGATTCCGACTGTTTCTGTTGATCATACAATAATGCTTTTTCAGAGTTAGACATATGTCGATCTGCGTGTTTCTCTTTACTCTTAAGTTGCTGCATAGCTTCCTTTCTCCAATTCTTAATTACATCAAATGCTGCATGCCTAGCCTTTTTATTTAACAATATAGACTCTAAATACTCTATACAGGCAATTTCAAAACTACCATGAAATGGCCACAGACATTCGGAAGCATGTCTAGTTTGTCTGTGCCAAACATCATTGAATACTATACTACCAAGGCCATATTTACAGTACATAGTACATGCCGGTGAACCCTCAGGTGACGTTGGTCGGCCGTATTCCAAAGATTGTCTGTCTCTGTGTAATAAACCCATGAAACAGGCTGTCAATTTCCCAGGCATGTCAGATCACTGGTGTTACCTGGCGTCGTTTGAACTCGCAAGTACAAATCTACAACCAAATATCAGGATACTTAGGAATCGGGGCACGACTCACCTGATTACCAATTGCAAAGGAGGTTCGATCGGATTACAAAGGATCCTCATGCTGTCATGGCCACTGGGTAAGAACCACAAGCTCCACTACATAAAAGGTCCAGTTGGACCCAGTCCTGGCACCTTTGGTGCCAGGCTCATGAGTAAGTGTGCTCTGCACACTTCTATTCTGGTGCACATGCTGTTTTTTCCCCTGCAGGGCCTCAAGGTGCCCCCAGGTCAGGTGTGGCCATAGGACTGAATTGGGCCGCACGTGCAGCATCCTCTAGGAGTGGCAGGGTGGGGCCACCAGTCAGAACAAATGGGCGTTGGCTGGTACCAGGCTATTTAAGCCTGCCCCGCCCGCATGCAAGCGCTTTTTATTAGTCTGCTTATAGCAGCATAATGCTCACCGTCGCCTGAAGCGCATCCTTACCTGATTCCAGCAGCAACCACAGTCGGAGCGCATCCTTACCTGATTCCAGCAGCAACCGCAGTCGGAGCACCTCCTTACCTGATTCCAGCAGCAACCGCAGTCAGAGCACATCCTTACCTGATTCTGGCTCCCAGTCACAACACTTAGTCGGGAGTCCACTTTGAGCCAGCATTATCACAGATCAAGGCATCCTTTACCCGCCGGCAAATCTTCGGATAATGCATTCCAGTCCAACATCACCAGAAAATCCCTGCAAGAGAAAAAGACAAAACAAGGTTAGAAATGCGATTAAGACATTACGCTAAGGTCGCGCTTAGACCAATCCTTGTGCTTGACCTTAAAACCAAACTTACCACCTATTGGGATATTGTGAACTCCCTTTTCTTCCATTGGGGCTTGCTTCTTGCACTGCAACTACCACTGGGCCTCATATCACCTATTGGTGAAAAGGAACAACATTACAAATGATACCAACAATAATCAAGGAAAGACATTACAAAAGAATTCGGCCAATAATCATTATTGAAAGGATACTTAATTTTGGAGTGGTTCAGCCACAGCCGGTCTGGGCTGCCACACACATGGACCAGTGAAGAACTTGGTCTAGCTAAAGCGCCCCTGCAGTGAGAAGCAGGATGGAGAGCTTGCTATAGTAATTAAACAGGTGAGACTGTATGGGTCGGTTTATGCTCACCACATTCTGGGAAGAAGAGTTTGAGGGGGACCACAGTGATATCACAGCATTCTCACGGCCTCTCATATTCTTGCAGGGGCAGTGCCAATGACCAGCGAAGTCTACAACACAAGAGCAGGGGAAGAAGCCTGACCAAGGGGAGCCAGTTCCAGGGAGGGCTGCAACCATACCCCAATTTCCCCGCAGAGATCAGATGAGTGTAACATGTGGTTGTCAATTTCGGCAAAGAGCCTGCCTCAATATGGGGACCCTCATCAAGATGTCCTCTCGGACCACGTGTTCACCGTTCAGGGATCGGATTGTGCAGTACTGTCGAGGTGTCGCGTCTCATACAACAGGGCCCCCTTTTTTTCTCACTCTCTGATCCCGGTCCGATAGCCGTGTCTTCTTTTCAGTGAGGAGACATCAATCTTGAGGGTCCCTATTCGAGCGCCATCTGAAAGACCAAACAAATATTGAGGCTTACTACCACAAAATGAAATACGCCAATCACAGGTCGAAAAAATACAAGTATCTTTTATTCTGTACAGATTCAAAGCAAACAGATAGCCATCTGCCTCCCAACACCTCGCAATGTGTACCAGCAGACACAGTGAGGGGTGAGAGTGCTGGACATCTTAACACAGACACTTTTATACAATTTCCAATTATTGTGCAGCCCCCCTCCAAACTAATAATTTACATGCTAGGGTTTGTGCCCAGTTCACATGTCAAATATTACAATATTGTACAGCGGATTTAACAAGTTTGCATGTCCATGAGGTTACAATGATGCCATTGGTTCTCTGATCCACAGTAAGCCTTGTTTCAAGAATCGCTACAATGCAGTTCAGCAAAAACACACAATCTGAGTTTGTTTTACATTCTCTCGTTGTTTATATGAGGATGAGGCTTGAGCGCAGACAACACTTGGATTGCAGTTCATACGAGTCACAAGGTTTCTTTGCATAGAACAAAAAGTCTGCTCTCGGTCAGCCCAATGTTGACACAACTGAAAGGTCGTTTGGCTCGGCTGCAGTTGAAAACACAGTCCACCATTTTAGAACACAAAGCAGGAGTCGAAATCAAAATGGCGAATGATTCTCAAAATGGCGGCAAAGTTGATCAGGAATCAGTACACGTTTTTCCGTGCAACGCGAATGGGTTTATGCCAATATTCATAACAAGGCGGTATTATAGGAATACAGTTTAACACCTATGTGTGGTTTCTGAAGGGATGTCGAAGGTAATATTTTGTTCAATAAACTGTAAAACAGTGGCATCACTGTCATGGCCAAATTCGAGAGCATCTTTTATCCACAAAAGCATGTGGATGTGTTATGCTCCTCTGGATTGATACTCCCTTTCCAAAAGAAGTGTTGCACTTCTCTGGGCAGAGGGGTAGTTTTAATGCAGGTGAAGTGCAGTATGGCGGCAACAAAGCGATGGTCAAAGTACATTGATACATTGACAGGGTGAAGAGAACAGAGTTCTACTGGTGTTTTTATATCTATTCCCTCTTAATTTTGCTTTTCGGTGCATAAGAAGTGTTGCAAGTCATCCCATGTGTACTTTGCACAACTTAAAGTAAGAAACCTTGTGGGTGGGCCTAGGTTCCTTAGCATACAATGTACATTAGTGTGATTATGGTACCAGTATTCTTTTTTTACCATGCATGTTTGCAAGAGATGTGTGATACTTGACTGCAAAACATGATCTTTACCTTTATCTTTTGAAGCAGTTGGGTGAGCAGTTGGGTGAGCCTGTTTTAATGTGTGTGCAAGTCTTTAACATAGAGTTGCTAGTTTATTTTGGAACAGGAAGTGGAAAATGTATTCTACATTTTATCTGAATCTGGGGTCTTCAGGATATATTTGTAAAGAGCGATATTCCGATGCAGTAATTTGTATCAATCCATCTTCATATCTTTCTCCTTCACCTCTAGGAAAGAGTAAAGGAAAAGAACGTGCTTCTACACTTTTTCACATATGCTCATTGGAGATCCTTCGGCTTTAGGCATTTGAAATGTTTGTAATCCATCTTCAATGGTGTTTTCGGTGTGTAGTGGGTGAATTGTATACTGGGCTAAAATGCTGGCGGCATTAACAGGATCTATGCATTCAAATTGGCCAGGTGCTGAATTATTTGGGTGGTTCCTCTTAGTTTTTCCTTGATGTTTATATCTTTGTAGCATTCATTGTTTTCTTTCAGATATTGTAGGGGTTGTCAAACTTTGTTTAAGTTGCCAAATTGTTTTGTCTTTTGTTGGTACACGATTAACAAGTACAATCAATGATTGATTTATTGGCTGTACTACTACTAGAGTTCCTACATGATCTTTAAGACCTAATAGAAAATATACAACTTTGCCATGAAGCCTTTTAGTAATTCAGATGGAAGCAATTCGACTGTTTTCGGTTGAAGGCGTATTATAGCTTGAAATGGGTGTATTGTTTGATTATAATGCTGTCATACAAGTTAAGTTGTTGGAGGGGCTTTAGAAGTAGGAATATTTCTAAGTACTTAGTGATAGTAAATTATGGCATTTGGTTATTGTCAAGCTTTGTATTGCAGTATGTGCAAACTATTAAGGGGTCAGTTATTTTGTATTCATGTGCTGCTGTTATATATGAAGCTAATTGAAATCATTTGGGTTCCTCATTGTCCTCTATTTTGTAGGCCATATCTACGATTTGTGTGCTCGTTTTATAAAAGTTCTGTGACAACAGACACATATTTGATATTTCAGCAGATGTGTTTTGAAACTTAGCTATTTCTTTTTTGTATGTGTTTGTTAGGAGGTTGTTGTTTGTGAGGTTCGCACTAATGTTTTCTGAAGTTACTGAATTTTCTAAGTTAACGTCAGTTTCAAAGTGGTGTCTTTGGCTGTTCCATGGAGGAGAATTTTATTAAAATTTTGCAGTTCTATAGCAGGAATTATTTGAATAGTGTAGTTTATGCACAAGATTGCATGTAGCGGTATGGTGTGTTGCTAACATTTTGATCTGTTAGAAGGTGCTTTTGCAAGCAGTTCCTGAAATGCAGTATAATGAATGTCCACGAAGTCCAGTGTGGCTGCACACTGAATAAAAGTCCTTGGCTTGTAAAGTTTTCATTTTACTTTAGTCTTTTTGTATAACATGGTGATTGCTGAATTGTCATAAACATTTAAAGGATTGTTTGTGTATATTACACTTTGAGCTGCATGTCAATTTGTACACTGGATGGTTTGTTTGGGCAAAAGGAACATTTGGTTGAATGTTTTTCGGGGACTTTTATTTTTGACATAATGGTGTCTCCTACCATTTCATACCCCCGGCCATTACTGTCTATGGCAATTGTATTTTTTTCTTCTTGTTTATAAGCCTCTTCATTGAAATATGGTTCAGTGCTGCTTGTGTGAATCCATTCACCTACCCAGAAGTTTGAAAAGGTATCTATATTGACATTGTGCATGTTTAGAAGTACTTTTTGTAATTCATTGATTAATTTTGTGAGTGGTTTCATTCTGTTTAAAATCAATATAAACAGTGTTCTCTTTAGTAGAAATGCACTGTCGATTAGAGCTTTGAGGATTAGTCTTCTGCAGTAGTTTTTAAGGGTAGATTGTGACTTTGCAGCTGTTTTTATAATATTGTGAAGAGTTCTACGGTGGAAAGCTTTCTGTGAAATTGTATTTTTGGAATGCTTTACTGTGGCTACATTAACATTGTCCTCATTGCTTTACTGTGGCTAAGATAACATTGTCCTCATTGTCCTCTATTTTGTAGACCATATCTACTATTTGTGTGCTCTTTTTATAAATGTCTGCGTCAACAGACACATATTTGGTATTTCAGCAGATGTGTTTTGAATCTTAGCTATTTCTTTTTTGTGTGTGTTTGTTAGGAGGTTGGTGTTTGTGAGATTCTCACTAATGTTTTCGGAAGTTACTGAACTATAGTGTTAGGTTCATTAGTAGGGGTGCTTTTGTTTGTGCATCTTTTTTTACTTTTAGTTTTTGCAAGAGGGGCCTTCCTTGTATTAGTGGTGGCTGGTTTAGTTTTGTTGAGTGAGGTTACTAGCTGTTTTCTTTTAATGCTTTCTATACATCGTTTTGGAGGTGGATGACTATATGGCTTGCTTTTAGCCTTATCTGCTCTATTTTCTAAGTTTTCTCTGGAGTTTCTTTTTAGTAGTATTTTTGTTTTGTCTGTTGGGAAAAAGAAAGTGGGTTTGCAAGTTATGGAATGTATTTGCATTTACTGTGCATGGGTGTGTGGCTGTGATTGTAGAGATGATTAGAGTGTTGTGTGATTGTAGAGATGAATAGAGTGTTTTGTGATTGTGTAGTGGGATGGTAGCTGTGGTGTAAATAATGAGTAAGAGTGACATGAATGATGTTGATTCGAATTTCGAAAAAATACTCTATGCTGATATATATGGAAAGTACATTGTTACAATTAAAGACATATATATGCTATATTAATGTACTTACTTTGTAGGGTTTGATGAGTGTTAACTTTTTGGTAACTGTCTTCTCGAACTGTCTTCTTTCCTGTAATTGTAAAAGAAAGTTAGCGGGTACATGTGGTAATGGTGCAGTACTTTTAGTAAGAGAGCTTGTTATTTAGGAAGGTAGGAGGATTTGTTGGTGAGAGAAAGAGTTAATAAATGTGTGGTATCGGTGGTGGACTAAAGTATGTTTAACTGTTTTGTATGGGCAATTGGAGTACGAGTAGTGTTGTTTGGACCATTAGAAGGAACAAGGAACAAATGGGTGTAAGAAAAAGGGGCATGTCTAGGTTCTTTTTGTGCTGCTGATTTTAATTAAAGAAGTTTTGTGTTTGTGGTGCAATTTATTTGTAATCTGTTGCAGTTTTTTCTTTTTTTTAAATAGGGACATTGTGGCCTTGTGGTAATGCAATGGTGGATTGTTGCTGCAGCAGTGTGTGGTGTCTGATAGTACATGTTGGGAGAGAAGAGTACTTAATATGTAAGGTAAATTGTTGTATATAGACAAAATGTGTGAGCAGGTAGAGAATGGTGGCAGTGTAAGTGTTGTAATGAGTGAGGTTTGAGAGTGTGACATTTATATGGAATGAAACATGGAAAATGCTGAGAGTTTAAAGATATTTGTTTTAGGAGCATTTTCATGAAAGGTAAAACATTCATATGTGCATTCATAGCAGCATTGTATGTAAATTATTTGTAAAAGAAAACAGATGGAAAGGATGTGTAGAATCTTTTTAAGTGACACTTGGTGTATCGAAGTTTAATATGTTGGCAGTATGTGAATACTTTCCAACATGATCCGTTGTAATATGTAGGTGCTTATCAAGTGTTGTTTTTTTTCTTTGCATTCTGGGAGTTTCAGTTGCACATTTTCCATTAGGAAACTTGGACTACATTCCCAGAATGCAGGAAAAATTAGGAGTTGTGAGAAACCTGAAGGTGTCTCCCTAGCTAGTCCCCGGGGATCTGTCATCAAGGTGGCCAGGACACAGCCATCGCTATGGGATCAAGTTCCTGGGGGTAGACCAGTGAGGGAGGATCACCTGGATGGGGGATCCTTGGGAGTGGGAGTGGGACACTGACGGGTGAAACGCAGTAACTCTCTAGCTTTTACACCTTTTCCCCATCCTCTCATGGAGGACATTTCAAACCACTGCACCCCCTCATTTCCCAACTCTAACACTTTTGCACAACACAAAGGACAACGGACTAACATCAGAGCCATTTACCTGACATGTCCCAATACAAAGGTCAGGCAAAGTCAGGCAATTGATCAGAATCAGACACACCTGACAGCACTTTACCTTACTCACAGGGATAAAGGGTGGAGCCTTTTGGCTCCACAAGGTGGGGCCCTCTGGTGAGCCAGAGAGCCCAGTATGAACAAGATGAGTACAACAGACAGCACGGTGAGACAGCAACCATGCGGCTGTTCAAAAGAAGGAAAAAGGCGGCAAAAATCGAGAGGGTGGCAGGAGAGAAGTGACCTTGCCCTTTTTGTCCCAGTCCCGCAGAACCTTCGTGGAAGAGAGCCTAAGGCCGTGAACAATAGCACATGTGTCCTGCAGCAGATGTCAATGGTTGTCGGGACAAGCCTATGCCAATAAGCAGGTGTGAGGGAAGCTCCTGCACCCTTGGTACTGGCCTTGACTCCAGAGAAGCCAATAGCCAAGTGGTTCATCACAGCCGGTAATTCAAGTGGAGAACTGATAAGAAACGCGCTGTGTTGAGTGAGAATCGCAAAGTGGGAGGTTTTGAACTAAAGCAGATAAACTTTGAGTGAACTGTTGAAAGCGTAAAGGGGAGATCAGCTACAGATGGAAAAAGGCGCCACATGGGTGCTTACTCGATAGACTCTGGTCAAACCCCATATAAGACAAACTAAAAGTACCAGAAGGCCGTAGGAAGGCCAGCAGAATAGTTCAAAGTGGTCATGCAGAGGGTCAAGCAAAATCCCTGTACAATCAAAAGACTTTGACCTACAAACACTGTGAAAGAAAGCGAAGTAATTCCCACAAAGTGAACATTGAGAAAGCAAGGGAAAAGAAATCCCTCAAAATACAGAGGGGTCCAAGCCCGACCAAGGGAGATCCAGGGGTGAAGCTATCACCCAAAGTTGATTGATAAAGGAACTGTGATTAATTTTGGAATACGATTGAGAAGGGTCAGCACCCAGAACCGGGGGACCTAAGGGGTGAACCCATCACCTATCAAGTTTTGGAAAAGAACTTTCATTTGTTAAAGGAACTTTTGTTTTGTTGTTTGAACACATCAGGTCCTCGAAGGCAAGAGACTTTCAAGTGAAACAAGACTTAGCCATCAACGGCCCTTATAACTGAAAGCTTGAGGGTTAAAAGCTGAACTATCATCTCATGGTAGAAAAGCCCAAGAGAGTGTCGTGCGAGCTGCCATTGGAACTGTCGTCGCATGCTAGAGAAGTCTGGGACTGTACTGTGCTTCATGCTCCAATCTTACCCCAAAATGTGGGCAAGGGACACCCAGGCTACTGCATCTGACATATTATTTAAGAATACTTCTTTCTTATCTTGAGAACTATCACACACCCCTTTCTGTATTAGTTGTGAGGACTGGCAATAGGTTTCTTAATATAGGCCCTTTTTAGTTTGACACAATGCCACTAGGACTGCCTTATTTTTCATTTGATGGTTGACGCTTGTTCCATCTTAGATTATACATTTATCCAACCTACTGTCACGACCCTTATCCCAGACCCCCACTGGCAAGCCCACTTGCCAGATAAAGTCAGGGTTTGGGGCTCCATTAAGGCCTTAGAGGTCTTGCATCCGCTCCCAGTATTCTCTTGGAGTCAGTCCTGGCGCCGCTGGCGCCAGGCTCATATTCATTATGGATAACATTTTTGAACGGGTACTACTTTTCATTAAGCCTGCAATTAACATGGAGGCATTCGCATAGCTTGGTCCCTAAGAACTAAGCTATGCGGTATAGTGTTTTGGGTGTGGTGGCCTGGGACTACTTTACCTGGACTACTTCGCTGGGAGGCTATTTAGACCACACCCAAGCAACAGAGCATGCTTCGCGTTACTTTGCAGACTGCAACGTGACACTCACTGTGTCCTGTGATACCCCTGAGCCTCATAGCAACGAGCCTGCAGAGGAGACAAAAGCAACATCTTCAATAGAATCTTACCTGAAATCTCCATCCTGTCATTCTTTCTCCAGTGAACAGCTTCTTCTGGGCATCGCACGCCTACCGGAACAAAGCGACTTGAAAAGGAAAAGGAGAAAGACAACATTAGAAAATGCATACTCCGGCATTGGTTAAGCCACAAACATTAAAGGAAGCTTACCTGGCTGTTCACCTCACGGCCAGCATCACTCCGGAGTTCCACACCCGCTGGAGAAGGACCGCGACCTGTAAGGAAGAGAGGAAACACAGGTTAACAAAGGCAAGACATAGCGCATTACTTACTGGATTACAGCACATATCTTGTGCCATCATTTATCGGTGGTGCTCAAACCAACCAGTGCGCCACGCCGAATCTCCCGCACGCCTATGGAGAAAGAAAGGACATTATTAATCACAAAAGAAAGGCAGGCAAGAACAATCAGCGCTATGCTGCAATAAGACCTACCTTAAAGACACTTGAACGGGCATGTGCCAGTGAAGTAATTTGGTCGCCCACGCCCACTGAAGACTACACATCCCTGAGAAGAAGGCAGGATGGAGAGCACGCCTAATGACTGCAACAAGGTGAGGAGAGGGCCTAGGGGGGCTGAAGCCAAAGGGGTGTGGTGGGAGGATACTTACCCGAGTTGGCCAGTCTTGAACCCAGCCCTGTGTTTTCAGGCTAGACCTCCTCCGAAGACACAATCCGGAAATCGGGGAGAAGGTTCCGCCAACCAACCAAGGCTGAGTGGCGCCCCCATGGATACAAGGTGAGTGTAACACCTACACACCTCATTTATTGTTCAATAAACACCCTTGATTGCCACCAATGAATAAATAGAGTTTGATATCTTTAGTAGTAGGGAAGCTATCATTCCCCCTGTGAAAAGAGGAATGATTCCTATGGATTTAGTTTTGACCCCCCCCCACCGGGTGTTAAATTCGATTAGCCACAAAATCTGTCTTAGCATGGAAATTTGGGATAGATGTCTTAGCAGGCGTTATTGACCCAGACTTCCAGGGAGATATAAACATTCTCGTACAGAATCATGGCGAAGTCCATTTTGAGGTATGTCGGGACAACAAATTGCACAGGGAATTTTGGGGAGAGCTATGTTCCCTCAATTCCAAGAAAGTGAACCAGATGAAACAGACAGAGGTAACTTAAGGTTTTGGGGAAGCTCTTAAATCACCACCCATTGAAGAAAGTAAAGCAGTGGAACCCACCATCTATCCCGACCTAGCCATTGCCCAGAGAAATGATCCAGCCATTGCTTAAGATTTTTTACAAGCCATTCCTGAAGAAGGCAGAGAGAAGGGACGTCCCTTTTTCTTCTTAAAACTAGGGTTACTGTACATAAAAGAAACCTCCCATGAAGGTTAATGAAAAACCCAACTGGTAATACTTAAAAGTCACTGAAGGTTTGTGCTAGAAATCACACATTTCAATCTTACGGGAGGACATTAGGGCCAAGCTAAAACTCAGGCGCATATTAGTGCGAGGTTTTACTAGCCAGGTATTTACGCTGACATCAAAACTTTCATACAAACATGCAAGATATGCCAAAAGACAAACCCGTATGTTCCATTAACTGCCCCTCTGAACCCATTACCAATTATAGAAGTCTACTTTTCACAAATTGGCATGGACATAATAGGAACTCAGGAAACATCTAGGTTGGGCAACAATTATGTCCTGGTGATCGTGGATTACGCGATCCAATATCTCAAGGCATTCCAAATGTGAAATAATACCATCTAGGGTTGGCTTTCCCAAGACAATACTGACAAATCAGGGTTAAAATGTTATGAGTAAGCTTATGGCCAAAGTCAAAGAGCTACTGCATATTACCACCTTGCAAACTTCTGTATACCATCCCCAAACTGATGGTTTGGTAGAAAGATTCAATAGGACCTTGAAACTAATTCTAAGAAAATTTGTAGACAAAGACGGGAAATACTGAGACCGAATGATCCCATGGGCACTATTTGAAGTGAGTAAAACCCCCCAAACTTCCACAGGATTCTCTCCCTTTGGGCTGCTCTATGGAAGAGAACCGAGGGATCTCCTGCACATGCTCCAGGAAACCTGAGAAGAACATGAAGAGGCCCCTATTCCAATATCCCAAACTGCCAATAGAATGCGAGAACACATGAAATTAGTCTGGGACTTAGTTTGTACTCACATGGGAAAGGACCAAAACCAGCAAAAGGCCAGCTATGACAAGAAAGTCCATTTACAATCTTTTTCTATCGGACAGAAAGTACTAGTCCTCTTGCCCACCTCAGAAAACCAACTGTCTCCAAATGGCACAGACCTCATAAAATTATAGATAGAATGGGAACGTGCACATACAAAATATCCCAACCAGAATAAAAACAGAAAGTCCACTTATACCACATTAACCTCCTAAAAGAGTGAAAAGAAAACCCATCATCCACCCATGCCAAAATGCTAGCCTTCCTGGTTCCCGAAGACATAGATAACTTTGACTTAATTCCATCTGAGTTATCTAGCCAACAACGAGAAGATCTAAAGCTTGTCATAGTTCCATTCCGTGATGTATTCTCAGAGAAACCGGTAAGAGTAAAAGGTACTTATCATTACATCTGAACACCTAAAGGCAAAGTAGTTTACCTAAAACCTTATCATCTGCCAGAGGCACGTTAACAGGTAGTGATTGAGGAAGTCAACAAAATATTGAAGGCTGATATCATGGAGCCTTCCTCAAGTCCATGGTCCTCTCTTATTGTATTGGTCACTAAACCCACCGGTCCTGGAGATTCTGCATCGACTTCTGTCAAGTCAATGCCATATCAGACTTTGATGCATATCCCATGCCACGCATTGATGACCTAATTGATAAACTAGGAACAGTGACTATCTATCTACCCTAGATTTAACCAAGAAGTACTGACTGGCAAGCCCCAGTATATGGGCCCTCATTACAACCCCAGCGCTAAACCATGGCGCTATTAGCACCATGGTTGGTGTCGGTGTTGTAACGAGTCCGCTATGGTGGAATGGGGAAATACCGCCCCATTCCAAGGTTGGCGGGCGGTATTTCCCCATTCCACCATGGCCCTTCCCCATTCCCATTTTTGCCCCATATGGCTCAATGGGACTGGGGAATGCGCTAAGTACGGTACCGCAAATTGCGGTACCGTAATTAGCACTGAGGTCCCTTTGCGGCACCCTACTTTAACGGCTGGTAAAACCGGCCGTTAAGGTCGGGTCCCACAAAGGGACCTTGTAATCAGGCATTAATGGTTTAACGGCACCAACACCTTTTACGGCGCCGTTAAAGCCTTAACGCCAGGGTCGTAATGACCCCCATGGACAAAATAAGAAAAAACTGCATTTTCAACACCCCTCAGGTTATTCCAGTCAAATGTCCTCCCTTTCGGCCTGCAAGGTGCACCAGCTTTGTTCCAAAGTCTTATGGATAGCCTCCTACAATCCTATTCAGACTTTTGTGGAGCTTACATTGACGATATCATCATTTATAGTAAGACCTGGGAAGGCCATCTCTTCCATCTTTATACCATCATGAAAGTCCTTACGAATGCTGGTCTAACTGCAAAGCCAGCTAAATGCAGATTAGCCCAATCAGCTGTGAAATATTTTGGCTTCTTCATAGGAAATGGAACTGTACAGCTCCAACATGAAAAAGTAAAAGCAATCTTGGATACTCCAACTCCCAAGACCAAAAGAGACCTTAGAGCTTTCCTTGGGTTAATAGGATATTACCATAGATTTATCCCCAACTATTCAGATAAAATGGCACAGTTGACAGATGAACTTAAAAATGCGGAACCCCAGAAACTTCACTGGAGCGAGGACGATGAGGCATGCTATAACATCTTAAAGCAAACACTATGCCAAAACCCAATCCTGAAGGTAGTCGACTTTTTGAAGGAGTTTGTGTTACAGACAGACATCTCCCTTACAGGGCTAGGGGCCGTCCTATCCCAAATTTGTGATGGACTAGAACACCCCACACTATATACGAGTTGCAAGTTATTCACACATGAGAAAAACTACTCTGTGGTGGAACTAGAGGCCCTAGCCATCAAGTTGGCCATTATCCATCTCAGGTACTATTAGGAAGAAAGTTCACTCTGGTTACCGACCACTCATCTTAAGTATGGATTAGCCAACGTAAAGAGTCCAATCCTCGGGTCATGCAATGGTTTTTAAACCTTCAACCCTATTGCTTCACGTTCAAGCATTGGAAAGGAAAAGACCAAGGAAACGTGGATTTCCTTTCCTGGTTCCCCTGTGAAATATATGTGGCTAAATCGCATAGAGGAATGAGATGTGATAAACCTGAATGTGTCTCCCTAACTAGTGTCCGGGGATCTGTCATCCAGGTGGCCAGGACCTGGCCATCGCCATTGGATCCAGTTCCTGGAGGTGGACCAGTGAGGGAGGATCCCCTGGATGGGGGGTCATTGGGGAGTGGGACACCAATGGGTGAGACACGGTATCCCGCTTCTTTTTAGACTTTTAACCCATCCTCTCACAGAGGACATTCCAAACCACTGCCCCCCCGCCCCATTTCCAACTCTAACACTTTTACAAAACACAAAGGACAATGGACTAACACCAGAGCCGTTTATCTGACATGTGCCAAGACAAAGATCAGGCAAAGTCAGGCAATCAATTAGAATCACACACACCTGACGGCAAGGTGGAGCCAGAGAGCACAGTACGAGCAAGTCGAGTACAGCAGACAGTGCAACCAGACAGCTGCCACGCAGCAGTTACAAAGAAGGAGAAAGGTGGCAGGAATTGAGAGGGTGGTGAGGAGAGAAGTGTCCTTGCCCTTTTCCTCCCAGGCCCACCGAACCTTCCTGGAAGAGAGCCTAAGACTGTGAACATAGCATAAGAGTTCTGTAGCTGATGTCAACGGTACACAGGACAAGCCTATGCCGAAAAGCAGGAGCAAGGGAAACTCCTGCTCCCGTGTCCCAACCATGACTCCAGAGAAGTCAAAAGCAAAGTGGTTCATCACAGCTGGTGAGTCGAAGGGAGAACCAATAAGAACCAGACTGTGTTGAGTGAGAATCGCAAAGTGGCAAGTTTTGAACTAAAGCAGGTAAACTTTGAATGAACTGTTGAAAACGTAAAGGGGAGAACAGCTACAGAGGTAAAAATGTGCCACGTGGGTGCTAACTTGACAGACCCAGACAGACCCAGATAAAAGAAACTAAAAGTACCAGTAGGCCATAGGAAGGCCCGCAGAATAGGCCTAATTGGTCACACAGAGGGTCAAGCAAAATCCACATACAATCGAAAGACTTTGATCTACAAACACTGTGAAAGAAAGGGAAGTGATTCCCAAAGTCAAAGTGGACATTGAGAAACTAGGGGAAAAGAAATCCCGCAAAAGACAGAGGGGTCTGAGCCTGACCGAGGGAGGTCCAGGGGTGAAGCTGTCACCCAAAGTTGATTGATAAAGGAACTGTGATATATTTTGAAATACGATTGAGAAGGGTCAGCACCTAGAAGAGGAGATGTAGGGGTGAACCCATCAACCAGTGAGTATTGGAAAAGAACGTTCATTTGTTAAAGGAACCTTTGTTTTGTTGTTTGAACATTTCAGGTCCTTGAAGACAAGAGGCTTTCAAGTGAAACGAGACTTACACATCGATGGCCCTGATATCTGAAAGCTCGAGGGTTAAAAGCTGAACTATCATCTTGTGCTAGAAAAGCCTGAGAGTGTGTCCTGAGAGCTGCCATTGGAACTGTCGTCTCATGCTGGAGAAGTCTGAGACTGTACTGTACTTCAAGATCCCATCTTACCCCGTGTCCAAAACGTGGAGAAGGGAGACCCAGGCTACTACATCCTGACATATTTTTTGTGAATTCTTCTTTCTTTTCTTGAGAACTATCACACACCCCTTTTTGTATTAATTGTGAGGATTGGCAATAGTTTTCTCAGTATAGTACATTTTATTTTGACAACGCCACTAGGACTGGCTTATTGTTATTTTGATGGTTGACGCTTGCTCCCATCTTAGATTTAGCTTTAGATTAGGTATTTATCCAACCTGTACACAGCATTAATTGTTCAATAAACACCATTGAACGGTGATCACTTGTGTCTGTCTTACTTGTCGCCATGAGTTCCTCACAGAGTGGATAAGCACCAATAGATTGGAATGGGTCATGTTAGCAGGTATGCATGTACTGCCAAGATGTTAAACTTCCACACAGTAAGTGGCACTTAAAAATGTTGTACAAATCTATTGCATCAGCTTTTTGTTTCTTTTCCAAAGATGTTATACACAGTGCTGCTATAAATGCATAGAGGCATTTAGTAACTTTAATGAAAATGCTCCAAAAAATAAATATTTTCAAACACACAGTATTTTCCATTTTTTATTACATATAAATTTCACACTTTTGAATCTTGCAGTGCAGGGCTATTCTTTGCATTCTGGGGTTTGTAGTCAGAGTTGTGTGATGGGAGAAGTGGAATTACAAGTCACACAATGCAAAGAAAAAAACAAGACGCGATAAGCACCTATAGAGGGGAATGGGTCTTGTTGGCAAGTATGCATGCATTATGTAACACGGAGTGACCTAATAGGTTAATTCCTTGAGCACAAAGGTGTGCATTTATTTGCTGACAGACATTGATGTGGAGAAGCTCCTCTTAAGCGCGGAAAGACAGTGGTTTTGAAATAATACTCTGCAGGCCCGGTGTCTGTGTAGTTTTTGTTGATTTGAGTAAGGTTGGAGCCTTGTGTGTTATGGGCACTCAGAGCACATGTGCAAAACATTTTACCAATATAAAGAGAAAATCCTGAATTACCACCAAGGGTGGGTTCGGGGAACTGTGGGCAAATTGTTTAAACCTTGGTCCGAGGAGGGGAGACATGATAAAAATATAGTGGAACATATGTATACACATTTGTTGTCAACTCAAAAAGAAAAAAGGTTGAAAAATAGGCAGAATATATTTATTTATTTTATTAATTCTTCGTTTGTTAGGCGCTTATCAGGAAGAATATGAAATACAGTGGGGGGAGGACACACCAAATATGCCTTGTGAGTGTTCAGAACGTGCAAGTGCAGTAAGCAGGGAGAATGGGATAGGTGCTGGGGTCCTCATGGGTGAGCAACAGGTGAAGTGCTATGCAAGGTAAGTGCAAGTCTCCAGGGTGGAGGGTGAGCTGAGGCAAGTGCTGAGGATAGACACAGGTTGGGGCGATTCAGTGTTGGAGGCCAGGGTACAGAGGATGCATAAGGGCCTGAACACCAAAAAAGCAACTGTGAGATTAGCAGAGGAGAGAGTGGGGGAAGGAGGAGGTAAAGAGGAAATTCTTGAGGAGCTTCCAAAATTTAAGAAAATTCTGCTCAAGACTAAGAGGGAGGGGAAGGCAGTTCCAAAGGAGGGAGCCAGCTGAGGAAAGCGATCAACCTCCTGCCCTCTGTTTAGCGAAACATTTTACACATAAAGTGTTGGTGCCAGAAGAGCGCAGAGGTCTATTTGAATTATGGAAATGCTTTAGGAGGAAGAGAATGCCCCTGATGATAGTACAGAGGGACCAATCAAGTACACATACAGGCCAACACCCTACAGTGTACACCAACCCCTGGTTTTCACACCCCAAATGAGTACACAAAGGAACATCAGGGTTACCGATGTAAGATACCCGAGACCCATTAATTATGGAAATAGAAAATAAGGCATGCAGAGAATTAGAGGCAGCATTGCAGAAGGCAGAAGAGAAGCTAGCGAAAGTATCTCAGGGACAAGGGAAGTGGCAGTGCATGGCAATAGGCAAAGATTAATCGAGGGTGGCACATATTCTCTTCATGGTCAACAGTAAAGCTATCAAAAACACAAGTGAGGAATCCCCCAATCCAGGGGAGGGTCCAGAAGGTCCACAAGATAGGAACAAAAACCACAATAGAGTAGACTATGACTCAGTATACACTCAAGAGGAAGAAGAGGACAATGCCGATGAGTGGGAGACAGATGATCAGGGAACAGTTTCAGCTCCCTATCACGTCCTCACTCCATTCACAACCTTGGCATCATCA
Source organism: Ambystoma mexicanum (assembly GCF_040938575.1). NCBI lineage: Eukaryota > Metazoa > Chordata > Amphibia > Caudata > Ambystomatidae > Ambystoma > Ambystoma mexicanum. The sequence goes on from NC_090928.1 coordinate 1,012,126,200, forward strand.
GTCTTCTGAACACTGTTGTGAACCAACAAAATCTGTATTCAGCAATTTAAGCTCCAGTGTTGTGTATATATTACTATGAATCCTTCAGAGCCCTGCTCACTCAAAATGGCAGTCTTCTAGTCCTGCTCAATATTCTCATAGGTTTCCCACTTAGATATGCCTGCCACCATTTGTAACATTCCCTCTCTGTGTATTCAGCAAATTAACCTTTCCTATATTATAGCACTAATTCCCTACAGTGTGGCAAAAACAAACTTAATCCTACTTGTGTTATATTTTGCTAAACAATCATGGCGGGTGCACCAAAATATTCCAGCTTCCTTACAATATATAGTTTTGAATCCTGCAGATTCCTCACAAAAACCGTACCTAAAGTCTCCTCCCAGGTGACCAGGGAAAGGCAGATGCTTACTGATCCTAACCAGGAGGATCATCTGGGAGGAAAGGGGTTCCAGGGAAATAAAAGGACTTTGTGGGATGAGAAGCAGTATTGGTCTTCCTCAAGGAAGGGCATATCGATAATGCCGGAATATGTTGAGGCTTTTTGTCAAAGAGAGTGTTTATTTTCCCAAGCTGACTGTCGACATATATATGAAGAGAAACACCAAAAGTTATATTCTGAAAGTCAGAAAAACCCTTTCAAAATCATTGACATTTGTAAGCATAAAATCTCCTATACGTCCCGGAGAAATGAGCAAGGAAAGCCATTAAATATCACCAATCTTTTTCCTGAATAATAATTCTGTAAAGTCAAATCCTCATAGCACTGTGGGGAATGGGTATAAGCTGAAATATTAACATGATAATGAAACTTTCATGAAGGAAACTGAAGTTCCATAATTCCAAAAGAACTGGGACGAGCAGTTATTGAGGAGAAAAGAACCAGAGGAGAACTGGGAGACGGAAAAAGCCCCCTCAGGTGCAGGCCAGCAGAAGGAGTTGCAGTAGAAGGTGGAGTGGTTTTCCTACCTCAATGTTGCGGCAGAAGAAGCATAGGTTGCATTGGAGCAGAGACCCCGGGACCACAGTGGCGTGTGAGATCGATGCCGTTGCTGAGAGGATCCAAATTGCTCCAGACCTTGACTGCAGAGTGGGCGCAGTAGAATGCATTGGGAGAAACAACTGTGCCATTAAGGAACTCATCTGAAGAGGTTGCGCAGTGGAAAGCACACTTTTTGTAAACTTTCCCCACTTGTTTTGCATGTACCGGTGACAGGCGGGTACCAACATGTTCTTGGAGGCAGGAGAGTCCTGCAGAGAGTAGGTGAGAGCAGCAGCGGAGAGGGGAGAAGAAATTACCAGACCACATGGGGATGCTGAAGAAGAGGATCTGGAGGCAGCGAGGTGGACAGAAGCACACACCAGACCCGGTGAGTTCACTGTTAGATAGTGACCCCAGAACACTCCGTGTACACCCGTTGGCCAAGTCCACGAGCCTCAACTATATTAAAGACATAAGTGAAGTGGACCCATGCCCTTTTGAATACCGAACTAATAGAAAACAAGTAAACACTTCTGTTGATAACCAAACTGATTTAAAGGACCACAAATGGCAATGTAAAAGTCTGATTGCCATATCAGAAGCAGATGATTGTGAGATTGTGTGGCACACAAAGAGTAAACATGAAGGGGCTATATTTATGATAAGAAAGGCAAACACTCTTTGCCAAAAGAGAAATATACCAAAGAAACTGAGAAAGAGCCATAATCGCCTGAACCAAAAGAAGACAGTTGATGTTTTCCATGTTGATAAAACCTACTCCCCATATAAAAAGGAGGTCCTAGGTGAGAAGGGCTTAAACTCACATTTCCAAACCCAAAGAAGTCTAATACTGAATCATAACCCTTATCATCAGTTGGTCAGTGGACACGGGAAAAAAGAAGCATGGCAGGAAGGCTGCTCTTTTGAGGGAAGTCGTTCAGAGGGAGTTGAGCATAAACTACAGTGAACGTGTTAACCATACGGGTGTAACAAACCACATCAGTGTGGTTTTTGTTTCCCTTGAAGTGGTTCTTATTTTTGAAGTTGTGAAGCAAAATGACATCGCTAAATTGTTTTGTTGGTGTTTAAACGTTACCACTGAAGTACTGACAAGTAGTTGTCTACTCTGGCTCGGCAGGGGAGTATACCAGGTCAAACGTTATTGTAGTATTTGGATTTGTTCTGGCAGAGAGTACACCAGAATAGAAAACGTTGTCTTAATAAATCTGGCAGGTGAATGGGCCAGATGGAAGCATTTGGAGAACTGTAGTATAGTTGGAAGCCTTAAACAAGAAGATAAGTTGAAGAACCACTAAGTATTTTGTTGATTGATACAGAGTCATCCTTACAAGTTAGTAACATTGAAGCACGTGTTATGTGAACTGCAGCTGAAATCTCTATTATATGAACTGTTGTTGAAGTCTTTAATACAGTCAAACACAGAGACTCTAAACAGAAGCTATATCAATAATGTGGAACTGTGAATTTCTTAAACTTCGAAAAAAAGAGAACGTTGTTACAATACAGGATTTCCTTAACCTTTTTAGAACTGTTGAACAAAATCCTACCTGAATCTGGGGAAGGGAATTCACCCTGAATAGAAGGAGAAACATATTTGATGTGAATGTAACTGTTAAACGTGAGAAATCCTCATCAGGGTAGGGATAGTGAGGCATTTATCGAACCTTTGGTGTTAATAAAAATGGCATCTTCTGGAAAACCTTCACAAAGTTGTCAGCCTCACATTTCTAACCCCCTCCCAATATGTCCTTTCTTGTATAGGTACTGCCGGGGGCATGACCTTGTGCATCACTGGTCTTATTTGTACCATCACAAAATGTCTTGCTAAGATTTGTAACACATTGAAAAAGAGTTGGCCTTACTCTCTGCCATTAGCATTGTTTGCTCTTCGTAGCCAGTCAGGGTCAGATCATCATTTTTCTCGTCATCAGTAAAAGAAAGGAGGCTGCATACTCTGCTCAAAAAGGTCTCGGAGCCCCTCTACCGAGAATGAACATGGCCAAATAACCTGTACTATGGGGAGATGCCCACTCGAGAGGGTCTACAACCACGTTTTAACTCATTGTACCTTTCACAGAGGAGAAATATACATTTGCATATCAGTCTTTGTCTCCTCCTGCTCCTACTCCTGCAGGTGGGTGGTGGATCTGTTGTCCTTCCAGGTGTCTGTTATGTGGATCCATGTCTTGTGGCCGGCAATTTTGACCACTGTGGGCGTGGCATAGATGATGTCGTAAGGTCCCTCAAATCAGGAGCAGGAAAAGGGGGGGATAAGTGACATTGATATTTCTTTAACTTCTCTGAACTCGATGCGCCCCCTTGGGCGGATGGACGCTGACCTCACAGCCATCAGGAACAGAAGACAATGTTAAAAAGATGCCTTGTATAATTTTTCTTTTCTTCTCTCTCTCTTCTTACAGTTAAATTTATATGGTTGTTTTCTAGGGGTGGGTCCAATAACATCAACTGCACTGCATATATGCCAGTGAATAGTAGCGTATCCGTGACCGCAATTAGGAGGGATGTTTCAAACTCAGGAGTTTATTTAGGCAGTGTTAATGATGTGCATCACCCAGAACTGACAATATGTGCTACAACCACATGAATGTAGTGGACAGAGGGAAGTCAAGACATTCTTGCTATGTGTGTTTCATCCCCCATGCAACAGGCATACCCGGACTGTTTATATCACAAGTATTGTCACCAGAAGAAGTTCAATGTTTAGTGCACCTTGCCTTGTGTAGGGTGCAAGGGTTGAATCAGGGACACAGGGTCCAAGCACAATGGGTAGAAGCTGAAACAAGAATGTACACAGATAACTACATAAATATAAAGAAGATGACAGACACTGACAGTTTGAAGAACCAGATACTGAAATATCAAACAGTAGGGCAGAGGAAAGGCAAAGCAGTCTTTAGGGTGCTACTCCTGTTCAGGTGTCCTGATGAAGTAGGACACGAACAGCTTCAGTGCAAAACAAGACGTCAATCGCAGATCGAAGATGATGTTTATTTGGAGATAAATGGATCGAAGGGCTAATGGGGTGCAAAGTAAGAGGAATGGTTGGATTATCATAGAGTGCAGCATCACAAATAAACGAGGCTTGTTTTTCAGTTTTGGAGGAATTTGTTAAGAAATGGACGATGATTGACCAGCATCAGAAGCGTACTAACATTCACACAATTCTCCTTGTGTTTCAGAAGCAACGGCTGCATGCATGTGGGGACTAACACACAGTGTAACATGACCATCGATCTGCCAGACATCACAGGGGGAACAGCAGCCCTCATGGACATATATTGGATTTGTGGTGTTTTGGCCTACACCCAATTGCTGCCATTATGGAAGGGTGTGTGTTCCTTGCAAACCCTGTAGTTTCCCATGCGCATTATCCAAGATTTCAATCTCACCAAAATCAGCAAACACCCCATTCTAAACCAGTGCACCTCATGTATCAGCAGGACCAGCGCTCTTTGGGCTTCCAATGTCATTGATGCAGTAATGACTTCTCCCAAGACTCTGGTGACAGACTAAATACTGTTCCTGAGGAGTTTAGACTGTTTAGTAAAGCTGAGACATTATTTTAATCTCTTCTTGCTCCTGGTATACAGTCAGTGGTGAATGCAAAATGGCTCTAAATAACCTGTTTGGGAGCTGATTCAACTGGCGACCAAAACCCCCTTAATGCAAGCCATTCACTCACTACACCCTTTGAGCACTATGATGCAGAAAGAAAGGCGTTCACAGAACAAGATTGATTCCTGACTATGTTTTTGTGGGTACTGTTGTAGATGGGTAATACATTCAAAGTGCTGATTCCTGTCCTTGTTCTGTTTCTTGTCATTCTTTGCACATGCCAGCTGGTTATGAGTAGCTGCAGAAAGGTGGATGCCAAGAGAATGCCTATGATGTCAAAGGTGGGGACACTCCCCTTTTAATTTAATTTTTATTAATATAATACAGTTTTATACATAAGTAAAAACCTTTACACATAACATAAAAATAATCAGACAAATCAATATAAAAATCTACTAAAGAGCAAACTAAACTGAACAAAAACATTTCCTAATATATATCCATATATTTGCAAAGGACTAAATACTCCTTTTCAGCTCTGAATTTTACAGAACAGTTTCCATATTGAAAAGGGGATTTAAAGTAAAATAAATGAAATTAATAGGATAACATTCAGATCTCTAGACACACATAAGGTTGACATTAAAATAGAGTAGAGATAAGAACAACAAGTAATATAGAAAGTGAAAAGTGAAAGCCATGCAGGCATATTCTTAATAATATATGTACAAATTAGTCACCTGCTTTGGTTAACTTGAACATTCATATCTAGCTTTCTAATTACCTTCCAAAGAGGTAACATAGTTACAGTGCCCGCCCTAATGCAACGATTCATACAAATTAAAGCTTCACGCCATACCTGAAATAAGGCTAAATGTAATTTAGGATCTAGTGTATTAACACATTGATACCAAAATTCCACCTGCCCTAAATATTCAAGATTGTTTACAAACTTCCCAAGATGTTTTACACGGCTTCTGCTCATCTCTCGACATTGGGTAAGCACATGACGGGCAGTTTCTGACTCTGTGTGCAATGCACATATTCTGCAATACCTTTCTGTTTCCACCAGGCCCATTTCTGGGCCTCTGGATTGAAGAGTTGGCAGATGGTTGATACGCAGAAGCAGAACAAAACGCCTTAGAGATTCAGAGGGGCAGAGATTTAAGTAAGGCTGGGTCTTTTTAAAAGTGAACAAAACATCTGGGATACATTTATAACTTTTCAGGCTTTCTAGATGTTCAAAGTTGCTCTGCCAATCCTAGAGGTTTAAACGTTTGTGCATGCAGTGAAACAGGTATTCATTCTCCTTTTGTCTCCACTCCGGGGACCAGCTTATTTCCTCAAATAAGGTGTTCATTTTCATTTCTAGATTGTGTTGTCTACCTACATGTACATCTTTCTCTATAGCAACAAGGAGCAAATTAGTAGGCTTGTTTTTGATTCTAATAAAGAATTCAGCTCTCTTCCGTATCACAATAGCTTTGAAGGAGATAATCCCTAACTCGAGCCTAATCACAGCCATTGGGATGCACTGAGGAAGGCTGAGAATTTTTCTCCAAAACTTGCCTTCAACTAACTGCAACCACTTCAAATTCATATTAATCAGAGGGTCAAGGCCGTAAGTCACCATTGGTACCAAACATTGTATGTACAATTGGAGTGCCGTCCAGATAGAAAAACCACTCTGATTCCGTGTGAATTTATAGATTAACGCTGTAAATTGTGCAGCTTTAGTTTTACGTGCCTGGATACAAGTGATATAGTTTCCCCTGCTATCAAAATCACTGCCTAGGTATTTATACGAGTGTGTATAGTTTATTTCAATTGATTCGACAAGCAAACGGGGCCTAGCCATCTTGCCCGCTGTATATAGTATCAGTTCTGTTTTGCTGTGATTGATAACCTATCATCGGCCTCAGCGTAACGCCAGAGTTGTTCTGCTGATCTGAGAATCCCACTGAATGTGTGATCTAAGATCACCAGATCATCCGCATATGCCAATGTCGTACAATGGCTAGAGCCAATTGTTGGTGGGCACTTATTAATCCCCCGGAGATACTCAGGGGCATCAGAAACAAATAGGTTATAAAATGTGGGTACAGTTACACAGCCCTGCTTTACAACTTTTAGCTGAGGAATGGGGTTGGTCGTAGACCCCACGGTTATCTAGCCTAAGTTGTACCAATGGTTTGGTATGTAGGAGCTCAAGATAGTATAAGAGAGACTCAAGGCATGCCGGACTTTTCAATTTTCTCCACAGTAGGGCTCTGCAGACATAGTCAAAAGCTGCACTGACATCGACATACAAGGCGTACAACGGAGGGCTAGAATAAGAGAGAGCCTTATTCCTGAGAGAGTCCATAATAAACAAATTATGGGATGTGGAGTAGCCAACTCTGAAGCCGCTTTGAAAGCGATCTAACATTCCCGCTCCTTCAGCCCACTTCTGTAATTGCTTCAAGAGGAGTGAAGCAACCATTTTGCCCATACAGTCCAGCATGGACAGTAACCGATAGTTCCCAGGCCCGGTTCTGTGCCCTTTTTTGAATACTGGAATGAGGATGGCAGCCTGCCAAGATGCAGGAATACGCCCCTCCGCCAAAATTTTCCCAAATGGAATTTTCAACAAGCCAGCCCAGAATAGAGGATTACTCCTCATAACCACATTGGATAGGCCGTTAGGGCCCGGGGCATGGGAAGAGTTTGACTCTCCAATTCTGTGTTGGATCTCCTCAACAGAGACCGCAAAGGGAGGGTTAATAAGTTTAATATTATTGTGCATCGTAGCCTTATTGCAGTCCATACCATTATGATGTTCAGGAAAGGTAGACCACTCCTCAATACCCCTAGGATTAATCGTATGGGCAGTTTTACTCCTATTGGCCTCCCCCAACACTGACCAGATGTTTTGTGTGTTTCTACTACATAATATTTTGACTGTGTGCTGCCATTTTACCAGTTTCCTACTCTTGTTATGTCTTTTTAGCCAAGTACGGTATCCATTATTTAGTTTCCTAGTACTATTGGAAATTACCACAAGGGAATATGCCACAGATTTAAGCTTACAAATGTATTTTCTAAGCCTCCGTTTTCTGTCTCTGATGGCACTGTGAAAAGAAGAATCTTTCGGGGGTTTCCCCACCATCATCTGTGATCTGCAGGAAGCATGAGTCCCAGAAAATGCGCATGTCCATCTCTCAATTTGCTCAGAAGACATACAATTGAATCTATGTACACATTTCAGGTCCCAATCACCAGCAGCCTTAGTTGCTTTCAAAATATTTTTCTCTGACCATCTTATGCGGTTAAGAGTGTGGCAAGCAGAGAGATCTTCCAGTTTGATAATCCCCACCTGGGGAGAAGAGGTCCCAAACTGAATTATGAGGGGATCATGATCACTCCACTTGGTTTCCAGGACCGCCATGTCTTCAACAATTGAAGCAACCTCAGCACTAACAAATATGTAATCAAGAGTACTTCCCCCCTCCCCTTCCTCCAAATAACCTTGCCCGGTCTATCACTCTTAGTGCGCCCATTGATGATCTCAAGGACCCAACACTTAAAGAATCCAGACCAGCAGTCACCTTCAACGTCTGAAATTGTGTAGTCCATGAGGCTGATGTTGCTAAGAAAGGGATTGTTGCCCATCCCAATCCCACCTTTAATGTGGCAATTCAAGTCACCAACCACGATGACAAAATCATTCTCAGTATAAAGTCTCCATCTGCCCAATAGTTCATGTGTTGATTCCTGAATGAGCTCTCTATGCTTACCCCCAGGCGGGTTATAGGTATTAACTAGTAACATCTTTTCCCAAGTTAATTTTATCACAATGGTCACCTCAACAGCACAAATATAATTGTCATATTCAGTTGTGATCATTTTACTAATGATCGTGTTGGTGATCCCTATGATAATACCCCCAAAAGGCCGCCCATGAACTCCTTTTTGAGCTGGGGTATGGTATACGGTGAAGCCATCCATGGCAATTGGTAACAGTAACCACATTTCCTGAAGGAAAAAGAATGAATGCTTATTAATGAGGGGAAAAGAACCCTTAGACGTTAAGAAATGCTGGTGTCCATGCATGTTTCAGCTGAATATGGAACAATCTCATGGCTGCTGCAGTACCATGGGGAGCGAGCGTGCCAGCCATTTCAGAGAACTCTGGATGTCTCTCATCTGCACCTTCTTTCCAGCTGGTTGGGCAGGCTTACCACCTTTACTTTTGGACGCTGGGTACTTCACACTAGGTAGGGAGGGATCTTCCTTCTCCTTATCTGCATCAACCTCCAGCCCAACCTGCATAAGACTTTTCTTATGTGCTCGAATCAATTGTGCGGAGGCAAGAAACCCTGCAATGAAGCACTGAAACATTGGGATTACATACCCTCAGTGGTTCAACAAAAGAGAAGTCCTCGGAACGTATGAGACGCAATTGGGGTATGAGGTGAAGCATGGTTAAAACTTCCGATCTCGCCAACCATTTATCTCTTTTCTTCTGATTCAGATTCTTGATTATACACATTTTACTTGCTTTAGGATCTTCAGCGTCTGCAGTTTCTTACTCTTCCCGGCAATCCTCAGCCCCTGGCTTGACTTTCCTACGGGGCATTGAGTATTTAGTTGAATCACCAATAGTGCATACCAAAAGGTCCGAATCTGAATCACCTACACATGTGCTAGTCAATGTCCCGGCACCTTTAGCCGAGCGTTTCTTGGTTTTGCATCCTCTTTTCTTTGCTTTTTTTGATTTAACCTGTGGGGCGTTGGTGGCAGGGGGTGGGGAGGCAACTTTCACCACCACCTTTTTTGAGGCCACCCGTTTTGCCATGCGCCGCTGCTTTTTTTGTCATAGGCAGGTTCGGGCTGTCTTCAGATGGTGCAGTTGGGTTTTCATTATCCGGAGGTGCCGTAGGCTCAGTGGTCTACGCCAAATACACAGATTCAATTGACTCATTTTACAGCCCGGCCTTTGAATTTGGCAGTCCAAGTTGTATAATAGTATTAGTATGGATCCTCCCACAGAGATTTAGCACACTCTTGAGTGCAAATTGCATTGATGTCATTGACGCCTGCAGTTCAATTATGGCTGTATTATTAAGGCACTCAGCCTCCCCACCCCCACGCCATCGGCGTGTTCAAGCTCTTCAGTGTGAATGTACAAATCCGGGGAGGTCGATAACCGTCCCATAGTTGGGACTACAGGAGAAATAGGTGTCGGATGTATAGAATGATTTCCCGACATATTTGATGTGGAATTACCAGTTTGTTTCAGACTCACCATCCCATTAGAAACATGTACACACACAAACAGAGAAATGGAATGGAGACAGTGAGCATCCCATGATTTGAATAGAACAACTGATTGGTCCACCAGGAACACATTCTGATCCCCCTAGATCCAGAGAACTATTCGGGGGAATACATTGACTGTCATGGGGTTGGGGGGTTGCTGCTTTCTGACATGTACACCAGAGGAATACGCAGATCAAGGAGGCAACCTGCATAATGTCAGTAATGTGTGGGTACCAAAGACTGTTTTTGACAAAATGAAAGAAGCAAGTAAGGTAGTTAATGAATTAACTAAAGGGGGGACTGTTAGGATGCAAGTGCAATGCCCTAAAGGTAAAGGGAAGTACAAGCTGCAGTAATTCTATTAGAATGAAAATTTGGTCATTTTTAGCATCAGTATTTCTGTCATTTGTCGAAGCATTTCAGGGCATTTTCTAATTGGGTTTAGTTTTGCCATATTCTCTAGAGCACTAGGCTATAGAGTACATGGTGGAATGATGGGCAGCCAAAGATATTGTTATGGGATTCCTTTAGCATAAGGGCCTCTTGCCACATTTGCCAGAGTCCTGCCATACTCGACTAGGTCCCGTCAGTGTGTGTAGAGATCTGTTATTTAGGGCACAAGGCTGCAAAACTGAGCCCCTGTCCTACCATTTAATTATACTTTAGTCCTGCTTCCCGAGCGAGTATTCAGTGTGCCAAGTTCCTTGGAGGAAGGGTGAGGTGCAGAAAAAATATAATTTATTGTTACAGGGCCTAGCTTTTCTTAGGATCTGTAAGTGAAATGTAGAAAAACGTTTTGTGTTCCCAACGATAGATAAGTACAATAGTTGTGAATGACATATTTTGGTGTGAACAAAGCATACGGTGGAGACATATTTTCCCCCCTAGACAGTGTTGGGACAATGGGGTCTTCTATTGAATGGATTGGTAGTACAAACAATATGGTAAATTAATTTACAGAGTGGTGCCTCAGTTACATTTTTTATAAAGCCATCTGGTTCCCAAGAAATAGCCAGAAGACTGTGTGCCTGGGATAGCAACAAGTTTCAAAACAGGAGTTGCAAAAAGTGTTGCAGAATCAACTGCTACAATCCTTGGGAACTGTCTGGAATGCCAAATTGGCTAAGCTCATGGGAGATGATGTTACTGTGTCTAATTTGCTGACTTCACAGTTCACACTCACTACATGATTGGGTAGTTTCGGTGGGACTGCACGTCAGAAGTTACATGAACTTCTTTTGGCCAATGAGGGTATGCCATTTTAGTAAAGGTTGCATGTACAACTTTAGCCAATCAGGATGGAATATTTTTGGTTGACTGCCCAATTAGGTCATTTGAAGGGGGCTGCACTTAGAATGGTCATGGGTAATGTACTAACTAATGCATTGTGCCAATGTATATTGAGTTACGATATCTATATAGGTGGCAACCAATAGGGAACTTCAGATTAACATGTAATTGATATTTTTAAGGTATTCAAATGTTGTGGTTTTTGGCTTTAAATACTTTAACTCTATGTGGGCGGGTTGAACACATTTTCAGTTTTCAGTCCTGAGGAGCTGAGTGGCCCTCCTGGCCATGATTTCCATATATTAAAGCTGTTCTTCTTCCAAATCATGCACTCCATTATTGCTTAATGGGATTGATTGATTTGAATGACTTTTGGACCTACCCTACACATCTAAACCTGATCAGAGATTAAAAACCCAAATCTACCACATAAATCTTTTAAAAGAGTGCAAGGTAGACCCAGTGGAAACATCCTATGTGTCCATTGCCACATTATTGACAGACAGAAGTCAAGAACCAAATTTGATCTCCCCTGATTAACATCTGAACAACAGGGAGACATTCAAGCTCTATTGTCATATTTTACCAATGGCGTTCATAAAAAAACTGGGAGGGTTAAAAACGTTATTCACCACAACAGGACCCCATTACCACATGTGCTGAATTTAAAGCCTTATCACATCCCGAAACTAGGAAAGAAACAATAATCAGGGATGTAAATAGTATATTAGAGACAGATATCATCGAACCATTGGAGAGCCGTTGGTCCTCGCCAATATCTAAACCAGATCAGTTGTGGAGGTTTTGTGATTTCCAAAAGCTAGACTCCATCTCCCAGTTTGACAATAATCCTTTGCCTTAGATTGACAATTTAAATGACAAACGTTGAATGGCTAAATACATATCCAGGAACGATCTGACAAGGGCTATTGGCAAGTTCCCCTGAATCCCTCTGACAAGGAAAGAAATGCTTGTTCTACGCCGTGGGGGTTGTTTTAGTCCTACCTTTCGGACTGCATGGGTCCACCATCACCTTTCAAAGGATTATGGAGAAGGTATTGTAAGCATTTTCCCATTTCTGCTGTGCATACCTAGATGACATTCTAATCCATAGCCAGACTTCAGAAGAGGATTTATTCCATCTTTACAAAGTAGTGTTGGCCCTAAGGAAGGCTAGTCTGTCTGCTAACCCCAAGAAGTGCCATCTTTCACAGACAGCTGTCAAGTACCTTGGGTTCTTTGTGGAGAATAGGTTGGTGAAGCCTCAATGGGAAAAAGCAAAAGCAACCCAAGAAATATCTCCCCCAAAAACCAAAAGGGATCTTCAGGCATTTCTGGGACTCACTGGATATTACAGCAGATTTCTCTCAAGATACTCTACTATCACTGCAGTTCTAATGGATACACTTAATAATGCAGAACCCCATACAACTTAGATGGGAGAAGTGAGATCAGGACAGTTTTGACTTGTTGAAACATGTTACTCTGCGGTGTGCCTGTTCTTAAGGTACCCAGTTTTAATAGGGAATGTATCCTGCTGACAGGCACATCTAAAGTAGGTCTTTTGCACGGTTCTGTACCGAGAGTATGAGGGAGTAAAGCACCCCATCCTGCACCCCAACTCTTTAAAATCTGCAAGGAGCTGGCCAACCCTGCTGCAGTCTATACCCCTCCTGTTGCCTCCCAAGCTCTTTGCAATACCCTTGCCTCTCACCTCATTTAAAAAACCCAGGACATCCTGTCCACCCTCTCCATCCCCACCCCTCCCCTCTCCATCTGTTCTTGCTGACCGTCCTTCAGCCACCCCCCCACCATCCTTATCGTCCTTTCCTCTTTTCTCCCCTGACAAGGTCCCTAGACAAGTCCGATCTATGAAAGCCTCGTCAAAACAGGTTCATCCCTGTTCCTCTAAAACCATCAAGGACCACACTGACACCCTCGCTCCGGCACTTGCAGATTTCTGCAACCACTCCTTTGCCTCTGGATCCTTCCCCTCCCCTCTGAAGCACTCCCTTGTGCATCCTCTTCTCAAGAAACCCACAGCTGATCCTTCTTATCCAACTAACTATAACCCAATTTACATTACTCCCTTTCTGGGCAAACTCCTGGAAAAGTTGGACATCTCTCAGCTTAACCTTCATTCCAATTCTGTTGGCTGTCTCCATGACCACCAGTCTGGCTTCAGAGCTGCCAGAAGCATGCAAACTGCTCTCCTGAACATCTGTGAAGATCTGCTCTCCAACCTTGACTCTCACATTCCCTCTGTCCTCATCCTCCTCAATCTCTCTTCTGCCTTCGACTCAGTCAACCATACCATCCTGCTCAACCGTCTCTGTGAAAACCTGGGTATCACTGATCAGGCTCTGGCCTGGCTAACCTCTTTCCTCTCAGATCGACCCTCCCAGGCCCAACTTGGGTCCTTCCTTTCATCTATCTTCCTCTCTACCTCTGGTGTTACCCAGGGGTCTAACCTCTCGCCCTGGCTTTTCAACCAATATCTGGCTACTCTCGTCCACTGCCTTGCCACTTTCCTCTCAAATTTCCAGTGCTACGCTGACGGCACTCAAGACATTTTCAGGCTGCCCTCTGCCACCTCCTCTCCCTCTCTCATCTCTGATTGCCTAACTGCCATTCAAGATTGGTGTGCTGCCAATGATCTTTGTCTGAATGCCAGCAAGACAGAGATCCTCCTCATCGGCACACCTTCACCATAATTTCCCCTCACTCTCTGGCCGGCCTCCCTTGTCCCTCCTCCTACCCCCACCTGTGAGGCTAAGAACTCCAGGGTCATCTTTGACTCCACCCTTTCCTTCTCCACCCACATCTCTGAGGTCTCTAAAAAGTCAAATTTCCTACTGCACCTCCTCAGAGGTACTCTGCCTTTCCTCACCTTCCCGCAGAAGCTCATGGTATCCCAAGCTCTGGCTCTCTCTTTGTTGGACTATTGTAACAGCCTCTTTCTAAATCTACCTGCCTCCACTCTCCGCCCTCTGCAACTAACCCAGAACAGAACTGCAAGACTTGTCCTTGACCTCAAGCCCTGGGATCGTTTCTTTCCAGCTCTGAAATCTCTCCATTGGCTCCCAGTGGATGCAAGGATTACATTCAAAACCCTCTGCATTGTCCACAAGGCTTTCTGGGGCCTGGGACCTAAATACCTTCAGCTATCTCTCCGCAAATACCTCCCCTCTCGAGCTCTTTGCTCCTCTTCCTCTTACTCCCTCACTGTCAGTCGTTTTTCAAAGAAATACGCTGGGGTTAGATCTTTGTCTTCGGCTGGGGCCTCCCTCTGGAACAGCCTCCCTGCCACTCTAAAACTTGAGGAGAACCATCTCTGGTTCCGGAAGCACCTCAGGACCTTCCTCTTTTCTTCTGCCTTCGCCCCCCTCTGCCCTGCTTATCTGTTCTCTCTTGGCATTGTGCACCTGGCCACCCTCTGTCCTCCGGGCCCACGTACCTGGTTACCCCCCACCCTCCCGCACTGCCTCTGGGCCACCCCTTGTACTGGGGTCTGTATCTGTACCGATACAGCCCCCCCTTTTTCTTCCTGCACGTATCAGGCCTACCCCGTCTGCTGCCTTAAACCTAGCACTTGCAAATTGCTGGCTGCACTGCCACTGTCTGTTGCCTTTATTATTTATTTATTGTTATTTATCTGTTTCTCCTCTGCTTCGCACTTTCCACTTCTCCCCCCTTCCATGCACTTTTCCCTTCCCTCTCTCCCATGCACTTGCATGTTCTCAATGTCACTGAGCCTAGTAAGATTGCTGTTTTGTTCTCCCTTGTTCCCATCCCTTGCCTTGTCGCGCTCTGAAACACTTGTGTACGAGCGCAATAGAAATAAAATATCAATATCAATATCAATATCAGCAGAAAGCTCTTTCCTCACAAGAAGAACTAGCCCAATATTGAGTTAGAGGCCTTAGCTATCCAGTAGGCAATAACATGCTTAAAATACTACCTCACAGGTCACAAGTTTCGATTGGTGACTGACCATTCCTCTTTGACTTGGCTATGTCTGAAGAAAGACATCAGCACTAATATTATGTGTTGGTTCTTAGACCTCCAACCATATTGTTTTTCTATCAAGCATAGAAACGGGAAGGAACAAGGGAACATACATTGCCTATCTATGGTTCCCCTAAGTTCGTATGGGGAAGGCGAACTCGATAGGGCAGGGGTATGTGATTATTCATGGAATCACGTCTCTTCTCCCCATGGGGAGGCCTTCCCGAATGGGTGGCCAAAAGCAGGACCTCACAGGGAGAGAGTCTCCTCATGAGGATAAGGACTCCTGTTCAATAATAGAACTCCCTAACTCTCTTACCCTTGAGATCATGAAACCTATGCAGTATGATGAAAAACAGTCTGAAAGTACTACTGTATGTTGTTGCAATACCCTTTCCTATCTTCCTGTAAGAATTGATACACCAAGACAGGGAAATAAAATAAACATACTGTCTGATCTCAAGTCATCTTCAAATAATACTGCGAAAAAAAGATTGGTGGAGTTGTACAAACTACTCATTTGCCAAGTGCAGAAGGTACTGGGAAGAGGTGGCAATGAGGAGGCATGAGCAATACCCAATGGATACAAAAAAGGACTATGACACTCCTTTGGGGAGGACCTAGCTGTATGACATAACAATGGAGAACGGATTCAATGAGTAGCAAAGCAGGCATGAAGCCTGGCAGACAAGGAAGTTTGAACCTGGAAGCAAGAAGCTATGTCAGGGAAGCAAACCTCCAATCAGGAGGATGTTGACAGCAGGTGGAAGAAGTCCTTTTGCAGGATAACGCAGAGCAGTCCTGACTAGAATCTGGGAACCGACTGATGGTGGCATGACCTCGAGGCGGTTGACTGAGCAGTCCATTAATTGCACCTACACTACCTGGCCGTAGACCCCGCAGAGCCAAAGCATGGCAGTGGGGAGTGGAACGATAAGCAAGAAGAGCGTTTGGTGGGAAAGCAATGACCCAACACCCCATGAAGAACCAGTGATGTGTCCTCACTAAGAGGAGGTAACAGGAGTCCCGGGAGACCCGGTAGGCAATTGGTGAAGGGTACCGAATGTAACAAAGGCATCAGGAGAAATCTCCCTCATCTCAGTAGTTGTGTCAAGAGTATTGAATGGAAAGAAGGCATCAGGGGTAATCTCCTCGATATCAGTCTCTGTCTCAGAAGTACCAAATGCATTGGGCGTAATCTCCCTCGCCTCAGTCTTTGTGCTATAAGTGATGAATCTAAAGAAGGCATTGGGAGTAACCTCTCTTATCTCAGTAGTGGTGTCAAGAATATTGAATGGAAAGAAAGTCTCCGGAGTAATCTCCCTCGGCACCAGAATTGTGAAAGACATACCAAGTGTGGAGATAACATCACAAGTGATCTTCTAAGTCTCAGTTATTGTGTCAAAAAGATGAAAAGAGAAGAACATATTGGAACAGTCTCCTTTAACACTCGATCCTAAGGCCAGAGAGTACAATGAGAACAGTCTTCTTTGTCAAAGTGTAAGAAGGAGCAAAGGACACTATGGGAACAGTTCCCCTGGTTTACCAACAGGAAAAAGGTAAAGAAAGGCAAGGAATAATTGTGTATTGGAAACCAATGGAGTGTATGACTTGTATGCAAGCCCTAAGAGAAGCATAGGAAGAAATGCATTAGTTGATAAAAAAAAAACAGTTGCAGGAAGTTCTCCAGAGATAGGCAGTGGCTGAACCAACTGAACCTGGAGTCATTCACCTGGTTTTCCATATAATTGTTGAATCAGAAAATAAGGAAAAAGATTATCAACCAGCAGCCAATAAACTGACAAACTTAACAATGAGAAGGTTGCAGTTGCTTAACTGTTGGACCACGAGAAGTGGGTCATTCTCCTGGTATTCTCTACAAGAGCAGAAACTGAGCAATAACCAATGACTAACAGAAATGCACCCATAGGGCTGATCCCATTGAACCAGGAGAAGGGAGACATATTCTGCTAGTACTATTTATGTTAGTGTCTTTTGTTGGTGGTAAAGCATGAGTAGACTAGTTTGGACAGAGCACAGACACTGGACAACCACCCAGACGACGAGCACCCCAGTTATTCTTTAGCTAGGTAGGGAAACCCCTTTATGGATAGGGAAAGATAAGCCTTTTTCATTATTATTTAAATAAAGATCACAGTGAAAATGTCACCCTTTTGTTTAACTCCTTACTCTAGCACGCCACACTACCCAGTCCACCTCAATCTGTTGCAACTCAGAGGGATTTGGATAGAGGATCTGGTATGACTAGCCCTTCTAAGGTGAATTCATTATGTTGCAGGTCTATGAGGAAAATTTGAACAACCAGATTTGTATCTTTTTTATCAATCAGAAACCTGTTTTGGCAATATTCCCAGCATAAATGCTTATGTAACATCTTTCTCAATCAAGACAAGTGGCAGAAAGAGGTCTTTGTTGGTGCATGAATGTGACAACTAATTTCCAAATATCTGAGCTTGAAAGCTAAGTATTGGGGAACTTATTGTTGTTATTTTTTGTAAAACTGAATATTTATCCTCTCATTAATGCTTTGATTTGTAATGCCTGGTTTGCTCTCAATTATGGGCATTTTCCTTAACTATGTTTACTGAAAAAAAGATAGCAATTGGCAGTGATTTTAATTTGAAATTGGAAATGGACCACCTGAAAATATTTTTAACATTGAATAATATGCCACCTAAGGCATTCCAGCTGCAAACATGGTTGATAATTGCTGGGATTACAAACCGTCTTAAACTTCATTCATTTCTTATTGAATGGGGTGACATTCCATAAATTGCCACATATAATCAAAAACACCTGCGAAATATACATTTGCACATTCCTGTTATTCTTCCACCACAGAATATATATTTTTTTGTTAACAATGTCGGAAGCAGACCGGCCTAGAGTCCTAGACATAGCCGTGTTAGATATGCCTGAGATTGCCCATATGCCAATTCTGCTGGAATTAAATCGGGCAACCCTTCTCATGCATGTTCTTGCTTATCAAAGATGAAGTAATTGTGCAAAATGGCACAAATGATAGATAGTAAGTGTTGAATCAAGGGGATACTTGATAAGAAATTGTTCAATTAGCTAAGGCAGATTATGAAATCCGTCATGACATTTCAACCTCTAGAGCTGTAATTGTATAGAATACCTCCTTATTTTCGAAAAAGATAAGGCTCATTTTTAAAAATTCACCATAATATCAGTAAAGCCCCACTAAGAGGAGAACAGAATCGTAGAGCTGAATGGTGCCATGAAACCCATAGGGAGGCAAAGCGAGAATATTATCAATGCCTGCAAAGATTATTACTTTTAAGAAGATTTGTGCAGAGGCAAGAAAGAATGGGGACAGCTCAGATGGTTAGAGCTAGAAGAAGCAGAACCAATTGCCTATTCTGTTGCCTTATCAACAAAGATCTTGATAGATCTGTGGCGCTGCAGCCTGAAAATAACATTCCTGCATTGACCTGGTCTGGGAATTTTGTGAAGATGTAAAATTACAGGACTGTCATCTTGCAGTAAGACTGTCACCAGAGTGGAAACTACACTGATTCGCAAAAAAACAACATTGGGAAACAGTCCTTCTCATGCTTTGCTAACTTCCCCTGGAACTCCATCCCCGAGGCAATTCAAACTGCTCCAAGCCTCCTACACTTCAGGAAAGAACTCTACAGCACCTTACATTTTCACTACCCATGCGTTTGTCGGAAACCTGCACAGTCTGCCATTGATTCCTGAACTATGAAACTATGAATGTAAATATATATAGATATTTTCTTAATATTAGTAATAATAATAATAATAATAATAATAATAATAATAATAATAATAATAATAATAATAAATAATCATGGCATTCCAGTAAAGCAGGCCTGTGAGTACAGGGCTCAGTGACTATCCCTTCTTGTGCTCAACAGAGGACACGTACATTGTGCTATGGATTTCTCATTGTTTCGTCTTTGTGAGGATGAAAACATTAATCATTAATATCATTGGCCGGAATAGCAGCACTACCTGTTTGTCAGCAATCATATAGGGTTACAGTACAACCCCAACATACTGTGTGTCTTTAACCATGTAAAAACCAGGTAAATAAAACAGCAAAACGTTCTGAAACACACGCCCCCTTTCCCTGCATTTTGCCATTTGCACTCATCCACTCTTTTCGCAAACGCCGTAACTCAATCTATAAAGGTATTCCATTTGTATAGATGTGTCCACTCGCCCCTTTCAAATGCAGTTTTCTCGCGGCGGTTCTCCGGTGTATTGCCCTTCGCTCTCTTTCTCTTTTTTCATCAGTCACTTAAGGCCCAGTTGGATTTGGTAACCTGCCCCCTAGAGGAGTGCGAGGTCTGAAAGTGCAAGAACCTCTAATGGTAAAATGTTACTGCCGGAGCCAAGGGAAACCGGCCTCTTGCTTCCTGTTATTTGTTGTAAAAACTCTTCTGCTGTTTGGAGAACGCTCAGGAGAGTCTTCACGCCTTCAGGGATCTTCCTCTAACTTTTCAGATGTGTAAGGTTGCCATTGCAGATAATAGAGAAAAGACAGCGTGTTCTTTTACAATTCAAAAGGAAATGAAAGCAGTGCCTGGCTCTAGAATGTGATGTGTTTTTTTCACCAAAAGCCAGTCGTTTTTTGTACCTCATCCCTTCACATATTGCTCCAAATATAAATACAATATACCATATATTTACGTGTAGTTATGGTTAAGTTGCTAAACTCATAGGAAGAGCACTTTTTCGGCAGCTTATAAATTCGCTCTCCCTGGAGGAATCCTCACTAAACATTGCAAAAAAAAGTATATGGCCGGCTCTGAAAAGTTTTGCCAAGTTTGGTGAGGTTTCGTGTAGGGGGTGCAAAGTTATAAAGGCGGCCCAACATTTTATTTTCTCCATAGACTGAATGGGCAAAAACTTTGCGCACGTCTACAACCTGAATGGCTGGATGGATTTGCACCAAATTCGTGGCGGGAGTGGGGGCTTGGGTCAGAAAGCATGCTTTTGTGTGTTTGGTGGGAATCCGATCGTACTTTCGTTGCAAACAACTGAAATGTACGTCTCTAAAAAATTAGTCATATCTGGATCCTCTCCACGGACGCATTTCTCTGTTCGCTCCGTGGACAGAAGTGTCATTGGCTTGCGGTACAGCGGGCTGTCGGAGAACTTTGGACGCAGCCGGTGGTTGGCTGGAGGGTAGCGTGCTCTGAGTCAACATTTTTGGGAAACGTCGCCATGGTGTATCGGAGGAGAGTACGCCGGCGGAAGGGTCTGGAAAATATACCCTACGCCATGTGCTGGCGGAAAGAAGGGAGGAAAGGGTGGGGAAGTGAGAAGTGGCATGTGACATATGTGAATAGGTGGAAGAAGACGGAGGAATGGCTGCAGTATTCATGTGTATTGCGCCAATTTGCGGGTATCTGGACAGGCAACTATTTTGGGTGGTGATTGGAGGCAGCTGTCATAATGGCTCGATAGCTTGTGCCGCAACCTGTTTGCACCAACCTCTTTCCGTGGTAAGTGGTGGCAGTTACATTTCAGAAGGGGAGTGATTTGCACATGACATAGGTTGGGTGTGTGGGATGTTTTTACCCATGCAGCCAAGCCCTACCATAAAACTGTGCAGTACTGGCATTGAAAACATCATGATGGCCAGAACTCCCCAGAGAGTGCACAGGGAATACATGAAGAATAGGCTGCCACCCATTTTTGCCTATGTTGTGAGCACAGGAGGGCACTGCCTAAAACCACCATTGGCTACACACACAGTAGCCTGAAACCATTGGGACTGGCAATGCTGATTGCCAAAAACAACCCAGTACTGTGGGGAATTCATTTTCTTAATGTCAAAATGGATGCAATACTGGTGCTCACCACTATCAGAAAGCCGGCGTTTTAAAACCACCAGACTTTTGTGTAAAACTGAACAAATAAACCCAAACCAGGCCAAGGAAAGACTTGCTAAGAGGTGGATACAATGTAAAACTATATTCTGAAATGACTTGAAGGAAGTAATTATTTAATGTATATATAAAAAATAGCTGGGGATGTCAGCAGCTTAAGTGAATTTGGGTTTAAAGCCACTAAAATTGAAATGTTTAGAATAAATGAGTGACCTACTTGTGAGTGTCACATAGGTTGCAAATGTTTAAATGTCATAGTTTTGAACTTAGAATCAGCATTCTAGCTGCATGTGCAAAAATTGTAAGTTGGATTTGAATGTAGAAAACTGGGAACTAAAGTGACATTTAGCTGAATTCTGCCTGACAACTACCCCCGACAGGAGAAACCTGCTCAGCCACTCTTCCCAGGGCTAGCTGCATCCTGCTGCCCCTGCCAAAAGGAGATGACACCTCTCTGATTGGAAAAGGGGAGGAGCACCTGGGGACTGCAGGAAGTTGAACAAAGCCCTGTACTGGACTCAGGCAAATGTTATATTGGCGGGG
This sequence comes from Ambystoma mexicanum, assembly GCF_040938575.1. Lineage (NCBI taxonomy): Eukaryota > Metazoa > Chordata > Amphibia > Caudata > Ambystomatidae > Ambystoma > Ambystoma mexicanum. The sequence goes on from NC_090928.1 coordinate 1,012,147,830, forward strand.
TTGTAAAATGGCTTCCTCTTGGGAGAAACTGGGAGGGGCAGTGCCTGTGAGAGCCAGCTGAGCTTGGGGAAGTGGATAAACCAGAAATTCCACCATGTGCTTTGGAAAACCACACCCCTTTGGGGCCAGACCATGATTTTAAAAAGATGGATAATTCACAGTGCGGACTTGTCAAAATTATATAAATAACATCATCATGTTTGTGATTTTTGCACATTTTAAGAGGTGTTAGGACCCTGTGGTATGTTCTTGGGGATAGTAGCGGAAAAAAGGGTTGTTACTCCAAATGTATGCATGTTACAAATCTGACACTTTATCATCTGAACCCCATTTCCCTGGTGCACATCTGTGTATAATCTGGAAAGGTTTAGAGGTCGTTATCTGGATGAAAAGGGGAGAATTCTGTCATAAGTGGACACAACATCGTACAAAGACAGGGATCGGATGGTTTGGTGCTACAGAAAATATGTTAACCGGACCTATAATATTAGAAAATTGGTACATAGATAAATATGTATTTGGGTCAGAAATAGATTTGTGTGCAATTTGACAAGGGGAGCTTCCCCTGACCATAAAACTTGCAGCATCACTCTGACACTCCATTTCTTTCCCCCAATCAAGGGAGAGAGGAAAGCTTGGCCAATGATAAGTGAGAGGGGCAGGCTTAGCTAGGCCCAGGCACACACCCATTTTCAAAACACATAAAAGGAACATTGAAACCCAGGTAGAGGATTCACTTTCCACTTTCTTGCGGGATACTTTGCCGGGAGACTCCAGACTTCAAATCCATCAATCTCCAGAGACCAGAAATTAACTCCAGAATTTGTAGCAGAGAGGCCTGAATCCACAAGCTGAATCCTCTTCAGCAGGCCTCAAAACCAACCAAACTATTCAACAGCCGGGCAAGCTGTTTGAATTATTTGCCAAGAACTTTTGCAAGAACCTGTAGCAGTATCCAGAAAGCACTGCTGTATCCAGAACCAGAGAGAACCAGAGACCAGATCGCTGTGAAGAACTGCGAGCAGAAGTCCAGCCAATCCTGACCCGATCAGTGACTAAGTCGCATTCCTGTCCAAAATCTATTGTGAGTACCCAGCTAGCACTGTGCCAAAACCAATCTCTTAGTTTAAAATAATCTAATCCAAACTATTTTAGCCTATTAGAACTGCCTCCTAAAATCGTGTCATTCTATCATTTTTAAAACTGAAAACTGTCATCTGTCATTCTGAGCTTTAAAATTTCAAATCCGAAAAACTACCTTTACTAAATCGGCCGTATCTCTGGAACCGTTTGTGCTAGGAGCGAGTTTTAACTGTCATCTTAAAGCTAAGATTCCAAGCTTTCCAACGACCAACTTTCTACTCCTTATAGTGCCTCCGTAATTGCGCTCGACGCACGCGACTAAATTTTCCGCGATTTGACATTTTGCTTAATTTCAGCCACGTGTAAAAAATGTTGTCCTTGCCTTCCTTGCTGAAATTCGTGTGCAACCTGACAATCATTCATAGAGCATTGCTAAAGTGATCTTGAATTAATTTAAAGTATCTCTCACTCACCCGGAACCTCCTATAGGGAATTGAAAGCAATTTTAGCATATTTTTCACTTAATTGCAACCACATCAAAGTATCTTGCCTGTGTTTAAAAACCTCTACCTGTTTTCCTCTAAGCTTGCTAGGGGGGAACTGAATTATATTTGATTGCATTCCTGAGAACTGTGTGCTTTCCTCCCGTCTCTTTACCTTGCATAGGGGGAGGGGGTGAATTGTCAAAGAAAAGTGATGACATTGTCTTTTGTTGAAGTCATATCAAGTTTATTTTCTGTACTGCATTTTCATTCATGATTGCATTGTCCTTGAAGCCATAAAAGCATTCTCAGCTACTTTATCCTCTCTATATCAACTTCTAAGCCATTAAAAAGAGTGTACCACTATAACATTATCCATTGTTGATCAAAATCATATTCTCAAGTGTGATATCAAATATTAATTTACTATAAAAGTGTGATAGATATATATTGTATAATTTTCAAATAAACCTTTTAAATTTGCAAAACAAACCTACTTCTTGGCTCAGCGGGGTCGGGGGGATTCTGAGAGAGGGGTGTTATATAAGGGTTGTCATCCAGAGTAAATGAACTGGACATAAAAATACATCAATAAGGGCTTCCATCAGCATCCCAGACTAGGCATTGACATAGCCGTAGTGTTGAATTGAAGTCGCTTACAAAGTGGGGGCTCGGAGCCAGGATATTCTAGGTTAGAATTACCACTTGTGCAGCTTAATACAGTGTGCCAACAGACCAGATACACATATCCGGTTAGATCACCACGCTGTTTTACACTGTGAAAGCACCCCTCAAAGGAACGCTATAAGGAAACGGTCTGTTTTTCAAAATAAAATACAAACTTCTGTAAGTCAGGAAGGAACTCAAATTCCAGAATGACGACACTGGTAGACACCAAATAGCCAGAGAGCACTTCTTACATAAGCTATTTGTAAGAGGTGAATGGATTGAGCAGGGCCAGGATGCGTGGTTGCAGGCAATCACGCAACAGGTCACTGCAACTGGGTTAGAAAACTGGAAAGATCAGGGTCCCTTACATGTGGCCCTGAGTGAACTATACATGGCTCCTAAAGCTAAAGATGAACACGACAAGATGGTTAGGATAGCGGCATATTTGTATCTATATATGGGAGCCATGCAGGACAAATGTGCTGAAGGCCAAGATCTGGCAAATAGGCAACAGATCGCATTAGAGAAGGCCCAATCTGACCTGGTCTCTTCTGAGCAGAGGATGCACAGAAGCCAAGAGTCAGAAAATGAGAGCAGACAGTATCTCATTAAAATCAAAGAGGACATGTGTATCCTGCAACAGGAAAGGTCTGACCAGGATACCAGATTTCTGGCCTTGCAGAAGGAGTACCAAGAAGGTTTGGACTCCCTACTGCAGAGCCAGAAAAAGCTGGAGCAACAATTAGATTTTAATAGGGCATGTGCTGAGCAGGTAGTCACCCTGCAAAGCCACCTAGATAGGGAAAAGGCAGAGAGCAATAAACTGATCCTGAAAGACCTGGATACCCAGGCAGAGTTTGATCAGGAGCGCCAGAAAGCTGGTGCCCTTCAAAGGCAAAGGGACGACCTGGCGGCACAGATGCAGACTCTTAGTCAGGAAAGGGACACCTTAGGCCAGGAAGTCTGCCATTTAAAAAGAAAAACTGAAGGAAATCACTTGGCCCTCCAGGGGCTGGGTGACCTCCAAAAAGAGCATCAGAACCTGTTAGAGCACACCAGGAGGGTGGAAGAGGCTCTGGCAAGAAAGGAGCAGGCCAGTAGGGATGGGACTCAGGAGGTAACCCTCCTGCAGCAAAGACTGGCCCAGTACTCCAGGACCAATCAGGAGGCACAGAGAGAGAATGAGGCTCTCTGCCAGCACAATGATAGGCTCCAGCAACAGGTAGCCATGCAGGAGAGACTGATAGAGTCTAGTAAGGCCTTAAATGAGGAAGTGAAAGCGCAGGCTCTTGCATTGCAACAGGGAGCAGTGGCTGATAGAGATGAGGTTCGCTGGGAAAGGGAAACGCCTGACCATAACCTCAGGAGCACTAGTACCAGAGGCCTTCATCTCTCCCAGTCCCTGGACTCTGCCACCCCCATGTCCCCTGGCGCACATGAGCACAGGTCCACAAGGATGGCAGATTACTATCCAGCCAAAAGGATGGGGCTCGTAGGCCAGTACCACCCAGGAATGGATGGGCGGGCATCCGGGTATGGGCACCTAAGTACAGTGCAATTTAGTGGGGAACCGAAGGAGAGTAGGCCCACTAAGGGCATCCTGAAAACCTCTGCCCAGTTAGGTCAGTGGGGGGGTACCCATTAAATCCTGGTAGCAAGGAGGGATCTGAAGACTCCTCTGAGCGTCACAGGACACAGGAGACCAGGTCCCCACATTCTGCCAGCTATTCCCAGGCTCGCAGAATCCGGGAAAACCTGGAAGATCAGACAGGCACCTCTGGGAGCAGTGCTTCTGAATCAGAGGATGAATGGACCAGGGTTACCCGAACCAAAAAGGCCAATAAGGTGAAAAGGGCCTTGCTTAAGGACCCCTTAAAACAGATTAAGGCAATCAGGAGTGTTATCACGCCTTATCATAAGAACGCCAAGTATTCTGTTTGGGAACACTTGGAGCTCTATGCAAATGATGGCGACTTTCCATTTGAAGGAAAGCAGTAGCTGCATCCAGTACGTCAAATGGACATTCTCCCCTGAATACTCCAGTTTCTTTGCGGGGCTGGAGGACCAAAACCATTCAAGATGGTCCACATATAGGGCGGCCATCTTGAAACATTTTTCTGTACATAGAAATCCCCAAGAGGCTTGCAAGGTAGCCTACAATTTGCAATGTGGGGAGGATCAGGCCCCACAAGAATCCGTGCAAGAATTGAAGCGTGCCTTTGCACAGACCACCAGAAGGGTGCGCACGGACAGCAGAGAATTCATCAACACATTTTTCCATGCTCTTCCCAAGTACATAATGACCCAGCTCGTGAGAGATTTTCACGAGAAAATATCTTTAGACTGGGTCATTGAGCAAGCCACCCGGATCTATGAGGTGCAGAAGCCCATAGAAAATAAAAGTAATGCGCAGAAAAACCCCAAAACCAACAGCACCCCTGCTGCTGCCAACGTGGCAGAGGTAAAGGTTGCCCCCGTTTTAGATTTGGAGATGGGGGGGCCTAAAAACCTGCCTGCACCAAATAATTCACAGCCCAGAAGGCCCTCGGGCCAGTCACAGACAGGGAGTCGAGGAGGTAGTCCCACAAATGGGGTCCCCCGCTCCCCTGACTATGTAAGTCCCCGCTACAAGGAAAACCGACCAATCCTGGGTTATGTGTGGACTCCTCCAGCCCAAGGGGGGGGATCCAGCCAAGCACCTGACCCAGGGAACTTCCCTCCTAACTTGCCACAGGAGGGCAGAAATTCCCCAAACACTGGGCAGAACTTTTTTCCCAGGTATCCACAAGGTTTCCAGCCCCAAAACCATCCATCCTTCTTTCCACAATTCCCTGAGCCCAGACAACCTAATCCCGGAGAGGGGAGGCCAAGGGTGGAGGGGTACCCAAATCTTCCCAACCCGGGGTATTAACAGAGAAGGGATAGCTACCCTTCCCGGGATCAGCCCCGGGGAGAAAACAGAACCCCGTATCAACCTGAGCGGGTTTCCCAACTTGAGTGCCAGGTCCAAAACATGGCACAGGATCTGGGTCACATACTGAGGGCTCAAAAGAACCCTCATATGAGCATGCCACCGCAGAATGCTCCAAACTCTGGACCTGGTGCTCCAGAACAATGACGGGGGCAGCACCCTGATAACCCACCGGTTCCCAGGGAGGAGGCACAAGGGGAAGGGGGGTGTAAAGCCTTGGAGGAAGCTTCCTTCCCAACTTGTAAACAGCCCCTGGAAAACCAGGAACCGGAAACAAAATCTCCTACCCCTGAAAGTCTGCCACCCAAGGAGCAGAGAGGAGGTCGGAGAAACAAAGGACCCAAACAGACCCACTTTGTGGATCCAACAGGTCTTCCAATTTGAGGGAGAGGGATCCTCGGAAGATCCTGGGAATAGGATCTTCTCCTTCAGAGATGGGGGAACTCCTCCCAAGGAAAAATGGGTCCCAAGAGATTCCAATCCAGACTGGGTAGATGTGGGGATTGAGCTGTCGCCGCCCATCATCCTATCCCAGAACCAACAACACCAAAAACCCCTGGTTCAAACCCATCCTGGTGACTGCCTCCAAAAAGGCAGGGGACCCAAACCGGAACCAGGGGAACCTAAAACCGAATCAACAGACTGGGTAGATGTGGGGATTGAGCTGTCACTGCCCATCATTCTATCCCAGAACCAACAATACCAAAATCCCAGGGGTCAAACCCATCCTGATGACTGCCTCCAAAAATGGGGGCGGCCCAGAACCCGAAACCATTTCAAGTTGCCAACTTTTTCTTTCAGATTCCCCAGGCTCTTCACAGAATTCTGCCCAAATCTCTTCGCTAGCAATGTCCAAAACCAGAAAATTAGCCCACCAGTTGTCCAAAAATTTACATTATCTGTGCCCCCTTGACGAGAAGGAGGGAAGATACTATGCCCTGGTCCAAGTACAGGGGCAGGGTACAATTTTGGCACTGGTGGACACTGGATCCCAAGCTACCCTTCTGTCCAAAAGGGCCTTTGATGAACTAAATGCAGGAAGGGGGGAGAATTACCGTATTCCTCTCACCTCTCTTCCTGGATAACTGCAGAACTTTGACGGGAAGGAAATTCCTGTCGAGGGGACTGTAGATTTGGACATCAAAATTGGGCGACACAAGGTGAAACACCCGGTCATAGTAGTGACTCCAGAGGGCACCCCTTGTTTACTAGGGAATGACCTCCTAAGAAGGTTGTCACCCCTAATAGATTGTGTAAACAAGGTCCTCTGGACCCAGACTAGCCGACCAATAAAATTAAAACAGAGTGTCAACCATGTTAGTTTAAATGGCACCTGCCACATGGTTGAACAAAAATCTGACCAAGTAGAATTTCACTTCCAGAACAACCAAATTCCAGACGTGACAGTAATAGCAGTAGGACAACAGACTGGTGATGGGGGGTCCTCTCTATTTCTTAAAATCAACCTTCCTTCCAGTTTAAGATGGTATTCCACACTGGAAGGAAACACTCTGAAATTCTTTACCAATCCACAATCAGACACTCCCACTCCTATGGTCCAGAAAGATGTGAAATCAGCTCAGAGCCTGGCTGATATTCAGCAAATTGGAGAGCAGTTGTTCATCCCTGTTCAGTTAAATGATGGGAAGGACTCTGTTATCGCTCGAGTGTGTGTGAACAACGGTAAGAGCTTCATCAGCGAAGCCATGTTCCACCAACTCCCAAAAGATCCAGCCATTCCCACATTCAAACTGATAGACAAAGGGGAAATGGACCTGGAAGCACCCAATTCCAAACATCTCCTGCCAAGCAGGTGTATGCTCAAAATCTCCATTGGCAACAAGAGCATAGTCCATAATTGTTGGGTCGTGCGAGACGTCACTGCCGCCATTTACTTAGGCAGTGACATTCTCAATCGCTTCGCCATTAGTTTGGACCTAATAAACTTCAAAGCTTGGTCCCGATTAGCGGATAATCCCATGGGATTTGATGATCAAGAAAAAGCATTTAGGTCAGCTCAATTGCTACCTTATGCAGTTGAAATTCAGCTTAAAGAGGAAGTCACCATCCCAGAAAGGACCCGACAATTCTCCCTGGAAGTGAAAGTTAAAAGAGGACAAAAATAGAAAAACCCTGATGCTTATATTCATCTAAATGCTTCTCTCCAAAAGCAAGGGTTAGGGGTAAACCCAACACCATTAGTCAACATAGAACATGACACCATTCCAATAGAGGTGGATAACAGCGACTTAAAGAGTATTACTCTAGCCGCAGGCACCATTATTGGAATGGCGGTTGATGACCGACATTTCTCCATTGATTTAGGAAATTAACTGTTAGGACCAATCCCCAAGGACTGTTTTGACAGTGACGGTGATGACAATACAACACCACACAGGATTTTCTCCCGGCATGGGGGGAACTTCCTGGTGTACACTTCTTGCCCTTATGGTAAGGAAGATGTGACTTGTGACTTCAGGAGGGATGAGGTGATTTTCCAGGTCCATGAGGGCTGCCTTCCCCACCTGAAGCCTCCAGTCCAAATCAGCACTCTGACCAGGGACTTCTCCACCCAGCTGGAGGAGGCCGCTGAGATAGCTAAACCAGAAGTCTTTCCAGGCTTCAGGCAGATGGTGGAAGAGAGAGTCAACCTAGCTGATACCTGCGTGACTCTGGAACAGAAGCAAAAGTTGAAACAAATTTTCTTGGATTTCCAAGATCTCTTTGCGGTAGACTCATATGACTGTGGTCGCACCGACATCCACACAACAACAATTCCCATGGACCCTGGCATGACTCCAGTGTTTGTGAAGCAATATCGCTTGCCTCTCGCATCCATGGAGTCCCTTACTGAAATAATTAAGAAGCTTGAGTCCCGGGTAATAATCCGTCCAGTCCACAGCACTTTCAATAATCCGGTGCTGGGAATATTGAAGCCAAACGGCCAGTGGAGACTCTGCGCCGACCTTAGGGAGCTCAACAAACGGGTCCATACTTCCTGATGGCCTCTGCCCTACATTGACCAAGGGCTGGCCCAGATTCAGGGGTCACAGGTATTCACAGCAATAGACCCAACCAATGGATACTGGACCGTGCCTGTCAGTAGGGAGGACCAATACAAACTGGCTTTTACCTTTGGGGGCCAGCAGTACACATGGACCCGGACTCCCTTCAGATACCTCAACTCCGGCAATGAAGTGAACATATTCCTACATAAGGCCATGCCCGACCTGTGTGCGAGGGGTAACCTGGCTTATGTAGATGATGTCCTCATCAAAAGTTCATCTGTGGAGGAACACATAGCAGAGATTTATTATGTTCTGACACAGTTGAGGGCCGCCGGAGCAAAACTTTCCTTTCAGAAAGCACAGTGGTATAGAACCCGTGTTAATTTCTTGGGGCATGAGATTACTCCTCCTGGTCTCTGTCCCCAGGAAAAGAAAGTGGAAGCACTTCAGAAACTGAAGGATCCCACAACTCTGCAGGAACTAAGGAGCCTCCTTGGACTGACTAATTACAGCAGAAAGTTCATTGAAGGCTACACAGAGATCACTAGACCCCTGATTCATCTCTTGAAGGGGGAGGGTCAAGTGGGAATGGGGTCCAGAACAAGCCGAGGCAGTAAGACAACTCAAAAGAAGCCCCTCACAAGCGCCCTGCCTAGCTTACCCTGTCAGAAACAAGGAGTTCTTCCTGGAGACAGGGTTCTCTAACACGTGCTTGACGGCAGTATTATACCAAACGCATGACAAGGTCAATAAAGTAATCTCCTATGCGAGCAAAACTTTATCCTCTGTGGAGGAAAAATTCAACGATTGTGAGAAGGCACTCCTGGCAACGGTGTGGGAATTGAAGAATTACCGCCCGTTTATCCAGAGGGAACACATCATAGTGGAGACTCCACACCAGCCTCTGCAATATCTCCAAAGTGACAGAATCCGGGCCGGAAATGTTAGTAATTCCCGAATTACTTCCTGGATTCTGTCAATGCAAGGCTTTCCTGTGGAGGTCAGATATGGCCAAAACAAGAAGAGTTCCCTCGCGCAAGGTCTGGCTGACTTGCATGACTGTGCCAGAGAAAACTGTCTTGAGGACGAAAGTCTAAAAATCAAGGACAACATAGAGGCATACCTTAATTCCCCCCACAAAGTCTTTGAAGAAGAGAATTGTGAGGGAATGCCCACTGTCTATGTGGATGGATGCTCTTACCATGTTGACAACAACGGGGAGAAAGAGCTGGTGGCCGGCGTAGGAAATGCATGGGTGAAGGAGTTTCCAGAACCCTCCGCTGGGTACAAAATTGGTCCCCGAAGTAGTCAGGTAACAGAGTTTATGGCTGTGCATCAAGCCATCTTCACTGCTGTCCAACTTCAACTCCACGAACTGGTCATAATCACATATTCGGATTATGTACGGAACAGGGTTTGTGGAGCACCTGAGGCATGCTATGTGCTAATAACAAACCTTTGAAACATGGGAAGTTAATTCAAAACATTGATGATCTGGTCACCTCGAATGGGATGACCATCTACTGGAAGAAGATCAAGGGTCATTCCAAAGTAGAGGGACCAGACAAAACTGGAAATGACTTAGCTGATCAGCTGGCCAAAACCGGGGCCCTCCAAGGGGATCTAATAGAAATAGAGTCACTGTTGGGGGAAATCCAGGTCACTCCTATCACTAGGTCCCAGACAAATGCTCACAATGATCTTTCAACTGCACAATGGAGTAAGGAGACCCCTGATGCTGATTTAATTACGGCTCAAAAGGGGGATCCAATAATTGGTAAGTTTTACCAACACATTGAGGACCCTGAGAACTTTCCCCTGACGGATACCGATTACATTGGGAAAGAGGACCTAAGAGTGTTGATGAAATGCCCAAAGATGTTCCGAATGCAAGACGGTTTGTTGGTAAGGAAATCCCAAGCTGGCCATGATCAGTGCGTGGTCCCTACCTCATTCCAAAGCCTGATGTTAAGTCGCACCCATGATGCGGCCACCGCCAGTCATAGGGGGTTTCATACAACACTTGAAATCTTAAGAGAGATTGCATACTGGCCACACATGGGGCAGGACCTCGACCAATACTTGAAGGGGTGTCTTGTGTGTGCACAATTTCAGCCATCATCCCTCACACACCGTGCGCCTCTCCAAAAGAGGGGGATGACACTGCCATGGTCAGATTTGCAAATCGACTTCGTAGGCCCTGTAATTCGCTCGTCTAGAGGAAACAAGTACATGAAGTAATGAGAAAGATGTGGGAGATACTGGGGGTTAAAAGGAAGCTACACATTGCTTACAGGCCAGCTTCTTCTGGAGCAGTAGAGAAATACAACCAAACCATTGTGAGCATATTAAAAAAGTTTGTGGCAGATTCTGGGCCAAGTTGGGATATCCGATTACCTCTGGCCCTAATGGCCATCAGATCTACCCCTTCATCTGCAACTAAAATGTCACCATTTGAGTTGATGACCGGACGCAAGATGGTGCTTCCCCAGCATTTGCTCTACAGGACCCAAGAGCAGACACTGATAAATGCCTCCACAACTCATGAGTATGTGGAGAATTTAAGGAAACACCTTCAGCATGCTTTTGCCTATGCTCAGCGGAATCTAGAAAGATCAGCTGATAGTATGAAAACCCACTACGACCTGAAGACCAACAGGAAGGAATATACTGTGGGAGACCGGGTCTATCTATACAATTTCCAAAGAAACCAGGCCAAACAGCGAACATTTTTGCCTACGTGGAAGGGACCGTGTGAAATTATAGATAAAATCTTCCCTGTCGCGTATAAGATCTGCATCCCCATAGGTAGTCTGGCGGAAGGGGAAGACAAGTGGGTACATATAAATCAGCTAAAGTGTTGCCATCCCAGGCACACTCTGCAGCAACTGGAGGAGTCCTCTGCAATACCAGAGGGGACCGCTTCAGATTAATTCAGTTCCCATCCTAAAATATCCCACATATAGTCTCTAAAATATTATGATCGGAAAAAAATGTTTCATGTTATATCTCGTTTTAAAATAAGACTGAAAAATGTATCCTGATGTACAAAATGTATATGCCACCCCACTATATCAGTAGTGGTGGAAAAATGTCTATGAATAGGAATTGCCGCTTTTGCTTTATCATCCTAGGAGAGATGAAACCATGGAGACTGACCAAGGAGAACGACCTGGGGACCGGGAGCAAAGATCCGAGGGGCCCTGGGTACCGCCCAATCCTCCCATCAGGACCAGCAAGGAGAATTGATTGATCGACTGGAGGGAGGAAAAGATGCTGAACTCTGCCATCTACGGAACTGGAAGAAGATGAGGCGAACATCCCAGATCTTGCGAGTTCCATCAGTGAAAGATCAGAATGGCCATCGCAAGAGGGGAGGCTTGTGGGATGTTTTTACCCATGCAGCCAAGCCCTACCATAAAACTGTGCAGTACTGGCATTGAAAACATCATGATGGCCAGAACTCCCCAGAGAGTGCACAAGGAATACATGAAGAATAGGCTGCCACCCATTTTTGCCTATGTTTTGAGCACAGGAGGGCACTGCCTAAAACCACCATTGGGCTACACACACAGTAGCCTGAAACCATTGGGAATGGCAATGCTGATTGCCAAAAGCAACTCAGAACTGTGGGGAATTCATTTTCTTAATGTCAAAATGGATGCAATACTGGTGCTCACCACTATCAGAAAGCCGGCGTTTTAAAACCACCAGACTTTTGTGTAAAAATGAACAAATTAACCCAAACCAGGCCAAGGAAAGACTTGCTAAGAGGTGGATACAATGTAAAACTATATTCTGAAATGACTTGAAGGAAGTAATTATTTAATGTATATATAAACAATAGCTGGGGATGTCAGCAGCTTAAGTGAATTTGGGTTTAAAGCCACTAAATTCGAAATGTTACAATAAATGAGTGACCTACTTGTGAGTGTCACATAGGTTGCACATGTTTAAATGTCATAGTTTTGAACTTAGAATCAGCATTGTAGCTGCATGTGCAAAAATTGTAAGTTGGATTTGAATGTAGAAAACTGGGAACTAAAGTGAAATTTAGCTGAATTCTGCCTGACAACTACCCCCGACAGGAGAAACCTGCTAAGCCACTCTTCCCAGGCCTAGCTGCATCCTGCTGCCCCTGCCAAAAGGAGATGACACCTCTCTGATTGGAAAAGGGGAGGAGCACCTGGGGACTGCAGGAAGTTGAACAAAGCCCTGTCCTGGTCTCAGGCAAATGTTATATTGGGGGGGTCATAAAATGGCTTCCTCTTGGGAGAAGCTGGGAGGGGCAGTGCCTGTGAGAGCCAGCTGAGCTTGGGGGAAGTGGATAAACTGGAAATTCCACCATGTGCTTTTGAAAACCACACCCCTTTGGGGCCAGAGCATGATTTTAAAAAGATGGATAATTCACAGTGCGGACTTGTGATTTTTCCACATTTTAAGAGGTGTTAGGACCCTGTGGTATGTTCTTGGGGATAGTAGCAGAAAAAAGGGTTGTTACTCCAAATGTATGCATGTTAAAAATCTGACAGTTTATCATCTGAAATCCATATCCCTGGTGCACATCTGTGTAAAATCTGGAAAGGTTTAGAGGTCGTTATCTGGATGAAAAGGGGAGAATTCTGTCATAAGTGGACATGACATCGTACAAAGACAGGGATCGGATGGTTTGGTGCTACAGAAAATATGTTAACTGGATCTATAATATTAGAAAATGGGTACATAGATAAATATGTATTTGGGTCAGAAATAGATTTGTGTGCAATTTGACAAGGGGAGGTTCCTCTGACCTTAAAACTTACAGCATCACTCTGACACTCCATTTCTTTCCCCCAATCAAGGGAGAGAGGAAAGCTTGGCCAATGATAAGTGAGAGGGGCAGGCTTAGCTAGGCCCAGGCACACACCCATTTTCAAAACACATAAAAGGAACATTGAAACCCAGGTAGAGGATTCACTTTCCACTTTCTTGCGGGACACTTTGCCGGGAGACTCCAGACTTCAAATCCATCAATCTCCAGAGACCAGAAATTAACTCCAGAATTTGTAGCAGAGAGGCCTGAATCCACAAGCCGAATCCTCTTCAGCAGGCCTCAAAACCAACCAAACTATTCAACAGCCGGGCAAGCTGTTTGAATTCTTTGCCAAGAACTTTTGCAAGAACCTGTAGCAGTATCCAGAAAGCACTGCTATATCCGGAACCAGAGAGAACCAGAGACCAGATCGCTGTGAAGAACTGCGAGCAGAAGTCCAGCCAATCCTGACCCGATCGGTGACGAAGTCGCATTCCTTTCCAAAATCTAGTGTGAGTACCCAGCTAGCACTGTGCCAAAACCAATCTCTTAGTTTAAAATAATCTAATCCAAACTATTTTAGCCTATTAGAAGTGCCTCCTAAAAATCATGTCATTCTGTCATTTTTAAAACTGAAAACTGTCATCTGTCATTCTGAGCTTTAAAATTTAAAATCCGAAAAACTACCTTTACTAAATCGGCTGTATCTCCGGAACCGTTTGTGCTAGGAGCAAGTTTTAACTGTCATCTTAAAGCTAAGATCCAAGCTTTCCAACGACCAACTTCCTACTCCTTATAGTGCCTCCGTAATTGCGCTCGACGCAAGCGACTAAATTTGCCGCAATTTGACATTTTGCTTAATTTCAGCCACGTGTAAAAATATTTGTCCTTGCCTTCCTTGCTGAAATTCGTGTGCAACCTGACAATCATTCATAGAGCATTGCTAAAGTGATCCTGAATTAATTTAAAGTATCTCTCACCCGGAACCTCCTATAGGGAATTAAAAGCAATTTTAGCATATTTTTCACTTAATTGCAACCACATCAAAGTATCTTGCCTGTGTTTAAAAACTTCTACCTGTTTTCCTCTAAGCTTGCTAGGGGGGAACTGAATTATATTTGATTGCATTCCTGAGAACTGTGTGCTTTCCTCCCGTCTCTTTACCTTGCATAGAGGTTGGGGGGGGGTGAATTGTCAAAGAAAAGTGATTACATTGTCTTTTGTTGAAGTCATATCAAGTTTATTTTCTGTACTGCATTTTCATTCATCATTGCATTGTCCTTGAAGCCATAAAAGCATTCTCAGCTACTTTATCCTCTCTAAATCAACTTCTAAGCCATTAAAAAGAGTGTACCACTATAACATTATCCATTGTTGATCAACATCATATTCTCAAGTGTGATATCAAATATTAATTTACTATAAAAGTGTGATAGGTATATATTGTTTAATTTTCAAATAAACCTTTTAAATTTGCAAAACAAACCTACTTCTTGGATCAGCGGGGTCGGGGGGATTCTGAGAGAGGGGTGTTATATAAGGGTTGTCATCCAGAGTAAATGAACTGGACATAAAAATACATCAATAAGGGCTTCCATCAGCATCCCAGACTAGGCATTGACTTAGCTGTAGTGTTGAATTGAAGTCGCTTACAGATGGAAGCGCAGGTGGCTCTGCTGTGCCGATGGATTGCGGTAGGTCGGCATATGGTTGCATGCATGGGTGCATGAAGTTGTGGTGGGTCTTTTGAAGGGCTCTACTATTGGGTTCATGGCCCAAGGCCATAGTCCAAAGGGCATGCAGTCAAGAGGGTAGGCCTTCAGCACACCCAGTGCAGCAATGCATGTCTGTCTCTGCATCCATTAGAGGGTGGTGCTTCCATAGTGTGGTGTGCGCAGATTGGTTGAAGTAGGGCCAATATTGCGAACAGTATGTGGGTAGGTTGGCAGTGACACAATATGTTGTGAATGGTAGTGGGTATGGTTGTAGTATATGAATGAAAGTGCACAGGGGTGCAGGAGACAGTGTTTTCTTTCTACATTATGGTAACTGTTCCACTTTTTTGCTGCATAGCTCCATGCAGTGCGCAGGTTGGGTAGGAGTGCTGGTGGAAGTGGTATGTATGTGGATTGTCGTAATTGGTGACATGGTGACGTGCATGGTGGCATTACGTTGGTACCCGAAATATACACCTTTTCAAAGCAAATGGAATGTCTTTGTCGACCAGTGACAATGACATTTTGTTTCACAATCTACAGGCTGCACTGAAGACCCTATTGTAAGAATGTAAGCTGTCATTCAAAACACAAAAATACCTTTAAAAATTGCAGAAAAAGGTGTTTCTATGCAAGCACCTTTAAAAAGAATCAGAACAAAAAAAGGCTCTTTTCAGAGTCGCCACATCTAACGACGTCCCCTACCTTGGTTGAAAGTTATTCCCCCACACCTGTGTGCTCACAGCACAAAAAGTCTGCAGATATCGCCCCTTTTTGCTGGTGACGGCCATAGAAATAGGCTGGTAGAGGTTACGGATTAGGCAATAAGGCTTCTGAGTGTGGTGTGTACGCACAGACTGTAGCACACAGTGTAGTGGTCAAAAGAAATGCAGAGGGTCTGATTATGGCTGTGTGTTTCACGAGCCACAACGTGTGGGTTTTAGGGGAGTTCGAAATACATTGATTGAAAGTGATTGGAAAACACTGTGCAGTAGCTGCTCATTGTGAATTCTGTCATGTGGCTGTGTAGTGCTATGGAGTACCTATAATGAAGTGACTGATTTTGTTTTGCCTGTGTGACACTGTGGTGACACGCAATCATGCCGACATTACTCTTCTTCATTGTGGAGGGAAAATTGTGCAGTATGTTACACAAGTTTCAAAGCTGTTTGCGATGAAGGAGGAACTTGCCCAGGTCATGCGCCTGTTTTCCGATCTCCTGCATAACTTTCTATCGCATTACACAGACACTGATGTGGCTGCATTATTTTTCATTTGGTATGCAAATGGAGAACACGTGGTACATTGCGAAGAAATGTATTTGTGCTTTTCTACAACATGTGCCAATGGTGTACTTCACACATAGGAGTATGATGTTTCACTGCACAAACACTTTCCCCCAGCTATAACGTTCATCTTACTATTCATGCCATCCCGATTTCTGCACACTGCATCCAAATTGCATTGGTGCCCTTCTTGAAAGTTGTGGAAGAATTTTTGTAGTAAGTGGTGTGCACTGAAACTCTTCCTAACCCATCAAGAAACCACTTTCTACAGCGACCCCCTTTCCACCCGATTCAACTACAGTGTTTTGCGCTCTGCCACTTGTCCTGCCGTGCCGCCGTTCATTAGCAATTCCATTGTTCTTGTTTGAAGGAAGCTTTCTTTATTACTGTTTTTTTACTTTCTGGTTATTTTCCATTTATTTTAGTCTTCCAACACACGTCACAGAAGGAACGGCAGGAAAGGCCCAGTACGGAAGGGGCTGCACCTGCATGGATACCATAGGGGACGTGCCGAGAGACAGAATTATTGAGTGGCCCTCACCTACACAGGTGCCAGTCATTGTCATGCTCCCGATAGGACCCTTTGCATGCACTTTCATGTACCTTCCCTCTGTACAGTAGCACCTTGCTGTACATGCAAAATAAAATGCCCTTTGCCGGTAAGGGTCTGCAGAGCGGCATTTGGTCTGCAAGGATGTTTTGGTCCACCTCTGCCCTATAGGAGTGTCCCTGTTGTTGGCCGCAGCAGATGTGGAAAATGCTGTACATGAAATTACCCTACTGCATTGTTGGAAGGGTGGTGGACTGTCCACTCGCCCCTTGTGCTTCCATTTCAGTTGTCGTCACATGCACTACAAACACTTCTTGCTACGCCATCAGCCGTAGGAGTAGCCTTCACAGAGATGCATACATTTTTCAATACAAGAATGTTTACTACAACACGCAACACAGCTTCATTACGTGGAGCAGGAAAATAATTAGCAAGTGTGAACCATGCGGCTACAGTTCTTTCCTAACCACCATTGACATTCTTTGCATTCAGCACATTCTGTTCTTTGCTTACTTGCCTTTACATGCACTCGTATGTGCATGATTATGCCGCACCAACTTTGCCGTTTTTCAGACTCACTACAAACTGTCCCACTAGCAGTTACATGTTTTCTTCAACTCTTGACACTTTGTCAACTCAGTGACCTCTTGACACTTTGTCACAGTGCAGAGCCGGTGGGTCTGTTTCACGGGTCATGGAAAGGCAAGCAGTACCTCAAGCAAATTAATGCCACATTTAACATGCCCCTGTTACACTGCAGGATGCTTTTCCTTGTTTACCAGAGGGCCTCATACAGCCAGGCATGCTGCAGCCATACCTTGTTACGTTTGCAGAGCCACACACGTAGTCGGCATGAGTACTTGAAATGGGGTTGCAAATTGGATGAATCCATAGGGCTGGTGACAGGGCCAGTGTTACGAGCACACAGAGGATGCCCTATGCATGGTACAGCTGTGCAACGGATACACATGCGCTCCCACAACTATTTAAAAGTGCATTTGAATATGCGGACATGCAGCCACTAATGGAGTCATAAGGATACTTGCTGTGTGATTTCACATATGCCGGTCAGGTGCTGTCTCCCTAGGAAACATCCATATTCCTCACCTGCAGTCATCTCGGCCAGTACTGTGCGGCACAGATACAGCATGCAATGTTAACAGAAAAAGAGAAACCACTCAAATACCCACCAACACTTATCATGTACATCTGTAATTGATAAGATGAACCAACATTATTAGGAAAAGGAAGGGGTAGCACAATTGGATTCATACACCAGATATGTTGGCTTTTCCACAAGTTCATCATGAAGGCAGCCAAGGAATCAGTGATGAACCATTGCTAACGGTGGTTCTGGTTGCAGTATCAAACAGCTATCATATTCACAGAAAACAATATGCTACAGTAACGTTACAGTTAGTGTGCCCTACCAAACAGCTATGAAATTCGCTAACAAAAAACATTGTTAAAGGGAGGTTATGGTTAAGTTGCACAACTAAAACCATTTCCTCTTTATTGAAACAAATAGCCTAAAGCTACATTATGGTTATAGTGCTCTACTAAAAGCCTATGAAATTCACTAACAAAAAACGTTGTTACAGGGACGTTATGGTTACAGGTAAAACCGAGGAAAAAAATGAAATTCTTCAGTTATGGTTAGCTAAGCAACCATAACTCACGCTACCAGTGTGCACTGCAAGGACTAACATTCATGACATCAAATATGCCCAAACAATCTGGCTACTGGCCATGAACACGAGGGACCAGCAATGGGATTAAAGTAGGCATGGCCATCAGGGCCGGCTATGTGGTAAAGTTTTTTCGAAATTAGCATAGGTTTGAATGGGAAAAAAAATCTGCTCTTGGGTACAAGTTGACGTTCTGGATGAGATTGCTGCAATATACATGAGGAGGGTCAGCAAGAACTTGAAAGCATGGGTTTGCATTATGTCCTGTGTTTACATTTGTTTTCAAAAGTGTAAAATGTAAGCAAACAACATTCAAGGCAGTGATGTCATCAATTACATTTGTGATGCCATCTTTCATGTCCTGGGTGTTAATCTTAGCAGTGCATGGTGGTGGCGTGAGTTATGGTTGCTTAGCTTACAATAATTGTTGAATTCCTGAGGTTTTACAGTTTTACTTGTAACCGTAACGTCCCTTTAACAAAGTGTTTCCATTGAATTTCATAGGTTTTTATTAGTGCAAGTGCAAGTTAACCATAACGTCCCTTTAAGAAAGATTTTTCTGTGAAAAAAATAAATATATGTATATATATATATATATATATATATATATATATATATTATATATATATATATATATATATATATATATATATATTACATGGCCACGGTAGTGGCCGTGTAGTTATGGTTAAGTTGCTCATCCCATAGGAAGAACACTTTTTGGGCGGCTTATAACTTTGCTCCCCCTGGACGAATGCACACCAAACTTTGCAGAAAAAGTTATGGTGCACTCTGATTTCTTTTGCAGAGATTGGTGACGTTTGGTCTGGGTGTGGTTATAGGGGGGGTCCCAAAATTTCTTTTTTTCCCATAGACTGAATGGGGAAAAAACTTTGCGCACGCCTACAGCCCAAACCGCTGGATGGATTTTCACCAAATGTGCAGCAGGAGCAGCGGCTTCGTCCCAAAAGCGTCCTTTTGTAAATTTGGTGAAAATCCATCCAGTAGTTTTTTTAAGAAATTATCAAAAAGTCGGTCTAAAGACACAATTCCCTGTTCACTCCGCAGGCAAGATATCGATTGGCTAATCGGTCGCGTCATGTCCGCGGACATGTGACGCATTTGCTGATTGGATGGTGAGGAGCATGAAGTGCGTCAGATTGTTTCAATGTGCCCGCCATCTTGGATCCGTGTTTCGGTGTCCACGGACATCACTGCAAAAACATGTTAAAATACAGAGCGGCCCTGCGCGTGTAGGTGAATAGTTCTCATGGTGTCGGTGAGGAACGTTTTTGTAAAGTGAGAATGTATTTAGATTCTGAGTGAAGGTCACCAGCTATTAATTTTTGGTTGCGAGCTAAGGAAGCCCACACATGGGACACACAGAATAAGGTTCAATTGTTTTTGACCTTGAGAGAAAGTGACCATTCCCTACGGAATACAATGAAAGGAAGTTTGTAATAATGAACATTTGATAAGGTTATGCATTCCAAAAGTGTATAAGGAACATGTAAATTTAGTTCATGAAGAATCTTTGGTGCGAACACAGTGAGCATTATGGTCCGACTTACGGCAAGAGAATGGAAATGTGAATATAATGTAAGTTTGATTTTGATGATTGTATACCGGAACAAGCATTAACTTATTATTATCTGAAGATTAATTTTGGGTTATATTCTATTAGTTTGTTCTGTGTTGCTTATTGCAATGTAAGGCAAGTACTATCTTTGTGTGTAGTTGTCTTTTTTATGTGGTTATGGGGAGTGCAGCATCGAGGTGCATGTAGACCATCACTATGTTCACCCAGGTTCAACGCAAATATTTAATTAAAATGACATGTATAACCATATCGAATTGTGTATCAGTTACCACGTTGTTTTCTCTTTGTTGAGATTGTTTGATGTGTGTGCTAATCTTTAGTTTAAACTCTATGCCGAATTAAAAAGTCAATAGATACATTGTAATAAAGTTCGGGTATTGAGACACATTTTCTGTTATGTTTTCGAACTAGCTACATCCTGGCTTTCTGCAATTGTCATAGATTCCAGATGCCAACTGATGGCTTCTTCAATTGGCAGCTGCACATAGTTGTCAACACCTGGATCACAGTGACTGTTTTTGGGACAATCGCCCAGGGCCCATGTACACGTACGCTGTACTAGTGATTAGGAGTAACATAACATCCTTTAAGTTGATGTAGAAGCCCTGGAATTCACTGTGCGACCCAAGCGGTTCTATTACCGAAAACGAACACTTTGTGTACACAAAAAGAACAACGTGTGCCTCATGATAAACATTTTGGATCACGAGCGAAGAAACAAATGTGCAATTTGACTGAATATAGCAATAGTTGGATGTTCTTGGAGCGGTTATTGTGAAATAAAAGTACTTTACAAATTGTACAGTGTTATTGTTTTCTTTTAAAGTACGGTTTAATATTCTGAATTGTGACGTGCTGTGTTGTTAGTGGATGTGTGCTGATTTTCGGGTTCGTTGTCATGTGACAAAGGTGATTAGGGGTGCGTTTGGCTACGCTGAAGAGGAACGTCTCAGAAAAAGGTGTAGAATAACACTAGGGTTGGTGATGTGAGGGTCAGGGGCAGGGCATGTGATTTAGTGATGTCAGGGCAGTTTACCTTAGGCAGATGCAGCAATGGATAAGAATAGCACAAGATGGACGTGCCCTGCTCCCAGATTTCATGTTTTTAAAAAAGGAAAAGTGAGGTAAGGTGAATTGGAATTGTTTGCAATAGATCAACGTATGTATAAAAATACATGGCCGAACCCTCGGGACAATAATATTTTCTGAGCATTGCACTTGTGAAACTTATGAAATAATGTCTGGGGAGTTGAGGGGTGATGACGATGGGTGGGATATTTCTGACCTGATTTCGAATGAGTTTACAAAGTTTGGTGGGATCTTGTGTAGAGCTTATATGACGATTGTATGTGCATTCATTTGACAGTTTTGAAAAAATAAAACGTGGGTGGATTTCCAGCAAACTTGCGTAAGGTGCGTTGGCAAGGATCTAAAAGCATGGTTTTGCAAATGTGGCAGTGTTTTCTTATTTGACAAGTGTCATAATGTAGTTTATAAAAATAGCGGTATAGCTTTAGTGACTGAGGGGTAGCCTGTGGCCATGGACAGTGGCCAGATTGTCCGGGTCATGGAATAAGGTCATGATCCAGACAATCTGGGTACTGGCCATGACCAGAAGGGGCCAGTCCACCTGGGACTGGCTTTGTGGTAAAGTTATTCGAAAGTAGGATAGATTTGAAAGGGAAGAAAAATGTGCTTGTGGTAATATGGTCAAAGGGTTCTCTTTTTGCCTTCTGCAGGCTGCCATGGAAAGCAAAGAGGGGCCCTGTATGGAACCCCCGCCTTCCCTTTCCATGGTGGCCATCTTGGAAAAAGATTTTTCTTCCTATACCGGGACGCCTCTGGCGTCCCGGTGTAGGACAAAAAATCCTCTTTTTTAGTACCCCGGGTTCCCACTTTGGGAACCTAGACTGCTCATGGCCTTCATCCCCCATTTCAGGGACTGGAATGGGGGGATAATGGTCCAGAGACCTTGTTATCCACCCTTGCTTCACTTGGGCTGATAACTTGGGCTGTTGGGCCGGTATCCAATGTTCCAGGCCCTGGAACGGTTGAACGCCCCAATATTTCCATTAGCATAACACAAAATGCAAATGGAAATGTTGGAAAATCTTATTGAGTCTATGTACTTTACTGAGTAATATAAAGTAGATGGAGTCTACGTGTTCTTTTTTTGTAGTTCTATTTTTTAACTGTGAAAGGTGGTTCCTAAAGAAACATTTATTTTGTTTTTGGATGGATTTTGGATGGTGGGGAGGGAAATGAGGGAAGAGGCACCCAACACTAATATGGAGGGGCAGGTGGACAGTGGAAAATGTTGCACGTGTGTTATTTCTAAGGTAGGGGGCAGTGTTTCTCATGCTCCTTGATTACAGCAGTGGTGGTGGTGCTTGGCGAGGAGGGATGGCCTTAGCCAATGCCATTTTAAGATAAATAGCAGTTTTGCTAAAAGTATGTACTGTGTACTAGATTGTTAATGGATAATGAGTAGGAATAGGTGTTGGAGTTGTGCAAGGGAAATTTTGAAGTTGAAAGTTCCTAGATCAGTAGAAAATGCAGTTCTGAACTGTCCACGAAGCAGAGACCTTATCGTGAAGTGCGGATGGGTTCTCGGACACATCATCATGCCGCACGCCTGCGTATCGTCATGTGGCACTGTCTGGAAGGTCCTCTATGAAGTCAGATGTTCATAGATGCCTACGGATGTAAAACTAGTTGAATTAGTTGCAAAAAGTGTATAGAAGTGTTAAAAATGTTTCCAGAAGGTGGGAAATGGCAGGGTTTTTAGGTGACACTTTGTAAATGGGAATGGGACACAAATATTGCTATATTGGGTAAGTGCGATATTAGTAAGTTGTAGGAAAATAGCATGCACAGGTAAAGAACTATGAAATTCACTGAAAAAATCTTGTTAAAGGGGCGTTATGGTTCAGTTTGACTAATAAAAACCTATGAAATTCAATGAAAAAACTTTGCTAAAGGGACGTTATGGTTTCAAGTAAAATTGAAAACCCCCAGAAATTCATCAGTAATTGTAAGCTAAACAACCATAACTCGCGCCACCACCGTGCACTGCTAAGACTAACACACAGGACATCAAAGTTGACATCACAAATGTAATTGACGACATCACTGATGACATCACATGTGAAATACATTTTGATGAAAAGTTCCTACGGGGAGTTGTGTTTATATTGTTGGTAACAAGATGTCAGGGGTGATCGGGAGACCTATCATGAACTACTTAATCTATTAAAGAATGTACTCATCTAATATCATTGTATTGGAGTGTTGTCGTTAATACAGAAAGCTAATCATATATAAACATAGGGAATGACTGCAGCATGCAAAATAGAAGTACACTATTTATAATGTTCTAATTTTGGATAGTACAATAATGAATGCTACCGTATCAGAGTTTTGAGTAATGTTAAACATGTAATAACTAGCTAACAATTCAAGACTTACAGCACTTGTGCTGGTACAAAAAATACATATGAAGAACCACAATGCATACAAATCAGAGGCACATAGGGGGAAACTAAAGTAAGGAAGAAAGAAACTGCATCATCAGAAAATGTTAATGACATTAAAGTTTATCTTCATGTATACAAATGCATTGTGTGTTTGAGGCCTGCTCATTTCCCCATGTATGTGCACCATGAGCTGAGACCAAACCCAACTCCTGTGACCAAGCAGTCATAATAATAAAATTGAAAAAGGTGCTAAATATCTAGACGTTAACCCTGTCATATGTTCTTTAAGTACTTTCCTTAGGGTTTTGTCTCTTCAATGTCCTGGGTGTTAGTCTTATCAGTGCACAGTGGTGGCACAAATTATGGTTGTTTAGCTTACCACAACTGGTACATTTCTTAGGTTTTTCGATTTTGAAAGAGCAAAATGCAGAGCGAAGGGAGAGGGAGAAGTGCCGCAAAGAAGGAGGTGGGCAGTGCAATCAGGGCAGTAGTTGCTCAGAGTAAGTGCCGACAAGACAGCCTGACTCTGGGTAAGTGCAAAGAGGCAGGAGACTGCAGAGGTTACAGTTACAGCCCTTAAGTGCGCAGTAGGCCTGCAGGCAGTGCAGTGGAGACTAATCATGGAGGAGCATGGTTCCCAGTGAGGCTCTCAGAGTTGCCAGGCAACCAGTTGGTGCAGTAGACTGGTTGAGCATGTACCCTTTTCTAGTTAGCATTGACACATAGTAGAAACACCATATATCCAGACAGAAGGGGCAACAAAGTATTCACATTGCTGTTGCACAAGTTGAAGATAGGGTGATGCATTTTGCATTTAGTGTCAGTGTATGGAGTTATATTTTTAAGGTTGTGTGAGTAGGTAGTTGACATAGGTGTAGGAGATGGAGTCAGAGAAGTGTTGCAGTAAAGGCGAGGTCCGGGAGCTAAGATAGAAAACGATGCAGGAAAGAAACTATTAGTGTTGAGTGAAACGAACAGCAGATCATGAGTTAGCCTGTCTAAAATCAGTGATGCTATACAGGTTGATAATCAAGAGTGATGAGTCTACCATGGGAAGGTTCTTCAATACAAGACAAGATTACAAGACACTATACTGGGCCTAAATATGGATACTTAATCCGAAATGCATTGGCAATAATTTCTGGAGGAGTCTAACTGAATATCTTCAGACTTAACTCGATTGATAAGAACATTGTTCAGTGTTTGTTGATTGTTTAATGAAAGTGAATTCAGCGTGACACTGAGGGATATGGCGTTTGAGAGGTTTAATCATTTCTTTTTGACGAAACTGAACAACTGGTTTTATGATTTTCTCTGAATTTATTTTGAATTATGGAACCCTTGCTCACTGTTCTTAAAGAGGCACAGCTCCACCTCATTGACAAGGCCCAACCAGGCTGAAACATGTGTACGGAGTTGCTGTCAGTGCTCCTGTTCAGAAGAGAATTGCCTGATATTTCAATGCTGGACTGCCATTGGGCAGGAGAAAGACTAATATGTAGTGATATGATATGTTATGATGAGGCATTTAAAACAAACCTATACACAAGTGTTTCAAGGCATGACATTTCCCATCTGTGAAAGGGATGGTGAGCTAAAGAATCTGGTTAAGACTCAAATCAGGGATATAAGTCGGTAGAGAGAACCTCTGAGAAACCCCTTGTTTTTGTATATTAAGTAGCTTTGGGTTTTCACCCTAAATTACTAGGAAATTCAAGACGTGGAACCCTTGCTCACTGTTTCTAAAGAGGCACATCTCCACCTCACTGACAAGGCCCAACCAGGCTGAAACACATGTCTGGGGTTGCTGTTGGTAATCTTGTTCAGAAAAGAATTGCCTGTTGTTTCGGTGCTGGACTGCCTTTGGGCATGACAAAGACTGAAATGTAGTGGAAATGTCTCTTCTGTGAACGGGATGGTGAGCTAAAGAACCTGGTTGAGACTCAAACCCTAGATAGAGGCCGTTAGAGAGAAACTGCCAGTATCCCCCTTAATTTTGCATATTAAGTAGCTTTGGGTTTTCACCCTAAGTTACCAGGGAATTCCAGACGTGGAACCCTTGCTCACTATTCTTAAAGAGGCACAGTTCCACCTCACTGAAGAGACCCAACCAGGCCGAAACATGTGTCTGGTGTTGGTGTTGGTATTCTTGTTCAGAAAAGAATTGCCTGGCACTTCGATGATGAACTGCGATTGGGCAGGACAAAGACTGATATGTAGTGGACATTTCTCTTCTGTGAAAGGGATAGTGAGCTAAAGAACCTGGATGAGACTCAAACCCAGGATATAGGTTGGTTTAGAGAAACACCTAGAACCGCCCCTTATTTTTGCATATTAAGTAGCTTTGGGTTTTCACTCTAAGTTACTGGGGCATTCCAGACGTGGATCCCTTGATCACTGTTCTTAAAGAGGCACAGCTCCACCTCACTGACAAGGCCCAACCAGGCCAAAATACGTGTCTGGGGCTGCTGTCGGTACTCATGTTCAGAAAAGAATTGCCTGGCATTTTAGTGCTGGGCTGCCCTTGGGCATGACAAAGAGTGAAATATAGTATAATGTCTCTTCTGTGAAAGGGCTGGTGAGCTAAAGAATGTGGTTGAGACTCAAACCCGCGATATAGGCTGGCAGAGAGACACTGCCAGAACCCCCTTACTTTTGCATATTATATAGCTTTGGATTTTCACCCTACGTTACTAGGGAATTCCAGACGTGGAACCCTTGCTCACTGTCCTTAAAGAGCACAGCTCCACCTCACTGATGAGGCCCAACTATGCATAAACACGTGTCTGGGGTTGCTGTCAGTACTCTTGTTTAGAGTGAATTTCCTGGCATTTCAGTGCTGGACTGCCCTTGGGCAGGACAAAGAGTGGTATGTAGTGGTAATTTCTCTTCTGTGAAAAGGATGATGAGCTAATGAATCTAATGGAGACTCAAACCTGGGATACAAGCTGGTAGAGAGAAACTTCCAGAACCCCCCTTACATTTGTAATATGTACTACCACACAGAATAAGTAGTGTCATTTATAAAAACAAATCTTGGATTTTTGTCTTGATTGGTTCATACAGTATGTCTCGTAACATCATTAAATGAATTAGCGGACATTTCCACAAAGGAGTGCATTTGGGTCACCTACTGGCACCAGGGGTTTTAACTGTCATGAAGCTCTGATGACCAGGGTGCTGCATTGAAATGAGGAAACAGTGGAAACCTATAAAAACTGTGTGTCTCTGTGCCTCAGGCCTTTTGCAGGTAATAAGGCAGATTTCCAGGTCAAAACACTAGATATTCTGGCCCTGGGTCCTATCGCCTGATGAATGCCTAACAAACATGCAGAGAGTGTTGTCCTGACCAGCAAACAAAACTAGGAGGCCCCATTTGACAAAGCTTTAGTGCAATTGAGTGTGAGGCTTCATATTAAAAAGGAAAGTTCTCTCATGGACAAAATGGTCATGCCTTCCATAACCACTAGTACTGAACTCAAGGAAACAAGGGGGTGGTGGGTTCCCAGCCATCCTATCCCCTTTATTTTGCCTTCCACACTATATATGTTAATTAAGATGGCTCTAAAAGGTCCCAAACAGACCCAGAGGAACTGGGGTGAATCTAAACCAGACCGAAATGAACGAGTAGACCCAAGAGAACAGTGAAACACAGCTTTATTATCATCCAAATAAAGCAGGGACAGCATATAAGCATTCAAATCTTGTGACTCTCGAAATACCAATTAAAAACACCAGTCTAAATGCTACAGATGTGTCATCAGTGATGCCATGACAGAATCTCAATTTACAAAAACCTACAGGGATTAGGGATAGGTTAGTGAGCTTGGCTACATATGGCTTCTAGAATGGTTTTTCAATGGGTTACACATATATGATGGCTCCACCTGGAACAACCCCTATATTGATGAAGGTTAAACTACATCATCTTCATGACAAGGGGTTAGGCGGCATACTACTTGATGGGCAGCATGTCTCTTAGGATTTTGAAAGGTTGGCACATTGCTTACCAACCTTCAAAACTTGGCAGGTCATCAGGATATGAATCAGAAAGAGTGGGGGAGAGGGCCCATGGAACATTCTTCCTCCAATTAAAAGTTACCATCCCTCATTCTCAGGCCATGAGAATTGGCAATTATATGATATGATATATGATATGATAAATTATTTATAATGTGCTTAATACCCAGAGGTTTCAGACTCGCTTTGTACTTGGCCGTGTGTGGCATCTCGTTTCTATGTGTGTGTGTAGGGAGTACTGCAGGTGTATTATCTATGTTGGCTTCTAATTAATGTATTTATTTATTTATTTGTACATTTGTAAAGCACACAAAGCCCAAAAGCAGCTAGGTGCTGTGACTTAAGGAGTTGGTTACAATAACTTGAAGGATACGTTTACATAGTTATGGGATCAGACGGTTACATAATGGCATTGTTTGTTACATAGTAGTGATATGGTCAGTTATACAATAACACATACATTCAGTACATATGTTACATTTACATAGTCATGTGATCAGGCAGTTACAAGATGGCATCATTTGTTCTAGGTTAGGTTGAAATTGTTCATTTTGTTACTTGTTTGTCATGGTGATAGTAGTTGTCAGTCTTGGCTAATGGCACTGTGTGGTCAGGTGACTGCTCGAAGAGGTTGGACATAAATAGTGAGGTTTTTAGGTTTTTCGTGAAGGACCAGTAGGATGTGTCATTTCTAAGATGCGAGGGGAGTGCACAATAGTCACTGTTCTCCAATTATGGGTCACATGCTATGAGACTGTGTATGAAATTAAATACCTCCTATTTGCCTTCTGGATCATTGTGTGTTGCATCTGGCTAACACAGACTGGCTGTATTCTTATAAAGCTTTAATTAATCTTTGATAATTCTGCTTGTGTCTTGAGAACTGCTATCTTGTGCCTTCGTTCCACTGTGCCTAACCTCCCTATTCATTAGAACCTTGGCACTAAATGCCAGCTATCGCATGAACTCTGCACTGATTTGTATTTCTGTGGATTCAGCACTTTGAGTTCTCTAAGTCTTAAGGCCTTTGTTTATTTAAATGCATGCTGCGGCTTCTATTAGATGGCTCCTTAACTATACTTTGTCTCTATGTTAGTGAGCCATATTTGCATATCGTTCATGTTGTATTCAGCTTATACATTGGTTATGTTAGAGTTCTTCATGTCTGTGGATGCTGTGTTAAGATTCTTCATGTATGAATGCATATATAGCCTCTTATAAATGCTCTTCATGTGGAGTGCATATGTGCTTTGCCTCTAGTGCATGCACTTGTTACAGCTACAATGTTAGTTTGACAGCTTTTCCCATCTTCAGCTTACATTTTCTCTATGTCCTGCTGCACCTGCCTGGCATAAGGGTGGTATGTTTGCCTCAGTGAGTAATGTTTCTCACCTGTGTAGTACTGGTCAGTGGGAGGGGCAGAAGTCATAGATAATGTATGGATCTGCTTCCCGACATGTTTATCGATCGATGGGAGTGGTGTTGTAAATTCTCCAAATATACCTATTATTTGAACAACTCTGAATCCAAGGCAAGCCATATACTTATGGGTTTGGTAAAACACATTGGGCCTCATTACAAGTAGGGTGGTAAGGGTTAATGGTCACCGGTAACAATACCGGTGCCGTTAAACCCTTACCACCCTACTACTAGTTCCCTTTGCGGGTCCTCCCTTAATGCCTGGTTTTAGCAGGCGTTAAGGACGGGACCCGCAAAGGGACTTTAGAGCTAATAACTGTACCGTAATTTATGGTACCGTTATTAGCGCCTTCCTCTTTCCCATTGAGCCCTATGGGCAAGGGCCCTGGTGAATGGGGAATTACCGGTCCCGCCAACCTTGGAATGGAGCGGTAATTGCTCCAATCACCAGGGTGGAATCGGTACAAGTTTGGAGGCAGCCATGCTGCAAATAGCGGTGTGGTTACCTCCAAACTCGGAATGAGGCCCATAGAGATGAACATTTGCATATGTGCATTTAGCAGCATGGGATCTGGCAACCTTTCCTTTCAGCACAGGTAAAATTCACAAATTATTATTAAAACCTGTTCAGTTCTATTTAATGCTAATAAAGACAACACGTTTATAGCAAGTGAAATCAAAGGGTGCCAGATGGGCAATTTAAATTTAAAATATATTTTGTCTATAAGAAAAGAAGAGACATTGGGGTAAGTTCTATCTTGTATGCCTACAGATAATTTTGTCAAAGCATTGATCCATGCTCTGCCAAAATGAGCACCTACTGTATATTATGTTTTATTTCTTTCGCTTTATTATGAAAACAACATAGTTTAGTTTACTCTAGCAAGACATGTTTTCAAATGATTTATTGCAGAACTATAATAGAAACCTTTATGCAATCTCAAGCATAAACCAGCTTTGTAAATTATGAAAATGGTCAATTAAAATAATTGTCATTTTAACATAACCATGTTAAAGAAAATCTGAGACATCCCCCATGTTTAAAATGTGATGCCATTAAAGAACAAAATGCTAATTGGCTACATTAATCATTATAGGTTATAACTGTCCTAATATGAAGTTGTGCATGTAACCATTTGGTCGAATGAGAAATATAATTGAGCGGCAGGAATAGTTTTAAAGATAAGGTGAAAGCATTCCACATCCGGATGGGGCAACATTTGGATGATTCAGTTGATCCCACAGAACAGGGCTACCTGGGTAAGAAGCAACCAGCTCATTTAATGGATAGACCATGACTATAGTTGTAGTTTATAGGCCAGAAAATGTGCTTTTCGCCAATTTCTCAATTTTTTTATTTGTATTGCCATGATAAATTGTAGGCAAAACTAAATGACAGAGCTAAACTTCTTTGCAAACAAGAAGCAAACAACTTCACCGTGATAAAGTACTCATTCGGTTAAAACTTGGGGCTTCCACATTCTTTCAGATTCTACTTTTATGATTGTTTCAATTTTGGGGGCTAAAATAAAACATTTGTACCCTTTCTTGCAGCATGTATTCTTCTCTTGCATTAAGAGACACCATCATCTATTTTTGTAAGGCAAGCGTTTCAACTTTTTTTGTGCCAGTGAAAAACTGAAATTATAGCCTGCGCTGTTAGATTATAGTCATACTTCTGGCTAGGATGAATGAATCCACCAAAGCACAGAAGAAGGACAAGAAAGCTCCTTGCTTGGGGATTTGCAATTCTTTATCTGTAATTGTCTTTCCATGTCACTTGAATATTTGCTGATTGTTTTTACTTCGCTGCACATAGAAGCTATGACCCCTTTCCATCCAATGGGTTATTTAGGGGTTAGCCTGTCTAACCCCACCTGTCTCTTGGCTCACCAATCTTAACAATACCACAATTGTGATTTTGACTTTAGTTTTTACTGCTATAATGGCTAAACATACCATCCTGATTTGTTCCAGGTAGTTTTAACATTTTGGAAGTGAATCGAAGAGTACGATGTTTGGTATCTATTCAACTACTTCATTTGCTAATATTGGGAACTGGATATTGGTTGACTACATTTTTTAAATCTCAGATATTATCTCCAAGAGAATAAATGTAGACAACTGCTAAACAGGCGATTGTGAGAAACCGAGTGTGTTCTTACTTATAGACCCCAGGGATCCTTTGTTAAGGTGACCAGGGGGGGCATCATGCTCGGATCCCAACCCTGGGGCCAGTCAAGCAAGGGAGATCACCTGGGCAGTGGGTCCTGGGGAAAGCGGGATGAACACCCTCAGGGGAGACATGGTATTACCCCCTTCTGACAAACCCCTACCCGGCATTTCCTCCACCTTCATAGGCTGTTGTGAGTCCTGTCCCATTGACCCCTCCCCAATTCCAACAGGTAACAAGATAAGGCGGAGTCATGGGAGAACTGGGAAAAGGAAACACTACAACTCTCATAATCCCATTCCCCTATTTAACAACCCAAAGACGGAGACAAAGAAGATCATTTTGGGAGTCATAAGGATTACCCATAGGACAATGGATTCCTACGGGCAGTCTCCATTTTGTCCCATTTTGTCCCATTAACAAGGTCAGGCAGAATCAGGCAGGGATGGGCAACCACTCACACCTGACTCCTGTTAATTCTCCCAGCAGGTATACATGGTGGAGCATATACGCACACTTGAAGTGAGCTGGGGATTCTGGATGGCATACGGAAGCCAGGAGGGAAGAACAGCAGCTGGAGGAACCCTGGGAGGCATGAAGGAAGAATGAATGCCAGATCACTGAGCCTGTGAGTACATGGGGCTGCAATATGGCAAGGAAGCTGTGACTCCAGGGAGCCAACCCTGGTACAGCTGGGGTTACCTCAGATTGCCAAAGCCAGTGCTCCTACCCTGGGTAATATATTGGTGTCCAGGCCTTTCAGGGGCAGGAGATGAGAACCTGAACTCAAAGACATCCCATTGATGCACTCTGCTACTCCCAAAATGGCCAGAATGCTACTAAAGGGAGCTGGTGAAGTGGGAGTAAAAGGAAAGTGAAGCATTGTGGAACTTGAAGTTCAGAGAAATCTCTTTTTTTTTGTTGGAAAAGCTGAGCAAGGTGAGACACGAGAAGGAGCAGATCTTCCGGGGCAAAGGCAAACCCACTGGGGCACGACGACCGATCAAGGGACTAGAGTGAAGAATAGGGAATCCCTGAAGATCCCTGCAGCAGGTTGTTGTCTCTGGGAAACCATGAAGGAGCCACGGAGAAAGACAAATCCCAGACATGAAGAAGTCTGCATTATGTTTCAAGGATGATAGCGACCCTCCCAGGTGAGTTAGCGAAAGACATGAAATGCCGCTTTGTGTCAAGGAAAAATTGAAGCCGCAACAGTGTATCTCACAATTGAAGGTTGTGCGCATGCTGGTGAGATGCAAAAGAAAGCAAGCCAGTAATTAACTTTTAAGTTACCGATAACAGTGAAGCCAGTGATACAGAGCAGCGTAATAGTCTGGCCAAGGGAAATTGCCCATTCAAATGTTTCATGCGAAATGTTTGATATCTTGTCATAAAGTGGCAAAGTGAACAAACTTTGAAATGCGCAATGGTCAAGATTAACCCTGACAAAAGGGATAGTTAAAAGGTGATTGCTTTAAGAGCAAGATTTCTTTGAACGATTCTGATTGTGGTATGGAATTACCAATATCAAGAGACATTGGGGCAAATAACAATAAGGGAGAGCTGAAGTGAAAATCAAAGTGGTCCTGTGGAGTTCTATCGTAAAAGCCTCACACATTTGAAAGTCTTCAACATCAGTGAACGGTCCCAGCCGACTGAGGGAGATCAGAAAGATGAAATAAGTAAGTGGAAGGGAACCCCTAAAGAAGGTGAATGAAGCTTGGGGAAGGCAACCCCTGCAAGTGTTGTGATTACAAAGTCTGAGCCGGCCTTAGGGAGATCTATGTTGAATCAGGTACTTTTTGGTTAAAAGGTCTGATCCCTACTGAGAGAGACCTATGTGAACTATTGATGCATTGAGAGGTCCGAGCATGACAGCGGGAGACCTACGTGAACTTTTGTTGAACTGTGAAAGAAATTTTGGAAAGCTGGAATAAGTGACTTTAGCGGGAAGGCAAAGTGGGCCTCGACCCACATTTTGAATGGCCTTTTTTGATAACCCAAGCCAGAGTGTGTCATCCTGTTTACAGGGGCCACCTTGCTCTGTGCTATCCAACGTGGGAATGAGAGCTGACTCAGCCACCTTGATGCTTTATGTTATAACACTGACTTTCCTTTGCATACACATTCCCCATTACACACATTTTGTGTAAGAGATAGGGCAGGCATTAGGTTTTATTAGTATAGGCCATTTTGATTTGACATAGACTGACTAGGACTATGTTTTCTTAATTATTTAATGGTAGAGACTACTCCCATCAAGCTTTAGGGCAAAGTAGGAATTTTCCAAACCCAAGAATGTAATAAAGGTTTTAAAATGTGCATCTGTTGTCTTGTCATCTGTACTGTTACCATGAGTTCCTTACAAGATTGTGTTTGTATGTATGATTATAAATGACACTATATTGCAAGTACAAATACTTGTTGGTTTAGTAATAAAACTGTGTAGGGAAAATATTGATAATATGTAATGTGTATCTCAAAGACACTGGTAATGAGCATTGGTTCCTGGATATTCTAGAGTTATGCCAACAAACATATTTTTGCCTAAAGATAAGCGTGTCAGGTATATGATAATGGAGATGAGAGTTGTACCAGGTCTAGCCATGCCCCCCCCTTTTCCCATTCATTAATGAACGTACAAGCTGAGAGACGTTCAGTAAAACATCAATGGTCATGAAGCTGCCATGACGAGTAGAATAGGATACGCGTCACAAGCAGGGCAACAAGTAGTTTGCAATTACATGAGTGGGGCATGTTGCAGAGTACCCAGGCACGTAGTATATAGATGAGCAGGAAAGGAGATGTTTCAGCATAGATGATCAGGGAATATGGCATGGCGCCATGCAAAACACAAAGAACACTAACATGGCAGAGAAAGAACACAAGTACCACCATTACTCAGCTAAATTCTAAAATACTGTATCCAGACATTAGCTTAATGTGAAATTCTAGATTGAAGGTTAGGCCATAGCAATGCCAGAGGTTAGGATTAATTCTAAACCTTCCAGCCATCACTTGATTTGTTTTGCATAGGTCACTCCGAGTGGAATGGGTATGCCCAGTCATGGGTCCTGAGCCTGCTGGGCCTAGAGATCCAAGCTACTCTGCACTAATAATGCTCAACAAGGCTAAAACACGTCTGTGGATGCTTGTGGTCTCATGCAGAAAGTATGTGACCTAGTAGTTTGGGCTGAACTACCCCTTTTGGGGTGGAACCAATCCTGATTTGCATATGGTATTTCCCCTTCTGTAATAGCTTAACAGGCTGAAAAACAATGGTCTCGAGGATTGCCCAGAGCTATACCCATGGTAATTATTAATTCAAATCCTTCCAGCCATTACCTTTTTGTTTTGCTTAAATCACCCCAACTGGGATGAGTATGCCCAGACATGGGTCCCAAGCCTGCCGGGCCTAGAGACCCAAGCTACTCCTCACTGATCAGGCCCAACAAGGCTGAAACATGTCTGGGGATGCTTGTGGTCTCTTACAGAAGGGATGTGACCTAGCAGTTCCGGCTGAACTGCCCCTTTTGTGGTGGGACCAAGCCTGAGTTGCATATAGTCTTTCCCCTTCTGTAATGACTTGGCAGGCTGTAAAAATATGATCTGTAGGGTTGTCCAAAGCTGTGCCTGTGGTTCTGATTAATTCAAAACCTTCCAGCCATCACCTTTTTGTTTTGCCTTTGTACACACTCCCAGCGGCCATCTGTATCGCAATAAAGCTGTTTTTTTGTTGTTGCGCACTTGGAGTTACCCCATTATTGAGTTTGTCCTCTTTATTTTTGTATTTGGGCCTATCTAAACAGGTTCTTAGTGGGATAGGTTTCTCTTGCACTCTGTGCAGAGATCCGAATATCTCTGAAGCCTTGCATTGCATTTACCTAACAAATACCCAATAATTATATAAATGAATAAATAAATTGGTGATAGCACCATTCTCTGATGCAAAACATGCCTCAGCTCCAGGTGGGCATTTAGACAGTCTTTGGGTTGGGGCTTATACTCTGGCATGCAGGGTAGGAAGAACATCATGATGGTAGTTGATCCCCAATCATTCAAGTAATAAGTCTGGGTCCTGAGAAGTCATAACTTTTGTTGCCCAACTGTTAAGTAGCTATTCTCATCATGACATTTGTCAACCATTCCCTTTGCCCACATTTATTCTTAGTGCTCTAATGTGACTTGGCCCCATTGCAAGCTTGTCCCGTGAGGATAGCTCAGGGCCAACGTGCTCGCCTCGTAAGCAAAACGAGTCTGCGCTTAGAAACGCCTGGGTATTAAGTGTGTTATAAAGAACCTATCGTATCATCTAATTGCACGTTTTTTTTACCATGAAACTACCAGCAAACTAATTTCTAGTTATCACCAATCAGTCTGATATATTTCCCACCTGGTTACTAGTGGTGGTAAGGCAGTGTTGATCCACATTGTTGGAGTCCTTAGAAATGTATGGGGAGTTTTGCATAATTACCATGACCTGTAGTAAATCTGGCAGTCTTTGGGGTTACAGCGTAGGATTTATCTCTTACTATATGCTAGAGGTGAATCCTCAAATTCAACACTAATCCTGGAATTGGGTGATGCAGTAAAATGGGTGACAATTCTGTTACTGGCCAAAGAAGTTGAAATACAAATTAGATCACCTTGTTTTTTTTTTATTTTCAATCAATAGTAATAATTGAGAGATACTCCCATCATCACATATAATGTGCTCAATGAGTCATACGAGGAGACTGATTAGATTTCGCAGAATACATATGCACAAAATGGCATCTGCATTACTTTAAAAAAGAAAACAATAAACAATATTGCATTCTTCCCATGTTGTCTCCCTGCAGATCCTTTGAGTATACAGCCAGATCTGTGCTTGTGACTCATGCTCATTTGGGTGATTACACAGAGCAGGGAGTATGGAGGAGGAGAGCTGTGTTTACAACGACATGGTAGAGGCGGTGGGCAAGCAGTAACCCTAGCGATGGGGGTGGGGTGCAGATAGTGGAGCATACGCTGGATACAGAGGTGAGGGAGGGAGCCTCAGTTGGATTAGCAGAGAGTTTCAGATGGGTGCGGAAGGCTCAGAGGAGGCCTGCTTCCTGGTCATTTCTTCAATGGTCTACTGGATCCTCAGGTTCTGAGCATTTCCTTAGGTTGTCGTGTTTACCTGTAAGGATGGCATTGAAAATTACGCAGAGAGGCCACAGGGAGAACCTATTTCATAAGCACGAATATGGGCAAAGCAAAAACAAAATGGATGCTTAGTTTTAAAAAGACAAAACAAATGCTGTAAGAATAAATTGTACTTACAGACTAGTGTAATGAATACAATGAACACATCTGCTAAACCTTTGAGGAACAATGATTAATAAGACTCCTTTTTCTAGAAAATGGTACAATGAATCAAAAAGTGTTCGTGTTATTGGAAAAGCACAACCTATTTACCTTACATAATTTTGTATTTATTTTATTGTAATTTGTTTATTTTTACCGCGCCATAGCCCGCGGGCATCAGGGCGCTCTTACACATTAACAAGAGAAAAAAAGATGGTAGGCTGAGGGGTCGCCTTCAAAGGGTTTAAAATCAGTTTGGTAATTGTTTCAGAAGTGCCAGACATTGGCTCAATGCAAAGGTTACCGATCACTCCAAACTGCCTGTGCGCATGTTCACATGTAATAGCTGGCGAGGGCCGGTTGGCTGACACCCCCAGAGAAGTGGAAGACAGCGTGTCACCTCCGGGTCACGGTTTGTATCTTTTCCGGGTTATTCGTGATTGGAAGCCATTACAGCCTCGTGACTGCGTGGTGACCTCAGAGAACGAGCTGGCAGACTTGCTTCACTTAGCAGAGGACAGGCGTCCTGATCAACAAACTCAGCACAGCCATGGGCTGTAATTGCTGTCTTAGCCGGCTGTCCTATGGAGGAGCTAAAGAAAGAATGGGAAACGGGAAACAAATCCATCCCCAAACACCATGTTCATTCTCACTATTGAAGGCATGGTTCGTGATTTGGTAGCGAGGGCCGCCAGATTATCTTCACCGCACACCATCTCTGGTGAAATGGAAAGTCACTGTTACAGCATAGTCACACAAATGGAAGCAGCACTTACACGCAATTTGGCAGTAACATGTAGTATGACATTTTTTACTAGATTCACACATTAAAAATAGAGGGGGGACCTACTCATATTTCTATGATCCTACGAGAATGGATCCTTTAGGATCCCACAGAGCCGACTAACAAAGGATCGAGGAAACGTCAGCTAGACCTTTATTGCCTTTTATAAATATGCTAATTTCACTCGAGTGTAAATCACACATGTTAAGCTGGTTTAAGTGCTTCTATAGTTGGGTGAATCAGTTCCAATCTTCGTATCTGATCAACCCGCTCCTTGTCTAGAGTACTATAATGTGAATGAAGCAATTAAACAGAAGTACTATACATTTAATTGGTTTGCATCATTTTATTGATGATTTGCAAGGTGCCATGCATGGTAAATAACTAAATTCAGGGCACACACAAGTGGGGCGATGGAGGGCAATCTGATAGGGGGAAACGTTAAGGGGGGAAGAAGGCTAGAACACTCCCAGGTAGAACACAGTGTAAACAGCCTGGCTTAATAAGGACATCGGTTATATATACACCTCACGCGCAGCAAATGCACCCATGCCCGCACTCTGTGTAGTTAAAAGAAAGGGTGCTATTTTCTTTTTTGCTTACCTGGGAATGGATACAATACCACGCAGCACAGAGAGAGCCGGGAGCTGGTACACGGTGCTTCCCGTCCATGCCCATAACGAGGCCGCAGTGAACTCAGCTGCTCTAGACAAGGGCAATGGGAAACGAAGGAGGCCGGCAGGAGCACAGCAGATACAAGATCAAGCATAACGCTGCAGTGTTCTGAAAATAAATGCAATGTGGGAACACATGTTCCCCAGAGTAAGCTTTCTGCATCACCCAGGGCATGAGGAGTTGAAAAGAGAGGCACGCAGTGCAACGAATGAATATTTAACAACCAAACTGCACACAATTATTCCGGGGTTGTCACTGTCAAGAACATTTGCATGCAACATGGTTGATCTAAATTGTTGCAGGAGAAAGAAAAGGGGGCACTGGGAAGTTTGGAGTGAGTGAGAAAGATACAGAGCTAGTGCAGAACAGAGGTGGCAGATGTGCAGAGATCGATTAAATATCAAGGAAGTATTCATAGATGAAATGCAGATGTATGAGCAGGAACATCCTATTCACCCGGGTCGATACCGTGTCCTGGAGGTGTCCACAACTGGCCGCGTGAACATACACTAGGGGCCTGATTTACACACATGTTTGAACATGGCAAAGTCCCATTGAAAACATTTGTGTAAATCAGACCCTTGTTATCAGCAACAATCTACTCAACCTTGTTGAAAAGGACCTGCAATCAACTTGACCACACTTTACCCACTGAACAACTACGCAAGCTGAAGTTGTTTCATTCAGATTTGTTTTCTAACCACTTTTGTCCAGATACCATGCACCGCATGTTTTGAACTTATTTCTACCAAAAGTAAATTATCAATTGGCCCAGATTGGAATAAAATCTACAAGAAGTGCTAAGCAATTCTGTCAATCAAACCATTATAATAATCCCAATCCAAGAGCAACTTTTTTGGATGACAAATCATTTCCATGATTAATAACAAAAAGTGCATCTTCATACATCCTCTCTACCACATAGATCCAGACAACCTCCATCCCCACCTAACACGAGAGCGGTGATCTGCTACCCCTCTGTCGCATCCCCTGGTTGCTTGTAGAACCCTTGCTGCCAAAAGTCCCGCCCTCCCCTTCCCGTTGTTAGCAACTAACTCCCTTGTATCTCTACTTTGCTCGCCCTGTCGCCCCCCCTATGATTTGTAATATGTTCTGTTGCTTCCCAAAGTCCATCCTCAAAAAACACTCTAATAATAATAATAGTAATTTTCCAAACTAAGTTCACATTTGAGGAAAGACAGAAATGCTGGTTTGGAGCTGCGTTTCCCATCCTAATGGCGGCGTTAGCAGGATATTCTGTTAGTCTGTGCGCGGGTCTTGCCTTTTACTTCAGAATTGTCGTTGATCACTTCTCTTAACAGCAGTGTGACACCTAGGGCTCTACAAATCCAACTTCTGTTAAGGACGGGGCAAAGTGCTCCGACACACGCCGCCATTTTGATGGCAACGATGAGAAAATATTTTCTTTGGGTTTAAAACTCTCCTGACATGCTCCTGCGGAGACAAGAGTTAAAACCAAGAGCCATGCCTCCATAAGCCCTGTCTAACAAGGTGTTGAGCACCGAAGCCCAAGGGAGCGTTGGCCTTCTCGCTGTGAAGATTAGACAAGAGCACTCACGCAAGCCTCAGCGGGAATGCGAAGGGACATGAAGTGAGCAGTCCCAGCAGGCGCGCTGCTGAGATGTCAGTCAGGCGCTGTGCCTCCACCACCTTCTACAGAGCTAAACATCTCTTTATGTCAGAACAAATTGGGCGATCCTCAAATCTTTCTTTCTATTTTTTCCCCCGTTTCCTGGACTTCAATGCGACGAGTGCAGCGAGCGAGGCAGCGGGGAGGGAGAGAGGAGAGACAGTTCAGTTCAGTTCACATGAAAGCACCCTGACATGCTACAAGACCGAATACTGATACTGGCAACCCTGACAAGGCTATCAGGGAGGCAGGAGCCCAGTCGGCACTTTCCCGCCTAATGGTAGTGCGCTGCTTTAGCTGCCTTTAGCAAAACCTTGTTACACGGTGGCTTCTAAGCCTGGTATGCACACGACAGCATCATTAAACACAGAGGCCCTGATTTACAGAGCATTCTCCAATGGGGTTTTGCTTTATGAAAGGCTTCTGTGAATTAGGTCCAGAATATTTCACTAAGGATTTATTTATTTTTGATGGCCTGTCCTGTTTCAATCTTCAGCTAAATATGTGGTACAGGGTTTGAATAAAGATCTGATCTTGTACAGATTCCGTGTTTCCATTTCTTCAAGGAATTACACCCAAAGGGCCCCATTACAAAAACGTTGCACCAGTGCTAGTGCAATTTTATACACTATTAACAGAGGAGCAAACACTGCCTAGGAGCAAATGCACACTCTTTGAATACATTTTTGCATCAGCACAATATTTGCC
The DNA here is from genome assembly GCF_040938575.1 of Ambystoma mexicanum. Lineage (NCBI taxonomy): Eukaryota > Metazoa > Chordata > Amphibia > Caudata > Ambystomatidae > Ambystoma > Ambystoma mexicanum. Next base: position 1,012,187,911 of record NC_090928.1, read on the forward strand.
CTACTGGTTATTCCAGGCCCTGTTACCATTACGCAAACATTGCCCTGATGTATTAATGCATTGCACGAATATGTTTTTGCACTGCAGAAATCCGAGCGCTATGTAAATGTGCCCTTACAATATTACTGCGACGTTTTTTATATTGAAGTTCATGTTTAATTAATCAAGTGAATTTAACGATACATCAAAGTGAAAAGATTTCTCAGAGTGTTTTCAAGCATCTGAATGATGATATGATTGAGAGATTTCACGCGAAATATACGTTGGATATGTCTATGCCAGGCGTCTGCAACCTGTGGCTCTCCAGATCTTTTGGACTACACATCCCATGACCTGTCTCCATTGACTATGTAGGCTAGTGCTGATGGGAGTTGTAGTCTAAAACATCTGGGGAGTGAAAGGTTGCAGACGCCTGGTATGGACATGGTGTTTGATAGTACAGATAGTACAGATAGGACCCAGCGATTTATCAAACCTTTTCATTAGAAGGACTCGAAAAAGCTGCCATCTAGGTCTACACCAGAAAATACTGAATTGTTCTTATCTGCCTTAAGTAAAGACATCTGAGCCGAGCCATATGTTTAATTTGTATAGTCGTGGCTAATATTTGATACCTAATTATTACTGTACAAACTATGAATAAACAAAGTCAAATACAATCCAGGGAAAGGGTGCTTAGGGGACGGTGTAGTGCTAGGGGGAAATAATAAAGGCACTCTCGTGAGAAGAATGAACAGAAACATTGAATTCATGGCTGCACACTCCCCAGGTGAGTGTCCTAACCAGTAGTCCACACATGCTCTTGCTATGACATGCGCGCGAGTGCTAATTGGCCTAGGAATGTGTGCTGGTTTGCACTGATGACTGGGAATACACGTGCAAGAGTGAGGGCTTATGATTTTTCAAACCCTGTGCCAGTGCAGTATCAAGCATTGCAAGAGTGTGTGTGTGTGCGGGGGGGAGGGGACAGACCACGAAAAATGTCCTCCTCCTCTATTTTCCCCCCGAATTCAGTACGGACAACACCATACAGTCTCATTTGCCCCCACAAACCACCTACCCCTGGCCCAATCTACTTTTTTGGTAACGTTACTGGCAGATGGCATTTTAACACAACTACAAATACATAAAACCAATACAGATGCAGGAAACTGATCTATTAGAGCTCTGTCCAGGCGCTCTGTGGCAACATACATGCAAACCTCCTAAGTTGCATATGGATTTAACCAAAAGAAATGACTTCATGGAAAAGGACATCACAAGGAGCATCGTCAGTCTTTGATACTTGGAGACACCATGGAAGTGACTTTAGAATACGTTGCCATAAGTACGTGGCAAATAATCTTGTGGTGCAAAATACCTAAATTGCACAATTATCATATATGGAACAACTCTCTTTTTTTAATTACAGTGTGATATATCAACGTAAGCTATTTACTAGTGACTCACTTACAGAGCTACAGATAAGAGACAGTCCAATTAATTGATTTTCCCAGTATCAAACACTTTGGTTAAATGGTGAAACTGGGATGTGCAACTGAGCACATCTTCCCAGGTTTAGTTGATATAGATATTTATTAATGTGTTGCTTTGCATGTCGTGCTCAAATAATACTGTATTTATAGCAATACCTTGCAAGCAAACCACATTACATAATAAACTAGCCTTTCTAGTAAATTAACTACACACTATACAATGTCAGAGAAATATGTTGAGGAATAAGAGTATGGCTTTAGTTGTATTCTCCCCATCATGCATGCAAAGTCACAATAGCATCATGTAGATTAATGTGAGCCTAACAAATCCCCCTTGGGATTTAAAGTAATGGACATCGTTTAATAAAGCATGCAACATTGTGCACCTTTCTCAATCCCTCCCATTCCCATTTCTAAAGGGACAAACGTCTCTGCTAATAACCCCTCTCCCATCAGTGCCTAATGGCTCACATTGTAATGCTCTGTTGACACAGAGCAATGCGAGAGCCCCTCGGTTACCCGGTGCTCCTTGGGACATTGTCTTGGCAGCGGGACAGCTCTCCTGTTCGGAAAGAGTAATGAGTCCTGCTGCAGTACAATGAACGTGCTGAACAGGAATTGCTCAGCACACATTGTCCTGCCAGCAGGACACCTTTCCTGTTGGGCACCCTCATTGAAGTGCCAAACGGGAGAGGTGTCCCACTGACAAATGTTCTGGCCTGGCTCTCAGCTTGCCACCCCTGTCCCCTGCTCGGTACACCATTGCCCTATTCCCTGTTGGCTGTGCTCACAGCCAGTGTGTTACATACTGACACTTATGGCATTGCCCTTGGTACCGGAGTGAAGACAGATGATCTGGGGCTTGCCACCCATGAGCCACCGCACAAGGCAGGATGTGGATAGGCAAGCTCAACACTTGTACTGTAGATAATAATGGTCTCCAGAATAAAAAGAACAGAATATGACATTAGATATACCAGGGATTAGATCTCCTGGTCTATGGATTAAGGTTGTTGTTGACCAGAATTTTTTCTCCTGTATATATTACATTATTGTTTCAATAGCAGTTTCGTACCTAGTCTATTTTGAATGACTAGAGATGAATTGTTACAATCTGTGTGTAAGCATTTAGCTTGATGTCACTTGCACTTTATTTTTTACTAGATTTTAACATATGTATGTTTTTTATGATGATGTTTTTTAATAATTATGAATAAAATTTGTATTTTGTGATAAGACCAGGTTACTTCTGATTACTTTTCCTCTACCTTGTACTTGTGTATACTATTAGATGAGTGAGCCATGAAATAAAGTCCATATCACAGTTGCAGCAATACATATCCCTAATCAGAACACCTTTTAGTACAATTGCTTTCTATCAGCCAATCAGAATACCTGAATACAGGGACATTCCAGGCACTATAGACCAGTAAATACCAGGAATTCCACAATCATCCCCGATTTCAATAGGGCAAAGATCTCTCTTTATGTGACATGTCTGCCTTCTCTGCTGGCTCTCTCATTCCCACATGCTCTCTTTCTCCATAACTGCTTCCTTCCTATGAAGACTGTTTAAGTCTACCTGGGCCAATCTGCTCTCTCCTTCCTCTGCATTGGCCTCCCCCGGCATCATCCTGTCAATGGTCCCGGATGCGGCCTGCTCATCACTTCCCCATGCCACACCTCATTCTCGCTGGTTTTCTTTTGTTGCTGGTCTCCTGTGCTGGCCATGACTCTAGCTCCCCCGCCATCCTCTCCCGTCCATCAGCACTTATAGGAACGAAAATTAATTTTCATCTGAAAGCTTAGAATGTAGGCTTTCCAACGAACCTAGAACCAACTTCCTACCCCCTATACTTGTTCCGTAATCGCAAGACACGCACTCATGAAATTTACCGCGATTTGCGATTTGGCCCGATTTCTTCATCTGTAGAAATCAGCAGCTTTTTGCTTCTCTTTGCTAAAATTTGCTTGCAATCTGCTAATCATTCATAGAGTATTGTTAAAGTGAGCCTGAACTAATATAAAGTAGCCATCACCTACCCTGAACCTCTAGAGGGAATTAAAAGCAATTTTAGCACCTTTTCACTTCCTTGCAAACCACATTAAAGTAATTCGCCTGTGTTTAAAACTCATCCCTGTTTTCCCTAAGCTTGCTGGGAGAACTGGAACTGCGTATTGCATTATAAAGTGTGATTTGTGGGGATTCTAGAAGACTGTGTGCTCTTCTTCCATTTCTTGTATTGCATAGGGGGGGAGTGAATTGTCAAAAGAAAAAGTGATCATATTACCTTTTGCTAAAATCATAACAAGTTATTTCTGTACTGCATTTTATTCCACCTTGCGTTTCCTTGAACCATATAAAGCATTCTTTCCCAGCTTATTCTTCTGTTCCTATCAATAAGTTACCTCTTGCTGACTACTGCTCATATTCACAAGTGTAATGTCCATTATCAATTTATTTATAGAAGTGTGATATATATATATATATATATATATTGTTTAATTTTTCAAATAAACCTTTTAATTTGCAAAACAAACCTACTTCTTGGCTCAGTGGTGTCAGGGGGATTCTAAGAGGGGGGTGTTATACAAGGGTTGTCTTCCAGAGTACTGAACTGGACATAAAAATACATCAATAAGGGTTTTCCTCAGCATCCCAGACAAGGCATTGACTTAGCTGTAGTGTTGATTGAATATCGCTTACACTTTTCATTGGGGCCAAAATAATTTAGGTTCACCCCCCAGGCCCCTGATTTTATACCCTTATAACGCCACCCCAACCCCATCCCTAATAATTTTAACCCCTTACCCCACTACCCTTTATATATTTATTTTATGTTTTCAGTGTTTTTCGGTATTATGGTCTTAGGTGAAATGTACCACTCTGTGATATTTTTGGGTAAATTCACTGGGTACCGTACACAGACTCGTCTGGCTGTTGTGAAATGTTGTTTTCAGCTGATCGATGCCGATAAATAAACATCATGAATACAGTATCAATTGTATAACACCCTCATCTGTCCTTCTAAAGCCTCTATAATTCTACTCATGTCTTAGTTTTCAATCTTATTCCTAATGAGTGAGATGCCAGATATAAGAATGCAGACGGATGAGGGAGGAGGAGGATGGAGGCTTGAGAAGGAACTCTCAGAAAAAGAGATTTGGATGTCCTGAAATGATAACTTAAGGTGTCCGTGTTAGGTCATCCTAATTTCTTCATACACCTCCTTCTAATCCCCCCCCCCACCCGCTCTCCCGCCCCCTGTCACCCTCCTCACTCATCAGTCCGGCCCACATTACGGGAAGCATTCACCTCCTACTGCTCATCCGTCGCATTTTAGGGAGATTATGAAGCTAGATAGTGCAGTTATGTATCTAAAGTATAGCAAGCATGAAAGAAAAAATTAGTGATATGTCCAAATGTCCCTATGAAATAGAGTAGTGCCCTGCCACATTCTTTTATCATAGGCAGAACTGTATTACAGAGAAGGTTTCTCAGTTCAGTTTGTCTGCTCAAACATGACAGATGTATGTTGTGGATTCTAACACTTTGATAAAAATACATACAACATGCTTTCGTAAGATGGTTGGCAGCTCCTAATGAGGGAATGCACTTTTTTAAATTGGTTTTCAACAGTAAAGAAACATGTCACAAAATATAACTCAATCTTACAAAACTTAATCAGTTCCTCTCTGACCCGTCCCACGCCCCCCCCCCCTGAAGTGCTGAGGGCACCATTGGTCTCTGAAGTCTTCCTTGAAGAAGATGAGTATTTTCCCCAGTCCGTAGAAAAACGTGCCACGTTATTGTTCATCGGCTACACTGCCCACTCAAGTGCCACAAACTCCCAGAATTTCCTTAGCCAGTCTGGCAATGTAGGGATTTCTGCCCCCTAACAGTGTTGCTCTCTAAGGAACACTGCTGCCAAAGTTAGCACTGTTTGAACTTTTCTCTGATCCTTGGGTTCTGCTCTCTGCACCCACTGTCCACCCCTATTAACACATCCTCTGGGGTACTTTTTTAGCCTTTCCGAAGATCACCTCCTGAGCATCTCGCACTTCCCTGCAAAATGGTTCAATTTTAGGGCATCTCCACCATATGTTAGACCAGGAGCCACCTGCACGCAACCAACCAGCCTTTCCTAGTCATCTCTATCCAGCTACCACCCTATCATCCTCTCCCTGTGCCCCATATATGACCATGCTGCCCGGGGGGCCACTACCAAGACTTTGTATACACCCATATAAGGCCTCTTTCAACGCCATGTGTCCTAAAATATTCTTCAAACTCAGTGAACTGGCACGTTGCTGCTTTCTTGATAGTGGGGTCTAGCAGCCAGAGACTCAACTGATAATAATGCAACATTTCCTTTCCCCAACCGCAAAACATTGTTTACAGTCATGGAAGGGTCTTATAGCAGGGCACTGAAATATGTGCCTAATTATGTGGCCTCCCCCTTTTAGCCATTGTGTGAAGGCCAGCGGTTCCATTCCCGGCGAGAAGTCTAGATTGCTGTACAGTGAAGTAAACGGGGATGGAAACATTGTGATCTCTTATTTCCTGGCTAGGTTGACTCATATGTCGGTCACCAGCTTTGCTATCGATCTTAAATACAAGTGCCAAGGCCTGTTTTTGCATGGGAGACACAGAGCCTACCTCAGGTTCCTTCTCACCACTGCCCGTTCCATTGTTACCCATAGTTTCACCTCGCTTCAGGAGAGCCACTCCGTTATGATGCGGATTTGGGACGCTTCATAGTATAGCCAAAGGTTTGGAAGCGCTAGTCCTCCCTCCAGCTTCAGAGAGATGAGAAGGCCACGATTGTGCCTGTGGTGCTTTCCTACCCAGATGAACTCACCTGTGATTTTCCCAGGTCCTGAACAAAGCTGTTGGGCACTGCCAAAGGCAGCACCTGTAAAAGATAAACCACCCGAAGGAGCGTGACCATGTTGACTGCTGCAATCCTGCCTAGCCAGGAAATCCTTAACTTCTTCCATTTGCTAAGTTCAGCTTTTATGGAGGACAGCATGGACCGGTAATTGACAAGATATCACCCGGGACCTGAGATGTTATATTTATCCTGAGGTAACGGATTCCTCCCGGGCTCCAAATGAATGGCAAGGAAGACTTCAGTTCCTCCACCTCTCTCCCCTTCACTGTGAGATTGAGCATTTCAGACTTAGGCACATTATTCCTCAGACGTGACAGTCCCCCAAACTCTGATAGTGCTCTTCTACAAGCCCCCACCGATTCCCCAGGCCTTGTGAGGGTAAGTAATATGTTGTCGGTAAAGTTTGCTGCTTTATGTTGGACTCCTCCAAAATGTATCCCATGAACCTCGTTGGTCTCCCACAGAAGCTGCACCAGGGATCTAAATATATATCGTACAGCAGGGGGGTGGCGGAAGCCATGCTTTGTCCCTCTGCTCAGACTGAAACATCTGTATAAGAGCCGTTAATAGAAAGCTGTGCGATTGGAGTGTTGTAACAGAGACGTTTTTATGGGAGGGCAAAAGGGGCACTTGCCCAGGCACCCCACCTTGGAGTGGCTGCCTGATCTAAAGAAGTAAGATTTGTTTGTTCACCAGACTTAAATAGCACACATCAGGATATTTTACGGCATGGTGCTGAGGCTCTAAACATATTGCCTGTATGTTTTGGCAAGTCCATTTTGCCTCGATCAATTCATCATGTAATGCTTGCTGTGTTCACTGTGGTATATATAGTTTTTGTGTTCCTTGCGGCACAACACCTGTAGCATTCTTTCCTTCCTTTGTAATTATGTTGATCAAGTGCAGCAGCCAAATTTGAAATGCATATTGGTTAATTGAGTGCCACAATGGTTCAGAAGTTAGCTCAGTGTGTTAAGCACTCATTGCAGAGATGTGTTCCTATGCAAGATTAGAATAGCATATTCCTGTAAGGCTGGCTGAGCCTTTCCTATGTCTGAAGTTTATAAACCTGCCTGCCTATGTGTTTGGTCTTGCAGCACAACAGGTGATATTTACAGCAATGTACCTGCACCCGATAGGGGTTGCTATAAAAACGAACATGTCATCCTTATGGTGAAGGTCTAGAAATTGGTTTGTTCAGATGGGGTGTTGTAAACCCTAGCAATCACCTCCATCGATGAGCATAAACTGTTAGTCCAAGAGATGAATAAGTATCCAAATTTTGAACGAAAGCATTCATGCTTGTATCCTGGCTTTGCCAGCATGCAATACATTGATCATGGTCAAATCATCGAACATCTCATACATTACTGTACTGTCTTCTGTGAAGTCTGCCTCCTCGCATGCTGGTGGCATCGTTTAGCACATTACTTGATCTTTCTTCTTATGTAGGCCATTTGAGTGGAAGGGGTGGTAGACAGAAGGGAGCGGACCAGAAGGTGCAGGACTCGGGCAAGCATATTTTTAAAGTCTCCTCGTTTGACACAAAAACACTTTTGCATTTTTGTAAAAGTCAAAGGTTTTTCTGCACGTGTATAAACAATTTCACAAGCCAGTGTTTTGGAACTATGTAAATCTTTAAAATACAAAAGACCAACCCAGATGAAATCTGTTAAATCACACTGATTGGTATGCTGGTACTTATACACTTCTCTTGATGATGGAGAGAATGAAGCTGGAAGCATTCTGTGTTACACCCTTCTATAATATTTTGGTAATGTGATTGGTGTACTTTCCAAGTCAGTTTTATAAAATGAGATTATTTTAGTTCATGATAAGAACTGGTAATGAAAGTGTTCAAATGCAGAAATTGCAGATTTGGCACAAATCCCTGATTCACCCCTTAACCAGCGTGTGTAATGCTGGGCATCTAATTTAATCTTGTATTGCCTAGCCTCTCGAAATTTCCAGTCCCTAAACCTTTCAAAATTGTCAGCCCTTCAGAGAGATTTCCTTCTCAGGCTATAATCTTCAATAATGGTTTAACTGGCTATGGTGTTGCTTCCCCTATAATAGTGAGCATTAATATATTGTACACCACAGGCACTTTATTCCTTTGATCTCTAATAGCAACACTTTTTGAAAACCATGTCACACTTATAATCTTAGTCTGTCTGCTTAATGACACCTTCCTGGTAGCTGCTAATCCACATCCACTATCCATGCTATGGTCTGTGTAGCTTTCTCCTTCCTTCCAATTGGTCTCCTCTATCCATGCTTGAGCAGGTTTGCGTTCTGTGAGGCAGCAAATGTGAAGTCAAGCCATCCTCCTATGTCATCGACTACAATACATGGTGGAATCGACTGATTACGGGGGCTAAAACTAGCTGGTTAATAGCAGCCTCCATGCTAATGAACATTGCTTTGGAAAAAATTTCGGCTAAAACAAAACAAAAACCTGAAATTGATGAGCACCAATTTGCTGTGGTTTGAACACTTCTTTAAAACATAGGAGTTTGTTTGTTTGTTTGTTTGTTCGACTTCTCTTTCTAGCCGATGACTAAGTACGAAAGGAAAATCCTCGACTTTTGTAAAAATCTAATTTTGATTATATACAAATAAAAAAAAATAAAAAATAATGGTTTAACTGGCTATAGTGTTGCTTCCCCTATAATAGTGAGCATTAATATATTGTACACCACAGGCACTTTATTCCTTTGATCTCTAATAGCAACACTTTTTGAAAACCATGTCACACTTATAATCTTAGTCTGTCTGCTTAATGACACCTTCCTGGTAGCTGCTAATCCACATCCACTATCCATGCTATGGTCTGTGTAGCTTTCTCCTTCCTTCCAATTGGTCTCCTCTATCCATGCTTGAGCAGGTTTGCGTTCTGTGAGGCAGCAAATGTGAGTTCTCTGTCTATTCTGGGTTACATGTATCTTTTGCATAAAGCCCTGCATTAATACGACAGGCTGCATACCTTCCTGGATTATATTGATAAAAAGCCTCCCGTATCTATACTAGAACAGAAGTGACCTCTTCGTAAACTGATAATGTTGGCCTTCGAATGCTACTTGTTTATCATTCTGATTAGAGCAAGCAAGAGTAAACATCCTTATTTGTAATGCTGTGAGGCCACATATCAACCTATGGGTTGTAATTGCAGCAGGGTGGTAGGGCGGGGCAGATATTCTTGATCACTTCATTCCTTCGGTTTGGTGGAGGGGGCCCCAAATATGTCCGTGCCCTGAGCCCCAAAAATGCTTAAAATGGCCCAGTGTTTTAATTCGCCTGAACCATACGGATGAAGTCCTTGCCAGTCCCATCCTTTCCATCACCTTTAACATAAAAGACCACTCCAACTGGTCGAAAGCCTTCTTGGCATCGAGGGAAAGAAGGACCTGTGTGTAACGCTCACTTGATTCTCGCAGAGGCGTCGGTCTTGACTGGGCGACTACCGTATCTTCAAAGGTGATGTGTAGCACCCGGTTGGCTCTTTGGGCTGGACCTCTGTGCACTGTATGCCTGACGTGTAGAGTAAGATGTCTGCAGATAGAAAATAAGGGGTTAATGAACTGGGGTTATTGGGGTGTCCCTATCTCTTTCCTCTTCTCCTCTCCTGTAGACCCCCAAAGGTTAACGCTCTCACCTTAGGTAAGTGAATGCCGAGCTCTCCATCTGCCTCGGGGCAGGGTGCTGTAACCAGTTTCTTCACTGGATAGGTAGCGCAGGCCTCTTGCCTTCAGAGGACTGCTGTCCGTCGTTTACTGCACGAACGGTAAGTTTCGAGTCATTCAAATGTCTGTAAAGTCTTTAGTAATGATGTCTCTTGTTTTGCAGGGTTCCGGCGATGGCGGATGACGGGCTGAAGTGAGTTGAAGATGGAGCCCATGTGATGAATAGAAGCGCCTGGAAGCACGTAAGTAAGCGCTTGTTGCCTGCTTCACGATGCGCTCTAACTGTCTTTTTATTTTGCAGGTACGAGTTTGGAGCGGCTGCAGGGTGCCGGAATACCCACTGGATTAAATGTGGAAAGGAGTAATGGCACGTGAGTATTAAAGTTCCCCAATGTCTTAAACGCACCTTGTTTTGTCTTTCAGATGCGGGATGCAGCGCCGAAGGCCTCCGGAGCGTGCGAAGAGTTGGTAAGCTTTTGTCTTTCAGATGCCGGAATGCAGTGTGAAGACCTCCGGAGCGCACAAAGAGTAGGTAAGCCTCTGCCTTTCAGATGCCGGAATGCTAACCTGTTCTTCCTTGTCTTTATAGGTGTTGCTGAAGACTGGATTCAGGATGGTAAGCCTTTGCCTTTCAGATGCCGGAATGCTAACCTGTTCTTTCTTGTCTTTATAGGTGTTGCTGAAGACTGGATTCAGGATGGTAAGCCTTTTTCCTTAGGCCCAGGACCGGATGCAGAAGACACGATGAGCGTTCTGCTGCAGAGGTTGCAGAATAACGCAAAGCAAGATTCATCCACTGGGTGTGGTTTAAATAGCCTCCTGTAGTGCTTCGGTGTCTCCTTCCACAGCCACGCCTAGGTAAGAAAAGAGTTCCTGCTTTCCAGAAGAGTTCCAGTGTTCTGAATCTAGGGAGTGGAGCCCCACCCAACAGGAAAAGTAGTTCCAAACAGAAGGGGATCAGAGGCTCAACTGGTAGGCAAGTAAGCAGCATGGTCTGCTGCAGGTAAGTCCACCCAAGCATTATGAGCCCGGCGCTTCCAGCGCTGGGACTGGGCATATTTATGAGCCTGGTGCCACTGGCGCCAGGACTGGGTCCAAAAGGTCCCAATTGGGACTGGTTGGCACTCGGAACCTGGGTTATGGATCTGCTTCCAAGGGAGTTGGGAAAACCCTGACCTTTTGGAAGCAGAGATCATGACACTGTGGAAGCACTGTTTTATGGGCCTTCTCCACCAGGTATGTGATGCACTGTAAGGATATTTGGCGTGTTACAGTACAGAGTACAGCACTACTGCACAGGTAGCAATTTTTTATGCAGCACCACCACAAGGGTGCGGTGCATTGCTATATGTGTTACCAGATTAACAAGGAAAGACAGGCTATTCAGTCAAAAACGATTTTAACATATAAGATGCAAATCTATTTTTACAGTTAAAAGCACACGTGCACATTCAAAAATGCACACTATTCTTCACCTGAAATGCCTATGGTGCGAGAGACACATTTGAAAATAATAACTAACATTACTTATAACTAACCTGACTAATGAAACTGAGGTTAACATAATCCACTAATAAAAATGTGTCTCCACTGCAGAATTAGGCCTATTCTGAAAGTGAACTTTTAAACGCACATCCATTTTTTTTTTCTCTGCTGCCCTGTCCACATAATTACAGGAAGCAAAAGAGCTCGAAAGAACAGGAAATCAGTTGGTTACAAAGTATTACTATAAAAATGAGCCATTGTGTAGAGAAGGAGGAGATGGCATGATTGATTCTGATTGGAGCAGCGTCATAGCAAGTATCATGCTAGAGGGAGTGATCAGAGTTTTGCTGGGGGGAGTTTGAGGAGAGAGAAGGGCAGTCAAGATTTGGCAGAGCTGGGAGAAAGACCTTTTCCTGGTTGGAGCATTCCTATCTGCAAAAGCTGAGAATTCCAGGCAATGACCCCGGATTGAGAAGGAAAGGCGCTCCTTTTCACTAGGGTTAATCTTCAAGGGAGCCACATTCAGAAAGAGAACAGCTGAAGAAAACTCTGAACAGATAAGGTAATTACATAAGTGTGGGAGCTGTGTGTGTACGAGAATGTTCAGTCAGAGTAGGAAAGGAGATTCCGGTGCCTTAATCACACGTTAATGTTGCAAATTGTGTTCTGTTCTCCGCCATTTTTTTTCAGTGTATTACAGACAATGCTGTTCATTTGCTGTTTTATTTATTTCTGTAAAGAGTGAGATCGTGTTTAAATGCAACTTTTATAATACAGAAAAATATTTGAAAGCAGACGGGTGGTGTGTCTTCTATTTACCAATACAGTGCTGATGATGAGGGGAGATTTTTAAACAATGCAATTGTCATTTTAAGACAGATGTGTGCATGATCATATTCAGTATGGACAGTTGAGAGTGATTGTTTGTAGCATAGCTCGTTGGAGGTACATGAGCCAACGGGAAGAGGTACTCTCTGAACATAGTTCCCTACCGTATATAAGGTAGTGGAAATTACCACAAAATTACCACATATAGCTCTCTGTCGTAAATAAGTCAGTGAGATCGCCCATGGTGGCACACTAACACTAACACTGAAAATGTGGTATTCCTAAAATGTAGGTCCGAGGTCTCTCTAGTGATTACACAAAAAATCTAAGCAAAGATAAGGGATTCTGGACATTGGGGCCACAAATAAAACAAGGGAATTATGCTCACCAAAATACCACCAACCACGCATATCAACCATGCATACCAAATATGCATGTCTGGGTGCTGAAATAATGCATGTCCACTGTATTATTGTTGCACATGGCCAAATCTGAATACAAGGAGTGATTATTGCTAAGTTATTTTTCGGCGGTAATAAAATACCGTCAGGCCCCAAATCTCCACAAAATACCCTACATATTTATGGTGCGTTGGCCGGGAATCGAACCCGGGTCAACTGCTTGGAAGGCAGCTATGCTCACCACTATACCACCAACGCACCATAAATATGTAGGGTATTTTGTGGAGATTTGGCAAAAGGGTGAAGTTAATATTGTGCTATGTACTTAACTTGTTTATTTTCTATTTTGATTTAGAAAATTAACATTATTTGGTCGGAGGTTCCGGGATCAGAGCCCACGGGAGACGATGGAGTCCTGGAGCCCATGTGGACGGATTCCGAGAAAGCCCCAAAGAGGGGTGAAGACCAAGGCTGCAAAGCGATCAGCATTGAAGATGATACCGATGATATGGTTAATGATGATGATATTTGGAGGGATCTTCAAGAATTCAGAAGCACAGGTTGTCATTGAACCTGGACCAGCATCTGGTATTGCGGTGGAAGAGGCACCAGGATTCATCATGAGTGATAGAAGGATGATTTTCCAAAATATGTACATACCATTAAATCCTGAGATTTTGATTGAAAAACAATTGAACAATACCGGAATTAAAATTGAACAGACTAAAGAGTGGCTGGAAATAAGAAAAGAGGACACTAAGCAGTCAATAAGAGATATATTAATGCAATTGGAAAAAACATTCGTGAATTCAGCAGACATTAAGAAGAAGAGAGGAAAGAGAGGTGCGGTGATGCTCGCGATATCAATGGTAATGTCTATAGTTGGAGCAATAATAGGTACCACAATATCAACAGCCAATTCTATTTCGGTAGGAACACTGAGTACTAAAGCACAACAACTGAGTATTGACCTAGAAATAATACAAAAAACATTAGATGGAATTAGAGGGGGACTGGATGAACAAGTAAGATTCATAAATGAAACTGCAATCATTCTAAATGAACAAGCGGATATAATGCAACAGGCGACTAAAATAATACTTAAGCATGACAGAACTTTAAATGAAATATTGAACATAATGAGTCCTGTTGATAGACTATTAACGAATTATATGAGAGAAGTTCAAACTGCAGTTTCACAATTGATTCAAGGACATATTCCATTGTATTTTGTTTCGCAGGATATCATTCGTCAAATGATAGAAAGATTGACCAGGAGGGAAATTGACATAATACAGGTAAAAATTGCATTCGAAATGGGGAATGCAATGCCGTTATATGTGGACTTGGAAAGACTAGAGATCGGATTTTTGCTATGCATCCCATATGTAGCCCCTGAACTTATTTATCAAACGAAGTGGGTACACAATGTGGGATTTTGGCAAGAGGACAAATTCATTAAGATTAAGACTCCAGAAGTGGTGGCATTTCAGTCATGGGAACCTGAGGTTTATTTAATACCAAACCTGGAAACATGTGTAACATTTAAAGAACAAAATTATATGTGTCCAGGTAAACCGTTTGTTCCTGATGCCACAGATGCTATTTGTGGTTTGAAATCTGACCCAAGTATATCAGAGGGATGTGAAGTGATTATTAGTAATATGGGGAGTGAAGAAATGGCACAGGCTAAGATGGTCAGAGGTAAATGGTTGGTCAGCACCTGCTTAAAGAACATGACGGTAGTACATTTAAACCATGGAACATACATGGTTAAACAGGTGAAATATAATGTTTTTTATTTACAGGTTCCAAAGGATGCAATTGTGTCAATTGGGGGATTAACATTGTTTCATGTAACAAATGATGTTTGGGAAAGCCAAGTGGAAAATATCGATTTTTTTCAAAGGGATACTTTTCCAATAGATCCGGATGTGGAATATTTATTGAATCACAAAGAAAGACATGTTATAAAAATGAATTTGAGAAAAACAATATTACAATTAGTAATCTGGGCATAATAGAAGTGGAAAGATTTAATTGGGGAACATGGGGGGAACACTCAATAGTGGGTTTGGCTATCCTGGTGCTAATCATGGGTGGATGGTTGATTGTGCTATCAGTAAAAATGAAAATGTTACTGATTTTACTAGCTACGTCAGGAAGAGAAAGATATCCCAATACACATGCATTTTAAAAGAAAAAGAAAGAACAAGTTGTTTTTAGGAATTGGCTTGGATCGTAGCCAGATTCTAAAAACAAAAGGAGGGTATGTAAGGATATTTGGCGTGTTACAGTACAGAGTACAGCACTACTGCACAGGTAGCAATTTTTTATGCAGCACCACCACAAGGGTGCGGTGCATTGCTATATGTGTTACCAGATTAACAAGGAAAGACAGGCTATTCAGTCAAAAACGATTTTAACATATAAGATGCAAATCTATTTTTACAGTTAAAAGCACACGTGCACATTCAAAAATGCACACTATTTTTCACCTGAAATGCCTATGGTGCGAGAGACACATTTGAAAATAATAACTAACATTACTTATAACTAACCTGACTAATGAAACTGAGGTTAACATAATCCACTAATAAAAATGTGTCTCCACTGCAGAATTAGGCCTATTCTGAAAGTGAACTTTTAAACGCACATCCATTTTTTCGATTCTCTGCTGCCCTGTCCACATAATTACAGGAAGCAAAAGAGCTCGAAAGAACAGGAAATCAGTTGGTTACAAAGTATTAGTATAAAAATGAGGCATTGTGTAGAGAAGGAGGAGATGGCATGATTGATTCTGATTGGAGCAGCGTCATAGCAAGTATCATGCTAGAGGGAGTGATCAGAGTTTTGCTGGGGGGAGTTTGAGGAGAGAGAAGGGCAGTCAAGATTTGGCAGAGCTGGGAGAAAGACATTTTCCTGGTTGGAGCATTCCTATCTGCAAAACCTGAGAATTCCAGGTAATGACCCCGGTTTGAGAAGGAAAGGCGCTCCTTTTCACTAGGGTTAATCTTCAAGGGAACCACATTCAGAAAGAGAACAGCTGAAGAAAACTCTGAACAGATAAGGTAATTACATAAGTGTGGGAGCTGAGTGTGTACGAGAATGTTCAGTCAGAGTAGGAAAGGAGATTCCGGTGCCTTAATCACACGTTAATGTTGCAAATTGTGTTCTGTTCTCCGCCATTTTTTTTCAGTGTATTACAGACAATGCTGTTAATGTGCTGTTTTATTTATTTCTGTAAAGAGTGAGATCGTGTTTAAATGCAACTTTTATAATACAGAAAAATATTTGAAAGCAGACGGGTGGTGTGTCTTCTATTTAACAATACAGTGCTGATGATGAGGGGAGATTTTTAAACAATGCAATTGTCATTTTAAGACAGATGTGTGCATGATCATATTCAGTATGGACAGTTGAGAGTGATTGTTTGTAGCATAGCTCGTTGGAGGTACATGAGCCAACGGGAAGAGGGACTCTCTGAACATAGTTCCCTACCGTATATAAGGTAGTGGAAATTACCACAAAATTACCACATATAGCTCTCTGACGTAAATAAGTCAGTGAGATCGCCCATGGTGGCACACTAACACTAACACTGAAAATGTGGTATTCCTAAAATGTAGGTCCGAGGTCTCTCTAGTGATTACACGAAAAATCTAAGCAAAGATAAGGGATTCTGGACATTGGGGCCACAAATAAAACAAGGGAATTATGCTCACCAAAATACCACCAACCACGCATACCAACCACGCATACCAAATATGCATGTCTGGGTGCTGAAATAATGCATGTCCACTGTATTATTGTTGCACATGGCCAAATCTGAATACAAGGAGTGATTATTGCTAAGTTATTTTTCGGCGGTAATAAAATACCGTCAGGCCCCAAATCTCCACAAAATACCCAAATATTCTGTAGAAAGCTATGGCATATCCATCTGGCCCAGGTGATTTATTGGGGGGAGAGACGAGACAACCTTCATTACTTCCTCCGCTGATATCTCTCGACCCAAGACGGCCCTAAACTCGGCTCCCAGTTTAGGCAGTTGGACATGGTTTATGAAGTCCTCCTGCAGCCGTACCGACAGGTTCTGAGAATGAAATAAGTCCAGTTCAGGAAGCATAGACTTCCTGAATCTCCTCTGTGAGAGGGTGCTGAAGGCTAGGTCATCTGTTATCTCCATTATTGTATTGCTGGCTGATGCCCCCCTCAATAATTACACCAACAACCTATCTGCCTTATTCACTTTAGCGTAGAAGCGCTGGTGGACAAATATGAGTTATGTCTGCGCCTTTTTAATTCTAAGATGTTAAGTTGGCCCACTCCCCAGCAATATTCCCTCATGGCTCGCCTAGTTGGTGCTCCTACCGTACGCTTCATAATACCATCTACCTCAGCTTCTAGTTGTGCCTCTAGCAACTACAAGTGCTTGTCCCTTGCTGCCTTTGCCGCAATGAGCTCCGCCTAAGCCTTGTTTGGAATGCATCAATTCGGGTGTTCTTCCCTGTATCTGCCGCTGGGTTTCAATTGAAAAAATCCCTAATATTGTTCTCTAGGGTCTCCCTTATAATTGGGTCCATCAGTAGCTCCCCTGGTACCTTCCAACACTGCTGCACCGTCTTTCGCCCGGTGAGGGTGCAATTCATTGAGACCACTGAGGGGTCTACTATGCTGAGTGGGCCCACCTCTACATCTAACACTTGTTCTAACAGGAACTCCTAGGCCCATATGTAATTATTTTTTGATTGTGACCCATGCACCGTGGAGAAGAAGGTGAAGCCCTCCTTGTCTCCATGCAACCCTCTCCATATGCCCCAAAGACCCAGTGTGTCAAACCTGTCCCTCAGTGGCCTGGTTGCCACCCCTCCCTTGTGAGCCGGTCCCCTTGTATCCCTGTCTAAGTCCTGGGACCAGGCAATGCTGAAGTCGCCCATCAATATAATTTGGCCTATAGCGAATCCCTCCAGCGTATCCAGAAGTTCCCTCAAAAATGCTTCCTGCCCTGTGTTAGGGGTGTATATTGAACATATTGTGGACTGGACCCTCAAAAAGTCCCCCGCCACCAGAACAAACCTGTCCCCTTTATCAACCTTAGTAACTGGTATCTTAAAGTCCACTGTATTTCGAATAGCCAGGGCCACCCTGCATGTTTTATTTAGTCCTAAAGCCTGGACAATCAGCCAGAATCTCCTTAATCTCAGTCTCATCTGATCTGAACCCAGGAGGTGGGTCTCCTGTAGTGCCAAGATATCTGGATTCAATTTCCTTGTGAACAGCTCTAGTTTATTCCTTTTGAGGGGTAAGTTGATTGCCCTCACATTATGTGTCGCCCACTTGAATGTTGAAAATACTAGAGCTCCTGCGACCTGCCCTTCCTTGGCCCACTGTTCCACCTGCCTCTGCTGATCTGTTAACTCCCTCCCCATCTCCCCTTCCACACATTAGGTACCTTGCCCCTGATCCTACTCCTACTGACCATCCTGCCTCCCTGTCCTGATACCGGGCCCCAACACCGATACATTCCCGCTCTCCCCATTGTCTCCCTCTTCCCTCCCCCATCTCGTCCCCCAACTTTGGGATGTCCCCCCTGCTCCTCTGCCCCCCTACAAACCCCCCACATAACCTCCCTCCAGGTGCTTCCACCCTCATGGTAATCAAGATGGAACAGCTGTCCACACTCCCTACTTCATCCCGTTGTTTCCCACCACCCCGGCAATTACTGTAAATACTAGCGTTTGGCCCTGGTAAGCCTTAATATTCTTTACCCAGGCCTCCTTCACCCCCACCCCCTACCCCATGCCGAGGACCACACAGCTGAGATCTCCATTTGCGCTATTCTCCTGCTGTCAACCACTCCCATAGCCGTGGTCTCATGCGGCTCTCAGGTTGCAGCAGACAATCCTAAGTCCAACTGTAGCAGGTCAGCTCCTTACTCTATAGAAGTGATGCGTTTCTAAGTGCCCTCCCATTTGAAAACGAATCTGAACAGAAATGTCCATCTGTATTATATCCCTCTTTGGGTCAGCTCCTTGACCACCGGGCCCATCTGCCTCTGCTTGAGCAATGTGCTGCTTGCTAGATCCTGAAATAGTTGGATTGGAGAACTGGAGTACTGGCTCTTTCGCTCTTGCTGCTCCCGAGACCATCTCTTTCTATGTGTGGAGCGTACAATCTGACAAGATGTCGTGTGGCATTGTGCTGGGCCCTCCCCACATCCTCCCAACCCTGTGGATGCAGACTAGCCCAATTCCTTCTGGGGCGACATTTTCCAAGAACCCTGCAAATATCTGTTGAACTTGAGCCTTAAGGTCCCTGTCAGCCACTGATTCTGGCAAGTTTTTAATCCTGATATTAATTCTCCTTGATCGGTTTTCAATGTCCTCCATCTGTAGCTCCAGGTTCTGGGTGGCCAGGCTCAGCCGGTCTATTTCCTCCCCAAGTTCAGTCATATCCTTCTGCACTTCCTGGAGGCCCCTTTCCAAGAGGTCAGTCCTTTCTCCGAGCTGGCCTACCTCCTGCTGTATCGCTGTTAGCCCTGAATTGAAATTGTTTGTAGAAAGCCTTGGTGTATATTGATTAAAGACTCGACATTTCATTTTGGAGGTCTTCTCAACACAGGAGCCTGCCCCTTCCTCTCTCCATTTGCTCCCCCGGGTCCATCATTTCCATAGCCACCTTGTTCATCCCGATTGCCTCATTCGGGGCCCATATCGTTGGGAGGGTGCCCACCTGTTCTCCGGTCTCCCCTGCCTGCTTCTGGGCCTTCCCCTTTACCTTATGCCCCACTTCTCTGGGCTCCAGGTCTCCAAAAGTCTGCAATTCCGGGGCCCCAGACTGCACCAGCTCCTGCCCCAATCCCCTGGCACTGGCCTTAAATCACTGGCTCCTGTTCTCTAGGTGTTAATAGACAAAGGGGGGGAGGAAAGCCAAGCCCCACGTACCGCCTGCCTGAGGGCCTGTGGGCTGCTCACCACTCTGCTGGAACTCCCAACTTCCCCATTTCCTCTGCTGACGAGGTCTCTTGAGTGTCTCCTTGGGAGAAGGGGTAAATACAGCGAATGCTCCCCCCTCCTTGGGGCCCTCTGCCCCCAGGGACCAAATTCAGAGCCCTGACTTGGGTTTGGGTCGAGTAACACCTCAGCCCCTTGGTTGCTGCTCCAGCTGCTGCGCTGTGGTCCCATCCACCGACTTCTGGGCCTCACTGATGTCCCTTTGAGATCCTGTTCCCCCACCAGCTGCTCAGCGGGCCTCCCGTCTCTGCTGGGGCTCCTCACTCTCCCCCAGCCTGGTAAAGTACCTTTGGGGCTGCTGCTGCACATGCTTGTCCAGATGAGCAACGCTCACTGTTCACGCCATCCCAGGCACAGATGGATGGGGTATGCATCTCAAGGGGCTCTACCTACTTCAGAGTCTCCTCCAGCTCTTAGTGACCCTCCTATGTCGCTCTGGGGGGAAAGCAAAGTGGTTCAGGGGTAGTGGTAGCCATTTTTTAGAACCTTGCACTCTTGAAATCCCGCACATTTCATTTTAACAGCTTAGTGGTTTCGAAATGTCAGACCCAATAACGAGAGGGTTCAAACACGTTTGAGGGGACATTAGGTTGATGGAGATGTTTTCGTATCCTCCAAACATGAAGTGATCAAGGAGTCTTTTCCAGTGTGCTGTAAGTGAACACATCTTCAAGAGATCTAGAGGGAGAACACAGCATTTCTTCTTTATTGCTCAAATATGCAAAGGGCAGGTGGAGGCGTGTAACTGATGGCAGGCTGAAAGGTTCTATGAACGTGAGTGATCTAAGTGGAGATAGCTGAATTGTTTTTGGTATTGCGCAGTGAACAACGAGATTGTCATGTCATAGCACCACTGCTTCTATCAAATCCACCAATAAAGCAACAATATTGCTGCCAAGCACATAAACCGATCCATCCACCCCAATACATAAGTAATGTAAAAACAAGCAGCTCCAGTCACCATGGAATTCCCAAACCTAAACATCAAGGTTGTTCTGTGTTGAGACTCTACCAAATAGAAAGGTAGAGAATTTAAATGGTATATTTGGAACACACACTCTGATTTTTTTTAAACGAAATTAAAGCCATTCAAACTTGACACATATGAGTACACGTGTGACCGAGTCGATAGTCGGCTGGATGAAACAACTGACTCCAAAAGCGGTAACTATTGCCAACATCTTGCAATACTGACACATGCATCCTTGTTTGGCAAAGCAACATAGCCAGGTGCAATTTCTTCATGTCAGCTGTGCTGAGTGACTACCAGCCCTTGAGCTCACATACTTTACAACGACCAAGTAACTCTTCTTCGTCAACGAACAACCCCCAGGTAGTTGGAACAAAGGAAAAAAACGAGAAGCAAGCAGGCCCCAGAACAACAAACACTAGCCTTAAACATTTTGGGTGTTTTATTTCTAAACCTGCAACTTCCCATTTTGGCAATTATTCTTGTATTGTGTTGTATTGTATTGTAGTCATCCTTCATAAAGTGCAATTTCCCCATGTGCATGTCCTCATTGCGCTTTGTGGTTGGAAAACCCTCAGGGACTGAAACCCAGGAATGGGAAAGTTCTAAGAGGAGGCTTAAGATGAGTCTGTTCATTTGGCCAAGAATAGGCGTTAGGAGGGCTGACTAGGCTCCAGTAACTAATTCAAGTGGTCAGGCACGTGGACGGATGCTGTGGGAGGTCACGACAGAGCGCTAGTGCAGGAGAGTCGATGTGTATCCAGCTAGAACGAATTCTGTCATCGGTTGTCGCTGTATTTTGATGGCAGAGGTGTTAAGGCAAGTCTGGTTTTTCAGTGCGAAACCACTATGTGACCAGCTAGACCGAATTTTACATAGTCGTAGCTGCATTCTAGAGTGCGTGGGTGGATGGATAGCCGTGCCTGCGGAGGATGTCCTCCAAACTGGTGCGTTTATGCATACCTTAAGCTCAGATGGAGCTTATCTTCGATGTCGCTGTGTCATCCGATCTTCTGCGGGGGGGAGAAAGCCAACTACCCTTGTAGACTCTTTGGGCACTATGCACAGGCTACCCTACTATTTAACCAAATCCAATAGAATGGGTGATGTAGAACATCTAGTCGTAGGGACAGATAGGCTACCATAGAAACTAGGCTAATGGGATTCTCTGAGTGCAATAGACAGGTTACCTTTATAGTCTTACTACATATCTCCCATGTTCTACAAAAGTTAACTAAAGCAGTCTAATAAGCATGTTGTCAAGGATATCTGCTTGTAATCACTGTGCAATACACTCCATGGCTAAATTAAGCAGTTATAGGTGCAATGGAAGGCTACCAACATATATGCCTTCAGGCATCCTAGGCAGACTAAACAAGGTAGGCATACATGTTTGACAAACATTGATAGAAATTGGACTTTTTTTCAAACATTGAAATTAAGATTACAACTGGTTACAACTGGCTAACCAAACAGACGCTCCTGAAATGGCACATGAACATGAAGCATTTTCACCTAAAAGTGACTATTTTCCTACAGTCACACATACAACTTTGAGCACTTTCATAAAGGCTGTATAACGTGTTTAATAATCATTTTAAAATGAATAGTCAAAGAGGAACACATTCCAAATGGATTATTAAAGTTAAAACAGGATTCCAGCTTCATGCACCTGCTGCAGCCCTTTTAACTTGCGGTGTCTTTGTTCAGCCTGCCCACCTGGCATGTACCCAATTGTATCTTGCGACTTCTCCTGTAACATGTATGTTTCTTATTTAAGCACGTCTGTAACTAAGTAAGCCTTCTGTAAAAGCTCCACGATGCACAAGGGTTGTTTGTGCGCTTTATAAATGTGAATAAATGACAAAACAAAAAAAAATATGGTTAAACACACTGATACTTGTGGGGCACTGTTTGTCATGGCTAGAACGCAATACCGTAATGAAATCCTAAGTCAACTATCCAGCGAATCGATGTATCTCAAATCAGATAAACCCCACTTGATAAAGCCACTAATGTGATTCATGCAGTAATACAGACTGGAACTGCCTGTGGTTACATGTCACAGGAAACGTATAACTTTCTCACACAGAAATACCCACCAACACCAGTGAGTCATATGGTTCCTAACGTACATACAAACTTACATTTCCCAGCAGGCCATGCTATTCTGTCCCACTTTTCAGGGATCGTTTTAATTCAAACCTAAATTGCATGGACATAATCCCAACCATGTGCACTTAAGATCAAAAAGTCGCCTTCTTTGCAATTTGAATCTTTTCTACCATGTAGTGCAAAATGTCCTTTACACTTTATTTTTCCGCTACATTTATGGAAATGTAAACTGTGTCAGAAATTTGCCAGAGGCCTGTAGAATGCATTGCCACGGAATCTGCCTGTTTATGTCAGGTGGTGATTTGAGGCAGATTCAATAAGAACCCATTACATCAATGCCTTCATTAAAATACAAGCTGGTGGTAATCCAGCCATATTCATCAGGCAGAGTAGGAACATATGTCAGGCGGTGTGGGAAGATTTGTTAGGCATAGCGGGTAAAGCAGGGAGCCATGGAAATTCTGTCCTGCTGACAAATATTTGAAAATTCAAAGAATTAGTAAAAATGGCATAAAAAGTGCACTGTACAATGTACTGCTAAATGTATCAATCTGCGGAACCTGCAACATTACCGCCAGAGATTTTTTGAATGCATAGCTACATATATTGACACTTTGTTAAAAACATTTTATTAATGTAAGTGGCCACTTTACCCAAGACACTTTGGATTTTCTTAGGATCATGGAGAAACAGTCTGTTCTTCATACATTAGGATAAACACGGCTGATGTGGTTGTACTTTATATTAACATACCACAGGAAGATAACCCACAAACAGCACACCAGTATCTGTAACTTACCATGATTACGTGATCATGTTGTTGAGTTAAGGTTCAAGCAATAATTATGTTCGCTTTGAGAGCACCTTTTATAAGCAACAGAAGGGGACTTGCATGGGTTCTAGATTTGCTTCTCATTATCCTAATATGTTTATGGACTGGCTATGAGAGAAATACATTGCATTCTGACCATTGGGAACTGGGAGGATTGTTCTGGACAAGATATATAGATGATGTTTTTATAGCCTAGCAGTCATTGGGTGGTGCACTTGAAATGTTTTTGAATATTTAAATTCTGCACACATGACTACACGTTTTACTGTCCAGATAGGTCGATAACAAGTGCATTCTCTAGATGACATCGTTGACATAAGCAACATCACCATGTTGTTCTCCTTGTATGAAAAGCTGACGGATCACAATTCATTTTGGTTTTGCTGGTTCCATACACCCACGAAACATCAGGTATTACCTTGTTCATCCATTCTTTGTGTCAAACGGATTACTATTGAAACAACACGGACCCGAATCAATGTTGAAAAAATGGCAAATCATCCCCAGCACTTGGTTAAAATGAAATGAACCCTTAAGCCAATATGCGAGCCGGATAAATGATTCACACACTTGCTCTCAATCCAAAAACGGCAGTACATGACTTCGGGTTACTCAACTGTATGTCGACTTATGGTCCTTTGACTAAAAGCATTAAGGGAATCATTGTTTAAAAAAATCGGTATATTTTCAGGTCTAACTGGAGATGTCATAAAATATTTTCAACATCACCAAAATTCGCATACATTTGCAATCAACAACATTTTCAACATTTTGATACGACTGGCACTCATCTGAGTGCATTTATGCCATTGAATATCCCAGGGGATGAATGTATTTAGTTTTAACTAAACGCAAATTGAAAGGAAGACTCGTGGAACGCAAAAATAATATCCATACTTTGTGTTCAAATCTCAGGCTCCTTCACTATTTCCCCTAGGGTTGAGAATGCTGTTTAAAATGGCATGTTTGGCAATTAGGGTGGAACATGAATGCACCCCAAGTTACCAAGGTGTTACATCTGTCATTTTAGGTGGCACAACAGTCTGAGAAGCTTGGTGGTCTTTTGGTTGATACTGCATCGAAAAGATAATTGACTGGGTGCAATCTTGTGCCGAAATGTCCTGTTATTGTGTCCTACATTATTGACCCCTTTAAGTCCTTTGAAGGCCTGGTCTTGGAATCAAGTCTTCTAAGGGGCAGTCTTTAGTCAGTTCTTTAATGTCAGTAGTGCTTGATTATTTTAATCATCATTTTAGGATTGTTTAAGACAAGGGTGTCTTTTTTAAAAAAAGTTATCATTATTGGGGTCGAGCTTTGCATTTTTATATATGTTTACTTTGTATAGAGCTCTGATGCTCTGTGATACTTTGCTTGCGTTTATAACATACATTATTACATTAATATAACAGTATAGACAGCAATGAAACTTCTGAAGGGAACATGGCATCTTCTGTCAGATACTCAATCAACACCAAACATCACAAGCACTTACAAAAAGTATGTCAAAGCCATATTTATGCCATTGTTCATCGGGTGACATTCTCTTGAAAACCAGAGGTGAGCCAAATGGAAAATTGAGTAATTGGGATGTACTCATAATTACCCTTATTATCGTGCTGCCTGTGCTGTTTGCTGGAAATGTGTTTGCTCTGCTCTGGAACGTCTGGAACCAGCATACATACCACATGATGGCTAGTGCATTGACGGTGGGGTCCCTTCCCCTCCACAGTGCAAATAGTTGCAGGTATCATCCTAGTTTCTGGCACATTGCATTACAGTTTCTGACTCTCTCTCTCTTTAAAGATAGATAATTTAGACTGTGCCTTAACTGAATTTAGATAACATCAGCACATATTTAGATTATAGAACAATGCAGAAATATATGGTTTATTGAAACCCTGCAATATGATATCCATGGGATTTGGGGCAAGGAAACTCCATCTGCAGCCAGCAAGACGGACATACCTGCGGTCCCTACCTCCTACGAGGCTGCAGGAACAGCGCTCTCTTCCATCGAGGTAAGCCCTGATGAAAATTGTGTGCAGTGTAGCAGGGTCTGTATGAATTAAGCGGCCAGCTCTCTTCATACTTTACAATTCCCTGCTTTGCATTGTTAACATCGCGGCAACGCATCCACGCCACAATATTGACCTGTGTGCTTAAATGTTAGGACTTTCGTCATCCCGGGCCTGTTCCCCATATCAACATGGCCGTCACTTGTGGCCTGGATCCCAGTGCTCTGCCTGCCCTCCATTCTTGCTCGTGATTGGCCAGCCCACTTTTCTTCAAGGGCCAACCAAGAGGAGATGGCAGGCAAACGTCGGCCCCCTCACTAAGGCTCACACAAAGGAAACTGTCTGAGCCTGTCTGGAGCTGGAGGGAGCACCTCACCCTGCCACTATGCCATGATCATTTGCCTCTTGGCATTGTTCCCAAATGATTCACACTGACTGGGACCACTGCACATTTTGACCATGAACAAAATCCTGATTCTCAATTGCTCTGGTAAGCAACATGGACTGCATTGATCAGGACCACACACAGCCTTTGGACGCTCCGACTGCTTTGGTTGTTTCCTGGCCCTTCCTCTACCTGCCTAACCATAAGATCTAATATCTTCACCAATTGAGATGTGCATCTTGTTTTGCCTCTTACTGAATTGATTTCTGCTGTTTTCTCTATGGCCTTCTTCAAAAAACGAAAAAACACAATTAAAACTCAATTTTGATTCTCATGTGTACTTTCCAACTGTGCATCCTCCATGTTTGTACTGCTTTTTAGTGCTTTCTGGCAAATTCAATTTAGGTGTGCTTCCCAACTGTTCATCCTCTATTTTGTACTGCTTTTTTAGTGCTTTCTGCCAAATTCGAATTTAGGTGTGCTTTCTAATTTGTTAAAAATCTTTGTATCTGGGCATTTCTAGTGTTCTCATTGTTTTTGTCTGCTTGGCTGCCTGGTGAGATTCTATTGTTGCTTAGTGCTTCTAACCCTCTCCCCTGCTATCCTCTGATTCCCCCCCTCTTCTGTCTCTGCACCCCTGGTGCTCTCTGTCTCCCTTAATTTTACTAATTGCTTCGCCATCACTTATCCCACTTCTTTCATGAAGTCACGAAGGAAAACATTTAAAAAGGCACTCCTGCGTCCCAATCCTGGTCTGCCCGTTGCAGACAACTACATCAGTGCTTCCTCCAGACAGACTATCAGTGACATTCTCTTTGCTGTTCCTTTTTCTGATTTATGGACTCCCTGTATGGTTTTTATCCTCTTCCTGTTTTCTTACTCACCCATTACTGGCGGCATTAGATGGGAAGTGCTCTTGCCTCATTTCCAAGTGTACCATTAATGTCTATCACAATGGCACTATCATGGCCCAGGGCTCTCAGCCCAACCTCCTCCATCTCTCTTCAACTCCCCCCTCCTGCCACCCCTTCATCCCTCATCTCCCCTTGCCCCATCCCCAGTGGTGTTACCGTATCCCTGTGTGCAAATCATTTAAAGGGGGGAACCAGCTCCCCTTAGCTACCCTCAATTCTCTCTCCGCTATGTTATGATATGATAAGTAATCTATAGCATTCCTGTACAACCGTGTTTCTTGGCACTGTGGGATGTTTCAACCCACGCATCCAAGCCCTGCAACATCACCGTGCATTACTGGCAGCGGAAACATCATAATGGCCGCCGGAAAGCATGCTGCTCGCCAGAAATCATCCCAAAATGCACAGTAAAAATCTGAAAGATAGGTTGCCATCTTCTTTTGCCTCTGTCAGTGTTAATACAGGAGACCATTGCCAGACCCCATCCTTCGGCTGCACACAGAGCAAAATTTGTGCAAAGGAATATAGAGCTGTTCAAAATCCATTTTATTTGATGTCAAAAATTGCTAAAATCATGGCTCACCAAAACCACTAAAAAGGTCCCACCTCCTTGTTGGGGGGACAACATCATTCTCCCACAAGAATCTACATGAATCTGAGGTCCACAGAAGTGTATCTATATTTGAACAAAGTATATTTTGTGGATTGCTTACTGGTAAGACAGCTGTCAAAAATAGGTGCAATACCGGTGCTCGCCACTGACCGGCGCTGGCGATTTAAATTCTGACATGATACCTGTGTTTCAGAGGCTAGATATGCCAAGCAAGAGAATTCCATCAGAATGCCATATAGAGTGCCACACATTGATTTAATGTGGAAAGAGACTTGATTAAAGATATGTTGCTATTTTCAGTTTATAATGTTATATTTTTTCCATAAGGAACTCTATTGCAATTGATCAGAACAGTAACCTGATGTAGCTAAGACTTCAAAAGGCTTTCTGTCCCTAGGAATCCTTCACACCTGGGGACTCCACACCAGAAGGCAGGATTTCACATGGTCCTGTTGATTAAGAGGGAGGAGATTTTCCCTGCAGCCTGGAGGAAGGAACAATGGGGGCTTTGGAATGAATAGAATATGCTGATTTGAGGTGTAACTGTCAACACAGCTCTGGGAGAAGCAAGACATTTGACCATCTGACTCACCAAGCTTCTAGGGGCGGGCCAGACTGGGTTGTGGATTTCATATTGCACCAAATATATGTTTAAGGAAAATGCTTCTAAAATATTGTATCAAGCTGACAGAAATGTACAATTTTGAGATTCTTAAAATGACACCTTCACTCACGGTTTAAGATTAAGCTGGACGCTGTGTGATGTTCTGAGGCCAAACCCCAGGATTTATTAATATTGTAGACACTGTGTTTATACTAGAAAAATGAAAACTTACTCTAATATGCCCAGAGAGGGTGTGTACATCCGTGTAAGATTCAGTGCAAAACCAATATTGCGAAACCCACTAAAATCACGGATAAGTTGTCATTTCTGAACCCAAGCTCTTAGAAAGATCAGGGTTAAACAGAGACCTGTCTTAATTAATATGTGATATGTACATGTATTCTCAACAACTTGTGTATCTGGGAAGCATGTTTGATTATAAAAAATTGATTTTCTTGAGAAACCAAAGGGGAGTGTTCTTTCCTTCAGCCATAAAGATGATACCTGATGACTCATTCTGACTCACTACTCCCTTCTCCAGTCAGAGGACAGTAAATCCTTTAACCTATCAGGATCCTCAGAGGGTTGGGCATAGAAAGTCAGCCTCCACACCCCCTTTGCGAACCCATAAAAAGAGACTGCTGAGACCCAGATAGACACACTCATTTTTCCACTACTCATCGATTCCTGCGCAGCATGCTGCCTGACCATATCCAGACAAAAACTCCAGACTCCTGAGGCTCCAGATTCCAGACAGACTCCAGAACCAAAACTCTAGAACCCAAACTCTAGAAGCTTAGAGAAGCAGAGGCCTAATCCACAAGCTGAACTCTTCTCAGTAGGCCTCAGAATCCAGCAACCTAACCAAACTATTCAACAGCCTTGCCGTGCTGTTCGCTTCTAGCCCAGAACCCTGTGCCAGAACCGAGATCCAGAGAAAGCAGAGCTGTATCCAGAACCCGTCAGATCCAGTTCAAGAGACCAACCAGACCAGACCGCCGTGCAGTTCTGTGAGCAGAACCTAGAGGGCCTGAGACCGTCCGGTGGCGAGTGAAGTCCAACCCTGACCAGATCGGTGACAAGGCCCATTTCCCTTCCAGTCAGTCCAAAACTAGGAGCGAGTATCCAGTCTAAGAACGGTACAGAACCAATCTCTTAGTCTAGAGTAATCTTATCCCATCCATTTCAACCTGTCCAGAACTGCATTTAGAATTTTGTGTCCATCCTGTGATTTCAAATCTGTAAAAGCGTCATCTGTCATTCTGAAAGATTGACTTTATTTTTGAAAATCTACCTCCACATAAACATCTGTATTTTAAAGCTAATATCCTCAGCTTTCCAACAAACCCAAAACATTCCAACTCCTTATAGTTTTTCCGTATTTCCGTAATCGCGAGATATGCACTCGGAAAATTAGCTTCATTTCACCACTTGTAAAAATAGCTGCTTCTTGCTTTCAACTGCTGAATTTCATTTTCAACCTGATAATCACTCATGAATCATTCATTGCTAGTGTTGACCTGTACCCATTCAAAGTAACTATCACCTACCCTGAATCTCCTTTTCACTTCATTGCAATCACATTTAAAAGTATTTGTGCCTGTTTAAAAGCATACCGGATTTCTCTAAGCTTGCTGGGGGAACTGGAACTGAACTGCATTTGATTGTATTCTGGAAACCTGTGTGCCCTCCTTTCAATCTCTCCATATTGCATATGGGGGGAGTTAGTAGTCACAGGGGAAAAAGTGATTATATTATCTTCTGATTGAATTCATATCAAGTTTATTTCTGTGTTGCATTCTTTCCCATCTTGCATTTCCCGGAAACCATACAAAGCATTCTCTGCTACCTTATTCTTTCCATACCAACTCCTAAGTGATTAAAGAATTGTGCTATTGTAATATTATCTATTGCTGATCACTGTTATATTCATAAGTGTGCTATCAAATATTAATGTATTCATAAAAGTGTGATATATATATATATATATACATATATATATTGTTTTATTCCTCCAATAAATCTTTTAATTTGCAAAACAAACTTACTTCTTGGCTCAGTGAGGTCAGGGGATTCAAAGAGAGGGGCGTTATATAAGGGTTTATCATCCAGATTCAAAGAATTTGACATAAAGATATATTAATAAGGGCTTCCATTGGGCATCCCAGACTAGGCATTGACTTAGTTGGATTGCTGGATTGAAGCCACTTACAGCACGTATCAAACACTCCTCTGACATCTGTCTCCTCCTGTCTCCTCCTTGAACACCTTTATCTTGACATCCTTGCTCTCACAGAGACTTGGCTAAAGGCCAACTCAATAATTGCTTATGACACTCTTCTCCCTGAAGACTACAAGATCCTGTCCAATCTGAGGTACTCCCGGCCTGGTAGCAGAGTGGATCTGTGCTTCCCAGAGGTGGTTCCTGCCGCCATCATCCCCACTCAAACCTACTCATGCTTTGAAAGCCTAGTCTGCAGGCTATCTGTCTCACCTACCTTCTCACTTACACTTGCTACCATTTACAGGCCCTCCCTACCATCCTCTCTCTTCCTCTCA
Source organism: Ambystoma mexicanum (assembly GCF_040938575.1). Lineage (NCBI taxonomy): Eukaryota > Metazoa > Chordata > Amphibia > Caudata > Ambystomatidae > Ambystoma > Ambystoma mexicanum. Next base: position 1,012,218,701 of record NC_090928.1, read on the forward strand.
GAATTGGTCTGAAGCTGTCCTCCTCTCGTCTTGCCTCCTCCCCCAAACTTATCTTCCTTTGGGACTTTAACACCCATCAAGACTCTCCAGATGTGGCTACTGCACTCTTTCGTGACCTCTGCGACTCTCTTTCCCTCACTATCCTTCGCACACACGTTGGATGCTCTCATCTCTACAGACATCCCACTCTCCAACCCTTTTAATCTACCTCTATCCTGGCCTGATCACTCCCTCCTCCTTCCCACCCCTGTCCCCTGATGATGCTTCCGCCTGCACTGCCAGTCTCCTTCTCCATAAATCGACTGATTTAGCGTGTGTCAGTTGCTGTATTTGCCTCTTCCTTCATCCCTCCACTGCCCCCTTCATTTGACTCTCCTTCTGACACTGTTCTAGCTAACCTCCATCTATCTATCTCCAACACCCTGGACATCTATGCCCCCCATCATGAGGATACGTATGAAGCCTGCCTCCAGATGCAACTCTTGGTATGACTCGGACTTGGCAGCTTTGAAATGCAAGTGTAAAGCCGCAGAGTGGAAGTGGCAGGCATCTTGCTCATCCCATGACAAACTGGCCTGCCGCCTACTCCAAAGGCAATATCATCTCGCCATCTGCTCCAAGACAAGGGCTCATGTCCATGCCTGCATCTCTGGGGCCACCAATAACACAGTTGAACTTTTTTAAATCTGCAAGGAACTTGCCAATCCTACTGCAGTCTCCACCTCTCCTTCTCCCTCCCAGGCCCTATGCATTGCACTGGCCGCCCACTTCTCCTCCAAAACTCTGGATGTCATGTCCTCTCTATCATCTGCTCCACCCCAACTCCCCTCCTCTTGCCTCCCTTTACCTCCTCCTTCTCTCCCAGTGCAGCAGACAAGATCTCTAGAATTGTCTGCACTATGAAAGTCTCATCTAAACAGGTGCTCCCCTGCTCCTCCCGAACCATCAAGGATAACATTGCCTCTCGCCTCAGCCTTGGATGAACTCTGCAACCACGCCTTTGCCACTGCTTCCTTCCTGCATTCCCTTAAGCACTCCTTGTGCACCCTCTCCTATTAAGGCCGTCTACCCTTCTTCTGGCTAACTACCACCCTATCTCTATCACCCCTTTTTTGGGAAAACTCATGGAGAAGCTGGTCTTCCCCCAAATAACCATCCGCACCGAATTGGCTGGCTTTCTCCATGACCACCATTCCAGTTTCAGGGCATTCGGCTGCACAGAAACTGCTCCCCTGAACACCCGTGAAGACCTGCTCTCTATCCTGGACTCAAACACTCCCTCTGTTCTGATCCTCCTCGATATTTCTTCTGCCTTTGACACAGTCAACCACTGCATCCTCATAAACCGTCTCCATGATACCCTTGGCATCATGGATCGGGGACTAGCGTGGCTGACCTCCTTCGATTTAAACAGACCATCCCAAGTGCAATTGGGTCCTTTTCTCTCATGTTACTCACTCTCTACCTATGGTGTCCGTCAGGGCTCTATCCTATCACCCTGTTTCTTCACCATCTGCCCGGTCCCTCTGGCCCACTTGATCTCCACCTTCTCCCCACATTTCCAGTGTTATGCAGATGACACATGGCTTTCCTTAAAGATGCCATCCTCTGTCTCCTCCCCCTCGTCTCTTATACCTGACTGCCTGGCTGCTACTCAGGCATAGTGCTCTGCCAATCATTTCTGCCTTGATGCCAGTAAGATTGAGAACCTTCTCATTGGGACACCTTGCCAAGAAGTCCAACTTTCAACTTCACATCCTCAGGGGCATTCTACCTTTCCTCACCTTCCACCAGAAGCTCAATGTCTCCAGAGTTCTGGTTCTCTCTAGGCTGGACTACTGCAACAGCCTCATCCTCAATCTGTCCCTTTCCTCCCTATCACACCCTTCAACTAATCCAGAATAGGACTACAAGACTTAACCTTAACATCAAGCCCAAGGATACTTCTCTCCAGCCCTAAAATGTCTCTGCTGGCTCCCAGTACCCGCAAGGATCAAATTCCAGACACTTTGAATCATCCACAAGGGCGGCTGGGACTGCTCTACATCCAGCTTTCTGACCCTAAATAACTCCCTGCCAGACTCCTTTGGTACTCTAGCTCCAACTCATTGCAGGTCAAATGTTGCTCCAAGCAGAGAGTGGGAGGTAAATCCCTTTTCTAGGCTGGTTCCCCCCTCTGAAATGGCCTCCCTTCCCCCCTCAGACTTGAGCCAGATCTTCTTAAATTCTGGAAACTTCTCAAGACTTTCCTTTTCTCCACTTCCTTCCCTCTCCCCCTCCGTGCTAATGCTCCCCCTCCAACTGGGGCCTGGTCCCTTCAGTCATACAGGGGCCAGACCAACCCCGTGCCAGTCCCCCCAGCATCACCTGCCAGCACTTGCCCTTGGGCTATCGTCCCCAAACTAGCTCTAACTTGGTCCACCCTGTCCAAGGCACTCATGCTGCCTTCCCCCTCTCTGTCTCCTGACACTTGCAGTATTGGCCCCTCCAGCACTTGCCCACTCCCCTCCCATTGGATTCCCCACTTCTGCATTTCTCCCTCTACCCCCCTGCAATTACCACTTTGTTCTTGCACTTGCACGGTAGGATTGTCACAAGGCCAAAAAAACTGTTTTTGTTGTTCTACTTTCTTTCCTATGCCCCCCCGCCCCCTCAACTTGTCTTGTGGCGCCTGCAAACACTTGTGTATAGGCACCATACAAATGTCCCAAAAATATATTTAAAAAAAAATAGAGCATTCCCATCACAGATGCATTGGCAGCATAGTGGAGAGTATTAGGGACCAGGGAGCTAGCAGATGATGATGTCCGCAGCAGCATTGTCCCCCATGTGTACCCAGCACGGTACCCAGTGCAGACAACAGAGCCCTTCTCGCACCATGCATGTGTTCTTGCCTGTCACAGGCAGAGGGTTGGTTAGCTCATGATATATATGAGTGAGACACCCAGTGGTGATTAACTACATCTAGCCCTGCCCAGGATAGCGATCGCACACAGTACTTTATGAATCCTTACCTCAACCCATGCTTTAATGAAATAGATAGCCCATGGGAGTGGTTATGGTGCAGTTATGGAGGTAATAGACCTAACAAGTGTCAGTTCCATTGGAAAAAGTGGGAACAATCTGGAACGGAACAACAGATATGCCATGGGCAGTTTGGGGGCAATTAACATGTTGCAGAGTTATTTTTCTTATTTTGTAATGTTTTTTTGGTGTTTTCTAAAGGACTGGTAATATAGAGCATACTTCAGAGTGCATAGTTTGTAAAGGAGTGGGTGAGATAGAAGGAAAGGGAGAGGTGCGTTTTCCCACTAGAAAAGCTTCAAAGGAGGATATGCTTGAAGGCTTTAGAAATGCTGTGCTGAGCAGCACATTCTAGACTTGGTTACACATACATTTAGCAATTACCTTAAACAAACGAGTGCCATAGAGTTAAGGACCGGAGGATGAGTGTAACTTTAATTGTCTGGCAATGCTATTTTGAGTGTGATGTATTTTCAGAATGTCAGGTGATTTGTTTCCAGTCTATGGTTAGCTGGTAGAAAAATTCACAGCACTGTTGCAGTTACAGTTAGTCTTCCCTTTCCTAATGTGGCTTGTTTGATTGGATCTGGGACCAGGTGCTAGACATTAGCATTGCATTTGGGGAGTACGTTGTAAAACTGTCCCCTAAACATTTAGAACCAATTTTCCAGGCTGCTAATCTTGTGATTCAAAGAGCCGTAATTTCTATTGACTACTTTATCAGTGCATACGAGATAACGATCCTGATTTTTGCCAGCAAAAGATAAGGCAGGTTTCCTTGTCTTGTATGACAAAACATAAAACAACTGGAAGTTTTAGAATTAACCTTAACCTGTGGCATTGCTCTGAGCAACCTTCCAGATCATTGTTCTTCATCTGCCAAGCCATTACAGAAGGGGAAAGACCATATGCAAATCAGTCCTGGTCAATTTCTGGGGTTGCTTGTGTTTCCATGCAGGGGGGACCAGGTCTAGCAGTTCTGGCTGGGCTGCTCCCATTGGGGAAAGTACCTGCCTGATTTGCATATGGCTAGAGACCAGGCTACACAACGGTGGTGTGGAAGGTTGCCTGGAGCAGTGCCAGTGGTTCAGTTTTATTAACAACCTTCCACCCATCACTTTTTGGTTATGCCTTGTTTTGTGTGACCTTTAGTCATTTGGTCTCTCTTTTAGGGATACCTAATAGGAGACTAATACAGCACTGAATACCTCTGAGCATGGACAACATCAGAGAGCATGATCACTACTGGTTGGTCAGCATCCAGATTTTTTACAGACTGTCATCTCTTGTATGTAGGAGATATTTTTTTGTTTGCATCACAGTCTGACACATGATTGCTTGTCCCAGTATAAGGAGTTAGGTTTGCTGTACATCCCAGGGATGTTTAATTTTTGCATGCAGTCCTTTGAATTATTTTGGTTTCAAAAGGGAGGATGGTGAACGGTCTATTGCTCACCAACATGGAGAGACCTACAGTCAGCTTTCTTTTTATTTTTTTAAGTGGAATAATATTACTGTTTTGTTGATAGATGATGGGATTATTCGAGAGCAATACAACAGATTGCAGTACACCTTGGCAAGATATGCTGACCAATGTATAACTTGAGCTTTAAAATGTTTGATTTTCTTCATAGCATTCAGGATATGTTTTAGAGAAGCAACTTGGAAAGGATTGCCTGAGACCGCATTTTAGTGTAAGAGGATTATTGACATGCTTGCCATGTCTTTATCCAATTCTTGGGTTGGTTCCATTGATAAGCTGCCTTGGACAAGTTCGATTATTTCATTATAAACGAGAACAATTCTGATTAATTGTGAGGTTAATTTGGTGATTGGTGGACATGTTTCACTTCAGTTTGATGGTATAAATGAAGTTCCATTCTGTTTGTGGTCATTTGAATATGAGCAGAGCAAGGTCACCCAGCGTTTATGTGATTGTTTTGTGCATTTATATGAGTAGTCTCTTAGGGCTACTTGAGAGTGGTTGGTCCTGGGATTTGAAGGAGCAACTACTGGCTGATACGTCTGGGTCGACAGAGCTGTCTAGTATGACGATAATGTAGTGGAGCAATGCCATATGTTTCCACTGGTTGCAATATATCTAATTAATATCTAATTAAATGTTGGGAAAAAGTCTTGTTTGGAGAATTGTACAGTTGTGGGAGAACAAAACATCCTCTATGTGCCCATGATTATGGGAGTGACTTTGCATGTGCTGTGTGAACACCAGATCTTTAAAGGTGTCAGATGCCATCGGAGTGAAAGCTTGTCACTCTGATCCCAGAACTGTGACTTAGACATTGTAGGCCTTCTACATATAAAAGAGGGGGGTTCCACCCTACATTATTCACCTTTTGCCCTTCAAGGACATCAGGAAGTATTCAATTGGGCCCTATTGGGAGAGCAGTACATTCCAAAGCCCTCTGCTAGAGGTGAAGACAGGTGGTCCAAGGCAGAGGAACAATCTGCTCCCTAACCATCCCAGAGCACATTTGGGGTGACTTTGCTGAGGACCAAGGCCCACTGCACTTCTGTCAAAACATTCTATGCTCAGAGAGCAGATATTGAATAGGACTCCACATTCCTTAGAGCCCACTGAATTGGAACTCACAGCATGCAGAGGTCCAAAGGAGCCAGACCTCCTGTTTTCATTGCAGAAATCACATTGAACTGCATTTGCTCCATGTGTACAGCTTTTGAGCCACTTGGACCAATGGTGCTCTCTTTGGCACTCACCTCCATACCAATTGTTGTTGCTGCATATTCAAACCAGCTCAGTGCTACATCCCCCCAGCAGATACACCTTATCTACCTGACTCAAGCACCAATGCACCATGCAGACAATTTCAAACCACTGCATCGAACCAAGCATCGAACCACCAGGACTTCGCATTGCAGGTCGACTTGAAATGCTGGATCTTTGTGTCACTCATCATTTGGAAATAAATTGATTGTTTAGCCTCCCCTGGGGATCCATCGAAATGCATCTTATAAGAGTATATCCTTCCATGGGCCCACATTATCACAAAAGGCAAGGGAGGTTTATCCCTTGGCTGTGCCTTTTTTACCTTTATGATTGGGACCACTGTCGGTTTGTAGAAGTGTAAAGGCTTAATTGTTGGCTTAGCCACAGCTCATACCTGGACTCGTGCAGTGTAGAAGTAATTTCATCACACTGCTCCAAGCAATTTCTCTCTTTCTCTCTAAAAGTTTAAGCCCCCCTCCTCTGGCTCCCCTATTGCACCACTAGTCATTCTTTATTTAAATAAATCTCTTCCTCCTTTCTGCTTCCTTTATAAACACCCCTAACCTATTTTTCCTGAACTCCACCATCACACTCTCCTGACAGAGGGTCTCTAGGATAGGGATCTTCGGAAGTCAGATTCTCTCCAACTACCGTCACTCCAAAGGATTCATTCTGTTTGACGGGGCTGGCGGCTTTTGAAAGACAGACCTGTACTCCTCATGGGTTGTCATTGGTGAAATTGGTTTCACCTTGGATATGTGGGCTGGGCTGGCCTGTGATTGGACCATTTTTCTGAGGTCATGTGACATGCAAGGGGGCTTGCACAAGGTTATATCAAGGCACCTCACCATTTTTAATTTTTTTCATGGACTTGGGTATACAGCTATTCTTTCTCCTTTGCCTGGACAGCTCTGCAGAGGTTTCCTTTATTGTATGGAGTGCAAATGTACTTCCAGATGTGTGATTTATGAAGCAGAAAATCATGATGTGAGTTTGGGGAAGTGTTTGCCGTAGCATTTGTTTGTCACATTGAAATGGCAACATTGTGTTCCCCACAATCCTTGCCAGAGCAGGATAACAATATGTGTCTATTTTCACAACCAGGCATGAGACACATTTGTTTCTGTCTCTTTTATCCCCTCAGCAATGAATGTAAGGGGTTCCTTTAAGCCGTACGTGTCCACTGATTTTGCATTAGTAATTCCTCTGGCAGTATTGCCTATCATTTCCATAGTGTGTGGTTTCCAGATTTTGCTAATTCATCACTAAAATAGTTTGTTTCCCAAAACACTGGTTTGGGTCTAGTTTAGTTTTTCTCTAATTCGGAAGGTTTCTCATCTTTGTCCCCTCTGGATCTCAGGTAATGAGGTTCCAAGTGTCACAGTAGGGGTCTGTATATCTACCCTATGACATCCCCCAGCCCAGGTGCACGAGCCTTCCTCACAATAGTTACAAGAAGGTTGATAGTGTTGCCTAATCTTTCACATCAATCCTCGTTTTTAGGTCATCAGTAAGTCATTTTCCGAGCTAGCCAAGCATGACATATCACTCAAGTTAGGCCAGAAAGTGGGATTGTTGCCAAATGACAGTAATTGAGGATTATCAGTTATTTTCAAAAGTCATGGCAAAGCACAGACACCAAAAATGGGATTAGGTGCAGCAGCCTCAACTGTCATGCTATTAAAGTAATAGTTACAACTCTTTCAAACATATTTCTGTAAATGTGTGCCACCAAACTATTAACTGTTCTGAATAATAAGCTCTGAGACAGCAACATGGTGGAATCTCCCTACACAATCATCTGCACATCCTTCCATTGACATACATGTGGTGACAGAACACTTGGTCACAGAAAAAGCTGGCCTTTTGAGCAAACCAAGCAGTTGTGCACGAGGCTGTAGAGGATCCTCCCATCCTCAAAGTACCTTTGAAACCTAGGTATACATAGATCTACAAAATGCATTTAAAGCACATTCGCAGTGGGATAAATGACTTGTCTCAATGACTTGTGAGGCATTCAAATACCTCATTTCAGAGTACCAACATCCTGTTGTTTTTAAATGAGAAGGCCGGAGCAACTACCGTTCACATTCCGGAATGGGAGACACATTCTGATTGTGTACTTATGGGATATGGGCTGAGGGACCTACATGGACTCTTTCAGAGGAATAAGGATGGGCATCATGAAGTATCAAGCTTTAAAATGTGTACTTCACCACCACTCTGCAGGATGCTGGATTGAAAATATGTCATTTATTACATCACATTCTGACTTGATAGTTACTCTGTTGTTATTGTACATTAATTCCTGTTTCAAGGAAAGCCATTTTTATTGTTTTGTTGTTTGTGTGTTTTGTGGTTATTTGTTTTGTTCTGTGCTCGGTCAACCCTTTGGGAAAGGGTTTGTGCTTTATAAATGTAGGTAATAAAAAATAAAAAATAAAAAGTCTTGGGATGAATTTTTAACTAGGGCAAAGTTAACAGTACAACAATTATGCGTTGTTCATTTCGGTGGTTTAGTCTTTAAACGGAATACTTTTTGCTGCATTATTTCACGGCTAATATGCATGAGGAAAATGAAACGCCATCCAGAATAAGCATCATTAACATAGAGATGCACAGACACTCACAATGGCAATGTAAATTAGTCAGTCAGTCTACAATTTGCATGTATGAGATATGCATATATTTTACGTTTTTCCATTTTTTTGCAGACCCATCCAGTGCCAGTACATGTTGTCTTTTCTAAAGGAATAAATTGCATATTAAGGCAATATTCCTCATGTTTTTAACTACTGAAATAATAGCAGTATCTAGGTCTGAATCCCATTTGTCCCACGTCACTGCTCCACTATGCCTCTGGCATTAAGCCTCTGTGTGCTATGCGGCTATGTCTTTCACAAAAGATTGTCATCTTGCTTTGGCTCCTGGTCTTTTTTGGGGGGTTCCATCCTGATGCCCTTTTTGGCTCCCTGTCCCACACACCCCACTTTCCTGGCCCTCACTCAAAATCCACCGTTCCATTAACATCCCACATAGACATAATTCTCTCGCCTCTGATTCCTGATGCACCTCTCATCACACCAAGTTTTATTTATGGAAGCATACTTCCACCACAGCAGACAGTGCAGATCCTGATTTGCAGCAATCTTCTAGTCATCGATTTGGCTGGTGTCATTCTCTCACTGGTTTTGTATCTAACTACATAATAAGTACTAATGTTAGCTAATTAAATGGTACTGTTAAATATTGTTTTATAATTATTCATATTGTCTCACAGAGATGTGGCACACCTAATGAACGCTGCAAATTAAATAAACCAACCCCACAATTCAGGGTAAAGAACAGACAGTGAGGTACTCAAAAATCGAAATTTATTTAAAGGAATAGTAGTTATTTTCAGACAACTGGGTCTCCAGATTTACCCTGGAGTCCACTACAATACAGTATGTTTATGAAACAATTATTGAAACCAAAAAGAAATTGTATCTGTCCATATAAATCTCACTAGTCCACGAGGTTTATGAAACAATTATTGAAACCAAAAAGAAATTGTATCTGTCCATATAAATCTCACTAGTCCACGAAGGCATCCACTTTCAGTCACAACAATCGCCATATATGTATACTTTATTCTCAGAAACACTAAACTTACTAACATTCTACTTAATATGGACTTCTCTAAGAACATTACTGACATTTCAATTGCACGCCACAGAGGGTTAATCATTTGATTTTATCCAACAACAAGACAAGTATGATGCTGGAGAAATAGATGTTATTCAATTCAGAAATACCTATTCACCGTCTCTCCTGTGTGTATGGAAGGTAGTCAACATATTAGCTATTTAGAGGACACTTGACATATAGGCAAGGACTTGCTAACAGAGGACTATGGGCCTGATTCACAGAAAATTTTTCAATTGCATTGCACCATTATAAAATGCTTATGTGAATCGGGCCCTATGTGTTAAGTCATTTACATGCAAAAGACAACATGTTTGTATTGGCTCATGTGTGTGTTTGCATTCACAAAGACTGTCCTTGGGAATATATATTTTCGGTTTTGTAATGGCATGTATACTATGCTTCCTGCATGTGTGAGTTTCTTCATTTGCTAATGCAGACCTATCTTTTAAATGTACATAAAACAGCAACATGACATTCAAAAGCATTTCCATTAATATTGTTGAATTTCAAACAGTATCGTTTGAATGTACTACTAAGGTATCAGAATAAAGGAACATATCATATTCATCCTCACATTGGTATATTGACATCATGTTTGCATATACAATTCACATTGGAAAGTCAAACAAAGAAATCCAAGTCTAAACTTGTAATTAAATGCCTTTTGATATACCCTGGAAAATAACTATTTTAATTCTGGGCCAGCCTTTCACATGTAGCATGGTTCATTCTTGGAAATCGAAAGGCAGTTCAGTTTAAACATTACAGATCTCTTTGCTCACAACAGTATTCATTCAATTCTCCCTCCTTACAGAAGCATTCAAATTCCATTTCTTATAAGCAAAAGCACTTCCTCCAACTTCTCTTTACTATGAAGAACCGGTATCCACTGCCAAATTATCTCTTTAAAAAGTTTTTTGGTTGAAAATTAATAAAAGATAATCTTAGTCTGAATTATAATGTTAATATGAAATGCCAATAAAATGTTTTAATTGAAAATATATATATATATATATATATATATATATATATATAATGTTAATATAACCAAACACCCTACAAATGACCAGGCACAAAGTAATCACGATGTATTTTAGCAATTAATGTGAGAGTTCTCCCTTTCACTTGACAACACGTTACTAGCTGATCACATTCATAGATCAAATCTCCATTTTTGCTACAACATCTTCAATGTGCTCCACTATCTTATCAAATATTTATTTAGGCTTGGAAGGGCTCTAGTAGAGATCACACAGTGTACAGTAATGGTTTGATTTTCAGATGTGCCCTCATTTTTAAATTAGGGATCTATCGCTTATCCAAAAAGGCCTCCTAAATAATGTTCCCTATATCATGTTACGACATTTCTTTTTTCTGAATACAGATCTCCCTCTTGTTATGCATGCATTATAATATTCATGGTTGATAGTATAAGTGGAGCACCTTTGAGCTTTGCATACTTTGATCTATAGGGATATTGGCTTCTAACTTTATGGTTTTAAATATTTGACCCATTGTTCACTGTAACTGTTTGCATCAAAACCATGCAACTTTTCCTGTGTATGATCCTTCATTCTTAATATGGAAGTGACCAAATCACTCATATACCACTTCGGTAAAGATAATTGCCCATTTGACATTTGGGATTTCTGCACTGCCTGGAAAGGGGCACAAAGGGAAACAATCAGGGGAAAGGTACTTCTCAAATTAATCTCATATTTGTATCAGAATCTCCCAAATTGAGTGTAGGATTAGCACAATTAAGAAGGAATCTAAATGGATCAAATGGTTGCCCTCTCTAAATTGCTCACATCAACCTTTCCTGTTCTACCATTTAAGAAGAATTGTCATTTTCATAATTGAGTTGGTCCATACATATAGAGACATATAAATGAAAATCTGGAAGAATCCATCCCTTTGTGTTTTTGATTCTCCGTAATGTAGCCCAACTCATTCTGGCTGATTTAGTAGCCGATAGTAACTAAATTATTGTACCCTATATTTTATGAAAGAAGGACTAAGACAGAACACATGGGACGATATCAAACAAAAGGAGAATCCTAGGGAAATTATTCAAGTTCTTCCATTTCCTTAATGCTTTTTTTGTGTCAGCTAACAGATCATTATAAAATGTTTGTATGTCTTTTTGCAAAAGGCTTTGCAATATTAAAACCTGCATCCTGTCAATCGTCAAGAGGAGAAATGCAGTAGTCCTCAATGGTTCAGGGCTATTTCTAGAATACAATAAAATAAAGTACAACTTTGTTTCATGACTTCCAGACACCTATCTAATGTTGGAATATAGATATCCTTACTAAAATATTGGGTCATGACTTCCAGACACCTATCTAATGTTGGAATATAGATATCCTTACTAAAATATTGGGCCAGTAGTTCCATATAAAGCACGCATATGAGAAGTGAGAGGGCAGCACTGCTTTGTCCCCTTTTGGTTATGAAATAGAGAGATATTCCTTCATTCATTGCAGCATGTGTCTTAAAGTTCTAATATAGAGAGTTAACTACTTTTAATAAAAAGTACTCAAACTTCAGGTTTGACAGATTGGCACACAGACAACTTCTTCACACAATGTTTAATTTCTTCATGGAGTAAACAGCTAATTTTTCAAGTGATACCATCTAATTTTGTGCAGAATCAATAGCTGATGATACCTTTATATTTGAGCACTGTCATCTTATAATCTAAGTTAATTACCTGGGATGTATATTGATTTAGTTTGCTAGTATTTTCACAAAAGTCTTATTGTTGCAGTCTGCAAAATGATCTGTATGATTCACTTTAGAATCTTTATAATACATGATCTTTAGGATCTGCTGTTGTAAGGATCTTAATATTATTTTAATAATAACTGATATAGCTGCACCTTGTCAGAAGGACATATTCTAAGTTATGTTTGTAAGATAATATGTGTGCCGGAATGTACTTAAACAATGTATCTAGGTGTGTGATAATGTCATTCAGACCAGTAGATGTCACTGAATAAAGAATCCAAACAATATTCAATATTTGTTTCATTTTTGTTTCACCTCATTAAGCAGTGACATTCTGAGTATGAGATCTAGGGATGTCTATAAATAAAATAATGCATTCAAATAGTCCCCTGTTGGCACATCTTAATATAACCTTTTATATCCCGGGGCAGTGGCATTGCGCTCCCCCGTTGGCCAATTTACAGGCCATACAAGCTGGTATGGCTTACACATTTATTATTGACTGGAAATTGCCCAAATGAGAGGGGAAGCTGCCTGACACCCCCAATCAACACCCCTGACAGGTTTCTCAGCATGGCGCTCCATCTCATCATTGGAGTGCAGCACTCAGATACCCACTTCCACCCACAACATTGGGTGTTAGAGGTGCGGGGGAATGCTTTGGTGGATGGACATGACAGACATAGCCTGGGCACTCAAGAATTCCCCTGCCCTCTATTACCCACCCTTGCTCCTAATTTAACGTGGTGGGGGCAGATTGCACCGCCCTTTCCCACCAAACTCTTCACAGAACCTCATCTAGCAGCCATAACCCAGCTCCTCCACCTTGCTATCGGACTGCCTCCATTACTTTGCCAGGTCACCCCTGGGAGATGCAGCCTGGATGTTTTCTAAGCCCAGACCCTCCCTCCTCATCATGTTACTATGTGGCTGATGAGAACTAGCCAGTACCCAGGTATCACTCCAGGCAGATTGTTTTGTTTAACACTCTTCACATCAAAGAGTGATAACAGAACAGAATAGCTTTATAGACCAAACCCTCTGGCCTTGTTGGGAGTTATGAACCCATAAACCTAATTAACCGCCTACACTGAGATCAGCTTTAACTCAGTCTTCAGGGCCCACAACTCCCAGTACAGCCCTCGGGCTAGGTCTACATAGAGTAAGTATAACATTTCTGGAACTCCGGCACAACACCACTTTTATTTCCTTTCATTTTCTTTGAAAACTAAATATGCCCTTTATCCATGGTTTAGCTCTATTTCTGTTATCTTGCCATGCCAAGTGTTCCAACTGTTTTCACCTGATTTTCAATTTGTGCAAATCTATGCAACTATGCTATTAATATCTCCACAATCAACAGCTTTATTTTATGAAATGCAGCCTGAGCAACTTTATTGTTTGTGATTAGTAGACTCATCATATAATATAATCAAAGGCCAGATGTTTGTTGGTCCGATGCAGTCACACAGAGTAGAGACTGCCTGCTTCTTCTGTTGTAAGAGGGAGATGTTGCCTTATGAATTAAATAAGCACTTTGGCCTGTGTACAGGCTTTCTGTTGTCACCACTATAGGAAGCTGATGCCTTAGGAAACATATAAACCCAGATCTATGTACACTCTGAACATATCTCTCCTCACACACTTTGGCCAGTGTACTGTTGGGTGTCCTGACCCCCGTTTGGACTATTATGCTGCAACATTTGGTGCTGTGGTCTTAGAAAATCCAAGATGGCCGAAAAAGCCCACATTGCGCCAGAATCCAGGAAAACCGTGCAGTTTTGGTGCACACAGAAATGTTCCCCTAACCTGCCACCCACCAGTGTGAGCGTGATGGACCAGGAGTGCCATGAGTGGAATGTGTGCCAAAGGAAAAAGCGCTTTGAAATCACCTTTGTTTCTCTGAAATGCAAGCTAAAAATGCCTATTTTAAACATTGCAAGATATTCAAAAATCTCACTGAACAACAGCAGACATTTGGCAGAATGTATTCTTGTGTGCATACAAAATCTGGAAGGAGAAAGAGCACAAAATAATGTTCATAATGAAACTGGCTGAGCTGTGGATGTCAGGAGCTGAAGTGAAATTGGACTTAAAGCCACTAAAATTGAAATGTTTAAAATAAATGAGTGACCTACTGTTGAGTGTCACATAGTTTACAAATGTTAAATGTCATAGTTTTGAACTTAGAATCAACATTCTAGCTGCATGTGTAAAAATTGTAAGTATGATTTGGATGAAGAAAAATTGGGAACAAAAGTGACATTTAGCTGAAGCCTGGCTTAAAGAGATTGAATTCTGCCTGGCAACTACCCCCGACAGGAGTTGAAACTTGCTCAGCCACTCTTCCCAGGCCAGGACTGCATTCTCCTGCCCTCACCAAAGGGAGATGACACCTCTCTGATTGGATTAGGGGAGGAGCAGCTGGGGACTGCAGGAAACTGAACAATGAGCCTTCCTTGGCTCATGCAAATGTTAAATTAGGGGGGGGTCATAAATGGCTTCCTCCTGAGAGAAACGGGGAGGGGCAGTGCCTCTGTGAGCAACTTGAGTTGGAGGAAGTGGACAGACCAGAAATTCCACCATGTGCTTTGGGAAACCACATCCCTTTGGGCCAGAGCATAATTTTAAAAAGATGGATAATTCATAGTACGGACTTGTCAAAATTATATAATTAATATCATTATTCTTGTGATTTTTCTGTGCACATTTTAAGAGGTGTTAGAACTCTGTACCATGTTCTGAGGCAAAACCCCATGAATTATGGAGATTGCAGACACGGGGTCCACGCTAGAAAAATGAAAATGTACTGGAATATGTGTAGAAAGGCGGTGTATATCTGTGTCATTTTTGGTAAAAATCCAATATTAGTAAACCAACCAAAAATCGCAAAATGTTGTCATTTCTTAATCCATGCTCTTAGAAACTTCAGAGTTGGAACAGAAACTACCTTATGTGATATATGATGTGTATATGTAATGTCAACCACTTGTGTATCTGGGAAATATGTTTAGTTATGAAAATGATTTTCTAAGGTAAAAGCAAAGGGGAGTGTTCTTTCTGTATGCCATGAAGATGACACCTGATGACTCACTGCTCCCTTCTCAAATCAGGTCAAAGAGAAATCCTTGACCTATCAAATCGTGAGTGGGTTGGACATAGAAAGATAGCCTTCACACCCACTTCCCAAAAGACATAAAAAGAGCCACTGGAAGCCAGACAGGGACATTCATTGTCCAACCTTCAACTGAATTCCTGCGCAGCACTCTGATGGAAAACTCCAGAATCGAGAACTCCAGAGATCCAGAACTTCACTCCAGAACTTAAAACAGAGAGGCCTGGACCGCCAGCTAAATCCTTTTTCAGCAGGCCTTCAGAATCCAGCAATCCAACCAAACTATTCTACAGCCGGGCGAGCTGTTGGATTCTTGCCAAGAACTTTTGCCAGAACCGGTAGCAGACCCAGAAAGCAGTGCTGTAACCAGAGAGACCAGACCAGATCGCTGTGAGCAGAACCAGAGATCCAGACCAGACCAGCAGAGCAGAGCTGACCCAGATAGCTGTGACTTCAGAACCAACCGCCTGGAGTCCAGTCCCAACCTGACCAGACCCTGACGGCCTATTTCAAATTCATAGTGTGAGTACTCAGCCAGAACTGTGCAAAACCAATCTCTTAGCTTAAAATAATCTGATTCAAAACATTTGAACCTGTCCTTAACCGCATCATAGGAATCGTGTTTCCCTGCTCCGATTTAAACCTGTAAAAGTGTCATTTTGCCATTTTGAATCATTATATCATTTCAAAAAATCTACCTTCACGAAATTGTCCGTATCTCTTGAACCGTTTGTGCTAGAAGCGAGATTTAACTTTCATCTTAAAGCTAGGATTCTAGGCGTACCAGCGGACCCAGAACCGACTTTCTATTCATTATACCTTTTCCGAAATCGTGCTCGACACACTCGGAAAAAGTGCCGCGATTTGCGATTTGGCTCAAATTTCTTCACTTGTCAAAATAGCAGCTTCTTGCTTTCCTTTGCTGAAATTCATTTGCAACCTGACAATCATTCATAGAGCATTGCTAAAGTGATCCTGAACTAATTTAAAGTAGCTATCACCCATCCTGAATCTCTTATAGGGAATTAAAAACCATTTTTAGCATATTTTACTTCATTGCCACCATATTTAAAAGGAATTTGCCTGTGTTTTAAAATCATCCCTGTGATCTAAGCTTGCTAGGGGGGAACTGAACTACATTTAATTGTATTCCTGAGAACTGTGTGCTCCCTCTTCCATCTTCTATTGCATAAGAGAGGAGTGAATTGCCACCAGGGGAAAAGTGAACATATTATCTCTTGTGAAACCCTACCAGTTATTTCTGTACTGCATTCTTTCCATCATTGTTTTTCCTTGAAACCATAAAAGCATTCTCAGTTACCTTATCTTCCCTATACCAACTCTTAAGTAATTAAATCAGTGTGCTAGTGTAACATCACCCAGTGTTGATCACTGTCATATTCTTAAGTGTGATATCAAATATTAATTTATTATAAAAGTGTAATATATATATATATATATATATTGTTTAATTTTTCCAATAAATCTTTTAAATTGCTAAACAAACCTACTTCTTGGCTCAGTGAGGTCAGGGGGATTCTAAGAGAGGGGCGTTATACAAGGGTTCATCATCCAGATTATAACTTGTCATAAAAATACATAAATAAGGGCTTCCCTTGAGCAATCCCAGACAAGGCACTGACTTAGTGGGTATGCTTGATTGGAGTCATTAACAGTACACAGGCTTTCATACTAGTTTAATATAATCTAAGTGCCTCTCTTTTCAAGAATGCTCTTTCAGCAATTTTTTCTATCATTTTCTTGAACAAAAAGTAATTGTCTATCCCAAAAAGAGCCTTTTATGTAATATGATTTCTTTCTATCGACATGCTGTTTAATCACACCACTGAGAAGGACCTCAACAACATGCTTTATACAGCTCTGGAAACGTAAGAGAAAATTATTGGGGTGTCCTCGGACAGTGAATATGCCACATGTTGTTCAGATATTTGTTGATATGTTGCTCTTTTCACTAAATGCAGTCCCTGATATAACACTCCTGTTATACTATCTCACCCCACAATTCTGGGACAATAAACATGGTGTATTATGAATCAATATTGTATCTTATTAAAGTAAAATCAATACAAAGGTGATCCCCTAACATAATACTGGGAGGTTAACACAATGAATTCTCAATAGCTGACGTACAGAGATAAAATGATCCTGCCTCTGACATCCCACTAAGAAAGTGTACACCCATACAGTCACACCATATGTAAAGTGTAAACACGTCTAAAATGTCTAATCCTCAAAATAACAGTGCCACCTTTAAGCAACATCCTTAATTATTTGACAATCTTGACACTTACTGGACAGTGTATTAAAGTGCTCATCAGTTAACATTTAGATAAAAGTATGTTTTATTAATAAATAGTAGATGGAAACTTTTATTTTGAACAATATAAAAAACAAGTATTGGTAGTAGGGGAAAAACTGCATGGTTGTAGGTTTTTAGCATATACATGGAAGTACAATACAAACTATGATTGGTTGCATTGAGTTTGGGAGTTATGTGTTAATGGAAACGGTGCCATCAGTTTAGAATGCACAGAGCTGATTTATCTATGCTATATATCCATGCCAGAGTCTGACTTTCTGAAACTACAATTATGTCCACAAAATACTGTTGAATTGATTGGGTGTATTTAGTCAGGGGCCCTCCCAATTCAGGACAATATCTTTAGGGTGAAATTATAGGGTTTATTAGGAAGTCCACCTTTTCTACAGGAATGAAATTGCCAAGGTTTCCCCCTCCTCCCCAATTGGTTGTTTTAACTATCTATGGCTTTCACAGTTGTTGAATTATCAATTTTATATTTAGGCTAAGAAGTACAGCCACCAATTCACAGCCTAAGGAGGATGACTCTACCTGTGAAAGACACATTATTCAATTTATTGTAGCTATCATTTACAAAATTTCTCAGCACTCCATGCTGGGAAGACTCCTATTTTACTCTGCCCACACAACACAGAGAAAGAAAATAACTTTTGTTCTTATTCAAAGGTAATCTCACTCAGCTTTATGTCAAGTGAAAACAGGATATTACTCAAACTAACAATATCATGATCTCTTTCTGTTAATAAGAGGTTATATACCCCTGCGCTCTATGTACCGAAAAGAAGTCTACAGGAAGTCAAATCTCACTTGACTTTCAATATAGTGAGGAGGCACTATTGGATTTCACACTCAAATATCAAGATATTCAATCTGGAATTAACTCTGCTTAATATAAAGAACTTTCCCAGATCCCTCCCACTCCATGACTATTATTGTAGGGGACTTATCTTCTTACATTTGGTGAGTTTTCATACTCACGTGTCAATACTTGTTTAAGCCCCAGAACAAGGATGGACCAACAAGGTTTCCTAGGGAATTTGAAGTCAGTTTGTTTCTCTTGGTCTCTTTCTCCATTCTTCAGTAAAGCAGGTTGGCCTCAGGTTTGTCTAGTTCTGGCTCTCTCATGGACCAGGATCTGTCATCTCCAGATATTATCTAAGTTCAGCACTCATCAATTTGGAAAGGGTCCTCCCTTTCTTGGCAGCTTTTAAAACCCTAGCTTTCCAGTTTGGGTCTGTACTCCCCTGTTCCATTGTTATCATGGCTGACATTCCTATTCTTTGGCATGATGATATCACACATTTTGAATGGCCTAATCTTTCTATAAGCTTGACTAATAATCAGACACTCCCAGAAAGTGCAACCCCCAATCTTCATGGCTTGATCATATTTTCAAAACATGAGAACTTATTAGCAGAAAGGTGGGGGGTGACTGCTCTCACACTTTTAATTTCACATAACTTGTATTCAATATCTTCTCATAGCAATTTAGCAAATTGATTAAATATAGATTTTTGGAATTCTCCTGATCCAGACAGATGTAGGGAAATTCAACCTAAATATATGCCAATTTTTCATAAAGTTATTAACATTCATAATTATATTAATTGTTAAAAATATAGACCATTCAGATTTGGAAGTTGTTGTTACAGGAGAAGCTCATGATAATAGAACACCTCCCCATTTGAGTATATTCCATATTGTTGGGGATTTATATCAGATATATTTTTTTAGATTCATGACTAATGTTGATTCTAATGACCGATTATACATCTGCGGTATGCTTTCAGCCATAAGATTATTTTGTAGAATTGTGAAACTCTCGTGCTTGCATCATGAGTCACATAAACAGCTCTCAGAGGCCCCACTATCTATTTTCCATTACTGGGTATCAAGTCAGATTTATTACCTTAACAGATGTCAAAAGGTGAAATCTTAAGGGTATACCAGACTTTGAAGTTGGACCTGGATTCTCACAGGCAGGGTTGTCATGTGAACAGTTCTGATTCTTATCCGGTGAGGGCACCATAAATTCAGCCTTGGTGAAATGTTATGGTGTATGCAAAGAGTATGCTCTCAAAGCAAGCTCACAAGTGTGGGAGCATCTTATTAATCCAGAAGCCTGGTCCACAGTTCTCTTTGTTATGTGAGCCTAATGTGTTTCATAACAAAAGGCATTCCCATTTTGTTACTGCAAATTTCCAATGCATGCCTCCTGGGAAAGTTAACCTTCCCACTTGATCAAATATGAAGGTTTTAAGAAGTACTTTCAGTATTTTACAATGTCTACATGTACAAATCATTGTATAGTCCCAATAGGCTTCTAGGTGGATTAATAAAAGTATAGTTGTTACCATTTAAAAATATATTATGAAAAAATAGCAAAGATTTAAATTGCTGTTGGAAAATGATATACACTATTTACATTGGAATATCTCTGACACACTTTGCCTTTTGCCTTTAGATGTGCAGTTCCATGATGTATAAGGAATTGTCTGATTAGGCCCTTTCCCTTGCATTTCGTGTTTGTAGATTGTTTTAATGTGCATTATTTCATTGCAATAAGGGCACCATTTTCTGTTTTGAACTGGGGCTTTTAACATGTCCTGTTGAAATTTAAAGTTATTTAAAACCCAGTTTTGGGGTTTTCTCATAATGTTCCTGTTTTGTGGCAATCTCTGCACCATTTGCTCTGTGCTGTCTCTACCTGCATCCCAAAAGTGCTCTCTTTGAATGGTAGCTGGTAAGAAACACACATCATCAATGAAGCAATGCATTATTCCAGCACCTCTTCACTTTAAATTTGAAGCAGTTTCGATGTTTCTTAATTTTTTCCACAAGTGTCCCTGAGATAAAAATTGCAACTAAATTGTAAAAAATCAGAAAATAAACAATAAAAAAACTGCTTATATTTACATACATAAAATGTAAAGATTCTTTACTGTTGTTTTTGTGTTGCCACATATAAAATAGGCCTAGATGTGTAAATATTTCATTATAGTGTGTCTAAACTATATTATATACCATAGGAATCAGTGGTTTAAAATTAATCTCCTGCAAGAATATTTTTATCTGCCCGTATGGCCAATTTCCAAGACGCGTTATGGGCTGATGAGAGTCATCCAGTGAATAGATTGTGAATATGCATTTCCACTTTTTTTATTGCATGTGTGTATGCATGCATATTTGTGAGTTACAAAGCACCAACCTAACTAGGAAACAATCTACTGATGCACATAGTGGACAAACCCAGATGGTTAATGGTATGGTTCAGGGAAGTAGAGGTTGTTAGTATGGGTACGGAGAGCAGGGGAGGGAGGAGCACCACATTGATTGAAGTAGGGTTGAGTGGAGTGATAAGTTACTGGTAAGATGTGGATCAGAGTGTAGTGTCTTCAGGTCCTTCCGGAAGTGATCAATTGAGGGGACTGGTCCTATCTGCATTGGTAATGTGACCCAAAGGCAGGCCACATAGTGAATACCAGCCTGTTCTCTTGTTGTTCCTTCTTGCAGCTCTTTGAACTGAGTGTGACAAGGTCATGGCTTCTGGTGGCGAATTGGCCATTAGGTATGGTGAGTTTCTCAGATAGATACAGCTGTGTTTTGAGAGTAGCTGTCTTGAATATGTTATATGCTTTAAGGGGTAGCCAATGCAGCTGTCTGTTGAACAGGAGGATGTGTTCAAATTATCCTATTCCTGTGGTGAGGTGTGCTGTACCATGCGGATGGTTTTCATAGAGGCCAATGTGGAACCTATGAAGAGAGTGTTGTATTGGCACAGTTGGGGGATGACTAAGGCCTGGACAACTGTTCCGAAATGCTAGGCAGGTAACAAAGTCTTGACTTTTCAGAGAAGCATGAGTTAGTATCATGCTGCTTAGGTTTTCCTGGTGAGGTGTTTTTTGAATGAGTATTCACAGTAGATTGTCAATCTGAGAAATGTTTCACTGGATAGAGTTCAGTTGTGAATACATCAAGTACATCAACAAATTATGGACCTTGGTATGCGTGGTGGGTTTCCAAAGATGTTTAGTTTGGTCTTTGTTGAGATGGATTTCGGGTCCATGAGTAGTTCACAAAGAGCTGCCATGAATACCTTCCGATAAGCCAATGACATTCATCATCTTAATTTCCCTTACTTTAAACACACTCACTCTCCTATTCAAACATTTTATGCTGCTTCCCATGCGCCTGAAAATCCAGATGTTTATCTTTTCAGCTCTTGCTATTGTATTACAGTGTTCTTAAATGCCTTGAGGTGAGGGTCTCTGTTTTAAAAATGGTAGAAATACAATAAATAAAACAGGGGTTGATGATGAGAGTGGACAGGATGGAACCTTGAGGAACTATGCAGTTTACAAGGTGGTGTGAGGGTCTGCTGGGGTCCACCTGAATGAGTTGGTCTCTGTTGGTCTCTTTTGGAGACATAATAGGTGAACCACAGGATTGTTACATTGAAGCCCATGTGCATTGCAAGAATGTTTTAGAGAGCTTCATGGTCAACGGTTTTCAATGCAGCAGTGCTGTTCAAAAGGTTGAGTAAGCAAAGTTCCTCTTTGTTCATGTTGTGGAGAGCGTCCCCAACCTGATGATCACAGACTCTTTGCTGCATCATGGTTTGAATCTAAACTGGTAGTCTAGTAGGAGAATGTGCTGAGTATTTTGTTTCATGCAACTGGATGGGGGTGCTCTTCTCAATCACTTTGGTGGGGAGTGGGAGATGCATGATGGGGCGATAGTTGCCCAGGTCATCTAAGTTAAGTGCAGCTTTCTCCAGCAGAGTCCTAGTTTCCCTTTTCCAATGCATTTAGGAAGGTGTGCTGCATGAGGAAAGTGCTGATGACATTGAGAACTGGTTTAAGTGCTCAACCCGTGATTGCCTTCACATTCATAATATAGGAGGGGGTGCCATCATTTAAAATTGATTGTTTGAGGGCTGCTAGAGTGTTGGACATGTCCTCTGGAGTACTTGGCTGTGGTATGTTTGAAGCTGCCAATGGATTTCCTTAAGTCAATCTTGTCTGAAAAGGTTGTAGTAAATTGTGATATTGCAAAAACAGCAGAATATGTATGCTGTGCTTCTTAGCTTGGAAGATCACTTGCTTTGTTTGGATGCTTCCAAGATGGTTATTGGATAGAAGATTGATTTGGGTGGGTCTTCTTGCTGAATTGGGAGTCCTCATGATGATGAGGTTTTCTGCAGGTGGATCTTACCCAAATCTGAAATAGCACTAAACTCTGACCCAGAAAGTAATGCCAACAAAGATGAAATAATTCGAGGTCAAATAATAAATCGAGGTCAAATAAAGAAAAAGAAGGAAGAAACATAAATACAAATAAAATGCACTTGGAAATTAAACTGTAGTTTTGAAGAAACCATTGAAGTGCACAATCTCCCTGCCAGGACAATAACAGCAAACAGTTTGAAGCCGCAGTTGGTAGAATGAGCATCCTTTGAAGAGGCAGAAACAACTTGCCCAAACTGTGCACAGAACCTGCTCACATCCCATAAGACTGTCCACTGACAGATTTAACCACACTGCCCCCTTCTAGTGCTTTCACTTACAAATCCAGAGAGGTCATATTTGCATTCACCTCTTCCATTTTGGGTGTAAGTCTGGAGCCCATCTGAAAAAAGGGCTTCTTTCTACAGGAACACCACAAATTGTCCTTTAATGTGTCCTTTCTCCTTCTTCAAGATAAGCCTATAGCTCAAAATGTTGTAAAGCTGTTTGAATGTCATGATAGGCACAATTACCCTCTGATATACTTTAACTTGTTATCCTTATGACATGAGGAATATAGGAAAGTCTAAAAAATAGTAAAAAGGTAAACAAGGCAAAAATAATAATTGGAAAAAGTAGAATTAGAGAATTTGTGAGAAATTATTGAAAAAGAACAAGTCAATTCCACTCTGACTGTTTATTATTGAGCAATGGCAAAAAATGGCCTGACAGATTGTTTTATCCAAATGCCACCTGATAGAGAAGCCATGCCACATTATCATTTTTTTCAGGAAATTCTAAAAAGTTTATGAAATTGAACCAATGGGCCCTTTAAGAGAGGTGGCGCTCTATCGGATGGATGGGGATGCAGATCTTACTCTCGCACCAATAATCAGACCGACTTAGGAAGTTGGCAAAACACAACTTCATTTAATTACAATTGTTTAAAACAGGGAGTACAACGGGCGTCAACAGACAACCCACAGCATAAGAAGAAGGAAGTTTTCTCCTGGCTATCTTGCTTCAGTGGTTAAAATAATAGTTCTAACACAGTAGTTAATGTGATTCAGGTTTCGCTTTTATTTGTGCTATTGCTGGGTTGTTTTTCACATTCAATTAGTATCCATTGAGTACATTTTAAGGGCAATTGTATGCCTTGTTTGTCAGCCGACACGTGTTTCGACTTTTTGTCTTTATCAAGGCTATTGTCAATAGTCTCTAGCCGCCTATGGGGTCCTGGTCTGTGGTGTTGGTGCTGTCCTGTAGAGAACAGTGGCTCCTGTTGGGCCCTTGGCTTGGCATATATCCAGGTCCATTGGGGCTCCCACAGCATAAGTCTCAACGATTCATATAGCAAAAACCCATCATACGTGACGTCATATTATGTGGTAAAATAAGAAAACCTACTTGGGGTTATGATAGGCTTAAGGGCAACATCTAGGTATACTTTGTATGGGGGTATCTTTGTGATTGGATCTCTAAGGTCAGGTGGACAGCTATGCCCACCCCTAGTGCAAGTCATCTTCCGTGTCATAACAATACACAACGTTTCATTGGCTTTCAAACGATACGGCTCTTTGCTATGTGTCCCTCTACAATTGGTTGCCATGCTTGTACCCTTCTGGAATATTCCTCTCACTAGCAGCAAACAGGCTGGTACCCCAGGTGCTTCAGAGTTGGACTTGACCATGCCTCCCCAACCAATTAGCCCAACATCCATCATCACTCGTACTGTCAGCCATTCAATTAGTCCTTTGAACTCTGCCTTGCAAAAGATCACTGTGCCTGAGAATAAAAAGGAGTGTGACCATGGCCTTATCTTCTTGTCTCGGTGTACCTTGCCCAAAGTCTATTTTCATTTGACCATTTGACAGGAGACCGTGTTTTGAGCTCCTTCTTTGCATTTAACACTTAGCACTATTAAATGAATAAAACCTGGAACTTCTGTTTTTCCATTACACCTCAACAGGAGTCCATCTTGCTTCTCACGTTCATTGTACCTCCTCGAATAGATAACCAGTTTCTTGGCTGCCCCAACCCTTGACACTGGGCCAGACAAGCCTTCTCGAATCTTCCTTCGCCGTCAGCTGTTTTCTTGAACTACACCACACTTTCAGCTCTTCTATTCACAGCGTCCAAGTTTGCTAAGATGCGTTGTGGAACATCCAGATTCCATACACACACACATATATATATATATGTATAAATATATATATATATTTTGACGGTACCACCTGTAGTCTATTCACTACATATAGCCAGCCTTATGATTACTTAGTCTACTTGCGTTACTGCATCTGTACAATTATAAAACTGTTTTGCATTTTCTTCAGTGCTCTCCGCACGTGCAATCCTCATTTTGCTCATGAAATGTTGCTCAATTCTTTACGTCGCCATCAGATTCTATAAGGTCTATGTACTCTCTCCATCGGCATTTCTTCTGGGTGCATCATTCTGCTTCATGTGACGTCACCAGTCTTCACTTTCATTCATCTTCACACTTCTTCTGGAACTTCCTTCAGAAGACTGTAATTTCTTTGCGGGTACATCATATAGGGTTTTCTCAATGGATACCTTGTTTTAAGGACTCTTTACGCTATAGGTACCATTATTGGCTTTGCGCATGTCACAATTTCTGGTTTCCAACATATAGGCAAAATGGGGGCGGGGCTTCCGGTAGAGGCACTTGGCTCCACACTGGTTTATAGAAACACAAAATTGGACTACAGTGGTTGCTTTTAAGAATTTTTTCAATATGGCCCTTTATATATCCTGCCGTTAAAATGTCCCTTGCTGAAGGCTGTCTTGTTTTCTGAAACAATTTCTATTATATAATTATCAATGGCACAAAAGATACAAAGTCAAACATGGAAAAATATTGTGAGGCTGGCCATATGAAATGTGAGAACCCCCGCACCCCAATGCTTGGCTTTCTTGAGCTTGTGGCTGGTTTGTGCTGTGTCATCTTCCCCCGAAAAAGGACCTTTTAATTGATTTAAAAAATACACTGCATATAAAAATAGCAACACCGACATTTAAATCATGACTCTTTTATGGCCATTTTAAATGTTAGTTATGAGTGTTAACAAAGGTTAGTCTCTAGGAACGTAGATAGGCAAATGCTCCTTGATGTTGTGCAGATCATGAAGGTGATGGCACCTTTTAGGTGTATGTGTTTTATTTTTAATCCTTTGCAAATTAGTACTCACAGTACCTCATACTTAAAATCCTGCAAAGTGTGGCAGAGGTGTTCCCTGGGTCTATTTCGATTGAAAAAAACCTCTGCCGCAAGAGATGTTTTTTCTTCAGCTCTGTGTTAAGGATTGTGTTAACTCGAGTCCGCAACTTTAACTGAAAAACACTTTACCGCTGAGTCTGCGCTAATCATAGAGAAGTGTGGCGGAGGTATTCCCTGTGTATTCCCTGTGTTCCGCTGTCGGCAGGGTGGGGAGCGTTACACTAGACGTGCAGAGTTCTCTTTCGTGGGACTGCATTGGCAGGTTTTGAGTACCTCCCCCTACTAGATCTTCTTCTACCTGCAGCAGGAGCGTTTTTGAGGAACCGACTGAACTCTGGTGAGTGATTCGCTCCACTTTGCGTTGGATTATTCTTCCCGCAAACAGAAAGTACACAATGCTCAGATCAGTAAACCAAACTGTGTTGGGAAATGGATACACAGCCCAGCTCTGATAAAGGAGGAAAGCTGAAATTGATCTCCTTGTCCCAAAAAGGACAAACAGGATTGCGTTTCTTTAAATCAATCAAGAATCACTCGTTGTTTCTCATCGAGCAATCCCGCTACGCTCGAGGAAATTCGACCAATTGATCTCCCACCCAATATTGGGAAAATCCTTCTCTGATTTGCCAGCCAGTGACAACAATAATTGGTTATTAAATATGTGTCAGGGCCAGCCGAAAACGTCATTGGGGGGAGTGGAAACTCATTTAAAATCACCTGACGGGAGATACAATATTATAGGCACAAATGACTCCCTGAGCCCTAATCTCCAAAGGCTGGCGTCCCCTGTGGAGTCTTCGGAACATGACAGTGATGAGGAAAGCACCACGTTGTCTGACATTTCATCTATTTCAGAAACAAACACAGTTACTTGCTCGCCTCACATTTTGCGAATCATGTCGGCAAAACTTGACTCATTATTTGTACTGTACTGTGTGCTGGTATGGCAGAGGAGCAACGGGAACTTAAACAAGTCTTGCCAAAAATTGTTCACATTATTCTAGATGCACATGTCGAGTCTCAACGGGATTTGCCAAACGTAAGGTCCATTGGTAGCAATAAAATGGTGTCGGTGTAAACATTTAATGAGCAAGAGTCCCCCATCTCTATTTTGTAAACATCTCTGGATCCCGAGCCTTCTAAAACACCTCCGACACCTATATCATTATCGGTTGAAAGGGGAAATGTTGAGAAATTGCCTCCGATCTTTCTCATTGTCCACGTAGGACTCGCAGATGCAAACTCAGACTGAGGCAGTTGACACAATCCAATGCCTCAAACAAATGTAAAGCTGTACCAATTATTAGGGCTGCTAATACCACACAGTATAGTCCACAGCAGGCTGCCTTATCTGATATTACAGGGAGGCCCATAGCAACCAGTGCTCAAGGGGATGGGACCTTGAGAGAAGTCTATTTGCAGGTTCCCATTGATAGATGGCTCCATCCAGCCCCTGAACAACTAACATTTCCAAGTAAATTACTTATTTGAGGGACGGTAGCCCGCATGTGTGATATGACAAATTGTCCACCAATTTCCCTCTCTAACAGTGAGTTTGACATTGTATTAAATCCTCAGCACCCCCACCCTTAAAAGGGCGCATTGTGGTCAGACCCAAGGCCAGGGGCGCAGTAATGAGACATCTCTGTTTGCACAAACCAACAGAGCCAATGACATGACTTATGTGCACAGTTCCTTTGACCAGAAGTTACAAGGTAAGACAACCCAGTATAAACTTCGAGGGCCCTTACCCTTCGGGAAATGGGCTACATTAGAGGAAATAAACCCAAGAGTGGAGAGCCCATTTTTAAATCGAACCTTCCCAATGACTTTGTGGCACATTCTCCGTGGTCTTTCTACAATAAGCTCAGAGGATATGTTGCATATTGAACTTCCTGTAGTAGATAGTTCCACGAACTAGGATCTTATCTAATTTCTATCACCAGCCGTGGTTGCCCTGCAAAGCTCTTGTGTAACTGAGTTAAATAGAATGGGGCATCAACTTACTGTGTGGAGGAAACACACTACCAGGATGATGGAGAACAAGTGTTAGAAATCACAGCAGCCCGGCTCAAACCAGGCATCCCTGCATAACTCACCAATGACTGAGCGTTCTAGCCTTTGGGCATCACTGGTCAGCAGTCAGGAGATAATTGATCTAAACAAAGAAGTTGTACACTGGGTTCCCAATACACAGTGTATAATTAGTAATTCATGTAGTGAACAGAGCAACAGTATTAAAAATACATATCTTGGAATACTAGAGGTTTCAGATCATTTATATTTCATCCTCAAGTCCATTCTCATATCATTGACAGTGATGTTTTTATTTTACAAGAAACCTGGGCACTTAATAACTTCAACGTTGATGGCTACTATGTTGTCTGTAGACAAGCCAGGCAGAAGGCCAAGGGCCGCCCAAATGGTGGCCTTGCAGTAGGTGCCTGAGTCTTTCTTAATTTAAAACCATACTTAGTGGGCCCCACTAGTGTTTACGTTCTCCTGGTTATTCTTTATGATAGGAAATGTATGAAAAATTGCATACTGATTGTAAACATTTATGACCCCCCCTCACCCCCGAATGGTTCTGCTATAAAACAAAAGTTCAGAAAAGGGTTAATAATCTTTTGTCACACTGTGTTGAATCTCTCCCAGATGGGAACGTGGTTTTGGCTGGAGACTTTAATACTCCAAAGTTGTATGACTATCTATATGCAAACATTGGCACTGAGTTCAATGAAATACACCAGGCATCACATTAAAGACAATCAGATAGAGAGCAGGATTGGAGCATATTATTACATTCTCATGACTTAACAACAATGGTCAGACATGCCACACTCAACGTATGACCTGGTTTAATAATCATGCATCCTCTTGTCTAGATTATGTCCTTGTGGATGATAAACTATGGTCTAAATGTAGAGATTTGGAAGTATACAAGACTGAGCTGATCAGTGACCACGCTATTGTAGAATGGTCTCAATAATTACACAGTCCCAGCACAAAAAATTATAAGGAAGTGTCAATCTCGGTCCATTCTCAGGGGAACCGCATCATATGGAACTCAGTTAACCTGGACAAATTGACTAGGTACATACATGTTAACAGTGTATCCCTTGTAAAATGGTTAGAAAGTAACAAAAGGGACATTAGAGAATTGATTTGTTTTCTGGGAAAGTTACTGGTATTGAATTTAATGGCAGGAACCAAGAACATCATACATAAGAAACCATTCGACATTTTAATACATCATAAAAAAATTGAGTACCGGCCGTGTAGAGCCAATGTTAAAAAAATTGTTTACTGTCTTCTGAGTACAAAGTAATCAGACTGGCAAAGTTGTCAACTCAATATAAGAATTGGCTTAGAGCCCATACATTTTCTACGTCTAATGTGAATTGTAAATTATTACACTGATTACTTAGGAGTAACAATAATAAAAAAGGTTTAAGCGATGATTAGAAGCTTTACTGTAGGAAAAGGTGCTCAAAGCTCCACTCGAATTATATTATGACCCTGAAATCGAGTCACTTGAAATGGAGACGTGGCCCCCACCCTCAAGAGTGACTTTGTGTTTCACTCCACCGATTTATATGACATTATAAAAAAAGGTAAGAATTCATGGCACCATTGCCTGACAGCATTTCCATATACTTTGGAACATCTCTTCCTAGATGAGGGGGAGAGAGGCAGGGAGGCTGGGGCCTCCCTCTGGAACAGCCTTCCTGACTCCCTGAAACTTGAGAAGAACGATCTCTGGCTCCGGAAGCACCTCACAATCTTCCTCTTTGCTTCTGCTTTCTCTCCTCCTCTCCCCTGTAGAATGTCAGGCTGAAACTGTACTGGATACCTGGCCACCCTCTGATCTCTGGCCCAGGTCCCCTCTCCCACCACTTACACACTTGCACTGCCACCCTGGCAACCCCCGCACTTGGGGGTTTTCTGTATCCCTACAGTCCCCCACCAGCTCTTGGCACCTGATGTCTGGACTTACCCTTGCACTTGCCACCAGCTGGCCCGACTTCTCTTATTGTTTTATTTATTCCATTACCCCATGAACTGCATTGTCCCCACCCCCTCCCACTCCACACTTTTCCTCTTCCCCTTCCCCTGCACTTGCACGATCTGAATGACACTTTGCCTAGTAGGATGGTTGTCTCTGTCTTCCCCCTGCTCCCCCTCTCTTGCTGCGTCACGCCTTGAAACACTTGTGTATAGGCACGTTATAAATGCCATATCATATCATATCATACATATCATGGCCAGTGGGATCATACCATCTAGTTGGCCAGAATCCATCCTTATTCTGGTTTTTAAGAAAGGGAATAGTGATGATCCCACCAACTATAGATTACTTGCCATGATTAATTCTGGGCAAAAGAAATGTTTTTCTTGGCTATTAAAATATCCTTACAACTGGGCCACAAACGGAGGCCTGATTAACAAGCAGCAGACGGTATCCTGGCCATTTTCCAAAGAAGCTTTATCTTTGCTTCATGGATTTTTCTAAAGCTTTTGTTTCGGTCTCTGGCCCCTTATTACGAGGTAAATTGAGCCACTGGGGTATTGATCCTAGTTTTTTTTTTATATTTAATTAAGACAATCTATTCAGACACATTGGTTGTTGTATGCCTAAACAAAGAGGGTTTGGTCACATATCAGGTTGTTACTAACCAAGGTCGAAAGCAGGGGTGTGTTCTAACACTTCTGCTTTTTGATTTATAGATTTGATTTATAGATAGCAGACCTTAGTATCGCTATTGGTACTGCTCGTAATTTCCCTCCCTAAATTGGGGAGAACCAATAGCGTGGTGGGGATACGCTGAGGATAACATCTTGTTAGATTAAATGCCTATCGGCCTGCAATGCTCAATAGATGTGTTGTCAGTTTATACTAAACAAAATAACCTCCATATTACATCAAAATTAATAACATTATAATGATCATAGGCAGACCTAGAAGGAAACCATCTTATTCCTGAATGATTGACCAAAAACCTCTTGAAGTGGTCGAAATCTACACATACCTCATGGTTCCCAATAAATCAAGCCCTGAATGTAATTTCTATGGTGATGTAATTGGTCCCAGAATTCTGAGGAAATTGCTGGTTATGAAAAAATTCATTTGTAGCAAGAGAGTATTTTTCCAGGGATCTTATACAGATTCAGAGTGATTCCTGATTCAAAAACTAGGTGGTTTGAAAGATTATAAGGTAACCTTCTTCCCTCCATATTGGCAGTTCCATCTTCAGTCCCAGTGGACGCATTAAGATTAGAACTTGGGTTACCATCTTTAGATCCCTTTGGTTGTTATCTCATTGTAATTTTGTACTATCTTTTCATAATCCTCAATTTACTTCAGAATTGCTACAGGGATTTACCGCAAAACAACATCAATTCAGACACGCCAACTATTTCCTTATTGAACTACGGGGCACAGTTATGGCTCACCTTGGTAATCTATGGTTAATGAGGTCTGATTTGGTTACCCTTCCGAATGCACTGGTTACACTAAAGGGGAAAACAAGGGCCTGGGATGTGAACAATAGCTTGGAAACACTCTATAACAAGAAGCATTACATAATGTTCAGTACACAATGCTTCCGTCCGAATTTACCATGCAAATATTTCACAAGGATGTGTAGTGGACAACTGAGATGATTTATCACTGGTCTGCGTTACAACATTCTCCCTACATTGGAGTATGTGAGCAGTTGCTCTGGTAATCTGTAAGATGTTAGAATATGACATTTCTATAAATCAGTGGTAGAAACCATTCATCAAGGGCCTGCCCACGTTTTGCAACTCTGTACCTGAAGGCTTATACAAGCATTACACCTTCTATTGATTTTATGGAGACTGATCAATTTTGGAGGGGCCTTTATGGAGCCGAATCTGTCGTGATAACCGCTTATGCTTTGTACCCAATTTAGTTCGGATTCAGGAATAATTTTGAGACTCTGTTATGGGGATAGCCACACTTTATTTGCCAAGGTGTATTTTAATGTACACCTTGTGATATTTTAACAATTGACATTTTATAGAAAATTAATTGAAGTTAAGATGTATTTTAAATGTATGCTTTAACATTTTAAACATCTTAATAATTGTTAAATATGTTATTTTATCTGTAAAATTGTTCTTTTCTTTATCTATGTGCCGAAGGTTTTTCTTGTACGACCAAATGCACTAAATGAAAAAATTAATCCTGCACTCTATTTTGAGCCCAAAGGCGCTGTCTGTCTGTAATGAGCGTAAAGGGTATACATCCCAACCACATCAGACGCACACGGGAATAATGTACTGTGGTTTAAAAAGATGCCATATTCATGGGCAGGCGCTGAGAATTGTGGTCATTTAACACACCCCATAAATGTAGACTCAATAGCAGGTATTGATCTCAGTGTTCCTGGAAGAGCGACTCCTGGGCTCAGCAATGAGCAATAAGGCTTTCACTGGCCATAAATATAGCAGCGCTGCCACTGCTGGTCAGACTGCATCTAATTGCGGAATTTCTCTATGTTATTAATGCGGCCCAGCTCTATCAGTACGCAGGATCGCATCTGTAAGCGCCGGGCCAGCTTAGTACATATGCTCCTGGGAGGCGACATTTATTCCAAAAATTCAATTTGCCTTGGCACTTTGCCATTTGTTTTCAAGCAGGCTTATAACTTAACTTGCGCCCTTGCCCTTCTCTGCAGCTCGTCTGACCGATACACAGGGTCCCGTGAAACCATCCCACATTGTACTATGTGTTTCAACTATCAAGTGTCAATTTCGAAACAAGACTGACATTGGGTACTTGCTATTTGGTGTGGCTAACATTTCATCGCTTGCAATGAATGCCTGTACTCATTGCAGACCCTAAAGGGATAATGGGGTGCATGTGTTTAATATGCAGATCTTTTTAACATATGCTGAAGGAAGTGACAACAAAATGCAAAGTGTGAAACACGGTTTTGTATCGAAAAATGCTGCCATGCATATTATTGTAATTAAAAATATTGATGAATGGAACACACATAACACGTATGCAGTTGTTTCATCTTTATGTGTACATATCCTGCCTTTTGCTCTATGAGGTCGAACATCTCTGTTGATGTCTCAGAGGATGAACAATCTTCATTGGACACACATCAAACCCCCTTTCGTCAAAAGAAAGGGTCTTAATTCTATTGGAACAACGAGGCAACTCAATTATTGCTTTCATATATTTATGGTAAACTAAAAAAAAAAATATGTCACAACAAGCACATAGATGAACAGCCTAGACCAAGCAGGTTGTACGTTATTCATAACTGTATCACAGTGCACGCAAAACATATCCTTAGCTTCACATGGTGCAAATCAGTAGACATTCAAGAATTCAAAGGTATACACTCATTTCGTCGACCACTTTTTCATCGTGGGACTTTTCATCGCCGACCCTTTCATCACCAACATTTTTTTAAAAAAATTCTTTTTTAGGTGGGGTGTTTGTGCGGGTTGGGGTATGATTATTTAAGTAAGGGGGGATTTAGAGGGGCGCAGCCCCCCCATAAATACATTAAAAAAAAAATGTTGCCGATGAAAGGGTCGGCGATAAAAAGTCCCACGATGAAAAAGTGGTTGACGAAATAAAGTAGAACCGAATTCAAATATCGTCTTTCAACTAGTAGGTGGAAAAGAAAAGAACACATCTTGATTAAGACAACCAGGATATTGCTTATTACAGTACGTCTCCTCCTGCATCTCACATTACCTGAAGATAATTTCGGAAACGCTCCCAGAAATCAATAAACCAGGAACTGATGGCGACAGATCATGAAAAGTAGCACTTCACATCTCCAAGTTAAATCATGCACCCAAGGAATGTCCACCTATTTGTCTTATGCATCAGTGACACCGGGACATGGATGTAGTCTATCCTAAACCACATGTTGTGGACTGATGAGTAGAATGAGTAACCCAGAAGGAAGAATGAAGATGTTTTCCAGGCATCTAGCAGCCCACGTTGTGACATTCCTTTATGGATTTCTAGTGCAGAGAGCGAGAGGTGTCTAGGTGTCGAGTTGCATCTATCCGTCTCTACATTTATGATGGTATTGAAACCTCCTGACCAGATAATGCAGGTTTCAATGTATTTCAGGAACGTATTAAATGGGAATTCATGGACCTGTTCAAAAAAGCTTGGGTAACTTGCCCCTTCTAAGCCCTATCACTATGTCAGTCTATCAAAAATGTTCATGATGTATATTTTGTGTTAAGATTTGTACACTGGGCTTGGACCCATCGGATGTATTTGATTATGCATTTGCAGTGAAAGTAAGATGAACTCACCAAAACGAGTATTATCATGAACTACGCTAGATTTTATGCACTCATATTTTTATAACAATTTTAACCCATTGTTTTCTATCTTGTTTTATACCTGAAATGTTATTCATAATGTTTACTGTTCTACTATTGAGACAATGAATTGTTCTTTAAAAATTATAGTAATGGCTAAGCTAAGGGACCTCGCAATTGGGCGGTAAGGGATTACCGGCACCGGTCTCCCGGGAACCCTTACCGCCCAACTCGGAATGAAGCCCAATTTGTCGAATAAAGTACACAATGATGATGAAAGTGGTGATCATCTATATTGGATGCATACACATTCACAATGGTCACATTGAAGTGAACAAATAAACCTGACACAATAATAGATCTAACACTTGGGTCACAATGCCAAGCAATGGGTTGAAACAAAACAGATTTGTGTATCAGCATTAGAATGTGTCTGGAGTTGGTGGAGAATGAAGTACATCTTTGTGATTTAACCAACACTTTGCCAAACCCTTCATTAAATCAGCCCATCAGAAGTGTTTCTTGTAAAAGTAAAATGTTAGCTTCAATCTTTCACAATACACCTGTATTTCACAAGCTTTAATCACTAAAATAAGCCCATCTACATTCCAGCTTGCTAAAAGGCAAGTTAGAGTTAGAGAATTGACTGTGCTTCTTCACCTGTCCAGGTGTATATGGAGCAAGTTTGAGCTGTTATGATATCGAATAAAATACCCTTGCATGCACACAGTAATATTTATAAGAAGGGTAGAGACCCAATCCCACAACCTCACTCACCTTCCCCACCAAAAATGCCATCCCTCAACCCGCAGGGCCAGGCCACCAGTGGCACATTTGTAAACATCATTCCCTCAAATTGGACTGGGGAGCTGCATTCGAAACCCAATTTATGTTAACAAGGGCATACATTCTTCCAAACAAAACATTGGTTTCCCTGAAGGCATTTCAGGACTGCAACAGACTCCCAAAGGTCAATCACATATTTGAAGTGTTCAAAGGTCGGGAGACTGAGTTAACTTAAAACACAAAGCCCTAATGTCTTTCTCGGATACTGGTATTCATAATACTATCATAGGTCCTGGGAAGGGATGATAAAATGAAGGTGGAGGCAGAGAGGCAAGGAAAGAATGGGCCTGTGAGAGTCCAATGAAGAACACTGTCTTCACACCATGGAAAATCCTCAGCTTGGAGGGGTAGAGCATATCATATCATATTTAATTCCACTTTCCCTGAGCTTAGATTTTACTGCAGTGAAAGACATCTGTGCCTTCTTGGTGGCTGCCATGAAGTCAGGATAGAAGGATATTCTGGCCTCCTTAAATTTCAGTTCTCATGGTTATTTTGCCCTCCTAAAGATGGCACCTGTGTGCCTCTAATTAACAAGTTGCACTCTTTCTACTACAAATTGAGATGAGAGCTGCAGATCTTGCAGCACTTTCCGTATGAATTCTTCCAAAATGTCCATCCATATTAGACATATGGGTGAATTCCAGAACATCCACCACTCTCACATTATTTCTTCTGGATCTGGCTTCTAGATCCTCAATCTTAGCTTGAACTCCCCAGAGACAATTTGGCGGATTTTGGATACACTGACTAATCTCTTCCCCATTGTCTTCTAGGACACTAATCCGATGATCTGCTTCTGAGATGCAGCGATTTTCATTTTCAACACTTTATTGCATTCTTTCCATCTTATATACTATATTGTTCAGTTTGCAGTTGACTGTGTTAAATTCAGTTATCCTCTGGTTTAATATAATTGCCACATCAGTTGGGGGTTCTGCAGGGGCAACAATCAAGGCTCCTTGTACCTAGGTGTGGGACTTTCAGGTGGAAGAGCATTTGCAGCAGTGCCATATTCTAAGAAGTGGATCTGCCCTTTATCCGAATGCAACGGTTAATTGGCTTTGCCTCTTATTCCCCTTTTCCATGAGGCATTAGGTAGAAGCACAATCAGATGCATACAACTGTGGCTGATTATACCTGAAACTCCTGTGGGAAGGCTGGAGAAGGCACAGAGTTTCAGCATATGAAACTAATAAGGCAATCATGTTCCCCCAGGGAGTCCGACAACCCACCAAGGGAGGAGTATGGACATTTTGGTAAGGTCAAATGAAAAGTAATACCAGACCTACTCTGCTTTCAATTTTACAGTAGATGACTTAAAAAAGGGATTCTTCACACTCAGTCAGGGTGGAAGGGTGGAAACAAGGTGAGCACAAGATTCATCTACGGGCTGGTACCTGCTCTCCATTTTTTTCAAGGGTGTGGATACACTCATAAAGAAGTTGGTCTAAGGCACATTAAATTCTCACTCGCAGCCCATTGTTACGTTGATTATACAACCTTGTACATAAGCTTGTTCCAGTAAACACTCGTCACACTTTTATGGGGCCCTACACCTCCCCATGCTAGTATATATAACTGAACATCACCAAGACGAGAGAGGGATAGGGGTGAGCAGGAATGGGGGAGTGATCTATAAAATGGTCGAAAAGGTGGATTGCCAAATTGTGGGAACTGACCGCTGTCCTGTGCCACAGGTTGTCAGGGAGACTCCACTCTTCTCGGCTCGTAATCCAGGAGTGTCAGCCACAGACGAAGCGGCTGCCTACTGTCGGAGAGAGCTTCTGGGATGGACTGCTAATCACAGTGAGGTTACAGAGTGGTCCATCAGGATCCACCCGCTTCCTGCTTCCCTGGCCGCATTTTGTTCTGGGTAACCAGCATGGGAATGTGGTTGAAGTTCATTGTGGTCGATCGCCCAAGCCCAAAATTCGAAAGGAAAAGATGGCAATCAAAATATTCTCTAGTATTGCAGGAAAGTGGTACAGTTGGAAAGCAAGTATAATTACAGGAGATGCAAGGATGCTATGCAGCAGCCTCACAGATACCTCCAGAATTCTGCTTCTAGGCTGCCATTTTGATGTTGGTGCTCGAGTGCCTGCCCCCCAGGTGTATGGATTTAAATTGCTTTATTAATTCTCTAAATGATATTCAAACCAGAATTAGCTAAATCAGATTTAGACCATTGAGCAACCTATGCTTTCTGAACAAACTCTTCAAACAACTTTTGAAGATAATGAAGAGTACCACAACAATATCAAAAATGTACTTCGTGAGTGGTCAGGGTGGCTTGTTCTTTCCAACTGCATTGGAATCTGTCCCAATCAAAGCCTCTCCCTGTCATGTCAAGAAATAACAATGCTCAATTTCAGTTGTGCCCATTACTCATGATTGCAAGGGTTTTCTCTCCAACCGTGCTTTGGTTCATCTCCTCATTTCGGAGGTGCACAACCACTGCTTGTGTTAGTTCAGGTTCTGTAGGCATCTATGGGCTTCTTTCACAAGCTGCAATGCAAGTGGAGCTTCTCCTTCCACTTTACAGCTCAACCAGGTTGGTTTATATGTCCCAGCTTTCAGAGACAGGCTTAAGAGAGATTAGTCACCTCCCGTCCCCAGAGTGCTGATCTCTTTAATATTCACCATGTCTTCACCACCCCCTGATACTGCTCCTCCCCAATTTCATGCCAGATGATTGTTTTTTCTGCCCCTGCCCATGTCTTCTACTAATAACCTCCTGATGTCCTGGGTATGTGTATGAATGTTGAGATGTCCCACAATGTAGACTACTGGACCAAATTCCCCAAATCACAATTGAATAAATCCAACAAATGGGCCATGAAAGGATTGGGGAGCAAAACATTTAGTATGCACTGCTGATGCACCAACACCAGAGGAAACATGCTTGCCCCATGAATGATCAGCTGCTCACTGCAGGCAACAGAGTGAGCAGGATTTCACTGTGCTCACTTGTGCTCTTCCATAATAGAATGCTGTTGAGCAAGAACTTGCTTAGCTGAAAAGGGCTGTGAGGGAATTGGAATGACCTTAACATATCTACAAGAATCAGTGACATAAGCTGAGATGTGAAATTGCCACTACATGACCGAAAGAAAGAGGCTTTCAAAATGTTCATGGTACTTTGTCTACCAGCCCAATGCAGCACAACAGCCAGCCCATAGGCTGAATTAGCACGTAAGATCATATTAGCATTTGAAGGGAAATTCACAAAAATGTTAGACATAACCAATTGCTAACCTAGATCTAATCTAGCTCCTTTAGCTGATTAAAATGTACAAGATAACTTCTCGGAATGCCCAGACGTGTCGAGCCTGCTGGGACTAGAGACCCAAGCTAGCCCTCACTAAGGACACCCAATGAGGCATGTCTGGGGCTGCTTTTGGTCTCATGCAGAAGGGATGCAAGCTAGCGGTTCGGGCTGTACTGCCCCTATTGAGGTGGTGCCAAGCCTGATTTGGATATGGTCATTCCTCTTTCTGTAATGGCTTAGCAGGCTGGCGAACGATGGTCTGGAGGGTTGCCCGGTGCTGTTCCAGAGGTTTGCGATTCATACTAAGCCTTCAAGCCATTGCCTGTTGTTTTTCTCTAGTCACACTGAGTGGGACGGGTATACGCAGACGTGGGACCCAAGCCGTTTGGGTCAAGAGACCCAAGTTACTCCTTACTGATGACGCCCAATGAGGCCGAACATGTCTGAGGATGCTTGTGGTCTCATGCAAAAGGGGTGTGACCAAGCAGTTTGGGCTGGATTGCCCATTTTGCAGTGGGACCAAGCCTGATTTTCATATGATCTTTTTCTGTAATAGCTTGGCAGGATAAAGAACAATGGTATGGAGGGTTGCATAGAGGTGTGTCAACGGTTTAAGATTAATTCTAAACCTTTGAGCTTTCACCTTTTGTGTTTATTACATTCGGTGAAACTTCCAACCTCTTTCATAACAAAAAATCTTGGTTAGTCCCGCAGAAGCACCAACACATTTGGTGAAAAAGCTGGTAGCACTAACAAAGACGTATCAGAGTCCTCCAATACAAGCAAATCACGCTATTGTAGTGATGTAGTTATTGATCAGAGAATATGTCCAAGCGCCGCCCACTACGTATCTCAGAAGAGATGAAAATATGATGTGAGGAGAGACACATTTTAAACCAACCTTTAACCACTCCTGGAGATGTAGCTGCCATACAGAATAGTTAGTTGAATGACCCTACTAGGCGACAGATAGGGTCTAGCAAGCACAAGTAGTGTGCTTTAAATAGAATAGATTGGGTGACATGTAAGAGCGTGCACAGTTGAGGGACTCACTACATATGTAGATAAGAATCCATTGCAGGTAAAAAAGGATGCTGTCTACTCATAGTGAGGGACATCAACATTTGGGAGCCATGCATCAGGACCTGGTAGATAGATAGGGAAAAAATGTGACAAAACCATTTCCATTTTAAAACTGCAAAACACAGCAGAGCACATGGCTCTGAAAATCGAGTTAGGTCTCACATATGAAAGTAAATAATAAATACGGTGACGTTCTGGAAAATCTGCTGTGGCTGCACAGTCGCTAGCAGAAAGGAATCTTAACACTAAGAGAACCGGAGGGGAGTTTCGTATGCAGGAACAGCAAGAACATGGGATAGCAATGCCCAGTCCAGTGAGTGCTCAACCATTAAATTGAATTAGCTACGATATGAGGCAGACAGCATTTGATGTTCAGGAGCACGCAATGAGCAAGCCAAGAAACACCCAGGTGGCTGAGAGATGGGTGCTCCAAGTGGTCAGCCAGGGGAAACACACACACTCTGAAGGAGATACATTCCAAATAAATAGAGGCAACACAAACAAGACCCAGTTTCACTGAGCCAAGTATAGAAAAATAAAAATCGGGAGTCCAAGTGATTTGTATGAAAGAACAGCCTTTAAAGTCCAAGGTTTAGTACAGGCAACAGCCTAACACATGTTTCGAGCCTTCCACGGCTCTTCATCTGAGGCTTAATAGGGATAGAGCCTGAAATTTAAGCTGAAGGGACAATGCCCAAAAAGTACTCTGAACGCTTCACAATTGCGGTTAAAGCTGGTCGGCTCTTTAGACAGACTGAAAAAATCAATGCGCATTTTTTCATACAAATCACTGGACTCCCGATTTTTATTTTGCTATACTCGGCGCAGTGAAACTGGGACTTGTTTGTGCTGCATTTGTACTTAGCTCAGTGGAATCATACTGGCAGTATATCCACACTACCCAGATACCTGCAGCCTTGACGCTCTTTGTCTAATTTATACTTACAAGCGCTGTGGATCGTGACTTTTTCTGCCAATTTGTTCTTTCCAAATAAATAGAGGAATTATACTATGAAACACGGACCGGTCACACGTGAATCAAAACAGTAGTTATCCACAATGTGTCAAGTTTGGATAAGGTATCTGCAGTTCCAGACAAAGGTTGCCACCACAGAGAGACTCCCAAGGACAAAGGGGGTCATTACAACCCAGGCGCTAATTGCGCCAACTTTACCACCATGGTGTAAACTACGTTTACACCATGGTGGATGGCGGATTTACTGCCCCATTCCAAGGTGAGTGGGGCGGTAAATCCCAATTTCCCATTTTCCCTTCCCCATTCCCATTTTTTCCCCATAGGGCCTAATGGGAGTGGGGAAGGCGCTAATTACGCCACCGTAAATTACGGTGGCGTAATTAGCATCATGGCAGGTTAGCGCCATGGATTTTAACGGCTGCTAAAAGCAGCCGTTAAAATCAGAATAGGCGTTAAGGGTTAACAACGGCGTTAACCCTTAACGCCTGGGTCGTAATGATGCCCAAAGTCTTAGAGCTCGACATGCCTCATGCTGCTGTGATAATAGGGGATATTCTTTAATTGGGGCAACAGTGATACATTCATTTCTCCACACCCATCATGTGTCTCCACATTTCCTCACACCCTGTCAGTGCCCAAGTCGAGTGGGTGAGTAGTTGCCTGCAGACCTACAATGGCTACTAAGGATGTCTGGGCACGACCAAAGACCATGTCCCTGTCAATGTAGGCGTTGCTGGATTGTAGGTGGATTGGGAGCGGCCAGGGCATGACATTGCTTCAGGCAGAGTGGGCAATGGACATAGCCGACCATGCCTAGTGGACATTTGAGGTGACTTTGGATGCCTGAATCATTGCAAAGTGCCCGCTCCTAGGCAAAGTTACAACTGAAAGAGGCTGCAGGCCAAGTCCTGGGAGTGTCTAGGCATGGCTCAAGGACTTTAATTTTTGCAAAGTAACCACCATTTTGAGTGGGTCCATTAATGGCCATGACGGCCCCTGAAGGAAATTGCTAACTCGGTAAAACAACACGCCATTACCAATGTTCACGGTAAATATGATGGTGTAGATCATAAAAATACCTTAAAACCAACCCCTAAATAGTCAGTTGGAAATGTGCTTAAAGTTATGTCATGCTCATGCTTGTCTTACTAAAAAATGATCAAATTCACCGAAAACAGATTTTTAAAGAGACGTTATGCTTAAATGTACCTTATAGGAACTTTTCTAATTCAGTAAAGACATCTTTGTTGGACGGAAATAATGGTGGCAACAGAAAAATAACAAAACCACACCCCTTCTCCAGTTATGATTTTTTAAGCAATGATAACTCGACCAAGGCAATCATAAAACAATAACTCGGCCACCATCATGCTCTGCTCAAGACAACACAGATGCTAGCACAAATGAAATGGCAATTCTCAGTTTGTGCACCACATGAACACAAGAGGAACAACAAGAGCTAAGGAAAAACACAAATACCCCAAACTGGTTGGGGTCACTTCAAATTTGATTTGAAGGAGAACTTTTATTTTATTGGCTCACACATCAAAAGTAAAATTGTATTATAATCAGTATGGATACATTTCATTTGCAGTTTTATTTATGTGTGCCCCGTGTTGAATGTAGATATGTTCATGCAATTTGTGAATTATTTCATAATGTGATGGCTGGTGTAAAGACTAAAGCATGGGAGCAGTTTGTTATCTTTGCTTTTGGGAAGATATCTGGTGAAAATCTGGGTTTCTTCCTTATGTTTTCTGCTGCACTGAGAATGTCCTGTCCACAGTTTTACAGATTCTTAACGAAAACCACATCCAGGACACCTCAAAGACAACAAAATGTCCAACTGGGCAAAGTCTCCATCCATGTCCTCCAGTGGACTCCTTCACCCACAATTCCCTGGTCACAAAAGAGACCCAAAGTGCTCAGTGGGCATAGCGAGTGCTTAGTGGACAGTATGCACAGGGCACTGTGTTAAGCCAGGCCACAAGCACTTAAATTAGATCCATGTGTTCACTGGGTATCAATTGACACTGTGCCTGTGGCATGGTCTTTGGCCAAGAGACCAAAGTGTCTGTTGTTACTTTGAGGTCTATAAATGAGAACATCTTGAAAAGAATAGCAAAACAGCATCTCGGAAATACGGTATCAGGTAATAAAATCGCGGCAAAGATGTTGCCAGAAAAAGAAATTGATGCAAAAATGCTGTGGTTTGACCTGGTAAAGGTGTACCCCATTATACCATTTAAGGGGAGCAAGGGTTGCGGGGGTGTCCCCCGAACCACCTAAAATGGTATAATGGGTCCAGGGGTTGCAGGGGTGTCCTCTGCATCCTTCACATGATTGTGGCTGCAAAAAAAACTGCATTTTTGCCGCGATATTTTGTATTCACTGCCATTTTTGCCGCAATTTTAAGACATGGAACCGGAAATACCAGTGCCTAACCTGACAACCATGAAAACTTTATAAAAAAAGAAAGCCTTTGTCAACTGAGATAGTGCCTCATTACGAGTGTGGGTACAAACATCGGTAAAGTTGTGGTTATTCCATTATTTCCATGTTACTGCACCTCTGTACAATGAGATTTGACATTAAACTGGAAAATGTGTCATCGAATTTACCACCACAAATGGAATTACGGCTGGTAGTAACTATGAAAACCAAAAAACAAGGTAACTAAAAAAACATGACGTCTAATGGACTTAAAAAATGGGGAATTACACCACAGTGCTACCACCTGCAAACATCTTGTAATTCCAGAGGAGTGAGGGGTGGAAATGGGATTCAGGTTTGGCGGTAATTCCATAGAAGTGCTGCTAAATTACCACCATCCTCATAATGAGACTCATTGTTGCCACATTATATGTTATGTTCCATCTGTCTTACACAGTGTATAATTCTCATGACATTCACATGAGGGATCGAGCAACTTTCCAAATGGTCAAATATATGATTTAAGACTGTCTAATGAACCTTACAAGTGCTGTGGTCTATCAGATAATGTGCTCTTCTCTGTGAAGTACATAATCCCAAGTCTCCCCCTGAAACCTATAGAAAGCAGATTGGCACAGGGCAACTAGGTACTTCTGACCTGCACCCATCAACACCACAGCTTCCAGATCGGCCTCTTCTATTGTTCTACTAATGACCAACCCCCCACACATTTTTCTTACAAGGTCACATGAAGCAAGGCCACCAAAAGTGTCAGAAGGGTTTTATACAAGAGTACTTACATTACATTAAACTACATCATGTATATAACCTAATCTACTTCCACAACATACTCTAAATGTAGATTATACACCAGACCTTAAACTTGGGCTCTTATGTCCATCTTGTGTCAAACACATTCATGAACGATTGTACGGGTCATAGGTGGTGAAAAATTGGAAACTCTGGTCACCATACTTTAGAACTCCCTCCATCTCATATCCACCAGAATCAGACCGTCACAACATTGCACAAGAATATGGAGGTTCGAGCCTGAAACCAAAACATTTATACAACCCCACATCCCGTTCCCAATCTTCTACAGCAATATCACAATGCCAACCACTTTTGTTTCTTTGAAACTTGGACATTGAATGGGCCTCAGTGCCACACTGCTCCATCAGAAAAAGAGCAAGCTGCTGGGGTTCCAATGAGTTTTCCTTACCGGGCTTGATACACCCTAAGTCAATTGGTGAAGAGTGCTGGAATGGTACAAAAGCATGCTGTTTATCTAAAGCATGGGTCGGCAACCTTTGGCTTTCCACATTGTTGTCACTGCATCTCCCATCAACTCTAGACAGCATAGTCGATGGTGGGGGGGTCATGAGAATAATAGTGCAAAACATCTCGAGAGCCACAGGTTGCAGACTGGAAAAGGAGTGT
This sequence comes from Ambystoma mexicanum, assembly GCF_040938575.1. NCBI lineage: Eukaryota > Metazoa > Chordata > Amphibia > Caudata > Ambystomatidae > Ambystoma > Ambystoma mexicanum. The sequence goes on from NC_090928.1 coordinate 1,012,263,193, forward strand.
GGGAGCCCCTCTACTGAGAACGAACGTGGGTCAACATCCCTGTCCTATGGAATTTCTTCCACTCAGGAGCGTCTACAACAACGTTTTAGCTCACTGCACCCTTCACAGAGAAGAAATACGCATTTACATATCAGTCTTTGTCCCACCCACAGGAGCTCTCCAGTACAGAAATGCTATGGCAATTCTCCTCTGAACAAGAGTAGATCAGCGACACCAGACATGTGTTTCAGCTTTGGTGGGGCGCCTCAGTGAGGTGAAGCTGAGCCTCTCTCAGGCACAGTGAGCAAGAAGTCCACGTCTGGATTATTCTTGCTTACTTCGGGTGAAACCCCAGGTTTTACAAAATTGAAAAGGAGTGCGGGCGTCCCTCTAGTCTCGGGAGGATAGCTTAGAGGCAACGTGCTAACCTTGGAAGCAAGACGACAGGGAGCAACACAGGTTTGATCCCCGAGTCCGCGCTTAGAAACCTCTGGGTATTAAGCGTGTTATAAATAACCTATCATATCATATCTACTGAGAACAAACATGGTTCAAATAACCTTTTCTTTGGAATTTCTTCCACTCTGGAAGGTCTACAACCGCATTTTAGCTCATTGCACCCTTCACAGAGAAGAAATACGCATTTGCATATCAGTCTTTGTCCCAATAAGGGGAGCCCAGCAAAATGCCAAGCAAAACGCCTCTGAACAGACCCCTGAACTAAAGGATAGGGTATAATCACTGACAACTTCTCCCTGTCACTGTCTATGTCATCCATGTGAACGAACATCAAACCCCATTTCAGCCCTTTGGTGTTCCCCATACGTACCTATCCATATACACACCTGCATCATGTTTTTCTTAATTCAGTCAATCTACCACCGAAGTAAACTGGATACAACAAAAGCAACACACCCAGACAGCACACAAACAAAACATCTTGAACTCAGGTCACCTCTTTCAGTAGGTTCTAGAAATCAAGGGAATGAGCTTTTAAACCCATTTCCGAGTAAGAAGGGTACATTCCAATCGGACGGCTAACCCATGATGTAAATCCGCAGCCGCAGAAGGCTAAGTCCAGACTGTGAGTGGAAATGTGAACTGAGAGCGCGCGGCCACAGCGGCAGCGACAGCGCGCAAAGTAGAGCAATTAAGAGGCAAGCCGACCACGGTGAACAGTAGAAGAGATTTAGAGGTCTTCTGATAACAACTTTTACTAAAACCTTACCTAAATAGGCTTATGTGGTACAAATATTATGTAGGATGTGTGGACACTACAAGGTTCCTAATCATGTTTAGGGATTACTTGACAGAACAGAACAATTCCGTCCCTTTTGGACCCGGGGATTAGAGGAAAGAAGCATGCGCTCTCCCACATTTTAATTTCAGGCATTTCCTATTTACTTTTAATGATGCTGTATATATTCATCATCCTGAAATATTAAAACAGGAGGAAAAAAGTCGTAAATTGGTAGAAAATTTAGCGGACGGGAATGCAGCCGCACGCAAATCATACACTATCAAGTGCTTGATACACATTTCATGTGACCGCCTCGTGTGGCGGAGCCAAATTCCTGGCAGATTTCTGAAGCGCAAAGTCACAATAAGAAGCTGAGCCGAACAGACTGAAATAATAGAATATTCATCCCCCTAATCCATATGCAATGCTTTGGGGGCTTTTTTTTCAACAATGAGTGCGGTATGAGGTCGGGCTGCGTTCAGCTTTTAAACAAGTTGTGCAGGTCGCTGGCTTACTCTCTCTATTTTTCAGCAGAAAACAAAGGCTGCTCACGCTGCCTAGGTATTTTTTTTTTATAGCTACTGTGTTTATAATACATGTTCAGCCGTCCCTTCTGGCACAGCTGGCCTGGCAAGCGGCACTTTGTCACTCCGCAAGCGAAAACCTTTTCCTTAAAGCAGTTAAGTTCATGGTATATATTTCACAAGCTCACCTGTGCACCATGATCCTTGCGGCTGTTGCTCAACTGCATGTAGAGGGCGCGCGCGCGTGTGTGTCAACATTTGTATTACTTTTTTAAATATAATAATAAGCTATTTATATAGCGCCTTAGTCCAAAGCGCTTTACAGAGCATATATGTACATACACTATCAGCCAACTGAAATTGGTACTCATTTATCGACCTCGGAAGGATGAAAGGCTGAGTTGAACTTGCTGGGATGCGAACCTGCAAATCACGCTCAGATCGCAGCAGCGAGCGCTCAATCCGCTGAGCTATCACACATCATACATGCATACGTGCATGCATTGACTCCACGCACATAGCTCATCAACGGGCAATGTGAGTGGCTGTGCACTCGAGTGTGTATGTTATATCGATTTGCAATGTTCTTGAAACTACCTGCATGGCAGCTTCACCTCTGAGCTAGCTTCTATTTATGCCCCAACAGTTCCTCTGTTTCACTTATGTGTTAATAACTGTTGGGCATTCTTCAAGAATGGCATAAACCTGTCGCAGCACAAGCGACGTTAAGTATGCACATTACCCCCACCCCCGCCCCCAACACTTTCGGACTATATGAATATACGAGTGGCTGCTTGGTAACCTGTACTGCAACCAGTGCCTGGATGCCCATGGGTTTAGAGCACTCTACAAATGTAAAAATAAATAAATACATACATAAATATATATATATTATTTACACATGCGTTAAATGTGTGCCAAACGATTGTGCACCAAGCACACATAAAACGGTCGCAGGATCCCTTAATGCATTAACACGAACTCCATCTTTGTGGATTGGTGCACAGGGTAAGATTATGTTCAAGAAGACCTGTGGTGCAGATGGACATGTGCAGAGTGTTGGTGACATCTGTCCCTATCCAAAGAGATTGTTGTGGACTGCCAGGCTTTAAGGTTGGCCAGAGGACTTTCCTAAGGTACTGCATTGGACTAAAGACTGCATTTATTTAGCATCTCCGGTCCTTAAGTGCGTCGCTTAGTTCTGGGGACCTGCCACTCATGGTTCAACTCCACCAAAAGTGATCTGCGAAATTCTGCGAGTCACTTTTGGGCGTTCAAATAGAGCCTTGAAACACTTGTGTATAGGCGCGTTACAAATGCCATATCATATCATCCAGGCCACTGTACAGATCCCATTGTCACCCACCCCCAACGCCCGCAGCACCTACGAATGTTTTACACCTTTTTTCTATGTCCAACAAATAAAAGAGCTGGAAATAGTAAACAGGTTTATCACGCTCCATTGGGTCGATGAGGTATCTCAGAGTTTTGCGTGTTTGCCCGGGCCATCTCTCCTGGCGTGCCTACTGAAGCAAGTAAGAGCGTTCACCTGAAACGTGAGAATGCTCCAAAGAGTTTTGCACATGTTAATCTGGGTTTGGAGACCTGTAAAGCAAACCTGCCAGACCCTTTGATGTTGAGTTTAAGATGGGAATATTCATAATAAGTGGGGCAATGCTGTGGAAAAGGAGCAGGAGGTGGCACAGATAGCTATTAACTGTCAAGGAAGATGGAGCACGCCTCCAAGTAGACGATTTAAAGAAGTACAATTGTTACCTGCAGACCGGTGCCTGGATGTCTGTGCCTTGGAAATGCGATCTCCCTTATGAAGCCCACAAGCCAATCTAACCAGCTGTTCTGTATGTACTGCAATATATAATGACGTGTGTGTTACGGGCCTGTTCTAGCTGTGTGTGTTGGTGGGCCAACCCCCACCGTCTCCCCAGACAGGAACCCAACTAATCCCTAAGGGGGCAGGAAGGACTCCCACCTGTGGAGCCGGCAGGTATAAAGACCATGCAAGTAATCTGGCAGAAGAAACAAACACAATTACTATGTGGATAGTTAGAAGAAGAACATTGTCTACATTTGCAGGCTACTACTCTCTCTGAGAAGTAAAGAAATTGTGGAATACTGTCTCATACATCACACATTACTAGACAAATATTGCCAGTAGGCTACAATATATCTGTGCATTTTGGTTTATACTATTGTTATCACTTCATGTTCTTTTACATTATAGGTACACACTTCGTTGGTTATGTTTAACACCCTACGAGAAGAGAACCTATTTAAGGAATTTTCTTAAAACAATGTTTTTGTTTCATTAAAAATGTACATGAATGTCTTGCACGTAATTGATGTAGTTATTTAGTTATTTAATGGACATGTGTATGACACCTATAGACAAGTGTTGCCAGGTGCCACAAGACATGAAAGGGGTGAGGGGAAGATATGAATCACAAAGTAGAAAAACGAAAAGAAACAAAAACGGTTATATTGGCCTTGTGACAATCCTGCCATGTAAGTGCAAGAAAAAGGTGGTAAGTGCTTGTGAGGAGGGTGTAAGGGGCAAGTGTAGGTGTGGGGAGCCCCAAAGGGAGGGGTGGGCCAAGGAGGCAAATGCCAGGGGAATAAGGGGGAAGGGAGGACGACTGCAGTGTACAGGTAGGGCCAGGTTGGGTTGGTCTGGTAAAGGGAGCCAGAGGGCAAGTGCTAGCAAGGGATTTTGGGGAGCCAAAGGCCAAGTGCTGGCAAGGATTGTTGGGGGGACTGGTAGTGGGAGTGGTCTGGCTTATGTATGACTCTGACGGGACCAGGCCCCAGTCACAACAGAAGAGGGATAGTTTAGCATGGGAGGGGGAGAGTGAAGGAAGAGGAGGAAAGGAAAGTCTTGAGAAGTTTCCGGAACCTAAGAACATCCAGCTGAAGTCTGAAAGGGGGAGGGAGGCTGTTCCAGAGGGAGGAGCCAGCCGAGGAAAGGGATCTACCTCTCACTCTCTGCTTGGAGAAATGTTTGACCTGCAGAGAGTTGGAGCCAGAGAACCGAAGGACTCTGTTCGGGAGGTATTTAGGAAGGGAAAGCTGGAGGTAAGGACTTCCCAGACCCCAGACAGCCTTGTGGATGTTGCAAAGGGTCTTGAATTTGATCCTTGCATTCACCAGGAGCCAGTGGAGAGAATTTAGGGCTGGGTACGGGGTCTGGGTTCCCTGCATGGGGAAATACCGGGCTATTCCGACCTTGAAGGGCCCGGTATTTCCCCATTCAGGGAACCCAGACCCTCTGCACCCCCATTCCCATTCGAGCCCCAATAGGGCTCAATGGGAATGGGGAGCATGCTAACAACAGGCCCCTTGTTAGCATGCTGGTCTGTGCGCGGGATCCGCTAAGGACGCCTGGTTTTACCAGACGTCCCTAGCGGGTCCCGCGAGCGGGCCTCGTAATGATGCGACAGCGAGTTAACGGGCCGGCAGTGTGGGATGTTTTTACCCATGCATCCGAGCCCTACCACAAAAACTGTGCAGTACTGGCATTGAAAACATCATGATGGCCAGAGATTCCCAGAAAATGCCCAGGGAAATGCATGAAGAATAGGCTGCCACCCATTTTTGCCGATGTTATGGGCACAGAAGGGCACTGCCTAAAACCACCATTAGACTACCCACACAGTAGCCTGAAACCATCGGGAATGGCAATGCTGATTGCCAAAAGCAACCTAGAACTGTGGGGAATTCATTTCTTAAATCCCAAAAATGGTTGCATTACCAGTACTCACCACTATCAGAAAGCCGGCGTTTTAAAACAAAACCAGACATTTGTGTAAAGCTGAATAAATGAACCCAAAGCAGGCCAAAGAAAGACTTACTAAGAGGTGGATACAATGTAAAGTTATATTCTGAAGTGACTTGAAGGTTTATAACAAGACTGGCTGAGCTCTGCAGGTCTGCAGCGGCTTAAACTGAAACTGGATTTAAAATTACCAAAAATCGAAATGTGTAAATAAACTGAGGGACAGACTTGTGACTGCCACATAGTTTGTCACTGTTAAAATGTCATAGTTTTGAACTTAGAATCAGCATTCTAGCTGCATATGTAAACATTGTCTTGACTTAAACTGGGGAACAAAAAGTGACATTTTATCTGAAACCTGGCTTAATGAAACTGAATTTTGCCCACCAGCTACCCCCGACAGGAGTTGAGACTTGCACAACAGCTGTGTTCCCAGGCCTAGCTGCCTTTTGCTGCTCCCACCAAAAGGGATATGACACTTCTCTGATTGAATTACCTGGGCTCTGCAGGAAATTGAACAAAGCCCTGTCCTGACTCAGGCAAATGTTTTATTATGGGGGTCGTAAAAGTGGCTTCCTCCTGGAAGGAAAGGGGAGGAGCACTGCCTGTGAGAGCAAGCTGGCTTGGCAGAACTGGAAAAACCAGAAATTCAACCTTGTGCTGGGGGAAACCACACCCCTTTGGGGCCAGAACATGAATCTAAAAAGATGGATCATTCATAGAGCGGACTTGTGAACATTTTATAAGTGATATCATTATTCTTGTGATTTTTCTGTGCACATTTGAAGACGTGGTAGGACCCGGTGGTATGTTCGGGGGGGGTTTAGCGGAAAAGAGGATATTACTCTAAATGTATGTATGTTAAAAATCTGACACTCCACCACCTAATGCCCACACACCATGGGCACATCTGTGTAAATGCGGGGAAAAATCCAATATTGGTAACCCGACTAAAAAGTGAAATATGTTGCCATTTTTTAACCCAAGCTCCTAGGAAGAGCAGATTTGGGACAGAGACTACCTCATGTGATAGGTAATATGTACATGCAATGACAAACCACTATGTATTTGAGAAATGTGCATTTTGAATCAAATATAGATTTGTGGGCAAACTGACCAGGGGAGGATCCTCTGACCCATAAAACCTACAGCATCACTCTGACTCACAGTTCCTTCCCCAATCATGGGAGAGGGGAGAATTGGGCCAATGACAAGTTGAAAGAGGGGCTGGCTAGTGATGCTGCACACACACCCACTTTCAAAACACATAAAAGCAGACAGTCAGGACAGATAGAGACATTCAATTCCATTTGCTGCGGAGCATGCTGATCGACGACTTCACATCCAGAGATCCAGACTTCAAATCCATCAATCTCCAGAACCTGTAGCAGTATCTAGAAAGCAGAGCAGTATCCAGAATCCAGAGAGGCTAGACCAGCAGAGATCCAGAGTGACCCAGACCGCTGTTAGCAGAACCAGAGAGCTGACCCAGATCACTGTGAAGAGACCCAGACCAGACCGGAGTCCAGTCCAAAACCTGACCAGATCCGTGGCGAGGCCTAATTCAAAAATATATTGTGAGTACCTAGCAGAACTGTGCAGAACCAATCTCTTAGTTAAAATAATATAATTCAATCTATTTTAATCTAACCAGAACTGCCTAAAAGCTGTCACCAGTCATTTTCTATCTGCAAGCTGTAACCTGTCGCTTTGAACTTTTAAAATTTCAAATCCAAAAAACTACCTTTATTTAATTGTCTGTATCTCTGGCACCGTTTGGGCTAGGAACTTGGTCTAACTTTCCTCTGAAAGCTTAGAATCTTACCTTTCCAACAAGCCTAGAACCGACTGCCTTCTCCTTATACTTTCTCGGTAATCACGATTCTCGCACTCGCGAATTTTACCGCGATTTGCGATTTGGTTAAAAATCCAGCCACGTGTGAAAACAGCAGCTTCCTTGCTTTCCTTGCTAAACATTCGTTTGCCTCGAAAGAACCATTCCTAAATCATTGCTAGAGTGAGCCTGGACTAATATCAACTAGATACCACTCACCCTGAACCTCTAGAGGGAATTAAAAGCATTTTAGCATATTTTTCACTTCATTGCCAGCACATATAAAAGCATTTTAGCATATTTTTCACTTCATTGCCAGCACATATAAAAGCATTTTGGGCCTGTGTTTCAAACTTCTGTAGTCTAAGCTTGCTGGGGTGAACTGAATTACATTTGATTGCATTTCTGAGAACTGTGTGCTTTTCTTCCATTTCCTTGCATTGCATAAAGGGGGGAGTGGATTGCCAGAGAAAAGTGATTACATTGTTTTGTTGAAATCATATTGAGTATTTCTGTACTGCAATTTCATTCCACCCTGCATCCATTTGAAACCATAAAAGTATTGTTGCTATCTTATCCATCCTATAACCACTCATCATTGATTATAAAGAAGTGTGCTAGTGCCGGACTATCCATTATTGATTACTGCTCAGATTAAGTGTGATATTCAATTATTAATTTATTATAAGGTGTGATATATATATCTATTGTTTAAATTATCAAACAAACCCTTTAAACTTGCAAAACAGAACTACTTCTTGGCTCAGTGGGGTCAGCGGGATTTCAAGAGAGGGGTGTTATATAGGGGTAATCATCCAGAACGCATGAACTGGACGTAAAGATATATCAATAAGGGTTTCCATTCAGTATCCCAGACTAGGCATTGACTTAGCTGTAGTGTTGAATTGAATCCTCTTACAAATTGGGGGCTCGGGCAAGACGTTTGGGTTAGATCTATCACTTATGCAGATTAATACAGCGTGCCAGCTGACCAGATACACATATCCGGTCAAATCACCACGCTGTGTTACGCTGTAAAGCACTCTTCAAAGGAACACTCTAAGGAAAAGGTCTGTTTTGCAAAAATAAAATATAAACTTCTGTAAGTCAGGACAGAGACGAATCTCTAGAATGACGACCTTAGTAGACATGAAAATAGCCAGAGAGCACTTCTTACATAAGTTATTTGTGAGAGGTGAGTGGACTCACCAGGACCGCATGGTCTGGTTGCAGGCCATTACGCAACAGGTCACTGAAACAGGGTCAGATACATGGAGAGATCAGGGTCCCTTACATGTGGCCCTGAGTGAACTATACATGGCTCCTAAAGCTAAGGATGAACAAGACAAGATGGTTAGGATAGCGGCATACCTGTACCTATATATGGGAGACATGCAGGATAAATGTACTGAAAGCCAAGATCTGGCGAATAAGCGACAGATGGCGTTAGAGAAGGTCCAATCTGACCTGGTCTCTTCTGAGCAGAGGCTGCAGGGGAGCCAGGAGTCAGAAAATGATAGTAGGCAGTATATCATTAAAATAAAAGAGGACATGGATATACTGCAACAGGAAAAGACAGACCAGGATACCAGAATTCTGGCTTTGCAGAAGGAACGCCAAGACAGTTTGGACTCCCTACTGCAGAGCCAGAAAAAGCTGGAGCAACAGATCAATTTCAACAGGGCATGTACAGAGCAGGTAGCCACCCTGCAAATCCAACTAGACAGAGAGAAAGAGGAGAGCAATAAACTGATCCTGAAAGACCTGGATACCCAGGCAGAGTTTGATCAGGAGCGCCAGAAAGCTGGTGCCTTCCAAAGGCAAAGGGACGACCTGGCGTCACAAATTCAAGCTCTTGGTCAGGAAAGGGACACCTTAGGCCAGGAAGTCTGCCACTTAAGAAGAAAAATGGAAGAAAATCACCTGGCCCACCAGGGACTGGGTGACCTCCAAAAAGAACACCAGGACTTGCTAGAGCACACCAGGAGGGTGGAGGAGGCTCTGGCAACACAGGAGCAGGCCAATAGGGACACAGCTCAGGAGGTAACCCTCCTGCAGCAAAGACTGGCCCAGTGCTCCAGGACCAATCAGGAAACGCAGAGAGAGAATGAGGCTCTCTGCCAGCACAACGATAGGCTCCAACAACAGGTAGCGATGCAGGAGAGACTGATAGAGTCTAGTAAGGCCTTAACTGAGGAACTGAAGGCGCAGGCTCTTGCATTGCAACAGGTAGCAGGGGCGGATAGAGACCAGGTGCGCTGGGAAAGGGAAACTCCTGAGCATAACCTCAGGAGCCCTAGTACCAGAGGCCTTTATCTCTCTCAGTCCCTGGATTCTGCCACCCCCCTGTCCCCTGGCGCACATGAGCACCGGGCCACAGGGATGGCAGATTACTATCCAGCCAGAAGCATGGGGCTCATAGGCCAGTACCTCCCAGGAATGGATGGGCGGGCATCCTGGTATGGGCACCCAAGCACAGTGCAATTTAGTTGGGAACCCCAGGAGAGTAGGCCCATTAAGGGCATCCTGAAAACCTCTGCCCAGTTAGGTCAGTGGGGGGGTACCCATCAAATCCTGGAAGCAAGGAGTAATCTGAAGATTCCTCTGAACGGCGCAGGACGCAGGAGACCAGGTCCCCACATTCTGCCAGCCATTCCCAGGCTCGCAGAATCCGGGAAAACCTGGAAGATCAGACAGGAACCTCTGGGAGCAGCGCTTCTGAGTCGGAGGATGAATGGACCAGGGTTACCAGAACCAAAAAGGCCAATAAGGCAAAAAGGGCCTTGCTTAAGGACCCACTGAAGCAAATAAAGGCAATAAGGAGTGTTATCACGCAATATCATAAGAACGCCAAGTATTCCGTATGGGAACACTTGGAGCTCTATGAGCAAATGATGGAGACTTTCCATTTGAAGGACAGCAGTAGCTGCATCCAGTACGTCAAATGGACATTCTCCCCAGAATACTCCAGTTTCTTTGCGGGGCTGGAGGACGAAAATCATTTAAGATGGTCCACCTATAAGGCGGCCATCTTGAAACATTTTTCTGTTCACAGAAATCCTCAAGAGGCTCGCAAGGCAGCCTACAATTTGCAATGTGGGGAGGATCAGGCCCCACAAGAATTTGTGCAAGAACTGAAACGTGCCTTTGCGCAAACCACCAGAAGGGTGCGCACAGACAGCAGAGAATTTGTCAATACATTTTTCCATGCCTTGCCCAAATATATAATGACCCAGCTCGTGAGAGATTTTCATGAGAAAAGATCTTTAGACTGGGTCATTGAACAGGCTACCCGGATCTATGAGGTGCAGACGCCCATAGAAAATAAAAACAATACCCAGAAAAATCCCAAAACCAACAGCACCCCTGCTGCTGCCAAGGTGGCAGAGGTAAAGGTCACCCCCGTTTTGGATTTGGAGATGGGGGGGCCTAAAAACCTACCTGCACCTAATAATTCACAGCCCAGAAATCCCTCGGGCCAGTCACAGACAGGGAGTCGAGGAGGTAGTCCCACAAATGGGGTCCCCCGCTCCCCTGACTATGTAAGTCCCCGCTACAAGGGAAACCGACCAATCCTGGGTTATGTGTCGACTCCTCCAGCCCAAGGGGGGGGATCCAGCCAAGCACCTGACCCGGGGAACTTCCCTCCTAACTTCCCCCAGGAGGGCAGAAATTCTCCAAATCCTGGGCAGAACTTTTTCCCCAGGTATCCACCCAATTTCCAGCCCCAAAATCATCCATCCTTCTTTCCCCAATTCCCTGAGCCCAGACAACCGAATCCGGGAGAGGGGAGGCCAAGGGTGGAGGGGTACCCAAATCTTCCCAATCTGGGATATTACCAGAGAAGGGATAGCTACCCTTCCCGGGATCAGCCCAGGGGAGAAAACAGGGCCCCGTATCAGCCTGAGCGGGTTTCTCGGTTAGAGCGCCATGGCACAGGAGCTGATTCGCGTGCTAAGGGCTCAGCAGAACCCTCAGATGGGCATGCCGGCACAGAATGCACCAAACTCTGGGCCTGGTGCTCCAGAGCAATGACGGGGGCAGGACCCCGATAACACGCCGGTTCCCAGGGAGGAGGCACAAGGGAAAGGGGGGTGTAAAGCCTTGGAGGAAGCTTCCTTCCCAACTTGTAAACAGCCCCTGGAAAACCAGGAACCGGAAACAAAATCTCCTGCCCCTGAAAGCCTGCCTCCCAAGGAGCAGAGGGGGGGTAGGAGAAACAAAGGACCCAAACAGACCCACTTTGTGGAGGAAGTACAGGTCTTCCAATTTGAGGGAGAGGGATCCTCAGAAGATCCTGGGAAAAGGATCTTCTCCTTCAGAGATGGGGGAACTCCTCCCAAAGAAAAATGGGTCCCAAGGGATGTCAATTCAGACTGGGGAGATATGGAGACTGAGCTACCGCGGCCCATCATCTCATCCCAGAACCCACAATACCGAAATCCCCTGGTTCAAACCCATCCGGGTGACTGCCTCCAAAAAAGGGGGGGCGGCCCAGAACCGGAACCAGGGGAACCCACAATGGCTCTGATCTCCAGTTGCCAACTTTTTCTTTCAGATTCCCAAGGCTCTCCACAGAATTCTGCCCAAATTTCTTCTCTTGCAATGTCCAAAACCAGAAAGTTAGCCCACCAGTTGTCCAAAAATGTGCATTATCTGTGCCCCCTTGAGGAGAAGGAGGGAAGATATTATGCCCCGGTACAAGTACAGGGGCAGGGTACGATTTCAGCGCTGGTGGACACGGGATCTCAAGCTACCCTTCTGTCCAGAAGGGCCTTTGATGAACTGAATGCAGGAAGGGGAGGGAATTACCAAATTCCTCTCACCTCACTTCCTGGACAACTCCAGAACTTTGACGGGAAGGAAATTCCCGTCGAGGGGACGGCAGATTTGGACATTAAAATTGGGCGACACAAGTTGAAACACCCGGTCATAGTTGTGACTCCAGAGGGCACCCCTTGTTTACTAGGGAATGACCTCCTGAGAAGGTTGTCACCCCTAATAGATTGCGTGAACAAGGTCCTCTGGACCCAGACTAGCCGACCCATAAAATTAAAACAGAGTCTCAACCATGTTAGTTTAAACGGCACATGCCACATGGTTGAACACAAATCTGACCAAGTAGAATTCCACTTCCAGAATAACCAAATTCCAGACGTGACAGTAATAGCAGTAGGACAACAGACTGGTGATGGGGGGTCCTCTCTAATTCTGAAAATCAACCTTCCTTCCAGTCTAAAGTGGTATTCCACGCTGGAAGGAAACACTCTGAAATTCTATACTAATCCACAATCAGAAACTCCCCCTCCTATAGTCCAGAAAGATGTGAAATCAGCTCAGAGCCTGGCTGATATTCAGCAAATTGGAGAGCAGTTGTTCATCCCTGTTCAGTTAAATGATGGGAAGGACTCTGTTCTCGCTCGAGTGTGTGTGAACAACGGAAGAGCTTCATCAGCGAAGCCATGTTCCGCCAACTCCCAAAAGATCCAGCCATTCCCACATTCAAACTGATAGACAAATGGGAAATGGACCTGGAAGCACCCAATTCCAAACATCTCCTGCCAAGCAGGTGTATGCTCAAAATCTCCATTGGCAACAAGAGCATAGTCCACAATTGTTGGGTCGTGCGAGACGTCACTGCCGCTTTTTACTTAGGCAGTGACATTCTCAATCGCTTTGCCATTAGTTTGGACCTAATAAACTTCAAAGCTTGGTCCCATGGGCTTTGATGATCCAGAAAAAGCATTTAGGTCAGCTCAATTGCTACCTTATGCAGTTGAAATTCAGATTAAAGAGGAAGTCACCATCCCAGAAAGGACCCGACAATTCTCCCTGGAAGTGAAAGTTAAAAGAGGACAATATTTGCAAAACCCTGATGCTTACATACATCTAAACGCTTCTCTCCAACAGCAAGGGTTGGGGGTAAACCCAACTCCATTAGTCAACATAGAACATGACACCATTCTAATAGAGGTGGATAACAGCGACTTAAAGAGTATTACTCTAGCCGCAGGCACCATTATTGGAATGGCGGTTGATGACCGACATTTTTCCATCGATTTAGGTAATGAACTGTTAGGGCCAATCCCCAAGGACTGCTTTGACAGTGACAGTGATGACAATACAACACCAGACAGGATTTTTACCCGGCATGGGGGGAACTTCCTGGTGTACACTTCTTGCCCTTATGGTAAGGAAGATGTGACTTCAGGAGGGATGAGGTGATTTTCCAGGTCCATGAGGGCTGCCTTTCCCACCTGAAGCCTCCAGTCCAAATCAGCACTCTGACCAGGGACTTCTCCACCCAGCTGGAGGAGGCCGCTGAGATAGCCAAACCAGAAGTCTTTCCAGGCTTCAGGCAGATGGTGGAAGAGAGAGTCAACCTAGCTGATGCCTGTGTGACTCTGGAACAAAAGCAAAAGTTGAAACAAGTTTTCTTGGATTTCCAAGATCTCTTTGCGGTAGACTCATATGACTGTGGCCGCACCGACATCCACACAACAACAATCCCCACGGACCCTGGCATGACTCCATTGTTTGTGAAGCAATATCGTTTGCCTCTCGCATCCATGGTGTCCCTTACTGAAATAATTAAGAACCTTGAGTCCCAGGGAATAATCCGTCCAGTTCACAGCACCTTCAATAATTCGGTGCTGGGAATATTGAAGCCAAACGGCCAGTGGAGACTCTGCGCCGACCTCAGGGAGCTCAACAAACGGGTCCATACTTCCCGATGGCCTCTGCCCTACATTGACCAAGGGCTGGCCCAGATCCAGGGGTCACAGATATTCACTGCAATAGACCTGACCAATGGATACTGGACTGTGCCTGTCAGTAGGGAGGACCAATACAAGCTGGCTTTTACCTTTGGGGGCCAGCAGTACACATGGACCCGGACTCCCTTCGGATACCTCAACTCCGGCAATGAATTCAACATTTTCCTACACAAGGCCATGCCCGACCTGGGTGCAAGGGGTAACCTGGCTTATGTAGATGATGTCCTCATCAAAAGTACATCTGTGGAGGAACACATAGCGGAGATCCGTTATGTTCTGACGCAGTTGAGGGCTGCCGGAGCAAAACTTTCCTTTCAGAAAGCACAGTGGTGTAGAACCCGTGTTAATTTCTTGGGGCATGAGATTACTCCTCAGGGTCTCTGTCCCCAGGAAAAGAAAGTGGAAGCACTTCAGAAACTGAAAGACCCCACAACTCTGCGGGAACTAAGGAGCCTCCTTGGACTGACTAATTACAGCAGAAAGTTCATTGAGGGCTACGCAGAGATCACCAGACCCCTGATTCATCTCCTGAAGGGGGGGGTCAAGTGGGAATGGGGTACAGAACAAGCCGAGGCGGTAAAACAACTCAAGAGAAGCTTCTCACAAGCGCCTTGCCTAGCTTACCCTGTCAGAAACAAGGAGTTCTTCCTGGAGACGGGGTTCTCTAATACGTGCTTGACGGCGGTATTATACCAAAAGCATGACAAGGTCAATAAAGTAATCTCCTATGCGAGCAAAACTTTATCCTCTGTGGAGGAAAAATTCAACGATTGTGAGAAGGCATTCCTGGCAACGGTGTGGGCATTGAAGAATTACCGCCCGTTTATCCAGGGGGAACACATCATAGTGGAGACTCCACACCAGCCTCTGCAATATCTCCAAAGTGACACAATCCGGGCCGGAAATGTGAGTAATTCCCGAATTACTTCCTGGATTCTGTCAATGCAAGGCTTTCCTGTGGAGGTCAGATATGGCCAAAACAAGAAGAGTCCCCTCGCGCAAGGTCTGGCTGACTTGCATGATTGTGCCAGAGAAAACTGTCTCGAGGACGAAAGACTAAAGATCAAGGACAACACAGAGGCATACCTTAATTCCCCACACAAAGCCTTTGAAGAGGACAAGTGTGAGGGAATGCCCACTGTGTATGTGGATGGATGCTCTTACCATGTTGACAACAACGGGGAGAAAGAACTGGTGGCCGGCGTAGGGAATGCATGGGTGAATGAGTCCCCAGAACCCTCCGCTGGATACAAAATTGGTCCCCGAAGTAGTCAGGTGGCAGAATTGATGGCTGTGCATCAGGCCATCCTCACTGCTGTCCAGCATCAACTCCACGAACTGGTCATAATCACAGATTCGGATTATGTACGGAACGGGTTCGTGGAGCACCTGGTTAATTGGAAAACCAGAGGCATGTTATGTGCTAACAACAAACTCTTGAAACATGGGAAGTTGATCCAAAACATTGATGATCTGGTCACCTCGAATGAGATGACCATCTATTGGAAAAAGATCAAGGGTCATTCCAAAGTAGAGGGACCAGACAAAACTGGAAATGACTTAGCTGATCAGCTGGCCAAAACCGGGGCCATCCAAGGGAATCTAATTGAGATTGAGTCCCTGTTGGGGGAAATCCAGGTCACTGCTATCACTAGATCCCAGACAAATGCTCACAATGATCTTTCAATTGCACAATGGAGTAAGGAGACCCCTGATGCTGATTTGATTACAGCTCAGAAGGGGGATCCAATTATTGGTAAGTTTTACCAACACCTTGAGGACCCTGAGAACTTTCCCCTGACGGATACCGATTACATTGGGAAAGAGAACCTAAGAGTGTGGATGAAATGTCCAAAAATGTTCCGGATCCAAGACAGTTTGTTTGTAAGGAAATCCAAAGCTGGCCACGATCAGTGGGTGGTTCCTACCTCATTCCGAAGCCTGATGTTAAGTCTCGCCCATGATGCGGCCACCGCCGGTCATAGGGGGTTTCACACAACACTGGAAATCTTAAGAGAGGTTGCATACTGGCCACACATGGGGCAGGACCTTGACCAATACTTGAAGGGGTATCTTGTGTGTGCACAATTTCAGCCATCATCCCTCACGCACCGTGCACCCCTCCAAAAGAGGGGGATGACACTGCCATGGTCAGATTTGCAAATCGACTTTGTAGGCCCCATGATTCGCTCTGCTAGGGGGAATAAGTACATGTTGACTGTGACATGCTTGTTTACCAAGTGGGTGGAATGTCTCCCAGCCCCAAACTGCAAGGCAGAAACGGCAGCTGCCTTGATGATTAACCACATATTTTCCCGTTTTGGTCTACCTCAAAGGATTGAGTCAGACAGAGGTAGCCACTTCACCAGTGAAGTGATGACAAAGATGTGGGAGATACTGGGGGTCAAAAGGAAGTTGCATATTGCTTACTGGCCAGCTTCTTCTGGGGCAGTAGAGAGATATAACCGAACCATTGTGAGCATATTAAAGAAGTTTGTGGCAGATTCGGGGCCAAGTTGGGATATCCGATTACCTCTGGTCCTAATGGCCATCAGATCTACCCCTTCATCTGCAACCAAAATGTCACCATTTGAGTTGATGACTGGACGCAAGATGGTGCTTCCCCAGCATTTGCTCTACAGAACCCAAGAGCAAACGTTGATAAATGCCTCCACAACTCATGAGTATGTGGAGAATTTAAGGAAACACCTTCAACATGCTTTTGCCTATGCTCAGCGGAATCTAGAAAGATCAGCTGAGAGTATGAAGACCCACTATGACCTGAAAACTTCCAGGAAGGAATATCAGGTTGGGGACCGGGTCTATTTATACAATTTCCAAAGGAACCAGGCCAAACAGAGGACATTTTTGCCTACATGGAAGGGATCCTTTGAGATTATAGACAAGATCTCCCCTGTGGCCTACAAGATCCGCATCCCCAAAGGCGGTTTGGCAGAAGGGGAAGACAAGTAGGTCCACATTAACCAGTTGAAGTGTTGCCATCCCAGGCACACTCTGCAACAACTGGAGGAATGCTCTGGAATCCTAGAGGGTACAGTCTCAGATTAATTCAGTTCTAACTTAAAATATCCTATATATCGCCTATCAAATTCTGAGTTTCTCAATGTGGGTGTTTTCGTTTTTGAATGCAAAAAGAAATGTGCATGTTCATATGTTTTGACTATAAATTTATATGCCACCCCACTATATCAATGGTGGGGGAAAAATGTCTATGAATAGGTATTGCCGCTCTTCCTTTGTCGTCCTAGGAGAAAGAAAACCTTGAGACTGGCCAGGGAGGACGATCCGGAGACCGGGAGCAGAGACGCAAGGGGCCCGGGGTACCGCCCAATCTTCCCATCAGGACCGGCGAGGAGAACCGATCGATCCGACCGGATGGAGAAAAAGATGCTGAACTGTGCCATCTATTGGAAGAAGATGAGGAAACATCCCAGATCTTGCGAGTTCCATCAGTGAAACAGAATGGCCATCGCAAGAGGGGGGCTTGTGGGATATTTTTACCCATGCATCCGAGCCCTACCACAAAAACTGTGCAGTACTGGCATTGAAAACATCATGATGGCCAGAGCTTCCCAGAAAATGCCCAGGGAAATGCATGAAGAATAGGCTGCCACCCATTTTTGCCCATGTTATGGGCACAGAAGGGCACTGCCTAAAAGCACCATTGGACTACCCACACAGTAGCCTGAAACCATCGGGAATGGCAATGCTGATTCCCAAAAGCAACCTAGAACTGTGGGGAATTCATTTCTTAAATACAAAAAATGGTTGCATTACCAGTACTCACCACTATCAGAAAGCCGGCGTTTTAAAACAACACCAGACATTTGTGTAAAGCTGAATAAATGAACCCAAAGCAGGCCAAAGAAAGACTTACTAAGAGGTGGATACAATGTAAAGTTATATTCTGAAGTGACTTGAAGGTTTATAACAAGACTGGCTGAGCTCTGCAGGTCTGCAGCGGCTTAAACTGAAACTGGATTTAAAATTACCAAAAATCGAAATGTGTAAATAAACTGAGGGACAGACTTGTGACTGCCACATAGTTTGTCACTGTTAAAATGTCATAGTTTTGAACTTAGAATCAGCATTCTAGCTGCATATGTAAAAATTGTCTTGACTTAAACTGGGGAACAAAAAGTGACATTTTATCTGAAACCTGGCTTAATGAAACTGAATTTTGCCCACCAGCTACCCCCGACAGGAGTTGAGACTTGCACAACAGCTGTGTTCCCAGGCCTAGCTGCCTTTTGCTGCTCCCACCAAAAGGGATATGACACTTCTCTGATTGAATTACCTGGGCTCTGCAGGAAATTGAACAAAGCCCTGTCCTGACTCAGGCAAATGTTTTATTATGGGGGTCGTAAAAGTGGCTTCCTCCTGGAAGGAAAGGGGAGGAGCACTGCCTGTGAGAGGAAGCTGGCTTGGCAGAACTGGAAAAACCAGAAATTCAACCTTGTGCCGGGGGAAACCACACCCCTTTGGGGCCAGAACATAAATCTAAAAAGATGGATCATTCATAGAGCGGACTTGTGAACATTTTATAAGTGATATCATTATTCTTGTGATTTTTCTGTGCACATTTGAAGACGTGGTAGGACCCGGTGGTATATTCAGGGGGGTTTTAGCGGAAAAGAGGATATTACTCTAAATGTATGTATGTTAAAAATCTGACACTCCACCACCTAATGCCCACACACCATGGGCACATCTGTGTAAATGCGGGGAAAAATCCAATATTGGTAACCCGACTAAAAAGTGAAATATGTTGCCATTTTTTAACCCAAGCTCCTAGGAAGAGCAGATTTGGGACAGAGACTACCTCATGTGATAGGTAATATGTACATGCAATGACAAACCACTATGTATTTGAGAAATGTGCATTTTGAATCAAATATAGATTTGTGGGCAAACTGACCAGGGGAGGATCCTCTGACCCATAAAACCTACAGCATCACTCTGACTCACAGTTCCTTCCCAATCATGGGAGAGGGGAGAATTGGGCCAATGACAAGTTGAAAGAGGGGCTGGCTAGTGATGCTGCACACACACCCACTTTCAAAACACATAAAAGCAGACAGTCAGGACAGATAGAGACATTCAATTCCATTTGCTGCGGAGCATGCTGATCGACGACTTCACATCCAGAGATCCAGACTTCAAATCCATCAATCTCCAGAACCTGTAGCAGTATCTAGAAAGCAGAGCAGTATCCAGAATCCAGAGAGGCTAGACCAGCAGAGATCCAGAGTGACCCAGACCGCTGTTAGCAGAACCAGAGAGCTGACCCAGATCACTGTGAAGAGACCCAGACCAGACCGGAGTCCAGTCCAAAACCTGAAAAGATCCGTGGCGAGGCCTAATTCAAAAATATATTGTGAGTACCTAGCAGAACTGTGCAGAACCAATCCTTATCCATCCTTAGTTAAAATAATATAATTCAATCTATTTTAATCTAACCAGAACTGCCTAAAAGCTGTCACCAGTCATTTTCTATCTGCAAGCTGTAACCTGTCGCTTTGAACTTTTAAAATTTCAAATCCAAAAAACGACCTTTATTTAATCGTCCATATCTCTGGGACCGTTTGGGCTAGGAACTTGGTTTAACTTTCCTCTGAAAGCTTAGAATCTTCCCTTTCCAAGAACCGACTTCCTACTCCTTATACTTTCTCCGTAATCACGATTCTCGCACTCGCGAATTGTACCGCGATTTGCGATTTGGTTAAAATCCAGCCACGTGTGAAAACAGCAGCTTCCTTGCTTTCCTTGCTAAAAATTTGTTTGCCTCGTAAGAACCATTCCTAAATCATTGCTAGAGTGAGCCTGGACTAATATTAACTAGATACCACTCACCCTGAACCTCTAGAGGGAATTAAAAGCATTTTAGCATATTTTTCACTTCATTGCCAGCACATATAAAAGCATTTTAGCATATTTTTCACTTCATTGCCAGCACATATAAAAGCATTTTGGGCCTGTGTTTCAAACTTCTGTAGTCTAAGCTTGCTGGGGTGAACTGAATTACATTTGATTGCATTTCTGAGAACTGTGTGCTTTTCTTCCATTTCCTTGCATTGCATAAAGGGGGGAGTGGATTGCCAGAGAAAAGTGATTACATTGTTTTGTTGAAATCATATTGAGTATTTCTGTACTGCAATTTCATTCCACCCTGCATCCATTTGAAACCATAAAAGTATTGTTGCTATCTTATCCATCCTATAACCACTCATCATTGATTATAAAGAAGTGTGCTAGTGCCGGACTATCCATTATTGATTACTGCTCAGATTAAGTGTGATATTCAATTATTAATTTATTATAAGGTGTGATATATATATCTATTGTTTAAATTATCAAACAAACCCTTTAAACTTGCAAAACAGAACTACTTCTTGGCTCAGTGGGGTCAGGGGGATTCCAAGAGAGGGGTGTTATATAGGGGTAGTCATCCAGAACGCATGGACTGGACGTAAAGATATATCAATAAGGGTTTCCATTCAGTATCCCAGACTAGGCATTGACTTAGCTGTAGTGTTGAATTGAATCCTCTTACAGCAGCTCTACCGGCCCCATTAACCCCCTACCGCCAGGGTTGTAATAACCCCCATGCTCTCTGGGCTTGAGGCCAAGGATAAGTCTTGCAGTCCTATTCAGGATTAATTGAAGGGGGGCGAAGGGAGGAAAAAGGCAGATTGAGGAAGAGGCTGTTGCAGTCGTCTAGCTTAAAGAGAATCAGGGCCCTGGAGACGTTGAGCTTCTAGGGGAAGGTGAGGACCGGTAGAATGACCCTGAGGAGGTTCAGCTGAAAGTTGGACTTCTTCGCAAGGTCTGTGATGTCTAAAGAGGAGAGAGAGGAGTCAAAGATGATCCCACGGTTTGTTGCCTCACACATAGAGGAGGGGCGATGACCCAAGGCGTCTGAACAGAGAGTGGTAGGGAAACAAGGAGCAGGCTTCCCAATGAGAAGAAACTTTGTCTTACTGGCATTAAGGCTGAAATCATTGGCAGAGCAACATGTCTGAATAGTAGTCAGGCAGTCAGGAAAGAGGGAGGATGCAGAGGAGGGGATGACACCATGTAACAGAGGTGTGTGCTGTCTGCATTAAAATGGAAATGAGGGGAGAAGGTAAAGATCAAGTGTGCCAGAGAGGCCAGATAGATGTTGAACATCCACAGAAATAGGATAGAGCCCGGAAGGAAGCCAAAGGTAGAGAATGAGGATGAGAGCAAAGAACCCAGGATAGAGTGGTTGACAGTATCAAGGGCAGAAGAAAGATCGAGGAGGATCAGAAAAGAGGCAGAGTTTGAGTCCAGATAAGAGAGTAGGTCTGCACAGTGTTAAAACAGAGCAGGTTCCCTGCCTCTGGCTGCTCTGAAACTGGACTGGTGGTAATGGAGGCAGCCAGCCAATTCAGTGCACAGGGTCAGTTGATGGATGACCAGCCCTTCCATGAGTTTCCCCAAGAAAGGGGTGATGGATATAGGGTGATAGTTAGCCGGGCAAGAAGGGTCAGCAGATGGCTTTGTTAGATGAAGGTGCACAAGAGAGTGCTTAAGGGATTGAGGGAAGGAGCCAGTAGCAAATTAGTGGTTACAGAGGTCAGCCAAGGCTCGGACGAGAGAGGCAATGGTGCCCCTGATGGTTCTGGAGGAGCAGGGGAGCACCTGTTTAGAGGAGACTTTCATAGAACGGACAACTCTAGAGATCTCATCTGGTGCAATGGGAGAGAAAGAGGAGAGTATGGGGGAGACAGTGGTCAGGGTAGGTGAGAGGAGGATGGGGTGGGGGAAAGCAGATGACAAACAGGACAACATGTCCTGAGTTTTGGAGGAGAAATGTGCAGCCAGTGCTGCTGAGCAGAGGGCCTGGGAGGAAGGAGGGGAGGAGGAGACTGCAGTAGGATTGGCAAGTTCTTTTCAGTTTTTAAAGAGTTCAGCCATGTTATTGGTGGCTCCAGTGATGCAGGCTTGGACATGAGCCCTCTTCTTGGAACTGATGCTACGACAATATTGTCTTTGGAGTAGGCAGCAGGCCGGTTTATCAGAGGATGAGCTAGATGCCTGCCACTTCCGCTCTGCAGTTTTGCACTTGTGTTTCAAAGCTGCCAAGTCGGAGTCATACCAAGAGTTGCATTTGAAGGCAGGGTTCATGAATATCCTCATGAAGGGGGAATGGATGTCAAGGGGGTTTTAGATGGAGAGAAGGAGGTCAGCAATAACAGAATCAGTGGGAGAGTCAAGTGATGAGGGAGGAGGAGGGATGTAGGAGGAGGCAAATGCAGTGACTGACACATGCTTCATCGGTCAAATGATGGAGAAGGAGACTGACAGTGTGGGCGAAGGATCATCATGGGACAGGGGAGGTCAAGGTGGAAGGAGAGGAGAGAATGGTCAAACCAGAAGAGAAGGGTGGTAAGAGGGTTGGAGAGAGGGATGTCTGTTGAGAGGAGAGTATCAAAGGTGTGTCTGGCAGAATGGGTTGGGCCAGAGGGAAGGGTAGTGAGGGAGAGAGTGTTTCAAAGGTTGCAAAAGAGAACCATAGCAACATCTGGGGTGTTGAGATGGATGTTAAAGTCCCCAAGGAAGATAAGTTTGGGGGAGGAGGCAGGAAAAGAGGAGGAGAGGATAGCCCATTCAGAGAGGAAGAAGGAGGTAGGGTTGGAAGCCTTAGATGCTAGCTAGTATAAGAGAGAATCTAGGGAAAAAAGCAAAATCTGCAGACTGGACTTTCAATAAGTAGGTTTGAGTGGGGTTGATGGAAGCAGGAACCCACTCTGGGAAGATCAGAGCTACTCCACCACCAGGCCGGGAGGGCCTGCCCTGGGATTGGACCGGATATTGTAGCCCTCAGGAAGATGCGTGTGAAATGCAGTGACTGAGCTGGCCTTGAACCACATCTCGGTGAGAGCAAGGATGTCAATGTCAAGTTCTTCAAGGAGGTGAGAGATGTCAGAGGAGTATTTGATAGCAGAGCGAGAATTGAGAGTAACTAAGTGAAGCTAGTTGCCCCCTTTAAACGATTTGCAAGGGGGAGCACCGGGTGGGGTGCTCCCACTGGGGAGAGGGGAGTGGAGTGATGAGGGATAGAGGAGTGGCAGGAGAGGGGAAGAAGTTGAAGAGAGATGGAAGACACCTGTCAAGAAGGCTGAGTTTTGGATGAGAGCTCTAGGTCACGATAGTGCCATTGTTATAGGCATTAATGGTGCTTTTGGACGTTGCAAAGTAAGCCAAGAGCACTTCCCATCTGGTGCCACAAGTAATGGGTGAGAGGAGAAAGGGGAGATGGCAGAGATCATATGGGGAGTCCATAGATCAGAAGATGGAACAGCAATTAGAATGTCAGTGGTAGTCGATCTGGAGGAAGCATTGATGTAGGTGTCTGCAATGGGGAAACAAGAATACACTTGAATAGGTCGATTGGCAGTGGCAATGGGCAGACCAGAGTAGGAGCAAAGGGGTGCATTTTTTAGTTTCTTCCTTCCAGACTTTGTGAAAAGGGGGGGATAGGTGATGGAGTATCAGTTAGAAAAGATAGGGGAGACGGAGAGCACCCTGGGGCAGAGCTAAGTAGGGTGAATCAGAGGAAAGCAGGAGCGAGGATCAGAAGCACTATGCAACAGTAGAATCTCACCAGGCGGCCAAGCATACAAAAACAATACAAGTACACTGGAAATGCCCAGATGTATAGGTGTTTCCAAATTAGAAAGCACTTCTAAATTCCACTTTTGCAGAGAGCACTAATAAGCAGCACAAAAGGTGGATGCACATTTGGAAGGACAGCTAGATTCAACTTTTGCAAGGAGCACTAAAAAGCAGCACAAAGGGTGGATGCATAGATGGAGAGCAAGCATACAATTGAATTAACCACACATTATTAAGAGGCAATACAATGTTATCAGGCAAAGCATTATAGTGCAGCACAGGATGGTGGTTGTGTAGAGTAAGAGGCAAGGCTAAAAGATATGTGGTACAGGTGCTAAGTGGACCTAGGCAGGCCGACAGTCATCAGATCATAAGACATGAGAGAGTACTTAAGGGTAAGGGTCCGAATGACACGTGCTGCAGTAGCAGAGGGAGTTCTGAAGGCTGCTGTTCGGAAGATGAGTAGCACAAAGTCAGCTAGAGTTAGTGGGAGGCAGCTTCAGTGGTGCTTGGTAGGAGAGGTAGAGGATAGGTGCCAGATGAGGGTATGGGGTTAGCAAGGCACTCAGAAAGTGAGGAGAGGCAGCTAACAACACAGTGTGTGGGTGCACAACATTGAACAGAGGGGTAGCTGCAGCCCAAGCAGGAAGGGACAGAGCCAGACAGGGAGGGACCTGGGTCTTAGATGAGGCCCTTTGAGGGGGCTGGTGATCACTTTCCGGATCTAGAGGGCTTCTGCTACAAAAGGCCAGCCAAACAGGCAAGGTTGGCAGAGTCTGCAGAGATCAGCTGGATGATTACGCCTTGGATGGCAGCCATGATGGAAGGCCCTCACGGGCTGCAGTAACAAGGCAAACTGCCTCCTGCTCATGGGGATGGGCAGAAGAATGATGCTGCAGAGATGTGAGGAGAAGAGGAGCAAATGACAGCTGACTCACCTTTTATAGTATGGACATTGAGGGGGCTGGCAATTGCCCGCCAGCTAAAGGGGTTTCTGCTGCATAAATAAAAAGGCCAGCCAATCAGGCAAGACCAGCAGAGGCTGCAGAGATCAGCTGATTGATTCCTCCTTGGATCACGGTCATGATGGAAGGCCCTTGCAGCCTGTGCTAACATGGCAAACTGACTTCTGCTCATGGTGAGGGGCAGATGAATGGTGCTGCCTAGATGTGTGAAAACAAGGAAATAATATGAGGCAGGGTAACCAAAAAGGAAACACACCAAACACAGGTTACAAAGGAACATACAAAGTACTTTATTTTATACTGAATCCAGTTACAAAAGAACAGAACAATATTCAGATAGCTATCGACCCTCAGTACAACACAGCGAACTCCGGCGTGGTTCGGTGTGCTCAGTGAGTGCAAAAATTCATTGAAACAGTGTTGGGTGTGCTGACCCACGTTTGAGCTATCATGCTGCAACATTTGGTGCTGTGGGCTTAGAAAATCCAAGATGGCAAAAAAGCCCACATGTGCGCCAGAATCTAGGAGAACCACTCAGTTTGTGCACACTAAAATGGTTGCCTAACTTGCCACCCACCAGTGCGAGCAGGATGGGCCGGGGTGCCATGAGTGAAATGTGTGCCAAAGGAAAAACCGCACTTTAAAATCACCTTTTGTTTCTCTGAATGCCAGGTCAAAATGCCTATTTTCAAACATTGCAACACATCCAAAAATCTCACTGAACACCAGCGGACATCTGGCAGAATGAAGTATGTGTGCATACTAAATCTGGGAAGTTGAAGAGCCCCAAAACAATGTTCATAACAAGACTGGCTGAGCTCTGCAGGTCTGCAGCAGCCTAACTGAAACTGGATTTAAAACTACCAAAAATCGAAAATGTTTAAATTAATTGAGTGACCTACTTTGAGTGTCACATAGTTTGTCACTGTTGAAATGTCATAGTTTTGAACTTAGAATCAGCATTCTAGCTGCATATGTAAAAATTGTCTTGACTTAAACTGGGAAACAAAAAAAATGACATTTTATCTGAAACCTGGCTTAATGAAACTAAATTCTGCTTGACATCTACCCCCACATGTGTTAAAACCTGCTCAGCCACTCTTCCCCTTGCCAAAAGGAGATGTCACCTCTCTGATTAGATTAGGGGTTGAGCAGCTACAGGGAGTTGAACAAAGGCCTGTCCTGGGCCCAGGCAGATGGTTTATTAGGGTGGTCGTAAATGGCTTCCTTTTGAACAAAGCACTTCCTTGACTCAGGCAGATGGTTTATTGGGGGGACCGTAAAACAGCCTCCTCTTGGCAGAAGCTGGGAGGGGCAGGGTCTCTGAGCTTGGCAGAAACTGGATAAACTGGTTTCTACACCATGTGACCTGGGAAGACACACCCCTGTTGGCCAGAATATGATTTTAAGAAAGATGTATAACTCATGGTGCGGACTTGTCAAAATTATTTAAATGATACCATAATTCTTGTGATTTTTCTGTGCACATTTTAAGACGCGTTGGGAATTTGTGTGATGTTCTGGGGCAAAACCCCGCTATTTATGGATACTACAGACTCTGTGTTTAAGCTAGAGACATGGGAATTTACTGGAGTATGTATGGACAGGCCGTGTATATGTGTATAATTTTTAATGAAGAACCAAGGTTGAATAACCCACTAAAATCGAAAATGTTGCTGTTTCTGAATGCAAGCCATCAGGAAGAGCAGATTTGGGACAGAGACTACCTCATGTGATAGGTAATATGTACATGCAATGACAAACCACTATGTATTTGAGAAATGTGTATTTTGATCAAATATAGATTTGTGGGCAAACTGACCAGGGGAGGATCCTCTGGCCCATAAAACCTACAGCATCACTCTGACTCACAGTTCCCTCCCCAATCATGGGAGAGGGGAGAATTGGGCCAATGACAAGTTGAAAGAGGGGCTGGCTAGTGATGCTGCATACACACCCACTTTCAAAAGACATAAAAAGAGCCACTGGAAGCTAGAGAGGATTTTCAATTCCATTTGCTGCGGGACGCTCTGCCGGGAAAATCCATACTTTACCTCCATCAACCTCCAGAGAGCCAACACAGAGACTTCAATCTATCCACCTTCAGAGACCAAGACTTTACTTCAGAATTTGTAGCAGAGAGGTCAACTACAAGCTAAATCCCTCTTTAGCAGGCCTCAAATCATTGCAACTATTCACAGCCAGGCGAGCTGTTTGAATTCTTTGCAAGAACCCTTGCCATTTGCCAGAAAGCAGTGTTGTATCCAGAGAAAGCTGTGCAGAAAGATCCAGAAGCAGTGATGTACCCAGAGAAAGCAGAGCAGTATCCAGAACCAGAGGCCAGATATCCAGAGTGACCCAGACCGCTGTTAGCAGAACCAGAGAGCTGACCCAGATCACTGTGAAGTGCCGAGACCAGAACCGGAGTCCAGTCCAAAACCTGACCAGATCCGTGGCGAGGCCTAATTCAAAAATATATTGTGAGTACCTAGCAGAACTGTGCAGAACCAATCTCTTAGTTAAAATAATATAATTCAATCTATTTTAATCTAACCTGTCATTTTCTAGCTGCAAGCTGTAACCTGTCGCTTTGAACTTTTAAAATTTCAAATCCGAAAAACTACCTTTATTTAATCGTCCGTATCTCTGGAACCGTTTGGGCTAGGAACTTGGTTTAACTTTCCTCTGAAAGCTTAGAATCAACAAGCCTAGAACCGACTTCCTACTCCTTATACTTTCTCCGTAATCACGATTCTCGCACCCGCAAATTTTGCCGCGATTTGCGATTTGGCTCGATTTCTTTACTTGTAAAAAGATAGCTGCTTTTGCCTGAACTACTAAATTTCATTTGCCTCTTAAGAACCATCCCTGAATCATTGCTAGAGTGAGCCTGGACTAATATTAACTAGATACCACTCACCCTGAACCCCCTGAAGGGAATTAAAAGCATTTTCAGCATATTTCTCACTGCATTGTCACCATATTCAAAGCACTTGGGTCTGTGTTTCAAAACTCCTATCTGTTGTATAAGCTGCTGGGGGGGAATTGAACTGAATTCTATTTGATTGCATTCCTAAGAACAGAGTCCCATTCTATTCATCTCCTTACATTGCATTAAGGGGGGGGGGTGAATTGTCCAAGAAAGTGATTACATTGGGCCTCATTACACGGAAGGCGGTAATGGTTAACGGCCACCGTTAATGGTAACGGTGACCGTTAACCATTACCGCCTTACTACGAGGTCCCTTAGCGGGTTGGTGCTTTAACGCCTGCTTTTTGCAGGCGTTAAAAACCAACCCGCTAAGGGACCTTGGAGCTAATTACGGCACCGCAAAATTGCGGTGCCGTAATTAGCGCCTTCCCCATTCCCATAGAGCCCTATGGGGCAGAAATGGGAATGGGGAAGGGCAATGGCGGAAGGGGGATTTACCGCCCCACCAACCTTGGAATGGGGCGGTAAATCCCCTTTCCGCCAAGGCGGTGCTGGTAATTTACCGGCATGGTCCAGGGTGCTAATAGCACCCTGGATCACCGCCTTCCGTGTAATGAGGCCCATTGTCTTTTGCTGAAATCCTATCAAGTTATTTTCTGTACTGCATTTCATTCCACGTTGCATCCATTTGAAACCATAAAAGTATTGTTGCTATCGTATCCATCCTATAACCACTCATCATTGATTATAAAGAAGTGTGCTAGTGCCGGACTATCCATTATTGATTACTGCTCAGATTAAGTTTGATATTCAATTATTAATTTATTATAAAGTGTGATATATATATATTGTTTAAATTATCAAATAAACTGTTTAAACTTGCAAAACAGAACTACTTCTTGGCTCAGTGGGGTCAGGGGGATTCCAAGAGAGGGGTGTTATATAGGGGTAGTCATCCAGAACTCATGAACTGGACGTAAAGATATATCAATAAGGGTTTCCATTCAGTATCCCAGACTAGGCATTGACTTAGCTGTAGTGTTGAATTGAATCCTCTTACAAATTGGGGGCTCGAGCCGGACGTTTGGGTTAGATCTATCACTTGTGCAGATTAATACAGAGTGCCAGATGACCAGATACACATATCTGGTCAGATCACCACGCTGTGTTATGCTGTAAATCACTCCTCAAAGGAACGCTCTAAGGACAAGGTCTGTTTTGCAAAAATAAAATACAAACTTCTGTAAGTCAGGAAGGAACTCAAATTCCAGAATGACGACCTTGGTAGATATGAAAATAGCCAGAGAGCACTTCTTACATAAGATATTTGTGAGAGGTGAGTGGACTCACAGGACCAAACGGTCTGGTTGCAGGCAATCGCGCAACAGGTCACTGAAACAGGGTCAGATATATGGGGAGATCAGGGTCCCCTACATGTGGCCCTGAGTGAACTATACTTGGCCCCTAAGGCCAAGGATGAGCACCACAAGATTGCCAGGGTAGCAGCATATTTATATTTACAAATGGGAGCCATGCAGGACAAATGTGCTGAAGGCCAAGATCTGGCGAGTAGGCAACTGCTGGCATTACAGAAGGCCCAATCTGATCTGGACTCTTCTGAGCAGAGGCTGCACAGAAGCCAGGAGTCCGAAAATGAGAGTAGACAGCACATCATTAAAATAAAGAAGGATATGGATATCCTGCAACAGGAAAAGGCTGACCAGGATACCAGAATTCTGGCTTTGCAGAAGGAACGCCAAGACAGTTTGGACTCCCTACTGCAGAGCCAGAAAAAGCTGGAGCAACAGATCAATTTCAACAGGGCATGCACAGAGCAGGTAGCCACCCTGCAAATCCAACTAGACAGAGAGAAAGAGGAGAGCAATAAACTGATCCTGAAAGACCTGGATACCCAGGCAGAGTTTGATCAGGAGTGCCAGAAAGCTGGTGCCTTCCAAAGGCAAAGGGACGACCTGGCGTCACAAATTAGAGCTCTTGGTCAGGAAACGGACACCTTAGGCCAGGAAGTCTGCCACTTAAGAAGAAAAATGGAAGAAAATCACCTGGCTCACCAGGGACTGGGTGACCTCCAAAAAGAACACCAGGACTTGCTAGAGCACACCAGGAGGGTGGAGGAGGCTCTGGCAAGACAGGAGCAGGCCAATAGGGACACAGCTCAGGAGGTAACCCTCCTGCAGCAAAGACTGGCCCAGTGCTCCAGGACCAACCAGGAAACGCAGAGAGAGAATGAGGCTCTCTGCCAGCACAACGATAGGCTCCAACAACAGGTAGCGATGCAGGAGAGACTGATAGAGTCTAGTAAGGCCTTAACTGAGGAACTGAAGGCGCAGGCTCTTGCATTGCAAAAGGGAGCAGGGGCGGATAGAGACCAGGTTCGCTGGGAAAGGGAAACTCCTGAGCATAACCTCAGGAGCCCTAGTACCAGAGGCCTTTATCTCTCTCAGTCCCTGGACTCTGCCACCCCCATGTCCCCTGGCGCACATGAACACCGGGCCACAGGGATGGCAGATTACTATCCAGCCAGAAGCATGAGGCTCATAGGCCAGTACCTCCCAGGAATGGATGGGCGGGCATCTGGGTATGGGCACCCAAGCACAGTGCAATTTAGTGGGGAACCCCAGGAGAATAGGCCCATTAAGGGCATCCTGAAAACCTCTGCCCAGTTAGGTCAGTGGGGGGGGGTACCCATCAAATCCTGGCAGCAAGGAGGAATCTGAAGACTCTTCTGAACGGCGCAGGACGCAGGAGACCAGGTCCCCACATTCTGCCAGCCATTCCCAGGCTCGCAGAATCCGGGAAAACCTGGAAGATCAGACAGGAACCTCTGGGAGCAGCGCTTCTGTGTCGCAGGATGAATGGACCAGGGTTACCCGAACCAAAAAGGCCAATAAGGCAAAAAGGGCCTTGCTTAAGGACCCATTGAAGCAAATAAAGGCAATAAGGAGTGTCATCACGCCTTATCACAAGAACGCCAAGTATTCTGTTTGGGAACACTTGGAGCTTTACGAGCAAATGATGGAGAATTTCCATTTGAAGGACAGCCAAAGCTGTATTCAATATGTAAAGTGGACCTTCTCACCAGAATACTCCAGTTTCTTTGCGGGGCTGGAGGACCAAAATCATTTAAAATGGTCCACCTATAAGGCGGCCATCTTGAAACATTTTTCTGTTCACAGAAATCCTCAAGAGGCTCGCAAGGCGGCCTACAATTTGCAATGTGGGGAGGATCAGGCCCCACAAGAATTCGTGCAAGAACTAAAACGTGCCTTTGCGCAGACCACCAGAAGGGTGCGCACAGACAGCAGAGAATTTGTCAATACATTTTTAAATGCCTTGCCCAAACATATAATGACCCAGCTTGTGAGAGATTTCCATGAGAAAACATCTTTAGACTGGGTCATTGAACAGGCTACCCGGATCTATGAGGTGCAGAAGCCCATAGAAAATAAAAGCAATACCCAGAAAAATCCCAAAACCAACAGCACCCCTGCTGCTGCCAAGGTGGCAGAGGTAAAGGTCACCCCCGTTTTGGATTTGGAGATGGGGGGGCCTAAAAACCTACCTGCACCTAATAATTCACAGCCCAGAAGGCCCTCAGGCCAGTCACAGAAAGGGAGTCGAGGAAGGAGTCCCACAAATGGGGTCCCCCGCCTCCCTGACTATGTAAGTCCCCGCTATAAGGGAAACCGACCAATCCTGGGTTATGTGTGGACTCCTCCAGCCCAAGGTGGGGGATCCGGCCAAGCACCTAACCCAGGGAACTTCCCTCCCAACTTCCCACAGGAGGGCAGAAATTCTCCAAATCCTGGGCAGAACTTTTTCCCCAGGTATCTGCCCAATTTCCAACCCCAAAATCATCCATCCTTCTTTCCCCAATTCCCTGAGCCCAGACAACCTAATCCGGGAGAGGGGAGGCCAAGGGTGGAGGGGTACCAAAATCTTCACAACCAGGGGTACTACCAGAGAAGGGATAGCTACCCTTCCCGGGATCAGCCCATGGGAAAAAATAGAGCCCCGTATCAGCCTGAGCGTGTTTCCCAGTTAGAGCGCCAGGTCCAAAATATGGCACGGGATCTGGGTCACATACTGAGGGCTCAACAGAACCCTCAGATGAGCGTGCCACCGCAGAATGCCCCAAACTCTGGACCTGGTACTCCAGAACAATGACGGGGGCAGCACCCCGATAACACACCGGTTCCCAGGGAGGAGGCACAAGGGGAAGGGGGGTGTAAAGCCTTGGAGGAAGCTTCCTTCCCAACTTGTAAACAGCCCCTGGAAAACCAGGAACCAGAAACAAAATCTCCTACCCCTGAAAGTCTGCCACCCAAGGAGCAGAGAGGAGGTAGGAGAAACAAAGGACCCAAACAGACCCACTTTGTGGAGGAGGTACAGGTCTTCCAATTTGAGGGAGAGGGATCCTCAGAGGATCCTGGGAAAAGGATCTTCTCCTTCAGAGATGGGGGAACTCCTCCCAAAGAAAAATGGGTCCCAAGGGATTCCAATCCAGACTGGGGAGATATGGAGACTGAGCTACCGCCGCCCATCATCTCATCCCGGAACCCACAATACCAAAATCCCCTGGTTCAAACCCATCCTGATGACTGCCTCCAAAAAGGGCGGGGCGGCACAGAACTGGAACCAGGGGAACCCACAATGGCTCTGATCTCCAGTTGCCAACTTTTTCTTTCAGATTCCCAAGGCTCTCCACAGAATTCTGGCCAAATCTCTTCTCTCGCCATGTCCAAAACTAGAAAGTTAGCCCACCAGTTGTCCAAAAATGTGCATTATCTGTGCCCCCTTGAGGAGAAGGAGGGAAGATACTATGCCCCGGTACAAGTACAGGGGCAGGGTACAATTTTGGCACTGGTGGACACTGGATCCCAAGCTACCCTTCTGTCCAAAAGGGCCTTTGATGAACTAAATGCAGGAAGGGGGGAGAATTACCGTATTCCTCTCACCTCTCTTCCTGGACAACTGCAGAACTTTGACGGGAAGGAAATTCCCGTTGAGGGGACTGCAGACTTGGACATTAAAATTGGGCGACACAAGGTGAAACACCCGGTCATAGTAGTGACTCCAGAGGGCACCCCTTGTTTACTAGGGAATGACCTCCTGAGAAGGTTGTCACCCCTAATAGATTGTGTAAACAAGGTGCTCTGGACCCAGACTAGCCGACCGATAAAATTAAAACAGAGTGTCAACCATGTTAGTTTAAACAGCATCTGCCACATGGTTGAACAAAAATCTGACCAAGTAGAATTTCACTTCCAGAACAACCAAATTCCAGACGTGACAGTAATAGCAGTAGGACAACAGACTGGTGATGGGGGGGTCCTCTCTATTTCTGAAAATCAACCTTCCTTCCAGTTTAAAGTGGTATTCCACACTGGAAGGAAACACCCTGAAATTATTTACTAATCCACAATCAGAAACTCCCACTTCTATAGTCCAGAAAGATGTGTAATCAGCTCAGAGCCTGGCAGATATTCAGCAAATTGGAGAGCAGTTGTTCATCCCTGTTCAGTTAAATGATGGGAAGGACTCTGTTCTCGCTCGAGTGTGCGTGAACAATGGTAAGAGCTTCATCAGCGAAGCCATGTTTCGCCAACTCCCAAAAGATCCAGCCATTCCCACATTCAAACTGATAGATAAATGGGAAATGGACCTGGAAGCACCCAATTCCAAACATCTCCTGCCAAGCAGGTGTATACTCAAAATCTCCATTGGCAACAAGAGCATAGTCCACAATTGTTGGGTCGTGCGAGACGTCACTGCCGCTTTTTACTTAGGCAGTGACATTCTGAATCGCATTGCCGTTAGTTTGGACCTAATAAACTTCAAAGTTTGGTCCCGATTAGCGGATAATCCCATGGGCTTTGATGATCCAGAAAAAGCATTTAGGTCAGCTCAATTGCTACCTTATGCAGTTGAAATTCAGATCAAAGAGGAAGTCACCATCCCAGAAAGGACCCGACAATTCTCCCTGGAAGTGAAAGCTAAAAGAGGACAACATTTGAAAAACCCTGATGCTTACATACATCTAAACGCTTCTCTCCAACAGCATGGGTTGTGGGTAAACCCAACTCCATCAGTCAACATAGAACATGACACCATTCTAATAGAGGTGGATAAGAGCGACTTAAAGAGTATTACTCTAGCACAGGCACCATTATTGGAATGGCAGTTGATGACTGACATTTTTCCATCGATTTAGGAAATGAACTGTTAGGACCAATCCCCAAGGACTGTTTTGACAGTGACAGTGATGACAATACAACACCAGACAGGATTTTTACCCGGCATGGGGGGAACTTCCTGGTGTACACTTCCTGCCCCTATGGTAAGGAAGATGTGACTTGTGACTTCAGGAGGGATGAGGTGATTTTCCAGGTCCATGAGGGATGCCTTTCCCACCTGAAGCCTCCAGTCCAAATCAGCACTCTGACCAGGGACTTCTCCACCCAGCTGGAGGAGGCCGCTGAGATAGCCAAACCAGAAGTCTTTCCAGGCTTCAGGCAGATGGTGGAAGAGAGAGTCAACCTAGCTGATGCCTGTGTGACTCTGGAACAAAAGCAAAAGTTGAAACAAGTTTTCTTGGATTTCCAAGATCTCTTTGCGGTAGACTCATATGACTGTGGTCGCACTGACATCCACACAACAACAATCCCCACGGACCCTGGCATGACTCCTGTGTTTGTGAAGCAATATCGCTTGCCTCTCGCATCAATGGAGTCCCTTACTGAAATAATTAAGAACCTTGAGTCCCGGGGAATAATCCGTCCAGTCCACAGCACCTTCAATAATCCGGTGCTGGGAATATTGAAGCCAAACGGCCAGTGGAGACTCTGCGCCGACCTCAGGGAGCTCAACAAACGGGTCCATACTTCCAGATGGCCTCTGCCCTACATTGACCAAGGGCTGGCCCAGATCCAGGGGTCACAGGTATTCACTGCAATAGACCTGACCAATGGATACTGGACTGTGCCTGTCAGTAGGGAGGACCAATACAAGCTGGCTTTTACCTTTGGGGGCCAGCAGTACACATGGACCCGGACTCCCTTCGGATACCTCAACTCCGGCAATGAATTCAACATTTTCCTACACAAGGCCATGCCCGACCTGGGTGCAAGGGGTAACCTGGCTTATGTAGATGATGTCCTCATCAAAAGTTCATCTGTGGAGGAACACATAGCGGAGATCAATTATGTTCTGACCCAGTTGAGGGCCGCCGGAGCAAAACTTTCCTTTCAGAAAGCACAGTGGTGTAGAACCCGTGTTAATTTCTTGGGGCATGAGATTACTCCTCAGGGTCTCTGTCCCCAGGAAAAGAAAGTGGAAGCACTTCAGAAACTGAAAGACCCTACAACTCTGCGGGAACTAAGGAGCCTCCTTGGACTGACTAATTACAGCAGAAAGTTCATTGAGGGCTACGCAGAGATCACCAGACCCCTGATTCATCTCCTGAAGGGGGGGGTCAAGTGGGAATGGGGTCCAGAACAATCCGAGGCAGTAAGACAACTCAAAAGAAGCATCTCACAAGCGCCCTGCCTAGCTTACCCTGTCAGAAACAAGGAGTTCTTCCTGGAGACGGGGTTCTCTAATACGTGCTTGACTGCAGTATTATACCAAAAGCATGACAGGGTCAATAAAGTAATCTCCTATGCAAGCAAAACTTTATCTTCTGTGGAGGAAAAATTCAACGATTGTGAGAAGGCACTCCTGGCAACGGTGTGGGCATTGAAGAATTACCGCCCGTTTATCCAGGGGGAACACATCATCGTGGAGACTCCACACCAGCCTCTTCAATATCTCCAAAGTGACAGAATCCGGGCCGGAAATGTAAGTAATTCCCGAATTACTTCCTGGATTCTGTCAATGCAAGGCTTTCCTGTGGAGGTCAGATATGGCCAAAACAAGAAGAGTCCCCTCGCGCAAGGTCTGGCTGACTTGCATGATTGTGCCAGAGAAAACTGTCTCGAGGACGAAAGTCTAAAAATCAAGGACAACACGGAGGCATACCTTAATTCCCCACACAAAGTCTTTGAAGAGGACAAGTGTGAGGGAATGCCCACTGTCTATGTGGATGGATGCTCCTACCATGTTGACAACAACGGGGAGAAAGAACTGGTGGCCGGCGTAGGGAATGCATGGGTGAATGAGTCCCCAGAACCCTCCGCTGGATACAAAATTGGTCCCCGAAGTACTCAGGTGGCAGAATTGATGGCTGTGCATCAGGCCATCCTCACTGCTGTCCAGCATCAACTCCACAAACTGGTCATAATCACAGATTCGGTTTATGTACGGAACAGGTTAGTGGAGAACCTGGTTAATTGGAAAACCAGAGGCATGTTATGCGCTAATAACAAACCCCTGAAACATGGGAAGCTAATCCAAAACATTGATGATCTGGTCACATTGAATGGGATGACCATCTACTGGAAAAAGATCAAGGGTCATTCCAAAGTAGAGGGACCAGACAAAACTGGAAATGACTTAGCTGATCAGCTGGCCAAAACCGGGGCCATCCAAGGGGATCTAATCGAAATAGAGTCCCTGTTGGGGGAAATCCAGGTCACTGCTATCACTAGGTCCCAGACAAATGCTCACAATGATCTTTCAACTGCCCAATGGAGCAAGGAGACCCCTGATGCTGATTTGATTACAGCTCAGAAGGGGGATCCAATTATTGGGAAGTTTTACCAACACCTTGAGGACCCTGAGAACTTTCCCCTGACGGATACCGATTACAATGGGAAAGAGGACCTTAGAGTGTTGATGAAATGTCCAAAAATATTCTGGATCCAAGACGGTTTGTTGGTAAGGAAATCCAAAGCTGGCCACGATCAGTGGGTGGTTCCTACCTCATTCCGAAGCCTGATGTTAAGTCACGCCCATGATGCGGCCACCGCCGGTCATAGGGGGTTTCACACAACACTGGAAATCTTAAGAGAGGTTGCATACTGGCCACACATGGGGCAGGACCTTGACCAATACTTGAAGGGGTGTCTTGTGTGTGCACAATTTCAGCCATCATCCCTCACGCACCGTGCACCCCTCCAAAAGAGGGGAATGACACTCCCATGGTCAGATTTACAAATCGACTTTGTAGGCCCTGTGATTCGCTCCGTTAGGGGGAATAAGTACATGTTGACTGTGACATGCTTGTTTACCAAGTGGGTGGAATGTCTCCCAGCCCCAAACTGCAAGGCAGAAACGGCAGCTGCCCTGATGATTAACCACATCTTTTCCCGTTTTGGTCTACCTCAAAGGATTGAGTCAGACAGAGGTAGCCACTTCACCAGTGAAGTAATGACAAAGATGGGGGAGATACTAGAGGTGAAGAGAAAGCTACACATTGCTTACAGGCCAGCTTCTTCTGGAGCACTGGAACGCTACAACCGGACAATTGTGAGCATCTTAAAAAGTTTGTGGCAGATTTTGGGCCAAGTTGGGATATCCGATTACCTCTGGTCCTAATGGCCATCAGATCTACCCCTTCATCTGCAACCAAAATGTCACCATTTGAGTTGATGACTGGGCGCAAGATGGTGCTTCCTCAGCATTTGCTCTACAGAACCCAAGAGCAAACGTTGATAAATGCTTCCACAACTCATGAGTATGTGGAGAATTTAAGGAAACACCT
Source organism: Ambystoma mexicanum (assembly GCF_040938575.1). Classification (NCBI taxonomy): domain Eukaryota; kingdom Metazoa; phylum Chordata; class Amphibia; order Caudata; family Ambystomatidae; genus Ambystoma; species Ambystoma mexicanum. Next base: position 1,012,300,560 of record NC_090928.1, read on the forward strand.
TCAACATGCTTTTGCCTATGCTCAGCGGAATCTAGAAAGATCAGCTGAGAGTATGAAGACCCACTATGACCTGAAAACTTCCAGGAAGGAATATCAGGTGGGGGACCGGCCAAACAGCGAAAATTTTTGCCTACATGGAAGGGACCCTATGAGATTAGAGACAAGATCTCCCCTGTGGCCTACAAGATCCGCATCCCCAAAGGCGGTTTGGCAGAGGGGGAAGACAAGTGGGTCCACATTAACCAGTTGAAGTGTTGCCATCCCAGGCACACTCTGCAACAACTGGAGGAATCCTCTGGAATCCTAGAGGGTACTGTCTCAGATTAATTCAGTTCAAACTTAAAATATCCTACATATCGCCTATCAAATTCTGAGTTTCTCAATGTGGCTGTTTTCATTTTTGAATGCAAAAAGAAATGTGCATGTTCATATGTTTTGACTATAAATTTATATGCCACCCCACTATATCAATGGTGGGGGAAAAATGTCTATGAATAGGTTTTGCCGTTCTCCCTTTGTCGTCCTAGGAGAAAGAAAACCTGGAGACTGGCCAAGGAGGACGGTCCAGAGACTGGGAGGACGATCCGAGGGGCCCAGGGTACCGCCCAATATTCCCATCAGGACCGGCGAGGAGAACCGATCGATCAGTACCGGATGGAGGAAAAGATGCTGAACTGTGCCATTTGCAGAATTGGAAGAAGATTATGCGGACAGACCAGTGCGTGGGTCAAACCCCTTGTGCACCCGACTCCCCATCGACTCAAATTCAAAGGGCAGTCACGTGGGGGGGCTTTGTTGGGTGTGCTGACCCACGTTTGAGCTATCATGCTGCAACATTTGGTGCTGTGGGCTTAGAAATTCCAAGATGGCCAAAAAGCCCACATGTGTGCCAGAATCTAGGAGAACCACGCAGTTTGTGCACACTAAAATGGTTGCCTAACTTGCCACCCACCAGTGCGAGCAGGATGGGCCGGGGTGCCATGAGTGAAATGTGTGCCAAAGGAAAAACCGCACTTTAAAATCACCTTTTGTTTCTCTGAATGCCAGCTCAAAATGCCTATTTTCAAACATTGCAACGCATCCAAAAATCTCACTGAACACCAGCGGACATCTGGCAGAATGAAGTATGTGTGCATACTAAATCTGGGAAGTTGAAGAGCCCCAAAACAATGTTCATAACAAGACTGGCTGAGCTCTGCAGGTCTGCAGCAGCCTAACCGAAACTGGATTTAAAACTACCAAAAATCGAAAATGTTTAAATTAACTGAGTGACCTACTTTGAGTGTCACATAGTTTGTCACTGTTGAAATGTCATAGTTTTGAACTTAGAATCAGCATTCTAGCTGCATATGTAAAAATTGTCTTGACTTAAACTGGGGAACAAAAAAAATGACATTTTATCTGAAACCTGGCTTAATGAAACTGACTTCTGCTTGACATCTACCCCCACATGAGTTAAAACCTGCTCAGCCACTCTTCCCCTTGCCAAAAGGAGTTGTCACCTCTCTGATTAGATTAGGGGTGGAGCAGCTACAGGGAGTTGAACAAAGGCCTGTCCTGGGCCCAGACAGATGGTTTATTCGGGTGGTCGTAGATGGCTTCCTTTTGAACAAAGCCCTTCCTTGACTCAGGCAGATGGTTTATTGGGGGGACCGAAAAACAGCCTCCTCTTGGCAGAAGCTGGGAGGGGCAGGGTCTCTGAGCTTGGCAGAAACTGGATAAACTGGTTTCTACACCATGTGACCTGGGAAGACACACCCCTGTTGGCCAGAATATGATTTTAAGAAAGATGTATAACTCATGGTGCGGACTTGTCAAAATTATTTAAATGATACCATAATTCTTGTGATGTTTCTGTGCACATTTTAAGACGCGTTGGGAATTTGTGTGATGTTCTCGGGCAAAACCCCGCTATTTATGGATACTACAGACTCTGTGTTTAAGCTAGAGACATGGGAATTTACTGGAGTATGTATGGACAGGCCGTGTATATGTGTATAATTTTTAATGAAGAACCAAGGTTGCATAACCCACTAAAATCGAAAATGTTGCCGTTTCTGAATGCAAGCCCTCAGGAAGAGCAGATTTGGGACAGAGACTACCTCATGTGATAGGTAATATGTACATGCAATGACAAACCACTATGTATTTGAGAAATGTGTATTTTGATCAAATATAGATTTGTGGGCAAACTGACCAGGGGAGGATCCTCTGACCCATAAAACCTAAAGCATCACTCTGACTCACAGTTCCCTCCCCAATCATGGGAGAGGGGAGAATTGGGCCAATGACAAGTTGAAAGAGGGGCTGGCTAGTGATGCTGCACACACACTCACTTTCAAAAGACATAAAAAGAGCCACTGGAAGCTAGAGAGGATTTTCAATTCCATTTGCTGCGGGACGCTCTGCCGGGAAAATCCATACTTTACCTCCATCAACCTCCAGAGAGCCAACACAGAGACTTCAATCTATCCACCTTCAGATACCAAGACTTTACTTCAGAATTTGTAGCAGAGAGGTCAACTACAAGCTAAATCCCTCTTTTGCAGGCCTCAAATCATTGCAACTATTCACAGCCAGGTGAGCTGTTTGAATTCTTTGCAAGAACCCTTGCCATTTGCCAGAAAGCAGTGTTGTATCCAGAGAAAGCTGTGCAGAAAGATCCAGAAGCAGTGCTGTACCCAGAGAAAGCAGAGCAGTATCCAGAACCAGAGGCCAGAGATCCAGAGTGACCCAGACCGCTGTTAGCAGAACCAGAGAGCTGACCCAGATCACTGTGAAGTGCCGAGACCAGAACCGGAGTCCAGTCCAAAACCTGACCAGATCCGTGGCGAGGCCTAATTCAAAAATATATTGTGAGTACCTAGCAGAACTGTGCAGAACCAATCTCTTAGTTAAAATAATATAATTCAATCTATTTTAATCTAACCAGAACTGCCTCCTAACTGTCACCTGTCATTTGCAAAGCTGTCACCTGTCATTTTCTAGCTGCAAGCTGTAACCTGTCGCTTTGAACTTTTAAAATTTCAAATCCGAAAAACTACCTTTATTTAATCGTCCGTATCTCTGGGACCGTTTTGGGCTAGGAACTTTCCTCTGAAAGCTTAGAATCTCGGCTTTCCAACGAGCCTAGAACCGACTTCCTACTCCCCGTAATCACGATTCTCGCACCTGCGAATTTTGCCGCAATTTGCGATTTGGCCCGTTTTCTTTACTTGTAAAAAGATAGCTGCTTTTGCCTGAACTACTAAATTTCGTTTGCCTCTTAAGAACCATCCCTGAATCATTGCTAGAGTGAGCCTGGACTAATATTAACTAGATACCACTCACCCTGAACCTCCTGAAGGGAATTAAAAGCATTTTCAGCATATTTCTCACTGCATTGTCACCATATTCAAAGCACTTGGGTCTGTGTATCAAAACTCCTATCTGTTGTATAAGCTGCTGGGGGGGAATTGAACTGAATTCTATTTGATTGCATTCCTAAGAACTGAGTCCCATTCTATTCATCTCCTTACATTGCATTAAGGGGGGGGTGAATTGTCCAAGAAAGTGATTACATTGTCTTTTGCTGAAATCCTATCAAGTTATATTCTGTACTGCATTTCATTCCACGTTGCATCCATTTGAAACCATAAAAGTATTGTTGCTATCGTATCCATCCTATAACCACTCATCATTGATTATAAAGAAGTGTGCTAGTGCCGGACTATCCATTATTGATTACTGCTCAGATTAAGTGTGATATTCAATTATTAATTTATTATAAAGTGTGATATATATATATATATATATATATATATATATATATATATATATATATATATATATATTGTTTAAATTATCAAATAAACCGTTTAAACTTGCAAAACAGAACTACTTCTTGGCTCAGTGGGGTCAGGGGGATTCCAAGAGAGGGGTGTTATATAGGGGTAGTCATCCAGAACTCATGAACTGGACGTAAAGATATATCAATAAGGGTTTCTATTCAGTATCCCAGACTAGGTATTGCCTTAAAAATAGTTGGGGAGGAATCCGGTACGAAAACACAGCAAGCGGACCCCACTAGTTTACAAACTCCACCAGGTTCAGCCAGAATGACATCTAATGCCATCCGGTTCTGAAGCGCTACCAATCTGATCGCTTTCTGCTCTAAAGTCATATAGTATATCTGTGGTCCGGTTGATGGTTCTCTCCAGTACTCTCGCTAGTTTCCTGATATCCTCGGAATTCGCTATCTGCCCAAAGAATGGAAGGAATGATTTCGCTACATCTCCTAAAACCTGTGCTGGAGTGTCGCCATTCTCGTCCCGCCGTGGACGAGCCTTCCAAACCTCTACAGTACTTGCTATAAACACCCCAGGTAACAGGATTCCTAGATAACAAGTTCCCTGCCAATCCCTGGGCAACCATGGAAATGCTACATTACCGCAAACAAAATAGATAGGTTCGCCTACATACAAAGGTCTGTCTTCCCCAGTCGAATTTGCAACGTTGGCACAACCTTTAAAATCTCCCATTGACCGGGTGCCATTCCTCTGTATGCAGAAAGAAACTGAATCGGGGCTATGGTTAACAGTATAAGAAGGAGGCACGGCATCCTTATTGCCTATCGGAGCCATTTTAAAGGAAATCAAAGATTGGAAAGGACGAGACAGTCTATCAGAAGGCCTCATAGAAGCAATATTGAGCTTACTCCTATTTGCGAAAAGCGAGCATCCCAGGGGAGTCAGAACACGTTTCTCAAAACTATTCAAATTAGTGTCATCAAAGTTCCCCGAGATGCTATCGTCCCATCGGCCAAAGAACAGTGCTCTAAGTGAAGCATAACAAGCAGTTGTCAAAGGTAAAGGGTGAATATACCAACCTAGCCCCTTATCCCCATGTTGCTGTAAATGCGAGCAGATCCAACAATTGGTTCTGTTAAAGATTGCATGGGTAGCATTCATAATTAGAAGTAGAGTGTTATTTTGATAATTCCGTCTATGCAAAAATCTCTAGGTGACAAGGTATGTAGTTGCACAGAAGGAGTGGGAACAACAGTTATATTTTCAACAGGTAGGAAATCATTCAAAGGGTACATTCTCTCCAAATACCAAAACCCACAACCAACCGTTACTAAAAGTCTCGTGATTATCACCAGTAGACAACAAAATGTTTTCGGGGCCCCCATACATATCTGCTCATTGTCTCTCCTAGTCACATTTTTGTCCAAAAGTTCAGTACGAACGGTAGCGGATGCGGGCATTGTCGTCTTCAATCGAGAAACACCAATTGTTCGTTTGCTGGCGACTCCGGTCGCGCGTCTTCTTAATGTCTTTTCCCACAACCCTTAGCCAGCAGAACCCTTTATGCAATTGGGCCAAAAAAGCAAGCCCTCAAATTCTTTCAATTGTACAGCAAGAGCCGTATTGCAAACCTATCTCCTTGGGCTGAGATTATACTTCACAGTTTCCGGTGCAAAAGAATCAGCAGACAGGATGTCGTCACTTCCCACAGAAGGTGGCGAGTGAACGGAAGTTGGATCAGAAGATGGATGATCCACAAACGATGCAGTGGGAGAGCAAGGAGGCAAGATGGCCGTTTTGTCGGGCCTTACAACTTCCGGAACGGCCTCCGATACTCTCTCTTCATCGTCTGCCATTTCGGGTACGTTGGTTTCAATGTCGGAAAGGGGTACTGCGTCTTCAGTATCGTATGGCACTCGGTGTGGGATCCGTTTGGTGTGGCTGCCGTGGATCCAGTGGCGACGTCCTCCTACCCGCACCGCAGTCTGAGTGACCAGGAGCACCTGGTAGGGGCCCCTCCAACGTGGTGCGAGGCAAGACGCTCTATCGAAGGATTTTACGAGGATCCAATCCCCTGGTCGTAGACTGTGACCGGGGCCCTCGTACCTCACCGGCAATGCCTCTCACACCTGGTGATAAATTGAAAACAGGTTTTTAGTCAATTGGTTACAATAGTCGGAGAGAAGTACATTTTCTACATCGCGCAATGCGCAGCTTTTAGGCAAACCCCAAATATTAGCAGGTCTCCCCATTACCACCTCAAAGGGAGAGAGCCCAGTCTTAGTTTGAGGGGTTGTCCGCATTGAAAGTAACACGATCGGTAAGGCGTCCGGCGATTTTAGTTTGGTGCCGGCACACGTCTTAGCGAGCTTGTTTTTTATGATACCATTGTGTCTTTCCACTAATCCGGCGCTCTGAGCATGTCTGGCCGAATGGAATCGTTTGTCAATTTGCAATGCCGTACATATCTGTAGAATTACAGCAGCGATAAAATGCAGACCATTATCCGACCAGATAACTCTCGGCAAACCGAACCGTGGGAAGCATTCCTTTAACATGGTCTTTGCAGTGGTCATGGCTGTAGCGTCTTTAACAGGGAAAGCCTCGACCCACTTACTAAAGGTGCAAATGACCACAAGGACATATTTTAGATTGTTACATCGCTCCATTTCAATAAAGTCAAAGTGAATCACTTCAAACGGGACAGAAGGAGGCCCAAAGCTACCTCTTGGAGTTGCTGTCCCCTTTCCCACATTGTGTTGTAGGCAAATCATGCAATTTTGGACATAATGCTGGGCAATTTTTGAAATCTTATCATTTACCCAGACTTTCTCTAACATTCTCGTGATCTGTTGAGCGCACACATGTGTGGGACCATGTGCCATGGTAACCATCATTACTATATAGACATTAGGAAGCAACCATTTCCCTTCAACCATGTCCACCCAACACCCATCATCATTGAGTTTCCCCAAGCCCTCAGCCCACCTCTTGGATTCTTCTAATGTGGCATTGGCTTGGATATCCCGTACAGACCCAACACCCTCATCCATTGCATTGGCATCTACAGTCTCCCTTGAAACATACATCTCCGTGAAGAGATCAAAGGCAGTTTGTCTAACTATTTGATCAGTGAAATCATTCCCTTTCCCTACATCATCTATAATCGTGCGATGTGCTGCGCACTTAATGATTGCTAACTGACTAGGGAGCGCAAGCGCTGAAAGCAATTGTACTATCAGGGAGCCATGTTGGATCTTGGTGCCATGCGAAGTTAAAAACCCTCTCTCTGACCAAAGTCTCCCAAAGTTGTGAGCCACCCCAAAGGCATACTGGCTATCAGTATATATGTTTACTGTTAGCCCTTCCGAAAGCTCACAAGCTCGAGTCAATGCTATAATCTCTGCGGCCTGCGCAGAGTTATGCGTAATTCTCTTGGTCTCCACAACCGTACTCAATGTAGTGACTGCATAAGCAGCTGTGGATGTACCATCCAGTAGTTTGAAGCAGGAGCCATCACAAAACAGCTCCCCTTGTGGGTTATCCAAAGGAGTGTCCGTCAAATCAACTCTGCCTTTTGTATCTTGTTCAGTAGTATACCGACAGTCATGTGACTCTTCGTCACCGCAAACAGTATTTTGCGGGAAAGGTAGGAGTTCAGCCGGATTAAGAACGCAGCACCTCCTAATTTGAATGTGGGGAGCAAACAAGATTAATTCATATCTTGTCAGTCGTGCGGAAGTGAGGTGTTGCGTTTGGGTTTTGTTCAATAGAATATCTACAGAGTGAGGCACCATCAGGGTTAAATCATGGCCTAGGACCATTCCCTCACTCTGTTTTACAGACGCAGCAGCAGCAGCGACAGCGCGCAAACATCTTGGCAAAGCGCATGGAACAGGATCAAGGGCGGAAGAGTAGTAACCGCATGGCCTATTCTTCCCTCCATGTTCCTGCGTTAATACAGCCAAAGCACATCCATCACATTCATGCACAAACAACACAAAGGCCTTCTCATAGTTCGGTGTGCCCAAAACTAGCGCCGAACATAATGCAGTCTTGAGCAACTCGAATGAATGTTGATGCTCCGTATTCTATGGCAATGGCGAAGAAATACCCTTCTTCGTCAAGGCCAACATCGGTTTTATCACTAGTGAGAAGTTTGGGATCCATAACCTACAGTAAGAAGCCATACCTATCAAGGCTCTAACTTCCTTTTGTGTATTTGGGACAGACATGCCAGAAATGTGTTTTATTCTTTCAGGTGTCAATCTTCTTCCCTCCTTTGACAGGAGATAGCCTAAATAGGCGACCTCCTGGCAACAATATTGAAACTTTTTAAGCGAAGCTTTGTGACCATGCTTAGCTAGATGGATGAGCAACAACACAGTGCCCTCTTTACAAGAGCTCTCAGAGTCAGCGGCTAAAAGCAAATCATCAACATATTGAAGCAACGTACAAGTAGGGGGCAATCCAAGGGTATCAAGCTGCTCTTTCAAAGCCCTACTATAAATACTAGGACTCTCAGTATAACCTTGAGGTGCACAAGTAAATGTGAATGAGCGTCCCCCTAAGGTGAACGCGACAAGTATCTACTATCCTCATGTATAGGAATACCGAAGAAAGCATTCTTTAGGTCCACAACACTGAAGTGAGTAGCCGTAGCTGGAATCATGGTTAATATTGTCGTCACATCAGGCACAATTGGAAATTGTGGAGCGACGACTTTATTAATGGCACGTAAATCAATTATAAAACGAAATGGAATTGCATTATCACCTTTTTTGTACACGGGTAAAATCGGACTATTGCACAAACTTCCTGCAATCTCCTCAATCACCCCACGATGCACAAAATCGAAAACAATGCTCTTCAAAGCTCGCTCGCCTTCAACTGAGATCTTATACTGTGGAATACGGGGCAGCTTAATTCCATGTTTCAAAACTATTTTTACAGGCTAAATCTGCAAAACACCGACATCATTGTCATCAACTGCCCACAAACACTCTGGTACATTACTGAATTCTGGCGGCAAAGGTCTAGTCAAGAATTGCGAAACAGAACATTGCTGTGGTGAAATCGTCAAACGCACTCCATCAGAAGAACAATGAATTACCGCATTTAATTCCTTCAACAGATTCAACCCCAGCAAATTCTCTCCACAATTCGAAGTCAAGAGAAATGGACAGTGGTCCGTAAAGGGAACCAAAGAAATAGGTACCGGTGAAGAAACCGGACAAACAACTGGTGTGCCAGAAAACCCTACAGAAACATTGGTTTGCCCTGACAGTGGAATGTTTGGAACCCGAGAATGATCAATGGAGCACTTCTGTGCTCCAGTGTCTATCAAAATTTGATGTTTCGTATTTCCCACTGGTACACAGGGGACGGTTTACTGGGGAAAAGGTTAATCAATGTGCCGATAAGGGCAAGACAAAACAACTAATGAGATTTGTATTAACCGTGGTCCTATTCTATTGGACACAGGGTAAGGAGCTGGTCTGGTGCTTTATTGGGTGGAGGAAGGTGTCATGTGTGATATCTGGTCCCAAGCAAAGTAGGGCGTGCTACCTGGCTGGAGGGTAGTCTGGCTTGGTTAGGTTTGTCTGGTCATCAACAACCTGAAGGATGGGATGGGGCGGGGGAGCGGAAAACCAGGATGGGAGTGGGGGCAACCAGCACTATTATGTGAAAGAGTGCGAGAGGGGGATTAAATCTTGTATTCTTAAATCTAGACAGCTAGATATGACAAGTGCAAAAAAGGAGGCATCCGGATGGACATGTAATTTTATTTTAACCTTGATGACTCAAAAGTTCCTTGCAAGAGGGTGGTTGCCCGGGGGGTGGATGGGTGATACCAAATTATCACTAAGAAATGCACTATCCCACTAGTTATGGGATGGAAAAGCCCATGCTTTCTGGGTTTTTCTCAACTTCATGCAGTAACCCCTGTTGGTCTTGGGGGTATCATAAAATGTTGTGGTGAAGCCACAACAGGTGAGGTCGACCGGTTTCGATGGTTCGTGAGTGATTACCGACCATCTTCATCAGGACAAGATCGATCTTCATATGCTACTGAATAGTATCTGTCCTCTTAGTAGGGTAACAGTAACAGGCTGCAAGGGGATCCTGGAATGGGAGACACAAGAAACATAATTGCAGAGAGGACATGAGTTAACCTGCAAACAAGGGATGAATGAAGCAATACAGTGGCAAGAACTGGCGGTGCTACAGCATTGAACCCCAATATCCAACGAATCACTGTCCACTGGCAGATGTATCTATGTGATCAATGGGATAACATATGAAACATTTGTTGCATCTTGCATTTTTTCATCTGCTATATGCTTTTCTGTTTCATCTACAAATGTCTCTCTCTTCCATTCATCCTCTCCACTCATTGGTATTTTTCTTGTTTACTCACTCGTGTTGCATTACCAACTTTTCTTGTCTTTTGCTTTGTTCTAGCCTTCTGGCGCACCTGTGAATTCTACCTTTTGATTATTGCACTTGTTTATTCCCCGGCATCACGTCCCCCCCTTGCCGCATGTCCGTCCTGATCACGCACCCCTTCAATCGTTCACCCTCTTCACCCACCACACCTGACTCAGGCTCTTTGCCTCGCAGCCTCCCCTGCAATCCCACACGAGGATCCGGTTTCCTCCTCTTCCTTTCACTTGCCCGCTCCGTCACGAGTCCTAGTTCCCTGGTTGCCCCCACTCCCATCCTGGTTTTCTGCTCCCCCACCCCTTCCCATCCTTCAGGTTGTTGGTGACCAGACAAACCTAACCAAGCCAGGCTACCCTCCAGCCAGGTAGCACGCCCTACTTTGCTTGGGACCAGATATCCCACATGACACCTTCCTCCACCCAATAAAGCACCATACCAGCTCCTTACCCTGTGTCCAATAGAATAGGACCACAGTCAATACAAATCTCATTAGTTGTTTTGTCTTGCCCTTATCGGCACATTGATGAACCTTTTCCCCAGTAAACCGTCCCCTGTGTACCAGTATCTCCCTACGGTTTGGGAAGGCAATTGCCACCCTGGCTCTTTGAGCTTTAATTTACCCTGTTGTTTTTTCCTCCTATTTCCCACTACCATTTCAACGTAGGGACCTTTCTGATTAACGGGAATAGGTGTAGGTTCCAAACCCTGCTTCGGGCAATCCTAACGAAACAAAATATCATCAAAAGGAAGCTCTTCAGATAGATATGCAGCAGAAGGATGATCAAATATGTTTCTAGTATCCACACTCGAAGTCTGATTATCCTGTGAAAAAAGTTGTTGGGGATCCTGCGAAAACTGGCCTCTACCAGGGCCCCCTACACCCGGGCGTCCTCTGGATCGTCTACCCATATTTCCAAATGTGTTATTCGACCTCTGTCGAAGGACGGGGCATTGTGCACGCCAATGTCCCTCCTGGAGACAATAGGCACACTGGTTAATATTCACAGGACCCAAGGGCACATTCCCTTGTGGAACATACTGACCTCTAATCTGCGAACTACCCCCTCTGGGGCCTCTAACAATTTGCTGTAACAATACTTTAGTCTTCAAATCACCTTTTCTCTTCTCAACTCTATCTTTTTCATTATTGACACGGTTCTCGTAGTACTGAGCCATGTGCAGTACTTCTGATTGGGATTTCGCCTGCCAAGCGCTCTCAGAAGACATAATTTGTGACTGGATGTCAGGCAGCAATCCACGTACAAATTTGTCCACAAATAATCTTTTCCCAGACTCTGTGCCTAAGTCTTGTCCACTGAAATCCGAGAATACCTGTTCGAACCGATTAAAGAACTCGGTAGCACCCTCAGATTTTCCTTGGACACAGGCCGTAAGCTTGTCCCAAATAATTCTCTTTTCGGGGATTATAGTTTTCAGTTTTGCAATGATTCTGTCAGGCAAAGTTAGTATCACCTGAGGTGGTCTCTCACCAGCTGGCCTTTCCCCATCAAGCCTAACTATGTTAGCCCATGTATCTCCCAACCCTGGTACATCGTCTATAGTTCTAACTTGTTTCCACAAATCTACAGGCAGGAGTACAGGGAATAGCAAATCAATGTCGCCTAGGGTAAACACTGAGGACTGCAAAACGGACTCTATCTCTTTATAGAACCCTGTCGGATTTTTCCTAATGTCAGGAATAGTTTGTCTAATAGTATTCACTTCCTGTCGTGAAAACGGGACGTGAACAAACTGCGATACATAATGTGCAGGAATGTCCACAGCAGGTGTACCTGCTGCAGCATTAGCAGGAATCTCAACCTTTGGGACAAATGTCGGAGGAACCTCTCTCATAGGCAACTGAGATGTAGGCAACTCCGAAAGCTTACTAAGCAACAGAGCTAAGTCGAGCGCTAAAGCAGTTGAAGAAGTGTCAAGTGAAAAAGCTCTCTTATAAATGTTCAATAACTCTGTGGGACAACTAACCTTTCTCTTTAAACATTCATCCTGCAGGTACTCTACCATTACCTGTATCACTTTCCTCTGCATTTCTAGCGTATATTGACTGTATGTGTCATATACCTCAACTGGAGTTATCAATATGTCTGAAATCCATCTAATCGCATCTTTTGTACAAATTCGCGCCTCCTCAGATGTCGATTTACGACACGGAAGAAATCGTTTCTGTACATACATACTTTCTTCTTCGTCATCCTCATTCCGTAACCTTTCCAACTCCTTTCTATACTCAAATATCCTCTCAACATGCTCATGTACCTTCTCCACAGTGTCTCTTGAAAACGCTTAAGTATTCAGGTCCCTCAACCCTTGTGGGAGGTCTGCATTATTTAATTTACCCCACATTACACATAAATGAATCCCTAAACCTTCAATGAAAACATTTTTCTCAGGAAAATTATCCATATTAGAAAGTGTGGCAAGAACATTAGCTCGATCATCTCTCTCCATACAATGCTTAGCCCATGCAAACCGATCCTGTTTCTTTTCTGTAGGAACAGTATTACGAGTAACAATCCTCGACCCCGCACCATGATCAAATACAAGCGGTACAGAACTACTTGGGAGTGGGGGTGCAGGCAAATTCAATGGAGGTACTATTACTGGTGCAATGGGAAGAGGCAGAGGAGCAGGTGGAGGAACAACAACCGGAGGAATAGGAACAACAGGTTGAGCAGGAAGAGCAGGAATAACAGCAGGAAGAGGTACAGCAGGAGGAAGAGGAACATACGGAGGTGGTGCAGAGGCACCAGGCCTTCGTTCATTTAACAATTTGTCGATAAACTCATCAGAAACATGAAGATCTTTAGAAGGATAGATTTTCTGAATACCGAGTGAGAAAGCCTTGTCCATATTCCTAACCGACTCAGACTGTTTGTCCTGATCATATAACAACGCCTTTTCAGCATTTGTTTTATGACGGCGCACATGTTTTTCCCTACTTTTAAGCTGCTGCAACGCTTCTCTTTTCCAATTTTGCAAAACATCAAATGCTGCAGGTCAGGCCTTCTTTTTTAACAAGACTGACTCTAAATATTCAATACGAGGGATCTCAAAACTACCATTGACTGGCCACTGAAGTTCGGAGGCATGTCTGGTTTGTCTGTGCCAAATTTGATTAAATACTACACTTCCAATGCCATGCTTACAGTACATAGTACATGCCGGCGACCCCTCCTGTGGTGCCGGGCGGCTAAATTCCAAAGATTGTCTATCGCTGCGGAATAATGCCCTAAAGCAGCTAGACAATTTCCCAGGCATTTCTCAAATACTCTGTGTTACCTGGTCAATAATTGTGTCTGCAGATACAATGCGCCAAATTCAAATTGTCAGGGTTGAATTAAGAGTCGGGTAACAAATCACCTGACCAAACCTAAGGAGGACCGATCGGTTTACAAAGGACTTACCTAACAAATTTTACCTTGTGTATGGTGATTTCGGCAAATCTGCCCGCCTCAAAAAATTGACCCTCGTCAAGATGCCGTCTCAGACCACACGGCTATCGTCCAGGGAACGGATTGTGCAGCGCTGTTGAGGTGTCGCCTCTCGTTCAGTCGGGCCCGTTATGTCACACCGTCCGATCCCGGTCCGATAGCGTGCGTCAACCTTCAATAATCCGGCATCAATCTTGAGGGTCCCTATTCCGGGCGCCAACTGTGAAAACAAGGAAATAAGATGAGGCAGGGTAACCAAAAAGGAAACACACCAAACACAGGTTACAAAGGAACATACAAAGTACTTTATTTTATACTGAATCCAGTTACAAAAGAACAGAACAAAATTCAGATAGCTATCGACCCTCAGTACAACACAGCGAACTCCGGCGTGGTTCGGTGTGTTCAGTGAGTGCAAAAATTCATTGAAACAGTCAGGCTTTTATACATTTCAAGCCTGCTGTTCAGCCCTCCTTTGGGTTAACCATTCCATAAATTAGTTACTGCTCTAGGGTCCCTTGCCAGGTCAAATCTAGTTAATCTTAGGTTTCTACATTAACAAGAAGAAATGGTAATAATGTATGCTCTAGGCCTAACATTACAATGCGGGACTTAATTTATACAATATAGTTAAGCAGGTGTTCTCATTCAATTATAGATCAGTTTCGGTGATACAGGTAATCCATTGCACACAGGTCAGCAGAAGGACAAGGTCTCAGCTCATGACCCTAACAAGTGGCCTGCAGGCAAGTTATACATTAGCTGTACAGAGGTCATGACAATCAAGTTCTGTTCTGAATAACATAGGCTACCATTTTAGCTCACATGGTGACTTTATAGAGCAAGAAAACCTAAAATGGCGGCTTGACCCAAAATGACAGTTTACATGGTTTCTAAGGTCAGGACCTTGCAATGTGAGTTTATTCACATGTAGTTTATAAGCAGCTTGTTAGCAGCTTGGCGTAGGCCAATATACATATATTCATAGCAATAGGAGGCACAATATAATTTCTAGTTTGACAGATGTGTGGCCTTTATATGACTTTATATGTTCTTCTCTAGACTGAGTGTGACCTGGTAGGGCAGAATGGTGACGCAGTACTGCATTAAGTCATGCTGATCATACACTAGATTAACCGAAGTTGTATAAGAACACCCCGAGTAATACACAAATTCACATAAAGGGGGTTTTTACCTGAAAGAGTGTCTATAAAGGTCAGATGGAACTATCACAGAGTATGAACAGAAAACGGGCACGCTGCATGAGGACACAAAAACCAAAACAAAACGTTAAGACTTCCCAGGCAGCAAGATGATGAAGCTGGTGAAGCTAAGGGCTCACTGAAGAGGGGAGTCCAGGAGTAAGTGCAGATCCAGCATGGACAAAGTTAGTATGGGAAACAAGGTTTGAAGCACAGCAGGTGGAGCAGAAGAGACAACGACAATCAATCCAGGAGACATGCAGGATTTGGTACATGGCAGGTTGATAGCAGCAGAGGGACAGACAAGACAGTCTGGGAAACAAGGCATGGTTCGGTACACAGCAGCAATAAACAGGGACTAGACTGGGTACCAGATCAACCGGAAAGGAACAATTGCAGCATTGTTGAGCATGGCGCCTTCTTCGGCAGCTCCTTTCTAATGTTTTGTCTCCCTTGACCGATGCTCAGTCGTGTCTGGGACAGTGGCGGAGGAACACAATGGTGAAGGCTGCTGGTAATTGTAGTATGGGTGTGTAAGCACCAGTGGAGGTGCCACTAATTCCAGAGCTGTCGTTCTGGATGTTAGATGTGCCCCAGAATCGAACAGGGTGGAGGTGAGCTCAATATAGAAGGAATTAGGTTACTCTACATTAGAATATGTCGAGGCCACTAAAATGAAGGATCTGTGTTTGTTCTGAAAATTGGGATGATTTTCTTTAAGACTATCATCTGAAAGAAGAAGCTATTCAGGACAGGACTAATCTGAGAACCCAGTGTCATACATATCATGTTCAGGAGGACACCAAGGCTCACTTAATAGAGTCGTAATCGAGATGGACTGAGAATGATTGTGCCTTTTTGTTCCAAACAACATTAGGACTCTTTTGGCCACAATAACCTGAAGCAATAGGCCCCAAGCACGGGGGGAATTACCATTTCAGGTAATGCCCCGGTGCCCATCGCAAGGGCCTTAATGAAGGCCTTAGGGCATTACGTGAAGTGGCAATGCCTCCGCTGCGAGGGGCCTGTTGCTATTAGGATCCTGGCCCATAAGACTCGGGTACTAAGAGCATTTTTGTACTGTTTAAAACGCTCTGGCTTTTGGAACAGACAAACAATGTTTAAAAAATGGCTGCCGGGAAGGGAAAATGAAGTCCGTTTTCCCTTTCCATGGTGCCATAGAAAATTAATGTCAAAAGTAAATAGGGAAAAATGTAAACAAAAAAATGGACACCATGGAAAGGAGAGAAGGGACTGTGTGTAGTGCCTTCATCCTTTCCATGACGGCATGTCACGGATCGGGAGCGGATGCGCTGGTAACATAAGTGTTCCAAGCGCATCCGCTCCCGAAATGGACAGAAAAGAAGGTTAAGTGGGGTTTGGAAGGTGGAGATGGAATTCTTTGGATTAGGGTGGAGGGGAGTAGGGAGAAGGGGAACAACACTTACCTCGATCCCCGGCGGGGGAAGATGGCAGCATCCAGCCATGTGGTGGCTTGGAGGAGGGATTACCCCGTTCCACGCCTCCTCATCGGCTGAGTGGCTGACACCTTCCCCCCGGCCAGGGACAGAAAGGAAGGAATCTTATGGCGAGAGGGATTCCCGGTCGGGTAACGCCCCGGTAAGGGCCCTTGAGATTGCATGTTACAATCTCCTTGTCCCTAGCCGGGTACTAATTTTAAAAAGGCAATTGCACAGAGAACACGTTCACTATCCTTTCCTAACACCTGAAAATAAATGCAGATGTTTTCAGCATAAGATTGTCCCTCGATTATGAAAGGTGAAAAAGGAAGGCCGAGTAAATAGTGAAAAAGGAGAGGGGGGTTCTGAAGATGCCACACTCACTATCTCTGTGGTTGAGTAAAAGGTTGCAGTTTCACCTCATGGGTTCTTGGAGGAAGGAAAGAAGCCAGCTGAGTGGTTCTCGTGAGATATAAGAAAATGATGACCATCTAGCTCCACCGCTCTTCATCCATCTTCACCAGTTCGTCATCCCAGCATGTGAGCAACAGGTGATGATAGAGATTTCGGTGCATCTTCAGTTGGTTTGTGACTATTTTTACCATCACTTTTGCAAAAAGGAGGAGATTAGTGATGGGTCTAAATTGCCCCCTATATGAGGTTCACAATAGGATCTCTTGAGGAGAAGAGGGACAATTCAATGTACAGGAATTAACACTGCAATTTACACGAATGAACCAGTAATAATTGTGGCAAATAATGGGGCAAAGAGCTAAGGGTGTTTGGTGAGACTCTGCCCTGGGAAAGTTTCTGCATCAAAGTCAGTCGGTTTCATTGAGGCTAGAATCTGTTTAATATCTGAAGCATTAGTGAGAACCAAGGAGAATATTGTGGAGCTGGTGAGACTGGGGTCACGGAACAATGGAGCCAGGTATCTCTGGAAGGGTGATGTCTGCATCTACATTTACGGGGAATGTCAGTCCTCCCTAATCCCAAGCCATACTACTCCTGATCCTTATTGCCTGGCCATGAAATCTGTGTTTTCACTGGAAACCCACTATTACCTGCCTTTTGGGGGTGTTCTGCCCACAGAACAAGTGGAAAGGGAAGACATGTTCCTACTTGCTCTCTGAAGAAAATGATTATGCATATTATAATGCTACAAACTATGAAGGACATTCAAATAAAAGAATACTTCCCAAAACACCCTGGAGATGTATTGGTCCTGTCTGTGCAAGCACTGCAACAGAAATATGTGCCAGGCAATGGAGACTGCACCGGCAGAGAAATGGCCATGCAAATCCCTAGATCTCCATGACCAACCGAAGGCAGGTGTACAGATACTTGCGCATAGGAATCACTGTGCAGGGGTTGGATCACATGTTGGATGTAGGGGTGCGTGAACACAGATGGGGGACCCTGTGAAGGTACCCCGAGTTGTGGGCCTGCTTGCGGGGGACTCCACACACCGTTTCAAGGGTGTGTGTAATCACGCCCGGGTAAGCACACAAATGTGGCTGTTCTGGTTGTTTATGCTTTGCGAGGGGGCATGTCGGGGGCGTTTCAGGCGCAACTTGCAAATATGGTTACTTTGCGCAGTAGATTCCATGAATACGCGGGGCACGCATTATTTATTCTCTGCAAAGACTTGTGCAGTGTCCTTCTCTGCACGCAGCAATTGTTGGGAAAATGCACACTTTTCCATGAATCAGGCCCTTTGTCGTGTTCTGACTGATCCATTAAAAAAATTGTGTGATACACCTCTCAGAGCTATGAGTAACAATGAAGGATGCATAGTCCTTTGGAAAATCTCAATCTCGACTCTCATCTGGATCTTTAAAGTCATTAGTTTGCTCATTTTGTTAGTAGTGGGCTACGCAGTCGTCTTCTCTTTAGTAAAGATGGATGATCCCATGCATGTATCAATGCACTGCTTTGGGAATTCGAAATTATGGGAACTTGGCAACATGTATTCGAAAACACAAGTAGTTAAGAAAATGAGTATCAGTAATCCATAAATATAATACTCATCATTAATGTAACTCAAAAGGCATTAAGGATTCTATCATGATGTACATGATCCAGGAATTGATGAACAAGATATCTTGGGTTTAAAATCCACACCATTTTACAGAAAAAGGTCCCTTCTAGAAGCAGAATGTGATGCCAATGGCTCTATAGAAGTACTTAATTTGTTGACACTTTGATTCACACTACATTCCTCCAGAAGATGTGTTCTTCATTTTGTTGTATGTATTTGGCTTCTTTATATCATATCATATTGTGATAGTTTATAATATTCTCAATAGATCCTTTTATTTTCATTCCCTCATTTTACATAGATATAGCTGATACACCTTATAAGATTAAACTTATGATGTAATCATATATAGTACATTCTCCCAGTATCCACAGTGATGGTTAATGATACAATGATTGAGGAAAATATATGTGCATTGGGCCAGAGGGGTGGGCATTGGTGACCAGATGCTAGATATACATGGTTAAAGTACTGAGCATACAGGAATGTTATGGCTCATTTGGAGAAAGCTTGAGTGATGCCATTCATGGTCAGGTATGTCATTCAGTGTTTGAAGGGAAAGATATTGTAGGCTCCTACAAGGGACGACAACCCATTAATTCCAAGAATGTTTCAGACACCTCTTCAGATGACCTTCAGTAGAACTAAAAAGATTGAGACTGTTTTAAAGCAATAGACCTTGAACGCGGAGTCGAGACGCTGAGTCTTTTGGTTTGCAGTACCTGCAGGATACTGTGCGCGGCGAGCTATGAGCAACGAGGACTTCCAGTCCACTTTCTCTGTCTTTTGATTCAAAAACCCATCCAGACTGTGGAACGGGTCCCGGAGTCGAGACACTGAGTCTTTTGGTCTTTGGGTCCTTTGGGTTCTTGGGTCGGCGGTATACCTGCTGATCACCCCACGGCTGGACCTTACCTCACGGCTGTGGTGGATAACTAGAACAGAAGTATTCTCCCATCCGCGTTCCCTGGCACGTTGCCGTGCCTGCCACCACCAGAGGAACTTGCGGTTTGTGATCATTTTGAACTGCCAATAATTTGACATCTATCATCGACCTTTATCGTCGACCATTAACCCTGAGGGTTAGAATTAACAGGAGACTGCGGGGGCTCGCCCCTTTGATCCTGATCCCAATACCGGCCCCTGAAACCACGAGCCACCAGTGCTTTTCAGTGCTCACCTGCTCTTAGCAAACATTCTGCGCCTCTTTGTCTGATCACTAGCTCTGACGACCGGAGCTACCAGGAGACTGCGGGGGCTCGCCCCTTTGATCCTGGTATCACTCCGTCCTTGGTGTCTGGTACCATATAAAACTACTGCTCTCCCATACCATCAGACAAAGTACGGAAAATCTTGCAATCAGATCACTGCAGAACTTGCAGAACTTGCAGTAACTATCTTTCCTCGCCTGTGCACGCAACTACCTAAGAAATGTCTTCCCGATTAAATACATCTAGCGCTGGAGGAGATCAGTCCCAAACAGAGAAATCGGGTCCTCACACCAGGCTACAAGGAAAGCGTGCCAAGAAACACCAGTCCACTATGATGAATGAATCATCACAACCTTCAATAAAAGAAGTCCTACTTAAGCAAGAACTTGTGAAGGGAATAATGCACCCATTCACTTACCAAGGGCCAAATAGAGACATACATGGCGAACCTACCCAGACCATCGGCACCAATTCGACAGTAGTCAACACACAGGGATTAGAGGTAATCTCCCGTACTCCATCTCAGAGAGAAACCCCGCTATCGCCAGAAGACAATCTGCAAGTAATGGCGGCAAGTCTCCCTCAACAAATCGTAGAAGGGCTGATATTGATTTCTCCTACTTGGGATAACAGCGATGCCAATCCGAGCTCAAACAAAATTCCGAGGCCGGACACAGAGAATACAGCGACCACTGTTTCAAATATGGAAGCCCTTACCATATCTCCGTTAACTACGGTACACCTGCTGCAAACCCCATTGAGGTGTGAAAAACCCTGCTCAAAAGGAAGAGAAAATCTAACAGTCTCACCTAATATGGCCAGTCAAGGAATTGGTAAAACAGATCAAGCCATCGAGACAAATCTGGCCCTCCTATCAAAGACGATCACAGCACCTTCAACTATGCTCCCCCGAGAGCACATACTGAATCATGAAAAACCTGACTCATCAAAAAAAGTAAAAGCCAGGCAAGCCAAACTGAGATGGCTGAAATCTAATACTGCTAAGAGCCTTTCTAAAGCTGAAAGCTCTAAAGACACTCAACAATCTAGAGCAAAAGTAGCCCGTCTGTCTTTAGACATCATTGAAATTGAATCACTGCTGACCAACATCGAAAAGAGGAAAGAAGTTTTCAGAGGCACACGGGCAAAGTGGCTAAATGACCTACCAACCACGTCAACTCCAACCTTGCCCACCAAATTGATGGCAGAGAACTTGGTGCCAAAAAAAACTTCCAAACGAAAAGACCAACCGATAAAGAACCTAAAGCACGTATATGATGAAATGGACTCCTCGTTCCCTTTCGGTTCAGGCACACAGAAGAAGAGTGACACCCCTCTTAACTATGAAGAAGAACAGGACGCATTCAGCAAAGCATTATCCCCCACCCTTGAAGACCAATCTCCTCAGAGGATCCCGACTACAATGCTCGATCTACAAAATATGCTCACAACCGTCACCACACAAGCCATGATTCTGTTCTGTAAGCTGTACGAATCAATAAATGAAAGTACTAAAGATCAAGCTATGCTCTTAGCGTTAATCCACATGAAGCATATCCATCTAGAAGCCTTCATCACCAATGTAGAAAAACGATTAGACAGAGAAGCGGAACTCTCCCATCAATGGCAAACAAGACTCTTCAACATGGCTGCAGCTGAACGCGCTGAAAAAACCATGCTAGCTGCCACAATGATTTTCCTGACGAAGGCTCATCCTGTGTCAACCACCAAAGCTCCGCAAGATCCCCTAACGGATCCTTCAACCAGCGTAATTCTACCGGTTATTATGCAAAAGCCACTATGGTTATCAACCTCTAGGGCAACCTCAGCCGTTGGCCTCCAGTATGTTAACACGAACCCATCAGATACGTTAAGAGTACCGAAACCTCCAGATACTTTTCAGATATTTTCAAATAAGAAAACTTACAAGGAGATGCAGCAGGTGAAACAGACTCCAAAACCTCAAACCAAACGAACAAAGGGGAATAAACAAACAGGCTCCCGAGCCTTCTTAAGGAATATTCCGGGAGGCCCTGAGCTTAAGAAACAGAATAACTGCACCCCGAGAAATCTAATGAGATTAGACCCAAAGGGTGACCACACGACAAGCCCGAGACAAGGATCCTCCAACACCCTGGAAGCGAAAACAGAAGATCTCCTCAACCTCAGCACGTATTCAGCTCACCAAGAGTCCAATGAACAGTTACCAAAAATCAATGAATCGATACTCGTAATTATAGATGAATATGCAATTGACCTCACGGAGTCATTAAAGGAATCGAATCTGTCCTGTGAAACAATCTCAGATGCTTCTCTCCACCAAACAGGAGACCTCCCAAACATATCAGATGACCCGTCAAACTATTCGCATGAAACAAGTTTTCTATCTGATAAAACTACTGAGACTGAGGCGTCTACATCAGCCTTGGCAATTGACTCTCCACACATCCAGAGAAAAGACATAAGGAATCCTCACAAGACCGATACTTACATTCTACCACAATTCAAAAAAGCAGAAATGTATTCTACGACTAGCCTGTATTAATGAATCAGGTACATCCATCATACTCAACAGGACTAATGTACTAAGATTGCTCCATGCAATCCCAAAACTTAAATGAATTAACTCACAAGATATAAAGATAGTGAGTTTTGAAGATGAATACTACCTAGACAAGGTCTAGATCGAACTTTACACCCCGGAGATCATGATCCGAATCTTAGACATGGCCACGCCACTGCTCTCATTAGGATTTGCACTAACGCCAACTGCGGATGAAACAAGTGATGCTGTTGACGCTACACGCTCATATGAACAACAAGTGAACTGCCCTGACGATGATATTAAGTCGCGAGATGATAGACCAGCACGACATATGAGCACTAATTCATATTCTGGAAGAATTCACACGCCTACATCAACCAACCAGTGTGATACTAACAGAAAACTACAAATTAAACAACGCTTTTGGAGAGATTATGATGAAGATCCATCACAGTCTTCGACACCTCCAGAACCTTGCTCATAACCATCAATCGAAACAAAGAACGATAGATGGAAACTATGCTCGTGGAATACGAGAGGATTCTCCCATCTCTTCGACTCTCCAGACTCACTACTAGAATCCTGCCAGATTATATGCCTTCAAGAGACGTGGCTGACTAAAACCCCAGCTTGTGATGGATTTATTACTGCCCTCAACCCAGCGCTGAAAAGCTCTAGGGGCCGCGCGGCCACAGGCCTATTGACACTGGTGAGGATATCGCCACAATAGAACTTTGTCGAAACAGAAAACATAAATCCGTGGACACAATTGACCATAATCAAAATCATTATTGAGACGACCCCAGAATGCCTACCTGAACCACAATTGAAGCCAATCAGAATGATTGCAGTCATCAACGTGTATTGGAATCCAGTTGCAATTAATGACAATTGCTTCTTGGATGGCGTATTCATAACAATGGACAGAATCAGTGGCAAATTCCCAGATATAAACTTCATCCTCTGTGGAGACCTAAATATTCATCTGTATGACACCAACAGATTCCTTAAGCAATTTGATGACCTTTCAACCAGAGCCCTACGCTGGACTAAAGAAATCTCGATGAGAAATCTACAGCTAATAAAGCAACCTCATGATGCTCAGAACTTGCTGATCCCGACCTGGACTGGTCAAAAAGCTACCACCATCATCGACTACATATATTTATCGCCAGCCATAACAACACATTATTGGAATTTCAAATAACATCTACTAATCAGAGTGATCACTTCATCCTCTCGATAGCAGTTGCGGGAGTGGACGAGCCCGCCCCCTGTCCCCCTCCTCCTCGGTTAGAAATTGTTGGAGGTAACATCATCCCGCAAGTATTCCAACAAACACCTCTGCCAGATGACCAGAAAATAAATTCCAAAAAAACAAGCCTGCCACAGAGAAACCGATCCACCAACGTCACTACAACCAAGAAATAGTTAAAAAAAGAAAATTGCTGTGCCAAAACCTGCGCAAATGGAGAAAAGATCCAAGCCCGGGAAACCTGGAAAACATCCGGAAAGCAAAGCAAGCATACAGAAACTGGACCAAATCAAACGTGGTGGCCCTGCAGCAAACAGATGCCGAAGCTATGCTACAAACACTCAGAAACAAGAATTTGAGATCTCTTTGGGATATACTAAATAATAATCCCCAGCAACAACAAGCGATGGTATCTAATGTCACCCAAAAGAATTGGATCGCACACTTTTCTAATCTCTACAAATCGCGGAATAGCGACGAAAATATGGAGATAGCGACAATCTCAAATCAATGGACCATCTCCTGGGAGAAGCACATATTTGCAGAAATGATTGGCAAACTAAATTCCTCCAGAGCACCCGGATGGGTTATCTAATGCTGCCCTGAAGCGTGATCCGGAGACTTGGGCGAACCTAATGGATCTCATACTAACCTTAATAAATACAGTCAAGTTATTACCATCTACTTGGACCAAAGCGGTACTGATTCCAATTTATAAACAGGGCAACAGAGATAACCCGGCCAACTTTAGACCAATTGCCCTGCTAGATCCTTTGTGAAAATTGTTCGCCTCATATCTGCTACAAAACTTAACCACATGGGCAAAAGCTTCCAACCAGTTGGATAGTCGACAAACCGGCTTCACCGCGAACGTAGGAACTAATGTAAACCTTCTAACTTTAAACCAGCTAAAACATGAAGCCATAAGCAACAACACCCCCGTTTATGCAGCGTTCATAGACTTACACATGGCCTTTGATGGCATAAACAGGTCCATCCTGTGGAAAAAACTTGCTAAATGGAATTGCCCACTTGAAATCAGCGAAACTATCAAACTATTATACACCAACACAACAGTTTCGATCAGGCTAACAAAAGAAGGTACAACGACGGAGGCGATAAGAACCTGGAATGGCCTAAAACAGGGATGCCCCTTAGCAGCAACCCTGTACAATCTGTATACTGCTGATTACTTCGCAAGCATCAACACTGCAAATCTCAATTCACCAAAGATAAACTCAATTCCGATCCTGTATTTGATGTATGCTGTCGACATTGTACTTGTAGACAAAATGCCATCTGGACTACAGGAGAATCTACGGATGACAGAATCATATATGACCAAGAAGGAACTCCAGATATATATAAATAAAAAATAAATCATGACATTAACCAATTATCATAAGTCGTCTTCCCAAAGCAGACCAAACTTCACACTGGATAACAAAGTGCTGAATACGGTAACCTCGTTCAAATATCTTGCCGTGTTATTAAACCAACAAAAGGAAGAAACAGCCTGGGTGACCTTTCTCGAAGGAAAAATCCAACTGCTAGCACGTCAAGGCGTGATGCTGCATAGACGCTATGGAAAATTTTCAGCAAAACCGATCATAGCGTTCTACCGCCAAAAGGTAATTACGATCATCACTTATGGTAGCGACGCCATGATCATTGCTACTAGAATAAACTGGCAAAAGTTAGAGGTATCATTCTGGCGTAAAATCTTACAGCTCCCAAGGAACTATCCTATGCCCAGAATACATTTTGAGGTAGCCCTACAATCACTTGCCTCAATAGTACGCTGGAAGCAGTTTGATCTCCTTTGTAAAGTCATAAATGAAGATACACTCCCAGCAATGCAAATCCTTAAAATAACGCCACAAGCAATGCATAATACCAGCTTGAAAGCATGGAAGAATGAGCTGTTCAACCAAATGACAAAAGAAGAAATCACGACGCAAATGCTGATAAACCGGCCACAGCGTGCACAGATCAAACTTCAGTGCAATGATTGGTCTAGAACAATAGCAGAAAAGGCAGCATACTCTATGAACTTACAATGCCCAATTGACATACAAGCTCCGAATGAACTTCCACATTATTTGGAACTTTTTCCGGACCCAGTCATTGGAACAATTTTCATGAAACTATGACTAAATATCCTTCCTACCAGACAAAGACTATCCCAAATTCGAAATATACTAAAGGAGGAACATGTTTGCCCCTTTTGCAAGAATAAAGAAAAAACAGAGTTCTCAGGCATCTAATTATGATATGCCCTGCACTCGCGGACAAGAGAATCCTCTTTGGAGACCTATTTAAGATCTCAGACCAACAAGAACAAGGCGATTCAAGATGGCTAAAACTCCTTCAAGGCAAAAATAATAAGCTCATATACACAGTTGTACAATTCCTTGACAATATCTTGGAGCTTACACAAGTTGCCTAAAGTAACTCTTTGGGCCTCATTACACGGACGGCGGTAAGGGTTAACGGTCACCATTAATGGCAACGGTGACCGTTAACCCTTACCGCCGTACTACGAGGTCCCTTAGCGGGTTGGTGCTTTAACGCCTGCTTTTTGCAGGCGTTAAAAACCAACCCGCTAAGGGACCTCGGAGCTAATTACGGCACCGCAAATTTGCGGTGCCGTAATTAGCGCCTTCCCCATTCCCATAGAGCCCTATGGGGCAGAAATGGGAATGGGGAAGGGCAATGGCGGAAGGGGGATTTACCGCCCCACCGACCTTGGAATGGGGCGGTAAATCCCCTTACCGCCAAGGCGGTGCCGGTAATTTACCGGCATGGTCCAGGGTGCTAATAGCACCCTGGATCACCGCCTTCCGTGTAATGAGGCCCTTTGTGTCTCTTGGCCCTCGTTTCTTTTCTTACGGATGCAGCATATTGTTCTAATCTGTAAGTAATGTAAAATGTCTTATGCAATTTAAATGAAAAGTTTATATGTAAACTATATCATTTTAATAATAAAAAAAATAGACCTTGAACATCATAAGGTGGGGGATTCCATACCATACAGAATTGTCTAAAAACACATGTCTGGTTTGGAAGTAGTAAGTTGAGCCCAGAGTGCTGGTGGTGGCATTGTAGAGTCCACATGGTATGCCAATGTTAAATAGCTCAAAGATACCGTAATACAACTATGTGTATTCAAAACCACACAATCGAGGTGATATAAAATGCTAATTTGTTAGGTTCTCCAACACAAGCCCCCGATTAGTACTGGAACATCAATACCTTGTCTATCAGGCTATTCTAGCTGCACATATGTGAACAGGATCCTGAGGGCATTTGGTGTCTGGTGGAATCAGTGCTGGATCAAAAGTAAAAACTCCAGATGGACTCCAATTTTAGAGTACAAACTAGTTTGATTCATGTTTGAGTTTTGAACAGCTGCACTCACCTATGAATATACTCTAGTGAGTGTAATCCCAAAACCACGAGGAAGAGATTTCATACAATTTAGATTGTTAGGCTTTGGACTGTTTGCAAGAAATGACACCAGATAGTGGCTGCAGGTGTCTCCCATAGGCAAGGTTCTGGAAGAATGTGCGCATATATCATTCTTTCTTTCACCACAGAAAACAAGCAGTACAAACGTCTATTAGGTCCTAATGTTTAATGCAACTTGGTCAACACAGTGATGGAGATGTTTCCCAGTGGCCTTTGGGTCCTTGAACAATTTTAGGATTATTTTCAAGATTTCAAATTGAATCAGGCATTACATTCTCTTCATGATTCATTTTTAGCATTTCTAAACCTCTGTTGGATAACGAGCAAATGTATTTCCTCAATATTATACAGAACAAAACAATATCTCTATCTGGCACTCCACAACCTGAGCTACCATGAGAAAACAGGTGATAGACTTTGGAGACCTCCAAAAGGCTTCCTGTACAGAGGCTGTAACTTATTCAGAGAGGACCATGGGACATTCAGCAGGGTACGCTTTCAGTTGTCGAAGACCTTACCCAGGGCAAACTGTCTTATACCTATTTCCACTCATGTGTCTCTTCTATAACCCGGGTGACTGTCTGACTGGAATGTTCATATATATTCCTAAGTGTGGAGCTTCCAGGAGTGCAAGCTAAACATTACTCATTTTGATGTCAGGCATTGCAAGGGAAACCTGGATGCCTGTCTTGGGGGTCAGCTGATTGGAAAACATTATCTTGCCTAAGGTTCTTGCTGACAGTTTATTGCAGTCTTCTGATGAACTGTGACGCACTGTTCAATTTATGTTTAAAGATTGAGATTAAAAGCAGCTCAAAAAATAACTTTTTATTTAAAGCACATAAATAAATTAAAGAGTTGGCAATGGTGTATTGCTAGGCCTCCAGATTTACCAAACCGGGACATACTTTATCCTCGAACTTGGACAAATAGCACAGTTGCCCTACCGCAAGATAGTAGACCATAGACAAAAAAGCACTGAACTAACCTTCAATTCCTGATCTCAAATTATTACAGAATGCTCTCTGTGAAGGGTACTCTACCTCAGTTCATTAATCCAGCTTCTTTGCGGGGCTGGAGGACCAGAACCATTCCAGATGGTCCACCTATAGGGCGGCCATCCTGAAACATTTTTCCATTCATAGGAACCCTCAACAGGCTCGCAAGGCAACCTACAACCGGCAATGTGGGGAAGACCAGGCCCCACGAGAATTTGTCCAAGAACTTAAACGTGCCTTTGCGCAGACCACTAGAAGGGGGCGCACTGACCGTAAGGAATTTGTGAACACTTTCTTTCATGCTCTGCCTAAGTATATTATGACCCAGCTAGTGAGGGACTTTCATGAGAAAAGATCACTAGACTGGGTCATTGAACAAGCAACGCGCATCTATGAAGTACAGAAGCCTTTGGAAAATAAAAATAGGAGCAAAAATCCCACAACCAACACCCCTGCTGCTCTCATGGTGGTGGAGGTGAAGGTTTCCCCCATTTTAGATATGGAGATGGAGGGGCCTAAAAACCTTCCCCCGCAGAATCTGACCAACCCCAAACCCAGAAGGCCCTCGGGCCAATCCCAAACAGGGAGCCAGGGAGATAACCCCACAAATGGGACCCCTAACTCCCCTGACTACATCAGCCCACGCTACAAAGGAAATAGGCCCATCCTGGGCTATGTGTGGACTCCTCCAGCCCAAGAGGGGGGGTCCAACCAGACAGCAGGAAACCCAGGAAACTTCCCTCCTCACTTTCCCCAGGAGGGCAGTAATCATCCAAATTCCGGACCAAACTTCTTTCCCCAGTACCTGCCAAACTTCAACCCCCAAAACAACCCATCCTTCTTTCCCCAATTTACTGAGCCTAGACAGCCCAATCCGGGAGAGGGGCGGCCAAGGGTGGATGGGTACCCAAACGTACCGAACCAGGAGTATTTTGCGAGAAGGGATAGTTACCCTTCCCGGGATCAACCCATGGGAGACATGAGGACCCCATACCAGCGCGAGTGCGCCAGGTCCAGAACATGGCACAGGAGCTGGGTCGCATGCTGAGGCCTCTGATGAGCATGGTGGTTCAGAACTCCTTGAATTCAGGGTCTGGTGCTCCAGAACAATGACAGGGGAAGGACCCCGACAACCCACTTGTTTCCAGGGAGGATGCACAAGGGAAAAGGGGGTGAAAAGCTTTAGAGGAAGCTTCCTTCCCCACTTGTGAAAAGTGGGGAAGGAAGCTTCCAAAAAAATCCAGACTGGGTAGATGTGGGGACTGAGTTAAAACCGCCCATCATCAGTACCCAGAATGACCAGCACGAAAACCCCCTGGTTCAAACCCATGCTGGTGCCTGCCTCCAAAAAGGGGAGGGGCAGCCCAGAATCAGAAGAAGGGGAAACCAAAACTTCCCCCATATCTAGCTGTCACCTTTTCCTTACAGATTCTCAAGAGCCCAAACAAAATCCTGCCCAAATCACCTCTCTGTCAGTATCCAAAGCCAAGAAATTAACCCACCAGTTGGCCAAAAATGTGCATTATCTTTGCCCCCTTGAGGAAAAGGAGGGAAGATTTTATGCCCCGGTCCAAATACAGGGGCAATGTACAATTTTGGCACTGGTGGACACTGGATCCCAAGCTACCCTTCTGTCAAAAAGGGCCTTTGATCAACAGAATTCGGTAAAAGGGGAGAAGTACCAAATTCCTCTCACCCCTCTTCCTGAACAACTTCAGAACTTCGACAGGAAGGAAATTCCCGTTGAGGGGACTGCAGATTTGGACATTAAATTTGGGCGACACAAGGTGAAGCACCCAGTCATAGGGCCTCATTTCAAGTTTAGAGTCAGCCATGGAGCAATTAGCTATTAGCTCCATGGCTGCCTCGAACCGGGCTCCTTTACCGGGTTCCTGCAATGGGGACTTACCAGGTCATTCCGACATAGGAGGACCCGGTAAGTCTTCCTTGCAGGAACCATTCCCCATTCCCATTTGAGCCCCCATAACCCCCATAGGGCTCAAATGGGAATGGGGATGGAGGTAACAATGGGCACATTACAAGTGTCCCGTTGTTACCTCCCTCTTCCCCTCGCGGGACCTGGAAAAGACGTCTGGTTTTACCAGATGTCTGATCCGGGTCCCGTGAAGGGAACCTCGTAATACGTGCTCCTGGAATGAAGGGGGGCGGTGCCGTACTGGAATCCTTCATTCTGGGAGCACAAGGGCCGTAATGAGGCCCATAGTTGTGACTCCAGACGGCACACCTTGTTTACTAGGGAATGACATCCTGCGTAGGTTGTCTCCCCTCATAGATTGTGTAAACAAGGTCCTCTGCACCCAGACTAGCCGACCAATAAAATTGAAACATAGTGTCAACCATGTTAGTTTAAGTCGCACATGCCACGTGGTTGAACAAAACCCTGACCATATATAATTTCACTTCCAGAATAATAAAATCCCAGACATGACAGTAATTGCAGTAGGACAACAAAATGGTGATGGAGAGTCCTCTCTATTTCTGAAAATCAGCCCTCCTTCCAGTCTAAGGTGGCAATCCACACTGGAAGAAAACACTCTGAAATTCTATACAAATTCACAATCAGAAAATTCCATTCCTATAGTCCAAAAAAGATGAGAAATCAGCTCAAAGCCTGGCTGACTTTCAGAAAATTGGAGAGCAGTTGTTCATCCCTATTCAGTTAAGTGAAGGGAAGGACTCTGTTCTCGCCCGAGTGCGTGTGAACAACGGTAAGAGCTTCATCAGCGAGGCCATGTTCTGCAAACTCCCAAAAGATCCAGCCATTCCCACATTTAAATTGTTAGACAAATGGGATATGGACCTGGAAACACCCAATTTCAAACATCTCCTGCCTAGCAGGTGTATGCTCAACATTTCCATAGGCAACAGAGCATAGTCCATAATTATTGTGTCATGCGAGATGTCCCTGCTTCATTTTATTTAGGCAGGGACATTCTCAATCGCTTTGCCATTAGTTTGGAATTAATAAACTTCAAAGCTTGGTCCCGATTAGCAGGTAATCCCATGGACTTTGATGACCCAGAGAAAGTATTTCGGTCAGCTCAACTGCTGCCATATGCAGTTGAAATTCAGATTGGAGAGGAAGTCACAATCCCAGAATGGATCCAACAATTCTCACTGGAAGTAATAATTAAAAGAGGACAGAAACTGAAAAATCCAGATGCCTATGTCCATCTTAACGCTAATTTCCAACAGCAAGAGTTGGGGGTAAACCCAACACCACTAGTCAACATAGAACACAACACCATTCCAATAGAGGTGGATAACAGCGACCTAAAGAGTATCACTCTGGGTGCAGGCAACATTATTGGAATGGCGGTTGATGACCAATATTTTTCCATAGATTTAGGTAATGAACTGTTAGGACAAATTCCCAAGGACTGTTTTGACAGTGATAGTGATGATGACACAACAAAAGACAGGATCTTCACCCGGCAAGGAGGGAATTTCCTGGTGTACTCTTCCTGCCCTTATGGTAAGGAAGATGTGACCTGTGACTTCAGGAGGGATGAGGTGATCTTTCAAGTCCACGAGGATTGCCTTCCCCAACTGAATCCATCAGTCCAAATCAGCATTTTGACCAGGGACTTCTCCCAGCTGGAGGAGGACGCTGAGATAGCCAAACCAAAAGTCTTTCCAGGCTTCAGGCAGATGGTGGAAGAGAGAGTCAACCTAGCTGATGCCTGCGAGACTCTGGAGCAAAAGCAAAAATTGAAACAAGTTTTCTTAGATTTTCAAGATCTCTTTGCGGTGGACTCATATGACTGTGGTCGCACAAACATTCACACAACAACAATTCCCATGGACCCTGGCATGACTCAGTATTCGTGAGGCAATACCACTTGCCTCTCGCATCAATGGAGTCCCGTACTGAAATAATTAAGAACCTTGAGTCCTGTGGGATAATTTGTCCAGTCCACGGCCAGTGGAGACTCTGTGCTGACCTAAGGGAGCTCAACAAACAGGTCCATACTTCCCGATGGTCTCTTCCCTACATTGAACAAGGGCTGGCCCAGATGCAGGGGTCAAAGGTATTCACTGCAATAGACCTGACCAATGGCTACTGGACCGTACCTGTCAGTAGGGTGGACCAATACAAGCTGGCCTTTACATTCGGGGGCAGCAGTACACATGGACCCGGACTCCCTAAGGATAGATCAACTCCGGCAATGAATTTAATATCTTTCTGCACAAGGCCATGCCCGACCTGGGTGAAAGGCGTAACCTGGCCTATGTAGACGATGTTCTAGTCAAAAGCTTAACTGTGGAGGAACACATAGCAGAGATCCGTTATGTCCTGACACAGAAGAGGGCTGCTGGAGCAAAACTCTCCTTTCAAAAGGAACAGTGGTGCAGAACCCGTGTCAAATTCTTGCGGCAAGAGATAACTCCTCAGGGTCTTTGTCCCCAGGTAAAGAAAGTAGAAGCCCTCCAGAAAATAAAAGACCCCACAACTCTGTGGGAACTAAGGAGGCCTCCTTGGACTAACTAATTACAGCAGAAAGTTCATTAAGTATTACGCAGAGATCACAAGACACCTGATCCATCTTTTGAAGGGGGGGTTAAGTGGGAGTGGGGTCCAGAACAAGCTGAGGCAGTAAGACAACTCAAAAGAAGCCTCTCACAAGTGCATTGCCTAGCTTACCCGGTCAAAATAAAAGGAGTTCTTCTTGGAGACAGGGTTCTCAAATACATGCTTGACTGTAGTATTATATGAAAAGCATGACAACGTCAATAAAGTAATCTCCTATTCGAGTAATACTTTATCCTCTGTGGAGGAAAAATTCAACAATTACGAGAAGGCACTCCTGGCAATGGTGTGGGCATTGAAGAATTACCGCCCGTTTATCCAGGGGGAACACATCATAGTACAGACACCACACCAACATTTGCAATATCTTCAGAGTGACAGAATCCGGGCTGGAAATGTCAGTAATTCCCAAATTCCTTCCTGGATCCTGTTAATGCAAGGCTTTCCTGTGGAGGTCAGATATGGCCAAAACAAGAAGAGTCCCCTCGCGCAAGGTCTGGCTGACTTGCATGATTGTGCCAGAGAAAACTGTCTCGAGGACAAAAGACTTAAAATCAAGGACAACATGGAGGCATACCTTAATTCCCCACACAAAGTCTATGAAGAAGACCACTGTGAGGGAATGCCTACTCTCTATTTGAATGGGTGCTCGTACCATGTTGACAACAACGGGGAAAAGGAACTTGTGGCCGGCGTGGGGAATGCATGGGTGAATGATGCCCCAGAACCCTCCGCTGGGTACAAAATCGGTCCACAAAGTAGTCAAGTGGCAGAGCTGATGGCTGTGCATCAAGCCATCCTCACTGCTGTCCAACACCAACTCCACAAACTGGTCATAATCACTGATTCAGATTATGTACGGAACGAGGCATGCTGTGTGCTAATAATAACCATTGAAACATGGGAACTTAATACAAAATATTGATGATCTGCTCACCTCAAATGGGATGACCATCTACTGGAAAAAGATCAAGGGTCATTCTAAAGTAGAGGGACCAGACAAAACTCGAAATGACCTAGCTGATCAGCTGGCCAAAACCAGAGCCATCCAAAGGGATCTCCTTGAGATTGAGTCCCTGTTGGGGGAAATCCAGGTCACTGCTATCACTAGGTACCAGACAAATGCTGACGATGAACTCTCAACTGCACAATGGAGTAAGGCGACCCCAGATGCTGATTTGATAACGGCTCAAAAAGGGGATCCAATAATTGGTAAGTTTTATCAACACATTGAGGAACCTGAGAACTTTCACCTGACGGATACCGATTACTTTGGGAAAGAGGACTCAGAGTGTTGATAAAATGTCCAAAAATGTTCCGAATCCAAGACAGGTTGTTGGTGAGGAGATCTATAGCTGGCCATGACCAGGGGGTGGTCCCCACCTCATTCCGAAGCCTGATGCTAAGTCATCAGGGTTTCATACGACACTAGAAATCTTGCAATAGTTTGCATACTGGCCACACATGGGGCAGGACCTCGACCAATACTTGAAGGGGTGTCTTGTGTGTGCACAATTTCAGCCAACATCACTCACACACGGTGCTCCCCTCCAGAAGAGGGGAATGACACTGCCTTGGCCAGATTTACAAGTCGATTTCATCAGGCCCGTGATTCGCTCTTCTAGGGGGAACAAGTACATGTTGACCGTAACATGCTTGTTCACTAAATGGGTGTAATGTATCCCGGCCCCAAATTGCAAGGCAGAAACAGCAGCTGCCCTGATGATCAATCACATCTTCTCGCGTTTTTGACTACCCCAAAGGATTGAGTCAGACCGAGGTAGCCACTTCAGTAGCTAAGTGATGATAAAGATGTGGGAGATACTTGGGGTCAAAAGGAAACTACACATTGCCTACCGTTCAGCCTGTAGTGGTGGAGTTAAGAGATACAACAAGACAATTGTGAGCATATTAAAAAAGGTTTGTGGCAGATTCTGGGCCAAGTTGGGACATTCGATTACCCCTTGTCCTGATGGCCATCGGATCTACCCCTTCTTCTGCAACAAAAATGTCTCCATTTGAGCTGATGACTGGATGAAGGATGGTGCTTCCCCAGCATCTGCTCTACAGAACCCAAGAGCAGACCTTGATAAATGCCTCCACAACTCATGAGTATTTTGAGAATCTGAGAAAACGCATGCTTTTGCCTATGCTCAGCGGAATCTAGAAAGATCTGCAGATAGTATGAAGACCCACTATGACCTTAAGACAACTAAGTAGGAGACTGGGTCTACGTGTACAATTTCCAAAGGAACCAAGCCAAACAGCGTTAATTCCTCCCCACTTGGCAGGGTCCTTTTGAAATTGTAGACAGAATATCACCAGTCGCCTACAAAATTAGCATCCCCAAGGGCAGTTTGGCAGAAGGGGAAGACAAGTGGGTCCACATCAACCAGCTGAAGAGTTGCCATCCAGGGCATACTTTGCTGCCAATAGAAGAGCCAACGGGAAACCCAGAGGGAGACATTCCGGATCCCTAGAAAATTCCAACTCTTAAAACCATTCCACCTGTCAATATCATAGGAATTACAGGCAGGGAATATTGAATTTGATATTTCAAATGTATGCATCTGCCCCACTACATGAATAGTAGTGGGGAAAATTCCATAACCATGCTCTGTTATGTCTCATAGCACTGAAACCAAGGAGTCTAAGTACCAAGGAGGACAACACGGGGACCGGGAGGAAAGACTCAAGGGGCCCGGAGTATCACTCCATACACCCATCCAGAACCGGCAAGGAAAACCTGTGGACCCAACACTGATGGGAGGAGCAGACGACTTTCTCCACCTGAACCAAAGAAAGAAAGACCATCCCAATCTCTCGACTTCGCCTTGACAGGCAGTCAACCTCAAATTGTGGGAAGTCTTGACCCACCTTTGCTCTGCCATGCGGCAGCACTGTGTTCTGATGGTGGCAGAAAAATCCAAATGGCCTCAAAACCCTTGTGCATGCCAAAACCTCTGAAAATCATGCAGTGCAAAGCACAAAAAGATGGCTGCCCAATCTACCACGCATGTTGTCGGTGGTGGAACAGAGATCTCACTCCTGAAACATGTCACTGGGCTCCAGAAATGGAGTACAGAGAAAAGCAGTGCTCTGCTAAAGGAAACCCCAAAATCTTGCTTTAAATCCTTTTTCTTTGTTGCTGAAACTGCAGAATGTCGGCACAAAACACCCTTAAACATCCAAAATTCTTACTGGGTGCTACAATTAACTTAGTCCAGGAAATCATTGTGAACTTACAATGTCCTGAAAAGCTGAAAGTATCAAAGATACATCCACAGCAAAAGTTGCCTCCCTGTGGAATCTATCAAAATCTGGTACCCTCAGTCGCCTGAATGACAGCTGTCAGAAGCCTGCATTGTAAGAGCAAAGAAATATCGAGGCTGAGTACCACAAATGAAATACACCAAACGTGGGCTATAAAGATTCATAGATCTTTAATTTACTGTACAGCTTACAAAGAAACAGATAGCTATCTGGCTCTCGACACCCCACAATGTGTACCAGCCTGACAGAGAAAGGCGAGAGAGTGCTGGACGTCTAAACATTTGTACTTTTATACAATTTTGAATAATATTGTCCAGCCCCTCTTCATGTTAAGGATCTGTAGTCTCGAGTTTGTGCCTAGTTCACATACAACTTATAGAATAATATGCAAAAGGATTACATAAATTTGCATTTCCATGAAGATACAATGGTGGTGTATATTCTCGGATCCCACGGTAAACCTTAGTCTATATTCCAACACAATGCAGTTCGGCCTGTGTCTACGCTTGAGGTTTACTTTACATTGTTCCAACGTTTATACAGGGATGAGTCTTCTGTGCGCAGACAATACTGGGGTGACAGTTCATATGGAGCACAAGGTCTCTTTACCTAGTCTAAACAGTCGGCTCTCGGACAACCTAAACATTAACAGGACTCAAAGGTCGGGAGGCTTGGTTGCAAGCTGAAAACACAATCCACCATTTTAGAACAGAGAATCATACAAACAGAAATCAAAATGGCGGATGAATCTTAAAATGGCAGCAAAGTCAATCCAAAATTGGAACTTTGCAACATGATTTTCTGTGTAAAGCAATTGGGCTTAGGCCAATACAAATATAGGGAGGCACTATACATTTACCGTTTCACAAACCCTCCTTTTGGCATAGGCCAATAGCTCACTAAATATATTCGCTTTACTCACAACTCCACGCTTCATTGTCCATAGATCCTAAATCATTTTCATCAGACACATTGTTTGTCATTGGATCCTCAACGGTGATATCTTTATCGCCACAAATGACATAACGGAATCATCTACATACGGAGGTCTGTCCCCACTAATCAATTTCACAATATTGGTACAACCCTTAAAAGTACCCATTGACTGAGAACCATCTCCCTGTATGTAGAAGGAAACAGAATAGGAGCTGTGATTGATAGGGCAAAGAAGGAGACGTGGCATCCGGTTGCCTACAGGTGCCATTTTGAAAAGAAATTAATGATTAAACAGGCTTATGAATCTACCAAAAAGGGCCTGAATAAAGCAATGTTAAGCTTGCTCCTCTTTACAAAAAGAGGATGTCCCAGTGGCGTCAGAACTCGCCTTTAAACTCATTCAAGTTAGTGCCATCAAAAATTCCCTAGATGCTATTATTCACATAACCAAAGAATAATGCCCTCAGAGAGGTGTAGCATACAGTCGTTTTTAAAGCAAAAGATCGATATATATCTGCCTCACCTTTTCCCACCTATCATAACAAATGCAAACATATCCAATAATTAATTATAGTCAAAATTATGTGACTTACATTCGTAATAAACAGAAGTGTCTTATTATAATAACCCCGTCTGTGTTCGGGATCCCTAGAGCATAGATTGTGCAGATGCACGAAAGAAGAAGACATAATAGAAACATTTATCAACGAATAGCAAAGTTTCGAATGGACGCACCCCCTTTCAATATACCAAAACCTAAAAGCAATCAGTATTGCAAGACTGGTTAACACAATTATAAGAAAACAATACGTCCTTGCGGACTATGTATTTGATCATCCAATGTCCTTGTTAGCCATACAATCAAACAATTGCTCCGTACGAGTAGAGATAACGACAAGCATTGTTCCTCACAGCTCTTCCCCGAAAAGTTCTTGCGAAAAACACTGTAGTCCATTTGCTGGTGATCTCCTGATCACGTGATTTCTTAGTCCTTCCCAGTCCCCAGCCACCTACTTTCCCTTTAATGTAAAAAGAGTGGCAAAAGAGAAGCTCTGTGGTTGATCCCCTGTGGGCACAGCCGTGCTGTGCAGTAAACCTGGCTGCGTGGACGCAGATTGTACCTTGTGACTCCTGGTACTACATGATCTGCCAACAAAGTGTTGTTGCTTCCTGATGGAAGTGATGAAAACAGGGGAAAGATTGCTTAGAAAGATCCAAAGAACGTTTCAAAGACAAAGCAGCTGTCTCGCCAGTCCCCACGGGCTCAGGAAGTTTCCCCGACGTACCCTTGATGTCATTCAAGATTGCTTGATCCTCAGAGACAGGGCTAGTAGTTTTTCTTCTTTTTCTTCTCTGCCAGATGACAAAAAGAGCAAGGCATTTTCGATCCAATGTCTTTTTTCCCATCTACTCATACAGCTGTCTGTATGGCCAACGGGACCTGGAGCGGTCCTCTTTGTGTGGTGCGAGACTGGATTCCCTCTTAAATTACTTTGGGAGCACCCATCTACCTGGTCGAATTCTGAGACCTGGCCCCTCGTACTTAACTGGGAGGGCTTCTCGTACCTGTTAATAAATCGAATATATGTTTTGAGTTAACCAGTTACAGCATTTAGTAAGAAGCAAATACTCCACACACTTTTGCTACTCTAGGCTTTTGGCATACCTTAAATATTAACTGGCCTCCCCTCCATGGTTTCATTTGGGGGGGGTTCCAGTTCTAATCCGTGGGGTCATCCATATGGACAATAGAGCTATAAGTCAGTGTCCAATTACTTCAAATTACTGAGATGTCTTGCGTTTACCCAGACAGCTTTTAATATTTTACGGATATTTCTAACACTCGTGTAAATGGGACCACGAGCCATTGTGATCATGGAGGTGATATTTGCATCGGGTAGTTTCCTACCTCCCTTTACACTGCCTACCCAACACCTTTCCTCATCCAAACTCACTAAAACCAATAGCCCAGTATCTAAATTCTCTTGAAGTGGCATCAGCTTGAATATTCCTTGCCAAACAATCCCTTCACCTACTATACATATATTTGTGGTTTCTTTCCTGCCATATGTTTCTGAATATAAATCAAATAGAAGTCTGTTTAGCTATCCTGTCAGCAAAAAGCGTTTCCTCTCACTACATCATCTACTACCTTTTAATGTGTTATGCACTTCATGATTACTAATTGAGTAGGAAGCGTAAGTGCTGAGAATAGCTGAACTATCGGGGTGCCATGTTGGATTTTTCGTTGTTTTTCGTGCAAGGTCAAGAAACCTCGTTCTACCCTCTGTCAACCCCTAGTTATGAACCACCCCAAAGGTATACCAGTTATCTGTAAATATATTCACTGTAAAACATTCTAAAAGTTCACAAACTTAAATTGGTGCAATAATCTCTGCGGCCTGCGTGAAGTTATGCAAAAGTTCTCCTGGTTTCCACAATCTTGCTCAGTGTCGTGATGGCATAAGCAATAATGGAGGTACCATCTGAAAGTTTTAA
Organism: Ambystoma mexicanum; assembly: GCF_040938575.1. Lineage (NCBI taxonomy): Eukaryota > Metazoa > Chordata > Amphibia > Caudata > Ambystomatidae > Ambystoma > Ambystoma mexicanum. Next base: position 1,012,339,690 of record NC_090928.1, read on the forward strand.
AACAGGAGCCATCGAAAAACAGCTCCCCTTGTACATCGTTCAAAGGTGCATCATTTAAATCAATCCCGCTTTTAATATTCTGCGGTATAAAAGGCGGTTATATGACATTTCATTACTGCAAGTGATATCTTGCAGAAGAGAAATCAGTTCAGACAAATTCAATACGCAACACCTTTTAATTTGGATATGCAGTACAAATAAGATCAGCTCTTATTTTGTTGATCGTGCAGAAGTAAGGTGTTGCGTTTTTGCATTCTACTTCATAGAACGTCTACAGAGTGAGGTGTCATGCCAGGTAAAATATGTCCTACAACCATTTCCTCACTCTACTTCACGAACGCAGCAGCGGCAGCGACAGCTCTCAGAAATCACAGCAAAGCGCAAAATAACTGCACGGTCTATTCTCTCTCCACTTCACACTCCTGTATTACTACAGCCAAAGCACATTCATCACATTCATGCACATACAACACAAAGGCCTTATCATACTTTGGTGTGACCAAAACTGGTACTGAACACAGTGCAGTCTTGAGCACATCAAAAAAGCTTTCTGGTGTTCCAAGTTCTATGGCAATGACAAAGAAGTGCCCTTCTCTGTAAATGACAACATTGGTTTTGGGATCCACTATCTACAGTAAGAAGCCATTCCTATCAAAGCTCTAACTTCTTTCTGTATATTTGGGACAGACATGCTAGAAATGCTTCTTATACTTTTATATTTAATTTATTCAGGCGTCATCAATCTTCTTCCCTCCTTTGACAGGAGATAGCCTAAATAGGCGACCTCCTGTCAATAGTATTAAACTTTCCCAAATTAAGCTTTATATTCATGTTCTACTAGATGAATATGTAATAACACAGTACTCTCTTTGCAAACACTTTCCAAGTCTGCAGCTAAGAGAAGGTTGTCAATATACTACAAAAATGTATAAGCGAAAGGCGACTCAAATGTATCGAACTGTCCTTTCAAGCCCCTACTATAAATGCTCGGACTCTCTGTGTACCCTTATGGTGCACGAGTGAATGTAAAGGAGCGTCCCCCTAGGGTGAACGCAAACAAATATCCACTATCCATGTATATGAGAATGCTAAAGAAGACATTCTTAAGATCCACAATACTAAAAGGAGTAGCAAAAGTTGGAATCATTGTCAGTATCATCGTTTCATCAGGCACAATTAAAATTTGTGGAACTACAATCTTATTGACAGTACGTAAATCGAAAATGAAACAGAATAGAATCGCATTATCCCCTTTTCTTGTACCCTGGTGAAATCAGACTATTGCATAAACTTCCAGCAATTTCCTCAATCATTCCACGATGTACAGAATCATAAAGTATACTCTTCAAAGCTTGCTCACTATCAACAGAAATCTTTATATTGTGGAATTCATGGCAACTTAACTCCAGGTTTCAAAACAATTTTAACAGGCTCAATTTTTAAAATACCAACATCATCGTCATCAATTGCCCATACACACTCCAGAACATCACTATATTCCGGTGGCAAAGGTCTAGTCAGAAACTGTGAGGTAGAAAATAACTGTGCTGAAATCGTCAAACGCACTCCATCTGAAGAAAAATGAATTACCGCATTTAATCCCTTCAACAGATTCAACCCCAACAAATTCTCCCCACAGTTTGATATCAGAAGGTACGGACAATAATCCGCGAATGGACCCAGTAAAATCAGTACTGGAAAAGAAATCAGACTAACCACTAGCATACCAGAAAATTCTAAAAATGTTATTATGCCCTTGCAGTAAAATGTCTGGAGCCTGTGAATGATCAATGGAACACTTCTGTGCCCCCATATCTATGAAAAATAGATGCTTCCTAATCCCCACCTTTATCTCATCGTCGAGACTTCTTTGATTAATGGGAACAGGCATTGGTCACAGACTCTGCTTCGGGCTATCCTAACAGAACAATGTACCTTCAAAGGGAAGATCCTCAGAAAAATAAGCAGTAGAAGGATTATCAAAAATATTTTTGCTATCTACATTAGACTGCTGTTTACCTTGCGAAAAAGACTGGGACTTTTGAGCAAACTGGTTTCTACCAAGACCCCCTACCCCAGGGCAGCCTCTGGGTCATCTACCCATAACTCCATGGGCCTCATTACACGGTAGTCGGCAAGTGATTACCGGCACCGGTAAGGGCACCAGTGCCGGTAATCCTTTACCACCCTATTCCGAGGTCCCTTAGCGGGTCCCTTCCTTAACGCCTCGTTTTACCAGGCGTTATGGAAGGGACCCGTTAAGGGACTTCAGAGCTAATAACGGTACCGCAAATTGCGGTACCGTAATTAGCTCCATCCCCATTCCCAATGAGCCTTATGGGGGCTCGAATGGGAATGGGGAATGGTTCCCGGAATGGGGATTTACTGGGTCCTCCAAGGTTGGAATGACCCAGTAAATCCCTATTTCGGGAACCAGGACCCAGAATGCGGTAAGGGGTAGCCATGGCACTAACAGCGCCATGGCTACCGCCTACCACGTAATGAGGCCCCATATGTTTTATTCAACCTCTGCTGGAGGATCGGGCATTGTACTCGCCAATGTCCCTCTTGTCTGCAATAGGCACATGGGTTCGCGTGTACAAGACCCAACGGCACATTACCCTGTGGAACATACTGTCCCCGAGCCTGTGTACTACCCCCTCTAGGTCCTCTTACTATCTGTTGCAACAATACCTTTGCTTTCAAATCTCCCTCCTTCTTTTCTATCCTTTCTTTTTCATTATTAACTCGGTTCTCATAATACCGAGCCATATGCAATACTTTGGACTGTGATTTAGCTTGCCAAGCACTCTCGGAAGTCATAATTTGTGCTTGGATATCAGGCAACAATCCACGCATGAATTTGTCCACAAATAATCTTTTCCCAGACTCAGTGCTTAAATCCCATCCGCTAAAATCCCAAAATACCTATTCAAATCGATCAGAAAATTCAGTGGCACCCTTAGATTTTCCTTGGATGCAAGCAGTAAGTTTGTCTCAAACTATCCTTCTCTCAGTGATTAAGGTTTTTAATTTTTCCGCTATTCTATCAGACAAAGTCAGTAACACCTGTGGAGGTTCTTCACCAACTTTTCTTTCTCTATCTTGTCTGACCAAACTATCCCACGTGTCACCCAAACCCGCTACATCATCTACAATCCTAATCTGTTTCCACAAGTCAGCATGTAGGAGCATGGGAAACAACAAATCTATATCACCCAAAGTGAAAACTGATAACCGCAACACAGATTCAATTTCTTTATAAAACCCTGTCAGATTCTACCTAATATGTGGAATGGACTGCCTGATGGTATTCACTTCCTGTCTTGAGAACAGAACGTGAACAAATTATGATACATAATGTGTGTCAATATCATAGGTGGCAACGACTGTTGCGGCATTAGCCGGAACCTCAACTTTAGGGACAAATGTCGGAGGAACCTCTCTCACAGGCAACTGAGAAGTAGGCAACTCTGTAGATTAGTTAAGCAATAAAGTCAGATCAAACGCTAAAAAGTTGTGATAGGAATAGTATCAGATGCAAGAAAGGTCTCCCTTGTAGGCAATCTTCGATTCCGCGGTACAACAAATCTCATTTTTATACACTCATTCCTTTGGGTATTCTACCATTACCTGTAACACTTACCTCTGCATTTCTAGAGTATACTGACTAAACGTGGCATATACTTCTCTGGGAGACATCAACACATTAAAAATAAATCCATCTAAGCGCATCCCTTGTGCAAATTCGTGTTTCTTCACTCTTTGGTTTACAAGGAGGAAGGAACCGTTTCTGCGCATAAAAAGTGTCCAAACTATCACCATCTATTTCATCATTCTGTCACCGTTCTAACTCCCTTCTTAACTCAAAACCCTCTCGACATGCCCATGTACTTTCTCCGCAGAATCCCTCGAATAGCCTAAAACATTCAAATCCCTCAACCCTTGTGTGACATCCCCATCCGTCAATCTATTCCTTATTTCAACTAAATATATTCCCATCCCCTTAATAAAGACATCCTGATCGGGAATACTTTCTAGAAAAAGAGTTTTAACTAAGACAGTACTTTTTTCGCTTTTCTCTGTATATTGCTTAGCCCATGCATTCAAATCTTTTTCTCTCTTCTCTTTGGAAACCATATCCTTTGTTAAGCAAAACCGCTTGGGAAAGAGAGAGAGTAGACAAATCCTATACAAAAAACAGTGGAAATACTACTACTAACAACACAAGACAAACTTTCTGGAACAGTAACAGTCGGAAAAGGTGGAGATACAGGTAGAAAAACAACACTAGAAAACAAAGCAATAACTAGTGACAGAGAAACAACAGGAAGAACAGGAATTGCAACGGGAAAAGGAGCAACAGCAAGATGAGGTAAGACAGCAGGGATAGATATATAAGGAGGTGGTGCAGTGGCACCAGGCCTTTGTTCATTTAGGAGTTTATCAATTAGTTCATCTAAGACATAACATTATTTTTAGACAGATATGTTCTTTATACACAGAGTTTTTTAAAGCACCCTATCTATGTTCCTAACAAACTCTGACTGTTTTTGTTGATCATAAATGATGGTTTTCTCCAGAATTTTAACATAGGACAACAGGCATACTTCTATTTACTCTCAGGTTGCTACATAGCTTCTCTTTTCTAACTTTATATTACATTAAAAACACTGCAGGTCTAGCATTTGGGCAATCTTAAAACTACCAAGGACTGACCACTGAAATTCAGAAACATGTCTAGTTTGTCTGTGCAAAATATTATCGAATACTCTACTACCAAATGCCATTCTTACAGTTCATAGGCATGCAGGCAACCCTTCCTGTGGCATCGGTCGGCCAAATATCAAAGATTGTCTGTCTCTGGCAGACAATTTCTCAGGCATATCAGATTACTGGTGTTACCTGGCAATAATTGTGCTCGCGAGAACAATGCACCAAATCAATTATCAGGATACTTAGGAATCAGGGCGCGACTCACCTGATTCAAAGGACTAAGGGAGGTACGATCGGATTACTAAGGACAACAAATGACCCTCGTGGTTGGTGATTTCGGCAAAACTGCCCGCCTCGATATGTGGACCCTCGTCAAGATGCCGTCTCGGATCACGTTCTCACCGTCCAGGGATCGGATTATGCAGTACTTTTGAGGTATTGCATCTCATCCAAAAAGGGGCCCCCTTTTCTCACCATCCGATCCTAGTCCGATTGCCGCAGCAACTCTTCAACAAGGTGGCATCAATCTTGAGGGTCCCTATTCAGGCGCCATCTGTAAGAGCAAAGAAATATCGAGGCTGAGTACCACAAATTAAATACACCAAACACAGGCTATAAAGATTCACAGATCTTTAATTTACTGTACAGTTTACAAAGAAACAGATAGCTATCTGTCTCTCAACACCCTACAATGTGTACCAGCCCGACAGAGAAAGGTGGGAGAGTGCTGGACGTCTAAACATTCATACTTTTATAAAATTTTGAATAATATTGTCCAGCCCCTCTTCATGTTAATAATCTGTAGTCTAGAGTTTGTGCCTGGTTCACATACATCTTATACAATAATATGCAAAAGGATTACATAAGTTTGCATTTCCATGAAGATACAATGGTGGTGTATATTCTCGGATCCCACAGTAAGCCTTAGTCTATATTCGAACACAATGCAGTTCGGCCTGTGTCTACGCTTGAGGTTTACTTTACATTGTTCCAATGTTTATACAGGGATGAGTCTTATGTGCACAGACAATACTCGGATGACAGTTCATATGGAGCGCAAGGTGCCTTTACCTAGTCTAAACAGTCGGCTCTCAGACAACCTAAACATTAACAGGACTCAAAGGTCGGGAGGCTTGGTTGCAAGCTGAAAATACAATCCACCATTTTAGAACAGAGAATCGTACAAACAGAAATCAAAATGGCGGATGAATCTTAAAATGGCGGCAAAGTCGATCCAAAATCGGAACTTTGCAATGCGGTTTTCTGTGTAAAGCAATTGGGCTTACGCCAATATAAATATAGGGAGGCACCATACATTTACTGTTTCACAGCATGATAAACTTTAAACTTGTACAAACTGAAATCAAATGTTTAAAATCTAAGTGGCCTGTTACTGAGAGTAATCTATGTGGTAATTGTTTGAGCCCATGGTTTAAAATCTGGAATAAGTGTTCTAGCTAATCGTTTGAAATCACAAGTTTGTTTTAAGTTAAGAAAAAATGCAACAGAATTAACATTTAAATTTAAGCCTCGCTAAAAGCTACCCAAACTGGAATAACAGCTTACCTCACAGAGGCAAGGCCTCTCCCTTCAGACCTCTCCAGCAGGAAATCACACCTAAGTGATGATTGTAGGATGGGGGAAGAATTTGGTCTGCAGGGGGAAGCAGACAATGGACATCCTCCAGCTAAAGGAAATGCGAATTGTGAAGGGTCGTAAATGGCCTCTGCCCAGGAGAAACAGGGAGGAGATGATCCTGGGTCCCAGGGAGAGACCAAAGGGGTGGAGCTAAGCAACCATTTGTTGCTTAACAAGGCCAAAAGACACATTTTAAAAAGACTGATAACTTACTATGTAAAATTTTGCAAAATATAGAAATAACAGCATTGTTAATGACATTTCTGGATGCACGGGTGAAAAGGCACCAGAGCTCTGTGGCATGTTCTGGGAAGAAACGTCGGAAAATGTGATATTACACAAAATGTATTTCTGATAGAAGTATGAAACTTTATACACGTATGCCCATGTTCAACGCGCACATTTGTAGAAATGTGCTCCTGAATTGGACATTGTTTTCCGGATGAAAAGGGTAAAATTCTGTGAAAAGTAGACACCAGATTCTACAGCGACAGAGTATGGAGGAGTATCGGCTACTCAAAATATGTAATCTGTACATATGATTGTTATAGAGGTTGCACATGTGGAAATAGGTATTGAACCAAAAGTAGAGTTTGTGTTTAAGGAGCTGGGAGTGGATTCTAAGCTTCATAAATCCACACCATAAAGGTGACACCTTGTTTTTCTCCTCCAATCAAGGAAGAGAGGAGACCTTGACCAATCCCTGCCAAAGGGGAGAGCTTAAGCTGAACCAGCCCACACACCCCCTTTATCATAAGCATAAATAGAGACAGCTTGGCATTCAAAAGGAGACAGATTCACCCACTATCCAAATGCTGGCAGAGCACCCTGCAGCAGAACTATCCATCTTACTTGCTCCAGACTCCAGAAACTTGACAAATCAGAAAGGCCAGTTGCATAGCTGAACCATTTTCAGCTAGGCCTTAGATTTCCAGAACCAGAACCAACCCCAGAAACCTAAGGGGAACATCAAACATACAGCCGGGCTGTGCTGCACTGCTAGCCTGCTGAAAATAATTATCATCAAAACCAAAAGATCCAATCCAGTCCTGAGCCGTGCTGTGACCAGAGCCATTGCAGATCCGATCCACTCCAGGGCTGTGCTGTGAACAGACCCAGTCCAATCCGATGTGCCCAGCTGTCTATCCCAGAACCAGATTCCCTTCCCAGACCAGAAATCTTGATGGACCAGAATCCTGACGGTTCTGTTTAAAAACATATTTAGTGAGTATCTATAGATAGAACTGTGTCACTAGCATATGTACTGTCCATAGGTAATCCCTATCTTAAACCCACCCTTCATTGTCTTCAGAATCTGATATTGTTAGGAGTATTTTTGAGTTGTCAGAACTTTTCTTTCGCCTATCTACCTACCTACCTTTCTCTCATTTGTTTCATAAAATCATAAGTCATTAGTGTTGTGAGTAACTAAAGTGAATCCCAGAAAGAAATTGAGGGTTCCCTGGCCAGGAACTGTGGAGATTCATGTGTGGCATTCCCTTATTCTATAGTAATAATCTAGTGTAAGAAATCCCATTTGTATTTTAAAAGTGCATTCCTGTTTCCCATTCTTGCGCCTATCTCGAAAAAAAACAACCTCCACTAAAACATCCATAACTAGAAACAAAATTACAGTGTCTGCTTGTAGCTAACATCCACAGGTTTAATTTGCATCTAAAACCGCATCCCATATCCATACGGTTTTCCCGTGATCGCGATTACTGCACGCTGATAAGTTTGCCACGAATTTCGTTTTAGGGAAATTATGACATGTGTAAAACAGCTTTTGATTGCTTCCAACCTTAATTTTAAGATTTCACGTTGTTTCTTAGTATCACATCATTGCTAGTCTTTGTGTGCAACTATCCGAAGTGGCTACCATAAGAATTTAAACAATTTCAGCAATTTAAACCATATTTAGTGTTTTTACCCAACCCATTCTCGAGATAACTTTAAAACCATTCTGACCGCTTGCCAATCAATTCTATTTTTCCCTTGTGTTGCTGGGGGGAAATTGGGATTGATATTTTGTTTGAATTCTGCCATTCCTGAATACCTGCTCTCTCTCCTCTTATCTCTTTACATTGCCTGTTGGGGGGGTTGAGGGTGTACAGGGGGAAATAGTAACCACACTGCAATTTGATCTGAACAAAAGTATTATTTCTGTGCTGAATTGTTTTGCTCACTATTATTCCTTGTGTATTAAAGAGATTATTTAGTGTTACATCACCCCCTTGGTGATCATTGTGTACCAATTAAAACATAGTGTGATTGAACTGTAACTACATAAATAAATATTATAACTTTGGAAACCATCCTGATTCCTGGTTCAGTGTGACCGGGGGCGAGGGGTTCCAGGAGAGGGACGTGAAATGAGTGGTACATCGTTCAGAATAAAAGAACTATTAGACAAAAATAAATAAGGATTTCAGTTGTGCATTCCATGCTAGGCATTGACTTAGGAGGTGTTCTGGATTGACATCCCTTACCTGAAGGTTACCACCATTTTAGATCTGGAAATGTGGGGGCCTAAACACCTTCCCACGCAGAATCCTATCAACCCCAGGCCCAGAAGGCCCTCGGGCCAATCCCAAACAGGGAGTCAGGCAGGTAACCACACGAATGTGACCCCTAACTCCCCTGACTACATCAGCCCACGCTAGATGGGCAACAAGGCCCATCCTAGGCTATGTGTGGACTCCTCCAGCCCAAGGGGGGGATCCAACCAGGCGGCTGCCAATCTAGGGAACTTCCCTCCTCACTTTCCACAGGATTGCAGTAATCCCCCAAATGCCAGGCCAAGTTTCTTTCCCCGGTACCTGCCAAACCTCAACCCCCAAAATAACCCTTCTTTCTTCCCCATCTCCGTGAGCCCAGACAGCCCAATCCGGGAGAGGGGAGGACAAAGGTGGAGAGGTACCAAAACTATCCTAAGCAGGGGTATTATGGGAGAAGGGATAGTTACCCGTCCCGTGATCAACCAAGGGTAGACCAGACGACCCCGTACCAGCCAGAGCTGGTGTCCCAGCTGGAGCGCCAGGTTCAGGACATGGCACAGGATCTGGGTCACATGTTGAGGGTTCAGGAAAACCCTGCAATGAACATGACGACTCAGAACACCTCAAATCAAGGGACTGGTGCCCCAGAACAATGAAGGGGGAGAATCTCGACAACCCACTGGTTCCCAGGGAGGAGGCACAAAGGGAAGGGAGGTGTAAAGCCTTAGAGGAAGCTTCCTTCCCCACTTGTGAAAAGCCCCTGGAAACCCAGGAACCGGAACCAGAATCTCCTGCTCCCAAAATTCTGCAACCCCAGGAACAGAGGGTGGGTAGGAGAAATAAAGAGCCTAAAAAGGCCCATTTTGTGGAGGAGGTGTGAATCTTCCAATTTGAAGGAGAGGGGTCCTCAGAGGATTCTGGGAAAAGGATCTTCTCCTTCAGGGATGGGGAACTCCTCCCAAAGAAAAATTGGTCCCAAGAGATCCTGATCAAGACTAGGTAGATGTGGGGACCGAGTTAAACCGCCCATCATCAAACCCCAGAATGACCAGCAAGAAAATCCCCTTGTTCAAAGCCATCCTGGCGACTGCCTCCAAAAAGGGGGGAGCAGCCCAGAATCAGAACCAGGGGAGCCCAAAACCTCTCCCATATCCAATTGCCACCTTTCTCTTACAGGTCCCCATGATCCCAAACAAAATCCTGCCCAAAAAACCCCTTTGTCAGCATCCGAAGCAAATAAATTAACCCACCAATTGGCCAATGGCCAAAAATGTGTATTATCTTTGCCCCCTTGAGGAAAAGGAGGGAAGATTTTATTCCCAGGTCCAAATACAGGGGCAATGTACAATTTTGGCACTGGTGGACACTGGATCCCAAACCACCCTTCTGTCAAAAAGGGCCTTTGATCAGCTGAATTCGGGAAGTGGGGAGAACTGCCAAATCCCTCTCACCCCTCTTCCTGGACAACTTCAGAACTTTGATGGGAAGGAATTTCCTATCGAGGGGACTGCGGATTTAGACATTAAAATTGGGCGACACAAGGTGAAGCACCCGGTCATAGTTGTGACTCCAGAGGGCATGCCATGTTTACTAGGGAATGACATCCTGCGTAGATTGTCTCCCCTCATAGATTGTGTAAACAAGGTACTCTGGACTCATACTAACCAACCAATAAAATTGAAACATAGTGTCAACCATGTTAGTTTAAATGGCAAATGACACATGGTTGAACAGAAACCTGACCAAATTGAATTCCACTTCCAGAATAACCAAATCCCAGACGTGACAGTAATTGCAGTAGGACAACAAACTGGTGATGGGGAGTCCTCTCTATTTCTGAAAGTCATCCTTCCTTCCAGTCTAAGGTGGCATTCCACGCTGGCAGGGAACAATCTGAAATTCTATACAAATTCACAATCAGAAAATCCCACTCCTATAGTCCAGAAAGATGAAAAATCAGCTCAAAGCCTGGATGATATTCAGAAAATTGGAGAGCAGTTGTTCATCCCTATTCAGTTAAATTAAGGGAAGGACTCTGTGCTCGCCCGAGCGTGTGTGAACAACGCTAAGAGCTTCATCAGCGAGGCCATGTTCCGCAAACTCCCAAAAGATCCAGCCATTCCCACATTTAAATTGATAGACAAATGGGAAATTGACCTGGAAACACCCAATTTCAAACATCTCCTGCCTATCAGGTGTATGTTCAAAATTTCCATACGTAACAAGAGTATAGTCCATAATCGTTGGGTCGTGCGAGATGTCCCTGCTGCATTTTATTTAGGCAGTGATATTCTCAATAGCTTTGCCATTAGTTTGGACCTAATAAACTTCAAAGCCTGGTCCCGATTATCAGGTAATCCCATGGACTTTGATGACCCCCAAAAAGCATTTCGGTCAGCTCAACTACTGTCATATGCAGTTGAAATTCAGATTGGAGAGGAAGTCACCATCCCAGAACGGACCCGACAATTCGCACTGGAAGTAAAAATTAAAAGAGGACAGAAACTGAAAATTCCTGACGCCTATGTTCATCTCAATGTTCATTTTCAAAAGCAAGGGTTAGGGGTAAACCCAACACCAGTAGTCAATATAGAACACAACACCATTCCAATAGAGGTGGAAAACAGCGACCTAAAGAGTATCACTCTGGGCGCAGGCTCGATTATTGGAATGGTGGTTAATGACCGGCATTTCTCCATAGATTTAGGTAACGAACTGTTAGGACCAATCCCCAAGGACTGTTTTGACAGTGATAGCGACGATAACACAACACCAGACAGGATCTTCACCCGGCAATGGGGGGAATTTCATGGTCTACTCTTCCTGCCCTTATGGTAAGGAAGATGTGACCTGTAACTTCAGGAGGGATGAGGTGATCTTTCAAGTCCACAAGGAATGCCATCCCCACCTGAAGTCATCAGTCCAAATCAGCACTTTGACCAGGGACTTCTCCACCCAGCTTAGATTTTCAAGATCTCTTTGCGGTGGACTCATATGACTGTGGTTGCACCGACATCCACACAACAACAATTCCCACTGACCCTGGCATGACTCCAGTGTTTGTGAAGCAATATCCCTTACCTCTCGCATCAATGGAGTCCCTTACTGAAATAATTAAGAACCTTGAGTCCCGTGGGATGATTCGTCCAGTCCACAGTACCTTCAATAATACGGTGCTGGGGATTTTGAAACCAAACAGCCAGTGGAGACTCTGTGCTGACCTAAATGAGCTCAACAAATGGGTCCATACTTCCCGATGGCCTCTTTCCTACATTGCCCAAGGGCTGGCCCAGATCCAGGGGTCAAAGGTATTCACTGCAATTGACCTGACCAATGGGTACTGGACTGTACCTGTTAGTAGGGAGGACCAATATAAGCTGGCCTTTACCTTCGGGGCAGCAGTACACTAGGACCCGGACTCCCTTTGGATACATCAACTCCGGCAATGAATGTAACATCTTTCTGCATAAGGCCATGCCCGACTTGGGTGAAAGGGGTAACCTGGCCTATGTAGATGATGTTCTAATCAAAAGTTCAACTGTGGAGGAACACATAGCGGAGATCCGTTATGTTCTGACTCAGTTGAGGGCTGCAGGAGCAAAACTCTCTTTCCAAAAGTCACAGTTGTGCAGGACCTGTGTCAATTCCTTGGGTCATGAGATAACTCCTGAGGGTCTCTGTCCCCAGGAAAAGAAAATAGAAGCACTCCAGAAAATAAAAGACCCCACAACTCTGTGGGAACTAGGGAGCCTCCTTGGACTTTCTAATTAAAGTTCATTGAGGACTACGCAGAGATCACGAGACCCGTGATCCATCTGTAGAAGGGGGAGGTCAAGTGGGAGTGGGGCCCAGAACAAGCCGAGTCAGTAAGACAACTCAAAAGACGCCTCTCACAAGCACCTTGCCTAGCTTACTCTGTCAAAAACAAATAGTTCTTCTTGGAGACAGGGTTCTCAAATAAATGCTTGACTGAAGTATTACATCAAAAGCATGACAATGTCAATAAAGTAATCTCCTATGCGAGTAAGACTTTATCCTCTGTGGAGGAAAAATTCAACGATTGTGAGAAGGCACTCCTGGCAACACTGTGGGCATTGAAGAATTACCGCCCGTTTATCCAGGGGGGGACACATCATAGTCGAGACTCCACACCAACCTTTGCAATATCTTCAAAGTGACAGAATCTGGGACGGAAATGTGAGTAATTACCGAATTACTTCCTGGATTCTATCAATGCAAGGCTTTCCTGTGGAGGTCAGATATGGCCAAAACAAGAAGAGTCCCCTCGCGCCAGGTCTGGCTGACTTGCATGATTGTGCCAGAGAAAACTGTCTCGAGGACGAAAGTCTTAAAATCAAGGACAACATGGAGGCATACCTTAATTCCCCACACAAAGTCTATGAAGAAGAAAAGTATGAGGGACTGCCCACTGTCTATGTGGATGGGTGTTCCTACCATGTTGACAACAACGGGGAAAAGGAACTTGTGGCCGGCGTGTGGAATGTATGGGTGAATGATGCCCCAGAACCCTACGCTGGGTACAAAATCAGTCCGCAAAGTAGTCAAGTGGCAGAGCTGGTGGCTGTGCATCAAGCCATCCTCACTGCTGTCCAACACCAACTCCACGAACTGGTCATTATCACTGATTCAGATTATGTACGGAACAGGTTTGTGGAGCACCTGTTTAACTGGAAAACCAGAGGCATGCTATGTGCTAATAATAAATCTTTAAAACATGGAAAATTAATACAAAATATTGATGATCTGGTCACGTCGAATGGGATGATCATCTACTGGAAAAAGATCAAGGGTCATTCTAAAGTAGAGGGGCCAGACACAATGGAAATGGCCTAGCTGAGCAGCTGGCCAAAACCAGAGCCTTCCAAGGGGATCGACTTGAGATTGAGTTCCTGTTGGGGGAAATCCAGGTCACTGCTATCACTAGGTCCCAGACAAATGCTCACAATGAACTCTCAACTGCACAATGGAGTAAGGAGACCCCAGATGCTGATTTGATTACGGCTCAAAACGGGGATCCAATAATTGGTAAGTTTTATCAACACATTGAGGACCCTGAGAACTTTCCCTTGATGGATACCGATTACATTGGGAAAGAGGACCTCAGAGTGTTGATGAAATGTCCAAAAATGTTCCCAATCCAAGACAGTTTGTTGGTTAGGAGATCCATAGCTGGCCATGACCAGTGGGTGGTCCCCACCTCATTCCGAAGCCTGATGCTAAGTGAAGCCCATGATGCGGCCACTACCAGTCATCGGGGGTTACATACGACATTAGAAATCCTGCGAGAGGTTGCATTGTGGCCACACATGGGGCAGGACCTCGACCAATACTTGAAGGGGTGTTTTGTGTGTGCACAGATTCAGCCAACATCACTCAAACACTGTGCTCCCCTCCAAAAGAGGGCGATGACACTGCCTTGGCCAGATTTGCAGGTTGATTTTATTGGGCCTGTGATTCGCTCCTTTAGGGGGAACACGTACATGTTGACCGTAACATGCGTGTGCACTAAATGGGTGGAATGTCTCCAGGGCCCCAAATTACAAGGCAGAACTAGCAGCTGCCCTGATGATCAATCACAATTTCTCACGTTTTGGACTACCCCAAAGAATTGAGTCCGACCGAGGTAGCCTCTTCACTAGCAAAGTGATGCCAAAGATGTGGGAGATACTGGGGTCAAAAGGAAACTACATATTGCCTACCGGAAGTCCTCTAGTGGTGAAGTTGAGAGGTACAATTAAAAAAGTTTGTGGCAGATGCTGGGCCAAGTTGGGACATTTGGTTACCCCTTGTCCTGATGGCCATCAGATCTACCCCTTCTTCTGCAACAAAAATGTCTCCATTTCAGCTGATGACTGGACGAAGGATGGTGCTACCCCATCATCTGCTCTACAGAACCCAAGAGCAGACCTTGATAAATGCCTCCACAACTCATGAGTATGTTGAGAATCTGAGAACACACCTTCAACATGCTTTTGCCTATGCTCAGCGGAATCTAGAGAGATCTGCAAACAGCATGAAGACCCACTATGATCTCAACACAATTAAAAAGGAATACCAAGTAGGAGACCAGGTTACTTGTACAATTTCCAAAGGAACCAAGCCAAACAGCGCAAATTCCTCCCAACTTGGCGGGGCCCTTTTGAAATTGTAGACAGAATCTCACCAGTTGCTTACAGAATCCGCATCCCCAAGGGCAGTTTGGCAGAAGGGGAAGACAAGTGGGTCCACATAAACCAGCTAAAGAGTTGCCATCCCAGGCATACTTGCGGCAAATAGAGGAACCAACCGGAAACCCAGATGGGGAATAGTGTTAATTAGAACCAATGCAAGTGTCCTTCCCGCTGCTGACATACCCAAATGACGTGTGGGCACACTAGTGGGAAAATATCCATAACCATGCTCTATTCTATCTTCTAGCATCTGGACTAAGAATTATCCAAAGGAGTACCAAGGAGGACCACTCGGGGACCAGGAGGAAAGACCCAAGGAGCCCAGAATGCTGTGACTAGAAACAGCGAGGAGAGCGTGTCGCTCCAGCACTGACGGGAGAAGCAGCTGAAATTCTCCACATGGTCAAAGGAAAAGAACATCCGAATCTCCCGACTTCCCCTTGACGGGCGGTCAAAATCAAGTCAGGATGGGGGCTCTGTGGGATGTATTGACCCACTCCGCTATGCTATGCGGCATCACCTTGCGAGTTGTGGGGAAAGAAACAGCAACAATGCTGGCAAAACCCTAGTGCGCGCCAAAAACCTACAAAAACCCACAAAAACTGTGTGGTTCAGCAAACAAAAAGTGGGATGTACAACCTGACACCCATGGTGCATGTGCAGTGGAATGGAGCGCACCCTGCCAAAATGTGCCAAAGGGTTCGATAACCAGCAAACAGAGTACAGAGAGAAAAGCAGCACTTTGCAAGTGAAACCCCAAAATGTGCCTAAAATTATCCTGTGTTTTGTTGCCAAAAACTACAAAATGCCTATAACACAACACTTTTCAACATTCACAATCTTGCCTGGTGCTAAAATCCATGTATCAAATCAAACATTGTGAAACATACAAAGGGCCTGATCATGACTTTGGCGGTAACCCTTAAATCCGGCGGTAGCGCTATTACTGCCGGATTTAAGGGTCCGCCAAATCAGGACTTCGGCGGATTTTGCTCCAGCTCTAAGCTGGGGGGAAATTCGCTGAAAATTCATGCTATTACCGCCGGCGGATTTAAGAGCATGAATTTTCCCCATTGAGCCCAATGGGGAATGGGGCATTTCCGAATGGGCTCAATGGGGAATGGGAAATTACATTACCGCCGAACTCGTGATCTGGCACTATTAGCACTGGGGAGTTCAGCGGTAGGGCTAATACCACCGGTGGTAATACCGCTGGTGTTACTGCCAAAGTCGTGATGAGACCCAAAGTCTGGAAACTGACAGCCCCTAGGCCAAAATCTGGGTCCAGTACCCAGTAAGACCTGAATGACAGCTGTCAGAGGAGTACTAAGGCAGCTTTAAAATGACCTAAAACTCAAAACTCTGCTGAATTAGTAAACATGAACAGGATTGTTGCCAAAAAGGAATACTGATTTTAGTTGTTTTTGATTCCACAGATTTTAAGGCCAAGAAAGAAATGTATTTGTATGTGATGCAACAAATGTGGGTTTTGTTAAGTTTAAGAAGTAATTAGCTTGGCTAAAAATGAAAAGAAATTGGAAAGCAGGTGTCTTCCCAGAAGGAGGGCCTTCCCCTCAGCAGAAACAACCGGGGAGGAGTGAATTGTAGGGTTGGGACAGAATCTTGTCTACAGAGAGCAATGGAACAATGACAAGCTGCAGCTCAGGAAACTGGAAGTGTGAAGAGAGTTGTAAACCCTCCTTGAAGGAGCTTCCTCCAAGGAAGGGGATGCACTGGACTGCAGGGAGACAAAAATAGACAGAGCCAAGTGACCATCTGTTACTAAACATGAACAAAGAACCCTTTTTAAAAGACTTATAACTTGCTATTCAAAATGGGGAGAAATATAAAAATGACATTAGTTGTTCATTTAAGTTCTGGCTGCACATGTGAAGAGGCGGCAGGACTGTGTGACATGTTCTGAACAGGAATGGCAAGATATGTGATTTTACACAAAATGTATTACTGTTAGAATTGTGAAAATCTACACGCATATCCCTATGTTAAACACGCACACTTCTGGAAATTTGCAGAAAAATTTGGAAAGTGTGTTCATAGTGAAAAGGGCAAAATTCTGTAGAAAGCGGAGACAAGATCCCACAGCTATGGGGTTTTGAGGAATAGCTGCTATGTAAAATATGCAATCTGTGTATGTGATGTTTATAGAGGTTGCACATGTGTAAATATGTATTTTGCCAAAATTAGTCTTTGTGCTCCAGTGGCTAGGGGTGGATTCTCAGCATCATAAAATTACAACATAAAGATAACACTTTGTTTCTCTCCTCCTTTCAAGGCAGAGAGTAGACTCTGACCCAACCACCTTTCACAGGGGCAAGCTTAGCTAAGCATGCCCATACACCCCTTTGTGATGTAATTTTTAAGGCATAAATAGAGACTGCTGAGAGCACATAGGGACTCTCTGATCCAGCCACTTTCCTGATTCCGGCGAAACACTCTGATCCAGCTTTCTACATCCAGCTTTAAATATTCTTCCAGATCCAGATGCCAAATCTCTTGCCAGCAATAGAGACTATTGATTTCCACCAAGGCCCCAATCCTCAAATTAATTCTCCCCACTCAGTAAAGCACTGTGTGGTGTGAGAAGGCCATTCAGGACCCGTATCCAGAAATTCTCTGGCTTGCCACCACTAGGCTTGCTTGAGGACCTCGCCATCCAGCTGATCCAAATACCCACAGACCAGGAGAGCAGATCCTATGCCAATACGGCAACCGGCCTAGAGAATCCAGTCCCGTGCCTGATGTGCTGTTTTTCCTAGACCAGACCAAATCCTGACCAGAGCTGACGGTCCCATTTAAAAACGTATCCAGTGAGTATAAATAGGAAGAATTTTGTCCCATAGCATATGTACTTTGCATAGTCTTGTCCCTAGCTTGTACCCATCCTATCTTTCATTTAGAACCAGTATTGTTAGAACTATATTTGCACAGACTCTTCTCTCATATGTGTTCCTAAACCCTAGCTTCCTATTGAGTATCACACCTGAACTGTTATGAGCGGCCGTGAATGACCTTTCTGTGTGGCATTCTACTTTTTGGTAGTCTTTAATATAGCATAAGAAAACCTATCTGTCAATTCAAAGTGCATTCCTGTTTTCCATTCTTGCTCCTATCTCGAAAAAACAACCTTTACTAAAACCACTGTAACTCCCTCAGTTTCTGTGATAGAGACAATATTTTAACTCCTACTTGTAGCCAACATCCATAGCTATCCATATAACCCAAAACCGGGAAAAGTGGGACTGATATTCTGTTTGATTGGTGCCATTCCTGAATACCTGCTCTCTCCTCCCATCTGTTTACATTGCCTATTGGGGGGTTGAGGGGTGTTGCAGGGGGAACCACTAACCACAGTGCTGTCTGATTTGAATCAACACAAAAGTATTATTTTCTGTGCTGCATTTGTTTGGTTTATTACTCATTCCTAGTGTACTAAATACATTATTCAGTGTTCTTTCACCCCATTGGTGATTGTTGTTTATCTATTAAAATATATTGTGATTAAAATTTAAATACATAAATAAATATTTACCTTTGCAAACCGGCCTGATTCCTGGTTCAGTGTGACCGGGAGGTTCCAGGAGAAGGGTATGATATGAGTGGTATATCGTTCAGAATATTGAACTTTTAGACACAAATAAATAAGGATTTCAGTTGTGCACTACATGCTGAGCTTTGACTTGTGTGTGTGCTGGATTGAAATCACTTACAAGACTATCGCTCCCACACCGGCCATTTAACTTTCAATGGTCACCCATAGAATGCAGCACCAATACGCAACCACATTTGAAAGTGAACCTCACATACAGAAACACTAGGCTTCCATGGGGACAAGGTCACGCACCTGCACACAGATGGTCCCACACACACATAAAAAAACCCAGGTGACCACTATACTCCTTCTGCCATATATAACACCACAACAGACAAGGCCATTGCCTTTACATAACAGAAGGCAAGCCATAGCACCATACAACAACACAACCAAAACCCTGGAAATAAATTTGATCAAAACACAGAGGAGGAAAAGGAGAGAAGAAGGAAGGGAAGAATCAAGAAAGCACACAACAGGTGAAGTGTAAACCGCCGAAATGGAATACCCACAAAATGCTATGGAGAGGAAGCCATGAGGTACTGGGCTATGCTGGTCGAAAGACATGAGGAAAGTACTCCCCCACTAGCCCACCCCACACAACACACAGGGAAAATGACTGCACACAACATTTCTACAATCCTACACACTCTCTTCCCCCCTAAGGCAAATAGTAAAACAGGGAAACATCCCAACACTATATTATAACAGCAAAACATGGTGACACACCAAGCAATCACACCACAATGTGTCAAATTCATAGTATATCCAGAAAGTGCCACTCAATGCTAACATTCACATAGGCAGAAAAATCAGCAGCCAACCCCTCACACTCTCTGGACTCCAGGCGTTTCAAAACAGGAAATGAGAAGCCCGAAAAGACTCTGAACAAGAAGCCCTCTCTGTTGGCACGACCCACAACTATGCACAGTCAAATATTGAGAAAAATACCTTCACAACACTGAACCCACCGGTCACTGTGCACCATGCCACACCGTCAAAGGGGAGAACCCGTAGGTCACGCCCAGCACTTCAGCTCTCTAAGTAAAAGAAACCAAATACGTCACCACTTCGCCATAGAAACACACTCCTAAGACACAATTTTCTACAGAAATGGCAGTCATCACCACATGAGAAAGGGCGGCAAGTAACACTACCCCCTATCCCTGCTGAAAAAACGAAATAAACCTCTGACTCAGGGAGAACCCCTGTCACACATATTGAGCTACACCAATACTAAATAAGCCTCGAGCGCCACAGCCCCCCATTCGCAATGCCAAATACATCAACACTCACTTAAAAGTCACATTGTGTGATACAACTGTCCAAGGTGCTACAAGGAGTCACCCAATACACACTTTGAATAATCGATGAGAAGCCGCACATCAACTAACCGATTCAGAGCGCCACAAGAGCCACTCAATACATTACACAGCACAACCACCCTGGCATAGATAACCGCCAAAAATGCTATACAAAATTAACCAGGCTAACCCAAAATAACGTAACACGTGTGCTGCAGAGATCACAACAATCCACAGACCTACACAGAGATACCCAACACAACACTGAAAAAGTAAAACAATATAGACACTATTGTTACTTATGCAGAAATAGGCCCCAAAGAAGTGATATAATAATAATAATACTTTAATGTGATATAGATTGAAGAATTCAAACTTTACACATATTGCTTATACATAATCAGAAAAAGAAACATTTTAAAAATTGCAATTTATACAATTATGTAAGTATAAAAGGAAAAGGAAAAAATCAAGTATATCTAAATACATATAACTTTACAATATCCAAAAACTTCCTAATTAAAAACTTCATAATAAAACATCACTTCACCCATTTATTTACATCCGGATGCCCATCGCTTTTTCAATCTGGAGCCATACATTATATAATGCAATGTAAAGATGCATGTTTACTGAATTAGTGCAGTATAGCCAAAATTGATTTTCCGGTATAGATTCCAGATTATGGGCAAATTCTCCTAGATATTTGACAATTGTGGGTCTCATTGTGAAGCATTCTGTTAATAGATGCTTGGCTGTCTCCAAACTGTCAGGTAGGTTACATATACGACATATTCGTTCTACAGGTGCAATCTTTTCCCTAGGTCCCACATTACACAAGGTCGGTAGTTGCTCCAGACGGAAAAGAATAATAAACCGTCTAAGCCTTGTGGAAGGGCATAGGTAAAGATATGCCTGAGGTTTCATAAAGTTGTAGAGTCGATACTTTACAAAGGCACATGACTTTAGACACCCTAGATGGGAAAAGTTCTCTAACCAATCCCATCGATCAACCTTTTTCCCCAATGCTGTAATGACCTCCTGGGAAATGGTTATCCCTCTGTCAGTCCAGCCAATGTCTCTCAAAAATTGGGTCATACTTTTCTGGAGAGGAGAGGCAGTACCTCTTTTACTTACTTCTATATATATGGTAACCAGCAAAGGGTTAGAAGATCTATTCTTCATTTTAAGATACAGGCCCGCCCTCTTCTTCAGTACCATTGCTTTAAGTGAGGGAAGTCCGAGCTCCAGCCTTATGAGGGCCATAGGAACACTAGGGGGTAACCCCAGTATGCGTCGCCAAAATTTTCCCTCAACCACTTGCAGCCAGGTTAGATCAGAAGAGGTTAGTGCTTCCAGGCCATAAGTAATCATTGGCGCAAACACCTGTATGTAAAGGTGTCTCGTCCCCCATAGTGTGAAACCGGCTTGCCTCCTGGTAAATGACGCAATTAAAGCTGTAACTTGCTGCGCCCTAATTCTCCTATTTTGTCTACATAGAGAGTAATCACCCCATGGTTCAATTTCAACTCCTAAGTACCGATAGGAAGGGGAATAAAGTATATTATCACTCTGCACCCAAAGCTCAACACGGGAGACTTTTTTCTTCGTGAATCTAATCACTTTGGTCTTATCAAGGTTAATAGCTAACCCATTGATCTTTGCGTATTCCCATAGTGCTATCGCTGAGCGCCTAATACCAGCAATAGTGTTGTCAAAAATGACCAAATCATCCGCATATGCCAGTACTGCACAAGTAGTATCCCCTACTTTAGGAGGACAGTTATTCACTTCGGCTAACACTCTTGGGATATCGTATACATACAGGTTGTACACCAGAGGAGCAGTTACACATCCCTGTTTTACCCCCCTGTCTTGTCTCACTTGTCTAGTCAAGGATCCCTCTTGATTTAATCTGAGGCACACCATGGTGTTATAGTGCAGCTGTCTTAAGTAATACATTATACTAGGTGGGCACCCCATATCTTCTAGCTTTGTCCACAGCCTGGCTCTTGGTATAGAATCGAATGCGGCCTTAAAATCAATATAAAGGGCATATAGTGGAGGCTGTCCTTTGCTAAGTGCTCGAGTTCGTAGTGTGTCCATCACCCACAAATTGTGCGTGGTGGAGAAACCACGCCGGAATCCACATTGGAACTCACTAAGGATATTAGTCTGTTCCGCCCAATTCTGTAATTCCGTGAGCAATAAAGCCGCAAAAAGTTTTCCCGTGGTATCCAGCATAGAAAGAAGCCTATAATTATTTGGGTCCATACGGGATCCCTTCTTAAACACCGGCACCAATATCGCCGTTTGCCATGAACGGGGAATCGTCCCCTGAGCTAATACCTTTTTAAAGAGTATAGACAGAAGAGAAGCCCAAAAAGTCGGGTTGTTCTTAATAACTATATTCGCTAGCCCATTCGGGCCAGGAGCTCTAGAGGCTTTCAAAGATGCTATTTTATTCAGTATGACCTCTTCCGTGGCCTCAAAGGGCGGGGGTAAGGGATACTTCCCTCTAGATATTATGGGGACATCTAGCTCTCCAGAGTTACGGTCCAGCAAGAATCTTACCCAAGTTTCCTCTCCTATAGGATTATCTAGCTGAGCCTTGGTCTTCTCTTTGTTCTCTTTCAGTAGCTGCCATATATTACGCGAATTTCTAGCGCGGATAGCGTTTACTAGTCTCTGATTTCTAATATTCCTCTCTGTATTTCGAATAGTTCTGATATTAGCTCTATATTTATTTTTAGCTTTTTTAACTTTGTCATAGTAGTTAGAACCCGCTACATTCAGTCTCCTAAGCCCCCGCAATTCTGCTCTTAGCCTTCTCGTAGCATCACGAATATCCTTATTATAAGGCTGAGTGGTGCCTACGGGATTTATCATAACATTTTTTCTTGAGGTCGCATGTAATCCTGAGAATTTCAGGATCCATTCTTCTATTTCATTTACGGTCAGTTGTTCAAAATGGGGAAGGGGAGCCAGGGCTTGAGATAAGAGTGCTTCCGTAGCATTTTTAATATTTCTCTCCGACCACATAATTCTAGTGCCTGTGCAGTTGGTTTGTATATTGCCTATGTTACAGTTATTAGCGGGTGAGAGAGAAAGTTGAAGGGAGCACTCGAGAGCTGCATGGTCACTCCATTCATTGGGTATGATTCTCATATCATTTACTATTGGCAACATTTCAGGACACATAAATATATAGTCTAGGGTGCTGTAAGAAATCCCATTAGACCATGTCTGTTTCCCCGGCCTATCACCCATTGTTCTACCGTTAATCATGGATAGATCCCATGTCTCAAAGAATTGTAGCCACCCCAACCCTTCGTTCTCTCTTTTGTCATGAGTCATTAGACATTTTTCGTTCAGGGCAGGGTATTTGGCGACCAGCTGATCATCCTTCATATGACAATTAAAATCACCCATCACCACTACCGCTAAATTGCCGGATCTTTGAGTCCAATAAGTCAGTAACTCATGAATGGCTTCTTGTAGCGATTCCCTTATCAATGCTCCCGGGGGATTGTAGAGGTTAATCAGTAAGAATCTACCATGCCCACAATCCTTGGGATAGTCGACCTCAACCGCCAGATGGTAATCAGTGGTATTGACCAGGATCTTCCGCGAGTTGATCGTATTAACCACCCCTATAATGAGTCCCCCATAAGGGCGTCCCTTATCCCCTCTTTTGGCAAATGTCTGATGTACTACAAAACCGTCCAATAATAGAGAGTTCAGTGCCCATGTTTCCTGGAGACATATGCAGCTATGCTTCAGCAATAAGTCCATAGGCCCTTCTGATCTCAGAAGATGGGCAAAACCCCGGCAGTTCCAAGATACGAAAGAAAAGCTTCAGAGGTTCTGTATCATTCGCGGAAGAGCCTCCAACAATGTTTTGAGGGCTTGTTGTATTTACGTCTTCGCCGTGTTTTCCGTTGCCTCTTGATTGACCACATTATCTTGCACCGCTAGCTTGACCAATGGAGTTTGTAACTCCTTGGTCCTGAAATCCTTAGTTTCTTCAGTAAGGTCTCTCTCCTGTGGATCTACATCAATAGCAATATCTACGGTTATCAGTTCTTTTTTGAATTTTCTAATCAGCTGAGCTGTAGCTAAGAAAGTACAGTGGATGGCGGAAACATGTGGATTAGGGACCTGCAAGGGTTCGATGAAGAAGAAATCGTCGGATTTCAAGACTCTCAACTGTGGAATATAATGTAGTCGGGTTAAGAATTCTGATCTTGCCAACCAGGGATTTTTACCACTAGGGTAAAGGTTCTTAATATAGCAAATACGATTCCCATTACATTCCTCATCCGTGCTAATTTGCATGGGCCGTACCGGCTCTAGTGTTTCATCTGTGCCTGAGCCGATCTGATCCTCCGGCTCGACTGTGACATTATCATCTTGATCAGTGCCTGCATCAGAGAGGCCATCTATATCTGCCTCCTTGGATTTTTCTCCTGGCACTAACCAATCGGCCAATGGCCCCTTAACTTCCGCGGCTCGAGCTACTGCTCTCGCCTTTCTTTTTCTGGCTTTTTTGGAGCGTGTTTCTGTGGCTGTTTTAGATCTTACACTGGAGGGTATAGGATTCGTTACTACTTTCTTGCTTTTCAAAGCCCTTTTGGCCAATCTTCGTTGTTTCCTTGTAAGAAGGATCCCGGGGCTGTGCACGATTTCTAGATCCTCTACAGTTATTACTGAAAGGTTTTCTATAGGAGGATTGCCCTCCAGGTCCTTATCCAGGATCGCATCTTCCACCACTTCTCCCATTCTCTCCTCTGTTTCTTTCCTCTCCTCAATGGCATGAATAGCATCCGAGAGGTTTGCTTCTATCTCATCCTGCGAGAAATCCTTCCGCTCTAGTGCCCTCGTAATGTTATTCGTATTTGTCAGTATGCTCCCGGTCATCTGCAGCAGTATTTTGAGTGCAAATTGTAATGACGCTACAGATGATTGGAGCTCCATAATGGCCGTGTTGCTGATATGCGGGTTTGAGTCTTCGTTATCCTCCTTCTCCGGATCATCTTCTATAGAGGCCATCGCTAGATTAGGAGATACCGAGAGACGTCCACCGCTAGACATAGGATTTGCTTCCTCAGATGTTATGTTATTACTTTCTTTATGGTGAGTAGAATTGTTAGATGCCTTTGCTGAGTTCTGCGTTACCATCCCTCTCTGAATACTCAAGCAGAGATCAAGTAATGAGTTATTATCAATATCCTCATAGTTTGATGAATTTAGTAAGATACTCTCCTTATTCCCTGGCTCAGCCATTACCTCATTGATTGTTGAGTTAATCTCTGGTGGTGGATTTACTCCAAAAAAGTCTGTGATGGCTCCTTGTACCACAGGTGTTATGTTGAGATTCTTTTTGCTTTTGTTACCTTTCTTTCTATTTTCCTTGCCATTGTTCACTGGCATAGTCATGCCTTTCCGCAGGTTATAATTTGACTGTGGTACTTTTTTCCCTCGTTGCATTTCCTCAGCGTGATAATTCGTTCCGTGGGAAAATATTGAATTATGCTCCCACTATGTATCTTAACCTGGTACAGTCACCACGACTCTGAGCCTGAAGAGACTTGCCACCTCTATGTGTCACGTGCCCCCAGCAACGTTGTGATTAATATATAGCTCACAGAGGGAAATGAATGATATGAGCATGGGGCGAGGGGGGGGGTGTGTGTATGTGCCAAAAGGAACCCCTGAGTACTCTGGCAGGCCCGTTGTCTAGGGCCAATCCAAAACACACCACACCTTCTATGTCGTCGAGGTCCAACCGTTGCCCCCTACCCTAGCCCCGGTCACCCCAGCCAAAGCACAGCCCACACCACTGCCACTCCTGTGCATATGTCAGCACCCAGGGGTACTCGGGTCCGTGATCAGGGAATTCCAGCACCCACTCTACTCCTGTCGCCCAGTGCTCTGCCACCTACTTGTGGTACTCTGAGGAGTCGCCTGGTCTCAGCACACAATAGGCTCTTGTGGCTGCTGCCTTAGTCCTGTTCTCCGCACCAGGACACGGTCCACGCAGCCCCAGCCTTGGCGATAAAGCGTCACCGATCTTGGGGCCCGAACGAGCACCCCTTACTTCCTGTGCTTTCCCGCACTTCCAGCACCGGCAGCACCGTTGGCAACCATCGGCAACTAGCAGCAGCCCGCAGCCGCCCACCGCCGCGGCCGCCGTACTGGCGTACTGGCGGGTTCGAGAAAAGCACCTTCCAACCACAGAGTCCGCCGAGTCAAGCCGCACTGTCGTCCTGCCACAGACCGAAACACAGCCGCTTCCGACTCGCTTCCACTCTCACTAAAGAAGTGATATAGTAACATACAGATACCACCTCAACCATAACGAATGCTGAAAAGCAAAACGCAAAAATTGAATAACCATACGCCCACCCCAACTACACAACTCGTTTCAAAATGAACCCAATATACTATTAAACAAAGGCATTTGAGGCCAAATACCTAACTGACTTAAAAGCCAAATTTAGCTGCAAACCGCAGCACAAAGCTAACACAATTCACTGTGGCATACATCAGCCATGCTCACCACAAACATATAGTGCAAGGAAGTACCAGCTGACACAAGCACACATTGAGTGATCACTAATCCAAACACTTGAGATCACACGTTAAACCCAATGCATAACACCCTTAGTGCAACTAAGCGTTTGCACACTGAAAACATGCAGATAACCCATCACCATCTGAAATATTGCAATTACTCGTGTCAAACGTCTTTGCCCATGTCAAACTCCTATACTGCAGTGCTAAACAAATGAGTGAACACAAAATTCTGAAGACATTACACTTGGACATTTACATAAGGTAATAACAAAAACATATTAAATGCCGCGTGGCTATAGTCAACAAATGAATATTATAACTATAACTCCATGCTCATTAGACACCCCAACTTTTGAACCCAAGATTGTTCGTCCTAAAACACCCCAGAAAGTCAGGGTCCGGTTCTTGTAGGACACAAAAGTGCTCCTTCCCTTCAATAGGGAGAATAGCTCCACAGACGAAACAGAAACCCAGGGGCACAGCGAAGTTCGTTTCCTCGTCAGCAGTGGCGGATTGGCCTACAGGGGGGCTCTGAAGATTCCCCGGGAGGCTTCTGCACCCTGGACCACTTTAGGGTGGTATTTCCAGCTTTTCGAATGGGAAAAGGGTTGGGCTTGATGAAAATGTGTAATATGGGGACCACTTTGAAAATTATTTCCAGGACCTCTTTTGGTTCCCAGTCCACCAGTGCTGCAAAACACCCTGGCCACCTGCTCAGTAAAGCACCTTGCCGTTTTGTCATCTTCATCGACGGCATGCAGATATAACAGCTCCCAGATTACAAGAGCAGCCATTTCTTGCACCGCCTCATTTTGTGGATACTCGGACGACAATGCCCCTGCAGCTGGCATGGAAAGGACATCACTGGCAAAACCTCCTGCAGTATCGCCCAAGGATAAAACAGGCCTGTGATGGCCGGCCCAGCGGGGCAACTGCAACAGGAGATGAAGTAATTACCAGCAGACCGGAGCACTCATCTATCCAGAAACGCTTAGGCCCGATGGGATACTCCTGCCCAACAAACGCTCTCTTTCTGCCCCATCCGGCAGACAAATCAGTGATTTTTGAAGCAGGCGCCCTTCTGCAGATGAACTTTCTGCGCCCTCAGTGATATGACAAATGAGCACTGTGACCAATCCAAGCAGACAGAATGGATGACGGTGGGTCATAACCAATGGATGGTGCAAGTCAGGAGAAACACAGTCCAGAGCTCAACAGCGGACCACCTCGCCAACCATCGCCGGGCAGCAGAGCCCTGGCTGATGTAGACATTGAGGGGTGACTCTTGTCCCGTGGTTTAAGTGAGGTAAGAAATAGCAGGAGGGCCCTCTCTCATGGGTTAGGCGTGCATGATGGGCGTGGTCTACGACTTGATGGGTGTGGCCTAAAGACAAACAAGTAAAATAAAATCAGGCCTATATATCTAAGCGCATATTGCAACACAGTCTGCTTGGTACAAACTAAATAGCTAAATCAGCCTGTCCACCCAGCACACAATGCATAAATAAATAAACCGGGTCGTATATGGAGGTGAGGCTTTGTGACCGCGTTCCTGCTCAGTGCACGACCAGGTTTATTTATTCATGCATTGTTTATCGGAAAGACCTGTAAACACCTCTACCACAGCTTTTCCCTACTTAGCTCTCTTTTTCATCAATCTGCTCTTTTCTCTTTTTCCCAGTGTCTTTTACTTTTTTATCTCCCTCACTTCGTTGTTCCCCTCTTTTGATCGATTCTTTTCACAACTTTTTGTTTCGCTCCTTGAACAGACATGGTTTATTTATTTATTCATGCATTGTTATCCAACAAACAATGCATGAATAAATAAATTAACCACGTCGTGGGCAGAGCGGGAAGAGACCACGACCCAGTTTGTTTGTTCGTTTATTTATTTATTTATTTATTTATTTATTTATTTATTTATTTATGCACTGTTTGTCCGATACAGGTATCCGACAAACAATGCATAAACAAATAAACCTGGTCTGTTCAATCGTGGGCTTCGTGATCGAATCTGCATCGCACAGCCCCCAAGTTCGAAGAGGGTGCGGGCATGTTTGTGCCCACAGGCAACAAAGGGACTACAACTTCGTCTCGGATCCCTTTTAAGGTGTCAGGGGAGGAAGTTACAGTTTGGAGATGCTGCAGTGTCGCAGTGTTTCCTGCAGGCAGCTGTGACTGACAGAAGTGTCAGCCATCCACAGCGTCGCTCAACCAGTTAGGTGACACTATGGCTGGCTGGCACTTATGTCAGTCACAGCTGCCTGTTTCAGTCATGGTTGCAGGCTCATCTTCTGTCGCAGCTGCGACTGTTGCAGGATAATGACCTACCGCACGGTGGTGGGACGAGGGTCTCGGCAGGGCCCTAGCTCAGCCTCAGTCTTTGGAGACTGGCTGGCCCACTTAGAGCACTGCTCTTGTCGTTCCTGCCCTCCACGCAGCAGTAGACACTCGTCGCCAATTATGTTGTGTCTAGGCAGAGGACACTGAGACAAGGCAAGGGCCACAGACTTACATAGGTTCGCACAGTGCCTTTATTGATGCAACGTGATGGTGTGCCTCGCAGGGCACTAGATGGTAAGTAGGCAAGAGCTGGCACACCGCCACCCAGGCTATCTCTGCCATACTAGCCATTTATCTGCCCAGTCCCCCACAGACTACAGCACCAACACACGACCACAGTCCAAAGGGGACGTAATTCACACTAACACTAGTCTTCCATGAGGACAAGGTCACCCACGCGCACACTGATGCCCACACACACACAACACCCCCAGGTTACCACTAAAACATCCTTACAAACAAAATGATCCAGTCACTCTGCATGATCAGTCACTATTTCAACTGCAAAACCCACAGCCATCACAAGCTTCACTTAAATCTCAAATTACCCTGCCACATGCATGCATAGATACACACAAACTAATACACACAATCTTAGAAAAACATATACACACACGGCTGCACTAACGTGGACAGATGCAGGCTCACACTCAAACACACTGTTGAAAAACTAAAAGAAAAAGGAAGCACACGTGAAGGCAAGTCTTTTTCCTCCGCTCTAGCAGGTAGTTTTTCATCTCTAACCGAATACATTACATGTTTCATTCATGTTTCTCGCTAACTAAGTGATGCCCTAACATATGCTGGGCCTCGTTTGTCATTGCTTGAGATAATTTGCCTCACCCTGTTTTACATAGGATGCGCCCATCCATCATCTTCACGCCGCTCGCTGACGCATTTCTTCATAACGCCTTCAAATTGTTTTTCCACCGTGGCCAAATTAAAAAGATACGCCGATAGTAACTTCGGCCCCGCCAAACCGATCTTCCTTTAAGAGGCCGGCCTGAGTACTTGAGTTGTAATTTTCCAAGTAATCGCCCAGCATTCCAGATTTTTTTTAATTTGCTAGTGGGCCTCGCTTCTGCTTTACTCTAGCGACTCGTTGTAGAAGGGATTCGGGAGAATGCGTTTTCTTAACATGAATGAGTGAAAACGTCAGCCCGAAAGCTTCTTCATTCGAAAATAATAAAAACGCTGTACCGTGTAAGTACACATGTCATTTCATATGTCATTAGCAACAGCAGGTTGATTAGCATTAGCGCTGAAGACCAACATTTAACATGCGTTTGTGGTTCTGGCATAGTGCATTACTTCATGAGGTAAGCATGCTAATTCAGCAGAAATGGAGCACGTTTCCTTTTCTTTAATGGACTCGGTTTTGCTATATGAAAGGGAATATGTGAGCCTAAGGTATAAATAAGGTAGGTCAAGTGTTTGTTTGTGTGAGCGTGCGTGCGTGCGTGCGCATGTGCACACACATTGCCAATCTATGTAGCAAGCAAAACTGTGTTACACATTTTTAGGGTATCATTACAGCTGCGGTGGCAAGACTAAGGGCCCGAATCATGGACATATTTGCGTGGAAAATAGGGTACTTGCACACCAAACTGCGTGCAAAATACGGTTAGTCGATTCATGGAATCAAATTTGCGGTATATTCCTGAGACTTGTGTGGATGTCACGCAGGCTCGGCACGTCACTGCAAGCAGTCGAGTGCCTTATGCGAGACTCTACGCCGAGGAAGGATTAGGGGGCGGAACTCAGAAAATGAAGAACAAGGGAAAAAGTGGGCTTTACGAAAGAGGGGGCCACATGCATTCTCCGCTTCTTTCCCCTTTCTCCCTCCCGCCTACTGCCCGCCCTCCTCCCTGATTGGCTCCTCGGGTCCGGTGTAGCAGTCTAGTGGGCCGCAACACACCACGTTTGCCATTACCTCCAGGCCGAGTGGGTGACTGCGTGCCCTGATTCCACCTGCATCCATCCATCTGGTGAGACCCTCCTTGACCATTTTGTGTGTATATTTACTTTGTTACTTCTGCAGTGGGATTGTAATGTTGAGTACTATAAAATTGCTTTGTGAAAACTAGGCCTTTTCTCCCCCATTCAGGAATCTCAAACTTAGGTGTGTCTCCCCTGTTTTTAACAATAATGTGCTTGTTGTGAGCTCCTTAATCCTAAAGCCCTATGATGGAAGAAAAACTATTTTTGGAGTAAGGTTGCTGGTACAACCGTTTTGGATATATTTTTCCACACAGCTGGCCATGATGTTTGGGAGTTCGTTAGGGAACAGTCTCTATTCCATGCCACTTGACTCTTCCATGGATTTTCGTTAGTTAGCAAAGATAACATAGAAGATGCAAAATTTTAGTTAGACATATGTTGTGATCTGTCATTCTGATAAATGTGAGCTTTACATATTAATAGGTCAACTTTTCCAAAATAGCATCAATCAAACTTAAATATTGCTGCATAAAAACCATTGGTATATGATATCTGTTTCTGAAATTAACTAAAGGTGAGTGGAATACCCTGAATGAATAGCTGTCCAACATATTTGATACCAAGAGAGAGCCATGGTTTCCGACATATGGTTCTTTTGTTAACCTTTATCAAGGGATTTATCCATATATATTGTGAGACAAACTGGGATATTTTATTAATAGAAGGAAATACATAGGATCAAAGATATATGACAGAGATATTAAAACTGCCACTGGAAAATAATCTATTGTTTCCTTTAAAGTAAGGGCAATCCATAAGGGTATGGGGGAACCCATTGCTCTCTCTAAAAGGAGCTGTTTGGGTGTGTTAGGATTGGTGGGAGCGAACCATAATTGAGCTTGGCATAATACAAAGGTCATATGGTATTTTTAGAAATCTTGAAATCCAGCTCCACCATTCGCTCTGAGTTTTTGGAGTTTACATAGTGAAATTCTACATTTCTTTTCCCCCCAGAGGAATTGGAGAATGCAGGAATCCAAAGATGTAAAGAATGAAATAGGAAAGGTAGCATGCATAAAGTATAAGATTCAAGTGTCACCCACCATGATAGATAGAGGGGGGACCATGAAGTAGTATGCTGCTTTACTCTGGTTAGGAGATTTGCAGTGTTTTGTTTGATAATATCCTTAATTGAGGATATGTGAATACCAAGATATTTGATACCTGCAGGTCACCACTTAATTCCAGAGCTTGAACAGTGATGTTTGGCACAATGTACATTCAATGGAAGGATTTCTGATTTATCAGTATTAAGCTTGTATTCTGAAGCTAAAGAAAATTGTGTGATGATGTGGATTAGATGATGTATACAAGTGTCCATTATATTCAGAAGTAGTAAAACATCATCTGTATACGCTGTGGTATTAATCTGATTATCCCCATAATAGATACTGGTTATATTGTCCTCTTGTCTAATCGCTTCTAGGAAAGGTTCCAAGGCCAGAATAAAGATAATGGAGGAAAGGGGACAGCCTTGATGAGTACCTCTGTAAAAGGGGAAGAAGGAGGGCATTTGACCATTTATTAAAAACAGACGTTTTTCAGTTGGAGTAAAGTACTTTGACCATAGAAAAAAAAGGATCGGTAGTCCCTTGCCATTTTAGGGCCTCAAACATATAGTTCCACTCAACTCTATCTAAATCCTTTTCTGCATCGAGTGCCATTGCTGCATGTGGATTGGTAGACTTCTAAAAAATGTTGAGGACGTCCGCAAACAGTCTGATATTGGCTGAAGACATTCATCCTTTAACATAGCCTACCTCATCATTTTTGATTAAGTTTGGAAGAAAGGGGATGAGTCTATTAGCTAGAATTTTGGCAAAAATGTTACAATCAGTATTGATTAAGGAGATGGATCTATCATTTTTGATTACATCAGGATACTTGTTGGGTATGGGAAATACAATAAGCATTGGTTCCGAAAAGGTACCTTTAACTTTCTCATCAGCAATGAAGGAGGCATATAGTTCATTAAGCTTACGAACGAAAAGATCACTAACGTGGGTAAAAACGTCAATTGGAAAGCCATCTGGGACAGGAGCTTTTCCTTTTTTGAGGTCTTTAATAGCATATAAATTTCACTGGAGGAAATGGGAGTATTTAATGATTGGAGATTAGTATTTAAATATGAATTGCACTAAATATATGTTTGAGAAAATCCTTAGCATGTGAACTGTTGGGTATTGTTTCGGAGGAATACAGTTTTTGGTAGAAAGTGGAAAAAACTTGTAGGATTCCTTTATCAGTCAAGACTTTATTTTCATTACAATCTCTAATGACTGCAATCTTGGCTTTATCCCTCCTCAGTTTAAGATAAGATGCTAAAGATTTGCAAGATTTATTTGAGAACTGATGAATCTTTGATTCGTACTTTAGGAGATTGGCACACAAGTATTGTGTAATCAGGTTATTATAGTCTATTCTGAATCTGGTGATTTCCTGCAAAATAGGTGCTGCGTTAGTATGTATATATTTAGATCCTAAAGATTTTATCGTTTTGAATAAGTCATCTGCTTCCTGTTTAAGTTTTTTCCTTTTATTAGCAGTAAAAGATATTATATGTCCTCTGAGAACTGCTTTAGAGCAATCCCATTTATTGGCGATGGAGGAACCTGCACTAAGGCTTTCTAGAAAGAAGTCGGTGTGGTGCTGTTGGAAGAATTGAGTAAAATGTATATCTTTCAGAAGGGCAAAATTAAACCTCCATCTGCTATTATTATATGCATTTTGTGGGTGGGATAATCGGATAAGAACAGGTGCATGATCTGAAAGGGTGATGCATTCGTTATTTTGGCGTCAACCAAACAATTGGTCATGGATTTAGAAATAAATACATAATCTGTTCTCGAAAAGGAGTTATGTGGAGGGGAGTAAAAGGTATATTTCAAATCAGAGTGGTGGGGTAGGCACCAAGCATCAATAAGACCTAGTTCAGAAACAAAATTGGCAAATTGTAAGTGTGAATATTTTTCTTTAAAGCGTACATTTGATTTTTTGTCAAGGTGAGGATCCATAATCTCATTGCAGTCTCCACACACAACAAGGTTATTAGAGTTAGAATTGATAACATGGTTTCTCAGCTGAATCCAGAATGCAGGGTCGACATTGGTAGGGCCATACACATTTAGAATAGATTATTGCATAGAATCAATAAGGAGCCTAACAAGAAGCCATCTTCCCACATCAACAGACTCTGTGGACGGCACCCTATGTTGGAGGTGTTTATTGATGAGGGTGATAACACCATTTATTTCCCCCGTATTCTGCACTTGAGAATACTTGACCCACCCACAAGTGTTTCAATTTAGCGGCCTCTGCCTGCGAGAGATGGGATTCTTGTAAACAAGCAAGAGATGGTTTGGTCTTATTGAGATGGGAAAGAATGTTCTGCCTTTTGTGCGGGCTATGCAGACCTTTAATATTCCATGAGGTTATGTCAAGAGACGTGTGGCAGTGGGGTTTACATATGCATACATATATTGAATGACATTGGATTGTTGCATTAGTAGACTAGAGGATGAAAAACATGAGGCAAGGTAAAAGACAAAAGAAACCATTGAATTCCATAACTTCCAAGAGAACCAGAAAGCATCGAAAGAAGTAGTGGCTAACGGGAAACAGCCCACCCAAACCATGTTGGGCATGAAACAGTACATGGTGGGGGGTGAAGAGTCAGACCTGGAAGGGCCCACCCAGTGCCCTGTGCTGGCGAGGATACAATAAGATGATAAAGACTTCTTACAACAGATTCAAGATCAACTAGGTGGTCTCGATGTATCCATCTCTTCTCTTGTGTGACTCCGGATAAATTTGCGTATGTCGTTTGGACCCTGTAAGGTGAACATGTGACCATTTGGAGTCATCTTTAGAGTAGCTGGATGAATTATACCATATCTGGCATTTAGTTGCCTTAGAGCTGGCCTGAACGTTAATAGCTCTTTCCTTCTAGCCGCAGTAGCATTGGAGACGTCTTGAGAAATGAAGATTTTGATGTCTTCCCACATGAGTTGGGTTTTTTGCTTTGCTTTGTACATAAAAAGTAGGACATGAGTGTAATCAAGTAAGGCAAAAATGAGAGTTCTTGGGACATTTCTGGAAGAGAATTTGGGTCCTACTTGATGGGCTCTTTGAATATTGAGCTGCAAGGATGCAGGAAGATCTAGGAGCAAGGGAAGCATGTTGTAAAGAAACTCAATGGGATTATCTTTTCCAATATTTTCTGGAAGCCCACAACTTGTAGATTATTCCTCCTAGTTATATTTTCCAAATTCTTTGCTTGCTTCTGTAGAGAGTTCATTTAATTTTCAAGAATCATTACTCTTCCAGTTACATCTTCTGCATCGCTAACCCTTCTCTCAACTTCACTAATTCTCAATTCAAAGGTAGACCATTTATCGTCCATTTGTAATTTAGCAGTTGGAGCTTCCATTAAGGGTTTAAGGGCCTTTATTTCAGCCAGAATAGCTTGCATATCTGGATTCTGTAAGTCATCTTTGGGTGTAGGAGAGTCATTTTTCAGTCTTTTAGTGGTGGGGGGGTTATTAGTAAAGGTTAGTGAAGAATCCTTAGATTGCCCTTTTTTAGAAGCCATAACTTTGCAGAGTAAGCAACAATAGTTTTAGATGCACTTACAGCCCCAAAATAAAATAGCCATGAGGTTGTCACATAAATAGTGAGGTTAATTGTAGAGCACTTAAATATAGAGAAAAGGGCAAATCAAATGCCAGCCATCCAATACCTTGTATAAAAGGTACCAGCCACTTTAATTTCTGATTTCAGTTAAAAATGCAGTAATTTCTATGTCACAAGAATTTTCTTTCTATATGGCTACATTAAAATATGTATTGAAGTACCATTATCATAGAGAGACAGTACTTAGCCGTAGAGTAGGCAAGTAACTTTGTGACAAAACAAGGTCTTTTTCAATTGTAGCTGCAACACAATTCGATTCATGTGTGTTAATTGTAGTGATAAACACTTATTAGTTGAGAATGCAGGCAACTGTTTGTTGAAATAGTTGTATTCCAGTAAGTTGAGCTAACGTGTTATTAACTTGCCTTTTTTGTGGAAAAATAACACTACGCGGTTAACACTGAATGTGTATGTGTATTTAAAAGTACCTTCATTCCTGTGGCATTCACGCAATTCATCAGCCTGTTTTTTTGTGGGAGAAAGGTGCTTCCTTAGATACAGCGGTGCATCCATTCCACACCCGCTGACCCAGCCGGCACGACACATCGGGTTTAAACATTACGACATCCCGCTGATGCAGGCCACACCTCTGGACTTATTAAGCTTCTTCCTGTTGAATTTTCGGAATGGTTCCAGGAGCCATAAATCACGCCGCCTCCTCCACAATCCCAACAGAGGCAGTTAACAAGTTAGCAGCTACTTCAGCAGCAATGTGGGGTGCAGAAAATGATTATTTTAAGCCGCTAGAGCGGGAGCACGGAATTAGGCTTCTGTTTGCATCGGCACTTGTCCACGCCCCCATCCATAACTTTTAACATAAACATTTCAGTTAAAATTGTCCACAGCAAGAAATACTTCCACATTACTAGATGTAAAATCACTATGAATGTCTGCAATTTTCCATTTCAACCCAAAAAGTGGATGTAAAAGGGTCCCCTAAGTTCATTAAATGTTTCCTTCCTGTACAGAACAGAAGCACTTCCCATCTGAGCAGTGTAAAATGGGACTTTCAAAGGGGTTGAAATAATGGGCATCTATGTTGCCCAACTTCTGACCACCTTTGTCCTGTAATACATTAATGTGTCAGAGTTCACCCGTTTGTGCATTAAATGTGGACAGTAGTGATATTAATGACCTCGGGACATAATGTCCTTCCCATTATGAAGAAATCAAAATAAATATATTCAAACATTAAACCATTCTATGTGGATTTTCTGAAATCTGAACAGGAAATTCCCGAAAATGGTCTACTGTTAAAGATGTTATAGTCATATTCCTATAGTTGGATGTATTGTGCATGTGACGAATCAACTTCTGAGGGAACCAGTGGTCCAGGGATGAGCATCGGTTTCTAAATCATCAATCAGTCCCACACCTCTAGTATACCTGAAGGGATCAGAACAGATTGGAAACACAAGTAAGTTATAAACCTCTTTGTCCAATTCTGGTAATGATGTCGGAACGGCAGGCTTATAGCTGCAAGGTCGTGGATCATTGGTTAGTTGCAACACAGCAAAAATACAATTATTACACAATGATAAAAGGGAGTGTCCAGTCAAGGTTGTATAAAAAATGTCTACTTTATTATTACTACAGCAGACAGTTCTAGCACACTACAATTACAACCGACACTGTAAAAGAACACTGAGGAAAGACAGTTTCACCAAGGAAAGGGAAGCACACTGGATACTGACAGGACGGTAGTCGGTAAAGCAATCAGTCTTAACTGTTCAATGTTATTTGGTTTCAGCACCAGGGGAGCAAAGGGTCGTAAATATCACTAGGGGCCTTCGCAGAAGGACCTGGGGGACAGAACCACAATGTACCTTGATGCTTGACAGCATCAAGTCCATTCCAGGACACTTTGCAGCTCCTGCGACAGAGTTGAAGATGCACGACAGCTGCAGGCATTATGCGTCAGGCTGTTTGGCAAGCAAGGCTGGACAGATGCTGCAGGCTGGCCTACACTGTGGCTCAGGGTCAATAATTGCTGTCTCTGTGCTAGTTGGCGGATCTGGAACACTGGTTGAGGCATCTCAGAATGGCTTTAGTGACTGCAGCGTGGCAACAGTCAGTGTTGCAGCCAGTCAAGGTTCAAGGGCTCGACTGCCTTGTAAATGTCCTTAAAATATGCTGATGCTTGTGTGGCACTCCTCCTAGCTTCTTTGCAAGGCTCCTGGAATCCTTTCAAGGCAGACGGCCCAAAGCTGAGGAGACTGTTTGCAGGCAACAGCCTTGTCCTTTGTTCAGAAACTCTCTGGCACTTCCCACCTAGGAAGCTTGCTGGCGGAACCTAGCAGGGCACGATGTGTGCTGGCTAGGTACCGGTTCTGGAGCTGCTGGACGGGTCCTCCCAGTCCGGTATCTCCCTCTGTTCCCTGGGAGATGTTTAGGGGAGGGATCTTGCTACCCTCTTGGAAATCCTGGCCTTCCATTCCTGGTGGAAGATTTAAGGCAGACCTTCAACCAGAGTCCAAATGAGTTCTTCTTACTCCTTTCAAAGTTGTCAGATGATCTGCTAAGTGAGGTGTTCAGCCCTCTTTTAAAGCCAAATGGGCCCCAGTGATTGGTGCATGCAAAGACTACCTTAATGAACCAATCCTGGGTCTCCACCAACAATCTTCTGTTATGTATGAGGTCCGGACCAGAGTGCTCTTCAACAGGAAAAGTAAGGAGTGACAACATATACCTAAGACCCATATGAATTCCTTTCTGCTGTTGATCAAAGTGTCTCTCTGGTTAACTGAGCCCTCTGTGACTTTTGATAAAAGCGCAGGTCTCCCTTGGAGTTTGTGATGAGAGCAGACTTCCTGTCTCCCTTAAATCACATACCTCTCACTCTGAAAGTGGTCCACTCTGCAGGGGTTGACTATGGTAAACAGTGCACCCAACATGCATTTCACTGCCTTTCATACGGAGAGGTGGGGACTAGCTTCAAGGTGACACATTGCATACCAAAGAGGTGTTAGTTTTGCCTTCCCCTTGTCCATCCTGTGACCAAGCCCCTTTGGAGCCGAACAAGACAATAAGGAGGCAGATCCATGGGACCTTTGATATTTTAATTAGGGTACCCATGGCAATAGGGAGGTGCGCCTTCCCCCTTCTTGAGATGAAATGATGTACCCATAGCTGTCACATTCCAGTTGAACATGACAGGGGAGGACGGGCTCTGTAGGCCTTGTCCTCCCGGGGTATACGTGACTATGGATTTCATGTTGTGAGCAGGGAAAATGTGTGTGGAATCTCCCATCATTCATTTTTATTACCAAAACATCAAAAAAGCCCAGGAGAACAAGCACACTCCCTGTGCAGATGGTCGAATTCCTCACATGGCCCCCAGCCTCAACATGTGAACCACCACCCTATTGAGGGTCTGGTTCGTCATCGCAGTGAAAATCTGCATTTCCATGCACAGAGCCTGGCTTTGTGCTGGATGTCCATAACTAATCCCTGCAGGGATATGGCCCAACGCAGAAGCTTAGGGTTCTCCCCTTGCATGGCCATGAACAATTTCAGAGGCTGGTGGTCTCTCTGGATTGTAAAGTGAGATCCACAGATGTAGGGTTTCAGCTTCTTTATGGCCGACACTACCGCATACCCCTTTTTTTCTATGACAGCCCAGTTCCTTTCCTTTTTTGTCAAGTGCCAGCTAATGTAGGCTACAGGTTGCTCTACCCCTTCAGAGTTCAGCTGCGCTAACACTACTCCAATCCCAAAATCACAGATCTCAGTCTGGATAATGATTTCCTGACCATAGTATGGTACTTTCAGAACTGGTCCCTGCACACTCCATCCTTTAAATCCTGAAAGCAGGTTTGACAGGCGGGGATCCAAGTTACCATCTTTGGCATGTTCTTGGAAGTTAGATTATTGAGGGGTATGGCAATGGTCCCATGCCCCCTGATGAGTGACCGGTAGTACCCCGTGAGACCTAGAAAGGCTCCTGCATGTGTCTGTGTGGTGGGGATGTCCCAGTCCTTCACAACCTGTACCTTTGCTCCGAGAGGTTGTTTCTTACATCCACTGACCAGGTGGCCTAGGTAAGTGACGGTACCCAGCGCTATCTTGCACTTTGTGGCTTTGATAGTCAGACCTGCATTCTTTGGCGCCGAAGCACTTGTTTCAGGTGGGATAAGTGATCCTCCAAGGTGTGGCTGAAGACAGCAATGACATCTAAATAGGCAACAATGAAGAGTGTTCCAGGCCCGACAAAACCTGGTTAACCATCCACTGAAAAGTGGAAATGGCACTGTTGAATCTGAAGGGCATGACATTGAACTGATAATGTCCTTCCAGGGTTTAGATTGCTGACTTCTCTCTCGCTCCATTGGTAAAGCCGACCTGCCAATTCCCCACTGTGAGGTCAAAGGTACTCATGTACTTGACAGCGCCAAGCTTGTCAATGAGTTCATCTGCCTGAGGAATGGGGTGAGCTTCTGTCTTTGTGACAGAATTGACCCCTTGTAGTCCACACAAAAGCTCTACTTCAGTCTTCCCACCACTGGACTTTTTAGGGATCTGTACCATTGGGCTAGCTTAGGGGCTGTGGGATGGCTCTACAACTCCTAGGGACAATATCTTGGAAACTTCCTCCTTGATGGTGTCCCTGAACTTATCGGACATCCGGTGAATCCTTTTCTTCACCGGCTTACTGTCTCCAATGCCCACATCAGGGGTGCACCAATCTGTGTGACCTGGAGTCAGAGAAAACGGACCAGAAAACTGTCCCAGTAAACAGAGACAGTCTCTCAGTTGCTATTTTGACAGGTCTGTTGCAAGGTTGACACCATCAACTGACTCATCTGTGGCTTCAGTGTGCAAGAGGTCTGAGATGGGATCAGTCCTCAGTCTCTCAATCTGTCACTAATGCCATGACCAAGTCATGCCGGCTATAACGTGGTTTTACCCATTTGATGTGAAAGACCCTGCACATCTGTTTAGATACTTTCATGTCAATTAGATAATTCACCTCACTGACTTTTTCCAGCACACAGTAAGGCCCATTCCACTTGTTCTGAAGGGCACTCGGTTTGACAGACTGCATAATCCACGCCCACTGGCTTGGAGAATAGACTGACACTGTGGCTTTCTGGTAGTGCCAGTGCTTCATCAGCTTATGACTGGACTTTAGGTTCTTTGTTGACTGTTCAATGTATTTTGACATTCTAGACCTAA
This sequence comes from Ambystoma mexicanum, assembly GCF_040938575.1. NCBI lineage: Eukaryota > Metazoa > Chordata > Amphibia > Caudata > Ambystomatidae > Ambystoma > Ambystoma mexicanum. The sequence goes on from NC_090928.1 coordinate 1,012,380,437, forward strand.
GGCTGAGACATAATCCACTACATCTCCTGTAGGGGATGGGGGTTTGTTTTCCTATCGCTCTTTCAATAGACTGAGGGGACCTCATACAGGGTGTCGAAACAGAAGGTCAAAGGGGCTAATCCCTACTCCGTTCTGTGGCACATCGTTGTAGGTGAACAGAACACATGGCAGGAGATTATCCCATTTTCTCCTTTGGTGCTCTTCCAAGCCACCTATCATGCCTTTCAGGGTATTTTTGAACCGCTCAAAAAACCAATTTATTTGTGGATGGAAGGATGTAGAGAACCTATAGGTGACTCCACACTCTTCCCACATGGCCTTCATTTATGCTGATATGCAGTTTAATCCCCTGTCAGAAATGACTACCTTGGGGAATCCAACATTGGATCCCAATCAGAGCCTTTACGACCACAGGGGTATGACCACAGGGGCTTTGATACTGCTCATAATGACAGCCTCAGGGTTTCTTGCGGCATGGCCTACTACTACAAAGATATATCTGTTCCCTGAGCTGGTTTCAGGATCCAAAGGATCCACAATATCCATGCCTATTCTCTTGAAAGGCTGACCAACCACGGGTAGTGGAATTAAGGGGGTCTTTGTGGCACCACGTGACTTGTCAAACACTTGACAAGTCAGGCAGGACCAGACAAATTCTTTCACTTTTACGCTGAATTGCGGCCAGTAAAAGTGTGCAGACAACCGGTATGATGTCTTAGTCACTCCCAAGTGACCCACTAAAGGATTTTGGTGAGCCAAATCCAAAAGGAACTTTCTTTGGAATTGGGGAATCACCAAACTCCTGGTGCCCTCGCCCTCAGCGTATTTTGGCCACCGTACAGGATTCCATCCTCCCAGTACACTTTGAACAGTCCAGGGGCCTCACCCTTAGCCTCTGTTCTGCCTGCTTCTGCAGACCCGCCACAGCGTGACACTCTTTCTGGGCTCAGAAGAAGTCAGTCTGACCTGAGTGCTCAGCTGATGCAAACTCATCCAGCTTGGGCAGGCCCTTCAGATCTGCGCCCACCTGGTCCTCTACCTCAGGCTCCTGTGCTACACCAGGCAACTCTGAAGTCACTGAGTGCTCCTGCTACAAAAGTAGCATCCTCAGTGGCTACTAGTCTCTCTCTCAACTGGTCTAGGGGCTACAAGCCATACTAGTCCTTCCAACAAGCCCTCTGGTAGCACTCCTGGCCCTAAGGCACAGAGCGTGTTCAATCTGGCGATCTCTTTGACCCTCAATCGGGTAGCGGCAGCTACTATCTCGGTACCAACAAACAAGGAACAGGGATTGAGTCTTTCACTGCTACACGGAGCTAGACCATTTCATCAAGCACACTTATGCTAACATCAGGTCCATCAATATACTGGCCTGGCTGTACCCACTGCCTGGTGACAACAGTGAAGCTAGCTGCGGTGTCTCAGACTGTAGGAGTTTTGTGTCCATTGATATACACATGTTCTAGATAGAGTTGAGAATTATTGGGAACAGGGATCTCTTCTGGAGACCCGGTACCGCTCCCACTCAAGAATTATTAATTAATTTATTTTTAATTTTGAGGAATTTATATCGCGCATCTGACAAACCAAATCGTATTTGGGCGATGCTGTATCAAGAACCGTTCACAATGCCATATCTCACTTTATGAATATTATTATTGATGCCATCTCCTTGGCATCAATACTCAGTGTAACCAATCCACATTCGGCCACTCTCTGGCCCAGTGCCAAGTCCTCCTCTAAGTGGCCCACAGTAATGATGGCCTCTTCCACAAGTCTAACATTCACCATGGCTTGCTTGGGTAAGCCCTTGGAAGCAAGATACCCTTTCCTGTGGCCCAGCTCCTTACACATGAAACAACCTTTGGGTGGTGAGAACGCAGGTGTCCCAGTGTTAGGGGTGCTTGCACTCTTCTTTTCGGTGTGCACGGCTGCGCTAGAGTTTTTGGAATTCCCTTCATTCTTTTGGGGACCTGACTTCGAACAGGATTGTGTTGGACCTTTGTCCTTCCCATCCTTGTTTACTTTTTTGTCTGCTGATTTCTCTTCCGGTTTGGGTGTGCTCGCCTGAGCCTTTTTGTGGACTCGAGTACTCACAAACCTGTTGGCAGCCTTTGCACGCTCCTTAGGGTCTATGATAGTCTTGTCCAAAAGATGCTGGTGTAGGCCAACCTCACAATTTGTCAATACATGCTCACACACAATCAAATTATACATCCCTTTAAATGTGTCAACTTTGTTACCTGTCACCGACCGCTCAGATATTTCAACTCCAAATGTGGGAATGCTTCAAATGTCTGCTCACTTTTCTTTCTGAGCTCTTTGAAGGTATATAGATACTGCTCTGGGGTTTTGCAGAACTTCCTGAGAAGTGCTGCCTTCATGCTCTCATAAACAGGAGTTAACTGAGAAATTGCATCAGTCCCTGGTGTTGGTAAGCGAATCATCAGGGCTGCACACCACAATACCTCATCTACCTCCTGTAGCTGGAAAGCCAACTTGAGTGCTTCAAACCAGTCAAAAATATAATTCTCCACTTCTATCTGCTACCACATTAACAGCCAGAACAATTTCTTTAGCTCCCAGGTTCCTCAGTGTAGGACAAACAAACCTCCTTAGCAGCTTCAACATGTTTATCTATGTGGACATCATAAAACAGTACAAAGTTCATTTTGCTCTGCCGGAGCCAAAAACACAAAACACAAAGTCTAACATGTGACACAAAGCAAGAGGCAATCAAAATGGCGGATAACTTAAAATGGCGGCAGCCTGTTTCAGGTTCATTCAGGTTCATTCAAATCGATTTACAGTGCGATGCAAATTTTCTTAGGCCAATCATTTACTATCAGGCGGTGTTCATGCAAAATATATTTTTACAAACCCGCCTTTTGGCCTAAGCTAGGAGCAATACTCAAACATTAGCATCATTCGAAAACCATGTATCATCGTCACAACATCCTGAATCGCCATCTTCAAAAACATTGATCGCCATTAACTCTCATTACCAAGGCATTAGTAATTTGTCCTGGCATATGTGTCTTAGGTTCTAGTTTACCAACCGCGTGTGCACAACTTCCCCCTATCATGGAACAAATGACAGGAAGACACTGTATGGAACAGCAGCAAAACAGTACAATGCTAAGGATCACCATCAGAACTGCAAAGAATTTCCAGACCAAGTTCGTAACAAGAACCAGAACCATTTGCCAATATCCCAGTTTCCCTCTGGAATGTGTACTTCCGTACTTAAAGTGTGCAATTTCGTAATTGCCTTAAATACGGTGGGGGAGGAATCAGGTGCAAAAACACAACACGCGGGTCCCACCATTTTGCATACCCCACCATGCTCAGCTAGAATGATGTCTAGCACCATCCTATTTTGGAGAGACACTAATCTAATAGCCTTTTGCTCTAGTGTCATGTTATATAGGATTTTCAGAAGAGGTGAGCGTGCGCAACCTATAGTTTTTCTTACATAAACTTGCTTTGGCAAAAACTTAATAATGCTGTGTAGGTTGCAAACCCACTGATGAGGTGCCTCTGTGAAATGGCACAAGAAATTCAGACAAAAATAGGACCTTGGTTGTGAAGCCAGCGGTGTGGGCTGCACTCCTAGATACCGCAGTTGTGGTGTATGTTCACTTGTTCATTATTTTCCCAAAATATGTCATTAACTTGAGTGGTTATATCTTAATGTGTGCTTGTTTATTCTTTACATCTATATTTCACAGTTAAAATTCACTGTTAAGCAGATGCATCAGAAGAGATGATAGTGGCATGTGCATTTCGGATTTCTGTATCCTTCCTCAGGGCTAGCTAATTCTGGTCTTTACCCTTAATTAACAAATTACCCAATATTCGAGAACATCATCATTGCAATTGTGCCAAAAACTGGCATACAGATGTAGACACAGTTTTGTTTAAAATGCACCAAAGGCAGCAAAATAATATCTCATGTCCACATTTCGATTTGAAACCTTGCAGATTTTCCAGATACAATTGCATATTATTCAATTCAATAATTTGCAGAAAGAGAGGTGCGCATAAAACCAGTTCATCAATACCATAATGTTGATTGAGTATATGTACATAGTCGGTGCAAACCTTTTCACATTCACAATGCGTATACCATCAATATACGTATGTGTTTTCATGTAACAAAGTATAGTGTCAGGAAAAAAGAATAGAAAAGAAACAGTAACGAAAATTAGCAACATGACTCTCTTCTTAGAATATATTATACCTGTATTAAATATGTCGACTAACCTGTATGTGCTTGTGCCAGTGAACAATCTGTAAAAGCAGTGAAAAGGTAGTGAGTTCTAGTCGCCATGGCTCGCGTGTTCGATGCAGATATACTCATTAGTCTATAACACTTCGTACCCAAAATCTACAGGTGAGATTTCAACTAGTTGCCGATTCCTGTGTTCACTTTGTTACCAGCGTGAACCATGTGCTGAAAAAATATCAAGAATTCTTATCAGAATGCTAAATTACTTTGATACTGTAATACAATGTTCATGCCATTCTCGCATCTTACCTCGTAACCTCAGAGTGCTGCCTGTAGAGGCGCTGCGTGTGCGCGCGCTTGACTACAGTGGTAATCAAAATGTTAGGGAAGTTGCCATGCGATCCCGAGCAGGTATACTACATAGGTGGTCATCTTAAGCTGGTCAAATTTGTGAACTTCCACCACGGGGTGTACATATTTCGCGTGAATGTGTAGATAGATAGAGTGTCAAAAGCTCACAAGTTAAAATATTTCATGTCCCCTGATCTAATTTACAAATTATATTATGTTTATACTATGTTGCAGCATAAACACAAGATCGTGTTTCATTTAGGGTACAATCGTTCGTCACTGATAATTATATCACAGTACCTCATCGACATGGTGACTGTGGGTAAACCAATGTTGATAGGAAAATCATGGCATGTTATTCACTCTCGCATGTTGTTCACAAAACCTAGTCGAGACGGGTCTCGGCTTAGTTGGAATGATAGCTAAATTAATATAGTAACTACTGCAAGATCCAACAAAGGAGATTAAAAAGGAACTAAATGCAATACTAGACATGGCTCTAAACAAAGAATGGATCACCGCTTAAAACCAAATCATACTTACTAATACCATACCCTAAGATGTACACCTTACCCAAAATACACCAAAAACTTGACAATCCTTCAGGTAGGCCCATTGTGGCCGCTACTGAAAGTATTCTGCAACCACTTGGTACTTACATAGAATTCTTTCTGCAACCTATCCTTCAAGCAACCTCAACATACGTCGAAGACACTACACACTTTCTCCAGATACTTGACCAAATTGAATTAACAGCAAACAATATACTATTCACTATCGACGTTGTAAACCTATATACCAGCATCCCTCATGACCTGGGGCAAGAAGCGGTTGGATCCTTACTGTCACAAGTAGGACCAATAGGGGTGAATAAAGAATTCTTGATCATTCTATTGAACTTTATTTCAACACACTCATGTTTCAAGCACAATCAGAAATATTATTCACAAATATCTGGAACAGCCATGTGCGCAACTATGGCGCCAGTGCATGTTAATTTATTCATGTATCAATTTGAAACTACACACATTATGGACAACCAACAATGGAAACAGTATTTGAAAACTTGGGTGTGTTACAATGACAAAATCTTCTCAGTATGGACAGGAAGCAGAAATTGGTTGGAAGAATTCTTAATCTATCTGAACAACATCGAAAGATGGATGCAATGCACATTCTAAATTGGCAATCCGAATATTCACTATTTAGATGTACAAACAGTGATCAGTGACAATAGAATAAATATAACCCTCTACATTAAACAAACTGATCGGAATAATCTCCTTCATCGGATGAGTTTTCATCCTCCTAATATTCTAACCTTCCATATGGACAAATGGTAAGGATCAAACGGATCGTCAGTGATCCCGAAGACTTTCAAATGCAGTTACAAAAATTACAAGAGTAATTGCAATTGAGAGGTTATCCAGAATTAGATTTATCAACAGCTTGGATCAAAACAAATACACAGGAACGCAACCAACTTCTAACTAAGAGAACAGACAGTAAGAGTCCTGAATTAGTGTTTGTAATTAAATATTCCATCCAAAGCAGACACATCAAGGAAATCATCAGGAACAGGTGGAACATCCTTACCAGTGATAGTAGAACCAAAGATTTATTTCCACAACCACCAGTGTTCGCAACATGTTAGTGAACATCCGAGGAAAACCTCTAACAAAAAAATGGACAAACACTCAGGAACATACCCCTGCATGAGTTGAGGCAACTGCAACAATCTAATGAAAGACAAAATTGTGTCACATCCTAGAACAGGAGAAAAAATCAAACTTAAACACCATGCAACATGCCTATCTGAAAATATGATTTATGCTATTAAATGCACTTGCAGGAAGTACTATGTGGGTGAAACATTGCGCAAATTGCGGGTACGCATAAATGAACACAAATCATGCAATAGAAATAGTATTCAGGCGTCAGCAGTCGCAAGACACTTTAAGGACAACGGACACTCAATTACGCAATTACGGTTTTTAATATTAGAGGTGATACCTAACAAAGGACAAAGTAAAGACATGAAGAAATGGCAAGCATAGAAGGTAGCCTTTTGGATTGAAAGACTATAACTCTCTACACGTTTTGCCTTTCAACATTTTAGATCAAGCTGGAAGTGGTGATAAATAACTGATGGTTTGGTATTTCGATGCAAACGTGATAGTGCAAGAAACAACCTATGTCTAACCGTATTTGATGTAAATGTTGAAGTGCAGTGCCAGTCGACCATGAATATGTCAGGTTGTAAGGATTTTGTAACTCATCGCAATCCATTATTTTATACCAGAGTTACTCTTTACATGTTTTGTCATTCAATACTTTATATCAGCAGGAAGTGGTGATAAACAACTAATGGTTTGGTATTTTAATACTAACGTGATAATGCATGAAACAACCAATGTTCAACCGTATTTGATACATATGTTTAAGTGTAGTGCCAGCTCATAATGAAGATGTGAGGTTGTAAGGATTTTGTAACTTATTGGGCCTCATTCCGAGTATGGCGGTAAGGGATAGCGGCCACCGGTAACGAGACCAGTGGCGGTGATCCCTTACCGCCATACTCCGAGTTCCCTTTGCGCCCTCGCCCTTAACGCCTGCTTTGAGCAGGTGTTAAAGTCGAGGGCGCAAAGGGGCCTCCAAGCCAATAACGGTGACCGTAATGAACGGTCACCGTTATTTGCATCTTCCCCATTCCCATTGAGCCCTATGGGGGCTCATTTGGGAATGGGGAAGAGCCTTGGTGAATGGGGAATTACCGCCCCGCCAACCTTGGAATGGGGCGGTAATTCCGCCATCCACGAAGGCGCTGCCGGTCCGGGTACGGCGTCAACCAAGGCGTTAATAGCGCCATTGGTTAGCGCCGTACTCGGAATGAGGCCCATTGTAATCCATTACTTTATACCAGCAGGACATAGTGATAAGCAATTATAGTTTTGCTAGTTTTATGCGAGCATGACAACGTGGCAAGCATCGCACATTTTGACTATGTTTGATATATATGTCTACAAGTAGTGTGCATTCACTATGATTTAGATATGTTATGTTATTGCACCTTATGTATCATTGGTATGACCTGAAAGCGCTCGCAGGTTGAACACCCTCGGGAACGGTTGTTCAAGTCAGTAGAGAGAGAGAGAGAGAGCATGTCGTATGGTGCGTGAGCGCACCAGATATGTGTGCAGCTGGTGTGGTTGTTGCATGATAGCTGCTTCTTAGCGATATGTGTGGTGCTGAGGAAATCAGTTGGATGTGTTCATTCTGGAGGGTGGACACCCAGACTGAGTTCTGGCTGCGTTAAGCCTGAGGAGACGCCTAAGCTAGCCGGAATGTGTTCAGCTAGCTGTGTTTTATTAGGATGTTGAGGTGTTCGTGGTGTCATGTTAGTATGAGAACAGCTAGGCCGAATGTGTCATAGTATAGCTTTGTTCTAGTTCAATGATGGTGTATAGAAAGAGTAAGCGTAGTAGTGTGATATGGTGTATCAGTAAAGCACCGGCAACCAAGACACTTTCTAGATTCAACTTTAGGACACACTCAATGGTGTTGGGAATATCTCCAAAGTTCAACTCTAGGACTGTGACGCTAATGGGACATACTCAATGGTGTTGGAAATACCTTCTATGTTCAACTCTAACACTGTAACGCTATTAGGCATACTTTCTAGATTCAACTTTAGCACAGTGACGCTATTAGGGTACACTTAATTATGTTGGGCATACCTCCAAGTTCAACTCTAACACTGTAATGGTATTAGGCATACTTTCTATATTCAACTTGTGCACAGTGACACTATTAGGCATACTTTCTAGATTCAACTTTAACACAGTGACGCTATCAGGCACCCTTTATAAGTTCAACTTTAACACAGTGACACTATTAGGCATACTTTCTAGATTCAGCTGTAGCACAGTGATGCTATTAGGCTTACTGTCTAGATTCAATTTTTAACACAGTGGCGCTATTAGGCATGCTTTCTAGATTCAACTTTAACACAGGAGTTGAGTTGGCAATAGGAACCCAACCTTCGGTATAAGTCTGTACTACACAGGTTGGTAGTATGGCTGAGCAGCCAGGATCATCTCAAGAGGGGTCAATGTGAGCAGTAGAGTTGTTACACAGAGATTCACAGGGACAAGTGTTCAAAATAACCTCTTCACTCAAGGTTTCTTGATTAAAACAATATACATTTTTTTAACAGTTAGTTATATATAAGCCTTCTTCAGAAGAGAGCAAAACATTTAACACTTCAAAATACACTTCAAAACAAACTCTTATTTCCTATAATCAGTTGATACCCATTGGGCATGGCACACAGACACTTCCTACACCCTCGGGTGACTTCAATAGCTTAGGACGCTGTGTGCATTGATTTATCACTGGCACATTTAGAGCAATATTGAGTTAGGTGCAAAAGTTAAGATAAGGGAATAAAACATAGGTTAACAAATACTTCATAAAACTGGTAAGTACTTTTTGAACCCCACCAATGCAAAGTGGATTAACTCTTACCTGGGGGAAAGGTAAAGCACAGAGTCAGAGGTAAGAAGAGTCTCTCAGTGAGCCAGGACAGCCAATGTTAGTTGAGCAAAGTCAGGGGGAGCTGCAGATCTTCTTTGCAGGTAATTACAAGTTTTGCATAATGTTTTTAGCAAGGTTTGTAGAAATAAAATCACTTGAAGGGACACAAGCTGGGAAGGCTGTGAGGGGCAAAGCTGTAAACAACTCTGCAAGGTTAACCAAGTTAGGAAGAGATCTATTTGCAATCTCGCATAAGAATACCTAAACAGGAGATCTAGTACCCGACACACTAGTTTTGAATAAACATTTTTGATGTGGTTTAGAATGTACGATACAACATTGGCATATTACGTTATAGTACCCACACTGCATGAATCACAACATACAAAGATAGGGCAACTAGACACTAGCGTTTTCACATACAAATATAATTAAACCTATTTACTATATTAATTTATCTATCATTCCGACTAAGCCAAGACCCGTCTCGACTAGATTTTGTGAACAACACGCAAGAGTGAATAACATGCCATGATTTTCTTATCAACATTGGTTTACCCACAGTCATCATGTCGTTGAGGTACTGTGATATAATTATCAGTGATAATGATTGTACCCTAAATGAAACACGTTCTTGTGTTTATACAGCAACATAGTATAAACATAATATAATTTGTAAATTAGATCAACCGACAGGGGACATGAAATATTTAAACTTGCGAGCGTTTGACACTCTATCTATCTACCCATTCACGTGAAATATGTACTCCCCATGGTGGAAGTTCACAAATTTGACCAGTATACCTGCTCAGGTTCCCAAGAAACCTCCCGAACATTTTGATTAACACTGTAGTGAAGCGCGCGCACACGCAGCGTCTCTACAGGTAGCACTCTGAGGTTACGAGGTAAGATGCGAGAACGGTATGAATACTGTATTACAGTATCAAAGTAATTAGCCTTCTGATAAGAATTCCTGATATTTTTTCTGCGCATGGTTCACACTGGTAACAAAGTGAACACATGCATTGGCAACTAGTTGAACTCTCCCCCGTAGATTTCGGATAAGAAGTGTTATAGACTAATTAGTATATTTTTATCGCACACACGCTGAGACTATAATTCACTACCTTTTCACTGCTTTTACAGATTGTTCACTGGCACAAGCACATACAGGTTAGTCAACATATTTAATACAGGTATAATATATTCTAAGCAGAGAGTCATGTTGCTAATTTTCATTACTGTTTCTTTTCTATTCTTTTTTCCTGACACTATACTTTTCTACATGAAAACACGTACGTATACTGATGGTATACGCATTGTGAATGTGAAATGGTTTGCACCGACTATGTACATATACTCAATCAACATCATGCTATTGATGAACTGTTTTTTGCGCACCTCTTTTTCTGCAAATGATTGAATTGAATAATATGCGATTGTAATCTGGAAAATCTGCAAATGATGGTTTCAAATCAAAATGTGGACATGAAATATTACTTTGCTGTCTTTGGTGCATTTTAAACAAAACTGTATCCAAATCTCTATGCCGGTTTTCGGCACAATTGCAATGATGATGTTCTCAAAAATTGGGTAATTTGTTAATTAAAGGTGGAGACCAGAATTAGCTAGCCCTGAGGAAAGTTATAGAAATCCGAAATGCATAGCCCACTATCATCTCTTCTGATGCATCTGCTTACCAGTGAATTTTAACTGTGAAATATAGATGTAAAGAATAAACAAGCACAATTTAAGATATAACTACTCAAGTTAATGAGAAAATAGCGAAAAAGTGAACATGCACCACCACTGTGATATCTGGGAGTGCTACCCACACCGCTGGCTTCACAGTCAAGGCCCTATTTATGTTATATAGGATGTCAGTAGTTTCATTGATTTTTTTGTGGAACCCTTGCCAATTTGCTAATATCTTGAGAGTTTATTATCGGGTCCCCAAAATGGTACAACGGATTTAGCAATGTCACCCAGAATCTGTGAGGGAGTGTCACCATGCTCATCCCGCCTGGGACAAGTTCTAGAAACCTCAGCAGTGGTGGCAACATATACACCTGGTAACAGTATTCTTAAATAACAAGTACCCTCCCAGTCTCTTGGCAACCATGGATATGCTTCATTACCGCAAACAGAGTAAACGGGATCCCCTACATACAGAGGTCTATCCTCACTGGTTAGTATGGCAGTATCCATACATCCCTCAAATGTACCCATTGGCTGGGAGCCCTCTCTTTGTATGAAAAATGGAACAGAGTGCTGACTATGGTTAATAGTATAGGAATGAGGCATGGCATCCCCATTACCTACAGGAGCCATTTTAAAGGTAATCATAGATTGGAAAGGTCTGGAGAGTATATCAGAAGGCCTAATAGAAGCAACTTTTAGCTTGCTCCTATTTTCAAACAGAGAACATCATAAAGGTCCTAAAACTAATTTTTCAAACTCGTTAAGATTTGTCCCATCAAAATTCCCAGTGACACTATCGTTTCATCGGCCAAAGAATAATGTCCTAAGTGAAGCATAACAAGCAGTAGTTATAGGGAGTGAATGTATATACCAGCCCAATCCCTTTTCTCCATTTTGTGGCTGATGTGACATATCCAACAATTGGTCTTATTCAGAATGGCATGTGTGGCGTTCATGATCATCAAGAGGGTGTTGTTGTGATAACCCCCTCTATGTTGGAGGTCTTGAGGACGAAGTGTGTGCGAATGCACATATGGTGGAGACATATTGGATATATTTGCAGTTGGCAATAAAATATCAAGCGGATGTGCACACTCCAGATACCAAAACACGGATATCAATGTAATTACAATATAAGCTGTTATTGTGGTCAGTACCCATTTGGTCCTCGGGGACCATGGCCCTCGATGGACTGATTCATCATCAGCAAAACAATCAGTATCCTTATTAGTACGAGTGGCCCCTAAAATAGGCATAGTTTCTCAGCGTCCGTTAAGAAGCCTCACTGTTAGGCTTGTTTAGTTCATCCGGAGGTGGCACCTGACCACATGGACTATCTTGATTGAAGGTAACTTTGCTGGCCTCTCCGTCTTATTGTATGCAGCAGAGGAATGACGAGGGACTGGCTCAACGTTGGTTTCTTGCGGGTTTCTTGTGGGTACAGAATCCTAGCTGCACTTTCCTACTCTATTTACATTAATGTAATGTCAGCAGGCCCTAAATCTAAATCTTTTTCCGTGGTCGCAGATTGTACGTTAAAGCTCCAGGAACAGAATGATCAGAGAACAAAGCGTCGTTGAAGATGAAGAAGCAGAGACAAGATCGATCGATGTTGAAGAAGAAATTGAAGAGGAAGCATCACTCTCCCCAGGCCTCACAGGCTCAGGAAGAATTTTCGTGGAACCCTCATTGTCGCTCAAAGCAAGCTCGTTATGAGCATCAGGATCATCAATTCCCTTCTCCTCCCCTTCATCATAGGGCAGAGGAAAAGGAATCCTCTTCACATGTGTCGCGTGGATCCAGTTTTTCTTTCCGGTCACTCGTACTGCAGTTTGCATAGCCAAAAGGATCTGATACGGTCCCTTCCAACGAGGTGCAAGGCAGGTGCCCCTCTCAAAAATGTTCACCAAGACCCACTGACCAGAACGGAGTTGGTGACCTGGACCCTCATATTTTACAGTGAGGGCAGCTTGTTCCTGTTGGTGAATCAAACACAAGTCTTGAGTCAACTGGTCACAATAATCAGACAAAAGCCGATACTCAATATCTTTCAACTGTTTGGGCCTCGGTGCATTCCATACGTTGGCTGGTCTCCCCATAACAATCTCATAGGGGGAGAGCCCTGTCTTTGATTGTGCGGTCGTCCACATCGATAGTAAGGCCTATATAGTGTCGGGCCATTTCAGATTGCTGAGAGCACAGACTTTCTATTCTTTAAGATACCGTTATGGTGTTCCACAAGGCCGGCACTCTGAGCATGTCTGTCCAAGTGGAACCATTTATCAATCTGTAATCCTGCACATACTTGCAGGATGACAGCAGCAATAAAATGTGGGCCATTATCGGACCAAATTACTCTCAGCAAACCAAACCTAGGAAAATATTCCTTAAACATGGTCTTTGCCATTGACATTGCTGTGGCGTCTTTCAGTGGGAAAGCCTCTCCTATTTACTAAAGGCATAGGTCACAACCAAGACATATTGATAGTGTTGGCAACGTTCCATCTCAATGAAATCAAAATGGATCACCTCAAAAGGCATGGAGGGGGGCCAAAATTGTCCTTCATGTCAGTGTTCCCGTCCCAATGTTATGCTGCAAGCATATCATGCAACTCGGGACCAGATGTTCAGCAGTTTTCTGAATATTAGTGTTATACTAGACAGGATCTAACTGTTGGCAAATCTTTTTAGCACATATGTGTGTTGGGCCGTGAGCCATGGTGACCATAGCAGTAACATAGGCATAGGGTAGCCTCCATCTTTGTTTCTCATTATTCACCCAACACCCCTCATCATCTAGACCCGCTGGACCCTCAGCCCATTGTTTAATTTCTTCTGGAGTAGCTTCAGCCTGAATTTATTTTACACTGATAACCCCTTCATCCATCATACAAGTATCAGTAACCCATCTTGCTGAATCGAGCATGTACATTTTTGAGTGCAAATCAATAGCAGTCTGTTTGGCTTATCTGTCAGCAAAAGCGTTTCCTTTTCCTACATTGTCCGTCACTTAATGGCGTGCAGCACACTTCATTATTGCTAGTTGTGTAGGAAGCGCAAGAACTGATAGCAACCGGACTATCAGAGTGCCATGTTGAATTTTTGTTCCATGTGAGGCCAAGAATCCTCTCTCAGCCCATAGTCGGCCAAAATTATGCACCACCCCAAATGCGTATTGGCTATCTGTATAAATGTTTACACTAAGCCTTTCAGAAATGTCACAAGCTCTAGTTAATGCAATGATCTCTGCCACTTGCACAGAGTTATGCAGAATTTGTTTACTTTCTACAACTGTGCTTAATGTGGTGATTGCATAAGCAGAGGTAGATGTACCATCTGGTAGTTTAAAAGAGGAGCCATCACAGAATAGCTCCCCTTGCGGATTCTTTAAGGGTGTATCATTTAAATAAATTCTGCCCTTAGTTTCTTGTTCTGTATTATATAGACAATCATGTGACATCTTGTTACTGCAATCCATCTCTTATGGAGAAGGCAATAGTTCAGCCAGATTCAATGAGCAACATCTCTTAATTTGAAAATGCAGATCAAATAGAATCAGCTCGTACCTTGTTAGTCGAGCTGATATGAGATCTTGCATCGGCATTCTGATTAATAGAACGTCTATGGAGTGGGGTACCATCAGGGTAAAAGAGTGACCTAAAACCATACGCTCACTTTGTTTCACAGATGCAACAGCAGCAGCTACAGCTCTCAAACACCTTGGCAAAGCACATGCAACAGGGTCTAATGTGGAGGAAAAATAGCCGCACGTCCTATTCTTGCCCCCATGTTCCTGTGTCCAAACAACCAAAGCACATCCATCATGTTCATCCACATACAAAACAAAGCCTTTTTCATAATTTGGTGTGTCTGACAATCAATATTCCACAGTAAATGCAAAGAAATGTCCCACTTTCTCAATGCCAACATAGGTTTTATCAACAAAGAACAATTTGGGATCCACTGTTTACAATATGAGGCCATGCCTATTAAAGCTCTGACCTCCTTCTGTGTATTCGGAAGAGACATATCAGAGATGGTTTGTGTCCGTTCAGGTGTCAGTCTTCTTCCCTCCTTCGACAGGAGATAGCCCAAATAGGTGACCTCCTGTCGACAATACTGAAAGTTCTTCAATGAAGCCTTATGCCCATGCTCTACTAAATGAATAAGCAGCAACACAGTGCCCTCTTCGCAAGCACCTTCAGAAAAAGCAGCTAGAAGTAGAGCATAAACATATTGCAACAACGTGCAAGTGGAAGGTAACATATCAAGCTGTTCCTTCAATGCTCTACTATAGATGCTTGGACTCTCAGTGTACCTTTGTGGCACATGAGTGAATGTGTATGAGCGTCCCTCTAGGGTGAAAGCAAATAAATATCTGTTTTCAACATGCACAGGAATACTAAAGAAAGCATTTTTCAAATCCACGACACTAAAATGTGTAGCTGTCGCTGGAATCATAGTTACAATTGTGGTGACATCAGGTACAATTGGAAACTGTGGAGCAACAACCTTATTAATTGCACACAAATGAATTATAAAACAAATAGGAATTGCATTATGCCTTTTCTTATAGACTTGGTAAAATCTGACTCATACACACACTCCCCGCAATTTCTTCAATTACACCTCGGTGTACAAAATCAGAAATAATATTTTTCAAAGCCTGTTGACCTTTGACTGAAATCATATATTGCGGAATACACAGAAATTTAACACCTGGTGTCAACACAATTTTAACTGGCTCAGCCTGTAAAATTCCAACATCATTGTCATTCAATTCAGTTGGTAAAGGCATAAACAAATATTGTGGGACAGAGGCGAAATCGTTAAATACACTTCATCTGGAGAACAGTAAATCACAGCATTCAATTTCTTTAATAAATTCAATCCCAACAAATTTTCACCAAAATTTGTCATCAATAGAAATGGACAAGAATCAGTGAATGGTCCCAGTAATATTGGTACCAGCCGAGAGACCGGGCTAACCACTGGCGTACCAGAGAACCCTAGAGAAATGTTGCTTTGCCCTGACAGTGGAATATCTAGAAACCGTGAATGATCAATAGATCACTTCTGTGGTCCTGTATCTATCAAGAAGAGATGCTCCCTATTCCCCAGCTTAATTTCAATGTAGGGCCCTTTCTGATCGACGGGAATAGGTACTGGTTCCAGACCCTGCTTCGGGCTGTCCTAATGGAACAGTATATCGTCAGAGGAGAAATCTTCAGAAAAGTAGACATTCGAAGGATTATCAAAATGCTTCCAACTATTAACACTCTGTTGCTGACTATCTTGTGATGGTGTATGTTGGTTCTGTGCGAAATGATTTCTACCAGGACCCCCTATCGCAAGTCGGCCTCTGGATCGTCTACTCATGACACCATACATGCTATTTGATCTCTGCTGAATGATCAGGCATTGTGCTCGCCAATGACCCTCCTGTCTACAACATGCACACTGGTTTATGTGTACGGAATTGATTGCCTGATGGTATTCACTTCCTGTCTACAAAACGGGACATGAACAAACTGTGAAACATAATGTGATTCAATAGTAGTGGCAGGTGTTCATGCTGCAGCATTAGCTGGAATCTCTACTTTCGGAACAAATGTCAGAGGAACCTCCCTCATCGGCAATTGTAAAGTAGGCAAATCTGAATGTCTGTTAAGCAACAAGGCTAAATCAAGTGACAAAGAAGTCAATGCAGTATTGGGTGAAAACGCTCTTTTATAAATAACCATCAAATATGTGGGACAACATTCCTTTCTCTTCATAAATTCATCTTGTAAATATTCAACCATCACCTGTAACACTTTCCTTTGCATTGACAGAACATACTTACTAAACATGTCATGCACTTCAATGGGAGAAATTGAAACATCCGAAATCCATTTAAGAGCGTCTCTTGTGCAAATGTGCTTTTCTTCACTCATTGGTTTCAATGGAGGAAGAAATTGCTTCTGCACATATGAAGCTTGCCGTTCATTATCATCCATCTCATTTTTCTGTAACCGATCTATCTCCCTTTTAAACTCAAATACCTTCTCTACATGCTCATATTCTTTCGCCGCAGTGTCCCTTGGACAGGCAAGGACATTCAAATCCCTCACCCCCTGCGGGACATTCATGTCCATCAAATCACTCCATATATCGACTAAATATATCGACTAAATACGTTCCCATCCATTCTATCAAAATAGTCTGTTCAGGAATAACCCCTTGGTCAGAAAACGCAACTAGAACAGCCAATTCATCACCATCTTCTATGTACTTTTTAGCCCACATATATAATTCTCTCTTTCTGCCTTTAGATACTGTGCCACAAGTCACTATTCTTGGATCAACTCTCGCCATTTCAACCACTACAGGTGGAGCAGAACCACCTGGAAAAGAGAGTTCATACAAATCTTGTACAATAGGTAGCAGAGGCAATACCACTGGCGGTGCAGACGGAATTATGGGGACGGCAACTGTTGGCACAGGTGGAGGTGCAGGAGAAGGAACAACAATGGGAAGAGGAGGAACAACAATGGGAGGAGGAGGGACAACAACGGGGGAGGCACATAAGGAGGTGGTGCAGTGGAAACAGTTCTATGTTCATTCAATAATTTATTAATTAACTCGTCTGATGAATGAAAATCCTGAGAGGGATATATCTTTCGCACATCTAGTTGGAAAGCCCTATCCATACCTCTAATGGATTCTGACTGTTTTTGCTGATCATGCAAAAATGCTTTCTCAGCATTCATCATGTGTCTACGCACATGCTTTTTTTCTACTTTTGAGTTGCTGCATATCTTCCTTCCTCCAATCTCTAACTGCATCAAGTTCTGCAGGCCTAGCCTTTTTTCTCAACAATACAGATTCTAAATGCTCTAGGCAGGCAATTTCAAATGAACCATAAACTGGCCACCCGAAGGTCGGAAACATGCCTGGTCTGTCTGTGCCAAATAGCATTAAATACGATAGCTCCCAGGCCATACTTACAATACATTAAATAATCCGGCGACCCTTCGGGTGGTGCAGGTTGACCTTGTTTCAAAGATTGTCTTTCCCTGCGGAATAATACCCTGAAACAGGATGACAATTTCCCAGGCATAGTTAAATCGCGACCTTACCTGGCTATGTTTGTTTCTGCAGAGGCAACGCAACAAATATCAGGATTTTTAGGAATCAGGGTACGACTCATCTGATTTCAATCAATACTTAGAGTTTTAGTACACGGCTGGGGGCGCTGTCCATTTGTCACCTGGTATTATTGCAGCATTGTTTTAACATTGATTTTAAAAAAGCTAATTTAATACTATTTTACTGTTTATGCTGATGAGATTAATTTTTGTGAATTGAACCTGAATATATTTGTATTTTAAAATCCCCTCGGGCCGTGCAGTCAAATTGTGTTGTGAGCTTTGCTGACCTCACTTTTACTAAAAGGCTGCTACGTGTCATTCTGAGATAGAACTATAAGTCCCAGCAGACTTTCAGTTCTCTGACCGTTTATTTTCCCACGACAGGCGCATCAGCGACAGTCTGATATGGTCAGATAAAGGTTCAGGAAGGTTTGGGTCGCATGTTTCCCTCTTCCTTGACATGGGACTTACAGAAGTCTTGGACTTATTAAAACTTGCACAGGAGAGCTCGCGGTTGAGAATGGAATGTATAAAAATTGCTATGTTCGCCCGCATTGCACTTCTCAACAGTCAGAGCCCGGGTAAAATGTTGAGCAAACAATAAATGATGAACCATCTTTGCTGCTTATGACTAACACTCCAATAGACTCCTCCTTCACTATAGAAAGCACAAAACATCATGGATGTAATACCACGATCCACAATAGCCAAGGGGTAATTACCAAACCCACCCAGGAGGGGGGCTCCAAGAAACATTACTGCTTGACAAAAGTTGAGGGTCTATATAAGAATAATACTGCTCATCGGCCACATGACCACCTTAATTGTTGCTTATTAAACACCCGCTCCATGGTAATGATCTCCAAGAAGAAAGCGGATATCCTGTTTCTCACTGAGACTTGGATGACTTGGATGACCCAAACTACTAGCCATGTGATACTGCTGGCTATTTCCGAAAGTCACACAATGCTTCATGTAGATCATGTCACGGGGAGAGAAGTGGGAGTTGCTATTATTTTTAAAAAGGATTTAAACATTCACATGTGCAGTAACCTTGACCTGGAACATTGTGAAGCTCTTCATGTCAAACTCAAAGCTAATCACATGATGTCTATAAGCTTCCTACTCCTGTACCGCCCCCCCCAACTCACTCCTAAATTTGATGAACATTTATTGGCTAGTATTGGTAATATCTCCAAAGACACCTCAGCAGTTGTTGTACTGGGGGATATGAACCTATGGGACACTTGAGGTGATTAAATTCCAACAATTAGTTAAAAATCCTAGACACAATGCTGGTAACATATTGGATTGGATACTGACAAAAAAACTGGAAATTACCATCACCTCAATTTTGGATTGTGCATGGTCTGATCATCATCTGATCAATTTTACCTGTCACATCACTAATAGACAAAGTCAGTGCCCCAGAAAATCTCCATCTGTAGTAACCTGATGTAACAGAAAGGCAGTAACCAGTTAGGCTTTTAAAGATAAGGTTGGTCCTCTCCTGCCCCCGTTCCTTGGGTTCCTTCACTCAGGCCTTTAGAAAGGCAACTAATCAAGCATTTGATGAATTGGCCCCCCTTAAACCTAAAAAAAGTAACAAATCCACCAATGTGAACAAGTGGTTCTCCAAGGATATTCTTGAAGCCAGAACAAATAAGCGTAAGGCCGAACGCCTTTGGAGAAAACACCAATCTGTAGCAGCAGTAGCATCTAATGAGCTAGCTGCTAAGGCTTACAAACTGACCATTCTTTGATCCAAAGCTGAAGACTTTAATGCGAGGATTCAGCAAGCAAAATCCCAATCTAAGGAAATCTTTTCAATTCTTAAAGAACTGAAAGATCCTCCAATTACACACCCAGTTCAAGAGAGCGATAAGTGGTGCAAAGAGATTCATGAAGTTTTCTCGGAAAAAACTAGTAAACATCAACAGGCTATTGAAACCCAAAAAAAACTATTTTCTGATCACGAGTTAACTCACTTAATGTTGACTACCGTTAAGAGTGATCTGCCAAATAGTCATTTAGATATTTTCTCTTTCAAAAAGGTTTTCAATTTCAGAGGATTTGGAAGTGATTCATAAGTTGAGCCCTGTCAGGGGGACATTTTCCCTGCCAAGCTATTAAAAGATTATGCAGACACATTGGCACCATGGGTTGTGCAATTTGTCAATCAATCTTTTGAAGAAGACTATGTTCCTGCTGATCTTAACGAAGAATGGATTACTCCTCTTATAAAAAAGGAAAACCTGGATCCTTCTATAGAAGGCAACTTCATGCCCATAACAAATGTGCCATTCCTGCTTAAAATTATTGATAGGATTGCCTACATACAATACCAGAAGTTCATAAATACCAACAAAATCTTGGCTAATGAGCAATCCGGCTTAGGGCCAAACAAGGAACAGAGACCGCACTTCTTGAGCTGCAGGCCAACATTGCTAGTACTGTTGAGAAAGGAAACACTGCCCTACTTATGCTACTTGACCTTTGCTCAGCTTTTGGTTTTATAGACCATGATCTCTTGGCTGAGAGATTGAAATCCATTGGCAGATGTTCCCCCCTAGCAATAAAATGGTTTAAATCTTTCCTAGGTCCAAGAATGGCCACAGTCGTAAAGGGCTATTTCAGCTACCTAAAAACACTGCTGACCTGTGGTGTACCGCAGGGTACATGCCTATCGCCTTTGCTCTTTAACATTTTCTCAAAACTCATATGCAATATGCTTAAAAACTTGGGTGTTCAATTCACAAATTACGCTGATGATACGCAGCTGGTCTTTGAATTGTCAGGTTCTTATGAAAAGGACGTGGAAAGAATAAACAAAGTGTTCAATGCTATCCCAAAGTGGATGGGAAACAACTCTTTGGCCCTCAATGATGCAAAAACAGAATTCTTAATTCTTGGCACACCTCAAAAAATAGGGAAAACTAGATAAATAATACAAAAAAATCAAGATAAACCATAGTTTCATTGAAGTATCTAAGCATGTTAAGACTTTGGGCATTTGTATGGACTCGCATCTCTCGTATAAGAGACAGGTCTCCTATTTTAAATCCACATGCGCCTTTTACATCAATCTTATTTGGCAAATTTGACCATATCTATCACAACAAAATCTTGCACTGATTGCAGGAGCTATTATTAACTCCAAACTGGACCACTGCAATATTCTCTTGATGGGTACCTACAAGGTTAACATCAGGAGATTGCAGACTATTGAGAATGGTGCAGTTAGGGCGGTCTGGGGATTGAGCCAGTGGGAGAAAACATCAGATGCCAGGAGAAAAACTTCACTGGCTACCAGTTCAACAGTGAATAAAATTCAAATGCTCAGTTATGACCTTCAAATGACAGACAGGCATCGCTCCTAATTGTTTGTTTATTTTTTATTTATTTTATTTATTTATTTGTAGGGCGCACTAAGGCCCCGGCTCAAAGAACTCTACGATCTAATGGAAATAATTATCTGTAACAACCACGGAAAACCTTGGAAAGAGTTGGTGGCACAAACTTTACTCACTCTGCTCCGATGATTTTGAATGCAATGCCATCTCCCATAAAAAAAACAGCATGTCTCTTACCATCTTTAACAAACTGCTTAAGACATATCTGTTCGACGAAGGAGAAGTCTAATAGAATCTCTATCTCGTTCTCTTTGTAGTCTTGGGTTTTACATTGTTTCTGTCTCTGTTGTGAGTGCTCTGAGGCCTAAGGGCGCTATATAAAAATCAGAATAGATAGATAGATAGAATCAAAGGACCTGATCGGACATCAAATCGTTGTGGCTGGCATTTTTCGATAAACAGGCCTTGATACGGGGACCCTCGTGATGTCCTACTAAATGCTGCTCACCGTCCAGGGATAAGGCGCGCAGTACTGCGGAGGAATCGCATCTCACTTTGCAGGGGCCCCTGTCACTCTTCGATCCGGTCCGGTAGCCTCCTCTTCGTCTAGCGATGTGACATCAATCTTGAGGGTCCCTATTCGGGCGCCATCTGAAAGATTAAAGAATATCGAGGCTTAATACCACATATTAGAAGTACGCTAGTTGCAAGGGAAAAGTATAATGTACATTTCTTAACAGGCAGCTGTCTGGCTCTCAACACCCCGCAATGTGTGCAGGCAGACACCGTGATATGCTCAAAAATCTTTACATAGTTTGTTTTCCTTTAAACATTTCACATGTTTTACAAATAGAAGACACAAAGGTAACATTCCTTATTTTACTTGCTTATATTTGTCAACCATTTGTTCTTGAGTTTTAAGTCAGTTTAGTTTCAAGGAGAGAAAACAAAGATTTCTGCAAGAGCACATGTTCAGCTATTCATTAGTCTATTTTGCTGTTCGAATGGGGAAGACATTGTTGGCACAGATGGTATCTAAATTACTGATTAGTACGGCTTTTGTTTAGCTCCAATGTTCCTCAGTGTAGGACAAACAATCCACCTTAGCAGCTTCAACATGTTTATCTATGTTGACATCATGAAAGAGTACAAAATTAATTTTGCTCTGCTGGATCCAAGAACACAAATTCTAAAATGCGACAGAAAGCAAGAGGCGATCAAAATGGCAGATAACTTAAAATGGCGGCGTAGTCAGCCTCTTTCAGGTTCATTCAATGCGATTTTCAGTGAAATGCGAATGTGCTTAGGCCAATCATTTACAATCAGGCGGTGTTAATGCTAAATGTACTTTTACACAAGGTATGCAAGCTTATTGGAAACACAAGTAAATTATAATCGTCTGTGTCCTATTTTGGTAATGTGAAAGGAATGGCGGGCTTATTTCAGCAAGGTCGTGGATCGTTGGTTAGTTTCAACACATCAAAAATACAATTGTTACCCAATGATAAAAGGGACTGTCCAATCAAGGTCGTATAAAAATATCTACTTCATTAATATTACAACAGACAGTTCTAGCACACTACAAAATACAACCCACACTGTAGAGGAACACGGAGGACAGACAGTTTCATGAAGGAAAGGGAAAGGGAAGCACTCTGGATACTGACAGGAGGGGAGTGTGAGGAACCTGAGGGTATTCTCCCAAGTAAACTATGTGAATCCCTTATTCAGGTGGCCAGGGAAGGGCTGCAGCTCTCAGACCCCAACCCTAGGGGGTGGACAAGCGAGGGAGGATCACCTGGGTAGGGGGGCCCTAGTGGTATGTTCACGGAAATGCCCCAGGTGAGACGCAGTATCATACCGAGGAAAGGAACAAGGTCTTTGAAGCTTTTAGAAGCTATACCAATGTGACCTCTCTTTCACCAAATAAATCACCTTTGCCAAACTCCAACAACCTCTCTGCATATGGTAAACTCATCAAAAACCACAACTCCCAGAATCCCTGCTATCCTGTCTTCTACCCAGATATTCCCAATCATTCTACGTCACTCTGACAATTCATTCCTGAACACCCAATCTACCTTCACAAAACATTACCATTCTAACAATCCCCTCTGTTCAGTTCATGAAACTGGCTATCCCCATTTGCTTCATAAACCCTACCAATCCCTTCCCTCTGATTATCACTTTCTGAACTCCCAGTCAAATGTGACCAAATGTGACAGTCCCCACAAACCGTCTTACTCATTTCACAAATCCTACAAAAATCACCCTTTTGAGATCACCACAAACCCCTCTAGAACGATAGTTATAATTGCATACAACACTTCTTCCTCTCTATATCCCATAGGATAGTCTGACACTTTAACCCCCCTCTTCTGACATGAACACTTTTCTGCACCATGGAAACCAACAGAATAACACCCAAGACATGAAAAGAGACTTAAGCATCAAAGAACATGATAAGTGGTACAGAACTTTCAGCTCGTGTTGGGAAAGCTCGAGTGTGTGCTTTGATCAGGAGATCCACTTTGTCCTGTGCTCAAACCGTGGGGAAGGGAGACCCCTGCCAATCACATCCTGACTTATTATTTGTGAACACTTCTTTTTTTATTGAAAACCCCATCCCACACACTTTCTTTAATTAGTTGTAAGGATTTGGCAATCGTCTTTATTTTTTATGTAGGCCTTTTACTTTGACAAGACGCCCCAACGACTGCCTTATTTTTCATTTGATCGTCAAAGCTTGCTCCCATCTTAGATTTAGGTTTATGTTATGTGTTTTTCCATCCTGCATTTACATTTTAATAAACACCCCCCTTGAACTGTGATCATTTTTGTCTGTATTTACTGTTACCAACATAAGTTCCTTACAGTAGTCGGTAAAGCAATCAGTCTTAACCATTCAAGGTTATTTGGTTTTAGAACGAAGGGAGCAAGGGGTCATAAATGTCACAAGGTGAAGGAGCCAGGGGGACGAACCACAATGTACCTGCTGCTTGTGATGTTCTTGATGCTCGACAGCATTGAGTCGGTTTCTGACGATTTGCAGCTCCTGTGGTTCGAGGGCTCGACTGTCTCGAAAATGTCGTTAAAATATGAACGCTGGTTGATGCTTGTGTGGCAGTCCTCCTAGATTTTCCTCACATTCACAATTCTTAATTTTTTTCCAAACATTCATTGTGGACCTCCCTTTCACGGGTTCACTCTTGTCAACACAAAAATGTTCCTTGAGGCATCACGCTTCACCCCTTCTCGTTCGTATCCCTTCTTCAGGTTCAATCTTGCCAAACTATTGTCTCATCATGCAGGATTCATTACCTATAGCTTTTCATTACTTGTCGGTCAAAGACTTTTGACTCTACAGTGGATTTTGCTAGATATCTGTATGTCCACTTTGACACTATTCTCATGGCCTTCGCACAGCCTTCTGGAACTGGTAGTTTAAAAAAAATGGGGAACCAAGTTAGAGTCTCTCGACGAACACCCACGTGGTGTTGGGCCCTTTTCAGCTGCCTTTCCCCTTATGACCACCAAAGTTCTTTGACCCTTCTTCAGTTTGCAACTTTAATTCAACACAGTTTGGTTTCTTATCGGTTCTCCTTTCGACTCACTCACTGTGGTGAACCGCTTGCTTTTCTTTGCATCGGTAGCCAAGGACGGTACCACGGTAGCAAGCGCCTTCTGCTCTCCTGCTTCTCAGCATAGGCACGCTCCATGTACCGTTGACATCTGCTGCAGCACATGATAGCCTTTGTTTGCGGTCTTGTAATTTCTTCCACAGAGAATTCAAGGGTCTGGGTTAGAAACGGAAAGGTTGCTTCTCTCCCTGTTACCCTATTGATTCTTGCCGCCTTTCTCCTCCTCTTGAACTTCTGCCCTGGGATAGCTCTCTCATTTTGCTATTTTCCTTCCTCGTAATGTGCTCTTGTGTGCCACCTTTTATCCCTGTGGGGAGTAGAAAGGACTATCATGTGTTTGTGATGCTGGTTAATTGCCTGACTCTGCCTGATCCTGGTGTCGGGACATATCAGGTAAACAGTTTTAACATTAGTCCATTGTCTCTCATGCTGTAAGCAAGTGTTTGTGTCAGAAAGGGAGGGGGCTAACATTTGGTAAGTTTTATTAAATAGACTGGGGGATTGTGGGAACAGTAGTGTTTTGTTAATGCAGATTGAGGGAGGTAGATGTGGAATAACCATAAAAGGCCCCAGGGACTTTGTCCCTGGTAGAATACTGCGCCCCACCTGGGGCATTCCCCCAAGCGCAACCCGGGGTTCCCCTACCCAGGTCATCCTCTCTCGCTTGTCCACCCTCATGATTGGGATCTGAGAGTGCCAACCCTCCCCTGGCCACCTGAATACGGGATTCTCAAGGTCTACTCAGGGGAATACCCTCAGGTTTCTCACAGCTGGCTGGGTACCGGTTCTGGAGCTGCTGGACAGGTCCTATGAGTCCTCAATCGCCCTATGTTACCTGGGGGAAGTTTAGGGGAGGGATCTTGCTTCCCTCTTGGAACTCCTGGCATTCCTTCACTGGCAGATGTAAGGCAGACTGTACCTCCAGCCAGGGTCCAAATGAGTCCTTCTTCTTACTCTTTTCAAAGTCAGAGATGATCTGCTAAGTGAGGGGTTTAGCCATCTTTTAAAGACAAATGGGCCCCAGTGATTGGTGCAGGCTAAGCCTATCTTAATGGACCAATCCTGGGTCCCCACCAACAATATTCTGGTATGCATGAGGTCAGGACCAGAGTGCTCTGCAACAGGAAAGGTAAGAGGTGACAACTTATGCCTAAGTCCCACCCATATTCCTATCTGTTGTAGATTAAAATGTTTCTGTGGATCTTGATCAAAGCGCAGGTCTCCCTTGAAGTTTGTGATAAGAGCAGACTTCCTGTCTCCCTTACTTAACATACTTCTCCCTCTGAAAGGGGTCCGCTCTGCAGTGGTTGGCTGCGGTAAACAGCGCACCTGACATGCCATTCACTGCCTTTCATAAAGAGGGTCGGGAACTAGCTTCAGGTTGACACATTGCATACCAAAGAGGTGTTAGTTCTGCCTTACTCTTGTCCGTCCTGCGACCAAGCCCCTTCACAGGTTGGCCTTCATTATTTCTCATTAGTAAGCACTGCCACCAGCTGAACTAGATAATGGGGAGGGAGATCCATGGGGCCTTTGATATTTTAATTAGGCTGCCCATGGTCAGAGGAAGGTGTGCCTTCCACCTTCTTGGGATGGTTTCATGTGCCCGTGGCTGTTACATTCCAGCTGAACATGACAGGGGAGGACGGTGCCTGTAGGCTTTGTCCTCCCGGAGTACACGTGACTGTGCATTTCATGCAACGAGCTGGGAAAAGTGAGCAGAATGGCCTCACACATTTTCAGAGGTTGATCTCACATCATTCATTTTTATTACCAAAAATCTAAAAAACCCAGGTGAGCACACACTCCCTGTGCAGATGGTCAAATTCCTCA
Organism: Ambystoma mexicanum; assembly: GCF_040938575.1. NCBI lineage: Eukaryota > Metazoa > Chordata > Amphibia > Caudata > Ambystomatidae > Ambystoma > Ambystoma mexicanum. The sequence goes on from NC_090928.1 coordinate 1,012,407,216, forward strand.
CAGTCCATATGAACCAGATGCTACCAGTAAATACCGCTGGCAGAACACTCATAAAATAGCAACCCAAATGTTGGGGAAGAGGTGGACAGATTGATTCAGGAGGTGAAGGGGGAAGACAGGGGTGGAGATGTTGTGGCTTGAACTTAAACATCCAGATGGTTGCTTCATCTTCTCTAAATGTGCCTCCAGATGGCCATGCTTTCCTGGATGGGTTGACCAGCTGTGTCAGATTACTGAAAGTTTTCTCAAGGGTTGAACACTTCATCAGGCTTAACCAATTGATAGGACAGAGACTCGAGAGGGGTGATGAGCTATTTAATCAGACATCTTCAGCCATTCTAAAAAATGTTTGAAGACTGTTGATACATATTTCCTGCTTCCTTTGAGGTCCCTGTTAGGATGACAAGAGAGCACTGGACAGGAAAGGCTGAGAAACCAGTGGTCATTTTGGAGGTGTTTTGGAGCACTTGGTAAGTTTAAAATAGTTTAGGAGAGTTTTGGAGGAGTTTGTTAGTTGTTTAATGTGTTTCCCCTGATGCTGGGCCAGCACAATCAACTTTCTGACCCTTGGATTTGGCATTTCACATGTTGCCCCACTGCCACCATTTCTAGCAGATCTGCGTAACAGAGAGTTCATGGTGCAGTGCCATTTGGGTAGGGGAGTAGAGACAGAGCAACAAGGAATGAAGCAATACACTTCCTGGATTGTCTGATATCTGACATTCAGGGAGAGCTGGATCCTGTGGCAGTGGTGGGTGCCATGGAAAAGCATATGATCAAGCACCACTCTACACTTGTGTGGGTGACTAGGCAAGAGGATAGTGAAAGAGGAGACAAGGAAAACTGAGAGAGTCCAGAATGTATGCAGGAGAAACTCAGCTGAAAGGTAGAATCAGATACATTGAGGAAGAATCTATAGGTCATGAAGGCAATAGCAGGACCTAAAGTTTGGGTCTACTAATAGGTAAAGCCAACTAGATTGGTGCAGAAATTCCAGTTCTTCAGCACGGTACTAAGAAAGTGACTGTGCTCACTAATAGAGCCAAATAAACGAAAGCAGAACCTTGAGTTTGTGAATGGTCACAGATGGCACAACAATAAATCCAATTCTAAGAGGCCATTCAAGATTTTTGATTTAAAAAATCAATGGGCTTTATGTCCATGCATCTGTCTATCATCTCAAAGCACCTGCTAACTTACCAAAATGTCCTTAGATGCAGGTTGATATTTAGTGATTGTTTCTCCCTCAGTACAGACCCTTGGCCTTATCTCACTAACCTCCCTCAGGGATTTCCTAACCTTCCCTCCTTTAACCAGTGGTTAGACTTCAATAAGGATGGGGAACAGTGTTTTTCAGATGACCTACTTGAGTCAGGCTTCTCTTTTCAAACTGTTGAGGAGGTGCCGACAAAAATGCTCATTAACGGAGGACTCAGGTGCATGTCAAAATCTATGCTGGGACAACACACAAGTATCTCCTCCTGTAGCTCTCATATACCAGATGATTACAAGCTGATTTGGTTACACAATTGCTCCCAGCACTCTACTGTCCCTCAGACCTCTCTCACGCCTTGTGGTCCTAGATTCCATTCTTAGATGTTACTACCTACTCGACACTGTAACTACTATCTCCTGCTCTACTACTATTTTCTCTTCCACAATACTTATTCCACTTCCTCTCTAGTATGCCGTCCTCCACTCTACTACATTATCCTCTCCTCCACTCTACTGCTCCCTATTCCACTCTACTACTGTGTCAAAATTACTTTATCACTTTCCAAAACCTATGGGGAATCAAGATCGGTTAGTAGGCTGGTCTACCTAGCATGTTTAGAGGTTAGTCACTTAATTGGTGAATACCTATCTGATGGCTCCACCTGGGCCCATCCTTACTGCAAATATAATTTCTAATACATAATTGAGTGCTTATTAATTGGTTGGTGCTATCTATCATGGGCGGTGTGGTAAGGGGATCTCTTATTGGTTGGCGTCTAACTTACCAACCTTAGAACCTTTGACAATACGTCAAGATACGAGCAAGACACAAGTAGGGGTAGAGACTTCTAAGGTCTGCTATATTTCCAATTAAAGAATACCCCTAATCATCGCAGGGTGATGAGGCCTCCTTTCTTCTTTGATCTTCGCCATGTGTTCCATCTGGTGTCTGTGTGCATGCTAAGGGAGTTCCGCACATGTTCTATCTATGTTGGCACATAATGAATAGGTACTGTTTTTTATATCTGAGTCACATGCTAAGAGACTTTGGGCATGTCTGACCTGCCAGGCGCAATGGCCCCGGATGGCAGAGTTTTTATGGAAGCACTGGCACCGTTATCAATGGTGCCAATGCTTCTGTGAACCTATTCCTGTAGAGTCCTATGGGACTCCACGGGAATAGGGACTTTCCAAATACGCCACCTGATAGCCTGGGCAATCGGGACTTATGATGTCCTGGAGGCACCGGAATATCAGCCAGCAGATTCGGTGTTACAAGGACAGCTGCATCCTGCTGGTAGTACCGGTGAGTTCCCACCATCCTCGTAATGAGGCCCTATGTTTAAGTGTGTATTTCCTTCTATTTGTTAAGGTTTTAGCTTATCTTAATGTGCATGTTGTGTTCTTTGTGACCACTTAGGGTGCTGGTCGGTTACTTTCTATGAAGACTTATGGCGTGCTGATCTCACGCACCTGGACATCAAGAGTTGTTTCTGTGCTCAGATTAACTTGATTAATTGGGGAATCTATCAATCTTAGTCCTGGGAATTGTTATCTGATTTCAGCATTCCGCTCATCCAAGACTCCCTTCCTACTTCCTGACTTTGGCTCTTGCTGTGAGCTACTGCTTGGGTTCTGCACAAATATGTGTTTCTGTTGATTCAGCCATTTGAGTTTTCCAAGGGCTTAAGACCTGTGCTCATTCTGAGACATGCTGCAGTGTCCATATTTGGGAGATGGCGGTCCAATTACACTCTTGTGACATTGTCAGCAAACTATATTCACGTTTTGCTCATGCTGCATTCACTTTATGCATTGGGCATGTTAATGTTCTTCATGTCTTATGGATGCTATTTTAGATTTCCTCATGTCTAAATGCATATATTATCTAGTGTTCTTCATGTGGAGTGCATGTGTTCTTTGTGTCTAATGCATGCACTTCTGCTATGTATACTTTATGGTGTGTGTATGTATAGTCATCTAGTTACTTTCTATCTCATAATATAGAGTAACACTATCTGTCACTCTATTAGTCAACTCATCTATCTTATTCATAACAGTAACTTTGTGGCGTTAGTTGGTTGTTCTCATCTTCTACCCCTAGGCTCTTGGGACAGTAGGGCTGTCTGAGTTGGTAATGTTTCTCACCTGGAAGATACATGTGAGGGCTAAGGATTGGAATCAGTACTTGTATATTCATCTGAGTAGGGACAGTGTGTATTACCTGTGTATTCATCTGAACCATTACAACACACACACACTCTTCTCTCTCTCTCTCTCCATGTCCTGTCTTTTCCTCTCCTCCTTTAACTCCACCTGTCTGCACTCATTCCTCCCAGCACTCTACTGTCCCTCAGACCTCTCTCACGCCTTGTGGTCCTAGATTCCATTCTTAGATGTTACTACCTACTCGACACTGTAACTACTATCTCCTGCTCTACTACTATTTTCTCTTCCACAATACTTATTCCACTTCCTCTCTAGTATGCCGTCCTCCACTCTACTACATTATCCTCTCCTCCACTCTACTGCTCCCTATTCCACTCTACTACTGTGTCCCCCACTCTACTACTCACTCCGCCACCCTACAAATCCCTCCTCAAATTGATGACTCCCTCCTCCTCTCTACTTCTCCCTCCTTCACACTAATACTCAGACACCCTCTTTTCACTCAGTGTCCTACACTTCACAGTCACTCCTTACACTAACAGGGTGTGTTGTAGGCTTTCAAAATAACAAATTGTGGGCTAAGCCCTCCCATTACTTCTAAAGGCATGTGTAACTTAATAACAATGGTTGCCTTGGATGCTGAATGTGCCAGTTCGTGGTCAGGGGCTTTTCACCTTGTTCCCCAAAGGTAGGTCACATGGGTGGTCAGGGTTGTATCCCCGGTATTAATCCTGGTGGTCTAGGGGGTTTAGACAGCGGTTGTGTGTGCTAGCTGTGGCTTTATGGAAGCACATCAGTGCTTTCCAGATGGCTGCCTATTGGTGGTGCTTTGGTTCTCCTCCCTCTCCACTGTTTGCACTCTACCTCTGACTGATTCTAGACTCTAGAGGAGCTGGATACTGGTGGTCAGGTCACAATCTGCTTGTGGTTGGTGTACATCCCTGGAATATAGCTCTCAGCTAGATGCTTTTCACTGTTTTTTCTTTGGAATGGGATGCCACTAGGAGTTACAAGAAAACACTGGAAAGCATCTTTCCAAGGTGGTATGGCATGAGTCACAGGTGGGCTGCTTAGAAGAATGCTGGCATTGGGAAGGGGCAGGAATTTGGGCCCTCTAAACTGACACTGTTACCTCAGAGATAGGATTGGCTCTGGGGTTCTCCCAGGCAGGCCTCCCTTCCCAGGTTGTGAGTGGTTCCTGTCACCTCTTGACAAGGGCAGGCTACTGGCATTGTCACAGAATTCAATACTACGTCTTGGAGAGAGACTCCATATGATTATATTTAGCAAAACCAAATGGATCAACGATGAAGGAAAAAATAAACCTTTACTGCTGCAATTAGTTCAATGCTTCAGGGCAGCTGGCAACACTGCGCCTTGTAAGATCATGAATGTTTACATATCAGCCACTACTGTCAGATCAATTTCACCATCATGTTTCGCTATGCCCCCAATGGCATAACTGCGCCTGGCTTTCCAGGTGAAGGGCCCAGTTCTTTCTCCTGCTGTAGTCTTCTCCAATATGATGCAGTTTCATTTATAATGAAAGCAAGTTCTCTCACATGTGTATCATTGAGGCTTCTTCAGTGGTCTGAGAAAATATCCCAGCAATGCTACAAACTCATACTACATTCTTTAGGCGTTTCACAGATAATTGAACAAGTTTAGACTTCCACATTGATTTCTTGCCAAAACAGAATTACAGTGGATCATCATCACTCCTCAGCTGACAAATGTAGAGAACACAGCATCAACCATCTTGTCTGCAGTTCGCACCCCTATAGGTGGGGCAAGCCAAACTAGGAGAAGCATCTAACCTATAGCCTCCCTTGCTTTTCTTTTTTACTTTACAAAAGATCATCCTTGAGCCCCTTCAACTAGTGTCAGGGGAATGAGGTTATGCTCTCCCTGATAATTGCCTCTGTAGTGGTGGCATCCTGGAATGGTTTTCTGATCTCTGTCCTTTGGCTTTCTTGTTTGGTTCCATCTGGGCTTTCAAACATATCCTTTATACTGCACTACACAGAGATTGCATGTAGACTTGTAAATGGCAGCCCTCTGCATTATAATTATACACACAGAGATGCTTGTTTGAACATTAACATCTTGACTATAGACTGTGAGTCAGGAAAAGATGACATTAAGTACTCCATATTCCTCTTCATTTCAACAATTCATAGATCCTCTCAGAAGATTGATAGCCATTTCATGACCAGTCACCCTGCCTTTACAACACCAGACATCTCATGTACATGTGTTATGTTATTTATAATTGCCACAGGGACAGCAGTGGAAGAACCTCCCAGAGGTATATAGCATACAGCAAACTAGTGGGTAGTCTCTTTAAAAAGCTACAGGTAAAGGGCAAGGGTATTAGAGTGAGCAGGGTGTTCAGAAGACATAACTGCTAAAGCCCTCCGTGACTGCAATTACGAAAAGAGCTCCATATCATTTGCTGAAACCAACACGAACACCAACTCCAGCTCCAGATGAAGTGTCAGTTGGAAATTACTGAGAGGATTTAGAAGACTTGGACAGCATATGAAGTGGCCAGGTATCAGTGGCAGTGACGGCACATGACAGGCATCAGAGCAGAGTAGATGAGAGACAAGGTGGGGAAGAGGGCAATGTGACGTCTATATTGATAAACATTATAGACACTACAGACAAGCTTCTGTCCCCAATTGGCCGCAATTGGCAACGGTCTGGGACGGTCCTGTATAGTGGCTCGCAAAACATATTTTTATTTTGAAAAGAGCATTCTTAGAGTTCTGGTGTGCTTTTTACCATGCTAACTCCCATCTTACTTGAAATACCTGCTCCTGCTCCTGTTCCTGCTCCTGTACCCATGTCCAAAAGAAAAATCTTGTTTTTAAAAAGGGAAATGCCTTCATTATCTAAAACAACCTTGTCATGTGTCGCTGAGACCAACATGTATAATCCAGCAAATTGTTTGGGGGGGAAGCTCACTCGCTCATCAGCGGGAATCATCAATTTCTTGCATCATTCAATGACCCTGTCAGTCTGGACACCCAGATTAAAAACAGGGGACATTTGGATGAATGGACGCTGGTGATGTCAACCGGGGTGACTGGCGATGTTGCGCTGGATAGCAAAAATGTAGACCTGTTGTGAGCAAGCAACAAAGCACACCCTTGAACAGTCTGGTGGGTGACCCATTGACTAACGAGTGCCAATGTAGTATTGTTCTGTCTGAACTCTTGATCTTAAAGAACCTAGTCTTCTCCTTGTTTAAAGTAGTCAGGAAGGGAGTGGCTAAGGGGGTTCTGCCACATATGCTAGAGGTTGGAAAAAGGGGCCTACATACTTTGGAGGAAGCAGGATTACTCCCACTCCCATTTCCTAGCTAGACTGCCATTCTGGTGAATCAAAATAGTGGTATGTCCTGGGGAGGATGGATGGCCAGCAGAAATCATATTTTTAATTTTGGATAACGTCGAAACAACTGCCTCCTCTCTGCTGGTCTGCCAGAATGAAACTGACTAATAGATGTGGGTGGGTCCCTTTGGAGGATTCGCTCGCAGACTATTCTCCTGTGCGCAAACCTCATAGTCCAAAAAAGGGCTGGAAAAGTTGTGGAAAGTTTAAAGATCAAGTAAGAATGACAGTAGCAGCTGTGGAAGGTCACGGTTTTTGCTTGAGAGTCCCTATAGTAGTGTAAAAATCTATTTTGGTTGTGGTCACGATGCCATAACGAGACCGTAGACTTCCAAAGCGCAGAACATGCGTAAAGAAATTTCTGGAAGCACTACAAATGATAGTAGGAGGTGGGGAAGACAATCTTTCAACTTGAAAGTTTCTACAGTGGCCGAAAATTGGATTTAAAGATGTTTGCTATGCACGAACAGTGATCATGAACACATCATCACGCTGCACGAGCACTGTCATGTGATGATGTTCGGGGATGTCCATGACCATATGATGATGTATGTCAACTGCCACGTGACAATGCACCTTATGCAGTGGCCGGGTGCGGGCAATGACATTTGCAAACTATTTAAAAGTGCATATTTTGCTCGGTGTACTAGGCAGTTGTTTGCAGACACAAAGGGCCTCATTGCGAGGTTGGAGGTAGCCATGGCGCTATTAGTGCCATAGTAAAATACACAGGGGAGGTGGGGGGATTAAACTAAGGACCAAAACACCCCCTAATTTTTAGGAACACCTAAAGAAGCAAAAACAAAAAAATGGTCCTCAGTATGGTCTCACGGTATCACGTGTCCAGCCTCACCATAAGGAGGGCAAAAAACAAGATGCCCAGTTAGGTATATGTCTGGGCATACATGCTAAACTTCACATAGAAGGAAGAAACCAGTTAAACAATGTTAATTTTATTAAACCTTCAATGGCAAATATAAAGCTTAAAAAGGCCCACATCGCATAATACAGTGTTTAATAACGAGCTGGCATGATCCTTAAAAAAATGTTTTATACATTAAAACAAAAAAATGAGAAAAAAATCAATAAACAGAAAAACAAACAACACACCAATGGAAATTTTAGTATACCGGAAGATAGAAGTGCGAAAATTGACCTAAAGGGCCACAAAGTTATGGATTACAAACAACGCAAAAAAGGTGAAACAATTGATTCCTAATGAACTTAACCACTACAATGGGGTTAAGGAAAACATTAATACAGCTAAAAAAACTGAAAACTACCACACTACTTCACTCCCATTCAACCCAACATGTTTCATTCCTCACTCATATCGTACACACACAGTCAGGGGAAATTCATCAGGGGTGTATGCTAAAAACACGATGTGTCTCTATTTGTCGTTTTTCACGGCCGGGCCACAATTCCCGCCTCACAGCCTCGATATTTCGGTAGAATTTATTAATAATCCACACCTATTTCTCATGCTATCGCATTGAAAAATGACAAAAATACTGGTATAAATATGGGCACCTAGGCCCATCCACTTTGCAATTAATTCAAAGATGAACAATTGACGTCACTGATGCGGCAGCGGTTCATTTCTTTGAAGTTAGAATAAATTCAGGCTGCTCGCCAGCGAGGAAGCGGACACGTGATACCTATGGACAAAACAAGGGAAGAAAGACCAAAGGTTATAGTCTCTCTTGCATGTAGCTGTTTATATTACAGAGTCAGAGGAGCTAATAATTGCTCCAACCTTGTCTACACTATATGTCTGGTCAGGCGAAACTCGGGCTCTTTATATCAAAATTAGTCTCAACTTGGTGTCCAGAACTATGGGGCAAGACCCTCTCTATAGAGCTCAATTACTCATATACATGCGTATCGTTAAAGAATGTTTACAAAGGTATTTCCTCTACACATAACTTACCTAACGGTGGCTTGCGCGATAATTAGCCACAAAGAGGTATACGATAGATGACTGGATCATAACCCGTGTCCGCTATCTGTTTCCTGCGCAGATTCGTCTATAATGACACTTAACAGTGTCAAAAAGGCTATGGATTGAAAGTGGAACAAAGAGGGAGGAGACGTTTAGAAACACAGTGGACTCTAGTTCCAAAATAATACTGTCCTGAAAGTATCATATATTCTAGCAGTCTCTCTGTTTTACCTTCGGTTGAAAGCGTCGTGCATATCTCCAGAGTATTGCTACGCATATGGAAAAAGGAAGAGGGGGAAAAAAAGAAAAAAGGGTTTTTCCGTATTGTCCCTCCCAGTCAGGTCTGTCTACACGGGTGGGAAACAAATAAATATATCCAGTTGAGTAAAGTTAGCCTTACTTCAATTGTGGGCAGCTAACAAAAACGTTCCCAGATTAAGAAGCACTGTCCATAGCAAGCTCTAAATTATGTCTAAGGACAAGCTAAAAAGATTCTAATACACTGTTAAGGGTATACTCGTCTAGGAAATCACGTACAAAAACGTCTACCGTTTTACACAAAGGTTAACAATTAATGCGCGCCTGTCATTTCTAAATAAAAGAGAACAACCGCTATGTTACCCTCCCTTGTATTGGTTCCTTTCCAAATCAGTACAAACAGCATAAGGCGCGATGCTTACCGTTGTTAGGTCAGCAGTTTTGAATACGGCTCGTAAACTGGCAGGTCTTCAGGGAGACTAAAGCCCCGTTCAATATCGCATTGTGTTCAGCAGTGGGGGGCCAGCAAGAAAACCATGCTTGGCCCTTTCTTTTAAATAGGCGTGCACCACTTCACCTGTGTGTTTGACTAAATTGGGGGCAGCTGTAATTACTGGCATGCCCGAGAATATCTAGAGCTCAGAGGCTGGAGGGACTTGTAGTTCCCGACTCGCGTTGAACGTATTCAGTTAAGCGAATTAACACGTAGTTGTACAATCGGTTCTAAGCGTCTGGAAGCAAACAACCTCGTTTAGTTGCGGGGATACAATTTGTTTTAGCTTGATTTGAATGGGTAATTAGCCAGAGTATCGACCTAAATCAGCATCGCTCTATTACTGTCAGTTTTCACATAATTATTTTTACACGATTCACTGCCTTGATTTAAAGGGGCCCACCTAATAACGATATCTAAACCACCAGGGGGGTCCGCAGATATGTAAACGTGTGACGGAAACTGGACTCCAAAATGAAGTCAATAGAAAAACAGGTACTGCGCGGTTATTGTTAGCAATCAAACATTAGAGCTTAAAACAACACACAATCTGGGAGAAGCAAGGATAAGGAAAGTCATCTAACGTAGGTACAGACCAACTCTTATGGGAGGTCCCATCGGAATGTAGGGTAAACAAGGTTGGCCCACTGTTCATAACAAGGGTCATTAGCCGCAAGCTATTCCGAACATGCAGCTACAAATTATACAGTGGATCGTTGTGTTGGAATCTTATGTTCAGTGCCAACCTAGTTTAACCAGTCAAGTCTCTCATTAAGACCTGTAACTGAACTACTAGTAAGGAAAATCATGTGTTGTTCCTTCAGCGATAGTCTAGCTTTATCACGGTTAGAGTCGCCAGAGGGGTTGATTTTCCAAAGGACACTCCACCGTAGATCTTCTATTTTGTGGATAAACTCTACCCAATGGTCTACCAAAGGGGCATTATGGATCCTATTTCTAATGCAGCTCTTATGTTCACCTATTCTTATTTTGATTTTCCGCTCCGTTTTGCCGATGTACAGTCGATTGCAAGGGCACCAGATTGCATAGATAAGCATCGTAGAATTACAGTTACTAAAATGTGTTTGTCGCCACGGAGTTTTCAGACCCAAATTCACTTCTGTGCTTCTGGAAGTGGAGCCACAGCAAGTACAGTGGCCACAGGCTGAATGGCCAGTTAGTTTCGAAAAGCCCCAGTTCTCGGGGAGTGTGCTCTGTTTTACATTTTTCAAACTCACGTCGTTACGTGTGATTAGTTCCTTTAGGTTATGGCTCCTTTTAAACGCTACTATAGGTCTAGCAAGTGGTTTTTCCCCAAACTCAAGAACGTTCCAATTTTTCAGCATGATCTTTTTAATCTGATTAGAACAATGACTGAAGGTATTAACAAATACCAATTTCTCTTCATCCTTGGTTTTAGTATTCGTTTTGTATTCTAATAGTGCTTGCCTATTGTTGTTAAAGGCTCGCTTTTTGGCAAGGTGAATGAGTTTGGTTGGATAGCCTCTTGCCAATAGTCTTTTACTGAGGCCCTCTGCTTCTTTTTTGAAGTTGGATATAGAGGAACTATTTCTTTTCAAACGTAAAAACTGACCCAACGGCAAATTATCTTTGACATGCTTCGGATGAAAACTCTCATATTGCAGAAGAGAGTTCTTGTCAGTTTTCTTATGGAACGGTTTGACATTAAGCACTAGTGTGTTAACATTCGACATTATTGTAATGTCTAAGAAGTTCAGTTCAACATTGTTATGACTCATCGTGAACTTCAAGAACTGATCTTGTACATTGAGCCATTTGAAAAACTCATCTAATTCATCTACAGTCCCATGCCATATGACAAAGATATCATCTATATATCTTTTCCATGTTCTAATCTTATGTCTAAAGGTATTAGCTGACGATAAGATTATATACGTTTCAAACTGCTCCATATAGAGATTGGCCACGCTTGGAGCTAGGGTGGCCCCCATTGCCGTCCCCTGAATTTGTCTGAAGTACTCGCCGTTGAAATGGAAATAGCTCTCAGTGAGAGCCATTTCAGCGCACCATAGCACAAAAGACATGGGTACTGTAGAGTCCGGGTATTCAGACAGTAATCGTTCTTCCAACATTTCTAACGTGGCTTGTTGGGGGATACTCGTATAGAGAGCCACTACATCCAAGCCCACCAACAATTCACAGCTTGCATCAAAAGCTAGATTTTCAACCTCATTAATCATTTGTATCGTATCCTGTACGTAAGATTGCATTTTACGTACAAGGGGTTGGAGGAAAAAGTCGGTGAACCTGGATAAAGGTTCTAGGACTGAGTTCACCCCGGAGACAATCGGTCTTCCTGGTGGGGGTAATATGTTTTTATGGATCTTAGGCAGCGTATAAAATTGCGGAATCTGTGGTTTCACGGCGCACAAGAAGTCGGCCTCTTTCGTTGTAATCCAACCGCGTTCTTTAGCCTTCGCAACTTTTACACTGATCCGTTGTTGTAATTCTAGCGTAGGATCACCTGGTAAAGGTGTATAACACTGTAGATCGAGAAGTTGTCTATAGCATTCTTTTAGATAAGATTCACGATTCTGGAGTACTATTGCACCTCCCTTATCTGCTTTACGGATAATGATCGCTTTATTCTCAAAAAGAGCCCTCGTAGCTGCCTTTTCACGATTATTGATGTTATAGAAAATAGACCTCTTCTTTGCTTGTGACTCCAAATTCTTTAAGTCACGCATTACTCTTCTTTCAAAGACCACTGCCTCAGCTGTCCTCTCACTAGTGGGTACATTGAAATGAGATTTATTATGAAGTCCTGTAATTCCATTATCACTTTCAAATTGTTTATCTTGGAAGTACTGTTTTAAATGGACTTTCCGCATGAAGGCAAAGAATTCTTGTCGAAAGAGGAACTCATTGTGCAAGTTCGTAAATACGAACCCCATGCCCTTCTCTAACACTGATGTTTCATCGTCTGTGAGTTGATGGGACGAGAGGTTCACCACAAGGCCTGCATACTCCTTGTCACTCGTGCCTCTGGTTCCCAGCCCATTTGGCCCAGATCTAAAAAAGAAGAAGATGCAGAGGAGGGAGCAGCGCCAGGGGCTGGTGCGAAGTTACTGCCCCTGTTGCTGCGAGTTCCACGATTACCATTGTTTCTCCCACGGTAATTATTTCGCCTATTACCCTGTCCTCGTTTAGACCCCCCTCGAGTTGTTCTGGGATCGCCATAGTTACTTCCATCACTAGAGCTGAATGAGGTATCACGAAAATTAACCCGTTTTTTGTTACCCATTACTAATGGGTTAGGGATGTCATCTAGTTTGTAATCATCAGCGGTATAATAGAATGCTTTCTCGTGTGTGAAATTCTGAATATCTTTATTCAATCTCCTTACTCTATCTTTGAGGGTATCTTCTTTAAAGGCGTTCATTTCTGCTAAGAGTGACTCAGCTTGTTTTTTATATAGGTCAAGGGGGATTACTTTTTTGATCTCTTCTTCCAATGCCGAGAGCTCTATCAAGATTTTTTCTGACATCTCATTAGCCGTGTCGATGATCAAAATCATCCAATCCCTTCCACATTTCGTGGCAACATAACTCCATTGTAATATGAAGTTTTTATTGTCTAGGAAGAGTCGCGGTTCGTTTCTCACGACCAAGCCCTGTGGCAAGATGCCCTTTCTAAGATATTCAAGCATAATAGACCCATGGAGCTCCGTACGGATCAGTCTTTTCTTAATCTGGGAAAGTTCATCCCATTTTGTAATATTTACTGTTAAATCTGCTGTACCTCCCAATAGCGAGGATTTATTAAGGAGTTCGGTGACATACTCGTCATTGTAACTTCTACAACGTTCTAACGCCATCTTACTCCGCTTGGGAGCGGGGTGGACTGAAGGAAGAGAAAGCACAAGAAAATGCTAGAGGGGGGACTAAAACCAAGTCCGGAGGAAACTAAGCGTGGACTGGGTGGGAAAAAGAGGGGGGACAAGATCTGGGGATCAAGAGGACCCGGTATCGATTTGACCAGTCATATAATGAGGTGAACTACCTCACAGCCTAGTGGCTGTGCTGGGACGGTAAAATACACAGGGGAGGTGGGGGGACAACTGCCTCCTCTCTGCTGGTCTGCCAGAATGAAACTGACTAATAGATGTGGGTGGGTCCCTTTGGAGGATTCGCTCGCAGACTATTCTCCTGTGCGCAAACCTCATAGTCCAAAAAAGGGCTGGAAAAGTTGTGGAAAGTTTAAAGATCAAGTAAGAATGACAGTAGCAGCTGTGGAAGGTCACGGTTTTTGCTTGAGAGTCCCTATAGTAGTGTAAAAATCTATTTTGGTTGTGGTCACGATGCCATAACGAGACCGTAGACTTCCAAAGCGCAGAACATGCGTAAAGAAATTTCTGGAAGCACTACAAATGATAGTAGGAGGTGGGGAAGACAATCTTTCAACTTGAAAGTTTCTACAGTGGCCGAAAATTGGATTTAAAGATGTTTGCTATGCACGAACAGTGATCATGAACACATCATCACGCTGCACGAGCACTGTCATGTGATGATGTTCGGGGATGTCCATGACCATATGATGATGTATGTCAACTGCCACGTGACAATGCACCTTATGCAGTGGCCGGGTGCGGGCAATGACATTTGCAAACTATTTAAAAGTGCATATTTTGCTCGGTGTACTAGGCAGTTGTTTGCAGACACAAAGGGCCTCATTGCGAGGTTGGAGGTAGCCATGGCGCTATTAGTGCCATGACTGGCTGCAAACCCCTTCCGACTCCGCCCTGGTGAATGGAGCATTACCCGTCCATGCCAAGGTTGGCGGGACCGGTAATTCCCCATTCACCAGGGCCATTCCCCATTCCCATTTGAGCCCCCATAGGGGCTCTAGAGTCCCTTTGCGGGTCCCGTCCTTAACGCCTGAAAAAAACAGGCATTAAGGAAGGACCCGCAAAGGGAACTCGTAGTAGGGCGGTAAGGGATTTCTGGCACCGGTGCCCTTACCGGTGCCGGTAATCCCTTATATTTCTAGATTACAATTATATATTTTTATTTAAGAATGGGATGGGCAATCAGAGTGTGAAACAAAAATGGTAGAATATGGAGGTTGTAATTTTTCAAGCATTGAGGATCGAAATGTCATCAAAACGCTTTTTATAAAATGATACATATGTCCCTCGTCGGTATTTACAATTGGTACCTCATAAGTATGATGTAATTTAATAAGTGATTATCAACTTGCATTATTTCAGTGTATTTTAATATATATGTCTGTATTTACCATTAACATTGCACATCAATCATCTAATCTTTTGGGAAGTAATCCTTGAGCCACTGAAGTGTGCTTGCAATTTCTATGACAATGTATAATTACCAGTTTCACTAATTGAAATACTATTGCAAATTAATTAACTTCCTATGGTAAACATTTAGAATAAAAGAGAAGGTAATTGTTACTTACAAAGTTCATAGAGAATGTTTCCCTGTGCTGCCTTGTGCTTCAGTTCTTGAGAGATGTTGAAGTGCATTGTTTACATAAGGTGTACAGTTATGTTCAGCATTTCCTATAATCCATAATACTGTGTAATGTGTAAAAACATTTTTTTTAGATTTGCCAAGATAAACATGTGTATAAATGTACATTTGTTTTGTGTAAATGGTCTGTAATGTTGGTTTATGTATATTGTTTCTGTTAAAAGGAAACATGATAATTGTGTTGTCCCCTCTTTCTTGGGGTTGGGTTCATGCCACCTGCACCCAGGTTTGTCCGTGGATAGACAATTCTATCCATGGAGGTTGGAACTGCTATATAGTGGTTAGAATATTTTTGGATGTAAATTTTGAAATAAAATGTAGTCCAAGTTTTCTAATTGAAAAAGTGCAACTACAACTCCCAGAATTACAAAAAATAAATGAGACTTGCTAAGCACCTACATATTTGAATGGATCATTTTGGTAAGTATGCATGTACTGCCAACATATTAACATTCCACACACTAATTCCCACTTAAAATTGTTCTACAAATCTTTTCAGTCTGCTTTTCTTTTACAAAAAAGTTACACACAGTCCTGCTATAAATGCACATATGATTTTTTTTCACTTTTATGAACATGCTCCTAAAAAGAAACATTTGTAAATGGACAGCATTTTGCATTGTTCATTCCATATAAATGTCACACATTCCATACTCACTCATTACATTCTTTTACACTGCCAACACTCTCCACCTGCTCATACATATGTGTATACCGCCAAAGTGTCTATATACAACGCTTCACCTTACATATAAAGTACTCTTGTTTCCAAACCGCTACAATAAGGCACTAAACACGGCTACAACTACAATCGCCCATTGCATTACCACTAGACCACAGTTTCACTTTTGTTTAAAAACACTGCATCGCATTACAAACACAGCACTCTTTAAATAAATTTAGCAGCACAAACATAACCTAGATATGTAGATTTTTCTCGTAGACATTTTTTACCTCTTCCTTCTAATGTGCCAAACAGCAGTATTCACACTCAAATTGTTCTAACAACATAGTTAAAACACTGTTGTATACCACCCATACCACAACTTAATTGACTCTTTTTCCCAACAACTCCTCCTAACTTCATAAATAACAACCTCACTTACTAAAATTATGTCACCACAACCACGTACACCCAATAACTTTTTTTTACAATTAAAGGAAAGAAGAAGATTGCCGAAGATAGTTACCGAAAAAAGAACACTCTTCAAATCCTACAAAGTAAGTACATTAATATAGCATGTATATCTCTCTCATTGCAACAATGTTCTTTCACTATATAATAGCCTAGGGTATTCTTTGTGAATCAAAATGTATTTCACTCTTACTCATTATATTGCAACATTCACACTCTTCCAATTCCCATATAAACACCACCATTATAACACCCACTGTTTTCCTCCAAACATCATAATATCCCTGCTTATTCAATCACGCCACCACTCCCTTACTCACTAACCCAATCCCATCACACCTGTACAAACTCTTGCTGTTACAACCTTCCCAACCACGTCTATCATCCCACTACACAAGCACACAGCACTGTATTGATCTCTTCAATCACACCCATGCACAATATATGCATATACATTCCACAACTTTCAAAACCCAACTTTCTTTTTCCCCCCAAGAGATAGAGCAGAATGCCTACTAAAAAGAAACTCTCTAGAAACAAAGAGAAAATAAAGTAGATAAGAATAAAAGCAAGCCATATAGTCATCCACATCTAACAGAATTTATAGAAAGCATTAAAACAAAACAGCTTGAGCTCACTCAACAAAACGAAACCAGCCACCACTATAAATAAAGCAAGGCCTCTCTTGCAAAAACTAAAAGTAAAAAAAAAAGACATGTACAAATAAAAGCAGACCTATTAACAAACCTAACACTATATCTATCAATGTAGCCACAGTAAAGCACTATAAAAAATAAATTTTACAAAACATTTCCACCGTACTGTTCTTCGCAATATTATGAAGATAGCTAATAAGTCACGATCTACCCTTATAATGTACCATAGAAGACTAATCCTCGAAGGTCTGAAAGTGCATTTGTACTAAAGAGAAAGATTTTTATATTGATTTTAAACAGAATTAAACCGCTTACATAATTGATCAATACAATACAAAAAGTACTTCTAAACATGTGCAATGTCAATAAAGACACCTTTTCAAACTTCTGTGAAGGTGAATGGATTCACACAAGCAGCACAGAACCATATTTCAATGAAGAGGCTTATAAACAAGACCAAAAAAACCATTACCATAGACAGTAAATATTGAGTGTAGGAAATGGTAGGAGACACCATTATGGCAAAGGAAATCCTTATAGAAAAAACTTCCCCAACAAACTTTCAACCAATCGTTTCTTTCACCCAAGCAAACGACCCAAGGTACAAATATACCTTCAGCTCAATATGTAACGTACGCCACCAATCCTTCAAATCGTTATGACAATTCTTCAATCACTATGTGAAACTAAAAGACAAAAGTAGAATCAAACCTTTACAAACCATAGACTCCTGGACACACCGGACTGCGTGGACATTCATTAGCCTGCATTTCAGGAACTGATTTCAAAAACACCTTCTACCACATCAAAATGTTAGGAATACACCATTGTGCTATACACAATCTTATGAATAGAATTTACTATGCAAAAAGTCCTGCTCTAGAACTCCAAAATGTAAATAACATTCTCCTACAGGGCACAGCCAAATAATTCCTTCGAGAAATAGAGCACATCCAAAGTAAATATTTTGGAACGGAAGTTGACTTACAAAATTCAGTAACTTCAGAAAACATTAGCGAAAGCCTAACAAACTACAATCTCCTAACAACCACATACAAAAAAGAAATAGCTAAGTTTCAAAGCACATCTGCTGAAATATTAGACCATGTATGTGTCTATTGTCACAGAACTTTTTTATAAAAAGAGCAGAGCAAAAAAATAGTAGATATGGCCTACGAAACAGAGGACAATGAAGAATCCCAATGGTTCAAACTAGCTTTGTTTCTAACAACAGAAAATAAATACAAAATAACTGATCCCTCAATAGTTTGCACATACTGCAATACAAAGTCTGACAATAACCAAATGCCATCAGATGCTATTACTAACAATGTAGACATCTTCCCACTTCTAAAAGCTTTCTAACAGCATGAGAGCACTATAATAGCACTATAATACAAACAGTATACCCATATAAAGCTAGATTACGACTTTGACTGAAAACTTACAAATTGCCTCCATCAGAGTTACTGAAAGGCATTTGTGGCAAATGAGCATATTTGCCATTATATCTTATAGAAAATGTAGAAACTCTAGGAGTACAATGGCCAATATATCACTCATTGATTTTACTAGTTAATGGTGTGCCAACTAAAGAAAACATTTCTTGGCGACAACTAGTCGAGTTAAAAAAAGTTAGACAAGGCCTACAACATCTCACAGAAAACAATCAATACTACAAAGATATAAACATAGAGGAAACATTAAGAGAAACCACTCAAATAATTCAAGATTCACCATCAAATGGCCAATTTTAGCGTGTATATCCCGTTACTGCAGCCAGCTTTTTAGACCAGTATTCAATTCACCCACTACATTCCAAAGACAACATAGAAGATGAATTAGAAACACATCAAATGTGTCAAGCCAAATGATCCCCAGTGAGCATATGAGAGAAAAGTGTACAAGATCCATACAAATTATTGCATCAGAATATCGCTCTTTATGAATGTATTCTGAAGACCCCAGATTCAGTCAAACTGTAGAGTACATTTTCCACCTTCTGTTCGAAAGTGAACTAGCAACTCTTTGGGCCTCATTACACGGAAGGCGGTAAGGGTTAGCGGTCACCGGTAATGCTACCGGTGACCGTTAACCCTTACCGCCTTATTACGAGGTCCCTTTGCGGATTGGTACTTTAACGCCTGCTTTTAGCAGGCGTTAAAAAACAAACCTGCAAAGGGACCGTGGTGCTAATCACGGTACCGCAATTTTCGGTATCGTAATCAGCGCATTCCCCATTCCCATTATGCCCTATGGGGGCAAAAATGGGAATGGGGAAGGGCCTTGGTGAATGGGGAATTACCGCCCCCGCTCACCTTGGAGTAGGGCGGTAATTCCGCTATCCATCAAGGCGGACACGGTAAAATACCGGCGGCAACCATGGCACTAATAGCGCCATGGTTACCGCCTACCGTGTAATGAGGCCCTTTGTTATGGAGATGCACACACATTAAAAACAGGATCTAATTTTTTAAACATGTCCGCTTCCCAACTGCTTCATAAGATAAAAGACAAAGATGAAGTTTTGCAGTCAAGTATCACAAATTCCTTTGCATACATGTGTGGTACAAAAGAATACTGGTGCCCATGTCACGTTGATGTACGTTGTATGCTCAGGAACCTAGGCCCACCCACATGGTTTGTTATTTTAAGTTGTGCAGAATACACATGGGATGATATGCACGACTTCTTATGCATATAGATATATGGATATATATAGATATAGATATAAAAACACCACGAGAACTCTGTTTTCTTGACCCTGTCAATTTGTCAAGGTACTTTCACCATTGCTTCATTGCCATGTTGCACTTCATCTGCAATGAAACTACCCTCCACTCGGAGAAGTGGAACACTTCTTTTGGAGAAAAGAATGTCGATCCAGAGGAGCACCGCACATCCAAATGCTTTTGTGGATACAAAATGCTCCCAAATTCAGCCATGACAGTGATGCCACAGTTTTACAGTTTATTGAAAAATACACTACCTGCAACAACCCTTCAGAAATCACACATAGTGACCTGCATACACAAATCTTATGCTTCCAAAAACATAAGTTGGAAACTACTGCCAATGTTGATATAAAAGCAAATGTAAATACTATACCAAATGCCGCTTTGACTTCCCTAGACCAGTTTGCAAAAAAGGACAGGTAAATAGCTTGATGTCTTCTTTTAGACACAGTGTAAAAGGAAAATCCCCTAAAAACACATACAACATTAAAATGGATGAAGCATCCAAGTACATCAATGATTACAATGCAATCATTGCCCTCCTGTGCAATGCAAATATAGAAATACAATGCATCGCAGACAAATCCACTGCAGTTGCAATATATGTCACAGCCTCACCAAATCTGAAAAAACACTTTCACAAACATTGTACAGCTTCGGTATACAAATGCTCTCCCATAGAGAATGCAGGTGCTATGAAGCTGCAGAGAATTTAACAGAATCAGCCTTATATGGTAAATCTCAAAACATTGAGCCTCATTACACAGAATACAGTAAGGGTTTACCGATACCGGTAAGGGCACCGGTACTGGTAAACCCGTACCGCCTTACTACGAGGTCCCTTTGCGGGACCCGACCTTAACGGCTGGTGTAGACCAGGCGTTAAAGTTGGGACCCGCAAAGGGACCTTGGTGCTAATTACGGTACCGCAATTTGCGGTACCGTAATTAGCTCCTTCCCCATTCCCATTGAGCCCTATGGGGCAAAAATGGGAATGGGGAAGGGCCATGGAGAAAGGCGGAATTACCGCCCTGCCATCCTTGGAATGGGGTGGTAATTCCCCTTTCCTCCATGGTGGTACCGGTATGGTACCGGCGGCAACCATGGTGCTAATTGCACCATGGTTTACGCATTCCATGTAATGAGGCCCATTGTCTGGCTAAACCTTGGTCCAGCTTCATCCTGAAAAAAGAGTACTAAAATCCCTACCAAGAGATTGAAACAATAGCCACAAATGATCCCAACTTGAAACAATAGGCACAAATGATCCCAACAGCCAGGACAGTTTAAAAAACAATTTCATTGACACTGAAGTACTGCTTTGGAAAACATGTGCCTACATGACATAGCCAACAATACGCCTACAAAAACAATGTCACACCAGATGAGACAACTGCCACATATGCAGTCTCAACTTTTGCAGGAAGCCCAGTGAAACCTACCAAAACCAGCCTAATTAATCGTATAAAGTTAGCATTTAAATCTAGAAACATAGAGAACTTATTACATGGCCCTACTGCAACCTGTTAGACCTTCTAGAAAAGAAGAAGAGGTATTAGGTAACCATGACTCATTTGAAGCTGCATTCAAAATAAATAAAAGCAGTATAACAAATGCCAATTTCATGCAATACAAAGAAATGTTGGACAATGAACGCCAACAAGAGGAGGAAACTGAAGCTCTACTAGCCCAACTAGATAAAGACACTTCTGATGGCAGTCAACCTCCCCTTACAGGAAGCCAAGAACCAAATGGAGAACCACTCATTCCAAATGAAGCACAAATAGCCATGAATGAAGTAGAAAATACCATGGACCTCATTCCGAGTATGGCGGTAAGGGATAGCGGCCACCGGTAACGAGACAGGTGGCGGTAATCCCTTACCGCCATACTCCGAGTTCCCTCTGCACCCTCGCCCTTAACGCCTGCTTTGAGCAGGTGTTAAAGTCGAGGGCGCAAAGGGGCCTGCAAGCCAATAACGGTGACCGTAATGAACGGTCACCGTTATTTGCATCTTCCCCATTCCCATTGAGCCCTATGGGGGCTCATTTGGGAATGGGGAAGAGTCTTGGTGAATGGGGAATTACCGCCCCGCCAACCTTGGAATGGGGCAGTGATTCCGCCATCCACCAAGGCGCTGCCGTTCCGTTAATAGCGCCATTGGTTAGCGCCGTACTCGGAATGAGGCCCCATGTATCGATCGAAACAATCTGAAGACAACATGTCAGTGTTCAATTCACAGCTAGATGTTGAACAACTCAACATTTATCTAGAAGTTACTGAAGAAATTGAACATAGTTTTAAACATGAAACTAAAACTTGTAACTGTAAAAATGACTAACCTCAGCTCCTGTATATAAGTGGTGAAGCTGGTTCTGGTAAAACATTCTTAATTAAAATATTCATCACATTTGTACAAGACGTAACATACACCAACCTTTCATTTGTTGTAACAGCCACCACAGGTTTAACGTCCTACAACATAGGAGGTGTAACTTCACACCAACTACTGCTCCTCCCAATAGAACACCAAAACGAATTAGAATACTACAAATTATCAGCAGAAGCTTCTACTGAAGAATGCAGAATTCTGAAAGAAATTAAAGTGCTCCTGACAGATGAACTAAGGATGGTTTCCAACATCATGTTGGCTTTAATTCATCTCACAATGCATAAAGCCCTAAACACTGGCTACAAAGAACTGTTTGGAGAAAAACATGTTATTGTTTTCAGAGACCTCCTTCAGTTAAAGGGGAAGTTCACTCAAAAATGGCATTGTCCCGATCGTTCGGGCATGTATTTTTAATCGTACTGTAATCGATCTTAAAAAGGTTCCTGTGCATCTTACCTTATGATATATGATATGGCATTTATAACGCGCCTATACACTAGTGTTTCAAGGCGCGACAAGGTAAGGGAGGTGAACAGAGGGAAGACAGACAATGATCTTACTAGGCCAGGTGACATTGAGATCATGCAAGTGCAGGGGGGATTAGATTTCCTCACTTTTACACATGTGAAAACAACGGTTTGGGCGTAGCCATCTTGTGTTAATCCTATCTATTGATGCATCTCCCTAAGTTCCCCCGCAGCAAGAATACGGATCACCCGCCCCTCAATCTGACATCACTAGACGCCCCTTTTCATAACGCCAATGCATGTCTTGTGTCAACATTCTCTGTGTGCAAGCTATTGGCGAGTCTCCATGGAAATGCCAGGACGCCTCTTTCCTCGACAAGTATAAACAGACCCTTTCTGAGCAGACAACATTGCAGTTGCTTTTTCAATCATCTCACTGTATTTAGTTTCGATCACCCGTGACTCATTTCTGCTCTGTTCAGCTATCTTCCTAGTGTAGAGGTCTTCAATGTGTTTTGGCCTGGGCCCCCGATGAGCAAATTTCGGGCAGGCCGCTCCCCCCTCCCAAATGTGCTAGATGAACTTTTGTGCACCGTTACCACACCCTACTCCCAGTACAGACCCTGGGCTCTCCCCACCCTGCTCCCACCACTATCCCAGTGCTCCCGCCCATCCTGCTCCCACCACAGTCCCATAACACAATCATACACGCATCCATACACATATTTAAATAAAATATAAATCACCATAAACGTACCTTCTGCAGGGGCCTGTGCGTGGTTGATAAAATGCCACGCTCTAGGTTGCTCTGTCCATATGTGCGAGGAGGCGCAGAAGCACCCCCTGGCACATACATACATGCAGTGCCCGAACCAGCATTTCCAATGAGCTATGCAAGGCAGGCGAAGCAAAACACCCTCAGGGTGCATGGCTCAGTGATCATGTGCAGCTGGGGAACTGAACTGACAAAAGCAAACAGTGTTTCCCTTTGACAGTTCAGCCAGCACTCCCTCAGCTGGAAAAAGCAGCTGAGAGAGTTCTCAGTGTTTCACTAGGCTGGCTCCTCGCCTCCTCCATAATGGGTGAGGGGGCCAGTGGGTGGCTGCCCCTTCACCCATTATGGATGAGCAGCCAGCCTCGGACTGGCCTATAGAGCAATAGGGCGATGACCGTACCAAAAATGCAAAATGCTAGTGTAGGCCAGTCAAAGTGGGCACTTTTTTGCCAATGTGGTCTAGTTTGAGGAGTTACTTCACTGGGCAGCTAGTAGTTTTGACCACTGTCCTGAATAAATATTCTTTAAATATCACAATTTGTTTACATTTGAACAAAAAACTCCCCCATGGGTACTATTCAAACAGTTACTAAAGGACTGAATCAATTTGCAACTGCTGGCCATTTTTTCATTGGTGTCTAAGGCCGTTTTATGGTCTAGTCTGACCATGTGAGCTGCCCCTGCTCATTTACTCCAATTTTAACATTTCATGCTGGGCTCTCGCGCCCCCTTGGGTTTGAAGACCTCTGTCCTTGTGCGATGCCCCTCCAACAGGTACTTAGACTAGCAGAACCGTTTGGTACTTGTGTTTTATTATTTAATTTCCAAATGTCATAGTGTGTGCCAATTGTGCATTTATTTGCTCTATGGGTATTTTTTTAAAATTGCAATGCATTTTCTTCTTCTTCTTCTTTACCAGTAGTTGCTACATACAAACAATAACGTTTCTATTTTTCTGACTGTTTAGTTTCGTTTCTTTATTTATACCGCGCGCTGGACCCTGGGGTAACTGTGCACCGGAGACTTAGATGAGGTTACAACATAGTATATACATACAGTAAAAATAACAATAAGTGTGAATTTTGTATGTATTCAATTTTCAAGAACTGTGACTAAAAAGCGATGGGCCTCATTACGAGTCACCCAGTATGGAAATAACGGTGGCGGTAAACCCACTGCCACTGTTATTTCCATACCGGGTGATACGGAGTCCTGCAAGCGGAGGTGTCATTCCCGCCAGGTCTGACCTGGCGGGTTTAACACCGCCCGCCTGCAGGTGGACGTGGAAACACCGGCACCATCACGAGATGGTGCCGGTCTTTCCATGCTCTCCATTCCCATTGAGTCCTATTGGACTCAATGGGAATGGGGATTTACCGAATTCTGCCTCCAGAATTCCCGGGTCACCGGGGTTGTAATGACCTGGTAATTCCAGGAATCACAGAGGCGGAATGGTAATTCGAGTCCGGCCGTAACCGAGCCGGAAAAACTGGCAGGTTACCGTCGGACTCATAATGAGGCCCAATATTTCTCTGTTGCCCAAACCATTCTGGCTTGAATGGTTGTTCACTTTTTTAATGTGTCAATACTTCAAAGCAAAAGTAAATTTTTTCAGAAAGCTACTTTTCTAAGGGCAACTATGCCATCGAATTTAGGATGCATTTTCAAGTAAATTGGTACACTTATCTGGTTGATTCAATTAAAATATTTCTGTTTCTCTTTCACAGGTGGCACAGGCTGGTGGCCTACCATTTGTTTACATGGTGCCTTCATGGAAGGCTTGGATTCCACTCTCGACGAGTAATACCCGCCGGTGTCGAGCCATTCGAACCAAATTCTCCAGTGACAGCGGACAGTACAGGGGATTTTTAAACACTATGCCGCACCCTCATGTCTACATTTTGTAGTTTATTTGGGCCATCAACATAAACAAACTAAATAAAATACAAATGAGCATATACAAATCGTTATTTTAATTTTTCAGTGAGTCAAGAACACGCTCAATCGTCTATGAGGGTCATGAAAAATGGTTGGTGCCCTTTTGTGCTCGCCTTGTCTCCATCCATCCCCCCTACAGTATCAGTGGGAGTTTGCACCTATGACCATGCGCTACAGAGGGGGCTGGGTGGGAGGGAACCCTCAAGGTGTCAAACACCATGCACAATGCAAAGGGATCTTCTTCATGGTGACCATTGTTCGATGGCCCCCTGAGACCTGGTGTCTCCAGACTCCCCTTTCAATACCCCACCCCAGCAATCAACATAAGTTTGTGTCCCTTGAACATAGTTCTGGGCCTTTTGTGTTCACCTCATGCCCACCCATCCCCCCTCCAGTATCAATGGCAGTTTGTACCTATGAACGTACGCTACTGAGGGGGGTGGGTGGAAGGGAGTGCTAAAAGGTGCCAAACACCATGTACACTTCAAAGGGATCTTCTGAACGTTGACCATTGTCCACGTGGTCACCCCAGACCCACTGTCTCCAGACTCCCCTCTTCAAGACCCCATCTCTGCAATCAACATGAGTTTGTATCCCTTGAACAATGGTCTGGACCTTTTGCACTCTGCTCGTCTACATCCATCCCCCTCCGTAGTATCAATGGCAGTTGGCACCTATGAACAGGGTCATACTGGGCCATAAGATTATCTCAAAGACTTCAACATTATTGATTGTCTGATGTATTTTGTTATCGGTAAATAGTCATCATTGTGCATTCTAACATAATGGAATGTTTCCTGGTGAATGTTTGAAAGCTTGTTTTCTTTTGGTGCTTGAAAGTTAATTCAATGGACCAGTAATACATTACAATTTACAGTATAACAATCAGTTCTGGCAAAAGTGATTGCTGTGTTAACTAGACTAGGTTACACAGGTTTTCTTTATTTATTTAAAACAAACTTTACAGACAAAACTATGTAATGGTTTCTTTATTCACATTAATAAATTATTATTTGTAATAATTAAGTATATTATTTCTACAGATATTACAGACTTTTCAAGAATGCCTTCATGTATCATTTTCGGTTGCCCTTCTGTGAGCCATGTCAAAACTCTGGGCACAGTACTGCAAATATCCCCAAAGGAAATTGATTTTATAAGAAGATTCATTACAAATTGTGGATTTCCAGTGGGCGACGTTAAAAGTAGAGCCCATGCTCCCTGAGAGATGTGAGGGCCAATTGAGTCCATGTCTGCATCCTGCACTTTACTGATGAAATGTACGAACAATGAAAGTAATCAAAAAAGCATTGACCCAGAATTCTTTGTAAATTGCTTCAAACTGCAATTCCTACTCAATTTTGGCCAACGCTGACTCATAAGAGTAGTGGACAATTCATTTGTTATGGTTGTTGGTATTTAGGACAGTGGTCTGTATAAATATGTCTTCTCAATGATGTCTCGATGAATTTAAAATAGTGTATTGAAAAGTTAACTTCATGATTGGTTTAGAGTGTTCATTGTTTATTTCCATCCATGTTGTATGACTCAAGTTTCCCTGGTTACCAGAATTAGCCAACTTTTAAAATGTTTCACTTTAGAATACTTTCTCTATCCCCACTTTCGGGACACTCTAATAAGTCAGTGAAATTTGACCCTTAGTAAAATCTTCCATAGTGCCCATTAAAAGTCTCCTAATTTTTTTGAAATGTGTTGGTTGATATGTCCTTTACGTAGAGCTCATTGATGGAAGCACAGACCCTCACCAGCCAGTGACAAAACCACCAACATATCTAGTATCCCAATGGTGAGCCCAACGGACACGCACGTAGTGATATTGTCGAGCGTTGGATGTTGCCACATTTCTAATACTAATGTATTTTTTCCATTGTACTCCTTTATGACAATGTATTGAAAATGAAGGAGCAAGATTCTTCATCAATTACTTTTCCGGAGTCAACATCAACCTCACTCGCCTATCAAGTCATTTGGCCTCATTACACGGTAGGCGGTAGCCATGGTGCTATTAGCGCCATGGCTACCCCCTTACCGCATTCCGGGTCCGTGTTCCCGGAATAGGGATTTACCGGGTCATTCTGACCTTGGAGGACCCGGTAAATCCCCATTCCGGGAACCATTCCCCATTCCCATTTGAGCCCCTATGGGGCTCAAATGGGAATGGGGAAGTAGTTAATAACAGTGCGGCAATTTGCGGTACCGTTATTAGCTCTGAAGTCCCTTAACGGGTCCCGTCCTTAACACCAGGTCAGACCTGGTGTTAAGCAAGGGACCCGCTAAGGGACCTCGTAGTAGGGCGGTAAGGGATTACTGGCACTGGTGCCCTTACTGGTGCCGGAAATCCCTTACCGCCTACCATGTATTGAGGTCCATTATATTGTACTAGTCATTTATATGAGAATGAACAATACATGCATGTGTTATGCTTAGAATTTAAACATATTAAAATGATTATTTATAGCATGTTATTTACACAAAGTGGCATGTATGGGTGTCTCTCAGTATGTACCATTGTCTGCATCTGATGTTTTAAGTTTAATTTTGCTTTTACATCCATATTAATACAAGCACTATGTTATAGGCAGATGCTGGAACTTCGACTACAATCACTTCCATATTTGCAACAGCTCCAGAGTATGAGGTATACATACTTAGAGTTTCCTTGCTACAAAGAATGTAAATCCTACAAAATATATACTTTGGGACTGAAATGCATTTAACCTTGCAATGTTTCAAACGTTTCTGATTTTGGTTCTAACATTACATTTCCTCCCTAATGCAGAATAGATTCAAAAGGGAACTTTACAAAGCAAACTACTTTTGAAGGCAACATTATTATCACTGTGTTTTGCAGGGTGATCTCAGGTCAAGTCATCTCGGAAGGTTATCAGGTGAAATCTGAAATGTATATTATGAACAAATCACATACACAGTTTTCAAGGGTATGTTCATACAATTGTTCTATTTGTGTTGCAACAACAAACCTTATAGTTTAAGGTTCCCAATCATTTAAAACTACTTTGTGAGGAAGTGTTCTGTGCAATAAAGATTTTACATTTAAGTGCGATTGACATATAACTTTTTTTATGATTCTTCTCTCCAAGGAATGTACTGAAGATGTCGAATTTGAAGAGGCACATGGACCAGAGGTATACATAACCTAATATGAACTAAAATTGAGCATCACATTGGATTGGGATTACATTTGTATAATGTTGTAATATTTTGATGTCTGCCAAGTTGGTTCTATTTGTAGATATGTCCATATGTTTGTTTGAGTCAAAAAGAAATTTGCTTGATTTAAACCATATAAAAATGCTCTTTTTTTCAGCTTGATGTTGCAGTCGGCAAAGCAAAGTGCACGTTTTCAACGTGAATTAAGAAAACAAGGGTAAATATAAACACGTTTGGTTTAGAGTGTTTTTGTAAGCAGATTGTTAGTCATACTGTGTTTTTAGTTGGAAAATCTTATCTTCTGTATCTGTGCTATACATTGAGCATGTTTTTCTATAAACCTGTTAGAGGCCCAGAAGGAAGAAGAGTATAACGACTCAGACGACAGTTGAAACCAAAGATGTTGCTGGCAGAACAGATTTCACAATGGAGCAACTACTATTTTAGTCACAGCCTGGTCCAGCCAATATTCAGACTCATGATACATATATACAGTGGCCGGAAAATGAATGGAATCGTACCTGCGAACCATAAAAAGTTTCCATGGACCATTGCTACTTTGTGGAAAATCGCCCAGATGAAACTGAAGACAATGAAGATGCATTGAAATTGCTTGCAGATCCTTTGACACAATCTACACCCTCTAAAAATGTTCTACCCACCAAACATTCAATGTTACCTGTTTCTCCAAATCATGCGGAAATATCACAGCCTGAAATAACAGAGGCTGAAGCATCAATGCAATTGACTGATGAATTTGCTGAAGATCTTGACTACAGTATGCCTAGCTTGAGGGAAATGTCCACCACCATCGAGTCACAAAATACAGTACTACAGGACAATTGGCTATTAAAGGAGCAAAAATACATTGTGGTTGACTGCTGCCTGCTAGAGATTGTACAAATGATTAAATGCAATCATAAATTAAGAGGGAGCATATGCGGGGAGTCGTTGAATAATTTGAACCTGAAAATCCAGGCCAGCTGTGTTCACCTCCATAACAAATTTTCATGGTCTGCTCAACTGATGCTCAGTAAAGTGCCTGCTGGAAATTTACTTTATTCAGCTGCTTTACTGTTCAGCTGATCAACTTTCAGTAAGATTTCCAGTTTCTGTCAATTTGTGGGACTTGATTTCCTTGCTAAAAACCCAGTACTACAAATATCAGAAGGAATGTGTATGCCCCCCTATTAGTTATGCCTGGCCACTCAAACAGATGTTAATGGACAGTAAATTATCTGGCAAAAGTGTCAGGCTAGCTGGTGATGGACAGTGTGACAGTCCATGATTTTCTGCTGAGAAATCCACTTACCACTTTCAAGACATGGAAAGTAAAAAAAATGATGGGTTCCATCATTGTCTGTGACCATGGATAAACATGGTTTCATTAAATTCATCGAACATCTGGAATCGAGGGGACTGCAAATAGACTGATAGCCACTGACAGGCAAGTCTGAATTGCAAAGGCCATGCGAGAGCAGTTTCTGCACATTCAGCATCAATTTGATGTATGGCACATTGCCAAATCAATCAATAAAAACATTACAGCTGCTGGTAAAAAAAAAGGGGTCCAGAAAACCTTTTAAAGCGGTCTCAGTCTATCAGCAACCATCTTCGGCAGAGCTCCAAAACTTGTGATGGATCTGTGGAAATTCTACTTGAAAAATGGCATTCATTGATGCACATTTGTTCCAACATACACTCATGGAGAAAAAATGAAAATGTCCACAAATGTGCACATAGACCTTTATCGAAGGAGCAGGAATGCAAGAAGAGGTGGTTGCTGCCATGTTACCCTCCACACACAACACTTGAGACATTTTTGTATGATAGAACGCTTTCAAGAGACCTGAAGGGACTCACCAAATTCTGCCATATTGGAGATTTGGAGGTGTTCCATAATATGTGCCTAAAGTACAGGCCCAAAAGGTTGCATTTTGGCATAGGCAGAATAGATACCAGAACAAGACTAGTACTTGCGCACAACGAGAATATTGGAAGGGAACAAGCGAAAACTGCAGGAACATTCGGGATGCTTCATTACCTCATGCCCTTTACAAAACCAACAATGGGTGGCCAAGCCAATATACCAGAAAACGGATATTGAATTTGTGAAAGATCTGATATTGACTGTGATGGTCAAGCATACTCGTGAAATGGCTACTGATTTTGTTCCCAGGACACAAGCCATGTGATCCATAATTGGAGCTTGATGACAGTTGACTTCCAGATTTCAATGATTTGTAGCTGTCTTCAAAATCTAATCACAATCAGATTTTCAATAAATTCCCCAATTTTTGGACATTGTACAGAAAAAATGTAATGGTAATACACTTGCAATTTCATGCTACATAATGTATTAAAAAGTATTTATTTCCGCCAATATAATTGGGTTTATGATGCATTCATGTATTTCTTATATTACCTTTCCTTCATTTATATTGCTTATCCTCTGTCTAGAAGAGACCACATATCTGGGGTTGCTGTTGGTACTCTTGTTCAGAAGAGAATTACCCTAGCATTTAAGTGCTGAACTGCCCATGTGGGCGGGTGAAAGACAGATATGCAAATAGATATTTCCCATCTGTGAAAGGTACATTGAGGCTTGGTGCCTGTTAAAACCCTTTGCTAGACCCAAATCCCATGCACACATGCAATCCATGGCACTTGTGCCAATGGCCTCCCCTGAGAAGACGCAATCAGTCGTTTCAATAAGGATATATTTTTATATGAATGAGGTGGAGGCGTGTCCCGTCGACACTATAAGTTTGCTGAAAGGGCAATAGAAAGGGGTAAAAGGGGTGTCATCTCAGACATAAAATCTATCCTATGGATCCAGTTGGATCATGGATCAAATTCAAGACCCTCAGCAAAAATCACAAACCGTTCTGGGTCCTGAGACCACGCAATCTCCTGCTTTCCTTTCTGAAATAGTCCCCATATACAGCCGTATGCTCCTCTAATTCCAACTACATGACAGTCAAATACTTCTCCAATCTGAGAGTGGGTGGCAGGTCTCTCTCTCCGTAGGTGCCTGCCTTCTCAACAGGATCCATGCCCCTGTAAGATTTCTGGAGCACCCTCTACAGTTCAGCAAACTGGTAAAAACGGTACCCTTGTACACGGCTTTCCCTTCACCGGAAATTACCCAACTGCTGTGGTTACTGCTGGTCTGATACTCATGATTCCCACAGGTTCCCTGGCCCATCCTCTGAGTCAATACTACTCAAATCGACTAGCGACCTCGACTAAGCTGGCAAAGTTTGGTCCGGACTCTGCCGAGGGTCAGTGAGTACTTGCATCACTTGCCAGTTTCCCACTGGAACAACCGATCCCTTTTACGCATGAATATTACCTAAAGGTATTCGATCTTGGCTGGGTTAGCCTGCACTCCCTAGCTATTCTCACCATTTGAAAACTATTCTGCAACCAATGGCAGATCCTAAACGAATAGTGGGAACCAATTCTTCATTGCTTCAAGCCTCTTCCTGGCTTGCTACAGCCTTCCCAAGAAGACCCGCTGTTTGCTTCACCTGCGCAATCGTACGCTTTTACACACAACTGTACTGTTGAGTGCAAGGCTCCACATTTCTTAGGGCTGCACTAGAAAGTTAGGGAACAACTCTGAAGAATTGTCTAATAATCCTATGGAGTCATTATGAGTTTGAAGGTAGCCGGTGCTATTAGCGCCATGGCTGCCTCCAAAGTTGTGTCCGGGTCCGGGTTCCTTGAATGGGGATTTACCGGGTCATTCCAACCGTGGAGGACCCGGTAAATCCCCATTCAAAATACCCATCCCCATTCCCATTCAAGCCCCCATAGGGCTCAATTTATTTATGAGCTATATGGGCAAAACACATCTGCTCAGGGGGTAATTCATGGATTATTTGCCCCGGAAAAAACGGGATTTGTGCGCCATTCTGCCCGCAAATCCCTGTTTAACAAATGGGGATTTGCGGGCAGAATGGCACACAAATCACATTTTATTCGGCGCAAATAATCCATGAATTACCCTGTCATTGTTTAAACTGCAGAGTTATTCTAAAACAGAACTTTGACATAGAACAATGTTTAGTCAACGGAGCTGTTGGTACAGTTGTTGGCTTCCAAACATATCCACATTCAATTTGTCAACATCCACTTTAATAAACTTGCAGAAGTAAAAAATTGGGCCGCACAATAGCACGTTTCCTTCTTTCAAAGTCATGTACTTACGCAGAGAACAATTCTCTCTATCTCTTGCACATGCTGTCTCCATTCACAATTCCCTAGATAACCCTAGATCAGGGATGTCATTTAGGGGTCAAAAGGGTCACAGTGATCCCTAAATGACCCCTTAGACCTCCCTTGCTACCCCTGTGGTCTCCCTTGTAACACCTAAAATAGAAAATCTTCTTTTTTAAATGTAAGGTGCTAGGCTGTAGCCAGCACCATGTGGCTCTTTATTTTGGAGTGGCCGGCTTTCTTTTTCAGTCCTCTTAAAAAAACAGTGGGTTCCACAAGCATAACACTTCGAGCAGTGACCCAAAATAAGAAGGAATAGGAATAACAAATAATGTGTTTTTCTGGAATTCTAGAGAATAATTGCTAGACTCATTAAAGGTTTATTTCAGGCTCACTTAAGGGGGTGAGTCACTGATTTAGCCTTTCATCCTTCTGAGGTTGATAAATGAGTACTAACACAGATTGAGTGATATTGTATGAATATTTTTTATATATAAAGCACTTAAGCGTAAGTGCTATATAATAACACATCATTAACATTTGGCCTTGTCTGCTTGCATTCACAGTAATGTGTTAATATGGGCATATACACACTCATATGAATGATACATATGATGATCTATTCTTGGATGAAATGCATATCACATTATAGTGATATCATAACTATATTTTTTGTAGTGTACTTGCTATGTGATACCACTTCTGTTTTGTCAAGAGGTGAAAGGTCATGTTCTGTTGCTTCCCATGATGTCACTTCGGTGGTCAAATGACCACTTCCCGTGATTTCATCAGAGGCCAAAGGTCATTTGATTTCACTTCCGCTACCCCTGACATTTTGGTGAACTCCATCTTGTTTTTCTTTTGATGCAAGAGATAACCGCGGCTACAACTGAGGATAAGGGGAAATGAAAAGTAGTTAAAAAGCGATTTGCAGGTTACAATAATTGGAAATTACTTTAGTCTAAAGGTGGGGAGGTTGCTGGAGGACACCAAGAGAAATTTGAGAGTTACAGGAGATCCAAAGGTCTATGCAGCCGTGGCTATGCCGACATCTCAAAGCAAACTGCGTCAAAGAAACAGCATGTGTTGTGGGGGAGGGGCAGAGATGGCAGTGCAGGGGAGGAGGCCATCTAGGATGTGGCGGGAGCTGGCACAGAAGAGGAGAGACTGGGGGCAGAAAAGCATTTCTTTTTGTCAATTTTCCTGATAATCAATGCTATGTTTACATATAGCTGCTGGAATGAGTAGTTCTATGCCCGTGGATATAGAATTTGGTGTGTTTGCGTTTTATTTCTTTTTCAAACTTATTTTTATAGGTATAGTGACTTCGGGGTGAGAAATCTTTGGCCATGGCCAGTGACACGGTAGGTATTTGGGAGTCCTATTTATTTTGTCTGACGACATAGTTAAGTTATATGTCTTGATTTCCTGGTTAAGGTTACATACATTAATCTGCAAATGTATTACCATTAAATATTAAATAATGTTTGTATAGTACTGAAGCATATCTTCATTATAGTGAAATGTCTTTATAGGTGCACACACTATTGACATTGTGGGCAATTCTAATTAGAATGTGCTAATACAAAGCCAAATTAGTAGTTAGCTAATTGGTTAGTGCAGTTGAGGTAATCAGACAACATTTTTTTATATATACTACACAGTAGCTAACCCTTCTCTTTGAAACTGTTATTATATTAAGTTTTTTTTTTTTTACATAATGTACATGTATACAATTGTTAACTTTTTTATTTAACCTGTCATGTAGATATACTTGTTGAAAGTGAAAAAGCATATAATTTATATATAAATATTTAGGGCCTCATTACACGGTAGGCGGTGGACTAAGGTGCTAATAGCACCTTGGTCCATGCCAGTAAAATACCGGCACCGCCTTGGTGGAAAGGGGAACTACCGTCCCATTCCAAGGTTGGCGGGGCGGTAATTCCCCCTTCCACCATTGTCCTTCCCCATTCCCATTCTTGCCCCATAGGGCATAATGGGAATGGGGAAGGTGCTTATTACGGTACCGCAATTTTGCGGTGCCGTAATTAGCACCAAGGTCCCTTAGCGGGTTGGTTTTTAAGCAGGTGTTAAAGTACCAACCCGCTAAGGGACCTCGTAGTAAGGCGGTAAGGGTTAACGGTCACCGGTACCATTAGCGGTGACCGTTAACCCTTACCGCCTTCCGTGTAATGAGGCCCATAGTCAGTGAAAAAACTTTAAAAACCTTTGAAAAGTAGGTACACATAAATAAGTGATATCTGGGTCTGGTCCGTGGACATCATATGCACCCTCTGATTGGTCGCCATGTTGGATAGCGTGGGGTTGGGTAGCGTGGTGGGGAAAAGTGTCAAAAACAAACATGGGTGCTGAAATAGGGGCTGTAAAGGGTGGTGGGGTGGAATAAAGATGATATGGAGTTGTTTTTATAGGTGATAAAGGGGCCTGCAGGTGGCGGACACTGCTTTAGCCCGTGGACAACACTGTGAACATATAGCTTGGAGAACACATTTGGGATTAATTGGTGGCCGAAGGAGGGCAAGAAACGGGTAGTTGAGTGCAATAGAGATGATATTGAGGTAGTTGTATGGGTGAAAAAAGGGTGTGCAGGTGCCAGAGAGTCTGCAGTCAATTTTGGAGTCTGCAGACATCATTTGGATGGTAGGGGGTTCAGGGTGACATTTGTTATGTGAAGGTGTATTGTATGTATTTGTTATATGGTTTAATTTTATTGTGGTGGTTGTCGAACCTGGCCACTGGCCACACACAATAGTAATATGTGTATAGTAATGTTGTGGGAGTATATAGTATTTGTAATATGCTGAAATTATATAATTGAAGTGCAGATATAATTTATCATTGTAGTACAATTGAGGATAGTGCTTGTGGAATATGTATTTGTTTATACTTGGTATTGTTCTTAGTTGCATACAGTAATAAAGCTGGAATCTTTGGTTCTTTTTCTGTGGAAAAAAAACAGTATCATTTGTTAAGCAGGATAGTTTAAAATCTTTCATTGAATACAATGTACATATACATTTACTTTTTTTGACCCTCATAAACAGTATATTAAATGTACTATGTTTGGTACAACATTATTGTGCGCTACACTGTTGTTGTATTGACATAAACATGACATGACGGCGCCGTAAACCCCTTAACGCCTGGGTCTTAATGAGGGCCACTGTCTACAATAATCATAATTAGTGGGGTTTTGCCCCAGGACATGGTACAAATTGGAGTTTGGACTCAAATCGTGAGGGCATTTTTCAAACTAAGACTCTCAAAGTTGTACATTCCTGTCATTTGGTTACAATAAATTATCACTGTTTCTATAAACTATATATTTGTTGCAATTCAACTGCCCAAAGTGTTTGGGTCCGCCTCCAGGAGTCTGGGTGGGTCAGTGATCACATGTCTCTCCTTGCTGGCAGAGGGCTGTTGACAGGAAACACTCAAAATTAACATACCCCATTCAACAGAAAGAGCCTTTTGTGTGGGCTCCAGCAGGCTGCCTGGAAGTCTCTCCTCAATCAAACAGGGTCATGTGATATCCTGCCTCCTGGTGTGGAATCTCTGAGGTGTTAAGGTTTCCCAGCCTCTTGGCCTCTGGGAACAGCAGGTGGCTAAGATTTCCAATTAACCAACAAGCTTTGAAGTCCCTGCCCCTCTTGCAACTCCTAAATACAGTTTCCCTGTCAGAGTTTAGACCGCTAGCGCCACCTTGGGGAATTTGTCGGTACTGCATCCATTTTTGAGTTGTCTTGAATTACTGCATTTCAATAGAGTCGTCTTTTGCTTGATAGTATAGGACCCTTGCTTAACATTGTTTTGATGGCATCCTTACAGTAGAGTGGTGATGTGGAACCCCCCACAAGAAGGTTGTATCTTTGGAGTGGTCTCGTGCCAACTGCGCAGTTCTCCTATTCTGGCGTGAATGTGGGCGGCGATAGCTCATCCCCACATCCACCCAGTCTATTGATTTAGTTTGTTCTGGGATAGAATAATGGGCGGCGACAGCTCATCCCCACATCTACCCAGTCTATTGATTCAACATGGGTCAAAACCCTTGAAAAGCCACAGACGGTCTTTGCTTCTTTAGCACTATTGTAGGGACATTTGTTATAGGTTCTGTTTGTATTAGTTTTCATTTTGAAGGTTGTCTTTCTTGAGGTACAGGGTACACATCTAAATGGGGGTGTAGAGTGTATGTAGCCTGTTGTATTCTAGGATGCTAGGAATGTCAGCATTGACTTTGTTTGCATCAAAGTTAACTAGGAATAGGCAATTGAGTGTACGCAGATGCAAACGTGCTACGTAAATCATACATTCTTTAAAGACTGTGCTGCCAATGTAAATAAATGTGTGTGATGACCTGCCGGGACATCAAGAAGGTGGCGTCTAGGTGGACTCCTAATGTTTTGACTGATGAGGATGTAGGGATATGTATGCTGATTGTGGTGAATGCGGTGTATTGGCTGCTCGGTCTTTTGAGGGTTTCTTGTGGTCCAACCAGAAGGATTACCATTTTGTGCAGAAAGATCATCTGACTAGAGTTTACAGGGTAGGCTCTTGGCTAATGACCCTATATACTGGTGGTTGATGACAGATGTTGGGTGACCATGGCATGACCGTTGCAAGATTTTAAGTGTGTTCAATGTCCAGATTTACTCTACAACGTCATTTTGATGGCAGGTCCAATGAATAAGCAGCACATTTTAGCTTTGCCCAGCTGCTTCCACAGGGCCTCATCAATTTATTTAAGCCTCCCACACAAACTCAAAGGAAGAGTTATTGCTTGTCCTTTTCGTGGTGCCACTGGCAGAGTGCAAAAATAGCAAAGGGGCCCTCACTGCATTTTTTCCCTCTGGCTTCACCAACTGCTGTGCCAGCCCATATTATTGCCAAACAATCAGAAGGACAGGAAAGTGCGATTCCACCAATGGAATAAGCCTACTTTTCATTGCAACCTCTGCACCACTACCCCAATTCTGCCATTTTCATTTTCCTCTATGGCCCATCACACTCCCCCATCAATCTACCTGCCAACACACTCCCTCCCACATCAATTTCTCCATAACACACATATCCTGCTATTTTGTCACTTTCACTGCCCACGATGGCCACCAGCAACATGACAAAAGGACCAACAAATCCACTGATCTGAAGGAATCCAAATACTAGATCACATACCAAAGCATCATATAGTTGACCTGTAGTCCTACATCAGAACAGATATGTCATATTTGTAATTCATGCGGTACTACCTCTCTCTTCTTTTTGATTGCAAAGCAAATCTTGTAAAAATCTTACCTACATTCTGGAGGTTTAGTATTTATTTGCCATGGACTGTTTGATAAATAACCCATATTTGGTGGAGAGGTGCTAGTGGTGTCCTCAGTGGCGTAACACATAATTTTGGGGCTCCCTTGTGAGCCATACTGAGGGATGTGGGATGATTCAACCCACATTTGCTCTGCCATGCGGCATCACTGTGTTCTGATGGTGCCAGAAATAGTATAATGGATGCAAAACCCTTGTGTGCGCCAAAACCTCTGAAAATCACGCTCTGCAAAGCACAAACAGATAGCTGCCCAATCTACCATGCATGTTGTCAGTGGTGGAACAGAGATCCCACTCCTGAAATATGTCACTGGGCTCCACAACAAGTGAAAATGGAGTACAGAGAGAAAAGCAGTGCTTTGCTAAAAGAAACCCCAAAATCTTGCTTTATATCCCTTTTTCTTTGTTGCTGAAACTGCAGAATGTTGTTACAAAACACCGTCAAACATCCAAAATTCTTACTGGGTGCTACAATTCACTTAGTTCAAGAAATCATTGTGAATTTACAATATCCTGAAAAGCTGAAAGCATCAAAGAAACATCCACAACAAAAGTTGCCTGCCTGTGGTATCTGTCAAAATCTGGGCGCAGTACCCTCAGCCGCCTGAATGACAGCTGTCAGAAGCCTGCATGATAAACTTTAAACCTGTAGAAACTGAAATCAAATGTTTGAAATCTAAGTGGCCTGTTCATGAGAGTAACCTATGTTATAATTGTTAATCCCATGGTTTAGAATCTGGAATAAGTGTTCTAGTTGCTAGTTTGAAATCACAAGTTTGTTTTTAAGCTAAGGAAAAATGCAACAGAATTCACATTTAAATTTAAGCCTGGCTAAAAGCCACCAAAACTGGAATAACAGCTTTCCTCACAGAGGCAAGGCCTCTCCCTCCAGTTCTCTCCATAAGAACATCACACCTAAGTGATGATTACACAGTGGGGGAACAATTTGGTCTGCAGTGGGGAAGGAGACAATGGACATCCTCCAGATAAAGGAAATGTAGGGCATGAAGGGTCGTTAATGGCCTCTGCCCAGGAGAAACAGGGAGGAGATGCTCCTGGGTCCTAGGGAGAGACCAAAGGGGTGGAGCTAAACAACCATTTGTTGCTTAACAAGGACAAAAGACACATTTTAAAAAGACTGATAACTTACTATGTAAAATTGTGCAGAATATAGAAATAATATCATTGTTAATGTAATTTCTGGATGCACGGCTGAAAATGTGCCAGAACTCTGTGACATGTTCTCGGAAGAAACATCGGAAAATGTGATATTACACAAAATGTGTTTCTGATAGAAATATGAAACTTTATACACGTATGCCCATGTTCAACGCGCACATTTGTAGAAATTTGCTCCTAAATTGGACATTGTGTTCTGGTTGAAAAGGGCAAAATTCTGTGAAAAGCAGACACAAGATCCGACAGCGACGTGGGCTTGGAGGAGTATCTGCTACACAAAATATGTAATCTGTATATATGATTGTTATAGAGGTTGCACATGTGGAAATATGTATTGTACCAAGTGTAGATTTTGTGTTCAAGGAGCTAGGGATGGATACTAAGCCTCATAAACCCACACCATTAGGTTGACACCCTGTTTTTCTCCTATCAAGGAAGAGAGGAGACCCTGACCAATCCCCGTCAAAGGGGCGAGCTTATGATAAACCAGCAAATGCACCCTTTGTATCATAAGCATAAATAGAGACAGCTCAGCACTCAAAAGGAGAGACAGATTCACCCACTAGCCAATGCTGGCGGAGCACCCTGCTGCAGAACTATCCATCTTACTTGCTCCAGACTCCAGAAACTTGGCAATCAGTATCTTAAACCCATCCTATTTTGTCTTCAGAACCTGATATTGTTAGGAGTATTGTTGAATTGTCAAAACTTTTCTTGCGCTGAGTTTCTCTTAATTCTATTCTAAAATCATAAGTCATTAGTGTTGTGAGTAACTAAAGTGAATCCCAGAAAGAAATAGAGTATCCACCACGTGAAGGGTTCCCTAGCCAGGAACTGTGGAGATTCATGTGTGGCATTCTCTTTTTCTATAGTCGTAATCTAGTGTAAGAAATCCTTTTTGTCATTTTAAAGTGCATTCCTGTTTCCCATTCTTGCGCCTATCTCGAAAAACGACCTCCACTAAAACGTCCATAACTCCCTCAATGTTTGTGCTAGAAACACAATTTCAATGTCTGCTTGTAGCTAACATCCACAGCTTCAATAATCCATAAGGTACTCCCGTAATCGCGATTACCTCACACTGAAAAGTCTGCCACGTATTTTGTATTAGGGAAATTCTGACACGTGTAAAACAGCTTTTGATTGCTTCCAACCTTAATTTTAAGATTTCACATTGTTTCTTAGTATCAAATCATTGCTAGTGTTTGCGTGTAACTATCCAAAGCGGCTCCCATAAGAATGTAAACAATTTCAGCAACTTAAACCATATTTTTACCCAATCCATTCTCAAAAACTTTAAAACCATTCTGACTGCTTTCCAATCAATTCTGTTTATATCTTGTGTTGCTGGAGGGAAATTGGGATTGATATTTTGTTTGAATTCTGCCATTCCTGAATACATGCTCTCTCCTCTTATCTCTTTACATTGTCTTTTGGGGGGTTGAGGTGTGTGCAGGGGGAAATAGTAACCACGCTGCTATTTGTTCTGAAGACACACACAAAAGTATTATTTCTGTGCTGAATTGTTTTGCTCACTATTACTCCTTGTGTATTAAAGAGATTTTTAGTGTTACCTCACCCCATTGGTGATCATTGTGTACCCATTAAACATAGTGTGATTAAATTGTAACTACATAAATAAATATTTTAACTTTTGCAAACCAGCCTGATTCCTGGTTCAGTGTGACCGGGGGGGTTCAGGAGAAGAGCGTGATATGAGTGGTACATCGATCAGAATAAAATAATTTTAGACAAAAATAAATAAGGATTTCAGTTGTGCATTACACGCTAGGCGTTGACTTGGCTGTATGCCAGCTTGAAATCACTTACAGGGAGCCCCCCCAGCTTGGCAACAAATCACGGGTGGTGCTGCACTCTGGACCGCCCTAGATTACCACACTTGCATAATATGCAAAAACATGCTGCATCAGGGGTAAACCACACATTGGGGGTCATTCCGAGTATGGAGGTAACCATGCCGCTATTAGCAGCATGGCTAACCCCATACCAGGTACCGGGTTCCTTGAGTGAGGAATTACCGGGCCATTCCGACCTTGGAGGGCCCAGTAATTCCTCATTCAAGGAAACCAGACCCGGTACATCCCCATTCCCATTTGAGCCCCCATAGGGCTCAGTGGGAATGGGGAGGATGCTAACAACGAACCCGTTAAAAACAGGCCCATTGTTAGCATCCTGGTCTGCTTGCGGGACCCGATAAGGACGCCTAGTAAAACCTTAGCGGGTTCCCGTGAGCAGACTCGTAATGGGGCGGGAAGGGGTTGACGCCTCCGGAACCTTTACCGGCGCTGGTAATCCCTTACTGCATACCTCGTCCACTGTACTAGGAGAAGCATATATATATTCACTGACAAAAAACACTATTAAAGGGACATTATGGTCAAGTTGCACTAGTAAAAACCTGTAAAATTCAATGGAAAAACGTTTTTACAGGGACGTTATGGTTACAGGTAAAACCGAACAAACCTCAGAAATTCGCCAGTTATGGTAAACCAAGCAACCATAACTTGCGCCACCACTGTGCACTAACCCATAACATCACTGATGACATATATGTCTGGCTCCCTCTTTTTTTGTTCACTGACATATGGAGGGCAGGTGGTTTTCTTCACTGACAGTCAAGACGTAAACATTCAAAAGGTACTATGTTTAATAATAATAATAATAATTTGGCATTTATATAGTGCTACGAACCCTCAGGTATCTGAGCGCTGCTTATTATTACCCACGGTGTATGGTGTTCATTTATCGACATCGGAAGGATGAAAGGCTGAGTTTGGCCCCGCCGGGATTCGGACCTGCGTTAGCAAGCTCTGCACGGATGTCAAAGTGAGCGCTCTACTCGCTGTGCCACTTGACCGGCTATTGTATACCTTACCCTTCTCATATGTTCCTACACTACTTTCCTAAGGGTTCAGTCAGAGCATATGATACATATACATGAGTGAAGAAGGAGGCCTGAAACACAGCAATCATTTGTGAGCATGAAGATAACCAAGTAGGTTATGAACACTTTGTGGTAATACTGCAGCTTTTTTGCCTGCTTTACTTTCCCTGTATATGAGCTTATTTGTGTGCATTGTGGTCTCTTTATGTTTTGTGTGTAGAAGTACAAATATGTAGTAGGCGAGGCATTATTAGCTACTTATTACATGTTTCAAAGTACGCAAAACTCTGACACTAAAGCATTCATCATTTTACTATCCAACATGGGAAAAATGTCATTATTGAACCTGTATGGTGCATGCTGCAGACAATGACTACATTTCTGCATGACTTGTTTCCTATACTGGAAAGAACTTTGTGCTGCAATGTGGTATTCATAGCAATGCATTGTGTAATGAATTATGTATCTCATGAGAGTTCTCCCAATTGCCTCTGATAGTTTCCTGCCAGCATTATATTGACAATCCCTTGTGGAGGCTCTTCATGAAATGTAAATGTACATGTGATGTCATCAGTGATGTCATCAATGACATTTGTGATGTAATCTTTGATGTTATGGGTGTTAGTCTTAGCAGTGCACAGTCGTGGCGCGAGTTATCGTTGCTTAGCTTACCATAACTGGCGAATTTCAGAGGTTTTTTCGGTTTTACCTGTAAACATAACCTGTAACAACCTTTTTCCATTAAATTTTATAGGTTTTTACTAGTGCAACTTAACCATAACGTCCCTTTAACAACATTTTTTTGTCAGTGAATTTCATTGGTTTTTGGCAGGATACCCTTAGTTTGTAAAGAAGAACTGTGCAACATACTGCAACTGCTGGCACCATGTTAATGCGGACAGCAGTTGCAGACAGTGTGTCTGTTTGCAGAGATCGTGTCGCATCCAACCGGCTGAGGAAGGCATGTGCTCTCTTACATAGTGGTACCAATCACCAAACACATATAACATAGACAAAGAGCACCATGTGCAAAAATTGACAGGGAAAATAGAGTAGATTTGAAAATTCTGCACTTATGAAGCAAACAGGACAAAGGCATAGGGCATAGGGAGTACACCATAACGGAATGCATCAACAACTAAAGGGACATCTGCCTTTACCAATCTTACCGCACTCCTACTTTAAAGGGGAACAAAGAATTGCCAGAGTAACTACTGGAAAATGCAAAGACCTGAACGTCAATACAATGTAGTAAGGACCCTAAACTTTGTAAAATAATTGCACAGGTGCTGCAGTATGCAATAGTATGGAAGCATAACGTGTCTTGGTGTAATGCAGCAATGGCAAGCACCTTAGAGTGGCAGGAAAAAAATGTCCCTCATGACTCAAGTAATTTCTATATTAACCCCATTGGTACGCACAGTGCTGTCAACGGTAAAATATGTAATATATATTGCTGCATGTACATCAAACACATTTTCTTTTCGGTAAGACAACATATTGAAAAGAAGGCAAGGCAGTACAAGCGGAAACCCTTCCACAACAGCCTACGTGGATAGGAAACGAAAGAAACTCTGTGCATAGGGAAATGGATAACTTGGAAGTCAAAGTGGAGAAGTTGCTGAACAATTGTGCCACTTTAAAGGTTGCGTACAGGATATCATTTGGACAAAATAACACAGCATTGGCACACTTGCATGTGTACTCATTCTCCATGTCGGAGCCCGCCATTCCCTAAAAACGTTTCATAGGAGACGTTACAGTAATACATCAATCTCTTCCTCCCCTCACAACCAAATTGTGGAATTCCCCACAATAAGTTCTTCTGATACACCCCATTTGAAAAGGATGGGGTATGCATGTGTAAAAGGAAACAATAATAATGAGAATGTTGCTGACTGTTTGAGTGGTAATATTTTTTTTCCTGAAATGGGGTTCTGACTCAGTGGCAAACAGTCCTCATTGCAATGACCGCAAGTAAGAAAAAGGTAGGTATCCTACGAATACTGCAGATGTCCGGCCTATCCACAATGACAATGGCGGTATCCGTACACCACCAGCATGCTCCGCACATCTGCATGTTGTCCACCATCAATCAATGCAAGTAGGCCCGGACGTTTATGCATAGTGCAAATACACGCATGTGTATCTTTCCCCCTGTGTCCTGTGGACATCACCACTGTGCTTCATATGTGAAGGAAAGTTAATTAGATCAGGGAATCCACCCACATCCTATAGGTAGGTATGCAGATAAGCATCCCACCTGCTGTACCCTATTAAAACCCAGTGTCTCCATAAATTGTTGGCGCACATGTGGCACACTTTTAGTCAGTAGAGAAAAGGCAATGGTGTGCATAGGACACCCATGCACGTGCGCACAACGTATTCCACCCAAAACTCATTCAGTGGACAGCCGTCCCAAAGGAGAACAATGGTCACATCACCATGCGACCGCACCCACTCTGGGCGTGAGCACTTATTTCGGGGACAGGAGCCAGACCCTTGAACAGCGGGAAAGTGTAGGGTTGAGCAAACTACTGAGTGTTTTCCGGAAAGTATACGCTTACAGACACACCACAATGTGCCGGTGCACATGTATGTATGGTTTGGAACAATGTAGGTCTGCTTTCTGGGTGAAAGTTGTCCACAGCAACCCTACAAAAGGGCACACCCGAGAGGTGCTGTGCAATCTGTTTGCAGCTTTGCTGAACAAAGTAGCAGGCCACATACATTGCACTGTAAGTAATGGTGCACCAAATCTGATGCGCTACAGTGCATCTACAACTAATAGAAACCATATTAGTCTGGCTGAGTACGCACAGTAATGGACACAATTATTAACAGACCTTGCTGTGACACACGCAACTGCAGCTGCGATATTCCCCATTGTCCCAATCGCATGGGTAGCTAGAGGCAAAGGGGAGTAAGCGCGCGTGTGTTTCCCCAAGGACGGTGAGG
Organism: Ambystoma mexicanum; assembly: GCF_040938575.1. Classification (NCBI taxonomy): domain Eukaryota; kingdom Metazoa; phylum Chordata; class Amphibia; order Caudata; family Ambystomatidae; genus Ambystoma; species Ambystoma mexicanum. The sequence goes on from NC_090928.1 coordinate 1,012,452,131, forward strand.
GCCATGTCCCAATGAAGCAGAAACATTCTGTCTTCCCTTTCCAGTTTCTTCTTTGCAGAATGCCGTCATTGCGTACTGTTAAAAAGTTTCACACGCTTCCACCAATGACATTGAAGAGCTCTGCAAGTAACAGTATCAGTTCTGTACAACAGTCCTCTATGTACACACCATGCCCAGAAATGTTGTTGCGCAATCCCTGTGGCTCCACAGTCCCATTTCAATGGCCATCCTGAAAATCCCCGGATATGGCTTTCATGCTGCGTGTGAGCGCGGGGGTATAACGTGCAACTAGGGTAGGGGAAGTTCATTATAAGGGGCGACTCTTAAAAGAGTCTTGTTTTATTTTTTAGATGTTTCTAGAGGAACACCTTTTTTTCATTTTTATTTGATTTTCTCTTTTCTTGTGGGGACATTGTTAGATCACTGCATCTTGTAGAAGGGCAAGCAAAACAGCATTGCCAATGGAGGACAAAGAAATGCCATCTGGTTGGGAAAATTCTGCATTTCCACAACTAATGTGGTCATTGTTGCAGAAGAACATCCCAGCAACAGACAAAAAAGTATTCATGCTTCTGTTGATGAGAAACCTTTGTGCGGCTGGCTCGGCACAACATCCATGAGTAGTGCCCATACTCTTTCTGTTGTTATCGATAAGAACAGTACCTTGGCAGTGGGAAAAAGCCTCTTTGCTAGCTTTACCAACCTCTTTAGTCGACGGAACAAGCCTAAACAAGACATGTAACCCATATGCATGCCGCCGTAGTGGATGACGATAACATCGCCTCTACCAAAAGTGGCCAGGTCTTTGCAAAGTGCATCCATGTCAGCAAAACTGCACTCGTAGACACTGTTCCACAATGCGACCAACTTCCAACCTGGAATTTCCATCAAAGTTTCTTTCCAGGGCATACTTGTGCAGATCTAGTAGAAAGGTATCACCCATGTCAGCCAGCCTCACTACGCAGAGTATAATGTACAGTAGTTTGCGTGTCCCTTCCTGTGAACCACACCCACAGTACCTGATTGGATAATGCCCAAAGTACTGTGAATGCCGCACCACGGTAAAGCGGTAGCAGTCCTCCTTCCCTTTCTACTACCTTTTGTCCAGCACCACCTCATTGGGTATGGGTAAATGGGCACACACGATTCCACCAATGCCATCCAAGATGTTACCATGTAACACTGTGTGTGCTGCACAACACTTCATAGGTACCGTTAGAAAATCAGCCTGCTAGTGTACTGTCACTTACCAGCACGTCCAGTACAAATTTCAGTAATAGATTGCAAAATGTGTGCATCAAAATTCATCCACTTGCTCACCCACGTATTACTGTGTTATAAGTGTTATAAGTGCCTCTGGGCACGGTAACTGCCACTGAGCGCCCATTACGTTCTTTAAAAGCATTCTGTTTTTTTTTCCCCATCCCCTACCATGAAGTGGCACGTTAGTGATGTATGCTTGCAATGTTCTCATTGGTCCATATCATACAGTGTAATATTGGCAAAGGAACTGACTGCTTTGCTTCTGACAATGCTACAAAATGTTTCCCCACTAACCCACCTCCTATACAAATCGTACAAAAATGGCATCAATAGCAGCATTGAATGTATCATACCAAGGGAAAGCAACTTTCCAAAAGATCATTGTCTGCCCAGCTGTACTTCTGTGTAGGCTGCACTATTACAGCAGGCACTTTTTAAATCTGCCTCCTTCTACTCTCCGCCCTCTGGAACGCATCCAGAAAAGGAGTGCGTGACTTGGGATGGTATCTCTCCTGCACTGAAATGTTGCCAATAGCTCCCAGTGGCTGCAAGGAATAAAGTGAGAAGTCTCTGCATTCTGCAGAAGACCTTCTGGCCCCTGGGACCACAATATCTTCAAATCTAACTCCCTTTACATCTGCATGCGCAAGCTCTTCCCTCATCCGTCTCTAACTCCCTCAAAGTCACGCGCTTCTGCAAAAAAAACTGTTGTTGGTAGCTTTTTTTGCCTGGGGGCTCCCTCTGCAACAGGCTCCCTGCCTCCCTGACATTTGAGTGTAACCATCGCTGGTTCTGGACGCACCTCAAAGTCTTTCTCTTAGCATCTGCTGTTTCAGCTCCTCTCCCCGTCTAACTGCATGACGTAAACTGAATCTGCACTACTTACACGTGATGTCGGACCCATGTCATTTCCCCTTGCCAGGTGAAAACCTACACTGGCTTTCTAGAAAACCCTGCACTTGAAGACTGTTTCCTAATTGCCTAACAGTGCACCCACCACCTCGTGTGTACACTTATACATGCACTTGCCGCAATCGGCCCATATTTTAATAAGTGCCATTTGTTCTTCTTCCCATGTGCTGTACCTTCTGCTCCCTCAACCCATGGACTTGGACGATCTAAGTCACACCTGTCCTAGTAGGTTCTTTGTTTCTGTCTCCGCACTGTTTGCCCTCCTTTGCTTCGTTGTGCTTTTCTAGATGTGTCTGTAGGCGCATTACGAATGCCTTAGCATACAATTGCACTTCATAGGATGCCTGCCACTTATCATGTACACTGCAAAGTTGTTTTTTGTTTTCTGCACTACCCCACTTACTGCACACTTTTCACAAAGTAATGGGCACACGCAGCACAACTTGCATGTTACTAACTGCAAAGGAATACATACAGTTGATGCATACAGCCAGGATGCCTGCTCCTTACATTGCTCACTTCCACCATAGCCTTCTGTAGTTCTTTCTGCAAAGAGACCTTCTGGCACACTGTTTGAGTACACACTGAACCCACCAACCTTATAAACAGTGTCTTTCACTCCACAGTTTCCTTTCCATGTCTACCATCCAGAAAATGGCTGGATGTGACACGTGGAAGCGTGTAAGTACAGAGTAAACCACTGAGTTTTCGTGCTAGGGAGGGAGAGGGGGTGGGCAGGGGTAAATGTAAAAAAGGATAGGGACTTAGGTCTGTAGTACTGTATCAGAAAAGAAAAGGTTTTTTTGCTGGGTTTTCGTTGTCCTGTTTTTGTTATGTACATACTTGCTTACACATATATATTTATTTATTTTTTCGATGCGTTTCTGTTCCCTTCTCCTCCTCACATTTGTATGGACTGAACGTAAATGCTTCTCTTACAGTTCTACAGGATTGTATGCTATGCTGCATACAGAGTGGCAAACAAAACAGCATTTCCAATGGAGGTCAAAAAAATTCAATTTCCTTGGACCCACTGCAAATTTTGCTCCTTAATGCTGTCATAGTCGGTGCTGAACATCCCAACAGTGGACATAAAGGAACACATGCTTCTGTTTATAAAACACCTCCCGACCTCTGGCTGTGGACAAATTACAACCTGATGTGCAACACATGCAATTACCTACACCATGTGATCGCAATCGCACAGCACCTCACTTTGGTTGTTCCACCAAGTTTAAAATGCTCTCTGCACCCATTATTCAAAGTTCACTATCCTCGGAGAGATACAGAGGCAACTCTGCACAGCTGCAGGATGGTGTGCAGGCTGTCATCAAGGGATAGGCTATTGGGTGCATAACCAACAGCCTACGGCCCTTGGCCATGGACCCAATACTGTAGGCCTTACCTACACCAAGCACAACATAATGGCCTCATGAAAGGGAACATTTTCCACATACCACAATCATCAAACATAACATATAATGGGTGTTGCAAAGGGCAACTGATGGCAACCACAAATAGCACCATGTGCTCCCTAATGTCCAAGGTGGTGGCATAATGGGTACCATATGGTACCAGACGCATATCAGGTCACTTGTGCTGTTCAACCACATCTACAAGGTCCTGCACAACCATTTGTTCAATGTCACCACCATCGGAGACATGCATACCTAAAACTGCATGTCTGCGTTATAGTGGCTTACTATGGAGCAGGCCTAGCCTCTTCGGTCACAGGCCTACGGGCTACAGGCTTTTCCCATACACCCAACAGTGTAGCCCTTGGCCACACCCAGCTCAACATAACAGAGTTATGCAGGTAAACAAGTGGCCAGGTACATGCAGGTCACCCTAGCCACTTCTAAACATCCTCTACTTCACCACTTCTCCCACAGGACACACTAGAGGAGTCATCACTCCATCAGGTCCAGGCATATACTACACAGTGTAAGAATTGCAACCAATCCCCACAACCATAAAAGCAACATTTTATGTAATGATAACAAACCACACACTGAAGTCAACATTGTAAAACCTAATTCACCCCACGGCACATATTTGGCAGTGCAAGGTGGCCACCCAATCATCAAAGGGCCTACAGGCTTAGCACACACAACACACCATACTGCAATGATGTTGCAAGTTTAATGTGTTCTCCATTGTACTTCCCTTCTGCCATTGCTCTACCATCACTGACCCCTGGGCCTCACCACACACTGCACACCCTAGTACAACCCATGTTTTACTTCTCATGTCATGTGTAATGCAAGCCTCATCTGCAAATGCACCTGCCAACTTTCACCCTGGCCACATCTTTACATACATGGCTCAATTACATTGCATTGCCTGTACAGAACGGTATGTGAGGGGCTGTGTACATTGTCCATATTGCAACTTTCTGATGCTGATGACTTCCTTTCATGGCTCAATGAGGTAAAACACTTCCTCAAGCAAGGGTCTTAAAAGAGCCTAACCATAGCAAACGCACATGGTGACATGTGGCTCCCTATTGTGCAACAGGGGCAATGATGTACACCATATGGTAATGTACGCATAGCAGCTCACTTCTGCTGTCCACCAAGTTGGTTTGTTTGTTTGTTTATTTATTTGTAATGCGCGCCAAACCCAGAGGTATCAGGGCACAGAAAAGTGAACAAGAATGCTTTCAACTTACAGTGACAGAGGTTACATAAATATAATATAGCAATTTACAGCTAAAATACAGTTAGGCAAGTGTGCGCATATATGTACATACAAGTAGGAAAAGCAATGTGTACTTACATGGATTTACAAATTAAAATTCACAATTCACAAGTGCACAATGTCCTCCACAATGATTGTGTGCTACTCACCAACTCCAAATGCATGCACAGTAACAACTGCATTGCTGCATTATATTGCATTATATTTTGGAGGCCACACTCACCAAAAATAACAGAGCCATACAGGCGACCAGGTACGCATGTGCCAGAAATCACAAAGACAACATACGCACCGGCACTTCCAGTGTACTTTGCAAGTTTCATGTGGTCTCCATTGTACTCCTGATCTGCCTTTACTCTACCATCACTGACCGCTGGGGCCTCACCACACACAACACACCCTAGTACAAGCCATGTTTTACTTCTCATGTCATGTGTATGCAGGCCCCATCTGCAAGAGCACCGGACAACTTTCACCCTGGCCACATCTTCACTTACAACACTTCCTCAAGCGTGTTATAAGGGCCTAACCATAGCAAACGGACATGGTGACATGTGGCTCCCTATTGTGCAACAGCGGCAATGATGTACACCATATGTTAAAGTATGCATAGCAGCTCACTTCTGCTGTTCACCAAGTGCACAATGCCCTCCGCAACCATTGAGTGCTACTCACCAACTCCAAATGCATGCACAGTAACAACTGCATTGCTGCATTATACTGTGGAGGCTGTGAAGAAGGCCTAGGCATTTGGGTGCATGGCCTATGCCCTTCGGCCATGACTCTTGCATATGTGTGCCGCTGCCACCCTGCAACATGGGGTAGGCACCATGTATTTGCCCATTGATGTGACTATTGCATCTGTGTGCCGCTGCCGCCCTGCAACATGGGGTAGCCACCATGTATTTGCCCATTGATTTGACTTCTGCTTCTGTGTGCTGCTGCCGCCCTGAAACAAGGGTTAGACACCATGTATTTACCCATTGATTTGACTCTGCATCTGTGTGCCGCTGCCGCCCTGCAACAAGGGGTAGGCACCATGTATTTGCCCATTGTTTTGACTCTAGCATCTGTGTGCCGCTGCCACCCTGAAAAAAGGGGAAGGCACCATGTATTTGCCCATTGATTTGACTCTTGCATTTGTGTGCCGCTCTGCAACTTGGGGTCAGGTTCAATGAATGTGATCACCATGTACTTCACATTTGCACTTGCGTATGATGTATTTATTACCTATGCACATTTCCATGATGATGTAATTCACATCCCACGCTTCCTTTCTGTAACCTGAAGCACTGCAACCAATCCCTTAAATTGAAGTGCCTAGATACCTTAGGGTTTTGTGCGCTATATAAATAAATAAATAAAATAAATAATATAAATAAAATAAATGCACCCAACAGTCTAGGCATAGGCCACACTCACTATAACATAACAGAGCCATGCAGGCGACCAGGTATGCATGTACCAGAAATCACAAAGGCAACATACACACCAGTACTTCCAGTGTATGTTGCAATTTTCACGTGGTCTCCATTGTACTCCCCTTCTGCCAATGCTCTCCCATCACTGACCACTGGGCCTCACCGCACACAGCACACCCTAGTACTAGCCATGTTTTACTTCTCATGCCATGTGTAATGCCGGCCCCATCTGCAATTGCGCCTGCCAACTTTCACAACGTTCATCTTTACATACATGGCTCAATGACGTTGTGTTGCCTGTGCGGAGCGATATGTGAGTGGCTTTGTACATTGTCCATATTGCAGCTTTCTGATGCTGATCTCTTCCTTTCATGGCACAATGTGGTAAAACACTTCCTCAAGCAAGGATCTTATGAGGGCCAAAACATAGCAAACGCGCATGGTGATATGTGGCTTCCTATTGTGCAACAGGGGCAATGATGTGCACCATATGGTAATGTACGCATAGGAGCTCACATCTGCTGTTCCACCAAGTGCACAAAGTCCTCTGCAACCATTGTGTGCTACTCATCAACTCCAAATGCATGCACAGTATCAACTACATCATTGCATTATACTGTGGAGGCTATGATGAATGCCTAGGCTGTTGGGTGCACTTGTGTATCGGCGCATTATAAATGCCATATCATATCATACAGCCTTTGGCCATGCACCCAACAGTTTAGGTCTGTGCAACATGTCTGCAATGCTGCAACATATCGCTGTGTTTTGCACTGCTACCCACTTCCAATCACAAAGCATTATAAGCATGCCAACCAAACAAGAACATCTTCACAACATTGAGCCTGCTCCCAACACTCTAGTACGTGCAAAGAACCAATGGTGCGTACTGTACTGCAACACTTACTAATCTGCGCAATGGACACTACGCAAACACATAGAAGAAACATTTGCACCGGGACCTCTTCCATATGTACACTATTCCGTTAATACACCCAGTGGACACACTGCACGACTGGTCACTGCACATTCTCCACCCATACACTGACAACTGTAGGTTGTTCTACCAATCACCACCCACATGCAGCCAACATTGTGTGCACTGCAGCCAAACGACACACAATAAGCAACAGTGGGGCACTTACTTTTAACCAGTGGACATATTATGTTTAAATCCTCATGTCTCTTGGAATGCACTCCACTTCAAAAGTGCCTACCACCACTCATGACAGAAAGACAGCGCCGCTGTAGCTCGCATGCCATAACAAAGGGCACCTACAATTACCACACAAGATAGTTGCCTGTTGAGGTATACGTGCATGGCGGAGCACTTCTCACACCCGCACCCTTTCCATCCCTTTGTCCCACCACCAGATGCCATACACTATGTTTTTCAAATCCTTTTGCTGCTGCATTGTCCTCTGATACAACATACCACAGTCATGGAACACTTTTCACACATTTCGTCACCGCACACTGCAGTGCAATCAAAGTTTTAACCATGTTGCGAACAGGGAAATGGGACACCGGAGCGGAGCCAGATATGACTAATTTTAGTGCGCACCCTGCTACCTACCAGAGGCCCAGCCATGTACAGAGTAGCTTAGAGCCTTGCAACACAAACAGAAACACTATGCTTCAATACACCATGGCGGCGTTTCCCAAAACCTTTGACGCACAGCACGATTCCCTTCAGCCAACCACCGGCCACGTCCCCTGTTCGAACACAGATATCACTAATTTTTCGGGATGTACATTTCAGTCCTTTGCAACAGAAGTACTGGTCTGATTTCCACCAAACACACAAAAGCACGTTTTCTGACCCAGGCCCCCCATCCTACCGCAAATTTGGTACAAATCCGTTATGCCGTTCGGCCCGTAGGCATGCACAAAGTTTTTTTCCTATTCAGCCTATGGAAAAAAAACTTTTTGGGACCCCCCTATAACTTTTCCCCCCCCCACACAAAACCTCACCAAAGGTGGAGAACAGATTTAGAGCGGCCTATATACTTTTTTTGCAAAGTTTGGTGAAGATTTGTCCAGGGGAAGCGAAGTTATAAGCCGCCGAAAAAGTGCTCTTCTTATGAGTTTAGCAATTTAACGATAACTACACGCCCGCTAGCGTGGGCCGTGTAATGTGTTTTAATGCATTATCCAGCACACCTTCTGAGAATATTGGCTAAAAAGCCAGAGTGTTTGAAATTGTTTTGTAGGGTAACACCAGTCTAAAAATGGAATACATGCAAGTCACCAACAGTGCACAGGAACATTAATACTTTTATTAATGTAATGTTCTGCTATTAAAAGTGCCATGCCACTATGAAAACATGTCCAACTGTCTGCACATTATAGACCCAGTCTAGACACATACTAACACATTCCAGTACAGCATGCCGGCCACATTTAAACATACCTAGACTGGCTGCACCAAACTACCAGTTAAAGCAATAACCCTTATCATGATTGTTTTACCACAGATGCCAGGAAAAATGTCCAATGCCACAGTAAGAAATGGCTAGACTGGCAGCACCCAAAAGCCAGTCTAGCCAGGTATTTACACTTAGCAGGAATGCTTTATCAGAGATGCCCAGATTTTAAAAATGTCAAGCCAAACTAAGAAATAACTAGACTGGCTGCACCAAAATGCCTCTCTAGGCACTAATACCACATACCATGCCTGCTTAGCCTGGAGATGGATTACCATTACGATTTATTGCACAATCCCTGCCCTCCACCACTCATCCCCGCTCCCTCCAACCCCTGCCCAACCCCCAAAATCAGCACATCGGCCCAGAATTACCTCCACGTCCCTATTCCTTGTCCCAGTGCTGACATATGAGGCACCTTGACTCATAGGTAAGTACTAGGACAAGGAAGAGTGGGGCTGGGAGTAATGAAGATTACAGGTAACTAAGCCAGGCATTACCTCCATGTCCCACAACCTCATCCCAGTACTTGTGTATGAGACAAAGTGCCTCATACACAAGTAGTGGGACAAGGAAGAATGGTGCTATGAATAATGAAGATTACCAATAAGTAGCCATGGCATTAAACACAAGCAGTGGCACAACACCATTGATCTGACTGGCCTTCAGTGCTCTGCCCCACACTCTGAAATGTTGGGCTATTCTGACTCGACCTGGCTGACCTACAAAGCCGTTGCCAGACAGAACAGGACACAGATGTTGAACAGCACCAGTGTTTCGCTGTTAACAAAGGCCTGGCAATTACTAACGTAAAGCATTTCACTGTTAGTTTTCAGGGAGTTGAAATCATGATGTGGGTTTATTACTTGCATGCCAGGGGAGTGATTGGAAGGGTAGAGAGGGGACAGGAGACTGCTCATTCTGACAGCAGTCCATACGTGGGTGCTTTCAGATTTAAAGGAGAGAGTTAACTGCCTGTAACATTGAAGCTGCACTAGAATAGTCTCATTAAAATGCATGAAGAAGTTAGATACTCCCACACAAACAAGTTTGCTGTCCCCCACTGCCTGTGAAGTTAGCACCTCTCCCAACATGTGAAGGGTGAAATGTACGTTTTGCTGAGCCCCTGAACACAAGCACACACACCATTCACCATACCCCTAAACACACAAACAGGCATACCCAGCCACCCATACATGTAAGTGTGCACCCTTTCACCATAGAGGCATGCCCAAGCAGCCACCCATACATTTAAGTGTGCACCCTTTCACTATACAGACTTACCCAGGCAGCCACCCATACATTTTAGTACGCACCCTTTCACCATACAGCCTCACCCAGGCAGCCACCCATACATTTTAGTGTGCACCCTTTCACCATACACTCACACAGGCATACCCAGGCTGCATCATGCACTCACTCATTAATGCACATTGCTATATATACATACATGCATACACATAAAACACACCCATTTAAAGAAAATACATTTTATTACCTTTAATCCATTGGTCCAGGGAACGAGACATTCAGCTCCCTGTAGCAGCCAGGAATGCTTGTTCCCGTCATTTGAGAGGGTCTGGAGGCCTATGTGTCTTCGGGTGGAGGGGAGCCCCATTATTTCAACAAGAAATGGTTTCTTTTTTAAGTTACTCTTACTTCATAAAGAAATAATTTCTGTTAAAGGACTGAACCGGAACAGAAATAATGTCTTTATGAAGGCAGAGTGACTTCAAACAGAACCTATTTATTTTTGAAGTCATAGGGCTCCCCACACCCCATGACATGGATGCCTCCAGCTTGAAGTCTCCCATGTCATGGGGTGGCAGAGCCCCCGGACTTCATAAAGAAATAGTATCTTTTTCTAGTCACTCTGCCTTCATAAAGAAATTATTTCTCTAAAAGAAATCATTTATTTATGAAGACAGCGTGACTTAAAAAAGTAACTATTTTTTTTTTATTTTGTACTTTTTAAAACACTTTTTTTAGACTGGGGTCCCCCTCCCAGGACCCAGGTGTCCCCGTTACACCTGTGGGTTTCCTCCTCACTTCGCCTAATCCTGTTACGCTGTGTTATTTGAACCTTTTTTAATTTTGTCATGCTACATTTAATGCTGCTATGAATAGATGATTGGACCTCATATGATGTATGCAGGTGTATCATTATCTATGAGTAGATATAGGGGTACAAGATATTGTTAATAATTGCAACACAAACACGGTTACATATTAGCACCCCCTATTAATCACACAAAGGCCATGCAACCAACAGTAACACACAATTCAACCAAAACCCAATTGCTTGCTATTAATTACTCACCAATTGTACTCACATCTTAAATCCACTGTACATACAACTCTACCTGCTGAATTAGCCACTAAAACAGGGCACCCCAACAACATGCAAGACATCTTTCTGGTAAGGGTTGAGCGCTCGTTGCTGTGATCTGTGTATGACCTGCAGGATGCAGGTTCGAAACACAGCGTGTCCGGCTCTGGCTTTTATCTTTCAGAGGTCAATCTAAAGAGTTTGACTTTCGATTGTGTAATAATTGTATTTTTTTTAAAGTATATATGTAAAGCTCTTGGATAAAAGGGATATGTAAATGACAAGTTATTATCTTCCAAAGAGAATGCTGAATACCTGGGCATGTATGCCCTTCTAAGGAATATTACAGCAGGCGCCACTTTATTTGCTCTTAACAATCTGTAACTTCTTCACAGTATTTGGTGTGTGCCAAAAAGCTTGACATGCACTTTTTCAGGAAATAATCATGTGAACAAAAACTGGTGGATTCCCTCCAGTATTTGGTTTCACGTTAGTAGTAAATACTACATTACATTCATCTAATTGTAAGGAATATCACTGGATGTCTTTGGTAAAACAGTAACCTTCTGTTATTCCCAATACGTCATTGCTTGTACTGGAGTGGCAGAATAAGTGGCTAATGCATTTCAGATAACTTGTCCATCATCAGCGCGAACTCTACAAATAATACTAAAGTGATCATTAGTAGATCTATAAAGTAGAACCAACCAGAGATTATTCCAGCCAATATCCTCGGATACGACGCAATGATTCACGCCATTTGAGTCTGTCGCAAAAGAACAACATGAAAAGACAGTCATGGATATAATGCATGCAGGGCTTAACATGAAAGGGTCTACTACTTCTTGAAGGAAGTATATTTCGGCAAAGACTCTCTAGGGAGGAAAAAGGTAAAACAGGGTTTTGCTACAAGGTATCTCTTACTAACACGTACAAAGGGGTTAAACAAGGAGAAAGAAAATATATTAAAACAATTGCAGTTAATGTAAATACTGTAATCGTCCATCACGTTTACTCACCAGAGTGAATATGCTGTGTCTTCTTATAAGAAAGTAGCTGCAGTTCTGGCTAGACACTCGAGTGTGTCTGCTTAACAAACACATTGAATGAAATTCGCGGGTGAACCGCGAGCGTGTGATGCCATCAGACGTGATAACGTCACGACGTTGTGACGTGCGGTTATGCCATCATCAGTTTCAAGGGCCATAATGTCAACATCTTCACACTGTGGTCTGTGTAAAGGGTAAATGAAGGTAAATAAAAGTTAAGAAAGTAAAAACAAACGTGGGAGATAAAAGAATGGTGGTACGTAAAAGCAGCAATAGTAACGTTATACAATAATTCTGTAATCGGAACAATCATGATCATTGTGTTATCATACAATGTGTTACAGATAATAAAAGTCAGTAATAATGCTGTAGGAGAGAGTTATCCACAAGTGCATCCTGTATGCCTGCTAAATGCTGCCTGCCATGCACACATGGGAGGGAGGCAGCGTTTATGATGGATTCTTTATGATATATCTGTATTCCGGAGTGCCCCGCACGTGGGGCTGGCTCCGGTGCAGGAGGCCGCGCGGCCTAGGGCGCAGCACCAGCGGGAGCGCGGACAAACAGACACATACACACGCTGGGCTGTCGAACCGTGAACATGCCAGATAGGAAGTCCCTAGCCCCCTCGGTTCTGTTGCGGGTGTGCGTCATGAATTCCTTCCAGTTTCCTGACATGATGGCATCTTTTACCAGGTCGCAACAGGGGTCATTCTGGGTTTCTGTTGCAATGTCCTCAATGTTTACAGCTTTGGGCCTCATGGCCCGAACCACTTGGCAAATGTGTGCCTCTGTTTCTTCGGCGATCAGAACTTCCTGATGAGTTGCTGGTCGTAGGTGTCTCGAAAGGAAGTCCGCCGGGTTGCCACTGCCCGGCTGATAGACGAGTTCGAAATCATATTGCTGGAGGTGTAGCAGCCACTTGGTGATTCTGGCCGGTGGGTGCGCCGATGACCCGATGAAGATTGGTAGTAGGGGCTTGTGGTCAGTGATCGCCATGAACCTGCGCCCATACAGGTACATGTGGAAGTGTCGACACCCCCATAGTACGGCAATGGCCTCCTTTTCTATGTGGGAGTACCTTTGTTCCGTTGCTGTGAGTGCCCTGGATGCATATGCGATCGGTCTTTTCTCGCCCTCCTTTGTGACCTGCATCAGGATTGCTCCAAGTCCTACTGGGCTGGCATCCACGAATAGTTCTGTCGGGAGGTCCGTGTCGTAGTAGGCCATCTTGGTTTCAGTCGACAGGGAGTCTTTAATGCTCTCAAAAGCTTCCTGGCATTTCTGCCCCAGTCCCACGTAGTGCTGATCTTTGTTAGTTCACGTAGCAGTTCAGATAGGGTTGCTAGGTTTCGAATGAATCTGCGACAGTATGTGGCCATTCCCAGAAAACTGCGTACTTCGGTGAGGGTCGCCGGGGGACTAGCAGCTTGGATGTCCGCCACTTTTTGTGGATCAGGTGAAATGCCGGTGCGGTCAAATTTGTACCCAAAGAAAGTGATTTCCGATTTTAGGAACTCGCACTTTTCTCGATGGATTGTGAGTCCGGCTTCTTCCAGCCTGCCCAGAAGGGTCTTGAGTCTCGTGATGTGTTCCTTGGTGTCTGGTGCATGTATTAGGATGTCATCACTCACGTTCAATACCTCTATTTGAAAAACTTCCGCGGCCGATGAGATGCCGAAACTCAGGCGCTTGTACCTCCTCAGACCTAGGTGGGTTGAAAAGGTGGTAATGTAGCGCGACTCTCTGTGGAGCTTGAGTTGGTGGTACCCCGCCTTTCTGTCCACCTTCGAGAACACGCATGACCCAGTGAGGTCGGTGATGATTTAATCGATTGTTGGTGTTATGTGTCGTTCTCTTTTTATGGCCGCATTGGGCAGGCGCATGTCAATACAGATCCAGACTTTTCCGGGCTGTTTGGGCTTCCTGGTGACCACCATCGGGGAGACCCACAGCGTTGGTCCCGTGACCTCTTCAATGATGCCGGCAGCTTCCAGTGTCCTTAGCTCTTTCTCTACCTGTTGCCTCATGTGGAACGGTGTCCTCCGGTGTCTCACCGCACGTGGTTGTACTGATTGATCAATGTGTAATTTGATGGTCTTGCCCTTGAGACAGCCTATCCCCTTCTGTAGCTTGGGGTGTTGCTTGAGAAAATTCTCGACTTTGGTTGCATTGTCAATCTGGCAGATGAATTTGACCACGCCCAAATCTTCAGCCGCATCTCCGCTCAGCAGGCTTTCAATTCCTGCCTTCACGACATATATCTTTGACCACACCTTATGTTTGCCATGTTCAAGAGTGGTGCGGAACCTCACGATAACTGGCAGGGGCCTCTGGCTGCCGTAGGCAAACAGACGGGTGTCTGTGGTTTTGAGCTCAGGTGGTGGTGTTAGGGTTTGGAAGACACTGGATGGCATGACGTTTACCGAGGCTCCCGTGTCGATGATCATCTGTATGTTCTGGCCTTGGATGGTGACCATGCATTTGCGTCGCCTGATGGTTCTTGACGGTGGTACTGGACCCTGGTTTAGTGTAGATACCAGGTATACCTTCCGACCCTTTCCTTCACTCTCCGTGCCTGCCGTTTGCCGTAGGGCTGAGAGATCATCCCCTTCCTCTTCTGTCGAGGAGTTGACTACTGCAACCCTCCTTGCGCTGGCTTGCTTCTTTTTTTTCGATGACCCCTTTTCCTGAGAGCCTTGCGGGGGCTGCAGCGGCATGTTCGCTGATCTGCACACTTTCGCGTAGTGATCCTTCCTGCCGCACGCTCCGCACGTGGTGCCTTGTGCCGGACAGTTTCGCCTTCCGTGTCTTTGGCCACCACACCACCCACATTCCGTGGGTCCTGGTACTCGAGGTTGCCACCTGTTCTGGGTGTGGCTGCCGCCAGCTTCACCTCTCGTAAATTGTCTGTCGGAGATCTGGGCGACCATTGCTGTGGAGAGGGACGGCTGCAGTTTCTGTAGTGTTGCTTCCATGTTGGCGGCCCTTGAGTGGGCAAGCTCTCTCTGTCGACCCAATTCCAGGATGCGTTGTAGAGGTATGCCTTTCTCACTGAGTACGAGCCGCCTCAGCTTCTCTGTATGTATGCCATTTATGATTTGTCTTCTAACCTCCCTCTCAGTGTTTGTGAACTCACAAGACATTGCCAGTTTCCTCAGCCTCGTGTGGTGGGCGTCTAGAGTCTCATCAGTGGCCTGGATGGTCGTGCAAAAGATGAAGGTCTCATAGTCTGGATTCAGTTGTGGGAGAAAATGGGCCGTTAAGGCGTCCTTTGCACTCAGGTATGCGTCTTGGCCATCATCAATGTTCAGGGAGTTGAAGATGCGTAGTACCTTGTCGCCCACACTGAGGAGTAGATGAGCTTTCATCTTTCTGGAGGATGTGATGTCCTTGCACTCCATGGCCATCTCGAACTTTTGTAGCCATAACTGCCATCTGGGTCCACTGGACGATGGGTCAGTGAACGGATTGAAGGGTTGTACCAGCGTCGACGAGCTGCCCTGTGTGCGGGGTGGTGGCGACGCCATCGACAGGTTTGCCGCGATCCTGGACGGCGTGGAGGGTCCAGGAGTTGATGTCCCAGCCGCCATGGTGTCACGTACCTTCGATTCGTTGTTTGTGCTGTCTTGCTGGCCAGATGTTGTCCTGCCTTATGGGTTCGTGCGCACTTTACAGTGAGGAATGTTCTTTCGTGGTGAATGTGCCCACTGGCACTTGTGCGCCGTCCGATGGGCGCCTTGTGGTATGTGCGCCATGCGAGAGAAAGAGAAAAAAAATTCTCGACCCCCCTGGGAGAGAGCTTGAGAAAAAAAAATGTTTTTTTTTTTTTTTTTGAGGTGGGGGTCACGTGGTCTCTGTGGCCCCCACCGGGTGTCCACAAATTCGTTCGGGACGTCCGTGGGGCATCCGCGTGTTAATTGCTCTTGAGCGCGTGGTTGCTCGTTCACTTTCTCGTCGCCATTGTTGCGTATCTGTATTCCGGAGTGCCCCGCACGTGGGGCTGGCTCCGGTGCAGGAGGCTGTACGGCCTAGGGCGCAGCACCAGCGGGAGCGCGGACAAACAGACACACACACGCTGGGCTGGGTTCGCCCGGAACTGCCTCCCACTGTCGGGGGCGGGGCTTTTATTAGGCGGCCCTACGTCACCGCGCTGCGGGACGTAGGGCGGATATAACAGCGTTTATGATGGATTCCTATCCGAGATTTTTGCTGGTGAAACAACCGGGCTGATTCCATAGCAATCCCCAGCATTAACGGCAGCATGGAAAGTCATGCCGTGACAATTAAAATGCTGGAGTATTTGTATGGCCGAGAGGAAGAGAGTGGCGGAAACGTAAATTACGCTCTGCCCCCTCCTGCCCAGCATTAAAAAATCAATGAAAAAAAGTCATGATGTGAATTAATAGCTTAAAAGCAGTATGCAAAGCTTTTACGCCATTCATTTACGTTATGGACTCGATGAAAATGAGCTCCAATGTATGTAATCCTGCCTCTTTGCACCTGCATACCTGAACATCGCAGTAAATGAGTAAATTCGACACTTCTGAAAACGAATGAAATATCACTTGAAATTAAGACGGAACGTTGGACGCTTTCATTTTTGAAAATACAAAAAATACACTTTTCAAATCTTTTTACAGATTATTTTAGTTCTCGGTGACTGGCTGAAGCAGGCTCTGTCTCTGCATTTTGGGGGACATGCTATACCTCATAAAAGGCTGAATCGGGCTTTTTTTTCGGGCGAATAAAGAACATTCTGTACGCCAAACATGTGCAGAAGGAAACCACTTGAAAATCGCTAAAACACTTGTTCTATGCAAAGTTGTAATTGGCATTGACACATAAAATGGGTGAGTAATTCCAAGATTTGGAAAAGAAAACAGTGCCAGTCCGAGTTTATGGTGTGGCAAGTCCATGCCTCCTAATGATTAACAGGGAACAATTATACACACATGAGCAGCGAGAAGCATGTGCTTCATGCATCAGGTGCCACGAGGGGACAGGAATGTCACAAAGGAGATCTTGTGACCAGCCCTCTCACCAATTCTAATTTCCTGAATGGAGCCGCAAAGTGTGCCAGTTCCACGCAGTGGGCCTTATTTCCCTTCCACTCACACTTGAAAGGGGCAACATTCAACCTATGGCGTCTTGGAGCTCAAAGGAATAACAGAGAATCAACGATGCCCTGCGATTCGGTGAACAATGAGTTGGGGCACATGGGAGGGATATCGCGAGGCTTTGATTAAGCTGCAGAGTCATCTGACCGGAAGTAAAGCTAGTGCGATGGGGAAGTATGTTCTACAATACGTAACCATGGTATGCACATCTTCTACCACCCATTCATCATCCACATGAGACGTCGGGTGGGAGGTTTAAGTATAAGAATTGTGGCCTAGCTCCACAAATTACCTTATGAACTATGGGAAGTGCCTTATGCTAAATTCCCTTCTTCACAGGTAATCTAAGAAGATTGGAGGACAGGCGACATTCTTTAGCACTTTAACCTTCAAAGAGCAACAATTAAAGCTTGTACTCGTGAATATGAACAGGGAACGCCCCACTTGCACAACTGATGACAATGTGAGTTGACACTAAAATGTAAGCTTCTATTACTACCCCCAATGTTTTTGACACATTGGACAGCGTTCGTTAGGATATGGATCCATACAAGAAGGCCAATAGTCCGCTGTCCACCAATCAGCGTTATCAGTCACTAACAACATCTCTGTATTTCTGCCATTTCATTTCAGGTGTTTGAAACGCATCTGTCAATGTGATTATAGGGCAACCATGAGAGAGCAATTGCAAAAGGGGCCTGGTTGGTCTTAAAGAGTGGCATTCTTCATGCAATCTGTGGGACTTGGTCCAGTTGCATGTGTGATCATGTGTGCAAGTACAGGTTCGTCCTAGTGCACATCATAGTATCATTACATTTGGCAACAATCACACCTGTGATTGTAGCATTTACAAATGGGAGCAATCGGATATGAAGAACTATACGAGTACAGGCATTATTACGAATAGCATGAACTCAGTCTAGGGTAATGGCCTGTTATTTATGACATTCTTTCAAACTGACTGTAGCGAAGCATGCACTCCTCAGAAAACAGAACCTTGGCTTGGCGGACGGCACTGTTCTGGGCAGCATGTATTGGTGACCTTATGCACTATGTGCAGTGTTGGGCACAGAAACACATGTGTGCGTAGCAGAGGGACAGAAGCCCAGTCCAGGGGATTGGTGAAAGGTGTTTTTAGGTGCCGTGTATGTTACGGTGTTTATGTTATAACTTTTCATCTTTCAGTGTGAAAATGTAATTAACACATATAAATAAGTGACACTTTACCTTTATTCTGTTCAATGTTGTCTTAGAGGCAATGGCAGACGCTTGAAGTAACGCCTGGATGTTGTATGTGTGAGTGCTCCATGGGAGGATGTGAACACGTATGAGTGTTTGATGTGTGGATTAAAATGTGTATGTAGTGTAAAAGTATTTTAGTGTGAGACAAAATGTTAAACATAATTATTGTAAAATGTTTGTTTTTTCCTTCTGTTACATCCCAGGTTTGGTCATATCAGGCCAACAATATGGGGCATACATGTGCCATGGTGGAGAATCATGCATTACACATGGATGTACACATTTTCAACATTTGTATGTTAAATCTGAATTCTCCATTTGGAGGCGTAATTTATGCCAGAAATGGAATTCTTTGTGTACAAGAACCTACGGCGCAGACTTGGAACGTTTTCTATAGGCGTGTATATGATCCTTTACCAGGGTTGGATTGGCCCCTCGGCCTTTCGGCCCGTGGCCAGGCCGAAATCGTCCCTGGGGAGTGGGACCCGGTTTCTGGCCATGCCTGGGCCAGTTTGCAAGAAAAGAAAATGAAGAAAAAAATATATATTTTCAATGTTTTTTTCAATTTCTTTTTTCAAAAAGCATTTCATCCTTCTTAGGTCGTTAAATGATTACCAAGACAGGTTGGCTGATATTGTATGCATATTTGTTCTATAAAAAAAGGTTAAGCGTAAGTGCTATACAATAACATATTATCATTTGGCCTTGGACGTCTGCTTGGATTCACAGTAATTTAGTGTACTTAGGGACAATGATATTTGATGCCACTTTCTGTTTTGTCAAGGGGTGAAAGGTCGTGTTTCATTGCTTCCCGAGATGTCACTTTGGGATGGGGTCAAATGACTTCACTTCCGGTGATGTCATCAGAGGTCAAGGGTTGTGAGGCGAGGGGTGGCCCACTTTCTTTTTGGGTGACCGGGCCTATTTCTTGTCCCAGTCCGACCCTGTCCTTTACTTGTGTTTATATAATCCATACACTACTGAAGACGACTCACCTGTGAAATTTTAACTTGTGAGTTTGCGATGCATGCTCAAATTTACAGATAACACAAGCTTCACTTGCATCTAGTTCTGCATTTGCGAGTGCTCTCAGGGAGTGTTTGCTAGAGGCTGATGAAGGACATTGCGAATGGTGGTTAACATTCTCTCAGCTGTAAAATCACATGTGCAATCACAAACCTTTTCCAATGCATTTGTCGCACTTACCTGCATAACTAACATATGCCTAAAAAGTATGGACACCAGTAATTCAGTAAGTGCAGGAAAGTGCACCATTCGTGGTAACATTAGCAGACTGTGCATGGAGAGACACGTTACATGTTACATGTTATGCAGAAAATATTTGTACATGTGTCAGCACGCTTAATGATGAACGGCTGCACACTATCAGATGTTATAACGATGGACACTGGTCACGACACTAAACTACATGGGGTTCTACACATGCATGACAAAGGAATATTTTGGTTTTTGTATACTCATTAGATTTTAGGGGGACTATTCCTTTGGGTCGTTAAACTACCTTCTGGTTTCCATATGTTATTTGGGCTTTATGCACGGCAGCTGTGCCGCGAGACACATAGCATTGGCTGTTGTTCTGACTTTGGTTCACTGACCGTCATTAGCAAGAACTGCCACTTAATGAGGGGGTGGTAGCGTGGGGTTGTTGCGCAGCTAGCTCGGCCCTGCATGGAGCCGCCGCTGTGACGCACTGTAAAGGGGCCCTTCCGAACAGCAGAGTGTCCAGGGTAGCTCATTCGTCCTTGGTCATTTGTACCGCTCTGTGAGCTACTTCCCATTCCGATGCTCCGAGGACACAGGTGGAGCCTTTGGGATTAGAGTAGTGAACCCGTGACGGGGCGGGTACTATAAACTGGTCGCCCTGACTACCAGGTTTACCCAGCATACACCGAAGGATTGACACACATGGGGGACCTGACGAAGATGCCTCCCGTAGTAGGTGAGACTGAGCACGCACTCATACGGGAACACATTGGTCTTTATTAATATCTGCAGACGCTTTTCAGCACGGAGTAACAGAACTTACCTCTGTTTACTCTTTAGACCGGCACTATACTCTATCACGAGCTGTTTGCTCGACGAGAGGCACTGGCGGGGAGGCTGTGAATTCCTCCGGAACCACGCACAGAGACTGTCAACTGTGGTGGAAACGGTCACACGTACAGATGGAGGACCACACATGGAGCACTTCCATTCTGACACATAGATGGCAGAACCCTATTCCTAGGGATTGCCGGACGGGTGAGTGAACTGAGTCATTATCACTGGCAATGCTATGCTAAAGCAAGAGATACTCTTTGACACGTATTAACACGCAGTCACAAGCCTAAACTTAGGAAGGCGCTATAAGATGGGTAATTATAACCCCTTTTTCTGTGTATTGTAGACCCTGTGGCAGTTGGTGGATACAGAAAGCCATGACCACACAACATTAATTTGGAACTCGATATGTCAACTGGAGTGGCAGGAATCACGATATAGCAGAAGAGTGATTTTTTAACGGTGTAATTGTGATAGATCTGTAATAGCAATGTGGTTATTGTATGTAGTGTTCCCCTGAAGAAAGGAGCGAAACATGTCCGGATTTATAGGAATCGAATGAGTGAATAATGTTATCAAAGGGATTCATAGGAATTGAATGAGTGAATAATGTCATCAAAGGTTGGCAAACAATTTTTTTTTGTAATCAGAACATCAAGTGGAGAGCTAATTGGAAACTATAGCTGTTTGTATACACTACTACTTTATATACCAGCTGTTTAATGATACAAATGTTCTATAAAACTCTGAACTGCAGAAATGAAATGATGGAATACATTCTTTTTTATTGATAATTAAAGTAGAAGTGGTTTGCTTTCTGTAAAAGAAATGTATTTAGTACATGTGTCAGCACGCTTAATGATGAACGGCTGCACACTATCAGATGTTATAATGATGGACACTGGTCACGACACTAAACTACACAGGGTTCTACACATGCATGACTTAAAGGAATATTTTGGTTTTTGTATACTCGTTAGATTTTAGGGGGACTATTCCTTTGGGTCGTTAAACTACCCTCTAGTTTCCATATGTTATTTGGACATGATTGTGTCCATGTGGGCCTTGCAGTTACTAGTCATTTGCAGTGGATGTTAGTCTGAGACACACGTCCAGTGGTATTCTTAGCTTGACATGCACTACATGTCTGGTACCATGCTTGTTGTGATGTCTGTGCATGGGTGACCTTATTACTTGCAGTTCAAGGGTGGTAGTTGCAGACATCATGCCCTCATCGTCCTGCTTGGTTGGAATCTAAGGGGGATCACAGCTTCAGTGACCCATGTTGTTATGGCCTACAGTGTCACATGGATTCAGGGTTGCTGTCACCTGGATGCATGGCAGTTTGTATATGTGGACATGCCATCAGGGTTTTTCTGCAATGGGTCCATCATTCGCTCATGTACTCACCAGGTTCTCCATGGCTATTGGCTCCTACCTCAGCCAAGCCCACACCCTCCAGCCCACCATGTGGAGCATGCCACTGACCATCTCCTTCCATGGGGTCAGCTGTAGAGGTTCTACAGTTCCTCTGCCTGTAGTAGCCATCTCCCTGCGGTGGTTCGAGATGAGGCTGCGGACGCTGGCCTTGAGGTCGTTCCACTTCTTTTTCAGGTCCTCTGCATCACTTGGGATATGCCCTACAGCCACCACCTTACCACTGATATCTGCCCATATGGTATTCTTGTGCTGCTTGGTGGTCTTCAGATGTTGGGCCCCATAGAGTTCGTCAGAATTGGCCACCACCTGACCTGCTAGTACTGTGAGCTCTTGGCCTTTACATTTTTATTTCTGCATCCGCTTTCCAGGTACCCTGGACTGTCCCCTTCCCTGCAGGCATGATTTTGCTTGCCTCTGTAGATGCATGGCACTTTTACTGGTTGATTTTGAATGGATTGCGTTTTTAAAGATGCTGCCACAGTACTTCCTTTTCCTGCAGTGACGTTGTTTCCACTGGCGGTAATTTGGCCGGTGGAAATGCCACCAGTGGATTAAGCACGGAAGATCCCAGCGGTAACGGTAATTCTGCTAATAATTGGCAGAATTACTGTTGCTTACTATGTTTTCCACGTTAATTCTGCTAGAAGGAATTAGTGTTACCACCAATGGTGGGCGCGTGTTCCCACCATGTTGTGATACAGCAGTGATTCCGCCACACACCACTGGGGTAATTGTAATTGCGCTGTGGCATAATTAACGCTTTTTCACAGCCATACTCGTAATGAGCCCCATTACTTTTAATTCATGGATATTTCACAGACATTTTTCGCAGAATATCACTCTGGCTTGCGAACACACACAGGCGTGACTCTATCATGGCTTAAAGTATCATGTATGCCCCCACTTACTGAATCACCCCCTTAGTTTACACTGTCGGTGTAAGGATTTCCTTTGCAAAGAGAGTAAACTCCCCCTTGTACGGATAATTGATAGGTAAATAGATGGGCAGCCCATGCATTCCATTGCCATAGAACAGGCCTTGACGGCTGTCTTAATCACATGTGCCTTCAGCCACTTTATTTATAAGCACCTAAGAACTGTTTCAAACAAGCACTGGCAAAGCCAACAGTTTTGGCACGTGTATAAGTAACAAGCATTTGCCAGGCTCTTCTATATACCCATTGTCTAACTGTTGCCATCCTATGGCCTTGCAGTGCCATTATGGCTGTTCCTGCCAAATGCCATTCCCACGCCTTCATAAAACCCAAATCTGTTGGCTTTGCCAATGCTTGTTAAATTGTAGTGCACCGCAAAAAATATGAAGGAAGTGTATCTGGTTAAGGACATGCCTCCGTAATACACGCTGAAGGGCCAGTGTTTTTTGCTTCATTTTCCACTGTCGCTGATGACACCAAATCATTCTGATGCCTATAAAATGCGTTTGAGAAAGCACTCTGGAAAGATCAGATTTCATGCCTTACTTAATTGTTTACGTAGTCACCATAAGTTGATTCAGCAAGAACCAGCCAGGCACATCGAGACGTGTGCAGGCACTGTAAACGCTTGCTTAGCATTCCGTGCTTGCTGAAGCCATGCCATCACCCAGGCACGCTGGACCATTCCACCTGGCGAACATGGCTCTAAATGAACACTAAAATAAACAAAGCCCAGGGCATGTCGTTTAAAAAATAAACAACACCGTTCGAGCACAGTTCGAAAGAAAGAAAGAATACATTTAGTGGGAAGCGAGGAAGTAAGATCGCGTTTCTGGATCTATTGTGTGAGAGACGGAATTTATTTTGTTAAAAGCGTTCATTTCACGAAGTGGATGGTCAACATTAGCATTTACTTGCTGTTGGGTGCATGCCATTTTTAATTTTCACAAAATGGAATGAAAAAAGAAAGAGTAAACACTGGCATGTCCTTTTTGTGGACAAAGTGAAGGCCGCCTGCAAATTACGGTTGACGCATGGCATTTACATAGGACCCCATTGGAATCTGCCTGCTTTTAGCAGGTGGATATTATAGGCGCATTCAATAGGATTCAATGTCCTCCACACATGCATGAAAGTCTCATGTGGCTGGGAAACTAGCTGGCAATAAAGAATCATATTTCCCTTGTGTCTTCCAATCTACAAGAAAAACACCTTTACCATCGCGTAGAATTTGCCTACAAGGCATGGGAGCCAGGCCTATACCACGTACAACTTGGTTTACTACCTTGCTTTACGCTCTGCAGGGATTGCAAATAACCCCCAGAGAGGACAATTGTTGTATCCTGTGTTTCCTGCTTTGGTCCTGCATGAGTGCTTGCTTGAGAGAATGCCTGTGGTGTGAGTGTCCCTGTAAGTCTCATGAACGTCCGTTGGAGTGAAGCAGCCTGTGAGAGAGGAGGCCGGTGGATGTTTCCTGTGTATGTTCATACTTACTTACCCTTGGAATTACCTGCTGTATATACTTTGTCACTGGAATTTAGTAAAGAAGTTCACTTCCCTTACCCGAGTATCAGATCTTTTATTTCACCCCACAACACTGGTGATGCTGGCTTGAGGGAAGGGCCAGGAAACCTACAGCTGTCCAGAGTGAGCAGTGCCTTAAGGAAGAAAGGAAACAGTGAGACCAAGAGGGGACATCCACCGGCACCCCGGTCCCCAAAGGTGAGCTAACCCCTGTCCTATAGCCTAACTGCAGTTACATGGCCGGAAGGGAGCAGCTGGCGGTGGGAGCTTTGCATTATTGAGCAGTTGGAGAAGAAGTGGAGCCACCATGAGGTAACTGGGTGCTGATGAAGGGCTATCAACCAGTGGGGCCATCTGTATAATTTATGGCGACTGCAGAGCAGTGGGCCATCCACGAGTTTCATGGCCACAGGAGTGGTATGTCAGAAGGTTGGGAGAGAAACCTTGCATAATGTGAGCAGTTGACTGGCTCCTGAAGACTGAGAAGGAGTTTCAGTGGAACTTGGAGTGCTGAGAGTTATCCACAGCCAGTGTGCACAACCCCACAGTCGCATATCGAATATAGCAGGTTGCGGTGAGGGGCAGTACATACCTTTGTGGGTAAACACACCAGTGCTGTTTGGAGAAATGCTGCTGAAAACTGTGTGAGTAGGAGTGGGCAGGTTATGGTGAAGGCCGGCGCAATACATTTTTAAAACTTACCAGTGACATTGTAGCATTGTAGCATTAGAGCATTGTAGCATCTCCTGGGGGATGCAGCAGGGTGCATCATTATGGAGCGGGCACTCTTTGCTCAATAGTGCCCGAGATTCAATGATGACGCCAGCCAATGTTGCAACGGCCGTGACGTCTCCACATGCCTGGCGTGCCGAGGAAGTCCTTTACTCTAACGGACAGAGCGCTGGCCTTCTAGGGAAAAGGACGGTCAGTGTTGATAGCGGTACACAAAAGGAGGATTACTTTGGAAATACCATGGAAGGGGCTCACAATTAGAGAAAAGGAGAAGATCAGAAATTGTTTCGGCACCATCTCAACAAGATTGCCATGCTGTGCCAGAAAAGAAGCTGGGAATGGAGGTGGGTTACGGGCATGCAGGGCCAATCAATACTGCATTCTCATGGATTTTGGAAGTACTGTGACAGGGGCGCTGCACTTTGTGAAGGGTGCATCTCAGCAATAAATGAGTTAGATACTCACTGGGATGAGACCTGGGGTCACTGTCGCTATTGTGGCATTTTGTATGGAGAGCAAGTGAGCACTTCTATTGCTGTGTTGGAGGAACATGATCCTGATTTCATCTGGTACTTCAGAGATCTGTCTTTTTACAACAGAGAATACTGACTTGGTTACAGTTGTGATGTGAGGCCTGTGTTTCGACTTAGGTCCTGTTTGTTGAGATGCATGCAGCCCTGTTGGGTTGTGGTTGAGGTTGATTTTTAGCTGAGGAGAGTATATACGAAGTGGCCTCTGTAATAACAATGGCTATGTTTTGAGCATGGAAGTATATGATTATTTTGTGACAGCAATGCATTGGTGAAAAGTGATCGGCACTAAAAAGAAAATCTTCCACAGGATCAACGTATACTTTATGGACTGTTTCACGAAATGTGTAGAGTTTCAATATATGGAATGCATATTATCATCCTGTGTGGGGTTGAGGGTGATGGGTGTATCGTACACGAAATGTGCATTGGTGAAATATTGGAAGTGTTGCATGTTAGCATGTGGAATCAGAAAATACAATATTAAGGCTTTTACACCATGCAAAGAGAAATACACCGACACGGGCTTGTAAAGATTCCCAAAATCTTTATTGCAATTCTGTACAGTCTACAAACAAAGTACACAAATAGCTATTTGGCCGTCAGTACATCACAGAGACCACCAGCAGGGTTCAATGTGAGCAGTGAACAGGATTTGCTAGCTGGACATCAGCGTATTTATACAGTTTCGTTATAACGATGTCCAGCCTCTTACAAGTTAATCACGTACTGGGCTAGGGTCACGCCAGGTTCGTTCCTAATTTACATATCTTGTGCATGCGGTTTACTTTTTAATACATTTACTAACAAACACTATTATTCTCTAAGTTTAACTTTACAGTCTTTACACATTGCTTTAATACAGACCAAACAAATGTTTCGCATGTCGTGTTTACATAGCGTTATTGTTCTCGTATACTTGTAGGTTAACATTGCCAATTCAAGTAATCCCCTGATCCTGAGGTCAACAAAGGACAAGGTCTACATGACCCTAACATGTAGCCGGAAGGCAGGTTGGACATTAACTCTCCTCCAGAGGTTGAAGAGGTTAAAGCAAGAACAAGAGAACAGAAGACGGCCATTTTAGGCCACAGGGTGACTTTGTACAATAAACTAAAATGGTGGCTGTAACCTAAAATGGAGGCTTGATTCACTTAAGGTCACGACCTTGTAATACGGATTTCCTCGCAAAGCGACTGGGAACAGGCCGACATATACAATGAGGATGAAACAATATTATATCAGTTCTAACAAACCCTCCTTTTGGCCTATGCCAAGCGCTAAACTACCTTCAATCATTTTGCGATAAACTCCACATTTCAACGTCTATACACCCCGAATTATTGTCAGACATATCTATTGCATTAGATCAGACACTAGAGTTTCTTTCAACACATACTCCTTGGAAACCTTATCTGGGGCGTATATTTTATGCACAAATACACTTGTTGCTTACGCGCAACACCCCCCCTAATACTGAACATATACCAGGGAGACACTGTATACAACAACAAGGAACAGAAAACTTCCCAAGATAATCAGCCGCGCCGAAAACAACTTCCATCCCCACGACTGTAGGAGGTCCCAAAACCATGCACTAAGTTCCCAGTTTCCCTCCGGAACATGCACTTCTGAACTAAGAACATGTAGATTTTGGATAGCCCTAAAGATCGTTGGAGAGGAGTCTGGTACACAAACGCAGCAAGCAGACCCCACTAATTTACATACTCCTCCACGCTCAGCCTGAATGACATCTAATGCCATCCGGTTCTGAAGAGCCACTAATCTTATCGCTTTCTGTTCTAACGTCATATTATAGAGTATGTCAGTGGTCCGGTTGATGTTTCTCTCCAATACTCTCGCTAGTCCCCTGATATCTTCTGAATTTGTAATTTGCCCAAAAAATGGCACAAAGGATTTCATGATGTCCCCTAGAGTTTGCGCTGGAGTATCCCCTTGCACACCTCATCGTGGACGAGTCTTTGAAATTTCTGCAGTACTGGCAATAAATACCCCAGGTAATAGAATCCCTAAATAGCGTATTCCTTGCCAATCCCTGGGCAACCATGGAAATTCCACATTACCGCAAACAAAATAAACAGGTTTGCCTACGTACAGAGGTCTGTTCTCACTAGTTAAATTCGCAACATTGGTGCATTTTCTAAAATTACGCATTGACCGTGTTCCATTCCTCTGTATGCAGAAGGATACTGAATCGAGGCTATGATTAACAGAATAAGATGGAGGTGTGGCATCTTTATTGCCTATAGGAGCCATTTTGAAAAAGATCAAACTCTGAAAAGGACGAGACAATCTATCAGAGGGCCTTACAGAAGCAACGTTTGGTTTTCTCCTATTTGCAAAAAGCGAGCATCCCAGGGGCATCAAAACACGTTTTTCAAAACTATTCAGATTTGTACCATCAAAGTTCCCTGAGATGCTGTCATTCCATCAGCCAAAGAATAGTGCTCTAAGAGAAGCATAACAAGCAGTTGTCAAAGGTAAAGGATGAATATACCAACCTAGCCCCTTATCCCCATGCTGCGGTAGATGTGAACAGATCCAGGAATTGGTCCTATTTAAAATTGCATGAGTGGCTTTCATTATTAACAAAAGGGTATTATTCTGATAGTTCAGTCTATGCGAAGAATCTCTAGGCGATAAAGTATGCAATTGCACAGAAGGAGTGGGGAAAACAGATACATTTTCAATAGGTAAAAAGTCCTCTAGCGGATAAGCTTCCTCCAGATACCATAACCTAAAACCAACAGTTACTAAAAACCCAGTTATTATTACAAAAAGGCAACAATACACTTTGGGGATCCCATTGCATGCTTGATCATTGTCTCTGCTAGTCACATATGTATCTAAAAGTTCGGTACGAGCGGTAGCGGGTGCAGGCATTGCAGTCTTCAATCGAAAAAACACCAATTGTTCGTTTGCTGGCTCCAGTCGCGTGTCTTCTTAATGTCTTTCCCACAACCCTTAGCCAACAGAATCCTTCCGTACAGTCGGGCCAAAAGGCAAGCCCTCAAATGATTTCCTCAATCGCACATTCAAACCGTGCTGTACGTCTCTTTTCCTTGGACGTAAATTATATGTCACAATTTCTGGTGCTGAAGGATCAGAAAGCAAAATGTTGTCACTTCCCACTGGAGGTGGCGAGTTAACGGAAATGGGATCAGAAAATGATTGATCTGGAAGTACCACTGTTGGAGAGTGCGGAGACAAGATGGCCGTTTTGTCTGGCCTTGCAAATTCTGGAACGGTCTCCGATACTCTTGTGTCGATTATTGCTGTTTCGGGCACGTTGGTTACAGCAGTGGAAAGGGATTCTGTGTCTTCTGTATCGTATGGCACGGGCTGCGGGATCCATTTGGTGTGCGTTGCGTGGATCCAGTTCTTACGACCCGCTACCCGCACAGCAGTCTGGGTGACTAACAGGACTTGGTAGGGACCCCTCCACCGAGGTGCAAGGCAATACGACCTCTCGAAAACTTTCGTGAGGATCCAGTCCCCCGGTCGTAGACTGTGACCAGGACCCTCGTAACGTACAGGTAATGCTTCTCGCACCTGGCAATAAATTGAAAACAAATTTTTAGTCAACTGGTTACAGTAATCTGAAAGAAGCACATTCTCTATATCCCGCAACGAGCGATTTTTCGGCATACCCCAAATATTAGCAGGTCTCCCCATTACCACCTCAAAGGGAGCGAGCCCAGTCTTAGTTTGAGGGGTTGTTCTCATCGACAGCAACACGATCGTTAAGGCGTCCGGCCATTTTAACTTGGTGCCAGCACACGTCTTAGCGAGCTTGTTCTTTATAATGCCGTTATGCCTTTCCACTAATCCGGCACTTTGGGCATATCTGGCCGAATGGAACCGTTTATCAATCTGTAATCCTTTGCATATTTGTAGGATTACAGCAGCGATAAAGTGTGGCCCATTATCCGACCATATGACTCTCGGCAGCCCGAACCTAGGAAAAAACTCTTTCAACAGAGTTTTTGCTGTGGTTATGGCCGTTGCATCTCTAACAGGGAAGGCCTCTACCCACTTACTAAAAGCACAAATGACATATTTAAGATTATTGCAACGTTCCATTTCAATAAAATCAAAGTGAATAACCTCAAATGGAACAGAAGGTGGAGCGAAACTTCCTCTAGGAGTCGAGGTACCTTTTCTTACATTATGCTGCAAGCAGACCATGTAACCTTGGACAAAGCGCTCCGCAGTTTTGAAAATCTTATCATTGGCCCATATACTGTGTAGCGTTTTAGTCAATTTAGGCGCGCAGACATGTGTCGGACCATGAGCCAAAATAACCATCATTGTAATGTAGGCGTCAGGGAGTAACCATTTTCCTTCAACATTGTCCACCCAACACCCATCATCATCCAACATTCCGGCACCCTCGACCCATCTCTTGGTTTCCTCTATAGTAGCATCTGCTTGAATGTCTTTTACAGAATCGATACTTTCACCAAAAGTGCAAATATTTACAGTTTCTCTTACAGCATACATTTCTGAACTAAAATCAGTGGCAGTTTGCTTAGCTATCTGATCAGCGAAAGCATTCCCTTTTCCTATATCATCTGTAACTCTTTGATGTGCTGCACATTTTATAATGGCTAACTGAACAGGGAGTGTGAGCGCTGAAAGTAATCGAACTATTAAAGTGCCATGCTGAATTTTCATGCCATGTGAGGTCAAGAATCCTCGTTCTTTACAAAGTCTACCGAAGTTGTGAACCACCCCAAAAGCATACTGACTATTGGTATATATATTTACTGTAAGCCCTTCAGAAAGTTCACAAGCTCAAGTTAACGCTATAATTTCTGCGGCCTGCGTGGAATTATGCATAATTCTTTTGGTTTCCACAATCGTGCTTAAAGTAGTAATGGCATAAGCAGCCGTGGATGTATCATTCGGAAGTTTAAAACAAGAGCCATCACAAAATAGCTCTCCTTGTGGGCTATTCAAAGGCGTTTCTTTCAGATTGATTCTACCTTTAGTCTCTTGTTCTGTCGCATAAAGGCAATCATGTGACGTTTCGTCACCATCAACAGTATCTTGCGGCACAGGTAAAAGTTCAGCTGGATTTAATACACAACACCTCTGAATTTGAATGTGGGGAGCAAACAATATCAGTTTGTATCTTGTCAATCGTGCAGAAGTGAGGTGTTGCGTTTGAGTTCTATTCAATAAAATATCTACAGAGTGAGGTACCATTAGGGTTAACGCATGACCCAGGACCATTCCCTCACTCTGTTTTACAGACGCAGCAGCAACAGCTCTCAAACATCTCGGCAAAGAGCATGCAACAGGATCAAGGGGGGATGAGAAATAGCCGCACGGCCTATTCTTCCCTCCATGTTCCTGCGTTAACACAGACAAAGCACATCCATCACGTTCATGCACATACAACACAAAGGCCTTTTCATAATTTGGAGTTCCTAAAACCGGTGCTGAACACAGCGCGGTTTTGAGCAAGTCAAATGCTGTCTGGTGTTCCAAAGTCCATGGCAATGGCAAAGAAATGCCCTTCTTTGTCAAAGCCAGCATTGGTTTAATCGTTAACGAAAAGTTAGGTATCCACAATCTACAGTAAGAAGCCATACCTATCAGGGCTCTAACTTCCTTCTGCGTATTTGGGACAGACATGCCAGAAATAGTCTTTATTCGTTCAGGTGTCAACCGTCTTCCCTCCTTTGACAGGAGATAGCCTAAATAAGCGACCTCCTGACAACAATATTGGAATTTTTTGAGTGAAGCTTTGTGGCCATGTTTCGCTAGATGACAAAGCAACAACACAGTGCCTTCTTTACAGGCACTCTCAGAATCATCAGCAGCCAAGAGGAGATCATCTACATACTGTAGTAACGTGCAACTAGTAGGCAACTCGAGAGTATCGAGCTGCTCTTTTAATGCCCTACTATAAATACTTGAACTCTCAGTGTACCCTTGTAGTGCACGAGTGAATGTGAATGAGCGTCCACCCAGGGTAAATGCGAACAAATACCTACTATCCTTGTGTATGGGAATACTGAAAAACGCGTTATTGAGGTCAACAACGCTAAAGTGAGTGGCAGAAGACGGAATCATGGTTAGTATCAATTTTGTTAATAGCACGTAAATCAATTATAAACCGAAAGGGAATCGCATTATCACCTTTCTTGTATACTGGCAAAATCGGGCTGTTACACAAACTACCCGTAATTTCCTCAATTACTCCACGATGTACAAAATCAGAGACTATACATTTCAAAGCCTGTTCGCCTTCAACTGAGATCTTATATTGTGGGATGCGAGGCAATTTAACTCCATGTTTCAGAATAATTCTAACAGGTTCAATTTGAAGAATGCCCACATCATTGTCATCAATTGCCCATAAGTATTCCGGAATATTACTGAATTCTGGCGGTAAAGGTCGAGTCAAAAACTTAGAGGCGAGTGATTGCTGAGGTGAAATTGTTAACTGAACTCCGTCCGGAGAACAATGTATTACTGCATGAAATTCCTTCAACAAATTTAACCCCAGCAAGTTCTCCCCACAGTTTGTGGTAAGTAGAAATGGACACTGCTCCGTGAAAGGACCCAGTGTTATCGGTACCGGCAAAGAGACCGCACAAACTACAGGTGTGCCTGAAAACCCTATGGAAACATTGGACTGCCCTGACAGGGGAATATTTGGAACCCGTGAATGGTCAATGGATCATTTCTGTGCTCCCGTATCTACTAAAAATAGATGCTTCCTATTTCCCACCGCCATCTCAACGTAGGGTCCTTTCTGATGAACGGGAATAGGCGTCGGTTCCAAATCCTGCTTCGGGCAATCCTAGCGAAACAGAATATTGTCAAAAGGAAGCTCTTCAGAGAGGTACGCGGCAGAAGGGTGATCACAAATGTTTCTATTATCCACATTCGAAACTTGCTTATCCTGTGAAGTAGGTTGCTGTGATTGTGGTGCAAACTGACCTCTGCCAGGGCCCCCTGCACCTGGGCGACCCATGTTCCCAAATGACCTTTGCTGCAAGTTCGGACATTGTGCGCGCCAGTGGCCTTCCTGTCGACAATAGGCACACTGGTTAATGGTTACCGGAGCCAGGGGCATACTTTGCTGTGGAATGTACTGACCTCTAAATTGATTACCCCCTCTAGGGTTTATAACAATCTGTTGTAATAGGACTTTTGTTTTCAGGTCACCCTTTTTTCTCAAGTTATTCCTTTTCATTATTCACACGATTTTCATAGTACTGAGCCATGTGCAGTACTTCTGATTGAGACTTCGCCTGCCAAGCGCTTTCGGAAGACATAATCTGTAACTGGATGTCAGGCAGCAATCCACGTAAAAATTTGTCGACAAACAGCCTTTTCCCTGACTCTGTGCCTAAGTCTTGTCCACTGAAATCTGAAAATAACTGTTCAAACCGATTGAAGAAATCGGTAACACCCTCAGACTTTCCTTGGACACAGGCCGTAAGCTTGTCCCAAATTATTCTTTTTTCAGGAACTATAGTTTTCAATTTTACAATAATCCTATCAGGCAAAGTTAATATCACTTGAGGCGGTTGCTCGCCAGCTGGTCTTTCTCTATCTAGCCTAACCATGTTATCCCATGTATCTTCTAACCCAGGTACATCATCTACAGTCCTAATCTGTTTCCACAAATCAACTGGCAGTACGGGAAATAATAAATCAATATCACTTAAGGTGAATACCGATGACTGTAAGACCGACTCTATTTCTTTATAGAACCCGGTCGGATTCTTTCTTACATCGGGAATAGATTGCTTTATGGTGTTCACTTCCTGTCTTGAAAACGGGACGTGAACAAACTGCGATACGTAATGTGCAGGGATGTCCACCGCGAGTATTCCTCGTGCAGCATCGGCCGCAATCTCAACTTTCGGGACAAATGTCGGAGGGACCTCTCTCATAGGCAACTGAGAAGTAGGCAGCTCCGAACGCTTACTAAGCAACAGAGCCAAATCAAGCGCTAAGGCAGTCGAAGAAGTATCAATCGAAAAGGCTCTCTTATAAACACTCAACAATTTTGCGGGAAAACAAATCTTTCTTTTTACACACTCATTCTGCAGGACCTGTATCACTT
Organism: Ambystoma mexicanum; assembly: GCF_040938575.1. Classification (NCBI taxonomy): domain Eukaryota; kingdom Metazoa; phylum Chordata; class Amphibia; order Caudata; family Ambystomatidae; genus Ambystoma; species Ambystoma mexicanum. The sequence continues at coordinate 1,012,485,928 of NC_090928.1, forward strand.
TCTTTTGCATTTCTAACATATACTGACTATATGTGTCATATACTTCACCTGGAGTTATCAACATATCCGAAATCCATCTTATCGCATCCTTTGTACAAATCCGTGCTTCCTCACCTTTTAATTCACGGCGAGGAGGAAACCGTTTCTGTAAGAACATAATACCTAAACTATCACCTTCTGCTTCCTCATTCTGTAACTCTTCCAACTCCTTCCTATACACAAAAATCCTCTCAACATGCTCATATACCTTCTCCGCAGTATCTCTGGACAACGCTAAGGCGTTCAAATCCCGTAACCCTGGTGGGAAATCTACATCGTTTAATCTATTCCACATTATACTCAAATGAATCCCTAATCCTTCAATAAAAACATTTTTCTCAGGAATACCTTTAAAATTTTTGAGTGTGGAAAAAACATCACCTTGTTCACCCTTCGCCATACAATGTTTAGCCCAAACGATCAATTTATTCTTTTTTTCTGGGGACACAGTATTACGAGTCACAACCCTTGATCCTGCTCCCTGGTCTACTACAAGCGATGTGGAATCACTTGGAAGAGGAAGAGTATGCTCATTCTTAATATGAACAGGTGGAGGCAAGGGGGCAGGCAAAGGAGCGACGGCTGGAAGAACAACAGGAAGAACAACAGGGAGGACCGAAGGAACTATAGGAGGAGGAATAACAACGGGAAGGGGCAAAGCGCCAGGAGGAGGGATGTACGGAGGTGGCGCGGAGGAAACGGGCCTTCGTTCATGCAAAAGTTTATTAATCAATTCATCTGACGTATGAAAATCTTTTGAAGGGTACATTTTCTGAATGCCTAATTGAAACGCCCTGTCCGTGTTCCTAACTGACTCCAATTGTTTATTTTGATAATATAACCATGCCTTTTTGACACTTGTCATATGTCTATGCATATGTTTCTCTCTACTCTTTTGTTGCTGCAAAGCTTCTGTTTTCCAACTATGCAATGCGTCAAATGCTGCAGGTATAGCCTTTTCCTTTATTAATACAGACTATAGATATTCTATACGAGGGATTTCAAAGCTACCATTGGTTGGCCACTGAAGATTAGAGTTATGTCTGGTCTGTCTGTGCCAAATGTCATTAAATGCTATACTACCAAAGCCTTTCTTACAGTACATAGTACATGCCGGCGACCCCTCCTGTGGTGCGGGACGGCTATATTCCAAAGATTGTCTGTCGCTGCGGAATAATGCCCTAAAGCAGGCAGACAATTTCCCAGGCATATCAAAATTCTGGTGTTACCTGGTCAAATAATTGTGCTCGCGAGTACAATGTGCCAAATTCAAATTGGCAGGGTTAAATTAAGAATCGGGTCACGATTCACCTGACCAAAGGATTGGGAGGCCCGAGCGGGTTACTAAGGACAATGCTAAGGACCCACGTGTCTGGTGATTTTGGCAAATTTACCCACCTCGATATATGGACTCTCGTCAAGACGTCGTCTCGGGCTACAGCTCACCGTTCAGGGATCGGATCATGCAGTACTGTTGAGGAATTCACTTCTCGTCCAGAGGGGCCGTTTCTGTTGGCACCGTCCGATCCCGGTCCGATAGCCGAGCCAACCTTCAACGAGACGAAGTCGATCTTGAGGGTCCCTATTCGGGCGCCATCTGTGGAATCAGAAAATAGAATATTAAGGCTTTTACATCATGCAAAGAGAAATACACTGACACAGGCTTGTAAAGATTCCCAGAATCTTTATTGCAATTCTGTACAGTCTACAAACAAAGTACACAAATAGCTATTTGGCCGTCAGTACATCACAGAGACCACCAGCAGGGTTCAATGTGAGCAGTGAACAGGATTTGCTAGCTGGACATCAGCGTATTTATACAGTTTTGTTATAACGATGTCCAGCCTCTTACAAGTTAATCATGTACTGGGCTAGGGTCACGCCAGGTTCGTTCCTAATTTACATATCTCGTGCATGCGGTTTACTTTTTAATACATTTACTAACAAACATTATTATTCTCTAAGTTTAACTTTACACTTTACACATTGCTTTAATACAGACCAAACAAATGTTTCGCATGTCGTGTTTAGATAGCGTTATTGTGCTTGTATACTTGTAGGTTAACATCGCCAATTCAAGTAATCCCCTGATCCTGAGGTCAACAAAGGACAAGGTCTACATGACCCTAACATGTAGCCTGAAGTCAGATTGGACATTAACTCTCCTCCAGAGGTTGAAGAGGTTAAAGCAAGAACAAGAGAACACAAGACAGCCATTTTAGGCCACATGGTGACTTTGTACAATAAATTAAAATGGCGGCTCTAACCTAAAATGGAGGCTTGATTCACTTAAGGTCACGACCTTGTAATACGGATTTCCTCGCAAAGCGACTGGGCATAGGCCAAAATATACAATGAGGACGAAACAATATTATATCAGTTCTAACAAGCAGGTTTGGAGGTTTGGAACCTGACACAAGTTTCATAGGGGTGTTCTGCCACCCGTGCCACAGATTTTGAGGGTTGGAACCCATCACTGGTTTTAAAGGGGTGTTTTGCTACCCGTGCAACAGATGTTGGGGTTTGGAACCCAGAACAATTTTTATAGGGGTGTTCTGCCACCAGTGCAACAGATTTTAGCATTTGGAACCTGGCACAAGTGTTAAAGGGGTGTTCTGCCACCTCTGCCACAGATTGTGGGGTTTGGAACCCAGCACACATTTCATTGGGATGTTCTGCCACCCATGCCCCTAATTTTGAGGTGTTGGACACCGAAATTGAGGAGGTTTCCATTCCGTGCCTTGGGGAGCTGGACGCCTGTGCCTTAGGAGCTGGTCCTCTCTGCCTGCCATGGATGGAGTGAGGGCCTATGCTCTATGCATTTTGAGCTTTGATTAATTGTTCTGGTACTATAATAGAAGATGAAGGGTACGCTGTGTTTCAGTGCATATTAGTTGTTGGCAGCAGGATGAATGAGGGTGTTGTTTTTGGGATCGTGTGGCAACGCTGGTGTGTTGAGAGTTAAGGCTGGTTCCTTGGTCTGAGTGTCTGTGGTAGGCCTGCTACAGACTCTGAGTGTATTGGATAGTTGATTGACTGCTTTGCAGGTCGTTGAAGGGATATGTTGGTGGGAGCATGAGACATGTCTCCTTGTTCTTCAGAATGGAGTAAGTGGGTTTTGGATTGGAGTTTTGGAGTTTGGAGTGTAGGTGGCTCGTGTTTTGTTGGTTTTACACCTTGGTCTCAATACCCTGTGTATTTTCCCTCACACTTTTTTCCGTACCTTTATGTTGGTTTCTGTGTAGGGGGGATATGTGTTTTGTCTTGTGTTTCCTGCTTTGGTCCTGCATGAGTGCTTGCCTGAGAGAACGCCTGATGGAATTTTATGCCTGTGGAATGTTGTGGTGTGAGTGCCCCTTTAAGCTCCATGTATGTCAGATGGAGTGAAGCAACCTGTGAGAGAGGAGGCCGGTGAATGTCTCCTGTGTACCTTCCTTCTTACTTACCCTTGGGCTTACCTGATGTATATACCTTGTCACTGGAACTTAGCAAAGAAGTTAACTTCCTTTACCTGAGTATCCAACCTTTCATTTCACCCTACAACAAAGATCAATGTGAAAATACAATGACTTAGTGACAAGAGGAAAGGGCAGGATAACAGTCACACACGATGCAGAGACATATGTGAAACTAAAGATTATGTAATTGTTGCCCCAGGGAATGTGAATACTGTATATACATGTTAATGAACAAGTAAACAAAAGAAGATGCTTGAATGCAGTATCTACACAGACATATCTTTGCCTCATTACTGAAACTTTGTGGCATCATGTACAAAATCTATTTGTGCTTCTACACAGTTTTACTAATGACGCCTCCGAATTGATATTTTTGGGTATACCGGATTGGGGGAATTTTAAAACGGAATGGTAAAAGATTGCATGTCTGAAGATGGCAGATAACCTACCACCAGTCAGGTCAGAAGTGTGAGCTCCATCCTCCTTTAGAGGAAGAGCTCTTCCTGGCTTAAGAATATCTGCCAAGTATATCCAGGGCAGGAGAGGGAGTCCCAGAAGAACCACCTGTCAGTTGTGATGAAGTAAGGTCTGTGGATCTGTCTATGGCCTGGAGAAGACTCCAGAGGAAGTCCGGCCTAACAGCCAATATCACCAGATCAGTGAGTCGACCTGGAGTCACTACAGGGTGGGTGTTTCAGAGCCAACCTCTAAGCCCATAGCCATGATTTGATCTAGGTTACTTCAAATCTACGATACAATACCCACTCCTTATCTCTGGTATGCATCTTGGAGAAGGAGATGCCAACAGTAGAAGAGCTGCAATCTTAGGCAGTACTGTTTCTATGTGATTTCAGGGGCCCAACCAAGACTCAGGAATGAACCTGTTGTTAACTAATATGAATCCTGAGAAACTACCAGTAAGTTTGCCTAATGTGAATGATTAAGTACCTATGAAAAGTGTTGTGGCCAGAGAACAAATGCCGCAGGACAATGTGTACCAGAGGGGATCTTTGCAGTGAAAACTAAAACTGCTGGCACTTCTTGCCCCCTATCAGTGGTGTCTTCCCCGCTTACCCCATCACCCCCAATCCCACGTGTGTCTCCCTCACTCTTCTCCACAACCTGATTGGGTTCCCCCTTTATATGGGCTTTAAAGGAGTGCTGATAATCCAGATACCAATGCAAAGAAGCAGATTCTGCAAGAACCGGAGTATTCCCACAATGTAAAGTGATTTAAGAGCAGATAGAAACAACATGAAGGGAGTGTGCATATTTTTATCCACACAGCAGTGATTCTGTGTCTGAGGTGTTACACTTAAAACCGACTGAAGCCATCTAAACCGCAAGGGCACAGAGATGATGCCCCACACCCCCAATACTCCTTTCTGTTTTAGAATCCAAAGGAGTGTTCTATGGTCCACCTTGTCAAATGCTGCAGAGTGGTAAAAAATCACAAAGAGGCACCCCCCTGCCAGTTACTAAGAGCATTTTGTCAATTGAGCAGAGAGTACCATTCCTAATGCTATGTTGTGGGATTTGAAGTGGTTTTATCTAATCTGTAAATTCATGCGGTGAGGAACCCCTGGATGTAACTCTCCCTACCACAACAATCCCACCCCATAAATCTGGCACAATGGAAAGCGCAACGTTAAGGTTTATTTAAAATGGCATGCAAACATAAGAATATGCCTCCCTGTTAAGACATTATTCAACATGGTGTCCTCTTATGCAGAATCCATTCTTTTCTCTGCAATGTTTTTTTGTAGATGGGTAATTGGACATTTTAATTGACATAATTAAATAAAAACTAAAGTCAACAGAATAACCTCCTCCCCACTTCATTTTAAGGATATGGCTTCATTCACAATGTGTCTTACTTATTTTTTCACCCGTCAAGAAGTTAAATAATCTCCTGCAAATCTGTTCATATGTTTACACCATTTTCCAAGTCCAGTCCTATAATGTGCCTTTGCATTTGATTTGATTTGGTTTTGAAAACTTGTATTGCGCATACCACATAGAACCTGGCAGAAACTGCATCTGAGCACAGCTGTTAATGTAAATGAACAAAAGCTGAATAATAATCATAGGCCATTATTTAAATAGGAGAGGTTTTCCTAAAATGTGGATGGGAATCAATTTCACGCAGGTTGGTTGGTAACATATTCCAAGCTTGTGGACCCACGATGGAAAAACATGTATCACCACGATGAACACATTTGGATGGAGAAATGACAAGAAGATTTTGGCCCAGAGATTGAAGAGGGATGTTTGCGTGATAGAAAATGATTTTTGAAGAAAGATAGGAGGGGCCAGGCCATGAAGGCACTTAACATCCAGACAGAGGGTTTTTACAAAGAACCTCTACTGCACTGAAAGCCAAGGAAGGCTCCTGCGAAATGGAGAGATAGATGAGTCCTTAGGCAGTGAGAAAAGAAGTCTGATGACTGCATTTTGTGCAACCTGAAGACGCTGTACACTGAGTGAAAACCCAGGGATTCATTTGTTAGGTTATTGCAATTTATATATACATATATTCAGCACTCGAATTTGAAGCAAGTCCATTTAACTTTGTGCACTTTGGGTTCAGATAAATCTATTTCAGCTGTTTCAAAGATAATATAATAAAAATATGTAGTAGTAAAAAATAAGAAGAATAGAAAATAGAAATATAGTTAATATTAAGTATTAGAAAAATAGGCACTCTTCACAAGTAAATTTGCAATTCTCCTTAGTGTAATGCCAGGACATGAACACCATTTCTTTTCATAGATGCCTGGTACTTAGCAAATCAGAGTTGTCATATTTCACAATGTAATGAGTTTTTGATGGACTTTCAAGGACTTTATTATACTATAGTTTCTTTGGAGCCCACTAGCTATGGCCTTCAGCAGTGGCCAGTGTACATTTTGGTAAACCTGGACACTGCTGCAGTTAGTCTCCCTGATTGTGGCAGCTTTTTGTGGCACAAGTAAAGGACGCATGTGGGGTAACAGTGATGTCACTAGTGATGTCATGTGGTTTGAAAATACAGCCGCAGGGTGACAGAGATTGAGATGCCATGCAAGGCCTTAATATCAGAATTAAGCTGTGTGATGTTGATACCTATGGGAAGATGCAGGCCAGGTCAAAACTTTGAACTTCGACCTCAGGCCTATTGAAATATCAAAAGGAGCATCCCTAGAATTTAGTAAAATGCAAAGGCACCGAGTTGAAGAAGAGTGTGCCTTAGAACTGTTATATTGTTGACTGTGTCCAATGGAGTCAAACAAAAAGAAACATGTGGTGCTGCAGATGCTGACTTCATATAAACTGGCAAAAGGCATCTTTGACAGATTTAAAACTGCAGCAGTGCACGTGGAAAGAAAAGATACATTGAAATACTGTGCATTTGGAAGATAAAAAGGAGGAATGGTGCCATACATTTAAGAAATAAAGTCGAGTGACAGATTGTCTTTAGTAGGAATAAAGAGACTTAAGTTCATCACATCAAATGACAACCTTTAAAGGGAAAGGCATATTTTGTTTTGTGCAAAGTGAATCCTGGTTTCTTATGTAACTACAGTCTATCTGTGTGAATAATGCCAAAATTGAACTAATATCTGTTCAAACAGTATGCTAAGAAAGATTGTATTGTAAACAATAGGCCCAGGTGCAGGACTGAAAAATAAATGTACACACATTGTGTTAATGTAAAATGCTAGCCTTTCAGAACTGCGGATGCAACTTCTTTTTCTCTCCGAGCTGAAACTATGACCCAAGAAACTTTGGTGGTGCACATTAGCAGGACAGTTTTGGAGTTTCATTTAGAAATACAAAGAAATGTTGGGAGTGAGATCAGAATTACAGTTGTACAGATAACACGGCAAGCTGAATTTACCTTTAGGGCAAGCCTCCCTATTAACTCTTCATTAGCCTTGAACCACATCTGTTGAAGATAAGGAGGGGAGGGTAGAAGAAAATGAGCCAGGCACAGGTCCTGGTCATGTCACAATGGAGAAATGGAACTTAAGAAACGGTTGGGGCTACTGTGAAACTGAGAAACACATGTGAAGCATTGGCTGATTAACATAGGAATACATTTTCCTTAATAAAAAAGAGCATTGTGCATTCCACCTAGCTCATCCAATACTCATATTAAAGGAGATAAGAAACCTGTCAGTACCATGTAAATATGAATTCATTCTGTGTGATGTATACAATTTTGAGTTATAGCAAAACTATGATTTTGGCATTCTCATAATTCTGAGGAAATGAAAAATTGGTAAAGTGTTAGATTGTGAAATTAAAATGTGAATTGGGGATTGTCATATGTGTTACTAGTGCAGGGACGTAGCAAATTGCTAAACATGGTAGCCAAAATACGATTTGTATTTTCTAACTCGCCATAACATGTGGAACTCAAAATCATACATGTGCCTGCAGTTATTGAAAAATGAAGGTAGCTGCCATGTTGTGAGATTTTAAGAAAACTGAAAAGGTAACCCCACCTGTTGCACAGCCGAGGACCACAATGATGACATCACAGATGACATCACTTATTACATGTTGTATGAGAACACTGATGACATTAAAGATCACATCACTGATTCCATCACTGGTGACAACACTAATTACATTGAATATAACTGATTAAATCAATAATGGAATTAGACATTTATAAGTTAGCTCATGAAAAGTTTGATTAACTTAATAACAATTAGGCCGCAGACTTGCCCATTACAAAGCCCAGGGTCACTGGCCAGCACCAAAGGCCATAGCTAGTGGTCAGTTAGTGTTACAAAATACCAATGTACATGGTTAAAATCCATGCCCAGTAGCCCATCACTGGTTTCAAATATACAGTCGGCCCATTAATACGTTAGAATATACAGTCGGCACATTCAAAGGCCATGGCAACTGGCTAGTATTGTGTTGAAGACCATGGCTTGTGGCTGGTTAGAGTATATAATATACAGTGCGCATAGCCAAAGTCCATCACGTATGGCATGTTAGTATTTGAAAATAGAAAGTGGACATGATCAAAAGATGTACAAACTGCTCATGGTCAAAGGCCATGGCTAGTGAGGCCCATTTATATATTAGAATATATAGTGGGCACAGCCGAATATTGTGGCCACTGGCCAGTATTGTGCTAAAGCCCATGGATAGCAGCTGATTAGTGTATATAATATACAGTGGACACAAATGAAATCTGTAGCCACTGGTTAAGGCCAAAGTCAAATGCTGGTGGCCTGTTAGTGTTTTAAAATATACAGTGCACATTTGCGAAGACTGTGGCCAGAGACCATGACTGAAGGCCATGATTTGTACCAATTCATTTGTTAAAATATATTTGCCCATGCACATTGACCGTGGCTGAAGGCCATCCTTAATGCTGGTTACTGTTGTAATATAATTAGTCATGCCATCAGTTATGTGATCTTTGATGTCATTATTGTGATCATAAACTGTGCAACAGGGGGCGTGAAGTTAAAGTGGCTTTAGCAGACTTTTAGATGTTTTGTTGTGTTAATTTCTCACCTCAACATCCCTGCAACTGAGGTTTTTTCCTTGAATATGCCATACATAATTGACACTAATAATACAGAGAATTGTGCAAATGAAAAAAATATATAATATGTAGAAAGTAAAATAAAAAGAAATTGTGCAACCACATTCCCCCCAAATAAACCTGTTGTTAAAAAAACGTATTTGCATATGTAGTTAACTTTTGAAAGTATTTGCATTTAAATGTACTGTTGATAAATAGAAAGTTAGTAAAGTGTTACAGTAACTGTGTACAAAGACTACACTCAATATATCTTAAAATAAATATTTATAAGACTACTGCCAATATGTATATGTAGATATGGTATTTAAAAAAAAAAAACAATTGGTTTTGTAGCCAAGGCTGTCAAAATACATGTGCGGCTAAATGCAGCAACAACTGGGGGGTCTACTCTCGACTCTGGGGGTCATTCCGAGGTTGGAGGTAAGGGATTACCGGCACCGGTAATGGTGCCTATGCCGGTAATTCCTTACCTCTGTATTCCGAGGTCCCTTTGCGGGTCCTTCTTTTCCTCCTGCTTTTAGCAGGAGTAAAGTACGGGACCCGCAAAGGGACCTTGGAGGTAATTACGGCACCGTAATTTACGGTGCCGTAATTTACTCCTTCCCCATTCCCATTGAGCCCTATGGGGCTGAAATGGGTATGGGGAAGGGCAAAAGTTGAATGGGGAATTACCGGTCCCTCCAACCCTGGAATGGACCGGAAATTACTCCATTCACCATGGAGGAGTCGGAGCGGTATTGGAGGCAACCATGGAGTAATTTACTCCATGGTTACCTCCAAACCCGGAATGAGGCCCTCTGACTTGGGATAACCGCAGCTATAATAAAATACATACTGATATGTTGTTTATTTTGACATACACTTTATTCAAAGGATCAATTAAAGGTCTTTGATTCATATTTACAGAATGTGTTTTTATTGTCTATTTTAATAACTGAAAAGTTGGCCCTGAAAAGGACTATTTTGGGGATAAGGAAAAAAGAGTGGCAAATGAGAAGGGCAAAACATTTGGATTAATGCCTATAACAAAAGGTAAAAAAAGATTTTTATTTCTTTTGCATTTTACATTTTTTTGAGTTTTTTTTCTAAAGCATGGGGTAAAAGAAATTGGCACTTAAATACATGCCTAGCATTGGCAATTGGCCTTGTGTTCCAAATGATCCTTGCCCAAAACGTCTACAGTGCCACCCCCCACCTCGATCGGACTGTAACAGGATTTGCACATCACAATAAAATTAGAAAGATCGAGTGCAGGCAGAATGAACTGAGGTTGGGTGTTATTTGGTGGAAAATAGTTGTTAATCAAATTGGAATCTGTCGCACAGATGAGAGATACTGCTGTGCTGATCTTACTCCATGTGCGTTGAGCTTATATTTCACATGAGTCTTCCTATACGATTCATCCACTTCATCCCAATGAATACAGACAAGATGTTTGTTGAATTAACGTAGATGTCTCCATGCTTTGTGATGGCTTGTGTGAAGGTCTCCTCTGAAAAAACTGTTTTGTTCCTTTACGCAGAAATATTGCCACCTGTCAGCTACTTTTTTTGTGCACATTGCTTCTTCCGCGGCGGTGAAGCTGAAGCCACCCACACCACCTCATCATCACTGCTGGTCATAGTCATATTGAAATGACTGTGGAGGAAAAATAAAAACTGTAATAAAACACAACACAAAAAGGGCTCTGGCATTTAATATACAAAATTACAAAAAATAAAACAAACTAAAACAACAAAAACGGACAAACTACAAAGCACAAGACAAAGGCCAAATGTATAGGAACAAGAAAGGTAAAAAAGTAATAGATACATCAGGGTGCTGCTTTTAAAAGTTCCTGAAGGCTCACAATGAAGTTCATCCACCAAGAGACAAAAAGCAATGACAGAAAAAATGAAAAAGTTGTTTGATAGAGAGGTATAACCACGGTTTTGTGATATAGCCAACCAAAATGTGTTTTCCGTACGGGAGGTGACCACCCAAGTGCAATGACGTGTTTGCGCCTAAATGATTGACCAATCACATTTCCCAATGAGAATTTGAAACCTGCACGTGGCTATATCCACGTCAATGGTACGCCCAATCACTTCAAAAGTTATGTTGATGCAGCTACACGGCTTTGTGTCTGTTTTTGACAGCAAATCGCATTATGGGCTGCATAGCCGCATCAACGAATGAGCCAATGAAAAGCTGAGATGTATTGACTTGGCTACACACATGCCGTTTGACGAAACTCACATTTGTGAAATGAACCAATAGGACGTCAACCTACTTCAACGTGGCTACACATCTTCTCTCCTGGTGCACCAGCCAATGATATATTGCACTGTGGCTCTACGCCTACTCGCCTACACGTGACTTTTATTTGTATCAACAAACAATTCAATCACATGTTGTTATGTACTGATGGGGGAAGGCCATGCCATTTGACGAAAACCACATGTGCAATATTAGCCAATAGGATGTCAACCTCTTTCAACACAACTACGCATCTTCCTGCCTGATGCGCCAGCCAATCATTTCACGTGGTGCGGCCCTGCACCTACATGTGACTCCTAACCACATCAACAAAATGGCCAATCAAATTTTGTGAGGTATTGACGCGGCCATGCTCATGCCGTATTAGGCCATACGTGCAATCAGAGCTGTCCAATAAGTGCATGTGGCATTGTGTAGCCAGGAATAATCACCCCACCCATGGAAAAGAAAGTTTGTATTTATTATTGCTATCAGTGCTTGTTAGTGAAATGTTATCCAAGTAAATGCAAGAACTTTCGGCACTTTAACCCTTTAATCATTCTTCCTTTTTGTCCACTTTTGCGATAATCCTCTTCTCCCTTGTATTGTAATTTGTTCAGTTTGTCAATTTTCTGTTTTAGTTTTTATGTTTTTTTCTTCAATGTTTTCTTTTTCTAAGGCATTGTCTTATTAGTGTTGTCATTTTTTTGTTTTACATATTCCTCCCCCATTTTACATTCCAACATGTCCCACCATGATGGAAGCAGCAGTGATGACAATGTCACTTGGGTCCCCAGACCGTCACCACCGAGGAAGAAAGCAATTGGAATGAAGACCATCACTGACAGTTGATGATACTTCCAGGTGAAAAAACAATGTTCTAAAAAAAGCAGAGGACGCACTATGCACATTATGCAAGGAAACTCTATGACTGGGCCCTTCTAATGTTCCATCACAAAGCCTAGGAACATCAATAATTATAAAGCATATGGTGTGAGTTCACTGGGATTATGTGGATTATCCCTCGAGCACCACAAAATAAAAATGCGTGGTCCTCATGCATTATGTGCACCGAAATAAGTACAACCTGCAGCACTTGCATCTGCCAGTGGGACATCACCAACACTGAATGAAGCCTCAACCTATGCACCAGTGTCAACTGCACTTACTGAAAAGCTTTCAAACACCCAATCTCCCAGTAATGAGAATCTTCTGTGAATGATGCCTTGCATCGGTAGCCAGAGGAGGTGCCACATTTAAGGATTGGGAGAAGTTAATATCTGAACACCAGATTAACTGCTGTCCTTAATTTCTTTTTTTTAAAGTGGCAATTCCCCCCTTTTTTTGCAAAAAGAAAAAAATACCAAAAAATATCCTTATTTTAATTTTAAGACTCTTTTTAAAATATTCCATCCTTATGTGTTTTCCTCCCCTTTTCCACCCCCTCTTTCCTTCCCACAAAACGGCCCTTCTAAGGGCAATCATTTAAGTTACACAAATAGTTAAAATGGAACACAGAGTGCAAAAATATATTACAATATCTATTTACTTTATTTTATACAATTTGAGTGCCTAAAATCCCCCAAAATGATTGTTTGTAACCACAGTTGCAATGTTAACAGGGGAGCCATTTAGCTGCAGATAGAACTACTGCAGTCATTGCTCGCCTTAGCTGGAGAAGCATAATCTATTCAGTTCTTTAAAATATTTAGCAAAAAATATATATATACATATACAAATTATACATTATCCCACTTTCTTCAAGTACATCAATATAACATGTGAAATACAATTGTAAACACTTTGATAAAATAACATTGTATCAAATAACACCCTTAAAAAATGACACTTTCAAAATGAAAGGGATGCTACAGTATACGGAAAAAATGCAGTTGTAATGAGGCCCTATGTCTTCAGTTTTACAAATAAATAAATTAAGATATTGCAATAGTGTAACGGTATTGTGAGTATACATCTTTTTTAAAGTACAGTCCTATCAATATTTCAAATAATAGGTTAAGAATACCAACTTTTGTATGTGTAAACATTTTAATAGATAGCAAAAACTACATTAATAACCTAACAAATGCCATTTTCATACTTCTAGTAAAATCTGTGTGCGTCCTTTGTTTGTCCACCGATTTCTAACCTTGGCTTTTCAACGCAGATGCAGAACTTCCTCTGTATCTACAGCTACATGTACTTTTTTTGCAAATTCAAAATCAAACTATGCTGTCCTTCAAAACTTCAAATAAAATAAGAGAACCCCATAGAGATAAAATAACACACACAAATAAAATTCTTTGATGTATCATCCACATAATAATATCATTCTTGCACAGAAAATGTATGGTCTGTAGATGCAGCTTTTAATATAAACGTGCCTACACGTACAACCAATAAAATGACAAAAAGCATTGATGCGCCTACGAACGTGCTTTTCAATAGACGCGGTTATAGAAAAACCCTGCCTATCTGCTTGCTGTTATACTAAAAAAATACAAATACATACTCCACTCCACCAAACTCCAAACAATTGTCCCTAACATGCCAACTAGACCAACCTCCACTCCCCATGGTCTTCCTCCACTCGCCTGGTCTCTGCAAATCCCAAAACACTCAATGCATCGATGATGCTATTCCACCCAAAATACCGGATATCCGCGGCTACCACACGTCCACAAACACACAATGTGCCATTTGCCACAAAATAGCTGCGGCTGCAAAGGGTGCAACATCTACCCATGCGTAGCAATGCCGCACAATGAGTGGCTTCTGGATAGCCACAGATAATTACAACAGTACCATCAACCAACTACAAACTCGAAAACAAACTCAGCAATCATACCCTGCTCATACAAACTACTAGCAATTCAAACTAGGAATAATTGTCCTGGAATGAAATAATGACTGCAGATATCATTGCGGGTTTCAAAACTGTGAGGTTGATCGAAGACAGTTGGCTGTTTTGTTTGCTGGCTTTTTGTGAGAAACTAAATATGAACATAGAGGTATTACAATGAAATGGTTAGGATTGTGGGAAAGCGTTGGTGTCCAAGTTGTTAAAAAAAAAAGTCTGAGAAATACAGAGCGGCCAGAAGTCATACTATTTAGTGTGGAGGAACTTATTTGGGGAATGTACAAGGTGTGCCTCTTACTATAATGATGAAACAAGACATGGGAAAACTAATTGACGCCTATGCACTCTCTCTAAACTTAGAGGACTGCAGTGGCATGGATGCTCTGTCTGCTGAGAATATGGACAATGAGGATAACATGTTCATGCTAGAGGAACCACCGTCCAGGCTTCAGCTGTGTGAACAGGGTGCTCATCAAGGGCAGAGTGGTGGATGAGGGCAGACCTGGGCACCTGGGGGACGACTCCAATTGTCTACACTTCTACCCCTGGCCTGGGAACCTATTGTAAGTAGCCTTTGGGAATTGCCTGAGCAATGGCCCTCAGTTGGCAATGGACCTGTGGCTACCAACAGCAGACGTGCTAATGTTGATATTTTGTCCAGAGCGTCTCTGAAGGCATTTGAATGCTCCATTGACCGCTACTATGCAGAGAATTGCTTTCTGGGATGGATTGAACAGTCCATAAGCAAACCAAAAGAGTCTAGTGCTCTTTGCCCCCGGCCAACTCAGGATGCAGATTCTCTGAATTGGGAAACTTTGGGGGGCATTGTGGACAGTAACTTTACTCAGGACTCCTGTCATCAAGTTGCAGGCCACACTGACTACCCTGGAACGGGAGAGGGCTTTCATTTCAGCAAGCTTCCATGTTTTTCTACAGAGATCAGGGACTGTGGCAGTCCACAATCTGAGCTGCCAGAACAATATACAGAATCTTGCTTTTTCCATTCTGGAGCTGCCAAACCTCTATCAGACACAAACACAGCCAAAGCATCTCTTGTTGTTCGCCATCTTAACAGTTTTACCGCAGCTTTTTGGCAATGGAAGATGTAATTTAGGTCTCTTAAAGCCTGGTATTAAAAAGATGAAATGAGAATGGACATCTGCCTAGATGTGATAACTGTGCTGGCATAGTTGATTGTCACTCAAGCTGTGGTGCCTAAAGTTTCTGTGACTTCAGAGGCCATCTCTGTATAGCTTGATCACTCTGAACCGGGTGTTAACTGCAATCAAATGAAGAAGCTCATGGGATCTGGTCCTGGTCCAGGGGAGGCTCTGAATTTTAGGCTTGCTCTTGGTGGAGCAATGACATTTGCGATTTCAAGACCCCTTAGAGGAATAAGATCAATCTCAATGTAGTTGTAACGCTCACCTGATTCTCGCAGAGGCGCCGGTCTTGACTGGGCGACTACCGTATCTCCAAAGGTGATGTGTAGCACCCGGTTGGCTCTTGGGCTGGACCTCTGTGCACTGTATGCCTGACGTGTAGAGTAAGATGTCTGCAGATAGAAAATATGGGGTTAATGAACTGGGGTTATTGGGGTGTCCCTATCTCTTTCCTCTTCTCCTCTCCTGTAGACCCCCAAAGGTTAACGCTCTCACCTTAGGTAAGTGAATGCCGAGCTCTCCATCTGCCTCGGGGCAGGGTGCTGTAACCAGTTTCTTCACTGGATAGGTAGCGCAGGCCTCTTGACTTCAGAGGACTGCTGTCCGTCGTTTACTGCACGAACGGTAAGTTTCGAGTCATTCAAATGTCTTTAAAGTCTTTAGTAATGATGTCTCTTGTTTTGCAGGGTTCCGGCGATGGCGGATGACGGGCTGAAGTGAGTTGAAGATGGAGCCCGTGTGATGAATAGAAGCGCCTGGAAGCACGTAAGTAAGCGCTTGTTGCCTGCTTTACGATGCGCTCTAACTGTCTTTTTATTTTGCAGGTACGAGTTCGGAGAGGCTGCAGGGTGCCGGAATACCCACTGGATTAGATGTGGAAAGGAGTAATGGCACGTGAGTATTAAAGTTCCCCAATGTCTTTAAACGATCCTTGTTTTGTCTTTCAGATGCGGGATGCAGCGCCGAAGGCCTCCGGAGCGTGCAAAGAGTTGGTAAGCTTTTGTCTTTCAGATGCCGGAATGCAGTGTGAAGACCTCCGGAGCGCACGAAGAGTAGGTAAGCCTTTGCCTTTCAGATGCCGGAATGCTAACCTGTTCTTTCTTGTCTTTATAGGTGTTGCTGAAGACTGGATTCAGAATGGTAAGCCTTTTTCCTTAGGCCCAGGACCGGATGCAGAAGACACGATGAGCGTTCTGCTGCAGAGGTTGCAGAATAACGCAAAGCAAGATTCATCCACTGGGTGTGGTTTAAATAGCCTCCTGTAGTGCTTCGGTGTCTCCTTCCACAGCCACGCCTAGGTAAGAAAAGAGTTCCTGCTTTCCAGAAGAGTTCCAGTGTTCTGAATCTAGGGAGTGGCTCCAGCCCCACCCAACAGGAAAAGTAGTTCCAAACAGAAGGGGATCAGAGGCTCAACTGGCAGGCAAGTAAGCAGCATGGTCTGCTGCAGGTAAGTCCACCCAAGCATTATGAGCCCGGCGCTTTCTGGGATGGATTGAACAGTCCATAAGCAAACCAAAAGAGTCTAGTGCTCTTTGCCCCCGGCCAACTCAGGATGCAGATTCTCTGAATTGGGAAACTTTGGGGGGCATTGTGGACAGTAACTTTACTCAGGACTCCTGTCATCAAGTTGCAGGCCACACTGACTACCCTGGAACGGGAGAGGGCTTTCATTTCAGCAAGCTTCCATGTTTTTCTACAGAGATCAGGGACTGTGGCAGTCCACAATCTGAGCTGCCAGAACAATATACAGAATCTTGTTTTTTTCATTCTGGAGCTGCCAAACCTCTATCAGACACAAACACAGCCAAAGCATCTCTTGTTGTTCGCCATCTTAACAGTTTTACCGCAGCTTTTTGGCAATGGAAGATGTAATTTAGGTCTCTTAAAGCCTGGTATTAAAAAGATGAAATGAGAATGGACATCTGCCTAGATGTGATAACTGTGCTGGCATAGTTGATTGTCACTCAAGCTGTGGTGCCTAAAGTTTCTGTGACTTCAGAGGCCATCTCTGTATAGCTTGATCACTCTGAACCGGGTGTTAACTGCAATCAAATGAAGAAGCTCATGGGACCTGGTCCTGGTCCAGGGGAGGCTCTGAATTTTAGGCTTGCTCTTGGTGGAGCAATGACATTTGTGATTTCAAGACCCCTTAGAGGAATAAGATCAATCTCAATGTAGTTGTAACGCTCACCTGATTCTCGCAGAGGCGCCGGTCTTGACTGGGCGACTACCGTATCTCCAAAGGTGATGTGTAGCACCCGGTTGGCTCTTGGGCTGGACCTCTGTGCACTGTATGCCTGACGTGTAGAGTAAGATGTCTGCAGATAGAAAATATGGGGTTAATGAACTGGGGTTATTGGGGTGTCCCTATCTCTTTCCTCTTCTCCTCTCCTGTAGACCCCCAAAGGTTAACGCTCTCACCTTAGGTAAGTGAATGCCGAGCTCTCCATCTGCCTCGGGGCAGGGTGCTGTAACCAGTTTCTTCACTGGATAGGTAGCGCAGGCCTCTTGACTTCAGAGGACTGCTGTCCGTCGTTTACTGCACGAACGGTAAGTTTCGAGTCATTCAAATGTCTTTAAAGTCTTTAGTAATGATGTCTTTTGTTTTGCAGGGTTCCGGCGATGGCGGATGACGGGCTGAAGTGAGTTGAAGATGGAGCCCGTGTGATGAATAGAAGTGCCTGGAAGCACGTAAGTAAGCACTTGTTGCCTGCTTCACGATGCGCTCTAACTGTCTTTTTATTTTGCAGGTACGAGTTCGGAGCGGCTGCAGGGTGCCGGAATACCCACTGGATTAGATGTGGAAAGGAGTAATGGCACGTGAGTATTAAAGTTCCCCAATGTCTTTAAACACACCTTGTTTTGTCTTTCAGATGCGGGATGCAGCGCCGAAGGCCTCCGGAGCGTGCAAAGAGTTGGTAAGCTTTTGTCTTTCAGATGCCGGAATGCAGTGTGAAGACCTCCGGAGCGCACGAAGAGTAGGTAAGCCTTTGCCTTTCAGATGCCGGAATGCTAACCTGTTCTTTCTTGTCTTTATAGGTGTTGCTGAAGACTGGATTCAGAATGGTAAGCCTTTTTCCTTAGGCCCAGGACCGGATGCAGAAGACACGATGAGCGTTCTGCTGCAGAGGTTGCAGAATAACGCAAAGCAAGATTCATCCACTGGGTGTGGTTTAAATAGCCTCCTGTAGTGCTTCGGTGTCTCCTTCCACAGCCACGCCTAGGTAAGAAAAGAGTTCCTGCTTTCCAGAAGAGTTCCAGTGTTCTGAATCTAGGGAGTGGCTCCAGCCCCACCCAACAGGAAAAGTAGTTCCAAACAGAAGGGGATCAGAGGCTCAACTGGCAGGCAAGTAAGCAGCATGGTCTGCTGCAGGTAAGTCCACCCAAGCATTATGAGCCCGGCGCTTTCTGGGATGGATTGAACAGTCCATAAGCAAACCAAAAGAGTCTAGTGCTCTTTGCCCCCGGCCAACTCAGGATGCAGATTCTCTGAATTGGGAAACTTTGGGGGGCATTGTGGACAGTAACTTTACTCAGGACTCCTGTCATCAAGTTGCAGGCCACACTGACTACCCTGGAACGGGAGAGGGCTTTCATTTCAGCAAGCTTCCATGTTTTTCTACAGAGATCAGGGACTGTGGCAGTCCACAATCTGAGCTGCCAGAACAATATACAGAATCTTGTTTTTTTCATTCTGGAGCTGCCAAACCTCTATCAGACACAAACACAGCCAAAGCATCTCTTGTTGTTCGCCATCTTAACAGTTTTACCGCAGCTTTTTGGCAATGGAAGATGTAATTTAGGTCTCTTAAAGCCTGGTATTAAAAAGATGAAATGAGAATGGACATCTGCCTAGATGTGATAACTGTGCTGGCATAGTTGATTGTCACTCAAGCTGTGGTGCCTAAAGTTTCTGTGACTTCAGAGGCCATCTCTGTATAGCTTGATCACTCTGAACCGGGTGTTAACTGCAATCAAATGAAGAAGCTCATGGGACCTGGTCCTGGTCCAGGGGAGGCTCTGAATTTTAGGCTTGCTCTTGGTGGAGCAATGACATTTGTGATTTCAAGACCCCTTAGAGGAATAAGATCAATCTCAATGTAGTTGTAACGCTCACCTGATTCTCGCAGAGGCGCCGGTCTTGACTGGGCGACTACCGTATCTCCAAAGGTGATGTGTAGCACCCGGTTGGCTCTTGGGGTGGACCTCTGTGCACTGTATGCCTGACGTGTAGAGTAAGATGTCTGCAGATAGAAAATATGGGGTTAATGAACTGGGGTTATTGGGGTGTCCCTATCTCTTTCCTCTTCTCCTCTCCTGTAGACCCCCAAAGGTTAACGCTCTCACCTTAGGTAAGTGAATGCCGAGCTCTCCATCTGCCTCGGGGCAGGGTGCTGTAACCAGTTTCTTCACTGGATAGGTAGCGCAGGCCTCTTGACTTCAGAGGACTGCTGTCCGTCGTTTACTGCACGAAGGGTAAGTTTCGAGTCATTCAAATGTCTTTAAAGTCTTTAGTAATGATGTCTCTTGTTTTGCAGGGTTCCGGCGATGGCGGATGACGGGCTGAAGTGAGTTGAAGATGGAGCCCGTGTGATGAATAGAAGCGCCTGGAAGCACGTAAGTAAGCGCTTGTTGCCTGCTTCACGATGCGCTCTAACTGTCTTTTTATTTTGCAGGTACGAGTTCGGAGCGGCTGCAGGGTGCCGGAATACCCACTGGATTAGATGTGGAAAGGAGTAATGGCACGTGAGTATTAAAGTTCCCCAATGTCTTTAAACACACCTTGTTTTGTCTTTCAGATGCGGGATGCAGCGCCGAAGGCCTCCGGAGCGTGCAAAGAGTTGGTAAGCTTTTGTCTTTCAGATGCCGGAATGCAGTGTGAAGACCCTCCGGAGCGCACGAAGAGTAGGTAAGCCTTTGCCTTTCAGATGCCGGAATGCTAACCTGTTCTTTCTTGTCTTTATAGGTGTTGCTGAAGACTGGATTCAGAATGGTAAGCCTTTTTCCTTAGGCCCAGGACCGGATGCAGAAGACACGATGAGCGTTCTGCTGCAGAGGTTGCAGAATAACGCAAAGCAAGATTCATCCACTGGGTGTGGTTTAAATAGCCTCCTGTAGTGCTTCGGTGTCTCCTTCCACAGCCACGCCTAGGTAAGAAAAGAGTTCCTGCTTTCCAGAAGAGTTCCAGTGTTCTGAATCTAGGGAGTGGCTCCAGCCCCACCCAACAGGAAAAGTAGTTCCAAACAGAAGGGGATCAGAGGCTCAACTGGCAGGCAAGTAAGCAGCATGGTCTGCTGCAGGTAAGTCCACCCAAGCATTATGAGCCCGGCGCTTCCAGCGCTGGGACTGGGCATATTTATGAGCCTGGTGCCACTGGCGCCAGGACTGGGTCCAAAAGGTCCCAATTCGGACTGGTTGGCACTCGGAACCTGGGTTATGGATCTGCTTCCAAGGGAGTTGGGAAAACCCTGACCTTTTGGAAGCAGAGATCATGACAGTACCCCCCCTCAAGGCCCCTCCCAAACCGGGCTTCTCCGGGGGTTTTGGCTTGTCAGGAAATGTTTGGTGAAATCTTTTGATTAGGCGAGGAGCGTGGACATATTCAGCAGGTTCCCAGGATCTCTCTTGGGGGCCGTAGCCTTTCCAGTCAATTAGGTAGAATAGTTTAGATTTGGAGATCTTGGAGTCCAGAATGCTTTTAACTTCAAACTCGAGTTCTCCATCAACTAGGATAGGTTTTGGAGATTTGGTTAGTCGGGTTTGAGGTTGCACGGGTTTTAATAGAGAGACGTGGAAGACCGGATGTATCTTCATGTGCGGGGGCAAGTCCAACTTGACCGCTACTGGGTTTACTATGGTAGTGATGGAATAGGGACCAAGGTATCTTGGGTTGAATGTGCGTGGCCCTCAGCAGGTAATGCCGCCAAGCCTTAAAGGCAGACTTGATAGCCAGAAGTTCCTTGTCAGTAATCGTGTAATTGATTTCAGGAGGCGAATTTGCGGGACCAAAATGCCACGGGATGCAACTGATTGGTTACCGGGTCCTTTTGTGATAGAACTGCCCCCATGGCAAGGCTTGAAGCATCAGTTTCCACGATGTAGGGGAGTTCGGGGCGAGGGTGTTTTAAGATTGGTGCAGAGATAAATTTAGTCTTCAAATCCTGGAAAGCTTGTTCCGCCTCGGTAGACCATTCAAAACGTTTGTTTTTCTTTAACAAGGCAGTGATGGGCTGGACTATTCGAGAGAATTCGGGGATAAACCTGCGGTAAAAGTTAGCGAAGCCTAACATGCTTTGCACACCTTTTACGGAGGATGGTGATGGCCATTTGAGAACTGCATCGACCTTCTTCGAATCCATACGCACTCCGCCAGGTGATAATATGAATCCCAAGAATTCAACTTCAGTCACGTTGAAAACACATTTTTCCAACTTAGCGAAAAGTTTGTGTTGACGCAATCTTTCGAGGACCATTTTCACGTGTTTCCGATGTTCAGATTCCGATGAAGAATAAACGAGGATGTCGTCAATGTAAACAACAACACATACATCTATGAGCTCTCTGAGGACATCGTTCATAAAATATTGAAAGGCGGCCGGGGCATTGCAAAGTCCGAAGGGCATGACCTGATATTCAAATAGCCCATACTTGGTGCGGAAGGCCGTCTTCCATTCATCGCCCTCTTTTACTCGTACCAAGTGGTAAGCTCCTCTAAGATCCAGCTTTGTATATATGCATGCTTTTCTGACTTGGTCCAGGAGTTCAGGGATCAAAGGTAACGGATATCTATTCTTAACGGTGATCTGGTTCAGGGAGCGATACTCGATACAAGTTCTAAGGTCTCCTTCCTTTTTTGGAACGAAGAACAAAGCTGAAGAAGCAGGGGACTTGGAAGGACGAATAAACCCATTTGCCAGGTATTGATCCAGGTATTGTCGAAGGTGAAGGTTCTCAGGCTCGGTGAGGGCATAAATTCTACTACAAGGAGGAGTAGATCCAGGTATCAGGTCTATCTGGCAGTCATAAGACCTATGAGGAGGTAGAGAGTTAGCCTGATCCTTCCGGAAAACATCTTGGTATTTTAGGTATTCGGGGGGTAACTGGGGAGTCTCTGAAGAAATTGCGGCCAGTGCAACACCAGGTGGAGGGTGACAAGTAGAGACACATTCTGGAAACTGGACCGTTCTTGCTCGCCAATCGATCAGAGGATTGTGTTTCTCTAACCAAGGTATTCCTAGAATAATCTGAAACTGAGGGGCCTTGATCACATCGAACACAATCTTCTCATGGTGTCCATCTTGACTTACTAGCGTCACCTCTTGAGTGGTATGCGTTACTGGCCCGGAGGCTACCTCCGTACCATCCACCGTAGTAATGACGTCCTTTACAGCCTTGGGACAAAGAGTTAGATTCATCCTCAAAACCATTTCATGATCCACATAATTGCCGATGGCACCGCTGTCGACGTAAGCTTCAATTGCATGTAATCGATCCGGGTTATCAGGGCTAATGAGGACCATAGGTATCACGAAATGCGAGGTCACGGAACTGGTTTTCACGCTCGGCAAGAGGACCTCTATTCTTGTCGGGCGAAGTCGTTTCCCTGCTCAGAGTTTGTAACTTTGGTAACTGCAGCTCCTACTGCCTTCTTGGCAGGTTTCACCGGACAGTCTCGAAGAAAGTGCCCTGAGTTTCCGCAATATAGGCATAATTGCAACTGTTTCCTCCTTTCCCACTCCCTTTGTGTTAGAGGACCTTTCAGACCCCCTATTTGCATGGTTTTCCCGGAGTCTACTCCTTTGGAAGGAGTTGGCGGTTTGGAAAATACTCGAGCATCAAACTTGGAACGATCGGCCTTCCTGTTCTGCAGCCTGTGATCTATTTGAACGACCAAGTCTATATAATCCGAACAGTCTTGTGGGGGATTCACTACTTGGGCTAAAACGTCTTTGAGCTCTCCACGTAGACCTCTATAAAACAGCGTAATCCTTTTGTCCTCAGGCCATTGAGTTTCTACTATTAGTCTATTGAAAGATGCAATATAAGCCAAAAGGTCTTGATTACCCTGTCGCAACGAAAGAAGCTCATTGTCCAAGGCATGCCCCTGTGAATGTCTTGCGAACAGTTTTTCCATACTAAGCTGAAAGGCTTGAAAATCATGGAGAACCGGATCATCTTGATTAACTAGAGGGATCGACCAGTCTGCCACATTGCCACTAAGGTACGAAAGTACAAAAGCTACTTTTGCTTGATCAGTTGGAAAGGCTGCTGGCCGGCATAAGAAGTGCAACCGGCACTGATTGATAAATACTGCAAACCTCTTTGGGTCACCAGAAAATCGTTCGGGCGGAGCCAGAGGTACATTCCCAGGTAGGTTGATCTGCACTGGATTCATAGAGGATGTTGAAGGAAGATTTGCCCCTGATGCGGGTAACGGGGTCTGTCCGGCTTGTGACTGTAGCACTTGTCTAGCAAGATTGTCTGTTCTCTCCTTGGAAATAATTAGTTCCCTTCTTAGAGCATTCGTTTCCTGACGAGCTGCATGCACTTCTGCCCTTAGTTCCCCAAGTAACCGGGCTAGGGGGTCAGTATCCGAGGTTTCTATAGCGCCTGGGTGAGAGTTTTGCGGTGGGCTTTGCGTTCTGTAACGCTCACCTGATTCTCGCAGAGGCACCGGTCTTGACTGGGCAACTACCGTATCTCCAAAGGTGATGTGTAGCACCCGGTTGGCTCTTGGGCTGGACCTCTGTGCACTGTATGCCTGACGTGTAGAGTAAGATGTCTGCAGATAGAAAATATGGGGTTAATGAACTGGGGTTATTGGGGTGTCCCTATCTCTTTCCTCTTCTCCTCTCCTGTAGACCCCCAAAGGTTAACGCTCTCACCTTAGGTAAGTGAATGCCGAGCTCTCCATCTGCCTCGGGGCAGGGTGCTGTAACCAGTTTCTTCACTGGATAGGTAGCGCAGGCCTCTTGACTTCAGAGGACTGCTGTCCGTCGTTTACTGCACGAACGGTAAGTTTCGAGTCATTCAAATGTCTTTAAAGTCTTTAGTAATGATGTCTTTTGTTTTGCAGGGTTCCGGCGATGGCGGATGACGGGCTGAAGTGAGTTGAAGATGGAGCCCGTGTGATGAATAGAAGTGCCTGGAAGCACGTAAGTAAGCACTTGTTGCCTGCTTCACGATGCGCTCTAACTGTCTTTTTATTTTGCAGGTACGAGTTCGGAGCGGCTGCAGGGTGCCGGAATACCCACTGGATTAGATGTGGAAAGGAGTAATGGCACGTGAGTATTAAAGTTCCCCAATGTCTTTAAACACACCTTGTTTTGTCTTTCAGATGCGGGATGCAGCGCCGAAGGCCTCCGGAGCGTGCAAAGAGTTGGTAAGCTTTTGTCTTTCAGATGCCGGAATGCAGTGTGAAGACCTCCGGAGCGCACGAAGAGTAGGTAAGCCTTTGCCTTTCAGATGCCGGAATGCTAACCTGTTCTTTCTTGTCTTTATAGGTGTTGCTGAAGACTGGATTCAGAATGGTAAGCCTTTTTCCTTAGGCCCAGGACCGGATGCAGAAGACACGATGAGCGTTCTGCTGCAGAGGTTGCAGAATAACGCAAAGCAAGATTCATCCACTGGGTGTGGTTTAAATAGCCTCCTGTAGTGCTTCGGTGTCTCCTTCCACAGCCACGCCTAGGTAAGAAAAGAGTTCCTGCTTTCCAGAAGAGTTCCAGTGTTCTGAATCTAGGGAGTGGCTCCAGCCCCACCCAACAGGAAAAGTAGTTCCAAACAGAAGGGGATCAGAGGCTCAACTGGCAGGCAAGTAAGCAGCATGGTCTGCTGCAGGTAAGTCCACCCAAGCATTATGAGCCCGGCGCTTCCAGCGCTGGGACTGGGCATATTTATGAGCCTGGTGCCACTGGCGCCAGGACTGGGTCCAAAAGGTCCCAATTGGGACTGGTTGGCACTCGGAACCTGGGTTATGGATCTGCTTCCAAGGGAGTTGGGAAAACCCTGACCTTTTGGAAGCAGAGATCATGACAGTAGTCTGATGGCCTTGTGACAAACTCTACTGTCCTCCCACATATTTTCAATCCTAATACAGTGACTTGCAATCTGTCGCTGAGATCCAGGCGAGACTCAGTGGAATGTCGATTGGTCATGGAGGATCGAATTACCAGAATGTTGAGGTTTTCTCGGCCTCTCAAGCTGCTCTCAGTATCACACTGGACCACAGATGCACAGAAGGCGAACCCTTGAGAGGCTGGAGAGACCAACATTTGATCGGCTGCTTTAAGGGACTGACACATGGCAATAAAAATGCCTATAAAAGATTATTAGTAGAGGGTTTGACAGAAGTGCTGGGGGTGAATGACATTTTTTTCAAACTGTTCCCAGTCGCCAGCATTCTATCAGACTGCATGTTTTCCAAAAGCTATAACATTTGTCTTTCTTTCACCAATTTCAACTTTTGCACCTGTATTTGTAACTATCGCAAGGTCCTGGCCTCTAAATGGATTGATGTTTTTGAAGATATCAGGGTGGAGTTGTTCCACATTCATGACCCTCGGTATCACTGGCTGGATGGGGGAGATGCCAGTGGTGTTTTATGTTTTGGACCAACAGTTGTGGGTCATCAATGTATTAAGCACATTAACTATCCTGAGCCTCTTGTTGATCCTGCATGTTTTATCATTGACCTGACCAGATCTCAACTGGATGTAAGGCTGAGGCAGCCCCCTCCAATATCCTTCCAAATCTCACAGCAGGACCGGGATAGGGTGTATGCCTCTGCCCTCTGGGCTACATGGACAAAGCAACAACAGTTACTTTAGGGCACCAGCAGCAGGGGATCCTTCACAGTGTCCTGGCAATGCCCTGCTCAACACAGCCTTCCATCCTGCTGATGAAATGTTTGTGTTGTCTTCCTGCCTTAGGTCTATCGAAACCCTGGTATTCATGTCTTGAAATGTGATGCGGATCAATTCTAAACTAGAACATTTTAAATCTTTTTTCTGTGTCAAGGAACTGATATTGTTTTAATATAGGAATCCCGGGCTATGCTGATTACAGTGGTAGAAGGATTCGCAACACACTCTGTACTGGCCCTTGAGAGTCTGAGGGGGCGAATCCATGGTGGGCTATGTATATTGGTCAAGCTCCCTCTCATGAGCAATGTTTTCCATTTTGAGTCTTCTCAGCCCTTCTTGCAAGGGGTGAGAATATCTAGGAGGGTGGTGAAGATATGCTGATGATCAATTTTTACAAAAGCCCCCAATGCTCAATTTGGTAAAAAGTGCCTTTCAACTTTAATACTAGTGATGGAGGGTCTGGGGAGTTGGACGGCCATAAATGAGGCACTCCTTGTTTTGGGAGGAGATTTTAATGCTAAACTGGGCAGTGAATTAGGCAACACTCTGTGTGATCTGTTTGAAGACAATTTGGCTGGTCTGCCTCCCCCTGTAATGAAAGATGCTTGAATTTGTAGGGAGGGGGCTATGCTCGGGAAGCTTCTTTACGGATGGGGATTGTGTTCAGTCTTAGAGTGTTTATTAGAGGATATCCTGGGGAATTATACATTTGTATCCACATTGGGACTCTGGGCTTCAACACTGTTTGTGCTGGAGGTCCTTTCCCTGCCTCTTGGTCGTGCACTGATTTGTGCAATATATAAAGAGTGCCAATGGGAGAAGCCAGAGTCTTATAGGCCTAATCTCCCTGTTAAATCCAGCTTTTAAGATCTTGAAACGGATCACTCTAAGGAGACTCAAGTCCGGAGCTGAGAACGCAGACATCTTCTCCCCTATTAAACTGGGCTTCAGGCCGGGTCTGAGAACAGTACAGCAGGCTCTGAATCTTTATTTGATTGTAGCACATTTGATTTTTGTTAAGGAAGAGCCTAGTTTCTTTGCTTTCATTGATTTGAGCACGGCATTTGACAAGGTCAATCGTGTTAGGTTGTGGAACGTGCTCAGATCCATGAATTGCCTTGGCCAACTGGTGGATTTGATTATAAGAATGCACCTCTCTATAATGGCCCAAGTGAGAAGTGGAGCTGATGGACAATGCACCCCCTCTTTTCAGGTGGAGTGTGGGGTGAGTCATGGTTGTGTTATGACTCCCCTGCTTTTTGTCTCTACACTAATAGCCAATACAGACATCCATTGAAATTATCTTCTGGGCAATAGACACCTGCTAGTGCTTGCATACGTGGATGATATGGTCTTACTTGCCGGCATCCCCAGATCCCTTACAGCGTTTGCTCGATGTCTTCTCTGGTTTCATGGATAATTTTGGGTTTAGCATAAATGCCTGGAATCGGTCATTATGGCCTGTTGCGGAAGGAAATGTCCCCCTAAGTCTGTAGTTATCTTTTGAAAAGGAGAGTAAATCCCTATAGTAAACCATTTTGACTATCTTAGAGTGAGATTCTCTGCAAATGTTGGGCCAGAGGCAGATACTGAGAAGCAGTCACAAAGGTTTAGGCAGGAAATAAGGGGGATATCCAGAGCTTTGGGATCATTTAAGTGAACCTGTTAGAATTGGTATTTAAAGTCTACCACAGCAAAGCTGCGTTAATGGCAAGATATGGTATGGAGCTGTGGGGCTTTACCTAATCAGAGCCCATCCAGGTGGCTGAGAATGACTTCTTTAAGACTTTTCTGGGGCTGCCTGGGTCAGCTCCTGATTTAGCAGTACACCAAGAGCTTGGTTGCCGGGTCTTGAGTGATCTGGTTGTAGCTTTACAGTCAGCCATTAGCTCAGAATTTGGGGAAAGACTAAAGCCACTTTGGCTCAGGCACTAATTAGCTTTTTTGTACCCAGAGACCCTCATCTAAAAATCCCTTGGCTTAGGTACATGAAAACGTTGCTGGCTGATGTAGGGGAAGGTTATTGTTTTCGTTCCCCAGTTTTGTTATCTTCTGAGACTATAAATTCTGTTAGAAGAAGTGCGCTTTAGTGTCTCTCGGCAAGAAGAGCGTCTTCAGAGCTTATGGAGCCTGCCAATAGGATACGTTCACTGATTACGTCCTTTGGTCTTCAAGAATACCTCAGTCCATGTCAGTGTTTTCCTGTATCAAGGGCTCGTTTCAACTGCAAACATCTGAGAGCTGTAATGTCAGTTTAGTCCAAAGGGACGACTGACCAGTTTTGTCTACTTTATAGGGCACCCAAAGAAGATCTGGCACACTTTTTTCTATTTCGTACCACCTTTTCAACAATTAGGGAAAAAATATTAAAACAGGTTTGCAGGCACTACAAGCCTGCATTACATTATTTGTTACAGGTTGATTCTGTCCAGGCGGGGTGGGCTGTACGGATGTTTTTAAAGCATGCTTTGCCATTTAGAGAATCTTTATTAGGGCTTGACTGTTCATGTGATGACTTCACTTGTTAGATGTTTTTATGGCCCAACCTTGAACATGGCAATGTTCATTTGCTATGTTTTTATGGTATGCCAGGTCTTACCGAAATAACATTCTTTTGACTAATTTAAAACTAATGGAACTATTTCCTCACACCATCTTTATCTTTTCCAATTTGACTCAGAGGCAAAAATGGAGAAGGACCACCAGATTTAATAGTAAAATTGATAAATCACTGAGAGATGTTGATAAAGTTGTTTCAGCATTCATGAAAGACCACAACCAATTATGGATTTCAAACAACAACATACCGTTCTACATGGCCAATTTCTACAGATATGATGGAGTTCACCTAACCAATGAAGGAAATGTGGTGTTCCTTCATAACATCAAAACAGTACTGCATTTGTGCTAAAATACTACACTCAGTGTACCCCAAAACAGTCTTTTTAAGGACTACCTATCACATAAAATAGAATAAAATAATAACCAAAACATTTTTTTTATTATACCCGCGACTACAGTTCATTGACTTTTATTATAACCACGGTTACAAATTGTTACTTAAGGGGAGCTCACATTGGGGTTTATAGTACAATTGAACTTGAAAGATCAATACAGTACAACACTGTTCATGTAGTTATGTAAGGTAGCTGAACAGAAAGAAAGCAGACAATAATACATGACAGTAAACTAGGTAGGGAAACATTTATTAGGCACAAGATATAATAGCATGAGTGACAATACACAGACTATAATACAGTATATGGGGCATCTAAAATTAGAGTAAGATGGCTCCTTTTTATATTATTTTTATAACTATTTTCTTCTGTTTTTCTCCACATGTATGAACGTCTGAAAACACACAGCCAAAATGCATGACTCCCAAATACCTACTGTGTCACTGCCAATGGCCATGGCCGGTGATTTTTCACCCCCAAAATCACTATATCTATAAAACTTTTAAAAAGAAATACAACACTGGCACACCAAAATATATAGCTGCGGGCACGGAACTACTCTTACCCATGGTTATCTGTAGTCCTTCCCAGCATCAGATATAGCCACAATTATCACTAACCGTCCCAAAAAAATGAATGTTTTCCTGCCCTCAGGCTCTCACCGTGTCCCCCTCATCTGTGCCAGCTCCCACCACTTCCCAGATGGCCTCCTCACCTCTGCTGCTATCTGCTCCCTTTCCCCCCACAACACATGCTGTTTCTGTGAAGCAGTTTTCTTTGAGATGTCAGCTATTCAATCAAGGCTTTAGCTGAGGTTACAGAAAGCTTTGAGTTGCAAACTCAGTCTATACACACCTTCCAGCTCCCAAATTTCACTTGGTGCCCTCTAGCCACGCCCCCACCTCTAGTCTGATGGCACGTGCATGTTTTTTGACCTGCAAATAGATTTTTTCCTGCGTTTCATTTACCCAGATCCTCGGCTATAGCCGGCGATCCCTCTCGCTTCGAGAGAAAAACAAGATGGCAGTCGTTTCATTTCTAAAAAACCCTGGTTTTGGGTAAATCCCCAAGATATAGATAGCTATTTTTGAGAAGGGGGCAACCCCTTCTCCATCGAATATTTAAATAACTAATGCACGGAATTACCCCAAACCACGCATTGATCGGGAGCCAATGCTTCATGCCCAAGTTGTTATAGACCTGGTCCAAATCCATCCAGCGGTTTGAGCTGTGCACTTTGCCAAATACTGACCTTGTTTGTCTATGGGAAAAATAATGTAAATTAGGCCACACTTTTGGAAAAAGAATATTTTTTTTATGCTTAATACCTTTTTTCTAGAATCCTTATGAATATTTCAGCCAAAGCCATAACTCAAATAAAATGTTATTAACCATAGAATATTGAGGGGTTCCTATGGGAGTCACACTCATCTTAACTATAAAGCGGCTATCGCTGCCCTATAATTACACGGCATGCGGTAGCCATGCAGAGTTTGGTGGTATTCTGTCAAGAGGGGGCACAATTAGAAGGGGGTCCCAAAATATTCTAAAGGCTTATAAATGTGGTGCCATTTGACAAATCTGCACACACGTTTGCAAAACAATTTTAAATCTCGATATACATGTTCTTGTAAATTTTGGTGGGATTTTCTCAAGAGGGGGCTAAATTAGAGAGGGTCTCAACATTTTCCGATGGCTTATAACTTTGTTGCCGTTTGACAAATGTCGAAAAGTGTTTTCAGAAAGATTATAGACCCAACCTTGAATGTTTGTGTAAAGTCTAAATACATTTTGTCAAGTTGGGGGCGAAGTTATATGACTATTGTATGTTCATACATTTTGACACTTTTGATAAAAAAAAAAATGGGCGGATTTCAAGCAAACTCATGTAAGGATAATTGGCTAGGACCTGAAAGCATGGTTTGCAAATGTGCCTATGTTTTATTTTTTGACAAGTGTCATAATGTAGGCACAAATAATAGTGATATATCTTTGGTGCCATGGTATAAGGTCATAACCCGGACAATCTGGCTACTGCAGATAAAAGCGAGGGATGAAAAATGGTGTTAAAGTGGCCATGTCCACCTGGGACCGGCTATGTCATAATGTCATTCGAAAGTAGGATAGGTTTGAAATGGAAAAAAAATGTGCTTGTGCTAATTTGGTCATAGGGTTCTGACTTCGCCTTTTGCAGGCTGCCATGGAAAGGTAATAGGGGCTCTGTACTGAGCCCCACCTTCTTCTACATGATGGCCATCTTGGAAATGGATTTTCCTTCCTACAGGCAGGCGTCCCTCTGTACGAAGAGAAATCTATTTTTTAGTACCCCGGGTTACCGCTTTGGGAACCCGGGGTGCAAATGGCCTTTATCCTCCATTGCAGTGGGTGCAATGGAGGATAATGGTATGGAGCCCTTTTTATTTATTTATTTATAACACACCGAAGCTCGCAGGCATCAGGGCGCACACAGACACACTGCACTTTATTTTTTGACAAGTGTCATAATGTTGATACAAAAAATAGTGCTATAACTTTGGTGACTGAGGTATAGCCTGTAGCCATGGGTAGTGGTCCAATTGTCCAGGTCATGATATAAGGTCATGACCCAGATAATCTGGATACTGGCCTTGACACAGAGGGATGAAAAATGGTGTTAAAGTGGCCAGGTCCACCTGGGACCGGCTATGTTATAAAGTTATTTGAAGGTAGGCTAGGTTTGAAAGGGAAACAAAAGTGCTTGTTGTTAGGAAAGATTTCATATTAGAAAGTAATTTTCCCTCCATGTGTCAACCCCCAAACTTTTTGCTGCTGTTAACACCCTGATCTAACCTTTGCCAGAGAAGCGCAGCCCTCAGCCGCACTCCTCTGGGATTTCGCTCACTTCTTATGGGGAAACTGACATCCCCTTAAGACAGTCAGTACTGGGAGAATTTGTTTCCCTTAGTCCTTTCCTCATGTTGCAGCTTTTGTGCACCATGTAACAAGAATGCAATGTAACTTACTTTTCTTGCACCCCCATCTTGGGCCAGTAGAAGTGCATGGATAACCCTTGCTTGGTCCTCTTAATACCAAGGTGACCAGCAAGGGGCACTTCATGTGCCAGCTGCAGGAGGAAGGGTCATACAGCAAGGGGAACCACCAACCTCCTATGGTCTCCTTCTCTAGACTCTGTAGGCTCACTCTACAGGAGCCCACCTTCTCAATAAATCTGATGCTTCCCAGGAGGTTCACCCTCAAGCTGGGAGCAGGCCAGCGGGGGTGCAAGTAGAAAGTCACTGCAGGAGTTGTGCCTCCTGCCAGTTATCTGGTAAGAGTGGTTCAACAATCCAAGCTCCATTGGTACCACTGCCAGCTGTGAGGGTACCATTTGAGAGGGTAGGGATCGACATAGTTGGTCCTCTTGACCCCCAAACATCCTTGGGCAATAGGGCTATCCTGGTGCTGGTCGACCATGCAACCAGGTATCCTGAGGCCATCCCATTGAAAACTGTGACTGTCAAGTCAGTTTCAAAAGCTTTACTTGGCATCTTTACTAGGGTTGTCTTCCCTAAGGAAATTGTTTATGACAGAGGCAGCAACTTTATGTCAAAATATATGCAGGCTATGTGGAAGGAATGTGGGGTCACCTATAGGTTTTCTTCCGCATACCACCCCCAGACCAATGGTCTGGTGGCACGGTTTAACAGGACATTGAAAAGTAAGATTGGGCTCTGGAAGAACCTCAAAGAAGAAAATGGGATCTTCTTTTACCATGCTTACTGTTTGCCTACAGAGAGGTACCACAAGAGGATGTTGGCTTCAGCCCCTTTGAACTTCTGTTTGGTCACCCTGTGCGGGGACCCTTAGCCATAGACAAGGAGGGATGGGGGATGCCCACTCCCCCCTTTACTACCAATGTAGTAGACTATGTGTTAGGGCTCCAAAAAAGAATGGTACTCCTGATGGGTCTGGCTAGTGACAAGTTGAAAGCAGGACAAGCTCTGGTGAAACATTGGTATGACCAGAAAGCTTCCATCATTAACTTTACACCTGGTCAGAAAGTCCTGATCATGAATCCCATAAGGCCTAGGGTTTTTACAGGATAAATGGTCAGGCCCTTACACAGTGTTGAGGTCAACTATTTAGTGGACCTTGGAAGGTCGGGACAGGCTCCAAAAGTGTTCCATATACATAGGCTGAAGGCTTTCATCCCAAGAGTTGAAATCGCAGCACTGCTATTGGCTTTAGATGTTGAGGAAGAGGAGTCTGAACCTCTTCCTGACCTATTCCAAAGCAGTCCTTCAGATAACTCCATTGAGGGTGTCCTAGTGGCCCCTCACCTGACTTCTGATCAGCAGGCTGAGGTGAAAAGTTTGCTTAGGCAATTTTCCCCCATGTCTTCACAGTCCCCTGGTTTGACACCTTGGTGCAAACTTAACATAGACACTGAATACAGTGTACCTACCAAAAGTAGGGGATACAGAATGTCAGACAAAGTACAGTCTTATATTAAGACAGAGGTCAACAAAATGTTGGATCTTGGGGTGATTGAACCCTCTAGTAGTCCATGGTCCAGTCCTGTGGTTTTGGTTCAAAAAGCAGGTACTTCTGAATTGTGGTTCTGTGTGGATTACAGTGCTCTGAATGCTGTCACCAAGACAGATGCACACCCCTTGCCTAGAACAGATGAGCTGGTGGATACCTTGGGCGCCTCCAAGTACCTCAGCACGTTTGACCTCACTGCAGGCTATTGGCAAATAGCCCTTGCAGAACATGCCAAGGAGAAGACAGCTTTCTCAACTCCAGAGGGCCTTTACCCATTCAGGGTAATGCCTTTTGGGTTGAAGAATGCACCTGTCACATTCCAGAGGCTTGTGAATCATGTGTTGAATGGGTTGGACGAATTCTGTCTTGCATATCTGGATGATATAGCAGTATTCAGTGCCACCTGGGAAAACCATGTGAAACACCTTGCGATTGTGTTACAGGCTCT
Organism: Ambystoma mexicanum; assembly: GCF_040938575.1. Classification (NCBI taxonomy): domain Eukaryota; kingdom Metazoa; phylum Chordata; class Amphibia; order Caudata; family Ambystomatidae; genus Ambystoma; species Ambystoma mexicanum. Next base: position 1,012,520,031 of record NC_090928.1, read on the forward strand.
TCAGAAGGCCCACTTTACCATAAAGGCCAGCAAATGCCAGATTGGACAAGGCTCAGTGGTTTACCTTGGACCTGAAGTAGGTGGAGGGAGGATACTGCCTCTACCTAGTAAAGTACAAGCAGTACACGACTGGCCTACCCCCACTACACAGACCCAAGTGAGAGCCTTCTTAGGACTCACTGGGTATTACAGAAATTTCATGGCAGACTATGGCACCATAGCTGTCCCACTGACTGTTCTCACTACTCCAAAGAAATCCAAGAAGGTAACTTGGACTGAAGAGTGTGAGAAGGCCTTCAATGGCTTAAAAGACTCCTTGTGCCAGGCCCCTGTGCTCAGGGCCCCTGATTACCAAAGACCATTTATTGTGCAGACAGATTCCTCTGACACTGGGATAGGAACTGTACTATCACAAGTAGATGAGAAGGGTAAGGAACACCCTATTGGCTTCATTAGTCGCCAGCTTAAGGACAGAGAGGTCAGATGGTCCATAGTAGAGAAAGAATGTTTTTCTGTTGTGTGGGCCCTACGGAAGCTGAGGCCCTAACTCTATGGGACCCACTTCACTGTGCAAACTGACCACAAGCCCTTAAAGTGGCTAATGAACATGAAGGGAGAGAATCCAAATTTGATTAGGTGGTCCATAAGTCTGCAAGACTTTGACTTCACTATTGAGCATAGGCCAGGTGTCCAACATAGCAATGCTGATGGGTTGTCCAGAATGTTTAACCGACCTGAACAAGAAACTCATCCAGGGGTGGATTAGTTCCCCCTGTCCTTAGTCTGGGAAGGGTGAGTGTTAGGAAAGATTTCATATTAGAATGTCATTTTCCCTCCATGTGTCAACCCCCAAACTTTGTGCTGCTGTTTTACACCCTGATCTAACCTTTGCCAGAGAAGCGCAGCGCTCAGCCGCCTTCCTCTGGGCTTTCGCTCACTTCTTATGGGGAAACTGACATGCCCTTAAGACAGTCAGTACTGGGAGACTTTGTTTCCCTTAGTCCTTTCCTCATGTTGCAGCCTTTGTGCAACCTGTAAGAAGAGTGCAATGTAACTTACTTTACCGCACCCTTGGGTCTCTAGTCATTTCCAAGGCCCTAGAAACTCTCGCTGGACATTTTATGAACTGTGCAGATGTGTCACGGACAGGACTGGTGGCAGCTATCATTTTTCTTATGTTTTGAACCCTTTCTTGCCATATTATCCACGCTTGCCGTGTTTGGCACGAGGTTCTTTGTCCTGTCCTGTGGCCATCTTGCCCCTTCACCTTCTCCAGGTCGAGCAGACCTGCGTCAGTCCTTATTTGGTCATGCACTTTCCCGCGAAACCCAAAGCTTTCGTGGGCTTCTGCATGCCTTGTGTGTGTGCCCCCACGATGTGGGCTGGGATGTCTGTTCCCAATACGCTTCCTGGGTGCCAGAGAGTCTGGAGTGTCCTGAATGCCTGGGACTACTGTCGTCCGTGATTGGTCCACGTATGGAGTGAGTGTTTGTGAGCAGATCTCCCATTGGGTCCTCTCCGTTTTGGCGCGAAGGGAACTTTGGATAAGAGGAGGCCGAAAACACCACTACCAGGTCGATCTCCTGAGTTCACACGAACAAAGGATAAGGAGCCAAGTATCCTGCAACAAGAAGCCGAGTCGAGGAACCGCTGGTCACTCGCTGGAAGGTTTGGCACCTATGAGACCCCTCTGCATCTGATCGTCCTAGAAGGTCTGCGAAGGCGCTTCGACCCATTGGAATAGTGGGACCAACTATTCTCGGCACCTTCATCAAACCCTGCAAGTAAGCCTCTTCGGAAGTGTGCCTGGGCCAACCAGTGGTCTGACCAGCATACACAGGACGTTTGCTCTGTCACCGCCGTGGTTTCAAGGAAGCCCTCGAAACTTGGTATACTGCTTGCTCTGTGTCCACGGCACCCTCTCACCACATTTCGTACTCTTGGCATTCCCAGGTCTGAAGTGAGACGAGTGCGCCCGGACCGGAGTAACCGCGGTTTCCGTGTTGCCCTGCTGTGGCAACGACCTGTGCAAGTTCGCTGCACTTGTGACCCCCTTGACCCTGAAGCCTGCTACTGCGGAAACTACACAGTGTCGAGACGTCCTGATTGTCGCATTCGAACCTGCCAGCGAAGTAGACTGAACTGGGGAAGTCTGGGTCTGTCTGTGTCGGGGACCGGTGAGTAGTCCATACCCCAACCGGTGGCCCCTAGCACAGGAGCCCATTTCTTTTCGCATGACGTGGCCCCCGAGGGCCCCTTTCCACCGCTATTGCGAAATAGCGACTCAATCCCGCACTCTCAACCTGCCTCTGCCCACAAGTGGAGGTCCTGCTTGAATAGTGGGGGCTTGTTCTTCATAGACCTTATCCGCCTTCCTGAGCTGCTAGTGACCCTTGAAGGGACCCTATTTCGTCCAGTGGTACAAGCGCGTGCATGTACTATTGAGCATAAGGCTCCTCTCTTCGTAGGGCTTGGACTGCCGCTTAGTTAGGTGTATTCTTGATGTGGAACTGGGTCTAAAGATTACTTGCACTGCCTGTTTTCCTCCCCATCTAGGTGGTCTACATATTTCATGCTTCTTAATCCGTTAGACCCCTCTTGTCTTGTGTATATATCGTGTTGATTGTGATGTGCTGGTTTACTTCAGTATTATTGTGATTCTTTGCTATGGTCTATATTACAAAGGCCTTGTAATAAATGTGCCTATATTTTTAATATATAACCTGTCTGGAGTAATTTGTATCCAGTAGTAGTAAGTGTCCTTAGTTTTTATTGCTCATTGAGGTCTTTCAGTCACCCTCACCCCTCTTGAGACTTAGTCTTGACCGTCTGCCATAGCTACCCTGATTGGTCTGGCTTGTCCAGAGGTTACCCTGTTCCAAGAAACTAGGTTGGCCTTCTGAACCTCTGCCCCTCCAGGTCAGAGTTCAGAAATCCCTCTTAACACTTGTAGTAATATGGTCGTAGGGTTCTGACTTTGCCTTCTGCAGGCTGCGTGGAAATGGAAGAGGGGTTCTGTACTGAGCCCCACCTTCTCCTTCCATGGTGGCCATCTTGGAAAAGGATTTTCCTTCATACAGCGGGATGCCGCAAGCGTCTCGCTGTAGGAAGATAAATCTATTTTTTAGCACGCTGGGTTCTCGCTTTGGGAACCAGGGTTGTTAATGGCCTTTATCTGCCATTGCAGGGGCTGCAATGGAGGATAATGGTCCGGAGCCCTCGTTATTTATTTATTAATTTATAACGCGCCAAAGCCCACAGGCATCAGTGCTCACACAGATACACTTTGCTTTGGCCGATAACTTGGCTGCCGCGCCGTTATCCCCCATTCCATTCCCTGGAATGGGGGATGAATGCCACATTATTCCCATTAGCATAACACAGAATGCTAATGGAAATGTTGGAAAGACGTATTGAGTCTATGTATGGTCACGTGGCACTGTCTGGAAGGTCCACAGTGACATCAGATGTCGACGGAATCAAAAACAGTGGGAAAAGTATAGACGTTAAAAATGATGCTAGAAGTGAGGCAATGGCAGAGTTTTAAGGTGAAATGTTGTAAATTGGACACAAGTGTTGCTATATTGGGGTAAGTATGATATCAATAAGTTGTAGGAAAATAGCATGCACTGGTAAAAACCCAGGGAATTCTCTGAACAAAAACTTTGTTAAAGAGACGTTATGGTTAAGTTGCACCAATAAATATCCATACAATTCAATGAAAAAACTTTGTTAAAGGGACTTTATGGTTAAGTTGCACCAATAAAACTCTATATAATTCAATGAAAAACCTTTGTTAAAGGAACTTTATGGTTAGGTTGCACCAATAAAAACCTATGAAATTAAATGAAAAAACTTTGTTAAAGGGACGTTATGCTTAAATTGCACTAAGAAAAACCTATGAAATTCAATGAAAAAATGCATTTAAGCAGACGTTATCGTTAAGTTGCACTAATAAAAACAGATGAAATTCAACGGAAAATCATTGTTACAGGGACGTTATGGTTACAGGTAAAACCTAAAAACCTCAGAAATTCGCCAGTTATGGTAAGCTAAGCAACCATAACTCATGCCACCACCATGTATTGCTAAGACTAACACCAAGGACATCAAAGATGACATCACAAATGTGAGGGCGAGAAGTACAAAAAGGGGGTATGGAGAAGTGCAAAACAAGGGGGGGTGGAGAAGTGCAGGGTGCAGCCAGCAGGTGGCTCATAAGAGCAGAGAGAGGTGACTGTAGGGTTACAGATACAGACCACACATGCTGCGGGACCAAAAGGCAGTGCGAGATGCAACTGGACAAGCAGGGACCTGGGTCAGGTGAACAGTGCGTGGAACAGATGGGTCATCAGCAGGGGAGAGGAAGAGAGAAAGCGGAAGCGAAGAGGAAGGTCTTGAGTTGCTTCCGGAGCTGAAGATGGTTCTGCTCAAGTTTGAGAGAGGCAGGGAGGATGTTAGAGAGGGAGGCCCTAGGGAGGATGTTACAGAGGGAGGGAGGCCCCAGCAGAAGAAAGAGATCGGCCCCCAACTCTCTGGCAGGGAAAAGCGGCTGTCCCTCAGAGAGATGGACTTGGATGAGCGGAAAGCTCAAGAAGGGAGATGCCTAGGAATAGAGAGTTGGTGGTAGTGCAGACTCAGGCCCCAGAAAGCCTTCTGGACAATGCAGAGGATCTTGAACTTGATCCTTGCTGCCACTGGGAGCCAATGAAGAGATTTCAGAGCTGGTGAGATATGATCCCTGAAATTGAGGTCAAGGACAAGTCTTGCAGTCCTGTTTTGGATAAGTTGTAGAGGATGTAGAGTAGAGGCAGGAAGATTTAAAACGAGGTTGTTGCAGTAGTCCAGCCTTGAGAGAACCAGGGTTCTGGGGACGGTGAGTGTCTGGGGGAAAGTGAGGAAGGGAAGAATACCTCTGAGGCAGTGCAGCTGATAGTTTGACCTCTTAGAGGGGTCAGAAATATGAGGCGAGGAGGAGAGGGTGGAGTTGTAGATCAACCCAAGGTTCTTAGCATCACAGGTAGGAGAAGGAAGAGGACCCAGAGTGGGTGGCCAGAGAGATGGAGGGCATGAGGGAGCTTGTGTTCCGATAAGGAGGATCTCTGTCTTACTGGCATTAAGGCAGAGATCATAAGCGACACACCACTCCTGAATTGCAGAAAGACAGTCAGGAAGGAGAGAGGGAGAAGAAGCTGCAGAGGGGAGCCTGAAAGAGAGCTAGGTGTCATCCATACAACACTAAGCAAAAACAAAGAGGTTATGGCTGGAAGGTTTAGAATGGATCTTAACCACTGGCATTGCTCTGGGCAACCCTCCAGACCACCGTTCTTCGCCTGCCAAGCCATTACAGAAGGGGAAAGACCATGTGCAAATCAGGCTTGGCCCCATCCCAAAAGCGGCAGTCCAGCCCAAACTGCTAGGTCACATCCCTTCTGCACGAGACCACAAGCATCCCCAAACATGTTTCTCCCTTGTTGGGGCTCATCAGTGAGGAGTAGCTTGGGTCTCTAGGCCCAGCAGGCACGGGACCCACGTCTGGGATATACCCGTCCCACTTGGGGTGACAAAGCAAAAACAAAGAGGTGATGGCTGGAAGGTTTAGAATGAATCTTAACCACTGACGTTGCTCTGGGCAACCCTCCAGACGACCGTTCTTCGCCTGCCAAGCCATTATAGAAGGGGAAAGACCATATGCAAATCAGGCTTGGCCCCACCCCAAAAGCGGCAGTCCAGCCCAAACTGCTAGGTCACATCCCTTCCCAAGGGCGAAACATGTTTGGGGATGCTTGCGGTCTCGTGCAGAAGGGATGTGACCTAGCAGTTTGGGCTGGACTGCCGCTTTTGGGGTGGGGCCAAGCCTGATTTGCATATGGTCTTTCCCCTTCTGTAATGGCTTGGCAGGCGAAGAACGGTGGTCTGGAGGGTTGCCCAGAGCAACGCCAGTGGTTAAGATTCATTCTAAACCTTCCAGCCATCACCTCTTTGTTTTTGCTATGTCACCCCGAGTGGGACGGGTATGCCCAGACGTGGGTCCCGTGCCTGCTGGGCCTAGAGACCCAGGCTATTCCTCACTGATGAGCCCCAACAATGGCGAAACATGTTTGGGGATGCTTGTGGTCTCGTGCAGAAGGGATGTGGCCGAGCAGTTTGGGCTGGACTGCCCCTTTTGGGGTGGGGCCAAGCCTGGTTTGCATATGGTCTTTCCTCTTCTATAATGGCTTGGCAGGAGAAGAACGGTCGTCTGGAGGGTTGCCCAGAGCAACGCCAGTGGTTAAGATTCATTCTAAACCTTCCAGCCATCACCTCTTTGTTTTTGCTTTGTCACCCCGAGTGGGACGGGTATGCCCAGACGTGGGTCCTGTGCCTGCTGGGCCTAGAGACCCAGGCTACTCCTCACTGATGAGCCCCAACAAGGGTGAAACATGTTTGGGGAAGCTTGTGGTCTCGTGCAGAAGGGATGTGGCCTAGCAGTTCGGGCTGGACTGCCCCTTTTGGGGTGGGGCCAAGCCTGATTTGCATATGGTCTTTCCCTTCTGTAATGGCTTGGCAGGCGAAGAACAGTGGTCTGGAGGGTTGCCCAGAGCATTGCCAGTGGTTAAGATTAAGTCTAAACCTTCCAGCCATCACCTCTTTGTTTTTGCTATGTCACCCCGAGTGGGACGGGTATGCCCAGACGTGGGTCCCGTGCCTGCTGGGCCTAGAGACCCAGGCTACTCCTCACTGATGAGCCCCAACAAGGGTGAAACATGTTTGGGGATGCTTGTGGTCTCGTGCAGAAGGGATGTGGCCTAGCAGTTCCGGCTGGACTGCCCCTTTTGGGGTGGGGCCAAGCCTGATTTGCATATGGTCTTTCCCTTCTGAAATGGCTTGGCAGGCGAAGAACGGTAGTCTGGAGGGTTGCCCAGAGCGTTGCCAGTGGTTAAGATTAAGTCTAAACCTTCCAGCCATCACCTCTTTGTTTTTGCTATGTCACCCCGAGTGGGACGGGTATGCCCAGACGTGGGTCCCATGCCTGCTGGGCCTAGAGACCCAGGCTACTCCTCACTGATGAGCCCCAACAAGGGCGAAACATGTTTGGGGATGCTTGTGGTCTCGTGCAGAAGGGATGTGGCCTAGCAGTTCGGGCTGGACTGCACCTTTTGGGGTGGGGCCAAGCCTGATTTGCATATGGTCTTTCCCTTCTGTAATGGCTTGGCAGGCGAAGAACGGTGGTCTGGAGGGTTGCCCAGAGCATTGCCAGTGGTTAAGATTAAGTCTAAACCTTCCAGCCAACACCTCTTTGTTTTTGCTATGTCACCCCGAGTGGGACGGGTATGCCCAGACGTGGGTCCCGTGCCTGCTGGGCCTAGAGACCCAGGCTACTCCTCACTGATGAGGCCCAACAAGGGCGAAGCATGTTTGGGGATGCTTGTGGTCTCGTGCAGAAGGGATGTGGCCTAGCAGTTCGGGCTGGACTGCCCCTTTTGGGGTGGGGCCAAGCCTGATTTGCATATGGTCTTTCCCTTCTGTAATGGCTTGGCAGGCGAAGAACGGTGGTCTGGAGGGTTGCCCAGAGCATTGCCAGTGGTTAAGATTAAGTCTAAACCTTCCAGCCAACACCTCTTTGTTTTTGCTATGTCACCCCGAGTGGACGGGTATGCCCAGACGTGGGTCCCGTGCCTGCTGGGCCTAGAGACCCAGGCTACTCCTCACTGATGAGCCCCAACAAGGGTGAAACATGTTTGGGGATGCTTGTGGTCTCGTGCAGAAGGGATGTGGCCTAGCAGTTCCGGCTGGACTGCCCCTTTTGGGATGGGGCCAAGCCTGATTTGCATATGGTCTTTCCCTTCTGAAATGGCTTGGCAGGCGAAGAATGGTGGTCTGGAGGGTTGCCAGAGCGTTGCCAGTGGTTAAGATTAAGTCTAAACCTTCCAGCCATCACCTCTTTGTTTTTGCTATGTCACCCCGAGTGGGACGGGTATGCCCAGACGTGGGTCCCGTGCCTGCTGGGCCTAGAGACCCAGGCTACTCCTCACTGATGAGGCCCAACAAGGGCGAAACATGTTTGGGGATGCTTGTGGTCTCGTGCAGAAGGGATGTGGCCTAGCAGTTCGGGCTGGACTGCCCCTTTTGGGGTAGGGCCAAGCCTGATTTGCATATGGTCTTTCCCTTCTGTAATGGCTTGGCAGGCGAAGAACGGTGGTCTGGAGGGTTGCCCAGAGCATTGCCAGTGGTTAAGATTAAGTCTAAACCTTCCAGCCATCACCTCTTTGTTTTTGCTATGTCACCCCGAGTGGGATGGGTATGCCCAGACGTGGGTCCCGTGCCTGCTGGGCCTAGAGACCCAGGCTACTCCTCACTGATGAGCCCCAACAAGGGCGAAACATGTTTGGGGATGCTTGTGGTCTCGTGCAGAAGGGATGTGGCCTAGCAGTCCGGGCTGGACTGCCCCTTTTGGGGTGGGGCCAAGCCTGATTTGCATATGGTCTTTCCCTTCTGTAATGGCTTGGCAGGCGAAGAACGGTGGTCTGGAGGGTTGCCCAGAGCATTGCCAGTGGTTAAGATTAAGTCTAAACCTTCCAGCCATCACCTCTTTGTTTATCCATACAACACTGACAGTTGGATCTGAGAGAAGCTGTGCGGTGGCCGAGAGGAGACAGGTATTGGTTGAAAAGCCAGGGAGAGAGGTTAGACCCTTGGGGAACAGCACAGGTAGAGAGAGAGATAGAAGAGAGAAAGGACCCCAGTTGGACCTGAGAGGGTCAGTCAGTGAGAAAGGAGTTCAGCAAGGCCAGGGTATGATCAGTGACATCCAGGTTATGACGGATGCGATTGAGCAGGATGGCATGGTTGGCCATGTCAAAAGCAGAAGAAAGATCAAAGAGAATGAGGACAGAAGGAAGGATAGAGTCAAGGTTGGAGAGCAGGTCTTCACAGATGTTGAGGAGAGCAGTTTCCATCCTTCTCGCCGCTCTGAAGCCAGACTGATGGTCATGTAGACAACCAACAGATGCAGCGTGAAGGTTAAGCTGGAGGATGGCCAGCTTTTCCAAGAGATTGCCAAGCAAAGGATTGCCAAAGATCAGGTCATAGGTAGCAAGAGAGGAAGGATGGGCAGAGGGCCTCTTAAGGAGGGGGTTTACAAGAGATTGCTTCAGGGGGTAGGGGAAGTTCCAGTGTCAAAACGGTGATTGAAAAATTGGTCAGGGCTGGAGCAAGAGTGTCAATCTGGTCCTTGATGGTTTTGGAAGAACAGGGAAGAACCTATTTTGATGAAACTTTCATAGATCAGACTTGTCTAGAAACATCTTCTAGGTTGAACAAGGGAAAGAAAAACGAGAGGTAGAGACTGCATCAGGGTTGGCCTGCTCCTTGCAGATTTTGAAGAGTTTGGCTGAGTTGTTAGATCCTGCAGAGATGCAGACTTGGATGTGTGCTCACTTCTTTGCGAGGACAGATAGTCTGTACTGCCTTTGGAGCAAGCGGCAGGCCATTTTGTCAGAGGGCGCGCCTGGAGCCTTCCACTTCCTCTGAGCCACCCTGCACTTGTGTTTCATGGTGATGAGGCCTGAGTCGTACCAAGAGTTGCACTTGGATTTAGGCTTCAAGTGGATCCTCATGATAGGGTCACGTAGATCAAGAGTGTCAGAGATAGAAAGATGGAGGTTAGAGAGGGCTGTGTCAGGATGTGAGTAAGCCAAAGGGCAGAAGGAGGAGAGAAAGTAGCGGCAAAAGCCTCAACTAACACACACTACAAGGGTCGAATGACGGAGAGGGGAGGTGGCAGTGTTGAAATCAGCTTGGCCAGGGGCATAGGAAGAGAGAGATGGGAGGAAAGGAAAAAGTGGTCACTCTAGGAGAGAGGAGTGGTGAGAGGAATGGGGAGGGGAAGGTCTGAAGAGATCAGAACGCACAGGGTGTGCCCTGCAGAGTGGGTCGGGCCAGAAGTAAGAATAGAGAGACAGTGGGAGTCGCAGAGGTTGCCAAAGACCCCTGCAGAAGGACAAGAAGCATCCAGGTAGATGATAAGTTCCCAGAGGAGGAGAAGTTGAGAGGTAGAGGTGAGGAGAGAGGAGGAGAGATCCACCCACTCAGAGAGGAAGGTGGCTACCTGGCTTGGTGGCCAGTAGATAGTGGACACAGTGAGAGAAAGGCCAGGAGAGAGAGAGAACTTGCACATAAGGCATTCAACAGAGGAGAAGTCCTGCATGGGAATGACAGAAGCAGGAATCCACTCCGGGAAGAACAAGGCTACAATGACACCAGGACGGTTGGTTCTAGGTGTGGAGAGGATCTGGTAGCCATCAGGAAGGAGAGTGTCAAAGCTCTTGTCAGAGCTGGCCGTGAACCACGTCTCGGTCAGACTGAGGACATCCAGATCGAGTTCTTCCAGGAGACGACAGATGTCAGAGGAGTGATTGACAGGTGAATGAGAGTTGAAAGTGGCAAGGTAGAGTAGGTTGCCACCTTTGAAAGACTTCCGTGGAGGGGTACAGGTTAGAATTACGTCATGAGGAAGTTTGTTTGTTTATCATATATATAAGTGTTGGAGGTGTCCGAGGATGGGCAGAGGAGGAAGGAGGAAAGGGCAAGGTAGACATGGAAGAGGAGGTAGGTGCCATAGTGGTGGCAGAAGAAAGAGCAACTGGGTGGCCACAGTAGCAGCAGGGGCAGCCGTAGAGGTGGCAGAGGAAGAGGGAGCCAGAGGAGCCAAAGAGGGGAGAGAAGGGATAGCAGGAGAAAAAAGGAAGTTGATAAGGTGCAGGAAAAATCTATCAAAAGGAGGAGGTTGATCTGAGGGTCTTGGACCAAGACGGTGCCATTTAGGTAAACAATAATGATAGTCTTGGAGGAGTGGAAGGGGGCCAGGAGGGCCTCCCCTTGGCTGCCATCATTAATGGGGGAAGAGAAAAAATTAGAAAGAAAAGAGACCATATAGAGGGCCCATTGGCGCGGAGATGGAACGACAAAAAGGATGTTGGTAAGGTTCTGTCTAGAGGACGCACTGGTGTAGGTATCAGCGATGGGGAGGCATGGGTTGGAAACCAGGATATCCCTCTTGAACTTCTACCTAGCAGACTTAGTGAGAAGAATAGGATATTCAATAGAAAAACATTTAGAGAAGATAGGAGACAAAGAGCACCATATAGGGTGCAGAGGACAGAGTGGGGGAAAAGGGAGAGTGGAGAGTGAAGGGTTGAGGGATGTGCTACGAGGCATGCAGGAGAGGGAGAGAAACACTAGGATTAGGGTAGGACACAGAAGAAGGAGGGCACATAGCAGACAGAACAATGACCAAAATCAGATACAAAATATAGACAAGCAAACTAGAGAAAAATGCAGCTAGAAAAAAGAACACGGAAAGAAGGAATGAACCATTATTGAGATATATTTTCTTGAACCCACACAAGAGCTGTGCATCTAGAGAAATGTTTCATGCCCCCATAACTAGTAATATGATAACAATATTCAAATGTGTAAATGTATTCATCACTTGTTGGTATGAATATATGATGCGTTGATCTATAATGTGGCGAATGATGTACTGAATTTAAACTGTGGTTCCCTTATAAAGCAGACAAATCATTACTTTGAGAGATAAGGTGATTTCATTTTTATAAAGTCAAATGGAACATTTACATTTTAATTTGTATTTCAATTCTCTCCATTGGAGATACCCTCTAAGTGAAATATTAACTTAAAAGTCTAGCCTACAATCATTTGCATCCATGCCAGGAAACAGACACACACATAGATTGTATTTTATGGCTGAGCAACTGGTTAAAGGTCAAGGTCTGGCTGAAAACCTGTGTTTGATTTATCTTTAAAACACACATTCTGACCCCCTGATCCAGGAGACACTATCAAACAGAATTGTCTGCAATGTATTTTCATGAATGTTCCTGTATTTCTTTTTAAGGTTAGCAAATGCTCTAAATGTTCATCTGTGTGTCCCACTTGGCTAATGCATTGTTTGATATTTGATGATGTGTCTTTTGTTCTGCCAGAGCACCGGACCTTAAATATCCTTGCCTTGGAACAGAGCTTCAAAGATATCCAGATCCTGCTGTATTTACCTAAATGTTTCCATTTAGATTGACATGCAAAACAGATGACAATGGTGTAATTCTCTCCAAATTCAGCAAATCCGTAATGGAAGTTAATTCAATATGTATAATGGCTTGTACATATTGACATGAACATTATATATTTCTTATCCATTCATACACAGGTTGTGACTGGTTGAGCATAAAGAACATTTCTTAAATTAAACATTTTAATAGACATTTCAATGAGATTATACATTTTAGAGATGATGCAGTGCATCTTACAACACAGGTGTTGCCTTATTTGAGTAAATGTGTTGGTCAAAAGGAAGAACATTGATTGTATTTAACACTGGCTTGGAAAATCTTTGTTTGGTAACATTTTAACATTATAGGGATAAGTGAAGTGGGTTACATTTACATTAAATGTATTTTGCAGATTAAAGTCTGATTGACTCCTGACATATCAGGAGTTGATGGTGATCAAAGTGAGATTCCATTTGAAAGGACAAAATGCCTTTTTTTAGGATATTTCAGAACAAAATAAGGTAATAACAGGTTGAGAACCACTCAGTATTGGTTAATTAAGATTTGTTTGGGGAAGGCAAACATAAAGCCAGTTTAAAAATGTTCTGGGACAGAGTCCTGACAAGGTGAAACATCATTGTGGAGTGTGCAGCTCAGAACTTCAGAAGGAATGCTTTAGAGAAAGTTAGAATGGATCATGTCATCAAAATGTGTTATTAGTTAAAGATCATTGCATAAGTTATATAGATACGTTCATAAAACACATATTTGTTCTCTGTATGGAGGCATTCAAGGAGTACTTATAGGACTTGGAGGTCAACTGACAAAGGAAGTTTCTCAGGGAACAGTGTCAGGGCGGAGGGATAACTCAAATAAAGTAAAATGCCATGATTTGAGAACCTAATCACCTAGGTTCAATCGTGAATCATTACTCAAATCCATACAGTTATGGAATGTTGGTACCTAGCAAAATATCCTTCAGTGCACGCACAGTTCCAGGTAATGATATTTAATTGGCATAGGTAGATTAATCCAATGATGAACAATCTTCTTGGACTATGTAGCCAATTCTTAATGGGGAGCCTTTGCAGATCACCCCTCTTGACTAAGCGACCTCCCCAAGCTCTTAATGTGACAAGACTGTACAGTTTCCCACTCATGCCCCACTGGGGGTCTTATAAGACTCGGATTGGAGAAAGCCAATGTAGTTTCCCTCTTGCTCAGATGGTCTCTGAGGTTACAAACTACTTTTTTGTGTAATTGGGTTAGCAACTATCACAAACTGAGGGCTTGAGTGAGCCTCCAGCAGTTCCTTTTCTTTTTACACCTTCAATTTCCTCTGGCTCTTGTCAGCTTTTGGGTAAAGGCCCCATGCTGGCTCCTTGCATTGTCATTTCCTAAAGCCTTAACCCTCTCACAATGTAGCCTCTTTGTTGTAGCCTCCTCCTGTTCCTTAACTCAACTCTTTCAGAGTGTGTCCTATTTGGCTTGGCCCACTCCTGCTATCTGACCTTAATTCTCCAGATACTCTCACTGCTACAACACTAACTCTCTAAAACACTATCACAACTCTCATACTTCTGACTTGCTGCTACCCATTTGTCGTGTGACTTGGACACTAATTGTTCTATAAAGAGTAAGGATTGCTCGGGTCACTTCTCCATCAACCCACAGTCATATTATTGGTGTCAGTTAACTAGTACAATATCCTCCCCAGGTGGATGTCACCCTTGCCCTCTACATGTATGTTATGTTTGTGCTCCTTTCCTACATACCACTACCAATGGTTATCCCCAATTTGGTTCTGATCCCCACAGCATTCCAAAGGAGCTTTATAACCCCTCCTACCTCCTAATATCCAAGTAATGTTGACTTTGTGATTTACTCTGCCCTCAGGTCTAGTGACATCATGGCTAATCCTAATCAGGATGGGAATGGGAATGTTGGAGGATAGACTCATGCAGGCCCCTTATTCAAGATCCTTCACAGGGTGAAGTTGAGGCCATCTCAATGTCCCAATATTATTAACTTTATAGTTGGGCAAGTAATTGTCCAGGAAGCACTCCCCAGAAAGTCTATGAAATGCTATTGCCATCGTACTAACAATCTCCATCTGCTAATGGATCACCTCAACCATGGGAGACCTAAGTTCATTATCATAGAGGAGCAATGTATTGAAGCATGTTTTCAACACTAGGCATTTTATTTTAGGTACGAAATGTATTACAAGTTATTGGTCCAATGCCACATATGACACCTTCAGCCGATCCTTGCATTTCAACCATACACTTACACACTGCATTTGTTTCTGTTACATATATGGCTCTTGCATTAGTTGGGGATCAACAAATACCTCAGTATTCAGAAGGTGTGAATCAAAGTGTGTTATTATGTGAAAGGTTTAGGACAGACTAAAACTGAGGGAGTGGAATAATCAAAGAAATTCCAAATTTCCTAAGGCGTGTGGTCCATCAATATGTCCCTCTCTTTCCTTTCCCTATTCCACCTGGTGGTGAAGTAAAATGTGCTCAAATTCTTTGTGGTTTTCGGTGTGCAAGCTCTTATTGCTTGGCTTGCCTCAGTAGTTGCTCCTCCGCTGGTTTTTCAGGCTGCCACTCTCTTGCATGGAAACATTCTCCAGGGAATAAGGGGCCCATAGGTCATAAGCTGAAGTTCTTAGCTTGTGGTATCTCGCGGCAGACCTCTCTGGTCTGAGTGTGGAATGGCACAGGTCCACTGCTGTCAGTGGCAGACTCCACCACAAGTTATTTAAGCACTGGGGTTTTGTAGGGGTTTCACCTGACTGGTGACTGACTCCACTTCCACCCTTGGCCTTGCTTGATCTTTCACATCTCAAAAATCCCTGTCCCATCTAATTTCCTCCTAAGATCAGGCTGCATTCATGCCCTTCTCCCCACATGACTTCCAGTCCATGTTCACTCATGTCCTCTCTACTGCTCTCTTAACCACCTTCCTCATCTCCAGAGTGTAACAACCCTGTATTTCTTCTTTCCACTCCTCTTCCTTCCTGAAAGTCCTCAGGTTTTACTGGCTTGCTTCAATCTGCCTCCTCCTTGTCTGCAACAACACATGTTTCTCGGTTCCTTCTGATCTTAGTAGGGGTGATTTCTACTTCTCCCCCTCCTCTGTGTGGTCTGTCTGCTAATTATTTATTTTTTTATTCATCTGTGTATTACATTTTTCCTGAATTGTAACATATTCATTGTGATTACTTGGGCTATTTATTTCCTCTAGCCTCCTAGGAAAACATAGATGCAAGTGGGGCACTAGAATGAGGTGTGAGTGGTCAGAAATGTGAGTTGGACACAAAGGTATAGTTTTCTCACAAATTGACATTTTATTAAACATAAAGGGATGAGACAAACGTCTATCGTTCCTTAACCTAACAAGGATGTCCCTGCCTAACAAACTAAGGCTAAAGACAAATTTAAAAAAGTATCTGACCCTCACACTAATTTACACAACAAAATTATACAATGTTTGTTTGGATGTCTTAAATTCCACAAAATAACATATCAAGTCCAACTCAAAAGTCATAAACAGTAATCCCTGTACCAGTGTTAAACAAAGTTCAGTTTCAAGAAAGTTCTGTGTAATAACAAAGGTCCATTCAATGTAGCATACAAAGGGCCTCATCACGAGTTGGGCGCTATTAGCATTACCGCCAACCCCCCAGGCGCTATTAGCACCAGATCACGGGTTTGGCGGAACGGTAAATCCCCATTCTCCATTGGGCCCATTCGGGAATTCCCCATTCCCCATTGGGCCCAATAGGGAATGTTTGGTTCTATTACCGCTGGCAGTATTAGCGCAGCAGTAATAGTGCAGAAAAAAGGCAAAATTGCAGTGGATTTGCCCCCAGCTCAGAGCTTGGGGTAAATCCTGCTGATCCCTTGATTTAGTGGACCCTTAAGTGCGGCAGTATTAGCCTTACCGCCGCATTAAAGGGTCACAGCCAAACTCGTGATGAGGCAGAAAGTCTTTTCCAAGTCTTGTTTACAAATCAAAGCAATTGTACATTTTTCCACAATCTCTTGCTTGATAAAACAATAGTCTTCTCCTCCAAACACCTCCTGCTAGGTAAGACAAAAGTCTTTTCGTCCATAAATAAATTCATAAACCAAATGCAAGTGTTCTTTTCTGAAAGGGCCAAACGCCTGTTAACACATCATATTTCTTCTTCAATAGAAACACTTTAGTCAGGACGGAACAACAATTACTTTCTAAAATGCCACAGTTTAAGTTCAACAAAACAAGGTGATTGAATTAACACTTCCCTTCCACCACAGCATTTTACTGCAACCACAGTACTTTAAATCATCTTCTTCTTCTGGTATTTTAGCATGCCAAGACTAACTACAATTGGTCCCTTTCCTGGTTTACTCCCCTGCCAGGATAAAACTTCTACTTCTACAATTTGTACTCTGTCGTAGTGCTTGTTCCAAACTCTAAACACTAGAATTATGTATGAGGAAAATTGAACCAACAACTGCTTCTCTTGATAGACTTTTGACTCTTAACAAAATGTGTTACATCTCTTTTCGAACTGATATTCCTCAAAAAGATAATTTTTCTCTTGCTTGTCTTTTGGCTTTAGGCAATGCAGGTTACAGTCCTCGCCTCCCACCAGCCCCCCTGGTTTCTCACATAAGGAAGGATTTGCTCCTGCAACCTTAGCTTTCTGGTTGTACAACCTCTTGGCTGCTGGCTACTCTGGCTAACATATCTCCCAATTGACATCTCGTTCTGGAAGAGTTATGCCCAGTTTGTCTATTTATAACTCTTCTTTGGCTTTGGTAATGCTGGTTGGAAGTGTCCCCTATTTGGAATCCCTAATTGGGAGAGTTGCACCCAGTTTGTCTTATTATCACTTTTCTGTGGCTTTGGAGTTGTGGGTTACAATCGTCCCCTATTTGGAATACCTCATTAGGAGAGTTGTGCCAAGTTTGCATCAATTCAATTGTTTGGTATTCAAATCCCACCTAACAATCTCATTTGTAGTGCCCCAGGGTCACCTGCTTCTGGCCAACATACTGGTATGCCTCAGCGTCTCCTTCGGACCTTCAGTGAAACTCTCGCAGCTCCATTCACTGTCAGGTGTAAATACTATACCAGAGCAGTTCACCGAATGTTGGGTTCTATTCTCCCGCACTGCATGGTTTGCTTCAGCACCGCTTCCTGCTGCACGCTCTCTGCATGGTCGTGTCTCTCCGACATCTGTTGCATCTCCTGTATAGCATACTGCTGCCACCAGAACAACACCATCAGCTTCTGCTTCCTCCTGAAAGTCCTTTAAGATTTTACATCTCCTGCTCAGGTGCTTTCTAGTCAAACAACTAGGCCACTCATAACACTTAATTAAATCTGAGTCCCTCTTCCTCGTCTCAATACTATGGGCAATATGGGACTTGAAATCCATAATGTTCATGTTTGTTTTTAGGTCAAACTTGTCAGTTTCACAATAAGCCATTAATGCTTTAGGAACATTAGGGAAATCATGGACCAGCAGGTACTGCTGGCTCTGCTGATTTTACTAATTTGTTTTCATTTACTTTCAGCATGCTAATGCATGCGGGAGGGTGACTGGATGCCTCATAGTTTTAGTTTCATATTGGTTCTGGTTGTAATTTTACTTTTCTTTTCCTTGTATTCACCGTACTGACGCGGCGAAAGGTACCTGGCTTCTGTTGCCGACACGCTTTGCAGTCTGTCTTTGCTGCTGCTCATTCCCCTGAGTGGGAGGGACAGAGCATCTTCTGCTATTATTAGAGCTTCCTGCAATTACCGGGCTACACCAGCAGGCTCGCCCTGCTCGGCTGATTTTAGTGATTTGTTTTCATTTCTTTTTAGCACACTAATGCGTGCGGTCAGGTGACTGGAGGCCTCATAGTTTTAGTTTCATATTAGTTCTGGTTGTAATTTTCATTTCTTTTCCTTGTATTCGCCGTACTGACACAGCCGGAAGGTGCCTGGCTTCTGTTGCAGACACGCTTTGTGGTCTGTCTTCGCTGCTCATTCCCCTAAGTGGGAGGCAGGGGTGGACTGGGAACCAAAAGAGGACCTTGAAATAATTTTCGAAGTGGCCCGATACTACACATTTTCAGCAAGCCCAGCCCTTTTCCAATGGGGAAATTTAGAAATTCCACACAAAAGAGGCCCAGGGTGCAGAGGCCTACCGGGAAATCTCCAGAGTTCCACATGGGCCAGTACACCCCTGGTGGGAGGGGCAGAGTATCTACTGTTCTATCTGAGCTTCCTGCCATTACCATGCTACACCAGCAGGTAGGGCTGTCTCTGCTGAGTTTACTAATTTGTTTTACTTTCCTGTCAGCACACTGCTGCATGCGGGCGGTTGACTGGATGCTTCATAGTTTTAATTTCATATTGGTTCTGGTTGTAATTTAACTTTTCTTTTCCTTATATTCGCCGTGCTGACATGGCCGGAAGGTGCCTGGCTTCCGTTGCAGAAACGCTTTGTCGTCTGTCTTCACTGCTCAGTCCCCTGAGTGGAAGGGACAGAACTAGTGTGAAATGTTCCTGCTAATAACAGAGTGTTCTATACACTCAGCAGATGGAGGCAGCTGGCAAGAGCTTCATGCGCTGAACTCATGTCTAAGTCAAGCATATCTGTACTCTGCAGGTCATCTATTAGGTGAGGATCTGCTGTCTCTTCCTCCTCCGAATACCATTTTCCCACAGCATTTCAAAATGGCAGGCCATACTACTGCTGAGCAGTCCAACATTAGGAATTCCTTTTTAAATAGTTTTCTATTAAATGCACGTTAATTAGTTGCTCATGCTCATGATTATTACAATTTGATATATGATCATCATCTTGATCTTCTTTTTATTATGGAAACGTGGCTGCGTGAGCACTCCGACCCTTCTGTAATTTTAGCCTTATCCCCTTATTATATCATTCTCCATCAAGACCGAGTGTCGACCCATTTGCGTGGATGTACTGCAGTGATTTTTAAATCTACATTCAATATCTACTTTATGCAAAGTGATCATAGCATCAAAATGAAATCCATACTGGTGCGTCTTCCAGTATCTGCTTCAATGTCCCTGGTTGTGCTTTTGGTTTATCGCCCTCCAGGCTACGACTGATCATTTTTTGTTGATTTCCCCATTTTTGTTTCTGAACTCCAACTAAAGCATCCTAATTTGCTAATTGTTGATGATTTTAATCTTCTGATTACTAAGGCTAGTGAGCATCTGATATTTCAGCTGTTTGCCACTATGTTAGATTTAGGCCTACCGCAACAAGTTGCTTACCCAGCATCTTGGCAAAACCCAAGATCGTGTGTTTGCTGCAAATTATGTTATTAGTATCTTCCCCGCACTAGCACTCATTTGGTATGATCATTATGCTGTTCCTTTCTCAATCCCTGCTATGCTCTGCCCTGAAACCTGACCAAAACAGTTTTTTTGGAAACGTGTCTGATGTTCTTCTCGCTAAGATCTATGCGCTCAAATTGAGTTACATTGTGCCAGCGCAGCCCCCTGCACGTTAACCACCTTATTGTAGGTTTTTGACAAAGCAGCTGATTCCTTTGCCCCTTTAAAGTATGGTTTATCTAAAGGTATTCCTTCGGAACCTTGGTATACTGAAGATTTAAAAGTTCTAAAGATTCTCCATAGGCAGGCGGAAAGATCGTGAAGGCATAAGCCAGCCAATAAAGTCCTTTTTAGTTAAGCCTCCTCCAAATACCAAGAAGCAATGTTCTTGGCGAAACAATCCTTCTTTAGTGAGAAAGGTGCAGGTGCCATTAACCAACCCAAAGCTCTCTTTCAGTTGGTAAAGTCATTATCCTCATCTGCAAAAATGTCCTCTAATAGCCTATCAACTCAAGCTCTCTGTGATTCCCTGTTTTTATTCTTTTGCAATAACCTCAACAGTGTATGCTCTCCTGTTGACCTACCAAATGTGTCTTATGTTGACAATGAGTCCACGGCGGGTTGGTCATCATTTCCTACCTTTTCTTTGCAATTCTGAAAGATATCTCTACTGACATTGGTCCCTCGATTATGGCGATTAATGATTCCCTTGCTTCCGGTTTTATTCCCAATGATCTAAAACATCCTCTTGTAATTATGTTACATAAAAAGCCTTCCTTTGATCCTGCAGTTTTTTGTAATTTTCATCCTATCTCTCACCTCTCGTTCACTATGAAGTTGCTTGAATTTCTTATCTCCCCACTACTCAGTGCCTTTCATGAATCTTCTCACTTTCTGGACCCCTTCCAATCTGGTTTTTATCCTGGCAG
Organism: Ambystoma mexicanum; assembly: GCF_040938575.1. Lineage (NCBI taxonomy): Eukaryota > Metazoa > Chordata > Amphibia > Caudata > Ambystomatidae > Ambystoma > Ambystoma mexicanum. The sequence goes on from NC_090928.1 coordinate 1,012,540,375, forward strand.
GGGTACTGAATCAGTGCTGGTTGCGGTAGTGGATGATTTGGCCCGGTTGGTGGATCACAATGGGTTTGCAGCACTGATTAATTTAGATCTATCAGCTGCTTTTGACATTGTTGACCACCCCACCCTAGCTGCCTGTCTTTCCTCTGCTGGCCTATCTGGCATAGTGCTTAAGTGGTTTACTCTCTTACTCTCAGGCCAATCTCAATCCATTTCCCTGCCTCCTTTTAAATCCAAACCAGCCCCTCCTTCAGCGGAGTCCCTCAAGGCTTCAAATTATCACCTATTCTCTTTAACATCTGTATACAGCCTCTTCTTGGTCTCATACAGTCCCATGGCTTCCTATATTACTCCTATGCTGACCAAACACAGATCCTCTTTCATCTCAATCTGCAATCTGTCCTGCTCTGATACTGCACTTCGGTTTAGGGGGTGCTTGGAGTCTGTAGTTGGATCGATGTCCAGGAACTGGCTGAAACTAAATGCTGATAAAACACAGGTGCTGGTTGTGGGTGCTATTGTTCTGGACTTTTGTGTTTTGGTCTTCTAGCCTGGTCTCCTTTCCTTTTCATGTTACTATAGTGAAGGATGTAGGTGTTAAAATCTCTAACACTCTTCCAATGTCTGATCGGGTATCATCTATCTGCCAATCAAGCCATTTTATGTTAAGGGTTCTTGGTAAGGTTCTTCTCTATATTCCATCACATTGTCATGCTCCTGTAGTTTCTTCTCTGGTAATGTGTGGCATTGACTACTGCAACACGCTCCATCTAGCACAACTGGCCTATTTAATGCATACACTCCAGCTACTACAGAACATGGCTGCAAGGTCAGTTGTCCACCCTCCCTTTGGTGCTCACATGTCCCCTATTCTTTGCCAACTGCATGGCTTCTTGTTTTGAAGAGGGTGTTATTCAAATCTCTGTACATTGTTCATAAATTGTTTTTTAAGCAGGGGGCAGAATATTTCATCCAAAGCGATTCGCTCTCAAACCTCTCTGACCATCCAAATTGCCCAGAGTAAACATTCCCATATTCGTGGACATGCTTTCTCTGTGGTAGCATCAAGAGCATGGAACTCCCTACCATTTGTCCTTTGTGAAATGGAACATCATTTGTCCTTCTGTCGTGATTAAAAATCTATCTCTTCTAAACGTACCTTTTATTAGCCTGATCTTTCGGTCTACCATTGGTCTAGCTCCAATATGCCTTAAGGTGAATGCTGTGCTTTAGAATTTCTCATAACATACCACAACATGTAAAGCGCTATCCCATTTGCCTTGACATAAGTCCCCTCCCATGTGATCCTCCTGCATAATACCACCATAGGGTCGTGATCATGTAGCGATTGCCTTTCCCTACCCAAAAAAGAGGAAGGCCATGTCTGGGTTTTTGGGATGATTTCACTAGATTCATCACACTGCAATTGATCAGGGGAAATTAATGTTACTCTGCTGTGTGTTTTGGGGATCAGTCGGGTGGTACCCTTCTGTCCCATAGTAAGTTTCAACAATTCTAAAAGTGGAACCCCTTGTCACATGCACTGCGTATTTGTTAATTGCAGAGTACGATCTCTATGATATTGACAGGACATGGTCTTGTTCAGTTAGTTAGTGCACCCTACTTTCATTCATATAGCCGACATGTGTTTCAACACTCATGGGTCATTTTCAAGGCAATTTTCTGTTCAGTGTGAAGGTGGAAAGTGGGTCTCTTATGAATTATTTGGTGACACCAGTGGTAGTGGCTGAGGTGATTATATCTGTAATGATCATGCAGGTAAAGTGGCAACCTGAAATAATTCATCAGGTATTTCACAATCATCCCTCACTACCCTACAAATCCAATGTTATGTTGTTACAAAGCATACATCATTCATTTGACAGGCAAAATCACCAATAATATTTAATCTATATTAATGGATTTGGGGGATTTATATTTTATAATTGTTCATTTCTAAGAAGCGTAATACCAGGAGTCTATACTAAGCACAGGATTCAAACCTGTGTTGCGCTGTGTTGTCTTGCTTCAAAGACAAACGCATTGCCCCGGGGCTATCCTTCCTCCCCTTTAGCTTCTTCCATCTTGCAACAAGTAACATCTTTGCTACTAGTGTGCCGAAGACCACAATGTCGAATCCCTGCTATGTTCTTCATAAATGTTTTCAAATGGGATAACTTCTTTGATGATGGCAGTTATATTTGATCACTGCATACCCCAGTGCCCAATTTGAAAATATCTGATCCTGCAATGATCCCAATATCAAAATGTCTCTTTCAAGGATTTATCCAAAGAGAATTAGTGTGAACAATGTGATATTCCCCACCTGGATGTATTATCTTTTGCATTTTAGCAAGGGATCAGGCTAAAGTTGATTAAAGCAATCTTTCAAGATTTGTATTTGCATTTGTATTTATTGTATTTATATAGTTCCTTAATCCAAGGTGCTTTACAGTTTAACAAGGATACATCAAATATGGAACAGTAGAAGCAACAATATATATGAATCAAACAAAAACACAGTATGTAGAACAATTTGCATATGAGAAGGAGGAGAAGAGGAGGGGGATGAGGAAGGAAGGATGAGGGAGAGAGATTAGGGAGTAAAGTAAATAGTAGGAAGAGAGGTCATAGGAAAGAATGGTGGGAAGATGAAGAAAACTAAGATGGGGTGTTAGGGGGAGAAAGAGAGAGAGAGAAAGGGAAAAAAGGGGAACAGTGTGTCAGTGAGGGGAATGAAGAAGGAGTGATTACAAGGAGGAACAGAATGAAGAATAGGTAGGGATGGAGCAGATAGTAAGAGGCAGGGAGTTCCAATGTAAAGGGGCAAGGAGCTGAAAGGAACGGAAACGAGAAGAGGCACAAGGGGCTGGGGGCACAGAAAGCAAGAAGAGATCAGCAGAGTGAAAGGAGCAAGAGGGAGTGTGGAATGAGAGAAGAGAGGAGAGATATGGAGGGGCAAGGTCATGGAGAGATTTCAAGATAAGACAGAGGAAGTGAAATTTAAGTTGGGAGTGGAAAGGAAGCCAGCCTAGGTTAGATAGTGAGTTAGAGATGGAGTCAAAGGGACAGAGAAGGCAGAGGGTATGGATTGCAGAGTGGTAGAAGGATTTGAGGGCGGCAAGGTGGGAGGCAGGGAGACCAAAGAAGAGGGTAGAACAATAGAAGAGGCGAGAAAAAATGAGGGAGGAGATTAAAAGTTTGGTGGCATGAAAGGTGAGAGAGGAACGGACTTTGCGGATATTAAAGAGGTGGTAGTGACATGCGTGAGAAGTAAGGGAGAGATTGTTACACTCACCTGGCTCCCACAGAGGCGTCGATCAGAACTGGACAGCTGCGGTCTCCACCAATGTGACGCATAGGGGTGAGATGACGGACTGGACTGGCCCACCTAGCTTCGTTTGCTTGGCCCGTAGGAATATTCTTCTGCAAATGGAGAAAGGGAATTAACCACCCGTGGAGTTGAGCGTAAATCCCCCCACCCCCGCTGCTCTCCCCACAGATCACCTTTGATGTCCCCTCTTATAGTCTCACCTGATGGTTTGAAAAGATGAGCTCTCCATCCTGCATTGAGCGCAGGGGCGCGTTGATAACCAGTTGCTTCACTGGTTCGAATGAATTGGTGAGTTCCAGAACAATATTGACTCCGAGATTCCCGGCAAAACGCCGTAAGTATAAAGTTTGTAAGAGTTCAAATGCCTGACTTTCACTCTTGTTCGATTCCTTGCAGGTTGCAGCTTGATCCTAATGAAGAGTTCCTCGTGGCAACCGGTAGTATTCTGGTAAGGATTTGTATTTTCCAACACGATTCGATAAAATAATGTCAATATGTAACCTTTTGCTTTCTCCCTTATTCAGGCGCTGAGAGAAAGTATGAAGTCTTGGGGAATAATACCTCTGGCGGTAAAATCAGGTAAGTCTATTGTGGTGAGGAGGGTTCCCCTTCTTAGTCCCTTTGTTTCACCTTGCTGTCCTTTTGTTTCCCCTTAGGGGCCGGGGTTCAGCGAAGATGCAGTGGAAGCTGCGCCGACACGTGAAGAGGAATAGTACCCCCGGTGGTAAAATCAGGTAAGTCTATGGGAGGGTAACTAATATTCCTCTTTGTATTCCCTTGGCTCACCTTGCTGTTCTTGTCTTCTCCTTAGGTGACGGCATGCAGCGGGAACATACAGGAGGATGCGGTGGAATGTGAAGATGCTGCGAAGGCCGGTGAGTTCAGCGCAGCGCTGCAGCAGGCGAGGCGACACGCATAAAATAACTTCTTTCTTCCAGCTCGATGGCGCGATGGATCGGGAATTCAGGTAAGGATTAAAGGTATTGCTCTTGTTCTAACCTTTTCTCCTTCTTTCTCCCTTTTTCTAGGAGCTCCAAACTCGAGGAGGGCGTGGCAGAAGGCTGGATGCAGGCTTGCAGGCACGGTGAGCGTTACGCTGTTGGTTGCAGAATAACGTGAAGCGTGTTCTGCTCTTCGGGCGTGGTTTAAATAGCCTCCAAAGTAGTCCCAGGTAAGTATTCCCCCCCCAGCTCCACCTGAGTAAAAAATAGTCCCTAAGTAAAGTAGTCCCTTACAAGCCTCTTTTGGCTTGGAGCTCTTGCAGCATGGTCTGCATTAGGTAAGTTTGCAGCACGGTCTGCATCAGGTGAGTTTTAATCAATAAGCCTGGCGCCTATGGCGCCAGCACTGACTCTCCATATGAGCCTGGCGCCATAGGCGCCAGGACTGGACCCAAATAGCCCCTAGCAGGGGTTGTTGGGCTTGCTTAGGATTACCTGATGCCTGCTTCCGGGGTTGCTTGACGTGGTCTGGGTCCCCGGGGGTAGGCATCATGACAGATATGATGTAAAAAAGTGAGGGGAGGATAGAAGTAAATGCCTAGATTGCGAGCATGGGTGGAAATAGGAAGGTTAGAAGGGGGAAATGAATGGAAGGAGGGGGAGTGGGGAAGGAAGTGTGTTAGTGTTTTCAGTGTTAAGAGAAAGATAGTGAGATGACATCCAGTTTTTAATGGTAGTAAAACAAGATGAGAGCTTTAGAGGTGGGTCACAGGTAAAGGAAGAAAAGGAGAGATATAATTGGGTGTCATCAGCGTAGAAATGGTGAGAGATCCTGAAGTAGGAGATGATAGGGGCAGTGAGGAATGAAGTGTAAAGAGAGAATAAGAAGGGACCCAGGACAGAGCCTTGGGGAATGACATAGTCCAGAGGGAAAGTAGGAGAGCATCAACCACCCCAAGAGACAGCAAAAGAACGTTGGGAGAGGTAAGAAGGGAGCCAGTTAAGGACAGAGCCTTTGAAGCCGAAGGAGGAAAGAATATTGATAAAACAGTTCTGAAAGAATTTTTTGTTAAAAGTTGATTGTAAACATCTGCTATCAATCCAGAGTTAACCTTGCAACTTAATAGGAGAAGTTCAGTGCTTCTTTAGGGAAATAGATAGTGGCTAGAACCATTCCTAACCATAAGCCATTAAAAGGATTAAAATGTATTGGACTCTGGTGCTCATGCAAAGTTTGAGATTGTTTGACAATGATGTGTGCTGGGGTTGTGGTAAGGAAAGGAGCACTTTGTTGCATATGTCGTGGAGATGTCCTACAGTGAGTGAATTATGGGGGAGTGTTTTGGACAGGATGGACTCAGTTTTATCTGTGAGTTTTCCAAGAATGGCATTGCAGACTCTTTTGTTATCAAGCAGAGGAAGGTGGGAGATTGCTAAACAGTATGGACAATGGATAGACAAAGTACTGATGGTGGAGGCAAAACAGATTCAGAAGTTGTGGAAAACCAGGACAAAGCCATCTGTGGAGAATTGAATGATGTGCAGGTGTTGTCAGACTTTGAGAACATCTTTTTTCGTAAGTAGGATCAAGACAATCTTTATTTGGAACACTGGGCACCCTTTAACTATCTGTATGGTTCGTGGGGGTTATTTTGTAAGGTGCACTGATCAAGTTAATGTTGAGGTTTCTGTGTGAGCTGTGTGAGCTGTGTGAGTGTGTGTGTGTGTGTGTGTGTGTGTGTGTGTGTGTGTGTGTGTGTGTGCGTGTGTGTGTGTGTGTGTGTTTGTGTGTGTGTGGTTGTGTGTATGTGTGAGGTGTCTTCTTGTTTTCTCTGTTTTGTTGGATTCATGCCTAGGAAGAATAGGTTTAGATATGGTTTGCATTATTCCTCTTTGCAATTAAACCGTGCCTTTGATTATTTAAGATTTGTTACATGGGTCGACAGACTGTTCAATTATTGCCAGGAGGGGGTTGATTATTCCTAGTGTTGCATTGTACACTATACATTTTGTTTGGTTTAGTTTCCTATTATAAAAAATGTGAAACGTGTAAATAGTTTTAAAAAAAGGTTCAAATATTCCTTCCTGTGTTCTTTCCAATTGAGTGTTTCAATAAGATTTTGAGTTTAGGGAAAAATAACGTACTTGTTCTGGACCCTTTGAATCATTAGTCCTATGAATTGGTCCATCAGATGCTGAAAGGTAACCAGTGTCCTGTGGAACCCAGAGGGTGGACTGTATACTGCAGCAACCATTCTGCTGATGATGTCTTTTTTTCCTTAATCTTCTGGAGCCAGTGAAACTTGCCAGTAAACCTTTGTTATGTATATGATAGTGATGTTGGAAGAAGTCACAATCTTCTCAATCATTTTGTCAATTCTCAGCATAGGCTAGGCATCAAAGTAGGAGCTCTCATTACCCTTGACAAAAATTATACAAAATCTCCAAACGCCATCTGGTTTGGTCACACTTAAAAACTGGAGTGACTTTGAGGAGGTTTAATGACCTGTAGGATACTGTTAATTTATCAATTACCAGTGGCGTACTGGTATTTGAAAAGGACACAAATGCACCAACTTACCAAACAGTGTTTGAATCTGATGACAGAGGTCTTTCATGCTTTGAGGTTTTTCAGAGGCATCATATCAAAATTGATCTATGAAGTCCTGTAGATATTTGTAGTCAGTATGTATTCCCTTTTCATGAATGTCATCTTCACAAGATTCCTCAAAAGGTTTTTCAAGGTTTGTTTAAAATGTTCCACTAAGCCAACAGCATGTATGCTGATGTGCAGAGTCTATTCCTAGTAATGTCCTCTGCTCTTATTATAGCTTGCTCCTAGCTCTCCACCTTCCTCTGTATCACTTTTCCCTCCCCTCCTCCATTTCTCTTTGTGCAAATGCTCACAGATCTTCCCATTCTCATCCATGCAAACTTTCTTTTACTATCCTCCCTCCATCTCCTTATATTAATATACCAACCCAGTTATTCCTTTACTCCTGTTCCCCTCTAACCACTCTGATTTTTCTGCCTCATCACCACTCCCAATTGCCAAATCTTGTAATGCAGACTTCAACAGCTATCACCCAAACCCAGAGTAAGACACTGGGGGTCATTACGAGTTAGGCATTAAGGGGTTAACGGCACTGGAAAAGGTGCCAGGCAACCCTTAGCGGGTCCCGCGAGCAGACCACAGTGCTAAAAACGAGCCTGTTATTAACGGGCCCGTTTTTAGCACCCTCCCCATTCCCATTGAGCCCTATGGGGGCTCGAATGGGAATGGGGATGTACAGGGTCTGGGTTCCTCAAATGAGGAATTACCGGGTCTTCCAAGGTTGGAATGGCCTGGTAATTCCTCGTTCGATGAACCCAGACCCGGAAGCCGGTTAGGGGGTAGCCATGCCACAAATAGCGGCTTGGCTACCTCCGAACTTGTAATGACACCCACTGTCAGTTTTTAAAGATGCATGGGTACACCCCATGGCCTGCCACTGTCAAACTGTACTCAGCTGAGCCCTTGCAATACCTAAGCATGAAGATTGGTGCACAAAATTAGTTTTTGCTTTCTCAGCTCTCTGTAGTTTTTTTTTCCGCAGTTGTGCAGGGTATGACAGATTAAGCCATCATAAGGGCAGTAAACCATCTTGCTTCTTTTGTTCACATCAATTTATTTTTAGACATTGCCATCTGGCACGGGTGTAGAAGCCCTTGCCTTTTTTAATTTTGATGAATTTATCAAATGGAAGGGTAATTCTATCTCAGAAAGGGTGATCTGCTAACCAGACCTCCATTCCCCAAAGTCCACGGCAAAAGCATACTAGAATGTGTCCTGCTGCATCAGTCTCCTAATCTGCAGTCCCTGCTCGCCAAAAGTACAGAGCAGGTTCACAGGGCACAGGTGCCCTTTTGAGAGCTGTTATGACAGGCAAGTTATGCTAGTGCAGTTTAATCCTTGAACATAAAGCCATAGCTGAGTTTAGGGTATGGAGGATTGTAATTCACATAACTATAAGGAATTTACTGCTGATTGATATCATACATGTGTCAGCACTGTGATCCCTTGACAGCTGTGGAAGGATTGTGTGTATTCTGGTCAGGGCAGGAGAATATATGACTGTGCCTCTCCTTTTATCCTTTGTGAGGTTTGGCAACAAATCTCTTCAGAAGGACATCCTCCCAGCAGGGATATTTATAGTGTTTTATAGCAATTTCTGCATTGGTGTGTTTAATTAAAGTATATATATTTTTTTAGGGCATTCATTGGATAATACATTTATTTTGGATTTTTTACTTTGCTGTTTGGGTTCCTATTGGATCACCTTAACACTCGTTCTGACCGTATAGCCTTCCTTCTGTTCATGTCCCTAAACGACAGTTTATCTCTTGGCTGAGCTTTACCTGTGGGATTGGGATCACTGTTGGCTTGTAGAAGTGTGGGGCTTGAGTAGGCAATTTAGCCACTACTCACCCTCATATTCCTGCAAAGTCGAAGTCATTTAATCACAGTTTCCAGAAAATTATCCTATGGCTCCTGCTTTTGGTCAGCATGGTCTTTTTCTGCATCCACAAACACCTGTGCTCTGGGTTTGTGGCTGCATATATTGTCAGATTAATAATTCCTTTGATCAGACCAGTGCTGAATGTCATTATTGTCTCCACTTCTGTTTCCACTTGCCCACAGTCATTACTGGTAAACCTAAGTCTCCAATGGTGCTTGGTTTTGACCTGACAAGAATTTCAAGGGCAATTTTCTGCAGCATGCACTTAACTCTCAATTGTTGCCTGTACTCTAGTTTCTGCAGAGGACTGTGTTGCTATAAGGAGCAGCAATCATTTTCCTTTCCTGTAGCGACATACCCCAGCTACGGCTCTGATATATGAGTTCTGTGGACTTGAGTTGGTGTTCTCTAGAGTTGGGTATCTTAAGCAGAACAGGCTGGGGTACTGAACTGATGAACCCGGGGTATAGCCATTTTACTAATTCCAGCATTTATTTCACATAGCAGGCGGTGGCCCATGGATCCTACTACAAGTTCCTGCATACAGAGGTCAGTCACTAAAAAGCCCAATTATGATCAATAAAAATAGAAATAAAACAGGTGACTGAGCATATTTGCACAGCCCGAGCCCAAGCAGATGTTAAAAGACTTCTGTGTAAGCACGTTATTTTGGCAATTTCACTGCTACTTCATCAAACACATGCTATTCTAGTGCAAGCACAGTTTAAAAGATGATGCCTGCAAGAATTGCCGATAGCTGGTAACGGTTGGTATTCAAGCAAGTTAGCTGCCAGCTGCACACATTGTCATACAGGTAATTCAGATTCAGATCTGATATTTTAACTCACCAGACTTTGCAGACCCAGTGGTGGTTGCTGAATTGTTAAATTTGAGGGGTGTAACATTTCCCTCCAGAGAACATTTAAAAAATAATGAGTTAAAATGTTAAATTTTAGGGCATACTTTTTCTGATAGAATTGAGACAAAAGGCAAGCTTTTGATATCGTAGGTTAACACATACAACATCCAATAGATGCAAAAACATGTCCATGCTGGCTATTCTCACATATGTTCATGCAGGTTGCACCAATGTATGCCATTTTTGTCATACAAGAACATACTATTGTTGGGTTTTCCAGTAGAGAATGCCATGCCACAGTCAGAAGTTATATCCTAACTAGCTGCAGCAATGTAGGTCAGTCTAGTCATGCAATAAAACTCATGTTTTCTTAACCCTTCATGCCAGTAATAAAACCCATGCCACAGTAAGAAAAGATATCCAGACTGACTGCACAAATGTAGGCCAGTCTAGCCTTGTAATAACATTCATCGTGTTTGCTTTACCCTTGATGCACAGTAAAAAATGCCATGCCACAGTTTGAAAATATATAGAGATTGCCTGCCTCAATGTAAAATAATCTAGAGACATAACACCACTTATCATGTTTGCTTTCCCCTTGATGCCCATTCAAAAAGTGATGCTGCAGTGAGACAATGTAACCAGACTGGCTCTGGCAACAAAGGACATTCTTGCCATAGAACAACACTTATCATGTTAACTTTCCCCTTGATGCCCAGTAATAAAATGCCTTGCCACAGTTAGAAAACATAAAATGACTGACTGCAGGAATGTAGGCGTGTGTGAACATGTAGTTCCACATTTCATGTGTGTGATACCCTTGATATCCAATAAAGATTGTCATTCCACAATAGGAAAATGAATGCAGACTAGCTGCAGCAATGTGGCCCAGTTTAGCCACATAAAACCACGCATAATGTTTTTTTTGCTTGATTCCCAGTAGAAAATGCAATGCCACAATAAGAAAACATAACGAGAAAGCCTGCCGTAATGTATGTCAGTCTAGTAAAGTCATAACACTTATGCTCGCTTTACATTTGTTGCCCAGTAAAAAATGTCATGAAGCATTAATAACCCACAGCATCAGAGGCCCAGTCCCCAGCGCCCACAAACAAAACACATGCATTCATTCTGCATGCATAAACATTGGCTCATGTACACATAACATGCACTCTGTCATTCATATTCACACAACACAATAAACACTCTTTCTGTCACTTGCTCACCCAAACAAAATACACGTATTCACATGCAGCCATGCACACATACGTATCTATTATTATTTTTTACCTGCATTCCTGGTTCAGAATCCGCTCTGTCTCAGGCTCCCACAACTGCTGCTCCTCTCCCAGCTCCCATTCAGCATGTACAGAAAGCAAAGAGAGCTTCTTGGTTACTGCACATGCGCAGAGGAGCTGGAGCCCTCCCCGTTGAATGCCTCAGGCCCTCTGAAGGTGCATGGAGGTTCAGAGAATGTGCACACTCAGAGATGCAATGGTTGTTGCACATGGACAGAGGAGCTGGAGCCCTACCCGTTGAATGCCTCAGGCCCTCTGAAGGTGCATGGAGGTTCAGAGAATGTCCACTCTCAGAGATGCAATGGTTGTTGCACATGGACAGGGGAGCTGGAGCCCTCCCTGTTGAATGCCTCAGGCCCTCTAAAGGTGCATGGAGGTTCAGAGCATGTGCAAACTCAGAGATGCAATGGTTGTTGCACATGGACAGAGGAGCTGGAGCCCTCCCTGTTCAATGCCACAGGCCCTCTGAATGTGCACGGAGGTTCAGAGAAAGTGCACACTCAGAGATGCAATTCCCAAGACAGCATCCTCAATGGACCATGAAGGGCTGGTGAACAATATGGCCCTGGCCTTATATAAACCTTCAATGGGAAACCACATTTCCCCTTGACAGTTAAAGCCAGCTTGATGCATCTGAGGGAGTTCGTATTGTTCTCACTGGGCTGGCTTTGCTCATCCTGAATGATTGGTGGGTCAATGCCCTGTCACCCTTTTTGGACAAGGCGCCACTGTGTAGGCCCCTAGGCATGATGAACACATGTAAAGTGCTGAAGGCGAAAAAGACAGGAATCAAAGATTTCGCTCATGAAACAGTGCCAGTTGGCAGCTATGCATGAAGCCCACATCAGTACATGCAATGCAATAGGAAACACTGTATAGAAGAAACGACATGCCTTAAAAGAAAGCCTATTAGTATTTCCTTTCCTGTAGAAACTTGTTCTAAAGCGCTGTGTGGTATTCATCACAAGGTGCCATTAGAGCACCGCTTACTTCAAGTGTTACCAATTCGTGGAACGATTAGAGGGCACATTAATAACATGTTTAATATGAAGTGTTTAGAGCCTTTCCAGCGTGACAAATACGACTCAGCCAAACTTCCTGACCATTGAGGCCACGGAGGAACAGTTTGGTAGATTTCATCAACAGTTCTAATTACGTTCCTGTCAAGTCCAGAACGAAGTAATCCATAACTTGGGGGCTGCTCTGAGACAGTGGCACACAAGGGTAATTTATGCCCAAGACACAGGGCCTTCTCTCTAGTTAGTGTGCACAAGGCTTGACTAACAAGTGGGCTCAAAAAGGAATGTATTAGTGAAAACACAAACCTCTAGCTCCGAGTGGCTTGTCAGGTGCAGGATTATGAGGCGTTATGAGGCAATGAGTCCTAGAAAGCCTCGTGCATGCAAGCGACGGAGTTCAAGCTCTCTGCAGGCGTATTCTGTGTGCTGGTGACCCAGGACAGAGCAAGCCTGGCCCATGCGGACCTTGGCAGTGCTTCATGATCGCATAGGTCTCTCAGGGACCTCCAAGGGGGTGTTAAAACATATAACGACTGACAAACATACCCTGACATTTTTCATCCGTTTGCCTTTTCAAACGTGTGTTTGTGATGTTGGTCTGATGTGATTGCTTCGCTTGGCATTCAAGGCTTCCAATGGTAGCAAGAATAAACCAGGATGCTATGCTTCTGTGCTTATATTGTGCGCCAAATTACCATGTAGCAATTTCAAGTCTACTGGAAAAGGTGCACACATGTGTGGCTAAATGGTTGTAAATGCTCATTGATGTGTCACTTACCTTGTTTGTGGACAGTGCTAATATGAGTGCCCTTGAAGCTAAAGAAATAGCAGTGTAGGTTCTCTTCCCCCTGTGCGAGATTGGAGATGTCAACATAAAGAAATGGAGGAGGCGCCCGAATAACGGGGAAGTGTCCTCTCCTCCCTACCCCCTGGCTAAGGGGGAGCTGTGCAGGCAAGCCTGGGAAGCTCGAGGGGCAGGAAGCCCACCATAGGAGCAAAAATGCCTGTGAAATGGGACAAAGGAAAGGGACGGGCCAGGAGGCTGTTGGTACAAATATGGACAAAATGGCCAGGTTATGGATGGAGCCCATTTGCATGCCTAAATTGACAAGCAGACCGACATTGCTCCTAAAATTGAGCATAGCAAAATGGTACATTTAGGCTCATAAGATAAATAGAAAGCAAAAAGCAAAAGGTTTTTAAAGCATGTCTGTCGTTGCTGAATATATATCCAGATAGTAAACAAACCGAATAATATATTAATGGTTACAGTACAATCTTGAGCAACAGGTGCATGATAGAGTTACTTTACACAGTCGCACCCGGGAAAGGCTTTCTCGGGCACAATTGAGCATTCACACTGGTGGAAAAACCCAAAATGTCAACAAAAATGTCCATCGCCATAAAAATAGAAAAAGAGACTAAGGGCCCAATTACGAGGCTGGCGAAATGGGTTTAACGGCACCGGTAATGGTGCCGGTGCCGTTAAACCCACTCTGCCCTATTACGAGGTTCCCTAGCGGGTGCCTGAAAGGATGTTTACCAGACGTCCTTTGCGGGTCCTGCGAGGGGACCAGGGAGCTAACAACGGGCCCGTTGTTAACGGGCCCTTTGTTAGCTCCCTCCCCATTCCCATTGAACCCTATGGGGCTCGAATTGGAATGGGGATCAATTTTTACCGGGTCCATGGAATGGGCAATTCCCGGGGTCCGCCAAGGTCAGCATGACCCGGCAATTGCCCATTCCATGGGCCCGGTAAAATTTCATTACCGGCAGCCGACGTGCCCTTAATAAGGGCACGGCTACCGTCAGCTTCGTAATGAGGACCTAAGTCCCTTTTTGGATGACGGTGCCCATTTTGGAATCTATTTTCCATGGCCACTGCTATCCGAAAAGGGACCTAGTCCCTTTTCTATTTTAACAGCAGCACCCATTTATGTGTACATTTTTTTTTTATTCCGACAGGGAATTTGCTTGCGCTGACCACATCTCCCATCGGAATGAACAAAAAATGTAAACTATCTGCACCCTGGGAAATTCCAGGGTGCAAATAGTTTTCAAGCCCCGGCTTGTGGGCAGACATGGCATTTAACTGCCCGCCAGCCAGAGCTTTGTTAGGCCCGAGCAAAGCGAATTCCTCAGCTTGGGCTGCAGGCCGTGAAACGCCATGTTCGCGCCCAAGCCGGGGGGTGAAAGCTACATTCTGAACTGGAGCCTTCAATTAGCAGGATGCAAAGTAGTTTTATCCTAAAAAATCAGGGTTTCTATTTACTAAGACTGGAAGAAACAGGATCCCCAGAATGAAGTCATTTTTTCATAAAGCATGTAGAATTATTCCTCACTCCCTTTTCTGATCATCCCCATCCATTCCTCTTAAGGTCCGATAATCACCCCACTGCTGTTGTGTTAATTGCACTTTATAGTTTAAATGTAAAACAAGGAAGACAGAAATGAGTAGAGCTGGTCTGATCGAGGAGACTCCTCTCCGAACACATGAAACACAGCTGCCGCCATTTAACTACTCGCCAATACATGAAATAAAGAAATACAGCTCTTGAGAAATTGTGTTTTATGAATGCATCGGGCTCTTCCTGGTGATATAGCATTCTATGACAAGACAGGAGGCTCGTATTATGCCTTACTCTCTTTAATTACTGCCATTCAGCATTTTCAACAAAATATTTAAAACCGTAACATTTGCTCTTTTTTTCTTTCTTATTTAAAAAATACTAAATATGAGAGGTTTTAAAAAGTTTTGAAGTCACTGTTCTTTGTTGCACTACCTCCCCCATGATCCTCCGGGGCTTAGTAGTCCTGACCTCTCCTGATCCACTTATTCGAGAGCAGGTCGCAGTATAAGAACCCATGATAGCACTCTGCCTCTTTCTTTTTGCTGCCATTTTGAGATAAGTACCTGTCTCTTATTTAATGATGAGTTTCGGGGAGTACTTAAAATTTGGAAAAAATGATTATTTGTATTACGTCTGTTGTCTTCTAGACTTATTTTAATTAATAAGGAATTAGTGCTTACCTCACAGGGATTCAGCGTGCGCATGCGTCTGTAAAATATATATATTTATTAACATGCAAGAAGTTTTAGAATTTTAATACTTCGGAATTTTAATACTTCGGAATTTTAATATAACAGGAGCGGGTGACGGAGCCGCGAGCAAACGCGCCCGCCTTAGGCTGCCAGCCCCGCACCGTCAGGAGATGCCAAGAGTGCGGCGCTCTCTAGGGCCCAGGGGAGCAGGAGAAAAATATGCTTCCCGGCATTCCCTGGGGGCTCCTCAATGCTTGCACCTAACATTTTCATTTTGTTTGCGAAGCGGAGAGTGACAGTAAGCCTCCACAGCACAGAGATAAAAAAAAAGAAAAAAAAACACATAATTTTACACATAATTTTACAGTGCAGAGGGGAGAAAAGGGATTATCCTGCTAAAACTAAGGCTTTTACTTCCACTGCTTTGTGCAGTCTTCCCACCCCACCGTAATGACAAGCTGATAGTTGGCCCTGCCAACAGCACTGATGGCTGCATACAGAAGCCCTGGCCTAACGCCATCCACTTCTACTGAATGGAGTGCAGAAGAATGGGAGGAAGATCCCTCCCACCAGGAAGCTGATTTATCTCAGAGCTTTAAGAAAGTGCTAGGGGACTCGCTTACCCAAGCAGTCTCTCTAGGAGTACAGCCTATAACACAGGGGCTCAACATTTTGGAGGCTTTGATGGCAGAAAGGCAGAAGCAGGTAACTGCCAAGAAAAGGCGGGCAGAGAGCCCAGATGAAGGGCTGTCAGCCAGACACCCCGCTGATGGGGTTGAACCGAAGGGGCGTAAGTTAGTTCGGAAGAGCAAACACTCTTTGACCCCCCCCCCCCGAGCACGAATGAAAGGAAGGATGCTGCTCCCCAAGATGTAAGCGACCCCATCGCTAGGCTAAAGAGAGCCTTCCTGGATAAACAGAAAGAGAACCAGGACAGACCCCCTAACCCAGGGGTGATCTACTCGCCCGGTTATGAGGGGGAAGGAGACGAAGAAATCTCACGACACTTCGAAGAAAATGTCGACACTCAAGATATGGAGAACACCGCTGACATGTTCGACCCAGAGACTATGAGACACCCAAAATCTTCTGAATGGGTGCCATCACCCAGGGTGGCAGCGTACATGTCCCAGCACATAAGAAAGCCGCTGGAGAGAGAGGTGCGATCACGCATGAGGTCAGAGTGCCCTAGGCCAGTGTTACCAGGGAAGCTGGCAGAAACTCCGGACCTAGATCCCAAGATGGTCACGTTTGTGACTAAGTCCGCGCATGATATTAGGAAAGGAATTTACCGCGCCTGGAGAGGATGCCAGGACAAGCTGTTGGACATAGGAGGTCCACTAGCAAAAATAATGGACCTGGCGGAGAAGGCGAAGGACACCGGAACTCCAGTAGACCCCCTCACTCTAGGAAGCTGGGCCCAGAGGTCAGTGTGTCTTCTGGGAAATGCCAATTGTGCACTTTCGTCAGAAAGGAGGAGAGGAGTCTTATTGAAGATTGACTAGAAATTAAGCTATCTAGCCTCTTATGAGGCAGGGGAAAAAGCCAAAGGCCTATTGTTTGGCGAAGCTTTCGCTAAAGAGATGGCCCAGTTTGTGGGCACATATACGGCATTAGAGAGAGCTCAGAGCTCAATAAAGAAAATCTTCCCAGGATGTGTTTTTTCCGGGACCGGGCGACACAGGGGCCGATTGTCCGGTCGCACAACTATCAGCGCAGTTCCCAGGGTCAACAAGCCCAATACAGGGAAGGGAAACCTTATTCCCATCCAGATCCAGATTTCCGAGAGGTCGGAGAGGGAGAGGATCTTATCGACAACCCAGTGGCGCTGCCGGTGACTACATGTACGAGAGTAGGAGGGAGAACTCTCCAATTTTTGAGCGAGTGGCGAGCGTTGTCGCGCAATGCATGGGTGATACAAGCAGTGGCAGGGCTGCGGCTAGAGTTTGTAGGAAACCCCATCCAGAGAGTAGAACTTTCCCCCATATATATGGCAAGCGAGGAGTTAGTGTTGTTGTACAAGGAGCTCCTCAGTCTAGTAAACAAGGGAGCTATAGAGCGAGATATGGAAGAAGAGCCAGGTTTCCTCAGCAACATGTTTCTGGTCCACAGAGGAGACAAGACTCGACCAGTCATAAACTTGAAGAGTTTAAACCCATGGCTCGAGTACAATCATTTCAAGATGGAAGGTATTCACCTTCTGCGCGATCTCCTGAGCAAAGGAGACTACTTAGCGCGCCTGGATCTGAAAGACGCTTATCTTACAATTCCGATAGCTCAGGAATTTCGGAAGTATCTGCGCTTTTGATGTTAAGACCAGATTTGGCGTTTCTCTTGTCTCCCATTTGGGTTGGCCTCCGCCCCGTGGGCCTTCACCACAGTGATGAAACCAGTTGCAGCCGCCATAAGAGAGAGAGGAATACGTATTATCACATAACTAGACAATATTCTCGTACTAGCCGCAGACAGAAGTACTCTCATCCAGTATGTTCAATGGATCTGCACACTCTTGTCCTCTCTAGGGTTCTTAGGACAAGTCACAACTAAGGCCAGATTAGAGACTGGAATTTCTGGGCTTCACCATAGACACAGTGAAAGCAACCCTCGAGCTCCCTCATCACAAAGTGAGAGCAATAAAGAAAGATCTCAGAGTAGTGATAGCGAAGAAAGTTATTTCGCTTCAATGTCTAGCCAGAGTAGTGGGATTGTTAGCCGCCTCGATTCCGGCGATATTTCCGGGCCCACTCCACTACCGAGCTCTTCAACGTCTCAAGATCAGGCATCTACAAGGTGGTGTAGGGTATCACCAACTGGTGACCTTGGACAACGAACCGCTCACCGAGCTCCACTGGTGACTTCAGAATATGGAGGCGTGGAATGGCCAAGCCATTTTTGAAGATGCGCCAGAGTTAGTCATAGAATCGGATGCAAGCAGGACAGGCTGAGGGGGCAGATGCGAGCATGTAGAAACAGGAGGAAAGTGGTCAGAGCAAGAATTGCATCTGCACATAAACTGCCTCGAATTGTTAGCAGGTTCATTTGCAGTGCGAGCCTTCATGAAAGACAAGGCAAGGTTTTGTGTTCTGCTCAAGATGGACAATATCTCCGCAGTTCGCTACATAAACAAACTAGGAGGGACAAAGTCCAAGCTACAAGCGGAATTAGCAAAAGATTTCTGGCATTATTGCTGGAACATCATATTGCAGTCACAGCAAAATAATTGGCAGGGGCTTTCAACGAGGTAGCGGATTGGAACTCGAGGTATCTAATAGATTTAAGCGATTGGAAACTACACCCACAAGTTTTCGAGAAGCTGCAGAAGCGCTGGGGCCCAATACACATAGATCTATTTGCGTCCAGACTGAACGCTCAGACACAGACATACTTCAGTTGGTGGATAGCCCCGGGGGCAGCGGGCACGGACGCATTCCGACAGCCGTGGCACCGTGCGATTCATTACACATTCCTGCCATTTGTCATGATCACGAGAGCGTTAGCGAAGGTTCGCAGAGATCGCGCCGAACTCATGATGGTACTACCGCTCTGGAAATCTCAGCCATGGTTTCCAGTAGCGATGGAACTTTCTTTGGGTTTTCCAAAGATAGTTCCGCATCAGCCGGACCTTCTACTAGGACCCACCGGCCAGATCCATCCCCTGATATCAACTGGAAGCTGCAGTTTATGGCCTGCAGGATTTCAGGAGAAAATGGGAATTGCCAGGAATTTCGCGAATCGCTGCAGACTGCATCAAAAACTCCTGGGCGCCTTCCACCATTAGGAGCTATAGCACTGCATGTAAAGCCTGGGCGCGATGGTGCACAGACCAGTGTCTGTATCCCGTTTCAGCACCTTTAGTGCAAGTTCTTAACTTTCTGGCAACTACATTTCAAGAAGGGGGAGCTTTTAGGACGATAGGTGTTTACAGATCAGCGATCTCAGCGGGACACGATAAAATAGAAGGGATCGCAGTAAGCGAGCACCGAGCGGTCCTGAGGCTTCTCAAAGGAATAAAAATTAGAAAGCCCCAAGAACCGAAGTGCGCAGTCTTATGGGATGTTAGAGTAGTGTTCTAACTTTTCCTTAGATGGCAGCGAACAAAGATCTTTCCCGCTCTCAGTTATCAGGTAAACTGGCGATGTTATTGTGCCTTACATCATGCCGCAGAGTATCGGACGTAAAGAAGTTGGAAATCGATAGAAAGATCTTTTATCCAGAAGGTGTAGCTTTTCACATAGCGAAAAGAAGGAAGACAGGATCGCAAGTGATTCCATACCCTTACTTCACAGAAAATGAGAAGCTATGCGTTGCCCAGTGCATCAAGGATTACAAAATCTCCACAGAACACCTTAGGCCGCGAGGGGTTTCCCAATTGCTTATAGCGCACAGAAGACCTTACCACGCACATTTGCAGCAGCCACTATCGCTAGATGGGTGCGCAAGGTCATGCAGTGGGCTGGAATTGCTCTGTCAGTTTTTGGGGCACATTCTACGAGGTGTGCAATGGCTTCTAAAGCATTTACAGCTGGCGCATCTCTTCAGGACATTATGAAATCGGCAGATTGGTCCTCAGAGTTGACCTTTAAAACCTTTTAGTTCAAGCCGGTTTCTAATGTAACTAATGCAGTGGTGGCAAGCTTTGAACAAGGATAATGCGAGCCTCCTGTCTTGTCATAGAATAAAGATTGCCCATGCTAACAGCTCAGGAAGGCTTCATTATATTAAAGACACGGAGGCGAGCATTATATCCCACCCAATGAAGTATTTAAAAATCTGAACCTGTATATGTATATACCCTCATGAAGTATTTTACATTTCTCGTAGGGCAAGACCAGAAAGCAACTTGACTCCATGCACAGATCAAAAATATTAAGAAGTGCGTTCAAAGTGGTCCGGAGGACCTAGCAAGTTACAGTTGTACAGTCAGTTCCAGTTTCGCCCAGGGTCACGGTTGATCAAATAAAGGACAGTTTCAAGTTCAGTACACACTTGAGAGGAAAAAGAAAGAGGCAGAGGACTATCATGGAGGGTTCTTATACTGCGACCTGCTCTCGGATAGGTGGATCAGGAGAAGTCAGGGCTATTAAGCCCTGGAGGATCATGGGGGGGTAGTGCAACAAAGAACAGTGACTTTAGAACTTTTCAAAACCTCTCATATTTAGTATTTTGTACATAAGAAAGAAAAAAAGGGCAAATGTTACGGTTTTAAATATTTTGTTGAAAATGCTGAATGGCAGTAATTAAAGAGAGTAAAGCATAATGCGAGCCTCCTTGTCTTTAATAGAATAAAGACTTCCTGAGCTGTTACTCCTGCCAGTAGGAAGAAGATAAATGTTGAATACTGCACCATGAGATACATAACACAAACAGTTATGGCGAAGGTGAAATTCACATCAGAAGTCTTGCACCCGAATTTCTGGATCAAATGCAGCTCTTGTTGATGTTTGCATATTCCCATATGTTGACCCTGCAATCAAAGTGATGTCCTGCTCTGTTAGTTGTGCAGTTTAGTTGTGCATTTATTGGTGCTCAATTATGCCAGGTGTGCATCTATATAGCGGAAGTTGTGCAGTGGAGTTATGTTAGCAGGTGTGATGCTGGAATATGGTTCTGATCAGATAAGCTATTGGTGCATCTCAATAACGCCTTTGTTCTGATTAATTATGCCATGTGACTATGCTCACAAATCTCCATTTTCTTCATAAGTGTTCACTTGTTTCAGTACAGTAACACAACATTAAGATATGGCGATAAGGGGCTGTATAATCTGATTAAGTTACTTTTAAGATTCACACTACTCGATTTTTAGTTACCTTACCGGCGGTGTGCAACTCAACCACTCCAGAAATAGAATGATTGTAGGTTTTCACACAATATATTGTTGTTTATTAGTGTTAATTTTTATAACATGCTGTTTTTTTAAAAATTAAAATTTGTTTTACCTGTATGATTATGAGTGTGATCCTTAATAGCTAGCTTTAATTAGTATTACTGTGGGTTGAGGCTTCTAGGAATGGAACCTGCCTGTGCTGAGCATCAATTATATTTTGATTGTGAGTTTGGCAAGATCACAGGAGCAGTTTGGGGTTTAGCCCGAGCCCCAGTTTGGTAGATAAGAAAAGGGTTTTTTGTTCCCGGTTATCTTGTTTAGAGATTCGAAATGATATCCATAGCACTTTGGTTAGTACGAAGTGATTCGTTTATTTATGATAATTTTCTTGAGTGTTTCTTTCCATAGAAATTTTTTGTGTTTTGATAAACACTGTTAGAAACTTGGAGTGCAAGTTTGGTCAGCCGACACGTGTTTCGACCCGTAGGGTCTTTCTCAAGGCAAGTCAATTTGCTGAATGCCCTCAGTGGGGTTCTGTTCAATTTGGGACTCTGAGTAGCAGACCACTGCCCAGGGACGCAGACACAACACACATGGCCCAATAGGAGCCAGGACTGCCATAAGGACAGTCCCAAATTGAACAGAACCTCACGGAGGGCATTGTAAGTTCTGTGGCAAAAACTCAGCCAAACTCTTTAAAATCTGCAAGGTTCTGGCCAATTCTGCTGCAGTCTCTACCTCTCCTGTTGCCTTACACACTATGTTTTAGATTTTCTGTGTTGGACACACCGTTTTTCCAATGATGGGGTTCAATGATGTGCCTTTGTTAGATTTGGCGTTTATGGTTTGCCCGTCACGTGTGCCTTGTTGTTTGGCCACATGTAATGTGATATGCCCAGGCGAGTCTTGCGTGCATAGGATTGGTCCTCCTTTACATTGTATTAGCTGTTCGCAGTACCCTGCGTATTTGGAGGACGCTCCTTTGAATTATAAACATACGCCACGCGGTTGCCTAGCAACACATGTAAGCAAGCGAGTACGTGAGGGTATCACGTGTCTTCGAGCAACTGACGTGGTTTGGTTGTCGAGCTATTCACGGAATTAAGTTAAGACGTGAGGGTATCACGTGACTGTGCGGTGCATAAGCCGAGCTTTGTCCATGTGTGAGGTTGCTCCGATATATTTCCTTCATGGTGAAGATTGCTAAGCCACATTTGGAATGAGCGTGAACAAGGTAAGCTTGTGGAGTATGGCTCATCGGACGTTGAACGTGGTGTCTGGCGTTAAAGGCTCTGTTGTACGGACCGTTATCTTTGCAAAGTAGTTGACACTCACTTTTGGTTTACAGGGCCCGGCAACTGGTGAAGATTACTAGACAACCCATGTCTATGTTTTGGTAACATAATTTGGATACGTTTGGGGACCTTTATGTACTTGGAGTTCACTGTGGTTGCTCCAGGATTGATTTTCTGATATTGGAGTTGGACCCGCCAAGATGAGGTGACACATGGAGTATGTTGTGTGCTGTGATTTAGGGTTGTGCCCTTAGACTAGTTATACTAGTGCCCTTTATA
The DNA here is from genome assembly GCF_040938575.1 of Ambystoma mexicanum. Classification (NCBI taxonomy): domain Eukaryota; kingdom Metazoa; phylum Chordata; class Amphibia; order Caudata; family Ambystomatidae; genus Ambystoma; species Ambystoma mexicanum. The sequence continues at coordinate 1,012,562,766 of NC_090928.1, forward strand.
ACACTCTGTTTTGGGGGTTATTTGCCTCATTTTTTGTACAGTTTGACCGTGTGGACCTTGTTGGATGTGATGACCATTGTGGATGGAACTAAGGAGGACTATCCTTATACGGCCTAAGAAAATTATACCCTTGTGATACGTGTTACAGGTAGAGATAAAAAATATTTTCATACTTGTTTTACCCTTTTGGTATTGAGAGTTAGGGCTAGGTTAAGTAGATTAAACCGGTGTTGCCCACATATTGATATGTTTGTGTATGTTTGTTGTACTTACAGATTTTGAAGTACCATTATAGAAATTAAGAATTAGAATCTTGAATGGAAAAGAATGCCACGTCAAAGCACAAGATACATGATTGCCCCTGAGGAATGTCCAGTTATTATATAACATTCAGGACAGAAACTTATATAAGTCGGGCTATGATGGGTACAGTGTTGAGTAACAACAATTAATTTGTCTCTGTGCCTTTTTCCGGTTCTAATTATGGTTTCCTGTTTTTTTAACAAAAACTTTTTATGCGTTTTGTATATTTTATTGTAACATGTGCATATGCTTTTTTATATGTTTTTTAGATTTTGATGTCAGGATTTTGTCGCTTTGAGTATTTAATTATAAAATAGGTTTTGTGAAACAGTTTAAGGACATACACCCGATAGCATATTTTTGGAGTAGATGGTGATGTCTAGGTACATACTGGGCCTCATTACAACTCAGGCGGTAAGGGGTTTACGGCGCCGTAAACAGCGCCGACCCTTACCGCCTGAGTACGAGGTCCCTTAGGGCCATGGCGGATTTAACACCTGCTTTTAGCAGGTGTTAAAATCCATGGCGCTAAGGGACCATGGAGTTAATTACGCCACCGTAATTTACGGTGGCGTAATTAACGCCTTCCCCACTCCCATTATGCCCTATGGGGCAAAAATGGGAATGGGGAAGGGTAAATGGGGATTGGGGACTTACCGCCCCGCCAAACTCGGAATGGGGCGGTAAGTCCACCAACCACCATGGCGTAAACACAGTTTACGCCATGGTGGTAAAGTCACGGCCCAGGCGGTAACTTACCGCCTGGGTCGTAATGAGGCCCACTGTGTCTGATGGTATACAAGTGTATGATGGTTATGGATTAACACTCTTCCTTTATTTGAGATTGAATACTATTATATCCCCACTGAGTAGGAGGGGTCAATACCTTAGGTGTGGGGTACCACCCCTGTAGAAATGTTTGCCTCCCAGGTCCTCTGCATGGCCCTTGCCTCTATTTGCATCTAAAAAACCCATGCCATCCTGTCCACCCTCATGTCCTCTCCTCCTCTTCCCCCTTCTCTCTTTGATACCGCTGGCCCCTTCTGCAGCTGCCTCTCCTCTCTCTTTCTCAAAAGTTCCTCTGTTCTCCCAGATTAGAGTTGCAGACATGTCCGATTTATGAAAGTCTTGTCAAAAAAGGTTCTTCCTAGATCATCCAAAACCAACAAGGACCACATGGACACCCTCACTCCTGCTCTGGCTGACTTCTGCAACCACCCCTTCACCTCTGCCGCCTTCCCCTCCCCTCTAAAGCGACCCCTCCTGCCCGGCTAACTATCACCCGATCTCTATCACTCCTTTCCTACGCAAACCCCTGAAAAAGCTGGCCATCACCCAGCTTAATCTTAATCTTCACACCAATTATGTTGGTTGTCTCCATTATGATCAGTCTGGCTTCAGAGTTGCTCTCCTGAACATTCATGAAGACCTGCTCTCCAACCTTGATTCTAATATCCCATCTGTCCTCATCCTACTCGATCATTTTTCTGCCTTTGACACAGTCAACCATGTCATCCTGCTCCTTCGCCTCCGTGATAACCTGGGTATCACTGATCAGGCCCTAGCCAGGCTGACTGCCTTTCTCTCAAACTGACCCTCTCCTTCCTTTCCTCTATCTCACGTTCTATCTGTGGTGTTCCCCAGGGGTCTAAATTCTCTCCCTGGATTTTCAACCAATACCTGGCTCAGCTCGCCAACTGCATTGCTGCTCTCTGCTCAAACATTCAGTGCTATGCGGATGACACCCAACTTGTTTTCAGGCTCCACTCTGACACCTCTTATCCCTCGCTCATCTCTGATGCTCTGTCTGCAATCCAAGAGCGGTGCGCCTCCAACGACCTCTGCCTTAATGCCAGTAAGACAGAGATCCTCATCATCAGCACACCTGAACCTTCCTTTCTTGTCACTCTCTGGCCAGCCTCTCTCCCTGCTCCCACATGCGAGGCTAAGAACCTCAGGGTCATCTTTGACTGCACCCTTTCCATTTCTCCACACATCTATGAGGTCACAAAAAAGGCTACCTACCAATTGCACCTCCTCAGGGATATTCTTTTTTCCTTGCCTTCCCCCAGAAGCTTACTGTCTCTAGAGCTCTGCTTCTCTCTAGGCTGGACTATTACTACAGCCTCTTTCTGAATCTCCCTGCAACCACTCTCTGGCCTCTGCAGCTAATCCAGAACAGGACTGTGAGACTTGTCCTTGGCCTGAAACCCTGGGATCGTACCTTTTCAGCCCGGAAATCTCTTCATTGTCTCCCAGTGGCTGCAAGGATTACATTTAAGACCCTTTGCATTGTCCACAAGGCATTATGGGGCCTGGGTTCACAATACCTTATAAACTCTCCCTCCATGAATACCATCCTACACAAGCTCTTCGCTCATCCACCTACAACTCCCTCAGGGTTAGTCATTTCTCCAAGCAAGAAGTTGGGGGTAGATCTCTTTCCTCGGCTGGGCCTCTCTCTGGAACAGCCAGCCTCTCTGCCTCTCTGAAACTTGAGGAGAACCACCTTTGGTTCCTGAAGTACCTCAAGACCTTCCTCTTTGCTTTTGCCTTCACTCTTCCTCTCACCTGCTGCTCTGTCTGCTTTGGCACCGGGCACCTGCTTACCCTCTGATTTTGGGCCCAGATCCCCGCCTACCCAGCCACCCACTTGCACTGCCTCGTGGAAACCCTTCACTTGGTTCTGCTACCCTACAGTCCCCTTCCCTCACTTATTAGACACAAGTTGTCCACACATTATTCTTGCACTTGCCACCTCCTGGCCACAGTACCTGATGTTGTTCTATCACTTGTTCAGCACTTTCCACTTGTCCCCTGCCCCTTGCACTTTCCCCCTTCCCTCTCCCCTGATCTTGCACTTTCTTAATGTCATTGGGCCTAGTAAGATTGTTGTTTTGTCCTCCCTTGCCTTGTCACGCTCTGAAACACTTGTGTATGGACGTGATACAAATAAGATAACATATCATATCACATACAGTTACACTTGTAAATAATACACAGGGTATGTGTGTTCCCCAATATTATAAACACGTGGTGTTATCAAAAAACTCTTGCATGGCCCCTCACTTTCCCATGTATATATGGTACTAAGGTTTGCTAGCATGTGTTTGTGTATCATTTAAAATGTCCTTATAGTGAATCTCATCAGACCCCTGAAGGTTTCAGGTTAGGGAAACAGTGCCACTGATTTAGAATGCACACAATTGCAGCTCACTCACCCCTAACTGATAGAAGGGTTTTCAGATTGTAATGAACAGATATAAGTACCCCTCCCATTTCACTTCACATATACATGTCAATGAGCAATTTCAAAATTAGAGGTTGCATGTGATTTACACCTGTGCTTTTTTATGGGAATAGAAATGAATTCTCTAAGCTCCCTTCCATCCCTAAATATCATTTAAAAAATCTATACCGTCCTTAGATTGCAAATTATTAATACATTCTCTGTCAGTCGGTTCACAGTAAGAATTGCACAAATGTAAATCTGCCAGAAAGGAAATTGCACATGGCACTTAAGTATAGTGAGAAGCAAAATGCATGTCGCATTACATGCTCCTGCATTCTATTGGAAACTGTCACCCCCTACCACTTCCAAACCACTCACTCCTGGGACTTAGCATAGAAAAGGGAGAAGGGGAAATCTGATTTGATTGAGGGGATTTTCATACTCACTTCAGAATAATTCATGCAGTTCATGTAGCCCTCTGGTCTCTAGTGTCACTAGTCATAGGTGAAATCTGCCTCCACCTGCATCACTCTCCCTCTGGGACAAAGCTCCTCATCTCCATATCTTCCCAGCTCAGCACCATTCCAGTTGAACAGGCAGCTTGTTGTTAATAGCAATCCCATCTGTCTGCCAGAGAGAGTGTGCCCTTTCTTCCTCTGTTCTTTGCCTCATGTAAGCTCTCTTGTTCCATGTCACATGCCATTTTTCTGACTTGATATGTCATTCTATTGGCTAGTTTAATAATTATACACTCACGGAGATTGTACCTTTGAATTTCTATTGGATGATTATAATTGCTATACTTGTGACCAGAAAAATGTGTGGCTCTACCTGCTCTTAAGACTTTACATTCTAAATTGTTTATCGTTCACACATTTTGTTAGCAAGCTGCCACTTTAATGAGAAATGGATTGAAATCCCTTCTATGAGGTGAATGCATGCAGATTAATTTGTATGATAAATATTCATAATCTGGGTATTAATAATGTGTTTATTATAAGACATTGTTGAGAATTCACATGTGATGCCACGTCAAAAAGGAGACTGAGCTTTGAACCACACACATGCCCATGTGTGTAGTTCATATTGTTTCTAACTTATGAGCCAAAAATAATGTCCACACCTAATGGTGTACTTGACTCGTGTCCTGTGACGAATACATTATGCACATGAGTTATAATATAAATGGCTCTTAGTGAGTCCTTATTTAATGACTGGTTTTGTATAACATGACAGGTCCCTTTTGTTCACTTTGCATTAGTTTACAGAGGCTGGAATTATTATAGGGCAGGATTCAAAAGGTGATCTGCTAGGTGCAAGTGGATGTTTGAAATTGGGTCATAAAGAAGAACAGGTTACTACTAACAGATGTGAATCGCTACATACAATGCAAATCTCTAGAATTTGTTATTTTAATTCATTTATGAAATCCTCCTCTGGAGAGAGTGGTGGCTAGTTTGCTCTGAGTTGATAGCCAGGTCAACCTTATGTCAACAAAATATACAAATTGTATGAATAAAAGTGTTTTTCAAACCAACAAAAAGACATTGCTTTTACCTTCATTTACATTGTAATATATTATTTAAATACCACCATATTATTTTAAACTTTGTACAATAATCTGACAGTTTTGGGATAAATGAATACACCATTTACATTGAAATAGTCTCTAAATGTTGAGGATTTGAATACAAAAAGTTTGTTTTTGTCTTACTGTTTCAGTAACAGCAGGCAAACTGCATTTCAAAATACAGGAATCTTTAGTACAGTTCCAAGATTTGTAAAGAAGGAGCAGTATCTTTTGAAATGTATAAATGTTCTGTATCTCACCAATACATTCAGTAAGTACATTGCTGGCACTCATATTTTCTAGTGTGGCAGGCTCAGTCCTCCTATGTTCATGTTACATTAGTAAGAACCCATCTTTGGGTGAAAGGTACTCAAGGGCCATTGTTGTTCCTGTGATGGTTTAGTTTGTGGCCCTACCCAAACAAGGTGTTGCACACTGTCCCTCTGGTGTGCTGATGAATACATGCATCCCACAGCCACATCTGATTTATAATAATATAGGAAGCAGACATATTCAATATTGTGGCATCTCTCACTTTGAATTCAAGAAGTCTTAATTTTCCTTAAATTATCACCACAGCTGTACTGCTCTAAAGTGCCTCTATGTGATTCTTTGCACTGGGATTTCCAACCATGTGTTCCACTGTACTGTGTGTCCCATTGTAATTGTGCCCTAATAAGGATTTCACCCCCATGTGCTAACTGCGTTTTGTGCCATACTGTATTTGCTCTATGATGTCCAAAGTAATTAATGTGACTGTTTCCTTGATAGATTTTGCATCCAGCATCGGGTCGAAGCAAATGCAGCAGCAGTTCTTCTTCTTCCAGCTGGGCGTCAAGGATAAGCAGTTCCAGTTACTCTTCAAGTGTCAATTCAGCTTCTGAACAATTTCCAGTGGTAAGAGTTCCCCAGATATTCTATTCTGTCTCTCACCACACTGCTGGGTCACACTCAGCAGCCAATCATACAGAAGGGCATTCATGCAGTCAGTCAGCCAATCAGGCATAGAGTGCATTCAGGACATACTCCTCACTCTCAGACACACACAACAAGGAATGTGCATTGTATTAACACTACACACTGCATTCAGACCAGTTTCGGGCAGGGCTGTATCAGTCATTGTGTCATACAGCAGAAACCAGACATCCACAACAAGAAGTGCATATTGGTCACACACTCCATTCACCCAGGTCCTACCCACAGGGTGTGCCCACAACATACAGTCACTGGGAAGGCTCCAGCGAGTCTGGCCTGGACTTCACTACAACACCATATGTGGAACTTCCACCCAACAGCCAGTCAGGGGGAAGGGACAGAGTCAGGGCTTCCCAGGACCTTGGGAAAACAAGGTAACAGGCAATAGAAAGCAAGAGGCCACAGGGGCCATCTTGTTTCATATCAGGAATTAACTGATTCAATGGCAGGGGCTGGATATCCCAAAATGGAGGATACTCAGAGCACCTGTCAAATTTAGCATGGAGCTGCCACCAGCCCATACCCTGTTCTGTGGGCCACACACAGGTGCCCAAAAACATACACTAGGGACAAAGGGTTGCACCCCCACCCATGGGTACCATAAGGGTATCCCATGGGTCTGTACACCAAACCAAAAACAGGAAGAGCTGCACTGCCAGATAGGGTCTCCTGGGCAGAAAACAATACAGAACACACATGAAAAAGGACAACAGGACAAGGACAGGGAGGCTGTGTCCCTGCAATGCATTTCCAGCATCACATATGACAACCTGATTTGATTATTACAAATGATCAATGTAAATTCAGGCATAAATGTGTTGCTAACTTGGTGTGTGTTATGAAACTTGAGAAAGTTTCTGCCTTAGTGATTAGTGATGTGCCGTCTTTTGTGTAATTTAAGAAAAAATAAACAATGCTTTGTTACCATTGAAGAAAGGGACTGTGGAATGGGGCAGTGTTATCTCAAGTTAAAACTGGAGAGAAGAGAATTGCTTTTGATTCATGGAAATTACATGGATTCACAGCTGAAGACTCAGCTATCAAAAGGGGGCCTGAGTACATTTGTGGGCACTTGACAAGCACAAATCTGTCCTACGGAGTTCAGACTTCCTTTTTCAAATGGATCATAAACAGCTTTTGTTCATCTTTGTGAACAAAGAATTGAACAGAGAGTCAAGGACATCTGCCAAATGCATGATTTTGAAGTGTTTCTCATTGTGGAAGGAATAAAGAAGTGACACACTGCTCTTCATGTTTACCTAGTGATGGGGATAAAATCTCTTATAATAAAAGTGGATGACCTCACAGATGATGCAAGATGCACACTTAGAAAAAGGTGAAGGCTTTATTCTTCAAGTTACCTATGGAATAAATAGCAATCCTTTAAACAACATTAAGCCCGAGACACCCTACAATGCCACCTCCCTCATGACAGCTCAGACTCCAACTGACGCTCACATAGACCATTCATTGGCACCTTGGGTGGGGGGCACAGCCAATAAGGTTCTGTGGATCGTGGGCTGAAATCTCTGATCTCAGCTCTCATTCGTTCCACAGAACCCAAAGTCCCCCTCCCGCACTGAGGGCCACCATCTTCCTCCCATTCTCCTATTTTTTTAAATTTCCCAACCCCCTTCACCTGCCCCACTTACCTTATTGTTGAGGCAGCGGCACCAGCCACCACCGCAGCAGCTTTCCTCCCCCCTTTTCCAGCCATCATGGTAATAGAAGACATGCTACGTACAGAGCCCCACCTTCTACAACCATGGTGGCCATTTTGGATAAGTATTTTCATTCATTGAAAGGGACGCCGCGTGCAATGAATGAAATACTTTTTTTAGCATCCCATTCACCAATGTGGTAACACAGGGTGCTAATGGCATTAACACCCCGTTCCAATGGGGATAATGGCCCAGAGCCCTCATTAACCATCCCCAATTCACTCAGGCCATTAACTTGGGCTGCCAGGCCATTACCCCCGTTCCAGCCATTGGAACGGGGTGTTAACACCACATTGAAAAACACTCACCCTACATTCTCTGAGCTTTTTTTTATACACACTTTAGTCACCAGCATTCTGTTTCTCAGTGATGATGGCCAGGAGGACAGGCAGAACAGGACACAAAATAATAAAAAGGAATACTAAGGTGGCAGAAAGCTTGTTATATTTAGGTAATAATAATAATTTGGCATTTATATAGCGCTACAAACCCTCAGGTATCTGAGCGCTGCTTATTATTACCCACGGTGTGTGGTGCTCATTTATCGACCTCGGAAGGTTGAAAGGCTGAGTTTGGCCCTGCTGGGATTCGAACTCTGCACTGATGTCAAAGCGAGCGCTCTACTCGCTGTGCCACTTGACCAGGTAGTAATGGCGATGGCAATTGTGCACAGATACAGACACAGCTGAGCCTTTTACTTGACAGCAAGTCAATAAAGATAGACTGATCAAGGGTCTTTAACTATTGATGGTGCAATTTATAGGGAATAATGGGACCTGGAATGGCTGGCGATGAAGTTAACTTTTTTTTTTTTGTTAAAGATTTTTATTTTGAAAACAAATAAACAATACAAACCAAACTTGCAGCATTATTTACAAAAAACTCGTGAACATCAATTAACGCTCATTACTGCTCCCCAAATCCCCCCCCTCAAGAGCTTATTTGCATTTCTAGTTCTGTATTCGCTGCGTGTGGCTGGGTATCGCTTCCTTCCGAAGCTCCAGGATCCACTACTGTGCCAAACAGTCCTGTTATTAACATTCTCCAAGCCATCAGGTTACCCACATCTTCTTCCCCGCACTTGCTACATGACTCCTGCCACACCACCGTTTCAGCCTCTGCCCATTTTTGCAAGTCCCGCCACCATACCTCTACCCGTGGCTTGTGGCATTGCTTCCAGCCCATAGCTATCCTTCTTTTAGCAAGCACATATGCCAGGTCCCTCAGTTTCCCAAGGTGTTTAGTGTTCCGTGGTCTGGGAAACCCTCCCAACAGGCAGGCCCAGGCTGTATCTATGTTGAGGGAGACCCCTTTATCCGCTAGTTTCCGTGCCACTTCCACCCAAAAAGCTTCAATCACTGGGCAAGACCAGAATATGTGTGTCATGTCAGCGTCTTCCTCATCGCATTTTGGGCATGCTTGTCTTCCTGCGTTTGCAAACTTAGATATTCTCGTCGGGGTCATATAGGCTCTATGCGTTATGTATAACTGTATCTGCTGCAATCTAGCATTTCTGGACACTTTCTTGAGGTATCCTATAGCACGTTCCCACATTCCATCGGTCATCTGTGCCCCCACCTCCGCTTCCCAGTCCAGCCTCAGATGAGTCAAATCCTTCCCCACTCGGGTCATCACCATCTCATATAGTCTAGAGATCTCGTGCCCTCCTTCTGATATGTCATATATTGTTCCCATTAGAACGTCTGGCTCTTCCGCCAGTACAATCTCTGGCCAGGTTTTGCGAATAGTCTGCACTAGCCTAAGATACGCGACATATTGGCCTCCATGCAAGCCTGTCTCTTCTCCCAGTTCTTCGAAATCTTTAATAGCCCCTTCTTGCCATATGTCTCCCAATGTGACCAACCCAACCGATTCCCAATAGGTCCTGATTATCATCCTGAGCTGGTTGTCTCCCCTCGCTAAGGCAACTAGTGGCACCTGTGGGGAACACGGGCATGGGTTCTCCATCAGTTGGCATACTCTGTGCCACATCTTCCACCCAAGCAACAGCATACCCGGGCATTCTTTCATTTCAAGTCTAGGCACCCAGATAATCTGTTTTAGGTAAAACGGGGTGTAGTCCTGCCCAAACAGCCTAGATTCAGGAGTTTCTTCATCACAGAGCCATTTGGTTACATATTGCAACTGACTGGCTACACAATAGGCCTCAAAGTTCGGCAGCTTGATGCCCCCTCTATCATGGAAGTTCTGTAGCTTCCATAGCGCCACTCTATTGCGAGTGCCGTGCCATAGGAAGTCCCTACACATGCTGTTCAGTTTGACAAGTATGGTATATTACTGAAGAAATGTAACAGCCTAGGCAGGACCACCATTTTCAGCATCGCCCCCCGTCCCATCATCGCCAGCGGCAGTTTCTGCCAAAACTTCATATTTGTGCGGATTTGTTTCACAGCCACCTCGGTGTTATGCAAGTGTTCCCCCTCCACAGTATGATATACATCTATTCCGAGGTAGCGGAAGGAATCAGCCGCCCAAGGTACGGACAACACTGGCAACCTTTCCAGAGGGGCTCCTATGTAGCTCCCCAATGGGAACATGCTCGATTTTTGGGGGTTCACCGCTATGCCGGACAGTTCTGCATACTTTTCCATGACCTCTAGAATATACTGAAGATTTTCTTCCGGATATTTCAAATACAGTAGCAAATCGTCAGCATATAAGGATATTAGGTGTTTCTCTCCCCCTGCTTCAATACCGACCATGTCATATTGTTCTCTGAGGTACACTGCCAGGGGCTCTAGGGCCAGAATGTATAACATCAGGGACCAGGGGCACCCTTGTCTGGTGCCTCTACTGAGTTGCCACCTCTCAGATATCACCGATCCTGTGCGTACTCTGGCCAGTGGTTCACTGTACAACAATTTCGCCCACCTAACATAACCCGGCCCCATCCCGTATTCTTCCAGGGCCGCCAGAAACCATGGCCACCTCACTGAATCAAAAGCTTTGACTGCATCTAGGGACACCACCGGCATTTTCGCATCGCTCCTGTTTCCCTCTTCAATCACCCGGTGGAGTCGCCTGTGGTTGTGGGCTATATTTCTGTTGGGGACATAACCTGTCTGATCCGGGTGTATCAGTTTACTGATAACCCTTCGCAGCCTATTGGCCAGGACCGCCGTCAAGATCTTGCTGTCTTGGTTCAACATTGACAAAGGCCTATAGGAGCCGCAGCAATGCCCTGGCTTGTTGGGCTTGGGGAGCGGCACGATTAGTGCTTCTCTGAGCATTTCCGGTAGCCGATCCTTCTCAAAAGACTCATTGAGCATCTCTAGCATAGGGGGGAGTACTTCTGCTTTATATATTTTGTAAAACTCGCCCGGGAATCCATCCGTACCCGGGGTCTTGCAGGTGGGCAACTGTTTCACAACCTCCTCTAATTCCTCCAGGGTAATCGGTGCGTCTAGTTCCTCCCTTTCTTCATCACTAATCTTAGGTAATTCCATGTCTTTTAGGGTTTCTCTAATCTCCTCCTGATTGTCCCTTCCTCTGTCCTCGTATAATGTTCTATAATAGTCCAAGAATGCCTCGTTGACTCCTTCCTGGGTGTCAACCACCTCCCCGTCTTCTCTAGTTATTATCCTAATCGGGGGCCTGTGGGTTTCGCTCTTATATAACCACGCCAACAAGCGGCCAGTTTTATCCCCACCTGCGTGTTGCCTCTCGACATACTTTTTGTAGTTAAGGTTGCAGAGCCTTTCCCAAAGCTCTGCGCACCTCTGCTGCAACTCGAGTACAAGTTCCGTGTCCCCTCCTGCCCTGTTGCTTTCACGCTCCAGTTTCTCTTCCACTTCCTCTAGTTCCGTTAGGACCCCACCATGTAGGCCTTTTGACTTAGCAATAGCAGCACCCCGCAACACCACCTTAAAGGCCTCCCAGAGTGTGCACGCTGAATCTACGCTGCCTGTGTTTACCTCAAAGTACTGTGAGATCGCATCCCTGATATCTTCCCTGAAGACTGGGTCTCTGAGCGCCTCCGCCTGGAGGCGCCACGTCGGTATCCGCGCCCAGGGGCGGCAGTGCTGCCAGGTCAGCACCAGAGGTGAGTGGTCCGACAGGACCCTCGCTCTATATTCTATTTGGGTGGTCTCTATCATCACATCTGGCGTGGCAAAAAAATAATCCAGCCTCGTGTGAAGGTGCTGCGGAGCTGAGTAGTGCGAGTACTGTGTTTCATTAGGGTGTTTCAGTCTCCAAACATCCGCCAGCCCAAAGTCATCTAGTAATGTCTGCAATACCCTGGCCGCTGGGGTGGGCCTATCAATCTTCCCATCAGATCTGTCTGCCTTTGGGTCGAACACACAGTTGAAGTCCCCTCCCCAGATAACCGCTCCCACCACACACGCGCCCAGATGAGTACATAGGGTTCTAAAATACATAGCAGTGTTTTGGTTGGGGGAATATGTATTTATAATGCACACCTCTTTATTCTCTACCAAGGCCTTTAATATGACCAACCTACCCTCCGTGTCCACCACCTCTTGTGTAAGTTGGAGCGGAACGTGCGGTGCCACCCAGACCAGCACTCCCCTAGCGTAGGCAGAGTACGGAGAGCCCACTACAGTACCTCTCCACTTCTTCCCCACCAGTTCCAATTTTTGCTGGGTCAGATGTGTTTCCTGCAACAGCGCAATATCAATCCTCTGTCTTTTTAAGTACATCATGATTTTGTTTCTTTTTAAGTAGCTGTTAAGTCCCCTTATATTCCATGTTACGATCTTAAGGTCTCCCATGGCTCATGAGTGTCTTCTTGCCTCCCATGTAGCGACTCCCCTTTGCCCACTTGATACAGATACAGCCCTCCATTTTTGCTTGTAGCTTCTCGTACCAGCTCAAACTCCCCATAACTATGTACACGATAAATCCCCAACTTCCCTCCCCTCCCCCCACCCGTCCCTTCCCCAACATCACACACCCCAACTGCTGCTCAGCTCCATTCTCGGAGCTCAGGCACCCCCACATCTAGCCCTGCAAGCACCACGCGATGCACAGAGCTCAGTAGGGTGAAGTCGCCCTAATGGCCACTTAACTAAAACTGTTGTGGGGTGGAGAGAATCGCTCCATAAGGCTCCCGTTAATTCAACATTAACCATAGTGCTTATAACATATAGTGCAATAGTCTGACCTTCTCTACTGAAGGCTGCACAAGCGACTATATTCAAGTCCCACGTGCCGCGCCATCTTGCGGCACCTTCTTCGTGCATCACTTATCTCTTCCGAGCTCTTTCTCCGTCCAAACTTCTGACTCCTGGGGACATCCTTGCGCATCGAGCCATCCCATGGCATCCTCCGGGGTCTCAAAAAACAAACTTTTATGTTTATGAATGACTTTCATTTTTGCCGGATACAGTAACATATATTTGTGGCCCGCCTCTCTGCACAGACAGGGTGTAGTCCGGGTAAACCATGATGATTGCCGCTCCTCATGTGATCGTTCCTCCCTTACGAAAGTGTTCCAATATCCTCTCCCGGTCACGGTAATTAAGAATTTTGGCTATCACCGGCCTAGGTGGGTTCCCCGGCGGCCTCCTTGTTAGAGCTCTATGTGCCCTTTCCACTGCAAATCCTTGGGATAGGGCTCCTCTGGGTATCTCTTGCAGTAGCATGGATTCAACGAATTCCGTGGGATTGTGGCCCTCCAATCCCTCCGGCAGGCCCACGATGCAGATGTTGTTTTGTCGGGCTTGTCCTTCCGCCTCCTCCGCTCTGCTCTCCAAGTTGCCCACTCTTTGTATCAGAGCATGCAATTCGGCTTTATGGGAGGCGCAATCCGCAGTATTCGGGCTAACTTCCTTCTCAAGGGACTCTGTGCGCTCCGCCAATGCCCTGACATCCTGTCGGAGTAGGTTAACGTCCTCCTGCACCTCTCTGACCTTGAGGTCCAGTGCCGTTTTTAGTTCAGTGACGGCTAGTTCGAGTTTAGATTCCCAGGCCGCCCTTAGGTCCGCAATCGCTGCCAGGACTTCTTGGTTAGCGCCCGAAGTCGTCATGCCGCTTGCAGGCAGCTTTTCCCTGCTCTTGGTAATGTCTTGACCCGGGGGCGTTTTAGCGAAGTCGTCTAAGGTGGGCTGTTTCGCCTTCGGCCTCACCGTTCTATTCGGCATGACCCAGAGGATCTGTATTTTGCACAAGTGACAAATGTGCACTCAGTACGCCCCTTTCGTTAGGTCACCGTGCAGCCTGCTTCAACTTTTGTTCTGGACATTGGTCGGCCATTTTGTGTCGTCTTTCGTCTCCGGTGCTCCTTATCTCTTCCGCACCGATCTCTGCCGCCGTTCCCCCTGCACCATCCAGAAGTTCACCACGCGTAGCCCAATCATTCACACACCGGCATGTGTATTTTCAGCGGTCGACGGCCCGTTATCACGCACTTTTTTGCCCGGATCATTAGAGGATCTCGGGAACTCCTCCAGATCGTGTCCTCCTACATGGCCCTCGTAGCCACGCCCCCCCGATGAAGTTAACTATGTAGTCATCAAACAGACTGAAAATAAGTGAGAGTGAAAACTAACAAAGAGGAGTCCTTTTTGGGGTCCCTAAATGCACTTTTGTTCCTGTGTTCCAAGAAATCATAGGGTAAAACTCAGGCTGTAGCCCATCTTCTGTTAACAAACATTTTATTTTATAGGTGCAGCAGCCCACCAATCCACCTGGGGGCCGGTTCCCATGGTGACTGCCCCATATCTGGCGTACTGGAGGTGCACGTCCTAGCCCTGGACCCATACCGGAAATCAGGGCTACACAAAATGAGTGCCTGGAACCCTGTATCACTCAACACAAGTAATTATTAAGAACAATTATTTTTGTAAAATGAAGGTATGTAAAACCTATTTTTTGTGTAAATGCAGGCGTACTGATCATTTTCCCCGCTCAACTGGTCCTCACGTTGAATTCATTTAGTTAGATTCTAGGTCCTAGAATCCTACGGGGAACCAATTCCAGAGAACTGCACATATCCACAAGTCTGTTTCCTTAAAAACAGTGCATATGAAAGCTTTACATTGTAGATAAAAAGTCATAACAAATATGGTTGCCTCCTTTCATCAGTAAACAGATGTCAATTTCATCAGAAGAATTTCATTACCACTTGATCACTCTATGACTCTGTCATTAAATGTGGCTGAAATGCAAGTTGACGTATGTCTCACTAGTCTTCCTTTACACTTTGTGAGGAATGATTTGCTAGCGGACACAATTTTTTTGGTTCCATGTTTTAGGCATCTGGGAGTCTAAGTATCTGACATAACAGACATATGCAAAACTTCAAAAACAAAAGGAAGTTTTTTCAGGTGTGAGTGATGGTCAGTAATTGCCTGACCTCGTCTGACCATTGTATTGAGACACTTCATGTATACTGCTCTGCTGTTAGTCTGTTTTCTCCCAGCGTGGGCGGTCCGTGTGAAAGTGTTTGCACAGGAAAAGGGGTTGGGGGTTACAGTTCCTTTGTATCCTATCCGATAGGATTGGGTAAAGGTTTTACAGTATACCGCGTCTGGCAATCTGGTGTCCCACTTTCCGAAGACCCCTCACCAAGGTGATCCTCCTGCACTGGTCCACCTGCAGGGTCTGGATCCAAAGGCCAAATCTGACCGTCTTGCACCTCGCACAACTCTCGTCACAAAGATAGATAAATGATAAATGTGACTCACTCTTAGGCCCATCACTGCAATCATTGATGTATCACAGGTGTGAAAAGCGATATTCCCTTAGACAACCATTCAGACCATACCCAATTGATGATTTGGATGACATGGAATTGACATCATTTGATCAGGCCGACTGACTGGGAAATCAGAACCCAATGGCGTCATCACTGACATTAAGCCGTAGCCCAACTGCACATGAAGTACACACTCATCCATTCATGAAGACACACAAACCTGCACTAGTTTATTGCAAATAGGCATGAAGGACATGCTTACGACTCACGTAGGAAAGAGGATGAACACATATACATATCTCTACATTTGTATCTTTCGCCAAAGCTGAAACTGCAAGTTGCAAAGAATTCATATGTTTATCTTGCACATGCTTGACTGCCACTAACATAGAAAAGCCATAAGGAACACTGTATAAGTTATAAAGCCTCTGAAACAAACAAGAAGAGAGAGAAACATTTGGGAAACAGAGATAAGCTTACATGATGGCCGCAACTCAAGGGGAGGAGAAACAGGACACCCAGTCAGGGACAAAGAGGAGATAGGAACATTCCAGCTACTGAGGTAGTGAGCCACCTGCAGAAATTCAGGCTAAAATCCTCATAATTACAGACAAGAGGGCTTCATTTCGTGGTCTTGACACATGTGACCTAACTCTACAGGACAATGCCATTTCAGCCCAAGTAGATGGAGAGAGCTGCTCCCATCAGACTAGCCGGGAAGACGATACAAGTTTTGCCCACGATTCATTAACTGACTGCACTCTCCCAGGCTTAGGTGAACAGAGAATAGCTGCATTAGAGAATGCTTCGCACCTCCATGTGCTTTCTCATTGCCTTGAAAAGGTACATTCACTCTGAGATCTGTCTACATTCTGTCCAATCCAAATTCACCTTTCACGTGAGGATAACATTTGTTGCAAGTGCCAATGGTCTTTTGGGCGACCCGGAAACATTGTAGACGGGTGCTAGTAGAGGTGGTCCTTGGAGGAGCCACTGGATAGCGCTTAAAAATTATAAAACTAAACTATATATTCTTTATATGCAACATACCCAAAGTGACCAATGCTAATGGCTAATAGGTTTCTGGAGGGAACCCGGATTAGTGACGTCACACAAGGATAAAACAGGGTGGCACATGCTTAGAAGCTGAGAGCTCTATATGGAACTTGTTTTCCTGGTGTATTCCCTGTTATGTTTATTTGCTAATGAATGACAGTATCTACCATTCTTGTGGCAGTGAGTCTTTGAGGGACCTAAGTGTACTCTGATGATAACCCTAGAGAACCCCGACCAAGTTATACAAAGTGGTAGCATAGGAGGTTGCTAGGTTCTGTTGGCAAGAAACCGTCTCACCTGCCACATGTCTGAGGGGCTATTTTGTGACCCACAGAAAACGACACTTAAAATTACACACGTATGCAAAGAGGTCACCAGGAGGCGCCTTTGGAGGAGAATTCCTGCCCGCTTTTCGTGAGACACCTATCATACCGGACGGCAAACTGGAAGGTTGTGGGAGAGCGGGTGCCCGAGAGACCTTGGCGGATCATGGAATGTAAGTATAGACTCAGGTATATGGCAAATGAGAGGAGGGCAGATCTCTTCGGGTGAAGTTTTTCTGGGGTGATGTAAGGATACATGTTTGTTGGATGGTCAGTTTGGGCTTTACGATTAGGGAGTCACCTTAGCTTGCGGAAGAAGAAAACTTTGAAGAAAAAAGAATATGCAGTGTATGGTGGTGTACCTGGATATATTGGTTAGCGGAAGAAGCTACCTTATAGTGCGGAAGGTGGTTTCCTACTTTCCCTTTGAGATGTAATCCTGTAAGGCAACGCTACAGAATAGGGACCACAAGATTGGTTGGTTTACCCTGTTAGAAGAGCAGGAATACTGACATGTACATGTTATGTTGTGTCTTGTTGTTGTGTTGCGACAATTATTTCTCCAGGGTTGTGGTGACATCACTGATGAATTTGTTCAATAGGATTTGAAGTGTAGAGAACGGGCTGGAATTTGGTAGGCGATTTGCCGATTGGGGTCAAGTACCAATGTTGTGCCATTAGGGCAGAGTGTGAGAAGCATACAGGTGGAATTGTAATTTAAGCTTTCAGGGTGGAGAGCGGCAAAAAGGCTGTGCACGGAGCAAGCTGTGTTCAGGGTTTTGAGCCAGAGAGGCTGCAAAAAGATATATTAGATTGTACAGATTGAATTTGGATGTATCAAAAACCTCTATTTGGGTCTAGTAAGTATTGCCAAATTATTGTTTAAGGTAAAACAATGGGGGATACACCTCTTCAACACTTATGCAAGTCCCTTCCATGGCAGCAAGACAAAGTATGCAAGTATAGCATGGAATGAACTTGCGACACAGAGGTGAAGTTGGCAAAGTCATGGCCCAAAGACGGAAGCTTTTCCAAATATGTGCAGCAACACATGGCCCTTTATCTACAGGCAGCCTATGAGGGGAATAAACTAAGCAACCGATTGGCCATACTAAAATTGTGGAAACATTTTCAGGATGAGGAAGGGGGCGAACAGCCCTCGGCTCCCCCTCTCCCTTCTCCTCCTCAAACAGTAGATGTAGACATAGCAACAGAGAGCACCAACAGAGATGAAACAATTAAAAGCAGTGGCAGGATACACAAATCCCACTTGCATGCAACCACCGCATAGTAGTGGAGACACACTTCATAATGCGACACAAGCGAATAAAGCAACACAGGACAATAGCAGCAAATGCAACAAGCACAAGGAGATGCAAACGAAATTACAGGAGAATGCTACAGGCCAAGAGGGTTCTAGGTCAAAGTTTTGAATGCAAAGGATCGAATGACCAAAGGGTCGAATCAAAAGGACCGAAAACCAAAGGGTTGAATTTTCTTTTTTCTTTTTTTCTTTTTTTTTTGGGGGGGTCCCCCCCAATCCCACTTTTTTGGGGTAAAAACCACTATTTATTCAAAAACAGAAACCCAAAACAAAATCTAAAAAAATTATAAAATTTGACCCTTTTGTTTTAGATCAAATTGACTCTCATCTTTGCCATTCGATCCTTTTGAATTCGGTACTTTAACTGGACACCTGCCAAAAGTTAATACCATCGAAAGAAACTGATCAGTGGACATATAAGGGGAACTCTATAAAAGCAGGGGAAGCTACACGGTTGCACCACAGGCAGATAGGAGTGCTTAACCCTCCGTGAAGGGGAACGTGACGTTACAGGTCAAACAAAGGGAAAACAGAAGGAAGACATACTTTTAAGGACACTCAGTTTCAGCAATGACAGACAGGGGGACAGTGACAGTAGTATTGGGACCATGGGGTCAGATAAAGACTCACAGTGGAGTGAGGACAATGAGGAGTGAGCACACTTTTACCGCACCAGAGGAAGTAAGCCTAGATAGAGACACAGTATGGGGAGACGAGGAAAACATGGGCAGAGAAGAAGACGATATCGAAGAGCTACTGTCACATCCCGTGGCGGGCCATCAAGTGCAGACATTAACACTCCGTATGTGCAGCAGTTTATGGCCCAGCCAGGACGTAAAAGCACAGGGATGGCAAGGGCATTCACAACCACTAAAGACATAGGAGGACAGCACGGAGGAGTGAGACTAACACAGTTCCCATTAAATGGCTCTGATTAAGTGCAGCCAGGGCAGCATAGCTCTGGGTAAGTGCAAGGAGACAAGGGAATGTGGTTAACAGATACAGTCCCTAAGTGCGCGGTAGGCCGGGGGGCAATGCAGGACAGACAGATGATGGAGGAACCTGGTACCCATTAGACGCGGAGGGTAGTCAAGCAACCAGTCGGTGCAGAACACAGGTAGGTTAGCAGGGGGAGAGAGAGAGAAAGCAGAGGAGAAAATTAAGGTATTGAGATGCTTACAGAGCTTCAGGCATTCAGGCTCAAGTTTGAGAGGGGCAGGGACGTCATTATTCCAGAGGGATCACCTGCAGAGGAGAGAGATCTAACCCCACTCTTTGCCTGGTGAAGGGTCTGACCCTCAGAGAGTTTGAGGTAGGTGAATGAAGGGCTTGAGAAGGAAGGTATTTTGACACAGAAAGTTGGATTTAGTGCGGACCCTGTCCCCAGAAAGCCTTGTATGCAATGCAGAGGATTTTGAATCCACGCAGCCACCGGGAGCCAGTTTAGAGAATTCAGGGATGGAGAGATATGGTCCTTGGACTTGGGGGCAAGGACAAGACTCGCAGTCCTGTTCTGGATTAGTTGCAGAGAGCAGAGAGTAGTGGAAGTCAGATTGAGAAAGAGGCTGTTCCAGTAGTCCAGCCTAGAGAGAACCAGGGCTCTGGAGACAGTGAGCTTCTGGGGGAAAGTGAGAAAAGGAAGAATACCTCTGAGGAGGTGCAGCTGATAGTGGGCCTTCTTGGCAAGGTCTGTGATGTGAGGAGAGAAGGAGAGAGAGTAGTTGAAGATGACACCAGGTTGTTTGCCTCATAAGAAGGCAAACAAAGAGGCCGTAGATGGGCGGCCAGAGTTTGAGAGGGAAATCTGGAGCACAGGTCCCATTGAGAAGGATCTATGTCTTACTGGCATTAAGTGAGAGATCATTGGAGGCACACCAATCCTGAACTGCAAATAGAGAGTCAGGAATAAGTGTGAGAGAATAAGAGGCTGATGGGATCCTGAAAGGGAGAATAGTGTCATCAGCATAACACTTTAAGTTTGAGCAGTAGGTAGAGATCAGGTGGGCCAAAGGGGGCCAAGCAAATATTGAAGAGCCAGGGTCAGAGGTCCTCACAGAGTTGTTTGATCATGATGGTGTTATTGACCATGTCAAAGGCAAAGGAACGGTCAAGAAGAATGAGGACAGAAGAAAAGCTAGAGTCAAGATTAGTGAGCAGATCTTCATGGATGTTCAGGAGAGCAGTTTCCTTGCCTTTGGCTGATAGGAAGCCAGACTGATGGTCATGGAGATAACCAACAGATTCAGTGTGTAGTGTAAACTGGGAGATGGCCAGCTTTTCCAAGATATTGCTCATGAAAGGAGTGATAGAGATCGGGTGACAGTTTGCTAGAGAGGTAGGATCAGCAGAAGGCTTTTTAAGGTGTGGGTGCTCAAAGGAGTGCTTGAGGAGAGAGGGGAAGGATCCAATGGTGAAAGATAATTGCATAAATTGGCCAAGGCTGGAAAAAGGGTGTCAATGTGGTCCTTGAGGGTTCTGGATGTCGCTTTCTAGAAACATGGTTAGGTGTCATTGGAGAAAAAGAGGAGAAAGGAGGAGGAGGGGGAACATCAGCCAGAGGAGGGCCAAGAGAGATAGATGGAGAGGGAGGGCGGAGAGAGGAAGGGATGGCCAGAGTTTTAGTGGTGAAGTGATATGCCATAGACATACCGAAGGCCTGGGAGGGAACAGGAGAGGTTGAAACTGCAGAAGCATTGGCCAGCTCCTTGCAGATTTTAAAGAGTTTGGCAATGTTGTTAGAGGCTGCATGGGCTTGAATGTGGACTCTCTTCTTGGCAGGACAGAGAGGGCCTCATTACAAGTTTGGTAAAACTGCCAGGCTGGCGCCAAACTTTCTGAATGGTGCCGGTGTATCCAACCTCCCCATTCCCATTAATCCCTATGGGACTCAAATGGGAATGGGGAGCATTTTTGTTCCGGCACCCGAGAATGGGCAATTACCGGGTCATTACGGTCCTGCCGGACCCGGTAAAGGCCCATTTGTGGGCACCAGAAAAAAATGCTCCCCATTCCCATTTGAGTCCCATAGGGCTTAATGGGAATGGGGAGGTTGGATACACCGGCACCATTCAGAATGGTACCGGTGCATCCAACATGATCTGCTCGCGGGTTACGGTACGCTGCCAGGTCAGACCTGGCGGGCAGGTAGGCACCCGCTAGCACAACTCGTAGTTTGCCGGTCCAGTAACAACGGTACCGGCAAGCTTACTGGTACCAATGTTACCCGACCGGCAACCTTATAATGAGGCCCAGAGTCTGTATTGCAGGCGGCAGGCCAGTTTGTCAGAGGATGCGCCCGAACCCCTCTGCTGCCTCTCAGCCATCCGGCATTTGTATTTCAGGACAGCAAAGTCAGAGTCATACCAAGATTTGCACTTGGAGGTGCACTTCAGGCGGATTCTCATGACAGGGGCAAGGATGTACAGAGTGTTGGAAATGGAAAGATGAAGGTCAGAGAGGGCTGTGTCAGAATGTGTGTCAGCTGCGGGAATAGGAGGAGCAGAGAAAGTAGTGGCAAAGGCATCCACTGAGACACGCTTCATGGGCCGAATGACCGAGAAGGTAGGTGGCAGGGCTGGGGAAGGCGTAGCATTAGGGACAGACAGTTTCAGGTGAGAGGCAAGCAGAAAATGGTCAGTCCAAGAGAGAGGAGTAGTGAGAGGGTTAGAGAGGGAGATGTCTGAAGAGATGAGAACATCCAGGATGTGATCTGCAGAGTGTGTCAGACCACAGTGTAGAATGGAAAGAGAGAGAGTGTCACAGAGGTTGCAGAAGAGGGATTGGAAGCATCCAGGTGGATGCTGAGGTCTCAGAGGAGAAGTTGAGAGATAGAGGCAAGGAGAGAAGAGGAGAGGTCAACCCACTCTGAGAGGAAAAGGGCAAAGGTGGCCACAGTCAGAGAGAGGGCAGCAGAGATAGAAAGCCTGCATACCAGGCATTAAAATGAGGAGTAGGCCTGCATAGGAATGACAGAAGCAGGGATACACACTAGAAAGATCACTGCTACACCACCCCTGGGTCGGTTGGTTCTGGGTTCGGAGAGGATCTTGCAGCCATCAGGGAGGAGAGTGTCAACACCCTTGACAGACCTGGCTGTGAACCATGTCTCAGTGACAGTGAGAACATTCAGGTCAAGGTCTTCGAGGAGGTGGCAGGTGTCAGAGAAGTGTTTGACATCAGAGTGACTGTTAAGAGTAGCAAAGTGGAGCAGGTTGCCACATTTGGGGTGGAATATAGGCTTCAGGTGCAGTGGAGGAGTGGAGGGGCCCGAGAGTGGACAGAGGTGGTAGTCAGAGATGGCATAGTGGCCAGAGGGGAGGAGGAAGGTGCCAAAGAGGTGGCAGAAGAAGTAGGTGGCAGTGGAGCCTGAGTGGTGCTAGGAGGGGTAGCAGGAAAAGGAAGAAAGTTGATAAGACGTGGATAATGTCTATCAAAAAGGAGGAGATTGAGTTGAGGGCCTTGGACCAAACAGTGCCATTCAAATAGACATTAATGATGATTTTGGAGGCGTGCAAGGAGGCTAAGAGGGTCATTCACCGAGTGCCACCATTAATGGGAGAGGAAGAGATAGGAGAGAGACACAAGACCATGTGAGGTGTCCATAGGTCTGGTGAGGGAATGACAAAGAGGATGCTGCGGAGAGTCTGTCTGGAGGAAGCTCTGATGTAGGTATCAGTGATAGGGAGGCCTGGGTTGGAGACCAGGGTTTCCCTCTTGAACTTCTTCCTTCCAAACTTAGTGAGAGGGATAGAAATGGAGATAGAGTAGCAGTTAGAGAAGATAGGAGAAACAGAGAGCACCATAGGGGGTGTAAGAAGGAAAGTAGGATGAGGGAGGGAGTTAGAGAGAGAATGGAGAGATGCACAGCCCAGCGCCACACAGTTCAGGATACACAGAGTGGGGGGGTCACAAGAAGGCAGCACACAGAAGGTGACACGCAACAGTAAAAACGATACCACCAGCTAGGTGGGGACCTAGAGAGTGTGAGAGAGCCTCAAAGGACAACGTTCACAGTACAACTGTAACACAGATGAATGGGGACCTAGGGAGTGGGAGAGAGCCTAATGGGACACAGTTGACAATACTACAGTAACACAGATGGATGGGGACCTAGAAAGTGTGAGAGAGCCAAATGGGACACAGTTCACAGCACAACAGTAACTACAGATGAATGGGGATATTATGTCAAGGGCTACCAGACCAAGTGCAAAAGCAGCTTACAAAGCTAGTGGGAATGGAGGTTAAACAGTGGTGAGATATTCTGCTAACTATTGTACACTAGTGCTGACTAATGCAAACGCATCTGAGAAAGAAGCAGGAGGAGAAGAAACAGGAGGAGGTAAAACTTGTGCAGACAGAAATATCCAAATATACAATGGAAGGGGCGGTCTTGACAAGCGGGGACAGAGTAGTTACTCAGCATGTGCAGAACAGGCCCCATATGTCAGGGGGAGGTTTTGCATGGCGAGGGGATATGAACTAGTGGTAAAGAGGATGAAGAGGGATGCCTCAGGGGAGAGGGTTTGGAAACCCAATGCAGCAGAACACAGGAGGGTTGCAAGGGGAACAGTAAAGGCCAATGGCGGGTCCCATAGTATGTTGGTTTTGGGGAAACAAGGGCACATACCTTGAGGATGCAGAGATAGTGGGGTGATGTTTCAGAATGGGTGAATGCAACAATGACCCATGTACCAGACAGAGCAGAATGGACAATACACTCGAGACAATATGCAAGTGCAGACATACGCCCCACACTAGATGTATACCCAAGACCTGCAAAAGCAGCAATACCAGCCCAGGACTCATGTGTTACAGAAACAGGGGCACATGCAGCAAGCACAAACAATGCAACAAGCACCAATCCAACAGAACACCATAGGCACAACACATGAAGACTCGACGATGCAGACTCCTGTGTGAAAACTTGGAGGGGCGACTGTTGTAGGTGGCAATCCATTCAAAGGGACAGGGGTGTCACTATATACTCAATAGGACAGCCCACGGACAGACCTAATTTGTTTGATCATATCTGTGACACCTAATCTGACTGAGGAATAACATGTAGGGGTGACTATTGTGACAATACTTTTCCTTTCTCGTGGACATGGGGCGACTAGGTCCTGTATTAGGGAGGGGAGATATCCAATATCAGGCATTGCCATGAATGCACAAGGATTTTCTGGGGTGGGTTCCCTGGGCTACAGGGTAGGCTGCTACCAATACCAAACAAGTTCTTATTTAGACCAGAGATTCCCTTAGACAAGAAGGAAGGAAAAGTGATCCCAAAAAAAACAAGGCAACCATAGTGAGAGAAGAAAGGATGATATTGCTTTGGACAGATGACACAGGACGATCATGGGGAACAGTGATTGCAGTGGGGCAAGGGTACAGATTGACCGACATGGCAGATGAGTAACTATTCCAAGATGATCGATCAGACCATGAGGCAGTGTTTGACATGAGCGTTACACATTTGTTGGGAATACATTACAGGAAAGTGCCACAGAGAATGGCAGTGATGTGAAAGCAGCCTCTGCCCTTTCTCGAAGAAGATGTAGGGCGTGAAGCCAGTGTCTTATGGACCACTAGGGCCTATGACGTGGGTTTGTTGAAATGGATTGGAGCAACAAGATAAAGCTTAAACCAGGAATTATTCTACCAAGGGCAAGACAGTATCCTATATAAAATGAAGCAGACGAGGGCATTTATGTGACAATCACTGCATTAGTGAAGCAAGGGATTTTGGTACCTTCAGAATCACAGTGCAACACCGCTGTGTACCCTGTGAAGAAGGTGACATGGGGTTCTTGGTGTTTTATCCACAACTTGCACCCTCTGAACCAGATAGTTGAGGCAGAATTTATGTTGGTTCTAAATCCCACAAATATTCTGTGCATCACCCCACCTGAAACTGCACATTTCACAGTAATAGATTTGAAGAATGCCTTCTTCTCTATACAACTTCATGAGGAATCACAGCACTTGACAATATTCCTACATAGAAACAAAAAGTGGAAACACACAAGATTACCACAAGGGTAATGCGAGTCACCTTCCATCTTTAATAGGGTCCTTCAGATGGATCTGGGCAACATACAAATAGTTAGCACAATTATAAAATACATGGACGACATTCTAATTTCTGGCAAATCCGAGGAACAGTATCAAAATTACTCAACATACCTACTGACAGTACTAGCAAAAAAGGGTCGCAAGGTGGACAAGTGAAAATCACAATATTGTCAGAAGGAAGTGTTGTATATAGGGCAATTAATATCACAAGAAGGATGAAAAGTGACTCCAGAAAGAGCTGAGGCAATCCTAAGAATGTTGATGCCCAAAACAGTGAGAGAATTTAATACAGCTGTTTTGGGCCTCTGCAATTATTGCAGAGGATGGGTGTTTGATTATAGCACATACACAAGGGAGGCACAGAGAGGAAATGGCAAATTGCTATGGACACATGAGATGACTAACATAGTTGAAGAACTGAAGAAAGTGATATGCGCCACTCCAGTGTTGGGGATCCCAGACTACCAAAACAAGATTTATTTGTTCTCAATGGAGTAGTGATGACTGCGGTACTCACACAGAAGACTACCCTAGGGCAGAAGCCATTAGCTTATTATAGTGGACATTTGGACCCAGTGATGAGTGGGATTTACTCTTATTAGAGCAAGCTCTGGCTGCTGCCATCTATGCAGAAGAAAAGAGTCAAGTATCACTATAGGGTGTAGTACCCTACTTTAGGCATCAGTAATGGAACATGAATATGTTCATTTAGCCACTCACCTGTATAGGCAAGGCTAAAGGGGATTTCCTTATGTGTTTGGGAGCTCATGGTGCAGGGTTGTACACCAGGTATCCGACTGATCAATTCTCTTATTATAAAATAAGTCCTGAGTATCGCAACAGGTGCCAGGTATAAAGCAAAGGTGTTAATAAAAAGTGGTGATAAATGCATTTAGTGCAATTTCTTACAATCCATTTGACTTGGACAATTACCCCCTATGATAGTAGCTTTATTTTTCCCATCATGAATGGAAGCCTACAGGCTCCAGCAGAGAAATGAATGAGGACGTACAAAACAACTCATACAGACACATAGTGAAATGAAATGCATGATAAAGTCAGTGTTTCACAGAAGTTGTTCTGTATCACATTAATTTCTAATCACACAACAATCACACTTAAATAGCTTGTTAAAACCCTATATAATGTAAAGAAAAAGGTACATCAACAATGGCCACTGCCTGTTACGATTTGTCATCTCTAATCACTTCCTGTTGTAAATAATCTGCCTCTGAGACATGTTAAAAAGATAAGACCTCACTGAGACGGCCTGTGCATCCTTGAATGTTTGTATTTGATAGGAGAGAGGCAAAGCACGGGCGCATGGGTATTTGTTCCATGTCAAAATGTTAAATTCACCTCTGATTCCACCGTTTAGGAAATATTTAAATAATGCTTTTTAGTTTTAAAAGATGTATTCCTTTTACACTTTTCCAACAACATTATTGGAAACGCTCTTCTCTCATTTAATTTTACAGGTGTTCATATTTCATTTCTGGCACTGCCTAAACACCCAACACCCAGGATTTACATCATACATTCCAAACAAAACCCACAATACACATGATGTATTCTGTTTGAATGCAAACTCTTAAGTTACTAAAACAGTATGAGGTTATCAAGTCAGTTTGAATCATGAAACATTCTGGCAGAGTATACTAGGCATCCAGACAGAGAAATATACATTCTATTTAGCTTAGGCCCCCACTGGAAAGTAATCATGAGAAGATCTGAAACTGGTCTATACTTGCCATGCTAGCATTATCATTTGCAGGCAGGGCCTAGTTGGACCAACTCAGTGAGGGTCATCTTGATTTCCTAGGCATAGCAAGCAAGACACCCATATCTGAGAATATACATGTTCACTTAGGGAGACAAACTGAAGCCAACATACATTGGTGAAGCCAATAGTTTTCGCGGTTTGATTAGGCATGAATTGGCATTTGCCAGACACTGCCATAATGGTATGTGGCGTGATGGTGTAAGGAGACTGACAAGGTGGTACCAGTTTGGCTATAGACTTTTATTCAAATAAAGAAAAGAACCTGGTCCAGTAACAACGGTGCTCGTAAGCCTACCAGCACTGTTGTTACTGAACCAGCACACACCGAGTCTGCGGGCGGCTGGTGTCCCGCCCTCCAGGTCTGACCTGGCGGGTGCGATGGCACCCTCTCACAAAGATTCACGGTAGCACTGGCATTTTTAATAACAGTCCTATGGGATTCAAATGGTTTTGGGGATTAACGATTTTCTGGCACTTGACTTCCAGGAACACCGGGGTCATAAACCCTGGTGTTTCTGTGAAGCCAGGTGCCGGACAAAAATCACAACTTCGGCGGCAGCCTGCCGGTTTTCCCAATACAGCTACTGCTGGAGTTGTAATAAAGCCCCTAGACTTGGAAAATTACTCCCTTCTCCTGGTCTATCTGGAAGAGACTTGGAGACTGTTTGTTGATAGTTCTTTGTAAAAGTCTTTAGAAGTCTCTTTACTTAGTTATGACTTGATCAACTCTTCTTATTGCTGGCACATTGTCAGGACTTTTTTTATCTTGACTATTGGGGAGATTATTCCCTGTGAGTTATTGATCCTTTTTGTACCTTTCACGTGTGTTCTGTTGCCCACTGTTACGAGGGAGTGGGAATTTGCTCCTGAGGCACTCTTGAGATGTATGCATTCTTATGTCACCACTGTGACGAAGGAGATCACTCCAGAGTAATACTTGACTCTTCGTTCTCTGGGTATCACTACTGTGATGAAGGAGATCCCTCCCGAGGAGTAGTTGTCTATTGGTTCTTTGGGAATCACTACTGTGAAGGAGACCACTCCTGAGAAATACTCGACTCTAGGCTCTTTGAGTATCACTACTGTGAAAAGAGAGATCACTCCCAAAGAATACTTAACTCTTGGTTCTTTGATTATCACTACTGTAATGAGGGAGATAACTCCAGAGGAATACTTCACTCTTCGGGCTCCCTGGACCCCACCGTTTCTTCCCAGGGTATCAGGTCACTGTCAGTTCAGCACATGTTCAGCTCGTCTTGCTGCTTTCCTCTACTTTGGTCTGTATGGCTCTGCTGGCTGTTACTGTGGTGGTCTCAGCAGCGAGTCAGGTTTGCTCCGGCTCACGTAATTCCATTCAGCTTCTTCTTTGAAGACTGACTGTTTCTCAGCACTTTGGGCAGCACAGGTTTGAATTTCCCAGGCCCTGAAAGATGGACATGAGCTTCCCTCACTGCTCTTCCTGTTCCTGACCACGCTTAGTCCTTCCTTGGTCTTTACTTTATGTTGTTGGGCCTGCCCCAGCGTAGCGTCAATGTTTGTCGTCAATCCCTTTGAAGTTACCTTCATGCCTCCCAGTGGCCACCTCATCACAGTTCTGTGGAAATTTCTGGCATGGCCTCATTTCTGGGGTGAGGCGGGGATGGTCTTGGGATGGCCCGCTCCCCCGCCCTTCATTCCTCTGCTGGAGCCGGGCCTGTATGTAGAGATAAATGCACTAAGACAGCAGGGGACTGGATGTGGAAAGCAAGTTTGTGCCTCGATACTAATGTGCGGGAAGGTATGCTTAATCACAATGGGCAGTGGGTGCCTTCTGGATGCCATGGAGTACTCTACTGATATGGACCTCTTCCACTATCAGTGTGTTGGTGGTGTGAGTTTTCCTTGATCTATAGTCCCATACCAAGTAGGCAAACACTCCATGTGACCTTCTTTTACAAAAAGAAGACCTGCATGTAAATACAGTGGATGGGAAACTTCAAGCCATGCTAAATATTGCTGCATACAGATCCTAAAATGAGTCATTAAATAAGCTGTCATGGAAATAAATAATAAATATGAAAACATATGTGTGATCCAAAGGAAGATTGGCATTGATGGGTAAACATGTAAATGAAGACAATCCAGATATTGCAAGTGTGCTAACAAAACACCTTGAGATTTGCCTGCAGAACAACGCTAATCATGTCTGCATGGTCATCTGTTAAGCAATAAGGTTCGATAGATACATATTTCTTTATTGGGCACTGTGATTGGGCCTTCACAGTGCACTCTGAAAAAGCAGTAACTTCGCATATCCAAAGTTGCTTTTATGGAAGCAGTCCACCAGCAGATTGTTGTCAGGCTTTTATTTGCTACATTGCCACTTTGCTGGCTCGAAGCATTACACTGGCAAATCGGAAAAAAGCAGCAAGTCAAGTATCTGAAAAGCAGCGAAGAAAGAAATTAGCCCGTAGGAAACAAGTCTTGGAAATTTGCCAACCAGAACATGCTTAACAAGTCTGCATAATGTTCTTATTCAATGACTCTCTTGCACATGCTCCCATCTGAGCACAATTAATCTATTGTTTACACTATGCCTACAGCAACTTCCCTCCCTTTGCCAATTTGGTGTATAGCTGAATAACTCCACATAGGCCACAGCCCTGGAGTTAGACACCAGCCATTCACAAATCTCTCTATCATTCTCTCCCAGCATTCACTAACCTGCACCAAACTTCTTTCAGTCATTAAGCTTCATTAAGCTTCATTAATACCGACCAAACCTTCACTAATACAGGTAACTAATGTTATCCTCTGCCAGCCTTTCTTAATGTGCTCCAACCTTTATTTGTGCACCTCTGCGCCCCTGTCCTCTACACGATTGACCAATCTGCGGGCTGTAAATAAACCAATAGATAGCCGACTGTGCCCAATGCCATGGTGATGCACAGCATGAGACACCATTAATCTCTGCCTCTGCAATGGGCTCATCCATGGAGCCATGGGCAGAGAACTCTTGACAGGAGCGCCATGCTGATTGCAGCCCTGCTACACACACCTTTTGCTTCCTTGCCCAGGCCACACCTCACAGATGTGGCCCGGGCATTAGAAATCCATGTCCCAACCCCTCCTCCTCTTTATGTAGGGTGCAATAGCACTGCTACCAGCTGCTGCAATCTTCCCTAACCTCTTAAACTAAACACCCCTACACCGCCACTCCATTGGTTTGCCGGGCCATACTTGTTTACAGAGCTCCGCCCTTCTTCCTCCCTCAGTGCACATGCGCTCATTGGATCATTTTGCAACATTACAACAGTGTGGTGGTTAAAATGTGAAGACAGCAAAGCGGGGAAAAAACATATTGAAATATTTCCATCTCTGATCAATCGACAAATCCTCTCCAGACTTTGCAAAGGAAATATATGGCCCACTCTCAATTTCTTTGCAAAGTTTGTTGAGGTTTGGTCAAGGGGGGGCAAAGGTATAGGGGGGTCCAAAATTTCTTTTTTTTCCCATAGACTGAATGGAGAAAAAACATCGCCTACAGCCCAAACCGCTGGACTGATTTTCACCAAATTTGCGCCAGGAGCAGCGGCTTGGTCCCGAAAGCGTGCTTTTGTAAATTTGGTGGAAATCCGTCCAGTAGTTTTTTTTAAAACAACAAAAAAGTAGGTCTAAAAAAATAAGTGCTATCTATGTCCGCTCCGCAGACACACTTCCCTGTTCAGTCCGTGGACAAGACTCCGATTGGCTTAGAGGGCAACGTGGTGTCTGCAGACATCCGACACGCCCACTGATTGGATGGTGAAAAGTGTGAAGTGTGTCATCTTGGATGCGCGGACAGTGGCCGGTGTCCGCGGACATCGCAGTAAAAACATATAAAAAAAGACAACAGTGCACTTGTCAAACTTATCAAATAATCTCTGGAGAGGTGAGGGGTGATGAGGATCGGATGGGATATGGGTGCAAGAAGCCAAAAAACTGGTGTTTTTTGCCACAAAAGTCTACTAATAGTTTTGGATGTTCACGGACAGTACTGTGAAGTTCGGGGACACTTCAGATGTATGGGGGCAGTTTTTGGATGGCATATAATTTTGGCATCACTCAATGAAACTGCATGAAATGTAATTATATTCCTGACCTGATTCCGAATGAGTGTGCAATGTTTGGTGGGATTCTGTCAAAAGTAGAGGGGGGTCCCACAATAATATAAAGGCTTATAAATGAGGTGCCATTTGACGAATCAACACTTAATTTGGCAAACTAATAATAGATCTAAATATAAATGTGTTTGCGAAGTTTGGTGGGATTCTGTCAAGAGGGGGCAAAATTAGAGGGGGTCACAAAATATTGTGAAGGCTTATAAATGTGGTGCCATTTGACAAATCTACACAAACGTTTGCAAAAAGATTATAGATCTAGGTATAAATGTTTTCATAAAGTCTGAATGGATTTTGTCAAGTGGGGGCTAGGTTATATGACGATTGTATGTACATAAATTTGACACTTTTGAAAAAATAAAACATGGGTGAATTTCCAGCAAATTTGTGTAAGGAGCATTGGCAAGGACCCGAAAGCATGGTTTTGCAAATGTGCCCATGTTTTATTTTTTGACAAGTATCATAATGTAGGTACAAAAAATAGTGATATATCTTTGGTGACTGAGGTGTAGCCTGTGGCCATGGGCAGTGGCCAGATTGTCCGGGTCATGGAATAAGGTCATGATCCGGACAATCTGGCTACTGGCCATGACCATGACGGACAACACATGGGGTTAAAGTGGCCATGTCCACCTGGTACTGGCTTTGTGGTAAAGTTATTCGAAATTGGGATAGATTTGAAAGGGAAGAAAAAAGTGCTTGTGGTAATAAGGTCATAGGGTTCTCTGTTTGCCTTCTACAGGCTTCCATGGAAAGTGAAGAAAGAGGGGCCCTGTATGGAACACTGCCTTCCCTTTCCATGGTGGCCATTTTGGAAAAGCGTCCCGGTGTAGGAAGAAAAATCCTTTTTTTTTAACCTCATGTTCCCACTTTGGGAACATAGGGTGCTAATAGCCTTCACCCGCCCATTGCAGGGACTGGAATGGGGGGATAATGGTCCAGCGACCTCGTTATCCACCCTCGCTTCGCTTGGGCTGACAACTTGGGCTGCTGGGCCGGTATCCACCTTTCCAGTCCCGGGAACAGAGGATGAATGCCACAATATTCCCATTAGCATAACACAAAATGCAAATGGAAATGTTGGAAAATCTTATAGAGTCTATGTACTTTCCTGAGAAATATAAAGTAGATGAGTTCTATTTTTTTACTGTGAAAAGTGGTTCCTAAAGGAACATTTCTTTTGTTGTTTTTGGATGTATTTTTTTTTTTGGCAGGGGTGCTAAGAACGAAAGGTGGGGAGGAAATGAGGGAAGAGGCACCAAACACTAATATGGAGGGGTAGGTGGACAGGGGAAAATGTTGCGCATTTGTTATTTCTAAGGTAGCGGGAAGTGTTTCTCATGCTCCTTGATTACAGCAGTGGTGGTGGCTCTTGGGGAGGAGGGATAGCATTAGCTGATGCCATTTTAAGATAAATAGCAGTTTTGCTAAAACTATGTACTGTGTACTAGATTGTTAATGGATAATGTGTAGGAATAGGTGTTGGGGCTATGCAAGGGAAATTTTGAAGTTGAAAGTTCCTAGATCAGTAGAAAATGCAGTTCGAACTGTTCGCGAAGCACGGATCTTATTGTGAAGTGCGGACGGGTTCTCGGAATTATCATCATGCTGTGTGCCAGGGTATGGTCATGTGGCACTGTCCAGAAGGTCCGCAATGAAGTCAGATGTTTGTAGACGTCTACGCATGCAAAACTAGTTGAAATAGTTGCAAGAAGTGTATAGAAGTGTTAAAAGTGATTCTAGAAGGTGGGAAATGGCAGAGTTTTAAGGTAACACTTGGGCAAGTATGATATTAGTAAAATAGCACGCACTAATAAAAACCTATGAAATTTAATGAAAAAACTTTGTTAAAGGGACATTAAGTTGCACTAATAAAAACCTATGAAATGCAATGAAAAAACTTTGTTAAGGAGACGTTATGGTTAAGTTGCACTAATAAAAACCTATGAAATTCAATGAAAAACTTTTGTTAAGGGTTTATGGTTACAAGTAAAACTGAAAAACCCCTGGAATTTGCCAGTTATGGTAAGCTAAGCAACCATAACTCACGCCACCACTGTGCACTGCTAAGACTAACACCCAGGACATCAAAGATGACATCACAAATGTCTTAGAAAGTAGCTGGCGGTGTTCCCCAACCAATACTGTAACCATACAGCCTACTTCTATGGGACACAAAATCCCACTAGCTACCTTGCAAGCAATAAAATATGCTGTTGATCCATATCATTCGAAGACAACAGTCCTATGTATATACTACAAAACACCACTATGCAGGGGGATACATTCTGAAGTGTTTTTGAAGCTGTAATCAAGGAGCATGGGTTACACTGCCCTCTACCTGAGATGTAAGACATGTGCAACATCTTCCCCTGTTCACCTGCCGCTCCATATTTCCATTAGCATTTTGTGTTATGCTACTGGGAATAATGTGACATTAATCCCCCTTTCCAGGGACTGGAATGGGGATAACGGCGTGGCAGCCCAAGTTTCTGGCCCAAGTGAGGCGAGCGGGGATAACGAGGGCTTTGGACCGTTATCCCCCAGTCCAGCCACTGCAACGAGGGATGAAGGCCATTAGCACCCTTGGTCGCCAAAGCGGTAACCCGGGGTGCTAAAAAAAGGATTTTCCTTCCTTAGCAGGATGCGCATGGTAACCCGCTGTAGGAAGTAACATCATTTTCCAAGATGGCCTCCATGGAAAGGGAAGGCAGGGCTCAGTATACAGAGCTCCTCTTCCCTTTCCATGGTGGCCTGCAGAAGGTGAAGAGAGAACCCTAGGACCATATAAAACTTCCACACACCAACTGCCACTTAACAATCTTTTAGAAATCTTCTCCATTTCCCTTACTTATCCCCAAAACATGTACACAATGGTCCTATAAAAGCACATATGCATTGTGCAGTGAGAGAAATGCAAAAATAGAAATGGCAGTTTGGATGAGCAAATGCTCATGAGAACCCAGGAGGGAAATGCCAAGGTATGCCAAGGTGGGACACCAGTGAGCAATTACTGGAGCAGAGGAGTCCCAAAGGTGGGATGCATCTTTAACATAACATCCCTTTAACAATGTTTTTTTCTGTCAATTTAATAGATTTGTATAAGTGAAAATGTTTCATGGTGTTAGAGCACTGTAGATACGTTATTCATAATTCCTCTTTTAACATATATAAAAGAACTATAAAGCTCCTTTAAGAAACACAATTTTTGCAACACATAGTTATGTCTGTTGTTATCAGCAGCACATGCTGGGGATGGAAATTATGGTTCAATTGCCTACGGCATAAGGCTCCACCAGGACCCCAGCTCATATCACAAGTGTACCCGTCTATTGTTTTGTGCCATGTTCTTATTGATATTACATATACTGAAATAGCATATGTACCAAGAGTGACCAAAACCTAGTTAACATACATAATGAGCGATCTCATGTCTGATGTCATCACTGATGTAATCAGTTATGTCATATATGATGTAATTAGTGCTGTCACCTGTGATGTAATCTCCGATGTCATCATTGTGGTCATGCGCTGTTCAAGTGGGGGAGAGTAGCTCAGGTGGCTTTTCCTGATTTGTCTGCCGAATTTCAAAGGTTTTGGTGCATTAAATGTTCACCTTAATGTCCATTTCACTAAGGTTTATTCAGTGAATTTCAAAGGTCTTGTTGCTATGTTGTTTCATGTTAAATCTGATCACCTGACTCTATCTTAACTAAGTTTTTAATTTCAATGGGTTAATTATGCAAAACTTTCTTTTTGGCCCATTAACCGTGGTCTTTGGCCCCATACATGTTACACAGCTATTTTTCTTTGGGGCGCACAGTCCATGGCCTTCGGCCATGACCAGTGTAAATCAAAGATTTGTTACATGCCCACTAGCCATGGTCTTTAGACATGGCCATTGTACATGTTCCACCAATAGGTTTCTTTGGAGCCCACTAGCCATGGCCCTTGGCAATGACCACTGTAAATTGTGCACCAATAGGTTTCTTTGTGGCCCACTAGCACTGGCCTTCGGCCATGACCAGTGGCCATGGCCATGCACTCTGCACACTGTGACAGATCATGGGATTCAGTCTCTTCTCCCCAATGGGGAGCCTTTCCTTGTGAGGTTAGGGAGGTAAACCTGCTATGCAAGTGGGACCTCATTGGGAGAGACTTCCTCTTGGTGACCAGCACTCCCATTGCGAAGATGAACTCCATGTGTCACTCATCCACAGGTCACCCTTTACCGTTGCAACACACAGAAGATCAGAAATACTAGCTACTGTTCATTATTTTCATATAAAACCATTGTTGTGAAGAAAGATTTGATGGTAGTACTGAGAAGAAGAAGAGTGCACAAGTGATACAGAACAGTCGAATAACAAAGAAGAAGGACAATGAGGATCTGCTGGGGAAGCCCCAGAAATACCTTATAAATACTGAAGCAAGAATCCAAGGAGTTTTAAATTAGCTGTAACCCAAATTAGCTGTAACCCAGGAGCTAAGCGAGGCCTAGACGTGCAGCGTGCAGACCTGGAAGAAAACGGGCACATAACAGAGATACGAGCAAAGCTGAAAGCAGGTGAATCTGGGGAAAGGAAGTCCCAACAAACTTTCCCAGGATACAGGGGTGGCCTGACCGAGAGGCGGTGGACCACTGAGTCCGGTAATAATGCTGAGACCACTTATCCACTCATATCACAGAGCGGAGACAGAGTGAGAGAGAGTGAGAAGTCGCAAGAAGTGTTTCTCGTCCTGAAAACATGCCTGGTGATACTGATCCAAAAGCACAAAGGTATGGGCAATGTGGGAGACTCAGGAGGTATAATGAAAATAATGAATATTTGAATAATGCTCATCCCAGTAAGAGTGAAGATTGGAAATTGAATGAGAACATTGATACTTGTCTCAGTCAGGGTGAAAATTGCAAATGAAGTGAGAGTCCTTATTGGAACATTCCTACTAATTCCTACTCATCCCATTGAGGGTAAAGAGTACTAGTCCAGTAGCTGTCAAGTGAAAGAGATAAGTTAGAGATCAACTGAGAATCTTTAGAATTGTCCAAGCTAGGAAGAACGGGAGATATTGGGCCTCACTACAAGTTTGGCAATCTGGAAATGAGGGTGCCGCCAGCAACACACTGGCACCCTTTCTGGACCGCCAAACTAAGAGTTTGCCGGTAGGGGCATAGAACTCCCGGCACACCAGACCTGCTGGGAGTTCAGACCCCAACAGGTAGTGTTTTCACTGAAGCACCAGCACCTCTAGCAACGGTACTGGTGCTTCAGAGACCCCATTCCTATGGACTCATATGGGACTCCATGCGAATGGGGATTTAACATTTCCACCACCTGCCATAATATCCCGGTGGCACCGGGAAGTCCGGCGCCGGAAACACTGTAACGGGGTTGCCAGTAACCCACCACCTACCAGCAGATTTTACGGCAATCTCGTAATGAGGGCTGTCTGTAGAAGAAGCATCACGCATATGGAAAAGAGAGAAAGAGAAGAATATCTTTAGACATGGAAAACAAAGTGTCAAGGACACAAGAGAGAATTTGAAGAGCCTATTTCTGACTGTATGAAATGTTCAAAATAATTGCCAAGATTATCTACACTTAAGTAATTAAAATGACTGTGTTGAAAAGCAGACCAACTGGAGAAGAGACTCACTCTCCTGTGACTAGGTTGCTTTAGTGGTGGGGACAGAGTAGCTTAGCTTTGGACAGAGAACAGAATCTTCCTTTTGGCCTCATTAACGACTGACGAGCACCTAATAGCTTTGTGTTAGGCATGGAAAACCCATAGCTTTGGGATAGTCAGGAGTTTGTTTCTTCATTTTGTCGAATAAAAGTCAGTAAAATTGAAAATATCTATCTCTGTACTTCTTCTGACCCACCACAACATGTTGCACCAATATGTTTCTTTGGGATCGACGAGCCATGGTCTTTGTCCATGGCCAGTGGCAAAAAGATCCATTATCCACCCTGCGAGATTTCATCAGTATTGCCCTACTAATCAGGAAATGTTCTCATTGTAACTGGCTTCACAGCTCACCCCTAGCTTCCCCCAGCTTCACATGGTATCCCCGTTCCACCTTCCTACCTCTAGCCTGATGACATTGCATTCTTTTTCCTCCTCCAAATAGCCTTTTGAGCACTTTTAATTTGTGCATTCCCTGGGTATTACCCAGTTAATCGCTCACATCGTGAATACAAAATGGCTTTTTTTCATTTCTGAAAAGTCTCTCTGCTGCAAAGCCCCATGAGAGGTATAGCTATTTTTTGCAGAATAGGTGGATCCCCCTTCCCCATCAAATATTTTAAAAACAACTGGACGTATTTGCTCCAAACATGTCATGCAAATTAAGTCAATGTTTGATGCCCAAGTTATTTTTTATTTGGGTGAAATCCAACCAGCAGTTTTTGTGCTTTGGCGGTAACAAATTTGGACTTTTCCTCTACGGGGAAAATGAATGGGAGTAGGACGAAAACAGATTTTATTTTGGTTTTTTTAATAACTTTTTCATTATTCAACAAATCTTTGCCAACATGTCGAGACTGGGGTGGCCTGTGTCAGTCTTTCTGTTTGTAAAATGTCCTGCAGATCCGTCATACATGTCAAATATTACTAGCAATAGAATTTTCGGATTTCCTGTGACTCAAGGCTATCACCTTAACTATAGGGAGGTGACCACAGCCCCGTAATATACACATATACACACAAAGCCTTACTAATGTGAATCACTGAACCAGATCTTTCTGTATCATTGTCTATTTGCCTTCATTAATATGGAACACACACCTCTCTCCCTTTAGTTTTCTCTCTCTCCATCTCTCTCTCTCTCCCCCCCCTCTCTCTCTCTTTCTCTCTCTCTGCTAGCCTTCACTAATGTGTGCCAAACCCCTCATTTTCTGCTCGCCTTCATTAATTTGCCCCACACCTTTCTCACCCTTTTCTGCCAGCCTTCTCTATGTGCACCACACCTCTTGCTATGCGTCTCTGCCAGACTTCATTAATGTGCCCCAAATCTGTCATTTCCTGCCAACCATCTTAAATGTGGACCTAACTTTCATCATACACTGCCAGCATGCATTCGTGAGCAACAAATCTAACTGTATCATCTGCCAGATTGCATTATAAAGTACAAAACCATTCCCCATCATTTCGGCTTGTATTTATTAATGTGAACCTTTCATTCGTTCATTGGATGCCACCCTTCATTTTAATTGACCCCAAACCCTGTTTATTCACGGTCAGCCTTCATTAATGTACCCCTGACTTCGTTCACTCTTTGTCAGCCTTCAACAATATGCCCCAAACCTTGTTTCCTCTCTTTCACCCTTCAATAGTGTACCCCAAAACATGTTCATTCTCTGCCATCCTTCATTAATGTCCCCCACACATCTTTTACTCTGTCAGCCTTATAAATGTCTCTCACACCTTGTGAAATCCCTTCCAGCCTTACAAAAATGTTCCCCAAACCACGTTCCTTCTCCGTGAGTCTTCCCAATGTGCGTCCAAACTTGCTCTATCCTTCTCTGTTTTTAATGTGACCAAACCTCGGCCTCTCATTACCGAGCACAGATCTTCATTCTAGCAATATCTACCATTTCATGGACATTCTGGTGCAGCTCCTAATTTGCACCCACCTTGTTATACCCCTAAAACTTACATAATGAAATAGTGTTTTGAGCTCACTGCCTGCCTGTCGATACATCCTGGCAGTGAAGAATTCAGAGTTTCAAAACAAACTAACGTTATTGAAAGTCATTATTCTATTAAATACACAGAGGCAAAGGATTATGCTTTCTCTTAGCTTACTTCTCGAGCAGCCATAAGAAAACAATAATATATACAGTAACAAAGAACACATTGCAACTCCCATTTAGTTAGAGTCTTTAGTAGTTCATATATTATTGGTCTCTTCCCTAACACGTGCTCCTCTAGATCAATGAACACATTGTTAGTCCCGAACACACTGAAACCATCTTGTTTTTATCCTTTCTTTTGCTGATCCTCCTTACAACATGTGCGTCCCAACCGGTTAATGCAAAATGCCATTTAATGTCCAGTCAAGTCCTCAGGTCCCTGATGGCTTGCGGAACGTGTTGGAACCTATGACATAAAAACATATCTCAGAACACTGGTCAAATCGGGTGGGTGATCGTGACATAGCCTCATCAATAATAAAAGTACAATATCATCTAACATCATCTGAAACATCAATGCATTAACTTCCATGATTGTTAGAGTGGGATAATACTTTGCCTCTGTGTCTTTAATAGAGTTATGACTTTCTCTAAAGTTAGTGTTGAAAATCAGAATTCTATGTCAAGACCCGGAGGCTCGGATTATACTTGCTCAAAGCTTACCTACCAACAATGGTACAATTCTCTCAATTGGTTTGAAATAAAAAGTCTAAAATGTCGACTCATTCGACCAATCTCCTTCTTTCATGATACCCTCTAATTGAGCCCCTACGTTATATGCCTTACAGGCCATCGGGCCCCTCACTGAATGGAATCTATGTGATCATGGCACAGCCCATAATGTCGACTATTAAATTGCTGACTTCCATTATGGCACGGCGCATTGATCACATAGATCACTGTGCCCTGCATCCCCATACTTGGCCACCCATCCACTCACCTTTTCGACGGTACACAGTGAAGTGCACCACAATCTCTGTGCCTAAGAGGAGCATGGGAAACCCCTGCAAATCCTGCTCTGCATGGGTTCAGTAATGGCAGTCCGGATTTTGTATGCACCAAAAGTCACAGTAACTACGGGGGCGCAGTACTGGATGCAACATTTTTATACATTTACACTGAATGAGCACTGTAGCTTTCCATGTCGATGCCCACTTAATGCATCACCCATATGAACCATCTCGCCAGGGTTGCTGGGTTTACTGCCCTGAATGGTCTGCTTACTACTATGAACAATTGAGACACTCCATTGGGTCTTAGTTCTTTTTGTCATGTTCTCCTATGGCATTAAGCATTGCACTAGGAATAGTGTACTATGGTTCAGTAATGAGTCATAACACACTGTTCTCAAACCCGTTTTTGTCCTCCTCGTGATATAGCATTTCACTCCCATTGGAGATGCCAATTTCCTGGTAACCCCCAACACTCTCACATCAGAGACTCTCCTGCATGATAAGAGACATAGAAGCATTGTCAATTTTGCTGTCAGTGCCATTCTAGATTAATCCATGTTATCAGACTATGCTGAATATAACTTCAATACTCTATCGACATCCCACAACTCGGAGTATTTCATCTTGGGTGGCTAGAGCAATTGTATTCCTCTCAAAATCTGCATATTAAAGGGTGTTCTCCTATCACTAGCCCCTTGAGATGCAAGTGGTCCACCAATGTTGCTGAGCATGCTGTGTTAATGATCCTATATTCCTTCTCTTATGCTTCCATATGTGCTGGGAAATCGGCGATATTTACTACATCTGTTCTAGAGGAATGCACGTTCCTCTCCATACACCAACTATGCAATTTTTCCCATGCTGAGTTATATGCCTTTCTGATCCCTGAATCCCAGGACTCTTAGATAATGTGCTCAGCCTCATCAGATAGTCCCGGCCTAGCCCAGTATCTCCTGAAATTGCTCATGCAATCAGGTTGAGGCTGACTCCTCATACCAGCAGGTGACAGCCCCCCAAACCCACCTGGGATCCCTCACAATGAATGTGTTCCTCAGTAGACCTATCAGGATGGTGTGAGTCATCTCCAAAAGATTGGGGAACCATGCCTGACCCTTACAATCTGGATTGATCAGAATCAGAGAGACCTTCTGCCTCCTCATCTGGGCCAATGTCCTTGCTATCTTTGAAAATGGTGGCAATGCATATTCTGTGTCCAGGCCCCAGGACTGAAGAAAGGTGTCTGTCCCTTCCGCCTCCGTATCTGGTCTCCAACAGAAGAACCAAAGTAACTGATTGTTCAACCTCGATGCAAAGAGGTCAGTCCGACAGGGTTCCCATCATGCCACAAGCTCCTCAAATACTCTCTTTTCCAGCTTCCAATCACTGGCATCCCTGAGGAAACTGGAGTTTGAGTCGGCTACCTCATTCTGCTGACCCGGCAGATACTCCGCTGTCACTGAAACTTTCCACTCCTGCAAATTCTTTTGCCAGTTCTGTCAGCATTCTGCACCTCATACCATCCAATCTGTTTATGTATCTGACCGCAGACATGTTGTCCATCTTGAGGAGAGAACAGCATTTTGCACTCTCCTGGGTCCAACATCACACTGCAAACAACAGCGCAGCAACTCTGTGCATTTGGTGTCCCAGCCCCATCTGCTGGCATCCATGGGCATAATTTTAGGGAGGGACGGGGGTGTTTGTCCCCCCCAACTTTCATGGCACATTATTTTGTCCCCATTTATTTGAATGGGGCACCTTTTCTTCAGAGCTCATGTCCCCCCCAACTTTTCCAGCAAAGTTTCTCCACTGCTGGCATCAGACTCTATTACAGGTCCTGGGATGAGCAAAATATTGCACTCCTGTTCCAGGGATCCATATTTTGTAGCCACCACTCCAGTTACACTCTTGCTTCCTGCAATATTGGAACTCTTTGTTCATAAGATATGCCCCTCCTGAGTTGCTGAATCTTCATCATCTTCATGGTCCAGTAGAGGGTGGTCCCGGAAATATAGCCTGAATTGATCATGCCAACCGCCCCACCAATCTGGAATTCTCCCTCAACAACATAATTTAATCTTTTTCTTGATGTTGTTCACTTTGTTCACAGGTAAACACTGCGTGCCCTGGTTTGTGTCTACCACGAATCCCAGGAATTCCATGGTTTGCTATGGTTGTAGTTGGCATTTCTCCTAATTTACTAAAATGACCTA
This sequence comes from Ambystoma mexicanum, assembly GCF_040938575.1. Classification (NCBI taxonomy): domain Eukaryota; kingdom Metazoa; phylum Chordata; class Amphibia; order Caudata; family Ambystomatidae; genus Ambystoma; species Ambystoma mexicanum. The sequence continues at coordinate 1,012,604,807 of NC_090928.1, forward strand.
GATGACCACATTCCTGTGCTGACACATTAAGCCTATGTCTTCCAGATATATAATCAAGCAGATACCTTGTTCCCTAAGTTAGGTCACTATGGGTTTCACCAACCTGGTGAAACATCCCTGTGCCAATGCCAGAGCGAACGGTAGGCATGTGAACTCCCATGTTTGGTCAACCCAATGGAACCTCAGAAATCTCTGGTGTTTCACTGGAATGGGAACCGTCAAGTAGGTGTCTCTGAGATAGATCCTGGCCAACCAGTCTCCTTGTTGTAAAATGTACCTCAGGAGGTGGATTCCATCCCTTTTGAAATGCCTGTATATAAAGAAACTCTTCAGCTCTCTCAGATTGAAGACCGGCCTCAGCCTATGTTTTCCTTTTACCAAAAACATATTGCTTACAAAGCCATCTCTAGTATTCAACACCCGCACAAGGGCCACATTTTACTCCAGCCCTCTAATCTCTGCATCTTGTAACTGTTGGTCTTCTATGTTTTGTACTAGCTGCTTTGGATGCTTCTATACTAGTAGGGTATAAAACTCTATGTGAAAGCCCTGGACTGTGTCCAAAGCACAGGTATCACTGGATATGATATGACAGTTCTTTAAGTTTCATGCTAGCCTCCCGCCCACTGTGGGAATCTCTTCACTTATCATTCACACTTGTTCGGCTTCTCTCACCTGTGTTCTGCTGTTGTCATTCCGTGTGATGTCAGCCCCTTCCTCTGCCTCTACTCCTGCCTCTACTCCTCGAGGGGAAGAACGGTTTGGCTTACGGTCGTCTTGTTCCTTCCAATGACTCCTGTTGCTGAAGGACCTGCCGTATGTGTAGCAGCTGGCAGAGGGTCCCCTGATGCTGCCAGCCTGCCTAAAAACCTGCTTGCCAAAGACCCTTTTCAGGGATGTTTGTGCCTTATATAAGGCAGCATAGGTACTGGCGATTTTTTGTTAGTTCTTTTATGAAAGAGTCTCTGAAAAGTTTGCCTTTGACTGCCACCTCTGAGGTGGCCAGTTAACTTAGTTTTGGGTCAATTTGTATTCAAATGGATCTCTGCCTTTCTGCAGTGATTGCATTGTTGGCATTCCCCAACAGGCAGATGGCTCTCAGAACCCATCCAGTCAAAACCACAGGGTCGTTGGCCTAATTTTTCACTTTCACTTCTTCAGCCATCTATAGAAGTTTTAATGATTGGGCCCACAACATCCAGCATTTTATCCTGGCATGACCGCCAGGATCTATCTAGACCCTTCTTTATGTCCTTGATGTATCTACCCATGAAAGTGACTATTCGATCATCTATTTGTGGGGTTTTGGCAATCGCCTCCAGTAGGTGTGGTCTAGGACATTTTGCCCTTAGTTTATTTCTGTCTTCCTTCCCTAGAGGTGTCCCGAGGCACTTTTTGATCTATTGCATAATTCTTCTCTGCAGCTCCCACTCTGATGAGCATGAGTGAATGACGGAATCCAGGTCAAAGTCATCCCCGTCTACCTCATCATTCTCTGTGACCTTCCTTTTCTTAGGAGCCTTTTTGCGCCCTTCATTTGAGGATGATATTGATTCCACTTCTTCTTCTGTGCAATGACCTTGCCAGTCCTCATTCTGCTGCTCATCTGTGCAGGCTGAGGATATGTAAAGCCACCTGCTTTCCTTCACCTTGGACCTCACTGCCTTTCTTTTGCCACCTTTCACCTTCCGTGGTGTGCCCAGGGAGGTCTTGGCCTCTCCCGACCTACAGGCTTTTTCCTTCCCACTTTCTCTCTCCCTGGCTCTCCTGCTCCCCTCAGCCCCCCATGCACTGGGAGAATTTTAGCCAGTGGTCCATGACTGATAGTTGGTGAGACCCGTGTCCTATGCTGGCTTCCAAAGCCCTTCGAAGAACTTATCCCATGCTGGGTTGTACCCATTTCTGGCTAATTTGACCCCTTCCTTCATCACTGGAGCTACTCACCATTCTCAGTGAATATTTGGAAGATTTTATTCACAGAAGTCTTGGGTCTGTTCCCATCAATATTATTATTATTACAGCTGCACAGTATGTTTCACAGTGGTCCACGTGTTGCTGACATCTCAGGTGACAGTTTTTACAGAGGACTGTGCCCATCACAATTCAATATTGGCTAAATACCACTTACAGTTAGCAGGGGTGCTGTACTGCTCTTATAAGCCTTCTGGCTGTCCTCGTGGATCTGAACATATTATGCTCTGCACGTACAAAGAGCTTTTCTGTGTTTTCTTTAAATAATACATACATACATACATAAGTTTTATTTTGACAATAAATTGAACATGTGCCCAGCGTGAACTGACAAGCTAGTTTTATAATGGACCAAGAATTATCAATAACTGCTGTGAGCTTCCAGTGCAGGCTTGCACGCTCATTAATGGTCACGGAAGTGTGGTCCGAAAGTGCCGGAACTAATTCTGTCCCCTTGCACTATGATCACCTTTCGTGACAGCTATGCCCCCGACCAGCCAGCTTGTGTGATTGCAGTCGCCGGAGCGTATGCCCTGTCGTGACCGCAATAAAAAAGTGTTTTCTACGCGGATATGCTCGGCCAGACCCTGCACTCACTGCACTCATGCTGATGGTTGCCTAACTCACGCGAGTGCAGCTATATAAAAAACATACACAACGCTAGTAAACTCAAACCACAATCGTAATAATAAGGAAAATATATTTAAATCGCGGCCCGAAGCAAATCAAAGAGAATAAAGACAAGATGGTGTCAGTGTTAATGGGACTAACAATGAGGATCACGTGTTGGGGAAAAGACCAATAATATATGAACTACCAAAGACTCTATCTAAATGGGAGTTGTAGTTTGTTCTTTGTTACTGTATATATTATTGATTTCTTATGGCTGCTTCAGAAGTAAAGTTGAGAGAAAGCATAATCCGAGCCTCCAGTTCTTGACATGGAATTTTTCTGAGGCGAGTACACTGAGTATCATTGAGTTGGGTAATGTTATCAAAAGGTTGAAAGACAAATCAGTTTGTTGTGAGCACTGTAATAGATGGCATGGCCTTTTTGCCTCCTTTTGCCTGCTAGAATGTACCATCTTCTGTGGTTCTTTCCAGAATTCTGTTCTCTTTTCCACTCCATCTGTTCCTTGTTTACACTTCATATTCCTACATCATTCAGGCATTCTCTCTATTATTCAAGTCGATGTCATACTAATATGCACTAACCCTACATATTTTGACTCAGAATGTTGCTTTTCATTTAAATGTGCAAGAATGATCCACTTATTTGTACATATTATGTGTTCAGATGCCTCTGATTATTTTGAGGAAAGTATTAGGATAAAGCAGATGAGAGAAAAAAGGAACTCATATATGAGTATAGCATATCATGAAGGTAACAGAGAGACACTTTACTTTGTATTACACAGTTTGGTCTTCTACCAAGCCACACTGAACTATCATGTCAATTTATAACATTAAAACACCATTCTGTAGGAAACATAGCAGCATGAATGGATTTTGATCTAGCTCCAAGAGCACCACATCCACCTGCTACTTCATTTGAACAAAGATGTCATGATTTTTAGCCATGGTACTTTTCGAGCCACCAAGCACAGCAGCCAATACCCCATGCAATCTATTAATTGGCTTTTTCACATCAGTTTGTAGTGGTAGAACAGCAAGCAGTATGTTAAGAGGGCTCTCTCTAATTGTACCTACTTAGGTTCCTCTTACACACTCATATCTACTCTTCATCTTCCCATTTGCTGCTGAGGGTTTATTGGTGGGTCATTCCTCTGTCTGCTAAATCTGTCTGCTAAATCCCTAAGCAGTGACAGAATTATGAAGAAGTATATGGGGAGTCCATTTGTGGTGATTGCAATTTTAGTGTATTCTAGGGGTGGTAGGTGGCAGAAGAGGTGGCAGAGGATGTGGGAGGATGTGGTGGTGGTAGGTAGAGGTGAGAGGGTAGGGATAGTCCAATTAGTGAGAAAGAAGGTAGAGGTGGACATGGGTAGTAGACGTTTGTGAATGTGGGGATAGAGGTGTGTGCATGTCAATAGATACATGTGGGGGAGTAGAAGAGGAATGTGATAATGGTAGGAAGCAGATGTTGGGCTATAGCTGGGTAGGTGGGGGGACAAGGGAGATAGTGTAGGTTGGTAGAGGTGAGTAGGCATGGTACAACAGGAGAAACAGGGATGTGAAGTGGTAGAATTTGGGAGGGTAGAGGTTGATCGTGGTTGAGAGTGGTGGGGGAGAGATGGAGGGATATAGTTGATGTGAGCAGGGGTAGAGTGGTAGAAATTCTGGAGTAGTGGATTAAATTTGAAAGGAGGAGGATGATAGTTTTAGATGAATGAGAGGAGGTAGAGCTAGATGTGGAAATATAGGAAAGGAATCAAAGGGATTGAGATGGGGTGGAGGTAGGGAGCGGGAGGGATTGAGCGTGCAGCAGAAGGTGCAGGAGGATTGATGTGGAGAGAATGGGGTAGTAGTAGCAGTACAGTTCAGGGATGATGATGATAATTTGGGTGAAGAGTTTGTAAGGTGCAGTTTGGTAGGCTAGATCGGGTTTAAAATAGATATAGGCCGTAGGAGAGTTGAGGTGTGGTGGAGCTCCATGATAGACGTGTTTGTGGGTGAAAATATGGGCATGGGGAGGATATAAATGTAAAGAGCATTAAGGTGTGCACTGTAGAGGAGCTTGCACAACAATGTGTGATTGGCTGTGGGAAGGTAAGTAGAGGAGACAGAGAGAAAGGTGTGAAAAAATGGATGCATTAAAGGCCAAAAATAGATGCAAGGACATATATACAATACAGAAGTAACCTGTATTGAGGCTGCAAAGGAGACACATGATAAAGGAACTTTAAGTCCATTGTTGATATTTAACCTCATGTGTACAGGCCTTCGTAGGGGTCACCCTCTGCAATTGATGATCCTCTTAAAGGGTTGAAACTCAAGTTGAAAATGACTTAGAGGCAGTGGAGACTGTGGAGGTGACCCACCATGTTGGTATTGAGATGACAGGAATGAATGGGAGCATCTCAGGTCTCCAAAGCTGGATGAACACTGCCAAAACTTGCAAGCAAACCTGCTGGAGCAGTGACCCATTGCTGCTGCACCTTGTGCTGGACTGCACCAAGGTATGTCACCTAGCCCTAGCAATTGTGATTCCCTGGCTTATTCTTAGCGTGTTAGGCACGGTAACCATTTAAAATCGATTCTTGGATTGTTTGTGCACTACAATTCAAACACTTGTGTTTGCTGCACATTGCACATTTTGTAAAGTTGTGGCTGTCCTTCTGACTGAGCCTCAACCACTCGACCACCATTACAGCACACGAGGCTGAATCCATTCCAAGATGGCCGCCCGTGCCTTCTGAAGCCTCCCCTCCTCTGTGCTTCCTTCACCTGACCTGAGAATACAGATGATTGGCTCTCCCACCCTACTTCTCCACCCATCAGTCGCCAGGAGGCGCAAGCCGGACCTTCCGGGAAAGGCCCTGAGGGCAAGGCCAACAACTGTCCAGAGACTGTCCTGAGCTGACCAGAGCCCAGGGCCATACCCCCTGCTTGTTTCTTATGAGGTTGTGAGTAATCCATATTTGTCTTAGCTACTCCACCTGCGCCCCTTACCTTGTCCACTCAATCTGCTCCCTTTATTACCTTACCGGCATCTGCTATGTGTCCCAGTCACTGCATTGGTCATTAAGGTTGCTTAAAACATTCGCAACAGTGCGCCACCTTTCGTCGGACCTATGTACTCTACATTCTGGTAGACATCTCTACTATCCCCTCTCCTCATAGACAAATCACATTTATGTGTTTGTTATTAATGCATTTGAACTTGTGCCTTTCTGCATTTTAATCGACTGCCTTTTTGGCTCCCTCTGCTAAAATCGAATCTAGGTATGTTTGGATTATATATTTCAACTTGTGCCTTTCTGCATTTTAATCGACTGCCTTTTTGGCTCCCTCTGCTAAAATCGAATCTAGGTACCTAGGTATCTAGGTATCTGTACCCTAATACACTGCTACCGCGGTTACTACTGCCTTACTTTCTGTGCACGCCACTGCATCTACGGTGGTTATTGTTATTATTGTTAAACATTGTGTGCAATTGCCTACGACAGCACCTCTACCTCAACCACCCTTTTTGTAGATCTGGTAGGCATCTTCTTTCAAACCGTATTAGGCCAACATGCCACCCTCACTACTCTATTTGCAAGAATACTGCCCACCCTACTCTACCTCACATGGCACACCGGTGGGACAGTACCCAATTACACCACCGCCTCCCTCCACTACCCCAATCTTCACAACACCATGACTATGCCGTCCATTGCTCACCACACCAACCCTTACCTCAACAACCCAGCCTTATGGCTCCAACACTTTGCTTCCAGACCTTCACCAAACATACCATGTTCCACCACCCTGAGAAATGCCACACTTGGCTTGCGACTCACGCACGCCTCCCATCACTCTGTGCATCTTAACAAACAGCCTCTGACCTCCACCGCATCCACACACTTGAAAAACCCATCATCACCTCACCCCAACCTCCCTAACACTAGCAATATCAAGGGTGCATTAATCAATGTCAGATCACTCACGGCTCACGCTCTAGAAGTGGCTGACCTTATTCTTACCCTCGACCTCGACTTTATGGCTATCACCGAAACTTGGCTTCACGCAGCCTCTGGCCCACTACTCTCCCTTGCCATCCCTCCAGGTTACAACATTATCAGACACGATCATAACTCTAACCAGTCCAAAGGTGGTGCATTGCCATTATCCATAAAAATGCTCTAAACTTCCACCTCTCCTCTGTGCATCACTTTTCCTCTATGGAAGCACTGACAGCCAAACTAGCCGTCACTCCTAACCACTCTATCACCTTCCATCTACTTTACCGGCCACCTGGGCCGCTATCCACCTTCGCTGAGGACCTTTCCAACATCATCACTCATAACACCAAAACCAAATCCCAACCTTCAATATTAGGGGACTTTAACCTGGGCCTCACTGATCCCAACGACACTGCTGCCATGACTATTGATAATATGCTTATGAATGCAGGATTCATACAGCTTATCAACCAACCTACCCACGTTAAGGGCAGAACCCTCGACTGGCTAGCCTCCCACAATTGTCCTATCCATATCATCTCTAACCAACAGTATGCATGGACCGACCACAACTTAATTACATTTAACATTCAGTCCAAACCTGCCAGCCTCTCTCCTACCATTGCACCGGCTACTGCCACCCGCAATAAACGTGACATCACTTGCGACAGACTCCTCTCCCTCCTCCTCCCGGCTCTCAATGACCAGGTTCGCTCATGCTCCGACCCCACGGCTATGGTTGACACCTTTAAGCTCGCTATGCAAAAAGCCTTAGAGATCATCGCCCCATCCAAACAGAAAACCCAAACCTCGAGCCCACCAGAACTCTTGGTTCACACCCCAGCTCAGAACCCTGTGCAAAGAAAAACGAACTGCGGAATCACATTGGAAAAGCAACCAGTCCGCAGCCAACAAATTGTGCCTCCTCCTGGCCACCCTTAACTACAAGGAAGCCATATTCCAGGCTAAAAAAGACACTTACAATAAATGTATCGAACAAGCCAAATCCAACACCAAAGAATTGTTTAGAATCCTAAAAGAACTTGAAACCCCTGTCACTGCACCAGACACTTGCATCAAAGATAGCACTTGGTGTACCAAAATCCAAGAGGCTCTCCTCGGCAAGATTGCCACCCTCCAAATTAAAATCAATAACAAACAATCAAGCCTACAATCCAACCCACAACCCAACCCTATCCCCACCCTAAACCACCCCATCCCAGACTCTCTGACTCCTTTTAGCTTCTCTCCACTCTCCATTTCCGAAGTGGAAAAGATCATCACCAGCCTTAAACCGACCAATTGCCAGGGCGACCTCTGCCCGGCACCTATAATCAAGGAAGCAGCTCATGACCTAGCACCATTCATTACTACGCTCATCAACTCTTCCTTTAGCTCTGGGATCATACCTGTCAATCTAAAGGACGCGTGGGTCATCCCCCTATTGAAAAAACCTACCCTGGATGCTAGTATACCCACAAACTACAGGCCAATCACCACGGTCCCGTTTTTATTAAAAATCCTCTACCGTGCAGCATATCTACAAATTCAAGATTACCTTGAATCTAACAAACTCCTGGGACTTAGGCAATCTGGATTCCGGCCATGTCACGGCACTGAAACTGCCCTCATAGATTTAAAAACACAGATTGAAGATCTAAAAGACAAAGGCAAACTTGCTCTCTTACACCTCTTGGACCTCTCGGCGGCCTTTGATCTCGTCAATCATGAAATCCTCTGCCTCCACCATAAATCAGCTGCACACTTCTCTGATAAAGCTACAACCTGGATTAGCTCCTTTTAAGACAATAGATCTATGCGCGTGTTCTCTCCACTAGCAGCCGCCCCACCTGCACCCGTCTCCTGTGGCATGCCACAAGGATCTTGTGTTTCACCCACGTTGTATAACGTGTTCACCAAACCTCTCTTCGATATCTTGGACTATCTGGGTGTCACTTACACCAACTACGCTGACGACACCCAGATACTAATCCCTATCTCAGGTGACTACACGGCTGACTCCCTCGCTATCAATGTCATCTACCAGGTCATTCAGGCGTGGATGGCTCAACACGGACTCTGTCTTAATGACTAAAAGACTGAGCTCCATATTCCTGGTTCGACACAAAAACTTACCAAACTCGACCCTGCGTTCAAGTCCTTCATCATCGATGGGAATATTATCCCAACCGCCAAGGACACAAAAACCCTAGGGATCTACATTGACTCGACCCTATCCCTGACCAGACAAACTAACTCAGTGCCTTCCGCAGCGGCATATACCTGCAGGCTTATTACAGCCTGTCGCCCTTTCCTCTCCGCAACCAATTGTGTCACCCTGGCTAGAACTCTTGTATTATCCAAGATTGATTACTGCAATGCACTGTACCTAGGCACCAACTGCTGCAACCTAAACAAGTTACAAATTGTCCAAAACAATGCGATTAGAGCTGCCCTCAACATTCCCAGGCGCCAACACATATCTGACACCAGACGCAATATTCGCTGGCTCTCAGTCCCACACCGTATCTCCCTGAAAACCCTGGCTCTTACCCACAAATGCCTTCATAACGAAGCTCCCTGCTATCTGGCCAACCGATTTGCCCTCCACAACTCCATTAGACCCCGCAGAATGGCTCATTTAAACTGCCTTGAGGTTCCACGTTTCAATCTCCAAAGATCAGGTGGAATTAGCTTTCCTACCTTGGCAGCTAAACTCTGGAACACGCTTCTTAATGAGCTTAGAGCAGAACCCTCATTCCCTTATGAAAACCTGGCTGGCCGCCCAGGACATTTAGCTCTGGGTGCACTGCTTAATTTGTACATGTATATATAATCTGCTTGCCCTCTCATTGCTATTATTATTCCTGTAAATTCTGTATTATACTTGTAAACTTTGTAATTATGGTTCTGTCTGTTTTTCTTATGTTGTAACTAAGTGATGCGCCCGGTTGCCCCTGGGCCTGGTGTGCTATACAAATAAAATAAATAAATAAATAAAGCAGTATATGGAGTGGATAGCATGTGTGAGTGAAAGACTGCAGTAGGGTCAACAATGATTGACATACCAAGTAAACAAAATAACCTTTACTCCACTGTTTAGCAGACGATGAGGGCATAGTTGATCAAGGCCCAAGATCCAGATGACAAGGTGATTCTGCCTCAACACTGAATGTCCGGCCTGAGACTCTGACATGTGCAGTCCACCTATGGGAAGGGAGCTTGGTGGACACAGATTGGAGCCCAGAAAAGACTGCAGGCCAGAAGTAAAGAACACAAACCTATGAATGAGGACTGAACAAACCAGCAGAGAAATGTTTAACAACGAACATGAAACCACTCCACCCCACATAGAGGCAAACAATGAAAGGGGAGACTACAGGTCAAGCTTTATCCTTGAAGGGACATAAGTAAAATGAAGGAGTTAAAGTAAAGCACTTGAAACAGTGGGACATGGTGAAACCAAAACCGAGTTTAAAGAAGATCCTTTATGCAGAGAAAAATGTATACATGTTGGGAACTGCAGTCTCTTGCTACGCCATGAAAAACTTGAAGCAATTTAACACCAGGAAAGGTGTGGACAGTTCAGAAGTAATCACTCTTAAATTGAAAAATATTTGGAATTATAGTGGATAAAATGCTCAGATAGACCTATTACTCATAACTAGCCATTCCCAATGTGACATAAGCCATTCTAGCATATCTTAAATGTCAAAATCAATCAGTAATTCATAGGGTCACTTCTGCCCCCCTTTGCAAATATCAGAATTACCACTGCTCACTTCCAGGATGGGGACATAGGTCCCTGTGACATATTAATGTTCATTGAAAAGGCTAAAAATATTGGAAACTGTCTTCTTTTGTATTTGAAAGGCATATTATTATCAGATGGAATGAGAGGTATAGGCAGTATAAGAACAGTATCTAAGTTTAATCTATCAATTGCACGGACCTCTATCATGTGACTTTGTAGTAAACCTTGTTCAATTGCAGAGTGTCCATTGCATGCAGTTTGCGATTTTGAAATCAATGGGCAACCTAACACTGATGAATTGCATCAGCTGAGTGCAGGAACATACCTAAGCATTTTATATATATAGATAGATGGTAGGGAAAACGCATACCAGATCAAAAGGAATCGTTTTCAGATCAAGCAATACTGGGCGTAATGTTTGACAGTATGCTTATATAGATTTAAACAATTAGACCACTTGATTCGAAATAGGCCAAGACAAAAGAAATCATTGCGAGATAGAACACTGGTGGGAGTTATAGATGGTAACACACTCAAATAGACATGGAGAATTATAAATCTGAGAATGTTCATTCCAAGTCAAAAGAAACATTCCAGAGAAGCAAATGCACTGCATGTTGAGACCGCCGGTCCATTGATCTGCTAAAAAAGATTTGAACAATTTAATGCTGGGGGAAGACAGGCCATATCAATCAGTGAATCCATGAAGCAGTGACAGTAAAAAGAGAGTTTTGAATTGAACATAATAAGGATACACTTTTTGATGATTAGGGCTGCACAAAATTGTGGAATTCTGTTCTGCCCGCCGCAGAAGCGAAATCAGAAAAATGTTGTTCCGTTTCGCTAAAATCCACCATTCCCACAACCCTTCGTATCTAAAAGAGCAGCACAAAGTTTTGCGTACTGTCTCATCCCGTAACGAGCCGTGCAAACCTAACATGAATCAGATAGAGCAGAACCAAGTTTCTTGTGCCGCTGCATGAACTTTGTATGAATCAAAATAAGTACACAAAGTTTCATGCCGCTGTGCAAACCTAGCATAGTTCAAAAAACCTGTGCTAAGTTTCTCCTGCCACTGTGCAAACCTACCACGAATCAACAAAACAGATGTGCAATATTTCTCAGGCTGCTGCACAAAACTGTCACGGATCGAAAAAAGACCTGCTTGATTTTTCTCATGCCGATGGATGAAATTATTACAGATCGAAAAAAGACCCGCACAACATTTCTTGTGTCGCTGCACGAACTGATCATGAATTGCAAAACGGTGTTGCTGCATGAAACAAGCACAGATCGAAAGAAAAATACCCTTTTGAAGTTAACAAAACTAAAATCTAAAATGGGAACAAAATACCACACGCCAAGCAAAACTGCAGAAAATTGGGTGTAATTTCTGTGGCGGCGGAAAAGTAATGCTGATTGCGCAGATCTGGTGGAAACTAACCCAGTGAATGTTGCTCCAGAAGCATTTTGCACTATAGATAAATTAACAAATGCAGCTCAAAAGATTTTACGCTAAGAGCAATGCTCTAAAATTCTTGCAAAATGCTATTTGATCATTGATGAATCCTACTAGTTTAGTAATGAATCCCAGACTCGTGATGCAAGATATAAAAAAGAAAACAAAAACAAAGCATTTTCTCTGGATGCAAGGCACAGACAGTATCCGAGGATCATTGAACACCTGTTCCTAGAAGCACTTGTGAAATCTATTCTGCAAGTTGACGCAGACTGACTGGTGACAGGCTTTATATGCCAGAGTTCTTTGAAGTCCATTAATCTTGTAACAGTCAACCAATAGAATTGTTTAAAAAAGATATGTGCGGTCCAACTTTTATGTCAAACATGAACTGGGCTGGGGTTTTTGTACATGGGAACATGATCTACTTGGGCAAAATCCGATAGAGTGCCATACAATAATGCAAATGGGCACTAAGCAAAATAATCCTTTGTTCAAGACAGAGGTTTAGAGGACATGTTGAAGCACTTTAAAGTGATGTAAGCAACACTTCACTAGGGTATTTTCATAGGGTATAACAGAAAGTTCAAAGACCACCAGACTACCATAATTGAGAACCTGTGAAATCGGTTTGGGATATGGGCCAATAAACTCAATCCAACTGAAAGTTGGTCCAGAGAGAGGAATCTGCACAAATGGCAACTCCTTCTGTTTTGGTCAGATCACTTTTTACCCATTTTGTGTACATCCAAATGATAGATTCTTCCATGCACGGTTTAAAATGAGTTCCTTTATGATCAGGAACCTCCTCCAATCTAGGAAGATTAGATTGTCGTTGTATACATATACAATAGTACTCTGTGAGAGCATAAGCCAATGGATGGCGAGAAACATTGAATAGGAATGATGATTGATAAGAGCCTTGAGGAGCTCCACTTGTCAGCTTCATAGAAGTGGATTAATTACAGTCAAGGCATCTAAATTGGTGGGATGTGTGGTGCGGGGTTCGCGTACAGGTGCATTTGCATTGTGGATAACTCATATTTTTGCATAGGCTTTTGTTGTCATTTGCTTAAGTTTGACAAATATGCAGGCCCATGACCATCTACATTTATGTATGCAAGGATAAACCTGCCCTCCACGTATTCAGGGGTAGCAGGTATGTTTGCAACAGAAGACAAACTGGATATTTACTAATTTACCAAGCTTTTAGTGTGAAGAATATCACACTTTTTCTCACGTTCTGTGGGGTAATTAGTTTTGGGGAGTTTTTGCAGTTTAAATTAACAAAACAGTTCTGTTCCTTTTAAATAATTTAATTTCTTGCTCAAACAGCTCATTTGGCCCCTCAGCCATGATCTCACTAATCCACCAAATTAAAGGTCAGAGTTTGAAATCAGGAAGCTTCACGGAGAGCCAATTGAAGACGTTATTTTCCTATTGGCCATACCTACGGAGGAGAAGCACTTTGGCACTTTATTTGCAAACATTCTAAAGTCTACATCCTGAAGCCAAAGGCATGCATAATTCATGTTCATAAATAGGTTTCCCTGGGAGCCAGAGAAATTATTACAATGCTCACTGTAAAATCTCGGTTACAGCTTCATAATGCATAACATAGTCACACACATTTCACACGTTAATATTTGATAAACACATACAATCATCTATCTAAAAAGAAATTCACAGCAATAACATGACCTATAAAGTACACTATATTGAGAGACGTTTTGTAAAGTTGCTTATGAGACCAAATGTAAAACTCGGCTTGAACTATAACAAGGGTGTAAGTAGCTCATTAATATTTTAGTGGTTTGGTGCTGTAGTAGAATATTATATATGAGACAATGTGTCCCCTGACGAAAAAGGTATGCAGATATTACATGGTAAAAACTCATGTTGTGATAAAAAGGAACCAGGGTGATGGATGGTTTCCTTAATAGGTGATTTTCACAATCCATTTTGTATATGGTCAATGACAGATAATTCCTTGTAATACATTAAATCCATCAACATATCATCCCCTCAATGTGTAGTGCCACACTCCATCTGTACTATTGAAACTCTACAATATAAAGCTAACACATTGGGGAAATCAGTGCACATTACAATCACAATAAGAGACACAACAATGAGCAAGGAGACAAAAAAGCGAAATGATAAAAGCAAAAGGAACAAGAAAACAAATACAAAACAACAAATACAAAAATACAAAACAAATTAAGTATGATGAAGCTCTGTCCCACCAGCAAAGCAACCAAATGCATCATGTGGTGCAATTAGAATACAGATAGTTCCCAGGAGTTGTATGATTGGGTTAACAAGGCATACAGGGTAAAGAAGACAGCTTTTAAGGTGGTCATTGGTCATGGGCTCACAGAGTCTGACTCCAAGTTACATATTGAAGTATCATGCCAGTGAATAGATACTCAGATGAGGAAAACCACCATAGACAAAGAAAGAGGTGAAAGGAGCATAGAGGAAAGGGACATGAGCCTCAATAAAGTAATTATGGAAGTTGAAAGTTTGACATTGATGTCTTGGAATGTCAATGGACTGAGAAATCACAAGAAAATCACAAGAAAAGAGGAGTGGTGCTAGATTATATCTGCAATAACAGCACTGACGTATGTTTCCTCCTGGAAACTCACCTTCCCTTAATAGAGGGTGATAAGGAAGCGCGTGTGGGATGAGTGGAGTTAGCCTACTACTTGAGGCAATATTCCAAAATTAGAGAAAAGTTAACTAATTACACAAAACAAGTGGAAGGAAGAAGGTTTCATGATCGAATAGCCTGACTCTTATCCGTTCCACCCTTCTATGCTCCTGAATAGCAATGTCTACCTCACCCCACTCACTCTATCCACTTTTATATCAAATGACTGTACTGTATCATACATTGTACCTCACACTGTAACGACTTGTATGCACTAAATTATGACAGGCAATGTAACCAAGCTTTGAGATTTCTTGTACTGCTGCGCCCAGCTGCCCAAGGGCTTGGTGCGCATTATCAAATCAATAAACAAACAAACAAACAAACAAACAATACAAGTTTGGTGGCAGAGGGAGAAGTATGCTAAGCATATAAGGCATCATGGGGGCAAAATCTCGCACAATATGAAGAAAAGGCACTCAGCGATCTTCTCCCGCCCCCTATGGTACTGGAGCATGATTTGACAGAAACAATCTTGGAACAACCTAAGGCTGCAAAAGGCAAATACCAAATTGAGACAGACATCAGAAACATAATAATGTGCTATGAATTCCAGAAATACAGGATTCTGTTTGCACCAGGAAACATGCCAGCCAGATATTAATATTTTGGGAGGTGAGAGAGTATACTGACGACTCAGTCAGAGAAAGACATTTCTTAGAAAGTCATTGCCACAACTATGGATTCTCATTTGAATCAAGACCTCTTTGACCGATCAGGAATCTGAAAAGGTGTTTCTACATCTCTTCTGTGGACGTCTATATGAGGAGGATAAATGCTCAAATGCATATTTCTTGACAAACTCTCTAGTCTTGATGTTCCACTCCACACAGCTAACTTAAAACAAATACTTTAGGACCATTTCTTCTTCAAAAGCTTAGAATAGTCTTAAGAGACAAAGAGTAAAGCCCAGGTCGGTATGGGTTAGGAATAAACATTATTAAGACAACATCTTAACTCCAAAGCTACATCATTGCAAGGTGACCCAGAAGCACACACTCCCAATCTGTAAGGCTCACCTGATTCTCGCAGAGGCGCCGGTCTTGACTGGGCGACTACCGTATCTTCAAAGGTGATGTGTAGCACCCGGTTGGCTCTTTGGGCTGGACCTCTGTGCACTGTATGCCTGACGTGTAGAGTAAGATGTCTTAGGTAAGTGAATGCCGAGCTCTCCATCTGCCTCGGGGCAGGGTGCTGTAACCAGTTTCTTCACTGGATAGGTAGCGCAGGCCTCTTGACTTCAGAGGTCTGCTGTCCGTCGTTTACTGCACGAACGGTAAGTTTCGAGTCATTCAAATGTCTTTAAAGTCTTTAGTAATGATGTCTCTTGTTTTGCAGGGTTCCGGCGATGGCGGATGACGGGCTGAAGTGAGTTGAAGATGGAGCCCGTGTGATGAATAGAAGCGCCTGGAAGCACGTAAGTAAGCGCTTGTTGCCTGCTTCACTATGCGCTCTAACTGTCCTTTTATTTTGCAGGTACGAGTTCGGAGCGGCTGCAGGGTGCCGGAATACCCACTGAATTGGATGTGGAAAGGAGTAATGGCACGTGAGTATTAAAGTTCCCCAATGTCTTTAAACGCACCTTGTTTTGTCTTTCAGATGCGGGATGCAGCGCCGAAGGCCTCCGGAGCGTGCGAAGAGTTGGTAAACCTTTGTCTTTCAGATGCCAGAATGCAGTGTGAAGACCTCCGGAGCGCACGAAGAGTAGGTAAGCCTTTGCCTTTCAGATGCCGGAATGCTAACCTGTTCTTTCTTGTCTTTATAGGTGTTGCTGAAGACTGGATTCAGGATGGTAAGCCTTTGCCTTTCAGATGCCGGAATGCTAACCTGTTCTTTCTTGTCTTTATAGGTGTTGCTGAAGACTGGATTCAGGATGGTAAGCCTTTTTCCTTAGGCCCAGGACCGGATGCAGAAGACACAATGAGCGTTCTGCTGCAGAGGTTGCAGAATAACGCAAAGCAAGATTCATCCACCGGGTGTGGTTTAAATAGCCTCCTGTAGTGCTTAGGTGTCTCCTTCCACAGCCACGCCTAAGTAAGAAAAGAGTTCCTGGTAAGAAAAGAGTTCCTGCCTTCCAGAAGAGTTCCAGTGTTCTGAATCTAGGGAGTGGCTCCTGCCCCACCCAACAGGAAAAGTAGTTCCAAACAGAAGAGGATCAGAGGCTCAACTGGCAGGCAAGTAAGCAGCATGGTCTGCTGAAGGTAAGTCCACCCAAGCATTATGAGCCCGGCGCTTCCAGCGCTGGGACTGGGCATATTTATGAGCCTGGTGCCACTGGCGCCAGGACTGGGTCCAAAAGGTCCCAATTGGGACTGGTTGGCACTCGGAACCTGGGTTATGGATCTGCTTCCAAGGGAGTTGGGAGAACCCTGACCTTTTGGAAGCAGAGATCATGACAGTACCCCCCCTCAAGGCCCCTCCCAAACCGGGCTTCTCCGGGGGTTTTGGCTTGTCAGGAAATGTTCGGTGAAATCTTTTGATTAGGCGAGGAGCGTGGACATATTCAGCAGGTTCCCAGGATCTCTCTTGGGGGCCGTAGCCTTTCCATTCAATTAGGTAGAATAGTTTAGATTTGGAGATCTTGGAGTCCAGAATGCTTTTGACTTCAAACTCGAGTTCTCCATCCACTAGGATAGGTTTTGGAGATTTGGTTAGTCGGGTTTGAGGTTGCACGGGTTTTAATAGAGAGACGTGGAAGACCGGATGTATCTTCATGTGCGGGGGCAAGTCCAACTTGACCGCTACTGGGTTTACTATGGTAGTGATGGAATAGGGACCAAGGTATCTTGGGTTGAATGTGCGTGGCCCTTTTAGAGATAGATATTTGGTGGATAACCAGACTTGATCCCCTACTTGATAGTGAGGGGCTTCCTTCCGATGTTGATCTGCTCCTTTCTTGTATTGTTCTTTAGCCCTTTGAAGGTGAGAAACAGCTTCCTTAAAGGCTTGGGTGATTGTAGAATGCAGTTAGTCTACTGCTGGTGTTTCAAGATCTTGGAGGGGATCCAACTCCGAGGTTCGAGGGTGACTGCCGTACAAAAGAAAAAACGGGGTTTTCCCAGTTCCCGAATGGACAGAGTTATTGTAGGCATACTCGGCTATCCAAAGGATATCTTTCCAAGTTTTTTCAGTTTGTTGCAGCATGCAGCGTAAATACTGTTCCAGAGTTTGATTGGTCCTCTCGGTTTGTCCGTCGGTCTGAGGGTGGTGACTGGTCGATAGTCTCACATCAATTTGAGCCGACCGACAGCAACTTCGCCAAAAATGAGAAATAAATTGACTACCTCGATCCGAAATTAGAACCGAAGGAAAACCGTGCAGTCGGACGATGTTTTCGAGAAATTCTCGGGCCAGAGTTGCTGCTGTTGGCAAGCCTTTGAGCGGAATGAAATGCGCCATCTTGGAGAATAAGTCCACGATTACTAGAATCGTATTGTATCCGGAGCATGGAGGTAGATCGGTGATGAAGTCCATAGAAAGCGTATGCCAAGGGCGAGGTGGGATGTCAATAGGGCGTAAGAGGCCTGCTGGTCTTTCCTTTTGACTCTTGTTTTGGGCGCATACTCCACAGGACATTATAAAGTCTCTGATATCTTTTTTCCAAGACGGCCACCAGAAGTAGCGCTTGATCGTTTCTGAGGTCTTGGCTATACCGGGATGACCTTCCATTAAAGAGTCGTGATAACAAGAGATTACTTTTTTCTGTAAATCTGTGCTGGGTAGGTATAATTGTTCTTGGAAATACAATAAGTTGTCCTTTACTGCAAAGTCCTTACCCTGCAGATGCCAATTCTGTATGTCTGCTGGAGTTACAAGTTGCCTGGCTTTATCCTTAACTTCCTCTATGGATTCTGTGGCGATTACACCCAGAATTCTTTGTTCGGGAATGATTGGTACAGGTTTAGGGTTGACCAAGTGTTCTTCCACTCCCATCCGAGAAAGGGCATCGGCTTTACCGTTCTTTGTACCAGGTCGATAGGTAATTATGAAGTCAAACTCGGCAAAGAATAATGCCCAACGGAGTTGTCTAGAGGATTGGGCTTTTGCGGTCTTCAAATATTGCAGGTTTCGGTGATCCGTAATCACAGTAACGGTGTGTCGGGCCCCCAGCAGATAATGCCGCCAAGCCTTGAAGGCAGACTTGATAGCCAGAAGTTCCTTGTCAGTAATTGATTTCAGGAGGCGAGAATTTGCGGGACCAAAATGCCACGGGATGCAACTGATTGGTTACCGGGTCCTTTTGTGATAGAACTGCCCCCATGGCAAGGCTTGAAGCATCAGTTTCCACGATGTAGGGGAGTTCGGGGCGAGGGTGTTTTAAGATTGGTGCAGAGATAAATTTAGTCTTCAAATCCTGGAAAGCTTGTTCCGCCTCGGTAGACCATTCAAAACGTTTGTTTTTCTTTAACAAGGCAGTGATGGGCTGGACTATTCGAGAGAATTCGGGGATAAACCTGCGGTAAAAGTTAGCGAAGCCTAACATGCTTTGCACACCTTTTACGGAGGATGGTGATGGCCATTTGAGAACTGCATCGACCTTCTTTGAATCCATACGCACTCCGCCAGGTGATAATATGAATCCCAAGAATTCAACTTCAGTCACGTTGAAAACACATTTTTCCAACTTAGCGAAAAGTTTGTGTTGACGCAATCTTTCGAGGACCATTTTCACGTGTTTCCGATGTTCAGATTCCGATGAAGAATAAACGAGGATGTCGTCAATGTAAACAACAACACATACATCTATGAGCTCTCTGAGGACATCGTTCATAAAGTATTGAAAGGCGGCCGGGGCATTGCAAAGTCCAAAGGGCATGACTTGATATTCAAATAGCCCATACTTGGTGCGGAAGGCCGTCTTCCATTCATCGCCCTCTTTTACTCGTACCAAGTGGTAAGCTCCTCTAAGATCCAGCTTTGTATATATGCATGCTTTTCTGACTTGGTCCAGGAGTTCAGGGATCAAAGGTAACGGATATCTATTCTTAACGGTGATCTGGTTCAGGGAGCGATAATCGATACAAGTTCTAAGGTCTCCTTCCTTTTTTGGAACGAAGAACAAAGCTGAAGAAGCAGGGGACTTGGAAGGACGAATAAACCCGTTTGCCAGGTATTGATCCAGGTATTGTCGAAGGTGAAGGTTCTCAGGCTCGGTGAGGGCATAAATTCTACTACAAGGAGGAGTAGATCCAGGTATCAGGTCTATCTGGCAGTCATAAGACCTATGAGGAGGTAGAGAGTTAGCCTGATCCTTCCGGAAAACATCTTGGTATTCTAGGTATTCGGGAGGTAACTGGGGAGTCTCTGAAGAAATTGCGGCCAGTGCAACACCAGGTGGAGGGTGACAAGTAGAGACACATTCTGGAAACTGGACCGTTCTTGCTCGCCATTCGATCAGAGGATTGTGTTTCTCTAACCAAGGTATTCCTAGAATAATCTGAAACTGAGGGGCCTTGATCACATCGAACACGATCTTCTCATGGTGTCCATCTTGACTTACTAGCGTCACCTCTTGAGTGGTATGCGTTACTGGCCCGGAGGCTATCTCCGTACCATCCACCGTAGTAATGACGTCCTTTACAGCCTTGGGACAAAGAGTTAGATTCATCCTCAAAACCATTTCATGATCCACATAATTGCAGATGGCACCGCTGTCGACGTAAGCTTCAATTGCATGTAATCGATCCGGATTATCAGGGCTAATGAGGACCATAGGTATCACGAAATGCGAGGTCACGGAACTGGTTTTCACGCTCGGCAAGAGGACCTCTATTCTTGTCGGGCGAGGTCGTTTCCCTGCTCAGAGTTTGTAACTTTGGTAACTGCAGCTCCTACTGCCTTCTTGGCAGGTTTCACCGGACAGTCTCGAAGAAAGTGCCCTGAGTTTCCGCAATATAGGCATAATTGCAACTGTTTCCTCCTTTCCCGCTCCCTTTGTGTTAGAGGACCTTTCAGACCCCCTATTTGCATGGGTTCCCCGGAGTCTACTCCTTTGGAAGGAGTTGGCGGTTTGGAAAATACTTGAGCATCAAACTTGGAACGATCGGCCTTCCTGTTCTGCAGCCTGTGATCTATTTGAACGACCAAGTCTATATAATCCGAACAGTCTTGTGGGGGATTCACTACTTGGGCTAAAACGTCTTTGAGCTCTCCACGTAGACCTCTATAAAACAGCGTAATCCTTTTGTCCTCAGGCCATTGAGTTTCCACTATTAGTCAATTGAAAGATGCAATATAAGCCAAAAGGTCTTGATTACCCTGTCGCAACGAAAGAAGCTCATTGTCCAAGGCCTGCCCCTGTGAATGTCTTGCAAACAGTTTTTCCATACTAAGCTGAAAGGCTTGAAAATCATGGAGAACCGGATCATCTTGATTAACTAGAGGGATCGACCAGTCTGCCGCATTGCCACTAAGGTACGAAAGTACAAAAGCTACTTTTGCTTGATCAGTTGGAAAGGCTGCTGGCCGGCATAAGAAGTGCAACCGGCACTGATTGATAAATACTGCAAACCTCTTTGGGTCACCAGAAAATCGTTCGGGCGGAGCCAGAGGTACATTCCCAGGTAGGTTGATCTGCACTGGATTCATAGAGGATGTTGAAGGAAGATTTGCCCCTGATGCGGGTAACGGGGTCTGTCCGGCTTGTGACTGTAGCACTTGTCTAGCAAGATTGTCTGTTCTCTCCTTGGAAATAATTAGTTCCCTTCTTAGAGCATTCGTTTCCTGACGAGCTGCATGCACTTCTGCCCTTAGTTCCCCAAGTAACCAGGCTAGGGGGTCAGTATCCGAGGTTTCCATAGCGCCTGGGCGAGAGTTTTGCGGTAGGCTTTGCGTTCTGTAAGGCTCACCTGATTCTCGCAGAGGCGCCGGTCTTGACTGGGCGACTACCGTATCTTCAAAGGTGATGTGTAGCACCCGGTTGGCTCTTTGGGCTGGACCTCTGTGCACTGTATGCCTGACGTGTAGAGTAAGATGTCTTAGGTAAGTGAATGCCGAGCTCTCCATCTGCCTCGGGGCAGGGTGCTGTAACCAGTTTCTTCACTGGATAGGTAGCGCAGGCCTCTTGACTTCAGAGGACTGCTGTCCGTCGTTTACTGCACGAACGGTAAGTTTCGAGTCATTCAAATGTCTTTAAAGTCTTTAGTAATGATGTCTCTTGTTTTGCAGGGTTCCGGCGATGGCGGATGACGGGCTGAAGTGAGTTGAAGATGGAGCCCGTGTGATGAATAGAAGCGCCTGGAAGCACGTAAGTAAGCGCTTGTTGCCTGCTTCACTATGCGCTCTAACTGTCTTTTTATTTTGCAGGTACGAGTTCGGAGCGGCTGCAGGGTGCCGGAATACCCACTGGATTAGATGTGGAAAGGAGTAATGGCACGTGAGTATTAAAGTTCCCCAATGTCTTTAAACGCACCTTGTTTTGTCTTTCAGATGCGGGATGCAGCGCCGAAGGCCTCCGGAGCGTGCGAAGAGTTGGTAAACTTTTGTCTTTCAGATGCCGGAATGCAGTGTGAAGACCTCCGGAGCGCACGAAGAGTAGGTAAGCCTTTGCCTTTCAGATGCCGGAATGCTAACCTGTTCTTTCTTGTCTTTATAGGTGTTGCTGAAGACTGGATTCAGGATGGTAAGCCTTTGCCTTTCAGATGCCGGAATGCTAACCTGTTCTTTCTTGTCTTTATAGGTGTTGCTGAAGACTGGATTCAGGATGGTAAGCCTTTTTCCTTAGGCCCAGGACCGGATGCAGAAGACACGATGAGCGTTCTGCTGCAGAGGTTGCAGAATAACGCAAAGCAAGATTCATCCACCGGGTGTGGTTTAAATAGCCTCCTGTAGTGCTTAGGTGTCTCCTTCCACAGCCACGCCTAAGTAAGAAAAGAGTTCCTGGTAAGAAAAGAGTTCCTGCCTTCCAGAAGAGTTCCAGTGTTCTGAATCTAGGGAGTGGCTCCTGCCCCACCCAACAGGAAAAGTAGTTCCAAACAGAAGAGGATCAGAGGCTCAACTGGCAGGCAAGTAAGCAGCATGGTCTGCTGAAGGTAAGTCCACCCAAGCATTATGAGCCCGGCGCTTCCAGCGCTGGGACTGGGCATATTTATGAGCCTGGTGCCACTGGCGCCAGGACTGGGTCCAAAAGGTCCCAATTGGGACTGGTTGGCACTCGGAACCTGGGTTATGGATCTGCTTCCAAGGGAGTTGGGAAAACCCTGACCTTTTGGAAGCAGAGATCATGACACAATCGATGTGTCCAACCTACTATGATCTTTATCGGATGAAGATCAACGGAAATGTGAATTATATTAGAATTTCACTTTTGAATAGTGATCCCAAGCTATTGGAAAAACATGATCGAAAATACAGTGGCCAGTTGTGTACATTCAGTAATTAATATGAATCAAAAGGAGTTCAAACAAGTGGAGCAGATGAATGATCCCATTCATCCGATGTCAGCAGTTATAAATGTAGCCATCACCATGAACCTCTATTAAACATCGTTTCTGTTGATGATGAAAATGCATTTGATTGGGTTTCTTGGATGTTTGTTGGGTACATAATGCATAAAATAAATTTAGAGTCAACATTAATACATGGGATTAAGGCCCTATATGCATGGTCACATTATGTTTAGTTTTAAAATCACATGGGGGACTAGACAGGGCCACTGGTACAAGATATCCGACAACAAAGGAACCCCCCCCAACTCTTTCAATATATTAGGAACTCATGCTTGAAACAAGAGATGATTTGGCAGTATACTCAGATAATGCGTTAAGAAGTCCATGTGTTAAGGGCGTGGGTGGTGCACTCCAGCTCCCGCCACTGCATTTTCCATCATTTTTGCCCAGGAGGACTGCCATCTTGAGATCGTGTGGAGCCATGTCCCCAACAACTTCTCCTGTCACATCCTGGGCCTGTGAGGGTGACGCCTGTGGGTTAAGGGTGCAGGTGTTCCCCGCAGGCTGGGTGTTCCGTGACAGCAGGTTGGAGGGTACCCCCAAACTATCGAGGCATATATAACTTGGAGCCTTGGGGAAGCCAATAACACCATCACAGGAAGCACATAACAAGGTGACAGAGCAAGGTGAGAGATCAGGGGTCAGGGGCTGGGCAAGGCTGGCTGGAGGGTGAAAGGCAATAGCCCCATGAATGTGATAGAGCTGTGAGCTGTCAGCGTGACAGTGCAATTGTTGTTTATGTGCACCCAACCTGGCCCAATTATAATCCAAGCAGAGACAAGCCAAGTTGGGTCCCCTCTAACACCTCCTAATACCCCTCAACATCCTATACATTTTATATATCTATCACTCCTCACTTTCCATCATGCAAGATTGTACAGAGACACAATGCAAATATTGACTGTGAGGCGGACACTGGCAATGGAAACCCCGCCAGCATGGAGCTGGCATCAATATTGACATTATTTAAAAGAAATAAGCCCCCAGTCTCATACAGTTTATGTGGGAGCCTTTTTTCTTTATAAAGGAAATACACCAGTTTCTCGGGGCTAACCAGGATGATTGGGGTGGCCTATCCAGTAAGCCAAGAGAAAAGGAACACCTCAACTGTGATAACAGAGTGGCAAGTTGTTATTCGGGGCATATAGGCATCAGTCCACCATAAAATTCCACCACCAATAAATCACCCAATCACCCAGTGAAAGCGGCGCTTAGAGGCATTTATGGAACCTCTCCAACTAACCATAGTCCGAGGCATCATCCCCAAATAAACTAGCAGCCACCTGCCCTGCCTCCAGCAGTGACCTTCAAATCCTACCGGACCTGAACAAACATGAAGGCCAGCCAGGACCAGTGCTAGTGCAGGGAATCAAAGGTCCGACCTTCACAACTAGTCAACCTTCAATCACTAGGGTGGGGAGAGAAAACCAAGAAAAGCCCAATGAGCAATTACAAGGGCTCTGAGATACAGAACATGAATAGTTTCATCCCACAAGCCAAGATCGTGGTACTGCCTGCAGAGACCAGTAGACTCAGGGAATCTACAGAATGGACGGAACTACAGGCTCTGTATGTGATTTCTGTATACAGGCTCCCTTGTATTGCCAATGCTGGGAATAAGACTATGTTGGATGTGCGCCTTGGGAGTAGCCCCCTTCCTATTTCCATCCTCCAAAAGGCCACAGTCCACCTGGCCTATGTACTCTATTGACTGCTAAATTAGCTATCAAGGAGGCACACATGGACCATGGATGTAAAACAAGTATTGTGTGAACCTGCACACATAAAGAGGTTGCTTTTGGTTCTGTTAGAAGCCCAATGAAGAGGGGGAGGAGGAGGTATGGGGGATTATTCTTCGGCCCTGTAGATGCTCCATAATCCTCCGGAGAAGCCAGTTAACCACACAGCCAAAGGCCCCCCAGTCATAATAAGTGCCAGCATGATGGGGTGGGGGCCAATACGTGAGTAGGAAGAAAATATCGGTCCCCATAGTGTCAAGTCAAACATAGTACCTCAGGTTGCCACTAACTGTGATGCACGTGCACCAACTGTAAAGACAGGCAATCGAGTTGAGCAATCCATCCAGCAGCCCACATTCAATCAAGCCGCTAAAACAACCAGCACAAGTATAACAAATTCAATTTTACGTGATTGCCAACATACCAGGAAACCATGGCCCAATACCGCCTACTCCAGGGAATGCAGCCCACATACTAGGGAAGGTATGACCAGTAAGTAAGACAACTGAGGGCTCTAGGAGGGGCACAATATTCCTGCATAAGGTCCCCAAATTATCTCACAACCAACGAGATCTAAGGGATGCGCTCATTAAGAAATGCATGCACTGGCTACGCACTGTAAGGGGCTGTCCTTTCACAACCTGGGAGGCAATATTGAACTGCTCTAGAGGGCACTATGAGTGTGAAAGTACATGTGACTTTGTGCACATTGAATTCAGGGACCACAGAGTGGCCAATGGAGTTCTGTGTACCAACATGTATCATAGCAGAACACCACACAGCTCGATTGTAACCAGCCCCTATCCATATTACAGTACTGCCCCCCCTCCCCCCCCGCCGGAACAAACCCTTAATATTCTGTTTTATCCAATGCCAATAATATACCATTGACGAAAAGGTCCAAGGGTAATTGCAGTGGGCTCCTAATAGATTTGTGAAAAAGGCAACTGAGCATCTGGGTTGAATTGTCATTAGTGAGACTTGGGGGCCAAAGCAAACCCCATTATGCTTTATGGTAGGCCGCACTGTCATTGTAAATTAAGTAATTTTGTTTTACTAAAATGTACTTTGATGGCCGAATAAAGTTATTTGATGATGATGAACATTTAACAACAAAATTGGTTCCACATGATCAGTTTCCAAATGTTGGTATGGTGGCCTAAAGAAAACAAATCAGGCCTGGAACCAAGGGGATGGCTGAGATATAACAAGTATTGCCAACTCAATACTACAGGACCTGGGGGTTATTTTCTCAGCTGATCCAGAAAAGTGGGTTAAGGATAATTATGGGCCAGCCATATACCTGATACTATTACGCACGATTATTCTACTAAAAATGTGTATCATGCCAACATTGCCTATCCTGTTCTGCACAATTACAATCCATTTGCACAACTTTGTTTATCAAAATGCAGCTGGAAGTTGCTGCCTTTATTTGGGCTAGCAAGGACTCCAGAATAAGTTGCATGAAACTCAAGAAGCAAAGAAGTGAGCCTGTGAAGCTCCTGACTGTTCGATTTATTGCTGTGCATCTCATCTAAAATGATAACTGTAATATGTTTTACGCTTTCCTCTGGCATTATCATCCAGCTACTATTTAAGGAACCAACGAAACCATGGGGGCAGGAATGCAGTCTTAAACAGTGTCGCACTCTGAAACCCTTGTGTATCTGCGTGATATAAATAACATATGATATCATATATCATAAACGTTTAAAGCACACGATTAAGCATAACATCTTCGAGGACTGTATAAAAGATTGAACATATATAATCAGTGTATGGCGATTCAGTGATATTCAAGTCATCTGCCACTATCACAAACAGCATCTTTTGAATGATTGATTTCAAATAAATTGGAAAAGATATTTGTAACAGCAGAAACCACCACAACGTGCAGTTTACCAAACATTGAATGTTAGGCTTAGAGCTTACACAGATTTGACAAAAGAGCATCCTAACATCGGACTTCCTTCAGCTGAAGAGCTATTAGAGTAAGCTGTTCATACTTGAACAAGCACCTGAAAGCATAGCCTGTTTTCTCCAACATCAAATTCAGTGAGTCCCAAATGTAATGATCATTATTGGCAACGATGAAGAATTTTTAGAACCAGAGATAAATACATCTGCAATTAAACTGTTCATGTATTCAAATACTTTCATTCATTTCAGATGACATTTGTTATCTAGAAAAGATACATTTATAGTTGACCTAATACGATATACTATATCAAGGATTACACCCTTACATGTGTAAAACCTTTAGGATGGGGAATTTGTATGGGGCTAAACTCGATCCAATACAAGGGCAATAACAAAACTAAATAAATCAAAAGTATGAAATCTAAAATCTGATTTGAAGATCTTACATTTTGCCACACAAGAGTGTTATGTCATTTTGCATAATTAGTTGCCTGCCAGATACATTACAAAATATGTGGGAACACATAGATAGATTCCGGCTCTTCCATCCCAAACTCAGGCACTGCACTAAACAAAAAGGTGGTTATTACATATTTCTTTTCGGGCTAATGATATTTTGCTGTCTGTGAAATGTTAAATAAAATATGTCTGGATAGCGCCAATGTTAATGTTAAGTGACAGCTTTCAGAAGGCTGGTTTTAATACACAGTGCATGCAGGCTGTGACTCCATACCTCATCTGCGAGCAGTGAAATCAAACAAGTCTGTAATTAGAAATGATGAGCAGGTCTTTATATAATGTGTTGACCTGGATGAGGAGTCTGACCAAGCAAAGGCATGTTTGTTGCTACAATCCTTTCAAACATTATGATATGATATGATTGGTTATTTATAACGCGCTTAATACCCAGAGGTTTCTAAGCGTGGACCCAGGAATCATTCCTGTGTTGCTCCGTGTCGTCTTGCTTCAAAGGCGAGCATGTTGCCCTGAGCTATCCAACCGAGAATAGTCCTAAGACTACAGGTGGCTTCCATACCTCAACATCCATCATCGTCAAAGCTCCTATTCTATCCCCGTCAATTAAACACAAATCATTAAACTAATGGAAGAGTTCTCATCCCAACCCAGGAGAATGACTCGCTTTTACTGGGTATAAGTCTCTAAAAGATCAGGTTTCACAATATTCCACAAATCTTGGGACTAGGACAATGGCTCCCTTCTCCTAGTTTACCTTCAATTTTTAACAGGCTTTTCTTGAGTTATTTCAAGTTTAGATTCTTCACCAATGTTCTCTGCACAGTTTGTGTATTCTCCCCACTTGAAAATTGTCCTTCAACTTACCCCCACTGGAATGAGGGAGAGGCTTCTTGAGTCCTTCTTGACTCTTGAATGTCCACTCTTATGGAAATGACCAGAGATTTGCCTCACTAAATTATCTACTTCTTTCTTGTCTTCTTGTTTCACCTTCTGTTACCTCCTCTCGGGGAACTCTTCACTGGTGTTGTCAGGTGCCGTGGGTTAGTTGTTACTCTTTCTTCTTTTACTGTTCTTCAGACAGCTTGTCTTTGCAGCCTGTTACTGTAGGTGGTCTGGCCGCAGGTTTCGGGCCAGATGGCCCGCTGGTTAGAGGTCATGCAACCACTACAGTTCCTTATACTTCCCATGTAGTCACCTACGTGACTGCGCAGTAGGCTAGTGTTGGTGGTCTCAGCTTAGTTCTTGTACCACACAGTCAACCCACCACAGGTCACGCCACCACCACACTGACTCTCGACTTCAGGGTTGTCGCTCCCAGCCAACTGACTAGATGCTTTCCTGGCATCCCTCAGTTCCTTCTTGTCCCTCAACACTGCTTTTTCGATAAAGCGTTCACATACCCTGTTTAAAACTGGCTGTTTTTTTGGGAGCCTACTTCTTCTTCTGGAAGTTGCTCTCCTTGATCTTATGCACTGTTTAGCTTCAGTAGCTGGGACTGCACCAGCGCAATGTCAGTTTAATTGACAACAGCTGGTGGAACACTCTTCATGCTTGACTGTAGGGTTCTTGAATTATTCTTCGTTCCAATCCTTATCATAGTGAGACGTACGCATTAAAGTAACAGATAGTCTCTGACTTTATCAAATGTAAGGAAGTGTTGGGTGTTGTTATTACCCTGTGGGGTTGGCAGTTAAAAGGGCCATGTCCCAGACTCACATCCTTATCCCCACATGGGGAGTTCCTCCCTATGAGGTCTGTCTTCATGTTACCACCCTTTGTGGGACCATCGGTTACAGGTCTCGCCTGCCTAGCCTCATAGAATGGGCCTCCCCTGTTGGGAGAAGTGATGCCATCTGGAGTATCCTCACAATGGGCATTGCTAGCCATAAGATACTACATGGATATTTGGGCAAAGCACTTAATTTAGATTGAGGTAACATTGTCTCATTTGAAATACCATCCAGTGAATGTGCTGGCCATCTTTTCCAAGGCTACTTCCAGGTAAGAAGGATAACACAGTCTAACCCATTTGAAACAAATGGTACAGGATCATCACAAATATGATATTCACAATGTTTATATAACGTTTGCCCACGTAGCTGATTGGAAAAACAATTGAGTACCTCGTATTATCAAAATGTACAAATCAGAGGAATTACCATTTACCACTTTGTGATATAAATGCAGATATGTGTCAATGAATACCAAAAGAAATTTGATGGGAAATGTAATTATAGTGAATTTAAATGAAAATAAGAAGAGTGTGCCCATTCAAGAAAGAAAATACATTCATATTCAGTACCAGACCTACTTTAGAGGAAAAAGAAGATTTAATTTATATGGTTGAAATGTGTCTGGAGAAAGTAACCTTGGCAAACCAATTCTGTATTTACTCAGCTGTTTATGTTCTTCTGTGTTAGAATGATTATTCAAAACCTTGCTAACATTGCCAAAAGTATATTCAGCCTCATTCTGTGTTGATATCTCTTGAAGATGAAAGAAGTGATCTTTGGTATCTAGATTTAACCAGCTCCACATAAAAGAATGTTGTACCTAATGGAAATACTGAACTCCTACTTGGAGAGGTCTTAGAATCTTCTGTTCATTGCATTGATGTCAATGTACTGAAATACTATTTAAATAAATTGCTGATGAAAGGGTTGGGGGCATAGTTTGAGATTGCTTGGGGATTGTGTGCTTTCTGTTTCTGTGTTCACCCTGCTGCTATTACAGGATTACCAAACTAACTTCACCTTAGATTCAAGTACCCTGTTTGATTTCTGCATCCGTTTTGGTGCCTTTGGCCTCAGATTCATTGGCGGGACCAGACAAGCCTGCCTAGCACAATTTTGAGGGTAAGAACCTTTGTCCTATTGGGGAGAACCTGCTTGTCAATCAACCTTTGGTCTACTGAAGAAAGAGCACATTTTTAAGGGGTAATTTCAGTTAACATTTAAGATCAGCATTGTTTGCTTCTTTCAATTCTTTTATTGTTTTTTTCTCTGGTAATTCTTATCCGGGATCTCTCAGAAAGAGAATTCTTAAATACACCATCTGGTTAAGGGACATCCAGTTATCAGCAGTAAAAGCACTTGTATCCTATGATTAAAGGACTATTGTAAGTGTAAGGAGCTAGAATTTTGTATGAATGTCTTTAGAATGAATGCAAAAAGAAGTGTGGGTCTGTGCACAATTCAAAAAACACATGACCACCAGAAAACATCTCTGCAAGTCCCAGAAGGCATCGCTTTAAGGCTGGTGACAGAAAATATAGTATAGGTGCTAAAGAGTGGCAGTGTGAAAGAGTTTGTTGTCTGTCCATTCACCCATTCAAAACCTAATTGTTTTGTGCAGCCAAAGACACAATGCTTCAGTAAGTGGGTCTTTGATGTAGACTTTGTTTCTTTTTCTCAGGTTTCCTCAGTTCTTGTGTTCTCTGTAGGAGAAACAAGTGACAGAGACAGTCGACTAGTCTTCCTTTTATTGCTATATTTCTATTCTCTACAAATTCTGCAAATGGGTTCAGCTCAGGGTTGGATATCTTTTCCCTCATCTGACTATAACCCTTGTCTCCTTCCCTTCCCTGTCTCTGGCCTGCTTATAGTGTTGATGGTGGGTATAATCCACATCTCAATGCTATTGCTTGTGGCACGGTTACTTAGTGGCAGCCATGGGCAGTGTTGGGTCTAGCGGCATCTTTGTGCTATATCACTGGGCATTACAAAGAGCGACATGGACTGTCTAACAAGTCACTCCTTGTTATACCCATTTCAGAATGGGAACAGATCAGTCAAAGTAAATTCCACTGAAGCCTAAGGGAAGTTCAGATTATTTAATGTACACAAATCGTTTTTGTCCAGGTCTTGTAAATGTCTGGATACATGGCACTATTTTACAGTTAGTGACATCAAAGACCTATCTGGATAGTTGAAGTTATTGGAAACCTTCCAGTGACAACCCTGGCACTCCTAAGATGTGTACAGCATGCTGCAGCATGACTCACCAAATGGCATCACAAATTTGACCACATAACCCCAATCCTTATCAGACTGCACTGGCTCATGCTGCAAGCACATATCATCTTCAAATCCTGCTGCACAATCTACAATGCTGTTGTCCTGAAGCCCCCAAGTTACCCCATTGGGGAACTCAGAATCTCCAGAGGCCTTCAACCCACCAGAATTGAAGACATGTGCAGACCTGAACTCTGCCAGTGCATTAAGGAAAGAACCAGAAGACAGGCTGTCTCTGTCTATACCTCAAGCCTCTGTAACCTCTTCCCTGTGAACAACAGACTCGCCCACTCACTTCTACATTTCAGAAGGTAGCTCGCGATCCTCCTCTTTAAGGAATCGCTCATCCCTAAGACCTAGGTGCACGCTTTCCACTCCCCACCCTACCTGAGAGTGGGTGATATACTCCCCACTGTGTCCTCCCCTGGGTGCTTGTAGATTGCTTTCTGCCAAACTTCCCACCCTCTTCCTCCCTTCTATCTCTGCTCCCCTCTCTGTTTCCCTTCCCTGTGATTTTTAAAGTGCTCAGTTGCATTTCAAAACTATGTCAGCGCTCAATAAATACCCTAATAATAATACTAATTATCAAGGAACATTGAGGAATTGAAATGTGATCTTGATATGATTGTTTATCTAAGAGAACATCTTTCATCAAAAACAGTGGGATTCCTCCTTTGACAGGTAGTCATCTGTTAAGAAAAGGCAATCGAGCCCAAAACCACTGTTCGAAAATATGCCGTACGGGAAACTTTGAAAGCCGACCAATTGAATATGGCCATCCCTAAAATGGTCATCCCTAAAAACAGAAATAGTTACAGCATACTCTAGCCAGTACACAGAGGGGTAAGGGATACCCCCACTGAAAGAAACTCGAGAAGATATTTTAGAGTCATATAATCCTGTTATATTGCACCCTGTACCTGATCAAGAATCAGACTAATGCAAAGCAGCTGCATCAGCGCTGCCATCTCCACAAAGTGGACAAATTCAAATTCAGAGTTTAGATGTATCCATTAGTGAATAATGAGAATATAGTCAGGTAGCACTATTTGATCACTAGGAGGCTCTACACTGCAATCGTGTTAAGCTATAGATGCTATGTATATAGATGGCAGATTTCTAACATGTTTGGCTCCTCGCCTACATCTAACGTGCCTGCAACCCTTGTTTCCCTAATAAATCTCCCCCAGCTGTCATTGCAGCATAACCCTTTTTAGACAGTATGCCTCATTACAAGTTTGCCATTCCGGTAAGTACGGTACCGGTAAGCTTGCCGGTACCGTAGTTACCAGACCTGCAAACTCTGAGTTATGCTTGCGGGTGCCCTTTCGCCTGCCAAGTCGGACCTGGCGGGCAGACGGTACCCACGAGCAGACCATGCCGGATGCAACTGCACCATTCTGAATGGTGCATCCGGCCTCCTATTCCCATTGATCCCTATGGGACTCGAATGGGAATGGGGAGCATTTTATACCAGAGCCCGGGAATGGGCAAAAAGTAATCATTGTACGAACTGTGTACACTAGCAGTCCAAGGGTCCGAATGCACCAGTTCAGCATGACCAACGCAGCTCTCTCCATACATGTCACAGTATGTTTCACCACCCCCACCGCCTGCTTTGTTTAATACAAAATAGGAAAGCAAATAAGACAATAATATTGTTGCACCACTGATGGGAGATCATGAGCAGGTGGTTCATCTCGCAAAACAGTTCAATTTTCACCATGTGACAGTAGACAATATACATGTAATGTTGAAAAAGTTGAAACCTACTAATGACTGCCTATTCCCCCTACTAGTAGTTGCGGCAAAGCGTAGGGCTGAGGAAATTGCCCCCTTTGTCACCACTTTTGTAAATAAATCACTAGATCAAGGATCAGTGCCAGATATATTAAAATATACTACACTGACCATGCTCTCTTAAAAAAAAACAAATGGTCTCCACGGGTTCTCCAAAATTATCACCCGATTGCTGGTATTCCATGGCCGGGGAAGATATTGGAGAAAGTAGTGACTCAACACTGCAAGCATTTGTTGAAGAGGAACTTCTTCACGACCCATAGTCGTCAGGGTTTCGTCCGAAGTTCGGTACAGAAACGGCTTTGTTGGCAGTAGATGATGAAC
The DNA here is from genome assembly GCF_040938575.1 of Ambystoma mexicanum. NCBI lineage: Eukaryota > Metazoa > Chordata > Amphibia > Caudata > Ambystomatidae > Ambystoma > Ambystoma mexicanum. Next base: position 1,012,638,057 of record NC_090928.1, read on the forward strand.
TTTTGAAGGTGGCTGATCAGGGCAAGCTTTCACTTTTGGTAATGCCTGCCCTGTCAGCCGCCTTTGATACGGTCAACCAGACAATCCTCTTAGAGAGGTTGAGGACACTTGGGAGGGTCTTTGAGCATGCCATTCGATGGTTCAGATGCTTTCTTCAACATCACCAACAATGTGTTAGATTAGGAGCCTTTACGTCGGACCCATGTATTATGGATTGTGGTGTTCCACAGGGCTCATCATTATCGCTACTTCTCTTCAACCTATATCTTCATCTGGTTATGGAAATTCTGAGACGTCATGGAATAAGTTTCCAACCATATACTGACAACACTCACATTTTTGTACAGTAGATAAGCTTGAGGAATCTTTTGCTAAAATTAGTGATTACCTCCAGGAGATTAGTGAATGGATGGCCTCCAATCAATTGCAATTGAGCACAGCCAAGACAGAATTCATTCTGTTTGGTCCTGAGCATCGCTCAATTATTATAAGAAATCAGCCACTCCCCAAGCTACTGGGATTTGAACTTAAATTTTCAACCAAAGTTAAGAATCTAGGCTGCATTTGGCAGGAAAATCTTGGAATTGAGAGCCAGGTGGGATCCAAGGTGAAATCTATCTTTTATTCCTTGAGACTCCTCCGACAAACTCTCCCATATATTCCAGAAGGTGATCATGCTACTGTGGTGGGAGCCCTTACAAATGCCCACCTATATTATTGTAACAGCCAATTGGTGGGCATCCCAAAAAATAGCTTAGCAGACTGCGAAGGGTGCAAAATGCAGTGGTCAGGTTGGTTTGTGGGTTAAGTAAAACCTCCCATGTATCATCATCACGCCGTTCACTTCACTGGCTATCGGTTGATGACCACATCAAGTTTAAAACAGCCTGTTTGGTATTCAAATGTTTGAATGATTTAGCACCAGACTATTTGAAAGATAAACTTGAACAGTACCAACCATCTAGATGCCTGCGTTCTAAGGACCAGGCTCTCCTAGTCATCCCCCCATCTATATTTGTTTCAAGAGGGGATAGAAGATTCACGGTCTTTGGTCTTTAACTTTGGAACAGTCTACCGAGGGAACTTAGGACTATGGATTCCCTGTGTCTCTTTCGTAAAGCTTTGAAAACCTTTTTGTTTAAATAAGTCTAGCCAGCCTCTTAAGGTGTTCAATGGATATAATTATCCTATACCTATGGATGGAATGTGATACTATTAGAATTTTAGACACTTTCAGTAAAAGTCATCTGCACCATTATACAGTTTATTCTGTTTCAAGCGTGTCACAAATACCTCAAATCAAATCAAATCAATCAATGTTGCTTGATCCGTCTACTCCTTATGTAAACTGTGATTTTGGCTGGAAGAATGTTTCAGGTCTAGTTCACACAGAAGTGCAATGCTCAACTTTGGGAGCCTCTGAATTTCATATGTTCTCTGTTCAGATGGTAAATGCAATGGGCATTGTGGGTCATCCGATGCCTCATTCAGTTACGTTACCTATTTCTGTTGAGTCTTTCTATGCCAAGGAATTTATGAGGATTGGATATATTGTGTAAAATGGGTTGAACAATTGTATTTTCCCCTGATGCTAATTATTTGTATGATACAATATGTAGGGAATCAGAATTGTTGCAAGAGTCAACAAACACAGATAAGGAGCCATGGAATATGTCACAGTTGGCCTAAAGAATACAGCAACTCTGAGAGATCGTTCAAGGGTTTTTATTAGACATTTCGACAGGGTGTTTAGGGCCGTTCCTTGCCTCTCATCTAACAGAAGCAGTTCTCTACTGAACCCAGGGGCCCCTACATCCCGTGTGAGTAACTAGTGCATATTGACGGTTTATAGTCATAAAATCGAATACAAAAATGTCGAAAGTCAAAAAAAAGTCTAATTTCTTTTTTATTACGATTTTTATTCGAAATGGGGGGTTCCCCCTAACCCCTTTTTTTTTACCTTTTTTTACCTTTTTTTTACCCAAAACCCCCAAAAAATATAATTAAAAAAATACAACATTCAACTTTTTTTTCCCAACATTATTGTTTCGAATATTTTGTAATTTGACATTATTTATTCGATTTTATGACTGCACACCCATATTGACCCCCATTGACTAAGGAAATCACCTTCTGTGTCTAATCTCCATTTGGGATTTATTAGACTAGACCTACTTTACTTTCACATTAATTCTAAGGTTTTATAGGGTTCTGCCTGTCAGACTCCCCCATCTTCTTCCTCTCATGCCTGATGTTCATATCTATTTCTCTCACTACTTTCTACATACATTCTCTGTTTCTCCCTCTCACTGTCTCTCCCGACACTCCCCTCTAATACTGCTACACTCCCGTGCTCCACTCTACTACTATTCTCCCCTCTCCACACCACTACTACTCACTCCTCCGTATGCTAATACGTATCTCCTCTTTCTACTCTGATAATACTCTCCCCACTCTACTGCACTACTACTCCTTCCCAAAATGTACTCAGTCGCCCTCATTTCACTCTCTTAATCACTTTTCACTCGCACTCACCTTGCATACACACTCACAAGACAGAACCACTTGCTCTCACAAACCAATATATCACCTTTTCTTCAAAACACCATAACACTCCAGCCCACCATGCTTCCTCCTGCTGGTCTCCTGGTCTGCCACCTCCTCCTCTGACCGCACTTTAACAACACACACCTACCTCTTTCCTATTCTGCTTCTTACCCTCTCTTTCCATTTCCTATTGGAATTTTTCCCTAGCCAGTCATACTCTAGCTCCCCACCCAACTATCAAAATGCACAATATGGTCACGCTGCTTCCATGGTAAACCAAAGTAACGAAGAACACAACGGGCATACAGTAATTTTTAAAAATCATGGTGAATGTCCCCTAAGCTGATATGCATACATAGGAAAGAGCAATTAGTTCAGCAACCTGAGCAAAATAAATATTTGGCAGTTAATATGGTTTGAGATTTTCATGTTGTATACAGAATGCATAATCCGAAGAAATGCATTCTACATTATTATCTTTTGAAATCAATTCTGGGAGTCAAGATGTTCATTTCACTTTAACAACAAACAATTGTTTGACTCCCTATCTGGGGGTACCAAGAAAAAAGAAGCAGGATTAAAACTAGAACAGTAAGATATAGTTATATTAGCAGTCTATAAATATAACTCATATTTGGTTAAACGTGAGTTTGATATATGTTGTGACTGTCCTTTTAGAGGTTATCCTAGGACAGCATGAGGCACTGGTACAGTAACTGGATGCCCCTGAAATAAAGTGCCCGCTTTTTCCACTGCCTTTATACAAGATATTAAATCTGGAGCCATATTGTCTAAGGCAGCACTGTATTAGGCAATATGGTGACTCTTATCACCATATATTTGAATCACTGCTTCCAAAGCAAAACCTTCAAGCTCATCACAATATGGAGTGAATGCTTTCTGATTATTTGGTAGAGTTAAGTCTTAAGCCTTTGACAGTTCTAATTATTTTAACAAATGCCCCATTTAACTTTTGGGGACCATTGACGGAGTTCTGGAATTTAATCAAGAGTACATTTTTTATGGGGTTTTATAACCCAAGCATTTACCATTATCCACTAGGAACACTAGCCAGCCATTAAAATAAATCCTATCATTTGATGTTGGGTTTGGGATTTGGTTTACTTGTAAAATCCCTTTCATTCAATAAATAGACAGGTCATGAATGTCTGCAGCAGAGATATCATGACCAGGATAATGAAGTCTGGTCTAACAGAACTGGATTTTTTCTTTATAGGCTTTATGGCCTTTCAAAGCTAGATCTGTTAGTAAACAAAAAGGATCTTATTCACAAGCTCAAGTGAGGGAGACCCAATAAGAGGTCATTTACGAACTTAATCAAAATGTACCACATTTGGAACACCAGTGAAGAAAGATCTTACTTAAGAATCTCAGAAAAGAGTGCTGGACCCTGCAAATATCTGTGAAAATAAGTACAGTGATACTCTAAGGATTTATTAGAGTAGTTGGTTTGGACAGAGGATGAAATACTGGATTTTGACTTACATACTGAAGGGCAACTGCATTATTATAGGTTGAAGTAGGGAAAGCTGGAGAAAAGAGATTATTTTCTTTATTTGAATAAAGGTCTATAGCCAAAATGATACTACATTTTTGGCCTCCTTATGCCATCTTGCCACAGTATTCTCAGACATGGGTCCCTTGTTTGCTGTGCCATCGGGAACCAAAATGAACCTCACTAATGAGGCTCACCAAGACCAAAACATGTCTATGGGTGCTTGTGTTTATGTGCTCCTGGCACATGGCCTAGTGGTTTGGGATAAGCTGCTCCCATTGGTGGCAATACCTTAGTGGTTTGCATATGGCTGGACCCCTTTTGCAATGGTGCAGACAGGCTAAAATGGTTGTGTGGAAGGTTTACTAAAGCAGTGCAAATGGTTCAGATTTATTCAGTACCTTCCACCCATAACTCTTTTGATTGGCGATAAACTTCATGAAAATACCTAAATGTCTTCATTTATTTATTTCTTCTTGTTGTAGTTGATATATTCTTTCCAGCTGGGTGGAAGCCTACCCATTTGGAAAGGCCAGCTCTGTCACTATTGTAAAACATCTCCTTACAGAACATATACCTCAAGCAGTTAAAGAAGGCGACAGAGGCAAGCATTTCAGTGGCCGTGTGTTTCGAAATATATGCAAGGCCCTGATGATCACCCATCATTTTCAGGATGCTTATCCTCCTCAATCTAGTGTAGCAGTAGAACACTGTAAGGGTGAGATAAAAATAATAGTTGGTAAAGAAACTGGCCCTACCACTGTTTTTTCTGCTTATTAAAGATAATCTGAATAAAAACCATAGATTGTAACCCTATGACATCTTGGCTGACCACTCTATGCACATGGCAAATTCCCCTCTTTTGTAAGCACACATTTTGGATTTACATTTGAAAGATGATGTGATAATGAACTAGTGTATACCTCTTGTGAAGGGTACCCGATCTCTCCATTTGAAGGTCAAGAAATGTCTGCCTGAACCTGCTGAGGGACACTGGCATTTCCTTAGAGCCAGCTATTCGGTCTACTTATGAGCACATACGAGAAGGTCTGTGCTGCATCCTTGGTGTTAGCTATCATTTCAGACCCTCCTCACCACACAGACTGCGGTACAATGCGAGGGACATCCACAGTGAATCCATGCCTCAATCTGCCCGAAGGTGAAGCCTTCAACTGAAGCATCAGAGTTGACTACAGAATCTCTGGAGATCACTATTCTGTCTGCTTCTGGAGAGATTGTGTCATCAGCAATATCTGCATTTGAATCTACTGAAGTATGCAATTCTACTGTGTTGACTGCATGCAATTGATGCCTGTTCAGAGTGGTGATGCTGCTTCAGCACTGGCTTCACATGCAGCTTTAGATGACAGTGCAGAATCATCATCAGTGAGGACTGACACAGAAGAAGAGCAGCAACAGCCTTCTTCTGCTCTACAAGATTCTGATCCTGCTTTCAGTGCAAATATCATATCCATCCAGAAGAGGGGGGATAAACTATTAAGTGATAGTTGAGAAAAAAAGAAGTATTTCTTGTCCACAGCACATATATAAATACCTTGCACAGAAATATTTTTCTAAGGCTCTGTTGGGATGTAGGAGCAGCATCCCAGACAGGCAAAAGGGTTGAGGTTGAGGAAAACCTATTAGGGTGCAACATCGTGTGAGCAGAGTGAAAGTTGTGCCGCACACAGCGCATATATTGTTTAGTTAGGTCTGAAACATATTAGAAACTCACATACAGCAACACATAAAGAGCAACACATATATTTATGTTGTGGTTGCAGAGGTCATAGATAGGGCAATATTATAGGCTCAATTTTTAGTTGGTGTACTGTAGTCACAAAGGATAGCGTGATGTGCAAAAAGGAATGAAATAAGCGAAAGATGTCAGTAAGGTAGTGTGGTAGAAGTGAGGTCAATTTATTAATTTAGCAGAAGTGTCGCCATTATTTATGTTAAAGCATAGTACACAATGAACAGAAGAGAACACAGTCAGTGGGGTGGAGCTGCGGCTCTGGTAGTTCAGCACCAAAAATAAATCCCCTCTCCCATTCCCCAGGAGAGAACCCGAGGTTAGAGGCACCAATGGTGAGCAAATAAGAACTAAGTGTATCCAGCTGTGGGGACTGAACATGATGGGAATGGAATGTTAGTTGATAGAAGAGCAGGAAGGGATGCACCATTTGAAGGACAAATTCATGAGAATAGGGCACGAAGCTCTGTGATGCCAAAGAGCCAGGCAAAGATTTAGAACACTACTGCCCTCAGCATGGGGTGCACTTCCCATTTGAATTACCCCTATACCCATAACTTAAGCAACATAATCCTCAAGAGCAATGCTCTGTTCATGTCATTCTTGGGCACCTGGAATTTGGAGGAGAGAAGGGGAGCCGTGTCTGGAACATCTTGTGATTTGGAACAGAAGGAGCGGAGGTGATGCCAATACATTTAGTACAACGACGAGGAAGCCTATTGTCCCATCAAAAGCAGGGTTGGCCTCGCCAAGTTACTTTGATCGCGTCTGGAACAAGAGGGTGCACATTACGTGATGTCCCAAATTTATGAACCTTTTGATAAGAACTGACCAATCATATACCTAGGTTCAACAGTGACGATGTAGGGGACAATGTGTCTAGGGGATTGGGTGTAGTGTAGATGTGGCCAATTGGTCAAGGGTCTACAGAGCACGATTAGCATGTTCTATAGGTGGTAGCCAATGAGGGTGGTAGGATTAGGGGGCATTATTATGCATAGTATTCAGCTATAAAAAATGTAATGTCTTGAGATAAGACAAGGTCCGTGTCAGTTTGGTTCTACAGGACTGTCTGAGAACCTTTTTGCATGTAATAAACCTTGTTTTCCCTTGCAAAGAGGGGCAGTGATTATTTTGTCATTTGGATTGTTTTTATTCCCCTGTTTTTGGGCTTTCATTCTTTCAATGTGGTGCCCCTGATTTGATTCCAGACTCTCAGTGAGGTTGAGGGTGTCCCAGCCACGCCTCCTGTGGTGTGGCACCCATCTGCAGTGACCAGTCCCCATGCATGACTTGAAGACGTTCACAGCGGTGTGCTGCCAGCAGTCCTGCCTGCTCTTTGGAGTGGGGCGCTGTTCTCAGATTGTGCAGGCTGTTAATGGGACCCCGTATCAGAGGAACTCGAGAGAACACATAGATGTAAGTGCACCTTTGCAGGAGAAAACAATAAGTGGAAAGTGTGACGTGAATTGATGTGGATTGAGTGTAGTGTGAAAAGACCATGTGGCTGTATATAGTAGTTTTGTATAAGGTGACATCATGGTACATAGTATGAGGTAAAAGATGACGGAAGAATAAGATGACGGAAGAATAACAGGAACATCTCTGATTGTGGAGTAAAGGCAGCACTGCGGGATACAATAAATAGTGAGGTACATTATATGGAGGAACTGGGAACACTCCACTCAGCACACGGGAGTGTGAGGAGGTAAAATCCTTCACCCAGAGGTAAGGGGAAAGAGGAACGGTCCACACCAGTGTGTAAATAAGAGTGATTTTGTAGTGTAGGTCCATTATATTGAGGACCTGGGATCCCTTCACCCAGCAATGGGGGGCGTATGGAGGTAAATGCCCTCATCCTGAAGTGGAGATTCAGGAAGGCTCTAAAGCATTATGTATATATTTGTGCTTTTATTGATTTGTGGTTTAAGGTGTTATTGAATTGTTGTGATATTAATTAGTGTGTACTGAATGGTGTGGAGAGTTGTATGGGGTATTTAGTGTGTGGTGTATAGGGAGACAAGGGAAGGGAGGGGTAACCGGAAGGGTGGACAATAGTGGGAGGGTGAGCAAGATTGATACCGCTGGTTCGGTGTTGAGGAAGTGAGATAGAGTTATGAAGTTAGGCTAGGTTACAAAAGTAGTTCCCTGACACCGCTCAAATATATGTATACAGCACTTCTGCTGTACCGTCAAAAAAAAAATATTAAATATCACAATCACAAACTGGCTAAAGCTAATCGATGATAAAACTGAGGTCCTAGTGGTTGGTTCTGTTCCCACTGGGACCTCATGGAGCGTCAACTATTGGCCTGTTTATCTAGGGCCATGTCCTGAGCGGGTACAGGTGGCTAAGATCTTAGGAGTGGAACTTCATGGTTATGGATCTAGGGAAGCCCAAATCTCCTCTAGGTGCCAGTTGTGATTTGTCAAGTTGAAAGTGCTCATGAAAGTACCCCCTTTTCTCCCACCTGAGTCTTGGACCAAGGTGGTTACCTCCTACTGACAGATCTTCATGATACTGTTGACCATCTTCAGTTTTGCAAAAGCGCACATAGCGTGGCGCACACAACCAAAGTGGGAGGAACAGTGGGCGGAACACGCAGAATAGGGAACAACGCGTGAAAAAGAAGGCGTAACTGGGGAAGTACTGCAGGGAACTACACGGAACGCCCACACGCACGCGAACAACCCGTATTCATGGATCCGAATACGGGAAACCCGCGCACGGCAAAAGACGCACACAGGCGTCAACGCGTCCGCCACACGAAGGCAGGCGGAAGCGTCCCCACGCACAGTACAAAAGTGCGCGCAAACAACAAACACGTATATACAGCTACGATGAATGCCCCATTTGTCGCAGCACTGATCGTGGGACACCGCAGGAGGAGGAGAATAGCCAGGGCACGCATTTTCGCACCACGGACAAGCCTTTTTGGGATGCCTGACGACCAGGTCTATGGCAGGTATAGGTTTCCACCCCACATCATCCTAGACCTGGACAGGGAGTGGGAAGATGACCTTACATCCACCATCCTTTGCTCCCAAGCATTGATCCACTTGGAGAAGGTGCTCAATGTCCTGCATTTTATGGCCACTGGGTCATTTCAGCGGACTACTGCCATAGTGGGGGTGGTCTCACAGGCCACGCAGTCACGCTGCCTACACCAGGTACTGGCAATCATGACAGCGCGCCCCTCAGTCCGCAGGGACATATACATGTCCACAACACCCGCAGAAAGGCAAGCCGTTGTCCTGGATTTTTTCAGGGTGGCACACTTCCCCAAAGTGCTTGGTGCCATAGATTGCACCCATGTGGCCCTACGTCCACCTAGGGCCACTGAGCACATCTACCGAAACCGCAAGCACTGGCATTCCATCAATGTACAGGTGGTATGCGATGCAAAGGGAATCATCACCTCTGTCTATGCAAACTACCCTGGCTCCACCCATGACAGTTTCATATACAGAATGTCCGCCCTGAGCCGGGCCCTGGAAGCTGGGCAGCATGGCAACACATGGCTCCTAGGTGAGTACAAATGCCCTTGCACATGCATACAAGTCACACACAGACAAATACCCAAACCCTAACAATCTCAACTATTATCACCTCCCCAGGGGACAGTGCCTACCCTCTGAGCAACCACATGATGACGCCAATCCGGAACCCCACCAAACCACCCCAGGTAAGATACAACGCCACCCATATTGCAACCAGGGCCATAGTGGAGCGCACATTCGGAGTGCTCAAGTCACGTTTCCGCTCCCTTGACCGCTCTGGCGGGCAACTACTCTATGCACCACCAGTAGTGTGCAGGATCATTGCGGCAGCATGTGTCCTGCACAATGTTGCAACACGGCAGGGCGTACCGGTGGACATGGTGGTGCCCCCACATCCCCAACCACAGGCACAGGCGCTGCCCATGGGAGGGGACAGGGCACGTGGCGAGGAAGCCCGGACCCAGCTTGTGGCCACATTTTTCACCTAAACTCCCACCCCTGCGGAGTGCACACAGGCCTGGCACATACCAGGTGACAATCGATGATGACAAAGAGACAGTCAACTGTCACAACCCTACCACCCTGAGATAGTTGCCATGGAAGTGCCACATTGTCTGCATCCCTAGCTACTTAAACACAAGCTATCCTGTGTGACCAAAAGGCACACATATGACATATGACATGATATGGCCTATACACAAGTATTTCAAGGTGCGATCAGGCAGGGAGGGGGGAACAAGGGAAGACAGACAACGGTACAACTAGGCCAGGTGTCATTCAGATTGTGCAAGTGCAGGGGTAGGGGGAAGGTAAGTGGAAGGGGAAGGGGAGGGGGGGAGTGCAGTACAGGGGAAGTAGACCAAAAAACAAATACACAGGTCAGCTGGTGGCAACTGCAAAGGTAAGTGCAGACAAGTGCTGGGAAGGGGGGGCTGTAGGGATAGAGAGACAGTACCGCAGTGCAGAGATTGCCAGGGAGCCAGTGCAAGTGGAGAGTGGCTGGGCCAGGGACCGAGGTCAGTGACAGTGGCCCAGTTGCAGATCCAGTGCAGTTCCAGTGAAGAATTCCTCAAGGGAGAGGCAGAGAGAAAGCAGAAGCAAAGAGGAAGGTCTTGAGGTGCTTCCCAAACCGGAGATGATTCCCCTCAAGTTCAAGTGAGGCAGGAAGGCTGTTCCAGAGGGAGGGCCCTGCCGCGGAGAGAGATCTACCCCCGGCTAGTTGCTCTGAGAAGCGGATGACCCTGACATGCAAGGTGTGCATCACACACACCTGCAAAACAGGCCATGACCATCACTGTTATGTCACTCAAACCCTCCCAAACCACAACATGACATGGCAAGCAATACCCATACACCAACACAGTAACGATAAGGTACACATTGCCATGTCCTAAATGTACAGTGGCATCAGACAATGATGCCTGACCCGGAATCAGATTAAATGACAGACCAACAAAATCTCCCACCCAAAATAAGTAATTTCCAAATGCATTACAAGAGTCGTAGACGTAACATAACAATGAATGCCTGTCTACATGCACATTGTGCATTGCAAAATCAACACTGCAGCTTCTGTGTGCTGTGTCCTACTCCTGCAACACACTGCTCAGCGCACAGCACAGTGAACAGCAATTGTGTGTGATGCACACCCTGAGCATCACATCTAAGCGACAGACCACATCAAAAAGCAAATTAGGCATGTACAGGATCCATAATTGGTCACAGAACATGTGCTGCAGGGACACAGTGGCCACCAGAAGGCAAACAGTGTACACGTGGATATGCAAGGGTGGGAATACATGTAGTGCATCAGAGTGCAAGTGTGTGGGTCTGCAAGGACATGCACTCAACATATGCATGTGCACTCAAGTGACCATCAGTGTTCTCATGTTAACATTCACCATGTGTACACCCCAGCATGTCAAACCACAACTATCCCCTCGCACCTGAAAGGTAAACACAACACATGAACAGGCAGTGATCAGCAGAACACAACATGTACATAGGATACCACCATTACAATGTCAGAGTTCCCATCGCACTGCAGGGCAAGGCAACTATCAACAACAACCCCCCCTCCCTCACAAATGACCATGACCCACTGAACAACTGCACCCGGGTCATGGAGCCTTCAACCCTCAATTCCACCTGGCCACAGGATCACCTTTACCCTTCGTCACCATAACCCACCTTGTGTGTAAAAAGATGCCTGCACCCTCAGAATCCACACTCATTTCCGAAATCACAAAATCCAAGGCATAAAAACAAACCCGAACACCCTCCAGTAGATGACTTGACGTTGCAGTACCTCACAAAGGCCAAGTACTACCACAATGATGCAACAACCAAGGTAGCAAAGTAAAACAATGTCACAACAGGATGTGAACCATGTGTGGTAGATAACGTAGGATGATGCATCATGAACAGATGTGTATTGTCACAGGTCCTGTGTACAGGCGCGGGAGTGTCACGAAACAACCACCCCCACCGTGTCCCGGGTGCCTGCAAGGTCAAACTCACACAGGCCCCTCAGACCCTGGTGGGGAAGGAGGTTCAGGGATATGCAGTCGGGACAGGTGTTGGCACACTGGATAACTGGAATGTGTGGCAGGAGAGGGGAGGAGGAATGACACATGAAAGTAGGGAATGCACGAAAATGTACTACCTTCATGAACACATACACAATCCAAACAAACTTGGACATCATTGTCATGGCCTTCTGTAGTCCAGGCTTAGGAGTGGTACAAACCAACCACCCCCTCTAGGGTTTTGGCGCCTGCAAGTTCGGGACTTACACAGGCATCTGCAACCCCAGCGGGGAAAGAGGGTTAGGGAACGTTGCTTGGATAGGTACGGGAAGCAGGAACACCGGGTAGAGGGTACAGGGTTCAAAATTGCATAGGATTCCGGGTGATTAGGGGGAAAAAAAACATACCACATTGAATCACACATACATCCATGCATTAGTGCACCCCCCAGCAAGCCTATGCAGAGCAGTTTGAAAGTAAAACAACAAGACACTTAGCTCTGGTTTTGAGTGCTGGCCTCCTGCCTGCGCACTCTCAGGTCCAGTTACAAGAGCACTGCAATGCTGCAAAGAGAGCCACAGTCAACAACCTGTACGTGCCAATGACACAAAAACACACCACCAAACATGCCCCATAACAACAAACTACTCTACAAACAGACTATCTGGTGTAGATGCTTCGTACCCATATATAACATAACCCCTGTGATGGGTCATACACAGTCAATGCAGTAAGTCAGCCTCCGGTGGGTGCGTGCCAAATGGAACACCAATGTGTCACAATTCACACAACATGCAATGTTCCCTGGGTAAGCAGACAGACCCATATAGCAAGCCATGACTTCAGAGCAAGTTGCGTACTACCATGACCGAAACAAAGTTGGCAGTGCATATATCAAAATGTACATGGAAATGAAATGCACTGCACCCGAGTATGTCCCTTGCTGTATTTCCCTGTGAGCTGCCCCTTTCCATGTCTCAGAAGGCTACATGGTTGATACAAGTGCCTCAATGGACCTTGGTGTACCGGAGGGTATGTGCCACTGCCCCTGCAGGTGTCCCAGACAACCTTACAATCAACAGCATCAGTCCACCAACACATCTGAGCTGCATTGTGTGCTTCAACACCAATATTCGTCCAAGCTCACCCTCAGTGCTGTGACTAAGCCTGCATGTGCAACTCGCCTGGTGCAAGCTTTGCTGTGTTGTGGCCCCCCTGTGCTGCTCACTTTGCCTGGAGTTCCTTGGAACACGTCAGCAGTTCTAGGATGTAGGTCTGCAATCCCTGTGCCTCGGCATGTGCACACATGTGTATGTGGGCACCAACAAACGTGTCCAGAATTCAGACGTCCAATGGGCCATGTCTGCTGGCAAAGGTGCTCTGGAGGCTCATCCCCCTGCAGAAAGGGCATGAAACACATGATTAATGCTTCAAAGTCATCTGTGTGTGTCTCTTCAGGCATCCCATTACTTGACCATGTCAGAGAGTCACATCATAAATCACACCATCAGTCCGTCTTTCACATCCAAAGTGTGGAACACTATCTACAGCATGAATTGCAACAAGCACGTGCACAGTAAAGATAAGAAACATACTATACAATGCATAGCAATTAATGTACACATTAATCATGAAACACCCCATCTAGCAAAAGCTGAACAGTGGACAATAACACCAAAATCATCCCCACTAGGGGTGTAAACACAATTCACACAGCACCAGACATGCCACAGATATGACAGTCCAAAGCCCTTGTGTAAATGTTTGTGACACCGAACCATCCTTGCGAGCCCATGGATAAGGGAGGCAGGAGTGGCATATGTGAGTCAAGGACCCCAAGCAGCAAACACATACACAAGACAAGCCTGAGGGGCCCAGCTGGAACAGACAGTGGATGCCTTCAAAAGCCACAAAACACCGCACCGTCACATGAAAGCACAATAGACAAGCAATTTTAAACTATATTAACTATTAACTAATTACACTAACTATGGAAAACCTACATTACCTAATTAAACTAACTATCAAACAAAAACTTAACTAACTAAACTAAAAGAAAAATCAAAAATTGCCACATACGACCCAGGGGGGAGGGGAGGCACCCAGGAGGGGGGAGGTACAGGGTGCTTCTCAACATCCACATGCGATGATGCTGAGCCAAAAAAAAAACCTCCATGGGCTCAATGCCTGCACAGCCCGACATATGTGGGAGATAGATGGTCGTCCGAGTCAGGCTCATCCTGGAAAGGAGGACGTGGCACAGTAGCCTGGCCACGCCTAGCCGCAGCTTGCCCCTCGTCGGCAGCAAGTCTGCCGGACGGGTGAGCCTGGTTCTGTGTGGTGATGTGACGTAGGTCTGCATGCAGAACCTCACATGATACACGTGCTTCCTCTTGCAAGGTAGCACGTGTAACATGGAGTTCCTTCTTTCAAGGCCTGGCTGGACAACCGCTGCACCTCCCGGCAAGCCTGTAGCTCAGCCGAGATGGTACGCTCAAGCTGTGCAAACCTCTCCTCTGCCTGCTGCCTCTGGGACATCATAAGGACACCCAGAGTGGATCTGAGGGAAGCATACTCCTCCCACAGGGCATCCATGTGCGCCTCTGCGTGAGCAGCAATTGCTTGACACAGAGACGATATTTCAGACTGGTGTGCCCTGTCTGAGGCCGCCATGCCCAGCCTGAGCGAGCGGGCCGTGGACCGTGCCGCCTGCTGCTGGAGAAGCACCTGCCTAGCAGGGGGGAGCACAGATCGGGCCACACGCTCCATGCTCTCAGCGATGTTCTCCATTGCTGCCCCCTGCCGTTCTGAATTGGCAGTCATGTCTTGCTCCCACTCAGTATACTGCGGTTGCGCGCGGCGACCGCGTTGCCGGGCTTGACCCCTGCGGGACCCAAGGACCGGGGGTCCTCGCTGTGTTGGCACCGCCCGCAGCTGCACGACTACATGCCCCCATCGACGTGATGTCCCAGGCACATTAGTGACTGGTGTGTAGGGTGACCCTGCATCCCGATCCGCCACGGGCAGAGGAACCAAGACTGTCTGATCCCTCAGTGCAGGTGTCGCAGACAGAGGAGTGTCCACATCAGAATCACTCACCCCTGACACATGGACTTGATGCTCATCCAACTCAACATGGACGTCAGAGTCGTCATCAAGGCTGGACTCATAGACAGCCAGAGACAAGATGGACTGTAGCACTTGGGGGTTTTCGTGGCCTACCACCCCACGACCCCTACTAGTGCCGGGTTGATGTAGCGGTACCAACCCTGTGTCTGGCATGACAACACCATTCTCCGCCTCCATTGCGTCATCACCTGAAAAATAGAGAGAGAAAAGGTCACTACACATGTCAGAAGCACACAACACATACACACACACCGACAGCAAACGCATCAGGCAGACATGTGACACACAACATATAACCTGCCATGCATGCTGGGTCAACTTTGAATTGCTTATGTGATCAGACCTGTTCAAAGGTGGCAGTTTCCATGGAAGTGGGTCTATGCAGTGCAGAAAATGTGTACGCCACTCACTACCTACACGTACAAGGACTCCATGGTGTGTGCCAGGAAATGTGAAGGCAGTGCAATGTCAAAATCAGACATCACGTGCATTGTGCATTCAATGTGTACCATATCTAGAAGCCAAGCACCCCTCCACCCCAGTACCAAAGCAGGGATGCCTAGCATGGTATCAAAAGGCTGACCATACACCTGTATATTGACAGGCAGTGTTGACTGGCATCAACAGCTGAATATGATTCAAGTGACACCACTGCAAATGATGCTGAGATAGTAAGCAGGACACATGATGAAAACTCTGGATTCCGCACATGTGTGAAGAAGACACAACAACAGTTGGACAGAGTCATTGGCCTTTGAACAGGCTGAGGCCTGTGAGCCACACAGATTGTCAGACCCTAAACATGTGTGCAACGCAGGACAGTTGACATGGGAAGGCTGATGAGATGGCAGGCAATGTATGTAACCAAGGACTTGTATTACAGTGATCATCCAGTCAAGGACACATAGGGGCATGCGTGCAATGCACATGGAGCATGAATGGGCATGTCCCTGCGGGACATCTGACCTATGCACAGTACAAGTAAGATACCGTGCATCAAGTACTAAGGCTGTACCACACGGCATATGTTTGGCCGATACTACGCTGGAAGTGAGCATCTACACAGGACGCATGAACAAGAAAGTACACATTGGCAAGTTTGAAGAACACCAGTGCAAAGGTGGAACTGGGGTGCAGAGTGGCGGAGGAGGGGTAAGGGAGCATGCCTACATGGAGTCCCCACATGCAGGCAGAGGAGACATGCATGACGGAGGCATTGCATTACTTACACATCAGAACCATGTACACGTCACATGTAGCGGCAATCATGCACTACACATCCCACAAGTGAAACACACACGTCCTCAACAAACATGCATCAACACTCACTGGACTGGGCATTAAAGTCCAGCATCTCTCCCACTCCTTCGACCACTTCAGGTGGTATGAACTCCGCAATGAGTGCCTCATGCGGAGTGAGCTCTTCCTCCTCTGGTGCAGGCCCACCACCAGTCACCAGAGTCAAGTTGTAATTAGAGGCACGCTTAGCCTTAGTGCTGCGTTTGATGTCATTCCAACGCTTTTTGCACTCTTGCACCGTGCGCACCTCATGGCCGAATGAACTGACATGTTCCGCAACATGCTTCCAGTGGGTGTCACGTTGGGCAGCCGTAGTCCTACTATTGGCACCCACTAGCATGTCACGGCTGTGGCCCCGCACGTAGTCCACGAGGAAGTCCAGTTCCTGCTTACAGAAAGGCTTCTTCCTCGATGTGAAGGAGGTCGTGGCTGTGTGTGGGGTCCCAGCCTGTGCTGCAGGTGCAACCTTCCTCCTCTTGGACTGTGGCGCAGACCCTGGCTGGCTAATGCCGCCCTGACCAGTATGGCCAGTGGGTTTGGTGGATTGAGCCAAGGGAGTGGCAGGTGGAGGGATGACCAAAGGCCTGACTTGTGTCAGTGGTAGCTGGGTGCCCACTAATGGACCCTGCGCAGCAACATCAGCTGTGGCAGGGTCATTGACTGCAGCGGTCCTGGTTGGCAGACTCACAACCGGGGTGCTGTTGGGTGCATCTGCCCCTGCACTTGCCAACACCCGGCTGTTCGGGGCAGTAGATGACATGACTGCCCCAGGGACACGTGTCTTGGTCTGAACAGCCCGGCGTGCCCCTATGGTTTCCCCCCTGGCCTGTTGGAGATCTACCAAGGGCTCTTCAAGTGCCAACGCAGCCTGCGCTGGCAGACCCAGAGCCTGGGTGGCGGTGTCCACAGCTGCACCTGCAGCTACCACTACCCTTGTGCCCGTGGCAGTCGATGTAACGGACTGCCGGGTCACACGGGCGCCAGTGCCAGATGCAGAAGCTGCATCCCCCGGAACCACAGGGGGTGGTGGCATGACTGCACCGACACATGGCACAACATTGTGCTCAAGTGGCGCACCCCTGCCTCTTCCCCCTCTGTGGCTGCCCTGGACACCCTGGAGTCCCCCTACTCCCTGGTCACCACGGCCGCGTCCCCGACCACGCCCGCCACGAGGAGGACGCCCAGCTGAGGCGCCCCTCACCTTTGGTCTCCTCCCAACCATGGCACAGATGTAGTAGTGCCGGCACAGATGGAGGTGTGCCAATGGGAGGTGTACACCACAATTGACCTGGGCAATTGGGGTGAAGGGGGTGGGAAGCAAGATGTTAACAGCCCCCACGCACCTGCAAGGCTGTATGTTACCCCTGTGATGTAGTGACGGGTCACGCAACGCTCAGGCACCCCAAAATTGCAGTAAAACCATGCACGCAACCCTGCAGCCTACGTGCGTGGATTCAACCTCCCGCAGTACACGGTGGCACCCAGTAACACGAATAACGCGTACGCGGGACACGCAGGCTAGTATGACATCGAAAATGGGTGCGATACACAGGGGCACACACGCAGTGGGAAAAAGAGCGTGTGCGACTCACCGTCTGACTAGCGCGATGCAGAAAAACACGCGTAGCCAATACCCCCGCCAAAAGAAGAGATACGTCCTTAATAGCTGTGAAGTTGTGATGGCGCGCGAAACAACAGGAAGCAGCAACACACGTCGGTCTCCACGAAAGGCACGTACAGCGAACTGCTGGGCCCGCTCACCTTTAACCCGTGCTGTGGTAAACGCACGCGCGCATCACGTCACTTACGCGTATGGGCCCTTTCCTCATATTACACGTGGGCGTGCAGTTTTCCACGCGCGCTGAAATGCCCATGCACGCCTGTGCGCTTCATGTCTAAGGGGCGCTTGCGCTTGAGGGGCCTTCTGTCCAATGAAATTGCGTATGCGTGCAGAAGCGCTTACGCGCTAAGGGCCTTTCCTCGAATTACACGCTGACGTGCCGAATTTTCACATGCCAAATCACTCCGTATCAAGCTGGCCACGCGTAAGCACACGAAAGACTACGCTCCTGCCCAGAAGGCCAAACTACTGCCCCCCAGAGCCCCGAGCATGTTCCCACTTGCCATCTGCTGCTGCCTGACTGCCTGCTGCCCACGTGCCCTGCCATTTGCTGCCTGCACATCAGCCAGGGGTGCTGTTGCTGTGACCACCCCTGCTGGAACCGAAGACTCCCGACTGGGATTCCATCGCACCACAGCCCAGCCTCAGGACCCAGTTGCCCACCCACTCCTGCCTCTGGGGTTGTCATGTCGGGCACTGCAACATCTGGCATCACTGACAACCCCCGGCCAGAGAGGCAGAGGGGCACCAGCTTCAGTGCCACCGAAGTTGGTGTCCTGGTGGAGCAAGTCCTGGGGCAGTATGATGCCCTCTTCGGAAGTTCCCACGCCGACAAGGAAGGACGGACTCGGATCTGGACTGACATCGTGACTGCCATCAAGGCGGAGGGGGTAGCAGTCCGCGACTTCCAACATGTCAAGAAGCGCTGGGAGGACTTCAGGTCCAGGACCCTGAACAAGGCCCGGCGCCTCTTGAAGGCAGAGGATGCCAAGGGGCGCCGGGGCCACTTGTCAGAAGAGCAGATGAGGGTGCTGGAACGCATATCGCCAGCGCTCCACGTCCAGGTCCTTGAGAGGCAGACCCGTCTGGAGTCGAGCGGTAAGTGTACATGCATCCTGATTGTGAGCTGTGCGTGTAGTGATGTTTCAGTAGTGTGGAGGTTGCACATCTGTTTGTATGGGGTCGAGTATGGGTGGGGGTGTACAGGGCTGTGGGGCTAACACATGCGAGGGCTGTAATATGTGAGACATGGATGGTGCTTGTGTGTGTAGGCTTGCATGCGAAATGCAGTTGTGTGGGCACACATGTTTGGATGAATGAGTATGTAAGTAGAGTAGTGTCCGTGATGTCACGCATGTATGTTATTTTCAGCTGCATGTATCAGCACTGTGTACATGTGCATTTGTGTGTATTTGACAAGGGTGCAACAGTGATGCAACATGGATGCATGTGACAGCGGGATGTGAAAGCCTGATTGGCAGATGTGACATGGATGCCCATCTGAACACTGCGACACTTGGCAGAGGTGTACACATGCATGCAAGTGTGGTGGTGTGTGTACATGTGTGGTGCACTTCCTGTGTTGCATGTGATGTCTGGCTCAGCTTTGCCTGCTCATGCTGTTGTATGTGTATGGATGGTGCTGGCAGTTGCGATATGTCTGTGGTATGGCTCATGTGTGCGAGTTGATATGACATGTGTGTTGGGGATTGTGATGGCATGTCTGCGGTTTGCCAATGCCACTCATGTACAACTGTCATGTGTGTATGTGTCCATTGTACAGTGCCCTGATGCCTGTGTTTTATTTCTCCCTGTCTGCAGCGTCAACTGATGAAGAGGGCGGAGAAGGTGCTGTGGAGCACAGCGGCGGGGATCCCACCGCCAGCCGGAGACGCAAGGCCCGGCTCCCCTCCCATGTTGTCATCTCGTCGGGGAGTGAGGAGTCCGGTGCCGCGTCCTAGGCCGCAGCTGCCGGGGGGAGGTCCAAGAGGCGGAGGTTGGAGTTGGATTCCTCGGCAGCAGAAGGGGCAGCTGGGACCCCACAGGGCCCAACGGGGGAAGATGGCACGGAGTCATCCAAGTTGGTGGGGGGTTTGGTGGAGGAGGAGGCCGTGCAAGCAACAGAGACGGGGTCTGGAGGTGGGGATCCCACTGGTGCTAGTGGTGCAGTGCAGGACCAGGGACAGGAGGCAGCACAGGCCGCCACGGAGATGCCTGTGTGCAATCCTGTCCCTGATCCTGTCCCGGCATCATCTTGCACCAGCAGGGATGCCTACGTCCAGACCCATTTTCAGGCAGGGGATGAGCAAACGACAACTGGCCTTCCGCTGCCTGCGGACGTGGCTATCCGGGTCCGGGTTGTGCCTGTCCTGACTGGTGTGGCGTTGCGTCAACGGGCCATGCGAGGTGACCTGCAGTCTTTTCATTAGGAGACTGCACGTCATCTCGAATGTCTCGTTGACCACGTCAGCCTGCTGGGACAGGTCACCCAGGCCGGATTCCTCCGTTTGATGGGGCTTGCTACGACCCCCTCCTCAACTGAACCCCCTACGCGCCAGTCGTCCTCCGTGCCATCTTCCCACCTATCAGTCACCTGGGTGACCTGTGGAGCTGCCTCTGACGGTGCGGCCAGGCTGGTGGAGGAGGCATCCCTGCCACAGTCGGGAGTCGGACGTCCAGCAGGGGTGGCCACATCAACGACTGCACCCCAGCCGGCAGAGGATGTGCAGGCAGCAGGAGGCAGTGCACGGGCAGAGGCACAGCAGCAGCAGCAACGTGGTGGGAGCCATGAAGGCTCGGGGCCTTCAACATCGGAGGGGCAGGCATCGGCCTGAGGGCAGGGGGACCCAGGACACAGAGTGTCTTCCGTGTGACAGCGGTTGGGCCACGCCATAGATGCGGAGAGGCAGCGGGCAGAAGAGGCACGGCTCACAATGGTCAGGGCGGAGAACTCCATGCGGAGGGCCCTGAGGCGGGCCGAGTGCCTCGAGGCAATCCACAGGGGGTTGGAGGTGGACACGTCGACAGCCCTGCGGACCCTCGGGCCATGGAGGAGGAGCGCCTCCGGGACATTGAGCAGGAGTTCGATGATGCCCTGGCCCGGGACATCCAAAAGTGAGCCGTCAGACTAGCCCGCTGCCCTTGTACATAGTTATGTAGGTAGTGTTAGGTTTCCTTTGTTTTTTGATTTATTTTGGACCTTTTGGACATTGGCCACATTTTTGTATATAGTTTATTTTATTAGTTAGTGTTGTTAGATAGGTTTCATTTCTTTTGTTGGGATAATGGACCGTGGCTTGTTCGTCTGTACATAGTTCACTGTTGGATTTTATTTTTCTTTCACAATTTACCCATGGAGCAATGGCTTTCAATTATTATTTCCCATTGGATTTTCTTTTGTGGACAGTGACTTTGGACACCATTACTTTGGATTATGATTTTTGGTTTTGCTTTTTTTCATGGACATGCTTCTTTTCATTTTTGTACATTCCCATTTCTGTTTCTTTATTTTTGAATCTATTTATGTTTCCTTTAATACATATTTTTTTATCGAACTTCAATGTGTAGTATCATCTCATTGGTTTCATGCATATCATGATATGGGTTTTGAGATTCACTGACACCCATTGGGTGTATGTGAGGGACATGTGTTTGTTTCGAAACTTGCAATTGGTGTTCTGTCATGTAATTTCCATTTCTGAGTGGGTGGATGCAATACTCGGGTGGGTGTTTTGCATTTGGAGGCTAACCATAGGTACCAGGGATCTAGATTATGATGACATGTTGGCTGGGGAACATGAGTTGGGGCCTGCTGGCAGGTGCACCACAGTGCTGGGGGTGTGGGTGGTGGGGAACATGAGTTGGACATGGGTGGGGGCATGCTGGCAGGTGCCCCACAGTGCTGGGGGGTGGGTGTGGTGGGAGACATGGGTGGGGGGCTAGTGGAGGGTGCCCCTGCACTGCTGGGGGGTGGTGGGAGACATGGGTGGGGGCCTGGTGGAGGGTGCCCCTGCACTGCTGGGGGGTGGGGGTGGTGGGAGACATGGGTGGGGGCCTGGTGGAGGCTGCCCCTGCACTGCTAGGGGGTGGGGGTGGTGGGGAACATGAGTTGGACATGGGTGGGTGCCTGCTGGCAGGTGCCCCACAGTGCTGGGGGGTGGGGTGGTGGGGAACATGAGTTGGACATGGGTGGGGGCCTGCTGGCAGGTGCCCCACAGTGCTGGGGGGTGGGGGTGGTGGGAGACATGGGTGGGGGCCTGGTGGAGGGTGCCCCTGCACTGCTGGGGGGTGGGTGTGGTGGGAGACATGGGTGGGGGCCTGGTGGAGGGTGCCCCTGCACTGCTGGGGGGTGGGGGTGATGGGAGACATGGGTGGGGGCCTGGTGGAGGGTGCCCCTGCACTGCTGGGGGGTGGGGGTGGTGGGAGACATCGGTGGGGCCCTGGTGGAGGCTGCCCCTGCACTGCTGGGGGGTGGGGGTGGTGGGAGACATGGGTGGGGGCCTGGTGGAGGTTGCCCCTGCACTGCTGGGGGTTGGGGTGGTGGGAGTCATGGGTGGGGGCCTGGTGGAGGGTGCCCCTGCACTGCTGGGGGGTGGGGGTGGTGGGAGACATGGGTGGGGGCCTGGTGGAGGCTGCCCCTGCACTGCTGGGGGGTGGGGGTGGTGGGGAACATGAGTTGGACATGGGTGGGGGCCTGCTGGCAGGTGCCCCACAGTGCTGGGGGGTGGGGGTGGTGGGGAACATGAGTTGGACATGGGTGGGGGCGTGCTGGCAGGTGCCCCACAGTGCTGGGGGTGGGGATGGTGGGGAACATGAGTTGGACATGGGTGGGGGCCTGCTGGCAGGTGCCCCACAGTGTTGGGGGGTGGGTGTGGTGGGAGACATGGGTGGGGGCCTGGTGGAGGCTGCCCCTGCACTGCTGGGGGTGGAGGTGGTGGGGAACATGAGTTGGACATGGGTGGGGGCCTGCTGGCAGGTGCCCCACAGTGCTGGGGGGTGGAGGTGGTGGGGAACTTGAGTTTGACATGGTTGGGGGCCTGCTGGCAGGTGCCCCACAGTGCTGGGGGGTGGGGGTGGTGGGAGACATGGGCGGGGGCCTGGTGGAGGGTGCCCCTGCACTGCTGGGGGGTGGGTGTGGTGGGAGACATGGGTGGGGGCCTGGTGGAGGGTGCCCCTGCACTGCTGGGGGGTGGGGGTGATGGGAGACATGGGTGGGGGCCTGGTGGAGGGTGCCCCTGCACTGCTGGGGGGTGGGGGTGGTGGGAGACATCGGTGGGGCCCTGGTGGAGGCTGCCCCTGCACTGCTGGGGGGTGGGGGTGGTGGGAGACATGGGTGGGGGCCTGGTGGAGGGTGCCCCTGCACTGCTGGGGGTTGGGGTGGTGGGAGTCATGGGTGGGGGCCTGGTGGAGGGTGCCCCTGCACTGCTGGGGGGTGGGGGTGGTGGGAGACATGGGTGGGGGCCTGGTGGAGGCTGCCCCTGCACTGCTGGGGGGTGGGGGTGGTGGGAGACATGGGTGGGGGCCTGGTGGAGGCTGCCCCTGCACTGCTGGGGGGTGGGGGTGGTGGGGAACATGAGTTGGACATGGGTGGGGGCCTGCTGGCAGGTGCCCCACAGTGCTGGGGGGTGGGGGTGGTGGGGAACATGAGTTGGACATGGGTGGGGGTGTGCTGGCAGGTGCCCCACAGTGCTGGGGGTGGGGATGGTGGGGAACATGAGTTGGACATGGGTGGGGGCCTGCTGGCAGGTGCCCCACAGTGTTGGGGGGTGGGTGTGGTGGGAGACATGGGTGGGGGCCTGGTGGAGGCTGCCCCTGCACTGCTGGGGGTGGAGGTGGTGGGGAACATGAGTTGGACATGGGTGGGGGCCTGCTGGCAGGTGCCCCACAGTGCTGGGGGGTGGAGGTGGTGGGGAACTTGAGTTTGACATGGGTGGGGGCCTGCTGGCAGGTGCCCCACAGTGCTGGGGGGTGGGGGTGGTGGAGAACATGAGTTGGACATGGGTGGGGGCCTGCTGGCAGGTGCCCCACAGTGCTGGGGGGTGAGTGTGGTGGGAGACATGGGTGGGGGCCTGATGGAGGGTTCCCCTGCACTGCTGGGGGGTGGGGGTGGTGGGAGACATGGGTGGGGGCCTGGTGGAGGGTGCCCCTGCACTGCTGAGGGGTGGGGGTGGTGGGAGACATGGGTGGGGACCTGGTGGAGGGTGCCCCTGCACTGCTGGGGGGTGGGGGTGGTGGGAGACATGGGTGGGGGCCTGGTGGAGGCTGCCCCTGCACTGCTGGGGGGTGGGGGTGGTGGGTAACATGAGTTGGACATGGGTGGGGGCCTGCTGGCAGGTGCCCCACAGTGCTGGGGGGTGGGGGTGGTGGGGAACATGAGTTGGACATGGGTGGGGGCGTGCTGGCAGGTGCCCCACAGTGCTGGGGGTGGGGATGGTGGGGAACATGAGTTGGACATGGGTGGGGGCCTGCTGGCAGGTGCCCCACAGTGTTGGGGGGTGGGTGTGGTGGGAGACATGGGTGGGGGCCTGGTGGAGGCTGCCCCTGCACTGCTGGGGGTGGAGGTGGTGGGGAACATGAGTTGGACATGGGTGGGGGCCTGCTGGCAGGTGCCCCACAGTGCTGGGGGGTGGAGGTGGTGGGGAACTTGAGTTTGACATGGTTGGGGGCCTGCTGGCAGGTGCCCCACAGTGCTGGGGGGTGGGGGTGGTGGGAGACATGGGCGGGGGCCTGGTGGAGGGTGCCCCTGCACTGCTGGGGGGTGGGTGTGGTGGGAGACATGGGTGGGGGCCTGGTGGAGGGTGCCCCTGCACTGCTGGGGGGTGGGGGTGATGGGAGACATGGGTGGGGGCCTGGTGGAGGGTGCCCCTGCACTGCTGGGGGGTGGGGGTGGTGGTAGACATCGGTGGGGCCCTGGTGGAGGCTGCCCCTGCACTGCTGGGGGGTGGGGGTGGTGGGAGACATGGGTGGGGGCCTGGTGGAGGGTGCCCCTGCACTGCTGGGGGTTGGGGTGGTGGGAGTCATGGGTGGGGGCCTGGTGGAGGGTGCCCCTGCACTGCTGGGGGGTGGGGGTGGTGGGAGACATGGGTGGGGGCCTGGTGGAGGCTGCCCCTGCACTGCTGGGGGGTGGGGGTGGTGGGAGACATGGGTGGGGGCCTGGTGGAGGCTGCCCCTGCACTGCTGGGGGGTGGGGGTGGTGGGGAACATGAGTTGGACATGGGTGGGGGCCTGCTGGCAGGTGCCCCACAGTGCTGGGGGGTGGGGGTGGTGGGGAACATGAGTTGGACATGGGTGGGGGCGTGCTGGCAGGTGCCCCACAGTGCTGGGGGTGGGGATGGTGGGGAACATGAGTTGGACATGGGTGGGGGCCTGCTGGCAGGTGCCCCACAGTGTTGGGGGGTGGGTGTGGTGGGAGACATGGGTGGGGGCCTGGTGGAGGCTGCCCCTGCACTGCTGGGGGTGGAGGTGGTGGGGAACATGAGTTGGACATGGGTGGGGGCCTGCTGGCAGGTGCCCCACAGTGCTGGGGGGTGGAGGTGGTGGGGAACTTGAGTTTGACATGGGTGGGGGCCTGCTGGCAGGTGCCCCACAGTGCTGGGGGGTGGGGGTGGTGGAGAACATGAGTTGGACATGGGTGGGGGCCTGCTGGCAGGTGCCCCACAGTGCTGGGGGGTGAGTGTGGTGGGAGACATGGGTGGGGGCCTGATGGAGGGTTCCCCTGCACTGCTGGGGGGTGGGGGTGGTGGGAGACATGGGTGGGGGCCTGGTGGAGGGTGCCCCTGCACTGCTGGGGGGTGGGGGTGGTGGGAGACATGGGTGGGGACGTGGTGGAGGGTGCCCCTGCACTGCTGGGGGGTGGGGGTGGTGGGAGACATGGGTGGGGGCCTGTTGGAGGGTGCCCCTGCACTGCTTGGGGGTGGGGGTGTTGAGAGACATGGGTGGGGGCCTGGTGGAGGGTGCCCCTGCACTGCTGGGGGGTGGGGGTGGTGGGAAACATGGGTGGGGGCCTGGTGGAGGGTGCCCCTGCACTTCTGGGGGGTGGGGGTGGTGGGAGACATGGGCGGGGGCCTGGTGGAGGGTGCCCCTGCACTGCTGGGGGGTGGGGATGGTGGGAGACATGGGTGGGGGCCTGGTGCAGGGAGCCCCATAGTGCTGGGGGGTGGGGGTGGTGGGGAACATGAGTTGGACATGGGTGGGGGCCTGCTGGCAGGTGCCCCACAGTGCTGGGGGTGGGTGTGGTGGGAGACATGGGTGGGGGCCTGGTGGAGACTGCCCCTGCACTGCTGGGGGGTGGGGGTGGTGGGGAACATGAGTTGGACATGGGTGGGGGCCTGCTGGCAGGTGCCCCACAGTAGTAGGGGGTGGGGGTGGTGGGGAGCATGAGTTGGACATGGCTGGGGGCCTGCTGGCAGGTGCCCCACAGTGCTGGGGGTGGGGGTGGTGGGGAACATGAGTTGGACATGGGTGGGGGCCTGCTGGCAGGTTCCCCACAGTTCTGGAGGGTGGGTGTGGTGGGAGACATGGGTGGGGGCCTGGTGGAGGGTGCCCCTGCACTACTGGGGGGTGGGGGTGGTGGGAGACATGGGTGGGGGCCTGGTGGAGGGTGCCCCTGCACTGCTGGGGGGTGGGGGTGGTGGGAGACATGGGTGGGGGCCTGGTGGAGGCTGCTCCTGCACTGCTGGGGGGTGGGGGTGGTGGGGAACATGAGTTGGACATGGGTGGGGGCCTGCTGGCAGGTGCCCCACAGTGCTGGGGGGTGGGGGTGGTGGGGAACATGAGTTGGACATGGGTTGGGGCCTGCTGGCAGGTGCCCCACAGTGCTGGGGGGTGGGGGCGGTGGGGAACATGAGTTGGACATGGGTGGGGGCCTGCTGGCAGGTGCCCCACAGTGCTGGGGGGTGGGGGTGGTGGGGAACATGAGTTGGACATGGGTGGGGGCCTGCTGGCAGGTGCCCCACAGTGCTGGGGTTAGGGGTGGTGGGAGACATGGGTGGGGGCCTGGTGGAGGGTGCCCCTGCACTACTGGGGCGTGGGGGTGGTGGGAGACATGGGTGGGGGCCTGGTGGAGGGTGCCCCTGCACTGCTGGGGGGTGGGGGTGGTGGGAGACATGGGTGGGGGCCTGGTGGAGGGTGCCCCTGCACTGCTGGGGGGTGGGGGTGGTGGGGACATGAGTTGGTGGGCAGTTGTGCAAGTTGACATGTGGGTTGGCTGGGGAGCATGGCCATGGTGGATGGGGTGCCTGCAGGACATGTGCAGGGTAGGCCCCTGTGGTGTGAGTCACCTGCAGGGGCCGTGGAGGGTGTAGAGGGAACACCTGTGAGGACCCACACATGCAATTCACGTGTGGTGCTCCCCGCGCACCCCTGTAATACAGGTACCCTGATGGAATCGCGTGTGATACTTTCCGCGCACCCCTGACATGCACGTACCCTGCTGACTTTGCGTGTGTGACTTCCCACGCACCCCTGGAATATACGTACCCTGCTGATATCGCGTGTGAAACTTTCCGCGCACCCCGCAATACACATAGCCAGGACATTTGCGTGTGGAACTTCCGGCGCACCCCTGATATACACGTACCCTGCTGCCTTCGCGTGTGTGACTTCCCACGCACCCCTGGAATACACGTACCCTGCTGATTTCACGTGTGAAAATTCCCACGCACCCCTGATGTACACGTACCCTGATGGAATCGCGTGTGGAAGTTCAAGCGCACCCCTGTAATACACGTACCCTGCTGAAATCGTGTGTGGAAGTTCAAGCGCACCCCTGGAATACACGTACCCTGCTGAAATTGCGTGTGGAACTTCCCGCGCACCCCGAAGTACACGTAGCCTGGACATTCACGTGTGGAACTTCACGCGCACCCCTGGAATACACGTACCCTGCTGATATCGCGTGTGAAACTTCCCGCGCACCAGGGAATACACGTAGCCTGGACATTCGCGTGTGGAACTTCCTGCGCACCCCTGGAATACACGTACCCTGCTGAATTCACGTGTGAAAATTCCCACGCACCCCTGATGTACACGTACCCTGATGGAATCGCGTGTGAAACTTCCCGCGCACCCCTGAAATGCACGTACCCAGCTGAAATGACGTGAGGTACTTCCCGCGCACCCCAGTGATACACGTAGCCCGCTTGCCGTGCTGGTACAGGGTTAGCGCAGCCCTTTGCGCTGGATTGGGGATTTTGATGGCTTTTCCCTGCATGAGAGGCGTTCTTGGGGGCGTAACTGGCACTGCTGCAGGGTCGCTGCGCCACTATGCGCCACGGCTGGTTTTGGTAGCTGGAATCCATGAATACGCTGTGTGCGGAAATGGGTTTTGGGGCACGCGGTTGGCGCAGGGATTCGCACACGCACACTGTGCGCTAGCCGCGTGCGCCACTTGTGCGCTGAATTCTATGAATTACCCCCTAAAAGTGTTCAAGAAACAATATGTCAGGACAGTTGAGCAGTTGGCCTCTCTTCCCCACGCTTTCAGCATGGGACAAGGCAGTACGCTCGAATCTCGTGCACACTCTAGCTTCCTAGGCACAAGTACACAGTTCAATGGTTCAGCTGGTCTCACACCACTCTAGCAAAGTATTTAAGAAACAAAAGGATTCTCAAAAGAAACGCCTCTTGTCAAAACACAGGCTTCCTCCACCTTGAAACAAAGTTCACTTTGATTGTTAAACACAGACTTCCTTTCTCTGAATACAGGCTTCGTCTGCCTTGAAACAGAAGTTCACATTACTTGTCAAAATACACAGTATGACCTTCTTTCCCAGTGACTGCTAGTACGTGTAGTTTCTTTTGTTACTCGTACAGTTCAATATTTCAGTATCAGGACCTTCTGTGCCAAACTCTCTTTGCCATTCAAAGTCTCTTACTGCAGAGGGTCTGATGTAGCAAACAAACGCTGCTTTCCTTTGTCATGATTCTCACATTCATAAGTTCAAGATTGGTCTCCTTCCTTCGGGCTCAGACCACGGGTCTGCCTCGTCCAGCTGCAGACCCCTTTTCTACAATGTTCGCAATTCACAACTTGGTCTGCCTTATCTGGGCTTGGACCATGGATCCCCCTCGTCCAGGCTCAGATCCCGTTTCACACAATGTTCACAATTTGGTCTCCCTCATCTGGTTCAACCCACGGCGGGCCCTTTAAATCAGTAACACGTCATACACGGATGGAGATGCAGAATAACTCTAACACCAAATAATAAGAACGACTCAGGAAGTTGGCAAAAAGTCTCCTCCGACTGTTTTATTTTCAATTGTCTAAAACAGGGAGTTAAAACGGACATCAACAGACATTCACTCGAGCTATAAATACCTTTTTCATAAAAACACACTTTACTAAATATTTGTCATAAGTGATGTCATACTACGTGGCAAACTAAGAAAACCTATGGGGGATTGTCATTGGCTTAAGGGGAACATCTAAGTATACTTCGTTTAAGGGATTGGGTTGGGTTGTGATTGGGTCTCTATAGTCAAATGGATAACTTATGCCCACCCCTAGTGCAAGTCTTCTTCATCAGTTTCTAGATACACACTACACCATTGGCTATGAAACTATAAGGCACTTTGTTATATGGCCTTATACTATTGGTTGGCACGCTTGTAGACTTCTGGAAAATTCAGCTTACTAGCAGCCCCACATCTTTCATTGCTCATGCCGTCTGCCATTGAGATTGTCTTTGAACTTGTCCCTGTAAAGTATCACTGTTCCTGAGAATATAAGGGAGTATAGGCACACTCTTCTCATAGTTCTGGTCTGTACACCCAACTCCTATTTCCATCCCTGGCTCACGTGACAGGGACCGTATTTCAGCCTGTTTTGCAGCATTTAATTGTCTTAAATTAATAAACTTGGCACTCATGGTGTTCTTTCTTGCACCTTAATAAGGGCTGATTCGGCTTCTCACGTTCACTGTTCTTCAAGGATAGATACCGGGTTTTTGGCCAATCCATCCTTTGACACCAGGTCAGACAGCTATTTCAGGTCTTTCCTCAATTTTTAGCTGTTTTCTTGCTGTGACACAGCCCTCCAATCCTTTTTTCTTCACGGGTCTGAGCTTACTAAATGTGTGACACCGATGTCCAGAATTCTATATAATGGCGGCACCGCCTGCAGTGCTCTTCACTATGTATAGCTAGCCTTTAAAATCACTTAGTCTACTTGTGTTGTTGCATCTGTACAGTTATACATTGGCTTGCATTTTCTGAAGTGCTCTTCACACGTGCAATCTTCATTCTGCATATGAAAGTTTACTCGATTCTTTACTTTGTCATCAGATTCTATAAGGTGTATGCATCTTCTTCTTCGACCATTCTTCTCAGTGCATCACACTCATTTCCTGTGATGTCACCAGACTCTTTTTCTCTCATCTTCATATTCCTTCGGGGAACTTCTCCAATAGATTGTCATCTCTACGAGGGTACATCATATAGGGTCTTCTTAATGGATGCATTTTCTCGAAGACTCTCAGTGGAATTGGCACAATCACTGGTGTTGTACATGTTGCGATTTCCTGCTTCCAAAATATAGGCAAAATGGGGGCAGGACTTCATGAAGAGGCATTCAGCTGCTCCTCTACACTTCCCCAGCTGGTTGATTCATCAACCACTCCTTCGTCAGTTTTCATATGTTGATGTCCTCTCTTGAGGAAGTGCTTCTATATATTTTCTGATCTCTTCATCTTTCAATTCCTTGGGTCCAAACCCTGACTCAACATTGATCATGATCTTCATTCCTACTGACTTATTTTCTGTCTTCTTGCACTGTGCAATTCTTATCCTGATCACACAGAATCCAAACATCACCATCACTAATACTGCTCCCAGGAGCTTGAAGATATTCGCTATCCACTGTGGAACCCGTGAGAAGATATACGCAAACCAGCTGTTATCTGCAATATCTTCTGTTTCATCTCTCATTTGATCGTGCAGTTTTGTCAGCATCGTTATGGCCTCTGTCAAGGTCACATTCTTGTCATCATGAAAAGTATGAACGTGCAACATGATTCTCATATTTTGGCACAAACTCTTCCATCCATTGCTGTCATCATGTCAAGGACATATCTTTTCTGGAGGCTTATCAATCTTATGGCCCTCAGTTCTTCCTTGATAGCATTGAATCCCTTTATGGTAGTGTTGATTGTCTGCAGGAGCTCCCAGCGACTGATCTGTAACCAATTTACATTTGCCATTGTCTGTATCCTTGGCATAAAGATAGGTGCGAATATCTCTGAAGTCTGACTAAACAACCTGTGCTCATATGCAATGGCATCAAAGGCTTATATTGATTCAAAAGAGAAATAATTCTCCCCTGTTGCTTGGTTGAGGAATTAAAGTGATCTTCTCCTCCTCAAATGGGCATCTGCTTTTGGAAACTCTTCAATGTCCAGGACACTCTTAGGGATCACTAATGCTGAAACATGAATAAGCACTATGGATCATATCCCTCCCCAGTCTTTGGGCAGCTTCATGTAGGCTCTTGGCCCTCCACCAAATACTGGTCCATCAGGACTTCTGTTTCATCCTTCATGCCTGGTACATCAGAAATTCGGCCACACTGGTGATTTTCTCCAACTTTCCTTGTGCCATTATTTCTGAAACACAAAGATGCACTTGCTAGAGGTAATATCTGCAACGGTAATCCTTTATCATTGACCCATTTCAACAACTTTGCAATCTTTGGCCAGTGATGCTTGGATTAATTCTCTGCAGTATCTATAACTGGTTAATAATATCCAGTTAATGCTGCTGCTTTACACGCAATCAGGCCTTCAGCCCATCCTTCTGGAGTCAGCACTGTTCCTTTGATTTGCAATTGATCTCTTTCCCAACATCTCTGTATCTCTTCTTTATTCTTGCCTTAACAATTTAGCATCTTGTGTTCTTTCCTCCTGATTCCTGCTCCACTCATTCCAGGATGTTCATATTTGATTACTAGATGCCTTGTTTCTGACTTCCTTCTTGTCTTCAAATCTTGCACATAGTTATCGTCTCTTTGAGATGTCTTTCCAGTTACCCATATCAGGGATACTTTCTGCCTTGGAACTATCCTCTTGTCTGGCAGAGTGTGAGGTGTGTCAGGCAATGAGCTTTTTGCACAGGTACTTCTGTAGCTATGAATATCTTAGAGGTTCCCATGGCATAAGGTATGAGAGCGCAGACATAGTAACCCTCCTTAGATGTAATCTCTCCCACCTTTTCCATATTCTTGTACCACATGTTATTTCTCAGGTGTGCTGTACTATCTAGATAAGTGTCTATACCATTATCGTCTTCCTCTGTATTTCTCCTGTGTCTCTTTAGTAAAACATTTGTAGCCCATGCAAACAATTCTAAAGCATCTCTATGCTGGGGAGAAAACATGCAGGACTTTGGCTTGTTGCTAATGAGCATGTCTTGAAGAGTTCCTGGCGTGGGGAGAATCAAAGGGACTTCTACCTTATTTGGACCAATGAATTAGAGAGTGTAAACCAAGAGAAACAGGAAGACAAAGATAGAGACTGAGCATGCATATATTATACACCGGAATATTAGCCCACGCCATTTATGGCATTCTGGAATCTCTTGGTTTTGCTCATTCCTCAAAATCGTACCAGTTTCAACATTCCTAATTTTTACTTTTAATTGCTATGAGCAGCCTTCTGATTTCAGGGCTATTCTTAGGATCCAGTAAAAAAGTCTGAATGTCCACATCTCTTCTAACACTGGCTGGATACGCTCGAAGAATAAACACAAAAACAGTAAGCATAAAACGATACACATCACTTTCCAAGAAGACCATAAAGTCAGCCAAACAAGCATTCAGTAAGAAACTAATCAGGGTGCTGTTCATGTTTCCAATTATTGTTGATTAGGCATAATCAGGATATATCAGCATTTCTCTAAAGTTCATTTTCAAGATTCCTGTGGTTCAAGTAAAACAGTTGCACACCTGCTATAATATGTATAAGGAGTGCTCAAGGGAGCCACGGGCCAAATGCACATCTGCATTTATTAGTCAGTTTGTAGCCTTATCATCCTTCTTCTTTGTCATCGATCGAGTCTGCAAATGCTGACATTCTTCTTCTTGTCTTGCTTCTGGATCGATGGCTGGGGGTGCTGCGGCCTCGCTGGTGTAGAGCTTGACATCATTCAGGCGGATCCATGCTTGCTGCCTTGCACCTTTACTGCTGAGGGAGTAATGCTCTCTATAACAAACAGGCCATCAAACCTTGGCTCATGCCACTTCCTAGTGAAGTTTTTTTATCAACACGGTATCACCAGCAAGTTCAGAAGATCCGGTTGCTGAATGGTTTTCATCTGTGTTCTGAGACCGACCCTCCTGGTGCTTGAGTTGATCTGAAATGAGAGAGATACTAGCAGTCATACATGTCAAATAATCACGTAACACATTTCCTAACATTTTTGCTGTACTCTGGGCATCACTTCTACTCCTCGATGAAGGTGCGAACGAGGCTGATTCCTTAGGGCATATAAAGCTAAGGGCATGCAATATAGCCATACCTTTTTCAGTGACAACTTGAGCGCGGAATTCCTTTCTTTAAGGAGGCCGTTGAGTCTCTCACATATTCCGTTTGCTTGCAGGTATAAGCTATAAGCTATAAGATAAGCAGAATTAAACCTGTGCTTAATACTCAACAATAGTTCTATCTGTTCAAATACTTCATTGACAAAATGTGTCCCATTATCGGATTTCAGCACTTCACACACTCCCCATCTTGGGAAGACTTCACATACTAAATACTTTGCTACGCAATGGTGTAAGGGTGTGTACATAGACCTGCTTTGATCAACCTAGAGAAGGGACACACCACAACTATCAGATAACTGTATCCCCTACATACTTGCAGCATATCATCACAGTCAATATGTAAATGCTGAAAAGGACCATTCGGTTGAGGTTTTACTCCTCCAATCATTTGCAGTGTATGGCCAGTTGTAAACATTTGACATACGATGCAGTTTACGACATAAAATGTAAAATGTTCTAACAAATTTAAAAAAAAAACATTCTTCTGCAATGGTTGCAGCAAGACCTTCCCTAGTTATATGCGCAGGGTAGTGCAGCTGTTCAAACACTACTCTTAATAAGGCTACCAGCTTTTCAGTGCTGTCCTGTCACCATAATGCCCCAGTGGGGGATAAAGAACACACCCTTCACTTCCATCATTCCTGCTCTTCCTGCAGTGCACTTCCTTGAATCTCTATTAATTGTATTCTTGTTAAATGATTAAATCCTTTGTTCACTACCATAATGGTGAATACTTTCTCTTTAACGTCTGGAGTATCAAAACTTGAAATATCTGGTGAATATGCAATCCTTTTAGCTTCTGCGTTTTTGGCTTCATTCCCACAAGAAATAAAGTCAGTTCACTTAGTATGTCTTGCACATTTATCTATCGCTATGGCTGCTGGGATTTGTAGTGCCTTAATAATCCTGTCCAATAAAGATGCATGCTGCACGAGTGCTGTCTGCTCAGAGGTAGCCCCTCCATTTCCAACATGCTAGACCTGCGTGTATGGTTGCCGTCACATAGGCGGAGTCACTGTACACTGTCACTTCCTGTCCTGCATGATTCTCGAGGGCGACAATGAGCGCTACCAATTCTGGCGTGTGTGCTGAAAAGTGAGACGGTAGTCTTGCACTTGCTACAACTTCAAACTCGCCATTTGCTCTGTGCCTCACTACAGCTGTGCCAGAATGCCTTTCTCCACTTGTTTGATACATTTTCGAAGAGAATTTCCCCTCCTGACAACGCGTGGTATATCATCATAAAGCTCGACATAATTTGCACAGTCGTGCACATGCTCGCCCTCTGCCACTAGCTTGGCTTCAAAGGTGGCAGGGTTCACTATTTTACTTCTTACCATTTTAATTGCTGGGGTGAAATTATCATTCGTAAGCAGAAACACTCTGGGATGTCAAGGTACCTTTGGGTTTCTCTAAAACGGCAAACAAAGCATGTCCACAAAAAGCATCATAGAGCAGCCCATTACAAGACTTGTAGACTTCTCAATTGCAAACGTGGCAGTTGCCAATGACTGTTCACAAGGAAAGTTTCTTTTCATAACTGGGCCTAGAATCCCACTATAATACGCTAGAGGCTTGTACCCCAAGGTGGTCAGTCATGACTGTCCCATTTGTGTGTGAAAATAAGAAAAACTCCTCAACATAATTGGGAATTCCAAAAACAGGAGCTATAAAAATTGCTTCCTAAAACTCTTTAAAACCTTCCTCCATTTTCTCAGTCCATTCTATTTTCTCCTTATTTGCCTGTGATTTCTTTAAAGCCGGCAAAAGGGGCCTTGTGTACAAACTATAGACAAGCACCCAGGCTCTTACATAATTGCATAGTCCCGAAAACTGTTGCATCTGCTTTACCGTGTGTGGTTTTGCAGTCTTCATAATTGCCCCAGCTCTTTCAGGTGTCACTCTCTTTCCCTCATGTGAAATCGACTGGACTATGTATAACACATCTTCTTGACAATACTGTAGTTTCTCCTTATCTACCTTATATCCCTTGTCTGCTAGGATAGTCATCAAATGAATAAAGTCCTGCCTGCACTCATCTTCTGGACTACAAATTAAAATGTCATCTACATATTGTATCACAGTGCTCTTCAAATTAATATTGCCCAGATCCATCTGTTTATTTATATAGCGCCTATACACAATGTGTTTCAAAGCGCTTCAAGGAGGGAGGGAACAAAGGAAAATACAGTTACATTCAGTTAAAGTCCTTGAAACAATACAGAATGTGAAAAATAACTATGGAGACTCACAGTACCCTTGTGGTAGCCTAGTGTGTTTCAGACGAGTTTGGCGAATCGTAAATTAAGTCAAGTCTTGTGAGTCTTTGTGCAACGGGATTGAGAAAAATGAATTTTTCAAATCAATCACCGTAAAATATCGAGCTTCTGCTGGGATACTGTATAGTATCGTCGCCGGGTTAGGAACTAATGCAAACTCTGCATCTACAATCTGGTTAATTGGTCTCATGTCCTGTATGAATCTCCACAACCCTCCCTTTGATTTTTTCACAGGATAAAATGTGGTGTTGCATGATGATTCTAACTGCACCAGGATACCTTGTTCCATCAGTGCTGAGATAGTCTTAAAAATACCCTCATTTGCCTCTCGAGACATTGGATACTGTCTTGCTTGAGGTAAATTGCTCCTGGTTTCAGTTTTATATTAACCTCCCGTATCCCCTTTAATAGGCCTTTGTCATAAGGGCCTGTAGTTATGTGGTTTGGCAACAGGGGTGTATGTCTTAAATGCATTTCCCACGCTGAAGTGTCTTGGGTGTCAAAGCAGCTGAACAAATGGGCACCTGCGACCACTGAACCTGATCTGTACCTGTTAGGGAGAAATCTCAGAAATGTGCTAATTCGCTTCTACCTTAGAGACCCCCAGCTCTTTTTGCTGGACCTTAGGACTTTTAATTTCTAACCTGGAGAGTGTGAGACCTTTTTCCCACTGTCGCGTGTATTCTTCTGTGATTTGGACTCTGTGTTTCATTTGACTTTGGAGTCTGACAAACTCCATAGGGATCATCTTTACATTGTGACACACAACACCTTCAGTGCAGTGGCATGGGGAAGTCTCTTAGATTTCCCAAAGGTTGCAATACCTTCTCTTGGTAAAACTACTCTTTCCAAGAGCAGTGAAGTGAAATTTACTTTACTTACATTTTGTAACTTTCTAGACCGAGCAGAGACTATGTTACCATAGCGTGCTGGAGGGGTTACTTTTATCCCCTTTGTGTAATTTCTCATGTAACTTTTTTATGTTACCCTTTCTGCAATTAATGGCTGGTGGCAGTGGTTCAATTTTTCCTACCATTGTGTGTTTTTACTGTGGGCTGCAATTGCAGCTGCAGTAAAGCACACATGGGTGCCCATTTCATAAAAATTACCCCTGTCCTCTTTTTTTGCCATTTCTTGTTGGAAAGGTCCTTCTGAGATTTACTCTGCGTGCCAAACCAGGTATGGTCTCTTTGTTTGTTTGTCTTTGGCGGGATTCACTGGTGAAGCCTGCCTCTGGCTCCAACGTGTCTAGCAGGGCAGGAAGAGAGGGAGGTGCCCGAAACTCCCTGTGCTTAGTTTCCTTGGTTACAGGAATGCACCCAAGGGTGATTGGCTGGAGGGCTGTCCTTGAAGGACCAAGGGGGTGGGACCAATCAACCCCAAAGAAAACTTGTCTGGACATCCTCTTGGAGCTGGCTCTTCTTGCATTGCTGCTGCATTAACCGATTGCCAGGGGGAGGAGCACCTAGAATTGAGACCTTTATTTTAAAGTCGGATCCAAGCTCCAGGAATATCCTCCGGACTCCCATGAAGCAGGACTGACCAAGCCTTAGCCACCTCAACAGAGTGCTGGACCCCAGATGCGAGGAAAGTCCATAGTGGTATCTGAGAACTGCGGTGGTGCTGTTTGCGAGAGCCACGAGAAGCTGAAACTGCAAAGGACCACCTATCCGAAGTTTGGCCATTGCTACCGCCAACCTTCCATTCCTAGTGCAGGAGTCCCCAGACGTCCTCCCACTTGTCCCCACGACTGAGGCCCAGGAACAAAAGGATCTGCAAACCTACACAGGAACAGAAGCCCGTTGGAACCACTTTCTTCTAACCAAAGGCACTGTCAAACTAAGGGGACTTACCTCTTGTCATGTAGCCTTGCTAGTTCTCAGTTGAGACTTGTCTTGGTTGCTTTTGCAGAGTTGCTTGCATGTTTGACCCTCACAAGCCTGCCAGCTTGTGGCCCTACAGTGATTTCATTTCTTACAAACACTTCTAAAACATTGTGCAAGACATTTTACCAACCTGCAAGAAGAGCTTCAGCTCAGCTAGACGTTTGCTCAACTAACACTGCCTGTCCTGGCTCCCAGAAAGACTCTTCTTACCTCTGACTTTGCTTTACCTTTCCCATAGGAAAGGGTTACTTTACTTTGCATTGGAGGGTTCAAAAAGTATTTACCTGCTTAAGTATATTTTTTAACCATTGTTTTATTCCCTCAACTTCTTCTTTTGACACTGACATCAGTATTGCTATAAATGTACCAGTGATATATTAATGCCCACATTGTCCTAGTTATTTAAGTCACTTCAGGGTGTAGGAAGAAACGGTGTGCCATCCCAAATGGGTATTTACTGATTTAAGGAAACTGAGAGTGTGTATTTTGAAGTATATTTTTGTGTTAAAAATATATTGCTCCCTTCTAAAGAAGGCTTATTCAACTGACTGTTAAATACATTAATAATGGTTTAATCAAGAAACCTTGAGTTTAAGTGTTTATTTGGCTACTTGTCACTAAAACTCTACACCTCACATTGACCCCTCTTGAGATAAGCCTGGCTGCTCAGTCACTCTAGCAACTTGTGTAGTACATGCTTAAACCAAAGGTTGGGTTAACTATTGCCAAGAGGACAAGGCTGGTGCAGTCTCCCACAGGGTGCGGCATACAATCTTGCCTAACAGTACAGGGGAGCAGGCACTGCAAATCAGGATACTGATCCTGCAGGGCACAGGCACACAAAATGCTTTTGGCATAATGTTTATGAAAAGGGAGATCTGGTTAGCAGATCACCCTTTCTGATATTGAGTTACCCACATAATTGCATTAACAAATACAAATCAGAATAGACAGGACTTCTACACCCTGACCAGATGACAATTCCTGACACATGCCTTAGTAAGCTTGCCCTCAGTCTAGTTTTGCACTTTGTAAAGTACCCCAAATAAAATAAATAGAATATATGTTTCCCCTGATAAAGTCACTGAAGCATGGCAAGGTGCCAAGCTGTTGCAATACACACAGAAACAATACAAATATAGATTTATTCACCAAGTAAGTCAACTTGTAACACTTTTTCAGCCCATTAGCATCCTATACATCAGGTTCATGGCACAGCCAGCATATAGCTCTATTTTCTAAATAGAAATTATGCTTCCAATACCTCACACCTTTTAACTCGGAATGACATCATCTTCATCTATCCAATGACATGAATCTCCAAAGAATTCAACATTCTGCTGCCCACCTCCTCTTGTCCTCTCACCAAGAGAACATATCAGCCAAGCTATAAGAGTGCTACAATGGCTGTATATCAGATGACAGATTACCTTTAAAGCCATGTGTATCATTCACCGCTTCCTCCACAACACCAGACCTGAATGACTCCAGGCTAAGCTCACATGCTACCAACCCACCAGAAGCTTTAGATCTGTTTCTGGTATTCTCGTTATCCCCCATCAAAACTCGACTGGATTGGGAGGATCCTCATTCTCCATCCAAGCCCCCAACATCTGGAACTCCCTGTCACTCCACAGCTGCTGCATTGGCAACTATCGCTCCTTCAGAAAGGCCCTCAAAACTTGGATATCTGCCACAGCAACCTGAAATCCTCTTCTGCTCCCTATTTCGATCAGCATGGCATCCC
The DNA here is from genome assembly GCF_040938575.1 of Ambystoma mexicanum. Lineage (NCBI taxonomy): Eukaryota > Metazoa > Chordata > Amphibia > Caudata > Ambystomatidae > Ambystoma > Ambystoma mexicanum. Next base: position 1,012,677,398 of record NC_090928.1, read on the forward strand.
TCGCACACATCAGTTTCATCTACATCAAAACACCTTCAAGTCACGTCTACATACACCTAGTTTGTATGTTGGCCATTGTCACAGCAGCTGTACACACTTATAAATGCTAACAAGTCACATATGCATACACCTAGAGGTGGAAGCCAGCTGTTGTTGTGACCCTCGTCTAACACACTGCCCCCCAACAGCCCTCCTGCCCTCCCCCTCTCAACCTGGTGTGCACAGGCTTCTTGTACACAGCTCCTGACAGTTTTGAGACTTGACAACCTTTGCATCACTCAAGCAATGTCAGGATAGCCACCGAGGGCCCAAATTAAGAACTGGATTTCCCACCAATTGCACCCCCGCATTGACCACACACTTAGAGGGTCCATACTGTTAGCCTATGTGAAGTCAAAGATTTATGGGGGATTTATGGGGGTTGCTCACAAGTGCACTCAATAGATACTTGTAATCAGAATCTTAATTTCCAGGATGACTACCTGTCCGTTACAAGATGTATTAACCCAGAACGTCTTGTTCCACACAGAGATAACACAGCCGCTACAGATGACCTTAGCAACAAACTTCTTCAAACATAAGGCTCTGTCCGACCCTCAAGGTACATATGCACGCACCTCTGCACTGTAACTTCGGCCACATGAATGGCTGCTCACCCACACGCAGTAGAATTGCAGCGATGACTATGACAAATTTCCGTCTTGCTGGTCACATAATGCTCCCATAGCCATAAACACTTCAAACTACACCTCTTTTCCATCAAAATGCAGTGACGACCTATGCAAAAATTCGGTCTCACTGGACACTTAACGATTCTCTGTTGCTATCACTCATACTCCCCCCTCTCAGCACCCATCCATGTGTTTGACTTCCTGGGTAGCTCTTTTGGAGCCCAGCTAGCCCGCATAACTCCTTCTCATGGCCAAATGCACACGCTCATTCTAGCCTACACACAGGTTCCCACACCTTGGACTTCAGTCCACCGAGGGTGTTCCCCACCACAAGCACATTGAGGCCTTACTAATGGGATAAAGGCGCTATACACATGGCTACTACTTCTACTACTACTACTACTGCATGCATTGTTGTGACATGGGCCCACCAATACCTACACAACGTGAGTGTGGCAAGGCTAGGGAGATGGCCAAATCAGTAATTTGTGTTATACGATCTATCTGCTTATCAGTGTGTAGCATTCTCAGTGAATGTCTACTTTGCATTCCAACTTCAACATTCCTATTGAATCTGCTTTAATGATCAAAACCGCCCTGACATCAACTCCTTTTGATTCCCTAATACCACCCCTACCATAGACACAAACTTTATCCAGTACTCATTCTAAAATCTGTCACTACCTCTCAAGTCTCAAATGATCCAAAAGGGCATTTTAAATCTCTGGTGCCACATTAAGAGCAGCAACTCAAACTCGCTTCACTACAGGGCACTGCAGGACCAGTCATCAAAACCCCCGAAAGCATCCCAGAATTGTGGACGCTCAGCAACAGTGTCCTACAGTATGACACCGTAGGAAACCATAGACAGGAGGATAAACTGGCCATGGTTTTAGGAAAGGCAATAAATAAGCAATACACAATTTACTGGAGAAAACTATTAGAGCAGCACAACAAGTTAGAATAACTTGCAGAGTACCTACATGTTGTGAAAAAAGCACTGGCCAATGCTCATTAGGTTCAGACTAAGTTGACGCAATCTGGAACTAGAACCGTGCTGACACACGTGTCACAAAAAGCTTAGAGAGGACACAAACTGTTAGCAATGTACATTAGGAGAAGCAAAAAATGAGAGACTACGGGGCTGATTCACAGAAGCGTTTTATAATGGCACACTCCCATTGGAAAACGCTCTGTGAATTAGGCCCTTTTTCTCCAACACTGTCCTGCATGCCAAGGCAATTGAGGCACTCATTTCACCACATTTCGAGAGAATAGGAAGATCTTTACAAGTGAAAGTGAATAAGAACAGCTCTCGTTCATCCATGGACAAACACCAGCATTACTTAAGAGAACAGAAAAACATGGGCCTGGGTGCCACCAGAGAATACAAAGTGCAAAAAGCAATATGGACTTTAGAAGAAAACTGAAAACCCAAATGATGTCTGCTGAAGAGAATGTAAAATATATGTGTCCCATGTATTTACTTTGTTATGCTGTGACGTTATGTTAATGGACGTTTGTATAGCGCCTTTCAACATTGTTACAGTTTCATTGTGCTGTGGGTTCAATGCCCTCGGGGACTGCAGTCCAGGTGAGTGTAAATGGCGAGAGAACTGAATAGTGCGTGCGTGGACTGGGTATGTGGGTAGTTAGGCCAGATTTATTGTGGGGGATAGCTGCATTCTATTTTTTTTTATTTTTTTTACTTTATTGGTTTAAATACAAAACCTTTAAAATATAACAAAACATAAAAAGGAAAAACTCCCATCTCCATCCATTAGGTTACAACTTTCTACCGTCCTTCCTCAGCCTACATCCTTTTTTAATTTGAGTAAGGTATGTCCGATTCCAGCAAGTTTTCAATCACTGCTAACAGAGACGTCAGTGGCAGAATCAATTTCATATCGATGCCATTAAACATTTCCTGACACCATTCGTCGGCACACGGGGATAGCTGCATTCTAGTGCTGGGGGTGATGTGCAGAGTATGTGACAGTTGTAGTATGTGTACAGCTAGGCCAACTTTGTCGTATGTCATGGGGGGTAGCTGCATTCTATTGAATGTGCTGCTGTGCAGTGAGTAAGGCATGTGGGATTATATGTGTATGTTGACAATATTTCTCCAACTTGTCACATCATTCATTAATGCATTGTGTGTTGTGTTGTGTTTCATTGAATTGAATCCAGATGAATACCAAAACCACCCTTCCTTAGCTATTCCCCACTATTCAATCCACTGCTATTTCAAAGGTCACCCAATTGTCCTATTTGCCATATGTAAGTAATTATTCCAGTTACTTTCTGCAGCCATCTTGGAACCCAACCCCAGTTCTTCCCCACTAAACACGCCATAACAATGCTCAGTTTTAGCCCATGTATCCTAGTCTATTTCCAAGGATGCCCTGGATCCCAATGCATCAGTTTGAAGCAATGGTACAATAGCAGCAGGGAAAACAGTCCATTTCAGGAACTCCGAGCATTGCTAAGATTTCTCTGTATCTCATACACTTCTCCAGGCCTTGGAAGGAAGCGCTACGCTTCGGCTGAAAAAGACTGCACCATGCAAACTTCAATAACCAGGGGAAAGCGGGGACCTCAAGGGCTCCTTTACAAGTGAGTTAAGCCACACCAGCGGCAAGTCATTGAATTTAAATGCACATCTCATTTTTCTCCTTCTTGTTTTTATTTCTGAAATCACAGGAACTACCCATTCTGGCAAGACTGTAATCACCCAGCAGGAAACTGGCACAAGCACAATCCAGCCCCCAACCAGGCGGCTGGAAAATGAAGGAAATCTCTCGCGCCCTCCCTCGGCGTTGCTTAAAAGGGGCTCGGCGTGCGTGCATCTGCGCGGTGGCCACCAGCAATTTCTTATTCTTGCAGAGCAATCATCAATTTCAGCATCAAGTGGTTCCGCGCGTCTGCAACTGGCAGCGGCGGGCAAGCAGGCCCAGCATGCAAAGGCGCAGACTAATTTAGAGCCCTTGTGCTGCCGAATCAAACATGACAAGACAACGGCAAAAAGGGAGGCTATTATCCCAAATGAGAGCCGGCGGATGGCTGAAATTGGTTTGAGTGGCAAGACAAAAGGCGGCGGCGGGAGAGGGTTCAACAGAGAACGTGTAATCCTAGACAGCACAGACCAAAGCACACAAAAGCCACAGAGAAGAAGAGGGGGCCTGGCAGCATTGTGTCCTTTTGTGATGCGAAAGTGAAATAGCTCAGAACAGAGATGAATATGAAAACAAGGAACAATGTGCACACATAACACGGGAGGAACAGATGGTAGTTTCCGGTGAGCATGTGACGTGTTAGGACTGGGGACAGTGGCAACACATATTTTAAAAGAAAACTGCTGCACAAGATTCTTCGTTGGGAGAAAAAGCTGATGAGCACACATGTGGGAGTCGAGTACACATGGGCCCAAAGACGCTCTTCTATGGAGTCATGATTCCCAGTAGTGTCATAGTACACGTCAATGGATCCAGGTACACCAAATATTTGTTTGTTCAGCAATTAATACAATTACTTCATTCAACACTTAGGCCAAATCACTGTATCACAACAAAACACAGACTTAACCATTCTTTGGAAAAAGACATTGGGCCTCATTAGGACCCAGGCGGTAAGGGGTTTACGGCGGCGTAAACAGCGCCGACCCTTACCGCCTGATTCCAGGTCCCTTAGCGCCATGGAGGTTTTAACACCTGCTTTTAGCAGGTGTTAAAATCCATGGCGCTAAGGGACCTTGTTGTTAATTACGCCACCGTAATTTACGGTGGCGTAATTAATGCCTTCCCCACTCCCATTATGCCCTATGGGGCAAAAATGGGAATGGGGAAGGGTAAATGGGTTAATGGGGACTTACCGCCCCACTCACCTCGGAATGGGGCGGTAAGTCCACCAACCACCATGGCGTAAATGTAGTTTACGCCAGGGTGGTAAAGGTACGACCCAGGCGGTAACTTACCGCCTGGGTCGTAATGAGGCCCATTGAGTAATTATTATAGAATAGCTGACAGTTGGGGTCCCTCTTGTTAGCCTAGCGTACCCTCAGAATCATGCTAGGATGGTGGGTGTGCCTACTGATCGTGGCATATTCTAGACGAGTAAAGAAAAAAAATCACAGGTTGAATTAAGTTCAAATATTGATCGCATTCTTCTCTGGGGGTTTTATTAATATCAAAAGCTAATAGATAACACAACTTTACACAAAATAGTTTAAATGCCAGAAGGTTTTGTTTGCACTGGTGTGCCTAATTTCCTGTTTGTGTTAAGTGTGTTATCGTCTCTTTACATTGTTCATTTGTGCAGTAGCACCTGGAGCATATCAAGTGCTGGACGGGAATAACATAACAACTAATTACGGACCCAACTAACCAGACAGATTCAAAGAATATGGCACAGTACCACTTTATTATCAGTTCAATAAAGCAGGGAAATCTGGCAAGCATAACAAATCGCAGCTCACTCACTCTCAAATACATTTCCATAACACAAAAGGTGTATACCTCAATATGCGTCAGCTATGACCTCATCCTGTGTGGCAAATAAGAACTACTGAAGTTATCTTTCTAATAATAGGAAGAGCCCATGCCTGTAGATTCATGATTTCAGAAGGGCCAGTAGGGCTGAGTCAGATCCAGTCAAGCATGCATGATGTGGACTCTGACGTTCCTTAAAAGAATGCCACTTAGTCTGGTAGAATTGCAATGTTGTGACCTATGTACCTGGGGAAATTCATGACATATATTGATATTTAGAGCTCTTTGTGTGCAAGGAGGTCCTTAAATGCTCCTTACAGTAGTGGATGCATGGGGGCTGAAAACTGCAGAACAGCCTTTGGAAATGTGCAGGCCACCTTTGTTAATAAAATGACCTGCACATTTCTCAAACTAATGCAAATACAAAAGGCATCCTATGCACATATTGTATTTGCATTACCTTCTGTGAATTTTGCAAATGTTCTTCTTTAATAGATTATAATGTATTTATCAGATGCAAAGAATTACTTTTGGTTTCTCTATTAAGGAAACAGTCAGGTGCAAGCCATTAGTCATTTGGACACTGTGCTTCTTTGCGCATCCTTGGTAGGAAAGGTTCTGCACTTCTGACCTATTCCAGTACCTTTCTTCTTTGTTTGCTTTAAACATATATGGTCAAGAAAATGTCTGATCCCTTCAACCCATAATTGTAGCAGCATTTCATCACCATGACTTTTCATATGCTTAACCCAAATCCATGACCCCCAAATTCCTTAAAATTTTCGCTGAACCCTAATCACCCGAATAGAGTGAAATGAGAAGTGAGTTGGGGTTTGGTCGAATTTAAACACCCAGGTTTATCCAGCAAACACACACATGCAATAGCACATTTGCACGCAGAAAACATATCATCATATAAAAAGTCTTGAACATCCCTGAAAAGGAGGACAAAAACATATAAGCACACATGTTCACTTACGTAGGGTCACTCGCCGACATTTAAACCCAACAGTAGTATAAACCGACACATAAACACATACAAAGACCTATTTTCTATGAATACCTTTATGCGTGCATCCACACATACAACATTTAGGGGCCGATTCATGGAACAAACGTGCGCCGAAAATCCATGCGCAAGCAGGCGCAAGGGAGCGCAAGCGTGAGAAACGCAGCGCACGCGCACGCGTGCGATTCAAGGAAGACCCTGCGCATGTTTCCCGCTGTCCGTGCGCCCAATCCAGCCATGGCGCACGCAGGCATACACGGCGTGCGCTACGCGCACAGCAAAAGCGCACGTAGCGCGGCGCACACAACCAAAGTGGGCGGAACAGTGGGCTTTACACGCGGAATGGGGAACAACGCGTGAAAAAGAAGGCGTAACTGGGGAAGTACTGCAGGGAACTACACGGAACGCCCACACGCACGAGAAAAACCCGTATTCATGGATCCGAATATGGGAAACCCGCGCACGGGAAAAGACACGCACAGGCGTCAACACGTCAGCCACACGAAGGCAGGGGGAAGCGTCCCCGCGCACAGCATAAAAGTGCGCGCAAACAACAAACGCGTATATACAGCTACGATGAATGCCCCATTTGTCGCAGCACTGATCGTGGGACACCGCAGGAGGAGGAGAATAGCCAGGGCATGCATTTTCGCACCACGGACAAGCCTTTTGGGATGCCTGATGACCAGGTCTATGGCAGGTATAGGTTTCCACCCCATATCATCCTAGACCTGGTCAGGGAGTGGGAAGATGACCTTACATCCCCCAACCTTTGCTCCCAAGCATTGAGCCCCTTGGAGAAGCTGCTCAATGTCCTGCATTTTTTGGCCACTGGGTCATTTCAGCGGACCACTGCCATAGTGTGGGGCGGTCTCACAGGCCACGCAGTCACGCTGCCTACACCAGGTACTGGCAATCATGACAGCGCGCCCCTCAGTCCGCAGGCACATATACATGCCCAGAATACCCGCAGAAAGGCAGGCCGTTGTCCTGGATTTTTTCAGGGTGGCACACTTCCCCAAAGTGCTCGGTGCCATAGATTGCACCCATGTGGCCCTACGTCCACCTAGGGCCACTGAGCACATCTACCGAAACCGCAAGCACTGGCATTCCATCAATGTACAGGTGGTATGCGATGCAAAGGGAATCATCACCTCTGTCTATGCAAACTACCCTGGCTCCACCCAGGACAGTTTCATATACAGAATGTCCGCCCTGAGCCGGGCCCTGGAAGCTGGGCAGCATGGCGACACATGGCTCCTAGGTCAGTACAAATGCCCTTGGACATGCATGCAAGTCACACACAGACAAATATCCAAACCCTAATAATCTCAACTATTATCACCTCCCCAGGGGACAGTGCCTACCCTCTGAGCAACCACATGATGACGCCAATCCGGAACCCCACCACACCACCCCAGGTAAGATACAACGCCGCCCATATTGCAACCAGGGCCATAGTGGAGCGCACATTCGGAGTGCTCAAGTCACGTTTTCGCTCCCTTGACCGCTCTGGTGGGCAACTACTCTATGCACCACCAGTAGTGTCCAGGTTCATTGTGGCAGGATGTGTCCTGCACAATGTTGCAACACGGCAGGGCGTCCCGGTGGACATGGTGGTGCCCCCACATCCCCAACCACAAGCACAGGCGCTGCCCATGGGAGGGGACAGGGCACGTGGCGAGGAATGGCCACAATTTTCACCTAAACTCCCACCCCTGCGGAGTGCACACAGGCCTGGCACATACCAGGTGACAATCGATGATGACAAAGAGACAGTCAACTGTCACAACCCTACCACCCTGAGATAGTTGCCATGGAAGTGCCACATCGTCTGCATCCCTAGCTACTTAAACACAAGCTATCCCGTGTGACCAAAAGGCACACATATGACATATGACATGATATGGCCTATACACAAGTATTTCAAGGTGCGATGAGGCAGGGAGAGGGGAACAAGGGAAGACAGACAACGGTACTACTAGGCCAGGTGTCATTGAGATTGTGCAAGTGCAGGGGTAGTGGGAAGGGAAAAGTGCAAGGGGAAGGGGGGGGAGTGCAGTACAGGGGAAGTAGCCCAAAAAAGAAATACATAGGTCGGCTGGTGGCAACTGCAAAGGTAAGTGCAGACAAGTGCTGGGAAGGGTGGGCTGTAGGGATAGAGAGACAGTACCGCAGTGCAGGGGTTGCCAGGGAGGCAGTGCAAGTGGAGAGTGGCTGGGCCAGGGACCGAGGTCGGTGAGAGTGGCCCAGTTGCAGCTCCAGAGCAGTTCCAGTGAAGAATTCTGCAAGGGAGAGGCAGAGAGAAAGCAGAAGCAAAGAGGAAGGTCTTGAGGTGCTTCCAGAACTGGAGATGGTTCCCCTCAAGTTCAAGTGAGGCAGGAAGGCTGTTCCAGTAGGAGGGCCCTGCCGCGGAGAGAGATCTACCCCCAGCTAGTTGCTCTGAGAAGCGGATGACCCTGACATGCAAGGTGTGCATCACACACACCTGCAAAACAGGCCATGGCCATCACTGTCATGTCACTCAAACCCTCCCAAACCACAACATGACATGGCAAGCAATACCCATACACCAACACAGTAATGATAATGTACACATTGCCATGTCCTAAATGTACAGTGGCATCAGACAATGATGCCTGACCCGGAATCAGATGAAATGACAGACAAACAAAATCTCCCACCCAAAATAAGTCATTTCCAAATGCATTACAAGAGTCGTAGACGTAACATAACAATGAATGCCTGTCTACATGCACATTGTGCATTGCAAAATCAACACTCCAGCTCATGTGTGCAGTGTCCTACTCCTGCAACACACTGCTCAGTGCACAGCACAGTGAACAGCCATTGTGTCTGATGCACACCCTGAGCATCACATCTAAGTGACAGTCCACATCAAACAGCAAATTAGGCATGTACAGGATCCATAATCGGTCACAGAACATGTGCTGCAGGGACACAGTGGGCACCAGAAGGCAAACAGTGTACACGTGGATATGCAAGGGTGGGAGTACATGTAGTGCATCAGAGTGCAAGTGTGTGGTTCTACAAGGACATGCACTCCACATATGCATGTGCACTCAAGTGACCATTAGTGTTCTCTACACATCACATGTGAACATTCACCATGTGTACACCCCAGCATGTCAAACCACAACTATCCCCTCGCACTTGAAAGGTAAACACAACACATGAACAGGCATTGATCAGCAGAACACAACATGTACATAGGATACCACCACTACAATGTCAGAGTTCCCATCACACTGCAGGGCAAGGCAACTATCAACAACAACCCCCCTCTCCCTCACAAATGACCATGACCCACTGAACAACTGCACCTGGGTCATGGAGCCTTCAAACCTCAATTCCACCTGGCCACAGGATCACCTTTACCCTTCGTCACCATCTCCCACCTTGTGTGTAAAAAGGTGCCTGCACCCTCATAATCAATGTCCAAAATCACAAAATCCAATCCAGAAAAACGAACCAGAACACCCTCCAGTAGATGACTTGACGTAGCAGTACCTCACAAAGGCCAAGTACTACCAACACAATGATGCAACAACCAAGGTAGCACAGTAAAACAATGTCACGACAGGATGTGAAACATGTGTGGTACATGACATAGGATGATGCACCATGAACGGATGTGTACTGTCACAGGTCCCCTGTACAGGCGTGTGAGTGTCACGAAACAACCACCCCCACCATGTCCCGGGTGCCTGCAAGGTAAAACTCACACAGGCCCCTGAGACCCTGGTGGGGAAGGAGGTTCAGGGATATGCAGTCGGGACAGGTGTTGACACACTGGATGACTGGAATGAGTGGCAGGAGAGGGGAGGAGGAATGACACATGAAACTAGGGAATGCACGAAAATGTACTACCTGCATGAACACATACACAATCCAAACAAACTTGGACATCATTGTCATGGCCTTCTGTAGTCCAGGCTCAGGAGTGGTACGAACCATCCACCCCCTCTAGGGTTTTGGCGCCTGCAGGTTCGGGGCTTACACAGGCATCCGCAACCCCAGCGGGGAAAGAGGGTCAGGGAATGTTGCTTGGATAGGTACGGGAAGCAGGAACACCGGGTAGAGGGTACAGGGTTCAAAATTGCATAGGATCACGGGTGATTAGGGAGAAAAAACATACCAAATTGAACCACACATACATCCATGCATTAGTACACTCCCCAGCAAGCCTATGCAGAGCAGTTCGAAAGAAAAACAACAAGACACTTAGCTCTGGTTTTGAGTGCTGGCCTCCTGCCTGCGCACTCTCAGGTCCGGTTACAGGAGCACTGCAATGCTGCAAAGAGAGCCACAGTCAACAACCTGTACATGCCAATTACACAAAAACACAACACCAAACATGCCCCATAGCAACAAACTACTCTACAAACAGACAATCTGGTGTAGATGCTTCGTACCCATATATAACATCACCCCTGTGACGGGTCATACACAGTCAATGCAGTAAGTCAGGCGCTGGTGGGTGCGTGGCAAATGGAACACCAATGTGTCACAATTCACACAACATGCAATGTTCCCTGGGTAAGCAGACAGACCCATATAGCAAGCCAAGACTTCAGAGCAAGTTGCGTACCACCATGACCGAAACAAAGTTGGCAGTGCATTTATCATAAAGTACATGGAAAAGACATGCACTGCACCCGAGTATGTCCCTTGCTGTATGTCCCTGTGAGCTGCCCCTTTCCATGTCTCGGAAGGCTACATGGTTGATACAAGTGCCTCAATGGACCTTGGTGTACCGGAGGGTATGTGCCACTGCCCCTGCATGTGTCCCAGACAACCCTACTATCAACAGCCATCAGTCCACCAACACATCTGAGCTGTATTGTGTGCTTCAACACCAATATTCGTCTAAGCTCACCCTCAGTGCTGTGACTAAGCCTGCATGTGCAACTCGCCTGGTGCAAGCTTTGCTGTGTCGTGGCCCCCCTGTGCTGCTCACCTTGCCTGGAGTTCCTTGGAACATGTCAGCAGTTCTAGGATGTGGGTCTGCAATCCCTGTGCCTCTGCTTGTGCACACATGTGCATGTGGGCACCAACAAACGGGTCCAAAATTCCGTCGTCCAATGGGCCATGTCTGCTGGCAAAGGTGCTCTGGAGGCTCATCCCCCTGCAGAAAGGGCATGAAACACATGATTAATGCTTCAAAGTCATCTGTGTGTGTCTCATCAGGCATCTCATTACTTGACCATATCAGAGAGTCACATCACAAATCACACCATCAGTCCGTCTTTCACATCCAAAGTGTGGAACAATATCTACAGCATGAATTGCAACAAGCACGAGTACAGGAAAGATATGAGACATACTACACAATGCATAGCAATAAATGTACACATTAATCATGACACACCCCATCTAGCAAAAGCTGAACAGTGGACAATAACACCAAAATCATCCCCACTAGGGGTGTCAACACAAGTCACACAGCACCAGACATGCCACAGATATGACAGTCCAAAGCCCTTTTGTACTATTCTGTAAGACCAAACGGTCCTTGCGAGCCCATGGATAAGGGAGGCAGGAGTGGCATATGTGAGTCAAGGACCCCAAGCAGCAAACACATACACAAGACAAGCCTGAAGGGCCCAGCTGGAACAGACAGTGGATGCCTTCAAAAGCCACAAAGCACCGCACTGTCACATGAAAGCACAATAGACTAGCAATTTTAAACTAAATCAACTATTAACTAATTACACTAACTATGGAAAACCTACATTACCTAATTAAACTAACTATCAAACAGAAACTTAACTAACTAAACTAAAAGAAAAATCAAAAATGGTCACATACGACCTGGTGGGGAGGGGAGGCACCCAGGAGGGGGGAGGTACAGGGTGCTGCTCAACATCCACATGCGATGATGCTGAGCCAAAAAAAAAAACTCCATGGGCTCAACGCCTGCACAGCCCGACCTTTGTGGAAGATAGATGGTCGTCCGAGTCTGGCTCATCCTGTAAAGGAGGACGTGGCACAGTAGCCTGGCCACGCCTAGCCGCAGCTTGCCCCTCGTCGGCAGCAAGTCTGCCTGACGGGTGAGCCTGGTTCTGTGTGGCGATGTGACGTAGGTCTGCATGCAGAACCTCACGTGATACACGTGCTTCCTCTTGCAAGGTAGCAAGTGTAACACGGAGTTCCTCCTGCAAGGCCTGGCTGGACAACCGCTGCACCTCCCGGCAAGCCTGTAGCTCAGCCGAGATGGTACGCTCAAGCTGTGCAAACCTCTCCTCTGCCTGCTGCCTCTGGGACATCATAAGGACACCTAGAGTGGATCTGAGGGAAGCATATTCCTCCCTCAGGGCATCCATGTGCGCCTCTGCGTGAGCAGCAATTGCTTGACGTAGAGAGAGACAACATTTCAGCCTGGCGTGCCCTGTCTGAGGCCGCCATGCCCAGCCTGAGCGAGCGGGCCGTGGACCGTGCCGCCTGCTGCTGGAGAAGCACCTGCCTAGCAGGGGGGGAGCACAGATCGGGCCACACGCTCCATGCTCTCAGCGATGTTCTCCATTGCTGTCCCCTGCCATTCGGAATTGGCAGTCATGTCTTGCTCCCACTGAGTATACAGCGGTTGCACGCGGCGACCGCGTTGCCGGGCTTGACCCCTGCGGGACCCAAGGACTGGGGGTCCTCGCTGTGTTGGCACCGCCCGCGCTGCACGACTACATGCCCCTATCGACGTGATGTCCCAGGCACATCAGTGACTGGTGTGGAGGGTGACACTGCGTCCCGATCCACCACGGGCGGAGGAACCAAGATTGTCTGATCCCTCAGTGCAGGGGTCGCAGACAGAGGAGTGTCCACATCAGAATCACTCACCCCTGACACATGGACTTGATGCTCATCCAACTCAATATGGACGTCAGAGTCGTCATCAAGGCTGGACTCATAGGCAGCCAGAGACAAGATGGACTGCAGCACTTGGGGGTTTTCGTGGCCTACCACCCCACGACCCCCACTGGTGCCGGGTTGATGTGGTGTTACCAACCCTGTGTCTGGCATGACAACAGCATCCTCCGCCTCCATTGCGTCATCAGCTGAAAAATAGAGAGAAAAAAGGTCACTACACATGTCAGAAGCACACGACACACACAAACACCGAGAGCAAACGCATCCGGCAGACATGTGACACACAACATATAACCTGGCATGCATGCTGGGTCAACTTTGAATAGCTTCTGTGATCAGACCTGTTGAAAGGTGGCAGTTTCCATGGAAGTGGGTCTATGCAGTGCAGAAAATGTGTACGCCACTCACTACCTACATGTACAAGCACTCCATGGTGTGTGCGAGGAAATGTGAAGGCAATGCAATGTCAAATTCAGACATCACGTGCATTGTGCATTCAATGTGTACCATATCTAGAAGCCAAGCACCCCTCCACCCCAGTACCAAAGCAGGGATGCCTAGCATGGTATCAAAAGGCTGACCATACACCTGTGTATTGACAGGCAGTGTTGACTGGCATCAACAGCTTAATGTGATTCAAATGACAACACTGCAAATGATGCTGGGACAGTAGGCAGGACACATGATGAAAACTCCGGAGGCCGCCCACGTGTGAAGAAGACACAACAAGAGTTGGACAGAGTCATTGGCCATTGAACAGGCTGAGGCCTGTGAGCCACACAGATTGTCAGAGCCTAAACATGTGTGCAACGCAGGACTGAGCCACAGTTGACATGGGAAGGCTGATGAGATGGCAGGCAATGTATGTAACCAAGGACTTATATTACAGTCATCATCCAGTCAAGGACACATAGGGGCATGCGTGCAATGCACATGGAGCCTGAATGGGCACTCATGTCCCTGCGGGACATCTGACCCATGCACAGTACAAGTGAGATACCCTGCATCGAGTACTAAGGCTGTACCACACGGCATATGTCTGGCAGATTCTACGCTGGAAGTTAGCATCTACACAGGACACATGAACAAGAAACTACACATTGGCAAGATTGAAGCAGACCAGTGCAAAGGTGGAACTGGGGTGCAGAGTGGCGGAGGAGGGGCAAGGGAGCATGCCTACATGGAGTCCCGCATGCAGGCAGAGGAGACATGCATGACGGAAGCATTGCATTACTTACACATCAGAACCATGTACACGTCACATGTAGCAGCAATCATGCACAACACATCCCACAAGTGAAACACACACGTCCTCAACAAACACGCATCAACACTCACTGGACTGCGCATCAAAGTCCAGCATCTCTCCCACTCCTTCGACCAATTCAGGTGGAATGAACTCCGCAACGAGAGCCTCATGCGGAGTGAGCTCTTCCTCCTCTGGTGCAGGCCCACCGCCAGTCACCAGAGTCAAGTTGTAATTAGAGGCACGCTTAGCCTTAGTGCTGCGCTTGATGTCATTCCAACGCTTTTTGCACTCTTGCGCCGTGCGAACCTCATGGCTGAATGAACTGACATGTTCCGCAACATGCTTCCAGTGGGTGTCACGTTGGGCAGCCGTAGTCTGACTATTGGCACCCACTAGCATGTCACGGCTGTGGCCCCGCACGTAGTCCACGAGGAAGTCCAGTTCCTGCTTACAGAAAGGCTTCTTCCTCGACGTGCAGGAGGTTGTGGCTGTGTGTGGGGTCCCAGCCTGTGCTGCAGGTCCAACCTTCCTCCTCTTGGACTGTGGCGCAGACCCTGGCTGGCTAATGCCGCCCTGACCAGTATGGCCAGTGGGTTTGGTGGATTGAGCCAAGGGAGTGGCAGGTGGAGGGATGACCAAAGGCCTGACTCGTGTCAGTGGCAGCTGGGTGCCCACTAATGGACCCTGCGCAGCAACATCAGCTGTGGCAGGGTCATTGACCGCAACGGTCCTGGTTGGCAGACTCACAACCGGGGTGCTGTTGGGTGCATCTGCCCCTGCGCTTGCCAACACCGGGCTGTTCGGGGCAGCAAATGACATGACTGCCCCAGGGACACGTGTCTTGGTCTGAGCAGCCCGGCCTGCCCCTATGGTTTCCCCCCCGGCCTGTTGGAGATCTACCAAGGGCTCTTCAAGTGCCAACGCAGCCTGCGCTGGCAGACCCTGAGCCTGGGTGGCGGTGTCCACAGCTGCACCTGCAGCTACCACTACCCTTGGGCCCGTGGCAGTCGATGGAACGGACTGCCGGGTCGAACGGGTGCCAGTGCCAGATGCAGGAGCTGCATCCCCCGGAACCACAGGAGGTGGTGGCATGACTGCACCGACACATGGCACAACATTGTGCTCAAGTGGCGCACCCCTGCCTCTTCCCCCTCTGTGGCCGCCCTGGACACCCTGGAGTCCCCCTACTCCCTGGTCACCACAGCCACGTCCCCGACCACGCCCGCCACGAGGAGGACGCCCAGCTGAGGAGCCCCTCGCCTTTGGTGGCCTCCCAACCATGGCACTGATGTAGAAGTGCTGGCATAGATGGAGTGGTGCCAATGGGAGGTGTACACCACAATTGACCTGGGCAATTGGGGTGAAGGGGGTGGGAAGCAAGATGTTAACAGCTCCCCTGCACCTGCAAGACTGTATGTAACCCCGGTGATGTGGTGACGGGTCACGCAACGCTCAGGCTCCCCAAAACTGCAGTAAAACCGTGCACGCAACCCTGCAGCCTACGTGCGTGGATTCAACCTCCTGCAGTACGCGGTGGTACCCAGTAACACGAATAACGCGTACGCGTGGGACACACAGGCTACTATGACATCGAAAATGGGTGCGATACACAGGGGCACCCGCAGTGGGAAAAAGAGCGTGTGCGACTCACCGTCTGACTAGCGCGATGCAGAAAAACACGCGTAGCCAATACCCCCGCCAAAAGAAGAGATACGTCCTTGATAGCTGTGAAGTTGTGATGGCGCGCAAAACAACAGGAAGCAGCAACACACGTCGGTCTCCACGAAAGGCACGTACAGCGAACTGCTGGGCCCGCTCACCTTTAACCCATGCTGAGGGAAACGCACGCGCGCGTCACGTCACTTACGCACATGGGCCCTTTCCTCATATTACACGCGGACGTGCAGTTTTTCACGCGCGCTGAAATGCCCATGCATGCCTGTACGCGTCACGTCACAGGGGCGCTTGCGCTTGAGGGGCCTTCTGTCCAATGAAAATGCGTATGCGTGCAGACGCGCTTACGCGCTAAGGGCCTTTCCTCGAATTACACGCTGACATGCCGAATTTTCACATGCCAAATCACTCCGTATCAAGCTGGCCACGCGTAAGCACACGGAAGACCACGCTCCTGCCCAGAAGGCCAAACTACTGCCCCCCAGAGCCCCGAGCACGCTCCCACCTGCCATCTGCTGCTGCCTGACTGCCTGCTGCCCACGTGCCCTGCCATTTGCTGCCTGCACATCAGCCAGGGGTGCTGTTGCTGTGACCACCCCTGCTTGAACCGAAGACTCCTGACTGGGATTCCATCGCTCCACAGCCCAGCCCCAGGACCCAGTTGCCCACCCACTCCTGCCTCTGGGGTTGTCATTTCGGGGCAAACACCATCTGAGACCACTGACAACCCCCGGCCAGAGAGGCAGAGGGCACCAGCTTCAGTGCACCGAAATTGGTGTCCTGGTGGAGCAAGTCCTGGGGCAGTATGATGCCCTCTTTGGAAGTTCCCGCGCCGACCAGGAAGGACGGACTCGGATCTGGACTGACATCGTGACTGCCATCAACGCGGAGGGGGTGGCAGTCCGCGACTTACAACATGTCAAGAAGCGCTGGGAGGACTTCAGGTCCAAGACCCTGAACAAGGCCCGGTGCCTCTTGAAGGCAGCGGATGCCAAGGGGCGCCGGGGCCACTTGTCGGAAGAACAGATGAGGGTCCTGGAATGCATATCCCCAGCGCTCCACGTCCAGGTCCTTGAGAGGCAGACCCGTCTGGAGTCGAGCGGTAAGTGTACATGCATCCTGATTGTGAGATGTGCGTGTGGTGATTTTTCAGTAGTGTGCAGGTTGCACATCTGTTTGTATGGGGTCGAGTATGGGTGGGGGTGTACAGGGCTGTGGGGCTAACACATGCGAGGGCTGGAATGTGTGAGACATGGATGGTGCTTGTGTGTTGGCTTGCATGCCAAATGCAGTTGTGAGGGCACACATGTTTGGATGAATGTGTATGTAAGTTGACATGTCCGTGATGTCACGCATGTATGTTGTTTTCAGCTGCATGTATCAGCACTGTGTACATGTGCATCTGTGTGTATTTGACAAGGGTGCAACAGTGATGCAACATAGATGCATGTGACAGCGGTATGTGGAAGCCTGATCGGCAGATGTGACATGGATGCCCATCTGAACACTACGACACTTGGCAGAGGTGTACACATGCATGCAAGTGTGGTGGTGTGTGTACATGTGTGGTGCACTTCCTGTGTTGCATGTGATGTGTGGCTCACCTTTGCCTGCTCATGCTGTTTTATGTGTATGGATGGTGCTGGCAGTTGCGATGTGGCTGTGGTATGGCTCATGTGTGCGAGTTGAAATGACATGTGTGTTGGGGAATGTGATGACATGTCTGAGGTTTGCCAATGCCACTCATGTACAACTGTCATGTGTGTATGTGTCCATTGTACAGTGCCCTGATGCCTGTGTTTTATTTCTCCCTGTCTGCAGCGTCAACTGATGAAGAGGGCGGAGAAGGTGCTGTGGAGCACATCGGCGGGGATCCCACCGCCAGCCGGAGACGCAAGGCCCGGCTCCCCTCCCATGTTGTCATCTCGTCGGGGAGTGAGGAGTCCGGTGCCGCGTCCCAGGCCGCAGCTGCCGGGGGGAGGTCCAAGAGGCGGAGGTTGGAGTTGGACTCCTCGGCAGCAGAAGGGGCAGCTGGGACCCCACAGGGCCCAACAGGGGAAGATGGCACGGAGTCATCCAGTTTGGTGGGGGGTTTGGTGGAGGAGGAGGCCGTGCAAGCAACAGAGACGGGGTCTGGAGGTGGGGATCCCACTGGTGCTAGTGGTGCAGTGCAGGACCAGGGACAGGAGGCAGCACAGGCCGCCGTGGAGGTGCCTGTGTGCAATCCTGTCCATGATCCTGTCCCTGCATCATCTTGCACCAGCAGGGATGCCTACCTCCAGACCCGTTTTCAGGCCGGGGATAAGCTCACGACAACTGGCCTTCCTCTGCCTGCGGACGTGGCTATCCGGGTTCGGGTTGAGCCTGTTCTGACTGGTGTGGCGTTGCGTCAACGGGCCATGCGAGGTGACCTGCAGTCTTTTCATGAGGAGACTGCACGTCATCTCAAATGGCTCGTTGACCACGTCATCCTGCTGGGAGAGGTCACCCAGGCCGGATTCCTCCGTATGATGGGGCTTGCTATGACCCCCTCCTCAACTGAACCCCCTACGCGCCAGTCGTCCTCCGTGCCATCTTCCCACCCATCAGTCACCTGGGTGCCGGCCAGGCTGGTGGAGGAGGCATCCCTGCCACAGTCGGGAGTCGGACGTCCAGCAGGGGTGGCCACATCAACGACTGCACCCCAGCCAGCGGAGGATGTGCAGGCAGCAGGAGGCAGTGCACGGGCAGAGGCACAGCAGCAGCAGCAACGTGGTGGGAGCCATGAAGGCTCGGGGCCTTCAACATCGGAGGGGCAGGCATCGGCCAGAGGGCAGGAGGACCCAGGACAGAGAGTTTCTTCCATGTGGCAGCGGTTGGGCCACGCCATAGATGCGGAGCGGCAGCGGGCGGAAGAGGCACGGCTCACAATGGTCAGGGCGGAGAACTCCATGCGGAGGGCCCTGAGGCGGGCCGAGTGCCTCGAGGCAATCCGCAGGGGTTTGGAGGTGGACACGTCGACGCCCCTGCGGACCCTCGGGGCCATGGAGGAGGAACGCCTCTGGGACATTGAGCAGGAGTTCGATGATGCCCTGGCCCGGGACATCCAAAAGTGAGCCGTCAAACTAGCCCGCTGCCCTTGTATATAGTTATGTAGGTAGTGTTAGGTTTCATTTTTTTGGGATTTATTTTGGACCTTTTGGACATTGGCCACATTTTTGTATATAGTTTATTTTATTAGTTAGTGTAGTTAGATAGGTTTCCTTTCTTTTGTTGGGATAATGGACCCTGGCTTGTTCATATGTACATAGTTCACTGTTGGATTGTATTTTTCTTTCACATTTTAACCATGGAGCAATTGCTTTCTTTTTTATTTCCCATTGGATTTTGTTTTGTGGACAGTGACTTTGGACACCATTACTTTGGATTTTGATTTTTGGTTTTGCTTTTTTTGACGGACATGCTTCTTTTCATTTTTGTACATTCCCATTTATGTTTCTTTATTTTTGATTCTATTTATGTTTCCTTTAATACATATTTTTTTATCAAACTTCAATGTGTAGTATCATCTCATTGGTTTCATGCATATCATGATATGGGTTTTGAGATTCACTGACACCCATTGGGTGTATGTGAGGGAAATGTGTTTGTTTCGGAACTTGCAATTGGTGTTCTGTCATGTAATTGCCAATTATGAGTGGGTGGATGGAATACTCGGGTGGGTGTTTTGCATTTGGTGGCTGACCATAGGGACCAACGATCTAGATTGTGATGACATGTTGGCTGGGGAACATGAGTTGCACATGGGTGGGGGCCTGGTGGTGGGTGCCCCTGCACTGCTGGGGGTGGGGGTGGTGGGAACATGAGTTGGACATGGGTGGGGGCCTGGTGGTGGGTGCCCCTGCACGGCTGGGGGGTGGGGGTGGGAGACATGGGTGGGGGCCTGTTGGCAGGTGCCCCTGCACTGCTGGGGGGTGGGTGTGGTGGGAGACATGGGTGGGGGCCTGGTGGAGGGTGCCCCTGCACTGCTGGGGGGGTGGGGGTGGTGGGGAACATGAGTTGGACATGGGTGGGGGCCTGCTGGCAGGTGCCCCACAGTGCTGGGGGGTGGGGAGGGTGGGAGACATGGGTGGGGGCCTGCTGGCAGGTGCCCCACAGTGCTGGGGGGTGGTGGGGGGGAACATGAGTTGGACATGGGTGGGGGCCTGCTGGCAGGTGCCCCACAGTGCTGGGGGTGGGGGGGGGGTGGGAGACATGGGTGGGGGCCTGCTGGCAGGTGCCCCACAGTGCTGGGGGTGGGGGGGTGGGGAACATGAGTTGGACATGGGTGGGGGCCTGCTGGCAGGTGCCCCACAGTGCTGGGGGGTGGGGGGGTGGGGAACGTGAGTTGGACATGGGTGGGGGCCTGCTGGCAGGTGCCCCACAGTGCTGGGGGGTGGGGTGGTGGGGAACATGAGTTGGACATGGGTGGGGGCCTGGTTGTGGGTGCCCCTGCACTGCTGGGGGATGGGGGTGGTGGGAGACATGGGTGGGGGCCTGGTGGAGGGTGCCCCTGCACTGCTGGGGGGTGGGGGGGTGGGACACATGGGTGGGGGCCTGGTGGAGGGTGCCTCTGCACTGCTGGGGGGTGGGGGTGGTGGGAGACATGGGTGGGGGCCTGGTGGAGGGTGCCCCTGCACTTCTGGGGGGTGGGGGTGGTGGGGAACATGAGTTGGACATGGGTGGGGGCCTGGTGGTGGGTGCCCCTGCACTGCTGGGGGGTGGGGGTGGTGGGCGACATGGGTGGGGGCCTGTTGGAGGGTGCCCCTGCACTGCTGGGGGGTGGGGGTGGTGGGGAACATGAGTTGGACATGGGTGGGGGCCTGGTGGTGGGTGCCCCTGCACTGCTGGGGGGTGGGGGTGGTGGGAGACATGGGTGGGGGCCTGGTGGAGGGTGCCCCTGCACTGCTGGGGGGTGTGGGGGTGGGAGACATGGGTGGGGGCCTGGTGGAGGGTGCCCCACAGTGCTGGGGGTGGGGGGGCGGGAGACATGGGTGGGGGCCTGCTGGCAGGTGCCTCACAGTGCTGGGGGGTGGGGGTGGTGGGGAACATGAGTTGGACATGGGTGGGTGCCTGCTGGCAGGTGCCCCACAATGCTGGAGGGTGGGGGGGTGGAGAACATGAGTTGGACATGGGTGGGGGCCTGCTGGCAGGTGCCCCACAGTGCTGGGGGTGGGGGGGTGGGGAACATGAGTTGGACATGGGTGGGGGCCTGCTGGCAGGTGCCCCACAGTGCTGGGGGGTGGGGGTGTGGGGAACATGAGTTGGACACGGGTGGGGGCCTGTTGGTGGGTGCCCGTGCACTGCTGGGGGTGGGGGTGGTGGGAGACATGGGTGGGGGCCTGGTGGAGGGTGCCCCTGCACTGCTGGGGGGTGGGGGGGTGTTAGCCATGGGTGGGGGCCTGGTGGAGGGTGCCCCTGCACTGCTGGGGGGTGGGGGTGGTGGGAGACATGGGTGGGGGCCTGGTGGAGGGTGCCCCTGCACTGCTGGGGGGTGGGGGTGGTGGGGAACATGAGTTGGACATGGGTGGGGGCCTGCTGGCAGGTGCCCCACAGTGCTGGGGGGGTGGTCGACATGGGTGGGGGCCTGCTGGCAGGTGCCCCACAGTGCTGGGGGGTGAGGGGGTGGGTAACATGAGTTGGACATGGGTGGGGGCCTGCTGGCAGGTGCCCCACAGTGCTGGGGGGTGGGGGGGTGGGAGACATGGGTGGGGGCCTGCTGGCAGGTGCCCCACAGTGCTGGGGGGTGGGGGGGTGGGGAACATGAGTTGGACATGGGTGGGGGCCTGCTGGCAGGTGCCCCACAGTGCTGGGGGGTGGGAGGGTGGGGAACATGAGTTGGACATGGGTGGGGGCCTGCTGGCAGGTGCCCCACAGTGCTTGAGGGTGGGGTGGTGGGGAACATGAGTTGTACATGGGTGAGGGACTGGTGGTGGGTGCCCCTGCACTACTGGGGGGTGGGGGTGGTGGGAGACATGGGTGGGGGCCTGGTGGAGGGTGCCCCTGCACTGCTGGGGGTTGGGGGTGGTGGGGAACATGAGTTGGACATGGGTGGGGGCCTGGCGGTGGGTGCCCCTGCACTGCTGGGGGGTGGGGGGTGGGAGACATGTTTGGGGCCTTGGTGGAGGGTGCCCCTTCACTGCTGGGCGGTGGGGGGTGGGAGACATGGGTGGGGGCCTGGTGGAGGGTGCCCCTGCACTGCTGGGGGGTGGGGGTGGTGGGAGACATGGGTGGGGGCCTGGTGGAGGGTGCCCCAGCACTGCTGGGGGGTGGGGGTGGTGGGGAACATGAGTTGGACATGGGTGGGGGCCTGCTGGCAGGTGCCCCACAGTGCTGCGGGGTGAGGGGGGTGGGAGACATGGGTGGGGGCCTGCTGGCAGGTGCCCCACAGTGCTGGGGGTGGGGGGGGGAACATGAGTTGTACATGGGTGGGGGCCTGGTGGTGGGTGCCCCTGCACTGCTGGGGGGCGGGGGGGTGGGAGACATGGGTGGGGGCCTGGTGGAGGGTGCCCCTGTGCTGCTGGGGGGTGGGGGTGGTGGGAGACATGGGTGGGGGCCTGGTGGAGAGTGCCCCTGGTGGCTGGGGGTGCAGGGGGCATGCGTTGGTGGGCAGTAGTGCAAGTTGACATGTGGGTTGGCTGGGGGGCATGGCCATGGTGGATGGGGTGCCTGCAGGACATGTGCAGGGTAGGCCCCTGTGGTGTGAACCACCTGCAGGGGCCGTGGAGGGTGTAGAGGGAACACCTGGGAGGACCCACACGTGCAATTCACGTGTGGTGCTCCCCGCGCAACCCTGTAATACACGTACCCTGATGGAATCGCTTGTGGAACTTCCCGCGCACCCCTGGAATACACGTACCCTGCTGATGTTGCGTGTGATACTTCCCCCGCACCCCGAAGTACACGTACCCTGATGAGATCGCGTGTGGAACTTCCTGTGCACCCCTGAAATACGCGTACCCTGCTCGCACGGGGCCAATCGCGCGTGGAACTTCCCGCGCACCCCTGAAATACACGTACCCTGCTGATGTCGCGTGTGAAACTTCCCCGCACCCCAAAATACACGTACCCTGCTGAAATCGCGTGTGGAGCTTCCCGCGCACCCCTGAAATACACGTACCCTGCTGGAATCGCGTGTGGAACTTCCCGCGCACCCCTGGAATACGCGTACCCTGCTCGCACGGGGCCAATCGCATGTGGAACTTCCCGCGCACCCCTGAAATACACGTACCCTGCTGATGTCGCGTGTGAAACTTCCCCCGCACCCTGAAATACACGTACCCTGCTGAAATCGCGTTTGGAACTTCCCGCGCACCCCTGAAATACGCATACCCTGCTGAAATCGCGTGTGGAACTTCCCGCATACCCCTGAAATACACGTACCCTGCTGGAATTGCGTGTGGAACTTCCCGCGCACCCCTGAAATACGCATACCCTGCTCGCACGGGGCCAATCGCGTGTGGAACTTCCCACGCACCCCTGAAATACACGTACCCTGCTGATGTCTCGTGTGAAACTTCCCCCGCACCCTGAAATACACGTACCCTGCTGAAATCGCGTGTGGAACTTCCTGCGCACCCCTGAAATACGCGTACCCTGCTGAAATCGCGTGTGGAACTTCCCGCGCACCGCTGAAATACACGTACCCTGCTGGAATCCCGTGTGGATCTTCCCGCGCACCCCTGAAATACGCGTACCCTGCTCGCACGGGGCCAATCGCGTGTGGAACTTCCCGCGCACCCCTGAAATACACGTACCCTGCTGAAATCGCGTGTGGAACTTCCCGCGCACCCCTGAAATACACGTACCCTGCGGCAATCGCGTGTGGAACTTCCTGCGCACCCCTGAAATAGGCGTACCCTGCTCGCACGGGGCCAATCGCGTGAGGTACTTCCCGCGCACCTCAGTGATACACGTAGCCCGCTTGCTGTGCTGGTACAGGGTTAGCGCAGCCCTTTGCGCTGGATTGGGGATTTTGATGGCTTTTCCCTGCGCGAGAGGCGTTCTTGGGGGTGTAACTGGCGCTGCTGCAGGGTCGCTGCGCCACTGTGCGCCACGGCTGGTTTTGGTGGCTGGAATCCATGAATACGCTGTGCGCGGAAATGGATTTTAGCGCACGCGGCTGGCGCAGGGATTCGCACGCGCACACTGTGCGCCAGCCGCGTGCGCCACTTGTGCGCTGAATTCTATGAATTACCCCCTTAATCCATGTACAAACTATGCCTCTGTACTCAGACATGTGCAAAGGAGTCCAAACCTTTAGGATATCCCCTTGCCCAAGAATTACACACACATGAACTCATTCACTGACTTCCCACATGTGCACACAAAATGCACATGCATTTAAACATAACCAAAATCTCAATCCTGATATTTAAGAAAACTCAGATTACACTATACTTTCACACACACAGGATAGCATACTGGCCTTGGATATACTATCCGACAAAGTCAGTACTTCCCTTAGACATCAAGTATGCTACTTGCCAGGCTGCAAGGAAACTAGCCTATTTAACAGCATTTGGCTTATCAAATATGGTGGGTTTAGCAAACATAGAGAGTGAAGCTTTAGTGGTTTACAAAACAAAATCTTACACTCTGCATTGTGTAAAACCAGAGATATTGGTTCTTCCAATCCCAGGCGAACTGGTGGCCATAATGGACTGGAATCCACATAAAGGTTTGATTAGCTGACATGCAACCCATTATCTTCACATTCTGTAACCGCATACTCAGAAGCAGCCATAGACCTTGGTAGAAACAATAATAATGTTAGCATACACAATGTTCTCCACCACCAAAGTGGAAACACATAAATGTACCAAGCAGCTTGGAAACAAAATATGCTCTCAAAATCATTATTCAGAAATGCTCTCTTCAACTTAAAAAGACCAACTCTCTTGTACAATATGTTTCCAGGGCCCCTCTAATGTGTATCCTCGAGAGCAATGATAGAGAGTCAAATCTCTGTCATGCCTTACCTAACAATGGACCACAGAGAGCAGACATGTAGCAGAAATCAGCTTGACAGAACCACTTCTGTATGGCAGATTACTTGAACCACTATGCAGTCACCAGTGGCTGCCTGTCTTTACCAGAGACAGAGGGCCACCCACATGGGGTTGATATAGAAAACCCCAGACCATCCCAAGAACTCTCAGAGATCTGCCTGAACTGTCACAATGCCTGCTTGAGTTGAATCCCAGTGGCGCCTGTAGGCATAGAAAGAGCATGGTATGTATGATACTGACAGTCCCACGATAGTGTTAGCTGTTTCATTGCTAGAAGCACCCATCATTTCCTAAACCAAACAATACATTGGGTACCGACCTTGAGCAATTGGTTTGATGTGGAGGTGAGAGGACTGCCAGAGACAGAAGCAGATGCAGATGTTTCACTATTAGAGCTTGTAATGGATCTGTCTCTAAACTTGGTGAAGAGCAGTAATATGAGGAAGAAGTCCCTATTCTGCTTCAAAATTTAAATTGATGTCTACCATAAATGTGCAATCTCCCACAGATGACAGGTTCCAACAAATATAAGTATGAACAAAGACAGATCTACAGATATAGAAAGGTCACTCAAATATTATACCCCATCCATACACATATCCAGGCTTATAAATCTCAAATCCACATGCAAAGAAATACACAAACATACTTTAAAAAAAATGTGTGTATCTGGTCTATTATAATCCTTTACAAAATTAACAAGAATACGATGAAAACAGTAAAAATAATGTAGACACAACTGAAAATTCAAACTTTAGATTGACAATTAATTTAAGAACAAAGATCCTATATTAAAACAAATCACCATATGGCAATTTGATCAACAATAAAAGCATGAAAGTGAAAAAAATAAGATAAATCAATTCATCAAATTGTAATGCAACTACATAATTTGTGATTCGACGTAATTAAGAAAATGATATAGAGATAGAATCAAAACAATGTTCTCACCCCACATCAGTCTAGACCAGAAGAGGTTTTGCACATGATCATGCTCAAAATGTATTTCATATTTGAAAAATCTACCCCTACTGTGAGTAAAATATAGACAGTCAATTATCCAATGTCGCAATGTTTGAAGACATTTTGTTTTTTTACAGAATTGACAGTCGGTAGACGTCCGTGAATCCTTAAAAGAGACACAATTTTCATTATGTTCTCTAGTAGAAATTGGATTTAGGCAAGAACGCATGTAAAGTGCTGCTTTGTTGCATGGGAAGCATTTCAGGTAGGTACTAAGTTGATGGTTTATCCCGGGAAAGCTAGCATATTCTTTAAATAAGCTATACGTCCCTGTAAGGTCAATAGTACATCAGCAATCTAATCTAAGGAGGTTTTTTTACCATTAAAGGGAAGATTAGTGAGTTCTTCTTTGGTGGAATTAATTTCATTGAGGAGTGAAAGCATCTTCTGTCTGTATCTATTCACTGAAGTGGAACAGGCATCTAACATCATTGATCCCAAATCCTTAAATAGGGAATTCCGTGGAGGTAATACAAATTTAGCAAAGCTAGAGAGTTGCTTCCAATGATAGCTAGCATGCAAAGAGATAAGTCTCAATGAATGCCTTATAATAGCATTTGGCATCAATTTGGCAAGACGGAAGACCTCTTTCCAGACCCAACCCTGTAGATAATTCAAATAATCACCCAAGTCAAGTAAAAATATATCTAGGCCGTACAGCAATATGGACAACATTTTCTTCGGATAATATTGTAAGAGTGGGAGTAGAAAAAATGTACACAACCTTGCATAAAGACATTTCAGGCCTGATTCACCGAACGTTTTCCAATGGGGTTTTGCCATTATAAAACACCACTGTCAATTAGACCCTTCATATGTGCTGCCAAAGGTCGAAGCTTTTCTAACAAGTAAGTCTTCCACATACTTAAAGAAGATGTATTAATAAGATTGTATCCCAAATATCGCAGTTGCACAACTCAGTCTATTTGGTCATTTCCAATATTCCATAGCATGGTTGTAAACTTGTGGACTCCAGAAAACATAACCATTTTGGATTTAAAAGAATTAACTTGCAAGTAGTTTCCTGATGCATACTGAAAAAAAAGATTCAGTTTGACTTGCAGGCCACAAACCGTCAT
This sequence comes from Ambystoma mexicanum, assembly GCF_040938575.1. Lineage (NCBI taxonomy): Eukaryota > Metazoa > Chordata > Amphibia > Caudata > Ambystomatidae > Ambystoma > Ambystoma mexicanum. Next base: position 1,012,704,504 of record NC_090928.1, read on the forward strand.
GTCAAAGAGAATTGGGTCATCGGCAAAGGTAAGCCATTACAACCTTTCCTGCCTAGCCTGACCGATGTTATATTAGGAGCATTCCACAATTATTCAATATCACTGAGATTTAAGTTGAACAAAGTTGATGCCAAAATACAGCCTTGTTTTACTCCCATAAAGATTGCAATGGGTCTAGTAAGTGCTCCCTCTTTGGAAATCCTAACCCTAAATGTTGTGGTTTGATGTAAGAGAGACACAAACTGGATTAGCTCTAGGGGATCTTAAACCTCACTAATGTATTACAAAGGACAGATCTAATAACAGAATCGAAAGCAGATGACATGTCCAGGGATGACATATAAATTGGACCGGATTGCCTGTGGTTTACATTGTGCAGAAGGTGAGCCAAAATGGTGGCATTTAACAATGTTCACATATTCTTTCTAAAACCAACCTGGGAGTGTGAAAGAATTTCTGACTGCTGCAACACAGTTTCAAGTTCCCTGGGGAGCAATAGGCCAAACACCTTTGAGGATGTGTCAGTGAGAGCTATGAGCCTATAATCTGCTGCATCTAAGACGGTCCTCTTTTTAGAAAATGGGAATTATATTGCATTGTACACATGATGTTGGAATACAATTGTACATGAATATGTGATCAAAATTGATTTTCAAAACTGTGGCCCATACTATAGGGTAATTCTTCAAAATTAACAACAGAATACCATCGGGGCCAGGAGCTCTCGATGGATTCAACTTGGATGTAGCCCATTTAATGTCCTCCTCATCCCAGTTACAGATGCCTCAAATACACGACACATACATATAAACATGTCCACACACATATAAGCATGTGGCTATATCTACAATCATACATACGCATTTACCTTCAGTAAACACTAATAGAAATACAAACCCTCTAATGCACAAACACTTTTATGGTATAACACGTTCACATCCCTCACACATCACTTTAGACTCACCCCACAGACAAACATGTGCACACACATCGAATGATAACAATTAAACATTGGAACATCCTAGCACAATATAGCAATGCTATTCAGGGTGGACCTAAGATAATACATATACCAAATAACTAAATGCAGTAGTCAAAGTGGTAGACACAATGTTGTCCTTGCATTAACAGGAACGCAACTACATTGTACCATCTGCAGAGAGATAGACAATCTTATTTTACAAAACTCGAGAATTGCATGGATGTGATCTAAAACCTGTGCACCTAGGTGATGTGGATACCCTTGCATGCAATTGTAAATGACCACGAGGTGAAGTGGACAAGTAAAGAATAAACATGAGGCAAGCTCACTTTTACGCTTCCCATTTTACACTCTTGTGGAAAAGTAAATAATGCCCAAAAATAAGCTCAGAAGGCATTGTCAAAAATGGATTCCTATGGAATCTGGTTGTTCCTTGAACAGGTGCAAAACCGAGGCAGATTCCATAGGAATTTATCTGTTGTACACCTGCATGAAAGTCTCAGGTATTTATAAGACGCTATGCCTTAAGACATGAAGGCGCTGTTACATGATCAGTTAGTCACATGACAGAATTCGCTTTTTCACATACAGTATTAATCAAGCATCAATGTTTTTTTCAGTTTCACATTACCCCTGGACTGAGCGAGTATTTTGCAATCCACACTAAGCAAACATCAAAGTATTAAGCGATCTCTGTAAAATCTAATAAGTGTGCTCGGCTCGCAAGGTAGGCTGGAGTAGGTTCCAATATTTATCCTTGCTGCAGTGATATGTTCAGATTTGGGGATGTTCAGTGCTGCTCTATGTGCGCTGTTCTGAATAACCTGCTTCTTCCGAATGTTGTTACAGTGGTACCTGCCAAAAGGGCTTTACAATAGTCAAGCCTAGATCCTAAGGTGGCTTGGGCTATTGTAAGGCAGATGTCAGGGGAGAGGAAAGGTCTGCATGCATTGATTAATTTAGTTGTGTAGGCGGCAGAGGAGTTTATGGCACTAACTTGCGGTCAGAGAGATGGGGTGGCATCCAGATAGACGCCAGGTGTCTCCACAGAATGTGAGACTGGGATTGGGATATTGTCAATGTTAAAGGAGGAGTACTGAGGATCAAACCTCTTGATCACCAATGGGGGTCCCACCAAAAGGACCTCAGTCTTATCATTGATCAGGCATAGACAGTGTGTGGCAATCCATGCCTGGATGGTCATGTAGACATAGTTTAGGGTGGTGGAATCCTTGTGGTAGTTGCCAGAGAGGGGAGTATAATTTGTGTATCGTCAGCATAGTTTGTACAGGATATGCCAATTGAATCTAAGAGGGCAAATAGTGGTATAGTGAATATGTTATACCAAGTTGGGGAAACACAAGATCCCAGACGTACACTACAGGTGATGGGTGCAGGGGGCGGGGCGCTGGCATTTCCCGCACACACTCTAATTGATTAATCCCCTAGGAAGGAGGCAATCCAGGTTGTGGCCTCAGGAGAGAAGTTAGCTGAAGAGGATAGGCGGTGACCCAGAATTGGTGGTCCTTCAGATCGATCACTGCTGATAGATCAAGGAGTAGCAGTAGGGCAGCCTTGTCTTTGTCCCTAATTTCGACAATCTTGGCCTTTAGGTCAAGTAGTGATGACTCAGTCCTGTGGCCTGAGAGGAAATCGGACTGGTGCATAGCCAGGATATGGTCGGTATCAGGGTATTGCTGGATGTGCAGATAAGCTGCTCTGTCCATAATTTCTAGCAAGAAAGGGACAATTGTGATTGGGCAGTAGTTAGTTGGAATTGTGGGGTCTAGCAAGGGTTATTTAATAAGACAGAGCATGCATACTTCCTTAAGGCTTGTAGGGACTATGCCAGTGGAGAAGATGGCGTTGATGAAGGAGGCAATAAGGGGCGCTAGGGTCTAAGAGCAATCTTTGATAAGGCTCACTGGGCGGATGTCTCCTTTACATGGAGATAATTTAAGAAGTTTTGGTTTGCATTTATCTTCATAGACATTGGTGATGTGAAAAAATGGGAAGATCTTTATGACTGGTAATGGAGGGAGACGTGGCTGTTGGAGATGCTTGAAAGGGTTTGATCAGGGATTGTTTGGCATACATTTTTCTGTGCAAGATGTCAATTTTGGCGAGCATGGCATTTTGAATATTGGTGCACCACGGGTAATCTTTGGATATAGTGACTGGGGAGTTGGTGGGGGTTTCCAGTTTCCTGAGAATAGTTATGATCTCACAGGTGTTCGATTTAGCATTGGCAATGAGGGTATTGTAGGTGAAAGATTTGGCAGAGATAATAGATTATTTGAAGTGTTTGGCTGTGACAGTGAACAGTAGCTTCTTGGCTTCTGATGGTGATTTCTTCAAGTTGGCTTCTGCTAACTATTTATTGGAACTGAGCATTTTGAGTTCTGGGGTGATGGTTTTAAAGTTTTAGTGGTTTAGTAGGGCAATGGTGCCAATGGCTATAGTAACGGTTTTGGCGTAAAGGTCCGCAAGTGTGTTAGGGTCTGTGGCGAAAGGGGGCTCAGGTAAGAGTGAGATGAGCAAGGGAGCGAGGGAGCGAGCCGCTCCTTGGTGAGGTTTCTGGAGCTACAGGATAGAGTTGGGGGCAACAGGATAGAAATAGGCGTAGAGTGCCCAGTAGGCGAGATGGAGAACTGCACTATGTTTTGGTCAGACCACGGGCAAAGGATGTTGATGTGGATAGCGACCTGACAGTTGTGGTCTGCAATCCAATCTAGGATGCAACCTTTGTTGTGTGTGGGGGTGCTGATAAATTGTTGGAAACCCAGAGCGCTAAGCGCTAAGCGAGTTGTAGAGTGATGTGGCTATTGGACCAGCAGGGTCATTGTATCCTACGTTGAATTCTCCCAGGAGATGGAGAGGGACTTCACAGCAGATATCTTATTTCCGCTCTGTACCCCTTCTCCCAAACATCACCACACCAAAATGATGCAGCACCATACATTGAGGCATACAAGAATTGGACCTTACTTTTAATGCTCCGTTTAATGCACTGCCTCATTTAAAATGAGGATGGCAGTCATTCTTTTTAAAGGAGCCAGTGGTAGATCAAGAGTCTCGTTCTTCTAAAAGTATTTCATATGGGATAAATATCAGGATTGTTTAAATAGTTCCTTAAAACAGCTGGGCCCTTAAGTGCTACTGCAGAGTGTGGGGTGTAATCAAAGCCCCAAACTAACCGATCTGAAGGGCCCATTGGAAATATGACCTGCCAGCACTTAAAACACAACTTTCACACCAGGAATTCACCTATTAAGGTGGACTCTGTGGTATCTGCATGTAATACATGGATGGGCCATGTGCAAAGGCCTACCTGTCATTACAAAATCAAAAACAACATTTTAATTGACAAAGGTAGAAGAAATGCAAAGGTCCCTCTCACAAGAAAAACAGGAATTTGAACACTGACACAAAAACGTCTTTGCATGTGTTTTGGCAAGTTAAGACAAGACATGAGAAAAATGTCCCCCTGCCAACATAAAGATGTCAAGGAAAAGACATGGTGTGTGTTGAGAAAAAGTAAGGTAGATTATGCTTCACATGCAAAATACCAGAAATCATTTGAAAAGTAAAGGCAACTTTGTTGCAATTAAATGTTCCTTAGGCCCAAGCCAGACCGGGTTTGCGAGCTGTAAAACAAATGTCACAAAAGACTCCCCCAACGGAAAGCAGAGCTCGCATCCCAGTGGTTTACAACAACAATAAAATGTGGCTTGCCTGAAAGGTGTGGAAACAAAGTGTCCTTCAGAATTGCTGTTTGTAAAGGCAGTTATGTGCAGGCCAACTGTTTTGGCTGATATATGACCAGAATGCAAGCAGGAGGTGTGATAACAGTGGCTACAATTAAGGGAAGCTGAAATTCCAACTTCAAACAACAAACTCTAAACACAAAGAGATTAATAAAAACTCTTGTTACAGGCTGGCACGTAGATGCAAACAGCATGGAGGAAGGAAAGCTCATATTTGCACATATGAAGATTCCCTCTGTTTAAAAAGGACAACTATTATTTAGGCACATCTTTATGTGCCATTTTCTGATCATTCCCATGCAAGTTTGCTAGTATAAAATGTATCCAACTGCGAGTTCGGGAACTGTAATGGACAGTAAAACGATGTTCCTGGCATATCTGAAAATATCCAGAATTTAAGAGTTGGCGAACAGGCGCAGGGTAAAATTAGGAATATGGATAATAAATTGCCTGTTCCTAACAATTATGCTTTTTGTAAAAATGGCAGGAAATGGCTACACAGCTGTGCAACATGGTTATATTATGGCCGTTAAAAGTACATGACAAAGTTTTGCCACATAAATAGTTTTTGCCAAACATTTGACATGAGAACAAATGGGATTTGCAAACAGAAGCTGCCATATGTCTGCTCCAGACTATTAAGCCAATGATTAGAGATCAGCTGGAGTTTGGAGGAGAGAGAAGGGTGACTGTCCAATCCTATTTGTGAGAACACTTAACATGAATATATTTCCTGTACACGGGCCTGGTTCGTGGCTCATTGGTAGCTCAATGTGAGAGATCCAAGGGGTATTAGATGAATTGGAGATTGGGCTGAATAATAAAATTCATTAAAAAAGTTTGTTGCGTGACACCTTGAGCGGGGAGGGAAGGAACTCCCCATGTTGAGTGTGGCCTCTCAACAAACTGTTACAATCTGGGGGCTCGTGGCCGGTATTTGGCTGGCTATTTTTGACTCATGACAAGTGCATTGTGACAGACTATTGACTATTGCATTAAGCTGAAGGGAAAGTCATTTTTGCCTTGTTAAAGTGCCACAAGGACTTCACCCCTGAGTTCCAGGGAGGTGTTTAGATGAAAGATTAAGATTGTGTAAGAATTGATTTTGATTTGGCATTGTGCTATGAATTCAATTAAATTTGATGATGACAGGAGCCATTTGCTTTGAAAGCTGTTCATTTGTGGTGAGTGGACAGAGGCGGATTAAGGGGGCTGGTAAGCTAAAATGATGCAAACTGCCACTCCAAAAGGAATTGACATTTGTTGTGAAGTTGGGATATGGCAAAGCATTAGAGGCATTTTATATGACCCGAAATGCTCAAGGAGAACTGAGTCAAATGCTCAGCTCACAGCTTACATATACTTCCACATGCAGTTAGTGGAAGAGCGAGTGCAGAAGAGTGAGGCTTGTGCGCGGAGTCAGATTGAGAATCTAAACGAGGCGCAGAAAGAACTTAAACAGTTCGAAGATCAAATAGAGCAGAACCATATTTTTGAGTTAAAACAAGAAAGTCTCATGGAACAACAAAAAAATTAGTTAAAAAATTAGTTAAAAACCCAGAAGCAAGAGAGTGTAAAGCGTGAAACAGAGTTTTCAACACTGCAAAATGCATATAAAGAGTGTGTGGAAAATGTGAGCACACTTCAATGTAAGGTAAATGATCATAAAATGATCATAATATTTATAATAGAGGGTTGTTAGATGACATTGTGGCCCTCAAAAAACAAATTAGGGAATTGGCAATGGAAAATAGTCAGACCATCATTGAAGAGATGTAACCACAAAAGGAGATTGATGAAATGCGGCGGAATTTAAATATTATGAAACAACGTAATTTACAACTGGTCAAAGACCAAGCTGCCTTCAGGCTGAAAGTGGATGCAGAGATGGAACAGTCAGGTCCTCAGGAACTAACCAGAATTAGAGATGAACAGAATGAGCTAGTAGAGCATGTGAGACAAATAGAAGAACTATTAGAAGCAGCAAAATGTAGAGATGAGCAAGAGAAAGAGATTATTTTCATGAAGGAAACGCGCCTTGAATATGCACACAGAATACAAGGTTCACAGAGGGAGAATGAATTACTTCAGCATGCAGGGACGTCATTTAGGGGTCGCCAGAGGTTGCAACTGTGACCTCTGAGGTCTCCCTTGCGACCTCTGTGGTCACCCTTGCGACCTCTAGAAACAAAAGAAAAAAAATAATTATTATTATTATTTTTTAAATAATGTAAGCTCATGGGCTGTGGCCAGCACCATGTGGCTCTTTAGTTCTGGAGTGGCTGGCTTTCTTGTTAAAGCCCCTTAAAAAAAGAAGAAAAAGAAGAAAAGGAGTGACACAAGTCTAACACTTTCAGCACTGACCCTAAATAAGAAAGATTAGGAATACCAAATAATGTGTCTTTAATAATGTGTCTTTCTGGAATTCCATACAATAATTGCTAGACTCATTAAAGGTTTATTTCAGGTACACCTCAGAGGGTGAGTCACTGATTTAGTCTGTTCTTAAACGACTCAACTCAGCCTTTCACCCTTCTGAGGTCGATAAATGAGTACCAACACAGGTTGGGTGATATTGGCTGTATATTTTTTCTATATAAAGCGCTTAAGCGTAAGTATACACATCATTATCATTTGGTCATGGACGTCCGCTTGCATTCACAGTAATTTGGTAATATGGGCCTATATACACTGATCTTAACGATACATATGGTGATCCATTCTTGTATGAAATGTACATCACATTATAGCGATATCGTAACCATATTTTTTGTAGTGTACAATGCTATGTGATAGCACTTCCTGTTTTGTCAACGGGTGAAAGGTCGTGTTCCATCGCATCCCGTGATATCACTTTGGGATGGGGTCAAATGACATCACTTCCTGTGATGTCACCAGGGGTCAAGGGTTGTGTGATGTCACTTCCGCTACCCCTGGCATTTTGGTGAAATGACGTCCCGGTCAGCATGAGGAGCAGCAAACAAAAGATCGGTTGATAGCTCAGAGCAGGGTGATTGAATCCAATTAGGCCTTTCTGTTACAATAAAAAAACCAGCTATCTGTCTAGCATCGGGAAATAAGGAAAGAGAGACACATGTGTGAGAGCCTCACCAATCAAATTGGAAATTATAAACAGGTCCAGATGCACTCTGACTGATCAGGATATGGGGCAAGGCCCACTGATAAAGTTGAGGTGCCCCTCCCAGCAGCAGCCTCTTGTCAGTCATTTACAACCTCCCATGTCCAAATGGGCACCAACCTCATGCATGCTACCTATCAAGAACAGGGCAACATGAGGCATTTAGACTTACCCAGGCTGATCCCAACTGATCCAGAAGGCTGCTCCCTATCTGATATTGATGGGTATTCATCTCTTCCTCACAGAAGGGAAGGTGGCTTGACAAGTGTATTCTAGGAGGCCAAAAGGAATCTCGTGAGTAATTCTGACCTGGAAAACTCCTATTATCACAAGATCATGGAGTTAGACTTGCAGAAGAGGAGGATACAAAGAGACCACCTTGCACGCCTCGCTGGGGAAGAAAATTCAAAGCTTCAGCCCATGAGGGGCATTCTAAAAACTTCTATACAATCTGGAATAGGGGAGGAATTCCCCAGACTCCCTGGAAGGACGGATGAGGAAACTGGGTTCTATCCTGGACCTAAAAGTAACTACAGGGCAAGTGACCCTGAGAGTTCCCTTTTGCCCAGGTGAGAGGAGTCCAGACCCTGTGGTTCTGGGATTATTCCCAGTCTCAAAGAGATAGGGAGCACCTAGCAGACAGGGATGTGAGTGAGTATCAGTAGCAGTTCTGAGTCAGAAGGTGAATGGTCTCTGGTGCAGAAGATGAAACAGACAGGGAAACAGAGCAGGGGTTTTGTGAAAGACCTAATAAGACAAATCAAGGCCATAAAGGGATTCCTGACCACATACCACAAGAATACCACGTATTCAGTATGGGAGCATCTGGAACTTTATTGAGCATATGATGGCATCATTCCAGATCAGAAATGATGTGAATTGTATTGCATTTGCCAAATGGACTTTCTCACCTGAGTACTACATTTTCCTTGCAGGACTGGATGACCAGGATCATTATAAATGGGCCACCTATAAGAGGGCAATTTTAAAACATTTCTCTAATATGCAATGTGGGGAGGATTAGGTGCCTAGGGAGTTCATGCAGAAACTAATTCACTTTTGCTCAGACTTCCCGGTGGGTGAACACAAGTAGTAGGAAGTTCATAACTACATATTTACATGCACTCCCCAAATACATAATGACTCAGTTGGTGCATGATTTTCATGAGCACAGGACCCTGGATTGGGTGATTGAACAGACCACCAGGATCTATGAGGACCAGAAGCCTGCTGAGAGTAAAAACACCCCCACTACCCCCAAACCATCTAACAACCTTGCTGCTGAGAAGGCCGCACGGATAAAAACTTCCCCTCCATTCGGCCTTGAGATAGTGGTGCCTAAAAGTAACCCCCCCCACCAACAAACAGAATGGAAGGCAGAAGGGAACCCCCATCCCAACCCAATCGAATGGTAGTCAGGCAGAGGCCCAGAACAATGATCTGTAGGATTGTTTAGTGTGTTTTGGGAGCACAGAGCGCAGCACCACTGCACAGGATCAATGTATAGCATGTTTTTTTTTGAAGTGCAGCGCCACTGCATGGGTTTGGTGCATTGATACAATGTGGTACAGCAAGACATGTGTTATTGAGCATTTTTATGCAGCGCCACTGCATGGGTTTAATGCAATTGCTTCAAGCTATGTGTTGCCAGTGCAACCTATGGACATGTAGATGAAAACAGGCTATGCAGTAAAAAACGATTTCCACATATAAAATGCAAATAATTCTTTCACAGTTAAAAGCATATTTTTACCTGAAATTCCTCTGTTGCAGGAGACACATTTGAGGATTAATGAACTAACCTCATTAACAAAAAACTAACACGCTAACTCATTAATAACATAATGTGTTCTCCAGTGCAAAATGAATGGAAAATGACAGGCTCTGACAGTCATTTTAAAAGCACATTCAGATTTTTTTTTTTGCTTCTATCTGCGCTCTGTCCACAGTAACTGCAGGAAGCAAAGACCTCGAATAAGCAGGAAATCAGTTTGGTTACAGTTGCAACTGTATAAGCCAAGCCATTGTGTGCAGAGGGTGGTTAGGGCATGATATAATTTTATTGGTTAGGATCCTTTGATAGGAGGTAACCAGAGTTTTCTTGTATAATCTCGAGGAAGAAGCTAGGGAGAGACATCTTGACACAGCTCGGAGAAGGACTGGATTGATAGCTGGGGATGCCTGATTCCTAAAGCAGATTCAGCTTGGTTGCAGAGACTGGGATTTCCAGTCAACAAGTCCCAGTTTGAGTGACAGCAAATGCTTGTCCTTGCTGGGTGAACCCCTCCAGAAGGCGACCAGCCAAAGAAGTTACATGCTGAATAAGCCTGGTAATTATCTCGCTGAAGTGTGGGGGCTGAGTGTGTGCGAAAATATTCAGTCAGTGTAGGAAAGGAGATTCCTGTGCTTTACCCACGTGTTTAATGGTGCAAATTGAATTCTTGTTCCCCGCCACTCTCTTCTCATTGTATCACAAATAATGCTGTTACTGTGCTGTTTCATGTATTTCTGTAAAATAGTGAGATCGTGTTTAAATGCAACTTTTATAATACACAAAAATATCTGAAAGCAGACGGGTGGTGTGTTTTATTTTCTCTTTCCTTTGTGCATTTACCAATACAGTGCTGATGATGCGGGGAGATGTTTAGACAGTGCAATTGTCATTTTTAAGGTAGCTAAAAATAAGATTTGGCTGCAGCTGTGCGCACAATGTCATTCAGTATGAGCAATTATAACTAACTGTGTGTGTTGTAGTCTGCCAGAGGTCTATGAGTCGGCAGAAAGGGATGCCCTGGACATAGCTCACCAGACGTAAATAAGTTGGTGATAGATACCACATGATAGCTCGCTGCCGTAGATAAGACAGCGAGAAATTGCCCATGGTGGCACACTAAAAATGAAAATGTGGTGTTCCTGAAATGCAAGCCTGAGGTCTCTCTAGTGATTACACAAAAATTCTAAACAAAAACAAGGGGTTCTGGATATTGGGGCCACAAATAAATCAAAGGAATTATGCTCACCACCATAACAACCAACCACGCAAACCAACCACGCATGTCTGTGTACTGAAATAATGCATATCCACTGTATTATTATTATACACAACCCAATCCGAATACAAGGAGTGATTGTTGCTGAATTATTTTTCGGTGGTAAGAAAAAAACCGCCAGGCCCCAAATCTACACAAAATACCCAACATATCCCTCTGACCCTGCTACCTATATAAGCCCTAGGTACAAGGGTACTAAACCAATCTTGGGGAATGTATACACTTTCCCGGCCCAAGGGGGGTGACCCAACCAGGTAAGTACCACACCAGGAAACGTCCCTCCTAACTTCCCTCAGGAGAGAAGTATCACTCAAACTACCAATCTGTACCTTTTCCACAGATATCCCCTGAAACAGAACTTCCAAAACAAACCTCCTCTCTCTCCTCGGTTCCAGGACAATAGATCCCTGAAGCCGGGAGAAGGCTGATTTAGGATGGAAAATTATGGGGGAAATTTCTAGTACCTGAACTACTCCGGGAGAAGGGACAGTTACCCTTTTTGGGAGCATCCGATGTATGACTTGAGACCTCCCAAACACTGAGAAAAATTCTTGCAACTGGAGCAACAGGTCCAGCAAATGACTGATGATCTGTGGGACATGCAGAGGGCTCTGTCCAACTCTTAACCTAACCCTGCTTCCCAGAATTCCCCAACACCCAGATCTGATGCCCCAGGAGGGAAAATATGAGAGGAATTGTCAGTCTAGAAATACGGATACCTCTACTTTGAGACCGCAAACACATTTTGGTGGCCGTGGGCCAACCGTCTCATGCACAATATGACAAAATATAGGTTTTCGAGTTTGCCAATGAACGGTCATTTTGATGTAACAAGAATCGCCATTTTGTGTTTTCTAACCATTGCTCATTTGCTTTCTGTTCCTATTACTTCGCAGTATATTTTCCGCTTACACTGCTCGACTGTGAAACATTGTTGTCTGTATGTGAAAAGGATAAGGCCGCAGGGCCGTGAGGATAACAAGAGTTCACTGAAACACAAACGTAGTCAGCGCCAGGAAGAATGCCTGGCTCCGCCCCGAATGTAGCCTTGAAGCCGAGCTGCATGGCATTTAATCACTTCACAGCTGCCAGCCAGTCTCGTTATATGGTAGAATATGTTAGAATAATACCGCTAAAGTCTTGAATTATGCTTTTCTTATGGCCCCCCTTTGCTGAGCCCGCTAGAGCGTGTCTACTCCCAGGACGCGAATAGCACCTGATAGATAGCAAGGTCCGGAATGCAACTCTTCCCCCCGTATGTAGCTCGCTTCCAAGAACAGAAGCGCTGTGTTCTATTCAACAACTGAAAGATGCCTTCGCACTCACAAATTGCAAATTGTTACTAGAATAGATGTTTGAAGGTTTCATAGTGGTCGGAGATGTCCATCATCACACCAAGTTCAAAGAAACCCAATAAAGGGGGGTGTTAAACATGTCATAGCTGAATGTTTGATATGCATTTTGCATATATGTAACTGATGTACGTAATTCACTCTCTTGCGTCCCTCGAGGTCTAGAGATACACGTCGCGGGGCGTAAGACCAAGTTGGCCAACTGAGACTTTTGCTTTGCAGTAAACCCTAGCTTTGGGAATACAACCTCGTGTCTGGCGTATCTATCGTGTGTGGTGACTCGCCTTGTTTCCATAGACGTCCGGGTGCCCAAGGGGCCCCTTTCAGAATCCTATGACAAACCACAGGTTTCAGAGGTGGGGGCCCGGGTGTAGGGGAGATGCCAAGCCCTAGAGGAATTTTCTGTTCTCACCCAGACCGAACCCCTAAAAACCTCTCAGCCTGAAAGTGTCTCTTCTACCCCCAAATCTTAGAATTCAAAGAGCAAACGGTAAACAGGAGAAGCCAAAGAAGAACCCACTTTATGGAGGAACTCTGGATCATCCCTTTGAAAAAGAAGGATCCCTGGAGGGTTCAGGTAATCATATCTTCTCTTTAAAGAAGTGGGGGATCTCTCCGAAAGATAAATGGGTCCCAGAAGACCCTGAGTGGGACAGGGAAAATATAGAGACTGACCCACAACAAGAAACACTTCAAACCCGAAAGGGCAAGGCAGACAGAATTGAAACAGAGGGGGTGTCCTTTCTCCAAAAGGGTTCTGAGAACTGATGTCAGGTAAAGGTGAACAGCCAAGGAGCCGGTGAAAAGTAGGCTTCCCCAACCACTCCCATTGTGAGTTGCAAAGTTTACAGAATCCCAAACTCTGACACAGAAAATTGACCACGGTCACACAGTGTCAGAGTTCAATATTAAGAAAATGACCACCAGCTGTAAACTAACGTACACTTTCTTTGCATCTTGGAGGAAAAAGGAGGTTGAATTTATGCACTGGTCAAGGTGCAGGGTCAGTGTGAATTATCAGCTCTGGCGGATACTGGATCACAAGCCACCCTCCTTTCGAAAAAGACATTTCACCAACTAAACTCAGGACAGGGGTGGTTCACCAAAGTCCCCTCACACCACTTCCCGGACAACTCCAAAATGTATTTCTGTCAAAGGGACTGCAGATCTGGAAATAATAATTCGACAGCACCAAATTAAACATCCGGTGAAAGGTTTGACTCCAAAGGGCACACTTTGTTACCTTGTTTACTGGGGAATGATCTCCTGAGGAGGTTATCACCTCTGATCGACTGTGTAAAAAAAAAAGGTCCTCTGGACCCAGACTAACTGGGCTAGAAGAATTAAAAATGAGTACCATTTAAGTAAGCAGTAATGGTACCTGTCATTTAATTAATCAATATTCTGAGAATGTAGAATTCCATTTTAAGAATAGCCAAGCACCAGACATCCCTGTCAACTATGTAGGTGAATAAACTGGTGATGGTAACCCTTCGCCATTCTTGAAAATCTACCTTCCTCCCAGTTTTAAGTGGCAATAAACACTGGAAGGGGACATCCTAAAATTTTACACCTGTCCAAAATCAGAAGAAACATTGAGTCCAATGAAACCAGACAAGTAAGAACCTGCTTAAAGTGTGACTGAAATTAAGAAAAAGGGTGAACAGTTCTTTTTGAAGACGGGGTTCTCATATACTTGCCCAACAGCAGGTTTGTATCAAAAGCATGACAAGGTCAACAAAGTCATCTCATCTGCGAGCAAGACTTTGTCCTTTGTGAAGGAAAAATTCAATGACTGCAAGAAGCCACTCATGGCAATGGTGTGGCCATTGATAAATTACTGCCCATTCATCTAGGGGGAGCCCATCATTGCCGAGACTCCTCACCAGCCCTTGCAATATCTTCAAAGTGGCAGAATCTGGGCAGGGAATGTTAGCATTTCCAGAATGACTTCCGGATTCTGTCCATGAAAGGCTTTGATGTGGAGGTCAGATATGGGCAAAACAAGAAGAGTCCCCTAGCGCAAGGGTTGGCGGACTTGCATGATTGTGTTCAGGAAAACTGTCTTGAGGATGAAGGTCTAATGACCAATAACAACATGGAGGCATACTTAACTTCCCCACACAAGGTTTATGAAGTGTCAGGGATACCCACAGTATATGTAGGTGGGTGCTCCTACCATGGCAATAACAACAGGGAAAAGAACTAGTGGCTGGCATTGGGAATGTGTTAGTGAACAATACCCTGAAATTCTGGTTACAAAAAAGGACCCCAACATAGTCAGGTTGCAGAGTTGATGGCTGTTCATCAAGCCATCCTCACTGCAGTGCACCACCAACTCAATGAACTGGTCATAATCACTGTTTATGTTTGTTTATGTTTATGTTTAGCAACATATAGAGCGCACCTGGTACCCAAAGGTTTATGGGTGCTAAACATACATACATTGAACTGAACAGAACACAAACGTCTAGGAGATTTGCGGATCGCAGGGGCAAGAACATAATCTCAGTCGGGGGCAGAAAGAAGTTTGACTCTGATTATGTCAATAATGGGTTTGTGCATCACCTGATTAAATGGAAAAATCAAGGCATGCTTTGTGGCAACATAAACCCTTATAGCATGTCAAACTGATCCAGTCAATTGATGATCTGGTGAACTCCAACGAGATGACCATCTATTGGAAGAAGATAAGAGGTAATTCCAAGATAGAGGGGCCAATAAGAGTGAGAATGACCTGGCTGACCAGCTGGCTAAAACCAGAGCTCTCCAGGGGGATTTAATAGAAACAGAATCCCTGCTGGGTGAAAACCAAGTTGCCACTGTCACCAGGTCACAAACTTGTGCAAATAGTAAACTCTTGACTTCCTAGTGGAGTAAAGATACCCCAGATGCAGATTTGATCACTGCAGAGAAAGAGGACACAATCATTGGGAAATGTTAACAACACATTGAAGACCCTGTGAGCTTTTCTCTAACAGAGTCAGATTGCACCGGTAAAGAGGGTCTCTGGGTGTTGATGACGCTTTCCAAGATGTTCCAGATCCAAGAAAGTGTTTTGGTAAGGAGAGCCCTATCTGTCTGTGACCAGTGGGTGGTACCTACCTCATTCCAAAGCCTAATGTTGAATCATGCCCATAACGCAGCCACTGCCAGTCATAGGGGCTTTCACACAACATTAGAAATCTTGCTCCAGGTTACCTACTGGCCACACAAGGGCCAGGCCTTTGACACTTACCTAAAGGGGTGTCTTGTATGTGCTCATTTTCAACCCAGTTCACTCACACACAGAGCTCCACTACAGAAAACAGGAATGACACTGCCTTGGTCATATTTGCAAGTCAAATTTACCCAGGATACATCAAAAAGATGTGCATGGCAGACTCTGGAACCAGTTGGGAAATATAATTACCGTTTGTCCTGATGGCTATTAGGTCTACACCATCATCTGCAACAAAGATGTCTCCATTTGAGCTCATTACTGGATGGAAAATGGTGTTACTGCAGCATCTGCTCTAAAGAACTCAGGAGCAGACTGATAAATGTGTCCACTACTCATGAGTACATTGAAAATTTAAGAAAGCACCTCCAGCATGCTTTTGCTAATGCTCAGCGCAATTTAGAAAAGTCAGCTGAAGGAATGAAGACCTATTATGATCTAAAGACTACCAAGAAAGAATATGAGTTACGGGACAAGGTGTACCTGTCCAATTATCAAAGGAATCAGGCCAAGGAGTGGAGATTACACCTGTTTGGGGGTGGTGCCTTTGTAATTGTAGATAAAATATGCCATGATGCCTACAAGATCTGCATCCCAAAAGGAGAACAGACAGAAGAAAGAAAGATGGGTCCACATCAATCAGTTGAAAATCATCCATCCCAGACAATCGTTATGACCGATTGAGGAGCAAAATGAAAGACAAATGAAATTCGGGCAGAGGAACCAGAGGACAATCCAAGGATTAACACCCTGGATGGAGAATTATAACAGGTGAGTATTTAATTAATATTCTTTTGGGGGAAAAAGTGCAAAATGGATGTTCTGAAATACTCTGTAAAGTTGTATGTAATGTTTTCCTCTTTGAAATGTGTTGTCTCTTTCTATGTAATATTTTTCTCTCGAATGCAACGTCCATCTTCTGGGGAATTATGCTGGTGTAAAAAGTACTGAACCTCTCCTTTTTCTATTTGTTAGATAAATAACCATCTTCATTTCCAGCCTAGAAGCAAGAGGAGAGTCCTGTGAGAACCCCATAGATGCTGGGAAGAAGGAAGGTCAGGGGGTGCTGTGCCACACCCTCAAATCCAAAGATTGAAGAGGAGGCTGGATTGCACACTCCCTAATGAAGGAATAAAGGGGGTGCTGTGCCAAACCCCCTAACCCAGAGACAGAAGGGAAGACTGGATTGCCCACTCCCTAATGAAGGAGATTGAGCCAGATGGGATCCAAGAGAAGGAAATATATAAAGAAAAAAAGAGAAAAGGGGACTTCTAATAGAACCCTACTCTGCCTTGCTCTTCCACATAAAAGAAGCATGGACGAACAGGGTGTGATATGTGGGGTGTAATCAAAGGCACCAAACCAAATGAACTGAAGGGCCCACTGGGAAACTGACTTGCCAGCACTTATAAAAAAACATCCACACCAGGAATTCACCTCTTAAGGCAGGCTGTGGGGTTTCTGCAAGTAACACAATGAAAGGCCATGGGAAAAGGCCTAACTGTCATTACAAAAGGGAAAGCAGCATTTTAATTCACAAAGGTAGAAGAAATTCCAAGATTCCTTTCACATGAAAAACATTATTTCTAAACACTGACAAAAAAATGGCTTTGCATGTGTGTTTGCAAGTTAAAGAAAGACATGAGAAAATTGTCCCCCTGCCAACATAAAGATGTCACGGAAAATACATTGTGTGTGTTGACAAAAGTAAGGTAGATTATGTTTCACATGTCTCGGGAGGATAGCTCAATGGCAACGTGCTTGCCTTGGAAGCAAGACGACATGGAGCCACACAGGTTCGATCCCCGGGTCCGTGCTTAGAAACCTCCGGGTATTAAGCGCGTTATAAATAACCTATCATATCATATCATGCGAAATACCAGAAAACATTTGAAAAGAAAAGCCCACATTTTGCCATCAAACGTTGCTTAGGCCCAAGGCAGACCCTGTTTGTTAGATGTGGGACAAATGTTACAAAGGACTCCTGCAACGGAACGCCTGGCTCAGTGTTAGGGACAATTCTCCAGAATGGTTAATTTCCCTTACCTACTGAGTCCCTCAGTAGCTTTGTTGGATTTCTGGGATTTTTTTATTTTCACCTGGTAAGAGTGTGAGCCTTTTTCCCCACTCTTACATGTGTTTTAGGCTAAGTATTGTACATTTTTGTGTTCATAGACTATGGAGTCTCACCTACTCCATAGACATCATCTTTTTACTGTGTGTCACACAGCACCTTTAGTGCAATGACACAGAGCTGTCTTTTAGACTTCCCTCTTTAAACTCCATTTTCTGGGACTGACTACTGTATCCCAGAACATGTAAAGTTGCCATTGACTTTACTAGTCTTTTTAAATTCACAGACCCAGTACAACCTATCTTCCCATAGAGTACTGGATGGGTTAATAGTTTTGCCCTTTTGTCTGTTTCTCATGGAACGTTATTTTGTTCCCCTTTCTCTAAGATTTGGCTGGTGGCAGTGGTATCTACCATTTTTATTTTACTGTGAGCTATGATAATAGCCTCAGTACTGTTAGAGGCTATGGTGGTAGCCTCAAACTTTAATCCACTGGACCCCTTTTAATTTTATTTGGTTCCGGCTGGGTTTATTTGCCATTTCTTTTTGTAAAGTCTTTCTCGTGTTTTACTCTGTGCGCTAAATCAGGTCCGGTTCCTTTGTTCGCCGTCCTTTGGTGGGCTTCTGCACAGAGGCCGTCCTTAGGTGCCTGAGTGTCTGGGTGGACAGGATGTGAGGGAGGGGTTTTGAAGCCCCCCGTACAGGGTCTCCTTCGAGACCCAAGTCGCACTCTAGTTTGATTGGCTAGGTGGCTGTCCTTCTCTGTGATTGAAATATAATCTACCCAGGCCCCCCATTCTTGACCTATTTGCTGAGAGTCTTGCTGACCACCGATTTCATCAATATGTCAATTGTCCCACCCATAAATTAGGTAATACGCTAGATTTGATTTTTGCGCAAAAATCCTCTCTAACATTGCAGGCAGTTGAACCTGCTCTGTGGTCTGAGTATTTCCCGATCTCGTGTAGACTGGAAAATACTGGTAAGCCCACTAAAATCCCTGTCGAGAAAATTTGGCAGCACTCCTGGTGCACTGTAAACACACAAAATGTGGCTACCGCAATCCAAGCCAAATGTGTCAAGGAGTCTGCAGTGTCACTGTTTTCACTGTCTGAAGCATTTCTCGAGGTAGCTAACACCGCTGCCCCCCTTCATCTGATACAACCACGCAGACTGCCATCTGAGCCGTGGTTTTCTGACCTCCTGAAAGAGGAACATCTTTAACACCCTGCCATTTAGAACATAAGTGGTGCATTTCCTATGACTCTATCTGGAAAAAACACAGTATAAAATAAGCCTATCCCCTTACTCGGCTAAAATTAAAGCCACTAAAAGGCTTTATTTCACTACTCTGCAGTTAAGGCCCTGGCCTCGGTAGAGAGACTCACTCCCATTTTTACGCCTACTCAAGAACTTTGTGATACACTATCCCACTTTTTTATCACAAAGATTGACAATATCAGGCAAAAGATTTCTGCCACCACGACAGGGACCCCACTATTAGATCGCCCTTTTCCCTCCCCGGTCAAGGCTGATTCCAACACAGCCAACACCTGGGCAATCTTCACAGTCTTTTCGGAGGAAATTGTACTGTGGCTATCGAGAAAATTAAGTTGTGCTCCCCCTCGGATGCTATCCCCCTACGGGTCATGAAAGCGATCACCCCCACCCTATTATCTGAGATTACGAAAGCTATTTAGGGCTCCCTTCAGACAGGTTCTAACCCATGTGAATTGAAGTCAGCCAGGGTAATCCCCCTCCTAAAGAAACCTACTCTAGATCCTGCTATTCCATCTAACTTTCATCCTATTTCTCTCCTTCCCTTCTTGGCTAAACTCCTAGAGTCACTGGTGTCCCCCCTGCTATCTACTTTTCTTGAATCTACTAATCGTCTAGACCCTGTTTAATCTGGGTTTCGTCCTGGTCGAGGCACGGAGAGTGTTCTAGTCGCCGTTTTGGAACACATGACCAGGCTAGTGGATACTGGTGGAGTGAGAGCCCTGATTCTGCTGGATCTATCAGCAGCTTTTGACACGGTCGTCCACTCCATCCTGTTATCCCGTCTTGCCCAATTTGGTATCTCAGGGCAGGTGCTAGCCTGGTTTCAGTCATTCCTTGCGGATTGGACACAGACCCTCTTTATGCCTCTCTTTCTGTCCCCCCTGTCACCTCAGTTGTGGGGTGCCTCAAGGCTCCTCCCTGTCGCCGATTCTGTTCAATGTTTACATCTGGGCCCTTGTGTGTCTCATCCACTCCTTCGGTGTCAGATGCTACTCGTACACCTATGACACTCAGCTACTGATTCGTTGATCAGTCTGAAGTGTCGTCATGCCTGCGGGGGTGTCTGGCAGCTGTTGGAGATTGAATGAACTACAATTGGCTCAAACTGAACGGTGATAAGACTGAGGGGATGGCGGTGGGTTACCCTCCTGATCGCACTCTTTGGGTGTCCTCCTTCTGGCCTCCTTCTTTGGGACCTCTGCCGTCTCCGGTCAAAAGGTTAAAAATCTGGGTGTCGTGTTATCGGCCTCACTGTCTATGGACCAACAAGTTTCTGCTGTATGTCAGGCTGGTCATCTCCAACTGAAAATGCGGTATTGCCTCTAAACCCAGCCCCACGGCGCCCCCCAGTGGTAGCAGCATTAGTACTATCATGGATAGACTATTGTAATTCCCTATGTCTAGCCCAAACCAAGAGCTTGACTAAACGACTGCAACGGCTCCAAAATTTGGCTGCCCGGGAAGCCACTGACACTCCTCATGGTGCTCATATTTCCCTAGTATTGCGGTCACTTCATTGGCACCCGGTGGCACAGCGGGTGGAGTTTAAGGCCTTGTTTATCGTTCACTGGGCCATTCATGGTCAAGGAGCTGAATATCTCTGAGCCAAATTTTCCCGCTACCATCCCGCCCATAATCTTTGCTCTGCCACTATGGAACAGCTCATAGTGCCTAAATACAATCGCGACCGGGTGGGTGGATGGGCGTTCTCCATTGCTGCAGCTGTTTTGTGGAATAGCCTTCCGCTTGTCATCAAAAAAACTCCTAATTACTTGGAGTTTAGAAAGAAGGTAAAAACACACTTGTTCTGATTTTGCTATGCCTCTGTTCTCACTCTCCCCAGCACCATGATGCCTTAGGGCGACTGTGCGCTTAACAAGACATGGTAACATAACATAACATAACATAACATTGACAGTCAGGCTGTGTGAATGGGGGAAAAACTGCTTAAAAGCAGGTCTCTGGGACCTGGAAGGCAGAGTCACAACGGGATCGAGAGAACCGAAGAGAAGCTGAAGGAAGAGGACCACTGCAACTACTGAAATTCCTGGTGAAGCCCTGCTGCTGGTCCGAATCACCTGAAACGTTGGTGACAGGGAAGATCTGCAAGGAATCTTCTCCCCTTGAGCTGGTGGGACCAACCAGTTTACCAAACACCAAGCAAGACCTCCCTATCCTGGTCGAATTTGCTGTGCATCGCTGCAGTGAACCGGATAGCCAGGAGGACCGGACCCTGTTTGGGTTTTACAGAGCGCACCTTTTATTCGTCGCTTTGCCCTGCTGCTGGTTTCTCCCCTGGGCAGTGCAAGACCCTCCAGTCTTACTCCGTCTTGTCAGTCCGACAGTCGCTTCAGGAACCGTGAGCCTGCAGGACCTGCCAGGAACTTCTGCCTCAGCTACAGCATTCATCTTCTACAAAGGAACTGTTCAAATCCGGTTGTTCGTTCCGTCCGACCACGGTGAAAGTGTTTGAAATCTTTAGCCAATCCGAGGGCTTGTCCTTCTCTACTCTTTAAATAACTTTTCTTCCGACCAACTTTGTTTCAAACTCTTGGCAAAGACTTACCGCAAACTACTCTGAACTGTGTGATCCTCTGCAAAGACACTGAACCATTAACATTGGCCCAGGCCTATTGATTTGAATCCTAGTTGTAGTAAGCCTTTTCTAAATTGCCCTGCCTATTACTTGTTGGTGCTGCTTGATTTTGAATAACCTTGTCTTTCCATCCCTTTTTAATTTGCGGGAGTGCCATTTTACTCACACTTCCTTTTAAGCTTAACTTGTCCAGAATTGATGAGGTGTTGTGTAGTATATTAAGATTGTGATTTTCTGCTGCTTTATATTAGTGAACTGTTTTATAACTGATGGGGTAAATAAATGTATATTCTTTTATTCAGAAACCTTCAGGCAGTGTTTGTTTGAACCATAGCAATTGTAACTTCTGCTACTGCTCACAACTTGAGATTCAACATGTGGGGGCATGGCCAAATTGTGCTAGGTGAGACCTAAAAGAGGGGAAGGTGGCTTAGGCAAAGGCCACGTGTCCCAAACAAACTATACATCATGAGGCTCTGGGACAACCCCAGCGTGGTCTTAGGGGGTCCTGTTTGCATCCAGACTGCGTACTGACTGTCAATGAAGCTCCCTCTTTCTGTGAATACATCCTTTCCTTCCAGACTCAGGACAGACACATTTCAACCAGCGAGTACATCTCCTTCGTTCCATACAGAAATTGCCAAGACACTATGTGCTTGAAGATCTATTGTTCTCCTGGAAAGTTTCGGCTCCGCTGGTGCCTGCCTGTCTTATGATAATCTGTAACTACTAACTACTAAGAGGCAAGGGCTAATAGTTTGCTCACATTCCCTAGGGAGGCAACAGCCTTCTCTAACCAAAAGATGTGTCACTTCAAATGTGCTTATGGTGTCCAAATAACCACCTCAAGGTGTTAACCTACCCGTGATATGTTTTACTTGCTTTTAGTTCTTTGGTGGGGGGTAGGGAGCAGGTTTGGGGAATAATAAAGCTCGGTGTGGAGCCCATCTTATGCTCTCTGTACCATGAAACCAGATACATCACTTGCTGGAGTTTGTATTGGAAGCATCTCCATTATAATCTGCGCACCACAAAGCTGGAGGCCTCATGCATCTTCAGCCAGCACTGAATTAAACCCATGAGGGCACCTGTGAGAAAGAGGAGGAGGACAAATAGCACCAATGATAGCTACTTGGTACTTTGTATTAAATCAAAGAGCATTCTTTTGGGAACATCATTACAAACACATTTTTATATATGACATATCTGTGACAGTGATTCAAGTCTGGAACCCCTCTGAACACATAATGCACACTGGCCTTCCTGCTTATTTAATTTATGATATCACCTTAACTGTAAAGTGACAACATACTACCAGCTATAGGTAGTAATTATAAGGATATAAACCTCCAGGAGATGGCTTCTCTGCACACGTTTCTTTTCCTGGGTGGTATTCTTTCCCTCCATACTGCACATCACCTGTGCTCACTCACAGACCCTTGGCCTTACAATCATGCTAGGTGCTTATCTGCAGGAAGCGAGAGGTTACCCGGCTCAAAGGGAGTTTTTGGAGACTGCCGGGTTCGGCTTCATCTAGCCCCAGCTCACTTAAAGCCCTTTTTGCAGGGCTAAGTGTATGATCTCACACTCGCTAGTTTAAATCCTAGCAGGTCCAGTTAGCCCTTTATCCGTCTGAGATCAATGCATTGAGTACCATTTCATTGGGTAACAATAATTGCCTGTTATTACTGGCAAGATACTCTGCTGGGATAAATGTGTGCTCTATAATAACACATATTATGTTACTTTTTTAGCACAGTAATATCTTGACATCTTTAATGGCTCAGTGGATGCATATATATTTTGCACAGTTTACTTATCTTTAAGCAATCTGTTTGGACATTTTTATTTTCATGCATTTGACTTCTGTAGGACTCTTACAGATTTTACCCAGCTGTTGGATAAGGACAGTTGAAGGGCAGCGCAAACCTCGGTGGGAGACCTGGTCTGATTTGCATGCACTCTTCCCACCTCTGTAATGGCATAGCAGGTTGAAAAGCGATGGCCTGGAGGTTTGCTCAGAGCAATTGCCAGTAGTTATGACTAATTCATAACCCTCCAGCCATCAACCTTCAGTGTTACGCATCACTGATGATGGCCAATGAGGCTGAAACATGTTTGGGGTACTTGTGGTCTCGTGCAGAAGGGATGTGATCAAGCAGCTTGGGCTGGACTGCCCGTTTTGGGTGGGACCAAGCCTTATTTGCCCAGAGCAATGACAGTGGTCATGATTAATGTGGAACCTTCCAGTCATCACCTATTTTTAGTTGTCAGCAGCAGATCAGTACTTGCCCCACTCTATACCCTGCCCCCTTTATAACTGGGTTCAGCACCAACATAATGTTGAGGATATCTCTGCCACCGTCTTGCACCAGGAGCATGTTAAATAGGAAGTATTGCTGCTTAGAAAGACAAAAGACAAACGTTGCTCTCTCTTGATGTGAACTCCTTGAATGGCTCATGCGAGCTGCCCCTTATGACTCAATGGGCCTCATTACGACCCTGGCGGTAAGTTACCGCCAGGGCCGTGACTTTACCGCCATGGTGCTAACTACGTTAACACCATGGCGGTAAGGGGATTTACCGCCCCATTCCGACCTTGGCGGGGCGGTAAATCCCCAATCCCCATTTACCCTTCCCCATTCCCATTTTTGCCCCATAGGGCATAATGGGAGTGGGGAAGGCGTTAATTACGCCACCGTAAATTACGGTGGCGTAATTAACACCAAGTTCCCTTACCGCCATGGTTTTTTACACCCGCTAAAAGCAGGTGTAAAAACCGCCATGGCGGAAAGGGAACTCGTAATTGGCGGAAAGGGGTTGGCGCAGCTAACGCTGCCGCAAACCCCTTTCCGCCAGGGTCGTAATGAGGCCCAATGAGCCTGATTCATGGAATGTTTTGCACAGTGCAAAGGGACTTTTCACTGGTGCAAAGTGACTTTGCAGTGCCAACAAACACCCTGATTCATGGAACAGTGCAAAGTGTATTTTTGCTGTCCAAAGTGACTTTGCACGGCAAAAAGACAGTTCACACTGTTCCATGAATCAGGGTGGAGCAGTGCTAAGTGTCATTGTGCAGTGCAAAGTGACTTTGTACGGTAAAACAACACTTTGCACCAGTGAAAAGTCACTTTGCACCGTGCAAAGAAATCAATGAATCAGGTCCAAAGCTTTAAAAGGTGGGTGCCCCTTCCACCCTGTGCTTATGTGCTTGCTTTCAGTTCCTGGTATAGAAGCTTGTTGTGCCCGCCAAAAGTTGAGAGATGATTTTAAATATACATGTCATTAAAGTAGAAATGCACAGCCTGTGTCTGCAGTCAGGGACGTCATTTGGGGGTTGATAGGGGTAAAAAAAAACAATTTGAAAAGAAATTACAAATAAAAACATTTTTTTAAAACACAATGGAAGCTCCTAGATTTCGGTTACCCTGTTATAACTACTGCATTATGTATGTTTTACATATAGGCCCCACGTCGATTAAGGAAAATTACATTCCCCAAATGTGTGATTGTGGACAAATCACGCCTCCCTCTGTGACTCGGCTCCTATATCTGGCTGAAATGAGAGCACCTGGAAACACGGGTGTTAGACGCATCTGAAGGTCTCGTGCCATTACTTCCTGTGATGTCACTCAGGGGTGGGTGCAATGGCATCACTTTCATGTCATCAGGGATCAAGGGTCGTGTGATGTCATTTGCGCTACCCCTCTCCTTTTGGTGAAATGACGTCCCTAATTCTGGCGTGGTATTTGCACTAAGGCAAACTTCATTGTGGTGCAAAAAGACAGCACGCTTTTGGTACTAGGCCCATGATTGTCGTAATGTTGATACCATGTAAAATGGCAGCTGCCCTGGTGCACAGTTTCTGTAATCCGGCCCCTAGATAGATAGAAGTAACCTGTTGTTCCAGGAACACTAGAAATAGCAGGTAGCAGATAATCTGCAGGGTGAAACAGCGCATGATGCGTTTATTTCTGTTCAATACTGATGCTTTTTGTCCTATTCAATACCCATATTTTTGATGTTTTGCCATATGAAAAGGTCAGGTTGCTCACAAAGGAAAGAAACCTAACTATATGGAGAAAAAGCAAGTAGACTTAATTTACCATCAATGAGATGACGGGTAATCATTACCGCGGAAGAAATGAACTATACTGTAAACCCAGTATCTGACACTGAACATACCTTGTGTCAAAGCTACTTTTTCAACCTGTCTATGGTGGACTTAATGCAAAGAATCCAGGAATATAAATCACACGGAATGCACACGCAAGACAATGCGGTGGCATGCGAGATGCGCCACCGCACATGGCCCATTTTTCTTCCCATGCCTATGTGTGCGCTCTGTACGCGGCCCGCATCTTGTTTTGTCTTTCAAAGAATGTTGATTTCAATGAACCCCAGTCCAAGACAACCCCAGTGAACAGATCACCGCAGCCCTGTCTACAAGACAGCCCAGCCGCGGGTCCTTGGGGCATCTCATTCATCCTAGCATAGCCTGGCACTCCCCACCAGGGGACCCCATTAGGAGGGAAGGGCAAAGTGAGATCCGAGCCCCAGTGCAGGCTGACGGCCAACCCCGGTGAGCTTGCTGGAGCCGGGATAGATGAGCATCCATTTGTCTTCTCGATTTGGAGGGGCCAATAAATCTCCTTCATCAGAAACTCCAGTTTACTTTCTCTTCTTGCAAATCGCTTATGACCGAAGGAGTAGCAGATGCGCGAGGAGAGGCATGCTACTCAAGACGGCAATTAGGGAGGCTCCAAGGAGCACTGTGAAAGAACAACATGAGATGCAGGCCACCCTGAAATACCCAGTCAAGGTCAAGCTCCACAGGAACACCAGAAAGCAGCGCAGCCATCTTGCTACTTACTGCATCCGCGCGGCGTGGAGCTGTGTCCGTTTCATAAATAGGACATGAAATATATATACACAATATAATAAACACACAGAAACACACTGCATAGAGTACAATAACACATGAGTAAAGGAGGCGTTGGGCCTCATTACGAGCTTGCCGGTCTGGATACACCGGTATCAATAAGCATGCCGGTACCGTTGTACCCAGACCATCAAACTCCGAGTTGTGCTTGCAGGGTCTGACCTGGCGGAATGAAAGGCACCCGCGAGCACAACATGACGGATGCACCGGCATCGTTATAAACGGTGGCAGTGCAACCGACCTCCCCATTCCCATTGAGTCCTATGGGGCTCAAATGGGAATGGGGAAGAATTTTTTCTGGCGCCCAAGAATGGGCAAATACCGGGTCCGGCAAGGCCATAATGACCTGGTAATTGGCAATTTTTGAAACCCCGGAAAAAAATGAATACCAGCAGCAGCCATGCTTGAGTTACAGGCACGGCTACCGCCAGCCTCGTAATGAGGCCCATTATGTTTGTTTCACTTGAACAGACATTCACATTCATCGAAAAGCCTTTCTTTTAAAAGGTTTACGTCTATGCAATGGTTTCATCGCAATGGATAACAAGCACTGGCAATGCCAACAGTTTCGGCTTTTGTGTAGGCATGGGAAAGGCACTTTCCAGGCACTGCCGTAGTGGTAATAATTGGCAATTGATGTTTGCAGCTTCAAAATGGTGCTAGTGCCTGGGCATCTAATAGGAGTGATTCATAGAACAATTGGATCTGGAATCAGATATATTGGAACAAGATCCCAGTTTTGAAGAGAAAATAAAAAAGAAGGCCAGGTTCTGGGACATGGCAAATAACGTTGACAATTTACATGGGAATAAGAGATATCAAGAATTGGCCGATCATGGTTGGTCAATCCACACTCCTTCTCAATACTTGACAAAATTAAGTAGTATTGAGCTTAAGAGGTTTACCCTATACCTACAAATCAATGTGTTGCCTACAAAGGAATTTATAGGAGCATGGTCAAACATCCCCTACTTAAAGAGATAATTCACGTTTTGTAATAAAGAGATTGAAACACAGTGACATGTGTTAACAGGCTGAAACTCTTTGAACCAACTATATATTAGGGGATATGAAAAATTTGCACATGATTGGACAGGGGACCAATTTTGGTCCTACATCCATGGGGCAGCATCGATAGTAGTATGTACTGCAGCACTGGATATTTGGAAAGAGATTCAGAAGAAGAGGATCTAGTTGGAGGTGGAAGGGAAGTATGGTAATGAAATGGAAACACTGAGATGTATGGAGCATACAGATTGTATATGTAGTTGTGAATTTTAATAAGATAACATTTTAGTTGATGAAATGGTGAATTTTATGTTTCTGTTGTATATTAAAATGTGTGCTTAAAGTTTTAAATGGATGAAACTATTTGCACAATACATTTAAAAAAAATAAAAAAAATAGGATGGTCTGGCAAACACCTAATAGTTATACAGAAGCCACAACTGTTGGTTTTGTCAATGTGTGTTTTTAACATAACTTCAGTGAAGGACACACACATTGCTTCAATTAAGTCATTAACTCTCAGAAGACTGCTTTGAAAAAACACTAGCAGGCTCTTCTAGTGGCAAGTTTGATTGTAGTTCAAAGAGTTCCTACAAGGAGGTTTTTTTGGATGGGAAGGGGCAGAATTGGGCGGCAATGCCCACAGGGATCATCATGGCCATGGGCAGTCAACCTTTGGGCAAATAACCAAACAAGACCCACAAGTTGTACATCCTCCTGATAAGCCATTTCTCCCTATCTGTGCTCTAATACAAAACTGCACCATCTCCATCTTAAAACCACCATACCTCGCCCACCGCCATGCATTCCTCATGACATCTCTCATTGTTTTGATTTTGCTGGGAAATCAGGTCTTTCCAGATTTTTTTGAAATTGTTAAATGTGTTGTGTTAGCTCTCATATCACATTTCAATTCAAACACTTTCTTCCTCATTACGAGGTGGGCGGTAAGGGGTAACTGCGCCGGTAAAGGCACCAGAGCCGTTAACCCCATACCGCCCTATTACGAGGTCCCCTTGCGGGACCCACTATGGACGTCTGGTTTTACCAGACCTCCTAGTGGGTCTCATGAGGGGGCCAGCATGCTAACAACGGGCCCGTCGTTAATGGGCCCGTTGTTAGCATGCTGGCCATTCCCATTGAGCCCTATGGGGGCTCAAATGGGAATGGGGATGGTCCGGGTTCCCTGAATGGGGAAATACAGGGCCTCCAAAGTCAGAATGGCCCGGTATTTCCCCATTCAGGGAACCCGGACCCGAGTTTGGAGGCAGCCATGCCCTTCTTAAAAAACTCGTAATGTTATATTTTATTTTTTAACTCAACCGTACAGTGCTAACAACCCAATGGGCACATAACCACTGGCGAACAGGCAAGGCCAAAGATCGATGAAGGAGATTCTGGATAAGGGGAATGATGTATGCACACAGAGTCGTAGTATCTGAACACAAATGTTGATTTTCTTCTTTTCACTGTCGGGTATTTCCTCCTGCTGCCTCTTTGGTGCCTCTTCACCAACTGCTCCAACTGTCTCCCTGATGTGTTCACCCTTTTCCCTATAGGTGGTGGATGTGTAATTGATTCAGAGGTCTATCTCCCTCAGATTGTAACGAGTGATGTCACACACTCTTTTTCTATGAACCACAACAGTGAAAATGGAACAGGGCAATTAAAACAGCAAGGTCTTACTTGTATGTTGGAAAGCTGTGAGTTCCATGGGGAGGCCTGACTTTACAAACAAGGAGTTCCAAACGTTGATCGCTTACACTTGAAATGAGCTCCCTTTGGTCCAAATGTGTTGGAAATGAGGAATGTTCACCAACACTTGGTTTAACGCGGAAGAGGGGAAAGTCGGGCGGAATATGCCAGTTGATGTGTCTCATGGATGCAGATGTGCATGGTAATAAAGACTTTGCAGGTAGTGGTGAGTGTATTTAATCTCACCTGAGTCAGAGCCACATGGGTAGCCAATGCGGTCTTCAAAGAACTGGTAAGAGGCGGTCGAATCGAGGGTTGTTTATCTCAATATGAGCTGTGAAATTCAGGAGAACTTGCAGTTATGTATTCGTTTGCCTGTGGGCACTTGGCAGAGGCATTGCATTTGGCCATGTCCCAGATTCTCCACTTTGAGCATGCAGGGCTTTGGGCAGGCAGAGATTTTGGCCATACCACTTGACATTCTTAAGCGCCCTGAAATGCCCATTGTGAAAGGCCTGAAGCAATGCCCAGTGGCTAATTTAATCATGACACTCATTTGGCCCTGCATTGTGATCCTACAAGCTATCCACTCTTACTGGGGATGGCCTTTGGCTGTGGCCATTTCGTCCCTAGACTGAGGCCACCTATTAGTGCCACATTGTTTACTTCACCCTAAGGCTGTGCTGACCTAGCCTTGACATCCCATGGGCTTGATCTGTGGCAACGAGGAGTGCAAACATTGACCAGGGCAGAGTGTTTACCTTGCCACGGGTACCATAAGTCACATGATGGTCCACCTAGGTATGGCCTATGGTGAAACCTAGTATCTACTTTGATCAAAATAATTCTTCTGGCTGTCCCCATCATTTTTGCAATGACCTGGTTGGCCACTGATATTTCCCAGATCCTCGAAAGCCTTATTGTGTGGCCACATCATCAGGCCACATATGTTCCAGGTCTGACACCTGAATAATGTCCCCGATGGGCTACTAGGGCCATCCAGTCATCCAAACAGCAATCAGCAACCATAATGAGAAGACACTTTACTAGGACATGTTGTAGACCCTACCCCAGAAGACCTGATCCACCCATTCTGCTCAAAGGGCATTTTCCTAATGGAGGGCATTTGGTGACCTCAGCACTCTGAAGCCATCATTAGTGAGCACTGGCCATGACTTGCAGTCATAGCCAGTCCCTTTGGATAGGAAATGGCCTTCCATTATGGTCTGGGCCTTCTCAAGCCATCCAAAATAAGTATAGCTGTAATTTGGTGGGGCATAGAACTTGGACATGTCTCCACCTCCTCGAAGTGAACTGTAGTGACCATTGGATATGGCCTTTGGCTATATCTTAGTTCTCTGTCTCTGTGTTCGAAATGAACTGTACAACTTAGTTCTGCAGGTTGGTCAGTGTCTGATGGTAACACATCTTTATGTGGGTTTTATTCAGTTATTGGCAGTAAGGTGTTTTTGTTGGCAGGAGATTCTTGAGAGCTTAGCACAGCTGCTCCCACTGTATCCACAGACAGTGGGCCGATCTTTGCCATTGTTACAATTCTTAGACGAGCGGAGTGACCATCAAATCTTCCTCAACATTGTGTTTTTAACTAAGCACCCTCTTCTGTGCTTCTGCATTTGCCCCCTGTTTTGATAAGGTAAGATCTCAGACTGCTGGGTTAAAAAGTGGGAAACTCAAGAAGCCCTCCATTCATTCAAACCTCTGAAAACCCTAACAAGGTGCAGAATTCCTCAATCAAATTTGACTGACTTCTTCCCTTGCTTTCACCCCCGTGCTTTGAATCTAGATATCATTTCCAAACAGGTCATGTCTGGCTCCGTCAACTGTAGCCCTCACTCTTAAAGACAGGAAGTGGCCATGCCCATATATAGCCACATCATCAGGATACTGGAAGTAAATCCTCCACTTCAAGGCCAAACTCGGGATATGAAAAGTGATGAAAGTGATGGTAATTCCGTTACCATCATTTATTTGCCACTCCGCCAAACTTGGAATGAGGCCCAATGTCTGGTTGTTGGACCCAGCAATAGATTCACTGCAGGGACACAGCTATGATACAGTTGGTTCTATCTATCCCATTGCACTCAATCAATTGTGCTACCAGCCAAAGGAGCACAAAAGGTCAGTGATGAGTGGGTAATCAGGCTGAGGGGGGGGGGGGTTCCTTGTACCAACCAGCGGAGTAAAGCCCCTGTCACAAATCTCAATGGAAATATTCAGAATTATTAGATTTGAATCAGCCACGCTGATTG
Source organism: Ambystoma mexicanum (assembly GCF_040938575.1). Lineage (NCBI taxonomy): Eukaryota > Metazoa > Chordata > Amphibia > Caudata > Ambystomatidae > Ambystoma > Ambystoma mexicanum. The sequence continues at coordinate 1,012,735,880 of NC_090928.1, forward strand.
TCTGTGTATTGCAGTTCCACAAATTAGCTAAGGTGATAACTTAAGATAACTAACTGAATGAATAAAATAAGTACCCTTCAAATCTCCCACAGACATTGTATTTTGGCACTTTGTTAACAGTGTTTAGGAGGTGGACATTCTTGGCTGTCACCCTCATGTTCAGGCATGATTGAGCTCACTACTTCCATTTATTCATTTACCAAGGCTATGTCAGAATTTCTATGGTGAAACACTAGCTCCAGAGCAATAGAGTGCTGTACAGGTCATACAGCAAAACATTGGATGCAACAATTCATCAAGACATGAATTAACATTATGAACTATTGTTAGAGTACAACATAAGAATAGGGGAGCTGTTGGAAGAGTTAGGTTTTCAGTTCTTTCCTAAACTGAAGGAGATATGGAGCAATACGGACTGCCAACGGAATGAAGCTTCAGAAGACCAGAACTTTGCATCCTAGTTTGCTCCCTGCAAGCCAGCCTAGTTTCCAGTCTAGAGATGGTCTTACTGCCTGATGACTTTGTGCTGCCTGATGTTTTTAGTTTGGCCATAAAATAGGTTGCATAGAGTTGATGGTTGCCTCGTAAGTGAGGCACACAATTTTGAACCATATGCTAGTTGGGATGGGGGATCATTGTAAGCCAAGGTGGGTGTGATGTGGAAACATTTCCTAGAGCCAGTGATGAGGCAAACTGAGGCATGGTGGGCTACATTGAGGGGGGAAAGGTGAGCAGCCAGGAGCTGTGAAAGGTTGGCCTTACCCCCTTCCATGTACAAGTTCACTGGGGCTTGCACACCATTCAGAAGTACTTGGTAGAAGGAACAGCTTGAATTTGCAGAGTAGAGTGATCTGGTACCAAGCCAATAGGGCCTTTGGTGATGAGTTGTTGGAAGGATAGATTGTTATCCACATTTAAGACTCTGGATTGTGCTGAGTGAGTTCAGGGTTGAACATTCCCTTGCACATTGTGTGCAGCCACCTTTAGTTCACTTTCTGGTTAGAGGGACAATACAAGTCTCTGAATTCATTCTTGGTGTACTTAAGCTTTACCATTCATTTTTAATGGCTTCAAGCCATGAGTGAAATACAGAGATATCTTGACCTCAATGTACAACTGTGTATCATCTGCATATTGGTTTATCTCAAAGTTGGGGGTCATCTAGGAGTGAGCTCTGAGATTCTATATAGAGGTTAAATATGACAGTGGAAAGAAAGGAACCCTGAGGTACTCCAAAGGTAACTGGGTAGTATTCAGACCGGAGGGAGCCCATCTGCACAGCTTGGCATCTGCCAGATAGGGTGGAAGTAAACTGTTTCATTACTGTGTCAGAGAAGCCAATTCTGTGTGCAAGGAGGGTGAGTAGTGTGTGATAGCTAACCATGTCAAAATAGCCAAGAGGTACAGGAGGACTTGCAGCACAAGTCCCCTTCATCAACAATTCAAAGGGCATTGTCGTCTACCTAGATTGTGCTTGTTTCAGTGCTGCATTTAGATTGAAACCCTGATTGGTAAATCCGGAAAAAACTAAGTTGCTCAGATTTTGTAAGTAGTTGATCAGCAATTACCTCCTCGATGAGTTTGTTGATAAACTGGGGGCTTGTGATAGGCTATTAGTTTGCTATGTCTGATGGGTCGGTGGAGTTTTGTTTCTGGAGTGGGACTACACACCCTGCTTTTAGAACACTTTAGAACATACCCATGCTGAGGGAGGAGTTGACTATTCTAAAAAGAGCTGCTAGGTTCAGACCTGTAATTAATTTAAGGATGTTGGCTGGGATTATGTGGATGGTTTAGTAGGTCGGGTTTAAGGATGCAGGAATGTGCAAGAAGTCCTTGGGTGAGAGATGAGGGAACTCGATCTAGGGTTAAAAAGCCTGAAGAGGTGGGTTGAGGAAATAGAGCCCTGGATATGGCGCTTGATTGTATCAGTCTTGTTGGTAAAGAATGCAATGATGCCTCACATGTCTTTTGGAATGTCGGTTGCTCTGGTTCTAGTGTGGGGTGCCAACAGTATTTGACTCCAGTGGAAAATTATTTTCTCCTTAGATCCTGACTTAATGATGGTGGTGTAAAAAGAAGCCTTGGCTTCAGATATTGGGATCAGCATTCGGGAACATAAGGGCTTGCTAAATAGAATGTCCTCTATATGCTGGTCCATGCACCAAACTTTCTCAAGAGCTCCGATAGATCATTTGTTGACAGATATCGCTTGTGGGTACTAGACATTTAACAGTTGGTTCTCACTGTTCCATTTGAGGATAATGATTTGCATATTTTGCAGCATTATTAAGAAAATGATCATGCCTCAACGTATACATTTTTCGAAAAATCAAATGTTGGTGCCATTTTCAAAAGAAAAAGGGATTACTGTGGTCAATCATTGATATTTTATGCAATGTTATTATTTGTTGTTTTTAATTCCTTCATTTGCAGTGGTATGTTGGAGCTCACAGCCTTAAGCAAAATACTAATTAATGTCATAATGGAAGCAACATATTTTAGTAGGTCTTCAAATGCATTGCTGTTAAACTACTCTGACCAGCTCTTTGACAAATGTGAAGACAACATATAAAAAGGAACCTAAAATTCCAATGCAGTTTTAAAATAATAGGCTATTGGGACATCTGATTAAAATGATTTCTTTCTATGGTACGCAAGGTTAACCAATGGTAATGAACATAGATTATAAAATATGTCTAAGTGTTTGCCTGGTTCTCCAGGCTAGATATTAGAACAGCTTTGTACCTGATCCACAAACACCTGCAGTTGTATTGCAAAATAGGGTGCTCCCTGTTGGAAAATGTACCTTCTGATTTAGATTTATTTATGCAGCAAACATTCTTGCCAGTGAACCTATTGACAATTGTATCTAATCCTTTAAAATGTGTGCCTTAATGGATTTTCCATTTAGAAATACAGTTGAACTGAATTAGCGGTATTGTGATGTGTCCAGATGTTGGATCATGTTTTGTCACTGCTGCTCATGTGCCAGAGGATATTTAGATCAACTTTTGCATAGGTCATAGTATTAACAGAGAGCTAAAATCCTCTGTCAGTAACAGAGATAATCTGCCCTGAGAAGAAAATAGGGTAGGGAACGTCCGATGGATTGTGCATCTAGTAACAGGCTGGCAGGTAGAGACAGAGAACAACGTAAACAAAATATTGGCCCACCAGTTCTGTTCTGTTATCAAGCACTTAGTCCACAGAGCAGAAATCAGAAAAAGCAGCATGATTAATTTGTAAACAACATATTGGATAGGGTGTCAAGCTTTCTTCATGCTTTGCACAATGGCCATCCAGGGGGTCCATATAGCTTATAGGTGGTAGTAGAACACAATGTATTTTTCTTTATTGTGTGGTCAATGTTTCTTTTTTTAATGAATCTCTAAGAAGGTAGGGTCTGAAATTCTGTTTTCTCTAAATAATACTGATTTGCCAATGATCATATTCCTTTCTTTCTTGCACTATTTCCCTGGTCTGTAAGATGTGCTATGGTGGGAATTGTGAGAGTCACTTGTTCCAGTGTGCATCTACTGAGACTCTGTAGACCGAAATTGCTCCCTCTCGTCTATTATCCTAAGTATTTAAACACAGTGAGAACAGGAATTAACCAAGTAGGATCCAATCTGTGAGATCTCTTCCCTATCTTGCCTATTTCATTAACCTATGGAAAAGGCTTACTATGGATTGAGACCTTTAGGTGCTAAAAGAAGCATTGCAATGAAAAGTAGTCTTACATAGTGCACCTCTACCATTGGGATGACCTCATTGAATATGGCTCTGCTAAAGAAAAATTGGAGTGGTTGGGGTGTAAGTGGGATAGGGGATGGAAGCCAATACAACAACTCTGGTGTTGATGAGCACAGGCCAAGCTTACCAATATCCAAAATGCTGGTGTTTTCATAGGTGGATTGTGGTGGTGACACCTGAGAATGGATGTTGTCTGTAGGGGACAACCAAATATCTTATTAAGGGAGAGTGCTGCTAGACTCTGTTCAGTCTAGCATGGTTGTGTGTGATAACACTAATGATAAGCGATATGGCACTGCTCCATCAAATATTATTTGGTATTAGTAGGCATAATACTGCTGTGTGTGAGGTGGTCTATGTGTAGAGAAAGGCGATAGGAGATTGAGAGATGAGTCAGTTAGGGTAGAAAAGAAGTTTGGAATTGAGATTAGGGAGGACTCCTGTTATTGGAATTGTAATGCTAGATGACACACTTCGGGTACAAGTTTGTTTTTTAGATTTTTGTTATCACAGTTACCAAATACCCTTGAATTATCGATTCCAGAAATAAAACTGGACATTTTCCATGGGAAGCCCTATTCTGCCTTGATTGATAATGTAGTGTTACCCAGAGGTTGTACCACATAAAAAGCCTAGCCTTTCCATGCTACTAGGATACCCCATGTGGAGAGATGTTATGAATCTTACTAGGAAGAAACGCTAAAATATGCATGCCATGGGCTAGTGAAGTCTCTCTAGATGCTGCTGCATTACCAGTTTCTTTGAGCCAAACCCATCCTGTGGTTTGTGAATTCCCACCATAGTTTGCTCAAAACACTAAACTAAACCTAGACTATGTTTACCATCACCAAATGGCTGAAGTTAACTATTCCGGATGCAGTCTTGTTCACCATCAGCCTCTCCTTGGAATCCATAATATGGGTATACCTAGATTGATTGTACATGTTATCTTTTCCCTGTGCTTGCAAGGGTTTCTCAAGAGTGCCAGAGTCTAAAGCCAAAGAAGATTACATTGAACAGCAGTCTCCTTAGTAGGAGTGACTGACAGCTTTATCTCATGTCACTTCATTCTCTATACCAAGGACATTCCAGGAACAACAACTCTTAGTCAACAACCAAGATACATATTCATCAAAAGAACTACATACTAATAGCAATAAGTTAACAACTCTGCTCTGTGGTCTGAGCAGGCCCCAGTTGGAAATTTAAAAACAGAGATTCAACCTGAGGTGTCTAAGAGGCAGAAGCATCAGTACCATTTACCAGAGTGCTCTTTGTGACAGGGGTTCACCAGAGTGATTTGGCGTTCCAAAAAGTAGTATCTGGCTTCTTTACCATATTTACATACATGTTTAACCTTACCTGCATCTAGTACTGAGATTTTGTATAACTCTCACCCTCCTGGTTTTGTGTTAATTGTGACTCCTTTATTCTAAACATAAGTTGCAATATGTTGTTTTTTCTATTATTATAGTCTATATTTGTTATTAATGTTATATTTTTATTTTGTAATTGTTATGTCTGGATCATACCATTGGTTTGCTTAAAACAGACAGAATTGGGCTTTCTCGTAACATGTATAATTAATATTTGAAAAGTAGTCTTATGGGACAACTATCAGTGTAATCAAGCTCGTTGACCTAAGAGACCATTATTCTATCCTTGTTAACAATTAAAGCCAGATTGTTTTGGGATCTTATTCTGTGCTGTGTGCTTAGGGCTACCGGTGTTATATTGCAATACATCATACAGCTGTAGTGAGAATGCTGGAATGTGAACCACAAATAATCTAACAGCCTCCATAGACATAATTCCCTCTTCTCTCATTTATAGCCTATACATATCCCTGATCTCACATCTCTTTCCAATCTCTCACTCTTGTCACAGATTACGTTAAAAATACATCAGCTCACTTGGAATGTTCAAGGGTTTTATTTTGTTCTTCAAAGGGGTCAAACTAAGATCCATGCCTCTCTCTCTTGACTCTCCATGGGCTTCTCTTAGCCTAGTCCAGTCATCTCTTTTGCCCAAGATGGTAATCTGTGAACAGTAACCCCTACTGTTTAAATACCTGAGTGGCTAGTTGTGTGGGCCTCAGGGCAATTGTCTTATCTAATGTACTCCCCAGGGTTGTTCTATGTGGATCCTAACCTCGCATACTATAAACTAGCAATTGTCTTGATGATATGAATATGTGCCTTTCAACCACAACCCAAGCCTGACTATGGCCTCTCCTTTAATGCTCATGTATTCCTTGCCCTGATGTTCTTTCACTCCTTACCATTCCTTCTACTCTCTCCCTTCTCTTGGTCCCACCATCTCCCCTTCTCTCCCTCTCTTTCTCTTCTATCCCTCTGATGTTCTTCTGTCTTATGCCTACTCCTTCTTGATGCCTTCCAATCTACTCTCCTCTTTTCTCCACTACCACTGTTCTCCACCCCAATACTCTCCACATTCACTACTCTCTATTGTTGTCCACTCCAACTACTCTCCACTATTCATTCTCCCACTCTCACCTATATTTCACTCTTCTGTCACCTTTCTGAATCAATTTCACTCAGGCCCCTACACTCTCACTTAGTCTCACTCACTCTCATGCACTCTCACCACCATGTAACACTTTCGCTCATCAACCACTACTTCACCTTACATGCCCATTCTTCTGTTTTCATCAATTCGCCGCTCCACCGTCTTGGTCTACCTCCCCCTCGCCATTGACCGCACCTGAATTACACACACTCAACCATTTAGCTCATTTATTTTACCCCTCCCCCCCTTTTATTAGTGCTGGGGCTCATCTGGTTCCTAGGGCCAACCTCTGCATTTCTCTCCCTCAGAGCCTGGGTTACAGAGGTCAGAATCTCTAAATTCCCCCTTAAGAGTAGCCCCATGTTTAGCCATGGGTACACCAATATTCCATGATGGCAGCCCGGTGAAACTGTGCCACTCTTAATGGTCATCAAGGGCTGCTGATGGGGCCACTGATTGCCAGTCAATGGCGGGGAATGCTCCACCAGTTTTATGTGTGCCTCCGTCTCTCAGGCTGTTGAGAAGCATGTTACTCAGTTAGCTAAATGGATCTTAGGTTGCTGTGGTCCATGGAAGGGAGAGAGAAACTACTGGCCAGTATTTGGCAAAGCAGCTATTGTATGATCAAAATTCATATTTTTTACTTACAGCCATGCAGCACATAACGGGGAACAGAGACTGGGGCCCACCTAACCCCCTCACCCCACCTCTGTAGCAGGACTGGCTCTCCAAAACCTCATTGTACACCTCCTGTCCAGGGTTGAGAGGGTCCCCATTCCCCCTTGACAGGGTCAGATCACTGACCTTGGTACACTCTCCACTTTATCTTTTCCATCTCTCTTTAAACAGACATTCATTACTTATCAGCAAAATCCCTCTCTTGATCCTTCTCTTCCTGCTAATTTTCATCCCAGTATTCTCTGTCATTTATTTAAGTTAAGTTGGAAGAAAATACATTCATGAGACTTGAGCATTTTCACAACCTGTCTAGTTGTGTAACATATTTAGGGCACACCTGGAAGTTAAATATGTAGGAAGATGTATTGCAGAAAACATTTCAGTAAAATGAGGCTTAATGTTTCATTTGTTTATGGTACATGAGAGAACTGTAAGTAAAGGTTTTGGGCTGGGATCCAGTGGCTTTTTTGTTTATGTAAATAGTCCCGATGTTCCCATAGCCAATATCGAAATGCTGCCGACCTGGAAACACTGAATCGCTGCCTGACCTCCCAGTGCCACCGGGATATTACAAATCCCGGCGGCGCGGAAAGTCAGGTGGCAGATTTTAGTACTCCCCATTCCTGTTGAGTCCATGGGAGTGGGGAGACGGAAGCACCAGCACTGTTGCTAATGGTGCCAGTGCTTCCGTGAAAACTCTGCCTATGGGGGCCGAAGCACCCGGCAGGGTCAGACCTGGCAGGAACTACGGCACCTGCAGGCAGACTCGTAATATGGCGGTTCAGAAACAAGAGGGCTGCCACACTTGGAATGTGGCGCAATGTTTTGAGCTGATCCTCAAGCTACTTGATGTACTCTTAATATGATGGCACAGGTCAGGCCGTCTAGGAGGTGTTAGTTGTTGTTAAGTGAAGCTTGTGGAATGGGTTGAATATTCCTTCAGAATGTGCAAACATACTCTCTGGGAACATGTTTTGAAAGCCAGTGAAATATGTTTTAATATTCCTTCAGAATGTGTAAGCATAATCTTTGCCTTTATTTTTATTTATTCATTTATTTTATTTATAACATTTGTCACACACCCAAACCAGGAGATATCACAGCATAGGTTACATAAAGTGCTTGTCTGGTTACATAATTAGTCACATACAGGCAGAATATATTAAACAGTTACAGTATAGGCAGCACATTTCGGGATACAAGATTGGTTATCGTACCAGCATTTCAGAAAACAGTGATAGGAGTGTGTTCAAAGTGGCATAGTGGAGGCACTACTGGTTAAAATTGGTTGAAGAACCATGTTTTGACAAAGTCTCTTGAATCGTTGGAGGGCTAGTTTGTAATGTGCTTAGGAAGGTAGTTACAGATCTTAGGTGCAGCTACTGGGAAGCTGGCACCCCCTGCCCTAGAACTCTTGAACCTCGAGACTAATAGGTGTGTGCTGGAGCCAGATCTGAGGGATCTTGTTGTGCTTTTTTGGGTGACACAGTTATTAAGGTATGAAGGGGCATCATTAGTGATACATTTGTGTGTGGTGATCAGTGTCATAAATAGGATTCTGGCTTGGATGGGTAGCCAGTGTACTTCTCTCCTAATGTGGGAAATATGATCATTTCATTTTAATCCAAAGGCTTCCAGTAGAGCTTGGTTTTGTATCATTTGCAATTTGGCCAGGTTGGCACTTGTAATTCCTAAAAGTAGAATATTGCAATAATCAAGTTTGGAAAGTATCAGGGCTCAAGCTAGGGGAAGGCAGTTTTGTGGGGTGAGAAATTGGCAGCTGAGTGTGATTAGTTTGGCTGAATAGACAGTAGCGGAGGAGAGGGCACACATGTGTTTGGTCATAGTGAGGTTGATATCGAGATAGACTCCCAGTGTTTTAACCTGTTTGAGTACTGGGCTGGATGTTCTGTCAATGGTTATGGCTGAGTAGTCGGCATGAAGAGTTTTTAGTCGGGAGGGGGGACCTACAATTGTAAATCTCGTTTATTTCATCATTAAGACTCAGGCTATTAGTGGCCATCCAATTTTGTATGATGGCATAGATCTTGTTGATGGAGGTGGTGTCTAGTTCATAGTCTCCCGTGGTGGGATGAGGATCTGTATATCGTCTGCGAAATTGGTGTAGATGGCTCTCATGGCGTCAAGAGCTGCAAAAAGGAGTTTGGTATATACGTTGTATAAGGTGAGAGATAGGCACGAGCATTGAAGAACCCCTAGGGGTACTGGGATGGGGTCAGCAGCCTCATCACCAATGGATACTTTCGAGGTGCGTTCCGATAGGAAAGACTTGACCCAAAGGATGGCATCTGTAGCAAAACTGAAGTTTTCTGAGAGAGCATTGCAAAGTTTATCATGGTCTACCAAAAAAATGTTGCAGACAGATTGAGTAAGAGGAGGATGCACAGCTTCCCAGAGTATTTTATAACGTCCATCTGGATTTTAAGGTCTAGTAAGGCCGTTTCTGTACTGTGTTTGGGTCGGAAGCCTGATTGTCTGGCCGCTAACAGGTGTTTCCTTTCAAGATACTCTTGGACTTGGGTGTAGAGTATTTTGTCAACTATTTTCAATAGGAAGGGAACCGTAGTAATGGGTCGGTAGTTGGTGGGTATAGCGGGGTCCAGAGAAGGTTTCTTAAGAAGTGGGGTTACCCAAGCTTCTTTGATACTGGTGGGGACAGAGTTGGTGGTGAAGAAGGCATTAATAAAGTTCGTAATGATGGGTACTAAGGTGGTGGCACAGAGTTTGACTAAACAGGCAGGGAAGCTATCACCTTTGCAATTAGAAGGTTTCAGCGTAGCGATTGGTGTTCAGAACCTGGTCTTGGGAGACAGTGGTGAATTTGAATTGGGCACTGTTTTTCAGGCGCCAGCGTTGGGTGCAATGAGAGGCGTACCTTGGCTGGCAGTAAATTCCTTTTCATTAGTATTTTCTCTTGTAGTGTGAGGATTTTAGAGGTTAGGGCATTCTGGAAAGTGGTGCACCAGGTGTTAGTGGGGGTGGTGGAGGGGATGGGGGCTACCAATTCTCTAAGTATGGAGAATAGTTCTTTGGAATTGGATGAGGCATTGTTTATGCAAGTATTCGGGGAGTTCGCTTTGTGGGCTATCAACGCTGATTTGTAGTTTTAATTGACTACCAGAAATTAGTTTGTTATGGCAGTGGTTGGTGTGATGGGCTTGTCTCTGCATGTGAAAGCTGGTGATGTCATGTGGAGTGTTGCCTTGTGAATGTCGGAATGTTTACCCAAGGATTCCACACCCAGCCAGTTAGAGCTCCCCAGCCTGGGTGATGGGAGCCATTGTTATGTCCTATCCACTTATGTACATAACTTCATGTAACTGTGACTTAAGTACTTGTAATAAACAAACAAGTAATCCCAAGAAGCCTGGAAGTCACTTTATAACATTGGCGACGAGTTGGTCTTAAAAAGAAGAACATGCGAGCAAGAAACTGAAGAAAGTGGAAGAAGCCTGCTGCTGGGGGTGCAGGAAGAAGTTGGAAAAGAAGGACAACACTGCCCCAAAACACAAGTAAGACCCATCACCCAGGGCACCAAAAGGGAGGAAGGAAGCCCTATATAGGAAGGATCAGCTGCCCATAAGGTGGAGGGAGAGCTGGGTCCTGGGGCTGAAGAGAGGAGCAGGGCCTTGAAGAGAAGCTCAAGAAGGGAGCTAGGCCTTTAAGATGAAGAAATCTGTGTGAAGAAGTCAAGCCTGTTAAAGTAAAACCAGAAGGGTTGTCTGTTGAGTGAAGATAAAAGGAAGCTTAAAATGACACCTGAGCCCTTAAACTAAAGAAGGAATCTCGCCCCATTAGTTTAAGAAACCTGTAGATTAAACAAAGCTCGTAGTGAAGAGGACTCCCATGAGAGAGGGAGGAGCTAAGGAGCTGTGGGCAAGAGAAGACAGCTGAGGCCATGACCAACAGGGACTCTTTGTGGTATGAAGGTGTTCCTGGGGTATGGCGTGCTGGGCGAAGATGTCACCTGTCAGAGATTGCATTGCAAGTGTGAAGTACTGAGGGGTGAAGAAGAAAGCTCTACAGTGATGTTTCCATTCACCAGTCAAAGTATCATTCCCCAGTCAAGCAGCGCAGGGATGTGATGCTGTTTACCCTCATATGAAACCAAAAGTAAGATTTTGGAAAAGTATGAAGCCCAGTAAGCATCCTCCCGTGTAGGGGTGTAAGTCTGCTTTGAGTTCAATAAGTGGGACTTGGAGAAGGATGTGAGACTGCAGACAATGAGCTGAGGGGTTCCCCAATGTGCCACTACGATGTTAGGGAAGATTTTGAAGTGATAGTCTGGAGTGAGCAGCGAGTACGGGCTCTACATGTCCCAAGCGCAATGTGAACTAAAGGTTAGACCCAGGCAGCACTAGTCTGGTAGCGTATGCTCAGGGAAAGGGATGCAGGGAAAACTGCCTGCGTGCCACTTTGTTTTCAAGGATCAAAAGCGGATCGTGTTTTGGAAGCAGTGAACCATTTTAAAATATTGAAGTTGAAAGGTGACATGCGCTGGGTCGAGGTACGTGGTATGAGTGACGTCTGGCTTATGAAGATCAGCATTGGCCCGAGGCAGAGGTGTGACTGGTGACATCACAGCTGGTCTAAGGGAGTCAGCGATGCCATAGAACTCCAGATTCAAGCAATATGTTCGTATTAGAATGCACTCACCATCCCAGATTCCAGCCGGTAGCCGAAGCCGCTAACCGAGGCAGGATGAAGAATAAAATAAACAATTTTATGGGGAAAGAACCCTGCGACGTGCATTTCCGTGCACAGGAAGAGGAGAGCTGAAGGCATTGGGCCGTTCTGTAAGATGAGTGAATAAGCCTAAGTGCGTTGTGGGGCGAGAGGAGAGACCCCCTTACGAATCATCTTCACAGTGTGCCTACGATTTTATGGGTATTATCTGGCTGAGAGATGTAGAGCGCTGCTGAGCACGTCAGTGAGTCGGAAATTCAGACAGGAATAAGAGCGCAGTAGGAAATCCAAATTCCACTATAGGATTTGCAAGGACGTCATTATTGTCGTCATGAGTGTCGTTCCTGGTGAAGAGAATGCGGCAAATTTGGGTTATGGTGCATTAAGGTGCTGCGACTGCAGAGGAGGCACAAGGACCGCATTTGAAGTAATGGCTGCAGTGTATCATTTTATGTTTAAGTGATTATAATGGTCACTAATCTGGTCTTTCAGAAGATAACGTTGGACATTCAGGAGCAGCAACGTGTATCCTTTAACTGTTTTTGCATTAAGTTCGTGTTACCAACCTAGTTTTGTACAGATTAAGGATTGGTAAGCATGGGATGTGCACGAGAAGTTTGTGTGTGGATATATGCATGCAGGAAGTGAGGTTAAAAGTTAAAATGTATTAGATTTAATGCATTTGAGGAATTTTAGGTTCAAAAGGACTCACTTGGACATTCTGAACATGCACAATATGTGTAGATGTGTGCGAGTCAGTAGCATAGTGTGAGATGTTAGAGTAACCTTTGAGGGATTGCAAAGTAGGCTGCAGCGCAACATGGACATGTAGGAATAAATGCACATATTTCTTTGTTACGCCATAAGGGCTTTGTACGCAAATGTCACTATGAAGTTGAGTTGTTAGGCAGTGTAGACACAAGTGTTTGTGGGTGAGTGCCACAGAGGTGCAAGGACGTAGTGTATCAGAGTGATTGTGGGTGAGTGCCGCAAAGATGCAGGCTGGTATGTAAACTGGCCATGGATTTTAGGAAATGTAATTATATCGTTTGCTAGTGCTTTAATGGTGACAAAATAAGTATATATTGTGCAACATGGATTATTAGGATGATAATTTTTGCAAAATGGTAATGCAAAATGTTGTTTTATGTGACTCATGTATGAAATGGGTGCACATGGGTAAAACATGTGTTTTGCTAAGAGTCAAAGAGGTTGAGTGTTGGGTAGCACCCAGAATATGTATTGTATGTGGGTGAAAGTACCACACGGGTTTGTAGATAGCGACTCCAGTGTATATGTAAGTATGAGTGTGGTTGAGTGAAACCACAGCTGTATCGGTGGTAGCGCCACCATTAAACTAGAAAGATTTGGTGAGTGTGCCACAGCGGTCTGTACGGTAGTACATCCAGTTGTGCATGGTAAACGTGGAGACCCTGCGTGACCATTTGGGTATGTTAGAGGTGTGTGTGGTTAGCAATACCACAGGTGTTGCGGAATACCACAGGTGTTGCTGGGAGGTGGCGCCTCCAAGCATAATCTACTTCCCTTTCAAGCATAGCAGTGAGAATGTATGTGAGTTGGGAGGTAGCGTTTCCAAGCATAACAGTAAGGATTTATGTAAGTTTTCATCGCTCCATAATAAGATGCATTAATGTTCCCTCATTGTTCCTGTGTGGCTATATGTGTGTAGATTAGGAGATTCATGCGGAGTACCATTCTCCATTAAAAGGGAGGTTTTTGAGAGATGCAAGGTTTAAGATGTTATGAAATAGTGTAATGGGTGAAGTAAAGTGAGAGCGAGAGTGAGTCAGAGAAGCTGTGAAAGTTAGTCAGAGAAGATGTGAAATGGGGTAGTGCCCATAGTGTGTGTAGCCTGTGGATGTGCCACAATGAAGTGAGGAGGTGGCGCCTCCGCAACTATAGTGGAGGTAACGCTTCCACGAGTACAGTGGAGGTAGGACCTCCCACATGAGGAGTATGAAAGTATTTTTGGAGGTAGCGCCTCTGCCAGAGTAATTGGAGGTAGCGCCTCTGCCAGAGTAATAGGAGGTAGCGTCTCCGCCAGAGTGATTGGAGGTAGCGCCTCCGCCAGAGTATTTGGAGGTAGCGCCTCCGCCAGAGTAGTTGGAGGTAAGGCCTCCGCCAGTGTAGTTGGAGGTAGGGCCTCTGCCAGTGTATTTGGAGGTAGGGCCTCCACCAGAGTAGTTGGAGGTAGCGCCTCCGCCAGTGTGATTGGAGGTAGCGTCTCCGCCAGAGTATTTGGAGGGAGCGCCTCTGCCACTGTAATTGGAGGTGGCGCCACCGCCTGAGTATTTGGAGGTAGCGCCTCCACCAGTGTGATTAGAGGTAGCGCCTCTGCCAGTGTATTTGGAGGTAGCGCCTCCGCCAGTGTGATTGGAAGTAGCGCCTCCGCCAGAATATTTGGAGGTAGCGCCTCCGCCAGTGTAATTGGAGGTAGCGCCCCCTCCAGAGTATTTGGAGTTAAGACCTCCGCCAGTGTAATTGGGTAGTGCCCCGCCAGGGTCCCAGTGTAGTTGGAGGTATCACCTCTGCCTGAGTAATTGGAGGTAGTGCCTCTGCCTGTGTAATTGGGGGTAGGGCCCCGCCATAGTATGTGTAGGTAGCACTTCCACTTGTGTCATTTGGTAGCACCCTGCCAGAGTATTTGGAGGTAGCACTTCTGCCAGAATACTTGGAGGTAGTGCCTCCGCCTGAGTAATTGGAGGTAGCGCCTCCACCTGAGTATTTGGAGGTAGCGCCTCCACAAGAGAATTTTGAGGTAGCATGTAGCACCTCTGCTAGAGTATTTGGAGGTAGCGTATCCACCAGTGTGATGGAGATATCACCCCAGATGCTTGATGGTGTAGGTGGGTGTGTAGGGTTAGTGGCCTACAGAAATAGGGAGAGTGTCCCTCAGAATTGATATTCCCCATGCTGGTGATGGATGTGGAAAGGAGGGGAATATGCTGTGGTGTGCTTGTCCGTGTGTGTGTTGACGTTTGAGAAGAAGGGTGATATGTTGTGTCTATTTGATGTATCTGTGTGGGTGCAGTGCGAATCAGTAAAGGAAGGAGATGTGTTGTGATGGGCTTTTCTCTGCATGTGAAAGCTGGTGATGTCATGTGGAGTGTTGCCTTGTTAATATCGGAATGTTTACCCAAGGATTCCACACCCAGCCAGTTAGAGCTCCCCAGCATGGGTGATGGGAGCCAGTGTTATGTCCTGTCCACTTATGTATATAACTTCATGTAACTGTGACTTAAGTACTTGTAATAAACATACAAGTAATCCCAAGAAGCCTGGAAGTCACTTTATAACAGTTGGAGTCTTTTTTGTAGGTGTTCCAAGGCTCTTTTGTTGTGTCAAAGGACAGTGAGCTCTTTATTGAACCAAAAATTGGTTTGTTTAGTGTTGCAGGGTATTTTAGACGTGAGCGGGGCTACTACGTCAATGATCAATTTCAGGCAGTTATGATAGATAGTGGAGATACTATCAGGGTTGGTGTTTGTTGTTGGGTGGGCCTTAAGGGTATCAACCAGGATAGGAACAAGATTATCTGCTGTAAGTGTGTGTGTGTTTCAAACCGAGATAGGGCAAGATGTGGGTTGAGGTGCACCCTGAGTTTTCGAAAGTCAGCATGTCAAAACATATTAGGTCATGATCAGACCAAGTGATTTTGGAGATGGATTCTAGCAATATGTTACATTTATTGACAGGATCCAATCCAGGATTCTTCCTTTGGAATTGGTGGGGGAGTTAAAAATTTGAGTAAAATGCATTTCTTTAAGGCCATGACGAATGCAGTAGCTTTATAATCCAGTTTGTCATTATATCCAAGATTGAAGTCACCTGGGATAATACATTTGGTATTGGGATTGAGGAGGGGAGAAATGAGTAGTTGGTTGTCTGATTCAGGGTGGTTGGCATTATTAGGTGGTCTGTAGATGAGAAAGTTTATTGTGGTTTTATAGTCAGTTGTGAGTTTAAGTAGGAGTAGTTCATATCCTGCCACTAGGTCTAGTGGGCAGGCTCTAAACTGTAGTGAATATTTGGCTATAATAGCTACTCCACCTCCAACGGTGTCCTGGCGGTTGGCCCTAAGGATGGTTTAGTCCGGAGGGATAGCCAGGGCAAGAAGGGGGCCTGAGGCTTGGTGTAGCCACGTTTCCATGATGACTAGGAATCTAGCTGTTGGTCCAGGAGTACATTGTGTATATCAATGGCATAAGCTCCTAGTGATTGTGCATTAAGAAGGGTGCCTTTGAGGCTGTAATCAGATGCTGGCAGGGGTGAGGAGAGATCTGTGGGAGTGGTGGGGGCAGTGAGGGGGGTATGCAACTTAGGCCGGGTGGATTCCTGGTCACACTGCAGTGTAGGAATGAGGGTGAGGGTTGGTAGGCCCGAGGTATACATTGGGGTTGGTGTAGGCGGGTTTGTGAGGATAATCTCAATAACCTTGTGGACCCTAGGATGGGGAGGGTGGTGGAGAGTAAGGTTGCTGGCGTTCTTGAACTGAGACGTTTGTGACACGTTGTTCCTAGGCATGGGCCAGTAGTACCTGGGTGGCTTACGGGACTGGTGGATGGAGTGTCCCCAGGGGGGCTGGCTAGGTATTTGGGAACTGTTTCTCATTCATGCTGGGAGCCAATTGTTTTGGTATTGTAGGGCCACGTTGCTGGTGGAGGGAAGGGCGATGCTTTAGGTAGGAAGGGTGTTGGGCAGGGGAGAGGGTGGTGGCGGGGACACAGAAGTCGTGCAAGGCCATTTCCAAACTGGGTGAATGTGCCTGCCGTACAAGGCAGTAGGCTAGGCAAAGTTGTGGTCAGTGTTGATTCTTTGGTGGGCAGTGAAACAACATGAGCTGAATTAGCAGCAGTGAGCAAAATACAACATGTTCTGGGAAACCAGCAGCAAGCAGAGAAATAACACGAGCTGAATTAGCAACGGCGAGCAAAATACAACATGTTCTGAGATACCAGCGCCAAGCAGAGAAATAACATGAGCTACATTAATAATGTGGGCAAAGTACCAAATGTACTGAGATTATAGTGGCAAACAAGGATATAACATGAGCTGAATTAACAATGGCATATGTTGAAGAAGCTCTGGGCATATGTTTTTGAAGGTGTGGGATACATAAAAAAAAACAATCCAGAGTTAAGGGAGTGCTGATCGGGATCAACATGCAAAGCTGAGCTGAGGATGCAAGCTGGATATCTGTCTCCATTCTAGTTTACGGATAATGGAGGGGCTCTTTTGGCTCCATTTACTGACCTGGAGATTTGCAGCATTAAAATTTGATTTTTGATAGCAGAGGATCAACAAGTTGTTCCTTTTGACTTTTTGAAAGAACTATATGTTTCCATTGAGCTGTATATGGAAGAACCAAGCACTTACCCACAGCAGCTCAAACCGATTGAAGTATCTTATTTGAATGTGGCTTATTTTTGCATCATGGTTATCCAAATGACACCACATTTCTTTTAAGGCTTTTGTTGTAGCCAGTAAAGACAGTGATGGGTTATTTAGGTGGTTTTCCAATTGGATGTGACATGAATTTTGGGATTGTGCAACTCAAGCTTTCCTCCAGCTTCAGGTTGACAGCTTTCAGTACTCTGCTATTAGAGAGGAGTGGTGTGAGTATTAGAGGTGGTACCTGTTTTAATATCACATTGAGAAAGGGAAGAGGTATTAAAGGTTAGATATTGTAAGTAAGTGGTCATTAATATTCATGAGGCAGTTTAGTGAGAGCCAATGAACATTAAAACAGCCTTTAAGAAGCCTTTCACTATAAGAGGAATTCCTAATAAAGTTTTACATATATGACTGATTCATTATATGTAGGGATAAAGCTAGAAAATGATAGAAACGTTTTCATTACCTACCTTTATTGCATTGAGTGTGTTAGGTGTAATCGCAATGATAACTGCAATGATAGTTTACTACAGTTTTCTTCTAAATAAATAAATGAACTTTGAATGGGGGTATTAGAGCATTAATTGGGTGTTCTTTATTAAGAAAATGTTCATAAACATGCATCACCTATTTGATGGTCAGTAACCGGTATTTGCTTTTCTCTGTCTCTATACTTACCACAACCCATACCGGGGAAGGGTCTAGCACACTCCCTTTTGGATGGAGGAAAGGCTCTGTTTGTAGAGGTGATAACAATCACATCATCTCCTTGCAAAATCATTTAATATATTGTCTACACCTAAGTAGCTTCTTATCTTAACTCACATTTTCTCCTTTCGAGTTGGTATTTCGCTTCTCTAACTCTACAGAAATAGCTTTTCTACATGTCTCCAGTACCCTGCTTTCTGACCATCATACTAACACTAATACTTTCACGCAAATAATTCCATGAATCAGGCAATTAGTCTTTCAGGTTCTGTCCTCTAGTGGTTTCAATTCATCCCACTTTTCTGACAGAACTCACTCTGTTTTTTGGGCAGGGAATATGATTCCCTTCTACCTCTCCCAATTGGTGTTGATAAAGGTTCTGTTCTTGGCACTGTGCTTTTGCCTCTTTACTATCCCTCTTTCGCTCTAATCACTCATTAAAATGTTCCTGTTAATCCTATACAGATGACTCTCAGATCTTTTTCTCTTACTCAACATTTTCTGACACGCTACACACTGCCCGTTCAAACTGTCTCTCTGTTATTTAATCTTAGAAGCTTTCTCACTCTCTTTAGCTTAACCCGACTAGGACTGAAGTTCACTCTTTTCCTGCCTTCAAAGTGCTCCCTTCTGCCCACTGTTTCCCTCTCTCCTCCCTTTCCTTCTCTACCTCTTCTCTCCTGCCCCACTCCCCTTTCACCCCTTGGCCCCTTCTCTTTGAAACAGGTCTTCTATTTCATTTTCTTTGCATTGTCTACATGTGGATGGCCCTCATGATGAGTAGGTTGGTCTGGAAAAAATGGCAGTAATAATGCTGATGCCACAGGCTCCAGCATTTAAACTGGACCGCCTTACTTTGAATCTGCTGGTAGGGGCAGTGAACTACTGGCAGGCCTGACCTGCCGGGAATTCAGGCCCCTAACAGCAGAGAATTATCCCTATCACCGGCACTGCTACTACTGGTGCCATTGATAGGGGAAAGCCTGTTACATGGAGTCCTAGGTGTCTCCATGGAATGGAAACTTACCGCTGTTGCCGGCACCCATAATATCCCTGTAAAAGCCGGATATCGGGCACTAGTAATGGTGCGGGGAGTCTGCCGGTAACCTGTCAGTAGCATATGCAGGTTACCGGCAGACTCATATTGAGGGATATGGTCTTGCTCGGATCTAGTTTTCTTCAAGTTTTTTTTTCCTTCCCTATGCTCCAATCCTTAGTTTTCATCACTGTTTGACTTTTCTGAATTTATAGTCTAAATCATCTAGTGCTTTGGCAAAAGTGCTATATACGCCTCAATATAATACATATAAAAGTGTTCCAAGATTTTCTGAACATGTGGGCTGTACGCATATAATGACATTGAATACTGCTACAATATATTTGTCAGCCATTGGAAATATCTGACTGAAAGTCGTTTCCCGAGAGGTTACCGACAACGGCCATCATAATAGCGTCTTTAAAAAATAGATATGAACAGGAGATGCGTGAAAGCAAAAGCCCTGAAATGCAAAAATAGCAATCTTTTGTTTTTGAAATATGACTAGACAACACAGCTGTCTTCTCAATTTTAAATGAGACAAGCTAGTTAAGCTCCTTTTAAGTACTAATGTTAAATCACTTGTGACACAGTGTTGAAATTTCACCAAAAATAAAAAAAATCATCTAGGTAGGTACGGGATGTATACAACTTTAAATAAATAAATATAGAAATAAAGTGGCGGTAATTGAATCGCTGCCACTTTTTACTGCATTGCTAATCTTGGAATGAGAACACTTGGTTGTAGAATTTGGTGGCAAAGCTAAAAGAAATATTTGAATTGGCAGATGCCATGCACATCATTATGGTCATACAGAACCAAACTCTCTGGGATCACATGAACGTATGGTCTGTATGTATATAATCAACAAAAACTGAAGTGTATACTAAACATGCACACATGTGTACAAAAAGGTGCTTATTTATGAGAGTAAACATGTTATATTAACTCGGGGTGCAGGGGAGAATAAAACAACCCCTGCACAAGCTAGACTAATACAGTAAGCAAGAAAAGAGTCCTAGACTTGAGGACCCTCACGTCCCCTGCACACCACTATACTGAATCAACAGTCAATCATATTTACGATCTATGTAGTAATTTGAAAATAGAGACAACAGATTTCTAAAAAACACAACATAATTTAATCAAACAATATTAGAGCTCTACGCATTTCGGGACATCACCCTTCTTCATGAACAAGTGTTTTACATCATCAATCCAGAATCTTATATTCATCATCTACCAGATAAACAAAATATTAAGAAAAATGTATAATCTTTTTAGTCACTTATTAGAGTCTAAATTACACTCCAACTATACTGGCATAACGGGGGCTCCCGCACATGTCCTATGAAGGGAACCCTCAGACTTAAAAAAACATGTTTTTAAATAAAAAAACAGAAAAAGGAAATAGTTTATTTTTGAAGTTATTCTGCCTTTATAAATAAATAATAATAAATAAATAAATAATGGGCCTCATTATAGGTATGGCGGTAAGGCAACAACGGCGCCAGTAGTGCTACCGGCGCCGTTGCTATGTACTGCCATACTACGGGTTGTGCTCATTGGTCTCTCTCTGGGCCCGAATGGGGATGGGGAGTCCCTTATTACTGGCACCCTCGAATGGGCAATTATCAAATAATTCAAAGTCCGCCAAATTCGGAATGACGCAGTAACTGCCCATTCGCGGGTGCCAGATTTTTTTGCAAGTTTGGCTATAGCCTGCCTGTATTACAGGCATGGCTACCTCCAAACTTGTATGTCTTTATAAAGGCAGAGAGACTAGAAAAAGTTACTATTTCTTTATGACGTCTGAAGGCTCCCCCACCCCCATGAAATGGAACTCTACAGGCTGGAGGCCTCCATGTCACGGGCGGGGGAGCCCTATGACTTCAAAAATAAATCTTTTCTGTTTGAAGTCACTTTGCTTTCATAAAGAAATTATTTCTGATCCTGTTCGGTCCTTTCAAAGAAATAATTTCTTCATGAAGTCAAAGTGACTTCAAAAAGAAACCATTTCTTTTTGAACTAATGGGGCTCCCATCCACCCCATGACATGGAGGCCTCCAGGTCCTCTGCAGATGATGGGGACACACATTCCTGGCTGCTGCAGGGAGCTCAATGTCCAGTTCCCTGGACCAACGGATTAAAGGTAAGAACATGTATTTTCTTTAATTATGTATGCGTGCATGTAAGTGTGTGTGTATATACGTACATGGCGTAATGTGCATTAATGAGTGAGTGCATGATGCAGCCTGGGTATGCCTGTGTGAGTTTATGGTCAAAAGGTGCAAACTCAAATGTGTGGGTGGCTGGGTGTACGTGTGTGAGTATATGGTGAAAAGGTGCACACTTAAATGTATGGGTGGCTGCTGGTGTGTCTGTACGGTGAAAGGGTGCACACTTAAATGTATGGGTGGCTGGCTGGGTGTGCCGGTGTGGGGAAAGGGTGCACACCTAAATGTATTGGTGGCTGGGTGTGCGTCTGTGTGCATGTATGTGTATGGTAAATGGTGTGTATACTTGTGTTCAGGAGGTCAACAAAACCTACATTTTGGGGGTGCTAACCCTTCAAATGTTCGGAGAGGTGCTAACTTCACGGGCAGTGGGGAAGGGGCAAAAGTATTTGTGTGGGGGCATCTAACTTCTTTACGCATCCTAATGAGACTATTCTTTAGCAGCTTCAATGTAACAAGCAGTTAACTCTCTCCTTTAAGTCTCAGAGCAACCACTTATGGACTGCTGTGAGAATGAGCGGTCTCCTGTCCCATCTCTACCCTTCCAATCACTCCCCTGGCATGCAAGTACTAAACCCACATCACGATTTCAACGGCCTAAAAGATGACAGTGAAATGCTTTATGTTAGTAATTGCCGGGCCTTTGTTAATGGCGAAACACAGGTGCTGTTTAATATCTGTGACCTGTTCTGTCAGGCTACAGCTTTGTAGATCGGTCAAGTTGAGTCAACATAGCCCAAAATTTCAGGGGGTGGGGGAGAGGACTGATGCCCAGTCAGAGAAATGGTGTTGTTCCACTGCATTTGTTTAATGCCATGATAATTTATTGGTAATCTTCATTACTCGTAGCCCCATTGTTCCTCATCTCAGTACTTGTGCATGAAGCACTTTGCCTGATACACAAGTACCGGGATGAGATAGCGGGACATGGAGGTGATGGCTGGCTTAGTTGCCTGTAATCTTCATTACTCCAAGCCCCACTCTTCCTCGTCCTAGTACTTACTAATGAGGCAAGGTGTCTCATACGTCAGCACTGGGACAAGGAAGAGGACAAGGAGGTGGAGGTAATTCTGGGCCGATGTGCTGATGTTGGGGGTTGGGACAGGGAGTTGGAGGCGAGGATTCTATGATAATTGTAATGGTAATCCATAGCCAGGCTAAGCAGGCAATTTATGTGGTATCAGTGGCTAGAGAGGCATTTCGGTGCAGCCAGTATAGTCATTTCTTAGTTTGGCTTGATGTTTGTAAATGGGCATCTATGATAAAGCAGTCCTGCTAAGTGTCCTGACTAGAGTGGCATTTGGGTGATGCCAGTATATCCGTTTCTTACTGTGGCATTGTATATTTTTCTGGGCATCTCTCATAAAACAACCATGAAAAATGTTATTGCTTCGACGGGTGTTTTGATGCAACCAGTCTAAGTATGTCTAAATGTAGTCTGGCATGCTTTACTGTAATATGTTATGTCTTTAGACTGGGTCTATAATGTGCAACCAGTTGGACATGTTTTCATTCTGGAAGGGCATGTTAACAAGCAAAACATTACATTAATTAAAGCAGTAATGTTCCTGTGCACTGTTGGTGACTTGCATGTATTGGATTTTTGGACTGGTGTTACCTTACAAAACAATTGAAAATGCTCAGACTTGTTAGCACACTTTTTTCTCAGAAAGTGTGCTATATAATACATTAAAACACACATCTATATTACACGGCCACGTTAGTGGCCGTGTAGTTATGGTTAAGTTGCTAAACCCATAGGAAGAGCACTTTTTGGATGGCTTATAACTTTGCTCCCCCTGGACGAATCCACACCAAACTTTGCAAAGAAAGTATATGGCCCACTCTGGATTTTATTTGCAAAGTTTGGTGAGGTTTGGTCCAGGGATGGGAAATTTATAGGGGGGGACCCAAAATGTCTTTTTTTCCCATAGACTGAATGTGGAAAAAACTTTGCTCAAGCCTACAGCCCAAACCGCTGGACGTATTTTCCCCAAATTTGTGGCAGGAGCAGCTGCTTGGTCCCAAATGCGTGCTTTTGTAAGTTTGGTGAAAATCCGTCTAGTATTTTTTTTTAAAACAACCAAAAAGTAGGTCACAAAAAATGTGTAATATCTATGTTCGCTCCGTGGACACACTTCCCTGTTCTCCCAGCGAACAGGACACCGATTGGTTAATCGGCTTGCGTCATGTCCGTGGACATGCAACGTGTTCGCTGATTGGATGGTGAAGAGCGTGAAGTGCGTCAGATTTTTGGAAACGCCCGCCATATTAGATTCGCGGACTTCGCCGCTGTCCGCAGACATCGCAGTAAAAACATATTAAAAAACATAACATTGCACTTGTCAAACTTATCAAACAATCTCAGGGGAGGTGAGGGGTGATGAGGATGGGATGGGATATGGCTGCAAGAAGCAAAAGAACTTGCAGTTTTTGCTGCGAAGGTCCACAGACAGTTCGGATGTTCGCGAATAGTCCTGAAAAGTTTGCGGACACCTCAGAATTACAGGGTTGGTGAAATGCAGTTCTTGGATGGCTTATAACTTTGGCGCCACTTAATGGAACTGCATGAAATTTCTGTATATTTCTGAGCTGATTCTGAGTGAGTATGCAAAGTTTGGTGGGATTCTATCAAGAGGGAGCAAAATTAGAGGGGGTCCCAAAATATTTTAAAGGCTTATAAAGGTTGTGCCATTTGACAAACCTACACAAAGGTTTGCAAAAAGATTATAGATCTAAATATAGATGTTTTCATAAAGTCTGAATGGATTTTGTCAAGTGGGGGCTGGCTTATATGACGATTGTATGTGCATACATTTGACACTTTTGAAAAAATTAAACATGGGTGGATTTCCAGAAAACTTGCGTAAGGAGCATTGGCAAGGACCTACAAGCATGGTTTTGCAAATGTGCCATTGTTTCATTATTTGACAAGTGTCATAATGTAACTACAAAAAATAGCAGTATACCTTTAGTGACTGAGGGGTAGCCTGTGGCCATGGGCAGTGGCCAGATTGTCCGGGTCATGGAATAAGGTCATGATCCGGACAATCAGGCTACTGGTCATGAGGACAAGGGACAAAACATAGGATTAAAGTGGCCATGTCCATCTGGGACTGGCTTTGTGGTAAAGGTATTCGAAATTAGGACAGATCTGAAAGGGAAGAAAAATGTGCTCGTGGTAATATGGTCATTGGGTTCTCTTTTTGACTTCTGCAGGCTGCCATGGAAAGAGCAGAGGGCCCTGTATGGAACCCTCGCCTTCCCATTCCATGGTGGCCATCATGGAAAAGGATTTTTCTTGCTACACCGGGACGCAACAGGCATCCCGCTGTAAGAAGAAAAATCCTCTTTTTTAGCCCCGCGGGGTCCTGCTTTGGGAACCTAGGTTGCTAATGGCCTTCATCCCCCATTTCAGGGGCTGGAATGGGGGGATAATGGTCCAGAGACTTTGTTATCCACCCTCGCTTTGCTTGGGCTGATAACTTGGGCTGCTGGGCCGGTATCCACTGTTCCAGTCCCTGGAATGGAGGATTAACGGCACAATATTCCCATTAGCATAACACAAAATGCAAATGGAAATGTAAGAAAATCTTATTGAGTCTATGTACTTTACTGAGAAATATAAAGTAGATGGAGTCTATACATGATTTTTTTAGTTCTATTTTTTAACTGTGAAAGGTGGTTCCTAAAGGAATATGTCTTTTGTTGTTTTTGGATGTATTATTTTTGGCAGGAGATCAGAGAACGAAAGGTGGGGAGGCAAATGAGGGAAGAGCAACCAAACACTAATATAGAGGGGTAGGTGGACAAGGGAAAATGTTGCACGTGTGATATTTCTAAGGTAGGGTCAGTGTTTCTCATGCTCCTTGATTGCAGCAGTGGTGGTGGCTCTTGGGGAAGAGGGATGGCATTAGCTGATGCCATTTTAAGATAAATAGCAGTTTTGCTAAAAGTATGTACTGTGTACTAGATTGTTAATGGATAATGAGTAGGAATAGGTGTTGGAGCTGTGCAAGGGAAATTTTGAAGTTGAAAGTTCCTAGATCAGTAGAAAATGCAGTTCTGAACTGTCCGCGAAGCAGAGATCATATCGTGAAGTGCGGATGGGTTCTCGGACACGTCATCATGCCGCGTGCCAGCGTATGGTCATGTGGCATTGTCCGGGATGTCCGCTATGAAGTCAGATGTTCGTAGACGGCTACGGATACAAAACTAGTTGAATTAGTTGCAAAAAGTGTATAGAAGTGTTAAAAATTATTCCAGAAGGTGAGAAATGACAGAGTTTTAAGGATACACTTTGTAAATGGGACACAAATATTGCAATATTGGGTAAGTATGATGTTAGTAAGTTGTAGGGAAATAGCATGCACTGGTAAAAAACTTATGTTATGGTTCATTTGGACTAATAAAAACCTATGAAATTCAATGAAAAAACTTTGTTAAAGGGACGTTATGGTTAAGTTGCGCTACTAAAAACCTATCAAATTCAGTGAAAAAACTTTGTTAAAGGGACGATATGGTCACAAGTAAAACCGAAAAACCGCTGAAATTCGCCAGTTATGGTAAGCTAAGCAACCATAACTCACGCCACCACCGTGCACTGCTAAGAATAACACCCATGACATCAAAGATGACATCACAAATATGATTGATGACATCACTGATGACATTACATGCCTAGCCCCTTCTTTTTTTGTTCATTGACATATCTAGGCCAGGTGAGTTTATTCACTGACAGTCAAAAACTTTAAATTCAAAAGGTATTACATTTGTAGACGTTGCTATTCTCACATGTTCTTACAGTACTTTCCCTAGAATTCAATCGCATTTTATGATGCACATACATAGGGGAAGAAGCAGGCCTGAAACACAGCAATCATTTCTATGCGTAAAGATAATCATGTTGGTTATGCACAGTGGCTCATGATACTGCCTCTTGTTTACTTACTTTATTCTCCCTGTATAAGCCCCATTATTGTGCTATAGGACCTACTACTCAAAGATCCAGACTTTCTTGGTCTCTTAATGTTTTGAGTGTAGTAGTACAAGCATGTATTAAGTGACGCATTATTACCTACTTAGTATATGTTTCACAGTATGCAAAAGTGTGATGCAGAAGCATTCACCGTTTTACTATCCAACATGGGAAAATTAGAAATAGGAAATCCCTATGGTGTATGCTGCAGCCAATGCCTATGTTTCTGTATGAGTAGGTTCCTGTTCTAGAAACAACACTGCAATGGAATGTTCTTTGGAGAAATACATTGCATAATCAAGTATGTAGTTCATCACACATCTCCAGATGACCCCTGACACTGTTTTGCCAACATTACATTCACAATCCCTTGTAGGGACTTCATATGAAAATTAAATGCACATGTGATGTCATCAGTGATGTCAATCATATTAGTGATGTCATGGGTGTTAATCTTAGCAGTGCACGGTGGTGGCGCGAGTTATGGTTGCTTAGCTTACCATAACTGGTGAATTTCAGGGATTTTTTGGTTTTACTTGTAACCATAACGTCCCTTGGAACAAAGTTGTTTCACTGAATTTGATAGGTTTTTAGTAGCGCAACTTAACCATACATGCATGTATATATATAGGCTTCTCCTAGTACAGTGTGTGGCATACCACTGAAGCAGCACGTTTGTATGTAATGCGCATGCATGGTAATCTAGTCAGTCCGCAGCGTGTGGCACGAATTGTGATTTGTTGCCGAGATGGGGTTGGGGGCCCTCAGCATGGCTCAAAGGGGGGCCCCAAATGTTGTGTTACACCACTGTCTAACTACTTAGTTATGCTAATATTCTCCCATGATAGAGAGCTATCATTCTCATGGATTTAATTGTATACGAGGGCCATATTTCTAGTGGACTTCCCTAGGATAGGTAAGTATACCATCCAGTCATAAAGAATGTGCCATCTAAGCTTCACACTGAAGAGAAAATGTATGCCAAAGGGTGCTTAAGTCTAGGACCCTTATCTTCCTTAGTGTATGTATATAATGCCAAAGAATACTGCAAACTCACGACTGGCCAGTTGTGAGAAATAGCTGCTGAAAGTAATTTTTCCCAGATATTTCCTGCAAAACCCTCGACTAATCTTTGCAATAGGGTCTTTAAAAGTGCTATGAATACCAGCCACGTTGAATTGAAAGCCCTAAAAAGCAAAATGCTATATATTTTTTTTTTAAATATGACTATACAAGACATTTATCTTCTCTGTTTTAAACAATACAACATAAGCACAAGTGTTAAATCACTTGTGACACTGGGATATTTCACCAACATTTAGTATACGCTCCATAACATATTGGTCCTCTTCCACTTTCTATACAAACTGAATACTACAAATTATTTGGGTTTCTCAAAGATTTTTCACACAGTAATCATTACAGAAAGAATGCAGTACGTTGACTGCCCTACATGATTCCAGTTTCACGCCTTCAAAACAAACACAATGGCCCTCATTACAATTTTAGCGTTACAGAACAAATGCTGGTAATTCCCACACCAGTAATTTTTCCAGACCAGCAAAACACAAGTTTGCCAGTGGGGGCCACAGATCTCCTAGCAGGCCTGACCTGCTGGTAGATCACCTACTGGCAAAGAAATACCTGAATCACCAGCACTGGTAATACCGGTGCCAGTGATACAGGCAATCCCATACCATGAAGTACAATGGGACTCCATGGAATGGGAACTCAACATTGTCTCTGCGGACATCGGGAGGAGAGAGTGT
Organism: Ambystoma mexicanum; assembly: GCF_040938575.1. Lineage (NCBI taxonomy): Eukaryota > Metazoa > Chordata > Amphibia > Caudata > Ambystomatidae > Ambystoma > Ambystoma mexicanum. The sequence continues at coordinate 1,012,763,694 of NC_090928.1, forward strand.
TATGAGGGCCAATAATTGTCTTATTTGTTTAAGCTAAATGATGGGCTGTCTTCAATTATCCAGTTACAGCAATATGATTTCAAGTACCAGGCACCTTATGGGTTGTAATTGATAGACTGCGGTTTCAAAAGTTAGCCCAAAAGACATGTTTAATCAAAATCCACGGATGAATCATTTAATTACAATAATTCCATTTTTATTGTGAAGCCTACACACTAAACCTTACAATTAAACCTAGACATACGTATGTGGTAGAAACTCAATTCCAGTAAAATCTGGCTGGTTCAACCAGGTTAACCTTCAGTAGAACCTTTTGACAAATTTGACACAGTTTCACCTTTATGTTATAAAGGGACATAGATTTGTCTTTTGCAGCTTTCACAGAGACTCGAGGCAGGCTTAGGACATTTGGGGACGAGTTAATGGACTGGAGTATAAAATGGAGTAGCTGAGGACGAGGAAGGGTATGGAGAGGTAGCGAGTTATGGGGGACCAATACAGTTAGATTAAGGGTATGTTTTGTTTGTGCTGTATGGCACATTAAATGAGTTGAAGTGGGCAAACAACAACATTGTCATCTGGTGATAGTAGGGACAGGCACACCCTGAGAGTGACAGAAGCGTGCATGGCCATAAGACACACACGCATGTGACTTTTGCTTTTGTGTGACACCTGTAGAAGTATGGGGATAATACTAGTGATTATTCGAAGCAAAGGTAGATACCAGGCATTCTGCTGCTTCAAAGGAATGCAGTCTACAAGTGTGCCATGTAAAAATAAAAAATAAAAACATGCATTCAGCTTGTGTGTAATTTTTTGTGACAGAATTACTACTGCTCTGCAGGAGTACATGGACGAGTAGTGGCTGCACCGACTACCTACACTACTACAATGCCCGCAGTGATCACAATCTTAAAAGTGAAACAGGCACAGCCACTAGATATAGCTCCTTCGTTTCATGTGGTAACATGACCGGGGGCAGAATATACTCTTAGGAGGGGTGGGAATCTAATACCAGTAGCAATCCCAACATCCATAGTACAACAACTCGAATATAAAAGTAAGCCCAATCAAATGCAATTAAATATACTAGTCCGTGGGAACCAATAGGATCCCCATCATCACCATCACTGCAAGGGGATGTGCTGGCAGCCACGTCACTGGTAGGATCAGTGGTGATGGATGGGAGGATCATTTGCCAATTAATTCCCTCGGTGCCTCTAGCAAATGTGGTTGTGCATGACTGCCCCCCCCGCCCCCAGGGCAAGACTCTTACTTTATTGCCCCACTTCACATTGTTATGAGCTCTCAACCATGCAGAAGATCTCACACACATCACCCTTCACTGTCTCCCCTGCTGGGAGGTCAAAATACCACCACACACAAGACCATGAGGGCTGTGTCAAGGGGGATATGCTTTTTTTCTATAGGACTTTTGTGCCTGCATTGCCCTCACTGCAATGTCAGGCAGAAGGTGAGTCTCCTCCCCCTCCACCTACTTGCCTTCTCCACCATCTTAGCCACCTCGGGGGAAGACCTTCACCAGCCGTGGCACCACTACAAGCTGGTACTTCCCCTGAGGCTCCTACTGAAGGACTTCTCCCTCCTTTACACTTTCACCATATGGGGTGAAGACCGTGTCCTGCTCTGCAATGGACTCTGGCCAGTAAGGAACCATCTTCCTGTAACCCTTAAGGGTGCTTGCAGCAACTGGACAGTTCTGCCACATGAGAAGCACATCGGTGTCCTCTTCCTGCACTACTTGCATGCCCTCCAGCTCCACCACAGGCCCTGCACCTTGGTTGCCTCCACCAGATGCAATGCCTCTCTTCTCTCTATAGGAACCTCCACATGGTCTTGCCACCCCTGCCTCGGTGCTTAGAATACCGGTGATGCTGCACACTCCTTACCCATTAACAAGTGTCCACAAAACTGCACTCTCCTCATCACTCCCGTGTGATTCCTCCTCCTCCTTTGAGGATAATTGCCGCTCTTCCTCCTCTCCTCCCAACTCATTTGCTAACCAGCATTACAAGCACATCAGTCCCCTCAAGACTTGTCAAAAACTAGAGAACCTGGGAAACAAAAAGACACAGAAAACTGTGCCCAAAGAACAAGACACAACCCAAAAAATGACTCTGACAGACAGAACAATAATGGCAAACCTTCGCAACAAGCATGTGGAGAAACAACAATCAAGATGCAGGGTCAAACTGGCAGAGGCTAAACAGTTTATTTTTGTTTTTCGTGGGAAAGAAACGAGGACGGGAGCAGTTTCTCGCTTTTTAAGTATGATTAGGCCCAACAAGAGGAAAGTTTGGTCTTTTTGATTGGGGAAACAAACAAAACACAAAACAAACACTAAACACAGGGACACAAAAATGGACAACAAAAACTCTGCACTATACACTAAACTGCACAGAAACAAACATCAAATGTCCCTAGCACCCTCCCGTTTTAAAGCTGCTCCATATAACGCCTTCCTTCAATAGCTAAGGAAAGACCCAAAAAGACCAAGACGTTACCAGGTCCTATATTATGGTCTCAAAATCCCTTTAGGAGTTCTGAGAGCTCTGATTGGCTAAATGAACTTAACGAACCCGCCAGAGAGAACTTCATTTGGCTTAACACACCTGACAAATATGCCCAAAATTAAACCGAGATATAAAGCCTCTGACTGGAGCAAGAATGGAGGCGAGGGGCAGGGCAAACCACCACGATTTCGACCTGGAAGTTGACTGTGCCAAAAACGAACCGTTCACTTACGAGAGACAAATCATTCAAAAATCATTTGATGGGCCCACGTGTTTCATTTTATGAAGGCTGCCCAGGCTTACAAATAAGCATAGAACATTTGTGCTTCTGATCAAAATTAGCCACTTTATAGTTAGCTGCAATAATTTGTTTCAGGACCACAGAAAGCTGAAACAGTTGCAGGCCAATTTACAATATAGAACTGTATATTAGAATATGGACAGTGCCACTGCCACCGTTTGGTATGGGAAGAACATTACCGGGCATCACTAGAGTAATGGCTACCAAAAAATCTCTCAACAATAGAATGGATTTTTTTTTGTTGCAGTGGGGCACTGAGTTCCAATGTGTTCCTTGCTCTTGAATTAGGGAGACAAAGTGATCGAGCTCTCTTCTAAACACAGTTTCACCAAGAGAAGGGGCAAATGCACATCTGGTGATTCCTGCAAAGTATTCCATCAGCAGAAGAGTAAGGCAGGTCAGAGCTGGACTAACTTTCCCAAAGGTATTAAATGAAAGGATGTTGAATTAAGTAAAATGCCCCACATTGAATTGACATTTCCCTTTTTTTAATGCAAGTTAAGATTGATGAAAAATACCACTTATCTACATTAAGGGTCAGCACATCCAGCAACAGAAACCTCTAGTTCAACGCGTCAGAGCAAAGTCAGTCTTACATAATCCGGGCACCGGGACGCGGATCACACTCTGATGATCCAATTAATGGCGGGATACTCTGCAATCAGGCAGGAAGCAAGGCCCCTAACAGATTGTGGGTCTGTAACATCAATTTCTTAAGTGCATTTAAAGGATTACAAATGTTAGTCCTGGCTGGAGATTGGAACACCTATTGCGGTGCTCTGAACCACATTACAGTAATTGGCTACCTGAATTAATGCCATCTCTTCAGAGGGGTGGTGAGGGTGCCTCGTGACTGAAGGGTTTTCCTGAGTTGTATTTCAATTTCTGCTCTAGCAGTCTGTTCCTTGGAGCATAAATCTGAGACTGAAACACTCTTTAAATCTTGGAGGTTTTATTAGCAGGCCTCCAGCACAGGAGAACTCTGGCTATTTCGATCACACCTACTGTTCAGGCGGTCCCTTTCCCTCTTTTTATTTGGAAATGCAGTATCCCTGTGGTGAAAGTAAAGCTCTATGCTGCAGGACCGCGAGGTGCGAGAGGAAGGAAAATACAAGTTGCATGTTGCTTGTGCACAGAGACGTTGCTGGGGGGGTTGAGGGGGCTATAGTCCCGGGTCTTTTGGTTGTAGCCCCGAATAGAAGCTCAGGTGCAGGTTATGAATGAGATTGCAAACCAGGTGGAGGGACTTAAATGCTTGAGGCATGAACACCAACAAACCCACAGGGGCTCATTCTCTTTGGTTGACACACGAGTACTCAGCATTACCAGCACCAAGAGGTGGGCAGCCATTTTTATGGATTTGTAGGAGATTTAAGATGAACCATCCTCCACCCACACTGACCCTAGGTTTTCAGTGTCTAAAACATGTGTCGTCGTCCCGAGTCTCTCTATTTGCGCTAGTGAGGCACTGGAATCCGGCAATAGTTATGCTGGAAGAGTGATTTTTCAGAGCAACCATTTCATAAATGCACGCTTCCAATGGTGCTGTCTTTCAATTGTCCCACCATTTAATCATCAGTCAACAAGAATTGGGGTTTATGAAAGAGGGTTTTTGTGTAGTGCTATAGCCATGTTTCGGCCCGTTCAGAGCACTTTGGGCAAGTGGTACGGATGACGTCTGTATTGTGTGGCTAATTTCTGAACATTGTTGATGATACTGTTGGTGATTCGCCTGAGTGTGCATGGGGACAGGCTCCTCTGAATGTCCTTGTTGTGAGGTAAAATATGGCAAAACATTTCATTTTATGTCCTCGCTAGGGCCATCTTAAGCATTTTTGGGGCCCTGGGCATGGACATCTTTGGGGCCCCCCTCCACCAAACCAAAGGAATTAAGTGATCAAGAATATCTGGCGGCACTCGCCCCCCCACCGTGATCATAACCCATAGGTTGATATGCTGTCTCGCAGCAGTCAAATAAGCATGTTAAAGTCCCCTTACCTTCTCTATACTTGCTCTAATCAGAATGATAAACAAGTAGCATTTGAAGGCCAACTTTAGCAATCTACAAAGAGGTTACTTCTCTTCTAATATTGAAACATGATACTTTTTATCAATAGCATCCACGAAGGTATGCAGCCTGTAATATTAATGCAGGACTGTATGTAGAAGATACATTTAACCCAGAATAGGCAGATAACTCACATTAGATGCCTCAGGGAATGGAAAAGTGCTCAAGCACGGATAGAGGAGACCAATCGTAAGGAAGGAGAAAGCTACACATAGCACAGCATGGGTAGTGAATGCAGATTAGAAGCTACTAGGAAGGTATCTCTATCCAGACAGACTGAGATTAGCAGTGGGACATGGTTTTCAAATAGTGTTGCCATTGGCGATCAGGAGGACAAGTGCCTGTGGTGTGAAGTATATCAATGCTCACTATTATAGTGGAAACAACCCTATAGCCAGTGAAACCATGAGTGAGGCTTTTATGAAGATCATACTCTGAGAAGGAAATCACTCTGAGGGGCTGAAAATTTTGAAAGGATTAGGGACTGGCAATTCAGAGAGGTTAGTCAATACAATATTAAATGAGATGCCCAGGATCACACATTGCTAAAGGGGTGAAGCAGGATTTCTGCCAATTCTGCAATTTCTGCATTTGAATACTTTCTTTTCCAGCTCTTACCATGTACCAAAAAATCTCATTTTATAAAATTGACTTGCAAAGTACACAAATCACATTTCCTAACCTGACAATTTTGAAAACCAAAATATTACAGAAGGGTGTTAATGAAAATGGGAATGATTCTAGCTTCATGCTCTCCATCATCAAGGGAAGTACATAAGTATTTATTTGTTTATTAGTTAGGCGCCGAAAGCCCACAGGCATAGGGCACCACAAAAAGACCAAGACGGAAAATGGAACTGTCACCTAACTAGGGAGGTGTCACCTCACTGGTAGATGTCTTCATTTGAAAAGGGTGGAAAATTAGGTGGTTGGATTCCAGTCTCAAGTTCAGGGGTTGTTTGTACCAGCTTGCGTCTGCGCGGTTGGGGGATGCTCTTCCCAAGCCGTTTGCTTTCTTATGTGGGTTTACTACAATAAGCTCCTGAGCTTCTGATTTTAGTGCTCGGGTAGGATTGTAGCTCATAATTTTAGATTTCAGAGAGACTGGGGCTTTGCCATACAAGCACTTGTGTGTCAGAGTTAGCGATTTGAACAAGATACAAACTTCGACCTTCAGCCAATGTAGATCACACCTGGCCTGACATTGCGAATATGTTCTGATCTTACTTTTTGCTTTTTGCTTAAGTACCAGCATACCAATCAATGCGATTTAACAGATTTAATCTAGGTATGTCTTTTGTACTTTTAAGCTTTAAATACTTCCAAAACAATGACTTGTGAAATTGTCATTCATAAACGTGCAGAAAAACATTTGACTTTTATACAAAAAGCAAAAGTTTTTTGTGTCAAACGAGCACGAGCAGACCTTAAAATATGCTTGCCCAAGGCCTACAACATCTGGTCCGCTCTCTCCTGTCTACCACACCCCCCACTCAAATGGCCTACATAAGAAGAAAGATCAAGTAATGAGCAAAGCGATGCCACCAGCATGCAAGAAGACAAACCTCACAGAAGACAGCACAGTATTGCAAGAGATATTATATGACAGAGGCGTTGCTTGGAGGGGGGCTAAGAGGGCTGTAGCCCTGGGGTTTTTGGTTGTAGACCCGGATAGAAGCTCTGGAGCTACAACCAAAATGCTAGCAAGCCCCGAGTCCCACTATGCATGACATTAGCTTAGCCCCTGACCTTTTCCAGATGTAGCAACACCCTTGATATATGATTTGACCAGGATCACTGTATCGTCTGCTGGCAAAGCCAGGATACAAGCATGAACACTTTGGTTCCACAGTCTTGAATTTGGATACTTATTCGCCTCTTGGACTAAGAGTTTATGCTCATCTTTGAAGGGGATTGCCTAGGATTGCCTAGGTTTTAGAACGCCCCATCTGAACAAACCCATTTCTAGACCTTCACCATACGAATGACATGTTAGTTTTTATAGCAACCCCTATATTTTGCAGGAGCATTGCTAATAATAGCACCTCTTAAACTGCAAAACCAAGTACATATACAGGTAGGTTTATAGATGTGCCCTTGTAATCTTTCATATGAACACATATCTCTGCAATGAGTGCTAAACACACTGAGCTAACTTCTGAACCATTGTGGCACTCAATTTATCAAAATGGATTTTAACTTTGACTATTGCAATGATCAACATAATTCCCACAGGAAGGAAAGCATGCTACAGAAGTTGTGCCGGTCAAACTATGTATTCCACAGTGAATACAGAAAGCATTACATGATTAATTGATCAAGGTAGAATGGACTTATCAAAACAGACAGGCAATGGGTTTAGTGTTCTCCATCATCAAGGGAAGTACATAAGTATCTATTTGTTTATTTGGTAGGTGCCGAAAGCCCACCAGCATCGGGGCGCCACAAAAAGACAGGTACAAGGACATAACTAAAAAAAGACATGCCATAAAATCTCCAGGCGTGTGCTATTTAAGTTTGGTGAACAATGGAATCTGACTTTAGATCAGGCAGCCTTGTGGGGGCCCACTACAAGGTGGGGGCCCTGGGCAAGTGCCCCTTTTGCCCTCCCATAAAAACGTCTCTGAATTTGTCGCTGATAAAGTTGGCAAGTGCACGTCACTGGTCGTAGGTGTCTGCATGAAATAATGGCATTGGTGTCAAGCTTCAGTAGTAGGTAGCACATGTAAGAACGAATCATGCATGGTCGTAATGTAACATATTATCATATAATATTCCACATGAGTTCCGCTGTGCAAGCTGTGAGCTATCTTCACTGACTTACATGTAAAATAACCTCGGCAACATTATCCCTCCAATAATATGATATGATATGATAGGTTATTTATAACGTGCTTAATACACAGAGGTTTCAAAGTGCAGACCCAGGGATTGAACCTGTGGTGCTCCGCATCGTCTTGATTTCAAGGCGAGCATGTTGCCCCTGAGCTATCCTACCAAGACAATGAGTAGGTCCTTCTTAAAATGTGTATCGCAGCCCCCAGTATTACCAATCTTTAGCTATATAAATTGGGTACCAAAGGAATCCCTTGAAGCTAGAACTTGAAGTTGGAGTTCCTGGATGGCATTGAGAAAAGGGCATTAAAGGAAAGTGTTTGGCTGCTGGAGATTGGAATTGGAGTTTCTATAGCACGTTTAGAAAGGGAAATTAAAAATAAATACAGTGTTGAGATGCAGATGAACATGGCGTCCATAGCTATTGCCTCTCCCCTGGTCCAATAACGTACAGGAGAGAAACGGGACTCTTTAAAACCACCCTACTGTCCAAATCCCAGGCAGGTAGAACAAGGGATGAACATGATGTAAGCTAAAGATGGCAAGAACAACTAAAACTGATAATAGAACCATACACATGCATCAACTAGTCATGAAGCACACATGCACTTAACGTATGAGATGGTTTAAGATTTTTTTAGGATGTTGGCTGTATCTAGTTCTGAGATTTTCTTAAAGTGGAAGGCAGGTGTGGGGAGTGCTATGGGAGGGAGAGTTGGTTTGGTAGGGATGGTTTTGAGCCATTTCAAATCAATTTTGTTCTGTAGAGTGTGGATTTTTTATCACATGGCATTCTGGATGTTAGTGCGCCATGTTACCTCTTTGTTAATGGAGTTGGGGGCTGTGATTGGTGTCTCAAGTTCTCCAAGGATTATGAATAATTTCTGGGAGCTGGAATTGGCCTTTTTGATTCTGGAGTTGTAGATTTGAGCTTTGGCTGAAGTAATGGCTTGTTTATATTTTTTAGAAATTCTGTTTCAGACTGGTTTGGGGTATTCTGCGGGGTCTTTTTTCCAGAGGGCTTCAACCTGTTTCTTTTTGAATTGCAAGGTCTGGAGGTCTGTGTGGAACCAGAGGTTGAGGTGGCCTTTAGGTATGGACTTTTTGGGGAGGAGGGGGGCGACCTTGTTGTCTGCTTTGCTTAGGGTGCTGGCATAATAGTCAGCTAATAGTTGAGGGTCTGTTACATCTAGAGATTCTACGCTGATGGTGGTGAGGGAGGGTGATATTGATTATTTTGTGTTTTTCCTGGCACTTTGATCTAGGGTTGGTGAAAGAGAAGGGAAGGGGTGATTTTTGAGAAGGCAAGGAGAATCCAATGATGTGACACCAAGTTCAGGGTGTCTAAGAGGTGATTGTGACATGGCTGTTTAGGTCAGCAATCCAGTCAAGGGTTTTGCCCTTGTTGTGGGTGGAGGATGAGATGAAGGGTTTGAACCCAAGGTCTGAAAGAGCATTGGCCACAGCGGTAGCTGCCGTGCCAGTTAGGTCATCAAGGCCTAGGTTGAGGTCACCCAGTAGTAAGATTATTGAGGTGGGGTTGATAATATTGCCTAGAATGTGGCTGAGATCTTCTTCGAAGGTGGCTGTGGGTTTTGGTTGTCGGTAGAGGATATGAAAGGTAATGGAGTCTGTGGGGATGGTTGACAATTTAAGGGCAAGGCGTTCACAAAGGCTTCTGTAGAGATACTCTGGGGCCTGATTTGGATGGAATCCTTGTAAATGAGGGCAATGCCTCCATCCCTGGAGTCTGGCCGATCACACCTAAGGATGGTGAAACCCTCAGGAAGGGTGGGAGACAAAGCAGGGCCTGAGGCCTGGTGAAGCCCTGTTTCAGTGATGGCAAGGATGTCTACATTTTGCTTGATGATCAGGTCATTGATGTCCAGGGCTTGGGCAGGCAGCAAGCTAACATTGATAAGGGCACCATGGAGCAGGGGGGATAGTATGGGTTCAAGGTGTGTCATAGGCAGGGGGCTTGAGATAGTGTTGAGAGGCTTGTGTTAGTGCGTTGACAGTGCAGCTTGGTTCTTGAGTGGATTTGGCACTAATTATATCTTGGGGGATGGGGCGGTGATAAGAGGGAGGGGATAAGGGGAAGGTAAGGCTTTTGTCAGAAGCTGAGGTATGGTGGTGGTTGAAGAGGTGTTGTGGTTGAATGCTGGGCATAGGCCTTGTCTGTCTTAGTGGCTTTAGTGGAGTCATGTGCATGGTGTCTAGCACCCAGGTGAAGATTGCTCCTTTGGCTGGAGGCTGGGAGGTGAGTGGGGTGTCTTCTGGGGGTCCTAGAGCATAGGCTCTCATTCCTTGCTGTGCTGGCGGAAGGCAATCGGACCTTGCTGTTGTTTGGGGGGGCATCTGCTGGTAATGGAACATGTACTCCTCTGGCTTTAAGTATCACAGTCTCTTTACTTTGACTGGGTGGAGTATGCTAAGTCCCCTAACAAATTGCTGTTCCACTCTCAAGTCTCCCGTTCTCCCTGTTACCTGGGGTTCATATGGATAATGTCACCGTGATGGGATTTGTAGCTGCTCAGGGTCAGTTCTCTGTACCATCAGCATGTTCTCTCTTGCTCCTGTAATGCTTCTTCTTGTATGCCATTGATGAGAGTGGCAATTTCGTACTTGCAGTACAATTAGGTTTCACGTCTCTGTCTGCTGTTTTCAGCATTGTTTGGGGGATTCATGGTCCAACATGAGACTTTTGTGGCCACGCCACACCCTTTGGTGTCTCTCTCTTTCTCTCTCTCTCTTTCTCTCTCTCTCTCTCTCTCTCTCTCTCTCTCTCTCTCTCTGTCTCCATCTTAACTCCAGAATGCTCCACATCCAACTACTTCTCTTGCTCTTCTCCAGATAAGAGAGTGCATGTCTTATTCAGCTTCACGTTCCTTTCTGGTCACCGGACTTGAAGCGTCCTAGCAGCCCTGTTTTATAACTTGCAGGCTTTTCTCTTTGACATTCTCCTCCCTCGTTATGTGTGACGTATGCTTTGGACTTCCCAGGCGGTCTTTCTCTTTCCATCTCGCATGGCTTCTTTCTTCCTCCATATTTCAACCTCCTTGTACCAGTTGAATGGGGTGTTGCGATAAAAAAGAGAAATTTACAGTTTATGTGTGACAGCAGCAACCACTGGTTTCTTCTTTACACATGTTCCCATAGTAAATGTTCCCAGAGGTATACTTGAGCTAGGTTTTATGGAGTTCCTCATCGGAACATGAGACCTTATCCTCAAAGGGAGAGTCTCTCTCTGCGAGGTCCTACTTGCCTCTACCCCTGGGAGGGTACTGTGTAGCAGGCTCACCTTTCTAGACTCACAGGGCAGAGGGTTGAATTCCTGCAATTTGTTGCAGAAAGTGAAAATTCATTAGGAAGAAGAAAGTCTGGATCTTTGAGTAATAGGTCCTATAGCACAATAATTAAGAAAGTAACATTACAGAAAAATTATGGATGCAGGAACTTGAAGTTGGAATTGCAGTTCCTACACTGCATTAAGAAAGTGCCTTAAATATAAAAGCTTCATGCATAACCTTGCAGAGGTTGCTCCTAGACTACTATATTAATACAATGATATTAAAGGGAAATTCTGCATGCTGGAACTTTCAGTGAGGATTCTGGAGATCTTTAGGAAAGTAGAATTATAGGAAATTAGGGAAATGCTGCATGCATCAACTATGACTTGTTGTTTCTAGTGTGTCACACAATGTTAATGCGATAAATCGACTGAACAAATGGTTCTGTTTCACCAACTTGTATTATGTATTTTTTAAAGCAAAAGGTTTGGGCGTTAAAGACAAGTGAAATAAAAAACAAATCAACATTATCGCTCTTATACCAAAGAAACTTCAGAACAGATGTTTTCAGCCTCATGATTTCTCCTAAAATAATTCTACGGCCAAAAAGAGGCACTAGTATTGTGAACAGAAATGTTCAGACAGACTCATCATGTCTCTTGATATGAACTAAGAGTGCAACAGTCTCTCCTTGGGGAAAATCACAGAATACCTGATCCACCCTCAATCTTGAAGGGGGCAGTCATTGCCTTTCTGGACTGTGTGTTGAAGCTGATGATGTCATCACTTCTTTCCCAGGGGTGGCCTCTCCCCTTCTGGCGAGGGGACAGCAGACGCTACCTGACCTGACTCTCGGGGTGGTGATATGAGGGAGGCCCATATGGGTGGTGGCAACCCTCAGGGAGATGACGCAGCATTGTCAGGTCAGAGCATATACCCCCTTTTCCTTTTAGGGAAGTCCCCTCCATATTGCAAGCCATTATTACTTACTGTGATTCTTCGCTTCAAACCTTCACTAAATCTACTAATGACATTTTTCATTTTTCATTACTCTATACATAAGCTACCAAGAACTGCCTATCAATTCCATATGCATAGAAATACTGGTACGAGGAGACTGAATGGAGTAATGAAGATCAATGAGCCAGAGAAGCACATCACACGCTTTAGTGTTTGCAAACCTGTGATAGGTGCCGGTACATTTAAAAATCCAATCCAGCAAGGAGAGCAGAGATGCTGCCTGGGAAAGCATTGTCCTCTCTGTGCAGACCAAGTGGCAACTGAGCCACACAGCAGGCCGTGGAGCCAGCCAGCTCAGAAGGAAGGTGAAGGAAAGAAGACTGCAGCTGCTGGTTCACTGTATCATTGCTGTGACAGGAAGAAGAGGGAAGTCTCCCTGATGGCTGTGGGATCAAAGCAGCAGTATTGAAGCAGCCCAGACACAGAGAAGGGCTCCACTGCAAGGCAGGAGCCACAAGGGACATGGGAGAAGCTGAGTGAAGCCAACAAGCCCATGAAAGGGAAGTGGGACAGGGGAAGGCTGCAATCCATTTACTGTGAAGAGCCAAAGAATGCCAAGGAAAGCTGATGAGTCCCGAGAAGGGAAACTGGGACACTGGGCTGCTCCAGAAACATGATCCAGGACAGATGAAAGCAAGCAAAGGGAATGAAAGGGAATTTGAGACCAGATGTCTTCAGAATAATAACAGAGTGAATGCAAGAAATATTTAACGAGGTGAATGCAAGGCAAAGTTTGCACATGTGTAAAGGGAACCACATGTGAAAATCCCTGGCAGGAGAATACACCAGGCAAAGTCACATTTGCAAGTGTGTAAAATGAATCACATGAGAAAAGCCCTGGCAGGAGAGTATACCAGGCAAAGTCTTGTTTGTAAGTGTGTATAGAAGACAAATGAGAAAGTCCTGTCAAGGGAGTACACCATGCAAAGCCAAGTCTAAGTTGTTTTGTTGACCAGATAACCCCCCAAGTAAGACTCATACCCTTAAGAGTTTCTAAGTGTTTTAAAGAGACATGGGGCAGGGAGATAGCTCACAAGAGGTGAACTATGATGCCAAGAGGGGGGAGTTATCCTCTTGGGCTACACATAACTTTGGTTGTGCAATTGATTAATTGTATTGGTGAAGATAAACATGGGGAAGGGAGCCATCACCTGGAACTGTAAACTTTTGTGTTGGAGTTACATTGGAGTAGGGACAGCTAGGCATTTTCAAACCCTCCTTTTATTTTGAATAAATTGTTATAGCCAAAACAATGAGCTCTCTGTGTCCATGTTTCATTCATGACTCCTCACAACTGCCTAGATCTACTTCTCAGTGTGTGAATATTTAAGGCAGGCTGGATCCACTCCCTGTCCAAGCTCCAGCATGAACTCATACAACAACACACTTTACCTCTCCATGAGAAGGTTCAGTTCTCTCTGCAGGTTCCACTGGCCATTAGTCTCTCCCTGGATGTCAGTTGTGGAATTTGTCTAACCCCCTGCTTATGGGTGTTGGTTCTGTTTCCCACAAATCATTTCTCCTCCTCAATACTTCACTGCATACTTGTTCTAAGGGATTTTCACTACGGAATGCCTCTCTGACTGTCTCTAAAACAACATCCTTGATGATTTGCTGCATGTTAATTCATCAATCCCTCATAGATGGACCACTGCTTGTGATTGCATCCTCCTCACTAGCTGCCTTTCTACTACTCAATGTATTTTTCCTTCCCCACTGATGTTCTGTTCTTCCTCAGCTTCAAAACAATTCTCCTTCTCCACCTTCAACTTATGTATCCAGTCCCTGATGTTGTTCAACTACCTCCTTCATCCTCTGAACTACTTCTCTCTCTAAAGGTGTTCAACTCCTCTTACTCCTCCGAACTACTCTCCCTATCTTTTTAGCTACTGTTAGGAAATGCCACCTGGAAAGGGTGTAAAAGCACTGACATGCTTGATTTTAATTAATTAATAACATGGTATAGGTAATACTATCCCAGAAAGGGTGGTCTGCTGAGCAGACCCCCTTTACTTGAAGCTACATGCCTAAAGCATAGGTACACATGCGCCCTGCTGCACCAGTCTCCTGATCTGCAGCAGCTGCTCTCTAGTTGCACACAGCAGTTTCAATGGGCACAGGTCCCCCTTTGACAGCTTCTGTGATAACCAAGCCAGTGCAGTTCACAGGCTGCACCTCTGTTAAAAAAAAAACAAAAAAAACAACATAATTATAAGGGATCACTAACAGAGGTCCATCTACGAGGGATGGATCAATTAACATGGAACAATGCATCTAGGATTTGAAGGCAGTTTAATATTTAAACATATGACATAGCTGAGTTTGGGGAATGGTGACCGGTAATCATACACATGCCAACACTATGACCCCATGTCTGCTGGGAAGGATTGTGGGTATTCTAGTAAGACAGCCTGTCTCTGTCAGCAAGCAGAACAAGAATCTGTAAGACTATGCTACTGTTTTATTCCCTTGTGAGGTCTGGTAACACATCTCTCCAACAGGACAGCCCATCAGCAGGAGCTGTGCTCGAAAACAGGAATCAAAGGTCACACGCTAAACAAAAAGACGAGCCTCACAGCACGGTGGTGAATACCAAATAAACCATTGTTGCTATTCTGAGAAGGGGTTAGTGTAGTTAGTGGGGGTTAGCACAGTTGTGGAAGGACTCTAGCATCTTGCCTCCCTCTTTACATCCCCTTCCTTTAGCGTCCTGCATCGAACCAAATGAGAGTCCTTTCGAAGCTGACTCAACTCCTTCGCCTCAACTGGATCATTGCAACTCACTGCAAACGAACTTGATTTGAAAGGATTGAAAAAGGTAAGCCTGGCTCAACAATGTCGAACCACCAAGAAATTATTAAGGTACTGTTAAGAGGCCCCAACCTCCTTGTCCATTTGTTGGGACTCTATAGACTTTCACCCTTTTCACTAAGAAGCATATCCTTTCTGAACATTGCAGAATTGTATTGCCATTTCCTCCCAGAAAGGTATCCATAGTGCTTGCATATTTATAATCTGCATTTCTCTGTCTTACTTTACAGGGGTAGGTTTCCAAAGTGTTTTTAATAGTTCTACATTGGTGCGCTTAAAAAAAAGTATATATATTACAGGGCCTGCGGTAGCGGCCCTGTAGTTATGGTTAAGTTACCCATCCAATAGGAAGAGTACTTTTTGGTGGCTTATAGCTTCACCCCCCCCGAACGAATCCTCACAAAACTTTGCAAATAATGTACATGGCCCCATCAAATCGATCCCTGAAAGTTTGGTGCCGATTCGATTGTGGGGACAAAGTTATAGGAGGGTTCCTAAATCTGTGGATTTTCCCATAGATACAATGGAGAAAAAATATTTGCTCACGCCTACAGCCCAAACCGCTGGACGGATTGTCACCATATTTGCAGCAGGAGTGGTGGGTTGGTCCCCAAAGCAAGAAAAGGTTTGCTGTTGGATCACCAATCATGCTCTGACATAAAATCAATATGGAGATGATGTCATCTCGTTAGAGACTGTTTAATGGTGATAGTTGAAGAATAAACAGGAGTACCAAAATAAAGGTGCCGATAATACAAATGGTGCAGACACGTGTTTCAGCCCGTTGGGTCTTTTTCAGGGCACACAAGGATTCAATAGTCTGGCCATGTTACTTTGGTCGAATTAGAATTAAAGTTGATTCAACAGATTGGCGTGTAAACGTGGAGTCAGTGATAATATACTGGACTCAAAATATTGCCGTCATGATTATGGTACAGCAAAACATCAGAGGGCAGGATATGTCTATCCTATGTGTGAAAATTGCGTAATGCAAACAAGCTGTAGGGCAGGATGCCTCACATACAAATTGATCTGCACCCAACTAATGGTGCTCCACTGGATAGCACGATCAATCACAGATGCTATACAGATGAGCTGTATCTGCCCTCTGAATCAATGGCATGGAGCAATATTTCAATCAGCAAGCAATTCATTTACGAAATAACAGCACCAGAAGGCCTCTGCCTGGCGTACATTCGTAAATATGGTGTAACTACGTCCAGTAGTTTTTTTTTAAAAAATGACCAAAAAGTAGGTAAAAACAATTAGTGATATCTGGGTTTGGTCCTGTGGACAGGACTCCTATTGGCCCAGAGGGCGACGAGATGTCTGCGGACATCGGACGCGCCTGCTAATTGGATGGTGAAAAGTGTGAGTTGCATCATATTTTGGGGTAACTCCTGCCATGTTGAATTCGCAGACTGTGCCCGGAGTCCACGGACAGCGTGGTAAAATATATAAAAATACACAACATTGTACTTGTCAAACTAATGAAACAATACCTGGGGAGGTGAGGGGTGATGAAGATGGGGTGGGATAAGGCCTTAAAAAGCCAAAAAGCAGGTGTTTTTCTTCTCTGATGTCCGTGAACGGTTAGGGGCAGTCCTCTGATGTCCGGGAACATTGCAGATGTTCAGGGGCATCCATACATATGTTTGCATTACAGGGTTGGTGAAAAGCAGTTTTTGAATGGCTTATAACTTTGGCACCACTGAATGAAACTGCATGCAATTTTGTAGTTTCCTTCTACACCTGATTCTGAATGGTTTTGTGCTGTTTTGTCAAGAGGGAACAAAAGTAGAGGGGGGGTCCCGAAATATTGTAAAGGCTTATAAATGTGGTGCCATTTCACAAATCTGCACAGAAGTTTGCAAAACGATTTTAGATAGTGATACATACGATTTAGCAAAGTGTGGTGGGATTTTGTTAATAGGGGCAAAATTAGATGGGTCTCAAAATATTGTAAAGGCTTTTAATGTGGTTCCGTTTGATGAAATTGCACAGACGTTTGCAAAAATATTTTAGATCTAGATATAAATGTGTTTGCAAAGTTTGGTGGTATTTCATCAAGAAGGTGCTAGATTAGAGGGGGTAAGGGTAGCAACATTTTTGGTTTATAACTTTGTTGTCGTTTGACGAGTATGGACAATAGTTTCAGAAAGATTAGAGACCGAACCTTGAATGTTTGCGCAAAGTCTGAATGGATTTTGTCAAGCGGGGGCTAAGTTATATGATTATTGTATGTACCTACATGTTTACATTTTAGAAAAAAAAAAACATGGGCGGATTTCCAGTAAACTCTTGTAAGGAGCATTGGCCAGGACCTGAAAGCATGGTTTTTGCAAATGTGTCTGTGTTTTATTTTTTGACAAGTGTCATAATGTAGGTACAAAAAATAGTGATATACCTTTGGTGAGTGAGGTATAGCCTGTGACCATGGCCAGTGACCAGATTGTCTGGGTCATGGCATAAGGTCATGACCCTGACAATCTGGCTACTGACCATAACCACGAGGGATGACCAATGGGGATAAAGTGACCATGTCCACCAGGTACCGGCTATGTGGTAAAGTTTTTCGAAATTGGGATAGGTTTGTAAGGGAAGAACAAAATGTGCTCTTGGTAATATGGTGATAGGGTTCTCTCTTCGCCTTCTGCAAGCCACCATGGAAAGGGAAGAAGGGCTCTGTATGGAGCCCCGGCATTCCCTTTCCATGGTGGCCATCTTGGAAAAAGATTTTACTTCCTACAGTTTGGCGCTGTGCATGTCCTAGTGTAGGAAGACAAATCTTTTTTTTAGCACCCCGGGTTACCGCTTTGGCAACCCGGGGTACTAATGGCCTTCATCCCCCATTGCAGGGGTTGGAATAGGGGATAACAGTCCAGAGCCCTCGTTCTCTGCCCTCATTTCGCTTGGGCCGATAACTTGGGCTGGCGGGCTGTTGTGTCCCGTTCCAGTACCTGGAACAGGGCGCGAAAGCCACATTATTCCCATCAGCATACCACAAAATGCTAATGCAAATGTTGGAAAATCTTATTGAGGTTAAGTACTTTATTGAGAAATATAAAGTAGACGGAGTCTATGAGATTTAAGGCACCAAGCACTAATATGGATGGGCAGGAGGACAGGGGAAGATGTTGCAAGTGTTACATCTAAGGTAGGGGACAGTATTTCTCATGCTCCTTAATTACAGCTTCAAAAGCACTACGAAATTGCTCCCGCTGCAGAGTGTGTGTAGCTGGAGGGATTTTGTGTCCCACAGAAGTAGGCTGTGTGGTTACAGTACTGGTTAACGAAGATGAGGTGGAGGAAGACAGCCCACTACTTGCTAAGAAAGGTACATCCTTTCTGAGGGAATTATGGTGGTTGGACTGGGCGTGGCTGCACATGGAGGTGGTCCCGCAGGAGTACTGTCTAGGTAGTCCGCCACTGAGTACAACTTTTCACTCAGCGCATTTCACTTTGTTAGCTTTATATTTTGGTACATTCCCAAAAGTGGTAAAGAACTTCCACACCCATGATTCTCTCTTGGTACTAGAGGTAGGCTCTACCTCATCTTCTTTGTCCTCTTCATTGTCTTTAGAAGTACTGTGCTTTTTTTGTTGTGTAGGTCCCCTAGCTGGTGGTGGTGTTGGTGGGGAGGAGGGATGACAATAGCTGATGCCATTATTAAGATAAATAGCAGTTTTGCAGTTTTGCTAATATTCTTCCAAGTGTGTGCTCCGTACTAGATTGTTAATGGATAATGAATAAGTATAGGTGTAGGAGTTGTGCAAGGGGAACATTTTGAGCTTGAAGGTTCCTAGATCAGTAGTAAATGCAGTTCCAAACTGTTCACAAAGCACAGACCCGATTGTGAAGTGTGGACGCGTTCGCGAACAAGAAATCATGCTGCATGCGTGCAGGGTCACGTGACACTTATCGGGAAGTCCTCGATGACATCAGAAGACGTTCGCGAACATCGATGGACTCAAAAACAGTGGGAAAAGTTGCAAAAAGTGTATAGAAATGATGCTAGAAGGTGGGAAATGGCAGAGTTCTATGGTGAAACATTGTAAATTGGACAGAAATGTTGCTATATTGGGGTAAGTATGATATTAGTAATTTGAAGGAAATTAGCATGCACTGGTACAAACCCATAAAATTCACTGAAATTGTTAAGTTTCACTAATAAAAACCCATGAAATTCACTGAAAAAACGTTGTATAAGGGACGTTATTGTTAAGTTGCACTAATTAAAACCTATGAAATTCAATGAACAAACTTTGTTAAAGGGACGTTATGGTTACAAGTAAAACTGTTTTGGTTAGCTAAGACTAACACCCAGGACATCAAAGATGACATAACAAATGTACCCATTTTCCCGCATGTTCAATTACATCCAGTTCAATTACAACATTCCATCATATTACAAACACTTTGTACTCCCACTGCATTACCTGTAATTACTATACACATATTAATACTGTGGTGGTTGTGCCCAGTGGATACATTCTGAGGGCTATGGGCTCTGGCACATTCCAAACCCTTTTATCACTAAAAAAAAAACAGCTTCAAATTGCCTTCATTCCACTACCCTATCATTTGCATGCCCTCTTCCAGCCATCAAATGACCCCAAATGTCTTTTCCAAGCCTTCCATTCCCAGCGTTGTCTGCGAACAGCGACGGCACCTACCAGGACTTTTCATACCTACAAAAACAGCCTCACATCATCTTTTTTTCCACTCACCCACCCTAGCCCCTCTTTCCACCACCAAATGACACAATATGTGTTTTCCAGACATTTTCCCATCCACGTTGTCTGCAGCCCGTTGTGCCTGTCCAGGGATTCAACTTGGCAGGCATTTCAAAAAATATGACGCAGCTCACGCTTTTCACCATCCAATTAGCGGGCATTTCCGATGTCTGCAGACATCACACTCTGGGCCAATAGAGGCCTGTCCACAGACCGAATAGGGAAGTGAGTTTGCCAACCGAACCCAGATATCACAGATTTGTTTTTTACCTTCTTATTGGTCATTTAAAAAACAACTACGGGACGGATTTATACCTAATTTACAAAAGCAAGCTTTTGGGGCCGAGCCATTGCTCCTGCCGCAAATTTTGTGAAAATCCGTCCAGTTGTTTGGAATGTAGGCATGAGCACACCCAAAAGATCCAACCTCCTATTGGGTGTTGAACATCATTCTACTTCAAGAATCCACATAAATATAATGTCAGCAGAAGTATATGTTATCTGAAAAAAGTCCACTTTTGAAGATGGTTGCTGTAAAGAAATCTGTCAAAAATGGGGCAATACCGTTACTTGCCTCTGTCAGACGCTGGCGATTTCTAAATCTGACAGGAGAAACTGACAGGGTAATTCATAGAATTTCGCAGAAAAGTGTCGCAAGCGGCTGGCGCAGAGTGTCCGCGTGCGATTGTCTGCGCCAGGCACGTGCGCTAAAACCGATTTCCGCGCACAGCGTATTCATGGATTTTAGGCTCCCAAACCAGCCGTGGCGCAGAGTATCGCAGCGACCCAGCAGCAGCGCCAGTAACGCCCCCAAGAACGCCCTCGCGCAAGGAAAAGCCATCAAAATCGCTAAATCATCGCAAAGGGCTGCGCTAACCCTGGACCAGTTTACAGGGCTGCCAAACAAGGAACGCAAAGCGGGTAACGTGCATATCAGGGGTACGCGTGAAGTTATACACGCGATTAGCCAGGGTACGTGTATTACAGGGGTACGCGGGAAGTTTAACACGCGATTGGCCAGGGTACGTGTATTACAGGGGTATGCGGGAAGTTTAACATGCGATTAGCCAGGGTACGTGTATTACAGGGGTACGCGGGAAGTTTAACACGCGATTAGCCAGGGTACGTGTATTACAGGGGTACGCGGGAAGTTTAACACGCGATTGGCCAGGGTACGTGTATTACAGGGGTACGCGGGAAGTTTAACACGCGATTGGCCAGGGTACGTGTATTACAGGGGTATGCGGGAAGTCTTACATGCGATTAGCCAGGGTACGTGTATTACAGGGGTACGCGGGAAGTTTAACACGAGATTGCCCAGGGTACGTGTATTACAGGGGTAGGCGGGAAGTTTCACACGCGATTAGCCAGGGTACGTGTATTACAGGGGTACGCGGGAAGTTTAACATGCGATTGGCCAGGGTACGTGTATTACAGGGGTACGCGGGAAGTTTAACACGCGATTAGCCAGGGTACGTGTATTACAGGGGTACGCGGGAAGTTTAACATGCGATTGGCCAGGGTACGTGTATTACAGGGGTACGCGGGAAGTTTAACACGCGATTGGCCAGGGTACGTGTATTACAGGGGTATGCGGGAAGTTTTACATGCGATTAGCCAGGGTACGTGTATTACAGGGGTACGCGGGAAGTTCAACACGAGATTGCCCAGGGTACGTGTATTACAGGGGTAGGCGGGAAGTTTCACACGCGATTAGCCAGGGCACGTGTATCACAGGGGTACGCGGGAATTATCACATGCGATTTGGCTGTGTACGTGTATTACAGGGGTACACGGGAAGTTTTACACACGATTCGGCTGGGTACGTGTATTACAGGGATGCGATTTGGCCAGGTACGTGTATTACAGGGGTGCGCAGGAATTATCACACGCGATTTGGCTGGGTACGTGTATTACAGGGGTGCGTGGGAATCATCACACGCGATTTGGCTGGGTACGTGTATTACAAGGGTGCGTGGGAAGTCACACGCGATTAGGCTGGGTGGGTCCTCACAGGTGTTCCCTGTACACCCTCCACGGCCCCTGCAGGCAGCCTACAAAACAGGGGACTACCCTGCACACCTGCTCATGTCCCCCTGCACCCCCACCCCCCAGCAGTGCAGGGGCAGCCTCCACCAGGCCCCCACCCATGTCTCCCACCACCCCCACCCCCCCGCCACCAGGGGCAGCCTCCACCAGGCCCCCACCCATGCCTCCCACCACCCCCACCCTCCCGCCACCAGGGGCAGCCTCCACCAGGCCCCCACCCATGCCTCCCACCACCCCCAACCCCCAGCAGTGCAGGGGCAGCCTCCACCAGGCCCCCACCCATGTCTCCCACCACCCCCACCCCCCGCCACCAGGGGCAGCCTCCACCAGGCCCCCACCCATGTCTCCCACCACCCCCACCCTCCCGCCACCAGGGGCAGCCTCCACCAGGCCCCCACCCATGCCTCCCACCACCCCCAAACCCCAGCAGTGCAGGGGCAGCCTCCACCAGGCCCCCACCCATGCCTCCCACCACCCCCAACCCCCAGCAGTGCAAGGGCAGCCTCCACCAGGCCCCCACCCATGTCTCCCACCACCCCCACCCCCCCCGCCACCAGGGGCAGCCTCCACCAGGCCCCCACCCATGCCTCCCACCACCCCCAACCCCCAGCAGTGCAGGGGCAGCCTCCACCAGGCCCCCACCCATGCCTCCCAACACCCCCACCCACCAGCACTGTGGGGCACGTGGCCAGCAGGCAGTCAGGCAGCAGCAGATGGCAGGTGGGAGCGTGCTCAGGGCCTCCTGGCCAGGAGCGTGGTCTCTCGTGTGTGAACGCGTGGACAGCCTGATAGGGAGTGAAATCCCACACGTCAGCAAAGGCCCTTAGCGCGTAAACCCGTCAACAGCATATGCGCGCCTATAGTCACCTGCACGTGCAGGAAATTGTTGCGTGACACGTCCCAGTGTCAAAGCGTGTGATTGGTGAAAATGGATCTACACGCAGAAGTGACAAAGCGTGTGATTGGTGAAAATGGATCTACACGCAGAAGTGACAAAGCGTGTGATTGGTGAAAATGGATCTACACGCAGAAGTGACAAAGCGTGTGATTGGTGAAAATGGATCTACACGCAGGAGTGACAAAGCGTGTGATTGGTGAACGTACACGCCGCGTAAGTGACGCTGTACGTGTGGGCCAGTATATAAGGTACATGTAGAACACCATTTCCTTGTACGTGCTTTTCGTGGAGAGCGAGTGGGTGAATTCTGTACTTCTTGTCGTTTCACACGCGATTTACTTCACGGCGTTTCCAGTTCGTATTCCCTGTTACCTCTGACAGCTTTTTCTCTTTTTTCTCTTTTACTGGTTTACCTGGGCTGTTCCCTCAAACAGTGTCCCCTTCTACTGTTGTCCTGTCTTCTCAGACAGCGTACACATCTTCTTTTGGCGGGGGTTTAGCCAGCCAAACGCGCTCATTTTTCACGCTCTTTTACCTGGCAGACGGTGAGTCACGCACGTATCCAACTTCTGTGCTTGCCCCGTGTGTAGCCTACCCCTTCAGAGGTCATTCTAGGCTGCGTGTGACACGCATACGTTCATTCTTGTGTTACTGGGTGCCACAGCGTAGTGCAGGTTTTTCTTTCTGCACACGTGGTCTAGGAGGGGTTGCGTGCACGTCATCTCCCTTTTTTGGGCCTCCTGTGCGTTGCGTGACCCGTCATCTTTCCCCAGGGGTTACAATCAGCCGTGCTAGAGCACTAGGGTACAATTACCATCTGGTACCCAACCCCTTTGACCCCCAATTGCCCAGGACAATTGTCTACAGCCACTCCCATACGCACATTAATATCAGTGCCATGGCTGGGAGGCGAGGATTCCGTAAGGGTGGCAAAGGTGGAAGAGCCACAAGTGGTGGCCGTGGTGGATCCGGTAGGGGACGTGGTCGTAACTTGCAGGGTGAGCCTGTCCCCCCATGTGTGGAGGACCAGTCAAGGGCACCCATCATCCCCCCCCTCCCCCCCCCTCCCGTTGAGGCTGAAGTGGCTGACACCATCCATGCTCAGCCCTTGTTGGACCAGCCCATTGTGGCACCAGACCTGGCTGACTCCATGGCTGACTTCCAGGTCAGCAGGGCTACGACACGTGCGCTGGTGCACGTTGATGCCATCATGGCACGTGGATCTGGGGCAGCAAGGTCATCTGCTGCACCAAGGAGGCAGGGCGGAGAGGCTGCAGGGGCAGCTGCGGCTCCATCCACCCCAGCCCTCACACACCCAGCCAGGACAGTGTCGGTCCTAGTCCATGCTGCTGACATTCCCCCTGACACCATCACACTAGAGCCAATGCCTGCACCAACTCCCATGCTGAGTGTGCAATCCCACACTCCTGATACAGAGTCCACCAGGGCTCCTGCCCCTAGTGTCCAGAGCGGCGCAGGACACTCAGGATCACCACCACCTTCCAAGCGGAAGAGGAAGAGTGCTCGTCCGGCACAGGCTGATGCCCCAGACACGGCTACACAGTCCGGCCCGTCCAGGAAGCCCAGCTTCACGGATGACGAACTGAATGCACTTGTCGAGTATGTGTCCGGACATGACAACGAGATGGTCAGTGTTGCAGGATCCAAGACCACACCTGCACAACGCCAGGCACACTGGCAGACCGTTGCGGACATCGTAAGTGCCCTTGGAATCGTGAGGCGCACAGCCAATGATTGCTATAAGCGCTGGAATGACCTAAAGCGCAGGGCAAAGAGTAAGCTGGCCTCAAGTCATGCCGCAACACTAGTGACTGGAGGTGGGTCTCCAGTAGTAGACATGGAACTCACTCCACATGAGTCAGTCGCTGGGACCTACGTCACGGAGGAACAGATCCAAGGCGTGGGAGATCTGGCTGATTACGAGGCATTGTCCGGTGAGTGCACATGCATGTATGTGTCATCCATGTGCATGGTGTGTGTGTGAGGGCTTCTGTTCGGGTGCCAGGTGAGAGTGTGTGCGCCTGAGTCGTATGGGTCAGCCATGTGCTTCATGCAATCCTTCCTGCGCAGCTGCATTTGGCCATAGCAGTATCCCTTCTGCCAACAGTAGACATCTAGCACAACTGCACGCCAGTTGCCCTTGAAGTGTCACCTTGACACAACATATTTGCTTCTTTTTCACTGTTCATTCAGTCAGTTTGTTTGCATTCCACCACTTTCACTAGGCATGTCGCTGTCCACTAGTCACATGTCTGACATGGGTATGGTAAAGTGGAGTGACTTTGTTACCTGGATATCATTTGTACACACATGTCCCTGTGCAATTTGACCATTTCAGACTGGCAGCTCCAGGTGAAAAATCTGACCTGTTAGAATTAGAAAAGCTATTACATGCGGGAACTGGACTGAATGAATAGGTGCTGCCCTCCTCTCCATCTTCACTCAATAGCAATGGTACATGCCATCTGTGTGATGGCATGTGTGTTTCACCTGCCAATCACATGCCAATGTGTGATGCCACTGCCAGGTAGCATGCAGAAAATGTGTTCATCTTCCATCTTGGTGTCATCAGTGTGTGCCATTTGCCTGCACTTCATACGCAGTGAGGGTGCATGCATGGGAGGGTTTTAGTCATGTGGGACATGTGTCAATCAAGTACTGGTTCTCTTGCTTCTCAGCCCTCAATGTGTGCCATGGTGCTAATGCCTGTTTCCATTTCTTTGTTTTCATGTCTTTGCAGGGGAAGACGCACCTGATACTGCTGGGGTTGTGGAGATGGTGCAGACCCAGGAGGTGTCCCAGGGCCGACCAACCACCAGTGAGGGACGTGGTGTGGTGGTGGGGGAGAACCCACAAGTGCTGCAGGTCGTGCTCTCAAGGGGTGTCTCTGGCTGCACCTCCCCCGAGCTGTACTCAGGTGTTGATTCGGATGAGACCTACGTGCCGTCGCAGGTGAGTGTTCCAGGGAGGGATTCTGTTCTGTCTCACCCACCTGCACCAGGGTCAGTACCCTCCATGGGGATGTCAGTGTTGGCAGCTACGCCTTCGGTGGTTACGGATGCAGGGTCACACTCCACGACATCTGATCCTGTTCCTGGGCCAGCAGATCAGAGGGGGAATGCAGTCCTGCAGCCTCAGGCAGTGCCGGCACAGCAAGGCGCAGTTCGCCTTGCCCCAGACAGGTGTGGTGCCCGCCGACGTGGTGGCCGTACGCCACCCGGCAATACCGCATGGGAGCAATCCATTTACGGTATGGCTACCCAACAGGCTGCATCATCCGAGATGATGGCTCAGGCCATGGATAGGGTGGCCACTTCCATTGTCCCCCCAGAAAGGCTGATGGAGCGACTAGAGCAGGCAACCGACTCCATCTGCCAGTCACACAGGGAGGACATGTTGGGGTCCAACAGGGACAGGCGGGCGGCACTGGCGACTCTGCAGGAGGCCATCTCCATTGAGTCCCAGGGCCACAGGGAAGCCCTGAGGCAGGAGCTCCTACACCTCAGGACGACTCTTGTTGAGCTTGAGGCTTCAACACACCACCCGTACGCTCTCAGCTGAGATGCAGGCAACGAGGGCGGAGGTCCGGGCATCCCGTGAGTTGTTGCATGGGGACCTCCTCACACTCATCCTCCAGAACCAGACCTACCACACCCGCATGCTTGCAGCCATGGAGGAGCAGACTAGGGCCTTGCGTGGGCTGCCTCCCATAGTGCAACCACCTCCGGATGCAGCTGCACAGGGTGATAATAGCGACAGCAGTGATACTCCCACAATAGGGTAGCCGTGTGGGCCATGAGCCCATGGAGGTGTTTTATCTTCCCAGGATCCACGCAGGTGGGTTCTGGTGTGCATCCTGTCCTCGGACCTCCTGGGTGGCCTCCCCAACCCCCCCAGGCCCATCAATGGCCATTTTTGATTGTTTCTTATTTTTATTTTTATTTTGATTTCTTTTATTCCCAATTTTTTTGGGACGATCTGTTGGCTTCGATCTGTTGGCTTCGATCTGTTGGCTTCGATCTGTTGGCTTCCGTGGTTCCTGTGGGCATACGCTGCATTGTGGCTGGGCACATGCAGGCTTGTAATGTATTTGGTTCAGATGCTTGGGTTTGAGTCACACACACCCCTCCTGCTTCCCGTTTCCATGGGCTTGCAAAGGGTGTGCCCAAGTGACAGTGAATTACACACTGACGTTGGACTCCCATGAGCTGTGTGGCCAGTCTGTAGTCAATACTGTGTATACATTCATAGTGCATATTGCTGTTGTGTTGTACACTGCATGTTGCATTGATGTGTAACTCTTCTTCTATGTCTACCTCCCAATTTGCAGGTCCCTTCCTCATGTCCACACAAGGACCTCTAGTCTGGAGATGGGGACCATGTTGGCAGCAGTGCACCTACAACTCTACATGGCGACAACACTGCACAGTTGGTAGTGGTGGGTGTGGAGGCATTTCCAGGTGGTGAGACTACTAATATGTAACATTTGTGATGTAATGTTAATGGTACTACGTGCTCAAGTATGTTGTTGGTCCGGCATTGCTGTGAGCATTTCAGGTGTTGCAGGTTTCTAATAGTGCCACTGTACATAGTGAGACTGATGTCATGTTGTGGGGATTACTTTGTTTACCTGCAATTAGCATGACATGGCACGGTGTGTCATGTGGCGGTGCTGGGGTTGGGTTGGCTGACATGGCACTGTCCTCTTGTTGCATTTTGCAAGTGGGTATTCATTTTAGCTGCTTCAATGTGTAACTTCACAAAACTGCATTGGTGGTGTCTGTGTGGGTAGGGATGCACACATTGTGACACTTCCAGGTGAACAATCTCAGGCTGACATGGTATTCCCGGTTCATTCTCCAGACATTCAGGATCAGTGTCAGGTTGAGTCATCATTGATTGTCAGATGGAATGTGCCAGGGCAGTGTGCACTCCACAGGGGTGTGATTTCTATGTGAAGTAATTAGCCACTAGCTGTGTACGGGCTGCCTCCCCCGTGCCCTTTCCCCTCCCATGCGCAGCGGCTGTGCATGTGGTTGGGGATGTGGGGCCACCACCATGTCCACGGCCAGGCCCCGGCGTGTTGCAACGTTGTGCAGGACACATGCTGCCACTATGATCCTGCACACTACTGGGGGAGCGTATAACAGCTGCCCGCCAGAACGGTCAAGGGAGCGAAAGCGTGACTTTAGCACTCCGAATGTGCGCTCCACTATGCCCCTGGTTGTAATGTGGGCTGTGTTATATCTTACCTGGGGTGGCGTGGTGGGGTTCCGAATTGGCGTCATCATGTGGGGGCTGAGAGGGTAGGCACTGTCCCCTGTGGAGGTGGTGATTGGTATCATTGGTGGGGTTGTGACCTTGCTCAGTATCCAACATGCATGCATGTGCAGTGGCATACATACTCACCAAGCAGCCATGTATCGCCATGCCGCCCAGCATCTATGTCCCGGCATAGGGTGGACATTCGGTAAATGAAGCTGTCGTGGGTGGACCCGGGATAGTTGGCATATACTGAGGTGATGATTCCCTTGGCATTACATACTACCTGCACGTTGATGGAATGCCAGTGCTTGCGGTTCCTATAGATGTGCTCTGATGCCCTGGGGGGACGTAGAGCCACATGGGTGCAGTCGATGGCACCTAGCACTTTGGGGAATCGTGCCACTCCGTAAAAATCCAGGGCGGCAGCATGCCTTTCTGCAGGTGTTCTGGGCAGGTATATGTGCCTGCGGACTGATGGGCGTGCAGTCATGATGTTCAAGACCTGGTGTAGGCAGCGTGACTGGGTGGCCTGTGACACCCCACCCACTATGGCACTTGTCCGCTGAAATGATCCAGTGGCCAAGAAGTGCAGTACATTGAGGACCTTCTCCAGGGGGCTGAGTGCTTGGGAGCACAGGGTGGGTGATGTGAGGTCATCCTCCCACTCACTCACTAGGTCCAGTATGATGTGTGGTGGAAACCTGTACCTCCCATACACCTGGTCATCAGGCATCCCGAAAAGGCTGGTTCTGGGTGTGAATATTCTGGCCCTGACTATCCTCCTCCTCCTCCTTTGGTAGCCCACTGCCACTGCTGCTAGGAACGGTATGTTCATCCTGGCGTCTGAGCTTGTTATTGTTAAAGTCCGCAATTTTATGCTTTGCGCGTGTTCTAGGCGAGCGTGTGACCCGCGCACCCCTGGAATCCGGTTCCCAGTCCAATAGCGTGTGGAAATTCACACACACCACGGGATACAGCGTGTGACCCGCGCACCCCTGGAATCCAGTTCCCAGTCCAATAGCGTGTGGAAATTCACACGCACCACGGGATACAGCGTGTGACCCGCGCACCCCTGGAATCCAGTTCCCAGTCCAATAGCGTGTGGAAATTCACACGCACCACGGGATACAGGTTCGCTGACGTACTTGCGTGTGTAAGTGGCCGCGCACCCATTAAATACACGTACATAGGCCAATCGCGCGATGACACTCTGACGTGCAGTATTTCCACGTGTGTTCCGTCATCACGTGCTGAGTGGGGAACGCCCGTGCGGGTCACGTCAGACGCGCTTACGTGCTGAGGGACTCTGGTCCAATAGAATCGCGTATGCGTGCTGACGCGCTTACGCGCTAAGGGCCTTTCCTCGGATTTCACGCTGACGTGCAGGATTTTCACGTGCCAAATCACTCCGTATCAAGCTGGCCACCCGAAAACACACGGAACACCACGCTCCTGCCCAGAAGGCCGAGTTACTGCCCCCCAGTGCCCCGAGCAGCCTCCCACGTGCTATCTGCTGCTGCCTGCCTGCCTGCCTGCCTGCTGCCACCGTGCCCTGCCATTTGGTGCCTGCACATCAGCCATCTGCAGGGGTCCAGTTGCTGTGTCCACCCCTGCTGGAACTGAAGACTCCCAACTGGGATTACATCGCTCCACAGCCCAGCCCCAGGACCCAGTTGCCCACCCACACCTGCCTCTGGGGTTGCCATGTCGGGCACTTCCACATCTGGCACCAGTGGCAACCCCAGGCCAGAGGGGCACCAGCTTCACTGCCACCGAAGTTGGTGTCCTGGTGGAGCATGTCCTGGGGCAGTATGATGCCCTCTTTGGATCGTCCCGCGCCAGCAAGGAAGGACGGGAGAGGATCTGGGCCGACTGTGTGGTTGCCATCAACGCGGAGGGGGTGGCAACCCGCAACGTCCAGAAGATCAAGAAGCGCTGGGAGGACTTGAGGTCCAGGACCCTTGTGAAGGCCCGGAGCCTCGTGGAGGGGGGCCGGGGCCGCATGAGTTCCATCCAGAAGAGGGTCCTGGAACGCGTACGCCCAGCGCTCCACGCCCAGGTCCTTGAGAGGGAGGCCCGTCTGGTGTTGAGCGGTATGTGTCCAAGCATTACTGTGTGAGACAGGGCATGTTGCGGTGTGCTGGTTCTATGATACTTGCCTGTATGTGTGCCATGGGCCATGTATGCATGTATGTGTGCAGGGACATCATGGTAATGCATGTGCGACCAGTGATGTGTGACCCACATGGTTGTTGCATGTGTTGAAATGCGGCATGGGGAGCCCTATGCAGATTTAGGACATGAGAGCATGCCAGTCTCTGTACCTGGACATGGATGGGGGTGAAGGATGGGTGCTGATGCCAGGTACATATATGGTAGCCATGTCTGTGTGCCTGACCTGCGTGTCTGTGACTTGTGCATGCCATGGATGCATGACACATGTGTGTGACAATGCACAGATTCAGTGACGCACCCAACTTACCCTTGTTTCGCCTGTGTTCGGTATGTTTGGGGCCAGATGGATGTGACTGAGGTGAAGTGTGTGCATGTGATATGCATGAGCCATGATGCATGTGAGTTACATATCATTGAATGTTACTAGAGTCCATTGGACATGCATGGAAATGTCCATGGCATGCACCGTGCCTGTTACTGTGTGTGTTTTGCCTGGACTGACCCATGTGTTGTGGAGGGACATGATGGAAGTGTACTTTGACAGTGGTGCTCATCTGCTATTGCTTCCTGTCTAGGGGACCATTGTACAGTAGCCTGATGCTTGTGTCCTTTGTCTCCCTCTACGCAGCGGCTAGTGAAGAAGAGGGCGGAGACGGCGCTGTGGAGCAAGGCGGCGGGGATGCCCCCACGGCTGCAGCGGAAGGGGTGGGTGAGCCCCCACAGGGGCCTGCTACGGCGGGAGACGGTGAGGAGCCATCCAGGTTGGTGGTTTGCACAGAGGAGGAGGAGGCCGACACTGGTGCACACATGGGGCCTGGTGGGAGCATCCCTGCTTGTGCAAGTGGTGCAGTCCAGGGCCAGGGGCAGGAGGCAGCACAGGTCACCGTGGAGGGGCCTGTGCATGTCACTGTCCCTGACCCTGTGAGTGCACCACCATGCACCAGCAGGGATGCCCCGTCCCAGGCCCGTCCGCAGGTAGAGGGGATGTCCATGTCACCTGACTCCCCTCCACCTGCGGACGTGGTAACCCCTGGCCGCGTGGAGAAGGTCCTGATTGGGGTCGCGATGCGCACGGCTGTGATTCGTGATGACGTGCGTGCTTCCCGGGAGGAGCACGCACGTCATCACGAAGTGCACCGTGCCGACGTGGCCCAATTGGGATCGACCATGTTCGGGGGTTTCCTGCATGTGTTGGCCAATCTGACGGCCCTCTCCTCCTCTGTGCAGGCTATCCACCGGTCGTTCTCCTTGCCGTCTTCCGGCCCAGATGCCACCAGGGCCCCCTGTGGACCTGCCCCGACCAATGCAGACAGCTCGGTGGGGATCCCATCCCTGCCACAGTTGGGAGTCGGAGGTCCAGCAGGGGTGGACAACACAGCAAGTGGACCCCAGCAGATGGAAGATGTGACGGCATCATCGGGCAGGGCACGTGCACGACGGCGTCGGTGGTTTCCATCAGCCTGGATGCCGTCGTGCTGGCAGAGGCAGTGGCGTCGGAGGCAGCAGCGGGCTCGACGTGGGAGGCATCATGGCTCGGGGCTATCAAGATCAGAGGGGCAGGCATCCGCCGGAGGGCAGGGCAACCCTGGGATGGTGGTGTGTTCCGTGTGGGAGGAGTTTGGCCAGCGGATAGGTGCGGAGCGGCAGCGGGCGGAAGAGGAGCGGCTCGCCATGGTCAGGGCGGAGTTCCCCATGCGTCGGGCATTGAGGCGGGCTGAGTGCCTCGAGGAAGCTCGCAGGGAGTTTGAGGTGGACATGGGGTTGTCCCTGCGAGACCTCGGGGCCAGGACAGAGTCCCGCCTCCAGGACATCGACATGGAGTTTGATGATGCCCTGGCCAGCAACATCACCAAGTGAGCCGCAGGACTTGCCCGCTGCCTTTGTATATAGTTATTTAGATAGTTAGTGCTAGGTTTCCTTTATTTATTTTTATTATTTTGGACCGCTCGGACAATGGCCACTTTTTTGTACATATATTTTTCATTAGTTAGTGGTAGGTTTCATTTTTGGTGTTGGGCTCATGGACCCTGGAACATTCCTGTATATATTCAACAAAGGTAGCAGGCGCCCCTCTCTCGGAAGAACAAGGCATGATAACCTGTTCAGTGGTTGTTAACCACATTGAGAGTTCGCAGCCATCTGCTTTTTGCTCACTGTACCTTTCACAGATGGGAAATATCCATTTGCATATCAGTCTTTGTCCTGCCCATATGGGCAGTCCAGCACCGAAATGCTATGGCAATTCCTCTCTGAACAAGAGTACCACCAGCAACCCCATACACGTGTTTCAGCCTTGTTGGGCATCATCAGTGAGGTGAAGCTGAGCCTCTCTAAGCACAGTGAGCAGGGAGTCCACGTCTGGTTGCCCCCAGGTAACCTAGGGTGACCAACCCCAAGTTCCTTCAACAAATTCAACAAAGGAAGCAGGCGCCCCTCTCTCGGAAGAACAAGGCATGATAACCTGTTCAGTGGTTGTTAACCACATTGAGAGTTCGCAGCCATCTGCTTTTTGCTCACTGTACCTACATGTTCTTGCGAGAGAGGGGCGCCCGCTACCTTTGTAAAACTATTTTTTAAGGAACCTTGGATTGGTAACCCTAGGTCTCCTGGGGGCAACCAGACGTGGTCTCCCTCTCACTGTGCTTAGAGAGGCATCAGCTTCACCTCACTGATGATCCCCAACAAGGGTGAAACACGTGTATGGGGTTGCTGGTGGTACTCTCGTTCAGATTGGAATTGCCATTGTATTTCGGTGCTGGACTGCCCCTGGGCAGGACAAAGACTGATATGCAAATGGATATTTCCCATCTGTGAAAGGCACAGTGAGTAAAAGCAGTGGCTGCGAACTCTCAAGTGGTTAATAACCACTGAACAGGTTATCATGTCTGTTCTTGCGAGAGAGGGGCGCCCGCTACCTTTGTAAAACTATTTTTTAAGGAACCTGGGATTGGTAACCCTAGGTCTCCTGGGGGCAACCAGACGTGGTCTCCCTCTCACTGTGCTTAGAGAGGCATCAGCTTCACCTCACTGATGATCCCCAACAAGGGTGAAACACGTGTATGGGGTTGCTGGTGGTACTCTCGTTCAGATTGGAATTGCCATTGTATTTCGGTGCTGGACTGCCCCTGGGCAGGACAAAGACTGATATGCAAATGGATATTTCCCATCTGTGAAAGGCACAGTGAGTAAAAGCAGTGGCTGCGAACTCTCAAGTGGTTAATAACCACTGAACAGGTTATCATGTCTGTTCTTGCGAGAGAGGGGCGCCCGCTACCTTTGTAAAACATTCCTGTATATAGTTTGTTTTTTTGGGAGATACATTTTTTTAATTTCTTATTGTTTTCACCATGACGTAATGGTTTTTCATTAATTTCCTATGACATGATATTGCTTTGGACAAATTCTTTTTAATTTTTTATTCCTTTGTTTTTTTGTTTATCACTTTTGTTCTCGGACATGGACCATTTATTTACTTAGCCACATCGTTGTATGTTTGAAAAGTTCGCTTATTTTTGGTATTTAATACATTTTTTATATTTTCTTACACTTGTGTTATTTTCTCATTGGTTTGTTACATGTCATGATATGGGTTTTGACATTCACTTGCACCCATTGTGTATGTGTGTGTGACGGACATGTGTTCTTTTGCATACTTGGCATTGGGGTTGTGTCATGTGATTGCATTCACTATGTGGGTGGATGCAATCCTTGCCTGGGTGTTTGTGCTGGGTATGCTGGCCATTACTGCCATGATTGTGTATCGTCAGGACCTGGGGCCAGGGGGACATGTGTGGGGGCCTGCTGGCAGGTTCACCACAGTGCTGGGGGGTGGGGGTGGTGGGAGACATGGGTGGGGGCCTGGTGGAGGCTGCCCCTGCACTGCTGGGGGGTGGGGGTGGTGGGAGACATGAGTGGGGGCCTGGTGGAGGGTGCCCCTGGTGACTGGGGGGGTGGGGGTGGTGGGTGACATGAGTGGGGGCCTGGTGGAGGGTGCCCCTGGTGACTGGGGGGGTGGGGGTGGTGGGTGACATGTGTGGGGGCCTGGTGGAGGGTGCCCCTGGTGGCGGGGGGGTGGGGGTGGTGGGAGGCATGGGTGGGGGCCTGGTGGAGGCTGCCCCTGCACTGCTGGGGGGTGGGGGTGGTGGGTGACATGAGTGGGGGCCTGGTGGAGGGTGCCCCTGATGGCGGGGGGGTGGGGGTGGTGGGTGACATGAGTGGGGGCCTGGTGGAGGGTGCCCCTGGATGGTGGGGGGTGGGGGTGGTGGGAGACATGGTTGGGGGCCTGGTGGAGGGTGCCCCTGGTGACTGGGGGGGTGGGGGTGGTGGGTGACATGAGTGGGGGCCTGGTGGAGGGTGCCCCTGGTGGCGGGGGGGTGGGGGTGATAGGGGACATGAGTGGGGGCCTGGTGGAGGCTGCCCCTGCACTGCTGGGGGCTGGGGGGGTGGGAGACATGAGTGGGGGCCTGGTGGAGGCTGCCCCTGCACTGCTGGGGGGTGGGGGTGGTGGGAGACATGAGTGGGGGCCTGGTGGAGGCTGCCCCTGCACTGCTGGGGGGTGGGGGTGGTGGGAGACATGGGTGGGGGCCTGGTGGAGGCTGCCCCTGCACTGCTGGGGGGTGGGGGTGGTGGGAGACATGAGTGGGGGCCTGGTGGAGGGTGCCCCTGGATGGTGGGGGGTGGGGGTGGTGGGAGACATGGTTGGGGGCCTGGTGGAGGGTGCCCCTGGATGGTGGGGGCTGGGGGTGGTGGGAGACATGAGTGGGGGCCTGGCGGAGGCTGCCCCTGGATGGTGGGGGCTGGGGGTGGTGGGAGACATGAGTGGGGGCCTGGTGGAGGGTGCCCCTGGATGGTGGGGGCTGGGGGTGGTGGGAGACATGAGTGGGGGCCTGGTGGAGGCTGCCCCTGCACTGCTGGGGGCTGGGGGTGGTGGGAGACATGAGTGGGGGCCTGGTGGAGGGTGCCCCTGGTGGCGGGGGGGTGGGGGTGATAGGGGACATGAGTGGGGGCCTGGTGGAGGCTGCCCCTGCACTGCTGGGGGGTGGGGGTGGTGGGAGACATGGGTGGGGGCCTGGTGGAGGCTGCCCCTGGATGGTGGGGGCTGGGGGTGGTGGGAGACATGAGTGGGGGCCTGGTGGAGGCTGCCCCTGCACTGCTGGGGGGTGGGGGTGGTGGGAGACATGGGTGGGGGCCTGGTGGAGGGTGCCCCTGGTGACTGGGGGGGTGGGGGTGGTGGGTGACATGAGTGGGGGCCTGGTGGAGGGTGCCCCTGGTGACTGGGGGGGTGGGGGTGGTGGGTGACATGAGTGGGGGCCTGGTGGAGGGTGCCCCTGATGGCGGGGGGGTGGGGGTGGTGGGTGACATGAGTGGGGGCCTGGTGGAGGCTGCCCCTGGTGACTGGGGGGGTGGGGGTGGTGGGTGACATGAGTGGGGGCCTGGTGGAGGGTGCCCCTGGTGGCGGGGGGGTGGGGGTGGTGGGAGGCATGGGTGGGGGCCTGGTGGAGGCTGCCCCTGCACTGCTGGGGGGTGGGGGTGGTGGGTGACATGAGTGGGGGCCTGGTGGAGGGTGCCCCTGATGGCGGGGGGTGGGGGTGGTGGGTGACATGAGTGGGGGCCTGGTGGAGGGTGCCCCTGGATGGTGGGGGGTGGGGGTGGTGGGAGACATGGTTGGGGGCCTGGTGGAGGGTGCCCCTGGTGACTGGGGTGGTGGGGGTGGTGGGTGACATGAGTGGGGGCCTGGTGGAGGGTGCCCCTGATGGCGGGGGGGTGGGGGTGGTGGGTGACATGAGTGGGGGCCTGGTGGAGGGTGCCCCTGGATGGTGGGGGGTGGGGGTGGTGGGAGACATGGTTGGGGGCCTGGTGGAGGGTGCCCCTGGATGGTGGGGGTGGGGGTGGTGGGAGACATGGTTGGGGGCCTGGTGGAGGGTGCCCCTGGTGACTGGGGGGGTGGGGGTGGTGGGTGACATGAGTGGGGGCCTGGTGGAGGGTGCCCCTGGTGGCGGGGGGGTGGGGGTGGGGGTGGTGGGAGGCA
This sequence comes from Ambystoma mexicanum, assembly GCF_040938575.1. NCBI lineage: Eukaryota > Metazoa > Chordata > Amphibia > Caudata > Ambystomatidae > Ambystoma > Ambystoma mexicanum. The sequence goes on from NC_090928.1 coordinate 1,012,799,725, forward strand.
TGGGTGGGGGCCTGGTGGAGGGTGCCCCTGGTGACTGGGGGGGTGGGGGTGGTGGGTGACATGAGTGGGGGCCTGGTGGAGGGTGCCCCTGGTGACTGGTGGGGTGGGGGTGGTGGGTGACATGAGTGGGGGCCTGGTGGAGGGTGCCCCTGATGGCAGGGGGGTGGGGGTGATAGGGGACATGAGTGGGGGCCTGGTGGAGGCTGCCCCTGGTGACTGGGGGGGTGGGGGTGGTGGGTGACATGAGTGGGGGCCTGGTGGAGGGTGCCCCTGGTGGCAGGGGGGTGGGGGTGGTGGGTGACATGAGTGGGGGCCTGGTGGAGGGTGCCCCTGATGGCGGGGGGGTGGGGGTGGTGGGTGACATGAGTGGGGGCCTGGTGGAGGGTGCCCCTGGATGGTGGGGGGTGGGGGTGGTGGGAGACATGAGTGGGGGCCTGGTGGAGGGTGCCCCTGGATGGTGGGGGGTGGGGGTGGTGGGAGACATGGTTGGGGGCCTGGTGGAGGGTGCCCCTGGATGGTGGGGGGTGGGGGTGGTGGGAGACATGGTTGGGGGCCTGGTGGAGGGTGCCCCTGGTGACTGGGGGGTGGGGGTGGTGGGAGACATGAGTGGGGGCCTGGTGGAGGGTACCCCTGGTGACTGGGGGGGTGGGGGTGGTGGGAGACATGAGCAGGTGTGCAGGGTAGTCCCCTGTTTTGTGGGCTGCCTGCAGGGGCCGTCGAGGGTGACAGGACCCAACCAGCCTAATCGCGTGTGTAACTTCGCACGCACCCCTGTAATACACGTACCAAGCCAAATCGCGTGTGATAATTCCCGCGCATCCCTGAAATACACGCGCACAGGCTATTCGCGTGTGGAAATTCCCGCGCACCCCTGAAATACACGTACCCTGCTGTAATCGCGTGTGGGACTTCCCGCGCACCCCTGTAATACACGCGCCCAGCCTATTCGCGTGTGGAAATTCCCGCGCATCCCTGAAATACACGCGCCCAGGCTTTTCGCGTGTGGAACTTCCCGCGCACCCCTGAAATACACGCGCCCAGCCTATTCGCGTGTGGAACTTCCCGCGCACCCCTGAAATACACGCGGCCAGGCTATTCGCGTGTGGAACTTCCCGCGCACACCTGAAATACACGTACCCTGCTGTAATCGCGTGTGGGACTTCCCGCGCACCCCTGAAATACACGCGGCCAGGCTATTCGCGTGTGGAACTTCGCGCGCCCCCCTGTAATACACGTACCAAGCCAAATCGCGTGTGATAATTCCCGCGCTCCCCTGAAATACACGCGCCCAGGCTATTCGCGTGTGGAAATTCCCGCGCACCCCTGAAATACAGGTACCCTGCTGTAATCGCGTGTGGGACTTCCCGCGCACCCCTGTAATACACGCGCCCAGCCTATTCGCGTGTGGAAATTCCCGCGCACCCCTGAAATACACGCGTCCAGGCTATTCGCGTGTGGAACTTCCCACGCACCCCTGAAATACACGCGGCCAGGCTATTCGCGTGTAGAACTTCCCGCGCACCCCTGAAATACACGTACCCTGCTGTAATCGCGTGTGGGACTTCCCGCGCACCCCTGAAATACACGCGGCCAGGCTATTCGCGTGTGGAACTTCCCGCGCACCCCTGAAATACACGTACCCTGCTGTAATCGCGTGTGGGACTTCCCGCGCACCCCTGAAATACACGCGGCCAGGCTATTCGCGTGTGGAAATTCCCGCGCACCCCTGAAATGCACGTACCCTGCTGTAATCGCGTGTGGACCTTCCCGCGCACCCCTGAAATCCACGTACACGGCCAAATCGCGTGTGAGACTTCCCGCGCACACGTATTTTTTTTCAGCGTGTCCGTGTTTGTGGGTACCCCTTTGCACGTCATTTGTCCTGGAGGGCCACAGTATAGGACATTCATCATGGCAGTATATGGGTGCTATTTGTTGGCGCACCTTTTGGCGCACATTTCTTACAGCCGCTGAGACGCTACCGCCTGCTTTCTTGTGGCGGTCGTGTTTGTGCCTGTGCGCTGGTTTGAGCGTGCGCTTTTTTGACCTATTCTATTCCATGAATACGTGTTGTAGGCGAGCGTGTGGGCGTTCTGCACACTTTTACCCTGTGCTTCCCCCGTGACGCCCACATTTTGGCAAGTTGTTCCCCATTCCGAGAGTTACGCCCCGTGTTCCGCCTACTTTTGTTGCGTGCGCCGCGCTATGTGCGATTTTCGCTGTGGACTGTGCGATTTTCGCTGTGACCTGGCGCATGCCGTTAGATGGCCTGTGCGCCAACGTGCGCCGCGCACTTTCTTATCGCACGTCCGATGGTTTTCTCGCGCACGGCCTTCCATGAATCGATGTGCGCTGCTTTTCGTGCGATTTTCGCTATTCCACTGCGATTTTCGCTATTCCACTGCGAATCGCACGTTTTTGGCCACTTGCGCCGCGCTAATTATTCCATGAATCGGCCTGTGAGTCTAGAAAGGTAAATATGGCAAGGAAGGGACTTCCATTAAATGCAATATAGGGTGCCACACATTCATTTTCATGTTGAAAAAGACTGGAATTGAATATATGTTTGCTTATTTTACATTTTTAACTCTAACTTTGCACAAGGGACAATGTTACAATGGACTATAAAATAACCTGAATCAGCTAAAACTTCAAAGAGGCTTTCTTCCCCTGAGAACACCCCACCCTGTTCCTTCCCACCAAAAGGAGAGGATGTCGCATTGGGATGCTAATGAGAAGGGGAGGAGACTTCCTCTGCTGTTCTGGGAAAGAGACAATGGCGTCCTTGAACTGAATGGAAATGCTAATTTGCGTGTGACTGACAACAACTGCCCTGGCAGGAAGACGAGCCATGTGACTCTCTGACTCAGCCAAGCTTTGGAGGCGGGCCAGACTGAAAATGTGGATTTGAAATTGGACTAAATATATGTTTAAGGAAAAGACTTATAAAATATTGTACCGAACTGACAAAAATATTAAATTTAGAGATTATTAAAATGAAAAATTCACTCACAGTTTAAAACTAATCTGGAATCTGTGCAACATTCAGAGACTGAACCACAGAATTTTTAATATTGTAGCTATTGTGATTATGCTAGGAACATGAAAAATTACAGGAATATGCCCAGAGGGTATGTGCATGTATGTAAAAAAAATTGTACAGATCCGAAAATGTGCAACCAACCAAAAGCGCGACAAATTGTCATTTATGAACCAAAATTCGTAGGAAGATGAGATTTTGACAGAAATGTACCTTAGGCAATCTGTGATGTGTATATGTATTATTAAAAAGTTGTGCATATTGAAAATATGTTTTTTGGGAAAATATATTTTCTGGGTAAAAGCAAAGGGGAGGTTATTCCCTAGATTGTAAATGGCAGCATCACTCTGACACATGATGACACCTCATGACACACTGTTCCTTTCTCAAATCAGGGGACATGGAAGTCTCTATCCTATCAGATCCTTAGAGGGTTGGGCATAGACAGTCAGCCTCCCCACCCACTTTGGAAAATGGATAAATAGGGACTGTTGAGGACCCAGAGAAACACACTATTTCACTCATCAACTGATCCACTGGTGAAACACCCTTCAGGAAGATCCAGACTCCAGAACCAGACTCCAGATCCAGACTCTAGAACCATACTCTAGAACCCTGAAGCAGAGGCATAAACCAAATAGCTGAACCCTTTTCAGCAGGCATTTAAAAACCTTGCAAACCTGATTTAACCCCTAACTTCCATGGGGCCTAACCTAATCCATTCAACTGCCTGGCTGAGCTGTTTGCTGCTTCTGGCCAACAACCTTGGCTAGAACCCAAGATCCAGATCAGTCCAGCAGAGCTGTAACCCAGAACCCGTCGGATCCAGTCCAAGAGGCCGCGCAGAGACCAGAGTGCTGAGAGCAGAACCAAGCATCTGAGACCTGTCTGGTGGCGAGCGGAGTCCAAGCCAAACCTTTGACCAGATCTTTGACGGGTCCATTCCATTCCAAATCCATAGTAGTGAGTATTTAGCATAGAACTGTCCATAGTCATTTCTTAGTTTAAAGTAATCCATCCAACCCATTCCAACATATCCAGACTGCATTGTAGAATCTCTTTTGTCCATTCTGAATCCTTTCTCATCCATCTAATCCTGTGAGAATTGTTAGTGTAAGCCAGCCTGTTTGCAATTCAAAGCGCAATTTCATTTGAAATCTTGACTCCTTTTGAGAAAAATCGACCTTCACTAAAACCTCTCTAACCTTTGAACCGCATGTGCTAGGAACAAAATTTAAATGTCATTTTGAGGCATCCTCAGCTTTCAAAGGAACCCAACACGACATTCCAACTCCTTATAGTTTTTTTCGTAATCACGTTTCCTGCATGCGGAAAAGGTGCCGCGATTTTGCATTTGGCTAAATTTTACTCCATGTAAAATAGCTATTTCTTGTTTTCAACTTCTGAATTTCGTTTTCCATCTGCTAACTATTCAACAATCATTGCTAGTGTTTCCCTGAACTTATCCAAAGCAACTCTCACTTGTTCTGAATTCAATTTAGTGAATTAAAATCATTTTTAGCATTTTTCCCATTCAATTCAAACCACATTTAAAAGCAATTGACCTGTTTTTAAATCATCCTGTTCTCTCTAAGCTTTCTGGGAGGGAATAAGGATTGAAACTGCAATTGTTGATTGTTATTCCTGATACCTGTGTGCCCTCATTCATCTCTTCATATTGCATATTGGGGGGAGTGAGTAACAACAGGGGGAAGGAGTTATTATATTTTCTTTGATTGAATTCATAGCAAGTTTATTTCTGTGTTGCATTCTTTCCTATCATTGCATTTCCTTGAACCATACAAATTTATTCTCTGCTTCATTATTCTTCCTATTCCTACTCCTAATTGATTAAAGAGATTGTTGATATTGTCATATTACCCATTGCCGATCATTGTTCATATTCATAAGTGTGATATTCAGATATTATCCATATTTATAAAAGTGTGATATATATATTGTTCAATTCTTTAAATAAATCTTTTAATTTGCAAAACAAACCTATTTCTTGGTTCAGTGAGACCGGGGGAATTCAAATAGAGGGGCGTTATATAAGGGTACATCATCCAGAATGAAAAGAACTTTTGACATAAAAATATATAAATAAGGGTTTCCATTGGGCATCCCATACTAGTCATTGACTTAGTTGGAGTGCTGGATTGAAATCACCTACAGATGCAAATCCACGGGATACACTGCATGTGGATTGGCTCGTTTCCGAGCCATAAAACAGTGTAATCCCGTGGTTGCACTTTTTTCAGGTGACCATGGAAAGGGAGAAGCGACGCATAGTCCCTTCTCCCTTTTCCATGAAGGCAATTTTTTATGTTTATTTTTTTTTCAATGTAAGTGAATGTCCATTTTCTTTGTTTACTATGGCCACCACGGAAACAGAATACGGACTACATTTTCTGTCTGCGGCGACCATTTTTTAAAACCTTTTTTTCCGTCTGCAAAATGCAACGTGACGCGTCTCGCAGTTGGGAAAAAAACATTAGTTCCCCGGTCTAACGGGCCGGGGTAGTAATGGCAATAAGCCCCTCGACGGTGCTACACTCGGGCCTGTAACTATGGGGTCCGGGTGCATTACTGTGGGCGGTAATGGCCCACCGTCTCTGGGCGTATTGCCTCATTAAGAAAGAGAGATTAAGGAAAAAGCATGCACGCTGATATGTGAAGATCCTAGAGTTTATTATGAAAGAGAATTTCAAAAGGAACATTGCATGCTCCAACTCGGTGCCAGAACTCCTGCTTTGTTAGGTTATGTTACCTTGTGGATTATAGAATGGGATTGATCGCCATGAAAGCATTCTGGTGTTGATGCTGGTTAGTTATCTTGGTATGAGGTGGGCTAGTCAAAATGTGTGAAAAGAAGTTTCACATATTTTGTACATAAGAAAGCGTTCTTGTAATGACAGCTGGGGGTGTTCCATAGATGTAGAGCAAGCACACCAAAATATCTGCCTGCTGTTTAGTTTGTGGTCTCAAATTCAGAGAGGTAAGCAATAGAAATTAGTTTAGAGTTCACAGTGAATTTGAAACTTATCCTGGGTGAAACTCTGGCCTTGTTGATCAAAGGCATGATGAACAAGAGTGAGTGCCTTCAAAGAAACTCTTGATTAGACTGTGAGGAAGTATGCAGTTCCTTTCATGTTAATGCAAAGATTGCAAGGGACGGCTCATTTTGAGGCTGCTGGAGAAAGACCATCAGGAAAGTTGATGTGCCCAGTTATTGGGAGTTGGCATAATCAACTAGAGAAAGTGCCAGTGTAGCTGGTGTCTCGTGCTCATTGTCTAGCTATTAAAAGGTTTGTATCATGGTCTGGAGATGCCAAAATCCTGTTCAGACCACTGTTGTAATCGGACGGGTCAGGAAAAGTTTACTATTATATTATTTTATTAGAATTTCTGTTTAGCGCTGGCCCTACTTAGAGGGTCTTGAAGCTCCTTACTGTCAATACAATCAAAAACTACACCCAGGTTTCTGACCTGATTGAGAGGAGTAGTGGTATGTGGTCAAAAAAATGACTATCAAAGGTAACGCTGAGAACTAAAAAGGAGGATCTCTTATTCTGATGGGCTCAGCCTTGTGAAATAATTGTTCATCCAAGAATGTTATCGCCCGATCCTAAAGCATACTGAAGCCAAAACATAACGTTATGCATTGTGAAACCTGGAGTCCGGATGCTTAATGCATAGTGAAGACAAACAAGGACATTGTATGCTGGAGCTGTGGATTTAATACTCTGGAAGCCTAATGACGCAAAACGATTAGTCTTTGCAATGCTTACTATGTGAAATATACTCCACGGTTTGATGGTACGTTAGAGTGGGCATTTCTTGTGTCAGCACTTCAATTGAGAAAAGCACAAATAGCACATGTAGATCAATACCTATCATCAGTGTTGATGGTCGGGGGTTTGACCCATGGGCCCCCGCACACACACTCAATCACACACGCAGTGATACAGGGACTGACACAGGACGTGTGTTGCTAGTGTGAGGTGCCTGCCGCAACTGACGGCCGGGACTTCCTTTATTCAAAATGCGCATGTGCAAGCCATAACGAGGCTCGCGCATGCTCACATAACTTGCGTCACTACGCAACATCCCTCTTTTTCCCCTGAGCAACAACTGGTGCACAACTTAAACACAACAACATAACATGATGGAATTGAAACAGTTCACCACCTCTCATGAGACTGGGCCCATGATGAAGTCCTGGAAACTCCACGGGCGTTGTCACCCCTCCCGGCTCAGGTACATCCTCTTGGCCTCTCGAGGGAACCTCGGTGTTCCCGAGGCCTCTGGTGGTGGTTCATCCGATGGTGGTGTCGCCAGTCGTAGATTCGTGGTTGAAGGTCCTGGGGTTGTCCCGGCCGGGTCCCCCTGCGGGCTGGCTTCCATGCGTTTGAAGTAGGACACGTTACTGGTGATTGTGCCCCTTCTGTTGGCCGCTGTGACCACGGACCCATTGATATGCGTCAGTCCTAATGGCCGGTCCTCATACGTGAGGGACAGCTTCCCTTCTAGCCTCCTGTTCTGGGCCAGTACAGTGTCCCCCACTTCGATCGTCTTGTCCTGCATTTCCGGTGGGTGCTTTCTTTTTCGTTCCGGGCGGCCCGCTCTTGGCGCATGCGGTTGTTGTCAATCACCCCGGGGCATCACCCCTTGACCTCAGGTAACAGCCCTTTGGGGCACCGCTTAAACAGGGCCTCAGCCGATGCAACCCCCGTGGACTGATGGGGTGTTGACCGGTACTCACAGAGGAACTTGAAAAGTTTCTGACGCAGTTCCCCTCCCCCTTCCATTGAAATGTGAAAAATCTTGTTGAGTGTACGCATGAAGCGCTCGGCTTCGCCGTTTGCTCTGGGCCAGAGCAGGGAGACCTTCCTATGTTTGATCCCTCTCTCTTCACAGTACCTGGTGAACTGCAGCCCCTGGAATGGCAGGCCGTTGTCCGAGCATATTTCGTTGGGGAAGCCATGGGTGGCGAACATCTTTTCCAGCGCCAAAATGGTGTTGTCTCTTGCCATGGATTCCACTAGCTCGACCTCCGAATAGCATGACCACTGGTCCACAACTGCCAAAAAGTGCATTCCTCGCCCCGTGGAGCCAAAATCGGTGTGTACCATGCCCCACGGCTGCTCACTTCTTTCCATGGTCATGATGGGCGGGCCTATCTCCGCCGTACGGCCCGCCTGGCACGGAATGCACGCACGCACAAAGTTATCCACTCGTTATTCCAGGTCCGGGAACCACACCTTCAGTGTGAGGCACGCCTTGGTCTTGGCGGCGCCTTGGTGTCCCTTGTGCGCGAGGTGGAGCACCTTGGTCACCAAGGTTCGCGGGATGACGATCTGGCGACCCCGCAGCAGAAGGCCATCGTCCGTTAGCGAGAGCTCATGGTGCACCGTCCACAGTGCCTGAAGGTCCTTCTGGGCTACGGCCTCCCGTCGGGCATTATTGGCAAGCACTTCCTACCATTTGCCGCTGTCCATCGCCTCTCTTATTATCGGGAATATCTCGTCCTCCCCGGAAGCATTTGCGATTTCCTGGCGTGCCAGGGCCACCGGTAGGGCCACCTCCACTAAGTAGCGCACCATCTCGACGGAGTCTGCCACCTCCGCGGTTCCTTGGGGTTGACCAGTTCCGGGATGTCTGGACAAGTAGACCACAGGGTTGTTGGTCCGCGGGCGATACTGCAACTTGACGCCGTACTCCATAAGCGACAGCATCCACCACTCGATGCGCGGAGGTGGTTAGTATGAGGCACCCCCCATGATCGGGATGAGAGGCTTGTGGTCAGTGATCACCACAACAGGCTTGCCAAGAATATATATCCTGAAGTGCTTGCAGCCCCACAGAATGGCCAGGGCCTCCCTCTCAATCTGGGAGTACCGTTTCTCTGTGTCTGTGAGCGCCTTGCTAGCATACGCTATGCTATTGGGCGCATAAGTCCTTGCAAGTCCGCCTGCATCAGCACCGCTCTAGGCCATCTGGGCTGGCATCCACAACCAGTTCCGACTCCTTGTCTGGGCTAAAGTACGCCATGGTCTCCTGACCCGACAGGGCGTTCTTGATCTCTGCGAATGCTCTCTGCTCCTTGGGGGTCCAGGTCCACGTGGCGTCATTTTTCGTCAGGGCCCGCAAGGACTCCGACAGCAACGCCAGGTCACAAATGAAGCGTCTGTAGTAGTTCACCATACAGAGAAAGCTTTTTATCTCTGCTGGTGACCTGGGGGAGGGGGGAGCATCACAAATGTCTCTCACCTTCTCCGGGTCAGGCGATATGCCTCCAGTGTGAAATACGAACCCGAAGAACTCTATCCGGTCCTTCAGAAATTCACACTTCTTTCGGTGTAGGGTCAGTCACAGGCTTTGGAGTCTTTCTAACGCTTTTTCCAGCCTCTTCAAGTGTTCGGATTCTGACTGGGCAAAGACTAGAATGTCATCAGACATGTTAATGACTCCTTTGAGTCCCGCCAGGGCTCCACGGATGACATTTTGGAATATCTCTGGCGCTGACGATTCACCAAAACTAAGTCTTTTAAATTGATAGAGCTCCTCAAGGTTCATGAGGTTGGTAATGTACCTCGACTCCGGGTGAAGTTCCAGCTGGTGGTACCTCGACCTCAGATCCAGCTTCGAGAAAACCTTTGCCCCTTTGAGCTCGCCCACAATGTCATCCAGTGTAGGCGTGAGATGACGCTTCCTCTTGATGGCAACATTCGGCAGTCTCATGTCCACACAGATGCAGACAGCCCCAGGTTGTTTAGGCTTGGGTGCCACCAATATGGGGGAGACCCATGGAGTCAGACCCTCCACTCTCTCGATGATGTCCATGTCCACGAGGGACTGGAGTTCCTTCTCCACCTGGGCTCTCAGATGAAAAGGGATCCTACGGTGCTTGAGGGCGGTTGGTCGCACTGATCCATCAATGTGTAATCTGATGGGGTCTCCTTTCAGTTTGCCGACACCCTGAAAGATGGTGTCGAATCGATGTAGGAGGCGATCAATGTCTGTGTGGTATACAGCCAGCGTGAAATGCACAATGTCAAGGGCTTCAGAAGCGGCACAGCTCAAAAGGGAGTGCGGGCTTACATGAGTCACAAAAATCCTGGCCTTGATCTTATTTGGCCCATGTGACACGGCAGCCACAAAGACCCCTTTGATGGGCAGGGGAGAGTGCCTACCGAAGGAGTATTCCCGAGCTCTTGACTCCTCCAGCTTGGGGGGTCCGGGTAGAGCCTCAAAGTGTGCAGCCGCTAGGACACAGACCGACGCCCCAGTGGCAATCAGGATGGGTATGGGTACCTCACCAATGTTCACAGTGCACTAGGGTTGCCTGCACTGCTTGGTCCCCGTGGCAATGCTGGAAATGAAGACAATCGCCTCTTGATCCTCTTCCTCCTTGGCAATGTCCAAGTCTTGTATCCCTTGCTCTATCGTGGACACATTCCTCATCTGTCTGGGGTTTCCCCTTGCTACTCTTGCTGGCCCTCTGACTGCCGTCACCCAGGCCGTGGCCCTAAACACTCTTGCATAGTGCCCTAGCGTGCCGCATATCCCACATGTTCTGATTTTTGTGGGGCACTCCCCTACGCGTGGCAAGTCGTACCCACAATATGGGCAAGACTGCGGGTTGTCGGGTGCAGGGGTATTGTCCATTCTCTTAGGGCCCCACTTATATCTCCCCGGGGTAGAGCGCCCAACGGCAAAAGAATCCTCACATTTCCCCAGATGTGCTGCAGCGTCCATTTTGGCACTTCTTCACTTGGCAAGTTCATAGGCTCTTCCAGTGTCTAGGATTTGTGCCAGTGTCAGGCCAGGTTCCCGGAGCACTTGTCTTGCAATTTTCCAGAGCTGCACCCCTGTATTAATTGGTTCCTCACCATTTCCTCCTCATTTACCCACCTGCAGGTGCTAGCCAGGTGCCTCAGTCTTGCACACAACTGGTCCAGTGATTCCTCCGCTTGCTGTTTTTCGGCACACATCACAAATCTGCCGAATTAGACATTCGCCATGGGGAGGAAATGATCCCGAAGGACCTGTTTCACTGCGTCATAGGTGACCACCTGGAGGTTAAAGGAGTCAAAAATCCGATGGACCTTAGTGCCAGCAGAGTATACTAATGGTGCCTCTTTCGCATCATCATCCGTCTCGCCGGATGCTCTGAAAACATTTCTAGCTTCTTCAACCACAGTAACCATCTCGGCCCTAGTTTGGATGGCGGGCCCGAGGTGTCGAATTCAGGCATGTGTGCCAGCATACTATGCATTCTCCGTGGAACTGGAATGGGCGCTCCCTCTTCTCCTTCCTCTTCACCCATATTGTCAAATTGGGCAGTGCCCCACTAACCTTCCTTGGGCAAAGGAATATGTCCACTGACAGAAAGCCTCCCAGCCAATGATGTGGTGCACCAGCAGCTGCCGTGGATGGTCTCTTGGGAATCCCCCAAGTCAAAGGTCTAGGGCCCCTTTTATCACACAGGGTCCTGGAGTGTCCAAAAATTGTTTAAATACTTTAGAATCACGTGCGGCGCACGAGCACCCCACAGGGCCGCAACCGCCGTGATTCGCATATATTCAAAAATGGCCTCCGGCCATCTATATGGGTCTGTGACCGCGTTGGGGAGAGACACCCACACCGACCGCTCACCGGAGCAATGTCACGCTCTCCGTCTCGGCGGATGCTTGTCGCCAATGTTGATGGTCGGAGGTTTGACCCATGGGCCCCCGCACGCGGCACTCGATCACACACGCAGTCATACAGGGACTGACACGGGACACGTGTTGCTAGTGTGAGGTCCCGGCTGCAACTGACGGCCAGAACTTCCTTTATTCAAACGCTCATGCGCTAGCCATAACGAGGCTCGCGCATGCTCACATAACTTGCGTCACTACGCAACAATCAGTACATTTCAAAGAAATTCAATAATAAACAAATGCATTATGTTAAAAAAGTGAATTAAAGACGTTTTGGAACTATTTCATTGCAGTGAGTATTTCCTGGTATCGGAACAAAACAAAAAAAACAAGAATATCAAACCACTCGTCCTTCCTGTATGGTGTCTTTTGATTGGTTTTCCCCGCACTTGAGTGAACTGAATGACACAAAGCCAAGTAATATTGTTATTTTGTCCTCCCTTTGTTTCTCGCTCCTTGTCTTGTCGCGCCTAGAAGCACGTGTGTACAGGCACGTTACGAATGCCATATCATATCATAGCATACCTTACATTAAATAAAAGCTTCTCAGTTTGCTTTCTTGGTGAATTCTATTTGGTAACACTTAAGCAATATGAACCTCTACATCAATCAGCTTTGTGATCCAAGTGGGATGGTCTAAAATAATTCTACTTATTCATTTATTTATTTACTGGGTATTTATAATGCACCTATACACAATGTGTTTCAAGGCGCCGCCAGACAAGGGTGGTGTGGAATAAGGAGCCAAGATATAAGCGGGCCTCCTAGACATTGTGACATTCGGATTGTGCAAGTGCAGTAAAATGATGTATGGGGAAGCATTGAGTGGGAAGTGCCGGTCATGGCAGAAGGGCCTGTGGGTTAAGGAGTGCAATGTGAAGCCAGGTGGACGGAGTTGGGAGAATGCAGAGAGTGCAGGGGAGGTAAGGGGCTGGAAGGGCTTTAGGGGTGCAGCCCCTGTCAGGTTAGTGCAGGGGAGAGGGCCCTGAGGGGCATGTGCAGGTTGGGGGTGGTCAGGGGAGACCAAGTACAAGGGTAGACAGAACAAGGAAGGCCTGGTGCCCTGTATGAATCTGAAGAAATCAGCCAATCAAGAGCCAGTGGGAGACATTAGCAGGGGAGGGGAAGAGGGAAGGAGGAAGAGAAAAGAAGGGTCTTGAGAAGCTTCCGGAACCTAAGAACTGACTCAAGTCTGATCGTGGTATGTCAGGCATTCCCGAGGGAATCACCTGCGGAGGAGAGAGATCTGCCCCCCACGCTCTACTTGGAAAAGCGTCTGATCTTCTGAGAGTTGGAGCTAGAAGACCAAAGGGCTCTAGCAGAGAGGTATTTAGTGAGAGAGAGTTTGATATAGTGGGATCCCAGGCCCCAGAAAGCCTTGTGGATGATGCAGAGGGTCTTGAACTTGATCCTCGCAGCAACCGGGAGCCAGTGGGGAGATTTTACAGCTGGAGAGATGTGGTTCCTGGGTTTGAGTCCAAGGACGAATCATGCAGTCCTATTCGGGATTAGTTGAAGGGGGCAAAGGAGGAGTTAGGCAGATTGAGGAAGAAGCTGGTTCATTAATCCAGCCTGGAGAGGACCAGAGCTCTGGAGATTTCTGGGGGAAGGTGAAGAAAGGGAGAATGCCTCAGAGGAGGTTCAGCTGAAAGTGGGCCTTCTTGGCAAGGTCAGTGATGTGAGGAGAGATAGGAGTCGAAGATGACACCAAGGTTATTGCCACACAGGAGGGGATGGGGCCCATGGAGGGCAGCCAGAGTGTAGGAGGGAAGGATGGATCAGGGGTCCCAATGAGAAGGATGTCAGTCTTACTGGCATTAAGGCAGAGATTGTTAGCAGTGCACAATGCCTGAATACATAAGTCAGGAATGATACGGGAAGAGGAGTAGGAAGAGGAGGGAAGCTTGAAAGAGAATTGTGTGTTGTCTGCATAACACTGGAAGTTAGGAGAGAAGGTGGAGATCAAAGGGGTGAGAGGGTCAAGGTAGATGTTGAAAAGCCAACGAGGGAGGATAGAGCCCTGAGGTACATCACAGGTGGAGAGTGAGATGGAGCAAAGAAAAGGGCCCAGCTGAACCTGGAAAGGTCACTCAGAGAGGAAGGAGGTCAATCAGTCCAGAGCCAGGTCCGTGATGTCAAGGGTATCTCCGAGCCAATTTCTAAGGGTGGCCTGATAGACCTTATAAAAGGAAGAGGAAAGGTCAAGAAGGATGAGAAAGGAAGGAAAGTTGGAATTGAGATTAGATAGCAAGTCTTCACGGGTGTTCAGGAGAGCAGTTTCTGTGCCTCTTGCAGTCCTGAAGCCAATCCGATGGCCATGGAGACAACCAACAGATTCAGGATGGTGGGTAAGCTAGGAGATGGCCAGCTTCTCCAAGAGTTTTACCAGGAAGGGCGTGATGGAGATAAGGCAGTAGTTAGTGGGATAGGAAGAATCAGCAGAAGGCTTTTTGAGTAGACGGTTCACAATGGAGTTCTTGAGGCGTAACGGGAAAGATCCAGTGGCAAAGGAGTGATTGCAGAAATCAGCCAAGGCTGGAGCAAGGGAGGGAAGGTTGTCCTTGAATGTTTTAGAGGTGTAGGAGCGCACCTGTTTGGATGAGACTTTCATAGAGTGAACTTGTCTAGATATCTCATCAGGTGATATGTTAGGAGAGTAAGAGGGAAAGGGTAGTGGGGCCAAGAGAGGCCTGACAACAGGTGAGGGAGAGAGGAGTGGTGCAGATGAGAGTGAAGACAGGATGTCCTGAGTTTTAGTAATGAAGTGGGAGGCCAGTGAAGTGCATAGGCCCCGGGAAGGCAGAGGAAGGCAGAGGAGAAAATGGCGACTGCAGTAGGATTGGCGAGTTCCTTGCAGATTTAATCAAATAATAAAGAATTGGAACATACTTTTCCATACCTTCCCACTCTGGGAAAAATGGTGCAGAGCACTTATGTGCATACAATTGTTTCTACATGCTGCCCACATTATTTGTGACACAGTAGCCATGTTGACGAATCCAGGGAGTTTGTCATCTCTCTCCAAAGGGGAGCCACCACTGTTGGGCTAAAGAGGTGATCATGTTATGCTTAACACCCGCTAGGGGGCAAGGTAAGCAAGATCCCACAGGAGGTGATTCACCACTAAGTTACAGGAAAACCCCAGAGAGAAACTTAAGTCACCATCCCAACCCCCAGACACAAACACCATTATGGGATATGTAGGAGCTAAGGTGTATGGGAATCTTCTAACCCCTTTTCGAATGGCTTCTGACCCAAACCTTAACTAGTATTCTCTGAAGACAGTGGAGAGAGAAAGGGATCAGCCTCCAAGGGGATTGTCATTGAAGGATCCAATCAGGATGTCGATTCTGTGAAGCGTGCATTGTTCGATTGCACATATGAGGTGTGACAGGTGGGAGAGCGAGAACGACAGATACAGCATCCCGGTCAGTGGCATGCACTACATGAGTAAAGTTAGAGCCCAAAGACGAGTAACAGAGACTCTATAGTGTGGCCATGAGAACAGGATACTTTGGAAGGCTGAGGAAACACCCCAAGAAGAAGCAGCATTGGCAACCCTGTGCCAAGCAAGTTGGATAGAAGAGTTCTCACTGGCAAATGTGGAGTCCGGTTGATGAGTCATGTAAGCGGGTCTGAGACAAGAGGTGAGCTGGATGGAATATACACCCCTCCCAGTAAGCACTGGTTACCAGGAACAGGTGCGTGGTGGCTTCAGAGGAGCAGGAGGGAAAGGATCCTGTAGTAAAGAAAAAGAGCCCCGAGTGTAGAGAGAACAGAATAGTGCCTAAGTGGGAAGCATGAGAGCAGAGAACCCCAGAGTAGCCCCAGAGTGGAATAAAAGCCAGAATCAGATAAAAGAGCGTTGGAGCAGGGAAATAACAGAGAAGCCCCAGAGTGGGGAGCACTAGGTAAAGACACCCCGAAATAGGTGAAAAGATATCCGGAGAGGGGAAAGAACAGAGAAGCCCCAGAGTGTGAAGGAAGAGAGGGAAAGAAAAGCCAGAGTCAGGGAAAAGAGCCACAGAGCAGGGCAATAACAGAGAAGGCCCAGAGTGAGGAGCAAGCATGAAAGAAAACCCAGAGCGGTGAAAAGGGCTCTGCAGTGGGGAAAGAAGAGAGAAGCCCAGAGTGGGGAACAAGAGAGAGAGAAAATCCAGAGTCGGGGAAAATAGCCATGGAGCAGGGAAAACATTAGAAGACCCAATGTTCGGAGCAAGAGGGAAAGGAATCCCATAGTGGAGGAAAATCAGAGGAGCCCCACAGCGGGGACTACGCAGAAAGAAATCCCAGAGGCAGTGGGGAGAGAGCAGAGAAGACCCAAAGCGGCAAGTAAGAAAGAGGCAAACCCTAGAGTGGGGAAGGATGGACAGAGCACCAGAGTGGTGGGAAAGAAAAAGACCAACCCCAGGGTGGGAATAAACACAAAGTGGGGAATGAGAAGAAGTGGAGACTCAGTGGGGGGAGGATGGGGTTGAGAGAACCCCAGACTGGGGGGAGCAAGAAAGATGCAAGTGAGAGGAAAGGAAGAAGAAATCTGAGGCTCATCTATTTGAAGGAAAAGACAAAAAAATCCTACATGAGGTCTCTGCAAGGCATTCCATCATCACACAAACTCTACATAAACTGGATTTGCGAGCATAGGCAAGGCTCTATGATAAAGAGACAACATGGGTGGGGATCAGAAGCCATCATCCGCCCCTTTCATTGTGTTGTGCCCCAAAGTACCATTTGGGTGTGTTTATATTTTCATTTTTACCTGTAGGGTAAGAATCTAGGGTTGATTAGGATTCTGGACCATTGACTTCATTTATGTAAGACATCCTGATGAGCACCTTGTTACTTGTTTCTTTTTAGAGTAGAGCTTAGGGAAAGTTTAGACCTATTTTACGATAAAGAAAGAATACAGTTATTTGGGGATCATGCCTCCTTGCCAGTCTCCTGATTTTGACCTACCACACCATGCACTGATGTAATGATAGCTCATACTATTATGTGTAATTAACAAGAGGGATGAGTGATGCATTAGAACAAAAGCCATGAAGGACTCTGAAAACACAAGGGGTTAGACCACTTAAGATTATCTGTCCATGAAAATGCCCACGCGTGTGGTTGTTTTATACAAACTACATCCACACTTTACACTTTCACATGATTTACCAGTACTTTTCAAGCAATTTGTATGCAATCTTAGTGCTGTAAAATTAGTAGTACCAGTGATAAATAAGGACTGAAGAATATTGCACAGGTCACGAGAACAAAGCGTTAGTCACATGATAATGACCGGATACTGTCAAAACATCAGTGATCAGATAATGGAAGGGACATTGGGATGGGATTCATGTGGAACATAGATTTATTCATGTGTTTATTGCAAATGTGGTTATTTTTTAAACATCTAGTGCAATTAGACTCTCATGCAGTGGGATATGCAACAACAATGTATTTTTGCTGTCTGCTCATACACCTAGTGTCACACCCCTGCGGACCCTGTCAATTCTGACCCCACTACCCTGTCTCCTCGTTCTCCCATTCAAGGGACAACCCTGAACCCCTACCGATCCTCACCCTCTGAACACTCCCTCTTCCCCATCCATTCCACAAACCCCGCCCCACTCCACACTTCTCCTCGTCCACTGGCCTGGCCCATTCTGTTCCCTTTCAGTCACCAGAGAGTAGCTTCACTGGTACAAAACATCCGTTACACAATACATGGTGCACACCACAAAGACATTTGCTGGACAAAAAGATGCACTCACTGTAAAGGTTGAGGCAAGATTCATAGCGGCATGGCTACCCCCTTACCAGGTACCGGGCCCGGGTTCCTTGAATGAGGAATTACCGGACCATTCCGACCTTGGAGGGCCCGGCAATTCCTCATTCAAGGAACCCATTCCCATTCGAGCCCCCACAGGGCTCAATGGGAATGGGGAGGGTGCTAACAAAGTCCATTAATAATGGGCCCGTTATTAGCATCCTGGTCTGCTCGCAAGACCCTCTAAGGAGGTCTGGTTTTACCAGGCGGCCTTAGCGGGTCCCGCAAGCAGAGCTCGTAATAAGGCGGTAAGCGGCTGACGGCTCCGGCACCTTTACCGGCACTGTAAACCCCTTACGCCTACCTCGTAATGACGCCCTATGTCTAACATCACAAACTATTCCCATATTGTAAATATTATCCACACAACCATATGCCCCAACTGACATACACATCATCCTTAGCTGTTTGAAGCCTACCAAGTATACCCACCTTTGATCGAGTCACCCCGCCCCCATATGTGTCTTGAGGTCACAACAATGGCAGAAGTTGTGTTCTGAAATACAACGCTGTAACGCACAAAGCATTCACACGCTGCCCTACACGACGTTTCTTCCTTAAACTCTAATTTAAAAACCCTCTCCATCATACATCTCTCCTTGTTCTGTTATGACTTTGTGATATGAGTAGAACTATAATTGGGCACGTGATTATGTTTGTACTGCTAACAGTCTGAGAGATGATAGGCGAAGAGCATCATCCATTCTACATAAAAGTGGTGTCAAATCTGCATGGAATTGTCATGCACAATGGAATGGACAGATTACTAAATGTAACCTTGCTTGGGTTTTCCGTTAACAGGCCTATAACAAATGTATTTTAAGCTGGGTAGGCGCACCAACACATTACATTTCAAAGCAGCTGATAAATCAATTACGCACTACAAGACCAGTGCATGGGTTATTTGGTGCCTTGTATCCAAAACTCCATGATGGTGGATGTTTCATGATCACCAGAATCTGCAGTGAACGCGTTTACCTTTGGTTGTAGAACTACTATGCCTTTAAGCTTTATTGGTGTTTGAAGCAGTTGCATTTTCACATTTGAGTATTTTTAACAATTCTTGACACTTGTTTTCTTTATCCTGTGCAAATAAAACTTTTCTGCAACCATCTCTGGGTGATCAGAACCCAGCATTTCTCAGGCTATTGCAAAGGGTAAATCAAGGTCTCGAATGGGAAATTAAGTAGCATACCAACATAGATACTTTAGAGCTTTGGGAATTCATAGCTGGGACAAGACAAGGGATGGACCTGTGGCAGGGAAATCTTTTTAGCAGTTTGCAATGCAGAAGAGGTGGGATATACCTAAATACCAAATGAAGGGGGCCATGTTGCACCCGAAAAACAAGCTCCTTCCAGTGGCATAGTGCAAAATTTGGGGGGCCCCCCTGAGCCTTGCTGAGGGCCGCCCACTCTAAGCAACACATCATGGATTGTGCCACACTCTGGGCTGGCCAAGACTACCACCCCAACTGCAAAAATCAGCTCCTCAGCCCAGAATTATCTCGAGACAGCATACCTCATAGGTAGTACTGGGATGGGGAAGAGTGGAATTAAGTGTAATGAAGATTACAGGTAACTAAGCCAGGCATTACATCCACGTGCCTCTACCTTTTCCAGTACTTGTGCAGGAGGAAACGTGCCTCATACACAAGCACTGGGACAAGGAAGAGTAGGGCTAGGAGTAATGACGATTGCCAATAAGTAGTTCAGGCTTTAAACACAATCACACTCCATTACCTCCAAGTACATCTTCTTTGTCCCAGTACTTACCTATGAGTCTCCGTGCCTAATAAATAAGTACTGGGATGAGGAAGAATGGGATTAAGATATTGAGACTTCAGGTAACTAATCCAAGCATTGCATACACATCCATCGACTTGCCTCATACACAAGTACTGTGACAAGGATGAGTAGGACTAGGATTAATGAAAATTACCACTAAGTAATCAGAGCATTCACCATACACTCACTCACGCACACCCAGTCACCCATACATTTCCATGTCGACCCTTTAACCATACACACACACTCACACGCAGGCAGCCACCCATACATCATGCACTCACTCACTCATTCACATATACACACTTACAATGCACACGCATTTACAAAAAATACATTTTCTTACCTTTGAATCCACTTATCCAGGACAGGGAACGAGACCTCCAGTACAGCAGTAGCGATTGTTCCTGTCATGGAGCTGGCGGCCACCATGTCAGTGTGTGCGGGGGACCCCAATGATTTCAAAAAGACATAAGTCCTCATTACAACTCCGGCGGGCTGCTGCAGGAGTTGTAATTTTTTCCAGCGCCTGGCTTCACGGAAACACCAGAGGATTACAAATGTGGTGTTCCTGGAAGTCAGGCGCTGGAATGGAATGGGGATGATGGTAGCACCGGCACTGTTAATAAAGGTGCCAGTGCTACCATGAAAGTCTGCGGGCGGATGCCGCCCACCAGACAGGTCAGACCTGGTGGGCAGGACGGCAGCCACCCGCAGACTCAGAGTGTGATGGTCCCGTAACAATGGTGTTGGTAGGCTTACCAGCATCGTTGTTACCAGACCGGCACACTCGTAATGAGCCCATAGTTTCTTTTTGAAGTCACAATGCCTTTATAAAGAAATGATTTCCATTACAAAATCGATTACCAAACAGAAAATAATTTCTTTATGAAGGCAGAAGGACTTCAAAAAGAAACAATTCCTTTTTGAAGTGATAGGGCTCCCTCTACCCCTCGACATGGAGGCCTCCAACCTGGAGTGAGGGGGACCTTTGATTTCAAAAAGAAATCGTTTAATTTTGAAGTCCTTCTGCCTTCATAAAGCAATTATTTCTGTTACAGGACCGTATTGGAAATAATTCCTTTATGAAGTCAGATTGACTTCAAAAAGGAGTGCCCCCTCCACAGCACATATGGCAGTGAGGCCCCCCGTACCGCCGGGGGTGCAGGTGCCTCCGCTACGCCATTGGCTCCTTCGGATCTAGTGAAGTTTCCAGCTACCTCAGGCCATCCTTCAGAACTCGTCTGGGAAATATTTTTCTCTCTGCTCCTGAATCCTAAAAAATGTCTTCCTGACAATCTTCTCTGTACATTGGCAAGGCTTTGAAGCTCTTTTGCAGTATGGATATGTCTAGAAATAACAAACAAAACATGTTTACTTTGTTCTACTGGATTGCGCTCTGTGTACTGATATATATTTTAAAGCCATATAAATCACTTTAATTTCAAAGGTTTATATTATATTGTGCATAAATATCAAAATACTATGTAGTATACTGTTCGATTTGAATCAGTGTTTTCAAAACACAATAATAAAGTTTGCCAAAACATGTTTCAAGTCCTTTGACTCTTCCTCAGAGCTACACATGTTAAGTGATGTTAGAATTAGTGACTCATATACATGAATCATAACATCAGTCATAGAGGGAACAGCATACTATATAGTTTCTTTATATGTATGCACACTTAAATAGAAATCTTTGAAATTACAGTGATGTGTGGTTTTAGAAATTATAACGGTAAGCAGAGTGAATTTTTCGTTTGTCATTGACCCAATGCTTGAGTTTTTTAGGGGGAAAAACCCCCTTTACTTGGACAAGTACTGTAAACTGCTGTCATGTATTAACATATACCCCACACTGATGAGAGTATGTCACATTTCCCTTAAACCAATTGTGTTATGTCTTTCAATAAACCAAATCAAACAATTAATAGGCGGTTTCCCTAAACCCAGCATCAATATAGACAAAAGGAATAGGTGACATGAAATGTGTTTGCACCAAAAGGCTTCAAAGAGGAACATACCTTTTCCTTTCTGTTGTGGATCTTTGGAGGATTAAACTTCCTAAACAAATGTTTCCAATTAAATTTGGAATGAGCAGTTGGCAGGAGCGAATGGAACAGGGTACTAAATGGTACAGAGCAATTTCAATCACTCACTTGGATGAAGTAAAATTATCTACAAGGACACTATTCCCCTCCACACCATAAACTCCTCCCAAATCCCCAACTGTGAATCAATTTCTGCCAAAACTAAACTCACACCTAATGACTCACTGACCATCCACCTCATCTACCGGCCTCCCGGTCCTCTCGCCTCCTACGAAGACGACATCCTCCATCTCGCCTCAACCGACCTCAAGCCCACCACTCAGGTACTAATCTTAGGTGACTTCAACCTGGGATATAACGAGCCATCAGACATAGTGCACACCTCACTGTCCAACACTTAAGCGGCTTTAGATTTTGCACAACATGCTGCCAAACCTACCCATACTCTTGGCCGCACACTAAACTGGATCTTAGACCACAATTGCAATACAGCCATCCTCTCTAACTTTCAATGTCCTTCGATGGACCACAATTCCAGCACTTTCACCCTCCCTCCACTCATCCCATACAGACCAGCCTGTTCTCAAAAGGCAATTACCACAACAACTACCACTGACATGGCACAGAACACTCAGAACCTTACCATCACCTGCATCATTCCACCCCTTGTGCTTCCTGCACCATTCACCAAGGAAAACTCCTCTCTGGTCGACCAATACAATAGTCTGCTCAGCAAGACATTAGACCACCTCGCCCCTCTCAAAACCTGAAAGCTCAGGAACCACAAACACCTGAACACCTGGTTCACTCCCAAGCTTACAGCCTCCCGAGCTACAAAGAGAGCAGCATAGGGCCACCTGGCACAAAAACCCAACCACGACAAATAAAGAGCGATTCGCTAATGCTTCCCGGGAGTACAGAAAAGTCATTCATGCCTCCAAAGCAGCCACCTACAACAATAGGATAGCCAAAGAACACTCCAGCTGCTGTGAGTTGTTTGCCCTCCTCAGAAAACTCGAGACTCCCATCGAACCTCCCTCCACCATCCTCAAAGACAACGCCTGGAGCAAACTCGTCCAAGATACCTTTTCTAACAAAATTATTTGTCTACAGGAGAAGATTGCCATCAAACAATCTACCATCTCCTCTGCAACCACACCTGGAAGGTTCTAGTACTCCCCCTGGCCAAATCTTACCCACCATTTGAATTTCTACCCAACAGAACCACCACCCTTAGCAACATAATCAAAAGACTTAAACCCTACCGGTGTAAAGGTGATAAATGCCCAGTCCTTATCAAAAGAGACTGCCTGGAACCACTACTCCTGCTCATCGCTGCCATTATCAACTCCTCCTTCTCCTCTTATGTTGTTCCCCAATCACTCAAGCAGTCCTGGATCTCCCCATTATTAAAAAAATCCCTTGACCTGGCCATCCCCACTAACTACCGACCCATTACCACCATCCCATTCCTGGTAAAAAAACATCAGCAGGGTTGCTTAATTACAAATCCAGGAACACCTAGAATCCCATCACATACTAGGCAACCGGCAATCAGGTTTTCGCCTCAAGCACGGAACGGAGACCAAAAATCAACTAGGTTTATCCCTCGACCAGGGTAACCTCATGCTTCTCATGCTTCTAGACCTCTTTGCAGCCTTTGATTTGTAGACCTCTTTGCAGCCTTTGATTTGGTGGTCACTTGACTCTCTGCTGCCCCCTCACTACCGCAGCCCAATTCTCCACCGATGCAGCCTGCTGGATTGCCTCTTTTCTAGCCAACAGAACCTCATGAGTGTTCACCGGCGAGGCGGCCGCCATTCCTAAACCCAACTCCTGCAGAGCACCATAAGTATCCTGTGTCTCCCCCAACCTTTATTATATATACACCAATCCCCTCTTTGATCTCCTCGTCTTGTTGGGCATATCGTACACCAACTATGCCGACAACATACAGATCTTCATCCCCCTCACAGATGTTTACACTCAGGACACGCTCAAAATTAACTTTACATACAAAACCATACAGACCTGGGTGGCCACGCATAGCCTGTACCTGAATGATGAAAAAACAGAGCTCCTTCCTCTTGGCTCCCCATTGCGCCTAGCCAAACTTCACCACTCATGGAAAACCTTCACCATTGATGGGCATTCTGTTCCTGTGGCCATCTCTGTAAAGACTCTGTGCGCCTACCTGGATGCTTCGCTCAACATGATACGGCAAGTCAATAATAGAGCATCAACATCTGCCTACGCCACAAAGCTCATTACCACCAGCAGGCTCTTCCTGGCCAGCAACAACCGACTTGAAGTTGCGCATGCCGCTATCTGCTCTAAATTGGACTACTGCAACTCACTGCTTAGTGGCACCACCACTAAAAATCTGACCACACTCTAGTCAGTACAGAACAATGTGCTGCTGGCCGCATTTGACATTGGAAGCATGACCACATCACAGAGGTGAGAAGTTCCGCTCATTGGCTCCCAGTCAAGGACAGAGTCAACTTTAAGATCCTGTCCATCACTCATCGATGCCTCTCCAACAACGCTGCCTCCTACCTGGCTGACAAAATACAAAGACACTCTCCAGTCAGGCCCTTGATATCGGCCTACTGACATTGTCTCTCCACTGCAAGGTTCAATTGTAAGAGAGTGGGAAGTTCCCAGTTTGTGCTCTCATTATCTGGAAAAATCTCCCCTCTCATCTGTGAGACGAACCATCCTACAATATCTTCAGGAGAAAGCTGAAAACGTACCTATTTGACTGACTGCATCTTTGCCCCTCTGCATTCTCTCCTTGCCCCTACCTCTCCTTTGCCTGAATGTAACCAACGCCCAGATGCCCGTGGGCCAGGTGTGCTTATACAAATGTCAAATAAATAAATAAATACATAAATAAATACTTAAAAAAGCATTTTCAGGAGGGAGGAAATATGTGGAAGGGACATCCTGTCACTGATAATTTGGAGTTTAGTATAGAATCCCTCTTGGATATTTTTTCCCAGCCAACCCAACCAGAGATCCTCTAATTCTTACAAAGGAATCAAGTAGAGGAATCAAGGAGGAACCCTCTTACCTTTGTTGGACCTAGACCATTGTCTGAAGATTGCCAAGTTTCTGTGCCTTGCTCAGACAAGACTAACAGCATCTGACAGTGATGAGGAGGATGTGAAAAGAAGTAGTTGGAACTTAATTAAAAAAAAAGATGTACCTTTTTGGTTTCTTCTCTACACAATCAAATCATGGCCATAAAAACAGGACGGGGCTTTACTTCAATCGTACAGCTTTTGACAGGAATTATAACAAGCATGTATCAAAACATATACCTGAAAATAATATTCCACTACATAATCAGGCAGGTGAGCCGAATTGTAAACAAAAGAAGACTGGAGGGCACATCTACGGTGTGGCATTTGACTTCATGCAAGTAAAGAGTCAGACAGACAACATGGATTGGGAAATCAGAGAATTGTGTGGCAATTTATGAAACATTGCGTAAAGCCACACTGCTGAACTCACACTTCTAGTTCACAGTACAGGAGGGTAACACCTTGGTAGTGCCAAGGAGAATCTCTGCACATATGAGGCTCTGACATACTTAATTGTAAAAGACCTCCACTACCTCTTATGTACTATCAACACACTTTGGTATCCATGGAAATGAACACGCTAGAAAAACCATTTTTCCTCCTCAAATCCTCTGACATCCTATGGTTCCACCTTCTTCAAACTTTGCAAGGAACAACAAGCTTCTTTTATACATTCTTTGGGCACCTATAAACACTGGTCTCTGAAACTCTATTACTCAATTTTAAATGGCTAGCATCGGCCTTAAAACAACTGTTGGCTGATGGTCATTTCACTTGTGAAGCAATACAGGTGCCAGAAGCTTTGAATCTCCAAGTGTGTGTGGCTGCAAAGCCCATCAGCCCAAGCCAACATAATGGTGAGGTATAATGGGAGTTGTAGTCTACATCTGGAGAGTCAAACGTTGTTGAGCCCTCTGATAGGATCACAGAAGGAAGGTCAGATGTTTTGCACCAAAGGATCCCGAACGGAAACTGTGCACAAGCAACAGCAGTACAGTGGAAGAAGAGCACGTTGAAGGAAGTAGATAGAAGGTAGACTGAAACTGAGGCAAAGTAGGGCAGGAAAACATGCTAGATCGAACCTACTCATGTATACAAAGGTTCAACCCTCATCACCATGTGTAAGTTAGTCACTCAGGGTGAAACATGGGTAGATTCCATTTATATATGCTAATCAATGAACAATAAATATAATGCAAATAAATAAGCATACATAGGCAGTCTGGGATACAGACAATAGATGCTGCCTAATAAAACTGTAGTTAACACACTGCACCTCTAACCTTTGATATAGAACTTCTATTTGTAGATACTGACTGAAAAGGAAGTGACTGACAATGGTCAATTTGACTCAAACAAGCCAAAGAACCATTGGTCAACACCTGTTTAGAACACAGCAAAGGCAACATGTAAAGTATGACAATTCCAATGTTTATTTCCAGTCTCATTTCCTGATAACAGATTACATAAATTGCTTTAAGTTACCATACATTGTGCAGGTTTTAGTTCATCTTAATGAATTTGGCATAATCTATTATTCAACAGACTCCTATTTCAACTTTTGCTCATCTTTGCTTTTCTCTAGCACTACTGCTTATTTTCGAATAATGTATGAATGTGTGGCGGGTCTGTAACCTGTGACTTTGCATACTTTTTTGGAGTTTGACTCCCACAATCCCTCTCAATTTGCTATACTGGCTAGGGCTAATAGGAATAGTATTCTTAAGCATCTGTAAGACAAAGTTTGAAGACCACTGAATTATATTTGCTGCAGTTGTGCCCAAGAGAAAAGGGTGGTAGGTGGAGCCTAAATCAAACAGCGTATTTGCAAGGTTCCATCCCAATTTCTATTAGAACACTAGCAAATGGATAGTGCAGAGAGAGTACAAATGTGCCTGTGGGAGTCTAGTGAGATGAGGCATTCAGTAAGTAGGTCCTCACCTCCCTCAGAAGATTGAATTAGACAGTAGGGTGTCAATATGCTTTATCTACTTACCTAGGTTCAGTGAAACCTGTGTTAGGGTGAATATTCTACACTAGATGAGAGATGGACAAGCATACATCCTAGAAAATCTGCAAAAGCAAAACGTTGCACCACCTCTGTTACTGGGAGTGATTCTTGAGCCATCTTTGGCAGTGGTGAGCAGTAAAGAAAAAACTCTTCTTGTGAGAAAAATGGAAGTGAACTTTTCTCTGGGGTTAATACCACTACGGTTTATGTAACCTGTCTCAGAAACTTGTCATTGACATTGGAGAAAACAATCTTCTTAAAACCATGTGTTATTTAATTCAAAGCACATTGTATGTGATTGTAATAAAAGCTTTGCCACACTGGCAGGCCAGTGGCTAAGCCATCATATAATTACATTATTCTGCTTGGAAGTTGCATTGTATTATTTAGAATTAACTTTCAGAATGGCGTGTAGGTGATTCCTGGGAGTATTTGTGTGTGTCACAAAATGAGTGGGAATGTTACGCACAGATTGATTTTCTTCTGGAGATGAGATACTATATGTGTAAATTATAATGTGTTGATTTCCCCAGCATAAAGTTAGTGGACAATCTTTGACTTCCACCGTTCTCAAAATAGAGTATACATTAAAATATGGGCTGTTTCTTTTCTCTGATTTTTGGGTTTAGGTCCACAATAATATTTGACAACACTATTCTTTCCTGTTCCATGTTTATTAGAATCTGATGCATCTAAGCTTTTATGCATGCAATCCCTCTTCTATTCACTTCCTTGGTTTGCCTTAACGTCTTTGTCGTTTATGTGGATCTTTCTTTTTCTACCCCTCTACCAATTATCTGTGTTCCCTTCTTTCCAGAGTATGGACTGGAAGCCCTTGGTGATTGCAGAGTTTGCATCTTTTCAGGCAAGTCTAGACAGTCTAAAAGTATTACAATGGTGATTTGTTTGAGTATGAAAACTTTGCAACATAACATGACTTGTCCAACAACATTCCACGTATTGGACTAAGAGCTAATATTGCAGTACATGGCTTCCTGAAAGGGACGTTTATTGTATCACACTGATCCCATAAGGGAGTATGCGGGGGTGGGATGGGGAGTGAGGGCCTCGCTCGCTATATGTAAAAGGCTTAATTTATGTGGTTCCTAATAAGAATGGTAGAAAAGAACATTCTAGTTAAACAAATCTAGTAAGTTCAAGTCGAACTGATGCAACTATGAATGCATTCCTTCTCATGAAAAACCTTTGAGCAAAAATAGAATGATAGATGGATAGCTATGAGATTCATTTCATGAGGACTGAGAAGTATGCACTAGACAAGGAGAGCAAAGCTTGAGCTGTTTACAAGTCACTCAGAACTCTGAGGTCACCCCACAGTTGAACACTAATCATCTATAACTGTGTTGCGTATGCCCACTCTGCATTTAATTTCTTCTCCACCCACTGTGCTGTTCTTTATGGAGTAGTACTCCTGTGGGAATGTGGGGACTAAATACAAAATACTAAATTCCCTCTTACTTCACCCCACAGCAACACATAAATGAGCACACATCTGCAGAGAAACCTCTACATCCCCTTGCTGTAACGTCATAGTCATTGATTATGAATTCCATAACCCTCTGCCATGATGTCATTGCTGTGCCCCCCAGCTTTCAGAGATTTAAAATAGATCTATTGTTGAACTTTCTGGCATCATCATAGAATTGCAGCTTACAATTGTTGCCCATGCTTCCATTGTTCTAAAGTTGGGGTAAAGTTCTCTTTGTGTTAGTGTTGGCTATTATGTGGTGGTATAAGAGTACAACTAGGGAGAAATGGCATATGAGGAGGTACACAAAGCGTGCAGGTGTTGCTTGGTTGTTTACCCACCCATTGACTGTACATGGCAATGTTAATTCCTCTGGCTATTCCCACCCACTTCCAGCCAATCCCTGCCCAAGGCACATCCTCCTGGACTCTCTATGAGCTAACTTTTTCAAGCCTTGCCATCAAACTTTGTGCTCTAAGTGCCTACAAGTGTTTTTTATTTTGTTTTCAAATCAGCCTTCTGAGAGGTAATGGCTTTATTAGAGCTGTAAAAGAGCTACTTTTGTAATGAAAAAAAGTCAACCAGGTCTGCCTTCAGCCAGTCGATGTATAAGAACTATGTGTTTCCTTCACTGAAGTCCTGTTATAAACAAGCAATGGCAAAGTCAACATTTTTGACTTGTGTAGAAGTATTAGGCATTTGCAAGGCCCTATCATTTTCTACCATTGATGGCCTGTTAATACCACTACGGCAGTGCCTGGCAAATGCATTTCCCATGCCTACAAAATAGCCAAAACGTGTGGCTTTGCCAGTGCTTGTTGTAGAATGAATGCAGTAAACTGTTACCACGTGTAGCTTCTCATCTGTATAGGGTTAATTCCTACATTTCAGGAAATGACATCTAATTGCTGTAATGTAGTTATCAAGCACGTTTTGCATCGTTCTAAATATTTGCCATGCACACACGTGGGTTCAAAGGAAGCCGTGCAGAACACCTTGGCTGTTTGCTTTTAAGCTCCTTGGTGGCCTGCACAATAGGCTGTATCACGCAGTTCTTAGCACTTATCTACATCTTAATAACTCGCCAGACAACCGACTCCAGAGCCCCGGCCTTATCGACTGCAGTCTGTCACACGCACCCAGGAGAAGACGACAAACGCATTATATAACAATGGCCCACAAATCATTATCTTCTAATATTGAAAAGCACATATCCACGGACTGATATGAAACCACTTCCTTCCATTGGTTGATAGTAAACGAATGCAAGTTACACATGTTACATGTTTATCTGCCAATGAAGCTATTCACGTCAGTTCCAAAAAGGCTTCTTCTTGCAACATGTTAGCGCCGGCTATCAAACCCAAAAGCCGCTTTTTAAATACACTCCGATACTGGGAGATTATTTTGCAGACAGGTAAGCAAGAAGGAAAACCCCGGGGTCCCTTAAATCGTGAGATATGAATGACGCAGGGTGAATGGAAAGCATATCGTGCGTATCCCCTTCGGAAGTCTCTCACACAAGCCCTTTCTTCGAGGCTTGCATAAACAACAGGAAAACACTGCTCACTGCAGCTACAATCATAAGCTGGAATCATAACGCACACAATGGCACCCATAGGACTGTCTCTCCACTGCGAAGGAACGATTCTGATTAATTAAAAAGCTTCAACACTTCAAAACAGCTATCTGCCGCGGATTCGTCTTGCTGCGGAGCAATGACTTCTGGTGGCCACGGACATTGGGCTGTGAAATTCTTCCTCTTGCAAAGTGCTCTCTTTAGCAGGCCACGCCATTTACCTTGCAGACCGCGCCAGTGTATATGTCACTTCATAAAACAGGCTTTACTCGCTCCATAATGAGCTGCATGTTTGCCTCTGACTTCTAAGCCATTACCAATGCATAAATGGCTAGTTTACCTGTCACGGGTTGCCATAAACACTGATCCGCGTAGCTTCGCAGTGTCCTCAGAAGCAGCACTGCTGCTCACTTACCGATCAGACCGTGTGCTGCTTGACTGCAATTTCCCTTACAAGCGGTGACAAAGTCAAATATGCTGCTATAGAAGGCCTCAGGGTTCTTGCAATACAAGCACAACACTAAGCATGTTGATGGCACTCCGGAGCATGTACTAATTAAATGTATGGCACACGGACAAACACCACCAAGGTGTCCTCTTGGTGCTGGCTGGACAGAATGGGATGCTGTGGCGTAGGAAGACGTTGCTGGGGGGAGACGTCAAACCTTGGTGAACTTGGTGGGGTTTGTGGAATGAAATTCCACAGAACAGCAGCAGGGATGGAACATCCACAGCCACCAGAACCAACTTTCTGGTGTTGTGGCATCTGTAGAGGCTTTCCATAGACACTGCCGAGGTCTGTAGTGCAGGGGTGCACCTATGCTAACATTTCCCGGGGGGGGGCACAGTGAGGGGAGTGGGGTCGTTCGAACCTTTCAAATGTTGGCAGAGGGGAAAGCTTCAGAGGCTGTCGTGAGGGATCAAACTTAATTGTGTGGGGCATCTAACTTCTTTACACATGCCTGGCCACCAATACGCTTCCCTTACTCTCCTTATCGTCATGTTGTTTCCAAGATGACTGGCGTGAGCTCTGCATATGATGGTTCGTCTCATGGCTATGTGTGGAATCACTTGGTCGCCTCTCATGAGCATCCCTCCATTTTCAAATATTTCATCTGACACTTTCCAGTAGGGACGCAACCCTTCTGGAATGGACCTCTCATTGGGCCACCCTTTTCTGACCCACTCTGTGATTTTTGTTGTGGTGTCATCTTTGGCTGCTTCTTCTATCCAGTGTCTCTCGCTTATTTCGAGGAATTCCCTGCTCTTTCGGTCTGTGAGTGTTGTGACGATGCATTCGTCTTGTAGAAAGCTGGTGTCCTTATTTTTGCGCTGCAGGAGTCTGGGCTTGCAGTCTGCTTGGGCATTTTTTCATCTCGCAATGTGCTGTATTTCATATATGTATTCTTGCAGCTTGGCGGCAATGCGAGCTGTGCAGGTTCCTCCCAGTATCCATAGGTGCAATAGGGGTTTGTGATCGGTAAGTTTTTTACCCCATACGTATGTGCGGAAGTGATCTATGGCCCATGCACATGCTAACATCTCCTTTTCAATGGTGGAGTAATTGTTTTCTGATTGTGAGAGGGCCTTAGATGCAAAGGCGACAATGTGTTCTTCATCGACCTTCTTTTGCGTGAGCGATGCTCCTATACCGGGTTTATAGTGATAAAATGGAAAAATAAAATCTTGAAAAAAAAGGTAGAAAACAAAGGTCGAATTTTTTTTTTATGCCGTTTTTTATTCTACATTAATAAACTACATTGGAGGAGATCCCAACACTTTCAAGTCTCATCCCATTGTGACACCCACTATTTAGCTCTCTGCTTTAAATCTGACTTTGGAAAGTACTGAGAGTTCATCGCTTAATCTAAAACTCTCCAATCTGCTCAAGATTACAACCTACTCATATTGGGTGGCCTGTATCTGTTGGGTTCTCTGAGTGCTCCCCCTCAGTCATTTCCTTTTGTTGGGAAAGAACTCAAAGCCTCTCTCTGTGAATGCTACATGACAATAGTACCTTAAATACATGGTTCTCCTGGTGCCTGTTTAGCTAACATGAACAATCAGACTAAGTAGTTTCTAAGGTTATATTCCTTTAGATGCCCAATTAACATATTATGTCAAAATGAGTACTGTTCAGCAGAAGTACAGTGAGTAGTATTGGCTAAATCATCCACTCATCCCAACTCTAGTACTAAGCCAGCAGTGACCCCAATCATAAAGGTGACACAGGCATAGCCTGACTGGCGTACCTCCTTCACCTCTTGTGTTACCACGGGCTGAGTGTAGGCTTTACTCTTCAGGGGGTGTGTGTTCTGATACAGTTGCAACACAAACAACACTAGTACAGTGGAACCAAAATGAAATAATGCTGAACCAAAGTTCTATAAATAATAGGGACTTCTATTAAAAATAAAAAATAGTTAATTGCACTAAATACCTAACCATGTAAAGGAAATACAGGGAATGCAGACTTTGAGAATAAAGGGTCAGATATGGGTGCAGTCATCGATGTCAGGAGCAATGCCATTCTTCAAGGATATGTCTTCTAAAAGGCAAAGAATAGGGGCTTAAAAATGTCTAAGGTCCCTTAAGGAGGACCAGGGGATAACATATTTTCAAATAACGTGTCTTTGGGGCTTGACAGTGTCAAGCCAGTTTTCTTGGCACTTTTCCTCGGTCTATTCTGCATCAAGACACATCAAATCGCTGGTTCCACTAAATCACGGTCATCAAGGCAAGTTGAGTCATCTAACGGTGATCCAAGGGAAAGTTGTGTCTCTTTAGTAATAATCAGCTCAATCGGGCAAAGAGAAGGCCAGTGATGGACAGAGGACTTGGGAATGAACTGTATTCCCAAAAGAGCCCCAGAGAAGTGTTCCTGTTCTTGTTCTTGTTCTTGTTCTTGTTCTTGTTCTTGTTCCTCTTCCTCTTCCTCTTCCTCTTCCTCTTCTTCTTCCACTTCTCATCTGGGCATCATCCTTGAAAACAGGGCTTTGGGCAAACTGCTGTAATAATATATATATTTTTAATTGACACAAGC
Organism: Ambystoma mexicanum; assembly: GCF_040938575.1. Taxonomy (NCBI): domain Eukaryota; kingdom Metazoa; phylum Chordata; class Amphibia; order Caudata; family Ambystomatidae; genus Ambystoma; species Ambystoma mexicanum. The sequence goes on from NC_090928.1 coordinate 1,012,832,337, forward strand.
ATTAACATAACATAAAATGAATAGCCAAAAACATCTATGCCGAATCTCTTCACCATTGATGAAACATATAGGGCCTCATTCCAAATGTGGCCGCCCTGAAAGAACCTGCCGGTAATTCCGATTACTGGAACACATTACGGATCGCTGCACTACGAGAGGCAACCACGGAAATCACTGCGTGCACTGTCACACCGTCGCCAGTCGCACAGGCAATGCAAACAGGGAACACACGGTATACATCGCTGGAAACAACAGAACAACAGAAAGAAGTCGGCATACTGACCACGACATTACCGGAGACACCCGCACTAAAATGCCTGCCGTACCAGAAAAAACATGCCGGTATCACCAGCACAACCCATGTGTGAAGGCACATGCCACAGGTGCCACCTAATCAACCCACCTGCACACAAGGAGCACAACAACTGCAGAAAAGAACCACACCCACACCAGACAGAAACACAACCATGCTGCCACTTGTAGCAGCAGCCATGGACATCGAAGTGCTTCATACAGGAGTGAATCTACATGTGCAGGAGGTTGAGGACTGGCAACAGGCTGACAGGCAGTGGAGGAGGAGGAGAATGTAAATTTTGAGGGACAATGCCCAGCAAGTCATGCCACGTAGGTGAGCACCCATACCCCGCACAATGGCCACACCCTGGACCCTGACTGACAGCAAATACACACACTGGGGGTCATCACGAGGTTGGAGTTAAGGGATTACCGGCACCGTTAAGGACACGGGTGCCGGTAATCCCTTACCACCCTATTCCGAGGTCCCTTAGCGGGTCCCTTCCTTAACACATGGTTTTACCAGGCATTATGGAAGGGACCCGTTAAGGGACTTCAGAGCTAATAATTGCGGTACCGTTATTAGCTCCATCCCAATTCCCATTGAGCCCTATGGGGGCTCGAATGGGAATGGGGAATGGTTCCCGGAATGGGGATTTACCAGGTCATCCAAGGTTGGAATGACCCGGTAAGTCCCAATTACGAGAACCCGGATCCGGAATGGGGTAAGGGGGTAGTCATGGGGCTAATAGCACCATGGCTACCTCCAACCTCGTAATGACCCCCCACTGTACTGCTTGAACAGGGAGATCATCCTCTCAAAAGTCGACCTCATCAATGACATCCATAATGCCATTGGAAACCACAATGTTATTCCCCCACTGTTGAACGAGGTGTCTGTGCTGCATTCCTGGCCACGGGCACATTTCAGCACACAGTCGGTGACTTGCATGGAATATCACAACCTGCATTTTCCAAAGTGCTGCTGCAGATCCTGGATGCCCTTGTCCGTCATGTGACCCAGCACATTGCCCTGCCAAGGACAAAAGTACAGGTGAATGCCACCAAGATCAGGTTCCATACACTTGCCGGCATGCCCAATGTGCTTGGGGCACTTGACTGTACACACATTGAGCTAGTAGCAGGGCATGCCAAAGAGGAGGTGAGCTGTAACAGGAAGATCTACCATTCCCCGAATGTGCAGGTGGTATGTGGTGTGGATTTGTCCATCACACACTGCTGTGTATGATTCCCAGGATCGACACATGACTCAATGGTCCTGCGCAACAGCATGTTGCCCGGCTACATGTTAGGTTATGTTGTACAGCGGACCTGGCTATTGGTTGAGTCAAAACATCAATAGAGATCACATTGCATGTGAAGTGAATGGGGGGTGTAAACTTTTAGTAGTGCATGCCTCACAGGCACCATGCAAATGCAGTGACATAACCGCATGCAGGAGTGTCTGCCCATAGCAGGCACGTACCACATGGATGCGTGGAGGGACACACCAGCACAAACTGGGCACGGATGGAAAGGCTCATGTAATGCACTAGAGGTACCACAATTCATCATTACCATGGCACAAAGCACAGCAACACCACACTATGCCCTACCCACAACCACCAACACCACCTTGGTGTACCCATCCCACACATATCATGGCCAGCAGAACCTATCACCGAGACATGCAAGGTGTCACATGGCCAGCACAGACACAGATGCATATGTCACACTCCCACATCCACCATGAACACACTACATTGACACCCCACAGATGTGTCCTTCACTGTGTCCCTTTCCATGCAGGTGACTCTGGATACCCACTACTGCCATGGTTGATGACCCGGGTCAGGCATCCACAGGACCACCATGATACTGCCTACAATCATGCACTCATCCATACAAGAACAACAATAGTGCAGACCTTTGGCCTGTAGAAGGCACAATTCTGTTGCCTGCACCGCTCAGGAGGGTTATTGATGTACAGACCTGTGAAAGCAGGCAAGATAGTCCTGGCCTGTGCCATTTTGCACAACATGTGCATCAGGCACAACATTCCACTACCCCCAGACATGAACATGCCCCCAGCAGACGATGGAGATGACAGTGAAGAGGGAGCAGCTGCAGGCATGCAACAACACCATGACAGGGAGGACATGGACGGGCGTGCAGCCCATAAGAAGATACACAGCACCTGCACATGCTCAAGGGCACACACTGCCTGTGAAACTGTGCATGAATAAAAACACCTGAGCACAAAATAAACCCTACTCACTTCCATTGCTTCTTCATACCTGCCTTGCCCCCCTGAGGTGAGCCCACCAGGTGACAGGATCATTGCCTTGGGCTGCTTTGCTGCAAACTTGCCGGCGTGGTGCTGGTAGAGGGTGTGCGGTTACCCACAATGTCACAGTGTTCCAGGACTGCCTGCAGGGAAAGTGTTAGTGAATAGGCCATGGTACAAATGGCCTAGTTCCCATCACGTACCTTTTGGCAAGCAGCACCGTTGTGCAAGTTGCACGTCCCAGGTCACCTGCATAGCTCTGCCCAGTGGGCAGCACGCTTTCCATAATCAATTGTGCCTCCCCATGCATCAATGCTGACTCCTCCCGCATCAAACGGGCTTTCTGTAGGTGCTGTTCCACAAGGCCTGCCATGTGCTCATGGTGTTCCTCCTTGCGCTGTAGGTGACCATCAATGTCCTTGATGCTAGGAAAGGGTGGGCATTGCAGGCTGTGCAGGTCAGATGGGATGAAGGGTGGACGTTGGAATGGTGTGCGCTCGGACGTGTTCTCCTTCGAGTCCCTGGCATCCTGTGCAGTATCCTCATTGGATGTCACAGCCAATTAAATGGGAGGCTGGTGTTTACAGGGCAATGGATGTCCTGTTGGTGCCTCCCTTGTTGCAGCAGGAGTGCTGGCAATGGCGGCATGCTGCGCCTCCATAGCAGTAGCAGGATCGGTGGCAATGGCTGCAGGTTGTGTCCCCACAGTAGTAGCAGGAGGAGTGTCTTGGGCAGGCGGACTGCTCACGGCCTGTGCCCTGCGTGTGTGGTTCTGCTGTTTCCTTGCTTCCAGTGTTGTGTGTTGTAGCCCTCCTGCTGTCTTTTGCACCGCTCAATTGGCTTGGCCCAGCTCCATCGCTGTCAGATGATTTACCTGAGGGTGGAAGAAAGGCATGACGTTATACACCTCTGTGATATCCCATTGCCTTGCTACATGCATTTAGGACATTGTGTGGCATGGTGTGGACAGGTCATGCAGTGGGACATTGCATGGTACAACAATGCATGTGTCACAGGGCACCATCAGCAAGGAGGTGGATGTTGGTTCATGCAACACGGGTGTACTTGGCCTTCTGTCGTGGTGCAGTAGTATTTGCAGGGGACAGTGCCATGCAGGTGAGGCTGGTCCGGTGTACTGGTGTACTGGGATGTGGGGGGGAGGGCAGTTAGGGCATGAACAAGCCCAGGCACATGTTGATCTGGGCCAGAGTGACAGGTACAAGTGATGCATGTGGGGTTTTGGTGAAATTGACAGGGATGTTGATGGTCCATGTCCAAGACATTGCAGGGAAGGGTGGGCGTGTGCAGGTGCTGGTGAGGGATGACATTGTTAGATTGTTGTGGATGGGCTGCCACAGTTGTCACAAATGCTGTACGTGGCACCAGGCAACCTTGCATGTGGGTCTGTAGGACATTCAATTTGAGTTCCCATCAAAGGGAACCAGAGCAGTAACCAGAGTGGTTTTTCGGATGCAGCCCCATGACCAAGGGCCAGGGCTATTGCAATCAACAGGGCCCTGGGAGTGCATTTGTAGGGGTGGTTGTGTGACAACAGGGTGAGGTTGACCTACTGCTATTTTTGGGTTGGAACATTGGTGACATATGGGTGTGGGTGTGGTAGGGTTGGTTGATTCTGGAGTGGTGGTGCTGTGTGTCTGCCCTATTGCCATGGCCTGTCATGTGCAGGAGCAAAATGTGGGATGTTTCACTGTTGAGGGCTTGGTCTGTGGGGAGGGGGCTCTTGGAGGCTGTCCAGGGAGTGGCTGTGTTACAGTGCACAGGAATCACAGTGAGGTGACTTTTTGTGTGGATGGGATTGGGGCAGGCATGAGCCACAGGGCATGTTGCATGATTTCCACGGGATCAGACATGTATGGGAGGGGATGGTGAGATGGTGCAAGATGGGTGTAAGTAGGTGGGCAGTGTGTCATCAGCAGTTCACTGTTGGTGGGGTACAGTAGTGATGGTAGGGTAGGGCAAGTGTAGAGGTATGTGTTGGGGAGACCGGTCAATTGAGTTGTGCCCAGTGTCCCAACACAGATGGGGAGTGATTTTGAGGTCTGGGTAGTCCAACATTGCACTTGTGCTTGTGGGTCTGGCAGCGGGGCATCCAGACTTAGCATGTCTTGTTCCATCAGGACGTCTTTGGTGAGTGCATACCTGTGAGTGTGTGATGGGTGCACATTGTAACAGGTACAGGCATGCCAAGGGGGCACAGGGGATGGGTGCACATTGTAACAGGTACAGGCATGCCAAGGGGGCACAGGGGGGTTGTGTGTTTGCGTCCATGGCGTCAAATGACTGTGCAGGTACTGCTGTCTAGTGGGCATATGTGAGTGTGGATAATTGTGGTGTCTGTTTATGTGTCCTTGGGTGACATCCAAGTGATGTCATTCACTGCATGGGTTTGATGTGTTCTTGGGCTATGCTGTGGGTCCAGAGTACTTGTGTAGTGCTATGCATTTCCATGGGATGCATTACAAACCTGGAGGTCTGGGAATAAGGGTCTGGTGGCAACGTACCAGCACCATTTCAGGACCACCAGACTACCAGTATGCCTTCCACGGTCTGTTGCTCCCAGCAGATATGAGCTGCCAGGGGCACCGGCCCTTGCAGGCAAGGTTTTCATAGAAGCACTGACACTGTTGATGACGATGCCGGTGCTTCCGTGAACCCATTCCGGTAGAGTCCTGTAGGACTCCACAGAAATGGTTGACTTACACATTCTGCCGCCTGATAACCCTGGGCCGCCAGTAAAGTCCAGATATGTCATCGTGATTTCAGGCGGCGGGCGGTGTTACGAGTTCACCAACAACATGCCGGTAGAAGCGGCGGGTTACCGCCGAACTCTCAGCTTTGTTTGTTCTGTCATGGCACATTCTATTCTCCGCCCTCGCCAGGTATCCCTGCTCCAGCCTCTGCTGCTCCGAATCCTTCAATTCCCTCCAGGTGCAGCACGCAGCTGTACTTGTCCTCCCACAGCATCAGTAGTATAGGTGAAGAGGTTTCCCCGTCTGGTGCCCATGCATTGTTTGCGGTGCGCCGACAGTAGGTTTCTGACCCTCAGGCAGAGGTCATCCCACTGCTTGTGGCAGTCTCGAACTGTGCCTGGTGTTGTTCCCACAGCTAAGGCCTTTTGGGATACTTCCTCCCAGATTGCATATTTGTGGATTTGGGTGCTGCGGTGGTGGTCCGTAGCAAACAGCTCTCCTGCATGCTGGACAATACAGTCCATGAGGATGGTCAACTCAGCCTCTGTGAAGTGTGACTTGCGCTGCCATCTCTCTGGTATGCAGGATGGCATGGCTGCTGGTGGACTGGCACTGTCAGTCGGTCTGGATGGCTAGTGGAACTTGCCGATTTAAAGTAGATTGTGCTTTCCAAAATGGCTGACAGTGAGTTTCCTGTTCCGGCTATATTGTTGTTTCCAGTCCTGCTATTTCTGTACCCGCTGGTTCGGTGACCGCTCTATCCAGTATCTCTGGCTCCGGCATGGACATGCCGGAAATTGCACCGGCAGTCTTGCTTGTGGTACGACTGATTTCTGGAGATTTTGACAGTGATTCCATGGAGCTGGAGGCAATGTTTCTGGCATACTGGAATGCGCGGTGCCGATAGGTCATACTTTGCCGGCGCTACATCATAAGCAGTGATGGAATCAGTGCCACCGATACCACGGAATCACTGAATTGTTTAGCGGCATACTCAGAATGAAGAACATAGAGTGTTTAATTGCAGAGCAAAATACCAACCCAAGCATCGTGTGCGATATTGGTGCACCTACTTCTGCTGCCCTGTAGCAGTGCCTCATTCTTAGCATCTTATATGTTATATGTGCTGAAAGGCTCTGCTTCTCAGAGTTACAAGTTTGACAGTTGCTCCAGGGAACCTGTTGGGATGAATAACGTTTATTCCTACATTACTGAAGTTTCAGAAAATCTGTGCATGACAGCCTCAAAACAGAATGTCATTATAAAAAATATTACAAGATACACATCAGCCCATGTTGAACACTATGGAATGTATCCATTCCGTTCAGACAAAAAGGGAACATCAAAGGAATTGAAAAAAACCCTGAAGATATTTCTGAAAGATCTAGAGGAATGATGTCAACATGAGGGGCCACTCACATAAGTAATTGCATTTAAAACCATTCAACATTGACACATTTACCACTGGCTTTGTGGAGAAAACCAACTGTCGTGTGAATATATTTTTAAATGCCTAGTAAAATGAGGGCTTCAGTTATCTCCTGAAGAAAGACATCTTTACCAATGCATAGCATGAGGCCAGGGCAAGTGTTACAAACTATCAATAACAGACTTAACCAATCACTACAGGACACGTTCACCAGAGGCAAAGGTCCCTCTTGGAAAATAACAATGCTGCACCTGATTGTAAGAAAATAAATTGTAAACTATGAAGTGCAATGATACAATTCAAATATTGACTACATGTGTTACCGTCTTGGCAGCTGTCTTTATGGCTTTCTTTTTTTCCTTCCTTTCTTATTTGTTTTTCTTCCTTCTCTCTTTATCTCAGTACTCATTTATATCATTCATATGATTCTTCTTGTTCTTTTTTCTTTCTTTGTTTATCAAACTTCGTTCTTCCTTTACTTCTCTCTTTTCTTCCTTTCTGTTTTCTTATTTTCCATGCTCACTGTGCTCTTTCTATCTTTCATGCACAATATTGTGACGATTTTCTAGGTATTGTCACTTCTCCCTAAGGGGGAGCCCTTTCTCACGAGGAAAGGGAGGCGCAGCCCTTACCCAATACTCCCATTAGGGGTGGTTTATCACGGAAGGACGTCATGGGGAGGGACTCGCCCTCTGGGGATAAGGACAATCATCTAGGGTACAGCGTTTAGGCCCACATCATACCTCAACCTTCCCTAAACCCCCTTCATGGGTAAATACTTCCCTGAGAGTAGATCCATGTATTTCTATAGTGTAGGAGAAACAGCCCCAACGCATGCACCAGGACAAAGAAGTGCACAGGAGACATGAAGATGACTGTTTGTGCTAGTACTGGTATGTGGTGGCTCAGATGATGCATGAAGATCAATCAATCCAGAACAACAAAGGACTTTGAGAGTCTGCCAGGGCAGGACTGCCAACATTGTATACAAAGTGAAGAAGGACTAAAGACTTGCTCAAGCCCTTCAGGAGAGACGAAAGGTGTGGAAACTGTTCAGAGGGGGCCTTTCATAACCTGTCGGCTGATCTGGGATACCGAAGAGTGGAGGAGGCCAGAGAGGCACTGAGGGAGTTCTCAGTGGGTCCAGCTGAAACAGACCCAAACACGAAGCAGTAAGAGAGAGCCAAGCAGACCAGGAGAGCATGGAGCCACCACAGTGCTCCAGAAGAGAGAAGCCTGAAGAGACGTGTCCATGTCCCAGGAAGCCCTGTGGCATACTGAAGTCCCAAAGAAGGTAACCGGAGGTACAAAAGAACAAGAGCGCACATGGGGTGGAGGAGTGAGAGCCTGGAATGGCTTTCCACCTCCCAGGAATAAAAGTCAAAATATTGGGGCAGGTGGACCAAGCATCCAAGGCACACTTCCTTGTAGCAGTGGCAGCTATACACACACTGACTACCAGAGAAAGGTCTGGGACCCTGGCATAAGTGTACTAAATATCCTATGAAAGCATCCATGTTGCAGTGGCGGGGAACATGCACTGAGGCCCTGAGAAGTATTTGCTAATTCCATAAGAAGGAGGCAAAATAGATATTGGGCCTCATTACGAGGTGGGTGGTAAGGGATTACCGGCACCGTAAGGGCACCGTTGCCGGTAGTCCCTTACCACCGTACTACGAGTGCCCTTTGCGGATCCTCCCTTAACGCCTGTTTTTTCCAGGTGTTAAGGACGGGACCCGCAAAGGGACTTTGGAGCTAATAACGGTACTGCAATTTGAGGTACCGTTATTAGCGCCTTCCCCATTCCCATTGAGCCCTATGGGGGCTCAAATGGGGAAGGGCCCTGGTGAATGGGGAATTACTGCCCCTGCCAACCTTGGAATGGGGCGGTAATAGCTCCATTCACCAGGGCGGAGTCGGTAAGGGTTTGGAGGCATCCATGGCGGTAATAGCGCCATGGTTACCTCCAACCTCGTAATGAGGCCCATCAACTAATACCTGGTAACTCTCGCCTACTGCATTTAAATTTTCTGCTCGCATTTCCAGTGCTATCCTGGTGACATGACACCCAAATCATTTACAGGCTTCCTTCAGGCACCTCCTCTCCTTCCCTCATTTCTGATTGCCTAATCGCCATTCAAAATCGGTGGGCCGCCAATGATCTTTGTCTGAATGCCAACAAGACTGAGATCCTGCTCGTTGGTACACCTTCACCATCTTTTCCCCTCACTCTGCGGATGGCCTCTGTTGGCCCTCCTCCTACCCCCACCTGCGAGGCTAAGAACCTTGGGGTCATTATTCACTCTATACTGTCTTTCTCCACACACATCTCTGATGTCTCTAAAAAATCAAACTTCTTACTGCACATCCTCAGAGGCACTCTGCCTTTCCTCTCCTTCCCCCAGAAGCTCACTGTCGCCCAATCTCTGGTTCTCTCCAGATTGTACTACTGAAACAGTCTCTTTCTAAATCTACCTGCCTCCTCTCTCTGACCTTTACAACTAATCCAGAACAGGACTGCAAGACTTGTCCTTGGGCTCAAGTCCTGGGATGGTATCTCTCCAGCTCTGAAATCCCTCCATTGGCTCCCAGTGGTTGCAAGGAATACATTTTAAACCCTCTGCACTGTCCACAAGGCTTTCTGGGGCCTGGGTCCAAAATACCTTGAACTATCCCTCTGTAAATACCTCCCCTCTCGAGCCCTTTGCTCCTCTTCTTCTAACTCCCTCAGGGCCAATCGTTTTTCAAAGAAACATGACAGGGGTAGATCTTTGTCTTCGGCTGGTGCCTTCCTTTGGAACAGCCTCCCTGCCACCATGAAACTTGAGGAGAACCATTTCTGGTTCCGGAAGCATCTCAAGACCTCCCTCTTCAGCTCTGCCTGTTCCCCTCTTCTCCCCTGCTGATCTGTTTCTCTCTCTCTCTCAGTACTGTGCACCTGGCCACCCTCTGTCCTTTGGGCCCAGGTACCTGCTCACCCTGCCGCCTTCCTGGACTGCATCCAAGCCACCACTTCACTGGGTTCTGTATCTGTACCCATACTGTCCCCCCCACACTTTGTTTCTGCACATATCAGATATACCCTAATTGACTAACCTAGCACTTGCCACTTGCTGGCTGCACTACCACTGTTTATAGCCTTTATTCATATTTTATATGACTTATTAATATTTATTCTGTTTTCTCCTCTGTTCCTCACTTTCCACATCTCCCCCTTCAATGCACTTTCCCCCTGTTCCCTTTCCCATGCACTTGCACGCTCTTAATGTCACTGGGCCTAGAAAGATTGTTGTGTTTGTTCTCTCCTGTTTCCCCTCCCTTTGCCTAATCGTGCTCTGAAACACTTGTGGATGTGCGTGATATAAATAAAACATCATATCATATCATATCAAGTGGAGAGATACAGAGAGATGCCAGGGCAAGGAAGTAATTCCCCATGTCTTTGGTGTGAACAATTTTGGAGTGTGGGAAGTAATACCAGAAGAAAGGAGTCATTCTCCTGGTTCCAAAAGTTGACTGGTCAAAAGGTTTGTTGAAACCACATGCCAGGAGAAGGGAGTCATTCCCCCTGGCATCCTTTTGCTAAAGAACATTTCTGGGAATGCCAACCAAATACTAGGAGCAGGGAGACATTCTCCTGAAGAAGGAACGTTTTGTTGATTGGCTCTTTAGTTGTCGTGTGAGGGATAGAAGTAGGTTGTGACACAGAATGATGGAGTTTGATTTTGATGGACAGTCTGACAGATCCTTTCCTTGGTCTCAAGCCCCTGGATTGTATCTCTCCAGCTCTGAAATCTCTCCATTGGCTCCCAGTGGATGCAAGGATTACATTCAAAACCCTCTGCATTGTCCACCAGGCTTTCTGGGGCCTGGGTCCAAAATACCTTCAGCTATACCTCAGCAAATACCTCCCATCTGGAGCTCTTCACTCCTCTACCTCTAACTCCCTCAGGGTCAGTCGTTTTTCAAAGAAATGAGCTGGGGATAGATTGCTGTCTTCGGCTGGGGCCTCCCTCTGGAATAGCCTCCCTGTCATTCTAAAACATGAGGAGAACCATCTCTGGTTCCGGAAGCACCTCAAGACCTTGCTCTTTTCTTCTGCCTTCGCTCCCCCCTCTCCCATGCTGATCTGTCCTATCTTGGCATCGTGAACCTGGCCACCTTCTGTCTCCGGGCCCAGGTACCTGCTCACCCTGCCACCCTCCCACACTGCCTGTGGGCCACCCCTTACACTGGGGTTTGTATCTGTAGCCATACAGCCCACCCTTTCTCTTCATGCACTTATCAGACCTGCCAAGTCTGCTGCCTTAAACCTAGGACTTGCAAATTGCTGGCTGCATTACCACAGTTTGTTGCCTATATTATTTATTTATTTATTATTATTATTTATCTGTTTCTCCTTTGCCTCGCACTTTCTACTTCTCCCTCTTCCATGTACTTTTTCCCTCCCCCTCACCCATGCACTTGTGCATTCTCAATGTCACTGGGCCTAGTAAGATTGTTGTTTTGTTCTTCCTGGTTCCCCTCCCTTGCCTTTTCATGCTCTGAAACACTTGTGTACGAGTGCAATAGAAATAAAATGTCAATATCAATATCCATTGGTGTGATTTCAATGGACATTCTGACAGATACTTTAGTATTAGTTTGAGGTATGGAAATAGGGATAGCTAGGGTTTTGATAAATTATCGTTTTTGTCAATCAAAATGCCACCCTTTTGTCAGCATCCTTCTTCAACACCCTTACAATACATGTTTTCATTTCTTTCATCAATCTATCTTTTCCTTTTTTCCTTTTTGTTTTATTTTTGTACAGAAGATAGCCCCCATCCCCCTCAAATTGAGTGTATTGGAAAAAGACCCCTTCCCCCTCAAACCGAATGCAGACAACGTGTTGGGTTGATCAATAAATCTAATACTGCAAAAATCAGAAATCTAGTGCTTTTAAGAAAAGCGATTTGAAGGGCGATCTATTTTGTGGGGTCAGAATGCCTTGCACAGTAGAGAATATGTCAAGTAGTACATGCTTATCATAAATGATCAAACAATCTAGATTTAAAATTGAGCAGCGACTAAGCTATTAGTAAAAATAGATTGGTCAGGCATTTTGTAATTTGGTCGGCCATTTTTGTTAAGACAAGTCAGGGAACTCTAAAATGGATGTTGGGCCTACAAAATGGTCAATTTGTACAAAGTCATGATGATGGCAGTGGAGACTTGGTTTGATAGAAGTTAATGAAGAGTCCACTGGTGTAGAATGAGCTAGGTGGAACCTGTTTAAACCTGTTCTGAGTGGCAGCTAAGTCAACCAACCAGGGATTGGAAAAGCAGTTGTCTTCAAGTACCAAGGCCTGTCAGGATGTTTTATGTTAATTGGTAGATTACCTCACTTTTTCAGGCTATATATAAGGGACTGAAATCAGGAGGGAGTTGAAAGTTGCTGAGTTTTATGCTGTGTCCTGTATGCTGTATCCTGGTCTGCTAAAAAGAATAAACAGATGTCTTTTGATATACAGCCTGAGAGATGAACTCTGCATATACCACCACATCATTGAGGAGAGGGGGCTCCCAGAACTGATAGCATGGGAGGGAACCTTGGCACCTATGGATTGGGGGGATATTTGTTGGAAGTCTTCTAGAAAAATTATTTTGTGCTATTTTTTGGAAATCTTCTCCAAAAATATTTTTGAGTTATTTTTTGAGGGTCTTCCAGAAAAATTATTTTGAGTTATTTCTGAGAGTCTTCCAGAAAATGTATTTAATTATTTTTGGATGGTCTTTTAGAAAACAAATTATTGATTGATGATTTAATTATTTTGGGGGGTCATTAGAAATGTTTGTTATTTTAGGTAATCAATGGTTTGAAGTGTAAAAATAGTAGTTTTAGAAGAAGCAACAGGGAGTGGGGAACTAACTCGAGATGATGAGCGTTGAGTTATTAAGTAATTGACTTGAGGAGAGGAGCCAAGCAATTGAGAAACTGTGAGACGAAGAGCGTCACAGTAGAGTGTCCTATGTCATAACACGTAACAGAAGGAATCATATCTAGAGTCCCATTAGTGGATGACGTAGGCTATGGACTCATTTAAAGTCTTGTCTAAAGAGAATGATTCACATCCCAATTGGGGTATTTGTTAGGGGCGAGGATAGTCTATAGGAACGTAGACTAAGATTTATGTGACCGACCAGTTTGTCAAGTTTGTCAAATTGTATTGTGTGTTATGTGTTATGCATTTGTATGAATTTTTGTATGATAAAAAGTCAAGAAAATATATGTTTTTTTGAGTTAAGGAAAAATTGGCACCAATCCAAAAAAATAAAGTGATCAATAGTGGAAAAAAAGGATGTAAACATGAGCTAAGGGTGAGAATGCACATGTGTGTGTCGTTTAAATTATGTTAAATTAAATAATAGGTGAGATAATGCAACTAAGAGTTTTCACTAAACTGAGCTATGGCGTCCTGCTTGACAGACTAGGGGACAAGATGGTACATTCCAGAGGCTAATTCACAGGAGTAGCTTCCAGTTTGCGTGGATGAAATGACAATGAATGATGATGATAACAAACAGATGTGAGGGAAACCCTTGTCTGTGAATGCAACTAAAAGTCAAAAAACGTAGTCACTTTGAACCTATGTAGTAGCCAGACTGTAGCAGACGGAGAGTTCATTTTGATATTCATGAAGAGAACACAGCCCAAGCTGCTCAATTAACTTTATACGACAAAAAACACACTAGTTTTTGTGTAAACGAAGCCAGATAAGATTGGACAAAGTGTGAAAAATTGTTGCTTGAGCTGTTGACTGCGTAGTCTGCAGAGAAGAGGGTTGTAATTCTGCCAATACTTGTTTAAAAAAGTACAGATAATAATATTGCAGCACATGAGAATGTTGCAGAATAAATATATTTTCTTAAAAAGAATGTGCATAGTTTGGCAGTCAGCCAAGAGAATGCACGAAGTAGATACATATTTTTGGAGTTTTCACTAAACTGAGCTATGGCGTCCTGCTTGGCAGACTAGGGGACAAGATGGTACATTCCAGAGGCTAATTCACAGGAGTAGCTTCCAGTTTGCGTGGATGAAATGACAATGAATGATGATGATAAAAAACAGATGTGAGGGAAACCCTTGTCAGTGAATTGAAATAAACAAATCAAGTTAATCCCTTAGTGATTGGTATGCTGAAGAACCTGATGTCTTAAACTGAAAGAGGACAAAATGGTTGAAAGTTTTGTTTTGTATTATTGGAACACTTTCAGGATTGCATGGGCTGTGTCCCATCATGGGCGAAGTGTTTGGTGATATTAGCTGGATGGCAAGGAATGCTTTTTTGATGGGTGTATAATGAGAGTACCCCTATGTTGTTAATTTTATATGTGGCAGATAGCAGTTCTTTGTTGAAAAAGAAAAAAGGGACATTTAGAAATGTCCATGAGTTATTGAGTCATGCGCAGGTTGATTGTGCAAATGAGAAAGAGAGAGGGAAGAACATTCCTTTTAATGTGCCATGAAGAGGAAAAGAGATAGATGCAGGATAGTGCTTTAGGCAACCACAATGAGGAGAAGACTGGGAGTTGGGAATAGAAAAGTATTGCAATGCAATGGTAGCATGAAATGCAATACATGCAAGTTTATACATTTGCACCAACTAAATTTGGAATACAATAGACAGATGCCAAGCAAGGGAGTAATGTTTCCCATGCAGTATATTATGTCTGTAAAATTTGAAGACATTGATGACAAATTCGGAAATAATGTGTCTAAGATCACACAGGTTGGGAGAAGTGTAGCCGAGATTCAAAATGTCATTTTGAGTGCAAATTGTGGCAGAAAACAGACCAATGTGCTAGTGGATGTTTTTTGAATTAGGTACAGTAAATATCTATCGGGAAGCAAAATGATAAAATGAATTAAAAGGGAATTTTTTGTTTGCTGACAAAACCATGATGAATATATGTGAAAATGTAATCTTTATATTTTAGCATAAAAGAAGCAGTAAGCATTGAAGGAAGTGCTCCCAAGCCATACCGACATGGGAAGGCATTCATGTAGATGCACTGACATGAGAGAGAACGTAAACACACACACACACACACACATACACCATTGCATGCACGCACACACACACACACACACTCATGTACACATGTAAGCGCACACACACGTGCACCTGTGATTTTTATGGAAGTATAGCCAATCAGTAAACTACAGACAATGCATCCCTGCATGCATCCACAGTTAGCACGACAGATGATATGAAAAATATGAACAGATAGTAATCTTTAGAGAAAAAGAGGAAGAGCAGAAATGTGTGTGTTTATTTTTGAACTATTGAGATGTTTAGTCAAAAACAAAAAGCGAGAGTGGGAACAGTAATTATATTTTACTGCGGTTTATAGCAAAAATGTTTTGAAGTAGATATGAAAGTGTTTTTGGAGCATGAGGCAGTAACAGTGAGGCCATGGGAAGGAATGCAGCAACTATCGCGTATTTTTGTGAAGACTGCTGCCAAAGAAAATACAGCAAGGGAAGCTTACGAAAGTCAAGCTGATTAAAAAATGCATATATATATTCAGGCATGCCGTGGGTAGGACAGTGCATCAGACACAAGTACTGCAAACATGGCAGGCTTTGCAATCAGCAGCCTGCACCCATGCGGATACGACACAGCGAACATTGTACACACATATGAAAGCCAAAGAATATGCAGGATGGACAGATCTAAACATAGGAGGCTTGTTCTGCCTCAAATATAATTCCTTGCTCTGGATAGGTTGATTTAAAAAAAGAGACTAGAAAGGTAAGAGTCTTATCAGTTGGGGACAAAGATATGGCAGACCAAGAAGGGAAAACCTTTCAAGGGAAGCAGGGCGCTGGTGCATGTTATCCCGAGAAGAGGGGTGTTCTCAGACAGACAAGGAAGTGGGACGGCCCTACCTAGACCTACCTAAACCGAGGACACCTCCTCTGGCACGACTAGATTGACCTAAAAGGTGACCTTTTATTAAAGAGGGCGGACAACACCCCCCCCTTGTATAGAGCTTACAAGTCAAGGAAGGTTTTCTTCCCAGGATCAGACATTATATTAGACATAAGCACTGGGAGTGCAGCAGGTACAGCAGTTTAGGAAAAGTGCAACATGGATTTACTGCAATGGGCAATTGTAGTGAGCCCCATGCAGATTCGGCAAATATATAAAAACAAGATAGATATTGATACCCAGGGTAGAAGTTATCCTTATGAAAGGAAGGAATCCCTTTATAGGAACAGGTATAGGCGTGCACCTACAGTGGGACAGCCTCACAGGGCAATTTGATGTGCTCAGAATTGTTAGTGACACAAAGCCTCAATGAGTGCTGAAAATTAATATGGCAAAGGGAGAACCATTTTTGTTCTAGTGGTAGACATTGGGACTGTATGTCCAGGAAACAAAGACAGAAAGGTGTTGAATGAATAGTAGAAGAATGAGGGTTTTTGTTGAAGACTATAAATGTAGTTTTCTTGCCTAGTGATGAATTAGTAGTCTCTGGAGGAGAGTGTGTTATGACACATTTTTGTTATATTTGTAACAGGCACCTGCCAATGTTTGAGAAGGGAGTGAGTGACAAAGCCTAAACATGATGTTTTTATTTAGTGAATTAAGGATAGTGTGTTCCACTTTTTGGAATGCACCATGTGAATATGGGTGAATTCATACGGGCATGCACAGGGCAAGAGACCTTTCGTGATGCTTCTGGTAGTATCAGCTGTTTTTATTGTTGAAATGAAAGCACAGTGCTGCAGATGGCTATGTGACTTAGTGGAGAAAAGTGGTGGGAACATTTGATGGATTTAGTTTTAGACCATGGATATTTATGAACAAAGAGGGGGACAGATTAACCCCATAAAATTAGAAACAGCCATAATATAAGAAAAGAAATGGCAAATGATCAAGGAATGAATAAAAAGAATGGACCACAGAGGACAGAGATGTTTCTCAAGAGAAAGGTCCAGGTTGATTAAATGTCACTAATGATGACATATCTAAATAGGGCTTAAAGAAGGATGAAGTGTTGTTTCTTTTAGTGTCACACACTAAAAAATAAAGAAAAGGAAACATGTTATTGCATATGGCAATAATATAGCAGCATTCAGTATAATTTTAGGAAGACTTGGAGAGAGTGCCGAAATGTCAGGTAGACTATGAGCCTTTTTGGCATTGGTGCAGAAAAATGAATTAAGAGAAGATGAAAATAAATAATTCACTTTAAGCAGTGTAGGTATAAGGAGGTCAGTTTAAACAATTGACGTTATTTGGATGAAATAATTGAAGAAACACAAAATGATTAAATGAATGAATGGATGAATGAATGATTGGACATTAAAAGAATAAAACGCATAAATAATTTACAAATTTGGATTTAAAAAAAAATAAAAAAAATAGCATCAATGAAGGTTGCTGGTCAAAACTGAAAAAAGTTGTGCATTTTAATAAAAAAATATTACAGGATTAATAAAGGACCAAAGGGATATGGTTGACCAAAATTGAGTTAACCATACAAGGGAACTTTTGTACAGAGCCAATTCAAGAGAACATACAAGGGTAAGTAAAATAACATTATTTTAATGTATTTAATGGTGTTGGTTTACATTTTATAGATGAAGATCATGGACCTTTCTTGAACATAAGAGGAATGTCTGCATGTCCTTAATAGTGGAAGAGACATTATACCACAACAGAGGTGAGTACTAGTGAATAGGGAGGGAAGACAATAAGTAAGTACTGATTCACACCACAGTGTGAGGACACACTGTGGATCCTTATTAAAAGTAAGAGCACCCTGGTGAGTAAAAGAAAAAAGGCAGTTAGAGATACAATGTTTCAATTATGAAGCCTTTTTTTCCCAGTTAGGTACAAGCAGGTGTGAGCATAAGAGTAGCATATAGATGCAAGGATGGCCACCTCAGACAATGCAGGGCATAGAAGACGTCAAATAAAAGGTGGGTAACCTTTTTAATTTTTGATAGTTGTCAGGATGCCAAAAAGGGTAGATTTGGCAAATGTATAGGAAATGTTTAGAAAAGGCAAAACAATGTAGTTTCATGTTAAAATATGAAGGATTGTATTAAGAATCAGTGCCAGGTTCTAATAAAGTAGGGGTAGGCTAGATTATTGTAGAGGGTTAAGCAGCAAAATGTTTATTGTATCTCAAAACTGCATGAAAACACTGCAAAGAAAGGAAATGACTGCGGTCCTACGTGATCGAAAGGAAGATGGTGAAGGAAAGTAGAAGTATATTCAGCTGAGCAGTAGAAGCATGTTCAGCAACGCAGAGGAAGCACATTCAGCTGAGCAGTAGAAGCATTTTCTGCTAAACAGACAAAGATCGTTCAGCTGAGCAGATAAAAAGACTAAGTATAGGCCTAAAATGTTGTATAGGTCCAATAAACAAGTTTGTTCTTATGTGCACCAATGAGTCAGAGAAAGCCTGTAAGTTAAATGGGCTGAAAGTAGATAGAAACAATTCTAGTAAACATTTTTTGTTAGCATCAAGGAGAAAGGGTTTATATTGAAAAGAAATGTGACCCCCTTGCCAGTACCCGAATGACTTTTGTCTCTATTTCAATTTTCTACAGAGAACATGGATCCCTACCAGCAATGTCCTCTTCTGCTACGGATGCGCCTAGAAAACAGGAGAAGAAGAAGACGTCCAGTCTTGTTATATTTGTGTATGTTGTCTGTCTGTTGTTTATAATTTTTGTCTCCTTGTTCTCTCGACCTTAGGAGAAAGTGGGTCCCCTAAAGGGACAAATAATTTTTGTAAAAATAAGCCTATTAGATATAAGGGCAAAATGTATTTATTGCTTAAGAACTAGACACAGGTGAATATGTTTATTGTAAACAACCTAGGTTCCAGCAATCAGACAGCATACACTAAGAAAAAGTAAAAGTATACGCAAAAGGGAGAGAATCAGTAGCTTTGGTATATAAAAAAACAAAATATATTATGTAGTTTGTTTTAGGAGGCGGGATGTTTGGGATATATAATTTAGCTTGTTTAGATGGCAGGAGTGTTTGAAAAACACATAACAATAGATTATTTAAGGGTTGGGTCAAAAAGATAAAGTACTGATGATAGAGACATACTTATTTTTCAAAGGAAACTCATTCAGTTTTGGATTACAGGTGGACAACGAGGGACCTATATACTCAGAAATTAGTGGCATTCAAACCTATGAGCAGAAAGAATGATCGAGGGACCTAATCAGATGCCAATACACAAACGTTTCTGTTGTGCAGTTTTGACAGCGGACAATTTTCCTATAAAAACTCCCACATCCTTGGATCCCCAAGAAGTGACGGAATGCCCCCTGTTCAATATTGTTCATTGCAACTATTAAAGTACTTTGCCATAAAAGAAATGCATAAGTATAAGAAAAATAATCGACTAAGAGGCCTATGCATTGAAAGACCCAGAAACTTGCTGCAAAGCAGACACAAAAGAGGACAAATACAACCGGACAAAGATGATTCATGGATATCCAACCAGGATGATTCGAGTAGAAAATGTGTTATTCCATGATGAAAGAAGAAGACAATAAAAATGTATTTGTAAAAATGTGGATGGGGAACCAGGATATTTTTGTAAAATGGGAGTGGCGGAAGAAATGTGAAGTATGAGCCACACGTGAAGAAATGTGTAAAAACGGGCTTGTTAGTTACCTCAAAGTATGACCATCTTTCAATTCTCATAGTGGCTGTAAAATTATCTGAGGCATATATTTAGTTTAAAGTTAGGAGGTAGATAAAGATAGACTCAGATAAAAGTAAGCAAAGGTGTTCTTTAGGGACACATACATGTCTAGACTAGGATAATATAATATGTTAGTACTGACGTTGTAGAAATGTTTTAGGATACTCTCAGTTTGAAATAAATTGTTTCACAGAATTGGATGATTAGGACAGAGATGTGTTGGTACACTGAACATTGAGGAGGGTGGACATTTGGTGTAGTAGTATGTATTGAGTAAGTGACTAAATACACTCCAGAGGGGGAGGGTGTACAGAAGGTAGCCCCCTCTACCCCACAAACTGAAGGTATTGGAAATAGACCCCACCCCCCTAAAATCAAATGCAGATAACTTGTTGGGTTGAACAATGACTCTAATACTGCAAAAATCAAAAATGTAGTGCTTTTCAGAAAAGTGCTTTGAAGGGCGATCTATTTTGTGCGGTCAGAATGCCGGGCACAGTCTGCTGAAAGGAATAAACAGATGTCTTTTGATATACAGCCTGAGTATCCCTGTGTTTTTCAGCTTGCCTTTCCTGATGTGGGGGTGCCAAAGCCCAGAGAGGGGGTTGGGACCTATTCTTCACTTTATTTCCATTTATTCATTCAATCTATTCATTTCTCTCCTTTTATTGTGTTCTTTTTTTTTCATTGGTATAAAAGTCTCCAAAAACTTCCAACATTTTAACAACATTACGACTTGGAAATAACACAATCTTTTTCCATCAATTGTTTATCATCCCTTTATCCATCCTCAATTGATTGACATATAATGAGTCCAGTGGTAGCTGTGGATTCCATTGAATGGATGGCAAATAGTAACCATGTATGTGGAGTTACTTTACACAAACACTCCCCACATTTAGGGCACTGTAGCATGTAAGAATGTTCTTGGCAATCATGCCCTCATTCCTGACACTATAGGCAAGTGCATAGAATTCATCTTGACTCAAAATTATTTCACATTTGATACTGATACCTACCTCTAAATGATGGGAATGGCCATGGTATTCGAATGTATACAAGTTTATTCATGGCAGAATTTGAGACTGATTTCATCACACCTGTGACTGAAATCACTTGCGATGCATGTGCTACGCTGATGATATGCTGAGGAGCAGGACCTCCTAAATGTCTACAAAAGTTGTAATTAATTCCACACAACCATCAACCTCAAAATCTCTTACTGTCCTGAAAAAGTACATTTCCTCCACACCACCAAAACAATAAAAGATAACCAGCTAAAGAGCACAGTGTATCGGAAATCATCCTAACGGGCCAGCTATTTGAAGAATGACAGCTTCCACTCAATTCACACGAAAACATGCTACAATATTCAGTCAAGCATTAAGATACAATCGAACATGCTCAGACACAAGGGGCCAGGGTAAAAAAAATACACACTTTGAAATCAGACTTCATAATCCAAGGATACAAACGCAGACATATAGACAGCCAGATTCACTGTGAATGACAGATCCCCCGGTCCAATGTCTCAGAATACAGGGCAAAAGAGGCACAAAACTGGGTGCCACTGGTCGTCATATACAATCCAGAATTCAAGCCATCCACAGGATTGCTAAAGAACTACAGCCCATTCTGCAACAAGATGAACATCTGAGAGGTAGTCCAAGCGATGCCTCTCCTTGCTTTCATAAAACCAGCCAATGTGAAGGGAATGATGGTAAGAAACAAACTACATGCAAATAGCACAGATTATGGAAGACAGCCTTGCAGAAACAAAAGATGTCTAACCTTCCACATATCAACATTTTTACACTACAATATTATGAAGCATTTGCCTTGTGCATCCAGCAATATTTTTTACTTGCTTACGTTCATGAAATGCCCTGTGCTAGGCTGCTATGTATGGTAAACTGGTTAACCTTGGCAGAAGCACATAACCCTCCATTGTCAGAGCCCAGTTGTTGAGCTTTTTTCAGAAGCTAATAATACCCTAATGAACTCAAATCTGATGTACTCCAGTGTAATATTAGAACTGACAAAACCAGGAAGAGCTATACTTTTAACTGCATGCACATTTTCAAAGCAGTGTGAGGGGGCTTGTACAGACATCGTGGTTTAATGAGTCCCTATATCAACTAACAGACTCTTAATATTCCACCCATAGAGATGCACAATACCAACGTTCAGACCTAACACTTTCTGTCATTTTATTCAAAGCCATTTACAGGCCTTCAACTGACACTGCAATAGCCCCACCAGCCTCTCTGAGGCAAAGACTAGTTGGCAGACTCTCTCTCCCCATCTGCCCTCAAAATTCCCCAGCCCAGAAGCTTTCCAGAAATGTGTACGGGCCCTTGTCTCAAATCAAACCCCACAATTTAATCATGTTTGTGATGTAACACAATCTCAAAATGGTATTCAACACAAGCATATCACATTGGGCTCCTCGAGTTGATGGCCTAACACATGACTGTTTGTGCTTCCCCTCTTTTGACATTCTAAAGGCACAAGCCTGATATGTAGATGACTGTGCTACCATCGATCCTGCAAAAGGAACAGCCTGATGTTCAAATTTTCAGCTGGACTGCAACTACAATGACTGACAGCATCCCAAACCCTCCTTCCTTACAGAGAGCACTCTAACAGGGTGGGTTTTTTTCCTTTTTTTTCATGTGTCCTCTCTCTTTCCCTTTTCTTCAGTTTCAATGCACCCTGCCACACTTAACACATTGTACCATTCAGACCTTGAAGAAAGCAATGTGTGGGGGAGTTCAACATCTAATGCATGCCTCTGTGTGCAAAACGACAAATCAGGGATACAGACAGTGACAGATACAGCACAGAGGATTTCCAGTAGGGGCTATTAAAGCTATAATGTTGTAATGTTTTCCAAAGGCTTTATTCCATGTCTGCCTGAGGAAGTGATGACATACCACGAAAGCTTGCAAATAAACAAATACATGACTTAATTAGCCTATTTAATCACAAAGGTAATAAGAATATGTGTGCTTCTAAATACAGCAAAACATATATAATTTAGAGCTTTATATACCTGGCATTAGAGCCATAACGGGTGTTATGAGCACCGAAAGTTAATTACCTGAGTAGAGCTATGGCATTTAATGAGGTTTACAGGCTGAAAACATCAGGTACAACCTTCATACAGGGTCTTTAATGCTATTCTAACCCACTCACTCTTTCTTGTGGAACAAATAAATAAGTAAAAATGCCATAACTGGGCAATACAAGTGATGTCTTCATATGCCTACATACAGGGAGGTTTGTGTTCTTTACTACCGCGGGGTAAGGCCAAGTCCAATTTTGGAATTTATATAAACATGGATAGGTAGGGGCCTGTTGATAGTATTTCAACCAACCTGCAGTCTTGTGGGAAGTTGATACATATGCATGGGTCTGTTATCACTACAAAACAATGCTCCTGTGGTCACAAATCGGCTGCAGGTATGCACTGTCAGTTGCCTAGAACAACAGCATGTTGAGCAAAATGTGGGCTCTACCAGTTCTTAGAGCCTGCAGATTGTCAAATGAGAATGCTTAATGAGCATTCCAAGGGTTATGCCTTAGCACCAGGGTGGTTCCTGTCAGCTAATTAAACTGGCAGCTGCTTGAACTGCATCTTCTACCCTTACCTCCTTTACCAGCCTCAAAACGCATGCATTTATGAATTTTGATGATGAAAATCTTTCAGTAATATCAATTGGAATTTCCAAAACTAAATCATCTTCTAGAGTTGCCCAACTCCAGGACTCGAGGGCCGGGACCCTGACGGCTTTTCAGGATATGCCTCATTAATATTCATGATGAATAATTTGCATATATTTAGAATCATTGTATGCAGATTTATCTCATTAATATTTGTGAGGGGTATCCTGAAACCAAGGCATGGATCTGGCCCTTGTGGCCTGGAGTTGGACAACCCGCTAAAGGCATATAGTGACAGAATATTGCTCCGCTATGCTTATGTTAACACACTTGAGTAAAAATGTATTGATTACAAATTGCTCTTTGATCACAAATACTGAAAGAGACAAAAACACAGCTACCTACTGGCTTTTATACCACCAAAGATAACACATTGCAGTCATTCTACAGTCCTTGTTCCCTCTCCAGGAAACAATTAGTGAATTGCTTAGCATTGAGGAAAACTTTTTAGGTTTCTCTGATTGAAATGGTGGAGGTCTAAGATGATCAACTGAAATATGTTTTACATTCCATTCTATGTGTATCCATCTTCATGCAAAGTGGTGGAATGAATGATAATGTCCTCATCTTAGATAGTGTTCCAACATTTGGCAGTAAATACCATGCCCAATTTTCACTGAAAGCGGCAAGAAACCTCTTCTTCAGATGGCATAATGAAGGGAACAAAACAATCAGGTTCACCCACGGTATAACAAGGGGGTGTTGAATGTGTGTGACTGAAAATACCGCACACAATGTATACACACATGTCATTTCTGCTGGCATTATAGTTGCTTATGTTATTCTTGTTTTCATATGTACCTAAGGATCATCATTCACCGGCTGAAACCAAAGAAATGGGGAAAATAGAAAACAATTGTATGTGCATGACATTTATATACATGATAATCAGAAGCAAGTATACATTGAACAAACAAAAATATCAAAGTAACACTGCAGAAGATTAAACACTCAACAGAAAAGAATGGATGCATTAACATTAGGTGCTCTGTAGCACCACAAAACTGAAAAAGGAAAAATGTCTATTCCAGAAGCAAAATAAAATCCATGGTCAAGCTGTCAATGGAAGAAACAGTGATCTGTGGAATGTACGTTTATAGAGGAGAAAATCCTTCAGAGTAAACAGTGTTACAATTTACGCTCTTCCATGCAATAATTGCCAGGCAAATATTGGCACAGATTGCCATGTCCAACCCATGACAATTTGTTCACACTTACTTAAGTTACTTTGGATTTGATCTTCTATATGTATAAAAGTGAAAATGTGCTTGTGGCAGGATTTATGGAGAAGGGTTATTCCTTATATATTCCACACCGTTTCACCAATCTGCACCACATCTGGTATAGTTACCTGACAGGAGCCTCTAGACATTACTGGTTACATTACATTTGGATACCCCAACCCTTTCCCGGGATATCAGCAAAAGTCAAAATGTGTTTGTTAGTTTGTAGCTTGGCGAAGCATTGTTCTTTACACAATTCCATACTGTTTCACCAATCTGCACCAAATTCTGCATACTTACCTGTTAGGAAACCTCTGGCTATTACTGGCTACATGACATTTGGACATCCCACCCTGTCCCCCGGATTTAAGCACAAGTCAAAGTTTATTTGTGGTTTGCGGCTTGGCAAAGCGTTGTTTCTTATACAATTCCACACTGTTTCACCAATCTGCACCACATTCTGCATAGTTACCTGTTTGCACTCCCCAGACATTACTAGCTGCATGACATTTGGACACCCTGACAATTTCCCTGGATTTTAGCAGCTTCAAAAATGAGACAGTTGCTTGAAATCTGTGAAACATCAATGTAGTCGTAGAAGGATTGAACCTGACACAGGGACACAAACTTGAGGTACAGACCCTAGGAGGCACAGTTTCCAACATATTGGCACCAACATGCACCACAATGAACAGAACCACGCTAGGGTAAGGCAACATGTGGGCAGAGAGCAAAGAAGGTCCCAGTATGCAGCAGCACACCAACTCCCACCCTCCCACGACGTCTGCTCCGGGGTATGTCAGCCAGCCACATGATCCCACTCTCAGTGCAGTTTACGTCAGAGTGCAAAGCACATCAAGCAAGGGATAAGCAAATTGGAACAGCGACCTACAGGATCAGTGTTATCATGTCTGTCTACAGAACCCGTTCGGAGAGCGGGTACTTTTGCTAGTATTTGATAAAACGTACTGGCTACCTCTACTTGACATAAGTAAGTCTCTTGGTTCCCTGCTAGTTTCTTGCAGACTACACATCCACCAAACAAAGTATCTGTCAGTGTGAGGAGGCTAATGCACTTCTTTCCAGAATGGCCTGACTTTGTATGTTTGTTTGTTTGTTTTATTATTTGTAATGCGCAACATACCCTAAGGTAACAGGGTGCAGCAGTTACAAGAATATGCGAAGCTTAGTTACAACAACGTCAATTTTACATACAGGTATTAAATACAGGGTATTTACAGATAGAGCATATTTATAGGTGGATGGTGTAAGAGCAAAAATACAAATGATACATACAAGTTGCTTACATCAGCAGTATATACAATACATACAGGTATAGGTGATAGTGAGGTAAGTGTGTGCAGGTATAATCCTGGCTACTTGCATTTAATGATCATTCGTTTTCGGCCACAGGATAGTGTTGGTCCTAAAATGTTGGTAGGGAAGGTCATTTCTCAATGTGGGAGGTAGGGAGTTCCACAGTTTAGCTGCTTTCACCGGGAAGCTGTTGACACCAATAGTGGAGCGATTGAAATTAGGTATTGAGAGGCAATCTTTATAAGCTGTTCTAGAGGGTCTCAGTGAGATCTGTCTATGGAATCTGTTAACTAGATAAGTGGGCGCAGCATTATTAAGAGATTTATGGGTGACAAAGTTTTTAGGAGGATTTTGTCATTGGTTGGGAGCCAGTTATTCTGTCAGCTACTCTCAGAGATGTGGTCTCTTCTAGAGATGCCTAGTGCCGCTCTAAGGGCATTATTTTGTAAAGTTTAGATTTTTATAATGGTGGCTTTGGTTGACCCAACATAAAGGGTTTGCAATAGTCCAGGTGAGACAGGATGAGGGCTCTGGTCAGGGTAGTGCAACTAGTGTCAGAGAGAAATGGTTTAGCTGTGCGGATGAGTTTACAGGTGTAGGCCCTGGAGGACGCGAGAGAGTTAACCTGTTTAGTAAAAGAGAGGTTTAAGTCAACGTAAAATCCTAGCGTTTTTACCTCATGTTCTGCTTTGATACTGTTGCCATCAATTATAAATGAGGAATAGTCAGCTCCTAGTTTTTTTAGGCTAGAGGTGGTGCCAGGATGATGAGTTCAGTTTTATCAACATTCAAACATAGTCCATGCGTGGCCATCCATGCCTGGATGATGATGTACACTCTATTAACCAAGGCCAAATCCTTTTCATAATCCACAGAAAGCGGGAGGAGGATCTGGTTATCATCTGCATAGTTAGTGTAGGCAATACCGAGATGATCCAGATAATCAAAAAGGGGCTTGGTAAACATGTTGTACAATGTAGGCAAGACACAAGAACCCTGGGGCATGCCACAAGTGATTGGTATGGCGTCGGCAGCTGCAGTAGGTGAAAAAACCCTCATAGTTATAACACTTAGGAAGGATCTGATCCAAGTAATTGCTTTATCGGAAAAGTGTGCAGCTGTGTGGAGATGGTTGCATAGAATAGTGTGATCAACCAAGTCAAATGCAGCCGAGAGGTCTAGGAGGAGGAGTAGGGCAGCTTTGCCATTGTCTCTAATCTCGTCGACTTGGGTCTTAAGGTCAATGAGTGCTGTCTCCGTTCTGTGTTGAGGACGGAAACATGATTGTCTGGCTCCTAGTAAATGGTGTACTTCCAGGAGTTTTGGGATTTGTACATGGGCAACCTTATCCAGAATTTTTAGGAGGAAAGGTTCTGTCGTGATTGGCCTGTAGTTCGTTGGCACAGAAGGGTCGAGAGTAGTTTTTTTTAAAAGTACCCAAGATTGTTTAAGATTAGTGGGGATGGTACCAGTGGAGAAGAAAGCTTTGATCAGCTTTGTGATAAAAGGGGAGAGGTCTCGGGCTGCATCCTTGATGAGCTGAGCAGGGCAGAGGTCGTCCTGACAATTGGACGGTTTCAAGTACAGGATGATTCTTTCCACTTCAAGAATAGAAACTTTGGTAATGTTGAATCTGGTGGATTCATTAACAGTAATACTGTCCGTTATTTTGGATGGGGGATATTCGTTTAAGGAGCTCTTTTACTGGAGATTTATTTTGTAGGGCGGATATTTTATTGGCTAGTGCGTTTTGGATCTCTGAGCACCATCTTTTATCTTTAATGCATGTTTCGGGTGGTGCTATGGGGGTCTCTATTTCTTTTAGGATGGAGAATAGTTCCTTCATATTGGATTTGGCTTGGGATACGAGCATGTTGAATCAGATTCGTTTTGCTAGGCATATTTCTTTTTTATAGAGAGATGAAAGTTTAGAGAGTTTGAGTTTATTGGCTGCTGAGGGTAGTTTTTCCCAGGTGGCCTCGCAGTTCCTTTTTTGTTGCCTTAGGTTTTTTAGGAAAGGCGTAAACCATTTATTCAGATGAGTTTTAGGCTTACTTGGCCTAAGTTTGAGGGGGGCAATCAGTAACAAGGAGATGGTCATAATTTTATTAGATTCTTCGACCAGGATCTCCGGATCCGTGTTGCTTGGGAGCGTGTTGAGGGTAGGGAGTAATGCCGGGATAAGTCTGTCCAATTCTCTTTTTATTTCTGGTTAACGTGGGCAGAGCCCTGATAGCTGGTTAAGGTGGGAGTCTATTGGTAGATCACCAAGAAGACTTTAGTGTCTTTTATGCCTGTAATTGTATATTTACTTGTCCTCTTTCATCAAAGAACTGCTTTAAAAGGCAAAACTAAAATATAACATTCTTTTCTATGCCAATGTTCATGTCACAGAGATACCGGCATTAAACAACTTGCCAGATGTTCAGTAGGCCTTATGCAGCACCATTAGCTTTGTTCTCGGAGGTGGCAGAAATGACTTGTAACCAGTCTGCCAAACATTTGACAACTGTGTTCTTTTCAGTTCAGGACTCATACCATCCTCCCACAAACGCTCCACAACTCTTGCTAAGTTCTCCAACATGCCTACAAATAAATATACCACAATTCTTCAATGTATATGTATAGTCCATTACTCTTGGATCAAGCAAAGGTTGAGCCTGTCTATAATCAGCTTGGTTAACGAGTTTACACCACTGCATATATCTAGGACATTCAGCATTCCCTTTGTCTACCAAATCATGCTGTCAATCACATCAACTCAGCAGCCATGCTTAGGACTGGCTGAAGCCAGGCAGAGTGATTGTGAAATAACTGTACTCAACACTAAGGAAAGGCCTATATGATGCCAAAATCTGGTCCCATGATGAGAGCAGAATATGCACCCGTATCGATTTGTTGTTCATTGTGTATGCTTTCGTGAAAGAGCAAGAGTGAAAAGTAGGGTTGGAGGATGAGAAAAAAAACCATTACTTTATCCATCGTCTGGCCACCTCCTGCTGCCTTTTGTGAATGAGTGTGCCTTTCTGCAGCGACCGCACATTCCCCAGCCAATGACAGTGTGGCTGGGCCTGTGGCCGGGTAGAAGTAAGGATGGCTGTAGACTCAGTGTTGTGATGGCCGTTCACCATTCACCACACTGAGTCAGGGGCATTATGAGACATACAGTCATGAGGGATGTGTCACCTGGGTGGGGCAGAGTAAACTCAAAGGGAGAAGTGTTTTAACATCTGTGTTTGTGGCTAGTAGAGGGTGGATTAGTTCCATTGTCCCGGATTGAGAATTCAGGGTCAATTCCCCCATGAAACTCATCAATATTCAGTAATATTTGACATGTTCTTCATCTCCTGCAATACACTGTACTATGCTACTATTTGACATGGAACCATAACAAGTGCTTCAACTCACAGCTCCCATAATGCACTGGTCCGGTACTATGGAAGACCTAGACCTGCAATCTGCCTTCATCAGCACTACAGCCACAAAATTGTGCCGTTCTACTGGAAGACCTGAATAAGGAATGCGCAGCTTTTTGCACTATAGTCATCAAAATGCTCTCTGCTGCTTAACTGGGGGCACTTTTTTAACTTACTGAAATAGTGATAAATCATTGAATGAACATTTTATTTTCAAGAGATGCCATGCCAATTTAGATCCGATCATTTATTTATGGAACACGAAAAAGTTAAACATGACACTTTTGAAGACTTTTAATGCATCCAATACAATAGGTAACTTGTTGCTCTCCATGTGACTTTAACAAAATAACTTTTAATGTATATTTGCCACTGCTTCTGCTTTTAGTAACAGTTCATCATTCCAGTTTTATATAGTAGAAAGGTGGTTTTCTTTTCTTTTTTTACTCTATTTATTGGCGCACACAAGCAAAGAACATACATTCACATGTTCAAAAGTTACAAATAAAGTATTGTACACAGTTATTCAGTATCCGAATAGAAAGGAGGTTTTCAGGAACGAAGTCAAGATCATTTTGAATTATCTCATTATTAGACACCAAGACTGATAGCATTTTAGATTGTTGACATAAGGTTCCATAACACCTATAAATAATATATTATTAAGTTGGATTTGTGATTATTTGAGTAAAAGTAAGCACTTCACCACCAGTGCTATATGCTTTATGTCAGCTACAGAATCACAGGCCAAATTTAAATTACCAACCAAGATGTTTGCTCCATGTGCAACATTAAATTGGTATTATTTCCTCCAGCTCATTCAAAATAAGGCAGCCAAACTCCATAGTGTTTGACCCTGCTATCAAATCATGAAAGCCTTAATTTCCTTGCACTGCGACCTGGTTCCAGCACAGATCTCCTTTAAAGCTTCCTGCATTATACACTGGGCCTACTGGGTTGCCGTAGCTGCATTTCCCCAAGGCATGGTGACTAAATATTGCCAGATCATGTACTTGAGATCCACCTCATCCAGGCCCCTTGTTTTCTGTCAGTCTAAGAGAAAAGGCTTTGAAGGTAGGACCCTTGGTGCCCCTGCTGCCTAGCTTTGGTGCTCTTCACTGTCTTGCATCAGGGATGAAAACATTACTTGTCACTTTAGGAAAACACATCAGACTCTTCAAGAAATTCTTTGAAACATAGGTTGGACTACATAGTACTTGTAGCTGTGTACCTTATGCTCTGTACATTGTCTCTTAACAGGAATATGAAACTCTTACTGTGGTGCTCAATGGGATGGAAGGATCTGCATGTTTTTGACACCTGAAAATGATATGGTTTTGTAGGTCAGCACTCCTCTTCCTCCCTCCCAATATATGACACCACGAAGTGACTGCATTTTTGGGCCTCATTACAACCCTGGCTTTAAGGGGTTAACGGCGCCGTAAAAGGCTGCAGTGCCGTTAAACCCTTAACGCCCGATTCACACTTTAACGCCTGCTTTTTGCAGGCGTTAAAGTCCAACCCGCTAAGAGACCTTGGTGCTAATTACGGTGCTGCAATTTGCAGCACTGTACTTAGCGCCTTCCCCATTCCCATTGAGCCCTATGGACCAAAAATGGGAATGGGGAAGGGGCCATGGTGGATGGGGATTTACCGCCCCGCCAACCTTGGATTGGGGCGGTAAATCCGCCATCCACCATAGCAGAATCCGGCATGGACCATGGTGCTAATAGCACCATGGTCCAACGCCAGGGTTGTAATGAGGCGATGGAGAGTTAGGAATCCATTATAAATAGATGGGTCATTACGACCCTGGCGTTAACGGTTTAACGGCTCCGTAAAAGGTGTTGGCGCCGTTAAATCCTTAACGCCTAATTTCGAGGTCCCTTTGCGGGACCCGACCTTAACGGCTGGTTTTACCAGCCGTTAAAGTAGGGTGCCGCAAAGGGACCTCGTTGCTAATTATGGTACCGCAATTTGCGGTACCGTACTTAGTTCCTTCCCCAGTCCCATTCAGCCCTATGGGGCGAAAATCTTAATGGGGAAGGGCCATGGTGAAATGGGGAAATATCGCCCCGCCAACCTTGGAATGGGGCGGTATTTCCCCATTCCACCATGGCGGACTCGTTACAACACCGGGACCAACCATGGTGCTAATAGCGCCATGGTTTAGCGCTGGGGTTGTAATGAGGGCCATTAATTTAAAACACTATGGGCTTCTTTACGACCAAGGCGCTAAAGGCTTAACGGCGCCGTAAAAGGCTGCAACGCCGTTAACCTATTAGCGCCTAATTACGAGGTCCCTTTGCGGGACTCGACCTTAACAGCTGGTATAGACCAGCCGTTAAAGTAGGGACCCGTACTTAGCCCCTTCCCCATTCCCATTGAGCCCTATGGGGCAAAAATGGGAATGGGGAAGGGCCATGGAGGAAGGGGGAATTACCGCCCCGCCAACCTTGTAATGGGGTGGTAATTCCCCCTTTCTCCATGGCGGAGTCGGTAACTTACCGGCATAGACCATGGTACTAATAGCACCATGGTCTTCCGCCAGGGTCGTAATGAGGCCCTATGACTTATGCTGACAGTGCTTGAAAACAAAGGTCACATTTGTGTGCTGCAGTTTGCATTCCACATGGTGAGACATATATTACTCCCATCCAAGGCATCAAAATCCAAATAAGTGACTTTTAATTTTGCTTTTTTTGGCAAGGTTGGAATGACCCGGTAAGTCCCCATTCAGGGAACCCGGACCCGAGTTTGGAGGCAGCCATGCCGCAAATAGCAGCATGGCTACCTCCAAACTCGTAATGACCCCCATTGCCTGTATTAAAACAATATCACAACCTGCCTAAATTAATCTCGCCCCTCCGCTTCACTGGATTGTGTATATGTGTGTTGCTTCATGAAACTAATTACTACGTCACCCAGCAATTACCATGTTCGCAGCACTGTGGAGTAAAGTTCAGCTATGTAATAGTTTTGACCGGCTTTGTGACGGGGGGGTGGGGTGGGTTACTTTGGAGGCCAGGAGTCACCAAGCACTGCGTGATGCAGACTCCATAGGAGGCATAGGGAGGATGTCCCAAGCTACCTAGTCTGAACGATAGGACGTGTTTAAACCATTGGTTTATTTTACTATATATTCCAGGCCAATAGAACCATGTCAAACGGTAACTGGGAGATTTTGGTGGACCTGCATCAGACTCAAATGGAAATAAGCCAAGAAAATGACAGCCTTCTAAAAGTATTTGGGAAAAGAATAACTGGTATCTGAGCTGTCCTTCCTCTTTGGATTATGATCTACTGTGCACGGAAGTCCCTTTCTTTCACTAAAAGTATTCTTCCATTACCTAGCTCACCTTCACCTTTAGAATCATGTTCAAGAACATTCGTTAGCAATAGATAATTTCGGTCAGCCATCGCAACATCTGGAGAGGAGAATTCTTCAAGCTGGATGGCCTGTTTACGAGGACAGACTGTGAAAGAGGTAACCTCCTGTCATCCAGATTATAGATCTGCTTTTTGCAGACTCTGCCGTTCTCTAACTTAAGTAGCGTGCTCACATTCATTAGCAATGGATCATTTTGATCAACGCGCGCATAAATCGGGAGATGAGAAATGTTTGTGTTTGGGGTTCATGATTAGTCAGACAGACAGTGAAGAATGTAAACTGCTGGTCTCTAAATCTGTGTCATCCAAATCATAGATCTGTCTCTTCCAGACACTCTAATTCTTTTAAATAGTGGATGGAAAAGGTTCCCACACACAGGTGGAGCTACTTTGCTCCCCCCTGTGTTAACAACATGTTTGGTAGTTGAAATTCACCATTAATATGCTCACCTTTCCTTTTTAATCTGTATTGATAACGCCACATTCCACATCTAGCAAATACTTAATAGACAGCATAGACAGTGATACCAGCATATGGTAGCATCCTGGGGGACTCACATTGTGTAAATCAGTCTTCCTCACAGGGCTGCAAGTCGATAGTCCTATGCACTGTGTACATCTTATTGTCCTGGCTTATTAGACATTCTTGTGCAAGTGATCAGAAGGCAAGATAATATTTTAAACATTTATACCGTACGTGCTTGCTGAATGGCAACCATGGTTTTGCAATTTGTGTTTTATAATGTGTCTGATATTCTGGATTAGGTCCTTTTGTAACATCATTTCAAATACCACTTCTGAGACCATATGTGTCTGCAGACGGCAGTCCCATGCAAATCGGCTTTTATATTCTGAAGCAGTTAGTCAAAATGTTCTGCATGCACCGTTATTCCTTCCACTAGACTCATGGGAATTAAAATAGGGTTAAAGGCTCAATCTGGGACCTGATTCACCTTTGATTATATGAAGCCGATTCATATTCGCTGTGTAGATTGTTGGTCTTCCGGAAAGATCTGGATCCCATCGTTACCAATAATTTAAATATTACAAAAGCAACTTCACATCAATGGACTCAGCCTTAACCCTACCTTGGGTCAACACCACTTTGTTTATTGAATACTTGATACACTTTAGTGTCACAAGTTTATAATCTTTGTCTGATGCCTTGTTTGCAAACTTTAATCAAGAGATTATTTCACAGCAATACTTTAGGATAATCAGGGAATTGCTTTCAGGGAAATACAGGTGTGGTGTGTGAAGTACACCTATGCCAAAAGGCCACAGTACATTGGCCATTGGGTCTTTTGTCACCAGGAAGTAGATACTATTTGTAAATGTATTATGGCTGATATTGTAATGTGAACCTCCCTTCACCAGGATATGCAAGTCACAGTATTTGTAAGGCTGCTTTCTGTACACAAAGACAGTGTTGATACATTTGTGTTCAGAAATATTGTCAAGGATCATTTTTAACATCCTTCAGTTCAAGATTTTTCTGGCAATTAATGAATTTTCAAAAGGGAAGTCACATTTGGAAAAAATACATTTACAAGTCATTTCCTTTTCACAGTCCCCTTAACTTGATGATACCTAATTTGTTTGTCATTAACATTGATTTTGCATTTAAGATGTTTATGAATTGATATACCCAACAATCTCAATGCTTTTTGAAACATCAATCAGGTTGTTTACATTTTCCTGTAACATGCATTTTCTATTCATCATGTTTTCGCAAATTTAAAATCCTTCATCTTTTAATCGGGTTGTTTATCCTGTTTAGATTACAAGATACTAATTTCAGGTGTTCAATATGCATGTTTAACTGTCTTGTATGGCCTAGTGATGGTCCTTTCGCTGTAATAAATTAGAATGATCTCTATTGCTCTATAAGATATTGCAGAAAAGCAGCAGGTATCCAGAATGCTGGATCATGCACAAACACTTTCTATTTGTTCCGTCAATACCTATAGATATTACATTGTTTATTTGTGGCTGCTTTTATCTTTTTTTTTACAATAATTGACAATATCTAAATGTCACAGCAAAAAAATTAATGACCATCTAATTTACTCTTACAACCCAAGGGGAGTCTAAAGCCACCGGGGAGGCACACTATAAAAAGAACACACAACTCTTAGTAGTGCTGCTTGAACTACACCAAATGACTTACATTTCTTCATGGATCCCCATGCCAAAACACAGGTAATCACCTGACCGGAATACTAGCCCGTCACTTTGGTATTCCTAGAACCGTATTGCAAACTTGAAATAGGATTTTGGAGTTGAGTGCACTGTGCTTTTCCTTCTTGCCCATTACTCCACACCAAGAGAGTCCTCTCCTCCAGGCAACAGTCAGGAACATCTACTCTGTCCATCTGTGCAAATTAGAAAAGGTATTTGTTTCTATTTCTAGAGTGAAGTGGTATCTGCTCTCAGGCTTAGACAACACTTATGAAGAGAGCTTCTTTGTTTGCTTTTCACAGAGGCATGTATTGATATCGGGAATGTAATTTGTGACGTCAACAGAAATATTGAGGATAATAGGTGCTTCAGAAAGGCCTTAACAGGCCCAATTTATATATCTGTAAATTAATAAACACTGTGAGACAGGCATGGTATCAAGAGAGAAACAGACTCAAATAAGTTAATTTCAAAACCTCTATTTTCTAAGGTTCCTGGGTTGGTGTAATGCCTAACTGGCCCTAACCCTAAAGGTACGGTTCCCTTAACTGATGTTTCTAAAGGATGTCGATTTCTGATAGTCCAAATTAAAAGTCTCTCTGCATCTAAACCTAGGCTTGCCTCACTCTTTACAAAATGTGATAGTAAGTCTTTAAAAAGGAAAAAGAAAATGGTTCAACAAATATAGGAAACCAAGGTTGCTTTTGGGTGGTCTTCTCACCAAGTGTAGTTTGCTCAATGTCACAAAGATGAGTTCAATTTAAAATAAAGATCGTTCGTAAGACCTTCTCTAGAGAGCCCTTGCAATATTCTCAAATACTCTCACTGTCTTTGGTTCCTTGGAGTTCCCTTCCCCAAGCGTCAACATTTCTGAGTTCCAAACACCACAAAAGAATTATAACAGTTCCTTTTGAAACTTCTCAGGGTTACCTTCCCTGAGCTTTAATCTTTTCAACACTGCAAAACAATAAGTACCCAACTTTGCTAGGCCTCTCAGGATTCCCTTCCCCAAGCTCAGGTCTCGTTCATTCTCCAACACAAATTCAGTGTTGTCAAGCTGTACTTTGCTTTTCCTTCAATATCATGAAACAATAGGTACCCCACTCTGTTACGCCTCTCAGGGTTCCCTTCGCCAAGCCTAAGCCCCTTCTGGTTTCCAGCACAAGTTCAACTTGTCAGGATGTACCTTCTTTTATATACAGTTTTTTCACACACACATCACTTGGGGGGTACGATCAGAGACTTTTGAAACTGCCTGGTTCTTTGCTCCTCCTAGGCATCACCACTCTGATCTGCAACCCCTCTCTTTATTCTTTGCTCCTTATTTTACACTTGTTTATTCCTTGTGCACACTTGCACCTTCCCTTTTCTGTTCCTTGTTTTCCACTGTGCCCTCTTGCATCCTGCCTTGCTTTCTTATCGTGCCTCTCACGCACCTCACTTACTTTCTTTTTCCTTACATGAAACATAGCACTTATCTGTTTCTTTCTTGTGCTTCCTGCACACTTGATACACTGTCCTCTCCTCACTGTGCACGCTTTGCACTCTTTGCAAAAAGTCTTTCTTTAAATGTACTTTTCTTCCGTGCTGCTGGCGCAACTTTAAAATACCTTTGTTTCACTTTCTGTACTTTGCACATGTTATCTCACTGTCCGCTCTGTGCTGCTTTAAACTATGTCTTTCTCACGCTCTGCTTCAGTCATATGCATGCACCTGAGTTTTTCTCTGACTCACCTGGCAGCCTCGCGTTGAAAAGTGGTTCCTCTGGTAACATGGGGTTGAGGTCAGAGTCTCACCACCTGCCCTCAGACACTCTTGGGACCAGCACATATCCCAATGGAACCTGCAGTGCACCGAATGCCAAAAGCAGGCTACAGGATGCCTTAATCCAGCTCCTTGGAGGCACGGCTCCTTAGGCATGCTGCAGCCCTTTACAAACACCGGGCCAGTGTCTCGTCACGCTGTTCTCCTCCAGGCTTCAACTTCTGCTACTCTGAGCTCCTTGGCCTCTCCGGTTTAGAGGGCATCCCCAACTCACTCAACTCCTTGTGAAAAAATACACCTTTTATAGTTGAAAAAACAGTCAAGTGGAAACAGGTGTGAATGCTCATTATTAAATACCTGACCCTGCTGACTCTTTTAGTGGGACAACTTGAGTTCTTTCTATAGTAGGTTTCCATTCCTTTCCCCATGTTGTTTCTGTGGGTAATCCTCGCGATATTAGTTGCCTCCTCCTCCTCATCTCAGTGTTTGTTGGAAATGGGGAGGGGGAAATGGGGTGAGATTGAAAATACCCCTTGAAGGATGAGGGAGAATGGGCTGGCGTATTATTGGGAATGGGGAATACCATGTCTCGCCCTTGGGCATCCTCCCCCCAATCCCTCATGACCCTCCACTCAGGTGATCCTCCCTCGATTGTCCAACCACAGGGTCGGAATCCAAAAGCGATGGCCCTTCCCTGGCCACCTTAATGGAAGATCCTAAGGAAGTAGGTTGGAGAATACTGTCAAGTTTCTCACAACGCAGTATGAGTCTTTCTCTTATTCTGCAGATATTTTCTTTGCTAACAGCTCCATTAAGATTCATCCATTGATCTCTCAGACCAAATACTGTGTAGTAATGAGACAATCCGATGCATATATAATACAAAGTACATTGTTTAGTATAAAATGGACAAGATTGAATAACGCAGAGATAGTTTGCTGGCAGTTATTGTGAAAATGCTATCTCTCTATCCATTTATATAAATTTTAGATATGCAGATTATGATATTAGCAAAAGTAAATATATTTGGCGGTGAGTATGATCTGGCACATTCTATGAAGCAGCAAATGAATTAGGCCATGAGAATATCCCATCAACATATAGAACCTCACTGATGAGGCCCGACTAGGCCGAAACACGCATCTGGAGTTGCTGTTGGACTCCCAGAACCCCCCTTTTTTTAACATATACAACTGGTTGGTTAAATTTTAAGTATTTTTTTAAACCAAATCCAGCCTTTAATGATCAAGCATTTGCAATGTTGGTGATGATTCAGCACCAGGAAGAAGGGCTCACCTACCAACTGTGAGAATAATGGGGGTGGATGGCGAGACCCCCAATGGAGGGACATAGGATCCCTGCAGGCTGTACCCAGCCTCATGGGCCAAGTCTGTAGGGAAACAAGGGGGACACTTTGTATATCTCACAATATGAACGCACCGAATCCAGAGGCACACGTGCAAAGAAGGCCAAAGCACAGGTAAGCACACCCCAGAGGGATGCCATAGATAGACCGTTCACAGCAAGCGAAATTGAACACACCACTTCTGAGGGCTGTGGGGAAGCTCAACTACGGTAGCTCATCTCCAGAAGACCTCTATCACTGGGGACAGCAGCGGATGATGCAATCAAGGTTGGCGAGCCAGTCCCATGGTAACTTGTGTCAGTTGGGGAAGTTGGCCTTATCTGGGGAGGCACTTACATAACACCAACAGCAGTTTCAAACCACCCTTTGGTTGGTAGAGGTGTGCAGTGAAGGGGCGCTCCGAGAAGGTCAAATCAGATGGTAGGTTTTGGTGTCCCTGAAAAGCAACAAATACACAACTATGTCTGCAACAATGCTTGCAAGGGTTCTCACGCAGCTGGTGCCATGTGAATGTTCCCCTTTCCACTAGATTGAGGTGTCTCGTGTCTCTTCCTTTTTTGGTGCTAGCAAATGGCAGATGGATAAAGATCCGGCGGTCAGCACAATCATGTTAATACAAATTGCAAATAGTTTGTGTTTTCGAGTGTGAGGCAATGTGATGCCACATGAGGGGGAGGGGCAGGCTAGGAGTGGGCAGGTCTTTTTTGCTCCAACCATGTCCAACTAACATATGTTTAGCTATAGGGGCATGTCGTATTCTAAACAGTCAGCTTTGTGAGAGCGGCGATGAGTTGGAGTTTGAAATGCAACTGTGTCTAACTTTACACTGTATTAGCAGTATAAAAGTATTGTCCGGGAGACCACCAGGGGGCGAGGAAAATGCAGGATGTGTGAGGCTCATGCTCCCGCTGCACCACAGGGCCTACTGAGCCTTTTCAGACCCCGGCCGGGTGTACAGAGTTTACCCGGGGAACAGCCGCCAACCCGCACATCAGACCCCACATAAGGAGCACGTTTGGGGGCCTCTCTGAGATTCCCCGAGGTGTGGGCCGGCTCTGCGACCCCGAGGAGGGATCCCAACTAACTGTGAGCGCCGGAGCCGGGGGATCTGCAGGCACCGAGAGGCCGTCCTCTCCTGCCGAGTGAGGTTGAGGCGGGGGGACCGTGAGCCCCCCCTGCCGTCACCGCCGCCCAAGGGAGGACGCCAGCCGCAGGAGCGCAGACCGGCACCGCCTGCATCAAACATGGGCTGAGGAGCTTGGCGAGCGCTGAGGACAGCAAGGTCGATAGGACCACCGAGGACCCAGGGGGACCTGAGGGTCGGGGCCGCCACCTGCGGAGTGTGCTCCGGGGCCGTGGCCTGGAGGGTTGCTGTGCTCTCCCAGGGGCCAGAGGCAGGGGCTCCTGCGCACACACGCTAGAGGGAGGGACCTTTCAGGCCTGTTCCGCGGCACTGGAGAAGAAGCAATACAGGCGCCGGCCACGGGGCCGGGCGCGAGCCACGTTTGGTCGGGCAGCTCGAATCGCGGGGCCCGCGGCTGATACCCGCCCCCTCTCCCCCATCCCTCCACGTGAGAGGTGCACTGGCCGGAGCGAGTGCCATGGGTGACGAAGGTCCGCGGGCGGCCTGGGGTGCTGCCCTGCCCCACAAGCACCCCACAAGAAATTGAAGGGCCCACGGCTTGAGAGGGAGCCGCTTTGAGCTCCTCACCGGACTATCGGGGAGTGAGGATCCGCCAGAGGGATTTCACGGTGACAATCCCACAGTGGAATCGAGCGCCTCCTGGACCTGATTTTGAGCTTGCAGGCCCACCGGGCCCCACGTTGCTGAGATACCAGCCCTTCTGGACTCGGGGGGATCATCCAGGCGGCGCTGGCTACGTGGTGGTGCTAGAAGGAGCGACCAGACAGGCAATAAGGTGAGGAGGAGGCGCGAGAAGAGGGGGAGATAGGGCCCTGTAGTAGGGGGGTTCCACCCCTGGAATCCCCCCAGCGGATAAGCCTGATGGCCGGTCAGGGGACTACAGACGCTTTGACCCCCGCACCTCCGGTGAAACCCCTCCTCAGAGGTAGAGGGGGACAGTCCGGAGGAGAGGGCCCCGGATCAGGCCTGGGACCTTCCACACCCCATGGGGGACAGCAAGCCCTTTACACGGCAACACAATTCACCAATATAGAAGCAGGGCCAGGGCCCCGACCCAAACACCCTGGGCACACTGTGTTGAACCTACACAGAGGCGCAACCTCTGGGTGCCCCTCCTGCACGGACCCTGGAGCGGACCCCCACCCTTCGGAGGGATCACCTCACTACAACGCTTCCGCAGGCACTCCCCAACACGGTCCAAGGCCTCTGGAGCCACCATGCCCTACGTAGGGGAACCACCCTCAGCTGCGCTCACCAAGGACGATCTTAGGGACATCCTCCAAGAAATCAAGGCGATTCGCACGGACACACAGGCGTCGATCCTAGACCTCAAGGGGAGAGTGGACACTCTGGAGGACAAAATGGAGGGGATGGAAAACAACCATCTCCAAACAGACCTCTTAGACATGAAATATGATGCAAGGCTAACGAACCTGGAGATGGACGATTTAGAGGACAGAGAACGCCGAAACAACCTGCGTATCATGGGTGTGACACAGGAGAGAGGGGAGACAGCAGCCGACATGGGGAGAAAAGTCCAGGGCTTGATTAACCAACTCTTTGCGCTTGAGGGGGGCAAAGAGGTCCAACTGGAGAGAGCACATCGAGGTGGAGGAGGGGCAGGGGGCCCAAGGTCAATCGTGATGCGGTTCCTCCACTACAGGGAGAAAATGGAGGTCCTTGAAAAGGCAAAAAGGCTGGGGAGCTTCATCTTTGAAGGGAACACGATTAGGATTTATCAAGATCTATCCGCTCTCACACTCACCCGTAGAAGGGAATGCCGCTCGCTCACTCAGTGGCTCACGAGCCAGGACATAAAATACAGATGGTTTTACCCATTTGCCTTATCCTTCGAAAGGGCGGGAGTGGACTATAGGGTCATCAGCGGAAAGGAAGCCACACAGGTGTTACAGGTGCTCAAGGGAGATACCCACGAGGAGATAGAATGAGCAGGAACTCAAGAAAGAGCAGAACCAAGGAGAGAACCGGAGGGCCCCTGGTCAACAAAGAAGAAAACAAAGGGCAGGAGAAAATTTAAAAAACCTAATACCCTGCCGTCTGAAGCAGGAAGAGAAGAGAGAATGGAATAGGGCCCGGCGGAGAGTCCGGGAATTGTTGCTGGATAACCCCGGTCGGGGGCATAAAGTTTGATAAAGGGAACTGTGGTGCACAAGCATGCTTTCACCCTGGTGGCTTGCCTGTTGGCAGGTGTCTCAGAAAAGAGAGGGAGGGGGGAGGACGGGTAGGGGGAGTAGGGGACCTCAGGCTCATTTTGGTTCCAGCCCCAAAGGGGGTCAGGGCAGTTCCCTCTGGACCGGGAACTTAGCGAACACAATGTGTAAAAGAAATGGCAGACAATGAGAGAAAGGGCCGGGTCGAGACAATCAGAATAGGCTCACTCAACTTCAAGGGTCTCAACTCCCCAACAAAGCGCTCCCGTTTGGGGCGAGAAATGAAGAACACAGGGGTAGACGTCCTCTTTATACAGGAGACCAGAATCGTGAGGGGCGAGGAAAGGGCCCTCCCCGGTGCGCATGTGGGCCAGACATTTTGGGCTTCCGGCCCCATAAAGAAAGGTGGGATCGGAATATTGATCCACAAGCACTAAAAACTCACAGAGGTAACCATTTGGGGGAGAGAGGATGGGAGAGCCTTGGTGGTGTCTGGTAACCTGCATAGCTCGAGGATCAATCAATGTAGGTCAGTGGGAATTCCTCCAGGAGGTCATGGGAGAAGTGCGGCACAGAACTAAAGGTCACCTTTTCCTGGGGGGGATCTTAACATGTGGGCGGACCGGGACCTGGACCATAGTGGGGGGCGCACCCAGCTGAAAGGGGAAGGGGGGAATCCAGAAAGTGCGCTCCGGGACCTGATGTGGGAACAGGGGCTGGTTGACATATGGAGGGACCTCCATCCGAAGGTTAGGGGATACACTTTCTATTCGGTAGCCCATGGAACTAGAACAAGAATAGACTATCTGTTTACAGAATACCAGCACATGAGCAGAATAGAGGCATGTGAGATCCGCCCAGTCAGCTGCTCGGACCATGACATGGTCTGGACTGACGTTAGTATTTCGGGTTTAAATACCAGGGAATCCCTGTGGAAATGCAATGACTTCCTTCTAAGGGACTCAGTTTTCAGGGAAGAAATGTCTACCGCAATCAAAGAATTCTTCAAACTCAATAATACAGGAGAGGTGGCCCCGGAGATGGTCTGGGAGGCGGCTAAGGCGAC
Source organism: Ambystoma mexicanum (assembly GCF_040938575.1). Classification (NCBI taxonomy): domain Eukaryota; kingdom Metazoa; phylum Chordata; class Amphibia; order Caudata; family Ambystomatidae; genus Ambystoma; species Ambystoma mexicanum. The sequence continues at coordinate 1,012,874,554 of NC_090928.1, forward strand.
CTGGAGGGGGAGGTTGATAAGTGAAGGAGCTTCTAAAAAGAGAGAGAGGACCCTCCACAGGCTGAGGTCAGAGATACTCTCCCTGGAAAGGTCCGAGGGGAAGGTAGAAGGAGAAAAAGAGCGGGTTCTGGGCCTGGCTAGAGAGAAAAGACAGGAACTCAGGGAAATAGAACTGGGCAAAATAGTGGCGGGCCTCCAACACCTACGTCAGAGCTTCTATGAAAAAGGCAACAAGGCCGATGCCATGCTCGCGGCCAAGCTCAGGGGCCAAAGAGCGGACAGGTGGGTGTCACGAGTTGGGAATGCAGCAGAGGGGGAGAGATCAGATCCGGTAGGGATATCAGATAAATTCGTTAGCTACTACGAGAGTCTATATGGGAGGGAGGGGGAGGTGGATGGGGAAGCACAAGAGAACTACTTAGGCGGGGTCACCCTCCCTTCACTTGGAGGCCCTAGACACCCTGATTTCAGAGGAGGAGGTGCTGAAAGCAATATCAAGACTGAAGCTGGGTAGGGCCCCCGGGGAAGACGGGTACACAGCGGGCTTCTACAAGGCTTTCTCAGGACGGCTGGTGGGGTACTTGGCCGGTCTGTTTTCATACATAATGCAGACAGGAAGGGCGCCCCCATCATTTGGCAAAGCGCTGATCACAGTAATCCCAAAGGAGGGAAAAGACCCAGTGGACTGTCGCTCCTATAGACCTATCTCTCTCCTCAACATGGGCGCTAAACTGTTCACGAGGATCATCGCGACGAGGCTCGATGGCCATATGCTGAACCTGATCCACCCAGATCACGTTGGCTTCATCCAGGGTAGACAAGGGGCTGACACTCTCCGTAAAACTCTGCATCTCATGAGGATCACAGCCCCGCAGGGAAATAACCCGGTCCTGGTGTACATCGATGCCGAAAAAGCATTCGACCGGGTTGACTGGGGGTTTCTGCATGGGGTACTCGTTAAACTGGGGTTTGGAATCGGGATCAGGCAGGCCATCAAAGCGTTATATGAGTCTCCGGCAGCCAGAGTTACCGTCAATGGGTGCCTCTCACGTGCTTTCCGTCTCCAGAGAGGGACGAGGCAGGGCTGTTCCCTCTCCCCCCTCCTCTTCGCCTTGACCATGGAAATACTCGCAGAGTATCTCAGAGGTGCCACTTTGGTGTGGGGCATAGAGGTGGGAGACCGCACACTCAAACTGGGTCTTTATTCAGATGATATCCTGCTCCACCTAAGGGAACCCACTCGGCCAATCCCGGCCGCTCTGCAGATAATTGAGCGGTTCGTCCATATCTCCTGCTTTAAGGTCAACTTCGGCAAGTCGATGATCTTCCCATTCGCATCAGATGCAGACAGATGCTTATCCGAATTGGCCCCTCGAGGCCTCCAGGTTTTTGTGGATGGGATAAAATATCTGGGAATTAATATAGTTTGAACGAATGAGGACTTGAGTCAGGCAAACTACCCCCCTCTGTTTGAGAAACTATACAGGGAAATGGAGGGATGGGGGAAGGGGCAAATCTCGTGGATGGGTAGTATAAACGCGGTAAAGATGAACATGCTGCCCAGAGTGCTTTACCTCTTCCAGATGCTCCCTCTGGAGCCCCCACACTACATCTAAGAGAAGCCAGGAGAGTGAAATTTGTATGGCAAGGCCGGGAACCCAGAATAGGGTATGAGACCCTTACCCCCCCAAAGAAAGAGGGGGTGTCGCCCTACCAGATCTCGAGGCCTATCACAGAGCGACCCAACTTAGAGTTCTTGCCCCTCATCTTAGAGAGGACCCCAATAAATACTGGGTCTACATTGAGAACTCCTTCCTGAGCCCCGTCACTGTTGGTGAATGGTTATGGGTCGTGCTGCAAAAACTCCCGAGAAGGATCAGGGATCACCCAATCCTGGGTATGATGTGGAAGGCTTTAGCAGGGAAGGGAAACAGGGAGAAAACAGGGAGAAAGTTACTACTTGGCCCTCCCCACTTGGCACTGTTTTGTGCTTGGCCAGCTGTAATAAACAGCGTTACTTCTTGCCTGGTGTACGCGTGCTTCTTGGACTACTACTGGTAACTCATTGATTACATGCCTTTAGAGGACCATTAATACACATTAATTGGAACTAAGATTGATCTAGAAAATCATTCTGCATATTGCTTATTTTTATTCTTTTATTTTTGATCTAATTAATGTTTTTGACCATGATCGTAAATGGCCTTTTTAACTGACACATTATGTTCGTTTTATTCATGCATTTGTAAAAAAAAAACATAAAGTGACTGCAGAAATGGCTGTATCATCGGATTAACTGTGCCATTTCCTGATAAAAGTACAGTAAATTGTCACTGTGCAGCAAACCAGCACTCAGAGATAAACTGGGCCATCAAGGTAGGGCTAGACGGTCATGCTTTGCGGGTAGCCATCATTTCCAAGCAAGAAAAAGGGGGTTGGAATTCATAACTAAAGAGCACAATACTCAGGGCTGTGTCTTAACCCCAAAGCAGTAAAGGTGAGAGGTGGTCAATTTCAGAGAAATTGCCATTGGACAAAACACCGATATTGCAGGACTGGAAGGCTTTCAATGAACAAACCTTGGGAAAAGACCTCTGCTCTGCCATTCAAAGAGGCTGCTTCATTACCAACACGTGTTTGTTGAAGTATTAAAGAGGATAGCCAGTATATATTTTATCTGTTTGTCTCATCATTGGAACTATGAAGATGCCCAGTCTGCTTGATCCCTTTTCGAACACGTCTGCTGTTGATAGTACCCACGTACATCAGGGATAAGTCAAATATTGCAAACAATGTTACCAGCATACCATTGTTAAGGGCTATGGCAGTGCTGAAGTGGCTGGAGCAACCTCGTAGCCATCCATCCTGAATGAACTGGCCACAGAAGGCTTTCCAAGGAATATGTGTAGGAGCTTCCAAACAAAATGATCATCATGTTGCTGCACTCATTATCTCAATGACATCTTTACAAAGTGAAGAGCAAAGACGTACAGCTAATTAAAACTGGCTCCTATGCAAAGGACATTGCGGGGGAATTTGAAGTAAAGCATTCATGGACTTTCACAAGAACCAACTAGACAAAGGCATTCTATTCTGGAGTCGCTTCATTGAAAACTTCATGATCACCTGGGAAGGGTCCATTAGTTGAACATGTGTCAGTGTAATATGAAATTTGCATAGATTCATATATTTATCACAGCACAAAGAGACTGCTTTTACTAATGTTTGATAAATAACTCAAGGAATATATACGAGACGCTTCATTGTATGTATGAACATGGTTTACCTGAAGATGCAACACACAAAGCATACTTATTTGGAAATGTATCAAATTTCATGAGTAATACATTCTTTTTTTCCACAATACATATGTGCACATTTAAATGTATTTTGCAAATACTTTGTATCTGTTATCAGCACACTGTTTATCAGGCACAATATAGATACATATTTTGAGCACATTAAATAATGTGATGCATATTCTACCTGTATAGTCACATTGATAACACAAAATATTGGTCTCAGTAGTATGAAACCTCATAGGAAAGAAAATGCCCATAAATCAGTTGTTGATCCTATTATACATTGATCAAATGAGAACATACCAATCTTATTCTGAATTCTTTCGTGAATTTCGTGGATGAAATGTAATTGTTATGTAAATGTAAATAATATGTATATGATTTTGTATTGTTATGTATATACTTTTCTGTTTTTGCTACATTTGAAAGGTTGATTCAATTCAACTAATACAAATTAAAAAAAACAATAAAAAAATATTGGACTTAATACAACAGTGCAGGACTTTCTGGAACACCTGTCACAGTTTATTTATTCTCAATCAATATAATACATCCAAGGTCACAGTAAGACTGTTTGGAACACACGTTCATCATCTATATGATGCAGATGAAAGTTCTCCCTCCAGATTATAGAAATGGTTTCCTATCCCATATGTAGCTCAATATTCTGAAAGAAAGGTAGGTTGTGTAAAGAATGAAATCTAAGAAGGGGTCGCAGACCTTTGACATACAGCAAAGCTGCAAAAGAAAAGCTGATACCTGCGTCGCATGGTAACTCTGGAGAAGATCCCAAGACAGAGACAGTGCACTAAGGAGGTCTGGTTAAGATGGTAGAATAAACAAAAGATATCAACAGGACTCCTCCCATCATGACCTTGTTTTTGATGGTTGTTCAGACCATACATCACAGTGGACAAAATAATATTAACATACACATCGTTATTGTGTTACATTTTAAGACAGCAATGAATTCATCAATAATTTATAACTGTAATATTCAACACAGAAACACAGCTTGAGGATAAGGTGTTCAACCCCTTAATAAAGGCTACTGGTTTTGCATTGAAATGCATGGAGAAAGTTAGTTGGTGAAGTCACCACATGGAAATAGGCCCAGATAGCTAGATGGGAATTCTCATCTAGCAGCTATATGCAACATATTCTAACCATGGTCTAAAATCAAGTTGATTGGTGAAGCCAGTAACATGTTCTTCTATCATAAATTCAAAGCAAGAATGAACAGAAACAAGAAATCAATTATCTCAGGTTCAGTCCAATTAAAAACCATTGAGGGAATGAAAATGAGCTAGCAAGCTCAGCCAATACCTAAAAACAATATGCTATCCTAAGTGTGTAGAGCAAAAAAGCTTGCACCAAATCTAAATTGGATGCATTTTGATCTAGAGAATGAAATTATAGACAATTTAGAGGGACCCAATTTACTTCAGACAAGCAACTGAAACGCTCTTTAAATTGGACAAATTAACCTTTACATAGGATGTCTGGGTATTGGGAACAGAAAATGTGCACACCCACAGCTAGCCCTTGAACCCCAATAAAGGTGACTCATGTCAAGGCCAATCTTTTCTCAAACGAACAGTCTGAGGCTGTCCAAATTAGTATATGTGGTTGAATGTTACAAACATGTTTATGTTAGGATGAGTAAAACATGTAAAACATGAACTGAGCGCCAAGCTCAGTGTGCGTTATATATTTAGTGATTGAAGCAAACAATTTGTTTATCACAGATAGATTTGTTGAAAATAAAGAGCAGACTTACATTTCCTAAACGCTATTTGATAATGAAATTACACATTCCCACTGGCGGTATTGCATTGCTGCTAGGGGTTAAAACCTCCTAGGGTAAATACCACTGGCACTACAAACATCATTCTATGGCAAACTCTTTGCAGCAACCAGACACATACATCTAGGGGAACATCACCAGGGATAATTGCTGCAATTTTTGGTTTATTTATAGGACATTTCGAAATGCAACCTCTTAAAGCACAAAGCAATCCTTCATTATCAGATGTATGTGTACTGTCCACCGGGATACATTGTCATACCGTAGCTGGGGTGTATAGGTACTAACGGCAGTAATACTATTTTGCTGGCTGTGTTTTTACCTGCAGTAATTGCACCTGGCAGTATTTACCACTGTAGGTTCTACTGGCTGAAAATATTTTCATCTTCAGTAATGGGAAAATCACTGAAGCTGGTGGTCATTGCCATCTGCTGCCAGTGGTATTTAAATAGCTTGGTCTCTTATGAGACCCTAAATGTCTAAAACAATATGAATCATTGACAGACAACCACAAATTTCGATTTACTATTAGAAGACTTCTCTGTGTTGATGATCCTACTTGGGAAAGGTGGGTTTAATAGGTTATGCCACTTCAAGGAGTGTGTAGCTAACCATTGTGGCGGAAATCATTAAAGAGCATATAGGCTGCCCCGATTCCTTCATTTTGGGGTTTCCTAGCTTACATACTGACTTTGGCTGATTGGGTGATTCGAGTCTACTTTGGAGGCATTTTATTTGAAACCAAGTGTGCATGAATCGCAATCGATGAATGATGATTATTGATTTTCCCCTTTACTATGCAGGAATGTAAAGAGCTGCCGCACATATTTCTCTACCTACTTTATTTTAATTGATTTAAATATATGACATCCTCTTTAACACAGACCCGCTCGCGGAATCAGTGGATTTCAATGTGTTCCCTGTACAGGATTCATAGGCGCAGGTTTCAGGTTCATGAAGATGGTGCCATGATTTCATGTAGTCATTTTTTAATGATAAGCTATGACCAGAGAACAAGAGGAATATTTGCATACTTGTATAGGTTATTATTTACTGTATACGTGATTGGTGGATATTGATTACCACTTGGGATCCCTGAGTGATTAACTTTGTCGTTTAGATTTTTCTCTTGTTCCAAATGTATTAATATAGTGCTGCTGTAATTTAGAATAAAAATAGTAAAGGCCAAATCCGCGTCTTTAATATTCCCATTTACCACTCGTTTAGCTAAAGAAATCACCATTGTCAATACATGACTGGCAAGTATTTGGTTATTTCTGAAGGTACAAATTTGCCATCTGCGCGAGTGTGGAAACGTTCCATTAGTATTCTTCACCCCTGATGTGCTGATGAACGCCACTAATAATCGGTCCACTGAGACTCCTGCGCTACTTCCTCCTACTCATCGGTCAGTCATGTTAAATTCTATTTAAGATTACTCTCTGAGAATATATATGTTTTGAAGTTGGAGTTTAAGCCTATGTAAAAACGGTTCCATGTCATTTCATCACAGGATGATTTTTGGCTGGGCTTTTTACCTGATTTTTTTAAAGAAAAAAAACCATCAAATTTGTATTAATTATTTTAGGGGGTTCCCCTCCAACCCACCCATTTTCTTTGATTTGTATTTATTCCCAAACACCCCATATATATAATATATATAATTTACTAACCCCCCCCCCCTAAAAAATTAGATGGGTTTTTAAAAAAAAGAAATCGTGGCAAAAAACCCAGTGAAAAAACATCCCGCGATGAAAGGACGTTGTACCGTAATAATACAACAAATCTATTTGCTGCCCAAATTCAGTCTAACAATTGCAAGTGGAAAGTATGGCATACCCATAGCGCTGTGGGCATGTGGTGCGGCTTTCGAAAGTAGTCTGTTTGTAAGAAGTCTGTTCGAACCAGCGACTTCGTTTTAATGGAATGTCTTAACCAAGTGCTTTAATCCACTGCAACTCACACATCTTGCGTTTATTCGAAACACAATGCGATCCTCTTTGTGAACAGGGGAGATTGGAGGCATACACAAGTGAAACTAATTTAACCTTTGAAAAGCTGTCTCCAGAGGGAGAAAGGCAAACTCCCTGTATAAGATTTTTAAGCACTGCAATTATTGACAAGGACCTTATTTCTTTTTGACTCTGATCAGAAAAAAGTGAGAACCACAGGAGACATCAGCAGCTGTCAGGGAACTCACCCCCCCCAAACCAACTACATTTACAGTGGTCTTTGCACCAGTCTCTCAAGACGTGGTTGAGAAGCCTTTTTAAAAAAGCCTCAAAAGCTAACTCGTACATTAATCAAGTTGAGACATGTCCACACTCACAGCAATACATCAATTACCAGGTCCTTTTTAAATACAGTCAGGTTGACAGCAGACACATCATTGAGGCCCACCAATAGGAGGCAATTAGCAAGCGGCTATTAATGTTGCCTTTTCATTTATGCCTTTAAGTGTGGGCTGGCGTTATTGTTTTTGCAGCCGCCAGCCGGCAAACAAATCCGGGCTGCATTACAATTAATGCCAGCAGAACTCCTTCTAACGACTTCCAGCTTGCTAATTTTTTACGCTAATAATAAAAAAACGGCATTGCTATGCAAGAATGGCGCCCTTTTATCATGCTCGCATGGCCCACCAGAGAGCGCCTGCCATTGTTCACATGAAAGACAATTAAACCCAGGAACATCAAACCAAGAAATGACAATCTGCTAACCAGCCCTGGGTATTGCCGGGGCCGTCGATCTATTTCCTGAACTGATAGAAAACAATTCTCTGAAGACGCCTCCCTCCCGCTCGCCTACCATTTTTGAAGAAGAGGAAAAAAAGACTGAAAAAATCACATTGCTCTTTTTATGCTTCTGTTTGGAATGTATTAACTTGTCCAGGGTCGGGTTTTTATTACAGCATTTTCATGCTCTCAAGACAACAATTCAGAATACGACTTTTAAAAAAATGCATAAAATACTCATTTTAAGTTAACAATAAATATGAACTAGACCTGGCTGTATGTGCCAGGCGGAGAACAGAGAATATGTGGGTAGAACTAAGGAGTACACAAACAACAAATAGAACAAGCGCCCAAAAACAGGCCCAACAAACTGTTAAGCAGTATAGTATCAATTGAAAACATATTTTGAAACTCTCCCATATATCTCCCATATATAATTTATAACATGCAGATTACTAAACACTCCCACATCTACCTACCTATAATACAGTTTCCTGAGCAGAATAGACAAAATGGGCCTCATTATGACCCAGGCGTTAAACCATGGCGCTATTAGCGCCATGGTAGACACCGGAATCTGACATTGTGAATGGCGGAATTACCCCCCCATTCCAAGGTTGGCGGGCGGTAATTCCCCATTCACCATTGGCCCTTCCCATTTTTGCCCCATAGGGCTCAATGGGAATGGGGAAGGCGGTAATTACGGTACCGCAAATTGCGGTACCGTAATTACCTCCACGGTCCCTTTGCGGTTCCCTTCCTTAACGGCTGGTAAATGGTAGGGACCCGCAAAGGGACCTCGTAATTGGGCGGTAAGGGATTACCGGCACCAGTGCCCTTACCGGTACCGGTAATCCCTTACTGCCTGGGTTGTAATGAGGCCCAATGAGTCATTTGTATGTGCACATGCATTCAGTGTTAGTTACATTACCTACAGTGATGAATTACCGTGTTTAATGTGCCTGCCTTCACAACGTGTTCATTCTGCTTCTGTGGGCTAGACATAGACTTGATGCGAAGACTGCAAGAGAAAGTTTTTTAAATTACTATATTTTGAAACGTAGGTACTTTAAGGATGTATATAAAACACAAAAAACACAATTCCTAAAGAAAAACTGATGTTTGTGAATTAATACTCAACTGCCCCTACAACTCCTCTAGGTTGTAACAGTGAAATAAAGGGGATTTCATGTTACTGCCAGTGATATGCAATTGCCACCAGTGATACATGCCGCCTGTAGTATTTACCGCCAGTGGAAAAAATACTGCTGATTGGTACAAATAATTTTCTGCATTTTCAGTAACAGCTTAAATACCAAGGTTCCAACCATTTACCGTCCCTGGTATATGGACAACACAATATAAACTACACAATATGTATAGGGCAGAGCCAAGGTGCCCTAGGGAAACAGCTAATTCACATTTTAGACTGCTTACAGGTAAGAACGTTTCTAAGACCAGCAACAAATAAACTACAGTCAGAGGAAATGTCTACCATTTTAAGACATCATTTTTTGATGATGATCTTTTCTGATAGTGTTGTATTTGTTATCAGCATCACCATTAGCACTGATTATAAATATTATGTGCCTATTTTAACAGGTATTATTTCCATATGAGAAACACCAATATGTTTATTGAAATGCAGGTTGGGTGAGAAGCAGGGATAGGCCTCAGTACAGGGGTGGACCATAGAGCAGGATTGGCTTTGGAGTAAACATGGGCCTTGGCTGAAGGATGGAAATCTTGTTAGTGAGGGACATCAGATCTGCAATGGGTCGGGGATCAGAGATGGTGCTTAAGACAGGGACGGTCCTCAGATCATGGTGGGCCTATGGACATGCATGGGCCTGAGAATAAGGATGGGTATCGGGGAAGGGATGAGCCTCAGAGCAGTCATGGGCCTCACAGCAGGGATATGCCTATGAACAAGAACGGGCTTCAAGTCAAATATCAGAAACCATCACACTGTGAGCTATAATGCAAGACATTACTGCACTTATTAACCTTAAATGCGCATTGCTGCTTATATATATCTTTCAAACAAAAACATCTCACAATCAGTAATGGAGATCATCACACTGTCAGTTTCTGTGACATCGTGTGAAGCTGGCACCCCTGTCATGTGGGGAAGGAGCAACCCGGATCATTTGGGAAGGAGGAAGAGGAGGGGCAGTATGAGTGAGGGACACAAGCAATACAGATGTGTATCAAGACCCTCCCGTGGTGTCCACTTCTCTTCTTTGCATGTGGCTAGAATGGAATCTGTGTGAGACATTAAGGTTAATGCATGATGTCCTGGTAGACATCAAACGGGCGACGAGCGGGTCAACCAACGCATGTCGGGGCCCCGCTTCGATGGAGTCTCTGTGATGGAGGGGTGGGTGCTGCAAGGAGGCATGTCGGTGGGCGCAGCTGGGCAATTTCGCCCAGCAATGTGTCGCAAGCAGCAGTCGACAGGGTGCGCGGTCCGGGAGGCATTCCAAGAACGGAACCCAGAGACGGGAGAGGCCTTTTCACAGAGCACAAGGCAGGTGGCGCATATTACTTGAGAAGCGAGTATGAGGCCAGCGCGCCTACACAGCTCGTGTTTCGTCTCTTCCGTCCTCACAAGTGTGTGTGGACACGAACACACGTGATAGCCTAGGCAGACATTGAGACCACAGTAAAGGCACAAGAACGATTTAGAGGAGGCACGGATCTGCATACAAGGTCAGTGCATGGCAGACTGTGGTGCACTGTGTTATTTGAAAAAAATAATTTTGAAACGGCCAGATAGCAAGCGTGCCTGTTCCTCAGCAGGGGCAAAGAAGCTCAGGCACACCTCAAACACAAGCCATGGGTAGTCGGGATCACAATATAGCTCTCTGCAACTACAGCAGCAAATCCTGGTTAGGGGAGGGCCCTATTTCACGTCCCCACTACCAGCCGCTGAACCAAAATGTCGGAAGAGGAGGAACTGACAGTGCCTGTCAACCTACCAGCAGTTCTGCCCTCGAGGCTACAGTATAACTTAATCACTCAACAGCCTGCTCATAATGACCTGTTGGAGACCAGCAGTCAGGGTCCTAGATAGAGAAGATGGATGAGTGATTTTGAGGTCAACATTAAGATCTACATTGAGGTCATCAGACCCCTAAAAGAAGAAAAAAAGCACAGCCTACTGATTCTATTCATAGGCCGCAAAGTGCAGGATATTGTAGATGAACTGCTGACTGGAATAACTGACACCTACAGCAACCTCAAGACAGCTCTCACCAACTATTTCACACCTCACACCGATGTGGATTACGAATTGAACATATTCCACATGGCTAAGAAAAAAAAAGGGGAATCAATGGAATCATACGTCATGATTTCAACAACTACTCGAATGACGAAGCACTAAGGTCCCAGATCATTGTAGGGTGAGAATGTGCTTATTTCAGAAAGAGGCTGTTACAGAAACCCTGATCCCTCATCCCTCGAAGATAACCTACACCTGGCACAGTCAGATGCGGCTCTAGCACTTCAAGTAGAGGGTTTGAGCAACATCAAGATCTTGCATGGGAAGGCTGAGAACGTCCACAGACTAGACACAATGCAACCAAGCAAAGGCAACGGAGAACCATTCTTCTACCGGTGTGGATATGAGTTTCCTCATGAATGAACTTGCCCAGCCATTGGACAAAAATGTTCGCCGTATAGGGGGCAACCATTTCAAAGCCGTGTGTTGCATGTACCGCAGTCAGGCATGTGGCAAAGGAAATGGTGGGAGACCAGGGCAGGGACTGACCGATACAGAGTTGCCCGGGGACAGCGAAACAACCCTATGAGCAACCCTCATCGAAGGCAAAGATATAGCAAACCCACAAGAGAGAACACCAATGGAATAGCGGTCAAGCAAGACAACAATGTCCAGGTCCAGAAAAAGACCCAAAAGGTACATTTGCTGCCTGGTTGAACAGTCACTGACAGACAGCAGATCCAGCGCATCATTGGAGGAAGAAGTGAGAAGAAGGGAAAATCCTCGAGAAGAACCATGGAAAGCCAACGTCAAAGAAACAATACCCAATACTGCTCCTCCAAGTGAATGACATGGCGGCTGAATTCCTTGTGGACACAGCAGCCATGGTAAATGTCATAAGCGAAGAGGTCTACAACAATCTCTTGCATGTCCCGCACCTTCGACCAGTGGAGGTAAACATCTACCCGTATGGATCAAAAAATGCACTGCCCTGCAAATGGTATTTCATGGCACAATGCAGATACACAATGCAGACAAAAAGAATATCCCTGCACGTAGTGGAGGCTGCAACGGACAGTTGGTGTATTATAAGTTTCAAAGTCGCCGTAGACATGGGCCTTATACATGTACTCTACAGACTCATGGCTCACAAGTGAGTGCACACATCTGTCAAGATAGAGCAATTGTTCGCAATATTATTCAATGGTCTGGGCAAACTAAAAGATTGACAGATCAACCTGCATATAGATCCGCAAGAACCACCTGTCGCCCAACACTTTCGTGGCATTCCAGTGAACATACAATGATAGGTTGAGGAAGAGGTATACAAACTACTGGATACAGACATCATAGAGCCTGCCGAAGGCCCTATACCATGTGTGTCGCCCATAGTTCAAGTGCCTAAAAAGGACTCACAGGACATCTGTATATATGTAGATATGCGACGGCTGAATTAAGCTATATTGACAGAGCGTCATCAAGCTCCTCGGATCACTGACATGGTACATCTGCTAAATGGTGCCAAAGTGTTTTCAAACCTGGAAATAAACAAAGGATATAATAAACTAGAATTGAGTAAGGAGCCAAGATACATAACCACATCTGTCACACATCTAGGGATTTACAGGTATAAGTGACTCAGGTTTAGAGTCTCATCAGCTGCAAAGATTTTTCAGACAGACATACATAATGTCATTGAGCACATTCCCAACTGTTTAAATTATAGTGACAGCATCCTGGTATTCGGACAAGACCAAGAACAATACTATAACACACTCATGAGAGTGTGCATCTCATGCTAAATAGAGAAAAATGTGAATTCAGGAAGCACACTCTTAGTTTATTTGGACAACCTATTCTTGGGGCAGGGATTGACCCCAGACCTGGAGAAGGTGACCGCCCTCACTACGGCAGACCCACCAACCAACGCTTCTGATCTACAATCCTTTTTAGGCCTCGCTAGCTATTGTACCCGATATATCTAGGACTTCACATCAGTAATTGAACTTCTGAGAGCATTGACGAAACAGCAAGCAACGTTTGTGTGGACAAGCGCATGCCAACAGGGGTTTGAGACAATTTGCCAACGCCTAACTGATGCCAAAAACATTGCATACTTTAACAAAGCAAGGGAGAGGGAATTGATTGTGGGCACTAGCACCATAGGGTTGGGTGCCATTCTGGCACAGATTGATCTCAGGGACAGTGGGATGCCTCACATTGCCTCGTACACCAGCAGAAGTCTGTCGAGGACTGAACGGGCATATTCACAAGCTGAAAAAAGAAGGTATGAACCTGTGACCATTTTCATCTCTTTCTTTAAGGGAAATCTTTCACAGTAGTCACTGACCACCAAGCCCTACTCTTCATTTACAGAACCCTCAAGCAAAAATGCCCGCCAGAATTGCACAGTGTGCTCTGAGACTGCAAATCTACAGCTACTGTATTATTCATCGACCAGGGAAGAATGACAACCCCTCTGACTTTCTATCAAGATATCCATGTTAAAAAAACCTGCCGATGCCCTACATTGCAGATCAATATATACACTACATTGTGCATGCAGCCACCCCAAAAGGAAATGAAATGCCACACATTGCACAGAAAATGTAAAATGACCAGGCCATGCAAATCATCTTCAGATGCATGGAATCAGGTCAATGGAGACAGACTAGACAAATGGTTGAGTGCACCAATCCAGATATCCAACAAGTTCTCAGTAGTTTGGTGGCTGTGTGGCAGGATTTGGCCCGATCTGAAGAAGGGCTCTTACTCAAAGGAACCAAAAGAGTCATTCCCCGGACACTACAAAGAAAGATTCTGGAATGGGCACATGAAGGACACCGTGGGATCGTGTCCACCAAGAGTATGGATTTCACAGCTGGATACGCATGTGGAAATGCTGCTCCAACAATGTCCCACGTGTGCAGTCATCAACGCTACCACACATCCTGAGCCATTGCGCATGGCAGACCTTCTTGAGAAAGCATGAGACGAGATAGCAATGGATTTATTTGGGCCCCTGGAAGGGGAATACATATTTGTGACAATAGATAAATACTCTCGATACCCAGATCTACAACTGGTACCCTCCACCTCTGCCTGCCAAACCGTACCTGCGCTGGACAGGATGTGCGCAGCCGAAAGCAGTAAAATCAAACAAAAGACCCCCGTTCACGACGCAGGATTTCAAAACGTTTGAAGAATACCATGAGTTTCACCCACAGAAGAACCACACCGCTATGGCCACAGGCTAATGGAACAGCAGAACGCTTTATGAGCAACATCAAAGAAATGTGCAAATTGCACGTCTAATGGGAGAACCTGTGGAAAAGATTTTATATCAGTTGCTGCGCAATTATCATAACACGCCCGAAGTACCACTGGAAAAGGTCAGTCGGAAGAGATGTTTGAGTGGAACATATGCACACGAATCCTGCATGTCATGACGCCTGAGGAGACATATATGGGAGACCCTGAGAAGAGGGAGTGAGACATGAATGCCAAGGAAACCATGAAATTATGATCTGATGTGGCTAGGAGAGCCCGCTAGAATGATCTAGAGGTGTGAGATGTTGTGATAGTGTGCAAGCCCCAGACTCATAAACATATGGCCGCTTTTGACAAGGAGCCACTGACGGTCACCCGGGTCAAATGTCTCTCATCACCGCCGAAGGGGAGAGGAGAGAGTTTACCTAAAACTCCTTGCACTTCAAGACGATGCTTGGGATCATTGTGAAAAGGTCTTCAGCAGAGGAAGTTGATCCGCAGGAATGAGATGCTCCCAATGAAAGAGACGGCAAGGACTCCAGTGAAGAGCAAGTCAGCTCGCCTGTGAGAGAGAGAAATGGCCACCAGCAATTAAATCTGATGGAGAGGCCCCAACAGGCTGGGAACCGGCCTCAGAGATTTATAGAATAGGTGAACTGAGAAGTAATGTGTTGTTAAGAAAGGGGTTTGTGACGTCGTGTGAAGCCGGCGCCTCTGTCTGTGGGGAAGGGGCTGTCCGGATCATGTGGGAAGGAGGAAGAAGAGGGGCAGTAAATGAGGAATAAAGACGTGTATCAGGTCCCTCTCATGGTGTCCGCTTCTCTTCTTTGCATGGTAGATGTCCTGGTAGACATCAAAGCTTCATTCGAAGAAATCAATACACTAATTAACAATAAATACTTTGTGCTGATTAAATAGCCATGAGCAGAATTGTGCACGTTTTTTTTCTTGATTAATAACCAATGCACACCCCCATCCTGACTGCAAATGCAAAGGGATCAACATTACCATCTGCAAAAGAATGATATGCAGAACTCTGAGCTGGCTAAACAAAATACAATATTTTTCAAAAATGATGTCAACAAAGCAAAAACCAATCTCAAAGACCTGCCACCATTTTAGCACGCCAAAGTATGTAGTGTCAGCTATAATAAAGTCATGCAACTTGCAATTTCATAATCATTGTATCAGAGAAGTGTGCTCCTTTCAAGCCACAGCATGTACAGTTGCACTTCTCCCCAAGGAGAAATGAATGTAAGTTAACAATCATGAAAACAAAACACACACGCACTTGCACATCCAACACACAACAAGCTAATATTAAAACATATGCCTTGGTTTATGGCACAGTTTGTCTACCACATGAAGCCTGCTCCATTATTCAAACACAGAACAACCACATGAAAACATGTTAAGGGAACCCGACAACATGTAAACTTGCTCACCAGAACAGATATACATGCCTATAACTTAATTGCCAAAATATTATGCATCCTTACCATTATGTATAAAAATTGCGTGTAAATAGAAGTATTACTTGCCACCGCGATCCAGTTCAATCTGTAGGTGCTTTTCCAGTCCATTTTTTTATTTGCATTTAAGAACTTGGAGTCCTGGTTTAATAATGGGAAAGGCAGAACTGCAGGTCCCAGAATGCAAAGAAAAGAATATTGCAATGGGTCATATTAGCAAGCATGAAACACACTCATACAAAAAACCACCCTCAGCACACTCCAGCATTCACAGTGTCTCTGATATACATTCCTAGAACATTATACCTTCATCATCTCACAAACCAATCACTTTCACAGGGTGAATACGTGATACGTGAAAATGTAGTTTTGTGTATCAAAGATATATTGAAAACTTGTTTACCAAATTATATGAAATCCTCGTAGCCACCAGCTACAACTCACTGACACTCCCCCATATCACAACATGTCACGATCTATCAGGAAAATCGTTTTGGGATGCAAGTAAATAAATGGGAAATTTCATTTTGCACACTCTACATTCACTTGAATGGCAGCATTTTAGGGTTACTTATTTTGGGATTATAGACCCGCCAGAGATTTCAGAAAACCAAGTACTTTATTGTCTATACCTCTAACACACTGGGCATGTACTTTGTTAGTTTCAAACTCTAACAACACTCAACCTGTGATTGTCTATATATTGGAATTATTTGATGTAACTTCAATTCAAAGCTTCACCCTCCCCACAATTTCATGGAAAGGATTAAGGCAGGCAGTACCCAACACAATTCAATTCAAATGGATAGGGTGGTTTTCTATAGTTGAATTAAAATGAGTTAGATTAAATAAAATGTTCCAAGCGTCCCCCCAGTTGCACCCTCTACCCGCTATGTGAGATGCAGATTAAGGCTTGCAGAACGCCCCACACTTTTGTTGCCATTTGGATTAATCTAATTACAAGGGAGGCCTTGGTTATGGCCATCCAGGGAAACAGCAGGGCTCCTCTGAGGACAGCACAGATCTGGTCAATGGCTTCATTCAAGGGTAGTCCCCAGCACCTATACTTCCTCTGGCTCCTCAAATGGCAGGCCCAGCAAGCTTCTAGATTTCCCAGTCTTCGTCACCCATGCAATGTTTAAGGACTTGATAGCTCCCTGTCTCTCTGCTAGCTGTTCTTAGCAAGAGTCCAGAAGTAGACTACCTCCAGCCATGGAGTGGGAAAGTCAAGGGAAAAATCAAAAGTCCAAATAAAGTTCCCAAGAGTCAAAAAGTTAAAGAAATATCCTTCTCAGATTGAAAACTGATTAGTTATAGGGCTGATGACACTCCATTTTTATCATAATTCCCACGCTATGGATTAGCCAGCTCTCTCCCTCGCCCTCACCCAAAACGCCCACTGCCTGTTGATTGGACAAGGATTTGGGAGGTGTGGATGATGGAGGCTGAGGAAGGAGAAAGATGTATCATCCCAAATTGTACTTTTTAGTATTGCTAAAAATCTAACAACATGGCAGCTACCCTGATTTTTCAGATAACTGCAGCCACATGTATATATTTGAACTCTATATTTTACGGCAAATCAGAAAATACTAATCATATCTCGGCACACCGTTGCTGGGAGGAGCTACCATTTTTATCGATTTACTCCTGAGCGGAAATAGTCACCAATCTGCCCCTTCCTGATTCAATCTTACTTCCATAACCTATTATCACATTAACTTTCCAGTCCCCCAGAATTATGAGAAGGATGGAATCATAATTTTTGTTATAACACAACTTGCATGCATCACACAGGATTCATATTTACATGATACTGATGGGCTTCTTATCCCCTTTAATATTAGTTTAGGATGAGCTTGCTCAGACATACAACCCTCTTTTAATTAAATAAAAAGTTGGCCCAATATTAATCAATGGCAGTGCTTCACATATGCCTCTCAGTTTCAAATAGCACCCACCTATTCCTAAGTTTCATTTCTGTTCTTGTGACCTGACAAAAACATTTGCTTATCAGCAATCTGTTTGATACACAATGTTTGTTCATCCATTAGTGGCTCTGAAGCCCATTCTTAAGGCTGAGTTTGCCCTGAAAAGGTCATTTCTGTTGGCCACTAATGCACAGTTAATGGGAGACATGATCTTAAAGGTAATTTCTGTTGGCTGTGCTATCTACAACTCTGACAATTTGGATCTAAATATCTGCTGTTTCTTTGTATTTCTAACTGAACTAGACCTGATTTTTCTGGGGGTTCCAGCCCAGATCTTGAGTAAACATTTTCAAAGGCACACACATTTCAGTTCAGTGGGGATAACTCCAGCTGCATTAACACTTCAGAAAAGTCAGCTTTAAATCTACAAGATGTGCTTACGTGTAATATTTAACATTATATCTGGGCATGTTGTTTATCATACAATCTTTCTTTACATACGGGTTGGACAGATACAAGTTCACTTTAGGCATTATTCATACATAGGCCAAGGTTACATAGAACATCCAACAAGTAGGCTTTTTCATTTGAATCTAAGTTTATTTGTGAAAAGTAAGTGTCTTTCTCTAAATATGTCACTCTGTGTTGGTATTTTTCACATGCCTATCCTTTCAATGTATATTTTCCTATGTACTGCTGCAGTTTTGATTCTGTCAAAAATGTGCCTTTTCCCAGTTTACACAAAGTCAGCATCTGCAGCACCACATGTTATTTCTTATTCATTGGGCAAGTCCATCAGTGTTAAGCTCTCCCATATATTACCATTCACTTACACACCTGTCCATTTTAGTGGAGTTGGCTAGGCCAATTTCTTTCCTTTTCACTTGGCATTATTTCGGAAATCACAGTTTTGTACTAGCTTTTATATTTCAATGGAACTCCACGTTAGCCACCTTCACTCTCAAAATAGGGACTAAATGGTCTTTCCATCTCTGTCACCCTGGAGCTGTATTTTCACCCCACAAACATTGTGTAACTAAATATATTTGCAAGTGTGTTATTTTAAGGTGCATAGATCACAGTTCAATCTGAATCAAGAAATACACCTAAACATCCTAACACTCATTACCTAACACTCATTAAATTTTATTTAATCCTAACACTCATTACCTAATCACTGGAAATCCTCATACCCACGCTATCACCACCTCACACCCAACACACACTATGTAGCAACATCACAAACAGTTACTATTGATTGTCAACTTCAATGGAATCACCTAGGACTCACAATTAACACCCCAATGATCATATGGCTCAGATTTGAAGTGCATAGAAATACAAACCAAAACATCACACAGCTTTTTAAGGTACTGACCCATTTGGCACTCAGGCATCAATAACGCTATCACAATATTGCCTTATTAAATAGATTTTCCATAATGTGAAGTCCGTCAGATGGAATCCCCTTCACATAATTTAAATGATTCAGAAACACCCATACATCACAGGTTTTATACTGCAGCAACAAATTACCGGATCCATAACAGCACTGGTGTATAAAACCGTGTATACACTTTATAATGACAGCGTGCATATTAAAACTGAATTTCCAACATTTTTTAATTTCAAACAAATTAACGGGATTACCCAAAACATTCAGCAAAATACCCAAGAATACCTAAGTCCATTCTTCCCAAAACAACATATCACTATTCTACAGGTAAACATCCAGCAATAAACAATGACATATAACACACTTATATTAATAACATACATGCATTTACAAAAATATTGTTTTCATTGCCTTAGCAAGAGAAGGCATGTGGCAAACCACACAAAGAAACCACTGGCCAAAACCTGCCCTACATTTTCAACTCTTGATGGAATCAACTCATAACTCATGGTGACATAATCACATCTGGTAAAGTGCCCATCATCAAATATCACATCAAAGCAATCAACAAAAAATGCAACAGTAACAACAGACTCCATTACAGCAACACCAGAGCAAAAAGCAGCAGGGTAAATGAGGCAAAGAAAAGCAGGACCTCTGAGACAAAGAGAAGCATATCATCTGAGAACAAGAGAAGCAGGTCAGCAGAGAAGGAGAAACAGCATAAGAAGTATGAGAAGTCACATGAACATCACTAGCATCATTCCAGAAAGTATGAAGGACAAATCAGTATAACACATAACTGAAGTTTGAGTAAGAAGCATTAGTATAATGAATGGAACACACACTTCCAAATTATAAATCAGAGGGATTGTTAGCATTATAACAACTGTGCATTAGTATGGAAACAGGCAACTACTGTGATTAGTACTAGGTCTTGACAAATGCCTCTAAAACACCCCCATGGTAGAGGACGATATGTTCCTATCTCGAGTACAGTGTGGGTTTTGGGCATTGGCAAACCCACAGTGAATTTATGGAATGCTTTGGAGTCTTGCATGGTTAGTCATCAAATTTCGAAGAGGAGGATATTGTGACCAATAACATATTTATTTGTAGAGTTCATCTAGCAAATGATAGTCCTCTCAGGTGATTGTTGGGTATGCTCAGTTAATGAGAGCCTGCACAGCTCCCGAGGGAGCCCTGCCCATTTCCTGTTCCCGCATAGGTTTTGCCTGGCAGCATACAGCAGATTGCCTCTTGGAAGGTGCTTAGATTTATATTATGGTTTAGTAAGGTTTTGGAGAGTTCTGAAGCATTTTTGGAGGAGTGTTTTGTGTTTCTTGTTGGACATAAGTGTAGTATCTAAAATTTTGTGTATATTTTATAAGTGTTTTGATCCCCTTTGTCTAGGTTTTTGCAGTGTTTGTTATCGTCTTGTGTTTTGTTCCTTTTTTCTTTTTTGCCTGTTCACTTTTTGTACTCCTTTACAAAAAACAAGAACATTTCCCCTCATATGTTTCCCCAAAACACATAAAATGTACTTTCTTTCCAATTTGTTGGTCATGAATTTTTGTATGGTATTGCAGAAGTTGTAGGTTTTAATTGTAGATTGTATAATAGGTTGTAGTTGTAGGTTTTAGTTTTAGGTTGTAGCTCTAGGAATGCTTAGTCTGTCCATTGATTGTCCACTTGTTTATCCTCTTGGGCTTATGATGGTGTTTCTCTGGGTTTTTAGCATTTTTGAGTCCACTTGGTTCACACAGTAGTCCACATGCTAGTGCATTGCCCAAAACAAGAGTGCAGTATCACCTGAGAAACGCCCTATAGCAGGGTATCAGAGCCCAGGTCATGACGCAATGGTTGCTTGTCATGGCGACAGTGACAGGGCTAACGGCAAGGTTTGTTTCAGAAGGAATAGTGTGGTCATATGTTAGAGAGTTTGACTATATATTAGGGAGCTTCAGATTGGTAGCTGAGATGTGGCACAGGGCAGACTATAGAAGCGTTTAGTTGGTTTTGAAATAGATTTAACTAGCATAGTGCATTTTGTTTTTAGTAACTAGCATAGTGTGTCTTGTTTGTAGCAGTGCACAGCATTTCATTTTCTTTGCATGCATCCCACCTTTCAGAAAGGACATTGCCCATCACTTTTTCAGTTCCAAAGGACACACACACATGAAGGGCACTGCATGGCAGTTTTATGGATATTTTGATTTGGGACAGCACACATACACAACCCATTATGTTATGTTTTTATGTTGATATATTGGGGCACCCATTGCTTTTGTGATTCTCCTTTTCTTTTAGCATATAGTGTGTAGCACATGGCACTGCATTACTGTGCATTATGGCTGCAGGGATATTGGGTATTATGCATGTGAACTTTGCCCTTTTTTGTAGATTTCAGGCTAAAATGTAGAGCTGTCATTAGTGTTGGAAGAGAGAATTTGATGGAGATTGTGTTCTCCCCCATAAACAGGCTAACCACTCAGAAATGTGTGAAGAGGGAGATGAGATATTTGCTTGCTTAATTTTTGCAAGGGCAGTGTTTCCCAAGGGACTGTTAAACCGTAATCATATAGTGCCTCCTTGTTATGAATATTGGCCTAAACCCATTTGCGTTACGCAGAAAACTGCGTTCACAAAGTTCCGATTTTGGGTTAACTTTGCTGCCATTTTAAGACTCATCCGCCATTTTGATTTCAACTCATGTTCCATTTTCTAAAATGGTGGACTGTGCTTTTCGACTTGCAGTCGAGCCGAACAACCTTTGAGTTTCGTTAATGTTTAGGTTGACCGAGAGCCGACTGTTTAACCTACGCAAAGAAACCTTGCGCTTCAAACGAACTGTCATTCAAGTGTTGTCAGCACTCACAAGCCTCATCCTCGTATAAACACCAAAACAATGAAGAGTAAACATCGATCGTATGCTTTAGCCGAACTGCATTGTAGTGACTCTTGGAATAAGGCTTACCGTGGATCCGAGAACCTACAGCATCATTGTATTGTCATGGACATGTAAACTTGTTTTAATCCTTTGTATAATATTGTAACATCTGTCATGTGAACTAGGCACAAATTCTAGCCCGTGAAATTATTAACTCGGAGAGAGGCTGGAGAATATTGCAAAAATCGTATAAATATGTCTGTGTTTAAATATCCAGCACTCTCACTCCTCACTGTGTCTGCTAGTACACAATGCGAGGTTTTGGGAGCCAGATAGTAGTAATAAAAGATACTTATATCTTTTCAGCCCGTGATTGGTGTATTTCATTTGTGGTACTAAGCCTCGATATTTCTTTGGTCTTTCAGATGGCGCCCGAATAGGGAGCCTCAAGATTGATGCCCCCTTGTTGAAGAGAAGACGCGGCCATCGGACCGGGATTGGATGGTGAGAAAAAAGGGGGCCCCTTTATATGAGAATTGATACCTCAACTGTACTGTACAATCCGATTGCAGACGGTCCAAGAGGGCATCTTGATGAGGGTCCACATATCGAGGTGGGCAGTTTTGCCGAAATCACCAACCACGAGTGTCCTTTGTCCTTTGTAATCCGATCGGACCTCCTCAGTCCTTTGTAATCAGGTGAGTTGTGCCCGATTGACTAAGTATCCTGTTGTTTGGTTGCAGTTTTGTCCTCATGAGCACAAACAACGCCAGGTAACACCAGTGATCTGACATGCCTGGGAAATTGTCTGCCTGTTTCAGGGGTTTATTCCTCAGAGAGAGACAATCTTTGAAATTTGGCATCCGACACCAAAGGAGGGGTTGCCGGCATGTACTATGTACTGTAAGTACGGCATTGGTAGTATAGTATTCAACTATATTTGGCACAGACAAACTAGACATGCTTCCGAATTTCAATGGCCAGTCAATGGTAGTTTTGAGATTGCCCGAACAGAGTATTTAGAGTCCATACTGTCCATTAACCGTTGGTCAGGTCAATGGCGGTATACACCTTTGACCCTTGGATCTGGGCCAGTCCCTGATCAATGTAGGGAAAGGTTCATCTTGACATGTGGACCCATTTATTTAACTCCCTTAGATCTGTGCAGAGTCTCCATTAGTCATTGCGTTTCAGTATCCCCACTACCAAGTTGTTAAAGGTACTGTGGATTGGATGAATTATTCGACAGGATTCTAAGTTTTTTTATCATCTCTGTGAGTGACTCCATGGACATGAGAGGTAACTGGTATTGCTTCACAAATACTGGAGCCATCTCAGGGTCCGTGGGTATGGTGGTTGAATGTATCTCTGTGCGTCCACAGTCATATGAATCTACTACAAAGATATCCTGAAAATCAAAAAGATTTGTTCTTTGACCATTTGCTTAAAGCCTGGAAAGACCTCAGGCTTGGCAATTTCGGTGGTATCCTGCAATTGGATGGAGAGGTCTCTTGTGATGGTGTTCCTCCAAGGTGGGGAGGAAGGCATTGTTGAATCGGAAACCACCTCATACTTCCTGATGTCACAGGTCACCTCTTCCATACCACAAGGGCAGGTAGAATAAAACCAAGAAATTCCCCCCTTGCCTGGTGAAAATAATTTCTAGAGGGATACCGTCGACGATATTGAAGCAGTCATTTGGGATTCTTCCAATGATCTCATTACCTAAATCAATAGAATAATGTTGGGCATCAATCGCCATTCCAATAAAGGTGTCTGCACCCAAAGTGATACTTTGAGGGTCGGTGTTATGCACCAATATTCGAATAGTGTTGTGTTCTAGGTCAACTAGGGCTGTTGGATGTAAATACAAACCTTGTTGTTGTAGATGATAATTCTAATTTATATAGGCATCCTGGTTTTTGGGGTTCTGTCCGTGCTTAATTTTTAAGGGAATTGTAAATTGTTGCACCTGTCCTGGATGGTAAAATCTTCAATCACTTGAACTTCAACCGCATAAGGCAGCAATTGAGCTGACCGCAATGCGTTCCCAGTGTTTTCAAAGCCTTTGGGGTTACCCCTCAGTCGGGACCAGGCTTTGTTATTAATTAGGTTCAAGTTAATTGCAAATCGATCGAGAATGTCACTGGCTAAGTAAAAGGTGGAGGTGACATCTCTCACAACCCAACAATTATGTTCTATGCATTTGTCACCAATGGAAATGTTTAGCATACACCTGTTAGGCAGGAGATATTTGGAATTGGGAGTTTCAAGGCCCATTTCTCACTTATCAATCAATTTAAATGTAGGAATGGTCTGATCTTTTGGGAGTTTCCTGAATAACGCTTTGCTGATGAAGCTCCTTCCGTTATTAAGGCTAACTCTGGTGAGAGGAAATGGGGAAAATAGCTGTTGACCCTTTATCTGGATGTTGGTCAAACTTTGAGCTGGTTTTTAATTATCTTTTGTCATGGCAGTTGGGTATTCTCTGATTTTGAAATAGTATAACATTTAAGAGTATTCTGTTACAGTGTTGAATGTCACTTAAAACTGGGAGGAAGGTTGATTTTCAATGATGGAGAAGTGTTCCCATTACCCGTTTGTTCTCCTAGAGAGATGATGGTAATGTCTAGGACTTGATTGTTCCTAAATGGAATTCTATTTTCTCAGACCATTATTCAATCATGTTGCATGTGCCATTCAAACTAACATAATTTCTGCTTTGTTGTACTTTGATTAGGAAGTTAGTCTGAGTCCAGAGAACCTTGTTCAGACAGTCAATCAGGGGTAACAACCTTTGAAGGAGATCATTCCCCAAGAGACAAGATGTGTCCTCTGGAGTCACAACTGTCACTGGATGTTGCACCCTTTATCGGCCAATTTTCTAACTCTAGATTTGCAGTCCCTTCGACAGAAATATCCTTCCCATCAACATTTTTGACTTGTCCAGGAAAAGGTGTGATGGGAATTTGGTGGCTCTCCCCCTTCCTGAATTTAGTTGGTCGAGGGCCTTTTTGGATAAGAGCGTGGCTTGTAATCAAGTGTTCACTAGCGCTGAAAATGCACACTGACCCTTTACCTTGACAGGAGTGTACAATCTCCCTTCTCTGACCACAAATGGGCAGAGAAAATGTGCATTCTGTGCCAGCTTGATGGTTAACTGTTTTACATTGAACTCAGACACTGTGTGATCTTGGACAGTTTACTGTGTTGGAGTCTGGGATTCTGTAAAAAAAGATTTTGCACCCAGAAACAGGTGGGATTGGGAAGTCCCCTTGTCCCCTGATTCTTTGCTATCCCCCTTTTCCTAGAGACAGTTACCCAAACCTGTTTAGGGGGAGGATATCTCTGGGATTTCTGGGTCCTCTGGCTGACATTGTTTGGCTTTAAGAGCTTCTTGCTCTGGGTCGCTTTCCATTCCTACCCCATCAAAATCAGGGTCTCTTGGGACCCATTTTTCCTTGGGAGGGATCACTCCATCTCTGAAAGAGAAAATATTCATCCCTGAAAACTACAGGGATTCTTCCACTTCAAAAGAGATGATGCAGACTTCCTCCACAAAGAGGGTTGTCTTTGCCTTTCGATTTCGCCTACTTACCCTCTGCTCTTTAGGTTCCAGCCTTTTGGGGATTGAAGATTCGTGTTCAGGTTAAGAGGTTTCCAAGGGTTTTGTTCCAGTATAAAAGGTGTGGTGCTCATTTATCGACCTCGAAATGATGAAAAGCTGAGTTTGGCCATGCTGGGATTTGAACCTGCCTCGGCAGGTTCTGCACGGATATCAAAGAGAGCGCTCTACTCGCTGTGCTATCTGGCCGGATAGTTTTCTTCCCGTCGTTGCTCCTCCAGTGCACTAGACCCTGGTGTTGAGTTATTCTGGGCAGCAATTTCCAGTTGAGGATTCTGCTGAGCCCTCCACATGTGACCCAGGTCATTGGTTAATTGTTCAACTTTTCTGTTTGGTAGGGAGATCTGGATTCACACCTTTGCTGCTACCGGAACGGGTAGCTGTACCTTCTACCGGAGTAGCTTGAGAATTGGGTGTTTCCCTAATAACCCTCCATCCTAGGTGTCCCTTCTCCTGGATTTGGGAATCTATTGTCCTGGGAGCAGGGAGGGAGAGGAGGATTGAGAGGAGGATTATTATGGAAATTAGGGTTTGGAGGGTATCTGGGAAAGAAGCTTAGGTTGCAGGCTGGAGTATTTCTTCCCGCCTGAGGGAAGTTTCGAGGGATGTTTTGAGGGAAGTTTCCTGGGGCAGTACCTACCTGGTTGGGCCCCCATTTCTGTGCCGGGGGAGTGAAGACATAGCCCAGGATGGGTATGTTACCCTTGAATCTAGGACTGATGTAGGTGTCCGGGTCGGATGAAGTGCTGGTCTGGTATCCTGCCTGGCTACCACCCAATTGGCGTGGATCCAAGGGTCTCCTCTTCCTCTCATTCTGCTGATTGGCTGGAGGAGTATTTCTAGAACCCTCATATACAATTCCAATGTGGGAATATTTTTTACCTCTGCTACCTTTACTTCGTCAGATATGTTTGATGGTTTCGGGGTTCCATCACCCAATCCAGGGTCCTAGGCTCATGGAAATGCCTTACTAAATGGGTCATTATGTATTTTGGGAGTGCGCAAAAATATGTGTTGATGAACTCCCGGCTATTGGTGTCCACCCGCCTAGACGTCTGTGCAAATGCTTGTTTCAGCTCATGCACAAACTCACTAGGCACTTGGGCTTCCCCACACTGCAGGTTGTATGCCGCCTTGTGGATCTCCTGTGGGTTACGATGGATTGAAACGTGTTTAAGAATGGCTGCCTTATATGTGTACCATTTTTGGTGATCTTGGCCCTCAAAGAAGCTTTAGTATTCTGGGTAGAATGTCCTTTTAGCAAATTCATATCATTTTGAATTCCAAATGATGGCATCATTTAGTCATACAGCTTGAAATGCTCCCATACAGAGTATTTTGCATTCTTATGGTAGGGAGTCATGAAGATTTTTATGGCATTTATCTGCCGAATTGGGTCTTTCACCTGACCTTTCTTCTGTTTGGTAGACTTCCATTTCTGCTGCACTCATCCTTTGACTCAGAGCTGCTCCTGTTGGTGGTCCATTCCCTGTCCTCTAGGTACTCCCTACCTCTCTGAGACCAGGAATACCTCCCAAAACTGCAGGGTCTGGACTCTTCTTTCCTGTGGTGCTGTGGGCTCTCAGGGTCATTTCCCTTGCATTCCCCTTTTTGCACCAGGGAGTACTCATTCTCTTCATCCCTCCTTCCTGGGATGGTGGGGAATTAACCCCACCTCCATGAATGTGTGGATGTGTTTAAGATGCTCTTTAGAGGGCTAAACTTCTTCTCATTCTGTAAAGTGGACCAGGAGTCCCCTTTATAACTTCATTTTCTGCCAGTCCAACTTCCTGATTTTTTCAACATAGGAGCCCTCCTGGTCAGAAGTACATGCCAGAGTATTTTTAAATTCCCAAAGACCACCGGTCTGGGCCCCTTCCCTTCTACTTGGTAACCCTGAATGCTCATCGATGTTGGATAAGGACTGGCCTTCTGGATCAGTTTGACTAAGCCTTGTTCAGTCCAGCTGTCTCATGTTTCCCTGATGTTGAGAAGTGATATGCATGAATGAAATCAGATGAACTCTGTACATATGAGGGGAGGATTTGGCTTCAAGTCCCTGATAATGAAGTCATCACTCCATAATCAGTTGGTACTTTTCCATATCTTGACTGGTTGTGGTGCCTCAAAGCCTGTTTGTTTTTGGCAATTTTACTTTCCAACCTCTCACATTTATTTTTCCCTGTCCATACCCATTGGTGGTATGCATTGGTCTGAGTTTTCAATTCTGATCCCAGTGTTTGAGTGACTTGAGTGACTTCTAGCACTTTACTTTGTGCCCTTAATCTGTCTCTTAGTCCCTTGTTCTCTTCTTCTGTGAGACTTGCATTGTCTGCACATATTCAGAGCGTTTCTTTTGCAGGAGACTAATATTCTCCCCTTGCGCAATTTTGGACTGTGTTGCCTGCTCTAGGTCAATCTCTGCCTGTCTCACATGTTTCATTAATTGTGCATTTTGTAGCCCATTTTCAGTCAGTTCCTGAGAAAATGACTCACTTGTCTCCAGGTACCACCATAACTGACGCACTTCCTGAAACAGGTCACTACTGTTTTGATTTACTTTGTTATTTTCTTCCCTCAACTGCTCTCTCTGCTGTTTCAAGATGTTCAGATCTTGGAGCATCTGATCGAACTCACCCTGAGAATCAACCCGCTTAATAATTAACTGGCTATTTTCAGCTTTCATTTGTTTTATCTGTGATTGGAATATGAACATGTCCTCCAAGCAGGCTCTACTCTGAGCAACCTGCTAATTTCATTTATGTTGACTTACACTGAGATGTTCAACACATTCTTTATACTCCCCTTGTCGTGCAGAAAATTGAGCTTCTCGCTCTAAATATTTTCCTGGCTGTGTTTTCAACTGATCTTTTAGCTGTTCAATAATATTTTCTAATTTTAGCTCTAAGTTTTGGCTCTGTTGCACTTTCGCTTCTAATTGTTTCAGCTCTTAGCTGGGCTTAATTCAAAATCCTAGCCTGGTTTGGGACAGAGGCCACACTATTCTAGCGTCTTTCTTCCATGATCAGTATATGACAATACAGGTATGCTATGAGCTGAGCCATATTAATTTTTTCATCTTTGCTGATATGTGTCATGTAAAGGTTTTCCAAGGCCTGATGCAACAGCCCATTGTCCTGCCACATGTCCACATTTGCAAACAGAGGTAAACTCCTGCATCATTCTGGCTTGCCACATTTCATGTTCTTGTCCTACCCATTCACTTTAATAAACAACTTGGATTGGAGGTGGTTCCTGGCCATAGTGATTTCTACGGTGATCATTCTGAAATGTTTCTGCACCTTATATACTCTCTTTGCAAGGGCAACAGCCTCAACCCTGTTCCTACTTAGTTTCCACTCAAAAGCACAACTCAGAATCAACACTGTTTTATCGCTACACCAACCTGGAACCCAGGGTACAGGTCTGATGGCACCTTAACAATGCAACACACGGTTCCATCTACTGCAATGCAATTATACCCAAATGAATAATCTGCTGCTAATGCACTGTCACACGTGTAGACTCTCTCTAAATCCCGGCCACAAGCCCACAGCTTTGTCATGATTTAGTAGGCAGTCACTCTCAACTCAGGGAGATCCTTCCCCCTCAAGAAGGGTGGCGCACACCCAAAGTGCTTATACAGATTCAACTTTAGTGAGACCTCCAACCTATCTTGCACCACCCCAGCAAATACCCTCTGTACCACCAATGAGCTAGAAACCAGGCCGTTGTATAGTGAGAATATTTATATATTTAAGTTTTGAGAAAGAACCATAGAGCAACCAAAACATCAGTCACCAACACTGTAGCACAACACAATATCACAATTTCAAATTACTTGCACAAATTGACTGACTTGTATTTCTAATACACTTACAGATACTACAACACACAAAAGGAAAACTTTAGAGGATTAACATCAAAACACACACAGAGGATTTCTTGCACATTAAGAATTATGAAATTTGAAACAACCCACAGTTGTTGCTTGGGGTTATCACAATGCTCTTCTCTCCCAACAAGACCTACCCATTGGCATCAGTTACATATGACCTCTGTATTTGAAGGCAAGGTACAGGGAGTTGGAATACAGTAGCAAAATAATGTTGGCTTATTATTAAGAAGGCAGGTTTTGAAAAATAGACACAATGAAAACATTGTTTTGGTTTTTTATTTGAAAGGCGAAGTTTAGGAAAGGAACTCAATGTAAAATTGTTTTGGCCTTTTTATTTACATAAAATGTAGGCCTTGGGAAAATCGTTTTTGGGATGCAAGTAGGTAATTGGGAAATGTTGTTTCGCACACTCTACATTTACTTGAATGGCAGCATTTTAGGGTTACGTATTTTGGGATTATGGACCCCTCTTCTGTACAGAAGACAGGGTTTCAGAAAGGTAGAGTCACACAAGTACTTTATTGTCTATTCAGGCTCTAACCCACTGGGCGTGTACTTTGTTAGTTTCAAACTCTAACAACAGTCATCCTGTGATTTTGTATGGGAATTCATTGATTTAACTTCAATTTAATGCACTAAGGATCTACAAAGCTTCCCCCCTCCCCACAAATTAATGGAAAGGATTAAGGCAGGCAGTATCCAACACAATTCAATTTAATTGGATAGGGTGGTTTTCTATAGTGGAATTAAATTGATTTAGATTTAATAAAATGTTCCAAGGGTCTCCCCAGTTCCACCCGCCCTACCCGCTATGCGAGATGGAGATTAAGGCTCGCAGATCCCCCCACACTTTTGTTGGCATTTGGATTAATCTACTTAAATGAGAGGCCTTGGTTACGGGCATCCAGGGAAACAGCAGGGCTCCTCTGAGGACAGCACAGATCTCATCAAAGGCTTCATTCAAGGTCATCCCCAGCACCAAGACTTACTACGGCTCCTCAAATGGCAGGCCCAGCAAGCTTCTAGAAGTCACAGTCTGAGTCTCCCATGCAATGTTTAAGGATTTGATAGCTCATTGTCTCTCTGCTAGTTGTTCCCCGCAAGAGTCCAGAAGTAGACTACCTCCAGAAATAGAGTGGGAAAGTCAAGGGAAAAATCATAAGTCCAAATAAAGGTCCCAAGAGTCAAAAAGTTTTAAAAATATCCTTCTTAGATTGAAAACTGATTTCTTATAGGGCTGATGACACTCCATTATTATCATAATACCCATGCTATGGATTGGCCAGCTCTCTCCTTCACCCAATGTGCCCACTGTCTGTTGATTGGACAAGGAGTTGGGAGGTGTGGATGATGGAGGTTGAGGAGGAGAAAATTGTATCATCCCAAAATAACTTTTTACTATTCCTAAAAATCTAACAACATGACAGCTACCCTAATTTTTCTGATAACTGCAGGCACATGTATATATTTGAGTTCTATATTTTAGGGCGAGTCGGAAAATACTAATCATATCTCAGCACCCCCTTCCTGGGAGGAGCTACCATTTTTATCGATTTACACCTGAGCCGAAATAGTCACAAATCTGTCACTTCCTAATTCAAACCTTTCTTCCATAACCTATCATCACATTAACTTTCCAGTCCCCCGGAATTATGAGAAGGCTAGAATCATAATTGTTGTTATAACTCAACTTGCATGCATCACACAGGATTCATATTTACATGATACCGGTGGACTTCTTACCCCCTTTAATATTAGTCGAGGATGAGTTTGCTGGGACATACAATCCTCTTTTAATTAAAGAAAAGGTAGCCCAATGTTAATCAATGGCAGTGCTTCACATATGTCCCTCAGTTTCAAATATCTCCCACCTATTCCTAAGTTTCATTTCTGTTCTTGTGACCTGACACAAACATTTGCTTATCAGCAATCTGTTTGATACACAATGTTTGATCATCCATTAGTGGCTCTGAAGCCAATTCTTAAGACTGAGTTAGCCCTGAAAAAGGTCATTTCTGTTGGCCACTTATGCACGGTTAATGGGAGACCTGATCTTAAAGGTCATTTCTGCTGGCTTTGTTATCTACAACTCCCACAATTTAGATCTAAATATCTGTTGTTTCTTTGCATTTCTAACTATACAAGACCTGCTTGTTCGGGGGGTCCCAGCCCAGGTCTTGAGTGCACATTTTCAAAGGCACAAACATTTCTGTTCAGTGGGGAAAACACCAGCTGCATTAACACTTCAGAAAAGACAGCTATAAATCTACAAGATGTGCTTATGTGTAATATTTAACATTATATCTGGGCATGTTGTTTATCATACAATCTTTATACACATATGGTTTGGACAGATACAAGTTCACACATAGGCCAAGGTTACATAGAAAATCCAACAAGTGGGCTTTTCCATTTGAATCTCAGTTTATTTGTGTCTTTCTTTCAAATCTGTCACTCAGCCTTCGTATTTTTCACATGCCTATCCTTTCAATTTATACTTTCCAATGTGTACTGCTGCAGTTTTGAACCCGTCAAAAAGGTGCCTTTTCCCAGTTTACACAAAGTCAGCATCTGCAGCACACCACATGTTATTTCTTATTCATTGGGCATGTCCATCAGTGTTAAGCTCTCCCATATTTTTCCCATTCACTTGCACTCCTGTCCATTTTAGTGGAGTTGAGTAGGCCAATTTCATTCCTTTTCACTTGGCATTATGTCGGAAATCACTGTTTTGTACTGGCTTTTATATTTTAATGGAACTCCACTTTAGCCACCTTCACTCTCACAATAGGGACCTAGCATGGTCTTTCCATATCTGTCACCCTGAAGCTGCATTGTCACCCCACATACATTGTGTAACTAAATAGATTTGTAAGTGTGTTATTTTAAGGTGCAGAGATCACAGTTCAATCTGAATCAAGAAATGCACCTAAACATCCTAACACTTATTACCTAATCACTGGGAATCCTCATACCCACTCTATCACCTCCTCACACCCAACAACACACTATGTAGCAACATCACAAACAGTTACTATTGATTGTCATCTTCAATGGAATCACCTAGGACTCACAATTAACACCCCCATGATCATAAGGCACAGATTTGAAGTGCATAAAAATACAAACCAAAACATCACACAGCTTTTTAAGGTACTGCCCCCTTTGGCACTCAGACATCACTCACTCTATCCCAATATTGCATTATTAAAAATTGATTTTCCATAATGTGAAGTCAATCAGATGGAATCCTCTTCACTTAATTCAAATGATTCAGAAACACCCATACATCACAGGTGTATACTGCAGCAACAAATTACCTGATACATCACAGCACTGGTCTATAAAACCATGCATACACTTTTTAATGAAAGCATGCATATTTAAACTGAATTTGCAACATTTAATAATTTCAAACAAATTAAAGGGATTACCCAAAACATTCAGCAAAACACCCAAGAATACATAAATCCATTCTTCCCAAACCAACATATCACTATTCTACAGGTAAACATCCAGCAAAAACAATGACATATAACACACGTATATTAATAACATACATGCATTTACAAAAATATTGTCTTCAATGCCTTAGCAAGAGAAGGCCTGTGGCAAACCGCACAAAGAAACCACTGGCCAAAACCTGCTCTACATTTTCAACGCTTGATGGAATCAACTCATAACTCATGGTGACGTAATCGCATCTGGTAAAGTGCCCATCATCAAATATCACATCAAAGCAATCAACAAAAAATGCAACAGTAACAACAGACAATTGTGCCTCCACTACAGCAACACCAGAGTAAAAAGAAGCAGTGTAAATGAGGCAAAGAAAAGTAGGACCTGTGAGACAAAGAGAGGCATATCATCTGAGAACAAGAGAAGCAGGTCAGCAGAGAAGGAGAAACAGCATAAGAAGTATGAGAAGTCTCATGAACATCACTGGCATCATTCCAGAAAGTATGAAGGACAAATCAGTATAACACATAACTGAAGTTTGAGTAAGAAGTAAGAAGTATTAGTATAATGAATGGAACACACACTCCCAAATTATAAATCAGATGGATTGTTAGCATTATAACAACTGCGTATTAGTATGGAAACAGGCAACTACTGTGATTAGTACTAGGTCTTGACAAATGCCTCTAAAACACCCCCATAGTAGAGGACGATATGTTCCTATCTCGAGTACAGCATGGGTTTTGGGCATTGGCGAACCCCCAATGAATTTATGGAACGCTTTCAAGTCTTGCATGGTTAGTCATCCTATTTCAAAGAGGAGGATATTGTGACCAATAACATATTTATTTGTAGGGTTCATCTAGCAAATTATAGTCCTCTCAGGTGATTTTTGAGTATGCTCAGTCAATGAGAGCCTGCACATCTACTAAGCAAAGTTAATCCCGCTATAGAGGACCCTGCTCTTTTCCTGTTCCCACATAGGTTTTGCATGGCAGCATACAGCAGACTGTCTCTTGGGAGGTGCTTAGATTTATGTTATGGTTTAGTAAGGTTTTGAAGAGTTTTGAAGCATTTTGGAGGAGTGTTTTGTGTTTCTTGTTGGACATATGTTTAGTATCTTAAATTGTGTGTATTTTTTTATCATTGTTTTGTTGCCCTTTGTCTAAGCTTTTGCAGTTTGTGTTATCGTCTTGTGTTTTGTTCCTTTTTTCTTTTTTACCTGTTCACTTTTTGTACTCCTTTACAAAGAACAAGAACATTTCCCCTCATATGTTTCCCCAAAAACACAAAAAAATGTACTTGCTTTCCAGTGTGTTGGTCATGAATTTATGTATGGCATTGCAGTAATTGTAGGTCTTAGTTGTAGATTGTATAATAGGTTGTAGTCGTAGGTTTTAGGTATAGGTCCTGGCTCTAGGATTGCTTATTCTGTCCAATGATTGTCCACTCGTTTGTCCTCTTGGGGTTATGATCGTGTTTTCTGGGTTTTTAGCATTCTTGAGTTTACTTGGTTCACACAGTAGTTCACATGCTAGTGCATCACCCACAATGAGAGTGCAGTATCACCAGAAAAAAAGCCCCATAGCAGAGTATCAGACCCCAGGTCATGACGCAATGGTCGCGTGTAATGGCAGCAGTGGCAGAGCTAAGGGCAAGGTTTGTTTCAGAAGGAATAGTGTGGTCATATGTTAGAGAGTTCGACCATATATTAGGGAGCTTTAGATTGGTAGCTGAGTTGTGGCACAGGGCAGAATATAGGAGTGTTTGGTTGCTTTTGAAATAGATGTAACTAGCATAGTGTATTTTGTTTTTAGTAACTAGCATAGTGTGTCTTTTTTTTTAGCAGTGCATAGCATTTCATCTTCTCTGCATGCATCCCACCAATCAGAAAGGACATTGCACATCACTTTTTCGGTTCCAAAGGACACACATACAAGCAGGGCACTGCATGACATTTATATGGATATTTTGATTTGGGACAGCACACATACACAACCCATTATGTTATGTTTTTTATGATGATAAATTGGGACACCCATTGTTTGTGTGATTCCTCTTTTCTTCTAGCATATAGTGTGTAGAACATGGCACTGCATTACTATGCATTATGGCTGCAGGGCTATTAGTTATTATGTAGCCGATTGTTGGCAGAGTGTGGCTGCCTATCCTCTACTACGGTCTGTTCCTGTGCTGCTTCTGTCCTGCTTTGTGTCATTTCTGTATCTATTGAAGGAGGCGGCTACCATCTTTTAAAAAGTGCCCTAGGACGTGGAGTGTCCGTGGTGTGTTGGCAGAGTGTTAGCAGGAGGGTAGCAGAGGGTCACAGAAAGCCAACATGGATCTGGCTTCCATCATCCGTGCTACCAACCCTGCCCTCCGCACTCGTAGCTGCACAAAATGCCTCCAGTTGGACTCAGAGGGAGAGGGAACTGGTACTCAGCCCCCCATGCATTCTTTGCGGTGATGTGTCCCTGAGCAAACATCGACATGTGTCAAGAAGTGCAGGAACTTCATGATTTCACCCCAAAATATCAGCGATAACAGTGGAGTGGAGGACGCATCTCCACGGCAGAACCCTCTGACTCCCCTGAGGCTGTCAAGGATATGGAAGACATGGAAACAGCCCATTTGACCATCAAAGATCAAGATACGTAGACCCAGTACCTATTGCTGTTCCATCACCAAGCCCCCCCACGATCGCTTCTCCCATTAGTGGCCCCCCACCTTACCTTGAGGCTGGTGGTGCCTGCTTCTCCTCTCGGTCGCCCCTGTGACAGATGTTTTCTGCAGAGCCTGCCATTGTGCTCACTTGTGTGCATGCACTCTGCGACGGTGACAGCGGTGCAACGCTGAGGGAGCTGGGGAGTGTACACGGATCACAGGGGGATTGTTTGGAGCAGGCGTCCTTACCAGATAGCATGAATGCCACTAATCCACAAGGAAAGTGTAATTAAACGAGACATGGACCTCCTTTTTAAGCTTGGAGTCTCCTATCGATGTTGATGATGTTGGATACTTCACGGACAGCACCTTTGACTGTTTGCCAACCAAGGAAATTATAACCATAAATAACCATGAGGAGGTTGAAACAAACATACTGAATCTATCTGAAATACCAAAGACCTTTCCTTCACCTAAGCTTCCAATATTGAATGTATTTTTAAGCAACTCTCCGGAATCCATGGAAACAAGTGCCAACGAAGCAGTTAGCCATGGAGTACCAAAGGTTACATAAGCACTCAAAACAGGTGAGAAAAATGGCCCTTCAAAGCTTTCCTTGGCAAAAGGTTTACCACCACAGCATCAAAAATTAAACAAATTCCGACAAAAGCAGAGAACTAAATCTTTGTCGGACCTGAAATCGATAAGGTGGCATTTCATGCTGAAGGATAAACCAATGATAGAACTGAGAAAGTCAAATGAAAAACAAAAGGTGGTGACCATCGTCTAAGCAGAAAACAATACCCGGCGAGAGGTAACAGATAAAGAGATCCTGATAGCCTCGGGCAAATGTGACCAAAGAATAACAACTGATAACACTGATAAACTTGTGATGGAAATTCCAAATATTGGAGAACAAAATCCACGTAGTGAAAAACTGCACATAGAAGGACCATTGACACCAAAAGAAACAACGGAGGGCGTAACAGATAAAACTAAAAGAGACGCATTACCTGCGCTTGCCATAGTGGATGCCGAAGAAGGAGTTAGCTCACCCACAAAGAACCAATTATTCAAAAACAACATGCCAGTTGGCCGGAGAGAAAAGTGCCTGATAGACAAAACTGAATTAAATAAATCTACAACTCAAATGGTACCAGGAAAAAAAATCAAAGAAAATAAAAGCTCGGTCACTTGAAGAACTAAACTTGACAAAACCCATACCAGAACAATGTTGCCCCCCCGGATTCAAATAAAATGGCTCTAACACTGTTGCAACAGGTTCAATGCACTTAAGAAGATGAGGAAATGTCCACAAGCAAAGAAGAAGAAAGAGGTGTAGGCAAAATCAATTGGTAAAGAGACAACAAAGGCATCGTAAAGGACAAGAACAACAGGAACCGCCGTCTCAAACGGAGAAATTTGCAAATCTTCAAGCAGCAGTGGGTTCAATGTTAACAATCACGTTGGCAACTTTCCTTAAACTTTGAGGCCTTACATGAAAACTACAAGGACCAAACAACTCTGTTGGCACTCATGCTGTCAAAATTGATCTTTATTGAGGCTTACATAGAGGCAACCAAAGAACGAAGAAACTGAGAGAAAGACTCTGAAAACGTTTTTGTTAAAACTTTGATAAACCTCATGGAGGATGCTCGTCAAGACAAACGAGCTGCTCTAAACAGCTTTAGCGATATACTAAACTTATTAAGAATGGACTTGCAAACAAAAAGACAGAGCGAAACTCAAATACAAGAAAAAAGTGCAAATTGTGGAAATTCATGTGCTCAAGAAAGCACACCTGAAAAATATCTGTCTATGAGAGATCAGTTAAAGTTCACGATGGGAGAGAAGGGTGAGGGCCTCAGAAAAGAGCTATCCTCGCAGAATGAAATGAGAATTTCTGGGGTGGAGATTCTCGTTACGGCTCTTTTAGGAGAAAGTACCGACTTAAATAAATCTGCTCCTGTCTGTACACATGCCAACCAAACTTCGGATAAAGACACACATGCCCAAATGCCAATTTTTATGGTGCCTTTGGAATCTCAGCGCACTCAGGAGAAAAGTAGAGTCGAGGAAAACTAGTTCCTAAACACACACAACCGCTCTAGATTCTATTTGAGACTGATAAGCATCCATTGGAGCAAAATGGAAAAGACATGGGTGCGAGAAAGAAAACCACGCAATACAAACAAAAAAAACTAAAAACTTACCGCTGGCCAAAACAACGTCAAACGGCAGAACAAGAAAGTTCATTCGTAACAGATCATTCATTGTGTGACTTTAACTGATAGTGAAAATAACAAAGTTGCCAAGCTTTGCATCAAACTCAGTCTGATACAGAAGCGCTGGTGTCAGTAACAAGATCCAGTGGTGTGGTATTGGTGAGTCTTGGCAAATACCCTCACAGATTAAGTAATGCCTTACAACCCTTTCTTTCGTAGTCTTTCCCTACACATTATATCTCAGACACACATTGTTGATTAACAAGTTAAAATGCCTTTGATGAAATCCACTTGTTAGAGGCAATTTACACTTCATATGATTTCACCAAATTTCATAAAGGTTTTCTTGCATTGATCTTGTTATGTAGTTTTAACTTGATATGGACTGTTAGGTTCTCTAGGTTACTTGCTTACTTTACAAACCCTCCAGTTTATAGCGATTTTGCGATCCCGCAAAATGCCACGAAAAACGGCAGTTTTTGCAAAAAAAGCAAAAACAGCAGTTTTTTCCAAAAACACCCAAATAAATGTCCATTTTAGAAAAAAAAAATTATATTTTTTAAAAACTTTTTTAAAAAGGCGCTCAACTCTTATTATGTGGACTCAAGAAATGAAATGCGCAAGCACATTTCATCACTTGAGCAAAAAAAAAAAGAGCTGTCCGATCTACAAAGGACATCTGAATGGACGCTTCTTATATGCGCCTATTCAGATGTCCTTTTTCACTGCTTTTCGCAAATCGGGGGGGCGTTTCTGCGCATTTAAAAGCACATCCCAAATTGACAAGGAAGATGTGCTTTTAAATGTGCAGAAATTGTAGGCCTCTCTATGCGCCTACGTGCACGAGGTGTGACACTGCTTTACAGGGTCTTTACTAACCCTGCTGACTCATGCAATACTTTAAAAAAAAAAAAGATTTAAGTGTGACAGCTGCTGTCTCACTTGCATTTCTGTTCCCCAAATGGGATGGAAATGTTTTTTTTTTTTTGTTACATTTTACAGTGGCAGGAACCTTAAGGGCCAGTCACAGTGAAATGCACGGGAGGCCTGTAGACCATTGTCGGGAAAGCGTTTCTAACACAGACGTATTCAAGGTGGCTGGCCAGCGCATCATTTGCGCTACAGCTCTGGCCCGTGGAAATGCGCAGGTCACCTTTGAGATTAAGGTGGCCTGCTCATTTCCAAAAATGGCTCATCTAAAAACAGCACATCTTCTGCTCTATTTTTAGGTGGCCCATTTTTTGAGGACAAAATCCCGAGTTTTCTTCAAAAATTGAAAAATGGTCACAATATGTGAGAGAAAGGAGTGAGAGGGGAGTGATGGGTGAGCTGCGGAGTCGTAGGCAAGAAAGCGAAGGGAGATCAGAGGGAGAGCTGTGGGTCAGAGGGGGAAGCAGTGGGCAAGAGAGCAGAGCGGGTGCAGTGGGGCTGTGGGCCAGAAATCAGAGAGAGTGGAGGTACAGAAAGTGGAAGGAACGTAGTCTCTGGGGTAGTAGTGGGCTGCAGATTGGGAGAAAGGATGAGGGAAGAGTGTGATAGAATGGGAGAAATGATGAAAAATGCAGAAGTAGCATGGAAGAATGAAGGACTGTATACTGCGGGAGCAATTGGGGAGCGTACAGTGTGAGTTGGGAGTATGATTTGGAGTTTGGTTGGGACTAGAGAGAGCAAATTGTGACTTGACAAAGGGACAGAGCATGTGAGTATGTGTATGACTGAGCGTGGGGTTCAAAAATACAAGTTGTGATGGGAAATTGGTGAGACGTGTGAGGTGTGTGGGGTGAGAGTTGTGTTGGTGTTTGCGGGATTGGGGAACATAGAACGGGAACATTTTCAGCTTTACAACTGATAATGATTAATAACGTTAATAATATTAAATAGGCATGCACATTGAACCAAAAAACATAGCCAAAACAAACACTGTTCTGCCAAGCCAGAGACATCTAGGACTTTTCCTATTTGATATAAAAGATACATATATTGACACCCTGGCTCTCTTGTAGCCTTGCACACAGGCGCTTTCCTGCAATGTACCAATCGTGCACCCTCCAGTCAATAGAAATAGTGCTGCAAAAATGCCACCATAAATAATGGTTTGTGCTGCAAAATTTGCCATTTCATGCCACAAAATCCTGGAGGGTCTGACTTTAATCAAAGGAAAGAAAATTCAAAGTGCATCACTTGTACATTAACCTTGTTTATGCTTGTGATCTAGCACTTTGTAGACACCACATGTCAGTTTTTTCTTTATGTATGAATATTCATGGGGATGGTCAGAGTCAGATATTAGGTGACCCTACAAAGGCAAACGTTCCTAAAGTCATTGATTCCTGGTTCCACATCGGTCTTTGCAATATTCCCATAAGAGCCCTTAAAGAAAGATGCAGCAGTGCACATCCGGAGAGTACTGGAATTAGAAACATTTGCAGGGTGCACCATCACGGAAATCTGGATCCAATTGCACTACATCATCAATGGGTAACTATAGTTTTAGAAAATTCAAGATCCTAGCAAAATGACGCACCCACTAAACAGGAGGGAATGTAGCATGGCTCTATCATGTTCAGTGGTACACATACCTCTTTTAAAGAAAAAAAGCAAAATCAATGCCAATGTTAGTACTGTCATGTTAATTTAGTAACGCCCTCTTGGACCATCCATAATTGTTGAACCACATGGCATTCTGAGCCAGTTATGCCAGCCAATATCTTTGTTACAGGTAACCCTAATTTACGGCTAGAGACACAAGACAACACACATGCATCTTCTCTGAGAGAACATGGCAAGTGGGCTTCACACACATAGATTAGATGCCAACTTTTCATGAAACTGCCACCTCACAACACCAACATGTCCCCTTTGCTCTGGTCTGACCATCAACTGATTCAAGGATTTTTGAGAGTTCAAGGAAAGTTCACTCCCAATCCCACAGACCATCTTAACCCTGCACTACCATTCAGACTGGAAATTAAAGTTACCAAGATCCTCCTGCCCATTTCTAGCAACTACAACACAGATTCCACTGCCCTAAACAAAATCTTTCAGACCATCCAGTCAGATGGCTCAACATACGCTCTGTCTAAATGACGAGAAAATGGAGCTGGTCCTCATTGGTTCAAAAACACATCAAAACAAACTTAACAATTACTTAAAATCCTTTGCCATTGATGGTACCATTATTCCAGTCTCAAAATAAATACAAACGCTGGGAGTTTATCTGGACTCCTCGCTTTCACTAATGAGACATGTAAACGCCATTTTCTTTGCGTCAGCATAAACCCCAAAACTCATTAACGCCTGCAGACCTTTCCCGACAGCTGAAAGTTGCATCATGATTGCCAGAGCCCTCATTCTTCCCAGTATAGACTATTGTATTGCCCTATTTGCAGGCTCTACCACAAGGAACACAACAAAAATACAAATCGTACAGAGTAACGCACTAAGCGCAGCTCTAAACATCACACAAAAAGATTACATATCTCCAGCCAGGCAGAAGGGCCACTGGTTACTGGTTTGCAAGCTCATCTTGTTCAAAACTGTGTCACTAACACACACATGCTTGTCAAACACAGTCCCAGATAATTAGGTAGTCCATTTTTCAAATCTCAGTGCAGCAGACCTACACGGGCTGTCCACTTGCATCTCCTATCCATCCCCAGATTCAACCTTCAAAAATCAGGGGGCAGCAGCTTCCCAGTCATGGCCCCCAAAGCACTGAATGGTCTTCCGCTCTCCCTAAGATCGGAATCTTCCTTCTGGTCATTCTGAAAAGGCCTCAAAACATGGCTATTCATGTAAAAACCTTACCCTTATGAAGATACCTCACTCCTGTATACTCAAGTCTGTATAACTCTAATGTGTTGTATTTCATTACGTTTTATTATTCCTCTATGTACCCTTCTTCTGCTGTTTTCAGGGCCCAGTTGCCCTCTGGTTTGGTGCGCTTTCCAAATGTCCAAATAAATAAATAAATAACTTTTAAACTTGATCTTGGCGGTTCAAAAAGCTGCCCTGCATAAAAATACCATGCAGAAGGAGAATTTTAACTGTGGCCAGATTAGGGCAATTGGAGCCACCAAACCCGAAGGGATCAAGGACAAAGAATCAGATGTTAACTATTTTCTGCTCTTACAATAATGCCTCAGTCAATGAAGAATATATTAATTTGCTCATATTTTCAGAAACAAAGTTGAAAGACCTTAAACCCTGTGTCAATGATATACAATTTACCGTAGCTGTACCTACAGTACTCGTATTTACTTAGGCAATAGACGCTTTTTCAAATGAGGTGTTAAAATGCTTTTAAAAGTTGTCAATTGTGTTGAACATAGAAAGGTTGAAGTGCACTGAACAATCTTAGTAACAAAGCGAAAGTAGACACTTCTTGGCATGCACCATAGGTTTTATTTACAATGCTGT
This sequence comes from Ambystoma mexicanum, assembly GCF_040938575.1. NCBI lineage: Eukaryota > Metazoa > Chordata > Amphibia > Caudata > Ambystomatidae > Ambystoma > Ambystoma mexicanum. The sequence goes on from NC_090928.1 coordinate 1,012,916,870, forward strand.
CCTTTGGTTAGAACAATCTTAAACTGAACAGACATACGCAATTCAAAGAATAATACACCCCTTTGTCCATAAGAAGATTAAATCCATCCTCAAAGAAACCAGGGAATTCCTCTGCATTTTCAATGAATGTTCATCTCCACTTAACCAACTCCACAAGACTTGATCAGCACCTTTTCACCTCCACAAGACTTGACCAGCACCTTTTCACTATTCCTGGATAGAAGGTAGCTCAGATCTGATCTTCAATCCATTATTGTTCAATGAAACAACCTGCATTAACATTGGCAGCCCAACGAGCACCTGTCAGAAACCTCTTATAATTTGTCCTTGCATCAGAGGAGTTGATTTTCAAGATCGAGGGCTGGCAAACAACCACAAAAGACCATGTTTCTCAGTGCTTGGCTATTGGCATAGTAACTACAGCACTTAGATTTCTATTGCAGCTTTGAGCCTCACTTACAGCAGGGTTTGCCTTACGCAGACACTATTGTTTGAATTGTATCCATAGCATTTTACTGTTGAACTGAGTCCTCGTGTGCCTGCAGCCAATCCTGCTGTGTGTGCCGCATAACTGTTAAATAGATCAGACTGAGCTAGTCTGCAACAAACACAGTAATAAGCTTTTGGGAATTGTTTTCTTGTGGTAAACACAGAGAGAAAAGCAGTCTCAGAGGAGTTACCTGAGTAAGCTCTGTGTGGGAACTACACTCCCTATAAATCTTCCCTGCCACATATCTAGAAACGTCAAGTGCTTCAGTGTCGGCACTTCTTGGACAGGCCGGTCTTCGGTGGTCATCGCCATGCATTGGCTTCTTGGCAGCACTCTCTTTCGCCAAATAGGTAACCCCTTTATTGTTGTAACTCCATTACACTCCCTTTGTCCCAAAGAATCATGGGTTACCCCTCCGGATGCTCAATCACTTACAGAAACATGGGTCTCACACACCAGCAGTCCTAAGATTGACCTTGCTGTTCCCACAGGTTATTCAAACCTTTGCAGGAATAGCGAGTCCGGACATGGCGGGGGTGTAGTAATTATTGCTAGGAACACATTTGATCTTTTTTCCTCTCCTGGTTCAAGTCAGGGCTATGAGATTTTTCTTGCAAAAATGATCCTCTCTTACCACTTTTGCCTTAATTTCGTACTTATTTACCGACCACCTGATAACATGCCTGATTTCAATGATGAAATAATTCAAATCTTTGATAACCTTGACAGTCCAAACCTTATGACTTTCCTTCTAGGAGATTTCAACCACTGGCGATGTAACAACTTGAACCCCAAAGCTTTGGCTCTAGAAGCTTCCTGGAAGAACATGGATTACCATGTTTAAAATAAAGACCCAACAACAGGGAACAACAGCATCCTGCATTGGATTGTGACCAAGAACCTTGAAGTAAACATCGAACAGACCAAGCCCTGCATGAGGCCAGATCACTTTATAATTGACTTTCACATCTGCCCAACTAAACCCCCCGATGAAACCTAAAAATCTGACCAAGTCTGTTTGCAGTCATAAATTCAAAAATGTATTATTGCAGGACTATAAGATATGTCTTGATTCCATCATGACAAATACCTCCTCCAGTACCCCACCTTGTGAATTGGTAGCTGTTTTTAATGAACATTTTCAGACCATGGTGGACAAAGCTGCCGCTATGAAATCAAAGTTGGTAAGAGAAAACCAGGGTCATCAAAAATGGTTTACTCCACAACTCACAATATTAAAAAAGCAATAACAAAACCTGGAGTCCCGATGGCTGAAATTTCCCATGGTGGAAAACAAGGCCGCCTGGAAGAAGGCTGTTAAAATCTATAGACTCCTAATTGAAGATACTAAAACACACTTTATTAACTCCCTGATTGATCACTCAGCCAACCATACGGGTAAACTCTTTGAGATTCTTAAGGCACTAAAACAACCTATAGCGGCCTGAGTCTCATTTCAACCTACCAATCATGACTGCCTGAGAGTTCAGGAGGATTTTGAAGCTAAAGTAAATACTGCCAGATCTAAAATAAAAAAAACATGCAATCTCAGATAAACAAATAAGATTTGGTGGAAGTACCCATTCGAGGGGCCAGTGAACATGCTAAATTCAGGCTATCCCTCATTTCTATCACAGAAATTATAAGAATGCTTTCATCCATGCGCCCTACCCCCTGTGCCGAAATTCCTATTCCACCCAAGATCATCTTGGCACATATAGACTTTCCCCCCCTTCTTAACTAGGTTTGTAAACTCGTATTTTAGGAATGATCAGGTTCCTGCATCCATACAAACTGTGAGTTACCCCACTTTTGAAAAAACCCAACCTTGACACTAAAGATCCCAACAATCTCCGGTCAATTATGAACTGAAATTTTCACCTGAAAATCCTAGATATGTGTGCTACCTCACAATTCCAATCTTTCATTGAATCCATTCAAATCCTACATGACATACAATCAGGTGTCCAGCCTTCTTTTAGTACTGAGACTGATCTATTGGATTTGCAGACATATTTGCTGAAAATTATCGATGAGGGAAGTACAGGCCTGCTGATGCTGCTCGACTTGTTGGCAGCTTTCAACTTGGTGGATCATGATCTACTCCTGAACGCCCCCATGACTTGGGCCAATGTACTGATGAAGCCATTGGATGGTTCCGTTCTTTCCTTATGGACAGAGAATCAAGGGTAACATGGGACCAGGCTTGTTCCTCCTTAGCTCCCATAACATGTGGAGTCCCTCAGGGGGCTTTTCTATCACCCCTTCTGTTTACTCTATATTTCAGATCTCTCTGCACGCTCCTGGAATCCCAGGGTGTGGTGTTTACCAACTATGCCGACGACACCCAGGTGGCTTTTAAGTTAAAGGTGGACTACAATCAAGAGCAGGACAACCTGTCTAGAGTATATAACCACATAGAATCCTGGATGACCACAAATTGGCTCTGTCAGAATGGAAACAAGATGGAGCTTCTGCTGGTAGACCCTGAGCAGGCTCTCTCTAAACTGAGCTCCTGCTATAAAGCTTTTGCCCTAGGCAAAAATTCCATCAAGGTTCAGAAACAGGTCAAAATCTTTGGTGTACAGATTGAATCTTCCCTTAGTGCCGATGCCCATGTCAGCCAGCTGTCCTGCACGTGTAACTACCACCTATGCTTACTTAGGACTCTGCGCCCTTTTATCTCTGAAAAGAACTGTGCCACCGTTGCTCGAGCCACAATACTGTCCAGATCGGACTATTGTAACTTCCTGTTGATCAGAGCATCTTCGAGCAACCTGAGAAAATGTCAAACACTACAGAACAACGTGGTTTGCATCACAAAAAAGATCTCAAGAAGATGCAGAATCACAGAACACAGAAGGGCCTTGCACTGGCTTCCAGTGAATGAGCGTATCATCTTTAAGAGCCTCACCATTGCTCACTGATGTATCTTCAGAAAGGCCCCTAAGTATTTAAAAGCATGGGTGTCTTTGTACACCCCTACGCAGAACCCTGCACTCTACAACCCAGTCTCTGCTTTTCTGTCCAAGTTTCATGCACGCAAGGGGCGGAGGTAGATCATTCCCTGTCAGAGTGAAAAGATCCTGGAACTCTTTGTCTCCTGCCCTTCGACTTGAAGAAAATCTGAGTCCATTCAGGAAACTCCTGAAAACCTTCCTGTTCAAGCAGCTCCTATCCGTGCCTTTTTCTTTGAATCAACTACCTTGCTTGTCCTGTCTTTAATGGCTGTTCCCTGCATGTAATTGTACTCCCCGATGCCCACGGGCCACCAGCAAGGTATAAATAAATTAATAAAATAAAGTTATATTGTTCTGCAATACATCTCTCTTATTAGGAAATGTATCATCCAAAACCAATGGAGCAAACATTAACCCACTGCTAAAGAAAGACATTGGAGCTAACTTTATTTTTGACTTTCTTATAGCAAATCTACTGTGTTTGGCAAACATCCCGGAGAAAGTAATCACCAAACAGAACTACTATAAGGTCATTTTCCCTGCCCTTGCCCGTTTGTCTAGGGAAAAGGCCATTTATGAGAAGGGGCGCCTCTGCTGAATGCCAATATGTAGAATATCTTGCTGCAGTGTTTTTACAGAAAGGTTCAAGAGTTCAGTAATGATTTTGTGTGCATTTAATATTTGCTTCATTTGATTTAATTTGCACTATCTGCTGCCGTCAGTGTACAGTGCTGTGGTTCGCACTAGAAAAAGGTCTTTGTGGTGCTTTAGCTTAGGTGATAGTAGAGTAGCATCTTTCAGTTGGCTGAACGAATCACAATAGTAGGTGCTGATTCTAGGGCCCACCAGAAAGGGGGACAGCTCTACATCCAACCTCACAACCACTGTAGAGTTTATGATCCCGGATGCGAGTCTCAACTTTTACTAGTTACCAAAATCAGGCAAGAAACCCTCACATACGGAATAAAGTCAAATGCTAACCTCTGTGACTTTGCCACAGAGATACAATATTGAATGTTCACAATATAAAGGGCCTATTAAGGGCCTGGAGTCTCAGATCAGCACTTGTAGGAAGTGATTTATAACGTTGTCTCACTTAACATCAGATGTTTACTAGTCTTTGGAGAATCCATTCATGTTGCATACAGATTTGAGATTACAGTCTGGCTACCATTCCAATTGAGATATCAAGTTTTGGCTGGATTACATTAAGAACAATGCATCCTTAAGGTTACAAGCTCTTGACGGCAGCACACTGGGAGTTTGAACATTAAATTAATAAGAGATCACATGGTGGCTAAACATTGTGCATTTTTATACCGAATGGGAACAATTTCTGGATTCTTTTCAATTGAGGCCACACATCACTGGCAAACTTCCAAGCAGAGCAGGATTTGATGCACTGTAGGTGTGTTAGGGGGAATGCAGAAATTGTTCAAACAGCTTTCCACTCTGTGTATCACACTGAGCATTACCAACAAAACTGTGGGAGGTTCAGAACAGTAGAGAAAAGAAAACGTATGGGGAGATGGAGTAGGACTAAAAAGCATGTCTTAAACATCCTTGCCACCTTCAGAAAATTGGATGAAACCGGATTGTCAGATGCACCACTGAATCGGTGGACTTGAATGCTCTGTGTCTTACAATTTCCACACGAGCAGGAAAAGGGAGAAAGGCAGGACAGCCTTCATGATCAAAGTCAAGAGAATCCATTGACGAGTGAATGTGCTCTAAAGTAGACTCGGAGGTGAGAGAAATGATGATCTAGCCTACAGATACACTTCTAAATGCTTTAAACACACAGACAAGACTGCATTAAAACCTGTCAAAAGACAATTGAATTTGCTCCAATATACTCCCAGACTAGGCATTTTGTCAGCAGCAGGAGAGATGGGGATTCACACTGTAGAGAGACTGGGACATTCTTTACAAACCTTTTGGGCTACGCTCGGGCCTGTGACTATGGGCCCTGGGGGCAATATCTTATGCGGTAATGGTCCGCAGTCTAGGGGCATATTGCCCAAATAACTGTTTCAAATAATGTAATGATGTGTTCGCTGGCAGAATCATTTATGAATATGTGTAAAGAGCCTGTGTTCATCCATTTCTTAAAAAACCTGATGGAAACTACTGAGGCAGGCTGTATTTCAATGTTACATTACATATAGCTTGGCCAGCACATGCCTTCCTTTGTAGGCCGTGGTGGTGTTAATCTTATGATCCTGATATGCATAGTTGATACCAGCCAGTGTTTCTACTTGCAAGCTACATTTCAAAACACAGGGGTGAGAGGCCAGAGGGAGGCTGCAAACGGTTCACTGATGCGATGGAATATGAGTCATGGAAGGAATGTTACTCTAAACACGGTGTAGCAATGTGGTGATTAGCCAACCTGACATACGGTGGTGCATAATGTAATAATTATTTGTTTTGTATGGCTTCCTGAAAGCTATTAGCAACTAGAATGAATTTCTAAACTCTAGATTATTATCTAGACACCACATCAGTGACAAAAAGGAACATTGCAATTCAGAAGCTTCAGGGCAGGGGAATATGGAATTGTCTCTACCTCCATTGTTACTGTTAAAATCTTTATTTCGAAGCGTTGCTCCAAAAAAGACAACATACAATAAAACATTTAAAAAACAAAAAATCATATCACATTAAAACGTTTTAAAATCACAATACATTAACGGGGGCGATTCATGGAATTAATGTGCGCTGAAATTTTCGGCGCGGGCGTGCGAAAGTGTGCAAATCGCAGCGCAAGTGCGAAAATCGCAGCGAAACCCGTGCACAGCGATTCATGGAAGTCCGTGGGCGTGTAAATCCCAGGATGTGCACCAAAATTCTGCATGGCGCATGCTGGCGCACACGTCTCCAAACAGCGTGCGCTACGCGCACAGCGAAATCGCACATAGCGTGGTGCACACAACAAAAGTAGGCGGAACAGGGGGCTTGACACGCGAAATGGGGAACATCGCGTGAAAATCTGGGCGTCATGGGGGAAGTACAGGAGGCAAATGCACGGAACGCCCACACGCAAGTTCAAAACACGTATTCATGGAATCGAATGGGGCTAACGCGTGCGCCAAAAAATACGCGCTAATCCGGAAACACGTACGCCAGCAGGAAGCAGGCGTACGTGGACAAACGCAGCATAAAAGTGCGCGCAAACAACAAACAAGCTCAGACGCCAGGATGAATATACCGTTCCTAGCAGCAGTGGTCATGGGATACCGCAGGAGGAGGAGGAGGATAGTCAGGCCCAGAATTTTTACACCCAGAACCAGCCTTTTTGGGATGCCTGATGAGCAGGTGTATGGGAGGTACATGTTTCCACCTCACATAATACTCGACCTGGTCAGTGAGTGGGAGGATGACCTCACATCACCCACCCTGTGCTCCCAAGCACTCAGCCCCGTGGAGAAGGTCCTCAATGTACGGCACTTCTTGGCCACTGGATCATTATAGCAGACAACTGCTATAGTGGGGGGGTGTCACAGTCCACGCAGTCACGCTGCCTACACCAGGTGTTGGCCATCATGACTCCACGCCCATCAGTCCGCAGGCACATATACCTGCCCAGAACACCTGCAGAAAGACAGGCTGTCGTCCAGGATTTCTACGGGGTGGCATAATTCCCCAAAGTGCTAGGTGCCATTGATTGCACCCATGTGGCTCTACGTCCCCCCAGGGCATCAGAGCACATCTACAGAAACCGCAAGCACTGGCATTCCATCAACGTCCAGGTAGTATGTGATGCCAAGGGAATCATCACCTCAGTATATGCCAACTATCCAGGGTCCACCCACGACAGTTTCATTTACAGAATGTGAACCCTAAACCGGGACCTGGAAGCTGGGCGGCATGGCGATACATGGCTGCTTGGTGAGTATAAATGCCTCTGCACATGCATGCATGTCAGATACTGAGTAATGTCACAACCCCACTAATAATACCCATCATCACCTACCCAGGGGACAGTGCCTACCCTTGGAGCACCCACATGATAACGCCAATTCGGAACCCCACCACGCCACCCGAGGTAAGATACAACACAGCCCATATTGCAACCCGGGGCATAGTGGAGCGCACATTCGGAGTGCTCAAGTCACGCTTTCGCTCCCTTGACCGTTCTGGTGGGCAGCTACTATACGCTCCCCCAGTAGTGTGCAGGATCATAGTGGCAGCATGTGTCCTGCACAACGTTGCAACACGCCGGGGCCTGCCGGTGGACATGGTGGTGTCCCCACATCCCCAACCACATGCACGCCCGCTGTGCATGGGAGGGGAAAGGGCACGTGGTGAGGCAGCCCAAACGCAGCTGGTGCCCAATTACTTGACCTAAAATCACACCCCTGCGGAGTGCACACAGCCCTGGCACATACCAGCTGACAATCAATGATGATGACATAAGGGACAGTCAACTGTCACTACCATACCAGCCTGAGATTGGTCACCTGGAAGTGCTACATTGTGTCCATCCCTACCTACTTACACACAACCAATTATGTGTGATAAAAGACACACATTCATGCTGCATGAATGACTACCCCCTTGCAAAATACAACATGAAAATAGGGCCATGTCACCCAACCCCTCCCCATCTCATCTACCCAACACACCATGGCATGTCATGCAATGTGAAAGCAACCAAATGAATGCACAACACATGACACAAGTGTCACAAAGTGCACTGTCCGAAATGGAAACAAGCCACAGACAATATTCTCCCAGTAATCAATAAGAAACAGCACACATGAACAAATCCTTACCAGCAACACAATACAGAAACACAGGATGAAACAGTGGCAAAATATGACAGTACAAATTCAAAGTAGTGTAAGTCTTACAACCTGTATACTCCAGCACATGGACCCCTTCCATCTGTACAGTGTTACTGCCATGCAAATGTCTCACTGTACTGCATTCAACATGAACTCCATCTGCAAAGTAGACGGCCTTGTGAAGACATGAGGAAGGAACCTGCAAATTAGGAGGAAGACAAGGATGCACAAGCACATATAAATACACCATGCAGTGTAGAAAACAACAACAATATCCACTAGGAATGTCTACACAGTATTGACTACAGACTGCCCACACAGCTCATGCAAGCCCAACATAACTGTGTAATTCACTGTCACTTGGTCACACCCTTTGCAAGCCCATGGTAACGGGAAGAAGGAGGGGTGTGTGTCTCACGAACCCAAGCATCTAACCCAAACTCAGGACAAGCCTGCATGTGCCCAGCTGGAATACAGTGGATGCCCACGGGAGCCACACAAGGCAACACACTGTAAAACAAAAAACAAGAAAAAATCAAAAATGGCCATGTGGGGGCCATGGCGGGTGGGGGAGGCCACCCAGGAGGTTCGAGGACAGGGTGCACACCAGCACCCACCTGGTGGATCGTGCGGAAAAAAAATACCTCCTTGGGCTCATGGCCTGCACGGCTATGCCATTGTGGGAGAACTGATTTCGCTCTCCTCACCCTCTGCTGTGTTACCACCTCACTTACCTGCCGGAGGGGGCGCGCCTATGGGTCCCGACGCGCCCCATCCTGGCGCTGTTATCCCCGATACCGGCTGGGGGGACCGCGGTCATCCGCGGCACTCGGCGCTTCCGGGGTTTCTGTGTCCCGGGGTCTGCGCATGTGCGGAAGACCGCGTCTTGGTCTTCGCGCATGCGCAGTCCTCGAGACGCTTGGGAGGCCACAAGCTTGCTTCCCAAGCCTCGTTTCGGACCCGGCAGCGCTCGGGGATAGCACGGATTGCGTTCCAAGCCTCCTGAGTGCTGCCGGCCCTATTTAAGGAGCGAGATCCCGAGACTCGCCGCGTCTCAACGCGGTTTGTCTATCGGATCGTGTTTTCGCTCCTGTAGCCTCCTGCTACTCCAGTTTCCTGTTGATCCCTGCTCCAGCCTTGCTCTTCAGCCTACCCCCACAGCCTTACCTGCTTCAGCCTACCCCCACAGCCTTACCTGCTCCAGCCTAGCCCTCAGCCTTGCCTGCTTCAGCCTGCCCTACAGCCTTGCCTGCTTCAGCCTGCCCTACAGCCTTGCTCCACGGCCTCATCTTCCACGATCTACCTGCCTCTCTCTTCCTGCATTCCAGCTGCTTCCAGTTTCAAACTCTCTACTCTGTTCTACTATTGGGTTCCCAGTTGTTTTCCCTGGCATCTGGCCTTATATATTTGGCGCACAGTTACTTCACTCATCAGCCTACCTTTGTCTTCCTCTCTGAAGAATACCACAGCATACTGTTCGCAACACAATCTTGCAGACTGCTCCGGCGCCACAAGAATCAGGAAGGAGCACACTTGTGGCGTTGGGAGCTGGTCCACCCCTAACCCTGTTGACTTCAGGGTAAGGGCTGCACCGGTTTCTCGCGTTACATCATCTACCGAAACCTGTCGGACAGCCTGGCGACCACACCACGAACAACTACCGGAAGCCCAGGTACTCTGCGTCCTAGAGACGCCATCTTTAACAGATTGAGACGCCTACCTTCCGACTCCGAGATAGACGAGGCTCAAGATCTCCGGGAGGAGATGCGTGTTCTTCGGGCCGAAATGGCCGCACTCCGTCAAGAGAACATTGGTCTAAGACAGATGGTGTCACAATCCTCCGGGGTATCGTCACAGGGAGAAGGGGTTATGTCCCAGACTACACCCATCAAGTTTGACGGAGACCCAAGACGTGTGGCAGAGTTTTGCAATCATTGCAGAATACATTTCCTCTTTAGAGCCTCTCATTTCAGTTCTGACAAAGCCAAGATAGGATATATCTTGGGTAATTTGACTGGAAATGCCCTGGCTTGGGCCGCCCCATTGGTGTCCGCCAATAGCCTCATACTCAATGACTTCGCAGCTTTTGAAAAAGCATTTCTGGAGGTTTTTCAATCACCTAATTTGGCCTCCACAGCCCAGAATCAATTGATGGATTTGAAACAGGGTGTTATGGATATCATAGCCTACATTGGCCGTTTCCGTCAATTGGCAACTGACTCCCAGTGGCCTGAGATAACTCAAAAGACTTTGTTCCGAAGAGGTTTAAGAGAGGAGTACAAAGACGAATTACTACATATTCCAGAGCCAGACACCCTACTACAATTAATTGAACAAGTGTTGCGAATAGATCACAGATTGGCAGAACGGAAGGGTGAGAGACGACGAGCTGAACGGATGTTCACTAGACCACCCAACGCTCAGGCTGGAAATCCCGGGCCTTCGGACTCCGGCCCCGAACCCATGCAGTTGGGAGCCGTTAGGGGTCCACTCTCGGAAGCTGAATGGAAACGCAGACGGAATTTAAGACTTTGCTTATACTGTGAGGCTGCTGGGCATTTCCTGGGTACTTGTCCTTTACGCCCACAAAGGAAGTCGGAAAACTAGTAGGCCTGTCGTCAGTAGGAAGGGCAACGACAGGTCCAGATTCGTATTCAGTCCTTTCCAGTTCCGCCTCTTTTCAACCCATGCAACCGGCTGTTTTACTGGTGGTAAGGATCAAGTTATCATGGTTAAACAAGGAGACAGAGGTGCTAGGCTTGTTGGATTGTGGGGCCTCCGGAAACTATATAGACGAGACTTTTGCAGTCTGCCATGAAATACCCTTGCTCACCCGGAGAAGTGTCTTGCCCGTCGAGGTTATCGATGGAACCCCATTATCTTCTGGTCCAATTCGTCAACAAACCATATGCCTACATATGCAGATTAAAGAACATGGGGAAAGAATCGCCTTGGATGTCATCAGATCACCCTCCTATCCCGTAGTCTTGGGTTTACCTTGGCTTCTTCACCATAATCCAACCATCGATTGGGGAGCTCGCATTTTGGATTTCACCTCATCTCTCTGCCTCCAAGATTGCTGTTTGCCTGGTGTGTCAAGAAAGGAGATTTCCTCCATACCCCTCACTAGGGGTACTGGCTCTCCTGAATTCTGTGCTTTATTGTCTGTCCCTCAGGAATATGCCGAATTCCAGCCAGTATTTTCTGAACCCGAAGACATACCACTACCACCTCATCGACTATTTGACTGTACTATTGATTTGGTACCTGGTTCTGTGATACCTCATGGGAAGGTATACGCCTTATCCCTTACTGAGAAGGCGGTTCTTCAGGAATACCTGTCGGACTGTATCAGGAAGGGATACATCACTCCCTCGAAATCACCAGCTGGATTTCCACTATTTTTTGTGAAAAAGAAGGAAGGAACCCTACGACCCTGTATTGACTACCGTCAATTAAATGATATCACAAGAAAGGATAGATATCCATTGCCTTTAATTCGGAGCATCATGGAGTCCCTTCGAACTGCCCAGGTGTTTACTAAATTGGATCTAAGAGGCGCTTATCATCTAATTCGAATTAAAGACGGAGACGAATGGAAGACGGCTTTTAAGACCCCCTTTGGGCATTACGAATACCGGGTCATGCCATTCGGGTTATGCAATGCCCCGGCTGTTTTTCAGCGTTTTATGGATAACATTTTTGGCGATCTAATCGGGATATCCGTTTGGGTGTATCTCGATGATATCCTCATTTTTTCCGTCTCCCTGGAGCAACATGTGGAACATGTTCAAGAGGTGCTTCGACGTTTGTCTCAGAACCATCTGTACGTTAAGCTTGAGAAGTGTTCTTTTCATCAAAGAAGAATGGAGTTTCTGGGCTATGTGATCAGTGGCACAGGAATCTTCATGGATCCAGCCAAGGTACAAGCCATTCAAGATTGGACTCAGCCTTCTGATGTGAAGTCCCTTCAGCGATTCTTGGGATTTGCTAATTTCTATCGGCAATTTATACCCCATTTCTCTCAACACACGGCTCCCTTATCTCAACTAACGAGCAGTAAAACACCTTTTCTTTGGAATGCACAAGCCACCAAGGCTTTCAACGTCTTGAAACAAGCCTTTAGTACTGCTCCCATTTTGCGTCATCCAAATGACGAGAGGCCATACATTGTAGAAGCCGACGCCTCCGATTTTGCGGTTGGTGCAGTCCTTTTGCAAAAGGAACCAGGAACTGATGTGGAACACCCCGTGGCATACTTTTCTCGCAAGCTCTCACCTAGCGAACGAAATTACGCAGTAATTGAGAAGGAATTGTTGGCAATAAAGGCTGCATTTGAAGAGTGGAGACATCATCTCCTTGGAGGCCAACATTCAGTGGAAGTACGTACTGACCACCGAAATTTGCAGTATTTGAAGTCTCTTCAGTGCCGAACCTCTCGTCAAGCCCGGTGGGCCTTCTTTTTCTCTCACTATGACTTTCATATCACATACATCCCCAGTGCTCAGAATGTAAAGTCCGATGCTTTGTCTCGATCCTTGGAGGTAGAGGCAAGAGAGCAGTGCAGGGATGAGCCAATAATATCCCCAAGGCATTTCCTGTTCGCCCTTTCGCCTTACCTACAGAAGATTCTACAAGACACAAATTCCGATCCCGATCGGGAAGATCTCATGAAGCATCCACAGGTTACTGAAGAGAATGGGCTGCTTTTCTTCCGGAACAGGCTGTATATCCCCACGACCTCTCGTCGGACTCTTGTGCTTCAGGGGTTTCACGACTCCCGAGTGGGTGGCCATCGTGGAAAAGAAGCAACTCGAGAAGTAATATCCAGACAGTTCTGGTAGCCTGGTTGGGCAGATGATGTTGCACGTTATGTAAAGAGCTGTCCTGTTTGTGCCCAGGTGAAGACTCCCAGGAAGAGGCCCCTGGGTTTGCTTCATCCCATCGAGATTCCTCCTTACCCTTGGCACACCATTGCGGTTGATTTTATCGTGGAACTTCCTCCGTCTGAAGGATATACCTGTATCATGGTCGTTGTGGACTGTTTTTCCAAAAGGGCTCATTTTGTTCCATTCTTTAGAATACCTACTGCTTCACAGATGGCAACGGCATTTCTTCAGGAGATATACAGGTTACACGGATTACCGCTGAAGATCATATCCGACCGAGGGTCTCAATTCTTGTCATCTTTCTGGAGCCAACTATGCAGTCATTTAGACATTCATCGTGCATTTAGTTCTGGTTATCATCCTCACACCAACGGCCAGACAGAAAGGACTAACCAGACTCTAGAACAATATCTTCGCTGTTTTGCCAATGCCACCCAGTCGAACTGGAAGTCGCATCTAGTGTTTGCCGAAATCTCCTATAACAACACGGTTCATACTGCTACGGGCCTGAGTCCGTTTTTCTGTTTGTCTGGCTTGCATCCTAGATTGGTACCTTTTTGTCCTGTATCTTCAAGTGCAGTTCCTTCTGCTGATCATCTCGTCACTTCCATCCAGGATCTACACTCCTTGGCAGCAGTACTTTGGCGGAGGCACAGGCATGGATGAAGCGACAGGCTGATAAGGGAAGGTCCCCGGAACCTGCTTTCCAGGTGGGAGATCTGGTTTGGTTATCCTCCAAGCATCTTCCCATACATAATTTGCCCACCAAATTGGCTCCCCGATATTTTGGCCCTTTCAGGATCACTAAGCGCCTGTCTGCTGTGGCTTTTCGCTTGCAATTGCCTCAGACGTGGCGGGTGCATCCAGTTTTCCATGTCTCCCTGCTGAAACCATACGTGGTTGACACTTTTGGCCGATCTGCCTCTCGTCCTACGCCTGTATTTGTCCGGGGGTCCCCTGAATTTGAGGTACAAGAAATTTGCGATTCTCGCATCAGGCGTGGGGTACTCCAGTATCTAGTGGACTGGAAGGGCTACCCTGCTTGTGATAGGACTTGGGAACCACGTAGTTATGTACATGCTCCCCGCCTGATCCATGATTTTTATCGCCGCTTTCCTTAGAAACCTGGGGCCCCTGGCCTTTCTGGGAGGGGGCAAAGTGTTACCACCTCACTTACCTGTCGGAGGGGGCGCGCCTATGGGTCCCGACGCACGCCATCCTGGCGCTGTTATCCCCGATACCGGCTGGGGGGACGCGGTCATCCGCGGCACTCGGCGCTTCCGGGGTTTCTGTGTCCCGGGGTCTGCGCATGCGCGGAAGACCGCGTCTCGGTCTTTGCGCATGCGCAGTCCTCGAGACGCTTGGGAGGCCACAAGCTTGCTTCCCAAGCCTTGTTTCGGGCCCGGCAGCGCTCGGGGATAGCACGGCTTGCGTTCCAAGCCTCCTGAGTGCTGCCGGCCCTATTTAAGGAGCGAGATCCCGAGACTCGCCGCGTCTCAACGCGGTTTGTCTATCGGATCGTGTTTTCGCTCCTGTAGCCTCCTGCTACTCCAGTTTCCTGTTGATCACTGCTCCAGCCTTGCTCTTCAGCCTACCCCCACAGCCTTACCTGCTTCAGCCTACCCCCACAGCCTTACCTGCTCCAGCCTAGCCCTCAGCCTTGCCTGCTTCAGCCTGCCCTACAGCCTTGCCTGCTTCAGCCTGCCCTACAGCCTTGCTCCACGGCCTCATCTTCCACGATCTACCTGCCTCTCTCTTCCTGCATTCCAGCTGCTTCCAGTTTCGAACTCTCTACTCTGTTCTACTATTGGGTTCCCAGTTGTTTTCCCTGGCATCTGGCCTTATATATTTGGCGGACAGTTACTTCACTCATCAGCCTACCTTTGTGTTCCTCTCTGAAGAATACCACAGCATACTGTGCGCAACACAATCTTGCAGACTGCTCCGGCGCCACAAGAATCAGGAAGGAGCACACTTGTGGCGTTGGGAGCTGGTCCACCCCTAACCCTGTTGACTTCAGGGTAAGGGCTGCACCGGTTTCTCGCGTTACATCATCTACCGAAACCTGTCGGACAGCCTGGCGACCACACCACGAACAACTACCGGAAGCCCAGGTACTCTGCGTCCTAGAGACGCCATCTTTAACAGATTGAGACGCCTACCTTCCGACTCCGAGATGGACGAGGCTCAAGATCTCCGGGAGGAGATGCGTGTTCTTCGGGCCGAAATGGCCGCACTCCGTCAAGAGAACATTGGTCTAAGACAGATGGTGTCACAATCCTCCGAGGTATCGTCACAGGGAGAAGGGGCTATGTCCCAGACTACACCCATCAAGTTTGACGGAGACCCAAGACGTGTGGCAGAGTTTTGCAATCATTGCAGAATACATTTCCTCTTTAGAGCCTCTCATTTCAGTTCTGACAAAGCCAAGATAGGATATATCTTGGGTAATTTGACTGGAAATGCCCTGGCTTGGGCCGCCCCATTGGTGTCCGCCAATAGCCTCATACTCAATGACTTCGCAGCTTTTGAAAAAGCATTTCTGGAGGTTTTTCAATCACCTAATTTGGCCTCCACAGCCCAGAATCAATTGATGGATTTGAAACAGGGTGTTATGGATATCATAGCCTACATTGGCCGTTTCCGTCAATTGGCAACTGACTCCCAGTGGCCTGAGATAACTCAAAAGACTTTGTTCCGAAGAGGTTTAAGAGAGGAGTACAAAGACGAATTACTACATATTCCAGAGCCAGACACCCTACTACAATTAATTGAACAAGTGTTGCGAATAGATCACAGATTGGCAGAACGGAAGGGTGAGAGACGACGAGCTGAACGGATGTTCACTAGACCACCCAACGCTCAGGCTGGAAATCCCGGGCCTTCGGACTCCGGCCCCGAACCCATGCAGTTGGGAGCCGTTAGGGGTCCACTCTCGGAAGCTGAACGGAAACGCAGACGGAATTTAAGACTTTGCTTATACTGTGGGGCTGCTGGGCATTTCCTGGGTACTTGTCCTTTACGCCCACAAAGGAAGTCGGAAAACTAGTAGGCCTGTCGTCAGTAGGAAGGGCAACGACAGGTCCAGATTCGTATTCAGTCCTTTCCAGTTCCGCCTCTTTTCAACCCATGCAACCGGCTGTTTTACTGGTGGTAAGGATCAAGTTATCATGGTTAAACAAGGAGACAGAGGTGCTAGGCTTGTTGGATTGTGGGGCCTCCGGAAACTATATAGACGAGACTTTTGCAGTCTGCCATGAAATACCCTTGCTCACCCGGAGAAGTGTCTTGCCCGTCGAGGTTATCGATGGAACCCCATTATCTTCTGGTCCAATTCGTCAACAAACCATATGCCTACATATGCAGATTAAAGAACATGGGGAAAGAATCGCCTTGGATGTCATCAGATCACCCTCCTATCCCGTAGTCTTGGGTTTACCTTGGCTTCTTCACCATAATCCAACCATCGATTGGGGAGCTCGCATTTTGGATTTCACCTCATCTCTCTGCCTCCAAGATTGCTGTTTGCCTGGTGTGTCAAGAAAGGAGATTTCCTCCATACCCCTCACTAGGGGTACTGGCTCTCCTGAATTCTGTGCTTTATTGTCTGTCCCTCAGGAATATGCCGAATTCCAGCCAGTATTTTCTGAACCCGAAGACATACCACTACCACCTCATCGACTATTTGACTGTACTATTGATTTGGTACCTGGTTCTGTGATACCTCATGGGAAGGTATACGCCTTATCCCTTACTGAGAAGGCGGTTCTTCAGGAATACCTGTCGGACTGTATCAGGAAGGGATACATCACTCCCTCGAAATCACCAGCTGGATTTCCACTATTTTTTGTGAAAAAGAAGGAAGGAACCCTACGACCCTGTATTGACTACCGTCAATTAAATGATATCACAAGAAAGGATAGATATCCATTGCCTTTAATTCGGAGCATCATGGAGTCCCTTCGAACTGCCCAGGTGTTTACTAAGTTGGATCTAAGAGGCGCTTATCATCTAATTCGAATTAAAGACGGAGACGAATGGAAGACGGCTTTTAAGACCCCCTTTGGGCATTACGAATACCGGGTCATGCCATTCGGGTTATGCAATGCCCCGGCTGTTTTTCAGCGTTTTATGGATAACATTTTTGGCGATCTAATCGGGATATCCGTTTGGGTGTATCTCGATGATATCCTCATTTTTTCCGTCTCCCTGGAGCAACATGTGGAACATGTTCAAGAGGTGCTTCGACGTTTGTCTCAGAACCATCTGTACGTTAAGCTTGAGAAGTGTTCTTTTCATCAAAGAAGAATGGAGTTTCTGGGCTATGTGATCAGTGGCACAGGAATCTTCATGGATCCAGCCAAGGTACAAGCCATTCAAGATTGGACTCAGCCTTCTGATGTGAAGTCCCTTCAGCGATTCTTGGGATTTGCTAATTTCTATCGGCAATTTATACCCCATTTCTCTCAACACACGGCTCCCTTATCTCAACTAACGAGCAGTAAAACACCTTTTCTTTGGAATGCACAAGCCACCAAGGCTTTCAACGTCTTGAAACAAGCCTTTAGTACTGCTCCCATTTTGCGTCATCCAAATGACGAGAGGCCATACATTGTAGAAGCCGACGCCTCCGATTTTGCGGTTTGTGCAGTCCTTTTGCAAAAGGAACCAGGAACTGATGTGGAACACCCCGTGGCATACTTTTCTCGCAAGCTCTCACCTAGCGAACGAAATTACGCAGTAATTGAGAAGGAATTGTTGGCAATAAAGGCTGCATTTGAAGAGTGGAGACATCATCTCCTTGGAGGCCAACATTCAGTGGAAGTACGTACTGACCACCGAAATTTGCAGTATTTGAAGTCTCTTCAGTGCCGAACCTCTCGTCAAGCCCAGTGGGCCTTCTTTTTCTCTCACTATGACTTTCATATCACATACATCCCCAGTGCTCAGAATGTAAAGTCCGATGCTTTGTCTCGAACCTTGGAGGTAGAGGCAAGAGAGCAGTGCAGGGATGAGCCAATAATATCCCCAAGGCATTTCCTGTTCGCCCTTTCGCCTTACCTACAGAAGATTCTACAAGACACAAATTCCGATCCCGATCGGGAAGATCTCATGAAGCATCCACAGGTTACTGAAGAGAATGGGCTGCTTTTCTTCCGGAACAGGCTGTATATCCCCACGACCTCTCGTCGGACTCTTGTGCTTCAGGGGTTTCACGACTCCCGAGTGGGTGGCCATCGTGGAATAGAAGCAACTCGAGAAGTAATATCCAGACAGTTCTGGTAGCCTGGTTGGGCAGATGATGTCGCACGTTATGTAAAGAGCTGTCCTGTTTGTGCCCAGGTGAAGACTCCCAGGAAGAGGCCCCTGGGTTTGCTTCATCCCACCGAGATTCCTCCTTACCCTTGGCACACCATTGCGGTTGATTTTATCGTGGAACTTCCTCCGTCTGAAGGATATACCTGTATCATGGTCGTTGTGGACTGTTTTTCCAAAATGGCTCATTTTGTTCCATTCTTTAGAATACCTACTGCTTCACAGATGGCAATGGCATTTCTTCAGGAGATATACAGGTTACACGGATTACCGCTGAAGATCATATCCGACCGAGGGTCTCAATTCTTGTCATCTTTCTGGAGCCAACTATGCAGTCATCTAGACATTCATCGTGCACTTAGTTCTGGTTATCATCCTCACACCAACGGCCAGACAGAAAGGACTAACCAGACTCTAGAACAATATCTTCGCTGTTTTGCCAATGCCACCCAGTCGAACTGGAAGTCGCATCTAGTGTTTGCCGAAATCTCCTATAACAACACGGTTCTTACTGCTACGGGCCTGAGTCCGTTTTTCTGTTTGTCTGGCTTGCATCCTAGATTGGTACCTTTTTGTCCTGTATCTTCAAGTGCAGTTCCTTCTGCTGATCATCTCGTCACTTCCATCCAGGATCTACACTCCTTGGCACGCAGTACTTTGGCGGAGGCACAGGCACGGATGAAGCGACAGGCTGATAAGGGAAGGTCCCCGGAACCTGCTTTCCAGGCGGGAGATCTGGTTTGGTTATCCTCCAAGCATCTTCCCATACGTAATTTGCCCACCAAATTGGCTCCCCGATATTTTGGCCCTTTCAGGATCACTAAGCGCCTGTCTGCTGTGGCTTTTCGCTTGCAATTGCCTCAGACGTGGCGGGTGCATCCAGTTTTCCATGTCTCCCTGCTGAAACCATACGTGGTTGACACTTTTGGCCGATCTGCCTCTCGTCCTACGCCTGTATTTGTCCGGGGGTCCCCTGAATTTGAGGTACAAGAAATTTGCGATTCTCGCATCAGGCGTGGGGTACTCCAGTATCTAGTGGACTGGAAGGGCTACCCTGCTTGTGATAGGACTTGGGAACCACGTAGTTATGTACATGCTCCCCGCCTGATCCATGATTTTTATCGCCGCTTTCCTTGGAAACCTGGGGCCCCTGGCCTTTCTGGGAGGGGGCAAAGTGTTACCACCTCACTGACCTGTCGGAGGGGGCGCGCCTATGGGTCCCGACGCGCCCCATCCTGGCGCTGTTATCCCCGATACCGGCTGGGGGGACCGCGGTCATCCGCGGCACTCGGCGCTTCCGGGGTTTCTGTGTCCCGGGGTCTGCGCATGCGCGGAAGACCGCCTCTCGGTCTTCGCGCATGCGCAGTCCTCGAGACGCTTGGGAGGCCACAAGCTTGCTTCCCAAGCCTCGTTTCGGGCCCGGCAGCGCTCGGGGATAGCACGGCTTGCGTTCCAAGCCTCCTGAGTGCTGCCGGCCCTATTTAAGGAGCGAGATCCCGAGACTCGCCGCGTCTCAACGCGGTTTGTCTATCGGATCGTGTTTTCGCTCCTGTAGCCTCCTGCTACTCCAGTTTCCTGTTGATCCCTGCTCCAGCCTTGCTCTTCAGCCTACCCCCACAGCCTTACCTGCTTCAGCCTACCCCCACAGCCTTACCTGCTCCAGCCTAGCCCTCAGCCTTGCCTGCTTCAGCCTGCCCTATAGCCTTGCCTGCTTCAGCCTGCCCTACAGCCTTGCTCCACGGCCTCATCTTCCACGATCTACCTGCCTCTCTCTTCCTGCATTCCAGCTGCTTCCAGTTTCGAACTCTCTACTCTGTTCTACTATTGGGTTCCCAGTTGTTTTCCCTGGCATCTGGCCTTATATATTTGGCGGACAGTTACTTCACTCATCAGCCTACCTTTGTGTTCCTCTCTGAAGAATACCACAGCATACTGTTCGCAACACAATCTTGCAGACTGCTCCGGCGCCACAAGAATCAGGAAGGAGCACACTTGTGGCGTTGGGAGCTGGTCCACCCCTAACCCTGTTGACTTCAGGGTAAGGGCTGCACCGGTTTCTCGCGTTACATCATCTACCGAAACCTGTCGGACAGCCTGGCGACCACACCACGAACAACTACCGGAAGCCCAGGTACTCTGCGTCCTAGAGACGCTATCTTTAACATGCTGCTGCATCAGGAGGTGGTGGCACTATGGGAGGCAGCCCATGCAAAGCCCGGGTATGGTCCTCCATTGCAGCAAGCATGCGGGTCTGGAAGGTCTGATTCTGGAGGATTAATGTGCGGAGATCCCCATGCAGCACCTCACGGGTTGCCTGCATTTCTGCACGCATGGCCTCGCGTGATGCCCGGATCTCCTCACGTGTTGCCTGCATCTCAGCTGAGAGCGAATGTGTGAGCTGCTCCAACTGCTGTTCTGCCCTAAGATTAGTGGAAGCCCCAAGGTCAACCAGAGTCTGCCTCAGGGTATGTAGTTCTTCCCTCAGGTCTTCCCTGTGGGCCTGGGACTCTATTGATATCGATTGGTGCAGAGACTCCAGTGCTGCCCGTCGGTCCCTGTTGAAAGCCAACATGTCTTCCCTGTGTGATTGGGAAATGGAGTCTGTTGCCTGCTGTTGTTGCTCCATCTGCCTTTCAGGGGGGATAATGGAAGTGGCCACCCTCTCCATTGCCTGAGCCATCATTTCTACTGATGCTGCCTGTTGGGTTGCAATACCGTACATGGAGTTTTCCCATACAGTATTGCCTGGTGGCGCACGGCCACCGCGTCGACAGGCACCACACCTGTTTGGGGCAAGGCGATCTGCACCTTGCTGTGCTGGCACTACCTGAGGCTGCAGGACTGCATTCCCCCTCTGATCTGCTGGCCCAGGGACAGGATCAGATGCTGTGGAGTGTGACCCTGCATCCGTAACCGCCAAAGGCGGACCTAGCAACACTGACATCCCCATAGAGGGTTCTCCCCCTGGTGCAGGTGGGTTGGACAGAACAGAATCCCTGCCAGAAACACTTACCTGTGACGGCACATAGGTCTCATCATCCGATTCAGCACCCGAATAGAGGTCTGGCGAGGTGCACCCAGAGACACCCCTGGAGAGTATGGCCTGCAGTAACATTGGGTTCTCACCCACCACCACATCACGTCCCCCACTGGTGCCCGGTCGTGCCAGAGATTCCTCCTGGGGCTGCACCATCTCCTCAACCTCAACAGCTTCAAGTGTGTCATCACCTGCAAAAACATGAAAGACAACAAATGGAAACAGGCATGAGCACCATATCACACACATAGGCCGTGACAAGCCACAGATCCAGTACATGATCAACACATGTCCCATATGACTATAACCCTGCCATGCATGCACTGTCAAAGAGTTGGAAGTGGAGTCAAAAAGGCAGACACTAGGGAGAGCAAGATGGAAAAGCAACACATTTGTAGCATGTTGGGTAGCACAGGCATCACACATCAGGCTGTGAGTGACACGTATGTCATGTAGCATATCCAGGGTAAAGTACAAAACTACAGCAATATGTCAGTGATTGAGTACTGTCACACATCCATGTGACATCGACATGATGAGAAGATTAATGCTGAATAGTATTTCAAAATATGCGTGTGCCACACACTGAAACACATCCAGTGTCCAAAAATACTGTCATTGTGGGCTGATCAAAGGTTGGTCACTTTGACATCACAGGAAACATCTGTCATGTTCCACATGAAAACAGCCCCTTATAATAATTTTTATGCAGGCCAATACTCCATCAGCCTAAATGGTGTAATCATTAACATAACCAGGTAATAATAGTGCCCCAGTGTGGCCTGTAAACAATGACCGAAGCATATCACATATGTCGCAATAAGGCATAAAATTGTCTAGCAAAAAGGGGAGAGTGCAAACAATCAGCATGAATGAAGACTTACTAAATCAGACCAATGTAGTTTCAAGACACCAGTTCAAGGTAAAGTGCACAAATGTGGGCTTAATAGGCAACTGTGGCCAGAAGGGATACAGTCACACCCAAATCCAAGGCACGTGAATGTATGAGAGGAAGCACATGGGTGACCCATACCACTCAGGTGCACACACCCTCACCTGGCACTGAATCTGAACCCATCACCCAAACAACATACACATGGATTACACACACACGCATGGGCACTCACCGGACAATGCATCGTAATGAGGTAGTATGCCCACGCCTTGGATCTGTTCCTCTGTGACGAAGGCCCCAGCAACATACTCATGTTCAGTGAGTTTGTTGTCCTCTGGTGGAGACCCACCGCCAGTCACCAGAGTAGCGGCATGATTTGAGGCCAGCTTGTTCTTTGCTCTGCGTTTCAGGTCATTCCACCGCTTGTAGCAATCATCAGCTGTGCTCCTCACAAATCCAAGGGCAATTATGCGGTCGGCGATGATCTGTCAGTGTGCCTTACGTTGACCAGTTGTGGTAATGGACCCTGCAGTCACCAGCATTTCGTGGCTATGTGCCGACAGATAGGACACAAGTGCATCAAGTTCCGGGTCATTAAAGCAAGGCTTCCTTGACGTGCCGGAGTGTGGAGCCGTGTCTGGGGTCTCAGCCTGTCGTGCCAGAGCACCCTTCTTCCTCTTCTTTAAAGATTGAGCGGAGCCAGAGTGGCTTATGCCACTCTGGTCAGTAGGTGCAGAAGCACCGGTGGACTGGGTAGTAGGAGTGTGGGAATGCACAATGACCATAGGTCTTGTTGCAGGCATTGGTTGCAGGGTAATGTTAGCAGGGGGAACGTCAGTTTGATGGACCTTGACCGACACTGTCCTGGCTGGGAGAGTCAGAGCTGGGGCGGATGCAGCTCCAGCTGCCCCTGCAGCCTCCCCACCCTGCCTACTCGGGGCAGCAGATGACATAGCTGCCCCAGATCCACGTGGCTTGGTGACAACAACTTGCACCGCCACACGTGGCCAAGACTTGCTGACCTGGAAGTCAGCCTGGGAGTCATCCTGTGCCAGGTCAGGTGCCACATTGGGCTGGTCGAACAAGGGCTGAGCTGGGATGGTGTCTGCCACGTTTCCCTCAACCATGGGGGGGGGCATGGGTGTCCCTGATTGGTCCTCCACACATGGGGGTATAGGGGCACCTTGCAAATCCCAGCCACGCCCCCTACCGTGCCCACCACGGCCACCTTTTGAAGGTCGGCCGCCTTTGCCTCCTTTACCACTTGGTCGCCTCCCAACCATGGCACTGATGTTGTTGTGCGTATGGGAGTTGCAGTAAACAATTGTGCAGGGCAATTGGGGGTCAAAGGAGTAGGGTACTAGATGGAATTCGTACCCTAGTGCTCTAACAAGGCTGTCTGTGATCCCTGGGGGAAGACAACGGGTCACGCAACGCACAGGCAGCCCAAAATCAAAAAATAACGTGCATGCAACCCCTCGTAGACCATGTGCATGAAAAAATGTACCCGCACTATGCTGTGGCACCCAGAAACACAAATACACGCAGCCTACAATGACCTCTGAAGGGGTACGTGACACACGGGCAAGCATAGTTGGTAAATACGTGCGCGACTCACCGTCTGCCTGGAAAAAGAACATGAAAAATACACCCGTGTGCGTGTTGGCAACACCCCCGCCAAAAGAAGAATTGTACCCTGTCTGAGGGGACATGACAGAAGAAGAAGTGAACGCTGTTTGAGGAAACAGGCACAACAAAAAATCAGAAAAAAGCTGTCAGAGGTAACAGGGAGTACGAACTTGAAACGCTGTGAAGTAATCATGTGTGAACCGACAAGAATTACAGAATTCACCCGCTCGCTCTCCACGAAAAACACGTACAAGGAAATGGCGTCCGACACGTAGCTTTTAAACCGGCCCACTCGTACATGTCACATACGCGTGTACGCGCTAAGGCCCTTTCCTCCAATTACACGATCTGACACTCGGATGTGCATTTTATGGACGTATACAATGACCATGCACCCGTGTTGATGGAAACGCGTGCACGCTTCACGTCACTTACGCGTGTAGGCCCTTTCCTCAGAATACACGCATCCACACGTGGACGTGCAGTTTTTCCACGCGCTATGCCACATCACAAGGGAAATGCCCGTGCGGGTCACGTCACAGAAGCGCTTACGCGCTAAGGGCCTTTGGTCCAATGAAACCGCGTACGTGTGCTGACGTGCTTACACGCGAAGGGCCTTTCCTCGAATTACATGCTGACGTGCAAGATTTTCACGTGCCAAATCACTCCATATCAAGCTGGCCACGCAACAACACACGTAAGACCACACTCCTGCCCAGAAGGCCAATTTACTGACCCCCAGAGCCCCGAGCACGCTCCCACCTGCCATCTGCTGCTGCCTGACTGCCTGCTGCCCACATGCCCTGCTATTTGCTGCCTGCACGTCAGCCAGGGGTGCAGTTGCTGTGACCACCCCTGCTGGAACCGAAGACACCCGACTGGGATAACATTGCTCCACAGCCCAGCCCCAGGACCCAGTTACCCGCCCACTCCTGCCTCTGGGGTTGCCATGTCGGGCAAAACACCATCTGGCACCACTGGCAACCCCCAGCCAGAGACGCAGAGGGCCACCAGCTTCAGTGCCAGGGAAGTTGGTGTCCTGGTGGAGCAAGTCCTGGGGCAGTATGATGCCCTCTTTGGAAGTTTGGCGCGCCGACAAGGAAGGACGGACAAGGATCGCGATGGACATCGTGAGTGCCATCAACGCGGAGGGGGTGGCAGTCCGCGACTTACATCATGTCAAGAAGTGCTGGGAGGACTTCAGGTCCAGGACCCTCAACAAGGCCTGGCGCCTCGCTAAGGCAGCGGATGCCAAGGGGCGCCAGGTCCAGCTGTCGGACCACCAAATGAGGGTCCTGGAACGCATATGCCCAGTGCTCTACATCCAGATCCTTGAGAGGCAGACCCGTCTGGAGTCGAGCGTTAAGTGTACATGCATGGGGATGGGACGATGTGCGTGTCATGGTGTGCCTGTAGTGTGCAGGTTGCACATGTGTTTTTGTAGGGCCATGTAGGGATGTGTATGAATATGGGCGTGAGGCTGCCACATGTGAGTCCCCTCAGGTGTGAGACACATCGATGGTGTATGTGTTGGTAAGCATGCTGGGCAAATGCAGGTGTGGGAACACACATGTTTGATTTTCTGTATATGTACATTGGCATGGTTGTGGCATGGATGTTGGTTCATTATGCATGTATCTGCACTGTGTACATGTGCATGTGGTGTTTTTGACAAGTCTGCAACTGTGATGCAACATGGATGCACGTGACACTGATATGTAGATGGCTGAATGTCAGATCTGACATGTATGGCGATCTCATCACTGCGACAGTGGATATGTTCACATGCATGTAAGTGTGGTGGCCTGTGTGCATGTCTAGTGCACTCCCATTGTTTCATGTGATGTCCGGCTCACCTTTGGCTGTACATGCTGTGGAATGTGTATGGATGCTGCTGCCTGGTGGAATATTTCTGTGGGAATTCTCATGTGTGGGAGTTAATATTACATGTGTGTCATGGAGTGTGATGCCGTGTCTGAATTTTTACTATGCCACTCATGTACAACTGTCATGTGTGTATCAGTCCAATGTACTGTGCCCTGATGCCTGTGTTTTATCTCTCCCTGTCT
Organism: Ambystoma mexicanum; assembly: GCF_040938575.1. Classification (NCBI taxonomy): domain Eukaryota; kingdom Metazoa; phylum Chordata; class Amphibia; order Caudata; family Ambystomatidae; genus Ambystoma; species Ambystoma mexicanum. Next base: position 1,012,942,945 of record NC_090928.1, read on the forward strand.
GCAGCGTCGACTGATGAAGAGGGCGGAGAGGGTGCTGTGGAGCACAGCGGCAGGGATCGCACCACTAGCCGGAGACGCATGGCCCAGCTCCCCTCCCAGATTGTCATCTCGTTGGGGAGTGAGGAGTCTGGTGCCGCATCCCAGGCCGCAGCTGCCGAGGGTAGGTCCAAGAGGCGGAGGTTGGAGGTGGACTCCTCGGCAGCAGAAGGGGCAGCTGAGACCCCACAGGGTACGACAGAGGAAGATGGCATGGAGTCATCCAGGTTGGTGGGGGGTTTGGTAGAGGAGGAGGCCATGGAAGGGACACACACAGGGTCTGGAGGTGGGGATTCCACTGGTGCTAGTGGTGCAGTGCAGGACCAGGGACAGGAGGCAGCACAGGCCGCCGCGGAGGTGCCTGTGTGCAATCCTGTCCCTGATCCTGTCACTGCATCACCTGACTCCAGCAGGGATGCCTACGTCCAGACCCGTTTTCATGCAGGGGATGAGCGCACAACAACTAGCCTTCCTCTCCCTGCGGACGTGGCTTTCCGGGACCGGGTTGAGCCTGTCCTGGGTGGGGTGGCGTTGCGTCAACGGGCCATGCGAGGTGACCTGCAGTCTTTTCATGTGGAGACTGCACTTCATCTCGAATGGCTCGTTGACCGCGTTGACCGACTGGGACAGCTCACTGGGGCTGGATTCCTCACTTTGCTGGACCTTGTTCCGACCCCCTCTTCACCTGAACCCCCTATGCGCCAGTCGTCTTCCATGCCATCTTCCCACCCATGGTTCACCTGGGTACCCTGTGGAACTGGCTCTGACCCTGCGGCCAGGCTTGTGGAGGACACATCCCTGCCACAGTCGGGAGTCGGACGCCCAGCAGGGGTGGCCTCCTCAACAACTGCACCCCAGCCGGAGGAGGATGTGCAGGCAGCAAGAGCCAAGGCACAGGCAGAGGCACAGCAGCAGCAGCAACAAAGTGGGGGCCTTCAACATCAGAGGGGCAGGCATCGGCCATAGGGCAGGAGGACCCTGGATTTCAAGTGTCTTCCATGTGGCAGCGGTTGGGCCACGCCATAGATGCGGAGCGGCAGTGGGCGGAAGAGGCATGGCTCACAATGGTCAGGGTGGAGAACTCCATGTGGAGGGCCCTGAGGCGGGCCGAGTGCCTCGAGGCAATTCGCAGGGAGTTGGAGGAGAACATGTTGTCGTCCCTGCGAACCCTCGGGGCCATGGAAGAGGACCGCCTCCAGGATATTGAGCGGGAGTTCGATGATGCCCTGGCCCTGGACATCCAAAAGTGAGCCGTCGGACTAGCCTGCTGCCATTGTAAATAGTTTTTAGAGTTAGGTTTCCTTTTCCTTTTCCTTTTATTTGTGGTCAATGGACAATGCCACACACATTTGTATATAGTTTTATTTTTAGGTAGTTTCTTAGGTAGGTTTCATTTGTTTGGTTGGGCTCATGGACCCTTTACATCCTTGGACAATGGATTCATTTGATATCTTTTTTGGAATTTTGCACATGGATTAATGGATTTTTATTTTGGACCATGGATTGTATATAGTTTGATCATGGATTAATTTGGAATTTTTTTTTCATTATGGACATGGAGAAATGGATTTTCTTTTCTTTCAGACAATGTATTGTAAATAGTTGGACTATGGATTGATTTATCTTTTTCTAGTTTTCATTATTAACATGAAACAATGGATATCATTTTTTTTCCTTTCCTTTGGATTTGCGTTGGTGGAGGGAGAGTTATGACTGTTTTTCTTTCACATTTTTTTGGATTGGTTATCATTTTCATTCACTCATCTTTTTCACATGCTTTTCATTTCATGTTTGATATTTTGGTATGCTTTCATTTCATTTATTTATTTATGTACATAATACATTTTCATATGTTAGTTCCATGTGTGGGATTCGCTCATTGGGTTGATGCATGTGAAAATGTGGGTTTACACAAGCAATGCTAACCAGTGTATGTGTGTGATGGACATGTGTTGATGTACATAGTTGAGTTTTGGTTTGTGTCTTGAGATGGGCATGTCAGTGTGGGGTGGATTGGGAAATCATTGCGTCTCAAGAATGGGGTGGCGGCATATGGTTTTTTGGTGTAGAAGTGGGCCATGATTGTGCATCTTTATTTCGCGTAGGGGGGGACATGAGTGGGCCATGAGTGGGGTCCTGCTGGCAGGTGCCCCGCACTGCTGGGGGGTGGAGGTGCAGGGGGACATGAGTGGGACATGAGTGGGGGCCCGCTGGCAGGTGCCCCACACTGCTGGGGGGTGGGGGTGCAGGGGGACATGAGTGGGACATGAGTGGGGGCCTGCTGGCAGGTGCCCCGCACTGCTGGTGTGTGGCGGTGCAGGGGGACATGAGTGGGGGGCTGCTGGCAGGTGCCCCACACTGCTGGGGGGTGGGGGTGCAGGGGGACATCAGTGGGACATGAGTGGGGGCCTGCTGGCAGGTGCCCCGCACTGCTGGGGGGTGGGGGTGCAGTGGGACATGAGTGGGACATGAGTGTGGGCCTGCTGGCAGGTGCCCCGCACTGCTGGGGGGTGGGGGCGCAGGGGGACATGAGTGGGACATGAGTGGGGGCCTGCTGGCAGGTGCCCCGCACTGCTGGGGGGTGGGGGTGCAGGGGGACATGAGTGGGGGCCTGCTGGCAGGTGCCCCGCACTGCTGGGGGGTGGACATGCAGGGGGACATGAGTGGGACATGAGTGGGGGCCTGCTGGCAGGTGCCCCGCACTGCTGGGGGATGGGGGTGCAGGGGGACATGTGTGGGACATGAGTCGGGGCCTGCTGGCAGGTGCCCCGCACTGCTGGGGGGTGGGGGACATCAGTGGGACATGAGTGGGGGCCTGCTGGCAGGTGCCCCGCACTGCTGGGGGGTGGGGTGCAGTGGGACATGAGTGGGACATGAGTGTGGGCCTGCTGGCAGGTGCCCCGCACTGCTGGGGGGCGGGGGTGCAGGGGGACATGAGTGGGGGCCTGCTGGCAGGTGCCCCGCACTGCTGGGGGGTGGCCGTGCAGGGGGACATGAGTGGGACATGAGTGGGGGCCTGCTGGCAGGTGCCCCGCACTGCTGGGGGGTGGGGGTGCAGGGGGACATGTGTGGGACATGAGTCGGGGCCTGCTGGCAGGTGCCCCGCACTGCTGGGGGGTGGGGGTGCAGGGGGACATGAGTGGGGGACTGCTGGCAGGTGCCCCGCACTGCTCGGGGCTGGGGGTGCAGGGGGACATGAGTGGGGGCCTGCTGGCACGTGCCCCGCACTCCTGGGGTGTGGGCGTGCAGGGGGACATGAGTGGGACATGAGTGGGGGCCTGCTGGCAGGTGCCCCGCACTGCTGGGGGGTGGGGGTGCAGGGGGACATGAGTGGGACATGAGTGGGGGCCTGCTGGCAGGTGCCCCGCACTGCTGGGGGGTGGGAGTGCAGGGGGACATGAGTGGGACATGAGTGGGGGCCTGCTGGCAGGTGCCCCGTACTGCTGGGGGGTGGGCGTGCAGGTGGACATGAATGGGGGCATGCTGGCAGGTGCCCTGCACTGCTGGGGGGTGGGGGTGCAGGGGGATATGAGTGCGACATGAGTGGGGGCCTGCTGGCAGGTGCCCCGCACTGCTTGGGGGTGGGGGTGCAGGGGGACATGAGTTGGTGATCAGTAGTGCAAGCTGACATGTGGCTTTGCTGGGGGGCATGCCCATTGTGGATGGGCTGCCTGCGGGACATGACCAGGGGTACAGGGTAGTCCCGTGTGGTGTGGGCTGCCTGCAGGAGCCGTCGAGGGTGTAGAGGGAACATCTGGGAGGACCCACACTGCCAATTCACATGTAGGACTCCCCGCGCACCCCAGAAATACACGTACCCTTCTCAAATTGCGTGTGAGACTTCACACGAACCCCAGTTATACACGTACCCCCTCGCACAGGGCCATTCGTGTGTGAAACTTCTCGCGCACCCCCGAAATACACGTACCATGCTCAAATCGCGTGTGAGACTTCCCCCGCACCAAAGTTATAAATGTACCCCACTCGCACAGGGCCAATCGCGTGTGGAAGTTCCCGCACACCCCCGAAATACACGTACACGGATCCAATCGCGTGTGAGACTTCACGTGAACCCCAGTTATACACGTACCCCACTCGCAAAGGGCCAATCGCGTGTGAAACTTCCCGCGAACCCCAGTTATACACGCACCCCACTCGCACAGGGCCATTCGCATGTGATACTTCCCGCGCACCCCCGAAATACACGTACCATGCTCAAATCGCGTGTGAGACTTCACGCGAACCCCAGTTATACACGTACCCCACTCGCACAGGGCCAATCACGTGTGGAAGTTCCTGCGCACGCCCGATATACACGTACCCGGATCCAATCGCGTATCAGACTTCACGGGAACCCCAGTAATACACGTACCCTGCTCGCACAGGGCCTATCGCGTGTGAAACTTCACGCGAACCCCAGTAACACACGTTCCCCGCTTGGCGTTTGCTGTTTGGCAGCCCTGTAAACTGGTCCAGGGTTAGCGCAGCCCTTTGCGCTGGATTGGGGATTTTGATGGCTTTTCCTTGCACTAGGGGCGTTCTTGGGGGCGTAACTGGTGCTGCTGCAGGATCGCTGCACCACTGTGCGCCACGGCTGGTTTTGGTAGCTAAAATACATGAATACGCTGTGCGCTGAAATGGATTTTAGCACATGCCGCTGGGGCAGAGATTCGCACGCGCACACTGTGCGCCAGCCACGTGCGCCACTTGTGCGCGATATTCTATGAATTACCCCCTTAACATCCAATAGGAAACCAGAATAAATACCTAATTTCAGGGACATTTTTTTCTACAAAAAACTCTGCAAGGGGCGGCAAAGAAGATTGTAAAAACCTATAAATAGCCAATGGTGCGTCTTTAGATGGTAAAGAATATATGCAATGTAATGCCTCTTTGCTCGACTGGCAATTTAGGGTCTGATTCACAGGCATGTTTTATAATGGCACAATCCCATTGAAAAACATTCTGTGAATCAGGCCCCTAATGTCTTAAAGGCTGGCATTAGAAAATGTTTTCTTAATTCATGAAAACATGGGCATACGAACAGAAAATTAAACAACTCATAAGTTAAGAGACAGCAGATGATCGATTTCTGGTCAAGATGTGTGGTAACCACAAACCTCGTTTAATGATTGAAGGCGGCCAATCCTCAAATGAAGCAGAACACACCTTAATCGTTTACAATGAAACCAATACATATATACAGCGTTAAGCCCGTTGCATCCATAGTTAAAACAATTGGAGAGCGACCAGTTCTGTATTTCTATGAGAGTGCACTGCTCCCTTTGGTACTCCATATATTTTGTCCTAATTAAATTAATATCAATTCTGAAAACAATTGCTGGAGCAGTAAACATACAGTGTAAACCAAGACTATCAAGTGTCTTGCCAAGTGCATTTAGCCAGTTAATCTTTCTACAGATATCTGATGTCATCATGCGTTAAATGCATCTCAATTTGCACCCATGTTCTCAGCCAAAACAACATCGGTTTTAGATTTACATAATCTGTTATATAATCCATGTTTAATTCTTGATAGAGCAAATAGATAGAGGAGCTCCTAACAGTCCCCAAAATGCCCCACACCTCTGCACCTTAAATGCATGCCACTACTTGCTTTGCCCGATACATATCTAGAGTAGGTTTGACACCTAGGCCATCCATTTGTTGGGTGAATCTGTATAATGCACCACAAGCCTGAGAAAGATTTTGTGTGGTTTCAGCAATATGGTCTAACCAATTTGCCCTGTTATGATATGATATGAACTGGCATTTATAAAGTGCCAGGGAGGACAAAACAACAATCTTACTAGGCCTTGTGTCAGTCAGATCGCACAAGCGCAGGGAAGGGGAAGGGGAGGAGTGCAAGGGGCGATGGGGAAGTGCAGGTAAAGCAAAAGTGAAGCCAGCGGGTGGATCAGTGCAGGTAGCCAGAAAGTGCAGTCAACAGGTGGCTCATAAGTGCAGAGAGAGGGGACTGTAGGTTTACAGATACAGACCACAAGTGCTGGGGAGCCAAGAGGCAGTGGGAGGTGCAACTGGACAGGCAGGGAACTGGGCCCAAGTTCAGAGGGTGGCTAGGTGACCAGTGCGTGGAACCGACAAGTCATCAGCAGGGGAGATGAAGAGAGAAAGCAGAAGCGAAGAGGAAGGTCTTGAGTTGCTTCCGGAACCAGAGATGGTTCTGCTCAGGTTTGAGAGAGGCATGGAGGCTGTTCTAGAGGGAGGCCCCAGCCGAAGAAAGAGATCTGCCCCCAACTCTCTGCTTGGAAAAGCAGATGACCCTCAGAGAGTTGGAGGTGGATGATCAGAGAGCTCAAGATGGGAGATACTTAGGAAGAGAGTGTTGGAGGTAGTGCGGTCCCAGGCCCCAGAAAGCCTTGTGTACAATGCAGAGGGTCTTGAAATTGATCCTTGCTGCCACTGGGAGTCAATGGAGAGATTTCAGAGCTGAAGAGACACAATCCTTGGGCTTGAGGCCAAGGACAAGTCTTGCAGTCCTGTTCTGGATAAGGTGTAAAGGACAGAGAGTAGAGGCAGGAAGATTTAGAAAGCAGCTGTTGCAGTAGTCCAGCCTTGAGAGGACCTGAGCTCTGGATACAGTGAGTTTCTGGAGGTGGTGAGGAAAGGAAGAATACCAATGAGGAGGTGCAGATGATAGTTTGACTTCTTAGAGACTCAGAGATGTGAGTAGAGAAAGAGAGGGTGGAGTCGAAGATGACCCCAAGGTTCTTAGCCTCACAGGTAGGAGCAGGAAGAGTGGGCGGCCAGAGAGATAGAGAGAGGAAAGGAGGGAGATGGTGTTCTGATGAGGAGGATCTCTGTCTTACCGGCATTAAGGCAGAGATCATTGATGGCACACCACTCCTGAATTGCGGACAGGCAGTCAGGAATGAGAGAAGGAGTGTAGGCAGCCCTGGGGACCCTGAAAGATAGCGGGGTGTCATCCACATAACACTGAAAGTTGGAGCAGAGGGCAACGATGCAGTGGGCAAGAGGGACATTACAGATAGAGAGAGAGATAGAAGAGAGGAAGGACCCCAGGTGGGCCTGAGAGGGCCAGTCAGTGAGAAAGGAGGCCAGCCAGGCCAGGGCCTGTTCAGTGATACCCAGGTTATCACAGAGGTGCTTTAGCAGGATGTCATGGTTGACCGTGTTGTTAAAAGTCACCCCTAAATATGTGCATTTTTCCACCCAATCAAGTTTTTGCATTGATACACGAATGGAAGGTAGACTTTTGGAATGTAAACCCACTTGCATAACTTTGGATTTTGTTATGTTTATTGCCAAATCTCTTTGCCCATGTAATTTGCATAGGCACAAACTAGATTGTGTAGGGCTAGAGGGTTATGAGCCAACAAGACTGCATCATCAGCATATGACAGGACAGGAATGTTTCTCGGGGGGTGTCCTTTGTCACTTTGGTTAGTTCAATTGCCAGACTGTAAACGTACAGATCAAACAAAAGCGGAGCAAGAACGCAAGCTTGTCTGACCCCACATAAGATATCAATTGAAGGTATTAACTTTCCTGCTATCTACCTCTATTGGTTGTCCTCTCACCCAGGGAACAGGTGGGTTTCTGCTAGGCCCTTTTAGCCACATAGCACTTGGCAGCATACCTGCCAAACTGCCTACAAGACAATGCGCTTCTACCAGACAAAGCTATTTGTGAGCCTATAATGCCCACTAAATTGTGTATGTTCTCCCAAGATTCACTACTTTACCACCAGCATTCCAGTGGTAAAGGGCATTGGGTAGAAACGGAACACTATGCTAGCTAGCTATTTAGGATTGTCTGCAGTGTTCTGATGAGGACCCTGATGCATACAGTAAGCCTGACTAGGGGAGTCTGTCCCACAGCCGCTCATAATTTTCAACCTTTTAAAATATAATTGCTGTGCCCCCTGAATTAATGACAGAAGTTAAGGAAAATGAGCACTGTCCAATAGCCTTCTTTGAAGAGGTGGAGTCCCATACTGGATTGGTTACCTCAGACCTTTGTTCTCCCTTCTTGCTCCATCTGGTCTATTGCATGTCACCTGAGTGCATCTTTACACATGGATGGCACATCCCCTTTGGAATGGTAATCCCCATTGTTTTCCTCTCCCACCTCATGCACATTCTGTATGAGAGTTGCCACCTTCACTATAAGTCATGTATCAAAAACGATGCCATAAGGTAATCCATATTCCTGTGCATTGCAACAATGATATGGCGTGGTTGGAAAATGTGTCCATTGCCTGCTTTTGAGGGATGTTAAGCAGTACCCTGCTCACTAACTAGAGGTTCAGCCCCTAGCATTCGGTATTGACACTACCTACATCCTAATAGAGCACTCACAAGATGGAGGACAAATGTATTTGGGGAAAAATCCTACCTACCAATGTGGCCACTGATGCATTATTTCTGCACTCAGTTTTCCAGGTTGCCACTCTTACTATCCTCATGCCCAATCACTTACAAGAGGATAGGGTGGTGCTAGAACATGTGTTTTTCCATAAAATGCACCAATGTCATGGATCCAGCTCAACCAGAAACCCATGAGTGTGTCCCATTCACCCAGAAATATTTGACTTTTCTATGGTATCAATTTTGAAGCCTTTAAATACCTCTAGTTAATAAAGTACATTTTAACTCAGCCACTAACATGCAAAACGCATATCATCTCAGGTTTTACTCATTCATAAGCAAAATAATCTTCATAGTGCATGTAGGCTTTCTTGTGTATTGTCTACATATCAACGTAAGTGTGAACTTGACTAGTCTGGTGTTGTTTCTGTATCTCATGTCCTTTCATACTGTTAATTCATGTATGAAATTTGTAAGGGCATGTGTAGTGCCACAAGTAGTTTATGGCAGTGGTCAAGTTATGGTGACTTTAAGAACCATATCTATTTTATTTTCTAACATTTGTTGATTGCAGTGCAAACATAATGCCCCTTTAACTAATGTGTTTCTCTGAATTTCAACGGTCTTTTAAAAGATAACATTGTCAATGAAACATCTTTAACCAATAAAGTTTTACTGATCCATATGGGTTAAACTACACCCTCCATATGTTAAATGCATATTACATTTTATCAAGGAGTTTTGTAACTAAATAGAATAACAAGACCAAAGGTTGATTTAATTCATAAGGTTCCATAACTCCAAAGTAACTTGAAAGATCCTTTTTACATATGGTAGGGCATGTTATTTATTATAATTCTTACCCCATTATTATTCCTTTTAATACTTCTTCTATTGATAACTGCTAAGGGTGCTGCTGTTCTTGGCTGGGTTCCCTGCCCAGAGTGACCCAGGAAGCTAACGCCCCCGTTGACGTCAGAAGCCGTGAGCAGAGAAAGGCTCTGGCTTTAAACCTTTGTGGCAATTCTTTCTACTAAAATCTCTGCTGTTCCTGGCTGGGAGTCCTTCCCAGAATGATTCAAGAAGATCCCACCCCCTTTGATGTTGGAAGCCATGGGCAGAGAAAAGTTCCATCTTGAAGCCCTTGCCGTGAAGCCCAATGCTAAGGGAGCTGATGTTCCTGGCTGTTCAGGGCTGAAAACATCAGAGAATCTTGTGTGCATACCTGCTGCCTCGACAAAAGGCAATTTCAAAGTTGCATAAAAGTTACTACGCAGAAAGCAAGCTGCCCCACTTAACAAACACATCCCCTTCTCCTTTTCTGTGTAACTTGGTGTAGTTTGGGGCATCCTTTTGTTTGTGGCTGAACAATCTTGTAAGTACACATGTATTACAAAATTCAGCAGATAAATTAGCCACACTACACTACCTGGTGTCCGCGACACCGGCATTACTGTTTTCTTGGGTTGTTTGTGAGGCTCTAATATTCAGCATTACTGCTCTTAGAAGTGGGTGAGCCCACGGGGAACTGCGTAAATGCAAACACACACATTTAATCAGATTGAGGTAGCATTAGGGCATAAGGAGTGGGGTAACTGGGCTAAAGACGCCCCAAAGTGCCTGAATAACTATACTTCTTTTGCCAGGTAAGATTCTTGGGGTCATCTTTGATTCCACACTTTCCTTCTCCGCCCAGATCTTTGATGTCTCTAAAAAATCTAACTTCCTACTGCACCTCCTCAGAGGTACTCTACCCTTCCTCTCCTTCCCCCAGAAGCTCACTGTCTGCAAGCTCTGGTTCTCTCTAGGTTGGACTATTGTAAGAGCCTCTTTCTAAACCTACCTGCCTCTACCCTCCGCCCACTGCAACTAATCCAGAACAGAACTGCGAGACGTGTCCTTGGCCTCAAGCCCTGGGATTGTATCTCTCCATCTCTGAAATCTCTCCATTGGCTCCCAGTGGATGCAAGGATTAAATTCAAAACCCTCTGCATTGCCCACAAGGCCTTCTGGGGACTGGGTCCAAAATACCTTCAGCTATCCCTCTGCAAATACTTCCCCCCTCCCGAGCTCTTCGCTCCTCTACCTCTAACTCCCTCAGGGTCAGTCATTGTTCAAAGAAACGAGCCAGGGGTAGATCTCTGTCTTCGGGTCGTGCCTCCCTCTGGAACAGCCTCCCTGCCACTCTAAAACTTGAGGAGAACCATCTCTGGTTCTGCAAACACCTCAAGACCTTCCTTTTTGCTTCTGCCTTTGCCCACCCTCTCCCCTGCTGATCTGTTCTCTTCTGGTGCCGTACACCTAGCCACCCTCTGTCGGCCAGGCCCAGGAACCCGCTCACCCTGCCACCCTCCCGCACTGCTTCCGGGCCACCCCTTGCACTGGGGTCTGTATCTGTACCCATACAGTCCCCCGGCCCCTTTTTTCTTCCTGCACTTATCAGACCGACCTACCCTGTCTGCTGCCTTAAACCCAGCACTTGCTGGCTGCACTACCACTGTTTGTTGCCTTTATTATTTATTTATCTATTATTATTTATCTGTTTCTCCTTTGCTCCTCACTTTTCCATTTCTCCCCCTTCCATGCACTTTTCCCCTCCCCCTCTCCGATGCACTTGCACGTTCTCAATGTCACTGGGCCTAGTAAGATTGTTGTTTTGTTCTCCCTTGTTCCCCTCTCTTGCCTTGTCGCACTCTGAAACACTTTGTGTACGAGTGCGATAGAAATAAAATATCATATCATATCATATCAGGTGTTTTGGGGAAGGGAGTTGAACTTTGTATGGCGTTTAAGTGGTCGAGCGTGCTGCAATACCTGCACAGTTGGACTGATTTAGTGTTTCTCTCCTTGATCTGAAATTTTGTATAGTCATTTGGAATTTAAAGTTGACAGCCATGTCAAGGTTGCCCCTATACATTTCCAAGCAACTGTTTTCGAGGAAAATAAGGACAATCGCTGGTCAGGTGTACTGGGAAGGGAGTCAGGAAGGGAGTCGTTCAAGGGTGCCCTTCAAGCAATCAAGCATGACCCTCACCTGTACAGTCATATCTTTCTTGATGTTTTAAATGTTATTGCACAGCTCCTATTTTAATGAGTATATCCTTCAATCCATTTTGATATGTTTTATTACTCATTTGTATACAGTCTTAATTGGTCATAAACACTCACACGTTTTACATGGTACTTAATGTTATACAGACGATGTTAGATTATGGGCCTCATTACGAGATTCGCAGTAAAAGCCAGAATTTACCGGCATGGAGGCAATACCGCATCCGTGTAGCACTGACGCCGCTAACAGCAGACGATTACGAGAATGCATGCATGCGCGTAGAGGCATGCCGGTATCGACTGTACCGGCATGCCGCAAATGACCCTAAAGCCCCATTAGCGGCATCATGCAAAGCGCTGACACCTCCTCCACCTTCGTCCACCCCTAAATAACGGGCACTGGCAATAACGGGTCCGGCAGTACCGGGCCCGGCAATACCAGAACCGGAAGTAACATCATCGCGCTGGAATGGGAAATGCTACGGCGGCCATCTTGAAAAACACAATCCATTGCAATCCTCGAGACACAGGACCTGGATCCACACACCACCAGCTACATCTTCAGCTACACCTCCAGCACAATGCCAAAGGCCATTAAAAAAGGAGCATCCCGCCAGTGAAAGGAGCGTTTCTCTGAGGACGAGTTAAACGTGCTGGCAGACACTCTGGCCCAGAATGCAGACGTGGTCTTTGCAATAGACCTCAAGCGAGCTGCCCAGCTAAAGAAAAAAGAAATTTGGGAGGAAGTGGCCCAGAAGGTCAATGCGGTCGGCACCACCCCCGCACCATCAAAGATGTCACAAAAAGGTGGGATGACCTGCGTCTCCGTGTGCGCAATATACTATCTGCAAATCGGAGCCAGGGTCTGTCTACAGGCGGCGGGTCCAATTCCCCCATAAAGCTCACCCGATGGGAAGAAACATGTGCCAGCACCATTGGTGGAGGGAGTGGGTGACATGGAGCGTGGAGTGCCGTCATCGGCAGATGGAGGTGAGTGTCCAAACAAACTACTGGAATGCAAAGTATGATGATGGGCCACAAATGTGACAGTGACATGAGCCAATTTATGGGTCATCACACACACACATCGAAACATCCCTGCCTAGATGCAGTCCCCAGCACCGTCACATCTACATGCATGCAGCATGCCAATGCCATACCTGAGACACACCCAACAAACAGCGAAACGGCATGTGTCACACTGCACGCAGTCCACAACACAAAGGCATGTCACACAGCATACACCACCTTACAAATGTGTGAACCAGACGTATGTCTGAATAACCCCCCCATATAGCAAGCAACCTGTATGTCACAACTTTAAGACAGCAAATCATCAAATGTGTACAACTGCAGTAATACCAATGTATGCTTGATGCATGTACAACCATCACTGATGCCGTCCCTCTCTCTGTCCCCCACAGGCTCAGATTCCAACAGCGATGCTCAGGACACAGCTGCACAGGCCACGACTCCATCAAAGAAGGCCAGGGGCAGGGAAGACGGCAACAGGCCTTCAACATCTAAGGGCCCAGGCAAACAACAACAGACACCGAAGGCAAAGCCGACACAGGATGGCAAGTCATAGGGGCAGTAAAGAACAGCCGCAATACCAACAGTAGCTATACCGGTGGAATCCACTGAACCTCAGCCAGTGGCAGATGGGACCCTGTCTGCTACACACAGCTCTGTAGGGGAGGCAGCTGCCACAGCACCCCAGAGTGGCGATGAAGGACAGTGCCAGGCAGAGATATGTGTAACTGAGGACGATAACCTGTCAACAGAAGTTGTAGGCACACCCACACCCAGGCAAACACCCCAGGACACCCCAATGAGCACCCCCAATAGCACCACGCTCGACCTGTCTGGAGGAGAGTCAATACCAGAGGCCTGGAGACCCACAGACGACCCACCTGCATTGCGCCCCTCATCAGATTTCCCGTCCACCTCAACAGGGGTCCGGGATGGAGAGTGCCACATGTCACAAACGAAGGGGCGGCAGCAGGAGCTGACAGGGCTCATAAAACAGTACATTTCGGATGGTGACGTGGCAAGGCAGGAGGCCCGTGAGAACACTGCAGCCATGAAAGGGGCTATTGAGTCAAGCACCATGCGCATCTGTGAGGAGCTGGCAGCAGTGAGGCAGGTCCTGGCCAGGATTGCCGATGCCTTGGAGGCTCAGCGTCCTACCCCGACAGTGGAGCATGCGGGCACGGGTTCATCGGCCAGCTCCACCCAGACAAGCCCCCTGCACAGGTCTTCTTGCACCATGCTGCGCTCTGAAATGCCGCCCCCGGAGGCCGACAGAGGACACAAGTAGCAGGGGCATCCTGCATGTGTGGACTAATGTGTCCTCATGTTGCATACCATTGCACACCATGCATGGGGTAGTTGTGGGGGAGGTGGAAGGGGTGTGTGGGGGTGTTGTGGGGGTAGAGGGAGGGGTGTCTGGGGTAGTTGGGGGAGGGGGAGGGAGTAGGGGGTGTGTGTTGGAGTTGTGGGGGGAGGCGGAGGGGATGTGTGTGAGGTGGAGGGTTAAAGCACTTGTTCATATTACCTGTTCAATACACCCGTTGTGTATGTGTGCTTTACTGGTTTACAGTGCACAGTGTCCCTGTGCCCCGACGCCCAGTGCCCACATCCATGGCACCCTCTGCATCCATGTGTATTAGAAATATTGGCCTATCACAGACTGGCGCACAGCACTTCCCTCCTGTGTATCGCCACCTGGTTGATGTGCAACCCCTTCTTCTTCATCATCTTCTTCCTCACCTGGTGGTTGCTGTTCAATGTCAGGGGGCAGAGGCAGGTTCCATCATATGCACTTGTTGTGCAGCATGGCACATGCCATGATGATCTTGGCCACCTTCTCATGCCCATACAGGAGTGCCCCACCCGACGTGCTGAGGCAGCAAAACGGTGCCTTCAACATGCCAAAGGTTTGCTTGATCACCACACGGGTACGGGTATGGGCCCGATTGTAGTCCTCTTCGTGCCTGTTCTGAGGGTTCCAGACAGGGGTGAGGAGCCACGGCTTCAAGGAATAGCCACCATCACCTGCATGGGAGCAGAATAAGGTATGTGTGCGTCAATTCATTCCATGACACCTGTGCGTATCACTCTCATGCCTGCAGATATTTGTTGTTCACGTGCACATGTGCCTCGATGTATGCACACAAATGTGTGCTGTTTCATGATCTACAGGTGTGGGATGCGTCGTCCAGATGTTGCAGGGTGTGCACTTCCTTGCTGGTGTTTATGCACTGAGGATGCCTACCACTATGTTTGCTATCATCTATGTGATGTGGAGCAAATTGTATGTATTTTCACTAGCAGCATTGGCACAAGTCTCATCATTATGTGTCATTCATTGCTTAATATTCCCATGGTGACATGCAGCGCTTCTGTGGTAGTGAGCCAGTGACAATCAGTGTATTCCCTTGGTGGGATAGATTTGGGCGTACTCATGGATGAATGTCGTGTGTTGTGTTTTGCTGCGGTCATGTACATTGTGCATACTCACAGTATGTTGCTGCATTGTGTTACAGAGGGTACGGTCTGATGATGTGCAGTGGAAGTGTTCAGGGATGTGGGCTGGTTGCGAGTCTGGCATATTGACATTGGTGTGCAGCTTCTATCATTTATATGAGGTTTAGGTGGCATGTTCAGTTTGGGATGCTTTGGGGCACAGTTTATTGCAGTATGTGATTTGTCCAGTCACCACCCCAATCTCACCCGGGTGGTGTGTGCATCTCCCCCCCTTACACTGCCATGTGCCTGTCATGCAACTTAACGAGCAGCCAGGCACATCATCCAACATGTTGCTCCATGTAGCGTGGTATCGTGGAGTTCCGCAGGCCCATTGAATCATGAATTGATCCGGGATATCGGGCACAACAATGTGTGATGAACTTGCTGGAGTCACATACCATGTGCACATTGTCAGAGTGGTATAGCTTACGAATGCGGTACACCACCTCCATGGCATGTGGGACCACCAATTCCACATGGGTGCAGTCAAGGGCACCAATACAATTTGGCATTCCTGCCAGTGCATGGAAGCCAATTTTAGTGTCAAACATCTCCTGGGCAGTCCGTGGTAGGGATATGCATTCGCTTTAGTGCTTCAGGAGGGCACCCAGCACTTGGTTCAGCATGCATGAAAAAAAAGGTTGTGATATGCCATGCATCTGCCCCACTGTGTGCTGGTAGGTGCCTGTTGCCAGGAAGTGGAGCACAGACACTACCTTCAGTAGAGCGGGGAGGGTGGTGCGGATTTCAATCAAGCTGACAATCTCGTTGTGTATCATGTTCACAATGGTTGTGATGGTGTCCCGGTCCAGGCGGTACAGGTTGTGGATCTGTTCAGGGGTTAGGTTGAATGCACTGGCTCTGATGCGAGGGATTGGAGGCTTCCTGTGTGGTACCACTGGCTGCACTGGTGGGATTTGCTGGGCCTGTCTCACCCTCATTCTCCTTCTGCGTCTCCTCTGTAGTGCCTGTTGTAGTTGTTGCTCATGGCGTAGCAATGCAAGCATGTCCTCCAGCCCCAACATTGCAACTGCAAGTGGGATCATTTTGGTGTGGGAAGGGGTGTGGTGTGTGGGTGTGCTACTTTTGTGCTGGCCCAGACTCCATTGCTTCCACCTGTGCTGATTGTGTGTGCACCTGTGGCAGTTGGAAACACAGCAGATTGCTAATTACGGGTGATCCGCGATGCTGGTGATGCCGGCATCATAGTATCCCTTATTACCATCTTCGGGATGCCGGTAAATGCATGTCCTCCTGTTAGCGGCATCCCGGTATTGCCGGCCTGAAGGGCCACATGCCTGTGTGCATGCCGGTACGGTGGTGCATGGTCTCAGTGGTGACGCTGATACTGGGCTGTTGACTCGTAATAGGCCGGAGCGGTATGCGGTGTCGGTATTCCCTTACTGGAATCATTTTTCCATTACCGTGAATCACATAATGAGGCATGTCTAATCATATGATGATACAGTAATAATAGGGATTGTGTTAGGATCCACTATTGGAATTGTGTCTATCTGCTTGAATCAACAAGGCATTACAACAAAACAGCCTCATTTCTTGAACTCCTGTTGTCTCATTTGATCCCAGCACAATTAGACACAAGCTCATAATAGGCCTTATTACGAGTTTGGAGATAGCCATGCCGTTTTTAGCGGTCCTGAAAAATGGGAATTACTGGGCAATCCCGACCTTTGCAGGCCTGGAAATTCCCATTTGCGGGACACGGACCCAGTACGTCCACATTCTCATTTGAGCCCCCATAGGGCTCAATGGCAATGGGGAGGATGCTAACAACGGTCCCGTTAAGAAGGGGGCCGTTGTTAGCATCCTGTTCTGCTAACAGGTGCCGCTCTGCACGTCTGGTCTGACCAGGCGTACAGAGCGGCCCCGCAAGCAGAACTTGGAATGTTGCGGCGAGGTAACCGGTGCCGTTGTTGCCTTACTACAACACTCATAATGAAGCATAATGTCTAAAAGAAGGCCACTACGGGCCTCTCACCACATAAGTCATCAAAGAAATCGAATAAAATTGCTATGCCAATCCAGGAGGCAAATGTACTCATGTATGAAATAGAACACTTGCTGTATGCCCTAGATAGTAATGAATTGAGAGCTGTGAGTCACA
The DNA here is from genome assembly GCF_040938575.1 of Ambystoma mexicanum. Taxonomy (NCBI): domain Eukaryota; kingdom Metazoa; phylum Chordata; class Amphibia; order Caudata; family Ambystomatidae; genus Ambystoma; species Ambystoma mexicanum. Next base: position 1,012,960,039 of record NC_090928.1, read on the forward strand.
GACTGCCCTCAAATTGCACTATACATGTGAATCTAGACGGATTCGCCAATGACGAAGCCAATAATTCTGTTAATCAGAATGGAAATTTGTATAGAAGAAAACCAGACAAATCAACAATGCATAGAAAAAGAAACAATAGAGAACACAATGAATAGCTCAATCAGTATGAAACAGCCAAATCAGAAGGCCAAGAGGGAAGGAAAAAGCATGATAATCCAGTCAATGTACATATCCCTGCCTGTAGGAGTCGGTGCAACACATTAGAACACGTAGAAGTTGCTGCATAAGACACAGCAACTGACATTGAAAATGTTTGGATGCACATCCTGCTGCCAGACTGATCTAAATGATTTAGGCTGAGGAAAATATATGAGTGCACAAGGAAGTGAACATGTGCGGCTGGAGACGGGTGAAACATGCAGAATCGGTGTACACATGTAGCATTTTGGACAGGGTGTGAAATGTAGGTAGGCCCCGGTATAGGGCATGTATGATATTAGAAGTAGAATGATTACAATGTAGTGAATAAGTAATGTACAAATCAGCCCTGGTCCCGCCATGAGGAATACTGAAGGACTGCCATATTTAAAGTGAGGCCTAGTCTGCCACCGCCCATGTTGAAAGTAGCAGCACATCTTGGCAATGAGCTCTGAATCATTTTGCCATCTCAAGCCCAAGCAGGAAAACTGAGCATAGAAGCCTTCAGGCCTGATAGATAGAATACAGTTGTATCATGTTGCAGTCCTGCGAAACCACAAAGGAATGTGAGTGACCGAGCACGGGCAGGGCTGTGCCCGTCCCAAAGGACAAACCCAATGGAGCCGGGGGAAGAGGTCTTGTTCTGCCTAATGCCCGGTCTAGATTAGGCCACTAGAGCCCCCAGAATAATGGCCATCCTATTTGAACTGCCAGATGTCCACAAACAAAAGACATGAATCCATCAGGGTGTGGCTGATTAGTGTGGTCTCCGAGAGGCCCAGGAGGAGCTATGGGGAGGGGCAGCTGATAAGGGGGGAGCAAGAAGTGAAACATCCTTTTATTTCTACTACGAGGAGCCAGAGCTGATGCCAACAAGTCCAGTCCTGCGACAGGGAGGCATGGTGGGGGCGCACGTATGTCTGGGATGAAGAGAAGCCCTCCTTTAATCTGAAGGGGCAATTTGACATCATGTTAATTCTATGAGTATTGCATCTTAACCCGTTCTTCTCGCCCCCTGCAGACTTTCCATCACAAGCAGCGTGTCATAATGTCACTTTTGTACATATCTGTTGATTTTTCTTTTAAGAATAATATTGTCCACAACAGGGTCCTTTCAAATAATCTAATACATATATTAAAAAACGTGCGTAGTTCATACAATCAAATGGCAATGGAAGCCTCAAGCGAAAAGAGGGGTGGAGGAAGAGAAAGAGTGTGAACAGCATAAAGGGGTTATATTTGACTCAATGGGCCTCATTACATGGTAGGCGATAAGGGTTAACGGTCACCGGTAATGGTACCGGTGACCGTTAACCCTTACCGCCTTACTATGAGGTCCCTTAGCGGGTTGGAGAATTTAACACCTGCTTTTTGCAAGTGTTGAAAATCAACCCGCTAAGGGACCTTGGTGCTAATTACAGCACCGCAAATTTGCGGTACCGTAATTAGCAACTTCCCCATTCCTATTATGCCCTATGGGGCAAAAATGGGAATGGGGAAGGGCAATGGGGGAAGGGGGAATTACCGCCCCACCAACCTTGGAATAGGGCGGTAATTCCCCTTTCCACCAAGGCGGTGCCGGTATTTTACCGGCATGGACCAAGGTGCTATTAGCACCTTGGTCCACCGCCTACCGTGTAATGAGGCCCATTGACTTATGTGCATCATACAGAATTATGCAATATATGGTATAGTCCCATGTGCTCAGTGGGGAAGCAGAGGTCAAATTGGAGCTGCTATGTTTGCTCTCTCATCCCCCCTGCATTTGGGGCATTCAAAATGTTAGTACCCCAAGAGACGCCACTTGTAGAAGCCCAGTGTTTGGTTCATTTGGCCCCTTGTTGGATTCTAAGCATGTTCCAGGGGGACACTGTATGAGATGTACTTATGGACAAAGATGAAGAAAAATGTGCATAGGACAGAAAAGTCTCATGGTGCAAAGCACGCCCATTGCTGAAGATGAACAGACTGTTGTTCGGGTTGAACAGATGGAAGGAGGCAGTAGTGAGTTCCACAGCAGGGGGATTGGCAGGGTTCGATGAAGAAATTATATGGAACATCAACAAGGATTGCCTTACCATGTGGGCCACTTATGTCTCGAAACTGACATCTATCGAAACCAAAGAAAAACCAGTGAAAGTGCAAGTGGTGCATGAATATGAGTTTTGTTATTCAAGGACATGGACCTGTTCCGGTGGGAACCAACAGCAACAAGGCATTATACATTCCTGATCTCAGCTCAGGCAAAGAAGCCCTTATAGACATCGTTTGGGTGTGTGGTAAGCAAACATACATGGATATCCCACCATCATGGATAGGGACATGTTTGCTAATTACCTTACATTCAGCCATACACGTAGTTCCTTAGGGCCACTTGACTATTGCACCCAGGTCTGTCACAGCACAGTTGAAGCCACTCTCATCCCAATATGGTGCCTAATGTTCATACATGTGCTGTTGACACCCTTGGCTGTCCATGGTCTGATCATTTTTTTGTACACAACACAATTATACTGCCCAGCTCCCCCTTAAGATTGGATACTGATTCCAGGTAATGACTACATATTGAAATATTAAAAACATCACATCGACCATTTTCTCCTCCTTAGTAGCTTCCAAATTGGGGAATATTGATTTATAGGCGGTTATACGCATGAGCTATTTTGTCATATATCATCTGCCATTAATGTTACTATTAATAACTTGGCCCCAGAAAGAACAAAGATGATAAAAGCGGAACCTACCAATAAAGCTTCAAACTACATTGGATAGATATAAAAAATCAGTTCAACAGTATAAGAATGTCATAATTGAGTCTAAAAATATTTTTTATAATGATCGTATTGACAATGCTAAATCAAGTTCAAAAGAACTATTTCAAATTCTTAAAGACTTTGAAAATCACACATCCTCTTTTCCGACTATTGCAAAGGACTCTGTTTGGTGCCAACAAATTCAGGATGAATTTACAGTCAAAATTGCTGGACACTGTCAATTGGCCAATCTTGATGTCTTGAATGACTGTTTTCATGTTAATCATCAAGTTGACATCTCTTGTGTTCATCTTCCTAAATTTGAATGTTCTGCTTGCTCTGAACTAGAGATTAGGGAGATTATAAATAATATGCAATCTACATCCTGCCTTGGTGATGCCTGTCGATCTGATCTACTAAAAGGCTCCATGCGCGTTCTGGCACCATGGATCATTAAAATGATCAATTCTTCCTTCCTTTCAGGTAAAGTACCTGCAGCTTTGAAGGAGGTATGTGTCACCCCTCTTTTGAAAAAGAACTCTCTTGATCCCTCTATCCCTAAAAACTATAGACCCATTACTAACATCCCTTATCTATTGAAAATCTTAGACAGAATGGCCTATGTACAGCTACAGAAATGTATTGAGGAACATAAAATCAATCCAAATTAGTCCAGTTTTCATGCACAACATGGCAGTGAGACGGCTCTTTTGGACTTAAAATCTGATATTACTGGAAATTATTGAAAGAAAGCATACCGCACTGCTCTTATTATTAGATCTCTCCGCAGCATTTGATATCATTGACCACAATCTTTTACATGATAGATGACTGTTGACTGTTTCCAATTGTTCTCAGAATGCAGCTAAGTGGATTGCGTCCTTTCTGGGCCCTAGAATCTCTAGAGTGGCAGTCGAGAGAGCTCAAGCAACACCCATTACTAGCACATGCGGTGTTCCGCATGCTTCTTGCTTGTCTCCGCTGCTGCTTAATATCTATATCAGACCCTGTCTTGATCTTCTTGGGCATCTAGTTGTTCAATTCGCAAACTATGCGGACGTCACCCAGATCCTCTTTGAGCTGCCTGGTAACTAAGGATGTTGAGGTTGTGAACCACATTTATGCCAAAATCCAAACCTGGATGGCATTTAACTCACTAGAACTCAACGACTCTAAAACGGAGTTGCTTATTATGTCATCAAGTCCTCGACTAAAGAACCTTCCTCAACAGTATGAATCATTTGAGGTGGCTGATAATGTTATTCTAGTGAGCAAAACAGTGAAAACCTTGGGAGTGATTCTGGATGAGACTCTCTCAATGAAAAAACGGGTCTCCCAGATCCGCTCATCTTGTGGATATGTAATTAAATATTACATCACATTAGACCATAACATACTAAACAGATCTTTCTTGGTGTCCTCATTAATACATTCTAGATTGGATTACTGTAACAGTGCAATGATTGGGACATCTCAATGGAATCTGAAATGGCTACAAACTGTTCAGAATGGAGCCGTGAGGGAGGTATTTGGCTTTAGGAAGAAACTTCACTGGCTTCCAGTGAGGCAGAGAATTAGGCACAACATTCTATCCCTCACCTATTAATGCCAGAATGCCAAGGCAGCACTCTACCTTTCTAATAGAATGGTGAAGAAATCATCATGCAGAGTGTTACGTTCATCTGAATCTCTCCAGCTTATCCAGCCAAGAACACACCTAAAAATGTTGCCTGAATGCAGTTTTGAACGTAATCCTTCAATTGAATGGAACAACTTGCCTGTGAACATCAAAACATCTCAATCAATTTCTGTCTTTAAGAAACATGTGAGGACTCTGTTCTTCAATTTACCTGAATAGATTTTATTAATTTTCTACTCATCGCTCTCATCTTTCTCTTGGAGTGCTCTGAGGCCTGCAGGCATGCAGCACCTTATAAGAATTTAAATAATTAAATAAATAAAGAAACCCCTACAACTAAGGAGAAAGAGGCGCTCACTAAGAAGATGCCAGAAGAGATTACATTATTTATCCGAAGATACCTCCAAATTGCTGCAAGAAATTCAGACACATATCACCTGTACACCAAAACAGAGATGTTCTTAGCCTCTCTTCTGCCATGGGACGTCCACGGCATGGAAACTGAAGCAGGGGTGGAAGCTGAAGATTGGTTGAATACAACGCTCTCAAGGGCACTGTGAGAAGCCCGAGGGGGTCTCACTGTCTAGTCCCCGGGGATCCCTTGCTCATGTAGCCAGGGCACGGCCATCACCTTTGGATCCAGACCCTGGGGGTGGACCAGTCTGGGAGGATCACCTTGGTGAGGGGTTCTCAGGGAGTGGGGGTGAGATACCCAATAGGGAGCCATGGTACCTCTCCCTTTTTAACAGATATTCTGATTTTTCAACTCCCCTGCCCTATCATGCACAAAAATTGAGCCGAGGAAGAAGCGGTCTGAGCAAAGAAAGACTAACACTCAAACCTTACACCAGACATGTTGCGTTAGTATGGTCAGGCAGAGTCAGGCAATTGACCACAATTGCATACACCTGATACCTATAGACTTTCACCACATGGATAAAAGGTCGAACACTGGGATACACTCTGGGCAAGGCGAGGCATGAGAATGAGTAGCTATTCTGGGGCAGCAGCAAAGCAGGTGGAGCAGGACAGCAGGGTGAGAAGCAGAATCAGGGAGTGGAGAGACCTTGGGCGTCCCAGCGAACAATCGTTACTTCCAAAGAATCTTGAAGGCTGCACAAGTGACCCAGATAAAGAGAACAGTGAATCTGGCATTGTGTGCAATAGATACCAGCAGCCTTCCCGGGTGAGAGACCGAGTTGGGGAGGTGAAGCTTCTAGATCAAAGACAAAGCACAGAAAACAGCACAGCCGGTGAGTTCAAGAAAGCTGTGTAAGGACGGTCTGTGTTGAAGATAAAATGTACAAGCAAAATGCACTACTGCAACAGCCTGTTTCTAAATCTGCCTACTTCTACTCTCCGCCCTCTGCAAGCCATCCAGAACAGGACTATGAGACTTGTCCTTGGCCTCAGACCCATCTATTGCCACTAAGGAATCCATTGACTTTGATATATGTAGTCGTAATAGGGAAGCTACCATCCCTCCCGGGAAGAGAGGATTAATTCCCACAGACTTTGTTCTGATTCCCCCATCAGGGTGCTTTATCGGGTTAGCCCCAAAATCTGGTTTAGCCTGGAAATTTGGTGTGGCAGGAGTGATATATCCAGACCTTAGGGGAGACATTAATGTTCTTCTACAAAATCATGGAGAAAACCCTTTTGAAATAAGACATGGGGATAACATTGACCAGGGAATTATTGAGAAGGCCCTACTTTCCCGTCTTGAAGAGCAAATAGAATCTGAGGATACTGAGAGAGGTGACTTAGGTTTTGAAGAGGCTGACAAGGAGCCTAGTATCAACGCCTAAAGGGATAATGAATACACCATCATTTCTGACTTAGCCTTTGCCCAACGAAATGATCCAATACTTGCAGATGTCTTCTTACAAACTATTCCTGAAGCAGCACCTTTTTTCTTCCTGAAACAGTTGCTCCTACATAGGAGAGAAATGTCTGGGGAAGGCCTAGTCAAAACCCAATTGGAAATACCTAAAACTCATCAAACAATTGTATTTGAAGTTGCGCATTCTCATTTGACAGGGGGACACCTAGGACAATCTAAACCCCCAAGCCCATATCATCAGAACATTTTACTGGCCTGGTATACATGCGCATATAAAAACCTTTATTTAAACATGCAAAATATGTCAAGAGACGAGTTAACATATTTCTTTACCCGCTCCGTTAAATCCATTACCCATAATAGATATTCCCTTCTCTAGAATAGGGATGGATATTATCGGGCACTTGGAAACCTGTAAATTGGGCAACAGATGTATTCTTGTAATTGTAGATTATACCACCAGGTACCCAGAAACCTTCCACATGAGAAATAGCACCACACAGCAAATCTTAAAGCTTTAGGTACCCTTCTTTTCTAGGGTTGGATTCCCCAAGGAAATTCTAACTGACTAGGGAACACATTTCATGAGTAAGCTCATGGGTGAAATAACAGAATTACCCCACATTCGTACATTGAGAACCTCAGTTTACCTCAAACAGACAGATGGATTGGTGGAGAGATTTAATAAGACCCTCAAGAGGATTTTGAGAAAGTTAGTACATAAGTATGGAAAAGATTGGGATTGCACGATCCCATGGGCCCTTGTTTGCAGTAAGAAAAACCCTTCAACCATCTACCGGATTCTCCCCCTTCGAGTGATTGTATGGTAGGGAGCTGAGAGATATCTTAGACATGCTCAGGGAGACATGCGAAGAAAGAGAAGTAGCACCAATACTCTTGTCACAAACAGCTACCCAATTGCGAGAACACATGAAGCTAGTTAGAACTCCAGTTCATACTCATATGAAAATGCTCAAGCCCAACAAAAACAGGCCTATGATGAGAGAGTGAACCTTATATCATTTTCAGTAGGTCAGAAAGTGTTAGTCCCTTTACCCCCCATTGAAAATAAACTTGTTTCAAAATACCATTGGCCCTATGTGATACTAGAACAAACGGGAACCTGCACATACAGGGTAGGCCAACCTGATAAAAGACAAAATACCCATCTCTATCATATACATCTCCTGAAGGACTGGAAAGAAAACCCAGCTGCCTCCAGCTCATCCATATTATCGTGTCTGGTACCTGAAGAGATGGATAATCTATTCCTAATTCCACATCAGATATGTAAGGATAAACAGAGAGATTTAAATAAACTTGTTAGTGCTTTCTGACGTATTTAGTGAAAAAAGTGGAAGGGTACAGGGTACTTATCACTAAATTAGGACCCAAATGGGAGGGTAGTACATCTAAACAAATACACACTCCCAGAGGCACGAAAGAAAATAGTGGATGAGGAGGTTGAGAGTATGCTAAAAGCTAATGTCAGTGAGCCCTCTTCAACTCTGTGGCCCTCCCCTATTATTTTGGTAAACAAATCCTGGCGCATTTGCATAGATTTCAGGCAGGTTAATGCCATCTCCACCTTTGATGCCTATCCCATGCTTCGTATCGATGATCTGATAGATAAGCTGGGAAGTGCAGCATTTTTTTCAACCATGGATTTAACAAAGGGCTATTGGCAGGTCCTGGTATATGGACCTGATAAGGAAAAAGAGAGCTTTCTTGACCCCAAAAGGGCTATTCCAATTTAAAGTCCTCCCTTGTGGCCTGCATGGGGCCCCAGTAACCTTTCAACAGCTTATGGATAGTATACTCCAACCCTACTCTGTTTTCTGTGGGGCCTACTTTGACAATATCGTCATATATAGACAAAACATGGGAAGACCATCTCTCCCATCTTTACACTATTATGAGGGTACTCCGACAAGCTGGATTGACTGCCAACCCAAGGAAATGCAAAGAAGCTCAATCTGCAGTAAAATATTTGGGCTTCTTTGTTGGGAATGGTAGTGTACAGCCACAGCAAGAAAAGGTAACAGCTGCAGCATTCTTGGCTTTGATTGCATATTAATGTAGGTTTATCCCAAGGTTCTCTGACAAAATATTAAGGTTGATTGACAAATTTAACAATGCAGAGCCTCAGAAAGTTTGCTGGACTGAAGAAGACGATATCTGTTATAACAACCTAAAACAGACCTTACACCAGAACCCAATACTAAAAGTGGCAGACTTCTCCAAAGATTTTACATTACAGACCGATGCCTCCTTGACAGGATCAGGAGTGGATTAGGAGTGGTATTATCCCAGGTACATTATGGCCTAGAACATCACATACCATTTGCTAATCGTAAACTATTCCCCAGAGAAAATAACTGTTCTGTATTAGAATTAGAAGCCCTGGCCATCAAATGGGCATTCCTCCATCGTCATACTATCTACTAGGGAGAACATTTACACTTGTCACTGAACACTCACCCTTAGTATGGATAATTCAGAAGAAAGTGTCTAACCCTCGAGTCGTGCAATGGTTCTTGGACCAACAACCCTACTGATTCGCTGTGGAACACTGTAAAAGTAAAGATCAAGGGGATGTTGACTTCCTGTCCCAGTTCCCTTGTGAAACAAATGCGTCCACCTTGCATAGAGGAAGGGCATGTGAGAAACCAGAGGGTGTCTCACCATCTTGTCCCTGGGGATCTCTTGCTCAGGTGGCCAGGGAATGGCCATCGCCTTTGGGTCTAGACCCAGGGTGTGGACCAGTGTGGGAGGATGACCTGGGTCAGGGGTCCTCAGGAGTGGGGGTGTGATACCCAATGGTGCGATTTGGTATCCCTCTTTTAACACCTTTACCCCATCCTATTGTTTAGGACATTCTGTTTTTCCAACTCCCCCCCGCTTTTCCCTTTCATGCACAAAAACTGAGCCGAGAAAGAGGAGTTCTGAGCGAAGAAAGACTAACACTCAAACATTACACCGGACATGTCCCATTATTACGGTGAGGCAGAGTAAGGCAATTCACCACAATTGCATACACCTGATACCTATTGACTTTCCCCACATGGATAAAAGGTGGAGCACTGGGACACACTCTGGGCAAGGCAAGACACGAGAAGGAACAACTATTTGTGGGGCAGTAGTGCAGCAGGTGGAGCAGGACGGCAGGCTGAGAAGCAGAATCAAGGAATGGAGAGACCTTGGGCATCCCGGCAAATGATTGTTACGTCCAAAGAATCTTGAAGACTGCATAAGGGACCCTGACGAAAAAATAACATGAATCCGGCATTGTGTGAAAAAGATACCAGCATCCCTCCCGGGTAAGCAACCGAGGTGAAGCAGCAGCTGTGGTATCAAACCTGCTCCAAGATCAATGACACGAGCACAGGAAACAGCTCAGCTGGTGAGTTAAAGAAAGCCGTGTAAGGCTGGTATGTGTTGAAGATGAAATTCACAAGTGGCAACAGTGTATCACGAGAATGAAGGTTGGGCGTATACTGAGAAGATGCGAATGAAAGTAAAATGTGATTAAGCCACCAAAGTATTGCTGAACTGTGAACAATTGAGACATAGAGAGATAACAGAGTGGTCCAGAAAAGCGAAAGTGCCCAATCAAAGGTCTCTCTTTAAATGTGCATATTGGTACAAGCTGAAAAGCGAAAAGACGAGAAACACATGAATGACAAATGTATCTGACATCAGTGGAAAAATTTATATGAAAAGTGAACTGTAATCGAAGTGGTCCTGGTGATGTATTTGTAAAACCCCTCGTATATTGAAAAGTCTTTGGTGAGAAAAGCGAACTATGAGCAATTGTGATTTGGAAGGTATGAGCCTGACCTAGGGAGACCTGAAGCAAACTGTGAGCAATTGTGATTTGGAAGTTCCGAGCCCGACCGAGGGAGACCTGAAGTGAACTGTGAGAAATTGTGATTTGAAAGGTCCAAACCCGACAGAGGGAGACCTATAGTGAACTGTAAGCAATTGTGATTTGGAAGGTCTGAGCCCGACAGAGGGGAACCTGTAGCGCACCGCGAGAAAGTTTGATCGGACGGTCCGAGCCCGACAGAGGGAGACCTATGTGAACTATAAAGCCTGAAGTTTGTGAACTATGAATCCTCGAGGAAAGGAACTTTTGTTTTGTTGAATGAATGCAAGGCATCCTGCGAATAAGAAGCTTAGTGCGAACAAAAGACTTTGTATGACCAAGAGACTTTTTTCATGGAAGGCCCTGGTCCGTATCTTGAGCTGCACCCATGCAAAAAACGTGGGGTAGGGAGTTTTGCTCAGTTACCTCGACATATTTTTTTTACACAGTTATTTTCCTTTACAAATACATCTTTTCTATTCACATGTATTGTAGTAGAGTAAGGGCAGGCAATGTTTTTTTTTAGTATAAACCATTTTGTTTTGATTGATAAATGACTAGGACTGTGTTTTATTTTTACTTTGAAGGTTGAGAATACTCCCATCTTTAGCAAAGGGCAAGTTAGGAATTTTTGAAACCCCCCTTTCAAGTTACAGTAAAGCTTTTTTGAACTTGCCAATCTTGTGTCTGTGCATACTTGTGATATCATGCCTCCCTTAGATAGCCAACATGGCTCGGAGCCATGGTGAAAATTTGGTCTCAATCGTAGTGCTCCTGCTGATGATGTTCTACATGTGCTAAATTATGCTGCGGTGCTGCGCGAAGACACTACCGAACAGTGCATTGAAGAGGGTCTCAATAGGGGTGGATATAGCTCCTCATAGCACAAAAGATGGGCATGCTCAAACAGATGATCCAACAAAAAAAACCATGGTGAGAATTGAACAGCCTATAGATCCCCCTTGGACCATCACCACCACTGGATCCAGAAAATTATGTTTAACACTGGGTCGATCTAGCTGGTGATGGTGATTGCATTAATCGTAGGTGTACCCTGGAGAAGTATGCCCAGAATGGGCAGAGTTTACGTCACGTATGCAGGGAGTGGGTGCCCAAGGACGATGATTATAGAAAACAGAAAGCATCTGGGTTAGTTAATGGAGGATTAACTAACGGGGGGACTATTGTGATGCACGTCCAGCTCCCATGCTACCCTAAACAATTTAGGGTGAGGAAAATATATTAGTGCATGAGAAAGTGAACGTGTGCAGTTGGATCGTTGTGAAACATGCAGAATATGCATAACACATGTAGCGTTTAGGAGCAGTTGTTGAAATGTAGGTAGGTCCCAGTATAGGGCATGTGTGATATTAGTGTACAATAGTTCAAATGTAGTGAATAAGTAATATAAAGTCAGCCCTTGTCTAATTTTTTTTTTGTAGTGTTTATAAGCGCAAACCCAGGATTCGAACCTGTGTTGTTCTGCTTCGTCTTGCTTCCAAGACAAGTGCATTACCACTGAGCTATACTACCTGTGCCAATTATTTAAATGTCATATTTCTCATATTTAAAGTGAGGACTAGTCTGCTGCTGCCCATGGTCTAAGTAGCAGCACAGCCTGGCAATGATCTCTGAATCATTTTCTGATCTCTAGCCCCAGCAGGGAAACCAAGCATAGAGGCCTTCAGGCCGGTTCATAGTGATAATATCGAATAAAAAAATCTCGAAAACAAAAATCTCGAAAACAAAAGGCCGAAGAAAAAAAAATATCGAATTTTTTTTTCAATGCGTTTTTTTTCAAAATGGGGGGGTTCCCCCCCACCCCCCTTTTTTTCATTTTTTTTTTATTTTACCCCTTTTTTTTACTTACCTGACCCCAAAAACATATATAAATAAATAAATAAAAAATTCGATATTTTTTTTTTCGAGATTTTTGTTTCGTGCTTTTTGTCATTCCAGATTTTGTTTTCGAGATTTTGACTGACCACCCTTCAGGCCTGATAGATAGAATACAATTTATCCTGTTGCAGGCCTGCAAAACCTGTGGGAGCCGCGGCAGAGATCTTGAGCTGACAAAGGCCTGGTCTAGAATTAGGGCACTAGCACCCCACACCGAATTATGGCCATCATATTTGAACTGTCAGATGCCCACAAACAGAACCCCTAAATCCTTCAGAATGTGGCTGATTAGTGTGGTCTCTGAGCAGCCCAGCAGGAGCTCCAGGGGGGAACAGCTGGTGAGGGGGGAGCAAGGAATGAAACTTACCATGATTTGTACTATGAGGAGCAAGAGGTGATGCCACCAAATACAGTTGTGTAACAGGGAGGTCTAGTGGGGACACCCATATGTCTGGGATCAAGAGAAGCACTCCTTTATTCTGAAGGGTCAATTTGATCTTGATAGTATCCACTGAGCTCATGTTAAAACAACTGTGACAACAGAAAAAAGTCAGTATCCACAAATAAAAAATTCTGAAAAAAGAGTTGTGTATATCTCCAGTTTGGTGAAGAAACAGTGAACAGACAATTCAGAACAATGATATGAATAACATACATTTTAATCAAAAAATATTAAAAAACAAAAAGTGTTTATCATAATTAACACACACTATCATATATACACAATCACAAAGACAATTCAAATTCAACAATTACGGCTAAAAAGTTGAAGATAATCCACACATGTAAACAATCAATATAAATAAAGTGCAAATGACTCCTGTATAACAAAATGTAGACTGACTATTGAATTAACATGGTCTGTAAACAAATAGCAGGACACCTAAAAGAGATTTCTCAAATGTAATACTCCAAATGTTTATACATATGACATTGAAATATTGCAAAGGCTAATGCGTGACGTGTAGTTCTAAAAATATTTCAATGGCAGAACCTTCCTCAGGATCTTGCAATGTGGGTCGCACTTTGAACTGGGATTTCAAAAAAAATCAGAACCCCCTCAAATTTCATAGAGAGAAATCTTGTTTCTTGTCAAACTTCAGGTTTTCACACTCGGGTTACGTGTGGTGGAGATCTCCTCTCAAGAAAACAGATTAGGTGCCAATTCCTAATAATGGATGTATTATTCTGTAGCCCCAAAAGACACCTCATTCCGGCAGATTCACTGGGTTAGAGGAGCGGTATCCGCTCAAACGAATGGCAAGAGCAGCACAACTGTTGCAAAATGCAAAAGAGCTGTGCGTGTCCACAGAATGGCAAAACTGTACATATGCTCTGCTCAAATAGCAATGAGCAGCTTGCTTGTCCTTCTATGACTAATCAGGTAACTGCTGTTGAGTTGCTAGTTGAACAATACGTCTCTGGCGTGCTAGCGAAACGCTCCGCAACCTGGTGAGCAAGCAGTCTGAGAATCTATGGTTTCTCTAGCATGCTAGTTGCAAGGCTACCGTCACGCCATAGGAAGGCAGCGTCTGGGTAAAATGAGTGACAAGTGGTCGCTAACTGTTCCCCATTTCTTAAATGATTGTCTTTACATTTTCTGGTTGTCTGGAAGTCCACCTTACATAAGGAATGATGGTAAAAACAGAGAAGACGTTGAACCTAAAAAATAATGTATTAGAAAAGATACTGAAGGAGACAGCATCATAGTAATATCTCCAACCATTCAAGCAGTAAATAGGTTTGACATTCTAGGCACCCGACTGAGCCCTACAAGCGCTAGGACAGAAACAGGCAAGAATGGGTTAGCTTGAGGGAAAATAGCTCCCCCAAAGAAGTACATTGGAATGCTAGAATACCACAGATAATGAACAGAAAAACAAACAATGTAATTAAGAAGGAAAACGTGCAAGATGCCAATGAATCAAAGGCCTTGCCCAATCATCCATTCCATGATTCTAAACCTTGCAATTGCCTAGATATCAGTATTGAATTACAAAACCTAAGGAGTTTCAATAATCACACTTATAATGACAGTTGAAGGTTTAAAGGAAACCATATGTGTTGCACATGAACCATATGGTTCAAGTGTATGCACATGAACCATATGAACACAAAAAAGCAACTCCATCAGGGAACCAGCGGGTAAAAGGGAATGTTAAGGATGGATCAGGGAGTAACACCAAAAGAGACCTGAATCTCGGAATCATCACCCAAAAAGCACAACTGAGCAAGCAATAAGTGATGTCATCACAAAGGATGCTATAATTAACCCACTGCCCCAAACCATTAATCAACCACAAGGAAACAGTAGATATATAAATAACACCTAGAGGAATGCACAGGAAGCATCTGGTAGTAGGTGCTGAGACGCATCTTGGAATGCATGTACAACGTCCCAGCCAGGTAAGAAGGCTTATGGATGATGATGGAGAAGCAGAGTTACCAGAAAAAGATAAGTTTAGATGTGGGTATAGAGCAAGAGAGGAAGACACAATTAAGAGTGTTTCCTTGGAAGTGTGTTGTTAAATAATTAATTGAGGTAAGCAAGTAGTCAGAGAGGAAAGAGTAGGACGTTTGGGAAGGTTGATATCACCCATACGTAATAAGGGGACTTTGGTGGTCATGGACTCAATGAGAAGGTTGAGGTTAGAAAGGAAGAAGTTGAGGGAGCCAAAGCAGCCAGTTAATCAGGAGGAGGGTAAGGTGAGTGGGTGGTCAGAATCAGGTGGCACTGAATTCAAATGAGAGTGGTAGGAGTTATAAGAAGTAGGGCAGAGGGGTGGGCTTTATTTATCAGCAGGACAACCTTAAAAATGTGATTGGTATAGTGGGAGTGATATCAGAGTCAGTGTGTGGGGCAGCAGGGCAATCTGAGAGCTGAGGATTGACCGATGTCTCAGTGATTTATTTTAATTGATAGATGGGGTTCATGAGAGTCGAGTCATAAGCAAAACATGAGGTTTGATTGTAGACCTAGTGAGCACTCTAGAGCAAAGTATTATAGTACTGAAAGTAGATGGAGGAAAAGGAAGAGAGAAAGAAGACTAGACAAGGTTGAGGGACTTAGTTGGAGGTGATGGAAGATATGAAGTGAATTGTACTGAAGAATTGTCACACTTAATCTTAGTTTGGCTGAATTTCAGGCCATAGATACCTTGCCAAAGGATCCTTCTATAGTCATCAAAGCGGCCGACAAAGGCGGGGGTATTGTTGTTTGGGACGCCAACATATATGATCAAGAAGTACAAAGACTGTTGGACATTCCTGGCCACTACCTGAAAATTAATAGTGACCCTACATCGTCAATAAAGGCAAAAATACTGGTACTTAGTGAAAAAGCCCAGGGGGATGGTTACCTTTCGAAAAAAGAGTTTGAATTTATTAACTATTCGGAAGAACGCATCCCTGTGTTCTACATAATCCCTAAAATTCACAAAAATACCAGCCAGCCACCTGGACGCCCTATTGTATCAGGGTGTGGCTCTATTTTAGAGCCCTTGTCTAGATATATTGATTTTTTCATTAAGCCTTTGGCTATGACAACACCAACATTCTTATTGGATTCTAGAGAGGTCATGAATTTGCTGGAAGGCATGGCTTTTGATCCCAATAAACAAATTCTTGTCACTCTTGACATAGAAGCACTTTATACCAATATCCCTCTGGATAAAGCGGTTAATAGTTTGCGTACTATGTTGGACAGACGCCCTCTACCACACAATGTGCCAACTCAATTTTTGTGTCAAGCTGCGGACTTAGTGCTAGCAAATAGCTTCTTTAAATTTAAAGAGACTTTTTTTCTGCAAAGTAAGGGCACTGCAATGGGCTGTACATTTGCCCCAAATTTGGCAATTATTTTTATGGCCTTATTTGAAGAAAATAAAGTGTTACACGACAGCAATCCATTCTTCAAACAGATTAAGCTATACCGAAGATACATAGATGATATCTTACTAATCTGGGAAGGTAATACTGACACACTTTTCCAATTTGTGAATTGGCTCAACCAGATAGGTGATGATCTACATTTCACTTTTGAATTCTCTGTCATGAGAATTTCATTTTTGGACCTCTCCATCTATAATGAATCTGGTCATATACAATTGGAGCTATATAGGAAACCAACGGAAAGAAACACCACATTGCAATTTTCCAGCCAACATCCCGAAAGCCTACTACAGAATCTTCCATATGGAATGTTCTTGTGGCTTCGGCGGAATTGCACCAATATGGGTAACTTTAACAAACATGCACAAGTCTTGGAAACTAGGCTAATTGAACGAGGGTACCCCAAAAAACTAGTCAAACAGTCCAGGAAGCGAGTACGGTATACGAACCGTGAAGTACTCCTTAACCCGCAGACTAAGATTTCTGACCCAGAGCAATTGGTATGTGTTTCTACCTTTTGCCAGTTTAGTCATGCGATCAAAGGTATCATTTTGAAAAATTGGAGAATCCTGAATTCGACTACAATGAAACTTCAAAAACCACTGTTTGCCTTTAAGAAAGGAAAAAACTTGAGACAAAAATTGACTTGCGCTAATCGATGTCCACCTAAATGTCACTTTATCAGAGACATTAATTTAAACCCAGTAGTAGGGAATTACCCTTGTACTTCGTGTACAGCTTGCAAATATTCAAGGAAAATGACCACCTTTGTGGGGGAAGGTAAAACATGGGACTTACGCACTTTCACCACTTGCAAAAGCAAACATGTGGTGTATGCGATCCAGTGTCCTTGCAACAAGTTATATATAGGAAAAACTTCAAGAGAGGTCCACGTTCGCATTAACGAACACCGTTCAAAAATTCGCACTCGGAACCTTAATGCGCCCATGGTTCTTCATTTTGTGGAGACAGGTCATAGTGTCGAAGATCTTATGTGGTTCTGCATTGAGAAAATTGCCACTAGTGGACCGGCTCAAACCAGGAACAAGTTGACATATAAAGAACAATTGTGGATTTTTAATCTTAAAACGTTAGATAGGGGGCTTAACACGCTGGACCCTTGGGAGTTCAACTCAGGTTGACTCCCAACCCCTTTTCTAACTTTCAGCCTTACTGATAAAAATAAGTGCAATAATTTTAAAACATCATGCCAAATTGCCTTATTCGTAATCTCATTACACTTAGCATATGAAACACCTTACACCTGGGTTTCTCACCATTACCTTTTGATTTATTTTCATGCCAGCTCAAAAATTAAAAATTAAAATATTGTTTTGACTGGATTATATTTTAATTTCAATCAATTCACATTTAGTAAATGCACCGTCTTTTCCCTGGCGGTTTAAATAGTGAATTGTTTAGCATAGTGAGACATTCCAACACCACTCAGAGGCTCTTTGGCCTAGCACATAGTACACCTCCCTTTTGTTTTCTCAAATTAAGACGGGTGCCTTTAATTACTACAGAACTTCACCCACGTGATCGCTTTCTGTAGTAATCACATGACCATATCAAGGAGACCCGTCCAACACCACGCCCCCACGCCTGCACGCAATCAGTACTTTTTGCGTGAGATCCAGAGCCGCAGACATCGGAAACGAGTCCAAATTGGAAGTATTCTTCTGTAGTATGCAAGGCTTTGTCCAGCGTTTGGTAGTGGTAAGTAATTGAATTTTATTTCCACCCCTATGCGGTACGAACGTTATCTCTTCCAGCTTCCGTTCAATTTAAAATTTAACAGCCGCAAAACGGAAAGTCTGTTAGTTTTTGTAAACCATATGTGTTTCCATTTCAACACAACCGTTTAAATACAGCTATTATGATTGACTGCCAAACATCAGGCTCTATAATTAAGTTAAAAATATTTATTCTCCCCCCTCCCCCTTTTCTGCACAGATAACAATGAAATTTTGATCCGTGCAAGTTGAATTTTTATCTACTTCGATGGCACACGTGGCATTTGTAGGCTCAGTTCTGGAATATCTCCGACATCTGACCCGGGGTGAGTGGTTGGTCCAACTATGGGGCTCTAGGCCATATACAATTGACATGCAGTTTAATTAAATACTCTTTAACTTATCATGGTTTACATACATTTCTTAGATCTGGAATCCTTCTGAACTCGTTTTGAGTCATATTTTGGGGCTCCAACCATTGAGAGCATTTGACACTGGAAATCAGGTCAGCATGGCTGTGTCGGCCATTGTGTCTCGGTGTTCTGGTTCTCCATGGTGTCGGTGTAATTTCACTTTAGACACAGTGGCCCTCATTACGACCCTGGCGGAAAGTGACTGACCGGACCGCCACAGCGTAAATAGCGTTTCCGCCATTGCACGAAGGAGCAAAGTGCGGCCCATTCCGACCCATCGGGCATGAGCACCACGGCATGGCGGAAGTGCAAAGTCCGCGATGGCGGAAATGACCCCAAAACGGCCCACACCGCCGCCGTACGGCGCCCTAGGTGCAATACTGCCACCCATCACAGCGGACACCGCAGTGTGCGCCTACCGGAAAGTACGGTGACCGGAAATATACGGAAACGGAAGTTAAAACATGGGCCCGGAACGGGAAACATCCCGCCGTACACCTATAAAACCACTAAAACCACACAACCACTAAAATCACTACCCTGAGACACACCCCAACCCGTCATCCACCCTAGCGAAACCAAGAAAAATGGGAAAAGTAGCGAAGAAAGCGTGCGACCGCAAGCGGCAGGTCCACTTCTCCCGTGAGGAACTCACCGTGCTAACAGAGACCCTCCAGGAGAATGCTGCCGTCGTCTTCTGCACGCAAATGACCAGGACGGCACTTGCAAACAAGAAGGCCATATGGGCTCTGGTGGCACAGCGGGTAAGTGCGGTGGGGACCGCACCCCGCACCCCACAGCAATGCCATAAGCGATGGGACGACCTGCGGATACGCGTCCGCAGCATACTCTCTGCCAACCGCAACATTGCCACAGCCACCGGGGGAGGTCCTGAATCACCCATCAAGTTGACCCCCTGGGAAGAAATCTGTGCCTCCACCATCGGAATGGAGAGCATAGAGGGAGTCGGAGGGATGGAGAAAGGAGTGCAGACATCCGAAGATTCAGGTAGGTGGCCCAAATAAAACAATGCCAAATCCACAAAGTCCATCCATGTGAAGTACCATGCGTCCACATAGTGCAACAGAAACACATGTCCAGGAGAACATCCACACACATCGGCCTGATAGCGCACGTTAAAACCCACAATAAATACATAGATAATTAAAAACCCCTAAAACACGCACTACACGTGCAGCAGGCACACCCTAACTGCAGGCTGCCAAACAACTGCACCCTCACTCCACACACAAATGAAAGCACCTCCAAGGCCCCGACCCAAATCACCCTCAGGTACCACCCCAATGCATGTGATACAATGCCATTCCAATTCCCACAGACCCATCAATAACCCTCGCCCTCCTTTACTCCACCACAGGGTCCGATCCAAACGACGAGCTTCAGGACACCCCTACCAGCACACCTGCAAAGAGGGCCAAGACCAACGGCCAAAGACCCTCCACCTCAGCTGCACGCATCAAGACACGGCAGCAGCACAAATCAGGTGGCAGCACAGAGGAGGGAACATCAACAGGCACCCCAGCAGCCAGCATGCCCACAACACCACCACCACAGGTCCCCCCAACGGATGCCACAGAAGGCACTGCCTCCGGTGGCAGCAGCACCATAGGTGACACCCCATTGAAGTCAGATCCATCCATGACCTGTCCCAATCCCCCTGTCTGTCCCATCCCGTACAACATGAGGATACCACGCAGGGGCACCCACAAGACGACGACTGGCCATCCCCCACAAGCCCTGTGGCAAGGCAACATGAGGACAACAGCCCCTCTGTGACACCCCCGCAAATGGCCATGGCCCAGCAGAGGCAACAGTCCCTCGACCAGTTAATCGTGCAACAGCAGCAACTGGCCACGCTCCTCAAGGACCATGCCGATGAATGTGGGGGCACTAAGGCAGACGTAGAAACATCAACTGAGACACTTAGGGCAGAAATGGAGAGAGGTACAGAGACACTAAGGGCACAAATGGAGAGAAGCACCGAGAGCCTGAGGGGGGAACTGCACGCGACGTCCAAGGACGTATGTGCCGAACTTGCCGCAGTGCGCCGTGTGCTCACTGAGCTCTCGCAAACCCTTAAGGACATGCATGGACGTGAGCAGGCAGAGACATCCTCCGTTGCAAGTTCCGTCCAGGGCAGCCCCCAACGTAGATCTGGGAGGAACCTGCGCTCCACAGGCAGGGGTGCCCCTGATACCCGCAGAGGGGGCTTGCAATAGCGACTGCCCACTGACAATGAGCATCTTTGGACACTGGTGTTCGGGGGGGAGGTAGGAGGGTGGAGGGGGTGTGTTGGGCTCACTTGGGTGGCAGGTCGATAGGGTGTACAACATGATATCACATATGCCATAAAAAGTGCACGATCAACCAATGAGATGTGTGGACATTGATCTTTGTGTACTAGGCCATCATAGGCGTACAGTCCATATTGTGCATGTCCCAGACACACACAGTGCCACGAGTCCCGTGTCCATGTATCAGCCACCAGGCGTGAGTGCTAGTAGCATACATCAATGAGATGCTGACGAATGTCACGGCCCTCCGGTGCCTCGCAGACTCCTTGAGGTGCTGCCACATCCCCACCCTCATCATGACCATCATCAGGTGCTTGCAGTTCTGCGTCAGGGGGCATGGGCACATTTCTACGTACGCACATGTTGTGGAGCATGACACATGCCATCACCATCTTTGCAACCTTCTCATGGCGGCACAGGAGTGCCCCGCCAGACCTGCTGAGGCAGCGGAAACGACCCTTCAGTAGGCCGAATGCCTGTTCAATGACTACACGGGTACGTGAGTGGGCATGGTTGTAATCCTCCTCATGCTGGTCCCGTGGGTTCCGGACTGGTGTGAGGAGCCATCTCTTCAGTGGATATCCAGCATCACCTGTATGTGGACGAGAAACGTATGATGTGGAATGCCATTGCTACGTACGCACACCCCCCCCCTTCCTGCCAGGTCATTGCCGAATCACATACCCCACATTATCATGCATGAAATGAGACTCACCGAGTAGCCAGGATCTGTTCCCTGCGTGTCGCTCCATGTAGCGTGGTATTGTAGAGTTCCTCAAGACCATAGAATCATGGGTTGATCCAGGGAATCGGGCACAACAATGTGTAATGATCCTGTTGGAGTCACACACCATTTGTACATTCAGAGAATGAAATTGTTTTCGGTTGCGGTACTGGGCCTCCATGGCATGTGGGACGACCAATTCCACATGGGTGCAGTCGATGGCACCAATGCAACCCGGTATGCCGGCAAGTGCATGGAATCCCACTTTTGTGTTGGTAATTTCCTGCTCCGAGCGTGGTAGGGAGATGTAGTCGTCTGCGTGCTGCAGGAGGGCATCGAGCACTTGCAATAGTGTCCGTGAGAACAGTGGCTGAGAAATGCCATGCAACTGTCCGACTGTGTGCTGGTAGGTGCCTGTGGCCAGGAAGTGGAGTACAGACACCACCTTCAGTAGGGGTGGGATAGCGGTTGGGCTATCTATCATGCTGACAAGGTCAGCCTGTGTCATGTCCACAATGGCGGCTATGGTGTCCCGGTCCAGACGGTAGAGGGTGTGGATCTGCTCATCAGTGAGGTTGAACGGATGTGCTCGGAGGCGTGGGATTGCGGGCTGCCTGCGTGGTGGTAGTGGCTGTGCTGGCGGCCCTTGCTGGCCCTGCCTTGGCCTCCTCCTCCTCCTGCGTCTCCTCCGTGCGGCCGGTTGTAGTTGGTGTTCGTCTTCTTCTTGGAGTTGGAGTACTTGCAGTGCTATCAGGTCCCCCAGGGCCAACATCGCGAGTCCTGCCGGTAGCATTTCGGTGTGGTTGTGGGAGGAGACTGGCTGTGCAATTTATGTGTTTTCAGGCTGAATGGCCTCCACCTGTGGTGATTCATTCCACCTGTGCAAACTGCTCTCCCCTTTGGCCGAGCACGTCCCGCGCACAACGCTGCAATTCGTGGAATGGCATCTTGCTATTGCATCATGTATTTGTACCCGATGGCCGTGTAACATTGGTTGATATGTTCATTCTGCTGTGGTCCCATTGGTTCACATACTATCTGTGCAGTCGCGAACAGAGTTGTGAAGGGTCAGTGGAACGTAGTACTCGAGTAACGGTGGGCCCTCATTCATCACTGTACCGAGTTGCAACGACGGGCGGGGCGTCCCATTCGTGGGTGAAGGCAGTTGTCATTTTCACACACAGCCGCACTCGATGGATTAATTAGTGTATTCAAACGGCCACAGATGCCTCTTCGACGTGATGTTGCAAATGAGGAATTCGAAGGGCGGCGCTTTCGTTTTTCAGCTAGCGGCGAGGAGATGCCCACAGGTCTGACTGCAAATATAACGTTCTATTGTTCAATGTCCTTGGGACAGGGGCCATGGCGAGAATGCAATGATTGATATGAATGGTTTGGGATGCGCAATAGCGACGTGGGCGATGAGGCCGGACGTTCCCAAATACATGTTACTTCACTACACTGGAATTACGGGCTGGGGCACTGTGGATTTTGCAGGCTGCATAACGCACAGACTCAATGGATATTTCTAATGTTATGTGAGTAAATATTCAGGCGTTTTAATCCCGGGATGAGGGAATGATGAATGGATGCATGGGCAGGTGATTTGATACAGAGTTTGCCATGTACAGGGCTTCTTGGGATCTATCCGCCTCCCCTACGCTATGTGATGCAGGGCTGCCATAGTGGGACCATCGTCTATCTGGCCTTGTTGAGCCCTCCCTGTCTCGACGCGCCCTCAGACACTTGTGTCCATGCACGTTACCAATCCCATCAGATGGATTCTGTTTTCACAGGCGCATGCACAGGTACACTCGTTTGTGATGGTGTTTACACCTCGATATGGATAGTTATGAGTCGCAAGTGGTTTTTGGGTGGTGATGGACCTTTGGAGTGGGCTAGCATGCATGTGGCTGTGGATTTAGTGTGATCATTGCAGTGAGTTGTTGGAATGTAGTACTGATGGCCATTCTGTTCTTTTTCTTTTCTTTTGGTTGACAGGTATCTCCTCCCCTTTTGCCACTGCCATCTGTATGCCACTCCTGCAGATGGGTTTTACTCCCGACACCTGCTGCTTCGTGTTAATCAGTGGAGCAGCATTACGATCTTATGGGACGATCGCCAATGGGCCACATGCCCTTACGCAGTACTGGTGGCTCGGAGCAACATTTCGGCCTTTCAGCTGGACTAGTGCCTCCCCATTGGGACGGCCCTGCGGTTCTGTGCGCTTCCATGTTGCCTTTTCGTACGTGAATGTGGCTCTGTGTACCATGAGGGAACAGGGCGTCACACAAGTAGTGGCTGGTCATTTCTTGCGGATGCAGCCCACAATGGTGAAATGTGTATTGGAGTTCATGGCCTGATGGCTGTATGGGCTTGGTGATTTTGTTGTGCATTAAATTTCTATTCTGATTTGGCCCGTGTAGCGTTCTTCTTTGCAAGTGATGTGGCATATGCCTATTTGGGGGGCGATGTATTGTGAGGAGATCTGCACTGGGTTCCAGCTTCGGAGTTTAGTTGCGTGGTACTGTACTGGGCGCGTTTGCCTACGAAGCCCGTGAGGTCAGGGATGGGGGCTGCCAATATGACAGTTTGAATGTTGTCATGCTCAGGGGCGGGGGATTGGGTTTTGTGTAACAGATGCCGGTCAGCCAGGTGGACTGGTGGAATGATGTGATTTTCGGAATATTGCTGGTCACAGGTGCCTGTGTTTGCGTGCGTTTCTTGGTGGGGGACTGTGGTCATGTCCATTGGGATGGCTTCTGTATTCGTGCCATCTGTGCCCTGCAGCTCCCATTGGCCCCTGTTGTGTTTCTTTTGTTCGTTGGCATGCATGGGTGACTTGTACATTTCAATGGTTGCATTGTGACTTCATTGCACCTACGGGGAGTTGTACTTTGTGGGCAGGGAGCGGTGTACGGGCACTCAGTGGGGCCGTTTACGGTTGATTCGCGATGCCGTACTTCTCACCATGGCGGAATGGTGCATTCCGTCATGCTTGATGGCGTTAGGTACATGTCCGCTAGGGTCGGAATTGGCGTACCCTTGCGCCATGGTGGTGTTTGCGGTTTGGCATGGCGCGCGTGCGCCTGCTTGGTGCAGTTAGCGTTGGCGTTCACTACGGTGTCGCTAATGGCATCGTACTTTGCGGTGACGGGTCATAGTCGCACCGAGCGCTATTCGATGGCGGTATTGCATTTCCGCCATCGTTTTCCGAATTCCGCCAGGGTCGTAATGAGGGCCAGTGTCTTTCTTGGTGCTAGGGCTTCACAAACCCCCTCTTTTTTCTTATACTCTGGAACAATAAGAGACACCTTGGGACTGATCACTTCTTGGTGACTCTAGTTAAAAAAAAAAAAAAAATTAAAAGTGTAATTGAAGTATTGTATGTTGTCAGTTTGAGCCAGCTAGTTTAGGCAATTGCATATAATTGTTGTATTTTTGTTTTGTTTTTTTCAGTTGTTATGTTGCAATAATTGGTTTTCCTGATGAAGACGTTGGTTTAATTATCCTCAAACGTCGAAACCGGTAGAAGAACATTCGGGGATGGGATCTGTCATTTTTTGTTGAATGCACCCACTCCGCGGAATAGAGCACATTTTGGACAATTATTGTGCTAATACATACTGAATGTGGATGAAATGAAATGTCAAAGATTATGTGGAGCTAATCAATGAAGTGCTACTACACATATATATTGCACCAATTGTTTGGTCCAAATTTTTATTGTGAATGAATGAGGTTGATTGATTTGAGGTACAAATGATGGTTTGATTGTTGAAGAATGTTGGTTGTGTTAGGTTGTTTTAGAATCTGGTGTATCATGCTCTCCTGCAACATTTATGTAATTTAATGTGTATATTAATAGATGATTAATTCATTGAAAAAATAATGTATCTTAGTAAATAAAATTTGATACCTTTATAAAATAAAAAAAACCTCTGGACAAATTTTTCAGTATACCCTGACACACAAAAGTGTCACCTCCATCCATGCTTGGATGACAAGCACCTACCTGAAACTCAATTCCACCAAAACTGAATTCATCCACCTAGGGAAACCATCTAAAAATAAGTCTCTACAAAGTTGGCTGCTTGACATGCAACTTAATAGATTCATCACTCTGGTTCATTAGTGTAACAATCTCAATATACAATTAAAAACACGCAAACTGCCTGGTTTCAACTAGCTCACTTCTGTAAATAAAACGTATCCTCCCATATGAGTATTTCAGAACCACGGTCAAGGGCCTGCTAATCTCTCTCCTCGATGGAGAAAATGTCCTCATCACTGGCATCCCGTCTGCACACTGGCACCCCCTTTGAGGCCATTCAAAATGCCACTGGACACCTCATAAAGGGAACAAAGAAATATAATCACATCTTGACCATGATAAGGGATTTAGACTGGCATCTCATCCAGACAGGCTTTTCTTTATTATTGTTATCATCATTATTATTGTTATTTTTAATAGTAATAAAAACTGCCTGCATCACATGTAAGGAAACTACTGCCAGAAAACCAGCCTACTTTGTTATAAAACGCACAGTCTAAGGTGCGATGTGCTCCTCTGGGAGCACTAAACTTGCATGCAAAGATAAAACCAGGAAACAGCCCTTCTCTTGCTACACACCAGCATACTGGAACATCACTTTGGTCACCATCAGGACCCCACAGACCCCCACTGCCTCTGCTGTTCATGAAGGAAATCAAGACCATGCTTTTTATGGAATACCTATGGGGATCTTAGCATGGTAGGACTGGGGTATAAAATCCTTCCAGGTACCAAAAGATAAGTGGCCCAAATTCACACATTACATGTCATTACTACCCAGAACAGGCTGTTGGAGTACTAACCATGGGGTGTTTTGGGTGAAATATGTTGCAAATATTCCATGTGCTAATATATTTGCTTAGTGCTATTGTAAACAACTAATGTAGTAACTTATGAAACTGGCCCACTCTGACCCAAAAACCCTTTCATTCCTTCAAAACAAACTGGCCCAATCAAGAATCATTGGCTGGCACGTCCAGCATTGCCCTATTGCATTACAGGGGAGTCTGAGCCTGGCTCTTATTCCTAATTATATGGCACCCCTTTAGTATGGTATATACAAGCTACTATAACCTGTAACTGCCCTTTTCACTGAGATCTGTTAACCCCAAAGTACTTTTATAGCACTCAGCTGCTTCCTAGTTAGGGTTACGCTACATCCACCTATATAAAAATATAAAAAAACAATTGCAAGGCGGTAGACAACCAGTTTGCCGTTAATTAATTACAAGCAGGAGGCATAGAGCAATTGTGAAAGTGCAATTAAACCCAAGGTGCCATGAGGGAACGGGAAGGGGTTCTTCAAAGTCAAGAGACCAGTACCTTTAAGTTCAGTGAGACATGGAACATGGTGGGTTAGAGTGGTGGGCCATTGGACAAATCAAGCCCTACAAGGCCCTTAGAAGTGATGCCATCTGAATGGGCACAACAGGTGCCTTAGAAGGGGTGCTTAGTAGGAAGAATATGAAAAAATAATTCTTGCCCCATGTGATGCCCCAATACAACCTGGACACAATCTGACCCTGGTGTAGCAGTGGTGTAGATACAGTTAGGCGGAAGCTAAGAGGCCTGGCAAGCTTTGATAATGGTCCTGCTGGGAAGGGTAAGAGGAGATAAGGGCAGTAAATATTAACCCTGCTGAGTTCCTTAACAAACTCACTAGCATCTGCATAGGAGGTTAACATTGCTCAAGTTGTCACATATGGTGACACAATCCTGTTTTGTCTTTTGGGGAAAAAAGAAAGTTTGGGTTTGAAAGTTGTGGTCTGTATATGCATGTATTGTGCATTGTTTTGTGGGTGTGATTGTGCAGTGGGATGATAGGTGTGGGTGGGAAAGTTGTTAGAGTAAGAATTTGTACAGGTGTGATGGGCTTGGGTTAGTGAGTAAGGGAGTGGTGGCGTGATTGAATAAGTAGGGACATTATGATGTTCTGAGGAAAACAGTGTTTTTTTCAATGGTGTGATTAAGTGCATAGGTATGAGGGTTGTGTGGATGTAATGGAAAATGGGTGAGGAAGTGTGTGTGTGTGTGTGTATGTGTGGTGATGTATGTGAGGAATTCGACCATCCGCACGGTGAGAGTGAACTTGCCTGGGCTTTTGATAAATGAAAATGAGTGATGGGAGATCAGCCTCTGAGGGCTGTGTGGCACCATTACACACACAGTCCATCTGCTTCCCACACAAAACACATGGCAACATGTACTCAGGGAAGACACAGCCTACAGGCACCATCTTCCCCTGTCATATTCAGCTGGAATGTGACAGACCTAGGGTACATCAAAGCATCGTAAGGAGGGGGAAAGCGCACCTTCCTCCAGCATGGGCAGCCTAATTTAAAAATCAAAGGCTCCATTGATCTGAATTCCTCTTGTCCTCCAACTGGTGGCAGTGAATACTAAAGCGATATCATTTAAGCAAGCTTGCTGAGTGTGCTTGGTTGCTGAAAAGACAACAGGAAGGCGGGACTAACACCCCTTTGGTATGAAATGTGTCAACTTGAAGCTAGTTCCCACCTCTCTGTATGAAAGGCAGTTAATGTCCTGTCTGGGTCCAGCAGTTACCACAGTTGTCCCTGCACAGAAGACCCCTTTCAGAGGGGAGAAGTATGTGGTTTGGGGGGGACAGGAAGTCAGCTCCCAGGACAAACTTCAAGGGAACCCTGCACTTTAATCAAGAGTCACAGAGTGCTCAGTTAACCAGAGAGACACTTTGATCTACAACAGACAGGGAGATGGGTGAGACTTAGGTATATGTTGGCACCCCCTTCTGTGTCCTGTTGCAGAGAACTCTGGCCCTGACTTCATGCATAACAGAGGATTGTTGGTGGGGACCCAGGATTGTTTAATTAAGGTGGGCTTAGCCTACACCAATCACTGGGGGACCATTTGGATTTAAAAGAGGGCTGATCCCCCCACTTAGCAGATGATCTGACTACTTTGAAAGGAGTAAGAAGGACACATTTGGACCTGAGCTGAAGCTACAGTCTACCTTAAATCTTCTGACAGTGAAGGAAGGCCAGAAGTTCCAAGAGGGGAGCAAGATCCCTCCCCTAAACATCTCCCAGGGAACAGAGGAAGATACTGGACTCAGAGGACCCGTACAGCAGCTCCACAACTGGTACCCAGCCAGCACACTGCGTGCCTTGCTAGGTTCCGCCAGCAAGCTTCCTAAGTGGAAGTGTGGAGAGTCTCTGGACAAAGGACAAGGCTGTTGCCTGCCATCACTCTCCTGAGCTCTGGGCCATCCACCTTGAAAGGACATGAGCCCTTTGAAGAAGCTAGGAGGAGTACCACACACACATCCTCTAGCGTCCATCTTTTAAGGACATTAAGGACATGTTGTCATGCCGCAATCACCAGAGCCATTTGAACAGCCTCAACCAGCATTCCAGATCCGCCAACCAACACAGAGACAATGATTCTTGGCCCCGGCCCGCCGCGCCAGCCACGCTTGTCAAACTGCCTGCCTCCTGGTTCCCGCAGCTGTCTCCCACCACTGACTCTGTCTCAAGGGTTGTGAAGTGCCCTGGGTCCGCCTCCATGCTGTTGAGCACCAAGCAAGAACTTCTTCAGCACCAGGTACATTTTGGTTCTGCCCCCCTCATCCTTCTTCTAAGGCCCCTAGAGACAGTTATGACCCTTTGCCCGTTTGGTGCTGGAACCAAATAATCTTGAACAATAAGACTGATTACTTTACCAACTACCCTACTGTCAGTATACAGAGTGCATCCCTTTCCTTCATGTATCTGTCTGTCCTCTGTGTTCCTTTATAGGGTGGGTGTTATTTTGTAGTGTGCTAGAACTGTCTGTTGTAGTAATAATAAAGTAGATATTTTTATACAACCTTGACTGGACAGTCCCTTTTATCATTGGGTAATAATTGTATTTTGCTGTGTTGCACATAACCAACGATCTACGACCTTGAAGAGATAAGCCTGCCATTCCATCCACGTTACCAACAATTGGACAAGGAGGTCATATAGTTCACTTGTATTCCAATTTGTTTGGATCCCTTCTGGTGTACTAGGGGTGTGGAGTTGATTTATGGTTTAGAAACCGATATTTCTCCCTGGACCACTGGTGCCCAGGAAGTTGATTTGTCACAATGGGCCTCATTCTGTTTATGCCAGTCCAGTAACAACGGTGCCGGTAAACCTACCGGCACCATTGTTACCATATCGGCATAGTATATCAGGGTCAGACATGGCGGACGGGACAGCACCCACCCGCAGAGTTTCACGGAAGCACTGGCACCATTATTAACGGTGCCAGTGCTTCTGTGGTCGCCATTCCCGTTGATTCCTATGGTACTCAAATGGAATGGGGATTAACATATACCGGCGCCTGACTTCCCGGAACAACGGGGTCATAATCGCCCAGTGATTCCGACAAGCCAGACGCAGGTAAATATTGCCAGTCCAGCGGCAAACCGCCCATAGTAATGAGGCCCAAAGTGTGAGAGTGATTTGGAGTGCAATGAGTGTGAAACTTGTTGAGTTGGAATTAGGACATCATGTGGATAAGGGTATGGACAAATAAGGAAGTAAAACTGTGGCATGGAAGTTGATGAGAGATGGATGTGTTAGCCAGTAAGAAATGGGAGGTATATTGAATAAATATCAATGTTTAGCTGTGAAAAGAAAGAGTGTGAAAGTTGCAATGTAATGAGTAAGAGTGACATGAATGTTGTTGACTCGAAAATAATACTCTATGTTAATATATGGTAAAAGTGCATTGTTACAATTAGAGAGATATGCATGCTATATCAATGTACTTACTTTGTAGGATGTGAAGAGTGTTCCTTTTTTGGTAGCTGTTTTCGCAATCTTCTTTTTTCCTGTAATTGTAATAGAAATGTAGTAGATATATGTGGTAATGGTGAAGTACTTTTAGTAATAGAGGTTGCTATTTGCGAAAGTAGGAGGCGTTGTTGGTAACATAGTTAGTAAAGTTGTGTTATGGGTGGTGCAGTAAAGTTTGTTAACTATGTTGTTAGAACAATTGGAGTATGAGTAGTGATTTTTGGGACATTACAAGTAGCAGGGCAACAATGGGTGTGAAAAAGGATGCATATCTAGGTTATTTGTGTGCTGGTGATTTTAATAAGTTCTGTGTGTGTGGTGCAATGTATTTGTAATGTGTCACAGTGTTTCTAAAGAATTGGGGAACTGTGGCCTAGTGGTAATGCAATGGTGGACTGCTGTTGCAGCAGTGTTTGGTGTCTTATAGTAGAGGTTGGCAAAGAACAGTACTTTACATGTTAGGTGAAGTGTTGTATATAGATACTTTGGCAGTATACACATATGTGTGAGCAGGCGAAGAATGGTGGTCGTATAAGGGATGTAATGAAAGATGTTGTTGGAAAGTGTGATATGTATATGGAATGAAAAATGGTAAATGCTGAGCATTTTGAAAAAAATATTTTTAAGAGCATTTTCATGAAAGTAAAAAATGCATATGTGCATTTATAGCAGCACTGTGTGTAATGTTTTCTAAAAGAAAGGAAAAGCAGATACAAAAGATTGTTAGAACATTTTTAAGTGCCACTTTTTGTGTGGATGTTTATTATATTGGCAGTACATGGATACTTGCTAACATTGCCTGTTCCAATCTGTAGGTGCTTATCCAGTACTAGATTTTTCTCTGCATTCTGGGACTTACACCGAATTGCAAGTAACTGCCACTTGATGTGAGCAGGTGCTGAATGCTGCAGTACATGGCATTTGATAGAGTGGTTTAAAAAGAGAACATGCTTATTGAGAAGCTGTTAAATGGTAAATGGCAGGAACCCTGTGTAAATACATTTGTAAAAGAGTTGAAAAATACTTACAACAATATAAGCATACTTGTACTATGTGGTGGTGTTAGATGCATAGTTTTTGATGCAGGTGGCTGTGAGTACATCTCAAGTGTTGATCTGAGATGACAGGGTTACATGTAGAGTTTTTGGATGTGATTGGTGGATGGATGTGTGACTGTTTGAAAGCAGCCAATGAGGGAGTGTTAGAAACATAAAAGTAAAATGGCTAAAAGGGCTGCACTGTGCTACAGTGTCCACGGACACTGCAGTAGTCTGCAGACACCAAACATGCTATCCGGGTCTTTTAAGGGTGCCTTGCATGGAAAGGGGACTGCAGAGACCACAAACAGTTGTGGATGTCCAAGGACATAAAGGGATCAGCCAATCAGGTTTCCAGGGTGTGGTGTGGTGGAAGACTGGGTAGCAACAGTTATCTATGTTGTGTTGAACGAAGATGGCTATGACTAGGACTTTGAGGAAGCACGTTTTTGGATCAACGGCGATTCTTGGGTGCAAAGGTGTTTGCTTAGAAGTGTCGATTGTCTGACAATCTTGGATTAGAATAATTAGAAGTAGTCTCCTGTTTTGTGAGAATGTGGTTAATTTGAAGTATCCGGACATCATTGTAGTTCACAGTGGAGGCAACAGATTGGGCTATAGGATACATTTGGAAAGTTGATGGAACTGTTTCCACATTTGAAATTATTTTTCTCTGATAACTCAGAGACAAATGTGGATGCGTTCGAATTTATTTTGTCCACAAATTGAGAAAGCAAGGAGCAATGTGAACAAAGTTGTATGTGCTGTTTTGTGAGGTGTTGGCATGACATCTTTTTGGTAATGAAAATATCTAATGTTATATTGTCAACTTTTTCTGAAGAGATGGAGTGCATCTGACTGATGTTGGCATTCAGTTGTTTTTTGAAAATGTTCAAAATACATTAAAGCAGTTTTTGTAAACACATTAAATATGGATTCAAGTATTCTTTAGTAGTTGAAGTATACAAAAAGTAAAAACAGAAAAAAATTAGAAGCACTTTTTGTGAAAGTTAGAAAAAATAATTAAGTTCAGTAGAACATTTGTTAGTTCATTATATAAAACCAAATAATCCCAAAAATATATAAAACCCCAAAACACTTTTAAGAGCCACAATTCTTTAACGAAAAACAAGTTAATTGATTTTTATTCTTGCACCCCACGCCTGGAATTTTTCAGATGTCCGCAGACATTTGTACTGTCCACAGACTATGCAGACTGCAAAAGGACCCGTGATTTGTATTCTTAGTTCTATTTTTTAACTGTGTAAGGTGCCTCCTAATGGAAACCTTTTTCGTGTTATTTGATTTTGTATTTTTGGGGCTTTTACAGGAGAGGCAAGGTAAGGTGGGGGAAGGAAGTGAGGGAAGGGGCACCAAACATAGATACGGAGGAGCAGGTGGACAGGGGAAGATGTTGGGGAGGCCTTAAATTTAAGGTGGGTGGCAGTGTTTCTGGTGCTTCTTTACTGCAGCTTCAAAAGCACTACAAAACTGCTTCTCCTGGCAGATCAGTGTTTATCAGTACAAACATAGTACGGTGACCCTCGAAAGGTAAGGGCCAACAGCGTTCTGTTTGGTCTGCGAGGCCGCCAACGGAATCCTCTGCCCCACAGGAGTAGTCTGTGTGGTGGCAGGAGCACTTAAGGAAGATGGGGTAGAGCATTCTCTGAACACCCGGGTGGTTGGATCTGGTGTGGTGGCACATGGAGGTGGTCCGATAGGAGTACAACCCAGGTTTTCCATGACTGAGTACAGTGCATCTCACCTTGGCTGACCGAGCCTTTGGTACACCTACAACAATGGTAAAAAACACCACACCCATGACTCACTCTGGGTGCTGGAGGTATGCACTTCCTCTACCTCATCTTGCTCTTCCTCTTATAGAGGAGGTCCCAAGTACAGACTGCACTCCAACCGTGCATTTTGAAGTACCAGGAATGTTCACGCCAAAATATGTGACGTATGATGAGCAAATAAACCGCAGTGGGGCTCTGTCCAGTACCTATAAGAAGAACAGCACCTATTGAAGTACCGATACCAAGGAAACCATGGACAGTGAGGTATCCCTTGAGAAAGCCATATCAACAAATAAAATGAAATGAAGATCGTCTAAGTACAGTCCCTGAGGAAACCAAAAAGGTCTTAATGGAAGACGAATGATGACGTCACAAGAACCTGGACTGACTCACATATAGAAGATATGATGACCTGAGAATGATAAAAAGAGATGAAACGCCATGAATAAAGGACATCGTGAACCCAATAGTGAA
Source organism: Ambystoma mexicanum (assembly GCF_040938575.1). Taxonomy (NCBI): domain Eukaryota; kingdom Metazoa; phylum Chordata; class Amphibia; order Caudata; family Ambystomatidae; genus Ambystoma; species Ambystoma mexicanum. The sequence continues at coordinate 1,012,993,484 of NC_090928.1, forward strand.
AAGGTGATGTCAAACGTAAGACGTTTAAGCTATGAGCACGATGAAGATAGTCGACCAGTTTACACATGTACATATGCTTGAAACCACAAGAAAGCTAAGAAAATTGTGCGGCTTGCTATGCTTAGTAGAAGGATTGTGCGGCAAGCACCACCTATACATATCTACCTCAAAAGGAGCATGATATATAAGTATATTTCCACTTTGCCCAAGAAGCAGAATCAACCAAAAGGTTACTAAAGGCCACACAAAAAGAGCTTCATATTTAGCAAAATCAAGAATAAAGCGGCAGAAACGAAACTCAGCAGAGGCAAATCGTGTCAGGAGAACCAAGATGGACGAACAGTAGCTACAATTAATTGAAGCAAAGAACAGAATATACTGCTCTGAAAGGTCAGATAAGAAGCCAAAGAAAGGTGGTGGGTGAAACGAAAATCAAATACACTAATTATAAGAAGAAGAGGCAAATTCACAGTGTCTGAATCACGTGACCAGGCGAGCGAGAAGAAACACGGCTTTCAGACCTGCGCATGGCAGTGGGCCAGAAGAAGATATCAGAACGTTTCCAGACAGGAGAGGCAGTCTTGAGGCCAACCACAGTGAAATAATTGACACATGGCCACTAAAGTGATGATTGATTGTAACAATAATTGAAGGAAGGCCGGGGGGACTAAGGGGCACCTTGCACCTGGCCGACCATTCTGCGCACTGCTAAGTTAAGTGGAAAAGTATGAGTGGGGTTGGTGCCAACTCAATCACAGTGGACCAAGTAATCTAGGGTCCTATAATTAGTAGAACCAATGGGACGTCGTACTTTTAGTGACGTCTACAGTAGCCAGTTTGAAGATAGGGCTTAGATGCCCAACTGGACAGTGTTTATCCAATCCCCTTACTCCGTTTCCATATACAGATATAGTACCTATAGTAAAGTTACCTTTTCCAAACCAATAAAATTGTATGCCAACTTTTAAGCATTAAACGTCAGTGATGACAAGTTATTACTATAAATGATGTGTTTTTTATGAAGTTCGTTGGAGTTGTGAAGCGAGGAGGAAGATCACGCATCCGCTGATATTCATAAGACTCCCCCCTTTTTGTACTTGTCATTAAACGGACACCCTTTGCCAAACCATCAAGTTGTCTTTATTAATTTGGTGTTGGAGTATTAATCTGCACCCCCAACCATCTCACGGGTGCTGCTATCTTGTCTTAAACCACCTCTGCCTAGAAATCCCTAGGTTTAACCAGCTTCCCAGTCAAACCTGCTCTTTCCTGGAAAGCACTCCATGCGGCCATCAGAGTCGAACAGCTGTACTCTAGATTTAGACGTAACTTGTTGAACTGTCGGCGAACTAACAACATTTAAGAAAACTCTTACCTACCTGTGACTCGTACCGTGGTACTTTTCTGCATGCTTATTGACCTTCAAAGTTCCAACCTGGTATTAAGTATCCCTTACCTAAACTGTATACATTGCAAATGTTCTGTGATGTATGTGTTGACCTGTATGCTGTAACTAAGTTTTAAATATTCTTGTAACTGCAGCGCCCAGCTACCCAAGGGTTTGGTGCGCATTACCAAATAAACAAACGAACAAACAAACAAAGTGCTTCTGAGCAAACCCCGACTTTATGGGCCAGTTGGTAGTCTCAGAGCACACTTGGTAGCAGAGATCGGATGGTTATCGATTATCGAATAGGTAAAACACCCATTGACCAACAACATAAAGTAACTCTAGGTCCTTGGCAATATCACAAGTCCTTTGCCATCCGGCTGAGTAGACCGTGAAGCTCCCTGTATACAGTGGTTAGAGTAAAAAGTAGATTCTGCAGACAAAGGTCTGAAGGAACCTGTGTTTCCCCACATAACCCCTTCCCACTCATACGAGCAGCTAAGTGGGTGAACAGCAGGAGAGGCGGTGACGAAGGCAGTGATCCCGAGCATCCAGAGAGGAAACATGTGAACGGTGAGTGAAAAAGACTAAATGCTTTGGAAAAAGTATATACCTTAGAACAAGTAAGGGAAAAGGTAACGGAGGGAGGCGGGAAAATGAAATATAGTCAGAATTAGAGTAGAATATATATATATATATATATATATATATATATATATATATATATATATATATATATATATATATTACACAGCCACGGTAGTTATGGTTAAGTTGCTGTTTCCATAGGAAGAGCCCTTTTTGGGTGGCTTATAACTTCTCCCTGGATGAATCCTTACCAAACCCAAAAAAAGTGTATGGGTCACTCTGAATTTTTATGCAAAGGTTGGTGAAGTTTGGTCCAGGGGGGGCAAAGTTATAAGGGGGGTCCCAAAACTTATTTTTTTCCCATAGAGTGAATGGGGAAACAACTTTGCTCACACCTACAGTTCAAACTGCTGGACGGATTTTCACTAAATTTGCAGCAGGAGCAGTGGCTTGGTCCCGAAAGCGTGCTTTTGGAAATTTGGTGAAAATCTGTCCAGACCAAAAAGTAGGTCACAAAAAATTTGTGATATCTATGTTCGGTCCGCGGACACATTTCCCTGTTCGTTCCGTGGACAGTGTCCTGATTGGCGAATCGGCTTGCGTCATGTCTGCGGACATGCAACGTGTTCACTGATTGGATGCTGAAGAGTGTGACGTACGTCAGATTTTTGGAAATGCCCACCATCTTGCATTCGTGGACGTCCACGGACAGCGCGGTGAAACTTGGTGGAAAAATACTATTTAGTAAAGTGTGTTGGTGTGTAAGACTGTTTGAGGAGGGTGGGGGAGTAATAGATGGGTTAAATGTTGAATTTATTTAGGTGGCAGGCACCCCTGTTGTGTTCGTTCTGACCGCGGACAACACAGGTGTCCTGAAATGTTCGTAAATAAATGAAATAGGGGTGTCCTGAGAACACTATGCCTGTACGTATGGTTCGTAGGCAAGTTGAAACTTCTAAGAACACATCAAGTGTCCTGGGATGTTCGTCAATAAACAAAATGGGGGTGTCCTGAGGACGCTATGCCTGTCCATATTGTTCGTAGGCAAGTTGAAATTGTTCTAAGAACACATCAAGTGTTCTGGGATGTTTGTAAATAAACAAAATGGGGGTGTTCTGAGGACGCTGGACCTGTCCGTATTGTTTGCAAGGAAGCTGAAACTGTCCTAAGAACACATGCAGTGTCCTGAAATGTTCGTAAATAAACAAAATGGGTGTGTCCTAAGGACGCTATGACTGTCCGTATTGTTCGCAGGCAAGTTGAAACTGTTCTAAAAATACAACGATGTCCTGAAATGTACGTAAATAAACAAAATGGGGGTTTCCTGAGGACGCTCTCCGTATTGTTCGTAGGCAAGTTGAAATTGTTCTAAGAACATGTGTCCTGGGATGTTCGTAAATAAACAAAATGGGGGTGTCCTGAGTACGCTATACCTGTCTGTACTGTTCATAGGCAAGTTGAAATTGTTCTAAGAACACACGCGGTGTCCTGAAATGTTCGTAAATAAACAAAATGGGGGTGTCCTGAGGACGCTATGCCTGTCCGTATTCTTCGCAGGCAAGTTGAAACTCTTCTAAGAACACGCAAAGTGTTCTGAAATGTTCGTAAATAAACTAAATGGGGGTTTCCTGAGGACGCTATACCTATCCGTACTGTTCGTAGGCAAGTTGAAACTGTTCTAAGAACACTCATCATGTTCGCGGACATTAAAAGTCCCCATATGACATAGTTAAAATGTTTGACTCTATGGGTGTGATATGCTGTGGTGGTTGTGGCCAGGGCATAGAGTCTTGGGTGCATGCCCTGGCCAGAACCACTGCAGCATATCACACCCATAGTGGCTTATAACTTTGGGAACCAAGAAGAAATTTATAAGCAATGAAGTTAGAAGCCAGTATGAGTGTGATATGCTGTGGTGGTTGTGGTCAGGGCCTAGAGTCTTGGGTGCATGGACAAGACCAAATTTGTAAGCACCGAAGTTATAAGCTATTATGGGTGTGATATGCTGCGGTGGTTATGGCCAGGGCCTAGAGTCTTAGGTGCATGGCCAAGACCAAATTTATAAACACTGAAGTTATAAGTCACTATGGGTGTGATTTGCTGCGATGGTTGTACTTATTATAATATACTTACTGTTTGGTTTAGTAACTGGAGTACATATATTCCTTGTTAATTTCTGTGATAAAAGAAAAGATCATGTTAGTATTGGTATTTTGTAACGACATATAACATTGAATAATCAACATTTTTTTTTTTACCTTCATATTTAGTAGATTACAAACCAGTGTACTGTGCAATTTGGTCAGAAAGCAATTTGGAGAAAGCAAGGCGCAATGTCAATAAGGCTGTTTGTGCCTTTCTAAGAGATGTTGACATGTCCTCTTTTCACAATGAAAATATTATGTTTCGTAGCACATACATTTTTCACATGTCATCAATTACATTTGTGATGTCATCTTTGATGTCCTGGGTGTTAGTTTTAGCAGTGCACAGTGGTGGCGCGAGTTATGGTTATTTAACTTACCATAACTAGCGAATTTCAGGGGTTTTTCGGTTTTACTTGGAACCATAACGTCCCTTTAACAAAGTTTTTCTACTGAATTCGATAGGTTTTTAGTAGCGCAACTTAACCATAACGTCCCTTTAACAAAGTTTTTTTAATTAATGTCACTGTTCCCAGTTTAAATCAACTTACAATTTTTACATATACATTAAATAATTATTCCTTCAAGTCATTTCAGAATATAGTTTTACATTGTATCCACCTCTTAGCAAGTCTTTCCTTGGCCTGGTTTTGTTTCATTTGTTCAGTTTTACACAAAAGTCTGGTGGTTTTAAAACGCTGGCTTTCTGATAATGGTGAGTACCGGTATTGCAACCATTTTTGGGATTAAGAAATATATATATATGTCCCCCTGGTATCCTCTCTTCCTACTTAGTTATTCTTTGAGTCATTATTTCCTTCCCCATATATGGGGAAGGAAATAATGACTCAAAGAATAACTAAGTAGGAAGAGAGGATACCAGGGGGACACCGAAGAAGAGAGAGGATTCGCCTAATTCCTACGCTTTAATATGGTGGCTAGAAGAAACTTGCATCTAGAGTCCTGAATAGAGAGGAACAAATAGGTGACCACCGCGATTAAAGACGCTTTGTGAAAGGGATGAGTTTAAACTCCATGTTGGGGTAATATTAGAGGCAGAGGTCTATGTAACCAGCTGGAGTTCGCCTAATCTATTAACGTCTGTCTTATGTGTTATTTGTTGTGACGTGATAGGTCGAAATTTTTCCTTCAAGGAACTAACATAAAATGTACGCGATTAAGTAACTGAGATTTTGTAGTGTACGAATTGATGGTTGTTGATTAAGAAAGGAGATATACAATTTTTTAAGGAAAAAACGGGATTGGAGCTTGCGACGATTGGTGCCCGCTCATATTGTTGAAATAGTTTAAGTAACGAAAATGTTTACAAGTGGTATAGAAGGAGAATGTCACAGGTTTCCCCTTTCTCACTTGAGTTTGCTGCTTGCTCGAATTCTTGGGAGGAGTCTTCTTCCATACGGTTGTTCGGGTTTTGCACAACCTCGCACGGCCGTCTTCGGCTTCCAGCGTTTGTTCAGCTTCTACGTCCAGGATCAATAGGAAACTCCAGGAAGTCCAGGATTTGAAGGAGGTGTACTCTGAGGCGGGTACATGGAGTCCGGGAAGCAAGACGGGATAAGGAGGAAGGAGGATAGTAGGAGGAAGCGGGGGTCCGGGAACCAGGAAACAACAGAGTTCAGCGAAGGTGAACTACGGAGCACACGTCTAGCCACAGCAATCAGTAGCGTTAAGATGCACGGGGTCGGGGGGCGTGGCTTCTTTATAGAACGTGCTACGTCGGACGTGAAAGCTGTTAGGCAGCGTTCTGTGTTTAATGGCCATGTTGGAAGTACAGTAGAGTGTAAGCCCCGATGTTTCAAGGACCAGGAGGTCCAAAAGGGGTGTGTCCAATGGTTCATGACAGAGAAAGTGAACGGATTTAAGCATGAAAGATATAACTCCATTAGTACACCTGTGCAAACAGTTGCCAAAACATGCACCTAAGCTGAAAAAGTACAGTGCAGAATGGGTTAAAGGAACCACAAACAAAATGTTTATGTGATGGCCACAGGGTGGATCGTTATCTAAAACGGTCTTGCAACACATGACGACATACTTGCACGCCACATACACTGGCAAAAAGTAAGACAAACACCTAGCTAGTTGTGGAAAATGTACCAACAGGATAAAGAGTAGGAGCCACCATTAGACTGGATACTTAACGTATGCACAGAGGCGGGTGAAACGCCCTCAGCGCCACCAGCCCTATCTGAAACAAAAATTGTAAACAGTAAGGACGAAGGGTTATATCTGCTATGAGAACTTAAAGCGGATACAGGATATAGCAACCCAGTGTATGAGTCACCTACGAAAGTAGTGACAAAAATCCAGACAAAGATAGAGATAGAGATATCACCTCCAAAGTCCCGAGGGATAAGGAGAGATGCGAGAATGAGAGAAAAGACCAGATACAAGCAAGTACATCTCTCGACACAGAGAGAGAAGGCAAAAGATGGAAAGGAAGCGAGAATAGAACTGATGAGATAGTATTCACACAGAACGAATGGATGGGAGGGCAGATCCTATTGAGACTCGATGGCAAAGGCATTGATGACACAAAACAAAAAGAGAAGTTAGACGATGTACAGAGAAAGGAGAAGGAAAAGGAAAAAGGATATACGGTTGACAAAGAGAAGTTACAATATTGTCAACAAGAAGTGCTATACATAGGTCAGCTGATCTCACATGAGGGGAAAAGAGTTACCCCAGAAAGAGCTGAAGCCATACTGAACACAGCCAAGCCACACACGGTAAAGCAGATGCAGAGCTTCTTAGGCCTTTGCAATCATGTCAGGGCATGGGTCTTCGACTACAGCTCATACACCAAGCCATTGCTTCAGTCCCTAAAGAAGGCACAAGTGACGAAAGAAAATATTGAATGGTCTGAAACCATGGAGGAAGGATTTGCTGAACTCAAAAGATCCATTTGCATGGCACCAGTTTTAGGGATTCCTAATTATGCAGAGGAATTCTACCTGTTCTGTGGGATGTTTTTACCCATGCATCCAAGCCCTACCATAAAACTGTGCAGTACTGGCATGGAAAACATCATGATGGCCAGAACTCCCTAGAGAGTGCACAGGGAAAACATGAAGAATAGGCTGCCACCCATTTTTGCCTATGTTGTGAGCACAGGAGGGCACTGCCTAAAACCACCATTGGGCTACACACACAGTAGCCTGAAACCATTGGGAATGGCAATGCTGATTGCCAAAAAGCAACTCAGAACTGTGGGGAATTCATTTTCTTAATCCCAAAAATGGTTGCAATACCGGTACTCACCACTATCAGAAAGCCAGCGTTTTAAAACCACCAGACTTTTGTGTAAAACTGAACAAATGAAACAAAACCAGGCCAAGGAAAGACTTGCTAAGAGGTGGATACAATGTAAAACTATATTCTGAAATGACTTGAAGGAAGTAATTATTTAATGTATATGTAAAAATTGTAAGTTGATTTAAACTGGGAACAGTGACATTTAGCTGAACCCTGGCTTAATGAAACTGGATTCTGCCTGACAACTACCCCCGACAGGAGTTGAAACCTGCTCAGCCACTCTTCCCAGGCCTAGCTGCATCCTGCTGCCCCTTGCCAAAAGGAGTTGACACCTCTCTGATTAGATTAGGGGTGGAGCACCTGGGAACTGGAAGGGACAGAACAATGCAACTTCCTTGACTCAGGCAAATGTTATATTGGGGGCGTCGTAAAATAGCTTCCTCTTGGGGGAAACTGGGGGGCAGCTGTGGCTCTGTGAACAAGCTGGCTTGGGGGAAGTGGATAAACCAGTTATTCCACCATGTGATGTGGGAAGCCACACCCCTTTTTGACCAGAGCATAATTTTAAAAAGATAGATAACTCATAGTGCGGACTTGTCAGAATTATATAAGTAATATCAGTATTTTTGCTATTTTTCTGTGCACGTTTTAAGAGGTGTTAGGACCCTGTGGTGTATTCTGGGGGGTTGCTAGCGGAAAATAGGGTCTTACTCCAAATGTCTGCATGTTAAAAATCTGACACTTCATCAATTAATGTCCATACTCCTTGCGCACAGGTGTGTAATTTTGGGTAAATGTCCGATATTGCAAAACCAGTTAAAAAGCGCAAAATGTTGTCATTTTTGAATGCAAGCCCCCAGGAAGATCAGAGGCGGACAAGCATGGACCATAAGGAATATATAATGTGTACATGTAATTTCAACAAATTGTGTATCTGGGAAAGATGTATTTGAATCAAATATAGATTTGTGGGCAAACTGACCAGGGGAGGATCCTCTGACCCATAAACAGACCTCATCATGATGACAATCCATTTCCTTCCCCCAATCATGGGAGAGGGGAGAATTGGGCCAATGACAAGTAGAGAGGGGCAGGCTCAGTTATGCCAGGCACACACCCATTTTCAAAACACATAAAAAGAGACTGCTGGGACAGGTAGAGACATTCAATTCCATTTGCTATGGAGCATGCTGACCGACGACTTCACATCCAGAGATCCAGACTTCAAATCCATCAATCTCCAGAACCTGTAGCAGAAATTAACTCCAGAATTTGTAGCAGAGAGGCCTGAATCCACCAGCTGAATCCTCTTCAGCAGGCCTCAAAACCAACCAAACTATTCAACTGCCGGGCGAGCTGTTTGAATTTTTGCCAAGAATTTTTGCAAGAACCTGTAGCAGTATCCAGAAAGCAGTGCTGTATCCTGAATCCGAGAGAACCACAAACCAGACCGTTGTGAGCAGATCCGGTGCTTGACAGACCCAGAGAGCAGAGCTGACCCAGATAGCCGGGACTTCAGAACCACCCGCCGGAAGTCCTGTCCAACCTGACCAGACCGTGACGAGGCCTATTTCAAATTGATATTGTGAGTACCTAGCAGAACTGTGCAGAACCAATCTCTTAGTTAAAATAATCTAATCCAAACTATTTTAACCTAAGTAGAACTGCCTCCTAGAAATCGTGTCATCTGTCATTTTTAAAGCTGCACAACTGTCACCTGTCAATTCTGCAGCTGCAAGCTGTCACCTGTCATTTTGAGTTTTACTTTAAATCCGAAAATCTACCTTTATTAAATCGTCCGTATCTCTTGAACCGTTTGGGCTAGAACCGACTTCCTACTCCCTATACTTTTCCCGTAATCGCGAGACACGCACTCGCGAAATTTACCGCGATTTGCTATTTGACACGATTTCTTCATCTGTAGAAATCAGCAGCTTGTTGCTTCTCTTTTTTAAAATCCGTTTGCAACCTGGTAATAACTCATAGGGCATTGCTAAAGTGAGCCTGAACTAATACCAACAAGCATCTCTCACTCACCCTGAACCTCTAGAGGGAATTAAAAGCAATTTTAGCACCTTTTCACTTCCTTGCAAACCACATTAAAGTAATTCGCCTGTGTTTAAAACTCATCCCTGTTTTCTCTAAGCTTGCTGGGGGAACTGGAACTGTGTATTGCATTATAAAGTGTGATTTGTTGGGATTCTTGAAGACTGTGTGCTCTCCTTCCATTTCTTGTATTGCATAGGGGGGGAGTGAATTGTCAAAAGAAAAAGGGATCATATTACCTTTTGCTAAAATCATAGCAAGTTATTTCTGTACTGCATTTTATTCCACCTTGCATTTCCGTGAAACCATCAAGCATTTTCAGCTTCCTCATCCTCTACACTACTCCTAAGTAACCAAATCAGTGTACCCCTGTAACATTATCCATTGTTGATCACGGTCATATTCTGAAGTGTGATATCAGTTATCAATTTATTTATAAAGTGTGATAGATATATATTGTTGAATTGTCCAAATAAACCTTTTAAATTTGCAAAACAAACCTACTTATTGGCTCAGTGGGGTCAGGGGGATTCTAAGAGGGGGGTGTTATACAAGGGTTGTCATCCAGAGTACTGAACTGGATATAAAAATACATCAATAAGGGTTTTCCTCAGCATCCCAGACTCGGCATTGACTTAGCTGCAGTGTTGATTGAATATCGCTTACAGTTCTCACACACGAATGGCAGCGTTATGATGGCAGTACTCACACAGAGAACCACACTGGGGTTCAAGCCCCTTCGCATATTATAGTGGAAATTTTGACCCAGTGATGAGGGGCCATTTCCTGTGCGAACAAAGTTTAGCTGCCACAGCATTTGCCATTGAAGAGGCTACTACCATTGTAATTGGATTCTCAATGACATTGTACGTCGAGCACTCGCTATTTGCTATTCTAGAGAAACCGAAAGGCACACTGACATCTCAGAGAGCTTCTGCTTATGAAGTGATCATATCAAATCCATCGATTAAAAAAAAAAAAGATAGTCTAATGCAAGATAGTGAACCCAGCTATGTTCATAGCAGAACCAGTCACTGAAGGAGAGCCAATACATGACTGTGCAAATTACAAAGAATTCTATGATGAAATCCCCAGGGTGAAAGAAAACGCATTGGCAGAAGGAGAAATTGTCTTCATTGATGGTTCTTCGAGAATCGATCAAAACGATGAGCAAAGATATACAGGCGTTGCTGTGATAAAGCACACAGAAAATGGAGAATTTCGAGTACTTCTTAATGCACGAATACCATCTCACTATTCAGCACAAGCTGCAGAATTATTGGCATTGATACTCGCGATGGAGAATCACGCAAACCAGGAAGTGACGGTGTACAGTGACTCCACCTATGTGACGTCTACAGTGCACGCAGGCTTAGCGCACTGGTAAAGGAGGTGTTACCACCGAGTGGATGGCAGGCCTGTAGAGCACGCAGCCCTATTGGATAGATTGATTAAGGCACTACAGCTCCCAGTGGGCATAGCGATCGTGAAATGCGCCACCCACACAAAGGGGACAGATTTGATCTCACGAGGAAATCAAGCAGCAGACACAGAAGCCAAGCGTATGGCATCCAAGAGCGAGACGATCATGGATGTGAAAGTTGTTAACATAAATGAGAAAATGATTGTCGCACGGAGTGGACCTGAAAGCTACAATAATATGGGACAATCACAGTTAATGGAACTCCAAGGGGAGGCACCGCAGGAGGAGAAGAACTAATGGAAACAGCGAGGGTGTTCTTTAAACCCCTCTGAAAGCTTGTGGTGACAACACAGCACTGATAAACCAGTAATGCCTAAAGCCCTGTTAAAAATAGCACTGGAGCAGTTACACTATCCAGCACACATGAAAAAAGAGAATCTAGCAGCAACACTCGCTGAAGACTGGTTCATACTGAACTTAGCAGAGCACGTTGCATTTTTCCTGGTGAACTGTATAATTTGCCAACAGTTCACAGCAGGGCACACACTAAAAGTAATTAGAGGAGTCATCCCGAGGCCCAATGGACCTTTTCAGCACTTGCATGTTGATTATGTCGATATGATTCAAGTATGTAACTGGTACAGGTATCTAATTTTTGTGGTGTGTCCATTCTCTAGATGGATAGAAGCAGGTCCATGTACACACCAAGACTCTACCTGTGCGGCCAAATTTCTAGTGAGAGAGGTATTTCCCAGGTGAGGAGTGTGCAAAGTCATGAGATCAGATAACAGGACTCACTTTGTAAATGAAGTTTTTGAGCAGATTAGCTTGTTGCTTGGTATAAAGCACAAGTTCTTTTCAGCGTATCATCCGCAAGGTAACGGGATATGTCAGAAGCTCAACGGCTTATTAAAGGAGAGGACAGCCAAGTTGAAGCTTACTCTAAGAAACAAATGGTTACACTGCCTTCCTTTGGCACTGTATGCACTCAGAAACCAGCCTGGTTCTGACCACCATCTTACGCCACACAAAATAGCCACAGGAAGAAGAATGCGCACTCCCCTGACACCCCGAGACAGAGGCAGATGTGATGCCCAGTCGACAGGAGAAATCTTAGGGTCTGAAATGCAAAATTATGCCTGACTGTAATTTCAGGCCAGCTGCAGTGACGACGAAAATGCTGCAGGGTAGCACGAAACACAGAAGGAGATACTACTGCCGACACAGCTCAAGAATCTTGTGTACCATCCATCTTCCCTGGAGACACCATCCTGGTAAAGAAGCACACGAGAAAAAAGTGGGATGAGCCAAGGTTTAACGGTCCCTTTACAGTGGAAGACTGCACTCCCTCCTCCCTCTGCAGTAAAGCTACAAGGAAGGAGAGCTTGGATCTTTTTGGGTGACATCAAGCCATACATCGGAGAAGGCTTCTGCCTGCACCCCAGTGCAAAGAGACTACGTATCACAGGTGTGAACCACAGCACGTGCAGACGAGATCCATGACGAGGAACAAGGATGCATGAGCAGCAGCAAAGCAAAGACAAAGACGTTTTGTGCACAAGTTGTGGCTTCATTTTGAACATTCCTCTGAGCAAAAAAAAGGAGGATAAGAAGATACAAAAGGACACTCTGTGCATCCTAGTTGCAGGGTGAAGAAGGAAAGTGTACGTGGAAGCCACAACATAATTTGTCCACTTTGGACTGAGACACATTGAAGGCTTGATTAAGAAAAGAATATGCCAAATTTTGATCGAGGACACATAAATTGGAAGAAAATACAGTATCCAGACTCTTTCAACACAGACACTTTGTTCAGACTCACTTATGCTGTCCCACAGTAATGACATCACCAAAGATGTAATAATATACTTCGAGCTAGTACTGAGATCATACCCGTCATTGGTGGGGAGGCTCACTGATGTCACTGACTTTCTTCAAGATACTGAAAATGAAAAGACTATAAGTAGGGTGCTCTCTGTGATTGCCAAGCAGTTCCTCCTGCTTCCAGAATACAGCGAGGAGAAACCAAATGCCCCAAGCGGAGGAAGAAGTGAATAGGCTTATCAACGTACTGTTCTTTCGCCTAATTGAAGGCTGCCCAGATCTTGTCGGAAGAACTAAAGACATTTCTTCGAGATTCAGCAAACACAGAACGTCTAAGTATAATTCTGAACAGAATTACCATACAGGTTGCGCTTCACGCACCCCAAAATTGTAGAAGCTGTTCACAGTGAGTGAAAGCCAACAGTCCCAAACCTCAGCAAGGGCAGGACAAATGTCCCTCTTACCAGAAGATAGCAGGTTGGCGAGTAATGTTTTCTTTCACCTAATCAAGGATTTTCCAGAGCTTGTGAGGAGACCTGTCGAGGTTGACATCCTCACATTCATCAGAGACCCAGCAAATTCTACACAGATGAGCATGCTCTTGCATGGTATCGTTATGCAAGTAGAACTTTCCAACCATCAACAGTACTATCTGAGAAGATTTTAAACTTTCCGCCGAGGGACAGATCGAGAGAGAGAATTGAAAGAGACTTCACAGCTTGGTATACTGACAAGGACACAACATGTCTTCAGAAATGAAGCAGATCAGAGGAGTTGACTGCGAGCCTGTGTATTTTGAACATGCACAGTAAAGACACTTACTGAATTATCACGTGAATTTGACATTTACAAAAAACTGTATCCAGAGACAATAATCCATTGTTCAGGCAAAGAGAGACAAATGTTTAGTACCTGCAACTCACAAGCAGAACCAGCAGAATCAAGAAGTAATATTGGTTAGAAAGTATATTAAAAGTTAGTATCTCTAAACAGATGATCGAGATGATCAAGATGGGGATTCAGAGAAGCAACCTTGTCCTCCCACAGGAGGAGAGACGTTCGTATTTTTCTGGAAGTAAATGCTGCCGAATGACCTACAAGAGTATAATGTATTTATGTATTATATTCACTGCCGATTAGATCTGCATGTTTCATTGGTGCACAAAGCATTCCAGTTCCAGTGCACCCACTTAATGATGTACGTATGACACCCACAAAAGCACCCAGACCCTTTATAGTGATTCCAGTCTGTAGGAGGTCTGACAAAGGAGTGAGTGAACTTGAAATGGATGTAATCAACAGTAGCACACATATACGTATGGTAACAAGCTAAATGAAAAGCCGGCGGCAGGGTCGGCAGAGTGTGAATGTAAAAACGGTTACTGACAACCACAAGCATGCAAACATTGAATGTACACAGATTTAAACGTACTAAATCTGGCGGGAGCAGCTTCGCTGTCAAAGCGACACAACTGTGGAACTCCCTTCCAATTGATCTAAGGGAAGATCTCCCACACCAGCAATTCAGATCCAAACTTGTCCAATGGCTAAAAGACCTTGATGTTTAACCTCACGCTCATGGCACTTGGGATTTCATGTATATTCTGTATATTTGTTCTGTTCTATTTATCTGTCATATCTGCATTTTTGTAAATTTACTGTACATACTTCTATGATTCTTTGACATTACATGTCTACAGCACTGTAACCATACGCTGTATTTCATGATTATCTGCAACATGTAACCAAGTTGAACAACCCTCTTTCTGCCCTCGCGCCCGAATACCCCCGGGTCTGGTTGCGCAATATAAATAAATAAACAAACAAACAAACAAATACACACACCAGGCCTAGTGTCAAATGCAGAACCACAATCCAAAGCATGGAAGAAGAAGTGCCTACTACGAGAAGTTCCACTACAAGTGAAGTGAAAAGACAAATGGAAAAAGCTGAACTCCTGAAGCGACGAAAGGAGCTGGAGAATAAACAAACAGAGACAACGTTGACAAGCACATATGTTCCAGTCAAGGGGACACGTACAAGTTCTACAATACAGCCATATATTAGCCCAATGACAGAGTGGATATGGACACTTTTGACCAAAAGAGAAGGAATGCAAGAGAAGTTGGAGAAGAAACCAACCTAAATAACATTAATGAACACCCCTGATGCGACACCGATGGAGGAAAAAATAAGCTCAAAGAAAATTTCACGAGCACAGCTGAGAGCAGAATCGATTTGGTCAGCAGTAGCCAGAGCCAGGAAGAGGCAAGAGGAAATAGAAAGAATCACCATACTTTCCTCCACTCGACTGGCACAGATGAAGATACCCGCATCATGGACCAGGATACCTAGAATCCTCCTGCAAGAAGGAGCCATACAGATGCATTCAGGGATGTAGTTATAGCGAACTACATGAAAACCTTAAGGATTAAGAGAAGCATGCACGGAGACAACAGTGCAGTAAACGATTACTTGGACAGCACAGCACATTTGGGAAACAACATCTGATACCAGCACATGAAAGAAGTGGGAAGACGGAGTTCAGAAGGGGAATGCTTTGTTTGTGCACTCCTACCATATAGCATGGGGAAGTCCAAGATATTCATAGCTATAGAAATTGACGTCCAGACAGCACACTGTCTCTCACACGTAGCAAGGTGCAAGACCAGAGACCAGTTCATGGGAAGTGATGCCTCATTGAAATGGGCAACTGAAGAAACTGATCCTGATGAAGATGATGATGATCAAGACACAAAGACAAGAAACAGAGCTCATACCAAGAATCATGTGATCAGGTATGAAAAACCTGGAGTAAAAGGAGCTGAAATCAGATGGGAAGTGAACAAGAAGCTAAATGTCCAAGGGAAAACTCCAGAAGAGGCTTGAACTTGGAAAAACAGAGGCCAAATGAAGATGTGGGGAACAGCACTTTCACCAGACGGATGAGAGAAAGGAGTAGTGATCTGTAGAGCATGGATGGTCACTGGAGCATGCAAGGAAGCAATTGAGAACTCGCAGAAGATATGCAAGCCATTATGGCCGAAGCTTGCAAAACTGCTGACATGGGTCAAAAACAGAGGAGGACCCTTGCAGATAGTGACACTGGAAAGCCCAAAACTTTGCTTCAGGAATAATGGCACTAGAAAGATGGGAGAGAATCAGAACTGTGGACAAGTCTTTGATGCTCCAGGAATGATACAAGGTACTGCAGTAGTTATGGATCATTATTGGGCATGTGGATCTAGAGCATACATCAGACTGCCAAAAAACTGGGGAGGTTTATGCACAATAGTGAATGTCCACGTTCCAGCGTTGGTGATCCCGAAGAGTGACCTGAATATTGACAGTTTTCCGAAAGCAGATGCTCACTTGTGGAGGAAGAGATCTGTGGAACTAATACCCTGAATGAAGAGAGAGAATTACTTTTCTGCCAAATCAGAAGAAACTTTTCATGCAATCCAATATGAACACCGGCTGTTTAGCCTCAACTAATCAGTGTTCACGACAATCTTCATGCCAAGATTTCAAGTTGGAGCCAATACTAAATGGCTGCAGATAACCAGATGGGAGTTACTACAGACTATCAACACAACCATAAAAGGATTCAACACCATAAAGGAAGAGTTAAGGGCAGTTTGATTGATGACTCTCCAGAACAGATATGTCCTTGACATGATCACAGCTATGGATGGAGGTGTTTGTGCAAAAATTGGAGAATCATGTTGCACATTTATACCTTGTTACGATGAAGAAAATGGAACTCTAACAGAAGCCATAGGTATGCTGATGAAACTACAGAATCAAATGATTGATGAAACTGATGAAGTAGACAACGACAGTTGGTTTGGATTACTATTCTCATGGGTTCCGCAATGGATGGAAGATGCATTAAATTCCTAGGAGCCCTGTTAGTGATGATACTGCTAGGATGGATTTTGTGTTATCAAGATAATAATCCCTCAGTGCCAGAAAACTGTGAAAAAAAGCTATAGGGATGAAGATCATGATTGATGTCAAGCCAGGATGAATCCCAAAGACCTGACTGACGAGGAAATAAGAGACTTTGTGAAGCCCAGCATTTATGCACCAGAAGGAACAAAGTTCCTACATCCCAAGAAACATAGACATTTTGTGGGAAGATGGGTTTACTGCAGCCCGAATGGACAGTGTCAACTGATGATGTGGAACAAAGACGAACATGTAAGAATATCAGGAAGCTTGAAAGGAGTAATAAAGATATGGACCCCAAAGAGACATTTCTTCAGATCATCATGTATAGACCCAGAAGATGAAGAAAGAATGGACTCAAGCAAGGACGCAAAAGAGAAACTGGAAGAACTGAAGAAAGAGGTGAGAGTGGTTGATGAATCGCCCAGAGGGGGGGAGTGTAGAGGAGGTCCCAAGTACAGGCCACACTCCAACCGTCCATTTTGAAGTACCAGGAATGTTCATGCCAAAATATGTGACGTATGATGAGCAAATAAACCAGCAGAGAGCCACAGTGGGGCTCGGTCCAGTACCTATCAGAAGAACAGCACCTATTGAAGTACCAATACCAAGGAAACCATGGACAGTAAGGTATCCATTGAGAAAGCCATATCAACAAATAAAACGAAATGAAGATTGTCTGAGTACAGTCCCTGAGGTAATCAAAAAGGTCCTAATGGAAGACGAATGGTGATGTCACAAGAACCTGGACTGACTCACATATAGAAGATATGATGACCTCAGAATGATAAAAAGAGGTGAAACGCCATGAATAAAGGACATCTTGAACTCAAAAGTGAAAGGGCAATGTCAAATGTAAGAAACTTAAGCTATGAGCACAATGAAGATTGTCGACCAGTTTACACATGTACATATTTTTGAAACTGCAGGAAAGCTACAAAAATCATGCAGCTTGCTATGCTTAGTAGAAGGATAGTGCGGCAAGCACCACCTATACATATCTACCTCAAAAGAAGCATGATGTATAAGTATATTTCCACTTTGCACAAAAAGCAGAATCAACCAAAAGGTTACTAAAGGCCACACGAAAAGAGCTTCATATTTTGCAAAATCAAGAATAAAGCGGCAGAAACAAAACTCAGCAGAGGCAAATCGTGCCAGGAGAACCAAGGTCGTATCTGTCAAGATGGACGAACAGTAGCTACAATTAATTGAAGCAAAGAACATAATATACTGTTCTGAACAGTCAAGATAAGAAGCTGAATGCAGGTGGTGGGTGAAACAAAAATCAAATACACGAATTAGATGAAGGAGAGGAAAATTCACGGTGTCTGAATCGCATGACCAGCTGAGTGAGAAAAAACAAGGCTTTCACACCTACGCATGGCAGTGGGCCAGAAAAAGATATCAGATCTTTTCCAGACAGGAGATGCATTCTCGAGGCCAACCACAGTGAAATAATTGACACATGGCTATTAACGTGATGATTGATTGCAACAATAATTGAAGGAAGGCTGGTGGAACTAAGGGGCACCCTGCACCTGGCCGACCATTTTGCGCACTGGTAAGTAAAGTGGAAAAATATGAGTGGGGTTGGTGCCAACCAAATCACAGTGGACCAAGTAATCTAGGGTCCTATAGTTAGTAGAACTAATGGGACGTTGTACATTTAGTGACATCTACAGTAGCCAGTTTGAAGGTAGGGCTTAGATGCCCTACCTGGCAGTGTTTACCCAATCCCCTTACTCTGTTACCATATACAGATATAGTACCTATAGTACCTATAGTAAAGTTACCTTTTCCAAACCAATAGAATTGTATGCCAACTTTTAAGCGTTAAACGTCAGTGATGACGAGTTTTAAGTATAAATGATGTGTTTTTTATGAAGTTCATTGTAGTTGTGAAGCGAGAAGGAAGATCACGCATCCACTCATATTCATGAGACTCCCAGTTTTTTGTACTTGTCATTAAACGGACTCCCTTTGCGAAACCGTCCAGTTGTCATTATTGATTTGGTGTTGGAGTATTAATCTGCACCCCATCGATCTCACAGGTGCGACTATCTTGTCTTAAAGTGCTTCTAAGCAAACCCCGACTATATGGGCCGGTTGGGGCTCTCAGAGCACACTCTTCATCCTCTTCTGCATCTCTGCACCCTCTACAGGCCCTCCAGATGGTTGTTGTGGTGGTGGCTGGGGAAGAGAAATGGCCATGACAGAAGCCATATATGCTGATTGCTGTTGTTTTGCCAACGCAGGTCCTCTAAGATGCTCTCTCCTATAGGGCCAGATTGAGAATGACTTAATGTGATGGGTGCGTACCTTCAGAGGAACTGTCTGTGGACTGCGCAACTCCCTGAGGACTACCGAGTCGAAAATAGGACTTGGAAAGTTGTAAAAAGTTGACAGATCAACTAAGAATGGGTCTAGGAGCTCTGGAAGGGTAACATTTCAACTTGAACCAGCCTACACCGGGCGATAAAATGCAGTTTCAAACTGTCCACAGTGACGGACACTGTCTGCGGGCAGGCCGTCATGCCGCACGAGTGCGGTCACATGATGGACTTATTAAAAGTTTATTATGCGAGAACGGAAATGTCTGGACACGGCACGCTGTCCGCAGATGCCCCTTTTTGAAAATAGACACCCCAAACAGTCTTGTAGTACGCTGACTATTGATTGGGCTTTAAAAAAAGAATTATTGCAGAATAATATATAAAACATTTATAGTAGAAAAAATAATGTATTCATGAAAGGGATGGGGTATCAGAATGGGACGCATAAATGGGATAATTAGGAATTTCTAGGGAGTCACGATTGGGGGAGGGAGGGAGGAAGAGAAGTTTAATCATACCGTCATTTTGAGAATTTGATTGGGGTGATTGCTTGAGGCAAAGGGGACAGGTGCAAGTGGGAGAGTGATAATTTACATTTCTAATAACATGATTCTTTACATAATTTAAAAGTTCTTTGAAGCACTTACTAAGTCTATCCAATTTTGCAGACAAGATCATTATTTCATTATGTACATTTGGGGATTGGATAGTGATTCTTCATAATTCATTGGTAGTTCACTTTCTTCAAGTAAAGTATGTACTATAAGAAAAGAAGACATTATTATAATAATGAGCTGTATATAAATTACATTATTTGTTGTTATTGAAAGATGTATTGGTTACCATTAGAGATTGCATTATCACTCATGTTTTCATTTGGAATGATTTCCTCGAGCCACTAAAGTGTGTTTGCCATTTCTGTCAAAATGAAAAATTATAATATTTGCTTATGACAAATGTTTATATAATGAATGGTAATAATAGAGAAATAAACGCACTGTACTTACTATTTGGTCAGAGTTTTTTTGGAATGGGTTGCTGGTGTATCACAGTCTGTATGAAGAATGTACTGAACTGGTGATTTGAGGTGTACAGTTATGGTTTGTTCTTGGTGCATGCCATAATATTGTGTGCTAAATCAAAAAATACAATAGTCCAAAAAGGTATATTTGGGTGTAGTAAATATAAATAGTATTGTTTTATCAATATGTTTTTGTGGGTTGAAGGGTACGACATTTTCTGTTGTTGCTGTGCTTCTGGGTTTTGCTGCTGCTACCTGAAGTCCGAGGACTTTCGCTCTGTCCGTAGACACTCCAGCAGCTACATTGTGGGTGAGTGATTTTTAGGTGTACTCAGTAAAAATAGATATAAGGAATTTGTAGCAAATTAATTGTTCTTGTAAAAACCTATGAAAGTCCGTAAAAAAACATTGTTAAAGGAACGTTATGGTTACAAGTAAAAGTGAATAAAACCTTGAAATGTGCCAGTTATGATGAGCTAAGCAACCAAAACTCGTGCTGCCACTGTACACTGCTAAGACTAACACCCAGGACATCAAAGATGACATCACACATGTCATTGATGACATCACTGATAACATCACATTTGAAATTAATTTTGATGAAAAGTCCCTAAAAGGGTTTGTGTTTACAATGTTGCTAGCAAGCTGTCAGAGATGATTGGGATACCTTTCATGAACTAGTTAATGTATTAAGAAATGTACTCATCTAAACAAAACATTATATTGAAGTGCTGTTGTTAATACGGGAACCTAATAATACATACACATAGGCAATGGCTGCATCATGCACCATAGAAGTACATCATTATTAATCTGGTAATATTGGCCAGTAAAATAATAACAGCAACGCTATCAGAATTTTGACTAATGTTAATTATGGAATAAATAGCTAAACAATACAAGACTTACTATAAACCAATGTTAGTACAAACAATACATAGTCACAATGCATAGAAATCGGAGGCACGTACAGGGAAACTCCAGTAAAAAGGAAAGAATCAACATCACCAGAAAATGACAATATGATTAGAGTTCATCATCATGTATGCAAATAATTTGTATGTTTGAGGCGTGCGTATTTCCCCATGTATGTGCACTATGAGCTGAGGCCAAACCTTACAATAAGGAGCTTAACAACAAAGGACTAGGTTAATGTCTAGATATATAGCACCTTTTGAATTTTAAACTTCTCATTGTCAGTGAACAAAACCACCTGGCGTATATATGTCAGTGAACAAAAACAAGTGGCCCAGATATTTGATGTCATCAATGACATTTGTGACATCATCTTTGATGTCTTGGTTGGTAGTCTTAGCAGTGCACAGTGGTGGCACGAGTTATGGTTCCTTAGCTTACCATAACATTGCTAATTTCAAGGGTTTTTCGGTTTTACTTGTAACCATAGCATCCCTTTAAAGTTTAATCAACATGGTTATGTGTGTATGCAAGGCTCTGGGGTTCCAAGGGGGAAAGCATGGTATTTTTGACTGGACATCTATGATAGACATCCAGTAACAAAAAACCATCCCTGTCCCCTGGGAAAACAGCACCTGAGAAGGAGAGCTGAGTTTGGCAGGTGGGTAGGGGCATTGTGCAACAAAGGCATTTAGGCATTTTTAAAATGCCTTTGTTGTAAAACCCTCCTTCCCCCATCTATCCACCACTTGCCAAAATCAGCTCAACGGACCAAAACAAACTAATACACACACACATTCATGCAGCAATCACTCTATCATTCACACGAGCATCCATCACAATACACTCACACATAACACAAGCATTAATGCATCCATACACGTTTCAATAAAAAAATTAACATAAACATACCTTCTGCATTGTAATGCATGTGGGTGCTGAAACGACCTGTTCCAGGCTGCTCTGTCCGTATGTGCGAGGAGGTGCAGGAGTTCCTCCTCGCACATACAGACATGCAGTGACCCAGCCAGCATTTCCAATGATCTATGCAATGCTGGCAAAGCAAAACGCCCCAGCCTTGCGTGGCTCAGTGAGCATGTGCGGCTGGGGAACTGAACTGTCAAAGGGAAATAGGGGTTCCCTTTAACAGTTCAGCCAGCCCAGGAGCACTCCCTCAGCTACAAAAAGCAGCTGAGTGAGTGCTCCTTGTTTCACTGGGCTGGCTCCTTAGCTCCTCCATAATGGGTGAGGGAGCCACATGGTTAGCGCCCCCTCACCATTATGGATGAGCCGCCAGGCTTGGACTGGCCTATAGGGCAATGCCTGTACCAAAAATAAAAAATGCTAGTGTGGGCCAGTCAAAATGTGCCACCTTTTTGGCTAATGTGGCCCAGTTTGATGAGTTATTTCACTATGCAGTTAGTAATTTTGACCATTGTTGCTGAATAAATGTTCTATAAATATCACAATGTACTTCCATATCAACACAAAGCACCCCCTTGGGTACTATTCAAAGTCTGTGAATGAATATCCATTTACAACTGCGGGCCACTTTTTCATTGGTGCCTGAGAAAGTGTCATGCTTCAGCCCGACCATGTGAGCCGCCCCTGCCATTTCTTGCAATCTAAAAAAAAAATAAAAAAAAAAAAAATGTTTTTTTTTTACATTTCATGCTGGGCTCTCACAGCCACCCAGGGATGTGGCCGCGGACCCCCAGGGGGTCGCGACCCACAGTTTGAATACTGCTGCCTTAAACAACGTTTTTTCACTGAATTTCCTAGGTTTTTATAAGTACAATTTAACCATAACATGCCTTTAACCAAGTTTCTTCACTGAATATATATCTAATTGAGAGAGAGAGAGATAGCAATTTCAGTCACGTCTTACTCTATGTGACTTTGGTGAACTGGCTAAATCTACATATACATAGAGAGAGAGCTTGTTTAATAAGAAAATCAAACATAAACAACAAAAAACCACAAGATCTTGTAAAGATGATGAATTCATAAGGCTGACTAATATTTGTGTATGATGCGTTTCCAGTCCATAAAAATATGAATTAGTCTAATATAGGGATTACATCAGAAAGACCCTCTTTTTTTGTGTGTGATTTATTTTCAAAAAACAGCTGTGATTTTCAGCTTGCTAGCATTGTATTTCAACCACCATAAAAATATGCTGTCTAACTGCTCTTCCACAGAACTATTGATTAGACAATAAATACATTACATAACATTGATGCACGAAATTGACTAAATTTACTTGGATCGTGAACCAGAATGTATTTTTTGTCAGATCTCACATCTGGGAAAAGCAAAACCATATGCCACCATACAATACTGCACCCACAGTGATCAGCTGCTCTCAGAACTTCCATGCTCTGAAGAGCACTGCCCTGCCTTGCCTTGTTTGGCATTAAAGTGCAACTAATGCTAAATGTCTACAGACACAGACGTGAGTGGGTATTTGGGAGTTGATATTGTCCCTTAAAACCTATAAAGATGTGTGATGTGTGCAACAATGACTACAAACAGATAATTGTATTGCACAGTTTATTCCGTACTTTTCGGTACAGAGGCGATTTTTTTTAGGTTCTGATTAATGTCCATACTAATACATGCAGCCTTCAATTCAGGATGTGGAAACCAGAGCTACAATCATGCACTTTTGTGCTCAACATTTTACTATAACGATTATTATTAGGATATTTTTAATAATATTTGTGCATATTTCATGATGGCTCTATCAGTAAAAGTGGCATTTCAGTCCTATGTGTTTTACACTGTTTACAGCCATATCACGTATCTGCCATGACTGCCAAACTTAGCCTCAAGACCCACACCCGCTGCGCCCGCGGAAGTGGCCTTCAAGAGAACATTTTTTCCATTCCCAGCACTGATCATCCTTCACACAATTTAGTCTTGAGATGTACCTTTTTTTAACCAACATGGTCTGTGTAGATATGGAGCTATTCACTAGACTGGAAAATGCCCGCTGACAAGAAGCAATAGTCAGTATGGCAGACCCAATAGGCCGGTGCCCAGCCATTCAGAAACGAGTTACCATTCATCACACATTTCTCCCTCATGACCAAGGTCCTTTAAACAAGGACTTAATCGAAGATGCTGGCAGTACAACTAATTAGATGCTGTGCGCGGCTAATAGACTCCACTAAATGCTGCGTCGTGGAAAGGATTCAGTGGCAAGCCACCGTCAAAGCAGCAGCCTTCTAGGTAGTTATGGTGACGGAATTTCATCGTAAATGAGGATCAATGGCCAACACCACTTTGGAATAGTAATTTCTTAATTCTTATTCAATTTGAGCAGGCAGGATAATATAACTTGATCTGAATTAGCCACGGGATCCTGATGGCATCCCGGTAATGGGATGTTCGCCTAATTTATGTAATTTTTAAAAATTAAAAAGTCATATTTTAAGCCTCTAAACTACAGTCCTTCGGATTTAAAGTGCTTGTTGAAAAGTTATAGTGCAACGATAAATCAGTTTGACTAAACTTTCTGTCTTGTTGATTGTACTTTGCTAAAGTTTTCCTTCGCCTTGGCTCAGGCGATTGCCAGCCTGTAGGGAGCCCTGCCGATTCAAAGCATAGAGGCGGCTTATGCCCATCACTGAGCATATGCCACAAAGCAGACAGGCTGGATTTGTAAACTCTTGTTTCATGTGCTAAACAGAACACTCTCGTTCGCTCATTCAGTCACCCCACAGGGTAGGGCGGGAATGAACAGGCCCTGCCCAAGAAAAAGCATCCATAAGTAAGACCCTGCCGCATGCTATTACAATGCGTTATATTGTGTAGACATGCGTATTTTCCAATACAGAAAACAAGCATTGGCAAAGCCAAGAGTTTTGGCGTTTTCAGTTGTTTAGTGCATTTTACATTGATGGGTAAACAAATACTATACATACTGGGGCCCATAAATTCATTGTGATTGTAAACAAGTCTGCAAGGTAGTGTTTGTAGACATGCAACATTAATAACACACAGTACAAGTCTTTCGTTCACTGTTGTGTGGATGTCTTTACTGTGCCTTTTACTTATGTTATGAGCTGCAAGTACTCACTTGCAGGACTTTTATAACTTTTAAAGCATGTGTGTTAATGACCGGAGGGACAGAGAGGGGACCAACTGGGGAGTGGGGCAACTATTGGTGAATGGGCACGGCAGTGGTGAGCTATGGGGCAGGAGTGAGTTAGGGTAGGCGTATGAGGGTAAGTGATGAGCTAGGGGGGGTGGGTGTGGGGACAGGTTCTAATTGGCTGGCCAGGTGGGTGAGATATTCTGGGGGAGATATGCTGGATAGGTGAGTGGACATCGGGAGGTTCAGCAATCGGCTGAACTAGTGTGGGTGGTGGCATGGGTCAAATAAGGTGGGTCAGTGAACTGTATAAGGGTGAACTAGGGTGGGTCAGCATCTGGGGGAAGTAGGATGAGTGGCAGTGTGGATTTTCAGGTAGAGTGCATCTTTCTACTTGCGATCTTGGGGGCAGATTTAGGTGCCCAGATGTGACTACAGCTCTTTTTCACCAGAAGGGAAGCTTTTACCATCAAATTCTTTCCCTGCAATAACACACAAATATTCCAGGGTACAGCACAGGAACGGATGGGTCTGTCGGAATAACCAGACATGCTATTCTGACATCAGGCTCTAAAGGAAAGAAGCATATCGCCAGCACTTGCCCTTGGGCTCCCTTTCACAGACTATCCCTACCCAGTTTGCCTGCCCACTGCACTTTGCCTCCCTTCCCCCCTCTTTCCCCTTGCACTTGCCACTTTGGCCTACACAGCACTTCCCCCCTCTCAAAGGCCTCCCCCTCTATTGCACTTCTCTCTCTACCACCACCCCTTGCCCTTATCTTCTGAAGCACTTGCATGGTAGAATTGTCACAGGGCCAATATAACTGTCTCTTTGCTTTCCTGCTGCTGTTTTATTTCTTATGATATCCTATTACGCGCCCACCCCCCCCCCGACGGGTTGCACCACCGGCCCTCCCTTTTCTTAGAAATTCCAGTAATTTTCTGTTTCATGAACAAGATGTTGTCTCAGCATGTCGTGGGGCACCAGTGATGATGGGAAGAGGTTACTGGCTAACATGGTACTGGTGTAGATATTGGTAAGTGTCACTTATGATGTTGGCATGGATCACCTGCTTACATACTTGCCAACCTGTCCCATTTCAATCTGTAGGTGCTTATCCAGTTTTGTGTTTTTTCTTTGCATTCTGGGATTTGTAGATCCACTTTTCCCAATATAAAATGTTGATATAAGGTTGAAAATGAAAACTAGATTCAGAAACAATATCAAACATCTCATAGCAGGTAAGGATCAAATCAATGCGGAAAACATGTTAATTGCAGTTATGAAAAAAGCAGCTACCCAAATATGGATTCTCATAAATGACACCACTCCATCCGCATTTGCCTCTATCCAACTAAACACTATAGATGAACAGACATGGATGAAACACTTTGTAGCCCTCTTTAATAAATCAATACCAGACTCTCCCTTTTAACCCTTTTTATGCCATATCATATCATATCATATCATATCATAACCAACGCCTTGTGCTGACCTTTCTAAACTCTCTTTTTATAATCTTGATATCATCCTCACCAATAAGAAATTAAGCTTGTCAAGAGCCCCAGGCCCTGAAAACTTGTCAAATGTTGCCCTCAATGCACACCCTCATGAATGGGCTGATATCCTTGAACTGATATTCTCTACGATCATTAAAACAGGCCAAATCCCTCCAACCTGGCGAGAATCGGTATCATCCCGATTTTTAAAAAGGTAATAGATCTGTCCCCTCGAATTACAGGCTGATAGCACTTCTTGACGTGCCCGGCAAGATTTTCGGGCGACATACTTTGTGATCTCAAGATATGTCTAAACGACAACAAGTTTTTAGATATACACCAATCTGGATTTATCAAGGGCGTTCGAACGTTGTTAAATTTATCCATTTTAGCAGTGATTAAAAAACATGCCATAGGAAAAAAACGAGTGTTTTTAGCTCTAATTGATTGTAAAGAGGCATTTGGCACAGTGTTGTGTGAAATGTTATGGAGTAAACTTTTTAATGCAAACTGTCCTTCTCATTTACTTTACCTGAGCCGACAATTTTCTTCTAATACCACAATTAAAGTCAAACTTGTCAATGTTGGCCTTCTATCCAAAGCTATTGCTACCTCTGTAGGTCTAAAGCAAGGATACATGTGTGCTTCTGTACTATTTAACTTTTATATTAACGATATTCACAAGGCATTTGAGTCAGTTCGCTCATTTGTGCCGAAACTCTGACCTCGAGAAGTAGGGTGGTTATTAAATGCTGATGTTTTAGTTATTTAAGACTGAATGGCGATAGGTCTGCAGAGAAAACTCGAGGCCTTGAATACATATGCCCTTGACAACCAGCTTACTATTAATACTGCCAAATCAAATACCTTGGTTTTCCATCACAGTCTTCCGAAATCTGGTCATAAGTTTGAATGGTCTCTATCGCAAATCGTGCTAACACAACTTACACATTATAAGTATCTGGTGGTGAATGTAAACAATCACGTATCTGACCTCCCATACAAAGCCAAACTTAAACTGAGGATGCAGCTTTTAACAACCTATAAACCAGCGATAATTTTCTATACACTGAAGGTAATACCTATCATCACCTATGGAGCACATACGAAGTTACCTGGCAAAAACACCAAATTGGGATCTACTAGAAGGCCTCTATTGGAAACAAATTTTATCTCTACCTCTTGGCACACCAATGGCTGCAATCAGATATAAACTTGGCCTCACATTCCTAGCAGCTTTTGTATCTTGGCAATGCATAGCTGCCTATAGAAAATGCCTTATTACCCCTCTTACTGCCCGCATGCGTATTCCCATTCTAAAGACTTCTCTTGACTCCGATACCAAAGGTTCTCTGCAATCATCAAAAGCAGCATGCCTTGTTCTTTTGCTTGACTCGACATCTCAATCGACCTGCTAATTGAATCACCAGACAAAGCCAAGCAAAAGCTATGGCTTTGGGACTGGAGATCGACTTGGGAATCATGTAATACATAAGCCTTTTTTCGTCAAGTCCCTTTTCTTTTGAAATCTTTAAATCTTTACATGAATTACCAACCTACCTTGAGCAATTTCCTGAAACTAAGTATGCAATGTGAATTCTTCGCTTAAGGCAGAATTTATGCCCAACCAAATCTAAACTTACATCTTATAGATCCACTCTTATATCAGACTCTGTGTGCAGGTTTAGCAAGATGCCAGAGTTCCTGGAAACCCGTGGACATCTTGTCGTGGAATGTCCTGCCCAATCATATTTAAGAAAACAAGCATATTTCAAGCACTTTCATGAGTTTAAAACCCTGACAATTGATCAAATGTGGATTCTAATATTTAATGCAACAAAGGTTTCCCTGAACACAGCATTTTACTTTTAGCGCTTGATCGTTCAAGCATCCAGTGATCTGATAACATTTTCATAAACATTGCAACACACATCATAATCTTTATAGATTACTCTGTCAGAAGACTACAATCTCCGAGTAACACTGTACATTGCGTCTTTTTAAAGTCTGTTTTAACCCACTTTTAAACCATG
Source organism: Ambystoma mexicanum (assembly GCF_040938575.1). Lineage (NCBI taxonomy): Eukaryota > Metazoa > Chordata > Amphibia > Caudata > Ambystomatidae > Ambystoma > Ambystoma mexicanum. The sequence goes on from NC_090928.1 coordinate 1,013,022,029, forward strand.
CTTTTAAATTATATGCATCTCAAACCACTTTTTTTAGATAGCATCTTAAAACAAATCTTTAAAATGTGTATTGATGTCAAAAGAGAAACAGTGAACCTCTAGATTGTATGTGAATTCATTGTATGTTCATTTATATCTGTCTAAATTGTATTATTTATATCATACTAGTCTCTAATTGTTTCAATGAATATCATCCTCCTTTACAACATTTTACCTATACATATGTTATTTCAGCATCAGTAATCGAAGATCACTTGTAATGCTGTCATATACGCAGAATCATATATGTGAGATCGACTGTAGAAATGTACTATCTGTTAACTCTTCAGGAAAATTGAATGTCCCCATTTGGACTGCAAAGGGGTTAGAATTATTTTAGGAGGGACTTAGTAAAGAAATTGTAAAACCTTTTATTAAAAATCTGGAGTCTCCTGCCTAAATCGAGAGTGTTGGCATGTTTGTATAAGAGAGGTGCCAGAGCAGAGACCATAATATACCTATATGTGTAGCTCATACTCAAAGTATCTTCTGTTAATCAACAATCTTTCCTTCCGCACTATGGGCCTCATTACGAGTTGGCTGGTATACGGTAAACGTGCCGGTAATAATGTTTACTGGCACTTTTAGCAGACCGGCCAACTACAACTATGCCAGTAGGGGTTCATAATTTACCTCCAGCTAACTCTGACTCCTAAGGGCAAACAACTGCCTTTAATACCGGCAAAGCCAGCAATAGCAGCAAAATCCCCCAATGGAGTCCTATCGGACTTGGACTCCATGGAATGGGGATTTATTGTGTATACCAGCACTTGTAATGTGCCAGTAATGCCGGCAGACAAGTGCCGATAATGGTAATTGTGGTCTCTGGTATTCTAGCAGATTTACTGTCAGAATACTGGCAAACTAGTAATGAGGCCCATTAATGTCCTTCTGTAGGCCCTTATCTCCAATCGTGCGATCTTTGTGATCGAGTCCCCTGCCCTGATACTCAGAAAACCAGTTGTTGTCTGCTGTCCGCCACACTAGGTTCCGCTGTGGCATAAGCCTTATTCGGCCCATGCTTCCTCATGTGCCACTCAAAAAAAAAACATGAAGATGCATCTATACACCCATAACATGCTGCAATTGTCTAACATACACAACCTGCAAAGCTGCCAGCTCTGACATACTTTTGCATTGTTTTTAGTTACTCCCCACTGCTCAATCTATACAGTTTTGACAATTACCTGCATGAGAGCATGCCCAGGGGAGGGCCTTTCTATTTAATGAGGTGCCCAGTTGCCCCCAAAGAGCCGATTTGTACAGACCCTATGCCCAATTACTGGTCGCAGGATGATCCACCAGACTCAGGCTGGGTCACTTGACAGAGGATGGCCCCTTACTATGTGGTCCTTCTCAGTGTGTGTCCCTCATTTGATGAGGTCCAGAGAATGGTCTCTTTCTGCCCATTTAGAGCGGACTTGGCTGATCGTGAGCTGATAGAGAGGCAAGAGGACAAAGTGCTCATCACCCTGGCCCAGAACTGTCTGTCACTACACATCTAGTGTGACACTCGTGAATTTGAATGCTCTGTTCCGCATTCCATACATCAAGGAAAATGCCACACATGGAAGACGTGTCAGAACATGGGTGCAATGCGTTTTTGTAAAGCTCATGCTTAAGCCACCTGCTGTTAATCAGTGACGTTTTCTTCTCCGAGATGTCCTTTGCAGTCATTATGTGCATACTGGGGAATGGATCCCACTTCTCATGTCTATTGCCACAAACCCAGCAAACCAGATGCTCTCTGTCACATTCGGTTGTTGACACCAGGAAACCACTGTCAAAGCCCCTTCAAGTGTCACTCAAAATGGCACACAAAACATATCGAAATGTCACACCTATAGGACTATTGCAAGCATTTATATGTCACACCTGCACAAACTAAAAACTTGGCAGCTCAGAATTCAATTGTAATATTATACCTCTGCCTCAAGTAAATTCAATGTATATACCTCTTCAACGTTGCAATCAACTCACTTCCTGCAGCACCCTGATCTGGATGGAGGTGAAATCTGTTATTACAGGCATCATCCGTTTGCAGAACGCTGAACCCAGCTTGTTTCACAAAACACCATACAATAAATGACACCAGAACAAAGAAACCGTGATGTTTGAACAATGCCGAAAACGAATTATGTTCCCAATTTCAGACAGCATTGTGTTTCTGAATAGTTGTGAAGGTGCATTTAAAAACCTCCCACCGTGTCTCCGGGTTCTTTACTACGTTACGGAGTCCGTTTCGAGTTCTTTGGCTGGCCTGTAACAGTGTGAACCCGTTTTACGCAAAGAGGATTTCCCACCTGTCTTCACATCTAAATCAGCCAACCACACCACATGCGTAGCCTATAATTAGCAATGACGCAACTCCGTGTTATGGATATCAACAAAAAATACAAAGGCGCGCGCTCCTCAAATGTAGAATTTTCACGACGCACGCACTGAGAGGCGCGTGGACGGAGCGCGACGGCGAACATCAATGACCAATTCTAACTTTAGAGCCCGCAGAAGTCTTCGCTATCTGGTTCCCGCTGGCCAAGTCACCCCTTCGAGTGAAAGCCTATCCAGGCTCCCAGAGAGCCGGTGAGTGAATGGAAAGCCAGAAATAGAGCTGCCAGATCAATAGATTTGACTGGGAACGCGTTAGCATTCTCAGGGGGGAGGATCATTGTGTTTCTAAGTGGCTCCGAGATATGATCCCCGGCCACTGTGAATGGAATGGAAACCGGATGCCATCAGAGGGAGATATCGGCGCTAATGCGGTGAGGTCATGCGGAAGAGAATAGACCGGCGCGCGGAATGCGATGCCGCCCTAAGAATCTCAAGCCATGCTCCATCTTGCATCACAGGGAGGGAACACTGGAGTTCCTTTTCTCTATGTTGCACCTGCGCCTGTTAATATGCAGTAAGAAGTTATTTAAGCACAAAACTTCTGACAAGCTGACATTTTTATATATTGAAACCTGACGGTCCATGTGAAGACATCTCCATGGTGTTGTCCTGTGCACTCAATCATGGATGGTTAATGGGGGGGAACAGCGGAAGGTGGGATATCCTATTGCACACATAACATCCCAAAAATAACAAGGGTAATGCAAGATTTATGTTGGAAAAATTCCCTTGCCTTCAAAACAATTAAGGCCTCCTCACGCTTGTCAGGGAGGAGCGTTCCACTCGGTTACATTTTAGGATATAAAAGTAGAGCGGTAAGGACATTAACATGAAAAATGCAAACTAGATCCAAAATCCATGTGATCAACTTTCCTGATGGCAACGCAAGCGTTCCTTGTATAGTGGTTAACAGGTTTGTGCAGTATGCTGTACTCTTAGGATATCACAAATCTTTTACTTCTATATTTATTTGCTTTTGGTGTTTAGTGTTTGCGAATTCTGTGTCAAGGCCGAAGTCTTCCTCATATGAATTTAATATGCGTTATCTATTCATCCAACAGCAAAGAAAAACTATATTTGACAAAACTTGTATCTGCAGCATTAACAGTGTAGCAAACAAAACATGAAATGGAGCCGATGGGGAGGAGTTACGATTACAGCACATCCAATCAGGACAGATCACAGCACATAAAAACCCCAAATTGCGGACTCATCTGTCGTACGAGTAAAAAGTGATTAGCAATTCATTTTTCTGATTTACTATGGTACTTGATTCCCAACTATAGGTCAGCAACTGCTGTACTATAAGCCGTGTAGTTATAGTTAAGTTGCTGAAATCATAGGAAGAGCACTTTTTGGGTGGCTTATAACTTTGCTCCCACTGGACGAATCCGCACCAAACTTTGAAAAAGGAAAGTATATGGCCCGCTCAGAATTTTTTGGGGAAGTTTGGTGAAGTTTAGTTAAGGGGGGCAAAGTTATAGGGGGTCCCAATTTTTTTTTTTCCATAGACTGAATGGAAATTTTTTGCTCAAGCCTACAGCCCAAACCGCTGGACAAATTTTCACCATTGCGGCAGGAGCGGCGGCTTGGTCCCGAAAGCGTGCTTTTGTAAATTTGGTGGAAATCCATCCAGTAGCTTTTTTTTTAAACGACCAAAAGTAGGTCCCAAAAAATGTGTGATAACTGAGTTTGGTCCGCGGACCCATTTCCCTGTTTGGTCCGCAAACAGCATACGATGGCCCACTGATTGGATGGTGAAAAGCATGCAGTGCGTCAGATTTTTGGAAACGCCTACCATTCGGGGACATCCGCCGGTGTCCGCGGACATCGCAGTAAAAACATATAAAAATACACAACATTGCACTTTTCAAACTTATCAAACAATCTCTGGGGAACTGAGGGGTAATGGTTTATGGTCCTTGCATTGAAAGAAATGCATCGAAAGACAAATGCATCGATGCAAATCCATTGAATGGAAATCCATTGAAATGCTATCTTTTACATGTAAAAGAGCATTTCCATCGAAACTTGTCCATCGAATATAGGGATGGGGAAGTTTCAATGGATATGTGCTTTTAAATGTAAAAGATAGCATTTTGATGCTTTTATTTCCCATGTTAAAATGTTACATGGAGCTGTCCAGTGCTGAAATTTCGGCACTGGCCAGCTCCTTGTAACGTTTTAATGTTTATTGTATATTGGGGGTGTTCCCCCAATGCCCACCCCCCCTTAACCCTAACCCAACCCTAACCATAACTGTAACCCTAACCCTAATTCTAACCCTTGCCTAAACCCCAACCCTAATTCTAACACTTGCCCTAAGCCTAATTCTAACCCTTGCCCTAACCCTCATTCTAAACCCTAAAATCCATCGAAATCCATCAAATTTTATTAAATGAAAATGCATTTCGATGGAAAGTATTTTCAATGAATAAAATTAGATGGACACGACTTAGATGAATTGGATTTCGATGGAAAGTCTACATACCAGGGGTAATGAGGATGGGATGGGATATGGCCACAAGAAGCCAAAAAGCGGGGGTTTTCACCGTAAAACTCTGCGAACGGTCCGGATGTTCACAAACAGTCCTGTGAACTTTGCATACACATAGGTTTGATGAAAAGCAATTCTTGGATGGCATATAACTTTGGCACTACTCAATGAAACTGCAAATTTTCACAATCTATTCTAGACCTGGTTCTGAAGGGTTTTGCAAAGTTTGGTGGGATTCTGTGAAGAGGGGGTAAAATTAGAGGTGGGGTCCCAAAATAATGTAAAGGCTTATAAATGTGGTGCCTTTTGTCGAATCTGGACACAAGTTTGCAAAACAATTTTAAATCCGGATATAAATGTATTTGCAAAGTGTGTTGGGATTCTGTCAATAGGGGGAAAAATTAGAGAGGGGTCCCAAAATATTGTAAAGGCTTATAAATGTGGTGCCATTTGACGAATCTGCACAACAGTTTGCAAAACGATTTTAAATCTAGATATACATGCTTTTTTGTAAAGTGTTGTTGGATATTCTCAAAAGGGGGCTTAATTAGAGGAGGGTCTCTACATTTTTAGATGGCTTTATAACTTTGTTGCCGTTTGACGAATGAGGACAAATGTTTTCAGAAAGATTAAAGACCCAACCTTGAATGTTTGTGTAAAGTCTGAATGGATTTTGTCAAGTGGGGACTAAGTTATGTAACTATTGTATTTACATACATTTTGACACTTTTGAAAAAATAAAACATGGGCAGATTTTAAGCAAACTCGTGTAAGGAGCATTGGCAAGGACCTGAAAGCATGGTTTTGCAAATGTGCCTGTGTTTTATTTTTTGACAAGTGTCATAATGTAGGTACAGAAAATAGTGATATAACTTTGGTGACTTAGGTATAGCCTGTGGCCATGGGCAGTAGCCAGATTGTCCCGGTCATGGTCTAAGGTCATGACCCGAACAATCTGGCTACTGGCCATGACCCTGAGGGATGAAAAATGGGGTTAAAGTGGCCATGTCCAGCCGGGACAGGCTATTTGGTAGAATTGTTCGAAAGTGGGATAGGTTTGAAAGGGGAAAATAATTTGCTTGTGGTAATATGGTCATAGGGTCCTGGCTTCACCTTCAGCAGGCTGCCATGGAAAGGGAAGAGGGAAAAAATGTGCTCGTGATAATATGGTCATAGGGTTCTGTCTTCGCCTTCTGCAGGCTGCCATGGAAAGGGAAGAGGGGCTAAGTGCGGAGCCCCGCCTTCCCTTTCCATGGTGGCCATCTTGGAAAAGGGTTTTTCTTCCTACAGCAGGACGCCAGAGCCGTCCCGCTGTGGGAAGAAAAATCTATTTTTTAGCACCCCAGATTCCCCCTTTGGGAATCAGGTTTGCTAATGGCCTTTATCCCCATTGCAGGGCCTGGAATGCAGGATACTGGTCTGGAGCCCTCGTTATTTATTTATCTATTCGTGTTTCTCATGCTCCTTGATTACAGCTTCAAAATCAGTTCGAAATTGCTTCCCCTGCAGAGTGGTGTGCTGCAGTATATACAGATGACTGTTGTCTTTGAAAGATATGGATTAACAGTCTCTTTTATTGCTTGCAAGGTAGCTGGTGGGATTTTGTGTCCCACAGAAGTAGGCTGTGTGGTTACAGTATTGGTTGAGGAAGATGATGTGGAAGAAGACAGCCTACTTCTTGCTAAGAAAGGAACAATCTTTCTGAGAGCGTTGCAGTGGATGGATGTGGTGTGGTGGCGCATGGAATTGGTCCTGTAAGAGTAATGTGCAGGTAGTCCATGACTGAGCAAAAAGATGCACTCAGTGCATTTCACTGAGTAGTGTTGGCTCTTGGAGAGGAGGATGGCAATAGCTGTTGCCATTTTGTAAGATAAATAGCAGTTTTGCTACTATTTTTCCAAGTATGTGCTTGGTACTAGATTGTTAATGTATAATGAGTAAGAATAGGTGTAGGAGCTGTTCAAGGGTACATTTTGAGCTTCAAAGTTCCTAGATCAGTAGAAAGTGCAGTTCGGAACTGTCCTCGAAGCTTGGAACCGAACGCGAAGTGCAAACGTGTTCTCGGACACGTCATCATTCCGCCGCATGGTCACATGGCACTGTCCGGAATGACATCAGATGTTTGCAGATGTTGATGGAAGCAAAAACTGTGGAAAAAGTATAGAAGTGTTAAAAATTATGGTAGAAAGTGGGAATAGCAGAGTTTTAAGGTTACATTTTGTAAACTGGACAACAATGTTGCTATATTGGGTAAGTATATTATCATGCACTGGTCAAAACCCATGAAATTCTCTGAAAGAAGCTTTGTTAAAGGGACGTTATGGTTACGTTGCACCAATAAAAACCTATAAAATTCACGGACAAAACTTTGCTAAAGTGACGTTATGGTTAAGTTGCACTTATAAAAACCTATGAAATTCAATGAAGAAACATTGTTAAATGGACGTTATGGTTAAGTTGTACTGCTAAAAACCTATGAAATTCAATAAAAAACTTTGTTAAAGGGACATTATGGTTACAAGTAAAACCAAAAATCCTCAGAAATTCACCAGTTTTGGTAAGCTAAGCAACCATAACTCACGCCACCACCGTGCACTGCTAGGACTAATGCCTAGGACATCAAATATGACATCACAAATATCATTGATGACATCCCATGTGAAATTAAATTTGATGAAAAGTCCCTATAGGGGGTTGTGTTTATAATGTTTAAGACTTACTACACATGTGTGAAAGTACAAACAATACATATGACCCACAATGCATTAAGTAAGAAAGAAACAGCATCATTAGAAAATGTTAATAGCATTAAAGTTTATCTTCATGTATACAAACGAATTGTGTTTGAGGCCTGCCTATTGCCCATGTATGTGCACCATAAACTGAGACCAAACCCTAAGGAAAGTACTTTAAGAACATATGACAAGGTTAACTTCAAGATATACAGCACCTTTTGAATTCTTAATATTTTGACTGTCAGTGAACAAAACCACCTGGCGTACATATGTCAGTGAACAAAAACAAGTGGGCCAGATATGTGATGTCATCATCAATGACATCTGTGATGTCATCTTTGATGTCATGGGTGTTAGTCTTAGCAGTGCACGGTGATGGCATGAGTTATATTTGCTTAGCTTACCATAACTGGTGAATTTCTGAGATTTTTCCGGTTTACTTGTAACCATAACATCCCTTTAACAACATTTTTTTCATTGAATTTCAAGGTTTTTATTAGTGCAACTTAACCATAACGTCCATTTAACAATGTTTTTTCATTGATATATATATATATATATATATATATATATATATATATAATATTACACGGCCCACGGTAGTGGCCGTGTAGTTATGGTTAAGTTTCTAATCATATAGGAAGAGCACTTTTTGGGTGGCTTATAACTGCGCTCTCCCTGGACGAATCCTCACCAACCTTTGCAAAAAAGTATATGGCCCACTCTGAATTCTTTTGCAAAGTTTAGTGGGGCTTGGTGCAGGGGTGGCAAAGTTATAAGGGCGGATCCCAAAATGTATTTTTTTCCCATAGAGTGAATGGGGAAAAAACTGCTCACGCCTACAGCTCAATCCGCTAGACAGATTTGCACCAAATTTGCAGCATGAGCATGGGCTTGGTCCCGAAAACATGCTTTTGGAAATTTGGTGGAAATCCATCCAGTTTTTATTTTTAAAATGACCAAAAAGTAGGTCTAAAAAAATTAATGATATCTATGTCTGCTCCACGGACACATTTCCTTGTTCGCTTCACGGACAGGACACTGATTGGCTAATCGGCTTGCGTCATGTCTGCGGACATGCAACGTGTTCGCTGATTGGCTGGGTTGAAGCATGACGTGTCTCGTATTGTTTTGATGCGTCCTCCATCTTGGATCTGCGGACAGCGCGGCGTCAAATGGGGGAAAAATACAACTTTGGGGAGTGTGTTGGTGTGTAAGAGTGCTTGGGGAAGGTGGGGGAGTAAGAGATGGGTCAAATGTTATATTTGTTTAGGTGTCAGGCGCCCCTGATGTGTTTGTCATGTCCGCGGTCACCACGCTGTCCGCGGACATAACAAATGCACTAGCCCATATAGCACAGTTAAAATGTTTGATTCTATTGTTGTGTTATGCTGCAGTGGTTGTGGTCAGGGCCTAGAGTCTTGGGTGTATGGCCGGAGGCCGTAGGCCATAGGCCATGCACCCAAGACTCTAGGCCCTAGCCACAACCACCGCAGCATAACACAACCATAGAATCAAACACCCATCAAATATCCACAAATCTACAGTTTGTGTAATGTTTGATTTGTATAGTTTGTAGGTGAAGTTTTGGCTACGTCATGTAATTAAGATTGTAGAGTTTGTTAAAAAGCACTGCAGTATAACATATCCATGGAAGTAAACATTTTGGATTGTGGTGTATGGTTAGATGTTTGCTTTAATGGTTGTGTTATGTTATTTGTGAGTTGAATTATAATATACTTACTGTTTGATTTTTTGTAATTGGATATATTTTGTTCATGACTTAGGTAACTGGAGCAGATATTATTTTTCAATTTCTGTGATAAAATAAAAGATCATGTTAGTGTAGGTAGTTCATAATGAGTTATTGCATTGCATAATAGACATTTCTGCATTATTTCAACCCTCATGCTTAGTAGTTTACAAACCAGTGTACTGTGAATTTGCTCAGTTTCTGTGCTTGTTTCTTAAATCATTGGGTCTGTGGGAAAAAAAAATCCATGCTGGATAAAAAAAAATCATTTTTTGTTATGGTACAATACATTTCTTTCTTTGTTTTCAGTGTTTATTTGTTGTTTCTGGCTAATGTTCTATCTGTTGACTTGTTGCAGATTGTTAGATACCTGTTGGCGTAGTCTAACTGGTTATAGTTTTTTATATATATTTTCAAGTTGCTCATCTATCGGTTGGGTTGTTGCAGATTTTTGGGGCAGTTAGATACCTGTTGGCGTATTCTGTTTATTTCTTCTTATATTTTAGTGGTATTGATTTATCTGTTTGGTTGTTGCAAAATTTTGGGGCAGTTAGATACCTGTTGGCGTATTCTAACTGTTTATAGTTGCTGGTGCTGTAACATGTAGAAGATTGTTATTTAAATTGCCTAATGCTAAAGCTGGACTTTTAGCATAGTACCGTTTATGGACTAGGTTTCTTATAGTTGAATGATGTGTAGATATCATTTTGATATGATGGAAGGTGCTTTTGCAATTAGGTCCTGAAATGCACGCTAATGAATGTCCTTGTAGTCCTGTGTATTTGCGCACTGGTCAGGTATCCATATTTTGTAGTAGTTTCATTTTGAATTTGTCTTTGCCTTTCACATACTGATTGAGGAATTGGCGTAAAGATTTGAAAGATTTTTTGTCAATGTTACACATTGACATGCACAGTGTAAGAGGATTCAATTCAACACTACAGCTAAGTCAATGCCTAGTCTGGGATACTGAATGGAAACCCTTATTGATATATCTTTATGTCCAGTTCATGAGTTCTGGATGACTACCCCTATATAACACCCCTCTCTTAGAATCCCCCTGACCCCCACTGAGCCAAGAAGTAGTTCTGTTTTGCAAGTTTAAAAGGTTTATTTGAGAAATAAAACAAAATATAGATACCACGCTTTTATAATAAATTAATAATCAATATCGCCCTTATGAATATAATGTTAATCAACAATGGGTAATCTAACACTAGCACACTTCTTTATAATCAATGAGGAGTTGGTGTAGGATGGATAAGGCAGCGAAAATACTTTTATGGTTTCAAATGGATGCAATGTTGAATAAAAATGCAGTACAGAAACTAACTAATATGGTTTCACAAGATATCATATGTTCACTTTTCCCCTGGTGGCAATTCACCCCCCCCCCCCTATATGCAATGCAAGGAGATGGAAGTAACACACACAGTTCTCAGGAATGCAATCAAATACAATACGAAATTCAATTCCCACCCCAGCAAGCTTAGAGAAAACAGGTATGAGTTTTAAAACACAGGCCCAAGTGCTTTGAATGTGGTGGCAATGAAGTGAGAAATATGCGGAAAATGCTTTTAATTCCCTTTAGGAGGTTCAGGGTGAGTGAGAGATACTTGGGATGAGCTCAGGCTCACTTTAGCAATGATTCAGGGATGGTTATTAAGAGGCAAACACATTTTTACCAAAGGAAAGCAAAAAGCTGCTATCTTTTTACAGGTAAAGAAATCAGGCCAAATCGCAAATCGCTGCAAAATTCGCGAATGCGTGAATCACAATTACGGCAAACGTATAAGGAGAAGCAAGTCGGTTCTAGGTTCGTTGGAAAGCTGAAATTCCAAGCTTTCAGAGGAAAGTTAAACCAAGTTCCAGAGATATGAACAATTTTGTAAAGGTCGTTTTTCGGATTTAAAGTAACTCAAATTGACAGATGATACCTTTGAAAATGACAGGTGACACGATTTCTAGGAGACAGTTCTAATCAGATTAAAATAGTTGGATTAAATTATTTTAACTAAGAGCTTATTTCCGTCACAATCTGATCTAAGTACTCACTCCTAGCTTTGAAAGGACTGGACCTCGCCACGGATCGGGTCAGGATTGGCTGCGGTTCCCTCGCCGCAGACGGTCTCTGCTCACAGCGTCTGGGTCAGCTCCCCCGATACAGCGACCTGTGGTTCTCTGGATCTCTGGTCTGCTTTCTGGGTGTCTCTGCTTTCTCTGGGTACAGCACTGCTTCTGGATCTTTCTGGCGCAGGGTTTCAGGCCAGAATCAACAGCTCAGCCCGGCTGTGAATAGTCTGCAAATGATTTTGAGGCCTGCTGAAGAGAACTCAGCTTGTGGGTTAGGCCTGTTCTTTACAAATTCTGAAGTAAATTCTTGGTCTCTGAAGATTGATGGATTGAAGTCTGAAGTCTCCCGGCAGAGCGTCCCGCGGAAAGTGAAAAAGGGATCTCCACTTGTCCTGCACTGTCTGCTTTTATGTGTTTAGAAAGTGGGTGTGTGCGCAGCATCACTAAGCCAGCCCCTCTCTCAATTTATCATTGGCCAAGCTTTCCTTTCTCCCTTGATTGGGGGAAGGATAGTGTGTCAGAGTGATGTCATTTTATGGCCTGCAGAAAGGACACTCCCCTGTCAAATTGCACACAAATCTATATTTGATCCAAATACATATTCTCCCAAATACACAGTTGTTTTTACATCACCTACACACCTCATATATCACATGAGGTAGGCACTGTTCCGACTCTGGCGTTTCTAGGAGCTTGGATAAAGAAATGGCAACTTATTTTCGATTTTAGTGGGTTATGCAACATTGGTTTTTCATTAAAAATTATACACATATACACGGCCTGTCCATACATACTCCAGTAAATTCCCATGTCTCTAGCTTAAACACAGAGTCTGTAGTATCAATAAATAGTGGGGTTTTGCCCCAGAACATCACACAAATTGGAGTTTGGGCTTGAATTGTGGGCAAAGTTTTCATTTTAAGGATCCCCAAATTGCACATTTCTGTCATCTGGTTACCAAGAGTTATCAGTATTTCTGTAAAATATATATTTGCTTTCAATTCAAAGTACTGCAGTGTTTGAGTCCGCCCCCAAAGTTTGGGGATGACAGTGATCACATGTCTCTCCTGGCTGGCAGATCTTTGTTGACAGGAAACAGTCAAAATCACCATATCCTATTCAAGGGAAAAGGTCTTTTGTGTGGGCTCCAGCAAGCTGAGGTCAACAGACCAGGGGGCCACTTTGCATTTGGTTAGCATGACCATGTTATATCCTGGGCTTTCTGAGGTGAGAAGGTTTCCCAGCCCTTTGGCCTGTTAATCAAATCAGATTGTCTCTGGGAACAGCAGGTGGTTGGATTTCGAATTAACCCACAGTCTTTTGAAGTCCCAATTGTCACAGAAGGCTGATTAGCTTCTGAAGTAGCAGTTCTCCTGTCAGAGTTTAGACCGCTAGCGCCGCCTTGAGTCCAAAGCGGGTACTGCATGCATTTCTTTTTTTAGAGCAGTCTTGAATTAATGCATTTCAAACAAGAGATTTTACATGGAAGTATATTATCCAGGTTCAGCACATGGCACTGGTGTGGTTCTGCAGTAAAATAATGTTGTGCCCATAATTTAGCCATATTTGACCTAAAGAAAATGAATTCCCAATAGTTATGGGTTGCTTTTGGCAATCAGCATTGCCCCTTTTGCAATGGTTTCAGGCTACTGTGTGTAGCCCAATGGTGGTTTTAGGCAGTGCCCTTCTGTGCCCACAACATAGGCAAAAATGGGTGGCAACCTATTCTTCATGCATTTCCCTGTGCATTTTCTGGGAAGTTCTGGCCATCATGATGTTTTCAATGCCAGTAAGGCACAGTTTTTGTGGTAGGGCTCGGATGCATGGGTAAAAACATCCCACAAGCCCCCCCTTCTTGCAATGGCCATTCAGATCCTTCACAGATGGAACTTGCAAGATCTGGGATGTTCTCCTCATCTTCTTCCGGTAGATGGCACAGTTCAGCATCTTTTCCCCCATCCGGTTAGATCGATCGGTTCTCCTCGCCGGTCCTGATGGGAATATTGGGCGGTACCCCGGGCCCCTTGGGTCTCTGCTCCCGGTCCCCGGACGTCCTCCTTGGTCAGTCTCCAGGTTTTCTTTCTCCCAGGACGACAAAGGAAAAGTGGACATTTTTCCATCACTACTAATGGTGTGGCAGACATATACATTTTAGACTTTAACATACCTAACACTTTACTTTTGAGATACAAGTTATCATTCAAAGACAGTGGCTTACAAGAGTATAATATTTTAGAGACTATATGTGGGATATTTTAGGGTTGGAACTGAATTAATCTGGAGCGGTCCCCTCTGGTATTGCAGAGGACTCCTCCAGTTGCTGCAAAGTGTGCCTGGCATGGCAACACTTTAGCTGGTTTATATGTACCCACTTGTCTTCCCCTTCTGCCAAACTGCCTTTGGGGATGCGGATCTTGTATGCAACAGGGGAGATCTTGTCTATAATTTCAAACGGTCCCTTCCATGTAGGCAAGAATTTTCGCTGTTTGGCCTGGTTCCTTTGGAAATTGTATAGATAGTCCCGATCACCCACCTTAGATTCCTTTCGGGTCGTTTTTAAATCATAGTGGGTCTTCATGTTCTCGGCTGATCTTTCTAGATTCCGCTGAGCATAGGCAAAAGCATGCTGAAGGTGTTTCCTTAAATTCTCCACATACTCCTGAGTTGTGGAGGCATTTATCAACGTTTGCTCTTGGGTTCTGTAGAGCAAATGCTGGGGAAGCACCATCTTGCATCCAGTCATCAACTCAAATGGTGACATTTTGGTTGTAGATGAAGGGGTAGATCTGATGGCCATTAGGACCAGAGGTAATCGGATATCCAACTTGGCCCAGAATCTACCACAAACATTTTTAATATGCTCACAATTGTCCGGTTGTAGCGTTCTACTGCTCCAGAAGAAGCTGGCCGGTAAGCAATATGTAGCTTTCTTTTGACCCCCAGTATCTCCCACATCTTTGTCATTACTTCACTGGTGAAGTGGCTACCTCTGTCTGACTCAATCCTTTGAGGTAGACCAAAACGGGAAAAGATGTGGTTAATCATCAGGGCAGCTGCTGTTTCTGCCTTGCAGTTTGGGGCTGGGAGACATTCCACCCACTTGGTAAACAAGCATGTAACGGTCAACATGTACTTGTTTCCTCTAGAGAGCGAATCACAGGGCCTACAAAGTCGATTTGCAAATCTGACCATGGCAGTGTCATCCCCCTCTTTTGGAGAGGCGCACGGTGTGTGAGGGATGATGGCTGAAATTGTGCACACACAAGACACCCCTTCAAGTATTGGTCGAGGTCCTGCCCCATGTGTGGCCAGTATGCAACCTCTCTTAAGATTTCCAGTGTTGTGTGAAATACCCTATGACCGGCGGTGGCCGCATCATGGGCGTGACTTAACATCAGGCTTCAGAATGAGGTAGGATCATGGCCATCTTGGGATTTCCTTACCAACAAACCGTCTTGGATTCGGAACATTTTTGGACATTTCATCAACACTCTTAGGTCCTCTTTCCCAATGTAATCGGTATCCGTCAGGGGAAAGTTCTCAGGGTCCTTAAGGTGTTGGTAAAACTTACCAATAATTGGATCCCCCTTCTGAGCTGTAATTAAATCAGCATCAGGGGTCTCCTTACTCCATTGTGCAGTTGAAAGATCATTGTGAGCATTTGTCTGGGACCTAGTGATAGCAGTGACCTGGATTTCCCCCAACAGGGACTCTATTTCTATTAGATCCCCTAGGATGGCCCCGGTTTTGGCCAGCTGATCAGCTAAGTCATTTCCAGTATTGTTTGGTCCCTCTACTTTGGAATGACCCTTGATCTTTTTCCAGTAGATGGTCATCCCATTCGATGTGACCAGATCATCAATGTTTTGAATTAACTTCCCATGTTTCAGGGGTTTGTTATTAGCGCATAACATGCCTCTGGTTTTCCAGTTGACCAGGTGCTCCATGAACCCATTCCGTACATAATCCGAATCTGTGATTATGACCAGTTCATGGAGTTGATGCTGGACAGCAGTGAGGATGGCCTGATGCACAGCCATCAATTCTGCCACCTGACTACTTCGGGGACCAATTTTGTATCCAGCGGAGGGTTCTGGAAACTCCTTCACCCATGCATTCCCTACGCTGGCCACCAGTTCTTTCTCCCCGTTGTTGTCAACATGGTAAGAGCATCCATCCACATAGACAGTGGGCATTCCCTCAAACTTGTCTTCTTCAAAGACTTCGTGTGGGGAATTAAGGTATGCCTCCATGTTGTCCTTGATTTTTAGACTTTCGTCCTCGAGACAGTTTTCTCTGGCACAATCATGCAAGTCAGCCAGACCTTGCGCGAGGGGACTCTTCTTGTTTTGGCCATATCTGACCTCCACAGGAAAGCCTTGCATTGACAGAATCCAGGAAGTAATTCGGGAATTACTCACATTTCCGTTCCGGATTCTGTCACTTTGGAGATATTGCAGAGGCTGGTGTGGAGTCTCCACTATGATGTGTTCCCCCTGGATAAACGGGCGGTAATTCTTCAATGCCCACACCATTGCCAGGAGTGCCTTCTCACAATCATTGAATTTTTCCTCCACAGAGGATACAGTTTTGCTCGCATAGGAAATTACTTTATTGACCTTGTCATGCTTTTGGTATAATACTGCTGTCAAGCACGTATTAGAGAACCCTGTCTCCAGGAAGAACTCCTTGTTCCTGACAGGGTAAGCTAGGGAAGGCGCTTGTGAGAGGCTTCTTTTGAGTTGTCTTACCGCCTCGGATTGTTCTGGACCCCATTCCCACTTGACCCCCCCTTCAAGAGATGAATCAGGGGTCTAGTGATCTCTGTGTAGCCTTCAATGAACTTTCTGCTGTAATTAGTCAGTCCAAGGAGGCTCCTTAGTTCCCGCAGAGTTGTGGGGTCTTTCAGTTTCTGGAGTGCTTCCACTTTCTTTTCTTGGGGACAGAGACCCTGAGGAGTAATCTCATGCACCAAGAAATTAACACGGGTTCTACACCACTGTGCTTTCTGAAAGGAAAGTTTTGCTCCGGCGGCCCTCAACTGTATCAGAACATAACGGACCTCCGCTATGTGTTCCTCCACAGATGAACTTTTGATGAGGACATCATCTACATAAGCCAGGTTACCCCTCGCACCCAGGTTGGGCATGGCCTTATGTAGGAAAATGTTGAATTCATTGCCGGAGTTGAGGTATCCGAAGGGAGTCTGGGTACATGTGTACTGCTGGCCCCCAAAGGTAAAAGCCAGTTTGTATTGGTCCTCCCTACTGATGACAGGCACGGTCCAGTATCCATTGGTCAGGTCTATTGCTGTGAATACCTGTGACCCCTGAATCTGGGCCAGCCCTTGGTCAATGTAGGGGAGAGGCCATCGGGAAGTATGGACCCGTTTGTTGAGCTCCCTAAGGTCGGTGCAGAGTCTCCACTGGCCGTTTGGCTTCAATATTCCCAGCACCGGATTATTGAAAGTGCTGTGGACTGGACGGATTATTCCCCGGGACTCAAGGTTCTTAATTATTTCAGTAAGGGACTCCATGGATGCGAGAGGCAAGCGATATTGCTTCACAAACACTGGAGTCATCCCAGGGTCCGTGGGAATTGTTGTTGTGTGGATGTCGGTGCGACCACAGTCATATGAGTCTATCGCAAAGAGATCTTGTAAATCCAAGAAAACTTGTTTAAACTTTTGCTTCTGTTCCAGAGTCACACAGGTATCAGCTAGGTTGACTCTCTCTTCCACCATCTGCCTGAAGCCTGGAAAGACTTCTGGTTTGGCTATCTCAGCGGCCTCCTCCAGCTGGGTGGAGAAGTCCCTGGTCAGAGTGCTGATTTGGACTGGAGGCTTCAGGTGGGAAAGGCAGCCCTCATGGACCTGGAAAATCACCTCATCCCTCCTGAAGTCACAAGTCACATCTTCCTTACCATAAGGGCAAGACGTGTACACCAGGAAGTTCCCCCCATGCCGGGTGAAAATCCTGTCTGGTGTTGTATTGTCCTCACTGTCACTGTCAAAACAGTCCTTGGGGATCGGTCCTAACAGTTCATTTCCTAAATCAATGGAGAAATGTCGGTCATCAACCGCCATTCCAATAATGGTGCCTGCGGCTAGAGTAATACACTTTAAGTCGCTGTTATCCACCTCTATTGGAATGGTGTCCTGTTCTATGTTGACTAATGGAGTTGGGTTTACCCCCAACCCTTGCTGTTGGAGAGAAGCATTTAGATGTATATAAGCATCAGGGTTTTGCAATTTTTGTCCTCTTTTAACTTTCACTTCCAGGGAGAATTGTCGGCTCCTTTCTGGGATGGTGACTTCCTCTTTGATCTGAATTTACTGCATAAGGTAGCAATTGAGCTGACCTAAATGCTTTTTCTGGATCATCAAAGCCCATGGGATTATCCACTAATCGGGACCAAGCTTTGAAGTTTATTAGGTCCAAACTAATGGCAAAGCGATTGAGAATGTCACTGCCTAAGTAAAAGGCGGCAGTGACGTCTCGCACGACCCAACAGTTATGGACTATGCTCTTGTTGCCAATGGAGATTTTGAGCATACACCTGCTTGGCAGGAGATGTTTTGAATTGGGTGCTTCCAGGTCTATTTCCCATTTGTCTATCAGTTTGAATGTGGGAATGGCTGGATCTTTTGGGAGTTGGCGGAACATGGCTTTGCTGATGAAGCTCTTACCGTTGTTAACCCACACTCAATCGAGAACAGAGTCCTTCCCATCATTTAACTGAACAGGGATGAACAACTGCTCTCCAATTTGCTGAATATCAGCCAGGCTCTGAGCTGATTTCACATCTTTCTGGACTATAGGAGTGGGAGTTTCTCATTGTGGATTAGTAAAGAATTTCAGGGTGTTTCCTTCCAGTGTGGAATACCACCTTAAACTGGAAGGAAGGTTGATTTTCAGAAATAGAGAGGACCCCCCATCACCAGTCTGTTGTCCTACTGCTATTACTGTCACGTCTGGAGTTTGGTTGTTCTGGAAGTGAAATTCTACTTGGTCAGATTTTTGTTCAACCATGTGGCAGGTGCCGATTAAACTAACATGGTTGACACTCTGTTTTAATTTTATTGGTCGGCTAGTCTGGGTCCAGAGGACCTTGTTTACACAATCTATTAGGAGTGACAACCTTCTCAGGAGGTCATTCCCTAGTAAACAAGGGGTGCCCTCTGGAGTCACTACTATGACCGGGTGTTTCACCTTGTGTCGCCCAATTTTAATGTCCAAGTCTGCTGTCCCCTCAACGGGAATTTCCTTCCCGTCAAAGTTCTGCAGTTGTCCAGGAAGAGAGGTGAGAGGAATTCGGCAACTTTCCCCCCTTCCTGCATTTAGTTCCTCAAAGGCCCTTTTGGACAGAAGGGTAGCTTGGGATCCAGTGTCCACCAGTGCCAAAATTGTACCCTGCCCCTGTACTTGTACCGGGGCATAGTATCTTCCCTCCTTCTTCTCAAGGGGGCACAGATAATGCACATTTTTGGACAACTGGTGGGCTAACTTTCTGGTTTTGGACATTGCTAGCGAAGAGATTTGGGCAGAATTCTGTGGAGAGCCTTGGGAATCTGAAAGAAAAAGTTGGCAACTGGAGATCAGAGCCATTGTGGGTTCCCCTGGTTCCGGTTCTGGGCCGCCCCCCCCTTTTTGGAGGCAGTCACCAGGATGGGTTTGAACCAGGGGATTTTGGTATTGTCGGTTCTGGGATGAGATGATGGGCGGCGGTAGCTCAGTCTCCACATCTCCCCAGTCTGGATTGGAATCCCTTGCGACCCATTTTTCCTTGGGAGGAGTTCCCCCATCTCTGAAGGAGAAGATCCTTTTCCCAGGATCTTCTGAGGATCCCCCTTCCTCAAATTAGAAGACCTGTACCTCCTCCACAAAGTGGGTCTGTTTGGGTCCTTTGTTTCTCCTACTTCCTCTCTGCTCCTTGGGTGGCAGACTTTCAGGGGCAGGAGATTTTGTTTTCCGGTTCCTGGTTTTCCAGGGGCTGTTTACAAGTTGGGAAGGAAGCTTCCTCCAAGGCTTTACACCCCCTTCCCCTTGTGCCTCCTCCCTGGGAACCGGTGGGTTATCGGGGTGCAGCCCCCGTCATTGTTCTGGAGCACCAGGTCCAGAGTTTGGGGCATTCTGCGGTGGCATGCTCATCTGAGGGTTCTGTTGAGCCCTAAGTATGTGACCCAGATCCCGTGCCATATTTTGGACCTGGCGCTCAAGTTGTGAAACCCGCTCAGGCTGATACGGGGCTCTATTTTCTCCCCTGGGCTGATATCGGCAAGGGTAGCTATCCCTTCTCTGGTAATACCCCGGATTGGGAAGATTTGGGTACCCCTCCACCCTTGACCTCCCCTCTCCCGGATTAGGTTGTCTGGGCTCAGGGAATTGGGGAAAGAAGGATGGATGGTTTTGGGGTTGGAAATTGGGTGGATACCTGGGGAAAAAGTTCTGCCCAGGATTTGGAGAATTTCTGCCCTCCTGTGGGAAGTTGGGAGGGAAGTTCCTTGGGTTAGGTGCTTGGCTGGATCCCCCCCCTTGGGCTGGAGGAGTCCACACATAACCTAGGATTGGTTGGTTTCCCTTGTAGCGGGGACTTACATAGTCAGGGGGGTGGGGGACCCCATTTGTGGGACTACCTCCTCTACTCCCTGTCTGTGACTGGCCCGAGGGCCTTCTGGGCTGTGAATTATTTGGTGCAGGCAGGTTTTTAGGCCCCCCCATCTCCAAATCTAAAACGGGGGCAACCTTTACCTCTGCCACCTTGGCAGCAGCAGGGGTGCTGTTGGTTTTGGGGTTTTTCGGCACGTTATTTTTATTTTCGATAGGCTTCTGCACCTCATAGTATCGGGTAGCCTGTTCAATGACCCAGTCTAAAGATCTTTTCTCATCAAAATCTCTCACGAGCTGGGTCATTATGTATTTGGGTAAGGCATGGAAAAACGTATTGATAAATTCTCTGCTATCCTTGTGCACCCTTCTGGTGGTCTGCGCAAAAGCACGTTTTAATTCTTGCACACACTCTTGTGGGGCCTGATCCTCCCCACATTGCAAATTGTAGGCTGCCTTGCAAGCCTCTTGAGGATTTCTGTGCACAGAAAAATGTTTCAAGATGGCCGCCCTGTATGTGGACCACCTTGAATGGTTTTGATCCTCCAGCCCCGCAAAGAAACTGGAGTATTCTGGTGAGAAGGTCCACTTTACATATTGAATACAGCTTTGGCTGTCTTTCAAATGGAAAGTCTCCATCATTTGCTCATAGAGCTCCAAGTATTCCCAAACAGAATACCTGGCGTTCTTATGATAAGGCGTGATGACACTCCTTATTGCCTTTATTTGTTTCAATGGGTCTTTAAGCAAGGTCCTTTTTGCCTTATTGGCCTTTTTGGTTCGGGTAACCCTGGTCCATTCATCCTCCGACTCAGAAGCGCTGCTCCCAGAGGTGCCCGTCTGATCTTCCAGGTTTTCCCGAATTCTGCGAGCCTGGAAATGGCTGGCAGAATGTGGGGACCTGGTCTCCTGTGTCCTGTGACACTCAGAGGAGTCTTCAGATCCCTCCTTGCTACCAGGATTTGCTGGGTATCCCCCCCACTGACCTAACTGGGCAGAGGTTTTGAGGATGCTCTTAATGGGCCTACTCTCCTGGGGTTCCCCACTAAATTGCACTGTGCTTGGGTGCCCATACCCGGATACCCGCCCATCCATTCCTGGGAGGTACTGGCCTATGAGCCCCATGCTTTTGGCTGGATAGTAATCTGCCATCCCTGTGGCCCGGTGCTCCTGTGCGCCAGGGGACATGGGGGTGGCAGAGTCCAGGGACTGAGAGAGATGAAGGCCTCCGGTACTAGGGCTCCCGAGGTTATGTTCCGGTACTTCCCTTTCCCAGCGAACCTCGTCTCTATCAGCCCCTGCTCCCTGTTGCAATGCAAGAGCCTGCGCCTTTTGTTCCTCAGTTAAGGCCTTACTAGACTCTATCAGTCTCTCCTACATGGCTACCTGTTTCTGGGGCCTAT
Source organism: Ambystoma mexicanum (assembly GCF_040938575.1). Lineage (NCBI taxonomy): Eukaryota > Metazoa > Chordata > Amphibia > Caudata > Ambystomatidae > Ambystoma > Ambystoma mexicanum. Next base: position 1,013,043,526 of record NC_090928.1, read on the forward strand.
CATTGTGCTGACAGAGAGCCTCATTTTCTCTCTGTGCCTCCTGGTTGGTCCTGCAGTACTGGGCCAGTCTTTGCTGCAGGAGGGTTACCTCCTGAGTCCCTTCCCTACTGGCCTGCTCCTTTCTTGCCAGAGCCTCCTCCACCTCCTGGTGTGCTCTAACAAGTTCTGGTTTTCTTTTTGGAGGTCACCCAGTCCCTGGAGGGCCAGGTGATTTTCTTCCATTTTTCTTTTTAAATGGCAGACTTCCTGGCCTAAGGTGCCCCTTTCCTGACCAAGAGCCTGAATTTGTGATGCCAGGTCGTCCCTCTGCCTTTGAAAGGCACCAGCTTTCTGGCGCTCTTCATCAAACTCTGCCTGGGTATCCAGGTCTTTCAGAATCAGTTTGTTGCTCTCTGCCTTCACTCTATCTAGATGACTTTGCAGGGTGGCTACCTGCTCTGTGCATGCCCTGTTAAAGTCTAGTTGTTGCTCCAGCTTTTTCTGGCTCTGCAGGAGGGAGTCCAAACCTTCTTGGTACTCCTTCTGCAAGGCCAGAAATCTGGTATCCTGGTCAGACTTTTCCTGTTGCAGGATACACATGTCCTCTTTAATTCTAATGAGATACTGTCTGCTCTCATTTTCTGACTCCTAGCTCCTCTGCAGCCTCTGCTCAGAAGAGACCAGGTCAGACTGGGCCTTCTCTAACGCCATCTGTTGCCTATTTGCCAGATCATGGCCTTCCGCACATTTATTCTGTATGACTCCCATATACAGGTACAAGTATGCCGCTATCCTGGCAATCTTGTTATGTTCCTCTTTGGCTATAGGGGCCATATATAGTTCACTCAGGGCCACATCTATGGGACCCTGATCTCTCCATATATATGACCCTGTTTCAGTGACCTGTTGCGCGATTGCCTGCAACCAGACCGTTTGGTCCTGATGAGGCCACTCAACTCTCACAAATAGCATATGTATGTGGTGCTCCCTCGCTATTTTCATGTCTACCAAGGCCGTCATTCTAGAAATTGATTTCCGTCCTGACTTACAGAAATTAGTATTTTATTTTTGCAAAACAGAACTTTCCCTTAGAGCGCCCTTTTGAGGAGTGCTTTACAGCGTAACACAGCGTGGTGATCCGACCGGATGTATGTATCTTGTCAGTTAGCACACTGTATTAATCTGCACAAGTGATAGATCTAATCCGGAATCCCCGGCTACGAGCCCCCAATTTGTAAGAGGATTCAATTCAACACTACAGCTAAATCAATGCCTAGTCTGGGATACTGAATGGAAACCCTTATTGATATATCTTTATGTCCAGTTCATGAGGTCTGGATGACTACCCCTATATAACACCCCTCTCTTAGAATCCCCCTGACCTCCACTGAGCCAAGAAGTAGTTCTGTTTTGCAAGTTTAAAAGGTTTATTTGAGAAATAAAACAAAATATAGATACCACGCTTTTATAATAAATTAATAATCGATATCGCCCTTATAAATATAATGTTAATCAACAATGGGTAATCTGACACTAGCACACTTCTTTATAATCAATGAGGAGTTGGTGTAGGATGGATAAGGCAGCGAAAATACTTTTATGGTTTCAAATGGATGCAATGTTGAATGAAAATGCAGTACAGAAACTAACTAATATGGTTTCACAAGATATCATATGTTCACTTTTCCCCTGGTGGCAATTCACCCCCCCCCCCTATATGCAATGCAAGGAGATGGAAGTAACACACACAGTTCTCAGGAATGCAATCAAATACAATACGAAATTCAATTCCCACCCCAGCAAGCTTAGAGAAAACAGGTATGAGTTTTAAAACACAGGCCCAAGTGCTTTGAATGTGGTGGCAATGAAGTGAGAAATATGCTGAAAATGCTTTTAATTCCCTTTAGGAGGTTCAGGGTGAGTGAGAGATACTTGGGATGAGCTCAGGCTCACTTTAGCAATGATTCAGGGATGGTTATTATGAGGCAAACACATTTTTAGCAAAGGAAAGCAAAAAGCTGCTATCTTTTTACAGGTAAAGAAATCAGGCCAAATCGCAAATCGCGGCAAAATTCTCGAGTGCATGAATCGCGATTACGGCAAACCTATAAGCAAGTCGGTTCTAGGTGCGTTAGAAAGCTGAAATTCTAAGCTTTCAGAGGAAAGTTAAACCAAGTTCCTAGGCCAAACGGTTCCAGAGATATGAACGATTTTGTAAAGGTCGTTTTTCTGATTTAAAGTAACTCAAATTGACAGGTGACAGCTTTGAAAATGACAGGTGACACGATTTCTAGGAGACAGTTCTAATCAGATTAAAATAGTTGGATTAAATTATTTTAACTAAGAGCTTATTTCTGTCACAATCTGATCTAAGTACTCACTCCTAGCTTTGAAAGGACTGGACCTCGCCACGGATCGGGTCAGGATTGGCTGCGGTTCCCTCGCCACGGATGGTCTCTGCGCGCAGCGCCTGGGACAGCTCTGCTCTGCTGGGTCTGTCAGGCACCGGTTCTGCTCACAGCGTCTGGGTCAGCTCCCCGGATACAGCGGCCTGTGGTTCGCTGGATCTCTGGTCTGCTTTCTGGGTGTCTCTGCTTTCTCTGGGTACAGCACTGCTTCTGGATCTTTCTGTGCGCAGGGTTTCAGGCCAGAATCAACAGCTCAGCCCGGCTGTGAATAGTCTGCAAATGATTTTGAGGCCTGCTGATGAGAACTCAGCTTCTGGGTTAGGCCTGTTCTTTACAAATTCTGAAGTAAAGTTTTGGTCTCTGAAGATTGATGGATTGAAGTCTGAAGTCTCCCGGCAGAGCGTCCCACGGAAAGTGAAAAAGGGATCTCCACTTGTCCTGCACTGTCTGCTTTTATGTGTTTAGAAAGTGGGTGTGTGCGCAGCATCACTAAGCCAGCCCCTCTCTCAATTTATCATTGGCCAAGCTTTCCTTTCTCCCTTGATTGGGGGAAGGATAGTGTGTCAGAGTGATGTCATTTTATGGCCTGCAGAAAGGACACTCCCCTGTCAAATTGCACACAAATCTATATTTGATCCAAATACATATTCTCCCAAATACACAGTTGTTTTTACATCACCTACACACCTCATATATCACATGAGGTAGGCACTGTTCCGACTCTGGTGTTTCTAGGAGCTTGGGTAAAGAAATGGCAACTTATTTTCGATTTTAGTGGGTTATGCAACATTGGTTTTTCATTAAAAATATACACATATACACGGCCTGTCAATACATACTCCAGTAAATTCCCATGTCTCTAGCTTAAACACAGAGTCTGTAGTATCAATAAATAGAGGGGTTTTGCCCCAGAACATCACACAAATTGGAGTTTGGGCTTGAATTGTGGGCAAAGTTTTCATTTTAAGGATCCCCAAATTTCACATTTCTGTCCTCTGGTTACCAAGAGTTATCAGTATTTCTGTAAAATATATATTTGCTTTCAATTCAAAGTACTGCAGTGTTTGAGTTTGATCACATGTCTCTCCCGGCTGGCAGATCTTTGTTGACAGGAAACAGTCAAATCACCATATCCTATTCAAGAGAAAAGGTCTTTTGTGTGGGCTCCAGCAAGCTGAGGTCAAGCTGAGGTCAACAGACCAGGGGGCCACTTTGCATTTGGTTAGCATGACCATGTGATATCCTGGGCTTTCTGAGGTGAGAAGGTTTACCAGCCTTTTGGCCTGTTAATCAAATCAGATTGTCTCTGGGAACAGCAGGTGGTTAGATTTCTAATTAACCCACAGTCTTTTGAAGTCCCAATTGTCACAGAAGGCTGATTAGCTTCTGAAGTAGCAGTTCTCCTGTCAGAGTTTAGACCGCTAGCGCGCCTTGAGTCCAAAGTGGGTACTGCATGCATTTCTTTTTTTGGATCAGTCTTGAATTAATGCATTTCAAACAAGAGATTTTACATGGAAGTATATTATCCAGGTTCAGCACATGGCACTGGTGTGGTTCTGCAGTAAAATAATGTTGTGCCCATAATTTAGCCATATTTGACCTGAAGAAAATGAATTCCCAATAGTTATGGGTTGCTTTTAGCAATCAGCATTGCCCCTTTTGCAATGGTTTCAGGCTACTGTGTGTAGCCCAATGGTGGTTTTAGGCAGTGCCCTTCTGTGCCCACAACATAGGCAAAAATGGGTGGCAGCCTATTCTTCATGCATTTCCATGTGCATTTTCTGGGAAGTTCTGGCCATCATGATGTTTTCAATGCCAGTAAGGCACAGTTTTTGTGGTAGAGCTCGGATGCATGGGTAAAAACATCCCACAACAGCCATTTGTACACTGGCCGTTTTAGTTCAGTCGGATGGAGAGTTGATACTGAGTTTTCTGGGGATATTTTTGTAAGCAGCATTTCATGTTCAATTATGGTATTATTAAGTTTTTCATACCCTCGTACATTGCTATTTATGGAATTTGTGTTTGTTTGCTTTCTTTTGTATGCTTTTTCATTGAAATATGGTTCTGTGTTCGTGGTGTGACTCCATTCTCCTCCACAGATATTAAAGAAGTTGTTTTTGTCGACATTCTGTTTATTGAGAAGTCTTTTTTGCAGTTTAGTAGTTAGTTTTGTTAGTGGTTTCATTCAAATTAACACTAAAATAAATAACTTTCTTTTGAGAAGGTTTGCACTGTCTATGAGAGCTTCTAAGATTAATTTTCTACGGTAGGTTTTAAGGGTTGCGCATGACTTCTCTCCTGTTTTTTTAAGATTCTGAAGGACTCTGTGGCAGAACATTTTTTGTAAAATACTTTTTTTTAGTATGGTTACTTGCCACTACATTAAGATTTATAGGAGCAGTGTTAACAGTAGTGGTAGCTGAATTCCTGTTAATCACTGTCTGTTTTGTTTTACATTTTGAAAGAGGAGGCAACGTTTTTGTACTGAAGCTTGTTTTGTTTCGCTTAATGACTCTATTAGAACTTTTTGTACAAATTCTGCTAGAGATGGATTCTTATTTTGGACACTTTTATTTTCATTTGATCTACTTCTGGTTTGCTTTCTACAGACTTGCTTTTTGGTAGGCATTCTTTGGGGTCTGTTGAAAAAAAAAGAAGGTATGGGGCGGGCTGTTCTGCAAGGTATGTGTGCTGTGTGTATGAGTGTCTGAGTATGATGGTAAGAATGTATGTGGAGGTGTGTGATTGTGCATTGGGCAGCTACAACTAGTTGGGAAGGCAATTCTTGTATTTGTTTGTTACTATACTGGGGTTCAGATGACAGTAGAAAGTATGCTAATGGTTAGGAGAAGCACTAATACTAAATCTAATGGTATAGAATTAAAAAAGTTCTTTGTTCTGCAATACTAACATTCTAGGGGTCGATTTATGGAATTTGTGCGCCGAAAAACGGGGTTTTGTGTGCCATTCTGCCTGCAAATCACTGCTTAACAAATGGGAATATGTGGTGCACAACTTCCATGAATCAACCCCACAGTGTGTTTGAGTAACAGTTAGAATATTACGGTAGTATTTGTTTGGAATGAGCAGGTTTCTTCTGAGTTGTTGTTTGTACTTCAGATGCTGCTGCTTTTCAGGAGAGTGGTCTTCACTACAATTGTAAAAGAAATACATTAGTCATTTTGAGCGTTTATAGCACTGATGTTAATTTAGACATTGATTTTTATGTTTTTGTAGTAGTATTGTTGTTTGATAACTGTACATAGTGTGTGCATGCAGTTCCCTTTGACTATGTGCAGCCTTTATATTTTACTTACAATCTGTTAGTTCAACATGCTTTGCAAATGAGTATAATGCTAAGTGTATGAAACTCACTTGGTTTCTTAAGGCTGTGTTATTGGATGTTAGGAGATAGAAGAAATAATGATATACTTATTTTGCAATTTTTATAAGGTAAATGGCAGAAACTGTATAGAAAAGCATGAAATGTATAGATTTGTGAAGGTGTGGGAAATAAAGCAGAAGGATGTGATGTACAGGCAGTGCTGTTATTTCAGCTGGGAGCTTTTCAATGATAGTGTCTATCAGTGTGAGTGCATAAAGATGCATGAACTTATCCTGGCTGTGTTTCATTTTATAATATACTACTAGTACTTTTCTACTATTATACTGTTATTTCTCCCATCTTTTAATATTATAATTTTGTAGATAGCTGTGCGTTTAAAAAAAAGAATTTAAATAGGAGACAGGTTTGGAAGTGACAGTTGATTATAGCAGATGGGAAAAATGATAGTAACTTCATTTTATAGGTTATACAGGTTAAGTGGCACTTATTCTGTTTATATGCATTTATAAGAGCTGTACATGTACTGTGCATAAAATATGCATACCTGTAGTTTGTATTCATGCAAGTGGGTATGCATGCAGCTGCAAGTAGAAATCTTGTAGATTGGTACAGTAGTTTTTGTAGTAGGTGCTTTCCAATGATATGAGACTTGTACTCAGAGTGATCAACAGTACATTTGAAGTGCTGAAATATGATGATGGAGTTAGATGTAGAGTTGTTGGATGTGAGTGGGGGATGGTTGTGTGACTGCATAGCTGTATCCATTGAGGGAATGGCACAGAGAGTGAAGTGCAAAGGGTTGAAGGGCTATCTAAGATTTATTGCTCCGCGGACACCGCAGCAGTCCACAGACATGGCGTGCCACATCCGGGGTTTTACAGCAAATCCAGCATGGAAAGGGGACTGTAGGGATTATCCAATCAGGTGTTGAAGTTGTGGATTTGTGTTGAAAGAGGCTGTGTATAGTGAAGATGGCAGAGGTGCAGAAAGTCAGGGTGTTGGTGGTTGGAGATATGTTTGTGCATGGTTTACAGCAGTATGCTCAATGCAGGCATGTGGCAAACAATTTTGATGTTAAAGGAATGGAGTTGGCGTGGAGCACTGTGCCTGATTGCAGTGTACAGGGAATTGTACAAGTTTGTGAAGACATGGGCAGGATGAACAGTCCACATGTGGTAGTTTTGCACTGTGGTGCTTTGCATTTGGGCTATGTCACTGCCCCTACTTTTTTGGCAGATTTGGAACACTTGGTTTAAACAGTAATGAACGTCCTTACAAATGCCAAAGTAATTTTTTCTCGATTAGTACCTAGGGCAATATGGGACAATAGTTATGTTTTATGTCCTCAGCAAAACATTAGTAGGTGTGCAATCAACCGAGGCATGTTTGCTTTAATTGCTTAGAGCTGATATGTTCTTCTGTAATAATGAGAATATTGATTCCAGTAATGCTGTTTATTTTAAAGAAGATGGCATTTCTTTATCTTTTATGGGAAATGCCATGCTGTTTTGATTTGTAAGGGTTGCTTTGGAGAAGCTTATGTGAAGATTTTAGGAGTAAAGTAAGAAAAAAAACAAAAAAAATACAAAACAACAGGTGTCTGTCGAGCATCTGCAAAACCCCAAAAAAAGGCTCTTTTCAGAGCCAACCTCAAAGGGGAAATGGGGCACACTATTTAAATTTAAATTCATCACGCTCATATTTTCGATATGTCTGTAGACATGGCGTTTGTCCGCGGACAGTGCGTATTACATACGGGGATTTTGGAGTGGAGAGGCATGCAAATGAGAAAGAGTAGAGCAAGGGATTGGTCCATAAAGTTTATTGGGTGTGTTGTGTAAGGAGAGAGTTTTTCAGAAAGTCTTTTTCCTGAGAGAAGAACAGATAGCTATGGCTGTGTGTTTTAGAAAACAGAATATCTGGATTTTGGGAGACTCATGGATGCATAGGTCGGAGGTGCACGCAGAATTCTGTAAAGTTGCTGCAGATTTTGGATTCCCACATGTGGAAGTGCACTGGCATGGAGTGCGTGGAATGAAGTGGCTGGACTCAGTACCTCTTTGTGCTACTTTGGAGACACAGCATAATCCAGACATAATTATAATTCATTGTGAAGGGAACAGTTTATGACATGTGTCTGGAATTTCTTGCCAATTTGCAATGAAAGAAGGACTTCGGAAGGTCATGGACATGTTTCCAAATTCCCAAGTTATTTATTCTCTTATTGCGCAGAGACAAATGTGGCTGCGGTCTTCTTCATTTGGTCCACAAATGGAGAAAGCGAGGCGCAATGGCAATAAGGCTGTTTGTACCTTTTTAAGAGATGTTGGCATGTCCTCTTTTCACAATGAAAATATGATGTTTCGCAGCACATACATTTTTCTGAGAAATGTACAAAATGCATTGCAACCTTTTTTGGAATTACAGCCATCCATTTTGGAAGTTTTTCAAACACAAAAAAGCACCACCAGAAGGCCCTTTTCAGAGCCACCACTTCCTCCCATAGAAAAGTGCAATGGTTATGATAGGGCAGCACCCCAAAAAACAAATGTCTGCGAACTGTCCGCGGACTTCTAAAAAAATGCATAGGGCCCTGCACTATTTATTTGTCACTTCTATTTTTAAACTGTGAAAGGCGGCTCTGAAAATAGCCGTTTTTTGTTTTTTGTTTTATATTTTTTTGGGGTTTTTTACACATGACACACAAGGAAAGGAGGGGAAAGGAGGGTAAGGAAGGGTCACCAACCATGGGGATAATAAAGGGCAGGTAGAGAGAGGAAGATGTAGGGTGGGCCTAATTCAGGTAGTGGACAGACCTTCTTGTGCTCCTTGACCGCAGTCTCAAAAGCACTCCGAAGATTGTCCCCCCTGCAGAGTACTGCATCCCAGTACATACACAATATTGTGACCCTCGAAAGGTAAGGGTGAACAGCATCATGAATGGCCTGTGAGGCAGCTGGAGGAATGCACTGTCCCACAGGAGTTTCTCTTGTGGTGACAGGAGCAGAAACGTGGAATGTTGTAGAGGACTCAACCTAATGCATTTATCACAAGGTACAACCTTGCGAATAGCCCCACTGTGGAACAACCTTAGGTGTCGCTTCATTGATGTCATACCAAAGCTTTACAAACCAGGCCTCCCATGACTCAGCACCATGTGGCACTGATTGCAGGTGACCTTATTCGCACATGCTTTTGGCACTCCACCAGGTGTGGAAAATACTGCCACACCCAAGACTCATGGCGAGTGCTGGTAGTAGGGACTTCCACTACCTCATCCTCTTCATCCGTCTCCTCTACATCCTCACACCTTTTCCCCTCTGCAGGCCCTTGGCGAGGTGGTGGTGGTGGAGGGATTGGGGGTAGTGCTGAGGCAGAAGTAGCACCAACAGGAGCAGCAGCAGCCATGGATGCCATCAGGTTTGATGAAGCAATCGCAGCAAGAGCAGCAAAGGCAGCAAAAGCAAGTCAATCTTCAATAGTAGAAAGACAGAATGAAGATGAGCTCTGACGTCTTTATGGGAGGGCAAAGGGGGCACATGCCCCGGGCCCCCACCTTGGAGGGGGGCCCCACAAGGTTGCCTACTTTAAATAAATCAGTTCACATTGTTTATTCGACTTAAATAGCACATTTCAGGATATTTAAAGGCTTGCTACTGAGACTCCAATCCTGTTGCCTGACTGTTGTTGAAAAGAACATTCTGCTTTGATCCATTAATCATGTAATGCTTTGTGTTCACTGTGTTATTCATAGTTTGTGTGTTCACTAAGACACAATTCTTGTACCCTTCTCACATTTCTGTTGTGATTATATTGGTCATATGCAATAGCCAAAGTTCAAATGTATATTAGAAATGTGAGTGCTCCAATAGTTCAGAATATAGCTCAATGTGTCAAGCACTCATTGCAGAGGTTTGTGTTCATGTGCAAGATTACAGTAACACATCCCAGCAAGGTCAACTCAGCATTTCCTATATCTGAATACTGATTACATCTGTGTATATGTAGTTTGTTTTGTAGCACAACAGATGCTTTTATTGGCATTATACCTGCACCACATAGTGATGGCTGTAAAAACAAACAAAAAATCAATATAGTGAAGGTCTAGACAATGGTTTGTTCTGATGGGGTTTTGTAAAACCACCCCGAATGATGAACATAAAGTGTTAGTTCAAGAGGTGATAAGCTATGCATATTCAAAAGTGTGGAACCAAAATGTTCATGCGTGTATCCTGGCTATGCCAGCAGATGTTAAGTGATCCTGGACAAATCATCTTATATCACTGACATTAATGTGGTGTCTTCTGTGAAAAGGATTTCCTTTTCAAATGCTGGTGGCATTATTTAGCCCATTCCGTGATCATCATTCTTTTATGACGGCCACTTGTGTGGAAGGACTTCTAAACAGAAGAGAGAGGACCAGCTATTGAAGGCTTCTGGCAAGCATATATTAGGGTCGGTTTCTTTGACATAAAAAAACGTTTGGCTTTTTTGTACAACTCAAATGTGTGTCTGCTCATTTATGAATAACAATTTCACAAGCCTGTGTTTTGTGGAATTTAAAGCTTTAAAATAGAAAAGAGACACCCAGAAAAAGTATTTTAAAATCATATCAATTACTTTCCTTGTTGGTGGAGACAATGAAGCGACAATCATTACCATTTTGCATAATACGCTTCTATATCATTTTGTTTTTCAAAATTGTTATGTTGGGTTATGCAATTTGTCTACTTTCCAAGTCAGTTCTATACAGTGTGATTATTTTAGTTAATTGTAAGTGCTACAAAAGAAAGTGGTGAAGTGCAGAAATTGCAGAGTGGGTGAAAATCCCAGCTTCATATCTTAACCAATGTGTGATCCTAGGCATCCCATTCAATCTTGTATTGCCTAACCTATCAAAATTGCCAGTTTTTTGTAGCTTTCAAAATTGTCGGATTGTCGGCCTTTAGAGTGATTTCGTTCTCATGGTTTCACTAGCTATAGTCCTGCATCCTCTATAAAAATAGCAGGCATGATATACTGCACACCAAATCTACCAGTTTATTTGCTATATAATGTTAATTCTGTTTAAAAACCATGTCCCTCTTACAATCTCAATCTGTCTGGATAAGGACACCTTCCTGGTAGCTTCCAATCTCCATCCACTATCTACTATATAGTATGTGCAGTTTATTCCTTGCATCCAATTTGTCTCCGGTAGCCATGCCTGAACACTTTTTCTTTCTGTGAGGCAGCTAATCTGAGTCGTCTGTCTAGTCTGGATTATGTGCACCTTTTTCATATGATCTGTCCCGCATTTATACTATGGCGGGTATACCTTCCTTGTGGCAGCTATTGACGAAAAGTGTCCTGTACTTATGGTAGACCACAAGTACCCTCATGACGGACTGCTAATGTTGGCCTTGAAATGCTACTTGTTTATCATTCTGATCACAGCAAGCATGAAGAGGGTAAGAGTACTGAAAGGCTACCCTTCCCTATTTTGATCGCTGCGAGGCAGCATATAAACCTATGTGTTGTGATTGCAATGTTGGGGAAACGACCAGGTACTCTGCACCCCTTCATGTCTTGGGTTCAGGAAGTGGAGCCCCAAAGGTGTATGTGCCCTGCGTGTGGCCTTTTATAGGTGTGCAGGTGCGAGCTTTGTGGCAGCCGCGCTGTCTGGGACATGTGCAATGGTGAACTTTTACTGTAAAATACTTTGGATTGTCCCAAAAAGTACTTTTAAAATGTTTGGGGACCCAGAGAGTGTCCGCAAATCAGGACACATGCTCAGCGTGGGTGCGGTCACATGATGACGTCGCAGACACATTCGCAAATGGGACGGCTGTCCACAGGACACCAAATGTGCAGGCACGGTTGTGCACATGCACGCGGGTGTTCTACGGACAGTGTTCGGGTCCTCAAACTAATTAAAAGTGAGACACACGTGCGACAGACAGTTACGGACAGGCGCAATGTTCGTAGGACCTATGGGTGTAGTGTGCATGTGCATAGATGTTCTACTGACAGTACGGACACTCCCATTATAATTACGAACAGTACGAACAGGTATTGTGTCCTTAGGACACCTCCATTTTGGTTAATTACGGACATCTCGGACACCGAATGTGTTCTAAGAACAGTTTCATCTTGATTGCGGACAGTACGGACAGGTATAGTGTCCTTAGGACACCTCCATTTTGGTTAATTGTGGGCATTCCGGACACCGAGTGTGTTCTAAGAACAGGTCCATCTTGCTTGCAGACAGTACGGACAGGCATAGTGTCCTTAGGACACCTCCATTTTGGTTAATTTCAGACATTCCGGACAACGATTGTGCTCTAAGAACAGTTCAATTTTGCTTGCGGACAGTACGGACAGGTATAGTGTCCTTAGGACACACCCATTTTGGTTAATTGCGGATATTCCGGACACCCGTGCTGTCCGCGGACACCCCAACGGCCTTTTAAAAAAAAAAAATACAGAAAGGACTCAATTAAAACACACATAATATTTTTTTTATTATATACAAATATAAAATGTATGAAAGAGAGGGGGAAGCAGAAGCTGACACAAATACAGGGGAATTAGGGGTTTGGAGAGGATGAATGGGAGGGGATGAAGGGATGGAAGTCTAATCATAATGTTTTTCTAGGTACTGAAGGTTTGGGGATAGTTGACTGGGACATGGAGAGGGGGAACAGGTGCATGTGGGACAATGATATTTATTTTTTTCTTTTATGTGGTCCTCCACAAAATGTTTTAAAAGATTGAAATTTTCCATAAGCATATCCATTATTTGTTCCATGCGCTGCAGAGCATTTTCTAATGTCTCTTTTGCTATATTATTTTCATTGTTTGTATGGTCTGTTTAAAAAAAATGTGTTAAGTACACATAAAGTAATGATTATTAATTTGCTTATATAGAGAAGTGTCTACCATTAGTATCACTCCCTTCAGTCATTTCCTCACGTGGGAAATTTTCTTCAAGCCATTCCAAATTACTGGACATTTCTGTGTACCAAAAAAAAAATTCTTTTAGTGTACCTAATACAGAAAGTTTAGAAATATATAAGAAAAATGAAGTTTACTTAAAAGTTTCGGGTAGTTTTGTTGTTACTGTTGTATAGGTCTACTGTTGCTTCTTGCTGTGCAGTTTCTGTGATGTAATTATGTCGGAGGCATATTTTTTTTGTTTTGGTATATTCCATTTTAGTACATGTGCTATTTAAATGGACGTTTGATTCATATATAGGTTCCAATTTTTATTTATTATTACATATAATCAGTTCATATGCTGCTTTTTGAACATGTTCAGTGTTTACATGGCATGATAGAACAATCTAACATACCCCCTGAGTTTTTCGGTAGTGTTGATGTCCGTGTCCATCCGCGGACATACACTCAGTCCGTGGACATCAAAATCACTAGCCAGGGGTTCAGTATATTCTATGTTACATATATATAAAGTAAGGGAATCCTAGTAAACATCTATCAAATTCACACTATTTATATGTATATTCAGTGTTTTTGTCAACATTATAATAAGAATCCCTTGGACAGACTTTTCATGAAAAGTAAATGCACATGTGATGTCATAAGTGATGTCATCAATGACATTGGTGATGTCATCTTTGATGTCCTGGGTGTTAGTCTTAGCAATGCACGGTGGTGGCGCGAGATATGGTTGCTTAGCTTACCATAACTAGCGAATTTCAGGGGTTTTTCGGTTTTACTTGGAACCATAACTTCCCTTTAACAAAGTTTTTTTACTGAATTTCATAGGTTTTTAGTAGCACAACTTAACCATAACGTCCCTTTAACAAAGATTTTTTTTTTACATTATATATATATATATATATATATATATATATATATATATATATATATATATATATATAAGTATATATATATATATTAGTTAAGGTGAGTTGGAGTTCCATAGTAAATCCAATAAATGAATTGCAAATAACGTTTGACATGTGCAACGGATTTGGCTAAAAGTTTTGAAACATTTTTGTACGTCCACACTCCTCACTCCTCCAGATTGAAAAGTCTGGGAAAGATCCATGAACAAACAAAAAATGTATAATGAAAATTTAAAAAAAATACACTTTTGGCCTTCTCCATGGACAAAAAGATTATTTCTGCTCGACTGCACAAGCAAAACCACTGGCCTGATTTAGAATAGGTATGAAACAACTCGCTCACCCTTTTGTGGTTCGTGGTTGTTCGGTCCAGTCGAATTTTTAAATACCAACCTGGCAACCATCAATTTTGGAAACCGTTACTTTGCAGGGTCATTCTGGTGTCACTCCTCCACATTTGTGACAGTCATAAATTGTCATAAAAATATGGCACCAACTTTGGTGGTAGTCCGCTCACTGAAGTTTCAATGTTATGGATGAGTGAGACCAGGTAGGGCCACCGTACTCCCTCGACAAACATCAAAAGTAATTTTGGTGCATTTTTATTTTTGAATCACCCTGAACAGCAAGTGTTGCAACAAGATTGAGCAGATCTGCCGTAGCCCCTCTTCCCCTGCCCTTATTTTGGGCTAGGTTGAATCGACCTGGCGGACCTACAGAGCTATGGTCAAACAGGACACGTGAAATGGTGCCTGTGCTTCCTGTCAAAAAAGGCCCTGCAATTAGTAACCTGAAGCATTTAATTGTTAGCAGCTGCCAGGAGGGTGTTCGCGGCACCACTTTTGTTAAATTGTGATCTTGCAATTTAACGAAAATGCTGCCAAAACTTGCAAGCTACCCGTAAATACTGAAAACAGGCGGATTGCAGACAGTTCACTGTCATGCTCTGTGCTGATGCCCAGGACCACATCACAATATGCGTGGTGCATGGGCGTAAGAAAAATGTACAGTGAAGCATGCTGTTTAGCATGCTCACTGCACCTTGATGAGAATCAGGGACCTGAGAGTCATTTCAGAAATGAAAAGCAGTCATTTGGACCCACAATTCTATTGCTAACTTTTGACTTGCTCGATGGGTTTGGATGACATTTTTCAAAACTAAGAGTTTGACAAAGGCCCCCTCCAACTGCACCTTGTGGGAACAACCCATTATAAAATCAAAAGGTTTTCAACAGAACAAAACCCCACAGTTTTCAGCCTATTCATTTTTCCATAGAGAAAAAGTGCAATTTTTGAACAGCCGCAGCGTGAAAACTGCTGTGCAGATTTGGACCAAATAAGAAACAACTTGGGCACAAAGTGCAGACATACAATTCTTGACTAGTTTGGGTTAAATCCATCCAGTTGTTTATAAAATATTTGACAGAGAAGGGGTGCCCCCTACACCTTAAAACCGTATATCGGTTTTACTTGCTAGATGGATTTGGATGACATTTTCCAAACAAGAGGGTTGTCAAGAGCCTCACTGAACTGGAGATTTTGGAAACAACAATTCGCTAGAAAATGAAAAAAATATTAACAAAACATAAAAATGCTGTTTTCAGCCTACTCACATTCATTTTCCGATAGAGAAAAAGTGCAGTTTTTGAACAACCATAGTTTTAAAACCGCTTGGCAGATATGGACCAAATAAGAAACTATTTGGACACACAGCATTGCCTCAATGTCCTTGACTGGTTTGGGGGAACTGCATCCATTAGTTTTTAAAATATTCCACAGAGTCATGGGGGTGCCCCCTGTTCCTTAAAACCTTTGATCTCGGAGAACAAAAATGCATCACACGACCCAAACAGTGATAGGGGGTAATGGCCAGGAGAAGGGAAGAGAGGAAATAAGCTATTGAGGTGAGTGGGGGGGCATGGAAAGAGGATGGGGGCTCATGGTGACTCCCTGTGAGGACAGGGAAGAGTTTGGGATTTCCCAGCATTATCGGCAGGAATACTGGGGAAATCCCACAGGCATGGATAATTCAATGCCACTGTATGTATAGTTTGTGGCCATCTAGTGGATCCAAAAGAAACATATAGGGGGAACTTGTATAGAGGATATGGCCGACGGCCATGGCTACTGGCCCGGTATTGATTTAAAATTGGGTCCAAAAGAAACATATTGTAGCAACATGTCATGGCCAAAGACCCTGGCTAGTGGCCTGGTTGCCTTTTAAAATATACAGTGGCATGGGCACTGGCCAGGGCTGAAAGCCATAGCTAGTGGACCTGAAAGACATGTATAGTGGATACAAAACAAACATATCATGGGGACGTGTACAGTGGACACAGCCAAAGGCTGTATCCATGGTCGAACTGGCTATTGGCCCAATAGTGTTTTAAAATATACATTGGGCAGAGCTGAAAGCCCTAGCTAGTGGGCCCAAAAGACATGTATAGTGGTCACAGCTGAAGGCTGTGCTACCTGTGGGTCCTAAGGAAAGATATCAGGGGAATATGTACAGTGGACACGGCCGAAGGCCATGGCTAGTAGCCTGGTAGTGATTTAAAATGTACAGTGGGCACGGGCAAAAGCCATGCTTGCTGGCCAGGGCCAAAGGACCTGGCTAGTGAGCCTCAAAGACATGTATAGTGGTTGTGGCCAACTAGTGTGTCCAAATCAAACATATTGGGGTAACATCTACAACCACTGGCCCGGTAGTGTTTTCCAAAATTCTCTGGGCACGGCCAAAGGCCATGGCTAGTGGGCCCAAAAGGAAATATGTATAGTGGTCATGGCTGAAGGCCAGCAACCTCATACACGTGTTTCAGCCTTGATGGGCCTCATCAGTGAGGTGGAGCTGTGCGTCTCTGAGCACAGTGAGCAGGGAGTCCACGTCTGGGTTCACCCAGGTAACTCAGGGTGACCAACCCCATGTTCGTTGCAACACATTTTCAAAATAAGTTAGTATGCGCCCCTCTCCAGAAAGAACATGGCATGATAACCTGTTTTGTGCTTTTTTTCACACTTTGAGGGTTTGCAGCCATTGCTTTTTGCTCACTGTACCTTTCACAGATGGGAAATATCTATTTGCATATCAGTCTTTGTCCCGCCCACATGGCAGTCCAGCACCAAAATGCTATGGGAATTCCCTTTGAACAATGAATATATGCACAGTAAGTGAACATATATGTTAACATGCAATATACAAATGCAGTTCAATTGGCCTTCCCCTTAGAAGAAAGTGCACAATACAAAATAGTATTGGACTTATAAAAAAAAGTTAGACTGTCCACCCACATGTATCTATTTATTTATTTAATTTTGTTTTTATTGCAGCACAGAAACACCTCTGGTATCTAGGCGCTATTTACATTGAGGAAAAAAGAAGGGGATGGTGAGAAAATAGGGGGGAAATCCATCAGGATTAGTGGCGAGTCTTCGAGGACCTGTATTAGTTGATGAGCCAGATCTTTAGATTTTTGCAGAAGGTCCAGTAGACATGTTCCTTTCTGAGTAGGCAGGTTTTTACTTGTGCCGTGAAAAGCAGTGACAATCAGGGGAGAATAACTGCAGCAGTGTCTAGGATTGCAAAATCTCTTGCTACATCGTGGGCATATACCCATGACTTACATGCCCTCTTATAATTTCCACTCCTCAACACCATGTCTGGCTTTAAACAATACTCTGTTTTATAACTATAACTTGAATAGTACACATACCATGGTGTCACTCAAATATATACATTCTTATAGAACTTTGTAAGGTAAAAGTTGTGCAATTGTGTCATTATTCCCTCTATCTTGACTGGCAGAATACAAATACCACAATGTTATTTAGCAAAAGGCTCAAAAAAAATCTCTGAGTGCAATAACTTCAAGGACTGACAGTAGTACACTGTTTAAAAAATAATGTGGATGCCATGTGTTTTCTTAATGTGTTATGAGATGTTCAATACAGACTGTGGACTATCTCCTCTACATGCATTAACAAGACGGTCCCTGCTTAGCTTCAAAGGAGGAAGTGGCCGGGCCCCTCAGGCCATGTTGCTCTATGAGGTCTTGTAATGTGGGCTCACTTATTAGGCAACATGGCCTGAGAGGGCTGGCACCTTCTTTGCTTTGAAGATAAGGAATGTCAGACCTGTTACTTTATGGGTGGGAGACCCGTGCTACTGACCGTAGCCAGTGATTTTTCACCCCTGTCACTGTAGCTGTAAAAATAGTTATTTTTTCATTATGCAGAATTAACAATGTTTTTAGGCAATGCACAGTGAGATTAAATGATTTGCCAAGCATCACACACTTTGGTTAAGCTGCATGCTTTAAACCCCTTGTTTTATGGCCTGTCTCTTGGTGAATGTTGTGATACATCACACAATCCCAAAAAACTGCATTTCAGCAGCACGAAAAAGGGAAAAAATGACTGGCTGCAAGAATGACATATGCCCAGGTACCCGGATTATGTCATCAGTGCTAGCAGGGGAGAAAGCTGCCCATGGTATTGGGTTAATACTGGCGGCTGAAGAGGCTGGACTATATCCAACTGAGTGGCGCCATTAGGGACTACAGAGGATGAGATCAGTTGGCGAATCTGACTAATTTTATCAATAAAAAAGTCAGACAGCAAATCACATAATGACTGAGTCACAGGGGTGGTGCTCGGGGGAAGAGTTATTTTGGCTGAGTCAAAGCCTGAGTAATTTGTCCCGAGAAATAGAAGCACTTAGCTTCACTATGGCTAGTTGTTAGGTATGGGTAGCTGTCCGGTAGAAGGACCTAGCAGAAGCTGAGTAAGTGCCATTTCCTTTCTGCCTGCCTTTAGAGCAGACAAAGCTTTGCTAAATAAGGAGAAACCCATGACTCTGATGGACGAGGTCTAGGCACTGATGGTTTATGGGGAGCTAGGATGTCTGCTGTCATGCTGAAAGCAGAAACCAGCTTTGATAAGTTGGTGTTATGTGACTGGCACAGCAAAGTCAGTTTGCAAATGAGCAATATTAGACCATCTGCGTCAAGATGATGGGGGTTGTGGTGCAGAGTCAGGGGACAACAAACCATTCATCTTAAAATGGAGCACCAAATGAGCTGCATGACGTGTGTTTTACTGATTTTCTCCTGACAGCTGGGCAAGATATGCCAGATACCCCTGTGCACTATGCTGATTTGGTGTATTTTATGGATAGTTAGTACTTTAGAGATAAAAATGGTAAATTGATGGTGTAGTATGCAGTATGTACACTAGAAAATGTGCAAAGTAGTACATTATCCAATGCAGTATCAGCACAAGTAGCAGATTTGGCTGCACAAACACGTGATTGCAACATATGCAGTCTTCCATTATGTATTTGGGAAGGCACATAATCCTGGTCAATTGATCGAGCAAAGTAGCTTCTGGTTCAGCCCTTAAGGAATCATGGCTATGTGGAAGACTCAATGGAGGCTATTATGTTTTTCCAAATAGGTTGATATCAGATGTTCAGCACATCAACCAATGGATAGTGAGGTCACTTGCGGAAATGACTTAGTGGACTCAACTGCTATTCTGATGGCCATAACTAACTCTCCTTTTCAGTCTGTTTTAAGACTATATGTGGTGTCAGTTACCTTCCTTCCGAATTCTTGATGGGTCTCTTAATCAAGAAGCAGCTCCAGCAACATAGACTGTTGGGCTAGGAAGTGTTGCCACCAAAATAAGGACCCCTTTTGGCTGTACAAACATGGTCACTAATTGTTTATTTCTTTACAAGAATATACCGTGGTCTTGTACCTGTAGGAAGCAGCAGTATGATTTCCACTTTAAATCAGGTTTGGTTTGTGCCAGATTTCACAGCCATGCCATAGGCTTTTTGTAGACAAAGTGTAATCAGCTAGCAGATGAAGGTCGAGAAAACAGTGTGCACACCACCAGGGGCAGACCTTCCACCATATGAACTGTTTGTCAATCTACAGGTTGACCTTATTCAATTGCACAATGTAATAATCTGTACTATGTATTGGTGGTCCTGGATGTGTGACGTGGCTGGTTAGAAGCGTATACATGCAGGAGAGATGGCACCATTTCCTTAGCTAAGAGACTACGGGCCTCATTATGAGTTGGAAAGTAAGTGAAAGTTGAGGACTCTCCGCCACATTTACCATTGTGCTAAATTAAGGGTCTGGGAAAATGGGCACTAATTCCACTGGCAGAATTAGCGCCTGCTGAATTACTGCTGAATACTGACAGAAATATCGCTGGTTCTAATTGCACTGGCAGAATTAGTGCCAGAAATAAAAATACTTTTCCCACATCATGACAATTGGAAATGCTACCAAAAAAGCACCAAAAATGGGCTGCAATTACACAAAAAATAAAGTGCAGTTACCCCCAACCAAAAGGTGGATGTAAATCTATAAATGTGATGGAAATGTAGCCACAATTTTACCTAGTTGGCCCTGAAAGTGTATGTAATGCCCACGCCTACCCCAAACAAAGTTCCCAACTACATGCAGCCACTAGCAGTTGCAAACCTCAAGTTCCGGGACCTCCTGCTCTACATTGAGCTGCAGCAGCACACACAGCAGGACCACAGTGTGCAAGCAGCAGAAAGCTGCCTTAACAGAGAATGTCAATTTTTGGGGTCAGGGCCTCACCCTGGCCACGTACTGATGAGCAGCTGATAACACTCTGATGCCTTAACAGGGAGACTACAGTGAGCAACTCATCCTGATACAGGATGATCTACAAAGCAGGATCAACATAAGAACAGCAAATCCCACCACTGCTGAAGCTGATGCCGGTGCTGCACATTCTCATCACAAGCACTTTTCAGCATGCTGTGTGCATGCTGCATGGCACGTTGCAGTCCACACTTTCCATCATGATTGGTCAGGTGCCTGACAAGCTCATACAGCATGCACCCCAGTGCATATTCCTGCACAGCACCACTGTACAGGGAATGCAACAAAGACAGGATTCTATGCAGCTGCCCACTTCCATAACATCATTACACCTCTGGTCTGCACACATAACAAATTGGTGGCCCTGCAAGCATTGGAAAAAGTGTTGAAGAACAGGAAACAACAACACTCCCTTAAGCTCCAGGACTTTAGACACAGACCATGCCATGACATACTGCTGCAACTGCTTCCCAGGTTCCACCCATGATGTCATGGTCCAGCAAAACTGTACACTGTCAGCATATGAGGAGACTCACAGGGGGCAAAAGACCTGGATCCTGGGTAATTACAATCACCATCACACAACACATACATGCTTCTCAAGTGAACAGATAAGAGGACCACACCACAGAAGAAGGCTCTTTAGGACAATGGGCCTCATTACAAACTTTCCGGTCTGGAAACAACGGTGCGAGTAGCACCGTAATGGCACTGTTTTCTGGACTGGCACATTCATACCTGAGATGACGTTAACACTGTCACTGCAAAGTGACCTCCACTGTGCTAACGCACCCATTAGCCCCGTGACTGTAAACAGCGGGACGATTCACCGGATGTCCCTGAATTACGGCACAGCGGTATACCAGGTACATTATGTGTACCTCCTACATGGAAACACTGCAATGAAAATGGCGGCAGTACCGTGACCACTGCACCTGTAATACCGGCACCACGGACCAGGCATTAAACAGTGCCAGGTGAGAAGCCCAGTTGGGCAAAATTAGCCCAGCTGCACACCGTTGACCATTGGGATTCTACAAAAGGACCACACCCAACCCACCTCCCTACACAACCACACAGTAGTCAGTCTAGCAGCAATTGGGATGGGGAACCTGCAAGCAGCTTTGGAGTTTGAAGCACCACTGAGGCAGAGGAGGAGGCGTAGTTGCAGGAGGCAAATGAGGAACTTGGTGGCAAACATCATTGTACAGGAGGTATCACCCCGCAGGCAGCCACCAATACCCTGCATCAAGGCCTTGCCCTGGAACCTTACCCCAAGTCAAATCCAGACATTATACCGACTTGACAGGGCCACAATATTATCAATCGTCACCCTCATCAATGACGACATCTGCAGCATAATTAACATCTGGACTGCAATTCCACCATTGCTGAAAGTAGTGCACTTCCTTGAAACTGGCACCTACCAGCACACCGTTTGATGAATAGCACGGGCTGTCACAACCCTGTTTTTCAATTATACTCTTTCAGGTACTGGATGCGAGGCTGCGCCATGTGTCACACTACATTGCCCTACCCCAAACACCTGCACAGGTCAATGCCACCAAAGTTGCCTTCCATGCCTTTGCCGGCATGACCAATTATATTGGTGCCTTAGATTGCACCCATGTGGAGTTGACTGCCAGACATGACATTGAGGTGTTCTATCGAAATCAGAAACAATTCCACTCCCTGAATGTGCAAATGGTCTGTGATGCACAACAACTCATCACGCATTGCTGTGCATGTTTCCCGGGGTCGACACATGACTCAATGGTATTGCAGAGCTCCACGTTGCCAGGGTACATGGCATGTTACGTGGGAGAGTGCAACTGGCTGTTGGGTGAGTAGAATGACCAATTCAGGAGCTGTGTGTAGGGGGGGCAAATAGACACTCACCAGAATGTCCCTGTCTGTTGGGTGAGTAGAATGACCAATGCAGGAGCTGTGTGTAGTGTGGGGGGGGCAAATCGACATGCACCAGAGTGTCCCTGGCTGTTGGGTGAGTAGAATGATCAAACCAGGAGCTGTCTGTAGCGGGGGGGGGGCAAATAGACACTCACCAGAGTTCACCCAGCTTACTGCTGGAATAGGTACATGGCAGTTTGCCATGTCACGGGAAACCATATACTGACTAATGGAAATACCCGCTTCCCACGGAGTGGCACACCATGCAATGGTGACATCTGAAGGGGGGTATCAGCACTGGTGATAAAGAAGCAGGTGCTCCCATGTGCTCAATGGCTATTTCTCCCGCTCTGCGCAGCAGTTTCATCACTCCTGTGCGCTGCGGGTCCATGACGCTGATTTTGTCAGCACCTTAAAAGTCATGAGACATCTAGTGCATAGGAACACACCATTGTGTAAATCGAAAGGAATATGACATATAGTTGCCTAGCAGGCCATCACAAATGCAGACACTGAGCAGGCCAAACAGTCTCAGTAGGAATGAGTGAGCCAAGTGTGTAATATTGAACAGTTGACCCAAGACAATTTTGCAGAATGCAAAATGAAATTTGTGGCCTGTACTATGTTGTATGCTAATATTATGCAGAGGCTGTGTACATGCTATCATCTCCTAACACCTTTCTGTCACTCCCATGCAGCTGATGCCGGATACCCCCTCATGCCATGGCTCATGACAACCATCAGATGACCACGGTACAGGCATGAGGAGGTCTACAACCGGGAAAACATACGGACACAGGCATGATAGAGCAGAGTTTGGGACTGCTGAAGGCCAGGTTCTGCAGCCTCAGCAGATCTGGCGGGGCATTGCTGTACAGCCTTGTAAAGGTTGGCAACATTGTGGTGGCATGTGCCATGCTACACAATATGTGTATATGCAGGAACATTCTACTACCCCCGGATATGTACCCAGCATATGAGGAGGATGACGATGATGATGGGATGGGTGTGCAAACAGGGCGGGGTGCCATGGATAGACAAAAAGCACGGGTAGCACTTATTAACAATTTTTTGTGAACAAACATCACATGCACATGGAACACTTTAACACACACGTTGTTATAACACTTAAATTAAATTATTAATACACCCACCGAAAAAGATTGTCCACTCGTAATTCAGTTTAATAACCCAGCGTATTATGAAAAAAGAATAGAAACAGGTGCAACAACAATACACGCCCAAACATACCCATCCACCCCCAGACCCCAACTACCTATCCCCACTATGGACCCCCCTACCTCTCAAACGTACCCACCTCCCAGGCCCCAACTACCTATCCCCACTGTGGACCTCCCAAACATACCTACCCACCTCCCAGGCCCCAGACCTAATCTGCCAACATGTGAAACAATTGTCAATCAAACAGCACTACTTCTTGCCACACTTGGCCCCATGTATGTCCCTCTGAGATGCCCCAGACAGCCTCATAGACCTCTGGCTGTCTGCCTGTGAGCTAGATGGTGTGGTGCTGGTGGAGAGCATTGTGGGGTTATGTGGGGGTAGGCGCGTCATGATGGCCTGCAGGGCCAGCAACATTTTTTCTGCAATGTTTGATTGGATATGGTTGCCCTCACGGACCCTCCGTGACATTAGCATGTTTGAAGTGGCACTACACACTATGGCACGTGCGACCCGGCGGCCAATTTTCTGGTTGCTCTCACGTTGCAGCCTAGACTCGTCACTTTGCAGCCTAGACTCCTCGAGATGCTGCTCGACCATTGTGGCCAGCATGTCCTGCTGTACCTCAATCTGTTGGAGACAGCCGCTGATCTCCTGCAGAGATGCGGTTAGGGAGCGCATGGTACTCCTGAGGCTCGTTGGGCTGAATGCGCCCAGTGCATCATGGGTGTTGGAGTTCTTCTCGATGCCTAATCCAGATGCCTCACTGGGCTGTTCCTCTTGACTGCTGTCCGTGCTATGTGACTCAGACTGATGTGGTTGTGGTAGTGCACTTCCTGGTGGGATAGCAGTGGCAGCAGGGGTGTTGGGCTGGGGTGTCTGCTGTGTCTCAGGGGTAGCAGGGTGTTGGGCTGGGGTGCCTGCTTTGTCCCAGGTGAAGCAAGAGTGGTGGTCTTCTGGGCGTGGTGTACCTGGGCCGTCGTGACTTCCTGGATGGCCGAGGTGTCTGCAGCTGATGTTGACTGACATGCTGGCTGGCGTGCACGTCCCATCTCCCTTGACGTCCCTGGTTGTCCAACATCAGTATCAGATGATGTTTCTGTGGATGAATGTAAGCATGCTTTTAGTGGACTGACAGGATGTATATGGTATTGTCATGTGGGTGTATTTGGGTCATACTTGGGTGCAGGCCATCGGACTGGCTTTGCACTGTATTGGGAGTATTGAGTGTGCTCAGGATGATGTGGACTGTGATATGTGTTTTTCTGTGCATTGATGGGAGGGCAGGATTAGCTTGATTCAGCTTCATATTTGTGCACTTTGGTTCCTAGTGATAGCCTCGACATCCAAAGCATCTAATGCAAAAGCCTTGAAAAAAATGCATCGAAAAAATGCTTTATTTTTTAATTTTTTATGGGGGGTACCCCAACCCACGTTTTTTATACCGTGCACTTTCTGTACTCACCAGCCACGCCAAATGTCCCAGCTCCTGCGTCCGCTGTACCGACTCCCTCAAGGCCCTCGAGGTGAAGCAGACTCCTGAACTTTTCCTCCCATGGGAGCAGCTTTAGGGGTGAGTGAGTTCCACCACCTGTTACTGTATATTGTTGTCTGTTGGCTGCCAGAAGGTTCTGCATCCTTAGGCGGAGGTCATCCCATCTCTTATGGCAGTTCTTGACTCTACTGGCTGTGACACCGACAGCTGTCACCTCCTGGGCAACCTCAGCCCATATGGCCTTACTCCTCAGCTGCGTGCTGCGCCGCTAGTCAGCTGACAATAACTCCCCTGCATTTTCAACAATGTGGTCTACCAGCATGTTGAGTTCTGCTTCACTGAAGCAGGGCTTGCACACACGGATTTGTGGGATTCTTGATGCCATGTCCCACTGTATGTTTGGCCACTCACTGTTGCTTGATGGCTTCTGGTACAGGAGGATTGCAGTGGAATGGGATTTTTGTAATGGCCGCCGCTCTCTTTCTGGTTCGGCGATCACAGTATTTCCGGTTCCGGTGTTTCTGGCTCCACATAGGCATTGCCGCTATGTCCAGCATGCAAGTGGCAGAGGCGGATGGACAGCCAACATTTGTGGTGTTACATCCATCTCTGCCGGTGTTTCTGTGATGGCGGTGGCACCGGTTCCACGCATTGCTGATGCGTGTGGCCACCAAGTCGTAATTCTACCTTGTTTCCGCCTCCACGCTGCTGCAGAAACGGTACCACCGCCATCACGGTAACACCAGATTTGTAATGCCAGACTTGTAATGAGGGCCAATGTCAGAGTTTGACAGAAATGCATGTTTCAAAATGTACTAAGAAACTAAGAGTGATCTACAGGTACCACAATTCATAAGGAAACCATATCCACAAAGAACACAGCACTGTTTTCCTATGCATGATGACAGTGAAACTCTGACAGGCAGTGATGGCATGAATGCTGGAACCCATGGATGTCATGTCCCAAGAGCAGGAACACTATCACAATGTGCAAAAGATTACCAGTATGCTTATCAGAGCAAATGCATGATAGCCCAGTACTGGACCTCCACAGATAATGGGCCTGATTCACAGAATCCCATAGGAAAACATTCTGTGAATCAGGCCCAATATGTTCATTGCCCACTGAGTTACAGTGTATGACTTAGCTTAGGTGGATCAGTGATGAGTGAAACTGGGTATTCCTCCAATTACATTAACCATTCTCCCCCTTATTCTATGAGCCATTATATAATAAAGCTATATGCAACTAATGATTTAAAATGTGCATTAAGTACAGTAGCAGACATGTGGACTATCATGTCCTGACCAATTGTTACACATATTTCGGTTACCAAACTCTATCCCCATTACCTTGCAGGTGATTCTGGCTAGCCCCACCTCCCTTGTCTGATGACACCTGTCTGGAATCCACACACAGGACAGGAGGAGGCCTACAATATCAGGACCATGCTCTGCATAGAGTGTACCTTTACACTGCTGAAGAGAGAAGGTGCACTAATGGACAAGCCACACAAGGTGTGCATAACCATTGTGTGTGCAATGCTGCACAACATGTGCATTAGGACAAATGTTTCCCTGCCCCCAGATGTTGATATGGCCCCATCCCGCAGATAATGATGCACACAAGCTGGAGACTGCTTGCTGCCGCCCAGTGAAAGTGATGAAGGCAGTGACGACATCTGGTTAGAATTGAGTGTGAACTCCTTTTAAGGACATTTGATTTCACTTACCTTGTGCACTTGCATATAGCCACATATGAAATCTGTTGCACCCACTCAAAGATGAATATGGTCATATCTGTTCAAGTGTATATTTGATTTTATTGCCATTTAAAAAACAAAATATGCCCGCCCACCACCCCACAACAAACGCTGTTGCCCTCCCACCTCCTTCATCTACTATAAATTGCCCTCCCGGCACCCTCATTCACAACACCTTGTCCTTCCATCTCCCCATCCCAAACACCCTTGTCATCCAACCTCCTTCACCCCAAACGTCCTTGCCCTCCCACCTCCTTCACCCCAAATGTCCTTGCCCTCCCACCTCCTTCATTTCCAGCACCTTTGCCTTCCCACTAATCTTATCCACAAAAATACACTTGGCCTCCCACCTCGCTCATTCCCAAGACACACAACTCCCCACCTCATTCATCCTTAACTCCCTTGCCCTAGCACTTCCATTGTGCCTGGTATGAATGTATGTGTATTGATTTGCATGACCTCTGGGCATGGCAGTTTGCTCTGTCTGTGTGCGTGCCACATTTCTTTGTAACTCACGATGGTGGGCTGCAAGGCAGTGACCCTTCTGTGGGGATGAAGGAATTTCATTTTATTCTTTATTTAATTTAATTATTTGAAGTGTTGACTTAGCTCGGGAGAAGTGGTGCAGTATACAGGGGGTTGGTAGCCAGAGTTTGGGCTTGCATCTTTTAAAAGATGGAGTATTGTGACTTGCACTGGCCTGTGTACTTATTTGGATTAATCCGTGGTCAGATGTTGTTGAAAAAGGCAAATGTTTAGAGATTTACGAAATTGGAGAATTGTAGGGGAATTCTGAGCCATTTCGGGTATCAATTTCAAGGCGGTGGGTGATTGGCAAACAAAGTATTGTTTGCGGGTCCTCTCTTTGCAGACGAGTTGTGATTTGAGCCAGTTGGTCAATTTGCTATACAAAGAGAGTGTGCCACAGATATGTGGAGCTTAACCACCAGGTACGTTGGTGTTCTACTTGTGAATGCTTTTTAGACACAAGTAATCTTGAACATTAACCTGGGCTGGAGAGGAAGCCAATGTAACTTCAGAGTTACAGTCCTGGCCTTTCTACAAGAGTATTTATGTGATAATCTGTTAGAGAGGGGCCTCTGATGTGGGAGGTCCCTGGGACTGTGAGCTGGATTTTCATTTGGTATTTCTTTCAAAACCATCCAAATGCCAACCAGGCCAAGAATGTTATCACTTCTGTGCCCCTCCCTAATTGGCTGTTAGATGCCGACTACTCCAAGGCACTGGCAGGCAACGTACAGCTGGTAACACCAGCTCCTGATGTTTATGGTGGAACTGTGACTGCCCATGTATCTGTCTCATTCATCTCTAATGATAAAAAAGTGTCTGAGGTCGTCACATCGGTCTAATCTACTTTCAAATTGTCTTTCTAACATGAACTCTGAAAGGGACAGTGCTTGTCTTGTGCCAACATGGCTGAACTACAGAGAACCCACATTTGAGGGGAGGGCGGGGCTTCAGATGCCTTTCAATACCTTGCACATGAACAAAACAACTTTGGGACAAGAACAGGTAGGGATTGGCCCAGGGATTCAGGTGTGTTAGGAACAATGGGAAGGGTAGGTCAATAAAAAGGGATCGCCAAAGCGGGGCAGTGTGGGTTGTTTGGGTAAGATCAATGGAGGTGAAGGCAGACAGAGCGATCAAGTGGTGGAAGGAGGGTGCAGCGGACCATGAAGGAAGATTATTGAGAACGTGTGCAAGGTGACTTCCTGGTTGGTGAGGGAAAGTAGAACTTGGCTGTAAGTGTGCAAGCATTGTGGGGAGTGTGACTGAGTTAGTGAGACAGAGTAAGTAAGGCTGAGTGAGAAAAGTGACTGTGAGACTGAAAGCGGAATGAGGCAAGATAGACTCAGGCTGAGGGACGGCAGCGAGGAGCTGCAATAACATCAAATGGCCAGCTACGGCCAGGCTCTTGTTTTTATGATGATTGTGGAGAGGAGACGTACTCTTTGAAAGTACATGGGAGCCTGTTATTCATTGTCCTGGGAAGTCCAGACACATAGTATTGTCAGTTCAGGGCCAGCTTAAGAGGAGAGTTGACATGTGGTTTATCGGTTTCAATCAGGTTCTTAGGAATTACCAGGATGTGGCTAGAGGCCATGCGTGCTGAATTGTTAGCTGTACAGATTAGTGTGAAATGAGGATGCCAGCAAGTCTATAGGATACACTAGTTATTGCCAGTTCAAAGGGAACTTGTTTATTTCTTCCCCTTCTTATATTGTTGTAGTGTTCTTGCAAAGACCATGTGCCGGGGTTGGAAGTCCATGACCTGATGGTATCAGTAATGACTTATGGTTGTTGTGTGACTATGTGACCATTTAACAATGTCATTACCTACTACAGAAAGATCCTGACAACGGGGGATGCTACAAATATGAGATGATGCACATTTCTCCAGCATGGGGTCTGTCATGGATTCACATGCTCATGAATATTCCCCGTCGTCCAGGCTGGGAATCTTATTGTAAAATAAAAAATGGATTCACTTTCACCTTAAAACTTTATTTCTCCTCTAAACCAATCATGGCCCCCTGGGTCACACTGCCCCCCACCCAATGACAGTACTCTCCCTAAGCTCTGCCTCTGGCTGCCATCTTCAGATTTTTACTGCACGCATCAGGGTTGGGACTCCTCGAGTTGCTCTCCAAGCTAGTTTGTACTTTTTTTCCAAATTCTTTCACAGAAAAGTTCTAATTTTGTTTTGATCAGAGCAGGTCCCAGATTGGATAGGCCATGATCACCATCACCGTCTGCCTCCATAGCCAGCCTGCCATCAAGCTCCTCCTCAAAGAGGAAGTTATCCACCCCGGCCAAGATAAAAAACAAATTAGAAAAGCCAAGGCCGGAGGAAGAGAAGAAGGCCACACATCCCAAGCAGGCTCAACAGGCGCAGCCAAAGACCTTGTCGACCACTTCGAGAACATCTTCTGTGACAACCATGGCAGTGGTAGGTGCTGACCTGTCGAGGGTGGTTCCTACAGCGCTGAGAGGATCCCTGCCTCTGAGGTGCGACATGGTCACTGAGGCAGCAGCGAAGGCTGCATTCACCTCATGGGGGGTAAAGGGGCCGGTCCAGACCCCAGTTGAAAACCCTCAGGGAGAAAAAAGGGGGAGGGGGCAGGTGGCCCCAAACAGCCCTCCAAGGTTTGTGTTCTGCCATTGGACATCTCGTCCACAGACTATGATGATGACCAAAAGTCCATTCTTACAGTCCACAAGGACGATGGCGGCACAGGGCCTAGCACCCCATTGTTCCTTCCTCAGCTGAGGGATATATCCATGGACAGCCTATTGACTCTCCACACCCTAGTGTGGGAGATCCAGCAGAGGTTGCCTCAGCACCGGCACCTTTGGTACCACTGGACAACCTGGGTGTCATCTACACTAATTACGCAGATGACACCCAAGTCCTCATCCCGCTCTCTGGTTGCTATGATCAAGACTCTAAAATACTGAATGATGTCTACCTAGAAATACAGGCCTGGATGGCTTCCAACAGCTTATGCCACAACGACGATAAGACCAAGCTCCTGCTTATCGGCACTCAGGCACATTTGAAGAAGCTTGAATATAGGTATACATCCTTCAGTAACGACGGTAACCCGATCAAGGTATCCAAAGAAATGAAAACTCTCTGGTTCTATCTTGATTCAACATTGTGCCTCTAGAAACAAGTCAGCTCTGTGGCAGCCTACACAGCTTACACCAATAAGCTAATCTACAGCTGCAAATCCTACCTTTCCACTAGTAGCTGCCTAACACTAGCCGGAGCACTAGCACTGTCAGACATCGACTACTGCAACACACTCTTTCTAGGCTCCTCCAAACTCAACCTAAACAGGCTTCAGGTACTCCAAAACAACTCATTGAGAGCAGCACTTAACTCACCTAGATCCAGCCACATTTCAACACCTAGACGTAATGCCAACTGGCTGTCAGTGCGGGAAAGAATCACTCTCCGTACATTGGCAATCACTCACAAGTGCCTTGCAACACAGCCCCCAAATACTTGTCTGACAAATTCTGCAAGCTCCAACCATCTCGCACCACCAGATTTGCCCTATCTCATTGCCTCACAGTACCCACATTTGCCCTATCTCATTGCCTCACAGTACCCAGGTTCAACCTAAAAATGGCAGGAGGAGCCAGCAGCCAAATGTTGGAACTCCATTCCCCTTTCTTACAGACAAGAACCCTCCTTCCTGAAATTCAAATCTGAAATAAAAAAAATGGTTGAGCAACAAGCCACTCCCTTGAGAACCTTGCCTGCGTTATCTGACTACCACCCTAACCGCTACTCTATATCTGCCTGATGCACTTGTTCTTATGTCACTGTACAGATGCCAGACCTACCTTTAACCTTTGGTCTCCCTAACTGTTATCACGTTATTTTATTGTACAAATGCCAGACCCAGCTGTAACCCCTGGTCTTCTGAACAGTTATCATTTTATTGCAATTCTCCCTTTGTGTAACTCATACGTTTTTCCAGTGCCCAGTTACCCCAGGGTCCGGTGCGTGTTATAAAAAATAAACAAATACAAAAACAAATACAAATACCAAAGGCCCCTGACCAACCCCCATGTAAGAAGAGGAAGCATCATCCGACGCCATTGCATCAGCTCCTCCACCATGTTGGGACCCGACTCCACCAGCAGACCCGGATACACACACAGACACTGGTACGGAAATGGCCACGGAAACAGGCGAGGAGTAGGACTTCATCCGGCATACAACAAATTACCACACCTAGATGCCCCTCAAAGAGTCTCTCCACCAGATGAGGTGGGATCATTGCACTCGATCTCCAGGGCTTCCGAGCTTTTCCAGGTAGTGCCTGAGGAAACCAAGAAGGTGGGCTTCCGATATCAGCCACGAGAGTCCAAGAGGAAGACGATCATGGCGGTTCCCTTTTTGGACGACATTTTGGAGGAAGGCCTAGCCCTCATGAATAACCCATGCATGGCTCCAACGAAATGGGACAGGCTGGAGAAGAAATACAGGGTGCAGGACTTTACGCATAAGTGCTTCAGGTCACAACCATTGCCGGACTCGGTAGTGTAAGCTGCCTCAAGGAAATGTTCGGCCAATCCAGCTTCCTCGTCATCAGTCCCCCTGGACAACGAGGGGAAGAATATGGTACAAGCTGGGCCCTATCCTGGAATTCCTACCTGGAGACAAGAAAATGGAGGCTCTCTCCCTCTTTCACAAAGGGGAGGTGGCATCGGACCATGGCCTTACGGTGGCAGTAGACATCGCTGACACAGGCTTCCTGCAGATGGGAAACAGAGTCTGCCTTCATCGGCAGGGATGGTTAAAGGCCACAAACCTTCACCAGGATATTCATGCAAAGGTGCTGGACATGGCTTTTGACAGCGAGAATCTGTTCGGGAAGGCAGTCGATGATTCCCTTCAAGCCATAATGGCGGACACAGAGACGGCACGTTCCATTGGCACTCTATAGCAGAATCGCTTGTTGTCTTTTCACTCCTCCAGGGGAAAATCAAGCAGATCATTTAAGGGATTCTCCACATCATGCAGGCAACCTTGTCAATCCTGGAATAAGTGCGAGCCATGTTACATAAAGGGGCGATAGAGCTCATTGCCCAGGGACTCTGGGCTCTGAAGTCTATTCCAGATACTTTCTGGACAGAAAGAAGATGGGGGTTGGAGACCCATCCTAGATCTACGCCATCTGAACAAGTACCTGAAGTCCCAAAAATTCAGTATGGTCACGTTGCAGTAAATGCCCAGCCACTAAAGGAAGTGGATTTCTTGATGTCGTTGGATCTAGAGGATACGTACTTCCATGTTCCCATCCACAAGAAATATCGAAAGTTCCTATGGTTCGTGGTACAAGGCCAACACTACCAGTTCAAGGCTGTAACTTTCGGCTTAAAGTCATCCCGAAGAAAATTCACAAAATGTCTGTCCCCTGTGGCAGCCCACCCGCATCTGCAGGGCATACATGTATACCCGTACCTGGATGATTGGCTGATACACATCCGCTCCCTGGAGTTGGCCGACGAGCACACAAAGTAGACCGTCTGGCTACTGCCAGAGCTGGGGTCCTCCATAAACTATCCAAAGTCCTGCTTAACGTCATCGCAAAACGTGCTGTTCCTCACCGCCAGACTCAATGGAGGGGCCTGCTTGGCATCACCCTCAGAGGAGAAGCTTGCAGCCATACCAGGGAAGGTGCAGCAACTGTCGTCAGCAAAGACGGCTTCGATTTGGGCCATCAGGTTGTTGCTGGGCATGATGTCTTCCTGCATCTACCTCTTTCATCTCTGCAGGCTGCAAATGCGACCTGTATAAGAATTTTTGGATGCAAATGTGATACAACAGTTTCAGACAAGATCCCCCTCAACAAGGTCTTCCAGTGGGTGATAGAGTGGTGGGGGTGTGCTCTCACATTACCCAGGGGACGGGATTTCAAACCCCACTATACCAGGAGACGGTCACCACGGATGCCTCTCTGGAAGGTTGGGGGCTCACACCGGATGTCTACACTCCATAGGTCTGTGGCTCAAAGTCCTGGCGCTACGGTCAGCGTTCCCGGTCCTCCAGTATTTCCTACCGTCTCTGAAGGTCAAGTTGGTTGTAAGGATCTTCATGGACAACACCACCACCATGTTCTACATCAGGAAGCAAGGGGGCATTTGATACCCAGCGCTCTCAAAGGAAGCTCAAGGATTGGTGCACTGGGCTATTGGACAGGGGATGTTCCTTATCCCTTTCCACCTGACACGCATAAAGAATACCATTGCAGACTCCCTCAGCAGGGAACTGTGCTCCTGCTACGAGTGGAAACTTTGTCAGGATCAGGGGGACCATCTCTTTATCAAATGGGGCAGACCCTCGATAGATATTTTTGCCAAGGTGACAAACTCCAAATGGAAGAATTCTACCAACCGAGGAGCTTGGGGGACATGTTTGCATTCCTGTGGGAGGGTCTGTTTCATTACACCTTTCATCTGTTTCCTCTCCTGCTATGTGTGATCAACACACACAGACAGTGTCAGTGCAGGATGATACTCATCGCCCCAGCATGGCCGAGGCAGATTTAGTTTCAGGGTTGCCTCCAGTCAAGTTGCTGGTACATCAGGATCTGCTCACCAGAGAGGGAGGTGCAGTCCTTCATCACAACCCAGGATCCCTGAACCTGAAAGCATTGCTCCTGCAGCCTAAGAATTTGGGGGTTATGAGCTGCCAGCGGACTGCAGGGAGGTCCTTGCCAAATCCAGGGCGTTGTTGACACTAAAGTGCTATTGCCATAAGTGGTAGAGTTTTTCTATGCCGTGCCAGTCGCAGAAGATTACCCCCCTAAGGGTCACAGCCCCACAGATTCTTCCGTACTTGCTGACCTTGGAAAAAGCTGATCTGGCTCACATGTCCATGAATGTACACCTGGCAGCATTCTCACGCTACACCAGATCCCCGGGAAGATCCTCATTGTGGTCCCACAGACTTGTAAAGGAGTTTCTCAAGGGGCTATTTGATCCTTCCTGGGAACCCAATGTAGTCCTGACAAGACTTATGGGGGCACCCTTCGTACCTATGCATCAAGCCCCACTCAAGTTTCTCTCACAGAAAACGCCATCCCTCGTGGCCATCACCTCAGCCAGATGAGCAGGTGAGATCCAGGCTGTGTTCTGCAAGCAGCCATATCTGACTTTCCACGAATCAAGGGTGGTGCTGCCTACGGGTGGTTTCATGCCAAAGGTTCCATCGGAATTCCACCTCAATGAAGTGGAGAGTCCCTTGTCCTTGAATTTGCTGGATGTTTCTCATGCCTTGAAGTCCTACGTGGCACGCACAAAGAGTTTTTGGAAGACTTCTCAGTTGTTTGTGTACTTTGGACCAGCGAATAATGGGAAGGACTTGTCCAAGGCTTCCACCTCAAGATGTTTCTCTGGCTGCATCATGCACTGTCATCAGCTTGCTTACCGGCCTCTGCTGGGCCGCCTGAGAACCCACTCCACCAGATCGATCACTGTGATGACATCTGCACTACTGCGACGTGGAGGTCCGCGCATACCTTCATGAAGTACTACTGTGTCGACAAGGATTTGCAACCTGTTCAGTTGAGGTGTGTATATTCCAGGGTAAGTGTTGATTACTTCTGTTGAGCCTTGCCACCTCCCATGGCTGTGCAATGTGTACTGCTGTGTATTTGTTATTCATGAGCATGTGAATATTTGCAAGAGCCATTTCTGGAGAAGGTTTAAGTTACTTAACTGTAATTATTGTTCTCCAGCATGGGTCAGGCATGGAGTCACATGCAAACCCTTCCTCTGGCTCCTCTGCAGCTCTTCTTGGTCATACTGCCAGTTTATGTGCTGTGTTAAACCTGAACTTGTCTCTCTGACTAGTCCCCATGGATCTGTCATCCTGGTGACCAGGACACAGCCATCGCTATTGGAACCAGTTCCGGGGAGTGGACCAGTGAGGGAGAATGAGGTCCTTTGGGAGTGAAAGTGGGACACCGACAGGTGAGATGCTCTATCCCCCTTCTTCTAATACCTCTGACGCAAACACATTTGCACATCACGAAAGACAACGGACAAACACCAAAGCTGTTTACCTGACATTTCCCAGCACAAGGGTAGGCAAAGTCAGGCAATTGACCAGGATCAAACACACCAGACAGCCCTTTCCCTTCCCCACAGGGATGAAAGGTGAAGCATGAGGGTACAATACGAGCAAGGCAAACCGCACGTCGAGACAGCTATGCAAGCATGGCAGTTCAAGAGGAGGAGAACGTGGCAAAAAGTGAATGGCTTACAAGGAGAGAAGTGCCCTTGCCCTTTCTGACCCAGACCTGTGAGACCTCCATAGAAGGAATCGTAAAACAGTGAACAATAGTCCCAAGTGTGTTGCAGCAGATGTCAAAGTTACACAGGACATGCCTATGCTGATAAAGAGGACAGAGGGAGACACCTCTCACTGTGGTACCAGCCTTGACTCCAGATACAAGTAAAGCCAGCGGATCATCACAGCCAGTGAGTCTATGAGAGAACTCATAAGAAACTGAACTGTGTTGCATGAAAGTCGCAAAGTGGCATGTTGCGGAAAGTTCAAAGAACTGTGAAATTGTTAAGGGAAGAACAGCTACAAATGGGTCCAGCACCACGTGGGTGCTCACTCGAGACACTCTGGTTGATCCCACATCAAATGAAACTACTGATACCAGAAGGCCATTGGGCAGCTGCCAGGAAACGGTCAAAGTGGTCATATGGGGGTCTGGCAAATTCCCGTACAATCAAAAGTCTTTGACTGACAAATGGCAAGAGTGAACCCACCGGAGGGATGCTAAAAAAGAGGGGTGAAGTCTAAAGTCTCAATGAACAGTGTGTTGATAAAAGTGAACCTGACAGAGGGATGCCCAGAGTGAACTGTTTAAAAAGACATTAAGATTTGTGAGTGTCAAAAAGAGAAATTGATTTGTGAAAAACCGCAGTGAACCTGACGGAGGGAGGCAAACAGAAGGGTCTAAGCCCAGAAGAGGAGGACCCAGGGGTGAAGGCATCACCTAACGTACATTCAAAAGGAACTTTTTGTTTGTTATTTTTGGAGACTATCAGGTCCTCAGAGACAAGAGACTTTTGTAGAGAAGACACTTAACTACTGAAAGCCCTGATATCTAAAGCAGAAATGTTGTCTCGTGCTTGGAAAGCTGAAACGTGTACTGTGCTCATGGGTACCAACTTGTCCTGTGCGCAAACCCTGGCTACCACATCCTGACTTATAATTTGTGAACACTTCTTTCTTTCTTGTGAATCATATCCCACATTCTTGTTGGCATTTATTTCTAAGGATTGTCAAAAGTTTTTTTTTTTAGTACAGGCACGTTTATTTTGACAAGACGCCACTAGGACTGCCTTATTTTGATTTAATGGTCGTAGCTTGCTTCCACCTTAGATTTAGGTTTAGATTAGGTGTTTTTGCACACTACCTTTACAGTTTAATAAACACCCTTGAACTGTGATCACCTGTGTCAATCTATTCTTGATACCATGCCTTCCTTACAGTGATTATCAAATCTAAAGATGGCTTTGTGAGAAACCAAAGAGTGACTTGCCTGCTAGTCCCCAGGGATCTCTCTCTCAGGTGGCCAGGGCACGACCATATCCAGACCCTGGGGGTGGACATGTGCCAGAGGATCACCTGAGTGATGGGTCTTCAGTGATTGGGGGTGAG
Source organism: Ambystoma mexicanum (assembly GCF_040938575.1). Lineage (NCBI taxonomy): Eukaryota > Metazoa > Chordata > Amphibia > Caudata > Ambystomatidae > Ambystoma > Ambystoma mexicanum. The sequence continues at coordinate 1,013,080,332 of NC_090928.1, forward strand.
GCAGCCGGTGGTGAGACACGGTATTCCTCCCTTTACCGTAGCCATGAACCCTCCTATTTCATAGGATTCTCCGGTTTTCCAATCCCCCTTACCGCAAAACCACTGAGCAGAAGAAGAGGGCGACTGGGAATAATAATGCTAACTCTTACGCATTGCAATGGACAAGTCACGCTAAAACCGTCCGGCAAAGTCAGGCACTTGAATTTAAGTGCAGACATCTGATACGAATAAGCTCTCCTCACACAGATTAAAAGGTAGAACATAGAGACACATTCTGAGCAAGGTGGAACACGAATAAGAGCAGAAATTCTGGGGCGAAAGCAAACCTACTGGAGCAGACCAACGGACGGAGGGACGAGATCCACAGATGGAGAACCCCAGAAGTTCCCTGCAGGATGTTGTTGCCTACAAAAGGCTGCAAAAGACATGTGAAGGAGGCTGAATCCCAAACAAGAAGGCTGCATTGTGTTTCAAGGATGCCAGTGACCCTCCCAGGTGAACGGCAGAGTTGGGGAGGCGAGGCCAAGTCTGTGGTACTAACTTTGACTCATAAACTGGAAGACAGTAAAGACAATAAAGAAACGCACACAGGTGGTGAGTTGGCAAGCGACACGAGACACCGATGTGTGCTAAAGAAAGATTGAAGTGGCAACATTATATCACACAATTGAAGGATGCATTTATGTGGATGAGACGCAGAGAAAGGCAGACCGACAAATGAAGCTTGAAGTAACGATAGCTGTAAAGTTAGCGATACAAAGTAACAAAGTGGTCTGTCAAAAGGAAGTAGCCCTCTCAAAAGTCTCAATGAAAGGTGAAGTTTGCAGCGATAAAGTGAATGAACTGTAAACGCGAGGTGATTGAAATTGACCCAGACAAAAGGGGAGAGTAAAAAGGTCTACAATGAACTTTGGTGAATAATACAGTGCACTACCCAGACCAGGAAGCACTGGGGCAAATAACAGGAGTGTGAGTTGAAAGCTGGAAAGTCGAAGTGGCACTGCAGAGGTCTTTAGAAAAAAAGCAAAGCACATTCAAAAGTCTTTGACACCAGGAAACGGTCCCAGCCCGACTGAGGGAGACCAAAGGTATAATAAGTTAGGGGAAGGGAACCCATAAAGGAGGTGAATTAAGCCTGGGGAAGGGAATCCCTGCAAGTGTTCTGTTTGGCTGTGAAAGGTCTGAGCATGTTTGAAGGAGACGAAGTGAACTTTTGCTTTGAGAGGTCTGAGCACGACTGAGGGAGACTGATGTGAACCTTTTCTTTAAAAGGTCTGAGCCCAACAGAGAGGGACCGATTTGAACTTTTTGGTGAACTGTGTTTTGGAAATTGGAAAGTAAGACTTTAACGTGGAAGGCCAGGCTGTCCTCGATCCATGCCTTGAAATGCCTTAGTGTTAAGAGTCTGAGTCAGAGTGTGTCATCTTGCCTACAGTGACCACCTTACTCTCTGCTGGTCAATGTGCTTAGCAGAGCTGACTCAGCCACATTTATTATTTATATTTGAACACTGACTTTCCTTTGCATACATATTCTTCTTTTCACACTTTTTGGACAAGATATAGGGCCAGCATTAGGTTTTTTTAAGTATAGGCCATTTTGATTTGACAGACTCAACTAGGACTGTTTTATTTATTATTTCATGGTCGAGACTTCTCCCATCTGAGCTAGAGGGCAAAGTAGGAGTTTCTCCAACCCCATTGAAACTTCAATAAATGTTTTACAAATTGCACTTTTTCTGTCAGTGTTATACTTGTGATACCATGCCTCCCTTACAGCTGGCACAGGCAGGGCTTAGGAAGAGGACTGTCATTCGATGGGGGCAGTATGACCCAGAGGACAGTGATTTGTTTTAAGGTGAAAGTGAAACTTTTTCTTTCTTTTTACTGAGGATTCCCAGCCTGACGACGGGAATATTCATGAGCATGTGAATCCATGCCAGACCCATGCTGGAGAACAATAGTTACAGGTAAGTATCTTAAACCGCATGCGCAAGAGGGATGGTAGTTAAATACATGTCTCCAATGAGAGTGTGGGAACTAAAGGAGATTAGATTTCTTTGTATAGGTTAGACCAATCATGTATGGGGGGATGACTTTGTAATGAAATATGTGAGAGTTTTTTTAACTGTTGCCAAATGTATACAATATGTAAACTGGTGTGGTTTGAGGAGACTCTGGTTAGTTTGACTCCACAGCATCATCTAGCCCCTAATGCCCATTTGTACCTTTAACTTGCTTTACAGAAAAACATGCATCTTAAGAGTTGGGCCTACATTCGGTAAAGGTGACCAGAGGTCCACCCCCACATTTGGTGACCACAAAAGCACCCCAGGCTTTCTGAGACGGTGGGGGTGTCCTGTCCTCACAAATCGGTTGTGGTACTTCTCTACGGGGACCAATCATTTGTGCACAATAGAAGGAGAGGTCTACAGGCGCCATATTGGTTAAATGCCTGTCTGCTACGCAAAGATATGGTGCTGCGTTCCAGCTGTGTAGGGCAAATTGAAGGAGAACCACATCGGACCGCTTCGGGCTTCATTTTTATGTGAGTGAACTTTGGCAGGTAGAGCAAGAGGGTAATAGGGGTAAAAGTGAGTTGTTCTTTAATTTTAGGATTTTGGCAGAGGTAAAATAGACTTGTATGTGTGGATTCAGACGAGGTTAGGTGGATTGAAGGGGAGTTTTTGGAGGAGTGAATGAACTGTTTTATGTTGTAAGTCCTTTTTTATATTTGTACCTAGTTTGTTTTTTTAAGAAGTGTGAGGTGGTATCAACAACAGCAAGCCCTTGTATGAGGTTTGCCCTGATACCCTTTGATTCACTTGTTTGTTTGGCTGGGGCCCTCACCTAGGGGTGAGGTGGCATATTTATGGTAAGTCCACCCATAGATAACTTTCTGGAGAATACCCTTGACACCCTACATTCTGGTTGACAGAGCCCTTGCCTTACGGAACCAATATTTTATACCTAGTTTGTTATTTTATTTTCTTGGCTTGCAAAGGGTATCTTTACATAGTCGGAAAAAGACAAAACTGTAGTCGAAAATGTTGCAAAACAGATGAAGAAGAGATGAAGAAGTATAGAGGATTTTGGCTGGCATTGTGTTTTTTTTCATAATATGCTGGCTTCTTTGTAAGAGTGGGAAGTATAATTAAAGTGAATAGCTAAGTCAAGTAATTTTGGCATAAGGCAACAAGGTGAGTGAGTGTGGGGAAACTTGAGAATTGGGAAAGGGAAAAAAGAGGTGCCTTGGGTTGAACATTTGTGCGGGGGGTTCAGCTTCTGTGTTTTAATTTGTTGATTTTGAAGTAAAATTGTTAAATATTAAGACTGGTTTGGAGCATGGAGACCCCACTGAATCACTTGTGGAAGTTGCTTCCTGGCTGTAAGGTAAAGATATTGAAATATCATCACAAATGACTGCGGGAAACTAAGGGAACAATGCTCAATTGTTAGCTCTAATGAGGGGGCCTATGATAAGGGAACGTTGGAAAACTTGTATACCTTCTTAGTCACTAGGTGCAAGAGATCAAAGTTACAGAATCGTTTAAATAGCTTAGAGTTATGGCAATGTTATGACATCAGAGAAGTGAAGAGCGGGAAAGTGAATAGGCAGGTAAGGGACATAGAAGAAGGAAGGTGGAGGGTTGGTCAAGTTCTTGTTAGATTGGATAGGTCAGTTATCAAGGAGGTCAAGGTGGATTTTGGGGATGAAAGTATTGCTATGGGTACAGGATTTGAGCAAGGATAGTGGGAACCGGCACCCTACAGTAGTTTCCGTGCCCATAGAAATACAGTGTATGTGGTAACAGGGGCAGTCAACGAGGATGAGTGGGAATCAGATGATGAGCAGGGAGAACATGAGGTAACAGCCCCACCTCCCACTCTAGCAGCAGCAACAGAGTTCATAGCCTGGGGGCCATAGGACACACTATGGTACTCGTATGGCAGTACCACGGTACTGCCATAGCGAGTAGTAAGGGAAGACGGAGAATACCCCAGTAAAGCCAGGTGTGACTCAATTTCCATTGCTCCAGAAGGGTCAGGGAAGGGCAAATGATGTCCTGTGGTCACACATGGACCGAAACAACCTGATGAATAAACTCCCTTCACTCACTGCAGGGGCGGGAAGTGGATTTATGCACTAGACAAGCACACTGCTGGTGTCATTCCGGCCATAGGGGACATGAAAAGCATATTCACAGCTCTTATGGGGGAACGGTCAGATGAGCTTTTCAGGTGAGCATGGTATTCAGGAGTTCAGTTAGATATGAACACCCACGATGGAGCAGCATTCAATAATTACAGGGCACCGGTGTGGGGGGTGCTGCAGGTTATGTACCCCAACACACTAAATATAAAATTGATTCTGGCCAGGACAATGAGATTGGATGACGATCCTGCCGCACATACACAGTTAATTCAGGAGATGTAGAGGGCAGAGACGGGAGAAGAGTGGGATACAAATGTGGCTATTTTTTATCATATGCTAAAAAAGGGACTTCCCAAATAAGTCCAGCATGATCTGGATAAGGTTGTGGGAATGGAGGCCAAGGGAAGCCAGGAAATTCAGGCACATATTGTGCATTTTCGTAAGAGGAGGCAAGACAAGGAAAAAGAGAGCATGGAGCAGGCAAAAAAAGGCAGAGGCCAAGCTTGTTCAGAAAAAGCTAGCAATTATCTGTTTCGAAGGAAGAGTGATTAGCAGCCCACGGGGGGTCAGCAGTGACAATCGGGACAACAGGGACATATTGAATCAGCTATGGCACAAGGTTGGGTGGATGGGTATGCTCCTGGTCAAAGGCAAATGAGAAGGTTTCCGATGTGTGCAGGAGAATTTTAACAAGGAGGTGGGTCATTTGGCAGTTTTGCAAGAATGGGGCCCTATTTTACCAGGTCAATGGGAGGTAATTATGGAGGCTTGCATGGTATACAGTGTTAGTTGTGTAGATGGATGGGACATGTGGCACGAGATTGTCTGCGCAGGCCACAGCATTTCAACATAGGTGCCAAGCAAATGCAACCCCGACCATCCCATATGCCACAGGTTCTGCGCGATCACAGCAGGTATGTGTTGAACAGAATCCAGCATCTGGGGCTGCAAAGATCTATGCATTTCAGCCAACCGTGCCAGCACAGGCACCAGTACAGGCATGGGAGAAATTCATTTACCCCAGGGAATGGCCACTCACTACACTGTATACAGTGTTTTTGGAAGGAATCCTTTGCCACCCCCGGTGCTAATATGTACCCTGATTAGGACAGCCCACAGGGATCTCTGATGTGGCCAGTCTTGTCTGTTACTAGAGATCCGGAAGAGGAGCCCCAGATAGGTATAAATGTAGGTTTCCAAACATTTTAATTTATGGTCAATACAGGGGCTACAAAATCTTGCATCAAGAAAGGTGAGTTCTGTGCACCTTTCAATACAAGGGTCCAATAAATCATGTGGGCCCCAATAAGCCTGTTTGTACCAGGGTCATAGGCAGACTACAACTGGGACTGTGTAGCGCACCATGGAGTGTGGGATGGAAGACCTCCTGGAAGTTTAGCTCGCTATCTGACTACTACCCAAGGAATAATATCTGAATTGTGGATAGGATTTGTCACAAATTGGTATACATAGCCTCCTCAACCCTAACAATTGCAATGTCTTAGGTTGCTAGCAAGTGGTCAGGTATTGTTATTAGAGCATTGTTTATGGTGAGATGGTCTTGCAGAGGGTGCTACTCTTCAATATATAGTTCTGTTTCAGGTCAATCCGAGTTGTATATGTATAAAGAAGGTCCATATCCTTGATAGATACCTACTTTTTCATAAGTCTAGTGGTATTTTGGCAAGCAAAACGAATCTGGATGGTAAGACTAGAGCTAGAATTTGAACAGCATTGGGTGAAACCATTTCCTCACATGATTGAAAGCATTGTAAAATTGCTGCCACAGGGAGAATAATTTAAGGAGGTTAAATAGTATTTTATGTATTAGAAGTCATTTTTGATAAAGAGAAACAAGCATTTCAGACAGCACACTGGTATGCCATCTTGTGCAACCCTTCAGATGTGTGATGCTTCCTTGTCGAAAAAGGATAGAGAAAAAATATATAGTTACCAACACCTGGAGTTTGATACTGTTCTCTCTTCTTTTTAGAAGGTTTCCTGATATGTTCTAAATGCAGAAGAATGGGAAAACCATAAGCATTAACTGCTTCCAGACCCACTGTGATTCTAAAAAATCTAATTGTGTACTATGTCATAATGCCAGAGAGTTTATTTTATGAAGCTGATGAAATCGAAAAAGAAATTGACACCCTGATGAGTACTGAAATTGAGATTTAAATGTAGGGGAGAATTAAAGGTCTTTCTTTCTGTGTAGGAAGGATTCCTATGAGGCCGGGCATGGGATCAGCTCCAAGAAACCTCTGTGAGAAGAAAAATCCATAGAGGATGAAGTGATCAATTCATGAAATACCCACATAAAGATGGTATTGGGTTGCATCCCCTAATGACATCACATTAGCAAAGCCCTTAGATTATTTTAATCCCTTTTATCAGACCTTTTTTGGGGTTCCTATGTATCATTAGATTTTACTTTGCCACTGCTATTTTTCCAGCATACTTTTCAGCATGTGCAATGGGGGCAGGGGCTGGAAAAGTGCTGTTCCGCAAGAACCTGGGGCAAGGAAATTTTGTCCCAAGTAACCATAGAAAATGGTTGTATTTTTTAAGGGCAATCGACTGCTCACAAAGTAAGGATGTCATCATGGCGGGACACATACCTATGTCCCTCAGCGGGAAGCACAAGACCAGAAGTCGTTGTGGATATTAAGAAAGGACTAGGAAAACTAAAGGATGTATTGTGTTGGTTGGAGACAGGATGCTCTTTCTGGAAGGCCTAGTGATGTTTTACTTATGTTTTGAATCAATCAAGTGTTCACTCACTTTAAAAGGTAAGGGTTTTGGAGGGCAGGTTTTGGTTAGTACAGACAGTTCCCGGAAAAAATATGTTGCTGTATTTCTTGTCATGCAAAACAACAATAAAGCTGTCTCTATTTGTCATCACCCAAAATTGATATACGCGCTTGGTTTCTCCACCATGATCACAGAGGCGTCTTTATGGGAGGGCAAAAGGGTCACGTGCCCCGGGCCCCCACCTCGGAGGGGGCCCAAAATGCTGCATGATCCTTTGAAGTCAGCTTCCATTGTTGACCAAACATAAATGGCGCACAGGATATTTGATGGCATGCTGCTGAGGCTAAACCTCTTGCCTGTCTTTTGTTGACGAGAATTTTCTGCTCTGATTAATTCATCCTCTAATGCTTTATGTGTTCACTGTAGTATACATAGTTTGTGCATTCACTATAGCACACCTTCTGTAGCATTCTAACCTTTCTGTGGGGACCTTCTTGATCATGTGCAACAGCCAAAGTTGAAATGCATATTGATACATTTGAGAGCTGCAATGGTTCACAAGACAGCTCAGTCTGTTAAGCACTCATTGCAGAGATCTGTCTGTGTTCATATGCAAGATTACAAAAAACAATTCTAGCAAGGCCGACTCAGTCTTTCCTATGTCAGAAGTCAATAAACCTGCATGTATATGTACTTTGTTTTGTATCACAGCAGGTGCTATTATCCGCAATGTAACTGCACCAGATAGCAGTTGCTATAAAAACAAAAAGCATCAGTATGGTGACGGCCTAGAAATCCGAAATCAGTTTCTTCAGACGGGTGGTTGAAAAACCCAGACAGCCACCCCTAATAATGAGCATAAATGTTAGTCTGGAGATGTGATTAGGTAACCATATTCAAGAGTGTGAAACCAAGGCATTCATTCTCGTGTTCTGGCTTTGTTAGCAGATGATACAGTCATCCTGGACAAATCATTTTATATCACTGACAGTACTGTGCTGTCCTCTGTGAAAAAAACCTGATCTTTCTTTTTCAATTGGCCATTTGCGTGGGAGCGGTTCTACACAGAATAAAGCAACCAGATATTGTAGGCCTCTGGCCAGCATATTTGAAGGTCTGCTCATTTGACACAAACACGGTTTGCTTTTTTGTACAATTCAAAGGTTTAGCTGCACTTTTATAAATAACCATTTTACAAGCCTGTGTTTTTAGCGTATTTAAAGCTTTATAATAACAAAGAGAAACCAAGATAAAAATCTTTTAGGATCACATCAGTTAGACTGCTAGTACTTTAATACTTTCCTTGATGATGGAGACAATGAAGCTAGAATTATCGTCATTTTGCATAATGCGCTTCTATAAAATCTTGTTTTTAAAATACTGTCATGTTAGGTTAAGCAATTTGTGTACTTTCCATATCACTTCTATAAAAGTTGATTGTTTTAGTTCATGGTAAGAACTGGACAAGAAAATTGCAGAATTTGCAGAATGGGCACGAATCTCAGCATCACCACCTAATCAATGTGTGATTCTCATCTCATTTAATCTCATATTGCCTAATCTGTAAAAAAAATACCACTCCCATAACCTTTTAAAAATGTCACCCTTCAGAGTAATTTCGTTCTCAGGGTATGGTCTTCAAAAAAGCCTCACACTAGCTTTCAATGGCTATAGTGTTACTTCCCCTATAATAATAATGAGCATTAAACCACTTGTTTCTTTGCTCTCCAATGGTAACACTACTTTAAACATATGCCCTTTTAATCTCAGTCTCAGACACTTTCTTAGAAACTTCTAATCTTCATTCACTATCTATGCTATGGTATATGTAGCTTTCTTCTTGCTTCCAACTGGTCTCCCGTATCCATGCTTAAGCACTTTTGCATTATGTGATGCGGCTATTCTGAGTTGTCTATTCTGGATTCTGTGCACCTTTTTCATATGATCTGTGTCCTGCGCTCATACGATGGCCAGTATACCTTCCTTGTGGCTGCTAGTGATGGAAAGTGTTTTGTACCTATGCTACAACACAAGTACCCTTATTGTGGACTGCTAACGTTGTCCTTGAAATGCTACTTCTTTATCATTCTGATTACAGCAAGAATAAAGAGGGTAATGCTACTGAAAGGGAGTAGCTATGCTTATTTTGCGAGGCAGCATATCAAGCTATGAGTGGTGATCGCAATGGGGGGATGGAGGGTGGGGCGTGACCAGATATTCAGACTCCTTAATTCGTTTTGTTTGGCGGAGGGGGGGCACAGGGGCCTCTACCCCATGTCCCAAAAGTGCTTAAAATGGCCCTGTATGCGCAAGTGCATTAATTAGCCCAGCAATGAAAATAAATGTTTTATAACATTTGTCAATTTCCATATTGGTATGAGCTGTTGTGGGAAAACATACATGCTGAAGCATTTGTTTACACATATTATTTATGTGTGGATATTTCAAGCACTTTAAACTCACCATAATCTTGCAGGCGTTTCCTCAAAATACCTGAATGCTCCAATCACAAGGCTTTAGACTATATTGCACTGATGATCCCTAAGAGGGTGAAGCATGTTTGCAGTTGTCTGAGGCCTTGACAGCTTTCTGTCTTGGGTTTTTAAATGCTATGTATAAAGTAGTACTGCCTTATAGATAAAAACATTTCCCTGGAGCAAATGTTTGATATTGAGCTAATTTGCATACCCACAATGCATTGTTCATTTGCCTCTGAACTGGATGTGCACTTACAGTGCTGGCTACTGGGTGGCGCTGTGCTGTGTGTCACTTGGCTCAAAAGACTAATTCTGCATATTGCGCAAAATATAAATGGGTCATTTGGTAATATAATTTTTGCTTGCTATGCAAATCTGTTTTTGTAATTTTCCCAGCTATATTAATATGTTTTTCAAACATGTCCCAGTAAATCTTAACACCTAACTTTAAGCTATGGGCACTGTCACCAGCCTGGGAAGCAACTGAAGACTCAACATCAGATAAATGTAGTCTAACTCTATTTGGATTAGCACAACACATAGAGGTTGGAGTTGAAGTATACTAACAATATAGTGATATATCTCAATATGTCAGCGCACACATCCCTTCAGAGAAGTACACAAACCCTACTGTAAAATAGGACCAGAGTCTTGACTTCAGGTTACCTAATCTGTAAGAGTTTGTAATCAGAGCTGTATTGCTCTGGGCAGCTCACAAGATATCACTTACAATTCATGGAAGTTCCAAGAGCTATTGTGCGCTTTTGTCTTAGTCTGGTCGAAGGATGGACTCCTGGACTTTGAATAAAGCAAACCGCATGGGGCCCTACAACTCCTCTGCCTTGGTATTGAGATGCCGACAGATATATTTATTTTCTATTCTGAGATGATTGCCAGGCTGCAGTCATTATTGTCACATCCCCATCCAAGTATGGAACGTACGTTCTAAGTGATTACTGTGCCTATGACCAACCAACCCCTCGATCTAAGTATTTAGCACCCAACACGTCTTGCTTCTTACTTTCTCTACCTCAACGCTGGTCTCTTCCATGTATCAGGATGTAGGGCGGGTTTCCCTGTAAGCAGTGGCCATGATGACTTCCCTGCCAACACCAAGACTGTGTAGCCTCCTTAATGCTTTGCCATCTGCTGTATTTTCACCTTCTCCCCGTAGGGGTACTTTCTCCCCTTAGTTCTTCACTTTCACACATTTCTTCACCTAGATTGTTCCCCCCTTCATTGACAACCTCTGCATTGTAACGTTGCTCTCCTTTTCCTCCCCAATGTTTCCCATCACAAGTACCAACCTCTTCCTGCCACCTTCGCACTCCTCCTCGCTCATTCTACTTTTTCACTCTCATCACTCTTCTCAGGGTATCACTGTTCTACCCTCCTCAACTCTGGTTATCCATGTTTGTGTAACTAGAGTCACCGGGGGCTGTGCTGGATGTGTGCCTCCAATTTATTTACTGCCCATCCTCTCCCTCGTTCTCATGTGTGCCTTGCAAAATGGTTATTGATTCTTGCTCCGGAGCTCAGTGCTTTCAAAAGATGTGGTCACCATTTTGGAAATCAGGCTGATCTTTTGCCCTGCTTGACTGATTTCACCAAGACTGCACATTGGCTGTGCATATTGGCATCACTGCAAAACCCCAAGTATTCAAATGGATGCTTGCAAGCTTACTCCCCAACAGTATGTGGCTTTAATTTATAGTGCTTGCATGCATGGTCCCGTGAGCAAGTCAACGGACAACGCCCTATGCAGTATTCCTTCCTCTTTTTCACAAACTCATAGTCATGGCAGAACTTGTAATGAATGTTAGAGGGTCTTGGTGTTTCATAGTAGTCAGCAGATTAGGGGGGAAGAGGCTTATCACGTATTCACCACATATGGCAGTTATATGACTCAGCAGATGGCTTCCCACAGCCCTCACAGTCCCCTACGCCTCATTTCTTGGACTGCATAATTTGACTTCATCACAACAAACAGACTGCTTTGCAAACCACTAAACCTCTGAAACTGATTAATAGTAAAAGAGATTTTAGATATATGTATAATCAATGAAAACACTTTGTTAAAGGGACATTATGGTTAAGTTGCACTAATAAAAATCTATGAAATTCAATTAAAAAAATATTGTTAAAGGGATGTTATGGTTACAAGTAAAACTGAAAAACCTCAGAAATTCGGCATTTATGGTAAGCTAAGCCACCATAACTCGTGCCACCACCGTGCATTGCTAGGACTAACACCCAGGACATCAAAAATGACATCACAAATGATCATATTACCGCAAACACATTTTCTTTCCCTTTCAAACCTATCCTACTTTCGAATAACTTTACCACATAGCTGGTGCCAGGTGGACATGGACACCTTAACACCATTTATCGTCCCTCTCGGTAATGGGCAGTAGCCAGATTGTCTAGGTCATGACCTTATACCATGACCAGAACAATCTGGCCACTGCCCATGGCCACAGGCTATACCTCAGTCACCAAAGGTATATAACTATTTTTTGTACATACATTATGACACTTGTCAAAAATAAAACCCGGGCACATTTCCAAAACCATGCTTTAAGGTCCTTACCCATGCTCCTTACACGAGTTTCCTTAAAATTCCGCCCATGTTTTATTTTTTCCAAAATGTATGTACATACAATAATCATATAATTTAGCCCCCACTTAACAAAATCCATTCAGTCTCTATGCAAACATTGAAGATTGGGTCTATAATCTTTTTGAACACTTTTGTCCACATTCGTCAAACAGCAACAAAGTTATAAGCCATAAAAAAATGTGAGACCCCCTCTAATTTAGCCTCCTCTTGTGAAAATCCCACCAGACTTTACACAAACATTTATAATAAAAGATTTAAAATTGCTTTGCAAACTTTTGTGCAGATTCGTCAAATGGCACCACATTTATAAGCCTTTACAATATTTTGGGACCCCCATCTAAATTTGTTCCCTCTTGACAAAACAGCTCTGCACTTTCCAAAATCCTTCAGAATCAAGTCTAGAATAGAATTCCAAAATGTCATGCAGTTTCATTGAGTGGCACAAAGGTTATAAGCCATGCAAGAACTGCTTTTCACCAACCCTGTAATGCAAAAATAGGCATAGATGTCCCCGAACATCTGAAGTGTTCGCAAAAATCACAGGACTGCCCCCGATCATCCGGACTGTCTGCAGACTTCGGGGCGAAAAACACAAATGTTTTGGCTTCTTATGGCCCATTTTCATCACCCCTCACCTGTCCAGAGATTGTTTGATAAATTCGACAAGTGCAATGTTGTGTTTCTTTATATGTTTCTACCGCGGTGTCCTCAGACACCGGTGGATATCCGTGAATCCAACATGGCAGCGTTCCCAAAAATCTGACGCACTTCATGCTTTTCACCATCCAATCAGTGAGCATATCCGATGTCCCGCGGACATCACAGCACCTTCTGGGCCAATTGGATGCCTGTCCACGGACTGAACAGGGAAATGGGTCCGCGAAGAGGAGCCAAATATCCCACATTTTTTTGGACCTACTTTTTGGTTGTTTTAAAAATAAATACTGGACGGATTTATACCAAATTTACAAAAGCACGCTTCAGGGACCAAGCTGCCACTCCTGTCGCAGATTTGGTGAAAATCTGTCCAGCGGTTTGGGCTGTAGGCTTGAGCCAATTTTTTTTTTCCATTATGTCAATGGAAAAAAAAACATTTTTTGGATCCTGTTTTAACTTTTCTCCCCCTTGACAAAACGCACTAAAATTGCCAACAAAATTCAGAGCGGGCCATATACTTTTTTTGCAAAGTTTGGTAAGGATACATCTAGGGGGAGCGAAGTTATAAGCCGCCCAATAAGTGTTTTTCCTATGAGTTCAGCAACTTAACCATAACTACACGGTCACTATCGCAGGCCATGTAATAAAAATGCATCCATGATATATGAATACAATTTGCACCACAGACACAATATAATTGTTACCCAGTGCAGGACTGATACATGTAAAATGGATCTGGAGTTTATACCTTACATAGTACACAATATGTTGAGTTAGCTTTAGCAATACGTTAGGATGTTACTGTGCTGCTTTTGACTGTTGATTCAAAGGAGTTGTCACTGTACTTCATTAGTTTTGGCTATTAGGTGGTGTTAAAATGCCACCTATAAGCCGAATCTATTGCATTTGTGTACCGCTAGGGAGAAATTACATATGAGGAGTGACACCATGTTTGAAGGTGCTGTTTGGTTATTTACACACCCATTGACTGCCCATGGCCATGCTAATCCCTATGGCCATTGAGCTAACTTTGCCAGTGTTTTTTTTAAAACAGTCTTCTGAGAGCTAATGAGTTAAGTGGAGCAGTTTTGGCTTGTGTATAAGTATTAGGTATGTACCAGGTACTGCTATTATCAGCCCAGGTACTCAAATCATTTTGTAGCTGCTACCATAAATGACTAGTTAATACCACTGAGAAAGTGCCTGGCAAGTGCATTTCCCATGCCTACACAAAAACTGTTGGTATTGCCAATGCTTGTTTTTTTGAGAGAGCAGTCTCACTCAGAAACTGGCACCACTGGCCTTACTGATGTTTTTAAAATTGGGAGACTACGGAAAAGCTCCCACAACGTTAATCAGGGGCTACCACTTCAGTTTCAGTTTTGGACCCACCACTCCTTATAAAATGTGCGATATTCATGCATAATAAAAGGCACACCAAATGAAGACCACTTCACTGTATTATTTCAAGCACTCCTCAACATTTCAAGCAATCGACTAAACATTTGTTTAAAGCATTTTTCAACAAAGAGGATACGCTTGTGCTGTTCTATTTGAGGAAAATAGAAGCATATGCCTGCCGAGGCCACAGCTATGGGTTCTCCACAAAAACATATGGAACTCCATATGGAAAGACAGGTTTTCTAGTCAGAATGTCAGCAGATTCATTGTTATCTCCTTATAACTGTTATCCCCTTACAATTATTTCCTTCTGCAGAACAATGATGTCTGACAGTGGATTATATCACTACAAATCCAAATTTAACAAAACACCCCAAACGCTCTCATCTTTATTAGATTTCACAGCACATGCTGGAGAAGTATTTTTTTTGTATACTCTTAATCCTGCTCATCTTTTAATAGCTCAGAAAATAATGGGATTTCTGTAAATGGCTAAAGAATTATTATTCTCAATCCTGTTTCTGAATCTTTCACGAATGCTCCAGTAATGACATGTTCTCGTACCGAATCTGAAAACTAAAAGGCTGTTCTTTGTTGTAATCGGCTGTTGAGTTTTAACACAACTCATTACATAATGTCAGAATTATTTTACACTTGCTGGTCCATTGGCTTTTAAATTATCGTTGACTCCGATAGCTTTAACATACAATACACTAACAACATAATTCCCAAATAAGATGAACGTGTCCATGGCATTTGGGTGTTACTTTTCCTAGAGCCTGGCTCTAGTTCAACGGAGTTGGGCTTTCAGGATGACCCAATTAACATCATCAGAAATGTTGTATATTTATGATTCCCTCATATGTATTCGATCTGGAATCTGTTCTGAAGGCCTGATTGGCTTTTAATAGTCAATAGGGCGGCAGGAGGTGTAGCAACCTTGCGCGCAGCAGGCCTGCGATGTCGCAGGAAGAAAAGACAGACGCGGAGCTCGCAATCATAGGTCCGCTTTATTCCCCTGCCATTACAGAACTCCCGGATCCCGCCCCCCATGCGTCACTTCCCTTTCCTTCCCCCAGCCCACCCTCCATCGTCACGGAGACGTCAACGTGACATCTTCCCCCTTTTTAAACAGTTACCAGGTTCTTCGCAACAGGCAGCGGCCTGGTGGGCTTCTAGTCCATTTCCTCTATCCATCTCCGAGGTCTGTTCCGAGCCCTTTGTGGTCGTGCTTGCTTTCGCCCTGGTGAAGGCCCACTCTCTTCCACTGCATTCCCTTCTTCGTGTTCCGACTCAGTCGAGTCCCACTGATCAGCTTGATACAGATCGTCTGATTCATAAGTGAGGGGGGTCTGAACTCGGCCACTCAGGCGCCGAGCTCCAGTCGTCGGAAGCTCTTTGAAATGAGAGGAATTCCTTGTGATTGATCCCCCCATGCCTTGAGCAGTCACCATGGAGCCCTTCTTCTGGGTGACTAATAACGGTTCATCACAAAATGCTGATGTGTACTTATGTGTTGAAGGTTGGCGTACTGCCACGACATCGCCTACCTCTAGGTGTGAGGGCTGCGCCTTCCGGCGGGTGTCGGCATATTCTTTCATGCGAGCTTTCGCTGCTCCATCTGGTTCTCGTACCACCTGATCCAGCATCGTTGGCGGAGAGATGTCGTGGGTCTGTGGAATGCACGTCTGTGTATTCCGGCCGAACATCAGTTCCGCTGGGGTCTTCCCCGTGGTACTATGAGGAGTCCCTCGATAATCTCTCATCAGTTGATTCAGGACTTGTTCATACGGCTGGCCGGTTAACCTAGCTATCTGTAAGGCTCGCTTTAAGTTGGCCATAAATCGTTCAATCATTCCATTGGCCTGAGGCCACAAGGGGGTGACCTTCCTGTGATGGAATCCTAGATAGTCAGCAAATTGTGCAAATTGATGTCCGCAGAACGGGGGCCCCATTATCTATCTTCAACACCTTCGGCACTCCATAGGCTGAGAACATGTGGTCTAATGCGGGGATGACATGGTGAGCAGCAGTTGCTGACACCAGCCTCACATCAGGGTATCGGGAGTACTCGTCCATTACAGCCAGGACATATTTTCCTCCTTCGATGTGCCCGAAGAAATCGGCCGCCACCACTTCCCATATCCTCTGTGGTAGTTCCGACATGAGTAGTGGCTCTGGATGACGGTTCGGTGTGACCAAACAGCACGTGGGGCACGCTTTCAGTGCAGCTTCAACCATGTTGTCCATGTGAGGGAACCACACCTTTTGGCGTAGCATGCGTTTCGTTGATACCATCCCTCGGTGAGTTTCGTGAGCCAATTCTATGACTTTGTCTCTCATGGATTGGGGGATGATGAGTTTGCAGTCCTTCGCGAGCAGATGATCATCCGACACTGCGAGTTCCTCCTTTACCTGCAGTAGTCTCTCCACTTCTTCTTGCACCGTGCCCCCTGCGGCCCTCCCCCTTTCCTTTGCCCTTCGCCACAGCCCCGACTCCAGTCCCTCACGAATGATGCTGCATGCTGCGTCTTTTTCTGTTTCTGTGGCGAGCACCTCCATGTTTATTCCTTCTGGCGCGGACTGATGGATAAGGTATCTTAGGTATCTGTCGGCTACAGATGGTTCAAGAGTGCTCTCCTCCCGAGGCCTCCTGGACAGAAAGTCAGCCGGATTTTCGCCCTTTCCTGGCCTGTGAATGATTTCGAACGCGTAGTCTTGAAGTCTCAGACCCCATCTTGCAATGCGCGGGGGCATTTTGGCCTGAGGGTAGCTGTACAGAAATAAGAGGGCCTGATGGTCCGTAACAACCTGGAATGGTTTGCCATACAGAAACAGGTGGAAGTGCTCGCACGCCCATACCACCGCAAGCCCTTCTTTTTCTGCTTGCGAGTATGCTTGTTCCGTGGTGGACAGGCTGCAACTGGCGTACGCCACAATGTGTTTCTGTGATGGATCTTTCGGATCAAGTTGCGCCAGGATGGCACCGAGGCCTACCGGACTGGTGTCCACAGTGAGCTCAGTCTTCCTGTTGGGGTCATAATACGACATGTTCTCCGCCTTCGCAACTCGTTCCCTGATTACTTCGAACCATCTCTGGCAGTCGCTGGTCCATTCAAATTTGACGTCCTGGTGGGTCAATTGCCGTAACGGTTCGCTGACTGACGCAAAGTCCTGTATGTATCGCTTACAGTAGCTGGCCAGGCCTAGGAAAGACCGGAGTTCCGACACATTGGATGGGGCAGCAGTGTCGTTCAACGCTGCCACTTTGTCCGGGTCCGGTGTCATGCCGGATTCAGAGAAGACGTGGCCGAAGAATTTCAGTGTCGTCTTCCGAAATTCGCACTGTCCCTGTTAAGGGTAAGGTTGGCGTCATGAAGGGCCTTGCACACTTTCATTAGGGTTTCATCGTGCTTATTGACATCAGTCCCGAACACTAGTATGTCGTCCAAGTAGTTGAGGCAATTTGGAATGTGCTTAATGAAGTTATGCACTTCAGCTTGGAATGTCTCTGCCGCCGAGGATACCCCGAAGCTTAATCTTTTGTACTGAAAAAGACCAACCTGTGTAACGAAGGTCGTGATGTTTCTGCTCTCTGGGTGTAGAACTAGCTGGTGGTAGCCTTTCTGCAAGTCAAGCTTCGAGAAAACTTTTGCTCCGCTTAATAGATGTATCATGTCGGCTATACGTGGTGCAGGGTGCCTCTCTCTTCTGATGGCCTGATTCGGGCGTCGCATGTCAACACAAAGTCTAATCGCCTCAGAGCCCTTTTTGGGGACCGGGACGATCGGAGACACCCACGTGGTGGGGCCGGTGGCCTTCTCGATGACGTCTTGTTCTAACAGTTTCTGAAGCTCATCTTCGACCTTCTTTTGGATGTTCACCGGAATCCCACGGTATGGCTGGGCTACTGGCCGAATTGAGTTGTCCACGTGGAGTTTTATTTGTCTATCCCGAAGTTTTCCAATGCCTTTGAAGATTTTGGGGTATAAATTGTTTATCATTTCCACTGGATCTATGTATTTGTGGACCATTATGTTGTACAGAATGTGTATCAGTCCCATGTCCACAGCCGCTTTGAAGCTGAGGACACAACCACTGTCCATTTCCGTGGCCAGAACATGTATGGGTATCCTCATTTCATGCCCTTTGTAGCGGCACAACCCACTGAATTGCCCCAGACACTTGAGAAGTGTTTTTGCTCCATATGCATATATGTCCACCGTCGCCGGGATCAGCTTAGGTTTTTGTAGGAGGTCGGTGTAGACCTTTTCACTCACCACGTTGACTGCGGCTCCTGTGTCTATAAGAAACTCTGTCGGCCTTTCTTGTAGCTTGATTATTAGTGTTGGGCTGTGTGCTTTCGCTGTGGGATTTCCCAGAGCATACACGTAGGCCTTCTTCCTTTGGTCGCTCCCGGATGAGCTAGGGTCAGAGTCTGTGGGGGACTGTTCCACCAGGTATCGTATATGGCATCGGGACCTGCGCTCTGGTTTTGCACGTATTACGAACCTTCTTCTGTCCCTCCTCCTCTGCCGATCTTCTCCTGAGTCACGCTCTCGTTGATCACCTATGGGTTGGTTTGGGGTGGCTGACGTGGTGGGGGTTGGATTACTGTTGGATGCTACCCCATATCGGCTTCTCGGGCGAGCCGTGCTATCCCTGGGTCGGTCTCTCCCTCGGTCACGGAACAGCCTACACACTGCTTTGAAGTGTCCCTCTTCACCACAGGTTGTGCATCGTTGTCCTGTTGCTGGGCAGGTTCCTTCGTGTGGGTACTCAAATCCACATTTATAACAGAAGAGTTCTTCTGACTTTTTCTCTAGCTGTAGCCTGTTTACGCTTTCTCCAGTTTTTGTTTTTCTAAAACTCTCTACTTGGGAGTCTATGGCTCTCTCGACCCTGGCCAGCGCTAAGATTTCCTCCAGCGTGCGTGATTTTTGTAGCAGCTTCCGGCGGAAGGCCTGGGATTCGCACCCGGAAATGATTTATGACCTTAATGCCTCTGTGTTCGAATAGTTTGCAAAATCACAATGTTTCAATTTAGTGCGCAGGCACATCACGTATGCGTCCATGGTTTCCCCCTTGGCCTGCTTGGTGCTATGGAATAAATGCCTTTCGTAATCTACATTGGTATGTGGTGCAAAGTATGCAGCGAGCGCATCTTTGAGGTCTTGGATTGAGTCAATAGAGTCTTGGGGCATTTCATCAATTTTGTCTAGGGTAGCGGATCCTACAGCTAGTTTGAGTAGGCATGCCTGTCTTGCATCGGCAACTGGTCCTGTGGCTCCCATGTATAGGTCAAAGTCTCTGATACATTTAGTCCATCTCGGACCCATGTTGCTGGTGTCCGTCACGTCGAATGCTCCCGGCATCTGGGCGGCCAGCGTGTCCGGCAGCTGGTATGGTACGTGGTCTGTCGCTGGCACGCTGGGAACTGGCGGTGCATTTGCCTGCGGTTGTCCTCCTCGTCCATCATCTTGGCCTGACATGGTGCTGAGGGTATTGGTTACTGGTGATGTTCTCCTAAAAGTCCCTGTTGGCAGTTATCTGTCTCCTCCTAGGATTGATCTCTTCACTGGTCCTTGAGGGATGGCCACCAATTTGGCACAAGCACCATAAGTTGGTCCTACCCCCTCCTGGGGTTCTCGTGCCTTCTGTTGTTGGGGTCTTGGTGAGCCCTTTGATCTGGGCTGCCGGACTGCGGTGTTTCCCTTGCCTGCAGGGCACGTCTGATGGGTGCCTCCCTCGCCTGGAATATGAGGGCTTCTGAGGCACACGGGCGATTCAGGCCGTTGCTGTGCGCTCAGCGCACGTGAGCCTGTGCTGCTGGCACCCGTTGCTGCAATTGGAAAAGCATGTGGTCAGAGTGCTCACCCGTCGGTCGCGCCGCGAGGTATACTCGCTTCCGGGAGCTTGTGCGCCGGTGTTCGCCCCTCCTGCTCTCTGTCCCACGTGTGTTCACCGCCGCGGCCCTCGTTGTGCCTTTTCGCGCTGCGCGCGCGTTCGCTCGTGGGGGTCCGTGGGCAGGCTACAGCTGCTTCGTTGTGCGCTGCGGTGCCATCGATCCCACCTTCGTTGCCAGTGTAGCGACCTTGCGCGCAGCAGGCCTGCGATGTCGCAGGAAGAAAAGACAGACTCGGAGCTCTCAATCATACGTCTGCTTTATTCCCCTGCTATTACAGAACTCCCGGATCCCGCCCCCCATGCGTCACTTCCCTTTCCTTCCCCCAGCCCGCCCCCCATCGTCATGGAGACGTCAACGTGACATCAGGGATACTCAACCAAAGTAAAATCCGCAACAACAGAGAATGGGCATTATTAAAATCTTACTTGCATTTTATATAGGATACCTATATATGCAAAACCTGTCAACTTGCACGGCCTAGTTGTCTCATATGTGTTATCCACATGTCTTGGTCGATGACCATTAGTTCTGACCAATTGCGGGTCAGCAAATGAGAATACACGCTATTTTAGAGCTTAGCAGTGTCTTCAGTCTAAAAAGAAAGTAGTGATTGACTAAAATGACCCACATGATTAGCACGTGACTAAATGCATAACGTTTAATACGCATAATGCCATTAGTAAAACAATGTGGGAGCAGGTGGTGGCAAATATACGTGAGAACAGATTACATACAGAATGGCAGATGGGTAACTAACAACAACAGGTATTTTATTCCACCAAGAGGCTCGGATTGACGTCTGATTCACAACGAGATCCCAGCTCGAGATGTGGAAGATTTCACTCAGAACATCAGGTGAAATTAGCCCTTTTGTTGATCAGTGCTCAGCTACATTTTGATGGCATATCTGGCCTCTGCGGCATCTCTTTTTTATACCCTGTGATAGAACAGCAGTACAGTTGGTAGATAAGGTAGGCATGAGGGACGCATAGACAAATAGGGTCAACAATAAAATACACAAGGCCCTGTCAAACCCCCTAACCCTTTCAGTCTAATCTCCCGCTTTTGTCACCCTCCACCCCTCTCCAGATGGCCAAAGGCCTGGAAACGCAGAACAAATGCTGTATTCCATTGACTTGCCAGTGGAATATGACTTCCATTTTCCACTGGTGTGATATCATAGCCGAGGTTACAACAGTTAGACAGATCATTAGCCACTAATAGTGTTGTATGTAAGACATACAAAACAAATTACATTTTGGGAAACATAATTTGGAGCTATATCCATGCTGTAATGCTTGCAGACTTCATAAAGGGCTGCCAGATATCTACCCTACATATTTGCTCCAGAAAGACATCTCATTGTAAAGCCAAATGTGTTGCTTTGCATTTGGTACCATATTATAAGAAGGAAAAAGCTTGAATCTATAGCACTGATTGTCACAATGGATGGTCCAAAACCATGTACGGTCAGGTACTTTATTGTACAGTGAAGATATCATGTGCACATCTCTTTTAAGTCTTTGAGAGGCTCTGGGGAGCATGGATGTGCACCTACCATGCACAGTTTTATCTGGAGTATGTATATATGGGGACTGTCCAGAGCCAAAAAATTGGTACATTAATTCCACAGAGTTAATGCAGAAAAACCTACACCTTGAAAGCAGGAAGCTAGCAATTATAGGGAGAAGGCATCTCTGTTTGAGACATGGGCATACAGCCCAGTATGGCATTCCATCATCCACCCAAGTCCCAAATATGATAGTGATATAGTTACAAGACGGAGGAGTAGCATAATGGCTCAAAAGGAATTACCACACACATATGCCCTCTAAGATGGAGGCTCTTCACACACGCTCCTCCCACACTTGATAATGATACAAACCAGAGCCTGGGGAGTAATGGTAGCGAACCCATGGACATTTCCACACAGACCTATTCCTCACTTGCCCCTCCCTATACAGACAATGGATCAAGAGAACCTTTAATGGATAACAGTAGCAGCACGAAGGGGAAGCATAGCACAACCGAGAAAAACAGAGACACCACTCAGGAGCAAGAACTTTGTTCAATCACTGTCACCGATCACCCACAAAGGACGCAAAAATGACTGCCAAGCTTGAGGAACAATTCATGGAAATTTCACATAGATGAGAAATACTCTGAATTCCCCTATAGAGCTGTGAATGGACACCATCCTTTCCACCTGACTTCAGTATGGAAGTGTAACCTTTTCAACCTTCAGTCAGTTCCACAGAGCTCATCATAAATCCTAATTACAAGCTTAGAGCTAGGTATAAGAGCTGAGGGGAAATCACATAAGGCATAAGAAGATACATCTAACAGGTATCAAGAAGGAATAACAGATCACCATACACAATGTGTGAGATAAAGGCGACCAATCCATTAGAGATTAGCTTGAGCAATCAAAATAATCAGTCACCCTATAACCAGGCCCTCATCCTGGGATCTATTTCATGCTCTTGACTGTTGAAGACTGCCTGAGAAATGGCTGTTTTTTTGGGCTGATGTTGTGCAGCTTTCAATGGCTCAGATTATGATCATGATGTGAGAGCTCACAGCCCACCTCTGCCCCCACCTAGGAGCTGCTCCCCCACATTTTTAATTGGGGGATTCACCAATCGCCCCCCACCCGATTCCCTTTGCTCCTCTAACCCATTCCTTTAGAAACTCTGTTAATTTGAGGCCAAATTTGAGTTTTGTTCTTTTGTCAGAAATTATAAAAAATTGAATAATTAATAACGTTTTGAAGCAATATGCCAAATGTTAATGGCACACCCAGGTATGCATCTCTGAACATTGATTCCAATAAGCATGGTTTCATTGAAGTGCTCTCAAAAGTATTAAGATTAGTTTGCGGCCTTCACTTTTTTAATGATTATCTATAAATGTGGACACCCAATGAAGATTTGTGGTGTGTAGTCAATGGAAGTGTTGGGTAAGCTAATTGAAGGCTCAAGCCAATTAAATAGCGTGACATAATTATGACATAATATGGGAATCATTTCACTATAAAATGCAGGGGGAGATAATGAGGGGATTCTGACTCTAGAAAAGATGCCGGGAAGAAGAGCAACTACCCCCTTAAGTGTGTGCTGAATATGGATACCATCTGGAAAATTGGGCCTCGTTCATGAACGGCGACATGGGATTCTGAAGAAGCTTATCCTGAAAGCAACCTCCCTTTTGTGAAAAAGGAAAGAAAGGACCAGGAGGGCCCTGAGAAGGAGATTTCTAATCCACGAGGATATCCTGGCTCCACACCTCAAAAGAAAAATGTCAAATGTGAGTACCAAAATTCCCCAAATGTGTCTGATTAAGTCCCCTGGAATTCTTGTCTTGATTAGTACCTCTGGTGCAAGGGAACTGGTGGTTGTCACTAGGGGGTGCACTTTCCAAATCGAATACCTTAGTGTGATAGTCACTAAATGCACTATGCCTCTTGCTATATTCTGGAAATATAGTGGAGGGGAGCTCCTACGGGACCATCAGCGTGACAGTGTTGCAATGGAAAAGGTGGGTGCATTGAGCACTTCTGTTAATTTTATTTCCCCCATGCAGGCACTGACCACTGTTGCTGCTCCCACAGGGGTTGATATACAATCGCTGCAAACTGATTATGTACTGTCCAACAATGCTTGCAATACAGTGGGAGTTTATGGACAAGTGGAAGCAAAATCACCCTCTTCCATTTGGGATCCGCTGATTGATTTGGCTCAGTCTTCTCCCAATCACGATGTTGAAGGGAAGGTCTCATCACCCCCAGGCATCAGGGAGCCAACCATACATGCTTTCCAATGTCCTCACAAGGTGCCTTCCAACAAAGATATATCATGCGGCGACAAGCTAAGTACCAATTGTAATTTAGGACCAGTAACAAAACACGCAATGGAACTGAGATGTATGTTGCCTAATACAAGGTCACTTATGAGGCACCCTACGGAGGTAGCAGATTACGTATTCAGCCACTAAATTGAGCTATGTGTCATTATGGAATCATGGAGACAAGATGCTGCTGTTTGCTCCCATATGATGGCGGTACCGGCTGGTTATACTATTTTTTATACTATTTTAAGAACTGACCATTTGAATGCAAAAGGTGGGGGAGTTGCGCTCCTGTATAACCAAGCCCTACAAATTTAGACAATAGAGAATGCTCTGTTCCCGGAATGTGAGCTGTTGTGGGCTAGTTTTGAGATTGACCTTAACACCACAATCAAAATCTTCCTGATATATAGACCACCACAGGGTATGCCTAACTTTTTGACTCATTTTAAGAGTCTTATGGCTCCCAGTCTTAAACCTAAAGCAAAAATTCTCACCATGGGAGACTGCAATTTCGGGATCCTTGATGACTCAGATTTGTCATTATGATGGTCAAGAACATCAACATATTTCCCAACCCACTCAAAATAAAGGGAGATTTCTCGATTGGGTTCTGTCACAGAACATTACCATTGGGGACATGCATAACACAATGAGTGCCTATCGTCAGACCATCATCTCCTGGGTTGGAATATGTGCAGTCCTTCCATCATTAAAATCACACAAGAGAAATGCTGGTTTTCTTACAGGAACCTTCGTAAGCTTACACCTGCTGCAATGGCACCCTTCATTGTCCCTATCACTGATAATCTGCCCAACCTACATACTGCTGATGAATCGGCAGCTGCCTATGGTAGAACTATAGAAATGGCCATTAACAGTGTGGCTCCTGTTAAGTCACGCCTAATGAAATAACGACACGATAAAAAGTGGTATTCGCCAGACGTCAAGTCCCTTAAGAATGATAAAAATAATGCCCTTAAACAATGGGAAAGAACCAAATCCAACGAGTACAAGTCTACTTATTTGCAGATAGTTAGGGTACACAAGATATCCATCTCACTGTAAAAAAACGACTATAATCAACATATCCTGGGGGCTGCCTCCAGCTCTAAAGAGCTGTTCGGAGTGCTCAGAGAGCTTGGAGACCATTCCATTTTACATTATCAATGACACCAACTGGTGTAATTACATCCAAAAGGCTTTTCTGGACAAATGAAAAAAACACCCAGGCTACTATCTGTAGTGAAAACGGCTGCGGCAATAAAGAACACAATGACCTGGCAGTGTCTTATACAAACAGTATTCGCCCTGAATTCTTTTTTCAACCAATATCAGAGCAGGACCTCACTGATGTCCTTGGTAGTTCAAACCAACAAATTGTAAAGGGGACATATGTGCAGTCATTGCGGTGAAGTCTTGCGCCCCAAATCTGGTTCCGCTTATCACTAAATTCGTGAATGCTTCTTTTAGGGAAACCACTTCCCCATTGACATTAAACGGGCATGGACTTTGCCTTTGTTAAAAAAAATAATACAAAAAAAACTCCTAGGATTCTAGCATACCAGGTCACTAGTGTCCCATTTCTTATGTCCCCTATCTGCTCAAAATACTGAATAAAGTGGCACATCTGCAGATTGGGGCCTTCTTCTCTGGACATGATATTCTGGACTACAAAGAATCAGGATTCAGATGTGCTAGTAGCACTGAGTCTATCTAGCTCAATTTAGAAACCGACATATTTGGATCATAGAGAGTGGACATACTGCTCTGCTTGTGCTACTGGATCTCTCTGTCGAATTTGACCTGGTGGGTCACACAATCTTGGTGATGAGACTCCATAACACATCTCATTTCTTCTCAGCAGCAGCCAAATGGGTGAAATCCTTTTCGACGGAATGTAGGGCTAGTTTATTTTTGAAAGATGCCCGGGCGGATGTGTTCACTGTCACCTGTGTGGTCCCGCAGGGCTCGTGCATGTCACCCACACTTTTTAACATCTTTACACTCCCTCTGTTTGAACAACTAGACAGGGCAGGCATCACATATGCAAATTTCGCAGATGACACACAGTTCCTTGTCCCCCTCACTGGGGACTATGTCACTGCTTCTACTACATTGAGTTCCACATCTGAGAACTTCAAGACATGGATGCAAGCTAATAAGCTTCCTCTGAATAGTCGTAAAACAGAACACATGGTCTTGGGCACCACAACACAGTTTTAAAAGCTTATCTCAGACTATAAATCCTTCAAAATTGAAGGTTGCAGCATTCCCACCCAGTCCAAAGTCAAGAAACGTGGAGTTATACTAGACCAAAAACAGATTATGAAAGGACAAGTCAACAGGTTTACATCCGGTTCATGTCCTCACCTGAAACGGCTGGCTCAGCTACGCCCCTTTCTTTTCCCCACAAATTGTGCCACTATTGCAAGGGCAGTTGTAGGAGCTAAACTGGACTAATGTTCCAGTCTATAGCATGGTATCACTAAACACGATCTTACTCGCTTCCAGGTTGTACAAAACAGTGCTGTACGCATCATTGAGAGCCTACACATTACTGACCACATTTCCGTGGCTAGGAGAGCTCTACACTGGCTTCCTGTTTGCAGTAGAATTACTTTTCGTGTTATATGCATTACGCATAAATGCCTTTTTGTGCCTGCACCCAAGTATTTATCTACCTGTATTTCGCCACTGACAGCTCGCAGAGCTTTGAAATCTAACAGCAGCAGCCTTCTGGAGGTACCCAGCACCAGACTTTCTTATGTGGCTCATAGACCCTTCAAGCATGCAGCCCCACAGATCTGGAATGCTCTCCCACTCGATCTGAGTACATGTGCCTCACTCACACTTTTTAAGCAAAGGCTGAAAACTGTTCTATTTGCTTAAATTCCTGTTGACTCCTCTTTCCTTATTGAGATCCTTACTCACTTTTTTTTTACATGTTGTATGTCCTATCTCAGCACTCCTATGCCTCTGGACCTGCGTCTATGTGCTCTATAAATGAATTAAATATATAAATAAATATGAAGGCCATTTGAGACTTGATTGTGTATAGAAATCATAGCATTTCTGCACATATAGGGAGGGGTTGATACGTTATTATTGTTAGGAAGAGACTAGGCTATTGTAGTTTGCTAATGAGAGTTGCATCCTGATTTCATTATATTTGAAGCCGAAGGAGAGTACATTCAAACATACACAAACCGTTTCCCAGTGCTGACAAAATGTACCTCAATGCCATCACAGATATATTCGATATCAGACCATAGTTTGAGGGCCCGCACCATGGCTTAATGAAGATATGTTTGATGATGTGTATTCTGTGAAGGCCATAGCTATTTATTAGAAAAGCGGAGACAGAGCAAGATCAATTGAGTCATTTCTATTTCCATAAGCATAGTGGAAATGTAAATCCCACGAAACCCCTCATTTAGAAATTGCACAGTGATATTCTTACATAATTCAAAAGGGGATAGGTATTTGTATTTTTTCAAAACAATTTGAAAAACATTCTCTCGGGTGTGGGCGGATGAGCTGAAATTGTGTGCATTCCAAATTGGTACAATGCTGAAAAACGCAGGAAACCCCACGCTCTGGACCAGGGTATTACCATACCAGTGTATATTGAAAAATTGTCCAGAGGACTCTATTCAGATATTGCGTATCAAAAATATTTATTTCACTTGATACAAATTTACAAAGTTGAATCAATCTTGTATCAATCAATACTCCAAATCACATTTAGGTTGCAGGAAGAACAAGATTTAAAACATTGCAGATAACCAAACTCATTTCTGCAACAAACAATTCACTCATTTATCGACATACTTTCTCATACACACATCTGCATAAAACAATGCATTTACAAGAGTTTGTTTTATATGTGAAAAACCATTCAAAAGATCACATGAAGAAAATGTGAAGAACATTTCATAACATTTCAACAATTTAAGAACATGTAATCAAATATTGGAATGCATCTAGATGATATTTTTTTTTCCATTCATTGGATCACATCTCCAGCAGTCTTCGGTTTGCGACCGATTTGTGACGTGTTGGAATTATTTAATCCATGTCCTCATCAGGGATTCCTAAATTGTATACCGAATACCCAGCCACTGGTACCATGGACACAAAGAAATATACCTGGAATGGAGTGTCTGTGAAAGTGAAACAAGGATCTCAGAAGTAGGAAGGAATCATGTTTCGCTACCACTTGGTAGTGCCGCAACCGATATTCTCATAAATGTGCAGCATGAGATGACTATAATAGCCTAAAGTGACTCTTGTAAAAGAAGTGCATGTTCCAGTTTCGTTGCTCTCCAACAAAAGTCGTATGTGACTCACGCATCTATTCCGAAAATACACGTCCTTCGTCCTGGCGGTTGCAATGCCGTCTCCATGTATTTTTTGTGTCCTGGGTACCACACATGGGAATGACACACACATGTTAGCACTGCACATCATTATATATCTATAATGGAGTATGAAACCTGAAAAAGTTCTTTGATTCCAGCATGTATTGGTGTCATTGGGGAAAGAAAGAGATTTGTAAATTGACAAACATGTGCCTGACAAAGTCTTGTGTGGGGACGGAATGCATGGCAGCACTTCAGTTAGCTTTCCCCCTTTTTGCACCTGGCTGTATATTTTTGTTATTATGCTGGACGAATTTAGTATGAAATAAAAAATTGTAACTGCACTTTTGCACTTTATATAGAATGTGTCCAGGTGATGTCTGGCCCCCACAATGTCTGTAAGAACGGCATGGTGTTGGGCGATTGTTTTTGTATAAGCTCTGAATAACAATAGCCATTCTCATTACACTTCTAGCACTTGTTGTCAGTATATCAAAATCCTAGACTTCAGTTACCTTCGCGAGTAATGCAACAACTTTGCTTTTCCCAATGACACATGCATATGCTAGAATAAAGAACAGTTTTAGGTTTCCTACATCTCACATAAATATGGTTCTACGGATATTAGCATGTGTGCAGTTTATACTATGATTAGAAAAGGTTTTGGGTTACAGAAATAATGTTTTCAATTTAGAATGACAATTTAGAATGACCAGGCTATTTTGACCCACCTAATATGAGAAAATGGTTTTCAGATTGTATTGAACCAATAATAATATCCTTCCCCTTTCACATCACATATGAATCACACTGTATAATTTGAGACCATTGTATGGGGATGTACATGATTTCTTTAAGCTTGCTCTCATCTATAAATATTTGTTTACATATCTACAGCATCCACAGGCTGCTAATTATGAATAACTCCCTGTCAGGCATTGAAACTTGATTATAGTCTGAATGTTCAACTATGCCTGTGAAAAGAAGCAGGTTAATTGGGTTATGGTTTTAAAAGAGAGGAATGCCAAAATGCACAGAAATCAACGTATTTTGATCAGAAGTTTCCAAACCATTCCCGTTTTTCGGGACATTATTTTAGGGAAATCTCATACCCACCTTTGGTTATTCTTTAGAGGCATAAAGCTAGGAAAAATCCTTATCGCTTGCCTGGGGAGTCTCAGTCATAATCAAATTCCATTCTTCCCGTCTCCTTGTGGAAAGGAGTGATCCCCTGGAACAGGAGCCTTCCCTTCTGCAGCCCTTCAGTTGGTCCCCCTCTTTAATCCATCCAATAGGAACAGGTGGTTTCCTCTCCTTCAGCTCATCCCATTGTCAGCCTTTCTGTCCTCCGTGCTAGCACACTGTTTAAACGTCTAGATAATTCCCAATTTATGTGATAATTAAGTTAAATTATGTGATTGGCAATGGTATTTCATTGACCAAACTCATGCATAAACATCCCAACATCCCTACTAAATTTACACCCCCTGTCTCCATTGGATGCTTATTTGTTCTGTATTTGTTGTCAGAAAAGGTGGGACCAAAATGACTTTTAATACTTTTTAAAGAAATGTTGTCTGTCTTCCATAATGTATGACAGTAAAATGTCAATTTAAAACCAAGATGATTTTCAGAAACAGACATGTGGATTTGTGACACAACTGCTTGGCATATTGCTTCATAATGTAATTAAATATTAATGATGTTATTAATAATCAAAAACCTTATACAAGCAAATGTGTGTCAAAATAAGAGGTGTTTTTGATCTTTAAACTCACGTTCATGTGTCTAGGTCATGCCATTTAAAAGGTAGGAGTAATATTCACTTTCTTCATGCAAAGTCAATAGTAATTATATGCTGCTTTAAATTCTAGGTGACTATACATGCCTAAACGTGCCCTGCACTTTACTCTAAAGTCCTCTGGTAAAACAGATCCACTTTATGATTTAATTTTGGACCTGATTAATGAGTAATTTTAGTCAGTTGACAGGGTTCATGGTTCTCAGTGCATTAGTCCAACACACATATCCTACTTTATAGTGATCAGGGTAAACAGGTAGCCAACTAATGCACTATGTGGCTTTTGAAGCTGACCATGAAACAGCATAGACTCCAAACATCTGGTAATTAACTATCTAAATCTCTCATGGGAACATAGATTCTATTGCTCTGGTATGCCACTTTAATTTCATAAGAATATTGCCTGGAAGAAGACTTCCAAAGATGGGAGGGATTTTGTTCCTAGTTAAAAGTTGGGTCAATTGGAAGCCAACACAATTTCAAGCTGAATCAAAAATTGTTACACACATAACATAATTACTGCTTTTCTTCTCTTCATTTAAATTGTATCACTTTTACCACTTTTACATTCAACATTACTTCACATCATTTAAATGAAATACATTGCAGAATATAATCCATTTATCAATTATCTGTGCTCCTGTTGAAAAATAAATAGTTTAGAAAATCACTAGTGAAGGCATTGGCTGGTGTATTGTTTGTCATAAATAATTCCACAGTGATGGCTGGGTTCATTTTCTTACTGCCTCAAATGTGCACACTTGGGCCTTGGTATTTTTGGTATTTCTAGTGCCATTTTGGGAGACTCAGTTCTACATAAATAGAGATACCACTTAAGGTTATTCAAAATTACTAAGTGAAATGTACTCAACGGCACAATATGGCAGGTGTTATCTCACAGTTATGCAAATGACTACTTGCATCCCTTATTTGCCCCTTGTCGTGGTAGCGAGGGATAACATTATGAATTTTATTCTGGCTGCTCTCTCACTTGAACTTGAAACAATCTCCATTGGTCTTTTTTCTCCAAACACTTTAGCCATATGCATTACAGTTACAAGGAGGAACACAGTTTGCAGTTTTCGGCATTACTTTGCTTTAGAATAATAGTCTTCGGTTTCATTTATTATGACACAGATCTTCCACCCAAATCGCTTTCTCCCCCTGCCCATTTGTCCTTGTCTTCACATGACCTCTTGGGAGAATCTGCTATTTAATTTTTCACATAGGTCTGTCCCAATGTCCAATTCCTTTAATTAAAGCCTTTAGCCCCCCACCTTGTCCCTTGTGAATGTTTGTATGTTTTTTTGGCTGTGTACCATCTCTGCTGGCTGCTCGCGTTGCCCTCCTATTGCCTAGGGAAGCCATTCCCATTGCTGGCGATCCGCAGGCCATCAAGGAAGTGAGGGCTGTGTTCATCCTTGCCACTTCAGCTCATGCAGGCTCTAACTGGAGATTAACTCTATTCTGGGATGGCAGTCCATAGGAAATCAGAGAGAACTTCTGCCAGAAATGAGGCTGCAAGGTATGGTGCAATAGGCTGTGATACTCAGGTTACTGGTATGTCCGGCACACTTAAGGGGTTCAGGGACTGGGGCAGTCCCAACTCCCTCACTTCACCTCTGGAGTAGGACCACCTCTGGCATACACCCTGGTAGGCTGCCTTCCTAAGTCAGTAGGGGTCCCCATTCCTCCCTGATAAGGTAAAGTTCCTGATCCTGTCACAATTAGCACATTTTGAAGGTAAATTGGGGAAATGTTATTGGGGATGCCTGGTTGAATGCATACTCATGTGCAATGTGGTTGAGATTAATATCTGAAACATGAACACTTGAATTTCTTGCTAAAAGTATTATAAATCTTTGGGGTGCACTCATTGATTGAATCATGCATAACTTGCTTGAGTATAAAAAACTGACACACGTGAGCATTTGATTTTCTTGACACATGTATTAGCTTACTTCGGGGAAAGGGTAAATGTCTTTCTTTGGGCTATGTTGGTAAACATCTTCTTGCAGGATTTTTCTTATCACTCAAGCATTAGTATCAGTGGCAGAGTTATTCGACGTGTGACACAACACACCAAGTGCCTAGACAGAGGATGGTTTAGCTCTAGGGTGACTTAACGGAATGAATGCTAACACATGACATGGTTAAACACAGGATCTGACACACAAGGGCAATTGAATTGTTTTTCAAAGTTATTACCACACATTTGGGGGAGGGCAAACGTCTTTACAGCCTGCTGTTTGATTACATGCATTCTCATACATGACATGGTTGAGGCCATATACACCACACTTTAAAATATTGTTAAATTTGTTGGCACACTTTGTGGGAAGCACAAACTAGTTTGGTGTGCACTGGTTGACTGAACATGTGCTTTTCACAACTTGGAAGAGTGCAATAGCCGGCACACATGAGAACTTGAATTTCTTGTCAAATTTATTAGTACAGTTTGAATGAAGAGTGAACGTCTTTGGGGAACATTGGTTGAGTAAACACATGCCTTGGGTGACTGCAGCAACTGACACACGTGAGCAGTTACATTTCTTGTCAAATGTATTATCACACCTTCTGCAAAGGAGCAACATTGCTGAGAAGAAATTGTTTGCAGAGTCTTGCAATTGAGGCCAGGTTTAAAATGTAAACACACAGAAAGGCTGAGTTTTGAAAAACACACTCAGAGCTAACAACATCTGAGTTATGTTTGGAAGTAATCAACAACGCACAATATGTCCTCAATAATAGCAGTGAAACGTGGGGGAGGCATGCAACTGTTTGATGTTTTACAGCATTAACAGCTGCTTCTGCAATTGGGTAGCATCATATTAAAGCAAGAATTAGAGCAGAAGTAGTAAATCAAACCTGGCGACAAGAACTTGGAGAATGGAATTTTATTTTTGAGGTGACCACTAGTTCTTTTAATGTCATTTCTGGCATGGCTGACTTCACTAGTGCCATTCCGAAGACCACCATCCTTAACCTCTGAGTCTGGCACAAGTCAGAATGGTTCCGATCATTCCATGTGTTAACAGACCAGGGAATGCATCCACATTTTGCTGGGTTTTGTTGAGAAGTCAGGAAAGGAGATACCCATTGAATCTGTTTTGGAAGGAGATGTTCTTATTGATGTGTCTTTGCTGTAGATCAGGGGCTGTAGGACTAGGGTGATTTACCCATGCTAGTGGTGCAGAATGCAGTATGGCACCAACTCTGGGTCCCCATCCCACAATTTCCACTACCTTGATCATTTAATCTGATGATGGCCATTTTGGTAGTTTTTCATGTGGTAAGTTTGGTGATGATGACCCTCAAGACATTGAGTATAGCCCACCTTAACACAAGTGAAGATTTAGACATATATCTGAGAACACCGATACCAAATCTAACCCACTGTTCCAGTATTCGCCTAAGGTACTGAATGAGTAAAAATCAAACCCTGAAAGACCACTTGCCAGCACAACCCCTGCATGTGTTCCGTGTGTAGATATTCCAGAAAGCATGCAGTCTCTTTCTGGCATCTATTCAAAGCCCCTGAAGTATCGTTTGGGTAGTTTGTCATCAGGCAATGACAGGCCCAACCAAGCCACCACGGTTACCAGTGACACGTGTTTGCATTGTGCAACACTATGTTTTAACTCCTCTTACTCTGCCTAATAATCAATGTCAACTGACTATGTGGCTGTATGAGTGCATTGGGTCACCTTCCCCTCTAGTGGTGACACTGGTGAGTGAGAGATGTACTGACAGAAGCATTGTGTGTCTGCCCATGAGCAACTCTGTACATTCAAGTCTTAGATGACAGGAGCACATGATGAGGGTGGTGACAGATTTATTAAGTACACAACAGCTATCATTCGACTTTGTGGCAGTGGACAATGGCCCCAATTGCATATCTTCCCAAAGGCTGGGAAACACAATGAACATTGCATGCTTTCCACAGTTTCTCCATCTTGTAGTGAGACATTTTGTCAGTGATTCTGACACTGTTAATGAAATGCTTACCATGACGATCCATCTGGGGTTTCTTCTTCTTCCATGCCGGGAGTGGCTGCACTTGTGGCAGTGCAGCTTGATGCTTGGGCTATCATTGTTAGGTCATTTACTTTAATCTTCATGGACCGGCTGGTGAACTGCTGGCATGCATTATAAATTGAAGTGCAGAGGTGTGCTGCGCTGTTTTTTTTCTCTTACCCTGGGTGGCTGTCACACGGGTGGGCTGGTGTGCTGGGGCGCTCCACGAGGTCGCGGAGGTAGGGGTTGGTGTTGACCCAAAGTAATTGCTCAGAGGGAATCCAGCGCTGGCATGACACTACCGTGCTAGTAAAGCAAATGCTGTTCTTGGGGTAGCTTCCCACAGCAATGTTTTTGTTAGTGCCTGTTATATATTGATCTGCACTTACACTTTACAATTATGCCGTCCACCAGGACTAATAAAGCTAAGGAAATGCGTGGACCATTGGCTAAGCCACTACACTTACCCAATATGGCTTACATGGAGCACTCTAAGGCGTCCACTCAGAGAAAACTAAGATCATGGCAGGCACCCTTCGGGTATGGTACTCCTCCCTTCCACAGTGAGCTGGGTAATAAGAGGGTGGCTGAGGTTATGGCTAAGAGTATCCATAGAAGACACCAGTTCCTTAAAGAGAGGTCTGAAGATGAGCATGGTTTTATTCAGGTCTCTGCTATGAGCAGATTGGAACTTGATAGTGAGGACAAGTTGTGAAACATTTTTTTAGCTTCTCCTCCTGGAGGAACATCTATTGGTACTCCTGCAGGAGGTATTATAACATTTTCTTCGGTTATGGATTTGGCTCTGCAGCCCCCCTTGAAATCTATGGATGATGTTATTTCTGAGTCCCTTGGACAAGTCCAGCCAACCAATAAGTTTTCGGAGGTCGGCCATTTTCAGGCCGTAAGTTGGTTGTGTATTAAGAAGAGGATTATCTATGATCTTAACCAGTGTGTGACTGACTTAGATTTGTGCCGATGGGCAGACTCTTCAGATACGTTTGTCTCACAGATGCCCCCTGATAGGTCTGATACGAAGAGTCAAACTGATTGGATTAATATACAGGTTCCTCCCAAAATGGTGGAGACCGCTGTGTCAAACTGACCCGACGGATGATAACATCGTGGTTACCTCTCCTGGAAAAGGCAAGGAACATCGGTTGTCTCTGGCTCGCCTTACTTTTGATGTGGCATTTATTTGTGTACCTGTTGACCTTCCTCCCACTGCCATATCGCCAGTGCAAACATCTTCGGACTTGGCTGCCTTGAAACGCAAATTAAAGATTCTCTGCAAGGTGTGGACACACGTTGCAAAACATCCCAAATGCTGCAGATTGCTGACCCACACGAAAGAGCTTTTATTATGGATCACTGGAATGTCATTATTAATAATGTGGCCAAATCAGAAAGGTATGAGACCAGGCAGGCATTGCAGAATATGGTCCTGTAATGAATGCACACAAAAGTAGGTCAGGGTTGTATAAGGTGGAAAATTCGAATTCCGGAATGGTGTTCTGAAGCTAACACAGACTTTAACATCATTGGTTGTGGTAGGAGCAACTTGCCTGCTTTTTTGAATAGGCTGCAATTGGTCACTGGTGTCTAAGATGAGAATTGTCCTAGACTGAGGTTTTTGCTTTGGCTTTAGTTCATCTCTCTACTTTGAGTTCAATGCCCTTCACTGTCATATTTGTGTTTGTTATTTGTTGTTTTGACTTTTGTCTTGAGCGCTTCTATGCGATAGGCTGTTGTTCCCGCTCTATATAAATAATATAAAATAAAAAGAAATGACACACATTATGTGCTTTCTTTTCAGGTGGTTATGCAGCGCCAGAAATGCGTCTGTAGTTGTATTGTAGGTACAACGCAAACTCCCACACCAGCAGCTAAATTGTAAATATTGTATCTACTGTATGTATAGTTTTATACCTGTTCACTCATACCATACTGTAAAGTATCCCTGTACCTTGTATTACACTGTATTTTGTATCTCCCTTATATATACCTGTAGCCTAATATGTACCTGCAACCTAAATCTCTGCAAGCGCCCAGATGCCCGAGGGCCCGGTGCGCTCTATAAATAAATAAACAATACAATACAATACAAAAAGGTCTGCGACAACTGGTTAAAACTCAGCCTTGCATATACTCAGATACCTGATATAGCAAAGTAATGCTGTAAGTAACTAGAGCAAAATTCATAGTCAATAATTGGGTGAGGCCTGCTTCATACCAATTCAGTGGCAACTCATGCACAATCTCTGTTCGGTGGTATAGCCCTTTGATCAAGCCACACTTTATGTGAGACATAGCACTTTGTCAGTTAGTGAGATTCTTCCAATCATATAATTGTTGAATATTATCTCGCCCCAAAAATAAAAGAAATGAAAACACAGGTGAGTCAGGCATTGTGCAGCAGCTGGTGGGAGGATTGCTGTCAATCGTTCATGATTATGCATGCACAGAAAGCAAGATAGAAAACATTGAACATCTTTTGGTATCATTCACTGACCTCCACGTGAAGGTAAAAAGACTGTGGAGAGTAGGATGACACATCGACAAAATGTTGTTGAAATGTACGAAATCGCACTCAAGAGGAATTTGTAAAGCTGATGTATGGCATCTGATAGCCTCCTCTGGCTACGTGCAACTATATGGGGTGCAGGGAAATCTAATGTAGCGTGTACACCCGTCAAAAACAGCGGTCGAAGTGTACAAAAAGAAGTAGTGGAACTATGTTCCCTGCTGGTCTGCCCTGCTCTCCACAAACCCCATCCCTGCGCCCCCTCCCAAGCACAATGTAAACCCCCAAACAAACTCACCTGCTATTTATGGGAATGCGCAGTCAATGCACTGAAGTGCAAGCTTCAACTTTTTCTATGCACTTTTATTTTAAAACTAAACCATTCCAGAACGGTTTATTTTGAAAATAAGAAATATAGGAACAGTGAAACTTAAAAATAAAGAGTATGGGAACACCGCTCCCGCCCACTTCGACCTCTGGTCACAAACACACACACATCTGGGATACACTTTCTGTTTCTGCATTCTTCAACATGTCTGGGCCAGGCTGTAGAACATGTTGCGCAACATGCACAAATGTTGGGTGCATGTTTGAATGGCACACGCCAGTTCAGAAAGGACATTGGAGTATTAGTTCTCCAATCTGTCTCCATGGCCAACAGTACAGAGTTGTGTTGCCATAGACAGCTCAAGTGCAATTGGAACATATTTACTGTGCTGCTGGAACAATTGTCTGAACACAGGAGAAGTCTCACCGTACTTCATGTCAAACAACTGACATTGAGTGAGGGCGCTGTTGCGCACATCCAAGATGGCCGCCTAGCGTAGGAGCTCCGGTTCGGAAAGAAATCCTTTACAAAATTAATCCGGTCAGCAACGTCCCAAGCTCGAAAAGTCGGCACACCATGGTAGCAGAAGCTACGCTGCACATGCCGGTGTAAAATTGTGTGAAATCGGAGCCGGGGTGCTGAGAAATCCTGCGTTGCAGATTCTGCGGTTGGTGGAGGCCTGCGGAGCCACCTGAGGGCTCCGCGTACGCCCGACTGAAAGCTGAGGTGGGGGAGGAGCGCCGCACGACCTACGACATCCTGCCCAGGAAGAAGGGAGAGGGTGAGAGTTTGGCCGCCAGAGACGGCGGACCTAGCACCCCTGCCCGCGATCGCCCTCTGAGATCCGCTTGAGGCGACGGGGGCCCTGCATGAGCTGGAGGAGGGTCTCGGAAGAGTTGGATTGCCTCGAGGCTGCGGGGCTGCGGTGGCCGCTCGGCCCAGCTCCCGCCCTGTGACTCGTTGCGACACTGTCCGTGGCTCTGCGTGGGCCGTGACCTCCTCCATATCGGGGGGACTGTGGCTGTGGCGTGGCCGGGCCTCGACCCATGGTGGAGTCGGAGGTGGATTGTGCCCCCCACCAACAGACGCGAGCCGGCCCCGGGGGACCCCCCCCTCTCGCACCAAGTAAGTTGCCACGAATTACGGGGAGAGCCCCGCATCAGGGAAGGAGGAGGATCGTGGTGGCCGTGATAGAGGGAGGCCATGCTCAGTAACTGGGACTGCGACCTGGGCCCACTGTACCTTGCCCCACCCGGCACGGGGGCAACAATCCTACAGCACCCTAAGCTGCTCCAGAGCACCGCCCTATACCACCCTGGGATTTTTCAGCGCATTATAGAGGCCCATCAAGAGATATCTGGGCGAAAAGGCATACATCCCTAAGTAGGCGGAAAATCCACCGTGACCACAGACCCTACACCGCGCGGCGCGGCAAAGCTGCCGAGTGGTGCTTGAGCACAGCAAGAGCCCCTTTTGAGGCCCTTCTACAAAAGGATACCCACTCTCCACACCTGTGCCACATAGCAGTACACGGGGCGAAAATACGTGGGGGAACACAATCCATCCTACCCTGCAGGCCGAACCACATGGGGCGCACTGAGAAGAGGGGGGCAGGTGGGAAGAAGATTGGCCCAATGGACACCTTCACTAGCTTGCAGCCGCAAGAAGCGGCTAGCGGGGAGCCACAACTACCTGATGGGCAGAAAGCCAACCCGATAGAACGCCTAGCTACGCTGGTTCAGAATGGATTCATGGCTATGAACGTAAAACTAGATGATATAGTGGCAACAATCGGATCCTTGAAGGCACGTGTTGAAAAAGAAAGCGTGCGTGTTACGGAAGCGGAGAACAGGATAAGTGCAAGCGAGGACAGGATACTACAACACAGTCGAGATATAGCTTACCTCCAGACAGAATTACACAAAACCCAAAACAAGTGTGAGGACCTTGAATCAAGATCCCGGAGAAACAACATCCGGATTGTCGGGGTATCGGAAGAGTTTGGCAAGGGCCTCATGGAGAGACAACTTGAGGCCTTGCTGAAAGACATCCTGGGCGCTGACTCCTTCTCAGATCACTTTTTGATTGAAAGAGCCCATCGCACCCTAGCACCGCTTCCGGAACCAGGAGCTCCCCCTGGAACTATAATAGCACGCCTCCTAAATTACCGAGACAGAGACACTATGCTCCGGCTGTCGAGAGAAAAAGGTACCTTACGTTTTGAAGAAAACAAAATCCACATATACCCGGACTTCTCGACCAACGTGTAAATGCAAAGGAGATCATATGAAGGGGTGAAAAGGCAGCTGCGTATGCGAAATGTGCCCTATGCCCTCATCTTCCCGGCGAAAATGAGAATACAACAAGGGGACAGGCCCACTTCTTTGAGAACCCCACAGATGCCATGTCGTACGTGGAGTCTTCCTTCCCTTTACCCCCCGGAGACCGAATGGCAAACCAAAATGCTAGTCCATAACTGAGAGGTGAGAGGCGAGACCCGACGGAGAGGAGGGGAGGCTAAGGCTTGACTACCTGCCATTTGGCGAGAAAATAAAGTAATTGGGAGGTATGCAATGGTGACAAGCTGAACAAAAACTGTTGTTTTTCCGGGCCATGAGCCCCAGTCTATAGCGCGCCAGATGGCTGCAATTAGTGACCCTCAGGAACGTTCCACATGTTTCAGGGACTGTTTATTGTGGGGCAGCATTGTCATGTTGGGGTTGATGATGTGGGTGGGGGATTAAAATATTGTAAGATTAAGCAAGGCGGGGGGAGTTCGGGAACTGGGACTCAGTTGGAGGAGTCTCACAAGTTAAAAAACGTGGTGACATTGCAACACATGGAACTATCCTAAATAACAGCAAGGCAAGAAATACAAACTGGGTATACAGACATGGCTAACTCTGTCAAAGCAGCCCGAGGGCTCAAATTGAAACTTCTTACTTGGAATGTCCGGGGGCTGAACAATCGAGCCAAATTGAGAAAAGTGGGAGCTTATATTACTCGACATCAGCCTCAGATTGTCATGTTACAGGAAACTCATGCGCTCCAGAAGGTTAATGCCGAGCTCTTGAAAGGGTGGGGTGTTCATAGGTATTGTACGGAATACTCCTCACAGGCAAGGGGGGTAATGACCCTGATTCACCCATCAGTTGGGTTACAGGTTGAGAGGAGTAAAATAGACCTGATGGGTCGCTATGTTATAGTTTGGGGAAACATCATGGGGGAAGAATTGATTTTGATAAATACGTATGGTCCAAATATAGACGACCCTGATTTTTACACAGATGGTTTACATAAGATTGGTGCGATTGGGGGCGAACAAATATTGTGGGGAGGAGACTTTAATACTATTTTAGACACAGTACTAGACCGCTCAACCTC
The DNA here is from genome assembly GCF_040938575.1 of Ambystoma mexicanum. Classification (NCBI taxonomy): domain Eukaryota; kingdom Metazoa; phylum Chordata; class Amphibia; order Caudata; family Ambystomatidae; genus Ambystoma; species Ambystoma mexicanum. The sequence goes on from NC_090928.1 coordinate 1,013,120,571, forward strand.
CACACACAGGAACCCCACGAAAACAGCTAACGCTCTACAACAAATCATCTCGCAACTGCAGCTGGTAGATGCCTGGAGGACACTGCACCCCCAAAAGAGACAGTATTCCTTTTACTCCTCAGTGCATGACACTGAGTCCCGTATTGACTACTGGCTGGTGTCAGCGTCTCTCATGCACCAAATTAATGAAAGCGAAATATTTCCTCGCACCCTATCGGATCACTCCCCTATTGGGTTAGACATGATACTAGGTAACCTTAGACCCCCGGTCAGAAGATGGAGGATGCCTTCTGACATATTTAAGGACCCCGCAGTAGTAGAGGAATTACATACCGAGGTAGATTTTTTTCTCGAAACCAATAGGGAATCAGTAAATAGCCCCGCGAAATTATGGGAAACATTCAAGGCATGGGTGAGGGGTATCCTGATATCCAAATCCACTGGGCTATTGAAAGTGGTTAGGAAGGAACTAGCGGAGGTTGAGAAACGGCTGGGGGAGCTAGAGCAACGATATACATCCTGCCATGAAGACAGCACCCTTGCGGACATTAATAGCAACCTACAAGAATTCAATAAACTAGCTAATAGGGAGTTGCTGTATATGGCCACTCCAGCCAGAGCTCGCCGATATGGCGAAGGTAATAAGGCGGGGCGACCCTGGCTAACCTGCTGAAAGTTAATAGAGGCCGCACCTTGATCTCTAGCATAATGGCGAGCGATGGCACAGTCCAAACGAGCGAAGAGAGTATTAATAGGGAATTTTCCCTTTTCTATAAAGAACTCTACGCTAATCATGATCTAAAAACACCCAATGACATCAAAATATACTTAGATAGTATCACACTTCCAAAGTTGATTGCTGAAAATAGTTCACTGTTAGACCAACCCATTACGATTGAGGAAATTAAGGAAGCAATTAAATCATTGGCCAACGGAAAAGCTCCTGGCTCAGACGGTCTGGGAATCGAATTATACAAGGTACTGAGCGAGGAACTTGCCTCGATATTTCTGTCCATGTGGGAGGAGGCCACAGAAGTAGGGACGCTGCCACCATCCATGAGAGAGGCCATAATTACGGGACTCCCTAAGCCCAGGCGTCCCCCCAACGAGATGTCCTCATACAGGCCCCTGTCCCTTATAAATTGTGACGCCAAGATATTTGCAAAGATTCTGGCCAATAGACTTCTGCCACACATGCAGTATTAATACACCCTGACCAATGCGGGTTCATCCCAACTAGATCTACAGCGCTTAACTTACATAGGCTGTTTGGTGTAATGGCCCTGATCAAACCGGAAGCCCAGGCGGTAGCTGTGTCCCTAGATGCTGAAAAAGCGTTTGACTCTGTGTCGTGGACATACCTGTTCATGGTAGTGGAAAAATTCAGGCTGGGCCCAAGCTTTCTGAACTACGTCAAGGTGTTGTACACTAACCCGGGAGCCAGAGTGTTGACCAACCATACTATGTCAGATTGGTTTGAGTTGAAGAGGGGTACTAGACAGGGCTGCCCGTTCTCCCCCATACTATTTGCCCTGACCATGGAACCAGCTGCTACCGCAATTAGAGAACATCAGGAACAGAGGGGTATATGGATGGCGGGCCTGACCCAATCAATATCTCTGTATGCAGATGACACCCTATTATATATCCGAGAACCTGACACACACCTGGGTCCAGTAATGGAAGCAGTGTACAAATTCGCAGCATACTCGGGGTACAAGACTAACCGATCTAAATCTGAAATCTTCCCCCTCACCCCTGCTACCAGATGCCCAAGCAACACGCACGGTCCACAGTGGTCCCCAGACAAGATACGATACCTGGGGGTTATAGTATCGGGAGACAGAACATACCTATTTTTGAATAACCATGCTTCCCTACTGACTACGATTGCCACTAAGCTTCGCTTTTGGGCCAAACTTCCTATTTCACTTATAGGCCGGGTGGCCATATTCAAAATGGTCATCCTCCCTAAGCTACTGTACATATTTACTAACATTCCGATTTGGCCTGGTCAGTGGTTTTTCGACACTCTTCGATCCATGGTGGTGGAATTTATCTGGTGCGAGGGGGCGGCCAGAATGAAATGGGAGAAAATGGTGGAACCATATAATAAAGGCAGCATTGCAGCACCTGATTTTGAATTGTATTTTCTAGTTGCACAGGCCCAATTTGTTAAGCACCGGTATGACGAACACGACCCCTCACCCCACATTTGTCTTGAAAAACATGCAGCACGCGCGACCGACATAAGGTCAGTCATTTTTAAAGTCAAACACAGAGATGAATGCCCATTTGACCCAGTTAGTACGACAGCACAGGCATGGTTTAAACTCTTCCAAAGGCTTGGGGTGAAGACGCCTTACTACGCTGAGGCTCCGTTTTGGAACTTCCCAGGTATAACACCCACATACGATCCAGGTATACAAAACAAATGGGACCCAGACGAAGAATTCAAAATTAAGGACATATTCCCTAATGGTACATTTATAACACTGGAGGACTTCAAAACAGGGATGGGAAGGGACCCACTGATGATTTTGCAATATCATAGAATGAGACTGGCCTTTAAGGCCCAGTGGCCAATGTTCCCAGATGAGCCCCCACCACACCCATGCCTACTGACCCTGGCAACCCGAGCGGGAACCAGCGTTTCGGGGCTATATGTGGCCATGCAGGCTAATACCCCAACATTAAACGTAATTAAGGCCTTGTGGGAAACAGATCTGGGTGAAGAAATAACGGACAGACACTGGGAGAGGTACTGCGAAATGACCAAAAAGGTGTCTATGAACACCGGCCTCCGGTTGATTCAGTTTAAGTTGCTAAATAAGCTACACTATACCCCCCAAAGGGTGGCGAAGTTCACAAACAATGGTCCTGGTACGTGTCCAAAATGTGGGGTGGATCAGGCTGATTCGATACATATGTATTGGAGCTGTCCTCATGTGCGCGCTTTTTGGGGCGAGGTTGCAAATATCCTAGAGGAGGTGACTCAGATACCGGCAGACCTCACACCACAAAAATATCTGTTTGGGGACATTGGTAAACAATCAGAGGTGACGAGGAGACCCTTTAACATCACATGCGCAGTGGCAAAGAAGTGCATTTTACAAAATTGGAAGAGTGCACAGGCACCGAAAGTGAGTCACTTTCTTAAGGAATTGATGTATGTCAACGAATGTGAGGAACACTATATAATGTCACTCCCGAACCCAAGTAAACCGAAAGACATATGGGCCCAGTTTAGAATATATCTATGTGAAGCGGACTCGACCAGTAAGAGCCCGGTAGGGCCAAGTGATCCACCAAATCAGTAATGCTGTCTCTGCTGTAATGTAACTGAACTGAACGTTGATGTTCCAAATATACGCAATATATGTTGTTGTTGCAATGTCATGTACCACAAGTATTAAATAAAGTTTAAAGAAAAAAACAACTGACATTCAGCAAAATAAATGAGCACAATATCCCTGCACACTATTTAAAGGGCCCAGTGCTTTTAAAAGCACAGTGTCAGTCTCCTCAAAGTCAGAGGTCACACACAGTTGAATCAGAGAGTAACCTCTATCCCAGTGGCAGGCAGGCCAATGAAGTAGGGGTAGTGCCTACTGTTGTCCTCATGGATACTACTAGCTAAGGGCATGAAGATTAAATCACAATGTTGTGGTGGAGGCATTAGCAGGAAATTGTTGTGGTGAAGAGGATACCAATGTTGTTGATGCACCAGTGTTTTGTAAAGTAACAAGCATTCCAGTGTTTATGATCAAAATGTAGTACACAGGGGTGCATGCCAAATGTCCCTGCTTGGACATATCACTGTATCGAGTGGGCGGACCAAGTCCTTCACACGCACATTTAGCGTCAATTCCAAAAGTGAGGGGGCTGTGGTAAACCAGAATCAGGAGATGGACAAAATGGCAAATAAATAATTCTAAACTGGCCTTAAGGTGCTTGGCTTTGTCAGGTTTCAACCTGGTCCCGTGTTTATTCATTCTTTTCCTCAAGGAAATGAACATCAAAGCGTGAAACAACACTTTTGCCATACTCGAATCCACAGATACAGTGGATACGGGTTGCCACGGCCACTCTGGCGTCCATTACGTCCTCTGCACAATATACAATGTTAAGGGCGTTATTTCCATGGCAACCTATATAAATACTTCCGGGTTGCTCAGTCCTCGCTCCTGATTTTGTAATCAGCCCGACTACGTCTTGTTTGTATCTTGCATCCTGTGTTCTATTGTCTTACCCATGTTCCCCTTTCCACTACCTTGCGATCCTTTGTGACCCGACCGAATACCAACCATTCTTGCTTGCTGAATAGGATTTGTTTGTCTTCTCATGCACCGAACCCGAACCGTTATCAACTACTCTCTTGCCTGCTGAATTGGATTGGTTTGTCTTCTCGTGCACCTAACCCAGACTAGTATCAACTAATCTCTTGCCAACCGATTTGGATTACCCGACGTGAATAACAATTCCTCACTGGTTATTCTTCCAGCACGCTCTGTGATACGCCTACTCACCGAACTGATCGCAGAACTTGGTTTCTTCGTTCATCTCAATAAGGAATACCTCCAAACCATTCGGATGACATCAGTATTTGTCCTGAGAACTTACGAACCACACCCTAATGTACACAGAAGAGAAGCGCTGAACTTGAGACTGCCATCCTCTATGCTTAGTCGTTAGGCGTCCTAGTGCTGGCGTGATAGGGTTTGGACTAGAGACTGCCTCATTCTGATTAGGCGTCCTCATTCCATCGGTTTAGATACTAGTACACTGGGTGTTCACTTGTTACTACGCTATCATCAGGACAAGTGGTAAGTCTCCCACTTCCTTGCATCCTACTGTTCTTGAATCCTTTTTTCTAGTCTCATATCATTTCTTCTGTTTTCATAGACCGCATCTTGACCCAGTCCTTCCTATACCTTGACCAGAGCACTTTGGAATCCTTGTCTCATCTGGTCAGTTTTTTGTTGACTATTAATTCTTATCTAGCATATTATTGTTTGACTTCATATCTAAGCTGTTCATCTTGTTTCCCTGCAGAGCCTGGTCATTTGTGTGGTGTTCCTTATCTTTCAACTAATTGATCCCTCTGTATTTACCTTGTGTGTTCAGAGGGTTACATTTGTAGAAAGAATTCTCGGGCTACACTATGGGTCCAAACTTGACTCCATCATTACAGATTCTGATAGTTTTGACATAATCAGAAGCCTTAAACATGGACACCAACGGGACCTTGGTTGCACTAATGCAACTCGTAGCAAAGCTGCGTACTGACATGCAAACAGCTCATGCTACCATACAGGCATGCATTGATGGTCTTCAGGCACTGGTACCGGCAACGGAACAGTTTCCTCCCCAGGCAGCAGCTGCCGGTGCCGGGGATCCTATTCCACAAGCAGCGCCTATTGCTCCGGTATATAAGACCATGCCGCACCCACTAGCTCCACCTGAGAGATTTCACAGAGATCCTAGGGTTTATAGACCCTTTTTGAACTAGTGCCGTTTGCACTTTTTGTGCTGTCCTAATGCTTTTCCTGATTCCACTACCAAGGCGGCTTTCATCCTTTCTCATCTGGCCGGGACTGCTGCGGCCTGGGCTAATCCTTTGTTGGAAGATGGCAGTCCCCTGTCATTTGACTGTGATGCCTTATTGGAGGCTATGAGCCAGGTTTTTGACACAAGATATAAAACCCAGGCTACTGAGTTAGACCTTTTGAGTTTACAACAAAGGGATACACCTCTGCTTACCTATGTCACTAGGTTTAATCAGCTCATAGCTTAAACAGGTTGGCCCGAGGATAAGAAGGCCTCACTGTTCTATAAGGTTCTCTCAGACACTCTCAAGGATACCCTGGCAACGGTTCCTGTGGTTCCTACTGCCTTCCATGAATTACTGGATCTGGTTCTCCAAGTTGATGCATGCAGAGCAGAGAGAAAGGGGGAAAAGAGAACTCAAATACCGGTTCCAGTTCCACCGTTTCCTACGGTCACCAATCAGCCTGGACCAATGCAGATTGGTGCCCTAAGAGGACCTTTGACCCCTCTTGAGAGAGAAAGGAGACGCTCTGAAAACCTATGTTTCTATTGTGGTTCTGCTGAACACTTCCTAAAGCCATGCCCGAAAAAAGCCTAAGAAGTCAGGAAACATGAAAACTCAGTAGTGGAAGGGGTCCAGCTGCTGAGTAATGTATCTGTGGACTCCACTATGCTTTCTCCTGTTACTTTTCAGGCATCGCTCAAACCTTTGACAGGTTCATCTTGGTTCGGTGAACCTGTGGTTGATTCAGGAGCTATGGGGAATTATATAGATCTTGTATTTGCCCAGGAAAACGAAGTGCCTCTTGTATGAAAAGACTGTCCCGAGCTAGTCAATGCAGTAGATGGTAATACCTGGTTTTCAGCCTTGGTCCCCAAACAAACAGTGCCTCTGATCATGACTTCAAACTCAGGACAGCTCGCCAGTTCAGGATGATATTGGGCATACCACGGTTGAAGATTCATAATCCGACCATTGACTGGGTAAAGGGGGAACTCTGTTTTTTGTCCTCATACTGCACTGAACATTGCTTCATGACTCCAGCTAAACGCAGGAATCACTGTAGATCCTTATTGGGGATTGCTTCTACTGTGGGCGCTGTTTCTGTGGTGTCTTTGCCCCGTGAGTATACGGCTTATAAGGATGTTTTCGATCCCAAAGGCGCTGAGGTGCTTCCTCCACATAGATCCTATGACTGTCCCATTGATATATTACCAGGGACTAAAATACCGAATGGTAGAATCTATTCTTTGACTCAGAAAGAAGACCATATTATGAAGCAATATATCGAGAAATCCTTAAGTACGGGTTATATTCAACCATCACGTTCCCCTGCAGCCTCACTCATGTTTTTGTACCCAAAAAAGAAGGAGACCAATGTCCTTCTATAGATTACCGAGAGCTCAATGCCATTACCATACATAATCAATATCCCATCCCTCTGATCTAGCTTTTACTCAATCAGTTAGGTATCTCCAAAGTCTTTACCAAACTTGATTTAAGGGTTGCTTACAAGTTGGTTAGAAAGCTTCCTGGGGATGAGTGGAAGACAGCATTTAAAACTAAGTATGGCTTGTTTAAATACTGTGTTATGCCATTTGGGCTCTGCAATGCCCCCGCTACATTGCAACACTTTATCAATGATGTGTTTAAAGATATGTTGGATAGGTTTGTTGTAGTATATCTGGACAACATTCTTGTTTATTCACCTGATTACGGCTCTCACGTATCACACTTCTCGTCTGTTTTGCAGCGACTGAGAGAAAACCACTTGTATGCCAAAATAGAGAAATGCATTTTTCATGCCTCTTCTGTTGAATTTCTGGGCTACGATATTACAGATTGTGGTATAAAAATGAGCAATACCAAGGCTATTCTGGATTGGCCAGTCCCTGCTACATTGAAACAACTCCAGTCATTCCTTGGTTTTGCCAATTTTTACCGGCGTTTTATCAAATCCTTCTCTTCTATGGCATCACCTTTGACTTCTTTTACTAGTTCTAAGAACACTTTTGTTTGGAGTAATGCAGCTCAAGTGGCTTTTGACCAGCTCAAATCAGCCTTTACTACCTCCCCAGTATTGCTACACCCTAACCCTGCTTTGCCTTTTATCGTCGAAGCAGATGCCTCAGACGTGGCCGTAGGGGAGATCCTTTTACCAGAATGTTCTGACACAGGGAGCTTACATCCAGTGGCTTTTCATTCCAGGAAACTAACTTTGTATGAAGCTAATTATACCATTACCGAAAAGGAACTACTGGCAGTTCGCGATACCTTTTTAGTCTGGCAGCATCATCTTTTGGGTACACGAGTACCTGTAAAGGTATTCACCGATCACCGTATCCTCCTTTCCCTGCAATCAGTGAAATGCAACACCGCTCGACACGCTAGATGGCATGAGTTCTTCTCCTGGTACCATTTTGAAATAACTTACAGACCTGGTTCCAAACATTCCAAGGCTGATGCACTATTATGTATACATGGTGTTCCAACATGGGACCACGACGGTGACCCTCTCCTGTCTCTCCAACAGGTTGTTTGTGCTTGTGTGGTACAAACACTGCTACGCACTACTCTCTTGAACTGGGTGTGTAACAATCCAGGACTGGTTCAGGAACTAGGGTTGACTGTTCTTAATGGTTTATCTTATCATGTGGGTTTAATATATCGCCCTGACCATGAGACCTGGAGAATCACGCTCCAGTGGTGCCACGATTCCAGGTTTGCTGCGCATCCAGGGATAAGGAAGACACTTGTTTTTTTTTTTTTTTTTATTTATTTGGTATAGCTGATAAAATCAACCTTTCAAATATATGAAAACACAATTAACAATATACAATTACACTTCCACATTAGATCATTAATCATAAGAATGTAAAATTATTTGATCACCTGAATTTCACAATATATAAAAAAAAAATAAAAAAAAAAAAAAAAAAAAAAAAGGGCTCATTCGAGATCATTATTATCATTAGATAAAATAGCATTTAAGAATTGTGTTATTGCAATTCTAATAGATAATTTTGTACTCCTGAATAATCTAATCCAAATTTCATTTTCATCCATAGGGACATAAGCACACAATAAATTAGAAAAAAAAAGATTTCTTATTAATATTAAAGCTGGGCAGGTCACTAACAGGTGCTGTAAAGTCTCAGAAGCGTCTGAGTTTTCACAAAAACGACAATAATTTAAATGTTTTGAAATCAGCCCTCTCCTTGCCATTATTTCTCTTGTCGGTAGTAAGTTAAACCTAAATCGTAAATATTGTTGTCTCGTATGTGGCGCTGGAAATTTGACTAAGTAGTCTGCCATAGTGCGCAGCTTTTTTTGTCCAAACCATTGTTCATTAAAATCTTTATATGCGCAGCATTTGGCCGTATTGCGTATCCAATCATATTGGAACAGCTTTAGCTTGGCTCGATCAGGGTTTGTGAGGAGTGTTTCAAGCGATATACTTGCATCTGCTAGGGCGTTTAACACACAAGTTCGCCATCTAATTGGAAAAAGATCTTGGGAATTAGCAAGATAAAACGCTACTGTGCTTAAGATGTTATTTTTAGCCAACCCTAACAAACATTTCCTGAATAGTGCGCACATTTTCCATATTAGTTGTGAAAATAGTGATATCAAACCCATTTCAAAACGAATCATGGGGAGTGGGGCACAATTCGGTAGTTTTAAAACAGATCTCCAAAACCGTGCTTCACATAAGTCCCATATGTTGCTTCTAATAGGGAGTTTGGTGTCAACTCCATATAATAAAATCGGAACTACTTTCGTTTGATAAAAGGTCATGATGTGAGTGTATGAAAACTTACCATAACGATGCACAAGTATATTGGCTTGTGATTTCAATGTGTCGAGTTTGGAGTTGAGGGTGATAACATAGGCTTTTTCACTTTGTGTGTTATAAATGGTCAAGCCTAGATATTTATAGTTTTCAACATTCATTAAGGTGACCTTATTTAAATGCCATTTATATTTTTTCGCACTAGAGCTGTTGTTAACTTTGTGACAAACAACTACTTGTGTTTTCTCTAGATTAATTATAAGATTATTTTCCATTGAGTATGCATATAGTTTATCTAATAGATTCTGTAACCCTTTAGGGGTTTGGGATAAGAGGACTAAGTCATCCGCATATAACAACCAGGCTATGCGTTGAAGGCCCAATTTTGGTGCATCACTAATTATGTCTACAAAAGATTCACCAAGATCAAGAATAAACAAGTTGAATAAAAAGGATGCCAGAATACAGCCTTGCTTAAGGCCTCGGCCAGGAAGAATTAATTTGGAGAGCAGGCCTTCCATGGTGAGGCGAACTTGGATCGAGGTATTAGTATGAAGTTGTTTTATAATGGAGATTAAAGAAGAAGGACATGAAAAGCGAATAAATTTTTGATAAAGCAAATGACGGTCAATAGAGTCAAAAGCAACCCTGAAATCGATGAAGGCCAAGTATAGCAGGCTATTTCGAACTATGCACTGTGATTTCAACATATTTAAGGTCATGATGTTTGGGGCTGTTCCTAAACCTGCCACAAAACCCGCTTGAAAGGGATCTCTCGTTTTTAAATTAGAAGCCCAATTATTTAGGTCCCGGAGTACAATGCGATTGAAAATCTTTTCCGGGGCATCCAACAAGGCGATGGGTCTGTAACTTGCTGGATCAGATCTATTTCCTTTTTTGTAAATCGGAAGAATAATTGAACGCTTCCATGAATCCGGGATTAATTGTGTCTGAATTATATTTGAAAACATATTGTATAATATCTCAGACCAAATTTCGGGGTGTTGCTTTAACGTAAAATTCGAAAGCCCATCAGGACCCGGAGCTCGAGAAGCGCTTGCTTTATTTATGAAAAATAGTATATCTTCTTTATCAAAAGTTAAAGTAAAATGGTTTGTTAATTCTGGTAGGTTTTGTCTATTTATGTTTGAACATGGCATGTATAAATTCGAAAAGTGCGTAATCCATGCTTGTTCAGACACATTGTTAGATTGTTGCGTTATTTGGTGATTTGTAGTCACCTTATTAATTATCGACCAAATTTGTGAAGTATTCTTTCCTGCTATCATGTTTAGCATGTTGGAGCTGTCATTTTGATATAGAATCGCTCGGTGTGATCTTAGCCAGTTTTTATAGTTTGTCCTTAGCTGAGAGTTGACAATATTTCTTAAATTGGGCGGCAGTTTCAAAGCTTGTCGCTTTTTCGAGCGATAAAGTGTTTTTGCAGCTTCCACGACCCTATCGGAAACATGCATAGTGCGAGTGCTAGACAACATACATTTTTTAGCTTTATGTTGAAAAAGTTGCATTACTTTATGGTAGGGCGTTTGTATAATGGAGTGTATATTAGCTTCAGATGTTAATCTGCCATAGAAATGATTAAATCTTTTTAGAGAGGTGTCACTCCAGCATAGGCGATTACCACCATAATTGACAGTTACGAAATCTAAGGTGTTATTAGTGGCCTGAACGCTTATCGAATCAATTATATTCCAGTGCATAGAGAGGCAATTGTGATCGCTCAAAGTTGAGGGATTTACTTCAAACTTAGAAACTTGTGAAATGAGAGATTGGCTTACGTAAATGTAATCGATAATTGCTAAGGACTGACCTCTATGCCACGTTGGCTGTGGGGGAATGTCATCTATAAATGATCCATTTAGCATTTGAAGATTATGTGCCTCGATGAAGTGGTTCCATAATATCAATCTATTACAAGATTTATGACGATCAAAGTAATGCAAATTTAGATCCCCTGTTATAATAATATGTTTTATAGTGTTGTCAAGACTCACCAAATGCATTAAAGAATTCATGTCTCTCATGAATAAGTGGTCGGAAATATTAGCAGGGTTCCAATATACGTTTATTAAGGCATATATTGATTCACCAATCTTAAGTTTTATCATCTGCTGGAAACAATTTGGAGATGACCAATGTTCAGATTCAATGAGAGGATTTTGTTTAACAGCTATAAGAAGCCCTGACGTCGGTCGTCCATGATTTGATTTATGGGCTGAATTTGTGTGTATATTATAATTGTCCCAAGTTGGGGCACTGGTGAGCCATGTTTCTTGAAGCGTGGCTATATCAACGTCATCAAGGCTTAATTCAACAGTATTCAATAAATGACGAAACCCTCTCGTATTCCAACTAGTAAGAGAGACATGAGTTCGAGGCTTAGATGTAACTAGCTAGTGCTCATTATGAGTTAACTGGCAATTGCAAGACTTTCTAAAGACAACTGAGGAGTCCTGGGTGGTAGTTGTTTCAATGTTCTTCTCATGAGTGTCATTTAGAGGCGAGGATTTTGTCGTCAGAGTTTTAGATGAGAGATGACTGACTTCGACGACAAAACCTAAATCATATAGATGATTCTTAGCTGACCATATGGTATTGACAACCACTCTAGAGTTTATCCACAGTTTTACTGAAGTGAGAATCTGGGCATCTTCAAACTCTACCAACTGAATGTCATTTGAGTGTATATCTTCTAATTCAGGGATTTCAGCAAAGATGGTAAGTATGGAGCTGCGATTTAGATCATATTGCACATTTGGGGGTTGACGACAAGCAATGATCAATGAATGCAAGGCTGGTCGTTTGGGATCATTTTTGAATAATCTTTTGTTCTGTACCAGAACAGGGTCAGACTTAGGTGGAATCGATTCTGGTGAGACTTGTTTGTCTAGAGAATTTGCTATGGTTGTTTCAATTAGTCGTTGTAGTTGTGGTCCCAGTGCTGTTAAAAGATGTTTTTCTTGTAGCGCATTGTTTATATCAGGCATTGTTTTTTCCATTAGTGGTGGATCGACTATGGAGGTTTGATTGTTTGCTTTAATGCAGTTAAGTCCAAGAGAATGCTGGGATACGAGTTGAGTCTTGGCAGTCCCAATTTCAGCCTCACAAGCTTGACGAGGGATTTCTAGTCTTGGAATAGAGGTTTCTTGACCGTGAAGAGAGAAGTTGCTAGTTGGGTCGTAGTGTCTAAAGTATTTTTGTGCTGGTTGTGCTGACATATATGCGTCTACTGCACACCGAATCTCCTTTCTATGTTCTTCTAAAGTCTGCTGGGAAGATCCGTGTGAAAGAAGATTATGATTGATTTGCTTTTCAGATTTATTTTGTGTAGACGGTGGAGTGTACTCAGAACTATCCACAGTGATAGCCAGGCTGTCTAGATTGGATTTTACATGATGTTTAGCAGCAATGGTGGTTTTCCCTTGATCGTTATTAGCATTATCTTGACGTGCTAAAGTCTGTAAATGGTATTTTTTGGAGATTGCTTTTGATGCCAAAACTATGCGTTTCTGCGAAATGACTGTGGACTTGATCGATCGCTTCGCCATAGAGATACCGCAATTTTTTGGGTGGACCATGTTTTTAGTTTCTTTCTTGTGTGTCAAAGAAGTTATACTTTTGTTTGAATCAAGGGTTGTACGAGAATTAGAGACAACAGGTTCTCTCTCATGAGTGAGTGATATTGAAATCGCATCTGGTCTTTGGCTTGCGTTTGCAACATATACTTCATTTGAGCCAAATGGAGGTAGAGTTTTAAATTTACCAGTGCCAAGTTTTATTTCTATCTCATGATCAAGTATTGGTGATTGATTTTGACCATGATGATGATTTTTTAGAAATATGGGGGCAATGGGCCGCGGGGCCTCTTTGGTATGATTAACAGCACTACTAGGTGGAGATGATAAAACTTTTTTTAAAGAACTTTTCCGAAGGAAAATCGGAGCTATTTTTAAAGTCTTCTGTGGAGATGATGTAGAAGATCCTGTGGATTGATCAAAGGTCACTTTGGTGGTCTGCGAACTTGTTGACGTCATCAATGTTGTTTTCTTTACCCTCTCCATATCATTTGAAAGAACTACCTCTTGATTTTGTTTATTGATTGTAGTACTGCTCTTAACAATTTTTTGAGAGGTGTGCTTTTTCTTATGCTTCATGTTGATGCCTTGGTCACGTAATCTTTTTTTCCTTCTCGCTTCTTTTTTTCTTTGTTTCTTTCCTCCTGATGACGAAGGTTGTTGTGGACATGGAGTATGCACCACACATTGCTCTCATTGATGGGGACCGGATCAATTGTTATATGTGTGTTTAAAGTATTCTCATTTTCACACTCAATACTTACATTAGCCAGTCTTCGAAATTCATCGAGAATTGACTCAGACAAGGGAGTATCATCTAAAGGCTGGCATATGTCATTATTAGTGGCTTGAGTGAGTAAAGACGGAGCTTTGATGGCAGAATTTTGTATATGATTGAGAAGCTCCTGAAGTGAATTTTTATTGGATTCTTCTAAAGTATTTTTAAGAGCCATGGATCTCTGAATGGCAGAGAGATCCATTCCTTGTTTTGCTGATTCTACTTTGAGTTCTTGTATTTGTTGTAAAAGATTGTTGTTGATAAGATTGCAACAACCTACCATCGCACCATCCAAAACAGCAACTTCTTTAGTTAATTCAATAAGGGAGCCTGTCTGTGATTGAACTTCACCCTTTAGCAATTCAAAGACAGAGACTAAGGAATTTAGAACATAACTAAGAGCATGTAAAGTATGTGCAGAAGGACCAGGTGGACTTTGAAGAGGCTCGTCCTGCAAAATTTGAACTTCAGACGGGGTATGAGGCATTAGTAAATTGATATCTTGGTCACAGGATAAAGAATCTGAACTCCCATCTGAGTTTGATAGATTTATCTTCTCGAGGGGATGGATGGTTGTATCAGAAATTGGTGATATTGGAGCAGGAACGGCTTTAGTGGGTGCGGATTCACCATGAATGATCACCGGGGCAGCTTCTTTGAGAATTATTTTTCCACCGAAGTGATCGTCGATTTTTTTCTGTATCTTTGATGTTGTAACAGTGAATTCGAGTCCTCTTTTCCAGTTTTCAGTTAGGGGAGGACAAGCTTCATGAGTTGCGTGTGCTCTATTAGGAGTTAAAGTAGGCGACTCTAAATGAATGTGTGCTGTGGTTTGTGGAGGCACTACATTAGAGGAAGATGATGGCGCAAAATCTAGTTGTGTGCTCATCGGTGTATCATCGGGTATCATGGTTGATATAATAGACTCTTCCCATTCAGATGTCTTCAGATCATTTTCAGTCGGATTGCTACAAAGTTTCATCACTTTTAAGTATAGAGTAGTTTTTAGATAGAACTTTTAGAATGAGCACCTTGTTGTATGATTTTAATTAAAAATAGTTAATAACAGGCTCACTTACTTCTACTAGCTCATCCGAGTCAAGGACTAAAAAGTTCACAGTTTATTCAATTATCAAGGTACCTTGTTTCCAGGTGGCGGGAAGTGCAGCGAGTTTGACTGTGTGACGGAACTCGATGTCTATGCCTCTCAGAGCCAAACAGCAGCAAAACAGTTCTTATAAAATTAAGAAGGCAACGCCCTTTACTCCGCACCGGGCTTAACGCCGCAAGGGTGAGCGGGGTTGCTTTTAAGATGTGATCAAGTCACGTGATAGGTCACGTGACCGCCGATGGGCTCCGCCTCCTCCAGGAAGCGAGCGCGGGCTGAGAAGGCAAGAGTCCCCCTGGACTCGCAGTGCCAGCCGCTGATGTTGCAGGTAACAGGAGTCGAATCAACAGGATATCAGGTTTGAGTAAAACAAAAGCGCCGCTCGAACGATCGGGGCTGCTTTTAAGATGTGATCAAGTCACGTGATAGGTCACGTGACCGCCGATGGGCTCCGCCTCTTCCAGGAAGCAAGCGCGGGCTGAGAAGGCAAGAGTCCCCCTGGACTCGCAGTGCCAGCCCTTGATGTTGCAGGTAACAGGAGTCGAATCAGCAGGATATCAGGTTTGAGTAAAACAAAAGGAAGACACTTGACCTACTCCAACGTTGGTGTTGGTGGTCGTCCATGAAGGAAGATGTCCTAGAGTACATAAAATCCTGCGCTGTATGCGCCCCATGCAAAAACATGCTCTCCAAGCCCATAGATCTCTTACGTCCTTTGCCTGTTCCTGATCATCCCTGGGAGATGTTATCCATGGACTTTATAATCGATCTACCAAACGATCACGGTTATGATTCTATCTGGGTGGTGATCGACACCTTTTCCAAGATGGCCTTATTTATTCCTTGCAAAGGTCTTCCTATTACACCTGTTTTGGCTGATTTGTTTCTAAGGCAGGTTTATCATTTTTTTGGTCTACCACATGTCATTGTATCTGATTGTGGAACCCAATTCACCTCTAAGTTCTGAAGGGCTCTCAAAACTCCTTAGGCATAGAGGATCATATTTCTATGGCTTACAGACAGAACGTCTAAATGCCCCTCTTGAGCAATATTTACGGTGTCTTATTCTACAGCATCAAGACACCTGGTGGTCTGTTTTAGTCATGGCTGAATTTGCAAATAATAATTCTTTGCATACCTCTACCGGTACTTCACCGGTCTTTGCTATGTATGGCCGACACCATCGTACACGTCCCTTGGAACCCACGGCTTCGCCTAATAGCCTGGCTGCCGCGGCCTGTGTTCGTGATCTGACTAAGATTCAAAATTTGATTTCTGCACATCTGCATGCAGCTAAACTCTGTCAAAAGAAACATGCAGATCTACACAGGTCACCGGCTCCCTGTTATAAGGTGGAATCGAAAGTTTGGTTGGCTACACGGAATCTATGTTTACCAGGCAGTCGATCTCTTTCATCTCATTATGTAGGTCCCTATCCGATCATTGCTCTTGTGAATCCAGTCACTGTGCGTCTGGATTTGCCTACCTTTTGGTGCATTCATCCGGTCTTCCATGTTTCACTTCTGAAGCTGTTCCATCCCAACACTCGATTGCCTGATCGTCCACCCCCTCTTTCAGTTCAAGGTTCAGAGGAATACGAGGTCTGTCGCATCCTAGATACTAAAGTGTCTCGTGGAGTGCATCTCTACTTGGTCGACCGAAAGGATTATGGTCCTGAAGACAGAACCTGGGAACCTGTCCAAAACATCCATGCCCAATTGTTGATCTCTCGATTCTGGTCCGCTCGGAGGAGGGCATCTT
The DNA here is from genome assembly GCF_040938575.1 of Ambystoma mexicanum. Lineage (NCBI taxonomy): Eukaryota > Metazoa > Chordata > Amphibia > Caudata > Ambystomatidae > Ambystoma > Ambystoma mexicanum. The sequence continues at coordinate 1,013,137,158 of NC_090928.1, forward strand.
TGAGGAAGGGAACTGTTAGGTTTCGACCTGGTCCCGTGTTTATTTGTTCTTTTCCTCAAGGAAATAAACATCAGAGCGTGAAACAATGCTTTCGCCATACCGAAATCCGCAGATTCAGTGGATACGGGTTGCCATGGCGACTCTGGGGTCCATTAGGTCCTCTGCACAATGTACAACGTTAAGGGCGTGACTTCCATGGCAACCTATATAAACACTTCCGGGTTGCTCAGTCCTCGCTTCTGATTTTGTAATCAGCCCGACTACGTCTTGTTTGTATCTTGTATCCTGTGTTCTATTGTCTTGCCCCTGTTCCCCTCTCCACTACCTTGTGATCCTTTGTGACCCGGACTGAATACCAACCATTCTTGCCCACTGAATTGGATTTGTTTGTCTTCTCATGTCCCGAACCCAGACCCTTATCAACTACTCTCTTGCCTGCTGATTTGGATTATCCGACGTAAATAACAATTCTTCACTGGTTATTCTTCTAGCACGCTCTGTGACACGCCTACTCACTGAACTGATCCCAGAACATGATTTCTTTGTTCATCTCAATAAGGAATACCTCCAAACCATTCGGACAACATCAGTATTTGTCCTGAGGACTTAACTACTACACCCTAGTGTACACAGAAGAGAAGCACTGAACTTGAGACTGCCATCCTCTGCGCTTAGTCGTTAGGCGTCCTCGTGCCGGTGGGATAGGGTTTGGACTAGAGACTGCCTCATTCTGATTAGGCGTCCTCGTTCCGTCGGTTTAGGTACTAGTACACTGGGTGTTCACTTGGTACTACCTTATCATCAGGACAAGTGGTAAGTCTCCCACTTCCTTGCATCCTACTGTTCTTGAATCCTTTTTTCTAGTCTCATATTATTTCTTCTGTTTTCATAGGCCGCATCTTGACCCAGTCTAACCTATACCTTGACCAGAGCACTCTGGAATCCTTGCCTAATCTGGTCAGTTTCTTGTTGACTATTTCTTCTTATCTAGCATATTATTGTTTGACTCCATATCTAAGCTGTTCATCTTGTTTCCCTGCAGAGCCTGGTCATTCGTGTGGTGTTCCTTATCTTTGAAATAATTGATCCCTCTGTATTTACCTTGGCCCTCATTACGACTCAGGCGTTGGACCATGGTGCTAATAGCACCATGGTCCATGCCGGTAACTTACCGACTCAGCCATGGCGGAATGGGGAATTACCGCCCCATTCCGAGGTTGGCGGGGCGGTAATTCCCCATGCCGCCATGGGCCTTCCCCATTCCCATTTTTGCCCCATAGGGCTCAATGGGAATGGGGAAGGCGCTAAGTACGGTGCCGCAAATTGCAGCACCATACTTAGCACCAAGGTCCCTTTGTGGGTTGGTTTTTTAACGCCTGCTAAAAGCAGGTGTTATGCCACCCGCAAAGGGACCTCGTAATCAGGCGTTAAGGGTTTAACGGCGCCGCCACCTTTTACGGCGCTGTTAACCCCTTAACGCCTGGGTTGTAATGAGGGCCCTTGTGTGTTCAGAGGGTTACATTTGTAGAAAGAATTCTCCGGCTACACTACGGGTCCAAGCTTGGCTCCATCATTATGGATTCTGAGAGTTTTGACAGGCACCAATCTAATAAAAGATAGAGTACAAGGGTGCTCATCAAGATGTCCTAAATCAAATAAAGTCTATAGCCCAGAAAACCTACTCTACTGTGGACTATGTCCCTACCACTATAACAGAACAAACAAACAAGATCCTATCTTCAACCAGCGTACAATAAGGACTTCTGCCCAACAAAGGAAGTGATGGCTAGTTTCTGACCCCACCATTATGTCTTGTGAGCCGAGACAGATCCTGGGCCTCTTGTCCAGTTCAAAAATAAACAGTTCAAATGTTTCAGTTATGTCTTAGTATTTACTTAGTCCCTTTCTCCTTGTCGGATCAGGGACCTGGTCATTTGCCATGGCTGTTTCCTCCACCCATTGGAACACCTGCTTCACAAGGCCAATGAAGGCCCGCTAATTGGGCTTCCCACCACAGAATCTCATAGTAGTCTCTCTGCTCTGTTCTACCATGTTCGGGGTTTTGGGTTTCACAGCCCTCCCTGGGTTTTGGTTGCAGCTCCCCTTCCTTGAGTTCTGGCTATTGTTTCCCCGTCTTGGGGTTTGATCGGGTTGCCTCTCAGGTACACTGCCTTGGAGTTTGGTATCGATTATCAAACCTTGGGGATTTGTCTCTGTCACCCTACCTTAGACTTGAGTCGTTGGTACCCTGCCTTGCGGTTTGGTATTGGTTACCCCACCTTGCTGTTGAGTTTCTTCTAGAGCTTTCTGCCCTCCTCCTGGATCCATGTGGAAACTGCATACTTTCTCTAGATGAGTGGTTCTCCTATGGGTCGGTTTTCAGGTAGGCCGATGCAATATTGCTTTTCTCTCCGGTGCTCTGCATCTTTCTGAGTTGCTGCTCAATTCCCACTGGTTTCCTGCTGGGTTTTGGTGTCAGGCTCTCGCTGTGCTATTCCTCCACTCCTTGAGCAGCTTTGAATGCTCGACAGTCTCCTGGGTTGGATTCTTCCATGTGGTATCTCAGGAGAGATGCTCAGTGTTCTGTGGGCTCGGCCACTGCTGAATCGCCACGCCAGGTGGGCATTCTATTCCTTCTGCTACACCTCCCAGGTGGAGCTTTCTGCTCCTCTGCAGTCCTGCAGCTCTGTTTCCTCCACCACTTCCTCCTTTTTAGCAATGCTGATTGGGTCTTTATCCCCCAACAGTGAGGGGGTCGGTCAGTGCCCTACTTTCTCTTCTGAGAGGTAGCCAGAGTCAGAAGATGGTCACAAAACATACTGGTCATCTGTATTTTCAATTTAGTATAAACCTTAACTCCCATATAAACAATAACACTATAAGACTCTTGGGGGAAGAGGGGGTAACATATGTCCTTCTTTATGGATTGCATGTCCTCAAAGGGGAGGGGGTCACCCCCAGTAGAATCCTACTTGCCCTGTCCCCCAGAGGGTGTTGAGCTTAGTCGGCTCACCTCCTTAGTGCCAAAGAGGGTGGCTCCCATTTGGAGAGAGGGGAAAAACTCCCTGTATTTGTCGCAGGAAGTACACACAATTTCTAATGTACTCCCATAGGGAAGGAATCTCCAACACAATTTCTAATGCACTCCTTAATGGAGAGGGGTGCACACTGATTGATTTCCACACTCCTGTAGGGAAGGGTATGTGTACACAAATGTGGCTGCACTCCCTAAGGAAATGTGGCTCACATACACAGTATCTAATGCACCCATATAAGGGAGAGGGTACACATAACATTTCTAACACACTTGCACAGGTAAGGGGATGCACACACACATTCTAATGCTCTCTAACAAGATAAGGGTGCACATCTAGATTTTTGATGCACCCCCACCATGACTAAGAGAGTCAGCAAGAGGCAGAGCCTGGCCGGCCTACTAATGGCCCACCAACCGCACAGCAGAAATCTACTAGTGAAGGCCTAGTGTTGGTGGTGTGGAAGTCTGGGTCAGGAGTCAGTCACACGCAGGCTGCACCCTGCGTGCATGGCAGGGCAGGGAGGCAGGCACTGGCTACGGCCATCACAGTCGTCGGATGTTCGTCGTCAAAATGAATGCTTGCTGAATGCAGGCAGTGAGGCAGCGTTTGGACAAGCCCAGAGTCACTAGGGTAGATCATGGCATGTGCGTTGCTCGGCTGGTTCTACTGCTAATCTGCAGGTGAAACTCATGCAAGGCAAATGCCACCATGCCCACACCTACTTGTGACCCTGACCCGACCCCAACCACCTTCAAGGTGCCTGGCCAGCCTGCAGACAGGGTGAAAGCAGCCTGAGAGAAGACGAGAGAAAGAATATAATGTATATCTACTGTAATGGAGGTTTTGCCGCTCTAAGATTTGCGCATTATAGGCATGTACCTAACGTTGCCTAATGATAGCACCGGCCATGTTGCCCATTTGATGGCAAGGGCTTCTAGTTCTAAAACAAAGTAGTTTTTCTCTCTGGGAAATAGTTTGCAACTGGTAAATAATATAGGATGTTCCAAGCCATCATGTATTTGAGACAATAAGACTCATAATCCAGTCAGGGAGGCATCAGTCTGTAAAACAATCTCTTTCGAGAAGTCTGCCACTTTTAATATTCTGACACAATGTTTGTTTGAGCTTGTTATAACAAACATCATCCTCATCGGTCCAAAAACATTTCTGGGGTTCTGCATTTCGTAATTTATCTGTCAACCATAATGTTTTGTCTCAACATTTTGGGATAAACCTGCGATAATACCCAATCAAGCCCAAGAATGCTCTAAGATCCTAAGATCTCTTTTGGCTTGGGTGTGCGGGGGTATCTAAAACGGCTTTCACCTGTTCTTGCTGAGGCTGTACACTACCATTCCCCATGAAGAAGCCCAGAAATCTCATGGCTGATTGAGCCAGCTTACACGTCCTAGGTTTGGCAGTCAATCTGTTCTCTCGGAAAGCTCTCATAATAGTGCAAAGATGGGAAAGATGGTCCTCCCACATTTTCGTCAACGTAGGGCTCACAGAAATCGGAATAGGGTTGCAGTATTCTGTCCATAAGTCATTGAAAAGTCACTGGGGCCCCATGCAGTCCAAAAGGGAGAACTTTTTATTGGAATAGCCCTATGGGTGTTGAGAAGGCAGTTTTTTCCTTATCCAGTCCTTGTACAGAAACCTGTCAATAACCTTTAGTTAAATCTCGGGTAGACAAGAACACTGCATTTCCCAGTTTATCTATCAAGTCATCAATTCGTGGCATAGGATATGCATCAAAGGTGGAGACAGCGTTGACTTGCCTAAAATCTATGCAAAATATCCAAGACTGGTTTGTTTTAATTACCAACACGATAGAGGAGGACCGTGGGCTTGAAGAGGGCTTGATAATATTTGCCTTCAGCATATTCTCAACCTCATTAATGACTATTTTCTTTCGCACCTCTTTATGGCTTTAGATTAACCACTTTTCCATTTGGGGTTCTGATGTAATGATAAGTTCCACGTGCTCTCCCTGGTTTTTCACAAAATACATCGGCTAAAGAGGTAACAAGGTAATTTAAAAATGTTTCTATGTAGTTCTTGGTTAATGAGTTCTAGGCTATCACTCTCCTGGGGTTCCAAACAGGGTAACTTGGAAGAGTTAGAAGCAGAAGGAGCTTTCAGGTTATTTACGTGGAAGAGGTGGATCTTGTGTCTTCTATCAGGTTGGGCTATCCTATGAGTACATGTTCCAGTTTGCTCCAGTATTTAATTGTGCCTGTGCCATTTTAAAACAAGCTTATTTTCAGAGGTAGGTAAAAGAACCAGAACTTTCTGACAACAATCTAAGAATTACCTTTTTATCATAGGAAAGCTTCTGTTGTTTTTGAGCTTTTTCCACATGAGTATGAACTAGAGTTCTGACTAGATTTATGTGTTCTCGTAACTGGATGGCTGTCTGTGAAAGGGGTATTGGTGCTTCTTCCCAGGTTTTCATGAGCATGTCAAAAACATCTCTTGGTTTATTTTATTTCACATTTTTGAAGCGCTCTCAAAGCCCAGGGGCATCGAGGCGCTGTTACAGATTTTTTTGTTTTTGTTGTCTTAGTTTCATATTTATAACGCGCTTAAATACTCAGAGGTTTCTAAGCGCGGACCTGGGGATCAAACTTGTGTTGCTTCATGTCGTCTTGCTTCCAAGGCGAGCATGTTGCCACTGAGCTATCCTCCCAGGACAGTGGTTCTTGTATTGTATGGTTCTCTACCATACAATAATTCAAAGGGTGAGAATACAGTAGAGGCTTGAAGGGTCTTTCTCATCGCAAACAGGGCCCAGGGGATAATGTAATCCCAATTATTCCCATCCTCGTCTACAAAACTTTCTTAGAATTGTCTTCCTTTAGTCTTATAAAATCTTTCTACCAATCCATTGGTTTGGGGATGGTACACTGAGGTCCTTAAGGTTGTAATATGTAGCAATTCCTTTATTACACCCACAAGCTTACTCATGAAGTGTGTCCCCTGGTCAGTTCCTCCCCCACTCCCCGAGGACCCCTCACCCAAGTGATCCTCCCGCACTTGTCCACCGCTAAGTAGGGGATCCGCGGGGTCTGGGCAGTGAAACACTCTCTGGTTTTTCACACCTTTTAAACCAAGCAATCCGTCGTGAAATATTCTCTGAAAAACTAAATCCCAATACATAGCAAGTGCTTGTGGTCTTGTGGGTTAGCGTCAGTACTGGGAAGATGACAACTGAGTAAAATCCTGGTAGCCAAATACTTGAGCAAGCTTGCCACCCACAACAAAACCCAAAGGGTTGTGTCCGCCCGCTGAAAGAAAGTTACACTGTCCACCCACATGCATCCTTTACTTGTGCCCTGAAGCGCAGTGACAATCAGCGGAGAAAAACTGCACCAGTGTCGAGGATTTTGAACTCTCTTGCCACATCGTGGGAAGATACTCATGACTTACTTGCCCTCTCAACATTTCCCCTCTTCACCCTCATGCCTGGCTTTCAACAATATTCTGCTTTATAAAGATAACTTGAAAAGTACACATATCATAGTGTCACTCAAATATAAAAATCCTTGTAGAACTATATTAGTCAAAAAGTGACCAATTGTGGCATTACTCCACCAATCTTGACTGTGACACTACAAATACCTGAATGCAATTCAGCAAAAGGCAAAAAGAAATGGTCTCTGAATGCATGGTCCACGGTTCTCAGAACAAACTCCTCCTTCTTTGTAGGCATCTTCCATCTCTGATCAATTTCCTCCCTTCTCCTGCCACCCCTCTGGCTCCACTGCCACCTCCGAGGGGCGTCCCACATGCCTGTACCCTTCCTCTGAAGACCTTCGAAAGTAGCAACCTGCTCGCCTTAGCCACCCTCAACACTCGCTATGAGACTTCAATATTTATTTTATTTATTGTGCATTTGTAAGGTGCTTGTATATCAAGTAAATTGTGTTTCAAAGTGCTCACCTTAACCTTTTGTATTTGTATTTGGGGAATCTTCTTATTCACCTTAACTACCCATATATGACCTCTGGACTCTTCCGCAACCTCTGTGACTCACTTTCCCTCTCCATTCTTCTCTCCGGTCTGACGCACTCCGCCGGACACACCCTGGATGCTCTCATCTCAGCTAACATCCCAACCTCCAACCCCCTCACTGCACTTCTCTCCTGGCCTGATTATGCTCTCTGGTACTCTCATATGGACCTCCTGGGTACCCCAGCTAAGCTAAGCCCCCATCCACACTGCCAGTCTCCTTCTCTTTCATTTGATTAATGGAGCAAGTGTCAGTTGCTACTTTTGCGCCACCTTCATTCTCCCTCCCACTCCTGCCACTGACTCTCATACTGACTCAGCCCTTACTAACCTTCAACTCTCCATCACAACACTCTGGACATCCTTGCACATGCCATGAGGATCTGCATGTAGCCTGACTCCAAGCGCAACACGTGGTATGACTGCGCCCTGGCACCTCTCAAACGCAAGTGCAGAGCTGTTGAGCGCAAGTGGCAGGCTTCAATCACATCATCTGACAGACTGGCCTGCTGCCTGCTCCAAAGGAAATACCGACTATCCACCCACTCGAAGAAGAGGACCTACACACATAAGCCTGCATCTCTAGGGCCACTAACAAAATGGGTGACCATTTCAAAATCTGCAAGGAACTCACCAATCCTACTGCAGTCTCCATTTCTCCTCTTCCTTCCCTGGCCCTCTGCACTGCACTGGCCTCTCACTTCATTACTAAAACTCAGGACATTCTGTCCTCACTCTCCTGTACACCACCCACTTCTCTCTCACCCGCTCTCAGATCTTCCTTGGCCCCCCTCTCCCCATCCTTCCTTCTCTCCCATATCACCTGATGAGGTCTCTAGACATGTCTGGAATATGAAAGTCTCATCCAAACAGGTGCTCCCCTGCTCCTCCAGAACTATCAAGGACAAATATGCCAACCTTGCTCCAGCCCTGCTGATTTCTGCAATCACTCAGTTACCACTGGATAATTCCCTCTACACCTCAGGCACTCCCTTGTGTATTGTCTCCACAGAAAAGCTTCTGATAACCTCCCTGTTTGGCTAACTACCACCCTATCTCCACAACCCCGTTCCTAGACAAACTCTTGGAGAAGCTGGCCATCTCCCAGTTTACCCACCACAGTGAATATGTTGGTTGTCTCCACGACCACCATTCTGGCTTCAGAGCAGTCAGAGACATGGAAACTGCACTCCTGAACAGCCATGAAGACTTGCTCTCTAATCTCAATTCCAACTCTCCTTCCATTTGCATCCTTCTTGACCTTTCCTCTGCCTTTGATACAGTCAATCATGACACCCTTATAAATCAGCTCCATGACAGCCTTTCCATCACAGACTTAACTCTGGACTGGTTGACCTCCTTCATCTCTGACCGACCTTCGCAGATTCAACTGGGCCCTTTTCTCTCCTCCATCTCAATCTCCAGCTGTGGCATCCCTCAGGGCTCTATCCTCTCGCCATGGCTTTATAACATTTACCTTGTCCATCAAGCCCATCTGATCTCCGCCTGCTCTCCTAACTTCCAGTGTTATGCAGATGACACACAGCTCTCTGTCAAGCTTCCCTCCCTCCACTGCCTCCTCTTCTTCCTCTCGCATTCCTGACTCTCTGTCTGCTATTCAGGCATGGTGCACTTCTAACAATCTGTGCCTTAATGCCAGTAACACTGAGATCCTTCTCATTGGGACCCCAGCTCCCTCCTTCCCTCCTACACTCTGGCTGCCTTTTGTGGGCCCCTCTCCTCTCCCTCCTGTGAGGCAACAAACCTAGGTGTCATTTTAGACTTCTCCTTCTCCTTCACTACTCACTTCACAGATCTTGGCAAGAAGGCCCACTTTCAGCTGGACCTCCTCAGAGGCATTCTCCCTTTCCTCACCTTCCCCCAGAAACTCAATATCTCCAGAGGTCTGGTCCTCTCCAGGCTGGACTACTGCAACAGCCTCTTCCTTAATCTGTCCAACTCCTCCCGTTGCGCCCTTCAACCAATCCAAAATAGGATTGCAAGACTTAACCTTGGCCTCAAGCCCAGAGACAGCATCTCTCCTGCCCTAATATTTCTCCACTGGCTCCTGGTTGCAGCAAGAATACAGTTCAAGACCCTCTGCATCATCCACAAGGCTTGCTTTCTGGGGCCTGTGACCCCACTACCTCGAACTCTACAACTCTCTCCCTAAATACCATCCTTCTAGAGTACAGTGGTCTTCTAGCTCCAACTCTCTGCAGCTTTTCCATGCAGAGAGTGGGGGGGACGGCGTAGATATCTTGGATTTCCTTAAGCTCCGGAAGCTTATTAAGACCTTCCTTTTCCCTTCCTCCTTCCCTCTCCCCTGCTAATGTCCGCTGTGCCTCTGTTTGACTGGCTGCCTGGTTCCTTCAGATTCTTACAGGACACCAGTCCCTCCTCGACCAGTCTACCCCTGCAATTGGTCTCCCTCCAACCTGCACTGGCCCTTCTGGGCACACTCCTCCTGCAATTGCCTTGCTGGTCCTGTGCCCCTTGGGCGCTTCCAGCCTCGTCCCTCGCACTTAGCATGTGGACCTCATTTCCCCAGCACTCTCCGTATTCCCCTGGTACACTTGTTCACCTGGCCTCCCCTTGGACCTTGCATAACACATGGTGCCTTCCAGCCTGACTGGCACTCCCCCCTCCCCCTCTCGCTCACATTTCTTGTCACTGCACTTGCACAATCCAAATCACATAAGTCCTAGTGGGACCGTTTTTTCATCCCAGTCCCCGCCCTCCCCTGTATGTCTTGTTGCGCCTTGAAACACCTTTTGCTGTATAGGCACATTACAAATACCCAGTAAATAAATGGGTCAATGGACAAATATTTCCTCTGTGTAAAGCAGTCCTTCTGTTCTGCAATCTTCAGTGTGTTTACATTCTTAGTTTTCATCACCCAAATTTATATTCCATCCGTCTAGCATTTTGCCCTATGGTTATCGCTTTATATTTCCCTCTTACCCCGCCCCTGGGTTGTCAAATGTGTGGTTTTCCAGCCACTTGACCAAAAAGGTGGGATGGATGCTGTACTCTTCTGCAGAAAATACGATTTTTTTTATTATACGCTAATTTCTGACTCATCCTTGATACATTTTATATTTTACAATCATGTGATTCGGGGTTAACATTTTGAGATGTTGTATGATTACATTTTTGTAATTTCTGATGATTGTAACAGTTTTCTCTTTTTTCTGGAAATTTGAAACATGATGACCCCCAATTATTAACAACATAATCTGATAGCTTTCATTGTGTCACGCTCCTTAATTTTATTTTACGTATTTTCTCTTCACTTTAAATGCATTTATTTGTTTTTACATTGCATCTGTATGTCATTCCGATTTTCTGTTGAGCTCTCATAGCTATTACGAGCCTCTAATTTAGATGGGTGATAAAATATGTTACAGATTTTCATTCAAGGTAAGCTTTGGACCCATTTTATGGCATCTGGAGTAGGAAATGTTGATACAAACTCAGGAGCCAGCCCAGGCTGGATTGGAAGAATCCATAATGTGTGTTATTTGTGTGAAGTCTATCTGCATCAGGCTAGGAAAGGTAGACATGCTAAGTATTCCAAGTGTTGTTCCCCAGCAGTTTCCAGTACACCCTAGAAATGTGCTTAGAGAAGCACAACTGAAGTCCAAGGACTGCTTCGGTTTTATTCTTGCATTTCACATTCTATTGGTTAAATTAACTGTTTGCAATTTCACTCAGAGGATTCTATGCTAATGTTTACCATAAAGCTATAATATGGCTTTTACATTTTATACATTTGTCTGACGTTCTAGAGAAAGTCAGTCACTTAAAATAAATGCATTTTTCTCTGCATAAAGCTCCACTCCAAATGTATAACTCCTGTGCTTCACATTTTGGATTCATGAATTTGCACACGCTGAAAGACAATATGTCATAGCATTCCTATCTAGATATGATAATGAGCCATTGCACAGTCTGGCAAGTGTCCTTTTATTCATGACAGTTAGCACGAGACAGTAATCCCCAATAAATGCCTAGGTCAGTGCATGTTATTTCTCTTGCTCTTGCCAGGAAGGCCTTTCTCAAGTAGGTAATTCTAGGACTAATTTTATTGTAACATTTCTCACACACTAGAGAGACTACTGGGCCCACCATATAACCTTATTGAGCTTAGTGGCCACTGCTCCTCACCCCTGACCGACTTTCTGTGCCACAATCTCCTCCACACCTCTGATATGTATGTTGCTCCTTCCTTTCCTTCTCCACTACCATTCCTGCATGCCCGTCCTGCCCGCTCTTTCTCTTCCCCCACTTCATTATCATCATCATCCCCACCATCACTAGTCCCAGAAACAACATCAACACCAGTCCCATTCTGATCAGACCCCCTAATAGCAGTAGCTGTTGAAGCTGATTTTATTTATTTATTTATTTATTGAGCATGTGTTAGGCGCCTATACAACAAAATAGTGTTTCTGAGTGCCACATGGCAAAGTAGGCAAGGAACAAGGGGAGTAAATAATAAGGCAATAAGGCAAAAGACAGTAAATAAACAATTGCGGTCCTACAAAGCCTTGTGACATTTGGGCGTGCAAATGCAGTGAAGAGAAGTGCAGGATAAAGGGGAGGGAGGAAAGGGAGCAAGGTATGGGCACGCGCTAGTGAGAGAGCAGGAGGAAAGTGCCAAAGGGTGCCAGGGGAGGTGGCTGCTGGCTAAGTGCAAGGGCGGAGGTATCCCAGGAGGGGTGCAGAGCTGCCTAGTTAAGGGTCCACCAGGGCAGTGCTGGGGGCGGTGGAGGATGCTGGTGTCGACTGGGCATGGGCCTGGTAACCTATGGGATGCATGAAGATCCAGGCTGCCAGTCTCAGCAGCAGTGGGGCGATTAGCAGGGAAGCGAAATCGGGAAAGAGGTAGACAAAAAGCAGTGTTTTTACAAGTTTCTGGAACTTGAGGCGGTCTGGCTGAAGTCTGAGAGAGGCAGGAATGCTGTACTAAAGGGAGGCACCAGCCGAAGAGAGAGACCTGCCCCCCACTCTCTGCTTGGAGAAGAGTTTAACAAACAGAGAGTTGGAATTAGAGGAGCAGAGGGCTCTAGCAGGGAAGCATTTAGGGAGAGAAAGTTGGAGAAAGTGTGGTCCCAGACCCCAGAAAGCCTTGTGGATGATGCAGAGGGTCTTGGATTTGATCCTTGCAGCCACCGGGAGCCTTTGGAGAGATCTTAGGGCAGGAGAGATACGGTTCCTGGGCTTGAGGCCAAGGATAAGTCCTGCAGTCTATTCTGGATTAGCTGAAGGGGGTCAAGGGAGGAAAGGGGGAAATTGAGGAAGAGGCTGTTGCAGTAGTCCAGCCTAGAGAAGACCAGAGCTCTGGAGACGTTGAGCTTCTGGCAAAAGGTGAGGAATGGGAGAATGCTTCTGAAGAGGTGAAGCTGGAAATCGGCCTTCTTGGCAAGGTTCAAGATGTGAGGGATAAAGGAGAGAGAGGAGTCGAAGTTGACCCCAAGGTTTTTGACCTCACGGGATGGTGAAGGTAGGGAACCCAAGGATGATGGCCAGAGGTTAGGAAGGAAACAAGGAACAGCTGTCCCAATAAGAAGGATCTCTGTCTTACTGGCATTAAGACAGAGGTCATTATCCACACACCATGCCTGTGTAGCGGTCAGACAATCGGGGATGAGAGGTAGTAGAGGGAAGTTTGAAGGAAAGATGTGAGTTGTCAGCATAGCACTGTAAATGATATGAGAAGGAGGAGATAAGGTGAGCAAGAGGGGCAAGATAGATATTGAAGAGCCACGGTGAATGGATAGAGCCTTGTGGGAGGTCGTAGGTGGAGAGTGAAGTGGTGGATGAGAAACGGCCCAGCTGCAACTGGGATGGGCGGTTAGTAAGGAAGGTCAGCCAATCCAGTACCTGGTCCGTGATGCCGAGAGTATCACAGAGCAATTTTCTGAGGATAGAATGGTTTGTCTGGGTCAAAGGCAGAGGAGAGATCAGGGAGAATGAGGACAGCAGGATAGTTAGAGTCAAGATTTGCGCGCATGACTTCACAGGTGTTCAGGATGGCAGTTTCCATGCCTCTGAATGCCTGGAATCTAGATTGGTGATCATGGAGGCAACCAACAAGTTTAGTATGAAGGATTAGTTGGGGAGGACCAACTTCTCAAAGAGTTTACTAGGAAGGGGGTGGTGGACAATAGATAGCCAGGCAGGAAGGGTCAGCAGATGGCTTTTTTTAGAAGAGGGTGCACAAGGGAGTGCTTGAGGGATAGAGGGAAAGAGGGAAAGAGCCAGTGGAAAGGAGTAGTTACAGAAATCGGAAAGATCTGAGGCAAAAGAGGAGAGGTTGTCCTTAATGGTTCCAGAAGCACAGGGGAGCACCTGTTTGAATAAAACCTTCATAGAGCGGACCAATTTAGAGACCTCATTGGGTGCTATGGGCAGGAGGGAAGAGAGTGAAGGGATGGAGGGAGATTGGCCAAGGGAGGCAGGAGAGCAGGAGCAGTGTTGGAGGTGGGGGTGATGGAGAATGAGGAAAGGATGTCCTGAGTTTTAGATGTGAAATGGGAATCCAAAGCTGTGCAGAGGTCCTATGAAGGAAGGAGAGAGGTGGAGAGTACAGGTGGATTGGTGAGTTCCCTGTAGATTTTAAACAGTTCAGCCATGTTGTTAGAGCCTCCAGGGATGCAGGCTTGGATGTGGGCCCACTTCTTTGACCAGATAGATACACAATATTGCCTTTGGAGCAGGCTACAGGCCAGTTTGTCAGAGGGTGAAACCAAGGTCTGGCACTTCCGTTCAGAAACTCTGCACTTACATTTCAGGGATGCTAGATCAGAGTCATACCAGCTGTTGCACTTGAAGGCAGGTTTCAGGTGGATTCTCATGACATGGCCAAGGATGTCTAGGCTCTTAGAGGTGGAGAGTTGGAGGGTAGCAAGGACAGAGTCAGAGGGAGAGTCATAAACCGGGGTGGGAGGGGGATGCAAGTTGAAGCAAAAGCAGCAACTGACACTCGCTTTATTGGTCGAATGACGGTGAAGGAGACTGTAAGTGCGGAGGGCGCCTCCGACAGAAGCCTGAGGGGCCCCAAGTTGGAGGAAAGGAGAGAGTGGTCAGACCATGAGAGGGGCCTGGTGCTCGAGTTAGAGAGAAGGATGCCTCCATAGGTGAGAGCTTCCAAAGTGGGTATAACCGGAAGGAAGAAGAGTGAGAGGAAGGGTGTAACAGAGATTGCAGGACTGTAAGACTACTGAATCAGCAGAGTCAAGGTAGATGTTGAAGTCACTAAGAAGATGTTTGGAAAAAGAGGTCAAGAGGGAGGAGGTGAGGTCAGCCCATTCAGAGAGGAAGAGAGAGATAGGACTGGGTGGCCTGTGGATAGTAACAAAGGTGAGCGAGAAAATAGGAGAGGCCCCCATGCCTACAGACGAATAATTCAAAGGAGGAGTAGGATTGAATAGGAATGATAGACGCTGGGACCCAATCAGGGAAAATCTGGGCCACTCCACATCCAGACCGGTTGGGTCTAGGTTTGGAGAGGATTTTGTAGCCCTCAGGAAGGAGAGTGTCAATGGCAATGACAGAGCTGGCATTGAGCTATGTCTTAGTGAGGGCGAGAAAGTTGAGGTCAAGGTTTTCAAGGAGACAGATGTCAGAGGAGTGTTTGACAGCAGAGCGAGCATTCAGTATAGCTAAGTGAAGCTGGGACCCCCTTTGAAAGTTTTTGGAGGGGCGGTACAGGGGCGTGGTACTCCCATCGGTGGTGGTGGAGCGGATAGAGGAGAGGAGGGAGAAGGAGTAGCAGAAGAAGCAAGAAACTTAATGAGAGAGGGCACAGGCTCCGGGCCAAGGAGGAGGAGAGTAGGTTGAGAACCTTGCCCCATGATCGTGCCATTGTGATAGACATTAATGATGCACCCAGAGGATAAAAAAGTATGCCAAGAGTACTTCCCATCTAGTGCCACCATTAAGGGCCGAAGAGGAGAAATTGGAGAGAGTGGAGACCAGGTGGGAAGTCCATAAATCAGGACAGGAGACAGAAAAGAGGATGTCGGCAATAGTCTGCCTGGAAGTAGCAGTGACATAGGTGTCAGCGATAGGTAGGCCTGGATTTGAGGACAGGAGAGCTTTTTTAAGTTTTTTTCTTCCAGACTTCGTGAGGGAGATGGGATAGGTGATAGATTAGCAGTTAGAACAGATATGGGAGATGGAGAGTGCCATGAGAGTAGCAGGGGAATTGTTTGTTACCTTAACAATACTAACTGTGCTATATGCCTCCCTCTCTTCAGATGCGAATTAGGAGTACAACAGTTACAGATCCACCTTCACACCTGCATACGATTTTTGTACTTCTTGATCAACAGCAAGCACATTCATTTTCTGCTGACATTTTCTTCAAAACACAGAACAAAAGGTTTCCCTATCAAAATAAAAGTAATTGGCTTCCCCGAACAAACTTTTGTCCCAAACCAAACTGGCTTCACAAAACAAAATAGATTTACAAACTAAAAAAAATAAGGCTCATTTACAAAGATAGCAACATTTTCACAATTCACACAATACTCATCCCAACATTTTCACAATTCACACAATACTCATCCCTGCCACGAGAAAAATGCGTTTTAATCTCAATCTATATGTTCCTCTGCTGTGGACCAGCCTGCCTCTCCTTTCTGCAGCCAAACTTAACCCCCAAAGATAACAGGAAGATCCAAGTTATTTTATAGGCATCCGAAGTCTCGTTCCACCTAACAGCTCACCCAAATCCGTGGACGAGTATCCAGATTACACAAGAACATCACTGTCACATCCAAATCCTTACAGAAGGGCCGGGACGATATCTCAGGGGCAATGCGCTCACGTTGGAAGCAAGACAACGCAGAGCAACACAGGTTCGGTCAGTGCTTGGAAACCTCTGGGTAGGAAGTGCGTTACAAATAACCAATTCCCAATTACACGCGTACCTGAATCTGCCCGCAGGCTCTCGCGGCTGCACACTAATCCAGCATTTAAAGCCACAGGGATTGTGGGAGAAATCTAAAAAGATTCGTTGAGGCCTACTGTTGATTCAGTTCTAGTGAACACTTGGGAGTAAAGTAGAAGCAAATCCCAGGAGTGGAGTATGTTGTATACCATATGCTGACCATGGCATACTATATATGTTGTCCTGATTAAACTGAGCAAAACCTAGAAACATACAAAAAATGAATTGAGATGGTCATTGTGGACATTGAATAATGCACACGTTACTTAAATGAAGCACATCTGGGGTTATTTTACATAAAATGCAAATGTAAGGGGAGCACCAACATTAGCACACATGTGCTCTTGGGTCCCCTGCATTCATTTTAAACCTTTTCAAGGCACAGTTGAAAACTGAAGAGTGAAAGCTGGTTAAATGCCCTTTACGTTTCACTTGTATTCTTCATCTGGCAGAAAAAGTAAATGCTGCCCGAAAATGAAGCTTTGCTGATCGTGTTTACTAATGGATTCCTATGGCTATGGAATCCGCCCGATCTAGAGCAGATGGAAAACCAAGGCGAATTCCATAGAAATCCATTCGATTTTACACCTGGATGAGAACCTCATGCACGCGTAAAACAAGGTGCGCTTTTACGGTAGCGGTGGAAAGCATCGAAGAAATGCAAACTCGACTTTTTGCCCTTCTTATGCCTTGGAAGAGAATCAAAATGGGTTGGAGCGCAAAATAAAACATCAAAAGCTTTGCTTTTACGCATTTATTCCGCATTCCTCTCATTTAAATAAAGAAACACAATATTTGTACGCCTGCTCATGTTTTTCCACAGCACCTCTTTTATTTATTTTCTGATCAAATAATCTCTGGTACACGTGACGTAGTATATGCATTGTAGTTTCGTTTAAAGTTAAGTATTCCGTTCCATGAAAGTGAAGACTTCCCTCCGGGCCTTCCGGAAATGGTGATATCATGTCCCTGCATGCAACTGGGGTGTCTTTCTCCAAGGCGAGTGTCCTCTCTGAAAGCTATAGAATATATAGATGGATCCAGGGTTGGGAGGGGGAGTGCGGTCAAGTGGTCCGGCAGCAGAGCAGATGTTAATTAGCAGTGAAATGAGGACTGAACCAGCATTAGCCCGGAGACCACTCAATGGTGAAATCCCTTCAAGCGGGTAGCCTAATGAAGTACTCCACAGCTGTTTATTTTTAGACTGTTTTAGCCCGACAACACAATCTCAATTACAGTAGACGAATCGGTCGCAACATGCATTTTATTCTGAAGGCCTCATAGGCCACGTGTTTAAATCTCTGTTGTCAGTTGTAGGGATTGGCGACCAAGTTTGGGAGATGCAAAACGGACGAACGTTCTGGCCCCATCTCTGGCACACTGCTGTTATGAGTGTCAAGAATAAACAAGCTTGTTTTTTTTCTTCTGTAAACGAGTGGAAGCTCTATTTGAAAATTGCAATGGTGTAAGTGTCTGTGTGTTATTTTTTAAAACCACTGCTTTTAAACTGTAGTCAATAGAAACGGAGTATAGTCCGGAAGGGTGCAGCTATGTTATTGGTGGGGTACAATCTAGTAAAATATATTGATGGCACAGCACGTTAGCTGCTCGGAGCGCCTTTCCATGAATCAGTTATGGATGTTGCTATAGTAGACGCTAATGTGGCACACACACAGTCAGTTCACATTAGACAAGTGTTGGGTGACCATTGCCAGCATGCCGAAATCTCCCACGTCATTCTCGCGATGCTCCCCTCATACTCAGTAGCCTGTTCTGTGACTTGTAATGTTGCTGCAGCCATTAAAACTTCAGAACTAAAAGTCCCAGAATGCCAAGAACAAAAAAAAAAATAAAAACATGCCTCGATGACCTTCTCCCATAAGAAATGAGAATGGTCGTCTAGTTAGCCAATACTATTTAGTAATATTTAGTTGCTGCTCTTTTGACAAACTCACTAATACATTTGATTATTCTTTTTCTTTCTGATGGAGATTCGAGATTCTATTAACAGCATGGAAGTACGTCTCATGCACGCGCTTTTCTTTATTTCTGTAACAACAGTAAGTATTTCAGGGAGAGAAAAAGAGAAACTGCATAACCCCCTGCGACCTTACCTAACCTCCAAATCACCCCTTCTCCAAGTCCTATAGCAACATTCCTGACCTGTAACACAGCCTCTTTTCGATTGCAACAATCAAATCCTACATTTCTGTTCTTGGGAAGAAGGAAAGCCAACATGGGCGACATTCATATCGGGAATTCTGGAAACCCAGCGAAAGTTGTCAGAATAAGGTCGGCTATGCCCCGTAGGTTTCAGGTACAACAGAACAAAAACCCTAGTGTAAGGGAAGGCAGGTATGGGAAGAATAAAACTCATCACTATTCCATTGATAGAGTCTCGACTCTCCATCATTTTAAATACTAGGATGAATCGAAATTCTATGGTATGACATTGATGCTTCTTGTTATGCACTCGTCTGCATAGCCCTTGAAGCATGCACAACAGGGTTAGAATAGAAATTCCAAAATGTATGTTCATTAGTCCAGTTTGCCACTGTAAGCAGGGCCTCCAATTGCACCCCTGGCCAGAAAGCTGTACACTCCCAAGCTCTTCTAGCCCAATGGGCCCAGAACACAGGAATATCTACACTTGCCTGGGCCATAATCCACTTCACCCTCCTTGCAAGAGTAGGATAAGGTATTGGAGAACAAGGTTTAAAGAAGAAAAGAGCTGAGCGGTTAAGCCCCTCAGAGGCTACGTCCTAGCTTTGCACACCTTAAGACACCGACCATAGCAAGTTAGCAAATTGAGGAAATCTTCGAAATTGTGAAAGGAAATTAGTCTAGGTCCAGATTTGGTCCTGCAAAAATCTATGAAGCAACCCATCCGGAGAAAAAATTCCACCTGACAAGCACAGAGCTTGTATTCCTGCCACCCACTAAAGGGCAACCAGACACATAAGCATCACCAACTTGGATCAAAGTGATTGTAAATACAGCTGGCCAATCTCCATCAAGTCCCTAAACAGGGATAAAACCCAACTACCATCCCGCATATCCGAATACTTAGCTAAAAGTAGTTTACTAAGACTGTGCCCTAAGTAAACGGCAAACTAAAGAATGCTTAAGACACTGCAACAAGAGATTTCTGGAATAAATATAAGATTTATATGCATTTGCAGTGTGATATGAAAGAGAGAAAGCCATTTTAGCGAATACAAGTACCACCTGAGATAAATGAGAATCAGGGAGGTCGCATCCTGTCCAACGCTGCATACCCTACACCTTCCATGAATTGTTGTAGCTCTTGATGGTGCTGGTATTGACAAATCTGGAAAAAGGTGAATGTTGCCTATGCAAAGAGATCTGGTCCCAAGCTGAAACACAACAGAAGATGTGACCTGAACATAGTCCCATCCAGCTTGTTGATGTACCTGACTGCCGTGTGAGTGTCGCTTAACAACATGACCACGCAATGTGAACAACTGTTTCTGAAACAACTGACTGCAAAATACCCTTCACGCATCTCTAAAGAGTTGGTATGCCACTGGGACTTCCTAATGTAACCACACCCTCCAGTGAAAATCTGACCACACTTGGATCCTCTCACCCACAGACTGAAATCTGATTCTAACTAACATTGGTGAAAACCAAAAAATTGTCCTTCCATTCCAATCAGTCATATGATGTACCCACCAACGTAATTAATGTCTAGCATCTGAAGAAAGTAAGGCCAACCTTAAATAATGTAAATTATCATATAATGCCTGGAGTTTGTCTTTGAGGTGCACTGTAATGAACAGGGCCTGGAGAAGAAGAAAACACATGATCACCTGAACGGATGCTGAAACCAGGCTGATCTTCCATTCCAATGTTCTGTGAGATACCACTGCCATAGCTGTTACACTCACCTGGTTTCCACGGGGGTGCCAGACGATACTGGATGGAGATCTAAGCGCTATCCTGGACCCCTCTCTGCTTGGTTATGTGCCAGATGTTGGGTAGCGCCTCTAACAGGAGAATGGAGGGTTAAGATACTGGTTCTGTGATGGGTGGACTCCCACCTCCCTCTGGTCCAAATCCCCTCCCTTGGGATATTGCTCACCTTAGGTTTTTGTGAGTTGAACTCTCCGTCCTGCGTCTCTGTGCAGGGGCGTGTGGTTGGTGCGGGTGTTCCGTGGACCTACTTGCTTCACTGGTCCGTGTGCCCTTATGTCGGGTCTAGACCGGCTGTGACTCCGACTCTGCTTGCTGTCTTCCAGGTGAGTTATAATATCTTTTCCGTCTTTATTCTGTCTCTTTCTTTCCCTCCGTTTTCTCTCTCTTCTCGGCATCTTGCTCCACTACAATGTTCCCTAACAATGTCTCTTTTTGTTTTCACAGGGATGGTTGCGATCTCAGAGTTGCTGTGCCGATGGCGAAGACCACAGTGAGTTTTTGATGCGCGAAGCGCTGCGCTGTTTATTGGTGTTAATTGCTAACCTGTGTTCTCTTCTCTTCTTTGTACAGGTTGCAGTGATGTTCCGGAGTGATGAGCGATCGAAGCTCTGCTTGCCCAGGTAAGTGCTTTGTTAATTCTGACCTTGTTCCTTCTCCCTTGCAGGTTGCGGTGAAACCCGGAGATGGGCGAGGTAAGAGAAGTGCAGGATGCTGCCGGGACTCGCTGCTTGCCCAGGTAAGAATTGATGTTAATGCTGTCCTTGTTTCTTTACCTTTGCAGGTTGCGGCGAACTCCGAAGATGGGTGACTAAGCGAAGCGCAGGATGGATTCAAGGCCGGTTACTTGACATGTAAGTGTTCTTGCTTGCTAATGCTGTTCTTATTCTTCCAGGTTATTAATGGAATCCGGATCTAGGGCTTCAGGATCGGGCCGCCGGAGAAGCAGATGAGCAGGAGCTGGACACGGTGAGCGTTACGCTTCAGGAGTGCAGAGTAACTCGAAGCATATTCTGCTGTTTGTGTGTGGTTTAAATAGCCCAGGTAAAGTAGTTCCAGGCCAAGTAGTTCCAGGCCCAGCCACACCTAAAACACTAGACCGCATGGCTTGGTTCTAAAGAACTGAGCTGTGTAATAGGCCTCCATGTTGGATTAAGGTCGAAAACTGGTATTGCTTTTTTCTTGTTAGTGAGCCTGGCGCCAAAGGCGCCAGGACTAACTCCATGTATGTTTCTGATGGTGGTTTAAGGCCCTTGGGGCCAGTGTGAAGGGCTTTAGCCCCACTGCTGCCAGAATGCTGTCATACCTGAGAGGGTCAGGGGCATGGATCGTGACAGCACTCCCCCTTAAGGCCCCTCTCAAGGTATTTCCTCCGTCTGGTCCTGGTTTGGTAGGATGGTTCCGATAAATTCGTCATACCAGGCGTGGCGCATGGACATGCTCGCTAGGCTCCCATGTCCTGTCCTGAGGGTCGTATCCCTTCCAGTCCACTAAGTAATATAACTTGGACCTGGTGAGTTTAGAATCTAGGATGTCCTTGAGTTCAAATTCGGGTTCTCTGTTAACCAGTACCCAATTTGGTGGTGTTTTGACCCGAGTTCCAGGCTGAACAGGTTTTCAGAGTGACACATAGAATACGGGATGGATCTGCATATTTGGTGGTAAAGCTAGTTTTAGTGCCACAAGATTTATAATAGCCTTGATGGTATAGGGCCCTAGATATCTGGGATGAAACGTTCAAGTTCCTCTTATGGGCTTGTGCCAAGATGCCAACCAGACTTCATCTCTGACTTGGTAGTCTGGGGCTTTTCTTCGGTGGTGATCAGACAATCTTTTCTATCTTTCTTTGGCTTGGATCAAGTGTTCTGCTGCCTTTTTGAAGGCTTCAGTGATGGTCATATGTAAAGTCTTCACTGCAGGCATTTCCAAGGCCATGGGGGTATCTAATTCGTATGTACATGGGTGTCTTCCATATAGTGTATAGAATGGACTCTCTCCGGTACTGGTGTGTAGCAAGTTGTAGGAATATTTGGCTATCCACAGCACATCCTTCCAGCTTTCTTCCACTTGATGTAACATGCACCGTAGTTATTGCTCTAGTGTCTTATTTGTCCGTTCCATTTGGCCATCAGTTTGGGGATGGTGACTAGTGGACAGACGAATATAGACTTGGGCACTTTCACAACTCTTCCTCCAGAAGTTAGGGGAAACCATGTAATCGTATGATTTGCTCTAAAAACATCTTTGCCAGACTGGATGCGTTTGGTAGACCCTTAAGTGGAATGAAATGGCCCATTTTAGAGAATAGGTCAACAACCACTAGGATAGTGTTGAACCCTTGACAGGGAGACAGATCTGTGGTGAAATCGAGGGAGAGTGTGTGCCAAGGTGCAGGTGGAATTTCCAGGGGTTGAAGAAGGCACGCAGGTCTTTGTTTCTGGGATTTATTATGTGAACAAATGCCACATGACAGAATAAACTCTGTAATGTCCTTTCACCAGGTCGGCCACCAATAATTTCTTTTCACCTTGGCTAGAGACTTGGCAATTCCTGGATGTCCTTCTATCAGGGGGTTGAGATAGCCAGAAATGACTTGTTCTTGTAGTGCCTTATTCGGTAGATATAAACACCCTCTGAAATACGGGAGTTGTTTCTTTGTTGTGCAATGTTCACCTTGAGTGGTCCAGTCTTGTAGAGCGACAGTGTTCATTAGGAGCCGAATTTCCTTTTGGAGTTCATCCAGTGATAACATTGTTGTAAGTCCTAGTAGTTTGTCACCTGGAATAATGGCCACCGGGTCTGGGGTTGAATATGTGTTCTCATCAATACCCATGCGGGATAGGGCATCAGCTTTTCTGTTCTGGACTCCAGGTCGGTACATGATTATGTAATCATATTCTGCTAAGAATAAAGCCCATCAGAGTTGACTGGATGTTTGAGCCTTTGTTGTCTTGATGTATTGTAGGTTGCGATGGTCGGTGTTTACTGTGATCGTATGTCTGACATCTAGGAGGTAATGCCGCCAAGCATTAAAGGCTGCCTTGATCACTAGGAGTTCCTTCTCTGTTATTGCATAGTTAAGTTCAGATGTAGTGAATTTTCGAGACCAAAAGGCTACGGGATGTAACTGGCCTGTTTCGGGATCCCTTTGGGAAAGAACAGCCCCCATTGCCATGCTGGAGGCATCTGTTTCCACTACATATGGGAGGTCTGGGCAGGGGTGTCGTAGCACCGGGGCTGTGGTAAATCTTTTCTTGAGTTCCTGGAAGGCCTTCTCCGCCTCTTCTGTCCATTGGAACAGTTTGATGTTTTTTCGTAAATAAAGAAGTGATCGGGTACAGAATCTGGGAGAAACCCGGGATGAATCGGCGATAAAAGTTTGCAAAGCCGAGCATACTTTGGACACCTTTGACTGAAGACGGTGATGGCCAGCTAAGGATGGCGTCTACTTTGTGCATATCCATCCGGACGCCTCTAGGAGTGAGGACATAACCAAGAAACTCGACTTCGATGACATGGAAGGAGCCTTTTTCAAGTTTGACGTATAGCTGGTGCTGTCAGAGTTTTGCAAGGACGGAACGAACGTGCCTGACATGGTCCTGTTTAGAAGAGGAGTACACCAAGATGTCGTTGATGTAAACTAGAGCACATATGTCGATCAATTCCCGTAGTACATCATTCATGAAGTACTGGAATGCGGCGGGAGCATTGCAAAGCCCAGAGGGCAATCCCTTGATATTCATACAGCCCATACTTAGTACTTAAGGCGGTCTTTCCTTTGTCTCCTTTCTTTACACTCCCGAGATGGTATGCCCCCCTGAGGTCCAATTTGGTGAAAATTTGGGCATCCTTGACTTGGTCCATCAGTTCTGGGATAAGGGGTAGGTGATGACGGTTTTTAACTGTTACCTGGTTTAGTGATCAGTATTCGATGCACATTATCAAGTCCCCATCCTTCTTGGGTACGAAGAATAGGGGTGAGGCTGCCGGGGATTTGGACGGTCGGATAAAACCGTTTGCCAGGTATTGGTCCAGTTATGATTTCAAGTGGAGATGTTCAGGTTCGGTGAGTGCATAAATTCCACTACATGGGATTTGTGCACAGGTACGAGGTCGATCTGGCAGTCATATGGCCTGTGAGGGGGTAAGGTATTAGCCTGCTCTTTTTGGAAAACGTCTTGGAAATTGTGGTATTCGCTTGGTAGTGTAATTGTTACACCTAGTAACAATGCCTCTTTATCTTGGACAGGTGTCTCTGGGTCAGACAATGGCATCTCCACTTGGTAGCAAGCATGAGCACACTCATTGGAGAAGGCTAATCTCTTGGCTCACCAGTCGATGTTAGGATTGCGAGCCACCAACCACGGCATCCCTAGAATCACCCGGAACTGAGAGGCCTTGATAATGTCGAAGGCAATGCCTTCCCAATGTCCGTCTTGGCACAGAAGGGTCAATTCTGCTGTGCGTTGAGTTACAGGACCAGAAGCTATCTCTGTGCCGTCGACAGTGGTGACCTTCTCAGTTGTCATTTTCTGACAGAAGGAAAGCCCAAACCTTGTTGCCAGGCCTTGTTATATGTAGTTACCAACGGCTCTGCTGTCTATGTATACCTCCACAGCATGCATCTGAGACGGTTGTTGGTGACTGATCAAAATCACAGGCAGCGCAAGATGTGAGGTCTGTGGCTCTTTTCCTTCACTCGACAAACAGACCTCTATGCTTGCCGGGCCTGGAAGTTTTCTGACTCTTGCTCTCCTCCTTCTTTCTCTGTAGCTCCAACTGTTCTAGGGGGTTTTACGGGACATTCCCTGAGGAAGTGACCTGATTTCCTGCAGTACAGGCATAATTGCTGTTGTCTCCTTTTGTCTCTTTCAGACTTGGTTAATGGGCTCTGTACCCCCCATTTGCATGGGTTCTGAAGTGTTTTCTGATGAACATGGACTGTTCTCCTTTGAGCATCCATACACAGTCCAATTCTCCGTTCTGGCTCGATCTGTCCTTCAATCTTGCAGCCTGTGGTCTAGCTGCACCACTAGGTTGATGAACTCTGCACAGTCTTTTGGCGGGTTTACCACCTGAGCTAGGGCGTCTTTCAATTCCCCCTGTAATCCTTGATGGAACAACGTTGTTTGTTTCTCCTCAGGCCACCCAGTTTCAACGACAAGTCTGTTAAAAGTGGCGATATATGTTAACTAATCTTGGCTGCCTTGGTGGAGGGACAGAAGTTTGTTATCCAGAGCTTGGCCCTGAGTATGTCTGGCGAACAGCGTCTCCATCTTCTGTTGAAGCCCCCTGAAATCCTGCAGGATTTGGTCATCCTGGTTTACTAACGGTATGCACCAATCCGTGGCACTGCCACTCAGATATGACAGAATGAAGGCAACCTACGACTCATCATTAGTAAAGGCTCTGGGTCTGCAAAGAAAATGGAGGCAGCACTGGTTCATGAATACTGCATATTTTCTTGGGTCCCCCATAAAACGTTCCGGTGGGGCCAAAGGAACTGCCCCAAGGAGGACCACCTGCATTGGATTGACGGATGTGGCTGGAACCGCCGGAATACTTCCTGGCAACGGAGCCTGCCCAACCTGTGTTTGGAGCAATTGTCTGGCTAATTCATCGGTGTGGTCCTTGGTGACAATCAACTCCCTCCTGAGGGCATTGGTTTCTTGCCGGGCGGAGTGCACCTCGGCCCGTAATTCTCCCAGTAACGGGGCTAGTTAGTCAGTCTCTGATGTTTCCATGACACCCAGGTGGATGTTTTAATTGAGGCTTCGAGTTCTGTTACGCTCACCTTCTTCCTTCTCCTTTGCAGGTTGCGCTGAAACAAGGAGATGGGCGAGGTAAGAGAAGTGCAGGGTGCTGCCAGGACTCGCTGCTTGCCCAGGTAAGAATTGTAATTAATACTGTTCTTGTTTCTTTACCTTTGCAGGTTGCGGCGAACTCTGGAGATGGGCGAGGTAAGCGAAGTGCAGGATGGGTTACTTCACAGGTAAGTGTTCTTGCTTGCTAATGCTGTTCTTGTTCTTCCAGGTTATTAATGGAATCCGGATCTAGGGCTTCAGGATCGGGTCGCCGGAGAAGCAGGTCAGCAGGTGCTGGACACAGTAAGCGTTACGCTTTAGGAGTGCAGAATAACTCGAAGCGTGTTCTGCTGTTTGGGATGGTTTAAATAGCCCAAGTAAAGTAGTTCCAGGCCAAGTAGTTTCAGGCCCAGCCACATCCAAAACACTAGACTGCATGGCTTGGTTCTAAAGAACTGAGCTGTGTAATAGGCCTCCATGTTGAATTACGGTCCAAAACTGGTATTACTTTATTCCTGATAATGAGCCTGGTGCCAAAGGTGCCAGGACTGACTCCATGTATGTTTCTGATGGCGTTTTAAGGCCCTTGGGGCCAGTGTGAAGGGCTTTAGCCCCACTGCTGCCAGGGGGCTGTTATACCTGAGGGGGTCAGGGGTATGGATGGTGACATAGCAACCTCTCAAGCTCCATATTGATCTTGCCTACCTAGGCCTAGAGTGGAGTTCTTGCATTTCACTATCAATCATAGAAATTGAATGGTCTAAAATGATACCAGGACTGATTTCTGCCAGTTTATGACAAAGTCCAATGAATACAGTAAGGTGATGTAGAGAGAAGTTGGCACTACATTGTGAGAGGAGAGTCAGCCATCATCAAATTATCATCCAGAGAAATGAGAAATCTGATTCTGCTGACCCTAAGGAAAGCTATCACTGAAAGTTTGGTTCAGCGCCAAGGAGCGAAAGACATTGCGGTTGAAGAAGCTCCCAACAATTTATTTATTTATTTTTGCATGTATTTACAGCACACATAACTAGTAGGTATCTAGGCGCTAGTTTTATTGTGGAATGGTAAGTTATTTAAAATGCGCTCAGCGTGAGTCTGGGATTCGCAGCTGTGTTTGCCCAGAGTGGTCTTGCTTCAGAGACCCACACGTTGCCACAGAGCTATCCTCCCATCCCAATTATTCTAAATATAATAAATAGACCTAGTGGTGGAGAAAATGTGTATGGCCTCATTTCAGATTTGATGTTTTCTCTATTGGAAGGAATATCACTACAGACCCCTAGGTCAGAAAATCTTAATTCACTGCACCATGCATTGTGAAGCATGGTAAACGGGCCGCTCCCTGGATCCATGCCTAGCACCACATAATGCAGTGAATTTGCTAAGATCATTGGTCTGCTCACATCTGTGTATGGCAGTGATAGGCAATGGCTTCTGCAATGACTGAAGACCCATACGATTTTTGACAGCCCTTTTATATATGCTAAAGAGCAGACATAATCCATAGAAATCCACATCGTTTCACCCACAATAAAATTGTGAAGTGAGCAAAGAAGCATGCCCATTCTCTTTACGGAGCAGGGAAATGGAAGGAATTTATTTTCTTGCCATGCAGAGTGTTTGTTTCTATGTATATTCCCTCTTCCATGCCATTGTTCCGGCCTTTGAATCTAAGGTGTTTATATTCCATTGTCAAACTTAAAAACAAGCAGACGTGCTACATGGAGTAATTACCAAATACTGAATCCATGTTGTGATTTGAAAGGCTTAATAAAACTGATTTTGCCTGTGGTTTGACAACCATCACAAGAAAGGTGTTTAAGGGAATCTATACTCAATGATGCACTTCCCTCTTATCTCCTTTCCTATACCCTCTTAATTCCTCTCTAATGCCTGTGATTGTGTACTTATTGTCTGCTATTGTTAGAAAAAGTTGTTACGTTACTGGGGGACATCACTGTAACAAGTGTACCGTTTATTAACACAGAAGTGAGATTATCTAGGCAAAAAGATTACTTTGTTAATCAAATCCCCTGATTTGTTGTATTGATGAATTTGTCTGAAATAAAGCTGAGTTGAACAAAACAAACCAGATTACATATTACCGATTAATCATTTGTTTAGATCCTATGTCAACGATAATAGTTAGATTCCTTGTGTGTCTTATACATTTGCAATAACAGTATTCTATCAAATGAAAAACATTCCTTTTTCAGCAGTTGTCCAAACACCAAAACAATGCAAGAGCATTTTGGACACGTGACTAGTGCTGAACAGATAAGGCTGGTGGTCTGAAGATCATTGTCTAAGACTATTGCAGGTCAGAGAAATAAGATCCATGGGATTTCAGCAGGTTTTAAGAAATTCACAGGCTGTGTGAGTGTTGCCTACCAGATCCACAGAGCATACTAAATAAACATGATCCTACATTCTCCTGAGGATCCACTGCGAGTGAGAAGTGTACCACCTTTGGGAAGAAGCGAAGGATGCTGATCATGTGGGTCCACATTCTCTTATTTTTCTTCCACCTAGCTGGTTATCAAAGATATTGTGCTGTGGCAAGAACACTTCCAAATTTCATCTTACCACTGTAGCATAATGAAATGGGTAACCCTAGCCAGGGGTGGACTGGCCTATAGGGAACTCTGGAGATTTCCCGGTGGGCCTCTGCACCCTGGGCCTCTTTTGTGTGGTGTTTTTAAATTTTCTCATAGGAAAAGCATTGGGTTTGCTAAAAATGAGTCATATGGGGTCACTTTGAACATTATTTCCAGGGCCTCATTTGGTCCCCAGTAATTATTTCCAGGGCCTCTTTTAGTTCCCAGTCCACCCCTGACCCTAGCTTGTTCATTCACAAGGGAATTTAATTAACACTAATGTTAATTAAATTAAACTGAGTGTAGTAACTATACTTCTATGTGAAATAAACATAATTACAACTCTTTCAACACGTTTGTATCCGCCTGGTTTTACTGAGAGCCAAATACATTCTACATTTCTCCCTGTAATGAATTCAATCAAATGTATTTACTTTTTATTAACTGATTTATTTATGGAAAATGTATCTGATCTAATAACCCCACCTTGACAATCCGACCCTAAAATCTAGGAAAGAGAAGAGGCTGTTAATCTGAATAGTCTGTTTAATTTCAATCTGCTTGTTTGCCGAAAAGAACATGGACGCTATCTACTATTATCTCAATTAGGTTTGCAGCACTATATTACAAGATCTGTGATAGCAACTGCAACTGTGATGCTGGAAATGCCTTTTGGAGGCACAGGGCTTCCTTGATATGGGCTGATATCATATGATAAGTCATTTATACCGCGCCTGTACACAACTGTTTCTAGTTCTTGGCCTACCATTTCTCTGTGTGTGTTTTCTGTATGTTTTCTGCCGCCTCTGAGGTCCATCCTGGACCTCTGGCAGTGCATTTATTAATTTTCCTATTGGTGAACAACACTCATGGGATACCCTTATGGCACCCATGGGTGGAGGTACACCCTTGTACACCTTGTGGGTGTTATTGGGCAACTGTGTGTTGCCCACAGAGCAAGTTATGGGCTGGTGGCAACTACATGCTAACTTGACAGTGGCTCTGAGTGTCCTCCCTTTTTGGGACACCTAGGCCCTGCCACAGGAATCAATGGATTCCAGGACAAAGGCAAGATAACCACTGTATCCTCTTGGTTTCTATTGCCTTCAGCCCTTGTTTCCCAAAGTCCTGAGAAGCATTGACTCTGTCCCTTTCTCCCTGACTGGCTGTTGGGTGGAAAGACTATATATGGCTCTGGGGCTGCCTCCTGCAAGACTGGCTGGAGCCTTCCCAGGACTGTGTGTTGTGGCTACACCCTTGGGGTGGGACCTGTATGAATGGAGTCTGAGGTTAACTCACAGTCTGAGTTGTGGGTGTCTGGTCTTAGCTGTGTGCCCGCCCATACTGAAACTCGAGTGAATGCAGTGCAGTGTTCTGAAAGGCTGGTTGCTTACTCCAATCCACATTCTGTTTTATGGTTGTCTGGTTTCTGTGAATGGCCTCCTGAATGCCTGTGAGCCTGACTGGCTGCCTGCCTGAATGCACTTGTGTATGGTTGGCTTACTGAGCCTGGCACAGCCTGAGTGAATGGGGAAAAATGTGTATAACTAGGGACCCCTCACACACTTGCAGTGAATCTGGCGCTGGAACCCGAAGCATGAATTCTGGATCCATTCGGAAGGAGGAGTCTGCATCTGCATTTCAACAAGGAATCCAAAGACTGCTGAGCTGACCCAAGGATGGAATCAGGAGAGGACCTGGATAGGCAACTTCTTCTCGTGCTACGAGGGACCATCATGCTCCTGCTCTCTTCATCAGAAATTCCCTTGAAGCCAGTCCTGTGTGCTTGCTGTCCGGAGAAGGGGTCTTCGTGAGTCCAGAATCGGATTGCCTGGACATCTTGAGCCAAAGAAGTCCAGTTGCAGCCTCGAGGGCCTGGAGGAGTGTTTGTGACCACTGAAAGCCAGACTGCTGCATATCAGCCAGACGAGGGGGTACCATAGTGCTGCTTGACAACCAGAGCTGCAAATGTCCCACCTGATCAAAGAATCTTTCAAGGCACATCCTTCAAACAACCTCTGAGCACTTTTTCCCACCAAAGAAAATCCCAGTTCGCTATGTACAGAGGAAGGGCTGCTAGTGGGTTTCCCATCACCAAAAAACGAATTAGACATTGTGAGGATCCAGCATTGGTAAGCATCCATAGTCCAGTCCATTGGTCGAGTCCAGATTGCCACAAGCCATCCAGAGGTCAGTGCTGGGACTGTCGCACTGAAGAACCATAAGTCGGTAAACCACAAAATCCTGAAACCTGACACCTACTTCTGCCACTGCATTAGTTGTCACGAAAAGGCATTCAGGGTCCCTACAAGTGTTATCAACTTCAGCCAGGCCTTTTCGGAGTCCACAGCAAGTATCACCTTCATGAGACTTCCACAGCCACAGTGGCGTCATTCGATGAATCCTCATGAAACTTCACAAAAAATGTATACAGCCCCTCGGAATGATTTTGTGAAGTTTCGTGCAGTTTCATCAAGGGCGGGGCACAGTTATGGGGGGACCAAAACCTTTCAAATCCGGGCAGACAGGAATGGAAAAACGTTTTGCTTCAGCCCAAACTGCTGGACCGATTTTCACCAAACTTGAGCAAAGAGCAGAAGCCTGGTCCTGGAAGCATGCTTTTGCAAATTTGGTTAATCCGTCCAGTAGATTTTAAAAATGCCCACGATGTAAGCTAAAAAATGTTTTGATGTCTTTGTCCTATCCTCTGACTCACTTCCTGATTCAGTGTCTGCAGACGCCTCTCGATCAATCAGGGAATCGCATAACTTTTGTGAACTTTATGCGTGGCCTCTGATTGGTCAATTAAAAATGAGAAGTTGTCAACACCTTTGAAATGGAAGCCACGTTGGATTTGCAAACTGTGCCTGTAGTCTGTGAACATTGCAGTAAAAACATGTTAAAAACACAACATTACAGTTGGCAAAGAAATTAAACAATCTCTGTGGAGCTGAGGGGTGATGAGGATGGGATGGAATATGTACCGAAAAAAACTAAAATCATGTTTGTTTTCTTCTCCAATGTTCACGAACCTGACAAATGTTTGAGGACATCAAAGCATATGTGTGCATTACAGGGTCGATGAGGAGCAATTATTAGATGGCTTATAACTTTGGCAGTGTTCAACGAAACTTCAGACAATTCTGCACTGAAAATATGGTGCCATCTTCTAATGTAGTTGCAACGTTTGGTGCCATTTCGTCAAGAAGGGGCAACATTGTTACATGGTTTATAACTTTGGTGCCATTTGTCAAAACTGTACAAAAATTTGCAAATCTGTCCTGTGTTATTTTTTCAGAAGAGTCAAAATGTGCATACAAAAAATTGTGATATAATTTTGCTGCCTGGGTAGTAGGCCTAGCCCTCAGCAAGAACAAATGTCTACTCTGATTGTTATTTTGGGGCCTGCAGCATGGCCAAAGCCCATGCCCCATGGATTGTGCACACTAGCCATGGCTGCAAGCCATGTGCATTGCCCATTTGTCACATTAAGGGGGTATAGTGGACAATAGACCAAGATGAAAGCTGGGCGAAATAAATAACGGAGGTGGATTGGTGGGGCTGGAGTTATGGTCGAGCCTCATGCCTTAGGAAATTTAACCATGACTTGCATGCCCAGCATTCACTGCTGAAAACGATACACATCAGTATGCAACATCATGAGAGGACTCGAAGAGACAGACCATAAAGCGGCTCTGCAGACATTTTGCTGTGATTCACCCATCAAGACCCCAGTACCTACCTTACACCTCACTTCTCCCCACCCACCCACGGCAATGTCTATTCAACTCAACCTGCTACCAAAATTGCACCTCTAAGATTACTATCAGTGTCTTAACAAAAGACACTTATCCCGTGTCTAAATGGCATCATAGACATACACTTTGAGAGACCCAGGAGGGTCAACACACATGTTGGCTAGAATATTCAATGGCATACCTGTTATGAACACTACTACTACCTAGGGCTCATAATTTGACAACATGGACTAACCCTACGCTCTTTACATTTGTATCAAACCCAGCACCATTGTGAATAAGGTTCTACACCCAGTTTCCCTTTTATAATCAATGGACGGAAGGACACTGTCTAATTGCTCAGTGGACAACACATTCTAGTGCCCCACTCCTTTCCTTGGTATATGCAGTGCGTTGGTCAGTAGATAAGGGACACTCCAATCCTGATTGTTACACCTATAGAAAATATATATGCCCTAGAGGTGCAAACCAATTAATTTTAAGAATAGGTTTTATAGATTGCTTGTCATCGTGACATCATCAATGACAAGTTTTGTCTTTAAAAATAATTGTCCAGCAAAGGAGCAGTTAGGAAAACTGGGTGAAGGCTTGCCTGTGAATCTTGTGTTTTTACTCCCGGATTCTTGTATATTCAGAACCAAGAGCAGGGATTCCCAAGCATTTAACCTATTACAGCCACTGTTGCCTCTTTTATTGGCAGGTTCCAGGTAGTGGACTGAGTTACCTTTTTGGGTCTAGATTACATTTTGTTAGCAGAGGGGGTGGTTCTTTAGGGCTTTTTTGGCAGACGGTTGGGACCCCAGCCATCCTTTCTTTGTTTACAGTGGACGAGTTTGGAGAGTGGAGATTTGTGCACAACTGAACAGGAGATCAGCTGGAGCCCACTTTGGAGTGAAATCTTGCCCAATCTTGGACCTGATGCTTGACTCAGAGGAGGAGCAGGCAGATTGGTGGGGACCGTTGACACCAGGAACCCTCAAAGATCCACAAATGTGAGGTATGTTATGTGCTGGGTAACACTTGGGGGTGGGGTAATGTATCTGGTATTATTTATGAAACAGAAAAGTGAAAAGAGGATGAAGAGACATCCCTTGACAAGGGACTGAGAAGGCTACGCAGCAGGGGCTTTGGGGGCCTAACCTCCTTCAGGGGGAGAAAGAGATAGAGAGATAAGGATGCCCCGGGGGGAAACCGGAAGACATCTGTATTGTATTGTGTTTAAATTAATTCAATTGTTGATTGCTGGCCTTATGTTGTGTTGTGAGACAGGTCCTGTAGACATGTTTTTCTTTGTGTATTGTTAGAGTAGCAGGTAGAATTGTTTGATTGAGGTTGATTCGGTACGTATAAATCCTGTCCTGTCCAGGAAGAGAGCCTACATCCAAGCCTGCATCTATGTGGCCTCTAACAACAAGGCCAAACTCTTCAAAATCTGCAAGGTGCTGGCCAATCCTGCTGCAGTCTCCACCTCTCCTGTTCCCTCCCAAGCCCTCTGCCCCAAGCCCTCTGCATGGCACTGGCTACTCACTTCATCACTAAAACTCAGGACATCCTGTCCTCTCTGTCCTCTTACTCTCCCTCTCCCTCTCTCGGCCCCTACCTGGCCAACACTCCCTCTCCTCCTCCATTCTCCTCTTTCCCCGTGTTCACTCCTGGCAATGTTTCTAGACAAGTCCGATCTATGAAAGTATCATCCAAGCAGGTACTCCCCTGCTCCTCCAGAATCTCCAAGGATCACATTGACAAGCTTGATCCAGCCTTGGCCAATTTCTGTAGTCAGTCTTTTTCCACAGGAACTTTCCCATCCCCCTAAAGCACTCCCTTGTGGACCCCCTCCTGAAGAAGCCTTCTGCCGATCCTTCCACTCTGGAAAACTATTGCCCGATCTGTATCACTCCTTTTCTGGGCAAACTTCTGCAATAGCTGGGCATCCCACAGCTTACTGAATCTGTTGGTTGTCTCCATGACCATCAGTCTGGCTTTAGAGCAGCCAGAAGCATAGAAACTGCTATCCTGAAAACTTGTGAAGACCTGCTCCCAAATGCTGACTCTAGCCTTCCTTCTATCCTCATGCTCCTTGATCTTTCCTCTGCTTTCAATACGGTCAACCACACCATCCTGATCAATCATCTCTGTGACAAACTGGGCATCAAGGATCAGGCCCTATCCTGGTTGACCTCCTTCTTCTCCCATCAACCCTCCCAGGTCCAACTGGTGTCCTTTCTCTCAACCACCTCTCTCTCATGTGGTGTTCCCCAGGGCTATAACCTCTCAACTTGGCTCTTCAACCTTTGCTTGGCACCTCTGGCCCATCTCATCTCTACCTGCTCTCCTAACTTTCAGTGTTATGCAGAGGACACTCGGCTCTCCTTCATGCTCCCCTCAGCCTCCTCATCTCTTTCGCTCATTCCTGATTGTCTATCCGCGATTCAGGAACAGTGTGCCTCTAACGATCTCTTCCTGAATGCCAGTAAGTGTGAGATCCTTCTCATTAGGAGCCCTGCTCCCACTTTCTGTCTTTCACTCTGGCCGCCCTCCTAGAGCCCACTGCCTGCGCCTTCCTGTGCGGCAAAAAAATGTGCCATCTTCAACTCCAACCTCTCCTTCTCTCCTCAAATCACGGATGTCTCTAAGAAGTCCCACTACCAGCTGCACCTCCTCAGGGGTATTCTTCCCTTTCCCCTAGAATCTCACTGTCTCCAAAGCCCTTGTTCTCTCTATACTGGACTACCGCAACAGCCTCTTTCTAAATCTGCCTACTTCTACGCTTCACCACCTGCTACTAATTCAGAACAGGACTGCAAGACTGTTCCTTGGCCTCAAGCGCAGGGACCCTATCTCTCCAGCCCTGACATCTCTCCACCTGCACCCAGGGCTAAAAGGATCAAGTTTGAGACCCTCTGCATTGTCCACAAGTCTTTCTGGGGCTGGAGACCACAATACACTATATCAAACTCTTTCCTTCTCGAGCCCTCTGTTCAGCCACCTCCAACTCTCTAAGGGTCAGACGCTTCTCCAGGCTTAGAGTGCAGGTTAGATCTCTCTCCTCGGCTGGTGCCACCCTCTGGAACATCCTTCTGTCTTTCTCAAAATTGAGCAGGGCACCTCAGGTTCCGGAAGCAACTCAAGACCTTTCTTTTTGCTTCTGCTTTCTCTCTTTCTCTCTCTCTCCCCTGCTGATGTTCTTGTGTGCTGCACTAACTGGTTACCTGGCCTCCCTCTGAACCTTAAGGGGACCAGGCTCCTGTATGCCCAGTTGCCCCATGCACTGCCTTTGGGCCTGCTGCACACTAGGGACTGTATCTGCAACCCTACAGTCCCATGCTTCCTTGCACTTACTTAGAACCGGCCACCCTGGCGGCACTTATTTGAGTTTTGCTTATTGCACTGTACCTTTCCCTCCCCCTAGCACTTCTCCTCTTTCTTCCCCTTGCACTTGCACAATCTGAATGCACAAGGCCTAGTAAAATTGTTTGTTTCGTCCTCCGCTTGTATCCTCTCCCTTGTCTTGTAACGCCTAGAAACATTGTGTACAGACACGTTATGAATGACTTATCATATCATATTATACCGCAACCCTCAGCAGTTAAATTACAAGATCATAAGGCCTGGGTGCACATACACGACATGAAGTGATACAAGAGTGCCGCCTCACTGCTCAGCTACCAGGAACCAGAGGGAGAAGAGAATCAGGGACCCACCACATGGGCCAGAGCTAGAGCTTCACAAAACTGTGACCAAGAAGTGACATAGCGTTAATAAATGAAAAAAAGAAGAAAGAAACAAACTTTCTGGGCAGGTGTTAAGCAATGCTTTACCACAGAGGAGTTACCAGTGAATTCTGACTTGAAAGATCATGTGGTGGGGTCTGAAGAGTACAATTCAGGAAATGTAAAAGAATAGTTTCTTATAGCATATTTTTTGTACAGGTTTTTCTTTCTTTTTAAATCTTGTTAGTTTTTATATAAAAACAGTGCTTGCCTCACTCACAGTTGAAAATAAAAAAGAAATTATGTATATTTTTATGTCACTAGTATTTCTTAGTATAACCTAAGAAATGTTTTTAGTGTTTTTAGTACATATTCATGAGTTAATATAGGTATACAGCTCATCTTGTTTTATTAATTTAGATAGATATTTGCATATATACATATACAATGGGCCTCGTTACGAGTTTGGAGGTAGCCATGCCCTTAATAAGGGTCCGGGTCCCACAAAAGGGGATTTACTGGGCCATTCCGACCTCGGAGGACCCGTTAAATCCTTTTCGCGGGACCCAGACCCGGTAATTCCCCATTCCCATTTGAGCCCCAAGAGGGCTCAATGGGAATGGGGAGGATGGCAACAATGGCCCCGTTCATAATGGGGCCGTTGCTGCCACCCGGTACTGCTTGTGGGTGCCGCTCTACATGCCTGGTCTGACCAGGCATTCCAGAGTGGCAACCACGAGCATACTCAGAATGTCGCCGGTGTTATACCTGTGCTCCAGCTACATTCAGTTCGCCCTAGCTCGCATCAGCTTTGCCGTCTGAAGAATCGGGTGACTTCCTTGTCTTCCCCATTCTGGCAGCGTTGGCGGTTGCTGGGGAAACCACGCTGCAGGGCCGTTCGGCATTTCCCTAATCAGCTGACCCAGTCACGCTGCAGCAAGCCAACGCGCGTATGTGGGCCACGCATTGATTCCCATAAAAAGTCACATGATCCAGGGCTTGGCGCTTCTAATTAGTGTTTCACATTCCTTTGCGATCCTTGTATTTTGAAATCTCTCCTGCTCGACTCCGGCTTTTGTAATTGACAACTCTTTTGCGTGCCCCTTGACTGCCTTTTTGGAATCTATTTGCTCAATTCTGAGCTTGAAGTGATTTACTCGATTTCCCTGTTGCCAATTCCAGGCACTTGTAGCGGACGTCTGCCTGAATTCTATCTAGGGCATTCCGCTGAAACCCATCGTGCAGCTGTGCTTCTTCTGAACCCTATCGTGCAGCTGTGCTTTTCTTTGCACGTTCATCCGGCAAGAATATCTCCCAGAACACGGAGGATTTTATCAGCGGTCAGCAACATCAATGATCTGCCTGGTGCCTGCCCAGAGACACGGACGTCAGCATTCCCCCTGGTAAGAAGCTAATCAGCCTAAACCTTACGTTGTCCTACTCCTGCTATCTCCCATGGAAACCTCAGAAGCTTAAGGAATATCAATCAGACTCTCTTTATCCAGCATTTTTTTCCTTTGGTTGCCATTTCACTTGAGACCTTCATTTACTTGCGGAACTGTTTGCTTTGTTTACCTATGCAAGCTGAACGCTCTGCTAATTCCTTCCTTGCACCATCCCGGACCTAATCGCGACCCTCGTGCTGCCCGGGGAGTTTCCCTGTACTAATTACCCTGTTTGTTATTTTATCCCATCATTGTTTATTTCTCCTGGCTACCTTTTAACAACCAGAGGGGAAAAACTTCTCCTATCCTCTATTTCCTTTCCTCCTCCGAGTATTCCTCATAGCTAAAGTATTTCTATTTCTTTCTCTCTAGACCTTCATCTTAAGATCTAGCTGCTAACACTTTTCAGGTATACCCTTCTCCTCTAGAGATCTAATAGTGAATTCATTTGGATATAGAAGTGTTGGCTTTTTTCTTTGCAGCTTGGTGTGGCGGTGTGACTTTCCCGCTCTTTGTGGTAATCCATTAACCTGTCTGTTTATCCAGGACAGCAGGTTGGTTTGCTACCAGAAAGAGCTGCCTCAAGTGAGGTAGTCCGGTCTGAGCTGCCTTTTTAAGGCAAATTCTCAGCAATGACTGAAGTTTCCATTCCTGAATGGCTAATTCTACTCAACGCCCCAGCCAGTCCGCAAGGGGGTGAGTAACAGCGGGGAGGTAACAACGGTGCCGGTAGCAATACCAGCGCGGTTGTTGCCTTTCCGCATCATTTGTAATGATGCCTCAATACATACGCAGGAGACTACATCTTCAAACAATAGACATTATAGTTGTCATGATTATTGTTTTCTTTTTCTCTTCTTTACATCTCGTTTTCCGATATTGTTTCATAGTACAGTTGATTTATGTTGGTACTGACAATATGTCCCTATGGCATAATATTAGAGAAGAAGTAGAAGGACAAGCACATTTCCAGTTAGAGCAGGAAACTATTTCACCCAATTGTGAAGAGAGTAAGGGCTAGGAGAAGTATTACAGATGATGAATATTACATGAAAAGGTATTTTGACAACTATAAATATTGATAGAAATTCTTGTTATAGGTCAAAGGAGAAGGTGGGGAGAGAAGGATTGTGTGAGAGCTGCTTTGTTTGGACTGCCTCTAGAGTATTTAAACCTCAAGAAGTAAATGAAACAAGAGCACACTGCTTGGTACATCTTGCAGTGTGCCAGAAAAGAGGACAGTTCCAATGACAATCAGCCATGATAAAGTATTTGACAGTGTCAGAATTCCCATACATAGACAATGATATATAATAGACAAACATGGTGGACAATATAAGACTTAAAAGTAAGGTGCTGAAGTACACGTTATCAGGCCCAAATAAAGATGTCCAAATAGTGGATTACCAAAAATTAAACTGTAAATATGCCTAATGAAATGTGATACTGTGTTGCTTCAACAGACCTCAAATACAAATAAAAGGGAAAGTATTCTCCTTGGGAGGATGGGTTGATGGAATAATGGGATGCAAAGCAGAGGCAGTGGTGTCTGCATCAATAGAGGAGATGCAAAATGCAGATAAATTGTGCCACGAAGAATGGACACAAACCTATACATGGGTGGAAGATGAAGCAGGACCGTTACCCATAACTTAAATCCAAGCACCAAAGTGATGTTTTAGAAATAATGGTTCAGTGAAAGTTGGTAAAAATGAAGGATACAAACACATTACGGTTTTTCCAGGTATGATAGTTGCTATAGCTGTATTCATGGACCACTATTAGGCCTGTGGTATAAGAGCATATATGCAGCTTCAACCTAACTGGGGTAGCATATATTTGATAATTTTATTGAATGTACCCTCATTGGTAATACCGCAAAGTGAGGTTCAAATTGGGACTTTTCCTTCAATAGCACTCAACAGGAATAAAAAATCCCTAGAACTAAACCGCACTAAAAGAACCAACACTTCTCTGAGAAGGCCAATACTGCATTTGATGAAATATCAGATGAGCATACATTATTTAGTAAAATGACAAGGTTCTTCACAACCTTTCTTTTTCCTTGCCTGCAAGTGGCAGCTAATGCACAGTGGGTCCAAACAACTAGATGGAACCTGTTACAAACTATTAATGACACAGTAAAAGGCTTCAATGCCATCAAGGAGGAGTTAAGAATGGTCAGACTGATGACCCTACAGAACAGATACGCTGTAGACCTACTCAAAGCTATCGAGGGAGGAGTGTGTGCAAAGATAAGCCCAAGTTGCTATACATATTTACCCTTATACAATGAGGAGAATGGGACCCTGACAGAGGCCAGATACTACTTGCAAGAGCTGCACAATTAAATGGAAGAGGAAGTAAATTATATTGAGGAGGAGAGCTGGTTCAGTTATATGTTAACCTGGCTGCCAACCCGGTTGACAGACACATTCACAATTCTGTTGGAAATCTTGGTGCTGGTCCTGACAACGTTTTGCACCTTGAGAATAGCAATAAACCAATGTAAAACGGATGGAAAAAAGGCACTTGCAATGATAATAATGATCAAGGTATGCAACAATATACATCAGTTCACTCCAACTGATGACAAGGATTACGGTCACATGTAC
Organism: Ambystoma mexicanum; assembly: GCF_040938575.1. Classification (NCBI taxonomy): domain Eukaryota; kingdom Metazoa; phylum Chordata; class Amphibia; order Caudata; family Ambystomatidae; genus Ambystoma; species Ambystoma mexicanum. The sequence continues at coordinate 1,013,177,040 of NC_090928.1, forward strand.
CCATTGTGTCATCCAGTTGGACCACCTGGGCACTGTTTACATGTCCAGATGATACCCACAACTGCACTGAACACTGGATGAAGTGTGACAAGAATCGCGAGTGCTTGTTAATGACATGTGGCCCAGCAGAATACAGAGTACAAGAAGGTAGCTTGAGGAAGGCCCCCACAGTGTGACTGCCCAAGGATGGCACAAATGGGATGAGAAACAATGAAGGAGTGGTTGATGACAGGACCAGAGGGGGGAATGTAAATGTACAGATTAATCTGCCATCACCAACTTTGACCCCAGTACTTTGCAGCACCAAGCAGGTGAAAAAGATACAACCTTACTTCATTCCTGAGATATAGAAAATCACAGATGTGCAGATGTACTGACAAGCAGAATCCACAAACTTACATTTAAACAGGCAATGCATATGTTGATTTAAAATTACATTAGTGTAGAGATAGACATTAGATAATGACAGATGCACACAGTGTGCTAACATTTATGGAGGAGCTATGATTCCAGCATACAATGGACAGGGAAGCACAATACCTGGAAGGCAAAGTTTTAAAATGGCAGGACCAAAGGCTGCATACAATTACAGGGAATCCATTTATGTCAGAACATGCATTTCAGTAAAATACAGCAGTGAAATACTAGCATGAAAAGTTCATCTTTAAACACATTAGGAATGAAAAGCAGGCTTTACAAATCTAGTTAGTCCCAAAAAACTCAAATGAGCAGAAAATAAAAATAATTTCAAGCAGCCTGGAAGTGCTGCACAGTGCTTAGTAGAATGGAATGCAATGGCTGCAGTAGAAGACAATGGCAGGAGACACGCAGGGAAGCTATTCACAGGCTGGCAACTTTTAAAATTATTTACAATTATCACAATGCTGCATGCAGCCAGGCGACCTGTTTGTTCAGCGGTAACATGTGTTACCTACCTGTCCCTAAGAAGAACACTCTTTCCCTGTGTGGGGTATCTGTCCCTAGGTGGGAGCTGGTGCAGCACCAATCTAAAAGGGAAAGATAAAGAGGGCTGTCCCTGTGTACATGATGTTTATTCAATAAGCTTGCTTGCTTAAAAGGCCAAAGAGTCTCTACTTAGTTATTGTCAACATTTCTAGGAGGAACTCTTTCTCCAGGGCCTTGCAGCCCTGTTTGCTTTCCAATGACCTTCCACAAAGTGTGTTGGCACTATAACGTAGATCAGTTGCTATGTTGGAGGAAACCCCAGGGTCCTTCTTGGGAGAGCAATCTAAAAACAATACTTAGGTATATATAACACTCTAATATATCACTAATGGATCCTAATTTTGTTATCAAGGTTAATTAGTTAGTTGGGGGTGGAAGAAATGTGTTCTTCACTACAGTGGCATTAGTTGTTTCTCATATACCAGCTGGTTTTCGGGATATCGTCCATCCAGTTGGTCGACCGGTTTTGATGACTAACCAAAGTGTGTCATCTTAATCAGGACCAGGTGATTTACTTCGTCTCAATCAGATCGTGTTTTCCATTTGATATGGCAGAGGTAACCACATCCACCTAAGGAAACATTATTAAGAGTGATTTTGGTCTCAGTCCGGTAGGTATTCCATTTCTTTTTATATGCAAAATTGCACAGATTTGTATTACTTTTACTTAACAACCTGTTCGCTATTGTTTGGGTGCTCTGTCAGCAGCCTTGGGCACTTTGTTACGGATGTGTATTGCAGCCGCTTGCTTCATTCTCAATCATAGATTATTGTGACCAAGCTGCACGGTTACCTTGGACCCAGACTTTGTTCCCTTATGTCTGGGTGATGTGGCATGCTCCCAGTCTCTGGTGGTGGTAAGGAATCCAGGGATTTTTCATATCAATCGTGGATCCCCTATGGGGAAAAGGTAAGTATTGGTCATTATACTCCTAGACTCCACATCTATAATGTGTTATCTGGTGTGTTAATAGCTTACATGGGTTAATCGCTTAGCTATTGCTTGAGAGAGATGTCGCATTCAAAGCTAGTGAGGGGCTAACATTTTAGCTCATTCGTGGGATTAGTCATCTCCTAGCTGAATCATTGGGATCCGCAGGTTGTGCCCGCGGGTCCCCATTTCTTAGCTTCTATTTCTTTAATGCACGATATTGACAAATATTGTCCGCTGTTCCTTGTTCATTGTTAAATCACAGAAGCTCATATCTGCGATAGTACATGTGTTGCATGGGCTCCATGTTACATAAGGCACCCGTTCTGCACTCCGCTCTTAAGTCTAGCTTAGTCGAAGTCTGGCGCACTATTCATAAGGTGCGGCGCGGGCAAGGTTGTTTTAATGCGCGCATATATTTAATTCTGTAATGTCTGCTATGCACATTCTATTTTGCGGGTACGTTATGCGTGTGCAATTTACATTCCGTTGTCTCTGCTATGCATGTACTTCCAGAGACAATCATTATTTATCTTGTGTGCATAGCGCATAGTCGAATTTCACGTCTGTATTGCAATCTGCAAAAACTGCCATATACGTATTTACTAGATGTTCATATGGCGTTCAGCACTTAAATACAGTGTGTGTTCATGAATGTTGGGCATACCGCTCTAAGCGCATCTGACCTACATGTGAAATTGGGAGCGCCATTATATTTACCTTTAGTATGGGAATCGCAGCCTGCGGCATCCAGCGAATGCCGTCTTGCTCACGCGTTCGTGTCCTGCACAACAAACCAGTTACCAGGCAACCAATGGGTTGATTTTAAAGGCCATCTTTTGTGTCTACAACTAGATTTTCCGGCGGCCATCTTAGATTGGAGCCAACTTTCTCACAGGCAATGTTGGTACTGCCGGGTAATCGAATCTTGTGCATTTATTAATCATGTATTTTCAAAAGACACTTGCAGGCATAGGTTATCTTGTTTGCATGCTTTAATCAAATGGAATGGAAATGCACCAAAATCCAAATGTTGTATTGTGTTGCATCTACAATTTTCATTCTGTCTGCAAGATATTTAGGTTCCAGATTTGCATTATCATCCTATATCCGAGTACTTTTGGGTGAATCTCAATCTCTCTCAGAAGGTTGTATTGTGTATTTCGGTTCCAAATGCGTGTTGACACCCTCTCGCTTGGTGCTGTTCAATAAAATCACCACCTTTTTCGTTTGCTATTTTATCAGTGCAAGCTTGTGCCATTGAATTTCTTCATTAAGGCCATTTTGCACTGTTTTGAGGTGGAATATCCATAGCTGTTCCCGCTTGAGTAGCATTTGCGCAAAGTTTCCTCCTGTTCGTGGTGGTCTCACCTTTTCCAGTATCGTCCATCTGAAATCATATTGGGTGTGTCTGTATGTTTTGAAATGACTCACTAAAGGGGCTATGAGTCTATTTTTTTGGATGCATGAATTGTGTTCGATGAGTCTTATCCTCACTTCTCTCACCGTCATGCCCACATAGCGTAGTTCACAGGGGCATGTCATGGGGTATATGACTCCTTTGCTTTTGCAATTCGTCAGGTTTCTCTGTTCCCATGGGGTTTTCCACCCTATATTGATGTTGGTACTCCTTGTGGTTTGGTCACACACGGTGCATCCACCACATGGAGTATGACCTCTGGGTTTGTTTGTACCCCAGATAGTGGCCTCCCGGGCTGATATGTTTGTTTCTTTAAGAGTATGTACCAGACAGTCTCTTATATTTCTTCACCTTTTGATCACAAAGGAGGGCATGGCTGGACCCTCTATTGAGAATTGGCCAGACACATTTGATTTCTTTCTTCAATGAATTGAAGATTGGTGAGTAGCTCAGGACTGTTGTTATTCCTTCTCTTTCAGTTGTCTTAGGATGCTGTTGCAAGGTAATTTCCCTAGGTATATTTTTTGCTCTTTTGTATGTGTCATTGATGATTTTTCTGGGGTAGCTCCTGGTTTTCAGTTGTCTTTTAAGGGCTCCTGCTTGTGTGCTGTAGTCCTTCGACAATGTACATGTCATGCAATACCATAAAAACTGGCCAAAAGGAAGGTTGTCCCTGAGAGCCTTTGGATGGTAGCTGTTATATTGTAGTAATGAGTTCCTGTCCGTCTCTTTTTCATATATTTTGGAAACCAATTTCCCATCTTGTGCCACAATATGGAGGTCCAAGAAATGTGTTTCTGTTTTGCTGAAGACAATGCTGAATTTTAGATGGAGATTACAGTTGTTCAGCCATTGATGGAATTTGGTAAGTTCTTCCGCTGATCCCTTGAAGATCTGGAGGACATCGTCAATGTACCTCTTCCACATTGTAATCTGACCCAGATAGGGGTTAGTTACAGCATAGATGTGTTCAATTTCAAAATATTCAACATATACGTTCGCTAGACTTGGCGCAAAAGTCACCCCCATCGCTGTACCGGATGTTTGCTGGAAGAAAGTGTCTTTGTAGTGGAAATAGTTACAGGTTAGGGCAATTTCAGCCAAATGTGTGATAAACCCAGCATGGCCTGCCTTGGGAGAGGCGTTGGTTGTTAATCAAATGCCTCAATGTTGATGGTGACAAGACAGTGGTTATTGCCGTCGAAGAGTAGTGTGGTGTGTAGATTCAGAATGTTAGTCGAGTCTTTCACGTAGGACGTCATCTTGGGTATTTCATATCGCAGGAATAGTCCACGTATTGGGACAAAGGTTCTAATATTGAATTTATCTCAGGATACTATGGGACGTCCTGGCGGGGGGGTTATCCCCTTATGCACTTTTGGTAGAGCATAAAAAGCCGGAAGTCTGGGATGATTCTGTATGAGGAAGGCTGCCTCTTTTTCATTGATATATCCTTCGATTAAAGCTTCTTTCACAATAGGTGTGATCAAAGGTCTCAGAACTGGTGTCGGATCTGCCGGTAAAGGTCTATAGCTTTTTTTGTCGCCAAAAGGGAGTGAACCATAAGTTGATAGTCTGAGGTGTTCATTATCATAATAGCTCCCCCCTTGTCTGCAGGTTTTATCATGATGTCATTATTTTCTGATAATGTTCTTAACGCCTCCAATTTTCCTTTACTACAGTTGTTATCAACAAAGTGAGGGCTGGCCTCTATTTCTTCTAATTTTTGTCAAATGTGATCCATTCTGCTGTATTGCTCTCAGAGGGTGGAAGAAATTGTGATGCAGGGCAGAGTTCGGTGAATTGAGAGCTTGCTTGCTCTGTTTTGTCTTGGAAGAACTGTTTCAGTCTATTAAGTAAACATTGTAGACACAGGGACAGCCCTCTTTCTCTTTTCCTTTTAGATAGGCACTGCACCAGCTCCCACCTAGGGACAGACACCTCACGCAGGAAAAGGGTTTTCTTCTTAGGGACAGGTAGGTAACACATGTAGTGAAAACCAAGAATTATGTTTAATGAGTACTTTGCTGAAAGTGTTCTTGTGTGTGATAACAAGTTACCTTAATTAACACTTAAGGCTAAACAATTTGTAGTTCCAACTAAAATCCCTCATTGTTCTTAGTGTTCAGCAGTAACTACAGTTTAAATAAAATATATTCTATTTAAAACATGGTCTCAAAGAACACATGATTAAGACAGCAGTTATTCAAAGTGTCACATACTAAGATAAGCACACCTGCCGTACTAGACAGAGGCAGGAAATGAGAATAGCCTTGGACATTCGCAGACATGAATACTTTAATGAAGCACTGTTATTTAATTGCAATTATAAGTGGCACACTGATCTCTCTATCCTCATTATAACAAACTCCATACCTCACACCTGGTCACTCCAAGGTTGAGCACACCCTGTGCCAACCAATGAGAACCCATATTACATCATCCTAACTCTAGTCTATGAAATGTAAAGAAAGCGATGCAAGTGATTGTGGTATCTAAAGTGGTTTGGTCAGTAGATAAGAGACCCTCCATACCTAGCAGTTTCACCTTACGGAAATATATATTTCCTAATGGTGCAAATCAATGAATGTTAGGAATAGTTTTGCAGCTTGCTTGTCATCGTGACATCATGACATCATCAATGACAAGGTTTGTCTTTAAAAATAAGTGGCCAGCAATGGAGCAGTGAGGAAAAATGGCTGAAAGCTTGCCTGTGGATTTTGTGTTTTCCCTCCCAGCTCCTTGTATATTCTGAATAAAGAGCTGGGATTACCTAGCATTTAACATATTCCATTCACTGTTGCCTCTTTTATTGGCAGTTGACAGGTAGTGGGCTGAGCAAAGTTTTAGGCCCAGATTACAGTAACATTGAAGAAAATCTCAGGAGAAATCTCCCTTGTCACAGTAACAGTGATAAAGACATCACAAGGGAAGTGCATCTGGAGTAATCTTATTTGTCACAATACATGTGCCAGTTTCAAAATGACCAAGAGGGAGGAGGGCCTCAAAAGAAACCTTCTTCATAAGAATCATCAAAAGGAAGAATGGAAACGCAACAAGTTTCTCAGGAGAAATCGCCCTCATCACACTAACCATACGAGAGACTTTGAGAGGCAAGGAAGATAAAGAGGGGCCTCTTTAACAATCGCTCTGTTAAGAATAGAGGAAGAAGCAGAGGATACTTCGGGAGTGATCTCCTCAAGAAAAAGACCAGGGAAGCCTGACACTGAACATTGTATTGAAAAGGAAGAACTGTTGGACATTTGGTCAAGCCAAGGAAAGTCCCTGGAAGGAAATAGACCTTTGAAGGCTGTCACCAGAGACTATCCAGAAACATTCTTTAAGAATGATACAGTTTGACCAGAAGAAAGAAGTCATTCTCCCAGTCTCACCTTTTGTTAAATCAGAAGCTGTTTCAAAAGATTGTAAGTAAGTAGCCCTAAAGTGCAACATGCTTAATCAGGGGAAGTAAGTCATTCTTATGGTGATCTTCTGCTGTTTAGAATACCTTTTGTTAGTGGTAGGTTAAGAGTAGGAGATCTTTAGACAGAAGATGGAAACATTAGTTGACAATCATCCTGATGACAAGCACCCAAGTTAGAATTAATTTAGGTACAGCAAACCCCTTAGGTGTAGGGAGTACAAGGTATTTTTCCTTTTTGCTAAATGAAATGCCACCTCTTTGTCAGGCTCCTTATTCTCACAATGGTCACAGCTTAAGACTCACAGGCAGCAAGTATTTTTATAAGTATTAATGATAATCGGAACATTTTGTCCTTTGTGCAAATCCAGGTTGCCATTTTTCTGAACTTTGGATGCTTTTCTGTGAAGTCCTTATTGCATGTAATTACACACCTGGCCCTACACCCAATGTAATTACCTCCACTGTACCTTTCAGGTGAGGTCAACCATTTTGCTTGCCAAAGTTGTCAAAGTACTGGATGCTCTGGAGGAAAGGAAGAGAATAACTGGCGAATAACTACACACCCCACCTAGGGGCACAGACATCCATTACCGAATAAAATGGTATAGCCATGGACAGAGGGCATTCGGAGCGGACAGATGTACTTGCCATTATCACCAAATAATTTCCTGCCACTCAATTTAGAGGTCCACCTAATATGAGGAGCTAGCACCATTGGTAGTTTTGCAATGGAGATGTTAGGCAGAATTTCATGCAGTGCCCTCTGGGACCACCACACACAATTAGGACTACAGGTATAAGCAAAACCAACCTTTGGTTTAAATCTGTACTACACAGTTTTTGGTAGCGAGCTGAGCAGCCAGGCTTTTCTCAAGAGGGAATATGAGCAGTAAATGATGTTGCACCGAGGTCTTACAATTACAGTGGATCAAGTAGACACTTACACTCAAGGTTTCTGGGTAATTAGAAGGAGGCAACTTAATATTATACACAAACACACTTCAGTACCAAACCAATACATTTCTGAGTAAATTAGGCTCCCCTGAAGTAGGAGCAAAATGGCATTTCAGTCACTTTAAATAGGAGTAAAAAGGCACAAGTTAATAAAATGGATCACAAATAATTTCTTAGGCAGTGCAAATAGTTTCAGTTCACTGGAAGAGTCAATTCAATTCAATAGGCCTAGGCTAAAGTCAATGGGCTAGTGTCTTGGATAGGAAAGAGCAGTTCTGGTAGTAAACAGTAAAGTCTTTGCCACATTTCTCGAAGTAGTTTGTACGAAAAAGAATCATATGTTGGGTCAAAAGCTGATTAGGTGTGCAAACTTTCACCGCGAGAGGTAAGTTCTCTCAATCGGGTTGGCACAGTACCTTAATATGAAGAAAAGATACAGCTGAAGACTTCAGTTCCTGGCAGTTCCTGCAGATCTCACTGTTCCTGAGCCTCAGTCGTGGGGACAAGAGGGAGGATGTCGGGGGACTCCGGCACTGCACGGGGATTGGTCACAAAAAGCTGGCAAATAGAAGATCTTCAGTTCGAGTAGATGTAGTCAAGCACACAAGCTGGTCTCCTTCCCCCTGGTTAAACCTAACCAGCTCAGAGAATGGTATCCAGCACGCTTACGAGTTGATAGGTCCCACCAACTTAAAGGAAGAAGTCGTCCTTGAAGGGGCTTCTCTGTTGAGATGAATGTAAGGATGAGGCGGAGGCAATAAGAGGTGAGATTTCTTAAAGTTTAATTAATACAAGCCCGCCGGCACAACCACCTCTTCTCCCTCTCACTCCAACTGTCCCAACTGTCACGCGAACTCCAGTCACAGAATGATGATATAAGTAGGGGTGCGCGTGACAGCACGCGCAACACAGCTCAACAGATAAATGCTAAATCTCTACATATCTTCCCCCTTAGAAAGGGAAAAGAACATATCACATAACAATATGGTATTTAATACAGAAAAGTTTCTGCATAAAATAAATATTAAAAGTTTACAGAAAACATTTTTTTTTTCATAACAGTGAATAAACAGGAACAAAATAAGTTCACGATACATAATATTTCAACCAGGTAGGTTGAGTCCTTAACCTACCAGGATTGCCTAACTTATTCTCACTCCTCACTCCTTCCTTTTCACTCCCATTTTTTGCATAGTTCTCTGCATTCCCTGCTTTCACATTCACCCCATGCACTTTCACAATCCTTCCTTTTGACCACACTTCCCCTCCATCCAATATTAGTACAGACCTCTTGACAGCAGATATCTTCTTAGGCCCTAAATACTTGCTCTCTAAACATTTGTTCACTAGCCTGGGGTTCTTCACATACACTTCATCTCCCACTTTCCATTTGCGTTCATTCACTTTCTCACGAACATTGAAATTTGCTACATTCTTTTCTTGGCTAGCTTTTAAGAGTTTCATTATTTGTGCTCTATCCACTTGAACTACCTTAGCTACACCTAACCAACCTGGACACAATCTGGTTCCTGGTTCCCTCCCTTTGAGGGACACAAACGGAGAAACCTTTGTCACCGAATGTGGTGTGGTAACATAACTCCACATCATTACATTCAAAACTTCTCTCCAAGGTTGCTTCCCTCTCATTGCCAATTGTAAACCTTCGTTTAACCATCGATTTACCCTCTCAACAAGACCATTTGCTCCGGGATGATACAATGCTGTCTTGATGTGTTTTATGCTGTAACTACTCAAAAATGTCTTCATAGCCTCAGATACAAATTGAACACCATTGTCCGATACCAATTCAGTCAGCACTCCTTCTTTAAGAAATACTTTTTCCAAAAATGGTATCACCTCTCCTGCAGTGACTTCTTTGATTGCTTCCACTCAACCCATTTTGAATGGTATTCAACAAGCACGAACAAAAACTTTAGACCTCCTCCCAACCCTTTTATGGGCCCCATGATATCCACTGCTACTTTGGACCAAGGTTGCATTGGAACAGAATTTGGAACTAATGGGGTCTCCCGCACCACCTTGGTCTTGTCACTCGCTTGGCATTTTACACAATCCTTAACCCATCTCTCAGACATCCTGTCCATTTTTGGCCACCAATAACTTTTCTGCAGTTTCCTTTTATGGCATTTTCACCCGGGTGGCCCTCATGAGCCAGTTCCAGAAGATTGAACCTAACCGACTCAGGGGGAACAAAACATCTGCCTCTCCTCAGTTTAGTCTCAAAAATGTTCAATTCCTCTTTGAGCTCCCACCAAACATCAAATTTGCTCTCTAAAGTTTTCTTTTGAGGCCATCCCTTCACAGTCCACTCCTTGACCAATTTAAGTTCCAAATCAGAATCTTCTCCCTCTGACCACTTTTCCTCATTAATTGCTCCCAAAACCTCAACTACAACTGATTCCTCCATTTCACTTTCACTCACATTAACTGTTTTGTTCTCCATGGGTAACCTGGACAGGCAGTCCGCCACCACATTTTTCTTTTCTGGAAGAAAACTCATCTCAAAATGATATGCATGTAATCCTAGTCCCCACTTGCTTATCCTGGGAGAACCTAAAGCCCACCTTCCACTCTCAAATAATTGCACCAGTGGCTTATGGTCAGATCTAACAGCAAAGCGTCTGCCCCACAAAAAGTATTTAAAATGTGTGATGGCCCAGAACATGGCCAACGCCTCCCTTTCAATAACAGAGTATTTACTCTCCGCTCCTCTCAGTGCCCTAGATGCAAAAGCAATCACCCTTTCCTCATTTTCCACATCATATTGCACCAAAGTCGCTCCTAACCCAACACACTAGCATCCACCACCAACACTGTTTTATCTGATGAATCAAACTTTCCAATTGAGGGAGCTTTGCTAATGGCATCTTTGATGCTTTCAAATGCTGCACTACACTCTGAGGACCATAAAAATTTGGTACCTTTTTTTAGCAACAATCTTAATGGGCTGGAGACCATCGTGAAATCCTTAACAAATGTATGATAATATTCGGCAAGGCCCAAAAAGGACCTCACTTGATCCTTATTAGAAGGTACAGTCGCACTTTTAACTGCCTCCACCAAGCATTTCTTAGGTCTCACCCCACTCTTATCAATTTCATGCCCAAGATATTCCACTCTATCAACCCCTATTTTGCACTTGTCTCGCCTTACTGTCAAACCAACATCAGACAGTCTGCTCAGCACTTTTGACAAAACTTCATCATGTTCAGTTACACTGTTTGCATATATAAGTACATCATCCTGAAATTTCACAATGTTCTCTATTCCTTCCAGTATGGTGTCCATCACTCTCTGAAACACCGAAGCTGCCGAAGCAAGCCCAAATGGCATTCTGCAATATTTGAAAGTTCCAAAGGGCGTTATAAATGGCGTTAAATGCTGGCAGTCTTCTTTCTTATGGAATTTGGTGATACGCTTGAGAGAGATCAATCACCGAAAAGACCTTAGCTCCTTTAAGTGTTGATAACGTATCCCCAATTAATGGTAGAGGATGCCTGTCGACAAGTATGTTCCTATTTATATCTCTCATGTCCACACAAAGCCTTATTTGTCCATTTGGTTTCATTGCCACTACTATAGGAGATAACCACTCCAAACTCTCGCTTTGTTCTATGATTCCTTTCTGCGTCAAGGTCTCTATCTCAACCTTCAATTTTTCTCTCAAGTTATGAGGTACAGGTCTCACTTTGTGCACCCGAGGCACTGCACAAGCCTTCACTCGAATTTCATGCTCAAACCCTTCAAGCATCCCCAACCCTGGTTGGAACATCTCCGGAAATGTATTTTCCCATTTGTCATTAACTTCTGCAATGGTAATTGGTTCCTCCGCATTCGCTTGCATTCGTATGCCCAGTTTATGTTGTTCACTCCACCCTAACAGGGAGGATCCTTCCTGTTTCACATATACATCCGATTCAAATCTTCTTCCTTTGTACTCCACTGCTGCTTGAAATTTTTCCAAAATTTCAATCCTCACGTTGCCATAGGCATTTGGTTCTATGGTGTGCTGTTCAAGATCATTGATTGAGCCTTGTAGACAGTTCTCATAAGTCGTTTTGGATACTAAAGTCCAAGGCGAGCAACTATCCACCTTAAGGGTTACAACTCTACCATTTATCATGAAAACATCTGTAGAGGAGTTCCCTTTGTTTGACACTTCCGCTATCGCCAAGACATGTTTCGTTTGTAAGTTCTGGAATATACTCTCACTTTCTTCTTGTTTGGCATTCTTGTACCAGGTTCAATATTGTGTACCTGATTTGATCCTCTACAGACTCTTGCAAAATGACCTTTCTTTTTGCATTTTAAACAAGATATATTCCTCGCAGGACAAAATGCACTAGTGGAGATATGCCTATTGCTGCCACACTTGTAGCACTTAGTTTCTCTATTCACATTCGGTCTTCTGACTCCTCCTACAGCTGCCACTTCACCTTCTTGCTTTTCACCTTTCATGGTCGTCATGTACTTCTGGGTCTGTTCCATACTTCTAGCAGTCTCCACCGCTACTTCCAGAGATGCATCTTTTGTCAACAACCTTTCTTGTATCTTCAAGTTGCTTGTGCACCTTACTAATTGATCTCTTATTAGCAAATCTGTTAATTGACCAAATTCACATGTGTGACTCAAAGATCTCAACGCTGCAATGAAATTCTCCACTGGTTCACTGGGATCATGTGTTCTCTGGAAAAACTTATGTCTCTCGAAGGTTATGTTTTTCTTCGCCTCAAAATGAATTTCCAGTTTTTTCTCAGCTAGGGTGTACTGATCTACTTCTCTTTGTCCTACATGAGGAGGTTGTGGAAGACCATCATATACGCTATGACCTTCCGTGCCTAGATTTTGCAGAAGTATTGTTTCTTTTCTCGCTGCAGCAAATGTATCCCTCCAATTGCCACTAAATAAGTGTCAAACAGTTTATTCCACCTGTCCCACCTTATTGGTGGGACACCAGGTTCCATTAGAAAAGGTGGACGTGGAGCAGCTGCTGCCATTTTTTTAAAAACATTTTTTAACGTTTTTTTTCTTTAGAAGACTGTGTAATCTTATCTTCTTTTGCAGTTTAATATTGTTCTGGATTTGCACACTTAGGAGTAGTAAATGGTGTAATATATTGGCCTTTCCTCACAGTGTCTCCAGTATACTCCACAACTTTGACTTTACAAACTGTTCATGAGTTCACCCTGATTTGTAAATTCCCTATCTCCCGTGTTAACGTGGAGCGGGAGGAATGTTTATTTACTTTTTCATTCCTTCCTGGCAATAGGGCTTGTTTTTTTCAATTCGACAGGGGCGAGGCTTGTGGAGTGCGTAGAATTTAGCAGCGTCGCTATAGAGGCTTACGATTGCGGCTCCTGCTCGGTCGATCGCGGCACCTGCCCGCTCTCCTCCTCGCTCCCCCAGCGCCCCTTTTCACCTGGCAACCGACGGAAGATGGGGAGCGGGGACGGAGTTCTCGAAGCTGGTACCACTGGTGAGGGAGCTGTCCGCAGGCTCCGCCGGCACCTCGCACTGCACTCTCTGCCCACTATGGATACGCAGGAGGCACCGGAGTTCACCAGCGTGTCTCTCGTCGGAGTTCGTGCTCCATCGCGGCTCACTGTGGGGTCTGTTTTCCTCGTCGCCAATTGTAAGGATGAGGCGGAGGCGATAAGAGGTGAGATTTCTTAAAGTTTAATTAATGCGAGCCCGCCAGCACAACCACCTCTTCTCCCTCTCACTCCAACTGTCCCAACTGTCACGCAAACTCCAGTCACAGAATGTTGACATAAGATGGGGTGCGCGTGACAGCACGTGCAACACAGCTCAACAGATAAATGCTAAATCTCTACCATGAACTTGGCAATTCGGACCTGCAGCAGGGCTTCACCGGGCAAGCCAACGGTTCAGGAGTTGCAGCAGCCGTCCTCTTCCAGCTCGTCTTTGGTTCTTTCGTTCCAGTGGTCGACTCTGCCTGCCAAGTCTAGAGACTTGCCTTTTAAACAGTTTTCTCCCTTTCATTCCAGCCTAGCAGTCACTCACCCAGCAGGGTGGCTGTCCTTGCCGGACAGTCAGCCAGCCAATCATGCCAGAGTGCATTTGGGTCTCCTAGGAGACTAAGCACAGGGAGTTTCGGGCACCTCCCTCACTTTCTGCCCACCCGAGACACTCAGGCGCCAGAGACGGTCTTCAGTCCTGAAGCCCACCAAAGGCGTAAGAACAAAGGGACGAAACCTGGTTTGGCGCGCAGAAACAAACTCTAGAAGGACCTTTCCAAAAGGAAACGGCGAAAAAAAGAAGACAGGGTCCTGTTAAAACAAAGGGGCTTTAGGCGCCATCTTGAAAAACATGGCCCCTTCGATTTTTAGCTACCGGTGTTTGCTGTCGAGAGAAATCATGGTAGTTCCTCGTAAAACCACTGCCACCAGCCATTTCAATAGGAAAGGGTAGCCTTTGACTGCCACTTGTGTATTTAGACACAGGGGCTACTATGTAACCCCTCCAGCACTCTATGGTAAAATAGTGTGTGCTTGGTCTAGGAATTTGGAAAGACTAGTAAGGTCAATTTCACTTTACATTCTCTGGTAAACAGTAGTTTATCGCAGAAGGTATTTAAACCTATTGGAAGTGTAAAAGACATTGCTGTGTCAGTGCACTGAAGGTGCTGTGTAACACACATGAACAGATGATGCCTATGGGGTTATCTAAAACTTCATAATCAAAGAACACAAAGTAAAACACACATCAAAATACATGAAAGAGTGGGCAGAACACAAGAGTAAAACACACATCAAAATACATGAAAGAGTGGGCAAAAGGCTCACACTCTTTACAGGTAAAAAAATCAAGTCCTCAAAATCCAGCAAAGTTGCTGGGGGTCTCTAAGGTGAAGGGAATTAGCACATTTATGAAAATTCTCGATAACAGGAGAGTATTGTAACTTTGACAGCATGCTTTAGACATCCTACTGCATATGTTGGATATCAGTAATTTTTCAGCACAGGAGACTGCTTGATGGCACAAAGGTTTTTGCAAGGTCTATGAATGTCATTAACATTGAAACGGCAATATTTCTCGCGTGTGTGTGTCTGTGTGTCTCTAATTCTTCATAACGTCAATGTTATATTGTTGTTTGCTATGTGGCCAGTTGAACAATGTATCTTCTTTCATTGTTTGCATCTCATAGAAGAAAAAGCAAAGACATAGAAAAGGAGAATGATGGCAGGCAATGCCAGCTGGGTAATCCTTCAGAATGTGACAGTGCATGGGATGCCAAAGACATTTGTGAGTAAGCATCATAAGAACACCCGACACTTCAAATGCGGCCAAAGAGCTGAAAACCGCAGGTAGACAACACAAGGCTTTGAATCGATAGTTTTAATAAAATGACCAATGTCTGTTACGAATATATTTTTTTTTAAATCGCTGCAGCAAACCTTGTTTATTTGTTCTGTTTATGTGGCTATTACAAAGATGCTATTTCTGGTCTCCTGGAACCCATTCTGTCAATTTTTCAGCTCCTGCTTTTTCATGGTTGCTTAGAGCCGTTTGATGCAAATTCGTTCCAAATAAGACATTTCCTGCCCCTAAATTATACCTAGTTAAGGGTGAACGAAACTGTAAGGTAAATAACTGCGATCAGCCCCATTACCCGCCTCTTGGCGCCGCTCACTTTGCAGGCATCTTTAAAAGCATCTCAGGGGCCCTATCCTGTTTAACAAGCAGCAGTGTATTTCCTGGAAAAAAAAAGACTTAAGATGCTGTGCCGTGAACATCACACAGGTTAAAATGTTACCTAGAGACACGGAAAGACTAGCATCGGCTGCAGAGGCCTGCTTGTTGTTGTCATGTTTGGAATATTTGAAAAGATTAAAGTGCGGTTTTAGCTTGAGCATGAAAAGGGAATCTGTCCTCGCGTTCAGCAAGGAGTTCATTCATTGATTTTCATTGATTTTCGGCCGCATAGCATAAAGGGAGAAAAAAAATCTGTGCCTAAGCAGGAAAAATAATTGCATGTTCAAGATAACAGGTTAATATTGGCACATTGTAACGCGCAGTTAGATGATAATGTATAACTTGCTTGAAATTCAAGACTGTGTGTTGCTCCAGGGATTCTGATGATGTATGTCAAGAGACCCAAACGGGTCAAGTGCTTAATGATGTCATTCAATGCTGGGAGGAATACATTTGCTTGTCTTTCCAAACGCAACCAAATGGCCAAAATGCTATTAATTTCTGGAGGAATCCCTTTTTTTCACTGTAAAAAAAGTCACTAACCTTTCGATCGAAAATGTCACTAAGGTCTTCATACTGTGTTGCTCAGCAGTGACAAAACAAGCAATATTTCAGATTACTGCCTTGTTTACCACTCTGCAGAATTGTGAGTTTTGTGACCCATATATATTAAAAACTGCAGGTTGTAAGAGGAGGCATCAGAATGGCAGTGAGATGGCAATAAAAACCCATGCGATAATACTGCATGTTCCCAATGGAGTTCAATAGGACTGTAAGAGGGAAAAAGCAGGGAAAAACCAGGGAGGGCCCCAGGGCTCTAAATAGTCAGGTTCATTGTTGTTACCGTATGCGTAATACCACCAGACTGATAATGAAGCCAGTGCACAAGACCCCAAATTCACAAACTATGTTTGCACATTTCTGGCGGAGGTTGCTTGACAGTGGAAGGTTGGAAAGAGAGAATCCCATTGAATATTCTAGAAACAGGCTCGTACACCACGCTCATCATTCTGTGTTCATAGCTTGAGGATTGCTAGCTTACTGGTGGAAGAAGGTCTCCATTCAGACTTTCCACTGTGATGAATCAGGAGTGATAATCCCGAAGACCCTGGCCTGGGACCCTTATCATGTGTCCAGGGAAAGGCAACTAATATTGACCTTCAGAGAAGTCTTGTGCGGGAGGATCACAAGGGAGGGGACTTGGGGCAGGAGAATTGGGAGAACCCGCTAACCAACTTCCCTGATGATCACACAATTTTGATGGCCTATTGTAAAACTGAGGTCTTTAACATAAAAAGAAATCCGACATTAGGGACTTCACGTCCGAAAATGCCTTAGGTACTGGGATGAGGAAGAGGGGTGTAGAGGCACTAAACTACAGTATGCACTCTAGTGTTTTTAATGGCCCACACCTGAGAGGGACTTTTGAATATTAAAGCCCCTTCAGGTGCATGCCATTAGAAGCAGTAGGAAGCGAAGAAGCTGGAGAAGCAGACAGCTGTTGTGTATACAGCAAAGGCAGAGAAATGGAGACGCCGGGACCGCTGCTGTTGGTGTAGCAGATTATGGTGCCGAGCGAGTGGCAGGAGTGAGAAGTCTAAACTCTGGAGTTCGTGCAGCAGGAAGCGTGACTGTGACAGGCTGCCCCGTGGGAGAGAGAAGCCCTATGTTCCCTCTTCTTAAGTCTGGTAGCTGGCAAGCATTGGAGAAAACTAGGAGCAATGCAGGCTCCTGTGGTGAAAGACGTGAGAGTCCCTGTCAGAGCAGCCCCAGGCCCTGAACACGAAGACCGAAGTAGTTTTAGCGGCAGAGACCAGTGAGTTGGCCTGTGATAGGTGACCTGGGGGCACTCTCTGAAAGACCACTAGTTTCTTGTAGATGCTTTGAATGCCGAACAAATTAAAGAACGTTTTTTTTGTGCCAATCCTTATATTGAGAGGAAACGAGAGAAGAAGTTTTACAACTGTTATGCCCAAGTAAGGTGGCAATATTGAATACGGACTGTAGCCAACATTGCCAATCCAAGAGGGGGGCAATGGGTAAACTAAACTGTAGCCAACATTGCCAAAGCCAAGAGGGAGTAGAGTTAAAACTAAACTGTAACCAATATTGCCAAAATAAGGATGAGGCTATATTTAAGCCAAAAAACAATCAGCTTTGGCCAAGCCAAATAAAGACCATTACAGCGAAAAGGGGAGGCAGTTTCTGTGATGAGAAAAACTTGTATAAGAAACCTTACCAGCAGTTACCTGGTGTGATAGTAGAAACCCAGGAATCATACCATTACTTCGACTCTACAATGTCGCCCGGTATGAAAACTGCGCCTTTGCACACTTCAAAAATCCTGACCCCATTACTGCACCCACGCAGAGTAGGGGTTGCGGTTGGGTCCTCTGCTCGCCTTGGACACAGTAACAGGATTGGGGGAGTTGTGGGGGTGTCTGAACTGGCCCATCACTGCGACTCTAAAATGCTGACTGCCCTTTTACTGCACTGTCAGCATTTTAAAACATGCTGACTCCCATTACTGTGCCCAAGTGGAGCGTGGGTTGAAGGGGTGTCGCTGCTCTCCTTGGTGACAGTAAAAGGAGTTTGGGGTAGTGGGGGTGTCCCCTGCTTACCATTACGGTAAGCGAGGGATCGGAAAGGAAAATAAAGGTCCCAGCGCCATCAGCACTGCCCTACGTAACTGGGAGGAACTGACACTGCAGGGGTACAGGACAGTCAGCGGCGCACACAAACGTACACTGCAGTACAGGTAAGTGGAGTGGGGTTGGAGTATTGCGGGGTATGAGGATAAAAGTGATGTATCTGATCACTGTGCCACGCCGTAATTGGCGTCAACATTTTCATCGGTGCAGTTACATGCGGCACAGTGATCACATAGATTTGGGGATGTCCCCCGCTAACTGTAATGGCAGGAAAAAAAAGAAGAAAAAAAGGACCCAGCGGCATCAGCACCATTCCACGTAAGTGGGAGGAACAACGCTGCAGGGGCACAAGGCAGTTGAAGGCGCCCACATAAGTGTACCGCAGTAAAGGTAAGTGGGGTGGGGGTTGGAGGGTTGCAGGCAAATGTGATCTATCTGATAACCGTGCTGCACCATAATTGACATCAACATTTTTGTCGGCACAGTTATGGGCAGCACAGGGAACACAGATTTGAAACCCAAAGGTGCCAGGAGAGAAGCCCTCCTTATGGAAAGTATCAATGGAGAAAAAAATATAACCTGCATTACATGTGGCAAACAAATCAGTTGATGACACAACATCAATGGATGTTGTATTCTTGCGGAAGACGTTGTGAATCTTAAAGTTGTTGAAAGTCAAAGACGTTGTTAAAGTTTGAAGTTATCCTCATCACAAAGGACTTGTAGTAGTGGTAGGCATTTTATCCTGGCAGGCAAGTACTGTATTGTGGTGATAGGTTGTGGTGGAAAGAAGAAAATGGCAAGGCCACACAAGTGTTTGATGAACTCTGGAAAAACCATCCTGACAAAAACATTATTGTGTATAAAGAAGAAATGTGAAGTAGTTGACTTTTGCAAAGAGGAGAAGTTCTATTAAAATATTTACTGGATATATGAAACAAAGACTTTTTGGTTTGATAAACAAGCACTTATGGAAACTTTATGTTGCAGACTGATGAACGTTGTGTAATCATAAAACAATCCAAGTACCAATTGAAGCAGAACTTGGCTATTGAAAAGAACTTTACTAATTGGAACTTTTATTTGGAAAATCTCACATTAATCCTGCGGAAAGGGATCTAACCCTGGGTGCAAAGATATTTGGTTATAAAGTTTGCATTCAATTATAACTGCCATTTTGTTGAGTTTAAACAGAAATATAGATTCCTATATAATTGTATTGTATGTATATGTTAGGGGGACAGCTACCTTTTGATGTTAGAGTGTTTTCCTTTAGTCTTAGTTTTACAGGCAGGGCAATCCTCGTTAGGTTTGAGAAAGTGAGGCGTTTGTCACACCCTTATAACTTAATAAAATGGATACTTGTGGAAAACCTTTATCACGTTGTCCCCCTCACATTTCTGACCCCTCACTGCTCTGGCTAGCAGGACAGGCCTTTCATCAATCAAAGGATCATGAATATAAGAAAAGCAAATAATAAGGAGCAACCTTGGGTGTGAATTAACCGTTCTGTGCTTATATACTTAAAAAAATGCATAGCAGGTATAAAAAAGTGCTCCCTTCTTTTGAGTCATTATTACTTCAGATATGAAAAGATGTCGGGTGCCTGCAGCTGCAGAACATTTTTTTATTTATTTGAGTATATAGTCCTACCTATGTTTGTATTTTAGATATTTTTAAGGTGTAATACATGTCAGAAAAGAAGTATACTAGGAACACCCCTTTCAATACCTGAAATAAGATTTGTTCTAAAACACTGTACTTGACTGCTGTGAAGTCCAGTGATGATCTCTAAGCACAGAACAAAATCCAAGGGTTGGCACAGGCCTGCAGAAAAACTATAACTTTTTTCAAGAATTGCCAACGTTTTCATTCACAATTATTATTATCCATGGAAGCATGAAATACAGAACATTTTCTGTAATTACTTTTGTCTGTTATGGGTTTGAGACACAGTCTTAACTGAATGAGATTAGGGCTGCACTAACTTTGTAAACAAACTTGTTTAATGTATTCAAGGTACTAAGTGTTTGTGTGCATAGTCTCTAGAACCTGCACTCAGTTCTACACATTGAATATACATTTTAGCATCAGCAACCTTCTGTTTGATAGACAACACAATCTCAGAAGGAATAATCCTATATGCAGTTACCTAATGATTTGTCATCTCTTTAATACATTGATTCTTCTGAATTGCTTTCGATTTCGTCTAAATCTTTTTACATTATCTACTATTATTTATCCCTATAATAGTGGAATACCAACATAAAATTAAATACAAACCTAACATTGTTCTTATTAATTATATGACATTCATCAGTGAAATATGTCTTCTATATTTTCCCAAACATAATTTTCTACAGTGTCCTATGCACTCTCTGTTGATGACAATTCATTAGATGTTGCATTTTCAATGCGTTCTGAAATAAATTATTTCTCATTCAGGAGCTAAATTTCATCAACTTCATATCACGATCTTTTCTGAAACTACATGGAATATCTATAGTAATGGTCTGTCTCACATCTTGTAATGTTGGAATGAAATTTCATAACTCACTCCCATCAAAACTACTCATCATTGATCTTTTGAGTAGTATAAAAAAAGGAGCAATTCCCTCCAAAGAGGAGATGGTCACTCCTTCTTTTAACCATTCCAATAATTGAAAGGCCTCAAATGACTGCAAATGTAATAATACTCTCCAATACTGATTGTTTGTTAACATAATGTTAACTATTATATAGAAAATACATGTACTTAGTTACCTAAATGTTTCCTACCTTGTGTCTGGCAATATTACTCTTACATCTGTATGCTATTACTTGATACATTTTATCTCCTTCAAAATCTATTTGTGGTAAATACAAGAACTCACAAAATATCTATGTACAATGTGTAATATGTATGTAAATAGTTATCCCACATTTTCTCTTAAAACCAAATAGCTCTAACGTGCTATTTAGGGTTGTATTTCTGTGTAGTGTCCCACAAGTGATGCTATGGGAAACCAGAAATAACATCATAGGTGCCATCTTTTAGTCCCTAATATTCCTGTGCTTCTCCACCAGAATAGTTGCAACCCAATGCCCAAGCTTGATAGGGGGAAGTAAGAGGGAATCATTAAGGATGTAGTGGTAATGATGTTTAAATGCCCAGTGGACTCAAGGGAACTTGTTGATTTGTAGGAGCTCCTTATGGAAGCTATTGAAAAAATAAATCCTTAGGCAACAAAGGGGCTCCTTCAAAAGTGAGTCAGGGTAGGACCAGGGATGTCCTGTGGCTTTAAAGGGAATGCAGAACCTTGAAAAGCAAATTGAACTGGAATGCGAGGAGCAGAGTTTTCTGTGCTGGCCGAATTTTCATCTTAAACAGCTACATACAAAATTGTTAATAAAGAAAGAAGAGTAATATTATACTAAACAATGGGATATTATAGAAAAAGTTGTGAATATAAATGGTAGCAAAGCCTTTTGGAAGCTGGTCAAGAGATATAATATTGACGGAAAAGATGCAGAAAGTGTAGTCTTCCCGGCCAGCTGGATTGACACTTTTCAGGGAAATGCTTTGTTTCTTGCTTTGGCTATGCAGAATGCTGTCAGCAATTATTTGGGAAGGGATAAAGTCTTCATCTAAGGAGAGATTGGTGAGGGCTCAGTTTCATTAAAAGGGTGAAAAGCGGCAGGTCCTGATGGGCTTAGGGAAGATATTTGTATTTGGATTCCGTTCTGGTGGTTGCCCATTTTGAAACAGCTTGTCAATTTAATTTGTGAAATAGCCTTTATGCCAGTTTCTTAGAAACATAGTTTGATTTCTCTTATGTTTTTTTTTTAAGTTTCATTTTGGCTCCTCATTGTTATTGACTGATTTCCTTGCTAAATCCAACAATTACATTTATTCCAAATGTTTGATGCCAAGATTGGAGAAATGGGCCACAATTAAGGATATATTTCAGCCCTCAAAAGCTGGTTTAGCAGAGGTTTAACATGACACACTACTTCATTTGAACACTCTCATTGAGAAATATTGTAGGTTCAGGAGAGAGAGGTTAAGGAATTGTATATCTTTTTTCTACTAACAATGCGTTTAAGCACAGTTGTTCCTTAGCACTTCTTTTGTTCATTGTATTTAATTCAGGTTTTGATCGCAGTATATTCCTGGGTACAGTAAATTTGCAGCTTCTGAAGGGCAATGCATATAGGGCATTGTTAAAGACTGAAGTCATATTATGGGCCTGATTCATAGAAATAAATTGCGCTGAAAAGGGGGTGATTGTGTGCAAAATGAGCGCAAGCACCTGTTTGTTGAACACAATGCACAGGGCTTAACCGAGACTTGCGCTGAATCCACACGAGTCCAACACGTCAGTGCGACACCACAAACGCCTTGCGCGAGACTTCCTGTGAAGGCGCATACTGTCTTGTCTTGCGCCGTCTCCTAAAAAGGGGGACGAACACGCGGAATGGGGAACAACAAGCAAAAATGTGGGCGTAACGTGGGAAGTAGCTCAGCAAAATCCTTGCAACGCCCATATGCGCACTAAGAACACGTACTCATGGAATCCAACAGAGCTCTCCGGTGTGCGGAAAAAAGACACGCAAATCCGGAAACACGTCTGCCACACAAAAGCAGGCGTAAGAGCCACTGCGCATGAAAAACAATGCATAAAAAGGATGTGTGAAAAACCAACACGCGTATACAGCTATGATGAATGTACAATTTTTTAGCAGCAGTGATCGCGGGACACCGCAGGAGGAGGAGGATAGCCAGAGCCCGCATTTTTTTTACCCAGGACCAGCCTTTTTGGGATGCCTGATGACCAGGTCTATGGTAGGTATAGGTTTACACCTCATATCATATTAGACCTGGTCACGTAGTGGGAAAATGACCTCACATCACCCACCCTGTTCTCCCAAGCACTGAGCCCCTTGGAAAAGTTCCTCAATGTACTGCATTTTTTGGCCACTGGGTCATTTCAGCTGACAACTGCCATAGTTGGGGCATTTCACAGCCCACTCAGTCACGCTGCCTAGACCAGGTGTTGGCAATCATGACTGCACCCCCCTCAGTCCGCAGGCACATATACATTCCCAGAACAACCGCAGAAAGGCAGGCCATGGTCCAGGACTTTTATGGGCTGGCACACTTACCTAAAGTGCTTGGTGCCATTGATTACACCTATGTGGCCCTACGTCCACCTAGGGCCACAGAGCACATCTATCACAATCACAATCACAAGCACTGGCATTCCATCAACGTGCAGGTTGTATGTGATGCCAAGGGAATCATTACCTCTGCATATGCCAACAATCCAGTGTACACCCATGATAGTTTCATATTCAGAATGTCACCCCTACACCGGGCCCTGGAAGCTGGGAGGCATGGCAACACATGGTTCATTGGTGAGTACAAATGGCCCTGCAAATGCATGCATGTCTCACACAGACAAAACCACACCACTGACAAACCATATCACCTCCACAATGGACAGTGCCTACACTCTGAGCACCTACATGATGGCGCTATACGGAACCCCACCACACCACCCCAGGTAAGATACAACGCAGCCCATATTTTATCCAGGGCCATAGTGGGGCGCACATTCGGATATGCACCACCAGTAGTGTGCAGGATCATTGTGGCAGCATGTGTCCTGCGCAAACACGGCGTGGCGTACCAGTGGACATGGTGGTGCCCCCACATCCCCAACCACATCCACAGCGGCTGCAGATGGGAGGGGAAAGGGCACGTGGCGAGGCTGCCCGTACCCAGCTTGTGACACAATTTTTCACCTAAAATCCAACCCCTGCGGAGTGCACACAGCTCTGGCACATTCCAGGTGTCAATCGATGATGACAAAGGGACAATCATCTGTCCCAACCTTATCACCCTGAGAATCTGTCCTTGGAAGTGCTAAATTGTGTGCATCCCTTAGAACTTAACCTACCAAAGTACACATCTAAATTCTGGCATGTAAGCTAAACCCTCCCACACTTCATGTCACCTGGTTGACACACCATGCCACTGCATTAAATGTAAAAAAAACACAAAGAAATGGCCAACACATAACAGTACTGTCACAAAGTGCTCAACGATCAATCGAACAAGTTCACAACAAAATAATAATGTACACAGGAAAATCAAATGGCCAGTACAACATACCAGAAACACAGGACCCAAGAGTGAATCTGTCTGACAGCGACCAATCATAATTGCGCATGTGCCTCAATGTGTCGTAACTTGCACATGGCACCCGTGTATTTTCATGTGGCACTGCTAACCAAAGGGGGCAGGGAAGCGCATACAGCAGGAAGGCTAACAAAAATGGAGATAGGCAAGCTAATACATGAAGATGGAACATGAACAAAGGATGGATCTCAATGTCCAAACAAAAAGGGATGCTAACCATGCCCTGGACAAACAATCATGAATCACACTAGGGCTGTATACAAAGGTCGGACGTGAGACTTCCCACAGATATAATGGAAGCCCAATGCCTCTGTGTAAGTTACTTTTACATACTGCGCTCCTTGCAAGCCCATGGAAAGGGGAAGCAGGCGTGGCATATGTGTCTGAACCCAAGGCACAAACAAGGAGTGTACCAACACGAGACAAGTCTGCATGGTGTAGAGGAGGTCCCAAATAAAGCCTGCACTCCAGCTGCCCATTTTGAAGTACCAGGAATGTTCACACCAAGATATGTGACGTATGATGAGCAAATAAACCAGCAGAGAGCCGCAGTAGGGCTCTGCCCAGTACCTATTAGAAGAACAGCACCTATTGACATACCAATACCAAGAAAACCATGGACAGTAAGGTGTCCATTAAGAAAACCCTACCAACAAATGAAACGAAATGAAGATTGCCTAAGTACAGTCCCGGAAGAAACCAAAAAGGTCTTAATGGAAGACGAATGGTGATGTCACGAGGACTCGGACAAACTCACAGATAGAAGAAATGACGACCTGAGAATGACACACAGAGACAAAACGCCATGAGAAAGGATATCGTGACTTAAAGTAACAGAACCGTGTCCAAATGTAAGAAAATTAAGCTGTAAGCAAAATGAAGATAGTCAACCAGTATACACCTGTAAATATGCTTGTGTTAGTCTGGAAAACAAAATCCCTACCATCGTCTTGCCCCCCCCTGGGCAACCATGCACCGGTCTTAGACAATCTTAGACAATCCCCCAGGGGGGTGTGTGGATCCCTACACCCACCTGCTCTCGTATCTCAGGCCCTATGTACACTGTGTTACTCCTAACTTACTTCTAACAACATACCCCTATCTTACTCCTATGGCCACAAAACACAAGACACAAATACAACACATGAATCGATTCAATTATAACAATGCAATACATTTTTTATGCACAGTAAAGCATAATGCAGACAATGCTAAAACTCTAGCCAATATCGAATTTCCACCTTTTATGCTTCTGGTGCAAATCTACCATGCACTAACTATAAGCCTTTCAGGTTTCTAATGCTAACCTGTGATGCAAGCCTGTGATGCAAGCCTGTGATTCTAATGCAGTCTAATGCAAGCGTCAAACATCCAACAACATCCAACAATCCTCTATTTAATGCAGAATCAATCCTCTCCTCAATCCACACCAATCCACACCATACTTCACACTCACTCTCTTAAGACAATCCCTGTCTGATCTCCCCTTTCTCAAACTCAAAGTTCTTTGTGTGAGTGTCTGTTCTAATCATGGGCGTAATTCTAGCGGGGTGGACAGGCGTGCCCGTCTCTCCTTTTTTCACCTGCATTGGACACCATTCTGTCCCCACTCATTTGGCTTAGGCACCTCCCCTTCAGATGCCATGGCTTTCCCAAACCCATCAGCAAAGCCACCCCACTGGTTGTAATCAATCAGTTTGTCTGGCCCATGAACCATACTTCCCATTTGCTTGTGAATCTCTCTGTCTCCAGCTCTGTCCTTGTCAAGTATCTCCTCTATGCACAACTCTGCAATCAGCCAGTCAGTGGCAGGCCCCTCAAGACCTGGTCACTGCCAAGCTCTGCCAAACTCTGCCAAGCCATCGGATTCTGCTGCACTAAGACATCTCTCCCTCATTCTCAGGAATGCATCCATCCAAAACTCCATCAGCAATTAACTCGAACGAACACCATCTGTATCTAACTCCATTCTCCAACAGCGACTACTAGCAACTACCAAGAACTACATCCACTCTCAACCCTCCAGTTTCAGGTTATACTTTCCAATGACGCACTCATTCCCATGGTTACTTTAAACATTCCCTAGTAAGAATGTCTCTTTCTGTCTATCAGCATTTTATAAATATGAACTTGCCTGAAAGTCTGTGTTATGTTCTGTCTCGTGTTCTGGTCACTACATGTGCTGTGTCAATCTGACATAGGACATCATATCTCTGCCTTGGCCTTCTGTGTACAGTGCCTGCAAAACACCTTCTAATTCCCTCCATTTCTCCATTCAGTCCACTGTTGGCATCACAAAATCCCTCTCTCTGTCAGGGAATAGGCCATCTCTCATCATGCAAAAAGCACTTCTCCCATCTCCCCATGTCTCTCCCTCCATGGCACCAACCTTTGCTGTCTCCGCGGCACACCAGCCATGCCATGCATATTAGCCTCCTTCGCTCTCCACACTCGGACAAGGGTTTGTGTTATCTGTCTGCCAAGCAAATGTTTACGAATTCCTTCTTTCACTGTACCATACCATCTCTCCACACAGCCCAGTGGCGCTTCTGTGTCTCCATCAGAAATGGATTCACATGCCAGCTAAATGTTTTCTAACGTTCTCGAATATAGTGTCTAAGACATTCAAACAATACCAAGCACTATACTAAAAGCATAATGCAAATTCTAGGTGCACACTCTACATACATGCTGTCTCTACAATGCATAACTACAAAGCATAACAATGTGTCATTCTAAATGGTTATAAGTGGCATTTCATATATGACAGTTGTTCTCTCTAGTGCAAACAATACTTCTCTCTCAGCCTAAGCGCTATTTCTAATGCATAATACATAACATCATCTCTACATGTCATGATGCAAATATACCGTGTCTCTAGAGCACTACATGGCACTTGATATACGACAGTGCAAGTGTCATTCTATTGCAAACTCTAGTGTCTAGCATGTTTCTCTCCTAATGGCACGCGCTATAATGCAAACATATTTATTTTATTTATTTATTATTAATTTATTTTAATTTATGTAACGCGCCAACATGCCCATGGGCCTCAGGGCGCACAAAGAACAAGAACAAGACAAAGACAAACAAGCATAAGAGGCAGATGGAGAAGCGAGTCATATCATTCTAAAAGCATCTCTTTCTGTCATATATGGCAATATCATAACTAGCAAACCCTTCATACAACATGGCCTATTTCTCTCTTCAAATGCATAAGGCATATGGCTAATGCATACAAAAGTGGCAGTCTAATATGTGGATAGTGTAATGATGCTACTTCTTCAAGTACTACTAAACAGGATGCACTAATGGATAACTAAACATGAGGCAATCATTCCTAAAGGGTTAATACTAAATAAGGGTTCTCTAACAATGGGTACTAATGGGTAGTGGTTCTGTAACAAAGAGTACTGATTTCCTTATGATTCTCTTATGATTCTCTAATGATAACAATCCAGGCATCCTCATTTTATCATATTCTACACTTGGAACTGCAAGAAAGCTAAGAAAACAGTGCAGCTTGCTATGCTTAGTAGAAAAGTAGTGCGGCAAGCGCCATTATACATAATCTACCTCAAACGAGGCACAGTATTATAAGTATATTTCTACTATGCACAAGAAGCAGAATCAACCCAGGTTACTAAAGGCCAAACGAGAAAAGATTAATATTTAGTAAAATGAGAAGAAATGGCTGAAACAAAACTCAGCAGAGGCAACTCATGCCAGGAAGGCAAAGGTCATACCAATAAAAGAGGCAAACATTAGCTAATTGAATCTAAGAACAGAATATCCTGCTTCTGAAAGGTTGAGATAAGAAGGCAAAGGCAAGTGGTGGGTGAAACGAAAATCAAATACACAAATTGAGAGAAAAGAGACAAATTCACAATGTCGGAATCACGTGACTGGCCGAGCAAGAAGAAGCTAGGGCTCACACCTACGCTTGGCACCTGAACAGGCAGAAATATCAGAACATTTCCAGACAGAAGATGCAGTCTCGAGCCCAACCACAGAGAAATAATTGACACATGGCTACTAAAGTGATGATTGATTGTAACCATAAATGGAGGAAGGCCGGGTAACTAAGTGGAACCCCACACCTGGCCGACCATTCTGTGTGCTGCTAAGCGAAGTGGAAAAGTATGCATGGGGTTGGTGCCAACCCAATCACAATGGAGCAAATAATCTAGGGTCCTATAGTTAGTAGAACCAATGAGACAAAGTACTTTTAGTGACATCTACAATAGTCATTTTTGAAGGAAGGGCTTAGATGTCCACCTGACAGTGCTTGCCCATACCCCTCAGTCCGTTACCATATACAGATTTAGTACCTATAGTAAAGTTACCTTTTTCTAACCAATAGAATTGCATGTTAACTTTTGAGTGTTACACGTCAATGATGACGATTTTTGAGTATAAATGTTACAATTTGTATGGAGTTCGTTGGGGTTTAAGCTAGAAGGACAATCGCATCACTGCTGATATTCATAACTCCCCGCTCTTTGTATTTGTCACTAAACGGACTCCCTTTGCCAAACCATTGAGTTGTCCTTATTGATTGGTGTTGGAGTAATAAATCTTCACCCCATCCATCTCACGGGTGCAGCTATCTTGCCTTAAAGTGCTTCTGAGCAAACCTCGGCTCTATGGGCCGGCCGGGGGTCTCGGAGTACACTTGGTAGCAGAGATTGCTGATTATCGATTATCGATTAGAATAAGACACCCATTGACTGTCGACATAAAGTAACTCTAGTTCCTCGACAATATCAAAAGTCCTTTGCCATTCGACTGAGTAGACCGCAAAGCTCCCCGTAGACAGTGGTAGATTAAAGATAAAATATCTGCAGCACGAGGTCTGAAGGAACCTGTGTTATCCACCTAACCCCTTCCCATTCCTATGGGCAGCTGAGCAGGAGAAAAGCCAAAAAAGGCGGTGTCGAAGGCTGTGATCCCGAGGGTCCAGAGAGGAAACATGCGAACGGTGAGTGAAAAAGACTAAGGGCCTCATTTCGACCCGTGCGGAATGGGTTAATGGGTTCCGCTAATGGATGCGGACCCGTTAAGACCTTTTTACTCAATTACGAGGTCCCCTCGCGGGACCCGGTAAGGACGCCTGGCAAAACCAGGCGTTATTACCGGGTCCCGCGAGGGGACCAGGGAGCTAACAACGGGCCGGTCGTAATCGGCCCGTTGTTAGCTCCCTCTCCCATTCCCATTGGGCCCTATGGGGGCTCAAATGGGAATGGGGAAGGTCCGTGCCCAGGTTCCCTGAGGGAGGAATTACCGGGCCCTCCGAACTCGGAATGGCCCGGTAATTCCCCATTCAAGGAACCCAGCAAAGGAGCCCGGTTTGGCAGCAGCCATGGAGCTAATAGCTCCATGGCTGCCGCCAAACTCGTAATGAGGCCCTAAGTGTTTTGGCAAAAGTGCATGCTTTAGAGCAAGTCAAGGGAAAAGGTAACGAAGGGCGGTGGAGAAAAAACAAATTATACCCAGAAGTAGAGAAGAATATATATATGTAGGGGGAAGGGAATAATGACTCAAGAATAATTAAGTGAATAGAGGAAAGATACAGGTGAGGACACCCGAGAAGAGAGAGGTTACCGGGGAGGACACCTTAGAAGAGAGAGGATTTGCCTTATTCCTACGCTAATATAGCGGCTAGAAGAAACATGTATCCAGAGTCCCAAATAAAGGGGAACGAATAGACTACCACGGCGAATAAAGGCGCTGCGAAAGGGATACGTTTAAACTCCATGTTGCGGTAATTTTAGAGGCAGAGATACATGTGACCAGCTGGTGTTAGTCTAGTCTGTTAAACGTCTGTCTTACATGTTGTTTGTTGTGACATCATAAGTCGAAAATTGTCCTTAGAAGAACTGACTTAAATTTTACGCGATTGAATAACTGAGATATTATAGTATATGAATTGATATTTTTTTAGTACAATAGAAGATATACAATTTTGTGGGGAAAAAACAGGATTGGAGCTTGTAGTGATTGGTGCTCGCTCATATTGTGGGAATTGTTTAAGTCACGTGAAGCTTTGACAAGTGTTACATAAGGAGAAAGGGAACAGATTTAAATATGGAGGACGTAACTCCATTAGCACATCTGTGCAAACAGTTGCCGAAACATGAACCTAAACTGAAAATATACAGTACAGAGTGGGTTAAAGGAACCGCCCACAACAAGTTATGCTGTGGCCACAGGGCGGGTCCTTATCTAAAGCTGTTTTGCAACACATGACGACATATTTGCATGCCACATACACGGGCAAAGAGATAGACAAACGCCTAGCTGTTCTAGAGCTTTGGAAGATGTACGAACAAGAGAAGGGAGAGGAGAGGCCAATAGATTGGATACTTAATGTATGTTCAGAGGGGGTGAGATGCCTACCGTGCCACCCGCCCCATCCAAAACGAAGATTGAAGAAAATAAAGACAAGGGGTTATACCCGCTGAGAGAACTTAAAGAACTACAGGGTATAGCAACCCGGCATATGAGTCACCTTCGCAAAGTAGTGATGAAAATCAAGGTAAAGAAAAGGATAAGGAGATCACCTCCACAGTCCCAAGGGACAAGGAGAGATGCAATGAAAAAAATAAGGGACCAGACACAGACAAGTGCATCTCTCGACAAAGAGAGAGAAGGCAAAAGATGGAAAGGAAGCGAAGATAGAACTGATGAGATAGCATTCGCAAAAGACGAATGGATGGGAGGGCAAATTTTATTGAAACTCGATGGCAAAGGCATTGATGATATGAAACAAAAGGAGAGGCTAGACAATGTACAGAAAAAGGAGAAAGAATTGAGAGACAAAAGAATAAGGAAAAAATTAGGCAAAGACGAGAACCGCTATATCGTGAAGAGCAAGAAAGACAGCTCGATCGCAAACAGAGAACAGCCAATGATCAAGACAGACAGAAGCAGAAAAAGTTAGAAGAAGAGCAAAGAATACGAAAGAAGAGATTAAAGAGACGGAGGGATGAGGAAATCCAAAGGGCAGATGAACATAGAAACGAAAAGAAAAAGGAAGAAGATAGGGTCAGAGAAGAGGCAAGGAAGCGCAGAGAATTCAATGAAGATGTAAAACGTATGCGAAGACAGAGAGCATGCGATCTTGAATATCTGGAGAGAGAAGTTAAAAAACCTGAGCCAGTAGTAGATTGGGAAGACATCAAAGAATTCTTTCCTGAGTACGATTCAATACCAGGCACGTCTAGGGCGAATATTGAAGATGACTTCGACACCAGAAGCATCAGAGAAACGATCGATACAATATATGATTAAACGGGGCTAGAACAAACACCCCAAGGGGAAGGAGAAGACGAGAGCCTTGAGAGCACTCAGCTTTACGATACTGAGGATGTCTCCCAAAGTAGAGGGAATAGGGAACTATCCCTGGATAGATTAGAAATAAGTAGGAATAAAGAAGACGCAAGAAGCTGCACATGTTGGGGACAGACAATGTCCGACACAGAAAGGTAGGAGCGTGAGGAAAAGGAGGAAGAGAGAAGGTGCAAAAGATGACTCCCAAGGGAGAAAGGGATATGTTGGTCAGACACTAGCGAGTCTGCGCCGAGGGCATCACAATTAGCCCCACAGTCAGGCCGACATGAAGAAGTATCTCACGGTCAGAGGGGGTCTCTCCACCGCCCTATGTGAGCAAGCTTAAGACATTGTCAGGCAGGCGGCGATGCAGGAACATTATCCCTGCAATAGACAGGAGAACAATGAGAGAAGAGAGAGAGAGCTATACATCCCAATTTCCGTTACTCAAGAAAAGGGGAGCAAGACCACAATATATTCCATGGCCACACATGGATCGAGAACATTTGAAAAACAAGCTTCCAATGCTGACATTGGGGGCTGGAAAATTGTTATACGAGTAAGGAAAGATGACAGGAGGAAACACGTTAGCTATAGGGCATATCAAGGGTCTCCTAATCACCATACTTGGTGAGAGAGCAGACAATGTGTGGACAGGGGCAGGTTACCCTGGTGTGACCACAATGAATACCGCGTATGACGGAGCAACATTTAACAATTGCAGAGCCGCGGTATGGAAGGCATTACGAGTGATTTACCCAGACACTTCTGATATGGGAGCTATAATGACACGTAAAATGAAGGAGTCTGAGGATCCATTGATTTACATACAGAATTTTCAAGACGCGCGGGTACTCGAGACTCATGAATCTTGGGGGAAATCTATACCTGTGTTCTACCATATATTGTGCCAAGGGCTGCCAGAGCCGTACAGAAACAGCTCAAGAAATTGGTAGGAATCGAGGCTAGACCTTGGTCAGAAATACAGCTGAACATCGCACACTATTGCAGGCTACTGCAAGAAAAGAATCGCAAAAAGGAATCTGCATGAAAGGGTGAGGATACGAAATTGGTACAGAAGAAATTGTCAAAATATGCTCTTGAGGGAGCCATGATAACTAGCACAGATGAATCAAACATGCCACAAGTCAATAATCCACAATACAATAATCAGGGCAGTACTGGGTTTTAGCCCAGGGGACGAAGATTTAGAAGAAGAGGATGGCAGAGTAATCAAGGAGGTTTCCAGAATAATCAAGGAGGTTTCCAAAACATGCAAAATGGCAATCAAGATATGTCAAATGGGCAAATGATCCGACCACCACCAATATGTTGGTAATGTGGGATGACAGGGCATTTGGCGCGCACATGCAGATACTAAGGCATGGTGCAGAACGGCCAAGGAACAGGAACAGATACGCCGAGTCCACCTGCATTTTTACAGCAGGGTGTTGCACAAAATCACATGGTGCAACAACAAACACCAGGAGCGCAACAAGGTTTGCAACCTCAGAATATAGTGAGTTTTCAACAAGGACAGTCCCAACAGTCACCAATGCAATTGTCACAAACGATGAGCGCAGGGTAGACCATGAATCCTGGAGTGGGAAGTAACAATAAGAATGGGGGAAATCCATCAGCACACGGTTGGCCCAAACTATATATGGACTAGGACAGCTCGCTGGGAGCCCTGATGTGTTCTATATTGTCAGTGACACCAGACCCTCCCCGGGAACCTAGGGTGGATGTCATTATAGGGGATAAAGAATATTCCTTCTTAGTGGACACAGGTGCAACACGTTCGTGTATACGTGAAGGCAAGTTTTCCTTGTCCGGCGATGCAATAATTACTCAGAGTTTCACAGGAGCTACAAGTCATTTTCCCTTCACAAACGCACTTCCATTCTTTATAGGAGAATGTGAGATGAATGTGCCTTTATTATATTTATGACAGACCCCAGTAAACATTCTGGGTCGAGATTTAATGACAAAGTTAAATATGACAATCTCGTTCATGGAGGAGGGCATAGTATGTTCAACTCCAGTAATCCACTATTCAAACGTATGCAAAGTGATTAGAGCAAACGTAGGACACACAGCTATGAGGGCTATGAGGGCTGGAATGCGCATACTAATGGCAGGGCTGCCAGGCCTTACAGACAGAATCATGAGGACCCCAGATGAGTTTCTATTGAAGCCAAGAATACCGATGCGCGAGGAAAAGGGACAAGTATTTCCATTGATGATACACACAGCTGCAGTACAAGGGAAAATGGCCTTGATAGATGGTTATGATGACGAAGGCTGACAATGGTGTCAGTAATCGCCATTGAAGATGGATACCGATTGACTGATGTCACTGATGACGATCTGTTTGAAGAACAAGCAGATATGGAAGAGACAATAGTGGAGGTGTGTCTCACCTTTTGGGTGAGAATGATTAATAGAGATGTGCCTCAGAGAATGATGTTGGCCCGAAACCATCCGGATTATTTTGATGATGACATGACCCAGGTGCCTGTCTCAGTGTGGACCACAGGACCCTATGACGTAGGCCTACTGAAAGGGGTTGGAGAGGTGAAAATTAAACTGAAACCAGGAGCAGTTTTACCGAAAGCTCAACAATATCCCATGTCCAGAGAGGCAGATGAAGGGATTTTTAAGATAATTTCGGCTATGATGGAGCAAGGCATCTTAGTGACGTCAGAGTCGTCATGCAATACTGCGGTTTATCCGATCAAGAAATCAAGAGAGGGTCTTGGAGGCTAATTCAGGATTTACGCCCAATAAATGATATTGTTGAGGCTGATATTGTTGAGGCCGAGTTCCCTTTAGTCCCTAACCCAGCTACAATCCTATGTAATATACCTGTTGAGGCAAAATATTGCACAGTGATTGGGGGTCATTCCGAGTAGGGCGGTAAGGGTTAACTGTCACCGGTAACGAGACCGGTGCCGTTAAACCCTTACCGCCCTATTCCGAGTTCCCTTTGCGGGTTGCTACTTAATGCCTGCTTTTTGCAGGTGTTAATAAACGAACCCGCAAAGGGACCTTGGAGGTAATTACGGTACCGTAATTTACGGTACCATAATTACCTCCTTCCCCATTCCCATTGAGCCCTATGGGGGCAAGAATGGGAATGGGGAAGGGCCCATGGTGAAAGGTGAATAATCGCCCTGCCAACCTTGGAATGGGGCGGTAATTCCGCCATTCACCATGGCGGAGTTGGAAAAATACCGGCGTCAACCATGGCGCTAATAGCACCATGGTTAACGCAAGGGTCGGAATGAGGCCCATTGACTTGAAAAATGCATTTTTCTCAATCCCGTTGCACCATGACTCACAAGATCTGACATCATTCACATACAGACAGATGCATCTGAAAAGCACAAGGCTACCCCAAGGGTACTGTGAGTCTCCTATTTTTAACAGAGTCCTGCAGATGGAACTAAGCAATATTGCATTGGAAAGCGTTGTCCTACAATATGTGGATGACATCTTAATTTGCAGCGATGACAAAAAGGGTGCAGGGCAGCACGGAACACAGAAGGAGATACTACTACAGGCACAGCTCAAGGACTTTGTGTACCATCCGTTTTCCCTGGAGATACCGTCCTGGTGAAGAACCATACGAGAAAAAGGTGGGACGAGCCAAGATTTAAGGGTCCCTTTACAATGGAGGACTGCACTCCTTCCGTAGTGAAACTACAAGGCAGGGGAGCTTGGATTTTTCTGGGTGATATCAAAGCCTACATCGGTGAAGGCCACCTGCCTGCACCCCAGTGCGAGGAATCTACGAGCAATGGGGAAGAACCACAGCAAGTGCAGACGAGATCCACGATGAGGAAAAAAGACGCATGAGCAACAGCAAAGTAAAGACAAAGGAACTGTTGTGAGATAGTTGTGGTTTCACTAGGACTTTCCTCTGAGCAAAAAAGACGATAAGGACAGATAAACTGGACACCCTGTGCATCCTAGTGCAGGGTCAAGAAGACAATTGCACTTATAAACCACAACATATTTTGTTGAATTTGAACTTTGGATTGCGACACATTAAAACTGTGACGAGGAAATAACATGCCAAATGTTGATCGAGGACATACAGTATCCAGACTCGTTCCACACCGAGACCTTGTTCGGAAAAACCTATGGTGTCCCACAGTAGTGACATCACCAAAGATGTGGTGACACACTTCAATCTAGTGCTAAGATCGTACCCGTCATTGGTGGGGAGACTCACCAGTGTTACTGACTTTCTTCACGATCCTGAAAACGAAAAGACAATAAGAAGATTGCTTACTGTAATTGCCGAACAATTCATCCAACTTCCTGAATACAGTGAGAAAAAGCCAAATGTCCCAAGCAAAGAAGTAAGTAAATGAGCTTGTCAATACATTGTTCTTTCTCCTTATCGAGGACTGTCCAAATCTTGTCAGAAGAATGACAGACGTACTCACGTTTCTTCAAGATCCAGCAAATGTCTGAGCACACTCCTAAATAACATTGTGATCTTAGTTGCACTCCACACAAACAGAACACGCAGACATTGGGGGTCATTCCAAGTTTGGAGGCAGCCATGGTGCTACTAGCACCATGGCTGCCTCCAAAATTGGTCCGGGTTCGGGTTCCTTGAATGGGGACTTACCGGGCCATTCCAACCTATGAGGACTCGGTAAGTCCCCATTCAAAAAACCAATCCCCATTCCCATTTGAGCCCTCATAGGGCTCAATGGGAATGGGGAGGGAGCTAATAACTTATTTGCTCCCTGGTCCCTTAGCGGCTCCCACTAAGGGCGGCTGGTAAAACCAGCCGCCCTTAGAGGGACCCGCTAAGGGACCTCGTAATGGGCAGTAGGGGGTTAACAGCACCAGCATCCTTACCAGTGCTGTTAACCCCCTACCGCCAGGGTCCGAATGACCCACATTGTCTACATTGAAGTGAAAGCATACATTCCTGAACATCAGCAGAACAGGACAAATGTCCTTGTCACCAGAAGACAGTAGATTGGCCAACAACGTTTTCTTCCAGTTAATCACAGACTTTCCAGAGCTTGTGGGGAGACCGATCGATGTTGACATTCTCACATTCATCCGAGATCCAGCTAATGCTACACAGATGGGTGTGCTCTTGAATGGAATATTGATGTAAGTGGAACGCTCCAATCATCAGCAGAACTATTTGAGAAGATTTTAGACTTTCTGCAAAGGGACAGATCGAGAGAACATTGCCAGAGATTTCCTCTCTTATTTTCCATTGACAAAGACAATATGTCTTTGGGAATGAAGCAGATAAGAGGCACAGACTGGGAGCTGACATACTTTGAACAGGCACAGTAAAGAGACTTGCTGAATTATTGCTTGAAGTTGACACTGCCCATAGCCTAGTAAAAGAACTGTATCCCGAGATAATATACAATTCATTATTCACAAGAGGGGGGACAATTGTTTAACACCTGAAACCTACAACAAAGAATCCGAAAGACAATATTGTTTAAAGGAGTATAGTAAAAGTTAACATTCTGGCGAAAGATCGAGATGGGGATCCAGAGCAGCAACCTTGTCCTCCTGCAGGAGGAAAGAAGTCCACATTTCTCTGGAAGTAAATGCTACTGCCTGACATACAGGGGCATAATGTATTTGTGTATTATATTTGTCATTGTTTTACTGTCATTAACAATCAAAACTGCATTTTTTATTGGTGCACAAAGCGTTCCAATTTCAGTGCACCCACCTAATGATGTGCGCATGAAACCCACGAAAATACCCAGACCTTACATCCAGTCATTCCAGTCCCTAGAAGATCTGATGGTGGAATTAATGAACTTGAGATAGATGTGATTAGCAATGACACACACACACACACCTGTGTTAACAAGCAACGTGAAAAGCCGGAGACAGGGTCGGCAGAGAGTGAATGAAAAAAGGTTACTGACAACCACACACATGCAAACACGGAATGCACACGCAACAAGCCTAGTGTCGATGACTGCAGAATCACAATTCAAAGCCTCAGAGAAGAAGAGACTGCCTACCATGGGAAATATCACTACAAGTAAAGTAAAGAGCCAATCGAAGGAAGCAGACTTAGTGGAAAGACAAGACAATCTGGAAAGAAAGCCAACAGAAAAAGCTATATCAGAAACTCTTGAGCCAACACCAAGAACGACAAGAGCAAACTCAGAGAAAATATCTGCACAAGCACAACTGATAGCAAACACAGTATGGCCATTCATAGCCAGAGAAATGAAAAGACTAGAGGAGCTGAAGAAGAAACCCACAAGGACAGCAGTGACAAACATATATGTTCCAGTGAAAGGGACAAGTACAAGTTCCACAGTACAGCCATATACCGGATCAATGTCAGGGTGGATGAGATGGGCATTTATAACCACCAGGAAAAAGATGTATGAGGACAAGGAAAGAACTGCCAGACTTTTGTCTACTCAAATGGCACAGATGAGATGGGGAGGCCTGCACCATGGACCAGGATACCTGAGAGTCCACCAGCAAGAAGGAGCCATACAGATGCATTCAGAGATGTGGTTATAGCAAACTACATGAAAACCCTAAGAATCAAGAGAAGCATGCATGGAGACAACAGCAAACAAAGACGCAACTCAGAAGGGGAATGCTTTGTTTGTGCACTCCTACCATACAGCAGGGGGAAGTCCAAGATCTTCGTAGCTGTAGAAATTGATGTCCAGAAAGCACACTGTCTCTCGCATGTAGCAATGTGCAAAACCAGAGGCCAGTTCATGGGTAGTGATGCCTCCCTAATATGGGCAACTGAAACAGCCTATCCTGATGAAGATGATTATGTTCAAGACATTAAGACAAGAAATAGAGTTCAAACTAGAAATCACGTGATCAGGTACGAGAAGCCTGGAGTTAAAGGAGCAGAAATCAGAAGGGAAGTGAACCAGAAACTAAATGTCCAAGGAAAAACTCCAGGGGAGGCTAAAATTTGCAAGAACAGAAGCCAAATGCAGATTTGGAGAACCATGCTTTCACCAGACGGATGGGAGAAAGGAGTAGTAATTTGTAGAGCTTGGATGGTCACTGGTCGTTACCAAGGCACCATCGACATAGTACAGAATGGATGCAAGCCATTATGGCGAAAGCTTGCAAAACTACTGACGTGGTTCAAAGACAGAGGAGGACCCTTGCAGATAGTGCCACTGGAGAGCCCAAAGGTCTGCTTCAGGAATAATGGCACTAGAAAAATGGGAGTGAATCAGAACTGTGGACGAGTTTGTGATGCCCCAGGAATGGTGCACGGAACTGCAGTAATTATGGATCATTATTGGGCATGTTATCCAAAGCATAAATCAGACTGCCGGAAAACTGGGGAGGTATATGCACAATGGTAAATATCCATGTTCCAGCTTTGGTAATCCCAAAATGCGACCTAAATATAGACAGTTTCCTGAAGGCAGATGCTCACCTGACGAAAAAGAGATCTGTGGAACTGATGACTCAATTGAAAAGGGGAAATTACTTCTCTGCCAAATCTGAAGAAGCCTTTCATGCAATCCCATATGAAAACAGACTGTTCAGCCTCACCTCATCAGTGTTTGCGACAATCCTCATGCCAAGATTCCAAGTTGGAGCAAATACTAAATGGTCACAGATAACCAGATGGGAGTTACTGCAGACCATCAACACAACAATAAAAGGATTCAATACAATCAAGGAAGAGTTAAGAGCCGTCTGACTGATGACTCTCCAGAACAGATATGTCCTTGACATGATCACAGCTGTGGATGGAGGAGTTTGTGCAAAAATCGGAGAATCATGTTGCACATTTAGACCTTCTCACGATGAGGAGAATGGAACTCCAACAGAAGCCATAGGTATGCTGACGAAGCTGCAGAATCAGATGATTGATGAAACGGATTAAGTTGTTGATAACAGCTGGCTTGGAGCACTTTTCCCATGGGTCCTGCAATGGATGGCAGATGCATTCAAGTTCCTGAGAGCCCTGCAGGTGATGATATTGCTAGGATGTTGTGTTATCAAGTTAATAATCTCTCAGTGCCAGAAGACTGCGAAAAAAGCCATAGGGATGAAAATCATGATTGATGTCAAGCCAGGGTGGAAGCCCAAAGACCTGACTGATGAAGAAATAAGACACTTTGTGAAGGCCAGCATTCACGCACCAGAAGGAACAAAGTTCCTCTATCCTAGGAAACTATGTGGGGAGATGGGTTTACTGCAGCCCAAATGGACAATGTCAATTGATGGACAAATAATATAGGGTGCCAGGCTGTGTCCTGATATGCCCAGGAGGGTAAATATAATGTAAGAAAAAGAATCAGGATGGGAGAACCACACAGCGAGGATTGAGGATTAATAATTTAAACTCAGAATACTAATGATGATACAGAAAACAAACAATTCACTTGTTTGAAGTAAACACACATATTTTGACTTAGCAATTAGCGGTACTGCGGTGTACCTTCTTCTTACGTGTGGAGGGTATCAGCCTAATACAATGTGCAAAATCTCTTGATAACAGTTTGACATTTGGTTAACACACAAGAGTGAATGCTACCCAGAGCCATTGTTGGTCTGAGGGTATTGTGATAAAAAACACAACAACAAGTGCGAACAGGAGGATATGTGATGGAGTTGTATCATGGATCGACACTGTAGTGTTTCGGCCATGTGGTACGTGGATTAGATGTAAGTTGCTGTCGTTGGCCTTCTTCAAGATGGGGGGTGAAGAATAAACACTGTCCGTGAGAGATCTGTAGGATTGAATGTCAGTAACAGATTAGGGTTGTGTGAGAATCTCCATTGTAATTTTCAATTTAAGGTTACTTGTTAGTGACTTGTTGGTGTCAACGGATGCACTGGAAAGTGCACCATTTGGTCAAAAGCTTACCGTCATAAAAGACGCTATGGCGGTGGTGCTTCTGGTAGTCTCCGGATGCTGGGTTGCTAGGAGACTGGTGGGTGCAGTGTGTCAAGTACACTGCTAGGCAAATGAAACCATATTGTCTCTGCTGGAGCCGGTGGGTCCACAAAGCAGGAGTGCCAATAAATGGCGCATGCCACAGGGAAAAGCTAAAAGAAAAGGGACAAGCTCTCAGTATTATCCTGTCTAGTGTGTAGTCAGGCGGGTGGCGTATATTGTTGCTGGCCGAGAGAGGTGAAAAAGTGGGGCCTGGAACGTGGCTACCTGGGGGTGATGGTGTGTTAGGCAGCAAATAAATGGTAGCAGGGCATGAGTGGTGCCCTGTCCAGGTGAGAGCCATGTGGCTTGCTAACTCGAGGCCGGCTGAGATGGAGGAGGGAGCCTCTCCAGGGTGGCAGGCTCTGATGAAGCAGCCTGGTGGGTGCAGTGCAAGTGCGAGTCTCAGCACAGAAATTATATCAAAACTGCATGTATCCCATAGAGAGTGGTGCCGTATGCACGAGCGCTCGTCTGGATTAGTCATAGGAAATGTGAGTGAAGTGTAACAATTGTTGCATTTTGGAAAGAGGGTCAACGGCCCTATGTTTCCAAAAGGAACGTTGAAAAACGAAGTGTCTGTCTAGGTGGTGACAGAGGTAATACTTACTGGAGTATTAGCCGGAGGGTCTCGCTGGACGGTTGTGGAGTCTGGTACAAGTGAAAGTGAAAGCACCTGCTGAATTTAGAGTGGTATCGGTTACGCCCCTCAGTTCGGATGGCCAATGGGGATGTGACGCATGGGCCAATCCGGAGTGGATAGCGTCAGAATCATGGAAGGAAAAGTAAACATGTGTGTGCTGACCGGTGTCAGATTAGTCCTGGGACTTGTAGTTTTTGGAGAAGCGGCTGCAGTATCTGCATATTGTGCAGGGTAGCGTGCTAGGCGCTTGGGTCCTGGGACTTGTAGTTGTTAGAGAAATGGCTGCAGCGTCTCCAGATTGCGCAGGGTAGCGTACTAGGTGCTTGGGTACTGGGATGTGTACATGTAATTGGGAAAATGACCCCAAGTTATGGAGCTGCACATTGTGGGAGGTAAAATACGCCACGTCAAGGAGGGTGGGAGGTAAACAACGGCACGTCAAGAGTGTGATGGCTGTAGAAACATCCAGGTCTGGTTGAATGAGGGCCATATGCATGTATAGAGATACTGCGGTGAACAAAACAAATGCTAAGGCTTACAACAACAATGTATAGAGATGAAACTTAGTAGCCCGGCTATACGGCGTGTGTGCTGATGAAAACAGACATGTAAAAGCAGTATAGAACTGTACCAACATTGCGGGTGAATGAGGGCTGTATATATATATGCATGGAAATACAGTCAACAGTCAAAAAAGGGCTAGACACTGGTGGTCAGAGAGTGCTGGGTGTCTACAAGCACTTAGCTCTGCAGGGCTGGAGTAAGTGCCTGCGTACAGAAAAAATTAATCACAAATTAAGTGACTGTAAATACATGTGTATTATTACACCATTGTCAAATGGTAGAACATGCACAACCTACAAGACACAAAGAACAGAGTCCCAGGAGCCACTGGGTGACTTAAAATCACTTAGATGTAGTAGTGTACTATGCATGATAATAGTAAATAGAGAAAGGGTGCATGGGGTAGTGCCACATGCTGCTGTAGGACCTCTTCTGTATCTACGGGAAGGGCCTGTGCTATTGTGTTCTGGTAACTGGGAGGTCTTTTAGGTCCAGAAGTGTTTCCATTCAACCGTAATATTTAGGCCATGTTTCACGTTATCCAATCTGTGGACCCATTTCTGTTCAAGGCGAGTGAGGGCTAGATTTATATCGTCCCGCCATTTCTGGGGGTTCAGTTGTTGGATGATCATCCGGTGAGCTGTTCGTTCGTGGTGTCCTTTTTTAGTGAAGTGGTCAACGAGGGGTTTGCCTGCTACGGCATTCTTGATGCATGACCTGTGTTCACTTATGCGTTGTTTTATGGGCCTGATGGTTTTGCCAATGTAGAGTAAGTTGCATGGGCATTTGATGGCGTAAATGACATGTTTGCTGTCGCAGTTGGTATGGTTCTGCAGGGTCCAATGAAAGTCTTTGTGGTCGAACGTCTTACTGGATTTTCGTGAATTTAGAGGCTGTGCAGTGGCCACAACTGAAGTGGCCAACTACTGGCGGTAGGTTCCAGAGTGTCAGTATCTCTTTAGCTGGTTCTAAAAACGTGTGTACCAATGTATCCCAGAGGTTTTTGCTCTTCTTGAAAGCAAAGAGAGGCTTTTTGGATAAAGTTCCTTCGTTCCTGATGAGGTGCCAGTGTTTGTTAATGGCGGTTTTTGTGAGGTTACTTATTGAATGGTGACATCACGAGGACTCGGACAGACTCACAGATAGAAGAAATGATGACCCGAGAATGACACACAGAGACGAAACGCCATGAGAAAGGATATTGTGACTTAAAGTAACAGAACGATGTCCAAATGTAAGAAAATTAAGCTGAAGCAAAATGAAGATAGTCGACCAGTTTACACCTGTAAATATGCTTGGAACCGCAAGAAAGCTAAGAAAACAGTGTGGCTTGCTATGCTTAGTAGAAGAGTAGTGCGGCAAGCGCCGTTATACATAATCTACCTCAAACGAAGCACAGTATTATAAGTATATTTCTACTTTGCACATGAAGCAGAATCAACCCAGGTTACTAAAGGCCAAACGAGAAAAGATTCATATTTAGTAAAACGAGAAGAGATGGCTGAAACGAAACTCAGCAGAGGCAACTCGTGCCAGGAAGGCCAAGGTCATACCAATAAAAGAGGAGAATAGTAGCTACATCTAATTGAAATTAAGAACAGAATATCCTGCCTCTGAAAGTTTGAGATAAGAAGGCTAAGGCAGGTGGTGGGTGAAACGAAAATCAAATACACAAATTGAGATAAAAGAGACAAATTCACGGTGTCGGAATCACGTGACTAGCCGAGCAAAAAGAAGCGAGGGCTCACACCTACACTTGGCACCTGACCAGGCAGAGATATCAGAACTTTTCCAGACAGAAGATGCAGTCTCGAGGCCAACCACAGTGAAATAATTGACACATGGCTACTAAAGTGATGATTGACTGTAACCATAATCGGAGGGAGGCCGGGTAACTAAGGAGCACCCCACACCTGGCCAACCATTCTGCGTGCTGCTAAGCGACGTGGAAAAGTATGCATGGGGTTGGTGCCAACCCAATCACAATGGACCAAATAATATAGGGTCCTATAGTTAGTAGAACCAATAAGACGTCGAATTTTAGTGACGACTTGTCAGGGTTATTTCCC
This sequence comes from Ambystoma mexicanum, assembly GCF_040938575.1. NCBI lineage: Eukaryota > Metazoa > Chordata > Amphibia > Caudata > Ambystomatidae > Ambystoma > Ambystoma mexicanum. Next base: position 1,013,220,871 of record NC_090928.1, read on the forward strand.
GGGGGTCGGCAGGGCCATCAATGGTGCTCTGGGGTTGGGGAGGCCCAAACTCCTCCCGCGTCCCAAAGTAGTGTGAGACACACACATGAGCAAAGTGTTACTGCTGTTTATTGCACAAAACAGACAGGGACAAGCTCTCAGATCACAGGCATCCAGGAGACATCTCGTTTGTGGTGGGCTTGCAGGCCCATTTTCTAGCTGTAAGACGTGACTACATGCATCATCTGGGAGAACTATCCCCAAAACCTAACGCCATCTTGGGTTGGCTCCCCAAGTGGTAGGGTCAGTATAGGCACATATAGAGGAAAACATTAGTGGTGGAGAAAGGGTTAGGTGGTACGCTTGGGCCGTCCCTAATCATTTCTACAAGAGAATTGTTACAAGGGGACAATTAGTGATTGGCTAAACTATAGTGGCGTCAATGGTGAGCCCATCGTACTCTGATTGGTTCACGCGCAAGCCCCCCAGCCTGGGACCATCGCTGTTCCCAGCTCGAGGTGTACCTAGTGCTGGCAACAAAGTATGACTATGTGTCAGTAGAGGACAATGACAGGTCTGACTATGAGCTGGTGTGCGTGCCTTTCCCATCGCTGTCGGTGTCCAATTTGTCACTTCATTGTTGCAGTCTGTGTCCCAGATGTGAGACCCCAGAGCTTTGCTGGTCCTTGGGGCTTGGCATCGTATCAGGTCGGCCTGGTCACGTGTTGTAGGACTGTGGCTGAAGCAGAATTATGAGCATTTGATTTGTATTTCGGATCTGAGGAGCGTTTAGCAGTGGCAGGTGTAACCTTGGTGCGGGGAGTGTGGCATGTAGATTGCAACATTGCGGCCTTGGCTGTGGGCTCTCGTCAGGGTTCGTTCTGCGTGATCAGTACCTTGCAGCTTTGACTGAGCTGCTCCGGCCTGGGGACTCTGGGTTTGCAACCTACCTTGGCCTGGCTTATGGGTGGCGGTACATAGTCCATAGTATGGGGGTCACGAGGGGTGACAGAGATCCGTATGCATTAGTCCATTTACAGGGTTACAAGCATATGCACAAGCTCTTCTGGAGTCTTGCGTTTCTGCAGTGCTGTAGTTGGCCTATGTGAAAAATAACAATGCATGTGTGAGTGTAAGTGGTCCTCTATGTTATAACATCATAGCACTGAGTATGTTCTTCTTGTGGATTGGCGTGTGTATGATCAATGTGCTTGGTGGCACATGTGTTCTTGTCCGTTGGCTATGTCGTCATGGCATCTCTAATGATGGCGGTATTTGCAGGTGCTGTCTAATTGAGTTGATCCATATGGTCGGTATCAGCTCCACCTGAGGTCCCAGTGCATGCTTTGATTGACGTGCAGCTTCCCTGGGTGTGTGGGGCGTGGCCACGGTGGATCTTGACATCTGGGGAGGCAGTGAGCAGGTCGAATTCCTCTTGCGGTGGGTGCTTGTGTCGTGACGTTATAGGCCATGGTCTGGATAACAATTGGGGCGAAGGGATCGTCCCATTTTCCCTCTTCAGGAATTGCTCAGACGCCCACCTGACAGTGGTTACCCAATCCCCTCACTCCGTTCCCATATACAGATATAATACCTATAGTAAAGTTACCTTTTCCTAACCAATAGAATTGCAAGATATCTTTTGAGTGTTACACGTCAATGATGACGATTTTTGAGTATACATTTTACAACTTGCATGAAGTTCGTTGGAGTTGAAGCGAGAAGGACGATCGCATCACTCCTGATATCCATAACTCCCTGTTTTTGTACTTGTCATTAAACTGACTCCCTTTGCCAAATGATTGAGTTGTCCTTATTGATTGGTGTTGGAGTAATAAATCTGCACCCCCCTCCATCTCACGGGTGCAGCTATCTTGTCTTAAAGTGCTTCTGAGCAAACCTCAGCTCCATGGGCCGGCCGGGGTTCTTGCAGTAGAATGGGTCCAGCTGGAACCTTCAGTGGATGCCTTCGGATGCCACACAGAGCAACACACTGTCACATAAATGCACAATAGACAAAAGGCAAGTAAACAAAAAATGCCCATGGTGGACCTGGGCTTGGGGTCACATAGGAGGGAGGAGGTGCAGGGTGCACGTCAACACCCACATGTGTGGATGTTGAAAAGAAAAAAAACTCCATTGGGTTAATGGGCCGCACGGCTAGCTTGCATTGAGAGACCTGTTGCTGCTGTCGCTACCTTCTGGTGTAGCATCAGAATGTGCTAGTGGTAAGGGAGGTTCGCCAAACATAGCCCTGGCCTGGTCCTCCATGGCAGTGGTCATGCCGGACTGAGATAATTGCATCTGCAACATGATGGCTCAGAGGTCCCCATGCAACACCTCATGGGATGCACAGAGTTCCTCCGTGATGGTATGAGTCAACTGTTGCATCTACTGTTCAGACCGTCTACTGCGGACTGCCTCCAATGCAGCCAGTGTATTTCTGAGGGACCTGTACTCTAACCTCAGGGCACCCCTGTGGGCCTGACCCTCTGCAACCAGGGATGCCTGCAGAGCCCTCAGATCCTCCCATCGGCTTCTGTTGCTGGCCTCCATGTGCAGCCTGTGTGAGCGGCATGTGGACTGCAATGCCTGCAGCTGGTGCTCCACCTGGCTCTTTGGGGGGGATCATGGAATTGGCCACCCTATCCATGCCCTGAGCCAACATCTCATATGAAGCACCCTGTTGCTGTGCAACAGTATACATAGACTGCCCCCACACAGTGTCGCCAGCTGCTACACGGCCACCGTGTTGGTGGACCCCACGCCTGCCTGGGCCAATGGAACCTGGCCCTTGATGTGATGCAGTTGTCTGTGGCTGTAGGACTGCATCCCTACCTTGATCAGCTGGCCCAGGACCAGGAGTCAATACTCAATACTGTAGAGTGTGACCCTGCAGCCGTAACTACCACAGACAGATGTACCAACACTGACTGGCCCTGTGAGGGGTCCCCCCCCCTTTCAGACGTCTGGGATACAACAGCACCAACACTCGATGCACTCACCTGCGACAGCACAGAGGAATCAAATTCTGGTTCACCACCAGAACCATAGGTATCATCAGAGGCAGACTCATACTGAGTCAGGCCCGGGATTGACTGTAGCACCAGTAGTTCATCATGGGCTGCCACACCACGTCCTCCACTGGTGCTTGTTTGCGGATCATTATCCTGTTCCTCCTCCGCCTCCTCTTCTGCATCCAGTGCCTCACCACCTGCACATGGACAGAAAAATACATGAAGACCCATGTAAATAGCATAGCCCACACACATAGGCATCACAATGTCATCATGCAACACATTTACCTGCCATGTCACAAACTCCTGCACGTATGCAGGGTCAATGGAAGGGAAAGGTAGCATGAAAGCAGCCATGGACATGTGTTGAAGGGCTCAATACCATATGTAGTGCATGGTGCATAGCACCTGCCTCACACATGAGCACCTGACTGGCATAGCTCAGTCACCAACATCACTGATGCAAATACACAGATGCCACGTAGCATAGCCATGCCTGAAATTGTCTAACAGCATGAGATGAAACTTGTTGACTACTGTCCCAGAGCCATGTACAATGGATATGACATGACATGTAATTCACAAACTCAAAACACACAAGTGTCACAAGGTGCAACGATGCAAGGGTGGTGGAATAGAGTGAAGCCAGACATACCCGGTGTCCGGCCAAAGGTTCAACACCAAAAGAATTTAATGACCAAAGGGTCGAGGTAATAGGACTGAAAAGCAAAGGGTCAAATTTATTTTTTAAATATATCTTTTTTTGGGTTTTCGTATAGTAAAAAAAAGTAGAAAAGTGTTTTTTGCACCAAAAACAAGGGTTTTGGAAAAAAAAATATATATATTCGACCCTTTGGTTTTTGGTCCTTTTCATTCGACCCTTTGGTCATTCGATCCTTTGCATTCGAACATTTGACCTAGAACTGACATACCCATCCCATGAGGCTAGGTCAAATTGACAAAGTGAATAGGCACTGTGAAGGGGAGACCTGCAGTTGTAAATGGGAGTGGGCAGTGCAGTACATGGGAACGGAATCCAGTGCAGACATCAGGTGTCAATTGCTGGTAGTGGGTTGTAGGGATAGAGGAAACAGCCACCAAGTGCATGGGATGAAAGGGAGGCAGTGCATGGGTTCAAATGGTGGCTCAGAGGCCAGTGTCAGAGATCAGAGTGTGGGCAGGTGACTAGTGCATTCTCTGTCATCCAGGACTCCAGCAGGGGAGAGGAGAGAAAGCAGAACACACGAGGAAGCATTAGAAGTGCCTCCAGACCCAGAGAAGGATCACTTCTAGTTCCATTGAGGCAGGGAGGCTGTACCAGAGGGAGGCCCCAGCCAAAGATAGACATTAACCACCAACTAATTGCTATGAGAAGTAACTGACCCTGAGGATGTAGGAAAGGGATGATTAAAGACCATGAGACGGAATCAAATTTGGAAGATGGAGTTGAAGGAATTGCGGGCCCAGGAACCATAAGGCCTTGTGGACAATGCACAGGGTTTGGAAATGAACAGTCGTAGCCACTGGGAGCCAGTGCCATTATCACAGTCCTAGGGAGATACAATACCTGGCCCCAAGACAAAAGGACAATTCTCACAGTTCAGTTCTGGAGGAGTTGCAGAGGGAAGAGAGTGGAAGCACAGAAATCTTGGTAGAGGCCATTGCAGTAGCCCACCATAGGAATGACCAGTCCTCTGGAGACAGTGAGCTGCTGGGGGAAGGAGAGGAAAGGAAGAATACCTCTGAGGAGGTGCAGCTGGCAGGGTGACCTCTCAGAGACGTCAGAGATGTGAGGAGAGAAGGCAAGTGTGGAGTCAAGATTATCACAGGCTATCCGCCATCACAGGTTGGAACAGGAAGAGGGCCAAGAGAGGCTGGACAGAGAGTGGGAACGTGTGAGCAAGTGTGGTGATGAGGATTGTCACGGCGTGCAGCACATCGTTCGTATGCAGGGCCATTTTAAGCACTTTGGGGGCCCTGGGCATGGACATCTTTGGGGCCCCCCTCCACCAAACGAAAGGAATGAAGGGATCAAGAATACTGGTCACGCACCCACCCCACCCATCGCGGTCACAACCTATAGGTTTATATGCTGTCTCGCAGCATAATAAACATGTTTACTCCCAAGTCCCCTTACCTACTTCATTCTTGCTCTAATCAGAGTGATAAACAAGTAGCATTTCAAGACCAAAATTAGCAGTCTACGAAGAGGTTACTATTCTAGTGCATAGAGATAATTTTTATCAATAACATCCAGAAAGGTATGCAGCCTGTAGTATTAATGAAGGACCGTAAGTGAAAGGTACATGTAACCCATAATAGAGAGAGAACTCACATTAGCTGCATCTCAGAATGTAAAAGTGCTCATGCATGGATAGAGGAGACCAATTGAAAGGAAGGAGAAAGCACGGATAGTGGATGCAGATTAGAAGCTATTAGTAGGGTGTCTTCATCCAGACAGACTGAGATTAGAAGTGGGATATGGTTTTCTAATAGTGTTGCCATTAGATATCAAAGGAACAAACGCCTGTGGTGTGCGATATAAATATGCTCAGGATTAAAGTAGAAGCAGCGCTATAGCCAGTTAAACAATGAACATGAGAATGAACATGAGAAGAAAATCACTCCTAAGTGCTGACAATTTTGAAAGGTTTAGGGACTGGCAATATAAGACTAAATGAGATGCCAGGATCACTCACTGGTTAATGGCTGAAGGGGTGAAGCTGAAATTTGTGCCAACTCTGCAATTTCAATATTTGAACACTTTCTTTTCCAGTTCTTACCATGAACTAAAAGAATCTCATTTTATAAAAACGAAATTGGAAAGTACACAAATCACATTACCAAACATGGCCTTGTTTAAACAAAATATTATAGAAGGGTATTATGCAAAATGGGAATAGTTCTAGCTTCATTCTCTCCATCATCAAGGGAAGTATATAAGTACCAGCATACCAATCAATGTGATTTAACACATTTTATCTGGGTTTGTCATTTGTATTTTAAAGCTTTAAATACTTCCAAAACAATGGCTTGTGACATGTTCATTTATAAACGTGCATAAAAACCTTGACTTTTACCAAAAAGCAAACCGTTTTTTTAATCAAACAAGGATACCTTAAAATATGCTTGCCTGAGGCCTGTAATATCTGGTTCGCTCTCTTCTCTCTACCAACACTTCCACTCAATTGGCCTACATAAGAAGACAGATCAAGTAATGGGCTAATGCAAGAAGTCAAACCTCACAGAAGACATCAAGTAATGTAAGGTATATATTTGATGATTTGACCAGGATCACTGTATCGTCTGCTGGCAAATCCAGGATACAAGCATGAACGCTTTTGTTCCATAGTCTTGAATTTGGATGATTATTCACCTGTTGGACTAACATTTTATGCCATTGTTAGAGGCAATTGCCTAGGTTTTACAACACCCCATCTTAAGAAACCAATTTCTAGACCTTCACCACACGGAAGATATGCTAGTTTTTATAGCATTCCCTGTCTAGTGCAGGTACATTTGCTGATACCAGCAGATTTTGTTCTGCAAAACCAAGTAAATATGCAGGCAATTTTATAAACTTCAGACATAGGCAAGGCTCAGCCAGCCTTGCCGGAATGTGATATTCTAATTTTGCCTATAAACACATATCTCTGCAATGGGTGCTTCACACACTGAGCTAACTTCTGAAACATTGTGGCACTCAATTTATCAATATGCATTTCACCATTGCCTATTACACATGATCAACATAATTCCCACAGGAAGGAAAGAATGTTCGGGACTTTGTATGCCACAGTGAACACAGAAAGCAATACATGATGAATTGATCAAGGCAGAATGTTCTTGTCAAAACAGAAAGGCAATGAGTTTAGAGCCTCAGCAGCACCCATAAAATATCCTGATGTGTGCCATTTAAGACTGGTGAACAATGGAATCTTACTTCTTCAGATCAGGCAGTCCTGTGGGGCCCACCTCCAAGGTGGGGGCCTTTTGCCCTCCCATAAAAATGTCTCTGTTCGTATGCAGTCTGCAGGACAACAAGCATGTGTCAGTCCACCATGACATGGTTCACCCATGGCAGTCATGCAAATGCAGGCAGAATTGCCAGACAATCATTACACTTCATCCAAGCAACATACACATTTCCCGGACACACACGCATCAACCTTCACCGGACATCCCCATATAAATCGGCAGGTCTCCCACGCCTTGGATCTGCTCCACATCAATCATATCACTAATGATCTCTTCATGTGGAGTGAGTTCATTGGCCTCTCATGGCGACCCACCTCCAGTCATCAGATTAGAGGCATAGGCGGCACCCAGCTTATCTTTGGCATGGCGCTGGAGGACATTCCAACGCTCCACTGCCTCAGCAGCTGAGCATTTCTCATTGCCCAAGGCTTTGATTCAATTGGTGACATGCTGCCAGTGGGCCATACCCTGGGCAGGCGTATGTGTGCTCCCTGCCCGCACGAGCATGTCATGTTTATGTTCCTGCATGTAGTCCATGAGGACCCGGAGTTCCTCATCACTGAGTCTCCTCTTCCTCGACATGTGGATCTCCTGTGCCGTGCCGTGGGTCTGTGCCTGTTCGCCTACTGCACGCTTTGCCTTCTTGCAGGGTTGTGCACACCCTGAGTGGCTGGAACCACTTGGGTCAGTAGGGGCTAGAGCACTGGTGGACTGGCCTGTGGCATCACCCACTGATGCTGGGACAGTAGGTTGCCTTGCAGGCATCCGTACCCCTGTGGTGGTGCCAGGTCCTTTCTCTGCATGTCTACTGCCCTTAGAGACAAGGACATCTGCCCTTGGGTCTCTGTGGGCCTGGGCCGGGACCACTACAGGCCTGGCTTGGTGACCCTGAGCCTGGGTGCTGGTTGCTGAAGCTGCCCCTGCAGCTTCCTGACCCTGCCTCGTGTGGACAGCAGATGGCAAAGCTGCTCTGAGACCCTGGGTGCTGGGGACTTCAGCATCAGCTGCATCCCCTGACCCTGTTGGGTGGGGGGGCATAGCTCTCCCTGCATGGCTTCTTGCACCTCAGATACCTCAGCCACATCGGCCACCCTTCCCACGTGTTGCCCTCCCACTCATGGCACTGATGGAATGGTGCAATGGGAGGCGCAGCTATCAATTGTCCTGGGCAATTCACTGAGGGGGCAGTGTACGTGATGCTAAACCTACCAGTGTGCTCTTGCAAGGCTCAATGTAACCCCTGGGGAAAAAAAACGGGCCGCGTAATGCACAGGCACCCCAAAAATAAAAAATACGTGTACACAACCACTCGGTAGCCCATGTGAAAAGAACATACATATTGCAGTTCACTGTGGAACCCAGCAACACAAAAAATACATACACGAAGGACACATAAGCTACTGTGATGTTAAAAAAGGGGTACGCGACAAACAGGGGCACCCACAGTATGGAAAATGCATACACAACTAACCATCAGCCTCAAAAGTAAACGCGCATGTGTGTGGATGCAAATCCCCCACCAAAACAAAAAATGTGCACAGTCGCAGAAGTAAAGTGATTACATGGAAACGAGGTCCACACGTCCGTCCGCTATAACTCACACAAGCGTGTGATGGTCTCCTACGCACTACTTTATCCCGATCCTGAACGCCACACCCAACGCTCAGCGTGTGTCATGTAACTTACGTGCTTAGGTCCTTTTCACTGATTTCAAGGTAACGCACGCTTTCTGCACATGCCGAGTCACTCTGTTTCCAGCTGCCCACATGAGTAACACGGAAGACCCACACTCCTGCATACCAGCCAATTTACCTGCCTCCAAGTGCCCTGAGCTGCCTCCTACAAGCCATCTGCTGCTTCCTGCCCACTGTGTCTGCCTGCTGTCCACGTGCCCTGCAATTTTGGTGCCTGCTATACAGCCATTGCCAGTGCTCCTGTCGTCGGACCTGTAACCACCTCTGCTGATCCAGAAGACTCCCGACGTGCCGGACCACCACTCCACAGCCCAGTCCCAGGACCACCTTTCCCACCCATACCTGCCTCGGGAGTTGTCCTGTCTGAACCAACATCATCGTAGGTAAGTGTCAACCCCCCGGCAGCGAGGAAGAGGGCTGTCAGCTTCAGTGCAAGAGAACTTTACATCCTGGTGGAGCAAGTCCTGTGGCATTATGATGCCCTCTTCCACGGACCAACGCAAGTCAGCAAGGAAGGATGGAAGATGATCTGGGCCGACATTGTGGGTGCCATCTACACAGAGTGAGTGGCACCCTGCGACTACCATCATGTCCACAAGCGCTGGGAGGACAGGAGGACTTCAAAGCCAGGACCCACCACAAGGCCTGGCACTTCCTCCAGGCTTGTGTGAACCAAGGGAGTCGCCGGGTCCAGGTGAGCACCAACAACATATGGGTCCTGGGGCAGTGCAACCCAGCTCTGCACGCCCAGGTCATGGATTTGCAGCTCCACCTGGAGTCGACTGGTAAGTGTCCTCCACAGTGCATGTGCATTTTGATATGTGGTTGGATTGTGCACCTTGACCTTATAGAAGGTATGCCTCTTGTATGGATGTCTGTGTGCATGTCCCAGACTGTGCTGCAAATGTGTCCATTCAAGCATGTTTGACATCAACGGTGTTTCTGTTGCAATGTGTGATGCACTGCAGCATGTTATGATGTGCATCTGGTTGCATACATGTGTTTGGATGTGGCCGGGTGAGAGGTGTGACGTATGGGTGCTGTTGGCAACATCATGGGCATGCATGGTGTACATGTGCATGTGTCTGAGAAGTAAGTGTGTGACTGGCCAACACTCCTGTGTGGATGTTACTGGAGCATTTGAATGTGTGCTTGACTCTTGCTTCAAATTGACATTAAGTGGACTCTGATGTGATAGCTCAGTGGCCTGCTTCATGACTGTCAGGTGATGTGTGTGTTAATGAAATGTGTATGTCCCATGATGCATGTAAGTGGCATGCACAATTTTGAGGTGCTGGCAGTGCCTTATCCATGGATGCGATTGACTGTTGTGAATGACAGACATGATTGTGCATGTGTGTTAATTGCACGTACCTGTGTGTTGTGGAGGGTGATGATGTTTGTGACCTTTGCCAGTGCAACTCATGTGCATTTGTTTTGTGCCAAACAGACATATGTTCAGTACCCTGATGTTTGTGTTCTATGTCTCCCAATCCACAGCAACGTTGGAAGAAGAGGGTGAAGAAGGTGCTGTGGAGCAAGGCAGCGGGAATTCCTCCACTAGGTCCAGACGCAAGGCCCAGTCACGCGCCCAGGAAATTACATCTTCAGGGAGCGAGGAGACTGGTGCAGCGTCAGAGAGATCAGCCGCAGCTGCTGAGGGGAGGTACAAGAGGGCCAAGGTGGTCATGGACCCCTCAGCAGTGGGAGGGACAGGTGATCTTGCACAGGGGCAATCCAGATGCTGGGGAGGCATCCAGTTGGTCGGGGGTGGAGGAGGAGGCCGCATCAGCCCAGTCCATGGGGCCCGGCGAGGGTAATGAGGTGGGTGTGATTGTTGCCTGCCCCAGTGTGCACCTGTCGTCATTCGAGACAGGGTGGAACTGGTGCTATCGGTATCGCGAGGCGTACAGGCACCATTCGTGATGGTATACACGAGAGAGGTTCTACACCAAGCTACCCTTAGATGTTGCACCTCAAGTTGGAGACGTGGCCTGAACACAACCAGAGTATGAACATCATCTTTGTCAACATATATTTAAGATGAAATGGTCGGGTTTGCTAAAATATAACACAATTTATTCAATATAAAACATCCTAAAACTCAGACCACTTTGTCACACGAAAAAATCAAGAAAAACAACACTGAACATGTTTAGTACATGCTACACCACAGAGTAATTAGATTGTAGTATCCTTTGGCTCCTTTGAGCCACACAACTGTACACAAAATCAAGGTGATGTTAGTGACCTATAGGTGACTTTTTCCAAAACAATTCATTTTCATATATCAAAAAAGTCCCCAATTCGTTGTGTCGACAGAATTAGTCTGTTTCCAGCCTTGTTATTCAACACAAGTTAGTCTTTCTAAGTTGCTTCAAACCACAGGCACCCGTTCAAGGCTTTCTTCAGGACACAAGACCCCTTATTCGGGGTGCGCGATGATGTGAGGGCTTATAGTGGTGGGCTTGCACATCATCACAATGAGGTCTGGCGTCTCCTGAACTGGCTTGCTATGTTCCTGGTCTTGAATTGGGTGCATGGGCTGGGCACTTCTGCAACCCCCTCTCCATCTTCCTCCTCTGTGCGCCAGCTGCCCTCCCTGGCGCCTTCCGTCCCAGATACCACCAGAGCCCCTGGTGTACCTGTCCCTCCCACAGGGGCCCGTCTGGTGGAGATCACATCCCTGCCAGAGTCGGGAGTCGGTGTTGGATCATCAGAGGTGGTCACCACACAGATCTAGCTATCGCCAGGAGCTGTAGCAAAGGAGGGAGAGCAGGCACCAAGGAGCAGGACACGTGCACGACAGCCCCAGGGTTGTCATCATCCGAAGGCTGTCCTTAAGGAGCAGGCACCCGGCTATTTGGCAGCAGCAGGCTCAGAGTAGGAGGCGACAGTACTCAGGGCATGACATCTCAGAGAGGCAGGTATCAGCCATCAGGCAGGAGACAAACGTGGACCTTGCCCAAAGGATGTCTTCCGTGTTGGAGCGTTTGAGGCAGCAGATCAGGGCAGAGCGGCAGCGGGCATGAGAAGCAAGACTCACCATGTCCAGGTTGGAGATTTCACTGCGTTGGGCAGAGAGGCAAGCTGAGGTCCTCGAGAAGACTTGCAGGGAGTGGGAGAGGAGCATGTTGAAGTCCCTAAAAGTCCTCGATGCGAGAGAGGATGCCCGCCTAGGGGAGTTGGAAGTAGTGTTCGATGATACCCTGACTGAGACATTGAGGGAGCATGATGAGGAGAAAGACTAGTCCACTGCCCTTGTAAATAGTACTTTGGTAACAAGTTTCCTTTATTCTTTTTTTATGATTTGGAGTTTTTGGACTACATTTCTTCAAATGTTATATGAAGTTTGCTTCTCAATTGTATTGGAATAATAATTTTAAAATAATGTCTTCTATACTCGCAACGGATTTGAAATTAAGATATCATAAGAGTCAAATATATTATATACAATTCCCTCACTCTTCAGTTTAACAAAATCTACCTTTAACATCTAAAAACATTTTGTTAAAATCACAAAACAGCAAACTTGCTGGCTGTAATAAAAGCCATCTATAAAAAGTTCAAATTCTCCATTCCAGCCATGCGTGAAGCTGTTACACCCCGGGCGTTTCACCACCGAATCCGGGGGCTACTTACCTGGAGGATGTATCCACCTTAAAGGCTGCAACTGGGGACTAGCTGGTGAACCGGAGGTGGATTGGCTGACTCAAGGCATCCGACAGGCACAGGGATCCGAGAGGAGCACTGGGTCTGGATGCCACCATATTTGGTCGGCTTGCCCATGCGCAGAGGCACAGACACAGCTCCCGAGGGCGCCAGCACTGTTCTCAACATCTGTTGTTGCTAGGCAATGATACATGCTGCAATGACCGTGTCAGGAGCAGTGGGCTATTTAAACCCAGAACACCAGTGTATGAGTGCGTCTCAATGCGCTCGTTGATTAGTTCCTTGGAGTCCTTCCTTGTCTGACCAACTTCTGCCTGCTTTTGCTTCCCTGCCTGTTCCTTGTTCTTCTGCTCCTTATCCCTTCCTCTACCCTCTTGGTGATGATCAGCGACCTTTGTTCTTGCCCCTCCTTGCTACCTTCTGCCTTTCTATGCCGACTGCCTCCGGCTTCCCTCTTTTGCCTCTGAAGCCTGGCCTTTCAACCTGTCCTCCACTTGTGTTGGGACACTGCCTAGCCAGGCATTTCTCTACCTAAGGGAGATTCTTCCTTACTTCAACTGCCTGCTGCAGGGTTCCTCGGTTGCACAACAACCAGGCATCTAGCTGTCCCGCGCTTTTCCTGCGCCATGGTAATCCGAGAACAGCTACCTTGTGGCTTTGGGAGGTACCTGTTCTTTCCGTTTGTCCCAGTGAGTGGTTCAGGGGTCTAGACCCCCATGCCATATAAGCGTCTATACGGAATTCTGGTGAACAGACGAGAACACAGGAGTGAGGCGTCTTCATCACCAACCTGCATTCAGCGAGACCAGGCACTTAACAGAAGGAAAGGAAGCCTAGATCTTTTTTCCATATGTTACTTTCCAATTTTAAAATAGGTGGTTCCATTTACAAAAAAAGAATAAGGACTTCAGCACTATATTACAGATCCATTTCACTAATAATGTAAGTAGTAAAGTATTGGCTGCATTTGTTTTGAAGGATCTATCTTTTTGGGTAGACTCTTCCAAGCATCTTCTATTCCACACTGATAATTCCTTACAAATTAGATTAGAATCTGAGTGCACTGTTACAAAGAAAATAAACACATATGTGGGTCTAGGCAGGGGTGTGTTTTGGCCCCCTGCCTTTTTAATTTTTCCATTACTAGTGTACACGACAAACTGCCCAAGTGTGTACCTTCCCACCAAAATGGGATTATCTACACGTAGGGTGACTCACCTATGCAGACGATATCCTCTTCTTGGATACTACCCCAATAAGCCTGTACATACATCTGAATAGTTTTACTAATTTTGCCTCTTGGAATAATCTAAAAATAAATCCAGTAAAATTCCAGTTAAAACTAAAGTCATTAATATTAGAAGACATTCCGAGGTTATAAATGGACTCTTCGTGGTAATAAGGAATAGGAAGGATGTATTTGGCAGGGAGTCGTAAGACTGTCATCTTCATTACCAATATTGGATTTTAATGCTGAATTACGACTGAGATCGTTTCTATTAATTTTTAAATGGAACAAGTTGAATTTGTACTATAAAATGTGCTCTGCTACCGCAAATCAAAACAACTTGTTTGAAGAATTAGGTAGGATGGCAGATAAGATGTTGTATATTAAATATTTGTGAGTGCATGTGAGGGGTACTTTAAGGACAGTGATATAGAACCGTGCAACTTCAACATGATCAAACAAAAAATGTAACCAATTGGACATAATTGATCACGTAGCCTTGTAGAACAATTATTCCCACATAACATAATATACTAAATACCCTCCTTATAAACCAAACTATGACCTACCTAAAGAAATGCCTGTGCAATATTAGTAGTCATTGGAATTTGGGATTTCAGACAAAATATTATGAATACAAGTTATTGGGCCATCAGGAAATTTAGAAAAACCTCAGCGGATGTGCGATATACGCAAATGAAATATGCCTTGAAACATGTTTTAAAAGAAAGGAACCCATTAGACGAGGATAGGCAAAAGCACTTCATTGTTTTGTAAATTTCAGAGATTCTTTTGGGGCATGAACAATTTTGGGCCAGGTGCATGTTTGACAAACAGGTATCACTAACACTTGCACTGGTATCATTTCTCAAAGAAATCTTTAGGGATCTTGGTGAATCTATTACAGTCACCTAATATAGCCTCTTGAAGCACTTTAACAGACGTTTTTATATTGAGTAAGGTTTTTATAGTTAAAATTTTAATTTTATTGAACAAATTTTGCTATAATTGATGATTATCATCTATTGAAAATATATAAATATTTGTATTTGTATGTGCTTATTATTCTGTGTATTTTGTATTGAGTGTTTTCATTTTAAAGCAGTGAAATGTTTTTGCTGACAAAATCACATTACTAATAAAACATGTGTTTATTTTAAATTGTTATTGGAGAAATCTGATTACTAATAACATTTTTTTATTGTACGGGTGCACTAGCATGAGTCTGACATAGTTGTGGCATATTTGTTGACAGCAACTTTCATTATAAGGAAAATAAAGAAAAAGCTAAGAGGGGTTTTCTTTCCTCAAATCAAATACTAAGGATTTGGTCAGGATGTCTGTCAAAAGAAATATAGTCCACCATTATGTGTCAAAAAGCCTATTTGCAACCCTCCCACTTGTAACCAATAATAAAAGGTTAAAGGACTTCCTTGTCCATAGGAATTACTCCCTTCCGCTCGACAGTGACTGATTGTACCTTGGAACCTTCCCTGCGAGAATGGCTCTCTTCTCCAGGTTTCATTTCTCCTCCAAAGACCCAATATAAAGTTCCAGGTTCAATCAAAGTAAAAGTTAAAAGTTCCAACAAAGAATTTTAGGCAACACCAGGGGAAATGACTCTCTTACCCTGGCCACAATATTTGTGATGCCAAGAGGTTTCGCCTCTCCTGGCTCTCCACAAAGTTCACAGTATGATTAGGACACCTCTTCTCCCTCAACTTCTCAGGGTTCTCACAAACAGCACCAGGGATGAATGACTCCCTTGCCCTGGTTAAGATGTTCACAGTGCAACAAGGGCATCTCTCCTCTCTTGACTTCTTAGGATTCTCACAAGCAGCACGAGGTGGAATGACTCCCTTCCTCTGGTTACTGTGTTCACTCTGCCAAGAGGACACCTCTCCTCTGTTGGCTTCTCAGAGTTCTCACAAACAGCACCAGGTCTAATGACTCGCTTTTCCTGGTCACAGTATTCACAATAAACAGTTCACCAGCTTCTTATCACCCCCATCCTGAATGGTGTACTCTACTGCCAGGTGCTGGGTCAACCTTTCTTCCTCCAACTTGGTCGAGGGTCATATTTTCCCTTCCCCTTATTTGGTCTTCCTGGCACAGCCAACCTGGCTCCCCTTCACCCAGGTACTGTGCCTTGGAAGAATGCCAAATTATGGTTACTTTGTATGGGTGCGGATCCCAGAGCTGCTTTTCTCCTGTGGGGTTTTCTCCTCCGTAGCCTTGGTTTAATCTCCTTCAAAGGACTCGATTGGGGTTGCTTACTTATTATTAACAAGCACCTATATGGTTCTTTCTCCTCCCAAGTACCGGTCCAAGAAAGATGAGGATCATTACCATTCAAAGACTTGATATCTCTTGTTGTCCTTAGGACCTCCTTTCTTCCCCAAGGTTGGTATAGCCCCCCATGGGTCTCGCAGGGGTCTTCCTTGCTTCTCCAACCTTATGATTACTGTCCACTATTACAGGTACTGTCTCTTTTAGTTTCTCCTTTTTCTCTCCTGGGACTTCTCTGTGTCCCATCTCTTGTGGGTGATTTTCAGTTTTGCCTAACATGATCCTTTCACCTTCTTGTACAACCCTGTGGGTTTTCTGCTTACCCCTGTTCCATGGGTTATCTCTGTCTGTGGCTTCCAGCCTGCACAGGCATCTCTCGCCCCTGGAAGTTCTGTTGCGCCTCTGTGGTCCAGATTTTCATACAGGTGTAGTGGCTTTGGTTCACTCTCTTGGTTTGCCATCGGACGCCTGCATCTTCCAGTGTGGTCTTGGTCCCACTCCAATGGAACAAGCAGAGATGCTCCAGCTGCCCTGGCAGCCTACCAGTCCATTCTGGTGTCTTGCCTCTACCCAAAAGCTAACTCTAGTTCCTGGCTACTCCAGTAAAGGTCTTTCCAGTGAGGGTCTCCAGCTTCCCTCAGTTCCTTGCACACTGCTGTTCCTCAAGCCCACCCACCACCCCCACTCTGGGAGGCACACTTCTGCTTCAGCACAGCATTCCTGCTCCTTGCTCCTTGAGGGAGGGCTTGACAACACTTCCTGGTTTCCCTCCTCTATTTCTACTACTGTTGGACCAATAACAAGTGGGTAACCCCTAGACTGTTAAATGTGGTTCCCATAGGTAATCGTCATGTTTCAGTACCACTCCCTCATTACAGTACCGATCTCAGGTCTCCCTTGTGGGTCACTGGGACTCTTCTTCATCACAATACTGGGAAAGGGATTTTCACTTAGGTCATTCTTATTCTTCCTTGTACCAGTACTTTGTAGGGGAACAGTAGGGTGACAATATGTCATGAGCCTATTAGTGAAGAGCTTGTTGTTAGGGTTGCAAGAATGGGGTATATGGTCAGGTGATTGGCAGGATACCACGTTTCTCCCACAATAGTCATCACTGGTCCCATAGGGTGTTTACCTCTCCTTGAAATCCTCCCACTGAGTACCACCCCCAGAGGGACTATCGTGTAGCGGCCTCATCTCCCTGGACTCATCGAAAGGGGCTCTCTCTATGGAAGCAGTGATGATATCCTGGAATTTGTCACAATATACACTGCAATCAAAATACAAAAATAAAAAATACAAGCTTCACATTGCTCCTGAAGGAGAACAGTCAGTGTCCCATTCCCAATAAATTACATGGCCATCGTGTTTCACACTAAGATTGATTCTTTTGATATGTTACAAACAAAACATCTGTTTTTTATCAGTTTTGCATGGTTCAAATCCCTACTGGGAAGATTATGAAGCCAACAACTGGAGAAGCATATGTGGTCCTGTTTTGCCTTTTCAAAGCAAGCACCACTGCAGCATTTGCCTGGTGTTCTGCACAGAATTCAGATATGAAAAGATCTCTGAGAAAGCTAGCAGTCAGTTTGTCATTGTTTGTGCTTGGCAACCTGGTATCTTTCACAGAAGTTTTGTTTAAAGGGCCCAGGAGGAGACCGAAGAATTCCAGTAGTCTTCACATTTGAAATCAGATCATGAAGTAGTGGGAATGTCTACACAGTGAGGAAAGGACGATATGTATGTTGTGCTCTTATTGGAAGATGTGTTGTTAAGGAGTCATTTTTGCATATAAGATAACCATATTGGATAATCAAACTAAGGAGTAATGAACATATGGGTACGTGTTTGCTACATGTTTGGTAGACACAACTGCTAGCCATGCAATGATCTTTACAAGGACATGTGCATTTCTTTCCTCAAAGGACTTGTCTCCTTATGTACACATGGGAACAATGTCAATAATAAAAGAGCAATTGAGATTGTCATGTCACAATGACAATCTTACCACTATAAATCTAAAGTGGACGCATGACAATGTGCAATTTCACAGTAATGGACTTGCCTAATTTCTCTAAGTCAGTGATCATTAATATTTGTGGTTTCTAGACAGGCACTCTAGCTTCTTTGAATCAAGAAATTCACTGGACTCCTTCAACTTTGTTTTCCATCTTCTGATTTTCCTAAATAGAATTATTTCATTTATGTGTATAGGTTGTGACAAATCTGGACAATTTGTCCCTTCTTCACAGAGGAGATACACCCCCTTTGAGGCTAGGGAGGTCAGCCTGCTAAACCAAACCCTCCCTAGGGGTCAAGAAAGTGGGATCTCACTGGGAGTGACTTCTCTGCAGGGGGCAAGGACTCCAATTCCTACAAGGAACTTCCTGTGAGGAATACTCTGTTCACTTACAGAAGAGATTGATGTTACTTCTGTTTTGATTCCAACAAATATTGAGATTGCTTTTACATTCTTGGCTCAAGGTAACACTGGTATTCCCTTGAACTCAGCAACTGAGGAAAAACAACACACCCCTTTGAAGTACGACGGCTTGTATGAAGGGATGAGGAACCTTGAATGGAGGAGGAAGAATCCTACTCATGCAAGCCTCTGAAGTACAGACATCTTACCTGATGTCATGACAATGCCATAACCGTAGTGGGTCTGGAACTCTGGAAACTATGTGAAGGCCTCTACAGGCTGGAGGGATGAATCCTCCACTTGGAACGTGAGAACTGTGGAGACTGCTGAACCGGGCCCAAGAAGAGAAGCTGAGGCGTCCGTGCCGGCATCAATGTGGAGAAAGTGGAACTGCACATCCCTGCTAGAATGCCATCACGCTCGAGCACACCCGAAGACATAAAAGGTCCCAGGGTTGCCCAGGGTGGAGGCAACAAGCAGAAACCAATGAAAAGAAATACACTGACAATTAGGTTTTCAGGAGTCCTAAAAACCAAGCATTGAATCTTGGCAAGAAGAACATATACAAAACCAGCGACATTAAGGACATTTGAAAGTCAGAAGAGCCTGGAGAGTCCTCAAGTAGTAAGGGACATTGATCAATTCATAAAGAGAAGTTAACCTGGAGGATTCAATAAACCTGTTCAAGATAAAGGACCAATTGAGAGAAAGTGGTCAAGGTGGTGGAAAGGGAACAAGGAAAACATCCTTCCACATAATGAACTTGAGCCGTTTGATTTAAATAGAGATTTACACTTTTTTCTGAAGAGGGTAACAGGAGAGCTGAGAACACTTATTTTCTAAGTTATTTTTGTATGAACTGAGAACCATTTCCAGAGGGAGATCCAAAGGACAATCGGCTGAACATAAGCTAAGTTGAGAAGCTATTGCTTTGGCTTATGTATATGCTGTTTCTTCCACAGTGGTAGGGCCAGATAGTGATTAGGTTAGGGCTGAGGACTACTTTTGAATTTAACGATGGGCGAGCACCCTTAGCTTAGTTTTGTAGTTAGGGAAAATACCTATTTGCAGGAGAGATAGCTAGGCATTTTCCTTTAAATAAAATAAACACCATTGGAATGCCATCCTTGTGTCCACCTCCTTCATTTGGTTTGCCACATTGTCCATTCAATTTCTATGATTGTGTAGGTGTGAGGTTGTTGCACATCTGAAATGTGTTAGTATCAGAAAAACATCACTGACTATGACATCACCTGCCTGTCCCAACCATATTTGTGTCACGTGAAATTGCTGCTTGTGAACTGCACCATGTGGATCAATCAGTGGCACTGTTCGCCAGCTGATGATGAATGACCATCTCGGAAAGGAACCTGCAGCCTGGTTGGACTCTGCTGAGCTGCAAAAACAAGTAAAAAAGTATTTTTTTGTATTTGTAACACGGCCATGAAAGACTTAACCATATAGGGGTGCTGCTGGAATTATCAATATAGAATAAGAGATACAAAAAAGAGGATCTGTCTCCATATTTGAAGAGGATCTGTCTTCATAGCCCATTTTAAAGGACCATAGTGACTTTTAAGCCTACCTTCTCTTTTTTTTTCTTAAAAACATATCCTTTGAAGAGTGTCTTTGTGCCAGTCGTGTACCTGAACTGCTCTGCTCATTTATCCAGAGAGCCCTTTCACAAACGTTTGATTCCCTGTGTTCACGACTACCGAGGTGGGTTATGCTAGTGTTTTCTGACTAGTTGTTTGCATTTAATTGTTTAGTTGATAGTCTATTTTTTTATAGAAACTTTATTATACTTTTTTTTATTTTGGACCATTGTATTTAAGTTGCATGGGTTACTACTGCTAATATCCCACCACTCCAGAAGTACAGCCTGCTCTTTGTGGGATGCATTGACCCACTTTTGCACTGCTATGCTGCATCACTCTGTTATGATGGTGCCAGAAACAGCGAAAGGGCCGCAAAACCCTTCTACGCCAAAACCTGTGAAAATCGCGCTTTTCCACCCACAAAAAGATGGCTGCCCAATCTGCCACACATGTTGTCGGTGGTGGAACAGAGCTCTCACTACTGAAATGTGTCACTGGGCTCCACAACAATTGAAATTGGAGTGCAGAAGGAAAAAGCAGTGCTTTGCTAAATGAAACTCCAAGATTGCTTTAAATCTCTTTTTCTTGGCAGCTGAAACTTCAGAATGCTGGTACAGAACACATTTCAAATATTCAAAGTTCTTGCTGGGTGTTGCAAATCACTTAGTTTAAGAAATCATTGTAAACTTACAAGGTCCTGAAAGGCTGAGAGCATAAAGAGATTTCCACAGCAAAAGTGGCCTGCCTGTGGATCTGTCAAAAATTTCTGTGCAGCAGAGGGCTGCTGTGATGACAGCTGTCAGGGGCCTGCCTGATTAAACTTTAACATGTATAAACTGAAAATCAAATGTTTGCAATCTAAGGCCTGTTACTGATAGTAACCCATATTGTAATTGTTTGATCCCATGGTGTAAAATTGCGAATGAGAATTCTAGCTGTATTTGATACAATAAGTTTGTTTTGTGCTAAGGAAAAGGCCACAGAATTTAACAATTACTTTAAACCTGGCTGAAGCTGCAGAACTTGAATAACATGTTTTTCTCACAGAAGGAAGGTCTTTCCCCCCAGCAGGAAAACATTCAGAGATGTTAACTACAGGGTAGGAAAGAACCTGGTCTACAGAGGAAAAAGGAACAATGACAAGCCTGATCAAGTGTCTGTGTTCCTTTGGGGTATTCATTTTGTTCATAGTCATCCTCCAGTGTAAGAAACCAGTTGTCAATTTTAAAAGCATATTCGTGTTTTCCATTCTTGCGCCTATCTTGAAAAACGACCTTCACTAAAACGTCTGTAACTCCCTCTGTTTTTGTGATAGAAGCTAAATTTTAACTCCTGCTTGTAGCTAACATCCATATCTATCCATCGCACCAAAACAATGCGATTCTCCCGTTATCACGAATATTGTGCAGTGAAAAGTTTTCCGCGAATGTTCATTTTGGGAAATTTTTACACGTGCTTTTAATTGCTTCCGACTTGAATTTTAAGATTTCAAAGGTTTTCTTGGGATTAAATCATTACTTGTGTTTGTGTGCAACTATCCAAAGCTCCTCCCATTAGAATTTATAATCATTTCAGCAATTTTGACCATATTTGGTGTTTTTGCCCAGTCCATTCTGAAGATAACTTTAAAAGCCATTCTGACAGCTTGACAGTCAATTCCGTTTCTCTTGTGTTTGAAAGGCGAAGTGGGATTGATATTCTGTTTGAATTCTGCCATTCCTGAATACCTGCTCTCTCCTCCTATCTCTTTACATTACCAATTGGGGTTGAGGAGTGTGCAGGGGGAACCACTAACCACAGTGCTGTTTGATCTGAACCAACACAAAAGTATTATTTTCTGTGCCGAATTGTTTTGCTCACTACTTACTCCGTGTGTATTAAAGAGATTACTCAGTGTTACCTCACCCCATTGGTGATTGTTTTGTACCTCTTAAGACATATTGTGATTAATTTTAAAATACATAAATAAATATTTACCTTTGCAAACCAGCCTGATTCCTGGTTTAGTGTGACCGGGGGGTGGGGGGTCCAGGAGAAGGGCATGATATGAGTAGTATATCGTTCAGAATAAAGAACTTTTAGACAAAAATAAATATTGATTTCAGTTGTGCACTACATGCTAGGCATTGACTTGGGTGTGTGCCAGATTAAAATCACTTACAGCTTGGCCTGCACTAGCTCAATGGGCAATGGAGGTGTACCTGTGGGCAGTGTGTTTCACCTTCATGATTGGGATCACTGTTGGTTTGATAGTAGTGTGGGACTGAGTAGGCAGTTTAGCTACTACTCATTCCTGTACTCTTGCTGAGTAGTCTTAGGAAACATTTCATTTTATATGTCATTTTCCCTCCAAGGGTGTAACCCCCCAACTTTTGTCTGCTGTTTAAACACCTTAGTCTGATTTTGCCAGGGCAGCACAGCTTTCTGCTGCACTCCTCTGGGCTTTCGCTTACTGTTTATGGGGATACTGACATGCCCTTAAGGCATTTAGTACCGTGAGACTTTGTTTCCCTTAGTCCTTTTCCACTGTTGCAACTTTTCTGTAACATGTAACAAGTGTGCAATGTATCTTCCAATACAGCACACTTGGGTCTATTAGTAATTTCCAAAGGCCCTAGATACTCTTGAAGTATTTTTTAGGAGATGTGCAGATGTGTCCTGGACAGGGCTGGTGGCAGCTATCTTTTTGCATATTTTTAACCCTTTTCTGCCAGGTAAACTGCGATTACCACATTTGGCACACATAGGTAGCCTGGCTCCAAAATAGCCATGCCACGAGGTACGTTGTCCTGTCCTCTGGCCATCTTGACCCTTCACCTTCCCCAGGTCGAGCCGACCCAGGTCAGCCCTTATTTGGCCATGCATTTTCCGCGCGAAACGCCAAGCTTTTGCAGGCTTCTGCATGCCTTGTGTGTGTGCCTCCAGGATGTGGGCTAGTGTGTCGGTCCCCAATACACATCCTGGGTGCCAGAGAGTCTGGAGTGCTGTGAATGCCTGGGACCATCATGGTCCGTGATTGTTCCACGTATG
Source organism: Ambystoma mexicanum (assembly GCF_040938575.1). Lineage (NCBI taxonomy): Eukaryota > Metazoa > Chordata > Amphibia > Caudata > Ambystomatidae > Ambystoma > Ambystoma mexicanum. Next base: position 1,013,243,781 of record NC_090928.1, read on the forward strand.
GAGTGTGTGTTTGTGAGCGGATCTCCCATTGGGTCCTCTTCATTTTGGCGTGAAGGAGACTCTGGATAAGAGGAAGCCCCGAACACCCATACCATGTCGATCTCAGGAGTTCTCACTGAACAAAGGATAGGATCCAAGTATCCTGAAACTAAGAAGCTGAGTGGAGGAACCGCTGGTGACCCGCTGGAAGGTTTGGCACCCTGAGCCCGCTGTCGTCCTGTGGGACCCTTCTGCATCTAGTCGTCCTAACCTAGCAGGTCTGCGAAGATGCTTTGACCCATTAGAATAGTGGGACCAACTATTCTCGGCACCTTCATCAAAACATGCAAGTAAGCCTTCTCGGGAGTGTCCCTGGGCCAACCAGTGGGCTGACAAGCTTACACAGGACTTTTGCTCTGTCTCCGCTGCTGTTTTGAGGAGGCCCTCGAAACTTTGCAAACTGCAAGCACTTGGCATTCCCAGGTCTGAAGTGAGACGAGTGGACCAGGACCGGAGCGGACATGGTTACCATGTCGCCCAGCCTCAGCAACGATCTTTGCAGGTGCACTGCATGTGTGCTCCTCTTGCCCCTGAAGTCTGCTGCAGTGAAACTGGCCTGATACACCCATCAGGAGCAGCGAAATCACCACTGTCCCGTTTGGGAATCATCACTGTATCTTAGGGACTGAAAGCCTCAGAGCCGTCATATTGCCGTAGTTTAGCCTGCCACCGAAGTGGACTCGACTGGCGAATTTTGGTCTGGAGTGTGCCAGGGGCCGGTGAGTAATCGCAACCCTAACCGGTGGCCCTTAGCACCTCCATCCATTTTTACACACGATTGGCCCCTGGGGGAACCTCTCCTTTCCACTGCTAGTGTGAACTAGCAGACTATTCCCGAACCTTGGAATCACCTCTGCCTTCAAGTGGAGGCCCTCCTCGAATAGTGGGAATCTATTCTTCTTCACCTCAACCACCTTCCTGAGCTGCTAGAGACCCCTGAAGAGACCCTGTTTTGCCCATTGGAACAACCACGTGTGCTTGCATTGTATGTACTATTGAGCATTAGGCTCCTCTCTTCTTAGGGATTGGACTGCCTCTTAGGTGTGTGTTTGATGTTGAAGGGGAATAAAGACTATCTGTACTGCCTGTTTCCTTCCCTTCTAGGTTGTGGACATATTTCGTGCCTTTAACCCTTTAGACCCCATTGGTCTTGTATTGATAGTGTCATGTTGGTCTGGTAGTATTGCTGTGATTCTTTTACTGTGTTTTGAGTTACAAAGGCCTTTTAATAAATGTGTTTATATTTTTGATATATACACCTCTCTGGGAGTAATTTATAAGTGTTCTTGCTCTATGTGCTCATTGAGGTCCTTCACTCACCCTTACCCCCCTTGAGACCTAATCTTGACCGCAGACCATAGCAACCTTGATTGGTGTGGCTTGTCCAGAGGTTACCCTGTTCCAAGAAACTAGGCTGGTCTTATGAACCTCTGCCCACCAGGTCAGAGTTCAGAAATGCATCTTAACAAGTAGTAGTTATTTTGTAACACTGAGATGGAGAATGTCTACAAGCTGCCTGTGGTGTATCCACTTTATCTAGTTCCTTATTTTGAAGTGGACATAACATTTGAATAACTGGTGCCTCATGGATACATTTCATTAAATAGATCAGTCAGCAGACATAACAAAAGTAATTAATGTGTTCATTAAGATTCAGTTGAAGGTTCTTCTTTTCTTTTCCTATCACTTATCTTCCCAGTGTGCAACGACAGCATGGTCCACTGGATTTGGTGAATGGGGGTTTTCTCAACTGTATGCATGGATGGTGAGGCAATCATACCAGAGGCATATTTTGCTTAGAAACTAGTTCAGAGTTTTTCTCCCACCAAGGAGAGTGTGCACCCTTGTTTTTCAGATAACAGTGATATTTGATCTGTTTAAGTTAGTTCCAAAAACCACCATATCCCTGAAGTTAACCTAGAATAGATGAAGCTCTTGTTCTTCATTCATGATGATTAAGTGTGTAATAACTGAAACAACACACACCCTTGCAACCCTCCTCCCTCCACACAACATCCACATCCATCAAAAGGCAAATGTCTCACAGCTCTGCCACAAGATATCCTCCATTGAAGACATCCACAGGATCAAGGCCTGGCTCTCATTGATCCAGTAATGGATGCTCTGTGCTTACATGAAGCTCAACCCCTCCAAGACTGAATGACTTCTAATCACACCAAAAACCCAGACACCCATAACTGGGTCTCTCTGGTATGCACCTCAATTGCTTCATACCGCAGCTGACCACTTGCACCAAGTCCACTGGGTTTGACATCGACAGACACTGCGCCTACAAACAGCACATAGAAAGGAAGAAAAAATGGTCTGGTAACAACTTTCTCCCCTGTCGAAAATCAATCCCTTCATCCCTGAAAACAATCTTCAGCTCTGCATCCCAAGCCTTGTTCCTCTCCCACCTGGAATGTAGCAATGCTCATTTGGAAGGCTTTCCGCCGACTACCATGGCTCCCCTGGGATGTGCCTGGGTGATGTGTCGACCACATCATCCAGACCATCATCGAACTGCACTTGCTCCTGCTGCAAGCCTGGATGAATGCTATGTTATTTTGACTTGTACTGCTCATCAATGCCACTTTTTGTGGTCTCCAGATGCCCTGGTGTATCTGAAAAGGAAGGAGGGTTGGATGGGCTTAGTGAGTGGGATTGAGAGGGAAAAGCACAAGAGAGCTTTGATGTGCTGTTTGTAGATTCAGTTCTGAAAATCCAGTCACTGTACGCTGGTTTGCTTTTAGTCAGTAGTTGTTTTGTGGGGTTTGGTGTAGAGTGCATGTGGAGATTTGTGTGTGGCTGGCTTAGTTTCTTGTTTGGGGTTGCATGCTGTGTGCAGTTTGTGGTGGTTTATGCTTCACTGCGGGAGAGGTATGTTGTGTTTAGTTCTGTTTTAGACTGAGTATACAGCATATTGGAGCGTTTTTAGTGGGTTGGTGGACAGTTGCATCACATTCTCCTAAGTTTGACATATTGGCTACCCTCAACATTCTTATGTGTGCAACACATTGGTTACCTGCACAATTCATATAAGTGCAACATATTCATTGCCTTCACAATTTATCAATCTGAGTCGACCACATTGGCTACCTTCACAATTCATCTTAGTGAAACATGTTGGCTATCCCCTAAATCTCTACTAAGGGCAACACATTGTCTACTTTTACAGTTCATTTAAGTGCAACACATAGGTTACCTTCACACTTCCTCTAATTGCAACACATATGTTACCTTCACTACCTTCACAATGTATTTAAGTGTACTACATTGACTAACCTTCACACTTCTTATAAGTGCAATCCATTGGCCAACTCTCACAGTTATTCTAGGTGCAATACATTGGCTAACCTTCACAATTCTTCTAAGTGGACTATATTGATAGCCTTCACAATATTTCTAAGTGTAATGCCCTGGCCACCCATGAAGATTCTTCTAAGTGCAATGCATTGGCTAACCTTCACAATTCTTCTAAGTGTAATCCATTGGTTAACCTTCATAATTCACAGTTCAATGCAGTGGCTAACTAGAGGTCGCAATGAAGTTCAGTACTGTGATAAGGAGCCGGTGATAGTAATGTAGGAGTGTCAGGGTTTTACAGAGCACAGTGATGTCTGTGCTCCCGCCCGTGCCACCTTACCATTTTTATTTAGCTGTAGGATGTCCCATCAAGTGTCCAATGCCTCCTGGCATCCCCTGCACTTGACGTCTGCATTTGCAACCCTACAGTGCCCTTACCTGCACTTATTGACACCCATTGTCTGCACTTTAACACTCAAACTTGCCACCTTTTGGCCGTGCTACTTGTTAGTGATCCCGTGTTTGGCACTTGCCCATCACCCCCCTGGCACTTCTCCCGTCCCCTCTCCCCTGCACTTGCGCAATCTCAATGTCACTAGGCCTAGTAACATCATTGTTTTTATCCTTCTGTTTCCTTTCCATTGCCTCATTGCGCCTTAAAACACCTGTTTATAGGCGCGTTATAAATGCCACATCATATCATATCATATCATATCATATTATATCATATCATATCATAAAGCGAACAGGACAAATAGCGGATGAGAGCTGCCCTACAGAGCTGCCCTTTGCCTGTGGATTTTGGACAGCTGCCCAGGCAAGGCTGCCCTGGCACTTCCAGCTATGAGAGCATCCGGGATCTCCCGCAACCACTAGGAAGGGTGGGAGGCGGGAATAGGGAAGTGAAAGGAGGTAGGAAAAAGGAACAGGAATGGGTGGAAGGGTTGGGGAAATCACACACAGTGCAAACTAAATAATTAAATAAACTGAGAAGGCAGTTTCTCGGGACAGTCTCACCAGCAGGATGATGGTTCAGAGTGGGAAAAGAGAGAGGGCAAGCCTCTCTGAAGCCTTTAAACTGCCGGGCTTCCTGGGTCTCCAGCAACCAATCAGGGAGGCTGGAACAGGGCAGTGATGGGGAAGGGAGGGAAAGCACACAGAGTGCAAAATACATAACTCAATAATCTCAGGACGGTCTCACCTGCAGGATGATGGTACTGGTGCCTCTGCGGGAATGCAGCAGAGCGGCTGCATCATCTACAAGGCTGTCACCCTGAAGTCCCCAAGCTACCTCACTTAGAAACTAAGCAACTCTGAAGGCCTACAATCCAGCAGAAGTAAGGACATGCGCAGACCTGAACTCTGCCAGTGCAAGAAGGGAATGAACTGAAGCCAGGCCTTTTCTGTCTATGCCAAAGACTGTGGAACCTCCTCCCAACAACATCTAACTCATCCCCTCACTGTCACCTGCACTTTTCAACAGGCAGGTCGCAAAGGCATGGTAGAGTTAATATGAGTCAATGCCATGCATTGGTGTGACCCGAGAGTCAGGGTTCCAACCATAATTGAGGTAGCTGTCATGCCAGCGTCACTTGACTCAAAGTTTGGTGACACTGGCTTTTGATACCTTGCCCCATGGATTCACACAAAATGGAGCCATATGAGAGAGTAGTATAAAATGAAGAACCAAGTTAGGGGGAGACAAATCATGGAGGAAATCAGAAGAGCAGGAGAGGAAGAGTCAGTGTGGAGATGAAAGTAGAAAGCAAGGAGGTGAAAGAAAGAGTAAATGAAAAAGGAAGAAGGTGAAGGAAGGAGGATGAGGTGTGGCAGCAGCGAGAATAGGAAAGTTCAGGGAAGCCACAAGCAAGTAAAGGAATTTAATGCTGGTAAAGGAAAAAATATATGGTAATAGGAGAGGAAGAAGGGACTGAATCGAGAATCTAAATTGTGCAGTTGCCGAAAAGGTAGAAAGGGTGGACAGAACTTTGACAGAAGGGAATCGAGGTAAGGAGAAGATAAATAAAGGAGAATGAACTAGAAAACAGCCAATTAGGTACATAAGAGAGAGGACCCAGTGAAGAATAGAAAGAGAACAGACCACACATCAGAAGAGAGTTGGAGGAAAGGAGAAAGGGAAGAGAGGATACTACATGCAATAATTCCTAGGATGGTCACCACTATAAGGAAGGTAGAAGTCCTAGTAAAATGTCAGGGAGTTAGAATGGGGAATCAGAATGGTGGAATCAGAGAAAGTGTAGAAAACCTGGAGGAAGGAAAAGGGGGAAGAGAAGAAAGTGAAAGTGAGAGTGATAAACTAAAGAAAGGGGATGTTGCACTGTTTTGGGTAGTGAGGGTTTGAACACCACTCAGGAGAGAGAAAATTAAAATTGACACAAAGGGATGAAGAGCGGCTGGGTGAAAAGACTTATTGAAGGGGAGGTAAAAAGAGGATGTGGGAAGATAAAGAATAAGAGTCTGATTCAGGGAGAAATATATAAAACAATGTGGCAGAATTGTGATGATACTGAAAGGTGAGAAATAGGGTTAGGCGGGTAGGAGGTAAACAGAAACAAATTATAAAAAGAAGGAGAGGAGGTGCACAAGAAACAGAGGGAAGCTAGAAATGGCAAAGGTATATACCAGAAGAGGAAATCACTTGTAATTGAGCATGAGGAGAAAGGCCCCATGAAAAGTGTGCAGACTACAGAGACAGCAATATAATGGTGCACCCAAAGAAAGAAGCGAGTGCGGACGAGTGGGTTTCCGTGTTTGGTGCACTGTTACACTGTTTGTGACAGTCTGTTTTCACTGGCAATTGGGGGAGGCAGTCCCGTTTTTTTCCAAATCAATGCCTCACGAGCGAGAGCGAAGCGAGTGCGGACAAGTGTGTTCCCGTGTTCTCGCTGGAACCGTGGGAAACGAGACTGCGACTTCAAAAACATCAAATACTTTTCTTTTGGACACTTTGAGACTTATGGATGAGGTGTGCTGCTTGTGGAGTTCAAGGACTCGGCGAGAGGAGCCTTTTATCGAGGTTGGATCTAGGATTACATCTGACCCTTCGCTGCAGCAACACTTAACAACACCCACATGTCTTGAGGTTTATCACAATGTATCAATGTAGCAGGCGAGGAAAACAAAGGAGTGGCAGGTAAGGTGACGAAGACTGCTTTTCGAATTCTGTAAATATTTTGCTCAAACTAACTCCCCCAATACCACCCACTGCTCGAGTGATGCAATTACTAACTTCATCTAAAGTGGCCGCCAAAGTATTAAACCCTAGTATACGGAGTCTCCGCTTAAAACATTGGATGGAGAAGGGGGTAAGAGTTTAGGGTAAAAACTGATTTACCCAGACTTACCTCTGAGTCCAGATATAGAACGTTGTGATGACACCCAAGGAGATCAAGCAGCGTGCCATCTTATGCCCGTCATTTATAATGAAGAATGGGTTGAGGGCAGTGCCTCACCTACATTATGAACAGAGGAACTTACGGACGAGCTGACGGGCTTTCAAAGCAACAATAATGCACAAATCCATAGTGCCAACCAGCTTGTTGAGCTTGACTCAGGGAACTAATTCAGAAGATTCTACAATGGACACGGCCAACGAAAAGGGTCCTTATGATGATCAGTCAACCTAGGATTGTGACTTCCAACCAAATAAACCAAATTTGGAATTTACTTCGGACTTACCGGAAACTTTAATTCCAAGTATTTCACTTAAGGTAAACTCAACATGTTCTAACAACGAAAGCCTTGGTACGTTGATTGACAGTGATTCAAGAACTTCGAAGTGGAAATTAAGTACATCACTCAAGCAGGGAAATGGGAGGAAGCCTACTCAACCTTCAAAACTACTAAAAGCTATCAGGGTTAGACCCCCAAAATATCAGCGCCCCTATAAAAAATGTACTAGGAAATTGAAGACTGGTTCAAAAGGCTCAAATATATTTTTTGTGAAAAAGCCTCAAAACGCTATTATGGACCATGCAAAAGAGATCTCCGACGCTGAGCTTCTGGAAAGCATGCTTGATCAAATTGACCAACAGGGCGATGTGGTAAGATTATTTGGGAAGTTTCCTGCGAAATTGCAAAACTTCAAATGGCATTTCAACGCCACAAAATTTACGAGGTGAAAACTATTAATCAAGTATTAAACAAACATTCTAAGAATGGGAAATGGTGCATGTGATATGTGCCCTATTATAGGAATTCACCAAAATCAACAACGACCTTTAGATGTCCAAAAGGAGGCTTCAAGTGAAATAAGATTAAAGACCTGGCAGAGTCCACATGCAATAAATACTGCATCAAGAGGGGTGGAAGACCTCACACGACCCCCGGACCACATCTATATGAAGCCCATAAGTGTCCAAGAGGGCATAGATTCTGCTGAATTTTTAAATGGTCAGAAAACAAAGGAGGATACGAACCTGCAAGGGTGTCCGCAAATCAATGATTCAAGAGGGGATCATCAGCCAGCGAACCTACAGATAAGCCAGTTGGAAAAGGATCAAGATCAACAAACTGTGCATACTGACAACGAAATGCAGAATAAAAAACACAATCTTTTGGCAACTATGTCTAGTCTGATGCCTTGGCCTCTTTTACTAAGCTTTACAAGGCTTTAAACGACTCAGTGAAGGGCAATTCTACAATGATTGCGATGCTCCACTCTAAATTTATTTTTATCGAGGGATACGTGATGGCCATAAAAAATCTTGATCAACAACACACACCCTGCAGATCTGAGACACGAAAATATGTGTTGACCTCCAACTTAGAAAGACCTTTGTATGATCACGGCGTTCAATTACATCATGAGGCAACAAGTCAAACAGACATAAGGTCTAAAAATTGGGAAGGCACAAGGAAAGACAGAAGACAACCAGGTACCCTTGTAGGACTGGTTGACCTCTCAACATCACCTGCCCATATTCCAAACCAACGAGACCCTGGATCTTCACCCAAGAGAAGTGGAACAGGGTGAGGAATAAATAGATATGTCTTAAATAAGGAACCAGAAATAGAACAAATTGACTATACACAGAAGGAGCAGAAAAAAAGACTCATTGGGAAACGTAAAAATAAGGGGGGAAAAACAAATCCCTAACTTCAATAAGGAATCAATACAGGTTCAAATGAACATGAATTCCAACGTCAAACGACCAAAAAAACAAGACGTGACCCAAGATAATTATGAAAAATCTACGACTGCCCAAACAGTGGTGAAAAAATTAGTTGTGAGTTCTCCATTTTTTCTGGTCAAAAGACAAGGTTTAAGGAGGGGTTGCAATTGAAGCAGTCCCCATTCAAGGGAAAAATAAGTTCTGATTTAATAAATGATTCTAAGGGAGATGGGAAAAGAAGAGCTAAACCCCCCAACCGGCCCCCAGAACAAACATTCAAAGAGCTCAACTGCAGCAAAGGCCTCAAGGAGAAGAAACTGGAAACGTAAGTATGGTAAGATTGGTTGTCTTGCCATCAACTGACGATTCGTAGAACTCTCAGGTTTTAATGGATTTATCAATTTGTTCAGTAGAACAATCTGAATCGGAATGGATCGTAAATTCTCCTAATCATTTGATTAGTATAGACAAATGTACTGCAGGAAGAAATCCTAAAGATCCACTTGAAGTATCTGAAATAGCAATGACTGACGCCTCTACAGGATTCAAGACATTGGTAGAAAAGAGAAGTCTAGCTGAAGTGAGAATAAACTCATTGGGCCTCATTACGACCCTGGCGGAAATCGTGGCGCCAAATGCACCATGGAGCACGGCGGAAAGCTGCCGATAGCGCCATGGGGGTTGGCGGATTTACCGCCCCATTCCGACCTTGGCGGGGCGGTAAATCCCCATTCCCCATTTTACCCTTCCCCATTCCCATTTTTGCCCCATAGGGTATAATGGGAGTGGGGAAGGCGTTAATTACGCCACCGTAAAATACGGTGGCGTAATTAACAACAAGGTCCCGTAGCGCCATGGATTTCTCCGCCCGGAAAAACCAGGCGGAAAATGCTCCATGGCGCTACGGGAACTCGTAATGGGGCGGACGGGTCCGCCGCGAATACCGCTGGTGTAAACCCACTCCGCCAGGGTCGTAATGAGGCCCAATGACCTTTAAAGAACACGTGTGGAAAACTCAACGTGAACAAAAAAAAGAGAAAAGCAATCAGTAACTAGATCCCGATTGGAGGACCAAATTAATCAGTTGGAATCTCCTAGAAGGAATTTGCAATTTAATAGTAGGAGAAGGTTTGATGGAGAACTTATCCCTGGAAAAACGGTAAAAAAATTGAAAGGCAACTTAATAACACAAGGCAAACCTGTTACTGTTCGTAGTCTTAATTTGGAAAAATTCTTTGATGAAGGAGGCAATTGTATACTGAATAGAGCCTCAGTCGTGGCCCAGCTCAACTGCATCCCAAATTTAAGAAATATTGGGTCAACTGACTTAAAGATCGTAGAATTGGATAAAGAAAATCGGACTGATAGCATTTTCCTACACATCCCCTCCCCTGTAGTTAAAGGGATGTTAATGGAAGCAGCTTACTAACGTTGGGATTCGATTTAATGGAAATGAGACAAGAAAGTGACAGTTTTACTCACCACACCAAAATTAGCTCGGGGCATTGGTGTAGTAGCAAATTAAGGCTTTCCGGACCACCAATTTAGCCTGGATCCCGCCAGGACCCACAGATCCAGGCCTCCTCAACTTGGGGTAACTCTTCTCTACGATTCACCCCTCTGCTGTTCTAGCAAAGACAGACAGATGTGTTGATCGCATGAAAGAGCGGGAAACACGCTCACCACCAAACCAATACTGCAAAGAAACCACACAGAGATGAATAGCCAATCTATGAATTGTAGTACCAAAACACCCCAGACCCAAGAGTCGCAATGCCTGGTGATTGGATTGATAGGGCGTGTAGAATCAGAACCTATTAAAGAATAGCAATATATAAATAAGGACCCCGGGACAGTTAACCTAAGTTCTGAGAGTGAGATAGGAGAAACAGAGTCTTAACCTCAGAGGTATTGAATTGGTCCAGGAAAGGAGAACAAACAAATGGGATAAAATAACAAAAAAGGGACGATTAGTAAAGTTGGGTAACCAGGGCGGCACGAGGGATGCACTAGAAATGGGTTGGTGCACTGGGCAGCAGAGCGTTCAGAAGTGCACTTGTGGAATTCTGTAGACAAGGAATAAAAGTATGAGTGCACAGAATAATATATACCAGATGCACAATGTAGTGTGCAGAGAAGTGAAGGTTCTGAAGAATAGCAGAAAACCATGTAAATAGTCCCACAAAGTAGCTCTTGAATGGAGGACACACACCCTAATTTGCTAGTAACGGGATACGGGCAAAACCAGAGTGTAGAAGAAACGGTAAATGATATCTGTGCTTACATTGTCAGGCGATGAGGCAGTCCAGGATGCAAACTGTGGTCAGCAACGAAGTATCAACAGGAGCAGAATTGGAAGGCATGAAAGTCCGGGACGTAATCCTAAATCAGCAGCGAGGATATCAACAGGAGCAGAATCGGAAGCAAAGCAGTCTGATACACAGTTCAAGGTCAGCAACAAGGAAGTTCAGGTAAGGGTAGGGAGGAGCGTAGGCTAACCGCACTGAGTTCCGAGCGACACAAAAGGCAGGGGTTGAGCGGAGAGGAAAACGGAAACAAGAATCAGAGGTCAAGAATATTGAACACACGGTAGTAACACCACGATTTGAAGCACCGAAGAGACGCCAACGCCAGCTTTAAACAGTTTGGAGGCATGGCTTTTGTGGACACGTGACAGACTGGAACGGGCTGCTGAGTCACGTGACACGAGGCTTCGTCCATGCAGATAATCTCCACGGCAACTTCCACCGCTGCCAGACGGTGAACCGTGCTCATTGCTTCATGTTAGTAGAACGTTTTGGGCGAAAAGACACACTGTGATACGAACCACGCTGTGATGTAACAGCCAAGTGGCAGGATGGAAAAGGACAAGAGGAGTTGAGTCTAAGATATTAGGAAAAGTACAGCACATTGACTCAAATGTAGAAATGGAATCAACAGAGCTAAAGGTATTTAAACATCCTATGAATATTGGGAGATTCCTTAAAAGTCACCTTTAAGTCAACAGTTCAGCAGATGGAGTCAACAAAGATAAATTCAAATGGATCCACCAAACTGGACATTGATGACACAGAAAATTGGTCCTGGCTTCCAAATGTCTTGGCACACCAACAACAATTGTAGCAAGGGAAGTCCAGGGAAAGAGTAAAACCCAATTTAAAGAACGGGGAGAACTTACTGATGGGGCAAATGGAATTAAAGATGGCATCCTGGAACACGCATGGTTTTAAAAACCTGACAGCTCGAAGTGACGTCAATTTAGGAAAATTTGACTTAGTTTGTTTACAAGAAACCTGGCTGAGAGAAAGCCCTACTATGGATGGCTATGAAATTATTTTATCCCCAGCAAAGAAAGAGGCAAAAGGGCATCCATATGTCGGCTTCTTGATTGCAATAAGATCAGAAGGTGGGCTCACAATGCCACAACTTATTTCTCAAAACCTATTCTCACAGGAACTTTTATTATCATGGAATCACTCTATGAATAGAATAGGTCAACCTGGAAAATCCTCTTTAGTGGTAATGAATCTTTACTGGAACCCAGCCACTGTTTCAAATGAGACGTTCTTACAAACAATATCCCTTCTTATCAAAGACCCTTATATTATTCAAAATGCGAGTCACATAGTTATATGTGGAGACATAAACCTGAGCCTAAAACAAAAAACTTCTGATAAGAAAAGTGAAAGAGCTAAAAAGTGGGAGTATCTGATGAAAACATAGGACTTCCACAATGTGTCTGTCTTATCAGAAGGTTCGGAAAACCAAACTCCTACTTGGGAAAGAGGTAATCAAGGGGCTGACATTGACTACATCTACAAGTCTAGAAGCCTTTTTATGTTAGCAACCTTTTATATAGTGAGTCGCACTAGGATCAGTGATCACAATTTACTATCGGCCACCTGGCAAACAGTAAAATGTGAAACAAGACTCTATTTTCCGATGCAAGTGGAAGAATGCCACGGTGGAACAAGGTTATTGATATTGATATTTTATTTCTATCGCACTCGTACACAAGTGTTTCAGAGCACGACCTTGTCACCCAAGGTTGAGGTTAAGAAAGAGTGATGTACAACACCTAATAAAATCTTATGAGAGAAATACGAGGGGAAACAACATACCATTGCATGAAGCCTTAGTTGAATATACGCCCCTATTAGAATGTTACTTGACAAAAAAGTGTCTAAAAAAGAACCAACAACCAACTATCCATACTTATGACGCCCTGGTAGTAGCAAAAAGGAGGGAAATTGGAAGATTAAAAAGACTAGTTGCCCGAACCAAATCTAAGGTAGACATGGAAAAGGCAAACCAAGCAGCAAGAAAATATAAAGGGTGGATAATTGAACATCGTCTAAAACTCTACCAGAATGATTTGGAGAACATGTTGAGAACATTGGCCGGAAAGAAATCTAAAGACTTTTGATCCCTGGTAAATGAATCCAGGTTAAATAAAATGGATCTACAGCAGAAGAGTGTCTCCGAAACCATATGGAGCGATCATTTCTCTCTATTATACCGAAAGACATCGGCACTGCCAGCACCTATGATGGAAGAAACTTCTGTACCGTGGGATATACCACATGGAAAGGATGATATATCTAGGAAACTACAGAGGCTCAGTACATCAAGAGCCCCAGGTCCAGATGGGCTTACTAACATACTCTTAAAGGAGAACGTGGAAGAGTGGGCCCTTTTTATTCACAAATTAATTAGGAACATCACCATGACTCATGTAATACCGAGCTCATGGAAAGCTGCCATACTAGTACCTATTTTAAAAAGGGGAAAAAAGGAGAACCTGAAACATTATAGGCCAATTACACTATTGGATGTAATTGGGAAAGGTTTTGCATCCCTTATAATTCAAAAATTCCAAGAATGGACGGTGGGAAAAGAATACAACAACCCTTTTCAAACTGGGTTTGTTAAAGAGGTAGGAACATCTGCAAATATATTATTACTCACTATCCTTAAGAGGAAGGTGTAGGAAGGTAAGTCAAGAATTTTTCTAGCCTTTGTAGATCTTACTCAGGCATTTGAGCAAATTGATCGAGAAAAATGATGGGGTAATCTACGCAAACGTGACTGCCCAAACCCACTCTTGAAGCCGATAATGGCCTTACACTCTGGTACTACTATAAGAGTGCGGTTGAACAAGGCTGGGTTGTTGTCATCAGAAATAACCACTGGCAGAGGTGTAAAGCAGGGGTGCCCTGTGGCAGCGGCCTTGTTTAACTATTTCCTATAGGACATAAAAGATGATGAATCGTCCGTAAGATCTTTTCCACCAACGACAGGAGACATCCAGCTGTCGCACCTATTATACATGGACGACTTAATCTTCAAAGACCAGACGGCGGTGGGGCTCCAGGGACAACTTAAAGGGCTCCAAGAATATATCGCAACAAATAACTTGGAGATAAATAAAGTAAATACAGAAATCCTCTGTTTTGAAAAAAGTAAGAGAACGATGGAAAAGTTAAGGTGGTATGTCGAGGATTCCAAGATTGAGCAGGTACAGGAATTTCGATATGTTGGTGTAATGCTGTCAAATAGCAAAGTGGAGATGCCTACTCAAGAACTATAAAGAGGGAAAACAAAAATCTTGGCAACTCTGGCTGCTATTATCAACAAAAAGTATGGGTGTTTTTCTATGCTTACTGTAGTAAATATTTACAAAGGAAAGGTAATCCCCACTGTAACTTATGGAGTAGAAGCAATGCCTGATATGTGTGATGCTCACCTGGATTCCACAGGGGCGTCGAAGGAAGCTGGACTGCTGCGGTCTCCACCAGTGTGACTCGTAGCGAAGTGATGATCCACTGCACTTGCCCACTCAGTTTCGTCTGCCTGGCCCGCAAGAATATTTTCCTAAAAGCAGTAAAGGGGATTAGCCACCCGTGGTAGAGAGGTTACACGAACACTATTATCCCTAAAAACTTCCAGTATTCCTCTTCATAAAGTCTCACCTTATTGCTTGGAAGGATGACCTCTCCATTGTGCGTGGAGTGCAGGGGCGCGTAGAAGTTCAGTTACTTCACTGATCCGAAGGTATTGGCAGAGTTCCAGACAACAATGACTCCGAGGTAAGTAGTGTATAAACCGAATGAATAGTTCTTTTAGAGTTCAAATGTCTGTTAATTCACTCTTGCTCCTTTCATACCTTTTCCCTTGCAGCGTGATCCAAGGAGTGAGTTTGCCTCGATGGATGAAGGTAGTGCGTAGGTAAGAGTCAGTTTGTACCAAGCACTGTCTAGCAAGTAATATTGTTCCAAATGTAATTAACCAATAGTTCTCTATCTTCTTTGAGCTATTAGCTCCATGGCTGCCGCCAAACCGGGCTCCTTTACTGGGTTCCCAGAATGGGGAATTACCGGACCATTCCGAGTATGGAGGGCCCGGTAATTCCACCCTCTGAGAACCCGGGCCCGGGCCTTCCCCATTCCCATCTGAGCCCCCATAGGGCTCAATGGGAATGGGAGATGGAGCTAACAACGGGCCGATTACGAGTGGCACGTTGATTGCTCCCTCTTCCGCTCGTGGGACCCGGTAACGATGCCTGGTTTTGCCAGGCGTCCTTACCGGGTCCCGCGAGGGGTCCTCGTAATTTTGCGTAATGGGATTAACGGGTCCGCCTCCTTTAGCGGAGCCCATTAACCCATTACGCAAAAGTCGTTATGAGGCCTAGGATAACTGCAAAAGATTGGTCCTTAATTTAAAGTGCTTCTTTCCTCTACATTCTCCGTGTATTTGCTCTTGGCCATTGAACAAGTCTGCATGCATGGAACTTCTTCTCTTGCTTCAACATCGGTAGCTGCAGGAGGTGTCTGGATTTCTTTTTATTTAAATGGTTTGATGTCATGCAGATGCAGCTAAACTTGCCTTCTTTTAAATTTAGCAGCTGTGGTAGTAACTTCTTCACCTGATATGGTCCTTCAAAATGGGGTGTACTTCAAGTGCAAACAAACTTTCGTACCAGCACCTAGTCCTCAGGATGTAAAATGGGTTGCTTCAATAAATCCTGAATCAATGGGTTGGCGGTCTTTGTCACTTCTCTTTGACTCCTGGCTCCGGTACTTGCCCTGTTGAGACATGAAAGAACCACTTGCAGTCATTGCTGTAAGGTAATTATGCATCTTGTCACCCAATGTCTTTGCTTCTATATGGGCCTCAATTTCTAATCCAGTTGGAGGAGCAAGGGGCAGTTCTCATATGGCATCCAGTCACCAACTCATGAGGAGTTAGATGGTGATCTGAGCCAGGCTAATTTCTTAGAGCATATATAAGGCAAGGGGTAGTCAATGTAGCCATTTCTTCTTTAAAGTCATTATTATTTTTGCAATCCTCTCTTTTAACAGTCCATTTAATCTCACCATTCACCTTTGGATGGTAAGCTGAGGAAAACCTATGCTTAATGCATAATAGAAGAACTATTTGTTCATCATTTACAAAATGTGGTACATTATCAGAGCACAAGACCTCCCACACACCCCATTTTGGGAACACCCCATTTTGGGAACAAATCATGCACAAGGAGCTTGGAAGAGCATGTGGCATCAGGGTACATGCAGAGACCTGTCTTGATTCATCTAGAAAAAGGACATACCATGACCAGCATATATCTGTAGCCATTGCATGTCTGCAGAATATCCACATAAATGTAGATGCTGAAATGGGCCATTGTGTCTAGGGATTGCTCCTCTCACTGTTTGCAAAGTGTGTGTCGTAAATTTCCCCCCGTCTCACCTGTGATCGGGATCTCCCTTGTTCGGCCGCAGGACTCTTCCTGTGGATGGTTCGGGTCTTGAATAGGCTCGCCCGAGCCTCGTCAGGTTGCAGGACGCGTTCAGAGTTCTGGGAAGTTCGTGGTTCCAGGGTATCCATGATTAGCGTAGAACGAGTGAGTAGGGGGGAAATCCGGGAACAGGATAAAGGCAAGGAAGGAAGCAAGAGGATCAAGGAAATCAATGTAGAGAGTAAGCACACGTCGGGTCACTACCGAAGATAGCGTTGAGACGCGCGGACCCATAGGGGCGTGACCAATTTATAGTACGTGCCACGACGTGAAAGCTAGTGCGTAGCACGGAGCTTGCTACGGCCATGTTGGGAGGAAGAAGGAGTACAAGCCCTTGGTGACAATGACCATGAGGTCCAGAAGGG
Source organism: Ambystoma mexicanum (assembly GCF_040938575.1). Lineage (NCBI taxonomy): Eukaryota > Metazoa > Chordata > Amphibia > Caudata > Ambystomatidae > Ambystoma > Ambystoma mexicanum. The sequence continues at coordinate 1,013,260,424 of NC_090928.1, forward strand.
GCAATTTTGCCGGGTCATGACAGCATGCCCCCTCCGAAGACTGGTTCCTCCAGGCTTGCCTGGGTGAATAAGATGGAATCTTCTGAGCAAACGAGGGGTCTTTAAATTAGAAACTGGTTCCCATGTTCTCTCGCTAGGGGGGTAGCCTTTCCACTCGACCAGATATTGTAGTCGACCCCTCCTATACCTGGAATCACATGTCCTGGACACCTCATATTCCAACTGGTCGTCCACAACCACAGGTGTGGGTTTGAAGGGTTTTCAAGTAGAACTAACGTAGGGTTTCAACAGGGAAGTATGGAAGACTGGATGTATCTTTTTCCAGGAATCCGGAAGCTTAAGTCGGAAGGAGACAGGATTGATGACCTCCTTTATAGAAAATGGACCATAATAGCAAAGAGCTAATTTGTTTGGTCGTAGATGTCGAGGTAACATATTCGAGGCTAACCAGACTTGATCGCCAACTGAATAGAAAGGTGATGGTCTTCTCTTAGAGTCCGCATATCTTTTGGTTCGAGTCTGGGCCTGTTCTAACTGATCCTTTGCCTCTCTTTGTAAGTCGATCAGCGTCTGAATCCAAGAGTCAAGGGTAGGTATCGGAGTAGATTCGGGAAGAACTGATGGTAAAACAGACGGGTGATAACCTTGACTGCAATAGAAAGGGCTGATCTTGAGAGCTGAATGATCTGAGTTATTGTAGGAGAATTCGGCCAAGGGTATAAGGAGAGACCAATCGTCTTGAACCTTGGTGGCAAAACAATGAAGATATTGTTCCAGGGTTTGATTTACTCGTTCCGTTGCCCCATTGGTTTGTGGATGATAGCCTGAAGAAAGGGCACGTTGGATTCCTAGAACACGACAGAGATGTTTCCAGAATTGTGAAATATACTGGGGTCCCCGATCCGAAATAATCTTGGAAGGAAGGCCATGAAGACGAAAAATATGTTCCAGGAAAATTCCAGCAAGTTCCGAGGAAGATGGTAGTTTATACAATGGTGTAAAATGAGCTAGATGAGTGAACAAGTCAATGGTTACCATAATGGTTGTATATCCTCGGGAAGGTTGTAATTCAACAATAAAGTCAGTGGAAATAACTTCCCAGGGTCGGGTTGGCAAAGTAGGTTGTAGAAGCAGACCCGCCAGCCTATGATTATCGTACTTGTTCTGACTACAAATAGCACATGTCTTGATGTATTGAACTACACAGGACTTCATCCCTGGCCACCAGAATTGTCTTTGTATAAGACGGAAGGTGTTGGTTACTCCTCGATGGCCGGAGTGAAGAGTATCATGGCATATATTCATTACCTTCTGTTGAAGTTCTTTTGTCCGAATGACCACTGAATTGTTCTTGAATAAATATCCTTCCTTGATTGTCAGACGCCAGGGATTTTTCTTCGATATGTCCTTCCAGAGTTCAGATAATTGAGTCTGTGCTCTGATTTCTTCCAGGAGATTGATCGCTTGAGCTACAAAGATTGTGGGTGGAAACATTTTTGGATAGATCTTATCCTCCAAGGGAACATAGTCGGGACGCCGAGAAAGGGCATCGGCAATCAAGTTTTGCGATCCAGGAACATGTGAAATTTGAAATTGATTTTGAGCAAAGAAGTAGGCCCATCGAGCTTGTCTACTATTCCTGCACTCCATGGATTGTAGGACCTGAAGATTTCAGTGATCAGTACGGACTTGAACTGGATATTTAGCACCCAGGAGTAAATGTCTCCATTCAGTGAAGGCATGACGAATAGCCAATAACTCCTTCTCCAGAACTGAGTAGTGAGTCTCGCTGGTGGTCAAGGTCCGTGAGAGATAAGCAATGGGATGTTCCAACTTATCATCGGATTCTTGTTTTAAAACTGCTCCTATGGCGTAATTGGAGGCATCAGTTTCCACTAGAAAAGGACGATTTATGTCAGGTTGGGCCAGGATGGGGGCCTGAGTGAATTCTTCTTTCAAGCGTGGGAATGCCTTGTCTTGTGGTATAGACCAGTTAAATGGAACGTCTTTCTTCAGGAGATTAACAATGGGTTGAACAATCTCGGAAAAGGTGGGAATAAATTTCCGGTAGAAGTTGGCAAACCCCAGGAAGGATTGTATTTGCTTAACAGATGTTGGGGCGGGCCAAGCCAGTATGGCCTTCACCTTTGAAGGGTCCATACTAATTCCTTCTGAACTGAGGACAAATCCCAGATAGTGAACTGATGTGACATGAAACAAACATTTTTCTGATTTGGCTAAGAGTTGATTTTCACGGAGACGTTGAAGTACTGCTTTTACATGTTCTTCATGTTTCAAGGAGTCCTTGGAGAAGATCAATATGTCATCCAAGTAGACGATAACATTGAGAAATAACATGTCAGAGAACACCCTATCCATAAAATGCTGGAAGACTGCGGGAGCATTGGTCAGACCAAAGGGCATGACTAGGTATTCAAAGTGACCAAAGGGTGTTCTAAAGGCTGTTTTCCATTCGTCTCCTTCCCGGATACGGATCAAATGGTAAGCACCTCGGAGATCCAGTTTCGTGAATATCACTGTACCTCTCACAGCTTCAAGGATATCCAAGATCAGGGGTAGAGGGTATCTGTCTTTCAGGGTGTATTGATTTAGGCCCCGATAGTCCAGGCAAGGTCTGAGCTCTTTAGTATTCTTTTTCAGAACAAAGAACAATGAAGCACCAGCTGGTGATTTTGAAGGTCTTATGGTGCCGTTCTCAAGATTAGTGTCTAGGTATTCCCGGAGGGCTCTCCTTTCGGGTTCTGAAAGGATAAACATCCTGCCAAAAGGAATCACTGCTGAGGGTTCAGTATCTATGGCACAGTCTTCGGGTCCAAGTGGAGGTAAGGCTTGAACAATGGCAGTAGAGAATACATCAGCAAACCCTTGATAGATCTCTGGAACTTGTACAATATTGGAAACCATGAGTGGTGTCTCTGGACACCTTGGTAGACTTATATGAGCTGTGACTGAGGTATCCAGGTTTAAACAATGGCTCATACAGAACTCCGAGCACAGGAATAAGGATCCAGCCGTCCAGTTAATATATGGATTGTGCCTTTGTAGCCAGGGCATGCCCAGAACCAAGGGGTAATGGGCTGATTTTATAATGTCAAACACAATCCTTTCTTGATGATGATTTATGGAAAGATGGATCTCCCTTGTTTGCAGACTTATGGGTCCTGAGGAAAGAGGTCTTCCGTCAATTGCTTACACTGGCTGTGAAAAACTTCTTGCTTCATATGGAATGTTATGGCTTCTTACCCAATCTTGATCAATGAAGACTCCCATTGCTCCGCAATCCACCAAGACCAGTATGGGGTAGACCTTGTCCTTGGATGGCCTGTAAAATCACCAATTTGTTTTGTCCAGGAGAGTTCAAGGATGGAATTGATGTGGAGCAAACATCGCTCTCCCGAAACCTTGCTCCATTTAGGATCGGGAGCTGGCATTTCCCGAGCGTCGGGGAGGAGCCAGAGGACACTCTTTAACTAGATGTTTATCTGAGGCACAATACATACATAAGCCTGTGTGTAGCTTTCTTAACCTTTCCTGCGGGGAAATTGGTCCACGAAAGGCTCCGAGTTGCATGGGTTCAGAATCAGTGCTCGGATTCTTGGCAGATTCGGTCCTTGTAATATTCTCTGGGGAGTTTCTTTGAATTGAGACTTTATTCTTTTTCTTTTCGGCCTTTCTTTCTTGGATTCTGAAGTCTATTTGCATAGACAAGTCCAGGAGGGCCTGGAATGAGCTAGGACGTGCCACTCTGGCTAATTCGTCCTTAATCTCTTCATTTAGACCTCTGCAAAATAAGGTAAAACTGGCTTCCAGGATCCAGTCCGCCTCTTCGGCTAGCTGTTTGAATCTGGTAACATAGGTCAACATGTCTTGGGATCCTTGTTGGAAGTCAAGTAACTTCTCTTGAGCACCGTGGACCAGCTCTGGACGTTCGAACATGGTCTTGAGTCCGCGATGAAGCCTTCATAATCATCCAGGAGAGCATCCCCTGAATTGAGTAAAGGAGTGGCCCATATAAGGGCATTACCGGAAAGATGCGATATTATGAAGCCCACCTTAGCCCTAGGAGTTGAGAAATAGTAGGGCTTGAAGGTAAAATGTACCAAACAAGAATCCAGGAATCCACGTAAGGTCTTTGTTGAACCGTCATATTTATCAACCACTCCTCCCAATAGTATGCTGTCCTTGTGCGCAGAGTCATGTGACAAGACAAGCTGTCGTAGCGCCGCATTCTCGGCTTTTAAATTCTGCATCTCTGTGGAAAGTTCTTGCATTCCGCGCATCAGGTCCTGAATAGCATTCTCCATGGTAGAATCCGTATTGATCGTTTGGCGTCTCAAACTGTCGGAAATTTCCCCCCGTCTCAACTGTGATCGGGATCTCCCAAGTTTGGTCGCAGGACTCTTCCTGTGGATGGTTCGGGTCTTGAATAGGCTCGCCCGAACCTCATCAGGTTGCAGGATGCGTTCAGAGTTCCAGGAAGTTTGTGGTTCCAGGGTATCCAGGATTAGCGTAGAACGAGTGAGTAGGGGGGGAAATCCAGGAACAGGATAAAGGCAAGGAAGGAAGCAAGAGGATCAAGGAAATCAATGTAGAGAGTAAGCACACGTCGGGTCACTACCGAAGATAGCATTGAGATGCACGGACCCGCAGGGGCATGACCAATTTATAGTACGTGCCACGACGTGAAAGCTAGTGCGTAGCACGGAGCTTGGTACGGCCATGTTTGGAGGAAGAAGGAGTACAAGCCCTTCGTGACAATGACCATGAGGTCCAGAAGGGGCAATTTCGCCGGGTCATGACAGTGTGCCCTGCAGTACATTTCTGGCACACAATGCAATTTACATTTAACTGTGCAACATGCTCCAACATAGCTGGCGAAAAACACTCTTCTGCAATTGTAGCAGCAAGACTCTTGAGTCGTATGCAAGGGATAGTGAAGCTGCTCCAGCGCTACCCTCAATAGTCTAGAGGCATGACTGGCTTTCCAGTGCAATTCCAAATTGCCTCTGTGGGGTGTAAAGAACACCCCTGCTTCCTCCATAAACCCTTCTCTTATTGTGGAGTTCGACCTTGTATCTCAATTAACTGGAAAATAGACAGCATGTTAAAGCCCTCCTTTACCAGCATGCATTGTCCTGCCATCTGTTGAACACTATCTGTTTCAAAATTAGAAATCATTGGGAAATGGGCTGCCTTTTTGGCTTCTAAATCTCCAGCTTCGTTTCCACGAGAAATTGCATCTGCTCATTCAGAGTGTGCTTCATACTTTACGGCTGCAAGTGTCAATGGGAGTCCTAATGCTTCAATAGATGTATCCAATAGGGCTGCATGCTGCACTGGAATGCTGTCTGCTTGGAGGAAGCCTCTCCTTTTCCAGAGTGACAAACATGCGTGTGCAGTTGATGTCACATGGGTCGAGTCAGAGCACACTGTCACTTCCTCATCTTCAAATCTCTGAAGTGCTGCGATAAGCGCCACCCATTTTGCAGCCTGTGCTGAGTAATGCAAAGGCAATCTCATGCTTGTCATTATCTCAAATTCACCCTCTTGGTTCAGCTTCACTACTGCTGATTCAGTATGCCTTTATTTAGTCATTTGGTCAATTTTTAAGGAAACATCAATAAATAGAACTTCCCACACCCAAGAGCATTTTCTCTAGCTTGGGGAATATCCTCATAGAATTCAGTATACATTGTGCATTCATGTACAAAATCATTCTCCCCTACTGGTTCTGCTATGAACGTTGATGGGTTCACTGTCCTGCATCTTACAATTTTGATTGCAGGATTGGAAATAATGGCCTTGCATCCTGATGCTCTTTGTGTTGCTAAAGTACTTTTGGTTTTCTCTAAAATTACAAATAATGAATGCGCTACAAAAAGTGTTACTGAACACCCCATTCTTATACTTGAAGATGTTTCAATTGCGAATGCAGCTGCAGCTAAACATTACTCACAGGGATAATGCCCTTTCATGACTGGATCTAAGATCCCCCTACTGTAAGCCAACTGTTTATGTCCATGTCCTAATGTCGTTTTCTGTGTAAGGACTGCTGTCATGACCTCTCCATTTGAATGAAAATTTTAATACAATTCTTCATGATAATCTGGAATTCCTAACACAGGGACTGTATTGATTGCCCTTTTTAATTCTTGAAATCCTTCAGTCTCCTCATATGTCCATTTTATTTTACTCTTGCTCGCCTGTGCTTCTTTATGCCATTTTAAAAATGGTTGCATATATGCACTATAATCGAAAACCCTAGCCCTACAATAATTACATAGAACTAAAAATGGTTGCATTTCTCTTATTGTTTTAGGTTCTGGAGTCTTCATAATTGCTTCTGCCCTCTCAGGTGCCACCTTCCACCCTTCGTGAGAAATAAACTGTCCTATATACAGGACCTCTTCCTGACAGTATTGTAACTTTTCTTTGTCCACTTTATACCCTTTTTCTGAGAGTATGGTCCTAAGCTTAACTGAATCTTCTCTGAATCTTTCTTCAGTCTCACTTCACACCAAAATATCATCCATGTATTGAATTATTGCACTTTCGAGCTGAACAATTCCTAGGTTCATCTGAAGGACTCAAGATTGAAGGGGACTCACAGTACCCCTGGGTCAAAGAAGTATGTTTCAGGGAAATATTATTACATGAAAATGAAGTCAAATCTTATGAATCTTTGTGGAGGGAATTGAAAAGAATGCATTCTTTAAATCTATAATGGTGAAGTAGCTGGCCTTAGATGGGATGTTCCACAATATTGTCGCAGGATTTGGAACTAAAGGAAACTCAGCTTCAACTATATTGTTTAGGGGTGAAGATCATGCATGAATCTCCATGACCCCCTCTTGATTTTTTCAAGTGGTTCACATCTGTGTTACATGGAGAATCGGATGGCACCAATGTTCCTTGATTTACAGAGGCTTGCTGTCTCCAGAGCCCTGGTTCTTTCCAGGCTGGACTATTGCAACAGCCTCTTTCTCAACCTCCCATCTTCTGCCCTGCGCCCTCTGCAACTCATCCAGAACAGAACCACAAGACTTTTTTTATTTTTTTTATTTGACATAGCTGCAAGGAAAAACGTTACAGCCTTTCAAATCATAAATCTATTATGTATGACAAGCATATAAAATTTTCATTGATAAAAATTTACATCAAAATAAAATAAAATAACAAAAAAACAAGAAGAAAACTCATATATCATATACATTTACAATTAATTATTTTTGTTTTAACAATCGCTAAACCCTTTTCTTTCTTTAAAATGAGCACAACATAATAATCAATTTAACACACTCTTCCTTCATTACAACAGCTTTGACAAAATTTGTTTTTCTATTCAAGCATTTTGACAGCCACTTTTAACTCTCTCCTTCTTTTCGGCATGAACATCTTATTGGGATCAATTACATCAGACTGCTACCTTAGCATTAATGATTGAGTAAATAGTACCATTGCCATATTCATTTGTGGAGTCTGGCTATTATATAGAAAATCCCAGAGAGTTTCAGAGTTCAAGATTGTTCGTTCAATATACATATGTTTAAAACATATTCTTCTTCTTTCACTCAGCTTATCACATTCCACAATTAAATGTTTTAGCGATTCTCTCTGACCTGGTATTTTACAAAATCTGCAATCATCATTAACTGTGAGTTTTCTCATGAATCTTACTTCATTGGTCATGTAAAGATTTAGGGCCTCATTACACGGTAGGCGGTAAGGGTTTACCGGTACCGGTATTTTACCGGTACCGGTAAACCCTTACCACCTTACTACGAGGTCCCTTTGCGGGTTGGGGAATTTAACGTCTGCTTTTTGCTAATTGTTTGATTGTTTTTTATTTATAGTTGTTTTGGTCGTGAAAAAAATTCACAACCTTTCAACTTATACAAAATTACAGAAATTCAAATTTACAAATCAATTGAAAATAAGTAAAACATTGTATGCAATAGTAATACTAAAAAAAAAAATATCTCTCATTTTAAAAAAAAGTTCAACAGTGATTTGCAACACAAGTTATAACGCATGTGAAATGATCATCATTTTCTTGGCACTGCATACATTGGTATTTTCAACTGATGCAAATAATTGACAACTGCATATCTTACAGCCTTTCTATTAGTATGGAAGATTAAGACCCATAGCTCTTTTGGAGTCAAAATCTGTTGGTCCCTAAATAAAGGCTTGAAATGAACAACCCGTACTGATGCCAGTTTATCACATTCTGCCCAGAGGTGCATAAGGGTTTCTGCTTGTTGTTTACAGAACCGGCAAAGCAGAGGGATAGCAGCATTATTCCGTACATTCATCACATCATTAGTCAGCCACAGATTTAGTCTAAATCTCATAAAGCCGTTTCTGTGGTTGGAACTAGGGGACCTCACCATATATTCAGCCACTGTGTTATAACGCTTTAATTCAAATGGAAAAGCCTCGAAATGTTTATAGTTGGTACATGCAAGACGGGTATAAATCCAGTCACCTTCCCAGATCTTTGTTCTTGCTTTGTTTGGATTTTCCATTAACAAGATTGGATCAATCTGGGCTTTAGCTAGAATTGAGTGGATTTTTTGGCGCCATGTTTTTGGAAAGACATCCATAGAGCTCAATAGATATATGGAAATGATATTAATTATCCCTGTTGTGGCTTTGTTCATGAGACACTTGCGGTACAAGGCACACAGGCGCCATTTGTAAGCTGCGTAAAGAGAAGTTAAGCCCAGCTCATATCTTAAAAGTGGAAGTGGTTGTGAGGTTGGCAAGTTCAGAACTTGCCTCCAAAACCGACCTTCCCTAATGGCCCAGTAAGAGTATGACATGAAAAACCGGGTCTCGGCACCGTAGAGAATGACAAGCACTACTTTCAATTTGAAATATGTAAGAATTGGTAATAAAGAAAATTTTCAGTATCTTGCCTTGATGATCGGGGCTTGTGAAATGCATGTTTGAAGTTTATGGAGTCCTTGTTGATTATATTGATCAGAGGCACACAAGTTGGAGACAGTTATACCCAGGTACACATAGATATTAGTGCTGGTGATCTTACAACTTTGAAGAGGCCAATGTAAATGGGCACGACTTTGTTTCCTGGTACCAAATTGAATGACCTTTGTCTTCGCAATGTTGATTGTTATGCCATTTACTTTTGTATACCCATCCAGGGCACCTAATAGGAGTCGCAACCCTTTTGGGGTATGTGACAATAGTACCATGTCATCGGCATACAATAACCATTGTATCTGTACACCCATGATTTTTGGAGAGTCAGAGATCAGTGTTGTAAAACTTCGATAGATATCTGAAAGAAAGAAGTTGAACAAGGCTGAAGCTAATAAACAGCCTTGTTTTAAGCCTCTGGCGGTTGGTATTGGGGAGGTTAATAAACCGCCGTTAGTAAGTCTAACCTGGATTGAAGTATTGGTGTGTAATTGGATTATCCATTTCAAAATATGCCATGGACAGTTAGCATCAGCCAATTTCTTATAAAGCTGTTCTCTTGGAACGGCCTCAAATGCCATTTGAAAATCAATAAAGGCGAGATACAAGGGCTGTTTCTGTTGATAGGGCTTCTGAATGAGGCTTGATAAAGTAATAATATTTATACCAGTACCTACCCCTTGCAAAAAGCCTGTTTGAAATGGATCTCTCAATTTACTATCCTGTAACCAGGTATTAAATTTTTTTTAAGAGCAGCCGGGCAAATAATTTACCCGGACAGTCCAAGAGCGCTATTGGCCTGTAGGACCTGGGATTCTCACGATTGCCTTTTTTATATATCGGGAGAATAATGGATTTTTTCCATGTCTCGGGGATAACGCCACCCTTCAGCACCCGATTAAAGATACGGTAAAGAATACTCACCCATTCATCTACGTGCATTTTTAACATCTATTGTGCATCCCATCTGGACCTGTTGCCCGAGAAGAGCTCAGTTTTTTAATACAAAGTTTGATGTCGTCAATATCAAATGTAAATGCTCCGGATGCTGTGAACGAGTGGAGGTTTAATTGTATGTCAGGAAAGGGAGAAAGATAGAGTTTATGAAAATACATCTGCCATGCCTCAGAGGAAATCGAGTTTAACTGGGCTAAAAATTGAGGAGTCTCAGATGTTTGATTGAGAAGGGCCCATATGCCAGCTGTAGATTTCAAGATAAGTTGTTTAAGCATAGATTTCCCATTCAGTTCGTAAAGCTTGGCTCTTCTTAATCTGAGCCATTTTTTATAGTTTTGCTTAGCTGATCTAATTTTTTCGGCCATGTCAATTTTCTCTGATTTCCGCAATAGCCGAATTTCTTGTCTTAAATCAGATTTACGATGGACTATTTCCGAATCATAGGCATGGGTATGCCGTTGCTCAATTAGCCCACTACCAGTAACTACTCGAGTAAACATCTGCATGGCAGTTGTATAATCATCGACCAGAAGATCTTCTCTCTGGTACATAGTCTTTAGATTAGAATCTAAGATTCTCAATTTCTCTATATTCCAAGACAATCTATTTCTCCCATTGTTCACAACAACATCAGTTACATTTGGGTTCAACCATAGTGTCAGTTGGATATAACCAATTTGCAGAGACAATTTTAATTTATGGTGATCACTTACACTTGTATGAATAACCTCCAACTTTTGAACAGAATTAAAGGCTTTCGCATTAATATAGATGTAATCAATTATGGCATGCTGATCTCCTCTTTGCCAAGTGGTCTGGGCAGGGCAATCGCCCGTCACATTGCCGTTTAACATCAGAAAGTTGCGCTCAGCCATAATGGAAGACCATTTCAATTCATCTCCTGTTGGGGCAGAATTCCCCTCTGAGATGAGGTGCAAATTGAGATAGCCCAATATCAAAATACACGATAAATCGCTCTCTAGGGCCAGAGCATCCAATATTTCCACATATTGCTTAAAAAAATCATCTGAATTCAGTGTGTTACTGCACCAGTAGACATTAACAATTGCTATTTTTTGATAAAAATTAAATACTATCACCACTTGAAACGATAGAGAGGGAGACTTACGAATGGTCGAATTCAGGCCACAATTCTTTTTAACTGCTATGATGAGCCCACCTTTGGGTCTGCCAAGGACGCCTTTTTCTGCTGGTGTAAAAAGAATGGTGTGTGAGTCCCAAATCGGTGGTAGGACAAGCCAGGTTTCCTGGAGGGCAACTACATCCATATCAACCAATCCCCCAACTGTTGTAAAATTGAGGTGGTTGTGCCCTCGTGTGTTCCAGGAAATCAAATTCAGGACTTTGACACCAGAGCATAGTTATGCAGACCTTGTCTGGTCCGGTGGGTTTTGATGAGAAGTAATATTACAAGCTGAGGTGAATATACGTGAGCTATGACCCTGTAATGTGGCCGGGCCAGGCAATAATTCTTGGGTGAGACTGAAACCTAGATCGAATAACACCATTCTGGCCTGCCACAAAGTCTCAGCTACCAATGATGATCGAATGTACAAACGTGCAACAGACAAATCCATGTGGTTTATAAACTCAATTTGCTCAATGTCCAATGATGAAATGGCTGATAAGGCTGGAATCTCTGCACATATGTTAAGAATACTGGACCGATTTAGATCATAAGACTTGTATGGTGCATCACGACATTTGATTATGAAGCGATGGTGCAGTGTCTTTTGTTTTGCCTTGGTCTGAGCAGATCTTTCTTTTGCCTGCATTGGTAACCATGCCGGAGACCGTGCCCTTCTGTCTTGATGAGTGATAACCGTTGCTTGGGGCCCCTGAAGTAGAGGCATGAGTAAGGGGAACCCTTGTTCTGGTACTTTATATAAGTTAGGTTCATTTGACTGGTGCATAAAGGCTTCAATGGAAGCTTTAATCTCTTCCCGTAGCTCGTGTCATGAAAGTAAGGCTTGATTAGGGGGAAGGGCAGAGGCAGAGACTTGAGGTGGGTGAGCAGACTTCGGCTGTAAATTAGTGTAGGAATTTCGCGTCAGGTATGCCTCAACTGAAGCTTTAATTTCGCCCTATAGGTTCTTTGTAAAACAATCATCTTTTGTAGGAGCTTCAGTGGCCACCGTGCTCTGCATTGAGTGATCATGTGATTGTAGCACTTGTAAGATAGCCGATTGTAAATCTTGAACTTTAGCCTGATTAACTATTGTCATTACTTGTAAATAATCAGGCTGTTCCTGCCTACCCATCTGTGAGGAATTATTTGGTAATAGTTTCACATATGAATCAATAGATTTCTGTAGCTGGGTCTGGATTGCTACCAAGATGGGGGCAGTCTGGGCAATAGAGGTTTGGTTCAAGGACCCGACCAGGGCAGCTGCGGCGACCACTGAGGGCATTAAGGAAGATGGTTCGGGGCTTTTTGACTGAGGGACTCGCTGTTCATTGCTGCATTCGACCATCTGCACTAAATCATCCAATGGTTTATGTGGCACTGTCGCCACAGCCATTGGAACTGCTTCTGGAATCTGAAAACCAGGTTCAGGTGTAGATATATGCATCAAATCCGTTGACGAATCTACACAATTTTTCCTTTTTTGCCCCACTATTAGTTTTGGGACCGATGATTTGGTTTTGCCGGGGTGCACTTTCCTCTTTTTGCTTGGCCGTGACATGCTAGATTTAACAGAGGATGGGCTAAAGACCTCAAACATATTTTTTGAGGCTGGAATATCAGAGATCTGTGTTTCCTTTGTGTTAGAGACAGCCATGGGCACAGATGCAGCCACAGAAAGGGCTGGGTCTGGCACAGCGACGGTCACTAGGACCTCAGAAGTCTTAAGGGTAATGGCAGTGTGATTAGATTTTGCCACTGTAATGTCCGATTGTTCTGACGCCGGCACTTTAGAAATATTAGCTGGTTTTAGCACAGGGCCGGCAAGGCCAGAGTGATCATTGTCACGCGTTTGCGTGTAGGCTGAGTATGTAAGTTTAGGGGTCAATGATTCATGAGTTTGAGAAGATGTATTAGTTTGTGTTACGGATTTTGAATGCAATAGAAACAATTGTTCTAAACAGACAGCCTGATTAGAGACTTTTAAGTCCAGCCCTTCATATAACTTTGCCATAGCTAGCAGAGCAGTGTTCATGGCTGTTAATGTGTTATTTAGGGCTGGGGCCTCCGGAAAAGAATATTTCTCCCTATGTGCGGGGTTCAAAAAGAAGTCAGAGACTCGAGCCCCCTGCTCAAACCGTGGCTGTCTCCGGGTGGGAGCCATAAAGGAGACTACTTCTTTAACTGTTCCGGGTGAAGGAGTCACAGCCATAATAGGGGAGACCATTGGTTCTATTGCTGGTGTGTCATTATGGGATAGCACTGGTGACAAAATTTCGCCATTTGTACTAAAATGGCTATTAATATCTTGTTCTAATTGAATTAAGTCACCAGTATTTTAACAAACATATAAGACTTCTTCGGAGCACTTATCAGTGCGATTAGAAAGGTTCATGAATTCAATGTCTTCTTCCTCTATTTCACCAATCATGGTCAGGTGGGTGTACGCTTGTCTCAATTTTTGTTGGGCCACAACGGAGCATGAGACAGGTTGTGGCATAGTATCCCCAGGGAGGAGGGCTATAACAGATCGTAGGTCTCCGGCAGAGCAAGCCGCTATTAGTGTGTTATCAGTGGGGGCACCATGCAAACTAGTTTCTCGAGATGAAATATCAATGGGTGCTGTATGTATGGGATCCGAAATTTTGGGGTCAGATGGCTGAGCTGCCGCGCACGAGCCTGTAGGATCCGATTGGGCCGTGGTGGATGGATTACCAATTTTTGCCTCATCCTCAGTTGTTATTCCCTCCCTTGGACACAATCGAGCATTATCTGAAACTGAGTGTGAGCGCTGAGTAGTAATGGACCCAACCCTTGGTAACAGACTCGTAAATCGGGGTTGAAGCAAAGCTTTTCTCATGGCAATCTCCCGGGCCGAATCAACCAATTTTGCTCTGTTCGCTAAAATGGGCGGCATACTAGTAGTCAAAGTGTATGCAAACATTCAGATAAACACCAAGTTGCACAATTAAATATAAATAATTAAATGAGATTTCAATTTAAGTTCAAAGCAATAACATAAATTAAAAAAATAGGATAAAATAAATAAATAAGATATTAATACCTAAGACCAAGACCCGGCGACCCGCGAACAGCAAACAGTACTTGTAGTACTTGCCGGGTGCGCGCGCGGGTGCGCTGTGACGTGGGGTATTATAGTTTGCAACAAGACGTGCTTGTTGGGAGGTGGAGCCAAATTACAAGGAATACCTTGAATGAACACAAGAAAAAAAAAAAAGAAAATAATATAATATTAAAAGAGAGGACTGTAGCACATGTAAGCACTGCGTTTGCTAGTCACTGGACACAACGTGCACAAAAGTCACTGGACACAACGTGCACAAAAGTCACTGGACACAACGTGCACAAAAGCAGTCACCTTCGTTTGTTTCACAGGTCCAGGCAAGCTGGTGTTGCGCTTTAAGACGTCCTCCAGGTGAAAACACTGTGCTGCAGGCACTGAAAGTCAAGCAAACTGAAGTCCGTAGAGAAAGATCCGTGAGATTACTAACAACGCTCTGTTTCCAGGTTCATGAAAGCGCAGACTGCCGGCACAGCAAACAGTACTTGTAGTACTTGCCGGGTGCGCGCGCGGGTGCGCTGTGACGTGGGGTATTATAGTTTGCAACAAGACGTGCTTGTTGGGAGGTGGAGCCAAACTACAAGGAATACCTTCGTTTGTTTCACAGGTCCAGGCAAGCTGGTGTTGCGCTTTAAGACGTCCTCCAGGTGAAAACACTGTGCTGCAGGCACTGAAAGTCAAGCAAACTCAAGTCCGTAGAGAAAGCTCCGTGAGATTACTAACAACGCTCCGTTTCCAGGTTCATGAAAGCCCATGGTTCTCTGCCTACCGTGTAATGAGGCCCTTAGTCTTAATCGCAAATAACCAAATCTATTTTTCGGATCAGGATATTTTAACAAATACTGTTCTGTTTTGTATAATCCTTAAATTTCATATGCTTGTTCCTTAAAGACTCTTAGTTTTAAACAGGCATCCCTTGTGGTGATCCACTCAAACAACCATAGTTTTTTCATGGCTCTTTGAGGGTTTGAAATGAGCAGATCCTTATCGATGCCTGCTTCCTCCATAAGCTGATCTAACCAATTACGCCATTTACAGATTCTTTTGAACCACAAGACTTATCCTTGATCTAATGCCCAGGGACCGCATCTCTCCGATGAGGAAATCCCTTCAGTGGCTCCCCGTGGTTGCAATGATCAAATTCAAAGCCCTTTGCATTGTTCACAAGGCTTTCTGGGGCCTGGACCCACCTACCTGCAATGCTAGCTACCTAAATACTGTCCCTCACAAGCCCTTCGCTCATCTACCTCCAACCTTCTGCGAGTGAGCCGGTTCTCCAGGCAAAGATTTGGAGGGAGATCCATATCCTCAGCAGGTGCTTCCCTCTGGAATAGCCTCCATGCCGCCCTCCATCTTGAGCCAGATCTCCTTAAATTCTGAAAACTCCTGAAGGCCTTCCTGGGCTCCTCTTCCTTCTCTCTCCCTCTACTCTGCTAACCTAGTTCTTTGTTTTTTTCCTTCCCCCTCCTCTTCCTACAGCATGCTGACTGGCCGCCTGGTGTACCTCAGAGTCTCACTGGTCCCCGGCACCCCTGCCAGTCTTCTCTTGCACTTGCCTATGGGCCCTACACCCCACCCTCATTCAATGCACTGACAAATTAACCCAAGAGAGTAGCTCTCTCTGCACTTACCCCAGTCTCAACTGACCGGGTACACTTGATCCACTCCTCTCCCTGTGGCCCTCTGTGCATTTGCTCAATCCATATACACCACGCCTGAAGATCGTCTGTCTGTTCTCCCTTGTCTTCACCCCTTAATTGACTGTTAAAACTGCAGAATCACCATCAGGCCAATTGCTGTATTCCATACTGTTAATGTATGTTTAACGTACTTATTCTGCTTGTGCAGACCAGTATCGCCTCAGAATTTCAAGGGCCTTGAGTGACTGTTGTTTTTTCCCCATGTTCCCACCCTCCTTGAGCACTTTGAAACATTTGTCTGTGTATAGACGCTATATAAACAAACAGTACCATATTTTACCTTCAATAAAGCAGAAATGGTCTCAAATATACCTTCATCCGCTTCTCTAGACATGGGATATTGATTTGCTCATGACAAAATAACTTTTAATAGACCCACTGATTTGTGGTCTATAAAATATTTGGCACTTTCTCAAAATCTTCCTGGAAAAATTATGGTTTCTTTTTTACCAACGCCATTCTTTGTGGTATTTCTCTATTTTCTACTTGAATCCAATAAGTGAGACTTATGATGAAAAATAGCAATTCATCATCTGAGTACTCATCCCTAAACAGCTCCTCATCTGTCAAATCTGTCAACCTGTATCCTTCACTGAGGGCTATCACTGTTATCCATCCTATTCCCTCGTCATCTGTCCCACGAAGAACCACCCTTTCCTCTCTGACCACTGTGCTTCTAACTCTAAGGGTATAATCAGCACTTCTTCATGATCTATGGGGATTTATGAGCAAACCAAAAATCAGGTATTCTTAATAGTTTACCTATCAACCTGGGCAACCATGATAATAAAACAGTCACTCCATACAAAAATGATTCTGAATCTAAGAGAACACCTCATAGTGCCTTCTGGCTGTGACGTTTAATATAAGCTCTCTCACAATCATAACGCTGGCGTAGTGCACACTATTCCTTTATCAGTAAAATATATCATCATGTTAAGTTTCATCATTAAGTCACATACTAATATGTTAACTAGCGTCTGCCTAGAATATAATAATGGCATAGACATGTCATGTTCTCCTATACAGATTGGAACATTTGTCTATAAAAGGAGATAAACTCATCGCCCCAGAGAATGGATATTTTCCATCACAGACGCAGGAATGAGTTTCTCCAGTGTCTACAAGAAATTAAAATGTCTTGCCTCTTATCATCATATTGACCCTTGGTTCCTCTTCGGGTCTGGTATCACAGATAGTACTGAACACAAGAGGGTGCTCTGTGGGCTGTCTTATTCTAGATATAAATTCATCCCTGTACCTATGAAAGGATTTCCTCCTACCATGGTCACACTCCCTAATTTGGGTATGGGTGCTTGCTGGACTCCTGTATTCATACTCCATGTTTTATCATGGCCAGCTGTGGCTGTGCTTGCTAAGTTTGTACTTGTTGTGTTTGAATAGGTACTTGCTGAGATTGCCCATGTGGCGATTGTATTTGCAATGGCGCTTGCTGTGCCTGCTGTAATTGCGGCAAACGTGTCTGAGTATGCGTGTGATCTTGGGATAAAATACTCCTGCGGTTCTATATTGTATCACAGAACATAGACCATGTCCCCTCTTTGAGTTTGCCCATTTTGCTGCATGCCTTCCCTACTTATACATGTTCTACATGTGTCCTATTCTCCTGCAATTCCAAAGTTGTCTGCCACTATATCCTCCTCCTCCCTGAGGGTTTTGAAAACCACCTTGCCCTCCTCTTGTAGGCCCATTCCCTCTTCCTCTTGGCCACAAATCGTACTGACCCTGATCCGTAGGGTACATTGCGCAATTTTGCTGCGCTGGTCGCATCTCCTGTGTCACCACACCTTCATTACTTGTCAATATCGCTCCTTTTATGTCTAATTTTGAAATCTTCTTCAGAACTAACTTCTCCTCCTGCTTTCTGCTCTCAGCTTTCTTCTCCTGTAATAATCGGGCAATGATTGACGATTGTCAACTGTATTTCTGGTCATGGTTTTGCTTCCATTCCCACCTGTTTCTTCATTTGCTGTTTCACTGGTTCGGGCAGGCCCCAACACAAAATGTGGTAAAATAATGCCACAATTTTATCCCACAGTTCTCTCGTATCAAGGTGGCATCTCTATTGAATATCTTGAATAAAGGCAACAGGGTCTTCATGCTCTTCCATTTTCATAGTCATAATCACGTTCCTATCTGATGTATCGAGATAATGGACTCTGAGCGTCTGACATACTTCTGCTCTGCAGTTATTAAATGGCACTCCATCAAGTGACGTGTTCTGTGCAGTCACACCTGTGTATCCTGCTCGCTTCCAAATGTCATCAGCCCTCTCCCCTAGAATAGCTGCCAGTAGGCCTTTTACTTCACCAATGGCTAACGTCATTCCTGATGCCATTCGCTCTAACTCATCAATCCATTTTCTTGCACCAGAAGTTAAACTCTTTATCCATTTGTGGCCATGCAATACATTGTTGTCGTCCTCTCCCTTTCTCTAAAAATGGGAATTGTGAAAATACTGGTCCATACTCATACCTGCCTACACTTCTTGTTTACCAGGTGGGGCTAGTCTCATCCATTCATCTCCGTCGTGGTAGTGCCCTCAATCTGCTTACATAAAGCGGGGATACATCCCCTGCACTGCACAATCGTACTAGTGGTCGCTCAGTGTACAGCGTTGATGCTGGCGTTCT
This sequence comes from Ambystoma mexicanum, assembly GCF_040938575.1. Taxonomy (NCBI): domain Eukaryota; kingdom Metazoa; phylum Chordata; class Amphibia; order Caudata; family Ambystomatidae; genus Ambystoma; species Ambystoma mexicanum. Next base: position 1,013,278,928 of record NC_090928.1, read on the forward strand.
TTCTTTGGGGTCCACTAGATCTGACCATTTTACCCCTTTCTCTACACTCAATACTTTAAAAAAATCCACATTTGCTCACCCTTTGCACTCTTTCATTGTCTTGCCTTTCTTTGTCTGACATCAATATGCCCCAGCTGGTATGACTATTATCTGTCTCTCCGTCATCAAGGCATAATCAACTTAAAGACAGCGCTCTGTGCGTGTCTGTTATGATGTTATCTGACCTACCTCCCATTTCCCTTAAAAGATATCCTTCAACATTCTCTTGGGTTTTATAAACTTCTTTATCCCTCAGTTGCCTATATAAAGGCCAAATTCTTTTCCCTACGTTTTCTACTTCATGCTCGTCGGCACATATTGGTATTCTTGGTAACCCTTGCAGCTCCCTGCGGGGCTGTTGTGACCCCCTCTCTTCCTCAAGTCATTCTTGTGCTTCAATCAGCACTATGCTTCTATGACAGATAATCTATCTTGTCATCTTTTAATCCCCTACTTCTGTTCATTTCTTCTTCCCTTCTTCTCATCTCCCTTAATTCATCTTCCTCTCGCCTTCTTTGCAAACTACATGCATTCATTCTTTGTGCTTCTACCTCCTCTCGTTTATTTTCTTCTAGTCTCTCCTTTTCATTCCTCACCTCGTACCTTTTCCGTTTTTCCCTTTGCTTGCTTTCTCTGTCCTTCACTTCTTTATATACTCTCTTTCCTTCCTTTTCTTTCTTTTCCTGCTCTTCTCTTTCTTCTCTTTCTCGAACCCCATCATTTGTCCTCCCATCCATTCATTCTACACTATTGTTATTCCCTTAGCTGAGTCCTTTATTTCTTTCTATTTCCTTAGTTCTTCCTCTATCTCCATCTGTCTATCTTGCCTATCCTTCCTCTCATCACAAGGTTTATTTTCATTCTGTATCAATATATATTTGCATTCTCTGCTTTTGCTCTCTTCTGAATTGTCCTCACTGTTATAAGCGGGGGGCTCGTATGGTGAGTTAACATACCCCACCGCTGCTTTCAATTATTTTAAGGGATAAAAACCCTTCTCCTCTGAACACACGCTCTTAAGGAGAGCTGAAGGTGTTACATCCTCCCCTTTATGCTGATTAAGCACCCACTCCTTCTCGGCTGGATCTTCTTTCTCACTCTGATTCATTTTCCATAACTCTAAAATAGCCAATCTTTTCTGTAACTGTTTTCCCTTGTATGTAGCAATACAATTTTGACAACAAACCTTCTTGAGGCCACGACATGAGTGTCTTATTAGTCATGCCACGGAACATACTCCGAATTATACTTCCTTATTTTGGCTTTGTATTTGGGCAATGTTCTGCATAAGTGTAGAGGAGGAGTGTGCCCCATAATGATAAATCAAACTCAATTGTCTATACCTACCTGATCTTTTATTATTATATCACACTGATCAATTTGAGCAAGCACCATCAATTGCTGCTTATTATCCGAAAATCCAAATATGTGAACCACTTTTAAAATCTATGCAATCATTTTATTTTTGTTTCTTCATTTACACATTCTATCAAACTTTAGTATTTAGTTATTTCATCATTGATATTTAGGAATCTCTTCTTTATTTATGTATTAGTTTCCTTTGATTTGTATCCTCCTAATTGATGTCAATTTTTTGAGAAAAAAAATATAATAATCACTTTCATTTTTTAACTATCTTTTCATAATTATTAATCTACACAACAACACACATTTTATGCTGACATATTATAACCCCATGCACATGTGCACTTTAATTACGTTTTCCTACGTATGCCTTCCTTTACTACCTTTAGTACATGTATCTCATCTCATTTTTTACTCCTTCTTGGAGTTTGATACACACTCTTCTTTGGCCTTGAGTCAGGAATCTGTAACACCCGTATTTGGAGTCTTTTTAGTGCGTACCCTTCTCCCTTGAAACCTGGAATTGAGGTATCCATTTCTCTTCTTTATAATCTCAAAAAATCCAGTTACATTTATACTTTATGTTTACAACACAGTTGCTGCCCCTATTTTTGTAAAATTCAATGTTCTACTTACATCTGTGCCTGAGCTCGAGTCCCTCGGCATCGACTCTTCCTCAAATGACCAGTTCGCCTTCAGTCTGCGAGGCACCTACAGGGACTTGACAGGAATTTCATCAGAGAGGGACCTGTCAATCATATCTTCTTCCACATGTTTTATTATGTGCCGTTCTCCACAGGAAGCTCTACGGTCTTCTGGATAATGGCGAAAGCAGCCAAAAGTCCAAAGGTCTGGATCTGGGCCTAGGTCGATTAGACATGAACGATTTGCACCACTACCAAAATGTGCTCTAGCACCTTCAAGCGTCTCTTGTGCTAGATGGAATTACCTATAAAGATCTCAGACCAAATAACCGGACAGACTCAGAAAATATGGCAAAATACTACTTTAATCTCATTTTAATAAAGTTGGGCAAACTGGCGAATAACGGAATGATGCTTACACACTCACACACAAACTTGATTATACAGAGGTTATATACCCCAATATGCGTGATCTATGATGTTATCCTATGTGGCAAACTGCAAAACCTGTTGAAGAGAAGGATTGGGTAAGGGAAAATATGTACCTATGGTATTCATATGGGCCAGTACTTCATTGGCTCCCCCTTATCTATAAGACACGCCTTGAACTACCTCTAAATACCTATAATACTGATTATAGCACAGAAAATGGCAGCAGATTGTTCTATGCAACATTGTATTTCACTTTGCCCCATAGACCCTCTGATTGGTTGGCATTCTCACCCAACCTTGGACTTTCGGCTCGTTAGCAGCATGTAAGCAAAACGAAACACAGGTGCTTGAGTCACGTCAGATTACTCCCCACTTTTGAGCCAAGGTTTCCTGTCTGTAGTTGACTTTGTAGTCTTGTCTGTGTTCTGGGACATTTGAGGGAGTGTAAGCACATCACTATCTTCATCCAAAACTTAATGAATATTCCTTGTTTTCAACTTCTGAACCACGTGTGAGGAGAAAGCAATTTTTTTCATTTCAACCACTATTTACATCTATTTGATTTACTTATGCTGGGTGTTCTTGTGCCTCTTGGCCTCTAGAAACTTGCTCAGTCCATCCTGTATAGACCTTAGCCATTGTTAATGTTTCTATTACTTGGCTCCTGCAAATGTTTTCTTATTCTTTAATCTAAATGAAATATGGATTACATACATAGCTTATCCGTCTGCCTCCTCTTGTGCCTTGCAATTATTCCTTAAAATAGCACCGTTGATCCCAGGCCAACATAGACTGCTCTTTATTTTGCACACAAAGCTATTTCTCCAATGTGTCCTGACTCTGCATCCCTGGTCTGTCTCTGAGGTAGCTAGATTGAGTCTTTACACAAGTCGACGTCCATCTTCCTATTAAGGCTGCTTTAGTCACGTTATATTTTCCTCTATAGCAAGCTTCTATATGCCTCATCTACCTTGCGTTACTGCATATTTACACTTATTCACCAGCAAGTTACTTTATCTCTGTTGTATATATGTTTATTTTATCATTTTGTACGTTTTTCTTTTCACTTCAGTTAGATAGTTACTCTTAAGTATTTCAATATTGTTTCCATATTTCCTCGTATATCTTCTTCATGACATCACACTGCCCTTGTCAGATTTCACTCAGCACTCCATGATGTCCAATGGTGCATGCTGACATCGTTCCACTCTTTCAGTACTAGGGTACATTTGGTATGGTTGCCTGAATGCATATCATCTCGCACACACTTGATGCAGGATAGGGACAAACACGTGGGGTCCCACATATAGATCTTCTTCTGCTGTTCCAATATGATGGCGGAAAGGGTGTGGGAGCTAGGGAAAGCGCATCCACCTGCTCCTCTACAGTGTAATGATCTGGTCATATGACCCCCCCATCAGGAAGTGCACTGATTCTTCTCCATCTTCCTCACCTCTTACGGTGTGACAGCCTGCTGCTGCAGAATTTCCACCTGGGACCTGCGAGCTGTCTCCCATGAAGAGGACTGTTTGACCAACCGGCCCCTTCACTGCTGGTGGCATGGGCCAAGATATCACCCAACCCACCCCTGCCAAGCAGGGTGGGTTGCAAGTTGAATTCTCCTCCCTCTATTTCATTGGCCTCTCTTGGATGTCCTTGCCCTGGGTGTCCTTATCGAAGGGTGCTTACTTGACCCCTACTTGTCCCTGTTTAGGACTGAACAGCCGATGGCCTTTTCTCACTCTATGAGCTAATATCATGCTGTCACTCTCCTCCTTCCTCGGCTGCTGGCCATGACAATTTCTAGCCCTTTAGTTTACTTCTGTCATCTTGCAGCCTTCAATACATTATTTAAAACGTTTTGTCCCTGTTTCTTTACTTATCATATTTCTGTTCCTTATGTCTACCAGTATTTCTAGTCACTACACCTATCAGTCTACACTTGCTCCCTCTCATCAATGTTTTCAATTCTCTTAACCTCATAACTATGCATCACTCCTGCCTTCTTTTCCCATTGGTTTATTGAGTTTCTTATCGGTTTATAATAAATCTCATCTCATTCTTGATGTGTTCTTCCATCTAAACCTACAATTTCTCTGTTTAACAGAAGCATGGATTCCTGATACTGACCCTACTGTTGCTGATCTTACCTTTTCCACCAAAGCATTTTCTCATGCCCCCTGTTCATTTGGGAAAGCAGGGGGCAGCAGTTTTGTAAAGACTGTCATTCTTCCTTCACCTCTGCATCGTTCTCGATTCCTCCTCTTACCTGTCCTTCGTTTGAACATCATTACTGTTGCTTTGTAAATCCTTCTATCACTGTTCTGATCCTTTAATGGGCACCTGGTCCTCGCTTTTCCATCATTGATAATTTACACACTCTTCTCTCCTCAGTATTGCCACTTGACTGCCCCTTGTTTCTCTGTGGAGATTTCAATATTCATCTTGCTTCAACACAACTTTCATTCTCCTTTTCTCCCTCTAGTAAAAGCAAGTCATTATCTGCCGTACCCAAGGCCACTCTCCCATATTTTCGATCCCTATCTTGATCTTAGCTTTGCTTCCCATCCATCATTATCATAAATTTTGATCTCTCCTTTTCCATTTTATGATCACACTCTTATATCAGTTGCTCGCTTTGACATCCGTGCAGAGCTTGCTGATGCCGGTTCGAATCCCAGCAGGGCCAAACTCAGCCTTTCATCCTTCCGAGGTCGATAAATGAGCACCACACACCGTGGGTAATAATAAGCAGCGCTCAGATACCCGAGGGTTCGTAGCGCTATATAAATGCCAAATTATTATTATTATTATCATTCTCTATTTTTCTTTCTCCACCTCTTCTTTTTCTCTAGCCTCTACATCTCCTAAGTATTTCCTTTGTGATCTATATCACTTCAATCCTCTCACGTTCTTTATTCTTTTTCTACATCCTGCCTCCCTTGTCTAAGCTTGCTTAGTAACCAACCACTTCAACCATTGTTCTCTCCCAATCTTTGTCTGCTTCGTTCTGCCCTCCTTAGCCTGAGAGATAGAAAATATCCTAGTCTGCAATTGAATAAAATACATTATATTTCTTATATTCTTTCTAGTATTTTGCCATGCTCTCTGCTACAGAGCTATTCTAATCATAATCTCTCTTATTCCACTTATCCTTGATGACGTTTTTAGACTGTGTACCAACTTTTCTCCCCTCCTTCTCCTACATGCTTTTGTACTTTCGTCACTGACAAGAGTCTCCTCCCACATGACTCGCCTCAATCATCCTCTTCTCCCCATCCTATTGTGACTCCTCCAATACCACTGTGTCTACTCTTTCCTCCTCTCTACTATCCAATAGCAACACTGCTACTTTCATTGCGACAGCACGCCCATCTCCTTCTCCCTTGGATATCATTCCAACTTCCCTCATTTCCAAGGTCTTTGACCTTCTGGTCCCCTATCTCACTATTTTTAATCTCTCCCTTTCCACTTCTTCTTTTCCTTCTTCCTTTAAACATGCAGTAATTGTTCAATTTCTCAAGAAATCTTCACTAGACTTCTTGTCTCCTGCTAACTATCAACCTATCTCTCTTCTTCTTTGTTTTTACAAAGTTCTAGAATGGATTGCTTATCCTCTGATTTCCATTTTTCTAGCTCACACCTCTTTACTCTTCCCCTTCCAAATGGGTTTTGATTGCTTCATTCTATGGAAACTGCCATATTAGCTGTCACTGACTCACTCCTCTCAGAATGTTACTCTTAACTTTCACCTACTCTCATTTAACTTGATCTCTTGGTTGCTTTTTGCATGCTGCATCATCCCCTCCTACTATCCTCTCTCTCTTCCTTTGCTATTTGTACTTCTGTTCTGAATTAGTTCTGCTCCTGTTTCTTTAACAGCTCCTTTTAAATCTCTTGGGCTGGTAGCCTTTCCTCTTCTGTTTCTCTATATCAAGGTGTTCCCGAAGGTTTGGTCCTGGGCCTCTTCTCTTCTCTTCTCTCTCTACAACACCCCTCTTGTTGATATAATTAAGCCCTTTGGTCTATCCTGTCACTTCTATGCTGATGACACCCAGATCTTCCATTCGTTTTCCTCATTTTGAGATGTAATTTTCCATGACAATATCTCTGCTTGTCTGTTTGGCTGTACAACTGTGGATGCACTTACGCTTTCTTCATCTTAATCCATCTAAAACAGAAAATATTTTCTTCCCTTCTTCTTCCATTTCTTCTCCTCACCCACTCTTTCTATTTCCTTTCCTCCATCTTGAATCTCCATGTCCCACATTAGTTGGAATTTACGGGTTACATTTGATTCTTCTCTTTTTTCACTTCCCCCACATTTCCAACACTGCCCCGTTCTTTCATTTCCAGCTCTTTAATATTTATAAGGTTTGTTCTTTGTTATCATTTCAAACCACCAAACGTCTTATCTCTTAAGTAGTTCTCTCAAGATTAGACTACTGTCCTGCTGCTCTATTGACCTTCCTGCTTACTGTCTCGCTGCTTTGCACTCTAACTCCTCTATTCACACAATTTTTCTTCTTCCACTCCTGTACATCTATTTCTAATGTTCTAACGCTTTATTTCCTTGCCATCCTTTGAATCTCATCTTGTGTTCAATTCCCTATGCATTCTTTTTAAATGCAGCACGGTTTGGCAACTCTTTATCTTTCATATCTGGTTTCTTTATATGCTCATTCTTGTTCTCTCCGCTCAAGAACTCACTTTCTTCTTACTACCCCTCCTGTTTTCATTCTTTCTCCCTACTTGCTCCCAAGTTCTGGTATTCCTCACCTTTATCTGTTTGTTCGTCTCCTTCCCTTTCTTGATTTTGCTACCCACCTTCTGGCATCATAATTATTTTGTAAATCATTGCAGTTTCCCTTTTGTTGTAGCATTGTTTTAGTCTTTGGTACTTTGGTAAAAGTGCTATACAAATTCAATAAATTAAATGAAATTAAATGAAGTGTGGGGAAAATCCATTGTGAAATGTAATATGGAATAAGAGAAGGGGTTGTACCACACCCAAAGCAAGGAGGAGAAGAAATAAGAAGAGAAAAAAAGGAAAGCCCTAGAGAAAGAAAACTTCAAACACCCAAAAGAGGGCAATTCCCAACACCCCAGAAATAAAAGGGTGCACTAGTAGGAGGTGGACAGTTTACCCAAGAGAAAGAAAGGTGCCAATCTACCAAGGGCACACTAGACCCTTTGCAAAGAAACGAGGATGGTAAATGAAAACAAAGGGTATAAACCAGGGCTCGAAAGTTACTTAGAAAGATTTTGGAAGCGTAGTGGGTCCAACGTTGGTACAACCTGAATACCAAAAAGTGGGCAATACAAACTAAGTACCCTAGTGGGCAACATTTCAAGGAAGAGTCTGAAGACTGACCAAGTCAAAACAACCAATGGCACTACGGGTGGTGGTGCCACCCTAAAGCTGAATGTCGAGACGGACAACTGCAAGGCAGGACACATGAATTGTTTTACCATTGCAACACAAGACATACCACAAGCCATGCCAAGGACGGCACTGACTGTTTTGAGATACACTTGCAAACAGCCCTGACTTTATACAAGGGTGGACTGTGGCCTCCAGGCTGGGGTCAGAAAAACCCAAAGAGGAAACCTTCCTTCCCCCACAACTTCTATTTGTCCTTTCCCACTTTAACCATTGTTTATTTAGAGTTTCCTCATTTAGCTACCTCTTCTGAGTTAGGCTTAGGCTTTATCCAAACCTTTCCCTAAGAAATACGAATATAAATCACTGTGGAAATATGAGGATCCTACTTATGTGCCGGGAGACATAACCCAAATATATGAACACAGTCAGAAACAATAGTCATAGGAAAAACTAATCACACACATTTTAGTAATGCTCTCTGTATTAAGGATGTTCATGATGAGTGACCTAACAGAGCAAATTAGAAGCAAGCTCTATAAATACCATTAAAGGGAGCAACACTACTATTGATGGCTTTTGAGAGACGGTCCCCATTTGCCGACTGAAAGGACTCATCTGGTTTGGTATAAAAGATGAAGAAACACAAAGATGATTGAGGAGATAGTACAGAGGTGGATCAGAGAAATATGCTAATTCAAAGATCAATAAACCTGGGTGGTCCCATCGACCAGTCAGTCAAATGCTTGCTGCTGAGCTATGCAATCAACGTGCAGGTTGCAAGTTCGAATCTCAGCAGAGGCCACTCATCCTTTTTTCCTTCCGAGTTCAATAAATTACGTTCCATTACGTTGGCTGACAGTAACCCCTGTAATGTACAGTGCTGCAAAACTATAGCACTGCCTTAGCAAGCGCTAAGTACTTTGCTTCTAGAGATTAGAAGTGAATGCAGCGTTTATAACCAGGGGACAGTAAAGGAAAATAGGATAAAAAAAGAGACGGAGGACGAAAACGAGCAAGGGAAGTTTATGGAAAGAAAACATTCCTGCTTTTTATGTCCTAGGTTTAGGCTATAAGTCAAACTCACAGGTGGAGGGGAGCACTCATACAGGCACATGTACAGCTTAGCAAAGAAAGAACATTGCCGCCAAGAGTCATCCTATGAATGGGATTATTGAGGAGAAAAGTTTTTAAATTAGCAATGTCCTGTAATAGTTTAATGTATCAACTATGTAAGACCTATTTTACAGGAATAACATATGGCATACTTGATATTGATATTTTGCAGTCGAAATCAAAATTACAACAGACCTATAAACTGGGGTGATGATCTGAGGACCGACCACATGCTATTCTCTTGTGTGCACCTCAAACAGTAATGATTCACACTTGACTCTTTCATGGAAACAATCATGTAAAGCCTTTGGATAGCCATCTCCATGCTTATTTTCTTTAGAAAACACAGAAACAATCACCACTGCAGACTGGAGAGTTGTAATTGACTATATGTAAATATTAAAGTCAGACCCACGATGAGCCCTCAAATTGACTCCTGTATAGAGCTGTGGGGACCCATTTCAGAAAGAATCTTTGCCAATCTTCAGCAATGATTACAAAGTAGCAAGAATAGAGCGATGGCCGGAAGCCGGCAAGTGATCAGCAGAGGCTACTTCCGTCCAAAACACAGGGACACATTGGGCATTATGCAGTAAGGCAACAACGGCGACAGTATCGCTACCGGCACCGTTCCTACCGTACCACCATATTAGGAGTTCTGCACCGGAATAGCCCGGTAATTGGCCATTCGCGAGTGCCGGACCCGGATGCGAGTTTGGAGGTAGCCTTGACGGTAAAACCGGCAAGGCTACCTCCAACCTCATAATGAGGCCCATTGTATTACTGAGAGACAGTGTAGACAATATAACTGGAAATTAAACTTCTATCAAGCTCTGTGTCTCGCTCTCTCTCGGTTAAGTTAGATTTTCAACTGTGTAGTCCAGTGATGTAATGTGACCATGTGTTTTTTCAGACAGTGGGCCTCATTACGACCCAGGTGGTAAGGGGTTTACGGCAGCGTAAACAGCGCCGACCCTTACCGCCTGAGTACGAGGTCCCTTAGCGCCATGGCGGATTTAACACCTGCTTTTAGCAGGTGTTAAAATCCATGGCGCTAAGGGACCATGGAGTTAATTACGCCACCGTAATTTACGGTGGCGTAATTAACGCCTTCCCCACTCCCATTATGCCCTATGGGGCAAAAATGGGAATGGGGAAGGGTAAATGGGGATTGGGGACTTACCGCCCCGCCAAGGTCGGAATGGGGCGGTAAGTCCGCCAACCACCATGGCGTAAACGTAGTTTACGCCATGGTGGTAAAGTCACGGCCCAGGCGGTAACTTACCGCCTGGGTCATAATGAGGCCCAGTATCTGATCCCAGAGGAACATGTCTGACATCCAGTCCTCAATATATTCTTGTCACGATGTAATAGTTGCCACAGAGTGGCAAAGATTCATTCAAACATGACTCCCTCCAGCTCCCCACAGGAGTTCATTTGAAGGCTCATGTTGCAAACTAATGTGCATATTTACTAATAGTCAGCTACAGCCCACCAAGGTGCCATTGATGGTTACTTCAATCTTTTGAAAGAAAAATGTCTCATGATATTATATCATGTCTTTAATGTGTTAAATTGATCTTTGGAAGCTCGAAGAGATGAGGGAGATGTGCCTTCCCTCATGATCGATATCATCCTACATGTCACTCCCTCAGACATTGCAGAGCAGTATATATGACAACTTCACTTTCATAACTCACAATTCCTCAAGATCCGTCACTGTCAGAGTAATAGTACCTATCAAACAGTGCCTATTTAACCCTGTGTGTGGCCATTGAATGTGCACATGTTGTCATAGATGGCCTCAAAAACACACCTCAGAATTCTCAAAGACAGTTAAAGGGTTTTTATTAAAGGATTTGAGAAGAGTCTCACTAGGCAGTTTTCTCTCTCTCATTTGTCGTGGGCGGTTCTCTCCTCTTCAGCTCCGGCATCTTTTTACCCCAGTATGGTCATAAAAGATTGGTAGCCCCTACTGTTTAATCACTGCCTGGCTGGTCATGATGGCCTAAGGGCAAACACTCTTTCTAGCTGCCTTCCTCCGGGAACAATGCAGGTGTATCCTAACCTAAGTCCCACAATACAATAAATTCAAGAATAAGTGCCTTCCAAACACTCAAATCATACATAGCCCATTCGGACATGCCCTTGTAATCCTTGCCCTGTTGATCTATCCTTCCTCTCCCTCCTTTCTACTTTTGCCATTGTTCAATCTCTCACTCTCTTTTGTCTTTTTCTCTCCCTCTTCCCCTCTGTTCCTCTGATGTCTCCTTCTACTCTCCTCTCCTCTTTACTACTACTCTCCCTTCTCCACTCTACTACTCTCTGATTTCCAAAACTACTATTCTCTCCTTGCCACTACCTCTACTACGCTGCCCTCTCCACTAGTACTACTATCCCATCTCCTCTACTACTATTTTCCCCTCTCCATTAATGATCTCCTTCAGTTGGTTCCCTGAGCAAACAACTGCCTTTTCCTCTAGGTAGGTGTTACAAGTAAGCAAACACATAAAAGGCAGGCATAATTAATGTCCTAGTTCATATCAGGGCTGGAAGGAGCATCTAGTCTGTCAGTTTGCTATGGGGACTGCTCTGTGGCCCTGCTGTGGGTAAGTGATCTGACTCCACGCGCATCATGTAGAACGCTGAGATTGCTAGTTTGCTCTGTGGACTGCTCTGTGATCTCGTCAAAGTTAAGACTGAAATTGATTCACATGTCCATGTTTCATAGAGTGTCTGAGCTGCCGGTTTGCTGGGCGGGTTTTCTCTGCCATCAGGTAGTTCCTTGCTGGCACTCTCTGGGGCTGCTTATTTTCTTCTCTACCATCAGGTCTTCTGGGAACTGCAGTCCTCATGGACAAAAAAAAAGAGAGCCCAACATTGTGCAATAAATGTATGGGGCAAGAAAAGTTGATACGTCTTTCAGTTATGCGGTTAAGGGAAATCGATTGGTGCCCTCCCAGCTTCTATGGCCCACCTCTGGTTTAGTATAGGCACTGGGGGAAAACCCTGGTAGGCCTGCCACCCCAGGTTGAGAGGGTTCCCCATTCCATCTTGGCAGAGCCAGATTGCTGACCCTGTCACACAGCACATCTAGATTTCAACTAGGAATTAATGAACCCAGCACTTTAAGGGTTTGGAAATGTCAGTGGCATAATTCAGACTGTGCCTGCTACTGACTGTGTCCCAGCCCTACAGAATGTGGAAGAAGTATTGATATTGATATTTTATTTCTATCGCGCTCGTACACAAGTGTTTCAGAGCGCGACAAAGCAAGGGAGGGGGACAGGGGAGAACAAAACAGCGATCTTACTAGGCCTAGTGACATTGAGAATGTGCAAGTGCATGGGAGAGGGGTAAGGGAAAAGTGCATGGAAGGGGGGAGAAGTGGAAAGTGTGAAGCAGAGGAGAAACAGATAAATAACAATAAATAAATAATAAAGGCAACAAACAGTGGTAGTGCAGCCAGCAATTTGCAAGTGCTAGGTTTAAGGCAGCAGACAGGGTAGGTCTGATAAGTGCAGGAAGAAAAAGGGGGGGCCTGGAGGCAGTGTGGGAGGGTGGCAGGGTGAGCAGGTACCTGGGCCTGGAGGACAGAGGGTGGTCAGGTGCACAGTGCCAAGAGAGAACAGATCAGCAGGGGAGATGGGGAGCGGAGGCAAAAGAAAATAGGAAGGTCTTGAGGTGCTTCCAGAACCAGAGATGGTTCTCCTCAAGTTCTAGAGTGGCAGGGCAGCTGTTCCAGAGGGAGGCCCCAGCCGAAGACAGAGATCTACCCCCAGCTCGTTTCTTTGAAAACCGACTGACCCTGAGGGAGTTGGAGGTAGAGGAGCGAAGAGCTCGAGAGGGGAGGTATTTGCGGAGGGATAGCTGAAGGTATTTTTGACCCAGGCCCCAGAAAGCCCTGTGGAAAATGCAGAGGGTTTTGAATTTAATCGTTGCATCCAATGGGAGCCAATGGAGAGATTTCAGCGCTGGAGAGATACGATCCCAGGGCTTGAGGCCAAGGACATGTCTTGCAGTCCTGTTCTGGATTAGTTGCAGAGGGCGGATAGTAGAGGCATGTAGTTTTAGAAAGAGGCTGTTACAATAGTCCAAGCTACAGATAACCAGAGCTTGGGAAACCATGAGCTTCTGGGGGAAGGAGAGGAAAGGCAGAGTAGCTCTGAGGAGGTGCAGTAGGAAATGTGACTTTTTAGAGTCCTCAGAGATGTGGGCGGAGAAAGAAAGGGTGGAGTCAAAGATGACCCCGAGGTTCTTAGCCTCACAGGTGGGGGTAGGGGGAGGTTCAAGAGAGGCTGGCCAGAGAGTGAGGGGAAAGGATGGTGAAGGTGTGCCGATGAGGAGGATCTCCGTCTTGCTGGCATTCAGACAAAGATCATTGGCGGCACACCAATCTTGAATGGCAGTTAGGCAATCAGAGATGAGAGAGGGAGAGGAGGTGCAGAGGGCAGCCTGAAAATGAGTTCAGTGTCATCAGTGTAGCACTGGAAATTTGAGCAGAAAGTGGCAATGCAGTGGGCGAGAGTTGCCAGGTATTGGTTGAAAAGTCAGGGCGAGAGGTTAGACCCCTGGGGAACAACACAGGTAGAGAGGAAGATAGATGAAAGGAAGGACCCAAGTTGGACCTGGGAGGTTCGATCTGAGAGGAAAGAGGTCAGCCAGGCCAGAGCCTGATCAGTGATATTCATGGATCGGGTATTAATGGAGAGGGTTGAGCAGGATGATATGGTTGAAAGTGTCGAAGGCAGAAGAGAGATCGAGGAGGATGAGGACAGAGGGAATGTTAGAGATCAGATCTTCACGGATGTTCAGGAGAGCAGTTTCCGTGCTTCTGGAAGCTCTGAAGCCAGACTGGTGGTCGTGGAGACAGCCAACAGAATTGGAATGAAGGTTAAGCTGAGAGATGGCCAACTTTTCCAGGGGTTTGCCCAGAAAGGGAGTAATGGAAATTGGGCGATAGCTAGCTGGACAAGAAGGATCAGCTGTGAGTTTCTTTAGAAGAGGATGCACAAAGGAGTGCTTCAGAGGGCAGGGGAATGATCCTGAGGCAAAGGAGTGGTTGCAACAATCAGCAAGGGCTGGAGCGAGGGTGTCAATGTGGTCCTTGATGGTTTTAGAGGAACAGGGATGAACCTGTTTTGACGAGGCTTTCATAGATCGTACTTGTCTAGCGACCTCATCAGGGGAGAAAAGAGGAAAGGACGAGAAGGATGGTGGGGGGGTGGCTAAAGGAGAGTCAGCAAGCACAGATGGAGAAGGGAGGGGAGGGTTGTGGGTGGAGAGGGTGGACAGGATGTCGTGGGTTTTTGAAATGAAGTGAGAGGCAAGGGCATTACAAAGAGCCTGGGAGGCAACAGGAGGGGTAGAGACTGCAGCAGGAATGGCCAGCTCCTTGCAGATTTTAAAGAGTTCGGCCGAGTTGTTAGATGCTGCAGAGACACGTGCTTGAATGTGGACTCTCTTCTTGGTGAGGACAGAGAGTCAGTATTGCCTTTGTAGCAGGCAACAGGCCAGTTTATCAGAGGATGAACAGGAAGTCCTCCATTTCCTCTCAGCCGCCCTACTCTTATGTTTAAGTGTAGCTAGGTCAGAGTCATACCAGGAATTGGACTTCAAACGGATCCTCATGACAGGGGCAAGAGCATCAAGCCTATTAGACATTGAAGAGTAGAGCAGAGACAGGGCTGTGTCAGGATGTGAGACAGCCAAAGGTGGAGGGGGGGAGAGAAAGTGGCAGCAAAACCCTCAACTGACACATGCTTCATGGGCCGGATGTCCGAGAAGGTAGGTGGCAGGGTTGGGGTAGGCTTGGCTTGGGGGGAAGAGAGAGAGAGATGAGAGGAGAGGAGGGAGTGATCGCTCCAGGAGAGAAGAGTGGTCAGAGGGATGGAGAGGGGGAGGTCAGAGGAGATCAAGACATTGAGTGTGTGCCCTGCAGAGTGAGTCGGGCCAGAGGGGAGGGTAGACAGGGAGAGGGAGTCGCAGAGGTCACGGAAGAGTACAGAGGAGGAGCAAGGAGAGTCTAAATGTATATTGAGGTCACCGAGGAGGAGGAGGAGTTGAGTGGTAGAGGCCAGGAGGAGAGGTCTGCCCACTCAGAGGGAAATGAGGTGATTTGACCAGGAGGCTGGTAGATGGTAACCACAGTAAGAGAATGGGTAGGTGAGAGAGAAAGCCTACAGACAAGGCATTCAAAAGAGGAGTAGGTAAGAGTGGGAATGATCAGGGCTACCCCCCACCGTACCGGGAGGATCCGGGTGCTGAGAGGATCTTGTAGCCATCAGGGAGAAGAGTGTCAAAGCTTGTGACAGAGCTGGCTGTGAACAATGTCTTAGTAAGACCAAGGACATCAAGGTCTACTTCTTCAAGGAGGTGGGATGTCAGAGGAGTGTTTGACAACAGAGCGAGAGTTGAGAGTGGCAATATGAAGAAGGTTGCCAGCCTTAAAGACCTTCCGGGAAGGGGTACAGATCAGAGGTATGCCCTGCGGAGGAGAAAGAGCCCTTGAAGGGGCAGAGGGGGAGGAGGAGCGAGAGGGCAAGGTAGCCAAGGGGGGAGAGGAGGGGACAGCAGGAGATGAGAGGAAATTGATGAGGCAAGGGAAGCGCCTATCAAAGAGGAGGAGATTGGCCTGAGGGCCTTGGACCATGACAGTGCCATTTAGGTAGACATTAATGATGACTTTAGAGGAGTCGAAGGAAGCCATGAGAACTTCCCAGAGAGTGCCACCATTAATGGGAGAGGAGGCGATAGGGCAGAGCACAGAGACCATATGAGGAGTCCATAGATCTGGCAAAGGAATGACAAAGAGGATGTCGGTGAGGGTCTGTCTGGTGGAAGCATTGCAGTAGGTGTCAGCGATAGGAAGTCCAGGGTTAGAGGCCAAGATATCCTTTTTAAACTTCTTCCTACCAGACTTAGTGAGAAGGGAAGGATAGTCAATGGAGAAGCAGTTGGAAAAGATAGGAGAAACAGAAAGCGCCATTGGGGTGGAAGCGAGGAGAGGATGGAGATACTGTGGGGGGCTAAGGCAGGTAGGTGTGGGACAAAAGAGAGTGATGAGGTCACTGGGCTGGCAAGTTACAGAGAAGAAACAGTATACAAGAAAAATACAGAGAATTTTGCAATGGGCAGCAAGATTTGACTTTTTAGCACAAAGCAAAAACAGCAAGATTTAACTTTTTAGAACAAAGCAAAAACAAAGCAAAAACAGCAAGATTTGACTTTTCAATCTTGGAATAGGATGTTAGCAAAGGGTTTTAGGAAGCACTGCACATCAGGATGACAACATGGGAGTAACAAGCAGAAAGAACAGTGATAGTCAAAGGCGGTAGGAGTGAGTCCATAAGGAGGAAACTAACCCATAGTTCTGGAGGAGGCAAAGGCAGTCCGGATTTCTTAGAGGAGTGAGGTGGCAGGATCATTGCGGTTAAGGTGCAGGGAGGACCCCAATTAGCGTTCTGGAAGCGGACAGGGAGCAGACAGGGGCCTTTGAAGTGGGCTTTGCTGAGAGGGCCGGCTGAAGCCTGCCGGTCCTTGATTGGATTGAAGAAAAACAGGCAATAGTGGGAAAAAACTTGTGCTTTCAAAACAGCAAGGCAGCTACAGATATTAAAAGCTCAAAAAATGACAGCATGATGAAAATGCCAAATAAAACAGTCCTTTCCAACAATTTTATGCAAATTTCATTTTTTCTTTTTATTCTCATTTTTTTCTTCCAATTTCGATTTTTCAGTTTCAATAATTCCCATTGAGGTGCAGTAATGCACAGAAAGTGCACCTACTTAATGGAATGGTCAGCAGCCAGGCACAAACTTCACATGTGCAGGAAAACAACAGATGGCCAGGAGGGTGGAAACAGGACCTCACTCTCAGTGAGAAGCAGATGAAAGAAACCAGTTACAGCCAGTGGGCCTTGCTGAGAGGGCTGGCTGAATCATGCCAGTCCCTGATTGGATGGAAGAAAACACTCAGCAACCAATGGGAGTGCAGCACAGGGAGAGGTGGTTCAGCATATCCTGCTTACACAACAAAGAAAACCACGGCGGGCATCTTGGAAGGGTCAAAAAACAGTCAAATAAGCAGGCAATAGTGGATAAAAACTTGTGCTTTCAAAATAGCAAGGCAGCTCCAGGTATTAAAAAGCTCAAAAAATGGCGGCATGATGAAAATGTTCAAATAAAACAGTCCTTTCCAACAATTATATGCAAAAGAGCTTCCTCACGTACATACCTGTCATCACATCTCCTTATGGTGATACCATGAAGCTCAATAGTAGTCATGTATGCAGCATCAGATGGATGAAAGGAAACTTCATACATGCTTGGCACGTGACTGATTTGCCGCCATCACTACCAGTCTTGCCAGCAATGAACTCTATTATTGTAAAGTAACCAACCTCAATGATACTCATGTACGCAGTCACAGAAAGGTGATGGCATATCAATAACATTATAAGCCACTGCCCCAGTCATATAGGACTTTCAGAAGCAAATGTCTGTCTTATGCTCACCAAATTGCAATAGTATGCGCATCAACAGCAGCTATTTCACCAAACTCTGAATTATGAAAATATGAAACTGATTCGGACTTGTGACTTGGAGTTTGCAAATAGATCTCTTTCTCAGGTGCATGAACCCAAAACTATTGGCTTGCTTTAATGTGCTGTGTTTTCTACCAATATTCACTATATTTGCTTTTGTTGTCACCAGTGGTCGAAGTGAGTGGGAACGGTCGGGAGCGGTGTTCCACTACTTTTATTTTTTACTGTTAACATCGCCACTACTTTTTGCAATCATTTTCACCATTGCGTAACTGTTCTTTGTGAAATTAAAGCACACTTCTCTATTTTACCACGAGATATCAGTTATAGCTAAATTGAAATCTGTTTCAACTCAATTGGCTGTCAACCAGCATGACTGCAACCCTTGACAAATAGGTTGCACGTTGCTTCCTTCCTTCCTACTGGAGTCACAGTTCCATTACTTTTTTGGTACATTTCTATCACTGGTTGTCACGCTATCCAGTCTCACTGAAATTCTACTTTGCCTGCCTGCAGCTTTTCGTCCCTTTCCAGTAATCTTTTTGTTTTAGCTCTGAATCTGCCACAATCAACTGGAACCGGTCCACAGCTCCTGGACATGCAGTTGGAAATGAGCAGCTCTGGAGAGACGTTCCTGCAGATTCGGCCAGTATAAACTTTTCAAACCTACAGAAAACCTTTCCGGAAGTCTATGAACCACTTACATGGTCCTCCCACCCCCCCCCCACCCCCCCCCCGGGGGTTCATACAAAACACTAGTAGAACATGTCATCTGGTGATGGTGTGTGTATCCATCTATTTGATGAATCCGCGTGCAGCCTTCTAGGGCTTCAATGTAGAACAGTAGTGTTGCTACCACACCTTTGACTGATGTGTCCATTTTTATTTCAATAAAAGATGCCATTTAAATAATAATATCACCACTCTGAACAAGCACAGTTTAATTTGATGCAGAAAGGCAGTCACTTTTGTGCAACACTGGAGTACAACTTCAGCGTAGAGGCTATGCAAAGTAAATGTGTTACACTTAAAACTGCAATACAACACAATCAAGCATCTCCAAAATATTCGAATACAAATATCCTACCAAAAATACCGATTTCCTTTTGGCACCCCCATTACTGATTATCATATTTCAATTATAGTGTTCACTAAATAGAACTTGCGAGTAGTGGTACTGATTTCTGATTTTTTTAAAAAACATGTTTTCCCGACAGCATATTCGTCTGAAAAACACAATAACTGGAATGTTAGTGAAGAATGCATTAACTTTCCCGGAGAACGAACGTGTGCCCACTGTTTAAGCGTGCATAGCTGCAAACACGGTTATCCTAGAATGAGGAGTACAAGGGTGATGCCAACAGAGACGAGAGTAAGCCTGGTCAAAAATATATAATCACAGGTGTTTTCAAATGGGCAAGGCTGCCTGCAGATGTGTTTTTCTGAAGGATTAGCTACCACAGGGGTTGTAATATGGCGTTCTCTCTAAAAGGAGTGTAAGTGCTTTAGATCCGTGCCACTCGGAACAGGACATATGGCCAGGTGTTCCACCTAACTGTGTAATTTTCAGCCTCCGAAAGCTTTTCTCATTTTTGCCCCATGGAGTTTATACTGTTTTTTTTTAAATAAAACTATGAAAGTCAAGAGAAATTATTGAAGGTATGCGGGACAAGAACAAAACAAAGCTGTTGCAGATGTGTCCTGGTTGTCAGAAAATCCGGAATAGCGATCCTGAACTATGCGGAACTGGGTCCAGGGGCTGGCAAGGAATAACTGGCTTGGGACTAGATTTCTGTTTCCCTTCCCTCCTGTACCCAACCATGTTGTCCTCTTGATCATTACCAGATGGCTTCTTCATGGTATTCAAATATAATGCACGTGTAGGCTAAACTCCCGATTTAGGGCCTGATTCATGGAGCGTTTTCTTATGGGATGGCACCGTTATAAAACGCTTCTGTGAATCAGGACCCGAATGTCGTTTGCCTATCACTCAGAGGATGTCGATCTTTAAGGGGCATTCTCCACAAATACAAGGCCATATTACAAATCGTTTCCTGACCACAATAATAGCACTTTCTGATGACAATGTCATGTTTTTACAAAGGAGGCACCAAGAAAAAGCCTGGGTGAATACCTTTGGGCGAATCATCTGATTTTTACTTTATCCCGGCTCCGTCGTACTTCTGGGAGATTCAGATGACAGACTCGGGTTAAGTTTATGAAAATTCATGCCGATGAAATATTGCTGTAAACACTGGGTTGAAGAGGCCAGAACTTTCCTTCCAGCACATGTTGAGAGCACCCTAAGTTTGAAGCTAATGGAATGAGTCTGATGTTCAGAACCTTTCCTGCCAGGAATGCTTGAAGAAGGCCAAGTGTCTAACTGACCAATGTCCTGCACCTGGCTGTTTTTTTAAATGTAGAAAACATATATGCATGCTATGTGTTTTTTATCCATATGCCATGTAGTTTTTTTTCACCGGTACAGAGCTCCTAGCACTGCAATGCTAGGGCACTCTAGAGGAAGCATGAATAATGCTTGACATGTGACTGACTCTGCCTCAGACCTACTGGCCATTCTGAAGCCATTGACCAGCACCCATGCACTTCTCCTAAAATGAAATAAATAATCTCACTAGTCCGCGTTGAAGCAAATTCAGCAGGGTGAAACCTCACGTACCCCTAATATATAAAGGACTCTTCTCCAGCCCACTAGGCCTTTCAGGGGTCCATGGCTGTTACACATTCCCTTTCTTTTCACGACTATAAATACATGAACCTATTTGGTATGTATACATTATTATTTTTGTTTGTATCTGGTCGCAGAGCTCTGTTAATCTGACTGATGACACTGTGATTACCTCCTTTTCGAATGATTTTTGTACGTAATGGTCAGCCCTGAAGAGGGATCTAGTCTCCGAAGTACACTGGCTATGAGCCTTTCCATCAAGGAAGCTGTCAAGTATCAACATATTCCATTAAATATAATTTTGCACTAATAATTGAAATAATAATTGAAAATATTGGATACAAGTTTTTACTAATTTAGAGAAAAAGGACCATTTGAATGGCACATTACTTAATAGTTTGAAATATTTACGGCAGCTTTTTTCTTAAAGAGCAGCCTGAGAGCATCTGGTTTACTAGGTAGTTACACCCAGTGTGTTTCTGTTACAAATTCCCCACCATATATTACAAACCTCAATAATGCAGACTGCGTCAACCTCTGAATGGTGAAAGGAGTCCCATGCATGCTTGATATGTCACTGACATACAATTCCCACTTCAAAATTATTAATTTGATCTACTTCAGAAGTCTGAAAGGCTGCATTCTGCGTACACAGATTCAATCCTGGGACCTGCAGGTTGCACCTAGATCTCTGCAGTAGGTGCATTCATCTGCCGAGATATCGCATTGCCCAATCTAACATGCTGTCCTGCTTGGATAACATTCACAAATGCACATGACTTCATTTCCTATTGCTAACCCCACTACCCAGACTCACCTAACAGCTACATGTCCCCTAACCTTTCTCTCCCTTCCTGAAGGCTTTTCATTTATTTTTGGGATGCCTTTTTCCCATGAATCAGCCCGAACCTGCCAAAACATTCCCAAACCTTCCAGAAAAAGTCTCGCTCCGAACGGAGGTTAGGGCAGATTCTGACGGCAACAATATTCCATGTGAATGTATCCAGATCCTACAGGAGACTCTTGGGAGACCGCAAACACTGTTGAGAAAGTTTAGCCAAGTGTAATCAAACCACCTTCTGTACAGTGGAATAGAGTACATTTGCACCTTGAAGGGCACACAGAATGCTTGCCACCCATTTCGAACAGAGCAGGAAGTGTACCAGGCATGCTTTAATAGACCATGCCAATCAGACCAGGGGCCTCAATGGCAATATCCAACGCTCAACCCTCCCCTGGGTTGGGAACACAGGGAATCATTTCTTTGTTACATATTGTCATGCTGCAATTACACCAGTGTCACATATGATTTCTACAAACGGCAACCTAACCCACAATGAGGTGTGCAAGTGACTGTTCTAAAATTTCAGTTTGTTATATTGATTTGTTTGTACCAGTCAGGATTGTCTGGTCCTTATCTTGTTATACCTAGTTTTATAGTTCTCATTTATTTGTTGGGTTCTTATTATTTTGTTTTATTTTATTTTATTTTGTTGTGTTAATTTCTTTATAGCCACTCCAGCAACTAGAAGATTTTTCAAATCAATGTATGTTTTTACCTCAGTTATGCTGTGTGTCTCAACTCTCCACCTAAGAAGTGCTGCACAAGGTGTTCCATTCTTCATTTGGGTGTTGTGCTTCCTTCCTCACACTTACTGTATATTTTACATCCCGTCTTTTCTCTGAAGCCACACACATGGCAAATTGATATGGGACAGTCTAGTGTTCAGACCATACATAGGGGTATCCATCTATATCCCCCGCCTGCTGCAGTTAGTCCACTGCTGTCAATTGGCTGCCTTGTCTCAGTGGTAAGTTTAGTAGCCCTTAAATTCCCCTTTCTATAGCCTGTTGTCCACACTGAGCATCTTGGATGTTTTTCAATCTCCGTACCACATTCCCATATCTTAGTTCTATTAAATCTTCTGATCTCCATTTGGTTGGGAAACACAGTAAATAATGTCCATCTTGCTTATTGCAATTACACCAGTGTCACACATATTTTCTACAAACTCACACATCCTTCAATCGAATATCAATCAGATCTTGGTAAAAGACTCTCACTATTAGACTCTTGGATGACCGCCAACTGACAGAAATGATAATCGACAAAAATCGAAGCCATAATTTGCAGCTCCTAAACATGACACCCCACAAATATTGCCCGGCTGGAAGGAAGAATTAGGAGAAGGTTCTCGACTTGAAAGTCAAAGACCTTGATTTTCTCATGGACTCTTGAACCACAACTTAAAAGAATAGTCAGAATCATTTGGTTCACCAAAGAACCGTTTATAGAATCATGCCATACTTGTGTATCGCACAAGGAATCCTGGCAGATATCACCCTAGTAATCTCAAGACAGGACTATGCCAACAACCTTTATGTAGACGTCTCGGCCTATCTGCTGAACAGAGTACAACATCCAGCAGCCAGACCCCCCAAATACTGTAAAGATGGGAATGCCTCACCATGGCACTCCAGACAGTCCATTGGCTCTAAATCAAACTCCAGATCCAGTTTAAATCCCTGTACATCACCCAATGAGACTTTCAGGACAGGGCCACTTATGCCATCAGAAATATATTTACCCGATACATACTTGGCAGGATGCCTCGATCCAGTAACACAGTTCTACTAACAGTCCCATGTTTTTAAAGGGTACACCAATGAGGAGCTTCCCTCTCAGTTCCTAGTGCAACCAACATATAGAAATCCATACTCAGGCAGCTCTGCACGCCAGACAACCACCTGATCTTCTAAAAATCCCTAAACACCTAGCTGTTCAGCAGGCTGCAAGATAGAAAACAGTTCAGATATGTGTAGGAGAAATCCTTCTAGTTGCTCATTTACCTCTAGGTGCACACCAAAATGAACTAGATACAATAATGACTATTGCACACTTTCACAGTTAGCCACTTCTATACAGATATTCAGTTTCATCAGCTAGAAAACCACACTCTGCATCAGTAAGTATGTTTACATTGGGCACATATATGAGTCTTTGCTCTAACCTAGAGAAAGCCTAAATGGTATTAGTGATGAAGGCAATACAATATGATGACAGTTTTAACCCCTGGTTAAGCCCCTACCCTAACGTTAGATTGGTAGTAAGATCATGAAATAATGATCCTTATGCAGAGGAGAACAGACCCATGTAATACTTTGGATTCCGGCTATTCCATTCGTCCTTTCTTACCTCAAGAAGGGAGAATGTTTTCCCTTCTGTATCCACTTTGAAACCTGAATGACAAAGCAGAATGCCGCCACCATCTTGGAGTTAACCAACACTGGAAATGAGGACATAACAAGGCAAGGTCACTAACCAGTGACCTAGAAATACCAGGGGCTTTCCTTCAAGAAATAAGAAAATAGGATTCCACTGCTGACTACCAGGAGGACATGCAATCCACCCCTGTGAATATAAATACATAGGATCGCACCCTGCTTTGGAATGAATGCAGTGGTACTCTATACCTGCCTTCATAACACAGTAAGGCAGCCCACACAACTAAAGCAGATCAAAGTCTAGATTATGTACTGTACTTTGCATACATAAGACTACGTACACACATATATGTGTTGATATTACATAACAGTGTTAAAATTGTTTCACCGTAAAAATAAACTATCTTAAATGTGTGCTATCCGAAAACAACAGAAGATAATGTGGACTCTGCTATAGGATCTATAGGGTATTTAAGACTCTTTTAAATTCAAGGTAACTGTTAACTTGCCTAGAGGAAGCCATTTCATTGGTGTAATAAAAAGGCATGTGCACCATTGTTGGCTGATAAGGTTGTTTTCAAAACTTAGGATTTGACTTATGTGTAGCCAAATCCATGGTATGGATGTCACAACTGCATATGTATTAATATTCACATAACAATTACACAATTAAAGCAAGTTTTCCTTGTAAGAAACCAATGGGCATTGAGCGCACAATTTTGGGGCGATATTCATGTTTTATATACTTTGTAACCTTGCCAATTAGAATACCCTGCAGAAGGGGGTCCTGCTTGATTGTTGACCTATTTATACTCACCCCCCCCTTAAGCCGTCCCTAAGCCTCTTGGAATACCTCTCGGAAAGGTTGTCTCGCCCTTGTCTCGCCAGCACCCTTTCTGCAGCTAGGAACTTCTCGGCCTAGCTCTGTCAGGACACAGCCTTAAGAATTCCCTGCGCCGTTCTCTCTGCCAGCTTCCAAAAGAGAGTGGATAATCACAACCACCACCAGCCCAAGAACCCGGCCTTTCGCACTATACCAGTTTCAAACCGAAATTTCAAAAACAAAAGCTTAATATACGGGAGTACCAAAATTAATGAGCCAGTCCCAAGTTTTCTCACTCCATACAATCAGAGACAGCAGCGCCAGTCTACCCAAAGGCCCAAAGGTTTTCAGTTCTCTCTGGCAAAGAACCCAGCCAATGTATCTCAAATCAAAGTCCAAAAATGAATTCCCCTCGTGTCTTCTCCAAGCATCTTTTAAAACCTTTTCCCAAAACTGCCTGTTCAAATGGATCCGTATGTATTGTTCAACATTTTCCATCCTATTCCGTGATGTCACCTGTCATCCCATCATAATTTTCCAGCCTCTTTCACAATGTCACCTCTTACCACATCATATGCCAGAACCTTCTAGCACCTCTCTGACTCAACTCAGCATGTTGTTCATCACCCCATCCTGAGGCCGTAGAAATAGGCAACATCTTACTCTCCTATGTCCTTCCTGCATTCAACTTTGTATGAACAATAAATATGATCTCTTCATGGGCCATGACACTGTAACATTGTGAATCCTGAACCTTGCCTGCTGGTAAGCTTTCAATTTTGCATTACTTTCTGAAACTGGAAATGATTAATGATAGTGTCTGTGCGCCCGATGCAATATTAGTACACTGAGATCCTGTGGCCTAACAAATCTAGCCCAATCAATTCACCCCTGTGCTAAGTGCTAGTAACCAATGTCACCCCCTTGTTCTCCCCACTACTAAATGATGGTAACCCATATACTACACTACACACAGAATATGCTGCACACATTCTTTAGCTCATAACCTCCCCTAGATACTCTCATCCAGGATGCTGGCACTAATCCGATTAGACTTGACCATTAATACTTTGCTGTGGACCTCAGGCATCAAGACATGTTCATTAAGCACACACCATCATTTCATACCTTACTACTTGCAAGAGAATGAATGAATCCAACTTATTTGCAAGTAGAACCTTCCATCCATTTACGTTACCCCAGTCCAGAACTTCTCATAACAATGACATACAGACATAAAGACTCTGCAACACATGTATAGAAATCATGCAAAGAAGGATAACTAGAATATGCCTGAAATCTCACTCTTTATAATGGCCAACCCAGGGACATCCTCAGTCCAGGATCCCTCCCTCACTATAATGCTCACAATTCTTCAACCTTACATGATACACACTGCTCTACCACACAAATTCCAACGAAACACCTGCTAGCACCCTCAGCACGCTCCATCTAACTGAGCTCAGATGTCCTGAACTCTGCCTAATTATGCACTACCTTTTCATCCTCCACGCAGAAACCGCCCAGGATCCCACACCCCTCCATGCTCTCTGGAATGTTAGTCAAGATGGATATTAACACCTGGGGATTCCCTGTGGACACAAATAGCACAGGTGCTATTACCAGGTATCACCTGGAAACATACCGACACAAAGAAGGTGTTCCTTGTTCTTCTAATCTGCACCCATCATTTCTTCAGGTTCTACAACTTTTCTTTTCCTCTATTCCCACAAATAACACGTTGTACCTTGTCTGCCATACCCTAGCAACAACAGGCTGCAAAATGACAGAGGCTGTGCCATTCAAGACATTTTTTCTTAATTTTATTCACATGCCATTACATTTTTTGATTGAGCACCAGCCATCGATTGCCAGTTTTGTCCAGGGTTTTTAGTCAGTGCTTATCCTTTGATTGAGACATGCCTCACCTTGAACTTGCACCGCATTTGTGAATTTACCCTTAACAGTTATACAGCTGTTCATGTGGACTACCACCCTCCCTCCTCCTGGGGTCGAGGAGTGAGGGATGACATCGGTAGTAAAGAGTTGTCATCAGTTTCTTTACTCTCTCCTTTGTGCATGATTTCCCATATCACTGCGCTTTAAGTGCAGAATTTTTATAGTTTATCACCCTGTTTTCAGGGTGCCTTTTAACCGTGACCATTTCACCACAATGGTGGCAGATATATCTTTTAACCTTCCACTGGTGGGCAATTTCAACAGATGGGACACAGGTCCGTCACCACCTGCTGTGTTGTTTCTAAGGTCCTGCACATAACAAATATCATTTAAGTAAATGTATTCCCGTTATCCTCATGAATGATTATCTTTGCTTCAACTGACCCCTCTTGTTTGTTATCTAGGTGGCTTGGCTCAGCTGTGCACTGTTATGGTCATCTTAAGGCTTCCACTCTTGCTGTTCTTTTCATTTGGCTCTTGGATTTCAAATGCTCTGTGACCCGCTAGTATGGACAAAAGAAACTCTGACTTCGCCCTAAAACAACTGTCTTGGATCTAAAACCCATTGATGAAGGGTGCTGAAATTAGCTTCTACACTATTAGGATTAGAGTGGTCAACAACATCAATAATGAGTTCTTTAACACTGTTGTGCAGCTCCTCAACCTAGAGCTCAGTGCCTCCCTCAAAGGCTCCACGAGGAACAGTCGTTTCAATAACGTTATGAAACTTCTCCCCATTGTAGAATAACCATTTCCACCAATTTGGGGAGCTCTTCTGGTGGTTGAACAGGCTATGATATGATATTTATTTTGCACCTACACACAAGTGTTTCAAGGCACAGGCCATGCATTCTTTTCGTATTCCTTTGGTCTCATCTCAGTAGATTTCCAAAGCAGTGGCTGAACCCCTACTTTCCAATGCTAAGTTAAGCTCTGCCCTTGTCTCTTATATGCCAGGTGAATATATGAAGTGGTGCCTGTTTGCCCTTGAGTTGTTTGAATGCATGTTAGCATTATTTGGTTTCACCCCTCAGCCCCACTGGCTCACACCCTCACATATAAAAAACAATATATCATTCTTAGCCAGGCAATACTGCACATTCAAGGCGATATTTGATGTATTGCATCAAACACACTCCAGAACTATTTCTCTTAGCAGTGGCAGCCATGACACTTTTGCGGGCTCTACTGAAAGACATGATCCAATCATTCTCCCCACATGGATAGTGAAAATATTCGGACATCAGGTGTGACCTCTGCTACCAAACTAAACCTGCGTAGTGAATGTGCACAAGGCTCTCTTTATAACTTTTTCACATGGTATAAGAACCGTGACTAAGCGAATAGCTACTGCAGTACATCAGCAATGAGAATCTTCACAGACCTGACAAGTAAATATTTAATTGATAAGCTTTTGCAAATAAAGTGAAATGATACACTTGAGATGCATTTATATGTAATATGTTAAAAATGAAACATTTTAATGAGCATTCAAGTAATTTTTATTTCATGTTTTGCAGGAACATCAAGCCAGTCTTGAATGAAATATCTACTGCACGTTCAGTTTAATTGGAATATTATTGCCCTTAGGGATATCAATATTTCATCGAAAAACAACATATATAAAATTGTGTAGGTAATATTGCTCTCACTCTAGCTAATAATATCCGTAAAACAACATAACATAAAACAACAGAAGTACTTCAAATGCAGTTAATGGGCCTCATTACGAGGTTAGCGGTAACCCGCCGGTGCTACCCGCGGGTTGCCGCCATCCTCGTAACACCATTACCACCGCCTGACATCCCAGTTCCACTGGGATGTTACAAGTGTCGGCAGACTGGGATGTCAAGCGAAGGAAATGACAAGTCCCCATTCTCGTGGAGTCCCAAGAAAATGCTGGTAGGGGCCAGAATTCCCAGCAGATCAGACCTCCCGGGGGATATGTGGCCAGACCTCCATTGTCGGAGTATGGTAGTCCTGAAAGGGTACCGCTACTTTGCTACCGTCACCCTTGTTTCTGGACCACCATACTTGTAATGAGGCCCAATGATTTATATATCCAATTTAGTATATGAGGGATACTGACAGTAACCTAGGTGAAAGGAAAAATGGATGGATATTACACGTCCAAGGCAACCACTAATAGCCAACTGATAGAGATAGGCTACATAGAAAAAACAACATGAATGAAACATAGTGTGGAACGTTTAATCATCAAGAATCGAGATGATTGAAGATGATCTGCATCTACCAAAGCTAATCTACCACAGCATATGAAAGAAGTGATCTGAAAAGCCTCTTCAAGCAATTTGCTCTGATTCTAAATTCTGACTGACCATATTGAGAATATTCTGCAGATCACCTAGTAAACACATTGGTAGCACGGACTAAGGTGTATGGTGCAATATTATCTGTGTGGACAATCCATAGAGATAAAGAAAGGGATAAACTGAGTCACAAGAGCCAGAGAAAGATAATATGCAAATGGGGTATTTGCCATTTACAAAGCATTGCAAATGCATCTTCAGTGTCTAATTTACGCTCTGTGTCTGCCCATAGGTCTGTGGGTGATAGCTAGATGAGAGGGCAGGTTCAATATCCAGACAGGGGTGGACTGGCCTACAGGACGCTCTGGAGATTTACCGATAGGCCTCTGCATCATGGGCCTCTTTTGTGTGGTATTTCTACATTTTCTCATAGCCACTTTGAACATTATTTCCACAACCTCTTTTGGTTCCCAGTTCGCCCATGTACACAGACCCCAAAACAAACAAATATAATTCAGCCTCGATCAGGGATAAACATATCAGAAAAACAGTTGATAAATCTAAGATGCAAAATATAAGGAAATACCTGAGCAGCCAGTAAAAACTCTAAAGGGAAAACAGGCATAATCTTAAAAAAAGATTTCCAATTTGAGCAATATTACTCTACAACCTTCAGATAATACATGCCTCCCAATGAAACAAATGATATTGTTGAGCCATCAACCCTGCCAGTAACTGATGATACAATTTCCACTGGGCACATAATGTATTGTATTGCATTGTTATTTTGTATTGTGTTTACCAGAACATACAGATCATTAACCAAACCAAAAAGTAAAAGAAAACATGCCCAGTCACATACCAGTTATCATTCTGGGAAAGCAGAAACTCTCAGCACAGCATTATCAACACATGGAATGAGCACAGAGGGAGTACTGGCCTCCAGGATGGCAGCCAGGCCAGTTATAGACTACAAAAGACACAGATAACATCACAAAGCTACCGAATACCAGCTGTCATCCAATGACCACAAACATAAGCAGACCCTCAGTAAAAGGCCTACCCGATGCAGGTCAGAGTATAAATACAGCCAGCCCAGGCCCTGGAACGTGGATTGTTGAAGCAGGTTGTGTCTGGTTGTTAGCAGTTTTTGAAGCATGATACATGGACTGTAATGGAGTGGACCCTGTTGCGGGTGATAGTGGGAGAAGAATGCCGGAGGGATGTGATCAAAACACTTGGAGAAGGTGGTTATACCAGAATATGATTATACGAGTTAGGAGGAGTTGGTGAAGAGTGGTAGTAAGAGTCAGGCGCAGGTGGTTAAATCAGGAGGAGGTGGTATCATCAGTAGGAGATGGAGACGGGCAAGCAAAGTTCATGATAACAGGTGACCCTAAGGTGGAAGTGGTAGCAACTGAAAGTGATGGTGGTGTAAACAGCAAGATTACAAAGGAATGAGGATGGTGCAATTGACCCCAGGAAATAGGCAGAGATGGGCAGAGATATGAGACCGAGACAGTCAGCTCAAAGTAGTGAGAAACGTAGAATAAGACATTATCACGGCTATGGGTAGGAGGGTGGATGAGGTTCGCTGGGAGTACAGAGTGCTAGCAACGGGTTCTGACTCCACTTCCTACACCCAGTGATGGTGACAAAAAGGTGTATACCCGAGGGACTTCAAGGAGCTATGTTGAACTCTGACCTGTGCAGAATGCTTATCATTAGAAACCTGATGGTATCTGACCCAGGAAATGCTACATCTAGCTAGTCGATGATAAATGGCAGCCACCTGGGACAAGAGGGTGAGAGATTTTGCTGGACATTTCGGATCTACGTGATTTATCCGCGGCTGATTTTCCCGTGACGGAAATGTTTGCATGGTAAATGTACGCATTACAAAATGTTCGTACATTTCCCATGTGAAGATTTACATCACAAATCACGCAGATTTCCTCACTCACACCCTCACTCACACCCCCACCACACCCCCACACCCTACTTACCTTTCCTTTAGACGCGATGTGTCCCCGCAGCGCCAGTTCCCTTTCAATTCCGTGATCGGGTACTGGTGCCGCAGGGTCTGTAATTAGAGTGAATACTTTGTTACAGAATGGTTGTATGCAGGTGTAAGCACGTTTTCAAAGTTTTTCGAAAGTCTCTGCATGCTGCGCATATTTAAAAGCAAACTACAGTGATATATTACAACGAAGTCAATTGAAAACAATAACAGAGTTACCTACATGCAAACGTTTAAAGGAAAACTAATGTTCAAACAGTATAGCTGTGTATTTTTCAATACTGCACTGAAAGAAAACCATTACTTATGAAGATGCTAAAAGAAATTAAGCTTTTCCACCTAACTAAATACACTGGGCTTCATTACGAGTCTGGCGGTAACCGTGGCGGTTAAACCACCTGGTTACCGCCGGACTCTTATTACCATTCCGCCTTCGTGACTCCCGGAATTACCAGGGCATTACAGCCCTGGTGTCCCGGGAATTCCAGAGGCGGAATTTGGTAAATCCCCATTCCCATTGAGTCCAATAGGACTCAATGGGAATGGGGAAGTGGAAACACCAGCACCATCTTGTGATGGTGTTGGTGTTTCCACGTCCGCCTGCAGGCGGGAGGTGTTCAACCCGCCAGGTCAGACCTGGCGGGAAGATCACCTCCCGCCTGCAGGACTCGGGATCGGGCGGCCACTGTTAATTCCGGACCGCCCGACCTGTAATGAGGCCCACTGTGTGCCAATTCTTAAAGTTAATTAAATTTACATTGCAAGCAGCATTGACATATATTATTTCTACAGAACAATTAAGTGTTTCTTCAAAGAAACCAACGTTCAATTAACTCTAAAGTGGGTACACGTTTCACAAGACCAGCAAATCCAATGTGTATTTCAACCCAAGGTGAATGGAACTCTGTGAAATGAACTTTAAAAGGTGAATTTAACGGAACTGCCATTTTCAACTTAAACATGTTGTGATGGAAAGAGCAGATATATGCAGAGGGTGCAAGTGTGGCACAGAACATTAAAACAATTGGTTAACACCATAATATTAAAACCTCACTGAAATGATATCTTGAGGAAGGAATCCCTGAGGTTGGAGCTACTTGTTTTCTTGGGCACAGAGCCTCAGGATATTTTGTTCTTTGAGCTGTGTTCTGAAACTTGGGGAAGGGAACCCAGAGTATTGGTCAATCCTTTATTGATTTGGAACTCAAGGCAATCCTAAGACTTTTGTTAGAACTGCTTTGGATTTAGGGAAGGGAGCTGGGAGCTGGAACAAGCTCCAAAATGTATGCTGAACACTATTTAGTTTGTTGCTCACATGCCTAACTGTTGTATAAGATTAGATGTGAGGGCAAGTGTAGGTTTTGAACACAGACAGATTCCTTAGTTGTACTTATGGACTTTGACTTTACTTAGTTTTGGTTTGGTAGGGAAATCCCACCATAGTATAAGGCAATAAAGGTGTTTTTTCCATGCTGACATTTAAGTTAATAAAAGTGTTTGTTTTGAACTTTGAATCTGTTGTCTGTGTCTTACTCCAAGATCCCCTCACAGAGCTCATTTGGGGTTGAGAAAGGGAGGCGCATTGGAATATTCTGCCCATGCCCTGACCAGTGAAATAAACAGTGATTTTTACCATTTCTACAATAAAAACAGTTGAACCATCCGTCAGAGCCTGGGAGTTATTGATGCCATCCTTGACACAAGATGCAGGCCGTTCTGTGTTCCCTCCCCTTGGTTATCTAGCAGTAAGAGTTCCACACAGGTCCAAATCAGACTTGGCTCCTTGGAGAATCTCATGGAATCATCTCTCTGTCACCTCTGCTAGATATAAGCTACACGTAGACCATCTCAAGGTTTTCAAGTTAGATCCAGGAGTCCCTACAAACACTCTAAACTCACAAGGTCCCTTCACCAGCTCCAAACCTGCAGCCCTCAACAACTCATCTTCTACTTTCCCCTTCTACCCTGAGCTTTCTGTTTAGGTATTGCTTCTACCTTAGGCTGACCCACCTATCTGCAGCCCTCATCAACTCATCTTCTACTTTACCCTTCTACCCTGAGCTTTCTGTTTAGGTATTGCTTCTACCTTAGGCTGACCCACCTATCTGCAGCCCTCATCAACTCATCTTCTACTTTCCCCTTCTACCCTGAGCTTTCTGTTTAGGTATTGCTTCTACCTTAGGCTGACCCACCTATCTGCAGCCCTCATCAACTCATCTTCTAGTTTCCCCTTCTACCCTGAGCTTTCTGTTTAGGTATTGCTTCTACCTTAGGCTGACCCACCTATCTGCAGCCCTCATCAACTCATCTTCTACTTTCCCCTTCTACCCTGAGCTTTCTGTTTAGGTATTGCTTCTACCTTAGGCTGACCCACCTATCTGCAGCCCTCATCAACTCATCTTCTACTTTCCCCTTCTACCCTGAGCTTTCTGTTTAGGTATTGCTTCTACCTTAGGCTGACCCACCTATCTGCAGCCCTCATCAACTCATCTTCTACTTTCCCCTTCTACCCTGAGCTTTCTGTTTAGGTATTGCTTCTACCTTAGGCTGACCCACCTATCTGCAGCCCTCATCAACTCATCTTCTACTTTCCCCTTCTACCCTGAGCTTTCTGTTTAGGTATTGCTTCTACCTTAGGCTGACCCACCTATCTGCAGCCCTCATCAACTCATCTTCTACTTTCCCCTTCTACCCTGAGCTTTCTGTTTAGGTATTGCTTCTACCTTAGGCTGACCCACCTATCTGCAGCCCTCATCAACTCATCTTCTACTTTCCCCTTCTACCCTGAGCTTTCTGTTTAGGTATTGCTTCTACCTTAGGCTGACCCACCTATCTGTTCCTTTGTATTCTAGCTGTTTTTCCCTCCAACAGTTTCATATTTTACTGACTCCTCCTTAGGGTCACCACCTTTACCTGTTATCATGGCCTCCCCCTGCCTCTAAACTACCATAGTTCACACCCCAGATACGAACTTGCAGGACTGATGCAATTTTAACAGAGCTGGCCCATTCACGGTTTTGATTAATTACGCAAATCCATTTGATTTGTTCTTCAATTTTTCTTTTTTTAGGCATACAAATATAATCCAGCCACAAGGGAACTAGTGTACAACTTATTTTTAGAAAGATAAAAAACACAGAAAAGCGCACCAGTATATCACAGTAGGAAAGGGGGAGGGGAAATCAAATATAAATTATAGGCATTCTTTTCCAAGAATAGTCTTTTTGTCTAGGACAGTTACTAGTGAAATGTAGTAGAGCGTTCTTATCTGTGCTTTTATGGTATGGTCTGACCTTTAGTTCCCGATGTTGTGAAAGATTGTAATATACAAAACGTTGATATAATTTGTACTTATATTGGATGACATTGTACAATATTCAATACAGCCATATCTGGTTGACTGGTTTACACTGGCATATATTAATACTTATGTTTTTGTTTTTGATCATATTACTCGCAGATCTGATACAAAGAACAGAGTGACCTGAAGAATTGCTAAACAAAAAAGAAAGAGATTGCTATTTATATATTTTAGTAAAATTTGGTGCACAAGTGCATGTCACAAAACATGTTTGTTGCTTTGGTTAATATTTTACAGGGTGTTTTTTTTTCAAATTGGTTTAGTTATTTCTCCCGAGGAAGGGTCAGTATTGACAATGATTAAGAACCGAAACATGTTGATTATGTAATCAGCAACACAGATATTGGGGGTCATTACGAGTATGGCGGTAGGGGCTTAATGGCACCGTTATGGTTGGCTGTGCCGTTAAGCCCCTACTGCCATATTCTGAGGTCCCTTAGCGTGTCCCAGCAGGAACAGCTGGTCTGACCAGCCGTTCTTTGTGGGACCCGTTAAAGGACCTTGGAGCTAATAACAGGCCCGCAATTTGCGGGCCCGTTATGAGCGCCTTCCCCATTCCCATTGAGCCCTCTGGGGGCTCAATGGGAATGGGGAATGGTTTACTGAACGGGGGCTTACCTGGTCCGCATAGGTCGGAATGTCCCGGTAAGTCCCATTCATTGACACCGGACCCGGACCCGGGTTTGGATACAGCCATGGCACTAATAGCGCCATGGCTACCTCCAAACTCGTAATGACCCCATTGTGTTGCTTGAAGTGTGTCTAGTGAGAAGCTGTTTTTCGCAAAACGCCTTTGTTTGGTTCTTAAAAATCAATATAATTGTATTATATTTGGATATAAATATCTATACCTTATATTTTTTTACCCCTCCGTCCTTTTCTACTGTGACATATATGTGTGTTTTTGTACATGTTCTTTCTTTCTAAAACAAAGTTGTAGACTATTCCACTTCTGGCTGGTTTTATATTTGTATGCCTCAAAAAATTATATTTTTGAAGGAACAATAACATGTGTTTGTGTTATCAAAACTATGAATGGGCCAGCTCTGTTAAGATTGCATCAGGCCTGCAAGTTCTTATCTGGGGTTTGAACTATGGTAGTTTAGATGTTTAGACATTCCCAGGCCTTCACACCACAGTATATAAAAATATTCCTGAGTTCCTCCATTTCTATTTTTCATACTTCTCCTGTCTCTCACCAACTCCTCCTGATGTTACCACCACCTTCCTAATTGTTGGACAACATCCTGATATTACTACCACCTGCATCTCTTTATGAGCTCCTCCTGGATCCTTCTCCCCCTAAATATGTGGAAGTTGAGATTCCTTAATACAGGGTATTATTTTGGGGGGAAATGTAAATTGAATGCAGGCCAATATTATGAATGTTGATGACAAAGACTGTAGTTCTTCCTTGGTTACCCGTCTGCAATCAGCAGTCACATGGTCTGAATACAGGGATGGCTGATACGGAACTTCTTTTTCCAAGGTTGATAATGTGAAGTACTGTACATTGGGTAATAATAGCAGCAATTCTTACAGTGCTTAGAAGCACATGAATTCAAACATGAAACACTGCATAAAAACCTGATATTGTAACTATAATATGATTTTACGTTGCAAGGCTTTTGAACTGTGACCGGCACATCAGACACTGATATTTGCATGAGAGGATTCACATGCTGAACTATTTTACCCAGCAACACTTGAGCCTCATCAAGAAACTGAATACAAATGATCACTTAATGTAGCTAATTAGATCCATTGGAATCAAGTCTGCTGGTTTACAGGGAGGTAGCCGGAGGAATGGTTTATCCACAGTGGGAAGCGAGGAGGGGGTCGGAAAGGTGTTGTCATTTTCAGATATTCCTCACAGCTGGAATATAACACTCCAAGTCATACAGCGCTCATGAAGCAGGCCTAAGAAGACGGCAGCTCCTGGCCACCGGCTGTCACTGACTGTAGGAAAATGAAAATACAGCATCGCTGCACCTGTTCAACTGATGGTGAATGAAGGCAAAGTCATTACCGAGTGACAGGAGACGGAAAACCAAAGTCCACATCAGCAACTCACCCCAGCACCGGTGATTAATCTCACACTCCCACAGCCTGATGCACATTAACCAGATAATTAATAATTTCTTTAGGGACTCCAGCTCGGCAACTGCTTTATCAAGCTGCACAGCATTAGGAAGGAAACGCTGCATTTGTGATCAAACTGCTGGAACCAGGAACATTTGCGAAAGGAACAAGAACGCCATGATGCAATCTCCAAGACCTTGCAGCATGGAACGAATGCACAGAAGTTAGGACTAACAATGTTAATGTGTCAAAACAAATGTGCATATACCCGCTTCATTAAATTCGCATTTTATAAACCATACATGTTATGGTGAGTTGTTCATATTTTACAATGCCACGTGTGCAATGTTGCATTACTATCATTGCAATAATGTAGGTCTAGCCTATGCATTCTTTTAACAAGGCATACATGTATTTGCTTTCTACTGGAGGTGTGTAGTGCATTACACAAAGCACAGCTGGATAAAAATCAGAAAATTGGAGCATTCTAACGGTGGAAATTGACCAAATGCACTGCATAGGCTGAGCACTGACGGCTTCGGTTAGTCACTCTCGGTCCCCCTGCGGGGCGAGGGGAACCGATTGAGGACGCAACATCGCTGAGCCCTGGGTCATCGGACCTGGGGCTACCAAGTAAGTGGCTCCTGCAGTTCTCGTGGGAGTATGTCTTCTTTATAAGGGGGGTCGGCAACTGGTTGCTGGGGTGACCGGTTTGTTGCCTCCACGTAGATTGCAGGGCTCTGGCATGGTTGGCGCCGAGCATCTGTTTTCTCAGTGGCATTGGTTGCCATGGCACCCATTGACGCCGGTTTGCGCATGCCTCCTTAACCATTACACTATATTTGGGGGACGCAGGCTGGGTGTTTTGGTTGCCGGTAGCGTGTCCCCTGCTGACTCACTAGTGTAGTCCTCCTCGTCCACGCCTGAGTCATTTGCACCTGTAATGATGGGGAAGCATAAGAACGAAAGGAAGCACCTGAAACATGGGACCAGGAGGAGCATCTCAGGTCCTCCAACTGGAGGGGGTTGTGTGCCATTTATCGACCCCTGTTGACCTTCGCTCGGTCCATATAGGGCAGGGCTGTGTTGATCAGAACTGACAAAGGGGCTCGGGATCTGGGTCTCTCAATGCCTTGGCCTCAAAAATATCAGCAGATGGTGTACCTCCTATCAGGAGTTGGCGATGTCGAAGAGGGTCTTTTTGGAGAGCTGTCATAGGTTTGGCCCCTGAGTCTAAATCTCTTTGCCTCCCTGTATTTAACGAGGGTTCTGCAATTCCACTCTATGTTCCAGGTGGTGGGAGCATGGGGAGTGTATGCCCTGAATCTTCAATGGCCAAGGGGTCGTTTATATGCATTGCCTCCCATTCCCCTCATTCACTCAGTGATACAGCAGATCAGGGGTTGTAAGGTGACAGCCCTCTTGGCCCTCAAGGGGATGGGTTCCTTCTCTTCTGGATCTCCAGTGTGTGGACACTTGGAAGATTTGGAAATGGCCTTGCCCACTCAAAGCATGTCTTGGGAGCAACACCAGGAAAATGCAGTGGGCAGTTTGGTAATTGCGTGATCTAGGCTGACTGTGTAGGGTTTTTCAGTTCAGGTGATTGACACTAGCCTTCATGCCAAGCGATCATCTACCTTGAAAACCTATGAGAGACACTGGGGGAACTCCTTGGCATGGTGTAAGGAGTCCAATATCAGGCCCCTTCAGTGTTGTTTCTTTCTCTGTTTGAGTTTCTCCAGGAGGGGTTGCAGTGTACATTCTTCGCTCCCAGTGGGCCTCCATTAAGCCCGTCAACGGGAATCAGGAAGGCAAAATAGAGGGGGATTCCCTCATAGGAAAGTTCCTTGAAGGTTCTTATAATGGCCTCCGTCTATGGCATCTGCCGCTTGTACTGAAATTCAGACAGGTTCCCCCTTTTGTGTCTATTGGGGAAATTGACAAATGGCACCACATGCTCAAGACCACGTTCTTGATAGATATTACCCTGGCTCATAGGTTGAGGGAGGGGGGACCTTTATTGTGTCATACCTCTTATCTGTGGGTTCTCCCAGAAGCTATTGTCTTACGCTGTGACCGAGAATTTCTTCTAATAGTGTTGTAGGTGTTTCGCACATCTCAGGATCTGGTTCTCCCTGCCTTTTCTTCAGAATCCTCAATGCCCTTAAGAGGTGGCATTGCACTCTATTGATGGCCGCATGGAGGTTGTGCAGTACCTCTCTAGAACTGAGCAATTCAGGCAGACTGACCATCTTCTGTTGACTTTTGGGCCAGTGGGTGCTGATAGGAAGGCCTCTGTTTCCATCAGCCATTGGATCCAGACTGTCATTACCATGGAAAATATGTTGGTGGGATTGCCCATCCCAGAACATATCCAGAGTCGGTCCACTAGTGGGATGGCTGCATTCTGGGCAGACTCTCAGTGGATTTCTCTGCAAGAGATCTGCAGGGTGGCTACCTGGGCAGGTCAGAGCACGTATATGAGACACTACAGATATAATGTGCATAACCCCAGGGATGGTTCTTCTGGGGCGAAGGTCTGTAGGCATGGGTTGATTTGTTCTGGGGGAAAAGGTAGTGATGGGATGTTTCAGCAATTCTGTCTCATTGCGACCTCTCCCCATTGTCTATGCTTTCATACTCCTTAGAGGCGAGTACTGGGACAAGGAAGAGGGACGTGGAGGTAATGCTCCGATTACTTATTGGTAATCTTCATGACTCCTAGTCAAACTCATCCTCATCACAGTACTGACAACCCTCCGCTCCCACCCAGAGAGGGGAAGATTCCATGATCCAGTTTAGGAGATTAGTAACTGGGGATTATAGTTAAGTAGGAAGTATTATACCTACAAATAAAAAGAAAGTGCAAAGGGGTTCCTGGAGTGCAGGCAAGGCCTGAGAGGTCAGTACTGTGACAAGTAAAGAGTAGAATTAGGAGTAATGAAGATTTGTATTTGTATTTGTGTTTATTTTATTTGTATAGCGCAACCAGGCCCGAGGGCAACCGGGCGCATATCTTCAAACAATTACAAAAATGGCATGTATTCAGATAGTAATTACAAGAATGGCAAAGTTACAGTTATGGTTACAATCAGTCATTTGCGTGGGCAATGTGGTAGAGTACAAAGAGCAATGCAGATTTAATCAGGCATATAGAAGTCGCGGTGTTCAGTGTTCAAGAGGACAATTGGTCCTACCGGTAAGTAATCAGAGTATGACTGACACACATTCAGTAAAGAGGATGGAAGTTCACAAACACATATATGGCCCCCCAAGAAGTGCCTTGGACCAGGTGTCTACCATCCCCTATTTAGCACAAAAACACTGAGGGTGATTTCTGAAAACAAGCAAACTAATGGGTCACAACAGCAGAGTCAAATTTAAAAACTTACCTTGTGCAGAAGTCACCATCAAAACAAATTGTGTTTAAATCAAGATGATGTATGCAACGACTACACTGCACTGCCAAAGAGTGACAACATACATATATCTACACAGGATCAGCAATTCTTAGAAGCAGGACCAGAGTGAGAAGAAAATAATATTGCAAGGAAGGAATGTTCAACAACAAATAGGTAGAGCAGACTAATCAACGAACAGAGACTTAAAAACACTTCAGCAAGCAATGCAGAAGCCAGAAATGACCACTGAAAGAATTTGCACCTCGACCACACACATGGGATACAAGGTATAGCCTTAACCCAGCCATTGCCACAGTGCCTGCGGGCAAATGAACAGTGCACACTACAGGCACTACAAAGTACGAGCTCCCGTGAATGGGGATGGGACAAGGCATAACCATTGTCAGGCATGGTCACACAGGAGGCAGAGAGCATACCCCGCTTGGACATTTTAAAAGAGATCTGTTTCTAATAACTAAATTGACCACTAATGTCTACAGAGATTTCAATTTCAGAGGCCAGTACATTGATATCCTTCACATGTCTGCCAACAAACTTGGGCTGGGAGGCTGGTCTAGCTGATTTGCAGCCTGAGCTGATGTACGTTGTTCTCATTTTTGCTGGTTCGACACTCTGTCATATTTATGCTGTATTGTAAGGCACAGCAATATTGTTGTGTTTGTGTGCATGGTATTGTCGTATTTTGGATATTCATTTGTATCTGTCGTGGGAACAACCAGGCAGGGTGTATGGCTTAATGCAATCCTTCTTACATGCCTTGCCATTAAGCTCAATAAGATACATCAACAATGCCACTAAAACAGAGGCTGTGTGCCTTGGGCATCCCTGTCACAGGTTCAGTGAAGAAATACACTGGAGAGACTGTCTGAAGTTCCCCGCCGTTTGCCTGTAGGCCAATCTGGGAGATCACTTATGCTCTCAGACACGAAGTTGCCCTGCAAGCTCCACCAGGATATATACATCATTATACCAAAGATGCTGTATGATTAGAGGACTTATTTATCCATTGGATAATTGACCCACGTTGACATTGATATACCACACATGTCCCGATGTTATTGTTTCATATGTAAGTACAACACACCAGTAAAATATCAACTGCCAGCTAGTTAATCCTACCCGTCACTGTGTAGTGAAAGAAGTTCCTAAGATTTGGTCTTGAAGATGCAACACAGCAGGTCATTCTCGTGGCAAAATACATGAGAAGACAGAGATATAAGAAGTGAAAACTCCTGTATAAAGGAACAAGGAAATGCCCACCCAATGCACAGGCACAAGTAGCACCACATATGAAAATAGTCAATGTTGTTATACAATATGTTTGACATTTGTTATCCACTGTGGGCATGGATGATGGCCCTAATACAACACCAGATGAGCTACAACAGATCCCATGACTGGAAAGACTGTTCCATCAAAGGAGAACTACGCACAGAAAAACTGCACCTAACGTGCAGCTCTGCAGAATCTACTAAAGTACACTACAACTACACGACTGACACACAAATAACCAACACACCTGTGAACCACCCATACCCAAATGCTCCAGACAATAATAACTGTCCTGCACAGGTGGATGCATGGATGTCAGCAAGCAGACTAAAACGAAACCCTAGCAAAACAGAACTGATGCTCTGGAATTGTATAGGTGCAAACGAAACCACATTCCCTCAGTCCAACGAGCTGTGCTCTTGCCCATTCCCGTCAACCACAGTGAGAAATCTAGGAACCACAATGGACAACACCTCACTCTTGATCCGAAAGTTTGAGAGCCAACATCAGAAGTTGTATCCCCCAGCTGCGAATGCTCTGCAAAATCTTACCTTTCACCCACAGGGCCATGGCTGTAATTTCTCCAATGCCATCCAAAGTAGACTTTGTGAATAGTCTATATCTAGGAATTCTGAATACCTAACAAGTAAATCCTAAAGAGTTCAAAATGCAGCTGCAAGAGTACTTCTCAGTATGAAGTGTTTTGAACATATCACACTAGCATTACATATTTCGGACTGGATACCTATCAAAAGAAGGTTTAATTTCAAAACTTTGTGCATCACCCATCATTCATACCATGCCTCCTTCAGAAGTAAGTTTCAACACTACATTGCCTCCTGAACACTTAGGTCTAGCAATGCTGCACTAGTACTAGTCCCCAACTTCAACCTGAAACGGCAAGGGCTGCACCAAAAGCTCTGGAAGTGAACCACCTGGCTTTCAAGGAACAGCCCAAGACTTGTCTTTTCAACCAATTACTTTGAAAGATAATAGCAACCAATTAAAAACTGTGCAGCAGATCTTGTGCCAATGTAAAACAGGCAATTGTGAAACTCTGCACTACCATCAGGGAAAAAAAGCAATTTGAGTTCTGGATACTCTGCATTGTGAGACTGGTCTGCACCTGATTCTGAGCAAAATGTACAGCCAAACGCCATGAGGTGACAACACCCGAACTCCTCTCCCCATTTCCACAGCCCTGATCCCTCAACTAGATCCTCACTACTAAAAGCATTACTAAAATATGTCATCCTTACATTTCCCACGCTACTTCAGATGACCAACCAGGTCTAGCGTTCTTAACAGATTCAAACCCTGCTGTCCATTTTTTGCACTCCGCAATCTGGCGCGGCCCAAATGGCTAACCTCTCCGGTTCATACCAACCCCTCTGTATCCTACCCCCACCATATATGTGTCTGTTGTTACCTTTGTAGAGTGCCTCCTTTTGTATCTTTGTTGTTGTATACCTCTGTACAACGTGCCAATGCTTCGAGAAGTTAGGTGGGCCCTCAATAAATACCATGATAATAATAATATTAACAACATAGGGATTTTCAGATTGGCACAAAGATAATGGGTACTTCCGACCTGCAACCATCAACACCAACAGTTTCTTCATCTTGAATTTCTATTGACAGAGTCGACATCCCTAGGGTGTGATTACTTACATGTTAAAATAACAATAATTCTAGCCTTTCCTTTTTAGACATGATCATAACGGGCATAGTACAAAGCATAAACTCACATAGCGTATTACCTTACACTGGTAATGTGATAGAGGTCAATTGTGTCATGCCTGACACAGGATCTACATATGACTCGCTTTGAATGTAAACGTTCAGAAACAGCACTCAGTGAACTTAAACTTGTATTTTTAAAAATGATATAGCCCCCGCCTAGCAAGAGAGCAACGCGGAACTGTACATGAATGGGGCAGAGAACTCGTTATTGAAGTCCGTAGAATTGACTTGAGTCACAGGCAAGAAAAGGTAAACAGCTTTATTCGGTATCTTCAAGGTGGTAGCCAGCATGCAAAGGGATGCCTTGGACGAAATCTCTGACATGCTTGTTTTTGTACATGTTTAAAAAAAATGGTAAAAATGGTGTTCCTTTGAACCTTTGCGAGCCATCCTTGCTGTTGTACACTCTCTTCCTGACAGGTGGTAAACTGACAGTATAGAAGGGTGACTTCAGAAAGAAAAACCACCTATGTTTCAATGTTTCCTGTTACTTCACCCTTTTGCTTGCTCAATTTTCTCTGTAGATCCGTCTGATGAACCTGGTCGCCACAGATGTCTGTAGCCTCGATGCTTTTTTTCTGCTGTTTTTATCCCCCATTTAGAGACCTCCCCCTTAGGTCACTATACATGCCCCCTATGTTATCACTAGAGGTGGTGCCGTGGCATCAGAGTAGTGCCAGCTATTCCTGAGCACCAGGGAAGACAGGAGAACCGGCTGGTGCCTCAATACTGAAAATGTCTATGTGTCCTATTGGTGGGGTGAGTAATAATGTGGCAATAAGCCCAGAGACGTGGGCCAATACCGCCCCAGGTAATGCCCCCGGGGCCCATAGTTACAGGCCCGAGCGTAGCAAGGGTCTTAATGAGGCCACGGGGGCATTACCGCAGGCGGTATTGGCCTGCCGTTGAGGGGCTTATTGCAATTAGTATCCCGGCCTGTTAAACCGGGGTACTAATAGCATTTCTTTTCTATTCCGCGTTTCGGAACAGAAAAAAAAAGTCAAATAAAATAGACGCCGGGAAAGGGAAAGCGGACTACGTTTTCACTTTCCATGCGGCCACGACGTGCTGGGAACAGAAGTGTTTCCAGCGCGTTCGCTCCCGAGAAAAAGAAGAAAAAAGAAGGTAAGTGGGGTTGGGAGGGCAGGGAGGAGAGGGGATAGTTTGCAGGGGAGGGCAGTGGAGGAAAGAAATAAAACATACCTGAGTCCCCGGCGGGGGACGAGGGCAGTCTCCAGCCTTGGGG
Organism: Ambystoma mexicanum; assembly: GCF_040938575.1. NCBI lineage: Eukaryota > Metazoa > Chordata > Amphibia > Caudata > Ambystomatidae > Ambystoma > Ambystoma mexicanum. The sequence goes on from NC_090928.1 coordinate 1,013,322,564, forward strand.
AGGCTTGGAGCGGGGATTGCCCCATTTCGAGCCTCCTCATTGGCTAAGGGGCTGCCACGCCCCCCGCCGGGAACAAACGCAGGCACGTACTTGCGTGCGAGGGATTCCCGGCCGGGTAATGCCCCGGAAAGGGCCAATCAGAATGCTTGTTACATTCTGATTGACCCTCGCCGGAGACTAATAATTGTTAGGTGAATCATATGCAGCTACAGTGCACCCTGAACAACCTCCTCTTTTACATTACATAAAACCTATGCTGAAAGGTGCAGCCTCACTTCCAAATATTCCACTTGGTCTCTACTGTACTGAGATTTAATATGTATTCAACGTGAACCAAACATATCACTAATGTGGTGGAAATCTATTCAATTAATGGAAATGCCGTTTCATGTATGGGCAGCAGCATCGTCCTCACCGAGGACTCATTTAACCTCTTGTTTTCCAAACAATGAAGGAATAATATTCCCCTGTTGTTGGATATGTTATTTTAGTTTTTCCATGAAAAACTAAAGCAGCCGAGGTGACAACAGACAAGCACAATGGCAGCTGTTACATTTTTTTATTGGAGGGGTATAAACATGTACCATGAACATACACAATAGACCTATTGTAGTGAGGGATCCCCAACCAACCAAGGAGAAGTGTGATTGTCTCACAACGAGAATATGTTTAAATTAATGGGTTGAAATGGTACATTTTACAATATGCATTCCTCGCAAAATTGGGTAACAAAAACACACAGTTTACAACTAGTTTTGTAGTGTAACACAAGAAAACATCCAATAGATGCCAAGTCATGAACAGTGCACAGAGAATGTTGCAATGCATTTTCATGATGCTATTCCCCACAATATATGCCAGTATTCTGCAAGTGTAATAAACAACATGTTCATGCTAGCTATGACAATGCATATCCATACTGACATCACAAATATTTGACAGTATTCTCGTATGAAGATACTCCTGTGGCTATCCCCATAATGCCAGTAGAAAATGCCATGCTACTGTATGTAAACACATCCATACTGGCTCCATCAATGTATGCCATCATGCCATATAAATACACTCATGCTGGTCTTTCCCGTAATGTAAAGTCTGCCCAACCAATGTTAGAAAACCTAACAATAGTAGATGCACCAAGTTATGCCAGTATCCCCAACGAAGAACATTCATCAAGTTTACTGTGCCCATGATGGCAGAAATATGATAAGCCAATATTAGAAAACATGTATATGCTGGCTGTGCCAATGTAAGCCAGTATCCTCACTTAAGGACACTCATTAATTTCACTGTGCTCATTATGACAGTAAAAGGTATATGCCACACTAAGAAAAGGTGTCCATATGGGCTACGCAAAAGGCAGTATATACACCTAAAAAAGCTCTACATGTTGGATTTGCCCATATTGCCATTAAAATGATATCCCACTGTAAGGAAACATAAGCAGAATGAAAGAGGTGATGGCTGAAAGGTTTATAAATTAATCTTAAACCTCTGGCAATTGCTCTGGACGACCCTACAGACCATCATTCATCACCTGCGAAGCCATTACAGAAATGGGAAAGACCATATGCAAATCAGACTTGGTCCCACCCCCCAAAGGGGCAGTCCAGCCTGAACTGCTAGTTCACATTCCTTCTGCAAGAGACTACAATCATTCCCAGGCATGGTTTAGCCTCATCAGGCTTCATCTGTGAGGAGTAGTGTGGGTCTCTAGACCCAACAGGCCCAGGACCCATGTCTGGACATACCCATCCCACTCGGGGTAACAACGAAAAAAACAAAGATATGATGGCTGGCAGGCTTAGAAATATTCGTAAACCTCTTGCAATTGCTCTGGGCAACCCCCCAGACCATCATTCTTCCCCGGCCCATTGAAAGGAACGTACCGATTCAAAATACAACAAAGAGAGAAAATCTCTTCTGTAAATGGAATTCTTAGTTCCATACGTGAATAATTTCACAATTGAGACTGAAGGAATGTTTGAATTGTAAAGACTACAAAAACAAACAAGCTTTAACCTGCCTGGCTGAATACTGAAGATTGATCCGGAGTCATGGGACTTCATGACTTCTTTAGATAAGTATCAATTAATGAGAAGGGATAGCTCAGTATCTGGTGGGATAAGGAGGTAGATCCAGTGATCTGCAAGCAATTCTACGTAGGGATGCAAAAACACTGGAAGGACGCACACAGATTTTAAAGCAAGGTTGGAATTTGAACTCCATACAAATATACAAAGAATACATGTTCTGCTTGACCACTTCTATTGTTTCATTTCTACAACAACTCTTCAAATAACATTCTAGTGGAACCACCTCACAAGGGTTATATCCAAATCCAGTTAACTAACAAGACAATTACAGACTTGTTCTATAGGCAATACATATAGATCAACTATGAACCCAGAGAATATGGAAAATACACCAATTAATTGACAATTGTAGAACTCTTTAAAAACGAGTTATCTATGTTCTCCCTTTGAGGTCCCTTAGAAACTCCATAGGCCTCATTATAACATTGCCGGTCCAGTAACAACGTTGCCGGTAGGCTTACCAGCATTGTTGTTACCCGACTGGCAAAGTACAAGTTTGCGGGAAGGGTGTCCTCCTGCCCGCCATGTCTGACCGGGCGGAGGAATGGCACCCACCCACAGACTTTGATGGATGCACCGTCACTGTTGCAGAAAATGCCGGTGTGTAAGTGACTTCAATCCAGCACTCCAACTAAGTCAATGCTTAGTATGGGATGCCCAATAGAAGCCCTTATTTATATATTTTTATGTCAAAGTTCTTTAAATCTGTATGATGAACCCTTATATAACGCCCCTTTCTTTGAATCTCCCCGACCTCACTGAGCCAAGAAGTAGGTTTGTTTTGCAAATTAAAAGGTTTATTTGAAGAATTGAGCAATATATATCACACTTTTATGAATAGAATAATATCCGAATAGCACACTTATGAATATGTACAGTGAGCAGGGGTGGGTAATATTACAATATCAATAATCTCTTTAATCAGTTAGGAGTATGATTCAAGGAAATGCAATGATGGGAAAGAATTCAACACAGAAATAAACTTGATATGGTTTCAATCAAAGATATTATGATCACTTTTTTCCTCTGTGACTACTCACTTCCCCCACTATGCAATATGAAGAGAGGGAAATGAGGGCACACAGGTTTCAGAAAATCAATCAATAATGCAGTTCAATCCCAGTTCCCCGAGCAAGCTTAGAGAAAACAGGTATGATTTTAAAACTGGCAAAAATACTTTTGAATGTGATTGGCAATGAAAGGGAAAAATGCTAAAAATGACTTTAATTCGCTAAATGAGATTCAGGATAAGTGAGAGTTACTTTGGATTGGTTCAGGTCAACACTAGCAATGATTATGAATGATTATCAGATTGAAAACGAAATTCAGCAGTTTAAAACAAGAAACAGCTCTTCTGACATGTGGTGAAATTGAGCTAAATTGCAATTCGCAGCAACTTTCCCGCGTGCGGGAAACGCATTGCGGAAAAACTATAATGAATTGGAATGTCGTTTTAGGTTCGTTGGAAAGCTTAGGATCTTAACTTCAAAATGACAGTTAAAGGTCCTAGAACGTGGGGTTCAAAAGTTACAGAGGTTTTTGTGAAGGTAGATTTTTCACAAACAGAATCAAGATTTCAAAATGAAAGATGCGCTATTGAACATTTGAAACAAAGATGTCTTAACACTAAAGAGTCTATGGAGCTGCAAACTATACGACAGCCCATCCACCTATCCAGAGGCGCCTCCGGATGGTTTCTGTCTGAACGAGATGATTGCCTTTCTCCAGAAAATATATATTAGCGGCAAGATGATTATTGCTACAATTATCAAGAATTATGTGGCGAGAGGAGAATTTAGGATAGACAAAAGAGGTTCTATAATGCAGTTCTAGACAGGTTGAGATGGATGAAATAGAATTACTGTGAACTTAGAGGATTGGTTATGTACAGTTCTAGACTAGATACTCGCTCCTATGACTTTGGAATGGAGTGGGCCCCGTCAAAGATCTGGTCAAGGGTTTGGCTGGGATTCTCTCTCGCCACCGGCCAGGTCTCAGTTCTGCTCTCCACATGGCACTAGGATCTGCACGGCCTCTTGGACTGGATCTGACGGGTTCTGGATACAGCTCTGCTCTCTGGGTCTGGATCTGGGTTCTAGCACAGGGTTCTTAGCTAGAAGCAGAACAGCTCAGCCAGGCTGTTGGATTTTGGTTAGGCCCAGTGGAAGTTTAGGGATTAGAATCAGGTTGCAAAAGATTCTGAGGCCTCTGAAAAAGGTTCAGCTTGTGGTTTAGACCTCTCTGCTTCAAGGTTCTAGAGTTTGGTTCTAGAGTCTCTGTCTGGATATTGTCTGGATCTGGTCTGGATCTTCTTGCAGGGTGCTTCACCAAGAAATTAGTTGAGTAGTGGAAAAGTGTGTGTCGCTCTGTCCTCAGCAGTCCCTATTTATGTATTTCCAAAGTGGGTGGGGAGGCTGATTCTCTATGCCCAACCCTCTAAAGATCTGATAGGTCAGAGGATTCCCTGTCCCCTGATTGCAGAAAGGAGCAGCGTGTCATCCTGTGTCATCATGTGTCATGTTTATAGCTTAGGGGAAAGACCCTCCCCTTTTCTCTGTACAGTATATCTTATTTTTCATAAAAACCATTTACAATATACACAACTTGTTAATATTACATAAATTACATGACAGATCAATTAAGGTACATTTCTGTTCAACTCTCATCTTCCTAAGAGCTTTTGTTCAGAAATGACAACTTTTTTGCGCTTTTGGTGGGTTTCTCAATATTCGTTCTGCACCAATTTTTAGACATGCATTGACACCCCATCTGGGCATATTTCTATATTTTTTTTATGTTCATAGCATAAACACAGTGGCTACAATATGAATAATACCGGGGTTTGGTCTCAGAACATTGCACAGAGTCCAGCTTAGTCTTAAACTGTGAGTGAATTTTTCATTTTAACAATCTCAGTTTCACAGTTTTGTCAATTCAGTGCAATTTGTTATAATCATTTTTCTAAAACATACTGTCACGCCGCTGAGACCGTGGAAGCTATGGGCAAGATGGAGGCGTTATTAGGTCCTGATGGTCTGTCGGTGAGCGGTCCAGTCTTTTTGGTAGTCGCGGCATTTAAGGAAGCCACGCCCTCCCTGCGAGTTGCGTTGCAACTCGCTATGCTGACTTTCGATTTCGAGCCTGCGATAGCTCCTGACCTACCGAGCTCCTCTTTTGCTTTCTTGTTTGCTCTCCGCGGCCCTTCGCCTTTTCACCAGGCGAAGGCCGTTCTCTCTTGCCTTTCCATATTCCTTCGGTCTTGCCATCCCTCTCTTTCACTCCTATTTCTTTCGTGTACTCTGGCATTCACTCAACCTCGCATTCGCGCACTCTCATAGTCACTTGCTCTCTCTCATTCTTACTCTCTCGCATTCACTCAACCTCGCATTCGCGCACTCTCATAGTCACTTGCTCTCTCTCATTCTTACTCTCTCGCATTCACTCTACCGCGCATTCGCGCACTCTCATAGTCACTTGCTCTCTCTCATTCTTACTCTCTCGCATTCACTCAACCTCGCATTCGCGCACTCTCATAGTCACTTGCTCTCTCTCATTCTTACTCTCTCGCATTCACTCTACCGCGCATTCGCGCACTCTCATAGTAACTTGCTCTCTCTCATTCATATTCTCTCGCGTTCTCTCTCTCTCACCCTCACGGACTCTGTGTTACTCTCCTTTGCTCTCGTGCTTTCTCTCTCCATACCTACTTACCTCCGTCAGCAGTCCTCGGAGCCTCTGTTTGATCCGGCGGAGTCTGATAAGTCTTCCTTCGTGGCTCCTCATCCCATCGCCTCTCCCAAGGCGCCCTCATCCCTGCCAAGGAATCACAGTCCTGTTACTGTCTTATCAATTGGACATTAGTCTCAAGACTCTTACGACATCTGGATCCGCTGTTCCTCCAATCTATCCTCGCCAACAGCCTCACAGGGTTTTTTCTGCCTTACTGGCTTTTTCCCTGTTTTGGGAGGGGCGGACTCCCCAGGGTTCACCTGACGGTGTATTCTAATCACGGTCAAGGTGGCCTCCGGAGGAGACCGTCCCTATCTCTTCGAACGCAAGAGGGGTAAAGGACTCCTTAAGAAGGACACTGAGGAGGAGAAAACCCCGAAAGACCGGAGGAGAAGACAGAAAGCCACCAGTCACAGTGAAGATCAAGGTGAGGAGACTCCAGGGGAAGGAACTTTGGGAAGTAATTTTGACAGTTTGCAACGCCCGACAAATACGATGGCCTCCTTGGAACAATACCAGGAGATGGTAACAGCGATTCAGGGTCTCCAGACGGAGGTTCAGAGCCTTCGAACAGAGAACATCAACTTACGGCAGCAGGTGGCAACTCGAGAGGATTTCCGAGGCGACCTGCCTCCCCTGACGTTTTCCTTCGGGAAGTATGATGGCAGTCCACAACTCCTGAAAGAATTTTTGGATGCCTGTATGATTTACTTTACCTTTCGACCTAAGGCCTATGAACTCGATAGGGCCAAGGTTGGGTTCTTGGTCTCCAACCTAGTAGGTAATGCTTTAGCGTGGGCTACTCCCTTGATAGCGCAAGCAAATCCTGCGATTAATGATTACGCACAGTTCCTTCTATTGATGCGGAACAGATTTGAACGACCAGAGGTCCAATATTCTTCATACGAAGCCCTTCTGGATCTCCGTCAGGGGAATCAAGGAGTACAGACATACGCCTCCGCATTTCTGAAGTTGGCGACGGAGGCAGGGTGGCCAGATTCAGCCCAGCAGACCCTCTTCCGACGAGGATTACATGATGAACTTAAAGACGAACTAGCCCGGATGGCACGTCCTGCTTCCTTCCCAGAGTTGGTCACGCTGTCCCTGCAATTGGAGTTTAGATTACAAGAGCGAAGATTAGAAAGGAGGAAGTTCAGACCACATCAGACCTTCGGAGTACCCGCCTCAAACCCTTCGAATCGATCGCAGCCAGAGGAACCTATGCAAATAGGATCAACTAGGGGCCCATTGACTCCCGAGGAACGAAAAAGACGCAGAGAGCAGGGTCTCTGCATGTACTGCGGATCCTCTAAGCATCTGCTTCGGAGTTGTCCCGAAGTTCCCCCGAGACGGTCGGGAAACGCGTCTCCCCGGTCTTAAGCAGGGAAAGGCACCGGGTGGAATCGATTAATCCCTGCAGTTCCAGGCAACAGGATAAGTCGAAGGAGGACCATAGACTCATGGTATTTACAGTACATCTGACGTTCGGATCTCTTGCCTCATTAGAAACTTTGGCTATGCTGGATTGCGGTGCTGCTGGAAATTTTATAGACATCCAGTGGGTTCGAGAACAAGCTATTCCCCTAATCCAGAAAGTCTGTCCTTTACCGGTAGAGGGTGTAGACGGTGCTCCTCTCTCTTCTGGACCTATCACTCAAGAGACTTGTCCAGCCACTATGTCCTTGTTCCAACACCAGGAACAAATAACCTTTGATGTCATCAGAGCTGCCCATTTTCCCGTCATCCTGGGCATACCCTGGTTGCGTAAGCACAATCCCAGGATAGACTGGGCTACTAATACTGTGAGTTTTCAGTCTTCATATTGTTACACTTCGTGTCTTCCCCGGACATCTCCTTTCAGGGGAAAGGGAGCTGCTATTCCAACCTCCTCGGCAGTGGTTCAAACAATCCCTCCTTATTATCAGCAGTATGCCGAGATATTTGAGGACAAACTTCCCCGTACTTTACCTCCTCATCGTGCAGAGGATTGTGCCATCAATTTGAAACCCGAAGCATCTGTACCCTTTGGACGCATGTATCCGATGTCCCTACCAGAAAGAAGGGCATTGAAGGAGTATCTAGATGCTAATCTACAGAACGGCCTGATCCAAGAATCTCATTCCCCCGCTGGGGCTTCAATGTTCTTCATCCCAAAGAAGGGCTCTACAGAACTCAGGCCGTGCATTGATTATCGCGGATTGAACAGCTTGACTATAAGGGACAGATACCCTATGCCTCTCATAAAGGAGGTACTCGAAGCAGTAGAAGGAGCCTCCATATTCACCAAATTAGACCTTCGGGGAGCCTACCATCTGCTGAGAATAAAGAAAGGGGATGAATGGAAGACTGCCTTTCGAACCCCTCTGGGACACTTTGAATATAGAGTCATGCCCTTTGGTCTGGTGAATGCCCCGGCAGTCTTCCAGCGCTTTGTAGATAAGATTTTCTCTGACTTACTGTATGCCTCAGTGGTAGTCTATTTAGACGATATTTTGGTCTTTTCCTCCTCTCTCTCGGAACACCGAAGACATGTCTCCCTAGTCCTCCAAAGATTAAGGGAAAATCAGCTTCTGGTTAAGCCAGAAAAGTGCATTTTCTAGGCTGCCTCAGTGTCATACTTAGGTTTTATCGTCTCCAAGGAAGGGGTACAGATGGATCCTGAGAAGGTAAGGGCAGTCCTTAGGTGGTCTGTTCCGAAGAGTCCTAAGGACATACAGAGGTTTTTGGGTCTTTCCAACTTCTACAGAAGATTCATCCCAAACTTCTCTGACATAGTCTTACCCATCACTCGTCTTCTAAAGAAGGGCCAGAAGTTTGAATGGGATGAGGATGCAGACCAAGCCTTCTTGGTACTTAAGAAAGCCTTTACTACAGCCCCCATTCTGGTGCAACCTAACCAGTCTCTCCCCTTTGTGGTTGAAACAGATGCCTCTGGAGGGGCTATTGGAGCTGCCCTTCTACAAACCGGCAAAGATGGGGTGGAACATCCAGTGGCTTATTATTCTAGAACCCTTACACCTAGCGAAAGGAATTACTCGGTTTTGGAACGAGAGTTACTGGCTATCCGACAGGCCTGCATCGAATGGAGACATTTGTTACAGGGAGCTGCCCATCCCTTTCTGGTTCGTACTGACCACAGGAATCTGAAGATATTGCAGCAAATGGAGTGTCGTAATTCCAGACACGCTCGATGGGCCTATTTCTTTTCCCAATATGACTTCGAAATCACATATCTTCCCGGAAAGGAGAACGCCTTAGCAGACGCTCTCTCTCGGAGCCTGGAGTACCGAGAGGAAGAGAAACAGGGCCAGGATGGGATGTTTGCTGGCAAGAGAATCCTGGGAATGGTCAACTCTTTCCTACAAGAAGTAGAGCTTGCCACTAACCATATCGAGGTGTCTTCAGAGTATCAACCGCTTCTGGAGAAGAAAGGTGGTTTGTACTTTCATCAAGGCGCTCTATTTCTACCGTCTAAGGAAATCCAAACGCAAGCCCTATATTGGTGTCACGACCTTCCGTCTACAGGTCACAAGGGACAGAGGGCAACCCTAGGCCTGGCTTCTAGATATTTCTGGTGGCCGACAATGGTAAAGGACACTAAGACCTACGTGATGAGTTGTCCAGTCTGTGCTGCCAACAAGAATACCACTCACAGACCTTTGGGCCTGCTCCAACAAGAGCCTCTACCATCCCAGCCTTGGATACATGTATCTACCGATTTTATTGTAGATCTTCCCCCCTCGGGGGGATACACAGCAATCATGGTTACTATTGACTCCCTGAGCAAGATGGCACATTTCTCTCCTTTACATGGCTTGCCTTCTGCCCCTGTGACTGCCGAGGTGTTCCTGAGAGACGTAGTGAGACTACATGGCTTGCCTCGGACCATTGTGTCTGATAGGGGTACCCAATTTACCTCCCGTTTTTGGTCAGCATTATGCAACTCTCTGGGGATTCAGAGGGCATTGTCATCTGGTTACCATCCCCAGAGTAACGGCCAGACCGAACGCCTCAATGCCACCGTTGAACAATATCTACGTTGTTTCTGCAGTCAGGAGCAGGATAAGTGGCAGTCCTATCTAGCACTGGCAGAGTTTACATATAACAACACCCAACATTCTGCTACAGGTATCAGTCCCTTCTTTTTTACCTACGGGTATCATCCGAGACACATACCTCTTTTCGAGAGTCCTTCTACTACTGTGCCCTCGGTGGATCGACATCTTCATGATCTCCGTATCATCCAAAAGGAAGCGGGACAGAAGTTGGAGGCAAGTCGGATACGTTACAAGAAGTATGCTGATAAGAAGCGATCCCCCAACCCTAACTGGGTTGTAGGAACCAAGGTGTGGTTATCAACCAAATATATCCCACGTTGGGTTCACCCAGGAAAATTCTCGGCCCGCTTCATAGGTCCGTTCCCCATTGCATCCCAAGTAAATCCTGTGGCCTTTCGATTACAATTACCACCCAAGATGAAGAGGATTCATCCTGTTTTCCATACGTCTCTCCTAAAGGCTTACGTTCCCGATCCTACGAGTCATCGTAGACCCTCTTCTTTAAGGATCGAGGACCCGGACCCCGATGAGTATGAGGTGGAAAGGCTGGTGGATTCCCGTTACAGACATGGCACCGTACAATACCTGGTCCATTGGAAAGGATACTCCACAGCAGAACGATCTTGGGAGCCCAGACGTAACATCCATGCCCCACGCCTTCTCAGACTGTTCCATCGCCTTCACCCAGGGAAGCCTGGGGGAGAAGGGATAAGGAGAGGGCATACTGTCACGCCGCTGAGACCGTGGAAGCTATGGGCAAGATGGAGGCGTTATTAGGTCCTGATGGTCTGTCGGTGAGCGGTCCAGTCTTTTTGGTAGTCGCGGCATTTAAGGAAGCCACGCCCTCCCTGCGAGTTGCGTTGCAACTCGCTATGCTGACTTTCGATTTCGAGCCTGCGATAGCTCCTGACCTACCGAGCTCCTCTTTTGCTTTCTTGTTTGCTCTCCGCGGCCCTTCGCCTTTTCACCAGGCGAAGGCCGTTCTCTCTTGCCTTTCCATATTCCTTCGGTCTTGCCATCCCTCTCTTTCACTCCTATTTCTTTCGTGTACTCTGGCATTCACTCAACCTCGCATTCGCGCACTCTCATAGTCACTTGCTCTCTCTCATTCTTACTCTCTCGCATTCACTCAACCTCGCATTCGCGCACTCTCATAGTCACTTGCTCTCTCTCATTCTTACTCTCTCGCATTCACTCTACCGCGCATTCGCGCACTCTCATAGTCACTTGCTCTCTCTCATTCTTACTCTCTCGCATTCACTCAACCTCGCATTCGCGCACTCTCATAGTCACTTGCTCTCTCTCATTCTTACTCTCTCACATTCACTCTACCGCGCATTCGCGCACTCTCATAGTAACTTGCTCTCTCTCATTCATATTCTCTCGCGTTCTCTCTCTCTCACCCTCACGGACTCTGTGTTACTCTCCTTTGCTCTCGTGCTTTCTCTCTCCATACCTACTTACCTCCGTCAGCAGTCCTCGGAGCCTCTGTTTGATCCGGCGGAGTCTGATAAGTCTTCCTTCGTGGCTCCTCATCCCATCGCCTCTCCCAAGGCGCCCTCATCCCTGCCAAGGAATCACAGTCCTGTTACTGTCTTATCAATTGGACATTAGTCTCAAGACTCTTACGACATCTGGATCCGCTGTTCCTCCAATCTATCCTCGCCAACAGCCTCACAGGGTTTTTTCTGCCTTACTGGCTTTTTCCCTGTTTTGGGAGGGGCGGACTCCCCAGGGTTCACCTGACGGTGTATTCTAATCACGGTCAAGGTGGCCTCCGGAGGAGACCGTCCCTATCTCTTCGAACGCAAGAGGGGTAAAGGACTCCTTAAGAAGGACACTGAGGAGGAGAAAACCCCGAAAGACCGGAGGAGAAGACAGAAAGCCACCAGTCACAGTGAAGATCAAGGTGAGGAGACTCCAGGGGAAGGAACTTTGGGAAGTAGTTTTGACACATACATTTGCTGTGCTATCTGAATCCACACAATGGTTTGTCTCCGCCTCCAAGGTCTGGGCTGACTCAGAGGTCATATGTCTCTCCTTCCTGCCGGCAGTTTGTTGTCAGTCACACCCGAATTAGCATTTTCTATTCAGCTCAAGGATTCCTTGTCTGAGAGCAACAGGCCAGGGTGCCACTCCCAGTTCCTTTTGACACCAGCCTGTCAATCTCTTAACCAAGGGCAGGGGGAAGTCTCCTTTGTCCAGGGAGAAGGTGTGGAATTCGTTTGAACACAGTGTGGGAAACTTTTAACTCTGAAACCCAATGTCTAAAAACTGTCTTTTCTTATAATATAACTCACATTTTTAACACATACATTAAAACATTTCTTGTTTCAAGTCTTTTTTAATATGGTTTTAAATTGTATCCACCTCTTAGGCTTCTGATAGCAAGTCTTTCTTTGGCATAGTTTGGGTTCAATGTTCAACTTTACACAAAATGGTTTTAAAACGCAGGCTTCTGGTAGAGGTGAGTAACGGTACTACACCCATTTTTGACATGTTTCTTCCAGCAAGCAATCCTCAAAAGTGGACTTTGTTCAGATATAGATACACTTCTGTGGACCTTATATTTATGTAGATTCTTGCGGGAGAATGATGTTGACCACCCAACAAGGAGGTTGGATCTTTTTGGGTGGTTTGTGAGCCATGATTTCTCCAAATTTGACACCAAATAAAAACGGATTTTTGAAACCAGCTCTGTTTCTTTTGCAATGATTTTGCTCTGTGAGCAGCCAAATGACGGGTTTTGGCAGCAGTCTCCTGTGTTACCACTGACATAGGCAAAAGTAGATTGTAGCCTATTTTTCAGGTTTTCATTGCGCACTTTCTGGTGATTTCTGGCGAGCAGCATGCTTTCCGGCGGCCATTATGATGTTTCTGCTGCCAGCAATGCACAGTGATGTTGCAGGGCTTGGATTAGTGGGTTAAGACATCCCACAGGTGCATCCGTCCTCCCCATTGAAGGGAATGGGGAGTGACCTTTTCAGGCGCCTGGTTTTAGGGACCGCCAGAGCTGTAAATCCCCGGTAATTCCCCGAAGCTGGGCGCTGGAATAAATGCACAACTCCGGCGGCAGCCTGCCGTTTTTACTGGCATGGCTACTGCCAGGGTTGTAATGACCCCCCATGTCTTTAAAGATTCGATATCTACAAGTTGTACCCATTGACTTATTTATTAAAATTGCAGGCACTTTTCTTTGTAATAGCCTTGTACAGTATGAATATAAATTAATACTTTGATAAGATATATCAGGTGGCTAATGGCATAGTGCCAGCCTTACTGTGTAGCACATCCCACACTGCTTTAGAACATGTGTACACTAACCAAATGCTGCAGGACATTTATAGAGTAGAGGGGTGGTCTCATCTGCCCCATTCCTTCAGTGTGCACTTTTCAACATTGCAGTTTCAAGAGAGCTTAAGGTAAACATCATGAGGTTGCCAATTCAGACAGAACACTCCTAGCCATGCTATTTTCGGGTATTCTCTGAGAAGGCCCTGATCGCAGGCACCCCATCAGCATTGCACCAACCAGGTTTCCTTGGGCTGCCTTTGGCAGGGAGTCAGTCCTATTAGTTCTGTAAACCCTATAGTTTCCGTAGGTTGATCTTGAACTAAGAGGATTGGTTATGTACAGTTCGCCAAAATATAGCCTTGGGCTTTCCAACATGTCAGTAGCCTTGAAGATAGGACTGCAGTGGACACCAAAGACAAACTAATTGGGGCTCTGAACCTGCTGTCTAGAGCAAACAATGGCACAATACGGGTTTCTTGTATGTACAAAATGCTTCCTACAAGAAATTGGAGCAAGAACGGCTCATTCTTGTAACATCAACACAGGCACACAGCAAATGTCTAGTTTGTACCACACCCTTGCCTGCATTAGATTGAGGGAAGGACCCACATAAGCACTTTACATTACATGTTGTTTTATGTTACTTGATATTTGTGTGGTGCCTTAATGCCAATGTTATGGCTTCAAATCAATGTAGGGTTAATGGCCTTTTGCAAGACTGTAATGCCAATAGACATGAAAAAAGAGCATTACATTGCATGCAGATAGTATTTATAATTTAAAAAGACTGTTGAATTACTAACACAGATACCAAGTACAGTGACATCATAATATCCATAATTTGAAGAGTGTTGAGGCAAGGCAAGGATTGCTATGTCAGTGACTATTTGACAGCTGGACCACATTTCGTAAGTGACTCAGCCATACATTTTGGGGTGCACTGCTAAAGGTGGAACAGGGGCTAGTAACACATCAGTGTATTAACTCCAAAGGTGACTATCTAAAGTTGGGGCTCTATACTTTACCTGCAGACCACATGCACAATATGCAATCACATGTAAATTACATGCACATTTGCCAGCTGTGTCAAAGATATATTCAATGCATGCCCATTTGTCAGGTCATGTTTGAGATTTACCGGAGCTATATGGCATTAAAAGGCCCGGTAGCTGGCATTAGTCATATGCTCAGACAGTATGATATAGTCAAAACAATGCAATGGAACCTTGTTTCAGAGGGTGCTTTATACCAGGCATGTTCCTGCTTTTAAGCAGTGCAACAGTGAATCATAGTAATCTTTGGAATGCAGTTAGAGTTGTCAGTGTTTTGACCTGAAGAAAATCTAATCAAAAGAAGGGACGAGAGATCACCTTATAGGCTGGCAGAACGTTCATGAAGGTCATCACTAGTGTGGGGATAGTATTAGGTTAAGTCATGCTGTGGATGTGTGATAGCCTTGAGGTGTGCTCAAGAGCTCCTTGTAGTTGTGGGGACAACTAACTAGATAATCATGTTGAATTCCCTCCAGCTGATAGCAGTAGACGGCTTTGGTCAAGCAGATTATGCTGATGCAATTGTCAGAGAGACATAGAAAATCTAGACACTGGTTGAATTGAGTGAATTAACATTTTCATGAAATTCTATAATGTATGAAAGTAGAGTCTAATAATAAAATATATATATTTTTTAAGTAAACATGTTTATGCTCTCTGGCACCACAGATGTAGCGAATATACTATAAATTATACTGAATGGGGAAGTACCTTCTGCAGTTTAAATTCGAAATGCTTGCAACATGACACAAATGTGGTAACTCATCACTGTTAATGCATTGGTGGAGTAGGTTTTTCAGCATAATGTGTAAAACAGATAGGATGAAATGTGTTCTTGATCAAGAATTTGATTGGTTGCACATTGTGTCCCAGTCAATATTTGATAATCCGGCCCTAACTGTGTGACTGAGTTGCAAAGGTCCTCCCTTCCTTCGCTGCAAATGGTAAATGTTGCTTGGAGGAGGTTCAGCCATAGTCAGGCCAGTGACATTGGGCCTCATTACAAGGTTGGAGGTAGCCTTGCTGGTTTTACTGGCAAGGCTACCTCCAAACTCACATCCGGGTTCCGCACCCGCGAATGGGCAATTACTGGGCTATTCCAGCCCAGGTGGACCCGGTAATTGCCCTTTCGCGTGTGCGGGGCACGGTACATCCCCATTCCCATTTGCGCCCCATAGGCCTCAATGGGAATGGGGAGGGTGGTAGCACCAGTACCATTTATAACTTTACCGGTGCTACCATCATATTCTGCTCACGGGTGCCCATATAGCCACCAGGTCAGACATGGTGGCTGCAAGGGCACCCGTGAGCAGAACTCCTAGTATAGCAGTACGGTAGCAACGGTGCCGGTAGCGATACCAGCACCATTGTTGCCTTACCGCCATACTTGTAGTGAGGCCCATTGACTTGAATCAAATGCTACAGGAATGTCGGATAGAAAACCAAGTTGATGGAACAGACGTTCTCCACTTTTGGGGATGCCCATGATCTACTAAAAAGCACTGTACAAGGAGTTCATGGATCTGGTCCAACCAACAGTGTTCTCCCACTAATTGGTGTTGCATGGCCTTTTTCCACTGATTCGCACACGAAATGATACAAAAGTCTGACTAGATAGAGTGTTTGCCTGTTCCCAAACATGTTTCGGAGAGCATGGCATGAAGTAGAGCATGACTACAGAATCCAGTCGGAAGATGATCTACAGAGTCCTTTGAGACTACTCAGTCGTGGATGATCCATCCAGAGGATGACAGTGATTAATACAGAAAAGTAAATGAACAATGCATTAACATGACCTTTTACTTTGTGGGTTAAATGTCAAAAGGATATCTTGTTCGTGTGTTGCCTTGATGAGTTTTAGCCAAAATGAACAAGGTAGTGTCCTCGGAGGGTGATCAATTACCATTTCTGAATCTAATGTTTATTCAAGACAAAAGCAGCAGATAAACCTGTGAAAGAATATGCCCATAGACAGCACTCATGACTGCACTGATTACATAGTCCACCGCTGCATGAAAGGGGGGAAGGTAAAACAATAGGATATGTATTTGGTTGACCCTTGGTTAGTGCAATTTAACAACTTGCCCAAAAAGCACAATCCCAAAATGATGGGGGCCGGATTCCTGAATGGATAAGATCAACAGCTGTTTAATGGTTGACAAACACCACAATCCCACGTAATGCTCTTGGGTAGGAAACAAACTGTTACCTATTTTTATTACACAAGTGGCAAACCTATGATGTATACACTTATGTAGGTTTGACAACATTTAGGTGCATATGTCACTATGTAGAAACAAAGGCTTCAACCATAGAAACAATACATGATGTGTTACCTGCATATTTACATCTTACTGCCTAGAATGAAGAAGCAACATTTACTGGATTTTTCACAAGATTTTCTACACATTCTCTCGAGTTAAAAATGATATGAAAAAGCATTCTGGATTATGCTTTAATCTGATATTCTTACTGAATATAACATAGTGTCCCAGCATTCATGTGGGCATTTGACTTGCATTCCAATGTAGTACTTCAAAGGGGTCAGTGACCTGACCCCGACAAGAGGGGATGGGGACCACTCACAGCCTGGGGTGCATTGCTGCAGAATTGCTGTTAGCATTTGCTAACAATACCAGGAATGTCCAGATAGACAGCAACAAGAGCCACACAATCGGTTCCACCGTCTGGAAGCTTCATGACAGAGCAGGCACTGCCCATGGAGCAGAAGTGCTATGGGACACCTTCTCACAGGCTCGGACATCTACATCTTGAATACTTATAATGCATCAACAAGAACAGACAGTGGGCGTCACCCGCACAGATACATGATTCCAATCTATTGGACACTTCAGGCTTTGGATGGAATGGAATCCCGTTCCAATATCAGTGGTCCTTTTGGCCAGCAGCACTATTGTGAGTTGCAATGGGAGTGCTAAACTGCCCCCTTCAAGTGTGCTGTTAGAGAGTTTTTTTAGTGTGACTAGGTCTATTGACTCCAAATGTCGGAGAAGACTGCCAGTGCTACATGTATTGTACATTACTTCTTTATTTTTGTATGCCATTATTGGGGAATGTAGACCAAAAAAAGGGTAATTAATGTGCCTGCCACTGATGGCTCTGCTATGCGGCAGCGTGATATTTTTTTTGGAGTGTGCCACCTTGGCATCACCCCTCTCTAAACACAGCAGGCCAAATGTTGCACACCTGGCTTAAAAAGTCCCATGGGAACTGGTGATCCCTGGGGCTTTAAGGGGAAAGGCTTTTGTGCATATTAGAGGAAGTGGAGG
Source organism: Ambystoma mexicanum (assembly GCF_040938575.1). NCBI lineage: Eukaryota > Metazoa > Chordata > Amphibia > Caudata > Ambystomatidae > Ambystoma > Ambystoma mexicanum. The sequence continues at coordinate 1,013,340,083 of NC_090928.1, forward strand.
GTTTAGATTATGCGGCACCGGTAGAGATGTACCTGTTATGCTTCCTACAGAGGTGCCTTAACATGCTAGGTGTGGTCAGATGGCACTCCTTTCCCTTTCCTCTCACCTCCCAAAAAAGCTGCATACCACCATTCAAGCCTTTTTGTTGGAGGGCTTACTTGAACCTGAGGCAGAAGAACTGTTGGAAATACTGACATGCACCTGAGCCAGAGGTACTCCCTTTTAAACAAACCCACACGCTTTATTTTTGGAGTCTGCTAGAGGAAGCTCCTCTCCCTGAATCAGTGCAGTTTCTTTATCTCATGCTCTCTTAGTCACCAACCAATGGCTACAACGAGAAACAGAAACTTTGCTATTCATTTTCACTTTCTTTTACTAGATAGGGACATCTACCAACTCTACACAATTCCACTCTTGAGCCATCACTAGTTTGCTACTTGTTGTAGAGTGCCCCTCCTGGGAGCATGGTAGCTCCCAGGATGTTGTCATGGATCACGCGGCTGTATCCACGTGACCAACATAATAAAAGTACCGAGCTGCTTCCGGCTCGGCAGTCACTCCATCCAGAGGCTCTGGTGTCGTTCTTTGTCAGCACCATGCTGGTGCTGCACCGTGTAAGCTGGGCCCAAGGACGGGGCCCTGCTCGAGGACAGTGCCCCTGCTGGGCAACGCCGTCCGGACGGTGCCCCTGCCGGGCAACGCTGTCCCAGGGTGATCCCTTTGCCATGTGACCATGGCTGTGTGTGGCGACCCCGGCTTGGGTGCCCCCAGGGCCGGGGCCGTCGCGTGCTGGGTGCCCCCAGCCACATGGGGGCTCCAGTGACCTGGAGCGCAATAGGGTGATCCCCACTGCCTTACCCGCGGCATGATCACCACCCTGAGTAACCGTCGGGTGCTCCTGACATGTGTACGGGGCTGCCGGTGATTCGGAGCAGCCCCCCCAACAATGGCGAAGAGGATGCCTCGGAGGAGGCAAGGAAGCCGCATGTGCAGAAGCGGCGGCCACCATGGGATGAGGAGATGCTGCCCCCCCGTTTTATCCCTAGTGAGGACACTTGGCAATGCGGCGTCCCCGCACCGTCAGGGCAGCGCATGGGTTCCCCCCCTGCAGTGAGTACAATGTGGGTCGCAACCTGAAGGGGGGTAATGAGGGGCTGCCCCTCCCCCACCGGGGCCACAACAAAAGGCCTGCGGTGCTGCCCCTCCCCCGTAGGAGCCACAACATGAGGCCTGCACCGAGAAGGTGAGTCTGCTCTGGGGAGCAGAAAAGGAGGCGGCGTGTGCGTGCCGCGGGCCCTGCCCATTCACCATCGCAGGCGAGGAGCTGCCTGCCCCTCCCCGCTGAGAGGACGAAGATCGCCCTGGGGCCTCGGCCGCGATGCTGCAAGGGGTGCTGCCGCTGGCATCACTGGCGGGGAGGCGGCTTGTGTGTGGCCCCCCGCTCCCTTCCCCTGAGGCATGGGGGGAGGGGAGGTGCACGACACCAAGAAGAGGATGAGGGAGAGGTGTGCCCCCCCTCCAACAAGAAATGGAGCGGCATCCACCACAGTAGAGGGCGGAGCTGCCCCCCCACCCTGCCTGTCAGCTGCGGCGATGGGCCCACCGCATGAAAAGACATGAGGCGGGCCCAATACCAATTGGGCCCACGAGGACACAGAGGAAAATCGCTCCGCCCTGGAGCGTTTGAAAAAAAAAAAAACATGGAAAATGCTCCGACCGGAGCCGGAAACAAAAAAAAAAAAAAATAAAGGAAAAAACACACGCCACGAGGAGGCGCGGCCCTGGCCCCCCAGATGAGAGTGGCTACAAGGGAGCAAGAAGCGGGCCCGTTACCAGCTGGGCCCCTAGAGGAAAAATAAATACTGCGCTGACCCGGACCCACTTAACAGGCGCTGCCCCTATCCCACCCACAAGCTGCCGACGTGAAGAGCGGCAGTGTACACCTCGAGAGGGGAATGAGGTGGGCCCGCCAGAACAAAGAGAAGGAAGGTGTTGGGGCTCAATACTGATTGCAAAAAAATACACTTTGCAGGTGCAGTGCTGAATTTGGAAACATGAGTGCGCAGTTGCATATGAAGGAATGGTAATCAGTGGACTACAAGTGTTTGAAAGAAAAAAAAAACACCAATTTACACATAATGAGTTAATCAACAGAATATGAAAACATAAAAACATAAATGCAGAAAGTTAACTCGGAACACTTTGCATGAATAGTGCTGAGTTTGGGAAAATGAGCACACCGTTGCAAATGGAAGAATTCAGTGCACTTACTGTGCAATGATTAGGTGTTAAATAAGGTGAGGGAAAATCAATTGACAGATGCAGACATTGAGTAGGAGATTATGGCAGAATAAATAATTAATGACATATCAGTAGTGGAAGTAGAAAGCAAGGAAGTGTTCTCTTGGCATGGAAATACAGAGAAAACACCAAAGGAGAATATGCTTTATTAATAGGGTTACTGTGGGGGTTATTAAATTCAACATTTCCATGAAATGTGAAAGAACAGTTAGCGTTTTGAGAATTAGAGGGAACATTAGAAAAGGAAGTAGATGAGGAAGTAGTGAGGAAAGTAGAATTGGAAGGAAGGGTAAAGTTAAGTGGTGTATTAATTGAAGGGCACTCAGCAGTAGGAGAAAGAGAACCGGTATGATGTAGGATGGATGAACATTTATGACGTTCTTTTGTAAGAGGTTTCCAGTAGCAATCAATAGAAGAGGCACTTCCATTGAATTCATCCAATTCATGTATCCACATTTATAAAGCGCAACATGTTTCGGTCCCTAACACATGGTAGGCTTTATGAATGCGGACAAATGCATTGGATCAATGTGCAATTATTTGTTTGTCCTATTGTGTCTTTGTATGATTTTGTTTAGGAGTTTTTTGCGAGTAATGTGTAGATGTATCTTATGCTTTGATTTTTGTTTTTGAAAACAAGCCTGTGGGTGTTCTTAGATCAATGTTATTTATAGCAATGTTTTAGATTTGTACTATGCTGAATCATGATATAAAATACAATACAAATGAATATGAGATTTTAACTTTTGACTACTGGGTTCATTTTTTCAGGACTGAACAGTAGGAAGGAAGATGTGTTAGTCACTGCAAAAGTTCAAATCTGTTACTCCCTATCCCTTCTTTTTGCATACATATATTCTGTCTACCTCAGACAATATAGATAGGTCTCTCCCAGTGGGGGTGAACCTTTGGGGTTCTCTTAACCTGTATTCTATAAACAGGTTAGCATGTTTGCACATTTTGGGCATGAAATTACCGAGGGTGTGTAAGTGATTTCAATCCGGCACTTCACCCAAGTCAACGCTTAGCGTGTAATGCACAACTGAAATCCTTATTTATTTGTTTCTGAAAGTTCTTTTATTCTGAACGATGTACCTCTCATATCACGCCCTTCTCTTGGAACACCCCTCCCCCGTTCACACTGAACCAGTAATCAGGCTGGTTTGCAAAGTTACAATATTTATTTATGTAGTTACAATTTAATCACCATATGTTTAATAGGTACACAATAATCACCAATGGGGTGATGCAACACTAAACAATCTGTTTAATCACAAGGAGTAATAGGGAGCAAAACAATTCAGCACAGAAATAATACGTTTGTGTGTGTGTTCAGAACAGATAGCAGTGTGGTTACTATTTCCCCCTGCACACCCCTCAACCCCCAATAGACAATGTAAAAAGATAGGAGGAGAGAACAGGTTTCAGGAATGGCAAAATTCAAACAATATATCAATCCCAATTTCCGACCAGCAACATAAGAGAAATACGGAAACGAATGGCAAGCTGTCAAATGCTTTCAAAGCTGTCTTGAGAATGGATTGGGTAAAACACTAAATATGGATTAAATTGCTGAAATTGTTTAAATTCTTATGGGAGCTGCTTTAGATAGTTACAGACAAAGGGCCTCATTACGACCCTGGCGGAGTGGGTTTACGCCAGCGTTATTCGCGGCGGACCCGTCCGCCCTACTACGAGTTCCCGTAGCGCCATGGAGCGTTTTCCGCCTGTTTTTTCCGGGCGGAGAAATCCATGGCGCTACGGGACCTTGTTGTTAATTACGCCACCGTATTTTACGGTGGCGTAATTAACGCCTTCCCCACTCCCATTATACCCTATGGGGCAAAAATGGGAATGGGGAAGGGTAAAATGGGGAATGGGGATTTACCGCCCCGCCAAGGTTGGCATGGGGCGGAAAATCCGCCAACCCCCATGGCGCTATCGGCAGCTTTCCGCCGTGCTCCGCGGTGTATTTAGCACCGCGATTTCCGCCAGGGTCGTAATGAGGCCAGAGTGTAATTCCAAGTTGGGCGCTAAGGGTTTAGGCACACTGGTAAGGATGCCGGTGCCGGTAAACCCTTACCGCCCTATTCCGAGCTCCCTTAGCGGGTCCCAGCAGGAACGGGTGGTCTGACCACCAGTTCTCTGCGGTTCCCGTTAAGGGACCTTGGAGCTAATAACTGTACCGCAATTTGCGGTACCGTTATTAGCGCCTTCCCCATTCCCATTGAGCCCTATGGGGGCTCAAATGGGAATGGGGAATGGTTTACTGAATGGAGACTTACCGGGTCCTCCAGGGTCGGAATGACCCGGTTAGTCCCCATTCAGCCAGACCGGACCCGGATTTGGAGGTAGCCATGGTGCTAATAGCACCATGGCTACCTCCAAACTGGGAATGACCCCAAACCCTAGCAATGATTTAATACTAAGAAGCAATGTGAAATCTTAAAACTGAGGTCGGGAGCAATGAACAGCTGTTTTACACGTGTCAGAATTCCTTAAACAAAAATTTGCGGCAAACTTTTCAGTGCGCGATAATCGCGATTACGGGAGAACTATATGGAATGAGAATGTGGAAAAACTGAAGAAGTTATGGACGTTTTATTGGAGTTCGTTTTTCTGAGACAGGCGCAAGAATGGGAAACAGGAATGCAGTTTTAAAATGACAAAAAGGATTGCTTACAGTATGTAAAAGACTACCAAAAAGTATAATGCCACACAGGAAGGTCAATCACGGCCGCTCATAGCAGTTCAGGTGTGATACTCTACTTTCTGTTTGGTTTGGAAATTACTTTTTTAATCAATCAATAGGAAGTTAGGGTTTAGGAATACATATGAGAGAAAAGTCTACGCAAAGATAATTCTAACAATACTAGCTTGGAAAGAAAGAGACAATGGGTTTAAGATAGGGATTAACTAAGCCAGGTACATAGGCTAGTGACACAGTTCTATCTATAGATACTCAGTATATGTGTTTCAAACAGAACCGCCAGGGATTCTGGTCAGGGATTCTGGTCAGGGATTGGCAGCGTCAAGGCGCTCTGGACACCGATCGGCACAACTGGACTGGATCTGATCTGCAATGGCTCTGGTCACAGCTCTGCACAGGACTGGATTGGGTCTCTTGGTTCTGATGATAATTCTTTGAGCAGGCAAGCAGTACAGCACAGCCCGGCTGTCTATTTCCCCTTTAGGGTTTTGGGGTTCTGGTTCTGGAAATTTAAGGCCTAGCTGAGAATGGTTCAGCTATATGATGGGATTTTCTGGAGTCTGGAGTAAGGAAGATGGATGGTTCTGCTTCATGGTGCTCCGCCAGCAATCGGTTAGTGGGTGAATCTGTGTGTGTTTTTCAGTGCTGAGCTGTCTCTATGTATGCTTATGATATGGAGCAAATTTCTACAAATGTGCGCATTAAACATGGTCATAAGTGTATGAAGTTTCATGCTTTTATCAAAAATACATTTTGTGTAATATCATTGTTCCTGCCATTTCTTCCTAGAACATGTCACAGAGTTCTGGCGTCTTTTGAAATGTGCAGTCAATATTTACATTACCAATTCAGTTATTTTTGTGTTTTCAACAATTTTACACAGTAAATCATTCGTCTTTTTTAAAATGTGTCTTTGGTCCTGGTTAAGCAACAACTGGTTGTTTGTCTCTGCCTCATTCTTCTCCCTGCAGCTCAGAAGCAGTCTCCTCCCAGTTCCTCTAGGGCCCAGGCCATTTTACAAACCTTCACACTTCACAGTTCCTGTAGCCAGAGGATGTCCATTGTCTCCTTCCCACAGAAGCCCAAATTCTCCTCCCACCCTATAATTATCACATAGGTGTGATATCCTGGTGGAAAGAAGCAGAAGGGAGAGGCCCTTTGCCTCTGTGGGGGAAGCTGGCATACTGGTTTGGTTGCTTTTAGTCAGGCTTAAATTCCAGTGTTATTCTGTTGCATTTTTTTCTTGGTTTAAAATAAACTTGTGATTTCAAACTTGCATCTAGAACACTTATTCCAGATTCTACACCATGGGCTCAAACCGTTACAACATAGGTTACTCTCAAGAACAGGCCAATTAGATTTCAAACATCAGATTTCAGTTGTACAGGTTTACAGTTTTAATGCAGGCTTCGGCAGCTGTCATTCAGGCGGCCGTGGGTACTGCGCCTACATTTTGACAGATTCCACAGGCAGGCAACATTTGCTGTGGATGTTTTGATGACAAATTCAGCTTTTCAGGACATTGTAATATCACAATGATTTCTTGAACTAAATGAATTGTAGCACCCAGCAAGCATACTGGATGTATGCCCGCCCTGCCAACTTAAGTTTGACCGCCCATCAAGGGGAAGTCGGGAGATTGGGATCTTCTTTCTTTCTTTTTTGTCCAGATGGAGAAAGTCGTCTGCTTCTCCCATCAGTGTTGGATCGACAGGTTCTCCTTGCCGGTTCTAGATGGGAGTATGGAGCGATACGCTGGGACCCTTGGGAATTTCTCCCAGGCCCCGAGTGGTCCTCCTTGGTACTTAGAATCCATGGTTTCAGTACTATTAGACAGAACAGTGCATGGTTATGGACATTTCCCCATCACTATTCATGTAGTGGGGCAGATGCATACATTTGACATATAATTGACCATATTTCCCGCCTGTAATTACTACTAATTTTAACAGGTGGAATGGTTTTAACAGTTGGAATTTTCTATGGATCCGGAATGTCCCCTCTGGGTTTCCGGTTGGCTCCTCTATTTGCTGCATAGTATGCCTGGGATGGCAACACTTCAGTTGGTTGATGTGGACCCACTTGTCTTCCCCTTCTGCCAAACTGCCCTTGGGGATACGGATTTTGTAGGCGACTGGTGAGATTCTGTCTACAATTTCAAAAGGACCCCGTCAAGTAGGGAGAAATTTGCACTGTTTGGCTTGGTTCCTTTGGAAATTGTACAAGTAGACCCGGTCTCCTACTTGGTATTCTTTTTAAGTTGTGTTAAGGTCATAGTGGGTCTTCATACTGTCTGCAGATCTTTCTAGATTCCGCTGAGCATAGGCAAAAGCATGTTGAAGGTGTTTTCTCAGATTCTCAACATACTCATGAGTTGTGGAGGCATATATCAAGGTCTGCTCTTGCGTTCTGTAGAGCAGATGCTGGGGAAGCACCATCCTTCGTCCAGTCATCAGCTCAAACGGAGACATTTTTGTTGCAGAAGAAGGGTTAGATCTGATGGCCATCAGTTCAAGAGGTAATCGAATGTCCCAACTTGGACCAGAATCTGCCACAAACTTTTTTAATATGCTCACAATAGTCTTGTTGTATCTCTCAACTCCACCACTAGAGGCTAGCCGAGAGGCCATGTGTAGTTCACTTTTGAACCCAAGTATCTCCCACATCTTTGTCATCACTTCGCTAGTGAAGTGGCTACCTCGGACTGACTCAATCCTTTGGGGTAGTCCAAAATGCGAGATGATGTGATTGATCATCAGGGCAGTTGCTGTTTCTGCCTTGCAATTTGGGGTCGGGACACATTGCACCCATTTAATGAACAAGCATGTTACGGTCAACATGTACTTGTTCCCCCTAGGAGCAAATCACGGGCCTGATAAAATTGACTTGTAAATCTGACCAAGGCAGTGTCATCCCCCTCTTTTGGAGTGAGTGAGTGATGTTGGCTGAAATTGTGCACACACAAGACACCCCTTCAAGTATTGGTAGAGGTCCTGCCCCATGTGTGGCCAGTATGCAACATCCCTCAAGATTTCTAGTATTGTATGAAACCCCCGATGACCGGCTGTGGCTGCATCATGGGCGTGACTTAGCATCAGGCTTCGGAATGAGGTGGGGTCCACCCACTGGTCATGGCCAGCTATGGATCTCCTTACCAACAAACCGTCTTGGATTCGGAACATTTTTGGACATTTCATCAACACTCTGAGGTCCTCTTTCCCAATGTAATCGGCATCTGTCAGGGGAAAGTTATCAGGGTCCGCAATGTGTTGATAAAACGTACCAATTATTGGATCCCCTTTTTGAGCCATAATCAAATCAGCATCTGGGGTCTCCTTACTCCATTGTGCAGTTGAGAGTTCATTGTGAAAATGTGTCTGTGACCTAGTGATAGCGGTGACCTGGATTTCCCCCAACAGGTACTCAAGTAGATCCCCTTGGATGGCTCCGGTTTTGGCCAGCGGATCAGATAGGTCATTCCCAGTTTTGTCTGGTCCCTCTACTTTAGAATGACCCTTGATCTTTTTAGAGTAGATGGTCATCCCATTCGAGGTGACCAGATCATCAATATTTCGTATTAATTTCCCATGTTTCAATGATTTGTTATTAGCACATAGCATGCCTCTGGTTTTCCAGTTAACCAGGTGCTCCACGAACCTGTTCCGTACATAATCTGAATCAGTGATTATGACCAGTTCGTGGAGGTGGTGTTGGACAGCAGTGAGGATGGCTTGATGCACAGCCATCAGCTCTGGCACTTGATTACTTCGGGGACCGATTTTGTACCCAGAGGAGGGTACTGCGGCATCATTCACCCATGCATTCCCTACGCCGCCACAAGTTCTTTTTCCCTGTTGTTGTCAACATGGTAGGAGCACCCATCCACATAGACAGCTGGCATTCCCTCACACTGGTCTTCTTCATAGACTTTGTGTGGGGAATTAAGGTATGCCTCCATGTTGTCCTTGGTTTTAAGACTTTCGTCCTCGAGACAGTTTTCTCTGGCACAATCATGCAAGTCAGCCAGACCTTGCGCAAGGGGACTCTTCTTGTTTTGGCCATATCTGACCTCCACAGGAAAGCCTTGCATTGACAGAATCCAGGAAGTAATTTGGGAATTACTCACATTTCCAGAACAGATTCTGTCACTCTGAATATATTGCAAAGGTTGCTGTGGAGTCTCCACTATGATTTGTTCCCCCTGGATAAATGGGCGGTAATTCTTCAATGCCCACACCATTGCCACGAGTGCCTTCTCACAATTGTTGAATGTTTCCTCCACAGAGGATAAAGTCTTACTCGCATAGGAGATTGCTTTATTGACATTGTCATGCTTTTGATATAATACTGTAGTCAAGCATGTATTTGAGAACCCTGTCTCCAAGAATATCTCCTTGTTTTTGACAGGGTAAACTAGGCAAGGCGCATGTGAGAGGCTTCTTTTTGTTTAACTGCCTCGGCTTGTTCTGGACCCCACTCCACCTTGACCCCCCCCTTCAAAAGATGGATCAGGGGTCTTATGATCTCTCTGTATTTCTCAATGAACTTTCTGATGTAATTAGTTAGTCGAAGGAGGCTCCTTAGTTCCTGCAGAGTTGTGGGTTTTTTTAATTTCTGGAGTGCTTTCACTTTCTTTTTCTGGGGACAGAGACCCTGAGGAGTTATCTCATGCCCCAAGAAATTGACACGGGTTCTGCACCACTGTGCCTTTTGAAAGGAGAGTTTTGATCCAGCAGCCCTCAACTGTGTCAGAACATAACAAATCTCTGCTATGTGCTCCTCCATAGTTGAGCTTTTGACTAAAACATCATCTACATAGGCCAGGTTACCCCTTTCACCCAAGTCGGGCATGGCCTTGTGTAGAAAAATGTTAAATTAATTGCCGGAGTTGATGTATCCGAAGCGAGTCTGGGTCCACGTATACTGCTGCACCCCGAAGGTAAAGGCCAGCTTGTATTGGTCCTCCCTACTGACAGGTACAGTCCAATACCAATTGGTCAGGTCTATTTCAGTGAATACCTGGGACCCCTGGATCAGGGCCAGCCCTTGGTCAATGTAGGGAAGAGGTCTTCGGGAAGTATGGATGCGTTTGTTGAGCTCCCTTAGGTCAGCACAGAGTCGCCACTGGCCATTTGGTTTCAAAATCCCCAGCACCGGATTATTGAAGGTGCTGTGGACTGGACGAATTATCCCATGGGACTCAAAATTCTTAATTAATTCAGTAAGGGACTCCATTGATGCGAGAGGCAAGCAATATTGCTTCACAAACACTGGAGTCATGCCAGGGTCAGTGGGAATTGTTGTGTGGATGTCGGTGCGATCACAGTCATATGAGTCCACCACAAAGAGATCTTGAAAATCTAAGAAAACTTGTTTCAATTTTAGCTTTTGCTCCGGAGTCTCGCAGGCATCAGCTAGGTTGACTCTCTCTTCAACCATCTGCCTGAAGCCTGGAAAGACTTCTGGTTTGGCTATCTAAGCGGCCTCTTCCAGCTGGGTGGAGACGCCCCTGGTCAAAGTGCTGATTTGGACTGATAGCTTCAGGTGGGGAAGGCGGTCCTCGTGGACTTGGAAGATCACCTCATCCCTCCTGAAGTCACAGATCGCATCTTCCTTACCATAAGGGCAGGAAGTGTACACCAGGAAATTCCCCTCATGCCGGGGGAAGATCCTGTCTGGTGTTGTGCCATCGTCGCTATGACTGTCAAAACAGTCCTTGGGGATTGGTCTAACAGTTCATTAACTAAATCTATGGAAACATGTCGGTCACGAACCGCCATTCCAATAATGGTCCCTGCAGCCAGAGTGATACTCTTTAGGTCGCTGTTATCCACCTCTATTGGAATGGTGTTGTGTTCTATGTTGACTAGTGGTGTTGGGTTTACCCCCAACCCTTGCTGTTGGAAATGAGCACTGGGATGGACATAGGCGTCAGGGTTTTCAGTTTCTGTCCTCTTTTAATTTTTACTTCCAGTGAGAATTGTCCGGTCCATTCTGGGATGGTGACTTCCTCTCCAATCTGAATTTCAACTGCATATGGCAGCAGTTGAGCTGACCAACATGCTTTCTCTGGGTCATCAAAGTCCATGGGATTACCCGCTAATCGGGACCAAGCTTTGAAGTTCATTAGGTCCAAACTAATGGCAAAGCGATTGAGAATGTCACTGCCTAAATAAAATGGAGCAGGGACATCTCGCACCACCCAACAATTATGGACTATGCTCTTGTTGCCTATGGACATTTTGAGCATACACCTGCTAGGCAGGAGATGTTTGGAATTGGGTGTTTCCAGGTCGATTTCCCATTTGTCTAACAGTTTAAATGTGGGAAAGGCTGGATCTTTTGGGAGTTTGCGGAACAGGGCCTCGCTGATGGAGCTCTTACCATTGCTCACAAACACTCGGGCGAGAACAGAGTCCTTCCCTTCCTTTAACTGAATAGGGATGAACAACTTCTCTCCAATTTTCTGAATATCAGCCAAGCTTTGAGCTGATTTCTCATCTTTTTTGACTATAGGAATGGGATTTTCTGATTGTGAAATGGTATGGAATTTCAGAGTGTTTCCTTCCAGTGTGGAATGCCACCTTAGACTGGAAGGAAGGTTGATTTTCAGAAATAGAGAGGACTCCCCATCACCAGTTTGTAGTCCTACTAATTACTGTCACATCTGGTTTGATTATTCTGGAAGTGAAATTCTATTTGGTCAGGTTTTTGTTCAACCATGTGGCATGTGCCATTTAAACTAACATGGTTGACGCTCTGTTTCAATTTTATTGGTTGGCTAGTCTGGGTCCAGAGGATCTTGTTTACACAATCTAAGAGGGGAGACAACCTACACAGGAAGTCATTCCCTAGTAAACAAGGTTTTCCCTCTGGAGTCACAACTATGACCGGGTGCTTCACCTTGTGTTGCCAAATTTCAATGTCCAAATCCGCAGTCCCCTCGACGGGAATCTCCTTCCCGTAGAAGTTCTGAGGTTGTCCAGGAAGAGGGGTGAGAGGAATTTGGTACTTCTCCCCCCTTCCCGAATTCAGTTGATCAAAGGCCCTTTTTGACAGAAGGGTAGCTTGGGATCCAGTGTCCACCAGTGCCAAAATTGCACATTGCCCCTGTATTTGGACCGGGGCATAAAATCAAGGGGGTAAAGATAATGCACATTTTTGGCCAACTGGTGGGTTAGTTTCTTGGCTTTGGATACTGACAGACAGGTGATTTGGGCAGGATTCTTTTTGGGTTCTTGGGAATCTGTAAAATAAAAGGTGACAGCTAGATATGGGGGAGGTTTTGGGTTTCCTGGTTCTGATTCTGATTCTGGGCTGCCCCCCCTTTTTGGAGGCAGTAACCAGGATGGGTTTGAACAAGGGAATTTTTGTGCTGATCATTCTGGGTACTGATGATGGGCGGTTGTAACTCGGTCCCCGCATCTACCCAGTCTGGATGTGGATCCTTTGGGGCCCATTTTTCTTTGGGAGGAGTTCCCCCATCCCTGAAGGAGAAGATCCTTTTCCCAAGATCCTCTGAGGACCCCTCTCCTTCAAACTGGAAGATTTGTACCTCCTCCTCAAAATGGGTCCTTTTGGGCTCTTTTTTTCTCCTTCCCGCCCTCAGCCCCTTGGGTGGCAGACTTTCGGAGGCAGGTGATTTTGTTTCCGGTTCCTGGGTTTCCAGGGGCTTTCCACAAGTGGGGAAGGAAGCTTCTTCCAAGGCTTTACGCCCCCCTCCCCCTTGTAACTCCTCCCTGGGAACCAGTGGTTTGTTGGGGTTCTTCCCCCGTCATTGTTCTGGAGCACCAGACCCCGGATTCGAGGAGTTCTGAGCCACCATGCTCATCTGAGGGTTCTGTTGAGCCCTTAGCATGTGACCCAGATCCTGTGCTATGTTCTGGACCTGGCGCTCTAGTTGGGACACCCGCTCGGTTGATCCCGGGAAGTGTAACTATCCCTTCTCGCAAAATACCTGGGTTTGGAAAGTTTGGGTACCCCTCCACCCTCGGCCTCCCCTCTCCCGGATTGGGCTGTCTGGGCTCAGGAAAGTGGGGAAAGAAGGATGGGTTGTTTTAGCAGCAGCAGGAGTGTTAGTTGTTTTGGGGCCTTTGCTAATATTTTTATTTTCCAACAGCTTCTGCACCTCATAGATGCGCGTTGCTTGTCCAATGACCCAGTCTAGTGACCTTTTCTCGTGAAAGTCCCTCACTAGCTGGGTCATAATATATTTAGGGAGAGCATGAAAGAAGATGTTTACAAATTCTTTACTGTCAGTGTGCACCCTTCTAGTGGTCTGCGCAAAGGCACGTTTCAAATCCTGAAAAAATTCTTGTGGGGCCTGGTCTTCCCCACATTGTAAGTTGTAGGCTGCCTTGCGAGCCTATTGAGGGTTCCTATGAATGGAAAAGTGTTTCAGGATGGCCGCCCTATAGGTGGACCATCTGGAATGGTTCAGATCCTGCGGCCCCCCAAAGAAGCTGGAGTACTCAGGAGAAAATGTCCACTTTACAAACTGAATACAGCTTTGGCTGTCCTTCAGATGGAAAGTTTCCATCATCTGTTCAAATAACTCAAGGTGCTCCCAAATCGAATATATTGCATTCTTGTGGTAGGACGCTCCTAATGGCTTTAATTTGTTTCAGGGGTTCCTTGAGCAAGGCAGTCTTGACTTTGTTGTCCTTTTTAGTTCGGGTCACCCTGGTCCACTCATCCTCTGACTCAGAGGCACTGCTACCAGAGGTGGCTGTCTGGTCTTCTAGGCTCTCCCGCATTCTGCAAGCTTGGGAATGGCTGGCAGAATGTGGGGGCCTAGTTTATAGGGACCTGTGGCTCTAAGAAGAGTCTTCTGACTCTTCCTTGCTCCCAGGATTGGCTGAGTACCCCCCCACTGTCCTAACGGGAAGAGGTTTTTAGTATGCTCTTAGTGGGCCTACTCTCATGGAGTTCCCCACCAAATTTTACCGTCTGATCTCTGGGTAAGTTATATTTCTGAGGATCCATTTCTCTGATCCTCCCCTCATTGGAGTCTCCCTGATCAGAGAAGATGGCCCTAGCACTTGGGAACCCATACATAGATGCCCGCCCATCCATTTCTGGGAGGCGCTGACCTATTAGCCTCATATTCCCCATTGGGTTGAAGTCTACCATCCCCGTGGCCCTTGGTTCATGTGAGCCAGTGGACATGGGGGTGGCAGAGTCCATGGAATTTAAGAGATTAAAGTATCTGGTGCCAGGGTTCCTGAGTTTATGCTCAGGGGTTTCCCTCTCCCATCTGACCTCATCTCTCTCAGCCCCTTCTCCCTGTTGGCATGCAAGAATCTGACCCTTTTGTTTTTCTATTAAGGCCTTACTGCTCTCTATTGATTGTTCCTGCATGGCTACCTGTCTATGGAGCCTGTCGTTTTTCTCACAAAGAGCCTCATTGTCTCTCTGTGCTTCCTGCCTAATTTTGGAATATTGGGCCAATTTTTGCGGCATGAGACTCACCTCCTGAGTTCTGTCCTTACTGGCCTGGTCATTCTTTGACAGAGCATCTTCCACCCTCCTGGTGTGCTCTAACAGTTTTTCGTAGTCCATTTTGAGTTCACCCAGTCCCTGAAGGGCCAGATGATTTTCTTCCATCTTTGTTTTTAAATAACTGACTTCCTGGCCTCAGGCGTCCCTTTCCTGAATTAGAGTGCCCCTCTGTGCAGCCAGGTTGTCCCTTTGTTTTTTGAATGCACCAGCTTTCTGGCACTCTTCATCAAATTCTGTTTGGGATTCAAGGTCTTTGAGAATTAATTTATTATTTTCCTCTTTGAAGGATTCTAGGCGGTTTTGCAGGATAACTATCTGCTCTGCACAGACTCTATTATAGGTCAATTGCTGCTCCAGCTTTTGTTGGCTCTGTAGTAGAGAATCCAACCTTTCTTGCCACTCCTTTTGCAGTGTCAGTAATTCGGTGTCTTGCTCTACCTTCCCTTGCTGCAGGAGATCCAGATCTTCCTTTACTTTTGTCAGGTACTGTCTGGTTTCACTCTCTGAATCTTGGCTCTTTTGTAGCCTTTGCTCTGCAGAGTCGAAATCAGTTTGGGTTCTCTCTAGGGATTGTACTTGCCTTTTTGCCCGATCTTGGTTTTTGGCATATTTTTCCTGTATTACTCCAATGTAGAGGTATAGGTATGCCGCTATTTTGTCAATTTTACATTGCTCTTCTTTTACCCTTGGGGCCATATACAACTCGCTAAGTGCCTGGTGTAATGAACCCTGATCCTATCATATATCTAATTCTGTGGCAGTGGCTTGTTGCTTGATTTCTTGCAGTCAAACGTTCTCATCCTGCTCAGTCTATTCACCCCTGACAAACATTTTATGCAGTAGGTGTTCTTTTGCCATATTATTTTCCACTGGGGTCAGCATTCCAGAGATATTAATTTCCTTCTGACTTACATCAGGGTTATTTTTACCTTTGCAAAAACAGGCCAAACTCCTTTGAGTGTTTCTATTGAAGGTTGTTTTTACAGTGTAGCACTGTGTGGTAGCCCAACAAGGTATATGTACCCGTCAGTTACCACGCTGTGTTAGACTGTCACAAGTGTTATGTCTAATTCAGGATCTCGTGACGAGCCCCCACTCTGTAAGTGATTTCAATCCGGCACTTCACCTAAGTCAACGCCTAGCGTGTAATGCACAACTGAAATCCTTATTTATTTGTGTCTAAAAGTTATTTTATTCTGAACGATGCACCACTCATATCACGCCCCTTTCTTGGAACCCCCCGGTCACACTGAACCAGGAATCAGGCTGGTTTGCAAAGTTAAAATATTTATTTATGTAGTTACAATTTAATCACCAAATGTTTAATAGGTACACAATAATCACCAATGGGGTGATGTAAAACTAAACAATCTCTTTAATCACAAGGAGTAATAGGGAGCAAAACAATTCAGCACAGAAATAATACTTTTGTGTGTGTGTTCAGAACAGATAGCAGTGTGGTTACTATTTCCCCCTGCAGACCTCCCAACCCCCCAATAGATAATGTAAAGAGATAGGAGGAGAGAACAGGTTTCAGGAATGGCAAAATTCAAACAATATATCAATACCAATTTCCCCCCAGCAACACAAGAGAAAAACGGAAATGATTCGCAAGCTGTCAAATGGTTTCAAAGCTGTCTTGAGAATGGATTGGGTAAAACACTAAATATGAATTAAATTGCTGGAATTGTTTCAATTCTTATGGGAGCCACTTTAGATAGTTACAGACAAACACTAGCAATGATTTAATACTAAGAAACAATGCAAAATCTTAAATCAGAGTTCGGGAGCAACCAACAGCTGTTTTACATGTGTCAGAATTCCTTAAGCGAAAATTTGCGGCAAACTTTTCAGTGCGCGATAATCGCGATTACGGGAGAACTATATGGATTTTGGATGCAGATTAAAGCTGTGGATGTTAGCTACAAGCAGAATGTGAAATGTTGTTTCTAGCATAAAAACTGAAGAAGTTATGGACATTTTAGTGGAGGTTGTTTATCTGAGAAAGGCGCAAGAATGGGAAACAGGAATGCAGTTTTAAAATGACAAAAAAGGATTGCTTATACTATGTTAATGACTACCAAAATGTATAATGCCAGGAAGGTCATTCATGGCCGCTCAGAACAGTTCAGGTGTGATACTCTACTTTCTGTTTGTTTTGGAAATCAATCAATAGGAAGTTAGGGTTTAGGAATACATATGAGAGAAAAGTCCACGCAAAGATAGTTTTAACAATACTGGCATGGAAAGAAAGAGAGGATGGGTTTAAGATAGAGATTAACTAAGCAAGGTATATATGCTAGTGACACAGTTCTATCTATAGATACTCACTATATGTGTTTCAAATGGAACCGTCAGGGATTCTGGTCAAGTCTCTGGTCAGGGATTGGCAGCGTCAAGGTGCTCTGGACACCGCACGGCACAACTGGACTGGATCTGATCTGCAATGGCTCTGGTCACAGCTCGGCACAGGACTGGATTGGGTCTCTTGGTTCTGATGATAATTCTTTGAGCATGCAAGCAGTACAGCACAGCCCGGCTGTCTATTTCCCCTTCAGGTTTCTGGGGTTCTGGTTCTGGAATTTTAAGGCCTAGCTGAGAATGGTTCAGTTATATCATGGGCCTTTCTGCTTTCCAAGTTTCTGGGGTCGGGAGTAAGGAAGATGGATGGTTCTGCTTCAGGGTGCTCTGCCTTCAATCGATTAGTGGGTGAACCTGTGTGAGTTTTTCTGTGCTGAGCTGTCTCTGTTTATGCTTATGATTAAGGGGTGTGTGTGGTGGATTATCTTAAGCTTGCCCCTTTGCCAGGGATTGGTCAAGATCGCTTCTCTTCCTTGATAGGAGGAGAAGAACAGGGTGTCACCATGATGATGTGGGTTTACGAGGCCTAGAGTCCACCCCTAGCCTCTTGAAAACAAAATCTACTTTTAATACAATACATATTTACAAATGTGAAACCTCTATAACAGGCATACATACAGTTTACATATTTTGTGTACCAGATACTCCTCTAAACCCCGTTGCTGGAAGATCTTGTGTCTGCTTTTTACAGAATTTTACCCTTTTTGTCCGGAACACAATGTCCAATTTTGGAGCAAATTTCTACAAATGTGCACAGTAAACATGGCTATGAAGTTTCATGCTTCTATCAAAAATACATTTCGTGTAATATCACTTTTTCCGTCATTTCTTCCTAGAACATGTCACAGAGTTCTGGCGTCTTTTGAAATGTGCAGTCAATATTTACATTGCCAATGCTGTTATTTTTGTGTTTTTAACTATTTTACACAGTAAGTCATCTGTCTTTTTTAAAATGTGTCTTTGGTCCTGGTTAAGAAACAACTGTTTTTTTGTCCCCGCCTCCTTCTTCTCCCTGCAGCTCAGAAGCAGTCTCCTCCCAAATTCTCTTGGGCCCAGGCCATTTTACGACCCTTCACACTTGACAGTTCTTGTAGCCAGAGGATGTCGATTGTCTCCTTCCCACAGCAGCCCAAAATTCTCCTCCCACCCTATAATCATCACATAGGTGTAATTTCCTGGTGGAAATAATCAGAAGAGAAAGGTCCTTTACCTCTGTGGGGGAAGCTGTTATACTGGTTTGGTTGCTTTAAGTCAGGCTTAAATTCCAGTGTTATTCTGTTGCATTTTTCTCTTGGTTTAAAATAAACTTGTGATTTCAAATTTGCAACTAGAACACTTATTCCAGATTCTACACCATGGGCTCAAACAGTTAAAACATAGGCTACTCTCAAGAACAGGCCACTTAGATTTCAAACATTAGATTTCAGTTGTACAAGTTTACAGTTTTAATGCAGGCTTCTGACAGCTGTCATTCAGGCGGCCGAGGGTACTGCGCCCAAATTTTGACAGATTCCACAGGCACGCAACATTTGCTGTGGATGTTTTGATGACAAATTCAGCTTTTCGGGACATTGTAATATCACAATGATTTCTTGAACTAAATGAATTGTAGCACCCAGCAAGCATATTAGATGTTTGAGGGTGTTTTGCACCGGCATTCTGCTGTTTCAGCAACCAGGAAAAAGGATTTAAAAGCAAGATTTTGGATTTCTTTCAGCAAAGCACTGCTTTTCCCTCTGTGCTCCATTTTTACTTTTTGGGCAGCCCAGTGACATGTTTCAGGAGTGAGATCTATGTTCCACCACTGACAACATGCATGGCAGATTGGGCTGCCATCTTTTTGTTTTTCAAAGCGCGATTTTATAGGTTTTGGCACGCACAAGGGTTTTGCAGCCATTTTAGGATTTCTGGCACCATCAGAACACAGGGATGCCGCATGGCAGAGCAAAAGTGGGTCAAGACATCCCACAGGTGCCCCTTCCAAGAGGACGGCGGTGTACCAGATATTTTCAGTTGTATATTCTTTTGCTTTGAGAGAAATGGCCATGACAAACAAGCAAGGAGCATCTGGTTGTAGTGTAGAGATATAATACAAAATAAATTTGACAGGACAGTCAGGGTCATTGGAGGCTTCATACATGCGCCCTCTCAGTTGACGTTGGTGGCATTCAAACAAAGGGTGATGATTTTGATGACTTTGTTGAAGAACATAGTGACATATTGCATTCCATTTGTGTCCGTTAAAATCTGAAAGGCATGAGTGGGAAGCAGCCGATGACCTTCTTATCCACATCGAGCGAAGTGCAGTTGTATTTCGAATCAGACTTTGAATTGCAATGTGATGGGATTATTTGCATATAAAATGCAAGAAATGTTAAGAAGGTGCATATCACTGGAGGATATATGAGCTTTATGCATGGATACGTCTTTACCGTCACAGCAGAGACCTTTAAAAACACTGATAAGACATGGTTGGCACTCATCAAATGTTCATTGCCCATAATGTTAATTTTGTGGGAGTATGGTGGGCTGTTCATGTGACGGTTGATTCCTAAGTGCAGAGATATTTTTAGGGTTTGTGGTTGATATTCTGTGCCAGACTTTGGCATAAAAATGTAATACATAGGTGGCAAGAGTAGCAAGAGATGCATTTTCAAAACTTGGTGAGTAGCCCTTCTGAATTAGCCAACTTTTAAAAGTGTCAGTAGTCCATTTAGTGGCAGATTGTGTTTTAATTTCTGCTTTACTCAATTCAATTTGATCCAATGGACAAGCATTGACATTAGCATGTCTGTGGACTTTAAGCATGGAAGTCAGTTCATTGTAAGCAGGTAATTGAGATGAACATGAAGGCAGGACTTCAGTTTCCATTGGGCTGTCTTCAGGTCACCCCTCTTCAGTCAGTTCACCAATGAGATAGAAGTTTACTTTTGTTAAAACCTAATTTTCTACTGACTGGTGAGAAGACGTGACTGCAGTTGCTGTTTTGGTATCCATACTATATTTCGCCACTAGATGGCGTGTTCCAGGAAGCAAGACATGTTTTTCTTAATGTGCGATTGAGCGCAAATTGTTTAATACACAGCGAAGGACTCCTTTTATTTTAGAAGCTTCCAAAGATATCCCGCAGATTAGAATTGCACCGTACATGAAACGAAAATTCAGTGGCTTTCTTTCACCGTAGTGCGCGGTGTAGTGGGAGAATGGCTGAAGGCTAACAAGTTCATAAAATGGTGGACATGGGCTAGGAATAAAGGACCTTGCATTACAAATGGAATGTTGGAGCCGAGAGCGAGATGAGGGATGCAGCACTGCAGGAAGAATGCCTTTCCCTTGTAGTCAAGAGCGGGGTGAGGGCCAACCATGTTGCTGCATGAGACATGATTGCCCCTCTCCGAGTACTAATCATATTTAGGGCACAATTACAAGTTCATTTTTATCCCAAGCAGACTGTGCATTCTGTAACCCTAAACATCATCTTACTGTATTACCTATTTTCACTTGGTTATGTACCTCTAGGAGCAATGCAAATAACTGTTTCAAATTGTAACATTTTATCGTTCTCTAACCCGAATAAGGCTTTCCTGTTTCTTGTCATAGAAATGCTGCTCCACTGGCAGTTAAGTCTTGTGTTGTGAGAACATGGGATCACCCCTGGTAACAGTTGTACCCACAGAACAGCTTAAATGAATCTATTTAATGGCAACTCGGTGAAACATGATAGACTGTCCTATCAACTTCATATGCGTTTCTCTCCTGACAAAGATTATCAGTTCAAATTCACTATATTTTACTTGTTAGCAAATCTAATTTCAGGAAAGTTCTGTTAGAATGGATTCCTGAGCTCTGACTACTATAACATAATCTGCTCACATAATCATAATCTGATCAAACTAACTCATAACATACACATAATCACACACACAATTTCTCATATCCACTATTTCTTGAATTTCTTAATAACACCCATGTTACATGTATGCAACATCTGTGCATACGCATCATTTATTGTAGGGTTTACTGGACCTTATTGGCTTTAGGTTTGGACACATACTATATTGTTTCATTAATTCTCACATCTCAGCTTGATATCCATAGTTGTTTATAAATAAACCCTGGGACTGTATTACTTTAAATTGAGCATTTGCAGAGTGTGTGCATATGCAAATGGAATCATCAACAAACTCAAATGCCTATGCATTGCATTTGCACTTTTGCCAATAGCGTTTGCTCATAAGAAAAACTGTTTGCATATGAACAATTTAATGTAATGCCCCATTAGACTCCTAGGGAAAATAAATGCCGTTCTGTGTATCACATGTTAGCCCACGAATCATAATAATGTTACTTGCCTTCTACCTGTAACGCAGCATTGCTGAGAATGGCAGCCCTTTTTTACAATATTGCCACCACTCTTTATAAATAATAATAATATTAGTTTTGCATTTATATAGCGCTACAAACCCTCAGTTATCTGAGCACTGCTTATTATTACCCACGGTGTGTGGTGCTCATTTATCGACCTCAGAAGGATGAAAGGATGAGTTTGGCCCTGCCGGGATTCAGTTCGTTAGCAGGCTCTGCACAAATGTCAAAGCGAGCACTCTACTCCCTGTGCCACTTGACCAGCTTGTTATGTTTACCTTTTAACAAGATGACAAAATGTGTTTGCAGTTGGTTAAAAATATATATATATATATACAATTCCTAAAAGGCATACCAACATATGGAAAACTAATGAACAACATTGTTTCACAATTCATGTGATTTGAAGGCCCATTCTAACTCTACCTCCTCAGGGGCATCCTCCCTTTCCTCACTTTTTCCCAGAAGCTCAATGTTTCCAAAGCACTGGTACTCTCCAGGCTGGACTACTGCAACAGCCACTACCATAACCTACCCTCTTCTTCATTCCACCCCCTCCAGCTAATCCAGAATAGAGCTGCAAGACTTATCCTTGGCCTTAAGCCCAGGGACTGTATCTCTCCAGCCCTAAAATCTCTCCACTGGCTCTCGGTTGCTGCAAGGATCAAATTTAAATCCTTCTGCAACTTGCTCTCAACACATATTCTCCTTCCAGATCCCTCCGATCCTCCGGCTCCAACTCTCTGCTTGTCAAGCGCTTCTCTAAGGAGAGAGCGGGGGGCCCTTTCCTTTTCCTCAGCTGGCTCCCTCCTCTGGAACACCCTCCCCCTTTCTTTCTGCCTTGAGCCAGATCTCCTCAAGTTCAGCAAACACCTCAAGACTCTTCTCTTCTCCTCTTCCTTCCCTCTCTCCCTCCCTTGCTAAACCCCACAGTAGCTGTGATTGGTGGCTTGGGCACTCATGTGTCCTTCTGGGTCCTGGCCTTCGGTCCAATCGCCCTCAGCATCCATCCCTCCCCCTGCACCTGCCTTCGGGCACCATTTGGCCTGTGCTGCCTTGCAGGCCTGCACTTCTTGAATGGGCTGATGACCCCTCTTCCCTATTGTGGTCACCACCTGGCACTTACTTGTTGCCTTTGCAACTGGCTCTTGCACTTACCTGTTGCTTTGTAACTATCTCCCTGGCACGTCACCCCTCTGTGGATCCTCTAGCACATACCCCTTTCCCCCTGTCCTTTCTCTCTCTGCACTTGAACAATCCAAATGTTTCACAAGGCCTAGTACGACTGCTTTATTTTCTTTTTTGAATTCTGCATTTTCCATTGTCTTGCTGCTTCCCTTGTTCCCTTCCCTTTGCCCTCTGGGCACTTTGAAACACAATTTACTTGATGTATAAGCGCATTACAAATGCCCCATAAAATAAAATGATTGCCCTTTAAAGGGCAATACTGTCGACTGATTGCAAATGACACCTCTCACGAAATGGTATATTCCAACTTGCATTTTTCATCTTTTGGGTTTTTTCTCTATGTGCATCCGAAATAAATGATTTAGAACCAGAATAATGACTTAGTGTAATTTGCTATATACCTCAAGAACTATGACGATATTCTTGATGTGTATTCCCAAAAGAATATTGAAGCAATCAATCCATGAACCTATTGAAATGCATAATGCATGGATACAACACATTAATTCCTCAAAAATACAAAATACACATACATTATTCAGTTTTTATTCACCACACAATACACACAATATTGCAAACAGTAACAACAAACATAAAAACATATGATGCGAAAATCACAGAAGTATGAGCCCAGGGAGAGAGAGAAAAAAAAACAACAACATAGGAGAGCATCGGTTTTCACATTGCATTCTTCTATTCACCAATTTAAGATAGTCTCCTTGCCCAATACCTTAGCTGGGGACAAATGTTTAGAGCTACATTTGTGGTTCTCTGATGGTGTGTTGAGATGCCGGAAGGGGTTTGGAAAAAGGTGGGAAAGGAGGAGGAAGACGAAGATGCAATGTGTTTGTTCTCACAGGAGAAAGAAAGAAGGTGCAAGGGGGATCCTCATTATGGTCGTTGGCGTTGGTTCATGGATCCCAGCATTGCAGCATCAACAAATCTCCAATTCAGGGTGAGGAGCCTGAAGTATTTGGAGAGGCATCTGGAGGGTTGGGAGTAGACGCAGGGCGATTGGAGCAGGCTCCCAGCGATTGGTGGAGGCTTCCAGGGCTGCCAGTGATTGGCGAGGCTTGGGAGACAGGGACACTTGTGTAATCCTAGAGTATAAGCAATTATACAAAAATATGGAGAAGTAGTATAGCACTCTCAAAGGAAACAATTCCCAACACATCTATCAGAAATGCATTTGAAATGGTACTAAAAAACAAATATGTACAGAAACAATCCGACCGTTTCAAATCACTGAATATGCCACATGGTGCTAGAAAATCCTACCACAAATCTTACTCTGAGTGTCCATTGGCATGCTACTTCTCCCTACCCTTCTTCATACTCACCTACTCTAACTTACCTCCGGTTTATTCCCCCTTCCCTAAATCCACTGAGCCTGCATCCAGCAGCACACCCTGCATCGATGAAAGCGTCCTAGGGCTGAAAAGGAACTCCAACCACGTGCCCCCATTTGATCTAACTTTAGACAAAAAATGTAGTTTTGGCATGGTCACATCCCCTGCTATTCGTGAGATTCAACACTGCAGCAGTAAAGTTTGACATACTAGTAACCTGAACTAGTAACTGTGGAATCCGTATTTCACAAATAAAGCCTGATGTCTTGGGGGGATAGCTCATGGTCAACGTGCTCGCTTTGGAAGCAAGATGACAGGGAGCAACGCAGGTCCGATCCCCTGGTCCTCGCTTAGAAACCTCTGGGTATTAAGCACGTTATAAATAACCTATCATATCATGCCGGAGGAGAAACTGCACAGGCGGAGGAGAGAATGTAAATTAAGAATGTTGTGCTAAATTACATTTCTGTGTTTTTTTCTTCCAGTAGTAGTAGCACATTGCTAATGGCTGAAGTTTGCAATGAGGCTGTTAAATGCACCAATTTATAAGTGCACTTTTATGCTATTTAAATGTGTAGTCAATATACTTCTGCCTTTTCTGCATTGCTGGTCAGAAAACAACATAAGTGGAAAATTCACATTAAAATCCCCTTGGAAAAACACAAATGTCAATTTCTTGGAAAGGGCTGTGGGAAATGCAGATTACCTCACTCAGACAGGTGCCAGCCAACCAGGAGCTGAGGAATGCATATGTGAATCACTAGTAACAGCCTCGATTTTGTTCCTGACAGCTGGTGCCGCCCTGCTCTCTTCCATGCCCCCAGGTTCCTGGCATCTCTGGCCAGGTCTACTTGCCGTGCCCCAGTGCCCACCACGACTCTTCCTGCCCCACCAACATGTCACTTACTAGCCTGTAGTTGGACGTCCCCACAGTCCTCACTCTTATGTCATGCTCAGTGGACTGCATCTCTGGCCACTCCCACATCTACTAAACTTTGAGGGGCCGATTCATGGAACAAACGTACGCTGAAAAAAGTGGCGCAGGCTGGCGCAAGCAGGCGCAAGCATGAAAAAGGAAGCACACGCATGCGATTCATGGAAGTCCCTGCGCGTGTTTATCTCGGAATGTGCGCCAAACCTGTGCGTGGCGCACATAGGCGCACACGTCATTGTTACATCCTGAACGCTGTGCGCGATGCGCACAGGGAAAGCGCACAACGTATGCACACACACCAAAAAGGGGGCGGGACACAGGGCGTAACACGCGGAATGGGGAACAACGCGTAAAAAAGAAGGCGTAACTGGGGAAGTACTGCAGGGAAATACACCGAACGCCCACACACACGCAAACAACCCATATTCATGGATTCGAATGCAGGAAACCTGCACATGCAGTCAACGCGTCCGCCACACGAAGGCAGGCGGAAGCGTCCCCGCGCACAGTACAAAAGTGCACGCAAACAACAAACATGTATATACAGCTACGATGAATGCCCCATTTTTCGCAGCACTGATCGTGGGACACCGCAGGAGAAGGAGAATAGCAAGGGCCCGAATTTTTTTTCCCCGGACCAGCCTTTTTGGGATGCCTGACGACCACGTCTGTGGGAGGTATAGGTTTCCACCTTGGATCATCCTAGACCTCAACAGGGAGTGGGAAGATGACCTTACATCCCCCACCCTGTGCTCCCAAGCATTGAGCACCTTGGAGAAGGTGGTCAATGTCCTGCATTTGTTGGCCACTGGGTCATTTCAGCGGACTACTGCCATAGTGGGTGGGGTCTCACAGGCCACGCAGTCACGCTGCCTACACCAGGTGTTGGCAATCATCACTGCACGCCCCTCAGTCCGCAGGCACATATACATGCCCAGAACACCAGCAGAAAGATAGGCAGTGGTCCAGGACTTTTACAGGGTGGCACACTTCCCCAAAGTGCTTGGTGCCATAGATTGCACCCATGTGGCCCTACATCCACCTAGGGCCACTGAGCACATCAAACCGCAAGCACTGGCATTCCATCAACTTGCAGGTTGTATGCAATGCTAAAGGAATCATCACCTCTGTCTATGCAAACTACCCTGGCTCCACCCATGACAGTTTCATATACAGAATGTTCGTCCTGAGCCTGGCCCTGGAAGCTGGGCAGCATGGCAACACATGGCTCCTAGGTGAGTACAAATGCCTGTGCACATGCATACAAGTCACACACAGACAAATACCCAAACCCTAATAATCTCAACTATTATCACCTACCCAGGGGACAGTGCCTACCCTCTGCGCAACCACATGATGACGCCAATCCGGAACCCCACCACACAACCCCAGGTAAGATACAACGATGCCCATATTGCAACCAGGGGCATAGTGGAGTGCATATTCGGAGTGCTCAAGTCACGCTTCCGCTCCCTTGACTGCTCTGGTGGGCAGCTACTATATGCACCTCCAGTAGTGTGCAGGATCATTGTGGCAGCATGTGTCCTGCACAATGTTGCAACACGGCAGGAGATACCAGTGGACATGGTGGTGCCCCCACATCCACAACCACAGGCGCTGCCCATGGGAGGGGACAGGGCACGTGGCGAGGCAGCCCGGACCCAGCTTGTGGCCACATTCCTCACCTAAACTCTCACCCCTGTGGAGTGTGCACATTCCTGGCACATACCAGGTGACAATCGATGATGACAAAGAGACAGTCAACTGTCACAACCTTACCACCCTGAGAATGTTGCCACGGAAGTGCTACATTGTGTGCATCCCTAGCTACTTAAACATAACCAATCCTGTGTGACCAAAAGGAACATATGCAAGGTGTGTATCACACACCCCTGCAAAACAGTCCATCACAATCCCTGGTATGTCACCCAAACCCTCCCAAACCATATCACCCTTGTCTGCTGCACCATAACATTGCATGCAATAGCAAAAGGCCAAACCATGACCAATAAAATAAAAAGTGACATGTCATACATGAAAAATGGCATGAGACAATGATGTCGGACATGGAATCAGATGAAATGACTGACCAACAACCTGCCACACATACAAAGTCAGACACAAATGCTTTCCAACAGTCATAGCATGAACACAACACTGAATGCCCGTTCACATGCACATTGGGCATGGCAAAATCCCGACTCCCAAACCTGTGTGCTGTGTGTGTCTCCTGCAACACACTGCTCAGCACACAGCACTTTGATCAGCCATAGTGTTGCAGATACACCTTGAGCATCACATGAAAAAGACCAATCAAATCTACCACCAAATGACGCATATACAGGGTACCCAAGTGGAAATAAATCATGTGCTGCAGGGACACCACGGGCCTGAGAATGCAATCTGTGTGCACCTGTGGCCATGGAAGGGTGGATGTACGTGGGTGGATCATCGTGCAACTGTGTGTGTCATTAGGGACATGCACTCAATATATGCAAGTGAAATCAAGTGACCCTCAGTGCCCTGTACACATCACATGTGAACATTGCCCATGTGAACACCCCAGCATGTCAAACCACACCAATCCCCTGACACCTGAAAAGTAAAGACAACACAGGAACAGGCATTGAGCAGCACAACACATCATGTACATAGTACACCACAATTACTTTGTCAGAGTGCCCAAAATACTGTAGGCCAAGCCAACTGTCCAACAACAAAAGGCCCTCCCTTACACATCAATGTGACCTTCTGAACAACAGTCTCTGGGGCATGTAGCCTTCTTTCTTCAAGTGTACCTGGCTACAGGATCACCCTACTCCTTGGTCTCCATGTTCCAGCTTGCGTGTAAATAAGGTCCAGCCCCCTCAGAGCCCACCTTGACTGGTAAAAATACCAAATCGCAGAGAACTCCAAGTAGGCAAACCCACAAAGCAGGGAAAAAGGCTGTAAGCACCAAAATACCCTGTAAGAGTCTCCAGTAGATGACTTGAAGTAGCAGGAAATGTCAAAGCACATGTACAAGCACAATGATAGAACAACCAAGGTAGCACAGTTGAACAATGGTCCAACAGGATAGGTACCATTTACGGTACATTACATACAATGATGATGCAACAACTGATGGGTAGTGTCACAGCTCCGGTGTCCAGGTGCAGGAGTAGCACGAACCAACCACCCCCTCTGTGGTCTGGGCGCCTGCAAGGTCAAACTAACACAGGCCTCTGAGATGACTTGAAGTAGCAGGAAATGTCAAAGCACATGTACAAGCACAATGATAGAACAACCAAGGTAGCGCAGTTGAACAATGGTCCAACAGTATGGGTACCATTTACGGTACATTACATACAATGATGATGCAACAACTGATGGGTAGTGTCACAGCTACGGTGTCCAGGTGCAGGAGTAGCACGAACCAACCACCCCCTCCGTGGTCTGGGCACCTGCATGGTCAAACTAACACAGGCCTCTGAGACCCCGGCGGGGAAGGATGGTCAGGGATATGTTGCATGGACAGGCATTGGTATTCAGGATAACCGGAAAGAGGGGCTGTGGATGTGGATTTGCAAGGGAAAGTAGGCAAAATACAACTATTCAGTAAAACATATACTCAATTACAGCAAACATGTTCATCATGCACTTTGTACCAAATCAGTCAAATGAAAGCCAAAGAGACACTTATCTCTGGGGAAAATGCTGGCCTCTTGCCTGCGCACTCTCAGGTCCGGTAACAGGAGCACTTCAATGCTGCAAAGAGAGACCAATGGGTAAATAATCGGACATGATACAATGGTCCTTGGGTGAGCTGCTAGACGCATATAGCAAGGTGCAACTTCAGTACAAGTTGTGTTCTGGCCGCCGCTGATTCAAATAAGTAGTGCACGTGATAATTTGCACATGCAAATGACATGCACTCACCACGAGTCTGAGCCTCGCTGGTCGTCCCTGTGCACTGTATCAGCTCCTGGCTAGGAATGCTACTACCCTAATTACTGTGCTTCAATGGAGCAGCGGGTACTTGAGGATATGTTTGATGGCCCCTGCGTGTGCCTCTGACAACTTGCAAAGGCACTTGCCATGTGACCCTCAACGCATGTCAGCTGTACTGTGTGCTTCTCCAACAATGCCTGGCAAAGCTCCCCAGCACAGGTGCTGCTTAGCATCCATGTGCAAGTGGCCTGGTGGAAGGTAGTCTGCGGCGTGGGCCCTTGTGTTGCTCACCTTGCCAGGAGCTCCTGGAAACACGGCTGCTTCTGTTGGACGTCTGAGCACAAGCCCTGTGCATCTGCTTGCGCACACATCCACACACCTGCAGCAATGAACGTGGCCAGTTTCCTGGATTACTGGTCCCTGTGTCTGCTGCCAAAGGTAGTCTGGAGGCTCATCGTCCTGCAGAAAGGGCACTAAACAAGGCAATATGGCTGGAAACTTCCCTGTGTGTGTGTCTACATTCTGGTTGTCACAGGGCCAGGTTACAGAGCTACATCCAAAATCCTCCCACCATCAGTGTCACTTTGACAGGCCAAGGATGCAGGCTACTGTCTACAGCATGAAGTGCATCAAGCACATATACAGGCAAGAAAATGACATACATCACAATCTACATCAATTAATGGATAAAACAATCACATACTCACCCAAATTCATTACAGACATTGGGTGGATGAAATGCAACCAATCCCCACTAGGGGTATTAACACAAGTAGTACAGCAGCAGACAGGCCACAGTCATGAGGCAAGTCCAAAGCCCTTGTGTAATATTTTGTTAGACCGAACCATCCTAGCGAGCCCATGCATAAGGGAAGCAGGTGTGGCCTATGTGAGTCAGGACCCCAAGCTGCAAACACATACACAAGACAAGCTTGAAGGGCTCAGCTGGAACAGACAGTGGATGCTTTCAAAAGCCACAAAGCACCACACCGTCACATGAAAGTACAATAGACAAACAATATTAAACTATATTAACTAATTAAACTAACAATGAACAACCTGCATAACCTAATTAAAATTACTATCAAATAGTTGATATTAACTAACTAAGCTAAAATCAAAAATCAAAAATGGCCACATACCACCCAGGGGGGAGGCACCCTGGAGGGGCAAGGTACAGGGTGCACCTCAACACCTATATGCGATGATGTTGAGGCAAAAAAAAAACCTCCATGGGCTCAACGCCTGCACAGAATGACCTCTGTGGGAGATATTTCGTCGCCCGAGTCTGCCTCATCCAGAATAGGAGGACGTGGGCCAGGAGCCCGACCACACCTAGGTGCAGCTTGCCCCTCGTCAGCAGCAAGTCTGCCAGACGGGTGAGCTTGGTTCTGTGCGGCAATGACACGCAGGTCTGCATGCAGAAACTCCCGTGATACACATGCTTCCTCTTGCAAGGTAACACGTGTAACACTGAGTTCTTGCTGTGTGGTCTGGCTGGACAACTGATGCACCTCCCGGCAAGCACATAGCTCAACCGAGATGGTACATTCAAGCTGAGCAAACCTCTCCTCCGACCGCACCCTCTGGGACATCAAGAGGGCACCCAGAGTTGATCTGAGGGACTAATACTCAGCCCTCAGGTCCTCCATGTGTGCCTCTGCGTGAGCAGTAATTGCTTGACGCAGAGACAACATTTCAGCTTGGCGTGCCCTGTCAGAGGCCACCATGCCCAGCCTGAGCGAGCGGGCCTAGCAGGGGGAGCACGGATTGGGCCACACGTTCCATGCACACAGCGATGTTATCAAGTGCTGCCCCCTGACGTACTGAATTGGCAGTCATGTCTTGCTCCTTCTCAGTATACCTCGGTGGTTGGCGGCCACCTCGTTGATGGGCTTGACACCTGCGGGACCCAAGAACCGGGCCACCTCGATGGGTTAGCACTGCCCGCGGCTGTACGACTACATTCCCCTGTCTACGTGATGCCCCAGGCACATCAGCGACTGATGTGGAGGGTGACCCTGCGTCCCGATCCACCACAGGCGGAGGTCCCACCACTGTCTGGCCCCTCAGTGCAGATGTCTCGGTAAGAGGAGTGTCCACATCAGAATCACTCACCCCTGACGTATGGACCTGATGCACATCCAACTCGACATGGTCGTCAGAGTGGTCATCTGGCTGGACTCATTGCCAGCCAAAGACAAGATGGACTGTAGCACACATGGGTGCTCATGGTCTACCACCCCACGACCCCCACTTGTGACGGGTTGCGGTTGTGATAACAACCCTGTGCCTGGCATGACAACACCATCCTCTGCCTCCATTGCGTCATCATCTGAAGAGTGGAGAGAAAAAACATTAGTACACATGTTAGAAGCGCATAACACAGTCACACATGGACATCACACAGGGACATCACACAGACAGCCAACACATGAAGCAGACATGTCACACATAAAAGAGAACCTGTCATGCATGCCTGGTCAATTTGACATTGCATCAGTGAGTTTGCATGTAGAACGGTGTTACATGGCTCAGAAGTGGGTTCATGCAGTGCAGAACGTGTACGTTACTCACTAGCTACGTGAACAAGTACTTCATGATGTGTATCAAAACACATGAAGGCAGTGCATGGGCAAATTCAGGCATCACGTGCAATGTGCATGCAATGGGTTGCATGGCTACAAGCAAACCCCCCCCCCTGAGTGAAAATCTAGGGATGTCTTGCATGGTAGCAAAAGGGTGGCCAGAGACCTGTGTATTGGCAGCCAGTGTTGACTAGCATCAATGGCATCATCTGAGTCAACTGACAACACAGCAGATGATGATGGGACAGTAAGCACGACACATGACAAACCCTCAGTAGTACACCCATGTGTGCAAAACCCACTACACCAGTTGGGCAGTGAGCCTGAAACTGGGGGAGGACTGTGCCTCACAAAGACTGTGACACCCTAAACATGTGTGTGATGCAGGACTGGGCCAAAGGATCGAATGACCAAAGGGTCGATTTTTTTTTACCAATAGTTTGTGGTTTCCCCCCACAACCCCAGTTACTGTAGCAAAAACCACTTCTATTTTTAACTATACGAAAAGCATTAACCATACATATATATATATGATGTATGACAAATTTGACCCTTTTGTCTTAGGTCCAATTACCCCGACCCTTTCATCATTCAATGCTTTTGGTGTTGAATCTTCAACAGGACACCCATGAGAACCATGTGCACATGACATGTAGTGGCAGTCATGCCCAACACATGACACGAGTAAAACAACCATGGCCTCGACAAACATGCAGCAACACTCACTGGACTGGGCATCAAAGTCCTGCATCTCTCCCACTGCTTCGACCAATTGTGGTGTTATGAACTCTGCTACGAGTGACTCGTGCGGAGTGAGGTCTACCTCCTCAGGAGCCGGCCCACTGCCAGTCACCAGAGTCATGTTGTAATTTGAGGCACACTTTGCCTTAGCGCTGCATTTGAGGTCATTCCAATGCTTCTTGCACTCTTGGGCTGTGTGCACCTCATGGCCGAATGCACTCACATCTTCCGCAACTTGCTTCCAGTGGGTATTACGATGGGCAGCCTTAGTCTGACAATTCAGCCCCACTAGCATGTCACGGTTGTGGTCCCGCACGTAGTCCACGAGGCAGTCCAGTTCCTGATTGCAGAAAGGCTTCTTCCTTGACGTGCAGGAGGCCGTAACTGTGTCTGGGGTCCCAGCCTGTACTGCAGGTGCAACCTTCCTCCTCTTGGACGCTGGTCCGGACCCTGGCTGGCTAATGCTGCCCTGATCAGTATGGGCAGTGGCACTGGTGGAATGAGCCGAGGGAGTGGCAGGTGGAACATGGAGTGAGGCCCTGACTTGTATCAGTGGCTGCTGGGTGCCCTGGAATGGAACCTGCACAGCAACATCCGCTGGGCCAGAGTCATTGACCGGGACTGTCCTGGTTGGTAGACTCACAACCAGGGTCATGTCGGCTGCATCTGCAGTTGCCGACACCCGGCTGGTTGGGCTAGCAGATGGAATTACTGCCCCTGGGACACGTGCCTCGGTCTGGGCAGCCCTGCGTGCACCTACAGCGTGCCTCCTGAACACCTGGAAATCTTCCATGGGCTCTTCAAGTGCCAACACAGCCTGCGCTGGCAGACCCAGAGCCTGGGTGGTGGTGTCCACAGCTGCACCTGCAGCTACCACTACCCTTGGGCCCGTGGCAGTCGATGAAACAGACTGCCGGGTCACACGGGCGCCAGTGCCAGATGCGAGAACTGCATCTTGTGGAGCTGCAGGGGGTGGTGGCATGACTGCACCAACATGTGGCACAACATCGTCCTGAGCTGGCGCACCTCTGCCTCTTCCCCGTCTGCAGCCACTCTGGACACCCTGGAGTCCCCCTACTCCCTGGTCACCCCAACCACATCCCTGACCACACCTGCCATGAGGAGTACGCCCAGCACAGATGGAGAAGTGCCAATGGGAGGTGTACACAGCAATTGTACCGGGCAATTGGGGTGAAGGGGGTGGGATGCAAGATGTTAACAGCACCCCTGCACCTGCAAGGCTGTATATGACCCAGGTGATGAAGTGACGGGTCACGCAACGCTCAGGCACCCCAAAACTGCTGTAAAACCGTCCACGCAACCCCTGCAGCCTACGTGCGTGGAATTCACCTCCCGCAGTATGCGATGGCACCCAAGAAAACGAAAAACGCATACGTGTGGGACACGCAGGCTACTATGACCCCAAAAACAGGTACGCGATACATAGGAGCACCCGCAGTGGGAAAAATAGAATGCGCGACTCACCGTCAGACTAGCGTGATAATGAAAAACACGCGTAGCCAATATCCCCGCCAAAATAAGAGATGCGTCCTTGATCCGCTGTGACGTAGTGATGGTGCGTGATACAACATGAAGTAGCAACACACACGTTGGTCTCCACAAAAGGCACGTACAACGAACTGCTGGCCCCGCTCACCTTTAACCCGTGCTGAGGGAAACGCCTGCACGCGTCACTTCACTTATACGCTTAGGCCCTTTCCTCGAATTACATGCATTCCCACACGGACATGTGGTTTTTTCACATGCTGATCCACTATGCACCCATGTTGAGGGAAACGCCCATGCACGATACGTCACAGATGGGCTTACGCACTAAGGGCCTTTCCTCGAATTACACGCTGACGGGCACTTTTTTCATGTGCCAAATCACTCCGTATCAAGCTGGCCACGCGAAAACACACGGAAGACCACGCTCCTGCCCAAAAGGCCATTTTCCTGCCCCCAAGAGCCCCGAGCACGCTCCCACCTGCCATCTGCTTCTGCCTGCCTGCTGCCCACGTGCCCTGCTATTTGGTGCCTGCACATCAGCCATCTGCAGGGGTCCAGTTGCTGTGTCCACCCCTGCTGGAACAGAAGACTCCCGACTGGAATACCATCACTCCACAGCCCAGCCCCAGGACCCAGTTGCCCACCCACACCTGCCTCGGGGGTAGCCATGTCGGGGCAAACACCATCCGAGACCACTGGCGACCCACAGCAAGAGAGGCAGAGGGCCACCAGCTTCAGTGAGAAGGAAGTTGGTGTCCTGGTGGATCATGTCCTGGGGCATTATGATGCCCTCTTCACACCATTGCGCGCCGACAAGGAAGAACGGGAGAGGATCTGGGAGGACATTTTGATTGCCATCAACGCGGAGGAGGTGTCCACCCATGACATCAAGCACGTCTTGAAGCGCTGGGAGGACATAAGGTCCAGGACCCTCAAGAAGGCCCGGCGCCTCGTGGAGGCAGAGTATGCAGAGGGGTGCCGGGTCGACCTGAGCAACATCCAGATGAGGGTCCTGGAATGCATAAGCCCAGCGCTCCACGCCCAGATCCTTTGGAGGAAGACCCGTCTGGAGTCGAGCAGTAAGTGGCCATGCATTGCTGTGTGAAAAAGGGCATGTTGCAGTGTGCTAGTAGTCAGCTACTTGCCTGTATGTGTAACATAGGCCATGTATGGATGTGTGTGCACCGGGCCATCAGGGTAATGCATGTGAGACCAGTAATGCGTGAACCACATGGATGGTGCCTGTATTCCAATGAGACATGGCGAGCTGCATGCGGAATGCAAACATGAATGCATTCCAGTCCCTGTTCTTGGACATGGATGGGGGTTGAGGGATGGGTGCTGCTCTCATGTACATGTATGGTCTGCATGTCTGTGTGTCTGAGAAGCGTGTGTGTGACTTTGAAACATCATGGATGCATGACATATGTCCGTGATGATGTGTAGATTCACTCATGCAGTGTGGTCGCCGTTGTATCCACTGTGTCTGTGCTGTACGAGCCATGATTCATGACCCTCCGGTGATGTGTGTGCATGGGATCAGTATGAGCCATGATGCATGTGAGTTTAAAGGCAACATTTATGTCCATGGAGGGCCTTGTACATGGATGCTGATGGTGATTGCATACGCTGTGCCTGCTTCTGTATGTGTGTTGCGTGCATTGACCCATGTGTTGTGAAGGGACAAGATGGAAGTGACATTTGACAGTACCACTCATGTGTTATTGCTTCCTGTGTAGGGGACTATTGTACAGTACCCTGATGTTTGTGTTCTATGTCTCCCTCTACGCAGCGTCGAGTGAAGAAGAGGGCAGAGACAGCGCTGTGGAGCTAAGCGGCAGGGATGCCTCCACCGGGCAGCGACGCAAGGCCAAGCCACCCTCCCAGGAATTGCCATCATCCGGGAGCGAGGGGACTGGTGCCGCGTCTGCCACTACGGCTGTAGCGGAAAGGCTGGGTGAGCCCCAACAGGGGCTTGCAATGGCGGAAGATGGTGCAGAGACATCGAGGTTGGTGGTCTCCACAGAGGAGGAGGAGCCAGCTACTGAGCCACACATGGGGCCTAGTGGGGGTAGTACCACTGGTGCAAGTGAAGCAGTCCAGGGCCAGGGTCAGGAGGCAGCACAGGTCACCACGGAGGGGCCTGTGCATGTCGCTGTCCCTGACCCTGTGGCTGCACCACCATGCACCAGCAGGGATGCCCCATTCCAGGCCCGTCTCCGCAGGTAGGGGGGAGGCTCACGTCATCTGGCTCTCCACTACCTGCGGACGAGGAGTCCCATAACCGTATGGGCTCTGTCCTGATTGGTGTCGCGTTGCGCACGCATGACATTTGTGATGACGTGCGTGCTTCCTGGGAGGAGCATGCACGCCATCACGAAGAGCTGCGTGGCAACGTGGCACAGTTGGGAGGGGCCATGGTCGTAGGGTTCCTACATGTGTCGAGCACTCTGGCGGACCTCTCCTCCTCTGTGGAGACTATGCACCAGTCATTCTACCTGCAGTCTTCCGGCCCAGATTCCACGTGGGCCACCTGTGGACCTGGCCTGACCAACACAGCTAGCTTGATGGAGATCTCATCCCTGCCACAGTTGGGAGTCGGCGGTCCAGCAGGGGTGGACTCCCCAACAACTGGAGACCAGCAGATGGAGGATGTGCAGGCATCATCGGACAGGGCACATGGACAGCAGCAGCAGCAGGCTCTAGGTTGGAGCGATGATGGCTCGGGGCCATCGACATCAGGGGGCAGGCATCGGCCTGAGGTCAGGAAGACCCTGGAATGGTAGTGTCTTCCGTGTGGCTGCGGTTGGGCCAGCAGATAGATGCGGAGCGGCGGCGGGCGGAAGAGGCGCGGCTCACCATGGTCAGGGTGGAGTTCTCCATGAGTCAAGCGTTGCGGCTTGCTGAGTGCCTCGAGGCAACTCGCAGGGAGTTGGAACAGGCCATGAGTGCATCCCTGCGAGACCTCGGGGCTAGGGCAGAGGCCCGCCTCCAGGACATCGACATGGAGTTCGATGATGCCCTGGACCACAACATCACAGAGTGAGCCGCAGGACTTGCCCGCCGCCATTGTATATAGTTAGTGTTAGGTTTCCTTTTTTTTTTTTGGGACGCTTGGACAATGCCACCTGTTTTTGTATATATTTGTATATAGTTGTAAATTAGGTACGGTTTTGTATATAGGTTTCATTTCATTTGTTGGGCTCATGGACCCTTGTTGCAATATTTGTACATAGTTGGACAGTGGATTTTTTTTCTTACATCATTTACCCTCACCGTGGATCAATGGATTTTTGGATTTTGGTTTCCTTTGGATTTACTTTGGTGGACAAGGATTTTTGACAAACTTTATTTTGGATTCATTTGGATTGTGTCATCATTATAATTGTTTTGGTTTTGGACATGCCTTTTTTTCTTGTTTATGATTATTTACATGGTTTGAATCATTTTTATTATTTTTGTGCACAATACATTTTGATTTCTTACTTCCATGTGTGGTATTTAGTCTTTGGTTTACTGCATGTCACAATGTGGGTTTACACAATCACTCGCACCCAGTGTGTGTGTGTGTGACGGACGTGTGTTGATGTGCATATTTGACTTTTGGTTAGTGACAAGTAATAGGCCTTTCAGTGTGGGGTGGATGGGAAACTTGATTGTGTCTAAAGACTGGGTGGCGTGCAGTGGGATTTTGGTGGACATGAGGCCCATGAATGTGCATCTTTATGACATGTTGGGTGGGGACCTGAGTCAGGGCCTGCTGGCAGGTGCCCGTCATTGCTGGGGAGGTGGGGGTGCTGGGGGACATGAGTCAGGCCCTGACCCTCAATGCTGGGGGGTTGGGGGTGCTGGGGGACATGAGTTGGGGCCTGCTGGCAGGTGCCCGTCAATGCTGGGGGGTGGGGGTGCTGGAGGACATGAGTCAGGCCCTAACCCTCAATGCTGGGGGACATGAGTCAGGGCCTGCTGGCAGGTGTCCGTCAATGCTGGGGGGGTGGGGGTGCTGTGGGACATGAGTCGGGCCTGCTGGCAGGTGCCCGTTAATGCTGGGGAGGTAGGGGGGCTGGGGTACATGAGTCAGGCCCTGACCCTCATTGCTGGGGGGTGGGGGTGCTGGGGGACATGAGTGAGGGCTTGTTGGCAGGTACCCGTCAATGTTGGGAGGGTGGGGGTGCTGGGGGACATGAGTCAGGCCCTGACCCTCAATGCTGGAGGGGTGGGGGTGCTGGGGGACATGAGTCGGGGCCTGCTGGCAGGTGCCCATCAATCCTGGGGCGTGGGGGTGCTGGGGGACATGAGTCAGGCCCTGAGCCTCAATGCTGGGGGGTGGGGATGCTGGGGGACATGAGTCGGGGCCTGCTGGCAGGTGCCCATCAATGCTGGGGGGTGAGGGTGCTGGGGGACATGAGTCAGGCCCTGACCCTCAATGCTGGTGGTGTGAGGGTGCTGGGGGACATGTGTCGGGGCCTGCTGGCAGGTGCCCGTCAATGCTGGGTAGTTTGGGGTGCTGGGGGACATGGGTCAGGGCCTGCTGGCAGGTGCCCATCAATGCTGGGTGGATGGGGGTGCTAGGGGACATGAGTCGGAGCCTGCTGGCAGGTGCCCGTCAATGCTGGGGGGGTGGGGGTGCTGGCGGACATGGGTCGGGGCCTGCTGGCAGGTGGCCGTTAATGCTGGAGGGGTGGGGGTGCTGGGGGACATGACTGGGGGCCTGCTGGCAGATGCCCGTCAATGCTGGTGAGGTGGGGGTGCTGGGGGACATGAGTCAGCCTGCTGGCAGGTGCCCGTCAATGCTGGGTGGACGGGGGTGTTGGCGGACATATGTCAGTGCTTACTTGTGCGCGGTGACATGCGGACTGGCTGGGGGGCTTCGCCAGGGTGGATGGGCTGCCTGTGGGGCTTGGCCAGGGGTGCAGTGTGTTCCCCTGTGTTGTGGTATGCCTGCAGGCCCTGGGGAGGGGGGAGAGGGCACACCTGGGCGGACACACACTGCCAATTCGTTGTGGCACCCCTGTAATACACGTACCCCACTCGCACAGGGCCAATCGTGTGTAAAACTTCCCGCGCACCCCCGAAATACACGCACCCCGCTCGCACAAGGCCAATCGCGTGTAAAACTTCCTGAACACCCCCGAAATACACATACCACGCTCGCACAAGGCCAATCACGTGTAAGACTTCATGCGCACTACCAAAATACACGTGCCCCGCTCGCACAAGGCCAATTGCGTGTAAGACTTCCCGCGCACCCCCGAAATACACGTACCCCGCTCGCCCAAGGCCAATCGCATGTGAAACTTCCCGCGCACCCCTGAAATGCACATACCCCACTCGCGCAAGGCCAATCACATGTAAGACTTCCCGCGCACCCCCGAAATACATGTACCCCGGTCGCACAGAGCCAATCGCATGTGAAACTTCCCACGCACCCCCAAAATACACGTACAAGGCCAATCGCCTGTAAGACTTCCCACGCACCCCCAAAATACACATACCCCGCTCACACAGGGCCAATCGCATGTAAAACTTCCCACGCACCCCCGAAATACACGTACCCCTCTTGCACAAGGCCAATCATGTGTTAAACTTCCCGCGCACCCCCGAAATACACGTACCCCACTCGCACAAGGCAATTTGCATGTAAAACTTCCCGTGCACCCCCGAAATACACGTATCCCGCTCACACAGGACCTATCGCGTGTGATTCTCCCCGCGCAGTGGGGTACGTGTATTCGGACTGGTGCGCGGGGAGTTTCATAGACGTTTTCGTTAACTGGCGCTGCTGCAGGGTCGCTGCACCACTCTGCGCCACGGCTGGTTATGGATGTTACAATCCATGATTACGCTGTGCGTGGAAATGGATTTTGGCGTACGTGCCTGGCGCAGACTGCTGCACGCGCACACTGTGCGTGAGCCGTGTGTGCCACTTGTGCGCTGAATTCTATGAATTACCCCCTGAATTTCTAGTCTGGTCTTCTGCTGTGATTTGGATAGTGTATACCATTACATCCAGCACCCCCAAATGACTTTACGTTCTTAAAAATGAGATATAAAAGGGCAGGCTCCCTCCCTTGACGAACAGTTCAAAAAAGAGCTGGAAATTTGGATCTGGCCTGTCAGATTGAATAGCAATGAGGCTGCTGCTGTCAGCGCCAGGTTCCTTTGAAACACTCTGACTGTGGCGTGGGTGTGAGTGAGTGGAGACCAGGCACCATTCTGTTCCCTTTTCTTGGGCGTCCAGTAGGATGTCTGATCAGTGCCACACTTCTGTGCATTTCACTAGGACATTGCATATTTATGGAACAAGCATGTCTTCTCTTGACCCGCCTATGTGCCCTAGACCCCATCTTCAGTGTGCTTCGCTGAAGCAAAGTAGAGATCCCAGCTCTTTCCAAACGTATACTGTAGATTGGGAGAAATGTTTAGGTATCAATATGTGCTGCGTTATTTAGTGTATAGAAAACAACAACCAACTTGTGCACAAACGTACGCAGGATTGGATTTGTAATGCACACACACAGAATGAGCACCAAACACACTTTCTTGTTATCTTTATTTCACTGGTCCTTCATCCCTCCTTCCTAACATTTTCTGTAGCCTTCCTTCCTTCCTTCCTTCCTTCCTTCCTTCCTTCCTTCCTTCCTTCCTTCCTTCCTTCCTTCCTTCCTTCCTTCCTTCCTTCCTTCCTTCCTTCCTTCCTTCCTTCCTTCCTTCCTTCCTTCCTTCCTTCCTTCCTTCCCTCCTTCCTTCCGTCCTTCCACTCCCTGCTGCACCTTCCTGTTTCTGTCCTTCTCTCCCTTCCTCTCATCCCCTGATCCAAGCCTTCCTTTTCATAACCTCCTTTCTTCCAATCTCTGCTTTGCATTCTTCCACCTTTCTTCTTTCCTTACCTCATTTTTTTCTTCACATCCACTCTTGCTTACTTCTTTGCTGCCCTCCCTTTTGCCTTCTCCTTCTATCCTTTCTTTTTCCTGTCTCCTTGTGACTCATCCTTCCATTTCAAACCCTCCCTCCACTGGTGTAAAAATCATAGATATAATAATTCTGTCCGGATGTCTGTGCATTGGCTTTGGAGCGTGTGTGTAGTCATTCCTACCCCGTTCCTTGGCTAAAATGTGAGGGGGGAATCTCAGGGGCAACACGTTTGTCTTGGAAGCAAGACAACGCAGCACAACACAGGTTTGAATCCCAATCCAGTGCTTAGAAACCAATCTCTAGCATTATACAAAAAAGAACAATTGATTCACACGTTCCCCAGGAGTGGTCCCGATTCCTCGCTGATGGCCTTTAGCCTGAAAGACCAAAGGAAATATCGACGCTTAGTACCACCAAAATGAAATACGCCAATCAAGAGTTCAGAGTTATAAGTATACTTTTTAATAAAAGGTCAGATAGCTATCTGGCTCTCAAGCACCTCGCAGTGTGTATCAGCAGACACTGTGAGGGAAGAGCGTGCTGAACATCACGAAGCATGCATTATTTATACACAGTCCCGGTCATTGTCCAGCCCTTCTCCAAACTAATTATTTACAAAAAGGGTTCATGCCCAGTTCACATAACAAATATGACAATATTGTTTTTAGGTTTAAGACATGTTTTTCTATAAATAGAGTACAATTGTGGCAAACTTTGTTCTGTTCGGCCAAGTAGATCTTTCCTTGTTCTTGAGCTTAACGTAAATCCAGTTTCAAGAAACAAATTCAATGGGTTTCTGCAAAGGCACATAGTGTTAGTTGTCCAACATTCAGTTCCAGTGTTTGTATAAGGATGAAGATTTTGGTGCAGACAACACTTGAATTGAGGTTCAATTGGACTCCAAGGTCTCTTAGCACAGGACAAACATTGGCTCTCAGCAGCTGCAATGTTGACACAGTTCAAAGTTCATTTAGCTCTGCTGCAGCTGAAAACAAAATTTACCATATTACGACAGAAAGCAGGAGTTAGAATCAAAATGGCGGATGGTTATAAGATGGTGGCGGAGTCAGCTCTATTCAAGTCTGTTTAAGCGCGGTGTTAAGTACAAATGCGAATGCGCTTAGGCAGATGTTCATAATCAGACGGTAGTATGTGAATATAGTTTGAAAAACCCTCCTTTTGGCCTAAGCCACGAGGATATTTCAAACATTTTGCCTGAACAAAGACCAAGTTTTGCTATCAGAACACACTGACAGGGTAATTCATAGAATTTCGCAGAAAAGTGTCGCAAGCGGCTGGCGCAGAATGTCCGCGTGCGATTGTCTGCGCCAGGCACGTGCGCTAAAACCGATTTCCGCGCACAGCGTATTCATGGATTTTAGGCTCCCAAACCAGCCGTGGCGCAGAGTATCGCAGCGACCCTGCAGCAGCGCCAGTAATGCCCCCAAGAACGCCCTCGCGCAAGGAAAAGCCATCAAAATCGCTAAATCATCGCAAAGGGCTACGCTAACCCTGGACCAGTTTACAGGGCTGCCAAACAAGGAACGCAAAGCGGGTAACATGCATATCAGAGGTAGGCGTGAAGTTATACACGCGATTAGCCAGGGTGCCAGGGTACGTGTATTTCAGGGGTGCGCGGGAAGTTCAACACGCGATAGTCCAGGGAACGTGTATTACAGGGGTACGCGGGAAGTTCAACACGCGATAGTCCAGGGAACGTGTATTACAGGGGTACGCGGGAAGTTCAACACGCGATAGTCCAGGGAACGTGAATTACAGGGGTACGCGGGAAGTTCAACACGCGATTGTCCAGGGAACGTGTATTACAGGGGTACGCGGGAAGTTCAACACGCGATTGTCCAGGGAACGTGTATTACAGGGGTACGCGGGAAGTCTTACATGCGATTAGCCAGGGCACGTGTAATACAGGGGTACGCGGGAATTATCACACGCGATTTGGCAGGGTACGTGAATTACAGGGGTGCGTGGGAATTATCACACGCCAATTTGCTGGGTACGTGTATTACAGGGGTGCGTGGGAATTATCACACGTGATTAGGCTGGGTGGGTCCTCACAGGTGTTCCCTGTACACCCTCCATGGCCCCTGCAGGCAGCCCACAAAACAGGGGACTACCCTGCACACCTGCTCATGTCCCCCTGCACCCCCACCCCCCAGCCACCAGGGGCACCCACCACCAGGCCCCCACCCATGTCTCCCACCACCCCCACCCACCAGCCACCAGGGGCAGCCTCCACCAGGCCCCCACTCATGTCTCCCACCACCCCCACCCCCCAGCCACCAGGGGCAGCCTCCACCAGGCCCCCACTCATGTCTCCCACCACCCCCACCCCCCAGCCACCAGGGGCAGCCTCCACCAGGCCCCCACTCATGTCTCCCCCCAACCCCACCCCCCAGCACTGTGGGGCACCTGCCAGCAGGCCCCAACCCATGTCACCCACCACCCCCACCCCCCAGCAGTGCAGGGGCATCCTCCACCAGGCCCACACTCATGTCCCCTATCACCCCCACCCCCCAGCAGTGCAGGGGCAGCCTCCACCAGGCCCCCACTCATGCCCGACTCATGTCTCCCACCACCCCCACCCCCCAGCACTGTGGGGCACCTGCCAGCAGGCCCCAACCCATGTCACCCACCACCCCCACCCCCCAGCAGTGCAGGGGCATCCTCCACCAGGCCCACACTCATGTCCCCTATCACCCCCACCCCCCCCGCCACCAGGGGCACCCTCCACCAGGCCCCCACTCATGTCTCCCAGCGTGCTACGTGTATTTCAGGGGTGCGCGGGAAGTCCCACTCGCGAATAGCCTGGGCGCGTGTATTTCAGGGGTGCGCGGGAAGTTCCACACGCGAATAGCCTGGGCGCATGCATTTCAGGGGTGCACGTGAAGTTTTACACGCGACTTCAGCAGGGTACGTGTATTTCAGGGGTGCGTGGGAATTCTCACACGCGATTTGGCTTGGTACGAGTATTACAGGGGTGCGTGGGAAGTTACACACGCGATTAGGCTGGGTGGGTCCTCACAGGTGTTCCCTGTACACCCTCCACGGCCTCTGCAGGCAGCCCACAAAACAGGGGAC
The DNA here is from genome assembly GCF_040938575.1 of Ambystoma mexicanum. NCBI lineage: Eukaryota > Metazoa > Chordata > Amphibia > Caudata > Ambystomatidae > Ambystoma > Ambystoma mexicanum. Next base: position 1,013,383,574 of record NC_090928.1, read on the forward strand.
TACCCTGCACACCTGCTCATGTCACCCACCAGCCCCACCCCCCACCATCCAGGGGCACCCTCCACCAGGCCCCCACCCATGTCTCCCACCACCCCCACCCCCCAGCCACCAGGGGCAGCCTCCACCAGGCCCCCACTCATGTCGACCACCACCCCCACCCCCCAGCCACCAGGGGCAGCCTCCACCAGGCCCCCACCCATGTCTCCCACCACCCCCACCCCCTAGCCACCAGGGGCAGCCTCCACCAGGCCCCCACCCATGTCTCCCACCACCCCCACCCCGCAGCAGTGCAGGGGCAGCCCCCACCAGGCCCCCACTCATGTCCCCTATCACCCCCACCCCCCCAGTCACCAGGGGCAGCCCCCACCAGGACCCCACTCATGTCTCCCACCACCCCCAAACCCCAGCAGTACAGGGTCACCCTCCACCAGGCCCCCACTCATGTCACCCACCACCCCCACCCCCCAGCCACCAGGGGCACCCTCCACCAGGCCCCCACTCATGTCTCCCACCACTCCCACCCCCCAGCCACCAGGGTCACCCTCCACCAGGCCCCCACTCATGTCTCCCACCACCCCCACCCCCCAGCAGTGCAGGGGCAGCCTCCACCAGGCCCCCACCCATGCCTCCCACCACCCCCACCCCCCAGCCACCAGGGGCAGCCTCCACCAGGCCCCCACTCATGTCTCCCACCACCCCCACCCCCCAGCCACCAGGGGCAGCCTCCACCAGGCCCCCACTCATGTCTCCCACCACCCCCAACCCCCAGCAGTGCAGGGTCACCCTCTGCCAGGCCCCCACTCATGTCACCCACCACCCCCACACCCCAGCAGTGCAGGGTCACCCTCCACCAGGCCCCCACTCATGTCACCCACCACCCCCACACCCCAGCAGTGCAGGGTCACCCTCCACCAGGCCCCTACTCATGTCACCCACCACCCCCACCCCCCAGCCACCAGGGGCAGCCTCCACCAGGCCCCCACCCATGTCTCCCACCACCCCCACCCCGCAGCAGTGCAGGGGCAGCCCCCACCAGGCCCCCACTCATGTCCCCTATCACCCCCACCCCCCCCAGTCACCAGGGGCAGCCCCCACCAGGCCCCCACTCATGTCTCCCACCACCCCCAAACCCCAGCAGTGCAGGGTCACCCTCCACCAGGCCCCCACTCATGTCACCCACCACCCCCACACCCCAGCAGTGCAGGGTCACCCTCCACCAGGCCCCCACTCATGTCACCCACCACCCCCACACCCCAGCAGTGCAGGGTCACCCTCCACCAGGCCCCCACTCATGTCACCCACCACCCCCACCCCCCAGCAGTGCAGGGGCAGCAGGCAGTCAGGCAGCAGCAGGTGGGAGTGCTGGGGCTCTGTGGGGCAGTAGTTCGGCCTTCCGGGCAGGAGCGTGGTATTCCGTGTGCGTACGCGTGGCCAGCTTGGTAGGGAGTGATTTTGCACGTGAAAATCCTGCACGTCAGCGTGAAAACTGAGGAAAGGCCCTCAGCGCGTAAGCGCGTCTGTGACGTGACCCGCACAGGTGTTTCCCACACAGCACGTGATGACAGAGCACACGTGGAAAGACTGCACGTCAGAGTGTAATTGCGTGTGATTGGTGGAAATGGCCCTACACGCAGAAGTGACAAAGCGTGTGATTGGTGGAAATGGCCCTACACGCAGAAGTGACAAAGCATGTGATTGGTGGAAATGGCCCTACACGCAGAAGTGACAAAGCGTGTAATTGGTGGAAATGGCCCTACACGCAGAAGTGACAAAGCATGGAATAGGTGGAAATGGCCCTAGCGCGTACACGCCGCGTAAGTGACGCTGGACGTGTGGGCCTGTATAAAAGGTACGTGTAGAACACGTTTTCCTTGTACGTGCTTTTCGTGGAGAGCGAGTGGGTGAATTCTGTACTTCTTGTCGTTTCACACGCGATTTACTTCACGGCGTTTCAAGTTTGTATTCCCTGTTACCTCTGACAGCTTTTTCTCTTTTTTCTCTTTTACTGGTTTACCTGGGCCTGTTCCCTCAAACAGTGTTCCCTTCTACTGTTGTCCTGTCTCCTCAGACAGCGGACAAATCTTCTTTTGGCGGGGGTGTTGCCAACCAAACCTGCTCCTTTTACACGCTCGTTTACCAGGCAGACGGTGAGTCACGCACGTATCTAACATCTGTGCTTGCCCCGTGTGTAGCCTACGCCTTCAGAGGTCATTCTAGGCTGCGTGTGACACGCATACGTTCATTCTTGTGTTATTGGGTGCCACAGCGTAGTGCAGGTTTTTCTTTCTGCACACGTGGTCTAGGAGGGGTTGCGTGCACGTCATCTCCCTTTTTTGGGCCTCCTGTGCGTTGCGTGACCCGTCATCTTTCCCCAGGGGTTACATTCAGCCTTGCTAGAGCACTAGGGTACAATTACCATCTGGTACCCAACCCCTATGACCCCCAATTGCCCAGGACAATAGTCTACATCCACTCCCATACACACATTAACATCAGTGCCATGGCTGGGAGGCGAGGATTCCGTAAGGGTGGCAAAGGTGGAAGAGCCACAAGTGGTGGCCGTGGTGGATCCGGTAGGGGACGTGGTCGTAACTTGCAGGGTGAGCCTGTCCCCCCATGTGTGGAGGACCAGTCACGGGCACCCACAATCCCCCCCCTTCCCCCCCTCCCATTGAGGCTGATGTGGCTGACACCATCCATGCTCAGCCCTTGTTGGACCAGCCCATTGTGGCACCAGACCTGGCTGACTCCATGGCTGACTTCCAGGTCAGCAGGGCTACGACACGTGCGCTGGTGCACGTTGATGCCATCATGCCACGTGGATCTGGGGCAGCAAGGTCATCTGCTGCACCAAGGAGGCAGGGCGGAGAGGCTGCAGGGGCAGCTGCGGCTCCATCCACCCCAGCCCTCACACACCCAGCCAGGACAGTGTCGGTCCTAGTCCATGCTGCTGACATTCCCCCTGACACCATCACACTAGAGCCAATGCCTGCACCAACTCCCATGCTGAGTGTGCAATCCCACACTCCTGATACAGAGTCCACCAGGGCTCCTGCCCCTAGTGTCCAGAGCGGCGCAGGACACTCAGGATCACCACCACCTTCCAAGCGGAAGAGGAAGAGTGCTCGTCCGGCACAGGCTGATGCCCCAGACACGGCTACACAGTCCGGCCCGTCCAGGAAGCCCAGCTTCACGGATGACGAACTGAATGCACTTGTCGAGTATGTGTCCGGACATGACAACGAGATGGTCATTGTTGCAGGATCCAAGACCACACCTGCACAACGCCAGGCACACTGGCAGACCGTTGCGGACATCGTAAGTGCCCTTGGAATCGTGAGGCGCACAGCCAATGATTGCTATAAGCGCTGGAATGACCTAAAGCGCAGGGCAAAGAGTAAGCTGGCCTCAAGTCATGCCGCAACTCTAGTGACTGGAGGTGGGTCTCCAGTAGTAGACATGGAACTCACTCCACATGAGTCAGTCGCTGGGACCTACGTCACGGAGGAACAGATCCAAGGCGTGGGAGATCTGGCTGATTACGAGGCATTGTCCGGTGAGTGCACATGCATGTGTGTGTCATCCATGTGCATGGTGTGTGTGTGAGGGCTTCTGTTCGGGTGCCAGGTGAGAGTGTGTGCGCCTGAGTCGTATGGGTCAGCCATGTGCTTCATGCAATCCTTCCTGCGAAGCTGCATTTGGCCATAGCAGTATCCCTTCTGCCAACAGTAGACATCTAGCACAACTGCACGCCAGTTGCCCTTGAAGTGTCACCTTGACACAACATATTTGCTTCTTTTTCACTGTTCATTCAGTCAGTTTGTTTGCATTCCACCACTTTCACTAGGCATGTCGCTGTCCACTAGTCACATGTCTGACATGGGTATGGTAAAGTGGAGTGACTTTGTTACCTGGATATCATTTGTACACACATGTCCCTGTGCAATTTGACCATTTCAGACTGGCAGCTCCAGGTGAAAAATCTGACCTGTTAGAATTAGAAAAGCAATTACATGCGGGAACTGGACTGAATGAATAAGTGCTGCCCTCCTCTCCATCTTCACTCAATAGCAATGGTACATGCCATCTGTGTGATGGCATGTGTGTTTCACCTGCCAATCACAGGCCAATGTGTGATGCCACTGCCAGGCAGCATGCAGAAAATGTGTTCATCTTCCATCTTGGTGTCATCAGTGTGTTCCATTTGCCTGCACTTCATACGCAGTGAGGGTGCATGCATGGGAGGGTTTTAGTCATGTGGGACATGTGTCAATCAAGTACTGGTTCTCTTGCTTCTCAGCCCTCAATGTGTGCCATGGTGCTAATGCCTGTTTCCATTTCTTTGTTTTCATGTCTTTGCAGGGGAAGACGCACCTGATACTGCTGGGGTTGTGGAGATGGTGCAGACCCAGGAGGTGTCCCAGGGCCGACCAACCACCAGTGAGGGACGTGGTGTGGTGGTGGGGGAGAACCCACAAGTGCTGCAGGTCGTGCTCTCAAGGGGTGTCTCTGGCTGCACCTCCCCCGAGCTGTACTCAGGTGTTGATTCGGATGAGACCTACGTGCCGTCGCAGGTGAGTGTTCCAGGGAGGGATTCTGTTCTGTCTCACCCACCTGCACCAGGGTCAGTACCCTCCATGAGGATGTCAGTGTTGGCAGCTACGCCTTCGGTGGTTACGGATGCAGGGTCACACTCCGCGACATCTGATCCTGTTCCTGGGCCAGCAGATCAGAGGGGGAATGCAGTCCTGCAGCCTCAGGCAATGCCGGCACAGCAAGGCGCAGTTCGCCTTGCCCCAGACAGGTGTGGTGCCCGCCGACGTGGTGGCCGTACGCCACCCGGCAATACCGCATGGGAGCAATCCATTTACGGTATGGCTACCCAACAGGCTGCATCATCCGAGATGATGGCTCAGGCCATGGATAGGGTGGCCACTTCCATTGTCCCCCCAGAAAGGCTGATGGAGCGACTAGAGCAGGCAACCGACTCCATCTGCCAGTCACACAGGGAGGATATGTTGGGGTCCAACAGGGACAGGCGGGCGGCACTGGCGACTCTGCAGGAGGCCATCTCCATTGAGTCCCAGGGCCACAGGGGAAGCCCTGAGGCAGGAGCTCCTTCACCTCAGGACGACTCTTGTTGAGCTTGAGGCTTCAACACACCAAAGGACAGAACAGCAGCTGGAGCGTCTCACCCGTACGCTCTCAGCTGAGATGCAGGCAACGAGGGCGGAGGTCCGGGCATCCCGTGAGTTGTTGCATGGGGACCTCCGCACACTCATCCTCCAGAACCAGACCTACCACACCCGCATGCTTGCAGCCATGGAGGAGCAGACTAGGGCCTTGCGTGGGCTGCCTCCCATAGTGCAACCACCTCCGGATGCAGCTGCACAGGGTGATAATAGCGACAGCAGTGATACTCCCACAATAGGGTAGCCGTGTGGGCCATGAGCCCATGGAGGTGTTTTATCTTCCCAGGATCCACGCAGGTGGGTTCTGGTGTGCATCCTGTCCTCGGACCTCCTGGGTGGCCTCCCCAACCCCCCCGGGCCCATCAATGGCCATTTTTGATTGTTTCTTATTTTTATTTTTATTTTGATTTCTTTTATTCCCAATTTTTTTGGGACGATCTGTTGGCTTCGATCTGTTGGCTTCCGTGGTTCCTGTGGGCATACGCTGCATTGTGGCTGGGCACATGCAGGCTTGTAATGTATTTGGTTCAGATGCTTGGGTTTGAGTCACACACACCCCTCCTGCTTCCCGTTTCCATGGGCTTGCAAAGGGCGTGCCCAAGTGACAGTGAATTACACAGTGACGCTGGACTCCCATGAGCTGTGTGGCCAGTCTGTAGTCAATACTGTGTATACATTCATAGTGCATATTGCTGTTGTGTTGTACACTGCATGTTGCATTGATGTGTAACTCTTTTTCTGTGTCTACCTCCCAATTTGCAGGTCCCTTCCTCATGTCCACACAAGGACCTCTAGCCTGGAGATGGGGACCATGTTGGCAGCAGTTCTACATGGCGACAACACTGCACAGTTGGTAGTGGTGGGAGTGCAGGCATTTCCAGGTGGTGAGACTACTAATATGTAACATTTGTGATGTTATGTTAATGGTACTACGTGCTCAAGTATGTTGTTGGTCCGGCATTGCTGTGAGCATTTCAGGTGTTGCAGGTTTCTAATAGTGCCACTGTACATAGTGAGACTGATGTCATGTTGTGGGGATTACTTTGTTTACCTGCAATTAGCATGACATGGCACGGTGTGTCGTGTGGCAGTGCTGGGGTTGGGTTGGCTGACATGGCACTGTCCTCTTGTTGCATTTTGCAAGTGGGTATTCATTTTAGCTGCTTCAATGTGTAACTTCACAAAACTGCATTGGTGGTGTCTGTGTGGGTAGGGATGCACACATTGTGACACTTCCAGGTGAACAATCTCAGGCTGACATGGTATTCCCGGTTCATTCTCCAGACATTCAGGATCAGTGTCAGGTTGAGTCATCATTGATTGTCAGATGGAATGTGCCAGGGCAGTGTGCACTCCACAGGGGTGTGATTTCTATGTGAAGTAATTAGCCACTAGCTGTGTACGGGCTGCCTCCCCCCATGCCCTTTCCCCTCCCATGCGCAGCGGCTGTGCATGTGGTTGGGGATGTGGGGCCACCACCATGTCCACGGCCAGGCCCCGGCGTGTTGCAACGTTGTGCAGGACACATGCTGCCACTATGATCCTGCACACTACTGGGGGAGCGTATAACAGCTGCCCGCCAGAACGGTCAAGGGAGCGAAAGCGTGACTTTAGCACTCCGAATGTGCGCTCCACTATGCCCCTGGTTGTAATGTGGGCTGTGTTATATCTTACCTGGGGTGGCGTGGTGGGGTTCCGAATTGGCGTCATCATGTGGGGGCTGAGAGGGTAGGCACTGTCCCCTGTGGAGGTGGTGATTGGTATCATTGGTGGGGTTGTGACCTTGCTCAGTATCCAACATGCATGCATGTGCAGTGGCATACATACTCACCAAGCAGCCATGTATCGCCATGCCGCCCAGCTTCTAGGTCCCGGCTTAGGGTGGACATTCGGTAAATGAAGCTGTCGTGGGTGGAGCCGGGATAGTTGGCATATACTGAGGTGATGATTCCCTTGGCATTACATGCTACCTGCACGTTGATGGAATGCCAGTGCTTGCGGTTCCTATAGATGTGCTCAGATGCCCTGGGGGGACGTAGAGCCACATTGGTGCCGTCGATGGCACCTAGCACTTTGGGGAATCGTGCCACAGCGTAAAAATCCAGGGCGGCAGCATGCCTTTCTGCAGGTGTTCTGGGCAGGTATATGTGCCTGCGGACTGATGGGCGTGCAGTCATGATGTTCAAGACCTGGTGTAGGCAGCGTGACTGGGTGGCCTGTGACACCCCACCCACTATGGCACTTGTCCGCTGAAATGATCCAGTGGCTAAGAAGTGCAGTACATTGAGGACCTTCTCCAGGGGGCTGAGTGCTTGGGAGCACAGGGTGGGTGATGTGAAGTCATCCTCCCACTCACTCACCAGGTCCAGTATGATGTGTGGTGGAAACCTGTACCTCCCATACACCTGGTCATCAGGCATCCCGAAAAGGCTGGTTCTGGGTGTGAATATTCTGGCCCTGACTATCCTCCTCCTCCTCCTTTGGTAGCCCACTGCCACTGCTGCTAGGAACGGTATGTTCATCCTGGCGTCTGAGCTTGTTATTGTTGAAGTCCGCAATTTTATGCTTTGCGCGTGTTCTAGGCGAGCATGTGACCCGCGCACCCCTGGAATCCAGTTCCCAGTCCAATAGCGTGTGGAAATTCACACGCACCACGGGATACAGCGTGTGACCCGCGCACCCCTGGAATCCAGTTCCCAGTCCAATAGCGTGTGGAAATTCACACGCACCACGGGATACAGGTTCGCTGACGTACTTGCGTGTGTAAGTGGCCGCGCACCCATTAAATACACGTACATAGGCCAATCGCGTGTACGCGCACTTTTGTCCAATTACACGCGATGACACTCTGACGTGCAGTATCTCCACGTGTGCCCCGTCATCACGTGCTGAGTGGAGAACACCCGTGCGGGTCACGTCACAGACGCGCTTACGCGCTGAGGGACTCTGGTCCAATAGAATCGCGTATGCGTGCTGACGCGCTTACGCGCTAAGGGCCTTTCCTCGGATTTCACGCTGACGTGCAGGATTTTCACGTGCCAAATCACTCCGTATCAAGCTGGCCACGCGAAAACACACGGAAGACCACGCTCCTGCCCAGAAGGCCGAGTTACTGCCCCCCAGTGCCCCGAGCAGCCTCCCACGTGCCATCTGCTGCTGCCTGCCTGCCTGCCTTCCTGCTGCCACCGTGCCCTGCCATTTGGTGCCTGCACATCAGCCATCTGCAGGGGTCCAGTTTCTGTGTCCACCCCTGCTGGAACTGAAGACTCCCGACTGGGATTACATCGCTCCACAGCCCAGCCCCAGGACCCAGTTGCCCACCCACACCTGCCTCTGGGGTTGCCATGTCGGGCACTTCCACATCTGGCACCAGTGGCAACCCCAGGCCAGAGGGGCAGAGGGGCACCAGCTTCACTGTCACCGAAGTTGGTGTCCTGGTGGAGCATGTCCTGGGGCAGTATGATGCCCTCTTTGGATCGTCCCGCGCCAGCAAGGAAGGACGGCAGAGGATCTGGGCCGACTGTGTGGTTGCCATCAACGCGGAGGGGGTGGCAACCCGCGACGTCCTGAAGATCAAGAAGCGCTGGGAGGACTTGAGGTCCAGGACCCTTGTGAAGGCCCGGCGCCTCGTGGAGGGGGGCCGGGGCCGCATGAGTTCCATCCAGATGAGGGTCCTGGAACGCGTACGCCCAGCGCTCCACGCCCAGATCCTTGAGAGGGAGGCCCGTCTGGAGTTGAGCGGTAAGTGTCCATGCATTACTGTGTGAGACAGGGCATGTTGCGGTGTGCTGGTTCTATGATACTTGCCTGTATGTGTGCCATAGGCCATGTATGCATGTATGTGTGCAGGGACATCATGGTAATGCATGTGCGACCAGTGATGTGTGATGCACATGGTTGTTGCATGTGTTCAAATGCCGCATGGGGAGCCCTATTCAGATTTTGAACATGAGAGCATGCCAGTCTCTGTACCTGGACATGGGTGGGGGTGAGGGATGGGTGCTGATGCCAGGTACATATATGGTAGCCATGTCTGTGTGCCTGACCTGCGTGTCTGTGACTTGTGCATGCCATGGATGCATGACACATGTGTGTGACAATGCAGAGATTCAGTAAAGCAGCCAAATTACCCTTGTATCCGCTGTGTTTGGTGTGTTTGGGGCCAGATGGATGTGACTGAGGTGAAGTGTGTGCATGTGATGGGCATGAGCCATGATGCATGTGAGTTACATATCATTGAATGTTTCAAGAGTCCATTGGACATGCATGGAAATGTCCATGGCATGCACCATGCCTGTTACTGTGTGTGTTTTGCCTGGGCTGACCCATGTGTTGTGGAGGGACATGATGGAAGTGTACTTTGACAGTGGTGCTCATCTGCTATTGCTTCCTGTCTAGGGGACCATTGTACAGTGCCCTGATGCTAGTGTTCTTTGTCTCCCTCTACGCAGCGGCTAGTGAAGAAGAGGGCGGAGACGGCGCTGTGGAGCAAGCCGGCGGGGATGCCCCCACGGCTGCAGCGGAAGGGGTGGGTGAGCCCCCAAAGGGGCCTGCTACGGTGGGAGACGGTGAGGAGCCATCCAGGTTGGTGGTTTGCACAGAGGAGGAGGAGGCCGCCACTGGGGCACACATGGGGCCTGGTGGGGGCATCCCTGCTGGTGCAAGTGGTGCAGTCCAGGGCCAGGGGCAGGAGGCAGCACAGGTCACCGTGGAGGGGCCTGTGCATGTCGCTGTCCCTGACCCTGTGAGTGCACCACCATGCACCAGCAGGGATGCCCCGTCCCAGGCCTGTCCGCAGGTAGAGGGGATGTCCATGTCACCTGACTCCCCTCCACCTGCGGACGTGGGAACCCCTGGCCGTGCGGAGAAGGTCCTGATTGGGGTCGCGATGCGCACGGCTGTGATTCGTGATGCCGTGCGTGCTTCCCGGGAGGAGCACGCACGTCATCACGAAGTGCACCGTGCCGACGTGGCCCAATTGGGATCGGCCATGTTCGGGGGTTTCCTGCATGTGTTGGCCAATGTGGCGGCCCTCTCCTCCTCTGTGCAGGCTATCCACCAGTCGTTCTCCTTGCCGTCTTCCAGCCCAGATGCCACCAGGGCCCCCTGTGGACCTGCCCCGACCAATGCAGCCAGCTCGGTGGGGATCCCATCCCTGCCACAGTCGGGAGTCAGAGATCCAGCAGGGGTGGACACCAGAGCAACTGGACCCCAGCAGATGGAGGATGTGACGGCATCATCGGGCAGGGCACGTGCACGACGGCGTCGGTGGTTTCCATCAGCCTGGATGCCGTCGTGCTGGCACAGGCAGTTGCGTCGGAGGCAGCAGCAGGCTCAACGTGGGAGGCATCATGGCTCGGGGCCATCAACATCAGGGGTGCAGGCATCGGCCGGAGGGCAGGAGAACCCTGGAATGGGAGTGGCTTCCGTGTGGGAGCGGTTGTGCCAGCGGATAGGTGCGGAGCGGCAGCGGGCAGAGGAGGAACGGCTCACGATGGTCAGGGCGGAGGACTCCATGCGGAGGGCGCTGAGGCGGGCTGAGTGCCTCGAGGGTCTTCGCAGGGAGTTTGAGCTTGACACTGCGTTATCCCTGCGGGACCTGGGGCCAGGGAACATGACCGCCTCCAAGCCATTGACCAGGAGTTCGATGATGCCCTGGCCCATGACAACAACCAGTGAGCCGTCCGAATAGCCCGCTGCCTTTGTATATAGTTGTATAGTTAGGGTTAGGTTTCCTTTGTTTTTTTGATTTTTTTTTGGTTGCGATTGGACAATGCACCACTTTTTTGTATATAGTTCACTTTTTAGTTAGTAGTCATAGTTAGGTTTAATTTGGTAGGGCTCATGGACCCAGGATGATCTTCTTCATTGGCTTTTTTTAATTTTTCAGATTATTTTCTTGGACATTCATCTTGTTTTGTTTGATTTGCTTTGTGTTTTTTCTTATTTCATTTCCATTCTACTTGCTGTTAAATACATATTATTTTTTTAATCTTCAATGTGTCGTATCATCTCATTGCTTTCAGACATGTCATGTTGGGTGTTTTGTCATTCACTTGCAGCCATTGTGTGTGACAGACATGTGTTCAATTGCATTATTTAAATTGGGGGTGTAACATGTAATTGCCTTTGATATGTGGGTGGGTGTGATAGTTGGTTGGGCCTTTTGGCAGGCGAGGATGGGCATTACGGACATGATTGGGGAATGTTGGGACCCAGGTGCAGGGGGGCATGGATTGGACATGGGTGGGGGCCTGCTGGCAGGTGCCCCACAGTGCTGGGGGGGTGGGGGTGGTGGGTGACATGAGTCGGGGCCTGGTGGAGGGTGACCCTGCACTGCTGGGGTGTGGGGGTGGTGGGTGACATGAGTGGGGGCCTGGTGGAGGGTGACCCTGCACTGCTGGGGTGTGGGGGTGGTGGGTGACATGAGTGGGGGCCTGGTGGAGGGTGCCCCTGGTGGCTGGGGTTTGGGGGTGGTGGGAGACATGAGTGGGGGCCTGGTGGAGGGTGCCCCTGGTGGCTGGGGGGTGGGGGTGGTGGGAGACATGAGTGGGGGCCTGGTGGAGGGTGCCCCTGGTGGCTGGGGGGTGGGGGTGGTGGGAGACATGAGTGGGGGCCTGGTGGAGGGTGCCCCTGCACTGCTGGGGGGTGGGGGTGGTGGTAGACATGAGTGGGGTCCTGGTGGAGGGTGCCCCTGGTGGCTGGGGGGTGGGGGTGGTGGGTGACATGAGTCGGGGCCTGGTGGAGGGTGACCCTGCACTGCTGGGGTGTGGGGGTGGTGGGTGACATGAGTGGGGGCCTGGTGGAGGGTGACCCTGCACTGCTGGGGTGTGGGGGTGGTGGGTGACATGAGTGGGGGCCTGGTGGAGGGTGCCCCTGGTGGCTGGGGTTTGGGGGTGGTGGGAGACATGAGTGGGGGCCTGGTGGAGGGTGCCCCTGGTGGCTGGGGGGTGGGGGTGGTGGGAGACATGAGTGGGGGCCTGGTGGAGGGTGCCCCTGGTGGCTGGGGGGTGGGGGTGGTGGGAGACATGAGTGGGGGCCTGGTGGAGGCTGACCCTGGTGGCTGGGGGGTGGGGGTGGTGGTAGACATGAGTGGGGGCCTGGTGGAGGGTGCCCCTGGTGGCTGGGGGGTGGGGGTGGTGGGTGACATGAGTGGGGGCCTGGTGGAGGGTGACCCTGCACTGCTGGGGTTTGGGGGTGGTGGGAGACATGGGTGGGGGCCTGGTGGAGGGTGCCCCTGGTGGCTGGGGGGTGGGGGTGGTGGGTGACATGAGTGGGGGCCTGGTGGAGGGTGCCCCTGGTGGCTTGGGGGTGGTGGGAGACATGAGTGGGGGCCTGGTGGAGGGTGACCCTGCACTGCTGGGGTGTGGGGGTAATGGGAGACATGAGTGGGGGCCTGGTGGAGGGTGCCCCTGGTGGCTGGGGGGTGGGGGTGGTGGGAGACATGAGTGGGGGCCTGGTGGAGGATGACCCTGGTGGCTGGGGGGTGGGGGTGGTGGGAGACATGAGTTGGACATGGGTGGGGGCCTGCTGGCAGGTGCCCCACAGTGCTGGGGGGGTGGGGGTGGTGGGAGACATGAGTGGGGGCCTGGTGGAGGGTGCCCCTGGTGGCTGGGGGGTGGGGGTGGTGGCTGACATGAGTGGGGGCCTGGTGGAGGGTGACCCTGCACTGCTGGGGTGTGGGGGTGGTGGGTGACATGAGTGGGGGCCTGGTGGAGGGTGACCCTGCACTGCTGGGGGGTGGGGGTGGTGGGGGACATGAGTTGGACATGGGTGGGGCCTGCTGGCAGGTGCCCCACAGTGCTGGGGGGGTGGGGGTGGTGGGAGACATGAGTGGGGGCCTGGTGGAGGGTGCCCCTGGTGGCTGGGGGGTGGTGGGTGACATGAGTGGGGGCCTGGTGGAGGGTGACCCTGCACTGCTGGGGTGTGGGGGTGGTGGGTGACATGAGTGGGGGCCTGGTGGAGGGTGACCCTGCACTGCTGGGGTTTGGGGGTGGTGGGAGACATGGGTGGGGGCCTGGTGGAGGGTGCCCCTGGTGGCTGGGGGGTGGGGGTGGTGGGTGACATGAGTGGGGGCCTGGTGGAGGGTGCCCCTGGTGGCTTGGGGGTGGTGGGAGACATGAGTGGGGGCCTGGTGGAGGGTGACCCTGCACTGCTGGGGTGTGGGGGTGATGGGAGACATGAGTGGGGGCCTGGTGGAGGGTGCCCCTGGTGGCTGGGGGGTGGGGGTGGTGGGAGACATGAGTGGGGGCCTGGTGGAGGATGACCCTGGTGGCTGGGGGGTGGGGGTGGTGGGAGACATGAGTTGGACATGGGTGGGGGCCTGCTGGCAGGTGCCCCACAGTGCTGGGGGGGTGGGGGTGGTGGGAGACATGAGTGGGGGCCTGGTGGAGGGTGCCCCTGGTGGCTGGGGGGTGGGGGTGGTGGGTGACATGAGTGGGGGCCTGGTGGAGGGTGACCCTGCACTGCTGGGGTGTGGGGGTGGTGGGTGACATGAGTGGGGGCCTGGTGGAGGGTGACCCTGCACTGCTGGGGGGTGGGGGTGGTGGGGGACATGAGTTGGACATGGGTGGGGCCTGCTGGCAGGTGCCCCACAGTGCTGGGGGGTGGGGGTGCAAGGGGACATGAGTTGGTGTTCATTAGTTCAAGGAGACATGTGCCTTTGCTGGGGGGCATGCCCATGGTGGGTGGGCTGCCTGCGGGACATGACCAGGGATGCAGGGTAGTCCCCTGTGGTGTGGGCTGCCTGCAGGGGCCGTGGAGGGTGTACAGGGTACACCTGGGAGGACCCACACTGTCAAATCACATGTGGAACTTCCCGCGCACCCCTGATATACACGCGCCCAGGCTATTCGCGTGTGGAACTTCCCGCGCACCCCTGAAATACACGCGCCCAGGCTATTCGCGTGTGGAACTTCCCGCGCACCCCTGAAATACACGCGCCCAGGCTATTCGCGTGTGGAACTTCCCGCGCACCCCTGAAATACACGCGCCCAGGCTATTTGCGTGTGGAACTTCCCGCGCACCCCTGAAATACACGCGCCCAGGCTATTCGCGTGTGGAACTTCCCGCGCACCCCTGTAATACACGCGCCCCCAGGCTATTCGCGTGTGGAACTTCCCGCGCACCCCTGAAATACACGCGCCCCCAGGCTATTCGCGTGTGGAACTTCCCCCGCACCCCTGAAATACACGCGCCCAGGCTATTCGCGTGTGGAACTTCCCGCGCACCCCTGAAATACACGCGCCCAGGCTATTCGCGTGTGGAACTTCCCGCGCACCCCTGAAATACACGCGCCCAGGCTATTCGCGTGTGGAACTTCCCGCGCACCCCTGTAATACACGCGCCCCCAGGCTATTCGCGTGTGGAACTTCCCGCGCACCCCTGAAATACACGCGCCCCCAGGCTATTCGCGTGTGGAACTTCCCCCGCACCCCTGAAATACACGCGCCCAGGCTATTCGCGTGTGGAACTTCCCGCGCACCCCTGAAATACACGCGCCCAGGCTATTCGCGTGTGGAACTTCCCGCGCACCCCTGAAATACACGCGCCCAGGCTATTCGCGTGTGGAACTTCCCGCGCACCCCTGAAATACACGCGCCCAGGCTATTCGCGTGTGGAACTTCCCGCGCACCCCTGAAATACACGCGCCCAGGCTATTCGCGTGTGGAACTTCCCGCGCACCCCTGGAATACACGCGCCCCCAGGCTATTCGCGTGTGGAACTTCCCGCGCACCCCTGGATCTTCCCGCGCACCCCTGGAATACACGTAGCCCGCTCCCCCAGGCCCGATCGCGTGAAGAACTTCACGCGAACTCCTGTAATACACGTAGCCCGCTCCCCCAGGCCCGATCGCGTGAGGAACTTCACGCGAACCCCTGTAATACACGTAGCCCGCTCCCCCAGGCCCGATCGCGTGAGGAACTTCACGCGAACCCCTGATATACACGTAGCCCGCTCCCCCAGCCCGATCGCGTGTGAAACTTCACACGAACCCCTGTGATGCACGTACCCTGCTGAAATCGCGTGTTAGACTTCCCGCGCACCCCGGTATACACGCACACGTATTTTTTGTCAGCGGGTGTCCGTGTTTTAGGGTACCCCTTTGCACGTCATTTTTCCTGGAGGGCCACAGTATGGGACATTCATCATGGCAGTATATAGGTGCGATTTGTTGGCGCACCTTTAGGCGCACATTTCTTACTGCCGCAGAGACTCTACCGCCTGCTTTCTTGTGGCGGTCGTGTTTGTGCCTGTGCGCTGGTTTGAGCGTGCGCTTTTTTCCCCTATTCTATTCCATGAATACGTGTTGTAGGCGAGCGTGTGGGCGTTCCGCGCACTTGTGCCCTGTACTTCCCCCGTGACGCCCACGTTTTGGCAAGTTGTTCCCCATTCCGAGTGTTACGCCCGTGTTCCGCCTACTTTTGTTGCGTGCGCCGCGCTATGTGCGAATTTCGCTGTGGCCTGTGCGATTTTCGCTGTGACCTGGCGCACGCTGTTAGATGGCCTGTGCGCCAACGTGCGCTGCGCACTTTTTTATTGCACATCCGCTGGTTTTCTCGCGCACGGCCTTCCATGATTCGACGTGCGCTGCTTTTCGTGCGATTTTCGCAATTGCACTGCGATTTTCGCTATTCCACTGCGAATCGCACGTTTTTGCCCACTTGCGCCGCGCTAATTATTCCATGAATCGGCCTCTGAGTCACTAGTTTCAGAGATATCAATCGCCATTAACTCTTTGATAGCAATTTCTGCCATTACTAAGGCATTGGTTGCTTTTTCAGGCCTATTTATCCTAGGTCCTAGTGTACCCATTGTTTGTGCACAACAACCTCCTATCATGGAACAGATGACAGGCAGACATTGTATACAACAACAACAGATCAGAAAAATACCAAGGATCACCATTAAGACAGCAAAGATTTTCCAACCCCTAGATCGCCACAAACCCCAGAACCATGTATTCATACTACAGTTTCCCTCAGGAACATGTACTTCAGGGATTAGTGTATGTAAATTCTGAATTGCCTAAAATATGGTGGGGGGAGGAGTCGGGTACAAAAACACAACATGCAGATCCCACAATTTTGCACACTCCACCACGCTCAGCTAAAATGATGTCTAACACCATTCTATTTTGGAGGGCTACTAACCTAATTGCCTTTTGGTCTAGCGTCATGTTGTAAAAAATATCAGTGGTCCTATTGATGGTTTTCTCTAATACCCTTGCTAATCTTCTGATATCCATGGAATTCATTATCTGCCCCCAGAATGGCACGAAGGATTTTGCAACATCACCCAAGACTTGTGAAGCAGTATCACCATTCTCATCCTGCCTTGGTCGCGCTCTAACAACTTCAGTGGTGGTGGCAATATATACTCCTAGCAATAATATCCCCAAGTAACAAATACCCTGCCAATCTCTGGGTAACCATGGATAGGCCACATTGCTGCAAACAAAGTAAACAGGATCTCCTACATACAAAAGTCTATCCTCACTAATTAACACTGCAATATTCGTGCATCCCTCAAATGTACCCATTGGTCAGGAACCCTCTCTCTGTATGCAGAATGAAACAGTTTCTGGACTATGGTTGATAGTATAAGAAGGAGGCATGGCATCCCTATTACCTACAGGAGCCATCTTGAAGGTGATTAATGATTGAAAAGGTATAGAAAATATGTCAGACGGCACAATAGAAGCAACATTGGGCCTCATTACAATCGACCCGGTATGGAAACAACGGTGGCGGAAAACTTGCCGCCACCGTTGTTTCCATGCCGGGTGATCACAACTCCTGCAGGCGGAGGCGTCAAACCCCGCCAGGTCTGACCTGGTGGGTTTAACACCACCCTCCTGCAGGCAGACGAGGAAACACCACGAGATGGTGCCGGTGTTTCCATGATCCCCGTTCCCATTGAGTCCTATGGGACTCAATGGGAATGGGGATTAACACCATTCCGCCTCTGGAATTCCCGGGTCACCGGGGTTGTAATGCCCCGGTATTTCTGGAATCACGGACGCAGAATGGTAATACGAGTCCGGCGGTAACCAGGCGATTTTACCACCTCGGTTACCGCCAGACTCGTAATGAGGCCCGTTGAGTTTGAGGGATTTACCGCCCCATTCCAAGGTTGGTGGGGCGGTAAATCCCCCTTCCGCCATTGCCCTTCCCCATTCCCATTTCTGCCCCATAGGGATCTATGGGAATGGGGAAGGCGCTAATTACGGCACTGCAATTTTGCGGTGCCGTAATTAGCTCCGAGGTCCTTTAGCTGGTTGATTTAAAGCACCAACCCGCAAAGGGACCTCGTAGTAAGGCGGTAATGGTTAACGGTCACCGTTACCATTAACGGTGGGCGTTAACCATTACCGCCTTCCGTGTAATGAGGCCCAATGACTAATCAAACTGCTATTGTGACCAATAAACATTTGGTCCTTGGGTACCATATCCCTAGATGGGCAGATTCATCATCAGAGAAGTGAACAATATTAATTTTCGTATGAGTGGCTTTAAAATTGGGCATTGTTTCTCAGAGTCCGTTAAGAAGCCTCTCCGTTAGGCTTTTTTTAGTTCATCTGCCGGTAGCACCTGACCACGTGGTCTATGTTGATTGAAGGTAACTTTGCCGGTCCCTGCCTCTTATTTATTTTCAGCAGACGAGTGATGAGAGACTGGCTCAACGATGGTTTCTTGTAGGCACAGCTGATGCTGTACTGTAAATTCAGATTCGTGGTTGCAGATCGTACATTAAGACACCAGTTACGGTGTGATCTGCAAGCAGAGTGATGTTGTTTCCTGAAGACAATGAAGACAATGAGGAAGGAGAAGCAAAATTGCTCGATGGTGAAGAAGAACTTGCAGAAGAAGCAACAATCTCCGCAGGCCAGACAGGCTTAGGAAGGTCTTTCTGGGACACCCTCGGTGTCAATTAGAGCAGGCTCATTGTGAGCATCAAGATCACCAATTCCCTTCTCCTTGCCTTTGTCGTAGGACAGAGGAAAAGGAATCCTCTCACGTGCATCGCGTGGCTCCAGTTCATCTTGTCGGTGACTAAAACAGCAGTCTGTGTGGCCAAGAGGACTTGGTGTGGTCCTCTCCAGCAAGGTGAGAGACAGGATGCTCTTTCAAAGTTCTTGATCAAGACCCACTGGCCAGTTTAGAGTCGATGACCTGGACCCTCGTATTTTACTGGGAGGGCTTCTCGCACCTGTTGATGAATCAAATACAAGTTTTGAGTTAACTGGTCACAGTAGTCAGAAATAAGCAAATGCTCGACATTCTTTGATAATTTGGGTTTTGGCATCTCCCATATTTTGGCTGGTCTCCCCATGACAATTTCATAAGGAGAGAGCCCTGTCTTTGATTGTGCAGTTGTCTGCATTGATAATAAGGCTATTGGTAGGGCGTCAGGCCACTTCAAGTTGCTATGAGCACAGACATTGGCTATCTTGTTCTTCAGTATGCCATTATGGCATTCTATAAGTCCGACACTCTGAGCATGCCTGGCTGAATGATAACATTCATCGATCTGTAATCCTGCACATACTTGCAGGATGACAGCAGCGATAAAATGTGGACCATTATCAGACCATATAACTCTTGGCAAGTCAAACCTAGGAAAATATTACATAAGGATGACTTTCGTTGTTGACATTGCTGTGGCATCTCTTAGAGGAAAGCTTCAACACATTTACTAAAAGCGCAGATGACTACAAAAACATATTTATAATTTTGACAATGCTCCATTTCGATAAAATCAAATGGCATGGAGGGGGGACCAAAACTACCCTTTGGTGTCAAAAAACCTTTGCCAATATTATGTTGTAAGCATACCATGCAACTTTGGACAAGACGCTCAGCAGTTTTTTTATTATTGGTATTATACCATACAGGATCTAACAATTTGCAAATCTTTTTGACACATTTGTGTGTTGGACCATGAGCCATTGCCACCATAGCGGTAACATAGGCATTGGGTAGCATCCATTTTTGCTTTTCATTATCTACCCAACAACCTTCATCATAAAAACTTGCTGGACCCTCAGCTCAATGTTTAATTTCATCTGGAGTAGCGTCAGCCTGAGTTTCTTTTATGCAACCAATTCCTTCATCTATCACACAAGTGTAAGTGTCCCCTTTTGTTGCATCCAAAACATACCTTTTGGAATGCAAATCGGTGGCAGTCTGTTGGATATTCTGTCAGTAAAAGCATTTAATTTCCCTCATCGTCTGTTACTTTCTGGTGTGATGCACACTTAATTATTGCTAACTGTGTAGGAAGCGCAAGTGCTGAACATACCCGAAGTATTAAAGTGCCATGCTGTAACTTAGTTCCATGCAAGGTCAAAAAAACGCTCTCAGCCCATAGTCGACCAAAGTTGTGCACAACTCTGAAGGCATATTAGCTGTCTGTGAATATATTCACACTAAGCCCTTCAGAAAGTTCACAAGCTCTAATCAATGCAATAATCTCTGCGGCCTGCGCAGAATTATGCAGAATTTGTTTGGTATCCACTAAAGTGCTTAATGTAGTGGTTGCGTAAGGAGCAGTGGATGTACCATGCGGAAGTTTGAAGCAGGAGGCATCACAAAACAACTCCGCTTGTGGATTATTTAGAGGTGTATCACTTAGATCAATTCTGCCCTTAGTCTCTTGTTCTGTGGTATAGAGGCAGTCATGTGACATTTTGTCACTGAAATCAATTTCTTGCAGAAGAGGCAATAGTTTGGCCGGATTTAATGAGCAAAATCTCTCAATTTGGGTATGCAGTGCAAATAGAATCAGCTCATACCTAGTTAGTCGTGCTAATGTGAGATGTTGTGTCTGCGTTCTGTTCAGTAGAACGTCTACAGTGTGAGGTACCATCATGGTTAAAGAGTGACCCAGAACCATACTCTCACTTTACTTACAGATGCAGTGGCAGCAGCAACAGCTCTCAAACATCTCTGCAAAGCACATGCAACAGGGTCTAACATGGAGGAAAAATAACCGCATGGTCGATTTTTACCCCCATGTTCCTGTGTTATAACAGCCAAAGCACATACTTCACATTGATGCACACATAATACAAAGGTCTTTTCATAGTTTGGTGTGCCCAAAACTGGCGCTGAACAAAACGCAGCCTTGAGCAGATCAAAAGAGTTCTGGCAATCCATGTTCCATGGTAAAGGCAAAGAAATGCCCTTTTTTGTCAATGCCAACATAGGTTGTATCATTAATGGAAAATGTGGGATCCTCTGTCTACAGTATGAAGCCATACCTATCAAGGCTCTGACCTCTTTCTGTGTATTTGGGATAGACATGCTAGAGATGCTTTGTATCCATTCAGGTGTCAGTCTCCTTCCCTCCTTCTACAGGAGGTCGTCTAAATAGGCAACCTCCTGTTGACAATACTGACACTTTCTTAATGAAGCCTTATGCCCATGTCTACTAAATTAATAAGCAGCAGCATGGTGCCCTCCTTGCAAGTAACTTCGGAATCAGCAGATAGAAGCAAATCGTCTACATACTGTAACAATGTGCAAGTAGAAGGTAACTTAATTGTATCAAGCTGTTCCTTCAATACTCGACTATAAATGCTTGGACTCTCAGTGTACACTTGTGGCACACAAGTAAATGTAAATGAGTGTCCTCCTAGGGTGAATGCGAAAAAATATCTACTGTCAACATGTACAGGTATACTGAAAAGGGCATTCTTTAAATCCACAACACTAAAATGAGTAGCTGAGGCTGGAATCAAGGTCAATATTGTAGTAACGTCAGGTACAATCAGAAACTGTGGAGCAACAACCTTATTAATAGCGCATAAATCAATAATGAAGAAAAAAGGAATCACATTATCCCCTTTCGTATACACAGGTAGAATCGGACAATTACACACGCTCCCTGCAATTTCTTCAATCACACATATGTGTACAAAATCAGAAATAATACTCTTCAAAGCCTGTTCACCTTCAACCAAAATATTATATTGCGGAACACGCTGTAACTTAACACCTGGTTTCAATACAATTTTAACTGGTTCAATTTGTAAAATGCCAACATCATTGTCATTAACTGCCCATAGACATGTCGGAGCCTTATTCAATTTGAATGGTAAAGGTCTAGGCAAAAATTGTGGAACGGAAGTTTGTTGGGGCAAAATTGTTAAATACACTGCATCCGGAGAACAGTAAATTCCAGCATTCAATTGTATCAACAAATTCAATCCCAACAAATTCTTGCCACAATTTGTCATCAAACGAAATGGACATAAATCAGTAAATGGCACCAGTGAAATCGGTACCGGCTGAGAGACCAGACTAACCACTGGCGTACCAGAGAATCCTACAGAAATGTTACTCTGCCCTGACAGGGGAATATATGGTGATCAATAGAACACTTTTGTGCTCCTGTATCGTTCAAAAATAGATGCTCCCTATTCACCACCTTCATTTCAACAAAGAGTCCTTTCCGAGCGACGGGAATAGGTACCGGGTCCAGACCCTGCTTCGGGCTGTCCTAACGGAACAGTATATCATCAAATGCAAGATCCTTGGAAAAATAGACAGTCAAAGGATTATCGAATATGTTCCCACTATTAACACTATGTTGCTCAATATCCTGTGAAGGTGACTGTTGATTATGAGTGAACTGACTTCTACCAGGACCTGTAATCCAAGGACGGCCTCTGGATTGTCTACCCATGACACCATATGTGCTATTCGATCTCTGCTTAAGGATCGGGCATTGTGCTCGCCAATTACCTTCTTGTCTCCAATAGGCACATTGGTTCATGTGTACAGGATCCAGTTGCATATTACTCTGTGGTGTAAATTGGCCTTTAAACTGTGTATTCCTACCTCTGGCTCCTCCAGCGATCTGCTGCAACAGTACTCTAGTTTTCAACTCTCCCTTCGTCTTTTCCACTCTTTCCTTCTCTGAATTAAAACTATTTTCATAGTACTGAGCCATATGCAATACTTCAGATTGTGCTTTTGCTTGCCAATCGCTTTCAGAAGTCATTATCTCTGATTGAATTTCAGGCAATAATCCGCGTACAAACTTGTCTACAAATAGCCCTTTCCCTGACTCCGTACTCAAGTCTTGACCCCTAAAGTCTGAAAACACTTGCTCAAATCTGTTAAAATACTCAGTTGCACCCTCTGATCTCAATTGTACACAAGCCGTAAGCTTGTCCAATATGATTCTTTTCTCGGGAACCAGAGTTTTTAGTTTAGCTACTATTCTGTCTGGCAACATTAGTATCACCTGTGGCGGTTGATCAGCAGCATTCCTTTCCCCATCAATTAGTACCAAGTTAACCCATGTATCATTCATCCCTGTCTGATAATCTACAGTTCTAATCTGCTTCCATAAATCAGCAGGAAGGATCAAGGGAAACAACAAATCTATATCACTCAGGGTGAAAATTGATGAATGCTATAGACAGTTTCAATTTCTTTATAACATCCTGTTGGATTCTTCCTAATATCTGGAATCGTTTGTCTAATGGTATTGACTTCCTGTCTAGAAAATGGGACATGGACATACAGTGAGACATAATGTGCTTCAATAGTAGTAGCTGGTGTGCTTCAATAGTAGTAGGTGGTGTGCCTGCTGCGGCATTAGCTGGAATTTCTACTTTCGGAACAAATGTCGGAGGAACCTCCCTCATCAGCAATTGTAAGGTAGGCAATTTTGAACGTTAATTAAGCAACAAAGCTAAATCAAGTGATAAGTAGTCAAAGCAGTGTCGGGCTAGAATGCTCTTTAATAAATGTCCATCAAATCTGCGGGACAACAAACCTTTCTCTTCAAAAACTCATCTTGTTGATATTCTACCATCACCTGTAACACTTTACTTTGCATTGCCGGAGCGTACTGATTAAACATGTCATGCACTTCATGGTAGAAATTGAAACATCCGAAATCCATCTAAGAGCGTCTCTTGTGCAAATGTGCATTTCTTCACTTATTGGTTTCAATTGAGGAAGAAATCGCTTCTTCACATATAAGGCTTCCAGTCTATTACCATCTAATTCATCTTCCTGTAACCGATCTAACTCCCTTTTAAACTCAAATACCTTTGCAACATGCTCATGTACTTTCTCTGCAGTGTCCCTTGAGCGGGCAAGGACATTCAAATCCCTCAACCCCTGTGGGACATTCATGTTCGTCAAATCACTCCAAATATCAGCCAAATCCATTCCCATCCCCTCTATCAAAATAGTCTGTTCAGGAATACTTTCTTGGACAGAAATCGCAACTAAAACAGCTGATTCTTCACCCTTTTCTATATATTTTTTAGCCCATGTATACAATTCTCTTTTTCTAGCTTTAGATGCTGTACCACGGGTCACTATTCTTGAAACAGCTCCGGCCCCTTCAACCATTACAGGTGGAGCAGAACCACTTAGAAAAGAAAGTTCAGACAAATCTTGTTGAATAGGTAGCGGAGACACTACTGTGGGATCTCTCAACCCACTCATACAAGCCCTGCAACATCACTAGGCATTGCTGGCAGCAGAAACATCATAATGGCCACTGGAAAGCATGCTGCTTGCGAGAAAACACCAGAAAATGTGCAGTGAAAACCTGAAAAATAGGCTGCCATCCACTTTTGCCTATATTAGTGAGCAACGGAGACCACTGCCAAAACCCATCCTTTGGCTGCTCACAGAGCAAAATCTCTGCCAAGGAATACAGAGCTGTCTCAAAAATCTGTTTTTATTTGGTGTCACATTTGCCAAAATCATGGCTCACAAACCACCTAAAAAGATCCAACCTCCTTGTTGGGTGTTCCACATCATTATACTGCAAGAATACACATAAATCCAATGTCAGAAAAATCATGTGTTATTAGAACAAAATCCACTTTTAAAGATATTTGATGGAAAGACAGCTGTCAAAATGGGTGTAGTACCGTTACTCACCTCTGTCAGGTGCTGGCGATTTATAATTCTGACAGGAGAGCTGTGTTTCAGAAGTTAACTATGCCAAAGAAGAGAATTCCATCAAAATGCCACATAGAGTGTCACACAGTGATTTCATTGTTGAAAAAGACTTGATTTAAAGATATGTTGCTTATTATGAGTTGATAAATTTATTTTTTTACAAGGAACTATGTTGCAATTGACTAGAAGGTAATCTGACTTAGTTAAAACTTCAAGAGGCCTTATATTCATGGGAACCCTTCACACCTTATCCCTAGACAAAGAAGCTTCCTTTTGCCCTAAGCCAAGAGATTGACAGACTGGTGTGAACAGGAACTAGCCAATCACCCTGGCATGTTGCTCTCAATCAAGAAAAGGGGGGCTTTGGGATGAATAGAATATGCTGATTTGGGTGTGACTGGTCAACAACTGCTCTGGGAGAAACAAGACATGTGACCCTCTGAGTCAGCCAGCTCTGGGGGCAGGGACAAACCGTTGTGGTTTCAGATAGCCCAGCAAATATGTTTTATAAAATTGCATATAACAAATTTTACCAAGCTGACAAAAATATGAAACTTTGGGATTCTTAAAATGAAAAATTCACCCACAATTTAAGACTAAGCTGGACGCCGTGTGATGTTCTGAGACCAAACCCCAGAATTATTAATATTGCAGCTGCAGTGTTTTTGCTATGAACATAAGAATTTACAGGAATGTGCCCAGAGAGGATATGTATGCATGTATCAAAATTGGCGCAGAACCAATATTGGGAAACTCACCAAAAGCGCAAATAAGTTATCATTTTGGAACTAGAGCTCTTAGGAAGATCAGAGTTAGACAAGAATGCACCCTAAGTAATTTGTGATGTGTATATGTATTATGAACAACTTGTGTATCTGGGAAATATGTTTTATGGGTAAAATGTATTTTCTCTGTAAAAGCAAAGGGGAGGGATTTCAGTTAAGCCATAAACATGACACCGGGTGACACGCTGATTCTTTCTCCAGTCAGGGGACAGAGAATCCTCTAACCTATCAAATCCTTAGGGGGTTGGGCATAGAGAATTAGCCTACCCACCCACTTTGGAAACACATAAAAAGAGACTGTTTAGGACAGATAGGAGCCACTCTTTTTTCCATTGCTCACCGATTCCTGCGAAGCACTCTGCCAGACAAGATCCAGACAATATCCAGACAGAGACTCCACACTCCAGATCTAGATCCAGAGACCAGAACTCTAGAACCCAAACTCTAGAACCTTGAAGCAGAGAGGCCTAAACCAAAAGCTGAACTCTTCTCAGCAGGCCTGTAGAATCTAGCAACCTGATTCTCACATTCAACAGCCGGGCTGAGCTGTTCTATTCTAGCCAAGAACCCTGTGCTAGAACCAAGGTCCAGACCCAGAAAGCAGTGCTGTATCCAAGACCCGTCAGATCCAGTTTAAGAGGCCGCAGACCGCCGTGCAGTGCTAAACGCAGAGGGCCTGAGACCTGTTTGTTGGCGAGAGTGAAGCCAAACCCCTTGACCAGATCTTTGACGAGGCCCATTCCATTCCAAAGCTAGGAATGAGTATCTAGTCTAGAACTGTCCATAACCAATCTCTTAGTTTAACGTAATCCTCTTTCAACATTTTAACCTGTCCAGAACTGCATTATAGAATCTTGTGTCCATCCTGGTGATTTCAAATCTGTAAAGCGCATCCGTCATTTCTGAAACCTTGATTGATTTATGTCTGCAAAATCTACCTTCACAAAACATCAGTAACTTTTGAACTGTCCTAGAAGTGAAATGTAACTGTCATTTTAAAGCTAAGACCCTAAGCTTTCCAACAAACCCAAAACAACATTCCAATTCATTATAGTTTTTCCGTAATCACGATTTACGCACACAGAAAAATTGCAGCGAATTGCAATTTGGTTCAATTTCATTTTCTGTCAAAATAGCTGCTCCTTGTTCTCAATTGCTGAAATTCATTTTCAATTTGATAATCATTCATGAATCATTGCTAGTGTTGACCTGAACTGAATCTCTTTCAGTGAATTAAAATCAATTTAGCATATTTTCACTTTCACTGCAATCACATTCAAAAGTATTTTTTCCTGCTTTAAAATCATACCTGTTTCTCTAAGCTTGCTGGGGGAACTGGGATTGAACTGCATTCTTGATTGTCTTCCTGAAATCTGTGTGCCCACATTTCCATCTCTTCATATTGCATAGGGGGGAGTGAGTAGTCACAGGGGAAAAAGTGACCATATTGTATTTTGTTGAAATCATATAAAGTTATTTCTGGGTTACATTCTTTCCCATTATTGCATTTCCTTGAATCATATAAGGTATTCTCTGCTACAGTATCCTCCACATTCATACTCCTAAGTGATTAACGAGATTGTCAATTTTGTAATATTACCCCTTGTTGATTACCGTCCATATTCATAAGTGTGCTATCCAGATATTTTTGTGTTAATAAAAGTGTGATATATATTGTGTAATTCTTCAAATAAACCTTTTAATTTGCAAAACAAACCTACTTCTTGGCTCAGTGAGGTCAGGGGAATTCAAAGAGAGGGGCGTTATATAAGGGTTCATCATCCAGATTTAAAGAACTTTGACATAAAAATATATAAATAAGGGCTTCCGTTGGGCATCCCATCCTAAGCATTGACTTAGTTGGATTTCTGGATTGAAGTCACTTACAGATTGGGGGCTCGTTGCGGGACTTCTGGATTAGAACTACCACTTGTGCAGCTTAATACAGTGTGCTAACTGACAGGATAAATAAATCCTGTTGGGCTACCACGCAGTGTCATGCTGTAAAAGCACCCCTCAAAAAGGAACGCTCTCGGGAAACGGTCTGTTTTGCAAAATAAAATAATAAACTTCTGTAAATCAGGAAGGAAATCAATTTCCAGAATGGTGACATTGGTAGACATCAAGATAGCTAGAGAGCACCTTTTGCATAAGTTGCTTGTGAGAGGTGAATGGACTGAGCAGGACCAGAATGTGTGGTTGCAGGCGATCACACAACAGGTCACTGCAACTGGGTTAGATATCTGGAGAGATCAGGGTCCCTTACATGTGCCCCTGACTGAGCTATATATGGCTCCTAAGGCCAAGGATGAGCACAACAAGATTGCCAGGGTAGCAGCATATTTATATTTATATATGGGAGCCATACAGGACAAATGTGCTGAAGGCCAATATCTGGCAAGTAGGCAACTGATGGCATTAGAGAAGGCCTAATCTGACCTGGACTCTTCTGAGCAGAGGCTGCAGAGGAGCCAGGAGTCAGAAAACGAAAGTAGGCAGTATCTAGTTAAAATCAAAGAGGATATGGGTATCCTGCAACAGGAAAGGGCAGACCAGGATACCAGAATTCTGGCCTTGCAGAAGGAGTATCAAGAAGGTTTGGACTTCCTACTGCAGAGCCAGTAAAAGCTGGAGCAACAACTGGATTTCACAGGGTATGCGCAGAGTAGGTAGTCACCCTGCAAATCCACCTAGATAGAGTGAAGACAAAGACCAGTACGCTGATTTTGAAAGACGTGGACACCCAGGCAGAATTTGATGAAGAGCGCCAGAAAGCTGGTGCCATTCAAAGGTAGAGGGACGACCTGGTGACACAGAGGCAGGCTCTTACTCAGGCCAGGTAGTCTGTCACTTAAAAGGGAAGCTGGAGGAAAATCACCTGGCCCTCCAGGGACTGGGTGATCTCCAAAAAGAGCATCAAAACTTGTTAGAGCACACCAGGAAGGTGGAAGATGCTCTTACAAGAAAGGAGCAGGCCAGTAGGGACGGGACTCAGGAGGTAACCCTCCTGCAGCAAAGACTGGCCCAGTACTCTGGGACCAACCAGGAAGCACAGAGGGAAAATGAGGCTCTCTGTCAGCACAATGATAGGCTCCAGCAACAGGTAGACATGCAGGAGAGACTGATAGAGTCTAGTAAGGCCTTGATTGAGGAACTGAAAGCACAGGCTGTGGCAGGGCAACAGGGAGCAGGGGCTGATAGAGATGAGGTTCGCTGGGAAAGGGAAACACCTGAGCGTAACCTCAGGAGCCCTAGTACCAGAGGCCTCCATCTCTCCCAGTCCCTGGACTCTGCCACCCCCATGTCCCCTGGCGCACATGAGCCCAGGGCCACGGGGATGGCAGATTACTATCCAGTCAGAAGTATGGGGCTCATAGGCCAGTACCTCCCAGGAATGGATGGGCGGGCATCCGGGTATGGGCACCCAAATACAGTGCAATTTAGTGGGGGAACCCAGGAGAGTAGGCCCACTAAGGGCATCCTGAAAACCACTGCCCAGTTAGGTCAGTGGGGGGGGGGTACCCATCAAACCTAGGGAGCAAGGAGCATTCAGAAGACTCATCTGAGCATCCCAGGACACAGGGGACCAGGTCCCCACATTCTGCCAGCCATTCCCAGGCTCGCAGAATCCAGGAAAACCTGGAAGATGAGACGGGCACCTCTGGGAGCAGTGCTTCTGAGTCAGAGGATGAATGGACCAGGGTTAACCGAACCAAGAAGGCCAATAAGGCAAAAAAGGGCCTTGCTTAAGGACTCCTTAAAACAGATCAACGCAATAAGGAGCGTCATCACTCCTTATCATAAGAACTCCAAGTATTCTGTTTGAGAACACTTGGAGCTCTTTGAGCAAATGATGGAGATTTTCCATTTGAAAGACAGCAGTAGCTGCATTCAATACGTAAAATGGACATTCTCCCCAGAATACCCCAGTTTCTTTGCGGGGCTGGAGGACCAAAACCATTCAAGATGGTCCACATATAGGGCGGCTATCTTAAAGCACTTTTCTGTTCATAGAAATCCCCAAGAGGCTCGCAAGGCAGCCTACAATTTACAATGTGGGGAGGAACAGGCCCCACAAGAATTTGTGCAGGAGTTGAATTGAAGCGTGCCTTTGCGCAGACTACCAAAAGGGTGCGCATGGACAGTAAAGAATTTGTTAACACTTTTTTCCATGCCTTACCCAAACACATCATGACACAGCTAGTGAGAGATTTTCATGAGAAAAGGCCACTAGACTGGGTCATTGAACAGGCCACCCGAATATATGAGGTGCAGAAGCCCATCGAAAATAAAACTAATGCTCTGAAAAGCCCCAAACTGACCAGCACCCCTGCCGCTGCTAAGGTGGCAGAGGTAAAGGTTGCCCCCATTTTAGATTTGGAGATGGGGGGGCCTAAAAACCTGCCTGCACCGAATAATTCCAAGCCCAGAAGACCCTCGGGACAGTCACAGACAGGGAGTCAAGGAGGTAGTCCCACAAATGGGGTCCCTCACTCCCCCGACTATGTAAGTCCCCGCTACAAGGGAAACCGACCCATCCTGGGTTATGTGTGGACTCCTCCATCCCAAGGGGGGGTCCAACGAAACACCTAACCCAGGGAACTTCCGTCCTAACATCCCCCAGGAGGACAGAAATTCACCAAATCCTAGGCAGAACTTTTTCCCCAGGTAGCCACGAAATTTCCAACCCCAAAATCATCCATCCTTCTTTCCCCACTTCCCTGAGCCCAGAGCACCTAATCCGGGAGAAGGGAGGCCAAGGGAGGAGGGGTACCAAATCTTCCCAACCTGGGGTACTACCAGAGAAGGGATAGCTACCCTTCCCGGGATCAGCCGAGGGGAGAAAACAGAACCCGTATCAGCCTGAGCAGGTCTCACAGTTAGAGCGCCAGGTCCAAAATATGGCACAGGATCTGGGTCGCATGCAGAGGGTTCAGCAGAAACCTCAGATGGGCATTCTGTCACAGAATGCCCCAAACTTTGGACCTGGTGCTTCAGAACAATGACGGGGGCAGCACCCCGACAACCCACCGAACCCCAGGGAGGAGGCACAAGGGGAAGGGGGGTGTAAAGCCTTGGAGGAAGCTTCCTTCCCCACTTGTAAACAGCCCCTGGAAACCCAGTAACCGGAAACAAAACCTCCTACCTCTGAAAGTCTGCCACCCAAGGAGCATAGAAGGGGTATGAGAAACAAAGGACCCAAACAGAGACATTTTCTGGAGGAGGTACAAATCTTCCAATTTAAGGGGGAGGTCCTCAGAGGATCCGGGGAAAAGGATCTTCTCCTTCAGAGATGAGGGAACTCCTCCCAAAGAAAAATGGGTCCCAAGGGATTCAAATCCAGACTGGGTAGATGTGGGGACTGAGCTAGTGCCGCCCATCATCTCATCCCAGAACCAACAGCAAGAAAATCCCCTGGTTCAAACCCATCCTGGTGACTGCCTCCAAAAAGGGGGGGTGGCCCAGAACCGGAACCAGGGGAATTAAAAACTTCTCCTATCTCTAGTTGCCAACTTTTTCTTTCAGATTCCCAAGACTCTCCACAGAAATCTGCCCAAATCTCTTCTCTCTCAATGTCCAAAACCAGAAAAATAGCCCACCAGTTGTCCAAAAATGCGCATTATCTGTGCCTTCTTGCGCAGAAGGGAGGAAGATACTATGCCCCAGTACAAGTACAGGGTCAGGGTACAATTTTGGAACTGGTGAACACTGGATCCCAAGCTACCCTTCTGTCCAAAAAGGCCTTTGATGAACTAAATTCAGGAAGGGTGGAGAATTACCAAATTCCTCTCACCTCTCTTCCTGGACAACTTCAGAACTTTGACGGGAAGGAGATTCCCATCCGGGGGACTGCGGATTTGGAAATTAAAATTGGGTTACACAAGGTGAAACACCTGGTCATAGTAGTGACTCCAGAAGGCACCCCTTGTTTACTAGGGAATGACCTACTGAGAAGGTTGTCACCCTAATAGACTGCGTAAACAAGGTCCTCTGGACCCAGACTAGCGGACCAATAAAGTTAAAACAGAGTGTCAACCATGTTAGTTTAAACAGCACATTCCACATGGTTGAACAAAAATCTGACCAAGTAGAATTTCACTTCCAGAACAACCAAATTTCAGACGTGACAGTAATAGCAGTAGGACAACCGACTGGTGATGGGTGGTCCTCTCTATTTCTGAAAAACAACCTTCCTTTCAGTTTAAGGTGGTATTCCACACTGGAAGGAAACACTCTGAAATTCTTTACCAATCCACAATCAGACATTCCCTCTCCAATAGTCCAGAAAGATGTGAAATCAGCTCAGAGACTGGCTGATGTTCAGCAAATTGGAGAGCAATTGTTCATCCCTGTTCAGTTAAATGATGGGAAGGACTCTGTTCTCGGCTGAGTGTGTGTGAACAACGGTAAGAGCTTCATCAGCGAATCTATGTTCCGCCAACTCCCAAAAGATCGAGCCATTCCCACATTCAAACTGATAGACAAATGGGAAATGGATCTGGAAGCACCCAATTCCAAACATCTCCTGCCAAGCAGGTGTATGCTCAAAATCTTCATTGGCGACAAAAGCATAGTCCATAATTGTTGGGTCGTGCGAGACGTCACTGCCGATTTTTACTTACAAAGTGATATTCTCAATCGCTTTGCCATTAGTTTGGACCTAATAAACTTCAAAGCTTGGTCCCGATTAGCGGATAATCCCATGGGCTTTGATGATCCAGAGAAAGCATTTAGGTCAGCTCAATTGCTACCGTATGCAGTTGAAATTCAGATTGGAGAGGAAGTCACCATCCCAGAAAGGACGCGGCAATTCTCCCTGGAAGTGAAAGTTAAAAGAGGAAGAAATTGAAAAACCCTGATGCTTATATTCATCTAAATGCTTCTCTCTAACAGCAAGGGTTGGGGGTAAACCCAACACCATTAGTCAATATAGAACATGACACCATTCCAATAGAGGTGGATAACAGCGACTTAAAGTGTATCACTCTAGCCGCAGTGACCATTATTGGAATGGCGGTTGATGACCGACATTTTTCCATTGATTTAGGCAATGAACTGTTAGGACCAATCCCCAATGACTGTTTTGACAGTGACAGTGATGACAAGACAACACCAGACAGGAGCTTTACCCTGTACACTTCCTGCCCTTATGGTAAGGAAGGTGTGACTTCTGACTTCAGGAGGGATGGGGTGATTTTCCAGGTCCATGAGGGCTGCCTTTCCCACCTGATGCCACCAGTCCAAATCGGCACTCTGACTAGGGACTTCTCCACCTAGCTGGAGGAGGCGCTGAGATAGCGAAACCAGAAGTCTTTCCCAGCTTCAGGCCGATGGTTGAAGAGAGCGTCAACCTAGCTGATGCCTGTGTGACTCTGGAGCAGAAGCAAAGGCTGAAACAAGTCTTCTTGGATTTTCAAGATTTGCGGTGGACTCATGTGACTGAGGTCGCACCGACATCAACACAACAATTCCCACGGACCCTGGCATGACTCCAGTGTTTGTGAAGCAATATCGCTTGCCTCTCGCATCAATGGAGTCCGGTACTGAAATAATTAAGAACCTTGAGTCCCGCGGGATAATCCGTCCAGTCCACAGCACCTCAATAATCTGGTGCTGGGGATATTGAAGCCAAACGGCCAGTGGAGACTCTGCGCCGACCTTAGGGAGCTCAACAAATGGGTCCATACTTCCCGATGGCCTCTTCCCTACATTGACCAAGGACTGGCCCAGATCCAGGGGTCACAGGTATTCACTGCAATAGACCTGACCAAGGGATACTGGACTGTGCCTGTCAGTAGGGAGGACCAATACAAGCTGGCATTTACCTTTGGGGGCCAGCAGTACACATGGACCCGAACTCCCTTCGGATACCTCAACTCCAGGAATGAATTCAACATTTTCCTACATAAGGCCGTGCCCAACCTGGGTGCAAGGGGTAACCTGGCTTATGTAGATGATGTCCTCATCAAGAGCTCAACTGTTGAGGAAAACATAGCGGACATCCGTTAGGTTCTGACACAGTTGAGGGCCGCCGGAGCAAAACTTTCTTTCCAAAAAGCACAGTGTTGTAGAACCCGTGTTAATTTCTTGAGGCATGAGATTACTCCTCAGGATCTCTGTCCCCAGGAAAAGAAAGTGGAAGCACTCCAGAAACTGAAGGACCCCACAACCCTGCGGGAATTAAGGAGCCTCCTTGGACTGACTAATTACAGCAGCAAGTTCATTGAGGGCTATGCAGAGATCACCAGACCCCTGATTCATCTTTTGAAGGGGGGTCAAGTGGGAATGGGGTCCAGAACAATCTGAGGCAGTAAGACAACTCAAATGAAGCCTCTCACAAGCACCTTGCATAGCTTACCCTGTCAGAAACAAGGAGTTTTTCTTGGAGACAGGGTTCTCTAATACATGTTTGACTGCAATATTATACCCAAAGCATGACAAGGTCAATAAAGTAATCTCCTATGCGAGCAAAACTTTATCCTCTGTGTAGGAAAAATTCAATGATTGTGAGAAGGCACTCCTGGCAACGGTGTGGGCATTGAAGAATTACCGCCCATTTATCCAGGGGGAACACATCATAGTGGAGACGCTACACCAGCCTCTGCAATATCTCCAAAGTGACAGAATCCGGGCCGGAAATGTGAGTAATTCCCGAATTACTTCCTGCATTCTGTCAATGCAAGGCTTTCTTGAGGAGGTCAGATATGGCCAAAACAAGAAGAGTCCCCTCACGCAAGGTCTGGCTGACTTGCATGATTGTGCCAGAGAAAACTGTCTCGAGGACGAACGTCTAAAAATCAAGGACAACATGGAGGCATACCTTAATTCCCCACACAAAGTCTTTGAAGAAGACAAGTGTGAGGGAGTGCCCACTGTCTATGAGTATGGATGCTCTTACCATGTTGACAACATTGGGGAAAAAGAACTTGTGGCCAGAGTAGGGAATGCATGGGTGAATGAGTCCCCAGAGTCCTCCGTTGGGTACAAGATTGGTCCCCGAAGTAGTCAGGTGGCAGAATTGATGGCTGTGCATCAATCCATCCTCACTGCTGTCCAACACCAACTCCACGAACTGGTCATAATCACATATTCAGATTATGTACGGAACGGTTTCGTGGAGCACCTGGTTAACTGGAAAACCAGAGGCATGTTATGTGCTAATAACAAACCCTTGAAACATGGGAAGTTAATTCAAAATATTGATGATCTGGTCACCTTGAATGGGTTGACCATCTACTGGAAAAGGATCAAGGGTCATTCCAAAGTAGAGGGACCAGACAAAACTGGAAATGTCTTAGCTGATCAGCTGGCCAAAACCGGGGCCATCCAAGGGGATCTAATTGAGGTCGAGTCCTTGTTGGGGGAAATCCAGGTCACTGCTATCACTAGGTCCCAGACAAAAGCTCACAATGATCTCTCAACTGCACAATGGAGTAAGGAAACCCCAGATGCTGATTTGATTACGGCTCAAAAAGGGGATCCAATAATTGGTAAGTTTTATCAACACATTGAGGACCATGAGAACATTCCCCTGACGGATACCGATTACATTTTAGAAAGAGGACCTCAGAGTGTTGATGAAATGTCCAAAAAATTTCCGAATCCAAGACGGTTTGTTGGTAAGGAAATCCCTAGCTGGCCATGATCAGTGGGTGGTTCCTACCTCATTCCGAAGCCTTATGTTAAGTCACGCCCATGATGCAGCCACAGCTGGTCATAGGGGGTTTCATACAACACTTGAGATTTTAAGACAGGTTGCATACTGGCCACACATAGGGCAGGACCTCAACCAATACTTGAAGGGGTGTCTTGTGTGTGCACAATTTCAGCCAACATCCCTCACACACTGTGCGCCTCTCCAAAAGAGGCAGATGACACTGCCATGGTCAGATTTACAAGTTAACTTTATCGGGCCCTTGATTCGCTCCTCTAGGGGGAATAAGTACATGGTGACCGTGACATGCTTATTTACTAAATGGGTGGAATGTGTCCTGGCCCCATACTGCAAAGCAGAAACAGCAACTGCCCTGATGATCAATCACATCTTTTCGCGTTTTGGACTACTCCAAAGGATTGAGTTTGACAGAGGTAGCCATTTCACCGCCTAGCCTCTAGTGGGGCAGTAGAACCTTACAACAAAACCATTGTGAGCATCTTAAAAATGTTTGTGGCAGATTCTGGGCCAAGTTGGGATATCCGATTACCTCTTGTCCTAATGGCCATCAGATCTACCCCTTCATCTGCAACTAAAATGTCACCATTTGAGTTGATGATGGGACGCAGGATGGTGCTACCCCAGCATCTGCTTTACAGGACCCAAGAGCAGACATTGATCAATGCCTCATCAACTCATGAGTATGTTGAAAATGTAAGAAAACACCTTTAACATGATTTTTCCTATGCTCAGCAAAATCTAGAAAGATCAGCCGATAACATGAAGACCCACTATGACTTGAAGACTACCAGGAAAGAATACAATGTAGGAGACCGGGTCTATCTATACATTTTCCAAAGGAACCAGGCCAAACAACAGAAATTTCTGGCTACCTGAAAGGGACCCTGAAATTGTAGACACGATCTCGCCAGTCGCCTACAAGATCAGCATCCCCAAAGGCAGTTTGGCGGAGGGGGAAGATAAGTGGGTCCATATTAATCAGCTAAAGTGTTGCCATCTCAGGCACACTCTGCAGCAACTGGAGGAGTCCTCTGGAACCCCAGAGGGGGCCACTCCAGATCAATAAAAGTCCAACTCTAAAACCATTCCACTCATAGTCTATAAAATACAACAATAAGAATGCAAATGTCTCTTGATTTACAAAATGAATATGCCCGCCCCACTACATTTATAGTGGTGGGGAAATGTCTATGAATATGTTGTTGCCTTTTTGCTTTGTCATCCTAGGAGAGAGAAACCATGGAGACTGACCAAGGAGGATGACCCGGGGACCGGCAGCAAAGAGCCGAGGGGCCCGGAGTATCGCTCAATATTCCCACCAGGACTGGCGAGGAGAACCGATCGATCCACCTCTGATGGAGGAAAACATGCTGAACTTTGCCATTTGTGGAATCCGCAGAGGTGATGCGGACATCGCAGTATTGCAAAGTTCCATCGATGAAAGATCAATGGCCATCGCAAGAGGGGGGCTTGTGGGACGTCTCAACCCACTCATCCAAGCCGTGCAACATCACTAGGCATTGCTGGCAGCTGAAACATCATAATGGCCACTGGAAAGCATGGTGCTCGCCAGAAATCACCAGAAAATGCTCAGTGAAAACCTGAAAAATAGGCCGCCATCCTCTTTTGCCTATCTTAGTGAGCACCGGAGACCACTGCCAAAACCCATCCTTTGGCTGCTCACAGAGCAAAATCCCTGCCAAGGAATGCAGAGGTGTCTCAAAAATCTGTTTTTATTTGGTGTCAAATTTGCTAAAATCATGGCTCACAAACCACCTAAAAAGACCCAACTTCTTTGTTGGGTGTTCAACATCATTATACTGCAAGAATCTACATGAATCCAATGTCAGAAAGAATCATGTGTTATTAGAACAAAATCCACTTTTAAAGATATTTGATGGAAAGACAGCTGTCAAAATGGCTGTCAGGTGCTGGCGATTTATAATTCTGACAGGAGAGCTGTGTTTCAGAAGTTAACTATGCCAAAGAAGAGAATTCCATCAAAATGCCACATAGAGTGCCACACAGTGATTTCATTGTTGAAAAAGACTTGATTTAAAGATATGTTGCTTATTCTGAGTTGATAAATATATATTTTTTTACAAGGAACTATGTTGCAATTGACTAGAAGGTAATCTGATTTAGTTAAAACTTCAAGAGGCCTTCTGTTCATGGGAACCCTTCACACCTTATCCCTAGACAAAGAAGCTTCCTTCTGCCCTTGGCCAAGAGATTGACAGACTGGTGTGAACAGGAACTAGCCGAGGCACCCTGGCATGTTGCTCTCAGTCAAGACAATGGGGGCTTTGGGATGAATAGAATATGCTGATTTGGGTGTGACTGGTCAACAGCTGCTCTGGGAGAAACAAGACATGTGACCCTCTGAGTCAGTTTGCTCTGGGGATGGGGACAAACCGTTGTGGATTCAGGTAGCCCAACAAATATATGTTTTATAAAATTGCGTATAACAAATTTTACCAAGCTGACAAAAATATGTAACTTTGGTATTCTTAAAATGAAAAATTCACCCACAATTTAAGACTAAGCTGGACGCTGTGTGATGTTCTGAGACCAAACCCCGGAATTATTAATATTGCAGCTGCAGTGTTTTTGCTATGAACATAAAAATTTACAGGAATGTGCCCAGAGAGGATATGTATGCATGTATCAAATTTGGTGCAGAACCAATATTGGGAAACTCACCAAAAGCGCAGATAAGTTTTCATTTCAGAACTAGAGCTCTTAGGAAGATCAGAGATGGACAAGACTGTACCTTAAGTAATGTGTGATGTGTATATGTATTATGTACAACTTGTGTATCTGGGAAATATGTTTTTTGGGGAAAATTGATTTTCTCTGTAAAAGCAAAGGGGAGGGATTTCAGTTAAGCCATAAACATGACACCGGGTGACACGCTGATTCTTTCCCCAGTCAGGGGACAGAGAATCCTTTAACCTATAAAATCCTTAGGGGGTTGGGCATAGAGAATCAGCCTACCCACCCACTCTGGAAACACATAAAAGAGACTGTTTAGCACACATAGGGGACACTCTTTTTTCTACTACTCACCGATTCCTGTGAAGCACTCTGCCAGACCAGATCCAGACAATATCCAGACAGAGACTCCAGACTCCAGATCTAGATCCAGAGACCAGAACTCTAGAACCCAAACTCTAGAACCTTCAAGCAGAGAGGCCTAAACCAAAAGCTGAACTATTCTCAGCAGGTCTGTAGAATCTAGCAACCTGATTCTCACATTCAACAGCTGGGCTGAGCTGTTCTATTCTAGCCGAGAACCCTGTGCTAGAACCAAGGTCCAGAACCAGAAAGCAGAGCTGTATCCAAGACCTGTCAGATCCAGTTCAAGAGGCTGCAGACCACCATGCAGTGCTGAACGCAGAACCCAGAGGGCCTGAGACCTGTCCGGTGGCGAGAGTGAAACCAAACCCCTTTACCAGATCTTTGACGAGGCCCATTCCATTCCAAAGCTAGGAGTGAGTATCTAGTCTAGAACTGTCCATAACCAATCTCTTATTTTAAAGTAATCCTCTTCCAACCATTTTAACCTGTCCGGAACTGCATTATAGAATCTTGTGTCCATCCTGTTGATTTCAAATCTGTAAAGCGCATCTGTCATTTCTGAAATCCTGATTTTATTTCTGCAAAATCTACCTTCACAAAAACATCAGTACTTGTGAACCGTCCTAGAATCGAAATGTAAACACTGTCATTGTAAAGCTAAGATCCTAGGCTTTCCAACAAACCCAAAACAACATTCCAATTAATTATGGTTTTTACGTAATCACGATATACGCATGCGGAAAAATTGCTGCGAATTGCAATTTGGCTCAATTTCGTTTTCTGTCCCAATAGCTGCTCCATGTTCTCAATTGCTGACATTCGTTTCAATTTGATAATCATTCATGAATCATTGCTAGTGTTGACCTGAACCAATCTCAAGTAACTATCACTCATCCTGAATCTCTTTTAGTGAATTAGTGAATTAAAATCAATTTAGCATATTTTCACTTTCACTGCAATGACATTCAAAAGTATGTTGCCTGTTTTAAAATCATACATGTTTCTCTAAGTTTGCTGGGCGAACTGGGATTGAACTGAATTCTTGATTGTCTTCCTGAAACCTGTGTGCCCTCATTTCCATCACTCATATTGCATAGTGGGGGGAGTGAGTAGTCACAAGGGAAAACATGACCATATTTTCTTTTGTTGAAATCATATCAAGTTATTTCTGGGTTTCATTCTTTCCCATTATTGCATTTCCTTGAATCTGCTACAGTATCCTTCATATTCATACTCCTAAGTGATTAGAGAGATTGTCAATTTTGTAATATTACCCCTTGTTGATTACCGTTCATATTCATAAGTGTGCTATTCAGATATTCTTTTGTTAATAAAAGTGTGATTATATATTGTGTAATTCTTCAAATAAGCCTTTTAATTTGCAAAACAAAACTACTTCTTGGCTCAGTGAGGTCAGGGGAATTCAAAGAGAGGGGCGTTATATAAGGGTTCATCATCCAGATTTAAAGAACTTTGATATAAAAATATAGAAATAAGGGCTTCCATTGGGCATCCCATCCTAAGCATTGACTTAGTTGGATTGCTGGATTGAAGTCACTTACACTACCGCTGGTGGTAGAGACGGAATTAAGGGAACAGCAACTGTCAGTAAGGGTGGAGGTGCAGGAGGAGGAACAACAGCAGGAAGAGGAACAACAACAGGAAAAGGAACAACAGCAGGAGGAAGAGGAACAACAACAGGAAGTGGCGCAACAGCGAGAGGAAGGCACATAAGGAGGAGGTGCAGTGGGAACATTTAAACGTTCATTTCACAGTTTATTAATCAGTTCATCTGAGTTATGAACATTTTGAGACGGATATATCTTCTGCACATCAAGTGAAAAAGCCCTATCCATACTTCTAATAGATTCAGACTGCTTCTGTTGCTCAAACAATAGTGCTTTTTTAGCATTAGTCATGTGCCTATGTGCATGCTTTTTTTTACTTCTGAGTTACTGCATAGCTTCCTTTCTCCAATCTTTAATTGCATCCAATGCTGCAGGCCTAGCCTTTTTCTTCAACAATATAGATTCTAGATACTGTAAACGGGCAAGTTCAAAACTACCATGAACTGGCCACTGAAGTTCAGAAACATGTATAGTTTGTCTGTGTCAAATATCATTAAATGCGATACTATTTAGGCCATACTTACAGTACATTAAACAAGCCGGCGACCCAATGGGTGGCGCCGGTTGGCTACGTCCCAAAGATTGTCTATCTCTGTGGAATAATACCCTGAAACAGTAGACAATTTCCCAGGCTTGTCAGATTACTGGTGTTACCTGGCGTTGTTTGTACTTGCGAGTGCAAATCTGCAACTAATATCAGGATTCTTAGAAATCGGGGGCACGACTCACCTGATTTCAAATGAAATGAGGTCCAATCAGATTACAAAAGATCGTCATGGTTGGTGATTTTGGCAAAGAGCCCGCCTCGATATGGTGACCCTTGTCAAGATGTCCTCTCGAACCGCTTGTTCACCGTCCAGGGATCGGATTGTGCAGTACTGTCGAAGTGTTGTGTCTTATACAAGTGGCCCCTTCACTCTCGATCCTGGTCCGATAGCCACGTCTCCTGTTCAGCGAGGTCATATCAATCTTGAAGGTCCCTATTCGAGTGCCATCTGAAAGACCAAAGGAAATATCGAGGCTTAGTACCACCAAAATGAAATATGCCAATCACGAGTTCTGGCTCTCAAGTGCCTTGCAGTGTGTACCAGCAGACACAGTGAGGGAAGAGAGTGCTGGACATCATGAAGCATGCATTATTTATACACAGTCCTGGTCATTGTCCAGCCCTTCTCCAAACTAATAAGTTACAAAAAGGGTTCATGACCAGTTCACATGACAAATATAACAATATTGTTTTTAGGCTTAAGACATGTGTTTCTATAAATGAGTACAATGGTGGCAAACTTTGTTCTTTTCAGCCATGTAGATCTTTCCTTGTTCTTGAGCTTAAAGTAAATCCAGTTTCAAGAAACAAATTCAATGGGTTTCTGCAAAGGCACATAGTTTTAGTTGTCCGACATTCAGTTCTGGTGTTTGTATAAGGATTAACCTATTGTTGCAGACAACACTTGAATTGAGGTTCAATTGGACTCCAAGGTTTCTTCGAACAGGACAAACATTCTGCTCTCAGTAGCCTCATTGTTGACATAGTTCAAAATTCATTTAGCTCTGCTGCAGCTGAAAACATAATTTACCATTTTAGGACAGAAAGGAGGAGTTAGAATCAAAATGGCAGATGGTTCTCAGATGGCAGCAAAGTCAACTCTATTCAAGTCTGTTTAAGCTCGGTTTTAAGTACAAATGCGAATGTGCTTAGGCCAATGTACATAATCAGATGGTAATATGCAAATATAGTTTGACAAGCCCCCACCAATGGGTGGAGCTGATGGGCTGTTGCCTCTGAAGCCCGCCTGTAAATAGGCAAAGTAACACTTCAAAAATATATGCTTAGAAATATTTTCATGAGTATTATGTGACAACACAAAACATACGCTGTAGATAGACACATCTGCTAACAGGAAAGACAATCTGTAAGATCAGCTAAGTGATGACACTACTTTTAGTTGTGATCCTTTTAAAGCTCATTTACTGCCATAGTAATAGATGGTGGTAATGTATTTACCGCCATCAGTACATTTGATACAGATAGTAAAGTAGCAGAAAACTATTGGAGCAGATTTTTCAGTCAAGCTCCATTTGTCCATGCTGTAATTGGTGGTGTAACACCACCAACCATATTGGTGTATAATGATGTTCCACTTAGGAAAACAAGAGGAAACAGATGAAAGTTACAGGGGCTTATTACAAGTATGGTGGTGCAGTAAAAAATTGGCGGTAACCGAATTACAGCCACATTTCCTGCACTGCCATACTACGAGTATGGCGTTGATACTGGATGTAAATTGTCACACTTTCTGCTGAAAATTAGCAAATTGGCAGAATTACCACAGCAGTAATTCTGCCGGCAGTAATTTGGCCAAAAATGCCCCAAAGAGTCTCTTGGACTCTGATAAAATGAGGTTTAACTCCACCGCTAGACCAATTGGCGGTAACAGTAATTCTGTTGGGTGGTATTCCAGGCGATTTACTAATAGAATACTACCCAACTCGTAATGAGGCCCATAATGTTTCATTATGCACACAGTGACATCTTTTGATACCGAAACCTGGAAGAGGGTAGTAGTGAAAAAGGGTGAAGAAGAGTCCCAAAAAAGAGAAATATTGTGTTGGGAAAAAAAGAAAAAGATGCGCAATATGATTACCACACTCGGTCGGTGTAATTCCCCATTGTTCCAGTCCATAGGACTCCATTGGGGATGTTTGCCATATTTACATGAGTAAATTATACAGCATGGTAAATATGCTGATTTATTTGGAGAGAAAGTGGAGAGTTAATCACCAGCTTTTTTCTGGAAGTGAATCCTACACTTTGCAAACTTGGTGGTAATTCTGTTACCAAATAAAAGTGGCATTAACATACTTACCACCGCATTTTTACCATACTGCCAAACTCTTAATAAGGTCCTCACTTTAACCCTGGTGCATGCAAAATCTACAAAGTGGTCATAGGAATCAAAACATGTTGTCTTCATTAATTAAATAAAATACGTTCAACAACATAATACTCAAGTTTTCTTCAACAACTATTATTTAAAGAAAAGAATATCCCTGAAAAGAGTGTGAAATGATCTGCAAACAATTGACCTGTAGGCCTCTAGTAGTACCGACAACCTTGGGTTACTGTTTCCGTCTTCTGTTATCCCGCTAATACTGGGATATAACAGGCGAGGGAGGAATGGGAACACTGACCCACTGGCACTGTTAGTAACAGTGCTGGTGCTTCAGTGAAAAATCTGCTGTTAGGGGCTTGAACTTCTAGCAGGTCAGGCTGGCCGGTAGCTCCCTTTCCCTACCAGCAGACTTGTAGTTTGCCGGTCCAGAAACGGTCCGGAAAGGTTCCGGACCAACAAACTTATAATGAGGGCCAATGTCTTGTTCTCAGTGTACGCACGAGTGACCAGCTCCAATGTATTAGTCACTCCGACAACAAGCTGGCAAGCTCTAGGCTCTCTTCCAGCATCTGTCAGCTAGTTACTGTTGCTCACTGCAACTGCTAGGCACCAAAAACTGAAGGGCAGCCAACCACCTGGCTTGAAATGAGCAAATGTAACTTCCCACTCGCTAAATAACATCACATCCTCTGCAGTCGACCAGAAAGGAATCACGCGTATAGGCTTCACCACACAAAACAAATGTTATAGTGGCTTTAAAAGGTACACAATTAGCACTGCTTAATGACATAGACACGAGGAAAATGTCAAATGTATTTTTAAAAGATCGTTTTTAAAATGTTTTGATCAGTGCCATATAACTCTGGCCCAAGTAATTGTTTACAACATACTAGCTATGGCAATGTAGGTCTCTCTCTCCCTTTCCGATTCTGTCTCCTCTCTCGCCCCCATTCTCTTGCTCTCTGTCTGACTCAGTGCCTCTGTCTCTTTCCACATGGGTGAGTCACATTGTCAGGTGTGTGTTTGCTAAAGCCACCACAACTGCCACTAATAGCTGCTCAAGCATGGCAAACACACAGATG
This sequence comes from Ambystoma mexicanum, assembly GCF_040938575.1. Classification (NCBI taxonomy): domain Eukaryota; kingdom Metazoa; phylum Chordata; class Amphibia; order Caudata; family Ambystomatidae; genus Ambystoma; species Ambystoma mexicanum. The sequence continues at coordinate 1,013,426,853 of NC_090928.1, forward strand.
TCTTGGCATGGTTGGTAAAGTAGCTATAAAAGAAAGGAAATTGTTCATGTTTGCTTACACTGCAAAATAGCGACGTATACATGCTCAGTGTTCTTTTCTAGTGATCACCTCCAGTGTATACTTTAGTGATACTAAGAAACGTACACTTGTCTTACTGGGGAAAGCGCATTAGCGAAACCTGGAATAACAACGTAAACTGTTTTCTGATAGATGGTTACCACTCCAATATAGACCGTCCGGTGACCTCCTGTTACTCTTTTTAAATATCCCTATCACAAATGGGTAGAGGGCAAATAGCACTAAAAAAAGTTAAAGCCTGCATAAAATAAAAGAGCATTATGGGAATATTAGAATGTCCACAGATCTTTATATTTAACAAATACAAAGGTCGTACACTTAACTCAGTAAGTACATAGTGGGCGTCATTACAAGTTTGGCGGTAGCTTTGCCGGTAAAACCGGGAGGCTGCCGCCAAACTTGCAATTATTTCCGGCCCCTGGCAATGGGGAAATACAGGCCCATTACAACCCTGGTGGACCCTGCATTTCCCCGTTGCCAGGGACCGGAAATTTTACTCCCCATTCCCATTGAGCCTCAATAGGGCTCAATGGGAATGGGGAGGTTGGATGCAGGCATCCGACATGCTCTGCTCGTGAGGCCGTTCCGCCTGCCAGGTCCGACCTGGCGGGTGAAAGGGCACCCGCGAGCAGAACTCATAGGGCCTCATTCTGGGTTTGGAGCTAACCATGGAGTAATTAGCTCCATGGTTGCCTCCGAAACCGTCCCAAATCCGGCATGGTGAATGGAGTAATTACCGGTCCATTACAGGGTTGGAGGGACCGGTAATTCCCCATTCACCTTTTGCCCTTCCCCATTCCCATTTCTGCCCCATAGGGCTCAATGGGAATGGGGAAGGAGATAATTACGGCACCGTAAATGACGGTACCTTAATTACCTCCGAAGTACCTTTGCGGGTCCTGTACTTTACTCCTGCTAAAAGCAGGAGGTAAGGAAGGACCTGCAAAGGGACCTCGGAATATGGAGTTAAGGGATTACCGGCATCGGCACCCTTACCGCTGCCGGTAATTCCTTACCTCCAACCTCGGAATGACCCCCATAGTTTGCTGGTCCGGTAACTACGGTACCAGCAAGCTTAACGGTACCGTAGTTACCAGACCGGCAAACTTGTAACGAGGCCCATTATACATTGGATTTGGTGCTCATTTTATTTTTCACAACACGCAACCTAACATTAAAACTTTTATAACATTGAACGATATGCATGGACAGCTTTAGGTTTCGCATGTGAGGCTAAAATAGCTGCAACATCCGTAAAACCACTCGGAGGGCTACATTTTAGCCAAGTTGCAGGGTAGGGATGGCTACGCTCACGCTCAGTTGCCAATGCACAGACATCCTGACAGAATTATACAGCTATGATTTTTACACCAATGGAGGGAGGGTTTCAAACAGAAGTATGAGCCACAAGGTGACAGGGAAAAAAAAAGGATGGAAGGAGAAAGGAAAAGGGAGGGCTGCAAGGAAGTAAGCAAGAGTGGGTGCGAAAGAAAAAATGAGGAGAGGAAAGATGGAAAGGTGGAAGAGTGGGATAAAGACATTTTAGAAGGTGGGATGAAGGCACAGTGAAATAAAGATAAGAAGAAAGTATGTTTGGTGCTCATTCTCTGTGTGCATTACAAATCCAAACCTACGTACATTTGCGCACAGGAGAGTTGGATGTTGTTACATATACAATAAATAACGCAGCACATATTGATACCTAAACATTTCTCCCAATCTACAGTATACGTTTGGAAAGAGCCGGGATCTCTACTTTGCTTCAGCAAAGCACACCGAAGATGGGGTCTAGGGCACCTCGGCGGGTCAAGAGAAGACATGCTTGTTCCATAAATATGCAATGTCCTAATGACATGCACAGAAGTGAGGCGCTGATCAGACGTCCTACTGGACGGCCAAGAAAAGGGAACAGAACCATGCCTGGTATCCACTCACTCACACCCACGACACAGTCAGAGTGTTTCAAAGGAACCTGACGCTGACAGCAGCAGCCTCATTGCTATTCATTCTGACCGGCCAGATCCAAACTCGCAGCTCTTTTTTGAACTGTTTGTCAGGGGAGGGAGCCTGCCCTTTTATATCTCACTTTTAAGAACGTGAAGTCATTTGGGGGTTCTCCTCCCCCGCCCCCTCCCTCGCTCTGCCTACATTCAGGCATTAACCTTTGATGTAACAATTTTGCTGCACATCAGAGTGCAGATCAAACTTCAGAAAGGCATTTGAATTTTAACAGAAAAGATGAGATCACTTCAAACACCAGTTTTTCATTAAAAAAAAATCCTGTCCGCAGCAGTTTCTTCCCCTTGGTGTCCATGACATATTTGCCATGTTTTACTTTGTCTGATCAGCTTCATTTATTGTTTTATATTAAATTTCACAGACTGTCTTTTGGGCCGAATTGTGTTCAATCCCAAAAAATCAGAATGGATCTATTTTCGTCAACAAAATAAAGGGAAGTCCATATATTTATATAAGTGAAAAACCCTTGACATGTATTTAAAACTCCTTTGTTGACGTAACATTAAATTGACAATTTAATGCACAAAAACACTGAAATTCATCAGGTGCTGAAGCAGTGCCACCTTAACTATGTTGCCTCAATTTCTCAGCCCCTAAACACACTGATGACATCACAAATGACATCACTGATTATATCAAATATGTATTTATTTATTTATTGGGTATGTATAAGACTCCTATACAGCAATAGTGTATCAAGGCTCAACAAGACAAAAGAGGAGGGGAAGGGATGAAGAATAACAAAAACGGTCCTACTAAGCCTTGTGTGATTCGGGTCGTGCTAGTGCTGTATCAAAAAGTGCAGGGTGGTGGGGGGATGTGCCAGTCAGAGTGGAATGTGCTAGTGCTAAGGAGGCAAATGAAGTGCAGGTCAGAGTGGATAGCTTGCAAGTGCTGGGTGGGTGGAGGGTTGGTGGGGGGGTGAACCCCTGGGCGGGATGAGTGCTAAGGGGTGGCCAGGTGGACAAGTGCCAGGGGAATGCAGAGAGTGCAGGGGAATGAAGGTCCACCTGCAAAGTCCGAGGAAGGGGCTGGATGGGCTCAATTGGGGTGCAGGCCCAGGCTGGTGCAGGGGTAGGGAGCCCGGTAGGGCAAGTGTAGGTTAGGAAAGGGGGGTGAGGGGAGACCGAGGTGCTGCAGTAGACTGGGCAAGGATGGCCTGTTGCCCTGTATGAATTAGAAGGAACCTGGCATCCAGTCAAATGCAGCAGAGGGGGATTTTAGCAGGGGAGGGGGAGAAGGAAGAAAGAAGAGACAAGGAGGTTCTCGAGAAGATTCCGGAACTTAAGGAGAACCAGCTCAATTGTGAGAGGGGCAGGGAGGCCATTCCAGCGCTCCTGTGGCAGAAAGAGATCTACCCCCCACACTCTGCAAGGGAAAGCATCTGATATGCAGAAAGTTGGAGCTAGAAAACCGAAGGGCTTTAGCAGGGAGGTATTTAGGGAGTGATAGTTGGATGTAGTGTGGTCCCAGGAACCAGAAAGCCTTGTGGGTGATGCAGATGTTTTTGAACTTGATGCTCGCAGCAACCGGGAACCAGCGACAAGATTTTAGGGCTGGGGAGATGCAGTCCCTGCGCTTGAGGCCAAGCATAAGTCTTTCAGTCCTATTCTGGATTACTTGAAGGGGTGAAGGGAGGATTTAGGCAGATTGAGGAAGAGGCAGTTCAGTTTCAGTGATGGAGCAGACCTGTATTGGATACCAGGAGATCTTTCTTGATCGTTTTCCTTCCAGTCTTCCAGGGAGAGAGCAGAGAGATGGAGATGGAAGGAGGGGAACGAGAGGGAGGGAGAAACTGCACAATTAACTCACCAGGTGGCCTAGCATCAAGCCAGGCTCAGATGAATCAGGCAAGTCCAGACCAGTGAACAGAGTCTTGCGGCAGGCAGAGGGTGAGCTCAGTGAAGAGGCTAAGAGACTTGAACCTTTGTCAGCCTTCCTTCACCAGCCACAGGAGACTTAGTTCTGCAGTTATTTCAATCAGAGCACAGCTGTAACGCTAGAGTGCAGCTCAGGCTGGACCCAGTAGAGGCAGTGGAGCACCTAGATCTGGGAGCACAGTGCTGGATGGATGTGAGGATGTCTATATTTCTGGATAGAGAGAGGAACGTCTAAACTTCAAACACAACAGAAAATGCACCTAGATTCCAGTTTCCTGGAAAGAAGTAAAAAAGCCTAAATGTCAAAATGCAGCATCAAATGTAAAACATCTAGGTTTGAGTTTCCTGGATAGAGGGAAAAAAGCCTACATTCTAAAACACAACAACAAATGCAAAACACCTAGATTTGAGATTCCTGGAAAGAGGCCCAAATGCCAGAAATGGCTAACTAGCACAATTGGGGGAAATGCCAGATATGGATAGCATACAACTGTGGGCGACGTGCAGGAGACTAGAAGCTTTTTTGGTACTACGAGTATTAAGAGAGGTGGGACACTTTACCTTGTCAGTCGCTGCTGGTTGACGTTTTGGACTATGACTCCCATTTATTCTCACCATCACCTCTGCTGGGCTGGGGAGGGTTAGTGGTGGTTGTAATGTAAAACTCTGGTGATCCAAAGCATGCATACTCCTACTATACTGCATTTAAATTGTCAAGTGTTACATGCAAGAACATTCTGCAGTTTACCAACTATTATTTACAATGCTTAATACATGTTTTCAGAGCTTCATAAACGGCAGGGTATATTGCATCTGTGCTACATGCTCAGATACAGTCATGGCTCATACAGATGGCTCATACTTTACCAGTAAGGTCATTGAGGAGGTAGCAGGCCATGTCCTGCCTGATTTCTCATATGATGTCATCACTGATACATATGACCTGTCCTTAGTGGCTAGGGAGTATGGTTAAGTGGAAGCACTGTACATGTTCCAAGAATTGTCGAGTGTGGACACACCTTGGACTACATTGAGAGCTTGGTTGGAGTCAACATACATATAAACGTCAGGATGAGTGTGCATGGAAATGTGGCCTATCAGTGAAAGTCCCATGATGACAGGTACAGTGCACTGTCAATGCACATGTGTGGCATACTGGGAAATGTAAACGACCAGGCATCTTATTCCGATACTTCTCCACAACACAGCAACATTATCTTTAATTGCAAACTCCACCCAAGCTGAATCCACCCTTATATGCAGAAACACACATTTTAAATGCTGCATCTCTCTTTCATGCACTCGTGATCTGCTGTACCAGTGATGAAAGCTTTTTTACTCCCTTTTCGAGGAATGTTAATTAAAACAAACAAAAAACAAATATAAACTAGTAATAAGAAATGTGTTTACTTTCAACTAATCTTTCCTATATCCTCTCCCTCCCCCTCCAATCCCCTCCTTAACTCTGAAATGGTTCTTTTCAAAACCATTCAAAAATGTTAACAAAAGATTTAAATTAGGGGGATGTGGGTTTAACATTTAGCACAATGGCAATGCGCTAACCTTACCAGTAACCACCCACTGCTCGAATGAAAGGTCTATATGAAAAAAAGGTCCCTTAATGCAGGCAGTGGTACCATTAGCAGCAGTCATGGCCTATCGCTGCAGATTAGATCAACATTAACACCCGGGTTGATTCCTACGCAGGTGCTAAGGGTTGGAAATTTTTTAAAAATTAACTTACTTTGCAGTTTTTTTGTGATGTCATCTTTGAAGTCATGGGTGTTAGACCTTGCAGTGCACAGTGGTAGCGAGAGTTATGGTTGTGTACCTTACAATAACTGGTGAATTTCTGGGGTTTTTCGGTTTTACCTGTAAGCATACCGTCCCTGTAGGAATGTTTTTCCAATGAATTTCATAGGTTTTTTAGTAGTGCAACTTAACCACAACGTCCCTTTAACAATGTTTTTTGTTAGTGAATTTCATAGGTTTTTAGTAGGGCACAGTAACCGGAACGTTGCTGTAGCATAGTGTTTTCTGTGAAGATGATAGTTGTTTGGTACTGCAACGGAACTGTAACGTCCCATTTAACAACGGTTTGTCACTGATTCCCTGGCTGCCGTCATGATGAACGTGTGGAAAGGCCAACATCTCTGGTGTATGTATCCATTTGTGCTACCCCTTCCTTTTCCGAATAGTGTTGGTGCATTTTAGCAATTACAGATGTACATGGTAAGTGGTGGTGAGTGTTTGAATGGTTTCTCTTTTTGTGTTAACATTGCATGCTGCATCTGTGCCGCACAGTACTGGCAGAGATGACTGCAGGTGAGGAATATGGATTTTTCCTAGGGAGACTGCACCTGGCCGGCGTATATGCAATCACACTGCAAGTATCCGTAGGACTCCATTAGTGGCCACATGTCCGTATCTTCTAATGAACTTTTAAATAGTTGTGGGAGCGCACCTGTATCCACTGCACAGCTATACCCATGCGTAGGGCATCCTCTGTGTGCTCGTAACACTGGCCCTGTCGGCAGCCCTACGGATTCATACGGTATGCAACCCCATTTCAAGTACTCCTGCCAACTAAGTGGGTGGCTCTGCAAACGTACCAAGGTATTGCTGCAGCACTCCTGGCTGTATGAGGCCCACTGGTAAAGACATACCAGCTCTGCACTGAACATTGTGACGGAAAGTGTCAAGAGGTCGTCTGCGGTACATACAGTTGAAGAAAACATGTAACTGCAGGTGGGACAGTTTGTAGTGAGTCTGCGAAATGGTGGTGCGGCTTTGTCACGCACATAAAAGTGCATGTAAAGGCAAGTAAGCCAAGAACAGAATGTACAGAGCTCAAACAATGTAAGTGGTGGTTGTTAAAGAACTGTAGCCACATGAGTCGCGCTCACTAATTGTGTTCCTGCTCCACGTAATGAAGCTGTGTTGCGTGTTGTTGCAAACATTCTTCTATTCCAGAATGTATGCATCTCCGTGAAAGCAACTCCTACGGCTGATGGTGCAGCATGAAGTGTTTGTAGTGCATGTGACGACAACTGAAATGGAAGCACAAGGGACCAGTGGGCAGTCTACCACCCTTCCAACAATGCAGAAGAATAATTTCATGTACAGCTTTTTCAGCATCTGCTGCGAACAACAACAGGGGCACTCCTATAGAGCAGCAGAGCGCTAAAACATTCTTGCAGACCATATGATGCGATACAGACCATTACAAGGTAAAAGACATTGTATTGTGCATGCACAGCAACACTCTACTCTACAGAGGGAAGATACTTGGAAGTGCGTGAAAAGGGTCCTTCCGGGAGCGTAATGACTGGTGCCTATGTAGGTGAGGGCCACCCAATAATTCCTTCTCTCGGCACGTCCGCCTATGGTACCCATTTAGGTGCAGCCCCATCCGTACTGGGCCTTTCCTGCCGTTCCTTCTGTGGTGTGTGTTAGAAGACCAAAACAAATGGAAAAAAACTGGGAAAGGAAAAAAGGGAGATAAAGAAAGCTCCTTTCAGAGATGAACAATGGAATTGGCAATGAATGGCGGTACGGTGTGAGGCGTGGCACTGTGCAAAATACTGTAGTTGAATCGCGTTGAAAAGGGGTCACTGTAGAAAGCAGTTACTTGATGTGTTGCAGAGTGTTATGAAGAGTTTCAGTGCACAATCCTTACTACAAAAATTCTTCCACAACTTTCAACAAGGGCACCAAGGCAATTTGTATGGGGTGTGCGGAAATAGGGATGGCAGGAATAATAAGATGAACGTTATTGCTTGGGGAAAGTGTTCGTGCAGTGAAATGTCATATTCCTATGTGTAAAGTATGCCATTGGCACATGTCGTTGAAAGGCACATATAGATTTCTTCGCAATGTACCATGCGTTCCCCATTTGCGGAACAAATGGAAAATAACGCAGCCACATCGGTGTCTGCGTAATGCGTTACAAAGTTATGCAGGAGATCAGAAACAGACGCATGACCTGGGCAAGTGTCTCCTTCACCGCAAAAGGCACTGATACTCGTGTAACGTACTGCGCAATTTTCCCTCCACAATAAAGACCAGTAATGTTGGTATAATTGCGCGTCACCACAGTGTCACACAGGCAAACCAAAATCAGTCACTTCATTGTAGGTACTCCATAGCACTACACATCAATATGATAGAATTCACAATGAGCAGCTACTGCACAGTGTTTTCCAATCACTTTCAATCAATGTATTTCAAACTCCCCCAAAAGCCACATGCTGTGGCTTGTGAAACACACAGCCATACCCACACCCGCTGCATTTCTGTCGACAACTACACCATGTGCCACAGTCTGTGCGTACACACCACACCCAGAAACCTTATTGCCCAATCCCATAGCCTCTACAGGCGTATCCTCTGGCCATCATCTGCAAAAGCATTGTATCTAACACGTGCCATCCTGCAAGCACAATATCTGCAGACTTTCCGTGCTGTGCTCGCATGGGAGTGGGGGAATAACATTCAACCAGGGTAGGGGAGGTTGTTAGTTCTGGAGGCTCTAAAAAGAACATTTTAAAAAAACATATTTTTAAAGGTGCTTGCTTAGAAACAACTTTTTTTGTGATGTTTATAAGTATTTTTGTGTTTTGTACGTCTGCTTACATTCTTACAATAGGGTCTTCAGTGCAGCCTGTACATTGTGAAACAAAATGTCATTGCCACTGTTCGACAAAGACATTGCATTTGCTTTGAAAAGGTGTATGTATATCAAGAACCAATGTTCTCATTGTCACAGGAGAACATCCCAGCGCATTCAAGAAGTCACACATGCTTCTGTTGATGAGACCCCTTCTGACCTTTGGCTGGAGACAGGAATCATTGGAATAGTCCGTTATAATTCTCGGTGGGATACATGAGAAAAGTACCTTGGCAGTGGGGAAAATGTGCTTCACTGCTTTCATCACCTTCTTCAGTTGACGGTACACACGGGAACAAGCCATGGAACCCAAATGTAGCGCTCCATAGTGCATGACCACACCATGTACGCTGGCTGAAGTGGCCACTTATCGACATACTGCAAGCACAGTGCCAAAACTGCTCACATTGCCACAGCACCACAAAGCGTCCACTCCCTCCAAATCGAAATTGCCATGAAAGCCTTTTTCGACGGCATACTGGAACAGATCTTCCACAAAGGCATCACCGACTATCAAGACAGTGCATCTCACCATCTCTTCCTGCCACCCTCACTACACAGAGTAAAGAAAAAAAATATTTCTGCCTTTTCATGTGACGCACACCCTGAGCACCTGATTAGACAATCTCCACAGTCCAATGTCCATTGGCCAGCATGGTGAGAAGCACAGAATGTTGCACGTGTGCTTCCTTAAGTACCGCGAGGGTCGTGCCCTTGTAATGCAGGAGTGGTACTTCTTCCTATTGCCGCCCTTTCCTGTAATGCACACGGTGAGCACTTGATTGGACAATTCCCACAGTACCATTTCCAATGGCCAGCATGGTGAGAGGCGCACAGTGTGGCATGTTCGCTTTCCCATGTACCCCAAGGGCCGTGCCCCAGTAAAGCAGGAGGAGTCCTTCTTCCTATTGGTGCGCTTTCCTGTGACTCACAGCCTGAGCACCTGATAAGACAATCCCTACAGTCCCAAATCCATAGGCCAGCATGATGAGAAGCGCAGAATGTGCACTTCTCCAAGTACCATGAGGGCCGTGCCCGAGTGAAGCAGGAGTCCTTCTTCCTATTGCTGCACACCCTAATCACCTGATAGGACAATCGCTACAGTCTCATTTCCATGGCCGCCGTCCGCAAAATATGTGGTTTTCATGCTGCGTGCGGGCCTGGTGGAATAACTTGCAACCAGGATAGGGGGAGTTTGTGGTAACGGGCGGCTCTTAAAAGAACCTTTTTTTAGATGCTTCTAGAGAAACACCTGTTTTTCAGTTTTTATTTGCTTTTGTGTTTTCTTGTGCTTACATTAGTACAATAAACTCTTCACTGCATCCTGTAGACGGGCAAACAAAACTGCATTACCAATGGCTGACAACAAAATGCAATTTTCTTGGAAAAACTCCACATTTCCACAACTAATGAGGTCATTGTTGCAGAAGAATATTCCACGAGCGAAAAAAAAAGTACACATGCTTCTGTTGATGAGACACCTTCCTGTGGCTGGCTCGGAACAACATCCACGAGCAGTGGCCTTACTCTTCATGGTATTATCAATGAGAAAAGCCCCTTGGCAGTGAGAAAAAGCATCTTCATGACATCCAGCAATCTCCTCAGTCGACACAACAAATCTAAGCAAGCCACGTAATCCATATGCATGCCACCGTAGTGGTTGACAATAACATCTACTGTTGCAAAAGTAGCCAGGTCTTTGCAAAGTGCATGCATATCGGTGAAATTGCACTCATACACAGCGTTCGACAATGCGTCCACTAGTTCCAAACCAAAACTGCTGTAAAAGTGTCTTTTCAGGGCATAGATGTGCAGATCTATGACAAAGGGATCACTTACAGTCAACACAATGCATTTCAACCTCAGTACGCAGAGTATAATTTACAACAGTTTGACCATCCCTTCCTGTGAACCACACCCACAGTACCTGATTGAATAATATCCACATCGTCATGTCAATTGGGCAACATGATGAGAAGGGCAGATTGTGGCATGTGCCTATCCCAAAGTACTGCAAGGGCCGCACCCCTGTAAAGCTGGAGCAGTCCTTCTTCCCTTTGCATCTTCTCTGCATCACTACCTCATTGGATTACGTGTAAATAGGCACACGCGCATCCAGCAATCGCATTGAAGCCGCCATCATCCAACACTGTCACTCCTGTACAACACTTCAAATGTGCGGTTACACATTTATAGTACAAGTGTCGTGCCATTCCAAAGCACGTCCACTACAAAGTTCAGTAAAAGTATGCATGATTTCTCCATCCACATACATCGACATGGCCACCCAGGATGTGGCACATGCAATCCTGAAAGTACAGCAGAATCGCTACCTTTTTGTGATAGGGAGGGGGGGTTGAGGGGTTGGTGGGGAAAGGTATATAAAGCTGGGTAGGGGATTGGGTCTTCCATCTTAGATGTATAAAGGTTTTTCTTTTACGTACCTGCAAGCAACCTATTTTTTTTTCCTCTTTATATGCGTATCTGTGTGCCTCTCCTCACATTTTTACCACATTCTGGTTAATGCTTCTTGCACAGTGTAAAAGAAAACAGCATTGCCAATGGCGCTCAAGTAAATGCCATTTCTACAGAACCACTGCATATTGCCACCTCATGATCTCATAGTGGGTGGAGAACATGCTAGCAGTCTGCATAGATTCACACATGATTCTGTTTATAACACACCTTCCGACCTCTGGCTGGGGACAAATTACACCGGCCTGGGCCCAAACTCCTCTTCAAGTTATGCATGAGAAAACAACCTTGACAGTAGGAAAAATCTGCATCACTGCGTTCAGCAACCTCTTCAGATGACGGATTAAACGTCCACACGACATGTAGCCCAAATGTAGACTTCCATAGTGCACCACGACCATGTCAACGTGCATGACGGACGTCACATATTTGCAAAGGTGAACCATCCCGCCAAATGTGCAGTCACCCTGAGAGCCCCAGAAATCGTCCACTCCTTCCAAACCGAAATTAACAGCAACGCCTCTTTGCACACAACACCTGTGCAGATGGCGCACACAGGTATCACCGACGATAAGCACTGTGTGTTTCTCCATCTTGACCAACCTGATGACACAGTATTGGGATCAAATGGTACCACCCCTTCCTGTCAACCACACCCTAAACACCCAATTGCCTATTTCCCACAATTCCATTTCTATGTCTATCGTGCTCATAATGGCAGGATGTGGCACTTGCGCTTTCCCGTCTACAGTGAGAGCCGCAGTCCAGTAAAGCAGACACAATACTTCTTCTCTTTGCACAGCCATTTTTGCAGCACTCCCACATTGGGTGCTGTCAAATATTCAAGCACGCATGCAGCAATCACATACAAAGCCTCTGCATTGCACACTATCATTTTTGTACATCACTACATGTTTACCATTAAAAACTGTCAGTACACGTTCCGTTTGATTCCAAAGCCCCTCCACTAGAAACTTCTGCTAAAGAATGCACGATTGCAGCATCCACAAATATCCTGAGGCCCACCCATCACACCTTTGGCCATGCACACAACAGTGCAGCCCTTGCTTGGGTATTGGGTGCAGCCCTTGCTCACACCCACGACAACACAATTTAAAAACAAAAAAAGTATATGCATTAAATGGTTAAAACAAAATTGAACCTTTCAGCCAAGTCATCTGATCTATACAAATCTGTAACTCCCCACACATGAGCCCTTCCCACCAAGTCTTGACATTGCTTGGTTGCATGCAGGGTCTTGTATCTTCTTAAAAATTGCGAGGACCAATTTTACAAAAGCCAATGTAATGGAAACACGGTCTCCCGATAGTAACATTTTCCACCATTCCTTTTTTGGTCAATGACCTTATTTCTTGATTGTCTCTGACATCAGAAATACTCTTCAGTCTGACACAGCCAGGAATAGCATGACCATATGGTAGAGGGTTTCGATTGAGTTGACTTTTTTACACAAACGGCATCCCAGTTGACCATCTCCCTCTTTCCTTGTTCTCAAGATTTCCCTTGTAGGGGACAGATTGAGTCATATTCTCAGAAATTGCATTCTAAGATATCAGTTGGGGAAGAGCTGTAAGTACTTGGGCAGACAATTCAGCTTTTTTTCCTCACCCCAAGATTTGCCATCCTGTTTAAAAGACCTCCTCTCATCATGTGTCTGAATCCAATCCCGTCTATACAATTTCAACTTTACTTCGTTTGGGTTTTGTATCAGAGTGTTGACAGTTTCTCCAATTTCATCACGGTCCATGTTGCAGGCCTTTTCCCATTCTCGTAGAGAATTGTCAGACTTAGATATTAAGGCTTTTTGAAGACTCTTGAAGCATCCCCTCTGACTTTCTTTCTTACATTTCCTTAGCAGTTGGAAAATGTTCCACTTGACTACGGCTTTCAACGAGGTCAGCCCCAAATCCATCCTTACTGCCTGGATCGGGACACTCTTTGGTAGGCCCAACACCCTTTTCCAAAAAAGGCCTTTGATTATCTGCCAGATCTTGATATCGCAGTTAAAGGAGGTCTCTGAGCCGTATGTCAAAATAGGGATTACTTTCATCTTATAAAAGCTGACTAATGGTGTCATGGAAAAGCTGCAGACCCCTTTCAAGATAGTTCAGCCTTGTGCTGCTAGATGTTTTGCCTTATTCCTCAATAGTCTGATTGAAACACCCAAGTAGGTCAACGATTTGACATCTTGTGTTGTTTCCCCTTTCAAGTGCCAAGTCTGTGCTCTGTTTCCAATCTTCTTTAGTGTGTTGCCAAATTTCATTATCCTTGTTTTTGACAGGTTGATCTGCAACCCGTTGGACGAAATGTATTCCTGCAGCAAATCAAGTTGCCTCTGAAGACCTAGTGGAGTCTGATCAGCCAGAACGATATCATCAGCGAACAAGAGTCGACCAACCGTTCTGATCCCAGCTTAGGAGGAAAGCATCTTGTCTCTTCAAAGGTCTGGTCGATGTCTGAAATGAAGAGGTTGAATAATTCCACGAAAGGGCAGCCTTGTTTCAAGCCCTTAGATGTACATATAGGTCTTGAGAGCACACCCATGGAGTTGACTCTTACCTGCAGCGCCGTTTCTGTATGGAAGTCTTTGACAGGATTCATTATGCTACCCGGGCAGCACCATCGCTCCATTTTCGCCCACGGGGCGGTCGCTTGATATTATCAAATGCTTGTGATAGGTCCACAAAGGCCAGGTATAATTTTTTTATTCTGTTTACCTCTGCCCTTGCTTTGAAGATGTTGATGATGAAAATATTCAAGGTTGTCCCTATTCCCTTGGTGAATCCGGCTTGCCACTTGTCCCTGTGGGCAAATGTTGTTGCCCATTGTGCTAGATTTTTCAGCAATAGGGAGGCAAATAGTTTGCATGCCACATCCAGCAGCACTATCAGGCGATAGTTTGATTTCTTCCATGTCTTATATATTTTCCTAGTCTCTACAATGTGGATAAATAACACAGACAAAAATTCTGTCCATTTGGTAGGGTTTTCTATTAGCATCCGATTTGTCAGACCATCCGGCCCGATGCACATGAGCTGCTTAGTTTCTTGATGCTTTCTAGGATAGAATCAGGGGCCAGATCGCCCACTTTTGCTCATTCACAGCCGATACTCTAGGGTCCACGGCATCCTTATCTGAGAACTTTATAAAGTATTCTATCCATGTCATCACTCGGATGGAGTTCGTCAGATATGCCTCCTTGGGCCATTCTTGCCGGTTCAATATCAATCATATTTCCGCACTGTTCCGAAATTTGATTTTTTCCAGCATGTCCTTGGCGTCATTTCTAAGAATAGTTTTCTTATGCCATCTCAGCCAGTTTCTATGCTGCTGCCTCAACCTCCGAATTTGCTCGCTGCAATCTATTTGTAGATCTCTTTTTAGCTGTCCAATTTCCCGGTATTTGGTCTTTTTTTCTGGCAGCAACTGTCTGGTCATATATGTGGCAAAGTGTAAACACTTGTGTGTGACCTAGATTTCTTTTCGCTTTGAAAGAGTTAAATAGACCAGTGTAGTCAACTCCAACCCTCCTCCTTTAGATTTCATGCTGGTGGCCCATTCACCCAGGCTCGATGCAAGTTGAGAGATCTTGTGGGAAGGATTTCAAAGACGATTTCTGCCTGGTGTTGTTTCTAGCATTCCATACATGACACTCCGGTGTTCATGCCAGACAGAGTTGTGGTCGCTTGATTACTTCTGAATTACTGACAGAGATCTCACATGATTTACCATGTTTGTAGACGTGCAGATGCAATCCAAGATCTGGCCCTGTTTGGAGACAGTTCTCGTCGCTTTGCCTGGTTTATCTCCCTCAATGCTGCCATTCAAGATTGTTAAGTCTTTTAAGGCCATCATTTGCTGCCAAATCTGGCCTCTCACTTCAGCCGCAGTTGATTGAATATTATCCATGTCACATGACACACCTTTTGCATCAAAACAAATCCAATTTATGTCCCCAAACAGAACGAACCAAGCGTCCTTGTGCTTTAGTCGCTTGTCGTAGATTTGGTCAGCTATTTGGTCAGGAAATGACCCTCACTCTGAATGAGCCGGATTCCAAAACAGGTTCATAATGATCACTGTCTTGTTGTGGTTTGGTATGCCCAGGGTCATACTGCCAACCAGTATTTGGATGTAGAGGTTTGGGGAAGAGAATTCTAAGAGTTCGAAACCAAAGCGGTCTTTAAAGGAAATTAATAGGACTGATGATTGTCTCCCCCTAGGAATTTTGATTGCTGGGCTTAGGTACACTTTGTAACCCTCACGTATTGGATCTTCTCTTAACCAAGTCTCTTGGAGGCATATGATGTCATGGTTGCCAATCGATTTGTCGCCCCCAGAAAATCAGTGGACAAACCCCCTCATATTCCAACTAGCCAAACTCGCTTGGGAGACCTCTGCCTCCTGATCCAGTTATGGCCTATTTATTTTGTCAGTTAGGAGTTCCACAAGCCACTTCCCGTTTTCATCAGACCCTTTATCATCTCTTAGATTGGTTCCATTGTGATCCCTTGAGTTAGCCAAACTTTTATGATTTTCTCTTCTTGAATCAGACCTCGAGGCCCCAGGGCGCATTGGTCTGTTATAGGCTGAGTCTTTGTCGTTTCGATCTCGGGGTGCATATCTTCTTCTATCCCCATCGCGAGACGTGCTTCTCAGTCTCGCAGATTTCTGTCTTTAGTTCCCTTTCCATGTGTTTGATAGTTTCCGTCTATTCTCCTGCCCGTAGTCTCACCCCTTGGAACGAGTCTTGCTGTCTGATGTCCTTTTATTGTGAGTTGCCAGACGTGGGTGGCTTTGTGGGGGATTAAATTCCAGCAAATCAAATCCCAACAGCCTCAAACGAGAAGCTTCTTCTGTCAAGAGCCAGCTAATCAATGGTGTTGAAGGGTAGAGAGCTACCCTATCTTTGCGAAGTTCATTGAAAAACTTGATTGTAGTCAGATCATCCAAAGTGAGAAGTTGCAGACTTGGAATGTAGTGGAACAATCAGAACATGTTTGCCCTATTCATTATTAGCCCGTAGTCTGCCAGCTCCTTCCTCTCCAGTAGTAGCCCGTCTTGGCAAAAGGGGTTCAGCCTATGGTATCGCCTTTCCTGTGTCCTTCTTTTGCTATCTGAGTTCATCCCCTGAGGTTTCTTATTTGGTCTTTCTTCTTGTTGTGGTTCCCTTAGGGATGAAAGTTTTAGAGGAGAAATTGGAACGTTGTCGGGGTTCAGTCTGATAGCCTCCTCCTCTGAGTCTGTCCCCCTCTGTGGTAGTTCCTCGGTTGGCCTTGGCATTTTAACAAGGAGGCCATTTAATGTTTGTTTTTCTTCATTGTGTGGAGCCTGCTATACAATCACCCCTTTTTTTTGTGAAAACCTGTATCCCTAGTTGAAGATCAGGCACCGTGCCCTTACTCTTCTCAGATGCCCCTCTGTCCTGGCCAGTGGTGTTCATAGTGAAGCCTAGACTGCCTCGTTTGCAGTCAGTCCGAGCATCTGCTCCGGAAATTTGATCATCTTTCCTCCAACTGACGTGTGAGTTTGATTTCTTTGCGGCAGTCGTCTGGGTGGGTCCTAAACCTAGGATGGTCAACCTGTTATTTCCAGCTGGCCCTGACCGGCCCTAATAGCCTCCCCTCCCAGATTGCTTTCCCAACTCCATCACCACCTTCTGGTTGCCAACCTACTTTGTTGTCTTCCACGGTGCTACCCTCGTCACTATCTTCAGGGTTTTCTTCTCTGATATGGAGTAGGTGGACAGGTCCAGAAGATTCACTGAGGTCTCGCCATCCTCATCATTGTCTTCGCTCTGGATGCACTGCGCCTTATGAGGTTGGGTTCTTTGGGTAATCAATGTTGTTTTATTGATCTCCGATGAAAGTTTGTTGACCCTTCCTTTTTTATGCATTTGTTGGCTCGGAATCCTAAGTCTCTTAATAAAGGTTTTACTGGAACTGGACCTTGTTTTTGCTGATGTTTACATTTTCTTTGTTTATGCTACAAGGTTAGCCTCACCTGATTTAAATTTCACCTTTGTTATTTTTTGTGTTAGGGCACTGCCTGGCCCTGTGGTTTGTGGTATTTGCAATTGCCTTATCACTAAGTGTTTTCTTGCATTGATAGGGCAGATTTTCGTCTGCCGTGGCGCAGGTTGCTTTGCCGGGCAGGCAATTTTGGCTTTGGTAGCCATTTTCATATTCGTATCCAAATTCTTTTCCATCGTAGAGAGCTGCCAGACTAGGGCTGGGTTGTCTGGCACACCAGGTAGGGCTTCCTCAATCACGCTATCCGAATGGTTAGATCCGGTGTAACTACGGGTCGCAATCCCTGAGTTCCACTTGAACCTAAAATGTTCACATCCACGGTTGGTTCAATCATTGTATCTGTCTGTTTTGGTTCATCAATAAGTTGTTTTGGTAAGTCTAATTTCTTTGCCAGGGTTTGATTCAATGGGTGGAACATGTTATCCAAAGACTGGTTCTCCAGTGGGACAAGTATCCTTGACGCTCTCCTCATCTCCTTCTCTTTATTGATCCGGTCTAAAATGGTTGTGTGTGATGGATTAGATTCTATATTGCGATGAAGCACCACTCATATCACACTCGCTTTTCAAATACCCCAGGTCACAATGGACCATGAACCAGGCTGGTTGATAAAATATAATATTTATATATTTATTTTAAAATTCAAAAGAAATCAAACCATTTTTAATATGGGGCAATAAGAACAATAGGAATGTAAGCAATGCACTTAGTTTAACCTTCTATTTACACAACTATAAAACACCAGGGAATAGGAGCACTTTTGATTTTAGGTAAGATAGCACAGGAGTTAGAATTTCCCTCTGCAATGTTCCCTCAACCCACCAATAATCAATTTTAAGTGGATAAACAGAATCAGCAGGTAATCATGAATGACAAATAAGAAACAGAATAGAAATCTGACTTTCCCTCCCCAAACAAGAGAGAAAAATGGATTTAAACCCTGGCAATGCTAAAATGACACTCGGAAATGGATGGATAAACAATGAATGTGTCTAAAACTCCTGAAACAAAAACAATTCTTTACTGGAGCAACACTGGAAAGATAGTAGCAATCAGAAGCAATGTATTGAGCAAAAGCATACAATTTGAAATTGAATGGAAGATTGAAAACAGTTTATAATCAAAATGACATGTTGTAAAATCACACACTTTTGCAAATCCAGCCATAATTTACCAAAATGGTTTTTAATAAAAACATGTGAAATATGGGTTGGTTTGGGTGTAGCTATGGATCTTAGGTACAATATGAATGTGAAATGAGGTATCTAGCTGTTAAATTGAGTGAGTTATGCCAGATAGAATGAGGTGCATTTTTGGAAAAATAAAGGTGCGAAAAAGGAACAGAAATCCATTTTGACAAGGACAGTTTTACTTTACGCTAGGGCATTCAGGCTAGGCTACCAGCTTGAGACACAGTAAGCTCCGGAGTTGATCCACAGAATCAACCCTAGCACCTCTGCACCTGCCCTGGCAGACCCAGTCTGATCAGCCGAGGGAGGACTAAGGGTTTAGGATTTCACAAGACAAAATTATTAAAGATATTGGCGCTAGCACAAGGAATCAAAGGCAGGGTTTCAAGAATGATTGTGACAATATTACAGTTATCAGGATAAGGATTGGATGACTTAGAGATTGGGATGGAACAAATCAAGGCAAGGTTAACTATGATTCTATGGTTCCTATTGATACTCACAGTCCACTTTTAGTTTGGATTTTGGACAGTCAGCGGCTCTGGTTGCCACACGGGTCTGGTCTAACACAGGGCAGCCGGACAAACTCAGCAGGGCAGAGTCAGCTTTGCAGGAACTGGATACCAAAGGATAGTTCTTCTGGACTGGCAGTTCTGGTTACTGGATGCTATAGGGCATCAGGATAGCAGGATACTAGCAGCATGAAGTGAGTGGCAACAAGCCAGGTAAATTCAGGATGCTTCCCCAAAACACGACAGCGCTTCCCTTGGTTATGGGGATTATTTAAGAATTGATGCCTAGCTGAAGCAGGATTAGCAATTGCCTGGCCTTGTGGTTGGGATCTGGAGTTTAGATGGATATATGCAAGATGAAGACAGGAA
The DNA here is from genome assembly GCF_040938575.1 of Ambystoma mexicanum. Taxonomy (NCBI): domain Eukaryota; kingdom Metazoa; phylum Chordata; class Amphibia; order Caudata; family Ambystomatidae; genus Ambystoma; species Ambystoma mexicanum. The sequence continues at coordinate 1,013,446,098 of NC_090928.1, forward strand.
CAGACAGCAACAGGACGCTGGCGTAGGAATCAGGAATCAGTGTGTCCTGAGTGCTAGTCAGGGGCCCTTATTTATAATGCCAGATGACATCATTACATTATATGACAGGGGCAGGATTCACTACCCACGCCTCTAACAATAGGTTTGGACAAGTGCATAGTCTCCGCCTTGCTCACAATTGGTTGGATATCAGAAAAGTGATGTCATGTTTATGAGGTGATTTTTACTGTATCTAAAATTCCACATTTCCTTTACTGAAAATCTGATTTTGCCAAAAACAGATATTTATGCAGTTGCCACCTCTTAGTAAATCAGATACACAGGTTACATATGTTATGCAGCACAGATTAGTCCAAACCTCCAGTCTGTGCGACCTTGTTTCGTCTTTCTGACACATTTTGGTAATTTTACATATTAAAGATTTGGCCCACAATTCTCCAATTTTATACACAGATGCAAATTGTTCCTAGGGATGTATGTTCAAAATTTGACATTTGCAACATGGATGCTTTTCTGGTAATAAAACATATATCACTGTTTCTGTCCAGAGTGTGTCACGACATTCTACCAAGTTTTCAAACACAGCCCACAATTCCACTTTTATGCTGTGAAAATTCAACATTTTTACCAATTTTGACAGCTGAGATATGTCTTTTTAACATTCTTTATAAAATAGTCTTAAGGCAAATGGGAGTCAATGTCTGTCATTTCTTTCTACCCAGCTAACACCAATTGGCAGTTTCTTCCAAGCAGGATGGGGGGCCTCTCTCTTAATTGAAGGTTGTATTGCCCTTCACACTTGAGAGATGAGTGTCCCAGGACTGCTATTGTCCCAGCCTAGACAAAGACGATTGTCTGATGAGCATGTGAACTGTCATTGTCCTATCCCATTCAAAGTTGTTCAAGCTGGTACTTTGCACCTAATTGTCCTGGATTTAGGTTGCATCTCCCTTCCTAGGAGTAGTTTCATAGCTGGCAACTGGAATTGCAGGTTTCTGAGAGCTTGCAACTCCAGCCTATGTGTTTTAAACAGGTTACTTTCTTACTTTGTCTTGAATTACACCAACCTATGACAGAAGACATCCTATGTGTGTATTGTCACCACTAACATAACTCCTTTACATTGCTAAGTAAGCAGGCTTTTATTAACAATTGAGTTTTAAACAGGTCATTTTTTTTCTCTTCAGTCAGCACAGCCCATTTGTCCTAATCCACCCCAGCACGTGGCCACTTTGTCGCCACACCAGGCATCTGGGCGACTGGTAAACAATTCAACCCCACCTTACTGGTTTCCATGATGGGTAGGTCCCCTGCATGAGTGCTTGACAGAACACTCACTGGCTCGTCCATCGTCTTGGGCAGGCCATCTGGCCGGTCTATTGCAGCAAGGGCACCAAGCCTTGTGCTTGTGAATTCTATATCGGCCAGGACTCTGTTGTTTTAGAAGACTCCTCGACGGTTAAGGGAGGCATCCCATCCGCCATCCCTTCACTTGGATGGTTTCCAGAACTAGGCTCAGGGCTGAGGTCAACCACAATAACCAAGGAACTGGTGCAGGGTGCTGGTTTTAGCTCACAACCCAATTTCCCCTTTCTTTCTCCTGCTGCAATGCTCTGCATGTAGCCTGCTGTAGTGGCACCAATTTTTACCTCCACGCAGAAAGGCGGCCGGGGGGGCTCAGCTGTTGTGGTCAAAGGCAAAGGCAAAAGCAAACCTGGTGGCATGTTTTCCCTGTTGGGTCTCACCTCAAAGCTGCCAGGTTGATTTTGCCGTCTAGCCACCACCGCCGCTTGCCATGCACTGTCCGTCTGCTCAAAGTCCTGTTTCTCACGAATTCCCCCAACTTCACTGCGGGGCTTGCTGGACATGGCTTTGGACGAGGTCGCTGATGCTGGAGCAGCTGCTCTCTCTCGGTTCTGGTTGGCCAAGGCACTGTTCTCTGATGCAGAGGCCGCTTCGTCCACAGGTTTGTGCCCCCCAGGGATGCCAGGAGCCTCCTCCTCCATTTTCGGTTGAACTGGATCTAACTCTAACTTGGGTGTGGTGAGCAAATGAACAAGTGACCAAGTGGCCTCGATTGAGACCTGTTCACAGTGCACCGGTGCACCGATCGCCCGGTCACACAGTCACTCTGCTTCCCACTTCACCTCTCTGGCTATGCTAAAAAGGGAGGTCTTTGAAGATTTGCCGCACAAAAACAATGGTGGAAAGACTGGCTCCTGCACAGTCACTCTGCCTCCCACTCCGACAACACTATGGATTCATGAATGCAACCATGTGGGCAGCTAACAATATGTACAAATGTAACATACGTAGCAGCCCTTCTACCCAACTACCCCACACCATAAAACACCCATTCACAAAACGTGTCACAATTAGCAGAATCCACAAACATGCCACAGGCTGCACCACCCCTACCCACTGCCATTCACAACGTATTGTATCACTGGCAACCTAAGCACAACAGCTTCACAACATTGGGCCTACTTCAATAAATCTGCACACAGCAGAGTAACCAAGCACATATAAGCTGCACTTCAAGCATACCCTCTTCCATACTCACATTATATAAACACTGCACTTCTCATTGCACCATCTCCTGCCATACACCAAAAACTGTAGCATGTTGCAACTGTCACCACAACCATGGACGCAAAATACACGGTTTTCAACTCACTTGTTCTGCTGTAGCGCATCTACAATGTGCTCCACACCCATTCTCCAAAGATCACCACTCTGTGCCTGATGCACTGGCAAATCTGCATTGCTGCAGTGGGTGTGCTCCTGGCACACATTCCCACACCATAATGCAACCATGCATGTCAGCATGTCACCAACTACCACTATGCACATACGCACCACTGGCACCAGCACTCCTACGCAACCTCCACACCACAATGGAGCTATACAGCATCAAAAGCAACAATTACCATAATCTACAAACATTACACTGTCTCCGGCACCCCTATGCTCTTTCATTCACATACTATTGTCTTACCCACTTCCACTCAGAAAGTATTGTGTCACTGCCAACCTAACCACAAAATGTTCACACCATTGCCCCTACTCCAAGCAATCTGCACACAGCACACTATCCAAGCACATATAAGCTGCCCTTCAACCATACTCTCTACCATACTGACAGTATTCAAACACTGCACCCAGTGCCCACACTGAGTGACTTTTCACTGCACCATCTCCAACCACACATGAAAAACTTTACCCTGTTCTAACAGTCATCTGACCTGCGACACCAAACATACATTCATGGCAGCTCATTTCTGCTGCCATTCTATTGCGTCTGAAATGTGCTCCACACCCATTCTGTACAAGTCACCACCCTCTAACTGACGCAGAGTCAAAAATGCATTACTGCCGTCGGTGTGCTCAAGCCCAAGCCCTACAACCATGCACCCAATAGTCTAATCCTTCAACAGACCCACCGCAACTTCTTGCACCCATGCACGCCACCATGTGCCCAACTACCGCTATCTATCCGCAGAGCACAGCCACCCGCGCTCCCACCCAACCTATGTCTTGTGCAATTCACTCCCCTTCTAAAATTCACCTGCCACCACTCACCACGGAAAAAGGTTGCCACAAACAGGTCATGGCAGAAGCTACCAGGCCGTTTTGACAGCTGCCTCCAATCACCACCCAAAGTAGTCGCCTGTCTAGGTACCTGTAAATTACCGCAATACACACAAATACTGCAGCCACTCCTCCGTCTTCTTCCACCTATTTACATATGTCACATGAATCACTTCTCAGTCCCCCACCTTTTCCTTCCCTTCTTGCAGCCAACACAATGAGTACGGTATATTTCCCAGAAACTTCAGCCGGCCCGCTGTCCTCCGATACACCATGGAGGCGTTTGCCAATTTATTTTGATGCAGAGCACGATTCCCTCCAGCCAACCACCAGTCGCATCCAAAGTTCTCCGACAGCATGACGTACCGCAAGCCAATGATACTTCTTTCAATGGAGCCAACAGGGAAATAGGTCAGCATAGCAGACCCAGATATCACTAATTATTTGAGATGTACATTTCAGTTCTTTGCAAAAAAACTACTGATCGGATTCCCACCAAACACACAAAAGCACGCTTTCTGAAACAAGCCCCAACTCCTGTCGCAAATTTGGTGCAAATCGGTCCAGCCTTTCAGGCTGTACCCTTGTGCAACATTTTTGCCCATTCAGTCCATGGAAAAAAAATAATGTTGGGATCCCCCCTATAACTTTCCTCCCCCCGCACGAAACCTCACCAAAGTTGGTGAAAATATTCAAAGCGGGCCATATACTTTATTTGCATGAGGATTCGTCCAGGGGAGCGAAGTTATAAGCCACCCGAAAAGTGGTCTTCCTATGAGTTTAGCAATTTACCATAACTACACGGCTGCTACTGCGGGCCGTGTAATATATATATACTCCCTTAGCGCCCACATAGGAAACTACATGGATGCTAAGAGGTGAGGGAGGAGCCGGGAGGAGAAGGATGCACAGGGGAAAGGGGCGGTGGCCAGCAGCACTCAGGCTGCTCATAATGCAGGCTTACACCAGAGAATTCAGCCCACATTCCAAGCATCCTGATTGGCTAGCAGCCCCTTCCAGGTATGTAAAGACAAACAGCAAAACGTACCTTTAGCTTATGCTTCACCAATGTGCAATCCTCTTGCACTCTTTTTCATATAAATATAAACATAACAAAGTAAACACATCTGCATCAACTTCCAATATACAAATATACAATCTGAATCAAGAATCACAGTTCTCAAACCAATACTCATACATGGTTCACTTTCAGAAAATAAACTTCATCTTTTTACGTTGTATACTCTTCATTAGTTAGGTCTTTCGAACGTAGAAATCATGCAAAATAGTGCAAATATATCTTTGTGCCACTGCCTCATTCAAAAAAGTAACAGCACTTATCTACCTCCTTTACACCCACAAATCCACCCTTCAAGCAAATGAAACATTAAACAATCCAAAACGCAACTTTATGAACTTCTGTGCAAAGCCTGACTTTGTGAACCGTGCTGAAAAGAACACTAAATCGATTCAGATTACAAGAAAACCACATCCAATCAAAACAAAACACAGTGTAACCAGGGCTCGGCCATGAACGTGTCTCAGTGACACATTTTATATTCAAAAGACAAAGTTAAATAACACAGTTCTCAATCTCAATACACACATGCAGGATGTTAAATCAACCCCTAAACATTTTAAGTTAAGTTCAAATGTTTGAAAACATATATATATATATATATATATATATATATATATATATATATATATATATATATGTATATATATATATATATATATATATATAATATATATATTATATATATATATATATATAACTGTTTTTATACTTGAAATACTACTTTCTCCTAACTAGCAACTACGCTTATTACCACGTCCCAATGTATCAAAGTTGTCGGGAATGTACTCTTTTTTTCACATTCACACCACTTCTTGATCTCAGCAAAACATTTTGCAAAAACAAAACATAACAACATTATCCCCAATCCCCAAACCGTCACGTATCAGTCTTTCTCACCCTTCCCACATCCTTCCAGCCCTGTTAACTCCCTAATTTACACCCTTTGTATAATTTCAGGGTACTTTACAATGCCGATTCTGAACTTGGTTCACAAATTGTGTAATGGTGGACTTTCAGAATTGAAAAAGCTTTGCAACAGCAATTCATTGTGGGAGATATGACTAACATTTTGGGTACAGGGGCAGCAAAAAAAAAAGAAAAGACACTGGACGGATTTGTGCCAAAACAAGGACAGATTTCCTTTGACCAATTTGTGCCTAGCTTGCTTCCATCCCACGGTTTGGGACGTGCATGTGAGCAAAACTATCACATATTCCCTGTAGCAAAATTAATGGAAAAGTTAAAAACAGACCCCTTTTTGACCATTTATATCTTTTCAACTGTCACATGGATTTGCATGAATGCTGCCAGTCCTGGGGGGCCAGGAACATATATATGGATATTAAACACGGTGCTGATCCGTTTTATGGCTCAAAAGTTATTGACCATAGAAGCTTTTCTTTTCCTATGAATGAGAGGTTGACCTTAACTAAACGGCGACTAATCACCATATATAGTGAAACAACTTTGTTAAAGGGACGTTATGGTTAAGTTGCGCTGCTAAAAACCTATAAAATTCACTGCAAAATCTTTTTTACAAGGGACTTTATACTTACTTTGCACTAATAACAACCTATTCATATTATGGTTACTAGTAACCCCGAAAACCCCCAGAAATTCGTCAGTTATGGTAAGCTAAGCAACCATAACTTGCACCACCACCGTGCACTGCTAAGAGTAACACCCAGGACATAAAAGATGACATCACAAATGACAACCCAGATGGCAACCATGGCTTCTGCAGCTGCCTCTGCTTCAGCACCACCCCCATCCCGTCCACTACCACCACCACCTTCCCAAAGGCCTGGAGAGGGGAACAGGCGTGGAGATGCAGAGAGGGATGAAGACGAAGGCAAGGATGAGGTAGAGGAAATCCTTACGAGGGCCGGCTAGTGTGAGTCTTCGGTGTGGAGGTTATTTACCACTGTTGTAGGGGTATCCAAAGCACGTGCAAACAAGGTGCGCTGCACTGAGTGCCAGATGGAGCTCAGTCGTGGCAAACCAGGTTTGTATAGCTACGGGACCACCACCATGCGGCGACACCTAAACTCGTTCAACAGGGCGGCACTTCGAGGGTTGTCCCCTACGATAGAACTGCTAGGTTGATTTCCTCTACAGCATCCTCTGGATTCGCTCCTGGCACCACAAGAGACACTCCAGTGGGGCAGCGCATCCAAGAACCAGCCTCGGAAGCCATACGCGATGCAGTAGACTCTTACCTTTAAGGGTCACTGTATTATGTATGTACTTCGACACAGTATTCTGCATGGGGGAGTCATTTCGAAATGCTTTTGAGGCTGCGGTCCAGGAGCATGAGAAAGGCTGCCAACAAGTGAGGCCCACCCTACATCTTCCTCCCTCCACCTGCCTTTTCTTTTCTTTTTTTTCCCCGTGGTTGGTGTCCTTTCCCGGCCCTTCTTACTTTTCCTTTCCTTGTGTGTCATGTAAAAAAAACACCTAAATAAATACAAAACCACAAAGACAAAAAAAAACTCTCTTTTTAGAGCCACCTTTCACAGTTTATAAATAGAAATGCCAATGAAATGCTGCAGGGCCCTATGCATTTTTAAAAGTCCGCAGACATTCGGCAGACTTTTTAAGACATTTTGCTGCAAGGGTAGCAAAAACTTAGCACTATTTTTCAAGGTGAAAGAGGTGGCTCTGAAAAGAGCCTTTTTGTGGTGTTTGTTTTTAGAAAAGTTTAATTGGTCAACTCTTACTGCAGAAATAGTTGCTATACTTCCAAAAAGGTCTGTAATGCATTTTGAATATTTTGCAGACAAATCTGATTGCTACCAGCAGTCAGATGGATTCCATCCCTGCAAAAAATGTTTGTGCTGCGAAACATAATATTTTCATTTTGGAAAGAGGACATGCCAACATCTCTCAAAAAAGCACAAACAACCTTGTTGACATTGTGTCTCGCTTTTTCCATTTGTGGAACAAATGAAGAAGAGCGCAGCCACATTTGTCTGTGCAATACGAGAATAAATTACTCAGAGTTTGGAAACATGTCCATCACTCAGTAGAATTCAAAAGCACATTCTTCCAAAGATTACAAAAAGAAATGTTGGCTTAGTTGGCCCATGAATTTACTAGGGATAAGAGTTTGCAGTGGATCTTAGATCAATCCACAATGTTATAGAAGGTCGTGTCACACAATGAGAATAAAAGCAAGGAATTGAAACAGAAGGCAACAGAGACAGTCCATACAGTTTTAGAAATCAGATCAGGAAAAAACATGGCGTTAGAAACAGCTCAGACAAGGAATTATATATTTCAGAATATGAAGGGTTTGGCCATGCAAGGAAAGGCATCACCACAGACAACAGTATTCCAATCCACAGATCTGAGTCAGAGAGACACTTACATTACTCCCCAGTACCTTGGAACTCGCCATGAGTGAGGTTTCGGTATGACATGGCAGGGTCCAATAACACCCCAAAACATCTTCATGATGGGTCATTCTAGGCATTTGGGAGTGCAGAGTAGATGTAGCCCTGCTACAATGATATATGGTATTCGAACAGGTCTCAAGATATGTTGATAAATTCATTGAAAATGGAAATCAACAAAGGGAGTAGTGTCAATCAATTGAGAGACATAATGTGACCTATAGCCCTCGCTTGTATGCTCAGGCCGCCTCACAAGGGAATTATGTGCAGAGGGCAGCAGTCCCACGCTCCCCATGTCCTCTGGCGTGGGAGTTCAGGGGTAACACTAACAGGAGTCAGTCTCCTGAAAAAAAACAGAATAGGACAGGCCAACATGAATCCAACCAGTACTGATCTAGAGCACAGAGAGATGATTTTAGGGATCAGGAAAGATTCCAGGGCATAGAGGCATACGTGAAGATGTTAGCTGATCAGAAGGCTGTGCATGGTGACAAAGCAACACCTCAGAGGGAATGCAGAACATAAGAGTTACACTGCACACAGCATTAACAAATGACTAATCTGGCAGACATTCCACACTGAATGTGCAAATGTTCCACCACTGGCCAAACAAATTGAGCTGCATAGTGATATAACATTTAGAAAACTAGGCGATGATAACATAGGAAATAAAAACACACACACGAAAGGAGTGTGGTTAAATCTAGAGTTAAACCAAACTATTGGCTCCATTCAGGTATGTGAAGAAAATGAAAAAGAAAAAAGAAATGCAAAGGAGGAACCCAAACAGCAACAGTTAAAGGACTATCCAAAAAGAAAACGGCACATGAAAAGGATGAGGAGCATACAAATATATGGTTGATAGTCGGTGAGCAAGTGGACCAATGCATGGTTAATGGGGCACTAAAAGCATGAGAAATAGATGTAATAAAACAGAGTGAACAGATAGATGAAAACAGAGAAAGTACCAAGATAGGCTGTCAATAACTGCTAATTCTAATCATGCTCATATCTCAACAGAGATGAAGACTTCCCAAAGGAAACTTGCAGGTGAGTTCCCAGAGGAATATATCCAGCCGAAGATGTTCCAAGAGGCAATATTGACATATATGGTACAAGAACCAGGTGAGTTCCAAACACAAAATGTTAACATACTGCCACATTATGCTAATTTAAACACACAACAGTCGTGCACCAGAGAGGAGGTAAGTGAAGGAAATCAAAATAATGTGGAGGAAGCTGAAAAGGAATGGGGTGAGAACTTAGGGGACCCTCTATGCAAGAGGGCCAATCAATAGAAAAGTTTCAAATGGGGTCAAATAAACAGAGAGATTGAAAATTGGATGGGCAAAAAGGGGGGTGAACTTACTTTCACATGCTGCTTTCTTTAGCAAGATGTCAGGCAGGCCTAAAGAAAATTAGCACTTACTTTAGTAAACATTCACATTTCCTATGTATACTTGAAGAATGGGAAGACAGGTATTATGTCCCTACTGCAATAGAAGAGCAATGCAATGTATTTGCAATGGTGGATGCATGCCCACAGGAAAATATAATGTCAAGGAAAACTCTGGCTAGCATAAATGAAGGGGGACCCCCACAAGAAATGTTGAAATTAAGACAGATTCAAGGCCCTGTGCTTAATTTCAATGGAAAAGAAATACCGGTGGAAGGTGCCACTGAAGTTGACATTAAGGTAGGGAAACATAGACCGAGACAAGAAGTGGTGGTCACACCCATTGAGGAGACCACATTTCTATTAGGAACACATTGTCTGAAGAGACTATCACCTCTGACTCTGGGGTAAATGGGGTCCTGTGGTCTTTGGCCAAACAGCCAAAAATCCCCTCAAGCCTCAATAAGTGGTGACCCAGGGTAGCAATGTAAAATATTATGTTGAAAACGGCTGCGTACCTAGTGTCATTGTCATTCATATATGTCAGGGTGAAATGCAAGGACAAAAAGAAAAGCAGTCATTAGACATCCATTTGAATGCCAAGAAGAACTGACAAATACAGATCGATGAAAACACATTGAAGTTCTAACTAAGTGATCAAGACTGTCAACAATGTGATGTTTCATAGTCAGATCAGGAAAAGTATATTTCAGCCATTGCAGAAATACACATGAAGGAAGGTCAGGGCTGGATACCCATGCACATGAATGGGCATCTGGAAATGATTGCAGCAGTCTAGGCCCTGGAAGAGGAGAGGAGTTTTATTAATGAGAAAGTGTTCAAAAATATACTTGATATTAAAAAAAACAAGATTTAAAATAAAACCAATAAATATATCCAGCATAGATGGTCCTGATTTGGGACAATGAATTACGTGATATGAATGTTGAAAATAACAATAGGGTCCAAAGGAACGCAGCACAAGATATGGATTGTAAGTGGAACCAAAGCCAAATTCTAGCTGGAAAATGACATCATGCATATAATGAGTATGGTTTTAGATTTCTTGAATCAAACATTTGGGTCAAGACTGGGTGGAGCAGCACCTGAATTTGAGAATAGAAGGCTAGCATGTCGTTGTGTGCAAATAATGCAATATGCAGTTGAGCTTCAAGTAAAGAAGGATGTTACCATTCCTGCATTCACAAGGCAAATTACAATAGTATTGAGGTACAGGAAGGGGCAGAAAATGTATGGAGCCCAATGCATTTCCTTAGTGGAAGTTGGGGATGGTCCCATCCCAATACATGTGGATAACAAAGGATGTCAGGGTATTTACTTGAAAGAAAGTACACCATTAGGTCTGGCAGTGCAAGAATCATACCACACTTAGATTTAAACAGGCCATTTATTGGGAATATTCCTGAAAGCTATGCCACTTCACAGGGTGAATTGCTTGAGTCTTTAGTCTCTAAACCATGTTCATAATTCAGTCAGTGTACCCTTATGAACCATAATATGTGATTTATCATCAGGAGGATTGCATCCTATTCCAGGTGGATGAAAATGAGACAGAGGAAAAAGAGAAAATTCAGGTAGAGGCTGAAGAGCCAAAGTACTTGGGGGTGGCCTCTGTCCAAAGAGATACTGCCACACAGTTAGACGAAAGCAAAGACATTCCTACTTTGGAGGATTTTCCAGAATTTTTCTAGAATGGTAGAGGAACACATCCATGCTGCAGATGCATACACAAATGAAGAGTAGAAGATCAATTGAGAAAAATATTCATGGAATTCAAGGAGATATTTGCGAAGGACACCTATGATTGTGGGTATACTAATCTGCATGTTTCTACATTGCCAGAAGGCTATGGCAGGGAACCTGTATTTGTGTGACAACATAGGCTACCATTGGCCTGCTTAGAGTCTTTGGCAGAAATAATTAAGAACTTGGAGTCCAGAAAAACTATTAGACCCGTTCACAGTGCCTCACACATGCCTATATTAGGCGTGCTGAAGCCCAATGGTCAATGGCGATTGTGTGCAAACTTAGGAGAACTCAATAAGAGGGTACTTGTGTCAAGGTGTCCTCTCCCATTCATTGACCAAGGACTTGCACACATCCAAGGGTCAAAGGATTTTACTACCTTAGATCTAACAGCAGGGTATTGGTGTGTGCATCTAGCAAAGGATATACACAATGTATTTGCCTTTACATTCCAAGGGTCCCAGTATGCATGGAAACGTACTCCCTTTAGGTTTATCAATAGTGGTAGTGAGTTTGGGATCTTTCTGAATAAAGCACACCCAGATGCAGCTGAGAGGGGATCTGTGGGTTATGTGAATGATGATATAAAAAGCCATTTCAGTGAAATTAGACATATACTCAGCAAGTTGCAAAAGGCTCGGTCAAAGGTATCATTGCAGAAGGCGCAGTAGTGAAGAATAATTGTAACATTCTTGTGACATGGAATTACTGAACAGGGGTTAAACCCACAAATGGAAAAGGTAGAAGCAATCCAAAATTTTAAATATCCCACAAATCTGAAGGGCTTGAAGAGCTTGCTAGGGATGACAGGTTACAATAGGACATTCATTAAAGAATACACAGAAATCCCACAACCACGGACTAAATGACTGAAACAGGGAGTGCCCTGGAAATGGGGACAGGAGCAATGTTAGACGGTAGCTAAATTGAAATATTGTCTAATAAAGGCCCCATGTTTGGCTTATCCAAAGAAGAATCAATATGTCTTTCAAGAGACAGAGTTCACAGACCAATGCATGGCAGTGGTCCTGTATCAAAAGCATGATTCAAATCACAAAACCATTGAATATACTAGCTAAGCATTGTCACAGGTAGAAAAAAAATGTAATGAATGTGAAAAATCACTTTTGATGACTGCTTGGGCATTACAATATTTCTGCCCCATCTTTCAAGGAGAAAATGTAATTGTTGAGACTAACCATCAACCCCTGCAGATTTGCAAAGTTAGAGGATCCGATCAGGACGCTTAGCCCAGTCAAGAATTACATCATGGACATTGTCATTTCAGGGATTCCCTGTAGAGCTGAGATACGGGCAGAATTAAAAAAAAAGTCTGGTAGCTCAAGTGCTGGCAGACGTACATGACTGTACAGCTGTAGATGCTACAGAAGGTGCAGAATTAAAAACAAATTTGACTGAATTTGAACAATCACCACACAAATCCTTTGATGAAGAAGGGTGTTGAAATCTCCCAACTTTATATGTGGATGGATGTGCATACCCTGTCGGTGGTAACCCTGAAAAATAATTGGTGGCAGGAATTGGGAATGTGTGCGTCAGATGGGAAGGTATCCCATGTCCGAACACGAGGATAGGTTCGAGAAGTAGGAAAGTGACAGAATTGGCTACGATTTACAAAGCAATATCCACAGCAGTAGAAAACAATTATAGAAATAGTGTTGGTTACCGATTCTGATAATGCCCAAAATAGTTTGATAGAATACTTACCAGGATGAATGCTGAGAGGGATGGTCAAATGCAAAACTGATTCAGGCCATTGACGATCTTGTTTCAGTGAATAGGATGAAAATTCCCTGAAGGAAGATACAAGGGTATTCCAGAACACCTGAGAAAGATAAGAAAGGGAATGGCAAGGCTGATCAATTGCCCAATAGCTCTGATGGGGAACTGTTTCCTATTGAACACTTGCTCAGTGAGATCCAAATGGATGCGGTGACACATTCCAAATCGCAGGAAACATGTGATCAACCAGTGGTGCAGAGAGAGTTTTAATATGCTTGATCAGAGTACAAAAAGAAGACCCAATCATAGGTGTGTTGGACAATAATATGCCGAACAAAATCCTTTATCAGAGGAGGACCACAAAGGAAGACAAGAATTGAGGACAATATTGCAGAATAAAAAACAGTTTCAACTCTAAGACGGAGTGTTGGTGTGGAATTCCCTTTCAGGTCAGATCCAATGGGTGGTCCCTGTGTTCTTTCAAGGGTTTATGCTACATCACGCCCATGATGCAGGAACAGTGGGGAATAAAGGTTCATAGAACGCATTGGAAATATTCAAAGCATATGCTTCCAAGATGTGGAGTTGTATACCCAGGGGTGTTTGGTGTGTGCACAGTTCCAGCCCAACTTCCCAACACATAGAGCACCATTAAAGAAAAAAGGTTTGGCCCTTCCCTGGTCAGATTTGCAAATTGATTTCATTGGCCCAATCCAAAGGTCATAACAGGAAAACAAATACATGCTAACAGTTACCGGTTTGATGTCTAAATGGTTGGAATGCATGACTGTAGTGCACAGACAGCAGCTACATTGTTAGTGAACCACATATTTTCTAGGTTTGGTTTGCCTCAAAGAGTAGAATCAAATGATGGATGCCATTTTACCGGTGTAGTAATGACCAAGATGTGGCAGATTTTTAGAGTAAAAAGGAAGCTACATATTTCATGCTGCCCCTTCTAGTGGTGGAGTAGAGAGATGCAACCAATCAATAATTAATATTCTTAAAATGTTTGTGGCTGAGCAGGGTTTAGTTGGGATTCAGAACTCCCTTTGGTACTGATGGCCATTAGGGTGACACCATCTAAGTCTACAAATCTCAGTCCACATGAGATTATCACAAGCAGGAAGATGGTACTTCCCCAACATTTGTTGTAACAAACCAATGAGCAGGTCTTGGCGAATGCATCTACAATTGTGAATAAGTGGAAGAGGTGAGAAAGCATCTGCAGCACACATTTGCATTTGCGCAGTGATATCTGGAAAGAGCACCTGAGGGTGCCAAATCATACTATGATAGTAAGTCATCTGTTAGGTAGTATGAAATTGGTGACCACGGGTATAAATTCAACTTTGTGAAAGGCAAGAGTAGGAATGCCAAATTTATGGAATCCTGGAGTGGCTCATTAATAATTGTGGACAAGGTTTTGCCTGTAGTGTAAAGAATAATGATAAAGGAAAGGGTCCACATGCATCAAATAAAACCATTTCACCCGAATCACAAAATACAGAGGTTGTAGCCATCTGGACAAACCAGTAGGAAGTGACATTACAATCGAGGTGAGTAAGTCAGTAAGGTGAGTAGCTCACAGAAGGGACAAAAAGGGTTAATCAGAGCAGGTAAGTAGGTGTGTAGGGTGTGGTGTGCTTGAAGGGATTAATAAAGAGTAAGGTTGTGAATGGAAAGTAGAAGATGTTAAGAATAAATGTGTAAGATAGTCAATTAATGAATATAAGAAAAATCATGTAAAGTTTCTAGACAATGGGAGAGGAAAGGAAAACCTAATGGAAAAAGTATCATTGCTTAGTACTTAACCTGTCTCTCTCTCTCTCTTCTGGTTTAGATTGCTTAATTCATTTTCCTTCATCAGTGTTCTGTGGGGTCACTGGAGCCAGATGTCCATGGAGGAGGCCTGGGGGTGGAGCAAGGTGGAGTCCCCAGGACCAAAAGAGTAGAAATATCAAATCATTTTGTTAGAAAAACCTGGACATGTGCTACACCTGTGGCCTTTAGAGACATGACAATTGTGGGTAGGAACATACCCATTTTCTACCACATACTACTGCACGGTCTCCCAACAGACATACAGACAGAATTGAGAAAGGTGGTGGGGATAGAGAATAAGTGCTGCTCAGAGATACAGGCACATATAGAACATCACTTTAGGGCTAAACAGGACAAGGAAAAAAGGAAGGTAGAGGACTCTCAGAAGGCACAGCAAAATTGGTGCAGAAGTTGGCTAAAATACATTTGGAAGGAGCAGTTCTAACTGTCCTTCCTCAAGAGGGGCCTGTGCTACAGGGGGGGATTCATACAACAAGGTTTCATGCAACAAGGGGGGTTCCACCCACAGGAAAGGGGTACCACAAGGGGAAGTAGCTCAGCAGGGAAGTTTCAAACCAAAGGGAGCTTCTGCACCACTAGGAGGGTTTGAGCCACCAGGAGGATTTGTACCACAAGGGTTTTTTCCCCACAAAGAGGATCTGGCACACAAGGGGGGGTTCATCCCGCAAGGGGCATATTTGAAGAAACTACGAGGGGGATTCTACAGAGGGAGGGGTTTTGGTTATGGAGGAGCAAGGGCCTAATATGTGGACAATGTGGGACTTTTGGAGGAATAGGCCACTTTGCAAGGGAATGTAGGAACAGCAATCAAATACACTGTGGCCCTGATGGCACCATGCACTACCGTAACATGCCTTACTATTCACAGACACAGCAGCCCGCACCACCCATGCAATACACATTTCACCAGAACATTCAAAGTATGCCACAGCAGCAGCACTTGTGTGTCCCGAATGCTCAGAATGTGCCTACGATGCCCCAGCAGCAGCCCACACCATTTCCAACCACACAGGCAGCTCCAAAGTGGCAGCCAACATTCACACCACTCACTGGCAGTACACCACAGCAATATCTGCCAACCAAATCCTCTCCAATGCAAGCACAAGCATAGATCCAGCTACAGACACATGAGCAGACAGCCAATTAGCAATGGGACACCAATGTGTTACCTCAGGGCACAGTGCCACATTATATAGGAGCAACATTTTTCAGTGGCAACCCTTTCCTACCTTTAGACATGGACATACATACCCAATAGGACAGCCCACAGATGGCTCTGACATGCCCAATCCTATCAGTAACTGCAGACCCGTAAGAGGAACCAAAGGTGGCAGTGAGAATAGGCAGCAAGACATTCTCATTTTTGGCCAACACGGGCTACCAAATCTTGCGTTAGAGAAGGTACATTCTCTTTGTCGGACAGAATAATGGACATGCAGGGATTCTCTCAGGCTGTTGTAATGCTTCCTTTAACCAAAGACCTACCCCTTACCATTGGCACTCAGGAAATAGTTACCACTCTATTGTACTCCAAAGATATACCAATCAACATATTGGACAGAGATATTATAAGCAAATTGAACATGACCATTGCGTTTACTGACAACAGTATTGTGTGTTCCACTCCAGGGGTGGACTATACCTGAGCAGGCACATTGCTTCAGACAGTCTGTGCCCAGCACACTGTGAAGGATCCCAATTACCCTTCAGTTATTCCTCTGTAGGGTAGAGGTGCTATTAAAATGGGTACTTGGGATGAGAACCATCACCTTCCAATTACCCACAGTATTTCTGATCAGACCAGCAGCTCACAAGGAAGTAGCTTAGCAAACTCTCATCACTATACAGCTAGGTGTGGTAATGACACAAAATGAGAAGGTAATATTAGAGGGGGTGGATGTGGATGGTATTGAATTGCGCTCTGTTCTGTGTCTTGATTCCACCAAGCGTTTGACTGACTTGACTGATGAACAACTTTTTGACGACAATAAGGAAGTAGGAGAAATGGTGTTTGAGATAAGTGTTCCATGTCACTTGCGTGTACAGCATATGGAGGTTCCTGAAATGGCACTTGTTATGAGGGCAATATTGGCACACTTGCAGGAGGTTTTGAAGAACGTGCGTGCAGCGATTTGGACCAGTGGGCCCCATGATCTAGGGCTTTTGAAAGAGATTGGGCAGTGTGCATCAAATTGAAAGTGGGGGTCATACTGCTAGGGTCACACAGTACCCCCTTCAGGGAAGCAAATACACACCTATGCAACTCCTACAGTGATCGAAGTGGAGAGCTGCCACCAATGGATACACTTGACAGATATTTGCAAGGACAATATCAGCACCCCCTCTGCAGGAGAAGAAGAGGAGGCCGAAAAAAGGGAGTGTCTGTCATTTGAGAATTTCCTTTCAGTCCTTATTTTGCAGCTTCAGGAGGTTGGGCTATCTTCCTGGATTGACTCAGCAGATAGGTGGAAGGTGTTGAAATATGTAATGTGTTCATTTGTTTTTCACTCTTTTTTCTCTTCTCTTTCTTTCTTCATTTCTCTTTCTTTCAATTGACTGGAACAGGGTTTTTGTATATTGTAGGGGGAGGGTTATTATGCATCCCCATCAACTGTCCATAATGTAGCAAGGGCTAAGAGCGATGTTTCACTCTCTAATCTGTTTTGGCCCAGGCGGGGCGGCAGCCTCACACTGATTCTGACAATATGTGGTACAACCACATGGCAGCACTGGGGAGAGAGATAGTCAATGGAACATGTTCCGTGTGTTCCATCATATCACATGTGATGGGAGCACCAGAACATTTATTCCAAGAGAGGTGTAGGCGCAAAAGGTGCAGTGTTCACTTCATATGGTATTGTGTGAAGTTACAGGTCTTTTGTAGGGACGGACAGTGACTGTGCAGTGGTTGGAGAAAGGGATGATAGTACATGTTGACAACTATATATGGATAAAAAATATGGCATAGGATCCCAACACAAGGGACATAGTGCTGCACTATGAGAGAGAGCAACCACAAAGGGGGCAGGTTGAAGGCCCACATGATTACATGCCTGAACAAGTCAGGGCACCTCAAACCTTGGTGTAGGCCGAGGCCAAAAATGTATTTGGAGCGGTGGTTTTATTCAGAGATGAATGGGTGGAGGGGTTCATGAGCTGCGGGCAAAGGGTTTGGGTATGAAGTGGCGACCTCCATTAATGCTTCCTGTTTGAAGACATGGGAGGGACATGTGCAAACCCTCACTTGGATAGCTGGCAACACGACACCAGTGACAATAGAACGACTAACATGTCCTTATTTGTGTTCAGATCACGAGGTATCATTAAAATAGATGAGAAGGAGGACTACACCAAATTGATGGAGCTACTCAGTTTGCGAGATGGGATCTCTTCCATTATGGATTTCTATTGGGCCTATGGCCCCAAAGCCTATCTACAATTGGCACCGCATTGGGCAATCTCTTGCTCCCTCGTTGTCTTGCATACAACAGCCATTGTTGTGTCCCACTCAAATGTTGCCCCAATTAATGTCCATACTGTTGAAGAACTGTCAATTGATACATGTTGTTTTGCCGAATATTCAGATAAAGATTGCTTTTCGTTCCAGTAAAATATTGGACACTCTCAATCTAGACAAAGTATTGAAGGGCACTGGAATTCTAGGCATGGACACTCGCATCCTAGGCAACTTGTCAATAACTTTTGGAATGATAGCTTTGCTGGTGCTAGGATGGTGAACAAAGAAGGAGGTTTACGCAATGAGAGTAAAAGGAAAAGAAGAGATACTAATTGCACATCTCAGAACTAATTGGTTTTGTTGCATGAGATTCAAACCAAGTTCAGACTGTTTTCTTCAACTGCTATGGTTTTTGTATCTCTTTTGGCACCAGGTTTTCAGGCAGCTGCGAACGCTAAATGGCTACAGATTACATGCTGGGAGCTATTGCAGCTAGCTAATACAATGGAGAAAGAGGTTCAATTCTATACGAGAGGAGTTTAGGGCAGTAAGTTTGATGACCCTGCAAAAAAGGAATGTATTAGACCTGTTGACAGCCATCTAAGGGGGATATTGTGAGGAATCTGAGGGCATCCTCACTTCTTTCACCTTAATAGCCTCTTCTCAGGTGCAAAAGGAAAGGCCATCACCACTACATCCTAACCCTGGGGGTAGATATGTGAGAAAGGATGACTTAGGGTGAGAAGGTAAGGTATGGTATCCCCCTTTTCCTTGTCAGAATTCACCCTATCCTCCCACTGCCTTTTTAGGTTATTATCAGTCTGCCCCGCTTTCAAACACACAAGCTGTCCCACATTCATATTTCTTTAAGACTGGGACAAGGAAGAGGCAACTGGGAGTAATGAACACTTCCATTGGTGCACACCACGTTGGTATTGAGACGAGGAAGAGGACTGTGAAACTCCACTACAATGGTCATGCAAGTCTCACTAATGAGGCCAACTATGGTCAGGCAAAGGACAAGCACCTACAGTCAATTGACAGGCTACAGGTGCTGAAAAGGAGAGACAGGCAAGAGGAAAAGAGAAATCTGCTTGGGAATGATGACCACGGCCACCCCGACATGGAGCAGCTGGAGAGGGGCCAGTGAAAAGGACACTGAGCACTGCAAAAGAGCAAGCAAGATGCAGATGCTAGAACAGGCCATGAGAGGGTTGAAAGCACTGCAGATCCCTGTGTCGTATGTCCATATCCGGAGCTGTGGCACACAGAAGACTCCAGGATGTCGCAGACAGCAGCAGCAGGTTTCGGATTGCCAGAGCTCCTGACAAGTAAAGGGGGAGTGAGAGAAGGCCAAAGGAGAAACCGAAGGCACCCGGGTGAGCAGCCACAGGCCGGTGAGTGAAAGAGAGGGAACACTGATGCCTGGGTGCTCCAGGGGCTGGATTTGAGAAGAGGAAGATGCTCAGAGAAAGATGCTGCTTGAATGAAAACTTGTAATGGATGTGTCTGGAGACCAGATAAAAGATTAGTGAATACTGAACAAGCTGCAGAGTCCTTTATGAGTTATTGCATACCTAACCAACATAACCAAAGTATATAAAAATACTGGACGAGTGAAAGAAAGTGCATTAGTGAAAAGAAAGTAATGTGCAATTTTGAACACTGTGAAAACCTGTAATAAGCCTTGATGGACAATGTAAAAGTATGAGCCAACTGAAAGCCAGTAATGATGGCTTATGAAGCAAGTGAAAAGCAAATGACAAGCACTATTGGATAGTGTGAAAGCAAGGTGATGACAAGGAATAAACACCACAAAGTGAGATGTGTGAAAGTAACATTGTGGTAGATCAACAGAATTGACAGTGAATTGAAAACACAGGTTTAAAGAAGAGAAAACCTGTGCTGGCCATAAGGCCTGAAGGAATATATGAAATACAAGTTTGGCAAGGAGAATCTGAAATAAAAATAAGCTCAGAGAGACATAAGCTATGGTTAAGCCCAGAGACCAGAAAAGAGAAACAGAATTGAAGGGTGACAAATGGTACAGGTTCATAAGAGAGAGACAACAAAAATGGGTGAGCAAGTTCCCAGGGCTATCAGTGCGTGACCCGAGGTTGGTGGACCGTGTGGTCCAACAACTGCGCCTAGACCGAGTGAGCCCTTTTGTGAAAAGATCCAAGGAAAACACTGAACATAACAAAGTGCCAAGGGTTATAATTTGCATTACCTGTTATGGCTGGACCATATTGTCTGACAACTGTGCATAGACTGAGTAACCCTTACTTGGCGAGAAGAAAGGAAAGTCAAGATACTGAAGCTGTTTTGCCTAACAAGTGTTAACGTGATTAAATAAAGGAACACGCTATGTAAACTTTTGAAAAGCCTGAAAGGTTACAAATTTTGTTTGGAATACTTATGGAAAGCTAAGAGAATTGATCTGACTGTAATTCTGAAGCTAAAAGAGCTACCTTCATGGGGAAGGGGACCAGGAGACTTTGTGAATTGTGTTGAACTTGGGGAGAGGAATCCTGTGGCCTTTTTGTCGAACAGTGTTGAACATTTGGAAGTGAACTCTGCAGTTTTGTTTGTGGAACTGTTTTGAACTTGGGCAAGGAAAAGGCTGGCGCTGGAAAGAAACTCTGAAACCTTGTTTTGAACACTATTTCTTTGGTTGCTGACATCCCTACACATTGAATATATTTAGTTCTGAAGGCAAGTATAGGTTTTGGACACAGACAGACATTTGAGTTGAACTTAGTGACACAGACTATCCTTATTTTCTTTAGGTATTGAAATCCTACCTTAGCACAGGGCAAGTTAGGTCTTACTCCATCCTGACATTTAAGAAATAAACCATTTTATTTTAGAAAAGTGAATCTGTTGTCTGTGTCTTACTTCATGATGCCTTCACAGTATGCGCGAAAATTGGTGGAAATTGCTGTACCCTGATACAGGTAATGATTAACAGATTGGCCGCAGTTATAAATACTTTACATATGTCACACACAATGATGGAAAAGAAACTAGAAGGGCCATGAAAGAAGATTGGTATGCCGTAATTTTTTCATGGCTGCACACGTGGTTAGCTCAGATTCTGATAGTGGCACTCATCGTTCTCTGCACCACTCAAGTAGCATTGGTTTGTTCTATGCAGGCTGGGGTGAATTAGGGTAGATGAGTTGAGAGGAGATTAGTGAAAAAGAGGCGAAAGATGCTCTCCCTACAAGTGAAGGGAATGGGAAAGAGGGGGTGAAGGAAGTGGCAATGGAGGTGGGAAGAAAAAATGAATAACTTGGGTGGCAAGAGTTACATGTTTTTCAGAACCGCTGTATCCCGAGATCAATGCTATGTATGTTGAGGGTTGCTTTGGGGAAGGGAAATGTATTATCCTTCCTGGGACCCCAGAGGACTGTGCAGATGAGGTCTACAGCATGAAGGACATTCATATGATGTGGGAAGAGAAGGGGGAGAAGAAAGGTGGGAAGAGGGAGGAATTGTTTGTTACTGACATAACAAAAGGGGGGAGTGTTATTATGCAGGTGTACCGACCAAAACATGAGTGCAGGTATCATCTGAGAAAGGGCATCTTGCAGGGCATCATGACCCCGGCAGTGATGTAATGGTAACGTTCCTTGAGAACAGTAGCAGTGCTGATAACTTTAGGTTAGCAGCTGAGAGGTGGCACAAAATAACAATAGCACAACATAGTATATTTAGTTTTTAATGACACAGGCAATTGTTGCAATATAGATTTGCTTTTTGACAGCACTGCGGCACATAGCATTGTATTCATTGCATGCACTGCACCTCACTCAAAGGACACAGCATATTATTTGTATGTAGCACATAGCCCCACATCTGCAAATGGCACGGGGTAAACTCCATGGCACCATACTTACTACACTTTGCCTGCAAAACATGATGGCAGAAAATACATGGTGCATGGAACCTTATTGCCACATGCATCACACTTCACAGAAAACACATAGCACATTGCGTAGCACACCTGCCCATAATCACAGTCATGGCACTATCTCGGGTTATAAGACAGTTGAATAGAAGGTACAAAGCACATATGGATATATTTTCACAGCACACACCCAGCCCATCATGTCAAACTTTCTTTCATGGCAAACACGAGCACTGTTTGTGTTTGGTATTTTTTTAGAACACCTAATGTGGAACACACAGCACTGTGTTATTGTGTCTTCTGCCTGTAGGGATATTAGGTATAATGAACAAGAGCGTCCCCATTTTTGAGTAGGCTTCAGTCAGAGGTATTGAGCTTCTATCATAGTAGATGAGGCCATAGTTGTTAGTTGGGAGCACTTGACTGAATCACGCCCTGTCCTGCAAGCAGGCTGAGCATTCAAGGGCAGGTGGGGAGGGGTATCAGATAGTTTCCAGCTTATTATTGCAAGGGAAGAATTTATTAAGGGACGAAGGCCCAGTCCCAGCCAGTAAATGCAGCAATCATCAGACAGGGAAAGAGTACATAATATTTGTGAAGACCACAGTGAGGGGTGGAGGTAGTTCTCGGGCAGTCACAATGTGAAATCGGCAGAGTCATTTGGAGACATTAGCAGAAATTATGGTGCAGGAGCAGTGGCCACCAGTGGACCTGTTAAGTTTTTTTCTAAAAGGCCATTCATTACTAGCAGATGGTGAACAGGACTGTCAACACATATCGAGATGAGGAATTAAATTGTGAGCAGATGCAGACCGTGGGATTGGGAAATAAATAGAGAAGGAGTGTGCCATATCGGTTTGCATCTCATTGGTCTGTCTCAGTGGGACGTTGTGGCCCCAGTTGTCTGAGGTTGCATGGTCCAATTAGAATCAAGCCCTTTATCAAACTGTTTCCCTGAGATGGGATTGGTGCATTTTTTCCTGACAAAGGGGGGTGAGATCATGTTAGGTAGGTAGTGTTATTTGTGTGATGAAATGATAACTGTCAGTAGTTTTTGAGCAATGTATAGGGTTGTTTAGGGGACTGGTGAGGGCCAGCCAATGATAATGTTAGGAGGTACTTTTGTTATATTTATTTTGCATATTCTAATGTTTTGTTTGTGACTATAAAATGTTCAACCCACGGTGGGCATGTGACGTTGGCTATGTTCAGGTCATCTTTCCGGCTGTGATGTTTTTGAGTTCTTTAGATTACTTTCTTCCTACTTTTGGACATGTGCTGGGAACGTACCTACCTCAACCAATGCATCTCACATTTTCCAGGCTAAACAAATACAATTCACTCCAACAAACACTACTGAAGATAATTCAGGCATTGTACATACTCTCAGTGCATCCATACACATTTCTACCCAAGAATCTCTACCCCAGCAGGTAGTCAAAACAAGGCTCTCACAAATGCATTTATTTGTTAGCTTAATTAAGTTGAATGTGTTTTTTTTCAGGTAAAAACCTTCAAAACGTTAGTTGAAGTGAAGTTAAGGTAATGGTTTAACCCAACACAACCCTTGAAACTTAGAAAGTGTTTGAAGCTGCACCACCTTAACTCTGAGTGCCCGAGATACAGTCCTTTACCACACTGAGGCCATCAATTAAGACATAATTGATGACATAACTAGACAATAGTGCACACTGATGATATCACAGAGGACATCTTTGATAAAATCACAGCTATATCATGAGAATGTACCTATCAGAGTAAATAAATACTCTTGGAACCTTTTAAAGAATATGGCATACACATTGTATAGGTGTATGTGTTGTGAATGCTCACATATGCACACCTCTGTTATGGATATACAGTGGCCACTTGGCTTGTCCACAGAAAAGGACATTTGACTACTATTTGTTGCCTTCTTGGGACCTGGGGCTTGGCCGAAGACCATGAGATGGGCAGAGTGGCCAGTGACCCGTCTACCATTACTGTCGGCTTCACATTTAAGAGTCTTGATTTGTAGTCCCTTACTGATCAGACTAGCCACTCCAATTTTGTTTTGAACCATTGGAGAAGCAGCAATCTTTGCCACCCATGGTGATTTAAGGTTGTGACATTCAACTGTAATTAAATGTTTTTCTTGTAAGAAGAGTGGTAAGTCAGACATAGGATATGGACAAGAAGAAATGTTTTATCCATGTCAATTGTATCAAAGGAAAGAATGCCTCTCCTTTGTCTACTGCTACAATTATCGTTTCTCTAATCTTAAAGGTGCTTGTCAAAATGTCTTCCACAAAATCCGTAATCTGACCAAACCTAATCTAACCTAACTCCTGCCCCACCTCTAATACAAAAAGGTAACATAAACTTGGTCTAGGGAAATAGTTTCCCCTTTTAATTGGCTAGTGCTGGTTGGTTTCTGACCCCCACCCAAAGAGTTATTGGTTCTCTTACTGAACACAGGTCTCGTGATACAGTTCAAACTGGTCCTTTCTGTCTTTCTAGTGGCATCTGGTTTCGGGCCGCCAGACAAATGTCTTTATCCTTTATCCCAGTCACTCTGCCTGGAGAGGCAGTTCAAATAATTCAAATTTCAAGTCTGTCCAACGTCTCTCTACATTTTCTCATCATCAGTGATAGCAGGCTCTATGGGTCTGAGTTGGCCTGCCTGTTTGTTAATGATAGAGCCTTTTACCCCAGCTCAGGGTATCTTGTGTCTCTGCGTTCTTCTGACATAGCTCTTGCTCACCCCTGTTTGGTTTGTTGGATTTCTCACTCCCTGGGGGGGGGGGGTATCTGGGTTCTTAGGCTGGCCTGAGCTACCTGGCTCTTCAGCACTTTAGCACTTATAGGTTGTCCCACACTCTGGTGGGTTACCTCGGTTTTCAGCCCAGCGCGATCTATGTGGCTTCTCAGCCCTTCTGAAATTATGAATGCGTTCATCCTCTCATAGGGTATATTAATGCTCATACCGGCCTGGAAACATGGCTTTTTAGCCCTTCAGAGTTGTCAGTCCTCTCACCCTCTCATTGCTCTTCACGGTGCTCAGCCCAGCATGGACTATTTGGCATCTCAGCTCTTCTGGAATGATCAAGTCCCTCACCCTTTTGGGGTATCTCGGTTCTCAGCGATACAAGGGTTATCTCATGGCTAGACTGCCCTCTTTCCACTCTTCGGTATATACCATGTGCCTGGTTCTCAGCAGTAGAGCTGCTTGTGGGAGGCAGTCCATCAGGCTGGAGCAGCGACTCCTACCTATTTCCATTCCTCACTGTTGGGTCTCTTGCAGCGATTTGTCCTGTCTTCGGGGGACATGACTTCAGAGTCGGTTCTGGAGGACACTGGTATGTAGCTTTTGGGGCATCTTCGACTGCCGTCCAATAAACAGCTTCAAGCTCCTTACTCTTCCTACCTTCCCGGAAGTGGCAGAGTTCTGCGAGACTCTGTGTTCATCTGCCCACCACGCTGTCTGCATGGCTCCACATCTGGCTCCTCCTGAAAGGGAGATGTTCCCTCCTATGCACTTACATGCATCCTTGCCTCTTTCACCCTCTGGCTGGTTCTCACTTCTGGTGTCTGGGTCCCATACCCATTATGTTCTTCCCTGAAATGAGATGGGAAAATCCATTTGTTCCGCTCTTCAGGCAAGGACGGAAATAAACACAGGTCTGAGACCAAACCATCAACTTTTAAAGTCCTGTGACGAATTGGGGGAATTCATCCCTTCTCTCCATGGGACAGCTCCCCAATGTGAAACTAGGGAGGTGAGCCGGTGCCGCAATATCCTCCCTACGGGTAGAGCCAAGAGGGACCTCACCGAGAGAGACACCCTCTGTGGAGACAAGGACTCCCGTTTCAATAAGGAAATCCCTAGTAGGCATTCCAAAATAACATCTTCAAACCTTGCTGGTGAAAATATGTGTGAAGCGAAAACCAGAATGCATTATTGCCAACAGGAAATAACAGATTTTGTTTTAAATTCCTATTACACTTGGACTAAGAAGAGGACATGTGGAGGAGAAGTGAATCTGCAGGAGAATGAGAAGACGTAACAATGGCTTGGAGTTGTGTGGAGAGGGGGAGGAGCCTGGCGTTACGAGCAGAGAGCACGCAAGTTAGAAACGGGCTTGAACGTTCATTCTGGTGAGAAGCAGAGGCAATACATTTGATGAATGAGACGCAGGGACGGCCCTAGTGACCTGCTGAATAAACTAATGGAAACCTGTGAACCATCTTTGGGAGTTAGAGTGTTCTTTGAACCATCTGTGACAATACATAACCAAGGTAAGTAAAAAAATAAAAATGAAAAGGTCTATACCATCAATTAGGTGGACACACCAGGATGAGTGCCACCACACCTCGCATGTAAGAACAAAACCTGTAGACCAGGGTTGTCCAATTGCAGGCCTCGAGGGCAGGAACCATGTCAGATTTTTAGGATACCTCTTATTAATATACATGGGATAAATTTGCATACACTGATTCTAAATGTATGCTCATTTGTTCTGATGAATATTAATGAGGGATTTCCTGAAACCCCATCAAGATTCCAGTCCTCGAGGCCCGGAGTTGGACAACCCTAGTAGTGCCACAATCCACTCAGATCATCTGCGGCATGCACAGTATCCTTGTGGATTGGGTTGATTGTAAGAACAACTGAGCTGAAACATTCCGATGACTATTTTCCAGTAAACATGACAGATGACAAGCCATGTCTTGCCAAATAAGCAACAAACATGTCAGTGTGTACATTTAACACAGAATGCCAGTACATGATGGCCTATGTGTCATGTCTAGACCTTTATCTCCATGAGTTGCATTGAACTGCCACCAGTTGCATGAGTGTCATGCACAAATATCCCCTGGTAGGATTGCAAGTGACAGCATCTCAACTCTACCCCAACAGTCACTGAAGGCAGCAAAGAGGAGGATAAAAGCATTATCCAACTGCAGTTTCTCCAAAACAATGCCCTCAGAGCAGTTTGGGCACTGAAACGATCTGATCACATCTCCAAAGTGAGACATGAAGCACATTGGTTACCAATCAAAGCACGCATTGAGCTCAAAATCCTGTCCATTACTCATCACTGACTCTAAAACACCGCCCTCCATACTCCACCCACTGCATTTCCAAAAAATCTGCTACCTGTTATCCTCTTCCTCCACCTTGTTTGTTACCCTGAGATTCACCAGAAAAAGAGCTGGAGGAACAAGCTTCACCGTTATCACCTCCACCCTCTCGACTCCTGTCCAACATCAAAGAACCACCCTAGATGCTCTTTGGAAAAACAATCAAAACAGCACTGTTCAACAAATATGCATAAACGAATGAGTGTATTGCACTGGTTGTAAAGATACTGTACTCCAAAACTACTCTGTAACTTTCATGTCATAAATGCATAGACTGAAATGTACCATCTCTAGTACAGTGATAACTCTGGGTTTTGGGTGCTATCAACAAATGAAATAAATAAATAAATAAACATACATTTCGGGCACATGAGGGATTGCTACCAACATCTCAGCACCATCCACCACCAATACCTCCAGGGATATATGGCAGGGTGCTTGGAGTTGCTGATAAATACCTGGCAACACACTGCCTGGAACCTCCATGCCTGTGCCCTCCACCTCTCCCTCCACACAGCTAATTGCCACATCCACTAATGTGGCAATCCCCACCTCTGGTTCCTATAACTGTCTCCAACCACCACAGTCACGTTCGCAACCTCTGACTCAATAGGGCCTGTGGTTGCAAAACCACTTCAGCCTCATGAACTAGTTTCCAGCACCACCCGATACACACTGTCTGCTTCTAGGGTGGACATCAACATGCCGGTCTCACCTCCCCTTCCTACCATTACCACTCAACCCACCACTCCTTCACCTGTCTTCTCTAGCCATGCTGTGGCACTAACTTGAGAACACGGATTACCCGCTGAAAATGATGACTGGGGCATGGGAACCTGGGGGATGCAGTACATCGATCACCAATGCAGTGACATTCATAAGGGAGAGTGTGGCTGAGCAAAGATATTCATGGCAATGTATTATGGCAGTGAAATAGAATGACATATTAGATGTAAAGGGGTTTTAAAAGTGCCTAACCATTCTATATATAAACTAATATACAAAAGGAAGTCTCCTAAAGTAAACAGTGTACATTGCAAACCGCACAAACTGGGATATTCTCTAGAAGTATACACCTTCAGTGTTGCTGATTCAAATCAACAAGCCTTGAGCCTATTCTTACGAATAATTGTCTCTAAGGATGACATCCTCAAAAGGATGGCAAACAAAAAGTTAAAACAGGAGATTTTAACAGCATTTCAGCCATTAGGCTATACTACATTATAACAGAATTGTTCCAAGGTTTAGCCCAAAGCAGACTAAATAAACCAAGAAAAGTGATCAAGGCTCCCCCTCCCATACCAGACTTCTAACCATGCCTCTAAGCTCACAGCGCATTGACGCCTTTGGATTTTCAGGCCCTATATCTAGTCAACACCAGTACACATCCCCCCTTCAGTACTACTCTTGCGGGTCTACCGACTACCGGCAATATACCCAACCCTTGGTTGGGAATCCTCTGCCCCAGCAGTAAGCCAGTGTCCTCCCACCTTGGTATCTCTAGGCACTTTTCTTCTGGGCTTCTATTTTCACTTGGCAATCCCTACTCCTCTTTCCATTAATGCATCCCGCTCAATGTATATGTGCACTTGTTGCAGCAGCTCCTACATTTTTTTGGGCTCAGCAAGGGAAATGCTGATGCAAAAGATTTATAGAACATTGTTAAGTGGCAGTTGTTGTGTGGATGTTAAATATGTTGATAGGGTTATATGTAGAGCTTTTGGAAGTGATTGGTGGATTGATGTGGGACTGTTTGAAAGAAGGCAATGAGGGAGTGTTACAAACATAACAGTAAAAAGGGTAGAAGGGCTATCTTGTGGGCGATGAAGTGCATGTGCAATCTGGGTTGTTTAATGATGCATGGCCTGGAAAGGTGACTGTGGAGACTGCGGGTAGTCATTAAGGTCCCTCGATTATGGTCCTTATTTTATGCTAGATAAGTATTTGGGACAGAAAACTGTTTCTGTTTTTTTTTCTTTGTATGTTGTATACAATTGTCCATTATTTCCATTAGCATAGTAGAAAATGCTAATGAAATCTTATTGAGTCTAACTACTTTACTGAAAAATGTAAAGTCGATGGAGTCTATAAGCTTATTTTTGTTTGTTCTATTTTTTAACTGAAAGCTGGCTCCTAAAGGAGCCTTTTTTTGGTGGTTTTGGTTTTGAATTTATTTTGGTTTGTTTTTGCAGGAGAGGCCAGGATGTAAGGTGGGGGAAGTAATTAGGTAAGGGGCACCAACCACAGATATGGAGGGGCAGGTGGACAGGACAGGGGAAGATGTTGGGTGTGCGTTAAATCAAAGTAGGATGCAGTAGTTCTCATGCTCCTTGATTATAGTCTCGAAAGCACTTTGAAACTGCTCCCCCCTGCCGTGTGTTGCAGTATATACAGAGTACTGTTATCTTAGATATGGATCAACAGACTCTTTTATGGTTGGCAAGGTAGCTGGTGGGATTGTGTGTCCCACAGGAGTAGCCTGTATGGTGGCAGTATTGGTTGAGAAAGATGAGGTAGAGGAAGACAGCCTACTGCTTCCTGAAAAAGGAACAGCTTGCCGATTTCTGAAATCACTCTTTTGCCACTGGTGATTTCCCCTCTCCCCTCAAGCACTCTCTGGATCACCCTAACTATAGCCCGATCTCTATTATTCCTTTCCTAGACAAATGTCTGGAAAAGCTGGCCATCTCCATGACCATCAGTCTGGCTTCAGAGCTGCCAGAGGCATGGGAATTGCACTCCTGAATTCCTGTGAAGATCTGCTCTCCAACCTTGACTTCAGCACCCATTCTATCCTCATTCTCCTTGACCATTCTTCTTCTTTCGACATGGTCAATCACACCATCCTGATCAACCACCTTCATGAGATCCTCAGCATCACAGATCAGGTTGTGGAGCGGCTTACCTCTTTCCTGCTGGACCGACCCTCTCAGGTACAGGGTACTTTCTCTCCACCACCCCTCTATCCACATGTGGTGTTCCCCAGGGCTCTAACCTCCCTCCCTGGTTATTCAATCCCTGGATGGCCCTTCTGGCCCACCTAATCTCCACCTTCTGCTCTAACTTTCAGTGTTATGCAGATGACACTCAGCTCTCTTTCCGCCTCCCTATAGCCTCATCTCCTCTCTTGCAGATTCCAGATTATCTATCCACAGTTCAGGATTGGTGCGCCTCCAACTATCTCTGCCTTAATGCCAGTAAGACAGAGATCCTTATCATTGGGACCCCTGCTCCGGCTTTTCCTCTCTCACTCTGGCCGCCCTCCATGGGCCATCGTCCTTCACCTTCCTGTCAGACAGAAACCTTCTCAATGACATTTGTGATGTCATCTTTGATGTCCTGGGTGCTGTCCTGGGTGTCCTGGGTGTTAGTGTTAGCAGTGTACGGTTTTGGCACGAGTTATGGTTGCTTAGCTTACCATTACTAGGTATTTTGGTTTCACAATTAACCATAACGTCTCTTAAGGTTTTTCACTGAATTTCATAGGTTTTTATTAGATAGTACTGCTCCGAAATATGAAGGCAAATAATTTGTCATATGTGGCGACCTCAACCTCCATTTATTCGATCATGAAGTGGAAATAATGGAAGAACATGCCCTTGAACAACGAGCGCGCAGATGGGCTACAGAGTTACATAATAGGAACTTTGATCGCTGGGATGCAGTTAATAAAGAAACAAACAGACCAGTCCCGACATGGGCGCGCAGAAAAACTAAATCAATCATAGATTACATTTTCACCACGAAAGGAATATCCCAATCTCGAAATAAAGCAGTGAATATACATAGTAAATACAGCGATCACTATATCCTTAAGTGCAGGTGGGAAATGAACATAAGTGTGTGCCCAAGAATAAATATCCCCCAACACACAGTGACGACGAGAACGAACAGACTCAAGATCCCACAGAACAAACTAACAACGCTCACCGAAAGGTTTAAGACCTCAATGGTAGAGGATGCCAATAGAGTCAACTACAGATGGATATTCAAACAATTTCGATTAACAGAGAAACAGAAAGACCAGTCTCAACTCACACCCAAATACACATACAATAAAGCAATTGGCGAAAAAAAAACATGAAAGGAAAATGGCAATAAAGAGAGCTAAAACTGAATCACCACGTACGAAAAGGCGAATGATAAGCCTAGCCAAACAGAGTTTTAAAAACTAGCTAAAGAATGCAAAAATGATGCAAGACCAGAAAAATGCGAAAAGATGATGAACACACTCAAAAACCACAATACGAGACGTCTATGGGACTTTCTGAAACTGAACAAAAACATCAAAGAAGTAATGATAGTAGACGTCCCTGAAACTGCTTGGGTAACATATTTCACAGAGTTATACCAGGAAAGAACATCAGAAACCAATAATATCCTCTTACCAAGCGAAAAGAGCTGGAAAGTCGACTACAATATTGAAGAAATTACCAACACAATTAAGAAGTTAAATGCTTCAAGAGCCCCTGGACCAGATGTCATGTCAAACGCTACTCTTAAAAAGAATCCTGAAGCTTGGCCAATATTCTGTGGAGAAATCATCGCGCTCATTAACCGTACCAAAAAGCTACCGGATTCCTGGCAACTGGCGACATTGAATATACAAACAAGGCGATACTAAAGAACCAATGAATTACCAGCCATTGGCACTTTTGGATCCCCTAGGGAAAATATTCACCAATCTACTTCTCACGAAACTGAATATATGGTCGAAACAGGCAAATCATCTGGCAGTGAGACAGACCGGATTTGTCCATAATGTCGGTACGAACGTAAACCTGATAATCCTAAATATGTTGAAGCAGGAAACATTGAAGACAAAAACACAAATATATGCAGCATACGTTGATCTTCGTCTGGCTTACGACAGCGTCAACCGTGAACTACTATGGGCTAAACTGGAACAATGGGGATGCCCGAGCGATATACTTGAACACATTAAACTTCTATACACAAACACCAGAATCCAAGTAAGAATGACAGCAGATGAGTAGTAACAAAATTGATCAATACTTGGCATGGACTAAAACAGGGTTGGCCCTTGGCAGTCGCATTATTTAGTTTGTTTACATCCGACTTTGAGAAAGCTGTAAACGAACCAACGATAAACCCTCCAAAACTGAATGCCACGAAAGCGCCTTGCTTAATATAAGCAGATGATATCATTTTATTGGCCAAAACCCCGGGTGGCCTCCAAATGGCACTGAATAAAACGCAGGACTATATGGAACAAAATGGACTTTCAATAAACATAAAGAAAACCAAAACAATGCTGTTGACAGAGAGAAAGAAAAAAGGAGAAAATACATATCCATACTTCCTGAAAAAAGGAAAACTCACCCAGGTTACTACATACAAATACTTAGGAATCTGGATTAACCAATCAAAAACGGAAAGACCATGGACACAACAACTGAAATCAAAAACCAAAGCCTTAGCAAGAAAGGGTCTGATGATACATCGGAAATATGGTAAATTTTCACTTAGAGCAGTGCTGACATTTTACAAACAAAAGGTGACAGCGATTTTATCTTATGGTGCAGAAACAATGATTAATCTGGATCAAACTATATGGATAAAACTGGAGGCGATATTCTGGTGGAAAACATTAGGGCTACCGAAAGTAACACCAATGACCCGGATACGCTACGAATTGGGACTTCAATCTCTAAAATCAATAGTGGAATGGAAAACACTAGATCTGTTCAGGAAAGTCAACAGTGAAGAAACCATCTCGGCTCTGGAGATCCTGAGAAGATCAAAATATGAAGTCAATGACCTAGTATTAAACAAATGGAAAGAAGCAGCCAGGAGTCTATGTATGAAAAGAGATATCACATTATACACACTGATACGAATGCCCCAGATTGCAAAAAAAAAGCTGGCTCGACTAGATTGGATTGAGACTCAAGAGCACAAAGACTGATACAAAATGAATTTAAAATGCGAAGGTGAAGCAAGAGCACTTAACCAATTACCACATTACCTCAACCTGTATCCGGACAGAAGAATCCGAGATAGGTTTTTAAGATTGAGATTGAATCTCCTTCCTAACAGAGAATTACTAGGAAACTGGACCTAAAAGAAAGCTGATAACAAAGACTGCAGATTTTGTCGAATGGCCGGGAAGAGTGAAACGATATATCACAGCCTAATGGAATGGGCGGCTCTTAACGAAAAACGCCTGATATATGGTGGCAAATACCAAAGTGCGACCTTAGAATTGACCCCGAAAGAAAGATGGAGCCAAATCCTGATGGGAAACAATAGGAAAATGGTTGCTACCATCATACATTTTTGGGAGGACATCACAACCGAGAAAGAAATCGAACAGGGATGAAGGAAAAAACTAAACGATGAACTAATTGAAGAAACATAAATGTATTTTAGTAGAATCCAAATGTAAGGTTTAAGATACAAACCAAACACATTAAAAAAAACAAAAACAAATGAGTTCAACTTAACCATAACGTCCACAGGGCAGGCAGAGAAGGAGAGGGGGAAATACATTACAGCATTACAACATAATATTTAAAAGCAGAAGGGGAAGGGGGGGGGGAAGAAACCAACTAAGCTGTGTGAGTAATTCAAAATGTGCAGTGCAGAAAGGAAGAGGGAAGAGGGGGAAGTGCTGTGGTGTCCGAGCCTGTGGGTTAGCCATGGACGAAGTGCTAATGGCCTGGGCCGCGGGAGGTGTTAGTGCTCTGGAAGGACATGAGCTGGGAATATTGGTGTGGGAGGTCAAGGCCCCGAAATGCATAAGGGCTAAGGACACTAATTCAGCAACTGTGAGATTAGCAGAGGAGATAAGGCAGGAAGGAGGAGGAAAAGAGGAAAGTCTTGTGGAACTTGCAAAATTTGAGAAGATCCTACTCAAGGTACAGGGAGAGGCAGAGGCTATTCCAGAGGAGGGAGCCCACAGAGGAATGTGAACGACCCCCCCGCCCTCTGTTTAGCAAAACGCTTCACACAGAGAGTTGGTGCCAGAGGAGCAAAGAGGTCTAGAGGTGAGTATTTAGTGAGACGAGGTTGAAGATAGTGAGGTCCCCGGGCACCGGCAGCCTTGTGGATGATGCAGAGGGATTTGAATTCATTCAAGTCAGCAACCGGGAGCCAGGGAAGACTTTTTAGTGCAGGAGAGATGTGGTCCCTGGGCTTAAGGCAAATTATTGTCTTGCTGCCCTATTAAGCTGGAGGGGTCGCAGAGAGAGAAGGAAGGTACAGGAGGAGGCTGTTACAGTAGTCAAGTTTAGAGAGAACAGGGGCTTGAGTTACATTGAGCCTGTGAGGGAAAGAGAGAAAAGGTAGAATTCCTTTGAGAGGGAAGAGCTGATAGTTGGACTTCTTGGCAATGTCCTGAGTGTAAAATAGGAAGGAGAGGGAGGAGTCAAATATGACTCCAAGGTTTCTGGTTTCTGACTTCCAGCTTCAGTTGAAGGCACAGTGGGAGAGACCAATGAGGAAGTTCAGAGTGTAGGTAAGAAGGAGGGAGCCAGGGTTCCAATGGAAAGGATCTCAGTTGTACAGGCATTGAGGCAGAGATCAGTGGAGGTGCACCAGGACTGGATGGCAGATAGGCAGTCAGGGATGAAGGAGGGTGCAAGAGGGCCAGCAGCGAGTCTGAAGAAGAGCTGTGGGTCATCTGCATAAAACTGGAAGTTGGAGATGAAGGAGGAGGTGAGGCGTGCAAGGAGAGCAGGATAGGTGTTAAAGAGCCATGGGGAAGAGTATGGAGACATGAGTGACACCACAAGAGGAGATAGAAGTAGGAGTGGAAAAGGGGCACGGGATGACTTTCGAAGAGTGGTTTGCAAGGAAAGAGGACAGCCAATCCAGTGCCCATTCCAAGATACCAAGTGTATCATGGAGCCTTTGCTTGAGGATGGAAAGGTTAACTGTGTCAAATGTAGAGGAGAGATTGAGAAGCATAAGCTGGGGAGTTGGAGTCAAGCGATGCAAGCAATTCTTCACTGGTGTTCATTAGAGCTGTTTCCGTGCATCTGGATGCTCTAAATCAGTCCCATCTTCCAGGTATACTCAACCTGGAAGCCCAAGCACAATATATTCATCTTCACAAATCTACATACCGCCTGACCTCACTCAGATGGTGTAAGTACACACATTCTTGCATTAGCGAACAGCCCCCCCGGGAGCATTAGGTGCTGCAGGGTTTCAGTGCTGCCACATGTCCATGTGCTCTCACCATCGTGTACACTCTGTAATTTCAGGTTGTTCTCACTGCCACACTGCATTCGGCAAACCTCTTCCTAGTACCAAGGTCTCTTCACACCTCAATCTGCTCTGGGTCACCTCAGACTTCCATCAAGCACTCCTGACCTATGCTTACGTCATTGCCTCACTCTACTCACCCCTTTCTTCGCTCAATTGGCTGCTACCTGGCCAAAGTGACCCCTGCAACGCCTTCCTGTATGAGCCTGTATTTATCGGAATACTCCTGTGACCAATGCTGATTACTGTACCATGTCTATGTGCCTGTGATAGTGACAGTTGCACCCTTCCTATGAGCTAATAATTTTGAATGTGCACCCTGCTTATGGCCTAATAGTTTTGATTGTGCACCCTGCTTATGGCCTAATAATTTTGATGTGGCACCCTGCCTATGTGCCTGTGATAGTGACTGCTGCACCCTGCCTATGTACTAATAATTTTGATTGCACACCCTGCCTATGCGCTAATAATTTTGATTGTGAATCCTGCTTATGGCCTAATAATTTTGATCGTGCACCCTGCCTATGTGGTAATACATTTGATTGTGCACCCTGCTTATGGCCTAATAATTTTGATTGTGGCACCCTGCCTATGTGCCTGTGATAGTGACTGCTGCACCCTGCCTATGTGCTAACAATTTGGAATGTGGCACCCTGCCTATGTGCTAATAACTTAACTTTGATTGTGGCACCCTGCCTTTGTGCCTGTGACAGTGACTACTGCACCGTGCCTATGTGCTAATAGTTTTGATCGTGGCACCCTGCCTATGTGCCCGTAATATTGACTGATGCACCCTGCCCAGTGACTCCAAGTATCACCTCTAAACTCAAAGCCCAAGTTTCCTTGGTTTACAGCCTGCCCTTGCTTTCACAGCTAGGCTTTCCCACAAACAAATCCCCCTAAAGTTATCTAGCATAAATACATCATACCAATATCCCCAGACACTTTTTTAGCACGACCGGAGCTTCCCCCACTCATCCCCAGTAGCACCTCGACCTAGCTATGGCCCACATACTACCCAACTCGAAAAACATCCCACCTACATTTTTCCTACCTTCCCTTCTCAGCTTCCAGACATTCAGATCGATTACACAATGACTAATGCACAAACCACATGCCCCAGGCCCACCGCTAGCAGGAACCTATTAATAGTCTCATGCACAGCTCAGCTGAACACTGCCAATGAACACAATGCATGTACACCCCCCCACCCACAACACCAACCACACCCCCCTCGACTCTAGCTCCACCAGCAAAAAATACCACGTCACACTACCAAAACTAGCCAAGACACAATTGAACACCCTGCCAATCCCCATTCAATTTGCCATCTTAAACGTACGCTCGATCGCTGCACACGCCCCTTAGATCTGTGATCTACTTTCAAACTTAGATCTTGATGCCCTTGCTATCACAGAGATCTTGATGCCCTTGCTATCACAGAATCTTGGCTGCATGAAGCAGTGGGCCTGCTATCTCCGTAGCCCTCTCACCTGGATACACTCTACTTCAACAGGACATATTACTCTTTGAAGGAGGGGGAGTGGCTCTCATATTTAAGGACTCCCTATCGATCAGACAGATCGACTCCCCAATAGGAGGCAATGTGGATGCACTCACCGTGAAACTCTCCCTCTCACCAAACTGCACGATTGCCATCCACGTCATCTACCGGCCGCCCGGCCCACTACTTGACTTTCAGGATAACCTTCTCCATCTATTAGGCAGCAACCTAAAAAACACCACTAAATCCCTACTATTTGGTGACCTTAACCTTGGTCTCAATGACCCCAAGGACAAACAAGCAAAATCTCTGGCCAAAGCGCTTCAGACCAAGGATTTGAACAACAAATCTCTAACCCAACTCATTCCAAAGGGCGCACTCTAGACTGGGTAGCGGACCATAACTGCTACGCTGGCATGAGCTCTAACAGCCTGTGTCCTTGGACGGACCACATCCTTATCCACTTCTCCATTCACAACACTTTTAAAACCAGCACACCCATCACACAACTCGCCACCTGCCTTAGCTAAAAGCACGCACAAACTAACAAAAAACAATCTCTTTCCACTCCTAGAGAACTCTGCCCTCAAGCCCCTTTTCTCCAAGGACCCCACTGCCATAGCAGAACTTTACAGCCAGGTAATCAAAGAAGCAATCAAATCTATTGCCGCTCTGGAAGAAAATGAAGAGAAAAATACACTCCAACTCTTGGTTCACTACTGAACTCAAAGAACTACGCTCCCTCAAATGCATAGCGCCCAATAACTGGCAATCTAACCCACAGGACATCACCTTACTGGCCTACAAGAAATGTACCGCCCAGTATAAAAAAGACATTACAGAAGCGAAATCTGCTTCTTACAACACCAGAATGTCCAATGCCAAATCTGAATCGAAAGAGCTATTTGCCATGTTTAAGGAACTAGCCACACCAGAAACTAGCACGCAAGACATTGTAAAAGATGAATCCTGGTTTTCAAGAATCCAGTCAGTTATGCTCAATAAAATGGATGGAACTGTTACAGAGCAAAATCAAATCCCACCTCGCTGCCCTGCCCAAATCTGATCTGCCCACCCCACCATCAGAAAACCCTTAAATCACATCATGAAAAAACATTCTTCACCTTCAGAGATGTGTCGGAATCAGAAGTACTAGCCATCTTGAAAAAAATAAAACCATCCAACTGTAAGGGTGATGTCTGCCCAGCCAATCTCATCAAAGAGTGCGCAGACATACTAGCACCCTTCCTGACAGCATTTGGTAATGCCTCTTTCTCTTCCAGCATGGTCCCTTCATGCCTGAAGGAGGCCTGGGTTCGCCCTCTGCTGAACAAACCAACCTTAGACCTGTGCTTCGCCAAACAACTACAGACCCATTACCACCATGCCCTTTCTGCTGAAAATCCTGAACAAAGCCGCATGCAATCAAATTCAACTCTTCCTAGAATCGAACAACATCCTAGGTAAGAGGCAATCAGGTTTCTGCCCAGGTCTCAGGTATGAAACTGCTCTATTTGACCTAAAGAACCAACTAGGTGAAATAATGTATGAAGGCAAACCAGCACTTCTACTCCTCCTCGACTTGTCGACAGTGTTTGATCTGGTGGACCACTCAACGCTCTGCAGACAACTCATCAACGCAGCCCAATTCTCCCAAGAAGCCACTACCTGGGTTACCTCATTCCTTGAAGGGAGAGCCATGAAGGTATTTTCAGAGCAGGCTTGTGCAGCTCCTACCACCATAAATCGCAGTGTCCCACAGTGCTCCTGTACTTCCCTTACACTATATAATCTCTTTACCCTACCACTCTTCAACGATCTGGATAATCTCGGCACAGCTTAAACAAACTATGCCGATGAAACCCAAGTTCTCCTTCCACTAACTGGCTCATATGAAACAGACGCAGAAACTCTCTGCAAAATGTACGCCACCATCCAAGCTTGGATGGTAACCAACGGATTTTCCCTCAATGGGGACAAAACCAAGCTCCTAGTAGGCCCCAAGGAAATCCTCAACAAGCTCGACAAACAATACAACTCCTTTGTCATTGACGACTCCCAAATTCATGTCTCAGCAGCAGTCACAACCCTTGGGGTATACATTGATTCCACGCTTTCAATGACACGCCAAGTCAGCGCCATTGCATCCTCAGCATCTTTCCCTGCTAAACTAATAAACGCAGTTAAACCTTACTTATCTGACACAAACTGCCTCTCCATAGCCAGAGCCACAGTTGGAGCCAAATTAGACTATTGTAACTTCTTATTTGCCGGCACCTCTTCC
Organism: Ambystoma mexicanum; assembly: GCF_040938575.1. NCBI lineage: Eukaryota > Metazoa > Chordata > Amphibia > Caudata > Ambystomatidae > Ambystoma > Ambystoma mexicanum. The sequence continues at coordinate 1,013,485,430 of NC_090928.1, forward strand.
AAAAATCTGAAACACATTCAAGTCATTCAAAATAATGTGCTAAGAGCTGCACTCAGCATTCCGAAGAGAAAGCACATTGCCAGGGCCAGACAAAATGCTCACCTACTGGACAATAGTCTTCTCATGATTCACAATATGTCCATCCTGTAGCTTGGGCTTTTCAATATTCATAAGAGTTTCCTCCTGGACCTTGGATTTCTCAATATTCACAACAGGGGCCTATTAGACATTAGGTTTTTCAGGATTAACAATGGCTCCCACCTGTACATCAGCTTTCCAGGATCCCTGGACCTTGTGTTTCTCAGGATACTGTGATGAATCCAATTGAGTGAACACAGAATCCCCAGTGGTAACCTCCTCCCATGTACCCAGGGGACAGCAGCCACTACCTGATCCTGACCCCGAGTGCGGCTATATGAGGGAGGACCACATGGGAGGAGACAACTACCGGGGAGATGTCATGGCTACATTTGATGAGGTGCAGTATCCTCCATTTGTCTCTGCGGAAAACACCCTGATACACAATGCCTTAATGGCCTGTTGCCATGTATCTATTTCAGTTCTAATTCCCCTTCATATAGAACTGATCTATCATTTGGAATCATTGAGAGAGATCCTTCAAGTGATATGCCTCAGGTGACATCAATGGACTCTGATTACTACAACCATCTAAGTACTGAGATGAGTAGGATGAAGGAATTGATGCAGGGCAACAGGGGCATCAAGCTCAATGAGCGTGCTAGTTGCTTGGTGAAAGCACCTGTGCTCGGGACATTTAAAAATGGCAATCAAACTATGACAGTTGTTTCAGGAGCAGGCGTTGCATCTCACGCAGAGGTTTGTGTATTCTGGAGGCATGAGTCGGTGTGGCAGAGCAAAGGGGCTCGCCAACTGAGAAGGAAAGTAATGTTGTCTGAGCAGGACGTGCCCTGGAGATGCCAGCAGCCGCAAGAGGACTCCTGTGCATTCGCAGCTTGAAGAATCAGCATTATCCTTAACGGTACCTGAAGGAAAGCAGGCATACAGGACTGGAGCCACGAGAGAAGCCTGAGAGACGTTAGAGCAGACCAGAGTGGGAAGCAAGCAGCAAAGCTATGCCACATAAGCGTGAACAGGACCAAAGATGCTACACTGAGCCGGTGAGTCAGTCCAAGCATGGTGGGGGCCCCAGGGAGTTTTGTTGACCATGCCAATGACAATTTAAAGCTGCAGAGACAGAAACAATAAGAAAATTGTTTGCAAGTCAAAAGAGCAGAGTACACATCTGCACCCCATTGACATGCAGATATGGGAAAAGCTTAAATGAACATAAACAGGTGGATATACCAAACCAAGGAAGGTATATGTGGTTTTGGATGTAAAGAGGAACTTTAATATGTAAACATGGCAAGAGTATACCAGTCAGTTGAAAGAACAAGACGACAAGTCCTGGCAAGAAAAGTATACCAGACAGTTGAAAGTACAAGAGAAGACCTGGCAAGAGTATACCAGGCAACTGAAAGTAGAAGATGAGAAGTCCTGGCAAGAGAAGTATACCAGGCAGCTGAAAGGACGAGATAAGACCTGGCAAGAGTATACCAGGCAGTTGAATGTACAAGAGGAAAAGTCCTGGCAGGGGAATACACCAGGCAGTTGGAAGTATAAGAAAAATCCTGATAGGAGAGTACACCAGGCAGTTGCGAGTGGATAAGAAGTCCTGGCAGGGTAACATGTAGTTGGAATTGCATGATGGATAATATACCAGGCAAATTGCAAACCTGCAAGGAATGTCATGAAACGACAGTGTTTTTTTTAACAAAGAAAGAACTTGTGTTAAAGAAGGCTAAAGAGCATTTAACCTAACATGATTATTGTGGGCCAAGAAATACAAAAAGGACATTGTCATCCCATTGAAAAGTCCAGGAGAAGGGAATCTCTGTCTGGAACCAAGGTCTTTTCATCTTGGAGAACATTTAAGTTGGAGCTATTCCATTTCCCTTCCCACTTTATTATTTTGTTTGTAGGGTGAGGGTCAGGATAGAATGTTTGGACACAAGGACAGCTTTTGATTTCTTACATCCTGACAAAGACAGATCCTTAGTGGTTGATTTTAGGTACGGAAACTCCTCTTTAGAGCAGGGTCAGAGAGGAAACCATTTAAGTTAATAAATGTCTTTCACCATAAACATGACAACTTTGTGTCTGGCTTTCATTTCTGACACCTCACAATACATCATATATTTATAATTTATTTATATATATATTTTTATAACACATTTAATAGTGTGGTTTCTAAGTGCAGATCGAGATTTGAACCTGTGTTGCATTGTGCCATCTTGCTTCCAATACAAATGCATTCCCATGAACTATCCCCCCTCAGGAAGACTTCACACCAAGAAACAGTGGGCCTCATTACACGGATGGCGGTAATGGATTACCAGCACCGGTAAGGGCACCAGTGCTGGTAATCCCTTACCACCCTACTATGAGGTCCCTCAGTGGGTCCCGTCCTTAACGTGTGGTCAGACCACACATTAAGGACGGGACCCGCTGAGGGACTTCAGAGCAAATAATGGTACCGCTAATTGCGGTACCGTTATTTGCTCCTTCCCCATTCCCATTGAGCCTTAAGGGGGCTCAAATGGGAATGGGGAAGGGCCATGGTGAATGGGGCATTACCGCCCCCACCAACCTTGGAATGGGGCGGTAATCCCGCCATTCACCATGCCGGACTCTGGCGGCAACCATGGCGCTACTAGCGCCATGGTTACCGCCATCCGTGTAATGAGGCCCAGTGTGTTTCTGTGTGTTTCTTTGTGTATGCATCTCTGTGTGTTTCTTTGTGTATGCATGTCTGTGTTTGTGTGTGTGTGTGCATGCACATTTATGGGTGTATGCATGTTACTGTGTGTGTGTGTGTGTGTGTGGCACACTACGTTTGTTGTGCTGTTGCTGCAGGTCTGCATCATTATTTGTTTGGGGTGCCTAGCAATTGCATGTTTTGTTATATCCCTGCACTGAGCTACATTATCTATGCCATTCCTGGTTTTGAAGTGCTACGCTGAGTTTGGTTTGGTTTGCTACACTGTGTTATGTTATGTCATGCCATGCTTGTTTTGCTTTAAATGTTTAATTTTCAAGCACCTTTTGAAGATGACATAAAACAGCTGGTAGCAGCCCCCTAAACAAGCAAATACATAAACAAACAAAAAACAAAATACATAAATAACCAGAAGGGTAGACTAGGAATTCTAATTGGTTAACTAGTTCATAAGCCCCTGTTTTGACCTAACTTTCAAATGAATCCCTCTATTAACAGGTTACAGTAACTGTAGCCCAGGGTGAGAAGGCTAGTCTAAAGCGGGCTTATGAAAATTAACTCCCATAAGTGTCCAGCTTCAGGCCAAGAGGATTTGTGCTTCACACACCAATGTAACCATTACATTAAAGGCCCTAGCTGGACTCAGGAACATCCAGGAAGGCTGGATTGGGGCTTCTGCTCCCAAGAAGCCATGGTTGAGATCCCACCCCGAGTAATATGCACCCATATTTCTTTCCAGATTTCCCATATATAGAACCTGGTCTTCTGTTGCCATGCTCAGGGGAGTGAATAGAGGGGCTATGGATGCTGTGTTTTCATGGGCATGGTTTCTACATGCCTTGACTCACCATGACACTGTGGAAGGCTCAGAGGTCTGACCACGGCTAAGCCATAGATAGGCTTGGTGTTCTTAAGCACTTTACACATAGCCTGCGGTTTTGGTAACCATGAAATAAACAAATGAGGAAACCAAAACATGTGATATTTTTGCTCGCCTTTCAGGGATCTGTTGCAAACTTGGCGAATTGGGATTTCTGTTTTACAACCTAAGCCAAATGTTCTTGGGAGCCCTAGGGAAGTAAGTAGAAGGATGTGGCCGCCTGTGTTTTTTTGGGCAATGCTTCAACATGCCCCAGCTCAACATGCAGTGAGTAGATAGCAGACATACCCCCTGGCGCAGCAATCACCTCTCCTACAGCCAGCTCTCCTTTCAGCGCTGTCCCACAATACATTTGGTCCAATTGTACACATAGCTCTTCCACCTTTTCCTTCTCATGCCTTACTGAGCACCTTATCTATCCCTCGCCCTCATCCCAACTATGTACTTTGACTTTGCTCCACCCTACAACTACTGAATTTTTGTCATACTCCTCCTTTGCGTCTTTGATGGGTAAAATCGCTTCAATGCCATGAACTATGACCGTAGATACTAAACAAATGTACTATAACATAACACAACATGAATGACACAGCCTGGCAGAACGGCGACCAGAGGACATTGAGCGCACTCCAATGTTGCAACTAATCCGCTCACATGCAATATGTGACAACATGCAGGGAGCCTTAAGGAGGGTGGTATCTGCCATGGATAGATAATGTAGAGAAATTACAGATCAAACTGCTGTCATCATTGTGGGAAGAGGCTATGGGATTCAGTGGAGCCCATGTCTGAAAGCTATGAGGCCATGATGTGGGCTGTACACTTCCAGCTCCATCATATACATTAGAGGACTCAGCCAGCCCCAACTTGGCCACCGCCACAGAGGGAACCAGTGACCAACTGCCCACAAAAGAATATGAGGTTCTCCCCACTTGCCAAGCATGGGTGTTGGGTATGAGAGTGGTGGTAGTGCACAGGTGTAAGAGATGAGGCTGATATGAGGGAATGAGGGTGGGAGGGGATGGGGATGGTGGTGGGTGGGCATCAGTGTTATGGATAAGGGTGGTTGCAGGCTCCAGGAGAGGTTTGTGGTGGAAGTGCATGGGTGATGAGAATGATGGGGCTGGGGAGCTTATTGTTGGGGATTGGGGTGGTGGTGAAAGGGTATAGGTGTTGGAGATTATGTGTTTGGCAGGCAGGAGTATATTGCTGTAAAAATAACACAGGCAAAAGAAAACATTCCAATGATAGGTTTGGTTTGCAGTTGATGTGATGGTATTGAGAAGTAACAGTCTCTTAAAATGTGCATACATATTTAGTGAAAAATAGTTGTGTGAATTTATGATTGATGAGGCATCCTTTTCTTCCATCAGCACAACCAAGCCACCTTGGTATGTGGTCCCCTGCATCACCTTCATTGTGAGAGACCATGGAGTTATATCCTCCTCTTGCATATGTTGTACAACACTGCCCACACTGCACACGGACAGCTGAAGAACAGACAATTGCTTAATTATCTTTTAGATATGGGAGTTGGGTTGAGTCCTAACAGATCACAATGAAAAGAAAAATGTTCAACATTTGAAGACAGAAAGGAAGGTTAATGAACCATCAAAATTCAAGATTTAATTGAAAGAAATATGCTGATGTTTAATTCTCTATAGCACAGAGAAAGTCCCTCAAGCGTTGCATGCCAGATAGGGAAGACACCGTTAGATATAATTCTAAATCATCCGTATACTCATGAATGGAAATGCTAGTCCCATCAAACTGATCTCACAACAGCTCCATGTGGAAGTTAAGTGGCATGGGTGACAATAGCAATCCTTGGGGCACATCACACTGTGTGGGAATTGGTCTTAACTTTATGAAACCCAACTGTATGAATTCTGAACATCCATCAGTAACAACAAAAACCCTTTCACAAATTGAACGTGCTTTGCTACGTGGGAAGATACAATTTGTAGTAGTGCCCCATGGTCAATTATGTTGAAAGACACCAAGTGACATAGAAGGACTAAAAGTCAGGTGCTGTCAACTTGCAGCCGTCAACCTCCAGCATATTCTAAAGTTCATTTAATGTAAATGAAAGATGCGTCTACTAAATACACTGTATTGTGCATGGCTTTTTCATCTATATCATTTAATAATAACAAAACTACAAAGAAGCAAATGTTTGTCCTTTTTGCAGACATGCTACATAAATGGTCCAACAGTATATTTCAATATGTGTAAGAAAGCACCAAATTAAATTAAAATGTGCTGTCTCAATATTTGGTTAGGTTCATAACAAAAAATATGGTGACAAACAGATCTATGTCCAAACTGATCATAACTCCAGACAGAAGGGGGAAACCTCCCATTGTCAAATTGGAAAACACATTGAACCAAGCAGAATAAATGGGAGGATAATCATGTCAGTATCTGAGGAGAACACATCACGCACATTCAATGAAAATAATAGAATCAACAATGCACGTTCCAATACCAGCAAACTGTTTAAAATCTTAGCAGACATTCAGGACACTCCAACCACAAACCATGATTTATTAAAAGACAGGACATCCACAATGCTTTCTTTGCTAAGATTGCAGGGCATAGACAGACCATCAGTAACATCCAGTCAACATCAGAGGGATGTAACATCCAAGCAAATGTTCCCCAGGACCTAACAACATACCTATTTTTATTTCTCTCATTATTCAAAGGAACAAGTCTCCCAGGTCATACACGACATGAAACTTACCTCATGCCTCAGTGACTGCTGTCCAGCAAATGTCTTTAAAGACTCCCTGGAGATACTAGCCCCTTGGATAACTAAACTCATAAACATATCTTTTGATGAAGGTGTAGTCCCGTCCTCCCTCAAGGAGGCCTGGATTACACCCCTACTAAAAAAGGCTAACACAGATCCCCGCCTTACTGGTAAATACCAACCTATTACTAATGTGCCATTTGTCCTTAAGATTATGCCCAAACTAGAATACTTACAGCTATAGAAGCACATCGAAGACCACCATATCTTAGGTGCCCGGCAATCGGGTTTTAGAGCTCAGCACGGGACTGAAACTGCCATGCTCGAGCTTAAATCCACCTTGGCGGGCATAGCGGACCGACGTCATCCTGCCTTACTGATGCCCCTTGATCTCTTTGCAGCCTTTGACCTGGTCGATCATTCTCTTCTAGTGACAAGGCTTGGGAGATTGCACATTGCTCCCACCAGGCATCTCAATGGCTGTCATAATTTCTTGGCCCTTGGACTGCCCGGGTAGCAGTTGGTAAAGAAAGCTCTCTACCCATTCCCCAAACATGTTGCATCCCTCAGGGCTCCTGCCTGTCGCTGCCCTTGTTCAACGTATACATCAGACCTCTGCTTGACTTGTCGGACGCCCTGGTTGTACAGTATACAAATTATGCGGATGACACCCAGGTCGTCCTTGAATTAAGCAGGAAATATGAACAGGATTTGGCTGCCAAAAATAAAATGTATTATGCAGTCCAAGCATTGAAAGCCAAACAACTCGCTTGCCTTGAACTGTGACAAGACTGAGCTCTTGATTGTGGCCTCCCGAATCCATCTAAACAGACTGTCCACAGTCTACACCAATGTATGCATTGTGGGTAACATCATCAACGTGTCTAAGAAAGTTAACACATTAGAGGTTGTTTTTTTATGATGTGTTGACCAAGGGACTGCATGTTTCCTATATTCGATCCTCCTGTGGTCTCATCTTCAAGCTTCTTAATTACATCCACCCATTCCTCACTATCAAGAACTCCACACTGCTGCCCTCTGCGCTAATAAACTTCAGACTGGACTATTGCAACACTCTTCTAGCTGGAACATAGCGCTCGAACATGCAAGCACTCCAGGTTGCACAGAATACCACAGTCCAGGTATTATTCATGGCATGTCTAAATGTGCTCATGTGTTTGATGCGTGTAGGAGGTTATACTGGCTGTCTGTACAACATAGGCTCAAGCACATGATCCTGACATTGTCATTCAAATGCCATACCAATGCCTGGACCACATACCTAAAGGATCAAGTGAAGACACCAACATCAGGGAGACAGCTCTGCTCTTCTGCCTTCCCCACCTTTGTCCAGCGGAGATACAAGCTGGTGCATTTTGGTGGGGACATCATTTGATGTCCAGGCTCCTCTTCATTGGAACTCACTCCCTGGGCTTATACGCCTGACTGGGAATCTGGCATTATTAAAGAAGCAGATTAAAATGTATCTGTTCAACCTCAACCCAAGTTAAATCCTGTACTCTCCATCTTCCTGCCTGATTCCCCTACCTGACAAACGAATTTTGTTGTCTCTCTCATGCCTGTCTGTTCTTCATATGCGCTCTGAGGCCTATGTGCATGTGGTGCGTGATAAATATTAAAATAAATAAATAAATAAAAAACAAATCTTCATCAAATGATGTTGAATGGATGGAGTGGATTTATTATTTAAGGACAAACACATATGAAAGAAAAGGAGACTTCTTGGGAAATCTGCAGATGAAGAGAGCTTATCTGACAGGAACAATGCTGATTTGTGGTTGTACTTTGGATGTAGATAATGGATTCGCTCTTAAGAGAATCTTTTCAAGAAGGGCCCTGATGCAGAAACCGTACCCAATACAGAAACAGATGACCTTAGAGGAATTCGGAAAGCAGGGTCCAACAGGGAGGAGAGCTCACACAGTGGAACTGGCTGGAGGTGTTGACATTCCTGACATTCCTACCTGCCCTTTGCCATTAAACGAGAAACTAAAACTAAAAACAGTATACATCTGTACATTCAAATACGTGTTCCAAAAAGTAGTTAAACCCCTGATGTGAACTAAACGTTTTTAAGGGGAATTATTTCCAGCTATTCCACTGAATGGGGAATGGGCTGTAAGGGAAACCTTGAGGGGTTATATTTAAAATAACTTGCTCCAGAATGTATGAGTGCAGGACACATAAACTCCTCCGACAGTAACCAAATACATTAATTCTGTGGTTTCACTGGAACAATTGATGCCCAATGTTGACACATGCTGCACAAAGTGTTTCATACATGTTCATACATTGTTAGATGTCTTGAACTGTCAAGACCATAGTTTACATATAAACAAATTCCTTAATAGAGCTATACCTCATAAAGTGGAATATGAAGGAGGTTCATGTGTCAACTTTAGTTCCCAAAAACGAATGTCAATTTAAATAATTCATGCCAATTTTCCCACAACATTGTGCAGAAAGGAAAGATCTCTGCCTTCACCAGACTTCAAATGATGAGTAAAAATGAAGTGTTCATTCCTTTGCTACCTCACATTTATATTTGAAGGTTTGTGCAATTCTTTAAATTAACCAATAGTGTGTCTCACCAAAGTAAAAGCTTCTATCCTAAAACAAATCTGTGGCCAAACTAGCAAAGCATACTAAACTGTGTATGCCATATACATGCCCAAACTAGAACCCTGCAAATACCTACTTACAGCATAGAATAACCATAGGAATGGGAAATATCTGTCTGACTCTGATATTTATGTTTGATGACAACACTTGTCAATGGTGTGAGAGGAAACTGAGTGAAAAGTATATCTAAAAATGGTTTGCTTATGCCAATAGGTATCAATGGTGTTAGGGAAAATTACCTGAAATATATATTTCTGATGAGTACATTTCTGATGAGAATATTGACATGTTTTCCCTTTAAATGTAATGCTGACACGTGGTAATAATGTGTTTATTTTAAAGAAGGGTGAATAGTTTGTCAAGAATAGTTATTAACATTTATTTTTATACAAATAGATGTTTGTGTGCATTCATAATCTAAATATTAGTGAGAAAATAGGAGACATGTTGTGTCCTTTGTTCTCTGTATTCAAGCTGCCTGTGTTTGGAAGGAATATTGTGGATGATTAAAGTACCACCTTTAATTTTGAGTAAATTTGAGTTAAATAAAACAAACCAGCCCATTTTCATGTAGAACACGTAGCTTTTGAATTGCAAACATGGAATCACATTTTCAAACACGACACAGCACTTGCAGCTCTATAGTAATAGCACTAAATCCTACACAGGCAGGCAATACCAGCTCTTCCCTCATGTCCCTCCTGATCTGTCCTTTCTGGTGGCACATGCTGAAATGTCAGTGCTTGCTGCCTTCAGCTTAAATAATGAGGAGAAGTCCTCCACTGACAAGAGTCACAGAAGTCATTCATTAATTGATAATATTTTAATTTCAGCGATTCATTAAGACAAGTAAAATCACTCTGAAACATTTGTATATGTCCTTTCAGGTGATTTATTTCTGTACACTGGAGTCTTTCTTATTTAGAATATAACATTTAAGAGTGTTTTTTACTTCAATAAAACCACTCAGCCCCATACATATATCAATCTCCTGATCCACATAGTCTGGAGGATTTATATATCCAAATGTCTAAAATTATGTTGCAGATTATATTTGAATACAACACCATAAAAATCGTAATTTATGAGAAAATTGTGGTTCATGTCATCTTTAAGAAGAGTGTGTGGGGGCAGTCATATAGTAAAATATAAGGCAGCTTTCTCAAAATCATTACTGACCTCAAACATTATCTTACTGGAAATGCAAAAGAGATGTTCAGCAGAACCACTTGCAAATTCACTCCTGGGAGATATTGCTTATTTGTTCATTTCCCACATATAAGTCTGCACTGAATATTTTCTTTTTAATTTTCAATTCAAAATTAAATTGGAGTATGTGTCACTAAGAACAAATACAGTGTTCTTTCCTTCTTTTTAATCAAGTCTTCTTTCCTTGATACTGATCCTGACAATTTTGCAATATACCCAAATTGGATTCCTTTGATTGGCTCAGATTTTTGAATTTGCAAGCAACATTCAGCAGTCAACAGTTTTACATGAGCTATGTCCAATTGCATTCCTTCATATGCCCATCACCAGATCCCACTTAACACTAGAAGGGATTTTAGGAATACATAGAATAGTACTCAACTGGTTCTCCCTGTACCCATAAGCTCCAGCACAATTCCCAAAGGTGGAGCTTTTCCCATCCTCTCGAGTATCTGCACCACATGGTGCATCCTATGGCTCCATGTTATTGCCACTGCTGGTACGTGGCATGAACCTCTGGGTTCTTCAGTACATGGACAACACCCAGCTTTATGTAAAGATCATAATGGAAAAAGACACCATCAGAATTTCGGAAAACCTTGTTAAAATTGAAGATTGGATGCCTGTGCATTACCTGAAACCTCAGAAAATGTAAGTTCTTTTGATGTCTAATGAGATACGGCTTATGGCCGCGGGGATAAACATGTGTACAACAGTGATTATGTTCATGCACAGGGCTTAGGGCCAAATGAAGAAAATGGGAACATGGGAAAGTGTCAGTGAAGGGGAGAGATTGGTTTTTGAGTTAGAGATTTCAGTGAGGGAAGGAGTCGTCAGTGGTTCCTGCAGAGAGCTTTGCCCCACTTGAAAGGAGGGCTTGAGCGGCCGAAGTTAGGGTGAGTGCAATTCAAACCCTACAACATTGGATGACAGCCCTCTCAAAGGTTGGCATTGCTTCAACTCTACTTACATATGCCAAATTCTTGGGTTTTGTACTTGACACCAGACTTTACTTAGATCTTCACAACAAACACGTGATAAAAGAGGATTAGTTCAAACCGAGGCTGATCAAAAACGTTTAATAAACTCATTCCATAGTCATACTCAGGTACTGTGGTAGACACAGTCGTCTGGAGAAGTTGTCTAGCATTGATAAAGGACATCCAGAATGCCACTGACCATCTGATATCAGACAATTGTCATTTCAACCACACCACTCCTGTTTACATTGTGCTACTTTGACCCCCTATTGAAAAGTAATGTGTCTTCAAAACAGCCTAAAAAATATACAAAGATCTGTACTTACAATCCAGATAAAACCGGCTGAGAAGCGTATGAACTCCTGAGTCAGCGAGGAGCTAAGGAGAAAAGACACACTTTTTCTAAAAGAAGCAACATTCAACAAGGATAAAATTTATTATTTTTATTTTTTATTTTTCATCCTGCTGAGCTGGTGACTTTGTGCTTTTGTGTTTAATTTAATTCCCTATTATGTACTGACTACTGTTGTTTATTTTTCTGTTAAATCAATAAAATATTTGCACAAAAAACGATCAATGTCTTTGATGGGTTTTCTTAGTCTGTGCTCAATGGAACTAGACATCACTTTCTCCTACTTTGTGCCCCATCTCTCATTAATTTTCAGGAAAGAAGAGGAAACAGTTCTCTTTAAAAAACAGAAAACTTTATTGGTTTTGCTTGCACCTTTCTTTGCGCCAGTATTTCCTGTCTTCACATACATGATTTATGCTATTCCCAATGAATAAATTAAAGCATTCAAGTCCATCTGCGTGTAGATTTTTTTATTTTTGTGATAATTCTAGGCCCTTTTGGATGACACGTGTTTCGGCATTACACTTTGCCTTTCTCAAATCCAGGCATTTCAGTGACAAAAAATATTGAAATAATAAAAATAAATAAAAAATGTGAAAACACGTCATAGAACTTAAAGATATTTGCATATTCATTTCCTTGTTCAAAAACGTGTGAGAGGGTGAATACATGAAGTAAAAAACACAACAAATTTAACCTTATACCAATTTGTGCAGCATAAACCTACAGAGAAAGCATGCATTAGCATGCGTTCTAAAATGGCCCTTCATACTGTTATAGTAACCCGTGGGATTACTTGGTGATGAGAAAGTGAAAAGAAAATTGACATATACATACAATTACTTTTTTGCAATTTCAGCCCCATTTATCATTCTAATGTCTGTTTGATCTTTGTCCCCTACTTTGTCCTGGTAAGTATTTTTCTAAAGTTTCCTCCCACTCATTCCCTTTCACAGAAAAGATAACCTAACTGTTGTCATTGTTTGTTGTTTTGTTTAAGAACTGCATATGCATGAAACATTTTGTTGCAATTAATGGGCTTTCTTACCCTAAAGTATTGCGGTCCCGATAGTCTGCTTTATTGCAGTCCAGTTAGTAATTGGGGTCAAATCCCATCTGCTAGAAAAAGTAAACAAATTTAGGTTGACCCTGATTTAAGGCTTAGATCGTAGTTTCATGTAGTACAGTGCGAGTTTGTTAATTTGCAATTCCCTTCTTATAAACTCTTTAAAAAACCACATGGCTCACAGGCACTAGCTAAGGATATAAACTGATAGCTCCTAATAATCGACAAAGAATCTGTGAAGAAAAATGCAAATATGATTTCTGAAAACCTGAACCAAAATGCAGCAAAGTCAAAAAAGCAAAAGTGTGTCTCTCGTGAGGAGGACGCAAACAGCCATATTTCAGTCCTAGATCATCACAGCAATTATGTTGGCTCTCAATGATAACCAATCACAACTGGTGCAACAAACACTTTAATTAAAACAGGCAAAGACCAGTCACTGGTACCCTGATTAGAGCCACATCGAACTGCCATGGCCCCCTGTACTGGAAGACGATTCTGGGTATATACAAAAACAGAAGAACAAACAAAAAGAAAAAGACACACAAAACCAACAATAAAATCATAGATCCAAACTATTTATAGTTCACTTACCACTAAACCCCAATTCATTGAATGGATTATGAAAAGGGACCAAATACAGAGTGGACAGCATGTAGAAGAAAAACTACAAAATCGTCTCTTGTTTGCTTCATCTTAAATCATGACATCTAGATCATAGTTAGGAGCCAAATGAATATTGCATCAACAATGGAAAAACAAAATGAAGATGTAGTGCCAAATTTTGCCTTTTCTGCAATGACAAAGAACACTTTCTTAAAGTCTTTCCATTAAAACCTTGAAGGCAGAATGAAAACTACTCATCCCTGGGTAGAAGGATGAGCGAAAAAAACGTATTTCAAATTCCTTTTGTTGCTGGTGCTAATCCATCACCTAGCTACTTCTTCTTACTGATCCAAACAACCATTAAGCAAAGATAAAGCTTTCATACAAGAGCCCTAATTAATTTAATTCCAGGGTTTTACGGAATTCCATCAACTAAGGCTATACCAAATGTATAAACATAATAAGGCATACAACTCATAATGTAGAATAGACTGTGCAGTGTGGTAGACGGAAACCCTTTGTTCGCTAAACATACCACTAATGAACAGCAAAATACTTCATGTGCAGGGTGAAGAGCATGAAGGAGGGTTGACTTTTAACTGATTGGCATGCCTCATTTGAAGATTATATTGTGCCTCACCTGGTAAGTGTGCCCCAACCCACAAAGTAAATTCAGTGGCACAAAACTTTATATTTGGGTCCGACTTCTTCTGACATCCAGGCAGCTCAAGACTGCAGCCCTTGATCTTGTGTCTATTCTTCAATTATACATTGCCCTTAGAATGCACCCACTTCTGAGAAGTTTTCAATAAAAGAGAAGTCTTCACTCCTCAACACAAATTACAATTGTCCTATTGAACTATACCTTGGGCAATGTTCTCTTTGTGTAAGAAAAATTGTTTAATTGTCAAACAAATGCAAACCTTGAAGAAGGCACAAAGAAGAAAGCCTATATTTCACTGGTTGTGGCTAATTTAAGCAAAACAATGACAGTACGGAGTCAGAAAATGTGTTGACTACTATTTCCTTTTATAGCCTTGATGCTCACTGATTGATGATCATTGACAGCTCAACTATAACAGGTTTTCAGTATAATCACTAACCATACAAATGACACCCAATCAGATCCAGTATGGATGTTTCTAATATTGAGTGTTGAAATCATGAATTGTATATCACCATTGGAGATCATCAGAAGTAAGCCATACCTTTGGTGACCATGCCACAACTGCGCAAAATCTTTATTAATTGAACAGCACCAGAGAAAGTGGTCCATCACCATGGACTAGTTTATACTACAAAAGAAAATCCACCTTTGAAGTCGAACAATCTCTGGCCAACTCCTCCTATCATTATGTATTACTTAATCATGCTAGATCTGTAAATTCAAGAAAAATGCACTTCTCGTACTATTTAGGTTTTAATTAACTTGCACAGTGCAATGAACGCATTTCAAGCTTTATTTTTTTCCACATTACAGCTTGAATTAATTATTACTTTGAGAAAATATTCTATGACTTTCTTTCCAATGTTGATTTTTTTCAGTTCTTCCAATTTTAACATAATACTTCACTTACATTCATAGGGCTATATTTTCTAAACTCAAGTCACTGAGTTGAAACCGAAGATGCTTATGTATTATAAAGTATTGAGTTTATTGATTTTAGAATTTGAACAAGCACTTACCTTAAAGTTCATTCCAGCCAAAAGTCAATCATGATTCATCAGACATCAAGTACTTTCAATCTGAAATAAAATGTAGGGCCATTTCTTTGAATATGGTTGAATGAATTGGCATTGAGCATATTTGTGAATGCAAGAATACATGCATATAAAACAGTAGTGAAACACAGACATATATGAAGAAGATGTAAGTATAGCTTGAGGGCGATGAGGTAATTTGCTGAAGTTTACATCCCCTAGAAAATGAAAGCAATGAAGAGTAAATTTCAATACAGAGAATAGAGAAAACAAAGTACTATTTTGTAGATAATATGTCAGGGTGCAGGCATTGGGATTGTGTAGAGGGGAGCCTGGAGTGAGCTGTGGACGTGGTCCACACATGGGGAAACACAAAAAACCCCAGCGCAAACGGATATTGCCTGATAGAAGGCTTCTGTGCCCTCTTTGCAGGAACAAAGGCCTACAAACTCCACTTCCCAGCAGGCCCTGGGCCGGAAACTACAAAACCCCACCCACGTTGGGTGGAGCACATCCGCGCATGCGTGCACGCACATTAGCACGGGGCTTGTGCTTGAACTCCCGAACGAAGAGGACGTGTTCATTGCAGCTCTGAGGAAGAGGACACACACGAGGAGCCACACTCCAGCCAGCCATCACCCAGGCCCCCCATACGCCTGAGATAAGTACTGCAAGCGCAGGGGAGCAGCTGCAGCACATGTTGGGAAACCCGCGCTTGGGCAGCAAAGCCGCGTTCAGGGGCGAACAGTCAGGAATCTCCCACGCGAAGCGGGGCACACGCAAGGGGGCACCGCCCAGACTCATGAAGTCCCCTTGTTCGGCAAAAGGTAAGTGCAGCACGTAGCAGCCATTAATCCAAAGCTAAGACCCGTGCAAGACCCGCACCGAAGTGCAGCGATCCCACGAGCAGTGCATATTATTTGCATGCATAATTAGCCATGTGCATCAGCTAAGGGAACCGCAACTGGGAACACGGCGTGGCTTGTACTGAAGTCGCACTGCGCCACGTGCGGCTAGCGGCACGTTTATTATTTAATCTACGTGTGCATATTAACACGTGGATCAGCGTGAACTGCGGGGCCACGTGCGGCCTAACCGCATATCAGGGTGAAACCCACTCAAGGGGTCATACAAGTTAGAACGTGGCAACTTGGAGATGAGTGGGGGTGCATGAAGGAATGTCGTTTACCCACTGGATGCATCTGTTGTGTGTGTGAGGAAACACCCACAAGGTAGTAACTCATAACTCTCTTTGCAGCATTTATCTGCTCCGGAGACCAGACCTGAGAGTGCGCAGGCAGGAGGCCAGCACTCAAAAACAGAGATAAGTCCTTTTGCTCTAATTGCCTCATTGATGACAGACTGTAATGTGGGCATGTAATGTATATGCTGGTTTGTGTATGCATGTTTAATTGTTAGTTCGTATTTACCCTGACTCCCACAGTCCTGTCCACCTTCCCTCTCCTAACCCTTTTTCCGGTTATCCTGAAAACCAGTTCCTGTCCAAACAACGATTCCCTAACCCTCTTTCCCCGCCGGGGTCTCGGAGGTCTGTGTAAGCTGTGACCTGCAGGCACCCAGACCGCGGAGGGGGTGGTTGGTTCGTACCACTCCTGCGCTTGAAGATTGGAGCCTGACATAATAGAAATCACTCTTAAGGGAATTTTTTAACTGCAACCGTTAACAAATCAGTTAAATGATCATGCAAAACCAAGTGCATCTCTTATGAGATAGTATTTTGTTGGCTGACCTGTAACAGTCAACAAATCAGCTAATTGCACATAGTAAATCAATTGCATTTCTTCATGTATTGAAAAATAGTACTTTGTTTTCTTCATTCCGTGTATTGAAATTTACTTTTCATTGCTTTTGTTTTGATTTAACACAATTGTGCTGAATTTGTGTATTTACTGATTAGTGTTCATTTGTGTACTTTTTCTCTATGTCTGTTTATATTAAATTTGAATAAACTAATTCTCGTTTTTTTAAACAAATATCACACTTCATGATTGCATTCAACTCTGTAATGGGACAACTTTGAACGTGATATCTGTATGGGTACACGCAACAGTTAAAAAATGAATTAATTTTCTAATTTCATTTTTCAGCAGCGTGGATCATAACATTTTGTTTTCATTAAATTGTACTGTGCCTGGATATGGTTAAAAGTAGTTTCACCTGCAACATTTTGAAATGTTACCATATAATCATGAATTTTGGATTGTGGCCATTTCATTATTTTCCCCTTTCTTATAATGGGTGAATCCCTCATACCACCATTCTCTGTTCTGTGTCCAGCTAACCCCCACCATCTCTCACCTATCCATTCGACCTACCACCTATCTATTTATACATGCGTCTCGTCATGGTGATCCCATTTTCTCAGCCAATCCATCCACTTTTAAAATGTTGGTGGTCAAGCAACTGCTGACCCATATAATCACATCCCCAAGCATGGGCAATGATCTGTTAAGAATCATAAATTAAAGAACTAAATATGTATATAAATAAGCATTCCTTTTTAAATCAATAGAATTGTTTAATTTTTGTCTGGATACAATCCAATTCCTCAGATTGCTTTGCAATGCAAAATCTTGGGGTAGATTTGTCATTCACAAGTCTTTATGTTATGTTTTGAGAGGGTTTTATAAAGCGCAACAATCAGTGGCGTCAATATCTTGCCACTATTGAGGCAATGTGTTATGCATGAAATCAGTGCTGAGAAGGCAGGAACTGCTTAAAATGAGGCCTTCATGGGGTTAAATAAAAATGTTTTACATTTTTTACGAAGAGAATAGCAGTTTGGGTTACTTATGGAGATCAAGGGGTGGGGTGTTGCAGGTCCTGATTGCATTAACTAGGAAGGAGCAACCACCTAATCCCTCATTCCTATTAGATGGAGTTTTCAATGTCCTGTCATGCCTCAGACTTGATAACCATGAAGAGATGTAGGAGCTTAATTTATGGAACATAGGATTCAATATAGGATGTAAAAAGCTTTTAGAAACTAGCATATAATCTTAAAAAATATTAGAATTTTTATCAGAGACCAGTTTAAAGATCGCAGGCTGGGGTAATGTGATTGTACTTTGAATATTGGAATCTGGACGTTGTCTTCTGGAGTCTGAGCAACCCGGGTCGGAGCCGGCAGTGTCAGACAGTGCGGCCTGACACAGCATTGCCTCAGCGTAGGGTCCTTTCCTCTGAATCTTATTACTGGGAAGCTGTGAGCAGCGAGTTGCATCTCCGTCTGTTTGGCCGTCGGACGTATCTCTTACAGTATTCTTGCTCATTATTGTATGGTTCACAGTCTTTTAGGTCCCTGGCCCCCCTGCAGCACTTGCCCTCCGGTGGTTTTAGGCTGTGACACGGTGGGACGGCGAGCTGAGAGTCTGGCCGTGGTGCTATAGTATTGTGGTCCATAGTGCCATAGTGCCCTGGGCAGCGGGTTTGCACCTCCCCTTTGCTTGTCTCCTGGCAGGCACGCAAGTCCTGCGAGTTCTGCCATTGTAGGTGTTGCGGACCCATGTGGCTCTCTGGGGGTTTTCCTGTGGTTGCTCCAGGGGAAACCTTCGGCAGCTGTGTAGCAAGTCATATTCCAGATTTTTGTGCAGAAGGCACTGGGTGTCATGCACCAGCCCTGGAAGTTCATGCATAGATGGAAATACCACTAACATGGTTCTGATAGTTCCATGTTGACGGTCTAGTTTTTATCCAACATGGCCGCCGGAACCTATAAACAACAATGCATTCTGGCGCTCGGCGCGTTGTATCAACTTTGTTACGTGCGCTGCCAGTTCTTTCCCTAAATCGACCTGCCGTCCAGAGCCTCTTCTCTGTTTAACCTCTTCTACTCTCCTTTCTGTATGGATTTCACCTTTATCTCCTCACGTGGGTGTCTACAGGTTAAGGTAAGGTAACAGTTGGTTCTGTTTCGCTGTTCGTTCGTACACGTAGCACTAACCACCTTTGGTGTCTGCCGCAATTTCCATTTAAGTGTCAATCTCAGCTATCTCACTCAGCCTCTCTCTCTAGCTTTACTGCCTTCCTGAGTATCGGAAGTCTTTACATTTTTCTATTTCTTTCTCGCTACCTTCTATCTTTAATTCTTACCTGTTTCTTTCTTTCTCTGCCGTTGTTCCGGTTCCTTTCTGTTTTTTGTGAGAACCACTGGAGTCTGCTTTCCTCCATTCAGCCCCTCCTTAATCTTATCGGAGGAATCATTGGAGACTTTTCTGGTACCCTTCCCAATGGACAATTGAAAGGTACTACCAAACACTCACCACATCTGAAGACGGACTGCTAACATCTCTCAGGGTTTTTTGCCTTTGGGCTTTTTCCCAGCACGAAGGGCGTGCTCCTCGGGTTTCCCCAAGATCTGTAGAACATCCAGATCAAGGTGGCCACGGAGGGAGCGCGTCCTTACTTACGTCAGAAAAAGGAGAAGAGGCCAGTGGAAAGCATAAGAACCAGGAAGAAGACGGAAGCATTAAGGTTGGAGGAGATACAAGAAGAAACAGGTGAGGAGGAGATAGGGGAAGAGGAGTCACGTTTTGACACTGGGCAGCAGTTGTGGGTAAGCATGAATTATATTCGCAACCTCTGTTCTTCCTTGTGTCCTTACTTGTGGGTTTACTATTCAACTTCTTTTTTTTTTTTAAACAAATATTTTATTAGATTTTCAAATGCATAAACCACGATCAGCAGAGGTAGACAGATCGATAAGATTCCTCATAAAATTAATTAAGCCATAATAAACAGAACAGTGAATCACATCATAAATGCATCAAACAGTAATAACCCCCTCCCATTTCATTCAACAACCCCAGTTCACAGTCCAACCCAAACCACGTAAGCAACATGTGAGGATACGCTTAAGAACACTTTGCCCGTACCCATGAATTCTACCATAAGTTTCTCATTGTGAACCTTGGCAAATCATTGCTTTCCCCCAGTTCCATTCTCCACCCTTATTTACTGAGGGATTAATAAAACCTTAAGTTCATCCAAATTCATTATAAATAACACCCCTGTTCATCTCAACCCATTGCATCCAAAACTTAGATCGAACTTGTCCGCACTTCATTAGTTGCTATGAGTTAAATAACTTTCGTGGGAGAATAAATTTATCGTTTGTCACTGGAAATGATACAGCGATTAATCTCTTCATCCAACATCAAAATTTCATTTAACCTTTATAATCCCTCAGGTTCCTAAGTATTTGAGCACCCTCTGGGGGAAAAGTAGAGAAGCTCAATCTCTGGTAGCTTTATAACCTGAGTAGGGCAAGTAGGTAAAAAGAAAGACACAGAAAAGAAGAGAGAGAAGAACAGGAATAGAAAAAAGGAAGAGAAAAGAGAAAAGAGGAAAAAGGGTACAGGCGATAACGGTGCTGAGCTTCTGTCTACCAATATATGGACAAGGGTCAAACCAAAACAAATGAGAAATAGGAGCATGTCTCCTCTGAGTTCAAGTCCTTAGGAGTCTATTCATCCGTCCTCGGCAAAACCCTTATAGGCCAGCCTCCGGTTAGCTGACCCTCAGGGTCCACGCAAACACCAGGTGAACTTGATCACCGTTTGGGCCCCGCACAACTTTTGTGAGCCTACCGAGCCAGCTCCCAGTATAGTCTCTCTGCGGTGACAAGCTCAGATGCCACATCTCTCGACCAGCTCAGTAAGCAGTTATTAAAGCTGCACCTCAGACTTAAATCTCATCATACTAGCAAAGATTCAGAACGTGATTAAACTTGAACTGCAAACTTCTTAGCAACATGCCTGTGACAAGGCTTCATTCCACGCAAATAATGTCCGGTAGAGACAAGGATTCACACTCCCCAATTGAACCTCTTATTGCCTCTAGCCCTGGGCTGGGGCCTGCTGGTAATCGGCTTGCCGCCCTGAGTAAGGTGGATACCCTACTGCAGTCAACATCACAGGCTCTCCACAGAAGTGGCGGTCGACTAGCAGAGGTTCTAACATTAACATCTTCTCCTCACAAACCTTTTGCAAAGCAATAAAGATCCCATGAGCGATGATGGCATTGCATGTTCCCCTTTGGGTATACCCATACAATCTCAGCTAAAGGCCCTTGATATCCATAGTAGCCATGGAGGGGTAATTGGGGCGCTGTCTTTGAACAAGGTAAATCAGAAAGCCTTGCACCTGTGGGCCGGCAGGCTCTGATAGGCAGCCATTGAAAGAAAGTTTGCAGTCTGACAAAGTAGTAAGCGTCGAGAGGGGACTTAAAGCACCAGACAATTGGCTGTGCTTCAAGGATCTCATGTTGCGGGACCTTGCGTCATCCTCCAGCTTTGAGGACTTTCAGTCCTGGGTGGGTTCTGTCAGATCTGAAATGTCTATGCTACATACTCCAATCCCATTGAAACCTACTCAAACGGAACCCATAAGAGCAGAAAAGGCGAATCAAACCCTCGTCTCTTCAAATGGGGTTCATTTGGCATGTCAAACAGATTTTAGCGAGCTGTTGCATAAAGGCCTTATCTGGAAAGCAAAGCCAGCCCTCCGTGTTTCCAGCTCTTGGAGTGCAGCTTTAACTGAGAGTATTCTTCCCCCCAAGAATCCTGTGCTACTTTCGGCACCGTATTTGTCAAAGAAAATCCACTATGCCCAAAATTGTGGACTTTAATGTGAGGAGTCTTGTTTTAGATCCAAGGAACGTCAAGCCTAGACAAGCAGAATCAAGAGAGTCACTAAAAAAGAAAATCCTTGCATGGTTTAACCATATAGTGGGCACTAACTGTGTCAGATCTCATGATCTGAAAGTCCTTTGTAGAACACAGATCACCAATTGGTGCTCCGGGGTCAATACTGACTGAATTATTGTTGGATGTGGGTGCAGCAGTCTGCCAGCATTTATAAACAGACTCTCAAGTGTTAGGGATGTGTCCACAGCCATAAAACCTAGAAATGTTTTGAACTGACTATGGATTTTTGTAGGTGGTTATTAACTTCACCCTTAACTGGTCAGTTTTGGTGCTCGTTAGATTTTCTGTTTGTTGATTTATTTCAATGAAGTTAAACTTTAAGTAGATTAGCCTATATCTCAGTGAATGTGGGACTCTGGGATTTGAATATTTATTATTATGTTGAAACTGTTTCTTTTTTTTTGTTATGTCATAAGTTAGTTGTCTCTGACATGGTGCTCTGATGCCTGCGGGCTTTCAGCGCCTAAATAAATAATAAAAATAAAACAATCTGGTAGTCAGGGAGGCTGAGATCTATGGCACTGTTAAAATCGAGGTGGGAGTACACAAGGAAGTTCATCACTATCACCTGGTGGGGAATGGTCAAGTAGGGTAAGAGTCTTTGTATTTTACTTACCATGATACAGCAAAACTTTATTACTCCAGTGATTTGAAAATAAGTGTTTGTTTATTGTCTAATATTACACCTAAATTCCTAACCTCAGAACATGGAGAAGGGCATTTCCTAAAATAACGTGGCCAAGATAGAGTGGTTCAGGTATTAGGACTGTTATTAATGACTAGGATTTCCATTTTATCAGGGTTTATCTTCAGAGAGTTAGAGTCTATCCATGCTTTAAAAATCGAGGAGACAATTTTTGATTTTAAGGGACAGTGAGGCATCACTCACCTTGTGATCCACCAGCATCTATGTTTCATCAGCGTAGTTAAGAAATGTGATTTGAAATCATGATAACCTGATGAACTGGCCTGCTGCCTGATCCAAAGGCAATACCGGCTCTATGTCCACATTAAGAAGAGAGACCACATCCAACCCTGAATCTCTGCTGCATCTAACAACTTGGCCGAACTCTTTAAAATCTGCAAGGAGCTGGCCAATTCTGTTGCAGTTTCTACCTCACCTGTCCCCTCCCCCCAGGCACTCTGCATGACCCTGGCCTCTCATTTCATCTCTAAAATGCAGGTCATCCTGTCCACCCTCTCGTCCTCTCCTCCACCTCCCTCTACTCTCTCTTCTACCTCTGCCCTCATGTGGCCACCTCTCCTCCCTCTTTCTCTTCCTGTTCTCCCCTGACAAGGTTTTTAGACAAGTCCGATCTATGAAAGTCTCGTCAAAACAGGTTCTTCCCTGTTCTTCCAAAACCATCAAGGACCACATTGCCATCCTTGCTTCTGCCCTGGCTGACTTCTGCAACTACTCCTTCGCCACTGGAGCCTTCCCTTCTGCCCTGAAGCACACCTTGATTCTAATCTCCCCTCTGTCCTCATCTTACTCGATCGCTCTTCTGCCTTTGATACGGTCAACCATGCCACCCTGCTCAATCGTCTCCATGATGACCACGGTATCACTGATCAGGCCCTAGCCTGGCTGACCTTGTTCCTCTCTGATCGAACCTCCCAGGTCCAACTTAGGGCCTTCCTTTCCACTATCTCACTCTCTACCTGAGGTGTTCCCCAGGGGTCTAACCTCTCTGCCTGGCTGTTCAACCAATATCTGGAACCTCTCGCCCAGTGCATTGCCACAATCTGTTCCAATTTTCAGTGCTATCCGGTTTTCCTCAGCTCGTTTTGAGGCTTCCCTCTGCCACCTCTTCTCCTTCTCTCATCTCTGACTGTCTGTTATCCAGGACTGGTGTGCCGCCAACAATCTCTGCCTTACTGCCAGTAAGATGGAGATGCTCCTCATTGGCACACCTGCCACTTTCTCCTTTACTGTCACTCTCTGGCTGGCCTCCCTTGGCCCTCTTCCTGCTCCCACCTGTGAGGCAAAGAACCTCGGGGTAATCTTTGACTCCACACTCACCCTTTCTCCTCACATTTCTGATGTTTCTAAGAAGTCAAATTAACAACTGCACCTCCTCAGAGGTATTCTTCCTTTCTTCTCCTTCCCCCAAAAGCTCACTGTCTCTAGAGCTCTGGTTCTCTCTAGGCTGGACTACTGCAACTGCCGCTTTCTAAATATTCCTGTTTCTACTCTCCGCCCTCTGCAATTCTTCCAGAACAGGACTTCGAGGCTTGTCCTTGGCCTCAAGCCTAGGGATCGTATCTCTCCAGCACTGAAATCTCTGCATTGGCTCCCAGCGGATGCAAGGATTAGTTTCAAGACCCTCTACATTGTCCACAAGGCCTTCTGGGGCCTGGGTCCTCAATACCTCCAACTCTCTCTTCGTAAACACCTTCCTACTCAAGCTCTTCGCTCCCCCACCTCCAACTCCCTCAGGGTCAGTCGTTTCTTCAAGTAACAGGTTGGTGGTAGATCTCTCTGAAACTCGAGGAGAAACATCTCTGGTTCCGGTAGCACGTGAAGACCTTCCTCTTTGCTTCTGCCTTCTCTATTACTCTCCCCTGCTGATTCCCTGTCCGATACTGCACTGGTCACCTGGCTACCCTCTAATTTCGGGCCCAGGTCCCTACCCGCTAGGTTGCACACCCGCACTGCCTCCTGGCAACCCTTGCACTTAGGTCTGTATCTGTAACCCTACAGTCCCCCTACCTGCACTTTTTGACACCTGCTGTATGCACTTGCCCTTGCACCTGCCACCTGCTGGTCGCACTTCTTGGTATGTTTTGATCCTATGTACTGCACTGCCCCCTACCCTTTCCTGTGACACTTTTACCCTCCCCTGCACCTGCACGGTCTCAATGTCACTTGGCCTAGTAAGATCGCTGTCTCCTTCTTCCCTCTGTTCCCCCTTCCTTTCCTCTTTGCGCCTTGAAACACTTTTGTATAGGCACGTTACAAATGCCATATCATATAATATCATATGTAGGACTTTCATAAGTGGATAAAGGTATATATTGAACTGCAGGGGTGATATAGCAGCTCCTTGTGGGCACCACATTCCCAGGAGTGGGTAGGAGAGAAAAAAGATCATAATTGAGTTTGTAAAGTCCCTCCTTCTAAGAAGCATTGGACCCAATGTAGTATCATGCCTTGAAAGCAAAAGTCATACAGTCTATCCAAACATGTGTGATTTTCCACAGTGTCGAACGCTGCAGAGAGATCTCAAAGTATCAGAGCGCTCATTTTATTTTTGTCAGCTTTTAATCACCAGTGGTTAAGGACAGAATATGTAACAAGTTCAGTACTCTGTGATGGTCTACAACTGTACTGTGCACTATCTAGCACATTAGATGATTCAGAAAACCTTTGTACCTGTTGGTAATTGCCCTTTCCAACTGTTTGCACAAGTCGCGAAGTAGCATAATAGGATGGTAGTTGGATAGTTCCTCGGGATCCAATGATGTTTTTTAGAAGAGGTTTGATAACTCCATTTTTCCAGCTTGACCGAACAGTGCTCGTCATCAGTGAAGCATTAAAGATTGATAGAATGCTGTTTGGAAAAGCTGGACTGATGTTCTGGGCAATTCTAGGATATAGGATATCTAAAAGGGAACTGGAGCACATAGAAGAAGTAAGTAGACATTTGATATCCCCTCTGCCGAGCAATGTAAAAGAGTCCACAATGAGATTAGGTGGTGATATCTGAGGTATTGAATCAACAGCAAATTGTGAAATACTAGTATTAATGGGGTTTAAATTGGTTTTAATCTTCTCAATCTTGCTTGTAATGTAAAGGGCCATCTAGTCTGTTAAGCATTGAGATTGATTGATTATGATCGGATCGAATCGGGCTCATTCCAAAGCTCACTTACTTTAATACACGAGCTATCTAGAAGGAAAATGGCCCTAGAGTTGGGAAGGGTAATTAGATGTAACTAGCTACATTTATTGAATCTCTCTCTTTGCTCACACTAAGTCACTATGTACCTAGTCTCTTTCTATGTGAATCCCCATACCCCTTCTGTCATCAGCGTACCCAGAGGAAAAATGCACACATATTTAATGTACTTAACTGCCTCTATTCATTTATATTTATAATGTGTATTTCCATCATATATTGTAGTCATAATGATAACTGTATCTTTGTTGTCATGATTAGAGCACATTATCAAAACCTAGAATAATTAAATACATTATTTTCTGACTGATGTTTATCATTACAAGATAGACAGTCTGATGCCATACATCTGTAATCATTTAAATCGGTCCTATGAGGACAGGTCTGGTTTGCATAATATCAAAGAGAATTTTGGGAACATAAGAATGGTCACAGATCTTCATAGTTCAAATGTTTCTATGATAAAATGGTTGTATACGTAAAGTGCATATTACACACTGGTTTTGTACTCATTTAATTTTTCAGAACAATCAGCCTAATATTTAAATGGTTTTAACATACTGATTTGGACAGCCTCACCATTTGGATGTGAGGATAAAATGGCTGCAACATCTGTCACTTCATTGACTTCTGAGGTCTGTTCTGTTTCCACTCTCTGTTTAGAATTGTAGAAGAGGAGGGGATGTGATGGGTAGAGTAGGAGGAGCTGAGAGGGGAGGCAAGGTCTCAGGGTAGACATATCTGTGTAACCTCTCTGGAGGTAATACACTGGTAAAGCATGATCTTAAGGTTACAAGTTGTCCATTTGATATTGTCATTGATAGGGGAAAAAATATATTACGGGCTGCCTCGAGACAAATACCAAGATCAGATTCTTATCTACGGAAGTTAAGTCATCTAGAACTTAATCCTTATGAACTTGCTATAAAAACTAGCTCTGATCATATAAGACAAACTTGAATAATGCTGATTGGAAACTTGTGTTTAATATCCTTAAAATTCCTGATAGTAAAATGTTCTGGCACATGTATTGTACTTTTATGTTGGAGGAAATGCCTAAGGATGTCTCTGAAGATAGTCAGGAGAGGCGCATCACTAGCTTGTATTTTAACAAAACTGCTAGTACAGATATAAATGCAGACTGTAATTATAGTCCTATAAACACTGAAGTGGGAATTGAGATTGAGGATGTGATGTATGTAATTGGGAAGCTGGCAGAGTCTAGAGCCCCAGCACCCAAGTGCATTGTACATGTCATGATTAAAAGAAATCCAACCTTTTGGGCACAGTTGCTTTGGTTTTACCATGTGCTTACATACTGCATAGCTGGTGTGAATCCATACTTATTCCCATTTTTTAAAAAGGGAGAGATGAACGATCCTTGCAATTATTGACTACTTGCCATGACTGATTTGAGCTGTAAGATTTTCTCCTCAATATTATATTGTGAAGCCAACTAAACAAATGGGCTAGAACTAACACATTGTTAAACTAACAAATTGTTATAAATGCAGCAAACTGGTTTCAGGAATAGATATAATACTATACATAACATCTGGACATGTATTTGATAGTAGTTATATGTCGTTCCCCTGACACAAGGTTATTCTTTTATTATGTCGAGTATGCTGGCACATTTGAATGTGTGTCTCGACATAAACTTTGGGAGAAACTGATCAACTGGAATGTTGATCCTACCCTTTTGTATTTTACCAAATATAATTGAATACTGCAGTGGTTATCATGCTAGATCAGGATGGCTTGATCACTAGATTTAAAGAAAATAAGCATGGTTTAAAGCAGGGGTGCTTTTGGCAGATATGGAAGACGTGGCAGATATGGAAGATGCCCTGGAGACTAGTCATAACTTCCCTCCCAAAATTGGATCCAAGCACATTCATTGGATCTCTTACGATGATGACACAGTCCTGCTATTGGTATTCAATGTTCCATGAATGCAGTTCACACATTTGCACTGAGGAATAATTTGGAGGTTAACCTAAAGAAAACTGAAATCATTGTAATAGGTAAACAGGAAAGAAGTCATAGGAATTTTGCCTGGAAACTTGGAGGAGAAATTTAAGAGATGTTGTTTGGACCTGCCAATTAAGAATTGCCTGTACTTATTATATGTACTTATTATATGGGAATACCCTCCCTCAGAAAACCTTGAAGAAATTGCTTTTAATTAAGAACTTTCAGGCACGGAAAGGGGGTTATCCAATTGAAGGCCTGTTCAAAATGTCTTGATCCCTTACTGTCAAGACATATTCTTTGGCTTGATGTAATTGATGGGTGATTCCTTCACTCATTATTGAGCCTACCATGAGCAGTTTGTGTTGAAGCACTGAGATGTGACTTGGTCTTACCTACCTGTTGATGCACTGAAAAATCTAGTCTTGTAAGCTACTTGCTAGAATCATATGGGCTACAAGGAACAGTGAGTCTCTATTCGGATTTATCTTAGCTACATCTGTCCACAATTCTCATAATCAAACATATATTGAATTGGAAAGTACTTCTTTGTCACACTTGGAATCTATTGACATTGAATTACCTCCAGAAGAAAGCAATCAGGTTATCCATTTGAAGCTGAAAATTAAAATGGTTGATTGGGATTGTACAGAAAACCTGCTGAAGCGTACTAATAAGAAGCGCTATGTTCAGTTTACTATACACAGTTTTACAACTGGTCTTCCATGCAGCTATTCATTAAATCTATGTGTCACTGACTTACCTCTCTATATATTGTATCTTTATTTGAATATTCTCCCCACTGTGAAATATACGGGTTCTTGGCAGGGCATACCACATGAGGAACACTTTTGCTGACTGTGTAAGATAAATATAGAAACAACACAACCCATATTGATTGCTTGCCTTTGCTTATTGAAGACTTTGCAAGGAATATAGCAGGTCTGTAAGTGATCTGTTTGGCTATACATCTGATCAATTTTGGTCGGCTACATATTCAGCTGAATCATTAGTCATACCTGCTGCTTCCTATCACATCTGGAAAGTGGCCTTAACCCGTTTTTGTGGCAATCTATTTGACCGAAATAGCTATGTGTATTACTTAGAGATTGTATATGTATTGTTTGCATGAATATCATTTGTTAAACTTATATTTTATTTACTATTGAGGTTATTTTATATAGAAGATGATATTGACATGTCTTATTTAACTTATTTGAGTTCATGTGTATATCTTTATTAATGTATTATAATAGTGTCAAAGGTTTTTCTATTGTATAAACCAAATCCACTTCATAAAGAAAATATCTGTGAACATGCTCATTTGACAATGCACAGACATCCTTAGAAAATATTATATATTTTATATGTTTTATATATGTATTTAATGTGTTTTAGTTAATTAAAACTTTACACATTCATCACAATTCATTTAATTAAATACATAAAATGTACATACATTTCCCAACAATGTAAAACAATAAAACTCATATCAAATTTAAAATTTCATATCTAACAATCATTCCTCTGTTAACTTATTCTTTACATCCAGCCACATTCTATTTGTATTGAATTTGAGTACGTATTCAAACACCTTAACCAAAATTCACAATCCTTTATGGTGTCCAAAGTATGGACCAATGGGCTCAAATGTCTACTATATACGGAGGCCCCATAATAGGGCATCCTGTTAGAACGTGTTTCCCCATTTCCATGCTCTCAATGTTCTTACACATTCATCAAAATCTACCTTCCACTGGGAGTTTCAATGTCACACCTATATTGGCCAGGACCGGCAACCGGTTCAGTCACAACAAAAGAATAAACCTCCATAACTGGATGGGCTCAAAGAAAGGTAGCCTTGTGCTTCTTATAATTATAAACCATTAAGGACACACATTTATGATGTTTTTATTTAGAAAGATGTGTGAAATTACTTACCCAATCCCATGTTTCAATTTTTCTTACCAAACTATTTTTCATTGTCTGAAAATTCTCTTCCCACTGAGGTTGCCAATCTCTATTTTTAAATGGTTTCACAATTTGAGCCATACATGCCTCCCCATCCTTTGTTTCCATGTCCCTTCTAATGGAGTATAGATGCTGACTTTTATCATAGTGTTTAGCCTTTATATACAAAAGGGCTCTTTTCTACTTCAGGAGAGCTACCAAAGAGAACAGTGGCCCCTCCACCAGCCAGGCAGGTGTCACAGCTGTCACTAAAGCCAACACTGCCATGCCACAGTGTGCACCTGTCATGGGACACACCAATCCCCTCCCAGCGCTGGCTCGTAATCATCAGTCACAAAACACTTGCTAACCCAACCACCCACCCTAACTCCACTCTCTCTACCCTCAACCACCCTACCCCACCCAGTAGGGTAGAGAACATGGAAGTCACTGAAGTTAATCTGGTAGCTCAGGAGCAATTGGAAGTACAAATATCTCGAAAAGAAAGGCATAAAGCAGCCTGCCTCCTACTTGGAAAGCAGCAACACAAATGTACTATTGAAACGAATTGGGGTGTCCTTGCAATAAAACAAACCGTATTAATGTCACTATTCCCAAAACTTGTTTTTAAAACAAAAGGTAGACTTATCGTTGCCAAAAAAACGAAATTGATAATTGCCACCATTTCTAACCATGGCCTTTAAAACAGAACGGTATCCTTTCCATAGAAATGAAAATTCCAATTGTCACCACTCCTTAAACATCGTATTCAAACAAAAAGGTTGTTTTTGGGCAATGAAAATCCTAAACTGTCACCAGTCCCCAAACATGGCCTTTAAACAGAGGAGTGTTGCATGTATATGTCGCCTTGGTTTTGGGTGCTGGGGGAGAGAAGTGTTTTTCCAAATGAAAAGCAACAAAGTGTAATTCTCCTTTGAAAAATATACATTCTCTCCTGAGAGTGGGTAAATGACCCTTGTAAGGAAGGCATGGTATCAAACAGTAAGACTGACACAATTGAACACAGTTTAAGGGTGTTTATTGAACTTCAATCAGGTTTGAAAAATGTCTATATAATCCTACATCTAAAGATGGGAGCAAGCTACGTCCATTTAATAATAATAATAACACAGTCCTAGTAGAGTCTGTCAAAATAAAATAACCTATACTAATACACCTATTGCCAATCCTTACTTCTAAATACAAATAGTGTGGGAAACAATGCTATGTAAAAGAAAAGTGTTGAAGAAATATATATCAGGTTATGCAAGCCGTTGGCTTCCCTTCCCCACATTTTCAGCACGGGACAAGACGGCACAGTCAAGCTTAGAACAATCTCTTGATTCTCTAGCAATGGGATGCAGTTCATATCTCAATATAAGAGCCTTCTATGGCAATCTCTATCATTCAAAGTCTCTTACTTCAGAAGGCTTGATGCAAAAAACAAATATTCAACAGTGCCTTTCTGCTCGGGATTCTTATGTACAACTTCTTGGGTGATTTCGAATCACCCCTGGAACTCCTCCACCGGGCTCAGATCCACTTTAGACACAAAACCTTCTATTGATCTACCTCTGCCGGGCTCGGGCCAAATTCACATACTTTTCCAAACTTTCTCTATTTCGTCTAAATTGAAGACATTCAACTGTGCGCAGGATTTTGCTTGACCCGTCACATGACCACTTCGATTCACATTTATTCATTCACTTTTAAATGATCTCCCTCTGCTGGGCTCGGATCAAATGTATCTGCTTTTATCACTCCTCAGATGGGTACCTTACAGAGAACTTCGATTGAGCACCCATGCAGTGGCAGACCACTCTGTCAAAGGTAGTGTAGCTTGTTTCAAAGTTCAATCACTCATCAGCAGTTTAATTTCACTTGCGCCTCTTATCACAAATATTTTAACAATGTTCATTCCAGCACTCACCCTACAATTTTGCTGCTTGCAACCTTGTCTTTAACAAAGACCGGTCTTATATTGATCTCCCCAACTCACTGGATGTATTGATTTCACTGACGCTGCTTTGTTCTTGGAGCCAAGGTTGAAACCACGGGAGCTGCTGATTCTTCCTGCCTTGATTCTTGACGCGGAAGGGCCCCAGGCACCTCAAGCACACAATGCAGGATTCTTCCGCTTGGTTTCCTGTTCTTACGCTTTCTATTCTCGAAGTCTCAAGAAAGTAATGGTTCCTTCTCGAAAGGGTCAAGGGAACTTCCCTCCTTGCGAATGTTAGGAAAGATTTCTTAATTGTGGGTAATTTGCCTTCCATGTGGCAACCCCTAAACTTTTTGCTGTTGTTTTCACCATAATCTAGACTTTGCCAGAGAAGTGCAGCCTTCTGCCGCACTCCTCTGGGCTTTCGCTCCATTCTTACGGGGAAACTGACATGCCCTTAAGACAGTCAGTACCGGGGAACGTTGTTTCCCGTAGTTTCTTTATCATGTTGCAGCTTTCGTGCAACATGACACAAGAGGGCACTGTAAGCTAAGTTACTGCTCTCTTGGGTCTCTAGTCTTCTACAGGCCCTAGATACTCTGTTTGGATTGTAAATGATCGGTGCAAGTGAATCACGGACGGGAATGGTGGCAGCGATCGTTTCTTGTGTTTTTGAGCTCCTTTTGGCGTTTTAAGCGCATTTCTCCTGGCTCCCAAAATGGCCAGACCACGAGGCTCCTTTGTCCTGTTCGCTGACCGTCTTGGCCCCTTCACCTTCCCCAGGTCGAGCCGACCCGGGGCCTTCCTTATTGGGGCATGTACTTTCCCGCGAAACACAGATGCTTTCGCGGGCTTCTACAGGCCTTGTGTGTGCCTCCAGGATGTGGGCTGGGATGTCTGGTCCCAATACACATCTGGGTGCCAGAGAGTCTAGTGTGGTGTGAATGCCTGGGACCACCGTGGTCCGTGATAGGTCCACGTATGGTGTGAGTGTTTGATGAGCGGATCTCCCATTGGGTCCCCTCCGTTTTGGCGCAAAGGGAACCGTGGATAAGACGGGGCTGGAAACGCCACTACCATGTCGATCTCCTGAGTTCTCACGAACTAAGGAATACAGGAGCCAAGTATCCTGCAACCACTAGGCTGAACCGAGGAATCGCTGGTGACCCGCTGAAGGACTGCTCCTCTGCACTGCTGTCGCTTTGTGAAACCCTTTCTACCTCTGATCGAACCAGAAGGCCTGTACTGGAACTTCGACCCTTGGAATAGCGGGGACAGCTATTCTCGGCATCTTCACCATCTCCTGCACGCAAGCCTTCGGAAGTGTCTCTGGGCCATCCAGCAGACTGACCAGCCTACCCAGGAGTCTTGCTCTGTAACCGCCGCCAGGTTGTGTTGTATTTCGAGTCCTTGTCACTCTCACACGATTCGTACACTTGGCATTCCCAGGTCTGAAGTGAGTAGTGTACATTTGGCTGAGATACACACGGCTGCTCCGTTGCCCTGCTGTGGTAACAAACTGTGCGGGTTCACTGCGGTTGGGACGCCCTCAACTCAACTCTGCTGCTGCAGAATCTACATGACGACGAGACGTCCCCTGCTCCCCTGAACCTGCCAGCACTGAAACTGACGCGGAGAAGCCTGGGTGTGCTTGCATCGGGGACCGGTGAGTAGCATAGCTAGGAACTGGTCGCCCTCCTGCAGGAGCCCATAGCTTTTCCCCGCTGTGTCAAACAGCACGCCTTTCCGTACTCGCGCTCTGCTTCTGCCCACAGTGGAGGCTGCACTTGAGTCGCGGAGCTCTGTTCATCTTCATTTGTTCACCGAACTGAACTGCCTGATTCCCTCGAAGAGACTCCCCTTTTTGCCCGTTGGCACCAGCGTGTGCAGGTACTTTTGAGCACAAGGCTCCACTCTTCGTAGGGATTGGACTTCCTCTTAGTTAGGTGCCTCTGAAGGCGGACTGGGTCTAATTATTATTTCACGCTGCCTGTTTTCCTCCCCTTCTAGGTGGACTACACATTTCGTGCATCTAACGCTTTAGACTTGTTTGTATTTGTATATATATTGTATTGGTTTGGTATGTGTTGGTTTACTAGAGTTTTATTGTGATTTCTCGCTATGGTCATTGTTGCAAAGGCCTTGGAATAAATGTGTATATATTTTTAATATAACACCTGTTTGGAGTAATTTGTAAGTGTCCTTGATTTGTGTGCTCATTGCGGGCTTTCAGTCACCCTCACCCCTCTTGAGACCTAGTCTTGACCGCCGCGATCGCTACCCTGATTGGTCTTGCTTGTCCAGCGGTTACCCTGTTCCAAGTAATTAGGTTTGCCTTCTGAACCTCTGCACCTCCAGGACAGAGTTCAGAAATCCGTCTAAACAAATTGGTGTACAGCGGTGGGATACGACTGAAGGCATCCAGTGTTGCGCACGAACTAAGGCATTTCAAGTTATTCCTACCAGGACACGTAGTGAATTGTCGTAGTATAACTTTAAAAAGGCCATAGTCCTATCTAATAGTATGGAAACAAATACCTTGTTAACTTTAAATGCTTCCAAATCCGAAACATTGAAAAAGATGTGTGCGAAGAGAGGTGTTTCCTCTCAAGACACCAAATTGGATATGATCCAAAGAATCGTGGCGTGGCAAGAAGCGCAGCTTGACGCTATAACTTATGAGGACAGTGCGGAAGGAGGTGGGGCTGCTCTCACTGGTAGAACCGACGGTTCTGCCGCTGCACTGATCCACCGAGACCACGAGGACAGGGAGGATGAGATGTCTAATGTTTCCTCTGCCAGTGTTGATGGGGAGGCTATGCTTGAATTCAAGAAGCAAGAGCTGCGGTTTAGGCAGAAGGAGCTTGAGTTCAGCATAGTCAAACTACAAATCAAACAGGCAGAAAAACGGAAAGACAGGGATCACCAGTTGGAACTGGTCAAGCTTCAGGTTGCAAATGGATCCAAGGGTCCTGGACATGGTTCTGGGGCCTCCTCTCATCCACGGTTTCCAAAAGATCTGCTCAGTGTGTACAAGGAAACGAATGACATTATGGACTGGCTGAATACGTTTGAGTATGCATGTGAAGTTCAACAAGTTGACAATGCTGATAAGATTGCCTGGTTACTCAGCAGACTGCCCCATTCTGGCTGTAGTGCCATTATGGAAATGTCGAAGGCTGAGCGAGCTGATTTCGCAATGTTAAAGCAAACTCTCATTTTAAAGTTTGGAAAGACTCCTGCCCAATATTTAAAACGATTCCGAGAGTACAAGAAAAAAGAAGGTGGTACTTGGGTATCTTATGTAACCGAATCCTTAAAAAACTTGACTGGCTGGGTCGAAGGTTATAAGGTTTCTACCTTTGAAGGCATGATAAATCTTGTTATGCTGGAACACATTTTTGCATCTTCTTCCCCGGAGCTTAATCAGCATTTGGCCGATTCGAAAGAGATAGATCCTAAGAAGCTGGCCATTGCAGCGGACTTATGGGTGTCACATCGAGTGTCCCATAAGGACAAAACTCATCCTGGTAAGCAGGAGGAAGGGAAAAAGTCCAAAGATAAGGAGGGTGGAGAATCTGATAAATCTTCTTCTCAAAAGGGCCACAAAAAGAAAAATAAGGGTAAAACACAAGAGAACTCACAGGGTAGTGGAGGTCAGCCTCCGAAACAGAACTCTGGTTACAATAAGCCTCCCTATGTAAACAGACCGAATGGATCTTGTTTTGCTTGTGGAGCAACTGACCACGTGAAGGGGGATCCCCGGTGTAAGGTTAAACCTTTGGGGGTCCACTCCGCTAATCTGGCCTTCTCCTCCTACGAGGAAGAAGAGATTACAGGAGCATCCTTCTCCTCAGACTCCTTCCCCAGTGGGATAGAAGCTGAGGTAGTTTTAGTTTCCCTGGGTTCCTGGGAGCCTAAAGTCGCAGAGGCTTATGCTAGGATTCCAGATAATACCAAGCACTACTTTAAAGACAGTGTGCTGATCAATGGAGTAGATACTCCAGCTCTTAGCGATAGTGGGCGCAGTCGAACTGTAGTGGATTCTACCTTGGTAGACTCAGAGGAAGTTGCCAGAGCTACTCTGATGCCCACTAAGTTGGCTGACGGCCCACCTCGCATGTTTCCAGTAATACCTGTAAATCTTACTTTGAATGGTACAGCAGTCAGGATTCCAGTGAGCATTCAGAGAAACGTCCCAGGAAAGGTCTTGTTAGGCAATGATCTCAGAGCTTTAGGGCTCGTAGGAGACACTGCCGACAGACCCTGCACACGGTCTCAAACACGGGCAGCATTGGCCAAGACCAATACGCCGCCCCAGCCGAAGGGGAAACCCAAGGCGAAAGGAGTAAACAAGTCAAGACGAGGGAAAGAGAACATTCCCCCGAGCTCGCCTACCACTGCGGTGGAGGAAGTTGGTCAATCGCCCGGGCCTGACGAGGAGGTGGCAATGCCTGAAGTATTTCACCCCAATGACCATCCGGAACTAAAAGACTTGTTAGTAGAAGGTGGTCCTGACAGGGAAGAATTCAGTAAAGGCCAACGTGAGTGCCCATCTCTGGAAGGCCTAAGGAGACAGGCCTGCTCCCAGCTTGAGGGTGAACCTCCTGGGACACACCGGCTTTATTGGGAAGGTGGACTCCTATATAGTGAGCCCACAGAGTCTACAGAAGGAGACCATAGGAGGTTGGTGGTTCCCCTTGCAGTAAGACCCTTCCTCCTGCAGTTGGCGCATGAAGTGCCCCTTGCTGGTCACCTTGGTATTAAGAGGACCAAGCAAAGGTTATCCATGCACTTCTACTGGGCCAAGATGGGGGGGCAAGTAGAAAGTCACTGCAGGAGTTGTGCCTCCTGCCAGTTATCTGGTAAGGTTGGCTCGACAATCCAAGCTCCATTGGTACCACTCCCAGTTGTGGGAATATCCTGAGGCCATCCCATTGAAAACTGTAACTGCCAAGTCAGTTGCAAAAGCGTTACTTAGCAAATTTACTAGGGTTGGCTTCCCTAAAGAAGTTGTGTCGGATCGTGGCAGCAACTTTATGTCGAAGTATATGCAGGCTATGTGGAAAGAATGTGGGGTCACCTACAAGTTCTCTTCTGCATACCACCCCCAGACCAATGGTCTGGTGGAACGTTTCAACAGAACGTTAAAGAGCATGATTGGGGCTCTGGAAGAACCTCAGAGAAGAAAATGGGATCTTCTTTTACCATGCTTACTGTTTGCCTACCGAGAGGTACCACAGGAGGGTGTTGGCTTCAGCCCCTTCGAACTTCTGTTCGGTCATCCTGTACGGGGACCCTTAGCCATAGTCAAAGAGGGATGGGAGATGCCCACTCCCCCTGTTACTACCAACGTAGTAGATTATGTGCTGGGGCTCAGAAAACGGATGGTACTTCTGATGGGCTTGGCTAGTGATACATTGAAGGCAGGACAAGCACTGGTGAAACATTGGTACGACCAGAAAGCTTCCCTCATTAACTTTACACCTGGTCAGCAAGTCCTGATCATGAATTCCATAAGGCCTCGAGCTTTACAGGACAAATGGTCAGGCCCTTACACAGTGGTGGAGCCCCTGGGTGAGGTTAACAATTTAGTGGACCTTGGAAGGCCTAAAACTCCTGGGAGACATACACTCTTATAAAACCCTCGGACAAGATCATACCTCGAGATTGAAAGAGGAAATAAAAAGCCTCACCGACCATGCCATGAGAGAGGAATGGATCAGTGAGGGAGAAAGATGTTTCTTGAATAAAAGTCATCCCCAAAACGGCAGCATTTTATATACTGCCGAAAATCACAAGGATAAAATGAATCCCCCTGGAAGACCTATTGTCTCTGCCATAAATTCACTACTCGAGCCATTGTCAGTGTATGTAGAATTTTTCCTAAAACCTTTTGTTGAAACGATGCCTAGTTACGTCAAGGACTCCACAAGTATGATCAAAATCACACAAGAAATCGAGTGCTCTCCGGGATTGATCCTTGCAACAATGGATGTAGAATCGTTGTATACATCTATTCCACAACTTGAATGCCTGGATGTCCTGGGCAAATTTTTGAACACCCGTACTATACCTCACGAACCACCTACACCTTTTATACTTGAATGTGCTAGGTTGGCGATGACTGAAAATTTCTTTTTACACAAGCAACAGTTGTACATACAATGCAGGGGTGTCAGCATGGGGGCCACATTTGCCCCTGATGTGGCGAACCTGTATATGGCAGATTTTGAGGACAGGTTTATATCAGGACATTTAAATGCACTTGAAACCGTTCCAGACCTATGCCAACACTTGAAAGGGTGGCATAGGTACATTGACGACATTTTTATAACATGGACAGGCAATGCAGAATCCTTGAAATCATTTCATCAATGGCTAAACAGACAAGATACCCACCTCAGGTTTACTATGGAATCAAGCAATGTTGAGGTAAGTTTTCTTGATCTAATTATCAGAAAAGCAGGAGCAAATTGGAGACAACACTCTATAGAAAGCCAACAGACCGTATCACCTTGCTTCATTACACCAGCTTTCATCCTGCAGGCCTGCGGTATAACTTACCATTTGGGCAATTTCTAAGGATACGCCGCAACTGTAGCACTAGTCAAGAATTTATGGAACACTCCAAACAGTTACAGGATAGACTGGTGGAGAGGGGTTATCCCACACGACTGGTCAAAAACAATTTGAAGAGGGCAAAAAATACCAGTAGGGACATATGTTTAACCCATCAGCCAAAGGTAAAAAAAGAGCGATTGGTCTGTGTTACCACCTTTGGTCCAATAAGTAACCAGATTAAAAAGATAGTCAACCACAATTGGGACCTTGTAAAGCAGGATGGGTCTCTACATCAGAGACCAATGTTTGCCTTTAAAAGAAATCAAAATCTGAGGCAGAAACTTGTACATACATACGTGGAACCAAAAAACAACCAGAGGACACTCAATCAATGGGGGTTGCCCCCTGTGATTGGTCACCACAAATGTGGAGGATGTGTAGCTTGCCCTTTGACAGAGGTAAGAACCGATTTTGAGTACAGACAAGTTAAATGGCAACTCAAAATGCATACTAATTGCAAAACCAAGAATGTCATTTATGTAATAAGATGCCCGTGTGATCTTCTATATATAGGAAAGACCACTAGGGAAGTACGGCAGCGCATCTCAGAACACAGATCCTGTATAAGGAATAAAGTGGCGGACAAGCCACTTGTGGAACATTTTGGGAGATACGGTCACAAAGACACAGACCTAACGTGGTTTGTATTACAAGTAATAAAACCTTCAAAGAGAGGTGGCGACATGGGCACTCTCTTACATCAGAAGGAGCAACGTTGGATACACACCTTAGACACAGTGAAACGGGGTCTAAACCTGTCCGTGGAATGGAATCATCTGATTGCCCATATGTAAAACAGGTTTTTTCCCCGCAGCGAATCAGACATTTTTTTCCTTACAGCGAATTAGAATTTTACATTTAGAGGCGTTACCAAAACAAGTGACAATATCCACCACCTCTGTAACGAATACGCCTAAAAATGCGTGGTGCAGTTTATGTTGCATTTATGCATATCTGACCCCTGCAGAAATATATACCAACGAAAGAAAGATGCCTGAATAAACTACTTTTTCTGAATAGGAGTTTCACAGCGCGTTTTTACAATAAATGGGTTAACACAAATTATCTGGCAACAGATCTTGGATTAGTTTGTTTTTTGTTTTTATTAACATAGAAGCAGTGCCTTTACAAGTTGGGAGGTGCTTGGTTATCATTGATCATCACTAATCCAAGCGCAACGATGAGATTACTTGCAAACAAAATATAAAATAAAAAATAAGGACATTAAATAAAAGCTTGCAATGCGAGGAGACGCCCCCCTACGCTCGCGTATACCTTAAAGTCCGCTTTCTATGAACATTAACACAAGGATTCGCGTTGACGGTGTCCGCGACCCCACCGGCTGCATTGCGCGTTATTGTGGTGCAGGCAGGAAAGAAAAATCGGAGACGGCGATAATCGGGTAAGTACACTCCATCAGAGTGAAAGTATAAATTAATCCTCTTTGGGACACGAGACGATGTCACCGGTATAAACATAAACGGGAGGCGGTGGCTCTGTAAACAACAAATAAGGGTATAAATGCGTGTCTCTGCAAATTGATCCACGCTTTTTTCTTTGAACACAAGAGACTTCTATGTGTTATGAAAAGCATTAGTTAGTGGTTATCCCAACAAATTAGTTTAGGCTCATGTACTGCAATACTTTTAAATAAGCGGACCAGTATCAACTTCAGAGAATAAAACGGGTAAATACCCGAACAGGAAGTAAGATACTCCCTTTGTGTTGACAATTAAAATAAAAAAAGAAAAATGTACAAACACGAAGCAATACAACTCCATATTGAATAATTTCTAGCAAGGTGGAACATATATAATCAACCAATGGTGTTTATATATTGTTTTCAGATTCATGAACCAGAAGGAAGGTGATGAAAGAAGGGTAGCTTTGGAATTATAAGCCTTCTTTACACATATTTTGTCCATCGAACATCACGTCTCCCACGAATCCGCCTTGGAAGCTGTGGCTGTTACTACCCTGAGTAAGTGATGTAGCCCTTTTTAACTCGGGTCCGATCTATTGATGGGTACCCTTTGTGATCTGTAAAGTTACAAAAATAATGTTGGCTTTTGCGATCAAGTGAAATGTAATGGATACAATTTTCTAACCCCTTAGACCAGAGGACAATTTGCCTCCAGATTCCAATTGTCCCTCCTGACCCCATCGGATAGGAGGTGAGTTGGTTGTTGTTCTAGTGATTATAGAGCACATCATATTAATATGCAATCAAATAACTTGAAAAGGAGTGACGGGGATACACAATACTCATGTAGTGTTTTATGTATTTTTTAGATGGTGTGGCCCATGGGTTGTTTTGTCCTGAAGAAGGTTGCCGTACAGAGAGAGTATTAATGATGATGCTCGCTGAGAGCAACTGAAACATGTGTCGACGTGAGAACTGTGGGAATAACAGAACACAGACTCTGTGTGATACCCCAAATTGGTGGGGATGTTTTCACAATGAATTGTAAACATATTTAGAGATAACAGATGTTTTTACTGTTTTTTTATATACAGACCATTTTTTCAAAGTATGAAGTGTAGAATGAGAGATTGATGAGGAAAGTATAAATGTGAACAAATGAATAAAGAGCAGGGGCCATAGAGTTATATGAATTGTTTAATATATTTTTTGATACAGCATATTTGCTTGAATAAAAGAAAATATGCTTGGGAACTATAAACCGAGCTCAAACTACTTGTGTACTCCGTCATCTTTGTATTGGTCTACTAGTTCAAACCCTGTGGTATTTTTCCTTGGAAGGCCTGGACAGGCTCCAAAAGTGTTCCACGTAAATATGCTGAAGGCTTTCATCCCAAGAGTCGAAATCGCAGCACTGCTACTGGCTTCAGATGTTTAGGAAGAGGAGTCTGAACCTCTCCCCGACCTGTTCCAAAGCGGTCCTTCAGATAGCTCCTTTGAGGGTGTCCGAGTGGCCCTTAACCTGACTTCTAATCAGCAGGCTGAGGTGAAAAGTTTGCTTAGGCAATTTTCCGCCCTGTTTTCACAGTCGCCTGGTTTGACACCTTGGTGCAAACATAACATAGACACAGGCGACAGTGTACCTACCTAAAGTAGGGGATACAGGATGTCAGACAAAGTACGGTTTTACATTAAGACCAAGGTCAACAAGATGTTAGACCTTGGGGTGATTGAACCCTCT
Organism: Ambystoma mexicanum; assembly: GCF_040938575.1. NCBI lineage: Eukaryota > Metazoa > Chordata > Amphibia > Caudata > Ambystomatidae > Ambystoma > Ambystoma mexicanum. The sequence continues at coordinate 1,013,526,702 of NC_090928.1, forward strand.
AGTAGTCCTTGGTCCAGCCCTGTGGTTTTGGTTCCAAAGGCAGGCACTTCTGAATTGAGGTTCTGCGTGGATTACAGGGCTCTGAATGCTGTCACCAAGACAGATGCACACCCCTTGCCTCGAACAGATGAGCTGGTGGATACTTTGGGTGCCTCCAAGTACCTCAGCACGTTTGACCTCACTGCTGGCTATTGGCAAATAGCGTTAGCAGAACATGCCAAGGAGAAGACAGCGTTTTCTACTCCAGACGGCCTTTACCAATTCAGGGTAATGCCGTTCGGGTTGAAAAATGCACCTGTCACTTTCCAGAGGCTTGTGAATCATGTGTTGAATGGGTTGCACGAATTCTGTCTTGCATATCTGGACGATATAGCAGTTTTCAGTGCCACCTGGGAAGACCATGTGAAACACCTCGGGATTGTGCTCCAGGCTCTTCAGAAAGCACACTTGACCATAAAGGCTAGTAAATGCCAGATTGGACAAGGCTCAGTGGTTTACCTTGGACATGAAATAGGTGGAGGGAGGATACAGCCTCTTCCCAGTAAAGTACAAGCAGTACAAGACTGGCCTACCCCCACTACAAAGACCCAAGTGAGAGCCTTCTTAGGACTCACGGGGTATTACCGCAACTTCGTGGCAGACTATGGCACCATAGCTTCCCCTCTGACTGCCCTCACCACTCCGAAGAAACCCAAGAAGGTAACTTGGACCGACGAGTGTGAGAAGGCCTTCAATGGCTTAAAAGACTCCTTGTGCCAGGCCCCTGTCCTCAGGGCCCCTGATTATCATAGACCTTTTATTGTGCAGACGGACGCCTCTGACACTGGGATAGGAGCTGTACTATCGCAAATAGATGAGAATGGTAAGGAACACCCTATTGGTTTTATTAGTCGCCAGCTTAAGGACAGAGAGCTCAGATGGTCCACAGTGGAGAAAGAATGTTTCTCTGTTGTGTGGGCCCTACGGAAGCTGAGGCCCTACCTATATGGGCTAATAAAGTGGCTAATGAACATGAAGGGAGAGAATCCAAAGTTGCTTAGGTGGTCCATAAGTCTACAAGGCTTCGACTTCACTATTGAGCATAGGCCAGGTGTCCAACATAGCAATGCTGATGGGTTGTTCAGAATGTTTAACCGACCTGAACAAGAGACTCATCCAGGGGTGGATTAGTTCCCCCTGTCCATAGTCTGGGAGGGGCGAGTGTTAGGAAAGATTTCTTAATTGTGGGTAATTTTCCTTCCATGTGGCAACCCCTAAACTTTTTGCTGTTGTTTTCACCATGATCTAGACTTTGCCAGAGAAGTGCAGCCTTCTGCCGCACTCCTCTGGGCTTTCGCTCCATTCTTACGGGGAAACTGACATGCCCTTTAAACAGTCAGTACCGGGGAACGTTGTTTCCCGTAGTTTCTTTATCATGTTGCAGCTTTCGTGCAACTTGACACAAGAGGGCACTGTAAGCTAAGTTACTGCTCTCTTGGGTCTCTAGTCTTCTACAGGCCCTAGATACTCGGTTTGGATTGTAAATGATCGGTGCAAGTGAATCACGGACGGGAATGGTGGCAGCAATCGTTTCTTGTGTTTTTGAGCTCCTTTTGGCGTTTTAAGAGCGTTTCTCGCGCTTAGCCCACAATGGTGGCCTGGCTCCCAAAATGGCCAGACCACAAGGCTCCTTTGTCCTGTCCGCTGACCGTCTTGCCCCCTTCATCTTCCCCAGGTCGAGCCGACCCGGGGCCTTCCTTATTTGGGCATGTACTTTCCCGCGAAACACAGATGCTTTCGTGGGCTTCTACAGGCCTTGTGTGTGCCTCCAGGATGTGGGCTGGGATGTCTGGTCCCAATACACATACTGGGTGCCAGAGAGTCTAGTGTGGTGTGAATGCCTGGGACCACTGTGGTCCGTGATAGGTCCACGTATGGTGTGAGTGTTTGAAGAGCGGATCTCCCATTGGGTCCCCTCCGTTTTGGCGCGAGGGAACCGTGGATAAGAGGGGGCTGGAAACGCCACTACCATGTCGATCTCCTGAGTTCTCACGAACGAAGGAATACAGGAGCCAAGTATCCTGCAACCACGAGGCTGAACCGAGGAATCGCTGGTGACCCGCTGAAGGACTGCTCCTCTGCACTGCTGTCGCTTTGTGAAACCCTTTCGACCTCTGATCGAACCAGAAGGCCTGTACTGGTACTTCGACCCTTGGAACAGCGGGGACAGCTATTCTCGGCATCTTCACCATCTCCTGCACGTATGCCTTCGGAAGTGTCTCTGGGCCATCCAGCAGACTGACCAGCCTACCCAGGAGTCTTGCTCTGTAACCGCCGCCAGGTTGTGTTGTATTTCGAGTCCTTGTCACTCTCACACGATTCGTACACTTGGCATTCCCAGGTCTGAAGTGAGTAGTGTACATTTGGCTGAGATATACACGGCCGCTCCGTTGCCCTGCTGTGGTAACAAACTGTGCGGGTTCACTGCGGTTGGGACGCCCTCAACTCAACTCTGCTGCTGCAGAATCTACATGACGACGAGATGTCCCCTGCTCCCCTGAACCTGCCAGCACTGAAACTGACACGGAGAAGCCTGGGTCTGCTTGCGTCGGGGACCGGTGAGTAGCATAGCTAGGAACTGGTCGCCCTCCTGCAGGAGCCCATAGCTTTTCCCCGCTGTGTCAAACAGCATGCCTTTCCGTACTTGCGCTCTGCTTCTGCCCACAGTGGAGGCTGCGCTTGAGTCGCGGAGCTCTGTTCATCTTCATTTGTTCACCGAACTGAACTGCCTGATTCCCTCAAAGAGACTCCCCTTTTTGCCCGTTGGCACCAGCGTGTGCAGGTACTTTTGAGCACAAGGCTCCACTCTTCGTAGGGATTGGACTTCCTCTTAGTTAGGTGCCTCTGAAGGCGGACTGGGTCTAATTATTATTTTGCACTGCCTGTTTTCCTCCCCTTCTAGGTGGACTACACATTTCGTGCATCTAACGCTTTAGACTCGTTTGTATTTGTATATATATTGTATTGGTTTGGTATGTGTTGGTTTACTAGAGTTTTATTGTGATTTCTCACTACGGTCATTGTTGCAAAGGCCTTGGAATACATGTGTATATATTTTTAATATAACACCTGTTTGGAGTAATTTGTAAGTGTCCTTGCTTTGTGTGCTCATTGCGGGCTTTCAGTCACCCTCACCTCTCTTGAGACCTAATCTTGACAGCCGCGATCGCTACCCTGATTGGTCTGGCTTGTCCAGAGGTTACCCTGCTCCAAGTAATTAGTTTGGCCTTCTGAACCTCTGCGCCTCCAGGACAGAGTTCAGAAATCCGTCTTAACAGCGAACCCCTTCTGTTTCGCTGTCTTTCCTCTCTCGGTAAACTGCCATCTTGGAACTGCGGTGCCCTTGTGTGCTTTTCCTCACTGAGAGTGTGCTCTTGTGCTCCGCCTTTTATCTGTGTGGGGAAGTGTAATGGAAGTCAGGTGTGTCTGATGGTCAGTAATAGCCTGACCTCGTCTGACCACTGTATTGGGACACGTTAGGTATACGGCGCAGGTGTTAGTCTGTTTTTCCTCATCGTGAGCTGTCAGTGAAAAAGTGTATGTGTTGTAAAAAGGAGGGGAGGCTTGAGTTCCTAAATATCCTACCTGGTAGAACAGGGTATAGGTGTTACAAGGAAGGCGATACCACATCTCATCATTGAGTGTCCGACTCCCATTCATCGATGACCTCTCACCGAGGTAATGCTCCAGCACTGGTCCACCCCCAGGAACTGGATCCAAAAGCGATGGCCGTGTCCTGGCCAACCAGAGGACATATTCCCTGGGACTAAGGGGTGAGACACCTTCTGGTTTCTCACACCCCGTAGCAGAGCAATTTTGGTAGTGCTGTTGGGCGAAAAGGAAACAGGGTTCTATTTTGCCACATGTATTTTTACAAATCTGTAATTTCTAGCTGCTAGTATTTTAAGTGCACATGGAACTCCATGTATAAAGCCTTGAAGGTGAACTAGTTTTCATGAAATGAAAATTGTGCCTGTGTTTTAACATTAAACTCTCAGCAAGAAATAATTATGTTCTCGTGTTGTGACATATCATTATTATTGATTGAAATTCAACATACAACGGGGTGCATGGGAAAAGAGTTTTGACCAGTTTATTTAGCCTGTGTTCCATGTTTGTTAGACAAAAGTAAAATGCAGAAAGGTATGCTTAAAATTAACATCCTACAGAAAAATGTGTTTTATAATTGCTGCTGTGTTTTCTGCCACAGAGTAAGTGGCGTGTGTAATGTTAGTGCGATTTTCATTGAAGTGATAATTTAAATATATATATTTTTCTGTACACCAGCCTGCTTCTTGGTGCCTTGGTGGCATAGGGGATGGATCTAAGTGACTCGATATGTGTCTTAATTAGGGCTAAAGAATGGAATCCATTTAATGGTTTGTTGTGTGACGCCTGTATTTATTTATTTATTTATAGCATTTATTACACACCCAAACCCTCAGGTATCCCGGAGTAGGTTACCTAGGAGTACTTATCTAGTAACAGTGGAAGTTACATGCAATAAATGCAGGATTAACATTTCTTCCTTTCCAAAATACACGGCTTGACTACACTTGGAAGAGAGGCAAACATAGATCTAGATTAGATTACTTTGCTATATCTAGAAATCTAATGGAATGGTGCTCTGATACTCTTATAATCGACCCTGGCCTTGGAGATCATATGTTAATCTCACTCACCATATTTACAAATACGACCGAATTGGCTCAGGATCCGAGTCAGGGACCTCTAGAAAGCGATAGATCACAACTCTCGCTAAGATGGAATAATCGCCTATGCGATAGGGTTAACGATTATATGGACAAATGGATCAAGGGCTCGTTGGATAGTCATGGAATGCTGCAGATAAACTACAAAGATCCAGTTGACTATCTGCAGACATTAATGCAACTACTCGCGAGAACATACAGCACAAACAGTAATGCGAATAGAACACTCCCACTGGACAGATGTTCAGACATCATAGCAGCAAAACGGAAAAAAAACGCAGAACTACGTATCTTAAAATAAATCACACATAATTGCAAAACAGACGAGTATATTCAGAAGAAAATTTCAATTTGTACCACATATCGCAATAAATGTAAAAATATCAAACATTACAAACATAAGTTGGTTAATCAACAGATAATTAGTGTATTATGTCGTAATGATCGGAGATCAACGTGGGCAATCTTACGATCGGATGCTTGCAAACTGGACCAGAGCCAAGCCTCTACGATATCTGCGGCAGCTTGGAAGGAATACTATGGGAAAAAATATACTGTACCCACACGGTTTTCAGCCACAAACGCTATTATTCCTCCGATTCCTAAACTCCCATTAATTCACTGGTCACTCCAAGATATCGAATGTGCCATCAATGCTTTGAACTACTCCAAGGCAGCTGGCCCTGATGGGATCCCTCCCTGTGTTCTGAAGCGAAATCCTTTACTCTGGGCTAACATACTGAAACATCAATTCGACAAAATATTGGTGTCTTTAGTAATTCCGTCCTCATGGTTGGGCTCTATTATTGTTCCCATTCACAAAAAGGGGGACAGGAGTAATCCCGCGAATTACAGGCCAATTGCACTGATAGATGCATCTGCCAAAGTATTTGCTATCTTACTTTTAAGGGAACTCCAAATATTCTTGAATACTAATAAAATCTTATCCAGATTTCAGATTGGATTCAGAGCACAGATGGGAACTTCCCTTAATGCAACACTAATGGCACATATACTCGCGAAATCGAAGATTCCGAACACAGGGCCAATATATATAGCTTCCGTGGACCTCACTGCAGCCTTTGACAATGTACTACGTGGCTTGCTATGGCAAAAAATGCGGTCAATGGGCATTCCCGATCATCTTGTATACTTAATAGCAAAACTACACACTAACACTGTATACTTTATTAGAGTTAACATGGCTGGAGCTACCACGGGACCTATTTCGACCACATTAGGGTTAAACAAGGCTGCAATCTGGCTGCAACCCTATTCAATCTATATCTCTGCAGTATCAATGAAATATGGACACAAAAAATTAGCTATCCAGCACGGCTTGGCGAACTAAAAATCCAGTGGTTGGCATTCGCCGATGACATAGTAATCTTTGATCGAACTCCATCGGGCCTTCAAACGAAGCTTTCATTGTTTGCTGATTACTGCTTAGCTCATAATCTGCAATTCAACGCAGAAAAATCAAATATCTTCTTGCTCAAAAATTTAAAGAAAAAGATATGCCCTAGAAATTGGACTATTGGACTGACTCCTATTCCACGGACGGCCAATATTCGATATCTAGGCTATACGATTTCTGATTCAATTGCGCTAGTAATGTGGAAAAATACCTTGAATCAAAAAGCAAAAATACTAACGACTCAAATGCGCATGATTCTAGCGAAATACTGCAAGTTCTCACTGGCTCCATTGTTTGAGTTTTATACGCTCAAAGTCGAGGCAATTCTATTATATGCCCTTGATATGTGCTTGGCTAAAATAAATCTATTTCTAGACCAATTACAGGGTCGCATCTGGAAAGACGTTTTGCGTCTTGCCAATTCACTTCCAAATGCAGTTCTAAGACAAGAATTAGGACTGATATCATTATCTGCCCGATACAATTGGCGACAACTCACAAATTACGCAAAAATGCTTTTTCCCCCCAATAACTCCTTATATGAAGACTTGGGGACAATGATCAAAAATCGTTATCCATTGTCCATTGCAATTTATCAGAAAAAAATGGAGGCTCTTTTAAACGAATTGGCACTTACTTCTGCTGACTTAGAATATCGCCAAGCACACATCAAAAAGCGTCTATATGATCACGATTGGTGCAAAACCATTAATGATATGGAAAAATATCAGTCATACAAAGAAGCCCGTAATTTTGTAACGGCCCGCTGTCCGCGTAAGACTTATCTCCAACAATTTCCATGTCCCACAGCTAGAGGAATCTACTTAAAATTTAAACTAAATCAAATGTCAACATTACAAAGAATAAAAAATTGGACAAACTCAGAGGAAACTGGCCCTAGTGGCACATGTAGATTATGTAAAGAGATAGACTCCTATGAAACATTAAAACATTTAATTATTCATTGTACATACTTTGAACTACAACGAAATGAAATATTTGAAATCAACCATGAGCATGACACTGCCGAAGGCAGAGAATGGCTGTGGATGGCATGCATTGGGGATTTACAACGAAAGCCATATTGAGAACTACGCGTCTTGTTACTCTAGTGAATGAGAAACTAGAAAAATTTCACCCAATGCAATCAAACAGTGTAGTCACATAACAAAAATTGGTAAATGACAAAGAATTTGTAAATTAGGAAATTCGACAATGGATTCACATGACTGGCAGTATAGACTCTATGTTGCATTGTCTAAACAACCCCAAAAAACTAAGGGTCAGGATCGGGGAATTGCTATTTTTATATTATGGAAAACATGAGTGTCTCCTTTTTAAGACTGGATATTTAATGAGAATAACTAGAAACTTTTATTTATGGAAAGCCAGGATATGTAAAAATTGTATTTGTTGATGTTATGAAAATTGTATGAAAATTGTGGAATGTAAGAATAATTATGTTGTGAAAGTTTGGTAACCAAACTATAAACAACGGTTTTGAATAAAAAAAAAAAAAAAAAAAAATGCAGGATTAATTGCATAGTTAGTTACCAAATCAGTTCACAGCATTCAGCAAATGCACAGTTTGGGGAGGGAAGGAACTGCCCGTGTGTAGGGTGGTCTTTCCATATAACATTACAATGTCATGTCTTAGAGAGGATGACAGGCCCAGGGAATCCCTCTCCACCCACTCTCTAGTAGCAGCCACACCACCTCAGGACCCGGACAAGATGCAAAGATCCAGTGAACCTAAGTGTATTTTGGAGCCAATCTGAGTAGCACTGTACTCTAATTTATTCTCAAATTAGTAAATACACTGTCGAATACTGGGTGAGATTTATCAGTCTACTTAGCAGTGACATTTTGATTTTGAGGATTTGCTGGTGACTCTGAGCAAATAGAGAAACTTGAGCGGCTGTGGCCCTGATGGGCTTTCAAATAGAATATTAAAATCCAACTTAGACTTGCAGGTGGATATTCTTTTGAGGCTTTTTACCCAGGTTATGTGAAATTTAGTAATTCCGCATTCCTGGTTTTATTCGATTGTGATTAAAATGTACTATAGAAGGCGTCCATGATTCTCCTAGAAATTGATGGATACTTTGTATAAAAGTTTGGCGAGTCAGGTACTGAAAGACTTGACTAAATGGATGGAACGTTCCCAAAGACTGAGCATTTATCAGGCAGGAGTTAGAAGGGGAATGGGTACTTCATTGAATGGATTCATTTTGCTATAATTTCAATCAAAAACAAAATTGGATCATTCAAAACCTCTTTAACTGGCAAGTCTGAACATGTCTTCAGCATTTCACAGGGTTGATGGACACAAAATATGGTCCAAATTGAGAAAGTGGGGTATAGGAGATGGTCTACTAAATATGATTTTACTGTTTTATTCTAATTATAAGCTCAGAGTGAGATTGACTTCTAAAGGTCTATTATCAATTGATATTTTAGTAGAGTTTGGCCTAAGGCAGTGATGTGTGCTGGCCCCTGCCCTTTAATTTATGTGTATCAGATCCGACACAGGCCTTCCAAGATGTGTCTTGTTTCCCTCCTGAAATTAGGTCGTTGGAAATAGGGTGGTTGGCATATGCTGATTGCCTTATTCTTCTTGATGCAACGCTAATTGGGTTTAAAGGTTGTCTGACTTGTATTGAGAGTTATACCACAGAAAATAAACTGCTGATCAACCCATTATAATCACATATTATGGTTTATTATCATAAGGTTAAGAACAAAAATGTTGTATGGCATATTGTCGGGATCATGATTGAGACAGTTGATAATATTTTATATTTTTAGGATACTTTTAGGCAACCAAAAGCAGCTCCATCTTGTGAAGAAAAAGTTGAATGCGAAAAATGAAGTCATTTATTTTACAAATGAAATTTATTAAGAGGACATTCTGTTTTTATTCATTACTACCTATCATTTATTTTTATAAGGATAAAGTTACACCAGTGATTCTTCATGGTCTTGAGCTGCTACCGATTGATATTAGTAAATGGCTGAATAGCTCTGAGAGAAAATCTGGCATACAATTCTGAATTTGTCCCCTTTTACCTATTAAGCTGGGGCTCAATTCCTGGTGGTATACTTACATACAAAATAGACAACACTTCTAATCTAAAATTAGAGGGGAGACTGGTCTGAATTTGTTTTCTGTGATGAGGATGATTTTTTGAGAGGAATCAGTTAAACACTTTTAACTGATTTTATGAACTTTACTCTCTTAACTGAGTTTATGAAGGTGTGCATAGACCTTTTGGTCGAGGCTTCCATTGATCCTGCTGGGGTGCCTTCAGGAGTAAATACAAAACAAAAAAAAATTGATCATATAGAAAACTGGAGTAGCTTGAATAATCTGAAGATCTGTAGGGAGTATTTAAATACGGCCAATGGCGGCCGTTCTGGGTCTGTACCTAAACCATATGTTATCAAAACTCCCTCACAGAACTTCATGACATGGATGTCATGTTTTAGACCAAATTGTCTTTGCACCTAGAGGTAGTGGGGCTGCGTTTGGGCCTCCCACCCAGCAACAAAATGTGCAGGCTGTGTAATTTGGAAGAGGCTGAGACCTTACAACATCTAGTTTTAAAATGTGTGGCCTTGCTACCTAGACGTATGTTCTATTTTAGTCATTTTATCCATCCGCCCTCAGCTGTATTTTCGCAGAATCTGTGGAGATGCTTGATGTGTACAAAATGCTTGTGCCTATATGTTGATCTTATTACATTTTTTAAATACATCACCGAATAACTGTGTGATTTAACTGCACAATCTAAATTGTTTAAGTTTGGGGAATTGATTTTAGCTTTGGCTCAGCTGTTGTAATATGACTGTAATTAATCGATGTTGATGAGTTTACCCTTTAGTTCCTTTTAATAAGCTTTTAGTAATGTTTTAACTTTGTGTCTACATTTAAAATATTCTGATTATTTAGTTTTTGATATACTATGAATCTGTGAATAGATTTAATGTAAAAACAAAACCAAAAAATAAAGAAATGAGCAATAGAAAATGTTCCTGTTTGACTATGGGCAACTTTCAGAACACTTATCTCTGTCTTAATGGTCTGTTTTCCTAAGGTTATTAGTTGCTGCACAGATGCAATACTAGGTTCCATAGAGCCTGCCAGGACCAATGGACATAAAACAGATTGAAGAATAAGAATGCAAGATCTTCACAAAGCTTATGGACATGCATGAAGGTGGTGTTAGAGGCCAGAGGATTTGAGAATTTGGCAAGCACTGTGATGAGATCTGAAAAATGTGTACTAGCATTACATATTGTGTCAGGGATATCGCCCATATTGCCTGGCATAGAGAGGCTGTGTGGTACCTAATATGACTGAGATAAATTGTTTTGTTGAGGGTGAAGGTATTTTCTCCAACACGTTAAACTTATCTTACCTTTCCTCACTAGATAAGGCAGGGGAGATTTGACCAGTTTCATAGAGAAGGACGTGGGGCTAGCTCTGGTGGAATTGAATGGGAGATGTCTATCAAGGGGACAGGTCAGCAAGAAGTAGAGATTCTCGAATGGCATATGACACTTCATATCCTTGGCAGGAGTTTTTTTCTTGGAGATAGCCAATCAGATGTTGAAATAGTGTTCTTTTCCATTGGTGGGCTTTTATGGAGACCGGTTGGATTAGTGCTTGGATGTTTCCTGGGGGATTGGGATTGTGAAATGTATGTCCAAGTAATAAGACCATGAATCAGGAAGGGGTTTTGCAACACAATGCTTGATTTTGTGCAATTTTGAGATTAACATTTGACCGAGGTGACGGGGGAGAGCAAACACATCAAGTTCCCCATCGAGTCCTGTTCAGTGTCAGATTACAGGCAGATGGGTTATCTGGTTGGTCACAACATGCATTCGGATCACCAAGGTTAATGGTTTTTCTAGTGGAGATGATCAGTTGTGCTTTAAGGGCCACAAGCTCACATATGAAAAGCAGGACTGGGTTTGAGGGCAGTAGATGAGAGAATGTTGTTGCATTTGTGGTTACTCGTTATGCCTTTCACACAGTGTAATTCCAAGGATGCACGGATGTTGAAATTGATCTATTTTTGAGTTGAGGGAATATAGGGATAATTTCAACTACTGACCATGAGCCTTCATTCAGGTAGAATGCTTGATGCTAAAATCCTATGTGGCAATGTCTGGAAGGAACTGGTAGCAGCTGGCAGTGAGACTGGTTTCTCTAGGAGAAAGTACTGTAGATTGAGGCTTTCTTTGAGAATCGAATTTGACAGATTTAATAGAGATTTTACTGCAGAACTTTTGTTCTGAAGTTGGACATTTAGGCTAGATATATGAACCTCGGAATGTTGGTAGTAATTAGCAATGGAGGAGTTGACAACTTATGATGATGGGCAGCAGGTAATGTTGAACAGATTTTGTCACTGTTTAACGTTGTAGGTTTACCTGTGTGGGGTTAAATAGAGGTCATTAGAGGGAAAACCATAGGATCAGTTTAGGGAATTGTGGGGATTGAGCAATAGTGGTAAATCTGTTTAACTTGGAAATGCTTAGATAATCCAGAAGCTGTGGCTTGAGTGGACATCCAACAGCAACTGAAACAGCTGCAGGACAGTGCATATGGTTGCATGTGCAGTTGTTGAAAGAGGATGGTAGAAAGGATAAACCAATTCAATCTTGCAGGGGTTGAGTTGGTTTCAATCTATTTCATTGTATCTTTCTGAGTCCATGTTCCCATAGATAATTCTAGACCTCTGTGAAAGAATCATGAAATAGATCAGCCACTCTGTTTTCTTCCCTTATAATATGGCTTCTGATGTCTCCAGTCTCTCTCTATCTCTATTATCATCAGAGTGCTCCAGGAATACATCAGAAGGGACCTTGCAGCGAGGTCCGTGCTCACTGCTGTCTTCAGAATTGTAGGTTAAATACAACATCACGGCACAGGGCCCCTCTAGACTTGAAATAGTTGATGTCAGTTCTCCAGATACTGGGCATCTCCCACGCACCATCATGGGGCCTGATGCTTTGGCGGCTTCACCCTGATCACTGGTCTGGATCTTCATTGGGAGACAGGTTCGGCACCTCCACGGTATGTGAGGAGCCGGACCACTGCACTACCTCTCTCAGATGTTCACACCACTAGTGTGTGACCAGAATGCCAGTGGTGGACACTACCATAACAAAGGCCTGAAGTTATGGAGGCAGATGAAGATGTAAGGTATGTGAATATCCAGGGATGCATTACAAGAAATGCTCAACATGAACATGCACCAAGATCCCTACAATGTGCCATTCCAGAGCATTTCTTCACTACAGTAGATGGCTTAAATTGTAATACCAACTGTGCAGGTGCCATGCACGTGCCTTTACTTTCCACAAGGTGCATCACCATATTAACAAGGAGCTGTGTTTCTTGAACATTGGTTTATACAGGACCATGATACCAGTATAGCCTTCACAAAAAGGCAAACAAGAGAGAAGCACATGATGTTTGCTGCTCACTGGGGTGGGGAATTGAGGAGAGAGTTACTGAGATGTACTATAGAAGCCCATTGTGAGGGGTGTATCGGCCATAAATGTCCCTCCCCATTGCTCCATCCCCATTCTGGAACACCCCAAAGTCAGGCCAAAGTATCCTGGTGGAAAGTCAGCAAGGGTGGCTGGAGCACCCAACCTGTCTCTGCGCTGGACAACTCCTGCGTCAGATTGAGCCAGTGACCATAACCACCCTCGTGCAAAACCCTTTACAACAACAGCTGTGTATGACCCCAGTAGAATCTGACTGATCAGTGGTTAGGACCAAGTCTTTCTTGCACTATAGGGCAGAAGAGAACATTCAGGACCTGGTAATATTTCAAGGCATGCCACAGTGTTCAACATGCAGCACTGCTTGTGCGGTTTATCTAGCCTGCAGCACACAACATTTAAGATGCCAAGAGCAAAAGATTCTTTCTACCCGTCCAGCAACTGGCTAGAAAACCATATATTAGCATGTTTTCTCTTTTGCCTTTCCAAACTACATGCATGGGGCAAACATGTTTTCACTATCATTTCAAGTTGGTAGAACAATAGATATTTATAGATATGTATAGAAACATCAACTCGGACCTGAACCATAATGGACGAACTTGAAAAGACAGATGCGACTGGGATCAATGTAAACCCTTATGATTTAGACTTCCAAAATACCTTGTTCATACCTGAATCGAAGTAGGTGAAGTTCACTTAACTGCACATGTTATAAATGGGCGGCGTCATCAATTAATACAGTAGCACATTTGCATAAAGTAAAACTGTCACCAAACAGAAAAGAACTTGAAAAGAATCTACAAGATGTCCTACTATTGTCATCCATGAGTTGGCCACCTCGTTCTGCTGCATTCACAGTCAAGTCATCCCACAATGCTAATGGAAATAGGAACAGGATGTCTTGGGAGAGTGGCTCTTGGGAAGTTTCACTAAAAATGGATGCAAGTATCTCCCTCCAATTCTTTGGTTTCCTGAGCTCCCTTGACTACTTCCTTCTCCTTTTCTTCCACCAGGTTCCCCCACGCTCTGGGTCTGAGGGTCCAGCGCATTGAAGAATATTGCACTTCTATGGACTGGACTCTGTGCACCCCTCTCAAGGCTGCTGAACATATGTTTGGTATTACTATTTTATTACCTGCTGCTTTTCTCTCCCATTCCGCTCTCTTTAGCTGTACCCCACTACCTTTCTAGTAACACTTCATTTTGTAGATTACACTACAGCGGCATCTAATTGAATGAATAAATAAATAGAATTCATAATTAATTACATAGGCTTTAGGTTGTCCATTTAACAGTTTGGGGAAGTCATACAGACTATATTTTGGACCTTTTTTGGAAGTCAAAATACTTCCATGATAAAAGATAGGAAGGTCAGTAGTTAAGAGAAAAGACAGGTAGAGTTCACCTTGTCGTTGAGAAGAAAAAGATGGAAACATAACAGAGGTCCTTGTAATTGTGCAACTCAGGGAGCAGAGAGAAATATGCGTGAACGATTAATATCTCTCAGGCTCCAGAACTGGAATTCAAACTTTAATCACACTGCCAGTTTTGCGATTACTGGCTCAAGTTCGGAAACGGCTTAACAGAAGCACTTTGCATTTCTATCCAGTGTTTTCTTTGGCTATGTTGAAACATCGAAAGTGATAACAGCCCTGTTTCAGAAATATGATTGGGGATGGTGGGATAGGATATTGAATAAAGAACCTACAGATGGATGATTGTCTGGCAATTAACTATCTTTTCTTTAAAGGGGCGGATTTGTCTTGGAAAAGAAAAGGGATCAATTATTTAAAAATGTAATTAAAAATCAGTGTGACAGCGATTTCTTACATGAACTAGAGTCAGCGCCTCTCCCCACCCCTCCTTCAATACCCCACTTCCACTGAGAAAAAAAAAACAGTACATCTAATTGCACTCATTTCCCTCTCCCAATTTAGGGTGCATCCTTCTTCAAAATGAACCAATGAAAGCAAGTGGCATTATCGAAATGACCTAATCATCTCTCCATACATTCTCATGTGACCAGCTCTGCAAACTGTGCAAGGCGCTTTCGAACAACACCAGACGCCGGCCTTTGAAGTCCCCTCAGGCATCCGATGCCGTGCCACTGTGTACGACAGATAACTAATGCTCTGTGTCTGTGTTTACCTCTGCCTATTGCTGCTGCTCTGCTCCTAGTCCACAAGGGCTCTTTAATCACTGTTAGTCGGTACAATCAACTGTGACAACTAATGCAGAAAGCAGATTATATGGGGGCTGGCTACAGTGGCCTGTGATTTGTTAAAATCAACAAAGCCTTTTCATTAACCCCCTGCTGAAGTATTCATAACAGATATTCCATGGGTCTCAGAGCCCAGAGCTGCACACAGCCTCTTCCAGGGCTGCACAGCAATTCTCTCTGCAAATCCCATTTCTAAGCTCGCAGGTCTTTTTGTTTGGAATTCTCTAGGTTACAAGATTCAATAGCACATTTTCTATTGGACATATACAATAGAATTCTTTTCATGTATACGGCAGTTCTTTGATACAATTAAACAGACAAACATGTCATGTGATTACAAAAAGACTATGACCGAGGCACCAAAAATGTGTTTACTCCCTGGCGCTGATTGCTTTTAAGTGGGTCAGTTCACTAGCGCCCACACGGCAGTGCAGCAACTTCAGCGTTCACTTTTGCGATATCTGCGTAATCGGAAGCCAAACATTTTAATTCCAACAGAGGAGAATCTGGCACTCGTCTTTCTGCCATCGAACAATTGGGCACTTTTAGTGGGGTTTGTATAACCCTGGTCATAACAGTGCTTAGTTGTAGGAAAATCTGTCATGAAGCACTGTAGAATATTTATTATTATTAGTATTAATACAAATAATATTATTGCTATTAGTATTATCTATGCCAGTTGTAACATGTGTAGAAGGAGACCAACACGCAGGTGGCCTGCTTTTGTGAAAACACATATATTTAAATCAAAAGACAGGAGGAAACCCAGCTATCCTTAACTCTAAGAGGGGTTTCTCTGCCTCAACAAAAACTAAGGCACTGTCAGAATGTCAGTAACTAAAAAGTTCACCGTCCTATGTCCAAATCCTACTTCCACCCGTTACATGTTTAAATGAATTAAACTGGATCATTCTCTTCTGAGTCCAGAAGAATTATTCCCTTCCTCTGGGTGAACACAGTTCACAAATAGGGGGGAGGGGGTTGTTGTCCCTTCCCCTGTCCTTTTCCAGGCTTATATTTACAGTTCCACAAAGTATGGGGCCTGACTTCTGTCCCTTGGCCTTTCTCAGACTTGTATTTACAATTCCACAAAGTAAATGGAATGGCTTAAGTCCCCTGGCCTTTCTCAGGGTATTATTTGCATAGTTCCAAAAAGTAGGGGTAATGTCCTCCTTTCTCTGGCCTTTCTCAGGCTTGTCTTTAGAGTTCCACAAAGTAGGTGGAATGTCTCCCTTCCCCTAGCGTTTCTCAAGCCCCTTGTGAGCCCCTCCCAGTGACTCACATGGACAAACCTGGTATTCGCCCTTACCAGGTACTGCGACGAAGAAGAGGGCAAGTTGGAGGACCTTGCCCTCATGCACAATTGGGTCCTTGACCCCTGGGTATGTTTGACTGATTCTTTCCAGTATCCCTAGTACACTCCACTGCCAGGAATACTACCTCTCCTACAGAGGGTCCTTGACCCTGTCGTTACGCTTTCTTGTCCTTGGGTACCAGACCCCTTCACATTGGCTTTTCAGGTCCCAGACCCCTGTTTCTGTGTTTCTCTCTCTCAGATACCAGACCCCTTCATATTGGCTTCTCGGTTCCCAGACCTCTGTTTCTGTGTTTCTCTCTCTCGTGTCTCAGAACTCTTTATATTGGCTTTTCTGGTCCCAGACCCCTGTTTCTGTGTTTCTCTCTTTTGGGTCCTAGACCCCTTTATATTGGCTTCTCGGGTCAAGGACACCTTTACATTGGCTTCTGTAGGGCCCTCGAGGTCCCTTGGCCGCCCCTGAACCTTCTGTATGGGCTCCCGTTCTCTCACCTTGGTCTCGCACTTACTTGCGTCTTTCAACAGTTCTTCTATGCTGTTTCCTGTTCAGACATTGCCGACAATGGCTTCTTGCAGGTATCTGCTGGACCATATTCATCGGGTCTCTTCCGCATCGGGAATGTCACCCTCTTCCGGCCTTCGGTCCTCAGTCCTCTTCCAAGCAGGTAGGGCGCTGTCTCTTGTTCCGCCACATCCCGATCAGTAGCTGCAGATTCAGCTCTTCCATCTGCCCGGTGCATACCTTGCTTGCAGTGCCTCCGGGCAGGGTACTAACAATGTTGTATGTCTCTCTTTGAAAAAAAAGTTCCATGGAAGACAAAAGCTAGACTGCTGAATGCGGTGGTCTAGTAAGTTCTTTCTAGTGCAGAATATCTTCCTCGTCTCAGTACATTGAGGTGATAGTTCAGTGGAGCCAGTCTTGATTTTCCCTTTCTCAATATACTGAGGGAACAGGTCAGTGGAGTCAGTCCCGATCTTCCACATCTCAATAATACTGCTACTATTGCTATAACAAAAATATATGAGCGATCTTGAACGACCAGAGGAAGGAAAAGAAGGGGAGGTTGGTGAGGGTGCACTGTACATCGTTAAGCCATGATGTCCTCCCTGAATCCCAGAGGGTGAATCCCACCCCATGAGAGCCACCCGCTGAGTACCATCCAGAGTGGGAATTTCGGGGAGCAGCCTCACCTCCCAGGCCTCATGAGAAGGGTCTCCCCCTTAGGGAGAAGGGACAAAATCACTGGATCCATCATACAGTGTGCCAAAGTCCAGTTAACTGTCACACTCAGTCAGTGGGTAATGAAAAGCATATTTAGTTTCTGTCTGAATACAAAAAGATTTCATTTTAATAAATGAAGTTGCACACCTGGTGAAAACACTTTAAATACAAATGAAAGCACTGTTTAATATATATGCTCTCATGTTTTTATTTTCTTGTAATTCTCTTTCATCAGCACTTCATTTCTGTTTAAAACATATTAGCCATAAAACAGTGGGCCTCATTACAAGTATGCTGTTCCGGAAAATTCTTTGCCGGTATTACCATACCGGCATCCTTTACCAGACCGGAGTAGTCCAAGTCACGATGCTGGTGTCACCGGCATCGGCATTGACCTGCCGTGGCCAGCCACACCATTGCCGGTATCAGCATTGACACATGGTAGCTGTGCCAGTGACACCGGCATGCTGCAACTAAGTCCACATTAGGAGGTGTACGGACATGCAAATACTGGCATGGAAATGCAGGTAATAACAGATAAAATGATGCCAGAAACACCAGCATTGAGGACCAAGTGGTAATAGGAATCTGGTGTGTACAAACCTGCCACAGGTGCACACAATCAGCATAGGTGGAGGCAATGGAGTGTGGCACAGCACAAACGGAGCACTCCCACACACCACACCCCTTCCAAATCCACAATGCTACCATTAGCACTATCAGTACTGGATCTGGAGGACATGTCTGCACAGGTACTCCTTGAGGAGGCAGGGAGCAAGAGGATGCAGCGGAGGCACAGGAGGAGAAAGAGGGCGATAATGGCCCAATGTGCAGGCAGTTGTACCCTGCAGGCAGCCACCAATACCTCACTTAAGGGCCAGCCCATGCAATCTAACCCCTGCTCAGATCCACACCCTGTACGGGGTGGACAAGGACACCATCACCACTATAGTGGATTTCATACATGAAGACCTGGTGAACCTAATCAATATCCGGACAGCCATCCCCCCATTGCTGAAGCTAGTGTGTGTGCTACACTTCCTTGCCACAGGCACTTATCAGCACACAATGGGGAAGCTGCATGGAATCTCAGAACCCTGTTTCTCCCGTGTGCTCACCCAGGTGCTAGATGCACTCCTGTCCCACGTAGGTGACAACATTAGTTTAGCACGGACTTTGGAGGAGGTGAATGCAACCAAAGTTGCATTCCATGCACTTGCAGGCATGCCTAATGTAATAGGTGCGCTCAACTGTAGACATGTGGAGCTAGTTGTACGGCATGCTGTGGAGGTAGTGTTTTGCAACAGGAAGCTGTACCATTCCCTCAATGTACAGATGGTGTGCGATCCCAGCAAAATAATCACGCATTGCTGTGCAAGATTCCCTGGCTCCACACATGACTCCATGGTGCACAACTCTACGCTGCCCCGCTACATGGCACAACACGCTGAACATTGTACCTGGCTGTTGGGTGAGTCTAACCACAGGGCCATGAGAGGTGATGCATTGGGGGGGGCAGTTAACAGCATAGGCATCCTGTCTGCTGTGTGAAGCCAACCACAGGGCCATGAGGGGTGTTGAATTGGAGGGGGCAGTTAACAGCATAGGCAACCTGTCTGCTGGGTGAGTCCAACCACAGGGCCTCGAGGGGTGTTGAATTGGGGAGGGGCAGTTAACAGCATAGGCACCCTTTCTGCTGGGTGAGTCCAACCACAGGGCCATGAGGGGTGTTGAATTGGGTGTCGGGGGGCAGGTAACAGCACAGGCAACCTGTCTGCTGGGTGAGTCCAACCACAGGGCCATGAGGGGTGTCCACACGTAGGATTGAATTAGTGCTTTGTTTTCTATATATGTATTTCGTTTTGTAACACATTGACTGAAGCTTCATTTTCAAAATGTCATCCAAATCCATCCTGCAAGTCAAAAAGTTATTAGAAATAGAATTTTGGGGAAAAATTGATATATTTTCATTACTGAAAATCTCTCTGCTGCAAAGCAGCATTGGAGATATAGTGATTTTTCGGAGCAGGGTGCACCACCTTCCCTGTTGAATATTTTTAAAACTCCTGGATGGATTTCCCCCAAACCTGTCCCGGAAATCGGGTCAATGCTTCATGCCCGAGATGTTTCTCAATTGTGTCAATTCTGTTGAGCACTTTTGCACTTCAGCATTTTAACTTTTTCCCTATGGAAAAATGAATGGGAGAAGGCCTTCTTAATAACATTTTAATTTCTTAACAAATCTTTCCCAAAATGTGCAGTCTGGAGGGGAGGGTGCATGATCAAACTTTTGTTTGGAAAATATCAGCCAAATCTGTCCTGCAAGTCAAATGTTATTAGCAATTGTAACGCTCACCTGGTATCCACAGGGACGTCACTCAGCCTGTTCTGACTTCTTACGACCTCAAACCCTTCCCTGGAGGCTATTCGACTGGAGACTGGGCCTGAAACACAGGATTGGTAGAGTTTAACTCCCTATTGTCTCAGTGTGCTTGAACCCCTTCTTCCCAGGGGTCCAACCCTTCCCTTTGATCCACAGTTCACCTTGTTTTCTTGGATAGTGTGCTCTCCATCCTGCTTTCAGCGCAGGGGCGTGTTGATTGATGTGGGCTCGTTGATGCCTAGTTACTTCACTGGCAAGAGTCTGACAGGTAAGTATAATGAGTCTTTTGAACAGTTCTCTAACTTCGTTCATTTCCTTCTTTAGATGATGGCCGGCATCCAGGGATGGCGGCGTGCTGCTGAGATGAGTAGCGCTGAAGGTGAGCGAGAGCGCGATGCGCGATTCACCCCTTTCGTATTTGCATTGAACTGAGCTCTTTTTCTGTGTCTTTTAAGTGCCGCAATGTTTTTCAGCGTGGATGCCGGTTATGAAGAACAAATGCGGTGGGTAAGTGTGGTATACAGTGCCTCTAGATGTTTCCACGCTAACCTGGAGTGTCTTTTCCCTCTTGCAGATGTATGAGAAGTTCCGGAGACAGAGTTCCCCCAGAGAGGCTGGGATTCAGGTAAGCATTTTGAAGCTCATACAGTATTTAAAAATAAGCAAAGATTTGCAGAATGCTTGCTAATGCCTTTTTTTCTGTTCTTTTCCCTTTTCCTTAGGAAGCGGCGTGCCGGGATGGGGATGACACCGCCGAAGATGCCTGCAGAACATAAGGAGCGATGAATGATGGGCAGAAGCGCCGCAAGGTAAGGCTGTTCCTAACGGTGTTCTTGTTCTTGCAGGAGCTGAGCGCAGAAGAAAGATGCGGGCCTACTGGAGACCGATCCGAACACGGTGAGTGTCACGCTGCAGGTGCAGAAAACGCAAAGCATGTTTCTTAGCCTGGGCATGGATTAAATAGTTTCTGGATATCCCAGGTGTCTCTGGGCTGAACCACACCCAGAAGACTAGACCGCACATGCAGTTCTGGGAACCGAAATATGTGGGGGCATCCATCTTGTCCCCATCAATGCACTACAAGTGCAATCCCCAATGTAATCCTATGGGAGTGAGTGAGTCTGGTGCCACAAGCGCCAAGTCTGACTCCAAGTGGGTCTTTGGAGGGATGGAGAGGCCCTTGAGGGCCATGTAGGTGATCGTGGCCTGGCTCCAGCCTGACATCTCGAAGGGCTGGGGACATGAGGGGCAGGAATCATGGCACAATAGAAGCTGTGCACTCCCTATGGACGAAGTCAATCACCTTAACTGTAGGGCAGCGATCGCTGGACTATAAAATATATATATATATATATTCAGTAAAAAATCTTTGTTAATGGGATGCTATGGTTAAGTTGCGCTACTAAAAACCTTTGAAATTCAGTAAAAAAAAGGTTGTTAAAGGGACGTTATTGTTAAGTTGTGCTACTAAAAACCTATGAAATCCAGTAAAAAAACGTTGTTAAAGGGACGTTATGGTTCCAAGTAAAACTGAAAAACCCCCAAAATTCGCCAGTTATGGTAAGCTAAGCAACCATAACTTGCGCCACCACCGTGCACTGCTAAGACTAACACCCAGGACATCAAAGATGACATCACAAATGTCATTGATGACATCACTGATGACATCACAAGTGCATTTACTTTTCATGAAATGTCTGTACAAGGGATTTTTATTATAATGTTGAGAAAAATTGTCAAGGATCAGTGGAATAAATATGAGCTAATTAGTGATATAAATAGCATTCTATTATGAAGTTCTATCAAGTACTAAGCTACTCATGTAGAAACATAGACATTGTGTGCAGCATACATGATGGTGGTGCAATATTCATAAGCTTGCCATGTTGAATAGTGAAATGATAACTGCTTTCTTATTAGAGTTTTGGGTACTGTGAAATATGTAATAAGTAGCTAATGAAATCCACGTATTACATAATTGAATTAATAAGTAGCTAATGAAATCCACGTATTACATAATTGAATTATTACAGACAAAACACAAAGAGACAAGAACACATAGAACTATGGGTATATACAGGGAAAGTGAAGTAAGCAAAAAAGCAGAAGTAGTAGCAGAAACAATTCATAACCTAACTGATTATCTTCATTCAAATAAATGATTGCTCTGTTTCAAAGCTGCTATTTACCCTATGTATATGTATCACATGATGTGACTGGACCCTAAGGAAAGTAGTGTGAGTACAATGTATACAAATATGAGCATATACAGGGAAAGTACAGTAATAAAAAAACAACAGAACTATCAGAATGTGCTGATAACTCTACTGATTATCTTCATGCACAGAAAGGATTGCTGGCTTTCAAGCTTGTGTCTTCCCCTATGTATATGTTTCATATGATATGACTGGACTCTAAGGGAATTACTGTAATAACATACTTGAAGGATAAGTCTACAAATATAGTACGTTTACAATTTTTAGTTCCTGACTGTTACTGAAGAAAACCATGTGGCCTAGATATGTCAGTAAAGGACAAAAGAGGGAGCCAGACATGTGATGTCATCAGTGATGTCATCAATGACATTTGTGATGTAATCTTTGATGTCCTGGGTGTTAGTGTTAGCAGTGCACGGTGGTGGCGCGAGTTATGGTTGCTTAGCTTACCATAGCTGGCGAATTTCAGGGGGTTTTCGGTTTTACTTGGAACCATAATGTCCCTTTAACAAAGTGTTTTTACTGAATTTCATAGGTTTTGAGTAGCGCAACTTAACCATAACATCCCTTTAACAAAGTTTTTCTACTGAATTTCATATGTTTTTAGTAGCACAACTTAACCATAACGTCCCTTTAACAAAGTTGTTTTACTGAATTTCATAGGTTTTTAATAGCACAACTTAACCATAATATCCCAGACTTTATATACTTGTAACATAGAACATACTGAACTCCAGCTAGTGATTTTGATGTCCGCGGACTGTGTGAATGTCCGCAGACAGACGCGGACAACAGCAATACTACCCAAAAACTCAGGGGGTATCTTAAATTGTTATATCATGCCATATGAACACTTCATAAGTTCAAAAACCAGCACACAAACACATTATATGTACTAATAAATAAGAAGTGGAACCTATATATTTAGCACATCAACCATTCATTTAAATACAATATGTTCCAAAATGGAGTATACCAAAAGAAGAAAGATAGGCTTCCAACATAATTACCTCACAGAAACTCCACAACTGGAGCAACAGCAGATCTACACACCAGTAAGAACACACCTTACCAAAAGCCAGTAAGTGTACTTCATTTTACTCATATATTTCTAAAATGCCTGTATTAGATACAAAAAAGTGATATATTTATTTTTTCTCACAGAATGTCTAGTACTCTGGAGTGGCTAGAGGAGCATTTCCCTCATGAGGAAATGTCTGAAGATAGTGAACCTAATGGTAGACACTTTTCTGTATAAACCAATTAATAAATATTATTTTATATGTATTTAACATATACATTTTTTGTGTACAGTGCATACAAACATTGACATTAGTAAACAAAAAGAATTATTAGATAAGACTCTCCAGCACATGGAAGAATAAATTGACATACTCATGGAAAATGTTTAACAATTAAAAAAACTTTGTGGCAGATCACTTGAAAGCAAAAACTGAATACCATTGTCCCACATGTACCTGTCCCCCCTCACCATATCCCGCTCAATTATCCCCAAATCCTCTCCATGAACAAAAATGTTTTGATGAAACTTCCATCCCTTCTTCACCTCATATGAATCCTCTTAAAACCTCCAATTCTCCTGGTTTTGTTTCAGTTTTTGCCTCACCTTCTCTGTCATAAAGATAACATCCATATAAAATAAAGTAAAATTATTATATTGTGTCCTAATTCATTTCTTGTCTATTTTTAAAAAGCAGTTCAGGTGTCCGCAGACAGCGCGGGTGTTCGGAATGTCCGTAAAGAAACGAAAATGGGGGCCTCCTAAGGACACTACATCTGTCCGTACTGTTCGCATGCAAGTTGAAACTGTTCTAAGAACACACCTGGTGTTTGGGATGTCTGCAATCAAACTACCGCATCCGATGTCCTGAAATGTTATTAAATAAACAAAATGGGGGTGTCCTGAGGATGCTATACCTGTCCGTATTGTTCGGAGGCAAGCTGAAACTGTCCTAAGAACACACACAGTGTCCTGAAATATTCGTAAATAAATCAAATGGGGGTATCCTGATGACGCTATACCTGTCCGTATTGTTCGCAGGCGAGTTGAAACTGTTCTAGGAACACACGCTGTGTCCTGAAATGTTCGTAAATAACCAAAATGGGTGTGTCCTGAGGACGCTATGCCTGTCCGCATTGTTCAGAGGCAAACTGAAACTGTCCTAAGAACACACGCTGTGTCCTGAAATGTTCGTAAATAAACAAAATGGGGGTGTCCTGAGGACGCTAGACCTGTTTGTGCTGTTCGTAAGCAGGTTCAAACTGTTCTAAAACCACATCAAGTGTCCCGGGATGTTCGCAAATAAACAAAATGGGGGTGTCCTGAGGATTCTATGCCTGTCCGTATTGTTCGCAAGCGAGTTCAAACTGTTCTAAGAACAAACGCCTGTTCGTAACTGTTCATTTCACTTGTGATGCACTTTTAATTAGTTTCAGGACCCGAACAGTGTCCGTAGAACACCAACGCGCATGAGCAAAACAGTTTCAGTGCATTTGATGTCCTGCGGACACCCGCTCACTTCGCGGACATGTTCACGAAGCTATCATTTGACTGCACCCACGCTGAGCGTGTGCTCTGACTGCGAACACTGTTTGTGTCCCCTAACAATTTAAAACTACCTTTTCAAGCAATCCACAATATTTTTCAATAATAATACACATAGTAATCCTGAGTTTCTACATACTGTTTGGGACTTTTGAACCTTTTTTTGGTGCTTGATCTGTCCGCGGACAGCGTGTGTGTCCATGAACCGCGCACAAGCACCCCTATAAAAGGCCACACCCTAGAGCTCATTCTCATTGTGTTTCTGGCTATCTTACAGAACACAGTGCATTTTGCTGCCAACTTTCCAGATATTCATCTGAAACCTGATGGCATCCATGGCTGCAGTACTGCCACCTGGTGCTACATCTGCCTCAGCACCACCCCCACCCCCTCCACCACCACCTCCCCAAGGGCCTGAAGAGGGGAACAGGAGTGAGGATTCAGAGGACGATGAAGAGGATGACGAGAATGAGGTAGTGGAAGTCCCTACTACCAGCACTCGGTGTGAGTCTTGGGTGTGGTGTTATTTACCATTCATGGTAATGTACCTAAGGCGCGTGCGAACCAAGTCACCTGCAACGAGTGCAAAACGGTACTCAGTCGCGGGAGGCCTGGTTCATACAGCTTTGGGACAACTACCATGAAATGACACCTAAAGTCATTCCACACTGGGGACATTTGCAAGGTTGTACCTTGCAAGGAGCGTAGTAGGTTGACTTCCTCTACTACATCCTCCGTTTCAGATCCTGTCACCACAAGGAACACTCCTGTGGGACAGCGTATTCCTCAAACTGCCTCACAGGCCATACGCAATACTGATGACCCTTACCTTTCGAGGGTCACAGTTGTGTGTATGTACTGTGACGCAGTACTCTGCAGGGGGGAGAGACTTCGAAGTGCTTTTGAGACTCTGGTCTCAGAGCATGAGAAGATCTGCTCACTACCCAAGTTAGACCCACTCTACATCTTCCTCTCTCCACCCGCCCTTTCTTATCCCCATGGTTGGTGTCCCCCCCTTACCCTCCTTTTCCCTCCTCTCCTAGTGTGTCGTGTATAAAACAACAAAAGAAAATAAAACAACAAAAATTAACAAACGGCTCTTTTCAGAGCCGCCTTTCACAGTCTAAAAATAAAAGAGAAAATAAATGAAGCAGGGCCCTGTGTATTGTTTAGAAGTCTGCAGACAGTCCGCGAACATCTAAAATGTTGGGCTCCTGCCCTATCATAACCATTGCAGTTTTGTCTGGGAGGAAGTGGTGGCTCTGAAAAGAGCCTTTTGGTGGTGTTTGTTTGTGTTTGAAAAATTTGAAATGCTCAACACCTACCACAAAATGGATGCTGTAATACCAAAAAAGGTTACAATGCATTTTGTACATTTCTCAGAAAAATCTGATTGCCAGCATAAGTAAGATGGACTCCATCTCTGCAAAAAATGTATGTGCTACGAAACATAATATTTTCATTGTGAAAAGAGGACATGCCAAAATCTCTTAGAAAGGCACACACAGCCTTATTGACATTGCACCTTGCATTCTCCATTTGTGGACCAAATGAAGAAGAACGAAGCCACATTTGTCTCTGCGCAATCCGAGAAAAAAGTACTTGAGAATTTGGAAACATGTCCATGACCTTCCCAAGTCCTTCTTTCATTGCAAATTGCAAAGAAATTCCAGACGCATGTCCTAAACTGTTCCCTCCACAATGAATTACAATTATGTCTGGATGTTGCTCTGTCTCCAAAGTAGCACAGAGAGGTAGCAAGTCCAACCACTTCATTCCACGTACTCCATGCCAGTGCACTTCCACATGTGGGAATCCAAGATCTACAGCTACTCCACAGCTTTCTGCATGCACCTTCAACCAATGTATCCATGAGTCTCCCAAAATCCAAACAATCTGTTTTCTGAAACACACAGCCATAGCTATCTGTTCTTCTCTCAGCA
This sequence comes from Ambystoma mexicanum, assembly GCF_040938575.1. Classification (NCBI taxonomy): domain Eukaryota; kingdom Metazoa; phylum Chordata; class Amphibia; order Caudata; family Ambystomatidae; genus Ambystoma; species Ambystoma mexicanum. The sequence goes on from NC_090928.1 coordinate 1,013,553,264, forward strand.
GAAAGAGTATCAGAGAAACTCTCTCCTGGCACAACACACCCACTAAACTTTACTAACCAATCCCTTGCTCTGCTCATTCTCATTTGCATGCCTCCCCACCCCAGAATCCCCAGATGTAACATGCGATGTCCGCGGACTACCGCCATGTCCGCAGACATATCGTAACATGGACAGTCCTTCTACCATTTCCATTTCACTTTCTGTACCATTCCCTCATTGGATATAGCTAAGCAATCACACAACCATCCACCAATCACATCCAAGACCTCTACATCTAACTGCATCAACATAGATCAGCACTTCAAATGTACTGTTAATCTCTCTGAGTACAAGTGTCATATCATTGGAAAGCACCTTCTATAAGAAATACTGTGCAAGTCTCCAAGATTTCTACTTGCAGCTGCATGCATATCCATGAACACAAACTACAGGTATGCATATTTTCTGTATAGTACATGTAGAATTCTTATACATTCATATAAACAGATGAACTGACTTTTAGCTTGTATAACCTATAAAATGAACCTACTGTCATTTTTCCCATCTCCTATAATCAACTGTCACTTCCAAACCTATCTGCTATTTAATTTCTTTTTACACACACATTTACAAAGCATGTGGAACTAATATATTTAAAGTACAATATAAAGAGTTAACATACTCAAACAAAAGTGCATGCACACACTATGTTCAAATATCAAACAACAATACTTGTACAAACTTGTTTCCTTTACAATTGCAGTGAAGACCACTCTCCTGAAAAGAAGCAGCCGAATTTGAAGTACAAAGAACAACTAAGAAGAAACCTGCTCATTCCAGAAAAAAGTAAGTTAAATACCACCATAATATTTGTACTATTACTCAAACACACTGTCAGGTTAATTCATGCTATTTCTGTGCCTAATAATAGAGATTGTGCACCATTCTGTCCACAAATCCCCATTTCTTAAACACAGATTTACAGGCAGAATGGCACACAAATTCCCATTTTTCGATGCACAAATGACCCAACTCAGCCCCTAGAATTTTGATATTATAGAACGAACAACTGTTTTAATTGTATACCATTAGATTTACTATTTGTACTTCTCCACACCACTAGCTTACTTTCTACTGTCATCTGAACCCCAGTTTAGTAGCACATAAATTCAAGAATACCCATCCCAACTAGTTGTAGTTGCCCAATGCACAATCACACACCATCACATACATCTTTATCATCATACTCAGACACTCATGCACACAGCACACATACATTGCGGAACACCCCAACCCATACCTTCTTTATTTTTTTCAACAGACCCTAAAGAATGCCTACCAAAAATCAAGTCCGTAGAAAGCAACGCAGAAGTAGAGCAAATGAAAGTAAAAGTGTTCAAAATAAGCATCCATCTCTAGCAGAATTTGTAAAAAAAGTTCAAACAAAACAGCTAATACAGTCATTTAGTGAAACAAAACAAGCTTCAAATACAGAAACTTTGCCTCCTCTATCAAAATGTAAAACAGAACAGAAAACAATTAACTCAAATTCAGCTACCACTACTGATGAAACTGCTCCTATAAATCTTGTTATAGTGCCAAGTAAGCATACCAAAAAAAGTATCTTAGCAAAAATGTTCCGTCACAGAGTCCTTCAAAATCTTAAAAAAACAGGAGAGAAATCAGCCACAACCCTTAAAATCTAGTGTAGGAAATTCATCTTAGAAGCTTTGATAGACAGTGCAATCCTTACGCAAAAGAAAGTTATTTATTTTAGTGTTAAACAAAATGAAACCACTAACAAAACTAATGACTAAATTACAAAAAAGACTTCTCAATAAACGAAATGAGGTGAGTGGAGTCACACTACAAGCACAGAACAATATTTTATTGAAGAAGCATAGAAACAAAAGCAAACAAATACAATTGCCATACATAGCAGTGGAAATGGTTATGAAAAAGTTAATAATACCATAATGGAACAAGAAATACTGCTTACAAAAACATCCCCAGAAAACTTAGAATTACCTCTCAATTCAACTGAATCAGAACGTCCAGTATACAAATGGCCATGCATGTCAATGTGTAACATTCCCAAAAAATCTTTCAAGTCTTTATGCCAATTCCTCAATCAATCAATATGTGAAAGGCAAAGACAAAATCAAAATTAAACTACTGCAAAATACGGATACCTGTCCAGTGCGCAAGTACACAGGACTACAAGGACATTCATTGGCCTGCATTTCAGGACCTACTTGCAAAACCACCTTCCATTATATGAAAATGATATAAACACATAATTCAACTATAAGAATCTAGTCTATAAACGGTACTATGCTAAAAATATTTTGGAGTGAAAGCCACCTACAGAATGAAATAGCTTTAAAACAAATTAGCAACAATTCTATGCATGGAAACCTTCTACTACACACATACAAAAAAGAAATGCTGACATTTAAAAGTGCATCTGCTGAAGTACCAAACCATGTGTGTGTATGTTGCCGCAAAACCTTTTATAAAAGTAACACAAAAACTGTAGACCTAACATACAAAATAGAAGACAATGAAGATTCTAAATGGTTTGAATTAGCTCTCTACGTTATAGCAGTAAACAAATACAAAATAACTGACCCCTTAATACTTTGCAGTTACTGCACTACAAAACGTGACAACAACCAAACTCCTTCACGTGCTATCACAAATAATTTGGAATTATTTCCACTACCAAACCCCTACAAGAACTCAATTTATATGAAAGCATCATAATTCAAACAGTGCACCCCTTTCAAGCAATAATACGCCTTCAGCCAAAAACAGCAAAATTACCTCCCTCTGAATTAGTGAAAGGTATTCGTGGAAAAGTAGTGTATTTACCATAAGATCTAAAACAAAATGTGCACACTCTGCCAGTGCACCGTCCAATGGAGCAATCTTTAATTATCTTATTAAATGGTGTACCTACAAAAGACAAAAACATTTGGCAACAACTGGTAGATTTACATAAAGTTAGACAAGCCTTCCAATATCTAAAAGACAATAATGAATACTACAAAGAAATTAATACTGAAGAAAAAGTGAAGGAAACCACTGAAATAATTCAAGAGTCACCAGAAGCTGATCAATTTGAGCTTCTAGATCCTGCTACAGTATCCAATACTTTAGACCATTATACAATTCATCCATTGCACTCTAAAAACACCGTAGAAGATGCACTAGAAACGTACCAAATGCGACAAACAAAAGGATCACCAATCAGCATATGGGAAAAAAGTATAGAAGCATGTGATTTTCCTCTACTCTTTCCTACTGGCAAAGGAGAAAGATACGATGATAGACCTATTCAAATAACAGCATCAGAATACCGCTCATTATGGATGTATTCTGAAGATCCCAGATTTAGACAAAATGTGGAATACATATTCCACCTACTCTTTGAAAGTGAACTAGCAACTTTATGTAACGGAGTTGCGCACACATTCAAATCAGGATCCCACTTTCAAAATATATCAGCTACACAATTATTACAAAAAGTGCAACAAAAAGATGAGGTTTTACAATCAAGTATTTCAAAAACATGCGTGGTACTAAAGAGTATTGGTTTCAACGTCATGGAGATGTACGTTGTGTGATAAGAAACCTTTGCCCACTCACTTGGTTTGTTACATTAAGTTGTGCAGAATATGCATGAGAAGATTTACATGATTTCCTACGCATATCAAACAAAAACAAGACATAGACATACTAACACCTGGAGAACTTTGTTCTCTAGATCCTGTTAATGTTTCAAGATATTTTCACCATCGCTTCATTGCCATGCTACACTTTATTTGTAATAAAACGGTTCCTCCCCTCGGAGAAGTGCAACACTTCTTTTGGAGAAAAGAATACCAAGCCAGAGGAGCACCACATATCCACATGCTTTTATGGATTAAAGATGCTCCTAAATTTGGTCAAGACAGTGACGCCACTGTGTTACAGTTTATTAAAAATATGTAACTTTTGAAATTCCAGGGAAGCAACAAATAGTGATCTTCATGCACACATTTTACAATTTCAAAGACACAAATGTGGCAAATATTGTCGTCGCAAATATAAAAACAAAGGGAAATACTACACCAAATGCTGCTTTGGTTTCCCTAGACCGGTTACAAAAACAGGTCAAGTAAACAGCTTCATGTCTTCAGACAATTCCACTGCAGTTGCACGATATGTTACAGCATACTTAACCAAAGCAGAAAAAAACAGAGCTCCAAGACCTCTGGAATGACCTGTCATCAGACAAAACACTGTCTCAGAAATTATACAGCTTGGGCAGAAAAATGCTCTCCCATAGAGAATGTGGCTCCTATGAAGCAGCAGATCGTTTAACTGGTACTGCTTTGTATGGAAAATCAGAAAATATAGTACGGCTAAATCTTGGTCCTGCTAAATCTAGAAAAAGAGTTCTAAAATCATACGACGATATAGAAACAATGGCCAAACATGATCCCAACAGCCAAGACATTTAAAAAAACAATTTACTAGACACATACCAGCCAAACAGAAGTACCACTTTGAAAACCATGTGTCTATACCACATAGCCCAAAACTTCACATACAAAAATAATATAAAACCCGATGAAAAAAGGGTAAATACAGAGTGTCAAATTGTGAAGGCAGCTTAGTAAAACTCACCAAACCAAATTTAATTAACCATATCAAATTGCCATTAAAGACTCCTCAACATAAAGAACTATATTACATGTCCCTGCTACAACTCTTTAAACCATGGAGAAAAGAAGAAGAAATACTAGATAACTATGACTCCTATGTAGACACTTTCAAAGCTCTATAACCGCTGTAAACTTTACACCGCGAGTGTTCTTAGAACAGTTTCAGATTGCTTTCGAACAATACGGACAGATGTAGCATCCTCAGAACACCCCCATTGTGTTTATTTACAAACATCTCAGGACACTTCATTTGTTCTTAGAACAATTTCAACTTGCTTGCGAACAGTACGGACAGGCATACCATCCTCAGGACACCCCCATTTTGTTTATTGACAAACATCCACCGTCCTGAGGACACCCCCATTTTGTTTATTGACGAACATCCCAGGACATATGATGTTTTCTTAGAACACTTTCAACTTGCCAGCGAACAATACGGACAGCGTCCTCAGGACACCCCCATTTCGTGCCTGTGTTCTTAGAACAGTTTCAACTTGCCTACGAACCATACGTATAGGTGTAGTGTCCTCAGGACACCCCCATTTCGTTTATTTAGAACATTTCAGGACATTTGTGTTGTCCACGGACAAAGCGAACACAACAGGGGGGCCTACCACCTAAATAAATGCAACATTTAACCCATCTCTTACTCCCCCACCCTCTCCAAACAGTCTTACACACCAACACACTCTACTAAATAGTATTTTTCCACCAAGTTTCACCGCGCTGTCCGCGGACGTCCGCGAATCCAAGATGGATGGCGTTCCCAAAAATCTGACGCGCTTCATGCTCTTCACCATCCAATCAGCGAACACGTTGCATGTCCGCGAACATGACGCAAGCCGGATGGCCAATTAGGACACTGTCCGTGGAGCGAACAGGGAAGTGTGTCCGCGGACCGAACATATATATCACTAATTTTTTGTGACCTACTTTTTGGTAATTTTAAAAAAGACTACTGGACGGATTTTCACCAAATTTGCAAAAGCACGCTTTCGGGACCAAGCCGCTGCTCCTGCTCCTGGTCCAAATTTGGTGAAAATCCGTCCAGCAGTTTGGGCTGTAGGCTGTAGTTTTTTCCCCATTCAGTCTATGGGAAAAAAAGAAGTTTTGGGACCCCCCTTATAACATTGCCCCCCCTGGATCAAACCTCACCAAATTTTGCAAAAAGAATCAGAGTGACCCGTATACTTTTTTTTGCAAAGTTTGGTGAGGATTCGTCCAGGGAGAGCGAAGTTATCAGCCACCCAAAAAGGGCTCTTCCTAAGGAAACAGCAACCTAACCATAACTACACAGCCACTACCGTGGCTGTGTAATATATATATATATATATATATATATATATATATATATATATATATATATATATATATATATATATATATATATATATATATATAGTCCGGCAGTCACCACCCTACAGTTAAGGTCAGTATGAAGTTCGATGGGAAACCCATTCTATATCCCTACTTGTTCTCTTTGCTTTAGCTCTCAATTTTGTCTCATAGTGCCACTTCCCCCCTGTGCACAATCACGTTTTTGTACATTTTCTCATCTTGCTCCCTTGCACTGCAACACTCATCCTCTTTCTCTACACTATATTTCTGCCTACTCTATGTTTCTTAAATCACTGAAATCCCATCTAGTCCAGCAGGGTTGATCACAGGCTAACTTTGCTCTGCTTCAAACCATTGTACTGATTTTGTGATGTTATTTACAGCACTTTGGATTAAGGCGCAATATAAAATTCAAATAAATACAAAAACACCCTGAAAATTAAATTGCTAATAACTTTTGAATTGCATGAAGGATTTGGCTGATATGTTGCAAACAAAAGGTTTGTCATGGCGTACCAATCCACCCCACCCCCCCACATACAACACACTGGACAATTTGGGAAAGATTTGTTAAAGAATGAAGAAATCCCAAAAAACATGTTTTTTGTCCTACTCCCATTCATTTACGCATTGAGAAAAAGTAAATATGTTTGTTCCAACCAAAAAAGGACTGTAAGGATTTGGACCGGGTATAAAACAACTTGGGCATGAAGCATTGACTGGTTTTCTGTGAGGAATTTGAGGTTATTCTGTGCAGTAGTTGTTAAACTATTTGATGGTGAAGGGGGTGCCCCCATCTGCCAAAATTATAGCAATATATGTGTCCTAGAATGCATCAGAGAGGCTGACAGGCTTTTCAGAAATGAAAAATCAGCCCTTTTCCCCAAAATTCTACTGCTAATAACTTTTGACTTGCTTCATGGATTTGAATGAAATTTTCAACAACATTTTTTTTTGTAAAGGGCACCCTCCAACCTTCAAATTCTGGTAATGATTTGTTATAAAATGAAAAAGTTATTAAGAAAACTAAACATCACAGTTTCACAGTTTTCAGCCCATTAATTTTCCCATAGAGGAAAAGTGCACTTTTTGAACTTGTGCAGCGCAAAAACCACTGGACAGATTTGGACCAAATGATAAGCAACTTGGGCCCAAAGCATTGACTCAATTTTCTTTTACATGTATTTCTTTTTTGTATTCATATACAGGAGGAACAATGCTCTTTTGATCAAAAAAGAACCTACCATAGATAAGAAATCAGATTTGACGGGAAGCAGTGAGCTACTTACAATGGGATGAGTTTGAGGAACATTCTGACCAGGTTGTGGAGGGGAGTAAATGGAAACAGTCACCGGGGCCTACACGTAAGTGAATACACATAGGTTAAGGACAACCACCATTGGATATTTTTATTTGTAGGTAGGCAGTACAGCCAGCTGTTTTCGGGATGTGACCATGATGAGTGAAGTGCTAGATTGAAGGCAGAGGAAGTGAGGGACACAGGCAGGTTAGAGGTGAGGGAAGCGGTAAGCTAAGAGGGTAACTCAGATTTGAGGAGGTAGGCATTTAGGTTGGTCTTGAAAAAATCTGTGTGGACTGTTTCTGCAATGTCCTGGGGAATAGAATTCAATGCTAGTGGAGCAAGAGAAGAGAAAGAGTGGAACGAAAGGAAGCATAGGGAGGGTGAAGAGTCACAAGCGTAGTCAATGAAGCAGAGCAGAGATTACGACAGTGTCGTAACACAAAATATGGGGGCCCCCCTGCGAGCCATGCTGAGGGTGCCCTCCAGTTTAGCAGCAAATCACAGGTCGTGCAACACTCTGTGCCACCTAGATTTTCATGCTTGCATTATACGCACAAACATGATGCTGAAGGGTTATGTCGGTAACTGTACTAGGAGAAATATATAACTATGCGTTTTAATGTAATATACAGCACACTTTCCGAGAAAAATGTGCTAAAAAGCCAGAGTGTTTGCAATTGCTTTGTAGGGTAAAACCAATCCAAAACATGCAAGTCACCAACAGTGCACAGGAACATTAATGCTTTTCTGTTAAAAATGCCATGCCACATTAAATACATGCCCCACTCGCTGCACAAGAATAGCAGTGTAGAAACGTAATAACATTACAGTAAAGCATGCCAGGGCACATTTAGACACACCTAGACGGGTTGCACCAAAATGCCAGTCAAATTAGTAACAGGCAGCAAGAATGGAGCACACATTCAAGCCTGGGTCACTGCAGCCTCTAACAACCGGCCAAACTCTTTAAAATCTGCAAGAAACTGGTCAATCCAGTTGAGGTCTCTATCTCTCATGTTCCCTCCCAAGGTCTCTGTACTGCTCTGGTCTCTCATTTCTCAGCTAAAACTCAGGACATCATGTCTTCTATCTACTCTTCCTTTCCCTCTTCCTCTCTCGGCTTCCCTTTGGCCATCTCTACCTCTCCTCCTCCTTTCTCCTTTTTCTCTCTGACAACACCTGACAAGGTTTCTAGACAAGTCAACTCTATGAAAGTGTCATCCAAACATGTGCTCCCCTGCTCATACAGAACCATCAAGGACATTATTGACACCATCTCTCCAGCCTTGGCCAATTTCCGTAATCACTCTTTCACCACTGGAATGCTCCCCCCACCCCTTCAGCACTCCCTTGTGCACCCACTCCTCAAGAAGCTATCTGCCGATCCTACCTACCTGGCAAACTATCGCCTAATCTCCATCACCCCTTTCCTTGGCAAACTCTTGGAAAAGCTGACCATCTCCCAGCTTACTCTCCACACTGAATCTGTTGGTTGTCTCCATCAGTCTGGCTTCAGAGCTGCCAGAGCCATGGAAACTGCTCTCCTGAACACCTGTGAAGATCTGCTCTCAAACCTTGATTCCAGCATTTCTTCTTTCCTAATCCTCTTTGATCTGTCCTCTACTTTCGACCCAGTCGACCACGCCATCCTGATCAATTGACTACATGAGAACCTGGGCATCACGGCTCAGGCCCTGGAGTGGCTGACCTCCTTCTTCTTGGACTGCCCCTCCCAGGTCCATCTTGGTCCCTTTCTTGCTGCCACCTCTCTCTCTACCTGTGGCGTTCGACATGGCTCTATCCTCTCACCCTGGTTTTTCAACCTCTAGTTGGCCCCTTTGGCCCACCTGATCTCTACCTTCTCTAACTTTCAGTGTTATGCGGATTACACTCAGCTTTCCTTCAGGCTCCTCTCCTCTCGCACTCATTCCTGACTGTCTAGCCGCGATTCAGGATTGGGGTGCCTCCAACTGTCTCTGCCTTAATGCCAGTAAGACAGAGATCCTTCTCATTGGGACACACCCGCCCCGTTTCCCCTCTCTCACTCTGGCTGACCACCTTGGGCCCTCTTCCTTCACCTTTCTGCAAGACAAAAAACCTTGGCGTCATCTTTGACTCCACTCTCTCTTCCTCTCATCACATTCCGGACATCGCCAAGATGTCCCAGTACCAGCTGCTCCTCCTCAAAGGGACTCTTCCCTTTGTCACTTCCCCCCAGAAGCCCACTGTCTCCAGAGCCATGTTTCTCTCTAGGCTGGACTACTGCAACAACCTCTTTCTCAATCTGCCTTCCTCTACTCTCTGCCCTCTGCAACTAAGCCAGAATACAAGACTTATCCTTGGCCTCATCCCCAGGGATCATATCACTCCAGCTCCATTGTCTTCCAGTGGCTGCAAGGATCAAGTTCAAGACCGTTTGCATTGTCCACAAGGCTTTCTGGGGTCGGGGCCCACACTACATCCAATGCTCTCTTCCAAAATAACTTTCTTTTCAAGCTCTCCCCTCAGATACCTCCAACTCTCTAAGGGTTAGATAATTCTCCAGGCAGAGAGAGGGGGGTAGATGCCTCTCCTCTGCAAGTGCCTCTCTCTGGAAAGGCTCCTTGCCCCACTCAAACCCGAGCGGACCACTTGAAGTTCTGGAAGCAGCTCAAAACTTTCCTCTTATTCTCTGCTTTCTCTCTCTCCTTCATCTGCTGACCTACCTGGCTGCTGTACCGACTGGTTACTTGGCTACCATCAGAGTCCAAGCTCTTTCTTGATCAGTCACCCTTGCACTATCTCCGGACCTACCGTGCACTTAGGGGCTGTAACTGTAACCGTACAGTCCCTTGTTCTCCTTGCAATACCCAGAGCCGCGCTGCCTTGGCTGCACTTACTCAGAGCATTACTGCCCTGTTTTCCCCTCCCCTCTTCCTTGAACTTCCCCCTCCCTTTCCCCTTCAAGTTTTGATCCTCGCACTTGCACGATCTGAATGACACAAGGCCTAGTAAGATTATTTGTCTTGTCCTCTCTCTATATTTCCTCCAAATGAACAACAAAGAAGCAAGAAGTAAAGCGAGAAGAAATACAAAACACTTTGAGAGAAGACAAAAGATCACAAATGACACGAAGCAAGAGATCCACAAACACAGATCTTTTAAGCTGGAAAAGCTACTCAAAGAAGGAGGAGAAGTGATCCTAAACAGGAAAACAATGCTAAAGCTTCTAAACCACAGCGAAAAGCTGAAAAATATAAAAACAGACGACATAGATATTATCGAATTCATGGACAACAACTGCAAGGACAAAGTCTACCTACACATATCATCTCAGTGGGCGAGAAAAAGACTTGCAGCATCGACAGATCCATTACGTGCCATGGGCTACGACCTAAGCCCAACACTGCCTATAAGAAGTAGAGAGGATGGATCACAGGACAGAAAGGAAAGAAGAAGGAACAATGACTCAAGCCGCCCACAAGCGCGAGGAAGTGATCATCTAGACATCATAAACATTCATACGAACAATGACAGACATGTTGACCTAAGGCCATACAGAACGGGGAAAGACCAGACAGCAGGGCCCATGACAACAACACAGGTCAACTCACGGACATCGAAGAGAAAGGGAGAGAGAAGAAGAAAAGAAAGAAAATCCAAAATTTCGCATTCCACCAAGAAAAACAGAACAAAAGAGAAAATATACCTCGAGAACGGAATTTCAACGAAGAAAAGAAGATCACAAAAATAGAAACCACAGAGAGTACGATAACCAAAATGATGAAGAAGAGCACCTGCCTAAAGGATCGCTCCAAAACTGGAACATTACAATTAACAGCGAACTTCACAGGAGATCTCCACACGCCGAAACCAAGCAGAACGAAGCATCCGATGGAAAAAGAGACCTAAACAGCTGGAACTGGCTCGCAAAGGTCCCAAAGGTTCTCGCAGAGCCTACAAGATCCTAGCAATGAAAAAAGCTCCCCGAATCAAGACGAATTTACAAGGAGCAATCATCTACAGAAAAGAGACCAACCGTAATAACGCTAGGATCATGGAACACACACAGCTACTCCCACCTGATGGAGCATGGAGAAGTAAACCTGGGAAGCTTCAACCTCCTATGTCTTCAGGTGTCCTGGTTGCTAGACCAACCTACGCTGGACGTCTCTGAAATAATAGCATTGCCAGCTACCAAAGGCACGAAAGGCAGACCAGCAGCAGGCCCACTAAGAGGAATAAGATCAGGCAGCGGATACAAGCTAGAATCCGTTGAAAGGAAAGACACATTCTTCTTAGCAGTAACAATTTCCGGAAACCAACTGCATACAGCAGAGAGGGAAAGGACCATCAACCTCCTACTGTTAATAACGACTTACTGTAACCCAAAAGCCCTACTGGACAAAAGTTACCTAAGAGAACTGGAACGCACCATCGACGAGGCCGGCACTAAAAACCGCATTGGTCAAACTGTAATATGCGGGGACATGAACGCATCCAGCGTAGGCTTGCTTAACGACCCGATCATAAACGAGAGCAGGATCTGAGCAGCCTCCCAGAGGGGAACCAAGTAAGACTGCCTCCTACTCTCATAAAACCCTGAAATTGACCACCCCAGCCTTAGAAAACATCGCCGCCAACTACCACAGACTAAAATAAAAGTTACCATCAAGCTCGGCGCTGGGTAAACTGGACTACAGACCTCTACTGCTTCCTTATATGTGAGCAAAAAAGAACAACACACACAACCCAAAAACTGTGCACATCTCAGAAACGAGACCGTGACGAAGATAAGAAAAATCATGAGATACGCAATAAGAACAGCAAAGAAAAGACTGACAAAAAAAACATAACTGCAGCGACCACGGCTAAATAAAATCTATAAATCCTGGTTGAAACGTTACAGACACTCGCTGCACCAAGAGGATGCAGAAAAATTGTTAATATGTCTCAGCGGCAAAAGAACCAAAGACTTTTGCTCTCTGATCGACAGCACAAACCATCACACACAAGACACACTACTGAGTAGCGTTAGAGGACAAAACTGGATTGATCACTTCACCAAGCTATTCGGTAAGGCAGAAGCAGAGACCCATTACAAACAGCCACAGATAACTACATCATGGCACTTAGATTACGGCAGAGACTCTATCGAGGAAAAAATCAAAAAACTGAAACCATCACATGCGCCGGGCCCGGACGGAATCACAAATCAAGATTTGAAAAAGAATGGAGAGACTTGGATCCCACTTATAATTAACATCTTCGATACATGTATCAGATCAAAAAGCTTGCCACCTTCCTGGACAACAGCCAACGTTGTCCCCATTTACAAGAAAAACGACAGAAAGAACCCTGAGAACTACCGACCGATAGCACCCCTAGATGTGCTGGGTAAGCTATTTGGATCCCTTCTTCTAGACAACTTCCAACTCTGGGCAACAGCTTTGGAATGCCGAGACCCCTTTCAGTCAGGGTTCGGTAAAAACTCAGGGACACTGGCAAACATCTTTGCTCTGAGTGTAATGAAGGCCAAAATCTTGGAGGGGAGCCCGAGAATATTCTTGGCGTTTGCGGACAGAATCAATGGAGACATACTTTGGCACAAACTCGCTATATGGAACTGCCCTAACACCATCTTAGCCCCAATTAAAAGCCTGTACTCAGAAACCACCATGCGAGTGCGACTCAGCGGTACGGGCCAGCTCTCAAAAGAAATCAGCACAGCAATAGGAGTAAAGCAGGCTGCCCACTTGCACCCGCACTGTGCAAGGCCCACACTGGAGACAAAGGGCAGCACGAGCAGAATTTAAGGAAGTTAACCCCCTCAATTAGGAAACGAGAAACTCAGTCGCCTACTGTATGCAGACAACATAATACTGCTCGATCAAACTGCAATAGGTCTACAACGTAGACTAGATGGGCTACTGGCATATACTAAGGAAAATGACCTGGAAATCAATACCCAAAAAAACAAAGTGCTAATCCTAGAAAAACATCACAAGCCAAAGGAGAGCCTAAAGTGGTCGATTGCCAGCCAGAGGGTGGAAAAAGTCAACTCCTTCACATACTTAGGAGTGAACCTCAACTGCACCAGAAAAGAAACCCAAATGCAAGAAACACTGTGGGAAAAAACAAAATCGGTGATGGCACAAATGAAGAAAGTAGACAGGAAATATGGCAGGTTTACCCTACAAGCAACAATCAACTTTTACAAGTCGAACGCAATCCCGACCATCGTGTATGACACAGAAGCGATGCCCGAGATACCAGACACAATCTGGTCGAAATTGGAAGGTTTTACCTGGAAAAAAACATTAAACCTACCGCAATCGACCTCTATTGTGACCATAAGAAGTGAGCTCACGCTGGTCTCGTTCAAAGAGACAGTCGCATTAAACGGCCTGATGTTGTATCGGAAAATCAAATCCTCCAACCTCAAAATCTTAGAACTGATCAGAGAAGAAATGGAGAAGAACAAAAACAAGATGCTAACATCGTGCGCAAAAAGAAAATACAATCTCCTCATAGAAATAGGAAGCTCAGAAAAAGAACTAGAAGAGAACCCAAACAAAACACAAGCAAGACTAAAAACTTGGGTTTGGATTAACACCTTTGAATGAGCAGCGAAAAACAAACTTACCATGCACCTTCCGCCGAAATCGCAAAAAATCAATGAGACAATTGACTATTTAAAAAAAATTCCGGACATAAAAACGCAAACTACTTTCTTAAGAATTCGCTTAAACCTTCTGAAAATGAACAAAATACTGGTGATCCGAGGCAAAGCAGCTAACAACAACTGTTGCTTCTGCAAAACCAAAGAAACGGTGGAAACCCTAAGACATTTACTGCTAACATGCAAAGGAAAAATAAACAACAGAAAATCCCACATCGGCCACCTATTTCAAGATACACGGATATTAGAAGAGCAATACTTGTGGGACTGCTTGATGAATGGCAAGATGACAAAAGGAGTCATTGCAGTAGTCCAATTCTTTGACAGCCTACATCTTGACACTAATAACAAACCTACAGGAACAAGAATAAAAAACAAAACTCAGAAAGGACCTCCAAAAGAGGACAATTTAACTCAAAACTTGTAAAAACTGCAATGTTCGATTAAATCAAGTATAATTAAAAAATAATAATATTCTCTCCATTGTCTTGTTGCGCCTAGAAACACTTGTGCACAGGCGTGATATAAATAATGAATATCATTTTGTCACAGATGCCAAGAAAAATATACAGTGTCGCAGTAAGAAACGGCTAGACTGGCAGCACCCAAATGCCAGTCTAGCCAGGTAATTACACTTAGCAGGACTGCTTTATTAGAAATGCACAGTTAAAAAAAGCCATAGCAAACTATAGAATGGCAAGACTGGCTGCAACACAATGCCTATCAAGCCACTAATACCACATATCATGCCTGCTTAGCCTGGACATGAACAACCATTAGGATTTATCGCACAATTCCTGTCATGGTCATCAGGCCAAGAACGCAAACATTAAAGGGCCACATACACAGGGGCCCCGGATGGACACAGTCCTGGTGCCTTTGGCACCAGGCACAGGAATAACAATAAGCAGAATCATTTATTTGGGACAATAATGCTTTTATTTTGGACATAACACCTCATTTTGGGTGCAAGGTGCATTTAACATGGGAACTTCCATCACTAAAGCAGCCCCATGTGTACTCTTGGGTGTGGCTGCTGCTGCTATTGGGTTGCCTTGTACGTGCTGACTCTCTAGGAGTGGCAGGGTGTGGCAGGCAAGACAGGCCTAGTGGGCGTGCCCACTATCGCAACTATATAAGCTGCTCTGATCCCTGAGGCAGATGCTTCAAGTTATTCTGCACTTCCATGCAGCGTAACGCTCACCGCCGCCTGGGATTAAATTTACCTTTGGAAATCCTGCTTCCTGCTTTCATACTTACCAACTGGGGAACCTTCTCTCACCTGTGCGCGTCTTCGTTGATCCTGACATTCTTCTCCAAAGCTTCCAGAATGCTGACATCTTCTTCTTGACACCACAGCTCATCTTAAAATCTTCTGGGACGCTGAAATCTTCATCTTGGCACCGCAACACGACGCGCTTCGCCAGCGACAGCAGCACCGGCATGTAAAAATTTAAGGCAAGGTTAGACACTTAAAAGACATTCAGTTAAGGTCACGCTACCAGTGAACCTCGCGCTTTGCCTTAAACCATCACTTACCTGTTGGCGGATATTGCGGTTTCAACCATCTTCTTCCTGGCCGTGTTCCGCGCCCCCACAGCTGCTCTTGAGACGCATTTCCATCTATTGGGAAGAAAACAGAAGGGAAAACGTTATTCAGGAATTAACAGCAATATTGAGAGCAATAATACCAAGACAGAAAATTAGAAGAGGCAAAGAGAAAATGGAAAGGGAAAGAGACAAGAGGAGAAGCCTAGTCACAGCTGGACTGGACTATTACTTACAAGGATCAGTGAAGGAACTAGATCCCATCAACAAGTGCCCCTGCCAGAAGTAGCAGGATGCAGAGCTTACAATCAATAATTAACAGGTCAGCCCTATCGGCCGGTAAATGCCCACAGAAATCGCACCTTGGGTAGAAGGGTTTGAGAGGCACAATAGACACCGATCAGTGCACACATGTTTTCTCATATCCACGCAGGAGCAGTGTCACTAATTACCGCCACCCACAACTTATTCGCAGAGAGAAAGACCAGACGGGGGTGATTTAACTCCTGGGAGGGCTGCAACCGTGCCCCAACGCCTCCGCAGAGACCATGTGAGCATAAAAATTCCACCGCCCCCACACATCCCCTCTCCCTCCCACCCCCTAACCCAACCTCCAGAATCAGCTCCTTGGTCCAGAATTACCTTCACGTCCCTCTTCCTTGTCCCAGAGCTTACATATGAGGCTCCTTGCCTCATAGGTAAGTACTGGGATGAATGAAGAGTGGGACTAGGAGTAATGAAGATTACAGGTAGCTAAGTCAGGCATTACCTCCATGTAACTCTACGTCATCCCAGTACTTGTGTATGAGGCAGAGTGCCTCATACACAAGTACTGCCTAATACACAGGTATAGGGACAAGGAAGAATAGGGCTAGGAGTAATGACAATTACCAATAAGTAATCAAGGCATTAAACACAAGTAGTGGCGTAACACCATTGAGTTGACTGGGCTTCAGCACTCCCCCCTGAAATTTTGAGCTATGTTGACTCAACCTGGCTGACCTTTAGAGCCGTTGCCGGACAGAACAGGACACAGATGCTAAATGGCACCTGGGTTTCGCTGTTAACAAGGGCCCAACAATTACTAACATAAAGCATTTCACTGTTACTACCTGCATTCAAATGCCGCATTTTTAGGCAATTTAATTTATGATGTGGGTTTAGTACTTGCAAGCCAGGGGAGTGATTGGAAGGGTAGAGAGGGAACATGAGACCGCTCATTCTCACAGCAGTCCATAAGTTGGTGCTTTCAGACTTAAAGGAGAGAGCTAACTGATTGTAACATTGAAGCTGCACTAGACTAGTTTCATTAAAATGCGTAAAGAAGTTAGATGCA
This sequence comes from Ambystoma mexicanum, assembly GCF_040938575.1. Classification (NCBI taxonomy): domain Eukaryota; kingdom Metazoa; phylum Chordata; class Amphibia; order Caudata; family Ambystomatidae; genus Ambystoma; species Ambystoma mexicanum. The sequence goes on from NC_090928.1 coordinate 1,013,570,141, forward strand.
CCCACACAAATAAATGTGCCGCTCCCCCACCGCCCATGAAGTTAGCGCCTCTCCCAACATTTGAAGGATTAGCCCCCCGTAATGTAGGTTTTGTTGCGCCCATGAACACAAGCACACACACCATTCACCATATACACACCTGCACAAATCCATACATTTAAGTGTGCATCCTTTTACCATACAGGCACATACAAGCAGCCACACGTACATTTAAGTGTGCACCCTTTCACTATGCAGGCATATCCAGCCACCCATACATTTGTGTGCATCCTTTCACCATACACTCACGCTGACAGCCACCTACACATTTAAGTGAACACCCTTTCAAAATACACTCACACACCCACACGTCATGGGGTTGAGGGGAGCCCTATTACTTTAAAAAGAAATTGTATCTTTTTGAAGTCACTCTGAAATTATTTCCATTAAGGATCAAACCATAAAGGCAATAATTTCTTTAAGAAGGCAGAGTGACTTAAAAAATAAACCATTTATTTTTGAAGTCATACGTCTCCCCCACCCCATGACATGGAGGCCTCCAGCCTGGGGTCTTCCATGTCATGGGGTGGGGGAGCCCTCGGACTTCCAAAAGAAAGTTTATTTTTTTAGTCACTCTGCCTTCATAAAGAAATAATTCTGTAACAGAAATAATGTCTTTATGAAGGCAGAGTGAAATTGAAAAAGATTTTTTTTTCCTCCAAGTGGGGCCCGCTCCTAGGACAGGTGCTAGCGGGGCCCCACATATCGCAGAGGCTGTGGGGGTCCCCGTTATGCCAGTGGATTACGAGAAGGTTTACAGAGTTAGATAGAGTAGGTTGCATGCAGTCATGCCTTACCATGGATAGATTTGGGAACCAGGAGAAGAAATTCAAATCTGGCCCTGTGTTGCATCATAAGCCATCCAGCCTGGCTACAGTACGAGGAAGTAGGTGTGAGGTGAGGGAGTTCAGAGAGAGTTCTGGTAGCAACATTAATGATCTTGTTGAAAGGCTAGAAAGCATTGTTGGGAGACCAAAGAGGATCTGGCACAGTAGTCCAGTACAGAGATGCTTGTCAGTGTTGAAAGAAAGGAGGTGCCTGGTTTTCCTAATATTTAGGAGGTTAGGGCGAGCTGCTGTTCCAGGTTTGGAGATGAAACTAGAAAAGGTCTGAGAAGCGTCGTAAATGATGCTTATGTTTATAGCTGAAGAAGAGTAGGGGAGAGAGTCAGATGGGAACTGTATAGGCAAAGGAAAAGATGCAAGAGAGTTTTTGGCAGGGTTGAAGAGCACTTCTGTTTTGGTAGAGTTTAACATCAGAAATTGCAAAGCCATCCAATATTTAATGGCAAAGAGACAGAAGGAAATTCTGACAGAGTGATCAGAGGAGAGATCAGGAAAAGAGGAGAATGTGTGAATGTCATCCGTAAAGAGTTGGTACGAGAACCCTAAGAAGGAGATTAGTGCCCCAAGAGCAGAGGTGTAGAGTGTAAAGAGCCGTGGACCCAAGACACAGCTGTGTGGAACACCAACAGTTAGAGAAGTGAGTTGAGAAGTGTTGTTACTCCAGGAGACAGAGAATTGGTGAGGTGCAAGGTAGGATTCCATCCAGGCAAGGGCTTGATCACGAATCCCAAGAAGAAAGAGAGTATTAAGGAGATCAGTGTTAGGATGGCCTGCTAAGTCCCAAATTACACAGAGGTTCCGGAATCAGTCAAACCAGAATAAATAATGGAAATAAGCAAAGTGCAATGCAAAACACAGCTTTATTGTCATCAAAATAAAGCAGGGGCAACATACAAGCATTATATTCTTCGAGCTCTCACTCGTTACAAAAAAATCAATGGTTTATATATTCAACATTTGCCATAACTGACATAATTCTGTAATCTTAGTTACCAAAAACCAACAGGGATGGGGATTGGTTAATGATGGTGATTACATTTACATTCTAGAGGCGTTGCATTTTTAAATGGGCAAAGCTTGTCTGATGGCACCTCCTGAGACCACCGCTAAATTGATAAAGGTAAAAAGACAACGGGCCTCATTACGACCCAGGCGGTCCAGAAATAACGGTGGCGGTAAACCCACCGCCACCGTTGTTTCCGGACCGCCTGAGTCCGACCCCTGCAGGCGGGAGGTGATGTTCCCGCCAGGTCTGACCTGGCGTGTTTAACACCTCCCGCATGCAGGCGGACGAGGAAACAACGGCAGCATTACGAGATACTGCCAGTGTTTCCATGATCCCCATTTCCATCGAGTCCCATAGGACTCAATGGGAATGGGGATTTACACCATTCTGCCTCCGTGATTCCCGGAAAACTGGGGTTGTAATGCCCCGGTAATTCTGGGAATCACGGAGGCGGAATGGTAATACGAGTCCGGCGTTAACCAGGCGGTTTTACCGCCTCGGTTAACGCTGGACTCGTAATGAGGCCCAACATCTCTGCAATAGGTAATTGGCTGGCACCTTACTTCATGGGTGGCATAACTTTGGGGGGTTTCATTGGTTGGCTTTGTGCTAACCGACATTGGACAACAGATAAATCGTCAAGACATGAGCCAGACAAGAGTAGGGGAAGAGAGGTACACAGACTGCTTCCCTTCAATTAAAGAAGATAACATCCCTCAATTCTAGGCCATGAGCCAGGGTGATCTGTTTGTATTTGGCCCTGTGCCGTGTCTTATGTCTGGGTGTAAGGAGTATGGCAGATGTCCTATCTGTGTTCATTGCTAATGAATAGAGAGTGTTCTTCAATTATGGGTCATGTGTGATGACACCATGTTTGGAATTATGTCACCCTCCATTTATTGGGATTTTGCAAATATTAATGTAAGTGTTATGGTTTATTTTACCAATGGGGACACTATTGAGTTATTCTGCATGGATTTCTTTTGGCTTATAATTGTGCGCACCTAGCTAACAATGGTCGGTTGTGCTCTTCTAAACTTTTATTAATCTGGGAGTACACATCTGCATCCTGGGAATTGCTATCTCATGCCTTCTCTGCAACATTATGACCCTCCCTAATTCACAGTAACCTTAGCTGTGGTTACCAGATCCTGCCTTGGCTCTGCACAAATCTGCATTTCTGTGGTTTCAGCATGTTGTGTTCTCTCAAAGCCTTGAGGCCTTTGTCTATCTTAAAGGGTGCTGCAGCTTCCATTTTGGAAAAGATGTCTGATCATTACTCTTGGTTTTCTATGATAGTGAGCTACATTTGCATGTCGTTCATGTTGCATTCAGTTTATATGTTGCTTATGTTAGTATTATTCATGTTTAATGAATAATACATGTTAATATTCATGTATAAGTGCATATATTACCTAGCGTGCGTGTTCTTCAAGTTGCGTGCTTCCTGTCTAATGCATGCACTTATATTGTCACAACATTCAGTCTATTTCCTTTACCATCTTCAGCTTAGATCGTGTGTATTTCTAGGTGTACCTACCTTAGCTAAGGGTGGCATGGTTGTCTTAACTAGTAGCGTTTCTTACCTTTATGACATTGGGCTGGGGGAGTGGCAGAACCTATGGATGATGTTTTCATCTGCCTCCCAACATCAGAGTGATTGACAGTGTCAAAGGCAGCAGACAGGTGAAGGAGAATTGTGATCAGGGATAGGTTGGTGTGCTTGGCTGAGGCGATGAAGCTGGAGACGTTAATGTGACAAGTTTCTGTGAAGTGACAGGAGCAGAAACCTGCTTGTAGGGGGTCTTGAGGTTGTGGATGTCTAAGAAATTGGTAAGATGGTTGAACACAACCCTTTCAAGCACTAGTAGAGTGGAATGAGAGACCCAGGGTGAAAGTTGGCCGGTAGGTTTGGGTCAGCCCCTTGATTTTTTAGGAGAGAGATGACTATGGCTGTTTTGAAAACAAAGGGAAAGCAAGTTGAGTCAAAGGACAAATTGAAGAGTTAAGTGAGGTGAGAGGCAACTCTGGGGGCAATAGGCTTGTCAAGCTGAGGAGCATGAGGGTCTGGTGGGGCACAAGAGGGGGTAGCCTTCATCTGTAGAGATAGGACTTTGTCAGTATTTGTGTGACTGAAGTGGAAGATAGAGGTAGAGGATGATGGTAGGGTAGGCAGAATGTAAAATGTAGGAAGAGGGAGTGTGAGGAAGGTCAGGAGAGAGTCTTTACTTTTGGAAATAATCTGTTGAGGATGCTGAGACGTAGGGGTGAAAGTAGTCAGTGGGAAGTGGGAGGAGAATGAGTCATATAGGTGGGATTGGAAGCTAGAGAAGGCAGTTTTTTTCAAAGAGGCATTGGATGTGAAGGAGGAGAATGAGAACTTCAGGCTGGATAGAAAGGGGCGACATTGCAGAAAGGTTACATTTCCTTTTAGTAATAGGTGAAGCAAGTGGTTAGGAAAGATCAGAGGGAGAGGATTGTGGAAATAATTGAGTGATCAGATATGGATGGTGTGGCAGTAGTATTAGTGGCTGAGAGAGAGGTGGAGATGAGTAAGAGGTCCAAAGACTTACCCCCTGTTTGAGTAGGTAGTTTATAAATAGAGCAGAGAGCGTGGACACTAAGAAAATACTGAAGTTCAGATTTCTGAGAAGTGGTTGGAGAGGGAAGGTTAAAGCCACCTAAGAGGATGAGGAGATGTTTAGTGGAAAGAGATTCAAGGAGTTGCCCAATATCATCAAATAATTTATTGACTGGTTTGGGGTAAATCCATCCAATAGTTTTAAAAATATTTGACAGAGAAGGGGGGGTTCCTGCTCCTTAAACCTTTATATCGGCGTTGCTGCGTTTTACAGCAGAGATTCTGAGTAAGACTTTGACTTGCTGGATGCATTTGGAGGCACATTTTCCAAACAGCTTCTCAAAAGCCCCACTAAACGGGACATTTTTGGAACAATTTGTTAGGAAATGAAAAAGTTATTAAGAAAACCTAAAAACAAGGTTTTCAGTCTACTCGCATTCATTTTACCACAGAGAAAAAGTGCAGTTTTTGAACAACCATAGAACAAACACCCCTGGGCATTATGGGACTAAATAACAAAGAATTTGGGCACAACATGTTGACTTAATTTCCATTACTGGTTTGGGGTAAATCCATCCAGTAGTTCTTAAAATATTCTACAGAAAACAGGGGGACACCTGCACTTATATTAGTTTCGGTGCTTTGCAGCAGAGAGGCTGAGAGAGGCTAATAATGTTTCACTTGCTAGATGGATTTGGCTGACATTCTCTAAGCCAACGATTTTTCAAGGCCCCCCCCCCCAAATGGATATTTCAGGAACAATTCTTGTAAAATCTAAAGGTTATTAAGTAAACATTAAAATGCAGTTTTCAGCCTACTCCCATTTGTTTTCCAATACAGAACATTTACCATTTTTGAACATGCATAGAGGGAAAACCACTGGGCAGATTTGGACCAAACTTTGGAATGAACTCCTCCATGACCTTACAGAATCTAATAACATTGTTGACACCAGAAAGAGACTAAAACTCTTCTGTTTATGTAGTCACTCCTAGGGGAACACTGATTGTTTTGAATGACAGCACTTAGATAGCCTGGCTGTAAGCACTATATAAATACAATTACCAATAGCAGTAGAAATCACATCAGGCTAGAGGTTGAGAGTGGAAAAGAAGACACTATGTGAAGTTAGGGATTTGGGGGTGGGTTGGGGAGTCAGTTGTGGGTAATAATTCTCAGTTCATCAGGAGAAGTTCATGTGAATCTCACGATGCTCAGAAAAAAAGGTGTGTCACATGAAGCGATGAGTGATAGCGGGTGGTTAGGGAGGGAAAAAAGAATGTTCAGTTCCTGTGAGGATGTGGAAGACTATTTAATTCTGATCATATTTTCAGGAATGTATTTTACTGGACATGATTAATGTGAAATGATGATCGTAATTCGTGTTAACATCTACAGTGCCTACATCAACTGGGCAGAGGGCAATGGGTGTTTGGTAAGAAATGAATGGTGTGACATGGCCAGTGGCCATGGCTAGTGGGCCCAAAAGAAAGATATTTGTGCAAGACTTACAGAGGCTATGGCCAAAGGCCTTAGCTAGTGAGACCTCAAGAAACTATGTACATGTTCAGCTGTGGCCACTGGCCATGGCTGAATACCATGGCTAGTGGGCCCTATGGAAACTAAGGTGTAGCAAAACCCTTGAAATGCAGTAAAAAATAATTGGTTAAAAGAGAGTTAAATTGATCAGATTTAATACAACAAAACCCCTGAAATTCAGCATTCGCATTTCAATCAATTGGACCTCGGAGAAGAAAATGCATCAAACGAACCAAACATTGATTAGGATTCATGGCCAGCAGAGGGACAGGGAGGTAAAAAGCAATTTAGCATAGTGGGAGACAATGGAAAGAGGAGAGGGCACTTGGTGAGTACCTGTGAGGACAGGCAAGAGTTTTGGATTTTCAAGCGTTATCTGGGGAATACCAAGGGAATCCCGCAGCCATGCGAAGTTCAATGTTGCTGTATGTGTAGTTTGTTTCCATTATCATGGGAAAATCGTTGGAATCACGCGGGAATGGGGAGAGAGTGAAAAGTAATTTTATACCTGCAGTGATCACATCTCTTAGGCAGGGGGCAATGGGTCTCTGTGCCGAAGGTCATGGCTAGTCGGCCTCAAAGAAGCCTATTATAGCAACATGTATGCAACATGTATGGAGGCCAGAGCTAGTGGCCATAGCTAGTGGGCCCCAATGAAGCCTATGTGTGCAACATGCACATAGGCCATAGTCAAAGGCTATGACTAGAGGGTACCAAAGAAACCTATTGGTCCAACATGGCCACTGGCTATGAACAAGGGCCATAGCTAATGGGAAAACATGAAAGCTATTGGTGCAACTAAGCTAAAAGCCATGGTTAGAGGGCCCCACAGAAACCTAAGGATATGGCTAGTGGTCCCCACAGAAACCTAAGGATATGGCTAGTGGTCCCCAAAGAAACTATAGTATAACAAAACCCTTGAAATTCAGTGAAAAACTTTAGTTAGGAGAGAGTTAACGTGATCAGATTTCACGTGAAAAATAGATAGCAACAAAACCTTTGAAATTCAGTGAAAAGAACCTTGATTAAGAGACAGTCAAGGTGATCAGCTTTAATGCAACAAACCCCCTGAAATTCAGCAATTGCATTTCAAGCAAGTTCAGCTTAACTATGCGCTCCCCTTGGGCAGTGTATGGCGACAATGACATCAAAGGTGACATCACTAATTACATCATACATGACCGCTGATGGCGTCACTAATTACTTCATGCGTTCTATCACTAATCTCACTTATTTGATTAATTGCATTTTGAAATATGCCAACTCTTTTTTTAACAGAAGATATGTTTACATACTTCATACTTACATAGCACAATGGATTCTGCACTTGTACCTTTAAATGTAAGACGTGATATACAATAATGTAGCATAATATGAGATTTGTTTTCATATTAACCAAACTTCGAATTCTAGGAATTTAGCTTATCCCAATGTACTTTCTTTTGTTTGTTATTATTTTATATAAAAATGATCATTTAGAAAATAATATGTTCATATATTATTACAGTGAGGAGAATTGTAAATTCAAATGTGAACATTGACTATTTTCATACCACTTACTAATAAACATGTTTCTATTTCTATCTATTCTTATATTTTTTAATTTTTTTTTATTGTTTTAATCAATAAGATTTTTACAATAGAAGACTTTTCATTTTCAGTGCAAAGCTGTAGTAGCATCAATGATGATAAGAACGGGAGAAGTATTGTATTGTATTGTATTGTATTGTATTAAGGCTGGAACTCGTCGAAGGTCGTTGGATGGACCAACCTGAGGTCGGTCGGCTGAGAAGTTCAGTGTTTGTATAGACCAACATTTTGTAGGTGGCCAGCAGCCACGAAGGTCTGTCTCCGGCCATCAATCTGGACCAACAAACGTCCTGGTCACTTAAAATGTGCTCCGAGAAGATCTTCGTCAGGTAGACTGTTTGGATCCTGACTGTGTGAGGACATGCTAAGAGCAAATGCCTAATCGATTCTGTTACTCCCGGCTTTTTGCAGAATCGGCACTCGTTCGATGGGGAAAGCCCTCTGATTGCTAAGATTTCGTTAGTAAACAGGAGATTTAGCCGCGCTCTCATTATTAAATCGCGAGCGTGTCTAGAAGGGAACTTTTTGATGTACGGTTGTAAGTCGTTGAATCTTCTGATGTTTGGCGGGAGGTGCTGTGTCAGTTTATTCTTTAGAGCTGCCTCGTTGGTTTGGATCCAGTCGATTTCTTTCAGTTTTATTTTAATTTTTGTAGGGTTTCTGATGAGTGTCTCTTCGTCACAATCTGTAGTAGCCAACAGAGCCTGGTTTATTTTTGTCCAACGGTTTAGCGTGTTGCTTTGGCCGTTTTCACATTCTTTTTTGATTAGATTGTAAATTGATGGATCAGGGGAAGTTCTGGTTTTGCGATAGAGCATGAGCATGCTGGATTTCACTGTTCCCTCGAGTGATAGCAGGCTAAGTTCCTTCCTTATGACGGTCACCGAGGTGGAATTAGGGAGACCCAGTGTCCCTCTCCAAAACATCGCTTCCAGTCTCGGCCACACAACAGTGGGTAAATTCGGAAGGGCGTTGGCGCCGTAGGTCAAGGTGGGAATCACCTTTTTCTTGTAGAAATGTACAACAGGAATTAGGGAGAAGCGACCAAATTTTCTGTTGATTGCTTTGGCATGTGCTATCAGCTTTTTCGTTGTTCTTTTGAGGTGGGCTTGCATTGCCAGTTCATTTCTTGAGCCGTCGAGTGTCACTCCAAGGTATCTAAATTCGGAGACTTTTTCGACCCGCTGCTTTTCCAAGAACAGAGCGTTTTTTTCCACCTTCTTTGGTTTTGTAGAAAGGATCATAAATGTTGTCTTTTTTTCGTTTATCTCCAATTTATTGTCAGCCATGTATTCCAAGAGTTTCTTTAGTTGACGCTGCAGGCCCACGAGAGTGTGGTCCAGGAGGACCAGGTCGTCTGTGTATAGGTTTCTATTCACATGGGTGTCGCCCAACTTTGGTGGGAAGCAGCGGACTTCTTCGAACGTTGTTTGCAGGTCCCCCATGAAGGAGATAAATAGGGCCGGGGCCAAAGGGCACCCATGTTTCACCCCTCTGGCGGTTGGAATCGCTGGGGACAGGAGGGCGTGTTGGTTTAATCTTACTCGCATGGTGGTGCCTGTGTACAGTGCTTTGATCGGCTCCAGGATCGGGGTGGGGCAACCCCAAGTTTCGAGTTTCTGCCAGAGCGCGGGCGCTCCACTTTGGCGAACGCCTGGGTGAGGTCGATGAAGATTAGGTAAAGTCGCGGTCCACCCTCCAACACTTTCCCTTTGAGCGCACTGAGCATCAGTATGTTGGCTGCTGTGCCCAGTCCTTTTTTGAAGCCTGTTTGTAGATAGTCATGGCAGCCAGCCGTTTTGGCCCAGTTGTTGAATTCTCTCAGAACGAGAGAACCAAACACTTTACCAATACAATCCAGAAGGGCGATCGGCCTATAGTTTTTTGGATCTTCTTTATCTCCCTTCTTGTAAATTGGTACGACTGTGGCCGTTTTCCATGATGGAGGAATAGATTGTAGTTGAGCACATCTTTGAAAGATTTTACTGAGAAGAGGGGCCCATTCTTCCTCGAAGGACTTCAGGTCAACGTTCGAGATGCCGTCCGGGCCAGGGGCTCGGGAGTTTTTAAGTCTCTTAATTTGTGTTGTGATGTCCTCGATGTCATCCACTCTGATCCATGGTAATGATGGCTCTGCCAGCTTCTCTGTTTGCTCTTCTTCAGACTTCTGAAACAATGCACTGAAGAATTTGACCCAGGTAGCTTCGCCGATGTTTGAAATAAAAGCAGTTTTTCCGTCGGAGTGTGTCGAATTCAGGAGGCTCCAGAACTCTCTGCTGTTGTTGGATACTATTGTTTTCAGAATTGCTTCTGAGTCCTGTTGATATAGGGTCGAGCGATAGTTTTTGAGCCAGTTTTTGTACTGTCGGCACCCCTCTGCTGCCTCAATTGTTTCTGCCGCAGTTCCTCTCACTTTAGCTTGTCGTTTTAGCCTTCTCATCTCCTTGCGTTTTAGCATGACGATGTTGTCAAATCTGTGGTGCGTGCAGTTGTGATTGGCTCTGTTGGTGGCCTTGACTTTGTATGTGACCAGTAAAGGTAAGTAGTCGATCTGCTGGCTTGTTCCCCGTTCTGCCTGTGCCTGGTATTTGTGTCCTAGTTCTTTTATTGCTTTAGCTGATATTTTCACTCTTGTTCGTTGGTTATTCGTGGAGAGCTGTGGCAACACGTAATCTCTTTTCCACCTGCGTTGTTGACCCCGTTTTGGGTCTGGGAAGGCTGCGTCCAGGTTATGAAGTTCACGAGAGTTCATTAGATTCGACCACTGGGCTCCTCTCTTCGCTCCCGGGCTGTTCTTGTCCATACGGGAAGTGAGTTTGTCTGAGGACTGGCATGTGGCGTTGATGTCTCCACAAATCAAGAGGTTAGGGGTTAACTGGGCCGACAGTGCATCATCAATCGCTCTTTCCATTTGTTCCAGAAAGGATGTGTCACTGATTCCAGCTGGATTCCAATACATATTTATAATGATCAGTGGCTCCCTTAGTTGGTTGGCTGGTAGTTCTTCGCGATCAGTCTGAACTGCTTTGGTCATCAGGATGGAAGGGCTGCTAAATAGCGTGGAGTCGAGTGAAAAGCCACAGCCTTGACGACATGCTGTCAATATTCCATAGGATGGACGTCCTGTTTGTCCTTTTGTGGCCGCTGAAAGGATGATTTTGTATCCCTCAAGTGTCGGGACCGCTGTGAGCCAAGTTTCCTGTAGACATAGAAAATCATAATCTCTTAGTTCAATGGCTCCTGGTCGCGTTAGATGCGAGTGTCCCCTGGTGTTCCATGAGCCTAGTCGGATGCAGGATCTCTCAGCTTTCTTGACGGTCGTGAAGGCTGAACCAGACTCATGGTGCTTGGATTGCTATTTCCTTGGTGCACCAGTCGGTGCTTTGGATAACCCCGGCTCAGGACCCAGGACTAGGTTGAGTCTCGAGTTGCACCTCAGCGAAGGTTGTATTTGGTCTGCCAAGATCGTTTTTGTGATCGTGAGGTCCATTTTCCTGTTATTTTGTTCTTGGCTTATTCTTGACGGCGCTTTCTCACCTCCCTGGTCCTTGTAGGCCTTCTCCTTAGTATTAGTTTGTGACTCGTGTCTCTGATTTGATTTTTCCCCTCTTGTCTCGTGCCTATGGTTTTTTGTGTGATGACGATGTTTTGACGAGGGGCTTCTCATTTCCAGAGCAGCTGAATGATCACGTTTTGGGCTTGTTCGGTTGAACCGTGTTGATCTAGTTTATTCTATGATGTCGTATCCAAGTTTCAGCAAAGCTTTCGTCTCGGCTATCAGGAGACGGAACACAGATTTAGAAGCCACGTAGAGGTGTGAGATGGATTTGTGCTGGCTCTGGCTGGGGTCCACTATCACCAGGTCTTTCGTATTTATCGATCTGAGATTAGGCACTAAGCTCAGTAGTTCCAGCACCGCACCTCTATTTAGTACTACCTCGTCGTCGTTTCCAGGGATCTGCTCCAGCTTTAATTTCCATTTCTTCCTTTCTGTGTTTTTTTCATCCTTGCGGTATTTTTCCGTCTTGGAGGTGAAGTGCGGCGCTTTCTGTTTCCAAGATTCTGTGCTAGGTCGAAGGCTTGTTTTGCTTGTGTAGTGCGGCTCTGCAAAGGCAGAAGTATGACTTGGGATCTTGGGCGAGTGTCGATTTTCTTTCTCGTGTGGAGGATTTATGGACTCCTGGTTGCCCTTGCTCGCTGATCCCCTCGGGCTCTTTGCTTTCCACTGCACCCCTTTATTCAATTTCTTACAGCAATCCTCGAGTGTTAAGAATTCTGAGCTAAATGGTTCATCCTCTGAGTTGGTCCCCGTGCCCGTGTGTGCCGCCCTATGGACGTCTCTTGTTGCCATGAGCGGAGCACACTCGTTTTGTGCTTGGGTTGGCTCTTCGTCCAGGTGTTGGCTCATGTTCATCATTGAGTCATTTTCAAGGAAGTCTTCTGCAGATTTGGGTGAGCTCGCCGCTGTTCTGGGTTTGGGGCTCCCACTTATAATGAACAGTTGTTGGGCTGGAGGCTTCTGTCTCGTTTCTGCCCCCTGCTGTTTTTTATTTTGTTTAGTGGTAGGCTTGGCTTTCATAGCTGTTATTGATGAGTGGGATTCTTTCTCGATCAGATAACTGAGCACAGTTGAGCCTTTTGCTTTTCCGATTGTCTGTTTAGAGAGTTGAGTTTGCTTCTTATGGGGTTTACTTGGGGCTTCTTGGGCTTGACGATTCTCTTTGGAGGTTTCACCGCCCAGCCCCTGCACCAGCTTATCGAGGCCTGTCTGAGGTCTCTTTAAGTGCGGTTCTTTCTCTTGGTTCTGACCGATGTCACTGGTTAGATCTATAGTAATGTCCGTTTGCGTCGCGGTGGATACTGCGTGCCTCTTTGAGACTGTTGTAGTTATGTTCTGCTCCGTTGTCAGGATTGGTATACTTGTCTCGGTAGGTAGGTTGGGAGAGCCTTTATCTCTGGCCATGGTATAAGCCTCTAGAAATATCAGTTTGCTATACATCATGGCTTGTGTTGTGCTAAGGTCTTTTAGGTTGTCACTCATGGCCTCATATAGCTTCATAAAGGGCGCCAAAGCGATTGTTGTTGATGACATAATTGCCAGAATGTCTGCTTTTTCGAGGGGGTTTCAGTGCCTGTATAGTTTGACGAAGTCGACGTTCTTGTTTTTGCAGGGGTTTCTAGCACTGTGTGCTGCTTTTTGGACCCTAGCCGGGCCTCTGAGCAAGAAGAGTCCGTTGGCCTTCTTTGATTTTCATTTGCTACAGAGGCTCTTGCTGAACCAGTATACCTTGGGATGTTGCTAGTTGAGGGTAGTGTTATTGGACTGTTCCATGTTTCCCTGCTCCCCTGATCTGTTGTGTCGCCGCCCGGGTGCGATTGGACTCTCTCAGGTGGAGGGGCTGGCGGCCGCGGGCTCCTCGGGGTTAAGAGACCCTCACCCTTACAAGGGCTCTTTTCACCAATGGATACTGTGGCAGTCCGTCTGAATTCTGCTTGTTGGAGTGTGGGTTCACCTTTGTCTCGTTCTGCATCCATGCTCGCGTCTGTTGACTCTGATGCAGGATCGATTTCATGTGACCCATAAGTGTTCGGTGGGGTTTCCACCGCTTCCCTGTCCCTGTGTGTTTCTTCCACCACTGGGCTCGGGTACTCTCCATTTCTCGTCTCTTCGAAAGTCTCTTCAGGGTCTCGTACGATCGCCTCTAGAGAGGAGACCTTTCCTAGGCCTTCCTCTTCGTTAGCTTGTGTCACCCGGGCCCTTCCTTTTCTATGCTTGTCTTCCTGCGTTGGCCCGGGGCCACCAGGATTCCCCGTCCTTCCTGCAGTCCCTTCTGAGGGAGGACTAATATGTGCGACAAGCTGCACCTTAGTGGGCAATCTTGATGTGTCGTCTATTCTCCGGCATTTCGCCTGCGGCCAGCAATCCTGCAATGCTTGGAGGATTTCCGTGTCTGACAGTTCCACAGTATTTCTACTTCTATGTGCTGAAGATGGCTTCAAGTAGTATTTTAGACTATGAGTTACTGGTGGTTTTCTTATAGTTTTAATCTCGGGTGTCATTTGTGGAGGTTGATCCCCCTCCGCTGCCTCTTGGTTTTTGTATGGCTTCGCTCGAGGCCGTCTGCGGTAACCCGTACCTTCCTTCATCCTTGTTTTAGAGGCCCAAGAGCGTGCATTCTCATTTCTTTTTCTCTTGGCTTTGACTCTGGTTGGTTTGGATGTGCCCACTCCCAGATCTGTGGAATCAGCTGTCCCCTCTCCTCCTTCCTGGGAGCCAGGCAGAAAGTCGCTGTTAGTCCATTGGGCAGGGGCGTGCACCATCGCCAGCACCGACAGTGCTGGGCGCCTGCTCTCTTCGCTGCCTGCAGATGGCACTCCCTGCGTGTCGCTTGGGCGCTCCTCAGCTGCCAGCAAGCCGACCGCTTTGGAGTCTCTCCCCTCTCCTTCTCCCTCTCCCACCCTCTCCCTTGTTCGAACTTCAAGCCCGAGCCCGACGCCGTCCTCGGCTGGCGTGCTCGGGCCTCCTGACAGATCTTCCTCATGATCCCGGACCTCTGCTGGGCTACCGATGCTTTCCTCTCCCATGCTGGTCTCTCCGACGGCCAGGCGTCAGCTTCCCCGCTCCCCGCAAGCTCCTCCCCGGGCAACCGCCGCACCGCCACGGCCTCAGCGAGGACCCGGGTCGGCGACCTAGGACCCAGAGAGTTGCTATGCCGGCGGGTGGTCGTAAGGCGGGTTGGGGGCTGCGAGTTGTGGCTGCTTAGTGGAATGTTAACTGCTATGCCCCAAGCTGGCTCGTGGCTGGTGCTAGCGGCTGGGGCAGTTTTGGGAGTTTTTGGTTTGGGACACTGAGTGGGACACGGAGTGATTTCCTCCCCACTCGCTAGCCCTGCGCCTCGCTCCTCAGCCCCTCCATGTGTACTTAGGGGGCTAGGAGTAACTTTGCTGTCTCTGTAGGGGATTCCTTTGCGCTCACCTTTTTTTGCTGTTGCAGCTTTGGGGGCGAACGGCTGTCCAGTTGTGGCACTCTCTGTGCCCGCTGTGCCCGCTCGTGATCTCAGACTTTTCAGCCGGCCACCGCAGTCCTCGCCTTCTTCCTCCTGGCTATGGCGAGGTGGAGACGATGTTTCGCTTCTGGCGAGCCTGGCCGCTCTGACCGCCATGACTGCAGGACTGCACCTACTCGTCACCTACTCCGCTCCGCTCCGCTGGGAAGTGGGGTTTTGATTGTTCACTTTGCACCACTTTGCTCTACCCACTGAAGAGACTGTAGAAAGACTGCTCCAGAGTAGACTGCAGGACTGCACCTACTCGTCACCTACTCCGCTATTCTTATTTAGAAATGTTTACTGCTACATATACTTATATTATGTATGAAATACCTGAATTAGATTGCCCAGAATCCAGTACTTTCCCAGCAATTAAATATTGTAATTGTTCAACAATACATGAAATTCAAACCATTTGATTAACGTTATATATATTTATTTTAAAATGTATACCTTGATAAGTATTACAAATGAATGTGCCACACGTAACTATTTCATACTTCTGTATGAGTGTATTGTTCCATGTCATGTTATTAATATTGTTAAGTGTAATGGAATAAAATATGTATCAAAAGAGATCAACAAAAATATTCTAACTTATTTAATCAGCAATTTCAAATTTTATTTAATTATTAATCTCATTGTTAATGTCATGTATGATGTAATTAGTGAAGTCATCTTTGATGATCTTGGTGTTAGTCGGTTAGTTGGAGCAGTACACAATGGTGGCGTGAGTGATGGTTTCTTAGCTTATCATAACTTGTGAATTGCTGAGGTTTTTCAGTTTTATTTGTAACCATAATGTCCCTTTAACAAAGTTCTTTCATTGAATTTCATAGGTTTTTATTAGTGCAAATTAACCATAATGTCCCTTTAACATTTTTCTTTCAGTGAATGTCATGGGTTTTTACCAGTGCACGCTAATTTCTCCTTAAAACCCACATTCTAGCATAATGTTTTGACACATATATACACTTTTTGCAACTCTTTCGACTGTTTTTGCATTTGTCGAGGTCTGCGAACGCCTGATGTCATCACTGACTTTCCTGACAGTGTCACATGACCTCACACACGTGGCATGATGATGTTTCCATGAACTCGCCCGTACTTCGTGATTGGGTTCATGCTTTGCGAACAGTTTGGAACTGCATTTTCTGCTGATCTAGCAATTTTCAAGCATAGAATTTCCCTTGCAGAACTCCCACAACTATTCTTACTCATTATCCATTAACAATCTAGCAAAGAGCACATACATCGGAGAATATTAGCAAAACTACTATTTATCTTAAAAAAGACATCAGCTATTGCCATCGTTCCTCCCCAAGAGCTACCACCACTAGCTGGAGGACCTACACAACGAAAGAAGCACAGTACTTCAAAAGAAACTGAAGAGTACCAAGAAGATGAGGTAGAGGAAGTGCCTACCTTTAGCACCCAGAGAGAATCATGGGTCTGGCAGTTCTTTACCACTGTTAGGAATGTACCAAATGCTAAAGCTACCAAAGTGAAATTCACTGAGTGCTCAGTTGCAGAATATCTCGACAGTACTCCTACGGGACCACCCATGTGCCATCACACCAAATCCAACCACTGCAATTCGCTGAGAAAGGTTGTTCCTTTCTTAGCAAGTGCAAGGCTGTTTTCCTCTACCTCATCTTTCTCAACCAATACTGTAACCACAGACCATATTTCTGTGGGGCACATAATCCCATCAGCTATCTTGAAAGCGATACAAGAGGATGTCGATCCATATCTTTCGAAGACAACATTGCTCTATATATATATTGCAACACAGCACACTGCAGGGGGGAACAATTTCGAAGTGCTTTTGAAGCTGTAATCAGGGGGCATGAGAAACACTGCCCCCTACCTTAGATGAAACATTGGCACAACATCTTCTCCTGTCCACCTGCCCCTTCATATTACAGCTTGGTGCCTCTTTCCTTATTTCCCTCCCCACCTTGCTTTCTGACCTCTCCTGCAAAACAACTTTAAAACGTTTCCTTTAGGAACCACCTTTCACAGTTAAAAAATAGAACAAAAAACATTATCTTATAGACTCCATCTACTTTACATTTCTCAGTAAAGTATAGACTCAAGAAGATTGTTCAATATTTCCATTAGCATTCTGTGTTATGGTAATAGGAATAATGTAGCAATTATCCCCCATTCCAGGGGCTGTAACGGGGACAACGGCCCAGCAGCCCAAATTATAAGCCCATGCAATTTAAGGGTGTATAACGAGGGCTCTGGACTGGTACCCCCGTTCCAGCCCCTGCAATGGGGGAAGAAGGCCATTAGCAACCCGGGTGCCAAAGCGGTAATCTGGAGTGCATTTTCAAAGATGGCCCTGATGGAAAGGGAAGGCGGGGCAAAGAGGAGGAGCAAATACAGCGGTGGCACACGCTGCCGCTGCTGAAATAAAGTAGCCAGGGGTGAGAAAAACAAATGGGACAGAGAGTGGGGAGGAAGATGGCGGCAGGGACAGCCAGCTGTCAGTCAGCTTGGAAAGTGGGCTTGTACCAGTGGTTCAAGCCTGCGTTCCTACCCACCTGATTGGCTGGTGCCTTGCCCAGAGTGCCAATGTGCAATTTTATATCACAGAAAAATATAAAGCAACAGAAACAATTTTCTATCTCAAATACTTTTCTCTAGTACAATGAGGACCATAATAGATTAACCTTTACAACTATCCACGGTTTCCACAGTCACCTTTCCATGCCATGGATCATTGAAAGACCCGTATGGCACGTGCACTCCATCGCACAGGGAAGCCCTTTTACCCTTTAACATTTTATATTTGTAACACTCCCTCAATGCCTCCTTTCAAACAGTAGCACATCCATCCACCAATAACTTCCAAAACCTGTACATATAACCCTATGACCATATTAAGCTTCCACACATGAACTTAACAAACCTTTACCAGTCTTTTACATCTGCATTTCCCTTCATTATACAATACTCCTATACATGCACATAGGCATTGTGCAGTGAGAGAAGTGCATACATAGAACAAGCAGTATGGATGGGCAAATGCTCATGAGAACACAGGAGGGAAATGCCAATGTGGTATGCCACTGGGTAATTACTGGAGCAGAGGAATTACAAGTGTGTGATGCATCTTAACCATAACATCCCTGTAACAAAGGTTTTTCTATCAATTTAATAGGTTTTTTATAAGTGAAAATGTATCAGGGTATTACATCAATATATGTAAGTTATTAACAATTCCTCTTTTCATATATATGAAAGAACTATAAACCACATTTAAGAGACACATTTTTTGCAACACAATGTCATTATCAGCAGCACATGCTGGGGATGGAAATCATCGTTCAATTGCCTACAGCATAAGGCTTCACCATGACTCCAGCCGGACCAAACTACCCCCATTATTCAATGCACCTACCCTTCATCCTAGCTCAGTGTCCACTATCCCTTAATAATGTAACCAATGGCCAGTGCTCATGGCTTGCAACCATGGCCATTCTCCAAATCTATGGGGCATAGGCTTCGGCCATGCTGCATACCTCAATGAGCAAATCAGAGTACAAATGTGTGTTTGCCGAGGACCAGGCCCACTACCCAGACACCAAATGTATATCACTAGTTTTTCTACTTACATTCTTACACTTTCAAAAAATAAAACACAAGACATATTTCCAAAAACATGCTTTCAGGTTCTTGCTAATACACATCTCACAAGTTTGTTGTAGTCTAGTCCACCAGTTCATGCTGTAACCGCAAGCAGAATATTTTTTCACAATCAAACCTATCGCTTCGGCAATGCCGCAGGACCCAATAATCAAATTACAGTACACATTTCTCATTGCTGACGGCCAAGCCCATTGCCCAGAGACCAGTGTTATATCACTGTGTTGTGTACTTACACTTTACACTTAAAAAAACAGGATATAATTGCAAAACCATATGTTCCAGTTCTTGTTGACCCTCCTTGTGCATATTTGCTGAAATCCCATCCAGCATTTCAATCTGTATCCACAAGTAAATGTTTCTCCTTTTTAAACCTATACAATTTTTAGAACATTTACCACATATCTAGTCCTCACCTCCCCAGAGATTGCTTCATTAGTTTGACAAGTGCAATGTTGTGTTTTTTTAAAATATGTTTCATCTGCGATGTCCGCAGACTTCAGGCGCTGTCTGTGAATCCAACATGCCGGGCGTTTCCCAAGAATCTGACGCACCTCACACTTCTCGCTATCCAATCAGTGGGCACATCCAATGTCCGCAGACCTCACGCCACCCTGTGGACCAATTGGAGGCCCGTCCGCAGACGAAACAGGGAAGTGGGTCGCGGACCGAACCCAGATATCACTAATTATTTTGTACCTAATTTGTGGTTGTTTTACAAAACCTACTGGACGGTTTTACATTGGTTCTGGACCAAGTCACACCTCCTGCTGTGAATTTGGGGAAAATCTATCCAGCGGTTTGGGCTCTAGGTGTGAGTAAATTTGTTTTCCATTGTGTCTATGGGAAGAACCTCCAAATTTGGGACCCCCCTATAATTTTGCCCCCCATTGACAAAGCCCCATCAAACTTCGCAGAATCAATCTGATGGGACCATATCCTTCTTTTGGAACATTTCTTGAGGATTCATCCAGTGGGGCGAAGAAATAAGCCACCCAAAAAGTGCACTTCCAATGGGTTCTACAATTTAAACATAACTACAGTGACGCTACTGCAGGCCCTGTAATATGTTTTTTAGTTGCAGGGATGTTAAGGTGAGAACGTAACATTACAAAACCCCTGAAATTCAGCTAATGCCACCTTACCTTCGCGCCTCCTTTGCACAGCCTATGACCACAATGATGACATCACAGATCACTGATGACATCACTAATTACATTTTGTAAGAGAACACTGATGACATTACAAATCACATCGCTGATGCCATAACTGGTGACAACACTAAATTCATTGTATATAACTGATCACATCAATAATGGAATTAGACATAACATCATTATTAAGTTAGCTCATGAAAATGTTGATTGCCTTGATAACAATTTAGTCCGTGGACTTGGCCATGACAAAGGCTGGATCACTGGTCAGCACCAAAGGCCATAGCTAGTGGTCAGTTAGTGTTCAGAAATGTGCATGGTTAAAAGCCATGCCTAGTAGCCCATCACTGTTTTAAAATATACATCGGGCAACATTGAAAGCTGTAGTCGCTGCTGACCACTGGCTAGTATTGTATTGAACACCACAGATAGAGGCTGGTTAGTGTATATAAAATAAAGTGGGCAGGCCGAAGGCCATAGCTAGTGGCTAGTCAGTGCTCTATAATACACAGTGGGAACGGCCGAAGGTCATAGTTTATGGCATTTTATTATTTTAAAATGTACAATGGACATGGCCAAAAGATGTACAAACTGCTCAAGGTCAACGGCCATGGCTAGTGGCCCATTTATATGTCAGAATATATAGTGGGCACAGTCAAAGATTGTGCCAGTATTGTGCTAAAGTCCATGGTTAGTCCCTGATCAGTATATGCAATATACAGTGGACACGGTTGATAGCTGTATCTTCTGCTAAAGGCCAACATCTATTGTTGGTAGCCTGTTAACGTTTTAAAATATTCAGTGCACATGTGTGAAGTTTGTGACCACTGTCCATTACTGAAGGCCATGACTAGTACCCATTCATGTGTTAAAATATACTTGGCTTGGTCATGCACACAGACCATGGCTGAAGGCCAAGCGTAATGCCAGTTACTGTTGTAATGTAATTAGTGGTGTCATCAGTGATGTGATCTGTGATGTCATAATTGTGGCTGGGATTGCGTAACAGGGGGTGCCAATTTGACCTGACTTTAGCCGAATTTCAGGTGTTTTGTTGCATTACATTCTTACCTTAACATCCCTGCAACTAAAGTTTTTTCCTTGAATTTCAAAAAATTGGTTACAATGTATTGCTCACCTTAACGTCCCTGCAACTAAAGTTGTGTCCTTGAATTTCAACGGTTTTGTTATTCCATCCATTTTTTAAATGCTTCCAGACCACTAGCATGGTCTTCAGCCATGATCAGTGTCCACTGCCTTTGGCCGTGCCTGCAGTCCATTTTAAAATGCTTCCAGACCACTAGCCAGTGGGAACAGCCGAACACTATCATCCATTGCCACAGTCTTCAGCCATGGCCGGTGGGCACAGCCACTCAATATTTTACAACACTTCCAACCCATCACTCAAATATGTTTATCAATCACAAACTCATTTTGAGCTGTTTTCACAGTGGCATTGCTATGTATGAAATATTGCAGACTTTGAGAATTTACAATGTTTTAGGCAACACACAGTGAACTTTAGGGCCTGATTCATGGAAGTGTTTTATAATGGCACAATCCCATAGGAAAACGTTCAATGAATCAGGCCCTAAATGTTTTTCTGAGGATCTCTCACTTTGGTTAAACATCATCCTACAAACCTGTTGTTTTATGGACGTCTCTTGGTGACTGTTGTGCTACACTGTACAACCCCAACTAATTACATTTAAGCAGCACTAGAAAAGTAAACAAATAACTAACTGCAAGAATAATTTCTGACCAGGTACTTTTACCCTCAGAGCAAAAACCAAAAGCTGACACTGATCATTGGATACACAGGTAAGGAAAAAAGAGGTACGAACTGGGAAGGGAAAAACACTAGAATTAATACATATAACAAAAGGTTAAAAAAGCAGCATTTATTTGTTTTCGTGTGTTATCTTGTGAACATTTTTTTCTAAACAATTTAGTACAAAATTGAGACTTAAAAAAATTCCTAGCATTCTCAATTTTTTCATGTATTTAATTTTTTTTTAATAACGCACCTAATACCAGACTTGAGTTTGGTTTCTAAGCACAGATCCAGGATTTGAACCTCTGTTGCTCTGCGTGGTCTTGCTTCCAAGACCAGTGCGTTGCCCCTCGTGCTATCCTTTGTTCACAATTGACTGCATGTTCTAAAAGAGCCTTGCACAAAGCGTCTAGGATACCACCTCCCACCTCGATCAAGCCGTGACAAGTTGTTCACATCTCCACAAAGTTTGAAAGATCGGGTACAGACAGAATGGATTGATGTTCAGAGTTAGTAGAAAATAACTAGTAATCATATTGGAACTCTATGCCACAGATGATAAATACTGCTGTACTGATCTTGCTCCATATGCTTTCCCCTTATTTTTCACTTGAGCATTCCTATACTATTCATCCACTTCATCCCAATGTAGTCTAATGGGCCAGAGTCCTAATAGCAATAAGCCCAGAGTCAGGGGGCATTACTGCATCAAGTAATGCCCCTGGGTCTTTGTTAAGGCCCTCACATTGGTCGGACCTGTAACTATGGGTATGCTAAATATTCGCCTTAACTCTATGGAAGAACCAGTGTGCCCAGTAAACTGCCATTGACAGCTGCAAGTATTGCAAGAACATTTACAACGAATCAGTGTGTTTCCTATTTTTAAGTGTTGCATATGGAAACTTCCAATAAACTATCCCAACCTCTATTTGGTGTACTGAAATTGCATTGCTGAACCCATACTGCGCCTGCATTTATGAGGCAATCTCCACTGGAAACCATTCCATTTCTTTTGTACATAATAGGAGTGTGCACAACTAATACCATTCCTATATTTTTTTATGATTGTATATATAAAAATGAAAACAATCTAGCATATTGTTCATGAAATTTAACACTAGGTTTTACAAAACAGAAAACAAATGAAGACAATGGGCATCATTACGAGGTTAGAGGTAGCCTTGCCAGTTTTACTGGCAAGGTTACCCCCAAACTCACATCTGGCTCCGGCAACCGCAAAAGGGGAATCACCAGGCCATTCTGACCTTGCCGGACCCGGTAATTCCCCTTGCGTGGGTGCTGGAGCTGGTAACATAACAGTACTGTTGCTACCATCATGTTCTGCTCACGGGTGCCGGTACAGCCACCTGGTGAGACCAGGTGGCTGCAAGTGCACCCGCGAGCAGAAGTCCTTGTATGGCAGTATGGCGATACCGGTGCCGTTGTTGCCTTACCGCCATACTCCTAATGAGGCCCAGTGTATTTTTTCTTATAGATAACCACACAGAAACACACTTAAGTAAAATAAAATCTTTTTAAAGCACACACATTTTCAGATCATCCCAAAAAGCACTGTAATACACACCATAAGAGATTATAAAATCACATCTCTACTGCTCTATCATAATTCTTTTGAGTGTAGGAATTATACTTAGGGGGTAATTCATATAATTCGGCGTGCAAGTGGCGCACGTGGCTGGCACACAGAGTGCGCGTGTGGCAGTCTGCGGCGAAACCCATTCAGGCACACAGCGTATTCATGGATTAATACATCCATAAGCAGCCAGCAGAGTGGTGCAGCGACCCTGCAGCAGCGCCAGTTACGCCCCCAACCCTGGCTCGTGCACCAAAAACATTGCAAAAATCCAGTACATGGCGCAAAGGCCAGTGGACCAGCATACAGCCCCCCAACCATGAAAACGCATGTAAAACTCCCTGTGCACACCCCAGAATACACATACCCCACTCGCGCCAGGCCCATCGCTTGTAAAACTCCCAACGAACCACTCAGAATACACGTACCCCCGCTTGCACCAGGCCTATCACGTGGAAAACTCCCCGCACACCCCACGGAATACACATACACCTGATCGCGCCAGGCCTATCACGTGTAAAACTCCCCGCGCACCCCTGGGAATACACGTAGCCCGCTCGCGCCAGGTAAATTGTGTGGAAAAAGTCCCCCTGTGGTGTGGGCTGCCTGTGGGGCATGGCCAGGGTGGATGGCTTCCTGTGGGGCATGGGGAGGGTGGATGGGCAGCCTACGCTAATTTCGGGGGTGCACAGGAAGTTTCACATGCGATAGGCCCTGTGCGAGCGGGGTACGTGTATTCCAAGGGGTGCGCAGGGAGTTCTACACGCGATAGGCCCTGTGCGAGCGGGGTACATGTATTTGGGGAGTACGCAGGGAGTTTCACACGCGATGGGCCCTGTGCGAGCAGGGTATGTGTATTTGGGTGTTGCGCGGAAAGTTTCACACGCGATACTCCAGGCGAGAGCGGGGTATGTGTATTTGGGGTGTATGCGGGGAGTTTCACACGCTATTTGGCATCGTGGGCCCTCCTGAGTGTGCGGTTCCCCCCTCCCCATGCACTGCAGGCAGCCCACAACACAGGGGACTACCCTACAACCCTCACCATGCCCTGAAGACACCCACATGGCACCATGCACTTGTGAGCACACTTGTGAGCCCAAACACATGTCCCCCACCCATCCACCCACCCCCAGTGATGGGCACGTGCCAGCAAGCCCTGACTCATGTTCCCCTGCACCCCCACCCACCCAACAGTGACGGGCACCTGCCAGCAAGCCCCGACTCATATCCCCCCACCCACTCACTCACCCAGCAATGACGGGCACCTGCCAGCAGGCCCCGACTTATGTCCCCCACCCACTCACCCACCATTGACGGGCACCTGCCAGCAGGTCTCGACTCATGTCCCCCTGCAACGCCACCCACCCAGCAGTGATGGGCACCTGCCAGCAGGCCCGACTCATGTCCCCCCACCCGACACGTCATCACACTCCAGACCCATTGGCCTTATGGCCACCCAAATACCACCCCAGGCCACCCCAGTCCAAAAACCCCACATTGAATTCCTAAAATCATGATAGAAAATACATAAGCAGCATGCCCATGAATACATGTCCCTCAGACCCACACAATGGTGACACATGACAAAACAACATTGTGACATGCAAAAAACAAATGTTAGAAGACCACACAAGTAAAGTAAAGAAAAAAAGGGTATTGAAGAATCAACGAAATGAATAAAACCAAATCACACAATAATGAAAAGAAATAATCCAAGTCTGGAACTCCAAAATTGATCCAAAAAAAATGCTGCAACCAATAAAATCCAAAGTAAAAAGGCTCCTATGGGTCTGTCCATAAAAAAAAATCACAGTTCAAAAAAAGCAAAGTGTTCCACCATGGGTCCAAGAAAATTAAATCCACATCGAAAACTATTTACAAAAGAACATCCAAGGGTCCATGAGCCCAACAATCCAACAATCCAAAGGAAATCTACCAAAAACCCTACCTAATAAATAACTATATACAAAAAGGTGGGGCATAGTCCATGCACCCTAAATGAAAGAAAAATAGGAAGGAAACCTAACACTAATGAACTATATACCTATGACTCACTTGTTGATTTTCCGGGCCAGGGCATCATCGAACTCCTGTTCAGTGTCCTGGAGGCGGGGCTGTTCCCTGGCCCCGAGGGAATAAAGCCATGTCCACCTCCAACTCCCTGCGAATTTCCTCGAGGCACTCAGCTGGCCTCAACGCCCTGCGCATGGAGTTCCCCGCCCTAACCATAGTGAGCCATGCCTCTTCCGCCTGACGCCGCTCAGCATCTATTTGCCGGCCCAACTGCTGCCACACGGAAGACACTCCCAATCCAGGGTCCTCCTGCCCTCCGGCCGATGCCTGCCCCTCTGATGTTGATGGCCCCGAGCCATCATCGCTCCCACCTTGCGCCTGCTGCTGCCGTCCATGTGCCCTGCCTGTTGATGCCTGCATGTCCTCCTCCTGCTGGGGTCCAGTTGTTGGGGTAGCTACCCCTGCTGGACCTACCTCCGACTCCCGACTATGGCAGGGATGTGTTCTCCACCAGCCTGGCCGCTGGGTCAGGGGCAGCTCCACAGGGTGGCCAGGTGATACATGGCCAGGAAGATGGCACGGAGGATGACTGGCGCATAGGGGGTTCAGTTGAGGAGGGGATTGGTAGAAGGTCCAGCACACGGAGGAACCCAGCACTGGTGACCCGTCCTGGTAGGTCGACACCGTCAATGAGGCATCCCAAATAACGTGCAGTGTCCTCACGAGGACCCTGCACGTCATCTCGGATGCCACGTTGACGCAACGTCACCCCAGCCAGGACAGGCTGAAAACGGTCCCGGATTGCCACGTCAGCATGGAGAGGAAGGCCAGTTGTTGTTAGCGAATCCCCCCCCTGAAAATGGGTCTGGACGAAGGCATCCCTGCTGATGCAGGATGATGCAGTCACAGGATCGGGGACAGGATTACACACAGGCACCTCTGCGGCTGCCTGTGCTGCCTCCTGTCCCTGCCCCTGGACTGCACCACTAGCACCAGTGGAATCCCCCCTCCAGACCCCGTGTGTGACCCTTCCACGGCCTCCTCCTCAACCAAACCCCCCACCAACCTGGATGACTCTGTGCCATCTTCCTCCATAGGCTCCTGTGGGGTCTCAGCTGCCCCTTCTGCTGCCGAGGAGTCCACCTCCGACCTCCGCCTCTTGGACCTACCCTCGGCAGCTGCGGCCACGGACGCGGCACCAGACTCCTCACTCCCTGACGAGATGACAACCTGGGAGGGGAGCTGTGCCTTGTTTCTCCAGCTGGCAGTGGGAATCCTGCCACTGTGCTGCACAGCACCGTCTCCACCCTCTTCATCAGTTGACGCTGCAGACAGAGAGAGACAGAACACAGGAATCAGGGCACTGTACAATGGTCTGATACACACATGACAGTTGCACATGAGTGGCAGTGTTAAACTTCACACATGGCATCACACTCCCCAACACACATACAATTTGAACACACACACATGCGCAAATTCACAGGAATGTTGCAGCAGGCAGCACCATCCATACACATACAACAGCATGAGCATCCGAAGGTTAGCCTGACGTCACATGCAACACGGGGAGTGCCAAACACATGCACACACTCCACCAGACACACATGCATCTGTACATCTCCACCACCTGTCGCAGTGAAATCATCAGCATCCATGTCACATCTGCCAATCAGCCTCCTACATGCCGGTGTCACATGCATCCATGGTGTATCACAGTGGCACACATGTGAAATACACACACACACACGCACATGTACATTGTGCACATACATGAAGGTGGAACCAGCATCCATGTGTCACACTGCAACCATGCCACAGTAAATACACAGAAATCTAAACGTGTGCACCCACATATGTATTTGAACACATACACCATTGATGTGCCTCACACATGACTGGACTCACATGCAGCAGGCTCATGTCCCTGTACATACACATCCATACATGGGCATTTCAAGACATATGTCCAACCTGCACACTCCTGGCATACCTCAACATGCACAGCGTCCAATCAGTACGCATGTACACTTACCGCTCGACTCCAGACGGGTCTGCCTCTGAAGGACCTGGAGGTGGAGCGTTGGGCGTATACGTTCCAGGACCCTCATCTGGTTGTCAGTAAGGCGGACCTGGCACCCCTCAGCATCTGCTGCCTTCAAGTGGCGCCAGGCCTTGCTGAGGGTCCTGGACCTGAAGTCCTCCCAGCACTTCTGGACGTATTGCATGTCGCGGGCTGCCACCCCCTCCATGTTGATGGCAGCCACAATGTCCTTCCAGATCCTCTTCCGTCCTTCATTGTCGGAGCGTGAACTTCCAAAGAGGGCATCATAATTCCCCAGAACTTGCTCCACCAGGATACCAACTTCATTGGCACTGAAGCTGGCAGCCCTCTGCCTCTCTGCTGGGGGTTTGCCACTGGTGCCAGATGGTGTTGTGTCAGACTTGGCAACCCCCGAAACAGGTGTGGGTGGGCAACTGGGTCCTGGGGCTGGGCTGTGGAGCGATGGAATATCAGTCGGGAGTCTTCTGTTCCACCAGGGGTGGTCACAGCAACTGGACCCCTGCAGATGGCTGATGTGCAGGCACCAAATAGCAAGGCATGTGGCCAGCAGGCTGCAGCAGATGACAGGTGGGAGCGTGCTTGGGGGTCTGAGGGGCAGGAAAATGGCCTTCTGGCAGGAGCATGGTCTTCTGTGTGTTGTCACATGGCCAGCTTAATACGGAGTGATTTGGCACGTGAAAAAAGTGCACGTTAGCATGTAATTCGAGAAAAGGCCCTTAGCGCGTAAGCGCGTATGTGATGTGATACACGTGGGCATTTCCCTTAGCACGGGTGCACCCGCACGTGTAAAGAAATCACTTACGTGTGTTAATGTGTGTAATCCGAGGAAAGGGCTTAAGCGCGTAAGAGAAGTGACGCGCACAGGCATTTCCCTCAGCACGGGTTAAAGGTGAGCGAGGCCAGCAGTTCGCTGTACATGCCTTTCATGGAGACCGATGTGTGTGTTGCTACTTCGTGTTGTTTCGCAAGCCATCACAACTTCACAGTGGATCAAGAGCGTACCTCTTCTTTTGGTGGGGGCATTGGCTATGTGTTTTTCATTATCACGCTAGTCTGACAGTGAGTCCCGCATGCTATTTTTCCCACTGCGGGTGCCCCTGTGTATCGGGTACCCGTTTTCGAGGTCATAGTAGCCTGCGTGTCCACGCATACGTGTTTTTTGTGTCCCTGGGTGCCACTGCGTACTGCAGGAGGTTAACTCCCCACACATGGGCTACCGGGAGTTGCGTGCACGGTTTTACTGCAGTTTTGGGGTGCCTGAGCATTGCGTGACCCGTCACTTTATCACCGGGGTCACATACAGCCTTGCAGGTGCACAGGGGTGCTGTTAAGATCTTGTATCCCACCCCTTTCACCCCAATTGCCCAGGACAATTGTCGTGTACACCTCCCATTGGCACTACTACCTCTGTGCCGGCACTACTACATCTGTGCCATGGCTGGGAGGCCACAAAAGGTGAGATGCACCTCAGCTGGCCATACTCCACATGGTGGGCATGGTCAGGGACGTGGCTGGGGTGACCAGGGAGTAGGGGGACTCCAGGGTGTCCAGGGTGACTTCAGAGGGGGAAGAGGCA
Source organism: Ambystoma mexicanum (assembly GCF_040938575.1). Taxonomy (NCBI): domain Eukaryota; kingdom Metazoa; phylum Chordata; class Amphibia; order Caudata; family Ambystomatidae; genus Ambystoma; species Ambystoma mexicanum. Next base: position 1,013,598,623 of record NC_090928.1, read on the forward strand.
GGGGTGTGCCACTTCTGCACGATATTGTGCCACGTGTTGGTGCAGTCATGCCACCACCCCCTGCGACTCCGGAAGATGCAGTTCTTGCATCTGGCACTGGCGCCCTTGTGACCCAGCAGTCCGTTTCATCGACTGCCACGGGCCCAAGCGTAATGGTAGCTGCAGGTGCAGCTGGCAGCTGTGGACACCACCACCCAGGCTCAGGGTCTGCCAGCACAGGCTGCGTTGGCACCTGAAGAGTCCCTAGAAGATTTCCAGGAGGTCAGGGGGCACACCGTAAGTGCACGCAGGGCTGACCTGACCGAGGCACGTGTCCCTGGGGCAGTAATGTCATCTGCTGCCTGACCAGCCGGGTGTTGGCAAGTGCATGGGCAGATGCAGCCGACACCACCCCGGTTGTGAGTCTACCATCCAGGACAGTCCCGGTCAATGACCCTGGCACAGCGGATGTTGCTGCACAGGGTCCATTCCGGGGCACCCAGCAGCCACTGATGCAAGTCAGGGCTTCCGTCCTTGTACAACCTGCCACTCCCTTGGTTCAATCCACCAGCACCACAGCCCATACTGATGAGGGCGGCATTTGCCAGCCAGGGTCCGGACCACTGTCCAATAGGAGGAAGGTTGCACCTGCAGTAGAGGCTGGGACCCCAGACACAGCTCCGGCCTCCGGCACGTCGAGGAAGAAGCCTTTCTGCAAGCAGGAACTGAACTTCCTTGTGGACTATGTGCGGGACCACAACCGTGATATGCTAGTGTGGTCGAATTGTCAAACTACGGCTGCTCATGGTACGTTGCAATGGAAGCAAGTTGTGGATTATCAGTGCATTCGGCCATGAGGTGCGCACAGCTCAAGAGTGCAAAAAGCGTCGGGATGACCTCAAACACAGTACTAAGGCGAAGCGTGCCTCTAATTACAACATGACTCTGGTGACTGGCAGTGGGCCACCACCTGAGGAGGAAGACCTCTCTTCGCACAAGCCAGTCGCTGCGGAGTTCATACCGGCAGGAATAGTCGAAGGAGTGGGAGAGATGCTGGACTTTGATGCCCCGTCCAGTGAGTATTGTTGTTTGTTTGTCGAGGCCATGTGTGGTTTGCTTGTGTGATGTGTTGTGCTCGACTTCCACTATATGTCATGTGTACATGGTTCTCATGTGCAAGTCATGCAATGCTTCACTGATGTGTGCCTGCTGTGCAGGATGCTGGACATGTAGAGCAGACGGGGACTGTCCTCATCGCCACACTTCCACCCTACTCACATGCTACTCACCCGGCTGCCCCTCCGTTCCATGTTCCAGCTCACTGGCCCTTCTGCATGTAGCCTGGGTGTCTTTCCTCTCAGCACTGGGACTATGTCATTGCATGACTGAGGTGCATGTGTCTTCTGCCTGCATGCGGGTACTCCACGTAGGCATGCTCCCTTGCCACTCCACCCCCATGTGCATCATGTTGGCGTACTCCAATGGCCTGTTCAAGGCCCACGTGTACATGCAAACTTCCACCAGCCAACCTGCCAGACACATACAGCGGGGTACATCCTCTGTGCTTTATTGAGGGTGTGTCACTTGGACTGTGCAGATGGCAGATGCTCCGCAGGGACATGAGTGCTCATTCATGCTCCATGTGCATTCCATCCATGCCCCTATGTGTCCTTGACAGGGTGATCATTGTAGTACATGTCCAGGATGACCTACATTTTATGGCATTTGATCACCCATTCCATGCCCACTCTGGATCAGTCCAGCATCACACACAGGTTTATAGTGTCAAAGTCTGTGTGGGGCACAGGCCTTCCCCTGTTTCAGGCCCACTGACTCTGTTCAACTGGTGTAGTGGCTTCTGCACACATGGGTGTACTACTGAGGGTTCATCATGTGTCCTGCTTACTGTCCCATCATCATCTGTTGTGTTGTCAGTTGACTCAGATGATGCTAGTCAACAATGTCTGCCAATCCACAGGTCTCTGGTCACCCTTTCGCTGACATGAAATGCCTCCCTGCATTTATACTTATGGGGGTGGCGGGTTTGCTTGTAGCCATGCAACCCATTGCATGCACATTGCACGTGATACCAGAACTTGTCCTTACACTGCCTTCACGTTTATTGATAGACATCATAATGTACTTGTTCATGTAGATAGTGGGTAACGTACACATGTTCTGCAATGCATCAACCCACTTCTGAGCTGTGTTACACCCTTCTACATGCCTACTCAATGATGCAATGTCATAGTCACCTGGCATGTATAGCCATTTTTTCATCCCTTCTCTGTCATGAATGCGTCGGGGACAGGTTCATCCTGTGACACATGTACTCAGTATTGGAACTCCCTAGTGGTTGTTCAGTGAGTTGATTGGTCAATCTGCGGCCTATACTAACTGGCATAGGGCACTAATTGGATGCAGCCTGCCAATCGGGTTGTAATGACTGTGGAGCTTCCTTCACATGTGTATGTGTGCACTTCCACATACATGAAAGCAAGCAGAATTATAGCTGCTTGCTTTGGTGTATTGGATGCTGGTCATGTTCACAATACAGGTGTATGGGGAAATGGGTGTTTTTGAATGCTTTCACTTGTACATATGCAAGGAGCTTCAACGTTGTGTGGTGCAACATTGCAAGTACTCACACATGTGTTTGTGAAAGTGTCCATTTACACATGTGTCTTCCGAAGCTTTTTTGTTGACTGACTAATATGTAGTTGATTGACGTTTATGCTGATGAGATTTCTGCATTGTGCACGTTATGTGGAACTGGCATGATCCCAAAGGTTCACTGTTGTGCAGTATGTGTATGCCCAGGCCCACTTAGCTACTATGGTGGGTCCTGGGCGTGGGGATTTCCTCAAGCAATGATGTAATAGGGCAAATTCATAGCCCAACATGTTCTTTCAGGCCCTGATGGGTTTTGTGGAGGCCACATGTCCTGCAGCTCGGACGGTACTGGGCGCTATGGTGCCTCATGCCTGGTTGCAGGCCCTTGCTTTGCTTCGGACATTCACTATATCTACATGGCGCATGCCACCCGCTACGGGGCAAGCTGTAGATGGATGTGGCTATATTGATGATGATGATTTAGTGATACATGTCTACATGCATGTTACCTGTGTCATTGTGTGTTTGGATTCACTTGCAGCAATGGCCAATTTGCAGTTCAGAAATACTTATGGTGTGTTGCATCTCTTAGTTGTCATCTGTCTTTTCTGCCTGTGACATGTGCCTGACAGAGGTGGTGTCTGATGGAGTTCATATACTACATTGTGTACTTGTGTAGGCTTTGCTATTCAGACACATCCATTTCTGCTTTTGGGATGTGTTTGCATATCAAGGCCACTGGATGCATGCCAGGTTCTCATTTGTGTGGACATGGCTGCTTCATGTGTTGGCTGTCTATGTGATATCTATGTGTGTGTGTGTGTGTGTGTGTTATGTGCTTCTGACATGTGTACTAATGTTTATCTTTTCTCCACTTTTTAGATGATGACGCAATGGAGCCAGAGGATGGTGTTGTCATGTCATAGCAGGCACAGGGTTGCTATCACACCAGAAACCCAGCACAAGTGGGGGTCGTGGGGTGGTAGGCCACAAGTAACCACTTGTGTTACAGACCATCTTGTCGAGGGCTGGCAATGAGTCTAGCTTGGATGATCACTCTGATGACAATGTCGAGTTGGATGTGCATCGGGTCCATTCGTCAGGGGTGAATGGTTCTGATGTGGATGCTCCTCTGTCTGCGACACCTGTACTGAGGGGCCAGACGGTCGTAGGACCTGTGGATCGGGACACAGGTTCACCCTCCACTCCAGTTGCAGATGTGCCTGGGGCATCACGTCAATGGAGTAATGTAGTGCTGCAGCCGTGGGCGGTGCCAACCCAACAAGGACGTCGGCTCCTTCGGCCCCGCAAGTGTCAATCCCAGCAACGCGGTGGCCACGCGCCACTGGGGTATACTTGGTGGGAGCAAGCCATGGTTGCCAATTCATAACACCAGGGGGCAGCAATTGATAACATCGCTGAGAGCATGGAACATGTGGCCCAATCCGTGCTACCCCCTGCTAGGCAGGTGGAACTCCAGCAGCAGGTGGCACAGTCCAGGGCCTGCTCGCTCAGGCTGGGCATGGTGGCCTCAGACAGGGCACGCCGGGCTGAAATGGTGTCTTTGCGTCAACCAATTGCTGCTCACGCAGAGGCACACATGGGGGCCATGAGGGTTGACTATGAATCCCTCAAATCTACTCTGGCTGTGGTCTTGATGTCCCAGAGGACGCGGTCAGAGGAGAGGTTGGAGCAGCTAGAGAATACCATCTCGGCTGAGCTATGTGCTTCCCGGGAGGTGTACCAGTTGTCCAGCCAGGCCATGCAGGAAGAACTCTGTGTTACACGTGTTACCTTGCAAGAGGAAGCATGTATATCACACAAGGCTCTACATGCTGACCTACATGTCATTGCTACACAGAACCAGGCTCACCCATCCCGCAGACTTGCTGCCGATGAGGGGCAAGCTGAACTTGAGCATGGTCAGGGTACTGTGCCACGTCAACCTTTTCAGCCAGAGGGTGATGAGGACAACAAGTTATCGCCCACACAGGTTGGGCTGTGCAGGCGTTGAGCCCATGGAGGTTTTTTTTTGTCTCAACATCATCGCATGTGGGTGTTGAGGTGCACCCTGTACCTCCCCCCTCATGGTGCCTCCCCCCTGGGTCTTATGTGGCCCTTTTTGATTTTAATAGTTTGTTTAGTTAGTTAACATGGTTTTTGATAGTTAGTTTAATTAGGTAATATAGGTTTTTTATAGTTAGTTTAATTAGTTAATATAGTTTAAAATTGCTTGTCTATTGTGCATTCATGTGACGGTGTGGTGCTTTGTGGCTTTTGAAAGCATCCACTGTCTGTTCCAGCTGGGCCCTTCAAGCTTGTCTCGTGTATGTGTTTGCAGCTTGGGGTCCTGACTCACATAGGCCACTCCTGCTTCCCTTATCCATGGGCTCGCAAGGATGGTTTGGTGTAACAACCATTTACACAAGGGCTTTGGACTTTCATCATATCTGTGGCCTGTCTGCTGCTGTACTACTTGTGTTAACACCCCTAGTGGGGATTAAGTGGGTTTTATCCACAGCATGTCTGTAATCAATTTGGGTGAGTACATGATTGATAGCTTCATTAATTGATGTGGATTGTGACTGTGATGTGTGTTCTTTTCTTGCTTGTATGTGTGCTTGATGCACTTCATGCTGTATACAGTAGCCTGCACCTTTTGCTTGTCAAAGTCACACTGATGGTGGGAGAAGTTCGGATGTAGGTCACTAACATGACCCAGTGACAACCGGTATGAAGACACACACACAGGGAACTTTCCAGCCTTATTAATATCTTGTATGCCCTTTCTGCAGGAAAATGAGCCTCCAGACTACCTTTGTCAGCAGACACACGGCCAAGTACTACTGAAACCTGGCCACGTTCGGTGGTGAAGACATGCGCATGTGTGTGCAAGCAGAAGCACAGGGCTTGTGCTCAGACGTCCGACAGAAGCAGACGTATTTCCAGGAGCTCCAAGCAAAGTGAGCAGCACAAGGGTCAACACTGCAGCCAGCCTTCCACCAGGCCACTTGCACATTCATGCTAAGTAGCGCCAGTGCTGGAGAGCTTGGCTAGGCATTGCTGTAGAAGCGCACAGTACAGCTAAGATGCGTTGAGGGACAAATGCCAAGTAGCTTTACAAGTTGTTAGGGGCACACGCAGGGGCTGTCGCCCATATCCTCGAGTCTCCCCTGCTCCATAGAAGCTGAGTTATCAGCGCAGTGGTGTTCCTAGCCAGAAACTAATACAGCGCACAGGGACACCCAGCGAGGCACAGACTTGCGTGCAGTGCATATCATTTGCATGTGCAAATTGCCACGTGCACTACCTATTGAAATCCGCGGCTGCCAAAACATGACTTGTAATGAAGTCGCACCTCGATATACCCATCTAGCAGCTCCCACAGGGACCATTCTATCATGTGTGATTCTTGACGCATTGGTCTTCCATTTACCGCGCGCCGACGTGCGCCTGCCTTACTGCATTGACAGTGTGTGAACCATCACGGGGGCAAGCTAACGTATATGTACAAAGCAGCAGACAAGCGTGTTTGTTTGTGGAGAAGTCACTTACTTTGGGGCATGAATGGTGTTGTGTGTTGCAAACACACACAGATTAGTAACTCACTCTCTCTTTGCAGCATTGAACTGATCCTGTTACCGGACCTGAGAGTGTGCAGGCAGGAGGCCAGCACTCACCCCAAACATAAGTCTCTTTTTGTCTTGCATTTGACTCATTTGGTACAATGTGCATGTAGAACATGGTTTCTCTGATTGAGTATGTGTTATTGTCAATAGTTGTATTTTGTACTTTCCGTTGCCAATCCAACTCCCCTCTCCCGCCCCTCTTTCCAGTTATCCTGAATACCAATGCCTGTCCAAACAACGGATCCCTGACCCTCTTTCCCCGACTGAGTCTCGGAGGCCTGTGTAAGTTTTACCTTGCAGGCACCCAGACCACTGAGGGGGTGGTTGGTTCATGCCATTCCTGTGCCTGGATACCGGAGCTATGTCACTACCCATCAGTTGTTGCATTCTCATTGTATATTGTGTCCTGAAAAAGGTACCCATCCTGTTGAACCATTGTTGAACTGTGCTACCTTGGTAGTTCTATCATTCTGCTTGTACATATGCTTGGACATTTGTTTCTACTTCAAGTAATCTACTGGAGACTCTTCCAGGGTTTATTTGTGCCTAGAGGCTTTTTCCCTGATTTTGGGGTTTGGCTCCTTGGAGTTCTCTGCGATTTGGTATTTTTACCAGTCAAGGAGGCCTCTGAGGGGGCTGAACCCTATTTACACGCAAGGTGGAACATGAAGACCAAGGGGTATAAAGGAAGGGAGAAGGCTACATACCCCAGACACAGTTGTTCAGAAGGTCATGGTGAATGAGGGAGAGCCTTTTGTTGTTGGACAGTAAGCCTGGGCTACAGTGTATGGGCACTCTCTGACAATGTAATTGTGGGGTACTATGTACATGATGTGTTTCTGCTGGTCAATGGCTGTTCCTGTGTTGTATTTACTTTTCAAGTGTCAGGGGATTGTTGTGGTTTGACATGCTGGGGTGTACACATGGGCAATGTTTGCATGTGATGTGTATAGGATACTGAGGCACACTTCATTTCACATCCATATATTGAGTGCATGTCCCTACTGACACACACAGTTACACAATGCTCCACCACATGTACAACCAACCTTCCATGCCCACAGGTGCATACAGATTGCCTTCTCAGGCACGCTGTGTCCCTGCAGCGCATTATCAATTGCCATTTGGGGATCGTGTACATGTGTCAATAGGTTGTTTATTTTGTTTGTCCTTTTGATGTGATGCTCAAGGTGTATCCCCAACACAATGGCTGCTCACTGTGCTGTGTGCTGAGCAGTGTGTTGCAGGAGACACACACAGCACACGGGTTAGGGAGTAGCCATTTTGGCTTGCCCAATGTGCATGTGAACTGGCATTCAGTCTTTTGTTCATGCTCCCACTGGTGGAAAGCATTTGTGTATGACTTGGTATGTGTGGGAGGTTGTTGGTCAGTCATTTCATCTGATTCCATGTCAGGTGTCATTGTGTCGGTCCACTTTCCATTTTTCACATTTCACTTTGTATCTTATTGGTCATGGGTTGGGCTTTTGTTGTTGTATGCCATGTCATGGTGTGGCAGACAAGGGTGATGTGGGTTGGGAGGGTTTGGGTGACATACCAGTGATTGTCATGGCCTGTTTTGCAGGGGGGGGGTGTGATACACACCTTGCATGTGTTCCTTTTGGTCACACAGGATTGGTTATGTTTAAGTAGCTAGAGATGCACTGTCATGCGACGCATTCCTACCTGGCGTCTGTGGCCCCGATTCCGATGACGCACTTCCTAATTCCTGTCACGTCTTTCGCGTCACGTCCACTTAGCGGTCTAGTCTTTTTAGACTCAAGCGAACTTGCCGTTATTTAAGCCACACCCTATTTTCCTTCTGTGCGTTGCAACCCCTTCATGGTCAGCTGTGCTTTCTTTTGCTGCCGCGGTTTGCTATATGCTGTGTTTCTGCTCCGCTGAGCTTTTCCTCTCTCTGCACCTCCTCGTCCTCTCAGGTCCCGAATTTCTCGGAACCCTCCTTCTCCCTCTTATTTCTTCTTTTTCTTTTGCTATTCCCGTCCTGTTTGCCTGCAGTTTTCCGGTCTCCTGGAGTAGGAGCTATTCATATTTCCTACCCTTCCGGTTTCTTGGTTATTCTTTCCTCGCTTTCCATTTCTGTGATTCGCTGAGATCTGCTAGCACAACCTCCATCAGGATAACCACCTGCCATTGTGATTCATCAGGGTTTTTGCCTACTCTGGCTTTCTTCCCCTTTCCGGTCTCTCCCAGGAGGGGGTCACGGTCAGGGCGTTTTGTACCGCTCTTACTGTGGCTTCTTCTTGTGGGAGACATCAGCAACAAAGAAAAAAGAAAAGGACTACAGAGCACATCGAACTCTCAGCTCTATTGAAGAAGACTCTGATTCAACAGGTGAGGAGGTTTAGGAGGGAAGCGGGGATATTGACGTCCTATCAGTGGAGACTGCTGACAGTTTGCAATGCCACCAAACCTCAAGAATGGCTACTCCTGAGCAAGTGCAAGAGTTAATAGTGGCTGTTCAAAATCTTTCTCTCGAAATGCAAAACATGAAAGCAGAAAATAACCTCCTGAAACAAATGGTGACGGCACGCGAACCACCCACAACAGATCTACCTCCCATGTCTTTGTCATCTGGGAAGCACGATGGGTCTCCTAAGACCTTAAAAGAATTCCTTGATGCTTGCAGGGTGTATTTTTCATTTAGAACTCGCACCTATGCATCTGATCATGCCAAAGTCGGGTTTCTAATATCTAACATGACAGGGAATGCTCTTGCTTGGGCCACCCCTCTAGGTACAGGAACCGACCCAGTTCTCCAAAATTTTGATGCCTTTGTGGATTCAGTAAAACGCACTTTCGAGAGACCCGAAGTATCTATGGCAGCAGGGGAAGACCTGATGGACATTCGCCAGGGACAAGCCGATGTGTTGTCTTACATTTCCTCCTTCAAAAGACTGGCATTGGAGACTGGTTGGTCGGAGCAATCTCAATTCATATTATTCTGTCGAGGCCTCGGAGAGGAACTTAAAGACGAATTGGCTCATTTTCCTCATCCTGCCTCACTACAGGATCTGATGACTGCTGCGCTTCAGATGGATTTCAGGATGCAAGAAAGGCGGCAGGAGAGACACAAGACACGCCCCTCCTTTACAAGAAACTCCTCACCTCCTTCAACTACACTCAAACATAATGACGAACCCATGCAAATTGGAGCTACTCGTCGGTCACTGACCCCTGAAAAAAGGAAAAGGAGAAGGGAACTGGCCTATGTGCTTATTGTGCTTTGGATCGTCATTCAGTACATAATTGTACAGAACTGCCTCATAAACCGGCGGAAAACGCGAACCCTCGTACCTAAAAGGGACGGGTTATCGAGGGCAATCTTCCAGTCCCTATGTGTCTATGTCAATTGATTCATCAGATCCCTCAGAAGAGTTGCATCTTATGGTATTAAGAGTAAAAGGTACCATTCATGGTAATCAAGTGGAGACCCTGGCACTCTTAGATTGTGTTGCGGCAGGGAATTTTGCTGATACACTGTGGGTGGACAAAGTTGGAGAAAAGTGTATTGATCGCAGACACGGCCAAAAGGTTGAGGGGGTGGATGGTACGCCTTTGAGTTCTGGACTCATTGTACAGACAACTGAACCTCTGCCACTCACCATTTTCCAGCATTCAGAAGTCATCACGTTTGACATTATCAGAGCAGCTCATTTTCCTCTGATCTTGGGGATCTCCTGGTTGCGTCTCAACACAATCCCAACATAGACTGGAAATCAAACAGTTTGCATTTCAATTCCAATTATTGCCAAACCCATTGTTTTCAAGACACACCTTACCAGGGGGTAAAGATCCATCCCACCACTCTTCACACAACTATTGGAGTTCACTCTCTTGACAAAGTCTTGGAGGAATATCAATCAGTATTTGCAGAAGCTGCTCCCATGACGTTACCTCCACACAAACCTGAGGACTGCGTCATTGAATTGGCTCCAAATGCTCTAGTACCCTTTGGCAGGATGTTTGCCTTATCAAAAACTGAAAAGGAAGCACTACGGAAATACTTGGATGATAACCTGTTTAATGGTCTCATTAGACCTTCAAAATCCCCGGCAGGTGCTCCTTTGTTTTTCATCCCCAAAACGGGATCCCAAAGACCTCCGGCCATGCACTGATTATAGGGGACTTAACAAAGTAACCCTTAAGGATAGATACCCCATGCCGCTGATCCCAGACATCTTGGAATCCGTACAAGGGGCAACAGTTTTCTCAAAGCTTGATCTGCGTAACGCTTATCATTTACTGAGAGTACGTTCCAGAAATGAATGGAAAACTGAGTTCAGAACACCGTTTGGCCTATACGAATACTACGTGATGCCCTTCGGACTAGTGAACGCTCCCGCCATTTTTGAAAGGTTTATCGACCGTATCTTCTCAGATTTGTTATTTGTGTCTGTTGTCATTTACCTTGACGATATACTGTTTTTTTCTCAGACCATGCCAGAACATCTAATACATCTCAAAGAAGCACTGGAGCGACTCAAAAGACATCAACTATTGGTCAAATGGGAAAAGTGTGTTTTTGGAGTTTCTTCATCTCAAGGGATCCAAATGGACCAAAAGAAGGTCGATGCCATTCTCCAATGGCTGGCTCCTTCATCTGTTAAGGAAATACAGCGATTCCTGGGCTTGGCAAATTTTTACAGGCGATTTGTACCAGGGTTCTCGAAACATTGTTCTACCCATCACCAGTTTACTAAAGAAGTCATCCGTGCCTTTTGTCTAGAGCACTCAGGCTGAAGACAGCGTTCAACTCTTGAAGAAAAGTTTCTGTAGTGCTCCCATCCTACGTCAGCTAGATCAAAGGAAACCTTTTATCCTCAAGACTGATGCTTCAGCTGCAGCTATGGGAGCATTTTTACTACAAGAATATGACAACACAGAACATCCGATAGCCTATCTGTCCAAAACCCTTACAACAAGTCAGCGGAATTATTCCGTCATCGAAAGAGAACTCGTAGCCATGAAAAAGGCTTGCAAAGTTTGGAGGCATCTGCTACAGGGGAGTTGCCACCCCTTCATAATTCGAACTGATCACAAAAATTAACAGGTGTTACAGTCAAAGGATTGCATAAATTCCAGACAAGCAAGATGGGCACATTTTTTTTTCACAATACGATTTCCCGATTACTTACAGAATACCTTGACTGATGCTCTATCCAGAATGACACTTACCCCGCAGACAGCCTCTACCTACCCTGAAAGACTGTTCCCATGGAATCGAATAGTGGCTACCATCACTTCATTTTTTCAACAGATCAGAGAAGCTGCCTCCTCTCAACCAGAGCCCCATGGCATCACTGAAAGAGATGGCCTGTTTTTCAAAGGTCAAAAAATATGGGTACCATCCAAGTCCCTCCAGGAAGACATCTTTTCTTGGTGCCATGATCACAAGACAGCAGGTCATAGAGGGCAAGCCAGTACCCTGGATTTGATAAGAAGAGCCTTCTATTGGCAGGGTTTGCCTGAGGATGTTAAATGGTATGTAAGGACCTGCAAAGTCTGTTGTCAGACAGAGCAAAAACAGTACTAAGAGGCCCATTGGATTGTTGCAACAAGACATTATTCCTGATCGCCCGTGGAGTCATATATCCACAGATTTCATTGTGGATTTACCACCCTCACAAGGACACACATGTATAATGGTGACTATCGATTCTCTCACTAAGATGGTCCATTTTTCTCTGCTCCCAGGTCTCCAGACTGCTGATAGCATGGCATTGGTTTTCATAAAAGACGTTTTTAGACTCCATGGTCTCCTAGACAAAATCATATCTGACCGAGGGAGTCAATATGTCTCTAAATTTTGGAAATCACTTTGCGCTGCCCTTAACATCTAGTGTTCTTTATCGTCTGGATATCATCCCCACACAAATGGCCAGACGGAACGCTTGAATGCCACCTTGGAGCAGTACTTCCGCAGCTACACAAACCTGGAACAAGATAACTGTGTGGACCTGTTGCCAACGGCGGAATTCGCAGACAACAACGCCCGCCATTCAGCAAGTGGGATGTCTCCCTTCTACTGTTCATATGGTTTTCATCCCCGAGCCATTATTCCTCTCTCTCCCTTTAAACCTACCCTTCCGGCGGTAGCTGAAACACTGTCCAGGATAAAATATACTCAAGAAAAGGCAAAGGTAAACTTGAAAGACAGTTTACAAGTTTATAAGAGACAGGCCGACCGTCACCGGCAGGTGATACCTGATTGGAAAGTGGGCTCTAAAGTGTGGTTATCCACCAAATACCTCCCAACATGGTCTCGACCATCCAAACTCTCCCCTCGGTTCATTGGTCCTTATCCTATCACTGAGAAAATCAATCCAGTGGCTTTCAGCCTAAAACTGCCACATGCATTGAGGCGGATTCACCCAGTGTTTCATGCTTCACTTTTTAAGAGTGCAGACCAGTCTCACAAGGCTCGACCTTTCCCTATTCTTTCTCACTCCCCTGATTCATCTGAATACGAGGTTTCCCAGTTGTTGGATTCTAGGTACCGCAAAGGGTGACTGGAATACCTGGTGCATTGGAAGGGTTCTTCTCATACGGAGGACTCTTGGGAACCCCGTTCACATATCCATGCCCCACTACTTCTTAGAACGTTTCACCAATTACATCCCGGGAAACCGGGGGGTCTGTGTCTTGGAGGGGGGCATGCTGTCATGCGACGCATTCCTACCTGGCGTCTGTGGCCCCGATTCCGATTACGCACTTCCTAATTCCTGTCACGTCTTTCATGTCACGTCCACTTAGCGGTCTAGTCTTTTTCCGATCAAGCGAACGTGCCGTTATTTAAGCCACACACTATTTTCCTTCTGTGCGTTGCAACCCCTTCATGGTCAGCTGTGCTTTCTTTTGCTGCCGCGGTTTGCTATATGCTGTGTTTCTGCTCTGCTGAGCTTTTCCTCTCTCTGCACCTCTTTGTCCTCTCGGGTCCCTAATTTCTCGGGACCCTCCTTCTCTCTCTTATTTCTTCTTTTTCTTTTGCTATTCCCGTCCTGTTTGCCTACAGTTTTCCGGTCTCCTGGAGTAGGAGCTATTTATATTTCCTACCCTTCCGGTTTCTTGGTTATTCTTTCCTCGCTTTCCATTTCTGTGATTCGCTGATTTCTGCTGAGATCTGCTAGTACAACCTCCATCAGGATAACCACCTGCCGTTGTGATTCATCGAGGTTTTTGCCTACACTTGGTTTTTTTCCCCTTTCCGGTCTCTCCCGGGAGGGGGTCACGGTCAGGGCGTTTTCTACCGCTCTTACTGTGGCTTCTTCTTGTGGGAGACATCCGCAACAAAGAAAAAAGGACTACAGAGCACATTGAACTCTCAGCTCTATTGAAGAAGACTCTGATTCAACAGGTGAGGAGGTGGAGGAGGGAAGCGGGGATATTGACGTCCTATCAGTGGAGACTGCTGACATGCACACAATGTAGCACTTCCGTGGCAACATTCTCAGGGTGGTAAGGTTGTGACAGTTGACTGTCTCTTTGTCATCATTGATTGTCACCTGGTATGTGCCAGGCCTGTGTGCACTCTGCAGGGGTGGGAGTTTAGGTGAAAAATGTGGGGAGGAGGTGGGTCTTGGCTGCCTCACCACATGCCCTTCCCCTCCCATGGGCAGCGCCTGTGCATGTGGTTGGGGATGTGCGGGCACCACCATGTCCACCGGTACATCCTGCCGTGTTGCAACATTGTGCATGACACATGCTGCCACAATGATCCTGCACACTACTGGGGGTGAATATAGTAGCTGCTCGCCAGAGCGGTCAAGGGAGCGACAGCATGACTTGAGCGCTCTGAATGTGCGCTCCACTATGACCCTGGTTGCAATATGGGCAGTGTTGTATCTTACCTGGGGTGGTGTGGTGGGGTTCCGGATTGGCGTCATCCTGTGGTTGCTCAGAGGGTTTGCACTGTCCCCTGGGGAGGTGACAATTGTTGTGATTAGTTGGGTTTGTGTATTTTCCTGTTTGTGACAGGCATGCATGTGCACAGGCATTTGTACTCACCTAGGAGCCATGTGTCGCCATGCTTCCCAGCTTCCAGGGCCCGGCTCAGGGCGGACATTCTGTATATGAAACTGTCATGGGTTGAGCCAGGGTAGTTTGCATAGACAGAGGTGATGATTCCCTTTGCATCGCATACAACCTGCACGTTGATGGAATGCCAGTGCTTGTGGTTTCGACAGATGTGCTCAGTGGCCCTAGGTGGACGTAGGGCCACATGGGTGCAATCTATGGCACTGAGCACTTTGAGGAAGTGTGCCACCCTGTATAGGTCCTGGACCACGGCCTGCCTTTCTGCGGGTGTTCTGGGCATGTATATGTGCCTGCGGTCTGAGGGGCGCGCAGTCATGATTGCCAACACCTGGTGAAGGCAGTGTGACTGCGTGTCCTGTGAGACCCCCCCACTATGACAGTTGTCCGCTGAAATTACCCAGTGGGCAAAAATGCAGGACATTGAGCACCTTCTTCAAGGGGTGAGTGATGTAAGGTCATCTTCCCACTGCCTGACCAGGTCTAGGCTGATACGAGGTGGAAACCTATACCTGCCATAGACCTGGTCATCAGGAATCCCTAAAAAGCTGGTCCGGGGCAAAACAATGCAGGCCTGGCTATTCTCCTCCTCCTGCGGTGTCCCATGATCAGTGCTGCGATAAATGGGGCATTCATCGTAGCTGTATATACGTGTTTGTTGTTGCGTGCACTTTTATACTGCGCACAGGGATGCTTCCGCCTGCCTTCGTGTGGCGGACGTGTTGACGCTTGTGCGCGTCTTTTAGCATGCGCCCGTTTCCCGTATTCAATTCCATGAATACGTGTTGTTCGCGTGCATGTGGGCGTTCCATGTATTTCCCTGCAGTACTTCCCCAGTTACGCCTTTTTTTCACGCATTGTTCCCCATTCCGCTTGTTATGCCCCATGTCCCGCTGCCTTTTTGGTGTGTGCTCTGACGTTGTGCGCTTTTGCTGTGTGCGTTGTGCACAGCGTTCGGGATGTTGCTGTGACATGTGCACCCATGCGCACCACGCTCGGATTTGGCGCACATCCCATAGTAAACACGCGCCGGCCCTTCCATGAATCGCATGCGTGCACGTGCGCTTGCTTTTTCACGCTTGCGCTGGCTTGCGCCAAGTTTTTCGGCGCACATTTGTTCCATGAATCGGCCCCTTAGTGTTTCTATATCATGCACCTCACTAAAATACAATTTCCAACAATTGTTCCAACCGATTTTCTACATATACAGCAGGACAACTTCACTGTAAAAAAATGCACTAAGATACAAAAAAAATCACAAAGCCCCATTATCAACATATTAACAAATAAAAAGTTCAAGAAACCAATGACAAACAACTCATTAATGCCAATCATATTTTGTCACAGTTAACATGAACTGCACAGTGTTCTGCAGTCAAAAGGAGAAAAGTGGACACAATGGTGTGTTTCATAGTACAAGATGCTGAATAAACATTTAGGTTCCCAAACTTTACGATGGCTTCTTTGGGGGTCGCCTCCACAAAACCTTGCCACAAAATCTGCACATAACCTCCTATTGTAAATGGCAGCCTTCAAAATGGTGAACAGACTTTGTATCCCATTCAATGGCAGACATCTTTTTCAGTTGCAAAATGCTGGTGTGTATTGCAACCAAATAAAAACACTATTGGTGTCCCAATCTAATGGGCCAGAGCCCTAATAGCAATAAGACCAGAGTCAGGGGGGCATTACTGGCCCCCCCCGCCAGCTCAGGTCTTATTGCAAAGTAATAATTCTCTGCAAAACAGATGATATATTTTATTTGTATCGCGCTCGTACAAGTGTTTCAGAGCGCGACAAGGAAAGGGAGGGGAAACAGGGGAGAACAAAACAGCAATCTTGCTAGGCCCAGTGACATTGAAAACATGAAAGTGCATGGGAAACAGAAAGAGGAGAACAGATAAATAATAATATATACAAATAAATAGATAATGGAGCAATAAACAAGGGTAGTGCAGCCAGCAAGTGGCAATTGCTGTGTTTACGGCAGAAGAACTGGGTAAGTCTGATAAGTGCATAAAAAGAAGAGGGTGGTGTGGGGTGGGGTGGGCTACTGAATGGGTACAGATACAGTCCCCAGTGCAGGGGGTGGCTGGGAGGCAGTGCAATATATTACACACTTAGACTGAAAAGACACTAATTGCCCAAACCTATGTGTAAATCAATTTCTTTACGTTTTCTTTTTTTTTAAGTAATGCACATACATTTTTTTAAAATATATATAGATGTTCCTAAATCTG
The DNA here is from genome assembly GCF_040938575.1 of Ambystoma mexicanum. Lineage (NCBI taxonomy): Eukaryota > Metazoa > Chordata > Amphibia > Caudata > Ambystomatidae > Ambystoma > Ambystoma mexicanum. The sequence continues at coordinate 1,013,615,139 of NC_090928.1, forward strand.
CAAACAGAAATCTATAAGAAGCTAAACAATAGTTTATATTAAAGCAAACTCTAAATAACACAACACATGCACTCGCTAAGGGTATCCACTGCAAATAAAGCTGCAAATATTTAATGACACTATCTGTTAATCCAAAAGATCCACAGTTGTTTACATCAACAACAGAGTAAGCATATGAACAGTGTGACTTCTGCAAACATACCTACATTGTATTAAAAAATTCAACATTTTTATAACCAAACATATACATAACATTATGCCTAATGTCATAAGTGTTTCATCTACGTACAAATAATTGTTTTGTTTTTTTAAAGAAGAGGAGAAAAATCGGCTCTTAAAAAATAAATCAAGGATGACAATGAATCTGGTATTTAGGTATTTAGTTATCCCAATCCTTAGTTGCAACACCTCCCACAGCTACCCATTGGTGGCTTGGATTACAGATAACTCTCATAACTTAGACATTGGCAGCCAAACAAATTACAAAACGTAGAGTTGGCACAGCTGCCAAAGTTGAGAGTTCATTAAATGTTGGTGACATCACACTGATGATATCAAATGCTCGACACAGTGCCAATTTCCGGGCACGTAATACATGAACCCCAAGCATTTTATATTTTGCGGTGCTCATGCAATATTCAATACGCATCATCCACATCATCCCAGGAGAATCATGCCAGATGATTTACCTTTTTTATTTTTTTGATTGATGTCAAGACATTAGAAGGGCCACATCTTTTAAAGCACTGTTCATTCACCTTAAATAGCTCCTTCTGTCTACACACATTTTGAATCCTGTGGTTTTTCTCCTGGGTTGTGATGGATTGGGGACCCAGGTGGTATCATCATCGCTGCTGCTCATATCATGAGTACAAATATTAAAGTGTCCAACTGGTAAGGAAAATTTAAAATTACGAAAATTACAAAAATGATAACTTTAAAAAGACAATGGGCCTCATTACAAGGTTTTAAATTACTGGCATGCCGGGGCTACCGGGTCCATGTAGCACTGCTGCCGGAATCTACGGTAGATTCTGAGTCAGGGTGCATTTGCATTCCGGCATGATGAAAACGGTAGCACCAGCCTGCCAGAAATGGCTCCCAAACCCCTAATACTGGCATCCTCGATGCTGCAGGCACAGGCTCTGGCACCAACAATGCCGTAATTACCGGTACAGTAATACAGGCACCGGAAACAACATCATCGCGCTGGAACGGGAAACGCACCTGTGGCCATCTTTAAAAATGCAATCCATTGCAATCCTCACTCTACAGGAGTCCAACAGGAAAACTTGAAAACTGAGTAGACTGCAACAAAGCAGAACATCATGACATCTAGGCAAGGCACCGTCTGTCATCGAAAACCACGTTTTAGTGAGCAGGAGCTAAACATGTTGGCGGACACACTTATGGAACATGCCGACATTGTTTTCTGCGCTGACCTGTGGCAGCCAGCACAACTCCGGAAAAAGGCTGTATGGGAGGAAGTGGCCCGTAAGGTGTCAGCAGTGGGCACAACACCCGTACTGTCCGAGATTGCCGTAAGAGATGGGACAATATACGTGTCCTTGTCTGCAACCTCCTCGCTGCCGAGCATAGCCAGGGGCTGGCCACAGGAGGTGGTGCGCCATCCCAAATCAAACTTACATTGTGGGAGGAGACCTGCAGCACCATACTCCACATGGAGAGCATCGAGGCAGTAGGAGATGCGGAGACGTGAGCAGCAACATCGGATGATGGCAGTGAGTGACCATTACCGTAATCACAAAGTCACACAACACACCTTAACCCCCAATGCCAATGGTCAAGTACAAATGTCAAGTTAGTGGCACCAGATCCCTGCTGTATTTGCACCCACCACAAGCCCCCTCCCACACAATTGCAATGTCCCTGCCACAAAGACAATCAGCAAACCCCACCAACACACCCAACACCTCCCCTGAATTGGTGACACAAGTACCATCTGCATGCGCAAACACACACACATCACTGTCCAACTGCTGCTGCCACCACCATGCCACCACATGTTAAGATGCACACATCACCAGCACCAGTTGCACAAATGTCACACCCACCATGGCCATACACACAAAGTAAACATCAATGCATCAACGGACATAATGGGAACAAATCAATTTCACAATCAAACCCATGGCACACAGCCCCTCTGGCATGGCCACAATACCCAAGCCACCACACACTGGTACCCCAGCCAAGAGACAATGTGCACCACATGGCCGCACTACAATGATGCTCCCACACTGCATCCCCCAACACATTCTTGTATGCACCATGCCAGGCCCTCCAACATGTCCATGACAATGTACATGATTCTGAATGTACTAGCATCGATGTATGTCAGAGGGGTGCACACCCATCAATAATTCCCCGCCTCACTGTCCTCCACAGGCACAGCAACTGACAGCAAGGGTGAACTTGACGTTGACGCCACTCCAAAGATCCTTGCTCTAGCCAGGAGCCATTGACCACCAGGGTAAGACCTGAGCGTGCCACAGCAGTTACGGCACAGCCCCCCTGCCACCAGGAAACACAGGCTCCCAAGCAGCCTCAGCACCCACCACCAACTGCCACGAAGGCCCCCCGTGACACCAGTACACCTGCCAGCAAGGCCCCCTGTGCCACCAGTACACCAGCCAGCAAGGACCCTGTGTCACCAGTACACCAGCCAGCAAGGCCCCCAGTGCCACTAGTACACCTGCCAGCAAGGACCACTGTGCCATCAGTACACCTGGCAGCAAGGCCCCCAGTGCCACCAGTACACCTGCCAGCAAGGCCCCCCATGCCACCAGTACACCTGCCAGTAAGGCCCCCCAGTACTCTACAACATAATCGGCCAGCAGGCACATCAGCTGGAAGAACCATCAGTGATCAGTGTGCAGTCAGCAAGAGGAGGCCCAATCCCTGTTGCACATCCAGAAGGATGAGTCTGAGTCACCAGTGTACAGCCAGCCGGAGGAGGCCCAATCCCTGTTGCACATCCAGCAGGATGAGCCAGAGTCACCAGTCTGCAGTCAGCCAGAGAAGGTCCAATCCCTGTTGCACATCCAGCAGGATGAGCCAGAGTCACCATTCTACAGCCAGCAGGAGGTGGCCCAATCCCTGTTGCACATCCAGCAGGATGAGCCATGAGGAGGCATATTCCATGCCACCCAGGCAGGCAAGCATACATGGAAGACACACAGATGGCCCCGCAGCTAAGAGCTCAGTGGAGGCCAGTGGGCCAGAAACAGATACCGATGGTGGACTCGATAACCGAGCTGTGTTCAAACCGCCAGGCCCTAAGAGCCCACCTCCCTGGTCACTACCAGGTCTGCACCACATTAGGGACACCGAGGTGTACCTCACTCGCATGAGAGGGCAGAAGCAGGCAATGCACGCCTTGGTGACACAGTACATCACAGAGGCACAACTCACAAGGCAGACAATGCAGGATTCGATGCACAACATGCGTAGAATGCTTGGCAGAGCCATGGAGGGAATCTACCACCTGGTTAGGCACGTGCATGAGGGTAAAGGGGTCTTGTCAAATATGGAAAAATCAATTGACAGGTTGGTGACCGCTATCGATGCACAACGTAACATCCCCACAACACACGGTCCATCCTCCAGCACAATACCCAACAGCTCAATCCACAGAAGCCATATGCGTCGATCACAGCAACTGAATCGCTGCAATAGCCTCAGCCCCACCCCCCAAAAAGGGGGCATACATAGGACAATGGACTACTTAATGTGTGGAGGGACTAGTTGGGAAGGGGTAGTGTGGGTAGTGGGGGAGGGGATGTTGGGGCATTGGGTGTGGGGGTAGTGGGGGATGGGGTGTTGGGGCATTGAGTGTGGGGGTAGTGGGAGAGGGGGTGTAGGGTCAGGTCAAGAGGATAGTAGCGTTAAGTAAAGAATGTCAATCTGTACATAGTGTTTCCTTTGTAAATACACTTCGTGTAGCAAAAGAGAAATGACTGGATATTTCTTCTTGAGTGTGTGTCCCTTTAATCATGTACAGTGTCCAGTGTGACCCATGGCCAGTGCTGTGTATCTTACAGTCCATCAAAAGTATTCATCAATTAAAAGTCTTTCATTGACATTGTGGCAAATAGGAATTGCAGCATCTTCCACATCCTCATCCTCAGGTGGCATCATGTCCATGTCAGGGGGCAGAGGGACGTTGTGCCAGGTGTTCATGTTGTGTAGCATGGCAAATACTAACACAATTTTGCCCACCTTCTCAGGTCCATAAATATGGGCACCCCCTGACCTGCTGAGGCAGCTGAACCGGGCCTTCAACAGGCCAAATGTCTGTTCGATGGTGACACGAGTGCATGTATTTGCACGGTTGTACGCCTCTTTGTGCCTGTTGTGTGGTTGCCTGAATGGGGTCATGAGCCAACCCATCAGGGGATACCCAGCATCACCTGCATGGGACCAAGAGAAAGGGTACTTGTGAATCTTTTGGTCATTCCATGTTAGCACTGGTTGTACATTGTACACCATGGAAATGCAACTGTGCACAGGGAATTGAAACTGTGCATGGCATGTGTCATTCTGCATCGGCCCAGTAAGTAAACTCAGGCTGAACCATGGGTGTGCAGTTGCTGTCACGCGGCCTGTTGAATGTGGACCTGCACACCCACAAATCAAGTGCAATAGACCACAATGGTGTCAGATTTAATTGATGTGTTACCTATGCAAAGGAACTGTACATATACAATGAGAGCTCACACATATGCCTAATTTGATTGATGTAATACAGTGGTATCCCCAGTATGCATTCCACATATACAGGTCTCCATGTACACATCCATGAACACTTTCCCCCATTGGACTAGGTCAAATATCCATTGGTGGTATGTTTAACAGGTGAGGGGTTGCGTTACTGTAATATGGCTGCGTGGGTGTCAGCATGGTGGAGCAGAGCTACATTGCATGAGTCCTCCACCTCTGATACATATGTTGGTGGTAGTCAATCATGGTAGATTTGTCAATGTTCGTACTTGACCCATTGTACTTCGAGGTGTCCCTTAAGGTGTCATGAGAGGCATACTGATCTGCTGTGTACCTGTGTATTGAGTGCAGTGACTGATTTCGTCTGACTGGCAGATGGTATTCTCTCTGACAGGGCCGCATAACTCGTGAATAGATCATGTATTACATGCATTCACACTACAGAGTGGTGGATTGTGGTACATGCGGTTCATGCTTTGTGATGTTCCTGATACATGTGCTGGTGTGTGCACTGTGTGTGTTGATTACATGTAGACACGGCTGTGAAGGCCTTACACATCTGCATGCATCAGTTGTGTTGCACATTCTGTTTAATTTACAATAGTCACAGTTGAAGGCACCCAGTACGCTGTGTTTGGTGTAGTGCCATTGCATTTGTGTGGTTTCATTTTGTGCTGTTTGTGAATTATGAGGTTGCTAGGTGGAATTCCTCATCTGGCTTAGCCTTCTGTTGCCCTACTGACTCTCTCTGCAATTCAATGCATACATGGTAATGTTTCTGGGTTATTCTAGGCGTTATGATGGATGTATGCATGCAGTGTGCCCTTGTGCTCATCATTGATGCAATCCTATGTTATGTTCCGACATCCCTCATGGCACTGTGGTCAGACCCACCCTGCAGACAGGTTGCCTATGCTGTTAACAACCCCCCTGCAATGAACACCCCTCATGGCCGACCCAGCAGACAGGTTGCCTATGCTGTTAACACCCCCGCCCCAATCAACACCCCTCATGGCCCACCCAGTAGACAGGTAGCCTATGCTGTTAACAGCCACCTGCCCCAATCAACACCCCTCAGTCCCCTATGGTTAGACTCACCCAACAGCCAAGTACGAGTTCCAGCATGTCGGGCCATGCAGCAGGGAGAGTTCTGCAGCACCATGGAGTCATGTGTGGAGCCTGGGAATCTTGCACAGCAATGGGTGATTATTTTGCATGCATCGCACACCATCTGTAAATTTAGGGAATGGTAAAGCTTCCTGTTGCGGTACACTACCTCCACAGCATGCCGGACAAAAAGCTCAACATGTGTACATTCTAGTGCACCAATGACATTGGGCATGCCTGCAAGTGCATAGAATGCTACTTTGGTCTAATTCACCTCCTCTGAAGTCTGTGGCAGGCTTATGTGGTCACGTACATGGGACAGGAGTGCATGTAGCACCTGGCTGAGCACACGGGAGAAACAGGGTTTGGAAATTCCATGTAGCTGCCCAACTGTGTGCTGATAAGTGCCTGTGGCAAGGAAGTGTATCACAGACACTACCTTCAGCACGGGGGGATGGCTGTCCGGATGTTGATTAGGCTCACCAGGTCATCTTGTATGAGGTCCACTACTGTGGTGTAGTAGCTTAGGCATAGCCCCAATACAAGACACACGCAAGACATGATTATGGGGATAGACATGCCCTTAGACCATATATGTAAGGCCCTGCACTTGTATTGTGAACAAATTTAAAATTATCACAATCAATGGGTGACAGAGACTAAAGAGGGGGAATACCCACTCCTGGCAAGAGCACGGATATTTTGACAGATGTGCGCTGGAACACATGTCCACTTTCCTGACACCAAGGTATAACGGGAGACGGTTTACAAAATAGAAGGAAAGTATTGAACCTCTGGAAAATGTCTGAAGGGAGAAGGGGCAACACATGACAGTAACAAAGAGACAGGTGCAGGGGAGGCTGGGAAGAAGATAGAGACTAAAAAGGGGATATATTTGCCAGCAACCTGCCCAGTGGAAGGGTATACCAACCCGACATATGTGTCGGTGGGCACTATGGTGGCCACACGAAGCACGGCCCCACCTCTGGCATATGTCTCACCTCCGAAAGTCACTGCCCTCACTAGAGTGAGTGCACAAGATCTAGAAGTAGCACTGGCATCAACATGCACTGAATTAGACAAGTTACAGGCAGCATGTGATGCGACTAGGGTGGTAGAAACACCATCGTTGCCCACAGGACACCCCTACAGCCACCCAGGGATGAGTGAAAGTCAGGTGACTTCCTATTCAGAATAGACAGCGCGCCTATAAGAACCGTCCATGTGGAGCGGGACGGGGAGACAGACAGCTTGGGTTACGAGAATGTATGGTCCCGAAGAGCGGACAAGGAATACTGGAGTGATTTTGATGACACAGAAGAAGAGGGAGAGGGAGGAGCTGAACAGGCCCAAGGCAACACCAAGACTTGAAAGTCTATGGGACAGAATATTAAGAGAGAGGTTTGGCAGAACAGTATTAGCACAGAAAAAGGCAAGTGCAACTAAAGGTGGGAAAGGAAAAATGAAGATGCAAATGCCACTAACACACAAGGGGGCAGGGTGACCGAACTATGTACTCTGGGCACAAATGGACAAAAATTGAAAGGGGCCCCTGAGGGACCCTCGGATGTGGAAACAAGGCACAGTCACCACACTCAAATAGATACGCCAGACACGAGGTTCCGTTCCCAAAATCTAGGGTTTATTGCAATACAAAGAAGTCCCAGTTGGCCAAATGGTCCCACGCCCGTGACGTGTGTCTAACAGACCTCGGGGGACGCAAGAGAGAGTGAAACGTATATCAGTTACATATATACAAATCGAGCACCTTACAATCAGCAATGACACAGTATGACACATTTGATGCCGCCCTCAATTCATTTCCCTTTAAATTAGAGGCGATGATTGACCAGTATGATAAATATGACACCTTAGACCACCATATTTAGTAACGGTTTGCAATCTTCAATTTTACAGACACCATTCTTTATTTGCGAGAACACAGCGTTTCTGTTTTTCATGGGCAAGCTGTGCATAGGAGACTGGCACATACCAGACCTCACTATCTCTTAGTTTTGATTCTCGCCCTAGAGGTCAGCCCGCTCTCCGGGGCCTCACTGGGCTCAGAAAGGGGGGCTGTAAAGAAGATCATAATTCAACTCTTTAAATTTAAATGCTAGTTTCGTACATTGCTATTCTTTCAGGAGACTCGCTGGCATTTGTGTACTGATTAAATGCTTTGCTCCCTGTCTTCAAGGATATGTGAGGGAGGGAATCGGGCATTTCTGTCTGGCTCTCCAGTGTAATGTTTCAACATGTTTCTTAGCCTTGGACCATTGAAGTGAAATAATATCTACAGCAAAGCAGTTTTACATGAGGCAAAGTGGCAACGTTAGAGAGAGCAGAGAGGGAAAACAAAATGGCGATTCTGGTCATCTTAAAATGGCTTCACTCTAGTTGAACTAATAGCTACGTAATAACTAATGAATATATATTCTTAACACTGTAAATGAGGCGGTTGGTTTTCAGCCAACCAATTATCATTCATTTCCAGACCCTCAAGGGGTGTTTGGTTTTTCTGGACTGACAAACTCCTCTTGGCCGTATGCCAAACGTCTCATCCATACATTGCATCCTCCTCCGACCAAGTATTTAGATTAGATTCGGAATCTGATCCAAATTCTGACTCATGTACACTTGTTGTCTCCTTGTTATTATTATCAATATCAATTGCCATGAATTCTTTAATGGTTTCAGATTCGTTACTATGGCGAGTGCTTGATTAAGTAATGTTTTTTCGTTTCATCATTTGTACACACTCTTTGCTGATTTCAGTACATACTATGGGGAGACAATGTATGCAACAACAACATGTCACAAATATTCCTAGGATTTCTACTAGGATTGCAAATAGCTTCCATCCCCAGGATCGCAACACTTCCCAGAACCAGGAGCTTATGTTCAATTCCCAGCCACCTTCAGGGGGTGGAGATCAGAGCTTAACACATGCAATTTTCTTATCACCTCAAAAATCGTGGGGGAGGAGTCACTTACAAATACGCAACACGCTGATCCCACGATTTTGCAAACACTGCCGCGATCAACTAAGATTATATCAAGGGCCATTCTATTTTGCAGTGACATTAATCTAATTCCTTTTTCCTCGAGAGTCATATTATATAATATATCAGTGGTTCCATTTATTGTTTCTTCCAATATCCTAGACAGTCATCTTATGTTATAAGAGTTTATCGCCTGGCCCCAAAATGGTATGAATGATTTTGCTTTGTCCCCTACAATCAACCCGTCCTCAATATTATGGCGAGGTCGTGACCTGGTCAATTTGGTTATGTCTGATGTTTTTAAAAGAAACACCCCAGGAAACAGAAATCCCAAATAACACGTGCCTCCCCAGTTCCTAGGTAACCAAGGATATGCGTTTTCTCCACATATGAAATACACAGGATCTCCCACATATATTGGTTCCACTTCTTTATCAAGGAATGCTATATTCCTGCATCTGGTAAATGTTCCTACCTGGAAAGAACCCTTTTTCTTTAAACAGAATGGGACAGAATGAGGGTTATAATTCACTGTATATGAAGGGGGTTCCGCATCCTTATTCCCCTGTGGGTTCATGTGGAACGTGATCACAGAAGTTTTATAAGGTACAGACAATCTATCCTTTGGCATTATTGCTGGTGTAATTAATCGTCTTTTGTGGAACATGGAGCAACCCACCGTTTTCATAATCACTTCCTCGAATTCATTCATATTTGTTTTATCTAGTTGACCAGTTTCACTTTCGTTCCATTTCCCGTGATATAGGGCACTCAGAGAAGCATAACATGCAGAAGGTAAGGGCAGGGGCTGTAATACCATCCTATTCCCTGACCACCATGCTGCGGCAGGTGGGCACAAACCCAACAATTATTTTTTCTTAGAATTGAGTGTGTCATATTCATTATTAACAGCAATGTGTTGTTCCCATATCCTTTCCTATGTTTCTCTTCCATTGGGGACAAGGTATAGGAAATCACATGGACTGGGCTTTCCGTTGTGGAAATGTTAATAATAGGCAAAAGTACTTCAAGAGGGTGCGTTTCTTCTAGTACCATAATACTGATATGGTCAATATTGGGGCTAATATACTCATTATACACATTATTATGGTTAGACCCAACATACAATTCTTTTTACCATGTCCTTTTTCTGCCTTTCTATATACTATGTTTAATTCTCTATCAGCATTTGTGCAAGAGGGAGCATTTGCTGGTTCCAACATTTCTTCTCTTCCCTCTTCTTCTGCTGTGCTTGTCGTGACTATCTCTTGTTCATGTGCTTCAAGGGATGTTGACAGAGTTCAATCAATGTCTACAATCATTTATGCCAGTTTGCTATCTGCCTGCATTGCTTTTTCATTTGGCAAGGCCTTTGTGCATTTTCACATTGCCCTATAGTTTCAGAGCAGCTGCCTTTGTACCACGTGCACCCCGCTTGTTCACTCGGGTTCCTGACACATGGATTTAGCACCGAGGAGTTGCGTTCTGTGAGCTGTCTAACTTGCACAACTCTTACGCCACCCTCCTCTAGGCCTCCGGTGGTTGCCAGTGATAGGGTTGAAAACAAAAGGATCGAATGCCTTTTGATCGACAGTCAAAGGATCGAAAAAAAGGGTTGAATTTCTCCCCCCGAACCCCCTTGTTTCTTTATTAAATACATTTTTTTACCAACCCAAACTAAAAAATATATATAAATAAATAATAAAAAAAATTCAACCCTTTTTTTCCGATCCTTTTGCATTCGAGCAAAAGGTCATTTGATCCTTTTTTTTCGATCGTTTCACTGGACACTGCCTCCGGTTCCCGCTTCATCCGAAAATAGGAAACAGTGGCAAGAAATTCACCAAGAGATGAAAATGTGATCACTCCTTCTTTCTGCTCCGCAGGTTGTACCGATTTGCTCCTGGTACCGTGTGATCAACAAATAGTGCGGGTGCACTTCCGGTCCCGCAGCTTGGAGTCAGCCTGGGGCACAATGGCAGATGATGATGGGTGCCCAGGTGACAATGCAGGCTGTGGCGCAACAGAAGATGGTGGGCGCCACAGAGGTATGCGCTTGATGTCGGCCAGCAGAGATGCAGAATCTGCTGGACAACGTTGAGGCACTCTTTGCTCTTCCGTTTTTATGGCAATCTCATCAGGCTTTGTTTCAGGATCAGGCAGTTTCTGTGGCAAGGGACTGGCAATGGCATTTTTTTCGTTTCTGGAACCACTGCTATCTCTTTCTGGTCTTTCACCCGATCAGTTGACGTGTCAAATGGCGATGGGACTTTCTTGGAGTGCGTGGCATGAATCCATGCCTTGCGTCCATCGACGCGTATCGCTGTCTGCATGGTCAGGAGTATTTGATACAGCCCACGCCACCTGGGTGCCAGTGATGTTTTCCGTTCGTAATTTCTGACTAATACCCAGGTACCTGGCTCCAATGCATGTCCTGGGCCAGTATACCTCACTGATAATGCCTCCTGCAGCTGCTGATGAATCAAACGCAGTTTTTTTACTAACAAATTACAATAAATGCAGTACAGGGTATTCTACCTCTCTCATTCTTTTCGGCTGAGGTGCGCACCACACATTCGCCGGTCTCCCCATTATGATTTCATATGGGGAGAGCCCAGTTCTGGCCTGCACTGACGTTCGCATACACAGTAACGCTATTGGTAATGCATCTACCCAACTTAGTTTGCTGCCTGCACAGATCTTACTGATTTTGGACTTCAAGATTCTGTTATGCCGTTCAATAAGACAGGCCGAACTTGGATGTCTCGAACAATGGAATCTTTTATCGATCTGCAATCCTGCACAAATCTGCAGTATCACTGCACCTACAAAGTGCGGACTATTGTCCGACCATATGACACGGGGCAGACCAAAGCGAGAGAAATACTCTTTTAGCATTACTTTCGCTGTGCTCATAGCTGTGCAATCTTTCAAGGGATATGCTTCCACCCATTTGCTGAATGCACATATGATCACCAAAACATACTTCAGATTTTGGCATCTCTCCATTTCTATGAAGTCAAAGTGAACCACTTCGAATGGCATAGAGGGAGGTCCAAAACTTCCTGTTGGAGTCACCGTTCCCTTTCCCACATTGTGCTGTAGGCATGTAATGCAGTTTTGTACCAGCCTTTTGGCATTCTTTTTTATAAGTGGATTTTCCCAGAATGTGGCTAAATGTTGGACTATTTTCTTCGCACAGATGTGTGTGGGACTATGAGCCATTGTAACCATTGCGTTTACATGCGCATTTGGCAACGTCCAATTCCCGCTTTTCTTGTCCACCCAAAAACCCTCCAAATCCAGTTCTGCAGAGCCCTTGGCCCATCCCTGTATTTCGTCGGCGGTAGCTTCCGCCTGCATTTCTTTAACAGTCCCAATTCCATTTTCTATCATGCAGGGCACTTCCTCCGATTGTACTGTCAACATTTTTGTACTCAAATCAGTGGCAGTCTGTTTCGCAATCTTGTCTGCAAATGCGTTTCCTTCTCCCACTTTACATGACACTTTTTTGTGCGCCTTGCATTTCACTATTGCCAGGTGCTTTGGACGCGTAAGTGCAGACAGTAATCGCACAATCAGAGGGCCATGTTGAATTCTAGCCCCATGGGATGTTAAGAAAGCTCTCTCGGCCCATAATCGGCCAGAATTATGAACTACGCCAAAGGCGTACTGGCTATCAGTATAGATATTTACGCTCAAGTTCTCTGAAATTTCACAAGCTCTTGTTAAGGCAATTATCTCTGCTGCCTGGGCAGAGTTATAAGGAATTCTTTTACTCTCCATGACACTTTTTAATGTCGTAATAGCATATGCGGCAGTTGATGTGCCGTCAGGTAGTTTGAAACAGGAGCCGTCACTAAACAGTTCCCCTTCTGGTTCTTTTAGTGGTGTATCACTCAAATCAATTCTCCCTTTTGTTTCTTCCTCAGTAACCATTAGGCAATCATGGGTAGGCAATTCAGTCCCACCACTATTTTCCCTGGGCATTGGCATTAATTCTGCTGGATTCAAAGCGCTACACCTCATAATTTGGATGTGGGGCGCGAACAATACAATTTCATATCTAGTCAATCTAGCAGAGGTGAGGTGTTGCGTCTGCGTTCTATTGAGTAGAACGTCTATGGCATGTGGCACCATCAAAATTAAGCTGTGCCCCAAAACCATCCCTTCTGTTTGTTTCACTGACGCAGCAGCCGCTGCAACAGCTCGCACACATCGTGGTAGTGCGCGCGCTACAGGGTCCAGCGCAGAAGAAAAATAGCTGCACGGCCTATTTCTTCCACCTTGTTCCTGTGTTAAGACAGACAATGCGCATCCTTCGTTCTCATGCACAAATAGCCTAAAAACCTTTTCATAATTCGGTGTGCCCAAAACTGGAGCAGAACTCAAAATGTTTTTTAGCGAATCAAATGCTTTCTGACATTCTTCATTCCACTGCAAAGCCTTCACAGCATCCTTTTTTGTTAATTCCACCATTGGTTTCACAATTAAAGCGAAGTTTATAATCCATTGATGGCAATAAGAAGCCATCCCTATTATCGCTCTCACACCTTTCTGTGTTGTTGGAATAGGCATACCAGAAATACTCTTTATCCTCTCTGGCGTTAATCTTCTCCCTTCCTTTGAAAGTAGGTAACCCAAATAAGCTACTTCTTTCTGACAGTACTGGAATTTCTTTAAGCTCGCTTTATGGCCATGCAAAGCTAGATGGGTCAATAATAGAACAGTACCTTCTTTACATATCTCCTCCGTGTCAGCAGTGATTAGTAAATCGTCAATGTATTGTAGCAACACACAGTCTGCTGGTAATTCTAACATGTCTAGCTGTTCTTTCAATGCTCTACTGTATATACTCGGACCTTCAGTATAGCCTTGTGGAATGCGTGTACATGTGAATGATCGTCCTCCTAGAGTGAAAGCAAATAAATATCTGCTTTCTTTGTGTACTGGAATGCTGAAGAAAGCATTTTTTAAATCGATAACACTGAAGTATTCTGCTGAGGCAGGGATCATTGTCAAAATCATAGTGACATCTGGCACTAACGGGAATTGGGGGTCTACCACTTTGTTCAGTGCACAGAGATCAATTATGAAATGGTACCCCCTTTCTTGTACACGGGAAGAATGCGACTGTTACATACACTACCTGTAATTTCTTCAATCACTCCCAATTTCACCAAATCAGAAACAATGCTTTTCAATCCTTTATCTCCTTATGCTGAAATGTTATACTGCGGAATACGTGGTAGCGTTATGCCTTCTTTTAATGTAATTTTCACTGGCTCTATTTTCAAACATCCCACATCATTGTCATTCACGGCCCAAATGCAAGCTGGTACCTTACTCAATTCCTCTGATAAAGGTTCTGTCACAAATTCAGAAGTTGGCATAGTCTGGGAAGAAATAGTCAAAAATACCTCATCTGGTGTACAATGAATAACTGTGCTTAGTTATTTCAATAGATTAAATCCTAAAAGATTTTCCCCACAATTCTCTGTTAAAAAGAATGGACAATGTTCAGTAAAAGGCCCTATTGTCACTGCTACTGATTTGGACTCAGGGTTTATTACTGGGGTACCTGCGAACCCTACTGAAACATTCTGTCGCCCTGACAGAGGTATGTCTGGAACCAAGTGATGATCTATCGAGCACTTTGGTGCCCACGTGTCTACGAGGAATCTATGCTCTTCAGTCCCGATTTTCATCTCTACGTAGGGTCCTTTCTGATTCACGGGAATTGACACTGGTTCCGACCCCTGTCCTGGGCTGTCCTATTGGGGTAACAACACATCATCCAATGTGTAGTCTCCACTGTTTATAATATGCACCTGTCTGGTTATCAAAAATGTTCCCCCGTCTCCCTCTACTTCCCGTTTGTACACCCTGCTGATTTTGATTTGAGTAGTTTGATTCAGAGCCTGGCCTTGATTCTGTGCACCATTCCCATAATTATTTTTGTGCTGCTGCATATGATTTCTGTTGTGACCATTTGTTCCCATGTGCCCTCTGTGAGGCCTTCTCTGACTATATTGGCCTCTATTTTGCAATTGCAGACATTGTGCCCGCCAGTGTCCTTCCTCTATGCAGTATGCATATTGGTTTAATCCCAAAGGCCCTCCATGCATATTCGAATTTCCCCTACTCTGTGCAATTCCCCTTCCCCTGTTGTGTCCTGCTACCTGCTGGAGTAACACTCATGTTTTCAAGTTTGTTCTATCCTTTGCTTCTCTTTCCTTCTCGGTATTTACCCGGTTCTCATAATATTGGGCCATGTGTAATACCTCTCCTTGCGTTTTTGCTTGCCATGCACTTTATGAAGTTCTTATCAAATTTTGAATCGGAAGTATTAATCCCCTCACATATTTATCCACAAATAACCTTTTCCCTGCTTCCGTACTCACATCCTGTCCACTGAAATCTGTAAATACTTCTTCAAATCTGTTGAAATAATCTGTGGACAACTCATCTTTACCTTGAACACACGCCGTCATCTTGTCCCATTGGATTCTTTTCTCTGGGACCAATTCTTTTAACTTCTGTACTATTCGTGCCGGTAATGGTAACATATTCGCCCCTGGCTGTGCACCCACTGCTTTACTCCTATCTTCCAATTTGTCCATGTGGCACCATATGCCGTCTCGTCATCTACCTTTCTTATTCGTTTCCATATGTCCGCTGGCAAAATTACGGGGAATATTAGATCTATGACACCCATAGTGAACACCGAGGACTGTAATAAAGACTCCACTTCTTTATAAAAACCCGATGGATTTTTCCGTATGTCAGGGATTGTTTGTTTTATATTATTCACTTCCTGTCTAGAGAAGGGAACATGCACATATTGGGCTGTGTAATGTGCTGGGATCACCACAGATGGCGCATTGCCTACTGCGGGAGTCTCTACCTTCGGTACAAAAGTAGGGGGCACTTCTCTCATGGGGAAAGCCACACTCACTATTCCTCCCCCTTCCCTCATATGCAACAATATTCCCAGGTCGAGGGATAAGGCTGTCTCTCCTGTTCCCCGTTCAATCGCTCTCTTACATACTGCCAACAATTTAGGAGGGCTCACCTTTTCCTCACATATATCTTTGTTTATGAAATATTCAACCATCGTTTGTAATGCTCTCCTTTTCATTGATAAAGTGTATTCATCAAATATTCCATGTATTTCCATTGTGGGAATACTGGGGTCTAAAATCCATTTTAGTGCCTCCCGCATACATACTTTTATCTCCGCACTAATTTGCGCTGCTGGTGATGAAAATCGCTGCTGTCTACCCCTCTCAATATTATTTCTCTTATTTCCCAGTGTGGCGAGTACTTCAGAATACTCTTCATCCAATTCATTCTTTTTTTCATACAATCACTTCACATGCTCTTCTATTTCTTCACCTCTCCCTCTACAACGGGCTAATGCATTCAAATCCAGCAATCGTTGCGGTGGTAACTTCCCAATTAACTTTTTCCATTGTCCCGACAAATATTCCCCCATGCATTCCAACAATACCTGTCTTTCGTTGTTCCTTCTGAAGTCATATTGGGACGCTAGCGTGGATACCCCATCATTATCATCTATATACATTTCCGCCTGTTCTTGCAGCTCTCCTTACTAATCGCACTGCGAGTTACTTTCGTACATTCATTCTGCTGAATTCCACTCATGGGAGGGGCGGTCGGAACAGTGGCACCCTCTTGATCAGGAGGTGCGGAGGGGGCAGTGAGAGTGGGATCCGTCTGCTGGGGCTGTGGTAATTGCGAAACACTCAGGGCTGGCTGGCTAGTGGGCAGTGCAGTGCCTGATGCAACTTGTGGCTGTGCTGCCGTTGGGAGGGGCTGAGCAACGGGAAGGGGTTGAGCTGACGTAGTCTTTTTAGTTTCACTCCTCGGGCCCTGGTTTGTTTCAGTTAAGATTCTGTTTATTAATTCGTCCGATGAGTGTAGCTCTCTTTGTGGATATATTTTTTCTATGTTTAATTCATTGCGCCGTCTTGTCTTTCTCAAGCTATTACTCCACTCCACCTCCTCCTTCTCCTCAGCTTTCTCCGCCTTTGACTTATGCCTGTGCGCATGTTTCTCTCTACTTCTAAATCGAAGCATTGCTTCCCTCCTCCAGTCCCTAAGGATATCAAGTGTCCCAGGGCGTGCTCTCTTACTTATCAACACCTTTTCCAGATTATCTATACGTTCCATCTCAAAACTCCCATCCCTAGGCCACTGAAGATTTTCCTGTTTTTTGGTTTGCTTATGCCAAGTTTCACAAAACACTATCGCTCCCATACCATACTTTATGTACATATCATAAGCCGGCGTTCCTCCCGGTGGTGCTTCCTGGCCAGTTTCCAAAGATTGTTCGCCGCAGCGGAAAAATCCATCTAAGGTGGACAATACCCCAGGCATGTTTTAACCTTATCCTTGGCTAATCAAACTTACTCTGGGTGTTTGATTTTGCAAAATCAACTCCAATATCAGGATCACTTACGAATCGGGGCACGACTCACCTGATTAGTCAATTTGCCTTTTCAAGACAAAATTTGTCTGTATACTGACGCAACCACTTACGTTGTGTCTGCGTATCTCGGTTCTGCCTCGTTTTGCGACCCTCGCCTCCTTGTTCGCTGGCCAGGGACGTCGATAAGCGATCAGCGGTGTGCAGGTCTGCAAAGGAGTCTCTCATCGCTTTCGCATGGGCGCCTCGAACACCTCTTGATCCCGGCTCGATCGCTCCCGTCTTTGCCGTTCTAACCGCCTCCCTTATTCTGCAACGTACACGATGGAACAAATGGGCGAGGGTCCCTATTCAGGCGCTATCTTGAAAGGGGCCCCTGAAGGACCCTCGGATGTGGAAATAAGGCACAGTCACCACACTCAAATAGATACGCCAGACACGAGGTTCCGTTCCCAAAATCTAGGGTTTATTGCAATTCAAAGAAGTCCCAGTTGGCCAAATGGTCCCACGCCCCGTGACGTGTGTCTAACAGACCTCGGGGGACGCAAGAGAGAGTGAAACGTACATCAGTTACATATATACAAATCAAGCATCTTACAATCAGCAATGACACAGTATGCCACATTTGATGCCGCCCTCACTTCATTTCCCTTTGAATTAGAGGCAATGATTGACCAGTATGACAAATATGACACCTTAGACCACCATATTTAGTAACGGTTTGCAATTTTCAATTTTACAGACACCATATCTGTTTTTCATGGGCAAGCTGCGCGTAGGAGACTGGCACATACCAGACCTCACTGTCTCTTAGTTTCGATTCTCGCTCTAGAAGTCAGCCCGCTCTCCGGGGCCTCACTGGGCTCAGAAAGGGGGGCCGTAAAGAAGATCATAATTCAACTCTTTAAATGCTAGTTTCGTACATTGCTATTCTTTCAGGAGACTCGCTGGCATTCATGTTCTGATTAAATGCCTTGCTCCCTGTCTTCAAGGATATGTGAGGGAGGGAATCGGGCATTTCTGTCTGGCTCTCCAGTGTAATGTTTCAACATGTTTCTTAGCCTTGGACCATTGAAGCGAAATAATAACTACAGCAAAGCAGTTTTACATGAGGCAAAGTGGCAACGTTAGAGAGAACAGAGAGAGAAAACAAAATGGCGATTCTGGTCATCTTAAAATGGCTTCACTCTAGTTGAATTAATAGCTATGTAATAACTAATGAATATATATTCTTAACACTGTAAATGAGGCGGTTGGTCTTCGGCCAACCAATTGTCATTCATTTCCAGACCCTCAAGGGGTGTTTGGTTTTTCTGGACTGACGAGGAATACTGGAGTGATTTTGATGACACAGAAGAAGAGGGAGAGGGAGGAGCTGAACAGGCACCCAAGGCAATACCAAGACTAGAAAGTCTATGGGACTATGGGACAGAATATTAAGAGAGAGGTTTGGCAGAACAGTATTAGCACAGAAAAAGGCAAGTGCAACTAAAGGTAGGAAAGGAAAAATGAAGATGCAAATGCCACTGACACACAAGGGGGCAGGGTGACCGCACCATGTACTCTGGGCACACATGGACAAAAATAACCTCCTTAAAGTTCTCCCTCAACTCACAGTGTAGGGTCTGGGAAATGGATCTATGCATTTGAAAAGAACACAGCAGGGGTACCCTTAGCAATAGGAGACATCAAGAGTGTGTTGGAAGCTGCAGTTGGGGACCAAGCAGAGACTGTGTGGATTAAAGCAGGGGATCTGGGTGTAATGTTGAGTAATGATGCCCATGATGGAGCATCATTCAACAGGATTAGTTCACGGGAATCGGACGCGTTGTAGTGAATGTTCCCAGGCACACCAGGTTTTCAATCAATCATGCAGTGTACTATGGGGGCTGAGGAAGACGTTGCGTAGTGCATTCTTAGGGAGCAAAAGATGTGGAGAGCGGAAACGGGCAGCGCCTCGGATCAATCAACATCATTATAGTAAAAAGAGGCCTCCCCAAAGAAGTAAAGAAAGTGCTTCACAAGATAGCTGGAGTGGATGCCAAGGGGTGGCCCGAAATTCAAAGCATTATAGTTCACCACTGTAGAAGAATCAAAGAACGAGAAAAAGAAACTATTCAAAGGTGACAGGCAGAGGAAGTGAAACTAGCCCACAATAAACTAGTGAAAGTGGCTGCAGTAGCAGCAGGGCTGACGACAGAACAGACAGGAGAGGACGGGTGCACCTCCAATGCGACACAGGCCAGAATAATGGCTGTGTAGGCTGAAGGAGGACAAGGGCAGTGGGGAGGAAACCAGCAATTTTTGGGACCACAGTGGCAATTAGGACAACAGCAGGGACGAGGTGGGTTCCGTGGGCTTAGAGGAGGGGGGGTTTGGAGGTCCGGCACCATGGGTTGGGGACCAGGACAGTGGTGGACATGCAGGAGGCGTAGGTGCTTTTTCGAGAGAGTGTCACAGCAGGCAGGGAGGGAATTACAACTTCACCCAGCAAACATATGATTGTCCCCATCCAGGTAGCCCTCAACGGCCACCTCCCAGAATTACTTTGATATCTTATGAGATTCATCAGGCTTACACACAGCTACCCCCACAAATCCCCGGCCCCTGTCACCCACAACACCAGCATCAAGCAGTTCAGCCTTACCAGCCTGCCCTAACCCACTGCCAACAGAGAATAGAAACACTTTCTGTACTGCGCCTAATGGCACAGTGGTTCCATTTCAGGGCGCTACAGTGGTGGGGAAAATCCTTTCGCTTTCCCTGGGACAGACACATACCCTGACTAGAACAGCCCACAGATAGCACTTGTGTGTCCAGCCCTGTCAATGACCCTAAATCTAGAAAGGGAACCATTGGTAGGGGCAGATATAGGGAACAAACAATTGATCTTTATAGTGGACCCAGGAGCGGGGGAAAACGTGCATTAGCGAATGTGACTTCCCGCTATCCGAAAAGAATCTCAACACTCAGGGATTCTCTGCAGCTGTTTTAACGATTCCACACACCAAGGTTTTAGGCGTCAAAGTGGAAGGAAAGGTCGTAAGGGCCCGCCCTCCTATACTCTGTGAGTTCTCTTTTCACCTTGCTTGGTAGGGGTCTGCTTAGCAAGTTGAACATGACAATCTCATTTACAGACAGAGGTATCATCTGCGTCACACTAGGCATGTGCACACTAAGAGCAATGCTTGTGATATATGCAATGTCAAGTGATGTGGCAGTGGGAGGTATCCCTGTCAAACCTGACATGTTCATGTATGGCATTAAAGTGCTCGCCTGAGCCGTCCCTCAGATTACAAGAACCTGCTGGAGAGTGCCCACTGACTTCATTTTCTGACCTGTAGTATTCCCCGAGCTGGTTGCTGCAAACTACTATCATTAGACTTAGAAGGCTTACTAGTGTCTTCAAATAGGAATGTAGTACTAGGTACTGACCCTCAAAGGTGCCAATGGCGCCCTGTGTTATGCATTGATCTCACCATGCCCATAAGAGAATTGACTGATGAAGAACTATTTGAGGATGACAACAATGATGGAGAGATCATCCTCGAGATTTGCATACCCTGCGAGATCATAATGCAATACAGAAAAGTTCAGAGGCCTCTCATGGCTGTTGTTGCACCACTCCCCTTCAGCCAGGCAGACCTGCAGTACGTCCCCACACATTTATGGACAACAAACCCACACGATGTAGGGATGCTGAAAGAAGCAACTCCTGTAAAAATCACACTTAAACCAAGGGCAGTACTCCCACGAGTGAAACAATACCCACTGTCCATAGAGGTGGAGGAGGGGATCTGAGACACACTACAGGATTTGCTACACCAAGGGATCATAGCACCCTCTATTTCACGATGCAATACAGCCATATACACCATTAGAAAGACAACAGGGGGCAGTTGGAGGATGATCCAGTATTGCGGAGTCCCTTTATGACATAGTAGAGACGGAGTTTGCACTTGTCCCCAACCCAGCTTCCATTTTGTACAGCATCCTCAAAGAGGAAACTCATTTCACTGTTGTGGATTTGAAAAATGCCTTCTTCTCTGTACCTCTTTACCCAGAGGAACAGGATATATGGCTCAAACGTGGGTGTGTGCAAGTCCCCACTGATCTCTTATAGAGACAAAAAAGTACAGGAAAAGTAGTGATGCCTGTGGAATTACTGCACATGGCTTTTGAGCAATTGCATTACCCTTCTCATAGTTCTAAGCAACACATTGCAGAAAATATTCAAGAAGATTGGTTTATCCCCAATTTACAAGAACTACAGTTGATCAATCTACCACCTGCCAAGTGTTTAGTACAGGAATGACACTTAGAACATTTTCGAGGAACACTGCCATGCACCGTCGGCCCATGCAGACATGGGTGAACAACGCATGGGGCTCGATATTTGATTGTGGTCACATTCTCGAGATGGGTTGAGGCTGGTCCATGTGCCCGCCAAGATACCAAAATTCCTCATCAGAGAAGTCTTCCCCGGCTTGGGAGTGTGTAACGTTTTATGAGCGGATAATGGAACCCATTTTTTGAATCAGCACTTCAAGGAAATAAAACATTGCATGCATTCAAGTTACCACCCACAAGCAAATGGAGTGGTAGAATGAATAAATGGCCTGCTTAAGAGCAGACTCTCCAAGTTATGTAACACCCTGAAAACTAATTGGGCGTATTATTTGCCCATGGCCCTGTTTCATCTGCGCACTAAGCCCAGCAAAGACCACCACCTTTCCCCCCAGGAAATGGTAACTGGCAGACAAATTCAAGCACCCATCTCCCCTGTCAGGAGAGCATCAGATGCTCAAAAAGTAGCAATGTTCTGACTTGAGTGTCGTGTGGACCGTTGATACCTCCGTCCCCAAGTGACGCACAGGGGAACCTAAAAGAACCCCGCTGTGCGACATTTGGAGCCACAGGTGGGAGATGTTGCTTCCCGGATCCACGGAACCTCAGGAACACTGATGCTGCTGTAGAAAGAACGGGGTTAAGTACCAGGCAAATACAATACAATACAAGAATCACAGGGTCCGAATAAGCTTACCTATCTGGTGGTTGGAAAACCCGGGAGACCTAGTGGAGGAGGTTCGAGACTCAGATGAGAGGTAGTCCCCAGAACAACAGGGAGCGGAGTCACACGTGGGTACAGGACAGCCCACCTGAGCCAAGAGCTGGAGTCCTAGCGTCAGTCCCCAAAGGGCAAGAGCGTAGCGAAGACAAACAAAGTTCCAAGGGATGATCCGAAGGCAAGTGAGGGACGGGCCGAGGTTCAGCGATGAGTCAACAGTTCCAAGCAAAGGTACAAAGGAAAATCCAAGGGAGTCCAGGTGAGTGATCCAGAGTCAAGGTAAAACAGCAAAACAAAGTCCAAACGTAGCGCCAAACAGAGTCGAAAGACAGCTGAGAAGCGGTGAGTGCTCCCTGGATCAAGCGTTATGTACTGGGCACTTCTGGGTCACATGACGCCCTCCATCGTCACGTGGGAAACGCCGCCCTGAGTCACGTGAGCGGACGACTGTCCGATGCGGAAGTGTTCTGCCGCCCCTTCTGACGTGTGCTCTCCATGGCAACTGCCAGTGCAGGAAGGGTTGCAACCGGGCACGTACATTGTACCCGGTACGGAGCTTTCGGTCCTGTGGGGCAACCAAATCACGTGAGTCTCGAAACCTGGGGGGAGTAGTGTGGGGGTCCGGGGAAGGTGTTGTGGGGATGCTAGCAGTGTTCTGATGTACGGAGGAGTGTCTAACAAGCAACAACTCTGGGGGAAGAATTCAAGCAGTATCTGTTATGCTCACCTGGTCTCTGCGGAGGCGTTGGGGCACAGTTGCAGCCCTCCCTGAGCTTGAATCACCCCCTTCAGGCCTCTCCCTCAGTAGAAAAGCTGTGAGCGGTGGTACATGGTGATACTGCTCCTGCGTGGAGATAACAGTGTGTGAGTGCGCCAGTCTGTGATTGTTGTACCTCTCAAACCCTTCACCCCAAAGTATGGTTTCTGTGAGCATACGCAGGCCCATAAAGCTCACCGGTGAATTATGGAAGATAAGCTCTCCGTCCTGCTACTTCTGGCAGGGGCTTGTGGAATGGGATCTAGTTCTTTCACTGATCCCTGATAAGGATTAGTCCAGTCCAGCTGTGACTCTGCTTCTCCTTATGATTGGTAAGTCTATCTTGAGCTCTTGTGATGCTGTTTGTTCTGTGTAATGTCTTTATATGTTGCTCCTATTTATGCCCGCAATAATGTCTCTCTTCTGTTTTCTTCCCTTAGATGGAAATGCAGCCTCAATGCAGTTGTGAGACGCGAGACGCGGCCGGATGGAAGATGGATGCTAGCGCAATGTTCGACAGCAGGTAAGTGATGGTTTAAGGAAAAGCGCGAAGTATGGCGAAGCTGACTGTTTTTTCGATGTCTAACCTTGTCTTTTGTTTTTCCTTGCAGGCACTGCCGTCGACGATGGAGCGTGTCATGCTGCGGTGCCAGGATGAAGATTTCAGTATTACGGAAAGTGTAAAGATGAATACTTGGCTCGCCGAAGAGATGTACAGGTAAGAACAGCTTCCCCCAGTTGGTAAGTATGCTAGCAGGAAGCAGGATGTCCAGGAAGCAGGATCTTCAAAGGTAAGTCTGACCTCAGGCGACGGTGAGTGATACCCTGCTTGCAAGTGCAGAATAACATGAAGCGTTTGTCTTGAGGATCGGGGCAGCTTATATAGCTGAGATCTTGGGCACGCCCATTAGGGCCGGCTTACCAGCCACACCCTGCCGCTCCGAGAGAGTGAGCACGTGCAAAGGCAATCTATTAGCAGCCACACACAAGAATACACTTGGGGCTGCTTAATGGATGGAATGTTCAAGTTTAATGCATCTGAAGTGCTATGTCCACAGTAAAAGCTTTTTGGTGTTAAATGGATGTTCTTGTTTACTTTTGTTCATGAGCATGGCGCTAAAGGTGCCAGGAAAGTGTCCACCCACCCAGGTCTCCTGTGCATGCAACCCCTGCATGCCTGTGCCCCTGACTTCATGACCATGACAGCATCTGTACCAACTCATACTCGCAATCAGATGTATTACAAAACAAATGGCTCTCCCAAACACAGAAGATGCACAAACTTCAACTGCCCCCCAAACTGTTGCTGCAACTGGTCAACCACTGTTGCCTGGGGAAATGGTTTATGTCAGGAGCTTTGTGAAAAAATGGAACAAAACCAGGTTCCATGGGCCCTATGAAGTCATGTTTTCCACCCCCTTGCAGTAAAGGTGAATGGACTCAGATATTGGATACTCCTCTCAGACATTTGCAGGGCCCCACCCGACTTGACACCAGGTGTCCAAAGTTAGTACCACACAACTAACTCAGTTTGCATAGCTTCATGATGACCATATGAGTGCATGTGAAAGAGTTCAAAGTACATGCATTGCTGCTAGAGCATGAGCTATGTAAATTAAATCTCTCTCTCTCTCTCTTTCTATCTCTCTCCTCTTTCCCTTCTCTTTTTCCCTCCCTCCCCTAATATTTCCAAGCAACAGGTATTATTAAGATTGAAATCACCACGCCAAGATGTTCTTCAACTGTAGATAGAAACAGTATTAGCAGCACCATAATGTATAGTAATGATTGTGGACTCCACTTCATGGCCATTTTGTTTACTATATTGATGTTTTTATTAGGGATTTATTGTGGAATGTCTTTTATCTTGGCAGGCCATCTAAAAGAAGGGGGGAGGCGAGCACAGGGATCTGGAATATGAACATACCTTCCAATGTCACTGAAGTGACTTCTATACACTCCAATGTAATTAAATTCACCCCCACACCATATCCTCGATTGTAAACACACGGAGTACCAGCCCAGACTGAATGAAAGGATGAATGGGAGTGTACAATTTAATCCCACAGAATCAAACAACATAACGAGAACCACACATAACATGGCCCCCACAAATAGTAGCAACAGCCACAGAACTGTATGTACAAGTAAAATGTTTGAAATACAACTCCCAAATGGCAAAATTGCAGCACTTGTGGAACAGACTTGTGCACAGGTATGGACAGAGCACATCGCCAACATGACTTCGATTGCAGCCACTGAGAAGCCAGTAAAGTTGCACCAAGAAAAAACATATGAACTATGTTTTTACATTGAAAGAACTGTTTCTGTTGGGTCAAAAAAAACACCTGAAAAGGGGCCCTTGCTGGATGAAGGGCCCACAATGCCCCCAACAATCGAAGCACAGCATACAATGCCACCACCAGACTTTTGCACCCTCCCTGAGAAAGAGCCCTATGAACGACTGAAAAGAAGAAAAAGATCCTCCAATTACATATCAACAGACTCATCTGAACTGCTTGCGCAAATAATTAATGAATACAAGCTCTATAATTCTGCAGAGAAATGTTTTGCATCTCTAATTCCCAGCATCCTAATGCGAGCCGATTCAAAATGGCTCCAGATTGTAAAATGGGAGCGGATCCAGTTGGCTGATGACACAGATCAAGGGTTCAATGTCATAAGAGTGGAGCTGAGGGCCCTTAGAATGATGACAATGAAAAATAGGTATGTGTTGGATCTACTGACAGCCATTACAGGAGGGGTTTGCAAAAGGATTGGGAGTTCATTTTGCACATTTGTGTTTCACATTCGTACCTTCCGTAGATGCTGAAAATGGGACATTGTCACATGTCATTGCAGCAGTACATAAACTAGAAGTGAAGATGAAAAAAGAAGCTGGCGAACAAGAAGAAGATTGGTTTACTCTGGCCTTCAGCTGGGCCCCATCATGGTTTGGAACATTGGTGAAAATGCTGGTGCCCATCATCGTGTTTGTCTTGGAGATTTTCTGCATGTGCCAATTGGGCCCTTCGGTGTCCTAATAGCGCAATGATGATAGTTTCTATTGGCAGACCTAAAGCACCGTGTGATACAAAAGAAATAGGAGTACAAACTGACTGCCCCCTTCACCACATGGTCCCAATTGTTGGAGATATAGTTGACCAATTTTACCACATAACCATTTTCCCCCCTAACCCTGAGAATTACAAGGAAGTGTGGGTTAACATGGCATGGGATGGAAGATACATTTACATGACATGTACACCTGAGCAAAACGCACAAGTAGGGGAGAGATTAAGACATGTGTGTAGGGCATGGATGCCAATAAAGGGAACACCTGCATATAAATAAGCAGGAAGACAAGAAAATGAACGTACATATGGGAGAGGTGAATTTGCTACTGTAGAAGTAACGAAAGTGGGGAATGATGGGATGGAAATGAGTATATCCCACACCCCTAGGTGCTTTCAGGTGAGGCAAATCCCCTATGAAATAGTGTAGTGTATAAGGGGGTAGAGAACTGTGCTATAAAACTCAGTGCAGAGGTAATTTAGCACAAACAGCAGATGCATGGCATGAGGAGACACATAGAAAGAAATGCCATTTTGTAGTTATGACAACAGCACAGGTTTGCGGGACCGCGCTGCATCAGCCAAGCTCCATGGAAATATTTAACTAGGCCCAACATCATTAAGACAGAATGAATCCACACCACCAGTTCTCACAGAAGTTCACTTTCCCTGTGTCCCTTCACTGTTGCAAACATTTAATATCTTTCAGAGGAATGCACATTACAAGGGCGTGAGACAACACCAGGCTACACACAGTACTCATTCATGACAACCAAGCTGCCAGCAGACCTCTAACCCCCACCCAGCCCCCCCAACTCAGCCAGCCCAGAGCCCACGCCAATGACCCAACCCCCACATCCCTGCATTCCATGATAAGCAAGCAACCCCCATGTCCTAGCATAAACCAAAGTGACCGTAAAAGATCTAAGCATGTGAGAGTGTTTAACCCCTGAGCATAAAATACATCCTTTGTAACACGAGGTACAGGGAGGGATGAATTAGAGATCAAAACCAGGGAGCAGTATCAACGAAGCCCAGAATGTGTAGGTCAGTATGATTGTATTTCATACTCCCTTCCCACTGGCACCGATCCCCAAGCTGCCCTGGTGCATGCCACAGTGATGTAGTAGTAGTCCTAGTATTCTAGCTTAGATTAAACAATGTATATGATCGACCTGACCTTCACCACACAATGAGATGAGCCCAGCTGACCCACATGGAGCCTGACAACGAAAGAGCCTACCAATTGCAGCCTGGCATCCCATATGGAGCAGGATCATGTATGCCGTCCACTCAATGAATTGTGTGGGTTTAGACCCTATACACAATGTCATCTATGACGATGTGGCACCTCATAAGGCATTGACATGTATTCTGAAGGCAGAACGTTGTCCAGCAGCAGAGTGCTTTGCTGATTATTTGTATTCCATACAATTAAACCTTGTTAGCCTTGCAAGCTATCTCCTGGCTTATTTCCCTAGATGGTTGTATTCACTTTGGAGTGTGCGTAAACAGTGACATGCCTTCACAATGCTGCACAACAGGTGGGTGCTGGGTAGCCACAGTTATTAGATTTTTTTTTTTTAAATGATCTGAGTATTAAATATAAATGACAAAAGAAACAGTAATGATACAATGGTAGTTAAAATTAGTTATGTAAGATATATGATAATTAAGAGAGCATGGCAAGTGTGCTAAAATACTACACTCTGTGTACTCCAAAACAGTTATTTTAAAGACTACTTTTCACATTTGAATATACAAATGCAATGAAATAACATCAAAAAACATTTTCTAAAATGACTCATCACTCATAGCCGCGTCTAAAGTTCATTGACGTTCTTTTCAGCTGCGGTTACAATATGAAACTTTAGGCAAGTAGGTTACATAGATATTCATACATATACATACATAATTGATAATTCTTAGAAACAACACCATACTTCTTTGCAAATTGAGGCCTATAAGAACCAAAACATTTTTTATCATACCTGCGGCTACAGTTTCTTATCTTTTATCATGTAGAAAGGACACCATACTTTTTTGCACATTGTGGCCTATACGAACCAAAAACATTTTTTATCATAACCGCTTCTACAGTTTCTTATATTTTATTATAACCATGGTTAGAACTTGTTAGGCTCACTTCAGATTTTATAATGCAAAAGAAATTAAAAGAGCAATACAATACAACACTGCTCATGTAGTTGTGTAAAGTAGCTGAAGATAAAGAAAGCAGAGAATAATACATGACAGTGAACTAGGTAGGGAAACATAGGCACAAGATATAATGGCATGAGTGACAATAGGCACAAGATATAATAGCATGAGTGACAATACACAGACTAAAATACTAAGGTAGGGTGTGTCCTTTTTGTTTTAATTTTTTTAAACTATTTTCTTCTGTTTTTCTCCACACTCTCAAATGTACGAACATCTGAAAACACATAGCCAAAATCGATAAAACTCCCAAATAACCGTGTCACTGACGATGGCCTTTGGCCATGGCCAGTGATTTTCAACCCCGACATCACTATACCTATAAAAATGACTTTCAAAAAGAAATAAAACACTGACACCCCAAAATATATAGCCGTGGGCACTTGTAGTCCTTCATAGGCCCAGGTATAGCCACAAATATCGGCAAACGGGCTGGGAAAGAAAATGCATTCCTGGCCCCCCAGGCCTTCACCAAGTGTCGCCCTCATCTGTGCCAGCTCCCCCTCACCTCCCCTGACCTCTCGCTTTCCCCCCACAACACAGGCTGTTTCTGTGATGCAGTTTGCTTTGAGATGTCGGCTATTCGAGGCTACAGCCGAGGTTACAGAATGTTTTTTGTTGCAAGGTCAGTCCGTAGACCCCATCCAACTCCCAAATTTCAATTGCTGCCTTTAACCACCCCCACCTCTAACCTGATGGTATTTGCATGTTTTTTGCCCTGCAAAAAGATGGCGGTCATGTAATTTTGAAAAATTCCCAGTTTAAGGTAAATCCCCAAGATATAGCTATCTATTTTTGAGAATGGGCACCCCCTTCTCCATCAAATATTTAAATAAATACTGCACGTAAAACCCCCAAACCACGCATGGATCGGGAGTCCACCTTCGTGCCCAAGTTGTTTCAGACCTGGTTCAAATCCATTTAGCAGTTTGGGGTGTGTGCTTTGTCAAAAAATGTACCTTGTTTGTGTATGGGAAAATTAATGGGAAGTAGGCCGCACCTATGGAGAAAAAAAATGTGTTACGCGTAATAACTTTTTTTCTTTTTTAACCGATCTTCACAAAACTTTGCAGTCAGGGAAGGGGTCCGGGTTTTGAATTACTTTTGAAATTTTAGGCAAAACTGTTACTCGAATCGAAAGTTTTTAACAATAGAATTTTTAGGGGTTTCTATCGGAGTCCGACTCACCTTAACTATAGGGCGGCTATTGCCGCCCTAATATATATATATATTCAAGGAAACACTTTAGTTGCAGGGATGTTAAGGTGAGAACTTAATGCAACAAAACCCCTGAAAATCAACTAAAGCCACCGTAAATTCTTCGGCCCCCTGTTGCCCAGGTTATGACCACAACGATGACCTCTCAGATCAAATCACTGATGACATCACTAATTACATTACAACAGTAACTGGCATTAAGCAAGGCCTTCAGCCATGGTCAGTGTGCAACTCATGAATGGGTACTAGTCATGGCCTTCAGTTATGGACAGTCGATACAGCTTTCAACCGTGTCCACTACATATTATGTACACTGAGTAGGCACTAGCCATGGACTTTAGCACAATACAGGCCAGCGGCCACAATCTTTGGCTGTGCCCACTATATATTTTGACATATGAATGAGCCACTAGCCATGGCCTTTGACCTTGAGCAGTTTGTACATCTTTTGGCCATGTCCACCATATATTTTTAAATAATAAAATGCAATAAGCGATTGCCTTCGGCCATGCCCACTGTATATCATATACACGAACCAGCCACTAGCCATATTCTTCAACCAAATACTAGCAAGTGGTCACATCCTATCGCTCGGCTGACTGTATATTCGAACATATTAATGGGCACTAGCTATGGCCTTTAGAAATGGCCACTGACTTCAGCTTACCCACTGTACGTTTTAAAACAGTGATGGACTACTAGGCATGGCTTTCAGCCATGGACATTGGAATTTGTGAACACTAACCAACCACTAGCTATGGCCTTTGGTGCTGGCCATTGACACCTTTCTTTGTCAAGGCCAAGTCCACGGCCTACATTGTTATTAATTTAATCAAAGTTTTCATGAGCTAACTTATAAATTATGTTATGTCTAATTCAATTATTGATGTAATCAGTTATATACAATGTATTTAGTGTTGTCACCAGTGATGGCATCAGTGATGTGATTTGTAATGTCATCAGTGTTCTGGGGGTTTGTAAACACCAGGGATATCTTTACCTTAAAAGCCCTGCAACTAAGGGGCCAATTCATAGAATTCGGCGCACAAGTGGCGCACGCGGCTGGCGCACAGTGTGCGCGTGCGGTAGTCTGCGCCAGCCGCGTGCGCCGAAACACATTCAGGCGCACAGCGTATTCATGGATTCCAACATCCACAACCAGCCGTGGCGCAGAGTGGCGCAGCGACCCTGCAGCAGCGTCAGTTATGCCCCCAAGAACGCCCCTCGCGCAGGGAAAAGCCATCAAAATCCCCAATCCAGCGCAAAGGGCAGCAGCAAACGCAGAGCGGGGAGCGTGTATTTCAGGGGTGTGCGGGTGTTCCCACACGCGATAGGCCTGGGTACGTGTATTACAGGGGTGCGCGAGAAAATCTACACGCGATTGGCCTGGGTATGTGGATTTCAGGGGTGCGCGAGAAATTCTACATGCAATTGGCCTGGGTACGTGGATTTCAGGGGTGCGTGAGAAATTCTACACGCGATTGGGCTGGGTACGTGGATTTAAGGGGTGCGCGAGAAAATTCTACACGCGATTGGCCTGGGTACGTGGATTACAGGGGTGCGCGAGAAAATCTACATGCGATTGGGCTGGGTACGTGGATTTCAGGGGTGCGCGAGAAATTCTACACGCGATTGGCCTGGGTACGTGTATTACAGGGGTGCGCAAGAAAATCTACACGCGATTGGGCTGGGTACGTGGATTTGAGGGGTGCGCGAGAAATTCTACACGCGATTGGCCTGGGTACGTGTATTACAGGGGTGCAGGAGAAAATCTACACGCGATTGGCCTGGGTACGTGGATTTCAGGGGTGCGCGAGAAAATCTACACGCGATTGGCCTGGGTACGTGTATTACAGGGGTGCGCGAGAAAATCTACACGCGATTGGCCTGGGTACATGTATTACAGGGGTGCGCGAGAAAATCTACACGCGATTGGGCTGGGTACGTGTGTTTCCGGGTGCGCGGGTAGTTCCACACGCGATTAGCCTGGGTACGTGTGTTCCGGGGTGCCGTGAACTTTCACACGCGATTGGTTGGAATCCACGTGTGTTCTGTCATCACGTGCAATGAGGGATACACCCTCGCACGTCACGTCACAGACGCGCTCACGCGCTGAGGGCCTTTGGTCCAATGAAAATGCGTATGCGTGCAGACGCGCTTACGCGCTAAGGGCCTTTCCTCGAATTACACGCTGACGTGCAGATTTTTCACGTGCCAAATCACTCCGTATCAAGCTGGCCACGCAAATACACACGGAAGACCACGCTCCTGCCCAGAAGGCCGAATCACTGCCCCCCAGTGCCCCGAGCAGCCTCCCACGTGCCATCTGCTGCTGCCTGCCTGCCTGCCTGCCTGCCTGCTGCCACCGTGCCCTGCCATTTGGTGCCTGCACATCAGCCATCTGCAGGGGTCCAGTTGCTGTGTCCACCCCTGCTGGAACAGTAGACTCCCGACTGGGATACCATCGCTCCACAGCCCAGCCCCAGGACCCAGTTGCCCACCCACGCCTGCCTCGGGGGTCGCCATGTCGGGGCAAGCACCATCTGAGACCAGTGGCGACCCCCAGCCAGAGAGGCAGAGGGCAACCAGCTTCAGTGAGAAGGAAGTTGGTGTCCTGGTGGAGCATGTCCTGGGGCATTATGATGCCCTCTTCGGAAGACCACGCGCCAACAAGGAAGGACGGGAGAGGATCTGGGACGATGTAGTGGTTGCCATCAACGCGGAGGGGGTGGCAACCCGCGACATCAAGCACAGCAAGAAGCGCTGGGAGGACTTGAGGTCCAGGACCCTCAATAAGGCCCGGCGCCTCGCGGAGGGGGGCCGGGCACGCCTGAGTGACATCCAGATGAGGGTCCTGGAACGCGTAGACCCAGCGCTCCACGCCCAGATCCTTCGGAGGCAGACCCATCTGGAGTTGGCCGGTAAGTGGCCAAGCATTACTGTGTGAGACAGGGCATGTTGCAGTGTGCTGGTTGTCTGATACCTGCCTGTATGTGTGACATAGGACATGTACGTATGTGTGTGTGCAGGGACATCATGGTCAGGCATGTGAGTACAGTGATGTGTGAACCACATGGTTGGTGCATGTGTTCTATTGCAACATGGGGGGCTCTGTGCGGAATGGACACATGGAAGCATGGCAGTCTCTGTTCCTGGACATGGGTGGGGGTGAGGGATGGGTGCTGGTCCCATGTACACGTATGGTGTCCATGTGTGTGTGTCTGACCTGCGTGTCTGTGACTTGTAACTGCCATGGATGCATGACACATGTCTGTGACAATGTTCAGATTCACTGATGCAGCCTAGTCATCCTTGTATCCACTGCGTCTGTGGTGTACGAGGCCAGATGGATGGAACTACGGTGAGGTGTGTGCATGTGATGGCAAGACCCATGATGCATGTGAGTTTAAAACCAACATTGTATGAATCATGAGTCCCTTGGTCATGTATGCCAATGTCCATGGCATGCGCCATGCCTGTTACTGTATGTGTTTTGCCTGCACTGACCCATGTGTTGTGGAGGGACATGATGGAAGTGATGTATGACAGTGCCACTCATCTGCTGTTGCTTCCTGTCTAGGGGACCATTGTACAGTACCCTGATGCTTGTGTTCTATGTCTCCCTCTACACAGTGGCAAGTGAAGAAGAGGGCGGAGAAGGCGCTGTGGAGCAGAGCTGCGGGGATGCCGCCACGGCTGCAGCGGAAGGGGTGGGTGAGCCCCCACAGGGGCTTGCACCGGCGGAAGACGGCGTGGAGACATCCAGGTTGGTGGTTTCCACAGAGGGGGAGGAGGCCGCTACTGAGCCACACATGGGGCCTGGTGGGGGCATCCCCGCTGGTGCAAGTGGTGCAGTCCAGGGCCAGGGGCAGGAGGCAGCACAGGTCGCCGTGGAGGTGCCTGTGCATGTCACTGTCCCTGACACTGTGACTGCACCACCATGCACCAGCAGGGATGCCCCATCCCAGGCCCGTCCGCAGATAGCGGAGATGTCCATGTCATCTGACACTCCTCTACCTGCGGATGTGGGGACCCCTGGCCGTGTGGAGAGGGTCCTGATTGGTGTCGCGTTGCGCACGGCTGGCATTCGTGATGAGGTGCATGCTTCCCGGGAGGAGCATGCACATCATCACGAAGAGCACCGTGCGTACGTGAACCATTTGGGAGCCGCCATGGTCGGGGGTTTCCTACATGTGTGTGGCCTTCTGGCGACCCTCTCCTCCTCTGTGGAGGCTATGCGCCAGTCGTGCTCCATGCCGTCTTCCGGCCCAGATGCCACCAGGGCCCCCTGTGGACCTGCCCCGACCAACGCAGCCAGCTCGGTGGGGACCCCATTCCTGCCACAGTCGGGAGTCGAAGGTCCAGCAGGGGTGGACACACCAGCAACTGTCCCCCTGCAGATGGAGGATGTGCAGGCATCATCTGGCAGGGCACGTGCACGACGGCATCGGTGGATTCCATCAGCCTGGATGCCGTCGTGCTGGCAGAGGCAGTGGCGTCGGAGGCAGCAGCAGGCTCGACGTGGGAGGCATCATGGCTCGGGGCCATCAAGATCAGAGGGGCAGGCATCGGCCGGAGGGCAGGAGAACCCTGGGATGGCAGTGTCTTCCGTGTGGGAGCAGTTGGTCCAGCGGATAGGTGCGGAGCGGCAGCGGGCGGAAGAGGAGCGGCTCACCATGGTCAGGGCGGAGTTCTCCATGCGTCGGGCGTTGAGGCGGGCTGAGTGCCTCGAGGAAGCTCGCAGGGAGTTTGAGGTGGACACGGGGTTGTCCCTGCGAGACCTCGGGGCCAGGACAGAGTCCCGCCTCCGGGACATCGACATGGAGTTTGATGATGCCCTGGCCGGCAACATCACAGAGTGAGCCGCGGGTCTTGCCCGCTGCCATTGTATATAGTTCTTTAGTTAGTTAGTGTTAGGTTTCCTTTATTTTGTAAGTTTTTTTTGGACCGCTCGGACAATGGCCACTTTTCTGTATATATTTTTTTTTTTAGTTAGTAGTAGTAGGTTTCATTTATGGTGTTGGGCTCATGGACCCTGGGATATTGTTGTACATAGTTTGATGTTTGGAAAACATTTGTTGGATTTATATTTGTGTTCACCATGAGGCAATGGTTTTTCCTTATTTTTTCCCCCCATTATTTTGCTTTGGACTACATTAGTTTTTGGATTCCTTTGTTTTTTGATTTTTTCTATTAGTTCTCGGACATGGACCATTTGTTTTGTCATCCCCATTGTTGTGTGTTTTATTTCTTTACTTCATTTTCATCTTTAATACATATATTTATTACTTACATTTGTGGTATTTTCTCATTGGTTTCATGCATGTCATGATATGGGTTTTGACATTCACTTGCACCCATTGTGTATGTGTGTGTGAAGGACATGTGTACATTTACATACTTGCCATTGGGGTTGTATCATGTAATTGCATCTACTATGTGGGTGGATGCAATCCTTGTCTGGGTGTTTGTGCTGGGTATGCTGCCCATTACTGCCATGATTGCGTTTCCTCAGGACCTGGGGGCAGGGGGACATGAGTGGGGGCCTGCTGGGGGGTGGGGGTGCAAGGGGACATGAGTGGGGGCCTGCTGGGGCGTGGGGGTGCAAGGGGACATGAGTGGGACATGGTTGGGGGCCTGCTGGCAGGTGCCCCACAGTGCTGGGCGGTGGGGGTGCAGGGGGACATGAGTGGGGGCCTGCTGGGGGGTGGGGGTGCAAGGGGACATGAGTGGGACATGGTTGGGGGCCTGCTGGCAGGTGCCCCACAGTGCTGGGGGGTGGGGGTGCAGGGGGACATGAGTGGGGGCCTGCTGGGGGGTGGGGGTGCAAGGGGACATGAGTGGGACATGGTTGGGGGCCTGCTGGCAGGTGCCCCACAGTGCTGGGGGTGGGGGTGCAGGGGGACATGAGTGGGGGCCTGCTGGGGGGTGGGGGTGCAAGGGGACATGGTTGGGGGCCTGCTGGCAGGTGCCCCACAGTGCTGGGGGGTGGGCGTGCAGGGGGACATGAGTGGGGGCCTGCTGGGGGGTGGGGGTGCAAGGGGATATGAGTGGGGGCCTGCTGGGGGGTGGGGGTGCAAGGGGACATGAGTGGGGGCCTGCTGGGGGGTGGGGGTGCAAGGGGACATGGTTGGGGGCCTGCTGGCAGGTGCCCCACAGTGCTGGGGGGTGGGGGTGCAGGGGGACATGAGTGGGGGCCTGCTGGAGGGTGGGGGTGCAAGGGGACATGTGGCTTGGCTGGGGGGCATGCCCATGGTGGATGGGCTGCCTGCGGGACATGACCAGGGGTGCAGGGTAGTCCCCTGTGGTGTGGGCTGCCTGCAGAGGTCGTGGAGGGGGTAGAGGGAAGACCTGGGAGGACCCACACTGGCAATTCACCTCTTCAACTTCCCGCACACCCACGTAATACACTGCCCCATTCGCACAGGCCCAATCGCGTGTAGGATTTCTCGCGCACCCCTGTAATACACGTACCCAGGCCAATCGCGTGTAGAATTTCTCGCGCACCCCTGAAATCCACGTACCCAGCCCAATCGCGTGTAGATTTTCTCGCGCACCCCTGTAATAGACGTACCCAGGCCAATCGCGTGTAGCATTTCTCGCGCACCCCTGAAATCCACGTACCCAGACCAATCGCGTGTAGATTTTCTCGCGCACCCCTGTAATACACGTACCCAGGCCAATCGCGTGTAGAATTTCTCGCGCACCCCTGGAATCCACGTACTCCGCTCAATCGCGTATTTAACTTCCCGCGCGCCACTTTTTTGATGCGCTGGGACTCTACCGCCTGCCTTCGTGTGGCGGCCGTGTTTCAGCTTGTGCGTGTCTTTGGCTGTGCGTGGCTTTGCCCTATTCGATTCCATGAATACGTGTGGTTCGAGTGCGTGTGGGCGTTCCGTCTGCTTCCCTGCAGTACATCCCCAGTTACGCCCTTATTTTCGCGTGTTGTTCCCCATTCCGCGCGTTACGCCCCATGTCCCGCCCACTTTCTGGTGTGTGCGCTGAGGTTGTGCGCTTTCACTGTGCGCGTCGCGCACGCCTTTCGCGATGTTGCAGTGACTTGTGCGCCATGCACGGGTTTGGTGCACATCCCGCGGTGAACACGCGCAGGGACTTCCATGAATGTTTTTTTCCGCTTGCGCATGCTTGCGCATGCTTGCGCGAAGATTTTCGGGGCGCACGTTTGTTCCATGAATCGGCCCCTGAAATGTTTTCCTTGAATTTAAAAAGTTTTGTTACAATGTATTACTCCCCTTAACGTCCCTGCAAAAAAAGTGTCTTCCTTGAATTTCAAGGGTTTTGTTATTCCATACACAATTGACATTAATACTACAGGCAATTGGGCTAATGAAAAAATATCTATATGCATGCGTAGAAAATAAAATAAAAAAGAAATTTTGTAACCACCTTCCCCTGAAATAATTACTGTTCTTAAAAAGCTTTGTTTGCATATTTATTTTACTTTTAAAAGTGTTTACATTTATATGTACTGTTGATGAATGTAACATTATTAAATTGTTACAGTAAATTTATTCACACACTACACTCAATGTATCCTAAAATAAATGTTTAAAAGTCTACCACCCACATATATGTGTACATATGTTTATTTTGTTTTGTAAACAGTTTTATTGCCACGGCTACCAACGATGCATGCGTGGCTAAATTCAGCAACGACTAGGAGGGTTTTACCAACAGCTTCCACAGGGGATAACAGCAACTATAACAAACTACATAAGGATATATATTCAGAATGTGTTTTTATTGTCTATTTTTATAACTGATAAGTTGGCCCTAAAAAAGAACATTTGGGTAGATAAGGAAAAAAGAGGTATGAACTGGGAAGGGAAAAACACTAGGATTCATACATATAACAAAAGGTATTTATATTTAGTACATTTGATTGTGTTCTTTTGTCTAAGGAATAGGGTAAAAACCAATTGACACTTAAAAATATACCTATCATTGACAAGTGGCCATATGATCTAGATGAGCCTTGCCCAAAGCGTCTGACAGGTTTTGCACATCACGATAAAGTTAGAAATACCAGGTGCACTCACGATAGACTGTGGGTTGGGTGTTGGTGGAAAATAGATAGCAATTGTGTTGGAAATCTGTGGTGCTGATGATAAATACTGCTGTGCTGATCTTGCTCCATGTGCTTTGCCTTCCTACATGAATCATCCATTTCATCATAATGAACGCAGACAAGTTGTTGAATTCGAAGCCTTGCAACAGCTTGTGTGAAAGTCCACTCCACAAAACCTTACAACAAAAATTGTCCACAACCTCCTCAATCTTCTTTTTGTTGTGGCCATGGTCCTTTATGTGGGTATATTGCCAACTGGCAGAATTTCTCTTGAAGACACATTACTTCTTCCGTAGTGGTAAAACTGAAGCCACTATCACCACCTCCGTATCACTGCTGGTCATACTCATTTTCAGATACAGGACTGTGGAGCAAAAATAAATGCTGGAAAAATACAAAAAACAAAAAGAACTCTTCCACTTAATATCAAAATAATAAAACAATAACACACTAAAATAACAAAAAATGACAAAGTACAAGACAAAGGACAAAGGTATAGGAAGAAGAAAGGTAAAAAGGAATGGATAAATCAAGTCATTGCTTTTAAGGCTTATTAAGTTTGCCCACCATGAGACAAAAAGCAATGACAGAAAACACTAAAAAGATGCTTGGGAGAGGAATATAACTGTGGTTACGCGATATAAAGAAAAAATAATTTGTTTTCCGTATTCAGGGGTACGCCCAACTACAATGACATGTTAGCACCTAAATGATTGACCAATTACCTAAATCAACGAGAAGACGCGCCTGCAAATAGCTGTAGTCCCAACGAGGAAAGCCCCAATCACTTTGAAAGCTGCATTGACATAGCTGCACGACTTCACGCCTTTTTTTTAACGGGTAATCAGATCATGCAACAGTTTTGCTTTTCCACTATATCTTCAATGTGTTAATTGTTCTAATGTTATCCAAGTAGACAGTTTAAAGTACAATTAGTACCTGACAAGGGATAATCAGATTTTTACAAACAATCTAACTAACCCTCACCGGCTCCATAGCAGCCTGACAAGGGACCAGTCACCACTACATCCCTGGCTGTTTGTTCGCTAAGTGGGTGCCATGGAAAGAGAGAAGGGACTACATGTACTCCCTTCTCCCTTTCTTTTTAATAGCCGCCATGAAAATGGAGAAGAGAATATATGTATTCCCTTCTCCCGTTCCATGGTGGCTATCTTCTTTGTTTATTTTTTTTTTTTTACTGTTTTAAATGAAGTCTGTGATGTCACATAGAATGTTATGATGTGGATGAGAGAATGTGTGTGAGTGAGGGTGCCAATCCCAGGCAGTTAGAGATCCCATCCTCGTCACCAATGTAATGAAGTGACCTCTAGGCTTCTTTTACATTACTTTAGATTTATTCACATCTTCTTAAATTACAGTTACATCTAAGTTAAATAGAAAATAAACCACTGGCACCCATCACCCAGGCAGGGGATCTCTAACTGCCTGGGCTTGGAATCCTCACTTACACACATTCTCTCATCCACGTCCACAAATTCTACATGACATCACAGACTGCCACATACATTCACAAGCACTATACAACAAAAACACTACTGGTAGAGGCCTGCCACGAGTTCTGTGCCCCTACCAGCAAACTCTTAGCTTGTCGGACCGGCAAGGGTGCCAGTAAATTGCTACCAGATGTGTTGGGACCAATTACGGAGATACTATCAGAAGGAAAATGACACACTCATTCATCCCTGGTCATTAGAATGGAAGCTAACAACAAAACTAGCGTTTGTTTGTTAACTCAATATCAAGGATATACAAGTCTGGTACAGTCACACTGCCTTTGTACACATCATTGTGCTCCAATAGAAACACAAATGTGTTTTTCACTTTTCCAATATTCCAATATTTTCCAAAACAGCAGGAGGATCTAGCTTCCCTGTGCTAGCAGCAAAATGTTGGAACACACTCCCCTTGACAATCAGGTCTGAAGAATCATTCTGGCCTTTCAGAGCTATGGTGAAGTCCTGGCTCACCACTCAATAGAATGATACCTGTATGCATACCTATACAGCATTCTGTTAGCTACATTCTGCACTCTGCAACTTTGCCTGTACCACCAACTGGACCACTCTGTAACCTGGTCCTTATGCTGCCCACTGTTTTTGCCTTTATGCTTCTCTCATGTGCAACTTTTCTGTAACGATGTTGTTCCTCAAGACTAATGCACCCAGTTACCTGAGGGTTTGGTCGCGCTTTATAAATAAACAAACTAAACTAAACTATAAGCCATTGCCAAATGTTCTTATCTTTAGTGGCATCACCATTTACTAAAACAAACAAATAATCTGCAATGTCACACTTCACTCCGAGGGTGTTGACATTTTCTTTCAAATTGACAGGTAAATACACAACTTTGCCTCTCACGTCTTGCACTTATGATTTTTTAGGCAGGTTTGACATCTTTGTTTGCAATCTAACAAATATTTGGAAAGGATTAACAGTTTGCAATGCAATCACTGCACATATGGGCACTGTATATTTGAAAACACTAACATGCCACCAACCATAGACTTTGTCCTTCACCAGTGATATCAATAAAATAAACACCAGGGATATCTTTAAACTGCATTCAACCTTGTCACTTTCTTAATTAATTTGAAAATCACTTGACCAAACCTTACAGGAAGCCTGCTCAGCAGCACAAATAGGAAAAAGCAATCAAACAAAGATATGAAGATGTGCATGGGTATGCAAAATATGTGCCTTAACTCCATGAAAAAATCAGTGTGCCCGAAAAAGTTCACTAACAGCTGCCATTATTTCTGTATCAAGAAGCATTGGAGAAAGATATACATTAAAACAGTTCAGTGTATTTCCTATTGTATGCTATTGCAGATGGAAGCTTCCAATAAACCTTCCAGAAGTTTTTAAACCTCTAATTAGATTAATCACCTCATCCAGTTCCATTACGTCACTATAGAGGAACCCTATACAAAGGCTAATTTACATCAAAATTTACAAACCCATGACCTATAATGTGCGCACAGGTATCTACTGTAAAAAAGCATCACTGCTGCTGTTATTCTCATGGTTAGAAATGTTCAAATGTCTACCTGATGAGAAAAATATAAAATAACACAAATTATAACTTTAAAAGACAATGGCCCTCATTACGACCCTGGCGGAAAGTGACTGACCGGACCGCCACAGCGTAAATAGCGTTTCCGCCATTGCACGAAGGAGCAAAGTGCGGCCCATTCCGACCCATCGGGCACGAGCACCACGCCATGGCGGAAGTGCAAAGTCCGCGATGGCGGAAATGACCCCAAAACGGCCCACACCGCCGCCGTACGGCGCCCTAGGTGCAATACCGCCACCCCTCTTAGCGGTCACCGCAGTGTGCGCCTACCGGAAAGTACGGTGACCGGAAATATACGGAAACGGAAGCAAAAACATGGGCCCGGAACGGGAAACATCCCGCCGTACACCTATAAAACCACAAAAACCACACAACCACTAAAATCACTACCCTGAAACACACCCCAACCCGTCATCCACCCTAGCGAAACCAAGAAAAATGGGAAAAGTAGCGAAGAAAGCGTGCGACCGCAAGCGGCAGGTCCACTTCTCCCGTGAGGAACTCACCGTGCTAACAGAGACCCTCCAGGAGAATGCTGCCGTCGTCTTCTCCACGCAAATGACCAGGACGGCACTTGCAAACAAGAAGGCCATATGGGCTCTGGTGGCACAGCGGGTAAGTGCGGTGGGGACCGCACCGCGCACCCCACAGCAATGCCGCAAGCGATGGGACGACCTGCGGATACGCGTCCGCAGCATACTCTCTGCCAACCGCAACATTGCCACAGCCACCGGGGGAGGTCCTGAATCACCCATCAAGTTGACCCCCTGGGAAGAAATCTGTGCCTCCACCATCGGAATGGAGAGCATAGAGGGAGTCGGAGGGATGGAGAAAGGAGTGCAGACATCCGAAGATTCAGGTAGGTGGGCCAAATAAAACAATGCCAAATACACACAGTCCATCCATGTGAAGTACCATGCGTCCACATAGTGCAACAGAAACACATGTCCAGGAGAACGTCCACACACATCGGCCTGATAGCGCACGTTAAAACCCACAATAAATACATAAATAATTAAAAACCCCTAAAACACGCACTACACGTGCAGCAGGCACACCCTAACTGCAGGCTGCCAAACAACTGCACCCTCACTCCACACACAAATGAAAGCACCTCCAAGGCCCCGACCCAAATCACCCTCAGGTACCACCCCAATGCATGTGATACAATGCCATTCCAATTCCCACAGACCCATCAATAACCCTCGCCCTCCTTTACTCCACCACAGGGTCCGATCCAAACGACGAGCTACAGGACACCCCTACCAGCACACCTGCAAAGAGGGCCAAGACCAACGGCCAGAGACCCTCCACCTCAGCTGCACGCATCAAGACACGGCAGCAGCACAAATCAGGTGGCAGCACAGAGGAGGGAACATCAACAGGCACCCCAGCAGCCAGCATGCCCACACCACCACCACCACAGGTCCCCCCAATGGATGCCACAGAAGGCACTGCCTCTGGTGGCAGCAGCACCATAGGTGACACCCCATTGATGGCAGCATGCTCGGACACAGAAAACGGGGATGTCGAAGTCAGATCCATCCATGACCTGTCCCAATCCCCCTGTCTGTCCCATCCCGTACAACATGAGGATACCACGCAGGGGCACCCACAAGACGACGACTGGCCATCCCCCACAAGCCCTGTGGCAAGGCAACATGAGGACAACAGCCCCTCTGTGACACCCCCGCAAATGGCCATGGCCCAGCAGAGGCAACAGTCCCTCGACCAGTTAATCGTGCAACAGCAGCAACTGGCCACGCTCCTCAAGGACCATGCCGATGAATGTGGGGGCACTAAGGCAGACATAGAAACATCAACTGAGACACTTAGGGCAGAAATGGAGAGAGGTACAGAGACGCTAAGGGCACAAATGGAGAGTAGAACCGAGAGCCTGAGAGTCCAAATGGAGAGTAGCACCGAGAGCCTGAGAGTACAAATGGAGAGAAGCACCGAGAGCCTGAGGGGGGAACTGCATGCGACGTCCAAAGACGTATGTGCCGAACTTGCCGCAGTGCGCCGTGTGCTCACTGAGCTCTCGCAAACCCTTAGGGACATGCATGGACGTGAGCAGGCAGACACATCATCCGTTGCAAGTTCCGTCCAGGGCAGCCCCCAACGTAGATCTGGGAGGAACCTGCGCTCCACAGGCAGGGGTGCCCCTGATACCCGCAGAGGGGGCTTGCAATAGCGACAGCCCACTGACAATGAGCATCTTTGGACACTGGTGTTCGGGGGGGAGGTAGGAGGGTGGAGGGGGTGTGTTGGGCTCACTTGGGTGGCGGGTCGATAGGGTGTTCAACATGATATCACATATGCCATAAACAGTGCACGATCAACCAATGAGATGTGTGGACATTGATCTTTGTGTACTAGGCCATCATAGGCGTACAGTCCATATTGTGCATGTCCCAGACACACACAGTGCCACGAGTCCCGTGTCCATGTATCAGCCACCAGGCGTGAGTGCTAGAAGCATGCATCAATGAGATGCTGACGAATGTCACGGGCCTCCGGTGCCTCGCAGACTCCATGAGGTGCTGCCACATCCCCACCCTCATCATGACCATCATCAGGTGCTTGCAGTTCTGCGTCAGGGGGCATGGGCACATTTCTACGTACGCACATGTTGTGGAGCATGACACATGCCATCACCATCTTTGCAACCTTCACATGGCGGTACAGGAGTGCCCCGCCAGACCTGCTGAGGCAGCGGAAACGACCCTTCAGTAGGCCGAATGCCTGTTCAATGACTACACGGGTACGTGAGTGGGCATGGTTGTAGTCCTCCTCATGCTGGTCCCGTGGGTTCCGGACTG
Organism: Ambystoma mexicanum; assembly: GCF_040938575.1. NCBI lineage: Eukaryota > Metazoa > Chordata > Amphibia > Caudata > Ambystomatidae > Ambystoma > Ambystoma mexicanum. The sequence continues at coordinate 1,013,658,785 of NC_090928.1, forward strand.
GTGTGAGGAGCCATCTCTTCAGTGGATATCCAGCATCACCTGTATGTGGACGAGAAACGTATGATGTGGAATGCCATTGCTACGTACGCACACCCCCCCCCCTTCCTGCCAGGTCATTGCCAAATCACATACCCCACATAATCATGCATGTAATGAGACTCACCGAGTAGCCAGGATCTGTTCCCTGCGTGTCGCTCCATGTAGCGTGGTATTGTAGAGTTCCTCAAGACCATAGAATCATGGGTTGATCCAGGGAATCGGGCACAACAATGTGTAATGATCCTGTTGGAGTCACACACCATTTGTACATTCAGGGAATGAAATTGTTTTCGGTTGCGGTACTGGGCCTCCATGGCATGTGGGACGACCAATTCCACATGGGTGCAGTCGATGGCACCAATGCAACCCGGTATGCCGGCAAGTGCATGGAATCCCACTTTTGTGTTGGTGATTTCCTGCTCCGAGCGTGGTAGAGAGATGTAGTCGTCTGCGTGCTGCAGGAGGGCATCGAGCACTTGAAATAGTGTCCGTGAGAACAGTGGCTGAGAAATGCCATGCAACTGTCCGACTGTGTGCTGGTAGGTGCCTGTGGCCAGGAAGTGGAGTACAGACACCACCTTCAGTAGGGGTGGGATGGCGGTTGGGCTATCTATCATGCTGACAAGGTCAGCCTGTGTCATGTCCACAATGGCGGCTATGGTGTCCCGGTCCAGACGGTAGAGGGTGTGGATCTGCTCATCAGTGAGGTTGAACGGATGTGCTCGGAGGCGTGGGATTGCGGGCTGCCTGCGTGGTGGTAGTGGCTGTGCTGGCAGCCCTTGCTGGCCCTGCCTTGGCCTCCTCCTCCTCCTGCGTCTCCTCCGTGCGGCCGGTTGTAGTTGGTGTTCGTCTTCTTCTTGGAGTTGGAGTACTTGCAGTGCTATCAGGTCCCCCAGGGCCAACATCGCGAGTCCTGCCGGTAGCATTTCGGTGTGGTTGTGGGAGGAGACTGGCTGTGCAATTTATGTGTTTTCAGGCTGTATGGCCTCCACCTGTGGTGATTCATTCCACCTGTGCAAACTGCTCTCCCCTTTGCCCGAGCACGTCCCGCGCACAACGCTGCAATTCGGGGAATGGCATCTTGCTATTGCAATCATGTATTTGTACCCGATGGCCGTGTAAAATTGGTTGATTTGTTCATTCTGCTGTGGTCCCATTGTTTCACATACTATCTGTGCAGTCGCGAACAGACTTGTGAAGGGTCAGTGGAACGTAGTACTCGAGTAACGGTGGGCCCTCATGCATCACTGTACCGAGTTGCAACGACGGGCGGGGCGTCCCATTTGTGGGTGAAGGCAGTTGCCATTTTCACGCACAGCCGCACTCGATGGAATAATTAGTGATTTCAAACGGCCACAGATGCCTCTTCGACGTGATGTTGCAAATGAGGAATTCGAAGGGCGGCGCTTTCGGTTTTCAGCTAGCGGCGAGGAAATGCCCACAGGTCTGACTGCAAATATAACGTACTATTGTTCAATGTCCTTGAGACAGGGGCCATGGCGAGGATGCAATGATTGATATGAATAGTTTGGGATGCGCAATTGCGACGTGGGCGATGAGGCCGGACGTTCCCAAATACATGTTACTTCACTACACTGGAATTCCGGGCTGGGGCACTGTGGATTTTGCAGGCTGCATAACGCACAGACTCAATGGATATTTCTAATGTATGTGAGTAAATATTCAGGCGTTTTAATCCCGGGATGAGGGAATGATGAATGGATGCATGGGCAGGTGATTTGATACAGAGTTTGCCATGTACAGGGCTTCTTGGGATCTATCCGCCTCCCCTACGCTATGTGATGCAGGGCTGCCATAGTGGGACCATCGTCTATCTGGCCTTGTTGAGCCCTCCCTGTCTCGACGCGCCCTCAGACACTTGTGTCCATGCACGTTAACATTCCCATCTGATGGATTCTGTTTTGACAGACGCATGCACAGGTACACTCGTTTGTGATGGTGTTTGCACCTCGATATAGATGGTTATGAGTCGCAAGTGGTTTTGGGGTGGTGATGATCCTTTGGAGTGGGCTAGCATGCATATGGCTGTGGATTTAGTGTGATCATTGAAGTGAGTTGTTCGAATGTAGTTCTGATGGCCATTCTGTTCTTTTTCTTTTCTTTTGGTTGACAGGTATCTCCTCCCCTTTTGCCACTGCCATCTGTATGCCACTCCTGCAGATGGGTTTTACTCCCGACACCTGCTGCTTCGTGTTAATCAGTGGAGCAGCATTACGATCTTATGGGACGATCGCCAATGGGCCACATGCCCTTACGCAGTACTGGTGGCTCGGAGCAACATTTCGGCCTTTCAGCTGGACTAGTGCCTCCCCATTGGGACGGCCCTGCGGTTCTGTGCGCTTCCATGTTGCCTTTTCGTACGTGAATGTGGCTCTGTGTACCATGAGGGAACAGGGCGTCACACAAGTAGTGGCTGGTCATTTCTTGCGGATGCAGCCCACAATGGTGAAAAGTGTTTTGGAGTTCATGGCCTGATGGCTGTATGGGCTTGGTGATTTTGATGTGCATTAAATTTCTATTCTGATTTGGGCCGTGTAGCGTTTTTCTTTGCAAGTGATGTGGCATATGCCTATTTGGGGGGCGATGTATTGTCAGGAGATCTGCATTGGGTTCCAGCTTCGGAGTTTAGTTGCGTGGTACTGTACTGGGCGCGTTTGCCTACGAAGCCCGTGAGGTCAGGGATGGGGGCTGCCAATATGACAGTTTGAATGTTGTCATGCTCAGGGGCGGGGGATTGGGTTTTGTGTAACAGATGCCGGTCAGCCAGGTGGACTGGTGGAATGATGTGATTCTCGGAATATTGCTGGTCACAGGTGCCTGTGTTTGCGTGCGTTTCTTGGTGGGGGACTGTGGTCATGTCCATTGGGATGGCTTCTGTATTCGTGCCATCTGTGCCCTGCAGCTCCCATTGGCCCCTGTTGTGTTTCTTTTGTTCGTTGGCATGCATGGGTGACTTGTACATTTCACTGGTTGCATTGTGACTTCATTGCACCTACGGGGAGTTGTACTTTGTGGGCAGGGAGCGGTGTACAGGCACTCAGTGGGGCCGTTTACGGTTGATTCGCGATGCCGTACTTCTCACCATGGCGGAATGGTACATTCCGCCATGCTTGATGGCGTTAGGTACATGTCCGCTAGGGTCGGAATTGGCGTACCCTTGCGCCATGGTGGTGTTTGCGGTTTGGCATGGCGCGCGCGCGCGTGCTTGGTGCAGTTAGCGTTGGCGTTCACTACGGTGTCGCTAATGGCTTCGTACTTTGCGGTGACGGGTCATAGTCGCACCGAGCGCTATTCGATGGCGGTATTGCATTTCCGCCATCGTTTTCCGAATTCCGCCAGGGTCGTAATGAGGGCCAATGCCACAAAAATTAAAGCCTCCTCTCTGAACCTCTTGGTTGGACTTGTAACTATGGGCCCGTGGGCATTAGCTAACACAATATCGCCCACCTGGCTCAGAGCTTATTGTTAAATAATAATTTTCTGCAACACATATGTGCAATATATTATTAAACACAACAATTTAGAGCCTAACGGGCTCGTAGATGAATATAATAAAATCATGAACACTAGTCTTGACACCATTGCACCGCTAAAATTGAGACACAGAAAGCCCAAAAGTCACCTCAACTCTTGGTTTACACCACACCTGAAAAACCTCAGACATGAAAAGAGGAAATGCAAAGCTTCATGGAGGTTACAACCTTCCACTGAAAATAAAATAAATCTAACATATCTTCCCAATACAAAAAAGACATACTTCTAGCAAAACAAGAAACCTAGAATATCAGAATCTCACAAGCCAGATCCAGTATGAAAGAACTATTTGTAATTCTTGAAGAGCTTGAATCCCCTATTCCGGTACAAGACAACTGTATTAAAGATAAAACCTGGTGTTCTAATATTCAGGATGCATTATCCAACAAAGTCTCCACCCTTCAAGACAAAATTGCGAGAAAAAAAGCATCATTAACTACCACAAACCCTGCACAGACCGACAACTCCATGCCTCCTCCCAAAGCTTCAAACCGCTTTAACTTTTCCAAAACCTCAATTATTGAGGTTGAAAAAGTCATACTCTCCATTAAACACTCTAACTGTCAAGGTGCTCTATGCCCTGCCCAACTTATCAAGTATACAAAATGTGATCTAGCGCCCTTCATCTCCAAACTTATCAATGCTTCCTTCTGGCACCATCCCCAGTAACCTCAAGGAGTCCTGGGTACGCCCCCTCCTTAAAACAGACTCTAGACCCAGCTATACCAACCAACTACAGGCCAATTACCACTGTGCCTTTCCTCCTTAAAATTTTAGATAAGGTGGCATTCCTCCAGATACAGAAGTATCTGAAAGTCAACCATCTCCTAGGAATCCGCCAATCAGGTTTCCGGCCTCAACATGGTACGGAAACAGCACTCATTGATGTTAAAGCACAGTTCTCCATGGAGGCCATAGTATGGATACACTCTTTCCTCAGTGATGGGATGATGAGAGTCTTTTCTCCATCAGCCGTTGCTGACCCCATTCCTATCACCTGTGGAGTGCCCCAGGGCTCATGTGTCTCTCTGACACTGTATAACATATTCACCAAACCCCTTTTCGATGATCCGGACCATCTTGGTATCACCTACACTAATTATGCAGATGATACTCAGATTCTCCTACCACTTTCAGGTAATCATGACAAGGATTCGTACTTGGTGAATAGAGTTTACATCATCATTCAGGCATGGGTGGCCACGCATGGCCTATGCCTGCATGATGATAAAACCAAGCTCATTATCCTGGGCTCCACCTCCAGCCTCAAAAGACTCAGCCTAGGTTACTCGTCCTTCAACATTGACGGAAACGTTGCCAAAGAGGGCCCAACAAGGTTTTTACCGCGACTCCACACTTACATTTACCAAACAAGTAAACTCCATGGCTTCTGCCACTGCATATACATGCAAACAGTGTCCAGTTAAAGTTTCAAAAACAAAAGGATCGAATGCAAAAGGTGAGAGGAGGACATTCGGCTGAAAACCAAAGGATTGTAAAAAAATGTAAAATGTCTTTTTTTTTTTGCTCTAGTTTAGCCCAATAAAAAATGTTGATACTTTTTTGTGGTCAAATTGACTCGACCCTTTTGTCATTCAATCCTTTTGATTCGGTACTATGACCTATAACCCATGCAAACTTATCAGAGCGGGTAAACCCTTCCTCTTTATAAAGAGACGCATCATTCTGGCCAGAGCTTTAATCCTGTCCAAACTTGATTATTTTAACTCCCTCTACATTGGCGCCAACAAATATATCATCAAGAAAATACAAACACTTCAGAACAATGCCCTTAGAGCTGCCTTAAACATTCCTACAAAAGAACACATCTCAGCATTGAGAAGACAATATAACTGGTTATCAACCAGCGATAAAATTCAGTTGAAAATGGCCTCTCTCACACACAAATGTTTAAATAATGCTGCACCTCAATACCTTACCAAGAGATTCAACAGAAAATCCTTGTGTAGGCCTATTAGAACACCTAACACTGATTGCCTATCCGTGCCTAGATTCAAAACTTCCAAAGTCGGTGGCAGTAGCTTCTCAGTTAAGGCAGCACTGCTTTGGAACTCCCTCCCCCATCCTTTACGAGCTGACAAAACTTATATCAAATTTAGGCAAAACCTCTCTAAATGGCTTAAAGATTCCGACCATTAGCTGTCTCCATAACAGCGATTACTGCAACCTCAACTAGAAAACTTTCCTATCACCTGTCTTGTTAGCTAGTTATAGACCATTTTGTAAATATAGCATGCATATCCTGTATACATGCCCATTGTATTGTATTATATTGTACTATATTATTTTAACTTTTGCCTGTACAGTTCCTTTTTGTATAGTTATGCAACTTTATCTCTTATGTATCTATGCACTGCCTGTAACTGTATACATTGTACCTTTTACCCGCCAGTAACCTAAGCTTAAAGTCTTCTTGTACCTTTGCGCCCTGATACCCCCAGATCTGGCACGCATTATAAATAAAACAAACAAACAAACAAACAAACAAACAAACAAACAAGCAAACAAACAAACAGTAATTCCACAAACCCGTGTGTAAATTAATTTCTTTACATGTGTTTCTTTAACTTTTTTACTGAAAAGTAATATGCATAAAGAAAATAGTTACAAATATAGATGTACTTAAATCTGAAAATAGAAAACTGTAAGAGAGTAAACAATACTTTATCAAGAAGCAAGCTCTAAATAACACAACAAATGCATTCTCACAGAGCTTCCACTGCAAATAAAGCTGTAAATATTTACTCAAACTTACTATCTGCTTATACAAAAGATCCACAGATGTTTACATCAACAACACAGTAAGCATAGGCACAGTGTTACTTCTGCAAACATGCCTACATTATTAAGAAATTCAAAATGTGTATAACCAGACATATAAATAACATTACATCTAACGCCATAAGTGTTTCATTTTTGTACACATAGGGCCTCATTACACGGATGGCGGTGAACCATGGCGCTATTAGCGCCATGGTTCATGGCGGTAAAATACCGGCACCGCCTTGGTGGAAAGGGGAATTACCGCCCTATTCCAAGGTTGGCGGGGCGGTAATTCCCCCTTCCACCATTGCCCTTCCCCATTCCCATTTTTGCCCCATAGGGCTCTATGGGAATGGGGAAGGCGCTAATTACGGTACCGCAAATTGCGGTACCGTAATTAGCTCCCTGGTCCCTTTGCGGGTTGGTTTTTAACGCCTGCAAAAAGCAGGCGTTAAATTCCCCAACCCGCAAAGGGACCTCGTAGTAAGGCGGTAAGGATTTACTGGTACCGGTAAAATACCGGTACCGGTAAACCCTTACCACCATCCGTGTAATGAGGCCCATAATCTTTTTTTTAATAAAGAAAATGGGAACAAATTGGCACTTAAAAAGAATACTATGGGCCTCATTACAACAACCCTGGCGTTAGGGGGTTAATGGGCTGGTAGAGCTGCTGGCCCCGTTAACCCCCTACCGCCTCATTACGAGATTTCCTCGCGGTACCCGCTAAAGACGCCTGGTCAAACCAGGCGTCCTTAGTGGGTCCCGCGAGCAGACCAGGAATCAAACAACTGGCCTGTCATTAACAGCCCGTTGTTTGCATCATCCCCATTCCCATTGAGCCCTATGGGGGCTCAAATGGGAAGGGGGATACACCGGGTCTGGGTTCCCTGAATGGGGAAATACTGGGCCCTCCAAGGTCGGAATGGCCCGGTATTTCCCCATTCAGGGAACCCGGTCCTGGTACCCGGCATGGTGGTAGCCATGCCGTAAATAGCAGCATGGCTACCTCCATGGTCTTAATGAGGCCAATGTATGACAATTGATGTGGTATTCTGGTAAACCTATCCCAATGCTTAGTTGCACAAGCTCCCACAGAAACCCATTCATGTCATTGTTTACAGATAACCCTCATAATTTAGACATTAGCAGCTGGTAAAACTAATACAAGTGGAGTTGACAGAGCTGCCAAAGTTGAGGAGTCAATAATTGTTGGTGGCGTGTTTGAAGACTCTGGCATTCCTAGCAGCACCTTTAATAGGTGGAGGTTGATTCTGCACCACCAAAGCTCACAGCCACATTGAAAATATAAGACCACATATAAGTCAAAAAAGGCTGTAGCTCAGTATGAGCCTGACCATCTACTGCAATTTCCAATACGCATCATACACATCATCCCACGAGACTCGCACCAGATGATTTATCGTGATTGATGTTCCCAAGATGTCTGATGGAAAATTAGAAAGGGATGTCTTACTGATTCCTTTGTGAGAAACCTGAAGGTGCCTCACCCACTAGTCCCAGGAGAGCTTGCATCCAGGTTGCCAGGACATGGCCATCGCTATTGTATCCAGTTCCTAGGGGTCGATCATCTGGATGGGGGTCTTTGGGGAATGGAGGTGGGACACCAACAGGTGAGATGTGGTACCCTCTTTCTTATAACACCTTTTCCCCATCCTACCCCGTCCAAAACAAACACTTTCTTAGACCGTGAAAGACAACGGGCTAACACCAGAAATGTTTACCTAACATGTCCAAAAAGAAGGGTCAGGCAGAGTCAGGCAATTGACAATATACACACACCTGACAGCCCTTTCCCTCCCCCACAGAGACAAACTGCGGAGCACAAGAGCACACATTTAGCAAGGCAACACGCATGAAGAAGCAGCTATTCCAGGATGGCAGTTTAAAAGGAGGAGAAGGGCGGTGAGAATGGGAAAGGACAACAAGGAGGGAAGTGCCCCTACCCTTTTTGACCCAGACCCGCAAAGCCTCAGTGGAAAGAATAATAAGACTGGGAACTACAGCTGTCGTGTGGTGTAACAGATGTCAATGGTGCACGGGGCACTCCTACACTGATACCCAAATCAAGAAAAGGCGCTTGCTACCATGGTACTGTCCTTGACTCCAGAGACAAGAAATGCCAAGTGGTTCAGTGCAGCCGGTGAGTCGGAGGGAGAACCAATAGTATACCGAACTGTGTTGAGCGAAGGATGCAAGCGGCAACTTGATATGAATTGAAAGAAATTATGAACAAAGAACTTGAGCGTTACTGAACTTTTAAAGCACAGGGAAAGACCAGATCCAGAGGGGTCAGGTGCCACGTGGGTTCTCATTCGAAAGACTCTGGCTGGTCCCCCTTGCATCTTTTTGAAACTAACGATACCAGAAGGCCTTGGAGAGCTTGACATAAGAGGTCAAAGTGGTCATGCAAGGGTCAAGTGAAAAACCCTGGTACAGTTGAAAGTCTTTGACCTGTAGCCAAGGGGAACGCTAAGATATGTGAATCCCCCATTTGTGTTAAATCAAAGTAAACTGTGTATCCAAATGTGAACCCGGCTGAGGGATGCCTGCAAGTTGGGGTGAAGCATAATAACCCAGTGAATATTGTGTTGACAAGAGTGAACCCAGCTGAGGGATTACCACAGTGAAAGGTTGTTTAAAAAGACATTGAGCCTCATGAAAACGTAAGGTGAGGATATTGTGAGTAAAAGGCCATAGTGAACCCGACGGAGGGAGGCTAAGATTCAAGAAGGATTGGAGCCTGGTTGAGGGGGATCCAGGGGTGAAGAGTCATCACCCATCGTAAAAGATTATGGAAAGGACGTTTTGTTTTGTTATTTTTGACACATCAGACCCTCGGAGGCAAGAGATTTTATAGGAAAGAGACTTGGCCACTGAAGGTCCTGATATCACTGAAAAGAACTGTAACCTTGTGCTGGGAAAGCCCAGTTGTGTATTGTGCTTAGAAGTCCCGCCTTGTCCAGTGCTAAAAACGTGAGGAAGGAACACCCCAGCTATAAAACCCTGACTTATAATTTTGTGAACACTTCTTTCTTTTCTGGTGAACATTATCCCACACTATTTTTGTAACTTAGCGGTAAGGATTCACAATAGTTGTTTTTTAGTATAAGCCCTTTTCATTTGACACAATGCCATTCAGACTGCCATATTATTTGATGGTCGTAGCTTGCTCCCATCTTAGATTTAGGTTTAGATTAGATGTTTTTTCTCACCCATTCATTCAGTTTAATAAACACCCTTGAACTATGATCTCGTGTCTGTCTTTACTGTTGACACAATGAGTTCCTTACACCTTGCACAGTGTTAGACATGTTCAAATGTCCAACGGCGAGCAAAACATAAAATAACATAAATTACAACTCTTAAAAATCAATGCCACAAAAAATGAAGCCACCTCTCTGAATCTCTCTAGCATTTATTATACTTCTTGATATAGAGTGTTCCAGTATTGCCAGTGTTTGAAGTCTCTGGCTGTTGCTAGCAGCACCTTTAATGGTTGGAGGTTGATTATGCACAACCACCACTTAAAGCTACAGTGAATATATAAGACCACACATAAACCAAAAAAGGCTGCAGCCTAGTATGGGCCAAACAATCTTGTGCAATTACCAATACACATCATCCCAGAAGACTTGCACCAGATGATTTGTCATGATTGAAAGTTTCAAAGCTTTATCAGAAGTGCCACACCTTAGTGTTTTCTTACACAATATTAGACAAGTTCAAATGTCCATTAATGAGGAAAACATAAAATAACAAAAATTACAACTCTAAAAAGACAATGCCACAAAAAATTAAGCCTCCTCTCTGATCCTCTCTAGAATTTCTAATGACTCTTCAACTAGACTGTTCCACTGCTGCAGGTGTTTCAAGACTCTGGCTGTTGCAGGCAGCACCTTAATTGGGAGGAGGTTGAGTGTGCACAAACACCACTCACACATACAGTAAAGATATCACTCCACATATAAGACAAAAAAGGCTGCAAGCCAGTATGGGCCCGACCATCATGTGCAATTTCCAATATGCATCATCCAAGGAGATTTACACTAGATGATTTAACATAATTGATGTTCCCAAGCTTTCTGATGGAACATTAGAATGGCAACGTCTTAGAGTTTTCTTGCACAATGTTAGACGTATTCAAATATCCAACTGGTGAGGAAAATATAAAATAACAAAAATGAAAACTCTAAAATGATAATGCCACAAAAAAGGAAGACGCCTCTCTGAACCTCTCTAGAATTTCTAATAACTCTTCAAATAGAGTGTTCCAATACTGCAGGTGTTTGAAAACTTTGGCTATTGTTAGAAACACCTTTAAGGGATGGAGGTTTATTTATTTATTTATTTGTTTGTTTGTTTTATTGATTTATTTTTACATTTGTAAAGCGCCTACACCCTGAGGCACCAGGGCACTGTTGAGGACCAGTTACATGCTACAAAAAGCTTCATCAGAGGAGTGAAAATATACCTCTGACATATCCAACATGGTACAACCACAACCTGCACAGCCACCGCTCACAGTTAGAGTGAATGTATAAGACCACATACAAGCCAAAAAAAGCTACTGCTCAGTATGGTCCAGACCATCTCATGCAATTTCCATTACACATCATCCACATCATCCAAGGAAACTTGCACCAAATGATTTATCATGATTGATGTTCCCAGCCTTCGCAATGGAACATTAGAAGGGGGATGTCTTACTGTTTCCTTGCACAATGTTAGACATTTTAAAATGTCCAACTGGTGAGCAAACCATAAAATAACAAAAATGATAACTCTAAAAAACAATGCCATAAAAAATGAAGCCTCCTCTCTGAACCTCTTTAGAATTTCAAATAACTCTTCCAATAGATTGTTACAGTGCTGTCGCTGTTTGAAGACTCTGGCTGTTGCTAGCAGAAAATGTAATGGGTGTATGTTGATTATGCACAACCACTGCTCACAGCTACAGTGAAGATATAAAATCACACAAACAAGGCTGGAGCCCAGCATGGGTCAGACCATCTTGTGCAATTTTCAATACGCATCATCCACATCATCCCAGGAGACTTGCACCAGATAATTTAGCAAGATTGAGGTTCCCAAGCTTTCTGAGGGAACATTAGAAGGACCACATATTAGTGTTTTCTTGCACAATGTTAGACATGTTCAAGTGTCCAACTCGTGAGGAAAACATAAAATAAAAAAATGACAACTAAAAAGACAATACCACAAAAAATGAAGCCTTCTCTCTGAACCTCTCTCGCATTTACAATGACTCTTCTAATAGAGTGTAACAGTGTTGGGGGTGTTTGAATACTCTGGCTGTTGCTGGAAGCACCTTTAAAGGGTGGAGGTTGATTCTGCACAACAACTACTCACAACTACAGTTAAGATATAAGACCACATATAAGCCACAAATGCTGCAGCCCGAGTAAAATCATTATTGAGGTATTAACTTGTCCCAATCCTTACTTACACCACCTCCCACAGCTATCCATTGGTGGCATAGATCACAGATAACTCTCATAACTTAGGCATTGTCAGACAGTACAACTGGAACATGTGAAGTTGGCACTGCTGCAAAGGCGAGGGTTCATTAACTGTCGGTGGCGTTGCACTGGTGGAATCACTTACTGGACGTGGTGCCAATTTCCATGCACATAACATATCAGCCCCAAGCAATTTTATTGTGGGGTACACATAGAATTTCTAATATGCATCATCCACATTATCCCAGGAGACTTGCACTACATGATTTATCATGATTCATGTTCCCAATATTTGTGACAAAGCATTGCAAGAGCCACATCTTACTGTTTTCTTGCACATGACTCGGGAGGATAGCTCAGAGGCAATGTGCTCACCTTGGAAGCAAGACAGCATGGAGCACCACAGGTTCGATCCCCAGGTCTGCGCTTAGAAACCTCTGGGTATTAAGCGTGTTATAAATAACCTATCATATCATATCATATATCATATCACAATGTGCACTGAACATCCTGCGCCTCCCTTTTAAAGCATGGCCTATAATGTGCGCACAGGAATCTACTGTAAAAATGCATCACTACTGCTGCTGTTCTCCAACCAAATAAAAACACTATTACTTCTCCAGCATAATGAGAGACAGTCCTAATATCAATAACTCAGAGTCAATCAGGCATTCCTGCCTCGGGTAAAGCCCCACAGCCTCCATTAAAACCATCACGTTGGTCAGACCTGTAACTATGATCATGCTAAATATTCAACTAAACTCCATGGAAGAACCAGTGTGGACAGTAGACTGCCATTTACAGCTGCCACAATTTCTGTATCAAGTAGCAGTAGAGTAACAATAACATTAACATAAGCAGTGTGTTTCCTATTTTAAAATGTTGCACATGGAAACTTCCAATAAACCATCCCAATATTTTACAACCTCTAAATTGTGTACTAAACCTAGATTGCTAAGCACATACTGCACCTGCATTTATTAGGTGAACCAGAAAATCAATTCCATTTATAGTTCACATATTAGCAGTTTGCAAATTGAATGCCATTCCTATATTATTCTTTATGAATATATATTTAAAAACAAAACCAATTATACATATTGTTCATGCAATTAAGCACTAGGTTTCACAAAACAATAAACAAATTAAGGCAATGCATTTTCTCTTATAGATAAACACCAAGTAACACACTTCAGTAAACCAAATTTTTTAAAACACATCATTTTTCAAATCACACAACACCAGCAACAACAAACAAAAAATCTTTTTAAAACAAACACATTTCTATATCACCCTAAAACGCACATAAACACACACCATAAGAGTTTATAAAATCATTGCAGATAAAATCACATTTTTGCTGCTCTGTGATCATTCTTTTATTTTGAGTGCAGGAAGTATACTTCATGATTCTATATCATGCACCTTACTGACATTCATTTCCTTTCCTAATAAACAAAATTCAACAAATATTCCCACACATTCTCTACATATGCAGCAGGACCACTTCATTGTTAACAAGAGAGTAAAAAACAAACAAATACACAAAGCATCATTATCAACATGTTATCAAATCCAACTTTCAACAAAACAATTATGAACAACTGATTAATGGCAATCATATTTTATCACAGGTAACATGAACTGCACTTTGTGAGTTCTGCAGTCAAAATGAGAAAGGTAGACAAAATGGGGAGTTTCATACTTTACCAAATCAAAACCAGAAGAAGCACTATTTTCTAAGAAAACGAATATAATGGCTGACACATATTCACTGCAACCCATCACACAGAAGTACACATTTACAACATTAAAACCAGCCAATTAGAAACACTGAAACACATACAAAACCCTGCCCAGCATCACTAGTAGCCGTGAATATTCAACGCGGCTACAAAGTTTACTTGTTACCACGCCATACTTACATTTTCTACAAACTAAAAACCAAACTAAGCCAACCTGCAAAACTTCAAATAAGACAAAACAACACCTAAGCACACATAATAACACACAGAGATAAATTTTGGTGCTATATAATCCCCATAACAATATGATGATTGCACAGAAAATTGATGTTTATATATGCGTATATAAATACACTGCACCTATGGACACAACCAATAAAAAGAAGAAAAGCATTGATGCGCCTATGCAATTGCTTTTTATACAAGTGGTTATAGAAAAACCCATACATGAGTGTTTACTGATGCCCGCATCTTTTCACAAAAACTATGAATTACGTTTTATTTCCACTCCCCCAAACTCCAAACAAGTGTCCGTAACATACCAGCCCCCTTCCACTCCCCATGGTCCTCCTCCACTCCCCTGGTTTCTCCCAATCCCCCAAAACACGTGCTGCATCTATGATGCTACTCCACCCAAAATGTCGGATAACTTCGGCTACCACATGTCCATAAACACACAACATTCATTTGCCCATATATTGCAGCGGCTTCACAGGGTACCATGTGTACCCGTGGGTAGCAACGCTGCGCACTGGATGGATACTGAATAGCCGCTGATTATTAAAACAGTACCATCAACCAATTGCAAACTCCAAAACATGCACATAATAAATAGCATTCTCATGCAAACAACTGGAAATTGAAACTGGGAATCATTTTCCTGGAAACAGAGTAACACTACAGATAACGACTGTTTTCAGAATTATGTGGCTGATCAGCGACATTTGGCTGTTTTGGATACTGGCTTTTTGTGAGAAACTAAATATTAACATGGACCTTGGTTTGAGAGATTTTACAATTAAATAGTTTTGATTGCGGGGAATGCGTTGTTTCCAGGTATTTCCAAAATTCAATCTGAGAAGTACCGGCCAGCCAGAAGTAATACTAATTCATTGTGGAAGCAATGATTTAAGGAAAGTATGAGGTGTGTCCCTTACTTTAATGATGAAACAAGACATGAGGAAACTTGACTCAGATGCAAAAATGGAGATCGACCACCAGATTTAATTGTAAAATTGAGAAATCACAGAGAAATGTTAATAAAGCAGTTTCAGCATTCATGACAGACCGCAATCAATTATAGATTTCTAACAGCAACATACAGTTCTACATGGCCAATTTCTATAGACATGATAGAGTACACCTAACCAATGAAGGAAATGCAGTGTTCCTTCATAGCATCAAAAAGTACTTCAGATTTGCTAAAATACTACATTCAAAGTACCCCGAAACAGTCCTTTTAAGGACTATTTATCATATATAAAAACACAAATACAACAAAATAAGCAAAAATATTTAGTTCATTGACTTTTATCATTACTGCGGTTACAAAACATTAGTTAAAGGGGAGCTCACTTAAGGTTTTATACTACAATAGAACTTAAAAGCTCGATGCAGTATAACACTACTCCAGAGATAGGAAATGGGAAGGAAAAAACACTAGGATTCATACATCTAACAAAAGGTTAAAAAAAGAGTTTTTGTATTACACGGCCTGCGATAGCACCCGTGTAGTTATGGTTAAGTTACTCAACTCATAGGAAGAACACTTTTTCAGTGGCTTATAACTTTGCTCCCCCTGGACAAATCCTTACCAAACTTTGCATAGTATATGGCAAGGTTTTTTTGGCAGGTTTGTTGAGGTTAAGTCAAGGTGGGGGCACAGTTATAGGGGGTACCCAAAAATGTGTTTTTTTCATAGATGCAAAAATTGGCTCATGCCTATAGCCCAAACCGCTGGATGGACTCACCAAATGTGCGGCAGCAGTGGCGGCTTAGTCCCAAAAGCGTGCTTTTGTAAATTTGGTGTAAATCCGTCCTGTCGTTTTTTTTTAAAATGACCAAAAAGTAGGTAAAAATAATTAGTTATATCTGGGTTCAGTCCGTGGACTAACTTCTGTGTTCGGTCTGCGGACGGTCATTCTATTGGCCTAGAGTGTGACGTGATGTCCGCAGACATCGGACGCGCCCCCCAATTGGATGGTGAAAAGCGTGAAGTGCGTCAGAATTTTGGAAATGCCCACCATGTTGGATTCGTGGACATCCACCAGTGTCCGCGGAAATCGGGGTAAAAACATATAAAAGAACACAACATTGCACTTGTCAAACTTATCAAACAATCTCTGGGCAGGTGAGGGGTGATGGAGGATGGGATGTGATATGGCCATAAGAAGCAAAAAAACAGGTGTTTTTCATCCCCAAAGTCCATGAACAGTCCAGATGTTCAGGGACAGTCCTGCGATGTTCGCGAACACTTCAGATGTTCGGGGACATCTATGCATAGTTCTGCATTACAGGGTTGGTGAAAAGCAGTTCTTGGATGGTTTATAACTTTGGCGGCATTCAATAAAACTGCATGAAATTTTGGAATTTTATTCTAGACTTGATTCTGAATCATTCTGAAAGGTGAGCTGTTTTGTCAAGAGGGAACACATTTAGAGGGGGGTCCCACAATATTAAAAAGGCTTATAAATGTGGTGTCATATGACAAATCTGCACACAAGTTTGCAAAACAATTTTAGATCTAGATATAAATGTTCTTTTAAAGTTTGGTAGTATTTTCTCATGAGGGGGCTAAATTGGAGGGGGGTCTCAACATTTTCATATGGCTTATAACTTTGTTGCTGTTTGATGAATATGGACAAAAGTATTCCGAAAAATTATAGTACCAACCTTCAATGTTTGTGAAAGAACTGAACGTATTTTGTCAAGTGAGGGATGCGTCATATGACTTTTGTAGTAAATACATTTTGACACTTTTGAAAAAATAAAACATGGGTGAATTTCAGGCAAACGTGTAAGGAGCATTGGCAAGGACCTTAAAGCATAGTTTTGCAAATATGCCAGTTTTTTTATTTTTTGACAATTGTCATAATGTAGGTACAAAAAATTGTGATGTAACTTTGGTGACTGAGGTATAGCCTGTGGCCATGGTCAATGGCCAGATTGTCTGGCCATGACCTCAAGGGACGAAAAATGGTGTTGAAGTGGCAATGTCCACCTGGGACCGGCTATGTGGTAAAGTTCATCGAAAGTGGGATAGGTTTGAAAAGGTGAAAGGGAAAAAATGTGCTTGTGGTAATATGGTCATAGGGATCTGTCTTTGCCTTCTGCAGGCTCTATGAAATGGGAAGAGGGGCTCTGTACGGAGCCCAGCCTTCCTTTTTCATGGTGGCCATCTTGGAAAACCATTTTCCTTCATACAGCAGGATGCCACAGTCGTTCCGTTGTAGGAACAAAAATCTATTTTATAGCATCCTGGGTTCCCGCTTTGGGAACCAGAAGTGCTAATGGCCTTTATCCCCCATTGCAGGGGCTGCATTGGAGGATAATGTTCCGGAGCCCTCATTATTATTATTTTTTTTTTATAATGCATCGAGCCCGCAGGCATCATGGTGCAAACAGACACACTTCGCTTGGGCCAATAACTTGGGCTGCCGAGCCGATAACCCCCGGTGCTGTGCCTGTAACGGGGGATGAACGCCACATTATTCCCATTAGCATAACACAAAATGCTAATTGAAATGTTGGAAAAACGTATTGAGTCTATGTACTTTACTGAGAAATGTAAAGCAGATGCAGACTATAAGATTTTTATTTTAGTTCTATTTTTTAACTGTGAAAGATGGTTTCTAAAGGAACTTTTAAAGGGATGTCATGGTTAAGTTGCACTAATAAAAACATATGAAATTCAATGAAAATCTTTGCTAAAGGGAAATTATGGTTAAGTTGCACTAATAAAAACCTATGAAATTCAACGAGAAAACATGATGGTTAAGTTGCACCAATAAAAACCTACACAATTCAATGAAATAACTTTGTTAATGGGACGTTATGGTTAAGTTGAACTAATAAATACCTATGAAATTCAATGAAAAATCTTTGTTAAAGAGATGTTATGGTTGAGTTCCACGTGGCGCTAAAATCAATTTCTGCGCATAGCGTATTCATGGATTTTAGCCTCCAAAACCAGCCGTGGCGCAGAGTGGTGCAGCGACCCTGCAGCAGCGCCATTTACGCCCCCAAGAACGCCCTCGCGCAAGGAAAAGCCATCAAAATCCCCAATCCACCGCAAAGGGCTGCGCTAACCCTTGACCAGTTTACAGGGCTGCCAAACAGCAAATGCCAAGCGGGGAATGTGTATTACTGGGGTTCGCGTGAAGTTTCACACGCGAAAGGGCCTGTGCGAGTCGGGTACGTGTATAACTGGGGTTCGCGTGAAGTTTCACACGCGATTGGAGCAGGGTACGTGTATCACGGGGTTCGCGGGAAGATTCACACGTGAAAGGGCCTGTGCGAGTGGGGTACGTGTATAACTGGGGTTTGCTGGAAGTTTCACACGCGATTGGAGCAGGGTACGTGTATTACGGGGGTTTGCAGGAAATCTCACACGCGATTGGAGCAGGGTATGTGTATTACGGGGGTTCACGGGAAGTTTCACACGCGATAGGCCCTGTGCGAGCAGGGTATGTGTATTACTGGGGTTCGCAGGAAGTTTCACATGCGATTGGAGGAGGGTACGTGTATTACGGGGTTCATGGGAAGTTTCACACGCGAAAGGGCTTGTGCGAGTGGGGTACGTGTACAACTGGGGTTCGCGGGAAGTCTCACAAGTGATTTCAGCAGGGTACGTGTATTACGGGGGTGCACGGGAAGTTTCACACGCGAAAGGGCCTGTGTGAGTGGGGTACGTGTATTCCTGGGGTTCGCGTGAAGTTTTACACGCGAAAGGGCCCTGTGCGAGTGGGGTACGTGTATTCCTGGGGTTCGCGTGAAGTTTTACACGCGAAAGGGCCCTGTACGAGTGGGGTACATGTATTCCTAAGGTTCGCGTGAAGTTTTACACGCAAAAGGGCAACGCCCGTGTGCGATACGTCACAGACGCGCTTACGCGCTAAGGGCCTTTGGTCCAATGAAATCTCTTACGTGTGCTGACCCGCTTACGCGCTAAGGGCCTTTCCTCGAATTACACGCTGACGTGCAATTTTTTCACATGCCAAATCACTCCGTATCAAACTGGCCACGCATACACACAATGAAGACCACGCTCCTGCCCTGAAGGCCATTTTCCTGCCCCTCAGAGCCCCAAGCACGCTCCCATCTACCATCTGCTGCTGCCTGACTGTCTGCTGCCCACGTGTCCTGCTATTTGGTGCCTGCACATCAGCCATCTGCAGGGGTCCAGTTGCTGTGTCCACCCCTGCTGGAACAGAAGACTCCTGACTGGAATATCATCGCTCCACAGCCCAGCCCCAGGACCCAGGTGCCCACCCACTCCTGCCTCTGGGGTTGCCATGTCGGGCAAATCTCCATCTGGCACCACTGGCAACCCCCAGCCAGAGAGGCAGAGGGCCACCAGCTTCACTGCCACCGAAGTTGGTGCCCTGGTGGAGCATGTCCTGGGGCATTATGATGCCCTCTTCGGAACATCACACGCCAACAACGAAGGACGAGAGAGGATCTGGGACGATGTAGTGGTTGCCATCAATGCATAGGGGGTGGCAACCCGCGACATCAAGCACGTCAAGAAGCGCTGGGAGGACTTCAGGTACAGGACCCTCCACAAGGCCTGGCACCTCGCGGAGGGGGGCCGGGCACGCATGAGTAACATCCAGATGAGGGTCCTGGAACACGTAGGCCCAGCGCTCCACACCCAGATCCTGCGGAGGCAGACCTGTCAGGAGTTGAGCAGTAAGTGGCCAAGCATTGCTGTGTGAGACAGGGCATGTTGCTGTGTGCTGGTAGTCTGATGCTTGCCTGTATGTGTGACATAGGCCATGTATGGATGTGTGTGTGCAGGGACATCATAGTCATGCATGTGAGACCAGTTATGTGTGAACCACATGGTTCGTGCATGTGTTTTGGCTGTCTCTGTTCCTGGACATGAAGGGGGGGTGAGGAATAGGTGCTGATGTCATGTACATGTATGGTGCACATGTGTGTGTGTGTGCCTGAGAAGTGTGTGTGTGACTTTGAAACGCCATGGATGCATGTGAATTTGAAGGCAACATCTTGGTTTACAGGGGCCCTTCTACATGGATGTTGATGTTGATTGCAGGCGCCAGGACTGTTTCTGCATGTGTGTTGTGTGCATTCACCCATGTGTTGTGGAATGACAGGATGGAAGTGACATTTGACAGTGCCACTCATGTGTTATTGCTTCCTGTCTAGGGTATTTTGTACTGTACTCTGATGCTTGTGTTCTATGTCTCCCTCTACACAGCGTCAAGTGAAGAAGAGGGCGGAGACGGCACTGTGGAGCCAAGCGGCGGGGATGCCTCCACTGGGCGGCAACGCAAGGCCCAGCCACCCTCCCAGGAATTACCATCATCTGGGAGCGAGGGCACTGGTGCTGTGTCTGCCACAACGGCTGTGGCGGAAGGGCCGCGTGAGCCCCCACAGGGCCTTCCAATGGCAGAAGACGGTGTGGAGACATCCAGGTTGGTGGTCTCCACAGAGGAGGAGGAGCCCGCTACTGAGCCGCACATGGGGCCTGTTGGGGGTAGTACCACTGGTGCAGTCCAGGGTCAGGAGGCAGCACAGGTCAACGCGGAGGGGCCTCTGCATGTTGCTGTCCCTGACCCTGTGACTGAACCACCATGCACCAGCAGGGAGGCCCCGTCCCAGGCCCGTCTGCAGGTAGGGGAGAGTGCCATATCATCTGCCTCTCCGCTACCTGTGGATGAGCGGTCCCACGAACGTATGGGCTCTGTCCTGGTTGGTGGGTTCCTACATGTGTCGTGCACTCTGGCGGACCTCTCCTCCTCTGTGGAGACTATGTGCCAGTCGTTCTCCACACCGTCTTCTGGCCCAGATTCCACCAGGGCCCCCTGTGGACCTGGACTGACCAACACAGCCAGCTTGGTGGAGCTCACATCCCTGCCACAGTCGGGAGTCGGCGGCCCAGCAGGGGTGGACACCACAACTGGAGACCAGCTGATGGAGGATGTGCAGGCACCATCAGACACGGCACATGGACAGGAGCAGGCTCTAGGTGGGAGTAATGATGGCTCGGGGCCATCAACATCAGAGGGGCAGGCATCGGCCAGAAGGCAGGAGGACCCAGGAATGGGAGTGTCTTCCGTGTGGCACCGGTTGGGCCAGCAGATAGGTGCGGAGCAGCCGCGGGCGGAAGAGGCGTGGCTCACCATGGTCAGGGCGGAGTTCTCCATGCGTTGGGCTTTGAGGCGGGCAGAGTGCCTCGAGGAAACTCGCAGGGAGTTGGAACAGGCCAAGAGTGCCTCCCTGCGAGACATCGGGGCCAGGACAGAGGCACGCCTCCGGCAAATAGACACGGAGTTCGATGATGCCCTGGCCCGGGACAACACAGAGTGAGCCGCTGGAATTGCCCGCCGCCATTGTATATAGTAAGATAATGTTAGGTTTCCTTTCGTTTTTTCTTTATTTTGGTTGCGCTTGGACAATGCAGCACATTTTTGTATATAGTTTTTTATTAGGTAGTTGTCATGATCTCTGCTTCCAAAATGTCAGGGTTTTCCCAACTCCCTTGGAAGCAGATCCATAACCCAGGTTCCGAGTGCCAACCAGTCCCAATTGGGACCTTTTGGACCCAGTCCTGGCGCCAGTGGCACCAGGCTCATAAATATGCCCAGTCCCAGCGCTGGAAGCGCCAGGCTCATAATGCTTGGGTGGACTTACCTGCAGCAGACCATGCTGCTTACTTGCCTGCCAGTTAAGCCTCTGATCCTCTTCTGTTTGGAACTACTTTTCCTGTTGGGTGGGGCAGGAGCCACTCCCTAGATTCAGAACACTGGAACTCTTCTGGAAAGCAGGAACTCTTTTCTTACCTAGGCGTGGCTGTGGAAGGAGACACCTAAGCACTACAGGAGGCTATTTAAACCACACCCGATGGATGAATCTTGCTTTGCGTTATTCTGCATCCTCTGCAGCGGAACGCTCATGGTGTCTTCTGCATCTGATCCTGGGCCTAAGGAAAAAGGCTTACCATCCTGAATCCAGTCTTCAGCAACACCTATAAAGACAAGAAAGAACAGGTTAGCATTACGGTCTTCAGTGACAGCTCTTCACTTACCTGGTCCATCGGCTGTCACCAACGCCTCGCGCTGCATTCCGGCATCTGAAAGACAAAGGCTTACCTACTCTTTGTGCGCTCCGGAGGTCTTCACACTGCATTCCGGCATCTGAAAGACAAAAGCTTACCAACTCTTCGCACGCTCCGGAGGCCTTAGGCGCTGCATCCCGCATCTGAAAGACAAAACAAGGTGCGTTTAAAGACATTGGGGAACTTTAATAATCACGTGCCATTACTCCTTTCCACATCTAACCCAGTGGGTATTCCGGCACCCTGCAGCCGCTCCGAACTTGTACCTGCAAAATAAAAAGACAGTTAGAGCGCATCGTGAAGCAGGCAACAAGCGCTTACTTACGTGCTTCCAGGCGCTTCTATTCATCACACGGGCTCCATCTTCAACTCACTTCAGCCCGTCATCCGCCATCGCCGGAACCCTGCAAAACAAGAAACATCATTACTAAAGACTTTAAAGACATTAGAATTACTTGAAACTTACCGTTCGTGCAGTAAACGACAGACAGCAGTCCTCTGAAGTCAAGAGGCCTGCTCCCCTTATCCAGTGAAGAAACTGGTTACAGCACCCTGCCCCGAGGCAGATGGAGAGCACGGCGTTCACTTACCTAAGGTGAGAGCGTTAACCTTTGGGGTTCTACAGGAGAAGAGAAAGGGAAGAAGAGAGAGACATTCAATAACCCAGTTCCTTAATCCCATATTTTCTATCTGCAGACATCTTACCCTTCGAGTCAGACATACAGTGCACAGAGGTCCAGCCCAAAGAGCCAGCCGTGTGTTACACATCACCTTTGAAGATACGGTATACGCCCAGTCAAGACCGGCGCCTCTACGGGAATCAGGTGAGCGTTACAGAACGCAAAGCCTACCACAAAACTCCCGTCCAGGCGCTATGGAAACCTCGGATACCGACCAGCTAGCCCAGTTACTTGGGGAACTAAGGGCAGAAGTGCATGCAGCCCGTCAGGAAACAAACGCTCTAAGAAGGGAACTGATTATTTCCAAGGAGCGAACAGATGATCTCGCTAGACAATTGCTACAGTCACAAGCCGGACAGACCCCGTTACCCGCATCTGGGGGAAATCTTCCTTCTACATCCTCTATGAATCCAGTGCAGATCAACCTACCTGGGAATGTACCTCTGGCTCCGCCCGAACGATTTTCTGGTGACCCAAAGAGGTTTGCAGTATTTATCAATCAGTGCCGGTTGCATTTCTTATGCCGGCCAGCAGCCTTTCCAACTGATCAAGCTAAAGTAGCTTTCTTGCTTTCGTACCTTAGTGGCAATGCGGCAGACTGGTCGATCCCTCTAGTAAATCAAGATGATCCGGTCCTCCATGATTTTCAAGCTTTTCAGCTCAGTATGGAAAAACTGTTCGCAAGACATTCACAGGGGCAGGCCTTGGACAATGAGCTTCTTTCGTTGCGACAAGGTAATCAAGACCTTTTGGCTTATATTGCGTCTTTCAACAGACTGATAGTGGAAACTCAATGGCCTGAGGACAAAAGGATTACGCTGTTTTATAGAGGTCTACGTGGAGAGCTCAAAGATGTGTTAGCCCAAGTAGTGAATCCCCCACAAGATTGTTCGGACTATATAGACTTAGTCGTTCAAATAGATCACAGACTGCAGAACAGGAAGGCCGATCGTTCCAAGTTTGATGCTCGAGTATTTTCCAAACCGCCAACTCCTTCCAAAGGAGTAGACTCCGGGGAACCCATGCAAATAGGGGGTCTGAAAGGTCCTCTAACACAAAAGGAGCGGGAAAGGAGAAAACAGTTGCAATTATGCCTCTATTGCGGAAACTCAGGGCACTTTCTTCGAGACTGTCCGGTGAAACCTGCCAAGAAGGCAGTAGGAGCTGCAGTTACCAAAGTTACAAACTCTGAGCAGGGAAACGACCTCGCCCGACAAGAATAGAGGTCCTCTTGCCGAGCGTGAAAACCAGTTCCGTGACCTCGCATTTCGTGATACCTATGGTCCTCATTAGCCCTGATAATCCGGATCGATTACATGCAATTGAAGCTTACGTCGACAGCGGTGCCATCGGCAATTATGTGGATCATGAAATGGTTTTGAGGATGAATCTAACTCTTTGTCCCAAGGCTGTAAAGGACGTCATTACTACGGTGGATGGTACGGAGATAGCCTCCGGGCCAGTAACGCATACCACTCAAGAGGTGACGCTAGTAAGTCAAGATGGACACCATGAGAAGATCGTGTTCGATGTGATCAAGGCCCCTCAGTTTCAGATTATTCTAGGAATACCTTGGTTAGAGAAACACAATCCTCTGATCGATTGGCGAGCAAGAACGGTCCAGTTTCCAGAATGTGTCTCTACTTGTCACCCTCCACCTGGTGTTGCACTGGCAGCAATTTCTTCAGAGACTCCCCAGTTACCTCCCGAATACCTAGAATACCAAGATGTTTTCCGGAAGGATCAGGCTAACTCTCTACCTCCTCATAGGTCTTATGACTGCCAGATAGACCTGATACCTGGATCTACTCCTCCTTGTAGTAGAATTTATGCCCTCACCGAGCCTGAGAACCTTCACCTTCGACAATACCTGGATCAATACCTGGCAAATGGGTTTATTCGTCCTTCCAAGTCCCCTGCTTCTTCAGCTTTGTTCTTCGTTCCAAAAAAGGAAGGAGACCTTAGAACTTGTATAGATTATCGCTCCCTGAACCAGATCACCGTTAAGAATAGATATCCGTTACCTTTGATCCCTGAACTCCTGGACCAAGTCAGAAAAGCATGCATATATACAAAGCTGGATCTTAGAGGAGCTTACCACTTGGTACGAGTAAAAGAGGGCGATGAATGGAAGACGGCCTTCCGCACCAAGTATGGGCTATTTGAATATCAGGTCATGCCCTTCGGACTTTGCAATGCCCCGGCCGCCTTTCAATATTTTATGAACCATGTCCTCAGAGAGCTCATAGATGTGTGCGTTGTTGTTTACATTGACGACATCCTCGTTTATTCTTCATCGGAATCTGAACATCGGAAACACGTGAAAATGGTCCTCGAAAGATTGCGTCAACACAAACGTTTCACTAAGTTGGAAAAATGTGTTTTCAACGTGACTGAAGTTGAATTCTTGGGATTCATATTATCACCTGGCGGAGTGCGTATGGATTCAAAGAAGGTCGATGCAGTTCTCAAATGGCCATCACCATCCTCCGTAAAAGGTGTGCATAGCATGTTAGGCTTCGCTAACTTTTACCGCAGGTTTATCCCCGAATTCTCTCGAATAGTCCAGCCCATCACTGCCTTGTTAAAGAAAAACAAACGTTTTGAATGGTCTACCGAGGCGGAACAAGCTTTCCAGGATTTGAAGACACAAATCCGGTCAAGTGGCACAGCGAGTAGAGCGCTCGCTTTGACATCAGTGCAGAGACTGCGAATGCAGGTTCGAATCCCGGCAGCGCCAAACTCAGCGTTTCATCCTTCCGAGGTCGATAAATGAGCACCACACACCGTGGGTAATAATAAGCAGCGCTCAGATACCTGAGGGTTCGTAGCGCTATATAAATGCCAAATCAAATTAAATTAAATTTATCTCTGCACCAATCTTAAAACACCCTCGCCCCGAACTCCCCTACATCGTGGAAACTGATGCTTCAAGCCTTGCCATGGGGGCAGTTCTATCACAAAAGGACCCGGTAACCAATCAGTTGCATCCCGTGGCATTTTGGTCCCGCAAATTCTCGCCTCCTGAAATCAATTACACGATTACTGACAAGGAACTTCTGGCTATCAAGTCTGCCTTTAAGGCTTGGCGGCATTATCTGCTGGGGGCCCGACACACCGTTACTGTGATTACGGATCACCGAAACCTGCAATATTTGAAAACCGCAAAAGCCCAATCCTCTAGACAACTCCGTTGGGCATTATTCTTTGCCGAGTTTGACTTCATAATTACCTATCGACCTGGTACAAAGAACGGTAAAGCTGATGCCCTTTCTCGGATGGGAGTGGAAGAACACTTGATCAACCCTAAACCTGTACCAATCATTCCCGAACAAAGAATTCTGGGTGTAATCGCCACAGAATCCATAGAGGAAGTTAAGGATAAAGCCAGGCAACTTGTAACTCCAGCAGACATACAGAATTGGCATCTGCAGGGAAAGGACTTTGCAGTAAAGGACAACTTATTGTATTTCCAAGAACGATTATACCTACCCAGCACAGATTTACAGAAAAAAGTAATCTCTTGTTATCACGATTCTTTAATGGAAGGACATCCCGGTATGGCCAAGACCTCAGAAAAGATCAAGCGCTACTTCTGGTGGCCGTCTTGGAAAAAAGATATCAGAGACTTTATAATGTCCTGTGGAGTATGCGCCCAAAACAAGAGTCAAAAGGAAAAACCAGCAGGCCTCTTACGCCCTATTGACATCCCACCTCGCCCTTGGCATACGCTTTCTATGGACTTCATCACCGATCTACCTCCATGCTCCGGATACAATACGATTCTAGTAATCGTGGACTTATTCTCCAAGATGGCGCATTTCATTCCGCTCAAAGGCTTGCCAACAGCAGCAACTCTGGCCCGAGAATTTCTCGAAAACATCGTCCGACTGCACGGTTTTCCTTCGGTTCTAATTTCGGATCGAGGTAGTCAATTTATTTCTCATTTTTGGCAAAGTTGCTGTCGGTCGGCTCAAATTGATGTGAGACTATCGACCAGTCACCACCCTCAGACCGACGGACAAACCGAGAGGACCAATCAAACTCTGGAACAGTATTTACGCTGTATGCTGCAACAAACTGAAAAAACTTGGAAAGACATCCTTTGGATAGCCGAATATGCCTACAATAACTCTGTCCATTCGGGAACTGGGAAAACCCCGTTTTTTCTTTTGTACGGCAGTCACCCTCGAACCTCGGAGTTGGATCCCCTCCAAGATCTTGAAACACCAGCAGTAGACTACCTGCATTCTATAATCACCCAAGCCTTTAAGGAAGCTGTTTCTCACCTTCAAAGGGCTAAAGAACAATACAAGAAAGGAGCAGATCAACATCGGAAGGAAGCCCCTCAATATCAAGTAGGGGATCAAGTCTGGTTATCCACCAAATATCTACTTCTAAAAGGGCCACGCACATTCAACCCAAGATACCTTGGTCCCTATTCCATCACTACCATAGTAAACCCAGTAGCGGTCAAGTTGGACTTGCCCCCGCACATGAAGATACATCTGGTCTTCCACGTCTCTCTTTTAAAACCCGTGCAACCTCAAACCCGACTAACTAAATCTCCAAAACCTATCCTAGTTGATGGAGAACTCGAGTTTGAAGTCAAAAGCATTCTGGACTCCAAGATCTCCAAATCTAAACTATTTTACCTAATTGACTGGAAAGGCTACGGCCCCCAAGAGAGATCCTGGGAACCTGCTGAATATGTCCACGCTCCTCGCCTAATCAAAAGATTTCACCGAACATTTCCTGACAAGCCAAAACCCCTGGAGAAGCCCGGTTTGGGAGGGGCCTTGAGGGGGGGTACTGTCATGATCTCTGCTTCCAAAATGTCAGGGTTTTCCAAACTCCCTTGGATGCAGATCCATAACCCAGGTTCCGAGTGCCAACCAGTCCCAATTGGGACCTTTTGGACCCAGTCCTGGCGCCAGTGGCACCAGGCTCATAAATATGCCCAGTCCCAGCGCTGGAAGCACCGGGCTCATAATGCTTGGGTGGACTTACCTGCAGCAGACCATGCTGCTTACTTGCCTGCCAGTTAAGCCTCTGATCCTCTTCTGTTTGGAACTACTTTTCCTGTTGGGTGGGGCAGGAGCCACTCCCTAGATTCAGAACACTGGAACTCTTCTGGAAAGCAGGAACTCTTTTCTTACCTAGGCGTGGCTGTGGAAGGAGACACCTAAGCACTACAGGAGGCTATTTAAACCACACCCGATGGATGAATCTTGCTTTGCGTTATTCTGCATCCTCTGCAGCAGAACGCTCATCGTGTCTTCTGCATCTGATCCTGGGCCTAAGGAAAAAGGCTTACCATCCTGAATCCAGTCTTCAACAACACCTATAAAGACAAGAAAGAACAGGTTAGCATTACGGTCTTCAGTGACAGCTCTTCACTTACCTGGTCCATCGGCTGTCACCAACGCCTTGCGCTGCATTCCGGCATCTGAAAGACAAAGGCTTACCTACTCTTTGTGCGCTCCGGAGGTCTTCACACTGCATTCCGGCATCTGAAAGACAAAAGCTTACCAACTCTTTCCACGCTCCGGAGGCCTTCGGCGCTGCATCCCGCATCTGAAAGACAAAACAAGGTGCGTTTAAAGACATTGGGGAACTTTAATACTCACGTGCCATTACTCCTTTCCACATCTAACCCAGTGGGTATTCCGGCACCCTGCAGCCGCTCCGAACTTGTACCTGCAAAATAAAAAGACAATTAGAGCGCATCGTGAAGCAGGCAACAACCGCTTACTTACGTGCTTCCAGGCGCTTCTATTCATCACACGGGCTCCATCTTCAACTCACTTCAGCCCGTCATCCGCCATCGCCGGAACCCTGCAAAACAAGAAACATCATTACTAAAGACTTTAAAGACATTAGAATTACTCGAAACTTACCATTCGTGCAGTAAACGACGGACAGCAGTCCTCTGAAGTCAAGAGGCCTGCTCCCCTTATCCAGTGAAGAAACTGGTTACAGCACCCTGCCCCGAGGCAGATGGAGAGCACGGCGTTCACTTACCTAAGATGACAGTGTTAACCTTTGGGGTTCTACAGGAGAAGAGAAAGGGAAGAAGAGAGAGACATTCAATAACCCAGTTCCTTAATCCCATATTTTCTATCTGCAGACATCTTACCCTTCGAGTCAGACATACAGTGCACAGAGGTCCAGCCCAAAGAGCCAGCCGTGTGTTACACATCACCTTTGAAGATACGGTATACGCCCAGTCAAGACCGGCGCCTCTACGGGAATCAGGTGAGCGTTACAGTAGTATTTTTGATAGGTTTCATTTCATCATTTGGGCTCATGGACCCTGGATTGTTCATCTGTACATAGTTCACCATTGGATTGTTCTATTTTTTTTATTTTCACCATGGAGCAATGGTTTTCACTTTCTTTTTTCCCTTGGATTTGCTTTGTTGGACTGTGACTTTGGACAAAATTTCTTTTGGATTTCTTTGGATTATGATTTCTTGTTTTTTATTCTTTTACGGACATGCAGCTTTTCTTTTATTATTCCCATTGTTGTGTGTTGGATTTAGATTACATTCATGTTGTGTTTAATACATTCTTTTCTTCATACTTTGATGTGTAGTATTATCTCATTGGTTTGATGCATGTCATGATATGGGTTTTGACATGCACTTGCACCCATTTTGTGTGTGTGACGGACATGTGTTCATTTACATATTTGCCATTGGGGTTGTATCATGTAATTGCCTTTTCTATGTGGGTGGATGCAATACTTGGTTGGGTCTTTGGGCTGGGGAGGCTGGCCATAAGGGCCACGTTTGAGGATCGTCATGACCTGGGGGCAGGGGGACATGAGTGGGACATGAGTGGTGGCTTGCTGGCAGGTGCCCTGCACTGCTGGGGGGTGGGGGTGCAGGGGGACATGAGTGGGGGCCTGCTGGCAGGTGCCCTGCACTGCTGGGGGGTGGGAGTGCAAGGGGACATGAGTGGGACGTGAGTGGGGGCTTGCTGGCAGGTGCCCTGCACTGCTGGGGGGTGGGGGTGCAGGGGGACATGAGTGGGGGCCTGCTGGCAGGTTCCCTGCACTGCTGGGGGTGGAGGTGCAGGGGGACATGAGTGGGACATGAGTGGGGGCCTGCTGGCAGGTGCCCCTCAGTGCTGGGGGGTAGGAGTGCAGGGGGATATGAGTGGGGGCCTGCTGGCAGGTGGCCTGCACTGCTGGGGGGTGGGGTGCAAGGAGACAAGAGTGGAACATGAGTGGGGGCCTGCTGGCAGGTGCCCTGCACTGCTGGGGGGTGGGGATGCAGGGGGACATGAGTGGGGACCTGCTAGCAGGTGCCCTGCACTGCTGGGTGGTGAGGGTGCAAGGGGACATGAGTGGGACATGAGTGGGGGCCTGCTGGCAGGTGCCCTGCACTGCTGGGGGGTGGGGGTGCAGGGGGTCATGCGTTGGTGATCAGTAGTGCAAGCTGACATGTGGCTTGGCTGGGGGGCATGACCATGGTGGATGGGCTGACTGCGGGACATGACCAGGGCTGCAGGGTAGTCCCCTGTGATGTGGGCTGCCTGCAGGGGCTGTGGAGGGTGTAGAGGGAACACCTGGTAGGACCCACACTGCCAATTCACGTGTAGGACTCCCCGGCACCCCTGAAATACACGTACCCTGCTGAAATCGCATGTGAGACTTCCCGCGAACCCCAGGAATACACGTACCCCACTCGCACAGGCCCTTCCGCTTGTGAAACTTCCTGCGCACCCCCGAAATACACGTACCCTGCTGAAATCGCCTGTGAGACTTCCCGCGAACCCCAGGAATACACGTACCCCACTCGCACAGGCCCTTTCATGTGTGAAACTTCCTGCGCACCCCTGAAATACACGTACCCTGCTGAAATCGCGTTTGAGACTTCCCACAAACCCCAGGAATACACGTACCCCACTCGCACAGGCCCTTTCGCGTGTGAAACTTCCTGCACAGCCCTGAAATACACATACCCTCCTGAAATCGCATGTGAGACTTCCCGCAAACCCCAGTAATACACGTACCCCGCTCGTACAGGGCCCTGTGCGAGCGGGGTACGTGTATAACTGGGGTTCGTGGGAAGTCTCACACGCGATTGGAGCTGGGTACGTGTATTCCTGGTGTGCGCGGGAAGTTTCACACGCGAAAGTGCCTGTGCGAGTGGGGTACGTGTATTCCTGGGGTTTGCAGGAAGTCTCACACGTGATTTCAGCAGGGTACGTGTATTTCGGGGGTGCCGGGGAGTCCAACACGTGAATTGGCAGTGTGGGTCCTCCCAGGTGTTCCCTCTACACCCTCCACGGCCCCTGCAGGCAGCCCACACCACAGGGGACTACCCTGCACCCCTGATCATGTCCTGCAGGCAGCCCATCCACCATGGGCATGTCCCCCAGCCAAGACACATGTCACCTTGCACTACTGATCACCAACTCATGTCCCTTTGCACCCCCACCCCCCAGCACTGAGGGGCACCTGCCAGCAGGCCCCCACTCATGTCCCCCTGCACCCCCACCCCCCAGCACTGTGGGGCACCTGCCAGCAGGTCCCCACTCATGTCCCAATCATGTCCCCCTGCACCCCCACCCCCCAGCACTGAGGGGCACCTGCCAGCAGGCCCCCACTCATGTCCCAATCATGTCCCCCTGCACCCCCACCCCCCAGCACTGAGGGGCACCTGCCAGCAGGCCCCCACTCATGTCCCCCTGCTCCCCCACCCTCAGCACTGTGGGGCACCTGCCAGCAGGCCCCCACTCATGTCCCACTCATGTCCCCCTGCACCCCCACCCCCACCCCCAAGCACCTGCCAGCAGGCCCCCACTCATGTCCCACTCATGTTCCCTTGCGCCCCCACCCCCCAGCACTGAGGGGCACCTGCCAGCAGGCCCCCAGTCATGTCCCCCTGCACCCCGACCCCCAGCACTGTGGGGCACCTGCCAGCAGGCCCCCAGTCATGTCCCCCTGCACCCCGACCCCCAGCACTCTGGGGCACCTGCCAGCAGGCCCCCAATCATGTCCCACTCATGTCCCCCTGCACCGCCACCCCCCAGCACTGTGGGGCACCTGCCAGCAGGCCCCCACTCATGTCCCACTCATGTCCCCCTGGACCCCCACCCCCCAGCTCTGTGGGGCACCTGCCAGAAGGCCCCCACCCATGTCCCCCTGGACCCCCAGCCCCCAGCAGTGAAATACCGATCTCATGACACAATCTAAAAGTCAACTATGTACATCAACACATGTCCGTCACACACATACACTGGTTGGCATTGCTTGTGTAAACCCACATTTTCACATGCATCAACCCAATGAGCGAATCTCACACATGGAACTAAAAAATGAAAATGTATTATGTACATAAAATCAAAAATGAAATGAAAGCATACCAAAATATGAAACATGAAATGAAAAGCATGTGAAAAAGATGATTGAATGAAAATGATAACCAATCCAAAATATTTTGAAAGAAAAACAGTCCAAAGTCACCCATCAACAACGCAAATCCAAAGGAAATATAAAAATAAATCTCCATTGCTTCATGTTCATAATAAAAAAAAAGAGAAATCAATCCATAGTCCAACTATTTACAATCCATTGTCCAGAAAAAATAAATCCATTGCTCCATGTCCATAATGCAAAAAAAAAAAAAGGAATACATGATGAAACTATATACAATCCATTGTCCAAGGATGTAAAGGGTCCATGATCCCAACCAAACAAATGAAACCTACCTAACAAACTACCTAAAAATATAACTATATACAAATTTATGTGGCATTGTCCATTGACCACAAATAAAAGGAAAACGAAAAGGAAACCTAACTCTAAAAACTATTTACAAGGGCTGCGGGCTAGTCCAACGGCTCACTTTTAGATGTCCCGGGCCAGGGCATCATCGAACTCCTGCTCAATGTCCTGGAGGCGGTCCTCTTCCATGGCCCGAGGGTTTGCAGTGACGAGGACATGTTCTCCTCCAACTCCCTGCGAATTGCCTCAAGGCACTCGGCCCGCCTCAGGGCCCTCCGCATAGAGTTCTCCACCCTGATCATCGTGAGCCGTGCCTCTTCTGCCCGCTGCCGCTCCGCATCTATAGCATGGCCTAACCGCTGCCACACGGAAGACACTTCCAGTCCTGGGTCCTCCTGCCCTCTGGCCGATGCCTGCCCCTCCGATGTCAAAGGCCCCGAGCCATGATAGCTCCCACCTTGTTGCTGCTACTGCTGTGCCTCTGCCTGTGCCATGGCTCTTGCTGCCTGCACATTCTCCTCCGGCTGGGGTGCAGTTGTTGAGGTGGCCACCCCTGCTGGACGTCTGACTCCCGAATGTGGCAGGGATGTGTCCTCCACCAGCCTGGCCGCAGGGTCAGAGGCAGCTCCACAGGGTACCCAGGTGAGACATGGGTGGTGTTGTAGGGTCCCCCGTGCCTCGGGGAACCGTCATGCACGCATGCACTCACACACACGCACACAGTAAAGGAGGACATGGGACGCGCTGGTGGTCTGTACGCGTCCCGGCGCGAACTGCCGCACGGGCGCGGTTTATTTCAACTGCGCATGCGTGGCCGGGAACGAGGCCCACGCATGCGCGATAGTGGCGCTGAGACCCTTCTTTTTTCTAACAACAGAACAAAACAAACCTTTGGTGTATGGAACCCTTATAGTGAAACAGAACAGTGACATGACCATGATAAACGGTGACCACAAGTGTAAGTCACCCCTCGCTCAGTCCCCTGAGTCCAGGACATAGTCTTTAAGATGAGCTGGAGGTCTCCTGCTCCCACGCACAGGATATCTCGATGTGACCGTAGGCAAAGGGCGGTCCGCCTCTGGTGCGGGTCCAGGATCCGATGAGAGGACACCCACCTGGGCCTCAGATGTTCCTTCCTGGCCCGAAGGGTCATTCAAGACCTGAGTTTCCGCCGGGACATCCACTTTCTTGAAAAAGGATCGATTGCGGGTAACGGTACCCCGTTCACTGGCTGCGGTCACCATCGTGCCCTTCACATGAGTCACTTTCCATGGGCGTGGTTCAAACAGTAAGGACAACTTTCCTTCCGGATGTCGATTCTTGACTAGTACTGAGTCCCCAACTCTCACTTCCTTTTCTTGTAATCCTCTGCGTTCACTCTCCTTCCGGTTGCGCACCGCTCGTTCTTCACGAACTTTATCATTGTCTATGACCCCCGGCCTCCTGTCCTCCGTTTCTGGTAACATCCCCATCGGGCCCCGCCCAAAGAGCGCCTCAGCTGGGGCAACCCCTGTGGACTGATGGGGAGTTGAGCGATACACTCAAAGAAACTCCACAACTCTTTTGACAAGATCCTCACCTCTGCTGGCCGAGATCCGCATTACCTTGTTGAGCATTCTCATCATCCATTCGGCTTCGCCATTGGCTCGCGGCCATAGCGGGGAGACTCTTCTATGTTGTATCCCCCTCTCTCGTAGATACTGCGCAAACTGGCTGCCAGTAAACGGTGGTCCATTGTCTGAGCAGATGGTATCCGGGAATCCATGCGCAGCAAACATTTTGTCCAACGCCGCCGTGGTGAACTCAGTCGCTGTTGACTCAACCACCTCTACCTCCGGGTACCGCGACCATTGATCGACAGCCACCAAAAAGTACATGCCTCGACCTGTCGAACCAACGTCCACATGGACCGTACCCCACGGCTTCTCACTACGTTACATCGAGCTAATGGGTGGAGCTTTGTCACCCGGTGTCGACGCCTGGCAGACCATACATCTCTTCACAAATCTTTCAACTCTTGCCTCCAGATCGGGAAACCAGACTTTGGGCCTTAACCTAGCCTTCGTCTTGACGACACCCTGGTGTCCAATGTGTGCCAGCTCCAACACACACAGCCTTAGCTCCCTCGGGATGACGATCTGCTGGCCCCTGAGAAGCAGTCCATCGTCAGAAATCGACAACTCATCTCTCACCCTCCAGAGCGCTTGTAAGTCCTTCTGTGCTTCCTCCTGGCGCCTTGAGTTGTTCCGCAGCACTTCTCTCCAGTCCCCGCTTCTCACTGCTGCCTTGATGATGCCGAAGACTTCATCATTGGAGGACTCAGTCGCTACGGTGAGTCTCTATAACGCCATGGGAAGTGCACCTTCTACCACTTGACATAGCAGACCCTTACAGTCGACTTCCCCGTTTTCTACTTCTGCGTTCTCTTTGTTAGGGTGACGCGACAAATAGTCTGCGGGGTTATTGGTCCCTGGCCTATATACAAGCTTTACCCCATATTCCATTAAGGCCAGCATCCACCTCTCGATTCGGGGCGGCGGCTTCGATGATGCGCCCGCCAGTATCGGCAGCAACGGCTTGTGGTCGGTGACCACCACAACCGGCTTGCCTAAAATGTACAGGCGGAAGTGCCGACAGCCTCATAGAATGGCCAGTGCTTCCCTTTCTATCTGTGAGTATCTCATCTCTGTACTAGAAAGTGATTTGCTGGCATAGGCAATGGGTCTCATCTCGCCGCGCTCATCCGGTTGCAGCAACACCGCACCTACACCAACGGGGCTTGCATCTACTAACACTTCTGACTCGACGGCCGGGTTGAAGTACGCCATGGTGTCTGCATCTGACAAAGCATTCTTGAGGGCCTGAAATGCCTCTTGTTCTCGGGACTCCCATTTCCACACCGCGTCGTTTCTTGTCAGAGCCCTGAGAGGCTCCGCCATCGAAGCTAGTCCCCTGATAAAACGCCCACAATAGGTCACCATCCCCAAGAAGCTCCTAACCTCCGTGGGGGATTGTGGTGCCGCTGCCTCCTTTATATCTCTGACCTTTGCCGGGTCTGGTGACACTCCTGCAGCCTGAAAGATGAAGCCGAAAAACCCTATCCGGTCTTTAAAGAATTTGCATTTTTGGCGATGTAAAGTGAGACCCAGTTCTTTCAACCTCCTTAGAGTACCTTCCAACCTTCTCAGGTGTTCCGCCTCAGAGTCTGCGAACACTAAAATGTCGTCACTCATGTTTATAACGCCTTGAAGGCCGGCTAGTGCCCCCCTAATAGTGTTCTGAAAAACTTCAGCCGCCGACGAGATGCCGAAGCTCAGGCGCTTAAATTGGTAGAGGCCTTCGTGGGTTGTGAAGGTTGTAATAAATCTGGAGTCCGGGTGGAGTTCCAGTTGGTGATAGCCGGCCCGTAGATCCAGCTTTGAGAACACACGTGCCCCTTGAAGTTCCCCCACAATGTCGTCCAGTGTTGGCGTTAAATGTATCTCCCTCTTAATCGCGGCATTAGGGAGGCGCATATCAACGCAGATCCTTACCGCTCCTGGCTGCTTTGGTTTGGGAGCGACCACTATAGGTGAAACCCAGGGTGTGGGTCCCTCCACCCTTTCAATAATATCCATGCTGATGAGCGACCTCAGCTCTTTCTCGACCTTCTCCCTGAGATGAAACGGGATCCGCCTATGCTTGAGGGCAACTGGTCTGATGGTGTCGTCAATGTGTAGCCTTATCGGGGGCGCCTTCAACTTCCCGACCCCTTCAAAGATGCCCGCATACTTGTCGAGCAGGCTCTCAATGTCCACTTGATACACCTCCAATGAAAAATGCACCAAGTCGAGGGCTTCTGACGCGGCACAGCTGAGTAACGAATGGGGACTCACGTCCGTGACAAAAAATCATGCCCTAATGATTCGGTCTCCCTTGGCGACTGGTGTGATAAACACCCCCTTGATGGGCAGTGGGGCATCCCCTCCAAAGGTGAATATCTTTGCTGCCGAACTGTCTAGTGGGGGAGGACCTGGCAACTTCTGATAATGGTCCTCAGCCAACACACATACTGAGGCGCGTGTATCAATCAAGACCTGTGTCGGCACACCTTGAATGTCCACCATGCATTTGGGCTGTCTCTTCTTTCTAGCCCCAGAGGCCAGGTTTGAGATGAAGAACACCTCTTCATCGTCCTCCTCTTCCTCTTCGGCCAGCTGCAGCCGCTGCATTTCTTGTTCAAGTGCCGCAATGCTCCTTTGCCTTCTGGGTCCACTACCACTACTCCTTGCTGGGCCTCTCGGCACAGAAATGGGAGCTGGAGCACGACACATCCGGGCGTAGTGCCCCGGCTTGCCACACCGGCCGCACGACCTCGACACGGCTGGGCATTCTTCTGCGTGGGGTAGGTCGTACCCACAAGATGGACACATTGACCCCGACTCGGGAGGATGACGAGTCTCTTGTCTTCTTTGCCCCCACTTGTCCTTTATTCCGGGTCGTTTACTTACAGCAAATGCATCTTCGGACATGCCTGGATGCCTTGCAGCGTCCATTTTGGCACCTCTCAAATCCGCCAGCTCATATATTCTGCCACTGTCCAGGATTTGCATCAGAGTCCACCCCGGTTCCCTTAGCACTTGCCTTCTTAACTTTCCGGAGCTACAGCCCTGGATGACTTGGTTCCGTATCATTGACTCATTATTGTCCCACCGACACGTGGTGGCCATCAACCTCAGCCTGGCGCAGAACTGATCAAGGGATTCTCCTTCTCTCTGCTTCTCGCCACAAAACAGAAACCTCTCGTAGTCAACATTTGAGAGAGGTATGAAATGGTTCTCCAGCGCAGTCTTGACAGTGCTGTACGTAACCACCTGTAGGTTGCATGATTCGAAAATACGTAAGACGTCTAGCCCCGCAGAGTATAGCAGCGTGGCCCTCTTCGCATTATCATCGGTGATGCCGGTTGCTGTAAAGTACATCTCAAGTTTCTTAATCCAAAGCAACCACCTAGGCCCCAATTTGGATCGGGGACCAGACACATCAAACTCTTGCATTGGTAGCAGAGACCCGTGTTGTGGCATCATTGTACCTGTCGCAGTTCCTGCCTCCCCATCGCTGTCTGCCATGATTTCAGGTCGCACAGGCACCTCCTGGTGTCACAGAGGCCGCAAACCTTACTTGGGGGGCTCTCTTGTGTTGTTGAAGCTGCTGCCAGATGGTTGCCCACTGTGTCTTGTCTTGGGTTCCTTTCCTGGAAGTGTCAGTTGTGCGGAGAAAAAAAGAGTCATCCCCGGGTTATGGGGAACAACCAAGGTTCCAAAAATTGATTGTAGTATCTGTGCAGCGGCGCATGAGCACCTTTTCAGGCCGCTACTGCTGCACAAGCATCACGGGATTATTCGTGTCGGGTCCGTGTCTCGCTACGACACGTAGCACTGCCGATTCTACGCTTGCCGTGCGTTCGTGCAAACGTTGCCGTGGCGATATTTCCCCTCGTCGCCAGTTGTTGTAGGGTCCCCCGTGCCTCGGGGAACTGTCATGCACGCATGCACTCACACACACGCACACAGTAAAGGAGGACACGGGACGCGCTGGTGGTCTGTACGCGTCTCGGCGCGAACTGCCGCACGGGCGCGGTTTATTTCAACTGCGCATGCGTGGCCGGGAACGAGGCCCACGCATGCGCGATAGTGGCGCTGGGACGTCACAGGTGGGAAGATGGCATGGAGGATGACTGGGGCATAGGGGGTTCAGTTGAGGAGGGGGTCGGAACAAGGTCCGGAAAACGGAGGAATCCGGCCCTGGTGAGCTGTCCCAGTAGGTCAACGCGGTCAACGAGCCATTCGAGAAGACGTGCAGTCTCCTCATGAAAAGACTGCAGGTCACTTCGCATGGCCCGTTGACGCAACGCCACCCCACCCAGGACAGGCTCAACCCGGTCCCGGATAGCCACGTCTGCAGGGAGAGGAAGGTCAGTTGTAAGCGGATCCCCTCCCTGAAAACGGGTCTGGACGTAGGCATCCCTGCAGGTGCAGGATGATGCAGTCACAGGATCGGGGACAGGATTACACACAGGCACCTCCATGGTGGTCTGTGCTGCCTCCTGTCCCTGCCCCAGCACTGCACCACTAGCACCAGTGGAATTCCCACCTCCAGACCCCGTGTCTGTCCCTTGCACGGCCTCATCCTCCAACAAACCCCCCACCAACCTGGATGACTCCGTGCCATCTTCCTCCGTCGCACCCTGTGGGGTCTCAGCTGCGCCTTCTGCTGCCGAGGAGTCCAACTCCGATCTCCGATTCTTGGACCTTCCCTCGGCAGCTGCAGCCTGGGACGCGGCACCGGACTCCTCACTCCCCGACAAGATGACAACCTGGGAGGGGAGCCGGGCCTTGCGTCTCCGGCTGGCGGGATGATCCCTGCCGCTGTGCTCCACAGCACCCTCTCCACCCTCTTCTTCAGTTGACGCTGCAGACAGGGAGAGATAAAACACAGGAATCATGGCACTGTACAATGGACTGATACGCACATGACAGTTGCACATGAGTGGCATTGTTTAACTACAGACACGGCATCACACTCCACGACACACATGTCATTTTAACTCACACACATGAACATTTCAACAGCAATATTGCACTAGGCAGCACCATCCATACACATACAACAGCATGAACAGCTAAAGGTGAGCCTGACATCACATGAAACACATCACAGATGCACACTTGTCAGATACACATCCCTGCACAAGTACACAGTGCAGATACATGCATTATGAACCACCATCCATGCCACTACCATGCCAATGTAAATACACAGAAATTCAAACATGTGTGCTCCCACACCTGCATTTGCCCAGCATGCTTACCAACACGTACACCATCAATGTGTCTCACAACTGAGAGGACTCACATGTGGCAGCCTCACGCCCATGTTCATACACATCCCTACATGGCCCTACATAAACAAATGTGCAACCTGCACACTACTGGCACACCACGACACGCACAGCAAACTATCAACATGCATGTACACTTACCGCTCGATTCCAGACGGGTCTGCCTCTCAAGGATCTGGACGTAGAGCGCTGGGCATATGCGTTCCAGGACCCTCATTTGATGGTTCGACAGCTGGCCCTGGCGCCCCTTGGCATCTGCTGCCTTAGCGAGGCGCCGAGCCTTGTTGAGTGTCCTGGACCTGAAGTCCTCCCAGCGCTTCTTGACATGATGTAAGTCACGGACTGCCACCCCCTCCGCGTTGATGGTAGTCACGATGTCCATCCAGATCCTGGTCTGTCCTTCATTGTCGGCGTGCGAAGTTCCAAAGAGGACATCATACTGCCCCAGGACTTGCTCCACCAGGGCACCAACTTCGGTGGCAGTGAAGCTGGTGGCCCTCTGCCTCTCTGGCTGGGGGTTGCCATTGCTGCCAGATGGCGTTGTGCTGGACATGGCAACCCCAGAGGTAGGAGTGGGTGGGCAACTGGGTCCTGGGGCTGGGCTGTGGAGCGATGGAATCACAGTCGGGAGTCTTTGGTTCCAGCAGGGGTGGTCACATCAACTACACCCCTGGCTGACGTGCAGGCAGCAAATGGCAGGGCACGTGGGCAGCAGGCAGTCAGGCAGCAGCAGATGGCATGTGGGAGCATGCTCAGGGTTCTGGGGGGCAGTAATTCGGCCTTCTGGGCAGGAGCGTGGTCTTCCGTGTGTTTTCGTGTGGCCAGCTTGATACGGAGTGATTTGGCACGTGAAAATATTGCACATCAGCGTGTAATTCGAGGAAAGGGCCTTAGCGTGTAAGCGCGTCAGCACACGCACGCGATTTCATTGGACCAAAGGCCCTAAGCGCGTAAGCGCGTAAGTTACATTATGCGCGCGGGCGTTTCCCTCATAGCACGTGATGACAGTCATCTTCCCCCAGGGGTCACAGACAGCCTTGTTAGAGCACTAGGGTACGAATTCCATCTGGTATCCTACCCCTTTGACCCCCAATTGCCCAGGACAATAGTTTACTGCAACTGCCATACGCACAACGACATCAGTGCCATGGTTGGGAGGCGAGCAAGCGGTAAGAGAGGCAAAGGTGGCCGACCTTCAAAAGGTGGGCGAGGTGGGTGCGGTAGAGGACATGGCCAGGATTTGCAGGGTGCCCCTATACCCCCATGTGTGGAGGAACAATCAGGGACACCAATGCCCCCCCATGGTTGAGGGAAACGTGGCTGACACCATCCCAGCTCAGCCCCTGTTGGACCAGCCCATTGTGGCACCTGACCTGGCACAGGATGACTCCCTGGCTGACTTCCAGGTCAGCAAGTCTAGGCCACGTGTGGCAGTGCAAGTTGTTGTCACCAAGCCACGTGGATCTGTGGCAGCTATGTCATCTGCTGCCAAAAGTATGCAGGATGGGGAGGCTGCAGGGGCAGCTGCAGCTCCATCCGCCCCAGCTCTGACTCTCCCAGCCAGGACAGTGTCCGTCCAGGTCTATCAAACTGACGTTCCCCCTGCCAACATTACCCTGCAACCAATGCCTGCATCAAGACCTATGGTCATTGTGCATTCCCACACTTCTACTACCCAGTCCACCCGTGATTTTGCCCCTACTGACCAGAGCGGCGTAAGCCACTCTGGCTCTGCTCCACCTTTAAAGAAGAGGAAGAAGGGTGCTCTGGCACGACAGGCTGAGACCCCAGACACGGCTACACACTCCGGTACCTCAAGGAAGCCTTGCTTTAATGATCCGGAACTTGATGCACTTGTGGCCTATGTGTCAGCACATAGCCGCGAAATGGTGGTGACTGCAGGATGCAAGACCACACCTGGTCAACGTAGGGCACACTGGCAGACCATTGCGGACTGCATAAGTGCCCTTGGATTTGTGAGGCGCACAGCTGATGATTGCTACAAGCGGTGGAATGACCTGAAACGCAGAGCAAAGAACAAGCTGGCCTCAAATCATGCCGCTACTCTGGTGACTGGCGGTGGGTCTCCACAAGAGGACAACAAACTCACTGAATATGAGTCCGTTGCTGGGGCCTTCATCACAGAGGAACAGATCCAAGGTGTGGGAGAACTACCTGATTATGATGCATTGTCCGGTGAGTGCCCATGCATGTGTGTGTAATGCATGTGTATGTTGTTTGGGTGACGGGTTCTGATCGAGTGTCAGGTGAGGGTGTGTGTGCCTCAGTGGTTTGGGTCACCCATGTGCTTCATCCAAAACATTCAGCGGCCTTGGATTTAGGTGTGACAGTATCCCTTCTGCCCACAGTAGTAATTTAGCGCAACATTACGGCAGTTGCCCTTGAAGAGGCATCTTGCAACAACATTGTTTGTATTTTTCAGTGTTCGTTCAGGCTGATTGTTTCAATTCACCCACTTTTGCTATGCATTCCTCAGCCCTATTGTCACATTTGTGACATGCTTCTGTCATTGATGAACCCCACATTGGCCCACATGTGTTACCTTGTTAGGTGAATGATTTGACCATTCAGGCTGATTGAGTATTGGCCTGATCACATACATTTTTGGGGCCTGTTTGAATGTGGAACATGATAGTTGTTTCCTGTCATGTTGAAGTGCACAACCATTGATGTGTACATCGGCTGGCAATCACTGTCTTTTTGTACACTGGATGTGTTGCAGTGTGTGGCACATGCCTATTTTGTCACACTATGTAGCATTTTTCATCTCATCATGTCCATCTCACATGGATGGCTGACAGTGTTCATTCACTGACATATGGATGTACTTGTGGAATGTACCATGGCTATGGTACATGCCATCTGTGTGATGGCATGTGTCATGTATGTGTACTGGACATGCCACTCACAGGCCAATGTGTGATGGCAGTGCTACCCAGCATGCAGCAAATATGTTTCTCTTCCATCTTGGTGTCATCAGTGTCTGCCTTTGCCTCCCCTTCCAATCAGTGACAGTGCATGCATGGGAGGGTTATAGTCATGTGGGACATGTGCAAATCATGTACTGGTTCTGTAGCTTGTCAGTCCTATTTGTGTGCTATGGTGCTAATGCCTGTTTCCATTTTTTGTCTTTCATGTTTTCGCAGGGCATGACGCACTTGATGCTGTTGGATCTCAGGGACGACCGGGCACCAGTGGGGGACGTGGTGTGGGGGTGGGTGAGAACCCAATCTTGCTGCAGACCATTCTGTCCCGGGGTGTCTCTGGGTGCACCTCCCCAGACCTCTATTCAGCTGATTCGGATGATGAGACCTATGTGGCGTCGCAGGTAAGTGTGTCTGGCAGGGATTCTGTTCTGTCCAACCCACCTGCACCAGGGGTAGAACCCTCTATGGGGATGACAGTGTTGGTAAGTCCGCCTTTGGCGGTTACGGATGCAGGGTCACACTCCACAACATCTGATCCTGTTCCTGGGCCAGCAGATCAGAGGGGGAATGCAGTCCTGCAGCCTCAGGCAGTGCCGGCACAGCAAGGCGCAGATCGCCTTGCCCCAAACAGGTGTGGTGCCTGCCGACGCGGTGGCCGTACACCACCAGGCAATACCGCATGGGAACAATCCATGTACGGTATGGCAACCCAACAGGCAGCATCAGTTGAGATGATGGCTCAAGCAATGGAGAGGGTGGCCACTTCCATTGTCCCCCCTGAAAGGCAGATGGAGCAACTACAGCAGGCAACAGACTCCATTTGCCAATCACATAGGGAGGACATGTTGGCGTCCAACAGGGACAGACGGGCGGCACTGGAGACTCTACGCCAATCGATATCAATAGAGTCCAAGGGCCACAGGGAAGCCCTTAGGGTAGAACTCCATCATCTCAGGGAGACTCTTGTTGACCTTGAGGCTTCCAGAACCCTCTATGGGGATGACAGTGTTGGTAAGTCCGCCTTTGGTGGTTACGGATGCAGGGTCACACTCCACAACATCTGATTCTGTTCCTGGGCCAGCAGATCAGAGGGGGAATGCAGTCCTGCAGCCTCAGGCAGTGCCGGCACAGCAAGGCGCAGATCGCCTTGCCCCAAACAGGTGTGGTGCCTGCCGACGCGGTGGCCGTACGCCACCAGGCAATACCGCATGGGAACAATCCATGTACGGTATGGCAACCCAACAGGCAGCATCAGTTGAGATGATGGCTCAAGCAATGGAGAGGGTGGCCACTTCCATTGTCCCCCCTGAAAGACAGATGGAGCAACTACAGCAGGCAACAGACTCCATTTGCCAATCACATAGGGAGGACATGTTGGCGTCCAACAGGGACAGACGGGCGGCACTGGAGACTCTACGCCAATCGATATCAATAGAGTCCCAGGGCCACAGGGAAGCCCTGAGGGTAGAACTCCATCACCTCAGGGAGACTCTTGTTGACCTTGAGGCTTCCACTAACTTGAGGACAGAACAGCAGCTGGAGCGGCTCACACGTTCGCTCTCAGCTGAGATGCAGGCAACTCGGGAGGAGATCCGGGCATCACGTCAGGTGGTGCATGGGGATCTCCGCACTATAATCCTCCAGAACAAGACCTTCCACACCCGCATGCTTGCTGCCATGGAGGACCATACCAGGGCTTTGCGTGGGCTGCCTCCCATAGCACCACCACCTCCTGTGGCAGCAGCAGAGGGTGATGAGAGCGACAGCAGCAGTTCCCCCACATTGGCATAGCCGTGCAGGCCATGAGCCCATGGAGGTGTTTTTTTTCCCAACATCCACACAGGTGGCTGTTGGTGCGCACCCTGTCCTCAGACCTCCTGGATGGCCTCACCCCCTCCCCGGCCCCCACATGGCCATTTTTGATTTTTTTTTTTTTTTTTACACAGTGTGTTGCCTTGTGTAGCTCCCGTGGGCCACTGTATTCCGGCTGGGCACATTCAGGCTTGTCCTGAGTTTGGGTTAGATGCTTGGTTTCGTGAGACACACACCCCTCCTGCTTCCCGTTTCCATGGGCTTCCAAAGGGTGTGCCCAAGTGACAGTGACTTACACAGTGACGTTGGACTCCCATGAGCTGTGTGGGCAGTCTATAGTCAATACTGTGTATACATTCCTAGTGGATATTGTTGTTGTATTGTACACTGCATGGTGTATTGATATGTGCTTGTGCATCCATGTCTTCGTCCTAATTTGCAGGTTCATTCCTCATGTCTTCACAAGGTCATCTGCTTTGGAGATGGAGTTTATGTTGTAAGCAGTGCACTTACACATTTGAGTGGCAGCAGCACTGTACAGTTGGAAGTGGTCGGTGTGCTGGCATAATCAGGTTGTAAGACTACCAATACTTTAACTTGGTACTGTCATGTTTATGCTATGTTTGAGGTTGTGTAGCTGCATTGTATTGTTGGTAAGTATTTGGTCATGTGTGTTGTTAGTTCTACATTACTGGGAGCATATTGTGTGTGGCCAGTTTCCATTAGGGACACTGTACTTTGTGACACTTGTGTCATGTTTTGGGGATTGCTTTGTTTGCTCTCACATAGCATGACATGCCATGGTGTGTTGGGTGGCGGT
This sequence comes from Ambystoma mexicanum, assembly GCF_040938575.1. Taxonomy (NCBI): domain Eukaryota; kingdom Metazoa; phylum Chordata; class Amphibia; order Caudata; family Ambystomatidae; genus Ambystoma; species Ambystoma mexicanum. Next base: position 1,013,703,590 of record NC_090928.1, read on the forward strand.
GCTGGGGAGGGGTTGGGTGACATGGCACTGTTGTCATGTTGCATTTTGCAAGGGGGTAATGAATTTAGCAGCATAGAAGTGTGTCTTTTGATGACACAGCATTGGTGGTGTTTGTGTAGGTAGGGATGCACACAATGTAACACTTCCAGGTGACCAATCTCAGGCTGGTATGGTTGTGACAGTTGACTGTCCCTTATGTCATCATCATTGATTGTCAGATGGTATGTGCCAGGGCTGTGTGCACTCTACAGGGGTGTGATTTTAGGTGAAGTAATTAGCCACCAGCTGCGTACGGGCTGCCTCACCCCGTGCCCTCTCCCCTCCCATGCGCAGCGGGCGTGCATGTGGTTGGGGATGTGGGGGCACCACCATGTCCACGGCCAGGCCCCGGCGTGTTCCAACATTGTGCAGGACACATGCTGCCACTATGATCCTGCACACTACTGGGGCGCATATAACAGCTGCTTGCCAGAACGGTCAAGGGAGCGAAAGCATGACTTGAGCACTCCGAATGTGCGCTCCACTATGCCCCGGGTTGCAATATGGGCTGTGTTGTATCTTACCTCGGGTAGTGTGGTGGGCGTCATCATGTGGGTGCTCAGAGGGTAGGCACTGTCCCCTGGGGAGGTGGTAATGGGTATCATTAGTGGGGTTGTGACATTACTCAGTATCTGACATGCATGCATGTGCTGTGGCATTTATACTCACCGAGCAGCCATGTATCGCCATGCCGCCCAGCTTCTAGGTCCCGGTTTAGGGTTGACATTCTGTAAATTAAACTGTCATGGGTGGACCCTGGATAGTTGGCATATACTGAGGTGATGATTACCTTGGCATCACATACTACCTGGACGTTGATGGAATGCCAGTGCTTGCGGTTTCTATAGATGTGCTCTGATGCCCTGGGGGGACGTAGAGCCACATGGGTGCAATCAATGGCACCTAGGACTTTGGGGAATTGAGCCACCCTGTAGAAATCCTGGACGGCAGCCTGCCTTTCTGCAGGTGTTCTGGGCAGGTATATGTGCCTGCGGACTGATGGGCATGCAGTCATGATGGCCAAGACCTGGTGTAGGCAGCGTGACTGCGTGGCCTGTGACACCTCCCCCACTATAGCACATGTCCGCTGAAATGATCCAATGGCCAAGAAGTGCAGTACATTGAGGACCTTCTCCAGGGCGCTGAGTGCTTGGGAGCACAGGGTGGGTGATGTGAGGTCATCCTCCCACTCACTGACCAGGTCGAGTATTATGTGAGGTGGAAACCTATACCTCCCATACCCCTGGTCATCAGGCATCCCAAAAAGGTTGGTTCTGGGTGTGAAAATTCTGGGCCTGACTATCCTCCTCTTCCTCCTGCGGTATCCCATGACCACTGCTGCTAGGAACGGTATATTCATCCTGGCGTCTGAGCTTGTTTGTTGTTTGCGCGCACTTTTATGTTGCGCGGGGCCACGTACGCCTGCTTCCTGCTGGCGCACGTGCTTCCGGATTAGCGCGTCTTTTTTGGTGCACATGTTAGCCCATTCGAATCCATGAATACGTGTTTTGAACGTGCGTGTGGGCGTTCCGCGCATTTGCCTCCTGTACTTTCCCCGTGACACCCACATTTTCACGCGTTGTTCCCCATTCCACGTGTCACGTCCTCTGTTCCTCCTACTTTTGTTGTGTGCGCTGCGCTATGTGCGATTTCGCTGTGTGCTTAGCGCACACTGTTTGGAGACGTGTGTGCCAGCGTGCCCCACGCAGAATTTTGGCCCACATCCTGGGATTTACACGCGCACGGACTTCCATGAATTGCTATGCGTGGGTTTCGCTGCGATTTTCGCACTGGCACTGCGAATCGCACGCTTTCGAATGCTTTCCACGCTTGCACTGAAAATTTCAGCGCACATTAATTCCATGAATCGGCCTGTCAATGTAAAAACATTGTTAAAGGGACGTTATAGTTACAGGTAAAACTGAAAAACCTCAGAAATTCGCCAGTTATGGTAAGCTAAGCAACCATAACTCGCACCACCACCATGCACTGCTTAGACTAACACCCAGGACATCAAAGAAGACATCACAAATGTTATTGATGACATCACTGATGACATCACATGTGAAATTAATTTTGATGAAAAGTTCCTACAAGGGGTTTTGTTTATAATGTTGTTAATAATTATGTCAGGGGTGATTGTGTAATGTTAAACATGTAATAACAAGCTAACAATTCAAGACATGCTACACACTGTGCTAGTACAAAGAATACATATGAAGACCCACAATGCATACAAATCAGAGGCACAAACAGGGAAACTAAAGTAAGGAAGAAAAAAACAGCATCATCAGAAAAAGTTAATAGCATTAATGTTTATCTTCATGTATTCAAATTAATTGTGTGTTTGAGGCCTGCCTATTGCCCCATGTATGTGCACCATGAGCTGAGACCAAACCCTAAGGAAAGCACTTTAAGACACATGACAAGGTTAACATCTAGATATACAGCACCTTTTGAATTTTAATATTCTGACTGTCAGTGAACAAAACCACCTGGCCTAGATATTTCAGTGAACAAAAACAAGTGGGCCATCAATTTCATTTGTGATGTCATCTTTGTCCTGGGTGTTAGTCTTTGCAGTACACGGTGGTGGCGCGAGTTATGGTTGCTTAGCTTATCATAGCTTTAAATATAACGGTGCCTACGCGTACAACCAAGAAAATGATGAAAAGCCTTGGGCCCCCCATACACGTGCTTTGCAATAGATATGCTTATAGAAAAGCCATTCATGTCCATTTTCTGTTAGCCGCGGCTATACGAAAAATACTATGAATAAAAATATGTATTCAACTCCCCCAAAGTACAGGCAAGTGTCCCTAAGATGCCTACCAGCCCCCCTCTTCCTGCTTCACTCCCCTGGTCTCTCCCAATACCCCAAAACACTCAACGGATCTATGATGCTACCCCACCCAAAATGGCAGATAGCCACGACTACCACACGTCCACAAACACATGACGTGCCATTTGCTATGTTGTAGCCACGGCTGCATAGGGTGCCATATATACCCACGGTAAGCTACACTGTGCACTGAGTGGCTGCTGGATAGCGGTAGATAATTGCAACAGTACCATCAACCAATTACAATCTTGAAAACACACACATCATACATACTCTGCTCATACACATTACTAGAAATGCAAACTAGGAATCATTTTCCTGGAAACAAAGACTAAAGACATCATGGCTAGTTTGAAAACTGTGCGGTTGATCGGAGACAGTTGACACTTTTGGTTACTTTCTTTTTATAAGAAACTAAATATTGGCATGGACCTAGGTTTGAGAGATTTTACAATTAAATGGTTTGGATTGCGGGGAATGCGGTTTTCAAGTTTTTCCAAAATTGATTAGTCTGTAGTACAGGACAACCAGACGTCATACCAATTCATTGTGGAGGCAATGATTTGGTCAATGTATGAGGGGCGTCCCTTACTCTAATGATCAAACAAGACATGGGAAAACAAATGGAACTATTTCCTCACACCATCTTTATCTTTTCCAATTCCACTCAAAGGCAAAAATGGAGATGGACCACCAGATTTAATGGTAAAATTGAGAAATCACTGAGAAATGTTAATAAAGTAGTTATAGCATTCATGAGAGACCACAGCCAATTATGGATTTCAAACAACAACATACAGTTCTACATGGCCAATTTCCATAGACATGATGGAGTATACCTATCCCATGAAGGAAAAATAGTTTTGACGCTTAATATCTTTTTTATTTTTTTAACAAATCTTTACGAATCTTTGCAGTTTGGGGGGGAGGCGGGTTTTTAATAACTTCAGAAATTTTGGCCAAAACCATTATTCGGAACAAAAGTTATTGTGAGGGGTTCCTAAGGGAGTTCGACTCATCTTAACTGTAGGGCGGCAATATAATTACACATACATTTTCTGTCACAACAAATCCAATCAATATGCATGCATAATACAACTACATTCTGCTAAACTAGGTATTGCAGTATTTCCGATTGTCATTTGTGAGCTGTGAAATATTACATTACAAGAAATGTACAGCAGCGGGTCAAACTCTTAAGTAAGTGCATTATTTAGCAGAAACACCAGTAGCATGCTGGAGATCAGAGCAATAGAGGATATGTACACAACAGGCTATGGATGAAGTGGAGGAAGCTAACCGTATAATGCTTCCCAGAGAACTTGTGGTACTAGTGTAGGTGACCGAAAGGCTGAAAATACTTATTTATTATTATTATGAAAAGAGGCATGAGCATGGTGGGAAGGAATGCTGAGCACTGCATGCTGTCACCGAGCCCAGAACTGAGATGAAGATGGCCGAGACCATTGAGAATTACACCATTTTATGGATTATGCGTCTCAATGGGATAGAACGTGCAGTGGGATTAGTGTCTGGGGAGACATCCGCAAATGAACGCCTCCTAAAATCTGCCCTTTCATTGACATCTGCCTTAACTTTCATTTCATCTCCAACCCCACAGCTATAGCCACACGCAGCTATCTTGACACAATACGTTTTCTGTTTCATATCTTTTTATTTTTAAACCTTCATTATAGATATGGTATATATTTGGGTTTTTTTTAACACAAAAAGTGAACTAAATGTATACACTGCTTACTCTCTTCAATATGATTTCACATACACAAGTGTAATTCTGTTTCCGTGTGTTGCGCAACAGCGTTGCGCTGGATCAATAAAGAGAGTAGGATCTGACTCAACGCATTCCTTGGATTCTAATATATCGCAGACCTCGTTCCAATGATATCACAACACTTTGCAAGGAATGTTTCAGGGAGTCATTTCACTAAAATGCCAAGGGTAGTGGAAGTGACATCACACAACCCTTGACCCCTGATGACATCACAGGAAGTGATGTCATTTGACCCCACCCCGAAGTAATATCGTGGGAAGCGATGGAAAACGACCTTTCACCCGTTGACAAAACAGGAAGTGGCATCACATAGCATTGTACACTACGAAAAATATGGAACGATATCACTATAATGTGATGTACATTTTATACAAGAATGGATCACAATATGTATCATTAAGATCAGTGTGTATAGGCCCATATTACCAAATTACTGTGAATGCAAGCAGACGTCCATGACCAAATGATAATGATGTGTTACTATATAGCACTTACGCTTAAGCGCTTGACATAAGAAATATACACGCAATATCACCAAACCTGTGTTCCCATTTATCGACCTAAGAAGCATGAAAGACTGAGTTGAGCCATTTAAGAACAAACTAAATCAGTGACTCACCCCCTGAAGAGTGCCTGAAATAAACCTTTAATGAGTCTAGCAATTACTGTATAGAATTCCAGAAAGAGACATTTTTTGGCATTCCTATTCTTTCTTATTTAGGTTCAGTGCTAAAAGTGTTAGACTTGTAGCACTCCTGTTCTTATTTTTCTTCTTTTTTTAAGGGGCCTGAACAAGAAAGCTAGCCACTCCAGAATTAAAGAGCCACATGGTGCTGGCCACAGCCCAGCAGCTTGCATTGTATTAAATGACGTCCCTGGAAATGACGTCCCTGGAATGTGTTCTTTGTAGCAGCAGCGTCTTATTGAGGTACCACACAAGTGCCATTTTCATGGTCTCCAGGCGCTATCGTGGCTCTATACGGTAAAGTCGGGTGCATTGGTTAGGGAGGAAGAGTAGAACCAGGAGTAAGTGGCATCTGTGCGAGTAGGCTTTCTGGGTGGGCTTTGTTTTGTACACTGGATGCTTATTGTGTCCAGTGTTTGTGTTGTTGGAGGCTTTTGGGGGACACACATACACACTATGTAGTGCATCTGTTTTTTGTGTGTGTGTTGTAATTAAAACCAGATTACAAAAAAACAGCATGTGATTTGAAAGCAACATGTAATGAACGGACAAGACACTGTACAGTTTTTGCCTTTTTTAAAAAAAACATATTTAGGCTAAACATAGTTAGAAATGGAGGCACTGCGGTAAAGTGGTTAGCTAAGAGTCGCACACTGTGTTGTTGTCAAGTTTCAGAAGCTGGCTTTGGAATCCCGATCTACAAGCTCCTACCACTTCTCGTGACATTTAGATACAACATGACAAGATGATTACTAAGCAAAAATAACTAGAATTTAGCATAAGACTTTTAATTGATGGAAACAAATATCACCGTTAGCCAAATTCGGGAGCCTGATTTCTGGAAGAAATTCTTCTGTCTAAACACTGGCTGAAACAACTATGAACATATGGCGACGTGAAATATCATAATGCAAACTGCTGACACAAAAATATCTTGGAAGGCATGTGAAATTTTTGAGGGTTGTTGGCAAATAAACAGAACACGTGCAAGACACTGTATATTGTTGACACAACTGCATTGACGCCTACGGTGAGTGGCGTTCTTGGAAAAGGCATGCACTGTTAAACTGTTCACATGATGGCTTTCCGAGAAAGGGCAGAGCTGATTGGATGTGTTGTTCCCAGAAACATTGTTCGGTAGGCATGTGCCCATCTTCTAAGTACAGTGAGCGGAATAATGGATGCAGCAGCTGCTGTGTGATGGTTGGACCTCTGGCGCAACATTCATCTTCCCTATTTATAAGGGGCAGCCGTCCAATGAGCTATAAGGTTTCGAAAGTTAAATACATCAAATAAATACTAAACCTAGTATCCCCTTTGCAGCCACTGACGTCCTTATCCTGCCTTGGGTGTTAAAAGTGAAACATGGTGAAAATGCAAACAGTGCAACAGCTAATATAATTGCAAATGTATCTGCTAAAATCGTAGCTATCTGACCTTCTATTATGAATCGATCACTGAGAGGTTACCTCTTGCACGTTTGGTTTTTACTTTATATATTTTAATTAATAATGAATCGTATTCAATGCTCAATGTTCGGATCCATTATCTCTGACAGATGTCTAAACATCCTGCAGATCTGAAACATTTCAATGTATCCCTTTCTTTTTGATTATATGTATTCTTTGATCCCTGTTTATTTATTTGTGTTTTACTGTGTTGCTTTGTGGTCGATGTTCAATGTTTTTGTGCACTCTCACAGCCAGATATCTGTGTCTCCATTGTCTCTCTGCTTTTTTGTTGCTTTCCATGATAGCGTGTATCAAGCTATTTCCTCATAACTCCATACATATCTATGGTACAGATTTGCACTCAGATGTACAATCCTGATCAGTTTGCAATTCTACTCATGGGGAAGGAGAGGAGAGGTAGGGGGTGTGGTGAAGGTAGTGTTGGGCTCTAACTAGCATGACAGCTAGCGCAGACATAGATGCTGGCATATAAATGTCTCTGCCCCTTGAATCATCATTCCTCACATGCTGGGGTGCCAAGATGGAGACCGGAGCTGTGGGAGAGGAGATTTGTTTCCTTCATTGCTGCTCATACTCTGGAGCAGTGACTCTTTATTTATTGAAATGACTTATAGGAGATCAACTTTGGAGTACTTGAAGTCAGTGCACCCAGTCCCTGAGTTTCTCATGCATTTGATAAGGAAGTTCCAGTGCAGATTTGGGGCCATGTATGGGCTGGTGGCTGATGGCTGATCTGGCAGAGCTCTGATGAGTGAACCTCGACGAGTGTGAGGATCAGCATGGTTTGCTGAGCAGTGGTCTTTGACGAAGTGGTGCAGAACAATCTCCAAAAGGCGACGTCGCAGAGAGAACACATCTGTGACTGCTTCATGTGGAAAAGACTCCTTGGGGGCATGTTCAGTTTGTAACATGCAAGAACATCTCACTCTACCTTCAAGTGTATTATTCTTATTCATGCACTATCACTCTGAGAAATTATTCTTATTTTCTCATAAATCGTGCAATAATTTGGAGCACCAGAATTTTTGGTGAAGGGTGTTGTGGATTGCACAGAACAAGTTTTTGGACTTTGATAGTAAATACACAGAGCCTTTGGACATATATCAATATGAATTGTGTACATTCTACAAACTGCAGGGGTAACTCTGGATGTGTTTTCTGTATAGATGGCTATGAATTATCACCATTACTAAAGGTGACTTGTCGGTGCTGTGTGATGTAATGAAAGGCCCCATCCCAAGGAATTTAAGGGCCCACAGGAAAATGACCTGCTAGCATTCAGAAACCTGAAAGCAAAGTTGGGCCTCTTTAGGCAGACTATGTGGGTGTTTTTTCTGCAAGGGATATCCAAGGAAAGCAAAAACAAAAATGTCATCTGAGTGCAGATTGGAAAAGCAAAACACATGCTGGCTGAGAAATAAATGCATCATTTTAAAATGAAACTGTCACCCATCAAAAGGGATTACTCTGTGACAATTAAGACCCACTTTTAAGCAAAAAAAGTACAGTGAATAATAAAATGAGTATTTTATTAATGACTGAAAGAAAAAGCCTTGAACTTTAAGTGCAAAAGCAAATTGAAGTGAACCCGGATCAGTAAAACACACTGGGCCTCATTACGACCCTGGAGGTAACCATGCCACATTAATACCGGGCCATTCCGACCTTGGAGAACTCAGTATTTCCCCATTCAGGGAACCCGGATCTGGTACATCCCCATTCCCATTTCAGCCCCCATATGGCTCAATGGGAATGGGGATGATGCTAACAACGGGCCCGTTAATGACGGGCCCGTTGTTAGCATGCTGCAACGCTCGTTCCCACGAGCAGACCTCGTAATGAGGCGGTAGGCGGTTAACAGGGCCGGCAGCTCTACCGGCCCCGTTAAACCCCTACCGCCAGGGTCAAAGAATAAAGGCTGAGGTTAGAAATTGCAATTGTGACTTCCCTTCAACCAAGGACAAATGGTGGGATAATAGGCAAACTTCACTAAGAACTTCCCCCACTGAACGCCTGGCTTGTATCCCAGCTGTTTTTAACTGCAATAACTGTTCATCCACACTCCAGGTCATGTAATTTCATTCTCTACTTGGGGTACAGAAGACACAACATCCCACGTAATTCTTATGATCCTTTAGGTACATGAATTTTGTTCCTTCAGGTGCCACAATACTTGCTTTTATGTGGTCTCTCATGGCACTATCCGTCAGCACATTGTTTTCCGGTTCACCCTTTGTGTCAATTGTGACCATAATTTCCACTGCTTTATTTGCTATTTTCTGGCAGTGTCCAATTATTATCCTTATGATACAGAATCGAAACCAGTGGTCGAAGTGGGTGGGAGCGGTCGGGAGCGGTGCTCCTGTACTTCTTTTAATTAAGTTTTACCATTCCTATACTCTTATTTTAAAAAGAAACCGTTCCGGAACGGTTTCATTTTAAAATAAAAGTGTAGGAATAAGTTGGAACTTGCACTTTCAGTGCACTGCATTGGATGGTCCCTTAAACAGCAGGCACATGTGTTTTGGTGTTTGTATTGTGCATGGGCTTTGTGGGGAGCGGTGCAGACCAGTAGGGAACATAATTCCACTACTTCTTTTCGTACACCTCGACCACTGATCGAAACATTATTATCAACAATATTGCTCCAAGGAACTTGAATAAATTTGCCATACCATAAGGAATCCATGAAGACAGGAGTGAGAACAAACTGTCATCGCCAATAGCCTATGTCTCCTCCTCCATTTTTGTCTGCAGTTCTGTCAACATTGATATAGCCTACGTCAAAGTCCTGTTCTCGCGGTCGTGAGATGGTGTGATTGTACTACATGTGGTCCCGATCTTGGTTCAGACACCTCCTTCCATTGCTGTAATCATGTCGAGGACATACCCATTCTGAAGGTTCATCAACCTTATGGCCCTCAGATCTTCTTTTATGGTGTTAAATCCTTTTATAGTGGCATTGATTGCAGTAGCTCCCACCTGGTGATCTGTAGCCAATTGTAATTCGCTGCTTTTTGAATTCCAGGCATGAACACGGATGTCAGCATCATCACAGTCTTGCTGAACAACATATGCTCATAATCCAAGAATGAAAGTGCTGCTACCAAAGGGTGATGATCAAAATGGCTGTATTGTTGTAAGCCTAATTGGTTCAACCTATGATTATGTAGAAACTAATGATCAACTCATTCACTTAGGATGCCGAAACGACACACGCAGAGAGCCAAACAGGTGTGGAGGTTCAAATAAAAATTGTTTACATTTTTGCATTTTTGCAGTAAATATTTTGTGCAGTATGTTCAACAAAAGACAAAGAAAGAACAAAAATAGGAAAAAGGGAATTGGTACCATGAACCTGCACACTAATAATAAAAAAAGGGCAATAAAAAAGGTGAGATAGTTAACACAGAGCTTAAGGTAAAATGTACCCCTGACGCAGGAAAAACCTGTGGCGGTTAAGTAATGGTGACTCCTGTTAAGCTGTTAAGCAACGAATGAATAATTAAAGAAGGGACCTATTCAATAGTTTAACCGTTTGTGTCATGTAACAACATAATTGCAGCCCTTCAACTCAAAAGACATTTTGTAATGTAGAATTGAGCCAACACAAAATAGATTTATTCTCATCAGGAATGTCTTCATAAGCCTTTAGTGATTTTTGTGCCATTAATTCTCTCTCTTCATCCGCCAGAGTTCAAGTGATGTTCTTTTTCTCAGGTGCGCATCCACTTTTGGAAATCCTTCAATTTTCAGATCACTCTGAGGAATCACCAATGCTGGTACATGGATGTATAGCAGGGAATACACTCCACCCCAATTGCTAGGCAGTTTCATATATGCTCTAGACCTGCAGGCCCAATATCGATCCATTAAGACAGCCGTCCCTCTCATCATTCCTGGAAAATCAATTATGGTTTTGCACCCTTTATTCTCTCCAACTGAATTTTTTTCCCTTGTTACGACAGCAGAGTGTCACATTAACCAATGGGACTAAAGTCACTGGGTACTTGGCCCAATACTTTAGACACGCATCATTGACCTTCTGCATTCTTGCACTGCACGGGACATCATTCCATCTTCCAATCCTTTGGTCATACTCACTCATCCATAGATTAGCAGCTATGAAGGCTCCCAACAGCCAGCTATTTCAGCCTTTTCCGTCATGTCAGAGCAATTCATCCTCTTCATTTCTTCAACAATCACTTTGTCTTGTGCTGCAGAAGGATACACAAGCATCTTATCTGTCCATCCAAGCTCCTTTTCCATTTGTGTTGTTTTGATATAATGATCCTAGCATAGAAATGTCTGTCTTGATCTCCATCGCAAGGTTGCCCAATTCTTTGAAACTGTCCTCTCGTAGTACATGCTACTAGAGGACTGAGGCATCTTGCGCCAATGTCTCTTTTGAAATGAAGGTTCTTACTGTACTCATGGAATAGAGGATGAAAGAGCAGATGTAGAAGTTCTCATCAGAAGCTCTCTCCCCAACCATTTCATGTGTTGGTACTGTATATTATTCCCCAGGTGAGATAAATGATCAAGATATGTATTTAGTTCATAATTATCTCCTTCTGCATTCCTCTTATGCCATTTAACATAGCCAAAGAGGTCAAATAATTATCAGCATTTGTACTCATGCTAGGAAAAATCACAGGTGTCATGTTTTTAATTGGACCATTAGGATAATAAATACTTAGAAATGTAAGGTACGAAAAGAAGAAGAAAATACACATGCATATATATTACTCATAAAAGTCTAGAGAAACATTTGGTGTACCATACCAATACTCATTGAACTTGCTCTCTATCTATAACCACATTATCATCTTCCCGTATCATTTTAATAAATATAAGTGCTCAATTTACATTCATAGTTGCACAATCTGCTCAATCTGATCTATTATTGCAATCAGAAGTCTTCTTATAACCGGACCTTTTTTTGGGTATTGTAGAAAGGTGGGAATATTAACGTCTCTCCTTACGAGAGTGCAGTATGACTGAAGTATAAACACAAACATTGCAACTTTAATCCGATGTGTATCGCTGTCAACTGGTATCTTGTATTATCCTTGAAACAGGTATGCTTCTAAAAATAAATCTGGGTATTGATCTCTCTTCCAATTTCTAATAAGGAATTCGTGTTTGGCCATAATGCTGGTATGACTTTACTTTTTCCAAGAAATTCTCTGCAAGTCCAAAATGTTTAAGGAGTGTCCAATAAATTCCAGGACAAAAGAAATGTGTGTTAACCACACGCTGTTTTATCATCCTTTTTCATGGGCATCGATCGAGTCTGCACACACAGCAATTCTTCTTCTTGTCTTGCTTCTTGGTCAATGGGTGCTGTAGGGAGGGTCTCAACTTTGTAGATTTTTACATCTCCTAAATGTAACTAAGCTCTTCTTCCAGCGACCCTAACTGCGTAAGGGGAAACTTCTTCTACACAGAAAGGACCATTCAATCTCGGTGCATGCCATCTATGAGTAAAATTCTTTATAAGCACTTGGTTTTTCAAAGTTAATCTGATCTTGGCTATCCTTTCTTTTAAGAGGCCATTGGGTCTCATATATCCTGTTTGCTTGTGGATGATAAGCAGAAGAAAACATATGTTTTATGCTCAATAGAAGTCCCATTCATTCAAATATCTCATTGACAAAATGTGGCCCATTATCGGACCTCAATACTTCGCACACACCCCATCTCAGAAATACTTCTCGCACTAGAACCTTGGCTGCGCAAGTGGCAGCAGGGTGTGTACAAGGGTTGTCTTCGATCCACATAGAAAAGGGACACACCACCACTAATAGATACCTGCATCCATTACAAGTCTGCAGCATATCAAGTAATTGATATGCAAATGCTGAAACGGACCATTCGGTTATGGTATTACTCCTCTGATTGTTCTCAGTGTATGCTCAGCTGTGAACATCTGACATACAATGCAATTCACAATGAACTGTGCAAACGTGTTCCAATAGATTGGGAACAAACCAGTCTTCTGCAATGGTGGCAGCAAGACTTTCTCTGGTTATATGCACAGGGTAGTGCAACTACTCAAGTCCAACTTTCAGTAATGCTGCTGGCGTCACTGGCTTTCCAGTGCTTTCCTGTCTCCATAATGCTTCTGTGGGGGATAAAGAACACCCCATGCATTTCCGTAGCTCCTGCTCTTCCTGTGGGGCTATACCCTGAATCTCTATGAGTTGTGTAATTGACAGCATATTAAATCCTTCTCGTACTACCATACTTGCATTCAATAATTCTTTGAAATTCTCAGTATGGAAAATTGACATTTCTGAAGAATACACACCCCTTTTTGCCTCTACATCTGCAGCTTTGTTTCCACAAGAAGCAAAGTTTGTTTTTTTAGTATGTGCTGCACATTTTATGACAGCTATGGCTACTGTGAGTTGTAATGCCCTAATGAGCTTGTCCAATAAAGACACATATTGCACTGGAGGGCCATCTGCGCAGAAATAACCCCTCCTTATTCAGCGTGGCAACCCTGCACGTACAGTTGACATCACATAGGCTGAGTCACTGTTCAATGTCACTTCCTGACCTTTGTGTTTCTTGAGCTCAACAATAAGGCCTACAAATTGTGCTGCCTGTGCTAAAAAATTTGACGGTTGTCGTGCACTCGCCACTACCTCAAATTCACCATTTAATCTGTGTCTTACACCAGTTTGGTCAATTTTCAAAGAACCATAAATAAATAGAGTTTCTCTCTTGTTGGAGCATTTTCTTTCACACGGGGTCATCATTATAAAATTCGACAATTTGAATAGACAGGCACATGATCAACTTCTTCTACTGGTTTAGCTACAAACATGGCTGGAGTCACTATTTTAGCCTCACTATTTGCATCGCTGAATTAAAGATCATCAGCTCATATGCAGATGCTCTTTGTGACCTTTGGGTTTCTCTAAAATAGCAAATAAGGTGTGTTCCATGTATAGAGTCATGGAAAAGCCCAAGATAATACTTGTTTAGTTTAGTTTAGTTTATTCATTTGTATTGCGCACCAGACCCGAGGGTATGAGGGCGCATGAGCAGGAAGGTTATTCAAAGCTTGGTTACAGGTTGCTTATACTTTACATTACATAGTTACGGTGTGACAATGAAGGAACATGTGTACAGTTTGGCAGGAGATAATGCAGTAAATATATTTAAAGAATTACAAATATTTACAAATTTAATATTACAAATTTACAGATTTACTTAAAGCATGCAATGCCGAGAGCAGCCGTGTGGTGTTAGAGGTGTTAATGGTTTGTGTTCTTTAACCAATGGATGTAGTTGCATCTAAAAAGTGAGTAAATTTGGGGAGTTCTGAGCGATGGTGGTAAGGAGTTCGAGTGTTGACGTGCTTTCACCTGGAAGCTGTTGCCACCCATTTTGGTGCGTTTAAACCTGGGGACAGTGAGCAGATTAGCATTGGAGGTTCTGGTGGGTCTGATGGGGGTGTGTTTGCATATTCTGTCTGCCAGAGAGCATGGGGCAGCGTTATTCAGGCATTTGTGGATGAGCGATGCTACTTTAAGCAGGATTTTGTCTGTTGTGCTGAGCTAGTTATGGGATTTCCTGATATTGGAAATGTGTTCCCTCCTGGGAATGTTGAGCGCTGCCCTAAAAGCGTTGTTTTGTAACGTCTGAATTTTGTTGGTGATTTGCTTGGTGGCTCCTATGTAGAGGGAGTTACAATAGTCCAGTTTGGATAATACCAATGCTCTGGCTAGTGTAGTGCAACTCTAGGTGGAGAGGAAGGGTTTGGCTGCTCTTATAAGCTTACATGTGTAGGCCGTGGAGGATGCCATCGAGCTAACCTGTTTGTGGAAGGTTAGGGAGGAGTCGAGGTATATTCCTAGAGTTTTTACTTCTTTGGAAACCTTGATTAGGTTCCCGTCTATGATGAAGTTGGCGCAGTTGTGGTCCAGTTTGGTTAGGTTGGAAGTGGAACCAAGGATTATGAGTTCAGTTTTGTCATCATTCAGGCATAGACTGTGTGAAGCCACACATTTTGCAGAACTCAGCCGATGAGCACTTGTGAACTTCTCAATTGCAAATGCAGCAGCAGCCACAGATTTTTCGCATGGAAAATGTCCACGCATGACTGTATCTAAAGTCCCACTATAATACCCTAATGTTGTTCTTTGTGTGAATACTGCTGTTATTACTGACCCATTAGTGTGTGAAAACAAATATAATTATTTGTTATAATTGAGAATTCCTAAAACTGGAGCCAATCAGATTGCTCTTTTTAATTCTTCAAATTCTTCCTCCATTTTTCAGTCCATTGTATCTTTTGCTTACCAACTAGTGCTTTCTTAAGTGCTTGCATAAGCGGTTTTGTATATGTGCTGTAATCGAATACCCAAGCCCTGCAATCATTGCATAAACCCAGAAATTGCCACATTTGCCTCACTGTATGTGGCATTGGTGTTTTCATGATAGCCTCAACTCTTTCAGGTGTCACTTTCCTTCCCTCATGTCTTATTAACTGACCTATATACAACACCTCTTCCTTACAATACTGTAATTTCTCTTGGTCTACCTTGTATCCCTTGTCTGCTAATATAGTCATCAACTGAACAGAGTCCTGCCAACATTCTTCCTCTTGTTTCACTGCAGATTAATATGTCATCAACGTACTGAATTACCGCACTCTTCAGTTCAATGTTACCTACATCCATCTGTAGGACGCTGTTAAATATTGAAGGGGACTCATAGTGCCCTTAAGGTAAACAAGTATGTTTTAGTCTCTTTAGTCTGAACATAAAGGAAGTAAGCTCTTGTGAGTCTTTGTGCAACAGGCTCGAGAAAAAACAGATTTTTCAAATCGATCACCATTAAGTACTTAGCTTCATCTGGGATGTTATACACTATTGTCATGGATTCAGAACTAATGGAAACTCTGCTTCTACAATCTGATTAAGAGGGCACAAATATTGGTTAAATCTCCATGACCCTCCTTTAGATTTTGTGATCGAATACACCACAGTATTACACAGGGATTCCAATTGCACTAGGATTCCCTGAATCATCAATGCTGAAATAGTTTTAAATATGCATTCATCAGATTCTCGAGACATAGGATACTGTTTTGCTCGGGGTAAAATTGCTCCTGGCTTGAGTTTTATTTTAACCTCTCCTATTCCCTTCAATAGGCCTACATCAAATGGGCCATAGTCCAAAGGACATTTGGCACTTTTTCTAGGTCTTCCTGAAAGAACACTGGTTGTTGCTGCATTAGTGCCATTCGCTGTGGAACTTCCCTTTTCTCAAATGTTATCCAACGTGCAATGCTAATAAAAAAACAACCTCATCATCTATATGTTCACCTCTGAAAATATCTTCATCTGTTATGTCAGTCAATCTGTATCCCTCCTCAAGAGCTATCACTGTCCTCTCCTTCAAGCATTGCTATTTCTCCTCGTTCTATAGCAGCTTCCAATTCTATAGGAATAGTGTGGCCTACTTCATGGTCCATAGGTACTTGTTGTCTAAACAAGAATTCTTCAAGTATCCTCACAATTTTCCTCATTAATCCAGGAAGCTGTGTTAATCAAATGCTCACCAATACATGAAGACTTCCGGATCTACTCGGACTCCTCATACAGCCACTTGCCTTGTGAATGCCAGTATAAACTCTTCCACATTTAAATAGTGTATTCCTGGAGTGGAGCACACTATTTCTCGGTTCATGAATGAAATTGTCATGTTAAGTTTTGCCATCAAGTCTCTAACCAGAATGTTAACTGGTGTTTGTCGCGAATATAACAAGGGGACAGACATGTAACACTCCCCTATAGAAACAGGTAATTTGCCAGTAAAATTAATTAAATTTGTAGCTCCAGAGAACACTTGATCATTCATGGCAATACCTGACATTGAATATTTTCCCTCCCTTATACAAGAGCCAGTCGCCCCAGTGTCCACAAGAAAAGAAAATGATGTGCCTCCTATCGTCAGATCGTTCAGACCAGACCCCCAAGAATACCCTTGGTTCCTCTTGGGGGTCTGGTCTGAACACATCAAGTCACCATGTGAGCTGTCCTATCCTATTGAGGGTACAAATTAATTGCTGTCCCTGTCAAAGGATTCCCTCCTACCACTGTGACACACCCTGCCCTTTTTGTCAGTATTTGTCCTGTGTTCGTATTCTATTGTGTTTGCATAGGTGCTTGGTGCAATTGCTCTTGCGGTGGGTGCACCTCTTCCTCATGGCCAAAAACCTTACCCACTTTGATCCATTGGGTGTCCATTATTCACCTATGATGCACATATTACTTCTTGCATCCCTAATCCATCTCCACTTGTCAATACTGCCCCTTTTAAAGCACAGTTTGACCGTTTTTTATTCAGAACTAAGTTAGCTTCCTCAATCTACCTGGTCTCATCTTTCTTTCTGTTCTTCTCTTGTAATAACGGAGAATGATTCACGTTAATTGTATCTCATCCCATGGCTTCACTTCTATTCCTACTTGTTTTTTCATTTGTCTATGTACCTGTTCTGGCAACCCCTGACACAAAATATGAAAGAATAGCGCCATTGTTTTTTTTCTCAAGGTTTATGCCTTATAAGCTGCCATCTCTCTTGAATTTCCTGAATATAAACAACTCTTTCAGTTTATGTGCCATAATTGCACCCATATTGCACGTATCTGGATATTGTACCCTGAGCAACCTCCAAACAACTGCCCTGAAATTATTAAATGGTGCTCCATCATGTGCTGTCACACTCGCATGTCCCACTCATTTCCAAATGTAATCAGCTCTCTACTCAAGAATAGCTGCCAGTAGACCTGTTTATGTCTCATATTGCCAGCATATTTCCACCTGTCATTTTCTCTAATTTGTGTATCCATTTCCCAGCCACCAAAGTCAAACTAGGTAACGTATATTTTAAGTTACCCTTATCCATCTGGGGCCATGGAATATATTGCGGTCTTGCACCCCTTTCTCTCTAGAAAGGGGAACTGTGCTAGAGATGTCATATAATCGGATCCCATTATTCGTTTACCCAATGCAGGGGTAATCATCCCTATTTGTCTCTGTTCTGGTAACAACATTATCCCACTCACATAGGGTCAAGATTTTCCTCAACACTACATGATCGTCTTCTGGAAAGTACAGGATATGGTATAGGATCTGCTGTTCTCTCCTTAGGGTGTTCCAGATCTTACCATCTTACCTCCCTACCCAAATGATGACTTCCCAAGATGGCGCATGTTCCCTCTCCTTCTATCTCACAGCCTGACACTTGTTCCTCGTCTGACATGGCTAAACCCCAACTGGTGTGCCTACCCTCCGCCTCTTCTCTAGCTATATTTAACCTACTTAATGACAATTCTCTGAGTTCATCACTGAACATGTTTTCCTCCCCCTCCCATGGTTTAGGTATTAGGGATCGTTTGTTGCTCCCTGGAGTCCCATGTTCGCTAGTCTGCCTTATTTGCTGATATATTTTGTCAATTATCTCTCCAATACTTTCTGCGTCATATCTTTCCTCTTCCTGTGCCACTTAAATATCTATTGACTCTTTTCTCTCATTGGGAGAACTTCGCTTATAATGTACCATTGGCCCTGTATTTCATTGTTCGGTCTTACTCGTTCCTTAAGAACGAGAATGGCATCAAGACCTTGCTACCTTCTATTCTGTTCTATACCATTTTTCACCTCCCTTTGCTCTTGCGCATATCTCCTTCCCCTCGCTTCTTCTTGCATTTGTGCTTTCCTTCGTATTTCTTCACTTTGTTCTTCTTCTTCTCTTGTTCCCTGTAATCTTTTTTCCTTAACTCTTAGTGCTTCTTCTTCATCTCTCTTTCTTTCTCTCCTATCTATTTGTTCTATTTCTTTCTACTGTCATACTTATTTTGTTCCTCTACCCACTCTCTATATTATTGTTGTTCTTCTCTATATATCTCTTCCCGACATTCCCTGCTTTTTCTTCCTTGCTCATCCTTCCTCAACCTCTTTTCCCATTCCCTATCCTTCTTTTCTTGCTTGTCTTTGTCTTCCCTTTGCCTAACTTCCTTGATGCTCGTCCCATCTAACTTGAGTAATATCTGTCCTCCCCTCAATTTGTTCTGTACAAGCGTTACCTCATCAGCCCTCTCCTTTTCTCCTTTCCATCTCTTAATTGCTCTGTCTATATCTGTTGCTATATTTGATCTCTCGACTCTTTCTTCTTTATTTCGTATGCACTTACAGGCATCTTCCTTTCTTTTGCTCTCTTAAGAACTCATCTGCATCTATGCCCAGGGGGTTTAGCAGAGTAAAAAGAGCTGAGGGCTCAATGCCCTCGCCTTTGTGTTGATTAAGCATCCACTCCTCTGGTTGCGGGTCCTCTTTCTCCTATTGTTACTTTTTCAAAAGTTCCAAAACGGCCAGTCTTTTCTCAACTTTATTTCCTGTGCATGCAGCATGTACATATGTGGTCATGTGTTGTAATACTGCCTTGGATAATAATCCCCCTTGTGAACGTGGCATTAACATTGTATCAGCTGTGCTTGTTACCCATTGTGCACTGTCCTATTTGAGCCTGTTTACATGTGGTGGTAATGTTTTACAAAGATGCATAAGAGGAGCATCCTCCATAATGACAAGCCACAATTAACTGTCTATACTTACCAGATTGATAATACATCTCTACCTTTCTCAAAGCTTATTGCTCAACACTTGTAATCTCTACAACAATAAATATGAGCAAGGACCATCAATCGCTGCTCAATCCTATTTTGTTTCAACAACCTATCTATCTGTCTTCTGATTGCCACCAATCTCTACACTGCACTAAACTCAATACAACGTCACTTCCATCCTTCACAGCTTGTTATCTCTCAAAACTTTATACATCGAATAATGCTCAAAATAATAACACAATACATATCAATAACTCTTATGATCACCTTACCTTTTACATATCATTTATAGTAAGAGGTATTTATTCCGCACATCCACTTATATTGCACCGTAGAGAGAGGTCACATTACACAGTCCTAACTGTGCGTATTCTCTCTATTAATGTTCTTAATGTTCCAGCTGGAATTTGAGAAGTCTTCTTCTATCGCCACTGAAATACGATTACCTAGGCGTTTCTTTGTCCACACAAAATTTCCTGTTACCCAAGATATCACAATCCCGCCCCTTTATATTGTCATTTCCCTTAGTCTACTTACATCCGTTTAATGAACTCGAGGCCTTTGGTATCGACTCCTCTTCCAATCTGATCACTTTGCCGTCCATCCGACAGTGCCCATGGAATCAGAGCAGGAATTTCTTCAAAGAGGGACCTGCCTACCGTCTCAATTGTTCTTTCAAGTTTAGTTCTATCACCTACTCTCCACAGGAAACTCCACGATCTTCCAGCTAATGACGGAGGATGCCCAGTCATCCAAAACGCTTAAATCAAACAAGATTATATCTGAAACTATCCGCACTGCTACCACATGAGTTTATGGCCTTTGGAATATGCATTTATAGATGGATGGGGTTACACCAGAATCAATCTGAGTCCAAATGACCAGACAATCTCAAGCAAATGACAAGTTTGTGTTTTATTAACAATTATCTAAACAGGGTTGTTATTGGCTGTCCTTTATCAGGTGGACAACTTATGTCTACCTCTCCAAACATGTAATTTGAGAAATATCAGATACACCGTGTTTCATTGGTCTCACAAGCTATAGGTCCTTCATTATATGGACTAATACAATTGGTTGGCACATGTCACAATCACACTCTGTAAGGGAAAAGAGTTCAACACTCTCTCCCGGACCACAGAAGCCGAATGAATAAACCCCTCCCACCGTGGTTGGCACAGGTACCTGATATAGATATACACAGGACACCACGTGGCAGCCAATGGGGATAAGAGGGATTAGGGAGAGGTTGTGGATAGGGTGGGGGAATGAGGAACCCCGGAAAGAGGGTAAGGAAATACATAGTTTGGATAGGACTGGGGAAACACAGGGTAAAACCTGACCTACACAACCCTATCATACATAATCAGATACGTGATACCTGCGGAACTAGCACATACACACATAATGCAAATATTCCTAATCAACCTGCCTCATAATCCTGCCTAATACATGTATATGGAAATTCAACATGAACACGTCACAAACACTTTGCCATAAGCGAGATGAAGCAAACAAATGGGAAGTTTCCCAGCATGATAAGACACACATATGGCCCCGTGGGCAAGCATAAGCGACATGTAACAGAACGTAAAACACATGTAGCAGCAGACTCTAGTTAACAGCACTAGTTTTGCTAACACACATAACTTCCTGATTCCAGGAACTGTTGTGACTTAACCAACAATGACTTGTGGCACTGACCCCTTTGCAGTTGAATGTTCGTAATTACACAAGTTCCATCAAGGGTGATTATAACACAAAAATTAAACATAAGCCCCATCTCCCAAGACCGCCATGGCAATGCATTAGTCTGTCTGCCAAGGACTGCAGTATATCAGTTCCCTCCCGTACTTATCTTTAGTCTGGGAGCCCCACGGGACTACCCGGACGATGTGAACTTCTGCAGAAAAAGGCGAGCTGGCAGCCTGTCTGTCCTCCTGTCGAAACGCTAGTCCTCCAACCGTCAGCATAACAGTGCGCTGGGCACACCCCGAACTCCTGCTTCCACCGACTGCATAACGCCTAGCAAACCAAAATAAGCTACACCTGCCTGGTGCCGTTGCCGGTTAATAAACTTTGAGTAATCAGAGACAGCTGGCAACGCGCACGCAACCCAGGACTACAAGTGGCTGCTAATTCTGCTGGGAAATGTAGTCTTTGCTTCCCCAGCTCTCCAATGCACTTAATCAAGCATAATGTAACACACCTCGTGTTCCCCTTCCTCTATTCCTGACAGTACCTGCTCTCCCAGGGCTCTTACCAGGGCCAGGTTTATCCGGGTGGCGCAAATGAAACTGTCTCACCACCTGGGGGCATGCACAGCTCCTGCAGGTTCCCAAGAACAATCCTCAGGGCCATAACCTTCCCATTGAATTAAATACCATAATTTCTTGTGTCTTCTTCTGGCATCCATGATCTGTCTTACTTCATATTTTTCTGACCTTCCTTAATCACAGCCGGCGGTCATTTCGTGGTCATTCCCGGAGCTGCGGGTGTAAGTAAAGACACATGGAGCACCCGGTGTATAGGTAAAGTTTTTGGCAAACATAATTTCTTTGCTGTGGGAGACACACACACTTTATTACCTCATATGGTCCAATAAATCGAGGCATAAATTTACGCGACCCCACCAATGATAAATTCCTTGTTGACAGCAAAACCCTATCGCCTACTTGATACTTGGGACTCTCCTGCATTTGTTTGTTGGTTTGTTTTTTGTTGGTCGCTTTAGCCCATTCTAGATTTGCACATGCTTTCTGTCTGATCTCAAGAAGCAACTGTTTACGCTCCTGTAACACCGGAATTTGTTCCATATCTGGCAAATGTTCCGGTATCATGTTCTGTTCATGGCAATACAAACATTCATTAGGTGCCATCCCCAAAGAAGCATGTTGGGTATTATTATATGTAAATTCCACCAACCATAGTGCTTGCACCCAGGATTCCATGCCATCTCCTAAATAACACCTCAAATATTGCTCAAGGGTCTGATTTACCCGTTCAGTTTGCCCATCTGTTTGCAGGTGGTAACTTGTGGACAGGGCACACTCGATTCACAACATCCTACAGAAAGCACGCCAAAATCTTGAAGTAAACTGAGGCCCTCTGTCAGATACAATACTCTTCGGAAGACCATGCAACCACACCACATGTTGCAGAAATAATTCTGCTAATTTGCCTACCCCCAGCATCCCTATGCATGGAATAAAATGGGTTTGCTTAGACAGATAATCTACCACCACCCAGATGGTATCAAACTGATTGTCAGGGGGAAGATCGGTAATAAAATCCATGGAAATGTGAATCCATGATTTCTCTGGAGTAGGTAACGGTTGTAACAAACCCCTCTTCTTGACATGGTCTGTCTTGTTGCGCACACATGTTTCACATTTTGACACAAACACTCCCACATCATTTGTTAATTCAGGCCACCAGAAATATTTTTCTAACATAATGTGCATCTTTTCTTTTACCAGAATGTCCTGCTAAAGGAGAGTTATGACACCAGTACAATGCCTTACGTTGTAACTCCTTAGTAGGCAAATACTATTGTCCCTTATGATTAGGCAACCCCTCCCGCACTGTTCTGGCAGGATGACTGTCTCGCCATTTCTGGATTTGTGGAGAAGGTGGATTTTTCTTCACTTGATCAACCAATTTCTTTGGAATGGTACCGATGACCTTTTCAGGAGAAATAATCGCTTATACTTCCACTACCACATTCTCTGAATTCTGTTGTCTAGATAATGCATCCGCCTTCCCATTCTTGTTACCTGGCCTGAAGGTTACAATAAAGTCAAACTCATTGAAATACTGGGACCAGCAGAGTTGTCTGGGACTGAGTGTTTGAGCAGTCTTAAAATATTGCAGATTTTTGTGATCTGTGACTACTACCACCTGATGTCTTGCCCCTAACAGGTATTGCCTCCACTCAAGAAAGGCAGCTCGAAAAGCCAACAATTCCTTGTCGGTGATGGAATAATGTTGCTCACAACTGGATAATTTCCTTGAGTAAAAAGCCACTGGATGCCATATTCCTTCCTCATTTTTCTGTGACAAAATGGCCCCTAATGCTACATTACTCGCATAAGTCTCCACCTGGAATTGCCTCTTCGTATCTGGATGTTTTAAGACCGGAGGGGTAGTAAATGCAACCTTTGATTCTTGAAATGCTTTCTCTGCCTCTTGATTCCAGTCAAAGCGCACTGCTTTCCTAAGTAACCGTGTAATCGGGGCTACTATCTTAGAGAAATTGCTAATGAAACATCTGTAGAAATTGGCAAATCCTAAAAAGGATTTTATGTCCTTTATGCACTGGGGGGAGGGCCATTCTGTCACTGCCTTCACCTTTTTAGGGTGCATAACAATGCCACCGGGTGTAAGGATGAAGCCTAAAAACTCAACCTGAGTCGTGTGAAAATTACATTTCCCTAACTTCACACACAACTGATACGCCTGCAACCTCTGTAGCACTGCCCTTACATCTTTTACATGTTGCTCCTGGGAAGATGAATAAATCAAAATGCCGTCTATATAGACAATAACAAACACATCAAGGAAATCTCTCAATACTTCCTGCATGAAAAACTGAAATGCCGCTGGAGCATTGCACAATCCGAAAGGCATGACAAGATACTCAAACAATCCAAACTTGGTACGGAATGCAGTCTTCCACTGATCACCCTCTTTCACTCTTATCAAATGGTATGCTCCCCTTAAGTCCAACTTGGTATAAATTGTAGCTGACCTCACCTAATCTAACAAAACTGAAATTAACGGTAAAGGAAACCTATTTTTCATCGTGACTTTATTTAAGGCCCGGTAATCAATGCACGTTCGCAATGTTCCCTCCTTTTCAAGGACAAAAAACAATGCTGATGATATAGGGGAGGTAGAATGCCTAATTAACCCTTTCTCCAGCATCTCACCAGATACTCTCTTAGGTATTGATTTTCCTTTTCAGTAATGGTGTAGATCCGACTGCAAGGTAACTTAGCCCCTGCCTCCAATTCAATCACACAATCATAGGATCGGTGTGGCGGTAACTTTTCCACCCCTCTTTTATCAAATACCTTGCTAAATTCCTGGTACGGCAGAGGAATTACTGGTCCTATGGAACCCACCAGCTGATCTACGTGGCCCCTGAATCCACCTTCGGCCACACCACCTGCTTGGTCATGGCAAAAAATAGAGTCACTAAAATGTATAAATGGGATGTCTTACTCCCTACGGTATTTGCCACCCACCTCGGGAACCTTGATTCCTTCGGACCTGTCACTGTCGTTCCCCCTAAGGCCAGCCCATCCCTTTTAGTGCTTCCTTCTTGCTCCGCTCTCCCCCAGCCATCTTCTGCAGAGTATTGGGGCATGTATGAATAAAATGACCTGACTGCCCACAATATAGACACAAATTGTTAGTTTTCCGTTGCCTTTTCGGCAGCGGAAAACCGTCCTCTTATACTTCCAATCTGCATTGGTTCCACCTCACTAGCCCTTCCACTCTTGCTCCGATCTAATCTTACAAAAGGTACTGGATCCGGTCTTTTCCTGTCTCCTTTTCTTTCACTCATTCGATGATCTAACTGTAATGCAAGATCTATCATGGCTGTACAATTACTTGGTTGAGGCTCTACCTGTGCAATTGCATCTTTCAACTCCTCCCGTAGACCCTGATAAAACAGTACTGTTTGTTTTGCTTATGGCCAATCGGTCTCAATCACCAATCTATTGAACTGTGTCACGTATGTTACCAGATCACGTGATCCCTGTCGTAATCCTAGTAACTCTTTATCTTGTGCGAGTGATACTTCTCGTCTATCGAACAATCTGCAAAACTCAGCCAAAAACCCATCCCAATTGTATAACAATGGATCGTCCTTTTGAACCAGTGGCATAGCCCAGGCTGCCGCATCTCCTGTCAAATATGAGATAACAAAAGCTGTTCTAGCCTGAACGGTCTCAAACACTGTAGGTTTACACAAAAATGAGTCTACATTGAGTGATAAACATCATATATTTCCGAGGACTCCCGAAAACCGTTCGGGGGCTGCCAACGTTACACTACTGGGAGGATGGACAATTACCATGGAATTTCTACTAGTAGATGCTCCAATTGCAGGATTTGCACTAATCCCTTCCAATGAAGTTCCTTGAGCTACTAGACTCTAGACTTGAGCATTTACGTAACTGATTCTTGCCTGGACTGAGCTAATCCTGCCTGAATCTCTTGCAGAACCTTTAGCACGTCGGCCAAAGGCAGAGGAGTCGCTTCGATTTGGCTTGGGTGGTTGTGAGTATCCCAATATGAGGGCGGCTTATTATGTCACAATCACACTTTGTAAGGTAAAAGAGTTCGACACTCTCTCCCGAACTACAGAAGCCAAACGAATCGACCCCTCCCACCGTGGTTGGCACAGGTACCTGATATAGATATACACAGAACACCATGTGGCAGCCAATGGGGGGAAGAGGGATTAGGGAGAGGTTGTGGATAGGGTGGGGGAATGAGGAACACCGGAAAGAGGGTAAGGAAATACCTAGTTTGGATAGGACTGGGGAAACACAGGGTAAAACCTGACCTACACAACCCTATCCTACATATTCAGATACGTGATACCTGTAGAACTAACACATACACACATAATGCGAATATTTCCTAATCAACCTGCCTCCTTATCCTGCCTAATACATGTATATGGAAATTCAACATGAACACGTCACAAACACTTTGCCATAAGCAAGATGAAGCAAACACATGGGAAGTTTCCCAGCATGATAAGACACACACACGGCCCCGAGGGCAAGCATAAGCGACATGTAACAGAACGTAAAACACATGTAGTAGCAGACTCTAGTTAACAGCACTAGTTTTGCTAACACACATAACTTACTGATTCCTGGAACTGTTGTGACTTAACTAACAATGACTTGTGGCACTGGCCCCTTTGCAGTTGAACGTTCGTAATTACACAAGTTCCATCAAGGGTGATTATAACCCAACAACTAGACATAAGCCCCATCTCCTAAGACCGCCATGGCAATGCATTAGTCTGTCTGTCAAGGACTGCAGTATATCACGGTTCACTCCCGTACTTATCTTTAGTCCGGGAGCCCCACGGTACTACCCAGACGATGTGAATTTCTGCAGAAAAAGGCGAGCCGGCATCGTGTCTGTCCTCCTGCCGAAACGCTAGTCCTCCAACCGTCAGCATAACAGTGCGCTGGGCGCACCCCGAACTCCTGCTTCCTCCGACAGCATATCGCCTAGCAAACCCAAATAAGCCGCACCTGTCTGGTACCATTGCCGGTTAATAAGCTGTGAGTATTCAGAGACAGCTGGCAATGCGCGCGCAACCCAGGACTACAAGTGGCTGCTAATTCTGCTGGGAAATGTAGTCTTTGCTTCCCCAGCTCTCCAATGCACTTCATTGTGCATAATGTAACACTCCTCGTCTGCCCCATCTTCTATTCCTGACAGCACACTTCTGCCATCTCTGGAACATTCAGTTCATTTAGCAGCACATATGCCAAGAACCAGGTGCAAGGAGATATGACATGAAGCTACCTCACAACCAAATTAGCCCAGCATCTCTCATCACCCATGACTTCAGCCACAAAATTGTCTTTGTACTTGGACTTGCAGAGTATTCTCATCCTGGGAATGCACTAGAATGAGGGCACTTGCTATCGTGTCTGGAACTCCAAGTTCAAACTCTATTTCCATTCTTGACTCACGTGACAAGAAACCATGATTTGGTTCATTATGCAAGCTTTTAAATGCTTTAAATGACTGAAAACTTGGCATCTTTTGTGTTCTTTATTTATTTTAATTGTATTTCTTATATCGTGCCACATGTCCATGGAGCTCAGGGCACGTGCAACTTAACGTGAAAACATTCATCCTCCACACACTCGTTCTTCTTCAGAGTAGATAGCTGTCCTTGACCTCTTAGTTCTTGACGTTAGGCCAGACAGCCTCCATGCAGCTCCACTAGCCTGCTATTCTACTGCGGCTCAGCTTTTCATTCATTCTCAATGATTCTTTGGTCTACTCTTTCATGATACCATTTTCTATACAATGGCTGCTGCACCTGCATTCTACTCGCTACTTATAGCTAGCCTATACAATGACTTGATCTACCTTGCATTTCAGCACCTGAACATTTTTCAGGCTTATGTTTTCTGCAGCACTTTGTTAACGAGTAATCTTCTTTTCCCGTTTGATAGTTCACTCGATTATTTACTGTGTCATTAGTCCTCTAGGATAAATACATCATCTTCATTCAGTATCTCGGGACTTCGTGCACACTTTCTTATGATGTCATCAGTTGAACTTCTTAGCTCTTTCTCATATTTCTTCAGGGAGCTCCTCCTGTAGGCTGTCATCAACTGAAGGTTACATTCACTATGGTCATCTTAATGGATACTGACTACCATATGATCGCTGTAATATTGGTACAGTAGATTAAATTAGAGCGGGCATGGTCTCATGACTCCAATACAGGGGAAGTAGGGGAGCAGATTCTCCTCCAGATGTATATGTCTGCTCCTCTACAGGTGCTGGGGCTCCGCCGAATGCAATCACCCTGATCCTTGGTGCCCTGATACAAGTAGGAAAAATGAGAGAGCAGAGGCTGGTGGAGATGAGCTTTTTACCGTGTGAGTGTTAAACCGCACTTGCTGTCTCAAACCTCTTGTGTTTAACATAGGAGACATACGAGGCACAGTGGAGGCTTACTTGTTTGTTGGTGGTTTCTTGCCATGTTTAACAGTTTACGACTACACGTTTGTTCCAAATTCCAGATTTGGACCTCTTTCTCCACCGACTCCAACAGACAACAACAGACCACTTTCATCCCCCCTTCCAGCGTCAGGCTCCATGCTGAAAATTAGATTATAAGGCAGAGCACAAGCAGCAGCAGACAAGTTCCTCCTCGCAGCCCGTAGAAATGGAAGAAATACATCTGGGAGTGGGAGGGAGACCACAAGAGACCCACGTGAAATCATGGGACCAATCCTAAACGAATGTTTAGACATCTGCGACGGTATTCCTCTCAAAAATACTTTTACTAGGCATAGGGGGAATTCCATGGTGTACTCTTCCTGGTCCTATATTGTGAGGGCCCAGCGCCAATTACCACTACCTTGAATCACCTTTCCAGTTTAACACCTTCAAAAGAGATCTCTCCATCCAACTGGAGGATGCATCTGAAATTGCCAAGCCCAAGGTCTTTCCAGGTTTAAAATAGATTGTCAAGTAAAAGGTCAGTCTTGCTGATGCCTGTGAGACTTAGAAGCAAAATGAAAATCTAAAACAGGTCTTTCTGGGGTTCCAAGATATATTTTCAGTGGACTCATATGACTGTGTACGCACAACCATTCATTCAGTTACCATTCACATGGACCCCGACGTGGCTCCAGTATTTGTGAAACAATACTGGTTACCTCTCTCATCCATGGAATGACTCACAGAGATTATTAAGAACAAAGAATCCTGAGGAAAAATGTGTCCGATCCACAGTACCTTTGACAACCCGGTAATGGGTGTACTCAAACTGAACAGCAAATGGAGACTATGTGCAGACCTGAGGGAGTTGAACAAACGGGTCCACATGTCAAGATGGCCACTTCCCTACATTGATCAATGGCTGGCACAGATCCAGGGGTCAAAGGTGTACACTGCCATTGACCTGACCAATGGTGGGGAAAACCAGTACACTCTTGCCTTTACCTTCGGGGGCAACAGCACACATGGCCCCACACCCCCTTTGGATACATCGACTCCAGCAGAGTTTAACATCTTTCTACATGAGGCCATGCCTGACTTGGGCGGAAGGGGAAACCTGGCCTATGTGGATGATGTTCCACAACCTGGCACTGCTGATTAAAAGCTCAACAGTGGAGGAACATATAGCACAAATATGCTATGTTCTGACCCAGTTGCACAATGCCTGACCAAAACTGTCCTTTCAGAAGGCACAGTGGTGTAAGACCCAAGTGAACTTCTTAGGGCACAAGATCACCCTTGAGGGTCTTGATGCCCAGGCAAAGAAGGTGGAAGCCTTATTGAAATTAAATGACCCTACTACTCTACGAGAATTAAGAAGCCTTATGGACTCACTAATTATAGTCGGAAGTTCATTGAAGACTATGAAAAGGTCCCTCGACCCCTGGTCCATTTATTAAAGGCCATAGCCAAGTGGGAGTGGGGTATGGAACAAGCTGAGGCAGTTAAACAACTGAAATGAAGCCTTTCTCAAGCTCCTTGTTTGGCTTACTCCATAAAGCACTAGGACATCTCCTTAGAGACGGGGTTAGCGGATACTTGCCTAACAGCAGTGTTGTATCAAAAGCACAACAAGATCAACAAAGTAATTTCATAAGCGAGCAAGACTTTGTCCTCTGTCGAGGAAAAGTTCAATGTCTGTGAGAAAGCACTCCTGGCAACAGTGTGGGTGTTAGAAAATGACCGCCCATTCATCCAGGGGGAGCACATCATTGTCGAGACTCCTCATCAACCCATGCAATATCTCCAAAGTAACAGAATCCAGGCATGGAATGTTAGCAATTCCAGAATTACTGCCAGGTCTCTGTCAATTCAAGACTTTCCTGTGGAGGTCCGATATGGCCAAAACAAGAAGAGTCCCCTTGCACAATGTTTGGTGGACTTTCATGATTGTTCTCAAGAAAACTGTCTTGAGGACGATAATCTAATCACCAACAACCATATGGAGGCATATTTAACTTCCCCACACAAGGTCTATGAAGAAGACTCATGTCAGGGGAAACCCACAGTTTACCTTGTAGAGAACAATGGGAAAAACTAACTGGTGCCTGGCATTGGGAATGATTGGGTGAATGATACCCCAGAACGCTCTGCTGATTACAAAATAGGACCATGAAGTAGTCAGGTTGAAGAGTTAATGGCCATTCGTCATGCCATCCTCACTGCAGTGTGCCACCAACTTAATGAACTGGTCATAATCACTGACTCGGGAACACCTTATTTACTGGAAAAATCAAGGCATGCTTTGTGCCAAGAATAAATACCTAAACATGCCAAACTAATACAGACAACTGATGATCTGGTGACTTTCAATGAGATGACCATCTATTGGAAGAAGAAAAGAAGTCATTCCAAGATAGAGGAGCCAGATAAAAATGGGAATGACTTGGCTGACCAGCTTGCTAAAACTGGAGCTCTGCAGAGCGTATTTCCTAGAAACAGAATGCCTGCTGTGTGAAATCCAAGTTTCCACTGTCACCAGGTCACAAATTTGTGTGAAGAGTGAACTCTTGAATGCCCAGTGGAGTAAAGACCCCAGGTGCAGAGTTGATCACTGCACAGAAAGAGGACACGATCATTAGTAAAATGCATCAACACATTGAAGACCCAGTGAGTTTTCTTCTAACAGAGTTGGATTATACCGCTAATGAGTATCTCCGGGTGTTGATGAAGTTTTCCAAGATGTTCTGGATCCAAGACAGTTTGTTAGTAAGGAGAGCCCTATATGGCTGTGACCAGTGGATGGTACCTACCTCATTCCGAAACCTGATGTTGAACCACTCCCATGATGTGGCCGCTGCCGGTCATAGAGGGTTCAACACAGCATTAGAAATCTTGTGCAAGGTTGCCTACTGGCCACACTGCCTTGCTCAGATTTGCAAGTTGATTTGATCAGGCCAGTGATTCGCTCCTCTAGCATGCTTTTGGGACCAAGCCGCCGCTCCTGCCGCAAATTTGGTGAAAATCCCTCCAGTGGTTTGGGCTGTAGGCATGAGCAAAGTCTTTTTTCATTCAGTCTATGGAAAAAATAAATGTGGGCCTCCCCCTATAACTTTCCCCCTCTTGACAAAACCTCACCAAACTTGCCATAAATATTTAGAGTGGGCCATATACATTTTTTGCAAAGTTTGGTGATGATTCGTCCTGGGAGAGTGAAGTCATAAGCTGTCCAAAAAGTGCTCTTCCTATGGGTTTAGCAACTTAACCATAACTACACGGGCGATATATATATATATATATATATATATTTTATATATTTAAAAAAACTTTGTTTAAGGGACGTTATGGCTAAGTTGCGCTATTACAAACATTTCCCATTATTGAACCAACTTCTGGGGGTTTTCAGTTTTACCTGTAACCATAACGTCCCCGTAGGAATGTTTTTCCAATGAATTTCATAGGTTTTTTAGTAGTGCAACTTAACAATAACGTCCCTTTAACAACATGTTTTGTTAGTTAATTTCATAGATTTTTAGTAGGGCACTTTAACCTTAAGGTTGGTTTAGGCTAGTTGTTTCAATAAAGGGGAAATGTTTGTAGTAGCGCAACTTAGCCATAACGTCCCTTTAACAATGTTTTTTTATTGAATTTCATAGGTTTTTAGTAGTGCAACTTAACCATACAGTCCGTTTAACCAAGTTTTTTGTTAGTGAATTTCATAGGTTTTTAGCAGGGCACTCTAACGGAAACGCTGATTAAGCATAGAGTTTGCAGTAAAAGTGATATGTTTGTAGTACCCCACCTTCACCATAACGTCCCTTTAGCAATATTTTGTGTTACTTACTTGCATACGTTTTTAGTAGGACATTGTAACCACAATGCTGCTTTAGCATACCGTTCTCTGTAAAGGTAATATGTATTTGGTACCGAAATTAAACCATAACATCCAGTTAAAACATTTTGTCACTGACAGCTTGGCTGGCCTCCTCACAAACTTTTGGAAAGGCCTAATTGCCCTGTGTTTCTATCCATTTGCGCTATCCCTTCCCTTGCCTAATAGTGTGGGTCTATCTTACAAATGAAAGGTGTGCATTTTAAGTGTTGGTGACACAGAGTGGTGTTTTTTTGTGTTAACATAGCATGGTGAATGTGTGCCGGACATTACTAGACGACATAGCTGCAGGTAATTAATGTGGAGGTTTCCTATGCACACTGTACTTGGCCGGCGTATGAGCAATCACAATGCAGGTATCCGTAGGAATGCAGTACTAGCCACATGGCCGCATGTTGTAAAGCTATTTTAAGTACTTGTGGGAGCGCACGTCTATCTGTTTTAGAACTACGTCCATGCTTAGGGCATCTTCTGAGTGCTGGTAAGAGCTCCTCTGTCGCCAGTCCTATGGATTGATATGGTAGGCTACAGAATTTCAACTACTGGTCACGACTACATGGGTTGCTCTGCAAATCTACCAATTTGTCGCTGCACCACGCCTGCCTGTATGAGGCCCACTGGAAATCAACCTCAAGTGTACAGTGGGCGTGCTAAATGTCACCATAGTTTGATGAATATGCTGCTGGCCTTTTAATGACCCGTAAAACAGACACACCATCTCTGCACTGAGCATTATGCTGGGAAGTGTAAAGGGTTCCCCTGCAGGTCGTAGAGTAGGAGATAACATTTAACTGCAGGTGTAACATTTTGTAGTGACCCTGTGAAATGCCAACGCTGGTGCGGCTTTGTCACTAATATAGTAGTGCATGTTAAGAAAAGTAAGCAATCAACAGAATTTTTCGGAGAGTAAATAATAGCACTGGTGGTTAGAACCACATGGGTCGTGCTTAATAAATATCTTCCTCTTGCGCGTACTGAAACTGTGTTTCTCCCTGCTGTAAGCATTGTCGTATTTCACAATTCATTCATCTCTGTGCATGCTAGTCCTACGGCTAATGGCGAACCATGAACTGCCCATACCACATGTGAAGAGACAGCAATGCAAGCATAAGGGACCAGTTGGCATGGTGCTACCCTGCCAAAAATGCAGTTGGGTAATTTCACATACAGCATTCTCCACATAGACTGCGGCCAACAACAGGGGCACTCCTGTACAGCACTGGAGCATTAAAAGACCCTTGTACACCATATGCTGTGCTAATGACCCTTGCCTGCCAAAGAATTTGTAGTGCACATGTACTGCAACCCGGTAAAGAAGGATGCTACTTTAAAGTGCTTGGGAAGAGTCAGTCCGGGAGCATGAGAATGAGTGGCAGCATTTTAAGTGAGTGCCACCCAACATTACCCTCTCTTTGCATGTCCCCTATGTTATCCACGTATGTGGTGGCCCTTCTGTACCGGTCCTTGCCTTTCAGACCTTCAGTGGCACATGTTACAAGACAAAAGAAATACTAATGAACTGGAAAAGGAGAAAAGGTAAGTAAACAATCCTCCTTTCAGAGTGCAACAATGTAGGTGCTAATGAAGGGAGGAAGGGCGCCGCTCATCGCATACCCTCCACAGATTGTGTGCTTAATAGAAGGAACCATGGTACTGTGGAATACACTGCAGTCAAAACCGGAAGAAATGGGTTGCTGTTGAAAGAGATGGTTTTACATATAGCAGTCCGTTTTCAAGAGTGCAAGTGTGCAACACCTACCATAAGCATTATTCTTATACTCCCAAAAAGGGCAGCAAAGCAATTTCTGTAGGCCGTGCAGAAAACGGAAAAGCAGTAATGTTAAGTGGAACGCTATTTGTGGCGAAAACCTTTTGTGCTGTGAATCGTCAGATTCCCATTTGTAAAATACAACATTGGCACAAGTCGTAAAGAGGCTCAAAAACACTTCTTCACAATGTGCCGCGCTTTGTCCATTTCTGGACCAAATGAAAAATAACGCGCGGACATGGGTGTCTATGTACTGGGATACAAAATTATTCAGGAGATCGGAAACAGACGTATGCCCTGGCCAAGTGCCTACTTTAGCGCATCATGTTACATGTTGTACATTGTACAATTTTCCCTCCACAATGAACAACAATAATATTGTTGTGATTGCGCATTACCAAAGTCTCACACAGACAAACCAAAATCAATCCCTTCATTGTAGGTACTTCATACACGTACAAATCCACATTATACAATCCACAATCAGCTCCCAGTGGACTCTGTTTTCCATTCACAGTGAAGTAGTGTATGTAGAACTCCACCACAAAGCATACACTCTGGCCCGTGAAACACACAGCCATAAACGCACCCTCTGTATTTTGCTCCACAAATATTCTGTGTACCACAGGCTGTGCATTCACTACACACCCAGAAACCTTATTGACCAATCCTGTATCCTCCAAAGGCCCAAATGCATGGAGGCCATGTGCAAAAGAGGCGTATGTCACACATGCAACCCTGCAACGGTTGCGATGTCCGTGGACCTTTCCAAGTGTGCGCGCACAGGTGTCGGGGAATAAATGTCAATCAGTATAGGGGATGTCGTTTGTAGTGGTGGCTCTCAAAAGAGCCATTTTGTATTTTTTTTTAAAGCTGCTAACATAGAAACATTTTATTTTCGGGTTTTTATAAGTGTTTGTGTTTGTTGTACTTTGCCTCACATTCTTACAATAGCGTCTTCAGTGCAGCCTGTAGATTGGAAAACAAAATGTCATTGCCACTGGGCAACAATGAAATGCCATTTCCATTGAGAAGGTGCACATATCGATAACCAATGTTGTCATTCTCACAGGAGTACATCCCAGCAGCACGCAAGAAGTTACACATGCTTCTGTTGAAAAGACGCCTTCCGACCTCTGGCTGCCGACAACATTCATTGGAATAGTTGTATACTGGACTTGGTGGTATACATGAGAAAAGCACCTTTGCAGTGGGAAAAATGCACTTCACTGCTTTCATCATCTTTTTGAGTTAACGATACACATTTGAACAAGCTATGGAACCCAAAAGCAGTGCTCCAGAGTGCAGGACCACAATGTGTACAGTAGCGAAAGTGGCCACTAGTCGACATTCTGCAAACAAATGTTCCAAAGTACAGACAGTGGCCCTCATTACGACCCTGGCGGAAATTGACTGACCGGACCGCAACAGCGTAAATAGCGTTTCCGCCATAGCACGAAGGAGCAAAGTGCGGCCAATCACGACCCATCGGGCACGAGCATTACGCCATGGCGGAATCCGAAAGGCTGCGATGGCGGAAATGACCCCAAAACGGCCCTTACCGCCGCCGTACGCTGCACCAGGTGCAATACCGCCACCCATCTTAGCGGTCACCGTAATGAGCGGTCACCGTAACGAGCGTGCACCGCAAATTACGGCCACCGTAAATATACGGAAACGGAAGTAAAAGCATGTGGCCGGAACGGGAAACAGCACGCCGCACAACTATAAAATCCGAATCCCAACACAACCATAAAAAATCCGACCCTGACACACATCCCAACCCGTTAGCAACCCCAGTTAAAAAAATAAATATGGGAAAGGTAGCCAAGAAAGCGTGTGACCGCAAGCGGCAGGTACACTTCTCCCGAGAGGAACTGACCGTGCTCACCGAGACCCTACAGGAAAATTCCGCCGTCGTCTTCTCCAGTCAAATGACCAGGACGGCCCTTGCCAACAAGAAGGCCATATGGGTCCTGGTGGCACAGCGCGTAAGTGCGGTGGGGACAACACCCCGCACGCCACAGCAATGTCGCAAGCGGTGGGACGACCTGCGGATCCGCGTACGCAGCATACTTTCTGCGAACAGGAACATCGCCACAGCTACCGGGGGGGGTTCAGAGTCGCCCATCAAGTTGACCCCCTGGGAGGAAATCTGCGCCTCCACCATAGGAATGGAGAGCATAGAGGGAGTCGGAGGGATGGAGAAAGGAGTGCCGACATCCGGAGAATCAGGTAGGTTGGCCAAGAGAAACAATGCGAAATCCACAAACCACGAACATGTGCAGTACCATGTGACCCCATAGTGCAATACATACTCAGCCCTGACAGCGCCCTCTAAAAGTCAGAATGAACAAACAAATCAATCAAGAAGCCATAAACAACCCCTACATGTGCAGCATGCACCCCCTAACTGCAGGCAGCCAAATGAATGCATCCTCAATCCACACGAAAATGAGACCACCTCCAAGGCCCAGTCCCAAATCAGCCTCATGTACCACCCCAATGCATTTGATACGTTGCCATTCCGAATCCGACAGACCCATAACTAACGCTCGCCCCTCTTTACTCCACCACAGGGTCCGATACCAACGACGAGCTGCAGGACACCCCTACCAGCACGCCTGCAAAGAGGGCCAGGACCAACGTCCCAAGAGCCTCCACCTCAGGTGCAAGGATCAAGACACGGCAGCAGCAGGAATCAAGTGGCAGCACACTGGAGGGGACTGCAACAGGCACCCCAGCAGCCAGCAAGTCCACAACCCCAGCACCACAGGTCCCCCCAAAGAACGTATCTGATGGCACTGCCTCTGGTGGTAGCAGCACCATAGGTGACACAGCTGTCATGCCAGCATGCTCCGACACGGAAAACAGTGCTGGCGACGTAGGTACCATCCATGACCTTTCCCAATCCCCCTGCATGTTCCATCCCCTACACCATGACGAAACCACGCAGGGGCACCCTGAAGACGACGACTGGCCAACCCCCACAAGTCCTGTGCCAAGGCAACATGTGTTGAGCAGCCCCCCTGTCACACCACCGCAAATGTCCATGGCCCAGCAGAGGCAACAGTCCCTCGACCTGCTGATCGAGCAACAGCAGGAAGCGTCCACGCTACTCAAGGACCATGCAAATGAATGCGGGGGTTCCAGGGCAGCCATGGAAACATCCACCGAGACACTCAGGGCACAAATAGAGAAAAGTAGTGAGAGCCTCAGGGGAGAAATGGAGAGAAGCACCGAGAGCCTGAGAGCACAAATGGAGAAAAGCACCGAGAGCCTGAGGGGGGAACTGCATGCGACGTCCAAAGACGTCTGTGCTGAACTTGCTGCTGTGCGCCGTGTGCTCTCGGAGCTCTCACAAACCCTCAGAGACATGCATGGACGCGAGCAGGCAGAGACCTCATCCGTGGCAAGTTCCGTCCAGGGCAGCCCCCAACGCAGATCTGGCAGGAACCTGCGCTCCACGGGCAGGGGTGCCCCTGATACCCGTAGAGGGGGCTTGCAATAGCGTCTACCCACAGACAGCATGCATATTTGGACACTGGTGTTGGGGGGGGAGGTAGTAGGGTGGAGGGGGTGTGTTGGGCTTCACTGGGTGGCGGGTCCATAGGGTGTATAAATCAAATCACATCAACAATACAGCACCTCATTATCATCCAATGACATGTGTGGACATTGATATTTGCGTACGAGGCCTTCATAGGCGTACAGTCCACAATGTGCCTGTACTACACACACACAGTGCCACAGGTCCCCTTTCCGTGTAATAGGCACCATGCGTGGTTGCTAGAAGCATGCATCTATGATGCTCTGTCGGATTGCACGTGCATCCTGTGCCTCATGGACTCCTTGAGGTGCCTCCACATCCCCACCCTCATCATCATCATCATCTTCAGGTGCATGCAGTACAGCGTCAGGGGGCATGGGCACATTCCTACGTATGCACATGTTGTGCAGCATGACACATGCCATGACCATCTTAGAAACCTTCTCATGGCTGTATATGAGTGCCCCGCCAGACCTGCTGAGGCTGCGGAAACGAGCCTTCAGTAGGCCGAATGCCTGTTCAATGACCACACGGGTACGTGAGTGGGCATGGTTGTAGTCCTCCTCATGCTCGTTCTGTGGGTTCCGGATTGGTGTAAGGAGCCATCTCTTCAGTGGATACCCGGCATCACCTGTATGAGACGAATAAAGGGTGTCAGTGGAATGATAGTGCTAAGTAGCCCCCCCCCCCCTGCAAGGTCATTGACGCATCAAATGGGCCACGATGTCATGCATGGAATGAGACTCACCGAGTAGCCAGGATCTGTGCCCTGCGTGTCGCTCCATGTAGCGTGGTATTCTTGTGTTCCTCAGGACCATAGAATCATGGGTAGATCCTGGAAATCTGGCACAACAATGCGTAAATATCTTGTTGGAGTCACACACCATTTGCACATTGATTGAATGAAATTGTTTCCGGTTGCGGTACTGGACCTCCATGGCATGTGGGACAACCAATTCAACATGGGTGCAGTCGATGGCACCAATGCAACCCGGGATGCCGCCAAGTGCATGGAATCCCACTTTTGCGTTGGTAATCTCCTGGTACGTGCGTGGTAGTGTGATGTGGTCGTCGGCGTGCTTCAGGAGGGCATCGTGCACTTGGAAGAGTGTCCGTGAGAACAGTGGCTGTGAAATGCCATGCAACTGTCCCACTGTGTGCTGGTAGGTGCCTGTGGCCAGGAAGTGGAGTGCAGACACCACCTTCAGTAGGGGTGGGATGGCGGTTGGGCTATCTATCATGCTCACGAGGTCAGCATGTGTCATGTCCACAATGGCGATTATGGTGTCCCGGTCCAAACGGTAGAGGGTGTGGATCTGCTCAGCAGTGAGGTTGAACGGATCGGCTCGGAGGCGTGGGATTGCGGGCCGCCTGCGTGGTGGTAGTGGCAGTGCTTGTGGGCCTTGCTGACCCTGCCTTGCCCTCCTCCTCCTCCTCCTCCTCCGTCTCCCCTGTGCGCCCGGTTGTTGTACCTGTTGTTGTTCGTCGTCTTCTTGTAGTTGTAGCACTTGCAGTGCTATCTGGTACCCCAGGCCCAACATCGCTAGTCCTGCCGGTAGCATTTTGGAGTGGGAGTGGTTGTGGGAGGGGTTTGGGTCTGCAATATATGTGCTGTCGGCCTGTATGGCCTCCACCTGTGCTGATTGAATGAATCTGTGGCAGATGCAATCCCTTCTGGTCGAGCACGGCCCGCACGTAAGGCTGCATTTGGCCGCATGGCATCTTGGGATTGGAATCATGTATCAAATCCCGATGGCAGTGTGATGTACTTTGACTGATCTTCATGGTATGATCCCATTGTTACACATGCTATGATTGCAGCCGCTTACATACCTGTGAAGAGTCAGTGGTATGTAGGGCTCGATCGATGGCCGACCCTCATGCAGCACAGTAACGTACTTCACCGACGGGCGTGGCGTCCCATTTGTGATTGCAGCCAGTTAGCATCATGACACACAGCCGCACTACATTGATGTAATTGTGAATGCAAGCGTTCACAGAAGCCTTTTCGACGTAATGTTGCAAGTGAGGAATTCGAAGGCCAGCATTTTGGGTTTTGAAGTAGCGGCGAGGATACGCCCACAGGTCTGGCTGGAAATGTAACGTTCTATTGTAGAATGTCCTTGGGACATGGCCCATAACGAGCAGGCAATGAATGATATGAATTGAAGGGGATGCGCAATAGCGTAGTGGACGATGAGGCAGGACGTTCCCAAATCCATCTTGCTTCACAACACTACAGATCCGGCCAGGGGCACAGTGGTTTTTGCGGACTGCATTACGCACAGACGCGATGGAAGTTTCACATATTATGTGAGTGAATATTCATGCGTTTTCATTGCGGGATGAGGGAATGATGTGTGGATGCATGGACTGATGAATCCGTTTAGGGTCTGCCATGTACATGGGTTTTTTGGTTCACTCCCCTTCCCCTGCGTTATGTGATGCAAGGCTGCCATAGTGGGACATACGTCTCTCTGCCCTTGTCGGATCCTCCCTGTCTCGACGCGCCTTCATACACTTGTGTCTAGGCACGTTACTAATCCCATGTCATGGGTTCTATCTTGACGGACGCATGCACAGTAACCGACGTTGCCAATGGTGTATTTAGCTCGATTGGTTTCGTTGTGATTCGATACTGGATTAGGGGTGTGTATATTCCTTTGGAGTGGGCTAGCATGCATATGGGTGTGGATTTGGTGTGTTGAATGATGATTGTAATGCATCATGAGTCCCGTAATGCAATCGGTTGATTTGTGTTTCTTTTGGGTGACAGGTATCTCCTGCCCTATTGCAGATGCCATCTCTACGCCACTCCTCCAGATGGTTTTTACTCTCGACTCCTGCAGCTTCGGGTGAATCAGTGGAGCACCATTTCGATCATATGGGACGATCGCCAATGGGCCACATGCCCTTACGCTGTACTGGTGGCTAGGTGCAACATTTCGGCCTTTCAGCTCGACTAGTGCCTGCCTCATGGGACGGACCTGCGGTTCTTGCCGCTTCCATGTTGCCTTTTGGAACGTTGATGTAAGCCCTGTGTGCCATGATGGTACAGGGCGTCACACAAGTGGAAGCCGGTCAATTATTGCAGATGCAGCCCTCGGTGATGATGGTTGTTTTGGTGGGATTTTGCAAATTGATGTGGGGCCTTTGTCATTTGGATGTGCATTTAAATTGTATTCCGATATTTGTCGTGTTGCGTTGTTCTTTGCAGGTGATGTGGCGATTTTCGCTTTGTGGCGGTATGTATTGCGTGTTGATCTGCTTTGTGTTCCGCCTTCTGAGTTGAGTTGTGTGGTACAGTACTGGCCGCGTTTGCCTACGTAGCACAGTATGGTCACGGATAGAGGCTGCCATTGTGTCTGTTTACATGATGTGCTGTTCAGGGGCGGGGGATTGGCTTTTGGCCGACTGGTGCCTGTCAGCCAGGTCGATTGGTGGAATGATGGGTTGTTCAGAATGTGGCTGGTCACAGGTGACTGTGTTTGCGTGCGTTTGTTGGAGGGGGACTGGGGTCATGTCCATTGGAATAGCTTCTGTATTGATGCCATCTGTGCCCTGCAGCTCCCATCGGCCCCTCTTGGGATGAGCCTGGCTGCTCAGTCACTCTGCCGACTTGTGTGGTACATGCTTCTGCTGATGGTTGGTTTGTTTACTGGCATGAGTACAGGGCTGGTGCAATCCCCCTCAGGATGCTGTTGTGGATGTTGCCTTGCGCTGGTGGCAAGCGATGGGGGACTACTGTTGTTTTGTGTCATGTGTTCTTGATTTTCATTTTGATGTGTTGTACCTTCACATGCCTGTGCTGCGTCAGTACGGCTATGGTGACATGCCGTACATGGATGCCCACTCACGGGGCGCTTTGAGCCCCTGCATGCTTTTCTACGTTGGCATGCATGGGTGAATAGTGGATTTCACTGGTTGCATAGTGTGAGTACATTGCGCCTGCCAGGAGTTGTGCAATGAGGCCAGGGAGTGGAGTACAGGCACTCAGTGGGCCATTTACGGTTGGTTCGCGTTGCCGTATTTCTCGCCATGGCGGAATGGTACTTTACGACGTGCTTGATGGCGTTCAGTACATGTCCGCTAGGGTCAGAATTCGCGTACCGTTGCGCCATGGCGGTGATTCCGGTTTTGCAAGGCGCGCGTGCGCGTACTTGGTGCAGTTAGCGTTGCCGTTCACTGCGGTGTCGCTAATGGCATCGTACTTTACGGTGACGGGTCATGATCGCAACGAGCGGTGTTCGATGGCGGTATTGCATTTCCGCCATCATTTTTCCATTTCCGCAAGGGTCGTAATGAGGCCCAGTGACACCGCACCACAAAGTGTCCACTACCGCCAAATTGAAATTGCCATTAAAACCTCTTTCCACGGCATACTGGAGCAGATCTACCACAAAGGGATCACCCACTATGAAAACTGTGTGTCTCCCCATCTCTGCCAGCCTCAATACACAGAGTAATGAAACAAAATATGGCCGCCCTTTCCTATGACGCACACTCTGACCACCTCATTGGACAATTTGCATAGTCGCATTTCCATTGGCCAGCATGCTGAGAAATGCAGATTTTGATATGTGTGCTCTACATGTAACACTAACACGTCTGTCCAACAGTTCCCTGCATACACACCACACCGAGAAACGTTGTTGTGCAATCCCTCAGCCTGCACAGTCCCATTTCTATGGTCACCGGCCTGAAAATCCCCGAATGAGGCTATTGTGCTGCTACCATGCGTGTATGAAAAAATGTCAACCAGGGTAAGGGTTTTCGTTTGTAGGGGTGGCTCTGAAAGGAATCATTGTGTTTTTTTTAGTTTTTTTTTAGTTATTATCTGCTTCCACACAAAGAGCAAGGTTTTGGTTTCATACAGTTGTGTGTTTTCTTTTCATCCTCAGAATCTGACAGGAACCTTTTGAGTGCATCTTAGATGGACGACAACGAAATGCCATTTCATTGGAATAACTCTGCATTTGCAGAACTAATGATGTAATTGTTACAAAAAAATATGTCACGAGCGGACATAAAATCAGACATGCCTCTGTTAATCAGACACCTTCCAACTTCTAGCTGGGTACAATATATAATATGAGTGGTCCATACTGTTGTTGGTGGTATGGCAGACAAAACCACCTGGGCAGTGGGAAAAAGCCTCTTCACTGCATTCATCAGCCTCTTCAGTCGACGGAGCAAACGTAAACAAGACATGTAACCCAATTGCAATCCACCACAGTGCATGACAGGGCATGATGACAACATGCCCAGTAGTGGAACTGGCCAGTTGTCTCCAAAGTTCATGCATATCGGTTAAATGGAGGTCATTGACAGCGCACTACAATGCGTCCACTGCTTCCAAACGGAAATTGCCATGTTTCTTTCCTGGGCATACTTGTGTAGATCTATCACAA
Source organism: Ambystoma mexicanum (assembly GCF_040938575.1). Taxonomy (NCBI): domain Eukaryota; kingdom Metazoa; phylum Chordata; class Amphibia; order Caudata; family Ambystomatidae; genus Ambystoma; species Ambystoma mexicanum. Next base: position 1,013,746,415 of record NC_090928.1, read on the forward strand.
AGGCATCACCCAAAGTCAACACAATGCGTTTCTCCATGTCGGTCAGCCTCACAATGCAGAGTAATGAATACCAATATTATCGCCCTTTCCTGTGACCCATACCCTGAGTACCTGAGTGGATAATCTCCACAGTGCCATTTCCACTGGCCAGCATGGTGCGAAGCACAGATTGTGGAATGTGCCCTTCCCAAAGTATCATGAGGGATGAACCCCAGTAAAGCACAAACACTCCTTCTTCCCTTTCCACTATCTTCCTCCTACCACTCCCTTACTGGGTACTGTTAAGTAGACACACACGCATCCGCCAATGCCATCCAAGACGTCAGCATCTAACACTGTTCTCCACAAGACCACATATGTAACATTACAAAATCAGCCTGCAAGTCTGCTGTTATTGTAAAGCATGTCCAGTGGAAAGTTCACTCAAATATTGCACAATTTGTGCATGCAATTCACCCACATGAACACCCATCACCACAAAAGAAAGGTATGAACATTGTTTTGGCACTATGTTTACAACTCTTTTAGAAGTGCCTCTGCGCACAATATCTGCTCTATGCGTCCATTACATGTTTGAAAAGCATACTGGTTTTCCTTCCATCTCCTACCATGAAGTTGCAATTTAATGTTATTTGCTTGCAACGTTTTCATTTACCCATATCATACAGTCTATTAGCGAAACAGGAACTCTCTTCTTTCCTTCCAACAATGCTACAACATGTGTTCCCCACTAACCTGCCTCCTACATAAATCATGCAAAGCTGGCACCAAAGCTACAACTGAATGTATCTTACCGACCGAAAGTCAGTTCCCAAAAGGTCAGTGTGTGCACGGCTGTGGTTCTTTGTATGCTGCACTATTGCTAGAGCCCCTTTTTAAATCTGCCAGCTTCCACTCTCTGCCCTCAGCAACTCATCCATAAGAGGACTGCACAACTTATCCTTGGCCTGAACGTCAGGGATCGTATCTCTGCGTACTAAAATGTCTGCAATAGCTCCCAGTGCCTGCGAAGAATAAAATAACAGCCCTGTGCATTATGCAGAAGGCCTTCTGATCCTTGGGATGTCAATACCTTGCACTGTCACTTCCTAAATATCTGCTTGCTCCAGCTCTTCCCTCATCTGCCTCCAACTCCCTCAGGGTCAGTTGCTTTTGCACGCAACCAGTTGGTGGTAGATGTCTTTTGTCTGCTGGGGTCTCCCTCTGGAATAGGCTCTCTGCCTCCATGGAACTTGAGGAGAACCATTTTAGGGTCTGAAAACACCTCAAAACCTTTACATATGCTTCTTCTTTTTCCCCTCCTCTCCCCAGCTCACTTCCTGCCTCAAAATGATTGTGCACTGGTTTCCTACCCACCCTGTAATATGTGCCCCAGGCCACCTCCCTCCCAACAGTTCCACCCCTGCACTGGCTTTCTGGCAACCCCCATATTTGGGGGCTGTTTTCTACAACCTTAACCGTCCACCCACCACTTGATGTCTACACTTATCCTTTCACTTGCCAGCATCGGCCGTAGTTGCACGTATTGCTATTTTTTGTTGTTCCCATGTACTTCACTTTGCCCTCCCCCTTCTCATTCACTTGCACACTCTCAGTGTCACCTGGCCTATTCAGATCAATGTCTCTGTGCGAACTCTGTTCCACCTTCCTTGTTTGTATGCACCATACAAATCCCACAGAAAAAATACCATATCACATCATATCATATGGTACACACACTGCATTCATAACAACAGGATGCCTGCAACGTACCTCGTAGACTCCACAAAATGGTCTTTCCACTGTAATGCATGTACTACAAATGTCGGAAAAGTGATCCCACAAAAGCAGGAGGAATGTATGTTAGCAATGTTAAGCAAGTGCGTGCAGTGCATACATTCAAACAGGATGCCTCCCCCTTACCTTGCACACTTTCACCATAGCCTCCTACATTTCTCTGTACAAACATACCTTCTGCCACAGTGCTTGTGTACACACCACAACCAGCAACCACATTGCACAATGGCTTAGCCTCTACAGTGCCAATGCCATAGCTGCCATCCTAAAAAGAGCCAGATGTGGCACGTCTAATCCACAAAGTACCGCAGAATCCGCAGAGTTACTGTGCTACGGGGGAACAGGGTGGGGTTGGGGCGGGGGCGTGTCATGTAAAATAGGGCAGGGGATTGTGTCTTTAGTACTGTCTCTAAAAACAGATTTTTTTTTGTTTGTTTTTGTTATGTATGTGCGTGCATACATTGTTTTGTGTTCTCTCTTTTGCTGACTGTCTCTTTGCTTTTTCTCCTGACATTTTTCTCGACTGAAGATGAACGCTTCTCTTACATTTCTACTGGATTCTCTGCAACACTTTGTGCAGAGTGGCAAACCAAACACCATTGCCAATGGAGGTAAAGAAATACCATTTCCTTGGAACCACTGGAAATCTTGCTGGTTATTAATGCTTTCATAGTCGGTGCAGAACTTCCCAGCACTGCACATAAAATCACACAGGCTTCTGTTTATCCAACACCTCCCGACCTCTGGCTGTGGACAAATTACACCAGCATGGTCCCATGCTCCTCTTGGTGTTATTGATGAGAAAATCACTATGGCAGTGGGAAATATTTGCATCTCTGCTGTCATCTACTTCTTTAGGTGTGCGAGTAAACATGAGCATGACATGTACACCAAATGTAGTGCACCAAAATGGATGACCACCACATCAATAGTACCGACAGAGGCCACACATGTGGAAAGGAAATCAATGCATCTGAAACCCCACGCATACACTGTGCCCCAAAAAGCATGCACTCCTTCCAACTGAAAGTCACTATCAAAGCCTCTTGCCACGGCATACCTGTGCAGATCGCGCAGAAAGGTATCACCCATTATCAGACCTCTGCGTCTATCCATCTCTGCCAAACTCACTGCATCAAAGTTTGGGTAAATATGTCACCACCCCTTCCTGTGAACCACACCGTCCACGCCTCATTGGAGAATCCCCACAGTTGCATTTGCGAAGACTCCATGCTCAGAAGGGTAGGATGTGGCATGTGCGCTTTCCCACCTGCAGTGCGTGCCACACCCCAGTAATGCAGACACAATACTTCTTCCCTTTGCAGTGGCATTTTTCCAACACTCCCTCATTGACTGCTGTGAAATTTTCTAGCACGCATGCACCAATCACATACTGAACCTCTACATTGCACAATATCATTTATGTACACTACTCCATATTTACCATTAAACACTATCAGTGCACAGTCCCTTTGCTTCCAAAGGCCCTCCACCAGAAACTTCTGCTAAAGGATGCACTATTGCACCATCCACAAAGATCCTGAGGCACACCCAGCACACCTTTGGCCATGCACACACCACTCCACCATTGCCTACACCAAGCACAACACTGCTGTGGAATCGTGTATGCGCTCATGTGGGCAGATACCATTAGGCACAAACATAAACATACGTAGGTAGCGGCACTTCATCCCAACTCCCCCACACCATAAAACACCCATTCACGAAAACAGGTTGCAATTAGCAGAATCCACAAACATACCACCGCCTCCACCACCCCTACCCACAGTCATTCACAAAGTAGTGTGGCACTGCCAACCTAACCACAACATCTTCACAACATTGGGCCTACTTCAACAAATCTGCACACAGCATAGTAACCAGACACATATAAGCTGCACTTCACCCATACCCTCTTCCATACTGACAGTATGCAAACACTGCACCCAGTGCCCACACAACATGACTTTTCACTGCAGCATCTCCAACCACACGTCAAACCCTTTACCATACTTCCACCATACCCTATTCCATGCTGACAGTATGCAAACAGTGCACCCTGTGCCCACACTGCATGACTTTTCACTGCACCATCTACAACCACAGATGATCAAAAAATGTACCATGTTATAACAGTGACCTCAACTGTGAAACCAAACATACAGGCATGGCAGCTCACTTCTGCTGCACTATGGCATCTGAAATGTGCTCCACAACCATTCCTTACAGGTCACCACCCTCTCACTGATGCAAAGTCAACAATGAATTACTGCCGTGGGTGTCAAGTCCTAGGCTCTTGAGTGCATGGCCTATGGCCTACGGCCTTCGGGATATGCACCCAATAGTCTAGGTCTTGAACACACCCACTGCAACGTAATGCCACCCTGCATTTCACCATGTAACTAACTATGACAAGCCACATACACACCACTGCTACCAGCACTCCTACCCAACCTGCACACGGCCATGGAGCTATGCATCAACAAATTGCAACAGTTACCATAATGTAGACAGAATATAACTCTCTCCTGCACCCCTTTGCACTTTCATTCACATACTATGGGTGTACCCACTTCCATTCACAAAGTATTGTGTCATTGCCAACCTACCCACATTCTGTTCACAACACTGGCTCAACCAATGTGCACACAATCCTTCCACAGATCCACCGTTCTTCATTCACCCATACATGCCACCATGTGCCCAACTATTGCATTCCATCCACAGAACACAGCCATCCACCCTCCCACCCAACCTATGTCATGTGCAATTCACTCCCCTTCTAAAATTCACCTGCCACCACTCACCACGAAAAGCGGTCACCACAAACAGGTTGTGGTAGAAGCTATCTCGCCTGTCTAGGTACCTTCAAATTGATGCAATACGCATGAATACTGCAAACACTCCTCCGACTTCTTCCACCTATGCACATATGTCGCATTAACCACTTCTCACTACCCCACACGTTCCCTCCCTTCTTGCCGTCAACACATGGCGTACAGTACATTTTCCAGACCCTTCTGCCGCTGCACTGTCCTCCGAAACACCATGGCAGTGTTTCCCAAAAAATGTTGATGCACAGCACGCTTCTCTCCAGCCAACCACTGGCCGTGTCCGAAGTTCTCCGACAGCACACCGTACCGCAAACCAATGACACTTCTGTCCTAGAGCGAACCGGGAAATGGGTCCCCGGAGCAGACCCAAATATCACACATTTTTTGGGACATGCATTTCAGCCCTTTCAAAGAAAAGTACTGGTTGGATTTCCACCAAACACACAAAAGCACACTTTTTGACCCAAGCCCCTGCTTATGCCGCAAATTTGGTGAAAAGTCCATCCAGCCGTTCGGCCTGTGGCTGTATGCAAAGTTCATCCCCTTTCTGTCTATGGAAAAAAAAATGTTGGGACCCCCCTATAACTTTGCCCCCCATGCACGAAACCTCACCCTACTTGGTGGAGACATTCAGAGCTGGCCATATACTTTGTTTGCAAAGTTTGGTGAGGATTCGTTCAGGGGGAGCGAAGTTATAAGCCACCGAAAAAGTGTTCTTCCTATGAGTTTAGCAACTTAACCATAACTACACGCCCACTACCGCAGGCCATGTAATAAATATATAAATAAAAAAGTTGTTAAAGGGACGTTATGGTTAAGTTGCGCTACTAAAAACCCTTGAAATTCACCAGTTATGGTAAGCTAAGCAACCATAACTCGTGCCACCACTGTGCACTGCTAAGACTAACACCCAGAACATCAAAGATGACATCACAAATGTCATTGATGACATCACTGATGACATCACATGTGCATTTACTTTTCATGAAAACTCTGTAGAAGGGATTCTTATTATAATGTTGACCAAAAAGTGTCAAGGATCATTGGAATAAATATCAAGTGCTAATTAGTGCATTAAGCAATGCATTGACATAAATAGCATTCTATTATGAAATTGTATCCAGTATGCTAAACTACTCATATAGAAACATAGGCATTGTGTGCAGCATACATGATGTAGGTGCAATATTCATAATCTTGCCATGTTGAATAGTGAATGATAACTGTTTTCTTATTAGAGTTTTGCGTACTGTGAAACATGTGATAAGTAGGTAATAAAACCCACTTACTACATAATTGCATTATTATAGACAAAACACAAAGAGACAACAACACATACAAATATGAGTATATACAAGGAAATAGAATTAAGGAAAAAAGCAGCAGTAATAGCAGAAAGTGTTCATAACCTAACTGATTACCTTTATGCAGAGAAATGATTGCTCTGTTTCAAAGCTGCTACTTACCCTATGCATATGTATCACATGATTTGACTGGACCCTAAGGGAATTACTGTAAGAACATACTTGAAGGATAAGTCTACAAATATAGTACCTTTTCAATTTTTCTTTCCTGACTGTTACTGAAAAAAACCATGTGGCCTATATATGTCAGGAAAAAAGGGGGAGCCAGACATGTGATGTCATCAGTGATGTCCTGGGTGTTAGTCTTAGCAGTGCAAAGTGGTGGCGCGAGTTATGGTTGCTTAGCTTACCATAACTGAAGGATTTTGAGGGTTTTTCAGTTTTACTTGGAACCATAATGTCCCATTAACAATGTTTTTTTTACTGAATTTCATAGGTTTTTAGTAGCGCAACTTAACCATAACGTCCCTTTAACAATGTTTTTTTTTACTGAATTTGATAGGTTTTTAGTAGCGCAACTTAACCATAACGTCCCTTTAACAAAGTTTTTTTACTGAAGTTCATAGGTTTCTAGTAGTGGCATGTAACCATAATGTAAACGAACATCTGACTTCATTGCACACCTTCCGGAGAATGCCACATGACCATATGCTGGCACACAGCATGGTGACGTGTCCGAGAACCCATACACACTTACGAATAAGATCTATGCCTCATGGACAATGCGGAACTACATTTTTTACTGATGTAGGAACTTGCAACTTCAACATTTCCCTTGCACAGCTCCAACACCTATTCATACTCAGCCATTAACAATCTAGTACACAGTGCATACTTTTAGCAAAAGTACTATTTATCTGAAAACGACATGAGCTAAGGCCATCCCTCCTCTCCAAGAAACAGCACCACTGCTGTAATGAAGGAGCATGAGAAACACTGCCCCTACCTTACAAATGACACACACACAATATTTTCCCCCGTCCACCTACCCCTCCATATTACTGTTTGGTGCCTCTTTGCTCATTTCCATCCGCAATTTTCGTTCTTAGCTGTCCTCCCAAAAAAAAAGCCATCCGTAAACGAAATAAATGTTCCTTTAAGAACCACCTTTCACAGTTAAAAAATATAACAAAAAAAAAATCGCATAGAATCCATCTACTTTATATTTCTCAGTAAAGTACATAGACGCAATAAGATTTTCCAACATTTCTATTTGCAGTTTGTGTTATGCTAATGGGAATATTGTAGCGTTCATCCTCCGTTCCAGCAACTGGAACAGTGAATAAATGGCCAGCAGGCCAGGTTATCAGCACAATCGAAGCAAGAGTACATAACGAGATCTCTGGATCACTACCCCCCCCCCTTCCACCCTAAATTGGGGGATGAATGCCATTAACAATCTAGATTTCCAAAGCAGTAACCTGTGCTACTAAAAAAGAGGATTTTTTTGGGGGAAAAAAATCCTTTTCCAAGATGGCCACCATAGAAAGGGAAGGCGGGTGTTCCATACAGGGCCCCTCTTCGCTTTCCATGGCAGCCTGCAAAAAAGCAAAAGGGAAACCCTGTTAACATATTTCCACGAGCACTTTTTTCTTCCCTTTCAAATGTATCCTAATGTCGAACAACTTAACCACAAAGCCAGTCCCAGGTGGACATGTCCACTTTAATCCTATCTTTTCTCCCTTCTGGTCATGCCCAGTAGCCACATTGTGCGGATCATGACCTTATACCATGACCCCGACATTCTGCCCACTCCCCATGGCTACAGCCTACCTCTAAGTCAGTAAAGGTATACCGCTATTTTTTTTAACTGACACTTGTCAAAAACGAAAACACTCCCACATCTCCAACACCATGATGTACGGTCGTTGCCAATCAGCCTTACTGAAAATTTACTGTAAATCCACCCACGTTTTTTTTTCAAAACTGTCAAAAGAATACACCGCTGTTTCCATCAAACACTGTGCAGGTGGCTGCCTCAGATTTCAAACTCTAGGGCACCAGTCTGACTGCAATATTATTTTAAATACATTGTAACACAGACACAGTAATTCTTCGCCTGTACTTTACGGACATTATATTGAGCAATAACTTCCAATTTACCGGATGACTTTGGTCACAAAAAAACAACACTTTTTGACTTCCTGCTGCCACATCCCATGCCAGCCTCATTAACACTCATCTTCCGAGACAGTATTTCATAAGTTTAACAAGTGCAATGTTGTGTTGTTTTATATGTTTTAGCGGCGATGGCTGCGTACACAAAAACACGAATGAAAGATGGCGGGCGCATCAAAACAATCTGACGCACTTCACGCTCTTCAACATCCAATCAGTGAACGCGTCACATGTCCACGGACATGACGCCATGGATTAGCCAATCGGTATCTTGTCCGCAGAGCAAACAGGGAAGTGTGACCGTGGAGCGGACATAGATATCACTAATTTTTTTAGACATATTTTTGGGTCATTTTATAGAAAACTACTGGACGGAATCTCACCAAATTTACCAAAGCACGCTTTCGGGACCAAGCTCCTGCTGCAAATATGTTGAAAATCCGTCCAGCGGTTTGGGCTCTAGGCATGCGCAAACTTTCCCCCCCATTCAGTCTATGGGAAAAAAAGATGTTTTGGGACCCCCCCTGTAACTTTCCCCCCCTGGACCAAACCTCACCAAACTTTGTCAAAACATTCATAGTGGGCTCTTTTTGCGAAGTTTGGTGAGGATTCGCCCAGGGGGAGTGGAGTTATAAACCACCCAAAAAGTGCTCTTCCTATGGAAACAGCAACTTAACCATAACTACACCGCCACTAACGTGGCTGTGTAATATAATTTATATATATATATATATATATATATATATATATATATATATATATATATATATATATATATATATATATAAAGAAAACACCAACAAGGTTAAGGTGGTTTTAAAAAGGCTTGAAAAAAATCCTTTCACCTGAAATGTGAAAGTGGTATAGTCCATTTGATCCAAGTCACACATTTCAAAACGCAACCTAGTAGTCATTGGTGTAAATTCATCTCCAATTCTGAGCCACATCAGCAAACCATTGTGGGTTTGCAGTTGTCTTTATTGGTAAACAACAATGGATTGACATTATCTGGAAAGTGTATATATCACTTTAGAGAAGTTATTATTTGCATGCTCTGCTTCACAGATGTTAGTATTTTTTTAAGCTTTACAGCAGAAGGTAGATGCTGCATCTGAAAAATGCAAACAAGGTTCTCTATGCTGCCCTATGCACGCTCATTGGTGTTTGCTGTCTGGTAACCAAGGTTAAATGTTCTGTGGTGGTGTGGGACGATTCAAGATACCAGGTAACACATTATCACAATGAATGAAAGACTGTGCAGGCAGGTGTATAATTTGAATTCCTTATCACCTTACAGTGCATGTAGGATAACTATATACAGAAAGAATTGGAGAGTGGTGAGTGATGCTGGAGTGGTTAGTTCTGGGGAAGTCTGCTTTCTACTTGTTCTGTGCTGAGGAGGAGCCCACTGACTGACCCAGCTGAGGAAGAATACATAAAGCCACTTGCCGTGTGCAGTGCAGCAAGGCGAGTTGTGCTGGAGTGGTTAGTTGTGGTGAGGTCTGTTTTCTACTTCTTCTGTGCTGAGGAGGAGCTTACTGACTGACCCAGCTCAGGGCGAATACATAAAGCCACATGACGCGTCGAGCGCGGTGCGGAGTGTGGTGCTGGTGTGGTGAGCTCTGATTGATTGGGGCTGACTGGGCGACAACACCTCCATCCCCTTCCTCTCGGGGGGCATTCTGTGATTTGTGGCTGGTAACTGGAGCGCAAGGAGCAGTATTGGCAATTCGTGCACCTGGTGAGTGACTGCCTAAATCAATCATTGAACTGTTTACTTAACCTTTCAACATAAACAATTCTTAAGAAAGTCAATAATGGGCTGAGGTTTGGTCTCCATAACTAATTTAATGGTAGGGGAAATGACAAGCAGTGCATCTGCATGCAAGCCTATCCAATGCAATAAAGTAACTGGCCCAAACAAAGCTAAATCAAACATATGGCGGCCCAGAATACGATCATGGGCTACTTCGAAGCTTGGACAACAGACATGTCGGATGAGACTCTGAAGGCCACTAGCGATGCTACTCAGCCGCAAGTCCAATCCTCACTCATAAGTGGATTGCCCTTGCCGACGACGCAGCTGGTAACAGTCATGGAGAATGCATTAGCAATTCTGGCTACTTCACCAGACCGTACAGTGGAACCTTAAATGAGGAAAAATACCAGCACGGCTATATGTCAAGTTCACAGTGAACAAACCGCCCTGTTACCTGCTTCCTCTGTACATATGGCTGGCCTTGTTCATGGGCTAGAGAAGCCACTTTTACAAATATAGAAAACACAAATGAACAAACCAACTTGTCATCTTCACATATTGATCATGTATTAGAGCCCACAGTTGAACTGGAGGAGGGCCCCATAAGAGCGCTGTGTCTTTATCTGGGCAGCATGAACATACTGGCCTATCATCTCCTGCCATTGATAACAACTCCCTACTTAATCTATGTATGACTTTGCAACAGAACCCTAGGGGAGCAGCAGAAAGGAACCCTTTTCTGGAATCCTCGACCACTTTTGGCTACACCTGACCTTCAGTGATTGAGGTCCTCATCAAACTCAAGTTGGTACGATATTGACAGTGAAAGTGCTAGTGACTCCAACCGAGCACAGAACAAAGCTGTCAGGGTACGATCCACACAGCCAATCAATGCTGGCAGTAAGATGGAGGGCCATGATCAATCTACATTGTCTACCATTGTCTCATCACTCGAGGCTATACTGACCCTCTGCACACAGATGAACAGGGAGCAATGTGAGCTGACAAACATTTTGGCCATAGTAGTAGATATCATTTTGGAATCCCAAGAATAAAATAACATGCCTCATAAGCAGAATGCAGATACAATACGTGTCTCATCAATGAATGATCAGAATCAAGCACCACCAACAATAGGTTCTGATGTTCAGAATTCTGAATCACAGCACTTGACTATAGATCTGACCAGTCAGACGCAGTCACTGGCAGTTACAGAACATGTCTCTAGAGACTCACAACTATCAAGGGGTATGGAGGATAAAAACACCAGGATCACTAAGATAGGCTGTAAGAACTACTCCAGCCAGAAGACTGGGAACCAAAAGAAGAAAAGACAAGGAGGTAATTCATCCATGATGAAGAGGACCACATGCTCCGCAGGAAATCAATGTAATATTCCAATTGAATTGCAAGCAACACAGGCCTTGAGGATTCTTCTGTGTCTAAAATCATTGAGAGGATTGCCTGTGTCTGCCCACGCTAACTCTGCAGGCCGAACTATGACCGCTTTTAGCAACACCTTGGAGGACCGCACAGTTAGGCAAGTTGACCTTCAGGGACCACTTGAAAGATGGTTGCAACTGGAGCAAAAGAAGGATCCATCCAGAAACGCATGTGATTCTTCATTGCACTCAACAAACTGAACTCCTCAGGCTATTATGGCCTCCACTGCTGACAGAACCCCAGGTGAGCTTTAGCCATACAATGAGGATTTCAACTTGCAAAGGATCTCCACACAGTCTAATTTGACAGAGCAGCAGAAACATAATGAACTGTATCAGCCAAGTGAAGAAACATTCTTCTAAATGAGTGACTAGCAGCAAGAACAAATTTTAATGTTGGGGAGCGGGATAGAACTGGAAGAGATCTCACCCTTATCGATTAGCCTATTCATGAACAGATCCTTTCTAATGGAATTGTTTCATCGCACACCCTCGTTAGGGATCATTAACAGACAGGACATAACAAGAATAACATTAGCAGACATAAACTGCAACACCAATTGGGCAGTAATAGAATTCACTTCATCTGCTATTACGGTACGTATATTTTTACAACAAAACTAAATAGGATGGGTTAACAACTAACTGTCTGTCGGAAACAAGTTCCTAAAGATCACGCAATTATGTAAAACGTAGGGTTTCAAATGTGGAATAAAAAACAAGAAACCCTGGGTTCTTGGATTCATTTAAACACATTACAAATATCCATACTGCATACTAAGGCTCGGGTGCAGATGAGATGGGCCTCTTGGAACTCTCGTGGTTTTAGCTTCTTCTTCAAAAATCCTGGGGCCTAAAAATTATAGCATCACATGATATATTTCTCCTTCAGGACATTGGTGTATCGAACATTTATATAATGATGGACACGATATCATCTGCAACGCAGCCAAGCTTAACACTAGAGGTCGGCCTTCTGGTGGCTTAGCAATAGGAGCAAGAGTTTCTTTCCATATAAAGCCATTTTAAATGAGTGAAATCTGCCCCTATGTGCTAACAGCTACACTGCTAGATATGTCCTTCTCCCAAACACCAGTTTTCATTGTTAACATATACAAACTCCTGATAAGACATGTAGTGGGCTTACACAAGGCAAAGTTGAAGAGTTACTTGAGACTTGGTATAACCTACATGCTTTGAGGCAGTGGTAATTGCTGGGGATTTTAACAAACACATATTAGTGAAGGACCCTGTAAATCCACTGTTGTGGCCCATGACTAGACCGAGGAATGCTAAGGGATGGGGAAACTTCTTGAAATGTGTGACTTAATGTTATTGAACAAAAAGGATAGAGGGAACTTACTCTTAGAGACTACTTGGACTAATGGAAAATCTGTTTCCTGTAAGCTTCTGTATTCATAAGCCATGAACTAGGGTCTCGTTTCAGTCCGATTAGATGTACCCAAATTAATCTCAGTGATCATTTGTTGCTACCTTGGGTATACACATCTGATAGAATACATAAATTGCTCCCTAGAAGCTATTGCTCAAAAGGTTCGGTTAACAACCAGGGAAATCGTATTTGCTGGTCAGAGCACAATATAGATAAATGTAATCTTTTTTTATAGAAAGCGCCTATATGGGTCGAGAGTAGGTTACCATACCATAGTTGGGACATGGGTAGAACATTCATTGAACTCTTTGATCAAAAATAAACTATGCAGAATACAAAATGACCCAAAGGGAGTGGTGCATAGTTTCTCTTTTATATAGCTATTCATTAAAAAAACAGAAAGTCTATCGAGGCAAACCAAGCAAAGATCATGAAATCCCAAGAACTGTCCAGTAGTGCCTGTTCGGCACTATTGGTTAGACTTGCAACTAAGCATAAGAATTGGGTACAGCAACATCAAAATACCCTCAAAAGCGCAAAGTGGTAACATGTTTAATTTTCTCCGCACTAATGACAACAGGCAGTTCTGGTCCTTATTTTGAGATTATCAGGCTGGTCACAAGAGCTAAACCCGATCTTGGAGGATGCTTGGTCTTCTCGTATAAGTTCACTATATAATGATCCCCTGTTAAAGCAAGTCCAACCAACTTTTTGTTCAAATAAGATGTGGAAACCTACTGGGTTTGGAGTTGAGAATATTGAAATGGCAATCACCAGGCTAAAAACCTCAAGGGCTCCCAGCTCTGACACCATAACTAATGTGGTGTTCAAAGCTAATCCAGAGTTTTGGTCAAGGACATTGGCCTCTTCGTTTGACAGAATATAAACATTGGATAGTTACTGGATAGTTGGAGGGTTTCGATATTGATCCCCATCTATTAGAAAGCCAGGGCCTAAGACCCCTCCAACAATCGACTTCTGGCAATGCTTGACACCAGTGCATGGACTTTTGCTTTACTTTTATTAAAACAATTAAATAAATGGGCTGGGGAGACAAGTTGGCTAAACAAATTCTAAACTGGCTTCAGTAGGGCCCATAGTACCATTCAGGAGAATTGTGCATTGCAATAATTACTTCATGACACAATTGCATGAAAACGAAATTTGTAGGTGTGTTATATAGATTTCAGCAAGGCGTTTGACACTGTGTCTCAGCCGAAGCTCTGGAGTAAACTTTCGCAATGGGGTCTTGACCCGGAATTACTACATTTCATGAAAACCCTGTATAGTGATACAGTTGCATCTATTCATTTAGCTTAAGAAGGAGGTTTTTCAGGTCAATTTAGATGTGGGCTTAAAACAGGGATGCGTATTAGCGCTGCTCTTGTATAATCTTTATGTCTCCGACCTGAATGAGACTCTGGCCGAAGTGCAAAATTTCCCTCCACGAATTGCTAGTGAAACAGCATTATGGCTGATGTATGCTGATGGTATGGTCTTTAAGGACTACACGCCAGTAGGACTTCAACAGTCCATAAATGCCCTATCACTGTATGCAAGATCAAATAACTTGCACATCAGTTCCTTAAAAAACAAAGTTATGGTGTTGGAAAAAAAGAGGAGGCACCATGGAACATATATATGGAAACTGGATGACATTGAATTGGAGGTTGTTCATTTTTATATATATTTGGGATTTCCATTCTGTGCCTCGCCAGCCTATCCTTTCTATGGTGACTGCATCACAGCCCATATGCTCACAAAATAGCTCCTGATGAAGAGATGTGTAGCCAACACTGGGGGCAATAATTTGGAAGGGCTAATAAAAATATACCTAACCAACATAATTCCCAGGGCTTATGTCATACACAGAAGCGTCCATACATGGTCATAAATGTTTGTGAATTCTTAATTCAGGGTGAGCCAGGGTAGCCTTTTCTGGGCAGTGTCACTGGGTTGTCTGGAAAGTACAGTGAATTCACATTCTAGGAGTTTTCCTGCAAATGAGCCTCTGAAAGATGAATTTAGTGAAGTGCACAGATTTTGTGGTGCCCAAATGTGTGAATGGATGCAACAGTGTTTTGGGGTTTTGGCACAATTACGCTCACTGATTTTCCACATGAACAGGGAAAGAAAGCTGTAGATCCCTCAATTATTTGGCAAAACAATGCTTCACCCGAGGTTGCTCTTGTCAGGAACCTCTACAACCCATTAGGATGGACTTCTATGACCCTTCAGTATCTTCTGATGGGAATATTATTTCCGGTATTTTGGTGAACTGCTGTGCCTATATTTGGGGGTAAAATCCTCTGCTTGGGTCAAGGATGTGACCCAATGGCCTTGGGATGGGACTTGCAGGAACCAAGAAGATCTGCAACTCATAGAGACAGAGACATTAGGTGATAATGTCCAACAAGTGTCCAGATTTTGAGAACATCAGAGTGTAGTGCCGTCAGCTGACCTGAAACCTAAAGAACATATTTTACACAGTATCACTTCCTCTAGAGTGTCTCTGTTCTTGTTATTTAGTGCTGAACCGTAACAGCACCTCTGCCATTACTGCAGATGCTGTAGCGGGATCTCCCCCAGCATGAAAGGTATGCACCATCCCACTACAACTCATTTTGACCTGCATTCTTCTCACCTGTCAGGATTCTATTTCTGAAACTGAGAACAAGAAAGCACAAGTCAGAGGTCTTTGTGCTTTCCAATCAGACTTCCTGGTTGTTCCACCTATTGCTCCTCAACCACTGGAAGGTCTTCTGTTGCTTCCTAGTTAGGTTTGTGAGATGCACATTCCATAAATTCATATCATGACAAAATGTTGATCGTCCAGCAGAACAAAAGAGGACATGAATTGCTTCGAAGTTCTATCCTGAACCCTGTACTAATACAGGTGCAACAGGGATCCGACAAACAAGGTTCAACAGCTCGAAAGCAAATTTTATTTTTCTGTTGCCTCTACATTAGCACTATTAGCAATATGATCTGTGTGATGACTATACTTTTCAAGAGATGGAGTAGGAGAGGGTGCAGTACACAAGCCTTCAAACAACCATAATACAATAATTACCAATTTAAAATGAATGTCCAAACAAGTTTCTATAAAAAACATGTACTTTACTTAAATACCGATCAGCCGCCATTAAACATACCAAAAATGACAGATAATGCAGACCAGAGCAGAATACAATATTTGCTCATGGAATTAGCTAACAGGAAGATACTAAAAAGGCAATAATAGAGAAAATAGAAAAATCTAATTTCCAACATGTGAATGCCATGAAATTAGCTCTCAGGAACAAATAAAACGGGCAATAATGGAGAAAACAAAAAGTTCTAATTTTCAATATTTGAATGTGATGGAATTAGCTCACAGGAGGAAACTGAAACAGGCAAAAATTGAGAAAACACAACAATCAAATTTCCAACATTTGAATGTCATGAAAATAGCTCACAGCAGGAAAAAACACAGGCAATAATGGAGAAAATAGAATATTCTAATTGCCAACATTTAAATGCCTTTTTAAGTTATTACAGGCGGTCATAAACATCACAAGGTCCCCAGACATGACTTGTTAGTGGCTTCAAGTTCACTTACATTCTACCTTAGTCTCTATAAGGGTCCTAACAGGGTATTTATCTGTTTAAAATTCATTAGTGATATGTTAATCCCTTTACCTTTTAAAAATATTCCGTTCTTTGCTGTGACATACCGAGGGTCCTAAATTTGTAGAAAGTCAGTGTGCATTAGAAAGGACAAGGGGCAAAGATGGAGAAACTGTTCCCTTTATTGAAATCAGTGTTCTTTCTGCCCAAATTAAATTGAGTTTCTGTTGCTCTTTTCTTAAATGAAATGTTCGGCTTTTCAAAATACTTATCTTAGACAATGTCAGCCAGGCTGTGATATCTGGTTAATGTCTGTAATCTATGTTGCAATGCAAGTCCTACTCCAAGTAGTACAAATCAATACAAAAGAGCCAAAAATTAATGCACGAGATGTGAGAAAAACAAACATTTATTATAACAGCCTAGGCAGGGAATTATCTAAAAAGACATTCAGCAATTCAATAAAAAAATTGCTTGCCTTAGAGCAAAATACAGAAAAGAAAAGACAACAAATATTACAAATTGTTCACATTTTCCACATCGTCATCAGGTGCATCCATACATTTTCTAACTCTATTAATCCATTCTAACCTCTTGACAGCATACAAATAGCAAGTTGTTAGTTAATTTACATTGAGATCATCTCCTTTCACATGATGCTGACTGGATAGCAGGCTTTTAAACTTGTGTCACTCAAACGTGCCTTGTAATTGGTTGCTCCAAGAGGAATATGCAGGAAGTGAATGACTGAGTACATTTTAACCAATCCCTATGTAAGGTGTGACAGTGTGATATCGGAATTATAGCTTCTACATTCTATCCCATTTACCTAGTTAGTTGGCACTGTCTTACCGTTCTCACCAATGTAGGCCACTTTACAACTCGACGTTGGAAATATTACTTGCATCTCCTTCCTTTTTCATGATTTCACCTACCCCATCTCTGACCTTACACAGTGGGGTTTAATTAAGACTTCACTCTCTTGCAATGCTATAAATACATCTATACATATGTACCTAGTTAACATGTAGTTCTATAATTTGGCTTGCTACTATTATGTATGTGCTGTGAGGGTTGGTCATGAGTTTTCCATAGACTTCACTAATAATTAATTAATCCTAATCCATGCGTAATAGTTGTCTGCACTGCTTCTTTCTTAGCAAGTGAAGCTTTATCTTGACAGGTTTGTCTTGCACTGCTTATTATTCAGTTCTCACTGACTCACTTCATTATGATACAGTTTGATGTACTGCATAGGAACATGCATTGTTATATCTCTTTTTGAGCACAGGCCTGGGAACGCGGCTAAGACGGTATGTTTTGACCAATCAGTATGCAGTGTTCTGTCCTTTAGCTCTGGGGGCTGATATCTCTTTGTTCCTCTTTGGTGACTGCACCACCACAACTCAGGCCTGGGAAGACGATTGCCCCCCTTGCCTTGACCAATCACTGCACAGCATGTTGTCTTTTACTCTGGGAAGTTGCAACTTGGGATGTGTGTATTTCTTTGCTAGAGTCTGGCTACTGGTTTCTGCTGAGGGGGTGAGGTTTTTTGTCCTTGTGATGAGGCTAACTAGATCTTGAGGCCTACATATTCAATTAGTGTACAAGGTTACGGTTGTTCAATAACATTATGATTACTTCTTCTATGTGTCCCTAACTAATGTTAAATGCAGCTGTAGTTAAGTCCAACTATAAGGTGTATGCATTATAACTTACTGAAGCATGGCTACTAGTGCTTTGTTGGGCCTACACAGCTTCCGTGCTGTGCATCTATTTTACAGAGACTTTCGCAGCTTGTACTTTTTCTACACAGTTAGGGCATTGGATGTATTCTCCAACATTACTGTACGCCCCCAACACTGTGTATGTTGTCTTTAATGCATTTTGCATGGAAACAACTTTCTAAAAGATCGAAAAGGTTTTTGCCTCCCTAGAACTCTCTTTCCTAATTACTGAATATGTTTCAACTTTCATTGTGCACTTTGATGCAGGGTACCTATTCCACATAGCCTGATATCTTGTGTATCTTCTTTTGTTTTTATGTTTTTATAGTTGCTGTTGTATAACATTGAAATAACGTTTCATAGAGAGGAAATAACTATGTCTGCTCTTTAACTTCCCTCAAACCTGGCTGCTATAGATCAAAGAGTTTCTGTTGTAATATTCGGATTTCCATTCATTTCCCCTTTCTTTTGCTAGCACCTTTGTTGGTGTGTACTGAGAATGAAAAGAGGCCCCGGAAATAATTTTCAAAGTGCCCCACATTACACATTTTCAGCAAGCCCAACCCTTTTCCTATGAGAACATTTGGGCCATAAAAGAAAGCCAGGGTGCAGAGGCCTACCGCGAAATGTCCAGATTTCCCTGTTGGCCACTCCACCTCTGCACCGCTGAATGCATAGTTCCCATCTTCATCCATGGAAAGCAACCCTCCTCTCCCCAAAAAATGTGTCAGGCCTCCCTTTAGGGTACAGAAAACATTGCCTAGCAACAGCAGAGCCCTTTGTTCGTGGTATTGCTTCAAAGGGAATACACATTAAAGTGATGGTCTTATCATCTGCTCATTCTTGGAAATTTGGTACATTATATTATGTTTGTAAACCACAGCTTCAATCACAGAGTGTCTTCTTAGTCCAGTCATGAAGGTTGATGTGTTGCCAGTGCTTGAGTGGGATTATGAAAAGCAATGGGGTTGAGTTTCTTTCTAAAACTAACATGATCAGTAGTACTTCTGAGGGCTTTCATTAGTGAGTTCCAGAGTTTGTGAAGTAGAACTGAGAAAGAGTGACCTCCAAATCAAGTGAGTTTGTACCTTGGTTTGTGCATCAGCATGGTGTTAGGGGATATTTTAGTAACATATTTGAAGATCCTTTGTTTCAGAGAGAATTGGCAGAGTTTATGCAATGCTATGTGGGACAGACAGATAGCTTTAAACTCCACCCTTCCCACCACAACTAGTCAGTGGGGTGAGCATATGCAGGCGTAACATGATCATGTCTCCCCAGATGGAGCAGAACATACACAGCATTTCGTACATTTTGAAGATTGTTTACTATGATATCTGCATAATCAAGATGGGAGGTCACTAAGGCCAGTAATGCTTGGACTCTTCCTGCGAATTTGAAAAATTGAAAGATCCTTTTGAAATGCTTTCAGTTAATGGATCCATTTTGCACCGTGGTGGAAATCTGAGGTCAGTTTGCCACCAAAAAGAAGTCCTAGATGTTGTACTGATGTTGTTGGAGATGGTCCCAGACCACATTTTTATGTAAGCGAAATTAAACTGGTATAGCGGCCTACCTGGAGAATCTCAGTTTTTGTTGGATTCATTTTCAGGCTATCCTTATACATCCGGCTAATTACAGGTAAGATAAAAGATGAGGAATTAGAGTTCTTAGTCATGTTATCAGACTTATGTTGGAAGATCAATTGAGTGCCATCAGCGAGATGTAATGCAGTCACGTCAAAAGATTGAATTAAGTGAATGAGATGAGAGATGTAAACATTGAATGGGAGGGGGCACTACTCAACCTCTCCCACACTACTCAGATCATGGGTATTTGCAACAGATTTAAAGGGTTGAAGCAAGATTATTTGCTTTCTATTCATGAGGAAAGATTGCAGCCATGCAAACTGTCACGCACTAAAGCTCGCTGGCACTTGGTACCTGCGATCTGTTCGTGAGAAATTGGGCGTTGTGCCAGGATGCTGTTGGAGCAGCAGGATGTGCGATAATAATCCTAACGTAGCCCAGAGTGACCGCCCTCAAGTCCTCTCTTGTGATTGACACACGAGGAGTAAACTGGAAGAAATTACCTGCAACACAGG
Source organism: Ambystoma mexicanum (assembly GCF_040938575.1). NCBI lineage: Eukaryota > Metazoa > Chordata > Amphibia > Caudata > Ambystomatidae > Ambystoma > Ambystoma mexicanum. The sequence goes on from NC_090928.1 coordinate 1,013,766,541, forward strand.
TTGCAATACAGGTTGTGCCCTGGTAAGATTTGGTGCAAGGATAGCACCGCAGCACTGAGCCCAGGGCACCAATGATAAGTGGTAGGATAAGAGGTAACAGAAAAGTCTAGAGAAAGGAGCACAAGGTAAGGTGAGACGAGAAGAGCAAGCTAGGCTTGGACCCAGGCAGAAGGGAGGCGAGCAAGCAAGACAGACACACACACAACAGGCAGAGCCAGCTATCTGAGGAAAGGCAAAAAGCGCAGGCACAAGAGGGTTGTGACGCGAGGAACATAGTCTCAATGGGACTTAAATAGCCCTACAGGGGATGGACGTAAATTATGCTGGTTATTATGCAACATCAAATGCATGCACATTTGCGCATGTGTAGAATCTGTCTGCACGGACATGCGCATGTGTCCTGGGGAAAACATGGCGGCGCCCAGTAGCAGTGACCGTTGTCGGGCAGGGAGCAGGAATCCACCATAGTTACCACTGTGCCCTTGGCACCACTGCGGGTACAACCACCAAGGGCCCCAAACAAGTAAGGGACACTCCCGCCTCGAATCACAGGTGCAGGAGTGATGCACACGTCCGAGTGAGGCCGGTGCATGACACAAACACGGTACCTTCACTACATATGTAATGCAATCTGGAGAGAAGTATCTTATGGTCAAAGGTGTTGACTGTAACTGAACAGTCGGATACATCTAGAGCCCGATACTGCAAGCGCCAAGCTACCACCTCAGTTCGTTCAAAATGGATGTAACCACTGCTCCATTCCATGAAGGGGACAGGAGCCACATTGTGCTTGATTTAATATGTAGCTCAATAAAAATATATTTTAACAGCAAATTCAGTTTTGGCAATTAACTTGACTTCCTCATGCACCACTATAACTGCATTTGAATAATGTATATAGCTTTATCTTTACCACAGCTCTGACTCCACTTTATAAGTGACAGGAGCCCTACCACCGTGTTCATTCATTTACTTGAGTTAAGGCCTATTAACATGACCACTGCATTCTGAATGCAGTACATTTGGCTGTTGGAATTAATTGAGATACAGCAGACGGGTTTAAGAGCCCATTTCATATTTTCATCTTGCCTTATATTTGATTAATAGGCCGGGGGTATCACTGGAACATGGTATGGAGTGGGAGGTCTTTCCTTCAGTGTTGACTAAGCTTGCAAAGGCCAACTCCAATGAGTAATCATCACTCAATTACAACACAAGCACATTTCCTTGCTGTGCTTTCTTAGGCCATTGTGTAAACCAACACCTTCTGGTATGCCAGCTATCTGATGCTCAGCGGAAAGAGTACATGTGTGTCCTTTATATGGAGGTTTGAGGTTTAAATTACTAACCCAATGGACTGACAGGCCCATTTGAGTAAAAAGCACTAACACCACTTTTTGAGAAAAAGGGTGCATTCTGAAAGTGCAGCTGTTGAGCAGGCCTAACATTCAGGCAACATCCATTTATGACTTGTAGGAATCTGTGAGATTTCCCATTGCAGATGTATATATGTCACATATATATATATATATATATATATATATATATATATATATATATATATATATATATATATATATATGTTACATGGCCACGGTAGTGGCCATGTAGTTATGGTTAAGTTGGTGTTTCCATAGGAAGAGCACTTTTTGGGCGGCTTATAACATCGCTCTCCCTGGACGAATCCTCACCAAACTTTGCAAACCGTGCTTTTGCAAATTTGGTCAAAATCCGTCCAGTAGTTTTTTAAAAAATGACCAAAAAGTAGGTAAAATAAAATTAGTGATATCTGTGTTCGGTCCGCGGACACACTTCCCTGTTCGCTCCGCGGACAGTGTCCTGATTGGCCAATCGGCTTGCGTGATGTCCGCGGACATGCAACGTGTTCGCTGATTGGACGGCGTGGAGCGTGAAGCGCGTCAGATTTTCGGTAGCGCCGCCATCTTGGATTCGCGGACGTCCGCGGACAGCGCGATGAAACTTTGTTCAAAATTTGTATTTAGTAGAGTGTGTTGGTGTGTAGGAGTGTTTGGGGAGGGTGGGAGTGTATGAGATAGGATGAAAGTTGTGTTTTTTTATGTGTTAGAGGTTCTTTTTGTTTTCGATTTGTCTGCGGACATCACGGGTGTTCTGAAATGTTCTAAATAAACTGAATGGGGGGTGTTCTGAGGACTCAATATGTGTCCGTTTTGTTCGCAAGCAAGCTGAAACTGTTCTAAGAACACTCGCAGTGTCCTGAAATGTTCGCAAATAAACAAAATGGAGGTGTCCTGAGGACGCTGTCCGTATTGTTCGTTGTCAAGTTGAATGTGTTCTAAGAACACTCGCGGTGTCCTGAAATGTTCGCAAATACACAAAATGGGGGTGTTCTGAAGACGTTGTCGAACACTCGCTGTGTCCTGAAATATTCGCAAATATGAATGGGGGGTTGTGGCTGGCAAGTTGAATGTGTTCTAAGAACACTTGCGGTGTCCTGAAATGTTTGCAAATAAACAAAATGGGGGTGTCCTGAGGACGCTGTCCGTATTGTTCTCTGTCAAGTTGAATGTGTTCTAAGAACAATCGCGGTGTCATGAAATGTTCGCAAAATGAACAAGATGGTGGTGTCCTGAAGACGCTTCTAAGAACACTCGCAGTGTCCGGGGAATGTTCATAGGGGGTGTCCTGAGGACGTCTGTCCGTATTGTTCTCTGACAAGTTGAATGTGTTCTAAGAACACTCGCGGTGTCCTGAAATGTTTGCAAACATACAAAATGGGGGTGTTCTGAAGACGTTGTCGAACACTCGCTGTGTCCTGAAATGTTCGCAAATAAACAAAATGGGGGTGTTCTGAAGACGTTTCTAAGAACACTTGCGGTGTCCGGGGAATGTTCGTAGGGGTGTCCTGAGGACGCTGTCCATATTGTTCTCTGTCAAGTTGAATGTGTTCTAAGAACACTCGCGGTGTCCTGAAATGTTCGCAAATACACAAAATGGGGGTGTTCTGAAGACGTTGTCGAACACTCGCTGTGTCCTGAAATGTTTGCAAATATGAATGGGGGGATGTGGCTGGAAAGTTGAATGTGTTCTAAGAACTCTTGCGGTGTCCTGAAATGTTCACAAATAAACAAAATGGGGGTGTCCTGAGGACGCTGTCCGTATTGTTCTCTGTCAAGTTGAATGTGTTCTAAGAACACTTGCGGTGTCCTGAAATGTTCGCAAATAAACAAAATGGGGGTGTTCTGAAGACGTTTCTAAGAACACTTGCGGTGTCCTGGAATGTTCGTAGGGGGTGTCCTGAAGGCGTAGTCCGTATTGTTCGCTGGCAAATTGAAAGTGTTCTAAGAACACTCATAATATCCGCGGACATTAAAAGTTTCCATAGACCATAGTTGAAATGTTTGACTCTATGGATGTGATATGCTGCGGTGGTTGTTGCCAGGGCATAGAGTCTTGGGTGCATGGCCATTTGGCTCCATTTGGCCATGCACCCAAGACTCTATGCCCTGGCAACAACCACCGCAGCATATCACATTCATATTTGCTTAGAACTTTGGGTGAAAAACAAATGTATAAGGAACAGAGGTATTAGATACTATGGATGTGATGTGCTGCTATGGTTCTCCTTGTTATTGTATACTTACTGTTTGGTCTAGTAACCGGAGTACATGTATTTCTTGTTAATTTCTGTGATAAAAGATAATAGCATGTTAGTATTTTTTTTTTGGACCCTCATATTTAGTAGATTACAAATCAGAGTACTGTGCAATTTGCTCAGTTTCTGTATTTGTTGCTAAAATCATTGGGTCTGTGGGAGAAAAAAAATTCATGTTGGATTAAAAAAAAAACTTTTTCTGTTATGCTACAGTTTATTTGTTTGTTTGTTTGTTTTCAGTGTTCACTTGTTTCTGGCTAATGCTTTATACTTTGGCTTGTTGCATTTATTTTGAGCAGTAACATATTTTTTATTTGTTTGGATATTATAAAATTTTGGAGCAGTTACATACCAGTAGGCGTATTCTAACTGTCTATTTTTTTGATAAATTTTAGTGGTATTGATTTATCTATTTGGATATTGTTAAATTTTGGGACAGTTAGATACCAATTGGCGTATTCTAACTAGGTATTTTTTGGTCTAATTTAGTGGTATTCATTTATCTGATTAGTTGTTGTAGAATCTTTGAACAGTTAGATAGCTTTTGGAGTATTCTAACAGTTTATATTTTTTTAAGTTTACTTAGGGTTTAAATACAGTTTAGTTATCAAATTCTGGTTTTAAGAACATCAAATAAGCGTTTTTAAGATTTGCTGGTAATCACTGCGTTAGGTTAATGGTACTATCATTACATTCAAACCATCCACATTTCTTTTTTTATATATGCAGTGTAGTGCCCTGAATTGGTTGTGGCTCCTGCGTGGTAGATTATACCTATTGTTGTGAAGGTTTTCTTACCAAGTGATATTTGACCATGTGTTAATCCAGTCAGCATGCAGCTGTTTTTGGTACCATCTGCATTGTAACGTAGAAGCATTAGTATTATGTATTTACTATGTGTTTGTATTACTAACGTGGAGCGATTGTCTGAATTGCAGGTGGAGAATAATCTACCATGGTTTGCATTTTGTACAAGTCGCTGAAATGGAATGGATTCACAATTTGGTATTGATATATATATATGAAGCGTTCATTGGGGATTTCTTCTTGTGTCACATTGTTGCAGAGAGTGCATGTATGTTTCCACATGTATGAAATCTGAAATATTTCATTTAAAGGTATTTTTTTGTTTTCCAGTACTTGTAGTGAGTACATTAGCAATTCTTGTGGATCTTCCTGTGAATTTCACCATTCCAGCACAGTAGTCCAATTGTTGTCTTATTCCATAAACACTATGGGCCTCATTAGGACCCAGGCGGTAAGGGGTTTACGGCGGCGTAAACAGCGCCGACCCTTACCGCCTGATTCCGAGGTCCCTTAGCGCCATGGCGGATTTAACACCTGCTTTTAGCAGGTGTTAAAATCCATGGCGCTAAGGGACCATGTTGTTAATTACGCCACCGTAATTTACGGTGGCGTAATTAACGCCTTCCCCACTCCCATTATGCCCTATGGAGCAAAAATGGGAATGGGGAAGGGTAAATGGGGATTGGGGACTTACCGCCCCGCCAACCTCGGAATGGGGAGGTAAATCCGCCAACCACCATGGCATAAACGTAGTTTACGCCATGGTGGTAAAGGTATGACCCAGGTGGTAACTTACCGCCTGGGTCGTAATGAGGCCCTATATGTTTTGTCAGGATTGTTTGCTGCATTTCTGTGAAGTACTAACATTTGCAAACACAATGGGTCTGTACTGTGTAAGTAAATGTTGTCAACAATTGGTGGTAATTGAAATAGAAATTCATTGCTACATTTGTGTAGCAACTTACACCAACTATATTTGAGAATTTAAATGGTCCAGGTAGTTCTGTATCTAACTGCTTTTTTTGGAGTTTGTCTTCCTTCTTTAAAGAAGTACCTGGTTTACTTTCCCTAATTGATTCTTTTTTGCTTGTGGTATTTGATGAAGTATTAGTTTCTTTTACTCTCTTTGGAGGATGTGCAGTGACATCCTGTTGCATTTCTGTTTGATTTATTTTTCTTTTATAACGTTTTACTTTTTGTGGAACAGAATATGTGTTTAGGTGGGGGGTGTATAGTGAGCGAAGTCTATTGTATTCTAAAACGCAAGGAATATCAGCGTTTATTTTACTTGCATCAAAGTTGATTAGAAATAGACCGCCAAGTGTACGTAAGCGTGATAGTGCTACGTAGCTCATGCCTTCTTTTAAGACTGTGTTACCAATATCTATCATTGCTTTGTCTAGGGTAAGACCTTGTGATTTATGAATCGTGACTGCGTATGCAAGAGTTAGAGAAAATTGTTCTCTGCGTACATACATATCTTTGAAGAGAAGGAATCTAGCTGTTGAGCGTCCTATCCTTTTTACATCTGAAAGTTTGTCAAAGAGTATATTGACAAACTGAATTTTGTTGTTGCATGGGTATGTTTGAAAGCCAACAACTGTGCTCCACTAACTAGTCCTTGGTCTACGTCAAGGTTACGTTTAAGCATTACTCTGCAATTTAAGGATAATTTTAATATCTTTTCTAAGCCTGCTGTGTTTGAGATTGATTTTCTAAACTATTTAGTCTTGTTGTGGCTTGGTCACACATGGGTAGTGTCATACCATGTACATCTAGTTTGTCTGTGGCGCTAATTTACATGATTGGTTGCATTACTTTACTTAGCATGATTTCATTGAATTTGAAACAGCTTGCAAGAGTTGGCATTAAGGCCATACAATTGACATTTTTGTGGGCTAATTGTTCCATAATATCTGTAGCACATGCATTATTGCCATAAAGTACATTAATGTGCCGGGTTTTCAATATTGCTTCTGCTTCTTTAGAAAGTATACCAACTCTGATACTTTTTAAAATGTTGGCATAAGTGAGATCTGCAGATTGCCGCAGGTTGTTCTGTTAATTCTCTGTATTGGAAATGTTTCCAAAAGTTGACATTTCCAATGCTGCCAACATTTTTACGGCAGAGTTTGTATCCTAATGTTATAAAAATAGGCTCACCTTTTACTGGTGTTAATTGAAGCAGATCTCCAAAAACAATAATGTGTTTTCCTGCAAAGAGCTCTTCATAGTCTGTTTTGAGTACTTCTTAAATCTGAGGTGAATCAAAGCTAACATCAGGTTGGAGACCATGCTCACTTCATCTATTAGTAGCATTTTAATTTGTTTCAATACTCTGCGTAATTCCATTGCAGCTTCTGCAGAAAGTTTGTAATAGTCTAATTTGTTCTGGTGTTCTACTGGTAATAGTAGTAATTGGTGTAATGTAACACCACCTATGTTGTAGGCAGCTAAACCTGTGGGGGCAGTGACAACAGCTGACAGTTTGTTGTTTTTCAATTGTTGAAGGAACTTACTAATGATTTTGATTAGGAATGTTTTGCAAGAACCAGCTTCACCACTGACGTACAGTAGTATAGGTTTCTAATTATGGCAGGAAGGAACATTCTTTATTTTCATGTTTTACACCATGTGCAATTTGTTTTGTTACTTCTTGAAACATTGCTCATTGTTTAGTTTTGATTGTAGTATAGTTAAGTCTTCTTTATCTTCATACTGACACATGGTTTTTTCTACTTCTATCATAGCTAATTCTGCCTCATTTATTATTAGTGGTTCACCCAGTGGTTCTTGGCATTCCTGTTACAGAAGGTTGACTACTGTCAGGAGTGTCCTTATCTAGTTGGGCTTGGAGTTCTTCTTCGTGTTGCTGTTCATTGTGCAACATTATTTTGTACTGTGTAAAGTTTACATCAGTTATAGTGCTTTCATTTGCTTTGAAAGCATCCTCATATGAGTCATAGTTATCTAGTATTTGTTCTTCTTTTCTCCATGGTTTGAAGAGTTGTAGCAGGGACATGTAATATACTTCTTTATGTTGAGGAGTCTATAATGACAATTTGATATGATTAATTAAATTTGGTTTAGTGACTTTAACTAAGCTGATTTCACAGTTTGTCACTATATATTAACCTTTTTTTTCATCAGGTTACATATTATTTTTGTATGTGTAGTTTTGGGCTATGTGGTATAGACAAATGTTTTCCAAAGTATTACTTCTGTTTGGGTAGTATGTGTCCAATAAATTGTTTTTTAAAATGTCTTGGCTGTTGGGATCATGTTTGGCTATTGTTTCTATATCTTCATATGATTTTAGAACTCTTTTTCTAGATTTAGCTGGACCAAGACTTAGCCATACTATATTTTTCACATTTACCATACAATGCAGTACCAGTTAAACGATCAGCTGCTTCATATGATTCACATTCTCTATGGGTGAGCATTTTTATGCCCAAGCTGTATAATTTCTGAGACACTGTTTTATCTGATGACAGGTCATTCCAGAGGTCTTGGAGCTCTGTCTTTTCTGCTTTAGTTAAGTATGCTGTGACATATCGTGCAACTGCAGTAGAATTGTCTGCAATGTACTGCACATCTATGTTTGCATTCCATAAGTGGGCAATGATTGCATTATAATCATTGATATATTTTTCTTCTTCTTTTCTTTTTATGTAATATGTATTTTTAGGTGACTTACCTTTAACACTATGTCTAACTGAACACATGAGGTTGTTCACTTGACCTGTATTTGTAACTGGTCTAGGGAAACCAAATCGGCATTTGGTGTAGTATTTCCCTTTGTTTTTGTATTTGCGACGACAATATTTTCCACATTTGTGTCTTTGAAATTGTAAAATTTGTGCATGAAGATCACTATTTGTGGCTTCTGATGGAATTTCACAAGTGACATATTTTTCAATAAACTGTAAAACAGTGGCATCACTGTCTTGACCAAATTTAGGAGCATCTTTAATCCATAAAAGCATGTGGATATGTGGTGCTCCTCTGGCTTGGTATTCTTGTCTCCAAAAGAAATGTTGCACTTCTCCAAGGGGAGGAACAGTTTTATTACAAATAAAATGTAGCATAGCAATGAAGCGATGGTGAAAATATCTTGAAACATTAACAGGATCCAAAGAACAAAGTTCTCCAGGTGTTAGTATATCTATGTTTGTTTTGTTTTTATTTGATATGTGTAGGAAATCATGTAAATCTTCCCATGCATATTCTGCACAACTTAATGTAACAAACCAAGTGGGTGGGCCAAGGTTTCTGATCACACAACGTACATCTCCACGACATCGAAACCAGTTCTCTTTAGTACCACAATAGATTTGTAATATTTGATTGTAAAACCTCATCCTTTTGTTGCACTTTTTCTAATAATTGTGTAGCTGATATATTTTGAAAGTGTGATCCTGATTTTAATATGTGTGCAACTCCGTAACATAAAGTTGCTAGTTCACTTTCAAAGAGTAGGTGGAATATGTATTCCACATTTTGTCTAAATCTGGGATCTTCAGAATACATCCGTAATGAGCGGTATTCTGAAGATGATATTTGAATAGGTCTATCATCATAACTTCCTCCTTTGCCAGTAGGAAAGAGTAGAGGAAAAGCACGTGCTTCTATACTTTTTTCCCATATGCTGATTGGTGATCCTTTTGTTTGACGCATTTGGTACGTTTCCAGTACATCTTCTACGGTGTCATTAGAGTGCAAAGGATGAATTGTATAATGGTCTAAAGTATTTGATATTGTAGCAGGATCTAGTAGCTCAAATTGACCAGCATCTTGTGTTTCTTGAATTATTTCAATTGTATCTTTCAAGTTTACTTCAATATTAATTTATATAAATCTACGAGCTGTTGCCATCTTTTTTTGTCTTTTGTAAGTACTCCATTTACTAAGATAATTAAAGATTGCGGCATTGGACGTTGCACTCCTAGAGTATGCACATTTTCTTTTAGATCTAATGGTAAATAAACTACTTTTCCACTAATGCCTTTTACCAATTCAGAGCGAGGTAATTTTGCTGTTTTTGGTTGAAGGCGTATTATTGCTTGAAATGGGTGTACTGTTTGAATTATGATGCTCTCATATAAATGAGGTTGTTGTAGGGGTTTTGGTACTGGGTATAATTCCAAATTATTTGTGATAGCACGTGAAGGAGTTTGGTTGTTGTCAAGTTTTGTAGTGCAGTAACTGCAAAGTATTAAGGGCTCAGTTATTTCGTATTTGTTTTCTGCTACAAGGTAGAGAGCTAATTCAAACCATTTAGAATCTTCATTGTCTTCTATTTTGTAAGATAGGTCTACAGTTTTTGTGTTACTTTTATAAAAGTTCTATGGCAACATACACATACATGGTTTGGTACTTCAGCTGATGTACTTTTAAATTTTAGTATTTCTTTTTTGTATGTGTTTAGCAAAAGGTTGCCATGTGTAGAATTGTTGCTTAAATGGTTTAAAGCTATTTCATTCTGTAAATGGCTTTCACTTCCAAAATATTTTTTCTGGATATAGTGAATTTCTTCAAGTAAGTCTTTCGCTGTACCATGTAGAAGGATGTTATTTAACTTTGCTAGTGCTAAAGCAGGACTTTTAGCATAGTACAGTTTATAGACTAGATTTCTTAAAGTTGAATGATGTGTTGATATCCTTTTGATATCATGGAAAGTGGTTTTACAAGTAGGTCCTGTAATGCAGGCCAATGAATGTCCTTGTAGTCCTGTATACTTGCGCACTGGACAGGTATCCATATTTTGCAGTAATTTAATTTTGATTTTTTCTTTGCTTTTTACATATTTATTGAAGAATTGGCGTAAAGATTTGAAACATTGTTTGGGAATGTTACACATTGACGTGCATGGCCATTTGTACACTAGACGTTCTGATTCAGTTGAATGGAGGGGTTGTTCCATTATGGTATTATTCACTTTTTCATAACCTCGACCACTGCTATGTATGGCAATTGTATCTGTTTGCTTTTGTTTGTACGCTTCTTCATTAAAATATGGTTCTGTGCTCATAGTGTGATTCCATTCACCTCCGCAGACACTTAAAAAGTTCTTTCTGTTGACATTTCGCATATTGAGAAGTCTTTTTTGTAATTTAGTTATTAGTTTTGTTAGTGGTTTCATTTTGTTTAACAGTAAAATAAATAACTTTCTTTTGAGTAGAATTGCACTGTCCATCAACGCTTCTAAGATTAATTTCCTACGATAGGTTCTAAGCATTGAACCTGATTTCTCTCCTGTTTTTATAGGATTTTGAAGGACTTTGTGACGGTACATTTTGGCTAAAATACTTTTCTTGGTATGCTTACTTTGCACTATATTAAAATTTAAAGAAGTAGTTTTATCTGTAGTGATAGCTGATTTTCTGTTAATTGTTTTTTGGTTTGTTTTACATTTTGATAGAGAAGGCAAAGTTTTTGTACTTGAAACTTCTTGTGTTTCATTAAATGACTGTATTAGCTGTTTTGTTTCAACTTTTTTTACAAATTCTGCTAGAGATGGATGCTTATGTTGGACACTTTTATTTTCATTTGCTCTACTTTTGCGTTGCTTTCTACGGACTTGACTTTTGGTAGGCATTCTTTAGGGTCTGTTGAAAAAAATAAAGAAGGTATGGGTTGGGGTGTTCTGCAATGTATGTGTGCTGTGTGCATGAGTGTTTGAGTAAGATGATAAAGATGTATGTAATGGTGTTTGATTGTGCATTGGGAACTACAACTAGTAGGGATAGGTATTCTTGAATTTATGTGTTACTAAACTGGGGTTCAGATGACAAAAAAAAGTAAGCTAGTGGTGTGGAAAAGTACAAATAGTAAATCTAATGTATACAATTAAAACAGTTCTTTGTTCTATAATATGAAAATTGTAGCGGTTCAGTTGGGTAATTTGAGTGTCCAAAAATAGGAATTTGTGGGCCATTCTGGCTGTAAATCGCTTTTGAAGACATGGAGATTTTTGGACAAAATGGTACACAATCTCTATTTTTAGGCACAGAAATAGCTTGTATTAACTTTATAGTATGTTTGAGTAATAATACAAATATTATGGTGATATTCTACTTCTTAGTTCTTCTTTGTTCTTCGAATTCGGCTGCTTCTTTTCAGGAGACTGGTCTTCACTGCAATTGTAAAAGCTTCAAATTAGTAACTTTGTATATAGCGCTGTTTTTAATTTAGATATTTGTTTTTTTAATTGAAATCCCCAGTGCCTTCTTTAAAACCATTAAACTAATGTATTTACATAAGATACATTGCATCAGTTCAGTGCATATGATATGTTCTTAATGAACAAATTGTATTGAATGACTAACTGTAGCAAAAAAAATATCTTTACTATGTCTTGTGAAATTTATAATATACCAGTGAATACCACTACTTCTATAACTAAGCTGTTCTAGGTAATAGCACCTCAATGTCATATCTAAATTAAAGTAATAAAGTAAATAAATAAATTTAAAAAAAATATGAAATTGTATAAGTATTTTTTTAAAGATTTAAACATAGATTGTGCTTGCATGCAATTTTGTTTGAATATATGTAGTCTATATATTTAATTTAAAAAATGTTAATTTCACATGATTTGAGTGTGTGTGTATACAGAAAGTAAATAGTATAAAGGTTTATAAGTGATAGTTGATTTTAGGAAATTGAAAAAAATACAGTAAATTCATTTTACAGATTACACAAGCTTAAAGTCTGTTTGAAAATGTGTTCATCTACTGTACAGAAAATATGCATACCTGAAGTTTGTTTTCATGCATATGGATATGCATGGAGCTGCAAGTAGAAATCTTGGAGACTTGTAGATGGTGCTTGCCAATGATATGACACTTGTACTCAGAGAGATTCACAGTACATTTGCAGTGCTGATCTATGATGATGCAGTTAGATGTAGAGGTCTTGAATGTGATTGGTGCATGGTCATGTGACTTCTTAGCTACATCCAATGAGGGAATGGCAGAGAGAGTGAAGTGGAAATGGTAGAAGGGCTGTTCATGTTACGATATGTCCGCGGGCATGGCGGTAGTTCGCGAACATCGGGAGTTACATCTGGGGATTTTTGGTTTCAGAAGTCATACAAATGAGAATGAGTACTGAAAGGGATTGGTCAGGAAAGTTTCGTGGGTGTGTTGTGCCAGAAGAGAGTTTCTCATACACTGTTTTTGCTGAGAGAACAACAGATAGCTGTGTCTGTGTATTTTAGGAAAAAGATTGTATGGATTTTGGGAGATTCATGGATATATTGGTTGAAGGTGCATGCAGAAAGCTGTGGAGTAGCTGTAGATCTCGGATTCCCACATGTGGAAGTACACTGGCATGGAGTACGTGGAATGAAGTGGTTGGACTTGCTACCTCTCTGTGCTACGTTGGAGACAGAGCAACATCCAAACATAAATGTAATTCATTTTGGAGGGAACAGTTTAGGACATGTGACTGGATTTTTTTGGCAATTTGCTATGAAAGAAGGACTTGGAAAGGTTATGGACATCTTTCCTAATTCTCAAGTGATATTTTCACGGATTGCGCAGAGACAAATGTGGCTTCGTTCTTCTTCATTTGGTCCACAAATGGAAAAAGCAAGGCGCAATGTTAATAAAGCTGTTTGTACCTTTCTAAAAGATTTTGGCATGTCTTCTTTTCACAATGAAAATATTCTGTTTCGTAGTACAAACATTTTTCGCAAAGATGGAGTCCATCTTACTTATGGTGGCAATCAGATTTTTCTGAGAAATGTACAAAATGCATTGCGACCTTTTTTGGAATTACAACATCCATTTTGAAGTAGGTGTTAAGCATTTATAATTTTTGACTTACAAACACCTCCCAAAGGCTCTTTTCAGAGCCACCACTTCCTCCGAGAGAAAACTGCAATGTTTGTGATAGGGTAGCAACCCAATTTTTTAAATGTTTGCGAACTGTCTGCGGACTTCTAAAAAATACAAAGGGCCCTGCTGCATTTATTTTGACTTCTATTTTTTAACTGTGAAAGGCGGCTCTGAAAAGAGCCTTATTTTTTTTTTTGGATTTTTGATATTTTGTATTTTTTTTGTTTTTTTTACACGACACACTAGGAGAGGAGGGGAAAGGAAGGTAAAGGGGGGGACACCAACCACAGGGATAAGAAAGGGCGAGCTGAGAGAGGAAGATGTAGAGTGGGTTTTATTTGGGTAGTGAGCAGATCTTCTCGTGCTCTGAGACGATAGTCTCAAAAGCACTACGAAGTCGCTTCCCCCTGCAGAGTACTGTGTCACAGTACATACATACAACTGTGACCCTCGAAAGGTAAGGGTCATCAGCATTCTGTATGGCCTGTGAGGCAGCTTGAGGAAGACGCTGTCCCACAGATGTGGTCCTTGTGGTGACAGGATCAGAAACAGAGAATGAAGTAGAGGAAATCAACCTGCTACGTTCTTCGCAAGGTACAACCCTGCGAATAGCCCCAGAGTGAAATGACCCCAAGTGTCACTTCATAGTAGTGGTCCCAAAGCTGTACTTACCGTGCTTCCCGCGACTGAGGATCATTTTGCACTCATTGCAGGTAACACGGTTCGCATGAGCCTTAGGAACATTCCCATGAATGCTTAATAACCGCCACACCCAAGACTCACTCCTAGTGCGGGTAGTAGGGATTTCCTCTACCTCATTCTCATCATCCTCTTCTTCCTCCTCTGCATCCTCGCTCCTGTTCCCCTCTTCAGGCCCTTGGGGAGGTGGTGGTGGTGGAGGGGGTGGGGGTGGTGCTGAAGCAGGTGCAGCACCAGGTGGCAGTTCAGCAGCCAGGGACGCCATCTCGATGATGGTGTAATCTGCAGGTGGCAGCAAAAATCGCTGTGTTCTGAAGAATAACCAAAAACACAATGAGAATGAGCTCTAGGGCATGGTCTTTTATAGGGGTGCTTGTGCGCGGTCCGAGGACAGATCAAACACAAAAAAAAGTTTCAAAAGGTATGTAGAAACTCAGGATTACTATGTGGGACTTGTGCCATGGTGAGATTTTATTTAAAATATTATGGATTAATTGAAAATGTACTTTTAATTTGTTCGGGGACACAAATAGTGTCCGCATTCAGAACACGTGATCAGCGTGGGCGTGGTCATATGATCCATTCGCGAACAAGTCTGCGAAGGAAGCGCATGTCCGCAGGACACCAAATGCACGGACATCTGCTAGCGCATGCGCGTTGATGTTCTACGGACACTGTTCGGGTCCTGAACTAATTAACATTGCGTCACACGTCAAACGAACATTTCAGGACACTTAGAACAGTTTAAACTTGCTAGCGAACAGTAAGGACAGTAAGGACAGATATAGTGTTCTTCAGGACACGTCCAATTCCGTTTATGTACGAACATTTCAGGACACCAATTGTGTTCTTAGAACAATTTCAACTTGCTAGCGAACAGTATGGACAGGTATAGTGTTCTTTAAGACACCTCCATTTTCGTTTAATTACGAACAATTCAGGACACCGCGTGTGTTCTTAGAACAGTTTGAACTTGCTAGCGAACACTACGAACAGGTATAATGTTCTTCAGGACACTTCCATTTTCGTTTACGTACTAACATTTCAGGACACCAATTGTGTTCTTAGAACAGTTTAAACTTGATAGCGAACACTACGGACAGATATAGTGTTCTTTAGGACACTTTAATTATTTTTTTTTACGAACATTTCAGGACACCGCTTGTGTTCTTAGAATAGTTTCATCTTGCTAGCAAACAGTACGAACAGGTATAGTGTTCTTCAGGACTCCTCCATTTTCATTTATTTACGAACATTTCAGAACACCTGCACTGTCTGCGGACACCTACATTGTTTTTTTTATTTTTTAAAACGAAACTATTTACAACACAATATAAAAATTAAACTTTATTTAACATATATTAATAATTTATGACAGAGAAGGTGAGGCAGAAACAGAAACAAAAACAGGAGAATTCGGGGTTTCAACATGATTGAAGCAGGTGCAGCACCAGGTGGAAGTTCAGCAGCCAGGGATGCCATCTCGATGATGGTGTAATCTGCAGGTGGCAGCAAAAATCGCGGTGTTCTGAAGAATAACCAGAAACACAATGAGAATAAGCTCTAGGGCATGGTATTTTATAGGGGTGCTTGTGCGCGGTTCGAGGACATGCGCGCTGTCCGCGGACAGATCGAACACAGAAAAAAGTTTAAAAAGTTTCAAAAGGTATGTAGAAACTCAGGATTACTATGTGGGACTTGTGCCATGGTGAGATTTTATTGAAAAATATTATGGATTAATTGAAAATGTACTTTTAATTTGTTTGGGGACACGAACAGTGTCCACATTCAGAACACGCGATCATTGTGGGCGTGGTCATATGATCCGTGGTCATATGTCCTGGGTGTTAGTCTTAGCAGTGCACGGAGGTGGCGCGAGTTATGGTTGCTTAGCTTACCATAACTGGTGAATTTCAAGGGTTTTTCGGTTTTACTTGGAACCATAGCGTCCCTTTGACAAAGTTTTTTCACTGAATTTCATAGGGTTTTAGTAGCGCAACTTAACCATAACGTCCCTTTAACAAAGTTTTTTCACTGAAAAAAAATAATATATATATATATATATATATATGCCACAAACACTAAAAAATGCACTGTGAAACTGAAGAAAAGCAAATGCAAAATGATTGATTGTTGCACCTCCTGATGGTGTACTTACTGTCTGCAGCATTTTTAAGATGATGCCGACAGCCTTTCATACGGTTCAACAAGGCTACTCAGCCATTTTATTTGCTTGTATTTGTCAAAAACCTGTTGTGCAGTGAACAATTGCTTACTATTCTTTGCCCTCTGCTGTGGAAGTAAAGCTGTTATTTCCAGACAACCAAATGCAGTGTGAAGACATTAAAGCCATAAACCACCACATAACCAAGTGACAGCACACATACTCGAGGTAAAATGGCTATTTGTGCGCCAAAAATAGCAACGAAAAAGGTATGAACAGTAAATAAGGACCATAAAGAGATTGCAAACTGTACAAAATCTATCTCCTGAAGCTTCTATTGATTACCTGATTAGCTGCCCAGTGAATGATTAGTCCAGAAAGCTGAATTACTTCCTCCAGACCGAGCTCTCATGTATAAATGTGGGGGGAGCTGTACTACTCCCCCGCCCTCTGTGACAGATGATATCTGTTTTCGGCTGTGAGTCTGAATTTAAGAGCCACTGAAGCTCAGCCAGAGTATACTCTGGCTCAAATGAGCTGAAAATTGCATCCAATTTGAATTTCAAAACTAGCGAGGAAAAGAAAAAAAAAAACACCCATCCAGACTGCAGAGCGTAAACACGTCTTGCAACCTTCTGACATGCAGGGACAGGCACAACACATTCCAACATTACATGATTAAATGGAAGGAAAAGGAGGCGAGGATGTGCCCCAGCAGTGAGTACAATAATTATATATTTATTTAAATATTCTTTATAATTTATTCACAATCTCCTCCCCCAAAATTTCTCTGCAACACTCAGAAATATATAATATATTAACATTTGTTTCTTGAGCATTCATTAATCAGAAAGAATCGGCTTTATAGATCCGTGGGACAAAGGAAAGGTTTTTTTTCTTTTACTAAAATCAGCATGCCTGCTAATTAATGTAGTTCTCTCCTGGTGCTGTCCTTTCCATGCAGGTTTACAGCTGTATGACCCGTGGGACATCATTTTTTTTAATGAAATCTGCTAAATGTGGCGCAAGTTTAAATAATATGTTAAGAATCTCTTAAATCGGATTTCACATATCATGCCATTGTAATATATTACGCACCTAAGTATTTTGTTTTTCTTTTGTTTATTTTTAGTTCAGGAATTCTTCCTTAAAATAATCTTCAACTCTGTATGAACGCAGTTTGCAATGACGGACAGTGAAAGAGAAACGGTAGCAGATCCCATTAAAAGTATTCGAGTATAGGGAATCTTTACAGTATTGCCGTACAAGTATTTCCTCATAATCAGTGTGTGCTGCAGCAAAGGGATCACATTGACTTTGCCACATCAACCTGGATATGGTATTCCAAGCTCTACAAAGCATATATCTGCAATAAATCTCCAGTCATAGACCAATCGCTTTGGGATAATCAAACCGCAAAAGCCTTCATGTCCCACAATTCACCTCTTAAAACCAAAACCTAGACTGGATCCAGGGAATAGAATTTGGAACCTGTGAAGGGATGGACCACACGAAAGATCGAATCAGGTGACCCAGGTCAGGAAGAAGGCCAGAAAAATGTCACTGGGTAAAATGGCACCACCAATTTAAAAAACTAACACGAAATGTACTGCATCTTCTATCATCCCTCCCTCCCAATGGAGGAAAAGCAGATTGGAGAAGAAAAACTTTAGATTTAGACTCAGGAAGATAATGGGAAAGAGTGTGGTAACCCGCAGAAATGTATTACACCCCCAATGGGGGCAGTCTTGGGAACAACTCACTCCTCCCCTATTTGATATCCAGCGTGGCAGCGGGAAGACCAGTCCTCAACAGTGTTAATGGACTGAGAGAGAGTCCCACTTCCTTCCCACTCTACCAGAACACTGGGGAGGAGAGATCTTGTCTCCCTCACAATTGCCACCATAAGAGAGACATAATCACCTGCAGCTGCAGCCTCCATTAAAAGCAAAGGAAAGGATACCAGCACTGAACCAAACAAAGGAGACACATTTCTTTCCTAACTCTCCCAAGAGGAGTCATGCTTAATACATGCCCTTAGCTGTTTGACAAAGGAGGAGACAAACATAAAATTCAGGGAAGGGAAACTGCAGTTCGAGACAGGGGAACACACCAGCAGATCCTTCCCAGTCTGCAACAGACAGACAGAGATGTGTAATCTAAGATGGTGGCACAATTAAAGACTCCCCTCATGAACTCAGGAATATAAAGCATCCGTGCCATGGAACGTGCCCAGAGTGAGCATGTGACCCCCCATGGCCAATCAGCAGGAAGGTAATCAGTCCAAGCACTGTATAAGGGTCAGCTCTCATGACGAAAGTGCAAAGGCTACCTGATTCTTTTTGCACCCCTGTATATAAAAGCCAACCAACCAGTATAGTGATTTGGCGACTGTATCTCTCATTTGTAGTGCTTATGTTACCTAATACAAATAGAATTGCAAAAATAAAGTAGAACAACATATTGTGGTATGGAGAAGGTGAGTTGTGATATTAAGGAGGAAGAAGATATATTGAGCAGAGAGGAAGATTGCTGTGCTGTCTGTAAGACCTGGTGAGGAAGACCAGATGTTGCAACCCAGAAACAATAGGAAGGTTGCTGCGGTGGCTGTAAAACCTGGAGGGAAAGATCAGAGTGTAAGAACAAGAGCAGAGAGGAAGACTGCAGAGCCTGCTGTAAGACCTGGAGTGAAGAATGGAGTGCAAGACCCAGAGAGTAGGGGAGGATTGCTTGGCAGATTGTAAGACATGTATTGGAGTGGAAAATGTTAACTCCTGGAGAAGTGTGTGTTGATCGTAAGGCGTGGTTGGGAGAGAACAATTTTAAAAGCTGGAAACTGGAGGAGGCTGAAAGCAGGTGTCCAGAAATACAGAAAAGGAAGAATATTTAAGCAGAGAACAAATGGAAGGGGAATGGATACCTGGACACAGCCCTAGTCAAGAAAAGAGCAGAGGAACCAAAGGAGGTGGCGTTTGATGAGGTAAATATCTAAAAACATGCAGTTAATTACATCATTGGTTAATAAGATCCTCATCTGCCAATGAGAACAAATAGCATTAGTAGCAACAAAGCTCCCTTAATGAATACCATACATGATATTCATTGCACAATATTTCATTCAAAGTTAAAAATGTATACAACAATCAATTTACAAGAATAAGCTAGGATTGGAATGTTTGCTTTGTGTCACTGTGCCCATAATAAAGTGCTATCAGTTTGTAGTTGAATACTTAATTAAGTATCTTAGTTCCACGAGTGCACAGGAGCCGAAAATAATGCAACAAAAAAAGTCTAAGTTTGAGCTTTCTCTGCAATGCTCTGTGGATACAATATACCACCATGTAGACTACATAAATTTCACTTGTGCACCTGCACACAATCAGAGCGCCATGCAGGCAGCAAACATTCTTTGATGTAAGCATTGGTTTAAGATATTTGGCTCTTTGATCAATGAAACAGGGAATCAAAATAATGTGTTCAATAGTTTCTTCGCTCCTGCTACATATCGAGCAAAAACCACTCCGTGACTGACCCCAAGACTTTGTAAAGCGTGCCAGTTGTAACATGCCCAATCGAAACCTCATGTATAAGGACCGGGCTATCGAAGGGGAAACATAATCCAGATACTGTTCATATATATGGTCCACTTTACACATTAGATAGGATTGCCCTGTGAATAGTAGAACACACATTGCTAGCACACTATAGTGTGATCATGATGTGTAAGAGTGCTTAACCAGCACCTTTGTGTTTGCATTAATGTCACTATGATTGTGCCACAGGTGTCAGGAAAGTTCGACTTTATGATTATAAAATAAAAACCTGTTAGTGTTACCTGCTTTCCACTACTGACAAACGTTTTTCAGTCCAGGGTCCTCGCTTATGGAACTTACTTCAGATTGATCTTGGACAGAGTGATTCCTATTTGTTGGTCTGTAAACATCTCAAAACATTCCTCTTCCAATCATTCATGACTTTTTCATATATCAGTAATTAAGCAGATTGAATAATAGTAACATATGTGCTCAGATCCAGTTTAGTCTGATTAGCTCTGCTCTTGCTAGTGGATATGCGCTTGATGAATAATTAACATTTTAAAAGAAATCCCAAAACATCCATAATCATTATCATCAAGAAGGTCATTTTCTCATCTATCATCCTAACCAGAGCTACTGAAATCAGTTTTACAGTATCAACACCACCAATCAACCTGTCTTCATTCGACTTGAGAAAGGTAGGTGCTACATACTCTGATAGTTAATCATTCAGCTGAACATCTATAATGCTCCTGAAGGTTTTGAGTTTTCTCCAAAGGATGCCAACATTTTTGAGAGTCAAGACAGGCAAAACCAGCTTTGTTTGCCCTCCTTTTTTGGCTTCCTTCAGAGAAAAGTAAAAACCCTCAGGAGCATTAGAGATGCTCAGCTCAATGATTAACTATCGGGGTATGTAGCCCCTTCCTTTGTCCTGTTAGAAAACAGCGCTAAGGCACAATCCCTTCAGAACAACTCCTAAGCAGTTTACTCCTTTCTTTCTTGTTTATTCATTCGAATTTAACCAGGAATGAGGTCATCATCTTTTGAGCTGATGCTGAGTCAATCCATCAATCAATACACCAGACATGATTTATTGCAACAGCTTAACTTCCATCAAATCACATATTTAAAACACAGTTAAGTTGCTAAACATTGAAATATAAATACAACACATTGGGCCTCAGTAGAAGTATGGTGGTATTTCCATTGGGAATGCAGCCAATCTATTTTACATTTAATGCCACTCTGTCTGGCGGGTGTTAACCCTCATTTTGGAGAGCATGACACCGATTGGGATATTTTAAGAATTAGTGTGGAGTTAATCCCGTTTGCAGAAATGCATCTGTTTCTTGTGGGCAAACTAAAGGAGATAGAGTCTGCAATATGCCGGGGGTATCTCATCCACATTTCTGTTAAACTCATGATTCAGCTGTGAAAAAAAAACGATTGGAAAAGTGTTGGTCACAGAATTGCCACCTCTTCACTGCCATTTTATCCCACACTACCAATCTCATTATGAGGCCCATTTGCAGGAATTATTTTAGTGCATAATCTAATATTAGGCTCACTTGAGTTTTTTCTCTATTTGAAAGCCTTTTTTAATCTAAAAAGCCTAACGCCTACATACGAAGAAAACATGGCTTTGGCAAAAGTTATATTTGAAAACAGGTTTGAGGAATGTCTTTGTTATATCTTTAAATGAATGGCAAAACAAAAGAATCTGCTTTGTGGTTTTACTTTACAGAACATCACGTTTAAATGTGTAGTTATCTGGCTCTTTGCTAACTAATTTATGAACAATTCACTCGATTTGCAATTGTTGGAACCTCTTTTTCGAGTGCCAACTCCTCTTGTGTGATGCTCCTAAATTGATAAAATAGGAATCTGTGCCAAGGTTGCACTTCTAGGAAAGATATGTACTGTCTGGAACAGGGGCAGTTTATCTCAAAGGTTCTATATTTGAAAAGGCCTGCCCCATTATTAGTTTTACTTTTTCCTCAATAGAGATTCTAATGGTAAACCAATGGGAACACTATCTCTGTGAGCCTTAAAACAAACGAATTTACCCAAGGTATAATTTTACTTTTTCTGTATGTAAGTACATCACCGAACACGTTGAACACACTCTTTATTTTGGGTTTGGAGTACAAACATGTTGTCACAGTGTTTCAGGATGTGGTGCTGTGTCATTTTAATGAATATTATTTGTCAACATAAGGCACACCATGTCTTCTCTTGTGGTTGGACAAAATAGCTCTGGCAGTTGATATTTTGATAGTGTTACAGGGTTTTGATAGCTACTCAAACTACCCTCCCTAACCAAAGAGGCTTCTTAAAGTGGACCATCATGCTTTCCTAGGTGGCATCCGTGAAGAAGCCAGAGGCCTACTGTGTATTGTAGACCAAAACAAACTGAGCAGCTATATCTCTCTGGGTAACACATCCCCTCAGGCTTTTCTGCCTGGCTAAAGTGTATGCAGCAGTTGTTGTCACTGAACCTGCCTCAGAAGTGTATGAAAAGAGGTGGTTAATGCCCAATGATTTTGTTTTTGGTAGTTGTGGTAATATGTGGGATGGTGTGCAGGCAGTGAATCAACAACGTTCAAAGTTTCAAAACATCTGCTTTGCAAGCCAATTCATTCTAGCATTATTTACATTTCTAGCATGTATCCCAGTGATGTACCTCATTGCATGACACAGGATGAAAGCAAATAGAGTAGGAAGATGCTTGAAAAGACTGTACCACAGATCCCTATCAGTAGACAATGGTAGGGTGTAAAGAATGCCTCATCAAGTGATTGAATGTGACTTATTGCCTTAATGTGAGGGGTCAAAAATGTGAGGCGGGCCACTTTCAGATGATTTATTAACCTAGGCCATTTTATAATTCAAAAGGTCAACCAAACGCCTCACTTACCCAACTCTAAATGGAACTAAATAAACGAAGGGAAATATTCCAACATAACATTTCTGGCCCTCACACTTGTACATAACCATAAATAAGAACAATAAATTGCAATTGACAATGGGGGTCATTCCGAGTAGGGCGGTAAGGGTTAACGGTCACCGGTAACGAGACCGGTGCCGTTAAACCCTTACCGCCCTATTCCGAGTTCCCATTGCCGGTTGGTACTTAACGCCTGCTTTTTGCAGGCGTTAAAAAACCAACCCGCAAAGGGACCTAGAAGCTAACTACGGCACCGTAATTTACGGTGCCGTAATTAGCGCCTTCCCCATTACTATTGAGCCCTATGGGGCAAAAATGGGAATGGGGGAGGGCCCATGGTGAATGGGGAATTACTGCCCCCGCCAACCTTGGAATGGGGCGGTAATTCCGCCATTCACCATGGCGGAGTCGGAAAAATAACGGCGTCAACCAAGGCGCTAATAGCACCTTGGTTAACGCCAGGGTCGGAATGAGGCCCAATGTCAATATTGATATTCACAGGATTTTCAAAGTCGCTGATAGTAACCTGAGCGAAATCTGCTTTCCTAGGTTTTAAGTCAAAATCAATTCTGTGGATGAACACAAAACAGCAAGGGAAATCTGTGGCTGAAACTGAGTTCCAACAGAGCTCCTGACAAAAGTCAGGATGTTAAAGAAAAATAATCTCACTACTCCACAGTTCAACATAGAAAGGATTCCTCTATTTGGGAAATATAGGTAGTTAAAAGTTCCTTAAACAGTACCAAAGGAATTCTTGGTCAGGATGACCTCTGCTGAAACTTAAATGCTTTACAAAACACAAATAGTTTGAGACTGGCTTCTCTTCAGAGTGCTTCCCTTTCAGCACCATGAAACCAAAACAACTTCGTCTGTTTGAGAAAGTCCACAGTAGCACCATAAACACCAGTGGCTCTCTTCACAGTGCTTCCCTCTCAGCACCATAAATGAATATTTTATTAACTCGGAATCCTACATTAACACATACAAAATGTATTGCTCCTCCACCTGATCCTCCTTGTGAGTGAGAATTTCAGGGCTAATACACATTTTGATAAATTAACAAACGTACACATTTCATCACCATGAAACAAAGAAACTTTACAGTATATTCAACCTCTACTGGAGTGGTCCACACCCGGTCCTCTACTTCTACTTCTGTCTGGTCCACTCTCCTGCCAAACCTAACTCCTAAAATGATACACCATGCAGATTCACTTCTCTGCATCGCAGAGTTTCCATTGTACTGCTTCTGAAGTCTCAGTCCCACTGATACTTCGAAAGTTTAATGCCCTTTTAACTCTGCCAGACAGGCATTATCTCTTTCTCTTCTTAACAAATGTTTTCTTCTAGAGCCGTTCTTCACCCACTCTTGTCTTTCGTCAAGCAAGCAACCAAGTAGTTTCAATATAAAACCTCTATTGGCTTCAGCAATGTGAGTCCAGGGGCCTCATTATGACCCTGCCGGTCCGGAAAGAACAGTGGTGGTAAAACTGCTGCCACCGTTCTTTCCGGACCAGCAGATTAAGAGTCCTACAGGCGGGAGGTGTTATTCCTGCCAGGTCTGACCTGGCGGGTTTAACACCACCCGCCTGCAGGCGGACATGGAAACACCGGCACCATTACAGCATGGTGCCGGTGTTTCCACTTCCCATGCCCAGTCAATTTCACTCTTTCGCGAGTGAAAAGCAACTGGTTACAGTTGCCCGCCTGCGACACCAGAAGGCTTGCAACGCGCAGAAACACTCACCGGCTTCTGAGCCTCTGTTACAGGCTGCAGGACTTCTACTACGAATAATGTATCGACAGGCACTCTTCTTATATCAACCTGCCTTCTGTCCAACCATAGAGGCACAAAGTACGGCTCACCACGACCCCCTGGTGCATGCCAGCCTTCAGAAACGGTCTGCGCATGCTTCTCGCTACAAACACTCTGAATTCAGGTTCACATGGGGGAAAGCTTTCAAAACTTAAGCGTCCTGCTTCACAAACTCTGCAATCCAGACTTTTGGGAAACAGGACCATACGCAGGATCAGTAACTGGAAGAAGCTTATGGAAAAAAACGACATCCCTCCTTTGCAGCCACTTCTGTGGATTATGCAGGCAACATGCATTCTTTTGCCACTTTCTCCTGCCGCAGCTGCTTCTGCTGCTGCTACAACTGCTACTACTCCTCCAACAAGGACAACTTATGGCCTGAACCGTAGGGAGCTTTTTAAGCCTCTCAGTCTCCCTATGGTGTGAGCTGTTAAGCCTAATTGCCTGGCTCTTCAGTTATCTTCTTCATTCCAGTACTCTTGGGACTATGGGAATTGAAGTCTCCAGTAACAAAATTAGTTTTAACTGTTATTTTACTACTTTTAACTTTAGAACTATTTTTTCTATACCTTTTTAAAATTGCTTCATTAGATTTTATCACAGATGGCAAAGGTGTTTTTTTTTATGCCACTATTTATAGGTTTACTTTCTCTGTACTTTTGGGAGCAAGAGCGATTTGTATCCATACACGATATGATGGGTTCCTACTTATATAAAGTTGTTAAAGAAGCTGCATCCACTTTGCCCATATTTCTAAACTTAACATGGGGTTAAGATACCCTACAGTGGCAATATGCCATTGTATGTTTTGCCATACAATGGCATATTGCCACTGTACGTGCCTCATCCCACGGGATCCCTTCACCACCCTTGGCCCTATCTTCTCCCAGGTTATCCTCCCTCAGTTCAACACTCCCAAGGTCACGATCAGGAAGTGCCTGCTTTTCCCTGGCCACCTGGGAGAAGACTGTAGACAGGAGTACAGTTATGGATCCGTAGGATTGATCCCACTTAATCACTCAACACATTGCATTTCTCATGTAAGGAGTCCAGCATGTATAATGTGAAATTCCAGTATGTCATTATTTCTCTTATTAGTCAGTGATATACCAAACAGAGATACAGCTGCAGATTTCTGCATTTGTCAGGTTGGATGAAATATCTTCTGGGCAGGGCAAACAAGTTCAGGGGTTCACAAAGAGATTTGAATGTTGGATGGAGTGATGTCCCCACCGCAAATGTTTGCGATCACCCAGAGGTAGGAAAATAGGTTGCCAGAGGATGCTTTCTCCCCTCACATAATAAGATCAATTGCCCTACTGGGAATTGGCAGATGGAAACATTTTTTTTTTTTTTTTGCATGAGGAGCAGAGAGGTCGTGGGGTTTGCAGTCCATCTTTTTCAGGTGTGGGAGACTGATTTTCACCCCTATAAATGAATTCTGAATGTTTATAAGTCACGAGCTTTTAGGCTCTGATATCCTAGAAAATGTATGGGTCACTTATTGGGAAATTTGCCGAGCCCTATAACTTGTTAAACATGGGAGGTGATCACGTGCACAGCCATAAAATCAATTTGTTGTTGACTGGTCTACATGGCCACAGTGAATTGGTTGTTTGTACTCTCTAAATGAACAAGTATCTCCTCAATTGCAAGTGCAGGGGTGTCATAGGTCGTTCATACCGCATATAGGGAAAGGTCATTGTAAAAATAGTGCCTATTGCTATACTCCTTTTGTTGAAAATCCTATTTCTGTGGATTTTGAGTATAACAGATGCCAAACATTCTTGAGCAAGTGACCGTCAATATGTAGCAACATTTACTTTGCCGACACTCAGATATTTTTAAGAAACTGGCCTGTAGTATTGGGGGTTGTTTGAGCAACCCTGGTACAATAGTGGTGGGACTCATACTTTACTGTACAACAAAAAGATGGTCTTTGCTGGCAGATGTGAAGAGTCAAAAATGCGAGGCGGACAACTCAAAAAGGTTGGATAAATGCCTCACTTTCCCTATCCTGATGAGGCTTTCCCTGCCTAAAAGAAACCAAAAGAAACACTATTAAAAAGCTTCTGTCCCTCACACTTGTACATACAACAACTCAAAAGGGTAACACATGGCAAATCAAAATATAGCAGTTAGACGCACAATCAGATATTTGTCTCTGCTTATAATCTGGGCGAATTCCCCTTTCCCAGATTCAAGCAGGAGTATGTCCAGCAGTTGCAAAAAGATAAGGAAATCCTGTCTTGTGACAAAATTCCAACTCAGTACTGTTGGTTTACTCAATACTCAATACTTATTTCCTTACTGAGATGAGGAAGCTGAGTCGAGAATTGGTTTTCACCCTCCTTCACTGGGATGAATATGATTACTCCAATTGTTCTATTTGTTTGTCTCTATATTACCTGCATGTGACTGTCCCATTTGTTATATTTGCCCTGTTACCCCGGTCTCCAGTTACCTTTACTGTAATGGTTTTGCGTCACCAGGTCAGCATTCATTTCTCCTCTGCATTGGGTCAGGACAGCTCTGCTGCAAATGTTTCTTTGTTCCTTCAACACGCCTTGGTGCCGTCGTGTGGTATCGGCGAGGAAAGGGTTTTTCTCTCTTTACACTCCATGGCCAGCACTTCACATACATGTTGGAGCTTCTATACAGCTCTTCGTGGGTGTCTCTCCTGGGACTATCAGCAAGTGGACACTTTCTTCAGCATGTCTGTCATTCAATGCACTTCGGGTACCTCTCCGCTCTTGCTGCCTAGCAGCATGCAAAGCGGCATTCTCCCTGAGTCACCAGCTCCTCTGCTCCAGCTGGTTAGAAACTCTGGGGTCTCTCTCTGATGTCCTTGGCTACTTTTGTGTCAGAGGTGTACTTTTTAAAACTCCTTTGGTTTTCTTTCTCACAGAAGTTAACATGTATTTATTCTTTATTGTTCTGGTGTTCTTCCTCTTCTCAGTATCAGGCAGATATTTGTCTTCTGAAAAAACACCACAATAGCAGATGAAAGAGGAGCCTGCTTTTCAGTCAGCTGGTATGGTCATAGTGGGTCCCTGGGTGAGGTGAAAAGAGAGATCCTCATCGGAACTGGAGTCCTTGTCCCCATGGGGGGGAGTCTCTCCCTGTGAGGTGCTGCTTGCCAGCACCCCTATGGTGAATGTTGCATAGCAAGCTCACCTGCCTAGCCTCACAAGGAAATACTTAGCCCTGTGTAGAAGTGATCGATTCCAACCTTGCCTTCCAGCCTGGACCTGAAATGACTACTGATTCTGCAAACTGTCTCCTGCTTACCTAACTCTAATTCTCCTATAGACCTGCCTTTTGGATTTTCCCCACTACATGGTTCCTCATGAATCCATTGGATGTTATAAAAATACTGCTAGTGGTGCTTATCTAACTCCTAGGGGTTTCAAGTTCTGTGACATATCCAGCCTTCTCTGAGCTCTTCCTTGTTTTTTCTTCTTGAATTCTTTATTCCTTCTTTTCCCAGTCTGTCAGTGGCTTTCGGTGTGTTGATGTAACTGTCCTTCAGTGTTCATCCGTACGCTATCAAGCAGGCCCTTACAGGTGATTTTTCTTTTGTGATTCAGTTGGAATGTCAAGGTGGTCATATTTCTGGTCTTTGAACTTAGGTGTATCTGCCAAGGTTTGCAGACGAAATACATCTCTCTCTGATGCAGTGTTGGATTACAACAGGGAATATCAAGTGTAACTAGTGTTGTCATCATTTTGACTACTTTCTCTGTAGCGTGGGAGAAAGCTACTGATGTTCCACCTACATTTCACAAAGTGTACCTTTTCTAGGGCTGGTGTGTTGATAGAAATAACTCAATTAACCTCACCTTACTTGATATTTCTAATACTTATTTGAATGTTTCTTTGTCAGACAAATGTCCCTGATCTAACACCACCATGAAAATCCCATCTCAAAATTGTGAAAAGGGCTGTTTTTAATCTGAATATTATGTTTTATTTAAAATAATGAATCAAAATTAAATGCAGTCTAATAACTTTAAATGTTTGGGAAGTCCCAAACAATAGTCCACACAAATACAGGAAGCTTTTCTACAGAATGAAACACAACCTTCCTGCTTTTATGTCACTAATGTTTACATTCACAATGCACACTAACTTCTATTCATATAAATTCATGTCCAAATAATTATTCTTAATAAAATATCTTCACCAATATGAACATTCAAAGTTTCAATGTGTGTCCGCAAACAATCACAAAATATTATATTACTACATTTACAATATATAATTCACTAAAGTGTTTCCAGCGCTATCAACTACCGTTGCATCAGAGACAAAAACTTGATTCACACATAACTTCCTTATTCTAAAGCTGATTCAATTCTAAATGTCTGTAAATGTTGGGCATTTTTTGTTTTAATGTTTGGGCATAAATACAAGAACATTGAGTATGCTATATTTCCCGTCCTTGTCCATAGGTTAGGATTTGAGAGTAAACATTTGAGATAAAAAAGAAATTAACACTTTATTTGAAGTGGAATTAGGAGTCTGCTTAAGGCAGAATCCTGTATTTTCTGTGCAATGTTTTTTTTTGTTTTTATATTCTTTGGACTAAAGGTGATGAAATAATGTCTTTCCTATTCCACTTTAAGGGGTACACAACTATATTCATGATTGCCCTTTTGCACAGTTGAGGAAGTCTGTCAACTGTACACCATGTACTGAATCCAGATATAAAATTCCCCTGTCAAAACTCAGGGATTGATTCATATTCGGCTACTGTTAGGGAATACTGTTAGAGAAGAATATATACTGTGCTATGAAAAATTCTCGGTAATTATATTTTAGCATACTTCTACAATGTTTCAATACAGGCATAGGCTTTATTTAGTAGCATAGCTTGTAAAGGGTTCCCCCAAAGGACTTCCAATTGCTGCCAGGGGATTTAACTAATTCTTGATATCTAAATGTAAAGGTGTTGCTGTACTCCATTTCTGGTTTGTTTTATTACAGAATCTGCACATATATGAAAGTCAAGAGCTCCCTGCATCTATGTTAAGAGATTTCTGCTCCCAAAATCACTCTCAGACAATTTGATTTTGCTTTGGAAGATTTTATGTATTTGACTCCCAATAGAAAAGGGGGGGTCACCACTCATTCTGTTGGACAAGTTCCCTTCCTCCCACAAACTCTCTCAACGTACTGTATTTAACCTGAACTACTTGGCAAACACCACCCAGGCAGCATCATTTGATGTAGCAATTTCAGATTGGATGATGCCAATGATAGCTTTTCTTCAAATAGTCACACTCCCAATTATCCTTCCCTTTCTTGTGATTCACATTATGGATTTTTCCATGTGACAAGAGAAGGTATTTCCCTCCTCCCCTCCAGAATTATGATCAATTTGTACTAAAGTATATCCTTCTAGTATGTCCTTGCATGGACCTGCACCATTATTAAGTCCTATTGTTTGGAATCATGAGAACATTCTCAATGTGTGGACATCTTTCATATTACAGTTGCTGGTAACATAATAGAGTTATTAAAAGATGGAAATCTATGACTAATTCCCACATATTAATACATTGTTTATATAGCCAGATTATTTGGAGCGCTTTGCTGAATTCAAATCTATTTTCAGTTTTCAAGCAAGGAATTCAATTGTTAAAGCTAATAATATGATTTAATTATTTGGTAACTTTAAAAGAACCCATTCAACTGTTTTAAAGCTGAGCACTGCATGTTTTTTGGAGTTCATCATTAATAGAACAGTATACATAACAGATATGCTAAGTCCATAGTCCATGAAGCAGACTCATACGAAGGTCAAATTTACAGGGTTTATATGGGGATCTGGCCCTCCAAAGCAGCATTTTACCAAAGAAGCCAGATGTTGATATCTGACCCCTTAGTCCTTCAAAAACTGTCAAGCCTCATTAAAACACGTTTTTTAGGGAATATAATGGGTTTAATTGCATGTATTCTTAAGAAAAGGACATATCTTTTGAATACCCACAGATGTATCTGTCCGGCTCAGCTAATGGATTACATTCTGTTTAATGGAGGATGGGTTTTTCTGAAAAGCTGACCTCTGCACTCTGCCTTGAGAACTGAGCCTCTGAATAAGCACAGGACTGATTCACAGGATTCTGGATGCATGAACCTTTTTAAAATAACATACCTGCATACAACAAATTAACTTAATAATGTATGCATTATAAACAAATGTAACTCTGAATTACATGTAGTGGGCATTAACCTATCTTCTAGCAGAATATTAGAATACTAGTTATGGATCATTTGTGTAACATGGATGCAAAAATGAACACGGTTTGATTCATATATGTGTTGGGGAAAATATGTGGTTTTGTGAATTTTCAAATTGTAGGTATGAGGATGCATGCCCAAAAAAATGTTTTAGTAGAACATGTTACATTTATATTTAATAAAATGGACACCATACAATTCAAAATTAAATGTGCAATTACTTACACAAAATACATTCTTTGATTTTTTTTGGCAATGTAAAGAAACTAAAAGCAGTGCCATTTTTGCACCAAATAGAGGAAATATGCATCTATTATTGTTACAAAGAGTTTTCCTGAATCAGAAATAAAACTGCTTCCATGTTGACATCGCCCTTATGAAAATACATTTTGCAAAGGTTTCCACTTGCCCATGTGGCTGAACAAGTTCTTATTTCAGTATCGGAATGATAAGTAGAACTCCACTGTAAATGACCCTTACACATTGTATTAATTATCTGTGTCAGGCATTAAATTGTTTTCTTCTAGCACCCTGTCTGTTTGGTTTTTACAGCAAACCAATTAATAAGATTTCACTGCTGAATGACTCCAGCCAACAGCACAGAAATCAACATTCATTTGGTTGTTTGCTGCACAACTGTAGCAAACAAAAAGTATTTTATAATTTGTTTATTAATAACATTTACAACATTTAAAATTCACAATACAATCCAATTCAATTCATTACAAGAATCAACATATATAGATCAAGTTCAACTTAAAACATTAGTATCAGAGAAATAAGGAAGGAAAGAAGAAAAAAAAAAGAAATGAAATGCATATACAGCATCAAACTACAGGTATTAAAACACTCTACATATAATATTATTTGTTCATTCCACACCTGTTACACTTATTTCCATTTCTACCCTCAATTTACATACATTTTCCAAAAATCTGACTACCGCCATCTGTAGCGCCTTGTCTTTCCCCTGCAGCATTTTCCACCAGAGTGAGTTCAAATTAACCAAACTAGTGGTTGCAACACATTTACTGAAGTACTGTATCCAAATAGGTCTCTATGCAGAGCAATCTAACATCAAATGCTCCAATGTTTTTATAACTCTCAAATCTTGACAAAATCTGCAGATTTGTGAAATCCCTAGCTCTGCCCTACGAGCAAATTGAATTTCTCTTGTTGGGAGTACATTAAATCTAAATGACATATAATTATGTCTGACAACTTTATCTGGGGACAGAATTAAATATGGTTCTGGACTCTCCAGCTTTTTGAAGTGGGTTACTATATGTTTGTAAAGGCGTGGAGCAACAATGTTGCTGGTACTAATATCCCAGTCCCACCATTCCAAACACTTTTTAACTTTAACAGGATTGAACATTAGGAGTTCCAGTGTAAGACCCTAGCTTTCCAAGTAACTCATGCATTCTTTTTTGAGTTCATTTATATAAACAGAAGTAATATTGTTGGCTCGAATACCCGAGCCCACAATATCACATAATGTGCCCCTTGGAGTTGTGACCAGTTTCCTAAATAGTGCAAGCTTTTTCCAGGTTACCATACAAGCCAGTGAGGTTAGTCCCAACTCATATCGTAATGAAACCAATGGTATGCACTTTGGTAGACGCATACAAATTGCCCTTAAGATGCAAGCTTCATATTCAGATAATTCATCCATAAACCATGTAGAGAATAACTCCAATCCATAACAAAGTTGTGGTAAGAGTTTCTGTGTGTAAAAACAGAGAGTAGGTATGATAGAGAACTTTCCAAATTTGCTATCAATTTTTTTTAGTTGGACTATTAGTGGCTTGGTTTTTGCATCGAAATACCCTCTATAGTATGATTTCTGTTTATTTCCAAAAATAGGATAACCAAGATACTGCAGATTTGGCCTTACCACATGTTTTATATGGTTCAGAAACCATGAGAACTGTTTAACATATAGTCGTGGGTGTAGACGTATAACAACTGTTTTACTTTCATTGATCATTAAATGGTTGTACTCAGTGTAATCCTGAAATATGCACAACAGACGCTGAAGTCCGATTAGCGTGTGGTCGAAGGGCATAAAATCGTCTGCATTTGCAGTCCAACAGATTTTAATTCCTTCCACCACCGGAGGCTCAAAAACAACTTCTCCCAGCCGCTCTTTGCATCTGAGACATAAAGATTAAATATGGTTGGTGCAAACACACACCCCTGTCGCAGACCATTAGGAGCATCAATTAGGGTAGAGAGACAGCCCTGGTTGTTGAGCCGAACCTGAAGTTTAGAACCCTCATGTAGATGTATCAATACAGAAAGGAGGGCTGGGGGCATACCCAGACGATTTAACTTACCCCAGAGTAGTGATCTATCCACTTTGTCAAAAGCCATTGACAAGTCAATGATTGCAATGTAGATTGGCGCAAACTCCTTCTTCCATGCTTTACCCTGCATAACATTTAGCAGTAGTCCCCCAACATCCGTCCCCCCATTTTTCCTGAACCCAAATTGGAATCTAGATAGAATACCTCTCATTTTTATCCAGCATTGTATGTGATTCAGGATGAGTCCCGAAAAGATTTTAGAGTCTGCATCCAATAAGGCGATCGGCCCATAATTTAACGGACAGGATCGATCACCCTTCTTATAAATAGGGACCACATAAGAAATGTGCCAAGATGTAGGGATAGTACGGGATATAAGTATATCATTAAGCAACACAAGCAGTATCTTTGTCCACAGTTGTTTATTGTGTTTGTAGATGACATTGGCTAGTCCATTCGGTCCCACTGCCCTGGACATAGAGGCCCTATCTCTCAGAATTGCAATATCCTCCTGTAGAACATTAATATTCCATTCAGCGTCACGCAGACACGGAGAGGTTGGCTGATTACTCTGGCCAGATTGATATAAATTCCCAAAATGTCCTATCCACTGTTGCTCAGATATAGCAGTACAAAGGACTTCTCTATTCAATGTTACTTTGTCGTTCACCAAAGACCAGAAAGATCTGCAAGTATTATCTTTCAGCGCACAGAGGATACTTTCACCATCTGTCTGATACATTATTGTTCTTTGTTCCTTGATCTTATTATTCCAACGGTTACTGATCTTTTTTTTTAATACTAATTTCTCTCCCAATGAGAGTTCAGTTTTCGCTAGCAGTCTTAATTCCCTGGATCTCTTGTTTTTATATGTTCTGATTACTAAATCATAACTGTGTGTGTGTTTATGCCCAACCATACCTTGCTTAAATGCTGTTGCTGAGTGCATGATTATATTCCTGACATAGTGCGAGAAAATATCTTTGGTGTATAATAGATGTTTTTCCCATGTCTAGAGATATTAAAGTCAGAGAGGAAAACCGCATTTGTCTTTTCCATATTACCCGTATGCCAGACAATCCTTGTTTTTGCCATATTGGTTTGCAGGTTTGCTTGGCAGCTATGTACAAAAGCCTTACCCAAGTCCCCTCAAGATTCAGGTGTAATATTTTATGGTCAATAAATTCCAACCTCAGTAGCTTGAATTCCTTAGCCAGGCCCATAAGTAAATCAGGAAAAAAAATGTAGTCAATAGCACTAGTTTGATCCCCTCTGAACCAAGTTGTATATTCCTCATTTCTGTGCAGGAGTCCCCTCACATTATGTAGGCGCCGAGAATCTAAAAAGAGCCTCCGAAGGTGCCCATGCAAATCTTTCTTACCACGACTGCAAACAACTGTCCCCATTCCATCACCCTTGGAGCAGGAAGTATCACTAAGAATTTCAACATTGAAATCACCAACATTTATTATCAACATGTTTGCAGACAATTCTTGCATAAGGTCCCCCAACTTTATAAGCTCTTCTTCAATATTCATTTTCAAGCTCCAATAAATATTTACAATCAAGAGATTACATTGTCCAATAAACAAACTGCAGTCAATCCGCACTAGAAGTAAAAGCTACCAATCATGGATCCTAAACCGTTTTATAATTTTAGGTCCCAAATTTGTTGCAACTGCAGTGAGTAAGCCTCCTGATGGACGGCCAATAAGGTCCTTTTTAACAACAGTTGAATGCACACTAAAACCATCCAATATAAATTCAGATGTAAACCAAGTCTCCTGCAAGCAGATGATAGAACACTCTAAGTATAGTACAAATTTCAGGTGAGTTCCTAAGGGACCAGTTTTCCCTAAAATTCCAGCTTACAAGAGACAGGTTTGTCGGACTATTAACTAGATAGAATCTCGCAATGTTTGTGCCAGCCATCTGAGATTGGGATCACTAAAGCTACTGCTAGTTTTATCTGCATTGAGGGACAAGGACTCATCCACTTTGGGCCACCCAACAGCCTGTGCGGGGGCACCCCGATTCATTGTCACATTCTACAGATCATAGCCAAATTTGTGAAATGTACCAATTTCTTTTGGGACTGCCTCAGCAATTGTGTGTGAATAGAAAACAACCCTCACATAATCATATCAGGTGGAATGCACAAAATCAACTAGCTTTATATCCCCCGTGGTAATAAGAGATAAACTGGGGATTTCCCCAAACAGTGCCAGAACCATTGGTCTATTTAGAGACAATGGCCCTCCATTATTAAATAGATCAATACATCAATATGCTTGGGGATTCAGCACAGCGAAAGGGACAAATATTGAACACCTCAGGCTGTATACCATAGTGACCAGTCGTAGGCTTCCCTGTTTGAGGACTAAAGTCACATGGGTCTATCTGCAGGCAATCACCCATAGCTTGCACATCTGTTAGATCTTTCATACCATCATCACACTGTATACTACTAACCAGTTGGTCCCTAGTTGAATCGACCATGTTTACTTTCAGGGTTTTACATTGTTCATTCACTACTGGATTTTGTACCGGTCTTAATTTGGGGCCGTGTCCACTTTTGATATAGATGCATTCTCGTGCTCATCCAACATTCATTTTATTACCCTTCTTATAACCCGTTCCATCATCGGTCCTCCCTCCATGGAGTTTACATCAGCATCCTCCCCCTTGTTTGTCTCACCCTTAAAGGAGTTGGCGCAAACTTGGGTATCCATGTCGCCCCCATTTGGATGGGCATTCAAGGACCTTTTCACGTCCTGGGCCATTTACCTGTAGACTCTCACCAAACACCATAGGCACCCCTAAATTGGGATTGAATTGTGAATATATACCACTTTTTGCAGGTTGTGACATGCGGCCCTCACCCTGTCCACCCCCTTCCCTGAAGATGTAGTCAAAGGGTTGCCTTGAGGTACCCCTATTATCATTTGAGCACACTCATTTGATTCTGGGGGTGCCATCATGTTTAGTGCTTGAACAGACAAAAGTGGTTCCTTCCCTTTTGATTTTTTGGGGAAAAAATGTAAAAGACTCCCCTGAATAGTTAGATCAGTTTGCATAACACCCACATTGGTGTTGGAAAGGCCTCTAAGAGACCTCTTAGTGCCCTTGATTTTTAAGTTTTCACTCAGAGAGTCAGGGGCCAAGGAACCCCAAGTCCCTCTACACACTATCACATCCTCCCCCTCTACATCATCCATAGTTTCAGATTCTGATGTTACTTCTTCATCTCTCAACTGCCTGTGCCAATTATTCCTGGTGACTTTCTCAAACTTCCGTTTATATCCGGAAGCGTTCTTTTTCTTCTGCGTAATAGTTTTTTTCTATTGTTTTTATTTTTATTCTGTTTTGTCTGCTTCGGGAAGCTGCCTCCATTTTCTATCATATTAGGACTACTGTTTCCTTTGTTGCTATTATTGGAAACAACATCCTTGTTCTGCCTTGCATATATTTAGGTATAGTCAATAGGATGTCCTTCTGTTAACACCTGTTTCAGCCGGGGGCCTTTTTCAAAACAAGACTGATCGCATCCCCTCTGGTCATAAGAAGAGGATGTGATTGAGAGGAGATTAAACTCGTAAACCAAAGAAACAAGGAACTAACCCAGAAACGCTCTAAAATCCATGACGATCACCTTATATTCATGTATAGCGAGCTGGAAAAATTTAACTATTGTGTTTGAGGATTCAGTCATGTTTTGAAAAAGGCCCCAGGCCGAAACATGTGTTAACAGAAGCACATCCTACATGTATATATTAATAAACACACAAGAAAACTTTGAACGACTTTTTGTTAATTGAATCTGGTGTTATTTTTGGTCCTGGCGCCACTGAAGAACACCCAGTCTTTAGTTTGTACACTACTTACACATAAGTACAGCCAGTCCCCCAAAAATGTATTATGATGGATTGCCTAATAAAGGGAGATTTGGGGCACAGCGAAGCTGAAGATAGCAGCGAGCAGTAAGATCTGCTGAGAAGTGTCAGGCAGTGTAATACAGTACATGGGACTGTGGCCTGGGGCAACAAAATGAATGCAGAGCCCCAGGGTACTGGACAGGTGATCCTGACCAGGAGGCACTAAGATGGACACTGGATGCAGTGAGCTGGCTGGAACTGAGGTGTGAAGATTGAGCTGTGGCCCAATATATTGACTGGAAGCTGTGTTCCAGTGATCCAGGAACAGAAGGGAGGCGGTGGCATGCCGAACCTGATGACTGGTGTGCGGTCACCAAGCTACTGAGCTGCCAACCAATGACTAATAGAGACCTCAGGGGAGCTGTATAGCTCATTGTTTGGAGCTGGAGGCCGCAAGGACCCAATTGAGTGGCACCTAACAGGTGTCATGACAGACAATAGCTGAAGAGAGGCAAAGCTAGGAGAGTCACACTGAAGGAAGCCACTGCAGAGATTGCTGCCCCTGGGAAGTGGTGTCATCCATGGATACATGATCCCTAGGCCCATGG
Source organism: Ambystoma mexicanum (assembly GCF_040938575.1). Classification (NCBI taxonomy): domain Eukaryota; kingdom Metazoa; phylum Chordata; class Amphibia; order Caudata; family Ambystomatidae; genus Ambystoma; species Ambystoma mexicanum. The sequence goes on from NC_090928.1 coordinate 1,013,804,028, forward strand.
AAGACCCACATAAGAATGTTATGATAAGCATGGTAAAGATATAGCTAAGAAGGGCTGCTACAACATGGACTAGAGAAGTCATACATATTATGTTGTTGGTGTGACCTGATACCTACTGGCTGAGCTGCATAAGGACTTTTATTATGTAGAAAAAAAGAACGGGAAGCTCAAAAAGGAGGGACCGCAGAGGAGATGGAAGGTGTGTGGGTAAAATATTGAACCGCAGAATTATGGTGTGGAACTTCAGGGGAATGAATACATACATATGATGCAATAGAATTAAGTTGTATCTGCATAAGAATAAACAAGCAATAGCCCTACTGCAGGAAAAACATCTTCTGGCAGAGGAACAAGATAAGGTTGCTGCCAGGTCGGTTAGAGTGGGATATGGCTCCCCTTATTTGACATATGCAAGGGGGGATTTGATATGGATTGCTGGTTCGGTCTTCTTCAAATTGATTAAGGCTGAATCAGATGGGGAGGGCAGTCAGATTGTTGTTCATGGTTACATAGAACATGAAGATGTATACCTTATTAATTCATATTCCTCTAATCATGTTGCAACTGACCTTTTCTGCTCGCTATATGGCAAGCTGGCACATTTAAGAGAAACATTCTGTGTTTGGGAAGGAGATTTTAATTGTACGTTGGACCCTGTGAGAGATAGATCAGATTCGAATCATATGAAACCATCTGCTGCTCCCAAGACCCTCAATAGTATACTTAGTGACTTGGCCCTAAGAAACGTATGGCTAGTGGTAAATAATGTCAGAAGGTGTTACTCATACTACTCTTCCCTGCAAGTATACACCCAATTTGACTACCTATTTACAGAGGGGGAAAACTTAAATGACATCACTGAGTCAAATTGCACAGGAAGACCAATTTCAGATCATTCCCCACTGACTGTGTGCTGGAATCTGAGGGTGCACCACCAACGGTCCCGACGTGTTGCATGTCAGTGGAGTCTTTATTCAATGAGAGCTACAGTGATCATATAGAATATACAATAGTCAAGTTCCTTGATATTAATGTGGGGAGTGTGGATAGATCGGGAACTATATGCAAAGCACTTAAAGTGCTGATTTGTGGTGACACAATCACTAAAGCAGAAGGTATGCTCTGGTCTTTGATGTCAGAATTCGAGGGGCTAGACAATAACATAGAAACATTGAAAGGGGATGAGAAATCAGACATTTCAAAAGAATCAGAATTGAAAAATCTTAGACTGCAGTGCACTGCAGTGTGGGTGCGGCTCAGGAAATGTAATTATGGCATTTATGTATCTAAAATACATGTGCAGGGGAAATATTGGGTCGATTGCTGGCATGGCTCGGAAAAGAATGAGCGCCCTGAGCATGCGATCGCGATGGTTGAAGATGAATGTGGGGCAAGCTGGCAATCTCAGGCAGAAAAAAACACTACTTTCATTAGGTATTATAAGGTGCTGTTTGGAAATAAAGGGAATGGAGATATCTGCAGAGTCTAATTCACACTCTCCCAGATAGAATGACCACCAAAGTTGTCCATGGAACAAGCTGCAGCTTGGATGGAACCCTTACTTCAATGGAGTTGCAAGGGGTAATTTCATCCTTGAAGACTGGGAAGACACCAGGAGGGGATGGACTCCCATTAGAATTGTATAAGGAATATGGAGACCTCCTAGCGCCCACTATGATTAAGGTTTTTGAAGACGCATACGAAATTGGTTGTTTACCAACAAGTATGCAGGAATCTGTGATTGTTCGAATGCTTACACTGGGTAAACAACTAACCCTTTGGGAATCATGCAGACCACCTATGTTGAATCAAGATATAAAAATCCTGACAGCACTGTTGGCTGGATGACTTAAACACGCAGTTGGCTCTTTAATATACAGAGACCAGACCGGTTTTGTACCTGGTAGGAACACTTCCCTAAATCTGCACAGACTTCAATAGGTGATTGAGAGAACACAGTTGCATGATGCTTCGTATTTGGTAGCTTCCCGTTATGCAATGAAAGCTTTTGATTCAGAATAATGTGACTGGACGTATTCGCATTAAGCAGATTTGGGATATGAGAGGCATTTCTCAGATCACTACAATTGATATATACAGAACCTGTTGCCAGAGTCTGAATGGGCAAACATATGTCTACGTCATGAGCTATACGGCGGGGTACTAGATAGGTTTGTCCGCTATCGCCAATGTTATATATGTTAACGCTGGAACCATTGGCCGCATTCTTGCAAAGCGAATTTAGTGCAGCAGGAATTTTAGTTGATTAAACAAGACATTTGATCTCCTTGTACTTGGACAATTATCTCCTCTTACACCCGAGAATAACCTCTTGGGTATCTGCTTCAGCAGGAAGAAGTCTTGTCTATTCCCCCTGGCTGCAATGTGCAAACGTAGATTGGAGGAACAACGGGGCGTGAGTCTCCTCTGAATCTTTGCTGGGCTGTATGCATGTTCCGGTATTTAGGGATAAATATATGGCACTCAGCAGAACAAAAACATGCACAGAATACTATGAACACACTAGACAGAATAGTAGAAATTATGGGCTTTTGGAGCAAGTTGATATTGTTGCTAATGGGGCGGGTAGCTTTGGTCAAAATGAAAATTCCACCTCACTTGCTATCCCACTTTACTAATGTGCTCTTCTATATCCCTGCCACCTTCTTTAAAACGTTACTCTCGCAAAAGGGGTTTTCTCTGGGGACAGGGGAGGCAAAGAATTGCGCTGACAATGCTGGCATGAGATATGAAGATGGTGGAGTTCAAATACCATGGTTTCAATTATGCTATCTAGCAGCTCAATGAAAATATGTGGTGTGGTGGCTAAGGGATGAACACGCATTAGATACAGGGCTGTTACTAGAGACCATAGGGCCGATAGTGCTTAAAGAAGCCTTATGGATCTCAGAAAAATGCCTGACACACCCTGCATACTGTCACTGGGGAAGAAGATATGAAACAGATCAATGCAGATTCTTGACTAACAAGATGCTTATTCTCTTATCATCGAGGATATGTAATGATAAGAATGACCTTACTAACATGAGGAAATCAGAAGACAGGGTATTGCCACCTGGAGTTATGTCTTAAAAGATGGGTTGTACAGGAGGTTTGCAGATATGGTGGATATTGGGCTGCATAGGGGACAATTGCTGTTGTATACGAGGACTACACAGATAGTTAAAAATAAATGGCCGGAGTGGCCTGAGGAACCCGCACATAACACATTGTTGGCATTGTTAAATGAAGTGGAGGGTGGCTGGAAACCTGTGCCAAAAATATACAGAGACGGCTGTCTGGTGTGTGTCAGAGTGTTGTGGTCCAAACTAGCATGGGAAACGGATTTGGGTCTCATGCTAGAAGACAAAAAGTGGGAGGGTGTGCTAATTGTTGTGAAACGTGTCTCCAGGAATACCAGACATGGGCTGGTGCAATTGAATGCTCTATATAGGACATATATGCCACCCTTTAGACTTTTTAACAAACAGGTGTCACACAACTGCCTATCGTGGATATGTTACAGATGTTTTGGAAGTGCACGAGCACTCACGATTTTTGGCCACAGATCAAAAAAAAACGCTACAAAGAGCTGGTGTACATAGGTATCAGAGGACTCGAGTAAAGTGTCTGTTAGGTATTTCCTCCAAGACCAAAAAAGGTCAAACATGTGGTGAAGCTAATGGACCTGATCTGCATCTTGACACAAAGAAGAATTGCTGTCATGGAAACAAAGTGAGTGCCCGACATATTCATTGTGGTGGAGGGATATGAAAAAGTGGTGTACTTCAGGAACCACAGCATGGCAGAGGGCTATGAAGAGAGGTTTTAGGGAACCCACGACTAACATGGAGGATTGGAGCGCCCTCCTGCAGGCAATGTTCAATCACTCAGATGATATGCCCCCATGACTGTACAAGAGGCTGACTTTAATTATGTGGACAATAGATTGCGTAAGGCATCCAAGATGACCCCATCCCCCACATGACAGCTCTAGGCCTCTAGCCGACGAATATCGAAGCATCTCTGCAGCATGTTGTCCCTTCTAGTTGCCAGCTGAATAATGTATGTTTTTGTAGTTGAATGCAACCCTATTAGTGATAAACCCTGATATTATATTACCTTTTGTCTGGTTATTGTTGTTGGTTGTTCTGGAATTGGTGGAATGATGTTTTTCTTGGATCTATGTGATTATTGCGACAACTATTATTACGACGGTGAAAATGGCAACTTAAACAAAAAAGTAAACCCCCTCTTACACCACATACATATACAGGGGGAGACCCCCGCACCTCCCCATATTACCATTATATTACATACCCTCGACATATATATATGGTGTAAGGGTGGGGTCTAATAAAAAATAAAGTCTGCATTTTCGGCCGTCGTAATTGTAAGGGCGACATTTTGGGCCATTACCTTTTTCTTGATTGATGCATTATGATATCATACACATGACAATAAACACATTTAAAAGAAACAATTGTAGTGGAGGTGAACATGTTCTGTTGGTGGTGTGTTTCTAGTCCAAGGGGTTATGAGATAAAACTTGTTTGGAAGAGGCTCTGGCATAACAGACATATTTGCTCGCAAGTTAGGTAGGTAAATACATGAACAGGGAATTCCATAAAGACATATACCGCTCATTTTAAATGCATCATAATTAGGAGTTTGGACTGAGTTGGCTATTTATGGCACATGGTAAATAGAAACTGCTGCAAGGGAAAGTTGCCCATATGTCCTCCATGCAGTATGTGCCATGTATCCATATATCCTAATGACCACATTCGAACCTAAATCATACTTAGATCTTATTTTAACAAATGAGGAATTTAAAACACCACGGCCTTCTGTTGCAACAAAGAGGCGCCAATTGTGGTCGGCTGTGTAGCGGCAGGTAGTCAAATAAGCTGAAAATAGACTTGCAGCCTTACCATCCGGTGCCCAAAGTGGGGATTACAAAAAGGTACTCCTTCCTGAGCACCTTTGGGCGTAGCCGTGCAGCGTATTCGAGTGTGCAAACTAGAGTACCATACGCAAATGTGGTCCTAACCGGGACCCGTCCCACTCACACACAGTCATAAGATATTGCATGATTTATTAAATACCGTGAGTTGCATTGGACAGTTTATAATTAACAGCTTCCTTCTCTTACTAAAAAGGGAGCGGGAACCAGAGCTGCTAAGTGCCCAGCCTGCCAAGCTTCAATGACATCATCTCAGACTGCCACTCAACCAGAATGTAAAAATAAAGGATACGGAAAAACAGGAGGGTCTTTACTTAATCGGTAACTATTTTCAGAATTTCAGCTGGCTTGGTGGGAGAGCCATTAAATATTTAAAAGAGGTAACCTGATGCTTCCTTTTGCCGAGGCAAATCTGCAAGGCTTTCCCCAAGAGAGAATACAAAATAAATTAAGCAGAATGCATTATTGTGCTACAAAAATATACCGGTTCGGTGGCCGAGGCTGCATTAAGTTGCATGCAGATAAATACCCATGATCCTCAGCCCCAAGAAGACAGATGCCAATGGGCCTAGCGAGGCCACGGCTTTGAGAAATGAAGCACCCTCCTCAATATTCTGTTTTTGTCTTTCTTTTGATTTATTGAATGCATTTAAATTACAAATTTAGTGATCTGCAAAATTGCTTGCAGTGTTGCATATTAAATAAAACATGCAAGACGTTGCATCATTCAGCGTTTGAAACTGACTTCAGCTTGAGTAGCGTGTCACAAGAAGACAAGCTTCTAGGCCCAGTGGGTCATTTTTACTTAGTACTTTGAGCAAGAAGGGGGGGGGCTCATGCCCGCAACCAGAGGCATAATTGGAATGTATAATCAACGAAGCAGGTTTACCTAGGCCAGTGTTTGATTCTTAATGTACAGTTTTCTGTATTTACATCACTGCTTCATAGGCGTCATTTCGGAATTGCTACCCCTAATGTGCTGCTTGCATTCACTTCCACCATCCTCTGATGACACGATGCAAGGCCCATCCTTTAAAAGTGAGAAGCTGGGTCCCATTGGTTTACACTGCAGCAAATCAGTGAGATGGCTCTGAGCATCTCAGATTCGCGTCTGAGCCAGCGGAATAGGTCAAAGTTGTCATACTGAGGGTCAGGCAAAATACCCATACAATCAAAAGACTTTGATCTGCAAACTAGGTGAAAGCAAGGGAAGTGAATCCTGCAGTAACACTTGAGAGTAAAGTGAATATGAAGTCAAGAAGGGTCAGCACCCAGAAGAGGGAGACCCAAGGATAGAACCCATCACCCAGCGAATATTGGAAATAAACTTTCATTTGTTAAAGGAACTTTTGTTTTTGTTAGCTGAACAGGCCAGGCCGTCGAAGGCAAGAGACTTTCAAGTCAGAAGAGACTTAGCCATCGACGGTCCTGCCAGCTTCCATTGGAACGGTTGTCTCGTGCTGGAGAGGCCCAAGACTGTACTGTGCTGCAAGCTCCCATTTTACCCCGTGGTCAAAATGTGGGGAAGGGAGTTCCAAGCTACCGCATCCTGACATATCATTTTGAGAACACTTCTTTTTTTTTCTTGATAAATATCCCACATCCTTTTTTGTATTAGTTGTGAGGTTGGCAACAGGTTTCTTATTATAGGCCCTTCTTATTTTGACACAACACCACTAATTTTCATTTTATGGTCGACGCATGCTCCCATCTTAGATTTAGGGTTAGAATAGGCGTTTTTCCCATCCTGCATACATAATTCATTGCCTGGACGGGCCTCTGGGACCTCTCCTACACGTGCACATGGAGGCTGAGGAGAACTTCCAGACACACAGTAATCAATGGAGCATCTAGCATTTCTCTGAATGTCAGTTCCCTCATTTAACTTCATCGATCCTCCTCCTTCACACCTGAGACTGTCCCACCTCTCACTCCATCTCATCTGGACTCCCACTAATCTCGCAGTGCCTAGTTGCTGCATTGTGTTTTCACTTTGTCCTGCTGAAATCAAAATTAGCTGTACCCAGTTGCTGCATTGTGTTTTCTCCTTGCCCTGCTGAATTAGAAATGTTCTGTGCCCAGTTGCTGCATTGTGTTTTCTCCTTGTCCTGCTGAAATCGTAATTAGCTGTACCCAGTTGCTGCATTGTGTTTTCTCCTTGTCCTGCTGAATTCAAAATTAGCTATGCCCAGTTGCTGCATTGTGTTTTCACCATGTCCTGCTGAAATTTAATGTAGCTGTGCCCAGTTGCTACATTGTATTTTCACCTTGTCCTGCTGAAATAGAAATTAGCTGTGCCCAGTTGCCGCATTGTGTGTTCACCTTGACCTGCTGAAATCGAACTTGTCTATGCCCAATTGCTGCATTGTGTTTCACCTCGTCCTGCTGTAATCAAATCTAGCTTTGACTTGTGGCTACTTGTTGTCATTAGCGGGTGAGCTACCCTCTGCCTCCCCCTCTCCTTGTGAACCCCCTGCCCCTACCGGCAAGTGCATCAGTGCTTCAGACTGGTAAGTGTGTCCCTCCCCTCCATGGCAGCCAACCATGTCACTTTCTATCTCTCCTATTCTCTCCAACTGCTTCGCTATCTCCTGTCCTTCTCCTATCACTAAATCTGGCTGAAGAAACTTAAGAAGGACATACTGAGTTCCAACCCGGGCCTTCCTATTGCAGACACCTATGTCATGGCTTCCGCCAGAAAGACTCTCACTGACATCCTATTCTTCGTTAATGCACCGGACCTATGGATTCACTACATGGTCGGATATCTCTCTCCTATCGCCACTTCTCCCATTAATGGTGGCACACGCTGGAAGGTTCTCCTTGACCTCTTCCCCATTTCCAGAGTCATCATTAATGTCTATCTCCATGGAACCATCATGGTTCAGGGTCCTCTACCCAACCTTCTCCTCTTTGACAGGCTCCTCCCTTACCTCTCTAACCTCACCTCTCCCTCCGGCCAGGCTCCATTGCCCTCTGTGCCCTCCTCCTCCTCTGCATAGACTCCCCTGTCTTGTGTACTGTCCCAGCTCCTTCGTCGGCCTTGGCTCCTTCGCCATCCTCCACTATCCCCCTGGTCCTCTTGCCACTCTCTGAGAGGACCACTGCCCCCTGTGCCCCCTCCTGAGGAAGACCTTCAAAGATAGCAAGCTGTTCCACATTGCCACTCTCAACACTCGCTCTACCGTCAAACACTCATTTGACATGTGCAACCTACTCGAACTCATGGATCTTGATGTTCTCACCATCACAGAGAAATGGTTCAAGGTTAGCTCTGTCACAAGCTTTCACACACTCCTCCCTGAAGGCTACAAAATCTTCTCTGTGCCCAAGCCTAAGAAGACAGGTGGGGCAGTGGCCCTTATGTGTCCATCATCCCTACTCAGGCCTACTCCTCCTTCGAGTGCCTAGTGTGCAGACTCTCACTCTCCCCTAAATGTTCTCTCCTTATGGCCACCTTCTATTAGCCTCCAGGTCAGTCCACTCTCTTCCTTTCGGAATGGGTTAACCTGGCCTTCTCTGTACTCTCCTCCTCCTCTCAACTCCTCCTGATGGTTGATCTGAACATCCATCTGGACTCTATCTCTTCAGGTCCTTTCTGGAACCTTTGTGTCTCTCTCTTCCTCTCTATCGTACCCTCTGGCTCCACACACATCGCAGACCACACTTTGGATGCTCTCATCTCTACTGACAACCCTCTCTCCAACCCTCTCACTACCTCACTCTCTTGGACCGACCACTCTCTTCTCTCAACACACCTGAAGCTCTCCTCTCCTCTTGAAGCAACACACCCAGCATGGTACTTGGCTTCAAATGCACCAGGCACATGAAAAAAGTGACAGTGGCTACCTTTGCCTCCACCTACTCTTCTACACCCATTCCTGCAGCTGACTCCCACCCTGACACAGCCCTCGCTAACCTCAATCTCTCTATCTCCAACACTCTGTCAAGAGTGTCCGACTGAAGCTTTCCAAAAAGAGCAACTCTTGGTATGACTCTGACCTGACTGCCCTTAAACGCAAGTGTTGGGCAGCTGAGCGGAAATGGAATGCGTCGGGCAAACCATCTGACAAACTGGCCTGCCGCCTCCTTCATAGGCAATATCGACTCTGCATCCGCTCCAAGAAAAGAGTCTTTATTCAGGCCTGCATCTCAGCGGCATCAAACAACACGGCCAAACTTTTCAACGTCTGCAAAGAACTGGCCAATCCTGCATCAGCCTCTTCTTCTGTCACACCCACCCAGGACCTTTGCTCGGCCCTGGCTGCACACTTCACCTCTAAAACCCAAGACATTCTTTCCACCCTCTCTTCCACACCACAGCATACCCCAACACAGGAGCGTCCCTTGGTCCCCCTCCACTTACCCTCTCTGCTCCCTCACCCGTCACACCTGATGAGGTCGCCAGACAAGTCTGATCAATGAAGGCCTCATTAAACAGGTGGACCCTTCCTGCCCCTCTAAAACCATTAAAGACAATATTGACTCCCTCGCCCCAGCCTTGAATGATCTCTACAATCTCTCCTTTTACACTGCAGTTTTCCCAACTGCCCTGAAGCACGGTCTATGAAGGCTTTATCCAAAGTGGTGGACCCCAGCCCCTAAAAAACCATTAGGGACAACATTGACTGTCTCGCTCCAGCCTTGGCTGATCTCTGCAATCTCTCTTTTGCCACTGGAGTTTTTCCAATTTCTCTTAAGCACTCCCTTGTGCACCCTCTGCTCAAAAAACCCTCTGCTGACACCTCCATTCCGGCAAACTACAACCCTAACTCCATCACTCCTTTCCTGGGTAAACTCCTGGATAAATTGGCTATCTCTCAGCTGACCCTCCACAGTGAAACAATTGGTTGCTTCCATGACCATCAGTCTGGCTTTAGAGCTTCCAGAGGCATGAAAGCTGCTCTTCTAAACACCCATAAAGACCTGCTCTTAAATCTTGACACCAACACTCCCTCTGTCCTCATTCTCCTTGACCTCTCCTCTGCCTTTGACACGGTTAATCACAAGATCCTGATTGTACGTCTCCATGACACCCTGGGAATCACTGGTCAGGCTCTGGTGTGGTTAACCTCCTTTCTCTCCGACTGCCCATCCCTGGTGGTACTCAGAGATTTCTCTTGACTATAGCTCTCTCAACCTGTGGCGTTCCCCAGAGATCCAACCTATCCCCCTGGTTCTTCAACATCTATATGGCTTCCCTGGCACGTGTGATTGCCACTTTCACCTCTAACTTCCAGTGTTACACGGATGACACGCAACTGTCCTTCAGGCTACCCTCAGCCGCTTCCTCCTCTTCACTCATCTCTGACTGTCTGTCCGCTATTCAGTCAAAGTGTGCTGCAAATGACCTCTGACTCAACACCAGTAAGAGTGAGATTTTTCACATTGGGAGCCCTGCTCCCGCTTCCCACTTTCACTCTGGCTGGCCTCCATTGCCCTGTGCCCACACCCACCTGTAATGGAAGAAACTGTGGGGTCATTTTTGAGGGGGTTGTGGACCAATCTACATGTTAAAAAGAATGCCCTTAGTTTAGTAAATGGAGGGCAGATGAACAAAGCAAAGCGAGAAAACTGCTCATAAAGTATCCTGAAGCCAGTGATATGTTCCGAGTCCTGTTAGGTGAATCCGGGCCGGCGGCAATTAATGGAACTTCCCCGAATTCAGAACAGTTTGATTAGGACCCCATACTCAGTGATGGAAGAACTGATGGAATGAATCCCCTGCAGACAAACAGAGATCGTATGCCCAGGTTAATGCCCTGGGCATACTAAATTGATTGATGCTGCATTGGTTGTATAATTAATGCAGGGCTAAGGTCCCCATCAATATATGGTCAAAACAACATTTGCCACCTGTAAAAATCACGTTGTGAAGAAAACAATCTCATACCTTTGCATTTGTTGTCTGCGAGTGCGTGTGGTCAGTTAAATAGCAAAGCAGACTTGTGCTTGAAACCGTGGCATGGACATTGTGTGGATGATCATGATTCGTATCTGTGGATGTGTGCATAAAAATCATTAGGACTCCAGGCGTCACAGCTGCTACCCGTGTGTGATGAGGGGAAAGTACAATTAAATAAACTTACCTCACAGGATAAACACCTTTTCAGGAAACTTTTCAGCATGCAGGACAGCGTGCGTCTGCTGTTGAAGTCTTCGGACAGCCCTGCATTGTGATGGTTAGAGGATAGCTTTGTACCCTGGAGCATATGCCCGAAAAGTGTAGCCTGCAGCGTGGTGGCCGGGTTGCCATGGTTTTTACTTTTGTTTTCAATGCCGACTAATCAGAACTAGGATGTGGGTGGCTGCGCACAAGCTGTCCTAATTGTTGTTATGCGTTGTCTAGGTGATAGATCGAGGTGGTGGCAGCAGTCGGGCAGAGTTGTTCGAGTTACACTGCCGAAGTAAGAATAAATGTATGATATTCCTGCTTATGCTACTGAGGAGAGTCGGTTTGATGTTGTAGGATATCACTGTTTGTTTTTTGTGAGATTCACCTGGGTAATAGGTCGAAGTGATGGCCACAGTCGGGCGGACCCATTCAAATTACTGTGCCAGAGTGGGAATAAAAGTATGATTTTCCTGCTTGTGCTCCCTCAGAGAGCTGTGTGACTATTCCAGGATCTCATTGTTTATTTTTGATGTGGTTTGCTGCATGTGTTGGGTTAGTGCAGGGCAGATGCATAGTGCATGATAACTCGGTGTGGGTGTCAAGGTTGTGTGGCACGTTCCAAACTTGCTAAAATCGAACAAAGTATGTGTGGGTGGAGAATCATTGCGTCCTAACTAAGACTAGAAAAATAGATGGAATTGTTAGGCAGAAACCTGTGCAGTTCCCTCTGGGACCACTGCAAAAAGTTTAAGACTACAGGAGTTGGCAGTAAACCCAATTGGTAGCAGTCTGTACCACCCAGATTTACCTGGTAGCTGTGGCTGATCAGTCAGACTTCTCTCAAGACGAGTTAAGCAGTATATGGAGTATACAAGATAGGGCAATTTACACAGTAGAACAAGCAGACACTGATCAGAGCTTGGGTGTAAAGATATATAATTATTTATTTAAAAACACATCTATGAAAAACACACTGGCATTAATAAGGCAAACAACTTCAATCACAGTTACTATAAGTATATATCAATCCCATAACATTATTTCGACAAATCTATGTTCAAAGGCACCACTTATTTGCAGACAGAGGTGAGTGCTTAACCTAGATGGCACTCTAGTATTCGTTAGAAAGGGAGAGAAAAAGGCAGGGTATGAAACCACTCAGTACCAACACTTTTACGAAGCAAATGCAAGGCAAGCAAGGCAGGGTCTACTGTAGATCACAAAGTTCAGAGGCCAGGCCCACTCGGAGAGAGGCAAGGTGATATGTCCCAAAAATACCACAGTGGAAATGCACTTCAAGTCTTTGTAGCAAAATGTCACAGAAAGGTTGGACCAGTTTTAGAACAAAAGTTAAGACGGTCTGGAGGCGACCCAGTGGAAAGGTAAGGATTTAAGACACCTCACACTAACCGTTTCAAGGGAAGCAGGGCGGACACAGTACCTTGAAAGTGGAGCGACAGCTCCGGCGGGGGCAGTTGTTCCTGGTGGTGGATGCAAGTCGGGGCTTTGCCAGAAGAAGAGATGATCTCGTCGTAGAGGATAGTTGAAGGTCGTTGCACCACCAGGGAAGAGACCAGCCGCGAAGTGCTCAGTCACAAGGCACCACCTTTTGGTCGCGATACAGTGGTTAGTGGCTATCCGGTTGCCGGGGTGCTCCGCACAGGCAATTCGACCACTAGACGTCCTGGAAGCGAAGAAAAAGCAAGGGACTGGTTGTTCCCACCAGTCAAAGGGAAGAAGACTCTCCAGCAGGGAGATCTCCTCTGTCGTTGGGAAGTGGTGAGTCGGTTCAGCAGGGCTCCACCGGTGGTGTCGTCGTTGCAGGTCAGCTCAGCTTCTCCCTCGTCAGATTCTTAGGTCCTGTGGTGACTTCTGAAGTTCCAGTCCCCAAAGCCCTGCTTTTATGCAGAAAACCCCCATTCATTCAGCCTAGCTGTCAATCAAACATGCTAAGTGGTGAGCGGGGCAGCTCACCACTTGGGCCAATCACACCAGAGTGCGACTTGAGTTGGCAAGGCAACTCAGTCCAGGGTGCCTAAACCCCCTCCCACACCCCCTGTGGTACCCAGACAGAATGGCACCACTCTGGAGGGCTTCTGTGCAGAAGCCCGCCAAAAGTGGAACAAAGGGCTCAACCTTTGGTTTGGAGTTACAGAGGCGAACACATACGCCATTTTAAAACCGAGTTCTGGCAGAAAATACCAACCGGTGAATTTAGTTTAAATAAATAAACCGGCGGTATGTTAGAGACTAAGGTGAAAAAAAGTATTAGCCTCGAAAAATGGGAAAATCCCATAGGAATATATTCGCGGTCGAATATAAAAAGTAGTATCCACTGCCACCAGCCAAAACTCGACGAGGAGGGATGGGACAGTGCCCCCTCGAACAACAGACCCAGGGGTAATCAAATTACCCCTACCAGTACGTCCACAATAGGATGGTTTGTACTGGTTCTGTTAGTAAATTTAGGTCTAGTAAAGCCAATGGTGACTTTACATGCCCTGGGAGACAGTAGTCAGTCCCAGGGTATGGAGTCTATGGTGGGGTCACCTAGGACACCCCAGTGTTACGGCACGGAGGGTGCTGTGCAACACACATAGCAAAACACATGAGACCCTTTGAATTAAAAGACCCCATAGCCCATAGAACACATTAACATTCAAAGAAATACCACAAATCATGTCCAAGAGTGGGAGAAAAAGAGTCTCACTCTTGGCAGGATGAAAAAGCAAACTCCAGAAATCCAGCAAAGCTGCTGGGGGACTCACTAGGTTAGGAAATTCAGCCTAAACAGAGAATTCTCCCTAACAGGAATGGACCGTGCCTCAGTGTAATGGTCTGTGTTGCTGTAGGGAAACTTTTTGATCCATCTATCATTAGAACACAGCAATCTTTCGTTTCCACTTAATGAGTTCCAGGTTCATTGGAACACAGCAATCTCTCGTACCCACTTGATGAATTCCAGGGTCATGGGGGATGTCAAATTGCCTTTCAGACTGGTAGTGTGAACTCCTCATTGAGACCCCTACGGAAGGAGTCCAGTCTATGTATCCATCTTGCTTCCTTCACTTGTAAACTGTTTTGGATATTGGTGGAGTGGGTAACCACATACATTACCCACCATGACATGTCGTCTGCAGAGTGTTGGAATTCATTGTAATGATTTACTAAAGGTGCAGTGAGGTTTCTGCATCTGATCCTCGACCTGTGCTCACATATCCTGATGTGGACAGCTCTCATGGTAAGGCCCACATATCTTAGACCACAAGGGCATTCTATAGAATTGATCACCTGTTTGGTTTTACAGTTAGTGTGGTTACTGAGTGTCCAGGTTCGTCCATTGAAAGAGAAATCCTTTAATTTCTTGATGAATCTGCATATCGAGCAACTACCACATGGGTAGTGCCCGATGGTAGTTCTCAAATTCCAGAGTCCCAGTCTTGGTGAAGGTTTCATGAATTTAGAGTGCACCAACTGGTCGCAAAGGTTTTTGGCACGTCTAAAAGCAAATCTCGTAGGTGTTCGTTGGGAAGGCTCAATTTGGCAAGTGGCCAATATTTGGAGAGAAGTTTCTGATTCTGAAAGGTCTGTGACCCATAGGTCATGACGCATGTTATCCTCTCTTCATCATGCTTGGCTCCTTCTTTCAGAGTTAGAAGGGCACCCGTGTCTGACAATCTAGCGCTTTTTTTAGATCTTGTGATTAGTTTGCGAGGATGTCCTCTTTGGATGAGTCTTTGGTCCAAATCTTCTGCATGTTTGTAGAAATCTTCAACGTTGGTACAGTTCCTCATGTGAGCAATTCTTATCATTTTAGGGCTCCATGGATTCAGCCTTGGAGGAATTTTAAAATGTTTTCATAAGACTCGGCTCTACAAATGAGCTCACTGTGGTAGGGGACAGCTAATTAACTTTGGGATCTTAGTCCAGGTGGCCCGTTGTTCGGTGAAGCTAAAGGGTTTTTATGATTAAAGACAAGCAAACCCTATTCACTATAGATGGACAAGCCAAATCTCCAGGGACACTTACCCCTACCCACATTTGACCATGTTTGCAGGGCTGAGGTGGAGTTTACCAGTTGGTCAAGTCAGCAAGCTAACAGCTTTGGCCACACTAACTCACAACATTATATGATATGATATGATATGATTATATGATATGGCATTTATAACGCGCCTATACACAAGTGTTTCAAGGCATGATGTTGTATGCCTAAAATACCTGTTCTCTTCTGTTGTATTGACAGGGTGTAAGCCATGTTTTATAAATGCACACACCAACATTTACATTTTTGAAATTACAGTTCAATACATAGGCAGGTGTGGTTTTCAACCTTACTTATAGGTTCCTGGTAATAAAACTAGCACTGGAATCCTTGCCGTTCTTTCCCTCTGAGCTCTGCTATTTCTCGGGGTAATGTTATTAGTGATTAGATGTAATGATGATCTATATTTTACAGACTCCAAATCACTGTATTAGTAGAGGTCTGTGCAGCACATTATTGCTATGCAGGAAGGTACTGCTTTTCTTGAATGTAGAAAAGTAACATTTTAAACCGGGGCTATCAGCATTACCTGCGTACATTTAAAGTTGATTAACAAAGCAGTCCCTGTATCTTGAATACCTTTTCACCTTACAATTCGGTAATCTTCCAGATGTGTATTGAAATCCATGTTATGGTTGGGTGCTGACTCTCAGGCAAGCGTCACATACCGACATCCCTCCGGTGAATCCTTTTCATAATTATCAAAACAAAAGACATGAATGGAGCAAGACACCATTTTGAAACCTACCGCTTTGGATTAATCCAATTTACATTTTTCATGCATTCTCTGCTACAACGTGCATACGAACTTTGAGATTGAACTGTGTTGTAAGCCACTACATGGAAAAAAAAAGATACCAGTTGGCCTTCAGAACCAGGTGGCTGCCACAACCAGTTGATAGGGAAAGATGAGTATAAAGGGGGACACAGGAATCAGGGAAATGTAGGTTGCTCAGGTGAAGTCAGGAGATGAGGGTGATGACAAAAATACCATTGAAAGGAACGACAGAGAAGCAACGAATGTAGGAAGATGATAGAGACTGTATTTAAGGCGAGGTATTGTTTAGTAAGAGAAAGTGGTACTTGGGCATGACAGTGCATTTAATCTAAGTAAGGTGAGTACGCAAGACCAAGTGGGAATGCAGATTATTAAGTGGGGCTGAGTGAGAAACATGATTGTGAGAGTGAAAGGAGGGTGAATGTGGAAGGAGGAAGGGTTGAGCATAGTGTAGTGTAGGTCGGGAGTAGTGGGAGGGGAAGCATTAGAGGGAGGGTAGTGGAGAAGAAAGGGCAGAGTAGCAGAGAGGAGCGTAGTAGAGAGTAGAGGGGAGAAAGAAGAGTGGTGAGTAGTAGAGTGAAGTGTGGAGAGATGAGAGTATTAAAGAGGAGAGTATTATAGTGAAGGGTATTAGAGGGGAGAGTAGTAGCATTAGGCAGGACATCATAGGGACAGAGAAAGCAAATGAGATGGAGAGAAAAAGGAGAGTGGAAGAAGAGAAGAGAGGATAGTAGAAGGGAGAGAAAGTAAGGAAAGATCATCACAGCAAGGAACATGACAGTGTGAGAGACAAAGACCAAATGAGACCCGAGTGATCGAAAGGAGCCATTCCTTGAGATCATTATTTGTTTGGGACCCCTGGCTGTGATCTACCAAATAACTCCTATAGAGAGTGAAAGAGATATGGGTGTTGGCTTTAGGCCCTCACTACTAGGCAAAGATAGTAGAATTGCTGATCTCTAGTGACAGACTTTGGAATTTAGAGACACACCTAGGCTAGAGAGGGAAAAGCCCTTGGGAGATGATATCCAGGCAGAGGGCTCTTTGTGGGAATCTACCTAAGCATTTAGAGAGTTGATGTGTTCTTGAGGCCATCTGTAACAGGTGCTGGAAGCCTGTCAAAAATTAGTATTGGGACAGTGCTGGATTTGGTCTGCCACACAGGACCCCATAAATGCACAGGTCACTCGTGTGGCTAAGGTGATTATCGCATTTCTAAAATGAATACAAATGAAAAAAGAAAAAGCACAATCTCTGCACTTTTTAATGTGCATTCATTTTTATGTTCCAGTTGTGTCATTTCCTTTGCCACCAGTAATGCCAAATTCTAGGATACTGATTATAGAATTCAGTATTAACAAAAAGCTGTATTCAAGGCAAATAGAACCAGCAAATGCTTGCATCTGTACAAGGGGCTCAAATTCCAGTTCATCCTGTCAAACCATTTCAAGCCTCAGCTGAAAATGGCTTGAATCTTTCGAGATTATTTGAACGGCCATTGTTTCAATTGGACTGGATCTTTGTCGGCCCATTTTTCCCTTTCCTATGTTACATTTCATGTCTGAGGGCTTCTAAAGATGTGTTCATTCAAAGATAATATGGCAAATACACAAAATCAGAAATGTGGGGTTTTATTTTGTTATGCATACCAGAGTCAGAATATGCTTATAATCTGTATACTGAATTAATTAATAGGAGCTTCTGAAGTATCCAAAAGGGATGGTTCAGTTATGAAAAATAGTAATGGACACAGTACATTTGAACACTATGTACAGGTTGCGCGAGGATTTTCTGAGATTTTATCTGCCATTTTAAAGGTAAATGTTGGAGAATTTAAGAAGGAGATGATCAAATGATCGGAACAAGCTAACTGAATTGGCTTCTTAACCTTAATATTTTATTCAATTGTATTTATTTATACAGTCTGATTTGCTTCATATAGACCAGGCCCAAACTGCATTATAATTTGCAATGATGTTCAGAAAGAAATCTTTGCAACCTATATAAAGTATATATATTTTAGACTAATGATATAGCGGCATAAAGTAGTATCCACTTGCACCATAACATTAAGCCACATTATATTCTTAAGGAAGTTGTGGAAAAGTGAGGTGAACGATAAGTGAAAGTAAGGGATGGGACAGAGACACGGCAGAGTTGATTCTGCATATACCTTTTATCTGGAATGGGTGAAATTACGGTCGTGGGACTGGGACTATGGGCCTCATCATGAATTGGGCGGTATCCCGGCAGTATTACTGCCGGGATACTGCCCGGGCTAATAGCGCTACCGCCAAACCCTCCGGCGCTAATATCACCGGATCACTGGCTTGGGGTTAACGGTAATTCCCCATTGGGTCCATGTTTCCATCAGGTGATTTTGATGTGTCTATGGTGCTGAAACAGGTTTGGTACAGATTGTTCTTATTGTATGGTATTGTTGCCATTTATATAGCACCTTTTACCATTTATATAGTCTCAACGCGCTTGTGGTGGGAACGCCCTCGGGGGAAATTCTCATAGAGGTTTAGAAAGACTGTGTGCATTTGGCCATGATTAGGTGGGATGGCTAGGCTCCATTAAGCAACCCTTAGCCGGGGAAAAGAAATCCCTGTAGCAGGTGTCGAAGTCAACTATTTGAATGAGAGAATGTTACCTGCTAGGCCAGGGAGTGAAAAATGTTACACTTTATGCAATCTTGCAGCGTTGCTTGCGGTCTGTTGACAGAATTACCCTTTCATTGGGAAAAAAAGGATTATGAATAAGAGAATAACAAGACTAAAAGAGGTGGGTGGATTTGAAGGAAATTAGGCTGGAGGTCAGTCTGAGGGATGTTAAGATCTGGTCTGTTGGTGTCCTCATTTTGGTACAGTTTGCCAAGGGCCACTGTAAAGGCTAATTACATTAAATCTCTTCATAAGTATCCAAATTGAATGGGGCACGTGAAATCTATTATCTGCTGTCTTCATTTATAATGCAAAAGAGAGATTAACTGTTACATTCCAGGTAAAGAAAGTTGTTGTAAAAATAAACTACAGTGTCTATTTATTTAGAAGTTTCAAAAAAGCAACTGTTCTTATTAAAGTAAAATGGGAATTGCATGCAAAAGACATCTTCTATTTCAGATGTTTCCTATAAAACATGTTTATTTTCAATTGCAGGCAATTTACATAACAGTAAAAGAGTGGAACAAGAGAGACTTAAGAGAGACTTAACATAAGGGTTCTGATAACAGACTGGACAAATTCTCATCGTGTTCATCTTAATGCACAGAGTCACTCATTTTCTTTTGTATTCTCAAAGTTTTGAAGGTATATTCCAATTATATCCTAATGTGGGTGGACACTGCAGATGTCTATCTTGAGTATTATTATTATTATTAGTAGTAGTAGTTAGTTAGTACTAATAAACTCTGATATTTTATTTATTAATTTTGGGAAGTATGTGTTCTTTGTACATGCATGTAAAATAACTTGTTAAACCAGAAAATGCACTCTCCTACATGTGTATGTAAAGATAGTTTCCGAGTACTAATGATTGTTTTGCACATAAAACGAGAAACAGAGAAATGTGTGTTTAATATGCTTGTAATGAAATATGCTTCCTAATTTTGGGGACTGAAAGATGGGTTAAAGGGGCTCGGGTAGCTCGAGTTAGTGGAATGCCGGACATGGAGGTGGTGTACCGGGATCCCTTGGCTTTACCTCTGGGTAAACAGGGGGAGTTACAGGAACATTATCACATCCCAAAACACCAAGGACCACCAGGGCAAGGGAGGTGGGTTCAAACCCCTTCAGGAAAACTATGAATCTAGTCTGTAGTCTTCAAGAGCTAGTCCACCCTCTTAACCAGGCCTAAACACCCAGTGAACGAATAAATGCCTTTCTCCTTAAGAAGACAGAGTTGCAACACTTTGATTTCCCTGGTGCATATGGAAATACATTTATGTTTTGGCACTGGTGTTCATAAAAACACTCAATGGAAGGAGACAGATTAGTGCAGGCCCTGGGCATCCTGGGCAAACAAACATGAAATGCAACATATTCACATTACCCACTGGAAAGACAATACAAACATGCCCTGTTCTCTCATTGTTGCTAGAGTTGTGAAGTATGCTAAGTTGCCATTTTTCTCTGATGAAAGTATTACATGCAAAACAAACAGCTTCCCTTGCCTGCCAAAGTGGTTCTGACTTGCAGTTGATAGACATTCCACTAAAAAACAGACAATGGCAGCAGGGCTCCATATGGAGCAAAGGAGATTTCACAAATGTACATGGTAGATTTAAAATCCAAAATGGTGGCAGGCATTAATATGTAGTCAGGCTTACAACCTTTGAGCCCACATGACCACATGCAGGTGGCCCAATCACAGATAAGTCCAGCCAACAGTATACTTGTGCAATTCATGCCTCTAAGCACCACCCAAGGGAAGCAGGCACCAGACTCAAAAAGCCAGCTTCCTCTCTCAAAGAGTATGGGATTATTTAAGGAGCTTGTTGAATGTTGTAGAGAGGAACTTTCAGTGGAGTAGGTGAGTTACCATTAGGAGAGAGTTATACTGAAGAGGCTGGATGGAGAGAGTTGACACCTGGACAACGTTTTATTGAGAAGGATGAAGGGATAAAGACATTATCTGAAGAGGACGACAGGAGAAGGTGAGTGAGAGAACCCTTGCCAACAGGGAAGGAGGATGGAGGAAAGCTATGGGTGAGATAGAGTTAATATAATATCTGAGGGGGAGGGAGGAGACTAGACATTACTGCTAGCCAGACATAGTAGGGAAGTTCTGACAGGCCATTATGGCCAAGTGCAGGTGGTAGAACGAACAAGATAGTGTAATCTCACCGAGGGACAAAGCAGCTGTGGAAGGGGTAGGCAGGATGGCGCTCCTCCAGGACAAGGCCCCTAAAATTGGGAGGTTGTCAGGTACTAGGGCACCCAACCCTCACCCCCTAAGCAAAGCTCTTGTATCCTGGGAGAGCAGACCATTCCTGTGAAAGATCAATATACATTTTTAAGAAGAGACTTTAAGAAATGGTCAAGAGGCCTCAGAGGTCCCTTTCTATAGTCTACGCAGCAATAGGCTTGGGAAACCCAAAAACCTGCATCGCAAAGACAAAGACCAGGTTCTTTGACAGGACACTTGAGGGGGTCTGGGTTGGGCCCAATTATAACATTTTGTAACATATCTTTCCTCTGCTCATGATTCTTTGGTGAATAAATACATTTGCATTTTATTGAACAAACAAACATTACTTTGTTAAAAAACAAATCCTTGTGTCAGCCTGTGTGCGCATTTCATTCATGCTGCCTGTGACAGTTCTGTATTTCTGATACCGGGATCAACCCAGCTAAAGTTAATTGGGAAAACCTCAACTGATTAGTAAATGTTGGAAAGATGTAGGTTGATTTTTGGTGGGTCCCCCAACTCTTACCTCACTCTCCCAAAAAATACAAGAACCTGCACCAAATCACGATAAATTACTGAATGTGAAATTAGTATGCGTTAAAACAGCACAATATACAAGTAGTCATGCTTTGAATAGATAGAGAGTTCATAGTTACCACCTTACTAATGCCTTGAAGATCCGAAGTAATCCTATAAGGTATTCCCTGCATGGTGCATTTGGGACATAGGTTATGGTTTAATCGTATAAACTGCTCTGTCGCGATTTCTCATGTGACTGGGCAGATATAATTAGAAAACACAGGTCCCTCTACCCAGGTGAGCAGTTGGGCATGGAATGGACTGTGAGGCTGGGCTATATCCTCATCTTTTACTATTCATTAAGGCCATTTTGTTTGGTATGCAGTGATTTTGCAGACTGCATTTTAAAAGTCTTTAATTTGGTTGGCTTAATTTGATCGAGTTGGTCAAATACATATGTGCATTTCTGTGTGTGTGAAAGGGGTTTGCGGAGGAGAATAGTGGAGGAGTGGGGGCGGGAGTGTGGGATAGAGTCTGAGTATTATGTGGAGTGGGTAGCATGGAGGGGAACCCCCTTAATAGTTAAAACGATTCCACAATAGGTTGATGATAATAATTCAACCAAATTGAACTGTTTTGAATAGGAGTTTGTGTAGCCACGTAGAAACTTTTCGTTTACACCAATATAGTATATTTTGGATTACATCCCTTTTGTAAAACCACTACCTAAGAATAAAGTTTAATACGTGCTGCAAGTACTATAGGTGCTGGTAAGATGGGACAATGTGGAGTTGACGGCTAGTAGAATGGGTTAAGATGGTAAGAAACTTGGTAGGTCACTGAACAAACCCTAGCTTTAACCACGACCAAATGTTAGCCTAATTACTTTGTAAACATTACTTATTCAGATGGGGAGCAGGTGCAAGTGGATCTAGGTCACCTGGCCTAAGCCCCATCTACCTGGTGCCTTCCTGGTTGTCGCTCTTTTTCCCTACTTAAACAACCCCCCAGCCTCTTTTCCTTTGCAGATGGGGGGCAGGTGCAAGTGGATCTAGGTCACCTGGCCTAAGCCCCACCCACCTGGTGCCTTCCTGGTTACCACACTTTTTCCCTACTTAAGCAGCCCTCCAGCCTCTTTTCCTTTGAAGATGGGGAGCAGGTGAAAGTGGATCTAGGTCACCCACCTTCTTAGCCCTGCCTCTTCCTTCCTGCTCTTAACTCTTAGATCAAGGGCGTCTCTCACCCAGGCATTCGAAGCAAAGGGCAATTCCTGTTTGGACCTGTTCAGACCGGGAAGACCCAGGGCACAAACCACTGCCCAGACAGCAGGTAAGCATGCACCAACATGGGTGTGTTCACTCTATCCCTAGAGGCCCTCCCCACCATCATCAGGAAACACCAACGTCAACTTATCTGATGCTGGGGTAAGAACAGGTGCTCCGTGGCACAGTAAGGTGTGCATTTTTTAAATGTTTTTTTCTCGCGCCACAGCGTGTGTGTACCCGGTCCCCCATCCCTTTGTCCTGGTTGCTTCCTTTGTTTGTTGGCCCTCCCCCCTACCTCCCAAAGTGCTCCCATTGGTGGGCAGGCCCTTTAAATCGGCCAACCAATTGACCCTGTGCCGTGACAGCCCCTCACCCAAGGACCAGAGGCTTGCCCTTCCCTGCTAAGTCCCTCGCAATCCTTGATCACACACGCATCTGCACCCCTCTATCCCTGCTTGCTACGCGCACACCCTCACCACCTCCATCCTCACATTGCTCATGCTTCCACTCCCTTACCTGCATGGCCCCTTGTAATCTTCCACTGCGTTACCTCTGTGCACGCTGCACGTCCACTGACTTGCATGGTCCCTTGCAATCCCTGGTGGCGTGGGTCCTCACACTTCCACCCTGGGTGCGCTCGTATCGGCATGTCCCTGACTGTGTGGTCCCTCGCTACTCCCTATCGTGTGTGCCGCATACTCCACATCTCCAGCCTCTCGCAACTAAGCGCCTCATTTGCTCTTCCGCCTTGACTTCTGTCAAGGGTGTTGACCCATGTTGAATTATTAGGCGACAACAAAAACTGAATCAATAGACTGGGTAGATGTGGGGATAAGCTGTCGCCGCCCATCATTCTATCCCAGAACAAAACTAAATCAATAGACTGGGTAGATGTGGGGATGAGCTGTCGCCGCCCATCATTCTATCCCAGAACAAAACTAAATCAATAGACTGGGTAGATGTGGGGATGAGCTGTCGCCGCCCATCATTCTATCCCAGAACAAAACTAAATCAATAGACTAGGTAGATGTGGGGATGAGCTGTCGCAGCCCATCATTCTATCCCAGAACAAAACTGAATCAATAGACTGGGTAGATGTGGGGATGAGCTGTCGCCGCCCATCATTCTATCCCAGAACAAAACTAAATCAATAGACTGGGTAGATGTGGGGATTGAGCTGTCGCCGCCCATCATTCTATCCCAGAACCAGGAGAACCGCGCATTTTTGCGCACACCAAAATGGTCGCCTAACCTGCCACACACCAGTGCAAGCGTGATGGACCGGGAGTGCCAGGGGTGAAAGGTGGTGCCAAAGGAAAAATAGCAGTGCCTGTTAGATCAAAAGCACCATGAAATCACTGCTGTTTCTCTGAAGTGCAAGCTCAAAATGTCTCCATTTCAATTTGTTCAAAATCCGTTTTTTATTGATGTCAACAAGTTGCTAAAATCACGGGCACAAGACCACTCTAAAGATTCAACCTTCTTGTGGGGGGTTCCACATCACCACTCTACTGTAAGGATGCCCATCAAAACAATGGCAGCAAGGATTAGAGCTGTCAAGCAAATTCCTCCTGTCAAATTCAAGACAACTCCTAAAAAAATGGGTGCAGTACCAGCTTTGGACACAAGCCGGCGCTTGCGGTCTAAGCTCTGACAGTAGAACTGTACTTCAGGAGTTGCCAAAGGATCCTGAGCCAGCTGGAAACTTCAAAACCTTTTGGTTAATCAAAATTCATGAACACCTGCGGTTCACAGAAGACAGGCTGATTCAAATAACAGTCCAAGAGGCTGGGAAACCTTCTCACCTCAGAACTCCACACAAGAAGCCATGAGATCACATGGACATGCTAACCAAATGCAGAGTGGCCCCCTGGCCTGCTGACCTCAGCCGATACAATAGACTCTTGCAATTGAATGGGGTATGTTAATTCGGGTGTGGACTGTAAACAGAGCTCTCTCTGCCTGGCAGAAGAGACATGTGATCCCTGACTCCCAAGTTTCTGGGGGCGGACCCAAACACTGAAGTGAATTGAATTGAAGGCAAATATATGTTTTATAAAAACACTGATAACTAATTGTAACCAGATGACAGGAATGTACAATTTGGAGATCCTTAAAATGGAAATTGTACCTGCAATTTGAGTCTAAACTCAATTCCGTACGATGTTCTGAGGCAAAACCCCATCAATTATGGAGATTGCAGACACGGGGTTCACGCTAGAAAAATGAAAATTTACTGGAATATGGGTAGAAAGGCGGTGTACATGTGTGCCATTTTTAGTAAACGTCAGATATTGGTAAATCAACTAATAACAAAAATAAGTTGTCATTTTTGAATGCAAGCTCTTAGGAAGATCATAGTTGAACAAGCATGGACCATAAGTAATCTGTAATATGTACATGTAATGTCAAACAACTGTGTATCTGGGAAATATGTGTAGTTATGAAAAATGATTTCTAAGGTAAAAGCAAAGGGGCGTTTCTTCAATAGATCATAAATGGCTGACATCACTCTGACAGACTATCCTTTCTCAAATCAGGGACCAAAGAATCCTTTGACCTATCAAATCTTGAGAGGGTTGGGCATGCAGAATTAGCCGACCCACCCATTTTCAAAAAACATAAAAAGAGCCACTGGAAGCCAGGTAGGGACTTTCAATTTCCATTTCCTTGCGGAGCACGCTGACAGATCCAGAGACTCCAGACTTCAAATCCATCAATCTCCAGAGACAAGTTTATTCCTGTGTTGCTTCTTTTTTTGCACCTTGCATTTCCTTGTACCATATAAAGCATTCTCAGCTACCTTATCCTCTATACTACTCCAAAGTAATTACCCAGTGTGCTAGTATCACATCATCCATTGTTGATCACTCACTGTTATATGTCTAAGTGTGATATCAATTATTAATTGATTATAAAAGTGCGATATTTATATATATTGTTTAATTCTCAAATAAACCTTTTAAATTTGCAAAACAAACGTACTTCTTGGCTCAGTGGGGTCAGGGGGATTCTAAGAGAGGTGTGTTATATAGGGGTTGTCATCCAGAGTACACAAACTGGACATAAAAATATATAAATAGGGGCTTCCCTTGAGCAATCCCAGACAAGGCACTGACTTAGTGGGAACGCTTGATTGGAGTCTTTAACACTTCTCTGTTTTGCATTACATTGCTCTGTGTTCTGTTGTTTTCTTCCCTCCTCTAGGTTTACATTTGTCAACTGCTTTGTTCTTTTGTATATTGTACTGTGTTCTGCTGTGCTCCACCCTCCTGTCTTTTTAATGACTGCTCTGTTCCTGATGCCCTGGTAACCCGATTTGCTTACCGGACTGCCTTGTTTTCTGCCTGCTCTTCCATTTGAGCTCTATCTACTTAGTCAATCGTCTACTATTGTCATATCCCATTCTGTCTCGTCTGCTTGCACCCCTCCTTGTGTCCTTCCCTAGTGTCCCCCCACCTTTCCCCTCCACCCCTCTTCCTCTCTCCTCTTCCCCCACCTACTCTATGGTGCTCTCTGTTTTTCCTCTCTTTTCTAACTGCTTCTCTATCGACTATCCTGCTCTCCTCACTAAGTCTGGTAGGAAGTAGTTCAAAAAGGATATCCTAGTCTCCATCACAGGTCTCACTATCGCTGAAACCTATACCAGTGCTTCCTCCATACAGACCCTCACCGACATCCTCTTTTTCGTTCCCTCACCAGACCTACGGACTCTTGATATGGTCTCTATGTTTTCTCCTTTCTTTTTTTCTCCCATTAATGTTGGCACCCAGTGGGAGGCCCTCCTGGCCCCTTTCCACTCCTCTAAGATCATCATTAATGTTTACCTGAATGGCACCGTCTTGGTCAACGGCCCTCAGGCCAACCTTCTCCTCTTTAATATGCGCTTGCCGCACCTCATCAATTTACTTTCTTCTTCTGCTGTCCCTTCTCTCCCTTCTTTGGCTTCCTTGCCTCCCCCCTCTGCCTCCTCCTTGGCTTCCTTACACTCTCCTCCTTCTCTTCTGCCTCCCCTCAGGCACTTTCTACATCTCTGCAGGGCGAACCTCTGATTTGTACCTCCCCTGAAGTCTTTCAAGGTTGGCAACCTTCTCCATATTGATACTCTCAACTCTCGCTCAGCTGTCAAACACTCATCTGACATCTGCCACATCCTGGAAGAACTTGATCTCAATGTCCTCGGTCTCCCCAAGACATGGCTCACGGCCAGCTCTCTCACAAGCTTTGACACTCCTCCGTGATGGCTACAAGATCCTCTCTGCATCCAGATCGAACTGTTCCAGATGGGGTGTAGCCTTGATCTTCCCTGAGTGGATTCCTCCCTCTGTCATTCCTATGCAGGGCTACTCCTCTTTCGAATGCCTTGTCTGCAGGCTCTCTCTCTCTCCTAGCCACCCTCTTACTGTGGCTACTATCTATCGGCTACCAGGTCAGATCACATCCTTCCTCTCTGGGTGGGCATACCTCTACTCCTTCCTCCAGACCTGGAGCACTCAACTGCTCCTTCTTGCAGACTTTAACATCCACCTGGATGCTTCCTGTCCCTCCTCTGGACTCTTTCATGATCTCGGCGACTCCCTCTCTCTTTCTATTCTCCCCTCTGCCCTGAATCACTCTGCAGGGCACAATCTGGATGTTATGATCTCCTCAGACCTCCCCATCTCCATCCCCCTCACCACTCCTCTCTCCTGGAGAGATCACATTCTCCTTTCCTCCCATCTCTCCCTCTCTACCCCTCAGGCCAAGCCAACTCCAGCACTGCCAACTACCTTCTCGGTCATCCGACCCATGAAGCGTATGTCAGTTGAGGCTTTTGCTACCACTTTCTCTCCTCGTCCTCTGGCTGGCTCACATTCTGACACAGCCCTTTCCATGCTCCACATTTCTATCGTCGATACTCTTGATGTTATGAGGATCCGCTTGAAGCCCAGAGCCAAGTACAACTCCCTGCATGACTGTGACCTTGTCACCCTTAAACGCAAGTGCAGGGTGGCTGCAAGGGAATGGCTAGATTCTTGTGCATCCTCTGACAAACTGGTCTGCCACCTGCTCCAAAGGCAATACTGGCTCTCTGTCCACACCAAGAAGAGAGCCCACATCCATGCTCGCGTCTCTGCAGCATCTAGCAACTTAGCCGAACTCTTTAAAATCTTCAAGGAGCTGGCCAATCCTGCTGCAGTCTCTACCTCTCATGTCCCCTCCCAGGCCCTCTGCATGGCCCTGGCTTCTCATTTCATCTCTAAAACCCAGGACAACCTGTCCACCTTCTCGTCCTCTCCTCCTCCTCCCTCTCCTCTCTCCTCTACCTCCTGTTCCCTTGTGGCCACCTCTCCTCTATTCCTTTCCTCATTCTCCCCTGACAAGGTTTCTAGACAAGTCAGATCTATGAAAGCCTCGTCAAACCAGGTTCTTCCCTGTTCTTCCAAAACCATCAAGGACCACATTGGCATCCTCGCTCCTGGCCTGGCTGACTTCTGCAACCACACCTTCACCACTGGAGCCTTCCCTTCCCCCTGAGGCACTCTCTTCTCAAGAAACCCTCAGCCGAACCACCCCTGCCTGGCTAACTATCGCCCAATCTCCATCACTCCTTTCCCTGGCAAACTCCTGGAAAAGCTGCCCATCTCCCAGCTTAATCTTCACACTGAATTTGTTGGTTGTCTCCATGACCATCAGTCTGGCTTCAGAGTAGCCAGGAGCATGGAAACTGCTGTCCTGAACATCCGTGAAGACCTGTCCTCTAACCTTGGTTCTAATCTCCCCTCTATCCTCATCTTACTCAATCTCTCTTCTGCCTTTGACATGGACAACCATGCCGTCCTGCTCAATCATCTCTGTGATAACCTGGGTATCACCGATCAGGTCCTGGCCCGACTGACCTTGTTCCTGTCTGATCGACTCCCCCAGGTCCAAGTTGGGTCCTTCCTTTCCTCTATCTCACTCTCTACCTGTAGTGTTCCCCCTGGGTCTAACCTCTCTCCTGGGCTGTTCAACCAATACCTAACACCTCTCGCCCCAAATATTGCTGCTCTCATCTGCAAATTTCAGTGCTATGCGGATGACACTAAGCTAGTTTTCAGGTTCCCCTATGTCACCTCTTCTCTTTCTCTCATCTCTGACTGTCTGGCTGCTATCAAGGAGTGGTGTGCTGCCAACAATCTCTGCCTTAATGTCAGCAAGATGGAGCTTCTCCTCATCGGCACACCAGCACCCTCCTTTTCTGTCACTCTCTGGCCGGCTTCCCTTGGCCTTCTTCCTGCTCCCACCTGTGAGGCTAAGAACCTCAGGGTCATCTTCGACTCCACACTCTCCTTTTCTCCTCACATATCTGACGTCTCTAAGACGTCAAACTGCCAACTGCACCTCCTCAGAGATATTCTTCCTTTCCTCTCTGTCCCCCAGAAGCTCACTGTCTCTACAGCTCTGGTTCTCTCTAGGCTGGACTACTTCAACAGCCTCTTTCTAAATCTGCCTGTTTCTACTCTCCACCCTCTGCAACTCATCCAGAACCGGGCTGCGAGACTTCTCCTTGGCCTCAAGCCCAGGGATCGTATCCCTCCAGCACTGAAATCTTTGCATTGACTCCCAGTGCCTGCAAGGACTTTATTCGTCCCGAACCTTGCAATTCTGTTTAAATCCTGTCTATCCAATTCAATATTTCCATCCTCATCTAAGCACACTATAATAATAATAATAATAATAAATAATAATAAGAATAAATAATAATAATAATAATAATAATAATAATAATAATAATAATAATAATAATAATAATAATTGGTTATTTATGGCACGCGTAATAATACCCAGAGGTTTCTGAGCACGGACCCGCTCTTACCTTGTCTGTCTAAAATTCTTGAAAATATTGTTTACTCTCAGTTTTCCATTTTTGTCTCTTGTAACTCCATTCTTCATTGGTTTCAGTCTGGCTTTCGGCCTGGCTATTCCACAGAGAGAGCTTTCTCTCTGTTATGGACTCCCTACACTCTGCACATCACTCTTAACACTCCACTCTTCTCATTCTTCTGGATCATTCTGCAGCCTTCGACACTGTTGATCACACGTTTCTATTGTCTGCCCTCTCTCCTTTTGGTTTTTCTGGCTCAACTATATCTTGGCTCGAGTCATACCTGTCCCAGAGGACATTCTCAGTCTCTTGGGCTGGAGCTTCTTCCAAAACATGTACACTTACCTATGGTGTTCCTCAAGGCTCTGTCTTTGGTCCCTTCCTCTTTTCTCTCTATACCTCCTCACTCGCCGGTGTTATTTCGTCTTTTGGGATAGCCCACCATTTCTACACCGATGACACTCAACTTTTTCTATCCTTCTCGCACTTCACTAATGGCATTCACAATAAGCTCAGCGCCTGTCTCCTTGCTATTAAATCTTGGATGATGAACCACTTCTTGGTACTCAATGCTGCTAAAACTGGGGTTATTTTCTTTCCTTCCACCACCATTCCACCCCCGCAAACCCCATTCATATAATTTCCCCCAACTCAGTTACCTACTTCTTCTACAGCCCATAATCTGGGTCTTTATTTAGGCTCTGATCTCTCCTTTAGTTATCACATTTCTTTATCTGCCCGTTCCTGTCGATTCCACCTGCAAAATATTCAGAAATCCCATCCGTTCATGTCTTTTAGGGCCACTCATCTCCTGGTGTCCTCCGAAATCTTTTCCCAGCTCTACTACTGTTCTTCTACCCTCTTTGGACGTCCTTTATCTCATCTAGCTCTGCTAAAATCTGTGTTAAATGCCTCTATTTGCGTTCTATTTCTCCTTGCTCCTCGTGACTCTATTTCGTCCTCTTTGGTCGATCTGGGATGGCTTTCATTCCATCACCGTTTAAAATGTAATTTTCTGTGCCTAGGTTTTAAATCCCTCAGTGGCCTGGCACCCCCATATCTCTCCTCTCATATCTCATTGTATACGCCTTCTCGTTCACTCCGCTCTTCTTCCCATTCCCTTCTAGTTGTTCCTCGCCATCCCTGTGTTCAGTCTCGTTTTCGCTCTTTTTCTCTTCCTGTACCTTTACACTGGAATGCTCTACCTCTCTGATGTTCTATTTGACTCTATTCTACTTTCCGGGTCTCTTTCAGCTCTTACCTTCTCTTTACTGGTTAAGAAGGTTAATGTTAATACAGATCTCTGCTGTGTTTTCTATTTTATCTCCATTTTAATGCACTGTTTTGTTCTCATGTACAGCACTTTGGTGTAAAGCGCTGTATAAAAATTAAACAAATCCAAATAAATACAACTTAATACAAACATGCAAAAACAAAAGACAGTTGCCAGCTTCTTTGCATTTTTTGTGTAGAAATGATTTGTAAAGCGTAGTTAAACAACACTCCATACTAGCACATACATTCTTCTAAATAAAGCTCAGCTTCACTTGGATTTTGGGCCTGCATCCCATGAACTTTAAGCAGTCGCAAATGCGTTATGCAGCAATAGACTTTTGCACTGGAGCAATTTTGCTACAGTGCAAAAGCAGCGCAAATACACATTGTACCACTGCAAGGTTTATGTTATACCAAAAAGGTTTCTTCCGTGTGAAGAATATCTGCCCTGAGAAATCTGCAAGAAGTCGACCTCAGAGGGACATCTAATCGGTTGCAGGGCTTCAACAGTTTGTGCTATGCAAATATGTTTAATAAAGAGGACAGGCTATCCCCTATAGACAGCGTTCCTTACAACGTCCACAGAGACCTTACAGTTCCAGTGATACTGTAGACATCATCATCACTACTTTGTCCGTCGTCCTCTTCATAGTGGGGTGAGTAAACTGGAAGCTACCGCTTCATCCATCTTCCTTGTCACAGTCATGAAAATAAAATGTCTGTGACGAAGAAGATGAGAACACAAGTGGCGATTCTGAGGCTGGGCGCCTTTTCAAAAGGTGTGTGTGGTCCTGCTACAACATCACTCCCAAAATTCCACTGCTCGTTTTCTGAGACTGTCGAAGCTTGTAGCAGTACCCTTTTCTGTATAGACCCACCCTTCTTATTTCAATAAAGCCTTGCTGACGAATGGACAATGTGTTAACTAAAGGAGGAACTACTGCAGTAATGTTGCTATTAGGTTACAGGTCCTCCTTAAAATGGAAATTGTACCTACAATTTGAGTCTAAACTCAATTCCGTACGATGTTCTGAGGCAAAACCCCATCAATTATGGAGATTGCAGACACGGGGTTCACGCTAGAAAAATGAAAATTTACTGGAATGTGGGTAGAAAGGCGGTGTACATGTGTGCCATTTTTGGTAAACGTCCGATATTGGTAAATCAACTAATAACAAAAATAAGTTGTCATTTTTGAATGCAAGCTCTTAGGAAGATCAGAGTTGAACAAGCATGGACCATAAGTAATCTGTAATATGTACATGTAATGTCAAACAACTGTGTATCTGGGAAATATGTGTAGTTATGAAAAATGATTTCTAAGGTAAAAGCAAAGGGGCGTTTCTTCAATAGATCATAAATGGCTGACATCACTCTGACAGACTATCTTTTCTCAAATCAGGGACCAAAGAATCCTTTGACCTATCAAATCTTGAGAGGGTTGGGCATGCAGAATTAGCCGACCCACCCATTTTCAAAACACATAAAAAGAGCCACTGGAAGCCAGGTAGGGACTTTCAATTTCCATTTCCTTGCGGAGCATGCTGACAGATCCAGAGACTCCAGACTTCAAATCCATCAATCTCCAGAGACAAGTTTATTCCTGTGTTGCTTCTTTTCCACCTTGCATTTCCTTGTACCATATAAAGCATTCTCAGCTACCTTATCCTCTATACTACTCCAAAGTAATTACCCAGTGTGCTAGTATCACATCATCCATTGTTGATCACTCACTGTTATATGTCTAAGTGTGATATCAATTATTAATTGATTGTAAAAGTGCGATATTTATATATATTGTTTAATTCTCAAATAAACCTTTTAAATTTGCAAAACAAACGTACTTCTTGGCTCAGTGGGGTCAGGGGGATTCTAAGAGAGGTGTGTTATATAGGGGTTGTCATCCAGATTACACAAACTGGACATAAAAATATATAAATAGGGGCTTCCCTTGAGCAATCCCAGACAAGGCACTGACTTAGTGGGAACGCTTGATTGGAGTCTTTAACACTTCTCTGTTTTGCATTACATTGCTCTGTGTTCTGTTGTTTTCTTCCATCCTCTAGGTTTACATTTGTCAACTGCTTTGTTCTTTTGTATATTGTACTGTGTTCTGCTGTGCTCCACCCTCCTGTCTTTTTAATGACTGCTCTGTTCCTGATGCCCTGGTAACCCGATTTGCTTACCGGACTGCCTTGTTTTCTGCCTGCTCTTCCATTTGAGCTCTTGTCTACTTAGTCAATCGTCTACTATTGTCATATCCCATTCTGTCTCGTCTGCTTGCACCCCTCCTTGTGTCCTTCCCTAGTGTCCCCCCACCTTTCCCCTCCACCCCTCTTCCTCTCTCCTCTTCCCCCACCTACTCTATGGTGCTCTCTGTTTTTCCTCTCTTTTCTAACTGCTTCTCTATCGACTATCCTGCTCTCCTCACTAAGTCTGGTAGGAAGTAGTTCAAAAAGGATATCCTAGTCTCCATCACAGGTCTCACTATCGCTGAAACCTATACCAGTGCTTCCTCCATACAGACCCTCACCGACATCCTCTTTTTCGTTCCCTCACCAGACCTATGGACTCTTGATATGGTCTCTATGTTTTCTCCTTTCTTTTTTTCTCCCATTAATGTTGGCACCCAGTGGGAGGCCCTCCTGGCCCCTTTCCACTCCTCTAAGATCATCATTAATGTTTACCTGAATGGCACCGTCTTGGTCAACGGCCCTCAGGCCAACCTTCTCCTCTTTAATATGCGCTTGCCGCACCTCATCAATTTACTTTCTTCTTCTGCTGTCCCTTCTCTCCCTTCTTTGGCTTCCTTGCCTCCCCCCTCTGCCTCCTCCTTGGCTTCCTTACACTCTCCTCCTTCCTCTTCTGCCTCCCCTCAGGCTCTTTCTACATCTCTGCAGGGCGAACCTCTGATTTGTACCTCCCCTGAAGTCTTTCAAGGTTGGCAACCTTCTCCATATTGATACTCTCAACTCTCGCTCAGCTATCAAACACTCATCTGACATCTGCCACATCCTGGAAGAACTTGATCTCAATGTCCTCGGTCTCCCCGAGACATGGCTCACGGCCAGCTCTCTCACAAGCTTTGACACTCCTCCGTGATGGCTACAAGATCCTCTCTGCATCCAGATCGAACTGTTCCAGATGGGGTGTAGCCTTGATCTTCCCTGAGTGGATTCCTCCCTCTGTCATTCCTATGCAGGGCTACTCCTCTTTCGAATGCCTTGTCTGCAGGCTCTCTCTCTCTCCTAGCCACCCTCTTACTGTGGCTACTATCTATCGGCTACCAGGTCAGATCACATCCTTCCTCTCTGGGTGGGCATACCTCTACTCCTTCCTCCAGACCTGGAGCACTCAACTGCTCCTTCTTGCAGACTTTAACATCCACCTGGATGCTTCCTGTCCCTCCTCTGGACTCTTTCATGATCTCGGCGACTCCCTCTCTCTTTCTATTCTCCCCTCTGCCCTGACTCACTCTGCAGGGCACAATCTGGATGTTATGATCTCCTCAGACCTCCCCATCTCCATCCCCCTCACCACTCCTCTCTCCTGGAGAGATCAGATTCTCCTTTCCTCCCATCTCTCCCTCTCTACCCCTCAGGCCAAGCCAACTCCAGCACTGCCAACTACCTTCTCGGTCATCCGACCCATGAAGCGTATGTCAGTTGAGGCTTTTGCTACCACTTTCTCTCCTCGTCCTCTGGCTGGCTCACATTCTGACACAGCCCTTTCCATGCTCCACATTTCTATCGTCGATACTCTTGATGTTATGAGGATCCGCTTGAAGCCCAGAGCCAAGTACAACTCCCTGCATGACTGTGACCTTGTCACCCTTAAACGCAAGTGCAGGGTGGCTGCAAGGGAATGGCTAGATTCTTGTGCATCCTCTGACAAACTGGTCTGCCACCTGCTCCAAAGGCAATACTGGCTCTCTGTCCACACCAAGAAGAGAGCCCACATCCATGCTCGCGTCTCTGCAGCATCTAGCAACTTAGCGGAACTCTTTAAAATCTTCAAGGAGCTGGCCAATCCTGCTGCAGTCTCTACCTCTCATGTCCCCTCCCAGGCCCTCTGCATGGCCCTGGCTTCTCATTTCATCTCTAAAACCCAGGACAACCTGTCCACCTTCTCGTCCTCTCCTCCTCCTCCCTCTCCTCTCTCCTCTACCTCCTGTTCCCTTGTGGCCACCTCTCCTCTATTCCTTTCCTCATTCTCCCCTGACAAGGTTTCTAGACAAGTCAGATCTATGAAAGCCTCGTCAAACCAGGTTCTTCCCTGTTCTTCCAAAACCATCAAGGACCACATTGGCATCCTCGCTCCTGGCCTGGCTGACTTCTGCAACCACACCTTCACCACTGGAGCCTTCCCTTCCCCCTGAGGCACTCTCTTCTCAAGAAACCCTCAGCCGAACCACCCCTGCCTGGCTAACTATCGCCCAATCTCCATCACTCCTTTCCCTGGCAAACTCCTGGAAAAGCTGCCCATCTCCCAGCTTAATCTTCACACTGAATTTGTTGGTTGTCTCCATGACCATCAGTCTGGCTTCAGAGCAGCCAGGAGCATGGAAACTGCTGTCCTGAACATCCGTGAAGACCTGTCCTCTAACCTTGGTTCTAATCTCCCCTCTATCCTCATCTTACTCAATCTCTCTTCTGCCTTTGACATGGACAACCATGCCGTCCTGCTCAATCATCTCTGTGATAATGTGGGTATCACCGATCAGGTCCTGGCCTGACTGACCTTGTTCCTGTCTGATCGACTCCCCCAGGTCCAAGTTGGGTCCTTCCTTTCCTCTATCTCACTCTCTACCTGTAGTGTTCCCCCTGGGTCTAACCTCTCTCCTGGGCTGTTCAACCAATACCTAACACCTCTCGCCCCAAATATTGCTGCTCTCTTCTGCAAATTTCAGTGCTATGCGGATGACACTAAGCTAGTTTTCAGGTTCCCCTATGTCACCTCTTCTCTTTCTCTCATCTCTGACTGTCTGGCTGCTATCAAGGAGTGGTGTGCTGCCAACAGTCTCTGCCTTAATGTCAGCAAGATGGAGCTTCTCCTCATCGGCACACCAGCACCCTCCTTTTCTGTCACTCTCTGGCCGGCTTCCCTTGGCCTTCTTCCTGCTCCCACCTGTGAGGCTAAGAACCTCAGGGTCATCTTCGACTCCACACTCTCCTTTTCTCCTCACATATCTGACGTCTCTAAGACGTCAAACTGCCAACTGCACCTCCTCAGAGATATTCTTCCTTTCCTCTCTGTCCCCCAGAAGCTCACTGTCTCTACAGCTCTGGTTCTCTCTAGGCTGGACTACTTCAACAGCCTCTTTCTAAATCTGCCTGTTTCTACTCTCCACCCTCTGCAACTCATCCAGAACCGGGCTGCGAGACTTCTCCTTGGCCTCAAGCCCAGGGATCGTATCCCTCCAGCACTGAAATCTTTGCATTGACTCCCAGTGCCTGCAAGGACTTTACTCGTCCCCAACCTTGCAATTCTGTTTAAATCCTGTCTATCCAATTCAATATTTCCATCCTCATCTAAGCACACTATAATAATAATAATAATAATAATAATAATAATAATAATAATAATAATAATAATAATAATAATAATAATTGGTTATTTATAGCACGCGTAATACCCAGAGGTTTCTGAGCACGGACCCGCTCTTACCTTGTCTGTCTAAAATTCTTGAAAATATTGTTTACTCTCAGTTTTCCACTTTTGTCTCTTGTAACTCCATTCTTCATTGGTTTCAGTCTGGCTTTCGGCCTGGCTTTTCCACAGAGAGAGCTTTCTCTCTGTTATGGACTCCCTACACTCTGCACATAACTCTTAACACTCCACTCTTCTCATTCTTCTGGATCATTCTGCAGCCTTCGACACTGTTGATCACACGTTTCTATTGTCTGCCCTCTCTCCTTTTGGTTTTTCTGGCTCAACTATATCTTGGCTCGAGTCATACCTGTCCCAGAGGACATTCTCAGTCTCTTGGGCTGGAGCTTCTTCCAAAACATGTACACTTACCTATGGTGTTCCTCAAGGCTCTGTCTTTGGTCCCTTCCTCTTTTCTCTCTATACCTCCTCACTCGCCGGTGTTATTTCGTCTTTTGGGATAGCCCACCATTTCTACACCGATGACACTCAACTTTTTCTATCCTTCTCGCACTTCACTGATGGCATTCACAATAAGCTCAGCGCCTGTCTCCTTGCTATTAAATCTTGGATGATGAACCACTTCTTGGTACTCAATGCTGCTAAAACTGGGGTTATTTTCTTTCCTTCCACCACCATTCCACCCCCGCAAACCCCATTCATATAATTTCCCCCAACTCAGTTACCTACTTCTTCTACAGCCCATAATCTGGGTCTTTATTTAGGCTCTGATCTCTCCTTTAGTTATCACATTTCTTTATCTGCCCGTTCCTGTCGATTCCACCTGCAGAATATTCAGAAATCCCATCCGTTCATGTCTTTTAGGGCCACTCATCTCCTGGTGTCCTCCGAAATCTTTTCCCAGCTCTACTACTGTTCTTCTACCCTCTTTGGACGTCCTTTATCTCATCTAGCTCTGCTAAAATCTGTGTTAAATGCCTCTATTTGCGTTCTATTTCTCCTTGCTCCTCGTGACTCTATTTCGTCCTCTTTGGTCGATCTGGGATGGCTTTCTTTCCATCACCGTTTAAAATGTAATTTTCTGTGCCTAGGTTTTAAATCCCTCAGTGGCCTGGCACCCCCATATCTCTCCTCTCTTATCTCATTGTATACGCCTTCTCGTTCACTCCGCTCTTCTTCCCATTCCCTTCTAGTTGTTCCTCGCCATCCCTGTGTTCAGTCTCGTTTTCGCTCTTTTTCTCTTCCTGTACCTTTACACTGGAATGCTCTACCTCTCTGATGTTCTATTTGTCTCTATTCTACATTCAGGGTCTCTTTCAGCTCTTACCTTCTCTTTACTGGTTAAGAAGGTTAATGTTAATACAGATCTCTGCTTTTTTTTCTATTTTATCTCCATTTTAATGCACTGTTTTGTTCTCATGTACAGCACTTTGGTGTAAAGCGCTGTATAAAAATTAAACAAATACAACTAAATACAAACATGCAAATACAAAAGACAGTTGCCAGCTTCTTTGCATTTTTTGTGTAGAAATGATTTGTAAAGCGTAGTTAAACAACACTCCATACTAGCACATACGTTCTTCTAAATAGAGCTCAGCTTCACTTGGATTTTGGGCCTGCATCCCATGAACTTTAAGCAGTCGCAAATGCGTTATGCAGCAATAGACTTTTGCACTGGAGCAATTTTGCTACAGTGCAAAAGCAGCGCAAATACACATTGTACCACTGCAAGGTTTATGTTATACCAAAAAGGTTTCTTCCGTGTGAAGAAGATCTGCCCAGAGAAATCTGCAAGAAGTCGACCTCAGAGGGACATCTAATCGGTGGCAGGGCTTCAACAGTTTGTGCTATGCAAATATGTTTAATAAAGAGGACAGGCTATCCCCTATAGACAGCGTTCCTTACAACGTCCACAGAGACCTTACAGCTCCAGTGATACTGTAGACATCATCATCACTACTTTGTCCGTCGTCCTCTTCATAGTGGGGTGAGTAAACTGGAAGCTACCGCTTCATCCATCTTCCTTGTCACAGTCATGAAAATAAAATGTCTGTGACGAAGAAGATGAGAACACAGGTGGCGATTCTGAGGCTGGGCGCCTTTTCAAAAGGTGTGTGTGGTCCTGCTACAACATCACTCCCAAAATTCCACTGCTCGTTTTCTGAGACTGTCGAAGCTTGTAGCAGTACCCTTTTCTGTATAGACCCACCCTCCTTATTTCAATAAAGCCTTGCTGACGAATGGACAATGTGTTAACTAAAGGAGGAACTACTGCAGTAATGTTGCTATTAGGTTACAGGTCCTCCTTAAAATGGAAATTGTACCTACAATTTGAGTCTAAACTCAATTCCGTACGATGTTCTGAGGCAAAACCCCATCAATTATGGAGATTGCAGACACGGGGTTCACGCTAGAAAAATGAAAATTTACTGGAATGTGGGTAGAAAGGCGGTGTATATGTGTGCCATTTTTGGTAAACGTCCGATATTGGTAAATCAACTAATAACAAAAATAAGTTGTCATTTTTGAATGCAAGCTCTTAGGAAGATCAGAGTTGAACAAGCATGGACCATAAGTAATCTGTAATATGTACATGTAATGTCAAACAACTGTGTATCTGGGAAATATGTGTAGTTATGAAAAATGATTTCTAAGGTAAAAGCAAAGGGGCGTTTCTTCAATAGATCATAAATGGCTGACATCACTCTGACAGACTATCCTTTCTCAAATCAGGGACCAAAGAATCCTTTGACCTATCAAATCTTGAGAGGGTTGGGCATGCAGAATTAGCCGACCCACCCATTTTCAAAACACATAAAAAGAGCCACTGGAAGCCAGGTAGGGACTTTCAATTTCCATTTCCTTGCGGTGCACGCTGACAGATGACTTCACATCCAGAGACTCCAGACTTCAAATCCATCAATCTCCAGAGACAAGTTTATTCCTGTGTTGCTTCTTTTCTACCTTGCATTTCCTTGTACCATATAAAGCATTCTCAGCTACCTTATCCTCTATACTACTCCAAAGTAATTACCCAGTGTGCTAGTATCACATCATCCATTGTTGATCACTCACTGTTATATGTCTAAGTGTGATATCAATTATTAATTTATTATAAAAGTGCGATATTTATATATATTGTTTAATTCTCAAATAAACCTTTTAAATTTGCAAATCAAACGTACTTCTTGGCTCAGTGGGGTCAGGGGGATTCTAAGAGAGGGGTGTTATATAGGGGTTGTCGTCCCGAGTACACAAACTGGACATAAAAACATATAAATAGGGGCTTCCCTTGAGCAATCCCAGACAAGGCACTGACTTAGTGGGAACGCTTGATTGGAGTCTTTAACACTTCTCTGTTTTGCATTGCATTGCTCTGTGTTCTGTTGTTTTCTTCCCTCCTCTAGGTTTACATTTGTCAACTGCTTTGTTCTTTTGTATATTGTACTGTGTTCTGCTGTGCTCCACCCTCCTGTCTTTTTAATGACTGCTCTG
Organism: Ambystoma mexicanum; assembly: GCF_040938575.1. Lineage (NCBI taxonomy): Eukaryota > Metazoa > Chordata > Amphibia > Caudata > Ambystomatidae > Ambystoma > Ambystoma mexicanum. The sequence continues at coordinate 1,013,843,854 of NC_090928.1, forward strand.
TTCCTGATGCCCTGGTAACCCGATTTGCTTACCGGACTGCCTTGTTTTCTGCCTGCTCTTCCATTTGAGCTCTTGTCTACTTAGTCAATCGTCTACTATTGTCATATCCCATTCTGTCTCGTCTGCTTGCACCCCTCCTTGTGTCCTTCCCTAGTGTCCCCCCACCTTTCCCCTCCACCCCTCTTCCTCTCTCCTCTTCCCCCACCTACTCTATGGTGCTCTCTGTTTTTCCTCTCTTTTCTAACTGCTTCTCTATCGACTATCCTGCTCTCCTCACTAAGTCTGGTAGGAAGTAGTTCAAAAAGGATATCCTAGTCTCCATCACAGGTCTCACTATCGCTGACACCTATACCAGTGCTTCCTCCATACAGACCCTCACCGACATCCTCTTTTTTGTTCCCTCACCAGACCTATGGACTCTTGATATGGTCTCTATGTTTTCTCCTTTCTTTTTTTCTCCCATTAATGTTGGCACCCAGTGGGAGGCCCTCCTGGCCCCTTTCCACTCCTCTAAGATCATCATTAATGTTTACCTGAATGGCACCGTCTTGGTCAACGGCCCTCATGCCAACCTTCTCTTTGATATATGCTTTCCACACCTCATCAATTTCCTTTTTTCTTCTGCTGTCCCTTCTCTCCCTTCTTTGGCTTCCTTGCCTCCCCCCTCTGCCTCCTCCTTGGCTTCCTTACACTATCCTCCTTCCTCTTCTGCCTCCCCTCAGGCTCTTACTACATCTCTGCAGGGCGAACCTCTGATTTGTACCTCCCCTGAAGTCTTTCAAGGTTGGCAACCTTCTCCATATTGATACTCTCAACTCTCGCTCAGCTGTCAAACACTCATCTGACATCTGCCACATCCTGGAAGAACTTGATCTCAATGTCCTCGGTCTCCCCGAGACATGGCTCACGGCCAGCTCTCTCGCAAGCTTTGACACTCCTCCGTGATGGCTACAAGATCCTCTCTGCATCCAGATCGAACTGTTCCAGATGGGGTGTAGCCTTGATCTTCCCTGAGTGGATTCCTCCCTCTGTCATTCCTATGCAGGGCTACTCCTCTTTCGAATGCCTTGTCTGCAGGCTCTCTCTCTCTCCTGGCCACCTTCTTACTGTGGCTACTATCTATCGGCTACCAGGTCAGATCACATCCTTCCTCTCTGGGTGGGCATACCTCTACTCCTTCCTCCAGACCTGGAGCACTCAACTGCTCCTTCTTGCAGACTTTAACATCCACCTGGATGCTTCCTGTCCCTCCTCTGGACTCGTTCATGACCTTGGCGACTCCCTATCTCTTTCTATTCTCCCCTCTGCCCTGACTCACTCTGCAGGGCACAATCTGGATGTTATGATCTCCTCAGACCTCCCCATCTCCATCCCCCTCACCACTCCTCTCTCCTGGAGAGATCACATTCTCCTTTCCCCCCATCTCTCCCTCTCTACCCCTCAGGCCAAGCCAACTCCAGCACTGCCAACTACCTTCTCGGTCATCCGACCACTGAAGCGTGTGTCAGTTGAGGCTTTTGCCACCAATTTCTCTCCTCGTCCTCTGGCTGGCTCACATTCTGACACAGCCCTTTCCATGCTCCACATTTCTATCGTCGATACTCTTGATGTTATGAGGATCCGCTTGAAGCCCAGAGCCAAGTACAACTCCCTGCATGACTCTGACCTTGTCACCCTTAAACGCAAGTGCAGGGTGGCTGCAAGGAAATGGCTAGATTCTTGTGCATCCTCTGACAAACTGGTCTGCCACCTGCTCCAAAGGCAATACTGGCTCTCTGTCCACACCAAGAAGAGAGCCCACATCCATGCCCGCGTCTCTGCAGCATATAGCAACTTAGCCGAACTCTTTAAAATCTTCAAGGAGCTGGCCAATCCTGCTGCAGTCTCTACCTCTCATGTCCCCTCCCAGGCCCTCTGCATGGCCCTGGCTTCTCATTTCATCTCTAAAACCCAGGACAACCTGTCCACCTTCTCGTCCTCTCCTCCTCCTCCCTCTCCTCTCTCCTCTACCTCCTGTTCCCTTGTGGCCACCTCTCCTCTATTCCTTTCCTCATTCTCCCCTGACAAGGTTTCTAGACAAGTCAGATCTATGAAAGCCTCGTCAAACCAGGTTCTTCCCTGTTCTTCCAAAACCATCAAGGACCACATTGGCATCCTCGCTCCTGGCCTGGCTGACTTCTGCAACCACTCCTTCACCACTGGAGCCTTCCCTTCCCCCTGAGGCACTCTCTTCTCAAGAAACCCTCAGCCGAACCACCCCTGCCTGGCTAACTATCGCCCAATCTCCATCACTCCTTTCCCTGGCAAACTCCTGGAAAAGCTGCCCATCTCCCAGCTTAATCTTCACACTGAATTTGTTGGTTGTCTCCATGACCATCAGTCTGGCTTCAGAGCAGCCAGGAGCATGGAAACTGCTGTCCTGAACATCCGTGAAGACCTGTCCTCTAACCTTGGTTCTAATCTCCCCTCTATCCTCATCTTACTCAATCTCTCTTCTGCCTTTGACATGGAAAACCATGCCGTCCTGCTCAATCATCTCTGTGATAACCTGGGTATCACCGATCAGTTCCTGGCCTGACTGACCTTGTTTCTGTCTGATCGACTCCCCCAGGTCCAAGTTGGGTCCTTCCTTTCCTCTATCTCACTCTCTACCTGTGGTGTTCCCCCTGGGTCTAACCTCTCTCCTGGGCTGTTCAACCAATACCTAACACCTCTCGCCCCAAATATTGCTGTTCTCTTCTGCAAATTTCAGTGCTATGCGGATAACACTAAGCTAGTTTTCAGGTTCCCTATGTCACCTCTTCTCTTTCTCTCATCTCTGACTGTCTGGCTGCTATCAAGGAGTGGTGTGCTGCCAACAATCTCTGCCTTAATGTCAGCAAGATGGAGCTTCTCCTCATCGGCACACCAGCACCCTCCTTTTCTGTCACTCTCTGGCCGGCTTCCCTTGGCCTTCTTCCTGCTCCCACCTGTGAGGCTAAGAACCTCAGGGTCATCTTCGACTCCACACTCTCCTTTTCTCCTCACATATCTGACGTCTCTAAGACGTCAAACTGCCAACTGCACCTCCTCAGAGATATTCTTCCTTTCCTCTCTGTCCCCCAGAAGCTCACTGTCTCTACAGCTCTGGTTCTCTCTAGGCTGGACTACTTCAACAGCCTCTTTCTAAATCTGCCTGTTTCTACTCTCCACCCTCTGCAACTCATCCAGAACCGGGCTGCGAGACTTCTCCTTGGCCTCAAGCCCAGGGATCGTATCCCTCCAGCACTGAAATCTTTGCATTGACTCCCAGTGCCTGCAAGGACTTTATTCGTCCCCAACCTTGCAATTCTGTTTAAATCCTGTCTATCCAATTCAATATTTCCATCCTCATCTAAGCACACTATAATAATAATAATAATAATAATAATAATAATAATAAATAATAATAATAATAATAATAATTGGTTATTTATAGCACGCGTAATACCCAGAGGTTTCTGAGCACGGACCCGCTCTTACCTTGTCTGTCTAAAATTCTTGAAAATATTGTTTACTCTCAGTTTTCCACTTTTGTCTCTTGTAACTCCATTCTTCATTGGTTTCAGTCTGGCTTTCGGCCTGGCTATTCCACAGAGAGAGCTTTCTCTCTGTTATGGACTCCCTACACTCTGCACATCACTCTTAACACTCGACTCTTCTCATTCTTCTGGATCATTCTGCAGCCTTCGACACTGTTGATCACACGTTTCTATTGTCTGCCCTCTCTCCTTTTGGTTTTTCTGGCTCAACTATATCTTGGCTCGAGTCATACCTGTCCCAGAGGACATTCTCAGTCTCTTGGGCTGGAGCTTCTTCCAAAACATGTACACTTACCTATGGTGTTCCTCAAGGCTCTGTCTTTGGTCCCTTCCTCTTTTCTCTCTATACCTCCTCACTCGCCGGTGTTATTTCGTCTTTTGGGATAGCCCACCATTTCTACACCGATGACACTCAACTTTTTCTATCCTTCTCGCACTTCACTAATGGCATTCACAATAAGCTCAGCGCCTGTCTCCTTGCTATTAAATCTTGGATGATGAACCACTTCTTGGTACTCAATGCTGCTAAAACTGGGGTTATTTTCTTTCTTTCCACCACCATTCCACCCCCGCAAACCCCATTCATATAATTTCCCCCAACTCAGTTACCTACTTCTTCTACAGCCCATAATCTGGGTCTTTATTTAGGCTCTGATCTCTCCTTTAGTTATCATATTTCTTTATCTGCCCGTTCCTGTCGATTCCACCTGCAAAATATTCAGAAAAACCATCCGTTCATGTCTTTTAGGGCCACTCAACTCCTGGTGTCCTCCGAAATCTTTTCCCAGCTCTACTACTGTTCTTCTACCCTCTTTGGACGTCCTTTATCTCATCTAGCTCTGCTAAAATCTGTGTTAAATGCCTCTATTTGCGTTCTATTTCTCCTTGCTCCTCGTGACTCTATTTCGTCCTCTTTGGTCGATCTGGGATGGCTTTCATTCCATCACCATTTAAAATGTAATTTTCTGTGCCTAGGTTTTAAATCCCTCAGTGGCCTGGCACCCCCATATCTCTCCTCTCTTATCTCATTGTATACGCCTTCTCGTTCACTCCGCTCTTCTTCCCATTCCCTTCTAGTTGTTCCTCGCCATCCCTGTGTTCAGTCTCGTTTTCGCTCTTTTTCTCTTCCTGTACCTTTACACTGGAATGCTCTACCTCTCTGATGTTCTATTCGTCTCTATTCTACTTTCCGGGTCTCTTTCAGCTCTTACCTTCTCTTTACTGGTTAAGAAGGTTAATGTTAATACAGATCTCTGCTGTGTTTTCTATTTTATCTCCATTTTAATGCACTGTTTTGTTCTCATGTACAGCACTTTGGTGTAAAGCGCTGTATAAAAATTAAACAAATCCAAATAAATACAACTTAATACAAACATGCAAAAACAAAAGACAGTTGCCAGCTTCTTTGCATTTTTTGTGTAGAAATGATTTGTAAAGCGTAGTTAAACAACACTCCATACTAGCACATACGTTCTTCTAAATAGAGCTCAGCTTCACTTGGATTTTGGGCCTGCATCCCATGAACTTTAAGCAGTCGCAAATGCGTTATGCAGCAATAGACTTTTGCACTGGAGCAATTTTGCTACAGTGCAAAAGCAGCGCAAATACACATTGTACCACTGCAAGGTTTATGTTATACCAAAAAGGTTTCTTCCGTGTGAAGAAGATCTGCCCTGAGAAATCTGCAAGAAGTCGACCTCAGAGGGACATCTAATCGGTGGCAGGGCTTCAACAGTTTGTGCTATGCAAATATGTTTAATAAAGAGGACAGGCTATCCCCTATAGACAGCGTTCCTTACAACGTCCACAGAGACCTTACAGCTCCAGTGATACTGTAGACATCATCATCACTACTTTGTCCGGCGTCCTCTTCATAGTGGGGTGAGTAAACTGGAAGCTACCGCTTCATCCATCTTCCTCGTCACAGTCATGAACATAAAATGTCTGTGACGAAGAAGATGAAAACACAGGTGGCGATTCTCAGGCTGGGCGCCTTTTCAAAAGGTGTGTGTGGTCCTGCTACAACATCACTCCCAAAATTCCACTGCTCGTTTTCTGAGACTGTCGAAGCTTGTAGCAGTACCCATTTCTGTATAGACCCACCCTTCTTATTTGAATAAAGCCTTGCTGACGAATGGACAATGTGTTAACTAAAGGAGGAACTACTGCAGTAATGTTGCTATTAGGTTACAGGTCTTCCTTCAGTAGTTCAAGCCTGTGCATTCTCGCTTTAGTGTTTATCGTATGCAGTTGTATGACTTTCCTTTCAGTCCTCCCTCGCAATTGATTTGCACTCTCTATTCTCCTTCAGTCCTCCCTCGCAATTCATTTGCACTCTCTATTCTCCTTTCAGTCCTCCCTCGTAATTGATCCGCACTCTCTATTCTCCTTTCAGTCCTCCCTCACAATTTATTCGCACTCTGTATTCTCCTTTCAGTCCTCCCTCGCAAATGATTCTCACTCTCTATTCTCCTTTCAGTTCTCCCTCGCAATTGATCCGCACTCTCTATTCTCCTTTCAGTCCTCCCTCGCAATTGATCCGCACTCTCCAATCTCTTTTCAGTCCTCCCTCGCAATTGATCCGCACTCTCTATTCTCCTTTCAGTCCTCCCTCACAATTGATTCGCACTCTGTATTCTCCTTTCAGTCCTCCCTCGCAATTGATTCGCACTCTCTATTGTCCTTTCAGTCCTCCCTCGCAATTGATCCGCACTCTCTATTCTCCTTTCAGTCCTCCCTCGCAATTGATCTGCACTCTCTAATCTCTTTTCAGTCCTCCCTCGCAATTGATCCGCACTCTCTATTCTCCTTTCAGTCCTCCCTCACAATTGATTCGCACTCTGTATTCTCCTTTCAGTCCTCCCTCGCAATTGATTCTCACTCTCTATTCTCCTTTCAGTTCTCCCTCGCAATTGATTCTCACTCTCTATTCTCCTTTCAGTTCTCCCTCGCAATTGATCCGCACTCTCTATTCTCCTTTCAGTCCTCCCTCGCAATTGATCCGCACTCTCCAATCTCTTTTCAGTCCTCCCTCGCAATTGATCCGCACTCTCTATTCTCCTTTCAGTCCTCCCTCACAATTGATTCGCACTCTGTATTCTCCTTTCAGTCCTCCCTCGCAATTGATTCGCACTCTCTATTGTCCTTTCAGTCCTCCCTCGCAATTGATCCGCACTCTCTATTCTCCTTTCAGTCCTCCCTCGCAATTGATCTGCACTCTCTAATCTCTTTTCAGTCCTCCCTCGCAATTGATCCGCACTCTCTATTCTCCTTTCTGGCCTCCCTCGCAATTGATTCGCACTCTATACTTGTTGCCTCAGTTTGTCCCTGAGCTTTGCAAAAGTTGCATTACCTCCAATAAAGCAAAGCCACGTCAACATTAAGAACGTGAGTACCGGTATGCATATCTGACAGGTTCTGAAAAGAACATAGATAGCAAACATTCGAAAAGTGGGGGTATTACAGAATCTTTGCACGCCCCTGTTAGTGTCATAAGTACTCGGGCACAAATTGCTGCAGCTCAACAAGAAAAAATGTCTTTCAATTAATTTTTGTATCAAAGCAAATGGTTACTAGTGCAAACAATACATTGAAAGATTGTTTTTTTTCACACTGGGTCAATCGTTGCCCTTGTGGTGATTGCACTTGCAGAGGCGCAAAGGTTTTGTAATATCAATGCAGACATGCACTGTCCCTCCCTAGTGTCGAATTCAGAAGCAGCCACACGTTCTAAGGAAAAATACTACCAAGTATTTTGCGTATTACCGAGGGAAGAATTGAACCGCAATTCCTGTCTACCTTTTGTTCAACCCCCCACTGTTCGTGCACAAACCCTGTCACCCATCATTTAACCCAACTTGTCTACTTATCAAACCATGCTGAACCAGATGAGTTTAAGGAGTTTGCGAACTTGGGGAAGAGGGACATGTGGATGTTATATAAACATTGTTTTTTTTTCCTAGCACGGAGGCCAGCCCCCCTCTTCGTGCAGTGTCACGGCCTATGGTGACTTACCGTCTCCCAAGCATGACCAAGCGATTAGGGCGGCCGTGTCTGTATCTCGGCAGTAATGGAAGCTCTCTTTCCATTTGCCATGCCTTGACACCTCAGCGCTCCGATGGCTTGTGCATTTTCAGCTTGATGAATTCATTACACTCCATCCCGCCCCCCCGCCGCTCCCTTCCTATCCCCCCCGCCTCTCCTCCTCCACCAGAGCAGATCGTTCCCAAAAAGCCTTTTTTTCACTTTAAGAGTTTCATTTATTCCATCTTGAGATTGGTCACTAAGTCTCGGGCTGACTCATCTGTTTCAGAATGCTGTTTAATAGGCATTCGGAAACGTGGGCACCACCCTGGAAATAAATGTATCCATTCTCTTCTTTTTTTTTTTTTTTTTTTTTTAGGGACGCGTCATTCCGAATTAAAATGCGAATTTACTGAAATACGGCTTTAAAACAAATTTCCTGTTGATATGCAAGAAATACTCAAATATGCAATATGGATATGGCAACAAAACCTTAACGATTTCACAAGGGGACGGGGAGTCGACCTTATTTGATGGAGAGATAAAAGTATATATTAGGTCGGCTTTTTCATATGGAAGAGAGCTATGCTGACTGATTTGTAATGTGGTTTTAAGGTATCTGTTTATATTTCTTGTTTACTTTTTATCTAGGTATCCCCACTCTTACGATGAATTATGTATTTTCTAGAGGAAATTTCGAAGAAAGAAGACATTTTAATTTTAATTAAAAAAAACTTTAATACGAATTAACAAATATTTGTGTTCAACATAATAATTGGACATTATAATGGTTTTATGCTTTTTTGGCATCTATTTGTGTTTGTCTTTACTATGAAGTCTATTGGGATTTGTATTTTTTAATTGTATTAATTGTATGATGTACATTTGTTACAGTGTATAAGGTTTTGATTAACCAAATTGCACTTCAAACTAATTTCAAAAATAAAACAAGGGGACGTGGGGCTAATATAATGGTATAACATTCCCCCAAGCATTGCATCTTTCATATTTGACTATGCTCATCCAACACTACAAACACGGGTATCTGACAGCAGTTATTGGTGCCCCCGTAGAAATCAATTTCATATTATTATTAGTTTTTGTATAGCACCAATAAAATATTGCTGTTACTCTTTGGGAATGCAGGCGTATGCGTGGGGAGGTCTCCCACCTGTATGTTGACAAGAGCTATTTGTACTTGAGTGCCAATAGACGGGAGCTACTTGGGTGGTCAATGTTCATGAACATGGGAATTTGTGCCCAGATATTTTTGGGTGGTGTATTTACTCCTTGTACTGAAAAGGAAAAACATGTGCATTCACCAATTATTAAGAACTTCCAAAACATCTTATTTTCTGTGATGGCTGGTGAATTTGTATAGTATAGGGGCAAACATGCTGAACATGCGAGAGCCGCAGAGCACAGGAGTATTTTCCAATGCGTTTTCAAGATGCCTTTGCCCACAACATATGCCAGTATATAAAACCTGTTCATGCTGACTGTGCCCATACATGTCCATGCAGGCTGAACCAATATATGCCAGTATTACCATGGGAGGACAACCAGCCAGTAAAAAATACCAAACCACATAAATAAAGTACATCCAGACTACCTATAACAATGTAGGCCAGTGTTCAACATAACCACACCTATGTAAATAGCAGTGTGACAAATTGGCTTCTGCTCCGATGAGTAAAGCCTAAAATGCCAACTCATCACCCACCCAGCTAGAAACCAAGGGCAAAGAAAATCCTAAAGGTAAAACAGGCACAGTTAAGAGATGTACACCCTTCACCTTTTGTGGAAATGTGGGCAGAGGGAAGGCTGCGCGCTCAAGAGGGATGTGAATGTGATTCAGTAGCGATCCAAACAGCAAAGCTTAACAGTTCAAAATTAAGGGAATGTCCAATCAAGGTTCTATAAAAATAGATACAATTTCATGAAATGCATCCTCTGCAAAATAGCTAAGGGGAAAACACCACATAAAACCAACCCCCTGAAGAAAGAACACAGAACAAGCAAGGATAACAAAATGTAGCACTCTGAATAATGATCAGTGTAAGGCAAGTAAAAACCTGAACATTCTTTTAAAAAGGATATGTTCTTGGAGGCAAAAAGAAAATTGGTGAGCAGCAACTTTTTTCAGTTCTTGGGGGTACGGCAGCCCCAAACCATACTTTCTGGTGCTGTGCGAGCGATTTGAAGATCAGGAGAGTGCAAAAGGCAGCACTGGAGGGTCCTGGTGGGTCAAATGAGTTGAAAGGGTCTTAAAAAAACTCTCTCTAAGCAGTTCAATGGCCACAACACTAGGATACCAGCTGCATTGGCTCTCAGGGTGCTTGAGTAACAATCTATGGGTTCAGGGGAATCATGGGTCTTTTTCGCATGCTCCCAGGCCAGCACACGACTGCAGGGTTCCTTCAACATGGTGAGGTCTTGTCTGTGGCTCGTAAAGCTGTGGCTCGTAGAGAGGAAGGTGCTTGTTCCAGCAGATGTTCACCCCCATTGGTCCTTGGGGATAGTTAGGGGACAGAGCTTCCTTCTGCCTTGGACACTCAGTCATCATCTCACTGGTGGAAGACTTTGGAAAGATCAGCTCTCCCAACAGAGGTCCAATGAAATCATCTTGAAAGGTTGGAGTCCAAAAGATGTCACGGTCCATACCCCCAAGCATCAGGTACAGACCAACCTGCTCAAGGCGTTGGGTCCCACGGGGGCCTTAAAGGCCCCAAAGGATCTTGCAGGGGCTTCCTGGACTCGGTCCTGGCGCCGTTGGCACCAGGCTCATTCTGCCATCGCCAACATGGCACGTTTCAAGCCCAATGAAGCACGTGTAAACCAATCTGAATCAGGTTGAAGGGATTACTTGCCAAGGGACTATTTGCTTGGGTGTGGTTGCCGGAACTACTTTACCTGGGGAGTACTTTCAGAAGACTATATAAGCCACACCCTTGGTACAGAACACGCTTTGCGTTATTCTGCACTCCTGCAGCGTAACGCTCACCGTGTCTGCAGGTCCAGGCCAGCCATCAGCCACGCCCGTCCAGTTGTCTCGAGCTACCTGCAAGGAAGAGTGAGAAAAGAGAGCAGAACAAGATACTTACCTGACTCTTCATCACAGCCGTTCAGGAGTCTCCACTTCTTCAGAGGTGAAAAGGAAAGGACACCTGATTAGCCGTGCAGACCACGCGAGCTTCATTGCATATCAGCGCAATGCTAATACTTACCAGCGATTCACCGGATCACCATCAGACGATCGCTGCTCCATCATCCGATCGCCGCTCCGGAGCTGCCGCATCTGTAGAACACAAAAGAAGACATCACAGGTGCAGTGGGGAAGGCTTCATTTAGACTTATAATCTTGCGCAAGGCCGCTCTCACCTGAAGGCAGCAAACCCTCACGGACTCACCATACTTCATCACGCAACCTTAGTCCAGGAGGTTCCGCCCCTGCAGAATATAAAAGCAGCAGGTTAGTTGTGCAGAAAACTATACCGTGTGGAAAGACTTTCGCATAGCACTGGTGCAAATCGTACCTTGGGAAGCCAGCCATCTCGCTCCATCTTAAGCATGAAGAAGAAACCTGTAAAGAAGGGTACAGGAGTGAACTTTTACAACTTAAACTCTTAAGCTATCCATACCATTGGAATAAGACTTACCATTGAGTCACAGTTTTCTGGAATTTAATAGGATCAGTGAAGTAACTAGATCCTTGAACTACTACGCACCCCTGCAAACAGTGGCAGAACGGAGAGCCCGCTATTCATAACACAAAGGTGAGATATAGCAGTGGGGGTGCAAGAGGTTGTCATGGGAGGTCGGAGTTGCCCTCATCCATATGGTTGGGTAACATGTGATTTAACATTCTATACAAGCCTGCTTTTGTGATGAAGTCAGAGGGGAGCACAAGACACCACACATCACCGGATCATCCAGCTCCGTTCGGCGCCCCTGTGGAGATCAGGTGAGCGTAATAGAACGTGAAGCCTCACACAAACCTCTACCTTGGTGCCATGGAAACCTCGGAGACCAACCAATTAGCCCAGCTTTTGGGAGAACTGAGAGCAGCGGTGCATTCGGCTCGACAAGAGACTAACGCTTTACGAAGAGAACTGATGTGGCAAAAGAGCGCACCAATGATTTAGCCCGGCAACTACTCCAAGCTCAGGCTGGCCACACGCCGTTGCCAACAATGGGGGCATCAGTCCCAATCCAGTCCAGTAATCCTGTGGAAGTGGTCCTTCCGGGAGCCATACCTTTGGCTCTACCAGAACGCTTTGCTGGCGATCCTAAGCGGTTTGTGGTTTTTATGAACCAGTGCCGTCTACACTTCCTATGCAGACCGGGGACCTTTCTGAATGATCAAGCAAAGGTGGCCTTTGTTCTTTCATACCTCAGTTGGAGTGCAGCGGATTCGTCCATACCACTAGTGAATCAAGACGACCCCCCTTCTTCGAGACTTTCAGGGGTTTCAGCAGAATATGGAGAAGTTGTTTGCCCGGCACTCCCAAGGCCAATCTTTGGATAACAAACTGCTGTCTCTTCATCAAGGGATCCAGGACCTGTTAACTTATATTGCGACCTTTAACAGACTAGTGGTGGAAACCAGTTGGCCGGAGGAAAAAAGGATCACGTTATTTCATCACGGGTTGAGAGGTGAACTAAAAGATGTCTTGGCTCAAGTGGTCAACCCACCTCAAGATTGTGCGGAATACATTGACTTAGTGGTATAACTAGATCATAGACTGCAGAACCGGAAAGCTGACCGAGCTAGATTTGACAGTCGAGTGTTTGTGCGTCCGAAAGATAACACCGCCAAGACTATAGACACATCTGAACCCATGCAAATTGGAGGTGTGCGAGGACCACTAAGTCCGAAAGGGATAAGAGAAGACAACAACAATTGTGCCTATATTGAGGCACGGCCGGCCATTTCCTATGAGACTGTCCAGTGAAACAACCCAAGAAGGCAGTCGGGGTTGTCGATAAGGTTAGCACCGAACCTGAGTCGGAAAACTACTCTGCTCGGCAAGCGTAGAGGTCCGCTTGTCGAGCGAGAAGAAGGGTACCCAGACCTCACATCTAGCCTTGCCAATCATCCTCATCAGTCACCAGCACCCATCTCGTATGCACGCGGTCAGAGCTTACATCGACAGGGGAGCTATAGATAACTATATGGATCAAGAATTGGCTTCAAGGATGAGTCTACCTCTTTTCCCAAAGGCAACAACTGATTTGGTCACCACCGTCGACGGAACAGAGATCTCTTCTGGTCCTGTAATGCACTCGACGAGGGAGATGACGCTGTTGTGCCAAGACGAACATCGAGAAACCATTGTGTTTGACTTAATCAAGGCCCCCAATTTCAAGTGATTCTGGGTATGCCGTGATTAGAAACACATAATCCTTGAATAGACTGGTGGGAGAAGAGGTTGACCTTCGCAAATTGTGCTTACACCTGCTATCCAGAAGAGTCCAAGGCAATTGCAACAGTCACAAGTCCAGCAAGTCAGCTACCCCAGCAATACCTGGACTTTCAGGATGTTTTTCAGAAGGACCAAGTCAACACCTTACCACCTCATAGACCGTATGATTGCCGGATTGACCTAATACCCGGAGCTCAGATCCCATGCAGTAGAATCTACGCACTCACGGAACCTGAAAATCTTCATCTAAAACAATATTTGGACCAGTAACTGGCTAATGGCTTCATTCGTCCATCCAAATCTCCGGCGGCCTCGCCCTTATTCTTCGTCCCCAAAAAGGAAGGAGATCTAAGGACTTGTATCGACTACCGCGCATTAAACCAGGTGACAATAAAATAAAGGGTACCCCTGCCCCTAATCCCGGAACTGCTGGACCAAGTAAAAGAAGCTCAAATTTACACTAAGTTGGATCTTAGAGGGGCGTACAATCTCGTAAGAGTTAAAAAGGGGGATGAATGGAAGACCGCCTTCCGCACTAAGTATGGGCTCTTCGAATATCAAGTGATGCCCTTTGGGCTTTGTAACGCCCCAGCAGCCTTTCAATATTTTATGAACGATGTCCTTCGAGAGCTAATCGATGTTTGTGTCGACGTATATATTGACGATATCCTGGTGTACTCAGCTTCAAGCAGGATCATGTGAAACACGTCTGCGCCATACTTGAAAAGCTCTGACAAAATAAGCTGTATGCTAAATTGGAAAATGTTTCTTCCACGTTACAGAGGTCGAGTTTCTTGGTTTCGTTCTAACTCCATGTGGTGTTCGTATGGACTCAAGGAAGGTGGACGCTATCCTCAAATGGCCCCCTCCAACTTCAATCAAAGGAGTTCAGAGCATGCTTGGAATTGCAAACTTCTATCGCAGATTCATCCCAGGCTTTTTGCAATTGGTGCATCCCATCACATCCTTATTATGAAAGAACAAACGCTTTTAGTGGTTGGACGAAGGGGAAAAGGCCTTCCTGGACTTAAAAAGAAAATTCACGTCAGCTCCAGTCCTAAAACACCCTCGCCCGGATCTACCATACGTAGTAGAAACTGATGCTTCCAGTTTGGCGATGGGAGCGGTTCTTTCTCAGAAAGACCCGGAGACAGGTCAACTTCACCCAGTGGCCTTTTGGTCGCGAAAATTCACAGCACCAGAACTGAACTATGCTGTAACCAACAATGAGCTTCTGGCCACAAGGCAGCATTCAAAGCTTGGCGGCATTATGTCCTAGGGGCCAGACACACCATTACTGTGATTACTGATCACCGAAATTTACAATACCTAAAGTGGGCCAAGGCTCAGTGTTCTTGTCAGCTCCGATGGGCACTATTTTTTGCAGAATACGATTTAGTGATTACTTACCGACCTGGTTGCCGAAAGGCAAGGCTGATGCGCTGTCCCGCATAGGTATGGAAGAAGCAAATTCAAATCCGGATACGGTACCCATCATCTCAGGGGGGAGAATTCTTGGAATCACTACCACACTGACCATGGACGACATCCACAAGGAAATTCCACATCTCCTCGATTCCAAGGCCTTACAAGACTGGTCGACCAAAAGCAAACATCATTCAGTTAATAATCATTTACCTTATTTCCAAGGACGTCTCTACTTACCTAGTAAGGAACTTCAAAAACAGGTCATCTCAAATTATCATGAGTCATTGGTGGAAGGCCACCCTGGAATTGCAAAAACCGAAGCCAAGATCAAGAGACATTTTTGGTGGCTGACATGGCGTAAGGATATCAAACAATTTGTGCTTTCATGTGGCATTTGTGCTCAGAACAAGGCCCAGAAAAACAAACCACCTGGTCTACTGCAGCCTCTAGATCTTCCACCTACACCCTGGCATACGTTGTCTCTTGGCTTCATCACAGATCTACCTCCCTGTAATAGTTTCAACACTATATTGGTGGTGGTGGACCTGTTTTCTAAAATGGCCCATTTCATTCCGTTAAAAGGTTTGCCCTCCGCTTCAATTTTGGCGAAAGAATTCCTAGAACAAATTGTCCGGATACATGGATTCCCCTCTGTCTTAGACTCAGATCGGGGCAGTCAGTTTATCTCACAGTTTTGGAGAAAATGTTGTCAGTTGGCCCAGATTGACATAAGACTTTCGACCAGCCACCATCCCCAAACGGACGGTCAAACCGAAAGAACCAACCAAACTCTGCAACAATATCTAAGGTGCATGTTGAATCAAACTGAAAGTAATTGGAAAGACATTTTATGGATAACGGAGTATGCCTACAATAACTCTTTGCATTCCAGCATGGGGCAAACTCCATTCTATACATTATATGGAATGCATCCACGAACCTCAGAACTCGACCCACCTCAACATTTGGAAATGCCTGCCGTAAGCAGTCTGCACACAACCATTACCCAAGCCTTCAAAAGAGCAACAGATCATTTGAAGCAAGCTAAAGAGAGATTCAAGAAATTTGCAGATTAACATAGGAGTGAAGCTCCGAAATACCAGATTGGAGATGAGGTTTGGTTAGCCTCAAGACATATACCACTAAAAGGAACTCACACGTTTAATCCCAGGTATTTGACCATACACCATCAAGGCCATCATCAACCCTGTGGCAGTAAAACTGGAGCTACCTTCAAACATGGGAGTCCATCCCGTATTCCACGTTTCCCTGCTGAAGCCAGTACAACCAGGAACTCGGATAACGAAACCACCAAGACCCATTTTGGTAGATGGGGAACCAGAATTCGAGGTCAAAGACATTATAGACTCAAAGTGGGTCAAATCAAAACTTTTCTATCTAGTTGACTGGAAAGGCTATGGTCCTCAAGAAAGGTCATGGGAACCAAGTGACTTTGTTCATGCACCACGCCTAGTGAACCGTTTCCAAAGAAACTACTCGACCAAACCCAGACCAGTGGGACAAACCACCTTGGGAGGGGCCTTGGGGTGGAGTGATGTCACGGTCCATACCCCCAAGCATTAGGTACAGACCAACCTGCCCAAGGCGTTGGGTCCCATGGGTGCCTTAAAAGCCCCAAAGGATCTCGCAGGGGCTTCCTGGGCTCGGTCCTGGCACTGTTGGTGCCAGGCTCATACTGCCATCGCCAACATGGCACGTTTCAAAACCAATGAAGCACATGTAAACCAATCTGAAGCAGTTTGAAGGGATTACTTGCCGAGGGACTATTTGCTTGGGTGTGGTTGCCAGAACTACTTTACCTGGGGACTACTTTCAGAAGACTATATAAGCCACACCGAACACGCTTTGCATTATTCTGCACTCCTGCAGCGTAACGCTCACCGTGTCTGCAGCTCCAGGCCAGCCATTAGCCACGCCCATCCAGTTGTCTCAAGCTACCTGCAAGGAAGAGTGAGAAAAGAGAGCAGAACAAGATACTTACCCGACTCTTCATCACGGCCGTTCAGGAGTCTCCACTTCTTCAGAGCTGAAAAGGAAAGGACACCTGATTAGCCGTGCAGAACACGCAATCTTCATCGCAGATCAGCGCAACGCTAATACTTACCAGCGATTCACCGGAGCACCATCACAGGATCGCCACTCCATCATCCGATCGTCGCTCCGGAGCTGCCACATCTGTAGAACACAAAAGAAGACATCAGGTTAGAGGTGCAGTGGGGAATGCCTAATTTAGATTTATAATCTTGCACAAGGCCGCTCTCACCTGAAGGCAGCAAATCCTCACGGACTCACCATACTTCATCACGCAACCTTAGTCCAGGAGGTTCCGCCCCTGCAGAATATAAAAGCAGCAGGTTAGTTGTGCAGAAAACTATACCGTGTGGAAAGACTTTCACATAGCACTGGCGCAAATCTTACCTTGGGAAGCCAGCCATCTTGCTCCATTTTAAGCACGAAGAAGAAACCTGTAAAGAAGGGTACAGGAGTGAACTTTTACAACTTGAACTCTTAAGCTATCCATACCATTGGAATAACACTTACCATTGAGTCACAGTTGTCTGGAACTTAATAGGATCAGTGAAGTAACTAGATCCTTGAACTGCTACGCACCCCTGCAAACAGTGGCAGGAAAGAGAGCCCGCTATTCATAACACAAAGGTGAGATATAGCAGTGGGGGTGCAAGAGGACGTCACAGGAGGCGGGAGTTGCCCTCATCCATATGGTTGGGTAACATGTGATTTAACATTCTAGACAAGCCTGCTTTCGTGACGAAGTCAGAGGGGAGCACAAGACACCACTCATCACCAGCTTGTCCAGCTCCGTTCGGCGCCCCTGTGGAGATCAGGTGAGCGTAACAAAAGATGATTCCAAGATGATTCAAAGATGCTGTGTGAGACTCCTTTTTTAAAGGTAAAAGCCCACAGGTGATTGGACTAAAGCTAGACTGCCTTAGTGGTCCAATTCCGGCTCTCATAATAAGTGAACTTTGTCCTTCAGAAATCACACCAAAGTGGTTTGTGCTTGAACGAGTGGAATGGACAGGAATGAGGGAGTGAAGCAGAGAGAAACAATATGGTGGAAGTCTTGTTGCACTGAACAGAGCCCTCCTGCCTTCTGTAACCCCACCCTTTCCCTTCCCATTAGGTACAAAGACCTCTAGAAATGCATCACCCCGGTATGAGGCTACTCTATTTGAATGGATGTGTTCATTTGATGCTACGGCCCAGGAAAGCTGCCTGTTGTGCAACTGTCTCTGTTTGGAGGGTGCTACGTACCCTAATAAAGAGATCAAAGAAGAAATGGCCATTCAGCTCTTGTCCTGTCATTTGACAGGCTCAACTCATCTGGCCATAATACACATCGTCTTCTACAGCTTAGCTGACTCACAAGAGCCAACACATGTGTGATATCAAACTGGATGTGGCTGTACAAATTATGAGAATGTCATCCACCATACCGTAGCATACTGTAAATCAGTTATGGCTTATATTTAAATATGAATCTGTCACCTGTAGGTAAACTCATAATCATAGGGTTTTGGAACAGAGGTGCATATCTTAAATGCAGTCCGTGTGCTGCAGAGACTTGGCTGTCACTGCAGCTGTAAAATGGGCACCTGTGACCTCTGAACCTATTCTGTGACACTGGTAGGGCAGACACTGACAATCCGGATAGTGATGCAGAAGTACACAGGTACACACTATGTGTTCAGCATAGAGCTTATGAAAGGGGATTCTGATCAGCAGATTCCATTTTAGAGATTGAACAACCTGTTTCATTGTTTTACTTTAATAAAAGTAAAAAAATCTGTTTCTCCTGTGCCCTCGCCAAATGGCATTTGGTCACAACCAAGATGCACTTTGCCTTACCATATATTTACTATGCATCAAGGGTAGAGAAGAGTACCCTGCTTCCAGCGTCTAGGTGGGGGCTGATGGAGCATGACAGGGCTCACCTCTAAATGTTGTGGCTCCAATTCCCCTTCAATCACACACACAGGCACGCTCACATAAAAAAAAGAAAACACCTGTGTATTTATACATCAATCAAACAACTTCTTTCATGAACGCATACATAAAAATAAATACACCAACATATAGAAGACACGAAACATACTTAAATCATATACAAACTCAACCAGACAATATATAAAAAAAACAGAACAGTGTACAGGTGCATTGCCTATACCTGCAGAAATCATAGATTACTGTGCATACACAATGAGCCACAACAGATCATGTCTGGCTTGTACATACAGCTCTCCCAGAAATATTGAGGGCACCACCTTAATAATCAAAATTTAAAAAGACTATGAGGACAGATT
Source organism: Ambystoma mexicanum (assembly GCF_040938575.1). Lineage (NCBI taxonomy): Eukaryota > Metazoa > Chordata > Amphibia > Caudata > Ambystomatidae > Ambystoma > Ambystoma mexicanum. The sequence continues at coordinate 1,013,862,637 of NC_090928.1, forward strand.
GTGGGCACAGGCATCACCAACATGTGTTTTACAGTGCAATGCTGACAACCACGAAAATGGCAGCCTGTGTGCTATACACAAATGAATAACATAAAATAAAAAGGCAAATCAAAGAATGTCACTGTTTCACCTGTGGGGCAGTATCCTGTATGTCCCATGCAACTTTGGTGACTGGCAGCAGTAGGAGAGAAAATTAATGTTGGCTCTGCAAAGGGCAGTCCTCTATACCAGGAGTGATTACATTATTTGCTCAGGATCAAACACCTTGTTAAATCAGTGATGCTGAGACTTTTATCAACTTTACAGTTTAGGAAAATGAACACATACTTTCCAGGCTTCACTTGGCACAAATAATAAAGGTTTGCTTTGAAGCCTGTTAAGGATTTCTATCAGGCACACACCCAGGCCTCGCCTAGTATGTAGTGCACAATGAAATACGTATTTTATTTGTGTCTATAGGTTCAATATTCTGAATGATCTACCACTCATATCACACCCGTCTCAAAATACCCACCAGGTCACACTGAACCCAGAATCAGGCTAGTTTGTAAAGGTAAATATTTATTTATTTTATTTAATATTCAAATCACACACCATGGCCCATGCCTGTAAATTACTGACTCCGCCATGGAGAAAGGGGGAATTACCACCCCATTACACGGTTGGCGGGGTGGTAATTCCCCCTTCCTCCATGGCCCTTCCCCATTCCCCATAGGGCTCAATGGGAATGGGGAAGGCGCTAGGTACGGTGCCGCAAATTGCGGCACCGTAATTAGCACCAACGTCCCTTTGCGGGTCCCTACTTTAATGGCTGGTCTACACCAGCTGTTAAGGTCGGGTCCCGCAAAGGGACCTCGTAATTAGGCGCTAATGGGTTAACGGCGCTGCAGCCTTTTACGGCGCCGTTAACCCATTAGCGCCTGGGCCGTAATGAGGCCCAATACAATTCAGAATATAAGTCAAGCAATTGAATTCACTTATAATGAAGCAGAATAGAAAACACAGGAAAGGAACAGTTTTGGTTTGTGAACAGATAGTGTTTAGGTTAATATTCCCCCTGCAAAGTTTTTTAGATACGAATGAGCAATCCTACACAGATGTAAGTAATCAGCAGGTATTCAGGAATGAAAGGCAATGGGGGTCAACATGACCTTGGCGGTAAGGGGTTAACGTGCCGGTGAAGGTGCCGGAGCCGTCAACCATTTACCGCCCTATTACGAGGTCTCCTCGTGGGACCTGGTAAGGACGCCCTGAAAAACCAGGCGGCCTTAGCGGGTTCCGCGAGGAGACCACCATGCTAATAACGGGCCCGTTTGTAACGGGCCCATTGTAAGCACCCTCCCCATTCCCATTGAGCCCTACGGGGGCTCGAATGGGAATGGGGATGTTCAGGGTCTGGGTTCCCTGAATGGGGAATTACCGGGCCCTCCAAGGTCAGAATGGCCCGGTAATTCCTCATTCAAGGAACCCGGACCCGGTAGCTGGTAAGGGGGAAGCCACCTCCTACCTTGTAAAGACCCCCAATGTCTAGAGTTTAAAGGCAATCTTCCCTCCCCAAACAAGAGAGAAAACCATTTTTGAAAAATTACACTTTTAAACTGACAGGTGAAATGGCTTGGTGAAACAATGCAAACGGGTGCAAAAATGCTTAAATGGATAGAAATTCTGAAGAAAGCAACACTAAACAGGTCCTAACACACATGAGCTATAATATAAACAACAATCCAGACTTTAGACCAGGATGGGATTGAAGAAACCTTTGGATGGGAAAAAATATGTGGGAACATTTTTGCTAAAATGTCAATGGGCCCCATTAGGACCCAGGCGGTAAGGGGTTTACGGCGGCGTAAACAGCGCCGACCCTTACCGCCTGATTCCGAGGTCCCTTAGTGCCATGGAGGTTTAAACACCTGCTTTTAGCAGGTGTTAAAATCCATGGCGCTAAGGGACCTTGTTGTTAATTACGCCACCGTAATTTACGGTGGCGTAATTAACGCCTTCCCCACTCCCATTATGCCCTTTGGGGCAAAAATGGGAATGGGGAAGGGTAAATGGGTTAATGGGGACTTACCGCCCCACTCACCTCGGAATGGGGCGGTAGGTCCGCCAACCACCATGGCGTAAACGTAGTTTACGCCATGGTGGTAAAGGTACGACCCAGGCGGTAACTTACCGCCTGGGTCGTAATGAGGCCCAATGTGTGGTAAACTTTTACTATGCAATTTTCGATAACCATGTGTCAAATACACTGTTCTGCGATGCGGTTATTAGTTGTGGGTGTAGCTAAGGGTCTTAAGTATCAGCGAGAGTTGAAAATGCGTTTCTATCTATAAAATTGAAGATGTTATAGAGGTTTTAGAAAGAGGCGTTTTTGCAAAATAGGCGCGAAATGAAGCAGAAGTTTGGTTTTAAAAATGACAGATAGGTTTTATTACACTATACTAATGACTATAAAAAAGAGGCGGCCACACATGAATCTTCACAGCTATGTGGCCAGCGCAACCATTCATGTGGTGGATACTCAATTTCTTTTTGAGATGTACTTTAGTTACTAAAAAATCACTAAGGAGTCATGGTTTTGTAACACAAATGAGAAAAATCAGTGCAAGAAGGATTCTACCAATAGTAGGGTTCTGTATTTAAAGATGGGATGGGTAGAAATAGGGATGATACAATGCAGATATAGTATGGGTCACTGTTCTTCCTAGTTATACTTACAGTCCTTTGTAATTAAATTGGACCGTCCGCTGTGGTCATTGGATTGGGTCAGGTCTACCGGCAGCAGGCACCTCTGGAGGGATTGGGACAGTGGCGTGGTTCTGGTCAATTTTGGACTGCACCTCAGACTGGATTTGGATGGGCCCTTCTGGTCACTGGACATGGCAGATTACAGGATGCAAGTTTAAGCGGGCAAGACTTAATAGTAGCAAGCCAAGCTGAATCAGAATGATATCCCCTCAAGTTTGGGAGGTTTGAAATTGGGTCTAGCCAGCAAGAGTTCAATAATGCTAAAGTCTGGATTCTGCAAAGAAATCTGGATCTTCAAAGAATTCTGGAGTCAGCTATAAAATGAAGAGTTCTGGAACAAAGTGCTGCGCGGGAATCTGGATGGGTTCTGGAAGCAGTGTGTCCTATGTGTTGTGAAGTTCCCATATTTATACCATCAAATGCCATCCCCAAGTTTATGGTGTGGGCAGAATTTCAAAACACACCCCCATGGCTGTGAGTGGCTGCAGGCACGTGCTTGGTTTTGGTTAGCAGTCAGAACAGAGCTGTCATCTTTAACAGTAGGAACACAGCTATCGGCAAGTAGAGATGACTCTCAGACATTAACTGCAAGAGACCCAAAAAATGCCTTTGAGCTTTCTGTTGAGGGAGAGGCTTATGTTCCTGTTGAGTCGGAGCATTTATTTTACTCTTTAGAAAAATATCCTGATATTGTCCTAGCCTGTTGATTCAGGAAGACACAAAGTACAGTTTTACATTGTGTAAACCTAGAAAAAACTTCTTAACATGAACAAGAAAAGACACTCCAAAATAAACTTTGGGTAAGACCCCCAACATAGGAATTTGAAATCCTCATCCCTTTTTCCCTGATATCTATGTGGGAAGAGAATAATTGGACAATGTAAGTGTTTCTTGATCAGTCTGTAGAGATCATGTTGAGCTTCACCAAGATACAACATGAAACATAAATAAATTACGTTTATTCACCGTCTCTGCTAATTGTAATCTGTTCAAACATACACAAGAGAAAAGGATGTCTCCTTCCTGTCTTCGGTAACTCAAAGTACATAAAAGTCTTACACTCCTGGGCATGTCCATCTGAACAAAATGGCTCCTCTTACAATGTTCGCAAGGATTTTGGGGTACGCCCCTTGTATTCACTTTCTCCTAGTCTCTTTTTTTCTTTTTTCCGAACAAGGCTCTCCTCGTCATCTCTCTTGATGTTTTGGGGAGATGATCACCTCCGATCAGAGAAAGGCCTTCCTATTGCAGACCCCCCTACACACTGTCCCCCACCCCCTTTGTGTTCCCCGCCCCCCCCTCCTTGAGCCTCAGTACATCAGCCTGGTAAGTGTCCTCCCCACACTGCAGCTAACTATGTCGCCATCTATCTCTCCTATGTTCTCTAAACTTCTCTATTTCCTATCCCTCTCTGATCACTACATCTGCCTGAAGGAAGCTTAAAGTGGGCATACTGGGCTTCAGCCCAGGCCTTCCTATTGTTGACACCTATGGCATGTCTTCCAGCAGAGAGACTCTCACAGACATCCGCTTTGTCTTTTCCTCACCCGACTTGTGGAATATCCACATGGCCGCCTTTCGATCTCCTATCGCCTCTTCTCCCATTAAAGGTGGCACCCGCTGGGAGGTCCTCCTTGACTTCTTCACCATTTACAGGGTCATCATTAATGTCTATCTGAATGGAACCATCATGGTCCTCACCCAACCTTCTTCTCTTTGATGGGCTCCTACCTCGCCTCTCAAACCTTACCTCTCCCCCTGCACAGGCTCTCTTGCCCACTGGGCTGTCCTCCTGCTCCACACAGGCTCCCTTACCTACTGTGCCTTCCTCCTCCTCGGCACAGGCTCCCTTGCCTGCTGTGCCTTCATCCTCATAGGCTCCCTTGCCTACTGTGCCTTCTTCCTCCGCCTCACAGGCTTCCTTGCCTTTTGTGCCTTCCTCCTCCTCTGCACAGGCTACTTTGCCTGTTGTGCCTTCTTCTTTGCGCAGGCTCCCTTACCTGTTGCGCCTTCCTCCTCTGCACAGGCTCTCTTTCCTACTGTGCTCTCCTCCTCTGCACCAGCTCCCTTGCCTTTCCTCACTGTCCCAGCTCCCTTGTTGGCCTTGATTCCTCCACCGCCCTCTACTATCTCTCTGGCTCTTAGCCACTCACAGGGGGGACCAATGTCCCTTGCGCCCCCTGCAGAAGACCTTCAGATTTGGCAAGCTGCTTCATAATGTCACGCTTAGCTCTCGTTCTGCTGCCAAACACTTGTCTGACATCTGCAACCTCCTTGAACTCATGGATCTTGATGTGCTTGCCATCACAGAGACATGATTGGAGGACAGTTCTGTCACAAGTTTTGACACACTCCTCCCTGAAGGGTACAAGATCCTCTCTGTATCCAGGCCCAAGGGGACAGGAGTGGGAGTGGCCCTTATTTTCTTCCAGAATGGATACCTGTGCCCATCATCCCTACTCAGGCTTACTCCCCCTTTGAGTGCCCCTATATGCAGGCTCTCACTCTCTCCTAAATATTCTCTCCTATGGCCACCTTCTATCTTCCACCAGGACCGTCCACTCTCCTCTTCTCGAAATTGCCTTACCTGGCCTTCTCTCTACTTTCCTCCTCCTCTCAACTCCTCCTGCTGGGTGATCTCAACATCCAACTGGACTCTCTGACTCCTCAGGACTTTTCTGCAACCTATACAATCCTCTCTCCCTCTCTATCTCTCCCTCTGGCTCCACGCACACAGTGGGCCACACTTTGGATGTTTTGATATCTACTGACATCCCTCTCTCTATCCCTCTCACTACCTCTCTCTCTTGGATGGGCCACTCTCTTCTCTCATTACACTTGAAGCTCTCCTATCCTCCTGCATTGGCCCACGCGGCGCAGCCACTCAGTCTCAAAGTCACCAGACCCATGAAAAGAGTGACTGCGGCTGCCTTTGCTTCCACCTACTCTCCACCTCCTACTCCTGCAGCTGACTCCCACCCTGATAGAGCCCTCACTAACTTCAATCTTTCTATCTCTAACACCCGGGATACTCTTACCCCTGTCATGAGGGTCTGACTGAAGCCTTCCAAAAAGTGCAACCCTTGGTACGACTCCGATCTGGCTGCCCTTAAATGCAAGTGTAGGGCAGCTGAGCAAAAATGGAATTCGTCGGGCGGACCCTCTGACAAACTGGCCTGCTGCCTCCTTCAAAAGCAATATCAACTCGGCATCCACACCAAGAAAAGAGTTTTTATTCAAGCCTGCATCTCCATGTCATTAAACAATACGGCCAAACTTTTCAAAGTATGTTAGGAACTGACCAAGCCTGCAGCAGCCACACCCACCCAGGACCTTTGTTCATCCCTGGTTGCACACTTTTTGCAAAAACCCAAGACATCCTTTCCTCTCTCTCCTCCACACCACCTCATTCACCAACACTTCTGGAGCCTCCCTTGGCCCCTCCACCACTTCTCCTCTCTTCTCTCACTCTTGTCACACCTGATGAGGAAGCCAGACAAGTACGGTCTATGAAGGCTTTATCCAAAGAGGTGGACCCCAGCCCCAACAAAACCATTAGGGACAACATTGACTCTCTCGCTCCAGCCTTGGCTGATCTCTGCAATCTCTCTTTTGCTACTGGAGTTTTCCCAATTTCTCTTAAGCACTCCCTTGTGCACCCTCTAATTAAGAAACCCTCTGCTGACCCAGCCATCCTGGCAGACTACTACCCGATCTCTATCACCCATTTCCTGGGTGAACTCCTGGAGAAGCTTGCTATATCACAGCTCACCATCCACACTGAAACTGCTGGTTGCTTCCACAACCATCAGTCTGGTTTAAGAGCATCCAGCAGCACATAAACAGCTCTTCTGAACACCTGTGAAGACCTGCTCTCAAATCATGACAATAACACTCCCTCTGTCCTCATTCTTCTTGAACTCTCCTCTGCCTTTGACACGGTAAACCACAACATCCTGATCGCACATGTGCATGACACCCTGGGACTCACAGGTCAGGCTCTGGTGTGGTTAACCTCCTTCCTTTCCGACCGCCCATCCCAGGTGGAACTTGGGTCCTTACTCTCTAGTATCACTCTTTCAACCTGTGGCGTTCCCCAGGGTTCTTACCTATCCACCTGGTTCTTCAATGTCTACATAGCTGCCCTTGCATGTGTGATTACCACCTTCATCTCTAACTTGCAGTGTTGTGCAGATGACACACAGCTCTCCTCCACGCTACCCTCAGCCATCTCCTCTACCTCGCTCATATCTGACCATCTGTCCGCAATTCACTCATGATGTGCTCAACGCCAGTAAGTCTGGGATCATTCCCATTGGGACTCCTGCTCCCGCTTTGTCACTCTCACTCTGGCTGGCCTCCCTTGGCCCTGCTCCCACACCCACCTGCAAGGCAAAAAACCTTGGGTTAATCGTCGACTCCACTCTCTTCTTCTCTACTCACATTTTGAAAATCTCTAAAAAGTCCAACTATCAGCTACACCTACTTAGCGGTACTCTTTCTTTTCTCACCTTTCCCCAGCAGCTCACTGTCTCCAGAGCCCTGGTTCTCTCAAGGCTGGACTACTACACAGCCACTTTCTCAACCTCCCGGCCTCTGCTCTACGCCCTCTGCAACTCATCCAGAACAGTACAGCAAGACTTATCCTTCACCTCCGGCCCAGGGACCGCATCTCTCCGGCGCTGAAACCCCTCCATTGGCCTCTTGTGGCTGCATGGATCAAGTTCAAGACCCTCTGCATTATCCACAAGGCTTTGTGGGCCTTGGACCTACCTATCTGCAACGTTGCCTACCTAAATACTGCCCTTCCCGAGTCCTCCATTCATCTACCTCCAACCTTCTGCGAGTGAGCCAGTTCTACAAGCAGAGATTTGGAAGGAGATATTTATCTTCTGCAGGGGCCTCCCTGTGGAATAGCCTCCCTGCAGTACTCAATCTTGAGCCTGATCTCCTTAATTTCCGGAAACTCTTTAAGACATTCCTCTTCTCTTCCTTCTCTCTCTTCCTCTACCCTGCTAAACTTTCTCTACGATCTATCCCTTTCTCCCTCCTTTTCCGTCCAGCTTGTTGACTGGACGTCTGGTATATCTCAGAGTCTCAAAAGGTCCCTGGCACCATCGCCAGTCCCCTCGCACTTGCCTCTGGGCCTTGCACTTGCCTCATTGTTACTGCACTTGATCAATGACCCTTGAGAGTGGCATCTATGAGCACTTACCCCAGGCTTCTGACTAACTGAGCGCACTTGGTCCCCTACCCACCACCCCACACCCCCTACAATTGACCCCCCCTCCTGCACTTGTCTGTGCACTTGCATGATCTAAATGCACCATGCCATGAAGATCGTCTATCTGTTTTCCCTTGTCTCCCCTCCTTGCATGGTGGCGCCTCAAGGCACTTGGAAAAACTACAGAATCGTCATCAGACCTATTTGCTGTTATATACACCGTTAATTGTATTACATGCACTTGTACCATGCACCCACTCTGCCCGTGCATACTTGTATCATTCAGAAATTCAAGGGCTCGGAATGACTGTTGTATTTCCCCTTGTTCCCTCCCTCCTTGAGCCATCTGAAACACTTGGTTTGTGCATAGGCGCTTTACAAATAAACAATACCATACCGTACCTATTATATGCAGCCATCACTGTGTCTTGACAACAAGGCATAACAGTAGTTGTAGTTTGATATCCATGGGCATGGAAAGTCCCACATGCATTTTGGCCCCCGTTTCCAGAGGGGGCACCTCAAGCAACTTTACCTCACTCCCCTAGGCTCCTGATCTATATGATTGGTCTTGCTTTTATTAGAATTATTATTAAGTTATTTATTGAGGGACATCCTAGCTTCAGGAAGCAATACAATTCTTTACCGTCATAGGGGAAAGAACACATTGAAGGAAGCAAAGAAACAGGAATCTAGCAACAGGGGAGGTGGAGGACAGGCAATTTGGCAGCAAGGGATCCACAAGCAACCAGGGGAAGAAACAGGTGGAAAAGATCACCCAGTCTCAAGTAGGGTGAGGAGTTGAAGGTTTGTGGACCTATTTGTTAGAGATGAGCCTTTCCTTGTAGAGGAGACTCTTGAACTTCTTCCCAAATTGTAAAAGGGAGGGAAAAAGTGACTCGGAGGAGGTTTGAGAGTCTTGAGGAACAGACAGTGAAGGCCTGCCTCCTGGTTTCTTCCTTCCTGCACCAGCAGAGTACAAATCTGCACATGTCCTTACTTCTGGTGGATTGTAGGCCTCTGGAGATGCTGAGTTTCTCCATGAGGTAGCTTGAGGACCTCAGGGTGTACAGCCTTGTAGATGATGTCCATTCAACAATATGCTGATGACACACAGCTATACCTCAATATAGACTCCATCAAGGAAATCCACAGACTCAAAACCTGCCTCTCGCTGATCCAGTTCTGGATGTCCAGTGCGTACTTGAAGCTGAACCTCTCCAATAACGAATTCCTACTCCTCACCAACAACACTGAACACCCACACATACAGACTTGGCTTTCAACATCAACCACGAGGGTTTCACACCCAAGCTCACCTCCTGCACGGAATCCGTTGGGGTTCACATTGACAAACATTTCTCCTTCAAGACACACATAGCTAAGAAAACTCAGACAGCTTGGTATCAGCTCTCCCTCCCGAGGAAAGTCAAGCCCTTCCTCCTTCAGACAGCATTATATCCACCGTTCAACTACTAGTCCTATCCCACCTGGATGGGGGAAATGCCCCCCTCAAAGGCCTCCTGTCATCAACACATGTGCCCCTGGGAAGCATCCTATATGTGGCTGCATACCTCATCAAGGTGTCTACGCGGATACAACCACATCACCGCGGTCCTCATCGACCTTCACTGGCTCCCACTGCATGCACAAATCACCTTCAAGTCTTGCTGCATCAACTATAAGGCAGTCGCCCTCAAGTCACCGAGCTAACTCACAGAGGAAATCAGCATTTTCAGCAGACAGCGCAACACCAGAAGCCAGGACACCTGCAGACTTTAAATCGGAAAGACCAGAAAACAACCCTTCTCTGCCTACACCCCAAGACTATGAAACCTCCTCATAAGACTCATCCTCACGTTCCTACAATACAGAAAAGAACTCAAGAACCATCTGTTCAAGGAGTCTCTCCTCCTCAACACCTAGGCCATCATGACGCTAGACATCGTACACCCCTATCCTCCCCGCCACCCTGTAAAGCTGTCCCCGTGCTCTATGCCCCCTCTTTATCCTAACCTCTGTTGTATATCTGTTGTGTTGTTACCTCTGAAAAGCTCTCTGTTATGCACCTGTACTGTTGTATACCTCTGTAAAGTGCTCCTATACCTTTGTAAAGCGCTCCATTGCTTCGCAAACCTAGGTCCAGGCTCAATAAATACCATAACAATGACTCTGTGGCTCCTGCCCTAGTTTCTCTTCACTGGCTTCGTTTTCACTCTCATTTTCCTTTAATAATCTCTGCTTGGTCTTCAAACCTCTTCACAATCTGACACCACCCTATCTTTCCTCGCTTGTATCTTTTTATTTCCCGCTCACTTCCTACATTCAGAATCTCAGTTTCTTCTTACTGTCTCTTCTTATTGCGCCTCGTCCGACTTTTGTTTCTATCCCTTGTTGGCCACTTTCCATTGGAACACTCATCCTCTTTCTCTTCTTTCTATTTCCTCTTATTCTATGTATGGTTCACGCCTGAAGGACTATCTCTCTTTAATTTCTTCCATAGTCTCATTTTTGATTTGTACCGTTTTGTAACTTTTTTACAGCGCTTTGTTGCAAAGCGCTGTAAAAATACAATTAAACTACATATACATATTAAACAACTTTGCTTCAGGGATGCTAGGTTGAAGGCCATGCTTTAAAATCAATGCACATTCGAAGATCAGGCTTTAAAATCAATGCACATTTATTGAAAAAACGTGGGTACAAGGTATTGTTATGGTTAAGTGTGTTTGTAGAAACAGGGCTTTTTAATAAGTGATGTTCAATACAGTAACATTATGAGACGACTTCAGTTATAAAAACCTATGAAAACCCGTTAAAACGTTCAGTTGCAGAGATTGTTCAGTTTGCGCAACAGAAAATGTAAAAAACAAAGAAATTTGCCAGTTATGGCTAGCTATGAAACCGTAACTTACCCCCACAATCATTAATTCTGCTCATATAGGCACATATGGCAACACATATGGCATTATTCTTGACATCACTGGTGGCATCACCAATTCATGACCATCCTATGTACATGTACATTGTGGCACTTAAGAATACTTTGCAAAGGTGTTACACACTAAGCATTGGCTTACATGGATACCAGGTGCACAATAATGAAAGCAGGGCTAGGAGCATTCACAAGCACATTTCTTTGAGAACCAGGGATGTGATTGAAATGTGCCATGTCCCCACCCAGGCATCCCCCATGACAGTAGTTTTCAGGAGCAATGACTCACAGCACTGAACGTGTGAATTAGTGCGCCTGCAATGCAACATGCACAGGTTCGGTCATCGTGCGTGCGCACGCAAGTGGAGAAAACTCTCCTGTGAATCGGTCCCAATATGTGTGCCTCGTATCGTGTAGTTTATACAGCAGGATTTACGGTTCTATGCGATTTCATTGATGGGTGAAATTTCGATGGGTTTTTCCCTGAGTATTTTTTACTGAAAAAACTAATGGAAATTATTTTTGTCATTTTTTGGGGGTGGGGGATTCGCCGCCCAAGTTCCCATCCCCTATTGTCTTCTACCTATTCCCGACCACCCCCACCTGTTCTATATACTTCTCCAAACCCCCTATATATTTCGATGAGTTTTTTCGGTAAAATGTACTAGGGAAAAAAACATGGAATTTTCGCCCGTCAATGAAAGAACGCTATACCGGATTTACTATGTCATTGTTTGAGGTTTATATGTTTACTTACTTGCGTTGCTTGTATCAAGATGGCTGTAGGCCTCTGGCCCTTTGGGCTTCAGTGACACTGCTGAAAAGGCTAATCGCTGGGCCTTAACTCCAAGGGCCATACACTTTTCTCACGGATGCTCGTGCCAAATATCAAATGAACAAGAATAATGTGCAGTCCAGAAGGAGCGAAGGTTTGCACCCCTCTACACAGAGGGCATTTACGACGCTACTCGCTACCCGGCTGTTCAGATAGCATTCCTGAAGTATCCGCACACTGCATGCATTACATGCGAACCCATGTACCCAACGCTTTAATCATTATATAATCCTATAATCCACCTGGTTGCTGGCACTGGGGAGGAAAGGAAAATGCGGCAGTCGCAGAAGAAATATCTCAGTTTTAATTGAGAAATAAAATGATAGAAGGTCGTAAGCTAAAACTATCATAAACTCTTTTGCAAGCACCCTGCGCTTAAGTAGTCCCATGTTGCCTCTTAACTCCCAGTTAAGCAATATGTGCGCTGCTAGTGGACATAACTCACTCAATTCTCCTCAACTAAAAATTTCAAACCTTCCCTTCGTAATGACCGTCGTGAAAGTTATGCGATAAATATTTTTTACAAGTGTCAGTGAAATTAAACAGAAACGTTTATGTGAGTCAGCAGTGTGACCCCTAAGCAGGGCCTGTCTTCTAATTTCGTGCAGGTACATTTGGGCCAGCAGCTTTAGCAAAAATAAGACTTTGATTAGGGCAGGGGAATGAAGACCCTATGCACAGGCAGGTTTGTTTTTTGAAGACAATACCCTGTCAGTTCTACCAAATTGTTAGACAGGGTACCAAATGGGCCTCATTAGGACCCTGCTGCTCCCGTAATGAAGGGTGCCGGTACGGGACCTGCACTGTTCATTACGGGACGCCCTATTACGTGGTCCCCTTGCGGGACCCGGTAAGGACGCCTGGTAAAACCAGGCATCCTTAGCGGGTCCCGCAAGGGGACCAGAGAGCTAATAACGGGCCCGTTATTAAGGGGCCCATTATTAGCTCCCTCCCCATTCCCATTGAGCCCTATGGGGGCTCAAATGGTAATGGGGATGAGTTTTTTTCAATGAGGAATTACCGGGTCCTCCAAGATTGGAATGACCCCGTAATTCCTCATTGAAGGGACCCGGTCCTGGAACCCGGTATGGAGGCAGCCATGCCTTTATTAAGGGCATGGCTACCTCCATACTCGTAATGAGGCCCATAGTGCCATAAGTGCCAGCATCACTATATACCAGTCTTGCCAAGAGACAAGAGCACGTTAATGACCAATACCCTTCTGTGACAAGAAGATCGAATTATGAAAGCACAAAGTGCTCTATACATAGAGACCAACTTATAAGATCATACAGACAGGCATGGAGTCCTTATATGGAGTTTTAGGCTAATGGCACTTGTTGCATTCCAGTTATAACCCCACAGTTCAAGATAGTCACATGGAACAAAATGCAGAATTATGCCATTCCCCATAGATCAATAAACAAATTACAATGGAACTCTTCATCATGGTACCCGATGACGATGTTTATTATTGTTCACATTTGTATTACTATTGCTATGAATACCTAGCTAAACCTAAGGATGTAGTCCATAAATATTTTGAATTCATTTAAGGTGATAATGAAGCCAGGGGTGAAGCGTACCAGCTAGTAAAGGATTGCCGGCCTAAGTGAATGGCTCAAGCAACTTGAGGGCCATCAAAGTGGGAAGTGGTGCCATTATCAGCCAGTACATCTTTGTCCTAGGTCTCCTAATAACCAACGCTCTAAGTCAAACTTCTTGACAAGAATCCAGACCAGCCACAGGGGAGGTTCTCTTTTGCCCACCTTAGGAATTCTACAAAGGGACTGAAAAACTCCCTCTCCCACAATCCTTGTCTTTTCACTTCTCAGAACCTCTCTAGTCCTGTTGTGTTTCTGTTCCTCCTCTACGCTCAGTACCATGTTGATTGTTGATTCCCTCTCCTGCAGTGTATCCAACTCCCTCTCATTAGGCATTCCACCTATCACCTGCCTTGGACCAAACTGGTTTTATTGAATCTTCCTTTGTTCTCTGTGTACCACGTTTTTATTTTCACCAAACTCATCTTTCTCTTCTCCTAAAACTGCTTTCCAATGTTCTTCCACTTCATCCTTATCTCCTATCACCTCCCTTTGAAGTTCTCCTACCTCCTCGTCCTTGTCTTACCCTACCACCTCCTAAATATGTTCTTCAAATTCCTGATTATCTACTAGAACCCCACCCTTCTGATGTTCAACAACGTCCTCCTTATCTTCTCCTACCACGTTCTATTCCTGCTCTGTTCTCCAACCTACTCTCCAAACTTATGTCATCCCCTTCCTCCATACTCTCCAACTCACTCCAACTGCCTGCCACAATCATCTGCAAACACTGACACTCTCTGGTGAGACTCAGATTTGCTGGTGGTATCAATCTCACATGGACTATCTAAGAGACCACGGGTGGACCAAGCCTTCAAAGGCTGGCCCACAATCTTGGATTTTACACTACCCTTTTATGTAGTCTGACACACGCTACAGGACACATGGTGGTAATTAGTGGTAAGCGTGGGTTGAGTGGTTTTATATCCACCGCTCCGTCTGTGTTCAGCGCTCATGTGGATGAGCGCTCTCTTCACTGTCATTCTTATGCAAACGTGCTCTGAAGGTTACGCAGGTGATTTCAGGCTTCTGGAGACACCAGTGATTTAAGACTGCTTTTGAACCATCTCACATAATCATTTTTGAAGAGCTCTTCAATACAGCGCTCCTGATTAGCAGATTTCAGCTGTAATACACTTTGTTGACATTCCCTTTCCCCACAAGGGACAAAAGGACCTACATTGGTTTATAAATAAATAAGCACTTTATTTACACAATTCACAAAAATAACCCTGAACCATTCTCGCTAATCATCATGAGCACCATTAGTACCCTGAGTTCCAAATATAACAAGATCAGTAGTAACTATTATCCAGATTGCTCCTTTAGTTGGGAGGCAAAGCACTCCTCTCACAAAACATGTGGCTTCTTCATTACCAACACTTTAAACAAGGAGACCTCATTTACTGATTAGTATTACCCACTGCTTAACTATCCTTTAAGGAAAGGCATACCAAATGTGAAGGCACTCAATGCTAAAAGGACCATATCTCACACCACTGTGTTGCAACACCCACATCAGCATCCTGTCCTCAGAGGTTGGCCTACCAAAGTTAACCACTGCTGGGCCCACCATATCATTGCTAGAGCATAAACTCCCCTTCAATAAGCTCCCTCTCTCATCTTGGATTGTCTATCTCCAATCCAGGAGTTGGGTGCCGCAAATGATCTCTGCCTTAATGCCAGTAAGACTGAGATCCTCCCCATCGGCACACCTGCACCTTCCTTTTTTGTCATCTCTGGCTGGCCTCCCTTGGCCCTCTTCCTGCTCCCACCTGTGAGGCTAAGAACCTCAGGGTCATCTTCGACTCCACACTCTGCTTCTCGCATCACATCCCTGAGGTCTCTAAGAAGTCAAACTACCAACTCCACATCCTCAGAGGTATTCTTCCTTTCCTCACCTTCCCACAGAAGCTCACTGTCTCCAGAGCTCTGGTTCTCTCGAGGCTGTACTACTGCAACAGCCTCTTTTTAAATCTGACTGTTTCTACTCCCAGCCCTCTACAACTAATCCAGCACAGGAATACGAGACTTGTCCTTGGCCTCATGCCCAGGGATCCAGCTCTTTGCTCCTCCATCTCAAACTCCCTCAGGGTCAGTCGCTTCTCCAAGAAATGAGTTGAGGGTAGATCTCTTTCTTCAGTTGGTGCCTCCCTGCCTCTAGCAACTTGAGCAGAACCATCTCTGGTTCCGTAATCACCTCAAGACCTTCTTCTTTGCTTCTGCCTTCTCTATTCCTCTCCCTCGCTGATCTCCTGTCTGATACTGCACTGGTCACCTGGCTACCCTCTGAATTCGGGCCCAGGTCACTGCCCACCCAGTTGCACACCTGCACTGCCTCCTGGCATCCCCTGCACTTGGGACTGTATCTGCAACCCTACAGTCCCCTTATCTGCACTTATTGGACACCTGCTGTCTGCACTTAACCCTTGCACTTGCCACCTGCTGGCTGCACTACTTGTTGTTTTTGATTCCTTGTACGGCACTCACCCTTCCTCCCCTGCCCGTGGCACTTTTCCCCTGCACTTGCACAATCTCAATGTCACTAGGCCTAGTAAGATCATTGTCTTCGTCCTCCCTCTGTTCCCCTCTGTTGCCTCGTCATGCCTTGAAGCACTTGTGTATAGGCGCGTTATAAATGCCATTTCATATGATATGGCCCCTGCTGCCCCAGCCCTGCTTCCAAGACCAGAGCAGTCTGTGCTCTACCTCCGCAAGGGGCAGATTAGCTAAACAAGCATCACTTGGATTTTACAACAGGGAGCCGCAGGCAAAGTCGGCCCCCATCGAAGGACCCCCCTCAAAGTGTCATGACCAATGCCTGGTCCATTTCCAGACTTGGCTGTCCCGCAGTCCTAGCCTCTTATAAAAAAAGTGCACTCCATCTCCCTGCTCTCCCCACCCCCCCAGTCTGGCAACCATCCTACGGCGAGGGAATATCCTGCTATGTCGAGACCCGCAGCTGCGTTATCCAAGGTAAGGCCAGTTTGCCTCGTATGTCCCCCAATGCCTCCAGGCCCGTAGCTCCATTGCCTCCCTGACCGTAACATCTGCAGCCCTTGCCCTTGAGTCCATCCAAACAGAATGGCAAGTACTAAGGCATGTCCGACCCTTCATTCACCCACCTTAGCAGCTTGAGACAATGAAAGCCTTCTCGCCACCCTATGCCCCACTTCCAACTGCCCGTGCCCCCCCTTTTTTGCCCCCAGCCCTGCTCTTCCTAGCTCATACGAGTGCCTTGCAGAACTACCGTATTACAATACTGGACTGCATCACCCCGCCCAAACTACTGTACACATGACACTAGACCACCGCAGCTTCATCGCCCCCTGCTCAAGTTATCCACCTTCCAACCACCACCCCTTTTCTAATGCCCGTACTGTCCCATCACTCCAGGGCTGCACAACCCTTGGCGGACACCACGCAACAGCTCTCCCCTCTCATACTGTTCAGAATCCAGCAATTAGAATTACCCAAGGCATCCAACGATGGCATGTCACCCAATACACCCTACCTTCACCTGTCTCCACCCACACCTTTCCTACCCCTTGCTACTACCGCACCACCACAAGGTGAACCCATATATGGACACAGCCATAGTGCAGGACGCTAACACCACCCAATGTGGCGCTTACCCCACCCAATTTGGTTTGACAGGCTGAAGACTGATGATCTGTAGGGTTGCCTCGATCTATGCCAGAGGTTATGATTACAGTCTAAACCTTCCAGCCATCACCTCTTTTGCTTTGTTATAATTGTGCAAAAGCATACATCAAGAGTCTGTTACCATCCCATGTTCACTGGGTGCATTTATCTCATATTCCTCAAGCATATTTATCTAAACATTTTGGGCTGCTAGTGCCTGCTGGCATATCAAGATGTCCCTTGACCAGGTTATTCAGGTATCCTATTAGCTTAGGAGCAAGCTGTTGTATGTGACTTTGTACGGCCCATGGCACCTAGCCAGTAAAGACATGTCACCCTCATTGAACCTCTTTACTTTGGACATGCAGTCATCCTGAGGTTTCTATTTTTCTTGACTAGTCTGTAGATTTTCCTAGGTCAATTTGTGGATCAAATATTGCCTTGTTTGGGTGGTTCACACAAACTAACTCTCAATCATCTTGGTCTTCCTATTCTTCTTTCAAGCCTTCAAGCTACAGCTCCCTGGTGATGCCCAAATGAGACCGAAATATCTCTTGGGCTGCAAACACTCGCATGCAGAAGGAATGTGATCTGACAGTATGCACTTGACTGCCCCTTTTGGTGTGAAAACAAGCCTGATTTGCATATGGTCTTTCCTCTTTCTGTAATGGCTTGACAGGCTGAAGAACGATGGTCCAGAGGGTTGCCCAGATCTATGCCTGAGGTTACGATTACATTCCAAACCTTTCCGGCCATCACCTCTTTTGCTTTGTTATAACTGTGCCAAAGCATACATTTCTGGCTTTACCATCTGCCCCATGAATGGTGGGTGTGGAACCTGGCGTTAATAAAGCTCAGATGATGGCATCATTGTATTCGAAATATAATGAAAGACTTCTGAATCCCAGCACCTTCTCATTCACCTTGATGAAATGCCTAATATTAATGATCTTATAAACCCAAATCCTACCTTGCAAACCATCATATGAAATTGTTTAGAAAATATTTATTGCCAACACTATTGATGGATGTGACACGGACAGTAACCTGACCCTGTCAAGAGGAGATAGGAAGCTTTTCTCGGCCTGGGGTGAGAGACATACCAGTGTATAAGCTAGAGCCTGCCATATCCCATAGGGTTATCGTGGCAGTTGAGAGGGCCCCAAGTCTTGTCTACTCCACACGTGCCTGTATGTATATGAATGATACAACTTTGTATCATTCTCAGGAGGATAGCTCAGGGGCAATGTGCTCGCCTTGGAAGCAAGATGACACAGAGCAGCACTGGCTCGATCCCTGGGTCCGTGCTTAGAAACCTCTGCGTATTAAGCACATTATAAATAACCTATCATATCATACCATATCACATCACCCCATGTCTCTTTAAACAAATACTTGCCAGTCCATTTCTCTTCATTCCAGGCAACTTTATTTTATTGATCATTTATAATGCACCTATAAAGCCAAATAGTGTTTCAAGGCACATCAAGACAAAAGGAGGGGTGACAAGCGAGGTAAACAAAAATATAAACTTTCCGACTATGCTTTGAGACTTTCGGATCGTGCAAGTGCTGTAACAAGAAGGCATCAAGACAAAATGTGGGGGAACAAGGGTGAGGAGAACAAAACAAAAACATTCCTTCTAGGCTGTGAGAAATTCGGGATGTGCAAGTGCTGAACAAGAATGCATATTAGTAACCCGGCGAGAGACAATCAGAAGGCAAGAGGCATTCTGATTGGCTCTTGCCAGGTCCCTACCCGGCCGGGAATCTCTTCATCGGGTTTCCACGGCCTTTGTTCCCGGCGGGGGCGTGGCAGCCCCTCAGCCAATGAGGAGGCTCGAAGCGGGGCCATCCCCGCTCTGAGCCTTTATGCGGCTGAGAGGCTGCCTTCGTCCCCCGCCAGGGACTCGGGTAAAGAATTTCTTTTTTTCTAAATCCCCTCCCTTCCCCCCCCACTTACCTTCTTGTTCCTGCGTCCCCGGCGGGGGACGAGGGAAGCCTCCAGCCGTGTGGAGGCGCGGAGCGGGGATGGCTTCGCTCGGGTCCTTACCTATGGGCCCCGGGGCATTACCTGAGATGGTAATGCCCCCGACGCTCGGGTTCTATTGCTTAAGTAGAATTGGTGGGGGAAGTGCAGGTACAAGTAGGTAATGCAGAAATGGAATACCTCACCTCAAGGTGCAGGGTGATACACAATACGCAGGTCCAAGTAGTTAAAATTCACTTCGGAAGCCAGACAGCAAATATGACAAGGTAGGTATGAACGAGTGCAGACTGGAAAAGCCTTGCCTCATGGTATGAGGGGCTACATCAGGCATGCAGACAGGTAATAAGACCAAAAAGGTAGGAGTGAGTGTAGACTGGAAAAATCCTCACCTCGTGGGATGAGGGGCCACACCAGGCATGCAGGCACGCAATAAGACAAAGTAGGTATGAGTGACTGCAGACTGGAAAAAGCCTCACCTCATGGCATGAGGGGCTACATCAGGCTACATACGTGAGGGATAGAATAAGATCAAATGCAGGGCAGCATAAGGCTGTGTGAAGAGTCAAGATTAGACGTTATAGGCAGGTAAAAGAGAGGTAGCACAGGTTGAATAAGGATTAGAGACAATGATTGCAGGCAGATAGGTCATTGTACAAACAGTTCATGGTATGATATAAGTCATTTATAACACGCCTGTACACGTGTGTTTCTAGACTCATGTGACTGAGGCAGCAATAGTTACTGCAAAAGGAAGATCAATGTGTATGTCGTTCATGTGAACAAGGCAGGCAATAATGATGTGTCCACGTGCTCCGATATATTGCCTGGATTCCTAAGGCAGAGTTGCAGGGGCTACAAAGGCAGAGTGGAGTATTACGCTGAGCTAGGAGAGGACCGTATGGCATCTTGGGGGGGGGGGGTGGCATCCATGTCCTAGCAAGGAGGTAAAAAGCCGTTAGTTGGAAGTGTGCAGCGTGGCAATGTTTAGTATCCGGGAGGTCCACATGGAGCTGGTGTAGTGATGGGAACATCCCACATGACGTGCCAGGAGCGGAGGCAAGGCCCTGTGGCTGCAGGAGGCAGGTAAAGCCCGGGGCACAGATGCTGCATATAGGTTGCAGGGAAATGGGACGGGGAACATCAGAGAAAGGTGGAGATAGGGCAAGGGCAGAAAGCAAAGGGTTCCCAGCATATGAAAGAAATAGGCGCGGGATGCCAGGGAAGGGTGCTGGCATGAGGAAGGATGCAATGAAGCAAAATGAGACAGGTTTGGAAGGAGGAATCAGCTGCAGCAAGGATTGCGCATAGCAATGGCAATCAGGAGCCTGAGCAAAACAAGAGGGCAAGAATTAGTAGAAGAGCAAGGAGCGAGTGTCTCTTACATTCATGAGATGAACATCAAGTGCATGTAGTATCAGGCCCGGACAGGCATAGACAGTCCTCAGACTTTCCCGGCAGCCTTCCCCGGTGGTCTTCCCCAGCAGGAAATGCTAGCTTTGCCTGCCGGCTGTGGGGAGGTCCAGGAAATAAGCTGAGGCCCATCCAATCAGGATACATGTTTGCTGGTTTCAAAAGCCTGGCTGGACCACCAGTAACATTGTAACCCATTAGAGCCTCCAGACAAACAATTCCAGATGTTATAGTTCTCCGATCCACAGGGAGAAGATGAGCCACCAAGCAAAGCAGCAGAACATCTGTGCCCCCTTGGGGGAACATGGCACACTGAATGTGAAAAGCAGCACACGCCAGACTCAGGCTGCAAATAAGGAGCCCCGCAAGAATGTCTTTTCAACAGTGTCACAGAGCATCTATTTGGAAAACACAAGCCCTCTCCCCACCCCGATTTACTTACCCTGGACTCAGTCATTGTACTGCTTCCAGACCTGGACTGCAGTATTACCCAATGTGGGCCGCCGTCTCCCTAGCACAGCATACCTGGGGCTTAGCTCTCTTGTTATGCATTCGAACACTTGTCACTTCTCCTGGGTGGGGAATATAGGGTTAAAAAGGTTAGGGAAAGAAGGCCACGGGGGAGAAGGTGGAGGATAAGAGGAGGGACAGGTAATGGGAAGGTGTAGGTTATTCAGGTGAGTTTAGAGGAGGATGCGAGGTGGCAGATCAAGAGACCAACGGAAGGAAGATTGGTGGAACGGAGTTTGGAGGCATTTTGGAGAAAAGGTGAGGAATTGGGTGGTGAGATCAAAAGGTACTGTTTTTTAACGTCTGTGTAAGGTGTGTGAGTGGAAGTGTTAGAGACAGTGTAGAGTAAGTGAATAAAGGTGACTGAGGGAGGGAAAGGAGGCTGAGTGAGTAGAAGGAGTGGTGGAGTAGTAGTGGAGAGGGGAGAGTAGTAGTGTGTAGAGAGTAGATTATAAGTGGGGTGGAGATGTGAGAGTAGTAATAAAGTGGAGATTGCTTGGAGAGAGAGTAGGATGGAATACATTCAGAGGGTGGATGTAGGCAGTAGAAGTAGAGAGAGACATTGGAGTGACAAAGAGGGTAGGCACAGGAATGAAAGGAGAGAAGGTGAGTGAGGTTGGAGAGAAAAGAGTAGCAAGAGCAATAGAGATATGCAGGAAGGGGAACATCAGAGCATGACAGGAAGAAGACCAAGTGAGGCTTGAGTGTCTGAGAGGCAAAACCTTAGAAATCCTTACGACTAACCTGAATGGTAAGTACATCTAGCCTAGGATGCGGGAGGCTGATTAGACAGATAAGATGGTTGCATTTAGGCCCTCACTTCCTGCAAGGAACATCATAGAGCTTAGACAGTAGGGGGTCAATAAGCTCTATATACTGACCTGGAAAGTAGGGACACCTGGGCTGGTGTGGAAACTGCATACCTTAAATGAGAAAACAAGGGGAAGCCCTTAGCTCCCAGTCACAATTGCGATATAATCCCTTTATCAATATTGTAATTTGAATGTCAATACTGAACTGGGAGATGATGCTCTATGGTTTTCGTATAATTATATTATTCTTGCAGATTGATCAGTTTGCTGAAGTTCGGACAGGCTTGATTCCTTTAATTGTGGCAGGGCAGTCGACACAGATACCAGATGATTCTTTTCATTTCCTTTGATTGGGGATTGAATTCCAGAGGAGATGCTTGGAGTTGCAGGAATAAGCAATCCAATATGAAATCACCCACAATAAGGCAACTTCTGTTAAATCGCTCACTGGTTTATTTTGACCAACTCAATGAACATCTCAGTACATTGCTGATTTCTATCTAAAATGTGGGTGTTGTTGTAAATAGTCTGGGGGCTTCATAAAGGTAACTCACGTGCTATTTTGCCAGAACAATCCAAATGGGGCAATGGGTTAGTAAACAAAATAAACCTCAGTTGAAAAAAAACCTTGGAGTTGTTTAAGTACCCTAATCACAGCAAGGTATTTATTTTATATATCACAGAACGAGTTTCTCATCCACATCTTATTTTGCAATACTTTCTGACAAATAAGAGTTAGTAACCAATTCCAATAATCTGATCACACTCATGGTTACTAATAATTTTCCAGTTGATATTCACCAGACACGGTTTCCCAGACAACAGTTGAGGAGGATAGAGTAGGTACTACAGGATGCTTGAGACAAACCTGTTTAAGAAGGCCAAAATGCATCCTCTGATCCCAATTTAGTCTGCAAAAAATAATGATGTTTAAGTTCTTCTGCAGCCCAACACCGTAACTACAGAGGAAGTACAAAGGCACGATAGATTTCATTAAAACTTCCTGTTCGAAAAGAAATCATCATGATACCTTCAAAAGCTTACATAATTGAAAGGCCCTAAAATATGCATGCAACATCATTTGTAAATTATATCAAAAAGTTACTACAGCAAGTCCTTCACGCAAGCAACGCAACAGCCACTTGTATTCCCCGTATCAGGTAATGGCCGCTTGCCTTGTCAAAAATCCCCCCAAGAAATATAGGGTGTACAAATATTTGTAAGAAAGAATAGGAAAACAGGCATGTGAGCTTTACCCTGCTTCAAACCACAAAGCTACAGGGATATATTGGGATCAGTAGTACCACTGGACCAGTGCCAAAAGGGCCTGATGTTAGAAGGCATTTTGAATTACTTATGCATCTTTAATTTTCATAAACTACTAGGAGAAAAGAAGCATGGATTAAACAATACTTTCTGTACACTCACCCTGAATGTGCACTGAATTTCTATTGTAATACTTGAAAATTGTTTTACTCCCAGTTTAAAAAAATAGGGATTGAAATACTCTCAAATAAAATGGTTCTGAAGCTATGGACAAAGTTGTCATTGAGTAATCCTATTAAGGCATGATCAGGATGTGTATCCTTCATCTTACATGCCTAATTTAAAAACATAATTCAATATAGACGTGTTGTTGTTGAATGTTGATACCACATTGAGACTGAGTAAACACTAGCTAAACAGAAGTGTTTTTTAACGTTTTTCCCAAATGTGACAGGGCCATGGAACTGACTGTTAAGAATGGATAGGACCCCTTTCAGCCTGGGGTAGGAGGCCTGAAAGCGTGTTCACCAGAGCCAGTCCTACCCCAAAGGCAGGGTGTGGGAATTGGGAGGGCCGTAGTCCTTCTTCCTCCTACATGTGCACCCATGATTGAAATGAGTACCATCTATTCTTGCCCCATGCCTGTACTTCACAATGCTGCTGAGTCTCTTTCTTGTCCTGAAGGACTTCAATATCCAGCATACCAAGCAGTGAAAGAAGGAGTGAGTAAGCTGTCCGGGTGGGAAACACTGGAGAGCTGCCATGCAATAGAGCAATAGCAAAACAAAAGTGGTGATGGCTGGAAGGTTTAGAATGAATCTTAACCTCTGGCGTTGCCCTGGGCAACCTCCAGACCATTGTTCTTTGCCTGCCAAGCCATTGCAAAAGGGGAAAGGCCATATGCAAATCAGGCTTGATCCCACCCCCAAAGGGCTAGTCCAGCCCGAACTGCTAGGTCACATCCCTTCTGCACAAAACCACAAGCATCCCCAGACATGTTTTAGCCTTGTTGGGTGTCATCAGTGAGGAGTAGCTGCACAACAGAACGGAAAATCAAGCATGCTATGTGACACAGTCCAGAAAGGCTTGAGCTTTAGCAAGCATGTATAGCGGCCCATACAGTAAACCGCCCATAACAGTGCTCCATGCAATAACCCCAAATACATTTTCCTTATTGGCAATGGGGCCACAGAGTGGTCTCCATGTCAAACCAGCCTACCAAGCGTGTCGCACAAAACTAAAATGAACTGGGACATTGACTGTGATGGTGTCAGGCTACCGTTGCCTCAAGGCAGTGGACCTGGGTAAGAGAAAGGGTGGGGCTTAGGACACCTTGAAAGAAAAGACAGCAGTTGCCTCAGGGACCCAGATAAGGGAAAGAGTCAATGGAGAGAGAAGGGGGAGGATAAAAGGGGGCATTGGAAACCGGAAAGTGTGGTTTATTTATGCAAGGTCAAGGGAGGAGAAGGAGGACCAAAAGAAAAGACAGAGGAAGGATGGTGAAGACGAGCATGGAGGGGTATTGCTGAAGGAGTGTACAAGGTGAGGTATTGGTTAGTGGGAGAAATTGGCACTTGGGTATGAGTGTATGTGCAAAGTGTGTGAGTCGGGCTAATAGAGGGAAAGTGTGGAGTGAATGAGAAGGTGACTGAGAAGAGAAAGGAGAGTAATGGTGGGGAAAGGGGTGGGTGGAGTGGATTGTAATGGAGAGTGGAACTAGTAGTGTGGAGAGTAGTAGTAGTGTGGATAGGGGAGAGTACTGGTGGTGTAGAGAACGGAGAGTAGCAGTGGTGTAAAGAGGGTAGAATGATAGTAGTGTAGAAAGAGGAGTGTTGTAGTGGTACAGCAAAGGGAGCGTAGTTGTTTGGGGAGGGAAGAGTAATGGTGGTATGGATGGGGAGAATAGCAGAGCAGAGTGGAGAGTCTAGTAAAGGGAAAGGGAGAATAGTAGTAGGCAGAGGAACATCGTAGGGAAAGATGAAAAGAGCAATAGTGAGGGAGAGAAAGTAAACTGATTGGGAGGCAGAAGTGAAGGAGAGCAGAGGCAAGGAAAAGATAGACTAGAACATCGGAGTGAAATGCAACGGTGTGAAAAGCAAGGACCACGTAAGTCTTCAGTGTCTTGAAGGCACCTATCCCTATTTTACACTGCATTGGTGAACCTATATTAGGCAGTACTTAGATTGTTGCCAGAGGGAGAAAGTTAGAAGGGTGCCTTTTCATCATCACCACCAGACAGGAAGAATTTTAGACAGTAGCAGTTAATGATCTCTAGAGACCTTCCTAGTGTTGAGGCAAGACTGGGGTAGGAAGATAATGGCTTACACCAGAAGAGAGAGAAAGTGACAGTAAGCCTCAGCAAGCCACTTTACATTTCTTCTAATACAATATTTGAACTCTTGGAAAAATGGTCTGCTCTTGAGGCCATCTGTGACACATGATGTCACAATTGTGATCATACAGCACCGATACAGAGGTGTGCATTGCGAGACAAAAATAGACGAGAAATCAGAGATAGGAGACCCTTGGGCATCTGCAAGAACTTAACCTTTTGAGCGTGAGGTTTTGGAGGTAGGAATCGAGCTGTAATTCCTTAGTTTTACCCCATCACAGAAGAATCAGTTGATTCCGGGGTATCAGCTAAGGTAGATAGTACTCATCCAAAGATGACCTTCTAGAGGAACCCACCAACCTTTCAGAAGAACCTAAAAAGAGTCTCCCTGAGCACATACATGGAGCATAGGCAAGAACCCATCAGTGGAAGCAAGCTCAAGTCAGTGGAAGTGAACTAATGGGCCTCCCAAGTAGCCCAGCTTTCAAGCAGTCCGCTTGCAACACAGACTAGGACGGTATTCCCCCAAACAATTGCACACACAAACACTGAGGCCGAAAATGATGAATTTCCAAGGCCGAATTTTTGAGATTTGTGCACTTTTTAAATTAAAAAAAAAAAGGATGGGGTTTGGGTAAGGGCTTACAAATGTTGGGGGATACAGCGGGTGAGGGCGGGCGGTATTTTGAAAATTGCCCAAAAAATGTGTTGTTTTCTCCCTCACTAATATAAAGGAGAACCGAGCAGGACAGCTCCAGCAAGCATTCTGCGCAGCAAACCAGTAATAACAGTGATCCCTCTAATAACCACAAAGACATTTTCCTCACCTGCACAGGGACACAGAGCGGCCCATATGCCAAACAAGCATTCCAAATATGCCAGACAAAAGTAAAACAATCTACCACATTGACTGTGATTGTGGCGAGCAACTATTGCCTAGAGCTGGTTGACCCATATACATGAAAGAGGCCAGGCCTAAGACCCCTTTATGTGTTTGCTTACCTGAACACTTCTCCTGGGAAAAGTAAAGTCACTAGGTGGCCCAGGGAACCAGGTGAGGTAGACAGCCAATGGAGAGGGGAGGGGAGAGGATACAAATAGGAAGGTGTGTGTTATTTGAGTGAGGGCAAGAGAGGAGAAGGAGGACCAAGAAACTAAGTGGAGGAAGGATGGTGTGGAGGATGTGGAGGAGGATTGCTGAAGGATTGTGCAAGGTGAGATAGTGCTTGGAGAAAGTGGTAATTGGGTTTGAGGGTGCATGGAAGGTGTGTAAATTGGACTAAAAGAAGAAGAGCAGAGAGTGAATGAGAAGGTGACTGAAGGAGTGAAATGAGAGTGACTGTGGGGGAAGAGGTGGGTGGAGTGTAGTGAAGAGTAGTAGACGTGTGGCGTGTAGTAGTGTGCAGAGGGGAGAGTATATTTGTTGTGCAGAGGGGAGAATAGTATTGGTGTGGATAGTAAGGTCTAGTAGTAGTGTGGAGAAGACTAGTGGTCTGGAGAGAGGAATGTAGTAGTGGTGAGGCGAGGGGAGAGAAGAAGTGGTGCAGAAAGGGGAGAGTTATAGGGCAGTAGAAAAAGGTAGTAATGGTGTGGCGAGGTTAGTAGTAGGGTGGATTGCGGAGAATAGTAGAGAGGAGCATGGAGAGTAGTAGAGGGAAAGGGAGAGTAGTAGTAGGCTTGAACATCGTCTTGTATGCAGACAATGCCACAATCACCTCTAAATAACAATTAGGCATCAAGAAACAGATGAAAGTCCTGCATGAGTTTTGTACAGAGTGTGGCTTAGTTGTAAATACTCCTAAGACTATAGTGATGGCCTGTCATACAACAAGACTGATTCAGTTCAACCTGAAATTTGGTGAGAATTCTAGTCAACAAGTGTAGCAGTTTCACTACTTAGGAATCAGATTTTCTAAAAATATAATGCTCAGGGTTCCCCTAAATTTGGAAAAGCAAACTCAGTACTAAGTGGTGAGCTGGTGAGCTGGAGCCATCTATTCATTTGGAAGACATGTTGGAGGCTGTGCATCAGCCTCAGATGTTGAGACATAAAAAGCCCACCTTAAAACAGCTATCCTCTATGGCCCTGAGACCTGGGGTCACATGTGCTCGAACACTGTGGCACGTGATACACATGTTTTTACACCTTTTATTTCTCCCACAGAACACTCCATTAATAGCACTGCATTTAGAGGTAGGTTTTATGTCACAACTTTCACAACTTTCACTCATTCATACTGTTGGCGATTATTGAGTCTAATGGAGGGACCAGTTGCAGCTGGTTTAAACATGAAATACATTTTAGAGCGGCTGAATTTCCATGAGATGGAATATGCAGGAGCCAGGCCAGATTATCTCTATTTTTAAAGTTCCCTATGATGGGTGGGTCATTCAAGATATGAGGAAAAATGCAGGGCGTGCCCTCTCATAGAAAAATGCCTACTGGTTACATAAAGAAATAATTAGGCCAATCATATTTTGCATGTCATTCAAAATTACAACAACAAGTATTATTCATTAAATTCTGAGGACATGCTTTGCCCATTTGTACATCTAAATGGACAACCAGCTCCGGGATAAATTGCAAATTCTAAACAAATATAGAAGGAATTGTAGTACACGTTTTACTTTCTATTGAATGTCAATGGTATTCGAAATTCTGCCGCCACTTAAACTTTTATGACATCCACAGCCTTTATTGCTGTTATGTTTTAACGTCAAACTATGAAGGTGGAGTTTGTTCCAGAAGCCTTCGTTAATATAACTTTACATAATAACGCATTACAGCTTCAAGGGCGACCTCTTGCTATAACTATAAGTTAATAAGGGACATATATTTTATACTTGGTGAAATGTAGTATTATGCTCAAGTCTAGGACTTGTACTGATTTATATATATCGAATACTCAATTCTTGAAAAAGTATTTATTCATTGTTGCCTCACAAGTACTGCTGTGTATATATGCTCTTGTGGGATTTGTATAGCTAGGTATACTGGACCAACATTATGGGCCTCATTACGGGTCTGGCTGAACCGTACCGGTAAAACCGGCAGGTTGCCTCCAGACCCGCAATGAATTACCAGTGCCTGACTTCCCAGTAACACTGGGATATTCTGACCCCGGTGGCCGTGAAGTAAGGCGCCTGTAATTTTGTAAGTCCCCATTCCCATGGAGTCCCATAGGAGTCCATGGGAATGGGGACCACGGAAGCACCGGCACCATTAATAACAGTGCTGGTGCTTCCGTGAAACTCTGTGGGCGGGTGCCATTCGGCCAGCAGATCTAACCTGGCAGGCGGGACGGCACCCGCACGCATAGTCGTACTGTGCCGTTCCGGAAACACTGGTGCCGGTAGGCTTACCGGCACTAGTGTTTCCAGATCTGAACAGTTGTAATGAGGCCCAATGTCTTTGTGTTCAGACACCCGGTGTAGATCTAGGTATTAACATAGGAATTAAATAGTTTTATACTTAACAGTTATCAGTTTATTGATAGTAAGTGTGTTTTTTGAAGACTGTCTAATATTAGACTTGTGATTTCATGGATGTTTCTAGCTGAATAAAGCTATTTAAAAACGATAAATAAGTATATAAATACATAACTCTAACCATCCTCCTCCTCTCATTAAATGGCCTAACAACTCCATGTTACTAGAGACATACAAGTTGGCCTAGAAAAATATGCTACTGCGTGGAAATTACTGGACCATGAAACATCAGCTTTCACAGATGAGAGCAAAGCAGGTAAATATCATTCTATGAAGAAGCAAATCATAGCTGAAGCAAGAATGGTTAGACAAGAGGAGGAATTAACTTTGAAAATCAGTCTAAGGAAGACAATTGCCCAGATATAACGTAGAAATATTGATACTAAGGGCCTCATTCCGAGATTGGAAATAGCCATGGTGCTATTTGCACCATGGCTGCCTCCAATACCATGTCTGGCATGGTCTGGTCCAATGGGGACATAGCAGTGCATTCCGACCCTGGAGGGACCACTAAGTCCCCATTGAACCAACCATTCCCCATTCCCATTTGAGCCCCCATAGGGCTGAATGGGAATGGCGCTTATAATGGGCTTGCGAATAGCAAGCCCGTTATAAGCGCCCTGGTCCCTTAGCGGGACCCGTAAAGGATGTGTGGTCAGACCACACGTCCTTTACGGTTCCCGCTAAGGGACCTCGGAATTGGGCAGTAAGGGATTACCAGCACCAGTCTCCTTACCAGTGCCCGGTATTCCTTACCGCCCAACTTGTAATGACCCCCTAAGTGAGGTAGAGTGTTAATACTTTCAAAACGAGCACTATTCATAGGTATTTCTTGTTGGAAAAGACGTTGGATGCAATCACCAGGGGTGTGTTGTGGATAAAACTGTATGCATTGGGGATCCTGCAAAGTCTACTAAGATTGGTTCAATTTTGCAATGATCAGACGAAGACAGCAGTACGGCACGCAGGGGTAGGAGTAAACACACCTTATTTGAGACCAACGAGGGGGTACAACAGTTTTTACTATTGGCATTATTTAAACACTTACAACTGTGTTGTTGGGATGCTGCACTACAGTAGGAATCAGAGGTTTAATAGATGGAGCATGAGTGATTCAGGTTGTTGGTTAATTGGGACAGGCAGTTCTTAGAATGCAGTGATGGAAAGTGTGTACTGACTGGCATGAGCATTTCCTCATTTGAAAAAAACATCTAGAGCTTTTTGTTCACTAATCAGGGGAATCAGACAAGTGTTGGGTGTTTGATGTCAATTTTTTAAGTTTAATCAGTGGTAAAACATTTGAATGTGCGGTTTTTGATGAAATTAGTTGGCAAAATTTGACTAATTTACTTATGTGATAAAGGAAAGAAGAAACCTAGAACAGCGGACAATGGAAGCAACATGAAATAAAGACCATCTTGAAAATGACAGATTATGATGAGTGCATCTGTGCTCTGTGATAGTAAATCAACAAGTTAAGGAAAGCCAGTGCGTCTGTGGAAATGGAAAGGTAAGGGAATTTCATCTATCTGAAGACAATATCAAGAGGGCTAAATTAGAGAATTGGACTGCTTTAAACAAAGAAGAAGAGACAGCAGCTTCCGATTATGAGATCTTCTCCAATGGGAAGATGATGAGATAAAATAAAACTACACATCCAAAGGTGTACAGGTTATGGTTCTAATAAAATAGCAGGACTGCAAGATTATCAGGATTGTAACTGAAAAGAGAACGATTACCTGGTCCCAAATAAGAACACTGTTAATAATTATTTGAAAAGTAAGTAACAAACCAAATCTGCAAACAACCTTGGAGAAGACCACTGGAAAAAAGATGCTGATCATAAACTACATTAAGGTATTTGAATGTATTATATTGATTAAGTCTGACAACATCAAAAAAGAAAAAGACGCTGTTTACTTCCATCGTCTAATGGTTTAAACCTAAATATCAGTCTAGAAGAATATCAGAAATGCAACCCATTATGACTGGGAAATATTCAAGAGCAATACATCATTACATTTGTTGGCTTGCCACCATTCATAGTGCCTTGCTACAATAAAAAAGGAGTTGACCGATACAATTATGTGATACATTCTTTATCATTGTCATACTTGAGTGTCAACTTCGTTGTTGCACCTGGAGGCATAGCATCCAGCACTTTACCTGGGATCATAATATCCAGCAATTTGTTCCTAGTTGGTGCATCCAGCATGGCAACCCACATTGTTGAGATCATTGTGGTTGCCTGGTTTGTTGGCGTCTTCATGGAGGCACGGTGCTTTGGGACCGGCTTGGTATCCCATGGTGGTCATGTTACCTTAATAGTGTGGGCTTTGGAGTTATTTCTTGGCTTATAGATGTGATCGGCATTTGTTGAATTGAGTGAACGTTTGCTACAGGAAGAGGGTATCCTAGATATCTGTCTAGTAATGTGATCATTCTTTGTATGTATTGTGATGAATGATTAATAGAAACCCCATGAGTCTCAAGGACTCTGCAAATTCAACCACATCACATTGACCCTCATCAAACTGAACTGGCTTCCGGTGCAAGCCAATATCCAAATCCTGCTGTATCATCTACAAGATTGTCACCCTCACGTCCCAAAGTAACCTCACTAAGAAACTCAGCATCTCCAGAGGCTTATAATCCACCAGAAGTAAGGACATGTGTAGAATTGAACTTCGGTGGTGGAGGAAGGAAAGAATCAGACGACAGGCCATCTATGTCTATGTCCCAAGACTCTGGAACCACCTCACTGTCAACATCAAACTTGCCCCCTCACTTATACAGTTCTGGAATGAGCTCAAGACCTTCCTCTTCCATGAATGGCTCCTCCCCAACACTTAGGTCCACACACCCACCGCTCCCTATGCTACCTGACACTGGATGATCTGCTCCCCACTGTTTCCTCACCTGATTGCTTGTGGATTTCTTGCTATCAACCTGTCTGCTCCCCTGTTAGCTCCCTGCTCCCTTGTTTCTCTGCTTCCCTTACCATGATCTTTGCCCATGGTTATAAAGCACTCTGTTGCTTCTCGAAGCTGGGTCTGCACTCAATAAATACAGTAATAATAATAATAATAATAATAATAGTAGTAATAATAATAGTAATAATAATAATAATAATAATAATAATAATAATAATAATAATAATAATAATGTCATCAATGGCATTGAACACTTTTGAGGATAACCATATGGGTGCATTTAACTCCTACAGAACTTAGTCGAAGCATTCCATGAAAACTGCCATGATGGGTTAACTCAGTGTGATCCAAGGGCCTAACTATGAAAATACTGATCTTCCCTATGATGAACTAGTGCACAGTCCCAGCGAATGATCAGCCTACTTCCTGTCTCAAAATTACAGTATCAGATTGTTAGCACTCTCGTGGTTTCACAATCTCAGAGATAGACCACCTATCCTGCTTCTTGAGTTCGATGAACTGCAAGTGCTTCTTCCTCTTGTCTAAGGCTGTACATCAGGTAAAATATTGCTGAGATTCAGAGTCTGTGGATGTTGTGTTCCACCTGGCAATGGTCACCACGCTTGCAGCATTCTCTGGTCCCTTCCAACATGGTTTCTCAAGGGCCATGTGCCGCTCTAGTCTTTTGGAAGCCAGCTGCTGTGTCACTTCCATTTACGGTATTTTAAATATTCTTCTACTGTGGCCTCTGCATCCTTGCATCTCAACACTAGGATTATTCCTTAGCTCAGCGCACTCTCTCTTTTTACCCCTTTGATGGGATTCCCGCTCTTGTGTTGCCCGGTTTCCTGCCGTGCTCCACCCCTTGCTCTGTGTTGCCACTACGGCACTGCCTACGTCTCATTTTCCATGTCTTCCTCAGTCCTTGCATTCCATTGGTGTCCCTGCTAGTACTGTGTTTGGTTATCCATGGCTCTTCAGCCTCCCAACTTTCTTCCTTTGTGTCCTGTTCTTGTGAAGATCCGTTTTGGTTGTGGATCCTCTCAAAGCCTCTTCTCACCGAAAGGGGAATTCTTGGTTCCCCTAAACTATTTATTCGCCATCCAGATGCTTACCTGCCCGGGGAGAGACTACTGGAGCTCCAAAACCATTTGGGTACTGTTTGCATTTCCACGGACGTCAGTTTTTTTTTCCCTCTGTTTTATTTTTCCAGAAAACATTTGCAGGTTTCTCCCGGGGTTATCCTGTCAGGGTTTTGTTTACACGGGCCTGTCCAAACCCTTCAAGACTCCAAATCTAAGAGAAGACCCCAAAAGACTTCGCCTTCACCTCGATCCCCGTGCTCAAAATCAAAGGTCAGCACTCCAGTGGTAAATTCTGACAGTTTGAGATGCCAGACTTTTACACCCAGGATGAAGCAAGTGCAGGAGTTGATAGGGGTATGCAGGAGTTAAATTCCAATGTACTGAACCTAAAGACAGAAATTGCTGCACTCCACCAATTGGTCTTAACCAGAGAGGCCTGGCCCAGGAGGTGATCTCATTGGGCCTGCTGATCAAAAAGTATGACGGTACACCAAGCAAGCGCCATTCTTTTTTGGACACTTGTATGATACAGTGTACTTTCAAGCCTCACTTCTACGCTTCAGCCTGAGTAAAAGTGGGATTTGTGGTGCCCTATTTGCTAGGCAATGCTTTAACCTGGGCTACCCG
Source organism: Ambystoma mexicanum (assembly GCF_040938575.1). Lineage (NCBI taxonomy): Eukaryota > Metazoa > Chordata > Amphibia > Caudata > Ambystomatidae > Ambystoma > Ambystoma mexicanum. The sequence continues at coordinate 1,013,896,081 of NC_090928.1, forward strand.
CCCCTTGTTTCCACTGCTGAAACATTGTTAGATAACTATGCCGGATTTGTCACAGTCTTCAAAACCATGTTTTCTGCACAAGAAAAACTGTTGCACAGGGGCGTGGCTTGGTAGCCTGGTATAGGTTATGTTCTTTGATTGCTCCTGCAGATCCTACATGATCCTGTGCAGCACGTATGCTGAAACTGGCGTACCTGGAATAGAAAGGACACTGCGGGTGCCAGGGAAGCTGGAGCTGTCACAATCTTTTCGAAAACATACGCGGCGTGCCCCATTGAAGTCAGGAGAATGGTGGCGAGACGGACCCCTGCTGCCGGAGGGTAACAGTGAATATATGCAAGGCTGGTGGTCACTGTGGCGCTGCCCCGTGTGGGGTGCGCACGCGGCGGCGTGACGTTGCATGCCACCGCGTGCTGCATAAATAAACGGGGCGTTCCCGGCCACGGCAGAGCGACCGGGAAGCCCGAACTGAAAGGACGTGTGAGCTGTGTGGTCCTTTCAGGGTGGGGGCTGGCGGGCACGCATAGGGTAAAGGACAAACCCCCAACAGTGGCGATGAGTGTTAACGGATGCCCGGGCCCGGCAGTGAAGGCATTCCGGAATTTTTCCTTGAAACGGAACGTTCGGATGTTTTGTTTCATGCCGTGGCTGCGGATCGTACACGCTGCTGGCGGCCATTTTGTCTCTGAGGCCGTGGAACTTCATCAGGCTCCGGTTTGGAGGGTGAAGGTGATCCAGGTCTAATTTTTGAATATTCTGCTTGCAGGCAGACTAACCTGCACACCCATGCCTGGTTTGTGAATTTTACTCCAGTTTTGGGACTCCTACGTCGAGTGAAAGCTAGGGGAAGGACTAACATGGCAGGGCCTGTTTAGTCCACTCCACAGTTGTAGCTTAATTTTTGGAACATCCACACCCCTGTGGACTACGGCAAGGTGGAAACACAGCATTTTTCTTTGTCCCCTTCATCATCAGGACGCTGTGGCTTCTTCTTTGTCCCCTTCATCATCACAAGGATGGCTGCAGTGGGTGTCTTCTTCTCTTCCATTGGTCTTGTGGCTGGAAGCTGTCCCAGGTGAGCGAGGGACAAGTCACCACCGCCTCTTCCCCAGGTTGGACTGTTGCTGTGCCTGGAAGAGGGGGGGAGGTTTTGTCGGCATGGTGGTGGTGGGTGGTTGAGTTGCGGCCCTCAGGACACTAGGTGGGGGTGCCTGTGCGCTCAAGCCCATGAGTGACATTGATGATCAGGAGGGTGAGGCCGCCGTAGACGCACAGCTTCCTCAGGACGGTGGCCAAGCGGCACAACATCAGCAGGCCTTGCAGCCCCCAGTGCTTCCAGTTCAACAACCAGCGGTGGCTCTACAGCTACCCCTGCAAGTAGGTGTTCAGGCTCCTGTACCCCAGGTGCTACCGGTGGCACAGCTCGAGCCTAGGCTGCCCTGCAACCTATCCCCGAATTTGATGCATCAGGCCCACCTTCCAGCATGGGGCCCCGGTGGAGGAGGTGGGTTGGCCGCCTTGACATGTATTTCAGGGCTGCTCAGGTGACAGACGACAGCATGGTGGCCACTATGCTGTACTCGGCGGGGCCTGCGGTCCAGGAAATTTTTGAGTCGCTTACTCCGGTGGACCAATCCTATGATGCGGCCAAGGAGGTGCTCCTTGCGCACTTTCTGCCCCTTGCCAACGTGGACTATGAGAGATTTGTTATGCTGTCGGTCAAACAAAAGGACGATGAGACAGTGGACACCTTTTATGGTCGCCTGCGCCGCTTCTCCCTGGGTTGTGCATGGGGGGACGCGGAGGACATGATGCGCACAATGCTGATTCAGGCGTGTTCCTCCGGCAAGCTCAGGAGGTAAGTCCTGAGAGAGCCAGGCATCACTCTGCGCCGCATATTGGAACTGGGCCGATGTCATGAGGTGGCAGAGGCCCGCACAAGCAAGATGGAGGCGGGGTTCCGCTCAATAAAGTCGGAGTAGGTGTGTGCTGTGTGGCGAGGCGGCAGAGGAGTGAGAAGGCCTGGCGGAGGACCCCGGGACAGAGCAGGAAGATCAGAGGAGTCGTGCCAGAAGTGTGGCTATGACCTTCCCCACCCGATGGAGTGCCCGGCAGCGGGAAGAACATGTGGCAGGTGCGGCCTGCCTGACCATTTCTCTAGAGTGTTCAAGTCGGCCATGCCCGTGATGGTACCGAAAGGTCCGGCCCGGACGTGGACTCCACGCCAGAGCCGACCACCAAATGTGGGCCAGGTAGACCAAGGTGAAGAGGCGGCCCAAGTGGAGGAGGCAGATGAAGAATAGGAAGTTAACATCTTCTTTGTTTCGAGTGTGGGAGTCCTGAAGGGGAAGAGCAGGAGGCAGCCGAGGTGTGTGGTGGAGGTTAACCACTCTCCGGTCCCCGTGCTGGTGGACACGGGGCTTCGGTCAATGTAATGGCTACAGGACACTATGACACCCTTGACCCTCCCCCGGACTTGGCTAGGCCGAGAGCCCGCATATTCGCTTTTGGAGGACTACAACCGATACCGCTGGACGGTGCCTTTGTGGCAAGTGTGGAGCATGAGGGCTCCCGGATCAGGGCTTGGTTCTATGTGACCCCTGTGAGTAACAACACTCTCCTAAGCTGTGCTGCTGCCGAGGCTCTCGGAATTGTCAGTTTTGCGTACTCGATGTACTTGGAGGACATCAATGACCTCCTTGATAAGTACGCTGCCCTCTTCAACGGCATTGGAAAGATGACCGGTGACCCGGTCAGGCTGCACATTGATGACTCCGTACAGCCCATTGCCCTGAAGCACCGCAGGGTACCGTTCCACCTGAGGGAGCAGGTGGACAAGGAGTTAGACAACCTGGTGAGTCTGGACATTATCAAGAAGGTCGAGGGCCCGACGCCCTGGGTGTCCCCCATTGTTGTGGCTAGAAAACCTAAACAACCTGACTCTGTCTGGATTTGTGTGGACATGAGGCTGCTCAACAAGGCCATCAAGAGGGAGCGGCATCTCACCCCTACCATCGATGACATTATCGCTGTAGTACAAGGGGCCCGTTTCTTCTCCAAGTTAGACCTACGAGCAGGATATCATCAGGTTGTCCTCCACCACGAGTCCCGGTACATAACCACGTTTACTACCCACCGTGGGCTATACAGGTACAAGAGGTTGAGTTTTGGGGTGTCATCGGCTGCAGAAGTATTTCAGAACATTATACGTGGCTCCCTAGCAGATCTGGAGGGTGTCCTTAATATCAGCGATGATATCCTGGTGTTTGCTAGAACAGAGGTGAACCATCTGAGGAGGCTTGGAAAGACTTTTGAGAGGCTGCAGTCGCTGGGCCTCACCCTTCATAGGGACAAATGTGAGTTCCTGCGCCCCTCCATTGAATTCTTCGGGTTCGTGTTCAAGGAGGGGGGTGTCGCCCGATCCGAGGAAGGTCCAGGACATTAAGAAGGCGCAGCCCCCCGAGTCAGTGTCCGACGTGAGGAGCTTCCTTGGTATGGTGACATACTGTGGGCGCTTCATTCAAAATCTCGCTTCAAGGTCCGAGCAGCTCAGGGCATTGACGAAGAAGGAGTCGATCTGGCAGTGGGGCCCACTTGAGCAGTCGGCCTTTGGGGACATTAAAAGCGCCTTAACAGCAGAGGACACCATGGCGTTTTTCGACCCAGCGGTGGCGTCAGAGATCATTGTGGACGCTAGTCTGTTCGGCCTGGGGGCTGTATGTTCTCAGGTGGAACGGGACGGGAGCGTCCGCCCAGTGGCACACGCCAGCAAGGCGCTCACGGAAACAGAGCAACGATACTCCCAAGTCGAGCGGGAGACACTGGCGGTTCTCTGGGGTTGCAGACATTTCTGACTCTATGTCTTGGGGCGTCCAGTGACCGTGGTAACAGACCACAAGCCCCTGCTTCCCATTCTGGCTGGGTCATCCTCGAAGCCCCCGGCTAGGATTGAGATGTGGATGCTTGACTTGCTGGAGTATGGAGTTACCCTGGTGTATCGGCCAGGGGCCAGATCCTAAAGCACTCAATGCAGCACGGCTCCTGTAGGTCCATCTTGGAGGCTCTGGTGGGGCGGACCCAGGAGGCCAGGACAGGGCTCGAGCAATTGTGGAAGGTCAAGGATGAGCTGTCCTTCTCGGAATCAGGTCTCCTGCTTCGAGGTGATCGCATAGTGGTCCCCCAATCCAAGATAAAGGAGGTAATCACCTTGGCCCACCATGGACATCAGGGCGCCGCCAAGACCAAGGCGAGACTGCGTCTGAAGGTCTGGTTCCTGGAACTGGAGAGAAGGGTGGATGACTTTGTTGTGGCCTTTGTGTGGTGCCAGGCGGCTTCTCCCGTACAACGAGAGCCGGCCATTGAGGCGATGCCCCGGGGGACCCGGCCCTGGGAGGTCATCCATGCGGACTTTGGGTCGACATCTGTAGGTACCCACTTTCTCGTAATCGTTGATGAGTACTCACGATACCCGGAGGTGGAGTTTGTGGAGTCGGTGGCCTTCGAGCACGTGGTCGTGGCCGCGGAGAAGGTGTTTGCGGCCCATGGTTTTCCCCTCACTCTGTGCTCGGACAATGGGTCGCCATTCCAAAGTGAGCGGTTCTCGGAGTTCATGGAGAGCTGCGAGATTCAGCACAGGAAGATATCCCCGCTGTGGCCCGAGCTAATGGTGACGCTGAAAGACTGATGCGGACACTCAATAAGACCTTCAGGATTGCCCAGGGACAAGGGCAGCCACTCCAACGAGCCCTACACCAATTCCTGCGAGTGTACCGCACCACCCCACATGCCTCCACGGGGGTAGCCCCTGCGGAGGCTCTGTTCATGCGATGTCCCCGGGGCCTACTGCCAGAGGTCCGGGAGAAGGAGCCGGGAGTGATTGACAACCAGCAGGTTGAGGCCAACAGGCGGGTCAGGATTGACCAGGAGAACTTGCGAAGGGGTCTTCGCCCCCAGCGGCTGGAGCTGGAACTGGGAGACGAGGTGCTCATTCGCAACCGACACCCCCATGGGAAGCTCTCGCTCCCCTATGAGCCGGAGCCATTGGACGTGGTAGCTGTAAAGGGGTCCATGGTGACGGCCTCGGATGGAAGATCTGCCGTCACCCGAAACGTCAGCTTCTTTAAGAAACTGGGTGATCCACGAACTGAACCACCACTGGACCCGGATGTGGCAGAGGTGCCGGAGAACGCAGGAGTTCCCCTGGGCACACCGCATTCCCCTGTCCGGGGAACTTCTGCGGAAGGACTTCCCGTGCCGGAGGTAAGCGGGACGTACCCCCAGAGGGCTGGGTGAGGGAAACCCGCTTACCTCAGCGAATACGTGCTGGGACATTTGGACAGTCTGCCAGAATAAGGGGACCCGGGCGGCTGACATTAAATGGGCGTGGGCGTAAAATGTTGCTGTTATTTTGTTGTGTGGTTTGTAGTGTTTAGTAATAAAAGCAGTTGTGTGTCCTCCCAAAAAAGAAGGAGTGTGGCGCTGCCCCGTGTGGGACGCGCACGCGGCGGCGTGATGTTGCACACCGCCGCGTGCTGCATAAATAAACGGGGTGTTCCCGGCTGCGGCAGAGCGACTGGGAAGCCCGAACTGAAAGGACGTGTGAGCTGTGTGGTCCTTTCAGGGTGGGGGCGTGCGGGCATGCATGGGGTAAAGGACAAACCCCCAACAGTCACAAGAGAAATGCATGTGACCGACACACTTGGCGCGCCAAGCTAAGCGTGGCAACGTTTGACGGTGCAGTGATATAGAGCAAAACCGTGAACCAAATGTGAAGAATCCCAGTTAGCAGGCACGGGATGGAAAGGGTTGCTGCACCTCACAGTGACAGTAATAAATGTATTACTGGAGGTGGCCTGACACAAGCAGGGTTTGGGAGACTGGTCGCAGGCATTACAACGGCAGCTGGACACAGCCGTGAGCAGTCTGTGCCCCAACCAGACTTATGCTCTCCAAAGCGCGTGGAGAACAGGTGAAGACACAGATACAAAGTAGCAGCCGGGAGGGGTAGAACAAATGCTAAAACTCCCGGCTGCACTGAAATTGAAGAATGAACATGGAGCAAGTTGGATTTTCCACAGGGGTGCTCATTTCAACTACTACACCAGACGAAAGACAGAAATAAGGAGGACATATCTGTGTAAAGGGCCAGCTGGAGAAACAAAGCAGAATTGTGTGCAACACATTTATGGGCAATGATTCCTTTCAATTAACGGTCACTAATGGCATTGCCCTGAACATTAAGACTAACAAAAGGCAATAAAGACTGGCAGTGCTACTAGTGACGTAACGAAGCACAGGTTAAACACCAAGGTATGTGCGTAACAATTAACCCACGCGATCCAGGCTCTGCAGGCGGAAATTGGCGCATGGTCAATTGCTACTAAGCGGGGGTCGGGCACGCCCGGACCAAATGTGATAAGCAGACAAGCCCACCAGATGGAGAGAGATAAAGCCAATTTAGTAATTGGCTGCTGCATGGGCAGTGGAGCCCTGAAGTGCAGTGCACAGCGAGGATTATGGGCTACATGAGGACCCCAACATCAGTACTAACTGCTGAACAGCACGACAGCATGTAACAAACTCCAAGAGACGGTTGCAGCAGCGTTGCCCCCCTCGGGGTATGTGTGGTCCTAGCTGAGGAGGTGGCACAGTGTAACGGTGTGGAAGACTGGAACGCACGCACTATATAAGATAATACCCGTTGGTTGGTAGAAGCAGACCACATAGCAGGCACAGAACATTACTGTTACGGTCTGTACATGTAGAGCACTGTGGACTGAAGGCTGGAGGGGTTCCAGCGGAAGTGAAGACCACTAGGTGCAACGGTGAGAAAGGAGCCGGTACGAGCAACCACAGGCTAAAGCAATCAAGTAGTGACACACAAAGAGCTGAAATGGCATCCAAAACAACTAAACCAAAGGCAAAACAGCCACCAATAGACATTTTTGTCAAATCAACCCAAGCAACAGCTGACACAAAGACTCCGGAACGAGGCACACAAGGAGAGGTAACACCAGTACGTGATGACCAACAGATCCGGGCAGCTATTGCGGTGCTGAAGGCATCGCGAGGATCCAGGATTGACACCACCATCGCAGAACTGAGGACGGTACTGGAATTCAAGACAGATGCAGTCAGCGTGGATGTCAACCTCCTCAGACAGGATGTTAGAATGCTATCCGAACATACAGGAGGGCTGGAAAAAGAGGTGAAAGCAAACACTACTACATGCACTGCAAACGCCAAGGAAGTCCACACACTGCAGCAACAAGTGCGTAACCTGGAGAATAGAGTGGAGGATGCAGAGGGATGCGCATGCAGAAACAACGTTCACATGTTGGGACTGCCGGAGGGAGTCGAAAATCCATACATGACAAACTATATAGAAAATATGTTGCTGCAGGAAATAGGCGCTGAAGTGCTCACCAAGGGGTTCACGGTGGAGACCGCACAGAGCCGAGACCAGAAAACCACCACCGGGAGGCCAATCATAGCCAAGATACTGAATTATAAGGACAGAGAGAAGGTCCTGGAGCACTTTCACAAAGGAGGGACTATAAGCAGAGCATCGGCTAAGATCACAGCATATCCGGATTACACCTTCGTGGTACAGAGGCAATGTCTGAGCTATGTGTCGGTGAAAAAAAAGTTGTGTGAGTTTGGATTTAAGTATATGCAGCTGTATCCCACAAAGTTTAAAGTACTGCATAAGGACAAAGCACGTTTTTTTGACAACCGGGAGGAGGTGACTACATGATCGCACATGATGAACTGCCCAGCAGGCGCTGATGACCAGGCGGATAAGAGACAAGAGGAGTGAGGGGTGTTCCTGCGGAGCCAGAACTGCGGTCTGGGTAGCCACTGACGGAACCGACATGGATGGGTAACGCCTAAATTACAGACTGGTAGCTATATGATACAGATAATAGTGTGAAACACGCACATGCGGATCAATATGTGATGCCGGCTACAAATACGTGTTACTGTATACGGCAAAGCTGAAGATTCTGCACAAAGACAAGCCATTTTTCTTTGAGACCCCGGAGGAGGCGACACAATGGTTGGATTCAATGAACTGCCTAGATGAAGCAGATGACCAGGCGGAGAAATGAAGGGATAAGTGACTATCTATGAGGTAACAAGCACAACAAAGACATTAGGCCTCATTATAAGCATGGCGGTCCGCGAACTACAGTACCAGTAAGCATGCCGGTCCCGTAGTTCCCGGACGTCCATACTATGAGTTGTGCTTGCGGGTGCCTTTCTGCCTGCCAGGTCCTGCGGTGCATCTGACATCCCCATTCCCATTCAGCCCTATGGGGCTCAACTGGAAATGGGGACTGACAGGCAATGCAGGAATTACCGGGTCCAGCAATGTCGGAATTACCCGGTATTCCCTAATTAATGGGTGCTGGAAAAAATGAAACTCCGGCAGCAGCTGTGCCTGTTTTGCAGGCACGGCTACTGCCAGGGTTATAATGCGGCCCATTGTCTTTAGGACTAGAAAATAACACAGCATATAACGAGATTAGCAGGAGAGGTTACACAAGGAACGAACATTGTTGGGTAACGTCTGAGTTTAAGATTTGTAACCATGTGACATAATTGGAACCTAATATAGCTATGCTGTGAACAGGGCACAATACGCAAAAGTGGCCTGAAGGAGAGCAGGCCGGATAAGTGAACCAGGGTTTCTCTGAGATGGGCTTTGCACTAAGCAAGGGTGGTTTTATCTATATATACCTATGATATGGACCTCTGGACTAAAATATTAAATGTAATATGGGTTGTTTAAGTGATATGTGCCCGAAGGGCTTAAAATGAACCAGTGCATAGTAGTAACCTTTGGCACTAGTGGGGGAGACATGGAGGGAATGCATTCTCAACCCCAGTAGTTAGTTTAGTCGGGATACTAGTAAAGCGGTATCCCCCTACTGAGTTCCAAGTACCGGTGGAGGCCGAGATAAGGACTAGATGCGGGGTAGCCTGAGAACCAGTGATGGAGCTGGGCAAAAGTTGGGGATGGGTAGGGTGGTGGTTGGAGGGAAAGCTGGGGAGTTTTAAGGGGGTAAGAGGTGGGAGTTTGGGGAGTTAAAAGGGAGTGAGCCTACAAACACAAGCAACAAAGTTAGAGAAGGAGGGTGGGGGCGGAGATGGGAGGGATAGGAAATGGATAGGATGGGAGACCTCAAGATAGTGAACTGGAATGTAAGGGGGTTAAATAGCTACAGTAAATGAAACAAGGTCATGATTTACCTGAGGAGACATAAAATAGACATTGCACTGCTCCAGGAAACTCATCTGACCAAGGAGAAGCAGGGGGTGGTAACAAAAAAATGGAAAGGGACAACCCTGGGAGCGACATACTCGGCGTATGCCAGAGGAGTCATAACATGGGAAGCACGACAACAAGTCCCATTTAAGATAATGCAGTCTACTATAGATAAGGATGGCAGAATGGTGTTAATAAAAGGGATGGTGGAAAATAGAGAGGTGAGCATCATCAACGTTTATGCCCCTAACCAAGACACTATAGGCTATTTTAGGAACTTATATACTAAGATAAGCTTATATATGGATGGGGCAGTCATATGGGGAGGGGTCTTCAACTGCACCTTGGACCCGAGGCTAGATAGGTTGGATATTAAGGCCGGAAGACATGCACCAGCAGCGAAGGCACTGGGTGCCTTGTTGTGTGATTTTCAATTGGTGGGTGTGTGGAGAACGCACCACCCACAGGAGAAGTAATACTCACATTATTCTGCCCCACAAAATATGTATACTAGATTAGAATATATATTTATCGGGCAGGAGTTAACACAAGAAGTAACACAGACAAAATATAAGGCTATGGTCCTCTCGGAGCACACACCACTGGTAGTAACATAACAGAACCTACCTTCCAGGGCGAGAATCCCGACATGGAGACTCAGGGCTGAGGCATTGAAAGACACAGCGTTTAGAGAAGACCTGAGGAATGGGATAGCAGAGTATTTTGAACATAATACCGGCAGTGTAGAATCTGCAGGGACACTGGGAGGCATTTAAAGTGGTGGTGATGGGGGAGGCGATATCGAAATCGAAGGGGCTGCAAGGGGGCATAATAAGGGACTTACACAACGCAGAGAAGAGTTTAGAATCAATGATGCAAGTGTGCACAGGGTCCCCTGAAGAGGCTGAGATCATATATCGACTACAGTAAGAATGCAGGAACCACTGGGAGAGGCTATGTAACCTAAATTATAAAAATTATGTGGAGAGGCAACACGCGAAAGGAGACAAACCAGGCCGGTAGCTAGCCTGTTTATATAAAAGCAAGACCCCCAGACCGACAATTAGAACAATTTAAGGGGTAGATGGACCGACACAGGCTACCCAAGAAGGAGTTAACAAATGTTTTTGGGAATACTATAAGAAACTATATGCAGATATTGCTGAGGATGAAGAAATAGACATACAAGGAGCATTAACAGAGATCACTCTCCCTAAACTTGGGGCGGCAGAGAGAGAGAGAACCTAGGGGCCCCAAAAACATTGGAAGAGCTAGAACAGGTGATCAAGTTACTGCTTACTAATAAGGCCCCAGGGGCAGATGGACTCCTGAGTGAGTTTTATAAAGCTTATGTATGTTGAATGAAGCGTTTAATACAAGCACATTGCCTGTGTCCCTACGAGAAGCAATCATCATTCAGCTCCTTAAATCCAACAAACCAGACACGGAATGCGGGTCCTATAGACCGCTCTCGGTGCTCATCCATGATAGTAAGATACAGAAATGATGGCGAATAGGTTGAGACCAGTCATAAACAAACTTATACACTCGTACCAAACAGGGTATGTCCCATGAAGAAGTATATCTGACAACTTCAGGAGACTCCATCATGTTATAGAACAGACCCAGGGAAGATCCCAGGAGGCAGCAATAAACTCGCTAGATGCGGTAAAAGTCTTTGACTCGGTCAAGTGGCCTTGGCTGATGGCTGTACAAGAGGAATACGGTAAAGTGGGTCCAATTACTATATGATAAACCGCTAGCTGGAGTCAGGACAGGAACAACCATATCAGAACAGCGGCAGTTGGGCAGAGGTACCAGACAGGGATGCCCGTGGTCCAAATGCTTTTTATTTTGGAACTTGAACCCCTGGCAGCGTACTTGAGGCAGCAATATGGAGAAGTAGGTATCAGCACTAAGGGCAGGCCATATTTGATATCGATGTACGCTGATGACATGTTGCTGTACCTGAAGTACCCTGAAGAGAAACTACAGTATATTTTGTTGGTTATGAAATGATACGCAATGCTGTCCGGCATAACAGTGAACCCAAAGAAGTCAAGCATATTTCCCCTGGGTAGATACATAGGGATACCACAACATAAGCTGCCGATACTACAGATAAAATGGGAAACAGAGACGTTCAGATATTTGGGAATAGATGTATACCACAACACTGAAGTTGAACACAAGCAGAATACCGAGCGAGCAGTGTCAAATATAAAAAACAGCATGATATTTTGGGCCAAGCTACCCTTAACAATAATGGGTAGAGTGGCCCTGTTAAAGATGGTAGTACTACCCAGGTTATTACACTACTTTGCGAATATATCATACATGATACCCAAATGATTCTTCACTAAGGTATATGCAGGGGGTTTATATGGCTCCAGAAACAGGATAGCGTTAGGGAAATTACAGAACCCGTATGAACAAGGGGGCATCAGATTGCCCAATTTTTAGGTATACTACCTGGCTAGACAACTCCAATACGTGACAAGGTGACTATCAGAGGATGCCACACCGGAATCCACACTGTTAAGGGCCGAATACACCCCTTATTTCTTGAACGAATGGATGTGGTTGCCAAAATTGCAACGGGAAAGAGGAAGTAGATTACTGGACCTGGGGGAGAGAGATGTGGTGAAGAGCCTGCCAGTTAATGGACAACTCGTACCCGTGCTCCCTACAGATACCGCTAGTGGCACTGGAAGAAGTGGATGAGCAAATGAGGAGGACTATCAGGGAGAAATGGGAACCGAAAGGCATAGTGACCATGGGGGATGTGTGGCAGGATGGGATGGTGAAAGAGTGTGATGCCTTGGTGGAAGACAATGGATTACATCATGGATAATATATCACATATACTAGGCTGGTGAAGAGGATAAAAGATACATGGTCCAATGCAGTGTTAGCTTGACAGCCTGAGGCTGTCATAGAAACATTTTATGGCATGTCAGATGGGGTCATGAGGTCTCCTGGATATAAGAGCTGCTGATGCCTGAAGTGGGGAAATAAGTAACCCAGACGAGACTAAACTGGGAAGAGGAGGGGGGGAACCGATGGGTGATGGGTTATGGGTCAGGGTGCAGGGATACCATAAGAAGGTATCAAGGAACGTGGGGTTGCAGCAGGTGCAGCTATACGTCACCCATAGAGCATACACAACCTCCAAGAAGATAGCCAAGTTTAAAAATGCTGGTACACAGACATGTCCGAAATGTGGGGAGGTAAACGCAGGAATGGCACATATGTTCTGAGTATGCCCCGAAATAAGGAAATTCTGGCAGGAAGTGGCCTGCTTTATGGCAAGAAAGGAGATTAATTTAGATGTAAACTCATGCATGTTGGGGGGGTTGCCCAGGCCGAGGAAACTTGAGCATGTGAGCAAACTTTAAGACATGGCATATATACTGGCTAAACACAGAATAGCAATGAATTGGAAAGCAAGTAGGAGACCGAGAGCAGAGGCTTAGTGGTTCGATCTTCAGAAATGGGGGAATGCCGAAACCACAGAGCGGGATGAGGCAGCAAATAGAGATGAGGAGGAGGAAGTGGACAGGTTGATTGCCTGGAAACAAATAGTGGCAACACTGTCCGGATCTGACCAAGCAAGCCAGGAGTAAGGTGGCCCTCCAGGTGGGGGAGAAGGAGGAACACCCACAGAAATGGAATGAGGAAGGTCAAAATGTTTGGTAGGCTCATGGGGATAGGGTAGGGGGGAGAAAATACAACATTGAACTGTATGAGAGAATTGACATTCATATTGGTTGCTACACTGTATGGTGCACATGTTGAGAAATTAATAAAAACTTTTTAAAAAAGGAAAAAAAAGAAAAACTGTTGGACTTTCAGCAGTGCACCCAGGACATGCTTACATACATGACTAAATTGAAACAGTTGGCCAAGGAAGCTGACTGGACTCAGGAGGCATGTTTTACTCTGTTCTGCAGGGGCTTCCAAGAAGACATTAAGTATGAGTTAGCAAGGATTCCACAACCACTTAGTTTCAAGCCCTTATCAACATGGTGGTCCAGATAGATTTTTGTTCCCAGGAGAGGAAATCTGACAGAAGAAAGACAAGGGGTTTGCTATGCAGGTTATCCTCTGCATTCTTCCTCGACTCCTTCCACAGCAGCACCTGTGGCCTCTGGTATGACTGGAGATGAACTGCGCAATTTTCAAGGAACATTATGAAGGGAAGAATGGAACAGAAGGCTTCAAAAAAGATTGTGCCTTTACTGTGCCTCACCAAACCATCTGGCCTGGAACTGTCCCGTCACTTCTCCCCAGAGGTCATGAAACATGAGACCCCATTCCTGAATGGAGCCAGGAAACAGCAGGAAACTTTTGGCTCCAACATTCAAACTGTCCAGATCCCAGTCAGAACTTCTCTAGTGATACTCATGATTTTCATCCTGCTACCAGAAACTGAACCGATACAAGCCCTGGTTCTTGTAGACTGTGGAGCTATGGGATTGTTTGTGGACGATGAATGGGCTTGTCAACACAATGTACCATGACAAACCAAGTCCACTAAAACAATTGGTATATGGAATCGACAGTCAGCCTTTGTCCTTGGGTCCAATAACTGAGGAGACCAAACATATTGTTATGATGATTGACCACCATTCAGACCACATACATTTCGACATCATCAGAGCAGCACATTATCCTGTTGTCCTGGGAGTTCTGTAGTTATATCGCCATAACCTGCACATAAACTGGATGGCGGGAATCCTTTTTCCTGGTTCTGAGTTTTGTACAACGCATTGCCTCTGGAATTCAGACAAGATTGTTTTGAGTACTGCTAAGTCCATTGAATTCCAGAATCTAAATTCTGTAGCCCATGTGCAACGAATTCCAGAAGAATACTCTGAGTTCATCAATGTTTTCTCTTCTTCACAAGAAAAGGTAATCCCACCACATCGGCCCGAGGATTGTACCATTGACACTGTTTCGAACACCATTATTCCTTTCAGAAGAATGTTTATTTTGTCCACGCGAGTGAAAGCTGCCCTTTGTGAGTACCTAGACCTGAATCAAAGAAACAGCCTTATATGACCGTCCAAGTCTTTAGCAGGAGCATCTTCATTTTTTGTACTGAAAAAGACACTTCAGAGCTCCACCCAAGCCTAGAGCATCGAAGCCTGAATCAGGTTACCGTAAAGGTCAAGTATCCTCTAGCGCTCATTACTGATATCCGGCAAGGAGCGGTAATCGTTTCTAAACGCGACCTCTTGGGAGCCTACCATCTGGTCTGTATTCATGCCGAGGACGAGTGGAAGATGGCATTCAGAACACCGTTCGGTCACTTTGAATACCTAATGATGCCCTTTGGGTTGATGAATGCAACTGCAGTTTTCCAAAGATTTGTGGATCAAATATTTTCAGTCCATCTCTTCCAGATTGTTATCGTCTACCTAGACAATATTCTAGTGTATTCCTTTCACAAGGATGACCACCGAGAAAGCGTGAAAGCAGACTCAACTCCGGCAATACAAGCTAATGGCAAAACCTGAAAAATGTCAATTCAAACAATCTGAAATGCAGTACCTGGGGTATGTATTAAGTTCTCCTGGAATCTCTTTGGACCTCCAAAAGGTGTTGGCGATCGTGTAATGGCCATGAACCACTATCGCAAATCAGGTTCAGGCATTCTTAGGGAATTGAAATGTCCATAGAAAATTCATTTGTAGACTTTCCCAAATGATGATGCCCATCACTCACTCCTAAAAAAAAACCTTTCTGTTTGTTTGGACTACAGAATGACAGAGCCTTCAAACAACTCAAGTATCTGTTTACATCAGCTCATATATTATCACAAGCAGACCATTTATAGTTGAAACAGATGCCTCCGAAGAGGCTTTAGGAGCAGTCCTAAAACAGCAACATGAAGATAGTCAGGAGCATCCGCTAGCGTACATGTCCAAAACTCTCAATCCTAGTAAAAGGAACTACACAGTTCTCAAAAAAGAGCTGCAAGCTATCCATCAGGCAGTTTTGGAATCACGTTATTTACTTACTAGGACCCTTGATTCCCAAAAAAATCTGAACTGACCATCGGAATCTATGTGTCCTCCAGTCACTGCAGTGGAGAAACAGTAGACAGGCAAGGTGGGCATATTTCTTGGTGCAATATTAGTTTACTGTCTCTTACATTCCAGGATCTCAAAGTAGCCTGGCAGATGCTCTTTCCAGAAGACCAGATTTTTGCACACCTTGGACTTCTACATCCCCTCGCCTGTTTCAAGACAGTGGGGGTCATTATGAAGTTTGCTGGTCTGGAAACAATGGTACCGGTAATTTTGGCAGTGCCGTTGATTCCGGACCGGCAAACTATGAGTTCTGCGAGCAGGTGCCTTTCAGCACGCCAGGTCTGACCTGGTGGGCTGAAAGGCACCAGCTTGCAGGTATAGACGGATGCACCGGCACCATTCACGAATGGTGCTGGTGCATCCATCCTCCTCATTCTCATTGAACCCAATGGGACTCGAATGGGAATGGGGAGTACTATTTTCCGGCGCCTGGTAATGAGTAACTACTGGGACCGCCGGGGCTGTAATGCCCGGGAAAGTCCTCATTGCTGGGCGCTGGAAAAAAAGACTCCGGCGGCAACTGTGCCATTTTTACCAGCATGCCTACTGCCAGACTCATAATGAGGGGCAATGTGCCGGTCCCTATATGCATAGAGGAATTAAGACCACTGTTTCTACTCTCCTGTGACACTTTTGCTGGTCTACCATGCTACCATGAAGCAAGATGTGAATAGTTATGTTCCCTTGTGCCATATTCGTGCACAAAACAAGAGTTCTCTCTCTCCCTTTCTCTCTCTCTCTCTCTCTCTATATATATATATATATATACATATATATATATAGGGATTATATATTATGTAACAGACCCACTGCTCTCTCTCTCTCTCTCTCTCTCTCTCTCTCTCTCTCATTCTCTCTCTCTCTCTCTCTCTCTCTCTCTGTGGGTCTGCTACAGCAAGCAGAACTTCCCAACAAACCTTGTAAAACAATTGCAACTGATTTCATTGTATATCTCCCCCCGTGAAGGGGATGTACTGCGATTGTGGTCACTATTGACCTATTTACAAGAATGGCACATTGCTCTGCCTTAGTGAAATTACCTACAGCTTCCCAAATGGCAACGACTTTTTTTCATCTTTATGGACTTCCTACAACAATCATTTCAGATAGAGGTAACCAGTATGTGTCCACCATCTGGACACAATTATGTCATTGGGTTACCATGCTCAGACCAATGGGGTCACTGAAAGGTTAAATCAGACCCTAGAGCAATACTCCAATGTTTCTCTTCGCAAGTGCACAATGATTGACAGATTCTGCTACCGATAGCAGAATTTGCATATAATAACTCTATTCATTCTTTACTGAACACCTTTGTTCCTATGGTTTTCATCCTACAGTGTTTCCCTCAATTCCCATTGGAAATTGCACTGTTCGATCTGTTGATCAGTGGTCTCTGTATACATAAGTCCACCAAATAACGTTTGGAAAAGGTACAACAAACTACAAAGAGTTTTGCTGACAAACGGCAGAAACCTGGGCAAGAATACTCTGTCAGCGATTTGGTGTGGCTATCATCAAAATATCTACCCAAACCCTTTTGTCCTACAAAATGTTCCCCTCGCTTTTGTGGACACTTTCCCATTCAGTGTATAATTCATCCTGCGGTTTATCATCTGTCATCACCTGCTTCATGGAAAAGAATCCATCCAGTTTTCCTCACCTCCTTATTGAAACCTTTTACAACCTCTAGATCTACTTCAGGCCCTTGTCCCCCTCCAATTCTGTCCATGGATTAACAACTGGAATATGAGGTAACCAGGATTGCGATCCCCGTTATCGATGCAGACACTTGCATTATTTGGTGGAATGGAAAGGGTATCCCTCAGTGAAAGGACGTGGAGCCGCTCAGTAACATAAATGCTCCCAAACTTCTATGATGATTCCATCGTCTGCACCCTGGTAAACTGGGAGGGATTAGGTATCAGAGAGGGCATACTGTAAAGATTCAGAGTCTATGGACAGTGTTGTCTACCTGGCGATTGTCGCCACACTTGAAGCATTCTCTGGTCCCTTCCACCATGGTTTCTCAAGGTTCTGTGTGCCATTCTAGTCTTCTGGATGCTGGCTGCTGTGTCACTTCCACTTCCGAAAATTCGGACTATTCTACCCACTGTGTCTTCAGCATCCTTCAGTCTCAATGGTATGATTATTCCTTAGCTCAGCTCACCCTCCCGTGTTGCCCCTTTGCTGTGATTCCTGCTCTTGTGTTGCCTGACTTCTTGCCATGCTCCACCCCTTGCTCTGTGTTGCAGATTTGGAGCTGCCTATGTGTCCATTTTGATGTCTTCCTCAGTCCTTGCATTCACTTGCTGTCACTGCTAGTACTGTGTTTTGGTTCCCGGTGTCTCTCCAACCTCCCAACTTTCTCCCTTTGTTTCCTGTTCCTGTGAAGCTCTGCTTTGGTTGCGTATCCCCTCAAAGCCTCTTCTCATGGATAGGGGAATTCCTGGTTCTCCACACCTGTTCATTTGCCATCCAGAAACATACCTGCCTGCAGAGAGACTACTGGAGCTCCAGAACCATTTGGGGACTGATTTGCATTTACACAGACATCCAATTTTTTTCCCTCTGTTGGAGGGTTTTTTCCTGAAAACATTGGCAGGTTTCTCCTGGGGTTATCATGTCAGTGTTTTGTTTACACGGGCAGGGTTGCTTCAGGAGAGTCCTGTCCATACCTTTTACCAGATCTAAGAGAAGACCCTGAAAGACTTCGCCTTCACCTCCATCCCAGCACTCAAGGTCAAAGGTGAGCACTCCAGTAGCAAAATACGACCGATATTTAGCCTCTCTCAAACTGTAGGTTCCCTCCGGGGCCAGTTACAATACCCCAAAAACACTCCTAGCAGAAAGATTTTCATCTGTCTTGCATGTGGTGCTTATCAAATTGGGACATTGTAACCCCCCGGCCATAGGTCACTCTCACAGGTCAAAGTGTTCTGCACAGTGGTAAGAGTTCTTTACCGATTCTTAAGCTCTTCCTTTCATTCTCATGTCTCCCAGAGTCTGATATAAATATATGTCTCAGAAGGCATATAGCTCCTTCTCTCAACACACTAATTTTGCTCTCTCACGCATCTTTTCTACTCTTCAATATTGATATGCCAGTCTGCTCTCTCCCGATGATTAGGGTAAATCTTGCAACAATGTCTCACTTCTGTTCCTCAATATGGTCTCCCCCAGTGTGTGTCTCTCTCTCTCTCTCTCTCTCTCTCTCTCTCTCTCTCTCTCTCTTTCTTTCTCTCTCTCTCTCTCTCTCTCTCTCTCTCTCTCTCTCTCTCTCTCTCTCTCTATCTCTCTCTCTCTCTCTCTCTCTCTCTCTCTCTCTCTCTCTATACCTCTCTTTCTCAATCTCTCTAAACAATAGCTGTTGGGTCATATACCCCCCTTAATACTGCAGATGCTTGTATTATTCATTCACAAATTGCCGTAAGTGTTTTTTTATTTTAGGTAGCCTCTTTGATTAGGATTGGTTATTGCCCATTTCCCTGATTCCTCTTCATGTATTTCCGTGCTATTGCTAAGGTGAATAAAAGGGGACTAATAACTGCAAATTATTGAACTGGTTGTGCCAAAAGATCTTAACTACTCAAACATTCTTTATAAGTCGAAAGAAGTGACATATCTCTGTGTGAACTAATCTGTGTGCAGCATTATTCTATAAAGGAATTAAATCACCTGAGAACTGGACAAAAGAAAATCAAAGTGAGTGGTTTTACCACATTCATTAGTAAACAGTTTGTTTACTCTCACAATGTCTGTGGGAACAAAATATAATTGGGGGAAATCTTCAGAAATGTAAAGGAACAAATAATCGAATGTAAGTTGGATATAAGGGGCCTTTCCATAAAATTACCAGTGGTGCATAACTAATTCAATGCAGGGTATTAGACATTGTGACAAGCCGCCCAGAGGGCATGATGGTTTAAAAACATTAATAACATGGGAAACATATTAGATCTAGGTCCTCATTACGGGTCCGGTGGTAATAGGTGCCGGTGCAACGGGTAGGTTGCCACCGGACCCGTAATGATTTATCAGCGCCTGACTTCCTGGTAACACTGGGGGATCGCAACCCCGGCCGTCCGGGCAGTCAGGTGCCAGAAAATTGTAAGTCCGCGTTCCCATAGAGTCCTCTGGGACTCTATGGGAATGGGGACCATGGAACCACCGGCACCCTTGTTGACGGTGCCGGTGCATCTGTGATGGCTTGCCTACTGTGGCCGATATGTGTAGCAAGGTCAGACCTTTTGGTTACAGCGGCTCCAGCAGGCAAACCCATAGTGTGCCAGTCTGGAACCAACGTGCTGGTAAGCTTACCGGCACCGTTGTTTCCAGACAGGCACATTTATAATGAGGGCCATAGTCTCTTCTGGTTGAAAATCCTCAAGGAATGAATGAGACAACTGAGAGGCAAGTTTTCTTGTAAAATTGATCACAAACATCATAAGCCTGGAGACCAGCATTGAGACAGTGACACCAAGTATGACATTTCTGAAGCAACAGTCTGTTTTCCACCTCAGAAGTAGGTTGCAGGGAGGGGATGGCTCGCACTGTAAGTATATTTTGATGTAGGTTTTCAAAAGTACATATGGGGCTAACTGTGTGGCTTACATAAGACTAAAATTACTAAGCTCAAAGAAAATAGTCTAAGTATAACTTAAGCCATTTCTTGGTGTAAATTGAGGATAGTAGATCATCCCAATACATTCCACGGCCTACGGTAGTTAAATTGCTAATCCCACAGGAAGAGCACTTTTTGGGCGGCTTATAACTTCGCTCCCCCTGGATGAATCCTCACCAAACCTTGCAAAAAAAGTATATGACCCACTCTGAAAAGGTTAGTGTGGTTTGGTGCAGGGGCGGCAAAGTTATAAGGGGGGTCCCAAAATGTATTTTTTTCCCATAGAGTGAATGGGGAAAAGAATTTGCTCACGCCTACAGCTCAAACCGCTGGACGGATTTTTACCAAATTTGTGGAAGGAGAAGCGGCTTAGTCCCGAAAACATGCTTTTGTAAATATGGTGGAAATCAATCCAGTAGTTTTTTTTTAAAAAGACCAAAAACTAGGTGTCAGAAAATGTGTCAAATACATTTCCCTGTTCGCACCGTGGACAGGACACTGATTGGCTAATCGGCTTGTATCATATCCGTGGACATAGGACATGTTCGCTGATTGGCTGGGTTGGACCGTGAGGTGCGTCGTATTGTTTTGATGCATCCGCCATCTTGGATCCGTGGACAGTACGGTGACAAACGGGGGAAAAATACAACTTTGGAGAGTGTGTTAGTGTGTAAGAGTGCTTGAGGAGGGTGGGGGAGTAAGAGATTCATCAAATGCTGCATTTGTTTAGGAGGCAGGTGTCCCTGATGTGTTAGTCATGTCTGCGGTCACTGCGGCTGTCCGTGGACATAACAAATGCAGTAGCCCGTATAGCATAGTTAAAATGTTTGATTCTATGGGTGTGTTATGCTGCAGTGGTTGTGGCCAGGGCCTAGAGTCTTGGGTGCATGGCCGACGGCCATAGGCCATGCACCCAAGACTCTAGGCTCTAGCCACAACCACTGCAGCATAACACACCCATAGAATGAAACATCCATCAAATATCCACAAATCTACAGTTTGTGTACTTTTTGATTTGTATAGTTTGTATGTTAAGTTTTGGCTATGTCATGTAACTGTTTGATTTGTATTGTTTGTATGTTAAGTTTTGGCTACATCATGTAATTAAGATTGTAGAGTTTGGTAACAAGCATTGCAATATAACATAACCATGGAAGTAAACATTTTAGATGGTGGTGTATGGTTAGATGTTTGCTTAAATGGTTGTGTTATGGAGCAGTATTTGTGAGTTGAATTGTAATATACTTACTGTTTGATTTTATGTGATTGGATACATTTTTTCATGACTTGGCGAACTGGAGCAGACATTCTTTTTCAATTTCTGTGATAAAAGAAAAATCATGTTAGTGTAGGTAGTTTATAATGAGTTATTGCATTGCATAATAGACATTTCTGCATTTTTTTTACCCTCATATTTAGTACAAACCAGTGTACTGTGCAATTTGCTCAGTTTATGTGTTTTTTCTTAAATCATTGGGTCTGTGGAAAAATGAAATCCATGCTGGATTTCAAAACATTTTTTTTTTGTTATGGTAGAATACATTTCTTTCTTTGTTTTCAGTGTTTATTTGTTGTTTCTAGCTAATGTTCTGTCTGTTGTCTTATTGCAGATTGTTAGATACCTGTTGGCATATTCTAACTGGTTATAGTGTTTTATTTATATTTTTAAGTTGCTCATTTATCTGTTGGGTTGTTGCAGATTTTTGGGGCAGTTAGATACCTGCTGGCGTATTCTAACTGTTTATTTCTTCTTATAATTTAGTGGTATTGATTTATATGTTTGATTGTTGCAGAATCTTGGGGCAGTTAGATACCTGTTGGCGTATTCTAACTGTTTATAGTTTTCTAATTGAAGTTTCATGAATGTTTATGCACAGATTAGTTATTACATTTTGGTTTTAAGAATATTTAGTAAGCGTTTATAAGATTTGCTGGTAATTTCTGCTTTAGAGTAATGGTACTGTCATCACATTCGAACCATCCACAATTCTTTTTTATATATGCAGTGTAGTGACCTGCATTGGTAGTGGCTCCTGTGTGGTAGATTATACCTATTGTTGTGAAGGTTTTCTTACCAAGTGATACTTGACCATGTATGAATCCAGTCAACTTGCAGTTGTTTTTGGTACCATCTGCATTGTAACGTAGAAGCATTAGTATTACGTATTTACTATTGGCCTCATTACGACCCTGGCGCTAAGTGTTTAACGGTGCCGTAAAAGGCTGCGGTGCCATTAAACACTTAGCGCCTGATTACGAGGTCCCTTTGCGGGACCCGACCTTAACGGCTGGTTTTACCAGCCGTGAAAGTAGGGACCCGCAAAGGGACCTTGGTGCAAAGTACGGTACCGCAATTTGCGGTACCGTACTTAGCGCCTTCCCCATTCCCATTGAGCCCTATGGGCAAAAATGGGAATGGGGAAGGGCCATGGAGGAAGGGGGAATTATCTCCCCGCCAACCTTGTAATAGGGTGGTAATTCCCCCTTTCTCCATGGCGGAGTCGGTAAATTACTGGCATGTACCATGGTGCTATTAGCACCATGGTCCTCCGCCTGGGTCGTAATGAGGCCCTATGTGTTTGTATTTGTAAGGTGGAGCGATTATCTGAATTGCAGGTAGTACATAATCTGCCATTGTTTGTATTTTGTAAAAGTTGCTGAAATGGAACGGATTCACAGTTAGGTATGGAAACATACACAAAGCATTTATTAGGGATTTGTTCCTGTGCCACATTGTTTCAGAGAGTGCATGTATGTTTCCACATGTTTGAAATCTGAAAGATTTCATTTATAGATATGTTTTTGTTTTCCAGTACTTGCAGTAAGCACATTAGAAATTCTTGCAGATCTTCTTGTGAGTTTATAGTGAATTTCATCATTCCAGCCTTGCAGTCCAATTCTTGTCTTATTCCATGAACACTGTATGTGTTGTCAGGATTGCTGCTTGCATTTCTTTGAAGGACTAACATTTGCAAACACAATTGGTCTGTATTGTGTAAGTAAATGTTGTCAACAATTGGTGGCAATTGGAATAGAATATTTATTGCTACATTTGCGTAGCGATTTACACCAGTTATATTTGAAAATGTGAATGGACCAGATAGTTCTGTGTCCAAGTAATTTCTTCGGAGTGATTTCTTCGGAGTGAGTGTTGCTTCTTTGAAGAAGTACCTCAGTTACTTTGAGTAGTAGATTATTCTTTGGTTGTAGTAATTGATGAGGTATTAGCTTATTTTACTCTCTTTGGAGGATTTGTAGTGAGATCCTGTTGCATGTCTGTTTGAAGTAGATTTCTTTTACAACGTTTTTCTTTTTGTGGAACAGGATAGATTTTAGATGGGGGTGTATAGTGAACGTAGTCTATTGTATTCTAAAATGCAAGGAATATCAGCGTTTACTTTACTTGCATCAAAGTTGATTAGAAAAAGACTGTCAAGTGCACGTAAGCGTGATAGTGCTATGTAGCTCAAGCCTTCTTTAAAGACTGTGTTTTCAATATCTATCAATGCTTTATCTAGGGTAAGATCTTGTGATTCGTGAATGCTGACTGCATATGCTAGAGTTAGAGAAAATTGCTCTCGGCGTACATACATGTCTTTGAAAAGAAGGAATCGAGCTATTGAGTGTCCTATCCTTTTTACTTCTGATAGTTTGTAAAAGAGAATATTGACAAACTGAATGTTGTTGTCATGTGGGTATGTTTGAAAACCAACAACTGTACCAAGTGCTTCTTTAACTTGTCCTTGCTCCACATCAAGGTTATGTTTAAGCATTTCTCTACAGTTTAAAGATAATTGTAATATTTTCTCCAAACCAGTTGTGTTGGAGATAGAGTTTTCTAAGGTATTTAGTCTTGTTGTGGCTTGCTGACACATGGGTAGTGTCATAACATGTACGTCCAGTTTGTCTGTGGAGCAAATTTCAATTATTGGTTGCATTTCTTTTTCAACATTGTTTCATTGAATTTGGAACAGCTTGCAAGAGTTGGTATCAAGGACATACAATTGACAATTTTGTGTGCTAATTTTTCCATGACATCAGTAGCACATGAGTTATGGCCATACAGTGCATCGATCTGCTGTTTTTTTTTTAATATTGATTGTGCTTCTTGTGGTAGTACACCAACTCTAATACTTTTTAAAATGTTGCTGTATGTGAGGTCTGCAGACTGGCACATGTTTTCTGTTAATTCTCTGTATTGGAAATGTTGCCAAAGGTTGACATTTCCTATGCTGCCAACAGTTTTACGACATAGTTTGTGTCCTAAGGTTGAAGAAGATCTCTGAAAACGATAATTTGTTTTCCTCCAAAGAGCACTTCGTAATTCGTTTTGAGTACTTCTTGTAATCTGAGGTGAATCAAAGCCAACATTAGATTGCAGACCATGCTCACGTCATCTGTGAGTAGCATTTCCATTTGTTTTAACACTCTGCGTAGTTCCATTGCAGCTTCTTTAGAAAGTTTGTAATATTCTAATTTGTTTTGGTGGAGTAGTAGTAATCAGTTTAAAGTGGCACCGCCCATGTTGTAGGCAGCTAAGCCTGTGGGGGCAGTTACAACAGCTGACAGTGTATTGTTTGTCAATTGTTGAAGGAACTTGATGATGATTTTGATTAAGAATGTTTTGCCTGAACCAGCTTGACCACTGATGTATAGTAGTATAGGTTGGTAATTTTGGCAGGTACATTCTTTATTTTAATGTTGTACATCATGTGCAATTTCTTCTGTTACTTCTTAAAACATGCTACCCTGCTCATTGTTCAGTTTTGATTGCAGTACATTTAAGTCTTCTGTATCTTCTTCATAGTTACACATGGTGTTTTCTACTTCTGTTATAGCTAATTCTGCCTCATTTGCTATTAGTGGCTGTCCCAGTGGTTCTTGGCTTCCTGTTATAGAAGGTTGACTACTGTCGGGTGTGTCCTTATCTAGTTGGGCCTGGAGTTCTTCTTCGTGTTGCTGTTCATTGTGCAACAAGTTTCTATCAGTTATAGTGCTTTCATTTGCTTTGACAGTGCCTTCACCGGAGTCATAGATATCTAGTAACTTTTCTTCTTTTTGCCATTGTTTAAAAAGTTGTAGCAGGGACATGTATTATAGTTCCATATGTTGAGTAGTTTTTAATGACAATTTGATATGATTAATTAAGCTTATTTTGGTAAGTTTCACTAAGCTGCCTTCACAATTTGTCACTCTGTATCTACCTTTGTTTTCATCTGGTTTTATATTATTTGTGTATGTGAAGTTTTGGGCTATGTGATATAGACATATGGTTTCCAAAGTGGTACCCCTGTTTGGGTAGTATGTGTCCAGTAAATTATTTTTCAAAATGTCTTGGCTGTTGGAATAATTTTTGGCTATTGTTTCTATGTCATCGTATGATTTGAGAACTCTTTTTCTAGATTTAGCAGGACCAAGACTTAGGTATACTATATTTTCAGATTTTCCATACAAAGCAGTACTGGTTTAACGGTCTGCAGCTTCATAGGAGCCACATTCTCTATGAGAGAGCATTTTTATGCCTAAGCTGTACAATTTCTGAGATAGTGTTTTGTCAGATGATAGGTCATCCCAGAGGTATTGAAGCTCTTTTTTTTCTACTTTGGATAAGTAGGCTTTAACATATCGTGCAACTGTAGTGGAATTGTCTGCAATGTACTGAACATCTATAAGAGGGCAATGATTGCATTGTAATCATTGATATATTTTGCGTCTTCTGTTCTTTTTATCTTTTTATGTAATATGTGTTCTTAGGTGATTTACCTTTAACACTATGGGGCTCATTAAAACCTGTGCGGAATGGGTTTAACGGTGCATGTAATGGTGCGAGCGCCGTTAAACCCACTCTGCACTATTACGAGGTCCCCTCGAGGGACCCGCTCTGAATGTCTGGTTTTTCCAGACGTCCATAGTGGGTCCCGCAGGGGACTAGGGAGCTAACAACAGGCCTGTTCATAATGGGCCTGTTGTTAGCTCCCTCCCCATTCCCATTGAGCCCTTTGAGGGCTCAATGGGAATGGGGAAGGACCGGACACAGGTTCCCTGAAGGAGGAAATACTGGGCCCCCCATACTCGGAATGGCCCGGTATTTCCCCATTCAGGGAACACAGACCCGGACACAATTTTGGAGGCAGCCATGCCCTTATTAAGGGCATGGCTGCCCCCAAAGTTGTAATGAGGCCCTATGTCTAACTGAAGACATTACGTTGTTTACTTGACCTGTTGCTGTTACTGGTCTAGGGAAACCAAAGCAGCATTTGGTGTAGTAGTTTCCCTTTGTTTTTGTATTTGCAATGACAATATTTCCCACATTTGTGTCTTTGTAATTGTAAAATTTGTGCATGAAGATCACTATTTGTTGCTTCTGAAGGAATTTCACAAGTGACATATTTTTTGATAAACTGTAAAACAGTGGCATCACTGTCTTGACCAAATTTAGGAGCATCTTTAATCCATAAGAGCATGTGGATATGTGGTGCTCCTCTGGCTTGGTATTCTTTTCTCCAAAAGAAGTGTTGCACTTCTCCGAGGGGAGGAACAGTATTACAAAGAATGTGTAGCATAGCAATGAAGCTATGATGGAAATATCTTGAAACATTAACGGGATCTAGAGAGCAAAGTTCTCCAGGTGTTAGTATATCTGTTTGTTTTGTTTTTGTTTGATATGCATAGGAAATCATGTAAATCTTCCCATGCATATTCTGCACAACTTAATGTAACAAAACAAGTGTGTGGGCCTAGGTTTCTTATCATACAATGTACATCTCTGTGATGTTGGAACCAGTACTCTTTAGTACCACACATGATTGCTAACAGATTTGTAATGCTTGATAGTAAAACCTCATAATTTTCTTATACTTTTTGTAGTAATTGCGTAGCTGACATATTTAGAAAATGGTTACCTGATTTCATTGTGTGTGATCTTTAGAATACATTCGTAACGAGTGGTATTCTGATGCTGATATCTGAGTGGGTTTATCATCATACCTGTTAAGGATTTCAATCAGGTGATACACTCTGCTCCCAGCCTAGTGTACAGCTCAATGGAAAAACTTATTTAAGATATAGATTCAATTATTTGAAAGATGTACCACTTGTATCAAACCCCTTATTTAAGAATACCCCGGATCACACTGAACCAGAAATCAGACTGGTTTGTAAAAGGTATTATTTATTTACTTGGTTAAGATAAAAAAAACACAATATATACATATTAATTGGTAAACAACAGTCACCAAGGGGGTGACAGAACACAGCATTATGTCTTTAATACACTGGGACTAAGTAATGAGCAAAGCTAATGCAGCACAGAAAAAAATACTTTTTTATGTTGGTTTCAGATCAGATAGCACAATGGTTAGAAATTCCCCTGCAACACTTCTTAACCCCCCAATAAGCAATGCAAAGCGATGGAAGGAGAAAGAGAGCAGGTATTCGGGAATAGTACAGATCAAACAGTGTCTCACTTCCCCCTTCCTCCTTGCATAGAAAGAGAAAAACGAAGTGGGTCTTTCAACTGTCAAAATGACTTTCAAAGTGGCTGAGCAAGAACTCTAAATGTGTGGAAAAATGCTTAAATTGTTGTAAATGTGTTGTGGGAGCCACTTTGAACAGTTGCACAAAAACATAAGCAATGATTTAGTAAACAGAAAACATTTGCAATCTTAAAATCCAAGTCGGAAGCAGTTTGAATCTATTTTACACGTGTATAAATTTCTCAAAATGAAATTTCATGGCAAACTTTTCCATGCACAATATTCTTGATAAAGGGAGAACCACACTAAGAATATGAGGGAGTTATAGCGATTTTAGTAAAGGTTGTTTTTTTGACATAGGTGTAAGAATGGAAAGAGGCTTTAGTTTTTAAAATCAGAAAATATTGGCTATGGAGTACAGCATGTAAGCTAAGCCACCAGGACGGGACAGGTAAGAGTCAGGAGTGATTCACGACTCAGTCCTGGTTCCTCGCTGTCCACCTTGGAGCGCTAAGCTGGTCACTCGAATGAAATTTAATAGATCAAAGTAGACAAACGACTAGGAAAAACATGCTTTTACAGATAGACAGAATAAGATTTCACCACGGATTTAGGCAATGTTACCGATTATGGTAGTAAGGATAGTTCAGAGGTTAGGAGGGGACAAGATAATGCACGGGAAGCAACAATTTCTAGCTTTCTGTTAATACTCAAAAAACAAAATGGATTTAAGATTTTGGACCATCAGGATTCTGGATCTATCAGGGACTGACAGCTGGGAACATCGAACTGGACAGGGTCAGCAAGGCGCTCTGGTCACAGCACGGCACAGGACTGGACAGAGTCAGCAAGACACTCTGGTCACAGCATGGCACAGGACTGGATGGGATCTGCCCTTCTTCGTTCTGAACATTTTTCAATTCCGCAGGCAAGCAGTAACAGCACAGCCAGCTGTATTATGATGTTTCCGCTAGGCTTTTGGGGTTCTGTTCTATAATTTGAGGCCTAGCTGAGGATGGTTCAGCTATGCAATAGGGCTTTGCTTTGCCAGGTTTCTGGAGTCTGGAACAAGGAAGATGTAGATTCCAGCAGCAAGGGCTCCACCAGCATCAGTGGGGTGAGTGGATCTGTCTGTTCCTATGTCTGGTCAGCTGTCTCTATTTAAGCTATACAATGACATCATAAAGGGGGTGTGGCCCGGCTTAGCTAAGCTTGCCTCTTTGAGCTGGGATAGGGTCAATATTTCATCTCCGCCTTGCAATTTGAGTGATTGGCTCAAGGCTGGGTGATGTCAGGTTTTATGATTTGCTTTCCAATCCTCAGAGACCTCCCTTTAGCCATTGGTCTCCAAGTCTGATTTTATATTAAATGTACATTTCTACATTGGTCACCTTTATGCAAATCACACATAAAGATGCCATATTTTACATAGCAGCTAATCCTCAAAACCCCACAGTGATGGTATCTTGTCTCCCCTTTCTACAGAATTTAGCCCTTTTCCCTATGAAAACACTTTCCGATTATTCTGCAAATTTACACAAACATGACTGTTTAACATGGGGAAATGAGTGTACATTTTCACAATTCTAAACATCATACATTTTGCGTAAAATCACATATCTTGCCATTCCTGTCCAGAACATGTGACAAAGTTCTGCTGTCTCTTCACACGTGGAGCCAGAAATTAAATTAGCAGCTCTGTCATTTTTATATTTTTCACCATTTTGGATAGCAAGTTATACATTTTTTTAAATGTGTTCTTTGTTCAGGTTCAGCAACAGATGGTCACTTGGCTTCACCCCTTGGTCTCGCCCTGGAGTCCAGGAACACCCCCTCCTTGGGGCATGTTCCTGCCAAGAGTCATTTACGATCGACTTCACACCTCCAGTTTCCTGAGTTGGAGGATGACCATTGTTTATTCCTGGGCTAACCAGCAATTATCACCTCCCCGTGAGTATCAGCTGCGAGGAAGGCCCTCCCTCTGGGAATAAAAAACTGCCTTTCCAGTTCTTGCAGCTTAGCCAGGTTTAATTTAATTGTTACATTCTTTTGGCTTTTCCTTAGCACAAAACAAACTTGTTGTATCAAATAACAGATAGAATTCTCAGTCTGGGATCAATAAACAACTACAATATGGGTTACTATCAGTAACAGGCCTCGTATATTGCAAACATTTGACTTTCAGTTTATAACATGTTAAAGTTTATAATCAGGAAGGCCCCTGACAGCTGTCATCCACAGACAAGCCACTTTTGCTGTGGAGATCTCTTGATGCTCTTAACCTTTCAGGACCTTTTAAGTTCACAGTGATTCCTTAATCTAAGTGAATTGTAGCACCCAGCGAGAATTTTGAATATTTAGAAGGTGTTCTGTACCGGCATTCTGAAGTTTCAGCAGCAAAGAAAAGGTGATTTATAGCAATATTTGGAGTTTCATTTAGCAAAGCACTGCTTTTTCCTTCAGCACTCCACTTTCAATTTTTGTGGAGCCCAGTGTCACATTTCAGTAGTGAGAGCTCTGTTCCACCACTGACAACATGTCTGGCAGATTGGGCAGCCATCTTTTTGGTGCATTGAAAAACACGATTGTCAGGGATTTTGGCACGCACAAGGGTTTTGCGGCCATTTTGCTGTTTCTGGCACCACCATAACAGAGTGATGCAGCATAGCAGAGCAAAAGTGGGTCAATACATCCCACAGAGCCCCCCCTTCTGACTTGAGTTTGACCGCCAGTCAAGGGGATGTCGGGAGATTGGGATGTTCTTTTTCTTTTGTCCATGTGGAGAAAGTCAGCTGCTTCTCCCATCAGTGCTGGAGGTGACCGGCTCTCCTCACCGGTTCTGGTCAGGAGTATTGCTGGTTCTGGTTGGGAGTATGGAACGGCAATCCGGGTTCCTTGGGTCTTTCCTCCCGGTCCCCGAGTGGTTCTCCTTGGTGATTAGATGATTCTTATTGTCAGAATAGAAAGTATATCGTGCCTCCTATTGTGGAAAATGTATTTAATATTGCCCTACGCCAAGCTGCTCGAATGTCGCTTGCGAGAGAAATCTGTGTTGCAAGGTCCTGACCTTTAATCCATGTAGGTAGCCATTTTAGGTCAAATCGCCATTTTAGGATTTGTGTGGAATAGTCACCCTGTGAGCTAAAATGGGGGACGATGTCATTGCAAAATATAACATGGCTGTCTTTACCTCTGTACATCCCTAATGTGTAATTTGCATGTAGGATACTTGTTGTGGTCATAAACTGAGACCTCGTCCTACGTTGACCTATGTGTAAAAGGACTACTCGCGCAATGAAACCAATCAACGAGTATATATTATGATAATGTATTTACATATTGAACAAAGAACATCTGTTTTACTACATTGGATTAATGTTTAAGAAGACCTGCAATGTGAAACTTTAGTAAACACAGTTAATGCATACGTTTATTGTTACATGTAATAAAAACAAACCAGTTAGATGCGGTTACTTGGGATTCGGCAACAAACCCTAGAATTGGTGATGTATAAAGTGGAACATTAACCCGAACTGGAGCTGGACATAGTGCCCAAAAAATGTATAAAAGGCAAATGCATTTTAATGTACAGCGTCTCTCACTGAACACACTGAACCACGCTGGAGCTCATTGTGTTGTACTGAGGGCCGATAGCTATCTGACTTTGTACTGTGTTTGTAATTGAATTCAGTAGAGAATAAAGTACTTTGTATGTTCCTTTGTAACCCGTGTTCGGTACATTTACTTTTGGGGTATACAGCCTCGATATTTTGTTTCTGTTTTTACAGTTGGCGCCTGAATAGGGGCCCTCAAGATTGATGCTGGATTGTTAAAGGTTGACACATGCTATCGGACCGGGATCGGACGGTGTGACAAAAATTATCTGATCCCTGGACGAATAGCCTGTGGTCTGAGACGGCATCTTGACGAGGGTCCACTTATCAAGGTGGGCAGATTTGCCGAAATCACCATACATGAGGTAAGATTAGTTAGGTAAGATTCTTAGACGTACCGATCGGTCCTCCTTGGGTTTCGCCAGGTGAGTCGTGACCAGACTCTTAATTTAACCCTGGCAATTTGAATTTTGGCGCATTGTATCTGCAGACACAATTATTGACCAGGTAACAACAAGAATTTGAGATATGCCTGGGAAATTGTCTACCTGCTTTAGGGCATTATTCCGCAGTGATAGACAATCTTTGGAATTTAGCCGTCCCGCACCACAGGAGGGGTCGCTGGCATGTACTATGAACTGTAAGCATGGCATTGGAAGTATAGGTGTCGATTCATGGAATTAATGTGCGCCGAAAAGTCCCACGCAGAGGTGCCAAAACGTGCGAATCGCAGTAAAAGTGCGAAAATCGCAGTGCAAGTGCGAAAATCACAGGGAAACCAGTGTACATCGATTCATGGAAGTCCGTGCGCGAGAAAAAGATTGGATGTGCGCTGAAAAAGTGCGCCGCGCACGCCGGTGCACAGGTCATCCAACAGCGTGCGCCACGGCCACTGCGAAATCGCACATAGCGCGGCGCACATCACAAAAGTAGGCGTAACACAGGGCGTAACACTCGGAATGGGGAACAACGTGTGAAAATATGGGCATCACGGGGGAAGTACAGGAGGCAAGGGCGCGGAACGCCCACACGCTCGCCTACACCCTGTATTCTTGGAATCGAATAGGGCAAACTAGCGCACGGTGAAAGAGGCGCACAGGGCCAAACAAGTACGCCACAAGAAAGCAGGCGTTAGCGTCCATGCGCCTGAAATAAATGTGCGCCAAAATGTGCGCTAACAAAAAGCACCTATACACAGCCATGATGAATGGTCCATACAGTGGCCCTCTAGGACAAATGAGGTGCAAAGGGGTACCGACAAACACAGACACCCGCTGTGTGAAAAATAGCGTGTGCGTGTGTTTCTGGGTGCGCGGGAAGTTCCACACGGGATTGGCCTGGGTACGTGTACTTCGGGGTGCGCGGGAAGTTCCACACGCGATTAGCCTGGGTACGTGTACTTCGGGGTGCGCGTGAAGTTACACACGCGATTGGCCTGAGTACGTGTACTTCAGGGTGCGCGGGAAGTTCCACACGTGATTAGCCTGGGTACGTGTACTTCGGGGTGCGCGGGAAGTTCCACACGCGATTAGCTTGGGTACGTGTGTTTCGGGGTGCACGGGAAGTTCCACACGCGATTGGCCTGGGTACGTGTACTTCGGGATGAGCGGGAAGTTCCACATGCGATTGGCCTGGGTACGTGTACTTCAGGTGCGCAGGAAGTTCCACACGCGATTGGCCTGGGTACGTGTGTTTCGGGATAAGCGGGAAGTTCCACACGCGATTGGCCTGCGTACGTGTACTTCTGGGTGCTCGGGAAGTCCCATACGCGATTTCAGCAGGGTACGTGTATTCTGAGGTGCGCGGGAAGATTCACACACGATTTCAGCAGGGTATTTTGGTGGTGCTGGGGAATGCTACACGTGATTTGGCCATGTGGGGCCTCCCAGGTGTTCCCTCTACACCCTCCACGGCCCCTGCAGGCATCCCACACCACAGGGGACTACCCTGCACCCCTGCTCATGTCCCACAGGCAACCCATCCACCATGGCCATGCCCCCCAGCCAACCGACATGTCACCTTGCACTACTGATCACCAACACATGTCTCCCAGCACACCCACCCCCCAGCAGTGCAGGGCACCCTCCACCAGGCCCCCACACATGTCTCCCATCACCCCCACCCCCCAGCAGTGCAGGGCACCTCCACCAGGCCCCCACTCATGTCCAACTCATGTCTCCCTGCGCCCCCACCCCCCACCAGTCAGGGGCACCCTCCACCAGGCCCCCACTCATGTCCAACTCATGTCTCCCATCACCCCCAGCCCCCAGCATCCAGGGGCACCCTCCACCAGGCCCCCACTCATGTCTCCCATCACCCCCACCCCCCAGCATCCAGGGGCACCCTCCACCAGGCCCCCACTCATGTCTCCCATCACCCCCACCCCCAGCAGTGCAGGGATCCCTCCACCAGACCCCCACTCATGTCCAACTCATGTCTCCCACCACCCCCACCCCCTAGCATCCAGGGGCACCCTCCACCAGCCCCCACTCATGTCTCCCATCACCCCCACCCCCAGCATCCAGGGGAACCCTCCACCAGGCCCCCACTCATGTCTCCCACCACCCCCACCCCCCAGCAGTGCAGGGGCACCCTCCACCAGGCCCCCACTCATGTCTCCTATCAGCCCCACCCCCCAGCAGAGCAGGGCACCCTCCACCAGGCCCCCACTCATGTCCAACTCATGTCTCCCATCACCCCCACCCCCCAGCATCCAGGGGCACCCTCCACCAGGCCCCCACCTATGTCTCCCATCACCCCCACCCCCCAGGATCCAGGGGCACCCTCCACCAGGCCCCCACTCATGTCTCCCATCACCCCCCCAGCAGTGCAGGGTACCCTCCACCAGGCCCCCACTCATGTCTCCCACCACCCCCACCCCCAGCAGTGCAGGGGCACCCTCCACCAGGCCCCCGCTCATGTCTCCCATCACCGCCACCCCCCAGCATCCAGGGGCACCCTCCACCAGGCCCCCACTCATGTCTCCCACCACCCCCACCTCCCAGCAGTCAGGGGCACCCTTCTTTAGGCCCCCCCTCATGTCCAACGCATGTCTCCCATCACCCCTACCCCCCCAGCAGTGCAGGGCACCCTTCACCAGGCCCCCACACATTTCTCCCATCACCCCCACCCCCCAGCAGTGCAGGGTGCCTTCCACCAGGTCCCGACTCATGTCCAACTCATGTCTCCCACCACCCCCACCCCCCATCATCCAGGGGCACCCTCCACCAGGCCCCCACTCATGTCTCCCATCACCCCCACCCCCCAGCATCCAGGGGCACCCTCCACCAGGCCCCCACTCATGTCTCCCACCACCCCCACCCCCCAGCAGTCAGGGGCACCCTCCACCAGGCCCCCACTCATGTCTCCCATCACCCCCACCCCCCAGCATCCAGGGGTACCCTCCACCAGGCCCCCACTCATGTCTCCCATCACCCCCACCGCCCAGCATCCAGGGGCACCCTCCACCAGGCCCCCACTCATGTCTCCCATCACCCCCACCCCCAGCAGGGTGCCCTCCACCAGGCCCAACTCATGTCTCCCACCACCCCCACCCCCCAGCATCCAGGGGCACCCTCCAACAGGCCCCCAATCATGTCTCCCATCACCCCCAACCCCAGCATCCAGGGGCACCCTCCACCAGGCACCCACTC
Source organism: Ambystoma mexicanum (assembly GCF_040938575.1). NCBI lineage: Eukaryota > Metazoa > Chordata > Amphibia > Caudata > Ambystomatidae > Ambystoma > Ambystoma mexicanum. The sequence continues at coordinate 1,013,930,816 of NC_090928.1, forward strand.
ATGTCTCCCACCACCCCCACCCCCCAGCAGTGCAGGGGCACCCTCCACCAGGCCCCCACTCATGTCCAACCCATGTCCCCCTGCACTCCCACCCCCCAGCATCCAGGGGTACCCTCCACCAGGCCCCCACTCATGTCTCCCTGCACCCCCACCCCCCACCAGTCAGGGGCACCCTCCACCAGGCCCCCACTCATGACTCCCATCACCCCCACCCCCCAGCAGTGCAGGGCACCCTCCACCAGGCCCCCACACATGTCTCCCATCACCCCCACCCCCCAGCTGTGCAGGGCACCCTCCACCAGGCCCCCACTCATGTCTCCCACCACCCCCACCCCAGCAGTGCAGGGGCACCCTCCACCAGGCCCCCACTCATGTCTCCCATCACCGTCACCCCCCAGCATCCAGGGGTACCCTCCACCAGGCCCCGACTCATGTCTCCCACCACCCCCACCCCCCAGCAGTCAGGGGCACCCTTCTTCAGGCCCCCACTCATGTCCAACTCATGTCTCCCATCACCTCCACCCCCCAGCAGTGCAGGGCACCCTCCACCAGGCCCCCACACATGTCTCCCATCACCCCCACCCCCCAGCAGTGCAGGACACCCTCCACCAGGCCCCCACTCATGTCCAACTCATGTCTCCCACCACCCCCACCCCCCAGCATCCAGGGGCACCCTCCACCAGGACCCACTCATGTCTCCCATCACCCCCACCCCCCAGCATCCAGGGGCACCCTCCACCAGGCCACCACTCATGTCTCCCACCACCCCCACCCCCCAGCAGTGCAGGGGCACCCTCCACCAGGCCCCCTCTCATGTCTCCCATCACCCCCACCCCCCAGCAGTGCCAGGCACCCTCCACCAGGCCCTCACTCATGTCCAACTCATGTCCGCCTGCACCCCCACCCCCCAGCATCCAGGGGTACCCTACACCAGGCCCCCACTCATGTCTCCCTGCACCCCCACCCCCCACCAGTCAGGGGCACCCTCCACCAGGCCCCCACTCATGTCTCTCATCACCCCCACCCCCCAGCAGTGCAGGGCACCCTCCACCAGGCCCCCACACATGTCTCCCATCAGCCCACCCCCCAGCAGTGCAGGGCACCCTCCACCAGGCCCCCACTCATGTCTCCCACCACCACACCCCCCAGCAGTGCAGGGGCACCCTCCACCAGGCCCCCACTCATGTCTCCCATCACCTTCACCCCCCAGCATCCAGGGGCACCCTCCACCAGGCCCTCACTCATGTCTCCCACCACCCCCACCACCCAGCAGTCAGGGGCACCCTTCTTCAGGCCCCCACTCATGTCCAACTCATGTCTCCCATCACCCCCATCCCCCAGCAGTGCAGGGCACCCTTCACCAGGCCCCCACACATGTCTCTCATCACCCCCACCCCCCAGCAGTGCACGGCACCCTCCACCAGGGTCCCACTCATGTCCAACTCATGTCTCCCACCACCCCCACCCCCCAGCATCCAGGGGCACCCTCCACCAGGCCCCCACTCATGTCTCCCATCACCCCCACCCCCCAGCATCCAGGGGCACCCTCCACCAGGCCCCCACTCATGTCTCCCACCACCCCCACCCCCAGCAGTGCAGGGGCACCCTCCACCAGGCCCCCACTCATGTCTCCCATCACCCCCACCCCCAGCAGTTCAGGGCACCCTCCACCAGGGCCCCACTCATGTCCAACTCATGTCCCCCTGCACCCCCACCCCCCAGCAACCAGGGGCACCCTCCACCAGGCCCCCACTCATGTCTCCCATCACCCCCACCCCCCAGCATCCAGGGGCACCCTCCACCAGGCCCCCACTCATGTCTCCCACCACCCCCACCCCCAGCAGTCAGGAGCACCCTCCACCAGGCCCCCACTCATGTCTCCCATCACCCCCACCCCCCAGCATCCAGGGGTACCCTCCACCAAGGCCCCCACTCATGTCTCCCATCACCCCACCCCCCAGCATCCAGGGGCACCCTCCACCAGGCCCCCACTCATGTCTCCCATCACCCCACCCCCAGCAGGGTGCCCTCCACCAGGCCCCCACTCATGTCCAACTCATGTCTCCCACCACCCCACCCCCCAGCATCCAGGGGCACCCTCCACCAGGCCCCCACTCATGTCTCCCATCACCCCCACCCCCCAGCATCCAGGGGCACCCTCCACCAGGCCGCCACTCATGTCTCCCACCACCCCCACCCCCCAGCAGTGCAGGGGCACCCTCCTCCAGGCCCCCACTCATGTCCAACTCATTTCCCCCTGCACCCCCACCCCCCAGCATCCAGGGGTACCCTCCACCAGGCCCCCACTCATGTCTCCCTGAACCCCCACACCCCACCAGTCAGGGGCACCCTCCACCAGGCCCCCACTCATGTCTCCCATCACCCCCACCCCCCAGCAGTTCAGGGCACCCTCTACCAGGGCCCCACTCATGTCTCCCTGCACCCCCACCCCCACCAGTCAGGGGCACCCTCCACCAGGCTCCCTCTCCTGTCTCCCAGCACCCCCACCCCCCAGCCGTGCGATTTGCCTGGGTATGTGTATTCCTGGGGTGCGCGGGTAGTCTCACATGCGATACCATCAGGGTACATGTATTATGGGTCCGCGTGAACTTCCACGCGTAATACCAGCAGGCTACGTGTATTACGGGGTTCGCGGGAAGTTCCACACGCGATTGCCCTGGGTACGTGTATTTCGGGGTGCGTGTGAAGTTTCACAATCGATTTTGCAGGGTGCATGTATTTCGGTGTGTGCGTGAAGTTCCACGTGCGACTGGGCCTGTGAGAGTGGGGTACGTGTATTCCAGGGGTGGGCGGGAATATTTACTCGTGACTGGGCCTGGGAGAGCGTGTTACGTGTATAAAAGCATAAAAGTGCGCGCAAGCAACAAACAAGCTCAGATGCCAGGATGAATATACCGTTCCTAGCAGCAGTGGTCGTGGGTTACCAGAGGAGGAGGATAGTGAGGGCCCGAATTTTCACTCCCAGAACCAGCTTTTTTGGGATGCCTGATGACCAGGTGTATGGGAGGTACAGGTTTCCACCACACATAATACTGGACCTGGTCAGTGAGTGGGAGGATGACCTCACATCACCCACCCTGTGCTCCCAAGCACTGTGCCCCCTGGAGAAGGTCCTTAATGTACTGCACTTCTTGGCCACTGGATCATTTCAGCGGACAAGTGCAATAGTGGGTGGGGTGTCACAGGCCACGCAGTCACGCTGCCTACACCAGGTCTTGAACATCATCACTGCACGCCCATCAGTCCGCAGGCACATATACCTGCCCAGGACACCTGCAGAAAGGCAGGCTGCCGCCCTGGATTTCTACGGTGTGGCACAATTCCCCAAAGTGCTAGGTGCCATTGACTGCACCCATGTGGCACTACGTCCCCCCCAGGGAATCTAAGCACATCTATAGGAACCGCAAGCACTGGAATTCCATCAACGTGAAGGTAGTATGTAATGCCAAGGGAATCATCACCTCAGTATATGCCAACTATCCAGGGTCCACCCACGACAGCTTCATTCACCGAATGTCTACCCTAAGCCGGGACCTAGAAGCTGGGCGGCATGGCGATACATGGCTGCTTGGTGAGTATGAATGCCACTGCACATGCATGCATGTCAGATGCAGAGTTATGTCACTACCCCACTAATGATACCCATCACCTCCTCACCAGGGGACAGTGCCTACCCTCTGAGCACCCACATGATGACGCCAATTCGGAACCCCATCACGCCTCCCGAGGTAAGATACAACACAGCCCATATTGCAACCCGGGGTAGTGGAGCGCACATTCGGAATGCTCAAGTCACGCTTTCGCTCCCTTGACGGTTCTGGCGGGCAGCTGTTATATGCGCCCCCAGTAGTGTGCAGGATCATAGTGGCAGCATGTGTCCTGCACAATGTTGCAACACGCCGGGGCCTGGCTGTGGACATGGTGGTGCCCCCACATCCCCAACCACATGCACGCCCGCTGCGCATGGGAGGGGAAAGGGCACGGGGTGAGGCAGCCCGTACGCAGCTGGTGGCTAATTACTTCACATAGAAATCACACCCCTGTGGAGTGCACACAACCCTGGCACATACCATCTGATAAGCAATGATGACTCGACCTGACAATTATGACGAACAAAGGGACAGTCAACTGTCAGAACCATAGCAGCCTGAGATTGTTCATGTGCAAGTGTCAGAATGTGTGCATGTCTACCTACACAAACACCACCAATGCAGTGTCATCAAAAGACACACTTTCATGCTGCAGAAATGAATACCCACTTGCAAAATACTACATGAGAACAGTGCCATGTCACCCAACCCCTCCCCGGCACGGCCACACAACACACCATGGCATGTCATGCAATGTGAGAGCAAACAAATTAATCCCCACAACATGCCCCAAGTGTCACCAACTACAGTGTCTCTAATGGGAACTGGCCACACATGAAATGCTCACAGTAATGCAGGACCTACAAAACACATTACCAAATACTTAACCAAGAATACCAATCACCTACACAACCTCCAAACTACCTTAAACATGACATTACAGACTTATACAATTGGTAGCCTCACTACCTGATAATGCCAGCACTTCGAACACTTCCAAGTATACAGTGTTAGCGCCACGCAAGAGTGTAGGTGCACTGCTTACAACATGGACTCAAGTTCTGAGGTAGACCGCCTTGTGAAGACATGAGAAATGGACCTGCAAATTAGGAGGATGAGATGGATGCAGAGGCACATATCAATACACCACGCAGTGTACAATACAACAACAATATGCACTATGAATGTATACACAGTATTGACTACAGTCTGCCCACACATCAAATGGGAGTCCAACGTCACCATGTACGTCAATGTCACTTGGGCACACCCTTTGCAAGCCCATGGAAACGGGAAGCAGGAGGGGTGTGTGTCACACAAATCCAAGCATCTGAACCAAATTCATGACAAGCCTGCATGTGCCCAGCCACAATACAGCGTATGCCCACGGGAGCCACACAAGGCAACACTGCCAAAAAACAAAAATTAAAAAAAATATAATAAAAAAAAATCAAAAATGGCCATTAATGGACCCGGGGGGTGGGGGAGGCCACCCAGGAGGTCCGAGGACAGGGTGCACACCAAAACCCACCTGTGTGGATCTTGCGGAAAAAAACACCTCCATGGGCTCATGGCCTGCACGGCTAGCCTATTGTGAGAGAATCACTGCTGTCACTCTCCTCACCCTCTGCAGCTGCATCAGGAGGTGGTGGCACTATGGGAGGCAGCCCACGCAAAGCCCTAGTCTGGTCCTCCATGGCAGCAAGCATGCGGGTGTGGAAGGTATCGTTCTGGAGGATAATTGTGCGTAGGTCCCCATGCAACAACTCACGGGATGCCCGGACCTCCGCCCTAGTTGCCTGCATCTCAGCTGAGAGCGTACGTGTGAGACGCTCCAGCTGCTGTTCTGTCCTTCTGTTTGTTGAAGCCTCAAGCTCAACAAGAGTTGTCATGAGGTGAAGGAGTTCCACCCTCAGGGCTTCCCTGTGGCCCTGGGACTCTATGGAATGGCTTCCCGCAGAGTCGCCAGTGCCGCCCGCCTGTCCCTGTCGGACGCCAACATGTCCTCCCTGTGTGACTGGCAGATGGAGTCTGTTGCCTGCTGTAGTCGCTCCATCAGCCTTTCGGGGGGGACAATGGAAGTGGCCACCGTATCCATGGCCTGAGCCCTCAACTCTGATGATGCTGCCTGTTGGGTTGCCATACCGTATATGGATTTCTCCCATGCGGTATTGCCAGGTGGCTTATGGCCACCACGTCGGCGGGCACCACACCTGTCTGGGGCAAGGCGAACTGCGCCTTGCTGTGCCGGCACTGCCTGAGGCTGCAGGACTGCATTCGCCCTCTGAACTGCTGGCCCAGGAACAGGATCAGATGTTGCGGAGTGTGACACTGCATCCGTAACCACCAAAGGCATACCTGCCAACACTGACATCCCCATTGAGGGTTCTAACCCTGGTGCAGGTGGGTCGGACAGAACAGAATCCCTCCCAGGAACACTCACCTGCGACGGCACATAGGTCTCATCATCCGAATCGACACCTGAATACAGCTCGGGGGAGGTGCAGCCAGAGACACCCCTTGAGAGTACGACCTGCAGCAGTTGTGGGTTCTCACCCACCACCACACCACGTCCCTCACTGGTGGTCAATCGGGCCTGAGACCCCTTCTGGGTCTGCACCATCTCCACAACCCCAGCAGTATCAAGTGTGTCATCCCCTGCAAAGACATAAAATAAAACAAATGGAAACAGGCATTAGCACTATGGCACACAATTAGGGCTGAGAAGCTACAGAAACAGTACTTGATTGACACATGTCCCACATGACTAAAACCCTCCCATGCATGCACCGTCATTGCGTGTGAAGGGGAGGCAGATGGCACACATTGATGACACCAAGATGGAAGATGAACACATTTGCTGCATGCTGCCTAGCAGTGGCATCACACATTGGCCTGTGATTGGCAGGTCAAATACACATGCCATCACACAGATGGCATGTATCCTAGCCCTAAAGTGAAGAGGGAGAGGAGGGCACCAATTGTTCATTCAGTCTATTTTGCTCATGAAATTGATTTTTTCATTGAAATGGTTCAAATGTTTAACCTTGAGCTGCTAGTCCAAAATGGTCCTATAGCACAGGGACATGTCTAAACAAATCATATCCAGGAAACAAAGTCAGTCCACTGTACCATAGCCATGTCAGATATGTGACAATAGGACTGAGAAATGCCTAGTAAAAGTGGTGGTATGCAAACAATCTGCCTGAATAAGCAGAGGAAAATAAGCAACAATGTTGTGGCAAGATGACACTTCAAGGGCAACTGGCGTGGTGTTGGGCTAGATGTCTAATGTTGGCAGAAGGGATACTGCTATACCCAAATGCTGGTGCGCAGATTGTATTGGATGAGGCACATGGGTGACCCAAACCACTCAGGCACGCACACTCTCACCTGGCACCCAAACAGAAGCCCTCACTCACACACCATGCACATGGATGACACACACATGCATGTGCACTCACCGGACAATGCCTCGTAATCTGCCAGTTCTCCCACGCCTTGGATCTGTTCCTCCGTGACGTAGGTCCCAGCAACATGTTCATGTGGAGTGAGTTCTATGTCCTCTGCTGGAGACCCACCTCCAGTCACTAGAGTAGCGGCATGACTTGAGGCCAGCGTATTCTGTGCCCTGCGCTTCAGGTCATTCCAGCGCTTGTAGCATTCATTAGCTGTGCACCTCACGATTCCAAGGGCACTTATGATGTCCACGATGGTCTGCCAGTGTGCCAGACGTTGTGCAGGTGTGGTCTTGGATCCTGCAACAATCACCATTTCGCGGTCATGTGCGGACACATACTCTACAAGTGCATTCAGTTCGGCCTCATTGAAGCTGGGCTTCCTTGATGGGCCGAACTGTGTAGCCGTGTCTGGGGCATCAGCCTCTACTGGACGAGCACTCTTCCTCTTCCGCTCTGGACACTAGGGGCAGGAGCCCCGGTGGACTCTGTTCTAGGAGTGTGGGATTGCACACTCAGCATGGGAGTTGGTGCAGGCATTAGCTCAAGTGTGATGGTGTCAGGGGGAATGTCAGCAGGATGGACTTGGACCGACACTGTCCTGGCTGGGTGTGTGAGAGGTGGGGTGGATGGAGCCGCAGCTGCCCCTGCAGCCTCCCCAGCCTGCATACGCGGGGCAGCAGATGACCTAGCTGCCCCTGATCCACGTGGCCTGACGACACCAACGTGCACCGGCGCACGTGGCCTATACCTGCTGACCTGGAAGTCAGCCATGGAGTCACCCTGTGCCAGGTCTGGTTCCACAGTGGGCTTGTCCAACAAGGGCTGAGCATGGATGGTGTCAACCAGGGGGGGCATGGGTGTCCCTGACTGGTCCTCCACACATGGGGGGCTAGGGGCACCATGCAAGTCACGGCCACGTCCCCTACCGGATCCACCACGGCCATCACTTGGGGTTCAGCCACCTTTGCCACCCTTACAGCTTGATCGCCTCCCAGCCATGGCACTGATGTTATTGTGCGTATGGGAGTCGCTGTGAACTATTGTCCTGGGCAATTGGGGGTCAAAGGGGATGGGTACCAGATGGTAATCGTACCCTAGTGCTCTAGCAAGGCTGTATGTCACCCCTGGGGAAAGATGACGGGTCATGCAACGCACAGGCACCCCAAAAAAAGGGAAGTAAGGTGCACGTAACCCCTCCTAGACCACGTGTGTGGAAAAATAAACCTGCACTACACTGTGGCACCCAGAAACACAAGAATGAACATATGCGTGTCACACGCAGCCTATAATGACCTCTGAAGGGGTATGCGACACATGGGGCAAGCACAGATGTTAAATACGTGCGCGACTCATCGTCTGCCAGGAACAAAAGCGTGAAAAATATGCGCGTGTGCGCGTTGGCAACACCCCTGCCAAAAGAAGAATTATACGCTGTCTGAGGAAACAGGACAACAGTAGAAGGGAACGCTGTTTGAGGAAACAGGCCCAGGAAAAAGAGGAAAAGAGAAAAAGCTGTCAGAGGTAACAGGGAGTACGAACTTGAAACGCTGTGAAGTAAATCACGTGTGAACCGACAAGAAGTACAGATTTCACCCACTCGCTCTCCACGAAAAGCACATACAAGGAAATGGCGTTCTACACGTACCTTTTATACACACGTCACAGATGCGCATACGCAATGAGGCCATTTCCACCAATTACACGCTTTGACACTCGGACGTGTATCTTTTTTTTTACACGCGCCATTCTCTGCGGCAATGCGCGTGACATCATAGCTGGGCATGGGGGGCCTTTGGGCCAATGAAATTGTGTATGCGTGCAGATGCGCTTATGCACTAAGGGCCTTTCCTCTAATTGCATGCAGGCGTGCAGGATTTTCACGTGCCAAATCACTCCGTATCAAGCTGGCCACGCATAAGCACACGGAAGACCACGCTCCTGCCCAGAAATCCGATTTACTGCCCCCGAGAGCCCGAGCATGCTCCCACCTGCCATCTGCTGCTGCCTGACTGCCTGCTGCCCATGTGCCCTGCCATTTGCTGCCTGCACATCAGCCAGGGGTGCTGTTGCTGTGACCACCCCTGCTGGAACCAAAGACACCCGACTGGGATTCCATCGCTCCACAGCCCAGCCCCAGGACCCAGTTACCTCTTAAAGGCAGCAGATGCTAAAGGGCGCTGGGGCCACTTGTCGGAAGATCAGATGAGGGTTCTGGAACGCATATCCCCAGAGCTCCACGTCCAGGTCCTTGAGAGGCAGACCCGTCTGGAGTCGAGCGGTAAGTGTACATGCATCATGATGGTAAACTGTGTGTGTGGTGATGTGCCAGTAGTGTGCAGGTTGCACATCTGTTTGTATGGGGCCGAGTATGGGTGGGGGTGTACAGGGCAGTGAGGCTAACAAATGCGAGGGCTGTCATGTGTGAGACATGGATAGTGCTTGTGTGTGTAGGCTTGCATGCCAAATGCAGTTGTGTGGGCACACATGTTTGGATGAATGTGTATGTAAGTAGGCATGTTCGTGATGTCACTCATGTATGTTGTTTTCAGCTGCATGTATCAGCACTGTGTACATGTGCATGTGTGTGTATTTGACAAGGGTGCAACAGTGATGAAACATGGATGCATGTGACAGCGGGATGTGGAAGCCTGATTGGCAGATGTGACATGGATGCCCATCTGAACACTGCGACAGCTGGCTGAGGTGTACACATGCATGCAAGTGTGGTGGTGTGCGTGCATGTGTAGTGCACTCCCTGTGTTGCATGTGATGTCTGGCTCACCTTTGCCTGCTCATGCTGTTGTATGTGTATGGATGGTGCTGGCAGTTGCGATATGGATGTAGTATGGCTCATGTGTGCAAGTTGAAATGACATGTGTGTTGCTGATTGTGATGCCATGTCTGAGGTTTGCCAATGCCACTCATGTGCAACTGTCATGTGTGTATGTGTCCATTGTACAGTGCCCTGATGCCTGTGTTTTATTTCTCCCTGTCTGCAGCGTCAACTGATGAAGAGGGCGGAGAAGGTGCTGTGGAGCACAGCGGTGGGGATCGCACCGCCAGCCGGAGATGCAAGGCCCAGCTCCCCTCCCAGGTTGTGATCTCGTCGGGGAGTGAGGAGTCCAGTGCCGCGTCCCAGGCCGCAGCTGCCGGGGGAGGTCCAAGAGGCAGAGGTTGGAGTTGGACTCCTCGGCAGCAGAAGGGGCAGCTGGGACCCCACAGGGCCCAATGGGGGAAGATGGCACGGAGTCATCCAGGTTGGTGGGGGGTTTGGTGGAGGAGGAGGCTGTGCAAGCAACAGAGACGGGGTCTGGAGGTGGGGATTCCACTGGTGCTAGTGGTGCAGTGCAGGACCAGGGACAGGAGGCAGCACAGGTCACCGCGGAGGTGCCTGTGTGCAATGCTGTCCCTGATCCTGTCACTGCATCATCTTGCACCAGCAGGGATGCCTACGTCCAGACCCGTTTTCAGGCAGAGGATGAGCTCACGACAACTGGCCTTCCTCTGCCTGCAGACGTGGCTATCCGGGTCCTGGTTGAGCCTGTCCTGACTGGTGTGGTGTTGCGTCAACGGGCCATGCGAGGTGACCTGCAGTCTTTTCATGAGGAGACTTCACTTCATCTCGAATGGCTCGTTGACCGCGTCGGCCTACTGGGACAGGTCACCCAGGCCAGATTCCTCCGTTTGATGGGGCTTGGCATACCCCCTCCTCAACTGAACCCCCTATGCGCCAGTCGTCCTCCGTGCCATCTTCCCACCCATTTGTCACCTGGGTGCCCTGTGGAGCTGCCTCTGACGGTGCGGCCAGGCTGGTGGAGGAGGCATCCCTGCCACAGTCGGGAGTCGGACGTCCAGCAGGGGTGGCCACATCAACGACTGCACCCCAGCCAGCGGAGGATGTGCAGGCAGGAGGAGGCAGTGCACGGGCAGAGGCACAGCAGCAGCAGCAACGTGGTGGGAGCCATGATGGCTCGGGGCCTTCGACATCGGAGGGGCAGGCATCGGCCAGAGGGCAGGAGGACCCAGGACGGGAAGTGTCTTCTGTGTTGCAGCAGTTGGGCCACGCCATAGGTGCGGAGCGGCAGTGGGTGGAAGAGGCACGGCTCACGATCGTCAGGGCGGAGAACTCCATGCGGAGGGCCCTGAGGCGGGCCGAGTGCCTCGAGTCAATCCGCAGGGAGTTGGGGGTGAACGTGTCGACGGCCCTGCAGACCCTCGGGCCATGGAGGAGGACCACCTCCGGGACATTGAGCAGGAGTTCGATGATGCCCTGGCCAGGAACATCCCGAAGTGAGCCGTCGGACTAGCCCGCTGCCCTTGTAAATAGTTCTGTAGTTAGTGTTAGGTTTCCTTTGGTTTTGCATTTTTTTTGGACCTTTTGGACAATGGGCCACATTTTTGTATATAGTTTTTTTTTTCTATAGTGTTATTAGATAGGTTTCATTTCTTCTGTTGGGATCATGGACCCTGGATTGTTTATTTGTATATAGTTGACTTTTGGATTTTCATTTTTTTTTATGATTTACCCATGGAGCAATGATTTTCGATTTTAATTTTCCATTGGATTTACTTTTGTGGACTGTGACTTTGGACACCTTTCCTTTGGATTATGATTTGTGGTTTTGCATTAGTTCACGGACATGCTGTCTTTTTTTTTTAATTTCCATAATTGTTTGTTTATTTTTGATTCAATTTATGTTGCTTTTAATACATATTTCTTCTTCAAACTTCAATGTGTAGTATCATCTCATTGGTTTCATGCATATCATGATATGTGTTTTGACATTCACTGACACCCATTGGGTGTATGTGAGGGACATGTGTTCATTTCCAAACTTGCAATTGGGGTTCTATCATGTTATCATTTCTAAGTGGGTGGATGCAATACTCGGGTGGGTGTTTGGCATTTGGAGGCTGACCATAAGGGCCAGGGATCTACATTGTGATGACATGTTGGCTGGGGGACATGAGTGGGGACCTGTTGGAGGGTGCCCCTGGATGCTGGGGGGTGGGGGTGCAGGGGGACATGAGTGGGGGACTGGTGGAGGGTGCCCCTGGATGCTGGGGGGTGGGGGTGCTGGGAGACATGTGTGGGGGCCTTGGTGAGGGTGCCCCTGACTGCTGGGGGGTGGGGGTGATGGGAGACATGAGTGGGGGCCTGGTGGAGGGTGCCACTGCACTGCTGGGGGGTGGGGGTGGTGGGAGACATGATTGGGGGCCTGGTGGAGGGTGCCCTGCACTGCTGGGGGGTGGGGTGATGGGAGACATGAGTGGGGGCCTGGTGGAGGGTGCCCCTGGATGCTGGGGGGTGGGGGTGCTGGGAGACATGAGTGTGGGCCTGGTGGAGGGTGCCCCTGGATGCTGGGGGGGTGATGGGAGACATGAGTGGGGGCCTGGTGGAGGGTACCCCTGCACTGCTGGGGAGTGGGGGTGGTGGGAGACATGATTGGGGGCCTGGTGGAGGGTGCCCTGCACTGCTGGGGGGTGGGGTGATGGGAGACATGAGTGGGGGCCTGGTGGAGGGTGCCCCTGGATGCTGGGGGGTGGGGGTGCTGGGAGACATGAGTGTGGGCCTGGTGGAGGGTGCCCTGCACTGCTGGGGCGTGGGGTGCTGGGAGACATGAGTGGGGGCCTGGAGGAGGGTGCCCTGCACTGCTGGGGGCTGGGGGTGATGGGAGACATGGTTGGGGGCCTGGTGGAGGGTGCCCCTTGATGCTGGGGGGTGGGGGTGATGGGAGACATGAGTTGGACATGAGTGGGGGTCTGGTGGAGGGTGCCCTGCACTGCTGGGGGGTGGGGGTGCTGGGAGACATGAGTGGGGTCTGGTGGAGGGTGCCCCAGGGTGCTGGGGGCTGGGGGTGCAGGGGGACATGCGTTGGTGGGCAGTAGTTCAAGGTGACATGTGGGTTGGCTGGGGGGCATGGGCATGGTGGATGAGCTGCCTGCGGGACATGTGCAGGGTAAGCCCCTGTGGTGTGGGCCACCTGCAGGGGCCGTGGAGGGTGTAGAGGGTACACCTGGGAGGACCCACACATGCAATTCACGTGTGGTGCTCCCCGCGCACCCCTGGAATACACGTACCATGATGGAATCGCGTGTGATACTTCCCGCGCACCCCTGGAATACACGTACCCTGCTGCTTTTGCGTGTGATACTTCCCGCGCACCCCTGGAATACACGTACCCTGATGGAATCGCGTGTGATACTTCCCGCGCACCCCTGAAATGCACGTACCCTGCTGTTATTGCGTGTGATACTTCCCGCGCACCCCTGGAATACACGTGCCCTGATGGAATCGCGTGTGTTACTTCCCACGCACCCCTGATGTACACGTATCAGGACAATCGCATGTGAAACTTCCCGAGAACCACTGAAGTACACGTTCCCCGCTTGCCGTTTACTGGTTGGCAGCCCTGTGAACTGGTCCAGGGTTAGCGCAGCCCTTTGCGATGATTTGGGAATTTTGAAGGCTTTTCCTTGCGCAAGGGCATTCTTGGGGGCGTAACTGGCGCTGCTGCAGGGTCGCTGCGCCACTCTGCGCCACGGCTGGTTTCAGAGGCTAAAATCCATGAATTCGCTGTGCGATGAAAAGGATTTGTTCGCACGCGGCTGGCGCAGTGTATCGCATGGGGACACTGTGCACCAGCCGCGTGCGCCAATTTTGTGCGAATTTCTATGAATTACCCTGTCTGTGTTTGAAAGTTGTGGAATGTTTATGCATGCATTATGCATGGGTATGTGGTTGTTATTGTAAAGATGACTAGAGTGCTGTGTGATTGTTCAGTGGGATGATTGGTGTGGTTGTGGAGGTTGTAAGAGTAAGAGGCTGTGCAGGTGTGATGGATTTGAGTTAGTGAATAAAGGAGTGGTGGTGTGATTGAATAAGTAGGGACATTTATGATGTTTTGAGGAAAACAGTTGTTGTTATAATGGTGTGATTTAGTGCGTAGGTATGAGGGTTGTGAGGGTTTAATGAAAAAGGGGTGAAGAAGTGTGTTTATGTGTGCTTATGTGTGTTAGTGATTTGGAATGCAATAGGTTTTGAAAGTTTGTTGGGTTGGAATTAGGATCTCATGTGGATAGGGGTATAGACTAGTAAGTGAAATTGTGGCAATCAATGAGAGGTGGATGTGTTGTTAGGCAGTAAGGTCTGGGTGGTGTATTGAATAAGCAGCAATGTTTAGATGGGACTAGAGAGAGCGAGAATGCTGCAATATAATTAGTAAGAGTGAAATACACAGTTGTTGAATAGAAACAAATACTGTAGGCTAATACATAGTGAAAATACATGTTTACAATTAGAGAGGTGTACATGCTATATTAATGTACTTACTTTGTAGGATGTGAAGAGTGTTCTTTCTTTGGTAGCTGTCTTCATCAATCTTCTTTTTTCCTGTAAATGTAGATGAAAGTTTGTGGGTATATCTGGTAATGGTTAAGTTCTTTTAGTAAGAGAGGTTGTTATTTATTAAGGTAGGAGTTTTTGGTAAAACAGTTAATAAAGTTGTATTATGGGAGGATGTAGTAAAGTATGTTAAGTATGGTGTTAGAAAAAATGGACTATGACTAGTTCTGTTTGGGACATTATGAAAACAGGGCAAAAATGGGTGTGTGAAAAAGAAGCATATCTAGGTTAGTTGTGTGCCAGTGATTTTATAAAGAGAAGTGCTGTGTTTGTGCTGACATGTATTTGTAATGTGTTGTATTGTTTTTAAAAAATATGGAAACTGTGGCCTAGTGGTAATCCAATGGCAGATTATAGTTGGAACAGTGTTTGGTGTCTTATAGTAGTGGTTGGTATTTTATATGTAAGGTGAAGTGTTGTATATTTATACTTTTACAGTGCAGTATACACATATGTGTGAGCAGGTGGAGAATGGTGGCGCTATAAGGGGTGTAATGAGAAAGGTTGGAAAGTATGACTTTTATATGGAATGGTTCTTTTTAGGAGCATTTTGAAAGTTAAAAAGTGCATATGTTCATTTACAGAAGCACTTTGTCTAACATTTTCATAAAAGAAAGGAAGAGCAGATGTAAAAGATTTGTAGAACATTTGTACGTGGGACGTGGTGTGTGAAAGTAAAATATGTTGGCAGTACATGTAAGAAACTACCACTTAATGGGAGCAGGTACAGAGTGCTGCAATACATGGGATTTGATAGAGTGGTTAACAAAGAGCATATGCTTATTGAGAAGCTTATTACAGGGTAAGTGGCAGCAACCCTGTATATATACATATATTTGTAAAATTGTTGAAAATAATACTTTTTAAAATATAAGCATACCTGTACTATGTCCTGTTAGATGCAGATGTTGTAGAATCTGTAAATAGAAATCTTCTAAAGTTTCACAGTCGTTTTTAGTGAAGGTGGCTGGGAGAAACAGTAAACATGTACTCTGAGTGTTCAACAGTACATCTGAAATGTTGAACTGAGATGACAGGGTTACATGTTGGATGTGATTGGTGGATGGATGTGTGATTGTTTGAAAGCAGCCAATAAGGGAGTGTTACAAACATAAAATTAAAATGGGTAGAAGGGCTGCCTGTGCCGTGTGCCCTCTGGGTCCTTTAAGGATGCCTGGCATGGAAATGGGACTGCATAGACTGGGGACAGTCATAGATCTCCACGGACATAGGGGGATTAGCCAACCATGTTTTGTGGTTATGGTGTTCAGGTAGCAAATGTTTTCTTTGTTGTGTGCAGTGAACATGGCTATGCATATGGCTTTGAGGAATCCGATTGTGTGGATGGTGGGAGATTCTTCGATCAATTCATTGAAGCTTTAAACTGAATCTCGTGGAATCTCAGCTAGTATTGCATTGGAAAAAGTGGACGTTTCCTGGTATGCAGTTTGTGGGTTAAAGTGGGTGACCTTATTACCATTCTGTAAGAGTATGGCTCACTTTAAACATCCAGATATTATCATTGTTCATTGTTGAGGCAACAGTTTGGGCAATGTGACTGCAGTATCGTTGCAGTTTGCCATGAAGGATATGGTGAAGAGCCTAATGGAACTTTTTCCAGGTGGGAAATTAATCAAAGACAAATATGGAGACATCCGAACTTGATTTGTACACACATGGAAGAAGCTAGGCAGCATGTGAATACCGTTTTATGTGCCTTTTCATATGGTGTAAGAATAGCATTTTTTGACAATTAAAATGTCAAGTTGGATGGCGTAAATACTTTTCGGCACAATGGAATGCATGTGACTGATTTGGCAAACAGATTTTTCTTTTAAATGTTCAAAATGCATTGAAAAAGTGTGTGTGAGCAAATTAAAAGGGAAGATGTGGAGTGCATAATAAAATCTTTGTTAGTAGATGTAGGATGAACAAATAGAAAAACTTATTGAAGCACATGAGTACAGTTTAACATGTGGTACTATGGTACAAATCCAAAAACAAAAAAAGGCTATGTTAAGAGCCAGCATTGCTGAATAAGTGATTTACATTGAGTTTAAACCTCTGCACCCCCTTTAATTGGTCCACATACAAGGCAGAAGTCCACAAACACTGCACATGCCATTCGGATCCTTTAGGATGCCAGGCATGAAAAGGGGACTGCAGTGACCATGGGATTAGTCATTCAGGTTTTGTAGTTGTGGTGTACAGGAAGTCTGGGTAGCAAGAGTTATATTTGTTGTGTGCAATCATTATGGCTATGGCTTTGAAGAAGCAGAGTGTTTGGATGGTGGGAATTCTTGGATCCATTGGTTGAAGGTGTACTGTGAGCAGTGTGGATTACCTAAGAATCTTGGATTTGAAGAATTTGAGGTTTACTGGTACGGGGTTCGAGGAATGAAGTGGCCAGACTTGCTCCTTTTTTGTGAGAGTATGTCCCCAGAATATCCTTACAGTTTGCCATGAAGGTTACATTTGCAAAGTTAATCAGACTGTTTCCACATTCAAAGATTGTTTTCCATGGAGTGCTCAAAAACAAATGTGGAAGCGTTCTAAATGATTGTGTTCACAAATCCAGAAAGAAAGGCGCAATGTAAACAAAGACATATGTGCTTTTTGCAGGATGTTGGAATGACATCTTGACACAATTAAAATATTCAGTTTGATACTGTGAATATTTTTTAAGGAGATGGACTGATGTCAGAAATCAGATTTTTCTCTTGAATATTCAAAATGCTTTGAAACTGTTTTTGTGAACATGTGAAATATGTAGTGAAGCATTTTTAAGTAGTTGTCGTAAATTAAAAGCAAAACCAAAAATAAAACTCAGAAGCAGTGAAAGTTAGAAAAAATAATTAAGTTCAGTAGAACATTTGTTAGTTCAGTGAAAACCCCCAAAACTTTTTTTTAAAAAGGTTCTTTTAAGAGCCACCATTTTTTAACAAAAAACAATTTCATTGATTTTAATTCCTCCACCCCATGCCTGGAATTTTAAAGGTGTCCACAGACTATTGTACTGTCCGAGGACTATGCAGTTCTATCTGTAAAAGGTGGAACCAAAAGGAACCTTTTTTTGTCTTTCTGGCTTTTACATTTTTCGGGGATTTTGTTTTTTTTGTAGTAGAGGTGATGAGGTAAGCTTGGGGAGGGAAGGGAGGGAAGGGAGGAAGGGGCTCCAACCACAGATATGGAGGGGCAGGTGGATGGGGAAGATGTTGGCCGTGCTTTAAATCTTTAGGTAGGGCAAAATGTGCTCATAAACCGAAGCCTGAAAAGCACTCTGAAACTGCCTCCCCTGCAGAGCGGTTTGTCGCAGTACATACAGACAACTGAGACCCTGGAAAGTTAAGGATCAATAGCCTCCGGTATAGCCTGCAAGGCAGCCAATGGGACTCTCTGCCCCAAAGGAGTAGCCTGTGTGGTGGCAGGAGCAGTTGAGGAAGATAATCTACTTTTCCCAGAGAAAGGATCAGCCTTTCTCAGAGCATCCGGGTGGTTGGAGCGAGTGCAGCGGCACATGGAGGAGGTCCCAAAGGAGTACTACCCAGGTTGTCCATGACCGAGTACAACCCCACACTCAGTTCATTTCATCTGGGCAGCCCAAGCCTTCGGTACGCCTCTAACAGTGGCAAAAAAAAAACAGACCCATTGCTTTCTCCGGGTGTTGGAGGTAGGAACTTCCCCTAACTCATCTTCCTGTTCCTCATCATCCTCCTCCTCATCACCATGCCTGTTCCCTTGTCCAGGCCGTCCAACTTGTGGTTGTGGCGGTGGTGGTGGCTTTGGGAAGGAGGGATGGCCATAACAGATGTGCAGGAGACGCTGCCAGACTATAGCAAGCTTTGCTACGTCCATGCTTCTGTGCCTATAAGAAGCGAGGTATGGACCCTCTGTGGCAAAGCCCTTGCAGGATAAGGCTGCAGTGTTGAGTGACACAGGTGTGCAGTAGACACTGCCCAACTATACGTAGCATGCTTTGCTAAGTCCACGCTTCCATGCCTATAAGAACTGAGGTATGGACACTCTGCGTGAAAGCCCTTGTACGATAAGGCCACAGTGTTGAGCAACGCACACTGCCCGACTATACGTAGCGTGATTTGCTGCATCCACACTTCTGTGCCTAAAAGAATCAAGGTGTGCAGGAGACACCACCTGACTATATGTAGCACGTATTGCTACTTCAACACTTCCATGCCTATAAGAACTGAGGTACGGGCCCTCTGCAGCAAACGCCTTGCAGGACAAGGCCGCAGTGTTGAGTGACACAAGTGCGCAGGAGACGCTGCCAGACTATACATAGCATGCTTCGCTATGTCCACACTTCTGTGCCTATAAGAACTGAGATGCAGACTGTCATGACCCGCTTCATTCTGCCGTCACTACGATCTGCTTCAACAAGGGTCTGGAGACTGCCTTGGCATTTGTCACAATGCCAATACCATAAAAACTGCATCTCCCAGCATTCCCGGGTCGGCGATAGTCACGTGACCTGCACGCGACGTGCTTTCTCTTTTACCCGCTGTGCGGCTACACATACAGGAAGTGAACGCTGCATAAGTGCTCCTTAACCATTACTTTCTGTCCTTGTGTTAAGTCACGCTTGATTTCTTCTGGATTTCCTGATATCCTGAAATTTGGACTGTTATTCAACTTCGGAATCTGGATTACCCCGTTTCTATCGCCTGGCTTCTCCTCCGTACTGTTTCCCTTGATTACCGGACCCGTGGCTTACCATGCAACTCTGTTTTTCTTAGCCCCATATTTTGCTCTTCATGCTTCTCGGATATGTTTTTCCCACTCTGAGCAGCCACGCAGCGTGTTGGCACACCTCAGTTCAGTTTTTTGTGCAGCCGCCGCGTAATAACCTCAGACTTCTCACACAGGATACAGGTATTCTGTGCTGACCGTGAATACCCAAACTCTGCTATTTCTCTTTTGCACTCAAGAACCATAAGGATGAAACCTTCCAGAGACCCCACGGATGCTCTGCTGATTGACGTCTGGGTCACTTGTGGTTTTCTCATTTAGATGATCTTCACTTTGGGACGTTTTGCTGCTTTTGGATTTTCTTTGGATGTTTTACTTCTATTGGATTTTCTTTGGGATGCTTTGCTGCTTTTACAGTTTCTTTGGGACGTTTTGCTGCTGCACTTTGGATTGTGTTCCTTTTTGAACTTTGGTTGCGCCCTTGTGCTGTTCGGGTTAGCTGATCTGGACTTGCACCTATGGGAACTTATTGGATTCCTCTCACTCAATTCTAGGACCTTTTCCTGAATATCAAGTATGTTCTTCACATTACCACTAATCACAGCTGGTAAGAGTGGGGTTGCTGAGGGAGGTGATTCACAGACATAGTAGTGTATATTGAACCTGTGATCTCTGTCTTTTTTCCCTTAGCTCGGTTGCTGCTCCTGACTTTTCACCCAAGTTCCTGGCCTGGCAGTTGTTTTTTGTCCTGTAGGCCGCGCTCTGGGGGGAAGGTTTTACTGTCTATGGTCTACTGTTCAATGGCTGTATTTTCTACAAGTGAACAGATTTCTAGTAGGGGTACTTCTTGAGTTGCCTCGTCTAGATCACGACAAATTAAGGAGCCTATGTATTGCCTATCGGTATGGAACCTGGGACTGATCCTATGGCCGCACTTATGCAGGCTTTTGCTGCTTTACACAATGATATGGCATCAGCCCATGCAACATTGGACCAACGCATGGATGTATTACAGAGCTTTGTGCAGCCCCTGCCTTATTATGAGAAATTTGTTGATGCTGCGGCTGCGGCACCCCCTCCAGTTCCGCAACCTCCCGCTCCTACGCCAGTGGTTCTACCTGGGCCTTTTCCATTGGCCCTCCCGGAGCGCTTTATGGGAGACCCCAAAACTTACCAGACATTTGTTAACCAATGTTGGCTATACTTTCTCAGCAGTGGCCTGGGCCAACCCGTTGTTAGAAGCTAACGATCCGGCCTTGTATGATTTTGATGCTTTGATATGAACTATGAACTCTGTCTTTGATGTTCGGTACAAGGCTCAGGCTTCGGATTTGGAATTTTTAGCCATAAGTCAAGGTAAGCAGGCACTCTTGCCTTATTTTGTCCATTTAAATTAGTTGGCTGCCAAAACGACCTGGCCAGAACAGAAAAAGGCGGCAGTCTTTTATAAAGGGTTATTGGAAGAATTAAAAGATGCCCTGTCAGTTGTGCCCTCCATCCCATCAGGGTTTTCTGAACTGATGGACTTGGTGTTACAGGTAGATGCCCGGGTTTGGCAACGGTGAGGTGAACGTTGAGCACCTGGTATGCATTCTTTCAAGCCTGAATCACTCTCCCCATCCCTGTTAGGGGGTCCCGAGCCGATGCAAATTAGGGCTATGAGAGGCCCTTTAACCAAGGCAGAATGCGAGAGATGCATGGCTAACAATTTGTGCTTCTATGGCAGCCAGTCAGGACATTACATTCGTGCATGTCCCAAAAGGCCAGCAAAACCTGTGGGAAACGCCAGGACTCGTCCTTGAACCGAACTGGAAGGATGAATCTACTGATGGACGGTTTGGGGGGTTCTTTTCTGTCCTCACATGTGTATTTGTTCATGTGCTTTTCTACTTTGGCTAATGTGTCCTTTTCCTGTCCGGTCATGCTGGATTCTGGTGCTAGTGGAAATTATATGGACATACAATTAGCCAGACACCACGGGTTGTCTATGTTTCCAAAAGCCAAACCCGAGCTACAGGCTTTGGATGGTTCTTGCTTAGTGTCAGGGCGAGTCAATGAATGCGCAGCACCTATTGTTATGTCCACTACAGAGGGACATTCCAAATGCATCACCATTGATCTTATTTCAACCCCTCAGTTTGGGGTTATACTCGGGTTGTCTTGCTTGAAACTACACAACCCCATCATTGATTGTGTGAGACAAACAGTCCAGTTCTCTTCTGAATACTGTACCAAGCAATGCCTTCCGACCCATCTTGCGGTGGTATCATCGCCCTGTTTGGCCGTGGTGGCCAACACTCCTTCGATCAGTGCCACACTACAAGACCCTGCCCCTGAGCTACCGTCGGAATATGCAGACTATGCTGATGTCTTTGATATAGGGCTATCTGAGAAACTCCCTCCACATAGGAGTTACGATTGCCCTATCGATCTGATGCCTGGTGCGGTCTACCACATGGCGTATATATTCCCTTACCTAGAAAGAGGAGGATTATTTGCATGAGTATGTGGTTAAGGCCTTACGTCTGGGTCATATCCGGCCTTCTCACTCTCCTGCGGCCTCTCCAATATTCTTTGTACCAAAAAAGGAGGGGGATCTGCATCCATGCATGGACTACAGAGCCCTTAACAAAATAACAATTAAGAATCAATACCTGTTGCCTCTTGTTGATCTATATGGCATATTTTACATGGCATTACTGCATCACACATTTCACTTTTTCCTTTTTTCCTTTTTTTTTTAGCACTTTTTTCTAAGTTCAACCACATTTTTGTCAACTCATTTTAGTTACACTTTTCTATTGTTCTCTGCATTTAGTTAATTTTTCAAGTGTATTTTGTATTTAATGTACATATAGCCAAAACTGACCTTGTATATTTGGCACATTAACACAACGATATGACATGATATGATAGGTTATTTATAACGCGCTTAATACCCAGGGTTCAAACCTGCGATGCTCATGTCGTCTTGCATCCAAGGCGAGGATGTGCCCCTGAGCTATCCTCCTCAGAGGATAGCTCAGGGGCAACGATCAATAATAAAACATAAAATCTTGTTAGCATAAATAATTCATCAGTAAAAACATAATTTCCTTTAACAGAGGTAATTCATCCGTAACAATCAGAAGATCCCTTCCAATATTTCTCTCAATATCTCCATACATTTACCATAAAATATCATCATATGAAAGATAAGATTAGCATCATTTTCTTCAAATAACAACATCCATAGGGAGGATACAACATCACTATGTGTCTGATTGCTGTATGCTTTCAAAGGTTTTACTCAAATGGCAGTCAAGCTACTGCAGTAATACATGGTATGTTCTGCTTATTCAATGATTAGTTCACCACACAAGCAACATAGTCGCTCAGGGCTGGGTATACCTACTTTGGCACCCTCTTTTTCAAGGGCTTGTGTGCGATTAAATTTCAACAGGAGATAGTTTCTAATTGTAGCACTGGTAGGATAGGCCTCAACATGTTTAGGGACTGCATTACACCCCATCTAGTATTTAATAAAAGGACCACTGTTAACATTAGATGCTAGGCGTACAAAGTCATTTTTCTTATTAAGATGATGTATTCTTTTCTTAATCCAGCCTTTCAGTTTGGCCTGAGGCAGACCCATACTACCATGTGTAAAAGCCTTCATCCAAGTATCATGTTTAGACCATAGGCCACAGAGGCTGCCAAAGCTCTCATACTAATGTATAGCGTAGTGTGCCTCATTACATAAACCATGATAGCTCCATTATCAAGATGTCTCAATTTCTCATAGCCTGTGATTAGTTTGCAATCAATCACTCCTGATAACTTTATAATGTCAAATTCCAACAAGATATATTCAATTGATAGTGATACTGACATTCTAAACAATGGTCGCAAGATTTTCGGTTCAAATTTAATCATCAGTGATCTAAGATTAGTTGCTCACACTTCCACGCCATACAAAATACAAGGTACAATTCTGGACGTATATAGCAACAATATTGTTCTAATAGAACATCCACCTTGTTTGCTAATGAAGTGACTCGGGAAATGAGCCACTCTCATGCAGTTAGCCTTATTCGCTAGACATTGGAGTGACCAATTTAACTTTTTGTTGATTAAGACGCCCAAGTACTTGTAGCACTGCACACATTCGACCACCTTCTCATCTAGCTTCCGTTTTGATTTGATGGTATTTTTGCTCTTAGTTTATCCCATGAATGCCACAATCTTATTTTATTCAATATTGATAAGGAGTCCGTTGTCTCTTGCATACTTGCCCAATGCATCAAGCTTGAGTTGAAGCCCCGTTGGGGTGTAAACCAAGAGCAAGAGATCATCTGCATAGCCAAGCCAACCAATTTTAAATGCCCCAATTTTAACCAGGCACGTTTTAGCAAGAATTAGGGCCTTTGCAAGGCCTGCAAGATATTAGTTGAACAGGGTAGCGGCTAGAATGCATCCCTTTTTAACACTGCATGGGGTCTGAAAAAGTCAATCTTGCCGCCCCATCTAACCCCACTCCAACCCTAGTGCCAGTGTGTAAAAGCCAAATCATATTTAACAGGTCATGAGGAATGTTCCGGAAAGCGAGTTTGACCATATTCTATTCCTCATGATCATGTCAAAGGCTGTGCTTAAGTCAATGAATGCCCCATAAACTGGCAATTGGCGTCTTTTCCAGGCATATTCAATGGTAGTTATCAGGGTGAGGAGGTTGTATGTGGTGCTGGATTTGCCTCTAAAGTCTTTCTGATTGGTAGGCAGGATCTTATGTTCAACAATCCACTGATTCAATTAATCAAACAATACCCTTGCAAAGAGTTTTGCCGGTATATCAAGCATGGCGAGCATGCAGTAATTGGCTGGATCTTTCCAACATCCGTTTTTGTGGGCAGGAAGGATGGTCTTTTCCAAGAAGAAGGAACTTGTCCATGGTTTCCAGTCGACACAAACAGGATGTGCAAAGTTTTGTCCCATATTCCTGGCGATAGCTTCAAAAGACCATTGCACGTGCAATCATGGCCGACAGCATGTGACGTAGGTAGTCTAGTAATTATCTGGGTAATCTCTGGGACGGTGGATTTGCAGACCCACCTCTGATCAATGTGGGAGAATACCTCATTACTCTGTATTGTATTCCCCAAATTGTTCTTTATGTGGGTACCCCAACACTCTTCAGAGACACTATTGATGGGTAGATTCTTCCTAGCAGCCCCCTCACAATCGCCCGGATATCCATGTTATTGCTTGTCTTAGTATGGTGGGCTATGCACATCCACAGTTCACATTTGGCCTTGGCGTTATGTCTCCTCGGCCAACCACAATATTTTGATTTAAGGGTTTTAATGTTTTTGGGGATGTCAACTGTACTCATCTCTCTACCTCCCCTTTGCAGTAGCTGGGAAACATCATGCTTCAGTTGCTTTTTCACAGCCTGTATTGTGTGGTCATACTGTCAACTAAGATGATGGGCCATGTTCCAGAGCTCACTCTGGGACTTGTAGCTGCATTTTCTTTGCGTGACTTCTTTTTATGGACACACTCACCTTGGAGAAATCCTCTAACATGGATAGGCCATTAGTTCTACTTCCATTATGACATCTTTCAACAAAAATGGGAAGAGCACTTTCAGCAACAACCCTAGCCTTCTCAAGATTGACTGGATTCCAAAATATTCGATTTGCATTCAGCAGTACACAAACTGGAAGGTGATCACTTTCTTGTTGTCTTAATATGGCCATATCTAGCACTATCTCAAGCCCCACATCGTTTAAAAAGAAATAGGGCCTCATTCGGACCCTGGCAGTGACAGTATGAATGGTCTGGCGGGCTGTGCGGCACCCGCGAGCATAACTGGTAATGCCACCAACACGGCGCATCCATGCTCCCCATTCCCATTCTGCCCTGCGGGGCAGAATGGGGATCGGTAAACCGGCAATACTGCCACCCGCAAATGGGCAATTACCGGCCCAATCATCTTGTAATGGGCCAGTTATTGCCCAATTACGGGAGGCACTGCCGGTAGCGAGCATGCCGGTAGCCGTGTCTGCCATACAGGCACGGCTACCGCCATGCTTGTAATGAGGCCCATAATCTAAAGTAGACACACTCTCACCACTTACACAGGTGTGTGCTTTCATGCCGTCACCCTGACAGTGACGATTTAGCATTGTCATGTCAAACAAGGTAAACAAGGCAATCCAATCTCTACCCTGCTTATTTGTGTCGGCAGGGTTATATGGACAGGACTAACTTTGATCTGATACATATTACGTTTTTGAAGAAATATGTGCGTTAAGGTTTCCTACTACCAAGATGGCGATATCAAAAATGGGCTTATTCAGAATATTTCTGACCGCCGCGATATTAGATTTAGTGGCCACTTCATTTGGAGGATCGTATAGCTTGATAAGGAGGAGCTTGTCCTGTGCTTGCAAGTCACAGCAAATAATTACAACTTGTATCATTGAGGTTGACCATTGGGTGTCAACGAGTGACCAATAGTCCCCTTTGTTGCCATGACCTGTTAGGTACTCCGATTATCAAACTCGTATGGCACCATCATCCAGGTCTCATGCAAAGCTACAATCCCAAAACAAATCTATATTTGCCAATAGCCCATCGTTACGTGACAGATGGGCAAGACCTCTCGTATTGCAAGAGCACACCACACTAGTGTTATCCAGCTGTTTTCAAAAAGTGGGCATTAAAGGCAGATGAGGTTTGTATCTGGCATATAAAGCGGAAATGAAAAAGGACTTTTTCTAGAGATCATCAATATTTCATTGTTCGTACTACAGTCTTGATAAAACCTCCTACCGTGGTTTATACTCTTGTGCAATAGCACTTACTGTACATCAAGTTTCATTTCCATACGCGTGCATGTTACAACTAGATTGGTCAACAGATGTTCAAATATCTCAAACATGACAATATAAGAAATGCTCGTCAGGCTGGCATGGGATTCATTTAAGTTTTCAAGATTCTCTTCATTCGTTCGTATCAATTCCTTAGGGCTGAGCGACCCCGGCGGATGTCAATGGGTTCAGGTCACATTCGCTTATGCTTGCATTCATCTGATCACCCAACATTATGCAAGTTTCAACCTCAGGTGGTGTTCTCATGTTAGGTCAGAGATTGCATTCAAGTAATGGGGTGGGCGAGGGAATGAGACACACCCCTCAGTCGCGAATAAAGACACATCTAACAACAAATGAAAGAACAGTTCACCTGCATATCATGGACATTTGCATGAATTTGACAGTGATTATCACTCTCCTTATCGTGCCCTTTGATTGCACATAGTGCATTTGACCAGTGCACTGTGCATCCAGGCCACATTCTGTGATGCATTAATTGTCTTTTCACCACCAACAAAGGATTTCCCTAAAATCTGTTCCAAAGACTGCTCAAATATTCCACTGTTAGTATTTAGTAGGCAGATAACCCTCGCAATCGGTTTAGTACCTAAGCATGATAATAAGGCACTCACATGAAATGCAATGTCTTGTGCCGCAATGTTCACATCTATAACATCTATAGCAACGATAGCTTCAGTACCATCTCTTTTGGGATAGAAGTTGGAGATTTTAGAGATTCTCTTTCCGTTTGCCACCCCGGATCCAAAGACGCATTCACTAATAGTTTTTTAGCACATGTGCGATTAACCGTCCGGGGATATGCGCGCCCAGGTGGGGATCGCAACTTTGAGGATAGTTCAGAGGACAGTTACTATCATTACTATTACTATACACCGCCAGCTGTATGTGGTTGGCTGCACATGACACATTTTTCGCCTATAGCGTGCTTATACTAATGACAATGAGCAACACTAACTAGTAACTGAGCCAATTTAAAAAGGATATTAGAGCACACTCGCGCTCATAAACCAAACAGATACTGGGCAAATAGCTCTCCCCTCTCCCTCTCCCAACACCCAGCAAACAGGCAAACAGAACTTCCGGAGAACTTCCTGGATGAGAGCATGCAGATGCCTGCACTCGCTGCTTTTACGGAGTGTGAGGGGCAAATCTAAAACAATACGTAAAACGGGAGATATAAGAATTTTTAAAAGCTTTGCAAACTTCAGAGGCTTAAGAATCTTTAAAGGCTGCGGTTATGGATCGTGGGGATTCAGATTAAGACCACAGGAATCCAAAAGGCAAAATGAGATTCACTCTGAGATCTTATACCTCAGGCAGCATGACTCGCACAACCAGTCAAACAGCACTTCCAGAGCATCTCCTGAATGCGCACACGCAGATGCGCGCACTCGCTCCTTCTTGAGCTGCTTTTCTGGAATGGGAGGGGCAAATCTCAGGCAGCATGGCCAGCACGACCAGCCAAACAGCACTTCTGGAACATTTCCGGGATACTCTTTTTATATCTTTGCCCACACGGAAGCCTGGTCGAGTGCTGTGGCATCATCAGGCTTTCAAATGATGACGTCACCACACCGTTCATTTTCAAGACACTTTTTTGTTTGTGCGCCTTCTGGCATTACCAAAATGTCCCGAACTGTACACAGCACTCTTCTGTGCTGGATCTGAGCACACTTTCACGTTGAGAGAATTGGTAAGTTGCTCTCCTTATTTATGCTTGGATGTTCCACGTGTCTACCCTTACTTGTGTTTCTTTTTGTCTTTCTTAGACCTGAGTACAGTTTGTTTCAACATTATGAGGCACTCTGCACGTTTTCATTTAGATTTTGGTATGTGTGTTTTTATTTTATTTTTGTATTCCTTTGAAACACTTCATTTATTGGTGAGCTCCTGACACTATTTTTAATTCATGGTGGTATCTTTGTTTGATTTTAGAGACTGATGGTCCAATCTAGTGCACATTGACAAATACCATTTCAGTTGGAAAGACTATTTAATGTAATATATGTTCGTGTTTGGTACCTTTTTGTATATATGAGATCACTATATTGTTTGCTTCCTTTCATTATAGAATCACCCTGATGAAGCTTGTGGCCGAAATGCACTGGCCACTGTGATCTGCTTGCGTCAAATACAAGAAAGCTTTTTGTACATTATATAATTCTTAAAAGATAGTTTTCACTTAACGTGTCTCACTTATATCTGTGAGTACTGGATTATATAATCAGCATGGTTGCCATACAACCAAGACTGTGAGTGCACAGCACCCGAGCAAGCTGCTCTTATATCTCTGTGATAGTCAATGAGGCTATCACACTTTGCAGAACCAAAAGAAATGATTTCTGAATTATGGCCGAAGAGTCCACTTGATGGTCGTGTTCTCATTTATTGATTTTCTTCTATTATTGCAGGCACTTTAAATACTGCCTAGCCATTGTGATCAGATGCTGCAAACGCCAAGGTTTCTTGAAAGCACAGAACATTGATTCCCTCCATTGTTTTTGGTGTTTCATTATTTGCCAGCATATTCAATTGAAATTAATCCTGGTGCTTGTTTCAGGGGGATTCATATTACCAATAACTATGTTTTCACAATCTGACTTGAAATTAAGCAAATATTTTTAGTCAACCACATCCTACATTCAAATTCCACCCTTTTTCCTGCCAATCTGTCTTTGCTATTCTTATACATGAGGGAAAGGGAGGGAATTGCTGAGCTTAGTCGGCTACCAACCATCATTGAGCACAGGATGGCACATATTCACAAAACAGAGCATATATGACCTGTTTGCAATACATGCATTTACCAACCAAATATGTTCGGTCCTTTTTGCCACAGAAATAGGGGAATGGATAGACGTAACACGTGTCCAGCTATCATTGGCTGGTTGGGCATAAAAAGATACTCAAGCTGACTTGGAGATGAAGGAATAGATGTTATTCCATTCTGGCAGGAGGGGGCACCCTGTCGGGAGTAGCACTGGGCTTCCTAATAGCCAACACATGTCTTATAATTCCACCTTCTATGATAATTCCCTTCAAACATGATGGATACGAAATATTCACACCCAGGAAAGACAGATTGACCAATCCAACGCACCACCGTCATCATTGAAATAGACAAAGGCATAGGTCCATTTTCGAACATGTTTCTTATGGCCGCTGTCATCAGAAAAGGGACCCAGTCCCTTTTCCATTTTAATGGCGGATGACATTTTCTTCTTTTTTTTTTCCCCTCTGAGGGAGATGGGCTTGCGCTGAGCTGATCTCCCGTTCGACAAAACAAAAGAAAACTATCTGCACTATGGAAATCTCGGGGTGCAAATAGATGTCACGTCCCTTTGGGGGTGGATTTTGGGCTTTAACGGCACAAGCAAAAGATCAAGCTGGCAAGCCATTAAAGCCCATGTACATCCCTCCCAAATCCCCTCTGGGGCGTGAAATCTATATTCCGGGGCCATTGTCCTAGTTGCAAAGTGTCCCTTCTTCAATAGAACTATCGTGTTTACAAACAATGGATGGGATCTAGATTTCCAGTAAAGAGATGCACTATACAACACAGCGATTTACCCTTGATGATGAACAGACTTACTTCTTCATCTTGGCCATGGCCTTTGTTAGGACATTGACCTTTGTGAGCTTTTTTGGGCTCCATTCAGAGATTGGCACTCTTAAAAGATCTCATCTTGGCAAATAATGTGTTAATAATTGAACTGGCAGTAATGGTGGCACTTAGAAGCTGTCCCTCAGTTTTAAGTGGTATAAGGACACTTGACACCGCAGCAGAAGTTCATTCATGCAAACTGGGCAGACTGCATCCCGCCCTGAAGAAAAGGCATTGTATTGTACTTGGGTCGCAATACACCCTCCAACACCCCTTGTTGGATCCAATACTGTCACTCTGGGCAGTGCCCACGGCATTAACAAGCTGTGAAGAGGGAAGTAAATTAGCAGCAGATTTTGTAGAAGCTGCTGTAGTCCAGTCCGGCTACAACTGTGATTGGGGTTCACCGGCACAGAGAAGGGCAACCTTCTAGGGTGGAGATTTCGCTTCCTGGCCCAATATAAAGGAAGTGGCCCTGGCAGAAAGAAGTGTTATTATTCGGCATGGGGAGAGGGGCAGAGCATGTTTATATACTGTAATGTTGCAGACGTTAGTGCTCCATAAAAAAAGTCTGTGTGAAAAACTATTTATATATAAAAAACGAAATGTGGTATTGCTTTCAATCACTTGATCAGGACCCAAATAAAAAGCTAAAGGCAACAGCGCTAAGGCGCATCGAACCGACAGAGCTTGGCCCCAGTTACCTGAGAGGTTCCCTAGCCTGGGGCCCGACAGCTGCCCCACCAACACCATGCGAATGATGTGTGTGCAAAATGCGTTTGCACTCGGCGATTTTTGAGAGTGGGTGTTTGTATAAAGCCATTATAGGTTTCACGCATGCCTGCTTTAATGGATCTGGTCATGCATTTGTGTACAGAAAACAGGTTTTGAAAACGTTGACCGTTTGTGCACATTTGATACGTATGTGTGTTTGCGAAGCGTAACATTCTTGCTCGTGCACATTTGAAATGTTCAATGCGTCAATTCGGTGAACAAAACCAAAAGTTAAAATAAATATTTTCTGTTAAATCATTTTTTTTTTTTTGTATACGTTTGCAAGGATGCTTTACTGATGTATTTCTCGTCCGTCGTATACCTTTAAGAGAATATTGCGAAAGAAAATGGCCCCCTTTTCAAAATCTCGGCCTCGATGTATATTTTATGCAGTTACCAGTTGCATCAAAAAACCACCTTCCCAACTAATAATGGGTGAACACAGATGCATTTTAATATTTTAAAAGCTGTCTCTCCAAGTATAAGCAGAGGTTTGGTTTAACATATGCTTCCACGGCTGTGATCAGGCGGGCCATGCATATTTTAGTGAGGGAACTCCTTATTCCATTTGCCGATCATCCATCATCCGTTGTCTGAATTTCCCTTTCATCAATAATCTATACAGGTGGGAGGTTTCCTCTGCTCTCCAGCCCCATATGCATTGCTGCACTTACCATTTACGAGGCATCAGCTGCTGTTATCAAGACAGAATCTCAAAATTCACCCACCAATTGATTATATTCCTTGAACGTTTTGTATTTGCTCGTGTGAATTTTCTCTTTGCATTTAGAAAGTAATAAAGGTATTATTTTAAACATAAAAGTAATGATCAAACAAGCCATCACTTTCAAATGGCACCAATAGCATGTTATCCTTACTCAAGACCTAAGGCCTAGTTTTTTGTTAATAAAAAGGTAAAAGAAAGCACAGGATCTTTTAAAAATGATTAAATATTTGTGTCTTGTACTGCAAGCATCTGGGTTGCCTTTTGCCTTATAAAACGCGTCACACTGCGTTCGTAATAAAAAGTTTGATTTGATGATGATGACTTCTTTGATCATTGCTCCTATATTTACAATGGTGCCTTATGTTTTTCTAAATGTACAGAAAATACATTGGGGACAATTTGGGGGACATTGCACCAAAGAGCCTTGATGGTTATATCGACGGTAATAAGGCAGAAATCTGTCAGTGGTTGTTTATTTCTATAAAGCACATCTTTAGTAGTTGTTTTGCAGAGTTACACGAGCATCTGATAGACTTGTACCTGCAAGATGCTAAATATGATCAAGGTAAGGGACATGTGTCAGCACTCGAATGCAGAAAAAAAACACATTGGGCCTCATTACGACCCTGGCGGTAAGGGGTTAGCGCCAGCGTTAGCTGCGCCGACCCCTTACCGCCAATTACGAGGTCCCTTAGCGCCATGGCGCTTTTAACACCTGCTTTTAGCAGATGTTAAAATCCATGGCGCTAAGGGACCATGGAGTTAATTACGCCACCGTAATTTACGGTGGCGTAATTAACGCCTTCCCCACTCCCATTATGCCCTATGGGGCAAAAATGGGAATGGGGAAGGGTAAATGGGGATTGGGGACTTACCGCCCCGCCGACCTCGGAATGGGGCGGTAAGTCCGCCAACCACCATGGCGTAAACGTAGTTTACGCCATGGTGGTAAAGTCACGGCCCAGGCGGTAACTTACCGCCTGGGTCGTAATGAGGCCCATTGTGTGACCACTGTGAGAAGTCGGGAAGAGGAGGCAGACCAATGTTTGTGTTTTTTCACCTCATTATTTAAATAAGAAGAACATGCTTTACCATCCCTAACCAATGGATTCCCCACCTAATCATCTAACTTTATATAAGGTGCTCATTGTCTTTAGTGAAGTCCAAAAGTAAATAGCCTGTCCTCTGTCCAACTCTAACCTATTCTGTCCCTAACGCTATGTAAAAACAACAACCATCCAGATGAAAGACTCCCTTCTCCTGGAAAGGCTTCTTCATCTTCGGGACCACAAAAGTCTAAGAAAAGGACTCTTTTCTCCTAGATGTTCTTCCTTGGTTCTAATATGTAATTCTCAGATATTGTGGAGCAATATCTTTAAGTAACTAATGTGGTTCCTGTGTGGGACATTTCCCGGTCTCGTGTTCCGGTCCTTGCTTTCTGGTTCGGCCTCTCATCCTCTCTAACCTTGGGAGCATTAGGAATCCTGGGCAAAAGTCTCTCTTAAGCGTCTCTCAGAGTCCTTCTCTTCCTTGTTGCACTATGGAGAAAGAATCCCTCTTTGTATCCTTCTGATTCTTAATTCTATTCTGTTTCTTCACTTCTTGGTGTATTATCAATGAGTGTCATATTATCCTCCTTCAGATTCAGTGTCTTCTATATGGCCTTTCAGAATCTTTAGCTGCTTACTGGGACAAGCAGGCAAAGTCCCAGAGCATGCGTTACTTTTCTTAACCTTTGTTAGAATATTGGGACGAGTAGGCTGAATCCCAGAGTATTCATTACTCTAATCAGTGTGTCCCAGAGTACTCTTCTTAACTTCTGTTCAACTACTTGGACGAGTAGGCTGAGTCCTCAAGTATTCTTTACTCTTCTTAACTTCTGTTTTACTGCTGGGACAAGTAGGCTGAATCCCAGATTAACTGTTATTCGTTTTTTCTTCTAATCAAGTACTGTGACAAGTAGGTTGGCCACACTCTATTGTCGTGATCCCTCCCGGGTCTCCCGCCATCCCCGTTACCGTCTTTTACAGGGATTGGCATCACTGGGCCTCTTCTCAGAAGTGGGACTTCCCACAACTTCCTAATGACTTGCTTTCTCGTTCGGTTAGCGTCTTGGTTCTCCCCGCGGATCCACAGTGTCCAGACTTCACCGGGCTCTGCATGGTTTTCAGACCCTCCGGTCCACCCCTTCAGGGTCATGCCACTGCTCTCACCTGCTTCTTCTTCTACTGCTTTCCTGCCCCCCTGCTCGACAACCTCGGTCTCCTTCAAAGTCTGTGGCCAGCACCACCTTCTTCCTTCCTCCCGATGGAGGTTTGGTCATTCCCACAGCCCAGCCACGACTTGACAGGTTTATATCTTCCGGTCTCCTTTTCTGTCTGAAAGAGGAGTCCTTCCCTTGTTATTATCACAGATTGCTGGATCCTCCCCACCAGAGGGATGTAGTCCCTCCTCTCTGTCTGATAGATGTTCTGCATCCTCAATTCACTCTTCTTCATCACAGTACTGGGAGTAATCATTAATACTCTTCTACCACCCCTCTTCTTCATAGTATCCATGAAGGTTTTTTTTTTTTCAAGAGGAAATTTGAATTCTTTATGACGATAACACACAGTGGTCTGACTTGGTGGTTTTGTCATGGTGTTAGAGAAAGGGGCTTTAGGGAGTTCCTCTATAGAGCGAGTGTCCCTGTCTGCCAGGGGGAAGTCTCTCCCTGTGAGGTCCCACTTACCACGACACAAAGGGGCATTATTGGGTAGTGGGCTCACCTTCCTAGCCTCACAACGAAAAGGCTCCCCCATGGGGAGAAGCAACCTAATCCCATGATTCGTCACACCACAAAGGACAGGTAAATATTCCCAACAATCTACTTAAAGACGCCACACTAAAACAGTGCACAGAAATGATTCCACAGAAATGACAACACAGCTATCCCAGTCTCCCATGCAGTAAAATCACTTGCACGGTAATTCATAGAAATTAGCGCACAAGTGGCGCACGCGCTGGCGCACAGTGTGCGTGTGTGAATCTCTGCGCCAGCCGCGTGCGCTAACATCCATTTCTGCGCACAGCGTATTCATGGATTTTAACTACCAAAACCAGCCGTGGCACACAGTGGCGCAGAGACCCTGCAGCAGCACCAGTTATGCCCCCAAGAACGCCCCTCGCGCAAGGAAAAGCCATCAAAATCCCCAATCCAGCGCAAAGGGCTGCGCTAACCCTGTACCAGTATACAGGGCTGCCTCAAAGCACACGGCAAGCGGGGAAGGTGTATTTTGGGGGTGCGCGGGAAGTCTCACACGCGATAGGCCCTGTGCGAGTGGGGTACTTGTATTTCAGGGGTGCGCAGGAAGTTTCACACGCGATAGGCCCTGTGCGAGTGGGGTACGTGTATAATGGGTTCGTGTGAAGTCTCACATGCGATTTGAGCAGGGAATGTGTATTTCAGGGGTGCACAGGAAGTTTCCCACGCGATAGGCCCTGTGCGAGTGGGGTACGTGTGTATCAGGGGTGCGCAGGAAGTTTCACATGCGATTGGCCCTGTGCAAGTGGGGTACGTGTATAACTGGGGTTCGCGTGAAGACTCACATGTGATTTGAGTAGGGTAGGTGTATTTCGGGGGTGCACGGGAAGTCTCACACGCGATAGGCCCTGTGCGAGTGTGGTACGTGTATTTCAGGGGTGCGCGGGAAGTTTCACATACGATAGGCACTGTGCGAGTGGGGTACGTGTATTTCAGGGGTGCGCGGGAAGTGTCACACGCGATTTGAGCAGGTTGCGTGTATTTTGGGGGTGCACGGGAAGTCTCACACGCGATTTGAGCAGGGAATGTGTACTTCGGGATTGCACGGGAAGTCTCACACGCGATAGGCCCTGTGCGAGTGGGGTATGTGTATTTCAGGGGTGCGCAGGAAGTTTCACATACGATAGGCACTGTGCGAGTGGGGTACGTGTATTTCAGGGGTGCACGGGAAGTCTCACATGCGATTTGAGCAGGGAATGTGTACTTCGGGATTGCACGGGAAGTCTCACACACGATAGGCCCTGTGCGAGTGGGGTACGTGTATTTCAGGGGTGCGTGGGAAGTTTTGCACGTGATTGGCCTTGTGCGAGTGGGGTATGCGTATAACTGGGGTTCGCGTGAAGTCTCACATGCGATTTGAGCAGGGTATGTGTATTTCAGGGGTGCACGGGAAGTTTCCCATGCGATAGGCCCTGTGTGAGTGGGGTACGTGTATTTTAGGGGTGCGCGGGAAGTTTCACACGCGATTGGCCCTGTGCGAGTGAGGTACGATTGTAACTGGGGTTCGCGTGAAGTCTCACACGCGATTTGAGCAGGGTACGTGTATTTTGGGGGTGCACAGGAAGTCTCACCCATGATAGGCCCTGTGTGAGTGGGGTACGTGTATTTCAGAGGTGCGTGGGAAGTTTCACACGCGATTTGAGCAGGGTACGTGTGTTTCGGGGGTGCGTGGGCAGTCTCACACGCGATAGGCCCTGTGCGAGTGGGGTACGTGTATTTCAGGGGTGCGCGGGAAGTTTCACACGCGATAGGCCCTGTGCAAGTGGGGTACGTGTATAACTGGGGTTTGTGTGAAGTCTCACATGCGATTTGAGCAGGGAATGTGTATTTCTGGGGTGCACAGGAAGTTTCCCACGCGATAGGCCCTGTGCGAGTGGGGTACGTGTATTTCAGGGGTGCGCAGGAAGTTTCACACACGATTGGCCCTGTGCAAGTGGGGTACGTGTATAAATGGGGTTCGCGTGAAGACTCACACGTGATTTGAGCAGGGTAGGTGTATTTCGGGGGTGCACGGGAAGTCTCACACGCGATAGGCCCTGTGCGAGTGGGGTACGTGTATTTCAGGGGTGTGCGGGAAGTTTCACATACGATAGGCACTGTGCGAGTGGGGTACGTGTATTTCGGGGGTGCACGGGAAGTCTCACACACGATTTGAGCAGGGAATGTGTACTTCGGGATTGCACGGGAAGTCTCACACGCGATAGGCCCTGTGCGATTGGGGTACGTGTATTTCAGGGGTGCGCGGGAAGTTTCACATATGATAGGCACTGTGCGAGTGGGGTACGTGTATTTCAGGGGTGCGCGGGAAGTTTCACACGCGATTTGAGCAGGGTACGTGTATTTCGGGGGTGCACGGGAAGTCTCACACGCGATTTGAGCAGGGAATGTGTACTTCGGGATTGCACGGGAAATCTTACACACGATAGGCCCTGTGCGAGTGGGGTACGTGTATTTCAGGGGTGTGCGGGAAGTTTTGCACGCGATTGGCCTTGTGCGAGTGGGGTACGCGTATAACTGGGGTTCGCGTGAAGTCTCACACACGATTTGAACAGGGTACGTGTATTTCAGGGGTGCACGGGAAGTTTCCCATGCGATAGGCTATGTGCGAGTGGGGTACGTGTATTTTAGGGGTGCGCGGGAAGTTTCACACGCGATTAGCCCTGTGCGAGTGGGGTACGTGTATAACTGGGGTTCGCGTGAAGCCTCACACGCGATTTGAGCAGGGTACGTGTATTTCGGGGGTGCACAGGAAGTCTCACACGCGATAGGCCCTGTGCGAGTGGGGTACGTGTATTTCAGAGGTGCGTGGGAAGTTTAACACGCGATTTGAGCAGGGTACGTGTGTTTCGGGGGTGCGCGGGAAGTCTCACATGCGATAGGCCCTGTGCGAGTGGGGTACGTGTATTTCAGGGGTGCGCGGGAAGTTTCACACGCGATAGGCCCTGTGCGAGTGGGGTGCGTGTATTTCAGGGGTGTGCAGGGAGTCCTACGTTTGAATTGGCAGTGTGGGTCCTCCCAGGTGTTCCCTCTACACCCTCCACGGCCCCTGCAGGCAGCCCACACCACAGGGGACTACCCCGCCCCCTGGTCATGTCCCGCAGGCAGCCCATCCACCATGGGCATGCCCCCCAGCAAAGACACATGTCAGCTTGCACCACTGATCACCAACTCATGTCCCCTTGCACCCCCACCCCCCAGCAGTCATGGGCACCTGCCAGCAGGCCCCCACTCATGTCCCACACATGTCCCCCTGCACCCCCGTCCCCCAGCAGTGCAGGGCACCTGCCAGCAGGCCCCCACTCATGTCCCACACATGTCCCCCAGCACCCCCGCCCCCAGCAGTCGGGGGCACCTGCCAGCAGGCCCACACCCATGTCCCCCTGCATCTCCACCCCCCAGCAGTCAGGGTCACCTGCCAGCAGGCCCCCACTCATGTCCCACACATGTGCCCCAGCACCCCTGCCCCCCCAGCAGTCAGGGGCACCTGCCAGCAGGCCCCCACCCATGTCCCCCTGCACCCCCACCCCCCAGCAGTGCGGGGCACCTGCCAGCAGGCCCCCACTCATGTCCCACACATGTCCCCCAGCACCCCCACCCCCCAGCAGTCAGGGGCACCTGCCAGCAGGCCCCACCCATGTTTCCCTGCACCCCCACCCCCCAGCAGCCAGGTGCACCTGCCAGCAGGCTCCTACCCATGTCCCCCTGCACCCCCACCCCCCAGCAGTCAGGGGCACCTGCCAGCAGGCCCCCACTCATGTCCCACACATGTCCCCCAGCACCCCCACCCCCCAGCAGTCAGGGGCACCTGCCAGCAGGCCCCCACCCATGTTTCCCTGCACCCCCACCCCCCAGCAGTCAGGCGCACCTGCCAGCAGGCCCCCACTCATGTCCCCCTGCACCCCCCCCAGCAGTGAGGGGCACCTGCCAGCAGGCCCCCACTCATGTCCCCCAGCACCCCCATTCCCCAGCAGTCAGGGGCACCTGCCAGCAGGCCCCCACTCATGTCCCACACATGTCCCCCAGCACCCCCGCCCCCCAGCAGTCAGGGGCACCTGCCAGCAGGCCCCCACCCATGTCCCCCCCACACAAAATAATGATGCACAATCACGGCCCACTACTACACCAAAAAAAACACTTCACGCCACCCCATTCTTGAGACGTAATGATTTCCCAATCCACCCCCCACTGACATGCCTATCTCAAGACACAAACCAAAAGTCAACTATGTACATCAACAAATGTCCGTCACACACATACACTGGTTGGCATTGATTGTGTAAACCCACATTTTCACATGCATCAACCCAATGAGGGAATCCCACACATGGAACTAAAATATGAAAATGTATTATGTACATAAATAAATCAATGAAAAGAAAGCAAACCAAAATAGCAAGAATGAAATGAAAAGCATGTGCAAAAGATGAGTGAATGAAAATCATAACCAATCCAAACAAATTTGCAAGAAAAACAGTCCAAATTCTCCCTCCACCAACTCAAATCCAAAGGAAAGGAAAAGAAAATCCATTGCTTCATGTCCATGGTGAAAAAAAAAAAATTCAAATGAATCCATAGTCCAACTATTTACAATCCAATGTGAAAAAAAAAAAAAAACATTAATCCATGTGCAAACTCAAAAAAAGCATTTCAAATAAATCCATTGTTGGAGTATGAAAAGGGTCCATGAGCCCAACCAAACAAATGAAACCTATCTAACAAACGACCTAAAAATACAACTATTTACAAATTTGTGTGGCATTGTCCATTCACCACAAATAAAAGGAAAACGAAAAGGAAACCTAACTCTAAAAATATTTACAATGGCAGCGGGCTAGTCCGACGGCTCACTTCCCGATTTCCCGGGCCAGGGCATCATCGAACTCCTGCTCGATGTCCCAGAGGCGGTCCTCTTCCATGGCCCCGAGGGTTCGCAGGGACGACGACATCTGGACCTCCAGGTCCCTGCGAATTGCCTCGAGGCACTCGGCCCGCCTCAGAGCCCTACGCATGGAGTTCTCTGCCGCATCTATAGCAGGGCCTAACCTCTGCCACACGGAAGAAACTTCCAGTCCTGGGTCCTCCTGCCCTCTGGCCGATGCCTGCCCCTCCGATGTTGAAGGCCCTGAGCCATCATGGCTCCCACCTTGTTGCTGCTGCTGCTGTGCCTGTGCCTGTGCCCTGGCTCTTGCTGCCTGCACGTCCTCCTCCGGCTGGGGTGCAGTTGTCGAGGTGGCCACCCCTGCTGGACATCCGACTCCCGACTGTGGCAGGGATCTTTGCAGCTCCACAGGGTACCCATTTGATACATGGGTGGGAAGATGGCATGGAGGACGACTGGTGCATAGGGGGTTCAGGTGAGGAGGGGGTCGGAACAAGGTGCAGCAAACGGAGGAATCCTGCCCTGGTGACCTGTCACAGTAGGTCAACGCGGCCAACGTGACATTTGAGACATTTGAGATGACGAGCAGTGTCCTCCCGAAAACACTGCAGGTCACCCTGCATGCCCCGTTGACGCAAGGCCATCCCACTCAGGACAGGCTCAACCTGGTCCCGGATAGCCACGTCCGCAGGGAGAGGAAGGCCAGTTGTTGTAAGCGGATCCCCTCCCTGAAAATGGGTCTGGGCGTAGGCATCCCTGCTGGTGCAGGATGATGCAGTCACAGGATCGGGGACAGTATTACGCACAGGCACCTCCGCGGCGGCCTGTGCTGCCTCCTGTCCCAGGCACTGCACTGCGCCACTAGCACCAGTGGAATCCCCACCTACAGACCCTGTGTCTGTCCCTTCCACGGCCTCCTCCTCCACCTACCTACCCTCGGCAGCTGCGGCCTGGGACACGGCGCCGGACTCCTCACTCCCTGATGAGATGACAACTTGGGAGGGGAGCCGGGCCTTGAGTCTCCGGCTGGCATTGCGATCCCTGCCGCTGTGCTCCACAGCACCCTCTCCGCGCTCTTTATCAGTTGACACTGCAAACAGGGAGAGAAAGAACACAGGCATCAGGGCACTGTACAATGGACTGATACACACATGACAGTTGCACATGAGCGGCAGTGTCAAACTTCAGACATGGCATCACAATCCCCAAAACACATGTCATTTCAACTCACACACATGAGCAATTCCACAGCCATATCGCACCAGCCAGCACCATCCATACACATACGACAGCATGACCATCCGAAGGTGATCCTGACGTCACATGAAACACGGGGAGTGCACAACAAATGCACACACGCCACCACACTTAAATGCATATGTACATGTCCACCAACGGTCACAGTGATGAGATCACCATCCATGTCACATCTGGCATTCAGCCTTCTACATGTCAGTGTCACATGCATCCAAGTTGCATCACAGTTGCACACTTATCAAATACACACACATGCACATGTACACCACCATCCATGTGTGACACCACAACCATGCCAACATACATACACAGAATTTCAAACATGTGTGCTCCCGCATCTGCATTTGGCCTGCATGCTTACCCACACATACATCATCCATTTGTCTCACACATGAGAAGACTCGCATGTGTCAGCATCACCCCCCTGTACATACACATCCATACATGGCCATACAAAAACACATGTGCAACCTGCCCACTACAGGGACACCACGACATGCACATCGTACAATCAGTATGCATGTACACTTACCGCTCGACTCCAGACGGGTCTGCCTCTTAAGGACCTGGACGTGGAGCGCTGGGGATATGCGTTCCAGGACCCTCATTTGGTGTTCAGACAGGTGGCC
This sequence comes from Ambystoma mexicanum, assembly GCF_040938575.1. Lineage (NCBI taxonomy): Eukaryota > Metazoa > Chordata > Amphibia > Caudata > Ambystomatidae > Ambystoma > Ambystoma mexicanum. The sequence continues at coordinate 1,013,971,551 of NC_090928.1, forward strand.
CCGGCGCCCCTTAGCATCCGCTGCCTTCAAGAGGTGCCGGGCCTTGTTGAGGGTCTTGGACCTGAAGTCCTCCCAGCGCTTCTTGAGATGTTGTAAGTCGCGGACTGCCACCCCCTCCGCGTTGATGGCAGTCACGATGTCCATCCAGATCCGTGTCCGTCCTTCCTTGTCGGCGCACAAACTTCCGAAGAGGGCATCATACTGCCCCAGGACTTGCTCCACCAGGAAACCAACTTCGGTGGCACTGAAGCTGGTGGCCCTCTGCCTCTCTGGCTGGGGGTTGCCAGTGGTGCCAGATGATGTTGTGCCCGACATGGCAACCCCAGAGGCAGGAGTGGGTGGGCAACTGGGTCCTGGGCTGGGCTGTGGAGCGATGTTATACCAGTCGGGAGTCTTTGGTTCCAGCAGGGGTGGTCACAGCAACTGCACCCCTGGCTGTTGTGCAGGCAGCAAATAGCAGGGCACGTGGGCAGCAGGCAGTCAGGCAGCAGCAGATGGCAGGTGGGAGTGTGCTCGGGGTTCTGGGGGGCAGTAATTCGGCCTTCTGGGCAGGAGGTGGCCTTCCGTGTGTTGTTGCGTGGCCAGCTTGATTCTGAGTGATTTGGCACGTGAAAATCTTGCACGTCTGCGTGTAATTCGAGGAAAGGCCCTTAGCGCGTAAGCGCGTCAGCACATGTACACGGTTTCATTGGACCAAAGGCCCTTAGCGCGTAAGCGCGTCTGTGATGTGACGCGCGCGGGTGTTTCCCTCATAGCACGTGATGACAGAGCCCACGTGGAAAAACTGCACGTCCGAGTGTCATCGCGTGTAATTGGAGGAAAGGGCCCGCATACACGCGTATGTGACGTGCATGTGTGGGCTGGTTTAAAAGCTACGTGTAGGACGCCATTTCCTTGTACATGCTTTTCGTGGAGAGCGAGTGCGTGTAATCTGTACTTCTTGTCGGTTCACACACGATTACTTCACAGCTTTTCTAGTTCGTACTCCCTGTTACCTCTGACAGCTTTCATTTTTCTTATTTTTTTGGGCCTGTTTCCTCAAACAGCGTACAATTCTTCTTTTGGCTCGTTTCTTTTTCATGTTCTTTTTCCAGGCAGATGGTGAGTCGCGCACGTATTTACCAACTGTGCTTGCCCCGTGTGTTGCTTACCCCTTCAGAGGTCATTGTAGGCTGCGTGTATTATGTGTACACTTATTTTTGTTTTTCTGGGTGCCACAGCGTAGTGCGGGTTCATTTTCCATGCACGTGGTCTACGAGGGGGTGCACAGTCGTTTTTGTTTTTGGGCTGCCTGTGCATTGCGTAACCCGTTATCTTCCCCCAGGGGTCACAGACAGCCTTGTTAGAGCACTAGGGTATGAATTCCATCTAGTACCCTACCCCTTTAATCCCCAATTGCCCAGGACAATAGTTTACTGCTCCTCCCATACGCACAACAACATCAGTGCCATGGTTGGGAGGTGACCAAGCGGTAAGGGAGGCAAAGGTGGCCGACCTTCAAAAGGTGGACACGGTAGGGGACGTGGCTGGGATTTGCAGGGTGCCCCTATACCCCCATGTGTGGAGGACCAATCAGGGACACCCATGCCCCCCCCCCATGGTTAAGGGAAACGTGGCTGAGACCATCCCAGCTCAGCCTTGTTGGACCAGCCCATTGTGGCACCTGACCTGGCACAGGATGACTCCCAGGCTGACTTCCAGGTCAGCAAGTCTAGGCCACGTGTGGCGGTGCAAGTGGTTGTCACCAAGCCACGTGGATCTGGGGCAGCTATGTCATCTGCTGCCCCAAGTATGCAGGGTGGTGAGGCTGCAGGGGCAGCTGCAGCTCCATCCGCCCCAGCTCTGACTCTCCCAGCCATGACAGTGTTGGTCCAGGTCCATCAAACTGACGTTCCCCTGCCAAAAACACCTTGCAACCAATGCCTGCTCCAAGACCTATGGTCATTGTGCATTCCCACACTCCTACTACCCAGTCCACCGGTGCTTCTGCCCCTACTGACCAGAGAGGCGTAAGCCACTCTGGCTCTGCTCCACCTTCAAAAATGAGGAAGAAGGGTGCTCTGGCACAACAGGCTGAGACCCCAGACACGGCTACACACTCCGGCAGGTCAAGGAAGCCTATCTTTAATGACGCGGAGCTTGATGCACTTGTGACCTATGTGTCGGCACATAGCCACGAAATACTGTTGACTGCAGGGTGCAAGACCACAACTGGTCAACGTAAGGCACACTGGCAGATCATCGCGGACTGCATAAATGCCCTTGGATTTGTGAGGCGCACAGCTGATGATTGCTACAAGCGGTGAAATGACCTGAAACGCAGAGCAAAGAACAAGCTGGCCTCAAATCATGCCACTACTCTGCTGACTGGCGGTGGGTCTCCACAAGAGGACAACAAACTCATTGAACATGAGTCTGTTGTTGGGACCTTCGTCACAGAGGAACAGAACCAAAGTGTGGGAGAACTACCTGATTACGAAGCATTGTCCGGTGAGTACCCATGCGTGTGTGTGTAATGCATGTGTATGTTGTTTGGGTGACGGGTTCTGATTGAGTGCCAGGTGAGGGTGTGTACTCAAGAGTGTTATGGGTCACCCATTTCCTTCATCACATATAATCACGTGCCTTGTATTTGGCTATGACTGCATGCCTTCTGCCCACAGTAGCCTATTAGGGCCACATTAGTGCAGTTTACCTTGTACTGCCATCTTGCAACTACATTGGTCAGAATTTGTAAGTGTGCCTTCAGGATGATAGTTTCCACTCTCCCCTTTTTGCTAGACATTTATCTACCCTATTGCGACATATGTGATATGCTTCTGTCATTGTTTACTGGCCACACTGGGGCAATTTTGTACCTGGTTATGTTCACGATTAGACCATTCAGGCTGATGGAGTATTGGCCTGCAGAAATGTTTTGATAAGTGCCTGTTTGCATGTGGAAAATGACAGATGTTTCCTGTGATGTCAAAGTGATGAAAAATAGATCAGCCCACAATTACTGTATTATTAGACACTGGATGTGTTTCAGTGTGTGGCACATGCATATTTTGCAACACTGTTCACCATTAATCCTCTCATCATGTCGATGTCACATGGATGTGTGACAGTGCCAATACACTGGCATATAGCTGTAGTTTTGTACTTTACCGTGGCTGTGCTACATGACATGTGTGTGCTGGCATGTGTCATGTATGTGTATTGGACATGGCACTCACAGCCTGATGTGTGATGCCAGTGCTACCCAACATGCTGCAAATGTGTTGCTTTTCCGTGTTGCTCTCCCCACTGTCTGCCCTTTTGACTCCACTTCCAACTCTTTGACAGTGCATGCATGGCAGGGTTATAGTCATGTGGTACATGGTGGTGCCCCCTAAATCATGTACTGGATCTGTAGCTTGTCATGGCCGATGTGTGTGCTATGGTGCTCATGCCTGTTTCCATTTGTTGTCTTTCATGTTTTTGCAGGTGATGACGCACTTGATGCTGTTGAGGTTGAGGAGATGGTGCAGACCCTGGAGGACTCTCAGGCATGACCAGGCACCAGTGGGAGACGTGGTGTGGTGGTGGGTGAGAACCCAATCTTACTGCAGACCATACTCTCGAGGGGTGCCTCTCAGTGCACCTCCCCAGACCTCTATTCGGGTGCTGAATCGGATGATGAGACTTATGTGCCGTCGCAGGTAAGTATTTCTGGAAGGGATTCTGTTCTGTCCAACCCACCTGCACCAGGGGTAGAACCCTCTATGGGGATGTCAGTGTTGGTAGATCCGCCTTTGGCGGTTACGGATGCAGGGTCACACTCCACAGCATCTGATCCTGTTCCTGGGCCAGCAGATCAGAGGGGGAATGCAGTCCTGCAGCCTCAGGCAGTGCCAGCACAGCAAGGTGCACATCGCCTTGCCCCAAACCGGTGTGCTGCCCGTTGACGCGGTGGCCGTACGCCACCAGACAATACCGTATGGGAGAACTCCATGCATGGTATGGCAACCCAACAGGCACCATCAGTTGAAATGATGGCTCAGGCAATGGAGAGACCACTTCCATTATCCCCCCTGAAAGGCAGATGGAGCAACTACAGCAGGCAACAGACTCCATTTGCCAATCACACAGTGAAGACATGTTGGTGTCCAACAGGGACTGACGGGCGGCACTGGAGACTCTGCGCCAATCCATCTCAATAGAGTCCCAAGTCCACAGGGAAGCCCTGAGGGAAGAACTCCATAACCTCAGGAAGACTCTTCTTGACCTTGAGGCTTCCACTAATTTGAGGACAGAACAGCAGCTGGAGCGGCTCACACGTTCGCTCTCAGCTGAGATGCAGGAAACACGTGAGGAGATCCGGGTATCACGGGAGGCCATACGTGCAGAAATGCATGCAATCCGTGAGGTGGTGCATGGGGATCTCCGCACTTTAATCCTCCAGAATCAGACCTTCAACACGCGCATTCTTGCTGCCATGGAGGACCATACCAGGGCTTTGCGTGGGCTGCCTCCCATAGCACCACCACCTCCTGATGCAGCAGCAGAGGTTGATGAGAGCGACAGCAGCAATTCTCCCACAATAGCGTAGCCGTGCAGGCCATGAGCCCATGGAGGTGTTTTTTTTTCCCAACATCCATACAGGTGGCTGTTGGTGTGCACCCTGTCCTCGGACCTCCTGGGTGCCCCCCCCCCCTGGCTGCCACATGGCCTTTTTTTATTTTTTTAATTATTTTTTTACAGTGTGTTGTCTTGTGTGGCTCCCGTGGGCATCCACTGTATTCCGGCTGGGCACATGCAGGTTTGTCCTGAGTTTGGGTTAGATGCTTGGGTTCGTGAGACACACACCCGTCCTGCTTCCCGTTTCCATGGGCTTGCAAAGGGTGTGACCAAGTGACAGTGAATTACATAGTGACGTTGGGCTCCCATGAGCTGTGTGGGCAGTCTGTATTCAATACTGTGTAGACATTCCTAGTGGGTATTGTTGTTGTTTTGTACACTGCATGGTGTATTGATATGTGCTTGTGCTTCCATGTCTCCCTCCAAATTTGCAGGTTCATTCCTCATGTCTTCACAAGGCCGTCTACTTTCGAGATGGAGTTCATGTTCTATGCAGTACACTGACAAATTTGGAAGGCTGCAACACTACAGTTGGAAGGGGTCGATGTGGTGGCATATTCAGGTTGTAAGACTACGACTACTTTAACTTAGTATTGTCATGTTTTTCCTATGTTTGAGGTTGTGTTGCTGCATTGCATTGTTGGTAAGTATTTGGTCATGTGTGATGTTAGTTCTACATTACTTGGAGCATATTGTGTGTGGCCAGTTTCCATTAGGGACAGTGTACTTTGTGAAACTTGTGTCAGGTTTTGGGGATTGCTTTGTTTGCTTTCACATAGCATGGCATGTCATGGTGTGTTGGGTGGCGGAGCTGGGGAGGGGTTGGGTGACATGGCGCTGTTGTCATGGTGTATTTTGCAAGGGGTAATGAATTTAGCAGCATAGAAGTGTCTTTTGATGACACAGCATTGGTGGTGTTTGTGTAGGTAGGGATGCACACAATGTAACACTTCCAGGTGACCAATCTCAGGCTGGTATGGTTGTGACAGTTGACTGTCCCTTATGTCATCATCATTGATTGTCAGCTGGTATGTGCCAGAGCTGTGTGCACTACACAGGGGTGTGATTTTAGGTGAAGTAATTAGCCACCAGCTGTGTACGGGCTGCCTCACCCCATGCCCTTTCCCCTCCCATGCGCAGTGGGTGTGCATGTGGTTGTGGATGTGGGGGCACCACCATGTCCACCAGCAGGCCCCGGCGTGTTGCAATGTTGTGCAGGACACATGCTGCCACTATGATCCTGTACACTACTGGGAGAGCATATAACAGCTGCCCGCCAGAATGGTAAAGGGAGCGAAAGCATGACTTGAGCACTCCGAATGTGTGCTCCACTATGCCCTGGGTTGCAATGTGGGCTGTGTTGTATCTTACCTCGGGTGGCGTGGTGGGGTTCCGAATTGGCGTCATCATGTGGGTGCTCAGAGGGTAGGCACTGTCCCCTGGGGAGGTGGTGATGGGTATCATTAGTGGGGTTGTGACATTACTCAGTATCTGACATGCATGCATGTTCTGTGGCATTTATACTCACCAAGCAGCCATGTATCGCCATGCGGCCCAGCTTCTAGGTCCCGGTTTAGGGTTGACATTCTGTAAATAAAACTATCGTGGGTGGACCCTGGATAGTTGGCATATACTGAGGTGATGATTCCCTTGGCATCACATACTACCTGCACGTTGATGGAATGTCAGTGCTTGCAGTTTCTATAGATGTGCTCTGATGTCCTAGGGGCACGTAAAGCCACATGGGTGCAACCAATGACACCTAGCAATTTGGGGAATTGTGCCACTCCGTAGAAATCCTGGATGGCAGCCTGCCTTTCTGCAGGTGTTCTGGGCAGGTATATGTGCCTGCGGACTGATGAGCGTGCAGTCATGATGGCCAAGACCTGGTGTAGGCAGCGTGACTGCGTGGCCTGTGACACCCCCCCTACTATGGCACTTGTGCGCTGAAATGATCCAGTGGCCAAGAAGTGCAGTACATTCTCCAGGGGGCTGAGTGCTTGGGAGCACAGGGTGGGTGATGTGAGGTCATCCTCCCACTCACTGACCAGGTCGAGTATTATGTGAGGTGGAAACCTGTACCTCCCATACACCTGCTCATCAGGCATTCCAAAAAGGCTGGTTCTGGGTGTAAACATTCTGGGCCTGACTATCCTCCTCCTCCTGCGGTATCCCACGACCACTGCTGCTAGGAACGGTATATTCATCCTGGCGTCTGAGCTTGTTTGTTGTTTGCGGGCACTTTTATGATGCGCGGGTCCATGTACGTCAGCTTCCTGCTGGCGTACGTGTTTCTGGATTAGCGCGTCTTTTTTGGCGCACGCGTTAGCCCCGTTCGATTCCATGAATACTCGTTGTAGGCGAGCGTGTGGGCGTTCCACGCACTTGCCTCCTGTACTTCCCCCGTGATGCCCACATTTTCACGCGTTGTTCCCCATTCCGCGTGTCATGCTCTGTGTTCCGCCTACTTTTGTTGTGTGCGCCACGCTATGTGCGCTTTCGCTGTGCGCTTAGCGCACGCTGTTTGAAAACATGTGTGCCAAGCAGGATTTTAGCGCACATCCATGGATTTCCACATGCACGGACTTCCATGAATCGTTGTGCGCGGGTTTCGCTGCGATTTTCGCACTGGCACTGCGATTCGCACGCTTTCGCAGAAATTTTCAGCGCACATTAAATCCATGAATTGGCGGGTCTACCTAGATGCCAACCTATCCATGTCCAGACAAGTTAGCAACATTGCCTCCACCGCAGCCTACTACAGTAAACTTCTAAACACAGTCCAGGCCATTCATCACCACCGCTAATTGCCTGACTATCGCTACACCCCTAATTGGTTCTAAATTGGACTACTGTAATGTCCTCTTTACGGGCACCTCGGCAAAAAACCTTGACAAACTACAAACTGTCCAAAATAACACCCTGCGTGCCGCCATAGGCATACCGAGAAGGGAACACATCTCCGCAGCCAGAGGACAAGCTCACTGGCTTCCTGTCCACAAACATTTCCTCTTCAAAACACTTGCCCTTACCCACAAGTGCATCCATCACACAGCCCCGCCCTACCTCACCTGGAGAGTTAACATACCCTTCTCCTCCAGACCCACAAGAACACCCTACACCAAAATGTTGCTGGTACCTATAGTCAAGCATGCCAAAGGGGGGATGTCAGCTTCCCCTTCATCGCTGCCAGGCAATGGAACTCCCAGTCTCAGTTCAATGGCAAGGGGGATCCTTTCAAGAATGGGCAGAAGCCACACTTTCAGAGGCCCTGCAGGATTTATTTGGACTGTAATACTGTTGGCCATACAAAGGTGGTTCCTTGTTTTCCAAAACCTGTCATAATGGGGTTGTAGGAGCAGACATGTCTAGGTTCCCGTTGAATGAGTGGAGACACAATCCATGCATCTTGAACAGGATTCCGCAAAACTACAATTACCTTCAGGTTGCTGAGGACAATGGAGAGCCAGCAGTACCTCTCAGGAACTCTGCTGCAAGCCAGACTCTGGTTGAAGCCAGACTGGTGAAGCCTAAGCTGTATATTTGCAGGCACACTACTAACATCAGGACGAGTTAGCTCTACCCTACCCTACCCACATTCAGAATGGACCATTAAAAAGTGCAGGGAAATAAGGCAGAAGGGTTTTGATTAAAGGACATTTCCTACTAGTGTGTCCCCACTTGGTTGCCAATTGTCTGATTCCGATGGTAAGGGTGACTGCTAGATCACAAGCCAGGATGGAGAGGCTAACCATTCCAGAGTGAGTGCTGCTCTTCACAAAAAGGGGAATTTCAGAAGCGATCTACATTCATGGAATGCTCACAGCTGAATGAATATCTCAGTGATGTTGGCTGCCATAGGAGAGGTACCAGAGCTAGCACGAGATTGTACCCTGAATTCACAGAGTTTTTCCAGGTAAAAGAGTAATGTGGGAAGTTTGAAAACTGTGATCTCAGATACAGATCGAGGCTCATGGTGACACCCCTGTCCTGGATAAGGTGGGTGGGGAATATGGGATCATATACAATGAGGCTAGAGCAGTGGTAGAAGTGTAGCAAAAAAGAAGTGGAACTGTAATACTGGCTGGGGACAGAGTAGGAAGGAAGGGAGCAATGTGTAATGCATTGTTCAAGGGTTGCAGTCATGCTGGTTGACAGCCAATTGAGTTGCAACAGCTTTCACTTTAGCTGTAACTGATATCCGGTGGTAAAGTGGAGAAGCATGCTTTAACTTCACAAAGAACAGTACCAACATGGTGGAAATGGTTGCAAAAAGTACTGGAGCTGTTAACAGTAAAAAATAAAAGAAGTGGAACACTACTCCAGACGCTTCCCGCTCACTATGACCACTGGGCTTGGGGACAACTTGCCTGTATTGAAAGGAGCTTTTTTTTATTAAGCCGACCCTTAAATGTAATGTCTCCCTACTTTGCCACTAAACTGGTTACCACAGTTTGAGCAACCTATCCCTAGAAACAGTAGGATATTACCTAGATATTGTACTTGCCTGACTTGCTGTAGGAACCTTTTACAAATGCCTATCTCTGGTAGATCTGGCAGTTTTTAGGGTACAGAGGGATCCAGGACCTGTTGTGAGGCTCCTAAAAGGCCACACATCTGGGCCAATGCTTGGAAGGGCACTGCAGGAGCAGATGATATCTTTGGGAATTGCATCCAATGTAAGGTGCCATGGGTTGACTATAAGTGCAAAACACCCTGGAGGACGAGCAGAAACGACTTAAAAAAGACACAACCATGGCCGATACTCATAATACATGGACTGCAAGGAGTTGTAGATCACAAGATACCCGCAAATACATTTAACACTGTGGTGATTTAACTCATGGTGCTATTACAATCATGATGTCCTGCTCTTTTTTATGCAATGGGATACTGTCATTGTGTTGCTTCTTTCTGGAACTCTGGAGGAACTGCAAGTTTCCCAACTGGCATTATTAAGATATAACCCATGACTCACAATGTTCTTCCTGCACTCCTTACCTTGGATGGAACTTTGAAGCTTTTGCTAAACCTTTCCTTCAACGCGGGTACCTGAGAAGGGTAGCCAACCATTTGGATCCCTTGTCAGTTGAGACATAACTGTCTCAATATGATTTGCTCTGCTTCAGAAGCAGTCACAATGTGACTTTAGTGAGCTAGGTACACCTGGACCTTGAATTTGATTGCATTTGTCACCTGTTCAGATATAATGTTGCCTCTGTCTCCGTCTGGAGAATCATGTTGAAGAACACTCTCATTTTCAGAAGTATTCCATCTTTCCATTAGTTCTACATGTTTTTGCCTTTACTTCAACATTACTTTAATATGTATTTTTTATTTTTGTAGTGGTGGGGTCACCTTCCCCTTCACTACCACCCCATGGATTGATGATATTGCTCAAGGACTCGAAGAGACCTGAAGGGTAGTAAGTCATGTTTTATGGGCATAAAAACCATTTAGCAAAGGCGGCCTTCGAACACACGATGGCAGTCATAATTGCTCGAATCGCGGCGGACGTTTTGCAACGTGCTGTCAGACACGGATCACCATGGCGATGCTTCACACGTTGCCATGACTACTGTGTACAACTTAGTTATCAAAATGGTGGATGCAGACGGCGCTGTATCTTTGCCGACGTGTGTTATTTTTCAGTCCGTAGGAATCAGGTAAGCGTGAGCAACTCTCGATGGACCGCTTGCATCCAACGGTCTAGGTAGAGCGTAGTATGGTAATAATGTTGGTTTTTATTAACATGTAATCCAACATGGTCTTAGGATTCGATGTGTGATTTGACACTATATTAGCTTGGTGTTGGGGTTTCTACTTAGCCTAACGCACTTGATGAGGGATTTTAGTTACAGTGCATGGACACTTTTGGAATAATAAACAAGTTGAATTGCAATGCTTAATACGTACGTCACATTGGAGAGTGGTTATCTACTTTCACTTTAAGAATTAGTGTCCAGCCGATATCCATATCACCAGAGATCTGATCCTATATTAACTTTATTTCAGACTTTCTATTGGGGATTCTACCCAGTTATTACTACAGGGACAACAGTCCTATGGATTTATTACAAGCCATTAAGGGTAAGCATACCTGCTCGAAATATCATTGGGATAACATGTTGGCCAGTTGACCGTTATGGACCAATTACCCGCGAACCAAGTTATTGATTATGTTTTCAATTTTTCTCCCCCATGTTCTGTTTTTTCATGTCTTTGATTTTGGAATAATGTGCATACATAATGTGTTTTTCTCCACACCCTTGAATCCTCCCTCTGATCAATCCTTGTTTTTCTGTCCTCTTATCATTTCATTTTTATGTTTATTGTGATGTGTACACTCATATTGCGGCATGATGGAATAATGCCTACGCAATATGATTTCATAATTGGTTTTATACTGATATTATGTTTGTGTTGAAATCATACATAATTTTGCTAAACTATGTAACACACTTCTGATGATTTGCTGTGAAATTGTATGTAGCCCAGATTTGAAAAAGGCTCAGCAGAGCCGAAACATGTTATTGTTTATGGGCTTTTGTTCAAGAAGTGTGAACATGTGATATAATTAAACATGTGTATGTTTAATTCTTTGATGGCACTGAGTCCTGGAGTCTCTTCTATTTTACACAGAAATATTAGTATTTACCTCTTTTAATGTTAATTCATGAAGAAACCCAATAGCTCTGATTCTCATGTGAGTAAGAAAGCCAGAGTGAATGATCTTCCATAAGACTTCTGAAGATAAATCCCTATAAAGCTCCATGGCCAGCTGGAAGTGCTTAATGCGTTGGTCTGACAATGCAACACACTCTGTCAAAAGATGTCTCAGTGTCTCTTTTTGATTGATTTTATTACAGAAGCGACAAAACGTGTCAGAATGTTTAATGATTCTCAGTCGAGCCAACACTTCTTTAGTAGGCCAGAGATTGAATCTCAGTCCCATGAAATCATTTCAATGTGATTGAGATGGCGATTTCAGCATATACTGCTCTGGATTACTATAGTCAATCAATTGTAAAAGTAAAGTCGCAAAGGGATGGGTACTTCCTAGTCATGTTTGAGTAAACAACATCGCACCGTGGGCATTTCGAGATGCAAATGCATGCATATATTAATTGCTCTCTAAAGTGAGCGCATAGGAAATTTACTTTTAGGCTTCACAGTGAGGTGATCTTGTATTGTCTAAATGTCCAGACATTCTCGTTAGTGATCAACCTGAAACTCTAGAAGAATGTCTGCACACTAACTTGTCGGTCCATTTAGTTGTATAATTGTATGAAACAAGTAACTCAAAATGAGTTATTTATTTATGTTTCTGGCACAGGTTTAGACATATTCAATAAAATAAATTGACCTTACTTGATGGGGGTTATTCGGGGGTGCATTACATCAGCTGTTATAGCATAAAAAAACCTGCTAAAAACCAGCATTCTCCTAATATGTTGTACCAAAATGAAGTGAGTACATCACTCTCCTGTATGATATGTAAAACAAGTTAATTCTTTAAGTTGTCCTGCACCTTAATAATTAACTGTTAAAATTGCATTATTCATATATCTCAAGATAAATAGGTTTGAGAAGTGTGATGAATTTTCTTTTGAAAATAGCAGGAAGCTTGGAAAATAATACTTAATAGAAATGAATAATGAAAGTCCACAGTTACATATGCTTGTGGAATTATATAGCAGTCATGGCCACCATGTTCATACATTATCCTGAGGATGTCCTTAACCATCCCAGTAGATCATTCTATAAAGTTCACACACTATATTTAGGTTTTCTAGAAAACACTTAGTGAATGCTATTGTATATTGTCAAGACATGGCCCATCCACAGTCTTTGAATGCTGTTGGATAGAAGAAAGAAAGCAATCTCTAGTAGCTGGGGCTGAAATGGGAAATGCACATTGCACATTTCCCCATGAGTCACAAAGTGAATGCCATTATTTTAATCATAACCTGCATGCCAGAGCCTCACCTCCACCCCAATGGTGGTCTAAAAACTGACGTGAGGCTGTGACAGGGTTTGCGGTAGATGGTAGTGCTGTACCCAACTAAGGGCTCTGTAGATAGTTGGATCTCTGCACTTAGTGCAACAGAGACCAATACCCCAGAGCACCTGAAAGGCATTTTTTGGACACACATATTGTGGATCTACCTGTAGAGTATCAAAGAACCAATGTTTACTTGTGTGTATGATACACAGTCAATATGTTCAATATCCTCCCTACAAAGTTTTATCACCAAACCAACAAATATTTGCACTTGCAATATAGTGCTTTTAATACTCCTAAATAGAAACAAATTCAGACTGTTCTTACTCCCTCTTTAGCATTTGTGCATATTCTGACAGCATATTAAGTGATTTCTATATCCATAATGTACCATACTTTATACACTGGGGTATTGTATTTGGTGTTGATTTGTGTATATATATCTCTGATGAGGTGACATGTAAAAAATGTTGAGATGTAACAGCAGTAATAATGTTTTTTTTTTATTTTGAGCTACATCCTTTAAAATGCATGATTTGGTTCTGATCAGTATAATATGCTTATAGACATTTATTGGTTGTTCTACAGCCACCTGATGATAATCCTTTCAGATCTAAACATGTGCTTAAACTAACTGCAAATGCCATCAACGAATTGACAACAAAATACAAGGCTTGTGGGCAAACAGAGGAAGAGAAATCAGTTGATTATCAACCACTGCTCATGTCATAAAACACCAGTCGACAAGTAAGAAATACTCCCATACACCGAGAAATCACTCCTACAATAGAGAGCTTGTAGAAAAGAGACCTGAATTTAGAAAAGCTAAGAGAATGGCAGAGATCCTCCCAACGACAAAAGCAAGTATCAAAATCAAGGAAGTTACAAGAGACTACAAGGCATGGGTTAAATTCCATCGGGCGAAGCTCTACCAACAGGACACAGAATCCATTGCCAAAACACTAAGCACCCATAATTCAAGAGACTTTTGGTCCCTGCTGAGATCCATCGACACACCAATGGCAGACGTAAAACCAAATAATAATGGGCAACACACTTGAGTGTTGCACTATGACAGCTTCGACTGGATCAATCTTGAAAATAGGGAAGACATAGAAGATGTAATCAAAAAGCTAAAAAAACTCCAGGGCCTGGGGGCCGGAAGGAATTACACATTTTAAGCTAAAAACCCATCCCGCAGAATGGGCAGCGCTACTCAACATAATTTTCCAAAGATGTGCAGAGACGAAGTCACTTCCACCATCTTGGACCTCGGCGATAGTGATCCCGATTTACAAAAAAGGGAACAAGAGTGACCCCCATCATTTTCACCCTATAGCACTGCTTGATGCTATTGGTAAAGTGTTTGGGTCTCTACTGATGAAAAAATTTCAAACCTGGGCAGCATCTGCAAATTGCAACAACCATCTTCAAGCGGGATTCCAAAAAAAACCGCGGGGACCACAGGCAACATTCTCTTGCTCAGTATCCTGAAAAGCAAAGCATTACAACACAGCCAACATCTTTTTGTCATGTTTATCGACTTCACACAGGCGTTTGATCAGTAGAAAGACAGCGCCTTTGGAAGAAACTCTTCGATTGGAAGTGTCCAAAAGAAATGTTGGCGCCTATACATGCCCTACACTCCAAAACAACAATGAGAGTATGATTAAATCGACAAGGGGATCTATAAGCAGAGATCCCAACCACACGCGGGGTAAAGCAAGGGTGCCCGTTAGCATCATCTCTCTTCCTGACCTATATAGGCGATTTTCAGAACACAGAAGTGGCGGTGCAAGCTTTTCCACCAAAAATTGGAAGTGCAACGATTTTGCGGCTCTTGTGTGCAGAGGATCTCACATTATTTAACAAGACGCCTATTGGGCTCCAGCGTCAATTGAATAACCTACTTCAATACACAAAATCATCTAGTGATCAACAAAGAAAAAACTAAAGTAATGATCTTACAAAATGCCATCAGAAAAACAGACAAAAACAAATGGTCCATGGCAGAAACTCAAATAGAGACAGTCCGCAGTTTTAAACATCTGGGAGTCACTCTGGACAGCTCCAAATGTGAAACTGCAATGCAAGTAATTCTACAAGGAAAAATCAAAAAGTTGGCGGCTCAGGCAAAATTCATTGACAAAAAATGTGGCCGATATTCACTGATTCCGACAATCAATTTCTATAAAATGAAGGTCGTCCCCTCTGTGACGTATGGGGTCGAGGCAATGGCAACAATTCCAAGCAAGTTCTGGCCTAAATTAGAAGCCGCTTTCTGGAGATCTGTTTTAGGGCTCCCAAATTCAACATCTGGAGTAGCCATTAGATGGGAACTGAGCCTTCTGTCACTTCAATGCACTGTAAACTGTAACTCCCTAATGCTATACAGGAATTGCAGAATGGCAGACAGCAACCCAATATACAAAATGATTAATAAAGAAATTCAAGATGACAGATGTGAGCTACTAACAAGCTGGAAAAAGGAAAATGAGTTGTTACTGGACTCAATTGTTAGCCAAGAAGATGAGCTCATTCAGAATCCAGGGAAGGTGCTACGAAAAATCAAAAAATTAGATCGGGCAAAGACTACAGAAATGGCAGCAAAAAACAAATTGACCTTACATTTACCGCATAACACACATTTTTTAATGAACTACAAAATTTCATAATGAAATTTCCAAACAAAGCCACCCGTGATCTAATCTTAAGAGCTAGGCTCAATCAGCTAGAAACAAATTAAATTCTTCACATTAGAGGCCTTTCCCAGACAGCCAAATGCCGCTACTGCCAAGTTACGTCGGCTCACAATAAAGAAACAATACGGCATCTGCTGCTTCCATGTTCAGGAACTTACCTGATTAGACTACGATAACTGAACAATCTGCTTGGAAACGACATCCCACCGAATGAAGAGACATGGTGGCACAGATTGATTGGTGGCGACAGAACTAGTTGGCAAATCGCAATGGCAAAAATTCTTAAGTACATCGTGAACAACATGCTTCAACGGAAATTGCTCCTATAAACACACTGGTGTCTTTGACAGATTAATGAATAAGTGACAAACGATGAGAACAAGTTACTTCATCTATTTTGTTTCCTTTTTGTAAAAATCTCTTGTTGATTAAACAAATAAAAGAAAAAAAAACATGTGCATTTGGTGGCTTGCTGCATTTTTCCAGTCGTCCGATTTTATTTTCCCTCAAAAAGGGTTTAAATTAATTGAAAATGCCGAACTACATAAACATGTTGTGCAATAAGTCAAGTGGTTTTCACTTTATAATTAAGTGAGCACTCCAGCCACAAAAACTCTTTTGAATCCCATTAGTGATTCAAGATTTATGTTTGATCCAGGACTATGAGCTTGAAACAGTGGCAAAAGCCATGAAACATTGAGTGCATTCGGGTACAGAGTTGTTGAGCCAGATGAGACTGAAGGACCACATACAATGTAATAGCAATTGGGGCAGTTTTGAAAATCATGGGAATCAGAAGACCGGGGCTCACTTCAACCATTAGAGTCCACATGTGTGATCTTCATAATTTTACATTTAGTTGTGCATGTTATTTATTATTCAGCATGAATAATATTAAACCATCACAAAAATATTGGTTATTGAAGTAATTGACCTGCATGAAAACAATGATATCATCTGGGTAGAAGATAAGGAACGAAAAGAACAACAAATACTGGCGGTTAGAGTGAGCAGGTGATTATACATGACTATATTAGGCACATATTACACACAGTAATTGTACAGTTTATTAAAAAAATAATGCTTAGAGCATTATTTATTTGCTTACTTTTTAGATTGCAGAATCCATAAATGGCATTGAAGAAATTATAGACTGTTAATTTATATACTTTGTCCTGATGAATGCAAGAAATAACTCAATTGCAGAAACTGGTCGACATTTGTTGGGAAATAGGTCATAATGATAGAAAGACTACTCCCGGAAATGTATAGGTATATGCTTGGCCTATGCAAATTCTGAAATATCATAATCAATGAAGACTACTCTCCCACATAATGTTGGATTTAGAAATTGCCTTTTTAAGCATGATGGTGTGTGTACTCTGTTGTTGGGTTTTACTTCCAAGTTCTCACAATATCAGAATCATAAATAGCATTTATTTATCCTATTTAATTAGTTGTTGAGGGTACGCTATCCCTTATTAGATGGGTCTTGTACACACTCACCGTTCTGGGGACCGCATTTCGTTTTTTGGTGTGCTGCTTTTCAAATAAAAGGAGTGGCTAACTTTATTGTGCTATAATATATATATATATTTTAACTAATTTGAGCACAAAAATAAACTCTCTCGAACCACAAATAACTCTTAAAAATGATTAAAACGGACACTTTGAAAAAGAGGTAGAGAACTCATTCATAATTGAAAGATCCTTCTTTCTATTTCTTTTGTGCTACACAGTGGGCCTCCTTACATGTATGCCAGTAATTCGGCATGATCCTTGTTTGGTGGTGGGGTGGCCAGATTTACCTGCAGCTCCGAGATACTGGTAATTCTGGCAACCCAGCAACAAAAAATGCCTGTAGTACCGGCACCAGTATTACCAGTTTCGGTAATACCAGCAAATCCCCCCATGGAATCCTATGGGACCCCTTCCTGCCACTTGTAATCTGCCCATAAATCTGGCAGACCAAGTGGCGGGAACAGAATTACCGTTTGGTGGTATCCCACCAGATTTACTGGCGGGATTCCACCAAACCTATAATGAGGTCCAGATGGAGAGGCTTGACAAAACAGAAAATAGTCAGCCTCCAGGTACATTTTTATTTTACATCAGATGTGGGAAGTTAGTGGAAAGTGGTAGATGGAGAGGGAGTAATCAAACTATTTTTTAGAAAGTGAGCTTGCATCAGTAGCTGCAGATGATTTTGCAAGCCATTTCTTTGGTGTTGCATTCAACCCTGGTGCTTGATAGAAAGAATGTATTGCAACTTTAAATGCAGTTTACGGTGCAGGCTATAACGGGTAGAACACCTCTAAAAATCAGGGCACAATGGCCCTTTGGTATCCACCAGAGGATAGCAAAGTGAGATGAAATGACAAGTTCATGGTATGTACTGACATGTTGCTCTGGCATTTAACATCTTTTAAGCATATATCACATCCATTTCTTATTGAAAAGATGCTCACGGTTTTCTTTTTAGGGATATTATACGGCCATCAGTTAGGACAATGCGTGTTTGCCTAAAAAGAATTAATGCCCATTTCAGTAAGTAGTATTTATTGATTAAATGATGTACTTTCCCCAAAATCGACGATTTGCCCCTTTAAGGGAAGAACAACTTACCAGCCTTGTTGAAAGACAGATGTTACTGGAACAAGCCCTTTGAAAAGGGGCTAAATTATTGTTAACAATTACTTGCAGATGAAATCGTCCTAACTTTCAAAATAACCTAGGCCCTCGTTAGGATTTAGCAGTGCTTATACGGAGAAAATGTGTTATTAGTACTGCTGGGGTGACTGATGAATCCCTAACTGATTATTATTTTTGTTAATCCTCACTGTAAAGTCTGATAAGACTTCAATGGGGAATTGAGACATTCCCACTGGTGATAATGCCACCATTCTTATGGAGTCCTTATATTCTCAAGGGTTTACAATTGCATGAACAGCACCGAATAAAACTGGCAGTATTACTGTTACCGTGTTATTTTCTATTACCCCCAACTCATCATATTTTAAATCATTTGCTTCCAATAAATCCAATTAAGCCAATTTTTCCTGCAAATACCCTTGCTGATAATTTAGAAACAGACGAAACCTTGAAGCTATATTTTGAAAATAAACTGTCATGTGTGGGATGTATTTACCCATGCATCCGAGCCCTACCTCAAAACTGTGCAGTACTGACATGAAAACATCATGATGGCCAGAGCTTCCCAGAAAATGCACAGGGAAATGCATGAAGAATAGGCTGCCACTCATTTTTGCCGATGTTATGGGCACAGAAGGATACTGCCTAAAACCACCATTGGACTACCCACACAGTAGTCTGAAACCATTGGGAGTGGCAATGCTGATTGCCAAAAGCAAACCCATAACTGTTGGGAATTCATTTTCTTAAATCCCAAAAAGGGGCGCAGTACCAGTACTCACCACTATCAGAAAGCCGGCGTTTTAAAACCACCAGATTTTACTTTTTTGTAGAAAACTGAATAAATGAACCCAAAATAGGCCAAAGAAAGACATACTGAGAGGTGGATACAATGTAAAGTTATATTCTGAAGTGACTTGAAGGTTTATAACAAGACTGGCTGAGCTGTGGATTTCAACAGTTTAAGTAAATTTGGACTGAAAGACACTAAAAAAATCTAAATGTTTAAATTGACTGAGTGACCTACTTTTGAGTGTCACATAGGTTGCAATTGTTTAAATGTCATAGTTTTAAACTTAGAATCAGCCTTCTAGCTGCATATGTGAAAATGTTTAGTTTTATTTGAATGCAGAAACTGGGGAACAGAAATGACATGTAGCTAAAAACTGGCTTAAAGAGATTCCAATTTGCCTGGCAACTACCCCCATCAGGAGTGAAACTGGAGTCACAGCTGTGTTCCCAGGCCTAGCTGCCCTTTTGCTGCTCACACCAAAAGGGATATGACACTTCCCTGATTGAATTACCTGGGCTCTGCAGGAAATTGAACAAAGCCCTGTCTTGACTCAGGCAAATGTTTTATGGCGGGAGTCGTAAATGGAGATTTCTCCTGGAAGCACAGGGGAGGGGCACTGCCTGTGAGAGCAAGCTGGCTTGGCAGAACTGGAAAAACCAGAAATTCAACCTTGTGCTGGAGGAAAACCACACCCCTTTGGGGCCAGAACATAACTCTAAAAAGATGAATAACTCATAGAGCGGACATGTGAAAATTGTATAAATGACACCATAATTCTTGTGATTTTTCTGCCCACATTTTAAGAGGTTTTTAGAACCGGTGGCATGTTCAGGGGGGTTTTAGCGGAAAAGAGGATATTACTCAAAATGTGTGCATGTGAAAAATCTGACACTTCATCAACTAATGTCCATACTCCTTGCGCACATGTGTGTAAATTTGGGTTAATGTCCGAAATTGCGAAACCAGTTAAAAAGTGAAATATGTGCCATTTTTGAATGCAAGCCCCCAGGAAGAGCAGATTTGGACAGGGTATACCTCCTGTGATATGTGAAGGGTGCGTGTAATTTTAAACAAATGTGTACCTGTGCAAATATGTTTTTTTGAGCAAATATAGATTGTGTGTAAAGTTGACAGGGGTGGGTTCTCTGTATCATAAACAGACCTCATCATGATGACACTTCATTTCATTCCCCCAATCAAGTGGAAGCGGATGAAGTGGCCAATGACAAGTGGAGAGGGGCTGGCTAGTGATGCTGCTCACACACACCCATTTTCAAAACACATAAAAGCAGAGAGACAGGACAGATAGGGACTTTCAAATCCATTTGCAGCTGGAAGCTCTGCCGGGAAAATCCATACTTTACCTCCATCAATCTCCAGAGAAAGCTGTGCAGAAAGATCCAGACTTTAAATCCCTCAATCTTCAGAATCCAGAGAGAGAGCAGACCCAGATCACTGTGAAGGGCAGAGACCAGAGTCCCGTCTAAAACCTGACCAGATCCATGGCGAGGCCCATTTCACTCAAGAATATAGTGTGAGTACCTAGAAAACTGTGCAGAACCAATCTCCTAGTTAAAATAATATAATTCAATCTAGCTTAATCTAAGTAGAACTGTCTCCTAACTGTCACCTGTCATTTTCAAAGCTGTCACCTGTCATTTTCTAGTTGCAAGCTGCACTTGTCTTTTTGAACTTTAAAATTTCAAATCTGAAAAACGACCTTTATTTAATCGCTCATATCTCCGTGACCGTTTGTGCTAGAGACTTGCAGTAACTTTCATCTGGAAGCTGAGATCCTAGGCTTTCCTAGGACCCCAAAACGATAGTGATAGTCCTTGTAGTTCCTCTGTAATCGCACCAGACGCATTCGCGAATTTTGCCGCGATTTGAAAATTTCTCCACTTGCAAAAAGATAGCTGCTTTTGCTTTCCTCTGAAAAAAATCGTTTGCCTCATAAAAACTATCCCTGCATCACTGCTAGAGTGAGCCTGAGCTAATATTAACTAGATATCACTCACCCTGAACCTCCTAGAGGGAATTAAAAGCATTTTAGTATATTTTTTTTCTTCGTTGCCAGCACATTTAAAAGCATTTGGGCCTGTGTTTTCAACTTCTGTAGTCTAAGTTGCTGGGGTGAACTGAATTACATTTGATTGCATTTCTGAGAACTGTGTGCCTTCCTTCCATTTCCTTGCATTGCATAAAGGGGGGGTGAATTGTCCAAGAAAGTGATTACATTGTCTTTGCTGAAATCCTATCAAGTTATTTTCTTTACTGCATTTCATTCCACATTGCATCCATTTGAAACTATAAAAGTATTGTTGCTATCTTATCCATTTCATGTCAACTCCTTAGTGATTATCAAGAAGTGTGCTAGTGCCAGATTCTCCGTTGTTAATCTTTATCATACCAGATTAAGTGTGATATCCAATTATTAATTTATTATAAAGCGTGATATAGATACATATTGCTTTACTTCTCAAATAAACCTTTTAACTTGCAAAACAGAACTACTTCTTGGCTCAGTGGCGTCAGGGGGATTCTGAGAGAGGGGTGTTATATAGGGGTAGTCATCCAGAACGCATGAACTGGACATAAAGATATATCAATAAGGGTTTTCATTCAGTATTATAGACTAGGCGTTGACTTAGCTGTAGTGTTGAATTGAATCCTCTTACAGATTGGGGGCTCGTCCGGGATGTTTGGATTAGATCTATCACTTGTGCAGATTAATACAGCGTGCCAGCTGACCAGATACACATATCCGGTCGGAGCACACGCTGTGTTACGCTGTAAAGCACTTCTCAAAGGAACGCTCTTAGGAAAAGGTCTGTTTTGCAAAAATAAAATACAAACTTCTGTAAGTCAGGACAGAGACCAATCTCTAGAATGACGACCTTAGTAGACATGAAAATAGCCAGAGAGCACCTCTTACATAAGCTATTTGTGAGAGGTGAATGGACCGAACAGGGCCAGGAGGCGTGGTTGCTGGCAATCACACAACAGGTCACTGAAACAGGGTCAGATATATATAGAGATCAGGGTCCCTTACATGTGGCCCTGAGTGAACTATATATGTCCTCTAAGGCCAAGGATGAGCACAACAAGATTGCCAGGGTAGCGGCATATTTATATTTACATATGGGAGCCATGCAGGACAAATGTGCTGAAGGCCAAGATCTGGCGAGTAGGCAACTGCTGGCATTACAGAAGGCCCAATCTGAGCTGGACTCTTCTGAGCAGAGGCTGCTCAGGAGCCAGGAGTCAGAAAATGACAGTAGGCAGTATATCATTAAAATAAAAGAGGACATGGATATACTGCAACAGGAAAAGGCTGACCAGGATACTAGATTTCTGGCCCTGCAGAAGGAGCACCGAGACAGTTTGGACTCCTTACTGCAGAGCCAGAAAAAGCTGGAGCAACAATTAGACTTTAACAGGGCATGCACGGAGCAGGTAGCCACCCTGCAAAGTCATCTAGATAGAGTGAAGGTAGAGAGCAACAAGCTGATTTCGAAAGACCTGGATACCCAGGCAGAGTTTGATGAAGAACGCCAGAAAGCTGGTGCCTTTCAAAGGCAGAGGGACGACCTGGCGGCACAAATGCAGGCTCTTAGTCAGGAAAGAGACGCCTTAGGCCAGGAAGTCTGCCATTTAAAAAGAAAAATGGAAGAAAATCACCTGGCCCACCAGGGACTGGGTGACCTCCAAAAAGAACACCAGAAATTGTTAGAGCACACCAGGAGGGTGGAGGATGCTCTAGCAAGAAAGGAGCAGGCCAATAGGGACACAGCTCAGGAGGTAACCCTCCTGCAGCAAAGACTGGCCCAGTGCTCCAGGACCAATCAGGAAACACAGAGAGAGAATGAGGCTCTCTGCCAGCACAATGATAGGCTCCAGCAACAGGTAGCGATGCAGGAGAGACTGATAGAGTCTAGTAAGGCCTTGACTGAGGAACTGAAGGCACAAATGCAGGCTCTTGCATTGCAACAGGGAGCAGGGGCGGATAGAGATGAGGTTCGCTGGGAAAGGGAAGCTCCGGAGCATAACCTCAGGAGCCCTAGTACCAGAGGCCCTCATACCTCTCAGTCCCTGGACTCTGCCACCCCCATGTTCCCTGGCACACATGAGCACCGGGCCACAGGGATGGCAGACTACTATCCAGACAAAAGTATGGGGCTCATAGGCCAGTACCACCCAGGTATGGAGGGGCGGGCATCCGGGTATGGGCACCCAAGTACAGTACAGTTCAATGGGGAACCCCAGGAGAGTAGGCCCCTTAAGGGCATCCTGAAAACCTCTGCCCAGTTAGGTCAGTGGGGGGGGGTACCCAGCAAATCCTGGCAGCAAGGAGGGATCTGAGGACTCCTCTGAGCACCACAGGAAACAGGAGACCAGGTCCCCACATTCTGCCAGCCATTCCCAGGCTCGCAGAATCCGGGAAAACCTGGAAGAGCAGACAGGAACCTCTGGGAGCAGTGCCTCTGAGTCAGAGGATGAATGGACAAGGGTTACCCGAACCAAAAAGTCCAATAAGGCAAAAAGGGCCTTGCTTAAGGACCCCTTAAAGCAGATTAAGGCGATCAGGAGCGTCATCACGCCTTACCATAAGAACGCTAAGTATTCTGTTTGGGAGCACTTAGAGTTGTTTGAGCAAATGATGGAGACTTTCCATTTGAAGGACAGCCAAAGCTGTATTCAATATGTAAAGTGGACCTTCTCCCCGGAATACTCCAGTTTCTTTGCGGGGCTGGAGGACCAAAATCATTTAAGATGGTCCACCTATAAGGCGGCCATCTTGAAACATTTTTCCATTCATAGAAATCCTCAAGAGGCTCGCAAGGCAGCCTACAATTTACAATGTGGGGAGGATCAGGCCCCACAAGAATTTGTGCAGGAGTTAAAGCGTGCTTTTGAGCAGACCACCAGAAGGGTGCGCACAGACAGTAGAGAATTCATTAATACATTTTTTCATGCCTTGCCCAAATACATAATGACCCAGTTCGTGAGGGATTTTCACGAGAAAAGATCTTTAGACTGGGTCATTGAACAGGCGACCCGGATCTATGAGGTGCAGAAGCCCATAGAAAATAAAAGCAATACCCAGAAAAATCCCAAAACCAACAGCACCCCTGCTGCTGCCAAGGTGGCAGAGGTAAAGGTCACCCCCGTTTTGGATTTGGAGATGGGGGGGCCTAAAAACCTACCTGCACCTAATAATGCTAGGCCCAGAAGGTCCTCGGGCCAGTCACAGACAGGGAGCCAGGGAGGCAGCCCCACAAATGGGGTCCCTCGCTCTCCTGATTATGTAAGTCCCCGTTACAAGGGAAATCGACCCATCCTGGGTTATGTGTGGACTCCTCCAGCCCAAGGGGAGGGATCCAGCCAAGCACCTAACCCAGGGAACTTCCCTCCTAACTTCCCACAGGAGGGCAGAAATTCTCCAAACCCTGGGCAGAACTTTTTCCCCAGGTATCCACCCAATTTCCAGCCCCAAAATCCTCTACCCTTCTTTCCCCAATTCCCTGAGCCCAGACAACCTAATCCGGGAGAGGGGAGGCCAAGGGTGGAGGGGTACCCAAATCTTCCCAATCCGGGGTATTACCAGAGGAGGGACAGCTACCCTTCCCGGGATCAGCCCAGGGGAGAAAACAGGGCCCCGTATCAGCCTGAGCGGGTTTCCCAGTTAGAGCGCCAGGTTCAAAACATGGCGCGGGATCTGGGTCACATACTGAGGGCTCAGCAGAACCCTCAGATGGGCGTGCCGGCGCAGAACGCACCCAACTCTGGACCTGGTGCTCCAGAACAATGACGGGAGCAGCACCCCGATAACTCACCGGTTCCCAGGGAGGAGGCACAAAGGGAAGGGGGGTGTAAAGCATTGGAGGAAGCTTCCTTCCTCACTTGTAAACAGCCCCTGGAAACCCAGGAACCGGAAACAAAATCTCTTGCCCCTGAAAGTCTGCCTCCTAAGGAGCAGAGGGGTGGTAGGAGAAACAAAAGACCCAAACAGACTCAGTTTGAGGAGGAGGTACAGATCTTCCAATTTGAGGGAGAGGGATCCTCAGAGGATCCTGGGAAAAGGATCTTCTCCTTCAGAAAGGGGGGAACTCCTCCCAAAGAAAAATGGGTCCCTAGGGATGCAAATTCAGACTGGGGAGATGTGGAGACTGAGCTACCGCCGCCCACCCTCTCATCCCAGAACCAACAGCAAGAAAAACCCCTGGTTCAAACCCATCCTGGTGACTGCCTCCAAAAAGGGGGGGGCGGCCCAGAACCGGAGCCAGGGGAACCCACAATGGCTCTGATCTCCAGTTGCCAACTTTTTCTTTCAGATTCCCAAGGCTCTCCACAGAATTCTGCCCAAATCTCTTCGCTAGCGATGTCCAAAACTAGAAAGTTAGCCCACCAGTTGTCCAAAAATGTGCATTATCTGTGCCCCCTTGAGGAGAAGGAGGGAAGATATTATGCCCCGGTACAAGTACAGGGGCAGGATACAATCTCAGCACTGGTGGACACTGGATCTCAAGCCACCCTTCTGTCCAGAAGGGCCTTTGACGAACTGAATGCAGGAAGGGGAGAGAATTACCAAATTCCTCTCACCTCTCTTCCTGGACAACTGCAGAACTTTGACGGGAAGGAAATTCCCGTCGAGGGGACGGCAGACTTGGACATTAAAATTGGGCGACACAAGCTGAAACACCCGGTCATAGTTGTGACCCCAGAGGGCACCCCTTGTTTACTAGGGAATGACCTCCTGAGAAGGTTGTCACCCCTAATAGATTGCGTAAACAAGGTCCTCTGGACCCAGACTAGCCGACCAATAAAATTAAAACAGAGTGTCAACCATGTTAGTTTAAACGGCACATGCCACATGGTTGAACAAAAATCTGACCAAGTAGAATTCCACTTCCAGAACAACCGGATTCCAGACGTGACAGTAATAGCAGTAGCACAACAGACTGGTGATGGAGGGTCCTCTCTATTTCTGAAAATCAACCTTCCTTCCAGTTTAAGGTGGTATTCCACACTGGAAGGAAACACCCTGAAATTCTATACAAATCCACAATCAGAAACCCCCACTCCTATAGTCCAGAAAGATGTGAAATCAGCTCAAAGCCTGGCTGATATTCAGCAAATTGGAGAGCAGTTGTTCATCCCTGTTCAGTTAAATGATGGGAAGGACTCTGTTCTCGCTCGAGTGTGCGTGAACAATGGTAAGAGCTTCATCAGCGAAGCCATGTTCCGCCAACTCCCAAAAGATCCAGCCATTCCCACATTCAAACTGATAGATAAATGGGAAATGGACCTGGAAGCACCTAATTCCAAACATCTCCTGCCAAGCAGGTGTATGCTCAAAATCTCCATGGGCAACAAGAGCATAGTCCATAATTGTTGGGTCGTGCGAGACGTCACTGCCGCCTTTTACTTAGGCAGTGACATTGTCAATCGCTTTGCCATTAGTTTGGACCTAATAAACTTCAAAGCTTGGTCCCGATTAGCGGATAATCCCATGGCCTTTGATGATCCAGAAAAAGCATTTAGGTCAGCTCAATTGCTACCTTATGCAGTTGAGATTCAGATCAAAGAGGAAGTCACCATCCCAGAAAGGACCCGACAATTCTCCCTGGAAGTGAAAGTTAAAAGGGGACAAGAGTTGAAAAACCCTGATGCTTACATACATCTAAATGCTTCTCTCCAACAGCAAGGGTTGGGGGTAAACCCAACTCCATTAGTCAACATAGAACATGACACCATTCCAATAGAGGTGGATAACAGCGACTTAAAGAGTATTACTCTAGCCGCAGGCGCCATTATTGGAATGGCGGTTGATGACCTACATGTTTCCATCGACTTAGTAAATGAACTGTTAGGGCCAATCCCCAAGGACTGCTTTGACAGTGACAGTGATGACAATACAACACCAGACAGGATTTTTACCCGGCATGGGGGGAACTTCCTGGTGTACACTTCCTGCCCCTATGGTAAGGAAGATGTGACTTGTGACTTCAGGAGGGATAAGGTGATTTTCCAAGTCCATGAGGGCTGCCTTTCCCACCTGAAGCCTCCAGTCCAAATCAGCACTCTGACCAGGGACTTCTCCACCCAGCTGGAGGAGGCCGCGGAGATAGCCAAACCAGAAGTCTTTCCAGGCTTCAGGCAGATGGTGGAAGAGAGAGTCAACCTAGCTGATGCCTGTGTGACTCTGGAACAAAAGGAAAAGTTGAAACAAGTTTTCTTGGATTTCCAAGATCTCTTTGCGGTAGACTCATATGACTGTGGTCGCACCGACATCCACACAACCACAATCCCCACGGACCCTGGCATGACTCCTGTGTTTGTGAAGCAATATCGCTTGCCTCTCGCATCAATGGAGTCCCTTACTGAAATAATTAAGAACCTTGAGTCCCGGGGAATAATCCGTCCAGTCCACAGCACCTTCAATAATCCGGTGCTGGGAATATTGAAGCCAAACGGCCAGTGGAGACTCTGCGCCGACCTCAAGGAGCTCAACAAACGGGTCCATACTTCCCGATGGCCTCTGCCCTACATTGACCAAGGGCTGGCCCAGATCCAGGGGTCACAGGTATTGACTGCAATAGACCTGACCAATGGATACTGGACTGTGCCGGTCAGTAGGGAGGACCAATACAAGCTGGCTTTTACCTTTGGGGGCCAGCAATACACATGGACCCGGACTCCCTTCGGATACCTCAACTCCGGTAATGAGTTCAATATTTTCCTACATAAGGCCATGCCCGACCTGGGTGCAAGGGGTAACCTGGCTTATGTAGATGATGTCCTCATCAAAAGTTCATCTGTGGAGGAACACATAGCGGAGATCCGTTATGTTCTGACGCAGTTGAGGGCCGCCGGAGCAAAACTTTCCTTTCAGAAAGCACAGTGGTGTAGAACCCGTGTTAATTTCTTGGGGCATGAGATTACTCCTCAGGGTCTCTGTCCCCAGGAAAAGAAAGTGGAAGCACTTCAGAAACTGAAAGACCCCACAACTCTGCGGGAACTAAGGAGCCTCCTTGGACTGACTAATTACAGCAGAAAGTTCATTGAGGGCTACGCAGAGATCACCAGACCCCTGATTCATCTCCTGAAGGGGGGGGTCAAGTGGGAATGGGGCCCAGAACAAGCCGAGGCAGTAAGACAACTCAAGAGAAGCCTCTCACAAGCGCCTTGCCTAGCTTACCCTGTCAGAAACAAGGAGTTCTTCCTGGAGACGGGGTTCTCTAATACGTGCTTGACGGCAGTATTATACCAAAAGCATGACAAGGTTAATAAAGTAATCTCCTATGCGAGCAAAACTTTATCCTCTGTGGAGGAAAAATTCAACGATTGTGAGAAGGCACTCCTGGCAACGGTGTGGGCATTGAAGAATTACCGCCCGTTTATCCAGGGGGAACACATCATAGTGGAGACTCCACACCAGCCTCTGCAATATCTCCAAAGTGATAGAATCCGGGCCGGAAATGTGAGTAATTCCTGAATTACTTCCTGGATTCTGTCAATGCAAGGCTTTCCTGTGGAGGTCAGATATGGCCAAAACAAGAAGAGTCCCCTCTCGCAAGGTCTGGCTGACTTGCATGATTGTGCCAGAGAAAACTGTCTCGAGGACGAAAGTCTAAAAATCAAGGACAACACGGAGGCATACCTTAATTCCCCACACAAAGTCTTTGAAGAAGACAAGTGTGAGGGAATGCCCACTGTGTATGTGGATGGATGCTCTTACCATGTTGACAACAACGGGGAGAAAGAACTGGTGGCTGGCGTAGGGAATGCATGGGTGAATGAGTCCCCAGAACCCTCCGCTGGATACAAAATTGGTCCCCGAAGTAGTCAGGTGGCAGAATTGATGGCTGTGCATCAGGCCATCCTCACTGCTGTCCAGCATCAACTCCACGAACTGGTCATAATCACAGATTCGGATTATGTACGGAACGGGTTCGTGGAGCACCTGGTTAATTGGAAAACCAGAGGCATGTTATGTGCTAACAACAAACCCTTGAAACATGGGAAGTTGATCCAAAACATTGATGATCTGGTCACCTCGAATGAGATGACCATCTATTGGAAAAAGATCAAGGGTCATTCCAAAGTAGAGGGACCAGACAAAACTGGAAATGACTTAGCTGATCAGCTGGCCAAAACTGGGGCCATCCAAGGGGATCTAATTGAGATTGAGTCCCTGTTGGGGGAAATCCAGGTCACTGCTATCACAAGGTCCCAGACAAATGCTCACAACGACCTTTCAATTGCCCAATTGAGTAAGGAGACCCCTGATGCTGATTTGATTACAGCTCAGAAAGGGGATCCAATAATTGGTAAATTTTACCAACACCTTGAGGACCCTGAGAACTTTCCCCTGACGGACACCGATTACATTGGGAAAGAGGACCTAAGAGTGTTGATGAAATGTCCAAAAATGTTCCAGATCCAAGACGGTTTGTTGGTAAGGAAATCCAAAGCTGGCCACGATCAGTGGGTGGTTCCTACCTCATTCCGAAGCCTGATGTTAAGTCACGCCCATGATGCGGCCACCGCCGGTCATAGGGGGTTTCACACAACATTGGAAATCTTAAGAGAGGTTGCATACTGGCCACACATGGGGCAGGACCTCGACCAATACTTGAAGGGGTGTCTTGTGTGTGCACAATTTCAGCCATCATCCCTCACGCACCGTGCGCCTCTCCAAAAGAGGGGGATGACACTGCCATGGTCTGATTTACAAATCGACTTTGTAGGCCCCGTGATTCGCTCTGCTAGGGGGAATAAGTACATGTTGACTGTGACATGCTTGTTTACCAAGTGGGTGGAATGTCTCCCAGCCCCAAACTGCAAGGCAGAAACGGCAGCTGCCTTGATGATTAACCACATCTTTTCCCGTTTCGGTCTACCTCAAAGGATTGAGTCAGACAGAGGTAGCCACTTCACCAGTGAAGTAATGACAAAGATGTGGGAGATACTGGGGGTCAAAAGGAAGTTGCATATTGCTTACAGGCCAGCTTCTTCTGGGGCAGTAGAGAGATATAACCGGACAATTGTGAGCATCTTAAAAAAGTTTGTGGCAGATTCTGGGCCAAGTTGGGATATCCGATTACCTCTGGTCCTAATGGCCATCAGATCTACCCCTTCATCTGCAACCAAAATGTCACCATTTGAATTGATGACTGGGCGCAAGATGGTGCTTCCTCAGCATTTGCTCTACAGGACCCAAGAGCAGACACTAATAAATGCCTCCACAACTCATGAGTATGTGGAGAATTTAAGGAAACACCTCCAACATGCTTTTGCTTACGCTCAGCGGAATCTAGAAAGATCGGCTGATAGCATGAAGACCCACTATGACCTGAAGACTTCCAGGAAGGAATGTCAGGTGGGGGACCGGGTCTATCTATACAACTTCCAAAGAAACCAGGCAAAACAGCGGAAATTTTTGCCTACGTGGAAGGGACCCTTTGAGATCATCGACAAGATCTCCCCTGTGGCCTACAAAATCCACATCCCCAAAGGCGGTTTGGCAGCGGGGGAAGACAAGTGGGTCCACATAAACCAGTTGAAATGTTGCCATCCCAGGCACACTCTGCAACAACTGGAGGAATCCTCTGGAATCCTAGCGGGTACTGTCTCAGACTAATTCAGTTCCAACCATAAAACATACCACATCTAGTCTCTAAAATATTGTGATTTGCATGAAACTGTCTCTTAGTTATACTGTTTTTTTTTCAAAATAAGAATGTAATGTTTTGTTATGATGAAATGCATATGCTGCCCCACTATCTCAACAGTGGTGGAAAGACGTCTATGAGTAGGTATTGCCGCTCTTCCTTTGTCGTCCTAGGAGAAAGAAAACCTGGAGACGGGCCAAGGAGGACGATCCGGAGACCGGGAGCAGAGACGCAACGGGCCCGGGGTACCGCCCAATATTCCCATCAGGACCGGCGAGGAGAACCGATCGATCCGACCAGATGGAGGAAAAGATGCTGAACTGTGCCATCTATTGGAAGAAGATGAGGAAACATCCCAGATCTTGCGGGTCCCACAAGTGAAGGATCAGATGGCCACCGCAAGAAGGGGGACTTGTGGGATGTATTTACCCATGCATCCGAGCCCTACCTCAAAACTGTGCAGTACTGACATGAAAACATCATGATGGCCAGAGCTTCCCAGAAAATGCACAGGGAAATGCATGAAGAATAGGCTGCTACTCATTTTTGCCGATGTTATGGGCACAGAAGGAAACTGCCTAAAACCACCATTGGACTACCCACACAGTAGTTTGAAACCATTGGGAGTGGCAATGCTGATTGCCAAAAGCAAACCCATAACTGTTGGGAATTCATTTTCTTAAATCCCAAAAAGGGGTGCAGTACCAGTACTCACCACTATCAGAAAGCCGGCGTTTTAAAACCACCAGATTTTACTTTTTTGTAGAAAACTGAATAAATGAACCCAAAACAGGCCAAAGAAAGACTTACTGAGAGGTGGATACAATGTAAAGTTATATTCTGAAGTGACTTGAAGGTTTATAACAAGACTGGCTGAGCTGTGGATTTCAGCAGTTTAAGTAAATTTGGACTGAAAGACACTAAAAAAATCTAAATGTTTAAATTGACTGAGTGACCTACTTTTGAGTGTCACATAGGTTGCAATTGTTTAAATGTCATTGTTTTAAACTTAGAATCAGCCTTCTAGCTGCATATGTGAAAATGTTTAGTTTTATTTGAATGCAGAAACTGGGGAACAGAAATGACATGTAGCTAAAAACTGGCTTAAAGAGATTCCAATTTGCCTGGCAACTACCCCCATCAGGAGTGAAACTTGAGTCACAGCTGTGTTCCCAGGCCTAGCTGCCCTTTTGCTGCTCACACCAAAAGGGATATGACACTTCCCTGATTGAACTACCTGGGCTCTGCAGGAAATTGAACAAAGCCCTGTCTTGACTCAGGCAAATGTTTTATGGCGGGAGTCGTAAATGGAGATTTCTCCTGGAAGCACAGGGGAGGGGCACTGCCTGTGAGAGCAAGCTGGCTTGGCAGAACTGGAAAAACCAGAAATTCAACCTTGTGCTGGAGGAAAACCACACCCCTTTGGGGCCAGAACATAATTCTAAAAAGATGAATAACTCATAGAGTGGACATGTGAAAATTGTATAAATGACACCATAATTCTTGTGATTTTTCTGCCCACATTTTAAGAGGTTTTTAGAACCGGTGGCATGTTCAGGGGGGTTTTAGCGGAAAAGAGGATATTACTCAAAATGTGTGCATGTGAAAAATCTGACACTTCATCAACTAATGTCCATACTCCTTGCGCACATGTGTGTAAATTTGGGTTAATGTCCGAAATTGCGAAACCAGTTAAAAAGTGAAATATGTGCCATTTTTGAATGCAAGCCCCCAGGAAGAGCAGATTTGGACAGGGTATACCTCCTGTGATATGTGAAGGGTGCATGTAATTTTAAACAAATGTGTACCTGTGCAAATATGTTTTTTTTGAGCAAATATAGATTGTGTGTAAAGTTGACAGGGGTGGGTTCTCTGTATCATAAACAGACCTCATCATGATGACACTTCATTTCATTCCCCCAATCAAGTGGAAGCGGATGAAGTGGCCAATGACAAGTGGAGAGGGGCTGGCTAGTGATGCTGCTCACACACACCCATTTTCAAAACACATAAAAGCAGAGAGACAGGACAGATAGTGATAGTCCTTGTAGTTCCTCTGTAATCGCACCAGACGCATTCGCGAATTTTGCCGCGATTTGAAAATTTCTCCACTTGCAAAAAGATAGCTGCTTTTGCTTTCCTCTGAAAAAAATCGTTTGCCTCATAAAAACTATCCCTGCATCACTGCTAGAGTGAGCCTGAGCTAATATTAACTAGATATCACTCACCCTGAACCTCCTAGAGGGAATTAAAAGCATTTAGTATATTTTTTTTCTTCATTGCCAGCACATTTAAAAGCATTTGGGCCTGTGTTTTCAACTTCTGTAGTCTAAGTTGCTGGGGTGAACTGAATTACATTTGATTGCATTTCTGAGAACTGTGTGCCTTCCTTCCATTTCCTTGCATTGCATAAAGGGGGGGTGAATTGTCCAAGAAAGTGATTACATTGTCTTTGCTGAAATCCTATCAAGTTATTTTCTTTACTGCATTTCATTCCACATTGCATCCATTTGAAACTATAAAAGTATTGTTGCTATCTTATCCATTTCATGTCAACTCCTTAGTGATTATCAAGAAGTGTGCTAGTGCCAGATTCTCCGTTGTTAATCTTTATCATACCAGATTAAGTGTGATATCCAATTATTAATTTATTATAAAGCGTGATATAGATACATATTGCTTTACTTCTCAAATAAACCTTTTAACTTGCAAAACAGAACTACTTCTTGGCTCAGTGGCGTCAGGGGGATTCTGAGAGAGGGGTGTTATATAGGGGTAGTCATCCAGAACGCATGAACTGGACATAAAGATATATCAATAAGGGTTTTCATTCAGTATTATAGACTAGGCGTTGACTTAGCTGTAGTGTTGAATTGAATCCTCTTACAGATTGGGGGCTCGTCCGGGATGTTTGGATTAGATCTATCACTTGTGCAGATTAATACAGCGTGCCAGCTGACCAGATACACATATCCGGTCGGAGCACACGCTGTGTTACGCTGTAAAGCACTTCTCAAAGGAACGCTCTTAGGAAAAGGTCTGTTTTGCAAAAATAAAATACAAACTTCTGTAAGTCAGGACAGAGACCAATCTCTAGAATGACGACCTTAGTAGACATGAAAATAGCCAGAGAGCACCTCTTACATAAGCTATTTGTGAGAGGTGAATGGACCGAACAGGGCCAGGAGGCGTGGTTGCTGGCAATCACACAACAGGTCACTGAAACAGGGTCAGATATATATAGAGATCAGGGTCCCTTACATGTGGCCCTGAGTGAACTATATATGTCCTCTAAGGCCAAGGATGAGCACAACAAGATTGCCAGGGTAGCGGCATATTTATATTTACATATGGGAGCCATGCAGGACAAATGTGCTGAAGGCCAAGATCTGGCGAGTAGGCAACTGCTGGCATTACAGAAGGCCCAATCTGAGCTGGACTCTTCTGAGCAGAGGCTGCTCAGGAGCCAGGAGTCAGAAAATGACAGTAGGCAGTATATCATTAAAATAAAAGAGGACATGGATATACTGCAACAGGAAAAGGCTGACCAGGATACTAGATTTCTGGCCCTGCAGAAGGAGCACCGAGACAGTTTGGACTCCTTACTGCAGAGCCAGAAAAAGCTGGAGCAACAATTAGACTTTAACAGGGCATGCACGGAGCAGGTAGCCACCCTGCAAAGTCATCTAGATAGAGTGAAGGTAGAGAGCAACAAGCTGATTTCGAAAGACCTGGATACCCAGGCAGAGTTTGATGAAGAACGCCAGAAAGCTGGTGCCTTTCAAAGGCAGAGGGACGACCTGGCGGCACAAATGCAGGCTCTTAGTCAGGAAAGAGACGCCTTAGGCCAGGAAGTCTGCCATTTAAAAAGAAAAATGGAAGAAAATCACCTGGCCCACCAGGGACTGGGTGACCTCCAAAAAGAACACCAGAAATTGTTAGAGCACACCACGAGGGTGGAGGATGCTCTAGCAAGAAAGGAGCAGGCCAATAGGGACACAGCTCAGGAGGTAACCCTC
This sequence comes from Ambystoma mexicanum, assembly GCF_040938575.1. Taxonomy (NCBI): domain Eukaryota; kingdom Metazoa; phylum Chordata; class Amphibia; order Caudata; family Ambystomatidae; genus Ambystoma; species Ambystoma mexicanum. The sequence continues at coordinate 1,014,006,002 of NC_090928.1, forward strand.
CTGCAGCAAAGACTGGCCCAGTGCTCCAGGACCAATCAGGAAACACAGAGAGAGAATGAGGCTCTCTGCCAGCACAATGATAGGCTCCAGCAACAGGTAGCGATGCAGGAGAGACTGATAGAGTCTAGTAAGGCCTTGACTGAGGAACTGAAGGCACAAATGCAGGCTCTTGCATTGCAACAGGGAGCAGGGGCGGATAGAGATGAGGTTCGCTGGGAAAGGGAAGCTCCGGAGCATAACCTCAGGAGCCCTAGTACCAGAGGCCCTCATACCTCTCAGTCCCTGGACTCTGCCACCCCCATGTTCCCTGGCGCACATGAGCACCGGGCCACAGGGATGGCAGACTACTATCCAGACAAAAGTATGGGGCTCATAGGCCAGTACCACCCAGGTATGGAGGGGCGGGCATCCGGGTATGGGCACCCAAGTACAGTACAGTTCAATGGGGAACCCCAGGAGAGTAGGCCCCTTAAGGGCATCCTGAAAACCTCTGCCCAGTTAGGTCAGTGGGGGGGGTACCCAGCAAATCCTGGCAGCAAGGAGGGATCTGAGGACTCCTCTGAGCACCACAGGAAACAGGAGACCAGGTCCCCACATTCTGCCAGCCATTCCCAGGCTCGCAGAATCCGGGAAAACCTGGAAGAGCAGACAGGAACCTCTGGGAGCAGTGCCTCTGAGTCAGAGGATGAATGGACAAGGGTTACCCGAACCAAAAAGTCCAATAAGGCAAAAAGGGCCTTGCTTAAGGACCCCTTAAAGCAGATTAAGGCGATCAGGAGCGTCATCACGCCTTACCATAAGAACGCTAAGTATTCTGTTTGGGAGCACTTAGAGTTGTTTGAGCAAATGATGGAGACTTTCCATTTGAAGGACAGCCAAAGCTGTATTCAATATGTAAAGTGGACCTTCTTCCCGGAATACTCCAGTTTCTTTGCGGGGCTGGAGGACCAAAATCATTTAAGATGGTCCACCTATAAGGCGGCCATCTTGAAACATTTTTCCATTCATAGAAATCCTCAAGAGGCTCGCAAGGCAGCCTACAATTTACAATGTGGGGAGGATCAGGCCCCACAAGAATTTGTGCAGGAGTTAAAGCGTGCTTTTGAGCAGACCACCAGAAGGGTGCGCACAGACAGTAGAGAATTCATTAATACATTTTTTCATGCCTTGCCCAAATACATAATGACCCAGCTCGTGAGGGATTTTCACGAGAAAAGATCTTTAGACTGGGTCATTGAACAGGCGACCCGGATCTATGAGGTGCAGAAGCCCATAGAAAATAAAAGCAATACCCAGAAAAATCCCAAAACCAACAGCACCCCTGCTGCTGCCAAGGTGGCAGAGGTAAAGGTCACCCCCGTTTTGGATTTGGAGATGGGGGGGCCTAAAAACCTACCTGCACCTAATAATGCTAGGCCCAGAAGGTCCTCGGGCCAGTCACAGACAGGGAGCCAGGGAGGCAGCCCCACAAATGGGGTCCCTCGCTCTCCTGATTATGTAAGTCCCCGTTACAAGGGAAATCGACCCATCCTGGGTTATGTGTGGACTCCTCCAGCCCAAGGGGGGGGATCCAGCCAAGCACCTAACCCAGGGAACTTCCCTCCTAACTTCCCACAGGAGGGCAGAAATTCTCCAAACCCTGGGCAGAACTTTTTCCCCAGGTATCCACCCAATTTCCAGCCCCAAAATCCTCCACCCTTCTTTCCCCAATTCCCTGAGCCCAGACAACCTAATCCGGGAGAGGGGAGGCCAAGGGTGGAGGGGTACCCAAATCTTCCCAATCCGGGGTATTACCAGAGGAGGGACAGCTACCCTTCCCGGGATCAGCCCAGGGGAGAAAACAGGGCCCCGTATCAGCCTGAGCGGGTTTCCCAGTTAGAGCGCCAGGTTCAAAACATGGCGCGGGATCTGGGTCACATACTGAGGGCTCAGCAGAACCCTCAGATGGGCGTGCCGGCGCAGAACGCACCCAACTCTGGACCTGGTGCTCCAGAACAATGACGGGAGCAGCACCCCGATAACTCACCGGTTCCCAGGGAGGAGGCACAAAGGGAAGGGGGGTGTAAAGCCTTGGAGGAAGCTTCCTTCCTCACTTGTAAACAGCCCCTGGAAACCCAGGAACCGGAAACAAAATCTCTTGCCCCTGAAAGTCTGCCTCCTAAGGAGCAGAGGGGTGGTAGGAGAAACAAAAGACCCAAACAGACTCAGTTTGAGGAGGAGGTACAGATCTTCCAATTTGAGGGAGAGGGATCCTCAGAGGATCCTGGGAAAAGGATCTTCTCCTTCAGAAAGGGGGGAACTCCTCCCAAAGAAAAATGGGTCCCTAGGGATGCAAATTCAGACTGGGGAGATGTGGAGACTGAGCTACCGCCGCCCACCCTCTCATCCCAGAACCAACAGCAAGAAAATCCCCTGGTTCAAACCCATCCTGGTGACTGCCTCCAAAAAGGGGGGGCGGCCCAGAACCGGAGCCAGGGGAACCCACAATGGCTCTGATCTCCAGTTGCCAACTTTTTCTTTCAGATTCCCAAGGCTCTCCACAGAATTCTGCCCAAATCTCTTCGCTAGCGATGTCCAAAACTAGAAAGTTAGCCCACCAGTTGTCCAAAAATGTGCATTATCTGTGCCCCCTTGAGGAGAAGGAGGGAAGATATTATGCCCCGGTACAAGTACAGGGGCAGGATACAATCTCAGCACTGGTGGACACTGGATCTCAAGCCACCCTTCTGTCCAGAAGGGCCTTTGACGAACTGAATGCAGGAAGGGGAGAGAATTACCAAATTCCTCTCACCTCTCTTCCTGGACAACTGCAGAACTTTGACGGGAAGGAAATTCCCGTCGAGGGGACGGCAGACTTGGACATTAAAATTGGGCGACACAAGCTGAAACACCCGGTCATAGTTGTGACCCCAGACGGCACCCCTTGTTTACTAGGGAATGACCTCCTGAGAAGGTTGTCACCCCTAATAGATTGCGTAAACAAGGTCCTCTGGACCCAGACTAGCCGACCAATAAAATTAAAACAGAGTGTCAACCATGTTAGTTTAAACGGCACATGCCACATGGTTGAACAAAAATCTGATCAAGTAGAATTCCACTTCCAGAACAACCGGATTCCAGACGTGACAGTAATAGCAGTAGCACAACAGACTGGTGATGGAGGGTCCTCTATATTTCTGAAAATCAACCTTCCTTCCAGTTTAAGGTGGTATTCCACACTGGAAGGAAACACCCTGAAATTCTATACAAATCCACAATCAGAAACCCCCACTCCTATAGTCCAGAAAGATGTGAAATCAGCTCAAAGCCTGGCTGATATTCAGCAAATTGGAGAGCAGTTGTTCATCCCTGTTCAGTTAAATGATGGGAAGGACTCTGTTCTCGCTCGAGTGTGCGTGAACAATGGTAAGAGCTTCATCAGCGAAGCCATGTTCCGCCAACTCCCAAAAGATCCAGCCATTCCCACATTCAAACTGATAGATAAATGGGAAATGGACCTGGAAGCACCTAATTCCAAACATCTCCTGCCAAGCAGGTGTATGCTCAAAATCTCCATGGGCAACAAGAGCATAGTCCATAATTGTTGGGTCGTGCGAGACGTCACTGCCGCCTTTTACTTAGGCAGTGACATTGTCAATCGCTTTGCCATTAGTTTGGACCTAATAAACTTCAAAGCTTGGTCCCGATTAGCGGATAATCCCATGGCCTTTGATGATCCAGAAAAAGCATTTAGGTCAGCTCAATTGCTACCTTATGCAGTTGAGATTCAGATCAAAGAGGAAGTCACCATCCCAGAAAGGACCCGACAATTCTCCCTGGAAGTGAAAGTTAAAAGGGGACAAGAGTTGAAAAACCCTGATGCTTACATACATCTAAATGCTTCTCTCCAACAGCAAGGGTTGGGGGTAAACCCAACTCCATTAGTCAACATAGAACATGACACCATTCCAATAGAGGTGGATAACAGCGACTTAAAGAGTATTACTCTAGCCGCAGGCACCATTATTGGAATGGCGGTTGATGACCTACATTTTTCCATCGACTTAGTAAATGAACTGTTAGGGCCAATCCCCAAGGACTGCTTTGACAGTGACAGTGATGACAATACAACACCAGACAGGATTTTTACCCGGCATGGGGGGAACTTCCTGGTGTACACCTCCTGCCCCTATGGTAAGGAAGATGTGACTTGTGACTTCAGGAGGGATGAGGTGATTTTCCAAGTCCATGAGGGCTGCCTTTCCCACCTGAAGCCTCCAGTCCAAATCAGCACTCTGACCAGGGACTTCTCCACCGAGCTGGAGGAGGCCGCGGAGATAGCCAAACCAGAAGTCTTTCCAGGCTTCAGGCAGATGGTGGAAGAGAGAGTCAACCTAGCTGATGCCTGTGTGACTCTGGAACAAAAGCAAAAGTTGAAACAAGTTTTCTTGGATTTCCAAGATCTCTTTGCGGTAGACTCATATGACTGTGGTCGCACCGACATCCACACAACCACAATCCCCACGGACCCTGGCATGACTCCTGTGTTTGTGAAGCAATATCGCTTGCCTCTCGCATCAATGGAGTCCCTTACTGAAATAATTAAGAACCTTGAGTCCCGGGGAATAATCCGTCCAGTCCACAGCACCTTCAATAATCCGGTGCTGGGAATATTGAAGCCAAACGGCCAGTGGAGACTTTGCGCCAACCTCAGGGAGCTCAACAAACGGGTCCATACTTCCCGATGGCCTCTGCCCTACATTGACCAAGGGCTGGCCCAGATCCAGGGGTCACAGGTATTGACTGCAATAGACCTGACCAATGGATACTGGACTGTGCCGGTCAGTAGGGAGGACCAATACAAGCTGGCTTTTACCTTTGGGGGCCAGCAATACACATGGACCCGGACTCCCTTCGGATACCTCAACTCCGGTAATGAGTTCAATATTTTCCTACATAAGGCCATGCCCGACCTGGGTGCAAGGGGTAACCTGGCTTATGTAGATGATGTCCTCATCAAAAGTTCATCTGTGGAGGAACACATAGCGGAGATCCGTTATGTTCTGACGCAGTTGAGGGCCGCCGGAGCAAAACTTTCCTTTCAGAAAGCACAGTGGTGTAGAACCCGTGTTAATTTCTTGGGGCATGAGATTACTCCTCAGGGTCTCTGTCCCCAGGAAAAGAAAGTGGAAGCACTTCAGAAACTGAAAGACCCCACAACTCTGCGGGAACTAAGGAGCCTCCTTGGACTAACTAATTACAGCAGAAAGTTCATTGAGGGCTACGCAGAGATCACCAGACCCCTGATTCATCTCCTGAAGGGGGGGTCAAGTGGGAATGGGGCCCAGAACAAGCCGAGGCAGTAAGACAACTCAAGAGAAGCCTCTCACAAGCGCCTTGCCTAGTTTACCCTGGCAGAAACAAGGAGTTCTTCCTGGAGACGGGGTTCTCTAATACGTGCTTGACGGCAGTATTATACCAAAAGCATGACAAGGTTAATAAAGTAATCTCCTATGCGAGCAAAACTTTATCCTCTGTGGAGGAAAAATTCAACGATTGTGAGAAGGCACTCCTGGCAACGGTGTGGGCATTGAAGAATTACCGCCCGTTTATCCAGGGGGAACACATCATAGTGGAGACTCCACACCAGCCTCTGCAATATCTCCAAAGTGATAGAATCCGGGCCGGAAATGTGAGTAATTCCCGAATTACTTCCTGGATTCTGTCAATGCAAGGCTTTCCTGTGGAGGTCAGATATGGCCAAAACAAGAAGAGTCCCCTCGCGCAAGGTCTGGCTGACTTGCATGATTGTGCCAGAGAAAACTGTCTCGAGGACGAAAGTCTAAAAATCAAGGACAACACGGAGGCATACCTTAATTCCCCACACAAAGTCTTTGAAGAAGACAAGTGTGAGGGAATGCCCACTGTGTATGTGGATGGATGCTCTTACCATGTTGACAACAACGGGGAGAAAGAACTGGTGGCTGGCGTAGGGAATGCATGGGTGAATGAGTCCCCAGAACCCTCCGCTGGATACAAAATTGGTCCCCGAAGTAGTCAGGTGGCAGAATTGATGGCTGTGCATCAGGCCATCCTCACTGCTGTCCAGCATCAACTCCACGAACTGGTCATAATCACAGATTCGGATTATGTACGGAACGGGTTCGTGGAGCACCTGGTTAATTGGAAAACCAGAGGCATGTTATGTGCTAACAACAAACCCTTGAAACATGGGAAGTTGATCCAAAACATTGATGATCTGGTCACCTCGAATGAGATGACCATCTATTGGAAAAAGATCAAGGGTCATTCCAAAGTAGAGGGACCAGACAAAACTGGAAATGACTTAGCTGATCAGCTGGCCAAAACCGGGGCCATCCAAGGGGATCTAATTGAGATTGAGTCCCTGTTGGGGGAAATCCAGGTCACTGCTATCACAAGGTCCCAGACAAATGCTCACAACGACCTTTCAATTGCCCAATGGAGTAAGGAGACCCCTGATGCTGATTTGATTACAGCTCAGAAAGGGGATCCAATAATTGGTAAATTTTACCAACACCTTGATGACCCTGAGAACTTTCCCCTGACGGACACCGATTACATTGGGAAAGAGGACCTAAGAGTGTTGATGAAATGTCCAAAAATGTTCCGGATCCAAGACGGTTTGTTGGTAAGGAAATCCAAAGCTGGCCACGATCAGTGGGTGGTTCCTACCTCATTCCGAAGCCTGATGTTAAGTCACGCCAATGATGCGGCCACCGCCGGTCATAGGGGGTTTCACACAACATTGGAAATCTTAAGAGAGGTTGCATACTGGCCACACATGGGGCAGGACCTCGACCAATACTTGAAGGGGTGTCTTGTGTGTGCACAATTTCAGCCATCATCCCTCACGCACCGTGCGCCTCTCCAAAAGAGGGGGATGACACTGCCATGGTCAGATTTACAAATCGACTTTGTAGGCCCCGTGATTCGCTCTGCTAGGGGGAATAAGTACATGTTGACTGTGACATGCTTGTTTACCAAGTGGGTGGAATGTCTCCCAGCCCCAAACTGCAAGGCAGAAACGGCAGCTGCCTTGATGATTAACCACATCTTTTCCCGTTTCGGTCTACCTCAAAGGATTGAGTCAGACAGAGGTAGCCACTTCACCAGTGAAGTAATGACAAAGATGTGGGAGATACTGGGGGTCAAAAGGAAGTTGCATATTGCTTACAGGCCAGCTTCTTCTGGGGCAGTAGAGAGATATAACCGGACAATTGTGAGCATCTTAAAAAAGTTTGTGGCAGATTCTGGGCCAAGTTGGGATATCCGATTACCTCTGGTCCTAATGGCCATCAGATCTACCCCTTCATCTGCAACCAAAATGTCACCATTTGAATTGATGACTGGGCGCAAGATGGTGCTTCCTCAGCATTTGTTCTACAGGACCCAAGAGCAGACACTAATAAATGCCTCCACAACTCATGAGTATGTGGAGAATTTAAGGAAACACCTCCAACATGCTTTTGCTTACGCTCAGCGGAATCTAGAAAGATCGGCTGATAGCATGAAGACCCACTATGACCTGAAGACTTCCAGGAAGGAATGTCAGGTGGGGGACCGGGTCTATCTATACAACTTCCAAAGAAACCAGGCAAAACAGCGGAAATTTTTGCCTACGTGGAAGGGACCCTTTGAGATCATCGACAAGATCTCCCCTGTGGCCTACAAAATCCACATCCCCAAAGGCGGTTTGGCAGAGGGGGAAGACAAGTGGGTCCACATAAACCAGTTGAAATGTTGCCATCCCAGGCACACTCTGCAACAACTGGAGGAATCCTCTGGAATCCTAGCGGGTACTGTCTCAGACTAATTCAGTTCCAACCATAAAACATACCACATCTAGTCTCTAAAATATTGTGATTTGCATGAAACTGTCTCTTAGTTATACTGTTTTTTTTTTCAAAATAAGAATGTAATGTTTTGTTATGATGAAATGCATATGCTGCCCCACTATCTCAACAGTGGTGGAAAGACGTCTATGAGTAGGTATTGCCGCTCTTCCTTTGTCGTCCTAGGAGAAAGAAAACCTGGAGACGGGCCAAGGAGGACGATCCGGAGACCGGGAGCAGAGACGCAACGGGCCCGGGGTACCGCCCAATATTCCCATCAGGACCGGCGAGGAGAACCGATCGATCCGACCAGATGGAGGAAAAGATGCTGAACTGTGCCATCTATTGGAAGAAGATGAGGAAACATCCCAGATCTGGCGGGTCCCACCAGTGAAGGATCAGATGGCCACCGCAAGAAGGGGGGCTTGTGGGATGTATTTACCCATGCATCCGAGCCCTACCTCAAAACTGTGCAGTACTGACATGAAAACATCATGATGGCCAGAGCTTCCCAGAAAATGCACAGGGAAATGCATGAAGAATAGGCTGCCACTCATTTTTGCCGATGTTATGGGCACAGAAGGAAACTGCCTAAAACCACCATTGGACTACCCACACAGTAGTCTGAAACCATTGGGAGTGGCAATGCTGATTGCCAAAAGCAAACCCATAACTGTTGGGAATTCATTTTCTTAAATCCCAAAAAGGGGTGCAGTACCAGTACTCACCACTATCAGAAAGCCGGCGTTTTAAAACCACCAGATTTTACTTTTTTGTAGAAAACTGAATAAATGAACCCAAAACAGGACAAAGAAAGACTTACTGAGAGGTGGATACAATGTAAAGTTATATTCTGAAGTGACTTGAAGGTTTATAACAAGACTGGCTGAGCTGTGGATTTCAGCAGTTTAAGTAAATTTGGACTGAAAGACACTAAAAAAATCTAAATGTTTAAATTGACTGAGTGACCTACTTTTGAGTGTCACATAGGTTGCAATTGTTTAAATGTCATCGTTTTAAACTTAGAATCAGCCTTCTAGCTGCATATGTGAAAATGTTTAGTTTTATTTGAATGCAGAAACTGGGGAACAGAAATGACATGTAGCTAAAAACTGGCTTAAAGAGATTCCAATTTGCCTGGCAACTACCCCCATCAGGAGTGAAACTTGAGTCACAGCTGTGTTCCCAGGCCTAGCTGCCCTTTTGCTGCTCACACCAAAAGGGATATGACACTTCCCTGATTGAATTACCTGGGCTCTGCAGGAAATTGAACAAAGCCCTGTCTTGACTCAGGCAAATGTTTTATGGCGGGAGTCGTAAATGGAGATTTCTCCTGGAAGCACAGGGGAGGGGCACTGCCTGTGAGAGAAGCTGGCTTGGCAGAACTGGAAAAACCAGAAATTCAACCTTGTGCTGGAGGAAAACCACACCCCTTTGGGGCCAGAACATAACTCTAAAAAGATGAATAACTCATAGAGCGGACATGTGAAAATTGTATAAATGACACCATAATTCTTGTAATTTTTCTGCCCACATTTTAAGAGGTTTTTAGAACCGGTGGCATGTTCAGGGGGGTTTTAGCGGAAAAGAGGATATTACTCAAAATGTGTGCATGTGAAAAATCTGACACTTCATCAACTAATGTCCATACTCCTTGCGCACATGTGTGTAAATTTGGGTTAATGTCCGAAATTGCGAAACCAGTTAAAAAGTGAAATATGTGCCATTTTTGAATGCAAGCCCCCAGGAAGAGCAGATTTGGACAGGGTATACCTCCTGTGATATGTGAAGGGTGCATGTAATTTTAAAAAAATGTGTACCTGTGCAAATATGTTTTTTTGAGCAAATATAGATTGTGTGTAAAGTTGACAGGGGTGGGTTCTCTGTATCATAAATAGACCTCATCATGATGACACTTCATTTCATTCCCCCAATCAAGTGGAAGCGGATGAAGTGGCCAATGACAAGTGGAGAGGGGCTGGCTAGTGATGCTGCTCACACACACCCATTTTCAAAACACATAAAAGCAGAGAGACAGGACAGATAGGGACTTTCAAATCCATTTGCAGCTGGAAGCTCTGCCGGGAAAATCCATACTTTACCTCCATCAATCTCCAGAGAAAGCTGTGCAGAAAGATCCAGACTTTAAATCCCTCAATCTTCAGAATCCAGAGAGAGAGCAGACCCAGATCACTGTGAAGGGCAGAGACCAGAGTCCCGTCTAAAACCTGACCAGATCCATGGCGAGGCCCATTTCACTCAAGAATATAGTGTGAGTACCTAGAAAACTGTGCAGAACCAATCTCCTAGTTAAAATAATATAATTCAATCTAGCTTAATCTAAGTAGAACTGTCTCCTAACTGTCACCTGTCATTTGCAAAGCTGTCACCTGTCATTTTCTAGTTGCAAGCTGCACTTGTCTTTTTGAACTTTAAAATTTCAAATCTGAAAAACGACCTTTATTTAATCGCTCATATCTCCGTGACCGTTTGTGCTAGAGACTTGCAGTAACTTTCATCTGGAAGCTGAGATCCTAGGCTTTCCTAGGACTCCAAAACGATAGTGATAGTCCTTGTAGTTCCTCTGTAATCGCACCAGACGCATTCGCAAATTTTGCCGCGATTTGAAAATTTCTCCACTTGCAAAAAGATAGCTGCTTTTGCTTTCCTCTGAAAAAAATCGTTTGCCTCATAAAAACTATCCCTGCATCACTGCTAGAGTGAGCCTGAGCTAATATTAACTAGATATCACTCACCCTGAACCTCCTAGAGGGAATTAAAAGCATTTTAGTATATTTTTTTTCTTCATTGCCAGCACATTTAAAAGCATTTGGGCCTGTGTTTTCAACTTCTGTAGTCTAAGTTGCTGGGGTGAACTGAATTACATTTGATTGCATTTCTGAGAACTGTGTGCCTTCCTTCCATTTCCTTGCATTGCATAAAGGGGGGGTGAATTGTCCAAGAAAGTGATTACATTGTCTTTGCTGAAATCCTATCAAGTTATTTTCTTTACTGCATTTCATTCCACATTGCATCCATTTGAAACTATAAAAGTATTGTTGCTATCTTATCCATTTCATGTCAACTCCTTAGTGATTATCAAGAAGTGTGCTAGTGCCAGATTCTCCGTTGTTAATCTTTATCATACCAGATTAAGTGTGATATCCAATTATTAATTTATTATAAAGCGTGATATAGATACATATTGCTTTACTTCTCAAATAAACCTTTTAACTTGCAAAACAGAACTACTTCTTGGCTCAGTGGGGTCAGGGGGATTCTGAGAGAGGGGTGTTATATAGGGGTAGTCATCCAGAACGCATGAACTGGACATAAAGATATATCAATAAGGGTTTTCATTCAGTATTATAGACTAGGCGTTGACTTAGCTGTAGTGTTGAATTGAATCCTCTTACAGATGGAGCATCAAGACACAGGGCCTCATTATAACTCAGGCGGTCCGGAAATAACGGTGGTGGTAAACCCGCCGCCACCGTTGTTTCCGAACCGCCTGATCCCGACTCCTGCAGGCGGGAGGTGATATTCCAGCCAGGTCTGACCTGGCGGGTTTAACACCGCCCGCCTGCAGGCGGACGAGGAAACACCGGCAGCATTATGAGATGCTGCTGGTGTTTCCATGATCCCCATTCCCATCGAGTCCATTAGGACTCGATGGGAATGGGGATTAACACCATTCCGCTTCTGTGATTGCCGGGAAACCGGGGTTGTAATGCCCCGGTAATTCCGGGAACCATGGAGGCGGAATGGTAATACGAGTCTGGCGGTAACCAGGTGGTTTTACCGACTCGGTTACCGCCGGACTTGTAATGAGGCCCACAGTGTACTAATAATACGAGCATCGTCAAGGATGCCAATGTCTATCAAGGAGTTGGAAAGCTTAGTCACTCAGTATCTGATAGACTACCGTGCTTTGGGTCTTGTTAGCCGCTGACGTGGGAGAGTGTGATAGGTCTAAAGAGGAGAGCTTAGTCATGGTTTGGGTTAATGTTGATGTGGTAATGGCTAGGCCGGATGCAGTTGTCTGTGGGGTGTTTGTGTGTGTAGCGTAAGGAACTAGTAGATATTAGCAGTGAGTCGGTTAGCCAAGTCAAGGTGGAGTAAGCATTACAAAGAAAAAGCGCCTGCAACCCTGCACTCCAGGTAAAGGTTCCTCTGATCACTTACATGCAGGTCCTGTTTCTTTAGCTCACAATACCACCTGTTAAACCCTTCTCGCTCTTGCTCTCTGTGTTTCTGTTTCTGTCTCAAATAGATAGCTTGCATCACACGCGGAGCAGAAGAAGCATCAGAGAGGTGCCACAGGAGGGTGGGGGGCAATCTGGAAACTCCAGACATAACCATGAGCTTAGGGTTATGGGGGAGAAGAACGTATGGTTCAGAGAAAGAGCTGCTTGAAATTTGACTGCCTCAGTCACCCATGTTACCTTCCTTCGTATGCTGTTTGGCAAGCAGTGAGATGCTTCAAACCGCACACTAACATGCTCAGGTGTTATGCTCAGTAGCCTGCTGGGACTTCGAGGTGAGGGCCTGCAGAGTTCAGGAAAGGTGTTTCATCAGGCATTGGTCGGTCATGGGGCAGAATCTCTGCTAGCTTTTTCCAGAGGTCTATCCTGCTGTCTCTGACAAGCTCCAAACACTTCTCATACAGCCCAAAATGAAAACTCCTCTGTGCCCCCAATGGCCAGAAGCCACCAGGTTTTGACGTGGCACCAGGACTTTGGTATCAGAATGATGCTGCAATCCTGCAGGATATTCTTCGGAATGAAAATGAGAAGCTGAAAAGATATACGCTGGAATGTGGATCACTGAAAAGGAGCAGCACCTTGGCCTAAAAGTGGGGAGGACGCGAGGGTGCAGCGGCTGCAGGATGGTGATGAGCAGTATGCTGGAGAGTGGCAGAGAGGGGTTTTGAGTGACGGAATAAGATAGACTTGCCAATAGCTATGCCATCTTGGGTTTGCAGCCTCTGTGGCCTCTTATTAGGTAAAGGTTTCAGGGGGACTTAGTAACACGTGTGTGTCACACCTAAATGCAGATCAGCAAGTTAATCCATGTTTCATGCAATTTAGGTTACATCAGACAACCTGTAGACCGAACAGATGAACCCCGAATGAATCTTGTTTTAACAGAGGAAATGGTGGCTGCTGATCTTTGCAAAGCGTTCCATCGATATCCAGACTCGACCAAAAGAACAGTATTCACTCTTAGTGCAATCGTTCAAGGCAGAAAGGGACTGATCATCTCCTCCACAGGCTGCATAGTGGAATTGTAAAGTAAGGAGTATCAAACATCTAGACAAGGGCTTGAAATAGATACTAGTCAGACCAGCAATATTTGACAACCTGCTATGAATCACTTTGCTATGTAGTGAAGTATTGGCTGCCGTGAAAGCATTTTTTTTTTCACTTTCCGAAGTCTGGGGAGAGGGATGTTTTTTTTTTTCAATTTTCTTTGCCTCTCTCTTACTCTGGAAAGTGTCTTTTTAATGTTAATTATATCAAATAATACAGAAGTAGATTATACATTTATGTATTCACTGATTAACCAGTTACCCTCATGATTTGTTTTTAATAATTGGTATTAGTAAACAATAAATGATAGTTTTATGGTCTGTTACTGACAGGTATTTAACGATCTCTGTGTTTTCTAAGGGCGAGTATGATTAAGATGGCAGATATAAAGTGGCACGTGACAAGGGGGGTGGCAAAAAGAAAGAATGAATAAAATCCCAACAACCATTACTTTCATCCGAAAGGCAACCCCGAATGTCATGCCCATGCGTGGTGCCCAATAACAGAAACGTATTGTTTTGCGCGTCTGTGATTGCAGTTTTGAAATTATTTCTGCTGCCATGACGGAAAGGGAGTTTGGCTCATGATGTAATTAAGATATGCAATTTTGGATTCAGAAGTCAAACTGCATTTATAACTAAATGATGGAAAATATGTAACATGCCTGTCAAAATCAAGATATTCACTTCATCAAAGCCGTCCCTTGGCCTGGTTTCGAAACGTCTGTTAAATCAATTTATCAGATAACAGTGTACACCACCTGCCAGACAAACTACAATGCAGGTTATTAATGTTTGATGTGCATAGGAAGGAGAAACAGAGATTGTTTTGGCAGATATTTCCTTAACTGCATCACAGTACTTGAAAGAAGGCATGCGTTTAGTTCAATCTCATTAATGGGCGGAAGAGACGTAGGTTTGCAGGTTTACGCCAGCTGCCAACTTTCCAAAAACGAAGCTTAATTGGCATAGACAATGAATGCGAAAGGTACAGATACTGGAATTTCTTTATTTGATTTCAGAACATGGGAAGGCAGCCTGAGCGATCTGAGAAACTGCATTGTTGCAAAACAATGCAAGCCTCCTTCCCCATTCACCTCGGAATGGGAAAAGGCTCTCTCTGCATGTCCAATTCGGGCATTTTGTATTCGTGCGGACACTAAGGAGAGTTTGGGTGGAATGTGTGGCTCAACCTGTGAGCGTTAACAATGTTGGGTACAGCTTAAACAAGCAGTAGCAAGGGCAACTTCTTTGGCTTGTATGTAGCCATGAGAAAGGCTTTTTATACTATCTGGCCACAGGATGCCAATAGCTGACAAATGGTGTTCGCTCTTCTTTATATTATGACAGTACCTGGCAAATGTCTATCTAATTCTTATAAAAGAGGCAACATTATTGGCTTTGCCAACGCTTGCTATTAACAGGAATTCAGTGCAAGGAAGCAAGGGCACACATTTTGAGTATAAACCAAGTGCATGAAGGCACACTGGTTTGAGAAATGTGTATTACACCAGTGGTTGGTTTATAGATGTTATATCCTATTCTACGTGTGTTCCGCCGAATAAGATGCAGACACGGGGCACTCCTCACTTCTTTATTCCTCAAACATAACCGACTTCCTTTCCCTTCACCTCCTCCCTCCTCCCCTCCTCCGGCCCCTCCCTTCCCAGTCTCTACTTTCGTTTTCCGTTAAAGGGGCCGTTGCCTTGTGGCATGTGACAGAAATGTGCTATTATCTTAAAGAAGACTGCTTAGAAATAACATAGGCTTCCCCTTAAAATAACAGAACTAGCTCAAAGAGTCCCAGTGGCAAGGGTGTTTTAGACAGGCTGGGTTCAAACTGGGTAAGAATGGTCATAGGGACAAGTATGAACATGGGTAGTCAATGGGTGGCTACAAATTCAAACAGTACCCACAGCATGTGTGTCGCCCCTGCCATCCCATCTCTCCCCTAGCTCCACTTCCTTTGTCAATGATTGTGGTTTATAGACAGTGCTTAAAAGGTGACCTAATGACAAATTAAAAACCTTTGAGGAATCATATCTGAAGTCCTTTATCTCATTATTGTGCTATTTTTAAACGTGTGACTTTATAGCTTTCACGTTTCAAGAGCCAATGGGTAAGAAGGCCATCCAGTCCTATTTTTTCCTTTAAATCCTGGTACTTGTAGATTTATCTTTTGAAATTTAGGAAAGCACAAGTCCCAAAATTCCAGGCAAAAACATGACTGTCTGGCCTCTCACGCATGTCAACGGGAAACGTGACAGCTCTGTGATTCCTGCCTTCCTGCCATGCCAGGAGAGTTCAATATTTGAGCTTGGACTGCAATGTTATCACCGAGCTCAAAGCACTTCAGGAAAGAAGATATATTTGCCTCCATCTGCAAACTAATGGTTAGGGTGGTATATTGTGATCAGCCCCTAGCCAATTCTTCCAATCCAGCCCACAACCCCAGGTTCTAAAACAGGGCAAACCAGAAACAAAGGGAGCAGCTGTAAATATTTCCAAAATGGTATGGTAATGCAATGTTATGCCATGTTGCCACTTAATAAGCAGTAACAGGCATAGGTGTGCATAGGCTTAGACAAACTAGGAATGGGGTGCAAAACAGAAATCACATTTGCATTAAACTTCCAGAAACTCAAGGACATGGAGGCATTTTCCCTTTGAAAGCTTCCACTGTGCAAGTATCCCACTAAGCACAGTAACAAACCCTGGTTACAAATGAATGATTCTCTTTCGATACTCAGTATTGTGGCATTTCATATGCATGGTCCGCAACATTTTTGAACCAATACCAATTGCATTCATGTAATGAAGGTAATGCATGATTATGACATTTTGATATTTCATTGGATACATCTTATTTATTGAAAACCAGCATGTTATGCCATTTACATGGTTAGATGTTAAGAATACAGTCATTAAATAAAATGTAATGATGGTGTGCAATGAACACAATCCAGTTTAAGGTTGCCTATACACAATCTCAAATCAGAGCATGTTCTTGTAAACGGAAGACATGTCTGGATCAGCACATTTTAAGGTGAGTAATCTGCCTTCTATAATTCTCAAATTAAATCACATTATTTTACAGCTCTCATACTGCCCCATGCCAAGAATGAGAAGTCTGAGAAAGTCAGATAAAAGGGTTTGCTTTATCAATGCTTGTTTTTAACAGGATGTCAGAGCAAAGAACACATATGTATATTATGGGGCTACAAGCACACTTGGTTAAGACATTTGTATTACACCAGTACTGCATATTG
Organism: Ambystoma mexicanum; assembly: GCF_040938575.1. NCBI lineage: Eukaryota > Metazoa > Chordata > Amphibia > Caudata > Ambystomatidae > Ambystoma > Ambystoma mexicanum. Next base: position 1,014,022,435 of record NC_090928.1, read on the forward strand.
TAGCTGCAAGTAAGCCAGTAACCAACAGACTGCTTAAAGACAATACTGGTAGGCCAAAATTTGATTTTACTGCTTAGTAAAGATAGCTCAAAGAGATCCCAAGAAGAAAGGGGAGGGACATATAATGGGTGGAAATTCACATAGGAATTAGTATAGTCATTGTCAAACATTGGGTGTGTATATAACCAAACATACCTTCAAGCTGTGTGTCCCTCCTCACATGCCGTCTCCCACCTAGCTGTATTCCAATGCAATTGATGCAGATAATAGGTGCCACTGAGGCATCGCGTAATAGCCAAAACTAAAACGATCCAGTATTTAGTGCTAAAGTAGTACTAAAAGAAGGTTTTTTTTATCTCAAAATGGGTTTCTGTGAAATTATTGAAACTGTTTTGTTTTCCTGACGTTGACTCATATGTTGGCAGGCAACTTGTTGACCAACATTCCATAATGTTTGTCGATCGCAACAAGCTCTTGTCAAATAATCATATGCATTTCAAGCATGTTTTATCTCACAATAATGCACATCCAGTTACTGGCACAACGGGTTCTTGAGTTGTTCAAACATGAGCTACACAGGAATGGATTACACTATTCAAAATGTCATAATGAGGTAGCTTGAAGATTAATATGGGGCACTCATGATTTGAAGGGAGTTGCAATTGTTTGGTAAAAGAGATAGCTATGTAAGTCCAGAATTGTAGAAAATCCCCTGTTTTAATGACTTCAAGAATCACAAAATGTGCTCGCCCTTTCTGCAGAATTGATAAAGATGTGTTTCTCAGACCATAAAAGACAACTATTTACAGGTCTTGGATAAGATGGAGGAGGCAGGGTGACTTAAACGTGAGGTTGTTTAGTAGTATATGACGTAGGTAAGATTGTTGCTAGATGAATCAGGATAGGTTGCAGTTGAGGCAAGCAGAGTTGAATCTGAGGGATGCATGGCTGCAACTAAATGTGTACAATGATGCTCTCCTGTTGAGTTTCATGCCATTTTAAGATGATGCCAAATTTCCTATTAGCATTACATTGTAGAATCATAGAGAGAACACATTCAAAGAAAACATATTGCTGGTTTCTATATGTCGAAAAGGCACTTTCTCAGGACTACATCTAGTTGTAAACTGTGTCACATTCGAAGTGAAAATAAAGACCTGTCGCATCAACACGTCCTACAGTAGCCTGTATAAATTCCTTAAGCAACTCAAACCATATTTTGACGACATAATGTAATTCTTTAATCTCAAAATATTGAACATTAGAGGTGACCTTGCAAAAAATCCCATCACATGACCTTCACACTCCATTACCCCACAGAGGCTGCACTCCTCAAATTCGACTTGGAACCTTCAGCTATGGATAGACACCAATTACAACCAACACAATCAATGGTTTTAATAGGTCAGCAAAGGCCATTTCCTGCAGTATGCATACATGTCTACCTCACAACATTGGCCTCAAAAGTGAAAACAGGCATACATGCTTCAGTCACAAAGCAGAGTTCACAACAGCATGAAACAAGCAATAATCACACTCCTCTTGGAGATATGCTCAAATCACCACTACATCTGAGCAATCTACAGACACATCCTAAACCACCCCTACCGGGGCAAAATACTGGAGGACAAAATCACAAGAGAAGTTCAGGAGAATTTGGTGCCACATCATTTACTTCAGGCTGCTAAGAAGAATGGACACTGGCATATATGACATTTAGTAAGACGTCCACGGAGTATGGCCACCAGGTCGTTTGTATTTTCATTCAACTGCGAGCGGCCTATAACACTTTTGTCCACAATCGCCTGATTAAAAAATTAAGTGACTGGAGGGCAATCTCACGGTTTGCTCTAAAATGGACAGAATCATTACTCAGCATGTGTACATAGAACATTCAGCTGGAGTATACCAAATACTCCCTTGGGAGGGTCCCACATGTAGCATTAGAGGACACATCTCTATCCCTCTGCTATTCATTATGTTCATCAGTCCACTGACTCAGATGATTTGTCATTATATTTATTGAGCTTATCAACCACGTTCTCCAAATTGCTGAAAAGAAACACAATCGCTCCATAAAATATCACACTAATGAACTAATTTAAGAAGAAATCGAGAAAAGGTGCTCTTTACTCAGGAGCAGAAACAAGATGATGAAGATCGAGACCTAATAGAGTGGTGTAATTGGTTCTGATGTTTCGACACTAGCAACGAGAAACTCCAGAACCAGGACTCAGCACAGGGAGGCAGTGGGGCTTTTAGAAGAGGCTTTAGTGGACAGACAGGAGAGTAAAGTGAGATAAGAGAAGAAGAAAAATGCAGGAACAAGGCCATAGACACAAATGAAAGCCAGTTAAAGGACTAACAGTATGTTATAGTGAATCTCAAGGAGCAAGACAGCAGAATACCTGATAATGAAAGTTGTAAATGACCACAGAGAGAAGAGCAGAATAATAGTCAAGGAATTTAGCAGCATGAACATAACACATTTTACAGAAGTTCTAACGATGAAACAACATAAGTGAGTCATAGTAGTGATAGATCATGAAAGAAGAATAAAAAATGATCCCAATAATTCATACCATAGAATACAAGGGAAGAGAAGAATTGGAAATACGATGGGAAACATGGTGGATAGACGAAGCGGAAAGAAGAGAAATTTGGTTTTGGAGTGATAAAGATGAAGGAAATGAGTTGAAATTCAAGACTGGACGGCTGCTAGGCAGGCAGAAACAAGTGTGGCATGTAGAGAATCTGAGAATGCAGAGAAGAGGGATATGTGGGAGATAGATTGAAGGAAGAAATAATAATTACAATTAGGATAGTTTAGATGGACAATATTAGAGGACCAAGGGCTGTGCCTTGTGGGACTCAATACTTCCAATCTATGATTTGTGGATGATTTGGCAGCCCTGGAAACAGAGTATGAACTCTCAGAGAGATTGGACTGGAAATATTGAAGGACAGAGCCAGAAAAATCCAAGGAGGACCGAGTAGATAAAAGAATAGCATGCTCCATTGTGTTGAAAGCAGCAGGGAGATCTAGCAGAATAGGAATGAAAGATTCTCGGTATCAGGTCCAGGAGTAAGGAGTCAGACAGGCAGCAAGGTGTTTCAGAAGAATGAGACTGAAACCAGATTGGTGCAAAGGTAAGAGAGTGGCACTTAAGATATGATGAGAATTGAGAATAGATCACTCATTGTAGGTAAAGAATGTAAAAGATGGAAGGAGATGAAGAGTCAAGAGTAATATATTTTAGAATAGGGCTAATAGTTGCTTAATCAAAATCTGAAGGGAAGGTAGCTCCGAGAGGAAAGAGAGGGAGAATGATGATAGTAGTGGGGTGAGGAAGAAGGGGGAATCGACTGCAGGGATTGGAGGAGAGGTTAAAGGGTAAGAGAGAGATGTGGTGGGACAACAGAAATATCCGAATCAGTGAGGGGAATGAATTTAGACCAAGAAGCTTAGACTACAGTAATATAAAAGGGTCCTCAACTATCAGAAGCAGATCAAGAGAGAGATACATGAAGACAGGACACATTAGTAGTGAAATAAGTAGCAAAGTGTGATGAATCCTGAGATGTTATTACTTCTCCCCTAGGAGAGACCCAACCATTGAGGCCAGGGAGGTGAGGCTGCTACCTGACAGTCCCCCTGGGAGTGGTACTCATTGGTGAATCTCATGGTGAGGGAAACCTCCTATGGGATTAGTGAGGCCCTTTGGAGAATATGATACTCCACAGTCCACCTAACACTAACTCACCATCCAACCCTCCACCTTTAACACCTCTAGTAGTGTACATGTACCTTTCCCATATCAGTAATCTAGAAAGAACTGGGACGAGGAAGAGGGCAGACTCCAAAAGGGACGTGTATCCCCTATGTACTGAGACAAGGGAGAGCCCAACTGATTCACTGGGATTTTGCAAGATCAGTACTGGAATGAGGAAGAAGTGAAGAAGAATGAAGTTCACATTCATAAACCATCATGAGCGGTTTAGTCTAGAGTTTCTTTTGTTGAGAACATACTTGAAATAAAAGAGGGAAATCCGAACCGAGAGAGAGATCCTTCCTCGAGGAACCTGAAGCTTTGTGAGCCACTGGAAGGACTGGGACACCAAAAGTGCAACAAACAGGATGCTTGGCCACAGGCAGAGGCATCCCTCACAGATCTACCAACGTGGAGTAGAAGAAGGAAGCCAGAGCTCGGGCAACCAGATGGTCGAAGGAGCTGGAGCATGTCATCCATGCGGCACATGCTACCTGAAAATAGGAAGCTGCTGCAGAACTGTTGTAGAGCCGAGGGCGGGAAGGATGTCCCGGAGCCGGGGCAAGTGACTCAGAAGCCGCAAACGAATTCCATGAGCAGCCAGAAAAGGGTTGGTAAACCGGGAGGCTTGCTGGGAACCCCGAGGGACTTTACCATTTTATTTGATTTTGTCATTTGTTATAGCGCCTTTCATCATAATTACGGTCCCAACACACGCTTTTGGTTGTATGCCCTAAGAGGGACAGGAGTCCAAAATAATAAAATGTGGGAGAGTTTGGGAGGTGCTATTATGCATGTGTGAATTTCAGCCATTAAAGTTATGCGAGGGAGGCCAAGACCCTGGTAGTCACCCATGTCTAAATGGAGTGTGTATGGGCGCAGCAGAGGTATACTATGCACTAAAGGGCGGGTTGTGTTTAAGGCGATAGAGAGTATGTGGGAAACTACAGTTCGAATTTTTGTTGTTAAAAGTAGCTTCACTCTTATGGCAGAGGTGATGAGCTATAGATATAGATAAAGATATGAGATATAGGTGCTTGTGTTATATGTGAGTGTAGGGTGTTTGGAACAAGACTGTGCCTTCTGCTAAGATGCGACGGTGCCGTGTGCAAGAGGAGAAATGGGTTCGCTGTACAAACAAGAATGTCTATTTCCTGAGTTAAATTTATGTACAATGAGCTGTGCTGCATTTCACAGATGATCCAAGTACTCAATGAATTCATAATACTCACCCCTCTGAGAGGTTCTTAGAGTGAGAGATTGCCAACCTTAGTTCCTTCAAGTGCAAAAACAAGGTGTTCATTTCATGATTCCGTGTGGCGCCCTGGCCTAACCTCCTGTGCTTTAGAGTTACCTGCTGTGCCAACCATGAGTGGAGGTCTGAGGAGCCTGGTTGTCCTCCTATGGGATTATCAGTGTGATTTTTCCCAGATGCAATTAAGTGCAATGCATTGCCCCCCTCCAAGCTCATATGAGTCCAATACCTGGTCCACTGTCAGGATTTGTTCTAGGTGTGAGTTGCTGGAGTGACTACTTGAGTACTCCATGTGTGTTTGGCATCCCATAGGGAAGGTTGGATGGCAGAGCAAAGAGGTTGAAAAGAAAAAAACAGGCTAGCAGCTGACAGATGGGAAGGTGGGGGTGTGTGCAGGGTGTTGTAAGCGACTTCAATTCAACACTACAGCTAAGTCAATGCCTAGTCTGTGATGCTGATGGAAGCCCTTATTGATGTATTTTTATGTCCAGTTTGTTTACTCTGGAGGACAACCCTTATATAACACCCCTCTCTCAGAATCCCCTGACCCCGCTGAGCCAAGAAGTAGGTTTGTTTTGCAAATTGAAAAGGTTTATTTGAAAATTAAACAATATATATCTATCACACTTTTATAGTAAATTAATATTTGATAGCACACTTGTGAGGATCAACAATGGATAATGTTACCGTGGTACACTCTTTTTGACGGCTTAGAAGTGATATAGAGAGGATAAAGTAGCTGAGAATGCTTTTATGGCTTCAAGGAAAATGCAATGATGAATGAAAATGCAGTACAGAAAATAAACTTGATATGACTTCAACAAAAGACAATATAATCACTTTTCTTTGACAATTCACCCCCCCCTTTATGCAAGGTAAAGAGATGGGAGGAAAGCACACAGTTCTCAGGAATGCAATCAAATATAATTCAGTTCCCCCCTAGCAAGCTTAGAGGAAAACAGGTAGGAGTCTTAAACACAGGCAATATACTTTGATGTGGTTGCAATTAAGTGAAAAATATGCAAAAAATGCTTTTGATTCCCTATAGCAGGTTCAGGGTAGGTGATAGCTACTTTGTATTAGTTCAGGATCACTTTAGCAATGCTCTATGAATGATTGTCAGGGAAAGGAAGGACAAATCTTTTTACACGTGGCTGAAATTAAGCGAAATGTCAAATCGCGGTAAATTTAGTCGCGTGTGTCGAGCGCAATTACGGAGGGAGTATGAGGAGTAGCAAATCTCGCTTCTATCACAAACGGTTCCGAGATACGGGCGATTTAGTAAAGGTAGTTTTTCGGATTTGAAATTTGAAAGCTCAGAATGGCAGATGACAGTTTTCAGGTTTAAAGATGACAGAATGACACGATTCTAGGAGGCAGTTCTAAATAGGTTAAAATAGTTTGGATTAGATTATTTTAAACTAAGAGATTGGGTTTTGCACAGTGCTAGCTGGGTACTCACACTGGATTTTGGACAGGAATGCGACTTCGTCACGGATCGGGTCAGGATTGGACTGCGGTTCCCTCACCACAGACGGTCTCTGCCTGGTTCTGCTCACTGGATAATTCTACCTTCTGGGTCAGCTCTGCTAGCGGCACTGCACAGCGGTCTGGATCTCTGGTTCTGACAAAAGTTCTCGGCACTGCACGGATGTCTGGTCTCTGGTTCTGACAAAAGTTCTTGGCAAAAATTCAAACAGCTCGCCCGGCTGTTGAATAGTTTGCAAATGATTTGGAGGCCTGCTGAAAAGGATTCAGCTTGTGGATTCAGGCCTCTCTGCTACAAATTCTGGAGTTAATTTCTGGTCTCTAGAGATTGATGGATTTGAAGTCTGGATCTCTGGATGTGAAGTCTGAAGTCAAAATGCTCCGCAGAAAGTGAAAAAGAAAAAAGTCCTATCTGGCTTCCAGTGGCTTTTTTATGTGTTTAGAAAGTGGGTGGGTCGGCTAATTCTGTATGCCCAACCCTCTCAACTTATGACGGAATTCTGCCCTTTTCATCAAGATCACGACCTCCAAACCTTTCCAGATTTTACACAAATGTGCACCAGGGATATGGGTTTCAGATGATAAAGTGTCAGATTTTTAACATGCATACATTTGGAGTAACAACCTTTTTTCCGCTATTATCCCCAATAACATACCACATGGTCCTAACACCTCTTAAAAGGTGCACAGAAAAATTACAAGAATGATGATGTTATTTATATAATTTTTACAAGTCGGCACTATGAATTATCCATCTTTTTAAAATTATGCTCTGGCCCCAAAGGGGTGTCGTTTTCCAAAGCACATGGTGGAATTTCTGGTTTATCCTCTTCCCCCAAGCTCAGCTTTCTCACAGATGCAGTGCCCCTCCCAGTTTCTCCCAAGAGGAAGCCATTTTACGACCCCCCAATATAACATTTGCCTGAGTCCAGGACAGGGCTTTGATCAATTTCCTGCAGCCTGCAGGTACCACTCCCCTAATTCAATCAGGGAGGTGTCATCACCTGTTGGCAGGGGCAGCAGGATGCAGCCAGGCCTGGGAACACAGCTGCTGAATTCCCTCTCCTGTCGGGGGTAGTTGTCAGGCAGAACCCAGTTTCATTAAGCCAGTCTTCAGCTAAATGTGACTTTTGTTCCCAGTTTTTCTTCATTCAAATCAAACTCACAATTTTTACACATGCAGCTAGAATGCTCATTCTAAGTTCAAAACTATGACATTTAACAGTTGCAAACTATGTGACACTCAAAAGTAGGTCACTCATTTAATTTAAACATTACGATTTTAGTGGTTTTAAATCCAATTTCAGTTAAGCTGCTGACATCCACAGCTCAGCCAGTTTTGATATAAACATTGTTTTGGGATCTTCATCTTTCCAGATTTTTTATGCACACAAAACTTCATTCTGCCAGATGTCTGCTGGTGTTCAGTAAGATTTTTGAATATCCTGCAATGTTTGAAATAGGCATTTTGAGCTTGCATTCAGGGAAACAAAGGTGATTTTAAAGTGCTTTTTTTTTAGCCAACCGGCACTGGTGTTTTTCCTTTGGCACACATTTCACTCATGGCACTCCTGGCCCATTATGCTTGCACTGGTGGGTAGCAGGTTAGGCAACCATTTTGGTGTGCGCACAAACTGCGCGGTTTCCCGGATTCTGGCGCAACTGTGGGCTTTTCCGCCATCTTGGATTTTCTAAGCCCACAGCACCAAATGTTGCAGCTTAATAGTCCAAACGTGGGTCAGGACACCCAACAGTGTGCACAAAACGTGTGTGCGAGAGGCAGGTAGTTGTCAAAGGGTGGCGGGGGTTCAGGAAGTCAGGGGGAACAGCCAGGTGTTTAGGGCTTTCCTGAAGGCCGGGTGAACCTCTATGTGGCAGGGCATGAGGGGGAAGTAGTTCCAGAAAGTTGGTGTGAGGACAGAGATACTGCCACTTCCTAATCTGGAGTCCTTGAAAGGGGTGAGTACCAGGAGGTGCGAGGAGCCTGATCTGATGATTCTGGTGGTGTGGTAATGAGTGGGCTTGTTTTGGAGGAATGTCCAGCCTTTCTTGTAGATTGAGTGGTTGGAAATGCACATGGCTTTGAAGGAGGTACATCAGCTGATGGGCAGCCAGTGGAGTGTCCTGAGTGTGGAGGAGATGTGTTCTCTGGGGGAGAGTGTGAGGAGGAGCCTTTTTGCAGAGTTTTTAATATGTTGGCACTTTCTCAGTTGGTATGTTGGTCTGCCTAGGTAGAGGGGGTTAGAGTAGTCTAGGCATGAGAGGGTGATGGCCATGATTGCAGAAACTCTATTGGGGTAGGAGAGATAAGGAAAGATCTGCTTGAGGATGCAGAGGTGGAAGGTGCACGATCTGTAGACTGCATTGACGTGAAGAGAGAGGGTCAGGTCTGAGCTAAAAGTGCATACTAGGATTTTGACTGAGGGGGTGTTACTCAACGGTATAGGGAGTGCGTAAAAACAGACCGGTCCTTTTGTGCTGGGTATTTGCTTGAAGAGCTCAGGTTGGAGCCTCCACCCGAGCCTCCTCTCTGTGAGGAAAATGAATTCTTTAAACTGATATGACCACCTGCTGAACTGTACCAGGCAAGGGGACCGATCAATCAAAAGAGCGGGGAGAACACACCGCCACGGACCCAGCTGTAAAGAAAAGACAAGAGATGAATATTCTAACAGAATCAACCCTGGCTTTCCCCAAAACCATTACGCTTAATAGAGTACCTGAGTGAGTTCCCCTTATGCCATAAAAAAGGACCTGGAGCAACCTATAAAGCAGAAAGACTTTAGGTACTAGCTAAATGTGAGAACTGCCCAATGATGGTAATCAAGGAATAATACTTTACCACTGGTGGAGGCGAGAATAGTACAAAGAATCCCGGGCAACAACGAAAGTATAAAACAAAAAACAGGAAGGTTAGTAGGGTAGCTATCCCCGGACAGAATGAGGGTCGCACTGGTTTCGGGATGGTGCACCACAGCAAAGCGTTCCAAAATGCACTTTAGGAATGAAAGCAATGTAATCCAAAAGATGGGGTAACAGTTCGATGAAAAAACAGGACTCAAAAATGAAGAATTGGCCTTACCAGTGTTATTCCCCAGGGGAAGGCACACACTCCCAGGAATGAGCTCAAGAGTCTGTGGACAAGTGAGAGATGGTATTCATCCAGGAAACAACTGCAGCAAAGTCATAAACCAGGAGTCCAGGAGCAGGCAAAAGGTCTGGTACACGAGCAGACAGCAAACAAAACCAAATCACAATCCAGGAGTCCAGGAGCAGGCAAAGGGTCTGGTACACGAGCGGACAGCAAACAAAACCAAGGCAGGATCAAGAATTAGGAGTCCGTGTGCAGGCAAGGTCGGTACACGGGCGGACAGCAAACAATCCCAAGGCAGAATCAAGATTTAGGAGTCCGTGTGCAGGCAAGATCGGTACACTGAGAAAACGGGAGACTTCCGGAATTAAGGCACAGAAAGTAGCACTTCAGAAAAATGCCAGCTGCAACTATAAACAGAAGCAGTGTTCTGAAAAACCGCCGTAGGTTAAGTAACAACAAGGAGGCGGAACATATTCGAAAATGAGGCTCCCGTATTAATGCCGGAAACTACAACCCATGTTAGGTTTTCTGGGAAATGTAGTTTATTGCAGCTATTCTCCATGGCAGCTGCCACCGTGAGAAAAAAGGTACATGACAGCGCCGTAGCCTCTTATGAAGAGCAACCACTTTCTTGTTCCTCCTTCTAGCTTTACATAGAGCTCCCAAACTGTCCTTGTTAACGTGGGAGACCGGGGAGCCACGGGGCGGACACCGGGATGTGGGATGAGGCGAATGACGGGGTGTAACAGCATCCACCCCCAAAGGTGGCGCAGACCCCCTCCGAGCATGTAAGCGGCATAAGAGCACTGGGAAATGTATGTTGCATAATGGTTCCCAGGATCTGTCCTCGGTACCGTACCCTTTCCAATCGACCAGACAGAAGGGGCACCCCCTGCGGAGATGAAAGTCCAAAATCTCTGCCACTTCATACTCATCACCCCCATCCACCTGAACCGGAGGAGGGCGATCGGGCAGCCGAGTAGAGGGCGGACAAGTTTTCAAAAGACAGACATGACACACACAGGACAGACATGAAACACAGGATGCTGCTTCCAAGTGGTAGGTAAGGAAAGACGTACAGCCACCGGATTTACAATCTCCGTGATGAAAAAAGGACCCACGAATTTAGGCAGCAACAAGCGTTTGCCAGGCATTTGCAAATTGCGGGTGGACAACCAAACCTTCATGCCCACTTTATAGTCGGGTGCAGGTTTTCTGTGACGATCGGCGTTCTTTCTAGCCCTCGCTTGGGCTTGGAATAGATGCGACCGGACCGTTCTACGGATCGTTACCAACTCCCTCACACAATCCTGAGCCACCGGGTTGTCGATGGGAAGAGTCGGAACTAGTGGCAATGATCGTGGTTGACATCCATACGGAGCAAAAAATGGTGAGACCCCTGAGGCGGTATGCATAGAGTTATTATAAGCGAATTCCGCAGAAGGAAGCATTGTCAACCACGAGGCTTGAAAGCGGAGGCAGAGGCATCGAAGGAATTGCTCAAGGGTGGCATTAACCCTCTCAGTTTGTCCATCAGTCTGAGGATGGTAAGCAGAACTGAACCGGTCATCAATACCAAGGGACGCAGTCAAGGCCCTCCAGAAATGTGATGTAAATTGAGAGCCACGGTCCGAAATCATGATAGTAGGCAGACCAAAGAATCGAAAGACATTCTTAAGAAAAAGGGAAGCCAAGACAGGAGCGGAGGGCAGACCCGAACAGGGAATGAACAATGCCATTTTGGTGAAGTAGTCAATGACCACCCATATGGTATCAAAGCCCTTCGCAGGAGGTAGGTCCACAACAAAGTCCATAGAAACCATGTACCATGGCTTGTGGGGCACAGGAAGAGGCCGTAACAGACCCACAGGTTTAGAACGGGAGACCTTGCATTGAGAACATACTGAACAGGATGCCAAATAGTCAACCACATCCCTGGACATAGTGGGCCACCAAGACCATCGGCGTAAGGCCTCCAGCGTCTTCTGTTGACCTGGATTAGCCGCGAATAGGGAGTCGTGCGACCAAGCCAGGGCACGCAGGTGTGCCTGCCCTGGAGGCACAAACAGGGGTCCCTGAATGTAGGGCAGGCCTTGCACCACATCAAGATTAAGAGTGTCACATTCCTCCTTATGGGTGGAGACCCAGTCTGAAATCAAAGTCCGCAGAGTAGGTTGAGGGGTGCAGGCACAGACAACGTTACAAGGTAACAAGAGAGGTTTGTCAGACATTTTGCTACCAGAATGAAGGGCAATGCGCGACAAAGCATCCACGCAAGAATTCAATCGGGCCAGCCGATATGTGATTGTGAAATGGAACTGGGAAAAAAAAAGGTGCCAGCGAGCCTGTCGGGCAGTAAGGCATTTCATTGATTTAAATGCCAAAAGACTCAGATGATCTGAAAAGACTGTGACCTGATGATGAGCCCCCAAAAGATGATGCCGCCATTCAGAGAAAGCATCTTTTATGCCTAGGAGTTCCCGCTCAGTGATCGGATAGTTACACTCATAAGGGGTCAATTTCCTTGAAAAGAATGCAACTGGATGAACCTCTCCCGAATCTGGACATCTCTGGGAGAGAACTGCCCCGAAGGCCGACCCAGAAGCATCAGCCTCAACCAAAAATGGGAGTAAAGGGTTAGGATGCTGTAATACTGGAGTGGAAGTGAATGCTGCTTTAAGGGCATCAACAAGCTTGTTGTGCCTCCTGGTTCCATTGGTAGTATTTCTTAGAGCTAGTCAGTGCAATCAGAGGCGCAGAGATAGAGGAAAAAGAACAGATGAAGCGCCTATAGAAGTTTAAAAACCCCAAAAATGATTGCAAAGCTTTAATTGATGTAGGAACGGGCCAGTCCAAAATAGCTCTAACCCTGGAACGGCTCATTCGTATACCGCGGCTGGTCAGATCATAACCAAGAAATTCCACCTCAGTGGAATTGAAAAAACACTTTTCAGCCTTGACAAATAAGTGGTTTTCTCTCAGCCGTTGCAGGACAATTTGCACGTGTTTAGTGTGTTCCTCTTTGGAGGACGAATATATAAGGATATCGTCCAAATATACCACTACCAACTGATCCAAATTATCATGGAAAATGTCATTCATAAACACCTGGAAAGTGGCCGGGGTGTTGCACAGACCGAACGGCATAACCAGATATTCATACAATCCATAATGTGTTTTGAAGGCGGTTTTCCACTCGTCCCCTTCTCTAATTCGAACGAGATTATATGCACCCCGAAGATCAAGCTTAGTAAAAATTATGGAGCAACCAAGTTGATCTAATAGTACTGAAATGAGCGGGAGGGGTTACTGGTTCTTTACCGTCACCGCGTTTAATGCCCTATAATCTATAAAGGGGCGGAGTCTCCCTCCTTCTTAGGGACAAAAAAGAGAGGGGAGGCTGCAGGGGACCTGGAATGTCTGATGAAGCCTATAGTCAAGGCCTTGTCTATATATTCCTTCAACACCTTATCTTCTGGTAAGGTAAGAGAATAGACCCTTCCAGCAGGAATCTTAACCCCTGGCAATAGGTCGATGGGGCAGTCATAGGGCCTATGGGGTGGCAACTGGTCTGCCCCTCCTTTGTCGAATACGTCCCGGAATGACTTGTATTCAGGAGGGATTTCAGGTTCAGGAGACTTAGTGATGGTTCCAATTACAGACATGGACACCACCAAAGCCTGACAGGAAGACTCAGGGGACACACTAGTGTCTTGGAAACATTTCTCATTACACTCTGATGAAGGAAACTGAACGGTTTTCTTTGCCCAATCAATAGCTGGATTATGGTGTTGCAACCAAGGGATGCCCAAAAGGACCAGGAATTGAGGGGCTTTGATTAGATCGAAGGAAATTGACTCTGCATGTCCTTCCTCTGTTTGCATACGAACTAAGGAGGTATTTTGTGTAACCAGGCCAGAGATCAAAGATGTGCCGTCCACAGCGTGAACAGCCTCGGGTTGGGCCTTAGACAAAATCGAAATATTATTACGTGTGGCGTAATCGTAATCCATGTAATTTCCGGTAGCCCCAGAATCAATGATAGCCAAGGAAGGAAAGGTATTAGCTTCAATAGTGGTAAACACCACCGGAAGGCTAACAGGAGTAGAAGCAGCACCATGGGAGTCCAAGGAAAGTATCCCCGGTGTAGGGACTCTGTCTATCGCCGGGTTCTGGCGTTTCCCGTCTTTTTGACAGGTTTCTTAGGGCAGTCCTTCAATTGATGTTCAGCAGACCTGCAATACATACATAGATTATGTGATCTACGATATTCGCGTTGTGCAGGGGTCAAAGGTCCTCTTACTGCCCTGATTTGCATAGGTTCTGGAGTGAAAGTGGAAGGAGAGGCCTGGTCCAAATGGGGAGTAACAAGGACTGGTGCCTTGCGTTCCCCTTTTCTTTCGGACCTTCTAGCATCTATTTGCAAAACCAAATCTAGCAATTCACCAAAAGTGGTAGGAACCATCGGTACTGTAGCCAGAACGTCCTTTAGTTCTTCCGACAACCCTTTATAAAAAACGGCTGATTTTTTCTCTTCAGGCTAATCTGTCTCAGCTGCTAATTGGTTGAGCCTGGTAAGGTACGAAAACAAAGAAGACGTGCCTTGAAGCAGATTGAGGAACTCCAGGTCAGTAGCCTGAGATTTATAGCGGGTGTCAAAAACTCTGTTCATGGCAGTGATGAGTGCATCACAATCGTAAAGGACATAGCTATTGGACTCGAGTAATGGATTAGCCCAAGCTGCTGCTGTACCCCCAAGATGGGAAAGAACAAAGGCTGCCTTTGTAGTGGAATTAGGAAAAGCAGTGGGCCGACATAGAAAATGTAACTTACACTGGTTGATAAATGTCCGGTATTGTTTGGGTTCCCCGGAGAAACGTTCAGGGGGGGGCCATCGGGAACTGAGTAGCCATGAGCACCGGGTTTGCTGTAAAGCCAGAAGCAGAGGCCGTAGGAACACTCAAACCTGATGCAGTAGCTCCAGAAGTATCCACCCCCAGGGTTTGGGGAGTTGGAAAACTCCGTAAACTTTCGATCCTATGATGGATAGCATCATGTGCAGCTGTCATGTCAGACCGAAGTTCGGACACCAACCGAACCAAGGTGGCCAAAGGATCGACTTCTTCCATGGCTTCTGTCTTTGTTACTCACCGGTATGGGGAGTGCGTAAAAACAGACCGGTCCTTTTGTGCTGGGTATTTGCTTGAAGAGCTCGGGTTGGAGCCTCCACCCGAGCCTCCTCTCTGTGAGGGAAATGAACTCTTTAAACTGATATGAGCACCTGCTGAACTGTACCAGGCAAGGGGACCGATCAATCAAAAGAGCGGGGTGAACACACTGCCACGGACCCAGCTGTAAAGAACAGACAAGAGATGAATATTCTATCGGAATCAACCCTGGCTTTCCCCAAAACCATTACCCTTAATAGAGTTACCTGAGTGAGTTCCCCTTATGCCGTAAAAAAGGACCTGGAGCAACCTATAAAGCAGAAGAGACTTTAGGTACTAGCTAAATGTTAAAACTGCCCAATGATGGTAATCAAGGAATAATACTTTACCACAGGTGGAGGCGAGAATAGTGCAAAGAATCCCGGGAAACAACGAAAGTATAAAACAAAAAAAAGGAAGGTTAGTAGGGTAGCTATCCCCGGATGGAATGAGGCTCGCACTGGTTTCGGGATGGTGCACCACAGCAAAGCGTTCCAAAATGCACTTTAGGAATGAAAGCAATGTAATCCAAAAGATGGGGTAACAGTTTGATGAAAAAACAGGACTCAAAAATGAAGAATTGGCCTTAACAGTGTTATTCCCCAGGAGAAGGCACACACTCTGAGGAATGAGCTCAAGAGTCCGTGGACAAGTGAGAGATGGTATTCATACAGGAAGCAACTGTAGCAAAGTCATAAACCAGGAGTCCAGGAGCAGGCAAAAGGTCTGGCACACGAGCGGACAGCAAACAAAACCAAATCACAATCCAGGAGTCCAGGAGCAGGCAAAGGGTCTGGTACACAAGCGGACAGCAAACAAAACCAAGGCAGGATCAAGAGTTAGGAGTCCGTGTGCAGGCAAGGTCGGTACACGGGCAGACAGCAAACAATCCCAAGGCAGAATCAAGACTTAGGAGTCTGTGTTGCCAGGCAAGATTGGTACACGGAGTAAACGGGAGACTTCTGGAATTAAGGGAGAGAAAGTAGCACTTCAGAAAAATGCCGGCTGTAACTATACACAGAATCGGTGTTCTGAAAAACCGCCGTAAGTTAAGTAACAACAAGGAGGCGGAACATAATCTAAAATGAGTCTCCCGTATTAATGCCAGAAACTACACCCCATGTTAGGTTTTCTGGGAAATGTAGTTTATTGCAGCTATTCTTCATGGCAGCTGCCACCGTGAGAAGAAAGGTGCATGACAGCGCCGTAGCCCCTTATGAAGAGCAACCACTTTCTTGTTCCTCCTCCTTGCTTTACATAGAGCTCCCCAACTGTCCTTGTTAACGCGGGAGACCGGGGGGCATGAGGCAGGCACTGGGATGTGGGATGAGGCGAATGTCGGGGTGTAACAGGGGGATGCAATGGGCACTGGTCCGAAGTTGGTTTAGAGTGATAAGAGCAGTAATGGGCAGATGATCAGGAGAAGCATGAGGATAAAGATAGGGATAAGTAAGCAACATGCATCGTCTCCCTGGGTAGGAGCATGTAGCTGGATATTGAGTATGAGAATGAAATATGTTTGGAAGGCCATAGAACCAGGAGGAACTTAGACTGGCCTCCATTGCTCCTGTAGTTTAGAGCTGTATTTTAAGGCCAGCTTTAGTGCAACACCAACTAGAAAATGACCTACCAGGCTTCATAATGATTTGAAACCTGGGAGGAGGAGGCCACACTGCTGTCCCCTAGCTGGGCAAGAACATCAACAAGTAGGCAAAGGATGCCTGAGACTACTTTCAGACAGAAATTATAAGATTGTGAGAGAAACGGTCTTGGCATTTGTTACTCTTTGTATGGTACATTGATCAAATCCATCCACATTGTATTGTGTTATGTTAAACGACCAGGAAGGGCCAGGTCCCTATCTCAATGAGAACTGATAGAACCTTTGCTTTGGCCTTTTTTTTACTTTTCCAAGATACTTGTATGCTCATTTCCTGATCACATTTGAATCACTTTCATGCACATTTTGGGCCAACCCAAATAAAGATCTACTGGTAAACATATTCCAGGTCTGATTAATGTCAATCTCTGCATGCGTAATCACAAAAGCTATCAACAAAACTAGACTAAAGGTGAATATTCCACTGAGGGGTTCCAAGGCACATCTAATTTTCAACATGAGCTATGCTTGGGTCGTCTATGATGCTTTTCAGCAATCTATGACATTTTAGATTGTGATAAGTCTGACTCAGGTGGAGGACAAGGGGCTATGTCCAAATTTGAGTTTTATTAAAACTAAGAGAGGAAGTACTATTCATTCCCAAAGTCTAACGTGTATCTTGGCCCTATCTAAAAGAAAAGAATAAATGGTGCTCTTTGTTAAGTTATATGTATGGCATTTATATAACGCCAAAACCCTGGGGTATCCCAGCGTTTGTTACAATTAAAGGATTGGTTACATATATATCACAGTGTTTGTTACAGATATAGCATTGGTCACCCATATGGAACTAGTCGTCATTCGTACCTAATTCTTAAAAACCTAATTCTGCCCTTCGTCCCAAAGCCTAAACTAACCTAAGTTTTGACCCTACCACTAATTTTTTTTTTTTTTTTTTTTTTTTTTTTTTTTTTTTTTTATTATTTTGTTTTTAATTGTATCACAATTTTTACAAAAATATAGGAATGATAGTCTTCATATATCAAATGTCCGAATTCTTTTTAGAAGTGTCTTTGTTTAGTAGGCTTAGCCTTAAGGGAAATCCTCCTACTCGAGCGTCAAGGATTTAAGGAAGAGTGTTACTCCTATAACGCATCTAATGTTGTTCCCGTTCGTCAGGAGTATCCAGAGGTTTTCTTCGTCGAGGGTGAGGTAATTTTTCAATGGGACTGCAAGGTATCTATCTCTTTTCGTTTTGAGCCCAGTACATTCCATTAGCAGATGTTTTGTGCTTTCGATGGCATTTATCGATTGGCAGAAGCGGCAGGAACTTGATGGTACTTGCTTGCGTAGTGCCAAAATTTCGTTGGTTTTTATTTGGTTCAGCTTAAATCTTAGGAACAGACGACTTAAGTTCTTATCTGGAAACCTCAGTAGATAGCCCCGCATGTCGTTTAGCTTCATTGGAGCAGTTGGTAATTTTGCTGTGGTGGAATACGACCAGGCCATTTCTTGGGTATGGATCCAATCTGCTTCTAAAAGTTTTTGCGACACTCGATTTGGATTGTGTATGAGTGTTTCAACAGAAAGATCCAGTTCTTCCAACATTTTCCGGTTGGATTGCTCCCAGCTTACAAGCGCCCGATTGTTTCCCTCGTTAAGTTCTTTCCGTATGAGGTCCAATACTTTGACTTCTGGATTGTTTATTACCTTGCGGTATAACATCAAGGTGGCTCTCAGTCTTATTGCCAACAGTGAGGAAATGCATAGCTCTCGTCTTATTAGTGCGATTGGAGTGGATTGGGCTAAACCGAGGACCTTTCGCCAGAAAAAAGCTTCCAGTTTCTCCCAGATGGTGTTCGGAGCTAGCAGCATTGCGTCCATCCCATAAACTAGGGTAGGAACAACCTTGGCTTTGTAAAATCTCACGATGGGTACAATCGAAAAACGGCCGTGTTTCTTGTCCACGGCCTTAGCTTGGGCTGTGAGATTTTTTAACTTTGTCCAGAGTGTTTCAAGCGCGGGTTTTTCCTCTTTATCGTTACTGATTACAATCCCAAGGTATTTAAAGGCTTCCACTCTTTCCAGCTTCCTTCCATCACAATGCCAAGTAAACTTAGAGTTCCACTTTGAGGGTCTCCCCAGGGTAAGCACTTTGGTCTTTGCGGTGTTAAGGCATAAGTTGTTTTTCGACATATATGCTACCATGTTGTCCAGTTGTCGTTGAAGACCTATAGGGGTTAAATCCATCAGGATGATATCATCCGCGTACAGTAGACGGTCTATCTTCTCCCCTCCCATTGTCGGGGGAAAGTGTCTGATCGTAAGAGTGGAATCTTCATAATCGGCGATGTAAGAGTTGTACAGCGATGGAGCCAAAGGGCAACCCTGCTTGACTCCACGTGCTGTTACAATTTCTTCCGAGAGTCGGCCGTCTGCACTTAGACGAACTCGGATTGATGTTTCTTGATGTAAAGCCTTGATTGGATTTAAAATTGACTCCGGACAGCCTTTAGATTCCAGTTTCGCCCATAAGCGTTCCCTATCTACCTGGTCAAACGCTTGTACCAGATCGATGAAAACGATATAGATTGGGTTGCCACTTTGAAGAGCCTTTCCCTTTAGCACACTCATGAGTAGGATGTTTGTTGAAGTTCCAGAGTTTCTGATAAAACCGTTCTGGAATGGGTCCATTGCTTTTGACGAACGCGTCCATTCTTGGAACGCGTCTAGGGCCAAGGACGCAAAAACTTTCCCCATTACGTCCAAGAGGGCGATGGGCCTGTATTGGTTCGGATCGTCTGTCGCACCTCTCTTGTAGATGGGCACAATATTGGCTTTTCGCCATGTTGGTGGTATTGCTCTTTTACTGTTACAGTTGGAGAAGAGTTCGCTCATGATGTTGGCCCAGCATTCAGGATTTTTTTTTAATTCCATGTTGCTGATCCCGTCAGGTCCTGGAGCCCTCGAGTTATTTAGTTTTTTTAATTTGTCTAGGATAGACTCTTTATCGTCAGGGATAGACCATGGGCTTGTCTTTTTGTGGCGGTCGCTCGTCGGAGTTTCAGTTACGTTCACTTCACTAGTGGGAGCAAATAATTTTGAAAAATGATCGATCCAGCGTGCCTCGCCCACGTTGTTCTGGATGCTCTCGTTGGTATTCTTTTGTGTTCCTTTGATCAAGTTCCAGAACTCTTTAGGCTTCTTGCCACAGATGGTTGACAGCATTTGCTGAGAATCGTTCAGGTATAGCTGGTAGCGATGGTTGTGAAGCCAGCTTCTGTAGTGCCGGGCCGATTTTAGCCACTTTTCGTTGTTCTCTGAGGATGGAGTTCTTTGTGCTAATCTTTTGAGTCTTCTAAGTTCCTTCCTTTTCATTACCAGATCTTTGTTGTAAGCATGGGGATAAGATTGGTCTTTCTTCTCCACCGATGCTTTAGCTGGTTCCATTAGAAATCTGGTTAGCAGGGGTGTGTAGTCAAGGTCCAACTCTTTTCTTTTAGACACTGTTGATC
Organism: Ambystoma mexicanum; assembly: GCF_040938575.1. Lineage (NCBI taxonomy): Eukaryota > Metazoa > Chordata > Amphibia > Caudata > Ambystomatidae > Ambystoma > Ambystoma mexicanum. The sequence continues at coordinate 1,014,042,364 of NC_090928.1, forward strand.
CTGTAATTTGAGAGCCAGCGAATTGGGCTTCCAGTTCCCGTATGCCCTTTGCAGATATTTTGACTCGCTTACCTTTTTCTGTTATCTCCAGTGGCAGATTGTTCAGAATCGTTTGGGATTTGGTGGCCCAAACTTCTATCACCAAGAGATTGTGGTCACTGAAAGTTGTTGGCCTGATTGTAAAGGAGCAAATCTCTGGCAAGATGTCTCTCGAGACGAAAATATGGTCTATTGTTCCTTTTTGATCGTCTCGTTGCCATGAAGGAATTGCCAGATTTGCTTTGTTTCGCTGCCAGTGAAGATTGTGCATGTCTCGTTCGGCCATGGTCTTGTCCAGAAAAATACCTCTCTCCCGCACGGGAGACTTTAGGTTTAGCGATGTAGAGCGGTTGCCAATTCCTTCACATATGGCATTGAAATCCCCGCCTATAATGGTACTGTGATCATCCCATATCTTCTGTGCTTCCTCAAAAGCGTTTTGAAGTTCGTTGAGGAGGTCTTCGTTGGTTGTTACCTGAGGGTTCCAATAAACGTTGACCAAAAGAATCGAGCTTTCCTTTTGATTCAGTGTGACGGATTTTCTTGTAAGAAGCACGGCTTGCATCCAATAAGGAGTTTGTAGTGTTTTGAAAATTTCCAGGCCTGATCCTGCTCTAATGGCGATAATGAGGCCAGCTGATGGTCTTCCCGATTCACCTTTTCTAGCACACGTGAAAACTGTGTCGTAACCATCTAGTTGGGGTTTAGTGGTTAGCCAAGTCTCCTGGAGGCAAAGTGCATCGAAAATTCCCAGATTAACATCGGTTTCTCTTGTTAAGTGTGCAAAACCTCTCGTGTTCCAACTGCCAAATCTTAATGGATGTGGCGATGGAAATTGTGTTTTTCGTTCTTTTGGCTTTCCCAAGCACATATGGGTCTTCATTCCTCTCGATCGTTGCTAGTAATTTTTGTGGTTTGATGCTTCGGTTCTGTGCCATGTCCAAGATTCCACTTCGTTTGAACTTAGTCTGTCATCGTTGTTGGGAGACCAGTTATTACAGTTGGAATGTTGGGGTCGTTTGATTCGTAGAGTGTTTTGCTCCCGGTGCGTGTCTTTTTGAGGAGTTATCTCAGATCTTTTTCTCTCTTTCTGGTTATCCGCTCCGTTTCTTAAATTCAGTGGACTTCGGTTCGTTCGGCCAGGTTGTGCATGAGGCATTTTGCTGATGTATCTAGTGCTCTTTTGCAGGGTGGCCTCTGTGTTTCTCTTGACTCTTTCGGTTCGCGTAGATAGGTCCTTTTTTATGTTAGCCTGTTTCGGATCCGTTACTTCAAATCCCATGGAAAGTAGGTTTTCGGATTCTCTCAGTATGTATCGTTTAGTATTTTCCGAGTAGAGATGTATATAAGAATAGTCAGTTCTCCCGATGGTGCTTGGTTCTACTATCCACAGGTCTTTATTTCCAATCTTCTTCAAACTTGTAATTCGAGTCAGAATTTTTAGAATATTTGATCTGTTCATAGTTATATCCTCTTGCTTTGAGTTGATATTTTTCAGTCTTAACATATGGGCGGTTAGGATTTGCTTTGCTGCTTTTTTCCGTTCTTGGTCTTGTTCTAATGTGCTTTCTCCTTTTTTTTTCTGGTTCACCTCAGTGATATATTGGAGGTAAGAATCTGAGGTCTTTTTTTTTTTGTTTTCAAGGCTAGAGTTACGAGCCTTTTTCCGCTCTCCTGGGTCCACCTGTCCTCGAGTGTGAGCTGGAATAGACCGGGTTTTATTTTCCTTCCATATGTTTGTGTCGTGTCTGCGTCTCTCGATTGATCTTTGTTCTTTCTGGATGCTAGGCCTTGAGCTCCGGGTGGATATATAGTCTACTTTTTGCGGTCTATGAGTTTTCACTGATGCTTCTATTGGAGAATCAGGAATTTCGTACATAAAGACCTTGTGCGGCGGTTCGTTTTTGGGAGAGTCCATGATCGCTCTGTGGATTTTTCTCTTTGACGATTTTGTTGGATGAATTTCGGATCCTGTCTCATCCCCAATAGCAATACTCCCGTCTAATTGCTCCAGAACCATGAGGACTGGTTCTTTTTCCTTTGCACGGTTGGGTCGCTTTTCACTCTCCTCAGTACTTCGAGTAACTGTTTTCTTCACTGCTCTCTTTGCAAGACCATTTTTCCTAACGTCAACCTTTGACTGCTTCGGAGGTATTTGAGAGACCAAAGAAGTGGTTGATCTGTTCACATCCTTCTTCGAAGTTTGGTTGACAATTGATTTTTGTTGCGAGAATATTCCAAATGTAAAGTTCTTTGGCTTTACAGTGGTGTTTTTACTGGGGTTCCCCAATTTTCCCCCGGTCTTGATGTAGGAAAAGGGATTAGCTGTTTCTTGATTTGCCCCCGACGTGCCTGCTTCGTTTTCCGTCACCATATAGTTCTCTCCTTCGTCCAGGATAGCAATAATATCGTCCAGTGGCTCTTCGCCTTGTTCGATGTTGGAGATGTAGGTGGTTCTGTCATCGTGGGCCAGTGGCTCAACCGTTTCGTCCTGTCTGATAGCGAGGGCTATCTGATCCGTAATGGGATTTTGTGATTGTTTGTTCTCTGGCTCCTCAGCTGGAGGATGGAATCCATAGGCAATAGCGCAGCTGCAAGATGGAGCCTGTCCTTTTTTTTGCGTGATTTTTTCCATTTCAGGGTTTTGGGTCCCCATTATGTAACCTTCCAAATATTGCAATTTAGATTGCATTGCTGAGAGCATATACATCTGGTCCCGAAGCGTGTCGTTAATAGTCTCGTACATCTTTGTGAATGGTGCCATTGCTATCGTCACTGACGACATTAATGTTGATTGGTCCCTATTTTGCTGCACGAGATTTAGTGAAGGAGACCGTTGAGTTTCCTCAAAATACCGCGTCACAGATCGTGCTCGATGCAGTAGGTTTGTTTTTTCCCTGTTGATCTCATGTTCCTTTGGGGAAACAATTAGGCCTTGTTCGGCTGGAAGCAACACTGCTCCGACGTCTATCACTAGCTTCTCGTCGGCTTGTGGACTCTTGTTGTTAACACTTTTCGTATCCATATCTCGTGGTTCTTTGGTAGAGCTACCTTCTATGATTGTAGTTTCATGTAGGTATGTATTCGGCTCTAGGGTCAAGATCTCTTCTTCAGTTCTCTCCTTTTCTGTCCTTAGTTCAGCCTCCGGTAGAGCTTGGGAACGTATTTCAGTGGTCTTTCCCATTGACTCACCAAAGTCAAACCTCTTCTTATGATTGTTAGAATAATGCCATCTTAGGGGGGTAGAGGACCCTCCTTGTGCTTTATCTGATAAACTGGTCATTAAGTCTGGACTCGCAGTGGTCTCTGTTATAAGGCACTCAGATCTTAATATATTTGTTTCTGCTTCGCCTAGACTCTCAAGAATTTCATTGTCGGACAACTCGTGACCTTGATTTAGATTTGCCTCCAATTTCAATCTAAAAAAGTCATTCATGGCTGCCACTATGCCGCCTTTAATGGGACCGGTTTTTGGCCCTAGTTTCTTTTTTGATGGAGCTTTCGGTCTTGGGGCCATTCTACTTCTCGCTTTGTTGTGATTATAGCGGTGCGGTTTGCAGATCGTCGTTAAGGATGAAATGTCCAGCCTCTCGTTGTCCGTTCCCGTTTTTTCTTGTTTCTTTTTCGATTGAGTTTTCATTTGAAAGTATGCGACGGTCGGTTTTACCAGGGTCTTAGTTGCAGTGCCCGGTTCCACAGCGGTTTCGATATCCTCAGTAGTTCCATCCTCTGAGTGATCAAAAACCGCCGGATTTCGATGGGCAATTTTGCAATTGTGTGCTTCTCCAGATTTATCATTAGCCCCGGATGTCATCAGCCAGGGTTCCTTTGCCTGGCGCTGTTGATTATCTAGTGCTGATGCAGTATGAATTTGCGCAGCACATAGGATTCTCGTTGCAGGCTCCGACAGCTTGGGCGTGGCGTCTTGGTCACTGTCCTTGATAGTTAGATGTTTTGAAGACTCGTCGTCGGTGGTCGCTATCGTCCTTGGGCGTTGTCCCGCAAGTGCCTCAGGTTGGTCTTTTTCTCTCTTGGGGCTGTTGCGATTCGTTTCAGCGGTAGGCAATGGCTCACAAGCTGTGCGATTTCTGGTAATCTGGTTCACCTCCCCCTCTTGGCACACACGTTCATCTCCGGGGGGCAGCATCGGCGGTACGATAGTTCTTCCCCGCTGAGTCTCTGCTAGCGAGTTGTCTCTCAAGTCCATCAAGAACGAAGGCCTGCCTTGGTCCGTTTCCAGTATGCGGCAGGACACTTCGTTGCAGGAAGTGTCCAGCAGGAGTCTCGCGGTCTTGAGTTTGGGTGTCTCAGAAGGCTCTGCTTGACCAGACGAGATAGTGCGCTTCGGCACCCGCTTGAGAGCAATGCTCTTCTCTCCACGCTTCCGAAGGGGTCCTCTTCCCGGACCAGACTCCTTCAAAGGCCTGAGTACCCGTTGATTTGTTACAGTCTCCGCCTCCAAAGTCGAACAGGTAAGGAGAGGGAAAGGCGGGGAAGGGGTAAGGGAAGTAGGTAGGATAACGGGAAGACGGGTTTCATGGAGGGGTGACTTTTCCGGCATGAGAGGCGGAGAAATCGGACGAGCAGCTGGAAGAACTGAGAAATCAGCGGGATCCACCGCTCCCCACATGTGATGGGTAAGGGGTGCCGTACCTGGTTGGGGTATCTCCGCCCTTGTAGTTAACTGTTCGTTCACACGGTGCATCACAGCAGTAGTCCTCACAGGCTCATCTGTACACGGGTATATATCCATGTCGGTGGCTTGTCCCTTAGTCCTCGCTCAAACCGCGGTCTGCCGCTGTCTGCAACCTCACTCTGCTGCTCACTCCGCGGCCGCTCCGCGGGTGGGAGGCCTTTTTGTAGATGGGTACGCTGGGAAAAAAAAGTGGAGAAACAGCAGAAAGACTCCGGTCTGCCGCTGTCTGCAACCTCACTCTGCTGCTCACTCCGCGGCCGCTCCGCGGGTGGGAGGCCTTTTTGTAGATGGGTACGCTGGGAAAAAAAAGTGGAGAAACAGCAGAAAGACTCCGGTCTGCCGCTGTCTGCAACCTCACTCTGCTGCTCACTCCGCGGCCGCTCCGCGGGTGGGAGGCCTTTTTGTAGATGGGTACGCTGGGAAAAAAAAGTGGAGAAACAGCAGAAAGACTCCGGTCTGCCGCTGTCTGCAACCTCACTCTGCTGCTCACTCCGCGGCCGCTCCGCGGGTGGGAGGCCTTTTTGTAGATGGGTACGCTGGGAAAAAAAAGTGGAGAAACAGCAGAAAGACTCCGGTCTGCCGCTGTCTGCAACCTCACTCTGCTGCTCACTCCGCGGCCGCTCCGCGGGTGGGAGGCCTTTTTGTAGATGGGTACGCTGGGAAAAAAAAGTGGAGAAACAGCAGAAAGACTCCGGTCTGCCGCTGTCTGCAACCTCACTCTGCTGCTCACTCCGCGGCCGCTCCGCGGGTGGGAGGCCTTTTTGTAGATGGGTACGCTGGGAAAAAAAAGTGGAGAAACAGCAGAAAGACTCCGGTCTGCCGCTGTCTGCAACCTCACTCTGCTGCTCACTCCGCGGCCGCTCCGCGGGTGGGAGGCCTTTTTGTAGATGGGTACGCTGGGAAAAAAAAGTGGAGAAACAGCAGAAAGACTCCGGTCTGCCGCTGTCTGCAACCTCACTCTGCTGCTCACTCCGCTAATAATAATGGATTAACATTAGTTCAACCAGAACAGGTCTGAATAGGGGTTTCCACTTCAACATATGAAATGGTGGCTGGCTTCTGACCCCCACCCAATTATCTCTGTGGATTTATCCAGGCCCCTGGCCTGATTGTACAAATCAGAATTCAAATCGAAATGTCTCATTTTTCTTCTGTGTCTTCTGGGATAACAGTCTTTGATTCATGCAATCGAGCCATGATCACTCAGCCTTGGAGTACTGTTGCTATCACGCCCACTTGTAGTTTTGTATCTCTCATTACACCCTGGAGTATAGTTTCTCTCTAGCAGCCTCAGGGTTATATAACTCCCTCCTGACCTTGGGGTATTTCTTATCTCACCAAGTCTTGGGATTTGTTTCTTCTACCCCCTTCTTGAAGTCTGGACACTCCCACACCACCATGAGGTATTGAATCTCTTACCCCGTCTTAAGGTTGTTTGACTTTCACCCCATCAGGGAATCTGTGGTATGCCAACTTGCCCTGGATCTTTTCACCTGACCTTGGGTTTGTTTATCTCTCTTCCGTGCCTGAGGTTTTTTGATTCCTTGTGGTCATTTGGCTTTTATCCCATCAAATAATCTCTGTTCTGCCACCCTGCCCTGGGTTTATGAACTTTCACCCAATTTTGGGGTCTGTTCAGGACTCTTCACCTTTCTTCCTGATCTAGGGAACAACCGCATATCTTGTCTGTTGTGGCAGTGACCCTCAGAGAAATCGGTAGCCTCAGCTGTCGAGGATTCGTGGTTCGTCTCTTTTCTTGGTTCCCAGTGTCTGTTCATCACTTTGGCTTTTTTGTCAGACTGATGCTCGTTGGTTCATCAGTGCCATGGACTGCAGGCACCAGTCAACCACTTCTGGTGTGGCCGGTTCTTCTCTGCTCATTTGGTTGAGCTTGGCTGGCTCGAAACTGGTTTGGAGAGAGCAACATTCTACAGGCTGTTTGGCTCCTCCTCACAAGAGGCCTTATGTGTCTGTCTGCTTCCATCTATGCCTCCGAGGAGGATGTCTCCTATTGCAATGTTATCTGTGGGATTTCCTCTTTCAATTCTTTCTCTCTAGTTCTCGTTCATATGGCATCTTTATGTTTCAAGTTGGAATGAGATTGGATGATGCATTGATTCGGTGGTTCCCGTAATTAGGGTCTTAGTCAGAAACAACACCATTCATTTTTAAAGGGTCATACATGCAGTTATACTGGTCCCCCCATATCCAAAAACACACGTGGGACTGTTCACATGAAGAAGAATCAATACAATCTGTTTCTGTGTATTTCTTTTCCACCAAAGGGGAGTCACCCCCCATTGGGGTCCTGCTTGCCTTGTCTTGATTAAATAATAAGCTAGAAATATGACCTTCTTCACAGAGAAACTAGAAAACACTTTATCAATGGAAGCCCAACAGGGTGTAGATATTGAATACCATGGAGACAGTTGCCCAAGCACATGGGAGAACATGTGGAATATTAATTTACGTATTCATGTGTTAAAAAAACACATTCCAAAATATGCAGAGTAACGTGCAGAAAAACTCAGAAAGCAGAGGAGAGATTCTGACACACAGGAATATGGCCATCTCAATATACTACTGCAGAGTTCAAGAACTTTCAGGCAGTCCAGTCCATGGCAGTCCTTGCAGACGAGCCACAGTGCATGGCTCACCCTCATTTAAGACTGCTCTTATTTAACCCTGATTTCGGCCTACAGAACCTAATTACTTGTAGACATTGAGGGATAAAGTGATGAGTACAAGAGTATGTACTCTCCTGTACCTTGTAGTTCATTTCAACACAGCAGCAATAACATTGAAAATCAGCTGCCATGGACAGCCTCAAAGTCTGACCACCCTTAAGTCACAGATATATTCATATCATACTTAAGGCTGTTGGGAGAGCAGCACCTCTGCTTTCCCTTGGGAAAGATTTCCTTGAGTGAACCCCAAACCTGGTAAAATAAGACCTTTCCTCTGTGATCAATGCCAAGAAGCCATGGACATGGTGTGAAAATTGTGTAAATACAGTTGACATAGCATAACACAAAAAAATAATGCATTTAAAAACGGCATGCTTTGCTGTGTAGTCAATTGTATAAAGAAACAAACAGCTGGGGGCAGTATACATCAACAGCATATGCTTTCATTGTGGTGCATTTTGAAATTACACACGCCACCACACAGAGCTGTGCAGTATCACCCCTATTATACACACAGCTTGTGTAATGTATTCTCCCCTGCGTGTTTTGTCTACTACACACACACTCACAATGAGCAGTTCAATAATGTGCAATTTAATTGCTTCCTCCTGTCATACTCCGTACAGTGCTAAGTGGGTTACCTGCTTTAGTTCATGATCCCTTATCTGCTATTCTCTATATATGTGTCCCCAAGCAATCACTTGTTCACAGCGTCAACTGGTGTGCTTTACAGTATAAGCCACAACTGGGCTCCTGCTGCAACAGTCTGGATCGTGGGTCTGGAACAATGCACATCTTAAACGATTCATTGCTTCAAGGGTCTGCTCAAGGACATCTAATGGCCATCACAAACCTATCACAGTTACATGGTGTCTTAATTGAGTGCAAACACCTGGCTAACAAAACAACAATCAACCACTGCCTCATTATTGTCACCAGAGTTGCCTCACCAACAGTTCTCACCTCATACACCTCCCACAAGAGTCCTAACATTCATTAAAAAACAATCAGTTCCCCCTGTTGCCACTTTCTAATCTCCCTTCCCATTATCCTGTTTATATCCACTGATGTAGACTTGGTGTGGATACACAAGGCAGAGGCACAATACAATTTCCAGACAATCTTATTGTATTTTAATGAGCCTATGAAAAGGGATCAGAGCCAACAGACAAACATTATTATTACCCAGTTGTATTGAACTGAGAAACATACATGTTGCCACACAAATAAGCATGTGGATTCCAACAGTAAATCATTTTCATGATGCTGCACCCAAAATATGTGCCAGCATTGCACTGTAAATCACTTTCTTTTTTTTTTTTTATTGTTGCATGAATAGTTTACATAAAACCTTATACAACATAAAATACATTCCAAACAAATAGAAAAATACATTTCATTTTATGAACAGAATTTTTTTTAACACATTTATCAACTTTTAAAATCGTTCCCAGACATAAAATCAAATTCCATATGTATTATATACAGATTACATTTCATATACCGTATATCATTTCATATACCATAGGATCAATCTAGTCTCTACTCATTGAATTCCTTATTTTTAGATTCCAGTTCCTCCTGAATATTAAGTAGGAGTGAATTCAATGCGAGGATTAGGGAGATATTTGCACCCCACATGCAGCGACTCCAGAACAGATTCTTCGACATTTCCCAATCCCCCTCAAATCTATCTGTAAAGTAGAGAGATCTTTTATTCCCAAAATGGGTGCATGTCAGGAGAAGGTGCCTAAGTGTTTCTGTCATGTCAGTCGCTCCACAAAATCGACATGCGAGATTTTTAGAATTATCCTTCGATCCTTTTTCTATATGGTTCCAATGGTAAATTCTTTCTAGAGTGGGCATCTGATTTAGTCTGAAACGCATAAATGTAGTTCTCGCCTTCTGGCAAGGAAATCTTTGAATATATAGAGGAATCGATTCCCTTGCATGCAAAAATTTAGCATACTCCTTGTAGGTAACATGGGACTCAATATCATTTACTGTGTCTACCCAGTCTGACCTAAATAAAGATTTTTTGACTAGTCCCGGTCGTTGAATCAGATCGTCTAAACAAAGTCCCAGCGATTCCAACAAAAAGAACATTCTATCGCTAAAACTCTTAATAGATAGTACCGTCCCCGTTTTGACTACCTTATTCAACAACTCATATAAAGTGTTTATCGGAGGATCATATATTTTTCTAAAAGAGGAGAGTTGCCTCCACAAGTATCTGGCTTTAAGTGATATGAGACATAACTCGTGCCGAATAATGGAATTGGGGATTGCCCTAGAAAGGCCCATTGCTTCCTTCCACAGTTTCCCCTGGATCACATTAAGGTATGAACTCAAGTCTTTTGTACAAATGTCCAAACCGTACAAAAGAACCGGTTCACATTTCGCAAAGGTAGAATCGTCTAATAGGTAGAAGCGAAAATTTACAGACCTTTCCCCTCAGAAACTTCATCTGATTCTTTAGTTTAGCTGTTTTATCCCCAAGATTCAGTTTCCACATCTTTAAGCTAGATTGGTTGGAAAAATTATAACCTAGATAGGTTATGGCCTGAACCTGTTCCACCGAGTTATCTCCCATCTTCCAGATACAAGGTTTGGCAACTCTTTTCCTAGAAATTACAATCGTTTGGGATTTTCGAAGCGTTGGGGGAGAGATTATTCGCCAGTGCATATTGGTAAAAAATATCCATCCTTCTGCGAAGGCCTCTCGGGGTACGATCAAAGAGGATAAAGTCATCTGCGAAGGCCATCCACTCGATAGCCAAGCTACCCAACCTGACCGGAGCAATGGAAGGGCCCTGCCACATGTCCTCCACATCGCTAACGTACAGGTTAAAGAGCGTGGGTGCAAGGGAGCAGCCCTGCTTGACCCCAACCTCAGTATCAACTGCCTCGGATAGGGAACCTTCTTGTGATAAGCGTACCCTAACGGTGGTATTCCTATGTAAAAGAGCCAAGATTTGGACAATCTTGCGTGGAACATTCATAGCTAACATTTTTTTCCACAATCTTGCTCTAATAACCCCATCAAAGGCATTAGAGAGGTCCAGGGAAGCCATGTATACATCTCCCATTTTAGTTTGGTGAACTGTATCTCTTAGATGAGCCAAAATCATCCCATTTAGGTCGGTTCCCAAGCCCTCTCTGAAACCAACCTGGAATTTACTATAGCAGGCCTTCCCTCTAATAACCTTATTAAGGTCCCTCAAAAGCAAAATGCCAAAGACTTTGCTCGCTGCATCTAACAGTGCTATAGGCCTGTAGTTCTGTGGATTTAGGACGTCCCCTTTTTTGTAGATAGGAATTATAATGCTCTGCGACCAGGTTTTAGGGATGGAATGATATTTAAATACATCATCAAATATGGGTTTGAGTAACTTAGCCCACATTTCCGGGGCCGCCTTTATAACAAAGGGGGGAATACCATCGGGGCCCGGTGCTCTAGAAGGTTTGAGCTTATTGATGGCCCATTTGATATCCTCTATATCCCACAAACACTCACTTACAACCGGAGGGCCCAAGTTCACATCCTGTTCCCTAGAGAGATTAGCGGGTAGAGCGAACTTTGCTTTATAAAAGAGAGTCCACACATCCGCTTGAATGGGGCAGTCTAATTTATCTTTAGCAGGCGTGAGTATGGAGTTGATGGTAGACCAAAATTTAACCTCTCTGCCCTTGCATAGATTATACATCATCAGTTGATGTGTTTCGTGATAGTGATCCATTCTAAGAGACTTGATAAAGTTTTTGTAGTTCTGAATTATTTTTTTCTTTTTCAGCCTAAATTCCGCGAAAGGAATAGACGCTTTTTTCAAGACTTTAATTTCCCTATATTTAGTATGCTTGGCTTTTTGAATTCTGGGATCAGCCGCCCGCACCCTCGGTGTCGGCACCCCCAGATCTCTGGCCCTACTAATTTTATAAACACATGACAAAATAATATTATAGTAGGAACCTCCCAACTCAATGTCATCCCCCCTGATACTTTGAAGCTGCACCTGTGACAAATTTTCCAACACCAAGGTATTAAATTTCTTAATTATTTTCTTATTCCAAGTAACCCTTCTCCCATTGTTTCCCACCTCTAAACCCTGCAACATGGGATTGATAAAAATACCCTTGTCGGGGATGAAGAGAGAAAAACATAAGGGAACGTGATCACTGAACTCGACCTCCATATGTGACAGTTTTCCACAAGCTTGCTTCCAGCCATTAGATACATAGAAGAAATCAATTCTAGAGCTCTTACTTCCTCTTTTCCAAGTATGTTTAGGAAGATTCCAATGTAAGGCATGGTCTAAAAGACCCAAATCCCAGTTATCTAAATAATTATCCCACCTTATACCTCTTTTTGTAGTCGTACTAAGAAGTGTAGGTAATACCCCTCTTTCATTGAGCACCGAACCATCGGTACAAGCTGAGTTAAAATCCCCTCCCAAAATAATGCGATTTCCAAACCCTTTCTCGAACCAATTTCCCAAGATTATATCTAGAGAGTCCTCCACTTCCTCAATGTCTACTTTTAGCGGATTCCAATAGAGGTTCAAAAGGAGTATCGGCTCTAAATTATTCTCCCTAGATAGCATAATAGCCAGAAGCCAGTTTCTCCTAAATATCACCTCACCTACGAACCCCAAGTTACGATCGATGGCAATAATCAGGCCTCCGCTGGGTCTGCCCAGCTGACCCCTAGTAGCTACTGAAGAAAAAGTGTAGAAACCTTCTATGTGCATATCTGAAAGCATCATAGTTTCCTGTAAGAAATAGATACGGGGGCGTACATAATTTTCCCTTTTATTCAGAAACGTGTTGAGATTGATTCCCCCACAAGAATTCCAAGAGATCACCTCAATCTCTATATAGTTAGGAACACCTCTTGTCTTGTCTAAATGTTTCCAAGGTTTTGAGTGCCGGTTGTAGCCATGACCAATCCTGATTATTATTCAGGAGGCTTGAAATCAGTGCCAACCCTGGGCCCAAATTTTCTAATTTATTATTATCAAGTTGAATAATTTGTTTGATTTGACTGTTATTCGGTTCCTGATATTCAAGAAAATTATTGGCCTCTTTCTTATCTGCTAATGAGAGTAGATCATAGCCCAAAGAATTAAGGTTTTTTTCTTGGGCACGCACCATATCTGCTACCATTTCCGAATGAAAGCAACTTACCATTCTGTGGTTGTTGCAGTTAGGAAGAGATATGGCATCTATATCATCTGTTGTTATAGCTCATAGCACAGGGATCTTTTTAAACAGATTTAAAAGATGAGCTCTGTTCAAGTTAACCTGTGAGTCTGTTATATTATTGTTAATCCAACCCACTATTTTCCCTGTACAGAGCTTAATAGGGGCCTGAATCACAGTAGATTGCTTCTTTGTATGATCTACTCCAGAAGGGCTCATAGCATCACCTTCCGGATCTTGTATTTTTGGGGGTTGTATATTTTGGGGGTTTCTTTCCATAATATTAGTGGTAGAACCACTATCCCTCCCACACGATTCGGTCAACCCCTTAACGGGATGGGTAGTATTACTTATAGCTGGCAGAGTTTCTTGGGAAACAGTGGGGAATTTGACTTGTTGTGTGCCTACAGATGTTCTGCCGTGTTTCGTGCTAATTATTGTGCCAAAAGCTGTCATCTTTGTTTGTTTGGTTTGAATAAGCTCAAATCCACTTTTCAGCAAGTTATTCTTTTCCTTATTAGCATCTATAATAGTTTCCCCACAAGCCACCGGGCCTTTATTATTCTCGCCCTGAACTGGATTCTCTTCCTTATGGGCATTCTTGGGACCCCCCCTAACTTCCGTCTCTTCCTGAAGCGCAATGTTTCTAATTCCTTTAAGGTTGGCATTTCTACCTTTAATTTTTGTATTGGGCATGTTTTAGCTTTTTTTAAGTGTCCTCCCCTGCTTTTTAGATTTATTACGCTTACCCACTGGGGATTGGGGCACCTCATTTATATTATAGTCGGAAATATTCACAGGCACTCTTCCATCATTGTTACTCTTTGCCTCCAATTCCAGCTCTTGATTTGATGATTTTTTCTCTCTATGTTTGGTCTTATTGTGGGGGGAGTGACAAACTTTTGGACTGGAAAGGCGCTGGTTGGGTTTGATAGTCCAGTGTTTGTTTGTAGGTAGTTTGCACAAGAAAATAGATGGTCCAGGTTGTTGGTGTGTTAAACATGAGATTTATAGGTTTATTCCTTGTTATAATCAGCACCAATGAAAGACATCATTGGATGTAAATGTAATATTCATAACATGATGAAATGTTACACAGCCGACGCGCGTTTCAACCTAAGTCTTTTTCAAGGCTGTGTTTTTGGTGAGGTGGTGATACGGTATACCCAGTGTAGTGACATTCCAAGCCAATTAGTATTAAGGATATTTCATTCACATCCATTATGCATACATAATTTAGGCAGTATCATGAAACATAGACAAGCCAATTGTGATTAGGGCAAAACAGTACAGTGTGACACCCAGGAGAGGTGATTTACCATGTTGAGTGATTGCAGGTGATAGTGACAGTAAAAAATATAGTTAGTCGGACAGGGCAAATTCACAGTTTTTAGAAAATCAAGTGCAAATTCACAGTTTTAGTTTAGCAGAACGAAGAGAGACCAGTGTACCCAGGGAGAAAAGAACACAGCAGAGGATAATAGGTTAGGTTTGGGTAAGTAAGGAGCTGGGTAGAATTCCCACATAGTTTCATAGAATTGGAAGAGTTAGAATCTTACCCAATTGGGTTTGGTGGTTGAGTTTTCAGGTGGAATGGGCTGGTCCTCCCAAGTGTGGGTGCCAGAGGGCTGAATAGCCGTACTGAAAAGGAAAAATAGTTGGAGTAAGTGATAGTCACCTGGAGTTTTAGAAAAGTGGGCATTGCTGTAGTAGTAGCGTGTTGTCCGAGCATGGTGGTATTGGGATGAAAAGGCCTGTTGTGTGTTGGAGGGTTGCCAAGTCTGATAATGTGATTAGGCTTTTAATTGTTTGCGAGTGCGCGGTTAATAAGGAGGGAGCTTTAGTTACAGAAATATTTATCGTATTATGTGCACAGTATGTTGGTAAAACGTGCTTATTATAAGGCGCATTAAGTAAGGGGTCTAAGTGATTCTAGGGCTGTGAGCGACTCCTCAATGTTGGTGTCAGCCTACATAATATAAGTATTCGGATTAATGCTGCAGTCAATCAGCAATTGGTGAGCAGTACTGAATATACAGTGAGGGCTAGTGTTTGGACAGACGACAAAAATAAAGGGAGATTGGCCCCGGAGGCGTCCAAAGTGGCGCAGTGATTGTCACTAATAAAATTGGTTGGCTTAACGTTGCAGCCTGGCAGCAGCCTTTGGACAATGATGCATGTGCAATGGGGGCTCACAGTTTAACAAATTGGTGAAAATAAGGTGAAATGGTCCCGGAAGCGTCCATAGTGGCGCGGCGATTGTCCCGTGTTAGCGCTTACCTTGGCCGGGTGCGGCAATGCTGTTGTGTGGAGTCGTGGATCGGCTATCATGGTGTAGCACTTCTTCCTGTAGTTTATGGGAACAGCGCTGTGGTTGGTGCCAAAAACAAGCGATCTGATTCGCTTGTTGCAAGGCGCCCACGGATTGGCTCTTGGGCTTGTTGGTGTCATGAGGCTTGAATTAGCCTGTTCTGTACAGTTATTTTGGGCGATGTTGGGTCTTATACCCTGGTTAGTACTGCGATTCGTGGCTGCGCGAGTGCATGGTATGATAGTTCTGTTCAGGTTGTGTCATAATGGGGATTAGTCCAGTTTGGAAGGGGCTATAAAGTTAGGGGACTGTGTCAGCCCATGATGGGCGATGGGTGGGAATGATTGTGGGTGCATTTGGGCAAGCGTGTCAGACTATAGTTGGCATAGGGCCCACTGGCGTGCAGTTGGTTGGTAAGACGGCTATAATAATGAGTGAAGGTCTGGTTGGGGGCAATTAATGAAGGAGGGGCATGAGAGTTTACTATTGTGTCCGAGAGTAAAAACTTGGGGTGAAAAAGGGGAATTCAAGGTTATTCAAGGGGGTTGGTGCCCTCATGATGACGAAGGGGTACCGAATGTGGTAGTTTGGGTCCCAGAAGTGCCAAGGAGGTCATTAAGCAAATTAATCTAAAAATGTTTTGACATGTACAGCATGCATACTGTCTATATGAGTAAATAGACACTGTTACAAAAACACATGGAAATCATGGTCACTGTTCAGTCCAGAGGTAACTGCTCGATATTTGCATATCAGCTTTGCTTCTCTCTGCCGTAGTCGGAGTTCCCTGTCTCCACCTCTCACGTTGATTGGTATTTTTTCCAGGCCCACGAAGGTGATGTCATCCTTGTTGTCCCACTGGTGTTTCTCCTGCCAGTGTAGCGCCAGTGGATATCTGGTGTCCTGAGCGTGAAGGGAATTCAAATGTTCCCTGATCCTTGTTCTGAGCTCTCTTATCGTGCTTCCAATGTATTTCCGGTTACAGACACAGTTGATAGCATACACCACAAATTTAGACTTACAGTTTATATATTGCCCAATGGTATGTGTGTCAGTGGTGCTGAAGGTTAGCATTTTAGTTGTAGTGGCGAATTTACACATAGAACAGGATCCACATTTGTAGAATCCTACTGGTTTATTGCTGGTGAGCCAGTTGGTGTCAGTTTTGGCAATAGGTGACATAAATGACGGACTGAGAATGTTTTTTAGTGTTCTGGCTTTAGTATAGGTTAAAATTGGTTTATCTGGGATCCATGCCCTAATGTCTTCATCAATTGTTAGGATATGCCAATGCTTCTTAAGGATTCTCTGTACTAGATGGCTGTCACTGCAGAATTGCGTGATGTACCGTATTTGACTGTCTTTAGTTTCTTCTTTGTTGGTGCGTCCTCTGGGGGTCAGGAGTGTGCTGCGTTCCCTATTGTTGGCCATAGTTATAGCTGATTGGATTGATTGCTCGGGATAGCCTCTCTCGAGGAAGCGTTTGCTGAGTGTTGAGCATTCTTTCCCAAATGCTGGTAGGCCACTACAGTTTCTTTTAGCTCGAAGGAATTCCCCCTTCGGGATATTGTTGATTATAGATTTCTTGTGGCAGCTTGAGGCATGTAGAACAGAGTTGACCTCCGTGGGTTTCCTGTAGGTTGTGGTTGTAAGACTTGTGCCTGATGGTGTGATGGTGATGTCCAAAAAGTCAATGTTTTCCTTGCTTGAGGAGCCTGTTAGTTGAATGCCAAAGTTGTTTTGGTTCAAATAGAGTTCAAATGAGACGAGTTCTTCTTTTGTTCCACACCAAATCATCAGGATGTCGTCAATAAATCGTATCCAAGTGTGGATCAGTTTGTTAAAGTCTTGGTTGGTGAAGGCATGTGTTTGCTCGTAGTGGTGCATAAAGAGGTTAGCCATGGAGGGTGCATACGTGGCCCCCATGGCTATGCCTTTCGTTTGTTTATAGTACTGTTGGTTAAAGAGGAAAATAGTATTCGTTAGTGAGAATTCCAGGAGCTCCTTTGTGAGTTCCAGGTGTGACCAGAACGAGGCTGATGCTTTTGTGAAGGCATAGTCGATGGCTTTGAGAGCTAGTCCATGGTCAATGGATGTGTACAGGGCTTTCACGTCCAGAGTGACGAGAGTGTAATCATTGCTCCATACAATTTCTTTTAGGATCAACAGGGTATGCATTGTGTCCCGTAGGAAGGTTGGTATCTTGGGTACTTCAGGTGCCAGGACATTGTTGATATATTTGTTTAGAGGTTCAGTGATCCAACCAATCCCGCTTAGAATGGGTCGTCCTTCTGGTATGGGGTCAAATTTCTTGTGTATCTTGGGCAAGAAGTATATTGTTGGCATCCTGGGATGTGAGGGTTGTAGGTACTTCAATTCATCGTCTGACAGAAGTCCACGTCTATGCCATTTGGCCAACATCCTGTTTGCTTCCGTTGTGATTTCCTTTGTCGGGTTCATGTTCAAGGTGTCATAGCAGCCGGGGGTGGTGAGGTGAGTGGTGGCCATTTTGATGTAGTCAGCTCTATCCATTATGACTACGTTGCCGCCCTTATCTGCTTCCTTAATTACAATTTGATGGTTATCTTGTAATTTTTTGAGTGCGAGTCGTTCCTTGTTGGTAATGTTGTCCACTCTTCTCGAGGGATTTGATTTTAGACGATCCTCTATTGCTTGGAGGTCTCTTGTAACTGCCTGGTTAAAGATGTCAATTGCATTGTCCCCTTGCAAATTTGGGGTGAATTTGGATTTCTGCTTCATTTCCGGTATTTTAAGGTTGCTTTCCTCAATGTTTAAATCCTGTATAGTCTGTGACATGGTCTGTCTTTCACTGTTAGGTAATTGGTCCAGATTCGTCAAGAGGTGAGTGTATTCTAGGTGTTCCATGTCCAAAGTGCTCAGGGGCACTGGTATAGTTCTAGGTTGTTTCCATTTGATTTGTTTGGCAAAAAATGTTTTGAGCTTTAATTTCCTGACGTATTTGAATAGATCAATTTGAGCATTCACAAAGTTGGTGTTTTTGGCTGGTGCAAATGAAAGTCCTTTGTTTAGAATTTCTGTATCATGTTCAGAGAGGATATACTTGGAGAGGTTTGTCACTAGATGTGTTATCTTG
This sequence comes from Ambystoma mexicanum, assembly GCF_040938575.1. Taxonomy (NCBI): domain Eukaryota; kingdom Metazoa; phylum Chordata; class Amphibia; order Caudata; family Ambystomatidae; genus Ambystoma; species Ambystoma mexicanum. Next base: position 1,014,060,411 of record NC_090928.1, read on the forward strand.
GTGCTTGTTGCTGTAGCTGTGTTTTGGATCTTGTTAGCCTGATAGCGCTTTCTTGTTCTTCGTGCGCGTTTCTTGGTCCCCGCTCTCTTGCCTCTCTTGGTTCTAATCTTGGTGGTATGTTGTCCCGGATAGGGCCTAAAAAACGAACTTGTTTGTTGTTTTTTTGTTGTTGTAGCTGATTTTGCTGTGGCGCTCTGGTTCCTTTCCTGTATCGCTGAATTTCGTCCAGGAAGTTGTAGCCAACACTCCTTCTTAGCTCATGTTGTCTGGACAATCTTGGTGTGACTCTGTCTTTTTCTTTTTCGGTGGGGGTCGCTACTCCATCTGTTTCTCCTTGTTCTATTTCTATCACTTGATCACAATCTTCATTTTCTTTTGATTCTTGTTCTGTTTCTGGTTCACTGTCAGCGTCAGATGTCGCTGGGGTGCTCGATGCAGAGCTATCTTTTGAATTATTTCCTTGTATGTTGTCAAATTTAGGTTGAAAGGTAAAAACTCTGTTATTCTGATAATCTCTTTCATCCCTTGCGAATTTCCTGCATTTCCTGATTTTAACTTCGTCCTGGTGATTTCTTAAAATTTCATACATAGTTTTGTAGTTTTTGTCTTTAGTAGCCGCAGGGGCATTGTTGGCCTCGATGACCTCCTTGAGTTGGTCAATCTGTACAACCAATCTCCCATGCGCTCTATCCGCATGTTCTAGGAGCAATTCCATCATTGTTTTGGAGCCCATGATTAGGTTTTCTTCCCATTTGGCAGCTAGATCTGCGTCATCAGGGTCAGTGAAGTCCGGAAAAATAATGATTCGAAGGCCTCTTGGGATTTTCTCTTGTTCTAGGTAAGTTTGGAGGGTGAATCTCTCCCAAAATTTATTTATTTCCTTGGTACACAGTCTCTCAAGTTTTATAAAATGTTGCCTTAGGTTATCTGGCGCCCTCGGGGTCGGGGGAAATGCATGCACTGTAGATCCTTTCGGTGCGAAGAGGTTCTTCGTATCTGTTTTTCTTGATTCCAGATAGTCAGCCATGTTGGCTCAGGTGCTGCGGGGGATCAGGTCCCTGATTTGTGTTTTTTGGAAGAGTGGAGTTTGTGGCGGGACTCCCTCTCTCCTGCGCACCCTTTATTTGGTTGTTAGTTGATTTAGACCTGCAGCCAGAGTCATAGTTTGTCAAGGAAACAACTCCGAGGTTCCTACTGTCTAGAAAGATTGTGGGGGGAGTGACAAACTTTTGGACTGGAAAGGCGCTGGTTGGGTTTGATAGTCCAGTGTTTGTTTGTAGGTAGTTTGCACAAGAAAATAGATGGTCCAGGTTGTTGGTGTGTTAAACATGAGATTTATAGGTTTATTCCTTGTTATAATCAGCACCAATGAAAGACATCATTGGATGTAAATGTAATATTCATAACATGATGAAATGTTACACAGCCGACGCGCGTTTCAACCTAAGTCTTTTTCAAGGCTGTGTTTTTGGTGAGGTGGTGATACGGTATACCCAGTGTAGTGACATTCCAAGCCAATTAGTATTAAGGATATTTCATTCACATCCATTATGCATACATAATTTAGGCAGTATCATGAAACATAGACAAGCCAATTGTGATTAGGGCAAAACAGTACAGTGTGACACCCAGGAGAGGTGATTTACCATGTTGAGTGATTGCAGGTGATAGTGACAGTAAAAAATATAGTTAGTCGGACAGGGCAAATTCACAGTTTTTAGAAAATCAAGTGCAAATTCACAGTTTTAGTTTAGCAGAACGAAGAGAGACCAGTGTACCCAGGGAGAAAAGAACACAGCAGAGGATAATAGGTTAGGTTTCGGTAAGTAAGGAGCTGGGTAGAATTCCCACATAGTTTCATAGAATTGGAAGAGTTAGAATCTTACCCAATTGGGTTTGGTGGTTGAGTTTTCAGGTGGAATGGGCTGGTCCTCCCAAGTGTGGGTGCCAGAGGGCTGAATAGCCGTACTGAAAAGGAAAAATAGTTGGAGTAAGTGATAGTCACCTGGAGTTTTAGAAAAGTGGGCATTGCTGTAGTAGTAGCGTGTTGTCCGAGCATGGTGGTATTGGGATGAAAAGGCCTGTTGTGTGTTGGAGGGTTGCCAAGTCTGATAATGTGATTAGGCTTTTAATTGTTTGCGAGTGCGCGGTTAATAAGGAGGGAGCTTTAGTTACAGAAATATTTATCGTATTATGTGCACAGTATGTTGGTAAAACGTGCTTATTATAAGGCGCATTAAGTAAAGGGTCTAAGTGATTCTAGGGCTGTGAGCGACTCCTCAATGTTGGTGTCAGCCTACATAATATAAGTATTCGGATTAATGCTGCAGTCAATCAGCAATTGGTGAGCAGTACTGAATATACAGTGAGGGCTAGTGTTTGGACAGACGACAAAAATAAAGGGAGATTGGCCCCGGAGGCGTCCAAAGTGGCGCAGTGATTGTCACTAATAAAATTGGTTGGCTTAACGTTGCAGCCTGGCAGCAGCCTTTGGACAATGATGCATGTGCAATGGGGGCTCACAGTTTAACAAATTGGTGAAAATAAGGTGAAATGGTCCCGGAAGCGTCCATAGTGGCGCGGCGATTGTCCCGTGTTAGCGCTTACCTTGGCCGGGTGCGGCAATGCTGTTGTGTGGAGTCGTGGATCGGCTATCATGGTGTAGCACTTCTTCCTGTAGTTTATGGGAACAGCGCTGTGGTTGGTGCCAAAAACAAGCGATCTGATTCGCTTGTTGCAAGGCGCCCACGGATTGGCTCTTGGGCTTGTTGGTGTCATGAGGCTTGAATTAGCCTGTTCTGTACAGTTATTTTGGGCGATGTTGGGTCTTATACCCTGGTTAGTACTGCGATTCGTGGCTGCTGTTTGGTCTTATGTTTGCTTTTTAGCCCTTTAATTGGTGTAGTGTATTGAGAGGATCTTGTATCTTCACTACTGATGTTCAAAAGTTCTATGTCATTAAGGGATACTCTCGAATGCATCTGTGTACTGTGATTATCCAACTCCTGATCTTCGGAGCACCCTTCAGTTGCCATCATTATGACATCTATGAGGGTTGAAGGACTATCGGGAGAAACCATTTTCTTTCCGTAATTATTATTGTTGTCCTCATTATCTTTTTGGCCCTGGGAATCGCGTTCCCCTAGCTCTCTCTTAGATGAAGTGGGGCGGTCTCCTGAAAGCATAACTTCCAACAGAGTGGTAATTTTTGCATCCATGGTAGTTAATCTTATGTCCTGATCCTTTCTAAATGTGTCACATCGACTCTGTTCTTTAATAATATGCTCCTTCATGGTCTTGCCCTCTACTATTCCCTCCAAAAATGCCAGACGAGACACCAGCTGATTGAAAGCCGCTTGTTGCCCTATCATAGAGCCCGCCATAGTCTCTTGAGACTCCCCCAGCGTTTTCAAGGCCAGATTTAGACTAATGTGTAGGTTCGATAGGAGTGGTAACAAATAATCACCTCTCTCCTTCCTACTTAAACCAGATGTTTCTTGTTTATCTTCCTCTACTACATGGTTTTCTCGTAGAAATTGCTGGGGATCCGTTGCTTTGTCTTCCATTTGCACTATAGTTTCCTCCCCTTTGTCAGTTTGAGTAGAGGCTGTTTTATTGTGTATAGACGAATTGGCTGTTTCTATGGGCAATTTAACCAAAGATTGTTGCGTACCCCCTAGTTGATTCCCAGTTATGTAGTTGTTTTCATCACATGGATTTGAGTAAGAAGGTGCTCCCTCCGATAGACTCCTTGTCCCCTTTCCATTATGCACAGATCTACCTGCTGGTATCTCTAAATCCACAATTTCTTTAAGCAAAACACCCGTAGCATCTGCCATAGTAAAGAAAGAGTCATCTAAATCGCTTTCCCCAATAGGTTGATTCGGATTATACCTAGGCCGACTAGAAGTCCCTTTAGAATGAACCCCCCCATCATTTAGTTTAAGGGTTTCTAACCTTGGAGAATTTATGGGAGACTGCACATTATCGTTATTCTCCTTTCCAAAAATGAATGTAGCTGGCGAAATATGTGAAAATTGCATGAATCCGGATGGGTTTATACCCTTCCAAGATAACGATTCTAAACCTTCTCCAGCTTGTGTTTTACTATTCAAAATCTTCCTCTGAAGGGGGGTAGAAGCGTGATAGCGGACTACCTTTTTAGTACCAATAAAACTTTGTTGGAGGCATTCTTCATCTGTAAGTTCCTGTCTAAATTCTGGTTTGTCCCTATGAACCCCATTAAATTCGGAATCTGCTAACTCCATATCCCCATTGCTAGGGGCTACGACATCGGACACTACGAGGTCGGTAGAAGAGGAGCCCCTCTGACCCCCTTCAATACTTAAAATAGACTTTTCTTTAGTCTTACCCACAGCTAAAATAGGGTTAGGCATATTTCCAGTAAAATTTGTGTACACAGGTGCCTCGCTTAGCCTCCCGGAGCCAGGTTGAACCTGTATTATAGGTGCTTGGTTCTCAACAGTTTCAAACCCACTTCTAAGTGCGGGCATGTTAAAAGTAAATGCACAGATACTAAGTTACTTACAGAGGGGAGCACAGCTCGCAGCCTCTAGGTATTAATGATGATATCTCCAAAGTGGCTATGAGTAAAAGCAATAAAAACAATAGCTGGGAACAAAAGATATGCGATTAAAAGAGTATATAATGCTTGTCAATTACTTTTAAAATCAGTATCACATATAAATAAAAGCATCACCTTGGGAACGCCCGATGGCTTGAGGAGCAGCCAGAGTCCGTCTCTCCTCCCCAGTGACCAGCTAAGAGCAACAGTTGACCCCTGTAGATAATTCTTAGTAAATGAGACCCAGCCGGGCTTCCTGCGCCACCCCGAGCCAAACAGCAGCAAAACAGTACAGCTAAAGATAGACTGCAACGCCCTTTACTCCGCGGACGGGCTTAACGCCGCAAGGGCGGTTTGGGCTGGTCTATGAGGCTGCACAAAGTCACGCGATTGCCCATGTGATCGCCGGTTGGCTCCGCCTCCTCCCGGAAGCGAGCGTGCCTCAGCAAGAGCCCTCTGTGGCTCGCAGTGCCAAGGATAGTGTTTCCAAGTGAACGTTCTTACAGATATAGCAGCTCTCTCCTCCAACAACAAAATACCAAAATCACTTTCATAAGGCTGAGCCCAAAATATGTGCAGGTATTTTTAATGGAAATCACTAAAATCTTGCTGTGCCCAAAAGGTTCGCAGGCATTGCCACTGAAAACTACTTTCATGTTCCTGTGCCCACAACATATCCCAGCCTTTCCAATGGAAATCACTATAATGCTGCTCAAATAATGCATGCGTCATTTCTATTGGAAATCACTTTTATGATGCTGGACCCACAAAAAATGCAACTATTGCCAATATACAATAAAGAAAGGCATTCCTACAAGAAATCATTTAGTGAAGCTGCACCCACAATACATGTCAGGAATGTTGCTTATTTCAGTTTCATGAGGCTGCACCCAAAATAATTGACAGCAACTTCAGGTTCACTCTGTTTGACATTCATAATGTTGGTGCACCATAAATGTGCCACTGTGCTGAAAATACTCCCATCGACTTGCAGACACACTTACTTGTTCAGCATTCAGACATGTGTGTGCATAGACACACACAGAAACAAGCACACATGCAGGTCCACAGACTCACATGCTCAAACACATGTGTGCACACATTAATACTCATACAAACACACATGCTTGCATAAAAGCATTTTCAAACTATGTATTTACTAGGATCTGCTGCTTCAAGCATCCCATTCTCTTTGGACAAGGGGAGGCCTGAGGACAGCAGGTCATGTCACAAGATACAAGGCATGAAGCGAGGAGTGCTCACAGGCAGTATTAATGGGTGCCGTGATAGCTGAATCACATGCTGCTATTTTTTTATATTAATTTCTCGTATTTATTTGTTTTGCCAAAGCACTTTACCACTGGACCGAGTGCATTAACTTTCAGTGGGGGCGCTGTGCTCATATCCTTGTCCTGTGTTTCGGCAATGCTGCTGCCTTGGCCTTCTAGTATATCTCACTGTGTCCTTCACAAACATTATGTAATCATTTGTTTATCATCTGATAATGTACCTGCTGTCTCAAGTATCGTTTAAGGCCCCTGAGTACTACTTCAGTTGCAACAATGTACTGGCAAGTATTCATGGCCCCACTAATCCCTGGCCTTGGCTCTTTGAAGCTTTCTGTCTAATAACAAGAGTAAAATCCAGCGAATTAAGCAAAATAACCATGGCTCAGAAATGTGGTCTAACTCACTAGAATAACAAAATCTATATCTGCTTGGAGAGGTTTTGTTCAAACATGGCAGGCCTCTTGCTTGTTACGGCCGATAACACCTACACTAATAAAACACAATCTATATGATAGGAATAGCTTCCAACTGCATAACATTAGCTTACCATATGTGTGTTAAGCAAGTAAAATATGTTGTAGTGTGCTATAAAAGAATATTTACTAAACATTTCTTTGCTGTGCAGCAAATAAAATAAAACTCCCTTTAGCTCAGCAAAAATCTATTCCAAATATAATGCCCCCTACCAAAACCATGTGACAGCTACATCAGCCCTATTGCCTCACACCTTTGCTAAAAGTCTTTTTTTCTCAAATTATATTTCTGCACATGTTTGGACAGTGCACTTGCTTCTGTACACTCCCCCGTTTGGTTAATTTATCAACCAATAACTACTCCTCCTTCATACTATCCCAATCATCTTTTGGAACACATGCGTTGCATACCCCTCGCACGTTTTCTCCCTGCTCTACATTCTCATCCCGTGTGAATGTCATTGAAGAGCAATCGCTGTCTGTCTCACAATCTATACAGTGTTCAGAATAATTCTTAGGTTCTGGGGGAGGACTGAAAAGTCTTCCCGGAGGACCAATTGTATTCCCTATTCTAACCACGTGATGCTGAACCTCGCCATTCTATTTATCTGTCTGTGTACATACATGTGTCATGAAAGAAGTTTCGTCATTGCACTTCATCATCAGGGACACAATAGCTGTACTCCTACCCCCCCCAGCCTCCTGCAATAACCCAAAATAAACTAAAAAACAAAAAGACTAATGAGCAACACAACGAGGACAGGAATTAGCAATTTAATAATCTTTCTCAACCAGTTGGGAACTGTGAGAAACCAAAGGGTGTCTCACGTACTAGTCGCTGGGGATCTCTTCTCAAGTGGCAAGGGCATGGCCATCGCCTTTGAATCCAGACCCTGTGGGTAGACCAGTGCAGGAGGATCACATGGGTGAGCGGTCTTCGGGAAGTGGGGCTGGGACAAACGATAGAGAGACGTGGTATTCCCCCTTTCCTGTACCCAAGCCCAATCCTATTTAATAGGATTCTGTAATTTCCCAGCCCCCCCCTCCTTCTGCACAAACACTGGGCTGAGGAAGAGGGCAACTGAGAGTAAAGAGGCTAACCCTTACATATCTAATTGGACATGTCCCGCTAATCGGGTCAGGCAAAGTTAGACACTTGACTTTAATCACCTACATCTGATACCCATTAGCTCTCCCACATGGATAAAAGGCAGAACATAGTGACACACTCTGAGCAAAGTTAACCTACTGGAGCAGGATGACCGATCGAGAGACTAAAGAAACGGGTAAAGAAAACCAAAAGTTCCCTGCAGGAGGATGTGGCCTCAAGGAAGCTGGGAAAGAGACATGGAAAAAGACAAATCGGAGACACAAAGCACCCTACATTGTGTTTCAAGGATGCCTGCGACCGACCCCCCAGATGAATGACAGAGTTGGGGAGGCGAGGCCAAGCCTGTGGTTCTAACCTTGTCTCATGAATCAAAGCCGCAAAGACAAGAAAGGAACACGCACAACCGGTGACACTAACATGTCTTTCCTGTTAATGAAAGACATGAAAGGCTGGTTTGTGTTAAGGAAAGATTGAAGCCACAACAGTCTATCTCAGAAGTGAAGGTTGTGCACATGCTGATGAGACACGAAAGAAAGCTAAACAGTGATGAACTTTTAAGTGGCTGATAACTGTGAAGCCAGTGATCGAGAGTAGCGAAGTGGTCCAGCGAAAGGAAGTAGCCCACTCGAAAGTCTCTGCGAAATATGAAATGTTTTGGTTATATAGTGGCAAAGTGAATAAACTCCAAAATGTGTAACAGTCAAAATGAACCCCAGGAAGGAGAATTGAAACTGTGAATGCTTGAAGATAAAGATGTATTTGTGCTTTTGGTGCTGAACTACCAAGACTAAGAGACAGTGGGGCGAATAACATGAGCCTGTGAGCTCAAGAGAAAGTCGAAGTGGTCCTCCGGAGGTCTATAGTAAAAAACCTTTCACATTTGAAAGTCTTCGACATCAGTAAAAGGCCCGAGCCTGACTGAGGGAGACCGGAAATGTGATAAGTTAGGGGAAAGGAACACCTAACAAAGGTGCATTAAACTTGGGGAAGGGAACCCCTGCAAGTGCTTTGATTGCGCAGTCGAACCTGGCTGAGGGAGGTCTACGTTGAATCAGGTGCTTGTTGATTGAGAGGTCCAAGTCAGCTGAGGGAGACCTAAGCTTTGAGAGGTCTGGCCCGATGGAGGGAGACCTACGTGAACTTTTTATTGAATTGTTAAAGAACTTTTAGAACAATAGAATGAGTGACTTTAACGTGGAAGGCCAGGCGGTCCTCAATATACATTTTGAACTGCCTTTGTTTTGAGAACCTGAGCCAGAGTGTGTCATCCTGTCTACAGGGACTACCTTACTCTGTGCTGTCCACTGTGAGAAGGGGAGCTGACTCATCCATCTTGATCCTTTATGTTGTAAGACTGATTTTCCTTTACATACATATTCCCCTTTACACACTTTTTGTATAGGAGATAGGGCAGACATTTGTTTTTTTAAGTATAGGCTATTTTCATTTGACAAAGACTGACCAGGACTGTGTTTTCTTTATTATTTGATGGTAGAGACTACTCCCATCATAACTACAGGGCAAAGCAGTAGTTTTGCCAAACCCTGAACATTGAATAAACGTTTTGAACATGTACCTCTTGTGTCAGTGTCATACTTGTGATACCATGCCGCCCTTACAACACCCAAGAAAACATGTCAGTGTACCAATCCTCTTCAACCACCTGCCTTCTTTTTCTATTGTATAAAGTGATAATAGAAGAGTAGGCAATGGTTTAATTATAATAGATCACGAGACAATGCACTAATGATGTAGCGGATAACCAGACATTTGTTGTTATGATATCAAGGCGCTCATACGCATGACGTCTTCATGTTAAGTGTATTGAAGACAATTTTAAGATGGCGGTGCTCGAGCAGACACGCAGAGCGTTGCCATCCTCAAATAGAGAACAGGAATAAAATAAATAAACAGCAAGGTAATGAGCTACGGAAAAGGGTGATTGCTTAATGATGAGCAAGTATATATGACACAAAATGGAATGAAACAAGATTATAGCACAATATTATTATTGCGGGACACTGCATCCAAAATAATATGAACAAGTCCATAAGACATTATGCCTACTAACAGAACAAGGACAAAGGAGGACTTTAAAGTAGGATAATGAATTATAGTTTCATACTTGCATTATGCCAGATAAACCTTGCTGAATCATCACTATGTTGAATCTGAATAAATATGATTAATTTAATATAATGAACATTAGAAACAATCTAATTTTAAAAGCCTCTATCTAATGTGTTTCATTTATTTGGATATATCAACCCATTTAAATGTTTCATATTGGAGGAAATCAATCACTCATGCTCTGAAATGTTTAATAATAACATAAAACTATAGGCAGGTGGAATCAGAATTTATTTTTAGAAGAAGACTTCATTATTCTTGGAACAATATATATACCTCCCTAGTCACCTTTTTGTTTTCTCTCTCTTTTATTTTTCCCCATACAATGAATTATACAAAATAAATTGTGGACCGCTTCCTACTGTCAAGAAAGACATTTGGGGGCCGATTCATGGAACAAACGTGCGCCGAAAATCTTCGCGTAAGCAGGCGCAAGCAGGTGCAAGCAGGCGCAAGCGGAAAAAAACAGGCGCACGCGCACGCGTGCGATTCATGGAAGTCCCTGCACGTGTACACCTCGGGATGTGCGCCAAACCCGTGCATGGCGCACAAGTCACTGCAACATCCCGAAAGGCGTGCGCGACGCGCACAGTGAAAGCGCACAACCTCGGCGCATACACCAGAAAGTGGGCGGGACACGGGGCGTAACGCGCGGAATGGGGAACAACGCGCGAAAATAAGGGCGTAACTGGGGATGTACTGCAGGGAAGCAGACTGAACGGCCACACGCACTCGAACCACACGTATTCATGGAATCGAATAGGGCAAAGCCACGCACAGCCAAAGACACGCACAAGCTGAAACACATCCGCCACACAAAGGCAGGCGGTAGAGTCCCAGCGCATCACAAAAGTGGCAACATACAGCAATTGGGCCTGTGCGAGCGGGGTAGTGTATTTCGGGGGCGCGCGGGAAGTTACACACGCGATTGAGCGGGGTATGTGTATTTCGGGGGTGCGCGGGAAGTTACACACGCGATTGAGCGGGGTACGTGTATTTCGGGGGCGTGCAGGAAGTTACACACGCGATTGAGCGGTGTACGTGTATTTCGGGGGCACGCGGGAAGTTACACACGCGATTGAGCGGGGTACGTGTATTTCGGGGGTGCGCGGGAAGTCACACACGCGATTGAGCGGGGTACGTGTATTTCGGGGGCGCGCGGGAAGTTACACACGCGATTGAGCGGGGTACGTGTATTTCGGGGGTGCGCGGGAAGTTACACACGCGATTGAGCGGGGTACGTGTATTCCAGGGGTGCGCGGGAAGTTCCACACGCGATCTCATCAGGGTACGTGTATTACAGGGGTGCGCCGGGAGGAGCACACGTGAATTGGACGTGTGGGTCCTCCCAGGTGTTCCCTCTACACCCTCCACGGCCCCTGCAGGTGGCTCACACCACAGGGGCCTACCCAGCACATGTCCTGCAGGCACCCCATCCACCATGGCCATGCCCACCAGCCAACCCACATGTCAACTTGCACTACTGCCCACCAACGCATGTCCCCCTGCACCCCCAGCCACCAGGGGCACCCACCACCAGGCCCCCACCCATGTCTCCCACCACCCCCACCCCCCAGCTGTGCAAGGGCAGCCTCCACCAGGCCCCCACCCATGTCTCCCAGCACCCCCACCCCCCAGCACTGTGGGGCACCTGCCAGCAGGCCCCCACCCATGTCCAACTCATGTCTCCCAGCACCCCCACCCCCCAGCACTGTGGGGCACCTGCCAGCAGGCCCCCTCCCATGTCCAACTCATGTTCCCTACCACCCCCACCCCCCAGCAGTGCAGGGGCACCCACCACCAGGCCCCCACCCATGTCCAACTCATGTTCCCCACCACCCCCACCCCCCAGCACTGGGGGGCACCTGCCAGCAGGCCCCCACCCATGTCCAACTCATGTTCCCCACCATCCCCACCCCCCAGCAATGTGGGGCACCTGCCAGCAGGCCCCCACCCATGTGCAACTCATGTCTCCCAGCACCCCCACCCCCCAGCCACCAGGGGCAGCCTCCACCAGGCCCCCACCCATGTCTCCCAGCACCCCCACCCCCTCAGTCACCAGGGGCAGCCTCCACCAGGCCCCCACCCATGTCTCCCAGCACCCCCACCCCCAGCCACCAGGGGCAGCCTCCACCAGGCCCCCACCCATGTCTCCCAGCACCCCCACCCCCCGCCACCAGGGGCAGCCTCCACCAGGCCCCCACCCATGTCTCCCACCACCCCCACCCCCCAGCAGTGCAGGGGCAGCCTCCACCAGGCCCCCACCCATGTCTCCCACCACCCCCATCCCCCAGCAGTGCAGGGGCAGCCTCCACCAGGCCCCCACCCATGTCTCTCACCACCCCCACCCCCAGCCACCAGGAGCAGCCTCCACCAGGCCCCCACCCATGTCTCCCACCACCCCCACCCCCCCAGTCACCAGGGGCAGCCTCCACCAGGCCCCCACCCATGTCTCCCACCCCCCCACCCACCAGCAGTGCAGGGGCAGCCTCCACCAGGCCCCCACCCATGTCTCTCACCACCCCCACCCCCCAGCCACCAGGAGCAGCCTCCACCAGGCCCCCACCCATGTCTCCCACCACCCCCACCCCCCAGCAGTGCAGGGGCAGCCTCCACCAGGCCCCCACCCATGTCTCCCACCACCCCCATCCCCCAGCAGTGCAGGGGCAGCCTCCACCAGGCCCCCACCCATGTCTCTCACCACCCCCACCCCCAGCCACCAGGAGCAGCCTCCACCAGGCCCCCACCCATGTCTCCCACCCCCCCACCCACCAGCAGTGCAGGGGCAGCCTCCACCAGGCCCCCACCCATGTCTCCCACCACCCCCACCCCCCAGCAGTGCAGGGGCAGCCTCCACCAGGCCCCCACCCATGTCTCCCAGCACCCCCACCCCCCAGCACTGTGGGGCACCCACCCATGTCCAACTCATGTCTCCCAGCACCCCCACCCCCCAGCACTGTGGGGCACCTGCCAGCAGGCCCCCACCCATGTCCAACTCATGTTCCCCACCACCCCCACCCCCCAGCAGTGCAGGGGCACCCACCACCAGGCCCCCACCCATGTCCAACTCATGTTCTCCACCACCCCTACCCCCCAGCACTGTGGGGCACCTGCCAGCAGGCCCCCACCCATGTCCAACTCATGTTCCCCACCACCCCCACCCCCCAGCACCGTGGGGAACCTGCCAGCAGGCTCCCACCCATGTGCAACTCATGTCTCCCAGCACCCCCACCCCCCAGCCACCAGGGGCAGCCTCCACCAGGCCCCCACCCATGTCTCCCACCACCCCCCAGCAGTGCAGGGGCAGCCTCCACCAGGCCCCCACCCATGTCTCCCAGCACCCCCACCCCCCAGCACTGTGGGGCACCTGCCAGCAGGCCCCCACCCATGTCCAACTCATGTCTCCCAGCACCCCCACCCCCCAGCACTGTGGGGCACCTGCCAGCAGGCCCCCACCCATGTCCAACTCATGTTCCCCACCACCCCCACCCCCCCAGCAGTGCAGGGGCACCCACCACCAGGCCCCCACCCATGTCCAACTCATGTTCCCCACCACCCCCACCCCCCAGCACTGTGGGGCACCTGCCAGCAGGCCCCCACCCATGTCCAACTCATGTTCCCCACCACCCCCACCCCCCAGCACTGTGGGGCACCTGCCAGCAGGCCCCCACCCATGTGCAACTCATGTTCCCCACCACCCCCACCCCACAGCACTCTGGGGCACCTGCCAGTAGGCCCCAACCATGTCTCCCGCCACCCCCACCCCCCAGCCACCAGGGGCAGCCTCCACCAGGCCCCCACCCATGTCTCTCAGCACCCCCACCCCCCCAGTCACCAGGGGAAGCCTCCACCAGGCCCCCACCCATGTCTCCCAGCACCCCCAACCCCCAGCCACCAGGGGCAGCCTCCACCAGGCCCCCACCCATGTCTCCCAGCACCCCCACCCCCCCGCCACCAGGGGCAGCCTCCACCAGGCCCCCACCCATGTCCAACTCATGTTCCCCACCACCCCCACCCCCCAGCACTGAGAGGCACCTGCCAGCAGGCCCCCACCCATGTGCAACTCATGTTCTCCAGCCAACATGTCATCACAATCTAGATCCCTGGTGCCTATGGTCAGCCTCCAAATGCAAAACACCCACCCGAGTATTGCATCCACCCACTCATAATTTGCAATTACATCACAGAACACCAATTGCAAGTTCCGAAACAAACACATTTCCCTCACATACACCCAATGGGTGTCAGTGAATCTCAAAACACATATCATGAAATGCATGAAACCAATGAGATACCACACATTGAAGTTCACCAAAAAAAATATGTATTAAAGGAAACATAAATAGAATAAAAAATGAAGAAACAGAAATGTGAATGTACAAAAATGAAAAGAAGCATGTCCGTTAAAAAAAGCAAAACCAAAAATAAAATTCCAAAGTAATGTTGTCCAAAGTCAATGTCCACAAAACAAAATCCAATGGGAAATAAAAAAGAAAGCCATTGCTCCATGGTTAAGAAGTGAAAAGAAAATACAATCCAACTGTGAACTATGTACATGGGAACAAGCCAGGGTCCATTATCCCAACAAAATAAAGGAAACCTATCTAACTACACTAACTAATAAAAAAAACTATATACAAAAATGTGGCCAATGTCCGAAAGGTCCAAATAAAATAAAAACAAAAATGAAACCTAACACTACCTACATAACTATGTACAAGGGCAGCGGGCTAGTTTCACGGCTCACTTGTGGATGTCCCGGGCCAGGGCATCATCGAACTCCTCCTCAATGTCCCGGAGGCGGTCCTCCTCCATGGCCCCGAGGGTCCGCAGGGCCGTCGACGTCTCCACCTCCAAACCCCTGCGGATTGCCTCGAGCCACTCGGCCCGCCTCAGGGCCCTCCGCATGGAGTTCTCCGCCCTGACCATTGTGAGCCGTGCCTCTTCCGCCCGCTGCCGCTCCGCATCTATGGCGTGGCCCAACCGCTGCCACACGGAAGACACTCTCTGTCCTGGGTCCTCCTGCCCTCCGGCCGATGCCTGCCCCTCCGATGTTGAAGGCCCCGAGCCTTCATGGCTCCCACCACGTTGCTGCTGCTGCTGTGCCTCTGCCCGTGCACTGCCTCCTGCTGCCTGCACATCCTCCGCCGGCTGGGGTGCTGTCGTAGATGTGGCCACCCCTGCTGGACGTCCGACACCCGACTGTGGCAGGGATGTCTCCTCTACCAGCCTGGCCGCACCGTCAGAGGCAGCTCCACAGGGCACCCAGGTGACTGATGGGGGGGAAGATGGCACAGAGGACGACTGGCGCGTAGGGGTCCAGTTGAGGAGGGGGTCGTAGCAAGCCCCATCAGACGGAGGAATCCGGCCTGGGTGACCTGTCCCAGCAGGCTGACGTGGTCAACGAGCCATTCGAGATGACGTGCAGTCTCTTCATGAAAAGACTGCAGGTCACCTCGCATGGCCCGTTGACGCAACGCCACACCAGCCAGGACAGGCTCAACCTGGACCTGGATAGCCACGTCCGCAGGCAGAGGAAGGCCAGTTGACGTGAGCTCATCCCCTGCCTGAAAACGGGTCTGGACGTAGGCATCCCTGCTGGTGCAAGATGATGCAGGGACAGGATCAGGGACAGGATTGCACACAGGCACCTCTGCGGCGGCCTGTGCTGCCTCCTGTCCCTGGTCCTGCACTGCACCACTAGCACCAGTGGGATCCCCACCTCCAGACCCCGTCTCTGGTGCTTGCACAGTCTCCTCCTCCACCAAACCCCCACCAACCTGGATGACTCCGTGCCATCTTCCCCTGTTGGGCCCTGTGGGGTCCCAGCTGCCCCTTCTGCTGCCGAGGAGTCCAACTCCAACCTCCGCCTCTTGGACCTCCCCCCGGCAGCTGCGGCCTGGGACTTGGCACCGGACTCCTCACTCCCTGACGAGATGACAACATGGGAGAGAAGCCGGGCCTTGCGTCTCCGGCTGGCGGTGGGATCCCCGCCGCTGTGCTCCACAGCACCTTCTCCGCCCTCTTCATCAGTTGACGCTGCAGACAGGGAGAAACAAAACACAGGCATCAGGGCACTGTACAATGGACACATACACACATGACAGTTGTACATGAGTGGCATTGGCAAACCTCAGACATGTCATCACAATCCCCAACACACATGTCATTACAACTCACACACATGAGACATACCACAGCCATATCGCAACTGCCACCACCATCCATACACATACAACAGCATGAGCAGCCAAAGGTGAGCCAGACATCACATGCAACACAGGAAGTGCACCACACATGTACACACACCACCACACTTGCATGCATGTGTACACCTCTGCCAAGTGTCGCAGTGTTCAGACGGGCATCCATGTCACATCTGCCAATCAGGCTTCCACATACCGCTGTCACATGCATCCATGTTGCATCACTGTTGCACCCTTGTCAAATACACACACATGCACATGTACACAGTGCTGACACATGCAGCCAAAAACAACATACATGCGTGACATCACGGACATGTCTACTTACATACACATTCATCCAAACATGTGTGCCCACACAACTGCATTTGGCATGCAAGCCTACACACACAAGCACCATCCATGTCTCACACATTACAGCCCTCACATGTGTCAGCGCCACGGACCTGTACACCCCCACCCATACTCGACCCCATACAAACAGATGTGCAACCTGCACACTACTGAATAATCACCACACGCACTGCTCACAATCAGGATGCATGTACACTCACCGCTTGACTCCAAACGGGTCTGCTTCTCAAGGACCTGGACGTGGAGCGCTGGGGATATGCGTTCCAGGACCCTCATCTGTTCTTCCGACAAGTGGCCCCGGCGCCCCTTGGCATCCGCTGCCTTCAAGAGGCGCCGGGCCTTGTTCAGGGTCCTGGACCTGAAGTCCTCCCAGCGCTTCTTGACATGTTGTAAGTCGCGGACTGCCACCCCCTCCGCGTTGATGGCAGTCACGATGTCAGTCCAGATCCGAGTCCGTCCTTCCTTGTCGGCGCGGGAACTTCCGAAGAGGGCATCATACCGCCCCAGGACTTGCTCCACCAGGACACCAACTTCGGTGGCACTGAAGCTGGTGCCCTTCTGCCTCTCTGGCCGGGGGTTGTCAGTGGTCACAGATGGTGTTTGCCCCGACATGACAACCCCAGAGGCAGGAGTGGGTGGGCAACTGGGTCCTGGGGCTGGGCTGTGGAGCGATGGAATCCCAGTCAGGAGTCTTCGGTTCCAGCAGGGGTTGTCACAGCAACAGCACCCCTGGCTGATGTGCAGGCAGCAAATGGCAGGGCACGTGGGCAGCAGGCAGTCAGGCAGCAGCAGATGGCAGGTGGGAGCGTGCTCGGGGGTCTGGGGGGCAGTAGTTCGGCCTTCTGGGCAGGAGCGTGGTCTTCCGTGTGCTTACACGTGGCCAGCTTGATACGGAGTGATTTGGCACGTGAAAAATCTGCACGTCAGCGTGTAATTCGAGGAAAGGCCCTTATCGCGTCAGCGCGTCTGCACGCATACGCATTTTCATTGGACAGAAGGCCCCTCAAGCGCAAGCGCCCCTGTGACGTGACAGACGTGCATGGGCATTTCAGCGCGCGTGAAAAACTGCACGTCCGCGTGTAATACGAGGAAAGGCCCTTAGCGCGTATGCACGGCAGCACGCATATGCGATTTCATTGGACCAAAGGCCCTTAGCGCGTGAGCGCGTCTGTGACGTGACGCGCGCAGGTGTTTCCCTCATTGCACGTGATGACAGAACACACGTGGATTTCCACCAATCGCGTGTGAAAGTTCCCGACACCCCGGAACACACGTACCCAGGCTAATCGCGTGTGGAACTTCCCGCGCACCCCGAAACACACGTACCCAGGCCAATTGCGTGTACGCTCACTCCCCTCCGATCACACGCGATGACACTCGGACCGTATCCGGATACGGGAAACCCGCGCACGGCAAAAGACATGCACAGGCGTCAACGCGTCCGCCTACACGAAGGCAGGTGGAGTCGTCCCCGCGCACAGCATAAAAGTGCGCGCAAACAACAAACGCGTATATACAGCTACGATGAATGCCCCATTTGTCGCTGCACTGATTGTGGAACACCGCAGGAGGAGGAGAATAGCCAGGGCACGCATTTTCGCACCACGGACAAGCCTTTTTGGGATGCCTGACGACCAGGTCTACGGCAGGTATAGGTTTCCACCCCATATCATCCTAGACCTGGTCAGGGAGTGGGAAGATGACCTCACATCCCCCACCCTTTGCTCCCAAGCATTGAGCCCCTTGGAGAAGCTGCCCAATGTCCTGCATTTTTTGGCCACTGGGTCATTTCAGCGGACCACTGCCATAGTGGGGGGGGGTCTCACAGGCCACGCAGTCACGCTGCCTACACCAGGTACTGGCAATCATGACAGCGCGCCCCTCAGTCCGCAGGCACATATACATGCCCAGAACACCCGCAGAAAGGCAGGCCGTTGTCCTGGATATTTTCAGGGTGGCACACTTCCCAAAAGTGCTTGGTGCCATAGATTGCACCCATGTGGCCCTACGTCCACCTAGGGCCATTGAGCACATCTACCAAAACCACAAGCACTGGCATTCCATCAATGTACAGGTGGTATGTGATGCAAAGGGAATCATCACCTCTGTCTATGCAAACTACCCTGGCTCCACCCATGGCAGTTTCATATACAGAATGTCCGCCCTGAGCCGGGCCCTGGAAGCTGGGCAGCATGGCGACAAATGGCTCCTAGGTCAGTACAAATGCCCTTGCACATGCATGCAAGTCACACACAGACAAATATCCAAACCCTAATAATCTCAACTATTATCACCTCCCCAGGGGACAGTGCCTACCCTCTGAGCAACCACATGATGACGCCAATCCGGAACCCCACCACACCACCCCAGGTAAGATACAACGCTGCCCATATTGCAACCAGGGGCATAGTGGAGCGCACATTCGGAGTGCTCAAGTCATGTTTCCGCTCCCTTGACCGCTCTGGTGGGCAACTACTCTATGCACCACCAGTAGTGTGCAGGATCATTGTGGCAGCATGTGTCCTGCACAATGTTGCAACACGGCAGGGCGTCCCGGTGGACATGGTGGTGCCCCCACATCCCCAACCACAGGCACAGGCGCTGCCCATGGGAGGGGACAGGGCATGTGGCGAGGAAGCCCGGACCCAGCTTGTGGCCACATTTTTCACCTAAACTCCCACCCCTGCGGAGTGCACACAGGCCTGGCACATACCAGGTGACAATCGATGATGACAAAGAGACAGTCAACTGTCACAACCCTACCACCCTGAGATAGTTGCCATGGAAGTGCGACATCGTCTGCATCCCTAGCTACTTAAACACAAGCTATCCTGTGTGACCAAAAGGCACACATATGACATATGACATGATATGGGCCATACACAAGTATTCCAAGGCGCAATGAGGCAGGGAGGGGGGAACAAGGGAACACAGAGAACGGTACTACTAGGCCAGGTGTCATTGAGATCGTGCAAGTGCAGGGGTAGGGGGAATGGGAAAAGTGCAAGGGGAAGGGTGGGGGGGAGTCCAGTACAGGGGAAGTAGCCCAAAAAAATAATACATAGGTCGCCTGGTGGCAACTACAAAGGTAAGTGCAAACAAGTGCTGGGAAGGGAGGGCTGTAGGGATAGAGAGACAGTACTGCAGTGCAGGGGTTGCCAGGGAGGCAGTGCAAGTGGAGAGTGGCTGGGCCAGGGACCGAGGTCGGTGAGAGTGGCCCAGTTGCAGCTCCTGTGCAGTTCCAGTGGAGAATTCTGCAAGGGAAAGGCAGAGAGTAAGCAGAAGTAAAGAGGAAGGTCTTGAGGTGCTTCCAGAACTGGAGATGGTTCCCCTCAAGTTCAAGTCAGGCCGGAAGTCTGTTCCAGGGGGAGGGCCCTGCTGCGGAGAGAAATCTACCCCCAGCTAGTTGCTCTGAGAAGCGGATGACCCGGACATGCAAGGTGTGCATCACACACACCTGCAAAACAGGCCATGGCCATCACTGTCATGTCACTCAAACCCTCCCAAACATCAACATGACATGGCAAGCAATACCCATACACCAATGCAGTAACGATAAGGTACACATTGCCATGTCCTAAATGTACAGTGGCATCGGACATTGCTGCCTGACTCGGGAATCAGATGAAATGACAGACCAACAAAATCTCCCACCCAAAATAAGTCATTTCCAAATGCATTACAACAGTCGTAGACGTAACATCACAATGAATGCCTGTCTACATGCACATTATGCATTGCAAAATCAACACTGCAGCTCATGTGTGCAGTGTCCTACTCCTGCATCACACTGCTCAGCGCACAGCACAGTGAACAGTCATTGTGTGTGATGCACACCCTGAGCATCACATCTAAGTGACAGACCACGTCAAACATCAAATTAGGCATGTACTGGATCCATGATCAGTCACAGAACATGTGCTGCCGGGACACAGTGGGCACCAGAAGGCAAACAGTGTACACGTGGATATGCAAGGGTGGGAGTACATGTAGTGCATCAGAGTGCAAGTGTGTGGTTCTGCAAGGACATGCACTCCACATATGCATGTGCACTCAAGTGACCATAAGTGTTCCCTACACATCACATGTGAACATCCACCATGTGCACACCCCAGCATGTCAAACTACAACTATCCCATCGCACCTGAAAGGAAAACACAACACATGAACAGGCATTGATCAGCAGAACACAACATGTGCATAGGATACCACCATTACTATGTCAGAGTTCCCATCAGACTGTAGGGCAAGGCAACTATCAACAACAACCCCCCCCTCCCTCACAAATGACCATGACCCACTGAACAACTGCACCTGGGTCATGGAGCCTCCAAACCTCAATTCCACCTGGCCACAGGATCACCTTTACCCTTCGTCACCATCTCCCACCTTGTGTGTAAAAAGATGCCTGAACCCTCAGAATCCACACTCATTTCCAAAATCACAAAATCCAAGGCATAAAAACGAACCCGAACACCCTCCAGTAGATGACTTGACGTAGCAGTACCTCACAAAGGCCAAGTACTACCAAAATGATGCAACAACCAAGGTAGCACAGCAAAACAATGTCACGACAGGATGTGAGACATGTGTGGTACATGACATAGGATGATGCACCATGAATGGATGTGTACTGTCACAGGTCCCCTGTACAGGCGCGGGAGTGTCACGAAACAACCACCCCCACCATGTCCCGGGTGCCTGCAAGGTCAAACTCACACAGGCCCCTGAGACCCTGGTGGGGAATGAGGTTCAGGGATATGCAGTCGGGACAGGTGTTGACACACTGGATGACTGGAATGAGTGGCAGGAGAGGGGAGGAGGAATGACACATGAAACTAGGGAATGCACGAAAATGTACAACCTGCATGAACACATACACAATCCAAACAAACTTGGACATCATTGTCATGGCCTTCTGTAGTCCAGGCTCAGGAGTGGTACGAACCAACCACCCCCTCTAGGGTTTTGGCGCCTGCAAGTTCGGGGTTTACACAGGCATCCGCAACCCCAGTGGGGAAAGAGGGTCAGGGAACGTTGCTTGGAGAGGCACGGGAAGCAGGAACACCGGGTAGAGGGTACAGGTTTCAAAATTGCATAGGATCACGGGTGATTAGGGAGAAAAAAACATACCAAATTGAACCACACATACATCCATGCATCAGTACACTCCCCAGCAAGCCTATGCAGAGCAGTTCGTAAGAAAAACAACAAGACACTTAGCTCTGGTTTTGAGTGCTGGCCTCCTGCCTGCGCACTCTCAGGTCCGGTTACAGGAGCACTGCAATGCTGCAAAGAGAGCCACAGTCAACAGGCTGTACGTGCCAATTACACAAAAACACAACACCAAACATGCCCCATAGCAACAAACTACTCTACAAACAGACAATCTGTGGTCGATGCTTCGTACCCATATATAACATCACCCCTGTGACGGGTCATACACAGTCAATGCAGTAAGTCAGCCGCTGGTGGGTGCGTGGCAAATGGAACACCAATGTGTCACAATTCACACAACATGCAATGTTCCCTGGGTAAGCAGACAGACCCATATAGCAAGCCATGACTACAGAGCAAGTTGCGTACCAACATGACCGAAACAAAGTTGGCAGTGCATTTATCATGAAGTACGTGGAAAAGACATGCACTGCACCCGAGTATGTCCCTTGCTATATGTCCCTGTGAGCTGCCCCTTTCCATGTCTCGGAAGGCTACATGGTTGATACAAGTGCCTAAATGGACCTTGGTGTACCGGAGGGTATGTGCCACTGCCCCTGCATGTGTCCCAGACAACCCTACTATCAACAGCCATCAGTCCACAAACACATCTGAGCTGCATTGTGTGCTTCAACACCAATATTCGTCTAAGCTCACCCTCAGTGCTGTGACTAAGCCTGCATGTGCAACTCGCCTGGTGCAAGCTTTGCTGTGTCGTGGCCCCCCTGTGATGCTCACCTTGCCTGGAGTTCCTTGGAACAGGTCAGCAGTTCTAGGATGTGGGTCTGCAATCACTGTGCCTCTGCTTGTGCACACATGTGCATGTGGGCACCAACAAACGGGTCCAGAATTCCGTCGTCCAATGGGCCATGTCTGCTGGCAAAGGTGCTCTGGAGGCTCATCCCCCTGCAGAAAGGGCATGAAACACATGATTAATGCTTCAAAGTCATCTGTGTGTGTCTCATCAGGCATCTCATTACTTGACCATGTCAGAGAGTCAAAACACAAATCACACCATCAGTCCGTCTTTCACCTCCAAAGTGTGGAACACTATCTACAGCATGAATTGCAACAAGCACATGTACAGGAAAGATATGAAACATACTACACAATGCATAGCAATCAATGTCCACATTAATCATGACACACCCCATCTAGCAAAAGCTGAACAGTGGACAATGACACCTAAATCATCCCCACTAGGGGTGTCAACACAAGTCACACAGCACCAGACATGCCACAGATATGACAGTCCAAAGCCCTTGTGTAAAATGCTGTAACACCGAACCATCCTTGCGAGCCCATGGATAAGGGAGGCAGGAGTGGCATATGTGAGTCAAGGACCCCAAGCAGCAAACACATACACAAGACAACCATGAAGGGCCCAGCTGGAACAGACAGTGGATGCCTTCAAAAGCCACAAAGCACCGCACCGTCACATGAATGCACAATAGACTAGCAATTTTAAACTAACTCAACTATTAACTAATTACACTAACTATGGAAAACCTACATTACCTATTTAAACTAACTATCAAACAGAAACTTAACTAACTAAACTAAAAGAAAAATCAAAAATGGCCACATACGGGGGGGAGGGGAGGCACCCAGGAGGGGGGAGGTACAGGGTGCTGCTCAACATCCACATGCGATGATGCTGAGCCAAAAAAGAAATCCTCCATGGGCTTAACGCCTGCACAGCACGACCTATGTGGGAGATAGATGGTCGTCCGAGTCTGGCTCATCCTGGAAAGGAGGACGTGGCACAGTAGCCTGGCCATGCCTAGCCGCAGCTTGCCCCTTGTCGGCAGCAAGTCTGCCGGACGGGTGAGCCTGGTTCTGTGTGGCGATGTGACGTAGGTCTGCATGCAGAACCTCACGTGATACACGTGCTTCCTCTTGCAAGGTAGCACGTGTAACACGGAGTTCCTCCTGCAAGGCCTGGCTGGACAACCGCTGCACCTCCCGGCAAGCCTGTAGCTCAGCCGAGATGGTACACTCAAGCTGTGCAAGCCTCTCCTCTGCCTGCTGCCTCTGGGACATCATAAGGACACCCAGAGTGGATCTGACGGAAGCATACTCCTCCCTCAGGGCATCCATGTGCGCCTCTGCGTGAGCAGCAATTGCTTGACGCAGAGACGACATTTCAGCCTGACGTGCCCTGTCTGAGGCCGCCATGCCCAGCCTGAGCGAGCGGGCAGTGGACCATGCCGCCTGCTGCTGGAGAAGCACCTGCCTAGCAGGGGGGAGCACAGATCGGGCCACACGCTCCATGCATTCAGCGATGTTCTCCATTGCTGCCCCCTGCCGTTCGGAATTGGCAGTCATGTCTTGCTCCCACTCAGTATACAGCGGTTGCGCGCGGCGACCGCGTTGCCGGGCTTGACCCCTGCGGGACCCAAGGACCGGGGGTCCTCGCTGTGTTGGCACCACCTGCGGCTGCACGACTACATGCCCCCATCGACGTGATGTCCCAGGCACATCAGTGACTGGTGTGGAGGGTGACCCTGTGTCCCGATCCACCACGGGCGGAGGAACCAAGACTGTCTGATCCCTCAGTGCAGGTGTCGCAGACAGAGGAGTGTCCACATCAGAATCACTCACCCCTGACACATGGACTTGATGCTCATCCAACTCAACATGGACGTCAGAGTCGTCATCAAGGCTGGACTCATAGGCAGCCAGAGACAAGATGGACTGCAGCACTTGGGGGTTTTCGTGGCCTACCACCCCACGACCCCCACTAGTGCCGGGTTGATGTGGTGTTACCAACCCTATGTCTGGCATGACAACACCATCCTCCGCCTCCATTGCGTCATCACCTGAAAAATAGAGAGAAAAAGGTCAATACACATGTCAGAAGCACACGACACACACACACACCGACAGCAAAGGCATCCGGCAGACATGTGACACACAACATATGACCTGGCATGCATGCTGGGTCTACTTTGAATAGCTTCTGTGATCAGACCTGTTGAAAGGTGGTAGTTTCCATGGAATTGGGTCTATGCAGTGCAGTAAATGTGTACGCCACTCACTACCTACATGTACAAGCACTACATGGTGTGTGCCAGGAAATGTGAAGGCAGTGCAATGTCAAATTCAAACATCACGTGCATTGTGCATTCAATGTGTACCATGTCTAGAAGCCAAGCACCCCTCCACCCCAGTACCAAAGCAGGGATGCCTAGTATGGTATCAAAAGGCTGACCATACACCTGTGTATTGACAGGCAGTGTTGACTGGCATCAACAGCTTAATGTGATTCAAATTACAACACTGCAAATGATGCTGGGACAGTGGGCAGGACACATGATGGAAACTCCGGAGGCCGCCCACGTGTGAAGAAGACACAACAAGAGTTGGACAGAGTCATTGGCCAATGAACAGGCTGAGGCCTGTGAGCCACACAGATTGTCAGAGCCTAAACATGTGTGCAACGCAGGACTGAGCCACAGTTGACATGGGAAGGCTGATGAGATGGCAGGCAATGTATGTAAGCAAGGATTTATATTACAGTGATCATCCAGTCAAGGACACATAGGGGCATGCGTGCAATGCACATGGAGCATGAATGGGCACTCATGTCCCTGCGGGACATCTGACCCATGCACAGTACAAGTGAGATACCCTGCATCGAGTACTAAGGCTGTACCACACGGCATATGTTTGGCAGATTCTACGCTGGAAGTTAGCATCTACACAGGACAGATGAACAAGAAAATACACTTTGGCAAGATTGAAGCAGACCAGTGCAAAGGTGGAACTGGGGTGCAGAGTGGCGGAGGAGGGGCAAGGGAACATGCCTACATGGAGTCCCGCATGCAGGCAGAGGAGACATGCATGACGGTAGCATTGCATTACTTACACATCAGAACCATGTACACGTCACATGTAGCAGCAATCATGCACAACACATCCCACAAGTGAAACACACACGTCCTCAACAAACACGCATCAACACTCACTGGACTGGGCATCAAAGTCCAGCATCTCTCCCACTCCTTCGACCAACTCAGGTGGTATGAACTCCGCAACGAGAGCCTCATGCGGAGTGAGTTCTTCCTCCTCTGGTGCAGGCCCACCGCCAGTCTCCAGAGTCAAGTTGTAATTTGAGGCACGCTTGGCCTTAGTGCTGCGCTTGATGTCATTCCAACGTTTTTTGCACTCCTGCGCCGTGCGCACCTCATGGCCGAATGAACTGACATGTTCCGCAACATGCTTCCAGTGGGTGTCACGTTGGGCAGCCGTAGTCTGACTATTGGCACCCACTAGCATGTCATGGCTGTGGCCCCGCACGTAGTCCACAAGGAAGTCCAGTTCCTGCTTACAGAAAGGCTTCTTCCTCGACGTGCAGGAGGTCATGGCTGTGTGTGGAGACCCAGCCTGTGTTGCAGGTGCAACCTTCCTCCTCTTGGACTGTGGCGCAGACCCTGGCTGGCTAATGCCGCCCTGACCAGTATGGCCAGTGGGTTCGGTGGATTGAGCCAAGGGAGGGGCAGGTGGAGGGATGACCAAAGGCCTGACTTGTGTCAGTGGCAGCTGGGTGCCCACTAATGGACCCTGCGCAGCAACATCAGCTGTGGCAGGGTCATTGACCGCAACGGTCCTGGTTGGCAGACTCACAACCGGGGTGCTGTTGGGTGCATCTGCCCCTGCACTTGCCAACACCCGGCTGTTCGGGGCAGCAGATGACATGACTGCCCCAGGGACACGTGTCTTGGTCTGAGCAGCCCGGCCTGCCCCTATGGTTTCCCCCTGGCCTGTTGGAGATCTACCAAGGGCTCTTCAAGTGCCAACGCAGCCTGCGCTGGCAGACCCTGAGCCTGGGTGGCGGTGTCCACAGCTGCACCTGCAGCTACCACTACCCTTGGGCCCGTGGCAGTCGATGGAACGGACTGCCGGGTCATATGGGTGCCAGTGCCAGATGCAGGAGCTGCATCCCCCGGAACCACAGGGGGTGGTGGCATGGCTGCACTGACACATGGCACAACATTGTGCTCAAGTGGCGCACCCCTGCCTCTTCCCCCTCTGTGGCTGCCCTGGACACCCTGGAGTCCCCCTACTCACTGGTCACCACGGCCACGTCCCCGACCACGCCCGCCACGAGGAGTACACCCAGCTGAGGCGCCCCTCACCTTTGGTGGCCTCCCAACCATGGCACAGATGTAGTAGTGCTGGCACAGATGGAGTGGTGCCAATGGGAGGTGTACACCACAATTGACCTGGGCAATTGGGGTGAAGGGGGTGGGAAGCAAGATGTTAACAGCCCCCCTGCACCTGCAAGGCTGTATGTGACCACGGTGATGTGGTGACGGGTCACGCAATGCTCAGGCACCCCATAGCTGCAGTAAAACCGTGCACGCAACCCTGCAGCCTACGTGCGTGGATTCAACCTCCCGCAGTACGCGGTGGCACCCAGTAACATGAATAACGTGTACGCGTGGGACACGCAGGCTACTATGACATCGAAAATGGGTGCGATACACAGGGGCACCCGCAGTGGGAAAAAGAGCGTGTGCGACTCACCGTCTGACTAGCGCGATGCAGAAAAACACGCGTAGCCAATACCCCGCCAAAAGAAGAGATACGTCCTTGATAGCTGTGAAGTTGTGATGGCGCGCGAAACAACAGGAAGCAGCAACACACGTCGGTCTCCACGAAAGGCACGTACAGCGAACTGCTGGGCCCGCTCACCTTTAACCCGTGCTGAGGGAAACGCACGCGCGCGTCACGTCACTTACGCGCATGGGCCCTTTCCTCGTATTACATGCGGACGTGCAGTTTTTCACGCGCGCTCACGCGCTAAGGGCCTTTGGTCCAATGAAATCGCATATGCGTGCTGCCGTGCACACGCGCTAAGGGCCTTTCCTCGTATTACACGCGGACGTGCAGTTTTCCACGCACGCTTACGCGCATGGGCCCTTTCCTCGTATTACATGCGGACGTGCAGTTTTCACACGCGCTGAAATGCCCATGCACGTCTGTCACGTCACAGGGGCGCTTGAAGGGCCTTCTGTCCAATGAAAATGCGTATGCGTGCAGACTCGCTTACGCGCTAAGGGCCTTTCCTCTAATTACACGCTGACGCGCAGATTTTTCACGTGCCAAATCACTCCGTATCAAGCTGGCCACGCGTAAGCACACGGAAGACCACACTCCTGCCCAGAAGGCCGAACTACTGCCCCCCAGAGCCCCACTCCCACCTGCCATCTGCTGCTGCCTGACTGCCTGCTGCCCACGTGCCCTGCCATTTGCTGCCTGCACATCAGCCAGGGGTGCTGTTGCTGTGACCACCCCTGCTGGAACCGAAGACTCCCGACTGGGATTCCATCGCTCCACAGCCCAGCCCCAGGACCCAGTTGCCCACCCACTCCTGCCTCTGGGGTTGTCATGTCGGGGCAAACACCATCTGTGACCACTGACAACCCCCGGGCAGAGAGGCAGAGGGGCACCAGCTTCAGTGCCACCGAAGTTGGTGTCCTGGTGGAGCAAGTCCTGGGGCAGTATGATGCCCTCTTCGGAAGTTCCCGCACCGACAAGGAAGGACGGACTCGGATCTGGACTGACATCGTGTCTGCCATCAACGCGGAGGGGGTGGCAGTCCGCGACTTACAACATGTCAAGAAGCGCTGGGAGGACTTCAGGTCCAGGACCCTGAACAAGGCCCGGCGCCTCTTGAAGGCAGCGGATGCCAAGGGGCGCCGGGGCCACTTGTCGGAAGAACAGATGAGGGTCCTGGAATGCATATCCCCAGCGCTCCACGTCCAGGTCCTTGAGAAGCAGACCCATCTGGAGTCGAGCGGAGAGTGTACATGCATCCTGATTGTGAGCAGTGCGTGTGGTGATTATTCAGTAGTGTGCAGGTTGCACATCTGTTTGTATGGGGTCGAGTATGGGTGGGGGTGTACAGGTCCGTGGGGCTGAAAAATGCGAGGGCTGTAATGTGTGAGACATGGATGGTGCTTGTGTGTGTAGGCTTGCATGCCAAATGCAGTTGTGTGGGCACACATGTTTGGATGAATGTGTATGTAAGTAGACATGTCCGTGATGTCACGCATGTATGTTGTTTTTGGCTGCATGTATCAGCACTGTGTACATGTGCATGTGTGTGTATTTGACAAGGGTGCAACAGTGATGCAACATGGATGCATGTGACAGCGGTATGTGGAAGCCTGATTGGCAGATGTGACATGGATGCCCGTCTGAACACTGCGACACTTGGCAGAGGTGTACACATGCATGCAAGTGTGGTGGTGTGTGTACATGTGTGGTGCACTTCCTGTGTTGCATGTGATGTCTGGCTCACCTTAGGCTGCTCATGCTGTTGTATGTGTATGGATGGTGGTGGCAGTTGCGATATGGCTGTGGTATGGCTCATGTGTGTGAGTTGTAATGACGTGTGTTGGGGATTGTGATGACATGTCTGAGGTTTGCCAATGCCACTCATGTACAACTGTCATGTGTGTATGTGTCGATTGTACAGTGCCCTGATGCCTGTGTTTTGTTTCTCCCTGTCTGCAGCGTCAACTGATGAAGCGGGCGGAGAAGGTGCTGTGGAGCACAGCGGCAGGGATCCCACCGCCAGCCGGAGACGCAAGGCCCGGCTCCCCTCCCATGTTGTCATCTCGTCGGGGAGTGAGGAGTCCGGTGCCGCGTCCCAGGCCGCAGCTGCCGGGGGGAGGTCCAAGAGGCGGAGGTTGGAGTTGGACTCCTCGGCAGCAGAAGGGGCAGCTGGGACCCCACAGGGCCTAACAGGGGAAGATGGCACGGAGTCATCCAGGTTGGTGGGGGGTTTGGTGGAGGAGGAGGCCGTTCAAGCAACAGAGACGGGGTCTGGAGGTGGGGATCCCACTGGTGCTAGTGGTGCAGTGCAAGACCAGGGACAGGAGGCAGCACAGGCCGCCGCGGAGGTGCCTGTGTGCAATCCTGTCCCTGATCCTGTCCCTGCATCATCTTGCACCAGCAGGGATGCCTACGTGCAGACCCGTTTTCAGGCAGGGGATGAGCTCACGTCAACTGGCCTTCCTCTGCCTGCGGACGTGGCTATCCAGGTCCGGGTTGAGCCTGTCCTGGCTGGTGTTGCGTTGCGTCAACGGGCCATGCAAGGTGACCTGCAGTCTTTTCATGAAGAGACTGCACGTCATCTCGAATGGCTCGTTGACCACGTCAGCCTGCTGGGACAGGTCACTCAGGCCGGATTCCTCCGTCTGATGGGGCTTGCTATGACCCCCTCCTCAACTGGACCCCCTACGCGCCAGTCGTTCTCTCTGCCATCTTCCCACCCATCAGTCACCTGGGTGCCCTGTGGAGCTGCCTCTGACGGTGCGGCCAGGCTGGTGGAGGAGGCATCCCTGCCACAGTCGGGAGTCGGACGTCCAGCAGGGGTGGCCACATCTACGACAGCACCCCAGCCGGCGGAGGATGTGCAGGCAGCAGGAGGCAGTGCACGGGCAGAGGCACAGCTGCAGCAGCAACATGGTGGGAGCCATGAAGGCTCGGGGCCTTCAACATCGGAGGGGCAGGCATCGGCCAGAGGGCAGGAGGACCCAGGACAGAGAGTGTCTTCCGTGTGGCAGCGGTTGGGCCACGCCATAGATGCGGAGCGGCAGCGGGCGGAAGAGGCACGGCTCACAATGGTCAGGGCGGAGAACTCCATGCGGAGGGCCCTGAGGCGGGCTGAGTGCCTCGAGGCAATCCGCAGGGGTTTGGAGGTGGAGACGTCGACGGCCCTGCGGACCCTCGGGGCCATGGAGGAGGACCACCTCCGGGACATTGAGGAGGAGTTCGATGATGCCCTGGCCCGGGACATCCACAAGTGAGCCGTGAAATTAGCCCGCTGCCTTTGTACATAGTTATGTAGGTAGTGTTAAGTTTCATTTTTGTTTTTATTTTATTTGGAACTTTCGGACATTGGCCACATTTTTGTATATAGTTTTTTTTTATTAGTTAGTGTAGTTAGATAGGTTTCCTTTATTTTGTTGGGATAATGGACCCTGGCTTGTTCCCATGTACATAGTTCACAGTTGGATTGTATTTTTTTTTCACTTCTTAACCATGGAGCAATGGCTTTCTTTTTTATTTCCCATTGGATTTTGTTTTGTGGACATTGACTTTGGACAACATTACTTTGGAATTTTATTTTTGGTTTTGCTTTTTTTAACGGACATGCTTCTTTTCATTTTTGTACATTCACATTTCTGTTTCTTCATTTTTTATTCTATTTATGTTTCCTTTAATACATATTTTTTTTGGTGAACTTCAATGTGTGGTATCTCATTGGTTTCATGCATTTCATGATATGTGTTTTGAGATTCACTGACACCCATTGGGTGTATGTGAGGGAAATGTGTTTGTTTCGGAACTTGCAATTGGTGTTCTGTGATGTAATTGCAAATTATGAGTGGGTGGATGCAATACTCGGGTGGGTGTTTTGCATTTGGAGGCTGACCATAGGCACCAGGGATCTAGATTGTGATGACATGTTGGCTGGAGAACATGAGTTGCACATGGGTGGGGGCCTGCTGGCAGGTGCCCCACAGTGCTGGGGGGTGGGGGTGGTGGGGAACATGAGTTGGACATGGGTGGGGGCCTGCTGGCAGGTGCCCCACAGTGCTGGGGGGTGGGGGTGCTGGGAGACATGGGTGGGGGCCTGGTGGTGGGTGCCCCTGCACTGCTGGGGGGTGGGGGTGGTGGGGAACATGAGTTGGACATCGGTGGGGGCCTGCTGGCAGGTGCCCCACAGTGCTGGGGGGTGGGGGTGGTGGGAGACATGAGTTGGACATGGGTGGGGGCCTGCTGGCAGGTGCCCCACGGTGCTGGGGGGTGGGGGTAGTGGGGAACATGAGATGGACATGGGTGGGGGCCTGCTGGCAGGTGCCCCACAGTGCTGGGGGGTGGGGGTGGTGGGGAACATGAGTTGGACATGGGTGGGGGCCTGCTGGCAGGTGCCCCACAGTGCTGGGGGGTGGGGGTGGTGGGAGACATGAGTTGGACATGGGTGGGGGCCTGCTGGCAGGTGCCCCACAGTGCTGGGGGGTGGGGGTGGTGGGGAACATGAGTTGGACATGGGTGGGGGCCTGCTGGCAGGTGCCCCACAGTGCTGAGGGGTGGGGGTGCTGGGAGACATGGGTGGGGGCCTGGTGGAGGCTGCCCCTGCACTGCTGGGGGGTGGGGGTGGTGGGAGACATGGGTGGGGGCCTGGTGGAGGCTGCCCCTGGTGGCTGGGGGTGGGGGTGCTGGGAGACGTGGGTGGGGGCCTGGTGGCGGGTGCCCCACAGTGCTGGGGGGGTGGGGTGGTGGGAGACATGGGTGGGGGCCTGGTGGAGGCAGCCCCTGGTGACTGGGGGGTGGTTGTGGTGGGAGACATGGGTGGGGGCCTGGTGGAGGCTGCCCCTGGTGGCGGGGGGGTAGTGGTGCTGGGAGGCATGGGTGGGGGCCTGGTGGAGGCTGCCCCTGGTGGCAGGGGGGTGGGGGTGGTGGGAGGCATGGGTGGGGGCCTGGTGGAGGCTGCCCCTGGTGGCTGGGGGGTGGGGGTGCTGGGAGACATGGGTGGGGGCCTGGTGGTGGCTGCCCCTGGTGGCTGGGAGGTGGGGGTGCTGGGAGACATGGGTGGGGGCCTGGTGGTGGGTGCCCCTGCACTGCTGGGGGGTGGGGGTGCTGGGAGACATGGGTGGGGGCCTGGTGGAGGCTGCCCCTGGTGGCTGGGGGGTGGGGGTGGTGGGAGACATGGGTGGGGCCTGCTGGCAGGTGCCCCACAGTGCTGGGGGGTGGGGGTGGTGGGGAACATGAGTAGCACATGGGTGGGGGCCTGCTGGCAGGTGCCCCACAGTGCTGGGGGGTGGGGGTGGTGGGGAACACGAGTTGGACATGGGTGGGGGCCTGCTGGCAGGCGCCCACAGTGCTGGGGGGTGGGGGTGGTGGGGAACATGAGTTGGACATGGGTGGGGGCCTGCTGGCAGGTGCCCCACAGTGCTGGGGGGTGGGGGTGATTGGAGACATGGGTGGGGGCCTGGTGGAGGCTGCCCCTGCACTGCTGGGGGGTGGGGGTGGTGGGAGACATGGGTGGGGGCCTGGTGGTGGGTGCCCCTGCACTGCTGGGGGGTGGGGGTGGTGGGAGACATGGGTGGGGGCCTGGTGGAGGCTGCCCCTAGTGACTGCGGGGGTGGGGGTGGTGGGAGACATGGGTGGGGGCCTGGTGGAGGCTGCCCCTGCACTGCTGGGGGGTGGGGGTGGTGGGAGACATGGGTGGGGGCCTGGTGGAGGCTGCCCCTGGTGGCTGGGGGGTGGGGGTGGTGGGAGACATGGGTGGGGGCCTGGTGGAGGCTGCCCCTGCACTGCTGGGGGGTGGGGGTGGTGGGAGACATGGGTGGGGGCCTGGTGGAGGTTGCCCCTGGTGGCTGGGGGGTGGTGGTGCTGGGAGACATGGGTGGGGGCCTGCTGGCAGGTGCCCCATAGTGCTGGGGGGTGGGGGTGGTGGGGAATATGAGTTGGACATGGGTGGGGGCCTGCTGGCAGGTGCCCCACAGTGCTGGGGGGTGGGGGTGCTGGGAGACATGGGTGGGGGCCTGGTGGTGGGTGCCCCTGCACTGCTGGGGGGTGGGGGTGGTGGGGAACATGAGTTGGACATCGGTGGGGGCCTGCTGGCAGGTGCCCCACAGTGCTGGGGGGTGGGGGTGGTGGGAGACATGAGTTGGACATGGGTGGGGGCCTGCTGGCAGGTGCCCCACAGTGCTGGGGGGTGGGGGTGGTGGGGAACATGAGTTGGACATGGGTGGGGGCCTGCTGGCAGGTGCCCCACAATGCTGGGGGGTGGGGGTGCTGGGAGACATGAGTTGGACATGGGTGGGGGCCTGCTGGCAGGTGCCCCACAGTGCTGGGGGGTGGGGGTGGTGGGGAACATGAGTTGGACATGGGTGGGGGCCTGCTGGCAGGTGCCCCACAGTGCTGGGGGGTGGGGGTGGTGGGGAACATGAGTTGGACATGGGTGGGGGCCTGCTGGCAGGTGCCCCACAGTGCTGGGGGGTGGGGGTGGTGGGAGACATGAGTTGGACATGGGTGGGGGCCTGCTGGCAGGTGCCCCCCAGTACTGGGGGGTGGGGGTGATGGGAGACATGAGTTGGACATGGGTGGGGGCCTGCTGGCAGGTGCCCCCCAGTACTGGGGGGTGGGGAACATGAGTTGGACATGGGTTGGGGCCTGCTGGCAGGTGCCCCAAAGTGCTGGGGGGTGGGGGTGCTGGGAGACATGGGTGGGGGCCAGGTGCCCCACAGTGCTGGGGGGTGGGGGTGGTGGGGAACATGAGTTGGACATGGGTGGGGGCCTGCTGGCAGGTGCCCCACAGTGCTGGGGGGTGGGGGTGCTGGGAGACATGAGTTGGACATGGGTGGGGGCCTGCTGGCAGGTGCCCCACAGTGCTGGGGGGTGGGGGTGGTGGGGAACATGAGTTGGACATGGGTGGGGGCCTGCTGGCAGGTGCCCCACAGTGCTGGGGGGTGGGGGTGGTGGGGAACATGAGTTGGACATGGGTGGGGGCCTGCTGGCAGGTGCCCCACAGTGCTGGGGGGTGGGGGTGGTGGGAGACATGAGTTGGACATGGGTGGGGGCCTGCTGGCAGGTGCCCCCCAGTACTGGGGGTGGGGGTGATGGGAGACATGAGTTGGACATGGGTGGGGGCCTGCTGGCAGGTGCCCCCCAGTACTGGGGGGTGGGGAACATGAGTTGGACATGGGTTGGGGCCTGCTGGCAGGTGCCCCAAAGTGCTGGGGGGTGGGGGTGCTGGGAGACATGGGTGGGGGCCTGGTGGTGGGTGCCCCTGCACTGCTGGGGGGTGGGGGTGGTGGGGAACATGAGTTGGACATGGGTGGGGGCCTGCTGGCCGGTGCCCCACAGTGCTGCGGGGTGGGGGTGGTGGGAGACATGAGTTGGACATGGGTGGGGGCCTGCTGGCAGGTGCCCCACAGTGCTGGGGGGTGGGGGTGGTGGGGAACATGAGTTGACATGGGTGGGGGCCTGCTGGCAGGTGCCCCACTGTGCTGGGGGATGGGGGTGGTGGGGAACATGAGTTGGACATGGGTGGGGGCCTGCTGGCAGGTGCCCCACAGTGCTGGGGGGTGGGGGTGGTGGGAGACATGAGTTGGACATGGGTGAGGGCCTGCTGGCAGGTGCCCCACAGTGCTGGGGGGTGGGGGTGGTGGGGAACATGAGTTGGACATGGGTGGGGGCTTGCTGGAGGCTGCCCCTGGTGGCTGGGGGGCGGGGGTGGTGGGAGACATGGGTGGGGGCCTGGTGGAGGCTGCCCCTGCACTGCTGGGGGGTGGGGGTGCTGGGAGACATGGGTGGGGGCCTGGTGGAGGCTGCCCCTGGTGGCTGGGGGGTGGGGGTGGTGGGAGACATGGGTGGGGCCTGCTGGCAGGTGCCCCACTGTGCTGGGGGGTGGGGGTGGTGGGGAACATGAGTTGCACATGGGTGGGGGCCTGTTGGCAGGTGCCCCACAGTGCTGGGGGGTGGGGGTGGTGGGGAACATGAGTTGGACATGGGTGGGGGTCTGCTGGCAGGTGCCCCCCAGTGCTGGGGGGTGGGGGTGGTGGGGAACCTGAGTTGGACATGGGTGGGGGTCTGCTGGCAGGTGCCCCCCAGTGCTGGGGGGTGGGGGTGGTGGGGAACATGAGTTGGACATGGGTGGGGGTCTGCTGGCAGGTGCCCCACAGTGCTGGGGGGTGGGGGTGGTGGGGAACATGAGTTGGACATGGGTGGGGGCCTGCTGGCAGGTGCCCCACAGTGCTGGGGGGTGGGGGTGCTGGGAGACATGGGTGGCGGCCTGGTGGCGGGTGCCCCTGCACTGCTGGGGTTGGGGGTGGTGGGGAACATGAGTTGGACATGGGTGGGGGCCTGCTGGCAGGTGCCCCACAGTGCTGCGGGGTGGGGGTGGTGGGAGACATGAGTTGGACATGGGTGGGGGCCTGCTGGCAGGTGCCCCACAGTGCTGGGGGGTGGGGGTGGTGGGGAACATGAGTTGACATGGGTGGGGGCCTGCTGGCAGGTGCCCCAAAGTGCTGGGGGATGGGGGTGGTGGGGAACATGAGTTGGACATGGGTGGGGGCCTGCTGGCAGGTGCCCCACAGTGCTGGGGGGTGGGGGTGGTGGGAGACATGAGTTGGACATGGATGGGGGCCTGCTGGCAGGTGCCCCACAGTGCTGGGGGGTGGGGGTGGTGGGGAACATGAGTTGGACATGGGTGGGGGCCTGCTGGCAGGTGCCCCACAGTGCTGGGGGGTGGGGGTGCTGGGAGACATGGGTGGGGGCCTGGTGGAGGCTGCCCCCTGCACTGCTGGGGGGTGGGGGTGCTGGGAGACGTGGGTGGGTGCCTGGTGGCGGGTGCCCCACAGTGCTGGGGGGGGTGGGTGTGGTGGTAGACATGGGTGGGGGCCTGGTGGAGCCTGCCCCTGGTGGCTGGGGGGTGGGGGTGGTGGGAGACGTGGGTGGGGGCCTGGTGGCGGGTGCCCCACAGTGCTGGGGGGGTGGGGGTGGTGGGAGAGATGGATGGGGGCCTGGTGGAGGCTGCCCCTGGTGACTGGGGGGGTGGGGGTGGTGGGAGACATGGGTGGGGGCCTGGTGGAGGCTGCCCCTGGTGGCGGGGGGGTGGAGGTGCTGGGAGACATGGGTGGGGGCCTGGTGGAGGCTGCCCCTGGTGGCTGGGGGGTGGGGGTGGTGGGAGACATGGGTGGGGTCCTGGTGGAGGCTGCCCCTGGTGGCTGGGGGGTGGGGGTGCTGGGAGACATGGGTGGGGGCCTGGTGGTGGGTGCCCCTGCACTGCTGGGGGTGGGGGTGCTGGGAGACATGGGTGGGGGCCTGGTGGAGGCTGCCCCTGGTGGCTGGGTGGTGGGGGTGCTGGGAGACATGGGTGGGGCCTGCTGGCAGGTGCCCCACAGTGATGGGGGGTGGGGGTGGTGGGGAACATGAGTTGCACATGGGTGGAGGCCTGCTGGCAGGTGCCCCACAGTGCTGGGGGGTGGGGGTGGTGGGGAACATGAGTTGGACATGGGTGTGGGCCTGCTGGCAGGTGCCCCACAGTGCTGGGGGTGGGGGTGGTGGGGAACATGAGTTGGACATGGGTGGGGGCCTGCTGGCAGGTGCCCCACAGTGCTGGGGGGTGGGGGTGGTGGGAGACATGGGTGCGGGCCTGGTGGAGGCTGCCCCTGCACTGCTGGGGGGTGGGGGTGCTGGGAGACATGGGTGGGGGCCCGGTGGTGGGTGCCCCTGCACTGCTGGGGGGTGGGGGTGGTGGGAGACATGGGTGGGGGCCTGGTGGAGGCTGCCCCTGGTGGCTGGGGGGTGGGGGCGGTGTGAGACATGGGTGGGGGCCTGGTGGAGGCTGCCCCTGCACTGCTAGAGGGTGGGGGTGGTGGGAGACATGAGTTGGACATGGGTGGGGGCTTGGTGGAGGCTGCCCCTGCACTGCTGGGGGGTGGGGGTGCTGGTAGATATGGGTGGGGGCCTGGTGGTGGGTGCCCCTGGTGGCTGGGGGGTGGGGGTGGTGGGAGACATGGGTGGGAGCCTGGTGGTGGGTGCCCCTGCACTGCTGGGGGGTGGGGGTGCTGGGAGACATGGGTGGGGGCCTGGTGGAGGGTGCCCCTGGTGACTGTGGGTGCAGGGGGACATGCGTTCGTGGGCAGTAGTGCAAGTTGACATGTGGGTTGGCTGGGGGTCATGGCCATGGTGGATGATGTGCCTGCAGGACATGTGCAGGGTAGGCCCCTGTGGTGTGAGCCACCTGCAGGGGCCGTGGAGGGTGTAGAGGGAACACCTGGGAGGACCCACACGTGCAATTCACGTGTGGTGCTCCCCACGCACCCCTGTAATACACGTACCCTGATGGAATCGCGTGTGGAACTTCCCGCGCACCCCTGGAATACACGTGCCCTGCTGATGTCGCGTGTGAAACTTCCCCCGCACCCCAAAATACACGTACCATGATGAAATCGCGTGTGGAATTTCCCGCGCACCCCTGAAATACACGTGCCCTGCTGAAATCGCGTGTGGCACTTCCCGCGCACCCCTGAGATACGCGTACCCCCAATCGCGTGTGGAAATTCCTGCGCACCCCTGAAATACACGTACCCTGCTGAAATCGCGTGTGGCACTTCCTGCGCACCCCTGAGATACGCGTACCCTGCTCGCACGGGCCCAATCGCGTGTGGAAATTCCCGCGCACCCCTGAGATACGCGTACCCTGCGGAAATCGCGTGTGGAACTTCCCGCGCACCCCTGAAATACACGTACCCTGCTCACACGGGGCCAATCGCGTGAGGTACTTCCCGTGCACCCCAGTGATACACGTAGCCCGCTTGCCGTGCTGGTACAGGGTTAGCGCAGCCCTTTGCACTGGATTGGGTATATTGATGGCTTTTCCCTGCGCGAGAGGCGTTCTTGGGGGCGTAACTGGCACTGCTGCAGGGTCGCTGCGCCACTGTGCGCCACGGCTGGTTTTGGTGGCTGGAATCCATGAATACGCTGTGCGCGGAAATGGATTTTAGAGCAGGCGGCTGGCGCAGGGATTCGCACGCGCCCATTGTGCACCAGCCGCGTGCGCCACTTGTGTGCTGAATTCTATGAATTACCCCCTAAGTTGTAAATATTGTGGCACGTTGTCCTGTTGGGAAGGGACAATAATAGGATAGATTGATAATAGAGGAAAACATGTACAAACAAATGTGATGGCTCATTGTTACAATGTGTACAAATAATATGTTTGTTAATCAGGTATGCAATGTCAAGTAACTGCAGACTTGGTAATCATTTTGGATACCTGCCTAATGTGAAGGAACAACAATAGGAGGTTTAGATATTAGAAAAATATGGGCAAACAATTATTATGAATCAATGTCACAATGCGCACAGATAATATGTGCACATACGAGAAATGGGTTCATACATTGATTGTGAATGAATTGAAGATACTTTATAACTTTTGTGTAAACCACTCTGCCTTGAGAAACCCCAGGAACAAGAGCATGTGCTTCCACTTGGAGAACGTTGGCACCAATACAAAACACACAGTATTGAAACATTGTGGAATTAAACAAAAAAAATGATTTAATGTTTTGAATGATTCATTTATTCTTAAAGAAATAGAGCATGGGCTCAGAATTATCTGAGAGAGCCCTGGCATGCCCAGTACTGTCAATCACTGCAGACCTGGAAGAGGAATCCCTGGTAGGTGTCAAGACAGGTGAGAAATCATTCATTTTTGTGGTTGATACAGGTGCAACAAAATCATGCATAAGGCAGGGCACCTCCCCCTATCAGGAAAGGTAATGGACATGCAGGGTTTCTCTGTGACAAGAAAATGGTTTGCCTTTTCAGAGGATTTACCAATTAAGGCAGGTAGTCAAGAGGTATCAGCCCACTATTATTTTCAGTGGAAACACCAGAAAACTTGTACGGTCGGGACCTGCTAAGCAAGCTAAATATTACATTCAGAAAAGAAGGGGTAGTGTGTTCCATGACAGGAATTTGTTATGCTAGTGTTGCAGCAGTAATACCCTTGCACTTAGATTTGTTTTTGTATGGATTAACAGTGTTGTTGAGTTGGGAGCCGGCATCAAGAACAAACCATGGAGAGTGCAATCTGAATTTTTGTTCAGGCCAGCAGTTCCCCAAGACCATGCTCCGGGTACCATTATCACTCATGAATGCGGTGATGATTGCGAATGAAAAGGTAGTGCTAATAGGGACTGATGAGGAGGGAGATGAGTGGGGTACAATGTTGTGTATTGAATGGGTCCAGACACTAAGTCAGATGGGCAGTTGTTTGAAGATGGTGATAATGATGGAGAGATGATCTTTGAGATATGCATCACATGTCAAATATTGGTTCAGCATAGACAGATACCCTAAACTATACGTATTGCCAAATCTATGCCTGCATATCTACAGGAAGCTATGGCAAAGGCACCCGGCACTTTATGGACTGACAATCCCCATGATGAAGGGATCTTGAAGAGCAGATGTGCTGTCCATATCAAGGTGAAGCAGGGAGCAGTGTTCATTATCTAGAGAAGGCGAGGGAATACATGAGGCAATTGTGGCATTATGGATTCAGGGAATCATAGTACCTTCAGAGTCTCCTTGTAACAGTGTAATGTATCCTTGCGAAAAAGTGAAAGGGTCAAGTTGGAGGATGATACAGGATCTCCACCCATTGAACACTATTGTAGAGTGAATTTCCAGTAGTACTAAATCCTGCCACGATCC
Source organism: Ambystoma mexicanum (assembly GCF_040938575.1). Lineage (NCBI taxonomy): Eukaryota > Metazoa > Chordata > Amphibia > Caudata > Ambystomatidae > Ambystoma > Ambystoma mexicanum. Next base: position 1,014,100,034 of record NC_090928.1, read on the forward strand.
TTTGTAACATATCCACTGTGGCCACATATTTCACTTCAAATGACTTGAAACATGCGTACTTCTCTATTCCATTGCAGCCTGATTCTCAATAACTTGTTTAGGTATCATGGGCAAAGTGTCCAATACACAAGACTTCCTCAGGGGTACTCTGTGCACGTAGCATTTTCAACAGAATATTCCATATGGACTTGGGTAACAAACATGAACAAAGCATTATTATTCAGTATCTATATTACCTCCTAGTGTGCAGCACGACAGAAGCCCAGTGTCGAGCAGATTCAGTGACACTGCTGACACTGCTTGTGCACATAGGATACAAAGTGGACAAGGATAACATGCAATATTGTCCAAAGTAAGTGGTGTATTTGGAACATATTATATCATCTGCAGGAAAACAAGTCACCCCAGAATGAGCAGCTGCAGTACAAAACACACCACAGTCAACCACAGTGAAAGAAATGCAGCAGTTTTTTGGGGTTGTGTAACTATTGCAGAATAGGGATTTTCAACTATTCTAGTTACACAAAGACTCTTTGCAGGGACTCAAGGAAGCACAGAGAAGCAAATCGACACCTCAATGGGCAGGAGAAATGATTACATGTTTCCAGGAACTGACACGAGCAATGCGCCAATGTTAGCAAAACCCGATAAGAAATAATTGTATTTGTTTTCACATTGCAATGGACAGGTCATTACAGCAGTGTTAACCCAGACAACATCCATGGGAGAAAAGCTCTTTACATTTTACAGTGATATATTAGATTCAGTGAAACAGGGTCAATTGCCTTATGAACAGGCGCTGGCAACTGTGGACTTCACAGGTGAAAAGTCCTCCATAATCACCATCGGCTTCTCCATAAAATTATATGTAGAGAACTCAGTGTTTGCAATCCGTGAGCGATTCAAGTCTACTCTAACCACACAAAGGGCTTGTGCATATGAAGTCATCTTGTCAAGCCCGTTCATTCACATTTGGAGGTGTTGTACAGTAAATACTGCCACATTTATTGCAATACATGTTCAGTCAGAAGAAGTGCTTGATTGTGATACATATGAAGGCCCTAGGTATGATTTAATACAGGCAAAGGAGGATGCACTTGAAGAAGGGGAGATGCTTCTCATTGATGGGTCAGGAGACGGGACAGAGACATACAGGTGCAGCAGTGGTGCACCTTGTAGAGGGGGGAGAAGGCGGTTCTAATTAAAAAGAGATTACCAACACATTATTCGGCTCAGGCACCAGAACTGATTGCATTAATTGAAGCATTTTAAGCATCACAAGGGTGTTTCAAAACCATATACTCTGACTCTACATACGTTACCAACACTGTACAATCAGGTTTGTCCTGATCGGAAAAGAGAGGATTCAGGAGGCCAGATGGAATGCCTCTGCAGCTTGCAGCAATGTGGGAAATATTCATTCATGCCTTGTCTGATCCAACAATAGTAGCAGTAGTTAAATAAGCCACCCACTGCGAGAAACCTGAAGGTGTCTCCCTGATTAGTCCCCACGGATCTGTCATCCAGGTGGCCAGGACACAGGCATCACTATTGAATCCAGTTCTTGTGGATGGACCAGTGCGGGAGGATCACCTGGATGGGGGGTCCACAGGGAGTGTAAATGGGACACCGATGGGTGAGATACAGTATTCCCCTTCTTATAACACATTTTCCCCATCCTACCACGTAGGATACTCAGAAACTCTACCCCCCTTTTCTGACACAAACACTTTCTCATGACATGAAAGACAACAGACTAACACCTGAGCTGTTTATCTGACATGTCCCAACACAAGGGTCAGGCAAAATCAGGCATTTGACTAGACCCACACACACCTAACGGTCCCTTGCCCATGGGCATAAAAGTTGGAGCATGAGAGCACACTATGAGCAAAGCAGACTGCACGACCACACAGATATCCCAGGATGGCAGTTCAAGAGCAGGAGAAAGGCAGTGAGAACCGAAGGGGCAACAAGGAGAGAAGCGATCTTGCCCTTTCTGACCCGACCCTCGAAGCCTCATTAAAAGGAATCATAAAACTGTGAACAATAGCCAGTGTGTGTTGCAGGAGATGTCAACGGTACACAGAGCCCTCCTACACTGATAATCCGGACAGTGAGAGACACTTGCTACCATGGTACCGGCCTTGACTCTTGAAATAAGAACTGGCAAGCGGTTCATCACAGCCGGTGAGTCGAAGGGAGAACCGATACTAAACCGAAATGTGTTTGAACAAACGTTACAAATGCAAATTAAGGCAAAAAAGCAAAGAACTGTTAACTCCTCAGGGGAAAACCAGCTTCAGAGGGGTCTGGCACCACATGGGTGCTCACTCAAGAGACTCTGGTTGATTCCCCTATTGTTGAAACTACCTATGCCAGAAGGCCATAGAAGAGCCACCAGGAAAGGTCAAAGTGGTCATACAGCGGTCTAGAAAAACCACCTGTACAGACAAAAGTCTTTGACCAACCCGAAATTGGAAAGCTAAGAGAAGTGAATCCTGCATAGGAAGAAATTAAAAGGAACTGTATGGCTGGCAATAGTGAACCCAATGGTGGGATGCCTGCAGAACGGGGCGAGGCATGATGTCCCATGAACATTGCATTCACTAGAGTGAACCCGACAGTTGGATGCCCACAGTGGATTGTCTAAAAGGACATTAAGACTTTTGAATGCAATAAGTGAAATTGGTTAAGGAAAAGCCATAGTGAACCCGCTGGAAGAAGGTTAACATTTGAGAAGGGTCTGAACCCGGAAGAGTCATCACCCAACGTACATACAAAAAGGAACTTTTGTTTGGTTATTTTGAACACATCAGGTCCTCGAAGGCAAGAGACTTTTTTTGGTATAAAAGAGACTTAACCATCGAAGAACCTGATACCTGAGAAGGGAACGATCGTCTTGTGCTAGGAAAGCTCGAGAGTTTGCTGTGCTCAGAAGTCCCACCTTGTCCAGTGCCCAAAATATGTGGGAGACCCATGGCTACCACGTTTGTGAACAATTCTTTCTTTTTTGTTAACACTATCAAACACTCTTTTTGTATTCGTTGTAAGGATTGGCAATAGGTTTTTCTTAGTATAGGCCCTTTTACTTGACAAGACACCACTAGGACTGCATTATTATTTTTTGATGGTTGAAGGTTGCTCCCATCTTAGATTTAGGTTTAGATTAGGCATTTTTGCACCCTGCCTATATAGTTTAATAAACACCCTTGAACTGTGATCACTTGTGTCTGTCTTTACTGTTGTCACCATGAGTTCCTTATACCACACATAAACACAGATAATGTTTCACTTAGTAATGATGCGACAGACAGGCTCACCAAAGAAGCAGCATATTTAAAAGAACCGGATGTCACTGCATATCCTGAGCTGGCCATTCAACAGCTGCAGTTAGCAATGCTTTATACCGCAGAACTGCTTACACAAATAATTGAACTACAAGGTCAGGCACACCAGGATGAGAAGGACTTGTGGGTTAAAAGTGGGTGCTCACTATTACCAACTGACCTGATATGGAGACAAAAAACTACAGGTAATGTAGTAATGCCACAGTACCTACTAATAGGTGCTCTTGAGTAACTGGGCTACCCAGTGCATACTTCTAAGCAGCATATTGCAGTTGATGTTCAGGAGGACTGCTTTTACCCCAACTGGTATGACTATTTTGATAAATGTGTGGTGACTTGTACTACTTGTCACCTTTACAGTACAGAACACACCCTCAGGACATTGCACGGCACATTGCCCCATCCAACCACACCCTTCCGGGGGAACTCCATATTCACTATGTGGACATGTAACACAGGTGCAGTAACTATTGTTATCTTATTGTTATTGTTTTCCCATTTTTACAATGGATTGAGGCTGGCTCTGGCACACAACCAGATGCTAAATCAGGAGCTAAAGTGTGTTCCACGCCAGGAATTTGTTATTCTAGGGTTGTGGCAATAACAAAAGCATTGCATAACGATGAAGCTACTAGAGGAATACCCTTACACCCAGATTTATATTTGTATGGAGTGACAGTGTTGTTGGGTTGGGTCTCGCAGGGGTACATGTGAAGTTCTACATTCAGACAATGAGACTCACTTTTTAAGACATTTGTTTAAGGAAATTGCATCCCTACGTGGGGTAGAACACAAGTTGTGCTCACTATACCACCCTAAAGCCAATGGAGTCGTAGAGAGATTGAATGGACTGTTTAAAACAAGAGTATCTACTACCTTAGGGAGGAATTGGATGCATTGTGTGTCTCTGGCTGTCTTCAGCCTGAGGACGCAGCCAAGGAAGGACCGCCACTTGTCACCATACAGGATTGTGATGGAGAGTAGAAAGCACACACCCCTCACACCTGCATGTAGCATCAGATGCTCACAGGGCAGCATAAGTATTGGGGAGAAGCTGGGTGGAAGTTGAACAACGCCTGTCCCAAAAGGGAATCAAGCTAGAGGTGGATTCAGTATGGGCATGCATGTTGGGGGGATTTACTAGACCACGTAACCAAAAGTATATTAGTAAATTGAAAGACCTGGCCTACATCTTGGCCAAACGGAGAATTTCTATGGGCTGGAAAGCAGCCCAAAGACCCAGATTAGAGGTGTGGTGGAATGATCTCTTGAAGTGGGCAGAGGCTGAGATGGTGGCATGGTACGAAGCAGTTAGCAGGGGAGGGGAGGAGGAAGCAGGACCCCTGATACCATGGAGGCAAATGGTGGCCACGATGTCAGGAGTCTCCCATGTCGAACCCAGCAAAGATGATTCGTCTGGGAACAGTGAAGGAGATAAACCCTAAGAAACGGAATATGAGGCATTGAAGCAGGTGCTCGAGTTAATGGGGAGCGAGAGGGGGGGACGGCAATGTGCAACATGCAAATGTAAACTATGATGCTAGTAAACGGGAATGTCCGACATGTTGGTTAAGTTTGACGTGTTGTTAAAAAATAATAAACATTGTTTTTTAAATAAAAACGTATTGGGAGGAGTTTTAAGGGTATTTGAGGGAACTAACCAAAATAATTAAGTTGTCACGCCGCCCGTCCTGGGGTCTCCTTACCCGCTACGGCGCTCCCCGTCCTGGAGGCTGTATCCTCGTTTTCGGCTTTGGGGTCCGGGGGTGTCCTGGGTCCCGGGCGCTTCCGGGTCTCCTACGCGCACTACTTTGCGCATGCGCGGGCGCCCGCTCTCCGCTCTTCGCGCATGCGCAGTGCGCAGGATGCTCGATTCTGGAGGGTATGCGGCTCAAGCCTCGTTGTGGGGTGTCCGATGCCTGGGAGACGGCACGGCTTGCGTTGCAAGCCTCCCAGGTGCTGGCGGGCCTATTTAAGGAGCCCTGATCCTTTTCCAAACCGCGTCTCAACGCGGTTTGTTCGGATCGTGTCTTTGCTGCCTTGCATTGTATCCCCGTTGCCTGTTGCCTTCCACCTTCCCTTGTTCTGCCTGGGGGACCCCTGCCTTCCACCTTCCCTTGTTCTGCCTGGGGGACCCCTGCCTTCCACCTTCCCTTGTTCTGCCTGGGGGACCCCCTGTCTTCCACCATCTCCTGTCTCCCTCCTTCCTTCCTGCTCCAGAGGTTCCGCTCGCCCTCCTTGGTTCTGGTCCCAGCTCAGTCCTTCCTGTTTGCTATTCGCTCTGAGTCTACCCCCACAAGTTCCGTGCTCCTCTCCTTACCAGCCTGCTCTTCTTGCTTCCTTGTCTTCGTCCCTGGAGGGACCGTTCTGCTTCCAGTCCCCGGACCTGCCTTCCGTCGGAATCCCACTAAGGACCCCGGACCATCTATTCAGAGGCTCCCCCTGCCAGTGCTTGCACTGTCCTGACGCCACTCAATCAGGGGTGAGCCACCCGTGGCGTTGGGAGCCGGCTCACCTCCAATCCAGTTCCATTTGGGCTGGTGTTGGGCTGGTTCCCCGCGCCATCAGTCACGTCTATCCGGATCATCTGACAGTCTGGCCTCATCACCAAGGAACCCAACCGGACGAACAGGTACGCAGCGTTCTCGTGACGCTATTTACAACAGATTGAGACGCCTGTCTTCTGACACCTCGGACTCTACGATGGAAGAGGATCCGGGTCTTCGTAACGAGCTTCAAGCGCTTCGTGCCGAGATGGTGGCAGTCCGTCAGGAAAATGTAGCCTTACGCCAAATGGTGACACAGAACGTTGGTGCCATTCCACAACCTGAAGGTCCCATGGCTCACACAGCTCCCATCAAGTTCGATGGAGATCCCCGCCGTGTGGGTGAATTCTGTAATCATTGCCGCATACACTTTCTCTTCGGTTCATCTCACTTTACCAATGACAAGGCCAAGATCGGATACATATTGGGCAACTTATCTGGTAACGCGCTTGCCTGGGCAACTCCTTTGGTCGTTACTAATAACCCAATCCTGAATGATTTTTTAGCCTTCGAGAAAGCATTCTTGGATGTGTTTCAATCCCCCAATCTGGCCTCAGCAGCGCAGAACCAACTGATGGATCTACAACAAGCCAATACCGACATCATCTCTTACATCAGCCGTTTCCGTCAATTGGCAACTGACTCCTTATGGCCAGAGGTAACGCAAAAGACCTTGTTTCGCCGGGGATTAAGAGAGGAATACAAAGATGAATTGTTGCACATACCGGAACCTGATGATCTACAGAAACTTATTGAACAAGTTCTAAGGATAGACCAGAGGTTGACCGAGAGAAAAGGAGAGAGACGACGGTTTGAGAAGGGAAACCTCAGACCACTGACTTTTCCTACTGGGATATCAGCACCCTCGGATGCTACCCAAGAACCAATGCAACTGGGAGCTGTAAGGGGCCCATTATCGGAAAAGGAGAAGAAGTGCAGAAGAAGTCTGCGATTGTGTTTATATTGCGGAGGCACTGGACATTTTCTGGGAACCTGCCCTCTACGTCCTATCAAGAAAGGGGGAAACTAGAAGACCTGTCGTCTAAGGGAAAGGCTACGACAGGTCCTTTCTTGCTTTCAGACCTTTCCAGCCCTGGGCTACAACTGCCCCCAATGCAGCCTGCCGTCTTGATGATTCTAGAGATCACTTTGAAGTGGCTTGATAAGACGATTGATGTCCATGGTCTTTTAGATTGCGGGGCCTCCGGAAACTATATTGATGAGGCATTCGCCATCAACCTTGGTATGCCTTTATTTACCAGAAGAACGGTTATACCAGTAGAGGCCATCGATGGTACACCCTTAGCTTCCGGTCCCATTCGGTTGCATACCATCGGCATGCTGTTACAGGTCAAGGGGCATGAAGAAAGGATAGCCCTCAACGTCATCAAGTCACCATCGTATCCTGTGGTTTTGGGACTGCCTTGGCTTTTGCGACACAATCCTACAATCGATTGGGAGTCCCGTACTTTGAAATTTGTTTCTGCCTTTTGCCTCCGTGAATGTTGCTGCCACAACACCTCCTTGAAGTCCACAACCTTGATCCCTCTAGTCCCGGGAGAGGACTCATCTGCCTTATGTTCCCTGTCCCAGATTCCGAATGTTTACGCCGACCTTTGTACAGTGTTTTCGGAACCCGGTGAAATACCTCTTCCTCCTCATCGGACATTTGACTGTCCCATAGACCTGATCCCTGGTGCTGTGATTCCTCATGGGAAGTTATACTCTCTAACTCAGTCTGAAAAACAAGTACTCCGGGATTATCTGGATGATTGTTCTAAGAAGGGTTACATCGTACCCTCCAAATCCTCCGCCGGTTTTCCGTTGTTCTTTGTCAAAAAGAAAGAGGGGACCCTGCGGCCCTGTATCGATTACCGTCAATTGAATGACATAACACTCAAGGACAGGTACCCATTACCTTTGATTCGGACATCATGGAGTCCTTACGTTCTGCCAATATCTTCACTAAGTTGGATCTCCGGGGAGCCTACCACCTGGTTAGAATCAAAGAGGGCGACGAGTGGAAGACGGCATTTAAAACACCCTTTGGGCACTACGAATACAGGGTAATGCCCTTCGGGTTGTGTAATGCCCCAGCCGTCTTCCAACGGTTTATGGACAACGTGTTTGGCGATCTGGTTGGCATCTCGGTCTGGGTTTACCTATACGACATCCTGATCTTCTCGGACGATCTGAAGGAACATGTCTCGCATGTCCGTGAAGTACTTTTGCGTTTGTCACGAAATCACCTGTACGCCAAAGCCGAAAAATGCTCGTTTCACCGAAATAGCATGGAGTTCCTGGGATACGTAATCAGCAATGCAGGTATACACATGGATTCGGGCAAAGTGAAGGCTATTCAGAACTGGAAACAACCACATGATGTGAAGTCCCTTCAGCGGTTTTTGGGGTTCGCCAATTTTTATCGGCGCTTTATTCCACAGTTTTCACAGGTCACGGCCCCATTGACACGTCTGACCAGTGTTAAGATACCTTTCCTTTGGGATCAAGAGGCATCGACAGCTTTTGGGTACTTGAAGACAGCGTTTAGTACAGCTCCTGTTTTGCGTCATCCTAACGATGAGATGCCATATGTCATCGAAGCAGATGCCTCCAACTTCGCTGTTGGAGCGGTCCTACTGCAAAAACATCCTGCATCTGGCGATGAACATCCTGTGGCCTATTACTCTCGGAAACTCACCTCTAGTGAGCTGAACTATGCAGTCATTGAAAAAGAACTTTTGGCCATCAAGACGGCGTTTGAAGAATGGAGACATCATTTACTTGGTGGTCGTTTCCCTGTAGAAGTTCGTACCGACCATCGCAACTTGCAGTTCCTACGAACACTGCAGTGTCGCACTGCTCGCCAAGCCCGATGGGCCTTCTTCTTCTCTCACTTTGATTTTAAAATCACATACATTCCTAGCTCCCAGAACCAGAAGGCAGATGCCTTATCTCGATCCTTGGACAAGGAAGAAGTGGGAGCCGGTTTGGACACGCCTATGATATCTCCCAAACACTTTCTACTAACCTTAGCTCCGCATCTCCAGAAGATCATTCAAAGACCTTGAGGGATCCGGAACGTGTCGATCTGTTGAAGAAACCCCAGATCTGCGAACGCGACGGTTTTTTGTTCTTCCTGAACCGATTATACATACCTTCGGCTGCCCTTCGCTTGGACATTCTCCATGGTTTTCACGATTCTCAAGTAGCTGGTCATCGTGGTATTAAGGCTACCAAGGAGTTGATCTCCAGACAATTCTGGTGGCCTGGATGGGCCAAAGAAGTAAAGTCATATGTGGAAAGTTGTCCTATCTGTGCTCAGACGAAGACACCCAGAAGAAAGCCTTTGGGACTACTTAAGCCTACTGAAACTCCTCCCTACCCTTGGCATACTATCGCCACCGACTTCATTGTTGAGCTTCCGCCCTCTGCAGATCACACTTGTGTCATGGTGGTCGTGGATTGTTTCACTAAATATGCACATTTCATTCCCTTCATAAAGATCCCAACTTCCTCCCAGATGGCTTTGGCATTTCTACACAACATTTATCGGTTACATGGATCCCTGAGAAGATCATCTCTGATCGTGGTTCACAATTTCTTTCTTCTTTCTGGCGTCAGTTGTGTAGTCATCTAGGTATCCACAGAGCCTTGAGCTCAGGCTATCACCCGCACACCAACGGTCAGACCGAAAGGACGAATCAAACCCTGGAGCAATACTTACGTTGCTATGCCAATGCCACTCAGTCAAACTGGCTAAAGTACCTGGACTTGGCGGAAGTTTCCTATAACAATGCGGCCCATGCTGCCACCGGCATCAGTCCTTTTTTATGTTCAGCTGGACAACATCCCAAGCTGGTTCCTTTCTCACCTGTGGTGCCCAGCTCTGTTCCGTCTGCGGATCACTTGGTCTTCAATATACAGAAACAACATGTCCTGGCCCGGAGAACCCTTACGGAGACACGTGAGCGCATGAAGGAGCAGGCTGATAGGGGCCGAACCACGGAACCCGATCTCCAGGTGGGCGATCTGGTTTGGTTGTCTTCCAAAAATCTACCTATTCGTAATCTACCCACTAAATTGGCACCCCGGTTCTATGGGCCTTTCAAGATTGCCAAGCGTTTGTCCTCAGTGGCTTTTCGATTGGTGCTGCCCCGCACTTGGAGGATACACCCTGTCTTCCATGTCTCCCTTTTGAAGCCCTATGTGAAGGATGTCTTTCGACGCTCTGGTCCTCGGCCCTCCTCTGTTCTGGTACGGGGGTTCCTGAGTTTGAGGTTCAGGAGATCTGTGATTCACGGATTCGTCGGGGTGTGCCCCAATTCTTGATCGATTGGAAGGATTATCCCGCTTGTGATCGCACTTGGGAGCCGCACTATAATGTGCACGCTCCCCGGCTTATTCGTGAATACTTTCTTCGTTTTCCCTGGAAGCCTGGGGCCCCGGGCCTTTCTGGGAGGGGGCATAGTGTCACGCCGCCCGTCCTGGGGTCTCCTTACCCGCTACGGCGCTCCCCGTCCTGGAGGCTGTATCCTCGTTTTCGGCTTCGGGGTCCGGGGGTGTCCTGGGTCCCGGGCGCTTCCGGGTCTCCTACGCGCACTACTTTGCGCATGCGCGGGCGCCCGCTCTCCGCTCTTCGCGCATGCGCAGTGCGCAGGATGCTCGATTCTGGAGGGTATGCGCCTCAAGCCTCGTTGTGGGGTGTCCGATGCCTGGGAGACGGCACGGCTTGCGTTGCAAGCCTCCCAGGTGCTGGCGGGCCTATTTAAGGAGCCCTGATCCTTTTCCAAACCGCGTCTCAACGCGGTTTGTTCGGATCGTGTCTTTGCTGCCTTGCGTTGTATCCCCGTTGCCTGTTGCCTTCCACCTTCCCTTGTTCTGCCTGGGGGACCCCTGCCTTCCACCTTCCCTTGTTCTGCCTGGGGGACCCCTGCCTTCCACCTTCCCTTGTTCTGCCTGGGGGACCCCCTGTCTTCCACCATCGCCTGTCTCCCTCCTTCCTTCCTGCTCCAGAGTTTCCGCTCGCCCTCCTTGGTTCTGGTCCCAGCTCAGTCCTTCCTGTTTGCTATTCGCTCTGAGTCTACCCCCACAAGTTCCGTGCCCCTCTCCTTACCAGCCTGCTCTTCTTGCTTCCTTGTCTTCGTCCCTGGAGGGACCGTTCTGCTTCCAGTCCCCGGACCTGCCTTCCGTCGGAATCCCACTAAGGACCCCGGACCATCTATTCAGAGGCTCCCCCTGCCAGTGCTTGCACTGTCCTGACGCCACTCAATCAGGGGTGAGCCACCCGTGGCGTTGGGAGCCGGCTCACCTCCAATCCAGTTCCATTTGGGCTGGTGTTGGGCTGGTTCCCCGCGCCATCAGTCACGTCTATCCGGATCATCTGACAGTCTGGCCTCATCACCAAGGAACCCAACCGGACGAACAGGTACGCAGCGTTCTCGTGACGCTATTTACAACATAAGTTCTTATCTCAACAGATTGCTCCTAGAGGACAAGATATGGCTGCAACATCAACAGATCCAGTGAGCTTACCAGTCCAACAGTTGTGAACCAGGGATCACATGTACTTTAGGAACTTTCTGAGGCGGTGGCATGGAAATCAATTCCAGGGCCCGTACAGAGTAGGGTATGCAACTCTGTTTGCTGTTCGTGTGAAGGAGTTGCAGTACTGGGTTAACTTGTCTGATGTTAGGAAAGCAGCCAGCACTACCACCTTTTCAGAAAAATTGAGAACCCATTCAATAAAGTAACAGTACACTTACCCCCCCTGGTTGAATGCAATGCTGCGAGTGCTCAATCCCTATAACTTGATGAAATATGTTGGTTTTTCTGTATGTTTTTCTGTTCTTTCTACCACTCTGCAGGTTCAGGACTTCAAGCCTTGTGTAATATATATGATGTGTTGCATATATTATCTTACTTATGTTTTCTCTATATAGTCTATCTTTGGTTATTTTATATGGCTGGGGCATATAAAGAGGGGTATGGGAATGGCACAGATGTGCAGAATTTGGGGATGACACGGACCAGGAGGGAAAATGAGACTGGCTAGAGTACAATCAGTATAAAGGAGTAATTTTAGATACTGTGTCGGATGTGCACCACCCAGAGACATACAACATTTGGTATAATCACAATACACAATGTGGGGAGGGTGAGATGAAATGAGACCTGCTATGTGTGCTCTCTGATACCTCATGTGACGTGAACATCCAAGTTGTTTATACCTCAAGGTATGCCACCTCTTACAGGCCAAAGTTTAGTACACCTGGCCCTGTGACGAGCATAATGTCATTTCCACGGGCACACAGTCAAAGCGGTCATAATGGCCAGAGATGATGAAGAGTATATCAAGAAGACAGAATAAGCCAGTTGCAAAATATGACCATTGTTGAAACTGGAAGGTGCACGGTTTTCAATGATAGATGGGTGACAGGAGTAGTGAGCTGTGCAGCAGGGGGCTTACTGGGGTTATCAGAGGATGTGGTGTCATGTGTCAATCAGAACTGTGCCAAATTTGGGGCAATTATGTGCCAAAGCTGACATGGATTGAGTTTAGTGAGAAGCATGCAGAACTGCAGATACCGGTGGATTAGCCCTTTTGCTTCCAAGGAAATGGCACTACACATGTAGGGATGAACATTAATTGCAACAAAACCATATTTATTCCCCATCTTAGTGGGTTTTGGGTATTTGGACAGTATGCATACCTCCATCTCCTGCCATCTTGGAGGTGCATCTGTTCACTCACAACCCTGCATTCAGTGTTCCAGGAAGTTCCTGAGTCCCATCTGACAGTTATACATGTGCAGCCCCCAGGAACAACTAAGCCCCCATCCTACAAGCATACCCACCGCTCACTAAAGCCCTGTCACCAGAAAAGATCCAATTGCTGGTCACAGGCCTCATCTGACAAACTGAAAGAGATCCCAGACCAGTTTTGTCTGTTCACTAGGACAGGGACATTTTTGCCTCGCTCCTTGTGCTAAGTATCCTGACTGCAGCAAATGCCAAGCGACTGCAGATCACCAGGTGGGAGATGTTTCAGCTATTAAACCAGACTGAGCAGGGTCTCAACTCAATGAAGACTGAATTACGGAATGTAAGACGGATGATCCTCCAGGACAGATATGTTCTGGATTTGCTCACAACTCTGGAGGGGGGCATATGCAAGACAATTGGCCTATCTTGTTGCACATTATCCCAAAATGATGCAAATAATGGGTTCATGACCCATGCAATAAGGGCCCTTCACAATTTGAGGATTGCCATGGAGAAGGGCGCAGTAGTAAATGCTGATGACTGGTTCAATTTGATGTTCCCATGGGCCCCATCATGGTTGGAAATAGCAGTAAAGTTACTGGTTCCTATCATGGTTTTTCTGCTTGTGATTTTTTTCTCGTGGCAGATGATTTTAAGATGCCGTTTGAAGACCCTGCTGAAGAGTGTGACTATGATGGTGTCTACCACAATGTGTAGAACTCCTACCATCACAAGACACATGTACAGCCAGACTGATAAGTAGGATGGTGTTGTAAAGCCAAGAATGGTGTGAGTAGAGCAGTCCTTAAGACCCCTGTGTACATTGACCTCCCCTCCACCTGACCCTGAGAATTATGTAAAGCATTGGGTCTACTTAGCAGGAGATGGGGATTGTTGTTTCATGATCTGCACTCCAAAAGAATATTCCCAAAGGTGCAGAGGTTTACACCATGTGCGTATGGCATGGGTATCCATAGATCATGACTATAGAAGGGAAACAGCTTGGTTAGTTAATGGAGTATCAACTAAGGGGGGAATATTGGGATGCATGTACAGTGTCCCAGCCAGGCAAAAAGGTTTAGGCTGAGAAAATCCTATTAGTAAGCACCTCAGTGTGAACAGGCTGAGTTTTGCGTGGCAGAAGACACATGTATCATTTGTAGTTAATTTACAGATAGACATATCATACAGCAACACAAAATGAACAACAAATATATTAATGTTGCAGTTGCAATGTCGATAGGACACTGAATTTTAGGCCCCGAGTTTACAAATAGTACACAATGGGCCTCATTATGCGGTCAGCGGTACAACCCGCTGGTAGGTGGCGGCTACCGCCTACCCGGTAACACTGTTTCTGCTGCCCAATATCCCGGTGCCACTGGGATATCACGAGCAGCAGTGGAACGGTAAATCCCAATTCCCATAATGGTGTTGTTGCTTCTGTGAAAACACTGCTGGTAGGGGCCTGAACTCCTGGTAGGTCCGGCCTGCCAGGAGTATTGTGGCCCTGCTGGCAGACACGTAGTTTGGTGGTCCGGAAAGGGTGCCGGTATGCTGCTACTTTCAAACTTGTAATGATGCCCAATTTTATGTTTTGAGTGAGGAGGGAGAAGTGAGCTGATGTAGGTGAAGAGAGGGAATGGCATAAGAAAGGTGTTGTGGTAAAAGTGAGGTCAGCGTGTTCTACATGGTAAGAGTGCCCCCATATTGGATTTCAAGTCTTAGCACACAAGCAGAATGAAGGCCCTGATGTGGAGCTGCAGCCCTGTTTAGCTCAATCCCAAGACAGACAAAACCCTTTCAATTCCCCAAGAGAGAAGCCAGGGTCTGAGGCACCCACACTGCATAGATACACGCTAATTGTTTCCAGCTGCAAGGTGCTGAGAATAGAATGTTAGATGGAATGTTAGATGTTCCGAGGGTAGGTAAGGATGCACCCCTTGAAGGACAAATTCATGAGAACAGGGCACAAGGTTTTGTGATGCCAACAGGTCAGATGAAAATTTAGAGCACTACTGCCCTCCCAAGGAGTGGTCATTCCATTTGAATTAAAAGCAGATGCAAAACCAAAGTAAATAAATCCCTGACATTCAGACTCAAGAGTGGTGCCCTGGTCAGGTCATTACTGGGCACCTGGGGTCTAAAGGGGATAAGTGGGAGCTGTGCCTGGAATGTACTCTGATGTGGATAGGAGGAGCAGAGGTGATGTCAGTAAATTTAGTACATGATTGAGGTTGCAGCTTGTGTGTGCCGTGGCATCTGGTATAATGAGAAGGCCCATTGTCTTATCAAAGCAAGGTTGGCCTCGCTAGTCTTATTTTGAACGTGCCTGGTTCAGAGGGTTGCACATCACATGACAATCAGGATTTATTGTCTCAATATACCTGTTAGTCAATCATGTACTAGGATTTATTAGTGACACCCATATGCATAGGGAAATGGGCTTATATATGATGTGGCCAATTGGTCCCGCGAATATGGAGGGTATTAGCATGTCATATAGGTGGCGGCCAATTAGGGTGGTGAGATGACTGTGTAACCTATGCAGGGTAATGTATGATTTTACACTATATGACCTTTAACTTCTTGGGGTGTAAGGAACACCATGTCAGTTCTGTTCTACAGGACCATCTGAGACCTTTGCATATAGTAGAAGAGAAGTCAAAGGCTACCATAACCCAAAACGTGACAGGGGGTCAAAACAATTGCAGCGGAGCTAGGTAGTTGCTAGCTTGAAAAGACAAACACCTTAAAAAGGAAGAGTGTATCAAGAAAGAGGTTTATTAACACTAACACAATAGACATATTTTCAAAAACGAGACATATTTTCAAAAGAGTGCCATTGCACTGAGAGTGTGCATCATTGAGCACATAAATATTTGCTTTTTCGTGGGTTAGTAGGCAGAGTGAAGAATTAATACATGTATTGCTTGGAATCACAATACGATCGTTTTGTCGACACAAAGACTGGTGTTTCTGGTTCGGTGTATTTGATGATACGTTGCAGTGGCTGTACAGGGTGGAGCAGCGCTGCTTGGATGTACCGAACGGTCTTCAGGACAGTAAGTTGTGGTTGGAGCCATGGTGGTGAAGTGCGTCCATCTAAATTGTTGGGAAAGGACTGGGTTAGTCTAGAGGCGGTGGTGTCAATGATTTAAAAGATTTGAAGAAAGAACGCTGCAAAAAGTGGACCTACCATGTTCGGGTAATTGAACGTCTGGGTCAAGGTCCAATAAATTATATTTGGACTTGCGAGCATCTGCGAAAAGTCAGATGTCAGGAGCTGTAAGTCACACAAATGAATAGCTAAGTATGTATTGCCCTGATTGGTGGCAACAAGTACTTAAAAGTGCCTAAAAAGTGCTGTGCTGCATGTGGTGCGGCAGAGAGAACCGTCTGTGTTGTTGGGTACAGGTGGTCGTTCAAAAATTATGTACAAAGGACTGGTGGTGCATCCAGTACTGGTTGGCCAGAAGTGCCTCACCGCTGATGTGGAATACATCATAGCGGCGTGTGAAAACATGCAGAACTGATAATGCACTGAAAATGAACTGTGCGTGCCTGCGGGTGATGTACGTTTAGGAAAAGCGCCACTCACGGGATCTGTGTAGTGCGGCTAGCAGCATGTGAGTTGGCCTGAATTGATGTGAGGGCCAGTGGCTGAACACATGCAGAGGTAATCGTTGGTACAGTGCTCGTCTTAATGTGAAAACCTGCGGTTTATATTCTAACGGGATGTGTCTCAGTGGGCATGGCAGCGTGAGCACTCATGCCGATGGTCGTGCCTGCCTACGGATTGATTATGTGCGAGGATTGGGATAGGGCAGGTGACCCGGAGGGGGCAAGCATAAATACCTGGTTTAGTCGGCTGGGGAGCTGTGCTGCGTCCGGAGCTCGGTCCCGTGGTCCCGTGGATAATGAGCTGCGTACCTCGTGAGAACAGATAGTGCGCCTGCGCGTTGGCGGGTCGTTTTTAAAGAAGCGAGACATGGGCTGCAATGCGCATGTCGCAGGGGTATAGTGTACAGGCGCATGAGTCGATGCATACTGAGCGCCACTTAGTCAGTCGGGAGTTAGTGTCTGATCAGGCAGATAAGTGGTTACCAGCGCCTATGGTGATAGGCGATCTTGTTAAAGAGTTGTAAATGCACCTAGACATGGGCCCATGCAGTTGATGATGCATGTGGTAGTTACAATACAATACATGTTGTAGTACATAATCGTGATACTTTGAATGTTGGCATCCGAAAATTAACATTCACTATTGTAGTAAAGAAAACATTTTGGAATGGATGTCAAAAATGTGACAATGTAGGCAGAAGGTTTTGGCTTACAGGTTGGATGGCACGCCAGTACATTAGTGCAGATGACTACTTATGCATACAATTTTTATAGTGAGGTGGTCATATTATAGCAAGACCGACATTGGTAGGAAAACCATAGATTGTGACATTTCTTAAGAGGGAACATTGGTTAACAGTAGGCGCAAAAAACAAAAAACAAAACAAAAATGTGTATTGCGGCTCGTATGATGGATCATATCCGAACCAAAGTGGACATTTCATTACAGATATTAGCATTTTTTACAGAGCTCTGTTGTTAACAAGTACACCTCAGTGTATGTTTTGGGTGACACGCTAAACTAGGCAGTTTCCTAACTAATTCTGAGCAATAAGGCCAAACATGTTTGCAGGCTGATACTTTGTTGTGAGGATCGCTTTATTTGTTAAAAAAGAGATTCCATTCGATTGAAATATTTAAGCCCTGTTTGACAGAGTCTAGGCGGTAGATCCATTTCTGTTCAAGTTTTCGCAGGGCCAGGTCCCTGTTGCCTCCGCGAAAGGGGTTCCCTACTATTTGCAGTACTGCCCAGAAAATGTCATTGTGGGTATGGTTCTTGGCTTTGAAATGTGCCACCAGGGGTTTGTCGTCTACTTGGTTGCGCACACAAGAGCGATGTTCGCATATACGTTGCCTAATCTCCCTTTTGGATTTGCCAACATAGATGAGGTCGCAGGGACATTTGATTGGTTTTGCAATTTGAAAAGGAATTTAGGGTCCACTGATGGCCCTTCAGGTCAATGGTTTTTAGGTTGGCTGTTAGGGAGCAGACCGAACAATTGCCGCATTTAAAGTGTCCTTTTACTGGCGGAAAGTGCCAGAGGGTGGTTTGTTGGTTTCTTGAGGTCTCAATTTCGGTATACGTGTGAACCAGGTGATCTTTAAGGTTGTGACTTCGTTTAAATGCGAATCTTGGTTTCTCTGGTTTAAAAGAGTTGGTTTGGAGTATGTCCCAATGTTTGAGAATCACCTTTCTGATGGTGTTGCTTAGTGGCGTAAAGGTGGTTACGCAAGTCATCTTAGTCGCCAGTTGGTCTCTTTTAGTTGGTGTAAGACATGATTCTCGATTTGTGTTTTTCACACGCTTGCGGGCTTGTCTGACAATATGTTTTGGATAGCCTCTTTCTTGTAGTCGGGTCGCTAGTTCTTTACTCTTTGATACGTATTCACTCATTGTGGAACAGTTTCTTCTTATGCGTAGGAATTGGCCATATGGAAGATTGATCTTAAGGCCTGAGGGGTGGAAACTTGAGTACTCTAGGAGTGTGTTCTTTGATGTGGGTTTGCGGTATAGAGTTGTACTTAGAGAGTTGTCTGAGTTTTTGTAAATTTCTAAATCCAGAAATGGTATTTTGTTCTTGCTGTGGTCCATGGTGAATTTTATACAGTTGTTGCGAGAGTTGAGCCATTGTAGGAAACAGAGGAGGTCGTCTTCTGTTCCTTGCCATTCCATGAATACGTCGTCTATATATCGTAGCCAGCATTTGATCGACTGTTTGAAGGTATTTTGTTCGTTGTAGATTGAGTCCTTCTCAAAGGCGTCCATAAAAAGATTGGCTACATCAGGGGTAAATGTGGCCCCCATACTGGTTCCATGACATTGTTGATAAAAAGTCTGTTTATAAATAAAGTAATTCTCCATCAGAACTATTCTTGTGCATTCGAGAAGAAATGCTGTAGGTGGTTCCACTTTTGGTCTTTTGTCTAGGTATGTCTTGAGGACTTGCAAACACTCCATTTGTGGAATGCTTGTGTACAACGACTCCACGTCTAAAGTTATTAGTAGATCTTCTTGTTCCACTAGTATGGTGTCCAACTTTTTTATCATCGCCGTGGTGTCCTGGATGTAGGAAGGCATCTTGCAGATGAAGGGTCTTAAGAAGTAGTCAATGTAGATGGACAGAGGTTCTAAAACTGAGCCTATACCGGCTACAATAGGACTTCCAGGAGGTGTTTGTTGATTTTTGTGGATTTTGGGAAGCAAATCGAAAGCTGGGATGACTGGGTGTTGGTTGACTAAGAATAATTTCTCGTCGTCATCTATCCAGCCTTCATCGTGTGCATGGCTCATGAGACTTGTTATTTCTGACAGTATCCTGGACGTTGGATTGATGATTAGCTGTTTATAGAACAATGTGTTAGAGAGTTGTCTGGTGACTTCTGTATCGTATAGGGTGTTGCTCCACAGTACTATACCTCCACCTTTGTCGGCTGGTTTCTAATCAAACCTCTTCTACTATATGCAACCCGAACATGGTAGGTCCACTTTTTGCAGCGTTCTTTCTTCAAATCTTTTAAATCATTGACACCACCGCCTCTAGACCAACCCAGTCCTTTCCCAACAATTTAGATGGACGCACTTCACCACCATGGCTCCAACCACAACTTACTGTCCTGAAGACCGTTTGGTCCATCCAAGCAGCGCTGCTCCACCCTGTACAGCCACTGCAACATATCATCAAATACACTGAACCAGAAACACCAGTCTTTGTGTCGACAAAACGATCGTATTATGATTCCAAGCAATACATGGATTAATTCTTCACTCTGCCTACTAACCCACGAAAAAGCAGATATTTATGTGCTCAATGATGCACACTCTCAGTGCAATGGCACTCTTTTGAAAATATGTCTTGTTTTTGAAAATATGTCTATTGTGTTAGTGTTAATAAACCTCTTTCTTGATACACTCTTCCTTTTTAAGGTGTTTGCCTTTTCAAGCTAGCAACTACCTAGCTTCGCTGCAATTGTTGTGACCCCCTGTCACGTTTTGGGTTAGGGTAGCCTTTGACTTCTCTTCTACTATATGCAAAGGTCTCAGATGGTCCTGTAGAAAAGCCTTTGACTCCATTTTCTTCTCTTCCATTGTACCCACCTTCAAGAGTCAGGCCCCCTTTACAAAAAAGAGGGTTCCGCCCATTTTTTCTCTCATCCCTTTGCATATAGTATACATTGTTTTCCCCTGCAAAATGGTGCATTGGTGGTTATTCTGCCTTTTTGATTATTTTTATCAAACAGGTTTTGAGTTGCATCTCTCTACACATTTCAGGTGTCTACATTATGGGGCCCTTAACCTTCTGTGCTTCCTTCAAACCCTGTAAGAGGGGCTTGGTGTAAGTAGAAGAATCAAAGATCCATGACCGGCAGTAATTGCACAGATCCAAGAACTGTTGCATCTGCTTGACTGTGCTTGGCTGCGGTGTGTGTTGCACTGCTGCTGCCCTTTCTGTGGTAAACCTAATCCCTGGTGATGATTTTATCGGCCCTAGATATACAACTTATTTCTGGCAGTATTGCAGTTTCTCTTTGTCCTCCTTCTACCCCTTCTCTGCCAATAGTGTCAAAAGTATAACTAAATCTTTCCTACAGTGTTCTTCAGTGGTACTACACACCAGGAGGTCATTCACATACTGTATCACTGTGCACTGTGTTTGCTAATTTCCTGAGTCCGTTTGTAACACTCTGTTAAAAATACTTGCAGTGAACAAGTGTTTTGGAATCTTTGCCTACGGTATGTAAATGTAGTAAGGTACTGAGAATCGGGGTGTAAAGGAATGGAAAAGAATATGTATTTAAGATCAACTACTGTGAAATAAGTTTCTCCAGTGGGTATCTTGCACAAAATGGTGGCTGAATTTGGCACTAACAGAAATTCAGCTTCAACTATGTATGTTGGAAATTCAGCTTCAACATATGACAATGTTGCTTAAAGGGCAAAGGTCCGGTACCAACCTCCAAGACCCCATTTTTGCCTTTTTCACTGGATGTATAGCCGTGTTACATGGGGAGTCTGATGGCTTAATGATGCTCTGTCGCCATAGTGCTACAATGGTGTCATATATTTCCCCTATCACTTCCTGTGACATGGGGTACTATTTGACCCGGGGCCATATTGCCCCTGGATTCCGGTTGATGCTTACAGCCCCTATTCCTTTCAAGAGACCCACATCCTGGGGCCACTGGTCCATATTTATTTAGGGACCCTGTCCAAATCTTCTTGTAAGTGTGCTGGCAGTGTCTTTGTAAGAAATACTCTTTGGGGAACCTCGCTGTGCATTACAACCAACTGATACAGTATACATATCTCAAACACCATTTTCCCTTCATCATCTGCGAAAAGCTGTTTGTCAGTCAAGTTTATCAAGCGCTGTGCTGTGTCAATGCATAAGACAGTACACCATTCAATGCCATCTTCATTTGCACTGTGCAAAATTATCTTCTCTTTCATTGTGATTGCTGCCTCTAATGTATTACAATAGTGGTGCCTGGTGCTACCTCCTTGTAAACTGTTGGCATGAATAGAAATTCTGTGGGTAATCATAATGTGTGGTCTTTGATCCTGGGCACCCACCATAACAGCACTTGCACCCCATAAAGGAATAGCTCAGGGAAAAGTGGTGCACCTCGCAGAGTGCTTTGAGTGCAGAATACTTGTACAACTGCAATAGCATGTGGGTGATACACGTTTGGTATGAAACACACTATGCATTCTTGGGTGAATGAAATGGTCATGTTTAGTTTGCTCATAATATCTCTGCCCAGTATATTAATTGGTGTTTGATTTGAGTACAGGAGTGCTACAACTTCTTGTATGTCTATGGTAAGTGGTAAATCTTCAGTAAAAGGAACTGTTAAAACAGCCCAAAAAAATGCCTGCTTGTCCATTATTTTGCCTGACATAGGAAACCTTCCATAATTAATACAATACTTGGTTGCTCCTGTTTCTACCAAAAACAAGAATATCCTGTTATCTATCTTCACTGCAACCTGTGGTTCCTCGTCCAGGTCTGCAGTTGTTGATAGAACTGTGCATGTCAGAGCCCTCAGTGGGTTGTCCTTTTGGGAATTCACGTGTGTGCCTGAAAATGTGAAAGGGTTACCTGCGTACTGTGGTACTGCACCCTGGGGTAACACATTTTTGTCGCATTGTTGAGTAGGGACTTGCACCTGTACTTGGAGGGGATCTGGTGGTGGGTATTGGAGCAACTGCTACTGTGTAGTGTTCTGCATATTTTGAATAAGTGGGGGCTGTTGCTGGGCGGCGCCTTGTGCAGTTGGGGGAAATGAGGATTGCACCTGCAGGTGTTGCATCTATGTCAGTTGGTGGTAGGGGACAGTATGATAAGCTGAGAACCTACCAGGGCCATAGGGTACCTGGTTTCTGTGCCTACACTCTAGTACAAAGTGTCACATTCTCCCGCAAACCAAACAATGTCCTCTAAACCATGGTCTTACCCCTCCAAGTACAAATACAGCTCTCCCTACCTCTCTGAAAGCCACCCCAACATTGTGATAAATACCCTCCTTGTGGAAAATAACCCATCCCTCTCCCCCTGCCTGCGAGGGGGTGTACTTGTTTTGTCCTTCTGCAGTGTTTGTAATGACTGCTCCTTACATACTGAATTTAGCTAATTACGTTTGTACAAAGTTCTGCCTTATGAGCCTGGTCTACCTTACTTCTCTCCTTGCCCTGCTTTGCTCTGCAATGGTGTACTATGTGGGCTTGTATCTCAGCCTATCCCTTTGTCTAAATACCTATTACATTCCCCAATTCCATCTGAACATCTGTGGGGAGTCCCCTAGACAATAGGTGATAAAAACATGTGGATATACCTATCCCATGATTGTCCCATCTCTAACCGCCACATCTTCTTTATCTGTTGAATATACTGTGCTTTGTCCTGATCTGGTCTCATTGTACGAGCCAGAATGGACTGCATGTCTGATGTGTCTGCGTACATTTCCCTCAGTGCCTTCGAAACATGTGCTTAACAGGTATTGATTGGGTAACTGTCATGTGCTTTGCTGCTCGGTGTTAACCCCACCATAATGTAGAGGAGCAGATGGACTCATTTTCCCTTACTCCTGCCCCCTTACTGTTTTCATATTGGAACAGTTGGGGAAGAGCCCTATATGGGACTTCATGTGTTTTCCATATACCACATCGAGTATACGAGAGGCCATATGCACTCAGACAACTGTATCAAATGTATCCTCAGATTGGAAGAGTGGAAGGATATTGTGTGGAAGGATGTCAGCATGCACCATTGGACATCATGGAGTGCTGAGTGAAATCTGATGAGGACAGAGTGATGTCATGAAGAAGATGTGAGAAGACATGCTGAAACAATATGAAAATACTCAAGAGTGATGATGTAACTGAAGCAACAAAAGAAACAGGTACGGAAGTATGTAGTGATCATATATGCGAAGAAGACACAGTAACTTGCAGAGCAATGAATGTAAATATGCAGTAATGCAAGTTAATAAGACATATAGAAGCTTGAAATAGAAGAATATATAATGTGGCTAGGATGGCCATAATTGGAAGATAGACACCGGCTCATGCAAAGATTCAATCCAGTACCTCAGAAACAGGCCAGGGTTGGAGAGTCAGGAAACACTGGAAAATAGCTTTGTGTGCAAAACAAAGAGGAGTCTATGTTGGCCTGGGATCAAGGATTCTATATTTTAAGAAATAGCTGCAAAGCACAAAGGGAGGCAGAGGAATAAGCCATGAACGTGAGACATATTTCTCTTAGATTAAAGAAGACAAAAATATTTGCAAGAGCCAAGTATTGGACAATTAAACGTGTATAAAATCTATACAACAAAGAGTGACCAAGTATCTTCAGGCCAAAAGGAGCAATGACACCAAGCATAATTAAATTAAATAAGAAGTCAAAATGGACTGATGAGTGACTCAAGCACTTGGGTTTCATTTTGCTTACGTACTGCTAACGAGCAGTGAGAATGCCAACCAATTACTAGGTCTCTGGGGTAACCTGCTATCCAATGTTGCATAAATTATTCTGCTGCTGTATTTAGAGGTAGGTTGAGGTGTGTCTTACATATAAGAGGTAGCCAATGATATACTAACCCTATGTATTCTATAAGTAGATATGTTCCCTTAACCAATCCCTCCCATCAATAGGTTTTACAATTTGTCACATAGGATGACATCATAAATGACACAAATTAGGGTATAGGAACTCTATATAATCAAGGTTGTGTGCGAGTGTGCAAGCATCAGTCAGATGTGTGATGCTGGAAATGCATTGGAGGGACAAGGCCTCCGTATCCTTGTCCTTTACTGCTTTTTATCGTGTGTTCTGTCGTATTTTCCGCGCTGGAGTTCATGGTGGACTCCTGGCGGTACAGCTCTCTCTCTTTTGGTTTTGAGAACGGACCCGTGGGATACCCTTATGGCACCCATGGGTGGGGGTACAACCCTGTGCCCCTATTGTATGTTTTTAGGCACCTGTGGGTGGCCCGCAGAGCAGGGTATGGGCTGGTGGCAGCTCCATGCTGAATTTGACAGGTGCGCTGAGTATCCTCCATTTTGGGATACCCCGGCCCTGCCATTGGAATCAGTTGATTCCTGATGGAAAACAAGATGGCCCCTGTGGCCTCTTGCTTTCTATTACCTATTACATTGTTTTCCAAAGTCCTGGGAAGCCCGGACTCTGTTCCTTCCCCCTGACTGGCTGTTGGGTGGAAGTGCCATATATGGTGTTGTTGTGAAGGCCCGGCCATACTAGCTGGAGCCTTCCCAGTGATTGTATTGTTGGGTGTCTTGACCCACGTTCAAGTTATTATGCTGCAACATTTGGTGCTGTGGGCTTAGAAAATCCAAGATGGCCGAAAAGCCCACATTTGCACCAGAATTCAAGAAAACCGTGCAGTTTGCGCACACCAAAATGGTCGCCTAACCTGCCACCCACCAGTGCGAGCGTGGTGGGCCAGAAGCGCCATGAGTGAAACGTGGTGCCAAAGGAAAAACAGCAGGGCCGGTTAGCTCAAAAAGCGCTTTGAAATCACCTTTGTTTCTCTGAATTGCAAGCTAAAAATGCCTATTTTAAACATTGCAAGATATTCAAAAATCTCACTGCACACCAGCAGACATTTGGCAGAATGTAGTCTTGTGTGCATACAAAATCTGGAAAGATGAAGAGCCCAAAACAATGTTTATAACAAAACTGGCTGAGCTGTGGATGTCAGCAGCTTAACTGAAATTGGATTTAAAGCCACTAAAATCGAAATGTTTAAAATAAATGAGTGACCTACTTTGAGTGTCACATATGTTGCAACTGTTTAAATGTCATAGGGCCTCATTACACGGTAGGCGGTAGGGGTTTACTGATACCGGTAAGGGCACCGGTGCCGGTAAACCCCTACCACCTTACTACGAGTTCCCTTTGCGGGACCCGACTTTAACGCCTGGTTTTTCCAGGCATTAAGGACGGGACCCGCAAAGGGACCTCGGAGCTAATTACGGTACCGCAGTTTGCGGTACCGTAATTAGCACCTTCCCCATTCCCATTATGCCCTATGGGGGCAAAAATGGGAATGGGAAGGGCCTTGGTGAATGGGGAATTACCGCCCCCGCTCACCTTGGAGGAGGGCGGTAATTCCGCCATCCACCAAGGCGAACTCGGTACGGTACCGGCGGCAACCATGGCGCTAATAGCGCCATGGTTACCGCCTACCGTGTAATGAGGCCCATAGTTTTGAACTTAGAATCAGCGTTCTAGCTGCATGTGTAGAAATTGTAAGTTTGATTTGAATGAAGAAAAACTGGGAACAAAAGTGACATTTGGCTGAAGCCTGGCTTGAAGAGATTGAATTCTGCCCGGCAACTACCCCTGACAGGAGTTGAAACTTGCTCAGCCACTGCATTCCCAGGCCTGGCTGCCTTCTGCTGTTCCCACCAAAAGGAGATTACACCTCTCTGATTGAATCAGGGGAGGAGCACCTGGGAGCAGGGAAACAGAACAATGAGCTTTCCTTGGCTCAGGCAAATGTTAAATTAGGGGGGGGTCGTAAATGGCTTCCTCTTGAGAGAAACTGGGAGGGGCAGTGCCTCTGTGAGCAACTTGAGTTGGAGAAAGTGGATAAACCAGAAATTCCACCATGTGCTTTGGGAAACCACACCCCTCTGGGCCAGAGCATAATTTTAAAAAAAGATGGATAATTCATAGTACGGACTTGTCGAAATTATATAATTAATATAATATTCTTGTGATTTTTCTGTGCACATTTTAAGAGGTGTTAGGACTCTGTGGTATGTTCTGGGAGGTAGTAGCGGAAAATAAGGTATTACTCCGAATGTCTGTATGTAAAAAATCTGACACTTTATCATCGGATGCCCATATTCCTTGTGCATGTTTGTGTAAATTCTGGAAAAGTTTAGAGGTTGTGTTCTTGATGAAAAGGACAGAATTCTGTCATAAGTCGACACAACATCTTACAAAGACAGGGATCGGATGGTTTGGTGCTACAGAAAATATGTTAACTGGACATATAATATTAGAACAATGGTACATAGATAAATATGTATTTGGATCAAAAATAGATTTGGGTGCAAATTGACAAGGGGAGTGTTCTTTCTGTATGCCATAAAATTAATGCCTGATGACACTCCATTCCTTCCCCCAATCAAGGGAGAGAGGAGAGCTTGGCCAATGATAAGTTGTGAGGGGCAGGCTTAGTTATGCCCACACACACACCCATTTTCAAAACACATAAAAAGCGACTGCTTTGGGCAGGCAAGACACTCACCTTCCATTTCTTGCAAAGCATTTTGCCGGACGACTTCAAGATCCAGAACTCAACTCCAGATAGATCCAGAACCAAGCCAGAACTTAAAGCAGGGGCCCATCCACAAGCTGAATCCTCTTCAGCAGGCCTCCAAATCTTTTGCAACCAAACTATTCAACAGCCGGGCGAGCTGTTTGATTCTGGCTAGAACCTTGGGCCAGAACCATATCCAGACCCAGAAAGCAGAGCTGTATCCAGAACCGGTAGCAGACCCAGAAAGCCATGCTGTATCCAGAGAGACCAGAACCAGAGAGACCCAGACCAGACCACTGTGAATTGCAGAGCAGAGCTGACCCAGAGAGCTTTGACTTCAGAACCACCCGCCAGGAGTCCAGTCCAAACCTTATCAGACCGTGACGGTCTATTTCAAATTTGTAGTGTGAGTAATCAGTTAGAATTGTGCCAGAACCAATCTCTTAGTTTAAAATAATCTAATTCAAACTATTTTAACCTATTAGAACTGCATCATAAGAAATTGCGTGTCCATCCTGTTGATTCAAAACCTTCCACAGAGCATCTGTCATTCTGAAACTTTAATTTCATTTCTGAAAATCTATCTCCACAAAATCGTCCGTATCTTTGGAACCGTGTGGGCTATTCATTATAGTTATTCCGTAATCGCGCTCGACGCATTCGGAAAAATTGCCGCGAATTGAAAACCTAGCTCCTGTCAAAGATGGCTGTCTTTTGCTTGAACTGCTAAAATTCTTTTTCAACCTGCTAATCCCTCATTGAGCATTGCCAGTGTGACTTGAACTAATCTTAAATAGCTATCGCCTACCCTGAACCTCCGACAGGGAATTAAAAATCATTTTTAGCATATTTTACTTCATTGCCACCACATTTAAAAGGATTTGCCTGCTTTAAAATCATACCTGTTTTCCTCTCAGCTCGCTGGGGGGAACTGGAACTTTGTATTGCATTTGTTTGTATTCCTGAAAATTGTGCGCTCCCCTTCCATCTCCCTATTTTGCATAGGGGGAAGTGAATTGCCAACAGGGGAAAAGTGAACATATTATCTCTTGTGAAACCCTATCAGTTATTTCTGTACTGCATTCTTTCCATCATTGTTTTTCCTTGAAACCATAAAAACATTCTCAGTTACCTTATCCTCCCTATACTAACTCTTAAGTAATTAAATCAGTGTGCTAGTGTAACATCATCTATTGTTGATCACTGTCATATGCCTAAGTGTGCTATCAATTATTAATTTATTCATAAAAGTGATATATATATATATATTGTTTAATTTTTCCAATAAATCTTTTATATTGCAAAACACACCACCTTCTTGGCTCAGTGAGGTCAGGGGGATTCAAAGAGAGGGGCGTTATATAAGGGTTTATCATCCAGAGTATAACTTATCATAGAAATATATAAATAAGGGCTTCCCTTGGGCTTCCTAGATGAGGCACTGACTTAGTGGGATTGCTGAATTGAAGTCACTTAACAGTATGTTGTGGGTACCTCCTGTGGGTGGGACCTGGGTGAATGGAGTGTGTGACCAGTATGCACTTCTTGTTGTGGTTGTCTGGTTTCTGGCATGAGAGACAAAGACTGAGACAGCCCTGCCCGAAACTGGCCTGAATGCAGTGTGTAGTGTTGAATGGCTGGGTACTTGTCCCAATCCACATTCCTTGTTGTGAGTGTCTGAGAGGGAGGAGGATGGCCTGAATGCACTGTGTGCCTGATTGGCTGACTGACTGCATGAATGCCCTTCTGTATGATTGGCTGCTGAGAGTGACCCAGCAGTGTGGATGAGAGACAGAATAGTATATCTGGGGATCTCTCACCACTGGAAATTGTTCAGAAGCGTTCAGAAGCTGTGTCTTCACATTAAGAGTAACTGGAACTGCTGATCCTCGACGCCCAGCTGGAAGAAGAAGACTTGCTGTTGCATTTGCTTCGACCGATCTGAAAGCTGCCGAATCAGTGGCAGACTGATCCGAGAGAGGACCTGTTAAGGCGCCCTCTTCTCGTGCTCCGAGGGACCATCGAGCACCGCTAAAACCTTCACCGAAGCTCCCTGGAAGTCAGACCCTCGAAAGGCTGCTGACCCGAGACGGGACCGCTGAGGAGAACAAAGCAAAGCACCCGAACTTTGCCGCTGTCGAAGTCCAATGCCGTCGACCAGGGTTCGCAGGTTTGTGTAACCGCTGGAGGCCCGTCGAAGTTGTGTTACCCAGCCGTGGGGACCACTTGACGCTGTGCCGCCGATGATCGGAGCAGCCCGCTCCTTTGCCTAAGAACATTCTGAATCCAAGGACTCCCTTGTCCGCAATGTCGACCGCTTTGTCTTGCCGGAGAAAGTCGAGGACGACCAACGCACCGAGGAGAATCCGCCGGTGGGTTTCCCGCTACCTCGCGACCTCAAAGACTTCGACGACTCGACGCCCTCGCTGGGCCACAGGTCTTCTGAAACTCTTTGCGGTCCTGAACAATCTATCGCTGAGGTGCCCCGCACACCTCATCTTCGCAGGACATCGCTGACGAGCACCGCCTGGATCGACATCGGGGTCTCGGCACCCTTGAAATTCTCATCGCCGCCGTCAACGACAACTTCACCATCTTCAACGCCTCTCGACGATCTGTGGCTCCTGCTTTAAAGGGAGTCACTCAAGAAGTATCCTTTGACGCATCTTCTAAGAACTCTACTCCACCAGGTACATTGGGGGGGTAAAACCTTAATAGGAGGAAATAAGGCTATTGAACAATATATGGACTGGGCTTGTGCTATATATCTTTATTTTACAGGTTGCCCAGATAGGGGGGATCTACACACAGAACTGTGTCTAAAGGTAGAGGCCAGTAATCTGCCTACTGTTTCAACCATCTTACGTTCCTTCCTATCTCTATCGCTGGTTTCCTCGTTATTGATCTGTGTGATATTTTAACCATACCGTTGATGCACTTTAATGAGATTTGATAACATTGGTTGTACCATTTTAGAATTGTATATATTTATCATTGTTGATTTTCGAGTACAAAGTGCGTTATTGTGATCGTGTACATACCTTTGAATATTAATTATATAAAGACTATGTTTTCAGTGATACAGTGTGTGGACATTCCTTTGTGGGGGTTCGGGGACTACACTGTACTTAAGAACCAGCCTGCATCACCTCCCGAGAAGCTAGGCCTTGATTGCTCGTCCATTGCTACCAAATGAGAATCTTGGCTGGGGTCCTCTTTGCCTCTCCTCTACCATATAGAGAGCGGAAGTACAGGCACCCCCCACCAGTACTTCTTCACAAGATGTCTGCCAGTTTTCACAGCATTATTAAATTGAGAATGAAGTAGTACTTTGCCATATTCTTTGAGTCTGTCCAATTATTTGGTCTGAGATCTTTATTGGTAATCCCATCCAAACCAATAGATGCTTCAAGGTGCTAGAGCACAATATCCTGCTTTTTTTCAAAGTCTGTCTGCCTCTTCATCCAATAAAGAGGCAAACAAACTCTTCATATCTCCTACAGCTAGGGTAGTCCCTGCCACCCTTTTCTCAAGGACATATATGCACTTGCCTACCTCTGCTGTGAGGGATAGAAAGCTGATCATTAAATGTTTCTTATCCATGTTGGGTCAAAGCACGTACTGCGACCCCCCTTGACCCATTTGCTTACGGGGGAAACTGTGCTCCTTGTTCTTGAGGCTGCCCGGTCTTCCCCCGCCTCTTACTCTTTGCTACCGCTATTCTATTGGACTGTCTCCATATCTGGTCAGCCCATGAAACTATGTGCTCTGTGTCCTCTGTCACCAACCTTTCATCATTGTCTTCCGCTTCCCCATTGCTACTTACTGAGTCACCATCTATCGATTCTAGGGTGGGGAGGTCTGGGTCTTTAACAGTTTCACTATCAATTTTAAACAAAATCTGCCCCATCTTACACTGGTCAGTGGGTACTGCTGTGCACCGCCCCTCCTCATTTTCCCATGTCACCTTTGCTAACTGTGCTTCTGCTTCTTTCAATGTATCTTCTATCTGCCTTTGTGCATTTTCCCCTATTTCTGAAAGTAATGGGCTTGTTAAAGTGTCTGTTGATGTTTTCCTGGGAGCATCTGCTGGTTTCTTTGTTGGCCCTTTTTCATCATCAATGTCAGGTGCACAACAGGGATTAGTAAAGCCTGCAATGTGCTGTAGAGGAAATGACACATAAAGACGTGGGGCGGATGCCACCCTAATCACCTTCTTCGTTCTGTCTATGTTGTTATCAGTGGTGTTCTCCTCTTTCTCCAACATGTTCCAAAATTCCAATATGATTTGTCTATTCTTCAATTTTTTTCACTTTGTCTATCAACAATAAGTCTGTGTACATGTGCTCTAAAATTCTAAAATATCTTTTGCATGCATGCCCTCTGCAGGCTATGGTTTAAACATTCTTCCTGAGGTCCCCTGTACCCACTCTGTGTGGTACTTTAACATTTTATCCCTATACTGCGGAAGTGCCTTGCACATATGTTCCAATCAGGTATCCATAATGCCAATAAATTCCACTCCTCCCTATTCAATATCTAGAGACAATATTCCAGCATCATTGTATACTCCCCAAACCTCTATGTTCCTTCAATAAAGCAATTTTGCAAATAATCCAGTTGTCATAAGTTGTTTTTTCTTTTATTTCCAGAGGCGCTTGCACCCGCACATTAACCTCTATTCTTCTTACACATTTCTCATACAAAACAAACCATCCACATCTCAAAAAAGCAAAAACCTCTAAATACACCACTCCAGCAACTTCAAGCAATAATATTTACCATACCTTCCTCTCCCACTCCGACAGAGGGATCCCTTTCTACTTCTACACAGCACTGTCTTTTCCCTTATCAGAGGAAATCTCACATCAATTCACAACTCTATTCTATTTATGATGTCAACTTCCCTCACACCAGGGGAGCTTCACCTCAACATCTCAATAAAAACTGCATGCAAAACTACACAACATCCCCTTTCCCCACCTTCGAGGAGTTCCCTTTCACTTAATCTACTAGTCAATATTATAAAAAATCAAAACAAAACATCCACATTACTGTGTTTCATGCAAGCGTGCACCCATGTTATATGCCCTCCGAGTTCCCTCAAAGTTGAGTCTCCCTGCTCAACTGCCTGTGGCACCGAGAAAAACGGCCCACCCAGGGCATCAGGCAGACCCTTGGGTAACTCAGCATCCACTCCGCTCTTCGGTTTGTGTACAAAAGAACTGTTCTCTGAAGGCTGGTGCAGTGGCCCAGTGCATGTGGCAGGGGGCACCCCAGATCCTCTGGGGCAATGGAGAGCACACTGGGCCCTCCAAATGTAAACAGCCAATTCCCCAAAGTAATCCAAAGGTAATGAAGAAGTAGTCAGAAAGAGAGTGCATCAATTACAAGACAAAACATCTTTATTTGCAAATAACAGCAGGGAGAATCAGACAGCTTCGTGAAACTGAACTGAAAAACATCTAAACACACCCACACGGGGCCCCAATATTTATAGCTGAAAACCACAAAATTAACATATTAGGAAAATGGATCAATAATTCTAATTCTAACATTTCCATGATTTACTCGTCACTCAGCCTCTAAAGAACACTATAAACTAAGCAATATAATTGGAAGTTTTGTTTCTCATGACCATCGAAATACCACCCTTCTAACATGACATAATTGCATAGACACCACAAAATACATTGTTTCAATTGGTCGGTATCCTTTACATTGTAATTGATAAGAAGGTTTTATTCTAATTGGACAATTGCTTTCCAGGTAGCCTTGACTGTAGCATCCCACCGAGACAAACCAATCATGCAGTGAGCAGAAATCAATAAGGTCAAAACATTGCTACATCCCACGGAGTATCACAATCTCTTTCACCAATTAGGCCTTTTGGCCTCCAACCCTCACACCTGCTCATTCTGTGACTCCCATTTCGATACACGTTGCAACTTCTGGAATACAACCTTCAACTTATCTTCTCACAATGAATAGCTGCATGGAAAAACATGACTAAGGCCCTGCTCTTGGAAATTAATTTTGCCTATATATTTGTTTTACCAAGGCACTTTACCACTGGACCACTTTCAGTAGGGGTGCTGTGCTCACAATCTACTTCTAGGTTTTGGCAATGCTGCTGTCTGGCCCTTCTCACATAACTCACGGTGTCATTCACAAGCATTCTGTATTCATTTGTTAATCGTCTGAGAAGGCACCTGCTATCTCGAGTCTCGTTTAATGACCCTGAGAACTACTTTTCTTGCAACAATGAACTGGCAACTATTCAGGGCCCCGCTCATCCCTGACCTTAGCTACCTGAAGCTTTCTGTCTAATAACAAGAGTACAATCCAGCAAATTAAGCAAAATAACCATGGCTCAAAAATCCAGCCTAGCTCTCTAGAATAACATCTATCACTGCTTGGAGAGGTTTTGTTCTAACATGGCAGGCCTCTTGCTCGTTATGGCCACTAACACCTAAACTAATAAAACACAATCTTTATTATATGAATAACTTCCAACTACAAAACATTGTTTAGCCATAAAAGTGCGATAAAAAAAATACTTGCCAATGTGTTAAAAAATAATGTGTTGCTACACAATGCTTTACTGTGCAGCAAACAACCTAAAATGTCCTATGGTGTGGCAAAATGACTTGCATTCCATTTATAGTGCACCCTACCAAAACCCTGTGACATCTACATCAGCGTTAGGGCCTAACATATTTGCTAAACGAGTTTTCTTAACTTATATATTCTGCACACGATTGGGACGGGGCACTTACATATCTACAAATTGACTAATTCCCTGCAGAAGTACAAGGATGAGTAGAAGCTAAAGTGCCCACTCAGCCCTTCTTCAAACCAAGAGTTAACACAATCAAAAAGGTAAAACAGGTACAATTGAGAGATATTACTGCTTTGCCTTTTGTGGTAACATGGGCCAAAGGAAAGCTATACTCTCAAGAGGGGTGTGAATGTGGTTCTTTAGCAACTCAAACAGAAAATTATAACAGTCCAAAATAAAGGAATGGTCAACCAAGGTTTTATGAAATATACACTTTAATCAAACAAACCAACTACAATAATAAGTAACTAGAAAATACTGTAAAAACCCACCCCTGTAGAAGGAACACAGAATATGCAAAGATAGAACAGATGCAGCACTATGACCAGGCTTCTCTGTGTCATTCACAGGTTCATTCTGGTTCGAGAATCTGTTGATTGCAGATGACCAGTAGCAATCTGCTGTAGAGTCAGGTTTGAACGGCAGGTAACTGTGGCTTTATGATATGATATGATCGCTTGTTTATTTATATAGCGCCTATACACAATGTGTTTCAAAGCGCTTTGAAGCATCTACTCGAGCGGTGCTGACCTGGCAGTCAGCAGGTTCAGTTTGGCAGTTGCATCTCGATGGTGACGAACTGGAAGCAGGATGTGCAGGCAAGTCAGGCTGATGCGCAGGCTTGGAGGTCTCTGTTTGTGGGAAACCAGTCTCTGGTTGATTGATTTACAGAAATGGTGATGAAAATGCTGGCATTCCGAACGGTGCTCCAAAATATGCAATGATGAACTTCACATGGCGCAGTGTGGCGGTGAACAGAGTCGAAGTGGCAGAAGTGTGGAGGACTTCAGAAAGAATTGCTTGCCCAGCAGAGTCCAATTAAATCTTCCTCAAGTGTTGGCATCCAAAAAATGATTCAAAACTATTAAAATAAATGGTTCAAGACCCCTTCATTTAAAGGTTAACGTCTGCAGGTGATTGACATAAAGCTAGCCCACCTCAGTGGTCCAATCACTGTTATTAAAATGATTGAACTTTGCCCTTCTGACATCACACCCAAAGTGCATTGCTCAAGAGGAAGTGCAGGGGACAGGAATGAGAGAGAGAAGCAGAGTGAAACAAGATGGCGAAGTCTTCTTCCACTGTACAGAGCCCTTCTGTCTACTTTAACCCAATCCCTTCCCTTCTCGCTAGGAACAAAGACTTTAGATGCAGCACCCTGGTGTGAGGCTTTTCCATTTGAATGTGTGAGCTCCTTTAATACCTGAGCCCAGCACAGCTGCCTGTTGTGTGGCTGACTCTGGTGTAGGGTGTTACCTGCCCTCACAAAGAGATAAAAGAAGAGGCATGGCCATTCAGAATACTGTTGTGGGGTGAAATATAGCCCCTGAATGCCATAGTTATTTGTAAAGGCCCATTGAAGTATAAGGCTAGCACAGAAATGCTGATGTCAGACATGAGGCCTATTGAACCAAAAACAGGCCTAAATCTCAAAGGAAAGACAATGGGCTTAAATCTCAAAGCTGGGAAGATATGCCCAATGCATTTCATCAAGGAAAAGAAAGACATGTGGCTAAATCCATGGAGAGCTGCACTTTTACTTAAAGAGACAGAAGGCAGCGGGTACAATATATTTATTCAACATGAGACTGTGATCCTGAAATTGTAATTGAAAACACACTTCTTGCATTTACAAGAAATAAAAGAATTTCCTTTTTTGTTTTTCCTCATCCGAATGACAGTATGCAGACAGAAGTGCTCACTAGACTTTCAGAATTTGAACATGGTTTTCTCATATAACTGCCCAATACATATGGACAATCCAGAAGTGATATTCATGTATTTTTCAATATGTGAGATTAAAGAAGTACATTACACCTTGATATAAGGCCCAGGTGCCTTATAAAATGTTATGTAAAATGCAATGTATGTCAGTTTAAAAGCCATTGCTTGCAGAATTTGTACATGCAGCCGGTCATTTCTCCTAAAGGTGAAACTTAACCTTCAAGACCTTTCCTCTGCTGTCCTGGAGAGAGAGGTCTGGTTATCAACCATCGGTCAGGGCCATCACTTAAAAATATAGAAAGGAATGCACTGCTTAGAGTTAAATCACAGTGGAAACAGATGTGATATGATATGATATTTCATTTATATTGCGCTCGTACACAGCTGTTTCAGAGCGCGACCAGGCAAAGGGAAGGGGAACAGGGGAAGAAAACAAAAAAGAAAACTACGATCTTACTAGGCCCAGTGACATTGAGAACGTGCAAGTGCATGTGGAAGTATAAAAAGGGGATAGTGCATGGGAAGGCGGAGAAATTGGAAAGTTCAGAGCATAGAAGAGAACAAGATAAATAATAAGTAAATAAAAAAATAAGGTGATCAAGAACAATGGTAGTGTAGCCTGTGAGTGGCAAAGTGCAAGGTTAGTCAGATAGGGTGTATCTGATAAGAGCAGAAGAAGAATGGGGGGGCTGTATGGGTACAGATACAGGCCCCAGTGCAAGGAGTGGCAAGGGGGCAGTGTAAGAGGGTGGAAGGGTAAGCAGGTACCTGGGCCCGAAGGACAGGGAGTGGCCAGGTGTGACCGTACCGAGAGAGAAAGCAGATCAACAGGGGAGAAGAGGGGCAAAGGCAGAAGTGAAGAGGAAGGTCTTGAGGAGCTTCCGGAACCATAGATGGTTCTCCTGACGTTTCAAGGTGGCAGGGAGGCAGTTCCAAAGGGAGGCCCCAGCCGAAGACAGAGATCTGCCCCCAGCTCATTTCTTTGTAAAATGACTGACCCTGAGGCAGTTAGAGGTAGAGGAGCGAAGGGCTGGAGAGGGAAGGCATTTACGGACGGAGGCATTTTGGACCCAGGCCCGAGAAAGCCTTGTGGACAATGCAAAGGGTTTTAAATGTAATCCTTGTATCCGCTGGGAGCCAATGATGGGATTTCAGAGCTGGACAGATACAATCCCAGGGCTTGAGGCCAAGGACAAGCCTTGTTGTCCTGTTCTGGATTAGTTGTAAAGGGCAGAGAGTGGAGGCAGGTAGATTTAGAAAGAGGCTGTTACAGTAGTCCAACCTAGAGAGAATCTGAGCTTGGGAGACAGTGAGCTTCTGAGGGAAGGAGAGGAAAGGAAGAGTGCCTCTAAGAGGTGCAATAAGAAGTTAGACATTTTAGAGACGTCAGAGATGTGTGCAGAGAAGGAAAGTGTAGCGTCAAAGATGACCCCAAGGTTCTTAGCTTCGCAGGTAAGGGCAGGAGGAGGGCCAAGGTAGGCCGGCCAGAGAGTGATGGGAAAGGATGGAGAGGGTGCACCAATGAGGAGTATCTCAGTTTTGTTGACATTTAAACAAAGATCATTGGTGGCACACCAATTTTGAATGGCGATTAGACAGTCAGAGATGAGGGAAGGAGAGGAGGTGGCTGAGCGAAGCCTGAAAATGAGTTGGGTGTCGTCTACATAGCTCTGGAAATTTTAGCAAAAAATGGATTTGCAGTAGGCGAGAGTTGCCAAGTATTGGTTGAAAAGCCAGGGCGAGAGGTTAGACCCCTGGGGAACACCACAGGTAGAGAGGGAGATAGAAAAGAGGAAGGACCCAAGTTATACCTGTAAGGGTTGATCAGAGAGAAAGAAGGTCAGCCAGGGCCTGATCAGTGATACCCAGGTTGTCACTTAGATGATTGAGAAGGGTGGTATGGTTGACCGTATCGAAAGCAGAGGAGAGATCAAGTAGGATAAGGACAGAGGGAATGTTAGAGTCAAGGTTGGAGAGCAGGTCTTCACAGATGTTCCGGAGAGCAGTTTCCGTACTTCTGGCAGCTCTGAAGCCGGATTGGTGATCATGGAGAGAGCCCACAGAGTCAGAATGAAGGTTAAGATAAGAGATGGCAAGCTTTTCCCAGAGCTTACCGAAAAAGGGAGTAATGGAAATTGGACGATAGCTAGCTGGACAAGAATGTTCA
Source organism: Ambystoma mexicanum (assembly GCF_040938575.1). Lineage (NCBI taxonomy): Eukaryota > Metazoa > Chordata > Amphibia > Caudata > Ambystomatidae > Ambystoma > Ambystoma mexicanum. Next base: position 1,014,137,345 of record NC_090928.1, read on the forward strand.
GCTGTGGATTTGGGGTTGAGGAGGGATGCGTTGAATATGAGGGTGTGGGTGAAGTGCAGTGTGAAGAGTGTGGCTCATCCGGTGCGTGAATGTTTGAAGTATAATTGGAGGTTTCACTACTATGGGGACCGGTGGAGGAGGAAGGGGGGCACTTTGGGGTTTCACATGTGGGAGAAGGGGGTGCAGTGGGGTGTGGGCGAGTTGTTGGCTGTGACGGGTACGGATTTGGTGAGATGGCTGATGTGGATGATGGGGTCTCCAAAGGTTTAGAGTTGGCGAGTGTGGTGTCGAAGAAGCAGTGTTTGCGGGGTGAGATCAAGACTTTGGGTCAGGCGTATGTGGCAGGGAAGGAAGGATGTAAGGTGTTCACGGATGGTTCGAAAGATCCTATGTCTGGGAGAGTGGGTATGGCGTATTATCTGGAAACCACTGGGGAGTATAAAGTGGGGCGACTGACGAATGATGTGTCTATTTGTACGGCTGAGTTGGTGGCGATTTTATTTTTGCATTGGCGATTGATAGGGTGTGTGAGTTGGGGTATGAGAAGGTGGTGGTGTTCTCGGATTCATTGAGTGGGTTGCAGGCGATTGTGGCAGGGGATGGTGATAGGAAGGATGTGATTTTGGACATCAGGAGGAAGATTGATCGGTGTGTGCGTGGGGGAATGGATTTGGAGTTGGCATGGGTCCCCAGTCACAGTGGCATTTTGTAACCGCTGGAGGCCCGTCGAAGTTGTGTTACCCAGCCGTGGGGACCACTTGACGCTGTGCCGCCGATGACATGGCATTTTGGGTAATGAGTTGGTGGATCTGGCGGCGGGTGAGGGTATGAGAACGGGAGCGGTTGATGTGAGGTTGCCTTTGAGTGTGGATGAGGTGAAGGCTGTGGTGGTGAGACGGTCATGGATGAGTGGCAGGAGAGGTGGGTGAGTGGGGTGAAGGACAGGTGGATGTTTGGTGTTCGTGGGAAAGAGTCGGTGAAGGTGGATGCGGGGAGTCTGGAATGGAGGAGGGGGAGGAGGTGATGCTGAATCGGTTGAGGATAGGGCATGTGGGGCTGAATGACTGTCTGTTTCGAGTGGGGAAGTGTGAGTCGAGGGACTGTGCGGTGTGTGTGGTGCCTGAGACTGTGGGACATTTTCTGCTTAGGTGTGAGAGACATGTTGAGGAGAGAGAATTGATGAGGGTTCGGTTGTCTGCGCTGGGTGTGGCTGAGCTGAGTGGGAAGGCTTTTCTGGGAGGTGACGGGGTGAGAGGCAGGAGGAGGAGCAGTGTGATGTTGGATTTTGTGAGGCAGATGGGGCGGTGGGAGGAGTTGTGAGTTTATGTGAGCTAAGTATTGATTGGTGGGTCTGGTGCACATCATCCTTTAGGATGGGGAAGCGTCTGCGTGGGTCCGCCCACGCATCCGATAATTAAGAAGAAGAAGAAGAAGCTGTGGGTTTCTTGAGGAGAGGATGCACAAGGGAGTGCTTCAGAGGGGAGGGGAAAGATCCAGAGACGAAGGAGAGGTTGCAGAAATCAGCAAGGTCTGGTGCGAGGGTATCAATGTGGTCCTTAATGGTTTTAGAGGAACAGGGATGGATCTGTTTTGATGAGGCTTTCATAGATCGGACTTGTCTAGTGACCTCATTAGGGGAGAAAAGAGGAAAGGCCGAGAAAGAGGGAGGGGGATAGCTGAGGGTGGATCAACAAGCAGAGAAGGGGAGGGGAGAGGAGTGGGAGAGGAGGAGAGTGTGGACAAGATATCCTTGGTTTTAGAGATAAAGTGTGAGGCAAGGTCATTGCAAAGAGCCTGAGAGGCGAGAGGAGAGGTGGATACTGCAGCAGGGTTGGCCAGCTCCTTGCAGATTTTAAAGAGTTCGGCCAAACTGTTCGATGCCGCAGAGACATGGGCTTTTATGTGGACTCTCTTCTTGGTGTGTACAGAGAGTCGGTATTGCCTTTGGAGCAGGCGGCAAGCCAGTTTATCAGAGGATGAACATGAGGCCCTCCATTTCCTCTCGGCCACCCTACACTTACATTTAAGTGTAGCTAGGTCAGAGTCATACCAAGAATTGCACTTAACTTTGGGATTCAAACAGATCCTCATGAAAGGGGCAAGAGCATCAAGGGTAGCAGAGATGGAGGAGTAGAGCAGAGACAGGGCTGTGTCAGGGTGTGAGCCAGCCTGGAGTGAAGGAAGGGGTAATAAGATGGCAGCGAAAGCCTCAACTGACAAGCGCTTCATGGGCCGGATGTCCGAGAAAGTGGCTGGCAGTCTTGGGGCAGGCTTGGATTGAGGGGAGGGGATTGGGTTATGAGAGGAGAGGAGACAGTGATCACTCCAGGAGAGAGGAGTGATGAGAGGGGAATATAGGTGAGGTCAGAGGAGATCAAGACATCAAGTGTGTGACCAGCAGAGTGAGTCGGGCCAGAGGGGAGGATAGAGAGGGAGAGTGAATCGCAGGGGTTGTGAAATAACACAGATGAGGAACAGGGAGAATCAAGATGGATGTTGAGATCACCAAGGAGGAGGAGTTGAGAGGTAGAGGCCAGGAGGGCAGAGGTGAGGTCTGCCAACTCAGAGAGAAAAAAGGTGAATTGACCAGGGGGCTGGTAGAAAGTAGCAATAGTAAGGGAGTGGCTAGGAGAGAGACAGAGCCTACAGACAAGGCATTCGAAAGTGGAGTAGGTCTGAGTGGGGGTGATAGAGGTAGGGATCCACTCAGGGAAGATCAGGGCTACACCCCCACCGGGTCGGGTGGATCTGGGGGTGGAGAGGATCTTGTAGCCATCAGGGAGGAGAGTGTCAAAGCTTGTGACAGAGCTGGCCGTGAACCAAGTATCAGAAAGACCAAGGACATCAAGGTCAAGTTCTTCAAGGAGGTGGCAGGTGTCAGAGGAGTGTTTGACAGCAGAGCGAGGATTGAGGGTGGCAAGATGAAGAAGGTTGTCAGCCTTAAAGTCCTTCCGGGGAGGGGTACAGATCAGAGGTACGCCCTGCGGAGGTGTGGAAGGAGTGTGAGATGGGGCAGAGGAGGAAGGGGAAAAGGGCAAGGTAGCCAAGGGAGGTGAGTAAGGGACAGCTGGAAATGAGAGGAAGTTCATGAGGCATGGGGACCAACTATCAAAGAGACAGAGATTGGCCTGAGGGCCTTGCACCATGACAGTGCCATTTAGGTAGACATTAATGATGACTCTGGAGGAGTCAAAAGAATCCATAAAGACTTCCCAGCGGGTGCCACCATTAATGGGAGAGGAGGATACAGGTCAGAGAACAGAGACCATATGAGGGGTCCAAAGATCAGGAGAAGGAACGACAAAGAGGATGTCGGTGAGGGTTTGTCTGGCAGAAGCGCTGGATTAGGTATCAGCAATGGGGAGACCTGGGTTGGACGCCAAGATATCCTTTTTAAATTTCTTCTTGCCGGACTTCGTGAGAAGGGAGGGATAGTTGATAGTAAAGCAGTTTGAGTAGATAGGAGAAACAGATAGCACCATGGGGAGGTAGAGAGGGGGTATTGGGGGAAATATGCAAGTGCAACGGTAAGGAACAGTCACTGGACAAGCAGGTTATATTTGAGGGCGAAAGTGAAATGAGAAACACTCCCAAATTTGCTTACAGAAACACACCCAAATTTGACTTTCCAAAACACACCCACATGTGCACACTGAAACACACCCAAATTTGCTTATAGAAACACACCCAAATTTGACTTTCTAAAACACACCCAAATTTGACTTTCTAAAACACACCCAAATTTAACACACCCAAATGTGACTTTCTCAAACACACCCAAATCTGAATTTCTAAAACACACCCAAATTTGACTTTCTAAAACACACCCAAATTTTCATACAGAAACACACCCAAATTTGCTTACAGAAACACACCCAAATTTGACTTTCTAAAACACACCCAAATTTGCTTACAGAAACACACCCACATTTTGTTTTCTAAAACACACCCAAATTTGACTTTCAACGGCAAATGCTAAGGCACCAAATGTAAGCGAAATGAAGTAAGAGTAGAGGTGAGTGTAGGAGCGAGAGCATTGAATAGCATATCAGGGAGAATGGTTGGAATAGGCAGAAGGGAGAGTGAAGCTGCAGGAGGGGAAGAGAAAGGATAAAAGGTGGCGAGAGCTAAACCCAAGGAGAGGAAAGTAAGAGAGGCATTGGTAGTCCAGTTACATGGCTGAGTAGGCTGGCAGTCCCAGGAGAGGGTCCAGGGGGTCGGGATGTTGCAGTAGCATCATGTAGCGTCCCGGTAAGCGGACAGGGAGCAGACAGGGGTCTTTGAAAACAGGCCAGCTCCCGCATCCCGGTAGACCCTGATTGGAGGATGAAAGTGCAGGCAGCCAAAGGGCAGGGGTGAAGGAAGGCAACACAGCCTCAGGTGCAGTCAGGCAGCCATTTTAGAGGTGGTTTCAAAACAATGCAATGCTGACCAAAGATTCATGAAGAGTGCACAAAAAATGGAATGTGATTTCAATGCTGTGCTTCCAGAGACATGCGCTGTAGTTGGTAAGCGCAAAAAAGGACAGTATGCACACATTTCACTTTTTGCATTTTCACATTTGATTTTTTTAATGTTAAATTAAAAGTAGCACACTTTAAATATGCAAAAGGACTCCCAGAGCGCCAGTGCCAGGAAATAAGGCCAGTAACGCTTACCTAGGATGTAATGACGGCTCCGATGTAGGAAGTAGGAGACTTCCGTGAAACAGCTGATCGGGAGTTGATTTCACCGACACAGAGATCGCGGGGTCTGTGCACAGTGAAAACCAGCTGATTTCATTAGCAAAGGTGCACATGTGGAGCGCAAGGTCTGGGTGCCATGAGGAGCTGACGTATTCTGAAGAGGATCAAGTGAGCGAGTGGTCTGAAGGTCTTCATGGACATGCACAGCTGATGCAGATCGAGGCACTCATGGTGAGTGCGATGTCGCAGGCCATGCACAGCTGAAAGTGCTGATGAAGATGCTCGCAGTAGGTCGAGGTCAGCAGTCAAGCCGGGGAAAAACAAACAACTGCTGCAGATGAGGATGCACGCAGGGGCAGAGAGCGCGTTGTAGGTTGGGAGCAGGAGGAAGATGAAATGGAAGTCCGGGGGCCAGAAATGGGCCTTTGAAAACAGGCCGGCTCCCGCCTCCCGGTACACCCTGATTGGAGGATGAAAGTGCAGGCAGCCAATAGGTAGGGGCGAAGGCAGGCAACACAGCCTCAGGTGCAGTCAGGGAGCCATCTTGGAGGTGGTTTCAAAACAATGCAATGCTGACCAAAGATTCCTGAAGATAAGACCATGCCTGTTTTTTCAGTGGAAGTGATCTTGAGGTCACAATTCCCATAACATGTCCATTAGAGTTGCAATCAGGGCCATCCCAGGCCTCTAAGGGGGAGGCAAACATGAACATGAGCCAGCCTCTGGTTGGTCACATGCTCAAAGGAAATTTAAACTGAATAAAGAAAACAGATTGCAGTTTAGTTAATAGAAAAATTAATATTAAAATATTATGCATAAAAAAGGCAGTGTATATGCCACGATGGTCATTCTAGACTTGCTATAAAGGTGGCAGTAACCCCCTTTTAACCATGCTAAAACAATGTTTGTGTAACAAACATAACTGAAGTTATTCATGAAAATTTGATTTGGCCCTTCCCTTGATTGCGAGAGATTTGAAAGTTGGTGTCAGGGTGAAGGAAATAATTAACATGGAACTATGAAGTGGCATATTTTTCACCGATACGGCTCCTGAGTAAATGAAGAAAAACCTATCTCTGCATCGGAAGGGTGTGCCGACTTCAGATTAGCATCATCTGATTTGCCTTAAAATGTAGTTCTTAGAAATATATTCTTACATGTAAAGATGTGAAAGATTAGGCCACTTGTCATGTTGATAGATTTTTAGAGCTTTGAACATGCCGAGCCCACATGTCAGTTTGGGATGATGAAGCTTTCTCCTCCCACACCTGTCCTAGGTCATACCCATCATCTCCTTGTCCTTTTATCATACAGGTGGGAGGTGGGTAGAGAAAACCAACCAATCCCTTTTGCGGGAATCATGAATACTGTGATGTCATATCCCCTATAAGTAGACCAGTTTGCATTAGAACTGGGCTTTTTCACTTATTCTGGGAGGTAACCTGCTGCTGAACTCTTGCGAGAAACATCCAAGCAGGAAGGCCCCAAATCTTGCATTCGATGCAGGAGCCTGGAGAAATAGAAGCAGATTGGGACCCCTTGGAGGATTCAGAGGAGACTATCCTTGACTGACACTGTTGCTGTCCCAGAGGTACCCTGCTGTTCCCTGATGTCCATTACAATGCCTCTCCTGTAAGTAAAACTATCCACAAAGCCATAGATTGTGTAGGCCCTGCATTTTCAAACTTTGATTAAGTTATTTCTACCTAGCAAAATATTATGTTTGTCTGTGTAGATCGTTAGAATATTTAACTAAAGTAAATCAATTATGTCGCCTATGGAAATCATGGGATGTGTTTTGTTGGCATTTGAAACCAGCAAGCTCTTACCAGTGTTTTTTGAGCCGGTATATATATCAAAATTTGCCAAAACAATTTCTTTTTCCACATGAGTGTGCAGGGTGCAAAACAAAATTCCCCATTGATCCCCTTCAATTTAAATCAGAAGTGTGAAGCCTGGTATTTCCTTGGCATGTGTGGTGAAAACAAAACCTGCCTGTTTGTTTTAGGTGTGGCAAAGCGGATTTTCCCATTGCTTTTCTTTCCCTGATATTGCATCTGTCATCAGAATCCCCAAAAGGTTTTTCCATTCTGTTCCCACTCTCTGCCAGTGCACTTCAATTCAGAGAGGCCAAGCCTAATTGATGTTTGGAGGGTCAGGGTTGCTGGTAGAAACAATATTATAACCAACTCAGCAATCACTGTGTGTCTTGAATTGTTATTTTTCTGTATTGGTGGGTGATTTGAAAACAAAAGCTGCAGGAATGTGATTGTATATCTCAGTGTTATCCCTGTGTTGGTGCGATTACAGAAGTCATTTTTGTTCTTGTGTTGCCACAGCACTGGTGGCTGATGTTAGTCTGTTTGTCAAATTTGCTTTAAATAAATAAATAAACATATTCTTCCTACACACCGGCCTGGTTCCTAGTCCATTGTGGCACCGGGTAGTTGTTGGGGTTGGGTGCGAGACAATTTGGAGGTCTTACCAAATAGAACCGGAATCAAAATCATAGTGATTTGTTGTGTGCCACATTCATTGGGGGGAAAGCAACTCCAAGTTGAGTGTGACCGCGTAATAAACCGGGACACTGTCCCTCGACTTGTGCTCTGGCGGTTCCCTATTTAGGTGAAAAGCTCCCCACTGCCCTGCTGGCACTGGGCGAAATAGCATACGAGCAGGGAGCTTGCCACCTGAACGGGGTACCACTACCATGCCATCATGGCTAGCCTTTGAAAAGCGTACCCGAGCTGGCATAGTTGCAGAGTCAGCGGGAGAAGAAGTCTCAAAATTTGGGGATGAGGGTAATTTTTTTCACTCTGGACATTTCCAGATCTTAGGGCAGTCCTGGCAACAGCTTTCAGGCACCATCACTGCTTAGCTCCTGGCTCCTTGTTCAGCAAGCCCCATATTGCATTCTGCTGCTAGCACTTCCTGAAAACTTCCTGCAGACCTCTGTCTAAGGTTGAATGTGCAAAGGCCTTTAAACATTTATTTTTTATTAATTGTATTTATTGTTTGCTTGTTAAGCGCTTATACAGCACGTAAAATACAGTTTCAAAGCGCTGTAAGGGGGGACAAGGGAGTGAAATATATTACATACACCAATAATTAATAATAGCAGTGAAGGGAAAAGGGGGAAAAGGACGAACCTACTATGCCTTGTGACTATTCAGAACGTGCACCTGCATGAAGATTAGCAAACTATGGGCCTCATTCCGAGTTGGGCGGTAGGGGATACCGGGCACCGTTAAGGAGACCGGTGCTGGTAATCCCCTACCGCCCAATTCCGAGGTCCCTTAGCGGGAACCGTAAGGGACCAGGGCGCAAATAAAGGGCTTGCCATTCGCGAGCCCGTTATTTGCGCCCTCCTCGTTCCCATTGAGCCCTATGGGGGCTCAAATGGGAATGGGGACTGGTTTGTTCGATGGGGACTTACCGGTCCCTCCAGGGTCGGAATAGACTGGTAAGTCCCCATTGAACAACACCGGAGGCGGTACCGGTTTGGGAGGCAGCCATGGAGCTAATTGCTCCAGCTACCACCATACTCGGAATGAGGGCCTGTGTGTGTTAGGGCATGCAGAACGAGGAAGAGGAACCCACATTGCATCCCTTATATTCCGAGCAATGTACCCCCTCTGCAGAGCTCCCCTGCACCTGAATTGCCCTCTATCAAGCCTGGCACAGGTGAAAGTGCAGGGCTAGCAATAACTTTTCAGAACTTTACTAACAATGGGCTGCCCCTGCATGTAAAGAATGTTCAGTTCTACATTTGCACTCGCAAACATGGGGTTGAAATATACAATCCTAACTGTCGGCAAGCTACATGCCCCTTCCACCTGTCATTGACGATATGCTATAAATACCTAGGTCGGAATGGGGAATAGACCTGGGTGCACACTATCCAGGGAAGCAAGGCCCTGGTGCTCACAGCCCAGCACTTATCTGCTAAGAGTTCCCTCTCTGTGAACTGGAGGACCAGCATACACAAGGTGATGTGAGCAGAATGCGACAAGCACCCTGTGCCTATCATCCTACTCCAAACATGGCCGATAATTCTGTAAGCATGATGTGTACATCCATTAATTACATGGAAATCGTGCAGTTAGATCGGAATACGCGTAGCTGCCACTTAGTTCCTATTGTTTGTGGTTACTGTGAAAGACAACTGTGACCTTATGAAACAACATAACCACAGACAGTTTAAGAAAACACAGTGCAGCAATTATAGCAGGTGACACAAGGACATGACTGCCCACAGTCAACCAAAAATAAGAAGTCAACTAATTGGACGGCCGTGTCTTCACGAGTTTAATGCATGTTCAATCAGCAGGCTACCTTCACATAAAAAGTAAAGACATATCTCTAAGCATTCTGTGATTCTTTTTTCTATGTTGCTTACTGCAAAGTGCAGCTGGGAAAATCCCTTACACCCTCAGGTAACATGATTTCAAAGCTGCAGGTTGAAAACAATAGAAGGTTCTCTAAAAGCCCAACTACTGGCTAACTCATATACAGTATAGTCTTTGTGCTGCCGACACGCAAACAGGATACACAAGTATGTTATCTCCTGTGCAAAATAAAATTGAAAATAAAAACAAATAGCATTAAAATTAAAGGGCACGTGTCTGCAGTTTACAGGTGAATAATGACGTGCCATGCACTTTTATATTAGAATGGAGACTTTGCAGCTCACGCTCCACAAATGGAGATTTGGTCCAATGGGAAGCCTGGATTTGATCACATTTATTAAAACAACACATCGTGGTAACAATGTACATTATGGACACATAATTCCAATTCTAGTAACATGTACAAAGAAGCATACGGCCTATAGCATATAGCGTTTATGACAGCATTCAGCTGCCGTTCATTTCTTGCACCGCTTTATATAGAAGATATTTACATAAAATATCACCTGATCGAAGTTGGTACTCGTTTATCGATCTCGGCTGGATGAAAAGCTGAGTTGGCCGTACCGGGATTTGAACGCAGCAGAGCGTGCTCAACCCGCTGAGCTATGTAAGCGGTATAATACGTAATACTAAATACATCTGTACAATGCCATAAAGTAAACACCTAGTGTACACAAATATCTGCACACTTGGGGTAATTACTTTTCTTAATAATGCTATAAATAAAATGGCGTCATTTACAGCCACGTTGCCTAATGTGAGCAGCGAGGTCCGTTGTACGGCTACACCCTTGCTAGTTATCAACGGCGTATTCGTCACTGTTCCTGAGTTCACCTCAAAAAGAAGGAAGGGGTATCCACCCCGATGCGCCGAGAACAACTATTGAGCCATTACAACCACCGTGCTGTGTTTAAAAGGGGTGTGGGGGGGGGGTCATTTTAATTCAAAGACAGCTGAGGCCTGTCTGTTCTCTCCCCGGGAAAATCCGATAGCGCTAAGATATAGCAGAGACACGTTATTATACAAAAAAATAAACACCCCTCATCAGGTAACGTAGCAGGAAACGGAGAGATAAGCATCTTAAATCATGGCAAATTACACACCGCATGCTGGTGGCTCGGTCATGGGAAATTATGAAGCTACGTGATGGCTCATTTGTTGTGCTGAAAACAAATGTAAATAAATTACTGTGCGAATCTCATTTACATCTAGAAATTCATGCCTGCGCATGACGCGACTGCTGATTGCCTGCTGCAACCCCACCAGCACAAGTGTCGAGGACTCCTCCAGGGTGTACAGGCCCTCGCTTTGGTCAGGAAAAGGAGAGGTCCGTCTGCATAGAAAAGAAGAAACTGTAGATCGGCGTGGCCAACACTGGGTTCACTGCACATAGACACAAAGGGGAACTCTGACACAGCCACCGAGCTTCCCAAGCAGAACTGCACCTAAGTAACAGAGGGCTCCCTGCTGATGTTTTAACAGAATCATGTCTTTGGGGGGCTAGTGTAATCACCCTATTTGTTAAATGAAAGTCTGGTGTCATCTCTAGTACCAGACTGATTGGTAACCATGTTTTCATTTTATTTGTGGATCTACTTTTTAGAATACAGTAGATTAAACATCACTTTGATTTGGCAATACATGCACACATGCATTTTACCACTCCTTTTATTACATTTCAGCACAGTTCACGGTCTTCCAAAAGACATTCATCCACAGCAGCGCTTTGAAGCAATACCAATGAAAGCAGACGCTATACAGATATCACCTAACATAACATATAACACCATGAATATGTCATGAGGACCACTCTTAGAAGGAACTCTCAGAACTGAGCAGAATGAGAAACAGTTCATGAGCCTCATTTAGAAAAAGTTTAGCGTGGTGCAAAGTGACTTTGCGCCGCAAACGTACACTTTGTGCCATGCTAAATGGCTTTACCCGATCCACAAATCTGACTTTGCGGTGGACCTTCCTACTTTGTGCAGTGCAGGAGCGCCATGCGCAACACCGAGAGCAATGCGTGGGAAGAGCCAGCGCAAAAAACTAAATAGGGTGCAGAACATGCAAAATCCCCATTCAAGGAGGGAAATGAGAAAGAACATGGGTGTGGTGAGGGAGGAACAGTCCAAACAACCAACACACCCCCATTAAGCGCTAAATAAAGCCTATTCATGGAGAGTATTGCACAATCTTTCCTACGCTAAAAGAAAACAATCTTACCGCCACCCTTGACCCATCGTAAAGCACAAAGTGCAGTGAAAAACCACAAATAAAAACCTTTGTGCAACCGCAACAAATTTAGGAGTGCCACAATGGCAGATCCTGCATTGCTAGCACTGATCCTACTACATGGAAGGAGGAGGAGGAGGGTAAAAGCTTCCTACCACAAACAACACTATTTGGGATGCTAGATGTGGAGGTGCGTGTAATATACCGCTCCCCTCCCATGTTATCCTCTGGGACTAGAAGAACGACCGGATATCACTCACTCTGTGCTCACAGGCTGTGACAGATCTGGTCAAAGTGCTAGCAGCTTTACACTTCCTGGCCACCGGATCATTCCAGCAAACCACAGCCATTGTTGTAGTTGTATTACAGCCCACAATATCAAAGTGCCTTAACCTGGTCTTGGGCTGCATCTCAGCACACGTGCATAGGCACATTGATATGCCACGTACAGTGCAGGCAGGACCTCGCCTTGTGCCAGGAATTCTATGCAGTTGCACACTTTCCCTGGGTCTTGGGAGACATTGATTGCACCAACGCAACGGCACAACCCACTGACAGACAGAGCACATCTATCGCAACAGGAAACATATACATTCCATTAATGTGCAGGTGATTTGTGATGCCAAGGGACAGACTGGGACAGATCATGCATGTCAATGCCAATTTCCCAGGATGCACTCATGACAGCTACATCCTCTGCCATTAGCCCATATACCAGGCCCTGCCATCGGGAACCTTTAGAAACTGCTGGCTTGTGGGTGACTATCTACTTTCACAAGCACACACAAGCAGTCAAATAACACACACACAATTCATAACCATGTTCTCTTTTGCAGGGGGCAGTGCTTACCCACTGTCAACATTCCTGTTGACACCCATCAGGAATCCAGCCAACCCAAGTTATTACAATGCAGCACACATAGCCACTAGGGGCACAGTGGAGCACACATTCAGAGTGCTTAAGTCACGGTTATGCCTCCGTGACCACGCAGGTGGCTTATTGGCATATTCACCCCCTGTAGTTTGCACAATCATCCTGGCATGTAGTGTCCTGCATAATATTGACACATGCCGTGATATAGCAGTAGTTCTGCAGGAGAGATCCGCCTTTATCCAGAGACACCACGAATTCCCTTAGCAGGCCAAAGGGCACATGGACAGAACACACACAAACAGCTAGTACAAACCTACTTCACATGAATAACCCCTGTGGAACGCACACCGTAAAGGTACATCACTTTTTGCCTTCAATAAAGCAATCAGGCTAATCCAGCATGTCCATAACAACACACTGAGAATGTGTGTGCCAGAATGGCAAACTGTGTGTGCCCCATAACTTTCAAAGTACAAATGAACATCATTGATATCCTTCACATCAAGTGTACAAGTCATGGCCATACTCAATTCAAGTTGGAAGAAAATGTCACATGGTTAAAATTCCCGACAGTGCAAAGCCAGCCCCTGGCATAATGGCTCAATCGCATGTGCACCCCTAAGTCCCATGCATCATGTGCAACAAAAATGACTCACCGGACTGCCATCTTTATGCTGGGTCCCTCTGCAACATTGCTGCTGATCCTGCTCACCACCACTCACCACTGCCATGTATGTGCTCCTGCAATGGGGAAAATCACCAGCTGACCACCCACCCCCTCCTCATGCATGCCTCCCATACCCTCAACTTGTCCCTTGTCCTATCATCAAGTTATCCTGCAATACTACCACAAAGCAATGTAGCCACTCACATAACACACAATTCAAACTAAATGATGTAAGGTTACACACCTATCATTATCAACAGTCCTTGATTACAGCAATGGGGACACAGTCGCATCATTACACATGACACATGAGAAAGACATGAAGGCCTCCACCAGCACTGCACCTGCAATACACTGCATACTTCAGACTTCATCCACATGTATATATGTCATCTGGATCAAAACCCTACCTGGATTCTGAGAGTCAGCTGTGTTGCATGCTCCTGCATCATGAGCAGCGGTGGACTGAGAACCAAAGGTGGCTCTGTAAATTAATTTCAAAGTGGCCCCATATCATACTTCTACAACAAGCCCAACCCCTCCCCAGTAAGAACAATTGGAAATTTCACACAAAGGAGGCCCAGGGTGCAGAGGCCTGCTGGGAAATTAACAGACTCCCCTAGTAGCCAGTCCGTCCCTGATCATGGAGTGGCTACTTGACATGACATCTCAGGAGATGGCATGCAAGGCTGACATGAGGAGTGTTAATGTAATGCCACACAAAAAAGAAGCTCCTGTAAGCCGCAAGTTGTAGAGGTGTAACCAGTAATAGAAAAAACACGGCTAGCTGATCAAGGAGACATGCATGCATATAAATATGTTGGGCAACTCACATCTTCACTGATGTTGACCATCACCCAGTCATCACCAGATCTAATTATACATGTTCAACCCTACGTGTGTCATATCATGCCACTATTGGAATGGATATGTCAGCATCCATGAAAATGAATGACAGTGCACAACCTTACCTGGTGGTACTGCTGTTGTGCCGTGAATCCCTCACCACCTCCACCTAACACGGAGCCTCTGCATAGCTGCTAGGAGGGTCATTGTTCAAAACCACACCAGTTGATGTCACTGAGCATGGTTGCATGTCCCGTCCCCAGCTCAATAAAATGTGACTCACTGTCCTGGAGTGCACAATGGCCCTGACAGGAGGACAAGAAATAGACATTATACAGTTGACACTGGACGAGGATTAAAAAAGAAAGAAAACCATTCAACCCTGAAGGAGGACCAACACATTTAAAATATAGTACAGCTCGGAAAAGGGTAAAAAATAACTAAATGTAATCCACCTTGGATGAAGGTATGAAAAACAAAATATAGTTAACCTTGGATGGGGTAAAAAGAAAAATATATAGTCCACCTTTGTGGGGTGGGTGGGATAAAAAAGTAGAACAATAAAAATCCATGCTCCCTCATGGGCTCATGGACACCAGGGCACATGAAGAGGTGGTGGTGGAAAGAGGCTAGGGGTGTGTGGGTACATGGCCAATGGCATCCACTGCAAGGTTTAGTTGGTACTCCCATCCTGTGGTGGATCCTAGGATGGTGACTCTGGCCACACATGTCCAAAGCCAGCTCCTCATTGGCTATGACCACTAATGAGACAGATGTGTGCATGAGTGACCCAATTGCCTATTTCCACCCAACCCCCCCTTCCCTCTGCTGGACACTGACCTTCTTAGCAGCTATGCAGAGGCTCCATGTTAGGTGGAGGTGGTGAGGGATTCACAGCACAAAAGCAGTACCACCAGGTAGGGTTGTGCACTGTCATTCATTTTCATGGCTGCTGACATATACATCCCAGTAGTGGCATTATGTGGCACACGTAGAGTTGAGCATATAATTAAATCTGTTGATGATTGGGTGATAGTCCACCCTGAAGGGATGGGGGTGTACACAAGTTGAAAAATAAAAATCCATGCTCCCTCCACAATCTCATGGCCTCCGGGGCACATGAAAAAGGGGTGGTGGGCGCAATAAGGTAGGGGTGTGTGGGTACATGGCCAATGGCATCAACTCCAAGGTTCAGTTGTGAGTCTCATCGTGTTGTGGGTACTGGGAAGGTGCACTCTAGCCAAGCATGGCCAAAGCCTGGTCTCCATTGGCTAAGGCCACTCATGAGATGGATGCGTGCATGAATGACCCAATCACTAGAATATCCTGATGAAGGCTGCCACGAATGGCTGTAGACTCAGCCTTCATAATGACTCTTGATGTGTACAACTGCATGTTGAGACTCTTCCACAACGTAGACATCTCTTGGCAGTGGAGGACTCTTGTGGCAAACATTGCATCATGCAGAAATGCTTCAAGGAACCTGTATCTTTACATCGGAATTTCCTTACGGCCAGCATCCCCTCATGTAGGCATTCAGTCAGGAATCCATGATTTGATGTTGGGATTCCCTTGAGGACAACATCTCCTCATGCTGTGTTTGATTCAAGGAGTCCATCTCCTGCTGCCGATGGTCCATTGAGGCTAAGAACGCCTCATGATGGGATTGTCACAAAGCCAAACCCTCATTGCAAATTACCTGCCTCAGTTGTTGCATGTCAGCAGTGTGTGAAGCATTCGAGGAGATGACATTGTCTGACAGGTGATGGATGTCCCTGGAAATCTCCAGCAGAATCTCGCACAGTTGGGCAATTGCATGCAGCAACTCCTCTTTCCACTCCGAGTGTCCGGCAGGCACACATCCATCACAAGTGCAGTGCCTACAAAGTCGGGATGCCAAAGCTCGAGCCCATCACATTGATTGCACTGCCATTGGTTGGCGGTCTACAACCCGCCAACTGACACCAGCCTCGGGTGCTACTTGATGCAGGGCTTCCCACTACCAGGTCCAGGGCCTCCTTGTTATCCTCGTTAAACTCAGCAGCCTCAAGAAATTCATGGAGCTCTGTGGCATCCAGACTACTCAGTGGTGCACCCTCCACCATGTCCCTCAGTATGCCTTCCACATTTGATTTGGGAGTATCATTGGAAGAGTCGGCAGGCATTTCGATGATGGCCTGCAACATGAGCAGATTCTCACCAAGCTCAGCACTGATGCACTGGTGGATGGTTGTGCGTTATCCACTTCCTTCTCCTCAGTCATCCGCTGCATCCTCAGCTGCACAAAGTCAGACAACAATATTCAGAGGTCTACCTACCCAGCTACCTACCCAGCTGAACATGCATATGTGAATTCAAATGCATACAGACGCAATAGGGGCCACCAGACATACATCACACATTGAAATTGGTCAGTGTCGAAGGCACATGTGATTAACATTCAATGCCCTGTGCAATCATGTTGCTGCACATTAGGTCCTGCATCAAAACACATATTAGGGAAGAAGGTGACAAACATACATACATACATACATACATACATACATACATGCATGAGGATGGAAGGCCTAAAAGAAAACATATGGAGACATGCTAAATTGCTAAGCCCTTTTTCTACTTCATCCATGTCTACTTGCTACATGTGGAAGTACCACGTTTTCTCCGGCTGACAGAACATGCATGCAGGTATTTCTGGAGACAAAATACCCATCACCCCCTTGGCCACATTAGCCAAGAACATATTTGTGGTTACGCAGGGACAGTAAGAGGAAAGCAGGTACTAGATGGTAAAATGACAGGTAGGAAGTGAGGAAAGATAGGAGCAAACAGGTGGGACATTGAAGTCAGTGTTCTAATTTGGAATGTTCCCCCTTGCTCAATTAAGTGAGGAATGTTGGGGTGATAAGCATGCAGATGAGCCTCCAGATAAAGTTGAGTCCCTCTGGCTACCCATTACCTCACAATGCATAGCTTTATGGTCGAACAGGCAATCATGCTAAGTGCTCATATTTGACATAGCCAACCTTTTTACCACAGAGGTGTGGGTAGCCAACAGCGGTTACAAAACCTTTATAGCTGCACCCATTGTTGTGGCAATGATTATGCCTCTTTTAAGCACTATCTCCCTCTAGGTCATGGTGGAAAGCAATCTGCCTCTCAATACTTCCTCCACACCAATGAAGGAGGTGTGGTAAATGGCGCATTCCTATAATACAGTGGAGCAAGAAGCTGGGTAAACATACTAAGCTAATCAGTCGCTCTCTGTGTGTACTCTGTCCGGGTTTCATAAATTCTGTTACTTAAAATCGAAAGTGTGTCTATGTTTCTCACAGTTCCTTATAAACAATCACACAGTAAGTCAGAGTCATCATTCTTGAAAGTGATCTGTATTTAAATTGAGTTCACTAATCGTTTCTTAGTGAGGCAGAAATCAGCATATCCACAATTATAGGTTCATTTGCCAATGCATTTCAGAGTATATCTCCTTCATCAGGGCGAACCTGTCCTTCAGATTCTGTTATAAAAATCTTTCAAACGTGGATGCTGCTCTGTTGTATGCTTAGAGCTGCCAAATGTCGTCTTTTCCGTTTAGCAATCAATATCTTGGCGGGTAATGCTGTGAAGATCACAGTAACTGCTGGCGTCTCCTCTCGCAGCGTGCAGATCACGTTGAAGAATGATGACTCTGACTTATTCTGTGATTGTTTATAAGGAACTGTGAGAAACATAAAAACACTTTTGATTTTAAGCAACAGAATTTATGAAACCCGGACAGGGTACACACAGAGAGCGACTTATTAGCTTCTTGAATCACTGTTATTTAGAGTCTGGGTGTCCTAGACCCCTATCAGTCGACTCCTGAAGATTTGAATACACAATAGGTTAATTCAATTGGAACTTTAACATGTTGAACTTTTCCTGAATGTAATGTGGTGCCCACTTTTCTGCAAGGCTACATTCCTATAATATGTCAGTTTATGTCACTTCTTAATCTGGATAGACCTTGAAGTTCCACTCAATGCATACAATTATCACTCTATTTGTCCTGTCACACACTTACCACCGCGCTTGCACACATATGCACACACCTCTGCTTGTAACTTCCCTCAGGCAGGGAGACATACTGCCACACCTATAAAAGGGTCTGGACTAGAAAGTGATGAGACAATACCCTTTAATTTGTCTCCTCATTTGGACTGCCTTACCACTACAGGACAAGAACCATCACCTTCAGTTCTGTCAGCCTGCTTATCTACCATCCTCTGGCTTCCATGCTTCCTCCTCCTGCTTCTTTTCTTCCACCCTCATCTGTCTCATTGTGTTCCCCCTCCTGTTGCCCATCAATTTCTGCCTCCACCTGCCGTGACGAATTTTCCTCTGCCCTGCAGGTGTACAAGGATAAGTGGAGTCTAAAATACCCACTTAGCCCTGACACTTCTACAAACCAAGAGCCAACACAATTGTAGAGGTAAAATAGACACTGTCAAGAGATAATCCTCCTTTGCTTTTTGTGTTAATGTGGGATGAGGGGGGGGGTAAACTCTTAAGAGGGGTGGGAATGTGGTTCAGTAGGAACCCACACAGCAATGTATAGCAGTCCAAAATAAAGGAATGTCCAGCCACAGTTCTATAAAAATGTATACTTCAATTAGACACACCATGTACACTATCAACTAAATTAAAAAAACTGTGAAAACCCACCTTTGTAGAAGAAACACAGAATATGCACAGATAGAATAGATGCAGTAGTCTGGGCGATGACAAAGGGCGAAAAGGCATTAAAAAGACCACAATGTTCAAAAGGATATTTCTTCAAGTTTCCAAAAGAGATAAAATGATGTCGTCAGACTCGAGGGCCCAAAGATGGAACAGGGGCTGATATCAGTCAATAATACCTTCTGCAAATGTGTTGGGGGTTCGACAGCATCAATCCTGGCCATGGCGTCGGCTCAGGTCGCAGGTTTGGCAGTCACAATACTCACCAAGGCGGGGTCGAATAGAAGGCGCGGAGCAGTCTCGAAGGGTCTACTCAAGCTGTGCAGATTGGGTGGTTCAGCGCTCAAAGATTGACAGTGGCTGGGCTGGTACCAAGATGCAAAGGCCTGGAGGACATGGTTTGAGGAACACCCATGTCGTCGGGTCGGTCATCTCACAGGAGGAGCAATGAAGAAGCTGCTGTTTCAGATGGCGACTCAGGCAAGGCAATGCAGCTTTACTTCATAGTTTGAGGTGAGGCACTGATGCACATTTGTTGGTGTGGTGTGTCAGCGAATGAGGTCGGACCATAGATGGTGGTTTGTAGAGCAATGGACACCAAAGGGCAGCGTCAATGGGTCCTGCTGGAATCCTGGCGACAAAGTGCAATCGAATGACAGTTCGGAGTGGGTCATCATCGACAACTTGGATCTCAGTTGTTTTGGCTTCCAGCTGTTGTGAGTCCCACTCCAGGGTCTCGAGGGCCAATGTCCGCCCATTCTAGGGTTCCCAAACATGGGGGAGACTGGCACACACCTCCGGGGGACATGCAGCACAGTGAGGTACTAGGCACAGGGTGGCTGGCAGAGAGGCAGACTTCTAGTCCAGCAGTAGTGTTCACCCCCAATGGTCCCTGGGGATGGTTATGGAACAGATCCTGCTTCTGCCTTTGGAACTTCTTCCTTCAGCCCACAACTGGAGGACATTAGAAAGGACTGCTTTCTCAGCTGGATCCAATGAAATCTGCAAGACGGTTCAAGATGAGTCCAGATTATTCAAATAAGTGGTGGGAGGCTGCTTCTTTTATAAGCAAAAATCCCCAGGTGATTAGACTAAAGCTAGCCTGCTTTATGGTTCCAAACCTTTCTCTTGAAATGAGTGGACTTTGCCCTTGTAATGTCACAACTGAAGTGCTTGCTCCAGAAGAAGTGGAAAGAGAAAGTGGCAGAAAGAATCAAGGTGACAGAACCCTCCAAAAACTGTACTGACCCCTCTCTGGCTATCCTACCTCCACCTCCTCCCTTTCTCAATTGAATCATAGGACATTGAGAAATGCAGCACCCTGGTGTGAGACCTGGATCTCTGTGAATGGGCGTGCCTCTTGTCCTTACAAAGGAACAAAAAGAAGCAATACACACTATGCTTATGGCATGGAGATTATGAAAGGGCAATCGGTTTAGCAAATTTCCATTTCACTAAAGGAATTACACGTATCATTTCATTATTGAATAAAAATAAAAAATGCAAGGACTTTCACACCCTCGCCCCGATGGCAATTCCTCACACCTACTAGAACTCTTCATGAACCCTTCATGTTTCTCTACTGCTTCCCCTTCATTTTGCCGATCCAGCACCGCATCCAACCTGGTGCCCCTCAAGGAACTCAGAGCAACCCATTGAAAACTATCAACACTGCTAAGGTCTCCTACTATCAGAATGCCATAGCAGAAGCCAAGAACAAAAGCAGAGACCTCTTCAAAGTGGTCAAGCACTGAGTGAACACGCTACCCAACCCTGCCATACCACACTCCATCAAACAAATCTACTGCCATCAGCACCTTCTTCATTGACAGAATCAGCAAGATTCGCCAGTACATAGGCACTAGCTCTGCATCCATAGACCCACTTCACGTCCATCCTCATTAAATCTCCACACCCTGGGAAACATTCAAGTCACTCTCAACAGCGGGCCTGGTAGAAGAACTGACTGCCCTCAAAGCCACATCGTATACAGACAACATCCTCCCAGCATCCATACTCAAGACCCTCCCTGCAGTAGCTCTCCTTCCCTACCTGAAGATCATCAAAAGCTCCATAACTCAAGGCACCTTCCCATCAACCCTAAAGACAGGACACATCCTCCCTCTACTAAAGAAACCCACTCTGGATCCCGACAACCTATGTAACTTTCACCCCATCACCCATCTTCCCTTAATAGGCAAGATCATTGAGAAAGTAGTAGCCACACAACTTCAGCAACACATTGAAACCAACTATCTCTTCCAAACCTACCAATCAGGGTTCAGACCCAGATGCAGCATGTAGACAGCAAACATACAGGTGGTCGACAATGCCCTCAACATCCTTGATGATGGCCAGCCCTGCCTCCTGGTTCTACTCAACATCTTGGCTGCTTCTGACACAGTAGACCACCAGGCGCTTACCAACGCCCTACCTTGGTGCATGGGAATCAGCAAACCTGTCCTATGCTGGTTCAAGTCCTACCTCGCCAGCCTCCAGAAGTTTGTTCAGATGTAATCCTCTATATCGCCAATGTTACCCATCATCTCTGGAGTCCCGCAATGTTCCATCCTCTCTCCAGCGATGTTCAATCTAAACATGGAGCTGCTAGAAACCCTACTAGCTACACACAACATCCACATCCACCAATTTGCCAATGACACACTACTATACCTCAAGATCGACTCCATCAAGGACATCCATAGACTCTAAACCAGCCTCTCAATGCAATGCACTCCTCTAAGGGCTCCCATTGTTCTCCTGTGTGCCCCTGAGCAGTGTCCTACACGAGGCTGCACGCCTCCTCAAAGGTCTTCCTAAATATGACCACATTATCCTGCTCTCATCAACCTTTACCCACTCCCACTGCACGCATGAACCGCCTTCAAGTATTGCTCCATCATCTATAAGGTAGTCACTCTCAAGTCACCCAGCTACCTCCAAGAGAAACTCAGCATCTAAGGTGGACAGCATACCACCAGAAGACAGGACACGTGCATACTTCAATTCTGCTGCTGCAAAAGGGAAAGGACCAGAAAACAAACCTTCTCTGCCTAACCCCCCAAGTGAAACCCCCGCCCATTCAGCATCAGACTAGCCCCCATGCTCGTACAATTCAGAAAAAAACTCAATAATCATCAGCCTCCCCTACTCAACACCTAGGCCATCACATAACCCCTCACGCCACCTGACTCGCTAGACACTGCCTGCCCCTGTCCTGCCACCCACCCGGTACAGCTGTATCTCTCCTCTGTGCCCCTGTGTATCCTACCCCTCACTGTATATCTGTTCTCCATTATGTATCTGTATTGTTGTACACCTCTGTAAAGTGCTCCATTGCTTCTCTAACCTGGTCCGTGCTCAATAAATGACATAATAATAACAATAATAAAAATGTCCTCCTCCTCATATTCCCCCACCAGCTGACCCGCCATTGCCAACTCTTACTGTTCCACTTTTGGTGCTGTACCTCATGCTCACTCGAAGATGAGATTCTGCCAAAGAGATACATTTGCTCCATAACAATTGTAGGAATCGAGGGTACTAAATGAAACGTTTTCACAGGGGTTTTCTACTAGTACCAAAGTTTTCACATCCAGGTATCTCTTTCAATGTTTGGGGTAGAGAGAAGGGATTTTGAAACCAAATCAAAGAAAGGCTTCACTTGTTTTGTTTACCTTTTTTAAGTGGATTGAGGAAAGTTAAGGGAAATAGATTAAAATCCAATCACAAGGGTTTCCCAAAGGATTTTTAAAGGGGGTAATTCAGACTTTACGAAACTTTGCAAAACAAGCACATTACAAAATAAAATATCACAAACAGGCAATAAAATGTCAACAAGGCACACACCGAATTCTCTTGGCTACAGCACAGACTCTCCTGCTCTCTCTCGTGCGGATCCGCCCTAGCCCTCTCTATAACATCAAAGCATACCTTATTGAGAACCAGGAAGTGAACTGACCACACAGAACCTCCTGAAAGAACCAGAGACTTGAATTGGTCTGCACATTCTCTGCAAGACAATCAGGGATTCTGAACCAATGTATGTCAAGCGTGTCGAATTTCTCACAGGGAATTAAGTGTGATTTTAGGCTACCAGTGGGCCACATGAGATCTCTGAATATCGACGCACATGATTGATTTGGTGGTGGTTTGCCCATGCCTACTTGATTGTCCATTACACTTAGAGACTATAACCGAGTTGGCTAGAGGTAGCAAAGCATTAGGGTTGCAATAGAGGAAGGAAGGAAGGAAGGAAGGAAGGAAGGAAAGAAGGAAAGAAGGAAGGAAGGAAGGAAGGAAGGAAGGAAGGAAGGAAGGAAGGAAGGAAGGAAGGAAGGAAGGAAGGAAGGAAGGAAGGAAGGAAGGAAGGAAGGAAGGAAGGAAGGAAGGAAGGAAGGAAGGAAGGAAGGAAGGAAGGAAGGAAGGAAGGAAGGAAGGAAGGAAGGAAGGAAGGAAGGAAGGAAGGAAGGAAGGAAGGAAGGAAGGAAGGAAGGAAGGAAGGAAGGAAGGAAGGAAGAGGGGAGGGGAGGGAGATTGAACAACACATGACAAAAAGTGAACACTACAGAGAGAATGAAAACATCAAGCATACTGTATGTCCAAGGAGAATTTGCCAAGTATATACGAAAACCCACGCTGAAGCTCATTGAAAACTGAATCCTGCAGCTCAGGGGCAACAATCTTGGTTCAATCCCCGGGTCTGCGCTTAGAAACCTCTGGGTATTAAGATCGTTATAAATAACCTATCATATCATATCATGGGATCTGTGTTATTACTGCAAATTCAAGATACCGAATTCGAAAATGTCAAATTTCTTTTGTTCTTTTCATGTAATTATATATGGGGGCGATCCCCCAAAGCCCCACATGATCCCCTCACATGATTCAATACCACAAACCACCCCCACACATAATTGCTGTTAAATTTGCAGCACAATCTTCGACATTTTCGCATTTGGTATTTTTGAATGCACAGTAATGCTGTGATACCGCATGGAGCATCCAGGGAAAGGTTAATAGCCCTGGTAGAAAGACAGGTGGCTGCAAGTGCTTTCTCTTCAAATAATGTACTGAAGAAAGTCCAGGTTGGAGAGCATAATAACACATAAGTCAAATCAGGGTACAAACAGAAGAGCAAATAGCCCCAATCTCCCTCCGAAACCACAAATGAATGGGATGTAAGAGAAAAACAAATGCATTGAAATAAACATCATAATCTACAATCTGTCTGCTGAAATTGATCACTACTTGAATCAAAGCACCATAAATATGGTTGAGCACAGCAGCATTCAACGTGGCGTATGCTAAAGGGAATTTGTACAAGCGGTAAAGATGGTGTCCAGGCAAGGCTTTAAGTTGGAGAGGGCTAGCCAGGGCAGAGCCTCCAAAAAGGACTCCCAAGCCGGGTCTGCTGGGGCTCTCCCCAATTGGCCCCAGATACGCCAACCCCCTCAGGCTGGCTGCAGGGGTTGGCTCCTCTCACTAAGAAATGAAAGAAGAGGGAGTGGTACTTCTATCTTTCATTTAGAGCACCAGGCCTCTCCTTTTTATTCATGAATCACAGGATCTTCCAGCCGCTGGCAGGCTGCCTGTGTAGGTCAGAGCCTGTGACTAAGAAGAAAATGGCGAGATGGGCTGCTATCATTTCTTTCTTTTGGGCCCACGGCTTCGCATTTTGTTTCTTAATCACAGGCTCCGATCCCTATAGGAAGTGTGCCAGCCGGGCTCGGGGAACATAATTTAGAAACAAAAAAGAGAGGCGTGTAGCACCAAAGGAATGAGACCAGTACACCCCAGCTCCAGCATTAACTTAGGGGGTGTTTCCTAAGTAGGGAATAGTGGGACATCCCCACCCCCCCCACTTAGGCTACACTTCCTAAATAGAGTCCCTCATTAAAGCGCTAGCTGCAGACTCATCCCGCCTTGACTGCTAGTGGCATAACAGTATGCCACTGCCTTTGGAATGCAGGGGAAGTTGCCACATAAACTACTACAGTTGGTTTCTCTTAACATGTCTGCATCACCTGTGTGTGGAGTTGTCCAACAAAGTTATTGTTACAGATTTCTGGTCAGTAGTCCAATATCGCCTCATCCCAGCAACAAAATCTGTGACATCACTTCCTGTGGCCATCTCAATTCGACCCAGTTAAAGGGTACTAAAACTCCCCGAATAAAGGGCCTCATCCCAGAAACAACAGGGACAAAATCTGAGAGACCAACCACTGATTGGCTAGGCAATGAGGTGATGAGACTGTGTGGCATCCTATCTGAACTCCCTAGATGCGTCCACCCTGGGGAATCCCTGAAAAGTGTAAAGACGCATTGTTGACTTGCCCCTCTGCCTCTTTGGTGCCTTTGCTTTTGCCTTCCTCCTGCCTGCTGCACCTCTGAATACCCCTAGGTTGCTAATTACTGAGCTGTCTATCCACACTGTGATACTTTGTCCTGCGTCTCTCCTTTTGACCTCTTCCAAAGTGCTGCAAATAGTGTGTTCAACCTTCTTGCCAATTTCTTAGACATCCACAACCTTCGAGAGCCACTAAAAGCAGGATTCCGCTTATGTCACTCTACTAAAACTGCTCTCGTGAATGACTCCAACTTTATCTCCTATGCTGAACACTCCACTCTATCCTCAATCATAATTCTCCCTGGCTTATCTGCTGCCTTTGACACTGTTGATCACCCACACCTCCTTAATACTCTCTCTCTTCTTGGTATAAATGATTAAGCCCTTGCTTGGATTGGATTGAATCATACCTAGCACCTTGCCAGTTTTCTGTCTTCTGGAACAACACCACCTCTCAACTAAGTCCTCAAAGTGTTGCTGTTCCACGAGGCTGTGTCTTGGGTCCTCTCCACCTTACATTCCAGAACTCTGCTCTTGCAGCACTAATCTCCTCTTTGTGTTCTCATACTAACTCTTCACAGATGACACCCAAACCTTCTTCTCTTTTCCTGAACTCTCTTCTGATCTCTCTATCAACATTTCCAACTTTCTCTCTGCCATTAAATATGGGATTGCTTTGCACTGTCTGATGTTAAACTCTTCCAAAATAGAGGTGCTCTTCTTCCTTGCCAAATACTCTTTCATCTCATCCCCTGCCTCTCCAGTTACCACCAGACACTCCCCCTTACTAAACGTCAGCTATAAACCAACTGCAAAGGTGGCTTGCATCAACCTCCTAAATATTAAGCAAATCAGGCACCTACTTTCTTTCAACACCACCAACATTCTCTTAACCACTCTTGTCTCTAAACTGGACTACTGTGCCAGCATCCTCTTTGGTGTCCCCAAATATGCTTTCTGTCCTCTAGACAAGTTCATTAACTTCGCTACCAGGATTCTTTGAACTCCCTCACATCACACCTACGTCCTCTTACATCACCAAGCTGGATGCCTGATGATGCAAAACAGGTAAAGATTAAAATGTCTTCTCCTGGTTCACAAATCTATCCACAGTATGGAACCATCACACCTATCATTCTCTATTCAACTCTACTAGCCTACTTGTAATCTCTGCTCTCCCTCTTCAACTACCCTTGTGCCACCTCACTCTCCCTGTGATTCCTATCACTTCCATTCTTTCTCTCTTCTTGCAAAACGTGCACATAGTTCCATTCCCTTGGACATCTGAGAAACAGTCTTCACCAATTTGTTCAAAGCCAATGAAAGCCTACCCCCTTGCCTCCGAGTTATCCTCTTAACCTACCTCTCATCTGCCTTTGCATTCATATTTTTCATGTTGACCACTAACTGGCCTCTGTCTCTCACTTTCTCTGCATACCCTTCTTCTATCATTGTCACATCCCTAACATAGCTGGTCATACCACCTACCTCTCTTCTGCCTTTGACATGGTCAACCATCCCATCCTGCTCAACTGTCTCTGTGATAACCTGGGTATCACTGATCAGGCTCTGGCCTAACTGACCTCTTTCCTCTCTGATTGACCCTCCTAGGTCCAACTTGGGCCCTTCCTATCATCTATCTTCCTCTCTACCTGTGGTGTTTGTTTAGATGGACTTCTGAACTCGGACCTGGAGGGGCAGAGGTTCAGAAGGCCAGCCTAGTTTCTTGGAACAAGGTAACCTCTGGACAAGCCAGACCAATCAGGGTAGCGATGGCGGCGGTCAAGACTAAGGGCCTCATTACACGGTAGGCGGTAAACCATGGTGCTGTTAGCACCATGGTTGCCACCAGTACCATACCGGTACCACCATGGAGGAAAGGGGAATTACCACCCCATTCCAAGGTTGGCGGGGCAGTAATTCCCCCTTTCTCCATGGCCCTTCCCCATTCCCATTTTTGCCCCATAGGACACTTGCACAGTTCATAATAAGTCCAGCAAGAGTTTCTAGGGCCTTTGGAATGACTAGAGACCCAAGAGCGCGGTAATGTAAGTTACGGGGCACTCTTGTTTCATGTTGCACAAAAGCTGCAACATGAGGAAAGGACTAAGGGAAACAAAGTCTCCAGGTACTGACTGTCTTAAGGGCATGTCAGTTTCCCCATAAGAATTGAGTGAAAGCCCAGAGGAGTGCGGCGGAAGGCTGCGCTTCTCTGACAAAGTCTAGATCAGGGTGTAAAACAACAGCAAAAAGTCTGGGGGTTGCCACATGGTGGGAAAATTACATACAATTATGAGATCTTTCCTAACAGTTTTCACCAGGGGTCTAACCTCTCGCCCTGGCTTTTGAACCAATACCTGACAACTCTTGCCAACTGCATTGCCATTTTCTGCTCCAATTTCCAGTGCTATGCTGATTACTCTCAACTCATTTTTAGGCTGCCCTCGGCCACCTCCTCTCCTTCTCTCATCTCTGATTGCCTAACTGCCATTCAAGATTGGTGTGCCGCCAATTA
Organism: Ambystoma mexicanum; assembly: GCF_040938575.1. Classification (NCBI taxonomy): domain Eukaryota; kingdom Metazoa; phylum Chordata; class Amphibia; order Caudata; family Ambystomatidae; genus Ambystoma; species Ambystoma mexicanum. The sequence goes on from NC_090928.1 coordinate 1,014,164,641, forward strand.
TTTTTCTGTGAAAGCCAGCAAGACAGAGATCCTGGTCATCGGCACACCTTCACCGTTCTTTCCACTCACTCTCTGGCCGGCCTCCCTTGGCCCCCCTCCTCCTACCCCCACCTGCGAGCCTATGGACCTCGGGGTCATCTTTGACTACACACTTTCCTTCTCTGCCCACATCTCTGATGTCTATAAAAAGTCAAACTTCCTACTGCACCTCCTCAGAGGTAGTCTGCCTTTCCTCTCCTTCCCACAGAAGCTCACTGTCTTCCAAGCTCTGGTTCTCTCTAGGTTGGACTATTGTAACAGCATCTTTCTAAATCTACCTGCCTCTACTCTCTGCCCTCTGCAACTAATCCAGAACAGGACTGCAAGACTTGTCCTTGGCCTCAAGCCCTGGGATTGTATCTCTCCAGCTCTGAAATCTCTCCATTGGTTCCCAGTGGATGCAATGATTAAATTCAAAATCCTCTGCATTGTCCACAAGGCTTTCTGGGGCCTGGGTCCAAAATACCTTCAGCTATACGTCCGCAACTACCTCCCCGCTCAAGCTCTTCGTTCCCCTACCTCCAACTCCCTCAGGGTCAGTCGGTTTTCAAAGAAACAAGCTGGGGGTAGATCCCTGTCTTCGGCTGAGGCCTCCCTCTGGAACAGCCTCCCTGCAGCTCTGAAACTTGAGGAGGACCATCACCGGTTCTGGAAGCACCTCAAGACCTTTCTCTTTGCTTCTGCCTATGCCCCCCTCTACCTTGTTGATCTGTTCTCTCTCGACACTGTGCAACTGTCCTATCCTCTGTCTTCCGGGCCCAGGTACCTGCTCACCCTGCCACCCTCCCGCACTGCCTCTGGGCCACTCCTTGCACTGGGGTCTGTATCTGTACCCGTACAACCCTCTCCTTTTCTTCCTGCACTTATCAGACATAACCTGTCTGCTGCCTTATAACCAGCACTTGCCACTTTCTGGCTGCACAACCACTCTTTGTTGCGTTTATTTTTTATTTATTTATTATTAATCTGTTTCTCCTTTGCACCGTACTTTCCACTTCTCCCCTTCTTCCACGCACTTTTCCCCTCTCCCTCTCCCATGCACTTGCGCGTTCTCAATTTCACTGGGCCTAGTACGATCATTGTTGTGTTCTCCCCTGTTCCCCTCCCTTGCCTTGTCACGCTCTGAAACACTTGTGTACATGCACAATAGAAATAAAATATCAATATCAATACCTGCACTTAAAAAAGTCTAACAGTGATTCCAAGATGGCCACTGGAGAGTAAAGTTGCACGTCTGTGAACTCTGTGCCGCGGCACATTAAAGGAGGCAAAAAATAAGCTTAAAATGCTATAAAAGCAGGTACCCCTCTCCCGACATTGAAAGAAGTTGCGGAAGAATAGAGGCAAGGTAAGACACCGCATGCCCCACCCCTCACAGGAGACAGAGCGAGCAGGGGCGCATGCAGGAAGCGCAGAAGCCAGCATCAGAGGCAGAGAGAGCAGCACTCCAGCAGCAGATGGACCAGTGAGTGAGACAAGGCCGTGCCGGAGAAAGCACAGAAGGAAGCTCAGAAGTATGTGTCAAGCAAAAGGTGATCTGCCAGATGGGCAAGCCGTGAGAGAAGAGGGGAGAGAGGCAAAGGCATCCACATAGCAGCGCAGGGTGAAAATAAGCCAGGCTGGGAGGAGCTGAAGAGTGCACAAGGCAGGGGGATTCAACACAGGTGAAACAGGCCCAGCCAATAGAAGGAGATACATTATCCTGCGTGTACCGGAGGAGGGATGTAGGCCCCCAGGTGCCGATGAATAAGAAAAACAAACGCCTGTCACATCAATCATAGCCATTTCCCTTCCCGCTTTGGCAAGTGTAAGCCGGTGCCCCCGCTCTACCAGGAAATTTTTATTTCAGGAAACATAGTCTTGGAGGCACTCAGCGGAACGAGAAGGAGTGAGAGGATAGGGGGGTGAGGGCCAGAATCACAGAGGCCCAGAATCATAAGGACAGACCGGTTTCAAACAGGCAGCTCAGACTATTAAGATACTTCTGCGCCACTCAACAAGAGCATGGGGGCAACACACAGGATCCCCGTGGGACAATCAGGATGCAAGAAAACCACAGAGGGGAGCAATTCAATGAACAACCAAAGAAACCAGGACCAGGGCCTACAATTCCGAGCAACAGCTGCATTTTACTGCACCCTAGGAAGCCCTTAGAAAGTACCATATGAAGGACAAGAGGAACAGAAGAGGTGAGTGACTTACAACAAGACCCCCAAGAGCAGTTAAGGGCTTTTTAACTTACTCAATTGCCAAGGTCGAAAGGGAAGTTGACCCCAGCAAAACAGGGATCAACTATGGTTACAAAAAGGGGTCAACTGGAGTGGTGTTGCCGGCAACACTTAAAAGACAACCGAGGTAGAGAGACAGGGAAGCAACTCAAAGGAGGTGAGGGTCCACAGGAGACCAGCAAGTTGGCGTTCATAAAGGAAGACCTGAAGGACTACCTCAAGGGCTTGGTGGAGAGGATGACAGCGACCTTTCACAATCAAATGGCTAGCCTTAAACAACTAAAATGTTCAGTGAAAAGGGTCAGTGAAGAAATTAACATCCTGGGAAACAGCATAGACATTAGGGAAAATGGCCTGTCCCAAATCTACAATGAAGTTTGGCAGAACACAGACCTGCTAGAGCAAAAAGTGACAGCAATGCACAATTGGGAAATCCAAGCAGAAGACCTTGAGAATCGATCCAGAAGGTTGAACAAAAGAATTAAAGGCCTCGGAAAACAAGCACAGACGCAGAACTGAAACTAATAGTGCAACAATGCTTTGTGAACCTCTTGACGGAATCCTCACCAGAAGACATTCGAATTGACCGCATCTATGGGGTGGGCCCAAAAAGGTCCAGACCCAGAGATAGACCAAGAGATGTGCTGGCAGCTCTGGCCTCGTACAAAGGGAAGGAAAAAGCATTAGTGGGGCAAGAGGACTGTCGTTCATTACAATAAATGTATCACAAGTCCTCCTAGATCAAGACCTGGTGGCAACTACGCTACAGAAAAGAAAAGCAATGGGCCCTGTGACAAAGGCACTATCTGACAATAAAATCCCCTACATGTGGACATTCCATTTTGGCATATTGTTTCCATAATAGGATAAACAACAGAGGGCCACTATATGTACAGAAGGTCTCTCAATCCTAGGGATGCAGGATGTGGTTGCAGATCCCAGAGAGAAAAGGCGAGGATCCCACCCCCCAGCAAAGGAATAGGCCATGGGATTGTTCGACTGCAAGTGGGAAAAGAGGAGAAAAACTAAAAGGCCCTCTCATCAAACGGAGAGGGGACGACCACCGGTGAAGAGCTGCAACGGAAGGAATCAGAGGAACAGACTCAATCCTAAAATGCAGAGGGAGTACATTGATAAACAGCAACAGTGGGATAGGAAAAAAACCTAAACACAGGAGGGGGGAGTAAGAGAGATCTGATCTGGTTTAACCAGGCCCCGACAGAAGCAGGAATTGAGGTACCAATTGGGATCCCTAGTAGGTTAGTGTAACCTTAGAATATCCGGGATAAAACGTGTGCCGGTTCCCAAGTTTATTGGAATGAATCGTTGGATACTGAGCTTTGACCAGAATGGGGAAGGGAAGAGGAAAAGGGGTTGTTGGGGGGGACAGGGAGGGGTAGAGAAGGGGGGACCACACTGACCGATTTTAGGGATATGTAGTCGAGCCAGAAGCAAGGGGAACAAATGCATAAACACATGTATAGGAACAATGTCATTAAACGTTCTCTCACGTAACATATGGGCCTAACTACAACAGTAAATCGGAAAAAACTGGAAGCACAAATTAGAAGAGGTGCAGTGGACATCATTTTGATACAGAAGACTCACATTAGTATGGGAGACATATCCTGGCTACATATGCCAGTTTTCAAAAATGCACAAGGCTAATGCAATAAATAAAATGGCCGGGGTCCTAATATGCCTCAGAAAACCGCTGGGAGCCAAGGCGCTCCACACCCAGGTATACCCAAATGGCAGATAAATCTTCCTCCAAATTCCTCTTGAGAACAGGGTATTTACTATAGGAACGGTATAGGCCCCCAACTCAGGACAAGATGCATTTATACATATGGGCCTGGGGAAGCTGGAAGTCTTCACTGAAGGGAAGATACTCCATGTGGGGGACTTTAACCTTGCATGTGACCCTCTGGGTAATATAGGAGTGGCCAGGAGACCCCCAGGGGCAAGGGCCCTTTGAACACTTTATCAGAAAAGTTTACATATATGGAGCTGAAAGACTTCTGGAGAGCCAGAAAAGTGAGTGTGGTAGGGTACATGTGATTCTCCCATATACACCATACATTCTCCAGGATAGACTATGTGGGTCATTACAAGGTTGGAGGCAGCCATGCAACCATTCCAACCTTGGCGGACCCGGTAATTCCTCATTTAAAGAACCCAGACCCGGTACCTCCCCATTCCCATTCGAGCCTCCATAGGGCCCAATGGAAATGGGTAGGGTGCTAACAATGGGCCCGTTAATAACAGGCCCGTTGCTAGCACCCTGGCTGCTCACGGGACATGGTAAGGGCACCTGGTAAAACCATGCGCCCTTACCGGGTCCCACGAGCAAACCTCGTAATGCAGCGGCAGGGGTTCAACAGAGCCGGCAGCTCTACCGGCCCTCTTAAACTCCTACCACCAACCTTGTAATGACCACCTATGTCTTGGGAACTCCTGGTATACTGGGGACACTAATGGATATTGATGTAGTCCTGATCACCTTTTCAGATTATGCCCCATAAGAGTTCAGCTAAGGGGAGCAAAAAGGCACAGCCCACTGTGGTCATGGAAGCTGCCGGGGGGTATTCTATATGTCACAGCTTCCTGAGAACCGCTGAGAGGCCAAAATAGAGATTATTTAGAAATAAATAATACACATTGAGCACCCCTGGACAATGTTTGGGACTCCTTTATGGGAGTGATTAGGGGGGAAATAATATCACTTAACACACAGAAGTCCAGAAAGAAGGATAGGCTTGATAAGGACATATAGGCCAAACTGACAGAATCCCAAAGAGAATTAGCAGCAAACAAGAATAAGGAGAACTATAATAAGTTAAAATACATCAGACAGTTAGAACTGCTTAAGACCGTCAGGGCAGAGAACTCATTACTGAACTTTAAACAATGATACTATATCAAGGCAAACAAGGTAGATAGAATGCTAGCGTGATTATTGAAAAAAAAACAAAGATGTAAGCAAAACATAGATGGAATTAAGCAAACAGATGGCTCAATATATACAGAAACTGAGGATATCAGAAACTCTTTTTCGATTTATTATAAACAGCTCCACTCCTCAGAGCGACCTAATCAGCAAATAATACAGGATTTCCTAGACATTCTACAGATGCCAAAGATGAAGCCAGAAAATAGAGAAACCCTAGAAGGGGAAATAACAGAGGAAGATGTAGAAATGATGATAAAGTTACTCCCAAGCAACAAAGTGTCAGCCCTGATGGGTACCCGGCGGCCTTCTATTAAATGCTATGTAAAGTCCTTACTCCATTTTTAACTAAACTATAATAATTTGTTCCAGCAGGAGGGGGGAATAACATGCTCTATGTCAGAGGCGAAGGTGATCCATCTTCCGGAAACCAAACAAAGCTTTAACAATGTGCAGCTCCTACCGGCCCATTGCGCTATTTAATTTAGGTGCAAAAATATTTATGGGGATCCTGACGAACAGGTTAAAAACCATACTCCCATATGTGATAGGACAAGATCAGTCAGGCTTTACTTTGGGGAGACAAACTTGGTATAACACGAGAAGGGTTATACACCTCGTAGAGAAAACGGAAATAAAACAGACCCCAGCAACACTGATTTTTCTAGATGCTGAAAAGGCATTTGATAGGGTAAAATGGCCATATCTTTTCAAGGCAATGAAACACATGGGGTTTGGTCCTAAATGTATCTGAATGATAGAAGCAAATTATAAAGACCCCTCGATACAGTTATCCATCAACGCACAGTTATCCAATAAAATACTAGTAGAGCGAGGGACGAGGCTGTGGTATCCGCTATCTCCCCACTTGCACGCAATCTATTTAGAACCACTGTTAGCCTCGATTAGAAAAGACCAAAATATAAAAGGTATCCCGTCAGGGGGTTAATCCATAAGGCTGCGGCATACGTAGATGACATGCTGATGACACTGATGGAACCAGAAATGTCAATCAATGGGGGAAAAAGAAAAATTCTCGGGACTAAAAATAAATATGGCAAAGTCAGAAATTCTAGAATTAGACGTATTAGGGGAGCAAAATACCTAGTAAAAAAGGCACAAGAAGATTTTTCAAGATGGACCCCTCTTAAGGTCTCATGGCTGGGACGAATAACAACAGTCAAAATGGTGATTCTCCCCAGACTTCAAACTTACCTGATCGCAGTTGCAGAGAAATTCTTTAAAACAATGAATTCATTGACATCTAAATTCATCTAGCAAAATAAACACCCCAACGTTTCCTTAGATCTACTTACGACTCGAAAATAAAGAGGGGGAATGGGACTACCAAATATAAACAGATATTACAAAGCAGCACAATTGAGAGTGGTGTGGAGTGGTTCACTGAAAACATGGAAAAGTCTGGGCCCTTATGGACAGAGCGGTTGCTGGAGGCCCATTGACAGTGAAAGATAGGTCCCAGAGCACCAGGCGTAGTGCAGTCCTCTGGACGACATGCGACATATGGGACATTTGGCTAAAGAAGGGTCCTCTATATCATGCCTCTGCCCATTTACTCCCATGTTTGGGAATCCCAACTTCTCCCCCAGTATGGAAAAGGGCAAATTTAGCCAATGGCAGAAACAGGGGTGCGTGAAGATAGGAGACATGGGGCCTCATTATGACCCAGGCGCTAAGTGGTTAACGGCGCCGTAAAAAGGCTGCGGCGCCGTTAACCATTTAGCGCCTTACTACGAGGTCCCTTCGTGGGACCCGACCTGAACGGCTGGTCTGGACCAGCCGTTAAAGTAGGGACCCGCAAAGGGACCTCGCAGGCAATTTGCGGTACCGTAATTGCCGCCTTCCCCATTCCCATTGATCCCTATGGGGCAAAAATGGGAATGGGGAAGGGCCATGGTGAAATGGGGAAATACCGTCCCGCCAACCTTGGAATGGGGTGGTATTTCCCCATTTCACCATGGCAGACTCGTTATAATAGCGCCATGGTTTAGCGCTGGTGTTTTAATGAGGGCCATGGCGTGGGAAGAGGAGGTAGCAACATTTGAGGAATGTAAGACACATATGAGATTAATGGAAGCAGATAAATATGAATATACACAGCTGAAACATTGGCTAAGACACACAGAGATACGTCGAGCAGTGACCAGACAACTGGCAAACTTTTAAATATATATATAACCACACACTCCGGGGACAAACAATTAATATCAAATATTTACTCGATCCTACAAGAATGCACACCACATAAGAGCTGGCCATGCCAAAAGCCTGGAAGGGAACAGTAGGAGGTGTTATCCCACATGAGCAATGGGAGGGGCTGTGGAGGAACATTTCGAAACATACCAGGTCCATACAGTTATGGTACAAGGTGATGCTACAAGAACACTACACACCCAGTAAAATGCAGAACATGTACAAAACAGTCTCCCGGGGTTGTTGGAGGGGATTTAAAGGGGTAGGGGACTGGAAGCATATATGGTGAGACTGCGCCAAAATTAAGATATTCTGGGAGGACATTCTGGGAGGACATTATGGGTCAGATAAAAAGCATTATGGCGAAAATGCATACCCTATCCCTGGGAGAAACCATGTGTGGACTTTAGACCCGGAACTGCATGTAATCTCAAAACCCCAAAAGAGATTACATTACTAATAGCAGCGTGGCTGGTGATAGCCAAATATTTGAAACAAAAATAGCCACTTACGGTGACAATTTGGATTCATAAACTTTGATATATAGTGGTTCACATACCGGATATGGGGAGAATCAGAGAAATTCAGGATTGACTGGGGAGAATTGTTAGAATAGCTGAAAAGTGCTTGCATGCAACAAAGGTGCCCACAACACCTCAGAACATTGGACATAAGGTGAACACATATTGAAATCAGATACGGCCCCCCTAACAGACCAGGAAACGCCTATGACAGCTAGAATCTATATGATAGCACACTGCTGGAACCTAGTGTAGGGTGGTTGAATGGGAGTGGGGAGTGGAGAAGAAAATGTAAAATGTTGTAAAATGCCAATAAAAATATTATTTTTAAAAAAAGTCTAATGTTGATTGTCTTTAATCTATGTAAGTCAACCCATGTATTGCCCCCAGTGAGTGTTCCATTTACTACCAACCACAACCTGGTCAGAATGTCACCCACTCTCCCCCCTTTGTAAGTAGCTCACTGCTTCCCGGCAAATATGATATCGTATCTACTGTATGTTCTTTTCCAATGAAAAGAGCATTGTTCTTCCCTGTATATAAATAAACAAATATATGTCATCCGAAAAAATATTTATATAAGAAATAAAGTGGACATTCACAAACCCCATTTCTTAGACATCTGACATAACCTTTTTTCTTATGTTGATAGCAAAGGAAACCTCATTCATGAAAACACACAGCGGGGCCCATTTTTGAGTTCCCTGTAGTTTGACCTCAGGGGCCTGTTACATTTACATTCTAAAGTAAGCGTGTCACCGCTGCTCAATTGTTATCGTTTGCAATGTGGGGTGCAAATGTAAAGGGCAAAAGGCGGCGTCCAAGTGTGTACACCTCATTTTGCCCATCACATTTGCACTACGGAATCAAAGTGTGTAAACAGCAGCGTTTACATGGGTCGAAATTAACAATGGATAACGAGTAGCTAGAAGCAGCTCCCGGGTATCCAGAAAAAACCAGGGAGCAGGAACTACCACTGGCAAACGAGGAGCTAGTGCGTAGTGTTCTGCAAATCTAATTTCCACATCAGATGCATACGTAACATGTTGTCCATTATTTATGACATCCTTATGCATTTAAATATCATATAGATGTGTCCCAATGCTCATTTATATATCGCCCCAAATGCACAAAGATAACATCGCATGGGTATGTTGTTCAGCATCAGTTGGCTCGTGGAGACAAAAGTAGCTCCTGGTAGCTGTTAGAGTCAAGCTAACCAGGCTCTTCTAGGCTTCAAGCAGGAGCTAAATAGCTCCCAGCTCCCCTCAATTTCAAACCCTGGTTTACCTTTTGTGAGGTGTGCTTGGCATACTTGCATGGCAAGTGGCTCTCAGAATTACAATTAAACGCTCTCCCACATTCTTGCATGTCAGAGAGCATTTACTTTTCATTTGTGAACACTAGTTACCATGCGCGCACACTAAGTAGTGTTCACAATGAAAATAAACTGCTGAATTGTATCCATTTAAAATGGAGGTGCATAAAGCTGGCGGACTTCATGGGGGCTCTCCAGCATTTATCCATGCAACATAAAGGCAGGAGCATTTGTATGGTGGAGAGCAGAGGCGCTGCTGGGGTGGGGAGGAGGGCTGAAGGGGCTGTAGCCCCAGGTCTTTTGGTTGTAGCCCAGATAGAAGCTCAGGGGCTACAACCAAAATAGGCTAGCTAGCCCCGAGACCTGACAGTACAGACATTAGCGTAGCCCCGGATTGGTTACAGACGTAGCAACACCCCTGGTGGAGAGGAAGAGCGGCAGCAGAAACATAAGTTGCGTTCTGCCCCTCCTTTCCGCCTTACAAATACAAGGAAATGAGCCGTGGCATGAATGGAAGGCGCAGAAGCCTTACCTAAGGCTTTTGCACCTTCCATTGACGTTACGGCTCATTTGAAAAATTGCTCCAGAATGTCTGACCTTCAGCAAATCATATTACCAGAAACATAGAAAAAGGGGGGAATAGTGACACATCAATAAGGTAAATGTGTTCAACTGCATGTTTACCACCGACTAGGGGAGTAGCTTTTGCTGCACAGGTATCGCTAAAGAGACACCCATTAGCCAAAACTTAATGTGAACACGAGTCGACGCCCCAAGTTGTCCCTACAAACGACAAGGGCCACGCAGCCTCACGTCTTAACGCCTTTATTTCCGCCACATAACAAACCTCTTCCTTCCTATTGCCCTCCCCTCCCTCCTCCCGCCTTCCCCCTTTGGCTTGTGTCCATCCCTCTTAAAGGCCTCCTGCTCCATTTCCCGACGTAACACCAGCCACTTGTACCTTCAGGTACTGCTCATTCAAGTTCTTAGATTCAAAGAATACAAGAACACGGGTGATCTACCCACTTTCTAAAGAAATCAGGGGAGCACTGCTAGAATGGTAGCTATAAAGATTGACTCCACACTCTTCATCAGGCAGCGGCGCGTGAACTGCACGAGGAAGAGGCATACATGGTGTTGAAAACAAGCAAGACATTCTCGTTCAGTATCAAAGTTAGCATCTCTGAAAAATAGCACATATTTTTTTATTTGTTTTGCTTTTGCTGACTTTAGTTATATTACAATTTGGTCTTATTGGAGGCTATTTTTTATTTTAATGGTAACTAGTATTAACCAGTACATAGACGAAACCTTCAGACGCATGGATATAGTGCAACAGTGTAAAACCGGGCACATCATGCTATCCCATCCACTCAAGGCATAGGGTAGTTAACTTGTTAAGGGACAAATAAGCAGGGCGTGAAATAATTATGTTCGGTGTGCTCTGCCAAAGCTGCCCAGCCAAAGGCTAAACAGAGCAGCTATTGTGAGTGTTTGAACCGTGGAGCCAAAATCCTCACGCAAAGCATCCCAGCTGTCCGACATTTTATGCTCATGGCTACTTTTCCTCCAGCTCTCTAACATGCCAAATATGTTCAGCTAAACAGGCGGGCTGAAGGGCCCGCCTCGTTTACAGATTTAGAGCTGCTCTGAGAACTTAATCATTAGCAAATCACTTCCTGAAATTGTTCTAACAAGGTTCGGATTTGCAAATGGCAAGCTGCTCGTATGTACGCAGGGAGCGCAAACATTGAAATCATGAGTCTCATATTTATAGATGGCGATTGCCTTCAAGTGCACTGATTGTATTTTACTGCTAATTGGTTGTCTGATGCAGCCCGAGAGCAAGTTGATTCAGCCATCCACGTCCACAGCAACAGGTACTCCATCCCAGAATGTCTACTGGCTAGAGTCAAGCAGAATTACTTCCTGGAATATAGGAATCCATTAGCAAGCACATGATACTGTACCTCTCCCACACTATGCCGTTATTGATATTGATATTTTATTTCTATTGCGCTTGTGCACAAGTGTTTCAGAGCGCGACAAGGCAAGGGAGGGGAACAGGGGAGAACAAAACAGCGATCTTACTAGGCCCAATGACATTGAGAACGCACAAGTGCATGGGAGAGGGGGGAGGGGAAAAGTGCATGGAAGGGGGAGAAGTGGAAAGTGCAAAGAAGAGGAGAAACAGATAAATAACAATAAATAAATAATAAAGGCAACAAACAGTGGTAATGCAGCCAGCAATTTGCAAGTGCTAGGTTTAAGGCAGCAGACAGGGTAGGTCTGATATGTATGGGTACAGATACAGACCCCAATGCAAGGGGTGGCCCGGAGGCAGTGCGGGAGGGTGGCAGGGTGAGCAGGTACCTGGGCCAAAGGACAGAGGGTGACCAGGTGCACGGTGCCAAGAGAGAACAGATCAGCAGGGGAGAGGGGGAGCGAAGGCAGAAGAAAAGAGGAAGGCATTGAGGTGCTTCTGGAACCGGAGATGGTTCCACCTCATATATTATATCTGTGTTATAGCAAAGTGAAATTCCTCTGCCATGATGGGATTGCAGATGAATGCAGCTTTTTCCCACCCATTCCTTGGTGGCCGAAGCCGAATAAGCTATGCCCGCTCTGTTGGTGCTCATCTGCAGCCCTCTAAGACGGTGGGCAACTGGTGAGGGGAGCACTGCTCTGTGACAGCACTTGGAACCAGAAGTCTTAGTCGCATAGGAAGAGGGCAGAAGGAGATGCCGTCCTTTTTGGGTCATTCCGAGCATGTTCTGTCGTGCCCCTCCTCTTGCCGGGGACAAGCTTGCTGATTCATTGAATTGTTGAATGTGTAAGACTAGGTGAGTGGAGCAGTGTGTTGCAACAGCACAGAAAGGTTCTTTGGCAATCAAACTCAAGATCCCTCCGTTGCCTGCAAGTGACTTCCTGAACAAAAGTTGGAGCACCGGGCTGTTGAAAAGACACCATCGGACTGCATGATTACCCGTGGAAACGACAACAAAGGTAAGGATGACAAATTGTTTCTATACTTGAATGCATGTTTCCAAGGGGGGTGGGGGGAGTTTGTGTGTGTGTGCGTGTGTGAGCAAGAGAGATAATGAGTATGTGCGTGTGATTATGCATGAAGGCCTTTAAGTAGGTATGCATGGGTGGGAGAGAGAATGAGTATGGGTGAGTCTGACATATGCATGGGTGTGACTATATGTATTTGGGTGGGGGACGGAGACTGCAACAGGTGCATGACTATATATATATATTTCTTGTGGCGTAGTGGCATATATTGTGGGCCAAGCAATCATGAACATGTACTTTATATTGTTATGCTGGCCCATAATGTGGATACAATCATGCAAGTGGTTCACATTGGCAATCAGGTTTATATTTAGGCACAGTAATGAGGAACAAGTGTTTTGCAGGGCCATAAAGATATTTAGTGTGACTGGGAGAACATGAACATGTGATTTTCAGAGGTTAGAGGGAGTGCTGGAATATAGTCTGAGAACCATAAAGAGAGTATTTCAAAGTCTTAATTACGTCCTATATTTGGACACCACCAGCATGAGCAAGAGTTTAACACAACACTGTTGCTAAGCATTTTTGACACAGGAACCGTGTTGCTTTACATTGCCTAGCATATGTTATGGGCACTGTGTTGAGTGTTTTGCAGTGGTAATATTGGAGCACAGAAAGCATGAAAAAGTGCTTCACAGGGACATGCTGGCATATTTTGTGTACCGAGAAATCATGAACATTTTCTTTACAGGGACATTCAGGTATATATTGTGGGCACCAACACTGTTTTACAGTGGCATTAAATGCATATTTTTGGACAAGGAATCATTAACAATTGTTTTACAGGCTAATGCTGGCCTATATAGTAGGCAGAGCTACCACGAGCAAGTGTTTTACAGTGGCATTGTGAGCACATGTTGGCCAATTTTCCTGTGTATGGTTGTAGACATCAATTTTGTACAGAACAAACTGTAAATTGCATGGCTTTTACCGAATTCTACTTAAAAGGTTGCTATAAAATGCACCATTTCAGTTCATCATTGTACACATGTTTTTGTGGGAACAACTCTCCACACCCGACTATGTTGGTACAGGCTCCCTCGCTACACTTGATTGCTTGATAGAAATCACCAGCAGACCCTGACCGACAATCATTTATATTAAAGGTATCCTCTAAGATGTACCATAAAGGATTCACTACCCCCCTCCCCCCGCTCCCCAGAACGAAATGTTGCCCATGCCACTTACAGGTTAAATAAAGAAAATGTCCTGTCACTCATGAAAGCGCAGCTTAGTTTTTTTGTTGCTGTTTCTTTTTGCCAGACTGTGGTATTGCCACAATAGCTAGGAGCCACCATCCTGGGCCAAGTCTTTCGCCCTGAGCTTGTTTTTCCCCAGAGTGATTTTCCTTTGTCTTTGGCTCCTGCCACGGTCTGAGATGTAGCCCTTTGTAGGTTTTCATTAATCTCTCCTCCTCTGAATGTGGTCTTTGTCAGTGTTTAAGATATAGCCCTCAATAAAATTCAAGGTTCCTGTCCAAGGCTTTTGATCCCCCCTGCTGGCTCGTGCTGCCTCCCTTCTGCCTCCATATTGGTAGCCCGGTGTGACATTCTTCCACCTGCAAGTTGCAGTATTTTACAGTGGTGTTGGTTAACCCGATTGGTTCTTTTCTGGTTACCTCTTTCCCATATACTCTGGTATTGGGTATGCCTCACCTCCCTGCAAGTCTTCCTGCATTTACTGGCTTTTCCGGGCAGTTGATTATACTGATTCTCTCCACTGTCTCTTATAATTTTTAGCTGTACGACAGCCGATGACTTAAAGGTTCATTCTGTCATCTTGGGGTCATGGTCATACAGAAGTGCCTGTGTAGCCATGCAGCCCAATCACCTTTGTATGATCTTGGTGCTTGCTCTCGAATAAACCATACTACAGTTTCAATCCAGTGAGCGTTTGCTAGTCCGATCTGCGAGCCAGCACATATGCAGCGATGGGGATTGGAGGATGGAAAGCTACCACTCCGTGAGATCTATTGCTGCTCTCGTTTCTGGGCTGACACTAACAAGTGAGTGGGAGAGTGGTGCTACTGGTATTTGCCTCAGTGACTGGAAGGGGGATTTCTCTATGTGTTACAGTTGCTTGGGGTGTTGGATGATTGTGGGTAAAGAGAAACAAAGTCTCTCTAATAGGTGAAAGATATAATCCACTACACTTTCCTGAGCTATATCAAGGCCGGATAGCATAAACTCCCATTACTAGGATATATTACGGTTTGGGAAATGTAGGGCAACGCACAGGAATCCCCTGTCTACCACCTCCAGGTATCTCTCTGCATAGCTGGTGGACTCCCTTGTCATCAGAGGCCCCCAATTTTCCCAGGAAGGCCATAAAATGTGACCTTGTCCAATAGGGTCGATAGCAGCAACAGGGTGCATGGCACTTTGAAGTTCCTAGTGACATCTTAGACCATTCATGCTTCACTCTTATTATATATCACATGTCGCTCAGAACCTGTAAGGAAGGCATAGTATCATGAATGAAGACAGACACAAATGAGGCACAGTTCAAGGGTGTTTATTTAGCAAAGATGGCATGGTTGAACACCCATCTCGCCCTATATCTAAGGATGGGAGTAAGCTCAACCATCAAATAATAAATAACACAGTCCTAGTAGTATCTTGTGAAATCAAAAGGGCTGTGGGATGCATTTAAAGGCCCCAAACAGAAGTCTCTTTCAAATGAATGGCAGGATTTTAAACACTGAAACAAAAACTTCCTGGTCTTTGTTTTTGTTTTTCAAGTAAAATTAAAGAGTCATGTGGAAAAGTAAAAGTCAAAAAAATATCATAGACTGATCCAGTGAAACCAAATGGCCGGAAGCAGGAGCAGGACCATTTGGCTCACATGAAGGTCCACAATTTATTTAAAAAGACAAATATCATTTAAACATTTTTTTATTATTTATTTATTTGTATATAATCAATAAGAGTTTTACAAAAGCGATTCCAATCAAAAAGATTCACAACAAAATCCCGAAAGGCCTTTTTCTCAGCCATCATAAAACGGGTGGATTTCTTCTATGTAACATTTTTTATGTAATTTCCATGCAATTTTGGGGATATAAAATTCATCTTCCTGTAACTCTGGAAATTGTATGGGCCAGTTAAACTGGGTTTCTGGCTGATCTGAACATGTTCAAAACTTGAGAGTTGGTGAGCAGGTGCAAAATGAAATTAAAGGATATGCTTAATAATTTACATATTCATAAGTGTTGTGCTTTTTACAGAAACGGCAGAGAGGTGCCACATGGCCATGCTACATGATACAGAATTGGTGGTCGGCTTATATAACTCCCCATGATTAGCGGAAACCAAACATATGCCTAGTATGGCAGTTGGTAGTAAAATTATGAAGTTGTGATACATAACTCGTTTTTGCCAAAAGTTTAAAGGGGAACAAAGGAGCGATTACAAATGGCAATTGCCATATGTTTCACCAGACCCCTAAACAAATCCTGACTTGGAGGTTGGGTTGGAAGGAGACAGAACGGGAACTGTCCAGTCCTAGTGGCAGGAATTATTGCAGGGTCCCTCCCCAAGATTGTAAAACTGGTGGTGTCATTGCTGCTATGTAAGGTGGACAGCACTAGGACAGGGGTCAAAAAACAAGGAGAGACACAGAAAAAGACAGACATACAGACGGGAGACAGAGACGGCTGCTGAAACATACCATCTGACAGCTGTAAGGAGACACTAGAGGAGATTTCTGAGAGTGCATCTGGGTGGAGCTGTCTATTTCTAGGAAGGGCTCAAAGATGACTGGCCCTATGGTGGAGAGCGGGAGGCCATCTTTCAGACCCCTACCCTATTTTTACAGAGTGTCCTGAGATGCATTTGGCTTTCCTGAACCTTAAACAGACGCTCGCTATGTAAGTAGAACTGAGCCCTGGAAAACAAAAAGGTGGGGGAATCTGCTTGCCTTGAATCCTTTCCCTTAATGGTGGGGCGGGGGCAAAACTGTGTAGATCCTCAGTCTATTTAACCAAAAATATGAATGTAATATTTCCCCATTTGGCAGACCACTATAGGGTAAATTTTGTTAAAATTCAAAATTACCAATGATCACTTTCCAGTGTGTGCTGAAAACTATAACCTATAAATTAATTGAGTAATCCTTGTTATCGAGCTGACCCCGACTTCTTTTAGGAAGAGGGGTGTCTGTGTTCTTAAATCAGTCCAACATTTTTATCCAACTTCCCCAACACAGGCCTTTCAGTGACAGGGGTCTGAAATCCGAAATTCCCCAAAACAGTCCAAATTTGTGTCTGACTTCCCAACCTAGACCAAAGCAAGGGGGCGGGGTCTGAAAAACAAATCAATAAATCACCTGTGTTTAAAGTGTGGGCAATACTATAATTGCCATATGTATTTTTACCAATTTTAGAAATCCTACTGCTACTGTCACAATGCCTGCCCCCGTAAAGCCAGACCAGGCCCTGCAACCCCGGAAGCAGGCATCATGCCACTTGAAGCATGCCCCAAAACCCCAGTTAGGGGCTCTTTGGCTACAGTCCTGGCACCTATGGGCGCCAGGCTCATTACAGAAATCTTACCTGTTGCAGACCATGCTGCATACCTACCTGATGCAGACCATGCTGCACGAAGCCACAAGCCAAATGAGGATTAAAGGGACTACTTTACCTCAGGGACTCCTTTCCTCTTGGGTGGGGCTGTGGGAGAATACTTACCTGGGACTTCTTCCAAGGCTATTTAAGCCACATCCGGACAGCCACACGTGCTTCGCGTTATTCTGCTTGCTGCAGCGTAACTCTCACCGTGTCTCCAGCAGCTCCAATCTTCAGCCACGCCCGCGCCACGCCCGCTTCAGCCCTGGAACACCTGGAACAAGAAAAGGAGAAGGAGAAGAGGTCAGAACAAAACCCTTACCTGAATCCTTGATCCAGCACATCGTCGATCTGGAAGAGAGAAGCCTTCTCAGGTGCATTGCCATGCACCTCGCAGAGCCGCGCTGAACTCACCAACCGAGGCTGCATTCCTTTACTCCATCGCGAATCCAGCATCTCCAGGCCATTCTTCAACACCTGGGGGAGACAAAAACAGATTGGTGAGCAAGGGCAATACAAATCACCCCCAAAGACTTACCTGATTACCACAGGGTGGTACTCATCTCATCTCGGGTCGGCGCAGTCAATTCAGCATCACCGCCGCGCCCCGGCCCCTAAGGGGAAAAACAAGGACAATACAACCTTACCCCAAATACTTACCTGATTTACCACAGGGGGGTACTCACCTCATTTCGGGTCGGCGCAGTTAATTCTGCATCATCGCTGTACCCCGGCCCCAAAGGGGAGAACCACAATAGACTTACCAGGATCTTACCAATTGCCACTTGGAACTCTTCTGGTGGTTTAAATCCGCAACCTGCAAGGAATCTGGCAGAGTGAAGATCAGACTTTTGAACTCTTACGAACAATTGGACTTGGAGTCAATACTGGAACTCACCAATTCCTCCACGCCAGTGAAGTAACTGGTCGTCTACGCGCCCCTCCGCTCGAGGCAGGATGGAGAGCTCATCTTTCCAAATCTTCAGGTGAGATTAAGAGGGAACTTCAGGAGTGTTCTGTGGGCAGACAAGGGGAGTGGGAAGGCGGGTTAACGCTCAGATTACGGGAGGTTAATTCCCTTTCTCCATTGCAGAAAGATATTCGTACGAGTCCAACAAACGAAGCTAAGTGGGTCTGTCCAGTCTGTCATCTCGGCTCTACGTGTTACTTTGGTGGAAGCAACAGCGGGCCAGTCCAGATCGACGCCCCCGTGGGAATCAGGTGAGCGTAACAGCTACCCTTTTAAGCCTGCAGGAATATCAAAATCGCACATTACATAAGTGCCTTTGTCATTGATCAATGTAATTATTGTGTGCAGTGAAATTTGCAGAAAGTAAGAATTGTGTCTGTGTTCTTTTTAACTCACTTTTGTGATTTATTTATGCTGAGAGAGGTTGATTGTGTTGTGCCACGGATAAAGTGGTGTTTTTGATATTGTCATGCTAAATTCTATTGCTGTTAATTTAAATAAATACCTATATATTTCCTGTACACCGGACTGGTTCTTGGCTCATTGTTAGCTCATGGGGGAGGGATCCAAGGGGCATGGTATGTGTCTGAGATAGGGTTAAAAAAAGTATCTGTTAAACAGTTTGTTGTGTCCCCAGTTCAGTGGGGAGGGAAGGAACTATCAGTGTTGAGGGTGGCTTCTCAATAAACCGTTACATGGTCCATACTAAAAACAACAATTGCCAATCCTTATGCTATAACAAATGTGTGCGGGGAAAGTTGTATGCAAAAGAAAACAGTGTTAAAAAAAGTGTGTATCAGGATGACTGAACAATGGGTTCCCCTGCCCACGTTTTCAGCATGGGACAAGGTGGCACACTGGGACTTTCGAACTTTCTCTGGCTTCTTTGGCTCAACAATGCAGTTCAGGACATAAACCAGTGCCTTCTCTTTCCAAAACAAAGTTTCTAATTCGCAGATTGCCTGGGCACACACAAAACAAAGGCTCAGGTTCACAGTTCATACTGGGTCTCCCTTGGTCGGGCTCGGATCCCTTTTTAAAGAAAAAAGTCTCAATAGGTCGGGCTCGGACCTTTCACAAGGGATTTTAATGTTTCTGTACATCTCCCTCAGTTGGGCTCAGACCTCTTTCAACAAGAAGCACTTGATTCCACGTGCGTCTCACTCAGCCGGGCTCAGACCTCGCAATCACAACACTGGTAGGGGTTTCCTTCCCCTACATTTCATATCCCTTCAATTCACAGTTTCTCACTGTCTTAAATGTTTGTATAAACAGAGACTTTCGATTGGGCACCTTCACTATGCTGGACCACTCTGTTACTGCAGATGTATTTGAGGTTGTATTTCTACTACATGTCCCATATGTACCTTTCCTTATGGTTAAATAGTGGAATTCATGCTCACAAGAAAAGTTCATATATTTCTTACAAGTTCCCGCTTCAGCCTCACACGCGTGCCGGGTTTCCCCTCACGATGCTGTTGAGAAAAGTCTTGCTGCTCTCAGATGTGAGGGCAGAGTCTCACTACCTGCCCCTCTGTCTCCCTGGGGAATCAACATCCAAAAGTAGTACTGGCCTGTATCTGGCCTACCGCAAACTGCTCTCCTTGCTTTTTGGCTATCTCTCCAGGCTGCAAGCCACCAGCCACACCAGGTCAGCATTCTGGCATCTTGCTTTTCCATGGCCCAAGTAGCAAGTCGGGCTGGGATTGAGAAGGGATCCCCTGCTGGACTCGACTCAGCCGCACAGCCTCCCTTCTGTTCACCCAACTGTTGCTCTCTGTTCTGCCAAGAACTCCACCTTTCATGCACCTACATTTCTTGAACAGGCTGCAGGTGTGAGTTCTGGGCCAGGTCTGCCTGTCCTTGCCTGACTCTATTATTGTGACAGTCCAGTATTAGTATTGAATTGGGGCAGTCTGTCTTCTGTCGCTCGGTGTGGTTTTGAGTAATCTTCATTCTTCTTGGTGGCCTCCTCTTCTTCTTAGTGATTTTCAAAAATTGGTGAGGGGGAGTTGTGATGGAAAATGTGTCCTTTAAAGGCAGAATGGGTGTGAATATGATTGAGCGCTTCACCCTGCATGGTCTCAATGGGGCAGGGTCACTGCATACTACTGGAGCCATTATTTCTAGTTGTAATACATGGGTAACTCAGTGGGGTAAAGAAATTGTAGCAATTGTAGTTTTCTGTTGTGACGGTAGATAGCTCATGTACAGACATGTCAGAAAAAGAGGGATGTAGTAAATGTCCGCTGGGTTTAGAAGAGGGGGCTAGGTTACTTTTAAGGGTCAAAAGATGGTTTGAATTCCCATGGTGTTTTCTCTTTCCTTTTTCTAATTTAAAGAGTTTGGGTGTGACAGGATTCTGCTGACAGTAGCCTCCAAAGACAGAGGGGATATTGGGTAGGTGCGTGTCGGACAAAAGGGGGGAATACCACAAATCACCTGAGGGCATGCCTCCACCAGTCCCCATTGACCGCCTGTACAGGTGATCCTACGGCACTGATCTCGGGTTCCAAAGGTGATGGCCGTGCCATGTCCACCTGAACAAAGAATCCCTGGGGTCTATATGTAAAACCACCCTCAGGTTTCTCAATAACCCATTTGCACGAGGCAATGAGAAACCTCAGAGCGAGGTGCGCATGGAGTATCTCCGCATATCTGATTTTCCTAAGGTGGACTGTGTTGCATGCAGGCAGAAGCTATGCTTTTTAAGAGAGAACATGCTGGCTGAATGTGTGCCCAAAGCTTTAAATGCGCACATGCAAGAAAATACAACCACATTTTTTTTTTTTAACTCAGAAAATAAATGACCCGAACAGACTTTTCAGTGCCGGATAAACGTTGAAATTTAGGGATGGAGACTACCTGTTGTTTGGAGAAGGGAGCTGTGTCTGTCGACTTAGTGCATCGTTAAGCCACACCGTGCATTTAACCAGAGGTCGAAGTTTAAAAATAAAAGAAGTGGAATGATGTTCCCCTGCACTGCCCCCTTTTATGACCCGCCCCTTTTTTCTGCTCAATTCAATCCCCCATACAGTCATTCCCTCCCACCACCCCCCTCAATTCAAACCACCTACCTGGGTTATTCCAGGGCGTACCTCCACCCCAAAAAGCTGTGATTCGCAAAAGTTCTCTCAAGACTAAAAAGAAACCGGTGAAAAAACATACTTTTAAGTGACCACGATTACCCTGTCATTGCCCCCTTAGCAGGGACGGCTGGGATGACACCACTGATAGCTGCAACTCCATTTACGAGGCACGCCGGCACAATTTGGCAGTCATTTTGTTTTTAGGGGCTTAGGAATTGGCATTTGTATTACCAAGCCTTTGGTTCTATATTTATCTTTAGCACATCTCGCAGACTGTCCCATTAGGAATTATAGATAGGTGCTGGCAACTGGGAGTCCAGGCCCTCTAGCTGTCCACGGACCGGTAACTGTAGAGGGACCAGTGTTCAACCATAGGCATTGACAGCAGGTCAAGGAGTCTGCCTGTCTGTATGGTCGGTTGACCATCATTTTTAGTATAGACATAAGACGTAGGGGGGCTTAGCAACAACCACTGCCTCAGAGTTGGCAATGATGCATGCACGCCGAGCGACCCCTCACAGAGTCCATTATCCTACTACTAGGAAGTGTCTTTTTGGAATTGTCAGCTGTGTGCTAGCGATTTGGTTGCAATGTGAGAGTGTGAGTGTCCGGTGTGGGGCCACCATGAACCTTTCCTTTTTTAAACAAACACAGTTTCAAACACAATATGAGTTGAATTGTTTGTGTTACTTTTGACATTAACTCTCAAGTAGATAAGCAATGATAAACTGGAAGACGTCTAGAAGTAGTTACTAATGAATCGTTTCTTCTTCCATCACTCCCCCTCGTCCCACCTCTTCCCCCTCCTCTTGCCCTTTTCTTTTTCTCTTTCAATGTCAATCTAGACACTCAGTTTGTCAAGTTGGTAGCACACACTAATGTGATCAGAAATGGGTTCTCTTTATGTCCTGAGGATGGCTTGGGTATGAAAATTACGTAGATTACCGAGCCGAAACTCGCGAGTGCCTGACAGCCCACCAGGTCTGACCTGGCAGGCCGTGTGGCACCCGCGAGGACAGCTCGTTGGATGCACCGGCACCGTTATTAACGGTGCCGGTGCATCCGAGCTCCCCTTTTCCATTGAGCCCTATGGGGATCTACCGGTACTGGCACCTCCGAAATGGCAATTATCAGGTCCGCCTAACTTGGCATGACCCGGTAATTGCCCGTTCGCGGGTGCCGGACCCGTATGCAACTCCGGTGGCAGCCATGCCGGTTTTACCGGCACAGCTACCGCCAGGGTTGTAATGAGGCCCACTGTTTCAATAGTACCCAATGGGGTGCTTTGTGTTAACATTTAACTAAATTCTGATATATTCAGCAACAATGCTCAAAATTACTAACTGCATAGTTCAGTAACTCATCAAACTGGTCCACATTGGCCAAAATGGTGGCCCATTTTGACTGGCCCACGTTAGCATTTTCCATTTTTGGTACAGGCATTGCCCTATAGGCCAGTCCGAGCCTGGTGGCTCATCCATAATGGCGAGGGGGCGCCCACCCAGTGGCCCCTCACCTATTATGGAGCAACTAAGGAGCCAGCCCAGTGAAACAGTGAGCAATCTCTCAGCTGCTTTTTGCAGCTGATTGAGTGCTCCTGGGCTGGCTGAACTGAACTGTCAGTGTTTCCCTTTGACAGTTCAGTTTAGTTCCCCAGCTGCCATGCAAGTGCTGGGGTGTTTTGATTCGCCAGCATTGCATAGCTCATTGGAAATGCTGGCTTGGGCACTGCATGTCTGTATGTCCGAGGGGGAGCTCCTGCGCCTCCTCGCAGATACGGACAGAGCAGCCTGGAGCAGGGCGTTTCAGCACCCACACGCAGGCCAATGCAGAAGGTACGTTTATGTTCATTGTTTTTATTTAAACATGTGTATGGATGCGTATATGCTTATGTTATGAGTGAGTGTATGGTGATGGATGCTCGTGTGAATGATAGAGTGATTGCTGTATGAATGTGCAGCGCCTTGCATACACGCATAATCACGTTGATTGTGTTAGGCCCAGTGGGGCCTAGGGGACAGGGATGGTATCTTTTTACTGGACATCTATCATAGATGTCCAGTAAAAAATGTCAAGCCCGCCCCCTCGGCCCCCCAGTACCAATTGCAAACTGTTTGGCTATTTACCCATTTTTTTGTTAAAAGTATGCTCTACAATGTAACATTTTAACCCGTTATTTAAAAATAATTCACAGGGGGGAACCCCCCCGAACCCCACTTTATTGGTTCGGGCTCCCTCACTATGCTCGGTTGCTATGGCATTTTTGGGGGAAATAGTTATGCCCCTCCACTTAAAAATAATCACCAGCCGCCACCGCCCTCATACTGTGTTGGGAACAGGATGGGGGGAACCCAGGGACTATGGTGGGAGCAGGTGACGGCGCACAATATATACTGTCCATTTGGCATTTCTGGGGGGTCCCAACCTGCCCAAATTTTGCTCAGGAGGGCTCCGGCCAAAAAAGTTTGAAGACCACTGACCTACAGCAATTGCCAAATTGTTTCTGGACTGCCCGGGAATAGGCTTCATTCACAAGCAGTCCATTTACATAAACGAAGCTTAGCAAGCATTTGTGAGATAGCACAATGGCGTTTAACACGGAATTGTTAAACCAGAGCATAGGTTCAAATCCCCAGCAGGGGAACTGTTATTTTCTTTTTTTTTGTTTGTTGAAGTGGCCTTTGCTACCGTCCTGCAACGGTACTCCAGGTTACATGAAGGAAACTATAACTGATTTCCCTGAGAATTAAGGGAGAGTCGTACCCTTTAGCTCCCTCCCACTTTGACCTCTGCATTTAACTTGAAACCTGGAGCAAGTTGTTTGCTCATTTGGACCTATCAGAATGCATTGTTGCTGTTGAAGTCTGTTTCACTTTCTCCCCTCTTCAGGATCCGTCATATACAGATCATTTTATTCAGAAATGACACGGATAGTCAACCCTCTGCAGGCTTAAGATGGCTTGGAGCTCCCAGAGCCGAGATCTCCTTTACAAGAAGCGACACAGAGCGAGCCCCCTGCTATGTCTTTGCGTGTCACGCCAGCTTCAATTGTATGCCACCGTACAAGCTGCCAAGCATAGCAACTTGTAAGACTTCAGTCACATATTTTGGAATGATGTCACACGCCATGTGCCAAGCACATTTAATAACAATATACGTGTCTGAGATTGAAGACGCAGTTAGCACCTAATCAGGCAACCCACTAAGGGTACAGGTTGTGAATAGATTTCTCCCCAAAATAAAAAGACCTGAGTGTTTTTTAGAAGACCACCATATAGCATGACTTCTCGGGGAGCAAGAACACTGTGTTACTAAGCAGGAACTTCTCAGCCCGCTGGTCCCATGGAAAGATCGCTTCCCATCCAGCTGAGCTGAAATTGTATAACATTTGCCTGGTCTAACACATACTGTTGTTCACTCACTGCAGTCTGATTCCAAATGCTAAAAATATGCCTGCCCTTTCTACTGAGCATGCCTGAGGGATTACCAGCCCCCCGCCCAACATACCCCCCTCAAAGTTCAGCTGAACATAAACCGCATTAACTTCCCAGGCTGCGGCATACTGTTGTACTCAAACAGCCTACAGCACAGTATGGTTGAGTAGGCTTCGTGAACATGTTTTCAGCAAAATTCTGCGACTGAACGAGCCCCAGAACAGCTCAGTCGACAGACGCTGATTTCCAAACATTATGTTTAGCCATTCTGCACACCATCTCCCAGGCAGGTGTATTTACCCGATTACACTGTGCTGCTTAATCATAAACGAGCAAATCCTGCTCTCATTTGCATGCTGCGTAACACAAGCAAGTGATTGACGTTCACATGCTGTCTGGTTACACACAACATTTCACAACTTGGACATATCGTGTGTCCTGTATTCCACCTCAATCATTTTCCTGGTCGTAGCATTTCATTGATCGAAAGAGATGAGACCAGGACCTGAGACTGGCAACTTTGCATGACTCTCTTAAAAAAAGGCAAAGACAAAGCCAATAGGTCTGGCTTTATGTATTGCTACTTGTAGACTCATATAGCGCCCAGCTTCAACCATAGTACACATAGGGAAACACACATTGTGAGTTGCCATCTGAGAAGGGTGTAGAAGCCCTGGCTTTTGGGATGTTTATACATTAATACAATAATGTGGGTAATTACATCTTTGAAAGGGCAATCTGCTGCTCAGTTTACCCTGTCATAGGCTCCATTCCAAAAACATAGTAGCCCTCATTACAACTCAGGCGTTAAGGGTTAACGCCACCGTTAACCCTTAACGCCTGATTCTGATTTTAACGCCTGCTTTTAGCAGCCGTTAAAATCCATGGCGCTAATCCGCTATGATGCTAATTACGGGAATGGGGAAGGGAAAATGGGAAATGGGGATTTACCGCCCCACTCAAACAGATTGAGGATGGGAGAGCTATTAGCTGTGTCACTTCCATTTCCATAGCAAATCATGACAAATGAATTACATTAACTCCTCTCTCATAACATCGCACAGTAAGAGGAGGACCCTACACCAGTGCCACCTGATCTACAAAATAAAGTGTCAGGGTTTGTATTCCTTTAATTGAAACGCATACATCTATATGTTAATGTTGAGTGAATGAACCCCTATAATGGACATTCTAAGTTGATAGCACATCTTCCTCAAAGAGTCTGATGCACCTCAGCACAGCTTGCTTTCAACTTCCATGCATATGTTAGAAACCAAGAGTTCCATGGGTGCATGGTATTGCATTGCAAGGGGGAATATATACTAAATGTGATTAATATATCATGATGTTTATTTATCATGTAACTTTTCGCTGACACAAATATTTGCTATTGATATTGAAGAAAAGAAAATATCTTGAAATAGATATTTTATAAAAAGTGAATTAAATTCTGGTTAACTGGAGAGAGTTTATATACACTGGTTGATAAGCATCAATGCTTAGAATTAGGTGTGCGGCTTAGAGGTAGTATTGTATGATTTAGAATTATTAGAAATGTTAAAAATATAATCATTTAATATATGGAGTGCCTGCGTTTGTACTGAGTTTATTAGTGAGAGTCACACAGGCAGGTTAATTCTTGTTTCTATAAGCCAGTAACAAATGCATTGATCTGTCATTGTGGTGAATTCCCCAGCATAACATTAGGGGACCACCTTTCATGTGACTTTTTTGAATAAACCATGATTCCTAATACTGCCTGTTCTTTCTCCAGTAATTGTGGAGTGGAATTGTATTTCACGGGGCATCAAATTAGGGGATGCATCTTGGTGATATAAGTAATTGAATCCATAACAGATAGGATAACACTGAAGTAGCAATAATTATGAACACCAAAGCAATATGGTACTGCACAACTCTCAAATCTGCCATGGAATATGGCAGCCATTAAGCAAACATACAATGCAAAGTGGAGTAATGCACCCTTAGCTGAAGAATCCTTCAACAACATGAACACTGAAATGTAAAGAATGATCTTAGACACAATGAATTCTAAGCCCTTATGTTCATAAGGAGGAAGGCAATCAGCACCTCTAGCAGTAAGGAGTAATTGGGCCTCATTACACGGTATGGGGTAAGGGTTTACCGGTACCGGTAAGGGCACCGGTACCGATAAACCCTTACTGCCTTACTAGGAGGTCCCTTTGCCGGACCCGACCTCAACGGCTGGTTTTACCAGCCGTTAAGGAACGGGCCCGCAAAGGGACCTTGGTGCTAATTACGGTACCGCAATTTGCGGTACCGTAATTACCTCCTTCCCCATTCCCATTGAGCCTTGGTGAATGGAGAATTACTGGCCCCGCTCACCTTGGAGTAGGCCGGAAATTCCGCCATCCACCAAGGCGGTAATGAGGCCCATTGTATTGTAGCCTTGTGGCACTTTTCTTCAGGAAGATGTCACCTGATGTATGTGGGCAGGGATCCTTGGTGGCCTCCAGATTATGCCAAGGAATATCAACTTGTTTAAGGAAAGCAACTTGTCTGTCCATGTACCTTTTTACACTGTCCCAACCACCAAGTTATTATTGAGTTGGTTAACAGGTACCTCTGATATGTATAGTACTATAAGGCTTTAGTACAAGGCCTTTGTAAAGAAGCTACCCCAACAATATTTATTGGGGAGATAGTTCAGTCATTGCTGGCAAACAGGCATTTTAATGTGCACTTGTCAATCCATTATAATGTGTGAACACATGGTATTATTAACATTGCTGTAAAAGGTGTAGCCCTAACAATTGAATGGCGCCCGGGCAGGATTTGTCATTTCCCCATTTTTTTTATATCTGTTACCCCAAAATAAACAAACAACATATTTAGTGTTATCGGGCCTTATCCAATATAACAATTTAACTAAAGCAAAATAAAGTAAACACAGTAAATACAGAGTGAATAAATCCTAACGTTAACTTGGATGTTGGTGTTTCTTACAGAATCTGTTACATTGTAATACTTTTTTTACCAACATGCTGCTACCTTAAGGGACATTTTAAATACTTGCTTAGGATCATAATAACCATGCTAAACCATGATTTGATAACTGGTTATGAGACCATTGAAAAATCAACACCAAGCCATCCCTATTAGGGACAGGTAGCCCAGACTCTAAACGATGTGCAACGAAAGTAAGGATAATAAAAACAATTGCATAAAAATAACATGGGAAAGAAAAATTAAAAGAAGAAAAGATAGCACACCATGCCATTTATATTAGCAAAGTGCTGTTGCTACTGCTCCAATGCGCAAATTATGGCTCAAGAGGATTACCTAGGAACAATGATTCTGGTTGATAAGGGCTCAGGAGTATTTAGGCCTGCCATGGGTTTATAAGATTAAAGAGGTTTGTGGTCTATCAACCAGTCAAGATGGTGTAGCGGCCATGCATCTGTGTAGAGGCTCCCTAATTGCCTCAGACCTATAGGATGATTGCTTTCATTTTCCATCTATAATAAGAATAAGAAGTTAATTGGGTTGTGATTCAGTAATCATCATTTTGAGTTTCGGATGTTGCAATTAGGGGTCTCACCATTTTGAAATTCAGACATTTTAAAATGTTGCACTAGCCCAGTGTGCTGTACGACACAGTTAAGGTGTTGTGGCAAGCCAGAAGTAGGACTCAGAGACATCATGTTCATGGATCTTTATTATCGTCTTTCATAATTAGAACTCTTGGTCAGCTTAAAAGAAAATAAACTAAAATAATGAAAATTAACTCTAAGTTATAAGTTCCCTAGTCTAAAACTCAAACTTAGTGGTAAAATATCTTTCTTGGTGGCCATGGACACAACCCACTGTTGAAGTAGCTCTCTTGGGCCAATGGGTTGGTAATAGATCTAGTCTTCACATTGACTGATTTCTCCCGTTATCTAGTTGGGCCATTATCTTTGGGTGGAAAAGAGTTACACTTAACTGGTATTGTGGATCTTTTTCTGACAATAGATGATGCCTATTTTTCCATGTTCTCTTCTTGCCTGGGTTCTTATTGGCAAAGTGTGTTATTTGGGAGTGCTTCGGGTTCTAATGGTTTGTCAGTGGATGTTCCCTTTCAAGTGGGAAGGTCATTCTGCTGGCAATGTGGTTGGAGCACTCTCTAAATAAAGATTCTGTCTGAAGGGGTATATTTTCTGTACAAGCTTGAGTTGGATGTCGAATGTTCCAACAAGAAAGACATGGGTGTTTTTCTGGCCTCATGTAGTGCATAAATTCCTCCACGTAATGCAGATTCAGGGTTGTCACAAGTGGAGCTTTCACCACCTCCCATCCTGATAGGTCCGAGTCTGCTTCATTTTCTAGGGGTCTTTTAGGTTTTTCCATTCCCCAAAAGGTCTCACCTGGGAAGGAACATAAATCCTCTATTTCCCCTGTTGGGTGTCCTGACCCACGTTTAAGCTATCATACCACAACATTTGGTGCTGTGGGCTTAGAAAATTCAAGATGGCGGAAAACCCACATGTGCGCCGAAATCCAGGAAAGCTGCGCAGTTTGTGCGCACACTAAAATGGTTGCCTCACTTGCCACCCACCAGTGCGAGAATGAAAGGCCGGGTTGCCATGAGGGAAATGGGTTGCCAAAGGAAAAACAGTAGCGCCGGTTAGCTTCAAAGCGCTTTAAAACCACCATTGGACTACCCGCACAGTAGTCTGAAACCATTGGGAATGGAAATGCTGATTGCCAAATGCAACCTAGAATTGTGGGGAATTCATTTCTTAAATCCCAAAATGGGTGCAGTACCAGTACTCACCACTATCCAAAAGCCGGCGTTTTAAAACCACTCTGTTTCCCTGAAGGCAAGTCAAAATGCCTATTTTCAAACATTGCAATATGTGCAAAATATTTACTGAACACCAGCAGACATTTGGCAGAATGGAGTTTTGTGTGCCTACAAAATCTGGGAAATGAAGAGCCCAGAAAAATGCTTATAACAAGACTGGCTGCGCTGTGGATTTCAGCAGTTTAAGTTGCATTGGACTGAAAGACACTACAAATCTAAATGTTCAAATTGACTGAGTGACCTACTTTTGAGTGTCACATAGGTTGAAATTGTTTAAATGTCATAGTTTTAAACTTAGAATCAGCATTCTAGCTGCATATGTAAAAATGTTTAGTTTTATTTGAATGCAGGAACTGGGGAACAAAAAGTGACATTTTATCTGAAACCTGGCTTAAGGAACTGAATTCTGCCTGGCAACTACCCCCATCAGGAGTGAAACTTGAGTCACAGCTGTGTTCCCAGGCCTAGCTGCCCTTTTGCTGCTCACACTAAGGATATGCCATCTATCTGATAATTGAATTACCTGTGCTCTGCAGGAAAGTGAACAAAGCCCTGTCCTGGCTCAGGCAAAGGTTTTATTGGCAGGAGTCGTAAATGGTCGTAAAAAGTGGCTTCCTCCTGAGGAAAGGGGAGGGGCACTGCCTGTGAGAGCAAGCTGGCTTGGCAGAACTGGAAAAACCAGAAATTCAACCTTGTGCTGAGGGTAAACCACACCCCTTTGGAGCCAGAACATAACTTTAAAAAGATGAATAACTCATAGAGCGGACATGTGAAAATTTTATAAATGATACCATAATTCTTGTGATTTTTCTGCCCACAGTTTAAGAGGTTTTTCGACCCGGTGGCGTGTTCAGGGGGGTTTTAGCGGAAAAGTGGATATTACTCTAAATGTATGCATGTTAAAAATCTGAAACTTCATCAGTTAATGTCCCTACTCCCTGCGCACATGTATGTAAAGTTGGGTCAATGTCAGAAATTGCAAAACCAGTTAAAAAGTGAAATATGTGCCATTTCTGAATGCAAGCTCTTAGAAACAGCAGATTTGGACAGAGACATGGCTAAATTCAGCCACACCATGTATATGTAATTTCAAGAAACTGTGTAACTGTAAAATATGTCTTTTATTATCAAATATAGAATGTGTGCAATCTGACAGAGGAGTGTCCTATCTGCAAGCCATAAAATGACATCCCTCTGACTCACAGTTCATTCCCCAATCAAATGATAAATGGAAGTTTGACCAATTAGAAGCTGAGAGAGAGGTAGGGTCAGTGATGCTAGAACACACCCACATTCTAAACACATAAAAGCAGACAGACAGGACAGATAGGGACTTTTAAAATCCATCTGCCGCTGGAAGCTCTGCCGGAAAAATCCATACTTATCTCCATCAAACCTCCAGAGAGCCAAACTAGAGACTTCAATCTATCCAGAACTAGAGACCCAGACCAGAGAACCAGAGAGAGCTGACCCAGATCACTGTGAAGTGCAGAGACCAGAGGCGAATTTAAAACCCTGACCAGATCCGTGATGAGGCTCATTTCACTCAAGAATATAGTGTGAGTACCTAGAAAACTGTGCAGAACCAATCTCCTAGTTAAAATCATATAATTCAATCTATTTAACCTAAGTAGAACTGCCTCCTAGCTGTCACCTGTCATTTTAGCTGCAAAATCTGCCACTTGTCATTTTGAACTTTAAAATTTGCAAAACCAAAAATGACCTTTATTTAATCGCTCATATCTCCGCGACCGTTTGTGCTGGAGACTTGCAGTAACTTTCATTTGGAAGATGAGATCCTAGGCTTTCCTAGGACCCCAAAGTGATAGAGATAGTCCTTGTGGTTCCTCTGTAATAGCGCTCGGCGCATCCGCGAATTTTGCCGCGATTTGCAAATTTCTTCACATGTAAAAACTGCTGCTGCTTGCCTTCCATTTGCCAGAAATTCGTTTAACTTGCTAACTATCCCTGCCTCATTGCTACTGTGAGCCTGGACTAATATTAACTAGATACCACTCACCCTGAACCTCTGAAAGGGAATTAAAAAGCATTTCCAGCATATTTCTCATCCATTGCTAGCACATATCAAAGCATTTGGGCCTGTGTTTTCAAAACTCCTATCTGTGTTTTAAACTTCTGTTGTCTAAGCTTGGGGGGGATTGAACTGATTACATTGATTGCATTTCTGAGAACTGTGTGCTTTCCTCCCATTCCCTTGCATTGCATAAAGAGGGGGGGAGTGAATAGCCAGAGAAAAGTGATTACATTGTTTTGTTGAAATCATATTGAGTATTTTCTATACTGCATTTCATTCATTCAACCTTGCATTTCCTTGAACCCTATAAAGCATTCTCTACCACATTATACTTTTGTTCCTATTTACCAGTGTGCTACCTTATCCATTTCATGTCAACTCATTAGTGATTATAAGAAGTGTGCTAGTGCCAGATTCTCCGTTGTTGATCTTTATCATATCAGATTAAGTGTGCTATTCAATTATTAATTTATTATAAAGTGTGATATATATATATATTTTAAATTATCAAATAAACCTTTTAAACTTGCAAAACAGAACTACTTCTTGGCTCAGTGGGGTCAGGGGGATTCCAAGAGAGGGGTGTTATATAGGGGTAGTCATCCAGAACGCATGAACTGGACCTAAAGATATATCAATAAGGGTTTTCATTCAGTATTCTAGACTAGGCGTTAACTTAGCTGTAGTGCTGAATTGAATCCTCTTACAAATTGGGGGCTCGTCCGGGATTCAAGGTTAGATTTACCATTTGTGCAGCTTAATACAGTGCGCTAACTGACGGGATACATACATCCGGTCGGATCACCACGCTGCATTACGCTGTGAAGCATTCCTCAAAAGGGACACTCCAAGAAAAGTTCTGTTCTGCAAAAATAAAATACAAACTTCTGTAAGTCAGGACAGAGACCAATCTCTAGAATGACGACCTTAGTAGACATGAAAATAGCCAGAGAGCACCTCTTGCATAAGCTATTTGTGAGAGGTGAATGGACCGAACAGGGCCAGGATGTGTGGTTGCAGGCCATCACACAACAGGTCACTGAAACAGGGTCAGATATATATAGAGATCAGGGTCCCTTACATGTGGCCCTGAGTGAACTATATATGGGTCCTAAAGCCAAAGAGGAACACAATAAGATTGCCAGGATAGCAGCATACCTGTACCTATATATGGGAGACATGCAGGATAGATGTGCCGAAAGCCAAAATCTGGCAAATAGGCAACAGATGGCGTTAGAGAAGGTCCAATCTGACCTGGTCTCTTCTGAGCAGAGGCTGCAGAGGAGCCAGGAGTCAGAAGATGATAGTAGGCAGAACATCATTAAAATAAAGAAGGATATGGATGTGCTGCAACAGGAAAAGGTAGAACAGGATACCAGATTTCTGGCCTTGCAGAAGGAATACCAAGAAGGTTTGGACTCCCTACTGCAAAACCAGAAAAAGCTGGAGCAACAACTGGACTTCAACAGGGTATGTGCTGAGCAGGTAGTCACCCTGCAAGGCCACCTGGATAGAGTGAAGGCGGAGAGCAACAAACTAATTCTGAAAGACCTGGATACCCAGGCAGAGTTTGATCAGGAGCGCCAGAATGCTGTTGCCTTCCAAAGGCAAATGGACGACCTGGCGGCACAGATGCAGGCTCTTAGTCAGGAAAGGGATACCTTAGGCCAGGAAGTCTGCCATTTAAAAAGAAAAATGGAAGAAAATCACCTGGCCCTCCAGGGGCTGGGTGATCTCCAAAAAGAAAACCAGAACTTGGTAGAGCACACCAGAAGGGTGGAAGATGCTCTAGCAAGAAAGGAGCAGGCCAATAGGGACACAGCTCAGGAGGTAACCCTCCTGCAGCAAAGACTGGCCCAGTTCTCCAGGACCAACCAGGAAGCACAGAGGGAAAATGAGGCCCTCTGTCAACACAATGATAGGCTCCAACAACAGGTAGCGATGCAGGAGAGACTGATAGAGTCGAGTAAGGCCTTAACAGAGGAACTGAAAGCACAAATGCAGGCTCTTGCATTGCAACAGGGAGCAGGGGCGGATAGAGATGAGGTTCGCTGGGAAATGGAAACTCCGGAGCATAACCTCAGGAGCCCTAGTACCAGAGGCCCTCATACCTCTCAGTCCCTGGACTCTGCCACCCCCATGTCCCCTGGCGCACATGAGCACCGGGCCACAGGGATGGCAGATTACTATCCAGCCAGAAGCATGGGGCTCATAGGCCAGTACCTCCCAGGAATGGATGGGCGGGCATCTGGGCATGGGCACCCAAGCATGGTGCAATTCAGTGGGGAACCCCAGGAGAGTAGGCCCCTTAAGGGCATCCTGAAAACCTCTGCCCAGTTAGGTCAGTGGGGGGGGTACCCATCAAATCCTGGCAGCAAGGAGGAATCTGAAGACTCCTCTGAACTGCGCAGGACACAGGAGACCAGGTCCCCACAGTCTGCCAGCCATTCCCAGGCTCGCAGAATCCGGGAAAACCTGGAAGAACAGACGGGAACCTCTGGGAGCAGTGCCTCTGAGTCCGAGGATGAATGGACAAGGGTTACCCGAACCAAAAAGGCCAATAAGGCAAAAAGGGCCTTGCTTAAGGACCCCTTAAAGCAGATTAAGGCGATCAGGAGCGTCATCACGCCTTACCATAAGAACGCTAAGTATTCTGTTTGGGAGCACTTAGAGCTGTTTGAACAAATGATGGAGACTTTCCACTTGAAGGACAGCCAAAGCTGTATTCAATATGTAAAGTGGACCTTCTCCCCGGAATACTCCAGTTTCTTTGCGGGGCTGGAGGACCAAAATCATTTAAGATGGTCCACCTATAAGGCGGCCATCTTGAAACATTTTTCTGTTCACAGAAATCCTCAAGAGGCTCGCAAGGCAGCCTACAATTTGCAGTGTGGGGAGGATCAGGCCCCACAAGAATTTGTGCAAGAACTGAAACGTGCTTTTGCGCAAACCACCAGAAGGGTGCGCACGGATAGCAGGGAATTTATTAATACGTTTTTCCATGCCTTGCCCAAATATATCATGACCCAGCTCGTGAGGGATTTTCACGAGAAAAGATCTTTAGACTGGGTCATTGAACAGGCTACCCGGATCTATGAGGTGCAGAAACCGGTAGATAGCAAAAGTAATGCCCAGAAAAACCCCAAAGCCAACAGCACCCCTGCTGCTGCCAAGGTGGCAGAGGTAAAGGTCACCCCCGTTTTGGATTTGGAGATGGGGGGGCCTAAAAATCTACCTGCACCTAATAATGCTAGGCCCAGAAGGTCCTCGGGCCAGTCACAGACAGGGAGCCAGGGAGGCAGCCCCACAAATGGGGTCCCTCGCTCTCCTGATTATGTAAGTCCCCGTTACAAGGGAAATCGACCCATCCTGGGTTATGTGTGGACTCCTCCAGCCCAAGGGGGGGATCCAGCCAAGCACCTAACCCAGGGAACTTCCCTCCAAGCTTCCCACAGGAGGGCAGAAATTTACCAAACCCTGGGCAGAACTTTTTCCCCAGATATCCACCCGACTTTCAGCCCCAAAACCATCCATCCTTCTTTCCCCAATTCCCTGAGCCCAGACCACTGAATCCGGGAGAGGGGAGGCCAAGGGTGGAGGGGTACCCAAATCTTCCCAACCCGGGGTATTACCAGAGGAGGGACAGCTACCCTTCCCGGGATCAGCCCAGGGGAGAAAACAGGGCCCCGTATCAGCCTGAGCGGGTTTCCCAGTTAGAGCGCCAGGTTCAAAACATGGCGCGGGATCTGGGTCACATACTGAGGGCTCAGCAGAACCCTCAGATCGGCATGCCGGCGCAGAACGCACCCAACTCTGGACCTGGTGCTCCAGAACAATGACGGGGGCAGCACCCCGATAACTCACCGGTTCCCAGGGAGGAGGCACAAAGGGAAGGGGGGTGTAAAGCCTTGGAGGAAGCTTCCTTCCTCACTTGTAAACAGCCCCTGGAAAGCCAGGAACCGGAAACAAAATCTCTTGCCCCTGAAAGTCTGCCTCCTAAGGAGCAGAGGGGGCGTAGGAGAAACAAAAGACCCAAACAGACTCAGTTTGAGGAGGAGGTACAGATCTTCCAATTTGAGGGAGAGGGATCCTCAGAGGATCCTGGGGAAAGGATCTTCTCCTTCAGAGAGGGGGGAACTCCTCCCAAAGAAAAATGGGTCCCTAGGGATGCAAATCCAGACTGGGGAGATGTGGAGACTGAGCTACCGCCGCCCACCATCTCATCCCAGAACCAACAGCAAGAAAATCCCCTGGTTCAAACCCATCCTGGGGACTGCCTCCAAAAAGGGGGGGGCGGCCCAGAACCGGAACCAGGGGAACCCACAATGGCTCTGATCTCCAGTTGCCAACTTTTTCTTTCAGATTCCCAAGACTCTCCACAGAATTCTGCCCAAATCTCTTCGCTAGCGATGTCCAAAACCAGAAAGTTAGCCCACCAGTTGTCCAAAAATGTGCATTATCTGTGCCCCCTTGAGGAGAAGGAGGGAAGATATTATGCCCCGGTACAAGTACAGGGGCAGGGTACAATCTCGGCACTGGTGGACACTGGATCTCAAGCTACCCTTCTGTCCAGAAGGGCCTTTGATGAACTGAATGCAGGAAGGGGAGAGAATTACCAAATTCCTCTCACCTCTCTTCCTGGACAACTCCAGAACTTTGACGGGAAGGAAATTCCTGTCGAGGGGACGGCAGACTTGGACATTAAAATTGGACGACACAAGCTGAAACACCCGGTCATAGTTGTGACCCCAGAGGGCACCCCTTGTTTACTAGGGAATGACCTCCTGAGAAGGTTGTCACCCCTAATAGATTGCGTAAACAAGGTCCTCTGGACCCAGACTAGCCGACCAATAAAATTAAAACAGAGTGTCAACCATGGTTGAACAAAAATCTGACCAAGTAGAATTTCACTTCCAGAATAGCCAAATTCCAGACGTGACAGTAATAGCAGTAGGACAACAGACTGGTGATGGGGGGTCCTCTCTATTTCTGAAAATCAACCTTCCTTCCAGTTTAAGGTGGTATTCCACGCTGGAAGGAAACACTCTGAAATTCTATACTAATCCACAATCGGAAACTCCCACTCCTATAGTCCAGAAAAATGTGAAATCAGCTCAAAGCCTGGCTGATATTCAGCAAATTGGAGAGCAGTTGTTCATCCCTGTTCAGTTAAATGATGGGAAGGACTCTGTTCTCGCTCGAGTGTGTGTGAACAACGGTAAGAGCTTCATCAGCGAAGCCATGTTTCGCCAACTCCCAAAAGATCCAGCCATTCCCACCTTCAAACTGATAGACAAATGGGAAATGGACCTGGAAGCACCTAGTTCCAAACATCTCCTGCCAAGCAGGTGTATGCTCAAAATCTCCATTGGCAACAAGAGCATAGTCCACAATTGTTGGGTCGTGCGAGACGTCCCTGCCGCCTTTTACTTAGGCAGTGACATTCTCAATCGCTTTGCCATTAGTTTGGACCTAATAAACTTCAAAGCTTGGTCCCGATTAGCGGATAATCCCATGGGCTTTGATGATCCAGAAAAAGCATTTAGGTCAGCTCAATTGCTACCTATGCAGTTGAAATTCAGGTTAAAGAGGAAGTCACCATCCCAGAAAGGACCCGACAATTCTCCCTGGAAGTGAAAGTTAAAAGGGGACAAGAGTTGAAAAACCCTGATGCTTACATACATCTAAATGCTTCTTTCCAACAGCAAGGGTTGGGGGTAAACCCAACTCCATTAGTCAACATAGAACATGACACCATTCTAATAGAGGTGGATAACAGCGACTTAAAGAGTATTACTAGCCGCAGGCACCATTATTGGAATGGCGGTTGATGACCGACATTTTTCCATCGACTTAGTAAATGAACTGTTAGGACCAATCCCCAAGGACTGTTTTGACAGTGACAGTGATGACAATACAACACCAGACAGGATTTTTACCCGGCATGGGGGGAACTTCCTGGTGTACACTTCCTGCCCCTATGGTAAGGAAGATGTGACGTGTGACTTCAGGAGGGATGAGGTGATTTTCCAGGTCCATGAGGGCTGCCTTTCCCACCTGAAGCCTCCGGTCCAAATCAGCACTCTGACCAGGGACTTCTCCAACCAGCTGGAGGAGGCCGCGGAAATAGCCAAACCAGAAGTCTTTCCAGGCTTCAGGCAGATGGTGGAAGAGAGAGTCAACCTAGCTGATGCCTGTGTGACTCTGGAACAAAAGCAAAAGTTGAAACAAGTTTTCTTGGATTTCCAAGATCTCTTTGCGGTAGACTCATATGACGGTGGTCGCACTGACATCCACACAACAACAATCCCCACGGACCCTGGCATGACTCCTGTGTTTGTGAAGCAATATCGCTTGCCTCTCGCATCAATGGAGTCCCTTACTGAAATAATTAAGAACCTTGAGTCCCGGGGAATAATCCGTCCAGTCCACAGCACCTTCAATAATCCGGTGCTGGGGATATTGAAGCCAAACGGCCAGTGGAGACTCTGCGCCGACCTTAGGGAGCTCAACAAACGGGTCCATACTTCCCGATGGCCTCTGCCCTACATTGACCAAGGGCTGGCCCAGATTCAGGGGTCACAGGTATTCACTGCAATAGACCTGACCAATGGATACTGGACCGTGCCTGTCAGCAGGGAGGACCAATACAAACTGGCTTTTACCTTTGGGGGCCAGCAGTACACATGGACCCGGACTCCCTTCGGATACCTCAACTCCGGTAATGAGTTCAATATTTTTCTACACAAGGCCATGCCCGACTTGGGTGCAAGGGGTAACCTGGCTTATGTAGATGATGTCCTCATCAAAAGCTCAACTGTTGAGGAACACATAGCGGAGATCCGTTATGTTCTGACACAGTTGAGGGCCGCCGGAGCAAAACTTTCCTTTCAGAAAGCACAGTGGTGTAAAACCCGTGTTAACTTCTTGGGGCATGAGATTACTCCTCAGGGTATTTGTCCCCAGGAAAAGAAAGTGGAAGCACTTCAGAAACTGAAAGACCCCACAACTCTGCGGGAACTAAGGAGCCTCCTTGGACTGACTAATTACAGCAGAAAGTTCATTGAGGGCTACGCAGAGATCCCCAGACCCCTGATTCATCTCCTGAAGGGGGGGGTCAAGTGGGAATGGGGTCCAGAACAAGCCGAGGCAGTAAAACAACTCAAAAGAAGCCTCTCACAAGCGCCTTGCCTAGCTTACCCGGTCATAGGGGGTTTCACACAACATTGGAAATCTTAAGAGAGGTTGCATACTGGCCACACATGGGGCAGGACCTCGACCAATACTTGAAGGGGTGTCTTGTGTGTGCACACTTTCAGCCATCATCCCTCACGCACCGGGCGCCTTTACAAAAGAGGGGGATGACACTGCCATGGTCAGATTTACAAATCGACTTTGTAGGCCCTGTGATTCGCTCGGCTAGGGGGAATAAGTACATGTTGACTGTGACGTGCTTGTTTACCAAGTGGGTGGAATGTCTCCCAGCCCCAAACTGCAAGGCAGAAACGGCAGCTGCCTTGATGATTAACCACATCTTTTCTCGTTTTGGTCTACCTCAAAGGATTGAGTCAGACAGAGGTAGCCACTTCACCAGTGAAGTAATGACAAAGATGTGGGAGATACTGGGGGTCAAGAGAAAGCTGCATATTGCTTATAGACCAGCTTCTTCTGGGGCAGTAGAGAGATATAACCGGACAATTGTGAGCATATTAAAAAAGTTTGTGGCAGATTCTGGGCCAAGTTGGGATATCCGATTACCTCTGGTCCTAATGGCCATCAGATCTACCCCTTCATCTGCAACCAAAATGTCACCATTTGAGTTGATGACTGGGCGCAAGATGGTGCTTCCTCAGCATTTGCTCTACAGGACCCAAGAGCAGACACTGATAAATGCCTCCACTACTCATGAGTATGTAGAGAATTTAAGGAAACACCTCCAACATGCTTTTGCTTATGCTCAGCGGAATCTAGAAACATCAGCTGATAGCATGAAGACCCACTATGACCTGAAAACTTCCAGGAAGGAATATCAGGTGGGGGACCGGGTCTATCTATACAACTTCCAAAGGAACCAGGCCAAGCAGCGCAAATTTTTGCCTACATGGAAGGGACCCTTTGAGATCGTCGATAAGATCTCCCCTGTGGCCTACAAGATCCGCATCCCCAAAGGCGGTTCGGCAGAGGGGGAAGACAAGTGGGTACACATAAACCAGTTGAAGTGTTGCCATCCCAGGCACACTCTGCAACAACTGGAGGAATCCTCTGGAATCCTAGCGGGTACTGTATCAGACTAATTCAGTTCCAATCATAAAACGTACCACATCTAGTCTCTAACATACTGTGATTTGTATGAAACTGTCTCTTAGTCATACTGTTTTTCAAAATAAGAATGTAATGTTTCGTTATGATGAAATGCATATGCTGCCCCACTATCTCAACAGTGGTGGAAAAACGTCTATGAGTAGGTATTGCCGCTCTTCCTTTGTCGTCCTAGGAGAAAGAAAACCTGAAGACGGGCCGAGGAGGGCGATCCGGAGACCGGGAACGAAGATTCAATGGGCCCAGTGGACCGCCCAATATTCCCATCAGGACCGGCGAGGAGAACCATCGATCAGTACCGGATGGAGAAGAAGATGCTGAACTATGCCATCTACAGAAGAGGAAGAAGATTATGCGGACAGACCGGTGCGTGGGTCAAAACCCTTGGGCACGCGACTCCCCATCGACTCAAATTCAAAGTGCAGTCGCGTGGGGGGGCTTGTTGGGTGTCCTGACCCACGTTTAAGCTATCATGCCACAACATTTGGTGCTGTGGGCTTAGAAAATTCAAGATGGCGGAAAACCCACATGTGCGCCGAAATCCAGGAAAGCTGCGCAGTTTGTGCGCACACTAAAATGGTTGCCTCACTTGCCACCCACCAGTGCGAGAATGAAAGGCCGGGTTGCCATGAGGGAAATGGGTTGCCAAAGGAAAAACAGTAGCGCCGGTTAGCTTCAAAGCGCTTTAAAACCACCATTGGACTACCCGCACAGTAGTCTGAAACCATTGGGAATGGAAATGCTGATTGCCAAATGCAACCTAGAATTGTGGGGAATTCATTTCTTAAATCCCAAAATGGGTGCAGTACCAGTACTCACCACTATCCAAAAGCCGGCGTTTTAAAACCACTCTGTTTCCCTGAAGGCAAGTCAAAATGCCTATTTTCAAACATTGCAATATGTGCAAAATATTTACTGAACACCAGCAGACATTTGGCAGAATGGAGTTTTGTGTGCCTACAAAATCTGGGAAATGAAGAGCCCAGAAAAATGCTTATAACAAGACTGGCTGCGCTGTGGATTTCAGCAGTTTAAGTTGCATTGGACTGAAAGACACTACAAATCTAAAAGTTCAAATTGACTGAGTGACCTACTTTTGAGTGTCACATAGGTTGAAATTGTTTAAATGTCATAGTTTTAAACTTAGAATCAGCATTCTAGCTGCATATGTAAAAATGTTTAGTTTTATTTGAATGCAGGAACTGGGGAACAAAAAGTGACATTTTATCTGAAACCTGGCTTAAGGAACTGAATTCTGCCTGGCAACTACCCCCATCAGGAGTGAAACTTGAGTCACAGCTGTGTTCCCAGGCCTAGCTGCCCTTTTGCTGCTCACACTAAGGATATGCCATCTATCTGATAATTGAATTACCTGTGCTCTGCAGGAAAGTGAACAAAGCCCTGTCCTGGCTCAGGCAAAGGTTTTATTGGCAGGAGTCGTAAATGGTCGTAAAAAGTGGCTTCCTCCTGAGGAAAGGGGAGGGGCACTGCCTGTGAGAGCAAGCTGGCTTGGCAGAACTGGAAAAACCAGAAATTCAACCTTGTGCTGAGGGTAAACCACACCCCTTTGGAGCCAGAACATAACTTTAAAAAGATGAATAACTCATAGAGCGGACATGTGAAAATTTTATAAATGATACCATAATTCTTGTGATTTTTCTGCCCACAGTTTAAGAGGTTTTTCGACCCGGTGGCGTGTTCAGGGGGGTTTTAGCGGAAAAGTGGATATTACTCTAAATGTATGCATGTTAAAAATCTGAAACTTCATCAGTTAATGTCCCTACTCCCTGCGCACATGTATGTAAAGTTGGGTCAATGTCAGAAATTGCAAAACCAGTTAAAAAGTGAAATATGTGCCATTTCTGAATGCAAGCTCTTAGAAACAGCAGATTTGGACAGAGACATGGCTAAATTCAGCCACACCATGTATATGTAATTTCAAGCAACTGTGTAACTGTAAAATATGTCTTTTATTATCAAATATAGAATGTGTGCAATCTGACAGAGGAGTGTCCTATCTGCAAGCCATAAAATGACATCCCTCTGACTCACAGTTCATTCC
Source organism: Ambystoma mexicanum (assembly GCF_040938575.1). NCBI lineage: Eukaryota > Metazoa > Chordata > Amphibia > Caudata > Ambystomatidae > Ambystoma > Ambystoma mexicanum. Next base: position 1,014,206,287 of record NC_090928.1, read on the forward strand.
CCAATCAAATGATAAATGGAAGTTTGACCAATTAGAAGCTGAGAGAGAGGTAGGGTCAGTGATGCTAGAACACACCCACATTCTAAACACATAAAAGCAGACAGACAGGACAGATAGGGACTTTTAAAATCCATCTGCCGCTGGAAGCTCTGCCGGAAAAATCCATACTTATCTCCATCAAACCTCCAGAGAGCCAAACTAGAGACTTCAATCTATCCAGAACTAGAGACCCAGACCAGAGAACCAGAGAGAGCTGACCCAGATCACTGTGAAGTGCAGAGACCAGAGGCGAATTTAAAACCCTGACCAGATCCGTGATGAGGCTCATTTCACTCAAGAATATAGTGTGAGTACCTAGAAAACTGTGCAGAACCAATCTCCTAGTTAAAATCATATAATTCAATCTATTTAACCTAAGTAGAACTGCCTCCTAGCTGTTACCTGTCATTTTAGCTGCAAAATCTGCCACTTGTCATTTTGAACTTTAAAATTTGCAAAACCAAAAACGACCTTTATTTAATCGCTCATATCTCCGCGACCGTTTGTGCTAGAGACTTGCAGTAACTTTCATTAGGAAGATGAGATCCTAGGCTTTCCTAGGACCCCAAAACGATAGAGATAGTCCTTGTGGTTCCTCTGTAATACCGCTCGGCGCATCCGCGAATTTTGCCGCGATTTGCAAATTTCTTCACATGTAAAAACTGCTGCTGCTTGCCTTCCATTTGCCAGAAATTCGTTTAACCTGCTAACTATCCCTGCCTCATTGCTAGTGTGAGCCTGGACTAATATTAACTAGATACCACTCACCCTGAACCTCTGAAAGGGAATTAAAAAGCATTTCCAGCATATTTCTCATCCATTGCTAGCACATATCAAAGCATTTGGGCCTGTGTTTTCAAAACTCCTATCTGTGTTTTAAACTTCTGTTGTCTAAGCTTGGGGGGGATTGAACTGATTACATTGATTGCATTTCTGAGAACTGTGTGCTTTCCTCCCATTCCCTTGCATTGCATAAAGAGGGGGGGAGTGAATAGCCAGAGAAAAGTGATTACATTGTTTTGTTGAAATCATATTGAGTATTTTCTATACTGCATTTCATTCATTCAACCTTGCATTTCCTTGAACCCTATAAAGCATTCTCTACCACATTATACTTCTGTACCTATTTACCAGTGTGCTACCTTATCCATTTCATGTCAACTCATTAGTGATTATAAGAAGTGTGCTAGTGCCAGATTCTCCGTTGTTGATCTTTATCATATCAGATTAAGTGTGCTATTCAATTATTAATTTATTATAAAGTGTGATATATATATATTTTAAATTATCAAATAAACCTTTTAAACTTGCAAAACAGAACTACTTCTTGGCTCAGTGGGGTCAGGGGGATTCCAAGAGAGGGGTGTTATATAGGGGTAGTCATCCAGAACGCATGAACTGGACCTAAAGATATATCAATAAGGGTTTTCATTCAGTATTCTAGACTAGGCGTTAACTTAGCTGTAGTGCTGAATTGAATCCTCTTACACCCCTAAGTCAAAGCCTACTTTCTTAGTAACCTTCTCCAGATCTTCATGGGGATTGGCAAAGGATGGTTTGGGGGTAGTATTATTCCTGTCAACTGAAGTCTCTATAGTTCCAAAAGGAGATTGACTGGTGGCTACTATAGTCTCCTTTGATTCACTATTTAGTTTCCCCTCAAGGTATTCCATGGGTCTTAGTTTCTCAGTGGTTGGCCCTACCTCCCTTAATTAGTTTCCCAGAACTTTATGGGAATCAGGATCTGATGACATAGTCCTTCCTTGCTCTTCCTCTACTGAGGAGACTGACATTTGAGAAAAAACCAAGAGGGTGTATAGCATGTTCTCCTCTATAGAGGCAGATGAATTTGTCTTTGGTCTTTCTCTGTGGGTTCTAAGCCCATTCTCTATTCCATAATGGAAAGGAAACATTATTTGGTTGGACTTTATTTGGCGTTACCATAATCTATTCAGTTTCCCCACCTGAAATCCTCTTTTTTAAGATAAGGTATATTTTTCCTAACAAAATATATAGAGTGGCAAGAAAAAATGAGTAGGATGAGGGACAAGACTCTCTCATAGGGCAGAATGGGTAGTATTACTAGGCCTAACTTCCACCAAGTTCTTAGACAGATAAGTATGGAGGAGCAGCTGTGTACATCTACAGGCGATCCCTTCCCCCTACTTCCCCTGTATTGGAGACATGAGATTGTGCCGTGTCTGACACCAGCCATAATGCCGGTCTCACTACATATTATCCCCACCAAAAATATCGCTGTATATGTGGTCGTCTGGAATGGCCATAGGTGATATTTTTGGGGGGATCATTATTGGGGTTCTTGGGAGCTGGGGTTGCCGGTGTGTCCCCCGCTCCTTTAAAAATAATGCAGGGTTTGTGGGGGTGTCCCCTGCAGGTTCCATGACTTAATATTGCTGCAAAAATATGGCAATATTTTTGTGTGGCGATATTTTTGCAGGGATATTAACACATGGAACCATAATAGCAATACTGCAGCAAGTGTTTGAAAGAAGATACCCATTGAGACAACCCTACAGAATGTACCCTTGTCGTAATGAGAACCTACAGGAGGAAACCCCTGCAGCAGCATGAAAAGAAGCTAAGTGTGTGAATTGATGACATCATGAAGAAGCGTGCACATTGTCTCAAGATAAAGAAGTATGACAGGTATGAGCCTAGAGGGCAAACAACAATGCAAGAGGTTGAATGAACTATCAATGTAGACAAGAAAATGACTATGCAGTAAATAAGATGTTGCAGAAAACAGAAGTTCAACGCATGTACAGATGATGAAACTCCAAAGTACATTAAGTCATCATAAAGGCCAGCTTTAAGTAGTAAATAGAATGCAGGCGAAGCCACCATTGTACAGAACTGAACATTGGTATGATATGATATGGCATTTCTACCGCACCTATACACAAGTGTTTGAAGGCCCTACGAGGCAAGGAAGAGGGAAATGGAGGGAGGACAGAGACAAGGATCTTACTAGGCCAAGTGAAATTGATATTGGGCAAATGCTGAGGAGGGGAGAGGAGAAATGTGCCAGGGGAAAGGGGAGGGGGCAGTGCTGTACATGGGAACAAAACAATAAAAAGAGGTTCAGCCAGCAGGTGGCAGGTGCAAGGGTAAGTGCAGACAGCAGGTGTCCAAAAGTATAGGTAGGGGGACTGTAGGGTTACAGATACAGACCCAAGTGCAAGGGCTGCCAGGAGGCAGTGCAGGTCTGCAACTGGGCGGGTAGAGACCCAAAATCAGAGGGTAGCCAGGCGACCAGTGCAGTATCAGACAGGAAATCAGCAGGGGAGAGGAAGAGAGAAGGCAGAAGCAAAGGGGAAGGTCTTGAGGTGCTTCCGGAACTGGAGATGGTTCTCCTTGAGTTTCAGAGAGGCAGGCAGGCTTTTCCAGAGAGAGGCCCCAGCCAAAGAGATCTACCACCAACACGTTGCTTGGAGAAGAGACAGACCCTGAGGAAGTTGGAGGTGGAGGAGCGAAGCGCTTGAGTAGGAAGGTATTTACAAATAGAGAGTTGGAGGTACTGAGGACCCAGGCCCCAGAATAACTAGTGGACAATGCAGAGGGTCTTGAACTTGCCAATGAAGAGATTTCATGGCTGGAGAGATATGATCCCAGGGCCTGAGGCCAAGGACAAGTCTTGCAGTCATGTTCTGGATGAGTTGCAGAGGGCAGAGAGTAGAAGCAGGCAGATTTAGAAAGAGACTGTTGTAGTAGTCTAGCCTAGAGAGAACCAGAGCTCTAGAGACAGTGAGCTTCTGGGGGAAGGAGAGGAAAGGAAGAATACCTGTGAGGATGTGCAGTTGGCAGTTTGAATTTTTAGAGACGTCAGAGATGTGAGGAGAAAAGGAGAGTGTGGAGTCGAAGATGACCCAGAAGTTCTTAGCCTCACAGATGGGAGCAGGAAGAGGGCCAAGGGAGGCTGGCCAGATTGTGACAGGAAAGGAAGGTGCAGGTGTGCCGATGAGGAGAATCTCTGTCTTACTGGCATTAAGGCAGAGATCATTGGTGGCACACCACTCCTGGATAGCAGACAGTCAGAGAAGAGAAGGAGAAGAGGTGGCAGAGGGGAGCCGGAAAACGGGCTGAGTGTTATCCGCATGGCACTGAAACTTGGAGCAGAAAGCAGCAATGCGGTCGGCGAGAGTTGCCAAGTATTGGTTGCAAAGCCAGGGAGAGAGATTAGAGTCCTGGGGAACACCACAGGTAGAGAGTGAGATAGAGGAAAGGAAGGACCCAAGTTGGACCTGGGAGGGTCGATCAGAGAGAAACGAGGTCAGCCAGACCAGAGCCCGATTGGTGATACCAAGGTCATCATGGAGAGGATTGAGCAGGATGGCATGGTTGACCGTGTCAAAGGCAGAAAAGAGATTGGGTAAGATGAGGACAGAGAGGAGATTAGAATCAAGGTTAGAGAGCGGGTCTTCACAGATGTGCAGGAGGGGTTGGCTGAGGGTTTCTGGAGAAGAGGGTGCACAAGAGAGTGCTTCAGGGAAAAAGGGAAGTCTCCAGTGGAAAAGGAGTAGTTTCAGAAGTAAGCCAGGGTAGGAGTGAGGGTGTCAATGTGATCCTTTACGGTTTAGGAAGCACAGGGAAGATACTTTCATAGATCAGAATTGTGTAGAAACCTCATCAGGGGATAACAGAGGAAAGGAAGAGAAAGAGGGAGGAGAGGTGGTCACAGGGGTGCCAAAGGTAGGGGAGAGAGTAGAGGGAGGAGGAGGAGATGATTTAGAGATGAAATGAGAAGCCAGGACCGTGCAGAGGGCCTAGGAGGGGACAGTAGAGATAGAGACTGAAGCAGGATTGGCCAGCTCCTTGCAGATTTTAAAGAGTTTGTCCGAGTTGTTAGATGCCGCAGAGACGCAGGCTTGGATGTGGGCTCTCTTCTTAGTGCGGACAGAGAGCCTGTATTGCCTTTGGAGCAGGCGGCAGAACAGTTTGTTAGAGGATGTGCACGAAGCTAGCCATTTCCTCTCAGCCACCCTGCACTTGCGGTTAATGGTGATGGGGTCAGAGTCATACCAGGAGTTGCACTTGGCCTTGGGCTTCAAGGGGATTCTCGTGACAGGGGCAAGAACATCAAGAGTATCAGAGATAGAAGAGTGGAGTATGCAAAGGGCTGTGTCAGGATGCGAGTCAGCCAGAGGAGAAGGAGGGGGAGAGAAAGTGGTGGCAAAAGCCTCAACTGACACACGCTTCATGGGTTGGATGACCGAGAAGGTAGGTGGAAGTGCTGGATTTGGCTTAGCCTGAGGGGTAGAGAGGGAGAGATGAGAGGAAAGGAAAAAGTGATCAATCCAGGAGAGAGGAGTAGTGAGGGGGATAGAGAAGGGGAGGTCTGAGGAGATCAGAACATCCAGAGTGTGCCCTGCAGAGTGAGTCGGGCCAGAGGGGAGAATAGAAAGAGAGAGAGAGTTGCAGAGGTCGCTTAAGAGTCCACAGGAGGGACAGGAAGCATCCAGGTGGTCGAGGACAGGAGGGAGGAGGAGAGGCCTGCCCTCTCAGAGAGGAAGGAGTTGATCTGACCAGGTGGCTGATAGATATTAGAAAGGAGAGAGAGAGAGAGAGAGAGATAGAGAGAGAGCTAGTGAGAGAGAGATAGATAGAGAGAGAGAGAGAGAGAGAGAGAGAGAGAGAGAGAAAGAGAGAGAGAGGCTGCAGACAAGGCATTCAAAAGAGGAGTAGGCCTGCATAGGAATGACAGAGGCATGAATCCACTCCAGGAAGATCAAGGCTAGACCCCCTCTGGAACAGTTGGATCTGGGCACGGAAAGGATCTTGTAGCCATTAGGGAGGAGAGTGTCAAAGCGTGTGACAGAGCTGGCCGTGAACCATGTCTCAATGAGACTGAGGACTTTGAGATCAAGCTCAAAAACGGCAGTGCAGAATGAGTAAAGGGTACAGCCGATAAAATGTTCATGCCATGGCCACAAGAGTGATCATTGTCAAAAGCAGTGTTACAACACATGACTACATAAGTGCACGCTGCATACACAGGAAAAACATTTCAGAAAATACGGGCAGTTTTAAAATTAGGGGAAATGTACCAAGAAGAGAAGGAGGACCCACCGCAAGAAGAGTGGATGCTTAATCCGCATAAGGGGGAGGGCATTGAGCCCTCGGTTCCTCTTACTCTGCCTGAAATCAAGAACGCAGGTATAGATGAGATAGGAGTTTATTTAAAGCAACAGCGGGATACAGTACTCGGACATATGAACCCCATTCTTACAGTAGTGACAATGTCTAGAAGAAAGCAAAAGGAAGGAAGACTCTTGTAAATATGTACGAGAAAAGGAAGAGAAGGGCGAGAGATTCAGTATATCAATGGATATAGATCACAAAATAAAAAGATGGAAAGGAGAAAAAGATAATGCTGATGAGGTAACGCTCGTACAGAACGGATGGATAGGAGGACAGATACTACTGAAGTTAGATGAGAAAAGTATTGAGGAAGTGAGGCAAAGAAAAGACAAGGATGAGCAAAAAAAAAGACAAGGATAGGGCCACCAACCCCAAATTTTACACTGTACACAGGAAGAGGGAACCTTCTTTCATGTACTATGGGACTGCTCCCGGATCCAGGGTTACTGGCAACAATTATGTGACACGCTGTCCACGGTCCTGGGTCAAACCATCCATAGACAGCCTAAGTTGATGTTGTTGGGAGTTGAGGGAGAATTGACATGTTTTGAAAAACTTTCTCTCACTGACTATGGGACTAATGAAAACGTAATATAGCAGGGCTATGGGGGTCTAAGGTAACCCTGCAATATGAACATTGTATAACAGATGTGAACATGTGTATGTCATTGGAGAAGCACATCTACAATGCCAGGGGGTGCCCCAGAAAGGCCCAAAAAATATGGCAGCAATGGGAAGATGTACAACGACCTAGAAACTGCTGTATAATAACCTAATGCGCAAATCATGTGTGTTGGACAAAATACTCTGTATGACACTTACGTAGATGATGGATCTGTGATTTTTCTGTTTTGTTTTACATTGTTTGGCTCCATTTATGGCGATCTATTGTTTGGATCTGTTTAAGGTGATCTATGTATTTTCTCCTTTGTTCGTTTGTACCTTGTAAAGTTAAATGTGCAGGCGACACCAAATTCCTCAAAAAACCAATAAAATGTGTTATTAAAAAAAAAGAAAAAGACAGGGAATGGGAAAAAAGATTGAGGGAAGAAGAGCAACGAAGAAAAAGTAGAGACCGGCGGGAACAGATATATAGGTGGGAACAAGGTAAAGACAAAAAACGGGCAGAGGAGCAAAGAGGTACACTAGTTAAAGGAAAGAGATAGAAGAAAGAGATAGGAGGGAGAGGAGGAGAGAGGAAGCACAAAGGGTGAAATACAGAAGGTTACTGAGAAGGAGAGAAGAAGAAGAAGAAGAATGTAGATAGGAAGCAAGAAGGGAAGAACGAAGCCAGGCGGAAGAAAAGGCTAGAAGGGATGTGAGAAAGCAAAGGGAAGTGGACAAAGAGATAAAACAGAATAGAAGGGAGCAAGGCAGGTTCTGGATACCAGTCTCATTCGTATGGAACAAAATGAGGCCAAGTGAGGAACTACGAAGGGACAGAATGACAGAGGTTCTTCCCATAAAGGAAGTAGTGTTAAAAACACCTAGGGTGGCTCTGGAAGAGGAAAGATGTGATGTAAAAGGCAGTGGAGAAAGGATTGATAAAGTATTTCAGCAACTAAAATGGGATAGGGAACATGGAACTTGAGGGAAAGATAATCGACCCGCTGTACCTCAACCATGATCTGAGGAGGAAAACATGTTTAGTGATGAATGCTGAGCACTGTCTTTCAGTAGATTAAATCTAAAAAGAGAGATGTCACACTAGTTGGTTTCTAGAAATGTCAGATGAGGAAAGAGAGTCAGGTCGCGAGGCAGAGAGAGAGGGTGCATGTGCGCCCCTGGATGGCCAACAGATGGATAAAGAAGTAAGATGGTCAGACCTGGAACACCCTAAGGAGAGAATACCAGACCCCATATCAAATCCTGAGTTTCCCCGAAAACGTTAATATAGTGAGACAGGAGACTCTCCACCTATGTAAGCAAGTTAGGGTCATTACCAGTGAAAAAGGCTGGTAGGGATGATTACCCCTGCCATAAATAGACTGATAGTGGGATCAGAATACAGGATGGGGTATACACAATTTCCCTTGTTGCAGAAGGGGGAGCAAGACCGCAATACATCCCATGGCCCCAAATGTACAAAGATAATTTAAAATGCAAGCTCCCTAGTTTGACTTTGGAGGCTGGGAAATGGATATACAAGCTAGAGAAAAGGACAGGAGGGAATACGTTGGCCATAGGGTACATAAAACGTTTACTGCCATCCATCCTTGGGGAGAGAGCTGATGACATATTGAGGTGAACGGGATATGCAAGTGTGACAACACAAAACACTGCACATGATGGAGCACCATTTAATAATTGCAGGGAAGATGTTTGGAGGGATCTCATGGTACAGTAAACGGATACATTAGATATGGGAGCAATTATGACACAGAAAATGAAGGAAGACTCCACTGCTTACATTCAGGATATTCAGGAGAAATGTCACCTTTAAACTTGTGAACCGTGGGAAAAGACAGTGGTACTCTTTTAGCATATCCTGTGTCAGGGTTTACCAGAACAAGTACAGAGACAAATGAAGAAACAAGTAGGGATGGAAGCAAAGCCATGGGCTAAAATCCAGTTAACTATTGTGCATCATTGTTGGTTGCTACAAGACAAAAATAAAAAGAAAGATGAGACTAGGAAGATGGAGGAGGCTAAATTAGTTAGAAAACATTTTCAAAATGTTCAATAGAAGGGCAGTCTTGGCAAATAGAGAAGGAGTGGGAACACAAGAAGTAATGGGTGCGTGGCAGTTGAATAATACACACTCTATGAACCAAGGCAGGTATGGGTTTTTTTTCCACGAGGTAGAGGTACAGGGTTCTGAAGAAGAGGAGGCAGATTTTAGAATGCCCAAGATGCGTTTCACAATTTTCAGAATGCAAGTCAAAATGCTCAAGAGGGTTTGGTAGAGGGCCACCCACCATATGTTGGAATTGGGGGATGACAGGGCATATTGTGCTTGCTGCAGGAGCCGAGGGAGTGTACAGAATGGGCAGTTTTCAAGAGGGGGGTACAGCTTCTCTAACTCTATACAGCACACAATCAGGAGAGGGCTTTGCCCAGGATCACACATCCTATCAGGCACAGGCCCCGCAAGTACAGAAGGCACAACAACAGGGGCAAGTACAAATATATGCACTGCAATGGCAGTCTGAGCAAGCACCTATGCCAATTGTTTAATTTTTAAATGTATTTATTGCATTTATTATATGCCCAAACCCAGGGGTATCACAGTGTAGGTTACGAGTAAACAGTGGCACTTGTCTGGTTACATAGGAGGAAATGAGGTGAAACAGTTTGACAACATGTCGGCTTATTCAAAAACAATTAGTGTTGTAGGGTCATAGAAGTGCATAACATTGCATGGAGGGATGCTTCTGTAACATTGATCATGTTTGTGTGGTGGCTGATTAGAACTTGTTAAAAAGCCAGATTTTTATCAGTCTCCTGAATCTTGGGTGGCAGGGTTCATTGCTGATGTTCGGTGGGAGTGAATTACAGATTCTTGATGCTCCAACAGGAAAGCTAGCTCCCCACGCTCTTGAATTCTTGAATCGGGGGATAAGTAACTGTGTACTGGTGCTGGATCTTAGTGACCTGGTGGGGATTTTGCGGCCAACACTTTGATTGAGATAAGTAGGTGCTTCTTGTGAGATGCATTTATGTGTGATGGTGTGGGTTTTACGCAGGATTTTCCTTGAAGGGGCAGCCAGTGCATCTCTCTCTTAGTCTCCGAAATGTGGTCTCTTTTTTTTATCCCAAGAGCTGCTCTGAGAGCTTTGTTTTGGAGTAGTTGTAGTTTAGCTAGGTTCTTCTTTGTGGTCCCTAAGTATTTTGCAATAGTCTAACTTTGAGAGTTTAAGTGCCCTTGCTAGCGTAATGCAGTTCTGGGGCGTGAGGAATTGTCTACTAAGGGCAATAGGTTTGGCCATACAGGCAGTGGAGGATGTGAGCGAGTTGATATGTTTATTCATAGTGAGGTTTGAGTCCAAGTATACTCCTAAGGTTTTGACTTGTTTAGAAATTGGAATGGGAGGACTGTCTATGTTGATAGAGGTGTAATTAGAGTGCAGCCTTTTTAATTATGCTGGAGAACTTATAATAAGGATCTCGTTTTTTTTCTCCATTGAGGCATAGACTGTTTATAGCCATCCACTTTTGGGTGAGGGAGTAGATTTTATTGATGTTGGCAGGATCGTGCTCAAGATCGCCTGTGATTGGGATGAGGATCTGAGTATTGTCTGCGAAGTTCATGTAAATAACTCCCATGGAATCTAGGGCTGCGAAGAGGAGTTTTCTGTAGGCATTATATAGTGTAGGAGAGACACATGAACCTTGAGGTACTCTTGTTGGTTCTGGTATAGGGTTGGCCTCCTCCTCACCAATGGCTACTCTTGAGGTGCATTCAGATAAGAATAATTTGACCCAAGTGATCACTTCAGTTAAGAGGTAGAAGTTGTTAGAAAGAGCTGTGCATTGTTGGTCATGGTCCACCAAGTCAAACGCGGCTGAGAGGTTGAGTAAAAGGAGGATACATAATTTTCCTGTGTCTTTAATGGAGTTAATCTGGTTTTTAAGATCTAGTAGGGCTGTCTCAGCACTGTGTTTGGGACGAAACACAGATTGTCTATCCCCTAACAGGTGTTTATTTTTGTGGGATGTATTTACCCATGCATCCGAGCCCTACCTCAAAACTGTGCAGTACTGACATGAAAACATCATGATAGCCAGAGCTTCCCAGAAAATGCACAGGGAAATGCAGGAAGAATAGGCTGCCACCCATTTTTGCCGATGTTATGGGCACAGAAGGACACTGCCTAAAACCACCATTGGACTACCCGCACAGTAGTCTGAAACCATTGGGAATGGCAATGCTGATTGCCAAATGCAACCTAGAATTGTGGGGAATTCATTCTTAAATCCCAAAAATGGGTGCAGTACCAGTACTCACCACTATCCAAAAGCCGGCAGTTTAAAACCACCCTGTGTTTCTCTGAAGGCAAGCCAAAGTGCCTATTTCAAACATTGCAATATGTGCAAAATATTCACTGAACACCAGCAGACATTTGGTAGAATGGAGTTTTGTGTGCCTACAAAATCTGGGAAATGAAGAGCCCAAAACAATGCTTATAACAAAACTGCTATGGAGTCAGCAGTTTAAGTTGCACTGGATTTAAAGACACTAAAATCGAAAATGTTTAGATTAAATGAGTGACCTATGTTTGGTGTCACATGCCTTTGTAACTGTTGAAATGTCATAGTTTTGCACTTAGAATCAGCATTCTAGCTGCATATGTAAAAATGTTTAGTTTTATTTGAATGCAGGAACTGGGGAACAAAAAGTGACATTTTATCTGAAACTTGGCTTAAGGAACTGAATTCTGCCTGGCAACTACCCCCATCAGGAGTGAAACTTGAGTCACAGCTGTGTTCCCAGGCCTAGCTGCCCTTTTGCTGCTCACACTAAGGATATGCCATCTATCTGATAATTGAATTACCTGTGCTCTGCAGGAAAGTGAACAAAGCCCTGTCCTGGCTCAGGCAAAGGTTTTATTGGCAGGAGTCGTAAATGGTCGTAAAAAGTGGCTTCCTCCTGAGGAAAGGGGAGAGGCACTGCCTGTGAGAGCAAGCTGGCTTGGCAGAACTGGAAAAACCAGAAATTCAACCTTGTGCTGAGGGTAAACCACACCCCTTTGTAGCCAGAATATTGTTTAGAAAAAGATTAATAACTCATGGTGCGGACATGTGAAAATTTTATAAATGATACCATAATTCTTGTGATTTTTCTGCCCACAGTTTAAGAGGTTTTTCGACCCGGTGGCGTGTTCAGGGGGGTTTTAGCGGAAAAGTGGATATTACTCTAAATGTATGCATGTTAAAAATCTGAAACTTCATCAGTTAATGTCCCTACTCCCTGCACACATGTATGTAAAGTTGGGTCAATGTCAGAAAGTGAAAAATCAGTTAAAAAGTCAATTATCTGCCATTTCTGAATGCAAGCTCTTAGAAACAGCAGATTTGGACAGAGACATGGCTAAATTCAGCCACACCATGTATATGTAATTTCAAGCAACTGTGTGTTACGACTGTTCTGTGTAACCGAACTGCCGCACACTTAGAGAAATCAATACCGGGAACAGCTATGGCTCAACCCGAAATTGGGACTTTCAATATGGAGGATCTGGAGACGGTAAGCCGCGCTCTAGTTGTTTTCACTCCTCACACCGCGGGACTAGCCCCGCCTCCAAGCTTCCGGAATGGTACTTCCGGCAACAGGATCCTCTGCACTACGCGTTGCTTCTCTACTCAGAGTCGCGCTGCGCATCGTAAGTTTTCGCTATCCTTCGCTAAACTTCATACCTGTAGTAATTCCGCAGCTACCTCCCCGAGGATCATTCTTCTCTCACCTAACTTCTTTTCTTCTTACCCTTCCGTTTTCTTGGACTCATCAGAATTCAAAGTCTTCTCGAGCACAGCGGATAAACGGAAGTTCACCTACCTGTGTTTCCGACTGTCCTCTCCGGTAGTGTCTTTGTTTCTATCAAACTTTCGTTCATCAAGTCTCTCACTAGGATTCCCTCCTTGATCTAACGTTTCTATTTTATCCATATCAGCCTTTCAGTATCTTTGAGCCACAAGCCTTTCACCTGGCTCTGAACAATCTTTTCCTTGGGCTGTCACCATCCGGTCTAATACCAACCTTACCTCCGACTGACTAGAACTGCTCAGTAGAACATAGGCTTGTCAGGGTAAGAGCCTTTCTCTTTCCCTACCACTTTACTTACTCCATTTGATATCTTACTCATCTAGATTCTATTCTTCTCTATCAGAAACCACCTTGACAAGATTCCGGAATTCAGCTCAACTAGTGTTTCCCCTCCACCACTCCACCAGCTGCTACAGGAATCCACGCTCTCTAGCAGCTCCTCACGGGGTTTTTCCCTTCGGGGTTTCCCCTGGGGATTTCACCTCAATCTAGCCTTGGGCTGGATTGGGGAGGAGTTTTCAGGTAATTCCCTCTAGCTTCTAGTTTCAAGAATCCCGATCACCACAGAGGTAAGTGTTATTCTCATTTGCCGAAAGATAATTTGTGGCAAGCAATCTTATTTGTATAAAGTTATTACAGTAAGCAACGCCCAGTTGACCTAGAATTCTCTTATCTTCGGCATTTGAGAAAGACGACTTCTGTGATGGATCAACAAATTCAGCAGCTCATAGCTGCAGTACAATCTCTGACTTCAGAGGTACAGAGTCTGAAACAAGAAAACGCCAATCTTCGACAGGCTCAGCATCAGTCTCAGCAACAAACTGCCCAGTTGGCTTCCCAACAGGCAGCAACTAGCAGGGTTCCGCATTGCTCAGAAGTTCCACCTGGTCCCTTACCAGGGGGTCAGTTTGATGGTAATCCACATAAGATAAAGGAATTCCTTGATGCTTGTTCAGTACAATTCGCCTTTAAGGCAGCCTTCTTCCCTACTGATCGTGACAAGGTAGGATATATGATTTCACAGATGGTGGGACCGGCCCTAGCCTGGGCTACTCCCTTGGTCACAACCAATAATGCCATATTAGATTCTCATTCTGCCTTCTGCAATAGCATAAGATCTATGTTCGGTAGGCAGGAGATTCGGATAGCAGCCCAGGAACAACTTCTAGACCTCAGACAGGGAAATCTGGACATTCTGACTTATATTACTAGATTTAAACAGATTGCTAGTGAATCTACTTGGTCGGATGATGCACAGGTTACGTTATTCCGTAGAGGCCTGTCTGAGGATCTCAAGGATGAGGTATCTAGGGTTCCACGTCCCACGTCATTAACAGAATTCATCGCTTTAGTAATGCAAGTGGACTACAGGATAAAAGAGAGGAACAGCGAAAGACGTAAAGGGAAACCCTCTACTCGTACATATCCCTCTACTCCTGTAACACACAGAGGAAACACTAATGAGGAACCTATGCAATTAGGATCAGCTAGTCGAGGACCTTTATCTCCTGAGGAAAGATCACGCAGACGGACTCAGGGATTGTGCATGTATTGTGGTTCAAATTCTCACACTGTTCAGGAGTGCCCTATTACTCCTCCGAGACGATCGGGAAACGCCAGTTCCCGGTCGTAGGAGGAACCGCGTTCCGGGATTCTAAAGTTTCTTTAGGTTCCTCTTTAAACATGCCAGTCTTACAAGGTAACCAGCATTCTCACACACTAATGTTTGTATTACATATTACCCTCTCATTTGACAATCAGAAGATGACAGAGATTCCGGCTTTAGTGGACAGTGGCGCTGCTGGTAATTTCATTGATGAAATTTGGGCTAAACAACATCATCTACCCTTGTTTCATAAAGGTGAAGCCATTCCTGTTCAAAGTGTAGATGGTAGCCCTTTAACATCCGGACCTATCATTAACCAAACCGGGTCTTTAATCATGTCAGTTCTTACTCACGAGGAAGTTATTACCTTAGATGTTATACGAACTGCTCATTACCCTATCATTTTAGGATTACCTTGGCTACGAATGCATAATCCTTACATAAATTGGACGGCAGGTTCTCTCTTCCTGGGATCAGAGTTCTGTCTCAATAATTGTTTGGGGAAAGATAACAGGACTGTTCATTCAAGACGAGAGGAAGACAGACAGGTCTCTATTGTGGGGTCTGTCATTGGCCTTCCTGCGGAGTATCATACATTTTCGGATGTTTTTTCCTCCTCAGAATATTCCTTGCTTCCCCCTCATCGCAGAGATGATTGTGTAATCGATCTTATTCCAGACCAACCGTTACCCTTCGGAAGGATGTATATTCTCTCTTCGTCTGAGAAGATTGCCCTAAGGGAATACTTAGATCTAAATCTAAAGAATGGACTTATAACTGAATCTACGTCTCCAGCGGCAGCTTCATTATTCTTTGTACCCAAGAAGAATTCTTCTGAACTCCGACCCTGCATAGACTTTAGAGGGTTGAACAAGATCACCATTCCAGACCGATACCCGATGCCTTTGATTCCAGATATTTTAGAGGCTGTTAAGGGAGCTCTCATTTATACAAAACTGGATTTAAAGGGAGCTTACCATCTAATCAGGATCAAGAAAGGAGATGAATGGAAGACCGCCTTTCGCACCCCTTTCGGTCATTTTCAATACCAAGTCATGCCATTCGGGTTGTCCAATGCCCCAGCTATTTTCCAGCGATTTATGGATCATCTTTTTTCGGATTTACTATTACACTCTGTTATCGTTTATCTAGACGATATTCTGATCTTTTCAAAAAACATTTCTGAACATCAGTTCCAGGTCCAAGAAGTTTTACACCGACTCCAGAACAATCACCTGTTTTGCAATCTGGAAAAATGCTCTTTTCATCAGCCCCAGGTGACTTACCTGGGTTATATTCTTTCGGCAAAAGGTATTGCAATGGATCCAGACAAGATAATGGCAGTTCAAAATTGGGCTAACCCTCGATCAATCAAGGAAATTCAACATTTTGTTGGATTTTCTAATTTTTATCGTCGGTTTATCCCCAACTTCTCGGCTCTTACTCAGCCTTTAACCAACCTTCTAAAGAAAGGAGTTCCGTATGTCTGGAATGAGAAGACGCAAAAAGCTTTTGATACTTTGAAGAAGAGATTTACTTCGGCACCCATTCTCATGACTCCTGATCAATCTCGCCGTTTCATTCTCGAAACTGATGCTTCCCAATATGCCTTAGGAGCGGTTCTCCTTCAAGAGGATGACCAAGGTTTAGAACGCCCTATCGCATATCTATCGAAGACTCTCTCTCCGGCAGAATTAAACTACACCGTTCTTGAGAAAGAGTTATTGGCGATTAAGAGGGCTTTTGAGGAGTGGAGACATTTGCTGTTGGGAGCTCAGTTTCCTGTAGAGGTCCGTACAGACCATCAAAACCTAAGGATCCTCCAATACGCTCAGACATGCAACAGCCGACAGGCTAGATGGGCTCACTTTTTCTCCCCTTTCAGAATAATCTTTTCATTTATACCTGGGAGATGTAATTTACAAGCCGATGCCTTGTCACGTAAAGAGATCACTCTTCAATCTTCAGTCAAACCTGAACCGATTTTTCCTCGCTGTGTTCTAAATCTCAAAAAGAAATACAAACCAACGGATTTTTTAAAACGCCTGGAACACAGCTCTGTTCCCTCCATTTTGAAGAGCTTAACTAAGAAAGAGTTGAGTTTCTTGTCCAAAAAGGAAGGGTGTTTTTTCCATGGGAAACAGGTTTTTGTACCTACCAAGGCCTTACAGAAGGAAGTTCTAAATATGTGCCACGACTCTAAATCTGCAGGACATAGAGGTAATGCCAACACCCGTGAATTAGTCTCCCGATATTTTTGGTGGCCGTTAATGCGAAAAGACATTTTAACATACGTAAGATCTTGCCCGGTCTGCCTGCAAAATAAGAGTCCTAGACACTCACCTTTTGGAACTTTGGTCAGAATGCCAATACCCACTCGACCGTGGGAAATCATTTCAACAGACTTTATTGTGGATCTGCCCATTTCCGAAGGATGTTCAACTATAATGGTTGTAATTGATTCATTTACCAAACTGGCTCATTTTCTTCCCTTCTCTGGCCTCCCTTCGGCAGCTCAAATGGCACGAACTTTCATTTCCCGAATTTTTTCTCTTCATGGATTACCTGAGACTATCATCTCCGATAGAGGCTCTCAATACACATCAAAATACTGGAAACAGGTCTGTCAAATTTTGGGTATCACCCGGGCCTTGAGCTCAGGGTATCACCCACAGACCAACGGTCAAACTGAGAGATTAAATCAGACCTTGGAAGCATACTTACGAAGCTACATCTCAGCAGCCCACGACAACTGGTTTAGTCTACTACCAATCGCTGAATATGCCTATAACAATGCGTATCATTCAGCAATTAAGACCTCTCCTTTCTTTTGTTCTTATGGATTTCATCCTGCCTCTTTCCCGGACAAAAGATCTTTGGATGACAAATGTCCAGACGTGAAGTCTCTCTTGGAAGGGATACATCGGGGTCAACAGGTTGCCTCTCAGGCTCTTAAATCTACTCAGGAAAGAACAAAGAAGATGGCAGATCGCCTTAGATCTAAGGCACCCGTAATACGACCTGGAGATCTGGTTTGGTTATCTTCCCGTTTTCTACCCAGACACCTTAGGCCTTCCAAATTCTCTCCTAAATTCATGGGGCCTTTTCGGGTGATCTCGGCCATAGGGGCCGCAGCCTTCAAGCTGAAGTTACCCAAGACATGGACTCGGATACATCCAGTTTTTCACGTTTCTCAGCTGAAGCAAGACATTCGAAGTATTTTCCATCCCATGGTTTTTTCTCGTCCACCACCTATTCTACACCAGTCTGATGCGGAATACGAAGTTTCAGAGTTATGTGACTCTCGCTTTCACCGTGGGAAACTTCAGTATTTGGTAGACTGGAAGGGTTACGCCCCTTCAGACCGGACTTGGGAATCAAAATCCAGTATCCATGCTCCTAAACTAATCAAGAGTTTTCACAAGAGACATCCTGGTAAACCAGGGGATAATGACTTTAAGAGGGGGCATACTGTTACGACTGTTCTGTGTAACCGAACTGCCGCACACTTAGAGAAATCAATACCGGGAACAGCTATGGCTCAACCCGAAATCGGGACTTTCAATATGGAGGATCTGGAGACGGTAAGCCGCGCTCTAGTTGTTTTCACTCCTCACACCGCGGGACTAGCCCCGCCTCCAAGCTTCCGGAATGGTACTTCCGGCAACAGAATCCTCTGCACTACGCGTTGCTTCTCTACTCAGAGTCGCGCTGCGCATCGTAAGTTTTCGCTATCCTTCGCTAAACTTCCTACCTGAAGTAATTCCGCAGCTACCTCCCCGAGGATCATTCTTCTCTCACCTAACTTCTTTTCTTCTTACCCTTCCGTTTTCTTGGACTCATCAGAATTCAAAGTCTTCTCGAGCACAGCGGATAAACGGAAGTTCACCTACCTGTGTTTCCGACTGTCCTCTCCGGTAGTGTCTTTGTTTCTATCAAACTTTCGTTCATCAAGTCTCTCACTAGGATTCCCTCCTTGATCTAACGTTTCTATTTTATCCATATCAGCCTTTCAGTATCTTTGAGCCACAAGCCTTTCACCTGGCTCTGAACAATCTTTTCCTTGGGCTGTCACCATCCGGTCTAATACCAACCTTACCTCCGACTGACTAGAACTGCTCAGTAGAACATAGGCTTGTCAGGGTAAGATCCTTTCTCTTTCCCTACCACTTTACTTACTCCATTTGATATCTTACTCATCTAGATTCTATTCTTCTCTATCAGAAACCACCTTGACAAGATTCCGGAATTCAGCTCAACTAGTGTTTCCCCTCCACCACTCCACCAGCTGCTACAGGAATCCACGCTCTCTAGCAGCTCCTGACGGGGTTTTTCCCTTCGGGGTTTCCCCTGGGGATTTCACCTCAATCTAGCCTTGGGCTGGATTGGGGAGGAGTTTTCAGGTAATTCCCTCTAGCTTCTAGTTTCAAGAATCCCGATCACCACAGAGGTAAGTGTTATTCTCATTTGCCGAAAGATAATTTGTGGCAAGCAATCTTATTTGTATAAAGTTATTACACTGTGTAACTGTGAAATATGTCTTTTATTATCAAATATAGAATGTGTGCAATCTGACAGAGGAGTGTCCTATCTGCAAGCCATAAAATGACATCCCTCTGACTCACAGTTCATTCCCCAATCAAATGATAAATGGAAGTTTGACCAATTAGAAGCTGAGAGAGAGGTAGGGTCAGTGATGCTAGAACACACCCACATCCTAAACACATAAAAGCAGACAGACAGGACAGATAGGGACCTTCAATTCCATCTGCAGCGGGACGCTCTGCCGGAAAAATCCATACTTTACCTCCATCAAACCTCCAGAGAGCCAAACTAGAGACTTCAATCTATCCAGAACTAGAGACCCAGACCAGAGAACCAGAGAGAGCTGACCCAGATCACTGTGAAGTGCAGAGACCAGAGGCGAGTTTAAAACCTGACCAGATCCATGGCGAGGCCCATTTCACTCAAGAATATAGTGTGAGTACCTAGAAAACTGTGCAGAACCAATCTCCTAGTTAAAATAATATAATTCAATCCTATTTTAATCTAAGTAGAACTGTCTCCTAACTGTCACCTGTCATTTGTAAAGCTGTCACTTGTCATTTCCTAGTTGAAAGCTGCACTTGTCTTTTTGAACTTTAAAATTTCAAATCTGAAAAACGACCTTCACAAAATCGCTCATATCTCCGCAACCGTTTGTGCTAGAGACTTGCAGTAACTTTCATTTTGAAGCTGAGATCCTAGGCTTTCCTAGGACTCCAAAACAATAGAGATGGTCCTTGTGGTTCCTCTGTAATAGCGCTCGGCGCATCTGCGAATTTTGCCGCGATTTGCAAATTTCTTCACGTGGAAAAATTGCTGCTGCTTGCCTTCCATTTGCCAGAAATTCGTTTAACCTGCTAACTATCCCTGCATCATTGCCAGTGTGAGGCTGGACTAATATTAACTAGATACCACTCACCCTGAACCTCTGAAAGGGAATTAAAAGCATTTCCAGCATATTTCTCATCCATTGCTAGCACATATCAAAGCATTTGCCTGTGTTTTAAACTTCTGTTGTCTAAGCTTGCTGGGGTGAACTGAATTACAGTTGATTGCCTTTCTGAGAACTGTGTGCTTCCTTCCATTTCCTTGCATTGCATCAAGGGGGGGAGTGAATAGCCAGAGAAAAGTGATTACATTGTTTGGTTGAAATCATATTGAGTATTTTCTGTACTGCATTCATTGAATATTGCATCCACCTGAGCTTAACTAAAGCATCCTCTACCACATTATACTTTTGTTCCTATTTACCAGTGTGCTACCTTATCCATTTCATGTCAACTCCTTATTGATTATAGAGAAGTGTGTTAGTGCCAGATTCTCCGTTGTTAATCTTCATCATATCAGATTAAGTGTGCTGTTCAATTATTAATTTATTATAAAGTGTGATATATATATATTTTAAATTATCAAATAAACCTTTTAAACTTGCAAAACAGAACTACTTCTTGGCTCAGTGGGGTCAGGGGGATTCCAAGAGAGGGGTGTTATATAGGGGTAGTCATCCAGAACGCATGAACTGGACATAAAGATATATCAATAAGGGTTTTCATTCAGTATTCTAGACTAGGCGTTAACTTAGCTGTAGTGCTGAATTGAATCCTCTTACAAATTGGGGGCTCGAGCCAAGACGTTGGGTTAGATTTACCACTTGTGCAGCTTAATACAGTGTGCTAACTGACGGGATACATACATCCGGTCGGATCACCACGCTGCATTACGCTGTGAAGCATTGCTCAAAAGGGACACTCCAAGAAAAGTTCTGTTCTGCAAAAATAAAATACAAACTTCTGTAAGTCAGGACAGAGACCAATCTCTAGAATGACGACCTTAGTAGACATGAAAATAGCCAGAGAGCACCTCTTGCATAAGCTATTTGTGAGAGGTGAATGGACCGAACAGGGCCAGGATGTGTGGTTGCAGGCCATCACACAACAGGTCACTGAAACAGGGTCAGATATATATAGAGATCAGGGTCCCTTACATGTGGCCCTGAGTGAACTATATATGGCTCCTAAAGCCAAAGAGGAACACAATAAGATTGCCAGGATAGCAGCATACCTGTACCTATATATGGGAGACATGCAGGATAGATGTGCTGAAAGCCAAAATCTGGCAAATAGGCAACAGATGGCATTACAGAAGGCCCAATCTGATCTGGACTCTTCTGAGCAGAGGCTGCAGAGGAGCCAGGAGTCAGAAGATGATAGTAGGCAGCACATCATTAAAATAAAGAAGGATATGGATGTGCTGCAACAGGAAAAGGTAGAACAGGATACCAGATTTCTGGCCTTGCAGAAGGAATACCAAGAAGGTTTGGACTCCCTACTGCAAAACCAGAAAAAGCTGGAGCAACAACTGGACTTCAACAGGGTATGTGCTGAGCAGGTAGTCACCCTGCAAGGCCACCTAGATAGAGTGAAGGCAGAGAGCAACAAACTAATTCTGAAAGACCTGGATACCCAGGCAGAGTTTGATCAGGAGCGCCAGAATGCTGGTGCCTTCCAAAGGCAAAGGGACGACCTGGCGGCACAGATGCAGGCTCTTAGTCAGGAAAGGGATACCTTAGGCCAGGAAGTCTGCCATTTAAAAAGAAAAATGGAAGAAAATCACCTGGCCCACCAGGGACTGGGTGACCTCCAAAAAGAACACCAGAACTTGCTAGAGCACACCAGGAGGGTGGAGGATGCTCTAGCAAGAAAGGAGCAGGCCAATAGGGACACAGCTCAGGAGGTAACCCTCCTGCAGCAAAGACTGGCCCAGTTCTCCAGGACCAAACAGGAAGTACAGAGGGAAAATGAGGCTCTCTGCCAGCACAATGAGAGGCTCCAGCAACAGGTAGCGATGCAGGAGAAACTGATAGAGTCGAGTAAGGCCTTAACAGAGGAACTGAAAGCACAAATGCAGGCTCTTGCATTGCAACAGGGAACAGGGGCGGATAGAGATGAGGTCCGCTGGGAAAGAGAGACTCCTGACCATAATTGCAGGAGCCCTAACCCCAGGGGCCTTCATCTCCCCCCAGTCCTTGGACTCTACCACCCCCATGTCCCCTGGCGCACATGAGCACAGGGCCGCAGGGATGGCAGATTACTATCCAGCTAAGAGTATGGGGCTCATAGGCCAGTACCACTCAGGAATGGAGGGGTGGGCATCCGGGTATGGGCACCCATGTACAGTACAGTTCAATGGGGAACCCCAGGAGAGTAGGCCCATTAAGGGCATCCTGAAAACCTCTGCCCAGTTAAGTCAGTGGAGGGGGTACCCATCAAATCCTGGCAGCAAGGAGGAATCTGAAGACTCCTCTGAACTGCGCAGGACACAGGAGACCAGGTCCCCACATTCTGACAGCCATTCCCAGGCTCGCAGAATCCGGGAAAACCTGGAAGATCAGACGGGAACCTCTGGGAGCAGTGCCTCTGAGTCCGAGGAAGAATGGACAAGGGTTACCCGAACCAAAAAGGCCAATAAGGCAAAAAGGGCCTTGCTTAAGGACCCCTTAAAGCAGATTAAGGCGATCAGGAGCGTCATCACGCCTTACCATAAGAACGCTAAGTATTCTGTTTGGGAGCACTTAGAGTTGTTTGAACAAATGATGGAGACTTTCCATTTGAAGGACAGCCAAAGCTGTATTCAATATGTAAAGTGGACCTTCTCCCCGGAATACTCCAGTTTCTTTGTGGGGCTGGAGGACCAAAATCATTTAAGATGGTCCACCTATAAGGCGGCCATCTTGAAACATTTTTCTGTTCACAGAAATCCTCAAGAGGCTCGCAAGGCAGCCTACAATTTGCAATGTGGGGAGGATCAGGCCCCACAAGAATTTGTGCAGGAGTTAAAGCGTGCTTTTGCACAGACCACCAGAAGGGTGCGCACGGATAGCAGGGAATTTATTAACACGTTTTTCCATGCCTTGCCCAAATATATCATGACCCAGCTCGTGAGGGATTTTCACGAGAAAAGATCTTTAGACTGGGTCATTGAACAGGCTACCCGGATCTATGAGGTGCAGAAACCGATAGATAGCAAAAGTAATGCCCAGAAAAACCCCAAAGCCAACAGCACCCCTGCTGCTGCCAAGGTGGCAGAGGTAAAGGTCACCCCCGTTTTGGATTTGGAGATGGGGGGGCCTAAAAACCTGCCTGCACCTAATAATGCTAGGCCCAGGAGGTCCTCGGGTCAGTCACAGACAGGGAGCCAAGGAGGCAGCCCCACAAACGGGGTCCCTCGCTCTCCTGATTATGTAAGTCCCCGTTACAAGGGAAATCGACCCATCCTGGGTTATGTGTGGACTCCTCCAGCCCAAGGGGGGGATCCAGACAAGCACCTAACCCAGGGAACTTCCCTCCAAACTTCCCACAGGAGGGCAGAAATTTACCAAACCCTGGGCAGAACTTTTTCCCCAGATATCCACCCGACTTTCAGCCCCAAAACCATCCATCCTTCTTTCCCCAATTCCCTGAGCCCAGACCACTGAATCCGGGGGAGGGGAGGCCAAGGGTGGAGGGGTACCCAAATCTTCCCAACCCGGGGTATTACCAGAGGAGGGACAGCTACCCTTCCCGGGATCAGCCCAGGGGAGAAAACAGGGCCCCGTATCAGCCTGAGCGGGTTTCCCAGTTAGAGCGCCAGGTTCAAAACATGGCGCGGGATCTGGGTCACATACTGAGGGCTCAGCAGAACCCTCAGATGGGCGTGCCGGCGCAGAACGCACCCAACTCTGGACCTGGTACTCCAGAACAATGACGGGGGCAGCACCCCGATAACTCACCGGTTCCCAGGGAGGAGGCACAAAGGGGAGGGGGGTGTAAAGCCTTGGAGGAAGCTTCCTTCCTCACTTGTAAACAGCCCCTGGAAACCCAGGAACCGGAAACAAAATCTCTTGCCCCTGAAAGTCTGCCTCCTAAGGAGCAGAGGGGGGGTAGGAGAAAAAAAAGACCCAAACAGACTCAGTTTGAGGAGGAGGTACAGGTCTTTCAATTTGAGGGAGAGGGATCCTCAGAGGATCCTGGGAAAAGGATCTTCTCCTTCAGAGAGGGGGGAACTCCTCCCAAAGAAAAATGGGTCCCTAGGGATGCAAATCCAGACTGGGGAGATGTGGAGACTGAGCTACCGCCGCCCACCATCTCATCCCAGAACCAACAGCAAGAAAATCCCCTGGTTCAAACCCATCCTGGTGACTGCCTCCAAAAAGGGGGGGGCGGCCCGGAACCGGAGCCAGGGGAACCCACAATGGCTCTGATCTCCAGTTGCCAACTTTTTCTTTCAGATTCCCAAGGCTCTCCACAGAATTCTGCCCAAAATTCTTCTCTCGCGATGTCCAAAACCAGAAAGTTAGCCCACCAGTTGTCCAAAAATGTACATTATCTGTGCCCCCTTGAGGAGAAGGAGGGAAGATATTATGCCCCGGTACAAGTACAGGGGCAGGGTACAATCTCGGCACTGGTGGACACGGGATCTCAAGCTACCCTTCTGTCCAGAAGGGCCTTTGATGAACTGAATGCAGGAAGGGGAGAGAATTACCAAATTCCTCTCACCTCTCTTCCTGGACAACTGCAAAACTTTGACGGGAAGGAAATTCCCGTCGAGGGGACGGCAGATTTGGACATTAAAATTGGGCGACATAAGTTGAAACACCCGGTCATAGTTGTGACCCCAGAGGGCACCCCTTGTTTACTAGGGAATGACCTCCTGAGAAGGTTGTCACCCCTAATAGATTGTGTAAACAAGGTCCTCTGGACCCAGACTAGCCGACCAATAAAATTAAAACAGAGTGTCAACCATGTTAGTTTAAACGGCACCTGCCACATGGTTGAACAAAAATCTGACCAAGTAGAATTTCACTTCCAGAACAACAAGATTCCAGACGTGACAGTAATAGCAGTAGGACAACAAACTGGTGATGGGGGGTCCTCTCTATTTCTGAAAATCAACCTTCCTTCCAGTCTAAAATGGTATTCCACGCTGGAAGGAAACACTTTGAAATTCTATACCAATCCACAATCTGAAACTCCCACTCCTATAGTCCAGAAAGATGTGAAATCAGCTCAGAGCCT
Source organism: Ambystoma mexicanum (assembly GCF_040938575.1). Taxonomy (NCBI): domain Eukaryota; kingdom Metazoa; phylum Chordata; class Amphibia; order Caudata; family Ambystomatidae; genus Ambystoma; species Ambystoma mexicanum. Next base: position 1,014,231,173 of record NC_090928.1, read on the forward strand.
GGCTGATATTCAGCAAATTGGAGAGCAGTTGTTCATCCCTGTTCAGTTAAATGATGGGAAGGACTCTGTTCTCGCTCGAGTGTGTGTGAACAACGGTAAGAGCTTCATCAGCGAAGCCATGTTTCGCCAACTCCCAAAAGATCCAGCCATTCCCACCTTCAAACTGATAGACAAATGGGAAATGGACCTGGAAGCACCTGATTCCAAACATCTCCTGCCAAGCAGGTGTATGCTCAAAATCTCCATTGGCAACAAGAGCATACTCCACAATTGTTGGGTCGTGCGAGACGTCCCTGCCGCCTTTTGCTTAGGCAGTGACATTCTCAATCGCTTTGCCATTAGTTTGGACCTAATAAACTTCAAAGCTTGGTCCCGATTAGCGGATAATCCCATGAGCTTTGATGATCCAGAAAAAGCATTTAGGTCAGCTCAATTGCTACCTTATGCAGTTGAAATTCAGGTTAAAGAGGAAGTCACCATCCCAGAAAGGACCCGACAATTCTCCCTGGAAGTGAAAGTTAAAAGGGGACAACATTTGAAAAACCCTGATGCTTACATACATCTAAATGCTTCTCTCCAACAGCAAGGGTTGGGGGTAAACCCAACACCATTAGTCAACATAGAACATGACACCATTCCAATAGAGGTGGATAACAGCGACTTAAAGAGTATTACTCTAGCCGCAGGCACCATTATTGGAATGGCGGTTGATGACCGACATTTCTCCATTGATCTTGTAAATGAACTGTTAGGACCAATCCCCAAGGACTGTGTTGACAGTGACAGTGAGGACAATACAACACCAGACAGGATTTTTACCCGGCATGGGGGAACTTCCTGGTGTACACTTCCTGCCCCTATGGTAAGGAAGATGTGACTTGTGATTTCAGGAGGGATGAGGTGATTTTCCAGGTCCATGAGGGCTGCCTTTCCCACCTGAAGCCTCCAGTCCAAATCAGCACTCTGACCAGGGACTTCTCCACCCAGCTGGAGGAGGCCGCTGAAATAGCCAAACCAGAAGTCTTTCCAGGCTTCAGGCAGATGGTGGAAGAGAGAGTCAACCTAGCTGATGCCTGTGTGACTCTGGAACAAAAGCAAAAGTTGAAACAAGTTTTCTTGGATTTCCAAGATCTCTTTGCGGTAGACTCATATGACTGTGGTCGCACTGACATCCACACAACAACAATCCCCACGGACCCTGGCATGACTCCTGTGTTTGTGAAGCAATATTGCTTGCCTCTCGCATCAATGGAGTCCCTTACTGAAATAATTAAGAACCTTGAGTCCCGGGGAATAATCCGTCCAGTCCACAGCACCTTCAATAATCCGGTGCTGGGAATATTGAAGCCGAACGGCCAGTGGAGACTCTGCGCCGACCTTAGGGAGCTCAACAAACGGGTCCATACTTCCCGATGGCCTCTGCCCTACATTGACCAAGGGCTGGCCCAGATCCAGGGGTCACAGGTATTCACTGCAATAGACCTGACCAATGGATACTGGACTGTGCCTGTCAGTAGGGAGGACCAATACAAGCTGGCTTTTACCTTTGGGGGCCAGCAGTACACATGGACCCGGACTCCCTTCGGATACCTCAACTCCGGCAATGAATTCAACATTTTTCTACATAAGGCCATGCCCGACCTGGGTGCGAGGGGTAACCTGGCTTATGTAGATGATGTCCTCATCAAAAGCTCAACTGTTGAGGAACACATAGCGGAGATCCGTTATGTTCTAACACAGTTGAGGGCCGCCGGAGCAAAACTTTCCTTTCAGAAAGCACAGTGGTGTAGAACCCGTGTTAATTTCTTGGGGCATGAGATTACTCCTCAGGGTCTCTGTCCCCAGGAAAAGAAAGTGGAAGCCCTCCAAAAATTGAAAGACCCCACAACTCTGCGGGAACTAAGGAGCCTCCTTGGACTGACTAATTACAGCAGAAAGTTCATTGAGGGCTACGTAGAGATCACCAGACCCCTGATTCATCTCCTGAAGGGGGGGGTCAAGTGGGAATGGGGTCCAGAACAAGCTGAGGCAGTAAAACAACTCAAAAGAAGCCTCTCACAAGCGCCTTGCCTAGCTTACCCTGTCAGAAACAAGGAGTTCTTCCTGGAGACGGGGTTCTCTAATACATGCTTGACGGCAGTATTATACCAAAAGCATGACAAGGTCAATAAAGTAATCTCCTATGCGAGCAAAACTTTATCCTCTGTGGAGGAAAAATTCAACGATTGTGAGAAGGCACTCCTGGCAACGGTGTGGGCATTGAAGAATTACCGTCCGTTTATCCAGGGGGAACACATTATAGTGGAGACTCCACACCAGCCTCTGCAATATCTCCAAAGTGACAGAATCCGGGCCGGAAATGTGAGTAATTCCCGAATTACTTCCTGGATTCTGTCAATGCAAGGCTTTCCTGTGGAGGTCAGATATGGCCAAAACAAGAAGAGTCCCCTCGCGCAAGGTCTGGCTGACTTGCATGATTGTGCCAGAGAAAACTGTCTCGAGGACGAAAGTCTAAAAATAAAGGACAACATGGAGGCATACCTTAATTCCCCACACAAAGTCTTTGAAGAAGACAAGTGTGAGGGAATGCCCACTGTGTATGTGGATGGATGCTCTTACCATGTTGACAACAACGGGGAGAAAGAACTGGTGGCTGGCGTAGGGAATGCATGGGTGAATGAGTCCCCAGAACCCTCCGCTGGATACAAAATTGGTCCCCGAAGTAGTCAGGTGGCAGAATTGATGGCTGTGCATCATGCCATCCTCACTGCTGTCCAGCATCAACTCCACGAACTGGTCATAATCACAGATTCGGATTATGTACGGAACGGGTTCGTGGAGCACCTGGTTAATTGGAAAACCAGAGGCATGTTATGTGCTAACAACAAACCCTTGAAACATGGGAAGTTGATCCAAAACATTGATGATCTGGTCACCTCGAACGAGATGACCATCTATTGGAAGAAGATCAAGGGTCATTCCAAAGTAGAGGGACCAGACAAAACTGGAAATGACTTAGCTGATCAGTTGGCCAAGACCGGGGCCATCCAAGGGGATCTAATTGAGATTGAGTCCCTGTTGGGGGAAATCCAGGTCACTGCTATCACTAGGTCCCAGACAAATGCTCACAACGACCTTTCAATTGCACAATGGAGCAAGGAGACCCCTGATGCTGATTTGATTACTGCTCAGAAGGGGGATCCAATTATTGGTAAATTTTACCAGCACCTTGAGGACCCTGAGAACTTTCCCCTGACGGATACCGATTACACTGGGAAAGAGGACCTAAGAGTGTTGATGAAATGTCCAAAAATGTTCCGAATCCAAGACGGTTTGTTGGTAAGGAAATCCAAAGCTGGCCACGATCAGTGGGTGGTTCCTACCTCATTCCGAAGCCTGATGTTAAGTCACGCCCATGATGCGGCCACCGCCGGTCATAGGGGGTTTCACACAACATTGGAAATCTTAAGAGAGGTTGCATACTGGCCACACATGGGGCAGGACCTCGACCAATACTTGAAGGGGTGTCTTGTGTGTGCACAATTTCAGCCATCCTCCCTTACGCACCGGGCGCCTTTACAAAAGAGGGGAATGACACTGCCATGGTCAGATTTACAAATCGACTTTGTAGGCCCTGTGATTCGCTCGGCTAGGGGGAATAAGTACATGTTGACTGTGACATGCTTGTTTACCAAGTGGGTGGAATGTCTCCCAGCCCCAAACTGCAAGGCAGAAACTGCAGCTGCCTTGATGATTAACCACATCTTTTCCCGTTTTGGTCTACCTCAAAGGATTGAGACAGACAGAGGTAGCCACTTCACCAGTGAAGTAATGACAAAGATGTGGGAGATACTGGGGGTCAAAAGGAAGTTGCATATTGCTTATCGGCCAGCTTCTTCTGGGGCAGTAGAGAGATATAACCGAACCATTGTGAGCATATTAAAGAAGTTTGTGGCAGATTCTGGGCCAAGTTGGGATATCCGATTACCTCTGGTCCTAATGGCTATCAGATCTACCCCTTCATCTGCAACCAAAATGTCACCATTTGAGTTGATGACTGGGCGCAAGATGGTGCTTCCTCAGCATTTGCTCTACAGGACCCAAGAGCAGACACTGATAAATGCCTCCACTACTCATGAGTATGTAGAGAATTTAAGGAAACACCTCCAACATGCTTTTGCTTTTGCTCAGCGGAATCTAGAAAGATCAGCTGATAGCATGAAGACCCATTATGACCTGAAAACTTCCAGGAAGGAATATCAGGTGGGAGACCGGGTCTATCTATACAACTTCCAAAGGAACCAGGCCAAGCAGCGCAAATTTTTGCCTACATGGAAGGGACCCTTTGAGATCGTCGATAAGATCTCCCCTGTGGCCTACAAGATCCGCATCCCCAAAGGCGGTTCGGCAGCGGGGGAAGACAAGTGGGTCCACATAAACCAGTTGAAATGTTGCCATCCCAGGCACACTCTGCAACAACTGGAGGAATCCTCTGGAATCCTAGCGGGTACTGTCTCAGATTAATTCAGTTCCAACCATAAAACATACCACATCTAGTCTCTAAAATATTGTGATTTGCATGAAACTGTCTCTTAGTTATACTGTTTTTTTTTCAAAATAAGAATGTAATGTTTCGTGATGATGAAATGCATATGCTGCCCCACTATCTCAACGGTGGTGGAAAAACGTCTATGAATAGGTATTGCCGCTCTTCCTTTGTCGTCCTAGGAGAAAGAAAACCTTGAGACGGGCCAAGGAGGACGATCCGGAGACCGGGAGCTGAGACGCAATGGGCTCGGGGTACCGCCCAATATTCCCATCAGGACCGGCGAGGAGAACCGATCGATCCGACCGGATGGAGGAAAAGATGCTGAACTGTGCCATCTATTGGAAGAAGATGAGGAAACATCCCAGATCTTGCGAGTCCCATCAGTGAAACCGAATGGCCATCGCAAGAGGGGGGCTTGTGGGATGTATTTACCCATGCATCCGAGCCCTACCTCAAAACTGTGCAGTACTGACATGAAAACATCATGATGGCCAGAGCTTCCCAGAAAATGCACAGGGAAATGCAGGAAGAATAGGCTGCCACCCATTTTTGCCGATGTTATGGGCACAGAAGGACACTGCCTAAAACCACCATTGGACTACCCGCACAGTAGTCTGAAACCATTGGGAATGGCAATGCTGATTGCCAAATGCAACCTAGAATTGTGGGGAATTCATTCTTAAATCCCAAAAATGGGTGCAGTACCAGTACTCACCACTATCCAAAAGCCGGCAGTTTAAAACCACCCTGTGTTTCTCTGAAGGCAAGCCAAAGTGCCTATTTCAAACATTGCAATATGTGCAAAATATTCACTGAACACCAGCAGACATTTGGTAGAATGGAGTTTTGTGTGCCTACAAAATCTGGGAAATGAAGAGCCCAAAACAATGCTTATAACAAAACTGCTATGGAGTCAGCAGTTTAAGTTGCACTGGATTTAAAGACACTAAAATCGAAAATGTTTAGATTAAATGAGTGACCTATGTTTGGTGTCACATGCCTTTGTAACTGTTGAAATGTCATAGTTTTGCACTTAGAATCAGCATTCTAGCTGCATATGTAAAAATGTTTAGTTTTATTTGAATGCAGGAACTGGGGAACAAAAAGTGACATTTTATCTGAAACTTGGCTTAAGGAACTGAATTCTGCCTGGCAACTACCCCCATCAGGAGTGAAACTTGAGTCACAGCTGTGTTCCCAGGCCTAGCTGCCCTTTTGCTGCTCACACTAAGGATATGCCATCTATCTGATAATTGAATTACCTGTGCTCTGCAGGAAAGTGAACAAAGCCCTGTCCTGGCTCAGGCAAAGGTTTTATTGGCAGGAGTCGTAAATGGTCGTAAAAAGTGGCTTCCTCCTGAGGAAAGGGGAGGGGCACTGCCTGTGAGAGCAAGCTGGCTTGGCAGAACTGGAAAAACCAGAAATTCAACCTTGTGCTGAGGGTAAACCACACCCCTTTGTAGCCAGAATATTGTTTAGAAAAAGATTAATAACTCATGGTGCGGACATGTGAAAATTTTATAAATGATACCATAATTCTTGTGATTTTTCTGCCCACAGTTTAAGAGGTTTTTCGACCCGGTGGCGTGTTCAGGGGGGTTTTAGCGGAAAAGTGGATATTACTCTAAATGTATGCATGTTAAAAATCTGAAACTTCATCAGTTAATGTCCCTACTCCCTGCACACATGTATGTAAAGTTGGGTCAATGTCAGAAAGTGAAAAATCAGTTAAAAAGTCAATTATCTGCCATTTCTGAATGCAAGCTCTTAGAAACAGCAGATTTGGACAGAGACATGGCTAAATTCAGCCACACCATGTATATGTAATTTCAAGCAACTGTGTAACTGTGAAATATGTCTTTTATTATCAAATATAGAATGTGTGCAATCTGACAGAGGAGTGTCCTATCTGCAAGCCATAAAATGACATCCCTCTGACTCACAGTTCATTCCCCAATCAAATGATAAATGGAAGTTTGACCAATTAGAAGCTGAGAGAGAGGTAGGGTCAGTGATGCTAGAACACACCCACATCCTAAACACATAAAAGCAGACAGACAGGACAGATAGGGACCTTCAATTCCATCTGCAGCGGGACGCTCTGCCGGAAAAATCCATACTTTACCTCCATCAAACCTCCAGAGAGCCAAACTAGAGACTTCAATCTATCCAGAACTAGAGACCCAGACCAGAGAACCAGAGAGAGCTGACCCAGATCACTGTGAAGTGCAGAGACCAGAGGCGAGTTTAAAACCTGACCAGATCCATGGCGAGGCCCATTTCACTCAAGAATATAGTGTGAGTACCTAGAAAACTGTGCAGAACCAATCTCCTAGTTAAAATAATATAATTCAATCCTATTTTAATCTAAGTAGAACTGTCTCCTAACTGTCACCTGTCATTTGTAAAGCTGTCACTTGTCATTTCCTAGTTGAAAGCTGCACTTGTCTTTTTGAACTTTAAAATTTCAAATCTGAAAAACGACCTTCACAAAATCGCTCATATCTCCGCAACCGTTTGTGCTAGAGACTTGCAGTAACTTTCATTTTGAAGCTGAGATCCTAGGCTTTCCTAGGACTCCAAAACAATAGAGATGGTCCTTGTGGTTCCTCTGTAATAGCGCTCGGCGCATCTGCGAATTTTGCCGCGATTTGCAAATTTCTTCACGTGGAAAAATTGCTGCTGCTTGCCTTCCATTTGCCAGAAATTCGTTTAACCTGCTAACTATCCCTGCATCATTGCCAGTGTGAGGCTGGACTAATATTAACTAGATACCACTCACCCTGAACCTCTGAAAGGGAATTAAAAGCATTTCCAGCATATTTCTCATCCATTGCTAGCACATATCAAAGCATTTGCCTGTGTTTTAAACTTCTGTTGTCTAAGCTTGCTGGGGTGAACTGAATTACAGTTGATTGCCTTTCTGAGAACTGTGTGCTTCCTTCCATTTCCTTGCATTGCATCAAGGGGGGGAGTGAATAGCCAGAGAAAAGTGATTACATTGTTTGGTTGAAATCATATTGAGTATTTTCTGTACTGCATTCATTGAATATTGCATCCACCTGAGCTTAACTAAAGCATCCTCTACCACATTATACTTTTGTTCCTATTTACCAGTGTGCTACCTTATCCATTTCATGTCAACTCCTTATTGATTATAGAGAAGTGTGTTAGTGCCAGATTCTCCGTTGTTAATCTTCATCATATCAGATTAAGTGTGCTGTTCAATTATTAATTTATTATAAAGTGTGATATATATATATTTTAAATTATCAAATAAACCTTTTAAACTTGCAAAACAGAACTACTTCTTGGCTCAGTGGGGTCAGGGGGATTCCAAGAGAGGGGTGTTATATAGGGGTAGTCATCCAGAACGCATGAACTGGACATAAAGATATATCAATAAGGGTTTTCATTCAGTATTCTAGACTAGGCGTTAACTTAGCTGTAGTGCTGAATTGAATCCTCTTACAAATTGGGGGCTCGAGCCAAGACGTTGGGTTAGATTTACCACTTGTGCAGCTTAATACAGTGTGCTAACTGACGGGATACATACATCCGGTCGGATCACCACGCTGCATTACGCTGTGAAGCATTCCTCAAAAGGGACACTCCAAGAAAAGTTCTGTTCTGCAAAAATAAAATACAAACTTCTGTAAGTCAGGACAGAGACCAATCTCTAGAATGACGACCTTAGTAGACATGAAAATAGCCAGAGAGCACCTCTTGCATAAGCTATTTGTGAGAGGTGAATGGACCGAACAGGGCCAGGATGTGTGGTTGCAGGCCATCACACAACAGGTCACTGAAACAGGGTCAGATATATATAGAGATCAGGGTCCCTTACATGTGGCCCTGAGTGAACTATATATGGTTCCTAAAGCCAAAGAGGAACACAATAAGATTGCCAGGATAGCAGCATACCTGTACCTATATATGGGAGACATGCAGGATAGATGTGCTGAAAGCCAAAATCTGGCAAATAGGCAACAGATGGCATTACAGAAGGCCCAATCTGATCTGGACTCTTCTGAGCAGAGGCTGCAGAGGAGCCAGGAGTCAGAAGATGATAGTAGGCAGCACATCATTAAAATAAAGAAGGATATGGATGTGCTGCAACAGGAAAAGGTAGAACAGGATACCAGATTTCTGGCCTTGCAGAAGGAATACCAAGAAGGTTTGGACTCCCTACTGCAAAACCAGAAAAAGCTGGAGCAACAACTGGACTTCAACAGGGTATGTGCTGAGCAGGTAGTCACCCTGCAAGGCCACCTAGATAGAGTGAAGGCAGAGAGCAACAAACTAATTCTGAAAGACCTGGATACCCAGGCAGAGTTTGATCAGGAGCGCCAGAATGCTGGTGCCTTCCAAAGGCAAAGGGACGACCTGGCGGCACAGATGCAGGCTCTTAGTCAGGAAAGGGATACCTTAGGCCAGGAAGTCTGCCATTTAAAAAGAAAAATGGAAGAAAATCACCTGGCCCACCAGGGACTGGGTGACCTCCAAAAAGAACACCAGAACTTGCTAGAGCACACCAGGAGGGTGGAGGATGCTCTAGCAAGAAAGGAGCAGGCCAATAGGGACACAGCTCAGGAGGTAACCCTCCTGCAGCAAAGACTGGCCCAGTTCTCCATGACCAACCAGGAAGTACAGAGGGAAAATGAGGCTCTCTGCCAGCACAATGAGAGGCTCCAGCAACAGGTAGCGATGCAGGAGAAACTGATAGAGTCGAGTAAGGCCTTAACAGAGGAACTGAAAGCACAAATGCAGGCTCTTGCATTGCAACAGGGAGCAGGGGCGGATAGAGATGAGGTCCGCTGGGAAAGAGAGACTCCTGACCATAACCGCAGGAGCCCTAACCCCAGGGGCCTTCATCTCCCCCCAGTCCCTGGACTCTACCACCCCCATGTCCCCTGGCGCACATGAGCACAGGGCCGCAGGGATGGCAGATTACTATCCAGCTAAGAGTATGGGGCTCATAGGCCAGTACCACTCAGGAATGGAGGGGTGGGCATCCGGGTATGGGCACCCATGTACAGTACAGTTCAATGGGGAACCCCAGGAGAGTAGGCCCATTAAGGGCATCCTGAAAACCTCTGCCCAGTTAGGTCAGTGGAGGGGGTACCCATCAAATCCTGGCAGCAAGGAGGAATCTGAAGACTCCTCTGAACTGCGCAGGACACAGGAGACCAGGTCCCCACATTCTGCCAGCCATTCCCAGGCTCGCAGATTCCGGGAAAACCTGGAAGATCAGACGGGAACCTCTGGGAGCAGTGCCTCTGAGTCCGAGGAAGAATGGACAAGGGTTACCCGAACCAAAAAGGCCAATAAGGCAAAAAGGGCCTTGCTTAAGGACCCCTTAAAGCAGATTAAGGCGATCAGGAGCGTCATCACGCCTTACCATAAGAACGCTAAGTATTCTGTTTGGGAGCACTTAGAGTTGTTTGAACAAATGATGGAGACTTTCCATTTGAAGGACAGCCAAAGCTGTATTCAATATGTAAAGTGGACCTTCTCCCCGGAATACTCCAGTTTCTTTGTGGGGCTGGAGGACCAAAATCATTTAAGATGGTCCACCTATAAGGCGGCCATCTTGAAACATTTTTCTGTTCACAGAAATCCTCAAGAGGCTCGCAAGGCAGCCTACAATTTGCAATGTGGGGAGGATCAGGCCCCACAAGAATTTGTGCAGGAGTTAAAGCGTGCTTTTGCACAGACCACCAGAAGGGTGCGCACGGATAGCAGGGAATTTATTATCACGTTTTTCCATGCCTTGCCCAAATATATCATGACCCAGCTCGTGAGGGATTTTCACGAGAAAAGATCTTTAGACTGGGTCATTGAACAGGCTACCCGGATCTATGAGGTGCAGAAACCGATAGATAGCAAAAGTAATGCCCAGAAAAACCCCAAAGCCAACAGCACCCCTGCTGCTGCCAAGGTGGCAGAGGTAAAGGTCACCCCCGTTTTGGATTTGGAGATGGGGGGCCTAAAAACCTGCCTGCACCTAATAATGCTAGGCCCAGGAGGTCCTCGGGTCAGTCACAGACAGGGAGCCAAGGAGGCAGCCCCACAAACGGGGTCCCTCGCTCTCCTGATTATGTAAGTCCCCGTTACAAGGGAAATCGACCCATCCTGGGTTATGTGTGGACTCCTCCAGCCCAAGGGGGGGGATCCAGACAAGCACCTAACCCAGGGAACTTCCCTCCAAACTTCCCACAGGAGGGCAGAAATTTACCAAACCCTGGGCAGAACTTTTTCCCCAGATATCCACCCGACTTTCAGCCCCAAAACCATCCATCCTTCTTTCCCCAATTCCCTGAGCCCAGACCACTGAATCCGGGAGAGGGGAGGCCAAGGGTGGAGGGGTACCCAAATCTTCCCAACCCGGGGTATTACCAGAGGAGGGACAGCTACCCTTCCCGGGATCAGCCCAGGGGAGAAAACAGGGCCCCGTATCAGCCTGAGCGGGTTTCCCAGTTAGAGCGCCAGGTTCAAAACATGGCGCGGGATCTGGGTCACATACTGAGGGCTCAGCAGAACCCTCAGATGGGCGTGCCGGCGCAGAACGCACCCAACTCTGGACCTGGTACTCCAGAACAATGACGGGGGCAGCACCCCGATAACTCACCGGTCCCAGGGAGGAGGCACAAAGGGGAGGGGGGTGTAAAGCCTTGGAGGAAGCTTCCTTCCTCACTTGTAAACAGCCCCTGGAAACCCAGGAACCGGAAACAAAATCTCTTGCCCCTGAAAGTCTGCCTCCTAAGGAGCAGAGGGGGGGAAGGAGAAAAAAAAGACCCAAACAGACTCAGTTTGAGGAGGAGGTACAGGTCTTTCAATTTGAGGGAGAGGGATCCTCAGAGGATCCTGGGAAAAGGATCTTCTCCTTCAGAGAGGGGGGAACTCCTCCCAAAGAAAAATGGGTCCCTAGGGATGCAAATCCAGACTGGGGAGATGTGGAGACTGAGCTACCGCCGCCCACCATCTCATCCCAGAACCAACAGCAAGAAAATCCCCTGGTTCAAACCCATCCTGGTGACTGCCTCCAAAAAGGGGGGGGCGGCCCGGAACCGGAGCCAGGGGAACCCACAATGGCTCTGATCTCCAGTTGCCAACTTTTTCTTTCAGATTCCCAAGGCTCTCCACAGAATTCTGCCCAAAATTCTTCTCTCGCGATGTCCAAAACCAGAAAGTTAGCCCACCAGTTGTCCAAAAATGTACATTATCTGTGCCCCCTTGAGGAGAAGGAGGGAAGATATTATGCCCCGGTACAAGTACAGCGGCAGGGTACAATCTCGGCACTGGTGGACACGGGATCTCAAGCTATCCTTCTGTCCAGAAGGGCCTTTGATGAACTGAATGCAGGAAGGGGAGAGAATTACCAAATTCCTCTCACCTCTCTTCCTGGACAACTGCAGAACTTTGACGGGAAGGAAATTCCCGTCGAGGGGACGGCAGATTTGGACATTAAAATTGGGCGACATAAGTTGAAACACCCGGTCATAGTTGTGACCCCAGAGGGCACGCCTTGTTTACTAGGGAATGACCTCCTGAGAAGGTTGTCACCCCTAATAGATTGTGTAAACAAGGTCCTCTGGACCCAGACTAGCCGACCAATAAAATTAAAACAGAGTGTCAACCATGTTAGTTTAAACGGCACCTGCCACATGGTTGAACAAAAATCTGACCAAGTAGAATTTCACTTCCAGAACAACAAGATTCCAGACGTGACAGTAATAGCAGTAGGACAACAAACTGGTGATGGGGGGTCCTCTCTATTTCTGAAAATCAACCTTCCTTCCAGTCTAAAATGGTATTCCACGCTGGAAGGAAACACTTTGAAATTCTATACCAATCCACAATCTGAAACTCCCACTCCTATAGTCCAGAAAGATGTGAAATCAGCTCAGAGCCTGGCTGATATTCAGCAAATTGGAGAGCAGTTGTTCATCCCTGTTCAGTTAAATGATGGGAAGGACTCTGTTCTCGCTCGAGTGTGTGTGAACAACGGTAAGAGCTTCATCAGCGAAGCCATGTTTCGCCAACTCCCAAAAGATCCAGCCATTCCCACCTTCAAACTGATAGACAAATGGGAAATGGACCTGGAAGCACCTGAATTCCAAACATCTCCTGCCAAGCAGGTGTATGCTCAAAATCTCCATTGGCAACAAGAGCATACTCCACAATTGTTGGGTCGTGCGAGACGTCCCTGCCACCTTTTGCTTAGGCAGTGACATTCTCAATCGCTTTGCCATTAGTTTGGACCTAATAAACTTCAAAGCTTGGTCCCGATTAGCGGATAATCCCATGAGCTTTGATGATCCAGAAAAAGCATTTAGGTCAGCTCAATTGCTACCTTATGCAGTTGAAATTCAGGTTAAAGAGGAAGTCACCATCCCAGAAAGGACCCGACAATTCTCCCTGGAAGTGAAAGTTAAAAGGGGACAACATTTGAAAAACCCTGATGCTTATATACATCTAAATGCTTCTCTCCAACAGCAAGGGTTGGGGGTAAACCCAACACCATTAGTCAACATAGAACATGACACCATTCCAATAGAGGTGGATAACAGCGACTTAAAGAGTATTACTCTAGCCGCAGGCACCATTATTGGAATGGCGGTTGATGACCGACATTTCTCCATTGATCTTGTAAATGAACTGTTAGGACCAATCCCCAAGGACTGTGTTGACAGTGACAGTGAGGACAATACAACACCAGACAGGATTTTTACCCGGCATGGGGGGAACTTCCTGGTGTACACTTCCTGCCCCTATGGTAAGGAAGATGTGACTTGTGATTTCAGGAGGGATGAGGTGATTTTCCAGGTCCATGAGGGCTGCCTTTCCCACCTGAAGCCTCCAGTCCAAATCAGCACTCTGACCAGGGACTTCTCCACCCAGCTGGAGGAGGCCGCTGAAATAGCCAAACCAGAAGTCTTTCCAGGCTTCAGGCAGATGGTGGAAGAGAGAGTCAACCTAGCTGATGCCTGTGTGACTCTGGAACAAAAGCAAAAGTTGAAACAAGTTTTCTTGGATTTCCAAGATCTCTTTGCGGTAGACTCATATGACTGTGGTCGCACTGACATCCACACAACAACAATCCCCACAGACCCTGGCATGACTCCTGTGTTTGTGAAGCAATATTGCTTGCCTCTCGCATCAATGGAGTCCCTTACTGAAATAATTAAGAACCTTGAGTCCCGGGGAATAATCCGTCCAGTCCACAGCACCTTCAATAATCCGGTGCTGGGAATATTGAAGCCGAACGGCCAGTGGAGACTCTGCGCCGACCTTAGGGAGCTCAACAAACGGGTCCATACTTCCCGATGGCCTCTGCCCTACATTGACCAAGGGCTGGCCCAGATCCAGGGGTCACAGGTATTCACTGCAATAGACCTGACCAATGGATACTGGACTGTGCCTGTCAGTAGGGAGGACCAATACAAGCTGGCTTTTACCTTTGGGGGCCAGCAGTACACATGGACCCGGACTCCCTTCGGATACCTCAACTCCGGCAATGAATTCAACATTTTTCTACATAAGGCCATGCCCGACCTGGGTGCGAGGGGTAACCTGGCTTATGTAGATGATGTCCTCATCAAAAGCTCAACTGTTGAGGAACACATAGCGGAGATCCGTTATGTTCTAACACAGTTGAGGGCCGCCGGAGCAAAACTTTCCTTTCAGAAAGCACAGTGGTGTAGAACCCGTGTTAATTTCTTGGGGCATGAGATTACTCCTCAGGGTCTCTGTCCCCAGGAAAAGAAAGTGGAAGCCCTCCAAAAATTGAAAGACCCCACAACTCTGCGGGAACTAAGGAGCCTCCTTGGACTGACTAATTACAGCAGAAAGTTCATTGAGGGCTACGCAGAGATCACCAGACCCCTGATTCATCTCCTGAAGGGGGGGGTCAAGTGGGAATGGGGTCCAGAACAAGCTGAGGCAGTAAAACAACTCAAAAGAAGCCTCTCACAAGCGCCTTGCCTAGCTTACCCTGTCAGAAACAAGGAGTTCTTCCTGGAGACGGGGTTCTCTAATACATGCTTGACGGCAGTATTATACCAAAAGCATGACAAGGTCAATAAAGTAATCTCCTATGCGAGCAAAACTTTATCCTCTGTGGAGGAAAAATTCAACGATTGTGAGAAGGCACTCCTGGCAACGGTGTGGGCATTGAAGAATTACCGTCCGTTTATCCAGGGGGAACACATTATAGTGGAGACTCCACACCAGCCTCTGCAATATCTCCAAAGTGACAGAATCCGGGCCGGAAATGTGAGTAATTCCCGAATTACTTCCTGGATTCTGTCAATGCAAGGCTTTCCTGTGGAGGTCAGATATGGCCAAAACAAGAAGAGTCCCCTCGCGCAAGGTCTGGCTGACTTGCATGATTGTGCCAGAGAAAACTGTCTCGAGGACGAAAGTCTAAAAATAAAGGACAACATGGAGGCATACCTTAATTCCCCACACAAAGTCTTTGAAGAAGACAAGTGTGAGGGAATGCCCACTGTGTATGTGGATGGATGCTCTTACCATGTTGACAACAACGGGGAGAAAGAACTGGTGGCTGGCGTAGGGAATGCATGGGTGAATGAGTCCCCAGAACCCTCCGCTGGATACAAAATTGGTCCCCGAAGTAGTCAGGTGGCAGAATTGATGGCTGTGCATCATGCCATCCTCACTGCTGTCCAGCATCAACTCCACGAACTGGTCATAATCACAGATTCGGATTATGTACGGAACGGGTTCGTGGAGCACCTGGTTAATTGGAAAACCAGAGGCATGTTATGTGCTAACAACAAACCCTTGAAACATGGGAAGTTGATCCAAAACATTGATCATCTGGTCACCTCGAACGAGATGACCATCTATTGGAAGAAGATCAAGGGTCATTCCAAAGTAGAGGGACCAGACAAAACTGGAAATGACTTAGCTGATCAGTTGGCCAAGACCGGGGCCATCCAAGGGGATCTAATTGAGATTGAGTCCCTGTTGGGGGAAATCCAGGTCACTGCTATCACTAGGTCCCAGACAAATGCTCACAACGACCTTTCAATTGCACAATGGAGCAAGGAGACCCCTGATGCTGATTTGATTACTGCTCAGAAGGGGGATCCAATTATTGGTAAATTTTACCAGCACCTTGAGGACCCTGAGAACTTTCCCCTGACGGATACCGATTACACTGGGAAAGAGGACCTAAGAGTGTTGATGAAATGTCCAAAAATCTTCCGAATCCAAGACGGTTTGTTGGTAAGGAAATCCAAAGCTGGCCACGATCAGTGGGTGGTTCCTACCTCATTCCGAAGCCTGATGTTAAGTCACGCCCATGATGCGGCCACCGCCGGTCATAGGGGGTTTCACACAACATTGGAAATCTTAAGAGAGGTTGCATACTGGCCACACATGGGGCAGGACCTCGACCAATACTTGAAGGGGTGTCTTGTGTGTGCACAATTTCAGCCATCCTCCCTTACGCACCGGGCGTCTTTACAAAAGAGGGGAATGACACTGCCATGGTCAGATTTACAAATCGACTTTGTAGGCCCTGTGATTCGCTCGGCTAGGGGGAATAAGTACATGTTGACTGTGACATGCTTGTTTACCAAGTGGGTGGAATGTCTCCCAGCCCCAAACTGCAAGGCAGAAACTGCAGCTGCCTTGATGATTAACCACATCTTTTCCCGTTTTGGTCTACCTCAAAGGATTGAGTCAGACAGAGGTAGCCACTTCACCAGTGAAGTAATGACAAAGATGTGGGAGATACTGGGGGTCAAAAGGAAGTTGCATATTGCTTATCGGCCAGCTTCTTCTGGGGCAGTAGAGAGATATAACCGAACCATTGTGAGCATATTAAAGAAGTTTGTGGCAGATTCTGGGCCAAGTTGGGATATCCGATTACCTCTGGTCCTAATGGCTATCAGATCTACCCCTTCATCTGCAACCAAAATGTCACCATTTGAGTTGATGACTGGGCGCAAGATGGTGCTTCCTCAGCATTTGCTCTACAGGACCCAAGAGCAGACACTGATAAATGCCTCCACTACTCATGAGTATGTAGAGAATTTAAGGAAACACCTCCAACATGCTTTTGCTTATGCTCAGCGGAATCTAGAAAGATCAGCTGATAGCATGAAGACCCATTATGACCTGAAAACTTCCAGGAAGGAATATCAGGTGGGAGACCGGGTCTATCTATACAACTTCCATAGGAACCAGGCCAAGCAGCGCAAATTTTTGCCTACATGGAAGGGACCCTTTGAGATCGTCGATAAAATCTCCCCTGTGGCCTACAAGATCCGCATCCCCAAAGGCGGTTCGGCAGCGGGGGAAGACAAGTGGGTCCACATAAACCAGTTGAAATGTTGCCATCCCAGGCACACTCTGCAACAACTGGAGGAATCCTCTGGAATCCTAGCGGGTACTGTCTCAGATTAATTCAGTTCCAACCATAAAACATACCACATCTAGTCTCTAAAATATTGTGATTTGCATGAAACTGTCTCTTAGTTATACTGTTTTTTTTTCAAAATAAGAATGTAATGTTTCGTGATGATGAAATGCATATGCTGCCCCACTATCTCAACGGTGGTGGAAAAACGTCTATGAATAGGTATTGCCGCTCTTCCTTTTTCGTCCTAGGAGAAAGAAAACCTTGAGACGGGCCAAGGAGGACGATCCGGAGACCGGGAGCTGAGACGCAATGGGCTCGGGGTACCGCCCAATATTCCCATCAGGACCGGCGAGGAGAACCGATCGATCCGACCGGATGGAGGAAAAGATGCTGAACTGTGCCATCTATTGGAAGAAGATGAGGAAACATCCCAGATCTTGCGAGTCCCATCAGTGAAACCGAATGGCCATCGCAAGAGGGGGGCTTGTGGGATGTATTTACCCATGCATCCGAACCCTACCTCAAAACTGTGCAGTACTGACATGAAAACATCATGATGGCCAGAGCTTCCCAGAAAATGCACAGGGAAATGCAGGAAGAATAGGCTGCCACCCATTTTTGCCGATGTTATGGGCACAGAAGGACACTGCCTAAAACCACCATTGGACTACCCGCACAGTAGTCTGAAACCATTGGGAATGGCAATGCTGATTGCCAAATGCAACCTAGAATTGTGGGGAATTCATTCTTAAATCCCAAAAATGGGTGCAGTACCAGTACTCACCACTATCCAAAAGCCGGCAGTTTAAAACCACCCTGTGTTTCTCTGAAGGCAAGCCAAAGTGCCTATTTCAAACATTGCAATATGTGCAAAATATTCACTGAACACCAGCAGACATTTGGTAGAATGGAGTTTTGTGTGCCTACAAAATCTGGGAAATGAAGAGCCCAAAACAATGCTTATAACAAAACTGCTATGGAGTCAGCAGTTTAAGTTGCACTGGATTTAAAGACACTAAAATCGAAAATGTTTAGATTAAATGAGTGACCTATGTTTGGTGTCACATGCCTTTGTAACTGTTGAAATGTCATAGTTTTGCACTTAGAATCAGCATTCTAGCTGCATATGTAAAAATGTTTAGTTTTATTTGAATGCAGGAACTGGGGAACAAAAAGTGACATTTTATCTGAAACTTGGCTTAAGGAACTGAATTCTGCCTGGCAACTACCCCCATCAGGAGTGAAACTTGAGTCACAGCTGTGTTCCCAGGCCTAGCTGCCCTTTTGCTGCTCACACTAAGGATATGCCATCTATCTGATAATTGAATTACCTGTGCTCTGCAGGAAAGTGAACAAAGCCCTGTCCTGGCTCAGGCAAAGGTTTTATTGGCAGGAGTCGTAAATGGTCGTAAAAAGTGGCTTCCTCCTGAGGAAAGGGGAGGGGCACTGCCTGTGAGAGCAAGCTGGCTTGGCAGAACTGGAAAAACCAGAAATTCAACCTTGTGCTGAGGGTAAACCACACCCCTTTGTAGCCAGAATATTGTTTAGAAAAAGATTAATAACTCATGGTGCGGACATGTGAAAATTTTATAAATGATACCATAATTCTTGTGATTTTTCTGCCCACAGTTTAAGAGGTTTTTCGACCCGGTGGCGTGTTCAGGGGGGTTTTAGCGGAAAAGTGGATATTACTCTAAATGTATGCATGTTAAAAATCTGAAACTTCATCAGTTAATGTCCCTACTCCCTGCACACATGTATGTAAAGTTGGGTCAATGTCAGAAAGTGAAAAATCAGTTAAAAAGTCAATTATCTGCCATTTCTGAATGCAAGCTCTTAGAAACAGCAGATTTGGACAGAGACATGGCTAAATTCAGCCACACCATGTATATGTAATTTCAAGCAACTGTGTAACTGTGAAATATGTCTTTTATTATCAAATATAGAATGTGTGCAATCTGACAGAGGAGTGTCCTATCTGCAAGCCATAAAATGACATCCCTCTGACTCACAGTTCATTCCCCAATCAAATGATAAATGGAAGTTTGACCAATTAGAAGCTGAGAGAGAGGTAGGGTCAGTGATGCTAGAACACACCCACATCCTAAACACATAAAAGCAGACAGACAGGACAGATAGGGACCTTCAATTCCATCTGCAGCGGGACGCTCTGCCGGAAAAATCCATACTTTACCTCCATCAAACCTCCAGAGAGCCAAACTAGAGACTTCAATCTATCCAGAACTAGAGACCCAGACCAGAGAACCAGAGAGAGCTGACCCAGATCACTGTGAAGTGCAGAGACCAGAGGCGAGTTTAAAACCTGACCAGATCCATGGCGAGGCCCATTTCACTCAAGAATATAGTGTGAGTACCTAGAAAACTGTGCAGAACCAATCTCCTAGTTAAAATAATATAATTCAATCCTATTTTAATCTAAGTAGAACTGTCTCCTAACTGTCACCTGTCATTTGTAAAGCTGTCACTTGTCATTTCCTAGTTGAAAGCTGCACTTGTCTTTTTGAACTTTAAAATTTCAAATCTGAAAAACGACCTTCACAAAATCGCTCATATCTCCGCAACCGTTTGTGCTAGAGACTTGCAGTAACTTTCATTTTGAAGCTGAGATCCTAGGCTTTCCTAGGACTCCAAAACGATAGAGATGGTCCTTGTGGTTCCTCTGTAATAGCGCTCGGCGCATCTGCGAATTTTGCCGCGATTTGCAAATTTCTTCACGTGGAAAAATTGCTGCTGCTTGCCTTCCATTTGCCAGAAATTCGTTTAACCTGCTAACTATCCCTGCATCATTGCCAGTGTGAGGCTGGACTAATATTAACTAGATACCACTCACCCTGAACCTCTGAAAGGGAATTAAAAGCATTTCCAGCATATTTCTCATCCATTGCTAGCACATATCAAAGCATTTGCCTGTGTTTTAAACTTCTGTTGTCTAAGCTTGCTGGGGTGAACTGAATTACAGTTGATTGCCTTTCTGAGAACTGTGTGCTTCCTTCCATTTCCTTGCATTGCATCAAGGGGGGGAGTGAATAGCCAGAGAAAAGTGATTACATTGTTTGGTTGAAATCATATTGAGTATTTTCTGTACTGCATTCATTGAATATTGCATCCACCTGAGCTTAACTAAAGCATCCTCTACCACATTATACTTTTGTTCCTATTTACCAGTGTGCTACCTTATCCATTTCATGTCAACTCCTTATTGATTATAGAGAAGTGTGTTAGTGCCAGATTCTCCGTTGTTAATCTTCATCATATCAGATTAAGTGTGCTGTTCAATTATTAATTTATTATAAAGTGTGATATATATATATTTTAAATTATCAAATAAACCTTTTAAACTTGCAAAACAGAACTACTTCTTGGCTCAGTGGGGTCAGGGGGATTCCAAGAGAGGGGTGTTATATAGGGGTAGTCATCCAGAACGCATGAACTGGACATAAAGATATATCAATAAGGGTTTTCATTCAGTATTCTAGACTAGGCGTTAACTTAGCTGTAGTGCTGAATTGAATCCTCTTACATTTTCTAGGTGCTTGGATTTGGGAATGTGCGATTTTGTCAATTATTTTAAGGAGGAAGGGTACCATCGATATGGGTCTGTAATTGGTGGGTAGGGTAGCATCCAATGTTGGTTTTTAAAGAAGGGGAGTGACCCAGGCTTCTTTGATATTTGCAGGGATGGTATTGGTGCTGATGGAGGCATTGAAGAAATTGGTAATAATAGGTGCATAGGGTTGGGGCGCAAGATTTTGACTAATTTGGTGGGGAAGCTGTCACCTTTACAATTGAATGGTTGAAGGGATGCAATGGCCTTGAGAACTTCATCTTGAGAGACCCAACAGAAAGCAAACACGGGGCACATACTGACACCTAGAATAGGGGGTTACACAGTAATAGGAGGAAACCAATTTACAGGGACAGGGATGAATCTGTACCCTCAATAGGACAGCTCACAGGGTGACTTGATGTGTTCAGTACTATCAGTGACACCAGACACCCAAGAGTAACCAAGGGTTGATGTGACAATAAGAGGCAAATCTTTTTCTTTTCTTGTAGACACAGGGGCGATTCGCTCTTGTATAAGGGAGGACACATATCCAATGTCAGGAATTGCCATGAATACTCAAGGGTTCTCTAGAGCTATGAATTTAGTTCATTTTACTGAATAATGACCTATCTCTATAGGAGAGTGTGACATGTCTGCTCCCTTGCAGGTAGAGACCTAATGACACAACATAACATGACAATTTCATTTACTGACCAAGGAATAGTGTGCATACACTATTTAAATGTAATAGAGTTTATACTAGCATTTACAGGACACGTGGCTTTGCAAGGAATCCCGGTAGACCCAGAGGTTTTTATATATGGGGTGAGCATGTTAATAACATGGCTACCTGGATTAGTGGGGAAGATTGTGAGGATACTTGATGAATTTTTATTTAGACCACAAATACCTATGAGTCAGGAAGACGGGCAGACTATTCCTTTAAGGTTGTAAGCAGCTATAGCATGAGGAGAGATAGCAATGCTTGAATGGGTGGATGACAAAGGTAGAGCATGGAGGACAGTGATAGATCTCAAGGAGGGTTACAGATTGACAGACATAAGTGATGTCAAAATGTTCTGAGAAGAACTTATAGATGATGAGGTAGTGTTCTTTATGAGTATTACGTACGTAGATTTTGAAAAGTCCCACAACGAATGGCGCTAGTGCAGCAATGACCAGTGTTCTTTCAAGAAGACCTAGAGAAGGTGCTGATGTCCTTTGGACAACAGGCCCCCTATGATGTAGGCTTATTGAAGGGAATAGGAGAGGTTAAAATAAAATTCAAGCCAGGAGCAATTTTACCACAAGCAAAACAGTGCCCTATATCTCGAGAAGCTAATGAAAGCATATTTCATATCATTTCAGCCCTAATGAATTAGGGAATACTAGTGCCATCGGAATCATCATGCAATGCTGCTGTGTAGCCAATTAGAACATCTAGAGGGGGGTCATGGATATTTATCCAGGACCTTTTCTCTCTTAATCAGATTGTAGAGGCAGAATTTCCTTTAGTTCCTAACCCTGCAACAGTATTGTGTAGTATTCCAGTTGAAGCTTATTTTTTCACAGTGATAGATTTGAAAAATGTGTTTTTCTCGATCCCGTTGCATAAGGACTCACAAGACCTGACTTCCTTTACATTAAGACAAAAAAGACAAAAACATACTCGTTTACCTCAGTGTTATTGTGAGTCCTCATCAATATTTAACAGGGTCCTACAGATGGATCTAGGCAATATTGACCTTAAAAGTGCTGTGATACAGTACGTAGATGACATATTTATTTGCAGTAAACAGCGGATAAATGTAGGCAAGACTCTGCCCAACTAAGGACTGTTTTAGCAAAGGATATGAGGTTGACAAAGAAAAATTACAGTACTGCCAGGAAGGGTTGTTATACATAGGCCAGTTAATCTTGCATGAAGGAAAGAAAGTGATGTCTGAAAGAGTTGAGGCAATTATGAAGACACCAAAAACGAACACAGTGAGACAAATACAGCAGTTTCTGGGCTTGTGCAATTACTACAGAGCCTGGGTGTTTGATTACAGCACATATACCAAGCCACTTTTGAAAGCGTTAAAGAAAGCACAAATTGGTAAGGAAAAGATAGAATGGACTGAAGAAATAGAGGAAGGATTTGAGGAGTTGAAACTGTACAGCTCCAGTTTTAGGGATTCCCAATTATAGCAAGGAATTTGATTTATTTTCACACACAAATGGGGCAGTAATGACAGCGGGGCTCACACAAATGACAACATTCAGGTATAACCCTTTGGCATATTGACTCTTGACTCTCGTTCCCCTCTCCTGAGTATTCACTCTCTCCTTCTCCTGACTCCTTCTCTTAGGGTATCTTCGTAACCCCCCTTCTCTTGGGATATATCCGCTCTCGTTCCCTCTCTTGGGATATCTTCACTCTGAGCAAGGGGGTGAGTCTCTTACATGACTCCTTCGAATTGGGCCCACCCCTTTTCACCTCTACCTCTCCAGGAGTACTCAGGGTGCCAAAGTCACTCATTCACAGGAGAACATTATGTTGCCTATCCCCTTCCATAGGCTAGGAAAGGCTGCCTTTCTTTCAACTCCTCTGGGCTCCTGGATCAGAGGGGCATGGGCTTATTCACCCCATCTGGGATCAGCTGGGCTCTCGCAGGTTTAGCTCTTCAGTACAGCTATAAGGTAGCTACAAGGCACAAGACAATACTACTTCCCCTGCTTCAAGCTTCTTCTCCACTGTTTTCCCCAAAGAAGCAAGACAGGGAATCAGTGCCCAGCTGAGACACTTTGCAACTGAACTGGCTCTCCTGTCCTTTCTCCACTAGCCTACTACTGATTGGCTGTGCTGAACTGTCCATGTTCTCAATTGGGGAAAGTATTCCTTACATCATAGCCTCCCAGGTTAGCCCATCCCATATTGGTCAGTTTGAATATCAGTTGAGTCAATTAGGAGTTCCAATTAACTTTCCTATATAAGGCCTTTTCTCCAGTTTGTCCCTCATGGTTAGACTGTAGTTATGGCTCTCTGTGTTCCTCTAAGAAATAACATTTCATTTTATTTCCCCATGTCTTTGTGACATTCTAGCTGTCATTTAATGAATTTAGATTCCGTGTACCCATGGTCCTTAATGGGGAAATGAACATGGGTCTTTTAGCATGGGAGTTAACAATTCGACTACTGTGCTATTTCAGCTGTGCTGCTATTCAGTAGTGAGGGAGGCTGGAGCCTTTTTCCTGAGCTGATAAGTGATTTTCCGGGGGTCCTTTTTCTATAGAGATCCTTTGAGCTGTGTGCACCCTACCTAATGTGTAGGTATTTGTTCTAGAGGCCTGCACACAGGGAATGGAGGGGCCTGTCTGATAGGGACCTTCTGAGCTGTGTGCGTTATTGTAATATTGAATAAGTTCAGGTGTATAAGCGCAGCCGCTATGCAGCCCATCGCAAGGGCCAAGCCAGGAGGTCCTGTATTGCTTTCCTTAGATACCACCATTGTGGGGAACTTTCCTAAGAAGTCAGCGGTGAGTTTGGTCTCGGGAATCCTTTTTGGTGGTTGTTGGACCTCTGTGTGAGAGCGTGAATTATGCCTGCTACTTATCAATTATTCATTAAAACAACTGTGGATGCTATGCCTTCATTATCTTTAGAGACCTCACGACCCCCAGGTGCTTGTACCTCAGGAGATCCAGTGGTCCCATTCGAGGGTCTTAGATCTGTAATCCTGCCTTCTAATGAACTCCCTCTTCAGACAGAAGACTGTGGTCTGGATACACATGCTTTGAAGCCACCATTGTCTCACCTTCGGAGTAATGGTTTACCATTTATCTGTCACCTCCCACGCCCTGTGCAAAGGTCTCAGTTAGGCTCATCTGTTCTTTATCAAGCTGTCCCAGGATTCTGTCCTGCTGATGTGGCCATTTCACCTATACCACTCCCTCAGCTTATTTCTCAGGACAGTAATTCAGTTTTGATCCAGGATAACCTCTCCCCTTTGCATCAACAAGATGAGCAATTTGTCCATCGGGAGCGCAGCAAATGAACTTTTCAAGATCCTTTAAATTACTCAATTTTTTATGAGAGGCGAAAAAAGCAGCCAGGTGGGGGGAAAGGTAAGAAATCAAAAAAAGAGTAAAAATATCAAATGTTAGTTAAAGTGAGAAACTGTGGCTCTAGAAAATGTCTTTGCTCACAAACTATGCCTTATGGAAGTCTGGACAAACCACTGGGATCCAGAGAGAAGCAGGGAAAATATGTAAGGCTGCTGGCAAAATCTAACTACAAAGATTTTGATAATTGTCCTTTTTCCAAGTACAAAACTGATGCAAGTTCAAACACTGATAGAGCCCCTGAAGAGAAGGTGGATGTCGATTTGCTGAACTTTGCTACATATTCAAATGATACCTTCCTGCTTCTTGTCATTGCCGATACCGTTCACCCTCCCCCCAACTGATGTGAACTCTGCGTGCGTACAAGGATCATTTTCCCGTGCACAACATTCATCCTGCTCTATCAGGACTACTGAAGGAATGAAGTTCATATCTCCAGGGTCCCTTCCAAGGTCCAGTCCAATTCCTTACCCTTGAACAATTCAGAATGATGCGTGCTTCCAACTTAAAAAAAAAAAAACTCCTGGATCCCAGGCCCGGGCACATTAAAGGTGCCTGCTGCTTGAACATATTGCTCTTTGTGCTGAGGATTTGATTTTGAATCATGGTAATGTGCTAGCTTTATGTGATGCTATCCCCTCTCTTCGTGCAACATAATCTATGGATATTGCTCAAGTGGAAGTTATACCAGACCGGAAGCTCAATCGGGTACTGCTGCATATAGAGTCTCATATCTTGTTGGATGCGGCCCATGTGCTTCTGCCCTTGGGTTATGATCTTACTGGGGCTGACAGAGCTGAGATACGTGATAAGCAGAATCAAAGTTTACATCCCATCCCACTACTCCTGTCCACTGCACTTTTCCTCCCCTTCCCCCTCTTTCCTCTTGCACTTGCCGCTTTGGCCTAACAGCACTTGCCTGCCCCCTGTGGGGTACCCCCACTCTTGCACCTCTCCCTCTACCCCTTGCCCCCTTGGACCTATGATCTTGTTCAAGCACTTGCATGGTAGGGTTGTCACAAGGCCAATATTACCATCTCTTTGTTCTGTTACTGTATTTCTTATGTTCTCCCATGCTCCCCCCTTCTCGTCTTGTGGTGCCTGGAAACACTTGTGTATAGGAACCTTACAAATGTCCAATCAATAAATAAATATATGATAATAACAATGAAAACAAGTGTTTATTAACCCTGTCATCTATTCAAATAACTTTTTATGGGATGGATGGAACCTCTAGGCATTTCTTTGAGAGCAATTTAGTGGAGCTACCTAAAGTTCATAACAGAAACATGTCTTAGTTGGCTAGTGACCACAAAAGTGATGGGTGGAAGGTTTTGAATGAATCTGTACCACTGCCGTTGCTCTGGGCAACCTTCCACACCACCGTTTTTTAGCCCGTCTGCGCCATTGCAAAAGGGGTCCAGCCATATTCAAATCACTCTGGTACTGCCACCAATGGTAGCAGCCCAGCTCGAACTGCTAGGCTATGTCCCTTCTGCATGGAAACACAAGCAACTCCAGACATGTTTCAGCCATGTTGCGCCTCCTCAGTGAGGTGCAGCTTGGTTCCCTTTGGCGCAGTGAGCAAGGGACCCACGTCTGGGCATACCCTCTTTCGCATAGTGAGACAAACTGTGACCACAAAAGTGATGGGTGGAAGGTGTTGAATGAATCTGTACCACTGGCGTTGCTCTGGACAACCTTCCACACCACCGTTTTTTAGCCCGTCTGCGCCATTGCAAAAGGGGTCAAGCCATATTCAAATCAGTCTGGTACTGTCACCAATGGTAGCAGCCCAGCCCGAACTGCTAGGCCAGGTCCCCTCTGCATGGAAAAACAAGCAACCCCAGACATGTTTCGGCCTTGTTGGGCCCCCTCAGTGAGATGCAGCTTGGTTCCCTATGGTGCAGCGATAAAGGGACCCATGTCTGGGCATACCCTCTCTCACATAGTGAGACAAACTGTGACCACAAAAGTGATGGGTGGAAGGTTTTGAATGAATCTGTACCACTGGCGTTGCTCTGGGCAACCTTCCACACCACCGTTATTTAGCCTGTCTGCACCATTGCAAAAGGGGTCCAGCCATATTCAAATCAGTAGGACCAGGCCTGATTTGCATATGGTTTTTTCCCCTTCTGTAATGGCTTGGCAGGCTTGGCAGGCTGAAAAATGATGGTCTGCAGGGTTGTCCAGAGCTTTGCCCGTGGTTATGATTAATTCAAAACCTTCCAGCCATCACCTTTCTGTTTTGCCAAAGTCACCCCGAGTGAGAGGGGTATGCCCAGACGTGGGTCCTGAGTCTGCCGGGCCTAGAGACCCAAGCTACTCCTCACTGATGACGCCCAACAAGGCTGAAACTTGTCTGGGAGGCTTGTGGTCTCGTGCAAAAGGGATGTGACCTAGCAGTTCGGGCTGGACTGCCCCTTTTGGGGTAGGACCAAGCGTGTTTTGCACATAGTTTTTCCCCTTCTGTAATGGCTTGGCAGGCTGAAAAACGATGGTCTGGAGGGTTGCCCAGAGCTTTGCCCCTGGTTATGATTAATTCAAAACCTTCCAGCCATCACTTTTCTGTTTTGTCAAAGTCACCCCGAGTGAGATGGGTATGCCCAGACGTGGGTCCCGCATCTGCCGGGCCTAGAGACCCAAGCTACTCCTCACTGATGACGCCCAACAAGGCTGAGACATGTCTGGGATGCTTGTGATCTTGTGCAGAAGGGATGTGACCTAGCAGTTCGGGCTGGACTGCCCCTTTTGCGGTAGGACCAAGCCTGTTTTGCATATGGTTTTTTCCCTTCTGTAATAGATTGGCAGGCTGAAAAAGGATGGTCTGGAGGGTTGCCCAGAGTTTTGCCCATGGTTATGATATATTCAAAACCTTCCAGCCATCACCTTTCTGTTTTGCCTTAGTTGGCTAGTGCATGGAACTCTATATCTGCCTCCAATATGCCTCAAAACCTTAGATGCTTTTAATAGATCCATTTCCATATGATGAAATATACCCTACCAGAGGATAGTGGTTCAGAGAGACATGGCTGATTGCAGGCAGGACTAGCTTCATTTTGATTCCACTTGAAACTACTTGTTCTTCATCTTCTTATCTTCTGTGATTTAGAATCACAGAAGATAAGAATTGAGGTGCCAGCAAGTAGGACACTGTATTCCCAATGTTGCTTTCTTTTCAAGTAGACATGTCACTCAATCATGGATCCTTCTCACATGGCAATAGGACTAGAACGATCTCCAAGGGCCTGGGTATTCTAAGGACACTCTTATCCTGAATTTTGAGGTGCAGTGTGGAATTTTAAGATCAGACAATACCAAATTATGATGTGATATACAACAATATTCCATTGTGCATTGGTTTACAGTACCACTTACATGTCTTCCAAATACAATCATGGCAGGTAGTCAGGTGGAAAACTGATTTTTTTGTCAGCAGGCAGATTTATATTGATATATATCTGGTATTTATATCTACATTGTGCAAAGCACCTTCCACAATAAACTGCGTTTGAAAGAAGATGTTTAATACTTATCAGAGAACCAAGGGAGGAAAACAAAGAATGTATCACAAAATCTATCCTTTCACATTCCTGTATTAATCTGGCCATGACATGTTTCCTGGGTGGAGCCACCTCTGAGTCAATCTTGTATTCAGTGTTAATCTAGTGCAAGTACAATCTGCATCAGAGCCATGCTTGTACTGTTTGCTATGCTTGTCACCTTTTCTGGGAGTGGACCAGAAAGGTATTTTATGTATTTTTTAATACATAAAATACAATATAAAAATATAAAACACATAATACATGACAACGATGCATTATTGGAGTCTGCTGGACTGATCAGGTTTCCACCCACAGGTGTCCCAGGCAGCGGTCTTTATTCTGCTGGAGCATGAGGATTTGAAAATTGATCTCCTAACTTTTCAGATTTGGGTTGCTTCCAAAAAAAGTGGCTAATGATATTTGGATATCTCTCTCACTGATAAAGTGCATTGATCATCTGTGACACGAATGTATATCAGCTCAGTCTGCTTTTTTTTACGCAATTGCCAGCTTAATTTGCTGTCTACCTATGTTTACATTTGGACCAATCTGTAGTAATGGTTTATGGGGCCACTATTTAGTTATCATGTTCACCATAGAATTGTTCCTTTGGAGTTCATAACCAAGCTGAAAGGTTTAGGTCAGCAATAGGTATAGTATGCACTTGGGGACAACATGCAGCGCTATCACACCTGCCTGAAGTATGAATATTGACCAGTTAACATTCTATCTCATGAGGGCTTTATTGGGACCACATTGTTTCTTCAATAATGCAAAAACACAGAGCATTCTTAAGATCGCTGCACAAAAGTGGCACCAATAAATAGCATATGTTTATTTTTAAGACCTGTATAGCAACGTTCTGTCATGGGCTGGCCTTGTGGTCACAGGGGCCAGCCAGACCGATGCTGTTGGCACACAGTATACAATGGTGTCTGTGGTCACACAGAGTTGTGTTGTTGCCGGGATCATCCAGGTTCACTGGATCCATCACTAGGGTCACCAAGAAGAGTGTCACTTGTGGTGTGATCACATGGGCTTGGCTGTTGCCGTGGGCACGCAGGCTTACAGGTGGGTGCCGTGATCACACAGAAGTAAGTACCTTAAAGAATACTGCAATAAGGGAGCCGGACATAGAGTTGCCAGTCATGGAGTCTGCTACCGTATTAACTGCACGTGTCAGCAAGAGCTCCTTTTATTAGGAGCACATCATGACGTGGTCAGGACTTTTACACTTAAAGTGGATATCACCAGACTCCTCCCTTTAAATAACATCAAAACAACAACCATATGCATTAAGCATGTTAACCAACAGTATAGCAGTGGGTGCATTCGATCCTGGCACCCATCTTGCTAACTATCTAGGACAATAGTCCTGCAATTAAACTGGTGGTCATTGATTCCTGGGTCAAACACGTTACTCAGTTCACCCACAGAATCTTGACCCAGGCTCTGGATAGACCTCCATCCTGGAATGTTCGATCTGCCCGTCATCCAGACCCTAATGGCTTGTGACCCAAGAGGAACTCTCCGTTGAGGCAGCTTGTCCGCTTGATGCTGTCACCACATTCCTTCCTGCACGGAAGGTCCTGGAGTGGGCCTGGTTAGAAGATTAGAGTACCCTTCTCAACTGTACTTCTCCCTACGTCTTCTCCTCCACCTCCGGTTAGGCCCAACAATGGTTTGGGCAGGGTGTTGAGGACTTTGTTGGATGCTCCGTTAGGGTTACTTGTCTTGTGTATACTGGGTGGGCGAAGGTGTAGTCTATGTTTGCAGCCGCTCTTGTCTAGCTTGCCACCAAGGCCATGCTCTATTCTCCTGACACTGTGGCCTTGTGAGTAGGAGGTCCACACACTACTGACTGTTCTTGTTTTCTATGCGCAGCCTCCCCCACCGGTTATCAGCTGTGACGCATCAATGCAGAACGGCTTTATCCGACACGTCAACCCCAATCAACTCCCACATGAGCACATGGGCGAGGTGTTGGGAACAGTCAGAGACCAGAACCTTCCCAACGGTCCAGCCGCACAGGCACTCCACTCTAAAGCTGCAACCCCTACAGGCCCTTTAGTACCTGTTGTTGCGGGCATGTCTGCTGTCCTCTCGTAAGTCCAAACATGGACTGACTGTTTTTTTGTTTCAAGTGCAGACGAGAAATACCACCGCTTTTCCCATCTAGAAAATGCAAACGTGCACCATTATTTCCCTCCGTTTTCTGCTCCTATTCTGGAGCATCAGGCACTCACTTTCTTTCCCTTGCTTCTTTGTGGATACAGGTGTGCACTGTTTTTCGCTTCTTCTAGCTATTAAGTGCAAACGTGCATTTTCTTCTTCTCTGTATTTTTCTCTGCTCTTATGAGGGAGCACACAGGAATCATCTCGTCTTTTCCAGCTCATGAGTGCAAACGCGCACTATTCTTTCCTTTACTTTTTTTTCAGCTCACAGGAATGTCTTAATGTCTATTTATTTCAGCTCCTATTTCGGAGCACACGGGAATCTCCACCTGCCTTTATTTTGTATGTCGTTCAGCTCTGAGGACAGAGCACCCGCAAACACTGTTTTTTTTTCTTTTCAGTTCCATTCACAGAGCTTGTACACTTCACCCTTTTTTCCTCAGCTCTGGCCACGGAGCACAGAGTACACACCACACAGAGTCTCTCTCTCTTTTTTTAAGAAGCTCCGGTTTATTTTCTTAAACTCCGATTACGCAGTACACATTATTTTTTTTCGCTTTGATCACAGAGCGCAGAGAAATCTTTTTTTTTTGTTTTTTAACCTCTAGTCACGGTGCACATATAATTCACTGCCTTCTCGGCCTGGGATCACCCAGAGAGGAGCGCTCTCTCTCTCCATTTGTCTGTTCAGCTCCGATCATGGAGCACAAGGAAACCCTGCGCCCTTGCGGCCAGACTACACCCCTGGGAGGAGCGCTCACTGGGCCTCATTACAAGGTAGGTGGTAAGGGATTACCGGCACAGGTAAGGACACCACTGCCTCTAATCCCTTACCACCCTATTCCGAGGTCCCTTAGCGGGTCCCTTCCTTAACGACTGGTTTTACCAGGCGTTATGGAAGGACCCGTTAAGGGACTTCAGAGCTAATAACTGTACCGCACATTGCGGTACCGTTATTAGCTCCATTCCCATTGAGCCTTATGGGGGCTCGAATGTGAATGGGGAATTGTTCCCGGAATGGGGATATACCGGGTCCTCCAAGGTTAGAATGACCAGGTAGGTCCCTATTTCGGGAACCCGGACCCGGAATGCAGTAAGGGGGTAGCCATGGCGCTAGTAGCGCCATGGCTACCTCCTACCTCATAATGAGGCCCCTGTCCTGAGCGTGGCGAGGCTGCCACGGCACGGAGGTGCAGGTCACTGCAGAGGGTTCCTAACCCATCGTCGCCATTGCTATAGGCTGGCCTCATGGGCACACAGGCCATGCAAACCAATGTCGTGGGTACACAGCATACAATGGTGTCTGTGGTCACACAAAGTTGTGTTGTTGCCGGGAACACCCAGACTCATAGGATCAATCACTGGGGTCACCCAGCAGGGTGTTACTTGTGCCGTGATCACACAGATTTGGCCGTTGCCATGGACACACAAGCTTACAGGTGTGTTCTGTGATCACATAGAAGTACCTTAAAGAGTAGTGTGTTCACAAAGCAGTACTGCAGTAAGGGAGTCGGACACAAGGATGCCAGCCATGGAGTCTGCCTCCATACTAACTGCACGCGCCGGCTGGAGCGCCTTTTATTAGGAGCATGTCATGACGTGTCATTATTCTACACGTAATGGGGAGAACACTACATGATCCATGTGAGACTTTACAGATGACTGACGAAGAACCTACCTCTGGCACGTTAAAAAAATGTTTCTTCAGTTCACAAAAGCATGGCACCGCTGGAAAAACTGAACAGATGTACTCTCTGTCGGCAGGCTCGGACTGGCCTATAGGGCAAAAGGGCAAACCAAAAATGCAAAATGCTAGTGTGGCCCAGTTTTTGGGGTCAAAGTGGGCCCCTTTTTTGACAGATATGGGCCAGTTTGATAAATTACATCACAATGTAGCTAGTAGTCGATTGCTATTGAATAAGTATTCTTTAAAATGCACAATTTGCATCATATTTTATCCATACAAAAAAAATACACTTTGGTGGTACTCAGTCTGTCACAAAGAGAATGAATTACCATTTACTACTAAGGGCCACTTTTTCATTGGTGCCCGAGACAATTGTATGCCCCAGT
Organism: Ambystoma mexicanum; assembly: GCF_040938575.1. Taxonomy (NCBI): domain Eukaryota; kingdom Metazoa; phylum Chordata; class Amphibia; order Caudata; family Ambystomatidae; genus Ambystoma; species Ambystoma mexicanum. Next base: position 1,014,263,584 of record NC_090928.1, read on the forward strand.
ATGATCCTGCTGTGGGGACATGAGATCACAGTGATGGGAGTGTTATAAAATGCGTCGAATTGTGCAAAACACAGTTCTTTTTCTGCGCAATATCACATGGTGCTTGCTCTATGCTGTATCCGTAAAATGTGGTGACACGTCAAAGGTTCTTCCTCTCGCTTTTCCCTATTGCTCATGCATTGCTGGAAGAGTGGGTTGTAATCAAGGAAGGCCTGTAATTAAATAATAAAACTGCTTACAAACAGATTGAGACATTTCTCTAGAGCTATTTAAAAACAAAACACTACCATATAGTTTTATGGATTCTGTTGCGTTGCTTTCCAATAGTCTTTGAAATACTTTCAAAGTTTCACCTGCAGCTCGCCTCGGGCGTTAGTCCTGCAGTGATGCATGCGATGTATTGGCGAGAGGTTTTAGACAGGTGATGAGAATTTGTATTCCAATACCCATTGTTCCAAATACCATTACCACATGTGTGCCGGTAAAACAAATGTTTGTGTGTGAAAAATGTGGAATACTACAGAACGGAAAATACGAACCCTAATTTGCATTTCCAGACATGCAAAGAAAAACTGGAATGCGAAGGGAGTGGTAAGTGAAGTAGAATCTGCGAAATGCATTATCATTCTTATGTTTATGTCTGGCTGAGAGAGCTTTAACTCCCTGCCAGAGCTCTTGCAAGTCAATGTAGAGGGACACTTGTGCCAATGAGAGTATGGAACACACACTGGTCCACTGAATGTAGGCTTGTGACGTTGTCCACACTCCTTTTCAGCATCACTGTTTGGATTGGGATTTCTCTATGGCTTTGAGGCCACTCTATGAGAAGGCGACCCGCCAGCAGCAGCCTGGTGTAAAAGTCGTCATCTTTGAATGGGACACCTGCATGGCTTGAGACTCCCGTCTGTGAATGAGATCCAGCAGCAGCCTCTTGCACAGGGGAAACGAAGCATAAGGAGATGCAATTGGCACACGCCCAGTTCCTACATGCAGGAATGGATAAAGAGGTGTGGGGAGTGGGACTCTGTGAGGTCAAATAGTTTACTCGCTTGAGCTCATGGCTACTGATGTTCAGATGCCCGACACCCATCTATGTGTGCTGCTGTAAGTACACAGTTGAAGTTGCTGACGTGATACAATGAGTTTCTGTAGCTTGGTCAGAGGCAAGCTTTCATTCCTCTGCCCACCACCAGTTTTTACACCTTCCCAGTAACTTCTTAAGAACTCCAGGCGGACTGCATCGAGGAGGCTGTTGGTCACCTGACAGGCCCCGCCAGTCAGTTGCTCTGCCTACCCCCAGTTTGCACACCTTCGTTAGCTTCCTAAGGACTCCAACCTCAGTTGATCCAACTGCCACCTTTTTTACCAGTCCTCTTTAGACATCCTCATCGCAAGACCCGCTATCCTGAATTGCACCTACAAAGCAGCACCTTCAACAGCATGGGTTGGGGTTAAACCCAACACCATTAGTCAATGTAGCACACAACACCATTCCAATAGTGGTGGATAACAGCGACCTTAGGAGTATCACTCTGGGCGCAGGCACCATTATCGGAATGGCGGTTGATGACCAGCATTTTTTCATGGATCTAGGAAATTAACTGATAGGACCAATCCTCAATGACTGCTATGACAATGACAATAACGATGACATAGCACCAGAAAGGATCTTCACCTGGTAAGGGGGGAATTTCCTGGTGTACTTTTCCTGCCCTTACAGGGGGGGGGAGAGGTGACCTGTGACATTAGGAAGGATGAGGTGATCTTCCAGTTCCACAATGACTGCCTCTCCAACCTGAAACCCTCTGTCCAGGTCAACACCCTCACCATAGATCTCTCCAAACAGCTGGAGGAGGCGGCTGAGATCGCAAAACCCGAAGTCTTTCCAGGTGTCAGGCAAATGGTTGAAAAGCGAATCAACCTCGCTGATGCCTATTAGACTGAGGAACAAAAGCAAAAGTTGAAAGAGGTATTCTTAAATGTTCAAGATATGTTTGCTGAAGTCACACCGAGATACATACTACCTCAATTCCCACGGACCCTGGGATGACTCCTGTATTCGTGAAGCAATACCGCTTACCTCTCGCGTCTATGGAGACCCTGACAGAAATTTTCAAAAATGTAGAGTCCCGTGGGATAATTTGTCCAGTCCACAGCACCTTTAATAATCCAGTGCCGGGGATTCGAAAACAAAATGGCCAATGGAGACTTTGCGCAGACCTTAGGGAAGGGAACAAACAGGTCCACATGTCCTGATGTCCTATTCCCTACATTGACCAAGTGTTCTGGTCTCGGAAAGACAGCACATCAGGCACGGTACTGGATAGGCTAGGCCAGTCGCAGGATTTGCGCAGGATCTGCCCTCCTAGTCTGTGGGTGTTTGAATCAGCTGGATGGCGAGTTCCTCAGGCAAACCTAGTGGTAGCAAGCCAGAGAGTTTTAGGGTACTGGTTCAAAAGGCCTTCTCATACTACACAGCGCTTTACCAGTTGGAGAGAATACATTTGAGGATTTGGGCCATGCTGGAAATCAATAGTTCTCTATTGCTGGCAAGAGTCTTGGCCTCTGGATCTGGAAGAATATTAAAGCTGAGTGTAGAATGTTGGATCAGAGTGCTTCGCCGGAAACAGGAAAATGAGTGGATCTGTGAGTGTCTATGTGTTGTCAGCTGTCTCTATTTTTGCATTAAAATGATATCACAAAGGGGTGTATGGGCCGGCTTAGCTAAGCTTACCCGTCAGCTGGGATAAGACCACACTTTATCACCGCCTTGCAATTTGAGTGATTGGATCAAGGCCGGATGATGTCACATTTTATAGTTTGCTTTACAATCCTCAGAGACCTCCCTTTAGCCACTGGTCTCAAAATCGGATTTGATACTAAATGTACATTTCTACATTGGTCACCCTTATAAAAATCACACACCAAGATGCCATATTTTATCTAGCAGCTATTCCTCAAAAACTCACAGTGGTGGGATCTTGTCTCAGCTTTCTACAGAATTTTGTCCTTTTCGCTATGAACACAATTTCCAAATTTTATGCAACTTTTCACAAATGTGTGTGTTTAATATAGGGATGTGTGTGTACATTTTCACAATTCTTACATTAAGACATTTTGCATAAAACCACATATATTGCCAATCCTGTCCAGAACATGACACGCAGTTCTACCGCCTCTTCACACGTGCAGCCAAAAATTAAATTAACAACTCTGTCCTTTTTATATTTTTCACAATTTTGAATAACAAGTTATGAGTCTTTTAAAACTTTTAAAAATTGTTCTTTGTTCATGTTTAGCAACAGATAGCCCGCCTCTTTTTGTCTCCCTGCAGTCCAGGGGCACCCCCCTCCTGGTTTGTTCCTTTCAGGAGGCATTTACGACCCCCTTCACACCTCCAGTTTCCTGAGCTGAAGCTCTGTCATTGTTCCATCTCTTTCCATAGACAAAAGTCTGGGCTAATCAGAATTTGCACCTCCCCGTGATTTTCTGCTGAGAGGAAGACCCTCCTTCTGGGGGAAACCTGCTTTTCCTAGTAGCTCAGTCAGGCTAATTAACTTCTTAAATCCAGCAAAAACCAAATTTGTTGCATCAAACATAAATACAATTCTTTCTTAGCCTTAAAATCTGTGGAATCAAAAACATAACTGAAAGCTGTATTCCTTTTTGACAACAATCTACATGTCTGATAATCCAGCAGACATTTAGTTTTAGGTCTTTTTAAAGTTTCATCAATAACTCATCTGACAGCAGTCATTCAGGTGGCCCCGGGTACTGAACCCAGATTTTGGTATAGGCTGTCAGTTTTCAGACTTTTTATGTTTCACAGTGCTTGAATTTTAGCACCAGGCAAGATTTTGAATCTTGAGAAGTGTTGTGTTATATGAATTTTGGACAAAACGGATGTCATTTGTAGGCCCATTTTGGGGTTTCACTTGCAAAGTGCTGCTTCTCTCTCTGCACTCTGTTTGCTGGTCATGGAGCCCACTGGCACATTTCCTGCATGGGGTGCTCTATTCCACCACACATGCATCATGGGTGGCGGGTTGTGCATCCTTCTTTTTGTGTGCTGAAGCACACGGTTTTGTAGGTTTTTGTAGGTTTTTGGCACGCACAAGGGTTTTGCCGCCATTGTTGCCATTTCTTTCACCATAACTGGCAGGGTGATGCCACATAGGATAACGGAGTGGGTCAATACATCCCACAACACAACAGTTCAAATAACCAATAATAACAATATTTTCAGTAATACAACATGTACGTAACTATGTTAAAGAAAGGGAGGCTAAAATACTTACTTACTGTACTTTCGTTCCATATTACAGTAATTAAATTACAACTAAAACACCTTGCTTGATTGACATATGCACTGTTTGTAGAACATATGCACTGTTTGTAGAGAAAATATCGGGGAACCTGAATGTATTCCCAGTGGAATATTTAAATTTCTCCATGTAAGAATACATGCCTCTTAGTGGAAGTGCCAGAGAAAGACAGATTGAAACATTTTATTATCATCTGTAAGCAGACAGTCTTTGCATGCAGTGATGATCTGCAGAGCGAATGCACACTGTCTGGCTAATAGAGGTAATCCTTCCATGGGTCAATGTGTCTGTCATGGGTATCAGGCAGGTAGATGGGGCAAGCTGGGTGGAGGCATGGCAGGCCTGGCACAGGCACACAAAGAACCCATAACAAATCCCTCCTTTCATTCCATCCTAGTGTTTGTAGTAACTTCCTGGTTACCACTTCCTGTTGCCAAACATGATAAGAGCATGATAACTCATGAGCTCTCGAGTGTTTGGGTGTGGCTGGCTATATAAGCCTCACCCAAGATTCTTCCAGTGATTCGTGTTGCTTACAGCACCTGCTTACCTGCTCCGGATAATCCTGTTTCTGCTTACCCGCTCCAGATCATCCTGCTTCTGCTTACCTGCTCCGGATCATCCTGCTTCTGCTTACCTGCTCCGGATCATCCTGCTTCTGCTTACCCGCTCTGGATCATTCAGCTTCAGCTTACCTGGTTCTTACTCCACGCCGCAGCTATCTCCAGTCAAGAGGGGACTTCTACACCGGCACCTGTAAGAACAAAGAAGAACAGCTTTAACACGCGCACATCAGTAACGCTACGCATACTCACCAAATCTTCCTGCGACGCTGGAATCCAGGTTAGTTGCACGAGCGCACAAACCCCTGTAAGAAAGAAGAGACATTATTCATTGCGCTCGCTCCAATAACGCGGACATTTATTTCACTGCGCTCTCTCGCTCTACGCGGTGCACACTTACCCAAAGCCTCCATGCAAACTTACCTAACCACCAAGTCTCCAGTAGCGTTGAACCCTGACTCGAGGCGCTAATAACACATAATTTCTCCTGCAAGGAAAATGGTGAGACATTACCAGGTGCGCTCGAATTGAAGGCGCTGCGCAAACCTACCAGCAGCTAGCTTCTACACGCAGTGCTACTCACGCACAAAAATACCGGCAAACAAAGACAATACGGACAATTTTGGACACTCAACATTCTCAGCGCAACGTTCACTTGTGGGAAGGACTTTCTAGCCAGTGAATAAGCTGGCACCTTGAACTCTCAGCCTCGCTGTGAAGGCATAAAACAACGTTTGGCATCTGAACTCAGCCTACAGACATTGGCACCAATCACAAGAGTGAATCGCGCCCCTGCAAATTCAGGATGGAGTGCACACCCTACTAAAGATCAAGGTAAACCCATAGGGGGACATCACAGCACACAGTAAAGAGAAGGGAAGGGCCCAGGGGAATCGGGTGAATTCAGGTCTCAGTGTACACCTTGTATTTGACAGGTATTCCTCCGGGTGACACAGGGTAAGTGAAGACTCAGGGTCAAAGGAGGCTCGTCCATCGATCCTGCAGAGACACAGGTGAGTGTGACAGAACACAAAGCCATCCTCAATACCTCTGCCCGAGCAATGGAAACCTGTGAGGTAGACCAGCTTTCCCTATTGTTAGGTGAACTACGCGCCGAGGTGCATGCAGCCTGCTCAGAGACAAATGCCTTAAGGCGCGAACTGGTAGTCAACAGGGACAAAACAGATGATTTGGCAGGACAGCTCCTACAGGCCCAAGCTGGTCTAGCACCCCTACCAGGTGGAGTTCCACAGGTGCAGCCTACCGCGGCACCTGTAGCCACACCCGTTCAGGTATTGCTTCCAGGCAACATCCCTTTAGCTCCCCCGGAACGCTTCTCTGGGGATCCCAAGAAATTTGGAGCGTTCATGAATCAATGCTGGCTACATTTCATATGCAAACCAGACACCTTTCTGAACAACCAAGCTAGAGTAGCTTTTGTCCTCTCCTATTTAGGAGGGCACACAGCGGACTGGTCCGTCCCATTTGTGCTTATGGACGACCCTTTACTGAGAAATAACCTAGGTTTTCAGCATGAACTGGAAAAACTATTTGCCCATCGGACTCGAGGTCAGGCCTGGATGATGAGCTACTCTCTCTGCGACAGGCTGGTCAGGATCTAATCTCATATATCGCCACATTCAATCGCTTAATTAGCTGAATCCGGTTGGCCAGAGGAGAAATTAATAATGTTATTTTATCGAGGACTGAGATGAGAATTAAAAGATGTCTTGCAGCAAGCAGTTAATCCTCCCGAAGATTTCAATGAATACATCGACCTAACTATGCAACCAGACCACTGGTTACAGGATCGCAAGGCCGACCGAACATGATCAGAGCATAGACCAGTGTATGTCCGACCAAACGAAGCGTCCCATCGACAGGCCTCAGAAATACACTCAGAGCCCATGCAATTGGGTGTTCTCAGGGGACCACTCACCAAAGGCAGAGAGAGAACGGAGGCGTCAGGAAATACTTTGCTTATATTGCAGCCAATCTAGTCACTTCCTACAGAACTGCATGATTAAACCCCCATGGAAGACAATGGGGGTACTAGACACAGGTGCGGTAGCAGAAAACTCCAACGCCCAACATATGTAGATGTTGGTCTGTCGAGCCAGGAACGGAGCACTCAGATCTCACATTTCAGTATTCCTGTGGTTTTGGTAGACACTTCACAGCCCACCCGAATGCATGCCCTCAAGGCTTTCATAGACAGTGGGGCTATTGGGAACTACCTGGACATAAACACCGCAAAGACCTTGGGATTAGCATTCCACCGTAAAGACACCGCAGAAAGCGTGACAGTTGTGGATGGCACACAACTCCTTTTGGGACCAGTAATACAGTGTACTTCCACCATCACCTTAATATGCCAAGATGGCCACAGAGAAAGTATTAGATTCGACCTTAATGCTGCACCCCAATTCCAGCTGATTCTTGGGATACTGTGGCTAGAGACACACAACCCAAAGATAGATTGGCGAGCTCGAACCTTACTCTTTTCCATGGAATACGCCTCTTGTTATGACATCAAAGGGATCAAAGGAAGCCCATTGTTAGCTTCACAGGAAAAGATAGCATGTTTAGGCTTGGTGGGCACTTTACCAGATGAATACCAGGAGTTCCAGTATGTGTTTGTGAAGGAGCAAGCTAATACACTACCATCACATCGAGTTTACGACTGCCAGATCAACCTGCAACCAGGGGCACAAGTACTGTGCAGTCGCATTCATGCATTAACCGAGGAAGAAAACACTCATCTATGGACCTACTTGGATCAATACCTGGCAATGGCTTCATTAGACCATCTAAGTCACCAGCCACCTCCCCACTCTTCTTCATACCGAAGAAAGAGGGGGATTTAAGAACGCGTATTGATTACCGGGCCCTAATCAAGTTACCATAAAAAATAAGTACCTGTTACCTCTGATACCAGTACTCATAGACCAGGTGAGACAAGCAAAGATTTTCACCAAGCTAGACTTATGAGGCGCATATCACCTGGTACGCATGAAGAAAGTGGAAGAGTAGAAGACTGAGTTCCGTACCCGCTATGGCTTGTACAAATACCAGGTCATGCCCTTTGGGCTTTGCAATGCCCCAGCTGCGTTCCAGCATTTTATGAATGATGTGTTATGGGAACTCCTAGATGTCTGCATAGTAGTCTACATCGATGACATTCTGATCTACTCCACCACTCCCCAAGAGCACGTAACCCACATGCGAGCTGTACTCCGCAAACTGTGTGAAAACCAAAGCTAGAAAAATGCTCCTTCCACGTCACCAAGGTGGAGTTTCTGGGATATGTACTGACACCGCAGGGGATCAAGATGGACAGTAGAAAAGTGGAGGCAATCCTCACTTGGTCCTCACCCACGTCTGTAAATGGAGTACAGAGTTTCCTAGGGTTTGCAAACTTTTATCAACGCTTCATACCAGGATTCTCACATATTGTACATCCAATAACATCCTTGCTGCGCAAACACCAAAAGTTCGAATGGACACCAGGGGCGGAAGAAGCTTTCTGAGCTCTCAAGGAAAAATTCACCTCAGCCCTAATTCTGCAACACCCACAGCCCAATTTACCATACATCATTGTAAACAGACGCTTCAAGCATCGCCATGGGGGCCGTATTGTCTCAACAAAATCCTGAAACCGGATGCCTTCACCCCATTGCCTTTTGGTCAAGGAAATTTTCCCCAGCAGAATTAAACCATGCAATTTCTGAGAAAGAATTCCTAGCAATCAAAAGTGCACTGTGTGAATGGCGACATTACTTACTAGGAGCAAAACACACCATCACAATAATAACAGATCATCGGAACTTGCAATACTTACGCTCAGCAAAAGCTCAGTCTTCTAGGCAGCTCCGTTGGGCCCTATCCTTAATGGAATATGACTTTGTAATCACCTACCACCCCGGAGTTAAGAACAGTAAAGCGGATGCGTTATCCCGCATTGGCACAGGAGAGGAAGTCTACAATGCCCCTAAGCCTGTGGGGATCATACCCAGCCATAAAATTCTCGGCCTCTGCATCAGCCCATTTCTGTTAAATACTCTGCCGAAAACAATAAAACAAAACATGTCTGAAGAAGACCTACTGGCTTGGGACACGAAGGGAGATCAGTTCACCATTCAAGACAAACCACCATACTACCAAAAATGCCTCTACGTTCCAACTAAGGATCTGCAGCAAGCAATCATATCAGACTACCACGACTCGCTGTTAGAAGCCCATCCGGGTATAGCCAAAATAATGAAGAAAGTAAGCAAATCTTATTGGTGGTCAACTTGACAAGAAGATATTTCCACCTACATAGGCACCTGTGAGGTGTGTGCACAATACAAAACATCCAGGCAAAAACCAGCCGGCCTCCTTCAGCCAAACACCATTCCGCCAGTGCCCTGGCACACAGTATCAATGGACTTCGTCACTGATCTACCTCCTAACTTAGGTTATAATACCATCCTCGTAGTACTGGACCTCTTATCCAAAATGGCCCATTTCATAGCTCTAACGGGTATTCCCTCAGCTCAGACCCTGGCGTAGGTTTATCTAGACCGGATTGTCAAGTTACATGGATTCCCTACCATAATCGTTTCTGACAGAGGCAGCCAATTTGTATCTCATTTTTGGAAAAAATGTTGTGCCCTGGCAAGAGTAGAAGTCTGTTTGTTTTATAGTCTCCACCCTCAACGGACGGCCAAACCGAGCGCACAAACCAGACCATGGAACAATATTTGTGCTGTCTATTACAAACCAACAAGCCAAAGCTGGACAGAAATTCTATGGATGGCAGAGTATGCCTACAACAACTCAACACATTCATCAACCCAAGCAACACCCTTCTTTACTATATATGGTCAAAACCCCACAACGTCGGTCTACGATCCGCCAGAAAAGATTGAAATGCCCGCAGTAAAGAATTTACATGCCAGCATCTTGAAAGCAGCCAGAGAAGCCAGCAGAAACCTACAGCAAGCCAAAGAAACACAGAAAAGAAACGCTGATCGCCATTGACGAAAAACACCAGATTATCAAGTAGGAGATTCGATCTGGCTGGCAACTAGACACATTGCTTTAAAGGGTCCGAAGAAATTTCAGACTAGATACATTGGCCCGTATACAAGAGAAAAAGTAATTAATCCAGCAGCCATGAGACTGGCGTTACCTCAACATATGCGTATACATCCCATATTTCACGTGTCACTGTTAAAACCAGCACACCCAGGAACCTGAACTTCCACACCTCCCGCACCCATACAAGTGGGTGAAGAAGCACCAGAATATGAAGTAAATAACATATCAGATTCCAAACAAGTATGAAAGACCCTGTATTATTTGATTGACTGGAAGGGTACGGACCCCAGGAAAGATCATTGGAACCCAGCATGCACGTGCATGCCCCCATTTGGTGCGGACATTCCATCGGGAGAAACCAAAGCCCTCATACACACTATTGGTAGGGGTCTTGAGGGGGAAGACTGTCATGGGTATTAGGTAGGTAGATGGGGCAAGCTGGATGGAGGCTTGGCAGGCCTGGCATAGGCACACAAAGCACCCATAACAAATCCCTCCTTTCATTTCTTCCTTGTGTTTGTAGTAACTTCCTTGTTACTACTTCCTGTTGCCAAACAGGAAGTGCATGATAACTCATGAGCTCTCTAGTGTTTGGGTGTGGCTGGCTACATAAGCCAAACCCAAGATTCTTCCAGTGCTTCGTGTTGCTTACTGTGAGCTGTATCAGCAACACGCTTACCTGCTCTGGATCATCCTGCTTCTGCTTACCTGCTCTGGATCATCCTACTTCTGCTTACCTGCTTTGGATCATTCAGCTTCAGCTTACCTGGATCTTACTCCACGCCACAGCTATCTCCAGTCAAGAGGGGACTTCTACACCGGCACCTGTAAGAACAAAGAAGAACAGCTTTAACCCGCGCACATCAGTAACGCTGCGCATGCTCACCGAATCTTCCCGCGACGCTGGAATCCAGGTTAGTTGCACGAGTGCACAAACCCATGTAAGAAAGAAGAGAAATTATTAATTACGCTCGCTCCAATAACGCGGACACTTATTTCATTGCGCTCTCTCGCTTTACGTGGTGCATACTTACCAAAACCCTCTGTGCAAACTTACCTAACCACCAAGACTCCAGTAGCGCTGATCCTGCACTCGAGGCGCTATTACCACATAATTTCTCCAGCAAGGGAAAGGGAGAGACATTACCAGGTGCGCTCGAATTGAAGGCGCTGCGCAAACCTACCAGCAGCTAGCTTCTACATGCAGCGCTACTCACCCACAAAAATACCGGCAAACAAAGACAATACAGACAATTTTGGACACTCAACATTCTCTGCGCAACGTTCACTTGTGGGAAGGACTTTCTAGCCAAAGAAGAAACTGGTGCCTTGAACTCTCAGCCTCGCTGTGAAGGCATAAAACAGCGTTTGGCATCTGAACTCAGCCTACAGACATTGGCACCAATCACATGAAGGAATAAGGCCCCTGCAAATGCAGGATGGAGTGCACACCCTACCAAAGATCAAGGTAAGCCCATAGGGGGACATCATAGCACACAGTAAAGAGATGGGAAGGGCCCAGGGGAATCGGGGGAATTCAGGTCTGAGTGTATTTGACAGGTATTCTTCCTGGTGAAACAGGGGAAGTGAAGACTCAGGGTCAAGGGAGGCTCATCCATCGCTCCTGCAGAGACACAGGTGAGTGTGACAGAGTCCAAGTTAAGTTACCCTGATGACTTTTTGGGACTAGGTATACCAGTAAATAAATACAGTAATAGCATGTAACTTTTGGAATGTCACAGTCAGCAATCTACAACCACACCAGAGGGAAAGTTCACCCAGTCAAGCCGTTAATTAATCATCAGAACAAGTGTTATGTGGTGTTGTACAGTATACTTCAGGATGTGAGTGTGATATAATGTACTATACATGCTGTGACAAATCCAGGGAGCTTGTCCCCTGTCCGCAAGGAGGAGCCACCCCTTTGGGAATAGGGAAAGCAGTCTGATAAACTTAACACCCCTTAGGGAAGAGGGCAAGTGGGATTCCACTGGGGGTGACCCTCTTCCCCCGCTTAGAGGACTGGCAATCCCTAGATAGGGATATGTATTATCCTCCATTCTTTGAATAATTCCAAAGGTGTGTTGGTTACATAGAGATTGACAATGAGATTGTAATGAGTTTTCATAATATGAACATTAGCGTGGTGTGGTTTCTGACCCTCTCAGGCACCGCACTCCAATTGACTCAGAGAATGACTCATAAGCCCTCTCATTTCCTACAGCAAAGGAGTAGAGCCCATCTGTATTGTTGGAAGGCTGGAGAGAGAGACCCTCAGAGCCATATGGGAGAATGTGCCTGGGAGGTGTGGCTTGCCGTGAGGAGACCACACCAGATGTGGTACTTGCAACCCTGGTGGAGCTTGCAGAGCACTCAGCCGAGGAGCCATAGCAGAGAGGAGACATATTGGACACAGGATGTCCAGTGGAAGGAGTAGAAGTCACTGAACCAAGAGCAGTCACTGAGCCACCACAGAGAATATTCTAGAGCTTGGTGGGAAGGCAGCACCTGCTCCATAAAAGTCAAAGGAGAATGACCAGATGAAACTCCACCAACCCAAATATGGCCAACCAGAGGAGCACCACCTACCAGTTGCTTGGGGTATTCAGGATGTGGGGAGTGCAGTTGAAGCAGGCGCAAGATGGGGTGATAGCTAAACAACCTCACATCAGGGTGTAAACTAGAAAAATCCAAAACATGGTGAGAGCCAAACAACCCAGCAACAGGGTGAAAACCAGAAGACACCAAGTCAGGCTAAGAGTCAAACGACCACACACCTGTGTAGAAAGCAAGTGACCCCAGGACGGGCTGAGAGTCAAATTACTCCAAGGTAAGACAACCGACTTTCTGTTCTGAGATGGGCCACACAGAGCAGAACTCGAACATAAGGACTGAAAACCAAGACCCAAGGAAGAGGTAACCACCGGCAAGTGCGAAGAGGACATTGTTTGAATCTTTTTAATACACAACCTGAAGACTACCAGGAATGGAATTTACGAATTCCAAGGGTATGAAACACCCAGACCTGGTACAAAGTATATGACTGTGTCAAAATTGAGGAAAGAAAGATGGAAGAATGGATGCTTGCTTAAAGAGAGCTCTTTATCCAATACTGTGAAGGTGAAAGAGACTATTGTGTTGACTGAACATCGGGGCCAAGAATCCCTTTTGAAGAAAAGACAGATGTTATTGGACATTCTGACAAGCACTCTTGACTTCTTTATTTTCTTTGAGATGGGGCCTAGACTGTTAGGGACAGAGAGGAGTCTTTTTAAATAAACAGACCAGTCATACAAAATGTCATCGCAGCAATTTCCGGTTTATGACGTAATGTATATATGGGGTTCAATGATTTGTGTCGTCCTTGCATGGTTCTGACTACTGATATTGTCTTTACTTTACTATACTTCCAGTAGCTTGTGTGATATTATTGACTGCTCCCCTCAGGATGATGACGAAAGATCTATGTGCCCGCCCCAAATCACGTTGTTTTTTTTCTATTTATTGTGTGATATAGTTAAAAGAGAATTCAACTTTTCGCACACTTTGTTAAAGATACGAAGAAAAAGAAAAGAAAATAAGACAATTCAATATACACAAAAGGGAAATATCAGTTAATAAAATGTATTTCATTTTAAAAAGTTTAGAATCAACAAGTTTTATAAAATGAGTTTCTGCAATAATCAGAAAAATCTGCTGACCATTTAAAATTTGGTGGCAAAAGCAGTAAGAGTACAGATACTCAGCACCTGAAACAATACAATCTCACAGTACGACTCATAATTCGTGCCATTTAGGACAACTCACAAATCAAAGTTCAATCATTTCTATATTGCCATGCACCTGTTACTGCCTGCAATACCATAATTCATATGCAAGGTTGGTTCTGCATCCGATTATTTCCTATGTTTTATGCAGATTTAGACGTATTTGCATAACACTTGTATGTAAGTGTTTCGATTGACATTTAGTTAAACATGAGGGTATGTAATTTCTCTTCTTCTCCTTCAATGCCAGATTATAAAATGACCTGTACGAGGAGACTGGATCTGATGTTTGGCACCAGTCAGCTTCCCACAAGGATTTCCTTATTCTGAGCGGGTTTCCAATTAAATCCTGCCTGGTAGGACCCAGATCCAAGAGGACATGGGCACAAGTGCTGAGCAAAACCATGAAAATCTCACAATCACCATTCTTAAGGGTGTCTCTCAGTGATGGGAATGGAGAAGCTGCAGGACAGTCCAAGATGTGTACAATAATACCATTTTGCACCACTTAATTCTGCAATCATTGACGTAAATCCCAGTTTGAACCTAACCACAGCACAGGGAGTAGAATTTGGTAAGCCAAGAACCTTTTTCTATAGGATACCCTCCAGGCCTTTCCAATTTAAGTCCTTCAAATGTAACAATTCAGCCTCATAAAGTCATCAAGGGTCAACCTTGAATGTATAGTCACGAATAATGGAAAGAGTAGAAACACGGCTGTACTTAAGATCAATCCTCAACATCTGGCCCTCATTAAAATTATTCGAGTTGCAGCCAAATAAGTAACCATGCTTTACATGCTTTGGGTTGGAAATGGCAGACTGGCATGTGTGTCAGACTTTACAGATGCCACCGGGGGAAGACACTTTTGGCCCTCCTTCGCTGTGGTTATGGAATGTTTATATTTGTGTACCATAAAGGAAGTATGTGCTTCTTGGAATTTGTATCATCCTGGTGCACTGATCGGGTGGGGCTACAATGGGGATGCCACCCAAGTGGGTAAAATAAGAGCATTGTTCTGCAATGTTTATATGCATTCTTTGTTTACAGTGCAGTAATGGTAAGGTTTTGTTATATTCTAGGCGTTCAGCTTTGGTCTGTAGCACAGATACAGAGAATTTGGCATTGCAGTTATCTCTTCTGGCTGCTCCTTCCCAAAGGATGACATTTTGTCCAACAAAGATATGGCTACAACTTATGCCTGAATGCCTATGTTCCTGAGAATGTACCCATGTGCATTGGGGACATGGTCATACAGGCCCAGAATATGTGTCCTTTGTTGAATAGCAAGGAGACACCTAGAGGTGAAAAGATAGACAGCGTCTGTATAAGCTATGCATGTGAGATAATTGTATCTACAATAGGTTATTTGGATATGTAATGAATTCCTGGTTTGTAGGCTGTGATGACCCTGGGAGCTGAGTTCCACCACTCAGTGGTGATGGGGACCCAGAGGCGGTACACAGAGCATCCTCCAGTCTCTTACGTCCACTATCAGCCTAAGGTTCCTAGCCCATTCTAAAAATCTTGATGACCCCTGCCATCCATGACTGGCCAGTCTGAAAAGGTGGTAGTTAGAGTAGGCCGCGAAAGACAACTTGCCCATAGGTCATAATATAGGGTAAAATTAGTCACAAAACCACATCAACAGATTATCCCCAAAAACTGCGTAACCTCTCATTGCCACCTCAAGAGGAACACATGTAGATTGCAGGTCTCAGTTCAACAGGGAGAAAACTTGACTCTGCTAAATGCAGCAGCAGCCCACCTAAACCCCTTGTTCATTGGCTTGAATGCCCCTTAGATATGTGCTGAGGAACTTGCTAAGAGGGCTGGACCTGATTTATTTCAGAAGAAATTAGCTTTCAGAACTGTAGAAAACGACATGTGTGAGAGACAGCAGGGATGCTTTGCTTTGGCTACACACAGTAGTGGGCCTGCTCCCCCACGTGTCCACAGAACTTGGGACATGGATATTGAGGAATGGTTTACAAAGTTAATGCCTTGCTTACCCACCACAGATTGTGGCAAACCTTGAACCCAACAAAGAATCCATGGTGATGATGAAGACAAATATGAGTCCAAGATGGCAGCCCATATACAAGTAAGCATGAGCAGCGGGTCACAGGCAACCAGTTGCAGCAGCCGGTGAAGGCTAGTAAGGGAAGGGGGGAGGGAACGAGAAAGAGAAATCTGCCACAGGTTTACAAGTACAGGCAGACCTGCCACGAACATCAGCAGCTGAGAGGTTTGCGTCACCATGTTACTGATTTCACAGATGCTGCCTGTTAAATCAGATATAAATACACGCATATGTTTGTAGTTCCCAGGCAAGTGGGCCAATCACTGCATGTACTGCATCTGTATACCCACTTTAAGTGGCACACATGATTAGGAACCATACTTGTTTATAAAGAAAGGAGGGTTAAGTCGAGGGTTGTCTGTGACTCCAGAGATGGAAGCTTGAGAAGAAAGATAGTGCCTTGCAGAGCAGCGAATAGCAAAGTAGCAGATGTGCAAAATGGAGGAGGAGGGGAGTATTCCAAAGCTTGAAAGAGTATAGGAGGTGAATGAGATACAAAGGGGCAGAAAGAAGGGGGACGAGAATGAAAGAATAAAGGCCAGGAGTCACAGATGTGAAAGAGTTGAAGAGGAGCAGGAATAATGTGGTGGAGAGAACATACAACAGAGGGGTCGAGGTAAAGGGGGCAAAGAGGAGGTTCAAAGCAAAAGCATGGGGAGCATTAGAAAAAGAAACTAAAACCAAAAGGGAGGACGTAACAATGAACAATATGAATGAGGTGGGGCTAGAGAACTCAATGGAGAGAGTGGAGGAGAAGGAAGTAGCTAGCCAATGAGGTCGCATATATTCTGCGAGGGATTAAGTCTGACAATCCAAATGTGCGTGTAATCTTGCAGAAGATCTTATAGTGTCCCATCCCTGCCTCACAACTAGATGACCCATGGCATCAGGGTTGCTGCAGTCAGCTTTGCGTGAGAAGAAGTGCAGAATCCTGCCAACATCAATGAGTGTCAAGCAAGCAAATTCAATGGCCAAGAAATAGGTTTAGGGCAAGTACAATCCCAACAATTAGTCGTGTTTTTTTAAACTCCCATGAAGGTGAGTTCAAGGTTGAGAGGGATGGACTAAATGCCACAGTCCTGCAGAGAAGGCGACTGGCTAGTGTTTTATTAATTTCCCATTGTAGGGCCACAGTACAATCTACTCCCTTAGTTGTTTAGTTTGAACATTAAAAAAACATTACATTTGAAAAATCTACATCAAGTTGTCTGTCTAGTCTGCCAGCCATGATGGGTAACACATTAAAAAAAAAACAATTGATGCCTGGGCTGGCAAATAAGCCAGCACTTCCACTGAAAAATGCACTTTAATTGTACATGTGCGGACAATATATTGCAGTGCGGACAATTTATTGCAGCTGTGCTCCTCTAACGCACATATGCATGATGAATGTGCCAATATTATGCATGCCAGAATTGCACGTGTATGATACCTGTTCACAACACATGTCATATTCGCTCTACAATGCAAATGTCATCATGCTTGCCTCCATATTACATGTCAGCCATTCCCTATGAAGCACATTAGCATGATGCCTGGCCCAAATATGGCAACATTGCCAAAGTAAAATATGTTCATGCTCGCTGCACCCAATATATGTCAGTATTCAGCTCTATATTCCTCCGTTGGCAGGGTAAACATGGATTTCTCATACCCACTTACATGTGCCGATTCATGAAGTCAATGCCCCACAAAGCCTTCTGCAACCGGGATGCAACGTAACACAGCTAATGGAAATGTCACTACAGTACCCCGGCATTCATGCCCATCGGCAATACAGGGATGGGAAAGCAAAGCTCCCAATGTTTTTTCATGGACCATCGTGCATGTTTAGGATTGGGAACTGTATGAAAGCAGAATATCGGATAACCAGCAACACTGCCCAGCCCAAGATCCCACAGTTGTAATGCACTGGTCATTTTGTGACCACTAGAATTCTTGGGAGGGCATTGCCCTGTCATCCATTATGGATGAGACGCCACTTCTTACTCACTAAATAAAATAAAAAATGCAGGTATGTTAGAATGCTGTGTATTTTTAGCAAACTGTATTGTTTATAGATAGTTCGACATGCACCCTTGCTTATAGGTGTATGCCTTTACTAGGGACAGGGGAGGATTACAGTGTTTTACTTGAAGCTATTAGATGAATTAGATTAATAGATGAATGATTCAATGAATCAGGCAAACCCCTATAGAGCTGACTCATGAGTAGATTTAAAGAGAGTTATAGAATGCTCGATTTTCCTGGTTGAACCCATAATGTGCAATTGGGTTCCACTCACTAAATTCCAAAGGCAACCAGTCAGAATCAATATTCATCTGAATAAAGGCTTATCGTCAGAATCATCATCAGATTGAAACAGAAAACTCTGCCAAACATCCCGACAAGAGTTATGCCAAGTAGTAATCTTACTTACTTACTTGTTGAATAATTCAAAATGGTTTGAATCATGTGTTCCCAGTCAAATATTCATAAAAGGCAATTCGAATTGTCTTGCCCAGCACCAGTTGTAATCATGTATTTCGTGTGTGGAGTTTAGAGTATCAGATATGTGTACCCCCTTATTGTGCCCTATACATATTATCCAAACAGCCTCAGAATAAAAGAAATAACATTAATAATCACTGCCGCATATTTTTTCATTTGGTCCTCTTATTAAAATGTCAGATGAATTTATCAGATAGGTAGGGTAAGACTTTATGTCATACCAATTTCCTTCTATACCCGAACTTGGGGAAAGGTTTGCGTTTACCTACTTTAACGTTCAATGTGTATTCATAATGTTTGCTTGTTGAATTGTGCTGCCTTACTTTTTTGGAAATGAAAGATAAGAAGATCAAGGCAAGGATGACATGATGGGGAGGAAGCATGCCCCCCACCTGGCAACTTCTGGACCATGGATTCACTGCAACATTCACAGGTGTGGACTCTAAGGCACATGTTCCCTCGTAAGGAGAGGAAGTGGAACTGGACAATGAGGTCTTTTTCCCTTCAGAGACCCGCAAAAGTGTAAATAAATCAGAACACATCGCATGGCAATCGGAGAACTGTGTCTAAAAGCGTGAAAGGTCTATGTGGTGACAGGTGTGTGGGAGCCTCATGCTCACTATTCGCCACTGGGGTGCCCACACTCAATCTCACATTTGGATTGGTTTACGTCAAGACATTATTATCCAATATAGCTTTTTAAACCCAATATGCAATCCTTAAAATGAGTAGTAGGGTGGCTGAAAGCACATTTAGGACTGGGTGTGCTGCATGTCACCAAAGCGGGTTTACACCAATGTGTTTCTCAATAGACTGCTATGACAAGGTCACATGCGAGCAGCAGGGGGTGCAAAATACTCTGGTGGACGAAATGCTACCGGTTTTGTCATGCTGTACCCAGATGTGGCACATAGGGGAGCCCCCAACATGCTCACTTGCCACTTTATGTAAACCGAGAGGTGTTGGATACAGGAAAAATGGATCCCAAAACCCTTAAGGGGCAGGAGTGACATACAAGGCAGGACCCCTATCTTACAGAAAGTGATTTGAGAAAGCCAGAAAAGAAGCTAGAAAGCAGTTGCAATGCGATGTGTGGGGAGGGGATGCTGAGCTTCCACATTTCACCTGGCTTCATCTTAATGGTTTTGAAGTGGCCACACCATTCACGTCCACTGGCAGCAGGGTTTGAAACCCACCTCGGCCAATGGCTTTTGCAATTGACCTTATTAAAAATGTATTTCGGTACTTGTGTTTTGATGTCCCAGCCTCAGTTTACAGGAATTTGCATACGCTTACATGCACGTAGAGCAGCAGCTACCATTGTGGCTTGATTTGGAAAGAAGTTCTATGCACTGCCTTGCTGTTCTTGCTAGCTGCAGCCTCTCCATGTATACAGATGCCCGAGGATGGTTGGAAGCAATGCCACCAGGTCTCTAGTAGCACAGGGTTGGAACTGCCTGACCACTAACAATGTTTTTGGTTTAAATGATAATACTAATGAGTGGTCGTTTTATTGTGTGGCATCTTTATTGAAATGTTCACTACAGTTTGGGCCATCTTTGGATGAATGTATGGATTTATAAAGCACGAATCTTGACATTGTTCATGTTCTATCTTTCTTACATCTGCTTCAAATTTTAGGTAGCCAGTTTTGGTGGCTGTGGGTTGAGTCTGCACTAATCCTCTGGACTGTTACCTCACGGGGATGGGATCATCAAACATGCCAACATTATGCATTTGATTGGGAGGCACTAATCCATTCCTGGTTTTAAATTTGCATTATGGGACTTATAGTTCTGTGTTTAAAATGGGGAAATCCCGGACTACATTTCCCAGAATGCAAAGTTAAAACCATGTCAGCACTAGCGCCTCCAGAATGGAAATGGATAATATAGAATGGAAGAATCAACTTGCTGCAAGGTGTCAATGGCAGGGGTTGGGAGCAAGGGGAAAGCAAACTGAGCAGGGCACCTCTTTTTAGCAATCTAGTGGAGTGGGGGTTCATCGAGAAGTGTGCTGTATAGTACATTATTTTTGTATGTGTTGTATGTAATATACACAAGTATGCCCCGTTCATTTAATAGGCAAAATCAATGAACACTTCACAAACTTGTCACTTATTTTTTTTGTGTATTTCCTGTACCAAAGAAGAGGATATAAAAACAAAAAGAAGGTGGGAGTAAATTAAAAACGATACACAAATACTCAATGCATGCCACGGGCGATAAAGCACTTCTTAATGAATACATTTAAACTGACAACGGTGTGGCAGATTCCATTCCTGGATCCAGCTGATTAGGGGTTAAGCAAGCATTTTCCAAGTTGATGAGGTTCACACCAAGCTAACACCATGGTCCCCAGTGTATCACGGTAGGCTTTCAAACCAGCCGCCATTGCTGCTACATAGCCTGACGGGTGTCTGAATCCCTAGGTTATTGAAAGGATCCCTATGTCAGACTCCCCTCACGCTGCACAGAGTCTGTGGCCAGGGGCCCTGTGCTTGGCTCATGGTAAAGTCATCAACCATGCCTTGACAGCCAGTGCATGGCCAATACTGACAATAGATTGGGGTGAAACCATCACTAAGATCCATTGCTGATGTTCTCAGTTTGGTTGATATAAAAAGGGAAACATCCAAAAGCACTCCAAGGCAGTGAGCATGTGTGGATGCAACCCACGCACTGCCCAGCCACTGAGATGGCTATTTAAGATCATACCTTATCACTGCACTTTACCTTTAACCAAATACATTTCTCCTCTGGTATGCACTTGTTCTTAATACATTGTTTTCCCCCATCGGCTATGCATCAATAATTCTTTCTTTCAGTTAAAGGAAAGGAAAGTTTGACGCTGCTGCCACTTTAAGGAGAGCCCATGTCCACCATACTTGCAATCACATCTCCCCAATTTTGAAAGTGCACTTTCAGAGAGAAGAGGATCCTGCTTAAGTCTCCATTCATCGCCCACAGATGCTAGTGGAAAAGAATCTGGGACACCTGGTTGCATGACACAACTCACCCCATTTTTCTTTTTGATGCTAGTGGAAAAGAATCTGGGACACCTGGTTGCATGACACAACTCACCCCATTTTTCTTTTTTTATGGGGGTCAGCCCATATATCCCCGTTCTACCTCTTTACCTCTCACCCCCTATTTGTCCTTTCCCGATCACCTTGCCCCAACACCTACCGAGGTAAAATGCAGTAAGTTGTCTGACTGACCAATGGGGACAGTCAGCTGAGGTCAGGCAGTCCGACACCATTGTAAAATATACCTGGAACACCTATCAGACCATCATGTGTGTAATTGTCATCCCAGGGGGGCGACTAGGATCAAACTTTTCCCAAAGATGCCAAAACTACATTTTAGAATAAAGTGAACACTGGACAGAAACTGATTCCTAACCAAGGTCTCACTGCTAAAGTACCTGCCACAACCATGCCATTGACGATTCAAAAAGTCACCAGCGGCAGAACTCCTGATGTAAGCATTATTATGCAAACTTTGGCCCGCATGCCCACCAACAGACAACATGCTCTCATATTTCTGCAAAGTGTGATTCTTTCATAGTATCTGGAAATGGATGCTCTAGAAATAGGAATGGGCCAGGCGTGCACATTGTCCCCCTTCCTCTTGCCCTTCATTTTTCTCTCCCTGGTTCCAATAAAACATACCTTAAATAGATATTTAATTACATGCACCTTTGTTAAAGGGCGCTCCCCTACCCTATCTCGCTTAGATCACCATGTGTGTGCCTTCTGTTTAACTCCAGAGCCTCCTGTATGCAACACACCCTATTCGCCATCGGAATTGCAATAAAGTAAGGCCCGTTAGTGGTAAAGCTTTACATTCCAAGCACATTGCAGACCCAGCCCGATGTCTCTATCAGGGCCAGCGTTCAGCTGATATTTTTTACAAGGATGTGCATGGCCGCCTATGGTGCTGATACCTGCAGACAAGCTGTCAAAAATAACAGACCTACAACAGACTGGACATCCCTGGGGAGCACTTAAAGACTCAACAGGTCCACAAACAGTCAACCACCTCCTCATTATCATTCAAAAGAGAGCGCTTTCTATCATGGCACGTCTTTATGGAGAAGTCAGAGGCCAAAGCTTTCACCGGGTGACAAAATGTGCAGCCTGCAGCGGCGGCTAAACACGGATACGGAGCTTTTCTTCCTTTTCCAAGATTCCTTTCTGCCACCTCGGTGCTCGTCCTGATCAGTTCTACTCCACAGAACACCAGGCATGCACAATTCACAAATGTGGAAATTAAATGAAATGCCTTATACATATTTGATGAATTATCTTTCTTGCAGCTGGTCAACACGCTGTATATTCAGAAGCCTGCACGCAGGGGCTACAACTGCGCAGAGCCAAGAAAACTGCTCATACGAGTGGTTTCGTTAATAAAACGATACCATTTAAATTGGGCCTCCCTGGTGACAGCGTAAACTGAACGCAAAGGGAATAGGAGTGCAGACAATGCAAGATGAGGCGGTTTTGAGCCGTCGCTCAAGCTTCCCATCCGAGCCAGAGTACTCTTTAAAACTGGCTTTATTACCCATAAGGCAACCACCACTCACATACCTATCTGGCGGCAAATCACTATGGGCCCCATCACGAGTTTGCCGGTAAAGTAAGAACGGTACCGGTAAGCTTGCCAGTCACATTATTACCGTAGTGGCAAACTACGAGTTCTGCTCACGAGTGCCTTAGCAGCCACCAGGTCTGACTTGGTGGCCGTACCGGCATCCGCGAGAACATGACGGTAGCACCGGTACCGTTATTAGCGGTACCCGTGCTGCCATCCTCCCCATTCCTATTGAGCCCTACGGGGCTCAAATGAGAGTGGGGAATCATTTTTCCAGCGCCCAGAAAAGGGCAATTACCAGGTCCAGCAAGGTCATAATGAGCCGGTATTTGCCCTTTTTTGGCCGCCGGAAAAAATCAATAATGGCGCCGGCCATGCCTGTACTACAGGCACGGCTACCGCCAGCCTTGTAATGAGGCCCAATGTCTCAGTGGGTTGCGCTCTTCCAGGAGCCAGGCCAACCCTTGGTGAATGGAGGATAGCACAGGAGCAATGTGCTGGTCTTGGAAGCAAGAACATGCAGCGCAACAGAGGTTTGAATCCCAGATCCCTGATTAAAAATTGAACCCAGGTACGCTATTAGGTGCATTATAAAAAAACAATAAAATAAATGGCTTGAGAACAAACTGTCATGTGGAGAAAAAAACAGGGATCCAGCCTTCTCTTGCTGTACCCCTACCTCCTGGAATACAATCCTGGTGGCAATCCAGACCTTGACAATGCTCTTGGAGTTCAGGTTGGAACTCAAAACCTTACTATTCGCTTAATACCTAAGGGCCACGTAGGCTCGTTGCATTCCTGCTTATTTTAACCCACCCTTACGTGATATGTTACCCACAATGACATGTACTGCAGGGCTCTGTGGCTTCATAGATAGGTTTGTGCTATATGAAACCCCAAATCCAAGCTGTCAATATTGCTGTTCATGTAATATGTTACTTGGCATTTGCATAGCACACATGTACATTGTTATGGTTTTATGGGACTGTGCCAGTCTGGAATGTGGACTGATATACAGCTTTGGTGATCCTTGACAAAGGAGAGCTCCAAGGACATATAGTCTCTGAACAGTAGCATATCATCTATCTATATATATATTCAATGGAAAAACTTTGTTAAAGGGACGTTATGGTTAAATTGCGCTACTAAGAGGATAATTCATAGAATTTAGCGCACAAGTGGCGCACGCAGCTGGCGCACAGTGTGCGTGTGCGAATTTCTGCGCCAGCCGCGTGCGCTAAAATCCATTTGCGTGCACAGCGTATTCATGGATTTTAGCTACCAAAACCGCTGTGGCGCAGAGTGGCGCCCCCAAGAACGCCCCTCGCGCAAGGAAAAGCCATCAAAATCCCCAATTCAGCGGAAAGGGCTGCGCTATCCCTGGACCAGTATACAGGGCCGCCACACAGCACACGTAAAGCGGGGAACGTGTATTACTGGGGTTCGCAGGAAGTTTCACACGCAATCGGAGCGGGGTACATGTATTTCTGGGTTCGGGGGAAGTTTCACACGCGATCGGAGCAGGGTACGTGTATTTCAGGGGTCCGCGGAAGTTTCACACGCAATAGGCCCTGTGAGAGTGGGGTACGTGTATTACTGGGGTTCGTGGGAAGTTTCACACGCGATCGGAGCAGGGTACATGTATTTCGGGGGTTCGCGGGAAGTTTCACACACGATCGGCTCAGGGGACGTGTATTTCGGGGGTTTGCGGGAAGTTTCACACGCGATAGGCCCTGTGCAAGTGGGGTACGTGTATTACTGGGGTTTGCGGGAAGTTTCACACGCGGTCGGAGCAGGGTACATGTATTTCGGGGGTTTGTGGGAAGTTTCACACGCGATCGGAGCAGGGTACGTGTATTTCGGGGGTTTGTGGGAAGTTTCACACGCGATAGGCCCTGTGCGAGTGGGGTATGTGTATCACTGGGGTTCGCAGGAAGTTTCACACGCGATCGGAGCAGGGTATGTGTATTTTGGGGGTTTGCAGGAAGTTTCACACGCAATCGGAGCAGGGTACGTATATTTTGGGGGTTTGCAGGAAGTTTCACACGCGATAGGCCCTGTGCAAGTGGGGTACGTGTTTTACTGGGGTTTGCGGGAAGTTTCACTCGCGATCGGAGCAGGGTACGTGTATTTCGGGGGTTTGCGGGAAGTTTCACACGCGATCGGAGCAGGGTACGTGTATTTTGGGGGTTCGCGGGAAGTTTCACACGCGATCAGAGCAGGGTACTTGTATTTTGGGGGTTCGATGGAAGTTTCACACATGATCGGAGCAGGATATGTGTATTTCGGGGTTCGCGGGAAGTTTCACACGCGATAGGCCCTGTGCAAGTGGGGTATGTGTATTACTGGGGTTCGCAGGAAGTTTCACACGCGATCGGAGCAGGGTACGTGTATTTTGGGGGTTCGCGGGAAGTTTCACACGCAATCGGAGCAGGGTACGTGTATTTCAGGGGTTCACGGGAAGTTTCACATGCGATCGGAGCAGGGTACGTGTATTTCGGGGGTTCGCGGGAAGTTTCACACGCAATAGGCCCTGTGCGAGTGGGGTACATGTATTACTGGGGTTCGTGGGAAGTTTCACATGCGATCGGAGCAGGGTACATGTATTTCGGGGGTTCACGGGAAGTTTCACATGCGAATGGAGCAGGGTACGTGTATTTCGGGGGTTCGCGGGAAGTTTCACACGCGATAGGCCCTGTGCGAGTGGGGTATGTGTATTACTGGGGTTCGCGGGAAGATTCACACGCGATCGGAGCAGGGTACGTGTATTTCGGGGGTTCGTGGGAAG
The DNA here is from genome assembly GCF_040938575.1 of Ambystoma mexicanum. Lineage (NCBI taxonomy): Eukaryota > Metazoa > Chordata > Amphibia > Caudata > Ambystomatidae > Ambystoma > Ambystoma mexicanum. Next base: position 1,014,289,280 of record NC_090928.1, read on the forward strand.
TTTCACACGCGATAGGCCCTGTGCGAGTGGGGTAAGTGTATTACTGGGGTTTGCGGGAAGTTTCACACACGATCGGAGCAGGGGACGTGTATTTCAGGGGTTCGCGGGAAGTTTCACATGCGATAGGCCCTGTGCGAGTGGGGTACGTTTATTACTGGGGTTCGCGGGAAGTTTCACACGCGAGCGGAGCAGGGTACGTGTATTTCGGGGGTTCGTGGGAAGTTTCACATGAGATCGGAACAGGGTATGTGTATTTCGGGGGTTCGCGGGAAGTTTCACACGCGATAGGCCCTGTGCGAGTGGGGTACGTGTATTACTGGGGTTTGTGGGAAGTTTCACATGCGATCGGAGCAGGGTACGTGTATTACTGGGGTTTGCGGGAAGTTTCACACGCAATCAGAGCAGGGTACGTGTATTTCGGGGGTTTGCGGGAAGTTTCACACGCGATAGGTCCTGTGCGAGTGGGGTACATGTATTACTGGGGTTAGTGGGAAGTTTCACACGCGATCGGAGCAGGGTACATGTATTTTGGGGGTTTGTGGGTAGTTTCACATGCGATCGGAGCAGGGTACGTATATTTTGGAGGTTTGCGGGAAGTTTCACATGCGATAGGCCCTGTGCAAGTGGGGTACGTGTATTACTGGGGTTTACAGGAAGTTTCACACGCGATCGGAGCAGGGTACATGTATTTCGGGGGTTTGCGGGAAGTTTCACACGCGATCGGAGCAGGGTACGTGTATTTCGGGGGTTCGTGGGAAGTTTCACACGCGATAGGCCCTGTGAGAGTGGGGTACGTGTATTACTGGGGTTTGCGGGAAGTTTCACATGCGATTGGAGCAGGGTACGTGCATTTCGGGGGTTTGCAGGAAGTTTCACATGCGATCGGAGCAGGATACGTGATTTTTGGGGTTTGCGGGAAGTTTCACACGTGATAGGCCCTGTGCAAGTGGGGTATGTGTATTACTGGGGTTCGCGGGAAGTTTCACATGCGATCGGAGCAGGCTACGTGTATTTTGGGGGTTCGCGGGAAGTTTCACACATGATCGGAGCAGGATACGTGTATTTCGGGGGTTCACAGGAAGTTTCACACGTGATAGGCCCTGTGCAAGTGGGGTATGTGTATTACTGGGGTTCGCAGGAAGTTTCACACGCGATCGGAGCAGGGTACATGTATTTTGGGGGTTTGCGGGAAGTTTCACACGCGATCGGAGCAGGGTATGTGTATTTCGGGGGTTCGCGGGATGTTTCACACGCGATAAGCCCTGTGCGAGTGGGGTACGTGTATTACTGGGGTTCGTGGGAAGTTTCACACGCGATCGGAGCAGGGTACGTGTATTTCGGGGGTTCACAGGAAGTTTCACATGCGATCGGAGCAGGGTACGTGTATTTCGGGGGTTCGCGGGAAGTTTCACACGGGATAGGCCCTGTGCGAGTGGGGTACGTGTATTACTGGGGTTCGCAGGAAGTTTTACACGCGATCGGAGCAGGTTACGTGTATTTCGGGGGTTCGTGGGAAGTTTCACACGCGATAGGCCCTGTGCGAGTGGGGTACGTGTATTACTGGGGTTCGCGGGAAGTTTCACACGCGATCAGAGCAGGGTACGTATATTTCGGGGGTTCGCGGGAAGTTTCACAGGCGATCGGAGCAGGGTACGTGTATTTCGGGGGTTCGCGGGAAGTTTCACACGCGATAGGCCCTGTGCGAGTGGGGTACGTGTATTACTGGAGTTCGTGGGAAGTTTCACACGCGATCGGAGCAGGGTACATGTATTTCGGGGCTTCACGGGAAGTTTCACATGCGATCGGAGCAGGGTACGTGTATTTCGGGGGTTTGCGGGAAGTTTCACATGCGATAGGCCCTGTGCGAGTGTGGTACGTGTATTACTGGGGTTCGCGGGAAGTTTCACACGCGATCGGAGCAGGGTACGTGTATTTCGGGGGTTCGTGGGAAGTTTCACACGCGATCAGAGCAGGGTACGTGTATTTCGGGGGTTTGCGGGAAGTTTCACACGCGATAGGTCCTGTGCGAGTGGGGTACATGTATTACTGGGGTTCGTGGGAAGTTTCACACGCGATCGCAGCAGGGTACATGTATTTTGGGGGTTTGCGGGTAGTTTCACACGCGATAGGCCCTGTGCAAGTGGGGTACGTGTACTACTGGGGTTTGCAGGAAGTTTCACACGCGATCGGAGCAGGGTACATGTATTTCGGGGGTTTGCGGGAAGTTTCACACGTGATCGGAGCAGGGTACGTGTATTTCGGGGGTTCGTGGGAAGTTTCACACGCGATAGGCCCTGTGAGAGTGGGGTACGTGTATTACTGGGGTTTGCGGGAAGTTTCACACGCTATTGGAGCAGGGTACGTGTATTTCGGGGGTTTGCAGGAAGTTTCACATGCGATCGGAGCAGGATACGTGCATTTTAGGGGTTTGCGGGAAGTTTCACACGTGATAGGCCCTGTGCAAGTGGGGTATGTGTATTACTGGGGTTCGCAGGAAGTTTCACACGCGATCGGAGCAGGCTACGTGTATTTTGGGGGTTCGCGGGAAGTTTCACACATGATCGGAGCAGGATACGTGTATTTCGGGAGTTCACAGGAAGTTTCACACGTGATAGGCCCTGTGCAAGTGGGGTATGTGTATTACTGGGGTTCGCAGGAAGTTTCACACGCGATCGGAGCAGGGTACATGTATTTTGGGGGTTTGCGGGAAGTTTCACACGCGATCGGAGCAGGGTATGTGTATTTCGGGGGTTCGCGGGATGTTTCACACGCGATAAGCCCTGTGCGAGTGGGGTACGTGTATTACTGGGGTTCATGGGAAGTTTCACACGCGATCGGAGCAGGGTACGTGTATTTCGGGGGTTCACAGGAAGTTTCACATGCGATCGGAGCAGGGTACGTGTATTTCGGGGGTTCGCGGGAAGTTTCACACCCGATAGTCCCTGTGCGAGTGGGGTACGTGTATTACTGGGGTTCGTGGGAAGTTTCACACGCGATCGGAGCAGGTTACGTGTATTTCGGGGGTTCGTGGGAAGTTTCACACGCGATAGGCCCTGTGCGAGTGGGGTACGTGTATTACTGGGGTTCGCGGGAAGTTTCACACGCGATCAGAGCAGGGTATGTATATTTCGGCGGTTTGCAGGAAGTTTCACGCGATCGGAGCAGGGTACGTGTATTTCGGGGGTTCGCGGGAAGTTTCACACGCGATAGGCCCTGTGCGAGTGGGGTACGTGTATTACTGGGGTTCGTGGGAAGTTTCACACGCAACCAGAGCAGGGTACATGTATTTCGGGGGTTCGTGGGAAGTTTCACACGCGATAGGCCCTGTGCAAGTGGGGTACGTGTATTACTGGGGTTCGCGGGAAGTTTCACACGCGATCGGAGCAGGGTACGTGTATTTCGGGGGTTCGCGGGAAGTTTGACACGCGATAGGCCCTGTGCGACTGGGGTACGTGTCTTATTGGGGTTCGAGGGAAGTTTCACACGCGATCAGATCAGGGTACGTGTATTTCTGGGTTCGCGGGAAGTTTCACATGCGATCGGAGCAGGGTACGTGTATTTCGGGGGTTCGTGGGAAGTTTCACACGCGATTTCGCTGTCAGAGTGGGTACGTGTATCCAGTGGGGTGCGGGGAGTCCCACACTTGAATTGGCAGCGTGGGTCCTCCCAGGTGTGCCCTCTATCCCCTCCACGGCTCCTGCAGGCAACCCACACCACAGGGGACTACACTGCACCCCTGGTCATGTACCGCAGGCAGCCCATCCACCATGGGTATGCCCCCCAGCCAGCCCACATGTCACCTTCCACTAGTGATCACCAACTCATATCCCCCTCATATCCCCCTGCACCCCCAACCCCTAGCAGTCAGGGGCACCTGCCAGCAGGCACCCACTCATGTCCCCCAGCACCCCCACCCCCCAGCAGTCAGGGGCACCTGCCAGCAGGCCCCCACTCATGTCCCCCAGCACCCCCCAGCAGTCAGGGGCACCTGCCAGCAGGCACCCACTCATGTCCCCCAGCACCCCACCCCCCAGCAATCAGGGGCACCTGCCAGCAGGCCCCCTCTCATGTCCCCCAGCACCCCCACCCCCCAGCAGTCAGGGGAACCTGCCAGCAGGCCCCCACTCATGTCCCCTAACCCCCAGCAGTCAGGGGCACCGGCCAGCAGGCCCCCACACACGTCCCCCACCCCCAGCAGTCAGGGGTACCTGCCAGCAGGCCCCCACTCATGTCCCCCACCCCCCAGCAGTCAGGGGCACCTGCCAGCAGGCCCCCACTCATGTCCCACTCATGTCCCCCAGCACCCCCACCCCCAAGCAGTCAGGGGCACCTGCCAGCAGGCCCCCACACATGTCCCCCAGCACCCCCACCATCCAGCAGTCAGGGGCACCTGCCAGCAGGCCCCCACTCATGTACCACACATGTCCCCCAACACCCACGTCATGAAGATCCTCAATCATGGGCCTCATGGCCACCCACACCCCACGCCACCCCAGCCGAAAGACCCAAACAAGTATTGCATCCACCCACAGAGAAATGGCCATTACATGATACAACCCGAATGGCAAGTATGTACATGAACACATGTCCGTCACACACACACAATGGGTGCAAGTGAATGTGAAAAGTCATATCATGACATGCATGAAACCAATGAGAGAATACCACACATCGAAGTATGAAACAAAAATGTATTGAACACAACATGAATGTAAGGAAAAAAAGAATTCAATAATGGGAATAAGAAATAAAATGCAGCATGTCCAGAAAAAAATAAAAAATATGAAATAAGAATCCAAAGAACTCCAAATGAAAATGTGTCCAAAGTCCAACAAAGCAAACCCAAGGAAAAAAAAATATGAAATCCATTGCGCCATGGTGAAATTAAAATAAAAACGAGAAACATCCACTGTTCAACTATATACAAATCACCAGTCCGGGTCCATGAGCCCAACAAATTAAATGAAACCTACAAAAAAACGTACCCAATAATGCACTATATACAAAAATGTGGTGCATTGTCCAAGCGGCCCAAAATAAACAAAAACAGAAAGAAAACCTAACACTATCTAACTATTTACAATGGCAGCGGGCTAGTTCGACGGCTCCCTTATTGATGTCCCGGGCCCGGGCATCATCGAACTTCCGCTCAATGTCCTAGAGGCGGTCCTACTCCATGGCCCTGAGGGTTCGCAGGGACGACGACATGTTCACCTCCAATTCCCTGCGAATTGCCTCGAGGCACTCGGCCCGCCTCAGGGCCCTCCGCATGGAGTTCTCCGCCCTGACCATTGTGAGCCGTGCCTCTTCCGCCCGCTGCTGCTCTGCATCTATGGTGTGGCCCAACCGCTGCCACACAGAAGACACTTGAAATCCGGGGTCCTCCTGCCCTATGGCCGATGCCTGCCCCTCCGATGTTGAAGGCCCTGAGCCATCATTGCTCCCACCATGTTGCTGCTGCTGTGCCTATGTCTGCACCCTGGCTCTTGCTGCCTGCATGTCCTCCTCCGGCTGGGGTGCAGTTGTCGTGGTGGCCACCCCTGCTGGACGTCCAACTCTCGACTGTGGCAGGGATGTGTCCTCCACCAGCCTGGCCGCTGGGTCAGGGGCAGCTCCACAGGGTACCCAGGTGACACATGGGTGGGAAGATGGCATGGAGGACGACTGGCGCATAGGGTGTTCAGGTGAGGAGGGGGTCGCAAGAAGGTCCAGCACACGGAGGAATCCAGCACCGGTGAGCCGTCCCAGTAGGTCAATGTGGTCAAAGAGGCATGTGAGACGACGTGCATTCTCTCCACGAAAAGACTGCAGGTCACCTTGCATGCCCCGTTTACACAATGCTATCCCACTCAGGACAGGTTCAACACAGTCCTGGATAGCCATGTTTGCAGGGAGAGGAAGGCCAGTTGTCGCGCACTCATCCCCTCCCTGAAAACGGGTCTGGACGTGGGCATCCCTGCTGGTGCCAGATGATGCAGTGACAGGATCAGGGACAGGATTACACACAGGCACCTCCGTGGTGGCCTGTGCTGCCTCCTGTCCCTGCCCGTGCACTGCACCACTAGCACCAGTGGAATCCCTACCTCCAGACCCCGTGTGTGTCCCTTCCTCCTCCACCAAACCCCCCACCAACCTGGATTACTCCGTGCCATCTTCCGCCGTTGGACCCTGTGGGGTCTCAGCTGCCCCTTCTGCTGCTGAGCAGTCCACTTCTGACCTCTGCCTCTTGGACCTACCCTCGGCAGCTGCGGCCTGGGATGCAGCACCAGACTCCTCACTCCCCGATGAGATGACAATCTGGGAGGGGAGCCGGGCCTTGCGTCTCCGGCTGGTGGTGCGATCCCTGCCGCTGTGCTCCACAACACCCTCTCTGCCCTCTTCATCAGTTGACGCTGCAGACAGGGAGAGATAAAACACAGACATCAGGGCACTGTACAATGGACTGATACACACATGACAGTTGCACATGAGTGGCAGCGTCAAACTTCAGACATGGCATCACACTCCACGACACATGTCATTTCAACTCACACACATGAGCATTTCCACAACAATATTGCAGCAGGCAGCAACATCCATACACATACAAAAGCATGAACAGCCAAAGGTGAGCCTGACATCACATGAAACACAGGGAGTGCACTAGACACGCACACACGCCACCACACTTACATGCATGTCTACATCTCCTCCAACTGTCGCAGTGATGCGATCGCCATGCATGTCACATCTGGCATTCAGCCTTCTACATATCCGTGTCACGTGCATCCATGTTGCATCACAGTTGCACACTTGTCAAATACACACACATGCACATGTACACGGTGCAGATACATGCAGCAGGAACCACCATCCATGTGTGACACCACAACCATGCCAACGTACATACACAGAAATTCAAACATGTGTGCTACCACACCTGCATTTGCACAGCATGCTTACCAACACATACACCATCGATGTGTCTCACACCTAAGAGGACTCACATGTGGCAGCCTCACGCCCCTGTTCATACACATCCCTACATGGCCCTACGAAAACACATGTGCAACCTGCACACTACTGGCACACCACCAGACGCACAGCGTCCAATCAGTATGCATGTACACTTACCGCTCGACTCCAGACGGGTCTGCCTCTCAAGGACCTGGATGTGGAGCGCTGGGCATATGTGTTCCAGGACCCTCATCTGGTGGTCAGACAGGTGGCCCCAGCACCCCTTGGCATCCGCTGCCTTCAAGAGGCGCCGGGCCTTGTTGAGGGTCCTGGACCTGAAGTCCTCCCAGCGCTTCTTGACATGGTGTAAGTCGCAGACTGCCACTCCCTCCACGTTGATGGCAGTCACGATGTCCATCCAGATCCTGGTCCGTCCTTCATTGTCGGCGCGCAAACTTCCAAAGAGGGCATCATACTGCCCCAGGACTTGCTCCACCAGGACACCAACTTCCCTGGCACTGAAGCTGGTGGCCCTCTGCCTCTCAGGCTGGGGGTTGCCAGTGGTGCCAGATGGTGTTGTGCCCGACATAGCAACCCCAGAGGCAGGAGTGGGTGGGCAACTGGGCCATGGGGCTGGGCTGTGGAGCGATTGTATCCCAGTCGGTAGTCTTCGGTTCCAGCAGGGGTGGTCACAGCAACTGCACCCCTGGCTGACATGCAGGCAGCAAATAGCAGGGCACGTGGGCAGCGGGCAGTCAGGCAGCAGCAGATGGAAGGTGGGATCGTGCTCGGGGCTCTGGGGGGAAGTAATTCGTCCTTCTGGGTAGGAGCGTGGTCTTCCGTGTGTTGTTGCGTGGCCAGCTTGATACGGAGTGATTTGGCACGTGAAAATCTTGCACATCAGCGTGTAATTCAAACCTCACGTACGAGGTTTCATTGGACCAAAGGCCTGTAACGCGTAAGCGCTTCTGTGACGTGGTTCAGCGTGCATGGAAAAACTGCACATCCGCGTGTGGATGCGTTTAACCCGAGGAAAGGGCCTACGCACGTAAGTGACGTGACACGTGCGGGCGTTTCCATCAACATGGGTGCATGTTCATCGTACATGTCCAAAAACTGCATGTCCGAGTGTCAGCTCGTGTAATTGGAGGAAATGGCCTTAGCGCGTACACACGAAAGTGACGCTGTACGTGTGGGCCGCTTTAAAAGCTACGTGTAGGACCCCATTCCCTTGTACGTGCTTTTCGTGGAGAGCGAGTGGGTGAATTCTGTACTTCTTGTCGGTTCACACGTGATTACTTCACAGCGTTTCAAGTTCGTACTCCCTGTTACCTCTGACAGCGTTCTTTATTTTTTTTGGGCCTGTTTCCTCAAACAGTGTTCACTTCTTCTTTTGTCCTGTCTCCTCAGACAGCGTACATTTCTTCTTTTGGCGGGCGAGTTACCTACGCGCACACGCGCCTTTTTCATGTTATTTTCCCAGGCAGACGGTGAGTCGCGCACGCATTTACCAACTGTGCTTGCCCCGTGTGTCGCGTACCCCTTCAGAGGTCATTGTAGGCTGCGTGTAACACGCACACGCTTGTTTTTGTGTTTCTGGGTGCCACAGCGTAGTGCGGGTTCATTTTTCCATGCACATGGTCTACGAGGGGTTGCGTGCACGTTACTTTTTGATTTTGGGGTGCCTGTGCATTGCGTGACCTGTCATCTTCCCCCAAGGGTCACAGACAGCCTTGCTAGAGCACTAGGGTATGAATTCCATCTAGTACCCTACCCCTTTCACCCCAGGACAATTGTTTACTGCAACTCCCATACGCACAACAACATCAGTGCCATGGTTGGGAGGCGACCTAGCGGTAAGGGAGGCAAAGGTGGCCGACCTCCAAAAGGTGGGCTTGGTGGGTGCGGTAGGGGACGTGACCAGGATTTGCAGGGTGTCCCTAGACCCCCATGTGTGGAGGACCAATCAGGGACACCCATGCCCCCCCCCCCCTGGTTGAGGGAAACGTGGCTGACACCCTCCCAGCTCAGCCCTTGTTGGACCAGCCCATTGTGGCACCTGAGTCGGCACAGGATGACTCCCAGGCTGACTTCCAGGTCAGCAAGTCTAAGCCACGTGTGTCGGTGCAAGTTGGTGTCACCAGGCCACGTGGATCTGGGGCAGCGATGTCATCTGCTGCCCCAAGTAGGTAGGGTGGGGAGGCTGCAGGAGCAGCTGCAGCTCTATCCACCCCAGCTCTGAGTCTCCCAGCTGGGACACTGTCGGTCCTGGTCCATCAAACTGACGTTGCCCCTGCCAAAATCACACTTCAGCCAATGCCTGCACCAAGACCTATGGTCATTGTGCCTTCGCACACTCCCACTACCCAGTCCACATGCGCTTCTGCCCCTACTGACCAGAGCGGCGCAAGCCACTCAGGCTCTGCTCCACCTTTGAAGAAGAGGAAGAAGGGTGCTCTGGCATGACAGGCTGAGACCCCAGACACGGCTACACAGTCCGGCACGTCAAGGAAGCCTAGCTTTAATGACCCCGAACTTGATGCACTTGTGACCTATGTGTCGGCACATAGCCGCGAAATGTTGGTGACTGCAGGGTGCAAGACCACACCTGGTCAACGTAGGGCACACTGGCAGACCATCGCGGACCGCATAAGTGCCTTTGGATTTGTGAGGCGTACAGCTGATGATTGCTACAAGCAGTGGAATGACTTGAAACGCAGAGCAAAGAACAAGCTGGCCTCAAATCATGCCGCTACTCTGGTGACTGGCGGTGAGTCTCCACAAGAGGACAACAAACTCACTGACATGAGTCTGTTGCTGGGACCTTCGTCACAGAGGAACAGATCCAAGGTGTGGGAGAACTACCCGATTACGACGCATTGTCCGGTGAGTGCCCATGCGTGTGTGTGTAATCCAAGTATATGTTGTTTGGGTGACCGGTTCTAATTGAGGGCCAGGTGAGGGTGTGTACTCCTGAGTGTTATGGGTCACCCATTTGCTTCCTCCCATACATTCACATGCCTTGGATTTGGATATGACTGTATTCCTTCTGCCCACAGTTTCCAATTAGGCCCACATTAGTGCACTTTACCTTGAACTGTCATATTGCAACTACATTGTTCAGATTTTGTAAGTGTTCATTCAGGCTGATTGTTTCCACTCTCCCATTTTTGCTACACATTATTCTGCCCTATTGCAACATATGTGATATGCTTCGGTCATTGTTTACAGCCCACACTGGGCCACTACTTTTACCTGGTTATGTTAATGATTACACCATTCAGGCGGATGGAGTATTGGGCTGCAGACATTTTCTATTAGGGCCTGTTTGCATGTGGAAGATGACAGATGTTTCCTGTAATGTTAAAGTGACTAACCATTGATCAGCCCACAATGACTGTGTTATTGGACACTGGATGTGTTTCAGTGTGTGGCACATGCATATTTTGCAACACTATTCAGCATTAATCTTCGCATCATGTCGATGTGACATGGATGTGTGACAGTACTCATTCACTGACATATTGCTGTAGTTTTGTAATTTACCATGGCTATGCTACATGACATCTGTGTGGTGGCATGTGTCATGTATGTGTTGGACATACCACTCACAGCCTGATGTGTGATGCCAGTGCTACCCAACATGCTGCAAATGTGTTGCATTTCCATCTTGCTCTCCCCAGTGTCTGCCTTTTTGACTCCACTTCCAACTCTTTGACAGTGCATGCATGGCAGGGTTATAGTCATGTGGGGCATGTGTAAATCATGCACTGGATCTCCGGCTTGTCACGGCCTATGTGTGTGCTATGGTGCTCATGCCTGTTTCCATTTTTTGTGTTTCATGTTTTTGCAGGTGATGACGCACTTGATGCTGTTGAGGTTGAGGAGATGGTGCAGACCCAGGAGGAATCTCAGCCACGACCGGGCACCAGTGGAGGACGTGGTGTGGTGGTGGGTGAAAACCCAATGTTACTGCAGACCATACTGTCCAGGGGTGCCTCTCGGTGCACCCCCCCAGACCTCTATTCAGGTGCTGAGTTGGATGATGAGACTTATGTGCAGTCACAGGTAAGTGTTTCTGGCAGGGATTCTGTTCTGTCCAACCCACCTGGACCAGGGGTGGAACCCTCTATGGGGATGTCAGTGTTGGTAGGTCCGCCTTTGGTGGTTACGGATGCAGGGTCACACTCCACAGCATCTGATCCTGTTCCTGGGCCAGCAGATCAGAGGGGGAATGCAGTCCTGCAGCCTCAGGCAGTGCCAGCACAGCAAGGTGCAGATCACCTTGCCCCAAACAGGTGTGGCGTCCGTCGACGCGGTGGCCGTGCCCCACCAGGCAATACTGTATGGGAAAACTCCATGTACGGTATGGCAACCCAACAGGCAGCATCAGTAGAAATGATGGCTCAGGCAATGGAAAGGGGGGCCACTTCCATTATCCCCACTGAAAAGCAGATGAAGCAAGAACAGCAGGCAACAGACTCCATTTGCCAATCACACGGGGAAGACATGTTGGCATCCAACAGGGACAGACGGGCGGCACTGGAGACTCTGCGCGAATCCATATCAATAGAGTCCCAGGGCCACAGGGAAGCCCTGAGGGTAGAACTACATAACCTCAGGCAGACTCTGGTTGCACTTGAGGCTTCCAGTAATTTAAGGGCAGAACAGCAGCTGGAACAACTCTCACATTCGCTCTCAGCTGAGCTGCATGCAACACGTGAGGAGATCCAGGCATCACGCGAGGCCATGCATGCAGAAATGCAGGCAACCTGTGATGTGCTGCATTGGGATCTCTGCACTTTAATCCTCCAGAATCAGACCTTCCAGACCGCATGCTTGCTGCCATGGAGGACCATACCAGGGCTTTGCGTGGGCTGCCTCGCATAGTGCCACCGCTTCCTGATACAGCAGCAGAGGATGAGCAGAGCGACAACAGTTCTCCCACAATGGCATAGCCGATCAGGCCATGAGCCCAAGGAGATATTGTTTTTTTTCGCAACATCCATGCAGGTTGCTGTTGGTGTGCACCCTGTCTTTTAACCTCCTGGGTGGCCTCCCCTACACCTGGTCATCAGGAAACCTGTACCTCCCATACACCTGGTCATCAGGCATCCCAAAAAGGCTGGTTCTGGGTGTAAAAATTCTGGGCCTGACTACCTCCTCCTCCTCCTGCGGTATCCCATGACCACTGCTGCTAGGAACGGTATATTCATCTTGGCGTCTGAGCTTGTTTGTTGTTTGCGCACACTTTTATGCTGCGCGGGTCCACGTATGCCTGTTTCCTGCTGGCATACGTGTTTCTGGATTAGAGTGTCTTTTTTGGTGCACGCATTAGTCCCATTCGATTACATGAATACATGTTGTAAACGCGCGTGTGGGCGTTCCGCGCATTTGCCCCTGTACTTCCCTCGTGGAGTCCACATTTTCACGCGTTGTTCCCCATTCCGCGTGTTACGCCCCCTGTTATGCCTACTTTTGTTGTGTGCGCTGCGCTATGTGCGCTTTTGCTGTGCGCTTAGCGCACGCTGTTTGGAGACGTATGCGCCAGCGTGCGCCACGCAGAATTTTAGAGCACATCCAGGGATTTACACGCGCACGGACTTCCATGAATCGCTGTGCGCGGGTTTTGCTGCGATTTTTGCACTTACACTGCGATTCGCACGCTTTCGCACGTTTGCGCCCAAAATTTCAGCACACATTAATTCCATGAATCAGCCTCTAAATCTATAATCGCAATTCCATGATTATACATCTCCAAAACATTAATAATAAGATCTTTTACAAAATCAAATTCCATTTCATCATATACTGGCTTGACCACCCATTTTTTGCTTCTTTTTGTAAAGGCCATATTGTAGCGAAGCATCCCAAGGTTTCCCGCAGTCCTTGATTGGTCACGGCCTACAGTCTCGTTATGCACCAATACCACTAGTAATATCCTATATTTCATCCCTTGAATGCCGAAATACACTCTCTTTGACCTGTACTTTAGGCACATATTGTGGAACACCTCCAATCTACCGTGTGACAGAATGCTGTGAGTCCCGTCAGATCTCTTGATAGAGTTTTATCAAACACAATCTTCTCAAGTGCTTTGTGTGGAGGCGAAGATGGAATCAACCACTTCTTCTTCCGTTCCTGCACAGGACTGTTCACGAACATCCAAACTCTTCGGACTTTTGAGGCAAAAAAACACCTGTATGTTTTTACCGCAATGTCCGTGGACACCGGACGCGAATCCAAGATTGCGGGCGTCTCCAAAAATCTGACGCACTTCACGCTTCACCCCAGCCAATCAGAGAGCACGTCACATGTCCGTGGACGTGACGTGAGCCGATTAACCAATCGGTGTCTTGTCCGCAGAGCGAACAGGGAAGTGCGTCTGCGAGCGGACATAAATATCACACATTTTTTGTGACCTACATTTTGGTCATTTAAAAAAATGGCATTTGTGATGTCATCTTTGATGTCCTGGATGTTAGTCTTAGCAGTGCACAGTGGTGGCATGAGTAATTGTTGCTTAGCTTACCATAACTGGCAAATTTCTGGGGTTTTTCAGTTTTACATGTAATCATAGTATGGCTAGGTTGTTGTTAGTGCAAAGTAACTGTAACGTTCCGGTAACAAAAGTTGTTGCACTGTAGTTGCTAGGTTGTTCTTAATGCAACTGAAGCACAACGTACCTTCACCAATGTTTTGTCACTGAATTTGATAGATTTTTAGTAGGCCACTGTAACAAGACCTTTCCTTTAGCATAGTTTTTTCAGTTAAAGGGGGTAGGTTTGTAGTAGTGCAACTTAACCATAAAGTCCCTTTAACAATGTTTTTTGTTAGTGAATTTCATAGGTTTTTAGTAGGGCACTGTAACCGGAACGTTGCTTTGGCATAGTGTTTTCTGTAAAGATGATAGGTTTTTGGTACTGCAACTGCCAAATTTGCTGGTGTATGTGTCCATTTGTGCTACCCCTTCCTTTTCCTAATGGAGTTGGTGTATTTTAGCAATTACAGATGGACATGGTAAGTGTTGGAGTGTTTGAGTGGTTTCTCTTTTTGTGTTTACATTGCATGGTGAATCTGTGCTACACAGTACTGTCTGAGATGACTGCAGGTGAGCAATACGGACAATTCCTAGGGAGACTGCACCAGGCCGGCGTATGTGCAATCACACTGCAGGTAACCATAGGACTCCATTAGTGGCCGCATGGCCGCATCTTCTAATGCAGGTTTTGTTAGTTGTGGGAGCGCACATGTATCTGTTGCACAGCTTTACCCATGCATAGGGCATCTTCTGTGTGCTGGTAACACCGCCCCTGCTGCAAGCCCTACGGATTGATACGGTAAGCTACCGCATTCCAAGTACTCCGGCCGACTACTTGGGCGGATGTGCAAACCTACCAGTGTATGGCTGCAGCACGTCTGGCTGTATGAGGCACACTGGTAAACAAGGAACAGCAACCTCCAGTTTAATGTGGGTGTGTTAAATGTTGCATGAATTTGATTGATGTGCTGCATGCCTTTCCATTACCCCTGAAACAGACACACCGTCGCTGCACTGAGCACTGTGACAGAAAGTGTCAAGGAGTTGCCTGCCTGTCATACAGTTGAAGAAAACAGTGTTTTCCATTCAATTTCAATAAATGGGCATCATTCCGAGATTGGAGGTAGCCATGGCGGTATTTGCACTATGGCTGCCTCCAATACCGGGTCCGGCACCGGTCTGGTTCAATGGGGACTTACCGGTGCATTCCAACCCTGGAGGGAACGGTATGTCCCCATTAAACCAACCATTCCCCATTCCCATTTGAGCCCCCATAGGGCTGAAATGGGAATGGAGAGGGCGCTAATAACGGGCTCGCAAATAGCAGGCCTGTTATTAGCACCCTGGTCCCTTAGCGGGATCCGTAAAGGACGTGTGGTTAGACCACACGTCCTTTACGGTTCCCGCTAAGGGACCTCGGAATTAGGCGGTAAGGGATTACTGGCACCGGTCTCCTTATGGTGCTCATGTATCCCTTACCTCCCAACTTGTAATGACCCCCAATGTATTTAGAACTCCCCCAAAACCTGTACGCTGTGGCTTGTGAAACACATAGCCATAACTGCACCCTCTGCATTTCTGTCGCCAAATACACTTTGTACCACAGTCTGTGCGACCAAACCATACCCAGAAACCTTATTGACCAATCCCATAGCCTTTACTCTACAGGCCCATTTCTATGGCCGTCATCTGCAAAAGGGGCACATGTAACACGTATAACTCTGCAACTATCGTAATGTGCACAGACTTTTCGTGTTGTGCGGGAGGGGGAATACATTTCAACCAGGATAGGGGACGTCGTTAATTGTGGCGGCTCTGAAAAGAGCGTTTTTTTCTGTGCTTTTTTTTGAAGGTGCTCCCATAGAAACACCTTTTTATTGCAGTGTGTATACATATTTTTGGGTTGTGTATGTCAGCTCACATTCTTACAGTAGGGTCTTCGGTGCAGCCTGTATATTGTGAAACAAAATATCATTGCCACTGGTCGACAAAGACATGCCATTTGCTTTTGGAAAGGTTTATATATCGAGAACCAGTGTTCTCATTCTCACAGGAGAACATCCCAGCAGCACTCAAGAAGTCACACATGCTTCTGTTGATGAGACCCTTCTGACCTCTGGCTGGTGACAGGAATCAGTGGAATAGTTCCATACTATTCTCGGTGGTATACATGAGAAAACCAATTTGGCAGTGGGAAAAATTTGCTGCATGACTTTCATCATCTTCAGTTGACGGTTTACACGTGAACAAGGCATGGAACCCAAAAAGAAGGCTCCAAGGTGCACGACCACAACGTGTACAGTTGCTGAACTGGCCATGCATCGACATTCTGCAAGCACACCACCGAAACAACACGCATTGACACTGCACTACAAAGCCTCCACTCACTCCAAATCGAAATTGGCACAAAAGCCTTTTTGGAGGGCATACAGGAACAGATATTACAAAAAGGCATCACCCATGACGAAAACTGTGCGTCTTGCAATGTTTGCCAGCCGCACTACACAAAGTAATGAAAAAAACCTGATTGGACAATCCCCACAGTCCCACTTCCATTGGTCAGCAAAGTGAGGAGCGCAGAATGTGGCACGTGCGTTTCCTCAAGTACAGCCTATTACTGCCCTTTCCTGTGAGGCACACCCTGAACACCTGATTGGACAATTCCCACAGTCCCATTTCCATTGGCCAGCATTATGAGAAGCACACACTGTGGCACGTGAGCTTCCCCAAGTACTGTGAGGGTTGCGCCCCACTGAAACAGAAGAAGTCCTTCTCCCTATTGGCACCCTTGCCTGAGACGATGATCCTGAGCACCTGATTGGACAATGCCTACAGTCCCATTTCCATTGGCCACCATGGTTACAAGCGCAGAATATGGCACGCATGCTTCCCCAATTACTGTGAGGGCCGTGTCCCAGTAAAGCAGGAATCGTCGTCCTTCCCTGTGCACTATTTCTTGTCCATCACTACCTCATTGGGCACTGTTAGATAGTCACACACACATCGAAAAATGGCATTCAAGACGTTAGCATTTTACACTGTCATTTCTGTACAACACTTCATATGTACTGTAAGGTTCCAAATGGCATATAATTGTAAAGCATGTCCAGTAGAAAGTTCAGTAAAATAATGCAAAATGTGTGCATCAACATTCATCCACATGAGCAGACATCACCACAAAGTGGACGTATGAATATTATTTCTGCGAAATGTTTACAACTCTGTTATAAGTACCTGTGCACATGGTATGTGCCAATGAGCGTCCATTACGTTCGTAAAAATGTTACTGTTTTTTTCTCCCATCCACTGCCATGAAGTGACACGTTAATAGCATATACTTGCAATGTTTCCATTTACCCATATACACATTGTAATATCGCAACAGGAACTCTCTTCTTTCCTTCCGACAATGGTACACATTTTTCCCCCTCTAACCCATGTCTTACAGAAATTGTAAAAATATGGCTTCAACAGCAGCACTGAATGTATATTAGCAATGTAAAGAAATGTCCCAAAACCTCACTGTCTCCACAGCTGTGGTTCTCTGTAGGCTGCACTATTGCAGCAGCCTCAGTTGAAATGTGCCTGCTTCTAAACTACACCCTCTGCAACTCATCCAGGAGAGCACTGTGCACCTCATACTTGGCCTCAAGCCCAGGGATGGTATCTCATCGGGACTGAAATGTCTGCACTGGCTCCCAGTACCTGCAAGGAATAATGTAAAAACCCTCTTCATTATGCACAAGGCCTTCTGGACCCTGGGGCTTCAATACTGGCAACTGTCACTTCATAAATAAGTGCATGCTCGAGCTCCTCCATCATCCGCCTCCAACCCCCTCAGGGTCGCTCGCTTCTGCAAGCAACCACTTAGTGGTAGATCTCTTTCTTTGGCTTGGCCCTTCCTCTGCAATAGCCTCCCTGCCTCCCTGAAAATTGAGGAAAACCATTGCTGGTTCCAGAAGCAACTGGACATCTTTTTCTTTGCCTCTGCTTTTACTCCTCTTCTCCCCTGCTGACTTACTGCCTGAAACTGATTCTGCACTGGTTACCTGGCCACCCTCTGATCTCGGCACAAGGCCACCTCCCCCCGCCAGTTGTACCCCTGCACTGCCTTTCTGGAAAACCCATCACTTGGGGACTGTTTGCTGTATGCCTAACAGTTCCACCAACTCCTGATGTCTGCACTTATCCTTGCACTTGCCACCACTGGCCCGTATTTTCACTTCTTGTCATTTCTTCTTCTTCCCATGTACTGCTCTTTCGCCTCCCCCTCCCCATGCACTTGGGCGATCTGAGTGCCAACTGGCAAGTAGGTTCGTCCTCTCTGTCTGCCCTCTGTTCCCCCTCCCTTACCACTATCTTTTGAAAACTAATTGCACAAATGCACCACTGAATGCATGTTACCAACTTCAAACAAGTGCATGCAGTGCACACATAACAAACAGGATGCCTGCCCCTTACCTTGCACACTTCCACCATAGGCTTCTTTGTACAAAGAGACCTTCTGCCACAGGTTTTGCTTACACACCACAACCACAAACCTTTTTGAGCAATGCATTTGCCTCCACCGTCCCATTTCCATGGCTCCCATCCTGAAAATGGCTGGATGTAGCACATGTAATTCTGAAACTACAGCAGAATCCGCTGAGTTTTTGTGCTAGGCGAGGTCAGGGGGAGTGTAAAACAGGGTATGAGTTTGGGTCTTTAGTACTGTGTCTGAAAAGATGTGGTGTTTTTTTTTGTTTCTTTTGTTTGTCCTGTTTTTGGTATGTACGGCCTTGCATACAATTTTCTTTTTTTAAAAAATCTCCTTCAATGCGTTTCTGTTTGCTTCTCCTCCTGACATTTCTATTGACTGAAGGTGAACGCTTCACTTACATTTCTACAGGATTCTCTGCAACACTTCGTGCATAGTGGCAAACAAAACAGCATTCCCATTTGAGGTAAAAGAAATGCCATTTCCTTGAAACAACTGCAAATCTTGCTCAGTAATGCTGTCATAGTCGGTGCAGAACATCCCAGCACCGCACATAAAGTCACACATGCTTCTGTTTATGAAACACCTCCCGACCTCTGGTTGTGGACAAATTACACCAGTATGGTCGCATGTACCTCTTGGTGGTATGGCTGAGAAAATCACATTGGCAGTGGGAAAAATCTGCATCACTGCGGTCATCAACTTCCACGGCATACCTGTGCAGATCTTGCACAAAGTTATCCTGTCAACGACACCCTCGACACCTGATTTGGTAAATCCCACAGTACCATTTCTATGGCCACCATCCTTAAAAGGGCAGGATGTGGCACATGCGCATTTCCAGCTACAGTGAGTGCTATGCCCCAGTAAAGCAGGGACAGTCCTTTTTCCCTTTCCACGCCAGCCATGCATGCAAGGCACTAGGCCCTGACCACAGAGAACACACCATAGTACACACTATGTTTAGATGGTCATGTCATGTGCACAACACTCCCCATCTGCAATTGAGCCTGCCAGCTTTCACCCTGGGTACATATTTGCATGCATGGCTGCATAGCATTGCGTTGGGTGTGCTGAACAGTATGTAGGAGGCTGTGTACATTAGCCATAGTTTACATGTGTGCTGCTGAGCACGTCCTTTCATGCTGCAATATCTTAAAGCACTCCCTAAAGCAAGGGAATTATAAGGGCCTAACCATAGGAAATGCAAATGGTGACATGTGGCTCCCTATTGTGCAACAGGGGCAATGATGTACACCATAGGATAAGGTATGCATAGCAGCTCACTTCTGCTGGTCTACCAAGTCTACAATGTCCTCCACAACCATTGTGTAAAAGTCACCAACTTCAAATGCATGCAGACTGACAACTCCATGGCTGCATTACATTGTGGTGGCTGTGATGAATGCCTAGGCTGTTGGGTGCATGGCCTACAGCCTATGAGTCACCAACCACAAATGCATGCAGAGTCACAACTGCCTGGCTGCATTATGTTGTGGTGGCTGTGATGAAGGCCTAGGCTGTTGGGTGCATGGCCTAGGCCTACGGCTTTCGGCCATGCACTCAACAGTCTAAGCCTTGCCCAGACCCACCACAACATAACAGAGCCATGCAGGCAAACATGTAGGCATGTGACACAATTCAGAGAGGCAACATAGGCACCAGCACTTCTACCCAATTTATGCACCCTAAAGGAGGGATGCAAGCACACACGTTCCACTTATGGTAATACACAAACATACCACAGTTTTTGCACCGCTACCCACTTCCATTCACAAAGCATTGTAATAATGCCAACAAAACACAATCTTCACAACATTGGTCTTGCTCCCAACACTTCACTGCGTGCATAGAAGCAATACTGCTTAGTGCATTGCAACACACTTTACTATGCGCTATGCAGACTACCCAAGCACATATGAGAATCAGTTCAACCGTAACTTCGTCTATATGTACACTATTCCAATAGTGCACCAGAGGACACTATGCATGACTGCTCACTGCAGCATCTCCACCCATACACTGACAACTGTACAATGTGCTAACAATCACCACACCCATGCAATCAACAATGTCTGCAATGCAGCTAAATCACACACACAAAGGAACAATGTGGCACCTACTTGCAACCAGTGGACATAGTTTTCAACCAGTGGACATATTTTTCTGTGCAAGGGTTCCAGTCATGCAGCGAAGGGGCTACGGACTTATCACACACAACACACCATAGTACACGCTATGTTTAAAGGTGCATGTCATGTGGAATGCACTTCCCCTCCGCAATTCAGAGGGAGATCACCCCTGGAGCTGTCATGCCATTACAAAGGCTGCCTGCAATCACCACACAAGGTTGTTGCCTGCTGAGGTAACCGTGAAATGGCATAGTATGCACAGAGACCACTGCCACACCACCGTCTTCTTCTAATGCGATATATCACATGAAGCACTTCTCACTCCCCCACCCTTTCCATCCCTTCTTCCCACCACCAGATGGCATATACTATGTTTTCCAGGCCCTTTCCCCGCTGCATTTTCCTCGGATACAACATGCCGGTGTTATCGACAACTATTGATGGACAACACGTCACTGCACACTGCAGTGCAATCAAAATTTTGACTGCGCGGCGAACAGGGAAATGGGACGCGGAGCGGAGGCAGATATGCCACACTGTTACATACATGAGGCCCAGCCATGAACACAATGCCTTAGGGGCTTGGCACACACACCACAACATCACAACATCCGATAAACCATGTCAGCGTTTCTCAAAAACTTTGATGCACAGCATGCTTCTCTCCAGCCAACCACTGGCCGTGTCCAAAGTTTGTCGACGGCATGGCGTACTGCAAGCCAATGAGCCTTCTGTCCGTGGAGTGAACAGGGAAATGGTTCAGCGGAGCAGAGCCAGTTATCACACATTTTTTTAGATGTACATTTCAGTTCTTTGCAACACAAGTGCTGGTCAGATTTCCACCAAAGACACATAAGCACGATTTCTGACCCAAGCCCCCGCTCCTGCTGCAAATTTGATGAAAATCCATCCAGCCGTTTGGCCTGTAGCCCTGCGCAAAGTTTGCCCCATTCAGTATATGGAAAAAAAAAAGTGGGACCCCCCCCTATAACTTTGGCCCGCCTGCACAAAACCTCACCAAACTTGCTGAAAAAATTCAGAGCGGGTCATATACTTTTCTTGGAAAGTTTGGTGAGGATTCCTCCAGAAGAAGCGAAGTTTTAAGCCACCGAAAAAGTGGTCTTCCTATGAGTTTAGCAACTTAACCATAACTACACGGCTGCTACCGCAGCCCATGTAATAAAAAGAGTGAACATTTGTGGCTTGGGGTATGTTCCCTATACAATTCCACACTGTTTCACCAATCCGCACCATATTTTGAACAGTCACCTGTTAGGACCCTCTGGACCTTACTGGCTACATGATATTAGGACACGCCATCCCTTTCCTCACATTTCAGCACAAATCTCTGGGTTTGTGGGTTTGTGGCTTTGCGTATGATCCCTATACAATTCCACAACATTTCACCAATCTGCACCAAATTTTGCGCAGTCACCCGATAGGACCCTCCATACATTCATGGCTACACAACATCTGTGAGCCACAGAGTGCTGCTGTACAGAGTGCTGCTTTACATGTCATTTTGGGTAACATATGAAGTAAGGGTGGGTTAAAATATGCAGGAAAGCAAAGAGACAAGGTGACTTTGGGCATTAAGCAAATAGTAGATAGGTGTTTATTAGGATTTGCCAACACATGTTTCAACCATACAGGTAATTTTCAAGGCAATAAACATTCAGTAGGGCCGGTAAAGCACCTCTAGATCAGGAAGGGGAAGGCCCCTATGTTCATATAGTAGGTTAATAAACATGGCAGTCGATGTCTAGCCTGATGGCTTCTGATGGGTGTCTTCCTGGTCAAGCGCACTGCTTGTAGCTTTACTGGCCCTAGTGAATTTATATTGTCTTGACAA
The DNA here is from genome assembly GCF_040938575.1 of Ambystoma mexicanum. Classification (NCBI taxonomy): domain Eukaryota; kingdom Metazoa; phylum Chordata; class Amphibia; order Caudata; family Ambystomatidae; genus Ambystoma; species Ambystoma mexicanum. Next base: position 1,014,311,218 of record NC_090928.1, read on the forward strand.
TTACTGGTATGGTCGAAACACGTGTTGGCAAATCCTAATAAACACCTATCTAGGTTTGAACGACTAAGATCCACACAGTGCTTAGCGCAAATGTGACATGTCTCGAACCACACACAGTGGGGCACTGTCCCAAGAAGACCACGTCACATGCTGCAGGGCACCAGACATACTCATCTAAGAAAGTGGCAGTCCCACAGTTCTAGTGTTCCCATCACTGGTAGGCTGAGGTAGACCTTTATTAAACTCATTAAACTGTTGGAGGAGCTGGTCACCCTCAAAGACGGCTAGAAGGTGTGCATTGGAGGGCTTTAAAGAGACTGTGAGCCGTTGGTCATTGTATCCCTCAGCAAAGAAGTAATGGAAACAATGACCATTTGTTTCAGCTCATAAACATCCATTTAACATGAATATCCGTAAAGGAAAAGGTATAATGAGACAAGAATTAAGGAGGTTGAATGGACCTCAAACACGAGGAAAAATGTGCAGAACTCAAACGGATAAGACAAAGATACCAAAATTGGCAGAACATGTACCCAAGACAAAATTATATGAAATTCAGAAGATGATGACACTAATAATTCTCAGAGATAGTAGAGGAGTTTTGGGACTTTTCAACAGTCAGCCTCTGAAACAAGCCAATAGTATTTCCGAATCCATTTAGTGTCAGCATTTCGAGAAGTCATATGGACACGCACTCGAAGACTCACCTTTAGTGTTTAGGGTGTCTGCCGACTCCTGGGTTACCAATTTCGAACTTGAGGAAATAGAGATAACCAAAGGGAGCCTTCAAAACTGGAGGGCTTTTGGGCCAGGTGGATTATCCAAATTAGTTCTAAAAGGGTCATATAAGATTATGGTTGAACATTCTATTAATGTTATTTACCCAAGTGGCAAAATGGCATACAATACCCAATTCATGATGCAAGGCAATCATTGTCACCATGTATGAATGAAAAGTGAGACAGATGTTTGGCCATGATCTACATACCTATATCCAGAATAGACCACAAGTAAAGTGTTAGCAGTCTTTATCCTTAAAGACCTGATCCTTTGGGCAGACAGGACTGAGAGATCGAATATATATCAAACAGGTTACCAGAGGCATATGGACACTGCCCTAAATGGTGCAGTCTATACTTTATGATAACTTAACGTTCTCAGACCAAGGGGTCAGCACCTATGCTCAGCAAATCTGGACACGTCTGTCACTTTTGATAAAGTGGACAGAAATTGTTGATGGCAAAAATGAAGTAAATGGGAGATCCTACTACCCTATTAAATATGTTGCTTCTTTTCCATACTGATATCTTGAGAATGCACTTAGATTCAGAAGGTGTACTTTCTAGAGACTTCATGGTTATGATGCATAAATCCAATCTCTTCTCTCCCAAGATAGGTCAGTTAGTGGTGGGATGGATTACCTAAGCCGATGGCATAGGGCTACAAAGGAGTCTAGAGTACACGGGGGAATATTCCAGAGGAAATAGGCTGGAGATGGGCTGGAGATGAATCTGAGAGAATCAAGTATTTTAGTGTTTATTAAAAGCAAAACTCCAAAACTCCAAAACTCCAAAAAGTGCAGGTGGGTTCAAAATAATAAAAGGATAGAAAAGTGTAAAAACCTCTCTGTCTGGGACTGTTTTTTGCTAATAAGAGTCAGATTGGTGTAATTAAAGAGAAACGTATATTAAAGATTGACTATTTTATAGTTCAAATGAAAATTGCATTGGCCAAACACTGTTGTTATTCCCTACGGCCTCTGATAGATTTTTGTAAATTCCTCCATCTCTAACATTCGGTTTGGAGCTGGGTGTAGTTAAGAACAGGAATTGGCTAAAAGCTTTTGATGGAAAGATATTGTGTGCATTGTTGGGATTTCATCCTTCTTTGCTGATAGCCATGCTATGTCTAAAGCTGGGCTTAGGTTTACAGTGGTATAAATACAATTGGAATAAACTGAATCACTTTTTTAAAGAAATTGGCAGTGGGAACTCTCTTTGCAAGACTATGGGATGTTGTACAAACAGGAGGTGATCGCTCTCTGCACAAGTTCACACTGGGTTGCGAGAAGTATCTTGTGGGATGTATCAACCCACTCATCCAAGCCCTGCAACATCACTGTTCATTGCTGGCAGCAGAAACATCATAATGGCCACTGGAAAGCATGCTGCTCGCTAGAAATCACCAGAAATTGTGCAGTGAAAACCTGAAAAATAGGCCAACATCCACTTTTGCCTATCTTAGTGAGCACAGGAGATCACTGCCAAAAACCACTATTGGGCTACCCACAAAGTAGCCTGAAACCACTTGGAAATAGCAATGTTGATTGAAAAAGAAACACAGAGCTGTTTGAAAATCCGTTTTTCTTGATTGTCAAAAATTGCTAAAATCATGGCTCACAAATCACCTAAAAATCCAACCTCTTTGTTGGGTGATCCACATCATTTACTGCAAGAATCCACACACATACAATGTCAGCAAGAAGTATATGTTCTCAGAACAAAATCCTATTTTAAAGATACTTGATGGAAAGACAGCTGCCAAAATGGGTGTAATACCGTTGCTCACCTCTTCCAGAAAGCCGATGTTTTAAAACCATTTTTTGTAAAGTTGAACAATTGAACTCAAACTATGCCAAAGAAGAGAATTCCATCAAAATGCCATATAGAGTGCCACACAGTGATTTCATGTTGAAAAACACTTGATTTAAAGCTATGTTGCTTATTTTAAGTTTATAAATGTTATATTTTGTTCACAAGGAACTATGTTACAATTGATCAGAAAGTAACCTGATGCAGTTAAAACTCCAAAAGGCTTGATTCCCCTGAGAAACCTTCACACCTTGTCATTCCCATCAGAAGGAGGATGTCACATTGGCATGTTAATTAAGAGGGGAGGGGATTTTCTCTCCAGCCCGGAGAAAGAAACAATGGGGGCCGTGGACTGAATAGGGAATGCAATTTGGGGTGTAACTGACCACAAACTGCTGGCAGGAAACAAGACATGTGACCCTCTGAGTCAGCCCAGCTCTGTGGATGGACCAGACTGAGATGTGGATTTTATATTGGAGTAAATGTATGTTTTATAAAAATGGTTATAACAAAGTGTACTGAAATGACAAAAATGTGAAACTTTGAGATTGTGAAAATGAAACATTCACTCACAGTTCAAGACTAAGCTGGACTCCGTGCATTGTCCTGAGACTAAACCCCGGAATTTATTCATATTGTAGATACTGTGTTTATGCTAGAAACATAAAAAACTTACAGTAATATGCTCATAGAGGATATGCATGCATGTATCAAATTTGGTGCAGAATAAATATTGAGAAACCCTCCAAAAGCGCGAAAATGTTGTCATTTCTGAACCCAAGCTCGTAGAAATATGGGACTTGAACAGAAATGTACCTCAGGCAATCTGTCATGTAATTATGTATTCTCAACAACTTACGTATCTGGGAAATATGTTTTTGGGGAAAAATAGATTTTCTATGTAAAAGCAAAAGGGAGGCATTTCTTTTGGACCATAAACACAGTTTCACTCTGACTCATTCTGACACGCTGATCCTTTCTCCAATCAGGGGATAGGAAATCCTCTAACCTATCAGATCCTTAGAGGGTTTGGCATTGTAGAATCAGCCTCCCCACCCACTTTGGAGATACATAAATAGGAACTGTGAGGCCAGATAGGACACACATATTTTTCCACTACTCAACTGATTTCTTGGCGCAGCACCCTGCAGGAAGACTCCAGACTCCAGATCTAGAACCAAACTCTAGAACCGAATTCTAGAACCCAGAAGCAGAGGCCTAACCCAAAACTGAACTCTTTGCAGCAGGCCTCCAGAATCTTTTGCAACCTGATTCTAACCCCTAAACTTCCATGGGGCCTAACTAAACCATTCAGCAGCCTGGCTGAGCTGTTTTGCTTCTAGCTAAGAACCCTGTGCTAGAACCAAGATCCAGACCCAGAAAGCAGCACTGTATCCAAAACCCATCAGATCCAGTTCAAGAGGCCACCCAGACCACAGTGCAGTGCTGAGAGCAGAACCCAGAGTGCCTGAGACCTGTCCGGTGGCGAGTGAAGCCAAACCCTTGACCAGATCTTTGATGAGGCCCATTCCAGTCCAAAGCCTAGGAGTGAGTATTTAGTCTAGAACTGTCCATAGTCATCTCTTAGTTTAAATTAATACTATTCCATCCATTCCACGTATCCAGAACTGCATTATAGAATCCTGTGTCCATCCTGAATTCTTCTCATTATATTGTTTGTGATAATTGTAGCAATAATCATCTTCGCGCTGATATTTTCTGAAGAGGGACAAGTGTTTTGACAGACAGAGATCAGAGGGGAGGCGCCCTGTTCTGGTGGCTGCACGTTGATTGTCTTGCTTCTTCATAGCTCCTTAGTCTAAGCCTATCCTTGTTGCTAAATCTTTAAAGCGCGATCAGTCATTTTGAAATCTTGACTATTTCTGAAAAATCTACCTTCACAAAAACCTCTGTAACTTTTGAACCGCACGTCCTAGAACCGAAATTGTCATTTTGAAGCTAAGATCCTAAGCTTTCCAACTAACCTAAAACAACATTCCAGTTCATTATAGTAATTTTGTTTCACGCATGTGGAAAAGTTGCAGCGAATTGCAATTTAGCGCCATTTCACCACATGTCAAAATAGCTGTTTCTTGTTTTCAACTGCTGAAATTCATTTTCAATCTGATAATCCTTCATGAATCATTGCTAGTGTTGACCTGTACCAATCCAAAGTAACTCTCACTTATCCTGTATCTCCCTTAGTGAATTAAAATCATTTTAGCATATTTTCCCATTCATTGCAGTCACACTGAAAAGTATTTTTGACTGTTTTAAAATCATACCTGTTTCTCTAGGCCTGCTGGGGGGAACTATGATTGAACTGCATTATTGATTGTATTCCTGATACCTGTGTGCCCTCATTTCCATCTCTTCATATTGCATAGTGGGGGAGTGAGTAGACACAGGGGAAAAAGAGATCATATTGTCTTTTGATTGAACCCATATATAGTTTTATTTCTGTGTTGCGTTTTTCCTGTCTTGCATTTCCTTGAACCCATACTAAGTATTCTCTGCTACCTCAACCTTTCTATTCCTACTCCTAAGTGATTAAAGAGATTGTTGATATTGTACTATTAGCCATTGCTCTTCACTGTACACATTCATAAGTGTGCTATTAAGATATTATTCTATTCATAAAAGTGTGATATATCTTGTTCAATTCTTCAAATAACCCTTTTAATTTGCAAAACAAACCTACTTCTTGGCTCAGTGAGGTCAGGGTGATTCAAAGAGAGGGGCGTTATATAAGGGCTCATCATCCAGATTTAAAGAACTCTGACATAAAAATATATAAATAAGGGCTTCCATTAGGCATCCCATCCTAAGCATTGACTTAGTTGGAGTGCTGTATTGAAGTCACTTCCAATCTTACCAAATCCAAAATCGCCAGGGAGTTGGTGCAATCAAACCCTGACAATTAAGAAAGAGGCTAAAGGGGTGGCAAACCATTAAAAATAGGGAGAGCCTGACAAATCTATAAGTTTGCAAAGAGTAAGTAAATTGTTTGCCAGGTTTAAGATCCCCTATGGCTTACACCTTAAAATTCCCTTCGCCCATCCTGTACTTCTGTGCAGGATGCACTTCCAGCTGCTGTACTCTCACCTACCCTACTGCACCCTGTGCACCCGTATCCATTCACTGTATCCCCACCCACTGGACTCCCACCAAATACACCTTATCAATGTATTAAACAGTGCATATTTTCTTTAAATCCACTTTGGATTTTTTTCCCAATGACCCACATATTGGTATATGTGGAGACAACAACGGTGTAGTACGCGCAAATGTTGTATGGGACATAGTGCATATGATGCACTGCATAGAGGGTCAAAAAATTAAACAAGTGTACAACTGTAATTGTATTTATAAAGTAAGTTGTCTAATTATATTTTCTTTTTTTTTACAGACAGATTGTTACCCTTTTCACCATATCCATACCTTATATGATGCTTATTACTAATTGCAAGCAAAATAACAACAATACTCTATTTAAAATATTCATATTCATTATACAATCACTGTGCACATATTACTGTGGCCATGGTAGTGTCTTTACTGCTGTGCACCTACTGTTTCCCACCTTCTCTATATTGGCTCAACCTACTCCAACCGTCTTGACCTGTGCCCACACATCATACTGCTACTGAAAGTATTAATGCTTCTGCACCCTACTCCAATCATCTATTACAGTTGTTATCTTTCTCAAACTTCAACTTAAAATGTCTACTGAATATACAAATATATACATATGTAATAATTCATTTATTTTGTCTCAAACATAAATGCATAACCGCTGCTACATTAGCATCCAATGAGATGGCAATCTTTGAGGCGTGGTTAATATCAGCAATGACTGGAGGTCGTGTCAGCAGCTACGAGATTGCGAACTGCAACTCCCCACACCCAATAGCAGCTATACTCAGGACACACCAGGAACTTTGATAGCTTTGGCTATGAATAAAAGTAAATTAACACCATACTGGCGGCTACAAAGAAAGCATTTTGAAAAAGGCACTGAGCAACAGAAACTGCATAAAATAGATTACCTAAAATGTTGTGAACTTTTAGTGCCGTTTGTGTTTAATTTTGACCTAATTTTATAACTTAGAGGGTGGCACTGAAAAGGGGTGTTTTGGGGAAGAGTGAATGAGGAGGATGGAACTGGGAAGGGAAGAACATTAGGATTCACATGTGTAACAAAGGGTAAAAAAGAACATTCCTTGGGGATTTTTTTGTTTTTTAAAACAAATTGCCGCTTTACAAAAAAAGCCCCAGTGGCAGAGAGCCTGGTGTTCTGAAATGGCCCATCCTCAGCCATCTATGGTGGCATCTCCGACCATAACTCAATTGTGACATTGTCTGCACAAAACTTTGCAATCATTTAGGTCCAGTGTCGACAGCAGTGGGGGAGGTTTGGGACTGGTGGAGGTTGTGGTAGGTACTGTGGTGGAGTTGGATGGTGCAGTGGTTGCTGTGGAGGATGCTGGTGTTAATGTTTATGCCATGGCAGATGTTCAACGCCACACAGTTTAGCTCACAAGCCTGTATTTTGTGTTTCTCATGCACCTTTCTGTAGTCCTCGTCTATGTCGTCCCAGTTGACTCTAAGTGTTGAATGAGGACCCATGTCCCCAAACTCTATGACGGTATATTTGTAGGACCCCAGCATAGTTTTCTCTTGCAGATCCTGAACTGCACATTTCCGATGGCTGCGCCCACTGCATATTTTATAACACTACCAGACCACTAGCGTGGCCTTCAGCCATGACCAGTGGACATGCCCTTCAGATGTGCTCACTGACCATTTTAAAACACTACCAGACCACCAGCCATGGCCTTGGGCCACGGTCATTGGGCACGGCCACTCTATATTTTCCAACTGTTGCAACCCATCACGCAAAGATGTTTATCAATCCCAAATTGTTTTTTACCTGTTTTGACAGTGGTATTGTTATGTATAAAACATTGCAGGCTTTGAGAACTCACAATGTTTTTAGGCAAAGCGTAGTGGAGTTCAATTATTTGCAGAGGATCACACACTTTGGTTACGCAGCGTGCTACAAGCCCCTTGTTTTATGACTGGCCTCTTGGTGATAGCTGTGATACATTGCACGACCCCAACTAACCTCATTCAAGCAGCACGGAAAAGGGAGAAAAAAATGTCCAGCTGCAAGAATAACATATGGCCAGGTACTTTTGCCCCATAGTGAAAATCAAAAGCTGGCACCCATGAATATGTGCCCAATAAGTGAACAAATATTTTAAAGTCAAATATAGAAATGTACTCAATTGACCTTCTCCTTAGAAGAATGTTCACAAGACAAAATAGCATTGGACTTTAAAAAAAGGTAATGAACACCAGAAAAATATCCTGAGAGAGGAAATCTTCCAATTCATATCCTGGCAAGTATAAAAGTTGTCACCTTTTAAACCCAGCAAACTGTCATGAAATATTCCCTGGAAAACTAAATCGCAATATGAAGTGCTTGTGGTTAAGCATCTGCACTGGGAACATGACAATTTGAGTAACATCCTGGTAGCCAAAGACTTGAGCAAGCTTGCCAACCTAAAAAAAAAACAAGGGTTGCACCTGCCCTCTGAAACAAAGTTACACTGTCCACCCATATGTATCCTTTACTTGTGCCCTGAAAAGCAGCCACAATCAGGGCAAAATAACCGCACCAGCATCCAGGTTTGCAAGCTTTCTTGCCACATCGTGGGCAAATACTCATGACTTACTTGTCCTTTCCATTTCCCCTGCTCACTCCCATCTCTGGCTTTCAACAATACTCTGCTTTATAAAGATAACTTGAAAAGTGCGCATGTACAAGTATTGCATCATTCCCCCCATCTTGACTGGGAGACTACAAATACCAGAATGCAATTCATGAAAAGGCAAAACATGGTCTCTGAGTGCAAACCTTTCAAGGACTGACAGAAGCACGGTTTGAAAAAAAATAATTCACACCCATTCGATCGCCCATCCATGCAGTAACCGGGACTAACCCTGCTTAGCTTCAAAGCGGGGTTGACCCTTTAGCTTCAAAGCAAGGAAAGGGCTGGCCCATTTCTTTAAGTGGTTTTGTAACTTTGGCTCATTTATCAGGCAACATGGCCTGAGGGGGCTGCCCACTTCCTCACTTTGAAGCTAAGCAGGGTCTTTGATGGCTATCATGTCACAGTGATTTTACACCCCTGACTTCACTATAGCTTAAAAATATCTTTAAAAATCCCTGTAACCGCCTGTATGGTACTCAACTGTGCTGTAGCACCTTGAAGAATTTGTTTATGCTAGACAGAATTACCATGAAAACACTTCAGGCCCAATAACTGGACAGACTCAAAGGAGATGATAAAATACTGCTTTAATCTCAAGAAGTTGTAAGGAACTCATGGTGGCAACAATAAAGACAGACAGACACAAGTGATCACAGTTCAAGGGTGTTTATTAAACTGTATATGCGGCTTTGTTAGCCTCCCTTAGCCAGGTTCACTATGACTTTCAACACGATCTTTATTTGTAACATTCACAAATCTGAATGTCTTTTTAAACAGTTCACTATGGACATCTCTCTGCTGTGTTCAAACTTGTAAACACACTGTTAATTGGGACTTCAACTTCGCCCCTGGTCGGCATCCCTCGGTTGGGTTCAATCTTGCCAACTTTACAATGCAGGATTCACTCTCCCTTAGTTTTCACAATCATCTGTCAGTCAAAGGCTTTTGAATGTACAGAGGATTTTATTAGACCCCTGCATAACAACTTTGATGCGCTTTTCACCTTTGTCCCCAGGCCTTCTGGTTACAGCAGTTCAACAGCAGGGTATTCGTCCAGAGTTTCCCAAGTCAGCACCCACATGGTGATTGAATCTGCTACGCTAACTTTCCCCTTTGGTATCAATAGTTCTTTGCACTTTATTTAATCAGCCGCTTGCTACTTTCATTCAATAGAGTTTGGTTTCTTATCAGCTCTTCCCTCAACTCACGGGCTGTGATGAGCGACTTGGCTTTCTTGTCTGTGGTGTCAAGGCCTGTACCCCCGGGCCATGTGTCTCTCCCCGGCTTGGCTGTCAGCAGAGACAACACATGCTGGCTATTCTTCGCGGTTTTAAGATTCCTTCTCTGGAGGTTTCACAGGCCACTGTCGATAAGGGCAAGGAACTGCTGTGCTGAGTTAGCTCGCTCGTTGTGCGGTCTGCCTTGCTCGTATTGTGTTCTCGTGCTCCACCTTTTATCCCTGTGAGAAGGGAAAGGGCAGTCAGGTGTGTGTGATTCAGGTTTATTGCCTGACTTTCCCTGACCCTGGCATTGGGACATGTCAGGTAAATGGCCTTGGTGTTTGTCCGTCATCTCACGTGGTGTGCAAAGGTGTTTGTGTCGGAAAAGTGGGGAGAGTATTAGAGTATCCTACGGGGTAGGATGGGTAAAAAGTATAACGAGAAGGGGGATATGAGGGAGAAGATGTGTTATATGAAATTATAGCCCTCGCACAAGGGGGGGGTTCAGTAAATTCAGAAGGGCAATATTTGGTCACCTGAATAAGGGATTCTGGAGGTCTCCTTGGGAGAATATCCTCAGGTTTCTCTCAAACTAAAGCACGGCGAATATACACTCATCAATTCGACTAAAGTAGGAACACACTGTTTATTTCTATCATGCGTAGTTTATATAATGCTAGATGTGTCATCGATGATGTCATCCTACGTGGCAATTTTCAAAAACCTATCAAACAGTGGGATTGGATTAGGTGATCATGTCTGTGTATAGAAAATGTCCATGTTAGTCCCTGATTGGTGGTCTCTTATCTGTGAGAAAAATGAGAACTAGAAGAAATACTAGTCAGAGATATGCTCACGCCGTGCTCTTGTAAAAAGCTGCTGTTGATATTTGTATTCACTTATCTCATGTGCTTCAGATATCAGAACATGAAGTTTATAAAGTTTTGCAGTTTTTTTATTGCAAGGCAAAAATGCATCCAGATATCAAATGTCACAATCTAGTATGCCAATGCATTTTACGGACTATGACACTTAGTAATGTGACAATAAATAGTAACAGTGTGTGCATAAATTGAAAAAATACATTTTTACATACCACACTGAGTTCAAATCCAAGGATAAATGAGATAAAACTCAATTGAACAAGACATTAGTACATACCCATTGGAATTAGAAAAAGAAAATCTAACGGTGCAAATACATAGTTTGTGGAAATGTCCAGGATAAGCACACGATAGTTAACTTTCTGCGGGGCCATATGGCATATCTGAAATAAATAAGGCATGGCCTTATGATATATCTAAAATAAATAAGGCTTAGATTAGGGATGGCTTTAATGTGCCAAATTAGTAAAGAATTGCGTGTCTAAGCAAACATGTTGCAAGTTATCTGGAATTCAGAGCAATCTCATTAAGTGAGCCATCAAGAAGTACTGGAGAACTTTGACCGGTGATTCGAGAGTTGAACATCTGTTCTCAGAAGTACCCACATTTGCCTACAAAAGCAGCTCCAATTTCAGGGATCGCCTAGTTAAAACTAGACCAACTGTCAAACCACCACAAACATCAAGAAAAGGTAAGTTTCCCTACCTACAATGCAGTTACTGTAGTTTTGTGACCAAATGAGATACAATTAACCATCTACGTACAGGGGAAAAAAATCAAAATCAACAGCTTTGCCACATGCGACACGCCCAAAATTATATACACCATCAAATGCCTGTGTGGCATATACTATGTTGGACTAGCCAAAAGACAATGAAAATTACGATGGAATAAGCATAGGTCGTGTATTAGGACCAACAATGTGAGCACACCATTGGAGTGAAAAGAAACAAAATATCAATCAAATATGATTGCAAATGGTTAACATAGTTATGAAACGCAACGCACTTGAAAACCGCACAATGCGTCTAGATCAGAGGGAAACCATCTGAATAGACCGCCTTGATGCCCTTGCTCCGGGTGGGATCAATGTAGAAATAAACTATATGTGCTACTTATCGCATCCACTGTCATCAAGTACGGGATTTTTAACATTCTACGTGTGTGGGGTCCTCCAGATTCTATTACATGACAATATAAGATGATTTATATAACAGCAAAGCACATCCATGCTCCCAATCATAGACGTGATGAGAATCAAACTTAGTGTTATATGTACACATGGACATTTCATGCCAAGGCTCTAATTATGTATGTAATGCACTCTGAGTTCCAATTCTCATTTTCTGTCTGCTCTCTACAAGCTTTGTATTCAAATTATGATTAATCATCATTATTTTGATTAATCATTATTATCATGATGGCCCGTCCATTGTGTGTGTCATGTACATCCTTGACTGATTGATTCATTTATATGTTCCATCCGCGGAGCAGACCTTATAATTGATGGCACGCCCAGTGTCTTCAGTTTGATGGTTGACCTTGCAAGTCTGCAGAGTTTTGGGACATCCGAGGCAGTGTAGGTGAACTGCTATCTTAGCTCCAAGCCTAATGAATAGCCCTTGTTTGTGAGCTCATCATCACATGTTGCAAGACCATGAATGTGTCCATATCGCCAATGTTTTTAACCTTATTTGATTACATTGTTGGTGGGTGCAGCTCTCCTTCTGTCCTTTAGAGACTTGCTCACTCTATCCCATATTGACTTTATTCCTTTTAATCATCCAATATTTGACATCAGTAAATGTTCGAGTTCCTCCTAATCTTTAGAAAATATTTCATTGTGCATGGTCTACTCAGACTCCCTTTGTGTTTTTTTGTCATCTCTCAAAATAGCACCCTTGGTTTAAAGCCAATGTACTCCCCTATTTCGCAAAGAAAACTGCTTTTGCAATGTCTCTCCATGTTTAAGATTCTGGGCTTGGATTTTTAAGGTAACTAGGTTGATTGGCATGAGCCATCATCCATCTTGTTCTGATTGTAGTCCTAAATGTTGAATATATACCTCTCCTAAGCAAGCTTCTATGTATTCTTTCTACCTTGCGTTTTAGCGTATTTACAGTTATTGACCAGGGGGTCACTTTATTCTTCTTTATAGTCGCTAATACTGCATCATGAAGTATATGCTTCTCTTCATGCTTCAATTAAATCTTCATTCTTAAGTATTTTCATATCATTTCACATAGAGTTATAGATCTTCTTTCGGACATTCTTTTGCTGTTATTAGACTTTGTTTAACATGCATTTCACACATACATTTCACACATCATTTTATTCATGGGTGCTGCCTCAGTGCATATTGTGTCTCATACAGTCGATGTAGTATGGACAGTTTTCATAAACTTGTACATGGGTTCTCAATTATAGCTCCTTGTCTGTTACTCCAATAGAGTGGGGGAGGGAGGTGTTGACTAGGGAGAATGCGTCAACATGCTTCTCTACATTCCCCCTCTGGTTGCATTCTCGACCAGACTCTTGGCATCCTCTTCTGCAATTCCTGCTTGATCTTCTTCAATCATATCATCATATTTTCTTTTCTTTGGAACCCATATTGTTGTCACCCCCTCAGGTGGCCAGCATTCTTTGGGCCTCATTACACGTTGTCCGGTAAAAATCGGAATTTAACGGCCTGGCACTATCAGAGTGTCCGCCCTTGCAAGAGGCTGCTAATAGCGTCCCATCACGAGTATGCGGACACGAGCATAGCGCCATGCCATAAATGACCGTACCGCCCTGCCGCTAAATTCCCCAAAACGCCCCTTAGCGGCATCATCCAAACCGTCGATTGCGCCTCTGCCCTCCCGCCACATGTAAATAGCGGTCACCGCTATTACCGGTCACCGTTAAAAAGCGGAACCGGAAATTACGCCATCGCACAGGAACTGGAAAGAGCACGGCGGCCATCTTTAAAAACACAATCCATTGCCATCCTCTGCATCCAGGACATATATCCAGGGAACTCCAATCAGGAACCATGCCGGATAGCCCGAAGATGCAGAAGGCCCTAAAAAAAACAGCTGATCGCCAGCGCAAAGAAACATTTTCCAATGAGGAGCTTGTGATGCTGACCACCACACTTGCTGCCAATGCAGAAGTAGTGTTTGTGAATGACATGCGGAGGGAGGCCCTCCTTAAGAAAAAGGCCATCTGGACCAAAGTCGCACAAAAAGTCAGTGCAGTGGGCACTACCACCCGGAGTGTCAAGGACTGCCGCAAGAGGTGGGACGACCTCCGGGTCTGTGTGCGGAATATATTATCAGTGAACCGCAACATGGCAATGGGCACAGGAGGTGGTGCAGAGTCCCCATTGAAGTTGAAGGAGTGGGAGGAGATATGTGCCTCCACGATTGGAGTTGAATCGATCAAAGGGGTCGGAGATATGGAGCTTGGCGTGGCCATTTCATCCGATGGAGGTGAGGGTATACACCAAACAATGCGCAGTGAAGGGTGAGGGGTCCCCCAATCATGTGTCCATATGAATGCCGTGGATCCAGCCACAAACAGACATGCATGCATCACCACATACCCATCCAAAACAGGGCCAATCATGCATGAGCCAGCCAACATCCCCATTACCTGCCTCCACACTGAAGAGCCCCAAATGCATTGGACGGCGTGACGTATGCATCCTGCATAAGGCATGTCGACCCATAGATGATGATTTACCCCTTTTCTCACCCCTGAAGGATCACACACGGAAACTGAGAAGCCACAGACTTCAACACCTGCTCCCGCACCCAGGAAAAAAGCCAGGAGGGATGGCACGGGGGACACCGCCACATCCTCTAGGGGACCCAGGAGGAGTGACCATGATCACAGGGACAAAGGCAGCAGGAGCAGCAGTTCTACGCAGCCAGAGGCCATGCCTGCTGCCGTCGTGGCACCCACGGGAGTGTGTCTCCCAGCAAGTGAAGGCAGCATTGAGGGAGTGCACTCTGCTGCCACCAGCTCAACGGGTGAGGCAGCAGCCACTGCCCCACTATCGGATGTGGAGGTGGCACCTGGCATTGAGGATCTGAGTCAGAGCCCCATACCGACACGCCCCTTACTGTCAAGCCCGATGTTCTCACCTGGTCCGTTTAGCCAAGGCGGATCACCCACCCACAACCAAGATGTGTCATGGAGCCCCCAGGTATCCTCACCTGATGCCAGTGCAATGGATCCAGGCGCATCAGCCATCCCACCGGCAGCCACCATGCAACATGACCTCCCAGCCATCTTTCAGCGGCAGACCGAAATCACTGGTCTAGTAGGGCAACATGTGGCTGAGACAGGGCGCCTGAGGGAGGACATTGGTGCATTTGCACAGCAGACAAGGGAGTGCATGGAGGCATGCACCAACCGGATCTGCAATGAAATGGCCCAACTAAGGCAGACCATGAACCGCATTGCAGATGCAATTGAGCGCAGATGCCCACTCCCAACCCAGGAAGAACAGGGCCCCGCCTCCTCAGGGAGTTCACGGCAAATTAGCCCCCTACGCCGGTCTATGCGCAACCTGAGGCGCACCACATCGCAACCACCCGAAAACGGAGCAGGCACTGACACATAGGGCCATCAAGGAATATCTGCCACATGTGGAGAGGGACACGGTCACGCCTTGAGGCTCACATGGGAGTGTTGGGGGGAGGGGGGTAAGGGTTATTCGGGGGTGTTGTAGGGGGAGGGGGGTAAGGGTGTATTCGGGGGTGTTGTGGGGGAGGGGGGTAAGGGCGTTTGCACAGTTGGGGTCATGCACTTTCTGTTCACATTCTGTTCGAAATACACTGTTCTGAGGTTGAAACACAGCATGGTCTCCATCATTGTGTATGTGTGATTTTCTTTGGGACAGGGGCCTTTGTGGGCCTCAAAATGGGCAAAAGGGCAACAATGCACATCTCTCCTTCCATGATATCCCACCTTTGTACATGATGCTATTCCTGAATCAGATGCTGACGCAGATCCTGTCCCGCCGTGCCATCGCCTCTTGCATGTCCTGGCGGTGCATTTCACCCATACTCATCCACATCCACATCATGCTCATCTGGTGGTTGCATAGTGGCATGGGCACATTCTATCAGATGCACATTTAATTGTGCCTTACACATGCCATGGTCATCTTCGCCTTGAATCTGGGGGTTTGTTGGCTGCCCTTGTGGTATTTCTGGGTGCCCTGGTGGTGTTTGCTGCGCCAGTCTTGCCCTCCTCCTCCGCCTCCTCCTTCATCTGTGCTGCCTGTTGTTGTTGGTGCTGCACTGCAATCATGTACACAGGCCCATGTCATGCTGCTGGTATTGGGACCATCTTGCTGTGGGAAGGGGTGTGGGAAGGGGTGTGGTGTTCTCTTTAGTGCTGCCTGTCTCCATTGCCTCCACCTGTGCTACTTGTGTCCACCTGTGGCAGATGGGAACACTGCTCAGGTCTGTTAACGTGTGGTTTTCGTTGCTGTTATTAGCGCCATGCCGGTAACTGCTTTTTGGGTCTTTGGGATGCCGGTATTGCCATGTACGCATGGGATGTGATTCCGTGCTATTAGTGCCATGGCGCTATTTACGGTGTGGGGGTCACGCGCACGCGGCCCCGCCGCTATTAGTGGTACCGTACTTTACGGGTCCACTAATAGAGGTGGGTCTGGGTCGTGATCGGCTTGGGAGAATAACGTTGCCGGTATTTTGTTACCGGTAACGGTATTCCCTTCCCGGACAACGTGTAATGAGGCCCTTTATGTGTTCATCCACACTCCAGGTCATCAATAGACAGTAACCGGCTGGCACACAATATATCCATCATCCCACATACTGTTTCCCATCCTGGGGATAATAGAATATTGTTGGGTTGCAAGATAACTGTTTGTTATATTTTCTCGGGTACCTTCTTCTGTTTGCATTTGATCTCCAGTATGTTTGCCAATGTCAACATTATTTTCATTCCAATAGCTTTTTTGGCTGTTTTCGGGCACTGTCCCAGGATAATCCTTATGAGAAAGAATCCCAACATTACTAATAGTAATATTGCTCCAAGTAATTTAAAAGCATGGGCCAACCAAGATGGAATCCATTCAAACAAAGATGAGAACTGATTGTCTCCTGCAGTTTCATCTGTTTCATCGTCCATCGTTGTGTGAAGGGTCACTAGCATTGTTATTGCCTCTGTTAGGGTCCCATTTTCTCCACAATGAGCAGGTTAAAATGTACAGCAAGAAGGTCCGACCTTGGTGCACAGGTAACCTTCCATTGCTGTCATCAGATCTAGAACATACCTGTTGTGTAGAGTCATCAGCCTGATGGCTCTCAGTTCTTCCTTTATTGCATTAAAACCTTTTATTGTTGCACTGATTGTCCTCAATATGAAGTACCCTTTAGGGAATCACTAGTGTTGGGACATGTACATTTAATATGGAAAACACTCCTCCCCAAGCTTTAGGTAACTGCTTGTAGGCTCTGGATCCACAAGCCAAATACCGATCCATTAGAACTGCAGTTCCTCCATTAAATCCTGGTACTTCAATTATTTCTCCACATCCTTTATTTTTTACAACATAAACCTTGCCTTCATTCTTGAAGCAGGTTGCCACATTCTTTATTTGCAATATGTGCACTGGTCCTGCTTCGTTCTTAACCGAGGTTAGTAGTCTTGCATACTTGGCCCATGATTGTAAGCATTCATCATCCACCTTTTGCAACTCATGGATTCCTGCTTTCTTCAATACGTGTGCAGGGCAAGATATTAAATAATCTTCCCATCAAGTATTGGTTGCTACATGCCCATACACCAACAGCTGTGTTCTTTCCCAGCATCCTGGTTCTCCTGTTTTTTTCAGGCATGTCAGAGCAATTCTGTTCATATCAACAACTTTTATCTTCTCTCCAAAGTGGGATGCATATAAAAGTTGTTGTTTGTCCATCCTAATCCACTCTCCATCCTTGTTGTTTTTACATATGTTTTTTCATAAGGAAACATTTGTCTTGATCGCTATCCTAAAGTTGCCCACTTCACTTCAAATTGGCCTCTTGTAGTGCTGGCTGCTAAATGACTGAGACATGTTGTATCATGTGGTGACAGTTCACTTGCAATAAATGTTCTTCCCGCATTCATGGCATATGGTGTTAAGAAACATCCATAGCAGTTTTCTTCTGACGTTCTTTCTTCCACCTTTTTCATGTGATGATACCATAAATGATTTGCCAAATTAGCCAATTAATCTACATGTGCATTAATACTGTCATTATCTTCTCCAGCATCTCTTTTCATTTGGGAAAAGGGTTTTTAAACATATGAACATAATGGGTTTCTTGGCCTCTTAATATCAATAATGGACATTTTGGGACCAGTAGGGGATGGCTTATGTCCTACTTTCTCACTGCTTATAATATGTGTAAGCGCCAATGTTACAAGGAGAATGGTCTAAATCAGAATACCACAAAAAATTCACAAATTATTCTGCGGCTGGTAACAACTTTTCTTCGAGCTACAGCTATCAACTCTTGAAACATTTCCATTGTTGCCACTTTATTTTTGCTTTATGTCAGTTTTGATCATTTTAACTGTAATTCATAAATTCATAATAAGAACTGTAAAATGTTGCCAAAACAATTCTTAAAACAATGGCGCCATTTTTTGGATACCCCAAAAATGTCACTATTTGCGTATTTCTCCTTGTTAACGCTGGGTAATGCTGAAGTATATAAGAGAAAACAGCAAGTAAAAATGTATGGACAATTGGCAACATAAACGCTCAAACATTATTTTCTCTCTTTAATTATTTAATTATTCCATAGTTTTCTCTTATTCCAGTTCTTAGAGAGATATGTCAATGTTATTGCAGCTGAATTAGTTAATAAATCAATTATAATCTAAAAATGGTTTGTTTTCTCTATCCAAGTCTTTGGTCATTGATCTTGTGGGCTTCTCTTGCTTCACTCTGAGGACTTGCTTCACTGGAAAGGCGTGCTTCACTGTGGACACATGCTTCACTGGAAAGGCTTGCTTCACTGTGGGCACTTGCTTCACTGGAAACCGGTGAAAGTACATTTTGCTTCACTTTTATACAATTTTATATCGTGGAGGTGGATCCCAGCCCTTCTTCCTTTCAATTTAGCAGCAGTAGGACTTTTGTCCTCCATCTCAAATGGGCCCTCAAATCGAGGGGTGATCCAGGTGCATACAAATTGGCGTACTAACAAGTGGTCCCCTATATATACTGGCAATGCCTTTAATATGTTTTCCAAATTGTTTGGCGTATTAACCTCTTTGTTTACATTTGACCCCTCCTGTTGAGACTTGATCCGTTAAGAAATAAAATAAATATTTTGAATCATTGTTTTGAAATAATCATGCATTTCATTGCCTAGTGCCTGTGCTATACTGTGGGCATCTGTATTTGCCCTTGTTGGAGGGTGGGGGTGTGAGAGGAGTCCTCATTCGGCATTCAGTCACCATCTCATGGGGCATTAAATGGTGATCTGAACCAGGTTGATTTCTCAGTGCATTAATGCAATAGGTAGGCAATGTAGCCCTCCTTTCTTTAGTGTTAACTTTAACTTTGCTATCATTTTCTTCAAAAGCCCATTTACTTGCTCACATATTCCAAAGGCTTGTGGTTGAGAGGCGTTAGGCGATAGTGAGATTATATTTTTAAAGAGTTAATTCACAAAATGCGGTCCATTGTAGGATCGCAAACACCCACCCCCATCAACTTTGTGGCACATGCAGCATCAGGACACATGCACAGTCCTGCCTCAATCTATCTAGAAAAGGGACAAACTACAACTATTATGTATCGATGTGGCACGTTTGGCCTCTATGTCTGCGGCTTAATTTCTATCAGAGATTGTGTTCTTTTTTAATGCGCTGCACATTTTACAATGGCTATGTTTTCTGGGATTCAATGAGTTTATCTAATAGCCCCGCATGTTGCACTGGAGTGCTGTCTGCGTGCAGTAAGCCACTCCTCTTCCAATGTGCTAGACCTGCATGTACTGTTGACATCACATATGCAGAGTCAGAGTACACCGTCACTTCCTCATCCTCAAAGCTTTGCAGTGCATCAATAAGCGCAGCTAATTCTGCAGCCTGCACTGAATATGTTGCCGGTAACCATATGCTCATTAGTACTTCAAAGGTGCCTTCTCGGGTCAACCTTACTACTGCCGATCCAGAATGTCTCACCACAGTTTGTTGGTCTAACTTGGATGAACCATCAGAGAAAACCACTGGCCCTATTCCTAGAACATTCTCTCTAACATGTGGACTATATTATAACATTCAATGTAAGTGACAGAGTCATGCACATCATCATCTTCTCCCACTGGTTTAGCTATAAAGGTTGCTGGATTCACTAGACTACACCTTACAATTTTAACCACCAGGTTTGACATAATTCCTTCATACCCTGATGCTATGTGGGTGGTCAACGTTCTCTTGGGCCTCTCTAAAATTGCAAATAACGCATGCTCTACAAATAGAGTTATGGAACATCCCCTAGTTGTACTTGAAGCCTTTTCTATGGCAAATGAAGCAGCCACCAAAGATTGCACGCAATGATAGTGTCCTTTCATACCTGGATGCAAGATCCCATTGTAATAGGCTAATAATTTGTGACCATGTTCCAATGTCATCTTCTGTGTAGGGACTGCTGTCATGACCTCTCCATTTGAATGGTAAAATAAAAACAATTATTCACTATAATCTGAAATCCCTAATACAGGAGATGTGCTAATTGCATGTTTTATTGATTAAATACTTCAGTCATGTCATCTGTCCACACCAATATAGTTTTAGCTACCTGTGCTTCTTTAAGCACTTTTAAAAGAAAGTGGCTGAATATATCTACTGTAGTCAAAGACCCAAGCCCTGCAGTAATTGCACAGACCTAATAATTGCTGCATTTGTCTCACCATGTTTGGCTGCATCGTTCTCATAATAGATTCAGCTCTTTCAGGTGTCACTCTTTTCCCTTCATGCAATATTAACTGTTACATGTATAATCCTTCTTCTTGACAATACTGTAATTTTTCTTTGTCGACTTTATACAATTTCTCTGCAGCTATCATTATAAGTTTAACATAGTCTTCTTTGCATTTCTCTTCGGTCTCACTACACATTAAAATGTCATCTATATATTGAATAATGGCGCTTTGGAGCTCAACATTCCCTAAATCCATTTGAAAGATTCTGTTAAAGATGGAAGGCAACTCGCAGTACCCCAGAGGTAGTCTAGTGTGTGTTTCAGGCGAATTGCTCAATATGAAAAGGAAGTTAAATACTGTGAGTCTTTGTGTAGGGGAATCGACAACAGTAAAATACCTGGCTGTTGACGGAATATTTGATAATATTGTTGCAGGGTTTGGAACTAAAGGAAACTCTGCTTTGACTATATGGTTTAGAGGGAGAAGTTCCTAGATAAATCTCCATGACCCCCCCCTTCGATTTCTTAATAGGGTACACGGCCGTGTCGCCAGGCGAATCTGATGGTACTAGAATGTCTTGTTTCATTAATGCTGATATGGTTTCTAATATCCCCTCATCCACTTCCCTGGACATTGGGCACTGCTTTGCACAAAGATAAATAGCTGGTGCTCCTACTCCTTTCAATAGGCCTACGTCATATGGACTTGTGGTCCATAAGGTACTTATCACATTTTCCATGTCTTCCTGAAAAAATGGCGGTTTCATTTTTACCAACGCCATTCTCTGTGGTACCTCTATACTCTCAAATTTATAAAGACTTATAAAGAATACTAATTTGTCATCCCTAAATAGTTTCTCATCTGTCAGATCTGTCCATCTATATCCTTCATTGAGGGCTATCACTGTTCTCCATCCTTTTCCCTCATCGGCTGTACCATGAAGCATCACCCTTTCCTCACTTACCACTCCTACATCTAATTCAAAAGGAATAATTTGCCCTTCCTCATCATCATCATCCATGGGAAAAATGTATCAGGTAGTCTTATTATTTTACTTGTTAATTAAGGTAACCATTATAGTAAACCATGAACTCCATATAAGAATAATTGCTCATCTAGAGGGACTCCCCGCAAAGCTTTTCTTCCTAGGATAGATTCCTCACTTTTATATAATGTATCCCGGGGTGAACCCTTTGCCTTTGTCAGTAAACGATATTGTCATGTTAGGTTTTGTCATCAAATCACATCCTAATAATTCACTGGTGTCTGTTTAGAATGTAACTATGGCATAGACATGTTGTGTTCCCCCATAGAAATAATAATTTATCTGTAAATGGAACTAAAGTCGTCGCACCAGTAAATCCTTGAGCATTCATGGCAATGCCTGACATTGAAAATCTTCCCTCACAGACATAGGAATGAGTCGCTCCTGTATCTACAAGGAATGAGTATGTCTTGCCTCTTATCGTCACCTTAACCCTGGGTTCCTCTTGGAGGTCTGGTGTTCAGTACTATCTGTAACACATCAGGTCATCCTGTGGGCTGTCCTATTGTGGATATAAATTCATCCTTGTGCCTGTGAAAGGATTTCCTCCAGCCACAGTCGCACTCCCTAGTTTAGTTTTGACTACCTGTGTAGCTCCCGTATCCATCTGCTATTGTGGTGTGCCAGTCTGTTGCATTGGGATATATTGTATCTGTTGAGTGGGTGCCTGTTGCATTTGCATGGGTGCTTGTTGTTGCGGCTCCTGAAATGATTGCGCTGGCATTGCTATTTGTTGGAATTGCTGTGGTTGTGCCATTTGTGTCTATGTTGGGTCTTGCTGAAAATGATGTGGTTGTGGCACAAATGCCTGATTTAGCATGTGATCCTGGGCATAATATCTTTGCAAATGTGTGTTATGTTGTGAAGCATATCCTATTCCCCATCTTGAAGACTTCTGCAAACTCTAGTCATGTGCCCTTATTTTACACAATTCCAACATAATGATTTTCCACCATTAAATCATCCACTTCCTTGAGGGTTTTGAAATCCTCCTCATCCTCTTCCTTGAGGCCCAATCCCAGTGCCTCTCGGCACATAATTATTCCCATTCTTACCTTGGGCATTGACAATATTATTTGCTGCAGGAATTGCACTATTTGTGCCATGCTTCCCTCATTGCTTGTCAATACTGCTCCCTCTATGATATACTTTGATATTTTTTTCTGCACCAACTTCGCCTCTTTTTGCTTTCTTCCCTCAAGTTTTTTCTTATCTCTTTCTCTTAATATTCTGCAATAATGCACAATTACCAACTGTATCTCTGGCCATGGCTTTGCTTCCACTCCCGCCTGTTTCTTTAACTGCCTTTATAATGGTTCTGGCAGTCGTTGACATAATATGTGGTAAAATATTGCTACAGTTTTATCCCATGGTTCATGTATCTCTGCATTCCATTTGTCTTGAATATCCTGAATAAAAGCAATGGGGTCTTCATCCTCCCTTATTTTCCTAGTCAATATTGCCCCAATATCCAATGTATCTACATATTACATTCTAAGCACTTGCCATAAGTCTGCTCTACAATTATTGAATGGCACTCTGTGTTTTGTGCAGTTACCTTTGGGTACCCTGTCCTTTTCCAAATGTCATCAGATCGATCCCCTAGAATGGCTGACAATAGGCCTTGTATATCGCCTATAACTAACGTCATCCCGGACATCCTTTTCTCTAATTCCTTAATCCATTTTCCCGCAACGGAAGTCAAACTCGGCAGTGTGCATTTTAAATTGTCTTTATCGATATGGTGCCATGGTATATATTGTGGTCATCCCCCTCATTTCTCTAACAGTGGGAACTGAGAAATCCCTGCTCCTATGTCATACCTACCCATGCCCCATGTCTTCCAGGCAGCATTATCATTGCCTGCTTGTTTTCTCCCTGTCAATGCCCTCAGTCTGCCCATGTTTAGTACTGGTGTTATCCAAGCTGCGCTGAAGCATGCAGTGATTACTCCCCTCTTCACAAAAATTTATTTAGATCCTTTGGCCATGGCCAATTATAGGCCCTTCGCCCTTCTCCCGGCTATAATGAAGCTTATGGAGGCTGTCATTACACCACAACTGTCTAAATTTTTGGAAAATAACAACTGCCTGCATCCTTTTCAGTTTATATTCCACCCAGCTGGTGGTATGGAATCCATTATGAAATCTCTGTTGGATGATTTAGCCCAACTCTAGGACCACGGGGAAGACGAAGTGTTAATTCTCCTGAACCTCTCCGCAGCTTTTGACATTGTGGGCCTGATTCACAGAATGTTTTCCTATGGGATTGTGCCATTATAAAATGCTTCTGGCAATCAGGCCCTCTGTATCATGCCATCCTCCTGACCCACCTTGAGCAGGCAGGTGTTACAGGGTCTCTATTGACATGGTTTGAGTCCTTCTTTGAGGAACAGACGCATACTGTCTGCGTTCAAGCATGCCATTCCACAACGTACGTTGTGACTTGTGGGGTGCCCCAAAGATCTGCCTTGTCTACTCTTCTTTTTAATTGTTATGTGCGTCTGTTGGCTGATTTGATTGCGTAGTCTGGAGCCCTTGTTTATACCTACGCCGACGACACTCAGTGTTTCTGATGACTCCCATCAATTTGAACCTGCTGCCAAACTCTGGGACTGCTTGTACAGGATTGGCAAATGGATGTCAGCCAACTTGATCAAGCTGAATGGGGCTAAAACAGAGGTGCTGCCATGTCCAATGGTATGTGCATCAGTATAGAGCCCAGGGGTAAGACTTGTCCCCAGTTGGTTGTGAGATGCTCAGATTTCAGTATTCTTTAATGCTGAGTTTTGAACATTTAAAATCCTTAGGAAGATACTGCCTCTTCTGCCCGCTGTTAGCCGTAACATATTGATCACATCAATGATAATGGGGTCACTGGACTACTGCAACGTGATCTACCTGAGGCTGCCCAGGTATCAGCTACAACATAAGCAGGTACCCCAGAATGTTGCAGCAAGGTTGGTCCTTGATGCCCCCCATTAGACTCCATCTATCGCTCTCCTGTGATGCTGGCATTGGCTGCCAGAACGAATACAGTTTAAGATACTTTGTGTAACTCACCGAGCTCTATACAACATTGGGCCAGAGTATTTACAAGACAAGATAGAGCACTATGAACAACTAGGAAGCTGCACTCCTCTACTAAGGCTCTCCTTAAAATCCCTAGATTTCAGCGGGCATGCTTTGGCAGCCGCTTTTTCTCGGTTATGGCCCCCACACTGTAAAATCTTCTTCCTCTGATACTCAGAGTTCCAGAGGAGCACCTTCCCTTTCGAAGGCCACTTAAGTCCTTCCTGTTTTAATCTGCTAGCGTGCATTTGTTACTGATTAGTTTTCTTTGTACCGGCAAACAGCAACGCCTAAATGCCTTTGGGCCGTAGTTGCACTTTATATGTTGTTTAACACATAAGGCAGGGACAAATCGCCTGTACTATATCACCGTCCTTTTAGTTGTTCAGTATATGGTATTGGTTCTTGTGTTTTTCTTATAGGGTTATCTAGATCTAGCCCTTGTACCCCTTTATCTATACTCAATTTTCTTGAAAATCCTCATGTCTCCTTATATTTTCTCCCTTCCTTGTCTGACATCATTATGCCCCAACTTGTGTGACTATTGTCCTCTTCTGCATCCTCAAGATCTAACCCATTTAAGGATATAGTCCAATGATCATTCATTCCGACATAATCTAAACTTCCTCCTGTTCCCCAAAAGGATGCTCCTTGTTCGCCTTCTTGAGTTCTGTATCCTTACTTATCCCTCATTTGTCTAGGTAGCTTACCCATATTTGTTCCTATACTAACTGTATCTTCTTCTCTCCATGTTGGTATATCTAATGGTCCTTGCCGTCCGCATGGGATGGTTGCGTGCCTCTCTCTTCTTCAGTTTGCGCTTGTGTTTCTACGGGTATTATGCTTCTACGGCATAAATCTTCAATCTCATAATCTTTAAATTCTCTGCTTCTATTTGTTTCTTCCTCCCTTCTCCTAGTTTTCCTTGTTTCCTCTTCCTCTCGCCTTCTATGTAACCTATGTGCTTTCAATCTTTGAGCTTCTGCTTCTCATTTTTCCTCTTCTAACCTCTCTTTCTCTCGTTTTGCCTCATGCCACCTTCGCTCTTCCCTTCATTTGCATTCCTGGTCTCTCTCCTGTTTATGTAGCTTCTCATCTTCCTTCTCTTTTGCTTTTTTATCTTCTTCTTCCCTCTTCTCTCTTTATTGATATCCACCAATACCTTTGTCATCTGATTTAAGTAATATGTGTCCTCCCAGCCATTCATTCTGAACGATTTTTGTACACTTAGCCATATTGGTTATTCTCCTTTGTGTCTCCGCCTCTTCTATCTCTATCTGTTTATTCTGTCTATCCTTCTCATCGCGCTGCTTACTTTCATTGTATGTCTGTATATATTTAGGTTCTGTATTTTTGCTCGCTTCTTCTGTCTCTTCACTAATATAGGCAGGGGGTTCATATTGTGGATTAACATACCCTGCTGCTGCTGCTTTCAAGTCCTTTAAAGGGTAAAACCCCTCCTCTTTTTTCTTAACATCTTTTTTCTCAGAGGGCTAAAGAGGGGGTGAAAGTGTTACATCTTCCCCGTTATGTTGATTAAGCATCCACGCCTATAGACTGGATCTTCCTTCTTCTTCTGATACATTTTCCAGAGCTCTAACACTTCCAATCTCTTCTCTAACTTCTTTCCCTTGTTTGTAGCATGTAAATATGTCATCACATTTCGTAATACTATGTTTGATAATGAACCTCCTGTAGGCCAGGGCATAAATGTTTTATTGCCCGTGCCCTTAATCCATTCAGAATGGTACTACATAATCTTGGCTGTGTATCTTGGCAATGTCCTGCATAGGTGTGTGAGAGGTAAAGGAGACCCTCCATTATGACAAGCCAATTCAGGCTGTCAATACTTACATTGTTTTCTTACTTCCAAATTAATAAAATATATTGTGTCAATATTTTTGAGTAGGCACCATCAACTCCCATTCGTATTCCAAAAGCTCAGGATGTTTCCCCTATCTTTATTTATTAATTTTTAAAACAAAATGTATTTCACGCTATTTTTCTAACTATTTTTATATCGTTCTTGGATTTTAGTATCTTTAAACTGTCTTCTATACTTCTATTTTCGTTTTATTGAACTCTAATTTCCGATCGACGATCCTTTGTCAAAAAAGTAGACAGAAAAAATGGTTTTATTTTATCTTGCTTTATTCTTTATTCATATTTGCTGTTTATTTTAAACACATTATTTTGTATACCATCATATTACACCCTTTATATATGTGCACTTGTAATATTACATGGACGCGGTAGCGTCCATGTAGTTATGGTTAAGTTGGTGTTTCCATAGGAAGAGCATTTTTTGGGTGGCTTATAACTTCGCTCCCTCTGGACGAATCCTCACCAAACTTTGCAAAAAAAGTATATGGCCCACTCTGAATTTAAAAGTTTGGAGAGGTTTGGTCCAGGGGGGGGCATGGTTATAGCGGGGGGTCCCAGAACTTTTGTTTTTTCCCATAGACATAATGGGAAAAAACTTTGCGCATGCCTACAGCCCAAACCGCTGGACGGATTTACACCAAATTTGCGGCAGGAGCGTGCTTTTGCAAATTTGGTGTAAATCCATCCAGTAGTCCAGTAATCACCAAAATGTAAGGCAAAAAAATGTGTGATATCTCCGTTCGCTCCGCGGATGGACTTCCCGGTTCGCTCCGCGGACAGTGCCCTGATTGGCCGAGCGGCTTGCGTGATGTCCGTGGACATGCGACGTGTTCGCTGATTGGACGGCGTGGTGCGTGAAGCGCGTCAGATTTTCTGTGGCGCCCGCCATCTTGCATTCGCGGACGACCGCGGACAGCGCGGTGAAACTTGGATTAAAAATTGTATTTAGTGGAGTGTGTTGGTGTGTAAGAGTGTTTGGGGAGGGTGGGGGAGTATGAGATAGGTTCAATGTTCTGTTTTTTTTATGTGCTAGACGCTTTTGTTGTGTTCAATTTGTCTGCGGACAACACGGCTGTTCTGAAATGTTCTATATAAAGTAAATGGTGGGGTGTTCTGAGGACGGAGTATGTGTCCGTTTTGTTCGGAAGCAAGCTAAAATTGAGCTAAGAACACTCGCAGTGCCCTTAAATGTTCGTACATAAACAAAATGGGGGTGTCCTGAGGACGATGTCCGTATTGTACTCTGGCAAGTTGAATGTGTTCTAAGAACACTCGCGGTGTCCTGAAATGCTCTGATTACTTACCTAGTCCTACTCTTCCTCGTCACAGTACTGACGACCCTCCTCACCCTCCCTGCGGGGAAGGTCCCATGCTCCGGCTTGTTAATATGAAACTGAGTGATGTGGATGTGGGGGAGGAGTTATAGTAATTTAAAGAAATCAAAGATGGTCCTGTGTCGGAGGCAGGGGCCTCATGAAGTAAGTACTGGGACGAGGAAGAGTGGACGTGGAGGTAATGTTTGCAATTAAACAAAATGGGGGTGTTCTGAGAACGCTGTTCGTATTGTTCGTTGTCAGGTTGAAAGTGTTCTAAGAACCCTCCTTATGTCCGTTGACATTACAATTTCCTATGGCCCTTTCCCGACTTTTTGTCCACTAAACAAACGATAAATCAGGCTGCTGTGCGCCGGCATTATGTGATAATCCTATCGCTTGCCCCATCGACCTGGCTGACCTGCTTTTGCGACACTAAATAATACCTCCCGCCCCTAAACCTGACATTATCAAAGCATTCATATTCCCTGTCTCTCTCTGTGACGTTACAGGGTGCGTAGCCAAACGCGCCCAGTCGTCTCCAGTCCTACGCGACTTTACACATAACCTGGAAAACAACACAGATCATCTCACAACACAGCGCGCCACAATTCGGAATATGAAACTGTGATTTAAAAGCAAACAGCAAGATTGTACATTTCGTAAAGTACTTTTATTTGACATCAAATGTTTAGAGAATATTCAGCGATTTGCATTTGTCTTTGCAGTCGATCCGCAAAAGTTCATCTTGAGTCACGCGCTATTCCTTTGCGGTACACAGGATGTTGGTTTATGATAAAAGAAGCACTATGGTCGCACTGATAATCGGAAGGCTGTTCCAACAACGAGGCATTAGACCACCATAATGGTTGGTATGTTGCTTCTAGCCGCCAGTACCGCGTAAGGGCATATTGGTCCTTGGCGATTGTCCCATAAGATGGTGAGGGTCATGAAGTTGTTTAGAAGTAGCTGCACCTGGCAGTTGAAAAATCCATCGGCCGGGGTCTGAAAATCGTGGCATTGACAGTAGGGAAGGATGTACCTGTTTTAAAAACATAAATTAGTCTCATGAGCCGATCTTCATTAAAAATCTTAATTTTATTTATTATGGCGTGAAACTATTTGCTAGTGAGGATAGTGCAACGGAGTATGTTAACTTATTCCCACTAACCCACCCTCTCTCCTCTGCCTTTTTCAGAGCCGTCTGAGCGCCAGGGGACCACTTCGGCATTGATAGTGCGCGGTACAAAACAATATGACACATTGAATGAACAAGTACAACTTAACCGGGCTTTAACGCCACGCTATTGTTATTATATTCCGGTATAAAATAATCTAAAGGGTTAATTATATTATATTGGCATTTTCCATTGTCTACGCGTAATGCAGTCCCTAAATATGACTCTGTCTGTGCCAACTATTTTCTCATAGTGATATAATATATAAAAGCGGTTTAGTTTCAGAAATTTCATCTTTATCGTCTCTTACGTTTTTGCACCCCTCCTTCAAAAGAAGTCTTTTGTCACGATCCCTGTCTGTCAAGGTACAAAAACAAAAGAACCTTATAGTGCGAGTCATGGGGCACTCCGGCCCACGAGCAAAATATGGAAGCAGCTGACCTTCACTGTGAACGAGCATAAATTCTTACTTTGCAACATTCTGTGTGAAGCCATCCCTGAGAAATTGCTTTTTACACTCCATCTTTGTATATTGTCTGTGTGCTAATGAAAAAAGTTTGTTAAAGGGAGTTTATGGTTAACTTGCGCTACTAAAAACCTATGAAATTCAGTAAAAAAACTTTATTAAAGGGACGTTATGGTTCCAAGTAAAACCGAAAAACCCCTGAAATTCACCAGTTATGGTAAACTAAGCAACCATAACTCGCGCCACCACCGTGCACTGCTAAACCTAACACCCAGGACATCAAAGATGACATCACAAATGTCATTGATGACATCACTGATGACATCACATGTCTGACGCCTCCTTTTTTCCTTTCCTGACATATCTAGGCCACATGATTTTCTTCAGTAACAGTCAGGAACTAAACATTGTAAATGTACTATATTTGTGGCCTTATCCTTCAAGTATGTTCTTACTATAATTCCCTTATGGTCCACTCATATCATATAAAACATATACATAGGGGAAGACACAACCTTGAAAGACAGCAATCATTTTTGTGCATCAAAATTAACAGTAGAGTTATCAGCACTTTCTGATAGTTTTGATGTTTTTTTATTACTGTACTTTCCCTGTATATGCTCATATTTTTACATGTTGTACTCACACTATTTTCCTTAGGGTCCAGACACATCATGTGATATATATAGATAGGGTAAGTAACAGCTTTGAAACAGAGCAATTATTTTCTCTGCATAAAGTTAATCAGTTAGGTTATGAACACTTTCTGCTACTATTGCTGTTTCTTTTTCTTACTTCAATTCCCTTGTATATATTCATATTTGTATCTGGTATCGTCTTTTTGTGATTTGTCTATAATAATGCAATTATGTAGTAAGCGGTTTTTATTACCTACTTATCACACGTTTCACTGTACGCAAAACTCTAATATGAAAACAGTTATCATTTCACTATTCAACATGGCAAGCTTATGAATATTGCACCTCCATCATGTATGCTGCACACAATGCCTATGTTTCTACATGAGTACCTTAGTATACTGGATTGAAGTTAATAATAGAATGCTATTTATATCAATGCATAGCTTAATACACTGATTAGCACTTGATATTTATTCCAATAATCTTTGACACTTTTTTTATTACCATTACACTAAGAATCCCTTGTGCAGACTTTTCATGAAAGGTAAATGCACATGTGATGTCATCAGTGATGTCATCAATGACATTTGTGATGTCATCATTGATGTCCTGGGTGTTAGTGTTAGCAGTGCACGGTGGCGGCGCGAGTTATGGTTGCTTATCTTACCCTAACTGCCGAATTTCAGGGGTTTTTCGGTTTTACTTGGAACCATAACGTCCCTTTAACAAAGTTTTTTCACTGAATTTCATAGGTTTTTAGTTGCGCAACTTAACCATAATGTCCCGTTAACAACGTTTTTTTACTGAATTTCATAGGTTTTTAGTAGCGCAACTTAACCATAACGTCCCGTTAACAACGTTTTTTTACTGAATATATATATAAATATGAGCTATTGGCTATTGCCATCTAACGACAACGCACTTACACCATCCCCATATGCTACCATTACATGCTCAGCTATTCACATCAATATGATTGATCACCATCAAATGCCCAGGTACTCACATCATTGTCTAGTATTATGGTGCAGCTGTGAAAAGTAAAAATATGCCATCATGGTTGCAGCAGGCCTCCACCTATTTTACTGTAAGCTTTGCGGAGCTAGCAACACTCATCATTCTGTGATGTGTACTGTATTCTGCAATGTACGACTGTATGTGGAAAGCTACGCACAGCACATAATATTTTATTTGCAGTACTAAGTTGAGTCAAACTCATCCAATGGCTTTCAACAGACCCACAATCCTCTCCTTCCCACCTCACACACTAATGCAAATAATGCACCCACTAAGCAAGCAACATGGTCAATAAAGCAAATGAGTGCATGTTAGACATTGGTATACATCAATATGCCTACAACCTTGTTGATAGAATATTATCTTGTTTTCAATCCCGTATAAGAAATGCAGTACCTCCTTGCACATCATGTTTGAAGGCAAAACCAATCTATACATGTCGCATGCATTACAATGAGCATATATGCAAATCTTGGAGGACTGTCAAGTCAAACCACTGATGAGTGCAATTCACAGAGTATTCACAGAGTTTTATTCTGGGAGTCATTATTTGATTGCTTCATTTGGAGTAATTTAGTGTCCCTGTATAGAAAGCATCCAGTGATTTTAACTACCCGGTTTTATGCCAACCATCTACTGGCATACTCTGTATACAAAGGGACTCTAGTTAGATGTTTGCATTCTCAATGAAGCGAATCAATACATCTCTGTGATTAGAAATTCTATGCTGATTTTCTATGGGGTTTTTGTAAGTGAGTTTAAGATGCCTTTCAAATTGTTTAACAACGTGTTGTATGCTTCTTGACTCTGCTAAATTCACCCTGTGACCCTTGCATGGTTCTCTGCTG
Organism: Ambystoma mexicanum; assembly: GCF_040938575.1. Lineage (NCBI taxonomy): Eukaryota > Metazoa > Chordata > Amphibia > Caudata > Ambystomatidae > Ambystoma > Ambystoma mexicanum. The sequence goes on from NC_090928.1 coordinate 1,014,343,103, forward strand.
TTATGTTTTGTTTAAATCATGGAGAATTATCAATTAGCGTGTTTGTAAAAGTGTTGAACTAAACTCACTGAAGGAAATGCATGGCTATCTCATGCTATCAAATGTCAGGTGACCATAAACCATATATTCTTTCCTGTGCATTCTCCCACTAAATGCCCTGCATTGAGAGCAGCAAAAGCACAAATGGAAGCACCAGTCAGCCCTGGTCTTTCAGTCATAGGTCTAAAGCAGAATGCATTGGGATTGCCCTTGACTGAATTCAGCCATTTGCATCAAGCTGGCCTGTGTTGGAATTGATTAGCTTGTATGGTTTGTACTTTGGTGCACTGTTTAATGCAATGATGACTCATGTATTTATACTTAATTACTTCTGGCCATTTCAGGCAACATACCATTCTAGAAATCTTACTGTTAACACATTTCTAGGAGGGACAAATCAAATGCAAGATGCTGAGTTACACTTGTGGTACTAAGATCACATAGCAACTTGTGTATTCGATTTAATACTCCAATTTATATTTAGATTGTTTTCTATCTTGATGGGACTGCAGGTCTAACCAGCTGCGCACACGTCACATTTTGGCAAATTGGATGAACAATGGCCTCAGGATGAAGCTATGTACATAATTTAGTTATGACTATGACTATAAACCCGGAGATCAGCATAGCAGATACGCAAATAAGAGGCAAACCCCGTGGCATAGTTTTGGGTTCAAATGTATTTAATGATGCACACATTAACACACCAGGTAACACTAAACACTTAAAAAAAATGACGAAGTAGGTTTAGACCACGAAGTACATTGTGAACATAAGGAAATCTAGAAATATCCTAACACGCACATTTTCTTTTGAATACTCGTTTGTATCAATCTAGAAAATATATGTTTATTCTGTATATAAAATAAATAAAAAATGTAAAGGAGGAATATTCTAATCTATGTGACGAGGGTTGTTCCAATGAAATTAAAAGAATAACATTGATGTAGTTCAGCCACATCCCCCTTTTAAAGATTAGTAATAAAATAGAAGGGAGTAGTGTAGTAATGACAGGATACACGACCAGGTCAGTGAAGTAAACTATATACGTTTAATAACATAATAGACCCCAGCAGAGGCCAATCCGCATGGATGTCACTGTCTTAAGTGTCATTTAATGTGTCAAATAAGTTTTATTCGGATTGATCCTTTAGCACAGAACAACACATTCACAATTAATAGAGTTGCTTTCAATTAGCATAAAATACAAGAAACCACAAACATTAATTCTGAAAGAAACTAAAACCATGCACTTGGTAAGAGAAGATGAAACAAGTTAAAATAGCAACTATGGGGTTGGATTTCAACCTTAGGAGGAGAGCAATGCTTGCAGCCTCAATACTGCATTATCATAGTCTAATTGGACTACAAGAGGTGAGCGCAGCTCGCAGCCTCCATGTAGTTCGTGAGTAGTTTACATAGTTACCTGACAACCTGCCTCTTAAAAGCCAGTTATCATGGGCATACCTTGCAGAGGAGAATACCACATTCCACTCTAATGTATTGGTGAGGAATTGTATTGATTCTCTCGTACTTCTTAGCCCCATATCAAGTAGGAGTGGTAGTAAGTATCTGCGCCTAAGCCCCATTAAAAGTGGACATTACAATATAAAATGGGTTAAGGTTTCGTCAGCTTTTTTACAGAGTGGGCATATACCAGTGTTTTGAGGGGACCAACCTTGCGTATACCAGGCAGTATACAGAATACCCAGTCTGAAACACACATATAAGAGCCCTCATAATGGGGGTAAATGCCAATCCAAGAATGGTTTGCTATTTCCCAATGAATTGAGCAGGAGGAATACAGGGCCATTTTTTAGAGCATTCATTTGGAACTCAAGGTTCCTGAATGTTTTGCATTAAGAAGTTAACTTGAGCTAGTCCATGTGTGAAAGGCGGCCCTCACTGAAGTTTTCGCAGAACTGTCTGGGTCATAGCCCACACATCTTTTTCCCATATAGAACCAAGCCCTGGTTTTTCGCTCCTTCCAATTGCAGGAAGTCTCTCAGAGCATCTTTATAGGGGGTCAGGATCATGAAAGACCAAAGCCTCATTGAATACAGGTAATATTAGATCCACCACAGGCAATATCTGAAGTTCTAGGTGGATCACCGCAGTTGGAGCATTCTCAGGCAAGAGCAATAGTTTATTTAGAAAAATATTCAACTGGGGATAATGATTTTATATTTGCAAAACCCCAGATCTCGGCACCGTAAAGTGACGCAGGCAGTGCTTTTTTAACAAATAATTCTAATGCTGGTGTAATTGCCCCACTGCGATGGCTCAAGAAAAAAGACCAGATTGCACTGCTATATTTACTTTTGTTAACCTTGGATTTGACCAATAGGTCCGTCCACCCCCTCCCCGTGCCTCATTGAACCTAATCCCAAAGTAGTCAAAATTCAAAATGCCTTGGTTCAATGTAAGGCCATCGACTTTTATCTTCACCTGGCATGACTTAGAAAAGGGGGATTTGAAGACCATGGGCCTCATTACAAGGTTGGAGGTAGCCTTGCCGTTAAAACCGGCAAGGCTACCTCCAAACCGTCAAGAAAATCTGGCACCCGCGAATGGGCAATTACCAGGGTATTTTGGCCCTGCCGGACCCGGTAATTGCCCTTTCAGTGGTGCCATAGCCGGTAGATCTCCATTTCCTTTGAGCCCCATAGGGCTCAATGGGAATGGGGATGCCAGTAGCACCGGCACGGTTCATTACCGTGCCGGTGCTTCAGGCTTGCTGTGCTCACAGGTGCCTTTTATTCCGCCAGGTCAGACCTGGCGGAATGAAAGCACCTGCGAGCACAACTCGGAATTTGACGATCCGGATACAACGGTACCGGTAAGCTTACCAGTACCACTGTATACGGATTGGCAAACTCGTAATGAGGCCCATGACTTTAGTTTTGGAGCTATTGAGCTCGAGGCCAACCTCCTTACATGTTGTACAAAACATGTGGGCTAGTAGCAAGAATGGCTGCCTCTTCGGCATAAAATAGGGTGGGCCATTATTTTTACCCAATTTTAGGAGCATCCGGTGCACCTGCTTCCAATACATCCACAGTTTCCTGGATGTATAGCAAGAAAATGAGTGGGGCCTGGACACATCCCTGATGGGCTCCTTTCAACACAAGAAACCGCCCGGTCAAGTCCACTCCCAGGCAACATCACAGTGCAGCCTGATTATGGACATGTAATTTGATGGCATCAAGCAGCTCTTTTGGAATTTTACATTTTTTCAAGGTTTGCCACAATACTGCTCTGATTTGACATGTGCTTGTTTTGATGCATGCAGGAGGGCTTTGTGGTTTGCCCTCAATTGTTGCAGGGCCCCTTTATCCAAAGGATTCACAGATCTTGCATACAGCACTAGGTCTTTTTTTGGTCTGCAACATTCAGCATTGTACCAAGGTTTTCTTTTCCACAGCCCTACGTTTGGTCTTTATATTTATTGTGGACACAAAGAGTACCAGGTGTTTGCCCAGGGTCTCGAACTCTGTGGTTATGATGGATGCTGGGGCACTGGGATTACAGATTTTGCCCAAGTTATCCACTATCGCTGTGTAAACCTCAAGCTTTAGGCCTCTCTCGATCCAACCTGGCCACTTTATTGATTTTCTGGTGAGCCCCTCATCCATTTAAATTTGGCTTACCCATGCCCTCCTTGCCCCCCAAGTTCCACCAATCCCGATACATCAGGAAAGGGACAGGAGTTTGTGGCCGCCCTCCATCCTATCAATAATACAATAATAGACAGGTTCCGAGTTAAGCGCCAATGGCTGACCGAGATAAATATATAGTCAATATGCGAGACTCCCTTTGGAACACTAAATGTCATGGCTGCTGGTTGGACACCTAGAAGTCTGCCATTACATGCTCTAAGGTTCAGACTAGCAATTATGCACGCTGACTCAACTGCGGCTTTCTGGATTCTTTTTGGGGTGGGGGGCAGATGATATTGGTGGGATTGACCCTGCAAGGTCCTGGTCTTCCCAAAAATCTTTTGTTCTCGCCAGGTGTTCCACCTGGAGGTTTAAATCCCCTGCTACCAGTATACACTGGCTTTTCGAAATCAGAGGACTGTCAAGGCTGCACAGATCGTGTAGGTACAAAAGGGACTCCAGGCCAGACTTCACACTCAGCCTGTTATATAAATTAAAGAGCACGAATCCTCCCCCCCCCCCCACAGTCACAACTAACAGTTGTAGATCAGGGGAGCCAGTTCCGACAGATGCCACTTCATAGGCAAGCATGACGTCAGGCCAGATCTGAAGGCCACCGATTGGTCTACCTGTGGGGCCTTCAGTTGCAGGGAATGTGGTAGTCAAATAACCCTCAAAGGCAACTGTCTCTAACGCCCATGTTTCCTGGAACAAAATTACCTGATGCTCTCTGATAAAGTTGCACCAGGCCAGGTCATTAGCCATTCGATTTAGACCAGCTACATTCCACAAAAGGATTTTTAGAGGTGTTTCTGACGTCTCCCCTGGTTCACCCTCCAGTAGTCAATACCACAGGTACGAAATGGGGGTAGAATCAGAAATTGGGGCCGCGACACCTTGGGGGCAGCGGGGCTCCTTGTCCAGCCACCTCGCCCATCAGATGAGAATAATGGGTAGCGAGCTGCAAGTGTCCATTAATGGTGGCCCAACTGTCACATAGCCAGGGTGCATGTTATGGCATTCCAAGATAGAATGTTGGGCTGCCATCATGTGCACGGAAATCTAAATACAGCATATGTTTCCTCTTCCAAATAGCAGGTGATGAACAGGAAAAGAATTCATACTTGCAAAATATGTGGAATGAAGACATAACATCATCGAAATGTGATGAACCACAAGTAGAAGATTAAAACAACAATGCTGGAACATGCCGTAATCATACATTAAGTAATCATCTATCTTTGAAGGTCTCCCGCTCACGCAACTTTATCTTATCTTATCCATACTTATAAATTGCAGCATACGCCCGAAGGCATCATGGCGTTAACAACTGCAGAGGTAGGAGCCAACCAAGGAAGTCCAAGAGTACTAGAAGAGAAAAGTGTTCAGAGCCCAGCGAAATGGGAAATGAGCCTCAATGGCCCGTAAAGAGAAAGGGAGAGAATTCCAGGCTTTTGTCACCGCCACTGAGACCGTATGACCACCGACCTGAGAAAGTCTCACTGTAGGAGGCTTGATGGTTTTCAGAGATTGAGAGCGAAGTAACCTGGAGGATTTGTAGGGGCAGAACTTTGTTTGAAGGTATTCAGCTCCTATTTTATAGAAGGCTTTATGAACCAGACACAGCGATTTGAATTTAACGCGCTATTGAAATGGGAGCCAGTGGAGCTGGCGCAGGAACAGTGTCATGTGGGCATGTAGGCCCACCACTGATACCTCTGTTTTCTCACCATTCAATTTGAACCAATTGAAGGCCATCCAGTCGATAATTGCCTTTAGACAGCTCCTCAGACGACTGGCTGTCACAGACTGCGTAAAGTCCAACTGCACAATAATTTGCATATCATCGGCATAGGAATAGAATACAAAGCCATGTGTGTGGATTATGCCAAGAAGTGGCTGAATATATACATTGAATAAAGTGGTAGACAATGAGGAGCCCCGAGAGACTCCACACAGCAGAGGTACTGAAGGAGAGCAAAAAGGGTAAGGTACACATACTGAGAACCCCCCGCCAAAAAGGAAGAAAACCAGGCCAGCATTTAACCATAAAGGCTCGCAGATGAGAGACTGGCGATCAGGATATGGTGGTCAATGGTGTCAAATACCGCTGACATACCCAACAGAATCAGGGCCCACACGCCACCCTGGTCTACTAGGTGAGCCAAATCGTCAACAACTGAGACCAGCACTGATTCCATACCTCGACCTGGGCAGAACCCTGACTGAAAGGGGTCGAAGAAACCACCGGATAATTCCACAAAAGCACTGAGAAGAGGGTAAACTAAAGACTCAAGCAGTTTCATTAAAAAGAGAAGCATAGAGATGGGACAAAAGTTAGATAAGATTGAGGGGTCCAAACCTGGCTTCTTCAACAATGGGATTATGAGGGAATGTTTAAGATTATCAGGGATCACCCCAGAGGAGAAGGAGTCTTTGACAGCACTGGCTAATGAAGGGACAATGTCACCAGCAACCCTCCTCAAAATTGAGAGCGGAATGGGATCGCTGGGAGATATTGATTTTAGACTTTGAGACATGTTGTGCTTCCCAGATGTCTTCTCTCATTCCTCACATCTTCCCATGATAGCTTGTCATGTCCAACATGTGCACCTTCCTGGATAGCGTCCTCACTCCCACTTGCGTCATCACTTCTGGACAAATATCTGCATTCTCGAACCATATCACCATCACCACATCTCTTGAACCATTCATCTCCCCTATCATGAAGCATATCCCCACACCCTTCAGCACATGCTTTAATTCAGGATGCTGCACAGTAGCTACATGGTCCATGCTCCATTGCCTCCAATCAGTTGTCACTACGTGTCTTATGCCCACCTTCCGCCTTTCGGGCACACTAAATGGTTTCTTTACATGCACCACATCGCCCACACATACCATTTTGTTTTCTTGCCCTTTCTTTCCTTCCTCCATCTGCTTTCCTGCTCATTTTATCCTCTATTCCTCTTCTTTCCTGCTTGTATTTTCCTCATTTTCTCTGCTTTCCTGCTTGTTTTTTCTCCAACCCTCTACTTTACTGCTTGTTTTTTCCTCCATTCCTCTGCTTTTCTGCTAATGTGTTCCTCCATTCCTCTACGTTCCTGCTAGTTTTTGTCCTCTGTTCCTTGGCTTTCCTGCTTGTTTTCTTCCTCCACTTTTCTGCTTTCCTGACCGTTTTTTTCCCAGTCTTTTTCCATCTTTCTAGCAGTCTTTGTCACACATGTACAACCTCCTGACTGCACCCTCCCTCTGCCCTGTGCCCGTGATTGGCTTTTTCCCGCCAGGAGGTAGGCTCTTAACAAAACAGGACAGGTCCCAAAAGAGCAGCTGCAGTCTGTGTTTGCCTGTGTTCGCTTGTGAAGACAGCTGCCGTCAACCAGCAGCGAATGACAAGGTAAGTGTGGTCTGGGTGAGGAAGTGCAGCAATTACTGTATTCTGGCAGAGCCCTACCACTCTTATTACCCATTACCTGAAGCACACCCATTTTAGTCACCCATTATATTAGTGTTTCAATCACTGCTGTATGGCAAAGCAAGATGTCATTCCATAGACTATTAACTCTCAAATGAAGGCGTCTTCTCCAGCTGCCCAATTGTCTCAAATAAGCTGTTTGTTCGTTTGCTGCTCTGTTTGAAACCTAGGTGTCACTGCATTTACTTTTGAAGTCCCAAATGTAGGCCTTTCTCCATTTATCTAGGTACCCCAACATTTGAGCATTTTATCACTGACTGCTATGTTTCAAATCTAGGTGGCACTGCTTTTACTGTTGAAGTCCCAAATGTATGTGCGTCTCCATTTTTCCAGGTACCTCAAAAATTGATCGTTTTATCACTGACAGCTATGTTTCAAATCAAGGTGACACTGCGTAGTTGTTGAGTCCCAAATGTAGGCATTCACCCCCGAGAAGGACCAGAGAGTAAGCCAGACTGGAGCTGAGAGCTGTCCAAATAGGAAGGAGATTTAGGTGTACCCTTACCTATAGAGTGTAAAATGGGAAACAAAGGAGAAAGATGGCTCCGACCTAATTAGACCACTGACATAGAGCCTTAAAGGAAAATGGGGAGAGAGAGGCATCCCAATCTTGGAACTGATGGAGCACGGGGCACAGGGAGTGCATTCCGCCCTGTAGGAGCCCATTGTGGGTATGGTTGCTGCACACCAGGGTGTGCTAAGGGAGAAGGGATATGGACAGCACTTGGTCTGCAAACTGTGGGCGGTATGGTACAGCCATTGAATAGCCCATTGGGACCCAATCTTCTGTACACAACATAGGAGTGGTAAGTGTATAAGTGTAGCGCATCAGAAAATACGACAGGGGAGGGGGCACATGCCAAAGTCAATCAAAACAGTGAGGATCGAATTAGGGTCCTGCCACTAACCAACCCTACTAAACAAACTCACCCTTCTGCATGCATCACTCAGACTCTGAACTAAATGCAATGATACCCCTACAGCGCAAAAAAATGCATGCACTTCACTACACCACAACAATGAAACAAATCACACATAACCTCGCACAACAGCACATGATGGCTACCAACCGATAATCACATCTACGCTCAGCGAACTGTAGAAACCTAACTGAAGCTGCCAACAGCAAATCACAGTTCCCTTGCTCTTTTCTCTGGTTCAAACCTTTTCACTAACAGCCCCTTACCTTCTTGCATTACTTTTTTTTTATTGTTTTATTTAGTGCATTAGGCTATACACAATCTTTAGCACATAACATATAAAACCCTTAATACATCAATAAACTTCTTATTTGACAAATGTTCAAATAAAAGTACAACGGTAAGACATATTACAAACCAGCCTTAACATTATAATTCATTATTAATAAAAACCTTCCTAAAAAATCATAACTTTTGCCCTAAAACACCTATACAATATATAGTAGTCCCCTCATTAAAAGGAGCAAATTAATTCATAAAACCAGATTTCACTGAATTAGAAATAATGTCTCTTACCATGTATGGAAAGATGCTGCTATAGTCTGGCTGGATTCCACACCATATAGACCACTCCAGAATTTATTGGACACAATAAAATCCATAGAGGTCACAGTCGATACATAGCCATTCAAATAAGCACTGCACAATGCAGGGCATGCCATTAAGATGTGACAAATTGTTTCAAACTCAGTTTTGCATATCCCCAACCAACTACCGGCCTGCTCCAAAGTAGGAAGGATATTAAACCGCATACCGGTAGCGAATCTTCTTAATTGCATGCTTGAAACCCCCGTAAAATATTTAAATAGCAAGTTAGGATGAAAATCTTGGTAAACATGTTCCGTTTTTTTCCTTTAGGATGGCAAATGCGTTTGGAAGGGTAAGCAGATGTGGCATCGTTATCACAAGTTTAGCCAAGTGTGCATCAACAGTAACTCGCATTCAGCAAGGAAGAGGCTGGATTGTTCAGAGTTGTATTCTCTTACAATGCGTCCCAGCAATAAATCAGAATTCAATAAAGGAGCCAGAGACAATACCAAATTGCAACGTAACAATATCCATGAGGATCACAGGGAGGGGAGCCCTAGTTCCAATCTCAGTGCCTCTACTGGGACAGATGAGAGAACTCCCAAGATGTAACAAAGGGGTTTGCCCTCTAGTCTACCAATCCATCTTTTTTTTTTTTTTGTGCGGGGAGCTCAAGACAGTATAAAATGCCTGGTACAATACTCATCTTCTAATTATTGACAAGACCCTCAACGTTGTTACCTCCGTTATTTCCAATACATTTTTTTGTGACGGTCCACTTCCTTAAAACTCTCTGGACAATGATATTACCATAGTAATCACAGCTAGTGCATGATTTAATAGGAACACCCACATAAATATAAAATCCAACCACATCAAGAGGTTTATGGTCAATCTTCCAAATGTAACGTGATTTGATTCTGGTCCGGCCTTCAATTATTAAAATATTGGTTTATGAGATGTTAATACATAGACAGTTTTGCTAAGTATATTCTGCTAACGCATCTATTGAGCACTGTAGGCCTATAGCTGTGTAATCCAGCATAACAGTGGCATCGGCATAACCTAACCATGCTATTTGTTCACCCCCAATAGAGGGTGGAAAATTGCAGGCGGCACTGATAGCTACATTCAAATCTGATGTATATAGATTGAAAAGCAGCGGAGCTAACATGCATCCCTGCTTTAGTCCCACATTTTTTGCCACTGATTTGGAGATCAAGCCCTAGCTGTTTAGTTGTACCTCCACTGATGTATGCCAATAAAGTGCATTTTGCCAGTGCAGCAGACAGGGGTCAATTCCCCAAATAGTTTAACCCATAATAGGGGAGGAGATACCAAGTCGAAGGCTATTGAGAAGTCCACAAAACAAAAGTAGAGCTTCTTAGGATGGTGGCCTCCGACCTTAGCCATGGTGCAATAAAGCACACAGATATTGTGTCTTGTACTGTGGCCTTTATGGAATCCAGTCTGCTGATTTTGGATCAGGACTTTTTTTGTGGCCCAGGAATTTAGTTTTTTAGCAATAGCGAGGCAAAGATCTTTTGTCCAGAATCCATCATGGCCAATAGTCTATAGATGCCAGGATCCACCCTGTTGCCTTTCTTAATAACTGGCATAAGGATGGCTTGCCGCCAAATAGGTGGTATAATCCTTTTGGCAATAATGTCCAGAAAAAGATACATTTTCTGAGTTACTGGTACATGTCCCACTTTATCTGCCTGCATGTGCAGGTGGAACGCGCTTTAGCCTCACCTGACTTGCTCAGCGCCGTTATCGATAGCCAAATGCCAGTTCCATATAATACATTAAACACGGTCTTGGCCACATATACAATCTGGAAAAGAATGGCTGCTAAACGGTGTGAACATAAGATATTCTCCCCTGCTGCCGGTCAGATTCATTCCGGGCATTCCGCTCACGAATGAAAAAGTATTCCTAATATGGGCCGATAAGATTAATATTCACTCCTTTGGCGACGTTTTCCCAGAGGGCACCTTCCTTACCCCGCAAATGGCCAAAGACAGTGGGAACACTTCCCTAGACACTTTCCTATATTTTAGACTACGCCATACCCTGCAAAAATTGTTCCCTTCGTTCCCTCAACAACCACCTACTTGGGACCTACTGCACAACACCATTCAGGCGGAGGGAGAGGGGAGGTTGGTCTCACTGCTTTATAAATCCCTGGTGACAGATACAATGTCACCTAACGCTAAAACACAGCAAAAATGGGAATCCGCCCTTCAGGAGTCTATAAGCATCGAGGACTGGTCGTACATATTACAGCAAACCCAAAAGGTTGCAGTGAACACACGTTATAAACTAATACATTTCAACTTTATACACCAAACCTACTATACCCCTGTCAAGAAGCACCGGCATCACCCAGAGGCGTCGGCTCGATGTGAACATTGTACAGCGAGGCATGCTGATTTTTTCCACCTAGCCTGGGTCTGCCCAGGTGTCCAACGATTCTGGGTTTCAGTGTTACGAATGATTGCTGACATAATAGGTGAACAGGTAGCCCCACTACCACTGGCACCCCTGCTGGGTCTCACCAAATACCTGCAACCTGCATCTCGTAGGCTGACAGCCCTCCTGCTGGTACTAGCTCGTAGACGAATAGCCATGGTTTGGAGCCGCGGACCCCTGCCCAGATTCGAAGATTGGAAAAGAGACATAACGTATTGTCAAGATGTAGAGAGTGAATTTATAAAAACTCTTCCATTACATGCACAACCTCCTGACATCTGGGGGCCATACATCGCATATTTGTTAAACTGTACAGTTCTGTCTGACGCTGAAGATACTTGAACTCAATAGAACTCAATAGAGGTAACTGAGGCAGAAAGTCACTAGACACTCAGAACGCTATGTTTCTGGGCATTGATCAAGGAACTTTCTAATTCTGGAGATGTGGGCGATGGGGCGGGGATGCGAGGCAATGTAGTTGAACCTGTAAACGGGAAATGTTAAACTATTGTCTGCTCTTTTCCCTATTTTCCTTACCCTCTCTTCAACTGGTCTTATCCCTTTCCTACCTCTGACTGCTGTTTTGTCAGTGCACCAGAAGGGTGCACCTGTTATTTGATGTTTTGAACATTTCAAAAATAAAGTTTAAAAAAAAAAAAATGTCCAGAAAAAGATGTTCCAAAGTGTATGCCCAAGAGATGGGATTGGCTTAATCACTGTGTTAGAAATACCATCTGGCCAGGAGCTCTAGAATTCTTTATGTTCTTAATAATAAAAAACAAATCAGTGGGGTCGAATTCAATCTCAATATCCTCTGTCTCACTGAGACATGGCTACAAAAGCCAATAGGTCCTACCATTGACATTTCAGTTCCAACTGACTATACTATCTTCTTTAAAAACCGAGACACGTGAAAAGGAGGCGGAGTGGCGATAATAGCCACACAAAACCCCAAGCTGTTTCCCTCATCCATACATTGAACAAGCTGTGAAACCCTACTCCCCACTCATAACAACTGCATCAATTTGATAGTCATCTATAGGCCTCCATCGTTGATCTCTGATTTTAACGATGAACTAACACGAATCCTTAACAATCTTAAAGAACCTGATACAATAACAAATCTCCAGGGTGATATGACAAGGTGGAGAGGAAATGACAAAGACCCAGAAGCCATTAGTTTAGAGGAAGACTTACAAAATTGTTCCTAAACAATTATAAATAATGATCCCACTGCTATTTCTGGAAACCAGCTCGACTGGATAATCAGAAATAACATTGATATGACAGTTCTGGCAACCCATCCATGCATCTGGTCAGATCACTATAAAATCGAACCCAGGCTTTTACTAAAACAAAAAAAAGAGAAATTGAACAACCTCCCAATAAAGGTTCAAGACAGAAATTTAAAAACAATCACGACTTCCATACCATTTCAGTGAATAAACCAAGTCATAAATACCACAAAAGATGAGGACACTTGCGAGAAAATAATATCAACATATAACAATCACATACAGAAACTACTTGATCTTCACGCCCCCATGAAAAATAAACAAATTAGACGTAATGTAAATCATCAAAAATGGTTTAATGTTGAATCCATTGAGCTGAAAAAAGAGAAAAGAAACTGGAAAGAAAATGGTTAGGACCCCACTGAAATCAACAAAACAAACTGGAAAAATGCTGAAACTAGGTATAGGAGAAAACTCACAGAATTAAAAATAAATCATTACAATGAACAGATTACCACTGCATCTAACTCTACAGGAAAACCCTTCCAAATACTGAAAGCCATAGAAAAACCAAAAGCCCTCACTCCACCATTCCAACCAACAGAAAAAGACTTTGAAAAAGTTCAAATAGCCTTCCACAATAAAATTATCAAAGCTAGAGAAACTATAACATACTGTAAAACCACCAGCTTCCCTCCCTTGGATCAGCCTCAAGAGGTAACCCCCAAGCTTCAAAGTCCCAAATTTCACTTCACACCAATATCCATGGAAGACATGAGGAAAACACTCTCCAACATAAATTGCACTTCATGCGCAGAAAATGTGCTCCCACCTAAAATAATACTAGACAGTGTTGAAGTATTTACTCCATTCCTTCGAAGAATGGTAAACGCTTCCATCAGGGACCGTACCATCTCTATTTCAATCAAAACAGTGATGATAACACCCCTGCCAAAAAAAACTGAACTTAACCAACAAGACCCCTCAAACCTCAGACCCATCACTAACTATAAAGTTCTATTAAAAATACTCAACAAAATTGCCAGAGACCAACTCCAAGATTACGTGAACACAAACAATCTCCTTCACCCACACAGTCAGGATTTAGGAAAGCCCACAGCACGAAATCTGCGTTACTCGATCTACAGACAGAGATGCTGGATATCCTTAATAGGGGTAAAGCAGGCCTGTTGATCCTCTTGGACCTGTCTGCAGCTTTCCGTCTGCTTCATCACCGGAAGCTCCGAGAGGCCCTAGAACTATCTGCAAACTGCTCCCAAGAGGCCATAGATTGGGTGGCATCTTTCCTGCAGGACAGACGATCCAAGATTATCTGGGGCGAGCATGGTCCCTCAACTAAACCAGTGGACTGCGGAGTCCCTCAGGAAGCTAGCATCTGCCCTCTATTGTTTAAACTAAACTTGCGCTGCCTATGCACATTGCTGACCCAACTCGTCAAATTGTTTACCAACTGTGCCGACCATACCCAACTGGTTTTCGAACTAAGTGGGAATTACAATCAAGACAGCAACAAATTAACATCCTTATATAACATCATTAAACAGTATTTTCCGGCTTTGCCGTAATTGGACTGACATTGTAAATTTCAACAAACATGCAGATATTATGGAAATCAGACTTTGTTATCGGGGATACCCTAAAAAACATATCAAGCACTCTAGGAAAAGGGCACGGCATGCTAACCGTGAGTCACTACTTTCTCCTAAAACAAGAACTAATAACCAGGATCAGTTGGTATGTGTATCTACATTCTGTCAACACCACAGTAATGCCATTAGGGCCATTAGCCTTAAAAATTGGAGGATCCTCAATTCATCTGAAACCAAAATGCAAAAACCCTTGTTTGCATTCAAGAAGAGGAAAAATCTTAAGCAGAAAATTACTCGAGCTAGCAGAACATTCCCTAAACTTACAACTATTAGAGATTTTAACTTTAGCCCAATAGTGGGCCACTATCCATGTACCTCTTGTATGGCATGTAACTATTCCAAAAAGACAACCTATTTTGTTGCAGAAGGCAAAACTTGGGACTTACGCACTTTTACAACATGTAAAATTAAAAATGTAATCTATGCGGTGCAATGCCAATGCAAATGTTTTACATCGGGAAGACCACAAGAGAAGTTAATGTACGCATTAATGAACACAGCTCGAAAATAAGAACACAGAACTTGAATGCCCCCTTGGTTGTGCATTTGGTAGAGATGGGCCACAATGCGGACCAACTAGTATGGTTCTGTATAGAAAAAGTAAAAGCACCCAATGCTGTACAAATGATAAACAATTTGTCCTATAAGGAACAGTTATGGACTATTCATCTTAAAACATTCACAAAAGATATTAATACAATAGAACCTTGAAACCCCAATCTTTAGGGGTCCTGTATGTTCACTTCTGGACATCACAGGGGCCCTTTGGATTACACACAGAGGTGCCCGTTCCGGCTACCCTCCTTCATTCCATTTGAGAGTGAGGTTAACTATTTCCTCCATGTTGGCCACTATGCCACACTTGATACGGGCATGTAGTGGCTTGTCGCTTTAGAGGCAGAGTGGGGACACTTAGAGGTCCGACTCTAGCTCAACAGTCTCATACTGTTACTCATGTATAGTTTTGGTTTAGCCATACCCAGTCCCCTTTTTGTGGCCATTACTATTACTGTTTTTCTATCATGGTAGAGAGCATACATTTTGTGGCTATAACATTTCAGCTATTTGGTGACAAATGGCGGCGTACTATGGAGTTTACCACTGGTTACGTGTCTGGATAATGGAGACCAAGTAGTCTGTGACGCGTCGTAAGTACGGCATATATAACCAGTCTTGAAATATGCGGCAGTGATCCAGCACCAGCTGTAGCCTCAGAGGTGACTGCTCCCGTGATTTGGGGCGGCGCTGCATCTGGTTGGACGGTACATAACAATGAAGGCCACGTGAGAACATTGCAGATATGCGCATCACATTAACCCTGATAGGAGAAAACTAGTGACGGCTCATGAGAGGCTTCGATACTTGGCGATCCCTGTGCCTCGCTACAAGACTATTTCTATGATACGTGTGGAACATGGTAAGCGATTGTGTCCCGTTCCTCCTAGGGTTTTGAATATTCCTCCTCCCTCCTTTTCCTAATAAACATTGCCATTGGCTTCCAATGGAGGGTCAGTCACTATAGGTAATGGGGTTTCTTGGTCTTAGATACTGTGGCAGTCGGGGTTTCTTGATCCTATATACTATGGCAGTCGGGTAAACAGTAACCACCCCTTTTTTTCTCAATACTAGGTATTTGTAGTATGTTGCCCTTATTGGTCATTGCATGACAGTGGGCTTAGATTCCTTAACACCAGCATGTACTGCATTGACGTCCCTTGCACCACGTGAGCATCTGCCCTTCAGGCTAATCGTGACCGGCAGCATTGTTTTCAGCGCATGCTTCCTCTATGGGTCAGGGTCTGACCCACTATACTACCGCTTTGCACAAACCGTATATTTACACGTGTATATGCAAGCTATTTCCTTTGTGCCACATAGACGACTTTTGCGCTAGTTTACACCTAAGACTTCCTGATTGGACTAGTGCCTCGGGACACGTTTTAACCTTGATCCCTGGATCCCTGCGATGGCCATTGCACAACTTGTAACGTGGTAAATTATTTGCATTTACAAGTATTTTTCAGTCCCAGGAGACACCATGCGTAGTTTGGGCCTCAAACTCTTTATTACATTACAGGTATTGTTGACTTTTGGCCTTGCCGGCCATTGCTGATTCAAGCTTCTGATAATTTGGGAAGCTGTACCACTGTTGTTCACCTATAAGGTTAGTGACAGCACACGATCTTAGGGTTTCTTGCATGCAACAATGTTTTGCTTGCCATCTGCGTGGCTCATTGGGGCCACCATGTCTAGCACACGTTATCATTTTTGGGTACGGTCTGGTGGACCCTTTTATATAATTTTTAAGACTAGTGCATGTCATCCTTCTTCTGACACGTTGTTGTAGATGCCTTGGCCTATTTCTTTCACTCCACCCTAGGGCACCAGTTGTTCATGGTGGCACTTTCTGTCTGACACCGTAGGAAATAAGTGGTGTACCCCACAGATTATTTTCCTGGGTCTCATCATTTTATTGTTTTTTATGCTTTTTTAATGGTGGTTAAATACATTTGGAATGGGGGGGGGATTTGTATCATGCATGGTCCCTTTCAGTGTTTATTGTGTTATCTTAGAGAGAGGGTCTTACACATTTTGTATGTTTCCCTTTTTCTTATAGTGTTATTGTGTTTTTGTGATGAAGGCGTTGCTAAGTGATTTTCATACGTCGAAACCGGTCGAGAAATTGGGGATGCGATCGTGGTGTACATCTATTTGATCCACCCCAGGAGTTGACCACTTCTTGTCATAAATTTGAGTGGTCTTGTACATTGAATGCACTTTACAAAAAAATTGATTTGTTAGCTATGATTTTTAGTAGTTTCTATCATATATGTATTGTTGTTGGGTAGACATTTTAATTAATGTTGTATGTATGTTGGCTGTTTGTGGACGAATGAGGGAATGATTTCTTGTCAATTGTACGAATTGTAGGAATTACCACGTTCTTAATATTTAATTCTCCTACATTGTAAATAATGTGTTAAGTGTTGATTAATTCACGATGAATTTGTTTGTCTAAATGATGTATCAGGCTCAATAAATCCTTTTTGAGACTTTGTTTATAAATTAAAATTCCTCTGGACTTTTCCTTCCGAGCTAGTTATACTAATGCCCTAGTCCAGAGTCTAGGGTTCCCTGCGCCTTCCAGAGATTCAAGGGTTTGCTAGTAACCCACTGGTAGTACAGGAGGGTTACTGGCAAACCCGTAATGACCCTCATAGACTGTAACAGGCAGCAAAAGCACAGAATGACAGCTTTTCGTTATTGTTTAATACTAGAGGTAGAATGTCTTCTACGTCAACTTGATATTATGTAAACAGGTTTGTGATCTGCCGGCAAACATCAGCAAGAGAGCACAATGCATCCTAGCCAAAATGATGCCATCTGGAATTAAGGAAATGGGATAGGAATGGGATAGGCAGTAGAGTGGTGGACGATGGGTATTGTGCTGCCGGGCATCAGGACAATGAGCAGGCAGAGATGGAAACTGAAAGAGGCCAATATGGGAAACCTCTTCGTGTGACAGCTCGGTATTGTGGGTAGGCCCAAATAGGTTGCGTCAGTTCCTACGATCAGAACCTCCATTTAATATTGAAGACACGGGCGGAGGTGCGACGAGTACATACATAAACAATTGCAAACGAAGACTTTCCAAGAATGTAATATTGCCTTTGCAAACGCGCAAAATCAAATATATCATTTGCCTCGGTTTTTACACAGTTCGACGCGTTAATACCTCAATACAAGACAAGGAACTAGAGAGCCAAGGCAGTTAGTTCAGTGTCACGCCTAGCTCACCTTCCCACATACATTCAGAAACCAGTCACTTTTTTAGACTGGCCAAAAGACAAGCAGACTATCTGAACTGCAATACATTTTCCCCATTCTTATTCGTTGTAGATATCCCGAACATCTAAACAGATAGATCTTTGCTGTGGGTCGAGAACGTCAGCCAGGGCTATTTCTCTCATCCTTCCGCTACAGGCACCATTTACAAATGCTCTGATATCATAAAAGCCGCGCTGGTCAAAATAAGCCCTTACGTCACCTGGACTAGGTCCCGATGCGAACCCAGATGACCGCTTTCATTTTTAAGTGTGTGCAAACAAGTTAAATTTGGAAATCTTTCCAATTATAATCAGCAGCGTCTAATATTAGTGATGCCCGGCGGCCATTTGAGACTAATGAGTGACAAAAAAAGCGTGTCTGGAAATGGCAGCTGCTGGGGTGGTTCTGGAATGAGACGCGCTCGTGTGACAGACACAGGCGGGCAGCCTGCCTTCCCTTGCACAGCATTTCCACTAAGGGATGAAATATGCTTCCTTTTCCGCGGGAGAAATCAACATTTTTAACCCATCGCTGCATTAAGAAGATGCAGTGCCCTTCGACACGAGCTGTTAATGACCCACTCAATGCACAGCTGCCTTACTCCTCGTCTATATTAAAAGAAATATGCCAACAATATCCACCTATAAATTCTCCCATCTCACTTTTCATCCCAGTTTAGTTTTAATGCACGCCCATTAAACACATCTTGGCATCTCTTGAAACAAACGTACAAAACTGTTGACTCCAGTTATCCATTAGGAATCCCGGCTAATGTTGGGGAGGGGCTCATTTATGGAGTGGGGGCACCCAAGCAACCACATTTACTATAAAACATGTCACGTTACCCTCGACTCAACACAAACATTTAATCAGAAATTAATGGAAAAGCGGAGAGAGATGCATTCAGCTCTGAATCCAGCAACAAACAAGGATGCCAGCGAAGGCTGATTACATTCAACTTACCCACCATATATTTTCCTTAAGGAAGACACTCGCCTCGCTTGGAGCGACAGTGCTGTGCGGCTTCTTGAGGAACAAAATAGCCTTCCAAGGACTGTTTTCTTCATAAACTACCGACTTCTTTAAGGGAGTATGTAGACACGAGTATCATCAAGGATGGCGGCTCTATGAAGAGAAACAAAAATATAAAAGAGAAAGTTAATGGTAGGTCCCATTAAAGGAGAATTAACATAACATGAATGGTTTTCATCATGTAGACCAAATTAGCCTTTATACGTCTGAATCCCCGCCGTGGTAAATTACCGATCCACTGAGATAGCTCTTTTTGACTGTAATTTTGGTCGTGTTGTGTATGATCAGTAACATGGAATTAACACCATTGGCTGTAATTACCTCCAGTCTGTAGGAATACAGCCAGTAGATGACATACTTGTCTGCATTTCCAATAACCAAGAACAATATCCGATTGGCTGGCGCGTGATTCACATAGTGGAACGAAATCAATGTGCAAACACTACCAGAAACTTCTTCAGGGCCATTATATGGAAACAACTCAATTAATGATTTTTCTACCTTAACTGTTATCTTTTATCATGTGTAAACCTATTTGATCTAAGAAGTTCCACGCCACCATGGACAACTCAGCTCCATCCTCTCACCTTAAATATGGGTAACTAAAAACAGGAGTAGAGGCACTATATAGGTAGCTGGAATAGATAGCCAAGAGGTAGAGAACTTAGGAAGATTAAGACAATAGAATACCTGTTACTGCATGGATGTGTGAGCTCTTCGGATGGTGGATCGAGCGAGCATTGTTGTTTTGCAAATAGGATAACTATGGTGGTCCAGAAGTTTTCCTACTTTAGGCAGGTCTATGAATCACATTAAGGTACCGGCCAAAAGAACACCCGGTGTCCTGGCACACTCCTGTATGGCACACTAAAAGCAACTTTGGCAACTGAGAATCCTGGAGCCCTATAACGGTCTCCATAATGGCTAGACACAAGGCAAAATTGCAGACTTCCTTATAAGCGTGGTTGAACCCGTAAACAAATGTTTCATATTAAAATAAAAACTCCTATTTTTAAAATGCCATCAATGATAATTTGTTAGGATCACAAGGCATGTGATGCAGAGAGAGTACGGTGCTAAGTAAATAACCAATATTTACCCCATTCAATACTTTCTACGTGTCATATGCTGTAATTATTTTTAACTCATTAATAGACGATATTCTAAAAAATAGAAGGTGTTAATACCACGTGTTTTTACCATTGCACCATACTCATGATGAGTACCTACATGTAAAAACCTTAATCAAACCATGCCCGTGTAGCTCCTTTCTGGATTTGGGAAGCACCTTGTGAAGACTTTCGTTGGGTGATTACATTATAAAACCATTCAACCCATTTGTTAAATCAGTGACTAATCTGAGGTTGATTGAATTTTTTTTCACAGCCATTAACAACAGTAAGACCTTTTACATGTTGTTAAAGAACTGCAATAATGATTTATGATTAATCAGCACATGAAAGTCATTATTGACCTCCTATGAGCCAATCAGACTATTCGAAATGCAGTCAATAACCACAGGTATTGGCTGAATTTCAGATTTTCCGAATACAGAAGCAGTCAGGGAAACAAAAGAAAACATGACTTTGCATACAAGGACAAGCAATGCAATTTCCCATTAAGATTTCTTTCAAAAACCTACTAAAACAAAGAGTTGATGGCTGGAATGTTTAGAATGAATCTTAACCTCTGGCATTGCTCTGTGCAAACCCCCAGACCATTGTTCTTCTTCTGCCAAGCCATTACAGTAGGGGAAAGACCATATGCAAATCAGGCTTGGTCCCACCCCAAAAAGGGCATTCCAGCCCGAACTGCTAGGTCACATCCCTTCTGCACGAGACCACAAGGATCCCCAAACATGTTTCGGCCTCATTGGGATTCATCAGTGAAGAGTAGCTTGGGTCTCTAGCCCCAGCAGGCACGGGACCCACGTCTGGGCATACCCGTTCTACTCGGGCGACAAAGCAAAGACAAAGAGGTGATAGCTGGAAGGTTTAGAATTAATCTTAACCTCTGCATTGCTCTTAGCAGCCCTCCAAACCATCCAAAACCTACTGCCACCTGATTTGACATAACACTGAGAAAGCTAAATCATGAAACAATGCTTCCATTTTTATAAAGAAAAAACACTCACATTATCATTGCACCTAAATCAAACTATTGCTAATAACGTTACAGTTCAACCACGTTTACAATTAAAATGCATATCTTATAAAGATGAGTTATTTAAATATAACAAAATTAAAGCACATTTTATTTACTAACAGGTTTTGTGTATGTTACTTCATCACCACAGCTCCACAATCTTCGTTGTTGCCAGCAGTATGTACTAGTAACCTTATAGACCACATGAAGGGGCTTTTTCACTTGGGATAAAATCCTTTTCTTACCTTTAACCCTTGTCTGTATCATGGGACATAATTTGAGGGCACGTCATTATCACACGATAACAACACTTCCCTGCGTCTATGAGGTCCTGCGTCTATAAGGCTTTGATATTAAGTAATGCAAGATACAGACAATAACCTCTCTTTAATGGCCTCGTATGGTTTAGTTGTGTCATCTACACTCAAAATTATCTCACTATTCAACTCAACAATGTATTATCTTTGAGGTGTGGCGTCCCTAAAAGCCATCATGGTGTGTGCAAGGCCGACCCCATGGCAGAGTTCCACCCGAGCAGAACATTAAAGGGATGCCTATCTTCTCAGATTAGTTTCTCCTGAACTTACTCTGGCAATACCATCATTAGTATGTAATTAGACATTTACGGTAGTCAAATTATTCAACACGCTCCTGGAGTTTAATGAAGAACAAAAGTGTTTCCCAAAACGCATTACAAGTGGCATATTGGTGTATATCTTACAATATAAAGTATGTACATTAATATGCATTTCAGCAACTGGGGATGTTGATATGGCCATGTATTTTAAAGAATAAAGTTCACCTCCTTTGAGTTATGAGTATACAAGAAGTTGCACGGATATTCTGTGACCTTATAAAGGACGACAGGCTCCATTATTGTTCCTCTTATTAGTCACAGAATTTCTCAGTGACTTACACTGCTATTATAACATAGGGGTAACTAATGCATATATCATGCATTTGGGGATCTTCTTACAATCATCCCATCTTGCTGGCAGATCTAGCCAATTTGCTCTGATACCATTTCATTGTGCATGGGAGGCAGTGTTTCAATGTTCCCCCCAATAAAAAATAACCTAATCAAGCTTTCTTCCCAGGGCTGTCCTAGGGCTGTTCCCGCACTTCACCCACAGACTATCGTCCACTCCTCATCTGAGAGGACAACCTGCTCTGCCCTTCAATTCCATTCCCCAAAGCCCAACCCTGAGCCTCATTCATGGCCTATCCCAGATATCCCTAATCCTCACTAACGACCTCTCTCTGGTCCTGTTGTCACCCTACCACCCATTCATGAACCTCACCCTAGACCACAAGGTCTACTTTCATAATCTGGTAAGATATACATGTTGCAGGAAAGAAAATATAGGTTTTCTTTGTATGCAAAATTAATTTCATGTTTTTTTTGTTTAATTGGCCAAGGTGCACGCATATGGTCATAACCTTAAAAGTGCTTCCACAACAAAGACTTTGATTTTCTTATTCATAATGTAAATACACACTCATGCATTTTATGAAATATGTAGCATTGTATTTGCATTTCTGAACACAATTTATTATCTGTTAAAGGCCATGTCTAGTGGTTCTAAAATGGACAGTGGGCACAGTCAAAGACCATGGGCAGTGGCATGGAAAACAATCTATGGAATAACAAAACCTTGTCATCAGTGAAGTCATCTGTGGTGTCATCATTGCGGCCATAGGCTGCGCAACAGGGTCTGCAAAGTTAAAGTGGCTTTAGCTGAATTTCCAAAGTTTTGCTGTGATACGTTTTTTACCTTAACTGATCATTAAAGATTTTTTCATTGAAAATATAACCTTAGTTAGAGAGACATTGATGTGAAAATGTAACAAAACAAAACACTTGATATTTAGAAGACAATTCAGACACAGACACCTTAACTACTCAACCCCTGTTGCACAGCATATGACCACAACGATGACATCAGAGAATACAACACTGATGACAACACCAATGAAATCATTATTAATATTATTATTATGTCATTTATATAGCACAAACCTAGCTTTAAAAAGCAACAGAATGCTTTACAAAGGTATACAGCAATACAAAAACATAACAGAGCTCTTTACAGAGGTGTACAACATTGTAGATGCATAACGGAGCGCTTTTCAGTGCTAACAACAGAACAGATATACAGCAGGGGTTGGATACAGAAGGGACAGAGGAGGGGTACCACTGTACCAGGTGGCAGGGTGGGTGGCTTCTAGCGAGTCAGGTGGCATGAGTGGCAACATGATGGTCTAGGTGTTGAGGAGGAGAAACTCCTTGAACAGGTGGGTCTTGAGTTCTTTTCTGAATTGTGGGAGTGTAGGGGTGAGTCTGATGCTGACGATATACATCACTGGAGACATCCCTATTATATCATATATGACATCACTGATTGAATCACTGATGACATCAGACATATCATGTATGACGACTGATAAAAGCACTGATTACATTAATCACATTTTGAACTCTTTAGGACTTTGTTTTACATACAATATATATACATCTTTGCAAAGTGCATTGTATTCTGCTGTATTTCTTTACATTTAGCGTATGGTCCAAAATTTGAAGTGCATGCAGAAATGAGTACAGTAAAAACATAACATAGTATATACAAATTAATTTCCTTTGGCAGGTCACCTGTTAGATTGGAATAAAAATTCATAATTATCTACAAAAGAAATAACCAAGTGATATAAATCCAAGTACTTGTCTAAAAGTAAATCTTCAGTTTCTAAGCTTAATTTGTTTTATATATGTAAATATGCAGTATGTATAATTATAATTCAGATTTGATTACTGGTGACATCAGTAACTACTTCACACATGACATCACCGTTGACATCACTGATGAGGGTGAAGCGACAGGTATGGAGAGTACAGAAGGTCCCAGTATGCAGCTTCACACCAACTCTCACCTGCCCCCAACATCTGCTACGTTGTATGTCACCCAGCCACATGCGCCCATTCTCAGTGCTGTTTACTTCAGAGTGCAAAGCTCATCAAGCGATAGGCGAATTAGAACAGCGACATAGAGAATCATTGATTTTCAACAATTGATGAGAGTGTTGTCATGTCTGTCTACAGAAACTGCTCGGAGAATGGGTACATTTTGCTAGCCAACTTATACAATTTAAAATAAATATATGTAACATCATTCAAATGGTATACATTTCATTTATTAATAAGCAATGTCAAATCTTCATTAAAGGGAAAGTAACTATTTCAGGTATTTCGAATGTATTATGAATATGAAGTAGTAAAAAAATCAATGTGGACTGAAGGTCTAAAGAGTCCTTTTTCAGCCTAACACAACTCTTTGGCGAGCCTTGTGAATTTAGGTTTTATTGTTATTTCGGTAGACAATTTAGCGCTGGGCTGCACTGTGGTTTTCCTTGTCTGAGACTGATCAGAGAGAATACATAAATCGGTACATGTTCCTATAAAAAGATGAAAACCTTGCACTGTTAAGTGACCTCAATTCAGCACTCCAACTAAGTCAATGGAGAGTCTGGGATGCCCAAGGGAAGCCCTTATTTATATATTTTTATGACAAGTTCACAGATCTGGATGGTAAACCCTTGTATAACGCCCCTCTCCATGAATCCCCCTGACCTCACTGAGCCAAGAAGTAGGTTTATTTTGCAAATTAAAAGATTTATTGAAAAATTAAACAAGATATATATCACACTTTTATAAATAAATTAATATTTGAGAGCACACTTAAGAATATGACAGTGATCAACAATGAATAATATTACACTAGCACACTTTTGTAATCATTTAGGAGTTGGCATAGAAAGGATAAGGTCGCTGAGAATACTTTTATGGTTTCCAAGAAATGTAATGGTGGAAAGAATGCAACACAGAAATAAACTGATATGGTTTCAACAAGAGATAATATGGTCACTTTTTCTTATGACAATCCACTCCCCCCTATGCAATATAAGGAGATGGAAGGGGAGCACACAATGTGCAGGAATACAATCAAATGCAATACCAATTCAGTTCCCCCCTAGCAAGCTTAGAGCAACAGGGATGATTTTAAAACACAGACAAAAATACTTTAAATGTGATTTGCAACGAAGTGAAAATATGTTAAAAATGATTTTAATTCCCTATAGGAGATTCAGGGTAGGTGACAGCTACTTTGAATGAGTTCAGGTCAACACTAGCAATGATTCATGAGGAATTATCGGGTTGAAAATGAATTTCAGCAATGCAAAGCAAAAGACAGCGATTTTTTTACAAGTGGTGAAATGAGCTAGTTGCAATTCGCAGCGCTTTTTCCGAATGCGTCGAGCACGATTACGGAAATACCATCATGAGTAGAAAGTCAGCTCTGATCTTAGCTTTAAAATGAAAGTTAAATCTCATTCCTAGCACACGCGGTTCAAAAGATACAGACGATTTTGTGGAGGTAGATTTTCAGAAATGAAATAATGATTCAGAATGGAAAATTACACTTTCACAGCTTTAAAGTCACAGAATGAACACACAATTTCTAATGCAGTTCTAGGCAGGTTGAAATGGTTTGAATTAGATTATTTTTAAACTAAGAAATTGGTTTGCACAGCTCTGACTGGATACTCACTCCTAATTTTGGAAGGAATGGGCCTCGTCACAGATCTGGTCAACAGGTTTAGCTGCGGTTTTCTCTGCTCTGCTGGTCTGGATCTCTGGTTCTGGCAAAAGTTCTGGCACTGCACAGCGGTCTGGTCTGGTCATCTATCGGCACTGCATGGCAGTCTGGATACAGCTCTGCTTTCTGGGTTCTGGCACAGGGTTCTAGCCAGAATCAAACAGCGTGCCCAGCTGTTGAATAGTTTGGTTAGGTGGCTGGATTCTGAGGCCTGCTGAGAAGGATTCAGCTTTTGGACTAGGCCTCTCTGCTGCAAGTTCTGAAGTCTGGATTCTAAGTTCTGGTTCTGAAGTCTTCTGGATATTGTCTGGTCCGGCAAAATGCTTCGCAAAAAATCAGTTTGAAGTGGAAAGTGAATGTCCCTACCTGGATTTCAGTGGGTCTTTTTATGTCTTTTGAAAATGGGTGTGTGCGTGGGCATATCTAAGCCTGCCCCTCACAACTTAACATTGGCCAAGTTCACCTCTCTTCCATGATTGGGTAAAGGAAATGGAGTGTCATTGTGATGAGGTATGTTTATGGGTCAGAGGATCCTCCCCTTGTCACTTTGCACACAAATCTATGCTTGTTCCAAATGCATATTTATCTATGTACAATTTTTCTAATATTATATGTCCAGTTAACATATTTTCTGTAGCACCAAACCATCCGATCCCTGTCTTTGTAAGATGTCATGTCCACTTCTGACAGAATTCTGCCCTTTTCATCAAGAACACAACCTCTAAACCTTTCCAAAATTTACACAAATTTGCTCAAGGAATATGGGCATCAAATGATAAAGTGTCAGATTTTTAGCATACAGACATTTGGAGTAATACTCTATTTTCCGCTACTACCCCCCAGAACATACCACAGAGTCCTAGCACCTCTTAAAATGTGCACAGAAAAATCACAGGAATAATGATATTATTGATATAATTTTGACACTTCCGTCTATGAATTATCCATCTTTTTAAAATTATGCTCTGGCCCAGATGAGTGTGGTTTAGGTTCCAAAGCACATGGGGGAATTTCTGTCTGTCCCCGCCTCCAGCTCAAGTGGCTCCCAGAGGCAGCGCCCCTCCCATTTCCTTAGAAGAGGAAGCCATTTACGACCCCTGATTTAGCATTTGCCTGAGCCAAGGAAAGTTCATTGTTCTGTTTTCCTGCAGTCCCTCCCCTGATTCAACCAGAGAGGTGTGATCTCCTTTTGATGGGGTCAGCAGAATTCAGCCAGGCCTGTGAACAGTAGGTGTTAAGAATTCTCATTAACCAGCAAGGCTTTGAAGTTTCCAGCTAACTCAGGTTCCTTGTCAGCTCCTGAAAGACAGGCCTCCTGTCAGAGTTTATACCGCTAGCGCCGGTTAGTGTCGAGCGCCGGTACTGCAACCCTTTTTGGGAGCTGTCTTGAATTAATACATTTCAGATTTTGAACAGCACCATATTCTTTTGCACTGATTTCACTCATGGCGCTTCTGGCCCATCACGCTCGCACTGGTGGGTGGCATGTCAGGCGACCATTTTGGTGTGCGCAAAACTGCGCAATTTTCCTGGATTCTGGCGCAAATGTGGGCTTTTCAGCCATCTTGGATTTTCTAAGCCCACAGCACCAAATGTTGTAGCATAATAGTTCAAACGTGGGTCAAGACACCTGACAAGCCCCCCTGCCCGACTGCTCTTTGATTTCGAGTCGAGGGGGAGTCAGGTGCAAAGGATGTTTTGATCCAGGCACTGGGATGTCCGCATCATCTTCTTCTGATTCCGCAGATGGCACAGTTCAGCATCTTTTCCGCCATCAGGGTGGATCGATCGGTTCTCCTCGCCGGTCCTGATGGGAGTTTCGGGAGGTACCCCGGGCCCCTCAGATCTTTGCTCCCTGTCCCCGGGTCTTCCACCTTGGTCAGTCTCCATGGTTTCATCTCTCCTAGGATGACAAAGCGAAAGCGGCAGAAACATATTCGTAGACATTTCCCCACCACTATGGTGGGGCGAACATACATCAGGAGACATTTGCATTCTATTTTATAGGCTATATGTGGAATATTTTAGGGTTGGACTTGTATTACTCTGGATCGGCCCCCTCTGGGATTGCAGAGGACTCCTCCAGTTGCTGCAGAGTGTGCCTGGGTAGGCAACACTTTAGCTGATTAATATGGACCCACTTGTCTTCCACTTCCGCCGAACTACCTTTGGGGATGCGGATCTTGTAGGCGACTGTGGAGATCTTGCCTACAATTTCAAAAGGTCCCTTCAATGTAGGCAGAAATTTTCGCTGTTTGGCCTGGTTCCTTTGGAAATTGTATAGATAGACCCGGTCTCCCACATTGTATTCTTTCCTAGTAGTCTACAAATCATAGTGAGTCTTCACACTCTCGGCTGATCTTTCTAGGTTTCGCTAAGCATAGGCAAAAGCATGTTGAGAGTGTTTCCCCAAATTCTCCACATACTCTTGAGTTGTGGAGGCATTGATTAATGTCTGCTCTTGGGTCCTGTAGAGCAAATGCTGGGGAAGCACCATCTTGCGTCCAGTCATCAGCTCAAATGGTGACATTTTAGTTGCAGATGAAGGGGTAGATCTGATGGCCATTAGGACCAGAGGTAATCGGATATCCCAACTTGGCCCAGAATCTGCCCCAAACCTTTTTAAGATGCTCACAATGGTTCTGTTGTATCTCTCCACTGCACCAGAAGAGGCTGGCCAGTAAGCAATATGTAGCTTCCTTTTAACGCCCAGTATCTCCCACATCTTAGTCATTACTTCACTGGTAAAATGGCTACCTCTGTCTGACTCAATCCTTTGGGGGTAGACCAAAACGCAAAAAGATGTGGTTGATCATCAGGGCAGCTGTTGTTTCTGCCTTGCAGTTTGGGGCCGGGATACATTCCACCCATTTAGTAAATAAGCATGTCACCGTCAACATGTACTTATTTCCCCTAGAGGAGCGAAACACGGGGCCTATGAAGTCGACTTACAAATCTGACCATGGCAGTGTCATCTCCCTCTTTTGGAGAGGTGCACAGTGTGTGAGGGATGTTGGCTGAAATTGTGCACACACAAGACACCCCTTCAAGTATTGGTCGAGGTCCTGCCCCATGTGTGGCCAGTATGCAACCTCTCTTAAAATCTCAAGGGTTGTATGAAACCCCCTATGACCTGCGGTGGCCACATCATGGGTGTGACTTAACATCAGGCTTCGGAATGAGGTAGGGACCACCCACTGATCATGGCCAGATTGGGATTTCCTTACCAACAAACCGTCTTGGATTCGGAACATTTTTGGACATTTCATCAACACTCTAAGGTCCTCTTTCCCAATGTAATCGGTATCCGTCAGGGGAAAGTTCTCAGGGTCCTTAATGTGCTGGTAAAATTGACCATTTATTGGATCCCCCTTCTGAGCCATAATCAAATCAGCATCTGGGGTCTCCTTACTCCATTGTGCAGTTGAAAGATCATTGTGAGCATTTGTCTGGGACCTAGTGACAGCCGTGACCTGGATTTTCCCGAACAGGGACTGAATCTCTATTAGATCCCCTTGGATGGCCCCGGTTTTGGCCAGCTGATCAGCTAAGTCATTTCCAGTTTTGTCTGGTCGCTCTACTTTGGAATGACCCTTATTCTTTTTCCAGTAGATGGTCATCCCGTTCGAGGTGACCAGATCATCAATGTTTTGAATTAACTTCCCATGTTTCAAGGTTTTGTTATTAGCACATAACATGCCTCTGGTTTTCCAATTAACTCGGTGCTCCACGAACCCATTCCGTACATAATCCAAGTCTGTGATTATGACCAGTTTGTGGAGTTGATGTTGGACAGCAGTGAGGATCGCCTGATGTACAGCCATCAACTCTGCCACCTGACTACTTCGGGGACCAATTTTGTACCCAGTGGAGGGTTCTGGGGACTCATTCACCCATGCATTCCCTACGCCGGCCACCAGTTCTTTTCCCCGTTGTTGTCAACATGGTAAGAGCATCCATCCACATATACAGTAGGCATTCCCTCACACTTCTCTTCTTCAAAGACTTTGTGTGGGGAATTAAGGTATGCCTCCATGTTGTCCTTGATCTTTAGACTTTCGTCCTCAAGACCGTTTTCTCTGGCACAATCATGCAAGTCAGCCAGACCTTGCGCGAGGGGACTCTTCTTGTTTTGGCCATATCTGACCTCCACAGGAAAGCCTTGCATTGACAGAATCCAGGAAGTAATTCGGGAATTACTTACATTTCCGGCCCGGATTCTGTCACTTTGGAGATATTGCAGAGGCTGGTGTGGAGTCTCCACTATGATGTGTTCCCCCTGGATAAACGGGCGGTAATTCTTCAATGCCCACACCGTTGCCAGGAGTGCCTTCTCACAATCGTTGAATTTTTCCTCCACAGAGGATAAAGTTTTGCTCGCATAGGAGATTACTTTATTGACCTTGTCATGCTTTTGATATAATACTGCAGTCAAGCATGTATTAGAGAACCCTGTCTCCAAGAAAAACTCCTTGTTTCTGACAGGGTAAGCTAGGCAATGCGCTTGTGAGAGGCTTCTTTTGAGCTGTCTTACTGCCTCGGAGTGTTCTGGACCCCATTCCCACTTGACCCCCCCTTCAAGAGATGAAACAGGGGTCTGGCGATCTCTGCGTAGCCCTCAATGAACTTTGTGCTGTAATTAGTCAGTCCAAGGAGGCTCCTTAGTTCCCGCAGAGTTGTGGCGTCTTTCAGTTTCTGAAATGCTTCCACTTTCTTTTTCTGGGGACAGAGACCCTGAGGAGTAATCTCATGCCCCAAGAAATTAACACGGGTTCTACACCACTGTTCTTTCTGAAAGGAACGTTTTGCTCTGGCGGGCCTCAACTGTGTCAGAACATAACGAATCTCCGATATGTGTTCCTCCACAGATGAACTTTTGATGAGGACATCATCTACATAAGCCAAGTTACCCCTTGCACCCAGGTCGGGCATGGCCTTGTGTAGGAAAATGTTGAATTCATTGCCGGAGTTGAGGTATCCGAAGGGAGTTCGGGGCCATGTGTACTGCAGGCCCCCAAAGGTAAAAGCCAGTTTGTATTGGTCCTCCCTACTGACAGGCACGGTCCAGTATCCATTGGTCAGGTCTATTGCAGTGAATACCAGTGACCCCTGTATCTGGGCCAGCCCTTGGTCAACGTAGGGAAGAGGCCATTGCCATTGGGAAGTATAGACCCATTTGTTGAGCTCCCTAAGGTCGGCACAGAGTCTCCACTGGCCGTTTGGCTTCAATATTCCCAGCACCGGATTATTGAAGGTGCTGTGTACTGGACGGATTATTCCCCGGGACTCAAGGTTCTTCATTATTTCAGTAAGGGACTCCATGGATGCGAGAGGCAAGTGATATTGCTTCACAAACACTGGAGTCATGCCGGGGTCTGTGGGAATTGTTGTTGTGTGGATGTCGGTGCGACCACAGCCATATGAGTCCACCGCAAAGAGATCTTGGAAATCCAAGAAAACTTGTTTCAACTTTTGCTTCTGCTCCACAGTCACACAGGCATCATCTAGGTTGACCTCTCTTCAACCATCTGCCTGAAGCCTGGAAAGACTTCTGGTTTTTCTATCTCAGCGGCCTCCTCCAGCTGGGTGGAGAAGTCCCTGGTCAGGGTGCTGATTTGGACGGGAGGCTTCAGGTGGGAAAGGCAGCCCTCATGGACCTGGAAAATCACCTGATCCCTTCTGAAGTCACAAATCACATCTTCCTTACCATAAGGGCAGGAAGTGTACACCAGGAAGTTCCCCCCATGCCGGGTAAAGATCCTGTCCGGTGTTGTGTTGTCATCACTGTCACTGTCAAAACAGTCCTTGGGGATTGGTCCTAACAGTTCATTTCCTAAATCAATGGAAAAATGTCGGTCATCAACCGCCATTCCAATAATGGTGCCTGCGGCTAGAGTAATACTCTTTAAGTCGCTGTTATCCACCTCTATTGGACTGGTGTCATGTTCTATGTTGACTAATGGTGTTGGGTTTACCCCCAACCCTTGCTGTTGGAGAGAAGCATTTAGATGATTATAAGCATCAGGGTTTTTCAATTTTTTGTCCTCTTTTAACTTTCACTTCCAGGGAGAATTGTCGGGTCCTTTCTGGGATGGTGACTTCCTCTTTAATCTGAATTTCAACTGCATAAGGTAGCAATTGAGCCGACCTAAATGCTTTTTCTAGATGATCAAAGCCCATGGGATTATCCGCTAATCGGGACCAAGCTTTTAAGTTTATTAGGTCCAAACTAATGGCAAAGCGATTGAGAATATCACTGCCTAAATAAAAGGCGGCAGTTACGTCTCGCACGACCCAACAATTATGGACTATGCTCTTGTTGCCAATGGAGATTTTGAGCATACACCTGCTTGGCAGGAGATGTTTGGAAATGGGTGTTTCCAGATCCATTTCCCATTTGTCTATCAGTTTGAATGTGCGAATGGCTGGGTCTTTTGGGAGTTGGCGGAACATGGCTTCGCTGATGAAGCTCTTACCGTCGTTCACACACACTCGAGCGAGAACAGAGTCCTTTCCATCATTTAACTGAACAGGGATGAACAACTGCTCTCTAATTTGCTGAATATCAGCCAGGCTCTGAGCTGATTTCACATCTTTCTGGGCTATTGGAGTGGGAATGTCTGATTGTGGATTAGTAAAGAATTTCAGAGTGTTTCCTTCCAGTGTGGAATACCACCTTAAACTGGAAGGAAGGTTGATTTTCAGAAATAGAGAGGACCCCCCATCACCAGTCTGTTGTCCTACTGCTATTACTGTCACGTCAGGGAATTTGGTTGTTCTGGAAGTGAAATTCTACTTGGTCAGATTTTTGTTCAACCATGTGGCAGGTGCCGTTTAAACTAACATGGTTGACGCTCTGTTTTAATTTTATTGGCCGGCTAGTCTGGGTCCAGAGGACCTTGTTTACGCAATCTATTAGGTGTGACAACCTTCTCAGGGGTGCCCTCTGGAGTCACTACTATGACCGGGTGTTTCACCTTGTGTCGCCCAATTTTGATGTTCAAATCTGCAGTCCCCTCGATGGGATTTTCCTTCCCATCAAAGTTCTGAAGTTGTCCAGGAAGAGAGGTGAGAGGAATACGGTAATTCTCCCCCTTCCTGCATTTAGTTCATCAAAGGCCCTTTTGGACAGAAGGGTAGCTTGGGATCCAGTGTCCACCAGTGCCAAAATTGTACTCTGCCCCTGTACTTGTACCGGGGCATAGTATCTTCCCTCCTTCTCCTCAAGTGGGCACAGATAATGCACATTTTTGGACAACTGGTGGGCTAATTTTCTGGTTTTGGACATTGAGAGAGAAGAGATTTGGGCAGAGTTCAGCAGGGAGTTTTGGGAATCTGAAAGAAAAAGTTGGCAATTGGATATTGATGCAGTTTTGGGTTCCCCTGGTTCCGGTTCTGGGCTGCCCCCCCCCCCCCTTTTGGAGGCAGTGACCAGGATGGGTTTGAACCAGGGGTTTTCGGTAT
Source organism: Ambystoma mexicanum (assembly GCF_040938575.1). Lineage (NCBI taxonomy): Eukaryota > Metazoa > Chordata > Amphibia > Caudata > Ambystomatidae > Ambystoma > Ambystoma mexicanum. The sequence goes on from NC_090928.1 coordinate 1,014,376,285, forward strand.
TGTTGGTTCTGCGATAGAATGATGGGCGGCGACAGCTCAATCCCCACATCTACCCAGTCTAAAGATGCGGTTTTGGGTTCCCCTGGTTCCGGTTCTGGCCCGCCCCCCCCCCTTTTTGGAGGCAGTCACCAGGATGGGTTTGAACCAGGGGTTTTCGGTATTGTTGGTTCTGGGATAGAATGATGGGCAGCGACAGCTCAATCCCCACCTCTACCCAGTCTGGATTGGAGTCCCTTGCGACCCATTTTTCCTTGGGAGGAGTTCCCCCATCTCTGAAGGACAAGATCTTTTTCCCAGGATCCTCTGAGGATCCCTCTCCCTAAAATTGGAAGACCTGTACCTCCTCCACAAAATGGGTCTGTTTGGTCCTTTGTTTCTCCTACCTCCTCTCTGCTCCTTGGGTGGCAGACTTTCAGGGGTAGGAGATTTTGTTTCCAGTTGCTGGGTTTCCAGGGGCTGTTTACAAGTGGGGAAGGAAGCTTCCTCCAAGGCTTTACACCCCCCCCTTCCTCTTGTGCCTCCTCCCTGGTAACCGGTGGGTTATCGGGGTGCTGCCCCCGTCATTGTTCTGGAGCACCAGGTCCACAGTTTGGGGCATTCTGCGCTGGCATGCTCATCTGAGGGTTCTGTTGAGCCCTCAGCATGTGACCCAGATCCCGTGCCATATTTTGGACCTGGCACTCTAACTGTGAAACCCGCTCAGGCTGATACAGGGTTCTATTTTCTCCCCTGGGCTGATCCCGGGAAGGGTAGCTATCTCTTCTCTGGTAGTACCCCGGATTGGGAAGATTTGGGTACCCCACCACAATTGGCCTCCCCTCTCCCGAATTAGGTTGTCTGGGCTCAGGGAATTGGGGAAAGAAGGATGGATGATTTTGGGGCTGGAAATTGGGTGGATACCTGGGGAAAAAGTTCTGCCCAGGGTTTGGTGAATTTCTGCCCTCCTGTGGGAAGTTAGGAGGGAGGTTCCCTGGGTTGGGTGCCTGGTTTGATCCCCCCTCTTTGGCTGGAGGAGTCCACACATACCCCAGATGGGTCAGTTTCCCTTGTAGCGGGGACTTACATAGTAAGGGGAGCGAGGGACCTCATTTGTGGGACTACGTCCTTGACTCCCTGTCTGTGACTGGCCTGAGGGCCTTCTGGGCTGAGAATTATTAGGTGCAGGCAGGTTTTTAGGCCCCCCATCTCCAAATCTAAAATGGGGGCAACCTTTACCTCTGCCACCTTGGCAGCAGCAGGGGTGCTGGTCGGTTTGGGGCTTTTCTGGGTGTTATTTTTATTTTCTATAGGCTTCTGCACCTCATAGATTCGGGTGGCCTGTTCAGTGACCCAGTCTAGTGATCTTTTCTTGTGAAAATCTCTCACTAGCTGGGTCATGATGTATTTGGGCAAAGCATGGAAAAACATATTTACAAACTCTTTACTGTCCGTGCGCACCCTTTTGGTAGTCTGCGCAAAGGCACGCTTCAATTCCTGCACAAGTTCTTGTGGGGCCTGATCCTCCCCACATTGCAAATTGTAGGCTGCCTTGCAAACCTCTTGGGGATTCCGGTGAACAGAAAAATGTTTCAAGATGGCCGCCCTATATGTGGACCATCTTGAATGGTTTTGGTCCTCCAGTCCCGCAAAGAAACTGGAGTATTCTGGGGAGAATGTCCATTTTACATACTGAATGCAGCTACTGCTGTCCTTCAAATGGAAAGTCTCCATCATTTGCTCCTAAAGCTCCAAGTGTTCCCCAACAGAATACTTGGCGTTCTTGTGATAAGTGGTGATGACACTCCTTATCGCCTTAATCTGTTTAACGGGGTCCTTAAGCATGCCCTTTTTGCCTTATTGGCCTTCTTGGTTCGGGTAACCCTAGTCCATTCATCCTCTAACTCAGAGGCACTGCTCCCAGAGGTTCCCGTCTGATCTTCCAGGTTTTCCTGAATTCTGCAAGCCTGGGAATGGCAGGCAGAATGTGGGGACCTAGTCTCTTGTGTCCTGGGGCGAGCGGAGGAGTCTTCAGATTCCTCATTGCTGCCCGGATTAGATGGGTGCCCCCCCCACTAACCTAACTGGGCAGAGATTTTCAGAATGCCCTTAGAGGGCCTACTCTCCCGGGGTTCCCCACTGAATTGCACTGTACTTAGGTGCCCATACCCGGATGCCCTCCCATCCATTCCTGGGTTTTACTGGCCTAAGAGCCCCATACTTTTGGCTGGATGGTAATCTGCCATCCCTGTGGCCCTGTGCTCATGTGTGCCAGGGGACATGGAGTTGGCAGAGTCCAGGGACTGGGAGAGGTGAAGGCCTCTGGTACTAGGGCTCCTGAGGTTATGCTCAGGTGTTTCCCTTTCCCAGCGAACCTCATCTCTATCAGCCCCTGCTCCCTGTTGTAATGCAAGAGCCTGTGCTTTCAGTTTCTCAACCACGGCCTTACTAGACTCTATCAGTCTCTTCTGCATGGCTACCTGTTGCTGGAGCCTATCATTATGCTGGCAGAGAGCCTCATTTTCTCTCTGTGCTTCCTGGTTGGTCCTGGAGTACTGGGACAGTCTTTGCTGCGGGAGGGTTACCTCCTGTGTCCCATCCCTACTGGCCTGTTCCGTTCTTGCCAGAGCATCTTCCACCCTCCTGGTGTGCTCTAACAAGTTCTGATGTTCTTTTTGGAGGTCACCCAGTCACTGGAGGGCCAATTGATTTTCTTCAATGTTTCCTTTTAATTGGCAGACTTCCTGGCCTAAGGTGTCCCTTTCCCAACTAAGAGCCTGCATCCGTGCCGCCAGGTCATCCCTCTGCCTTTTAAGGGCACCAGCTTTCTGGCGCTCTTCCTCAAATTCTGTCTGGGCATCCAGGTCTTTCAGAATCAGTTTGTTGCTCTCTGCCTTCTCCCTATCTATGTGGCTTTGCAGGGTGACTACCTGCTCTGTGCACACCCTATTGAAGTCCAGTTGTTGCTCCAGCTTTTTCTGGCATTGCAGTAGGGAGTCCAAACCTTCTTGGTACTCCTTCTGCAAGGCCAGAAATCTGGTATCTTGGTCAGACTTTTCCTGTTGCAGGATACCCATATCCTCTTTTATTTTAATGATATACTGCCTACTATCATTTTCTGACTCCTGGCTCCTCTGCAGCCTCTGCTCGGAAGGGACCAGGTCAGATTGGGCCTTCTCTAATGCCATCAGTTGCCCATTTGCCAGATCTTGGCCTTCAGCACATTTGTCCTGTATGGCTCCCATATATAAATATAAAAATATGCCGCTACCCTGGCAATCTTGTTGTGCTCATCCTTGGCCTTAGGGGCCATATATAGTTCACTCAGGGCCACATGTAAGGGACCCTGATCTCTCCATGTGTCTGACCCGGTTACAGTGACCTGTTGCGTGATTGCCTGCAACCACACATTCTGGTCCGGTTCCGTCCATTCGCCTCTCACAAATAGCTTATGTAAGAGGTGCTCTCTGGCTATTTTGATATCTACCATGGTTGTCATTCTGGAAATTAATTTCCTTCCTGATTTACAGAAGTTAGTATTTTATTTTGCAAAACAGACCGTCTCCTCAGAGCGTCTGTCATGATCACTGCTTCCAAGGAGCCAGGATCAGCCCAACGTCCTTGGAAGCAGGCCCCTAACCCTGATCCTAGGCACCAGCCGGTCCCCACAGGGACCTTTTGGACCTTGTCCTGGCGCCGGTGGCACCAGGCTCATCAGAAGCCTCGGTCCCGGCACTGGAAGCGCCGGGCTCATCATTGGTGTGAAGATGCTTGGGTGGATTTACCTGCGGCAGACCATGCTGCTGACTTGCCAGACTCTTAAAGGTCCTCGGTGAACTGGGACTACTTTTCTTACCTGGGTGGGGCAGCACCACTCCACTGGAACTCTTCTGGAAGCAGGAACTCTTTTCTTACCTAGGCGGGGCCGTGGAAGGAGAGGCCTCATCACTCCAAGGCTATTTAAACCACACCCGATTGATGAAACGTGCTTCGCGTTATTCTGCATCAGCAGCAGAACGCTCACCGAGTCTGCTCCAGCTTTTCTTCTTTAGATCCTGAACCTGCAAGAATTATACTCACCATTCCGGTACCCGAGCAACATCAGCACCTGCAAAAGATCAGAAACAACAGGTTAGCAGAACGAACTTTCACACACAGTGTTTGCTTACCTGATCCATCGGCAGCGGCCGTGTCTCACGCTGCACCTTCGCCTGCAAAGACAAACAGCACTATTTTACTTACTGGCACGCCGTGCATTCCGGATTCTTCACGCTGCATCTGCACAAAGATAAACAGCATTATTCTACTTACCGGCACGCTGTGCATTCCGGATTCTTCACGCTGCATCTTCACCTGCATAGACAACAGCACTCACCGGCACGTGGCGGATTCCGGATTTCTTCTTTCTGTATCGTCGCCTGCAAAGACAAAGAAAGAGACAGTAAGAGCGCTTGCCATACTTACTCAATTCCAGGCGCTTCACTGCCACGCATAAAAGACTATAAAGACTAAAGGTGTCCAGAAACTTACCGGTCGTGCAGACAACTACGGTACTCATCCTCTGAAGTCAAGAGGCTAACGTTTCACCAGTGAAGGAACTGGCAACGGCACCCTGCACTAGACGCAGATGGAGAGCCCAGCATTCACCTATCTAAGGTGAGCAAGTTGACCTGGGAGGGGGGTTCAACAGACAAGCTGGGAGGAGAGAGATAGGGACATTCAACAACCCAGACCTTTAATCCCCATATTATTTCACCTGCAGAAACCTCACCCTTCGAGTTCGACACACAGTGCGGAGAGGTTCGTCCCCAGAAGCCAACCGAATCCTGCACATCACGTTTTGTGTTACGGACACCTTCCTGCCAAGACCCGCGCCTCCGTGGGAATCAGGTGAGCGTTACAGAACGCGAAGCCCACCACTAAACTCCTACCCAGGCGCAATGGAAACTTCAGATACCGATCAACTAGCCCAGTTGCTTGGGGAATTAAGAGCAGAAGTACATGCAGCTCGCCAGGAAACGAGCTCTCTAAGAAGAGAACTGATAATTTCTAAGGAGCGAACAGAGGACCTTGCTAGGCAGTTGTTACAAACTCAGGCAGGACAGACACCTTTGCCCGTTCCAGGAGGGAGTTATCCTTCTGCATCAGCTTCAAATCCAGTGCAAATCAATCTGCCCGGTAATGTGCCCTTGGCTCCGCCCGAACGCTTTGCTGGTGATCCAAAGAAATTCGCAGTGTTCATCAACCAGTGCCGCCTGCATTTTTTATGTCGACCAGCTGCATTCCCAACGGACCAGGCCAAGGTAGCTTTCGCGCTTTCTTATCTCAGTGGCAGTGCTGCAGATTGGTCGATCCCTTTAGTCACCCAGGATGATCTGGTTTTACACGATTTTCAAGCCTTCCAGTCCAGCATGGAGAAACTGTTCGCAAGACATGCACAAGGGCAGGCCTTGGACAATGAACTTCTCTCATTACGACAGGGTAACCAAGACCTCTTGGCTTATATAGCCTCTTTCAATAGACTCATTGTGGAAACACAATGGCCCGAGGACAAGAGAATAACGCTTTTCTACAGAGGCCTGCGTGGAGAGCTCAAGGATGTGCTAGCGCAGGTTTTGAATCCTCCACAAGAATGTTCAGACTATATTGACTTAGTTGTCCAACTAGACCATAGACTACAGAACAGGAAGGCAGATCGTTCCAGATTTGATACCCGAGTGTTTTCCAAACCACAGACCTCGAATAAGGGAGCTGACACTGTGGAACCCATGCAAATAGGGGGCATGAGAGGACCTTTAACCCAGAAAGAGCGGGAAAGAAGAAGGCAGCTGCAATTATGCCTCTATTGCGGTAATTCAGGACACTTTCTTCGGGACTGTCCCGTGAAACCAGCTAAGAAGACTGTAGGAGCCGCTGATACCTGTACCACAAGTTCTGAGCAGGGAAACGACCTCGCCCGACAAGAGTAGAGGTCCTCTTGCCGAGCGTTAAGATCTGTCCCGTGACCTCGCATTTCGTGATACCCATGGTCCTCATTAGTCCTGAACGTCCGGATCGTTTGCATGCAATTGAAGCTTACATTGACAGCAGAGCAATCGGTAACTATGTGGACCGTGAAATGGTATCAAGGATGAATCTACCCCTTGTCCCTAAGGCAGTAAAAGACGTCATCACTACTGTGGATGGCACGGAGATAGCCTCCGGACCAGTAACGCATGCCACCCAAGAAGTGACACTGTTGAGTCATAATGGACACCGGGAGAGAATAGTGTTCGATGTAATCAAGGCCCCTCAGTTCCAGATCATTCTGGGAATCCCTTGGTTAGAGAAGCACAACCCTCAGATTGATTGGCGAGCAAAGACGGTTCAGTTTCCAGAGTGTTCTACCACTTGTTATCCTCGACCTGATGTTTCACTGGCGACGATCTCTTCTGAGGAGATTCTCAAATTGCCTCCCGAATACCAGGAGTTCCAAGACGTCTTCCAGAAGGATCAAGCTAACACCCTACCTCCTCATAGGTCTTACGACTGTCAAATAGATCTGATACCTGGAACAACTCCTCCTTGCAGCAGGATCTATGCCCTCACCGAGCCAGAGAACCTTCACCTCAGACAGTACCTGGACCAATACCTAGCTAACGGGTTTATCCGTCCTTCAAAATCTCCAGCTTCATCGGCTTTGTTCTTCGTTCCGAAAAAGGAAGGAGACCTTAGGACTTGCATAGATTACCGCGCCCTGAATCAGATCACTGTTAAAAACAGATACCCGTTACCTTTGATCCCTGAACTCCTGGACCAAGTCAAAGATGCCTGTATATACACAAAGCTGGATCTCAGAGGAGCCTACCACTTGGTACGGATCAAAGAGGGCGATGAATGGAAAACGGCCTTCCGCACCAAGTACGGGCTATTCGAATATCAAGTGATGCCCTTTGGACTGTGTAATGCTCCTGCTGCTTTCCAATATTTTATGAACGATGTCCTCAGAGAACTCATTGACGTATGTGTAGTTGTCTACATTGACGACATCCTCGTCTATTCATCATCTGAAGAAGAACATCAGAGACATGTTAAAAAGGTTCTCGAGAGATTGCGTCAACATAGTCTTTTTGCTAAGCTTGAGAAATGCGTCTTCAACGCAACGGAAGTCGAGTTCCTGGGATTCATACTGTCACCTAACGGAGTCCATATGGATTCAAAGAAAGTTGATGCAATTATCAAGTGGCCATCACCAACCTCTGTAAAAGGAGTTCAAAGCATGTTAGGATTCGCTAACTTTTACCGCAGATTCATTCCTGAATTTTCCCGGATAGTCCAGCCCATCACCGCTCTGTTGAAAAAGAACAAACGTTTTGAGTGGTCTTCTGAAGCGGAACTAGCTTTTCAAGATCTAAAAGCTAAATTCATTTCTGCACCTGTTTTAAAACACCCTCGCCCAGAACTACCTTACATCATGGAAATGGATGCTTCTAGTCTTGCTATGGGAGCAGTGTTATCACAAAGAGATTCGGTCACAAACCAACTACATCCGGTTGCTTTTTGGTCCCGCAAGTTTTCGCCTCCTGAGATCAACTATTCAATTACAGACAAGGAACTTTTGGCCATCAGATCGGCCTTTAAAGCCTGGCGGCATTATCTTCTAGGAGCCAGACACACAGTCACCGTAATGACTGACCACCGCAATTTACAATACCTAAAGACAGCCAAAGCTCAGTCTTCCAGACAACTTCGTTGGGCTCTGTTTTTAGCAGAATTTGACTTTCTAATTACTTATCGACCAGGCAGTAAGAACGGAAAAGCAGATGCCCTCTCCCGGATGGGAGTAGATGAACATTTGATCAATCCAGATCCAATACCCATAATCCCAGAACAAAGAATTTTGGGTTTGGTCAGCACTCAATCTTTTGAAGACATCAAGACCACGGTGAAATCGCTCCTAACTCCGACCGATTTGCAGGACTGGCAATTAAAGGGAAAAGATTTCTCAGTAGATCAAGACCTACCATATTTCCGAGGACGATTGCACTTGCCCTGTGAGAAACTACAAAAACAAGTAATCTCCGGTTATCATGATTCTCTAATGGAGGGGCACCCTGGCATTACCAAAACCATGGAAAAGATCAAAAGACATTTCTGGTGGCCATCGTGGAAAAGGGATATTAGAGACTTTGTAATCTCCTGCGGTGTGTGTGCCCAGAATAAAAGTCAAAAGCAAAGACCAGCCGGCCTATTACAGCCACTTGACATCCCTCCCTGTCCATGGCATACCCTGTCCATGGATTTTATCACGGACTTACCTCCATGCTTGGGATATACTACCATCTTAGTAGTCGTGGATCTATTCTCGAAAATGGCTCACTTCATACCCTTGAAGGGTCTGCCTTCAGCCTCAGTATTGGCCCGGGAATTCTTGGCAAACATTGTTCGCTTACACGGTTTTCCTTCGGTTTTAGTCTCCGATAGGGGAAGTCAATTCATCTCCCACTTCTGGCGCAGTTGCTGTCGTCTAGCCCAAGTTGATGTAAGACTTTCGACCAGTCACCATCCCCAAACTGACGGACAAACCGAAAGGACAAACCAGACACTAGAACAATATCTACGCTGCATGCTCCAACAAACAGAAAACCCCTGGAAGGACATTCTTTGGATCGCTGAATACACGTACAACAATTCGACTCATTCTGGAACCGGGAAGACTCCCTTTTTCTTGTTATATGGACACCATCCTAGAACCTCCAACCTGGATCCTCCCCAAGAAATTGAAGCACCTGCTGTGGATCACTTGCATTCGGAGATCACCAGTGCTTTTAAGGAAGCCACTGCCCATCTGCAAAGAGCTAAAGCTCAATTCAAAAAGGCAGCCGATCGGCACCGTAAAGAGGCCCCTCACTACGCTGTAGGAGATCAAGTCTGGTTATCCACTAAGCACCTGCCTTTAAAAGGACCCCGCACTTTCATCCCGAGATACCTTGGGCCCTACCTCATATCTGCCATAATTAATCCGGTGGCTGCCAAATTGGAATTACCTACGCATATGAAAATACATCCAGTATTCCATGTCTCCTTATTAAAACCAGTACAACCAGAAACCCGATTGACTGAACTCCCGGAACCCGTTTTGGTAGACGGAGAACTCGAATTCGAAGTGAAGAACATCCTAGACTCCAAAATTTCCAGGTCTAAATTATACTATCTGGTTGATTGGAAAGGATACGGTCCCCAGGAAAGGTCTTGGGAACCCTCAGAACACGTCCACGCACCTCGTCTGGTCAAGAGATTCCATCTGAATCACCCCGACAAGCCGAAGCCCCAGGAGAAGACACACTTAGGAGGGGCCTTGAGGGGGGGTACTGTCATGATCCCTGCTTCCAAGGAGCCAGGATCAGCCCAACGTCCTTGGAAGCAGGCCCCTAACCCTGATCCTAGGCACCAGCCGGTCCCCACAGGGACCTTTTGGACCTTGTCCTGGCGCCGGTGGCACCAGGCTCATCAGAAGCCTCGGTCCCGGCACTGGAAGCGCCGGGCTCATCATTGGTGTGAAGATGCTTGGGTGGACTTACCTGCGGCAGACCATGCTGCTGACTTGCCAGACTCTTAAAGGTCCTCGGTGAACTGGGACTACTTTTCTTACCTGGGTGGGGCAGCACCACTCCACTGGAACTCTTCTGGAAGCAGGAACTCTTTTCTTACCTAGGCGGGGCCGTGGAAGGAGACGCCTCATCACTCCAAGGCTATTTAAACCACACCCGATTGATGAAACGTGCTTCGCGTTATTCTGCATCAGCAGCAGAACGCTCACCGAGTCTGCTCCAGCTTTTCTTCTTTAGATCCTGAACCTGCAAGAATTATACTCACCATTCCGGTACCCGAGCAACATCAGCACCTGCAAAAGATCAGAAACAACAGGTTAGCAGAACGAACTTTCACACACAGTGTTTGCTTACCTGATCCATCGGCAGCGGCCGTGTCTCACGCTGCACCTTCGCCTGCAAAGACAAACAGCACTATTTTACTTACTGGCACGCCGTGCATTCCGGATTCTTCACGCTGCATCTGCACAAAGATAAACAGCATTATTCTACTTACCGGCACGCTGTGCATTCCGGATTCTTCACGCTGCATCTTCACCTGCATAGACAACAGCACTCACCGGCACGTGGCGGATTCCGGATTTCTTCTTTCTGTATCGTCGCCTGCAAAGACAAAGAAAGAGACAGTAAGAGCGCTTGCCATACTTACTCAATTCCAGGCGCTTCACTGCCACGCATAAAAGACTATAAAGACTAAAGGTGTCCAGAAACTTACCGGTCGTGCAGACAACGACGGTACTCATCCTCTGAAGTCAAGAGGCTAACGTTTCACCAGTGAAGGAACTGGCAACGGCACCCTGCACTAGACGCAGATGGAGAGCCCAGCATTCACCTATCTAAGGTGAGCAAGTTGACCTGGGAGGGGGGTTCAACAGACAAGCTGGGAGGAGAGAGATAGGGACATTCAACAACCCAGACCTTTAATCCCCATATTATTTCACCTGCAGAAACCTCACCCTTCGAGTTCGACACACAGTGCGGAGAGGTTCGTCCCCAGAAGCCAACCGAATCCTGCACATCACGTTTCGTGTTACGGACACCTTCCTGCCAAGACCCGCGCCTCCGTGGGAATCAGGTGAGCGTTACAGAACGCGAAGCCCACCACTAAACTCCTACCCAGGCGCAATGGAAACTTCAGATACCGATCAACTAGCCCAGTTGCTTGGGGAATTAAGAGCAGAAGTACATGCAGCTCGCCAGGAAACGAGCTCTCTAAGAAGAGAACTGATAATTTCTAAGGAGCGAACAGAGGACCTTGCTAGGCAGTTGTTACAAACTCAGGCAGGACAGACACCTTTGCCCGTTCCAGGAGGGAGTTATCCTTCTGCATCAGCTTCAAATCCAGTGCAAATCAATCTGCCCGGTAATGTGCCCTTGGCTCCGCCCGAACGCTTTGCTGGTGATCCAAAGAAATTCGCAGTGTTCATCAACCAGTGCCGCCTGCATTTTTTATGTCGACCAGCTGCATTCCCAACGGACCAGGCCAAGGTAGCTTTCGCGCTTTCTTATCTCAGTGGCAGTGCTGCAGATTGGTCGATCCCTTTAGTCACCCAGGATGATCTGGTTTTACACGATTTTCAAGCCTTCCAGTCCAGCATGGAGAAACTGTTCGCAAGACATGCACAAGGGCAGGCCTTGGACAATGAACTTCTCTCATTACGACAGGGTAACCAAGACCTCTTGGCTTATATAGCCTCTTTCAATAGACTCATTGTGGAAACACAATGGCCCGAGGACAAGAGAATAACGCTTTTCTACAGAGGCCTGCGTGGAGAGCTCAAGGATGTGCTAGCGCAGGTTGTGAATCCTCCACAAGAATGTTCAGACTATATTGACTTAGTTGTCCAACTAGACCATAGACTACAGAACAGGAAGGCAGATCGTTCCAGATTTGATACCCGAGTGTTTTCCAAACCACAGACCTCGAATAAGGGAGCTGACACTGTGGAACCCATGCAAATAGGGGGCATGAGAGGACCTTTAACCCAGAAAGAGCGGGAAAGAAGAAGGCAGCTGCAATTATGCCTCTATTGCGGTAATTCAGGACACTTTCTTCGGGACTGTCCCGTGAAACCAGCTAAGAAGACTGTAGGAGCCGCTGATACCTGTACCACAAGTTCTGAGCAGGGAAACAACCTCGCCCGACAAGAGTAGAGGTCCTCTTGCCGAGCGTTAAGATCTGTCCCGTGACCTCGCATTTCGTGATACCCATGGTCCTCATTAGTCCTGAACGTCCGGATCGTTTGCATGCAATTGAAGCTTACATTGACAGCGGAGCAATCGGTAACTATGTGGACCGTGAAATGGTATCAAGGATGAATCTACCCCTTGTCCCTAAGGCAGTAAAAGACGTCATCACTACTGTGGATGGCACGGAGATAGCCTCCGGACCAGTAACGCATGCCACCCAAGAAGTGACGCTGTTGAGTCATAATGGACACCGGGAGAGAATAGTGTTCGATGTAATCAAGGCCCCTCAGTTCCAGATCATTCTGGGAATCCCTTGGTTAGAGAAGCACAACCCTCAGATTGATTGGCGAGCAAAGACGGTTCAGTTTCCAGAGTGTTCTACCACTTGTTATCCTCGACCTGATGTTTCACTGGCGACGATCTCTTCTGAGGAGATTCTCAAATTGCCTCCCGAATACCAGGAGTTCCAAGACGTCTTCCAGAAGGATCAAGCTAACACCCTACCTCCTCATAGGTCTTACGACTGTCAAATAGATCTGATACCTGGAACAACTCCTCCTTGCAGCAGGATCTATGCCCTCACCGAGCCAGAGAACCTTGACCTCAGACAGTACCTGGACCAATACCTAGCTAACGGGTTTATCCGTCCTTCAAAATCTCCAGCTTCATCGGCTTTGTTCTTCGTTCCGAAAAAGGAAGGAGACCTTAGGACTTGCATAGATTACCGCGCCCTGAATCAGATCACTGTTAAAAACAGATACCCGTTACCTTTGATCCCTGAACTCCTGGACCAAGTCAAAGATGCCTGTATATACACAAAGCTGGATCTCAGAGGAGCCTACCACTTGGTACGGATCAAAGAGGGCGATGAATGGAAAACGGCCTTCCGCACCAAGTACGGGCTATTCGAATATCAAGTGATGCCCTTTGGACTGTGTAATGCTCCTGCTGCTTTCCAATATTTTATGAACGATGTCCTCAGAGAACTCATTGACGTATGTGTAGTTGTCTACATTGACGACATCCTCGTCTATTCATCATCTGAAGAAGAACATCAGAGACATGTTAAAAAGGTTCTCGAGAGATTGCGTCAACATAGTCTTTTTGCTAAGCTTGAGAAATGCGTCTTCAACGCAACGGAAGTCGAGTTCCTGGGATTCATACTGTCACCTAACGGAGTCCATATGGATTCAAAGAAAGTTGATGCAATTATCAAGTGGCCATCACCAACCTCTGTAAAAGGAGTTCAAAGCATGTTAGGATTCGCTAACTTTTACCGCAGATTCATTCCTGAATTTTCCCGGATAGTCCAGCCCATCACCGCTCTGTTGAAAAAGAACAAACGTTTTGAGTGGTCTTCTGAAGCGGAACTAGCTTTTCAAGATCTAAAAGCTAAATTCATTTCTGCACCTGTTTTAAAACACCCTCGCCCAGAACTACCTTACATCATGGAAACGGATGCTTCTAGTCTTGCTATGGGAGCAGTGTTATCACAAAGAGATTCGGTCACAAACCAACTACATCCGGTTGCTTTTTGGTCCCGCAAGTTTTCGCCTCCTGAGATCAACTATTCAATTACAGACAAGGAACTTTTGGCCATCAGATCGGCCTTTAAAGCCTGGCGGCATTATCTTCTAGGAGCCAGACACACAGTCACCGTAATGACTGACCACCGCAATTTACAATACCTAAAGACAGCCAAAGCTCAGTCTTCCAGACAACTTCGTTGGGCTCTGTTTTTAGCAGAATTTGACTTTCTAATTACTTATCGACCAGGCAGTAAGAACGGAAAAGCAGATGCCCTCTCCCGGATGGGAGTAGATGAACATTTGATCAATCCAGATCCAATACCCATAATCCCAGAACAAAGGATTTTGGGTTTGGTCAGCACTCAATCTTTTGAAGACATCAAGACCACGGTGAAATCGCTCCTAACTCCGACCGATTTGCAGGACTGGCAATTAAAGGGAAAAGATTTCTCAGTAGATCAAGACCTACCATATTTCCGAGGACGATTGCACTTGCCCTGTGAGAAACTACAAAAACAAGTAATCTCCGGTTATCATGATTCTCTAATGGAGGGGCACCCTGGCATTACCAAAACCATGGAAAAGATCAAAAGACATTTCTGGTGGCCATCGTGGAAAAGGGATATTAGAGACTTTGTAATCTCCTGCGGTGTGTGTGCCCAGAATAAAAGTCAAAAGCAAAGACCAGCCGGCCTATTACAGCCACTTGACATCCCTCCCTGTCCATGGCATACCCTGTCCATGGATTTTATCACGGACTTACCTCCATGCTTGGGATATACTACCATCTTAGTAGTCGTGGATCTATTCTCGAAAATGGCTCACTTCATACGCTTGAAGGGTCTGCCTTCAGCCTCAGTATTGGCCCGGGAATTCTTGGCAAATATTGTTCGCTTACACGGTTTTCCTTCGGTTTTAGTCTCCGATAGGGGAAGTCAATTCATCTCCCACTTCTGGCGCAGTTGCTGTCGTCTAGCCCAAGTTAATGTAAGACTTTCGACCAGTCACCATCCCCAAACTGACGGACAAACCGAAAGGACAAACCAGACACTAGAACAATATCTACGCTGCATGCTCCAACAAACAGAAAACCCCTGGAAGGACATTCTTTGGATCGCTGAATACGCGTACAACAATTCGACTCATTCTGGAACCGGGAAGACTCCCTTTTTCTTGTTATATGGACACCATCCTAGAACCTCCAACCTGGATCCTCCCCAAGAAATTGAAGCACCTGCTGTGGATCACTTGCATTCGGAGATCACCAGTGCTTTTAAGGAAGCCACTGCCCATCTGCAAAGAGCTAAAGCTCAATTCAAAAAGGCAGCCGATCGGCACCGTAAAGAGGCCCCTCACTACGCTGTAGGAGATCAAGTCTGGTTATCCACTAAGCACCTGCCTTTAAAAGGACCCCGCACTTTCATCCCGAGATACCTTGGGCCCTACCTCATATCTGCCATAATTAATCCGGTGGCTGCCAAATTGGAATTACCTACGCATATGAAAATACATCCAGTATTCAATGTCTCCTTATTAAAACCAGTACAACCAGAAACCCGATTGACTGAACTCCCGGAACCCGTTTTGGTAGACGGAGAACTCGAATTCGAAGTGAAGAACATCCTAGACTCCAAAATTTCCAGGTCTAAATTATACTATCTGGTTGATTGGAAAGGATACGGTCCCCAGGAAAGGTCTTGGGAACCCTCAGAACACGTCCACGCACCTCGTCTGGTCAAGAGATTCCATCTGAATCACCCGACAAGCCGAAGCCCCCGGAGAAGACACACTTAGGAGGGGCCTTGAGGGGGGGTACTGTCATGATCCCTGCTTCCAAGGAGCCAGGATCAGCCCAACGTCCTTGGAAGCAGGCCCCTAACCCTGATCCTAGGCACCAGCCGGTCCCCACAGGGACCTTTTGGACCTTGTCCTGGCGCCGGTGGCACCAGGCTCATCAGAAGCCTCGGTCCCGGCACTGGAAGCGCCGGGCTCATCATTGGTGTGAAGATGCTTGGGTGGACTTACCTGCGGCAGACCATGCTGCTGACTTGCCAGACTCTTAAAGGTCCTCGGTGAACTGGGACTACTTTTCTTACCTGGGTGGGGCAGCACCACTCCACTGGAACTCTTCTGGAAGCAGGAACTCTTTTCTTACCTAGGCGGGGCCGTGGAAGGAGACGCCTCATCACTCCAAGGCTATTTAAACCACACCCGATTGATGAAACGTGCTTCGCGTTATTCTGCATCAGCAGCAGAACGCTCACCGAGTCTGCTCCAGCTTTTCTTCTTTAGATCCTGAACCTGCAAGAATTATACTCACCATTCCGGTACCCGAGCAACATCAGCACCTGCAAAAGATCAGAAACAACAGGTTAGCAGAACGAACTTTCACACACAGTGTTTGCTTACCTGATCCATCGGCAGCGGCCGTGTCTCACGCTGCACCTTCGCCTGCAAAGACAAACAGCACTATTTTACTTACTGGCACACCGTGCATTCCGGATTCTTCACGCTGCATCTGCACAAAGATAAACAGCATTATTCTACTTACCGGCACGCTGTGCATTCCGGATTCTTCACGCTGCATCTTCACCTGCATAGACAACAGCACTCACCGGCACGTGGCGGATTCCGGATTTCTTCTTTCTGCATCGTCGCCTGCAAAGACAAAGAAAGAGACAGTAAGAGCGCTTGCCATACTTACTCAATTCCAGGCGCTTCACTGCCACGCATAAAAGACTATAAAGACTAAAGGTGTCCAGAAACTTACCGGTCGTGCAGACAACGACGGTACTCATCCTCTGAAGTCAAGAGGCTAACGTTTCACCAGTGAAGGAACTGGCAACGGCACCCTGCACTAGACGCAGATGGAGAGCCCAGCATTCACCTATCTAAGGTGAGCAAGTTGACCTGGGAGGGGGGTTCAACAGACAAGCTGGGAGGAGAGAGATAGGGACATTCAACAACCCAGACCTTTAATCCCCATATTATTTCACCTGCAGAAACCTCACCCTTCGAGTTCGACACACAGTGCGGAGAGGTTCGTCCCCAGAAGCCAACCGAATCCTGCACATCACGTTTCGTGTTACGGACACCTTCCTGCCAAGACCCGCGCCTCCGTGGGAATCAGGTGAGCGTTACAGCGTCCTTCTTTTGAGGGGTATTTTTACAGTGTAACACAGCATGGTGATCCAACAGGATTTATGTATTCTGTCAGTTAACACACTCTATTAAGCTGCACAAATGGTAGATCTAATCCAGAGTCCCGGCTCGAGCCCCCACTCTGTTAAGTGACCTCAATTCAGCACTCCAACTAAGTCAATGCCGAGTCTGGGATGCCCAAGGGAAGCCCTTATTTATATATTTCTATGACAAGTTCACAGATCTGGATGATAAACCTTTGTATAATGCCCCTCTCTTTGAATCCCCCTGACCTCACTGAGCCAAGAAGTAGGTTTGTTTTGCAAATTAAAAGATTTATTGAAAAATTAAACAAGATATATATCACACTTTTATAAATAAATTAATATTTGAGAGCACACTTAAGAATATGACAGTGAACAACAATGGATAATATTACACTAGCACACTTTTGTAATCACTTAGGAGTTGGTATAGAAAGGATAAGGTCGCTGAGTATACTTTTATGGTTTCCAAGAAATGCAATGATGGAAAGAATGCAGCACAGAAATAAACTGATATGGTTTCAACAAGAGATAATATGGTCACTTTTTCTTATGACAATCCACTCCCCCCTATGCAATATAAGGAGATTGAAGGGGAGCACACAATGTTCAGGAATACAATCAAATGTAATACCAATTCAGTTCCCCCCTAGCAAGCTTACAGCAACAGGGATGATTTTAAAACACAGGCAAAAATACTTTAAAAGTCATTTGCAAAGAAGTGAAAATATTCTAAAAATGATTTTAATTCCCTATAGGAGATTCAGGGTAGGTGACAGCTACTTTGAATCAGCTCAGATCAACACTAGCAATGATTCATGAGGGATTATCATGTTGAAAACAAATTTCAGCAATGCAAAGCAAAAGATTTTTTTACAGGTGGTGAAATGAGCTAGTTGCAATTCGCGGCACTTTTTCCGAATACGTCGAGCGCGATTACGGAAAAACTATAAGGAGTAGAAAGTCAGTTCTGGGTTTGTTGGAAAGATCAGGATCTCAGCTTTAAAATGGAAGTTAGATCTCGTTCCTAGCATTCCGCGGTTCAAAAGATACGGACGATTTTGTGGGGGTAGATTTTCTGAAATGAAATAATGATTCAGAATGGCAAATGACACCTTCGCAGCTTTAAAGTCACAGAATGAACACACGATTTCTAATGCAGTTCTAGGCAGGTTGAAATGGTTTGAATTACATTATTTTTAAACTAAGAGATTGGTTTGCACAGCTCTGGCTGGATACTCACTCCTAATTTTGGAAGGAATGGGCCTCGTCACAGATCTGGTCAACAGGTTTAGCTGCGGTTCTCTCTGCTCTGCTGGTCTGGATCTCTGGTTCTGGCAAAAGTTCTGGCACTGCACAGCGGTCTGGGTCTGGTCTTCTATCGGCAATGCACAGCGGTCTGGATACAGCTCTGCTTTCTGGGTTCTGGCACAGGGTTCTAGCCAGAATCAAACAGCTCACCCGGCTGTTGAATAGTTTGGTTAGGTGGCTGGATTCTGAGGCCTGCTGAGAAGGATTCAGCTTTTGGACTAGGCCTCTCTGCTGCAAGTTCTGAAGTCTGGATTCTAAGTTCTGGTTCTAGAGTCTTCTGGATATTGTCTGGTCCGGCAAAATGCTTCGCAAGAAATCAGTTTGAAGTGGAAAGTGAATGTCCCTACCTGGATATCAGTGGGTCTTTTTATGTCTTTTGAAAATGGGTGTGTGCGTGGGCATAACTAAGCCTGCCCCTTTCAACTCATCATTGGCCAAGTTCTCCTCTCTCCCTTGATTGGGGGAAGGAAATGGAGTGTCATCGTGATGAGGTATGTTTATGGGTCAGAGGATCCTCCCCTTGTCACTTTGCACACAAATCTATTTTTGATCCAAATGCATATTTATCTATGTACAATTTTTCTAATATTATATGTCTAGTTAACATATTTTATGTACCAGCAAACCATCCGATCCCTGTCTTTGTAAGATGTCGTGTCCACTTCTGACAGAATTCTGCCCTTTTCATCAAGAACAAAACCTCTAAACCTTTCCAGAATTTACACAAATGTGCGCAATATGGGCATCAGATGATAAAGTGTCAGATTTTTAACATACAGACATTTGGAGTAATACCCTGTTTTCCACTACTACCCCCCAGAACATACCATAGAGTCCTAACACCTCTTAAAATGTGTACAGAAAAATCACAGGAATAATTATATTATTGATATAATTTTGACACTTCCAGACTATGAATTATCCATCTTTTTAAAAGTATGCTCTAGCCCAGATGGGTGTGGTTTAGGTTCCAAAGCACATGGGGGAATTTCTGTCTGTCCCCGCCTCCAGCTCAGGTGGCTCCCAGAGGAAGCGCCCCTCCCATTTCCTTCCAAGAGGAAGCCATTTACGACCCCTGATTTAGCATTTGCCTGAGCCGAGGAAAGTTCATTGTTCTGTTTTCCTGCAGTCCCCTCCCCTGATTCAATCAGAGAGGTGTGATCTCCTTTTGCTGGGGGCAGCAGAATGCAGCCAGGCCTGTGAACAGTAGGTGTTAATAATTCTCATTAACCAGCAAGGCTTTGAATTTTCCAGCTAACTCAGGTTCCTTGTCAGCTCCTGAAAGACAGGCCTCCTGTCAGAGTTTAGACCGCTAGTGCCGGTTAGTGTCGAGCGCCGGTACTGCACCCCTTTTTGGGAGCTGTCTTGAATTAATACATTCAGATTTTGAACAGCACCATATTCTTTTGCACTGATTTCGCTCATGGCGCTTCTGGCCCATCACGCTCGCACTGGTGGGTGGCAGGTCAGGCGACCATTTTGGTGTGCACAAAACTGCGCGGTTTTCCTGGATTCTGGCGCAAATGTGGGCTTTTCAGCCATCTTGGATTTTCTAAGCCCACAGCAGCAAATGTTGTAGCATAATAGTTCAAACGTGGGTCAAAACACCTGACAGCACCCTTGTTATTATAAATAAAGAGAGGAATTCTGATTTGCTTGATTTGTCCTTTATTTTATTGTTGCTTTTTAATTCCAAAGCAGTCTGTGCCCCCTACACGTCTTTCACTGTCTCATTATAAATAATATCACACAGATCTTCAGGAGGGAAAAGAAAGGTCTTTTTTCTGGATTTTAGTTCATCAACATTTTTAAATCATCAACATTTGTCTAGAAAAAATTAAGAAACCGTTTAACAGTTTCTTCCTTCTTTGCAACCTTCTATGGTATTGTAAGCACAAAAGACCTTTCTTTTCCCTCCTTAAGATCTGTCTGATATTATTTATAAAGAGACAGTGAAACACATGTAGAGGGCATGTAGAATTCCTCTCTTTATTTATAATAACAAAAAATGCGCTGAGAGCGCAATTCAACAGGTTTTTGTCTTTTTATAGGACCATGTAGGAAAAAAATCAGAATACATAGAAGTAAAACCAGGTGTAATAGTAAGTGTTACGAAAATTGTGAATGCACACATTTTAATGTATAATTTTCCTAACTGTAATAACATTTCATGAACACATTCTTCAATAAATGTCCTGTTTTATAAAAATAAAAATCACATATAATAGCAGGTACATGCCGTGTGCATTGTGATAGTATAGAATCTAAGAATTCAAACTTTGGTTAATATACAACAAAAAACTATTCTACATAATTACATTTATGGAAACGAAAAGAAGATGAGAAATAAATATTTAATGTTAGATATAGCAATTATATTAGTGATATTTTTATTCATTTCTTTTGAAAATAAATTATGAATTTATATTCCAATGTAACAGATTACATTCCAAAGTATGCAATTCTTATATTGCAATCTTCATTTGTAATAATGCCTGTATGCACTTACAAGGGGACAGGCTTTCTGCTCATACTGGGTGGAGTCTTTCTACGCCCACTTTTTAAGTGCCTTGATGCCTCCGACTGGGGTGATTGTTTGCATTTGACAAGTGTTGAACCACGCCATACCAGAATACAAGGTACTGTGCAAGTATGAAATATCTAGATATATGTTATGTAATAAAAGAAAGTTGTCATATTTCACAAAGTAATTAATCAAGCCAGTGATATCAGAGATGTCATGTACGATGTCATCAGTGATGTCATCAATGATGTCATATGTGATGATTATTGACCATGGCTATTGAGCCCCAAAGAAACGTATTGGTGTAACATGTACAGTAGCCACCCCAAAGACTGTGGTGTCAGGTCATTGCTGAAAAGTCATAAAAAGCTATTGGTGCAACATGGACGGTGGCAATGGCCAAAGGCTGTGGCCGAAGGCCATGGCTAGTGGGTCCAAAAGAAACCTATTGTTGCAACATGGACAGTGCCCACAGCCAAAGGCCATGGCTAATGTTCCCCAGAGAACCCTATTGGTGCAAAATGTGCAGTGGCCATGGCCGAAGGTCATGGCTAGAGGGCACCGCTCAAAACTATTGGTGCAACATGTATAATGGCTAAGGCCGACAACTTTTGGCACTGGTCATGAATGAAGGCCATGGCTAGTGTGCCCCAAAAAGCTACTGGTGCAATATGGACAGTGGCCATGGCAGAAGGCCAATGCTAGTGGCCTCAAAGAAAGGTATTGGTTCAACATATACAGTGCCTATGACTGAAGGTCATAGCTAGTGTGCGCCAAAGAAAACTATTGGTGCAACATGTGCAGTGGGCACGGCTGAAGGTTGAAGGTCATGGCTAGTGGGCCTGATCAAAACTAGTGGTGCAATATGTACAATGGCCAAGGCCGACAGCCGTGGCCACTGGTCATAAATTAAGGCTATGGCTAACGTGCCCCAAAGAAAGTTATTGGTGCAACATGGACAGTGTCCAAGACCAAAAGACATGGTTAGTGGGCCTGAAGAAACCTATTGATGCAACATGTGAAGTTGCCATGACAAAAGGCCAATGCTAGTGGGCCGCAAAGAAACATATTGGTTTAACATGTACAGTAGCCATGGCCATGGGCCATGGTTACTAGCCATCAAAGAAGCCAGTTAGTGCAACATGGGCAGTAGCCAATGCCAAAGGGCATAGCTAGTGGGTCAAAGAAACCTATTGGTGCAACATACAAAGTGGCCATAGTGGAAGGCAAATGCTAGTGGGCCCCAAAGAAATGTATTGGTTCAACAGGTACAGTATCTACAGCTGTAGGCCATTGCCAATGTCATGACCAAAGGCTGTGGCTATGGTTCAGAATGTACAGTGGCCAAGGCCAAAGGCCATGGCTAGTGGGCCACAAAGAAACTATAGCATAACAAAACCCTTGAAATTCATTGAAAAACACCTTTGGTTACAAGCAGTGGTCAAAGTGTACAAAATAAGTAGTGCAACTATGTTCCCTGCTGGCCTGTCCCTGCTCACCACAAACTCCAACACCATGCCCCCTCCCACGTGCCATACAAACCACAAAACAAAGGTGCCTGCTGTTTAAGAGAACGTTCAGTGCAGTGCACTGAAGTGCACATTTAACTTCTTCCTTCACTTTTATTTTTGAACTAAACCATTCTGGAATGGTTTCATTCTCAAATAAAAGTATAGTAGCAGTAAAACTTAATTTAAAAAGAGTGGAAGAGCACTGTTCCCAACCGCTCCCACCCACTTCAAGCACTGGTTACAAGAGAGTTAAGGTAATCAGATTTAATGCAACAAAACCACAGAAATTTGGCAATCCCATTTCCAGCGTGTCCACCTTGACTATGAGCTCCCTGTTGTGTAGTGTATGACCACAATGATGACATCAAAGATGACATCACTGAAGATATCACTGGTGACCTCAATAATTGCATCATACATGACATCACTGAGGAGATCTAGTGGGTCCCAAAGAAACTTATTGGTGCAACATGTACAGTGGCCACGGCAGAAGACCATACATGGCTATTGTGCCCCAAAGAAACCTATTGGTGCAAGAGGTACACTTGCCACGGTAGAAACCTGAGTCCACTGGCCATGTCCGAAGTCTAAATCCAGTGGGCTCCGAAGAAAGCTATCCGTGCAACATGCACAGTCTCCTCAGCTGTGGATAGTGGCCCCATTAAGAAATATATTGGTGAAACATGTACAGTACACTGGCCATGGCCATAGACCATAGTGGGTTCCAGAGAATCTTATTGGTGGAACATGGACAGTGACCACAGAAAAACACTATGGGTATTGGGCCCTGAAGAAACTATATTATAGCAAAACCCTTGAAAATCTGTGAAAACATTACTTAGAAGAAAGTTAATGTAATCAGAGTTGGTCTGGGATGTCCTCAGTGTGGGCACACGCTGTAAGAAGTGTGGTGCATAGTTAAGATGAACTTGCTCAAAATGGGATGGGATGGGTTTTCTTGTGTTATATCTGATCACCCTAACTCTTTCATAATCAAGTTTTTTTTTTCCATTGAATATCTAAACAGATATTAATTGAAAGAACTTTAGCTAAGGGACAGTTAAATGATCAAATTTAATGCAACAAACCCTTTAAATTTAGTGGATGTGGGAAGTAATGATCACCTTAACTCAGTGTCCCCCGTTGATGACCCCTAGGAAATAATGGTGTGCTATCTAAATAGTGCTTGTCCCTAGGCATAGTTATTCAGTAAATTATTGCTGTAATCACACTCTAATTACCACAATAACAACCCATTTTTATCAGTGTTGCATTTTTCCCCTTTATTACCACAGTAATGTGAAAATGTTTTAGCTGTGACTGGCTCCCCAGACCAACCCCAACTCCCCGACTTCACATGCTGTTCTCTTTCACCCTCCCATCGGTAGCCTGGTGTGATTTCAACCTTTTTTCCACCTCCAATAGCTTTTTCTCACTTTGCATTTTTGCAGTAAGCAAAATAAAATGGTGGCTTTTTCATTTCTGAAAAATGCTCTTCTGCAAAGCAAATGGAGAAAATTTAGCTATTATTTTGGCAAAAGAGTAACCCCATTTCACATCAAATATTTTAAAAACTACTGGATAGAATAAAGCCAGACCCTCACCCCCCTGGAAATCAAGTTAATGCTTCGTGCCCGAGTTGCTTCTTATTTGGTCCAATTCCATCCAGCGGTTTTTGCCCTGCACTGCACAGAACCTTTGACTTTTTCTCTCTGGGAAAATAGGAGTAGGCCAAAAACAGCATTTCTTGCTTTCTTAGTACCTTTTTAATTTTTTAACACATATTTCCACAAATCTGCAGTCAGTGGGGCCCAGGACAAAAATGTTTTGCAAAATGACAGCCAAATCTTTCCTAAAAGTCAAATGTTATTAGCAAATCAATTTCTGAGTTGCCTATGGACCATGCTACTCATCTTTACTATAGTGTGGCAAACGTTGCACTATAAGAACTAAAAACGGACTCACTGGGTTAAATGGCAGAATCCATAACACTATTGAATAGGGCAATAGAGTTAATCGTCTACAGACAACCAGTAAAAGGGTGGATTTATTAGTTATCCCACTTGTTAGATGTAACCTAGCAAAGTAAATTGTCTCATTTCTGCAAAATATGAGGGTCACAGAATCAATGTGATATGACAAAAGAAGGTCAATCACTCAGGGTCCTCCAATGGTTTTCACTTTCAAAATCTGACGGAAAACATCAAGTGAATATTTGCAGATGCCACTATCCTAGCAATCATTTTAACCTACAGTAGGTGCCACAAAGAACCAAAATATAAAAAGAGAAGAGAATAATACATGATAATATTACATGTAGAGATGCAGCTGACAACTGATCCCATCTTGCAAGACACATCGTTATCCAGTTCTGGGTTTTTAGCAATAAAACTTCACCAAGATCCAGCCCTTTAATGGAAGCAGTGAAACTGTGGACACCCGATTAACAAGCACTGACAAAGCCAATAGCTGTGTGGTGTACTGCCGATCTTTGTGTTTTGCATTCATAGTCACCAGAGTCAAGGAGGAGAGTGCACAGTTTCAAAGGAGGATGCTGGTGTGCAAGAGAATGAGAAGGAGAAAAGAAAAAGAGAGGATGCCATTGATGATGAGGAATAACAAATATGAGAAAGAAAGGGTGAGAGTGGGAGGGTACGAAATAAAAAGGATGGTGTGAAAGGAAGGATGAGAGAAAATAAGGACTGCAAGCGAAGGTGAGTGTTAGAGAAAATGGAATGATGGTGCAAGAGGGGATTTCTTTATGGGTCGCAGGATGAGAGGGAGAGGAAGGGAACAAAGAGAGTCAGAGTGACAGCGTAAGGGGAAAGAGTGTTGTAGTCAAAGGTGAGAGGGAGTTTGTGACAGCACAAGGAGAGAAGGAGTGAAAGCACAGGGAGCAAGAGAGTGGCAGTGTACAGAGACAGAGAGAGAATAACAGCACACAAAAGGAGTGACAGGTCATGGAGAAAGAGAGAGAGAGAAAGAGAAAGAGAGAGAGCAAGACAAAACAGTGTATGAAGTGAGAAAGAGTGAGGTGCATGGAAATAGAGATCTTCCACAGTCCCCTTGCTCCACACGAAAGTTGGGTACAATGAATGGTTGGTGAGACTATATATCTGCTGATTAAAGCAAGCGATATGGGACTGAGGGAGTGCCAATGCAACAATAATGTGATTATAGGTGATGGAATTGGAGGCCACTAACAGAGGAGCCTCAGCGTAGACCCTTCGCCCCCTAAAATCATGAAAATTGGTACATTGGTGGGTCATTGTTTTTCATATAGTGTGAATTTAATCAATTATAAGTAGGGGTGAGCAACATTTTCCCCTGCAAAGCAAATAGTGTAGAATTCGCACTGGATTCCTCTTCCACCGGATCAGCAAATTCAGCATTACTTTTCCACCACCACAGAAATGTTCCCCACTTTTGTGTGGTGCTTCGTTCTCATGGTAGTTTTGTGTCGTGTGATGAGAAACTTTGCACAGGTCTTTTGTTTCGATCTACACTCGTTTCGTGATGTGGCACGAGAAACTTTGCATGCTTTTCCACATTCCTTGCTAGATATGTCCAGCAGCACAAGAAAATGCTCACAACTTTTTCGTTCAATTCGTGATAGGTTCGCACAATGGCATGAAAAACTTTGCACCTTTTTTTCAAACTGTGCTAGGATCACACAGCAGCATGCGAAACTTCACATCTTTTTTTCAAACTGTGGAATTTCACACAGTAGCACGAGAAACTTCACACAGATTTTTCATTTGATTCATGTAAGGTTCACAAAGGGTTACGAGAAACTTACGAGAAACTTCATGCTGTTCCTTTTGATTCGTATTAGGTTCATGCAGCAGCACAAGAAACTTTGTGCCAGCCTTTTTCAATTCATGCTAGGTTCGCAGAGAGGCACAAAAAGCTTCATGCAGCTCCCATCAGGTTGCGAGGCGGCGCAAGATACTTTGCACCGCTCTTTTCAATATGAAGGGGAGGGACAGCTGATTTCGGCAGAACTGAATTTAACAATTTTGCCGAACCCTAATTTTAAAGACTCTAAATTGTGCAGTTAAATCAGAGTGAGATTGTGTAATAGCTGCGTAAATTATGAAGATTCTTTGAGACACCTTCCAACTCGTTGTTTTGAATGATGTTAATAATAATGGACTATGGGCATAAAGCAAACCTTTTTTGCATGTCAAACTAGTAGACATTATGGTTAAAAAAAGTAATCTTTGAAATGGAGTTTAATTCTGTTAATCCCTTTAACTGATTTTGAAGTGGGCACAGATTTGCAAGATGACTGCTCCTGCTGCTGTTTCCTGGTCTCTCAGTTGGAAATGTCCGATCAGACATAACATTTTCGTGTTGCTCCTTTTAGGAGGGGACCAAGCCCGATTTCCATATGGTCTGTCCCCTTTTGTAATGGCTTGGCAGGCGAACCATGGTCTGGAGGGTTGCCCAGAGCAATGCCAGAAGTTTCGATTAATTCTAACCCTTCCAGCCTTCATCTCTTTTGTTTTGAAACAGCCAAAGATTCATAGCCTGTTTGGAAGCTATCCAAACAATTTACAACATTTTTGTCACAGTGAATATTGTGGCCTTTTAAAAAAGAGCAGAGCCCCACTTCGATTATTCACTCAAAGGGTTTCTTGCTGAATCATTATCACAGATATATGCACCCTGCACCCCTTACACACCCCTTTCCATCCTTTGATCTTGCTCAGTGGGCTGAGGTCTTCCATATGGAATATGAAAACCCTCATGAATTATCTGAATTCTATTCAACCACCTTTAACTGCTATTTGCCTAATACTCAAACTATCTTTTCTGTATGTAACTGTTACATGCCAAATACCCAACCACCTTTCACTGTATGAATCTTACCAAACACCTGTAACGGTAGCCAAGTAACATAATCTAAGTAAATTTACTGTTGGGCTGCATTCATTATAACCCTGAATCAAGCCTACCTACATTCTCCGCTAAAAGCGCCTTGATGCCTGTGGGCTGTAGTGCACTCTACAAATCCCAAAAAATAAATGAATAAATAATATAAAATGTGGGCAATTTTGAAAGCGGGCACAGAGATTTGACTCCATGTCCTACCACAAACAATATCAAATTGTGGCCATTCTTTTGTTCCCAAAATGCACTTTGCTTTTTATGCAAATCTCCAGGTTTAGGTTCGATTACAAGATAGGCTGTTGTGTGAACTGGCCTGGTGGCCATGCCCCTCTTTCCACCCCTTACACTCCTTCCCACAAGAAGGAGGGGTTCTGAGAGTATTTTCTTTCTCCATTTCCAGCACTGGAAGTCAGGACAGGATACAGTTGACATTTGAGGAATGTCGATTACAAGGACACTGATCAGAGCTGTGGGAGTGAGGGCAGAGTTTAGACTGAGGGGAGAGTTCAGAGTTCTTCCCAATCTAAACCACTGGGCCTATCCAGCTAGTCCAAGTCCATCCTGTTTCTGCTCGCAGGCCCTACCTAGTCTTGAGTACTTAAAGTGCTCTGGGGTCTAGAGGGGGCTGGAGGAGGTGGCATTTTATATCCGATTTGTTTCTAAAAGTATGGTTTTGCGCTAGTAGGTGTGAGTCTGCACTGGACCATGTGTCCTTCGTGTTGAATAGTTCTGACTAACAATGAACTGGAGTGCACAAAATTTGTATGCTTGTTCCAGTTCTTTTGAAAGTTCTTACATGGGATTTTTAAACAATACAACTGACATTCCAAACCCCCAGAACATGACCCGGGAGGATAGCTCAGTGGCAACATGTTCGCCTTGGAAACAAAACGACAAAGCTACACGAGTTCGATCCCGGGTCCGTGCTTAGAAATTATTATTTAAGCACATTATAAACATGAAACTAAGACAAAAACAATTACGCAACAGCGCCTCAATGCCTGTGGGCTATGGGAGCACTTTAAACATGTAAATCCTGTGAGTGTGCTGGTAGCCACGCGCTTCCTCAACAGATAATTTGAGTGTCTGCCGACTGGAAACGGTACAACGGCGTTAATATTTTTTTTTGCAAGAAGTTCTTTTTGAAGAACATTCCCTGCAAAGACACAGGAACTACGCAAAACAGCACAGCACAAACAATAGCTTCCGAATCTGCTTTCCTATTATGTGTCACACAAATTGAATATATGAATGCAAGTGCACATTAGTTACGATTCTGTTTTGGCACTTTTATTCCAAAATTTAAAAGAGGACACGAAAAAGCATACCCCCTCTACATCCATGTGAAATACTAGCTCTTGGGCCCGGGGGCTGAGTAGATGTTTTTATAACCATTTAAAGGCACTGGGAATCTACAGTTGCTCCTCTGGGGCTTTGCACTGTTCAGGACTCAGAGCCACGTGGGCACCAGTGGTGGCACATATCCATGCCACCCAGCTGCTCCCTACATATGATGGCAGGTGTCATTTTTTCCATTTGATCAGGAAACACAATATGTCTTCAAACAGCAGCCAGACTGGTGTAGTTACATTTCCAGAATTCAACTAAAGCACAGACCATCGGGCTCTCTTTACTCTGGCTTTCCCCTACCCAGAATCCACCACGAATACAACAATAAAAATAAAAAACATACTCGAAAAAATGACGATATTCACAGGAATGTCTACTTACGGGAGCATATGTACCTAATGTAGTAACTTGAAAAAGAGCATATATAGTAACATTTCCGTTCCTGATACCGTTTTTTTTCGACATTTCTTTGAGCGTTATTTCACAAATAAAAGAAGCAGAGCAACGTGCTTTTTGTCACCCTGTGCACTATGCCACAGTGTCGTGGGAGAAATCATGTTCAACAAACTGATCACCACATTGCGCACGCGCGTGTAACTTGCATATTGCCATGCAAGTGAAAATGTGTAGCAATGTAACACGCGTGTTAGCAGAAGCACACACATGCACTTGCACTGTATTTTGAGACTGCTGCAAGGTGATTGCTCCTAAGGACATCTTTTCAGCATGAATAGCAGGTCGAACTGTACATTGTTTCCATTTCACCAGCCACGAAGTTTTGTGTAGTAACACCCCATATGTGTAGGGAAGCATGCACTATATGTTCTTCTAATCTCTCTGCCAAGCAACAGTGCAGTGTGCCTATGGGAAGCACTCAGGGGTAACAGGTAGGGTGATGGAGAAGCAGAGGTTGCTGTGATGCTGGGTGGGAAGCGCCAAAGGGACAGAAATAAGGTTGATTGGAGAGATCACCACGATGATCTTTCAAAAATAGGGTCTTCTAGTCCTTCATATAGTGCAGGATGGAAGCGAGACTGTTTTATCTTCATTGGTAACTTGGTGAGTAGCAGTAGAAAGCCTATTGCCTATTTTTCCCCACTTGCAGTTTTTGGTTTCTCGTCTGTTGTGACTTGGCGTCGATGGCACATTGCCGTCCTGAGATGAAGAATTGTTCGGCCAGGAAGGGTGGTGTTTTGGTAGGGACGGCTTTGTTGGTGACACAGGCTGCCTTAAACATATTCACAGGGCTAGCCATTGCAACTCTGAGCATAGGGGGGTGCAGTCGAATGTGCTTTGCTCTGTGATGCTGCAGCCTGCTGCATAGCTTTTAGAGAGGTCAAAATGGCATTTGAGACTCCTGGGAGTAGGGCACTGCCAAGATCCAGATAGGAGAAGAGCAGGACGTGGATGACTTTACTGAAACTCAGGGCAGGAGTGAAGGGCTTGATTTTGCAGAGGATTGCTGTTCTGTGCTTGGAATGAGAAATTCACAGTCAAGGTAAAGCCAAGAAATACTGAAATTGGTGAGATTTGTGGCTTGAATCTGTCAAGCTTCATTTCCATCAACCCATTGTTTACCTGGGCATGCTTGGTAGGGTTGCCTAAAAGAGGAAATGTGCTCTTTGCCAGGTTGATTTTTATATAATGCTGCATGTCATCTTCATACTGGTCCATCTTGATGTGGTTGGGAAAGAGTTCCTCCAGTGGAACCATTTAGATGCTCAAGATGACAGTAGCAATATGGCACCTTTTGGAACTACAGAGGATACTGGATGTCACTGAAATATGTTGTGTCCCTATCTGAATACGTTAGTGCCTGTTGGAGAGGTATGTGATGAAGCACGTTATGACTGTTCCACGGGTGGTGAGGATGTTGAAGAAGGCGTCATGGTCAATACGACTGAAGGCAGGAGATGGTCGAGCAGGACTAGTAGGAATGGGGTCCCCTTTGTCCTGGATGCAAAGAGTGTCATTGCTAAGTTGATGGAGGTGATCTCTGTGCTGCATCGTGGTACAAATATGAATTGGTAGTCCTGTTGAAGATTGTCCTCTGTGATCCTTTTTGAAGTTGGATGGTGAGAGTGTTCTCTGTCACTTTGCAAAGGAAAGGTAAACGCTTGATGGGGCAAAAACTAGTCAGGACACTTGGCATATATGTGTCTTTGTGCAGTAGGGGGAAGATCAAACCTGTGTTCAGTGCCTTGTACGAGGAATGCATTGATGATTTTTAGAGGTGGTTTGTACTTGTCATGTGAACGTTCACAATGGGGGAGGCAAGGTTGTGATCTTTGTAGGTGGTGGGTTTGTGAGCTATAAGAGTGTCGGCCAGGCCTTGTTGCAGCCTGGCATGAGTAGGCATCTGTTGTGTGTTAGGAGTTGTCAATGTGTTGCCTTATTTTGGCTGTCCTGTCTGTGAAGACAAGGTTTAAAGCATTTTAGGTGTCAGTGGATTACAGCATTGAGCAGACTGGAAAGAGGTTGAGGGGGTGCTTAATGGCTTGAATGATTGCTCTGTTCTTGTTGGATGCTTCCATGATGGTCGTTGTTTAGTGGTTTGCTTTGGCAAGGAGTACCCTGAATTCTCAGCCGATGGTTTTCAGGGTGATGAGGTCCTCATGTTGATAGTTGTTTCTTTAGAACATTTCTTGTCATGTGGATGGCACGCTTGCTGTCAATGATTTCCTGTCTGTAGAAAGGTGTGGAGGACTTAAGTTGAGTCAAAGTTTCAGGTATGCAAAGGCATTGGTATCTCAGGTGGTTTGTGCTTGAGTGCTCTGAGCTGGGCTTTGATGTTATCTGAAGGGTCGGTAAGAGAGGCCAATGTGATGAGCTTTCCTTTAACTGCATCCATGGGGAAGTACCTTACAGAACAATGGGGTGTCCTGCTTGTTTTGCGTTGGCCCCAGTGAGTATGAGGCTTGTGGAAAAAGAGGATAGGTATGCCTGCGTGGACTGTTCTGTCCAAATACTTGGGATGGGGAAGGCATTCATAGCTGGAAAGGTGTATAATACTAGGCACAGTGTGTTGCCTTGTTGGTTTGGTTCTGGTATTAATTGTTTGATGACCATGATGTAGTCTCTCTGATTGTCTTAGTGGATGGGCTCCTAGGCAGTTTCAGGGTTCCAAGTTACATGCCTGTTATGTTGCCTGACTCATGCAGTCATGACTAGGTCTTGGATTTTGCCAAGGAAGGACTGGTTCATTTGGGATGGTCAGTAGTTCATGACAAATGTGGTTGTCTGGGCTGGGTCTGGGTGAGTGGGTAGTGGCAGGTGTGAGGAAGGCATGGTATGAAACAGTAAGACAGACGCAACTAATCACAGTTCAAAGGTGTTTATTGAACTTCAATTGGATTTGAAAAACACCTATCTAATCCTAAATCTAAAGATGGGAGCAAGCTGCGACCATCAAATAACAATAACGCAGTCCTAGTTGAGTCTGTCAAAATAAAAGGGTCTATAATAATAAACCTATTGCCAATCCTTACTTCTAAATACAAATAGTGTGGGGAAAAGGTTATGCAAAAGGAAAGCGTTCAAGGAATAATATGTCAGGATATTCAAGCCTTTGGCTTCCCTTCCCCACGTTGTCAGGACGGGACAAGGCATATAAATGGGGAGTAGTCCTGTCCTCAAAAATTAAAGTCTGCAACAACTTCTTGCAGTGATTATTTAAACCTTCCAGATGAACCAGATCAACGGTTAACTAATATGTGTCGCTGGGGGAAGAACCAACCAATTACTGAGATTGGTCTACATAAGCCTTTTTATTATTTTGGCTAAATATGTAGCTTTCATTCATTTTTTTCAGAAATGTTAAAACAAGCTTGACTTTTTGCAAAACAAACATAAAATTAGTGACAATATGCAAACAACAGTCAGTGAGTATACAGTCAACAACAAGAATAGAGCAGGCACAAAACATAGCAGTTTGATGTGCCTATAGAAATAGCCAAAACAGAAAGGGATCAGGCAAAATATTACTTCATATTAGTCTCAACCTCAGTTCCTGTTTTGTACAATATCACGTTTGTAACTGCATTATTTAGTACAAAAATGAGTCAATAAACCATTGTGAGTGGACCCTATACTAGTCCATACTCATGCACTTACACGTTCCTGGTGTAATAAATAATGATGTCACTTTCCAGGCATTTGGATCCCAATAGTAAGGTGTTGGATCTTTTAGCTGTCTAGATTATGTGTACCAGGAATCTAGTGTGTATGTCCAATAGTATGAGCGACTAAGACTTGTAAAGTTAAGTCTATTTGCGCCTAGCGAATGTGGAATGATCAAGAGAGACTGGTCGACGTCTATGAAAAATAGAGAAAATTTGGTGTGGTCCTTGAACGTGGTCCTGGGATCTCTGCCACATGGATCACTGACATTTCGGTTTCAATAAATCACAACCTTCTTTTGGGGCCATGTGTGTGCAGGTCTCCCTAAAGACAAACAAAGGGAAATATGTATGCTCAGAGACAAGTGTGCTGGTGGAGCATGGCTGAATAAGCAATGGGAAGGTAAAAAACCTTTTAAAAGATAAAAACAAGTGACGGGCTCGTGGCCCTGTGGCCCTTAGACTGACCTTCATGTGTAGCAGTAAAGAGATACCGCTCTGAGTATTTTCTTTTTTTCTCTTTGTGGACAGCAAGATCAGCAATCTGAGTCTAGGCTGCTGCTTGTGTCTTCCTTGGCTGCAGAAATGGCGATTTGATAGACTGCAATGTCGAACAGGACAGGGACATGACTCTGGTCGTAGCCCTGTGATTTAGGAGCAACAGAAAGGGGAGCAACATGAGAAAAGGGGGGATCAAGGTTAGATGGTTGCCGGAAAGGAGTTTGCCGGATGAGGGGTGGGGAGGAAGCCTGAAAAGCATTTCTAGAAGAATAGGGAGCCCACTAACCTGAATAGTGTTGCGAGCCGGTGGCTCTGTGTAGAGCCACGGTATGCTGTCAGTCAGAGTAGCTGATGCAAAATGGAGCTGTGTGTATGAATTGCCAGAGCGCATGTCTAAAAGATGAGTGGCTCTTGTGCGCACATGCGCAATCGGAGAATTCACTGGTAGCCATGGCGACGGCTGAGCAACGAAGCCCGGACTATGGGGAATGCTCGTATAGTAAACAATGGACACCGAGAAGATATGTTTAACGGTGTGTGGTGGCACTGAATGTCATGATGTGGGAAAGAAGAGACGAGCAATGTGACAGCCACACTTTGGCTAAATATGTAACACAAGTCAGTGCCCGCATCTGAGTAAGTATAACGCAGTAAAAGCAGAACACTACTGCTGGGCTATGTGTGTGTACAAAACTCTGCCAATGTGGTGCGCAGAGGTGGGAGGGCTAATACATTCTCAGGGTAAATGAGAGTGTATGTGTCCCTGGAATGATGGCCATTAGGCACGCCGTATGTGTGTATATGACAAGGGTGCCTATTAGGTACGTTCCGCGTGGGAATGGCTGCTAAGCATAATGGATGGAATAGGCTCTGATGTGATTGCCATATGTCGGGACGTATGAGAATGGATAAGGCAGTAGGAAGAGGAAAGCCTGCTAGTTGAAGTAGGCTCACAAGGTGCTACCATGAGGACGGGGCACATAAACAATCGGTGCACAGCGGGCCACTATGTACAGCTAGGTGCATTGTGTGCTGGTAAAAATCTCAAAGAATGGTGGCATTAAGAATGGTAGTCTGTGGGAGCAGCTTCATTGAGGCCCCTGTTAAGAGTTTGCAATTTAAAGATCCACCATGCTTCCTTGAAGTTTCCAATACTCTCTCAATCACCCACCATTTGAAAGAGTCATGTCCATGTTGGTATTCCAGAAAGTGGGAAACGAGTGGTGCTGTATGGACTTTACATCTGATGCTGGATTTGTGTTCCCCAATTCTTTTGTGCACAGGTCTTGAAGTTTGTCCCACATATCTTAATTTGCAAGTGCATTCAATTAGATAGATTGCATTGGATGTTTTACAATTCGTAAATTGGCGCAATTCCCATTCTTTACCACCTATGGGGAATTATTTCATTTTCTGAATTTGATTGCAAGCTATCCAGCTACCGC
This sequence comes from Ambystoma mexicanum, assembly GCF_040938575.1. Lineage (NCBI taxonomy): Eukaryota > Metazoa > Chordata > Amphibia > Caudata > Ambystomatidae > Ambystoma > Ambystoma mexicanum. The sequence continues at coordinate 1,014,410,411 of NC_090928.1, forward strand.
AAAGGTGGGGGCCCCAAATCTCGTGCATGTTCCATAAGGTAGATCTGGCGGGTTTACATGTAGATCTGGCATGAGTTAGAAGATCTTTGAGATTTTTGTTTCTTCTCAGAGCAATCCTTGGTAGTGGTTCTTCCGGTAGATTAAGTTGTACTATGGGCCAGAATTTTTTTATCATGTTCTCGAATTGAGAGGTATTGGCACTGAAGGTAGAAATACAGGCCATCGTATTTTCTGTGGTAGGACCACGTTGTTTAGGAGTGAGAGGTGTTTCTCTTGGTGTATAAAGAGCTCTTTTCATGGTGTTTAATAGTTTATTTGGGTAGCCCCTGTTTTCTAGTTTCTGTTGTGAGATAGTAGCATGGATCTTAAATTCACTAGTTTCTGTGCAGTTTCTGCAGATTCTGAGGAACTGTCGATAGGGAAGGTTATGGCGTAGATTCTTGGGGTGGTGAGTATTGAAATACAGGATTGTGTTTCTATCTGTTTCCTTTCTAAAGATAGAACATTTGAGCTGGTTATTTGTGGCACTGAAGTTAAGATCCAAGAAATTGATGTTTTTATTGCTGTTGTCAATGGTGAATTGGATGTTGTCCTCAGATTGGTCATTGATCCAATGGAAGAAATTATGTAGTTCTTGCCTGTGTCCTTCCCAGATAAAGATAATGTCATCGATATATCTGCACCAAAGCTGGATGTTTTGCTGGAATGGGTTGTTCGTGTTCAGTAAAAAGCTTTGTTCATATTCTTCCAAATAGATTGTGGCCATGCTGGGGGCGAAGGCTGCACCCATGACAGTTCCGCAGGTTTGTATATAAAATGTGTCATTAAAGGAGAAGACATTGTTGGTGAGAGCTAACTCAAGCAATTCCACTATGAAGTTAGCTGGGACTCTTCTTTGTGTAATATGTGAGGTAAGATGGTGTCTTATACACTCAATAGCTTTATCCTGTTGGATATTCGTATACAAGCTCTTTATGTCCATGGTTACTAGTTGGTTGTTGTTTCTATCAAATGGTTCATGCTCAAAAGTAGTGATAGTAGCCATTGTATCTTTGAGATATGATGGAGTCTTTTGACAAAGAGGTTTGAGAAAGTGGTCAATGAATTTGCATATTGGTTCCAGGATAGAGCCGCAGCCGGAGACTATCTGTCTTCCTGGAGGTATATTGCTATTGTTATGTATCTTGGGCAGTGCGTATAATGCAGGAATTCTCCCTTCTGTGGTGTTTAAGAAGGCTTCTTCTTTTTCAGAGATCCAGTCCCGGTCTAGTGCAAATTTGGTGATTTCTTGTATTCTGGATTTGATAGTGGGGGTGGGGTCTCTTTTCAGCTTTTTGTAGTTGTTCTCTTCATTGAGCAACGTCATAACCATCGTACTGAAGGCGGCACACTCAAGCTTAGCACACTCTCCGGCTTCTCTAGCACAGGGATGCAGTTAAAAAACTCAACATCAGGGTCTTCTGTGCCAAAGTCTCTTATTTCAGAGGGCAGGATGCAACACAACAAATATAAAAGTTACTTTCTTCTTAGGATTTCACATGTAGAACTTCTCGGGTGGTTTACTGATCACCCCGGGTCCCCCTCTGCAGGGCTGAGACCCACTTTAACAAAAAACCTTCAATTGGTCTCCCTATGCAGGTCTCAGACCAGATTTCTCTACTTTTTCAAACTTTCTCTACTTCATCAAATTTGAAGACATTCAACTGTGCGCAGTATTTTGATCGACCCATTGGAGGACCACTTTGATTCACAATTACTCATCCTCTTCTTGTTATAACCATTTCCTCACTTTCACTTTTGCCACTTTTAAGGTCGATACCTTACAGAGTCCTTTGATTGAGCAGCACTAGGTGCTGCACCACTCTGTCAAAGGTATTGTATCTTGCTTTTAAAGTTCATTCACTCATCAGCAGTTCATTATGACACATGTTTTAACAATGTTTGTTCCCACGATCGTCATGTAATTTTGCTGCTTGCAACCTTGGCTTCAACACAGACCAGTCTTGTATCGGTCTCCTCAACTCACCGGCTGTATTGATTTCTTCTCTCATTCACCTGCCGTCTCAAAACTGCTGTTTCCTCGTGTACTGTACCTCACTCAGAGTGTACTTTCGTGCTCCGCCTTTTATCTGTGTGGGGAAGCTTAATGGAAGTCGGGTGTGGGTAATGGTGAGTAATTGCCTGATCTTGCCTGACCTTTGTATTGGGACACATCAAGTATACTGCTCGGGTGTTGGTCTGTTTTCTCTCATAGCGGGGTGTCCATGTCAAAGTATTTGTGTTGTAAAACGTGGGGGGGTAGATGTCCTAAATTTCCTACTTGGTACGATAGGGTAAAGGTGTTACAGGGAAGGGATTACCACCTCTCACCATCCAATGTCCCACTCACACTCCCCAACCACCCCTCACCCAGGTGATCATCCCACACTGGCCCAACCCCAGGAACTGGATCCAAAAGTGATGGCTGTGTCCTGAATGACAAATCCCTGGGGACTAGTGGGTGAGGCACCCTCTGGTTTCCTCACACAGGTGAGGAGTTAAATAGATGTGGTTATGGTGCGCTCATCAAGGTTTCATGGTGATGAGGTTGTGAATCTGATGTCAATCCCTCCTCCAGTCTTCCCTTCTATCCTTGTATTGGATGCCAAAGCATGTGGGATTAGAACCTCTAAAATCTGGGGGTGATCTATGTCTATGTTTATTAGTGTGTGTAGTTTGTGAGTTTTGATGAGGCTGCACAAGGTTGCATGTGTGTATTGAAGGAGGAGTGTGGCTGGTGATGGCTGGTATGAGGTTGCAGTTAAGTGGGTTGGAGGTTTGTAGGACAGGTCTTTTGCATGTATATATCAGGTGCAATTATCAAAGTTTAAGGTACTGACATGTTCAACCTTGGAAGGCAAAATAAGCAGTCAGTTCTGTTATCATTGTATCTGATATGTAGGCCAAACACAGATCTTGACAGTGTGTGCTTATGTTTTTGAGCTATGATACAGGCCAAAAGAAACCTGTCAGAGAAAATGATTAATTTGAAAGAAACTGCATTACCTCTGCCAACCATGGGTCTACTGCACTTTTTGAAGAGTTTGCAAAGAAATACATGATGCACTCCAATAACAAGTCAATTGCGTCACTGTGCTAATCAGTATTGTGAACAAAATACAATATGTAATTTACTGTAAGGATATAAAGAATATTACTTGTCACAGTCTATGTATGATACACTGTGAGGTGTACAATCCAAAATGTATAATAGCAAAACAAAAGAGGTGATGGCTGGAAGGTTTAGAATAAATCTTAACCTCTGGCATTGCTCTGGGCAACCCTTCAGACCATCGTTCTTCGCCTGCCAAGCCATTACAAAAGGGGAAAGACCATATGCAAATCAGGCTTGGTCCCAGACCTAGAGACCCAAGCTACTCCTCACGGATGATGTCCAACAAGGCTGAAACATGTCTGGGGATGCTTGTGGTCTTGTGCAGAAGGGATGTGACCTAGCAGTTTGGGCTGGACTGCCCCTTTTGGGGTAGGTCCACGCCTGATTTGCATACAGTTTTTCACCTTCTGTAAAGGCTTGGCAGACTGAAAAACAATGGTCTGGAGGGTTGCCCAGAGCTGTTGATTCATTCAAAACTTTCCAGCCATCACCTTTTCATTTTGCTGAAATCTAAAATATATAATAGTTTGTTGAACAGGGAGTTAAATGAGCTGTCCTCTTGGGGATTGGTGATTGAAGGGTGATTTTGGGGCAAACTAACCACTTTGGAGGTCCCCAGGGACATAATTTACCCTGGATGCCTGGATGGGGAGGTATGTCACTGAACCATGGGAAAGAGGCTGGAATGTCTACAATTCACACTAGGATTGACACTTTTATCCTAACACTAGGACAAACCTGTTATCTAAAGTGATGGGGACTAATGACTCCCAATACCCGAGTGTCTAGGTGAATACAATTTTTTTAATTTGTATTTTTATATTTGTTTTAACTGATCTCAATTTGTACACATTTACAAAAGTCGGTTAGTGCATTTAATAGATTATGCTAGCCAATTGGAGTGTGAGACATTAATATTAGGCCATCAGCGTATAGCATCCACGGGATACGCTGGGACCCTAGTTTAGGAGAGTCTGATGTGATTTGCAGAAAGAATAAGCCCATGTCAAGGATGAAAAGATTAAACAGTATTGAAGCCAAGATGCATCCTTGTTTTAGGCCACGTAAAGTTTTAAAAGCCGCAGACAATAGGCCTTCATATGTAAGCCTAATTCTCATAGTGGTATTCGTGTTTAATAGTCTGATCAAGGTTAATAAAGACGATGGGCATCCATAAGCTTCTAGTTTGGTATATAATAGGTTTCTATCAACAGAATCGAAAGCCATTCGGAAGTCGATGAAAGCCAAATATAGCGGCTGTTTTCTTGTGGCACTTTGGTCTTATATCATTCTTAGAGCAATCATGTTGGGCACCGTGACAAGCCCACTCACAAACCCTGATTGTAGAGGATCTCTCTTCGCTTCATGTAATGACCATTTATTTAATTCCTTTAATATGATGCGTCCTAAGATTTTACTATGAGGATCAAGAAGTGATATTGGTCGGTAGCTGGCTGGGTTTGCACGATCACCCTTCTTATACATTGGTATGGTGATTGAACCAGTCCAGGAATTTGGAATGAGCTGAGGGAGTAGTATATTATCAAACATGATTTTAAGAATGTCAGCCCAGATATCTGGATATTGTTTCAAAGTTGCATTAGATAAACCATCAGGGCCAGTGGCCCTGGAATGGCTGCTTTTATTTATGTAATATAAAATGTCATCACAATCATAATTGTGCTCGAAGGGTCTCTCCTCTGTTTGAGTTCTCTGAAATGTGACAGAGACTGGAAGACTGTATATTTTTTTATAATAGTCAATCCAGTCTTGTTCTTTGATTATATTCACTTGAACTGCCACCTGTGTTCCAGAAGTTGCTTGATTTATCAGAGCCCAACTTTGAGATGCATTTTTACTAGATAAATTCCTAAGCATTTGGTTCCCATCCTCTTGGTATAACTTGCATTTTGTACCTTTTATCCAATTTTTATAGTTTGTATTAATCCTTGTTAGGACTTTGACTCGCTCCTCTATGGATAAACTCATGGTTTTGGTTTAAGGTATCTCACGTATGTTTTCATACTTTGAACTTCATGATTATGAACATGCAAATGAGGTGTTTGTTTAGTTTCCATCTGGATGGATTTAGATTGAAACTGTTGCATTAGTTCTGGATTAATCAAACTAGATGTGTGTTCTTCTTGTCTCACTCGCACAACTTCTGAAGCATAACATATCTTGAACGCATTCAATGATGGATCTGACCATCTAAGTCTGTTCCTGGCAGTGTTAACCCCTATTTGCTCTGGATGAATTCCACAAGGGGATGTCTTCTCCATGTTCCTGTGGATCCACGACAAGCTTAACTTGTTGTGGTCGCTTAAGTCAGAGTGTATTACATTAAAGGAGGTTAATTGGAAGAATAATATCACATCCACATATACAAAATCAATAATAGCCGAACTGGTTCCTCTATGCCAGGTGGAAACGGGAGGAATATCTGACGACCATGCACCATTGAGCATAAACAAGTTTCTGGATTTGGTTAGATTGTTCCATTTTAATAGTCTAGAGCGTTCTAAGAAGCGCTTTGGATCTAGACAATGTAGATTTAGGTCACCAGCTAATATTGTATGACAGTAATGTTTTTCTTGAGCAATCACATCCAGAGTTTCGGTTATGGATTCTAGGAACCTGTCGTCGTCTATTCCTTCCGGATTCCAATACACATTTATAACAGCACAGGTTGTTTGATTTCTCGATAGTTTAACCATTTGAATGAAGGAATTTGGAGAGAACCAGTTTGTCAAGGCAATTTGAGTGCTCTGTTTAATAGCTATTAGGAGCCCTGAAGTGGGTCGGCCTAGTTTAGCTTTTTGCGCTGGAACAGATAAGATGTTATAATTGTTCCAGGTATGAGAGGAAAGTAACTAGGTTTCTTGCAATAAGATGATATCATAATTTATCAACATAGAGTCCCGGTTATTAATCAGATGTTTGAAACCCCTAGAATTCCAACTAACTAGGGACCAACTTAATAAATTGGCATCATTTAGCTAATTTTGGTTCATGGATGTACTGCAGTTGCAGTGAGTGGTTAATGTAGATTGGGATTTGAATTCATCATTTGTTGCAAAAGACACTTGAGGAGGCTTTTTAGGTGTTTGGATTGCAGAGGAAGAAAGGGATGATCATATTTCAAAACCCAATTCCAAAAGTTGGGATTTGACCATCCATAAGGTATTGAGGACAACTTTATCCATAAAATGACAGCCGTTCTATTTAATGGATTTATAAATTCTACCAGCTCCAAGTCGACAGTACTAATATCGTCCAGTGCCGGTAATTCACTGAAGATTTGTAAGACAGAAGCTCTATTCAAACTGTATTGGGGACATGGAGCTGGACAACATTTTAGGACAAGAGAATGAATAGCTGGTCTTTTGGTGGTTTGTTTCAGTTTATTTTGATGATATATATTCATTGCCAAAGGCGACTTTAATTGGTTTTTTGGGATACTCATTTCCTCCATCAGCTGTGAGACGGTTGTTTTAATGAGCAATTTTAAGTCTGATTCTACTATCACTTTGCTTTTTGGAGGTTCAGAGTTTAATTTAGTAAGTTCATTATTGGTTAATTGCTCGTGCGCTGGTGCAAGCACTGCTGTACTCTGTGCGTCAGGTCGCAAGTTTGAGTTGGTTTTAGGAGGAGATAAAAGTTCTTTAACTCTTTGGGTATCGCCTACTTTATTTGAAATGCGACAATCCTTGTCATGTGGGGTGAAAATTAGGTATTTTTGCACAGGGTGATTGCTCATATAAGCATCGACTGCTTGACGAATTTCGCTTTGGCGAGACATGCAATTGTCAGTTTCCGCCATTGAGGAATTGAGATTGGGAGAGGATGTTTGACTCAATTCCGATGTTACCGGTAAAGCAGCAACTAGATCATCTAATGGTTGGTAGTACTGGGTCAATCTTTTAGACCTAGTTGGATATAGATACTTCTTTAAGGAAGCTTGTAGCTTGTATTTTTCTGTAATAACTTTGCAAGCAGTCAATGCTGCAAATTTAGGTTGAGACAAATTCTTTATAAAACGTTTAGCTTGAGAAGATGACATTTTTTTATGTTTTTAACATTCTCAGATTTCTTTTTTAATTTTGATAAAGAATCTTTTTTGTTTGACTTGTTTGTCATATCTTTTGTTTTTTCACAGGGGCCTAAGAACACTGCATAATTTGGATTTGCATTTTCTTTCGTGTTCGTTCAGATCTTAGTTAAATCATATTCCAAGGTTTGTGGTTTTGGTTTAGGGACATCTTCTGTTTGCTCTACAATTGTAACAGGTATCAAAGGTACAGCATGACATTCTGATCCTATATGATTTGGGTCTAGAGTTTCTTGTGGCAACAGAGATGTCACATTGTTTAATGGTATTATTTGTGCAGATGATTTAGGATTATTTTGTGCTTGTGTTTGGGAGAGTGAGTGCAAGTGTTGCCAGTTCAAAATTTTTTCAAGTTGGTCGGCTTGGGAGGCAAGCCTTGTATCAAGTGTTTCAAAAAGTTTCACTAGAGATGGTATTGCAAGATTTATCACTGTTAAGGCTATTTCTGTGAGGCCATTCGAAGAGTGTAGTTTTACCTCTTCAATAATTGAAGAGACAGACGATTTGTCTAAGGAGGGGGAGCAGAGGGTTTCATTCTGCGTGGAGTGGGAGCAGCAAAGGATAATTCCTTCACAGACTGCGAAATGCTCAAATGTATAAATAAGTCAGGTGATCCAGATAGACGTTCTGGCAAGCTATGAGATGAAACTTCAGTGGCATTAGGATCTAGATCAATAATAGCTGGATCATCAGACATACACACACCTGGTTTGCAGATGGGAATAACTCCAGCTCCAGTCAATACACTACGAAGAAGGGCACTATCAGACAAAGACATTTTCTTTAGCAAAAACAACCGAGGTGGAGGCATTTACAGGAAAATGTACATTTAAGTTATCTCCAGTAACATCTTGAACTGTACCCTTTTGATGTTTTCTCTCCACACAAGATGGGTGTTTTGCTGAGTCAGTCAGAGAAGGAACAGTGGATTCTGTTGTTGGTAAACGGAAGACATTTTTCACTTGTGCACTTTCATGCGCAGTATTTTCTTGGCAAAAGGAGCGAATATCCGCGGACTTTGGATCATTCTTCCTGTGGGCGCCTTTTGATTGCATGTTACCAAACAACGGGGTGGATGAGGAGCAAACATGTTTCAAGGGCCGCTCTGGGGAAACAAAAGCTGCCCCATTTATGTTGTTCCTTTGAATTTCAGTTCGTGAAGGCATTCCTGTTTTTAACGAAGAAATTGTTCGTTTCATTTTAATGTAAGGGAGTCAAGACCTCAGTAGAGGGGGAGAGGGGCAGGAAAATGGAGAGGAAAGATGTTTTACCAGGCAAGTACCGGGAAGCACCGTCCCGGAACGCTAAAGCAACAGTGCAACAAGTGCGGCAAAGCGGCTAAGCGGTACTTCCAGGTACTTGCTTCGGTGCACGTGCGTGGTGCGCGGGGGTCCTAGGCTTTATAGTCCCTAGCTTTATAGTCCTGCCCTCAGAGTGTTAAAGCAAAGCCTGTAAAGAATAAAGGCTTTAGATACAGGTTTATATATATATATATATTGTAATAAGCAATATATGTCACTTGTAGTAATTGTCACCTTGTGGATGCAGTAGTCCAAAGTACTGGGTGCAGGAAAAAGAACAAAACGAAAGCACGGTCAGCAGAGTATCGCGGCCAAGCGGTACTTCCAGGTACTTGCTTCGGTGCGCGCGGATCCTGGGCTTTATAGTCCTGCCCTCAGAGTGTTCAAGCAAAGCCTTGTGGATGCAGTAGTCCAAAGTACTGGGTGCAGGAAAAAGAGCACAACGAAAGCACGGTCAGCAGAGTATCGCGGCCAAGCGGTACTTCCAGGTACTTGCTTCGGTGCGCGCGCGCACTTCATTATCATTTGGCCATGGACGTCTGCTTGCATTCATACTAATTTGGTAATATGGGCCTATACACACTGATGTAAACGATACATATGGCGATCCATTCTTGCATGGAAGGTATATCACATTATAGTGATATCGTAACCATATTTTTCGTAGTGTGCTTAGGAACAATGCTATGTGATGCCACTTCCTGTTTTGTCAATGGGTGAAAGGTTGTGTTCCATCGCTTCTTGTGATATCTCTTTGGGGTGGGGTCAAATTACATCACTTCCTGTGATGTCATAAGAGGTCAAGGGTCATGCGATGTCACTTCCACTACCCCTGGCATTTTGGTGAAATGACATCCCTGTGCAGACATGGTAGAACCAGAAGGGGAGGAGGTATATTGTTCCACAGAATGTTTATACATTGATTCTAAGCATACAATCTCCACCTAAGCCTCTTTCTTTTTATAAGAAGCTAAACTAATAATCTTACCACGCAAAAAGGCTTTCAGCGCATCCCAAACAATGGACAATCTGCCAACAGAATCTGCATTATCAGTGAGAAATAGTGAGATATCACTGTCAATATGTTTCATAAAATCTTAGTCCAGCAACAAACCAGTATTGAATCTCCACTGCCTACCCTTCTTCGCACCTCCCATTGATCTATCTATCGCTAAAATTAAAATTAATGCAAGCATGATCAGAGATAACATCACTAACATCTGCTGCACTCACATTGCCACAAAAGTCTCTACTAATCATTAAAAGACCAATATGAGAGAGAGTTCCATGTGGTATTGAGTGAAAACTATATTGCTGTTTCTTTGTAAATAGATCACACCAAACATCCTGCAAATCTCACATCTCCATTTGTCGCAAAAGACCCTTTCTGGCCCTGGAATCTGCATAAGAACCGTACAATTCTGACTGATCCAATATGTTAGCCAAGATAATGTTGAAGTCACCACCAACTAAGATCACCCATCTCCCATACTTTTAAAAACATTTTAATTTTCCAAAAAATTCAGTTTGCGCTATGTTACGGGCATACACATTTAAGAGTCTCAAACGCCTGTTTTCAATTAGAAATATAACTGCCACATACCTGCCCTCCGAATCAAGATGTACTCTTTCTGCAGAAAATTGCAGGTCTTTCCTAAACAAAATAGACGCCCGCTAGAATTGCTGGCAAATGCACGGAAAACTCTTATCACATACGTACTGTGTGAAGCGTAGTCTGATTTGTCCTGCTGCCGATGTGTTTCTTGGAGCAAAACAATATCAGGTTTCTTTATACTATAGGGTGTTCACCCTCTTCATATTCCAACTTCAGAGATGCAAACAATCGGCCATCAAGGCATATACATTCCATACTTTGTGAAACTAGTCAAATACAAAGCAGCCATAACCAGACACCCAGAGGAACATGAATCACCTAGAAGAGACCAGATCCATTAAGGCTGCATGCATAAATCATTCAGAACAAGCACACAGATGACACATTTCCCCTCAAAAGAAAAAGAAAAGACACATAGGTATTTTAAGCTGTAAATACCAGAAGCAAAACTAAACACAAAAGAAGAAAAAGAGAAAACAAACAAACTAATTCCAAAGCCTGAACATGGCAGAAGATCAGCTAAAGGAAAGCCCACAGCCGCCCAAAACTATATTAAAAAAGATGAGGAAGAAGGTGAAGATGTTTTGAATGAACATGCCAAGTGAACCTCTAGGTATAACACCTAAGGTAGTTCAACCTCAGCATAAAAAGGCACATATAATCCACATCACCACTTCCATAAAAACTCAGTAGTGCAGGAAAATTGGAAAATAAAGAGACAGACAGTGAGCACAGATAGCAATGGTCAGCCACCAAAGACAACCGTAGTCATATCAAAAAGCTAGCCAAATTAAACCAACAAAAGCATACCCTCGGCCATCCAGTCCCAAAAATATGCCTAGTAAGACAAGCACCAACAAGAGCCTTCGAACCTCCACAAGCTGGGTCTGTTGATAGGACACGAGAGAATCAACTACAAAAAACGAATTAATTACTAAAACCTATCACATGCACAAACATTCAAAGTGCGGTCTATAAGAGTCCCATAGTTCTGGAACTACAGCAAACTAACAAGCCCAATCGAAAACCAGGCAAACCTAACAAATAATTCTCTCACCCAAGCACAAGAGCGCCATTAACACTCGAGATACAGCCAACAGCCCTGCAGCTATATGTAAGAACAACATACTTACCAATGTCTGTTGCTTATATCATTTTGTTTGAGTTAGTACATTTAAAGATTAGTGTGCCACCTTATTATCATTGTTGAAACGTGGATTAATGCCACATGTGACAGATTTGAGACTCTCTGAGCAGATTATAAAAATATATTTTTGCACAAGGGAGTTGATATGGACATCTCATCACGTGTGCAAAAAAAATGATGTGAGATATTAACAACGGGCATTATGATGTGCACATTCAGATGCCCATTCCTAACCCAGTGGGGTAGTTCTGTGCTTTTCAGCCAATTTCAGAACTCGGATGCACTTTGTAATGTGCAGAAATCAACCACACTACCCCAGTTCATCGTTTTCATCACAGGTTAGCTCCAGATGCAACCAAGGGGTTGGTGCCTTTTGAAGTGCTGAGAAAGATGAAGCTGTGCAGGGTGGTGTGCCGGCTATGGTTAGGATGGTCAAGGTTCGGGGAGTGGGATGGGGGAAATTGAGAGCGGCAGTTGAGTTGAAAGCTCAGAACATGAAGGAGAGGACTGACATGCGGAAGAATGTCCAGAAGCGTGAGTTTCAAGAAAGTGAGTAGGTACAAGTGAAGCTGGGGTAATGGTCCTGAAGGCTCCAAGTAGATTTTGGGTGCTGGAGAAAGCACAGGGTGTAAATGATGATGCAGTCATGATGGATGATGGTAGAGTTGCAAAAAAGGAAAAATTCGCTCAAGTGAAGGAGGATCAAAAGGCGATGGGAAAATGTTTGGTGTTGTTTGCAAGGGGGAATGACATATGGGGTCTGTTGTAAATGTAATATATGATATCGAACCTGTGTTGCTCTGTGTCATCTTGCTTCCAAGGCGAGCACGTAGCTGCTGAGCTATCTTCCCGAGACAAATATATATATATATATGTATATACATATATATATATTCAGTGAAAAAAACTTTGTTAAAGGGACGTTATGGTTAAGTTGCGCTACTAAAAACCTATGAAATTCAGTGAAAAAACTTTGTTAAAGGGACGTTATGGTTCCAAGTAAAACCAAAAAACCCTTGAAATTCGCCAGTTATGGTAAGCTAAGCAACCATAACTCGTGCCACCACCGTGCACTGCTAAGACTAGCACCCAGGACATCAAAGATGACATCACAAATGTCACTGATGACATCACTGATGACATCACATGTCTGGCTCACTATTTTTTCTTTTGCTGGCATATCTAGGCCACATGGTTTTCTTCAGTAACAGTCAGAAACTTAGAATTTTATTTTATTTGTAGACATATCCTTCTAGTAGGTTCTTACAGTAATTCCCTTAGAGTACAGTCACATCATATGAAACATATACATATGGGAAAACACAAGCTTTAAAGACAGCAATCCTTTTTGTGCATAAAGATAATCACTAGACTTATGAGCACTTTCTGATAGTTCTGTTGTTTTTTTTATGGCTGTACTTTCCCTGTATATGGTCACATTTGTATACATTGAACTCACACTACTTTCCTTAGGGTCCAATCACATCAAGTGATAGATATACATAGGGTAAATAGCAGCTTTGAAACAGAGCAATCATTTACTTGCATGAAACTAATCAGTTAAGTTATGAATTGTTTCTGCTGCTACTTGTGCTTTTTTGCTAACTTCACTTTCCCTGTATATACCCATATTGGTATGTGTTCTTGTGTCTTTGTGTTTTGTCTATAGTAATGTTTTATTAGCTACGCATTACATATTTCACAGTACACAAATATCTATTAAGAAAACAATTATCATTTCATTATTCAACATATTAACATTACGAATATTATACCTTCATCTTGTACACTGCACACCATGTTATGTTTCTGTACCAGTAGCTTAGTATACTAGATAGAACCCCATAATAGAACGCTATTTATATCAATGCATCGTTCAATGCACTAATTAGGGTATGATATTTATTGCAATGATCCTTGACACTTGTTTCGCAACATTATAATAAGAATCCCTTGTACACATATTTCATGAAAAGTACATACACATGTGATGTCATCAGTGATGTCATCAATGACATTTGTGATGTCATCTTTGATGTCTTGGGTGTTAGTCTTAGCAGTGCATGGTGGTGGCGCGAGTTATGGTTGATTAGCTTACCATAACTGGCGAATTTCAAGGGTTTTTCGGTTTTACTTGGAACCATAACGTCCCTTTAACAAAGTTTTTTCACTGAATTTCATAGGTTTTTAGTAGCGCAACTTAACCATAACGTCCCTTTAACAAAGTTTCTTTTACTGAATTTCATAGGTTTTTAGTAGCGCAACTTAACCATAACGTCCCTTTAACAAAGTTTTTTCACTGAATTTCATAGTTTTTTAGTAGCAAAACTTAACAATAATGGCTTTGACTTTATATACATGTCATATGGAACTGACTAGATCTCTTCTTATGAACGTGATGTCCGCGAACTTATTTAATGTTCGCGGACATGTTCGGAGAACAGTACCACTACCTAAAAACTGTGGGGGGGGTATGTTTGATTGTTATATCATAATATAGGAACATTTAACAAATTCAAAAAGCAGCACACAAACACATTATATATAGTAATACATAAGAAATGTAACCCATATATGTAACACACTAACCATTCATTTAAATACAATATGTTCTGAAATGGAATATACCACAAGAACATAAATTGGCTTCCAACATAATTACCTCACAGACACAACAGAACTGAGAACAAGACCAGACCCACTGAATACATAGTACTTATATTACCAGAAATAGTAAGTGTACTTCATTTTACTCATATATTTATAAACTTTCTGTATTAGATTAAAAAATATCTCATCTTTTTTTTTTTTTTCTCACAGAAATGTCTAGTACTCTGGAATGGCTAGAGGACAATTTCCCACATGAAGAAATGTCACAAGATAGTGAAACTAATGGTAAACACTTTATAATATAAACCATTTAAATATTATTATTTTGTATACATTTAAAATATATATATTTTTTTTTGTACAGAGCATAACAAAATAGAAACTACCTCTGAAGAAGCTGTTATGGAAAACACGCTTGACAAAATAAAAGAAAAAATTGATTAATTGTTGACCAATTTTAATAATTTGAAGACTTTTGTTGAAGATCATTTTAAACCAAAAACGTCATACCATTGCCCCACATGTACGTGTCCCTCCTCACCATATCCCAGTCAATTATCCCCAAACCCTCTCCATAATCCAAAACGTTTTGATGAGATTTCCATCCCTTCTTCACCTAATACCAAGCATGTTGAAACCCCAAATTCTCCTGTTTTTGTTTCTGTTTCTGCCTCACCTTCTCTGTCATTAATTATTAATATATGTTAAATAAAGTTTAATTTTTATATTGTATTGTGAAAAGTTTCTGTTTTTTTTAAAAAAAAACTATACGTGTTCGCGGACAGTGCGAGTGTTGTGAAATGTTCGTAAAGAAACAAAAATTAAAGTGTTCTAAAGAACACTATATCTGTCCGTAATGTTCGCTATGAACTTAAAACTGTCCTAAGAACACAATTGCTGTCCTAAATGTTCGTAAATAAACGAAAATGTTGTGTCCTGAACAACAGTACAACTGTTCGTAGTGTTCGCTAGCAGCATGAAACTGTACTAAGAACACTTGCGGTGTCCTAAATTGTTCGTAAAAAAACAAAAATTAAAGTGTCCTAAAGTACACTATACCTGTCCGGTACTGTTCGCTAGCAAGTTCAAACTGGTCTAAGAACGCTATTGGTGTCCTGAAATGTTCGTACGTAAACGAAAATGGAGGTGTCCTGAAGAACACTATATCTGTCCTTACTGTTCGCTACCCAATTGAAACTGTTCTAAGAACACAATTGGTGTCCTGAAATGTTCATACATAAACTAAATTACACGTGTCCTGAAGAACACTATATCTGTCCTTACTGTTCGCTACCAAGTTTAAACTGTTCTAAGAACACACGCGGTGTCCTGAAATGTTCGTTTCACGTGTGACGCACTTTTAATTACTTCAGAACCCGAACAGTGTCCGTAGGACATCAATGCGCATGCGCTAACCAATCTCCGTGCACTTGGTGTCCTGCGGACAGGCGCTTCCTTTGCGGACTAGTTCGCAAACAGATCATATGACCGCGCCCACGCTCATCGTGTGTCCTGAAATGCGGACACTGTTCGTGTCCCCGAACAATTTAAAAGTACATTTTCAGTTAATCCATAATATTTTTCAATAAAATCTCACCATGGCACAAGTCCCACATAGCAATCTTGAGTTTCTATATACCTTTTGAAACTTTCCGATCCTTTTTTTGTTTTCGATCTGTCCGCGGACCGTGCGCATGTCCGCGGACCGCGCACAAGCACCCCTATAAAAGACCACGCCCAAGAGCTTATTCCCATTGTGTTTCTGGCTATTCTTCAGAACACAGTGATTTTTGCTGCCACCTCCAGACTACACCATCATCGAGATGGCATCCTTGGCTGTTGAACTGCCACTTGGTGCTGCACCTGCTTCAGCACCACCCCCACCCCCTCCACCACCACCACCTCCCCAAGGGCCTGAAGAGGGGAACAGGAGTGAGGATGCGGAGGAGGAAGAAGAGGATGATGAGAATGAGGTAGAGGAAATTCCTACTACCTGCACTAGGCGTGAGTCTTGGGTGTGGCGGTTATTTACCATTCATGGGAATGGTCCTAAGGCTCGTGCGAACCATGTTACCTGCAATGAGTGCAAAATGATACTCAGTCGCGGGAAGCATGGTAACTACAGCTTTGGGACCACTACTATGAAGCGACACCTGAGGTCATTTCACTCTGGGGCTATTTGCAGGGTTGTACCTTGCGAAGAACGTAGCAGGTTGATTTCCTCTATTTCATCCTCTGTTTCTGATCCTGTCACCACAAGGACCACCTCTGTGGGACAGCGTCTTTCTCAAGCTGCCTCACAGGCCATACAGAATGCTGATGACCCTTACCTTTCGAGGGTCACAGTTGTATGTATGTACTGTGACACAGTACTCTGCAGGGGGAGTGACTTCGGAGTGCTTTTGAGACTATCGTCTCAGAGCACGAGAAGACCTGCTCACTACCCAAATAAAACCCACTCTACATCTTCCTCTCTCAGCTCGCCCTTTCTTATCCCTGTGGTTGATGTCCCCCCTTACCCTCCTTTACCCTCCTCTCCTAGTGTGTCGTGGTGGCTCTGAAAAGGGCCTTTGGGTGGTGTTTGTAAATCAAAAATTGTAAATGCTTAACATCTACTTCAAAATCGTTGTTGTAATTCCAAAAAAGGTTGCAATGCATTTTGTACATTTCTCAGAAAAATCTGATTGCCAGCATAAGTAAGATGGACTCCATCTCTGCGAAAAATGTATGTACTACAAAACATAATATTTTCATTGTGAAAAGAAGACATGCCAAAGTCCCTTAGAAAGCCACAAACAGCCTTATTAACATTGCGCCTTGCTTTTTCCATTTGTGGACCAAATGAAGAAGAACGAAGCCACATTTGTCTCTGCGCAATCCGTGAAAATATCACTTGAGAATTAGGAAACATGTCCATAACCTTCCTAAGTCCTTCTTTCATAGCAAATTGCAAAAAAAAAAAAATTCCAGTCACATGTCCTAAACTGTTCCCTCCACAATGAATTACAATTATGTCTGGATGTTGCTCTGTCTCCAAAGTAGCACAGAGAGGTAGCAAGTCCAACCACTTCATTCCACGTACTCCATGCCAGTGTACTTCCACATGTGGGAATCCAAGATCTACAGCTACTCCACAGCTTTCTGCATGCACCTTCAACCAATGTATCCACGAATCTCCTAAAATCCAAACAATCTGTTTTCTGAAACACACAGCCATAGCTATGTTTTGTTCTCTCAGCAAAAAGAGTATCTGAGAAAATCTCTCCTGCCACAACACACCCACCAAACTTTCCTGACCAATCCCTTTCAGTGCTTATTCTCATTTGCATGACTTCTGAACCCAAAAATCCCCGGATGTCACTCCCGATGTCCGCGAACTACCGCCATGTCCGCGGACATATCGTAACATGAACAGCCCTTCTACCATTTCCACTACACTCTCTCTGCCATTCCCTCATTGGATGTACCTCAAAAATCACATGACCATGCACCAATCACATTCAAGACCTCTACATCTAACTGCATCATCATAGATCAGCACTGCAAATGTACTCTGAATCTCTCTGAGTACAAGTGTCATTTCATTGGCAAGCAGCATCTACCAGAAATACTGTACAAGTCTTCAAGATTTCTACTTGCAGCTCCATGCATATCCATATGCATGAACACAAACTTCAGGTATGCATATTTTCTGTATAGTAGATGAACACATTTTCAAACAGACTTTTACCTTGTAAAATCTGTAAAATGAATTTACTGTACTTTTTTCAATTTCCTAAAATCAACTATCACTTATAAACCTTTATACTTTTTACTTTCTTTATACACACACACTCAAATCATGTTAAACTAACATTTTTTAAATGAAATATATAGACTACGTATATTCAAACAAAATTGCATGCAAACACAATCTATGTTTAAACCTTTATAAAAATACTTATACAATTTCATATTTTTTGTTTTTATTTATTTATTTACTTAATTACTTTAAATTAGACATGGCATTGAGGCGCTATTACCTAGAACAGTTTACTTACAGAAATAGTGGTATTCACTAATATATTATAAATTTCACAAGACATAGTAAAGATATTTTTTTTTGCTACAGTTAGTCATTCAATACAATGTGTTCATTAAGAACATATCATATGTACTGAACTGATGCAATGTATCTTATGCAAATAAATTAGTTTAATGGTTTTACAGAAGGCACTGAGGATTTCAATTAAAAAAATCAATATCTAAATTAAAAACAGTGCTATATACAAACAAAGTTACTAATTTGAAGCTTTTACAATTGCAGTGAAGACCAGTTTCCTGAAAAGAAGCAGCCGAATTCGAAGAAGAAAGAAAAACTAAGAAGTTACCTGTTAATTTTTAAAAAAAGTAAGTAAAATATCACCATAATATTTGTATTATTAATCAAATATACTATAACATTAATACGAGCTATTTTGGTTTCTTAAAATAGAGATTTTGTACCATTTTGTCCAAAAATGTCCATGTCTTAAACAGCAATTTACAGCCAGAATGGCCCACAAATTTCTATTTTTGGACACACAAATTAGCCAACTGAACCACTACCATTTTCATATTATAGAACAAATAACTGTTTTAATAGTATACATTAGATTTACTATTTGTACTTTTCCACACCACTAGCTTACTTTTTTTTGTCATCTGAACCCCAGTTTAGTAACACATAAATTCAAGAATACCTATCCCTACTAGTTTTAGTTCCCAATGCACAATCACACACCATTACATACATCTTTATCATCTTACTCAAACACTCATGTACACAGCACACATACATTCCAGAACACCCCAACCCATATCTTCTTTATTTTTTTCAACAGACCCTAAAGAATGCCTACGAAAAGACAAGTCCGTAGAAAGCAACGCAAAAGTAGAGCAAATGAAAATAAAGGTGTCCAACATAAGCATCCATCTCTAGCAGAATTTGTAAAAAAAGTTGAAACAAAACAGCTAATACAATCATTTAGTGAAACACAAGAAGTTTCAAGTACAACAACTTCGCTTCCTATATCAAAATGTAAAACAAACCAAAAAACAATTAACAGAAAATCAGCTATCAGTACAGATAAAACTACTTCTTCAAATTTTAATATAGTGCAAAGTAAGCATACCAAGAAAAGTATTTTAGCCAAAATATACTGTCACAAAGTCCTTCAAAATCTTATAAAAACAGGAGAGAAATCAGGTTCAAAGCTTAAAACCTATCGTAGGAAATTAATCTTAGAAGCATTGATGGACAGTGCAATTCTTCTCAAAAGAAATTTATTTATTTTACTGTTAAACAAAATGAAACCACTAACAAAACTAATAACTAAATTACAAAAAAGACTTCTCAATAAGCGAAATGTCAACAGAAAGAACTTCTTAAGTATCTGCGGAGGTTAATGGAATCACACTACGAGCACAGAACCATATTTTAATGAAGAAGCGTACAAAAAAAAGCAAATAAATACAATTGCCATAAATAGCAGTGGTCGAGGTTATGAAAAAGTGAATAGTACCATAATGGAACAACAAGTACTCCTTGCAAAAATATGCCCTGAAAACTTAGAATTACCCCTCCATTCAACTGAATCAGAACATCTAGTGTACAAATGGCCATGCACGTCAATGTGTAACATTCCCAAACAATGTTTAAAATCTTTACGCCAATTCCTCAATAAATATGTAAAAAGCAAAGACAAAATCAAAATTAAATTACTGCAAAATATAGATACCTGTCCAGTGCGCAAGTACACAGGACTACAAGGACATTCATTGGCCTGCATTACAGGACCTACTTGTAAAACCACTTTCCATGATATCAAAAGGATATCAACATATCATTCAACTATACAAAATCTAGTCTATAAACTGTACTATGCTAAACGTCCTGCTTTAGCACTAGCAAAGTTAAATAACATTCTTCTACATGGTACAGCAAAAGACCTACTTGAAGAAATTCACTATATCCAGAAAAAATATTTTGGAAGTGAAAGCCACTTACAGAATGAAATAGCTTTAAACCAATTAAGCAACAATTCTACACATGGCAACCTTTTGCTAAACACATACAAAAAAGAAATACTAAAATGTAAAAGTACATCAGCTGAAGTACCAAACCATGTATGTGTATGTTGCCGTAGAATTTTTTTTCTAAAAGTAATACAAAAACTTTGGACCTTTCATACAAAATAGAAGACAATGAAGATTCTAAATGGTTTGAATTAGCTCTCTACATTCTAGCAGAAAACAAATATGAAATAACTGAGCCCTTAATACTTTGCAGTTATTGCGCTACAAAACTTGACAACAAGCAAACTCCTTCACATTCTATCACAAATAATTTGGAATTATACCCAGTACCAAAACCTCTACAACAACTTAATTTATATGAGAGCATCATAATTCAAACAGTACACCCATTTCAAGCAATAAAACGCCTTCAACCAAAAACAGCAAAATTACCTCCCTCTGAATTGGTAAAAGGCATTCGTGTAAATGTAGTTTATTTACCATTAAATCTAAAAGAAAATGTGCATACTCTAGGAGTGCAATATCCAATGAAGCAATCTTTAATTATATTAGTAAATGGAGTACCTACAAAAGACAACAAAATATGGCAACAGCTGGTAGATTTATATAAAGTTAGACAAGCCTTCCAATATCTTAAATAGAATAATGAATATTACAAAGAAATTAATATTGAAGAAAACTTGAAAGATACAACTGAAATAATTCAAGAAACACAAGAAGCTGGTCAATTTGAGCTACTAGATCCTGCTACAATATCAAATACTTTAGACCATTCTACAATTCATCCTATGCACTGTAATGACACGCTACAAGATGTACTAGAAACTTACCAAATGCGTCAAACAAAAGGATCTCCAATCAGTATATGGGAAAAAAGTATAGAAGCACGTGCTTTTCCTCTACTCTTTCCTACTGGCAAAGGGGGAAGGTATGATGATAGACCTATTCAAATATCAGCTTCAGAATACCGCTCATTACGGATGTATTCTGAAGATCCCAGATTTAGACAAAATGTGGAATACATATTCCACCTACTCTTTGAAAGTGAACTAGCAACTTTATGTTACGGAGTTGTACACATATTAAAATCAGGATCACACTTTCAAAATATGACAGCTACACAATTATTAGAGAAAGTGCAACAAAAGGATGAGGTTTTACAATCAAATATTACAAATCTATTAGCAAATATGCGTGGTACTAAAGAGTACTGGTTTCAACGTCATGGAGATGTACGTTGTATGATCAGAAGAAACCTTGGCCCACCCACTTGGTTTGTTATATTAAGTTGTGCAGAATATGCATGGGAAGATTTACATGATTTCCTACGCATATCAAATAAAAACAAAACAAACATAGATATTCTCACACCTGGAGAACTTTGTTCTTTGGATCCTGTTAATGTTTCAAGATATTTTCACCATCGCTTCATTGCTATGCTACATTTTATTTGTAATAAAACTGTTCCTCCCCTTGGAGAAGTGCAACACTTCTTTTGGCGCAAAGAATACCAAGCCAGAGGAGCACCACATATCCACATGCTTTTATGGATTAAAGATGCTCCTAAATGTGGTCAAGACAGTGATGCCACTGTTTTACAGTTTATTGAAAAATATGTCACTTGTGAAATTCCAACAGAAGCCACAAATAGTGATCTTCGTGCACAAATTTTACAATTTCAAAGACACAAATGTGGAAAATATTGTCGTTGCAAATACAAAAACAAAGGCAAATACTACACCAAATGCCGATTTGGTTTCCCTAAACCAGTTACAAATACAAGTCAAGTAAACAACCTCATGTCTTCAGTTAGACATAGTGTTAAAGGTAAGTCACCTAAAAATACATATTACATAAAAAGAAAAGAAGAAGAAAAATATATCAATGATTATAATGCAATCATTGCCCACTTATTGAATGCAAACATAGATGTGCAGTACATTGCAGACAATTCTACTGTAGTTGCACGATATGTCACAGCATACTTCACTAAAGCAGAAAAGACAGAGCTCCAAGACCTCTGGAATGACCTGTCATCAGATAAAACAGTATCTCAGAAATTATACAGCTTGGGCATAAAAATGCTCACCCATAGAGAATGTGGATCTTATGAAGCAGCTGATCGTTTAACTGGTACTTCATTGTATGGTAAATCTGAAAATATAATATGGCTAAGTCTTGGTCCAGCTAAATCTAGAAAAAGAGTTCTAAAATCATATGAAGATATAGAAACAATAGCCAAACATGATCCCAACAGCCAAGACATTTTAAAAAACAATTTATTGGACACATACTACCCAAACAGTAGTAATACTTTGGAAAACATGTGTCTATACCAAATAGCCCAAAACTACACATACAAAAATAATATGAAACCTGATGAAAAAAAAGGTAAATATAGAGTGACAGACTGTGAAGGCAGCTTAGTTAAACTCACTAAACCAAATTTAATTAATCATATCAAATTGTCATTGAAGACTCCTCAACATAAAGAAGTATATTACATGTCCCTGCTACAACTCTTCAAACCATGGAGAAAAGAAGAACAATTACTAGATAACTATGACTCATATGAGGATGCTTTCAAAGCAAATGAAAGCACTATAACTGATGTAAACTTTACACAGTACAAAACAATGTTGCACAATGAACAGCAACATGAAGAAGAACTCCAAGCCCAACTAGATAAGGATACTCCTGACAGTAGTCAACCTTCTGTAACAGGAAGCCAAGAACCACTGGGAGAACCACTAATAACAAATGAGGCAGAATTAGCTATGATAGAAGTAGAAAACACCATGTGTCAGTATGAAGATAAGGAAGACTTAACTATACTACAATCAAAACTAAACAATGAGCAAAGTAGCATTTTTCAAGAAGTAACAAAACAAATTGCACATGGTGTAAAACATGAAAATAAAGAATGTTCCTGCCATAATTATAAACCTATACTACTGTACGTCAGTGGTGAAGCTGGTTCTGGCAAAACATTCCTAATCAAAATCATTAGTAAGTTCCTTCAACAATTGACAAACAACAAACTGTCAGCTGTTGTCACTGCCCCCACAGGTTTAGCTGCCTACAACATAGGTGGTGTTACATTACACCGATTACTACTATTACCAGTAGAACACCAGAACAAATTAGACTATTACAAACTTTCTGCAGAAGCTGCAATGGAATTACGCAGAGTATTGAAACAAATGAAAATGCTACTAATAGATCAAGTGAGCATGGTCTCCAACCTGATGTTAGCTTTGATTCACCTCAGATTACAAGAAGTACTCAAAACAGACTATGAAGAGCTCTTTGCAGGAAAACACATTATTGTTTTTGGAGATCTGCTTCAATTAACACTAGTAAAAGGTGAACCTATTTTTAAAACATTAGGGCACAAACTCTGCCGTAAAACTGTTGGCAGCATTCGAAATGTCAACCTTTGGCAACATTTCCAATACAGAGAATTAACAGAAAACATGTGCCAATCTGCAGATCTCACTTATGCCAACATTTTAAAAAGTTTGAGAGTTTGTATACTTTCTAAAGAAGCAGACGCAACATTGAAACCCGGCACATTAATGCACTTTATGGCGATAATGCATGTGCTACAGATGTTATGGAACATTAGCCCACAAAAATGTCAATTGTATGGCCTTAATGCCAACTCTTGCAAGCTGTCTCAAATTCAATGAAATAATGTTAAGTAAAGAAATGCAACCAATAATGGAAATTAGCGCCACAGACAAACTAGATGTACATGGTATGACACTACCCATGTGTGACCAAGCCACAACAAGACTAAATAATTTAGAAAAATCAATCTCAAACACAGCAGGCTTAGAAAAGATGTTAAAATTATCCTTAAATTGCAGAGTAATGCTAAAACGTAACCTTGACGTGGACCAAGAACTAGTTAATGGAGCACTGGGTACAGGTGTTGGCTTTCAAACATACCCACGTGACAACAAAATTCAGTTTGTCAATATACTCTTTGACAAACTTTCAGAAGTAAAACGGATAGGACGCTCATCAGCTAGATTCCTTCTCTTCAAAGATATGTATGTACGCAGAGAACAATTTTCTCTAACTCTTGCATACGCAGTCACGATTCATAAATCACAAGGTCTTACCCTAGACAAAGCAATGATAGATATTGGTAACACAGTCTTTAAAGAAAGCATGAGCTAAGTAGCACTATCACGCTTACGTACACTTGACAGTCTATGTCTAATCAACTTTGATGCAAGTAAAGTAAACGCTGATATTCCTTGCATTTTAGAATATAATAGACTTCGCTCACTATACACTCCCCATCTAAACACATATTCGGTTCCACAAAAACTAAAACGTTGTAAAAGAAAACTAAATCGAACAGAAATGCAACAGGACGTCACTGCAAATCCTCCAAAGAGAGTAAAAGAAACTAATACTTCATCAAGTACCACAAACAAAAAAGAATCAATTAGAGAAAGTAAACCAGGTACTTCTTTAAAGAAGGAATACAAACTCCAAAAAAAGCAGTTAGATACAGAACTACCTGGACCATTTAAATTCTCAAATATAGTTGGTGTAAGTTGCTATGCAAATGTAGCAATGAATATTCTATTTCAATTACCAGCAATTGTTGACAACATTTACTTACACAGTACAGACCCATTGTGTTTGCAAATGTTAGTACTTCACAGAAATGCAGCAAACAATCCTGACAACACATATAGTGTTTTTGGAATAAGACGACAATTGGACTACTGTGCTGGAATGGTGAAATTCACTATAAACTCACAGGAAGATCCACAAGAATTTCTAATGTACTTACTACAAGTACTGGAAAACAAAAACATACCTATAAATGAAATCTTGCAGATTTCATACATGTGGAAACATACATGCACTCTCTGCAACAATGTGACACAAGAAGAAATCCCCAATGAACGCTTCATATATATATCAATACCAAATTGTGAATCCATTCCATTTCAGCAACCTGTACAAAATGCAAACCATGGTAGATTATGCTCTACCTGCAATTCAGATAATCGCTCCACGTTAGTAATACAAACACACAGTAAATACGTAATACTAATGCTTCTATGTTACAATGCAGATGGTACCAAAAACAACTGCAAGCTGACTGGATTCACACATGGTCAAATATCACTTGGTAAGAAAACCTTCACAACAATAGGTATAATCTACCACGCAGGAGCCACAACCAATTCAGGGCACTACACTGCATACATAAAACAGAAATGTGGATGGTTTGAATGTAATGATAGTACCATTACTCTAAAGCAGAGATTACCAGCAAATCTTACAAACGCTTATTTGATGTTCTTAAAACCAAAATTTGATAAATAAACTGTATTTAAACCTTTAAATAAATTTGTGTTAAAAAATATAAACTGTTAGAATACTCCAAAAGCTATCTAACTGCTCAAAGATTCTACAACAACTAATCAGATGAATGAATACCACTAAATTAGACCAACAAATACACAGTTAGAATACGCCAATTGATATCTAACTGTCCCAAAATTATAAATTTGTGTTAAAATAATATAAACTGTTAGAATACTCC
The DNA here is from genome assembly GCF_040938575.1 of Ambystoma mexicanum. Classification (NCBI taxonomy): domain Eukaryota; kingdom Metazoa; phylum Chordata; class Amphibia; order Caudata; family Ambystomatidae; genus Ambystoma; species Ambystoma mexicanum. The sequence continues at coordinate 1,014,435,984 of NC_090928.1, forward strand.
AAAAGCTATCTAACAGCTCAAAGATTCTACAACAACTAATCAGATAAATGAATACCACTAAATTAGGCCAAAAAATACACAGTTAGAATACGCCAATTGGTATCTAACTGTCCCAAAATTTAACAATATCCAAATAGATAAATCAAAACCACTAAAATATATTAAAAAAATAGACAGTTAGAATACGCCAATTGGTATCTAACTGCTCCAAAATTTTATAATATCAAAACAAATGAAGAATCTGTTACTGCTCCAAAAAAATACAACAAAGCAAAGTATAAAGCATTAGCCAGAAACAACAAGTGAACACTGAAAACAAACAAACAAATAAACTGTAGCATAACAGAAAAAGGTTTTTTTTTAATCCAACATGGATTTTTTTTTCTCCCATAGACCCAATGATTTTAGCAACAAATACAGAAACTGAGCAAATTGCACAGTACTCTGATTTGTACTCTACTAAAAATGAGGGTTGAAAAAAAATAAAAGTATATTGCTTATACAATGTAATAAGTCATTACAAAATACTAATACTAACATGCTATTTTCTTTTATCACAGAAATGAAGAAGAAAAACATGGACTCCCATTACTAGACCAAACAGTAAGTATACAAATGGCCATGCACCCAAGACTCTATGCCCTGGCAACAACCACCACAGCATATCACATCCATAGAGTCAAACATTTCAACTATGATCTATGGGAAACTTTTAATGTCCAAGAACAATGTGAGTGTTCTTAGAACACTTTGAACTTGCCAGCGAACAATACGGACACCGTTTTCAGGCACTCCCTACGAACATTTCAGAACAACACGATAATTCTTAGAACACTTTCAACTTAACAACGAACAATACGGACAGCGTCCTAAGGACACCCCCTACGAACATTCCAGGACACTGGGAGTGTTCTCAAAAACGTCTTCAGAACACCCCCATCTTGTTTATTTGCGAACATTTCAGGACACTGCGAGTGTTCTTAGGACACATTCAACTTGACAGAGAACAATACGGACAGCGTCCTCTGGACACCCCCTACGAACATTCCAGGACACCAGGAGTGTTCTTAGAAGCGTCTTCAGAGCACCACCATCTTGTTTATTTGCGAACATTTCAGGACACCGCGAGTGTTCTTAGGACACATTCAACTTGACAGAGAACAATACGGACGGTGTCCTCAGGACACCCCCTACGAACACTCCCCGGACACCGCGAGTGTTCTTAGAAGCATCTTCAGAACACCACCATCTTGTTTATTTGCGAACATTTCAGTACACCGCGAGTGTTCTTAGGACACATTCAACTTGACAGAGAACAATACGGACAGCGTCCTCACGACACCCCCTACGAACACTCCCCGGACACCGCGAGTGTTCTTAGAAGCGTCTTCAGAACACCCCCATTTTGTTTATTTGCGAACATTTCAGGACACTGCGAGTGTTCTTAGGACACATTCAACTTGACAGAAAACAATACGGACAGCGTCCTCAGGACACCCCCTACGAACACTCCCCGGACACTGCGAGTGTTCTTAGAAGCGTCTTCAGAACACCCCCATTTTGTTTATTTGCGAACATTTCAGGACACCGCGAGTGTTCTTAGAACACATTCAACTTGACAGAGAACAATACGGACAGCGTCCTCAGGACACCCCCTACAAACATTTCAGGACACCGGGAGTGTTCTCAAAAACGTCTTCAGAACACCCCCATTTTGTTTCTTTGCGAACATTTCAGGACACCACGCGTGTTCTTTCAACACATTCAACTTGACAGAGAACAATACGGACAGCGTCCTCAGGACACCCCCTACGAACACTTCCCGGACACCGCGAGTGTTCTTAGAACAGTTTCACTTTGCTTGCGAACAAAACGGACATATATTGACTCCTTAGAACACCCCCTAGTCAGTTTATTTAGAACATTTCAGAACACCCGTAATGTCCGCAAACAAATCGAACACAAAAATAACGTCTAACACATGAAAAACACAACTTTCATCCTATCTCATACACTCCCACCCTCCCCAAACACTCCTACACACCAACACACTCTACAAAATACACATTTTGAACAAAGTTTCACCGCACTGTCCGGGGACGTCCGCGAATCCAAGATGGCGGGCGCTACTGAAAAATCTGACGCGCTTCACGCTCCACGCCGTCCAATCAGCGAACAGGGTGCATGTCCGCGAACATCACGCAAGACGATTGGCCAATCAGGACACTGTCCGCGGAGCGAACACAGATATCACTATTTATTTTTTACCTACTTTTTGGTCATTTTAAAAAAAACTACTGGACGGATTTTCACCAAATTTGCAAAAGCACGCTTTCGGGACCAAGCCGCTGCTCCTGGACCAAATTTGGTGGAAATCCGTCCAGCGGTTTGGGCTATAGGCACGAGCAACATTTTTTTCCCATTCACTCTATGGAGAGTGAGTATAATGTATACAAATATGAGCATATAGAGGGAAGGTAGAGTAATAAAAATAAAACTATGAGAAAGTGCTGATAACCATAATGATTATCTTCATGCACAGAAAGGATTGCTCTCTTTCAAGCCTGTATCTTCCGCTATGTATATGTTTCATATGATGTGACTGGACCCTAAGTCTACAAATATAGTACCTTTTCAATTTTTACTTCCTGACTGTTACTGAAGAAAACTATGTGGCTTTGATATGTCAGTAAAGGATAAAAAGGGAGAGCCAGCCATGTGATGTCATCAGTGATGTCATCAATGACATTTGTGATGTCATCTTTGATGTCCTGGGTGTTAGTGTTAGCAGTGCACGGTGGCGTGAGTTATGGTTGCTTATGTTACCATAACTGCCGAATTTCAGGGGTTTTTCGGTTTTACTTTGAGCCAAAACGTCCCTTTGACAAAGTTTTTTTTACTGAATTTCATAGGTTTTTAGTAGCGCAACTTAACCATAACGTCCCTTTAACAAAGTTTTTTCACAGCACAACTTAACCATAATATCCCTGACTTCATATACATTTAACATAGAACATACTAACCCCCTCGTAGTTATTTTCATGTCCGCGGACTACCGCCATGTCCGCGGACACATCGAAAATCTGAGCGTGGTGAATGTAAATTTAAATAGTGTGCCCCATTTCCCCTCTGAAGTTGGCTCTGAAAAGAGCTGTTTTTTTTGGGGTTTTTTTACAGATGCTTGACAGACACCTGTTATTTTGTATTTTTTTCTTGTTTTTTTTCTTACTTTACTCCTAAAATCTTCACATAACCTTCTCCAAAGCAACCCTTACATTCCAAAATAGAAAGGCATTTCCCGTAAAAGATAAAGAAATGCCATCTTCTTTAAAATTAACAGCATTACTGGCATCAATATTCTCATTGTTACAGAAGAACATACCAGCTCTAAGCATGAAGGCACACATGCCTCGGTTGATGACACACCTAGCAATATTTTGCTGAGGACAAAAAAACTGAACTATTGTCCCATATTGCCCTAGGTAGTAATCCAGAAAAAATTACTTTTGCATTTGGAAGGATCTTCATTACTGCTTGAACCAAGCGTTCCAAATCAGCCAATAAAGTAGGGGCACTGACGTTGCCCAAATAGAAAGCACCATAGTGCAAAACTACCACATGCGGACTGTTCATCGTGGCCATATCCTCACAAACGTGTACAATTCCCTGTACATTGCAATCAGGCACACTGCTCCACACCACCTCCACTTCTTTCACATCAAAGTTCTTTGCAACATGCCTGCATTCAGCGTACTGCTGTAAACCATGCACAAACATATCTCCGAGCACCAACACCCTGACTTTCTCCACTTCTGCCATCTTCACCACACACAGTCTCTTTCAACACAAATCCACAACCTCGACATCTGATTGGCTGATCCATACAGTCTTCTTTCCATGGTGGATTTCCTGAAAAAACCCGGATGTAGCACACCCTGTCCACGAACAGCCGCGGTGTCCGCGGACGGCGTCCACTTTACTCTCTGTGCCATTCCCTCATTGCATACAGCTAAGCAATCACACAATACGAATAACGTCCTCAGAACAACCCCATTTTGTGAATTTTCGAACATTTCAGGACAATTATTATTTCATTATTCAACATATTAACATTACAAATATTATACTTTCATCTTGTACTCTGCACACAATGCTATGTTTCTCCATTAGTAGCTCAGTATACTAGATAGAATCCCATAATACAATGCTATTTATATCAATGCATCGTTCAAAGCACTAATAACGGTATGATATTTATTGCAATATCCTTGACACTTTTTTCGCAACATTATAATAAAAATCCCTAGTACACAAATTCCATGAAAAGTACATACACATGTGATGTCATCAGTGATTTCATCAATGACATTTGCGATGTCATCTTTGATGTCCTGGGTGTTAGTCTTAGCAACGGTGGTGGCACCAGTTATTTTTCATAGCTTACCATAACTTGCGATTTTCAGGGGTCTTTCGGCTGTACTTAGAACCATAACGTCCTTTAAACAAACTTTTTTTAATATCACGCAAACAATATACAAACATGGCATGCAAAAACCAACTTCTACAGATGGCTTTAAACAGAATGTTGCAAAGTAAGAATTTATGCTCGTTCATAGTGAAGGTCAGCTGCTTCCACAACGTCTACAGATGGCTTTACACAGAATGTTGCAAAGTAAGAATTTATGCTCGTTCACAGTGAAAGTCAGCTGCTTCCATTTTTTTCTCGGGCCCCGGAGAGGCTTACGAAGCGGACTATAAGGTTGTATTGTGTTTTGACCTTGACAGGCAGAGATTGTGATGAAAGACTTCTCTTGAAGGAGTGTTGCTAAAACGTAAGAGAAGATAAAGATGAAATTTCTGAAACGAAACCACTTTTATATATTATATCACTATGCGAAAGATGGTTGGCACACGCGGAGTCGTATTTTGGGACTGCACCACTCGTAGACAATGGAAATTGCAATTATACTGTAAGTAACCCTTTAGATTATTTTATACCAAATATAATTACAATAGCGTAGCATTAAAGACCGCTCAAGTTGAACTTGTTCGTTGAAAGTGGCATAATGTTTTCTACCGCGCACTATCACCGCCGAATTGATCCCCTGTCGTTTAGAGGGCTCTGAAAAAGGCAGACGACACAGGGTGGGTTAATAGAAATAATTTAACCGGTCTATGGGCGGTCAAGCGCTCTACTCGCTGTGCCACTTCACTGTAGCCTGTCAAGTGGCACAGCGAGTACAGCGCTCGCTTTGACATCCGTGCACAGCTTGCTAACGCAATATTTGAATCCCGGCAAGGCCAAACTCAGCCTTTCATCATTCCGTGGTCGATAAATGAGCACCACACACCGTGGTTAATAATAAGCACCGCTTTGATACCTCATGGTTCTTAGCGCTATATTAATGGGAAAATATTATTATTTTATTATTAACATACTCTGTTGCACTATCTTCGATAGCAAATAGTTTCACGCCCTAATAAATAAAATGATGATTTTTAATGAAGATCGGCTGGGGAGACTAATTTATGTTTTTTAAAACAGGTATGTGGCTCCATTTTGCCTATGTCACGATTTACAGACTCCAGCGGATGGGGTCTTCAACTGCCAGGTGCAGGTCCAAATATGCAAATTCATGACCCTCACCATTTTATGGGACAATCGCCAAGGACCAATATGCCCTTACGCAGTACTAGCGGCTACAAACAACATACCAACAATTAGGGTGGTCTAATGGCTCGTTGTGGGAGCAACCTTCCGATTATCAGAGCGACCATTTACTGCTTTTATCATAAACCAACAGCCTATCTCCTGCAAAGGAACAACGCGTGGCTCCAAATAAGCTTTTGCTGATCGACAGCAGAGACAATAGCAAATCGCTGAATATTCACTAAACATTTCATGTGAAATAAATGTACTTTAACAAAAGTACAATCCTGCTGTTTACTTTTAAACCACAGTTTCATATTCCGAATTGTGGCGCACCGAGTTGTACCCTTTGTACCGCAAAGGAACATCGCGTGCCTCAACATGAACTTTTGCGGATCGACAACAAAGACAAATGCAAATTTCTGAATATTCTCTAAACATTTGATGTAAAATAAATGTACTTTACAACATTTACAATCTTGCTGTTTGCTTTTAAATCACTGTTTCATATTCCGAATTGTGGCGCGCTGTGTTGTGACATAATATGTGTTGTCTTCCGGGTTCTGTGTAAAGTCACTTAGGACTGCAGAGAACTGGGCGTGTTTGATTACGCACCCTGTAACGTCACGGAGAGAGGCGGGGAATATGAATGCTTTGATAATATCAGGCCTAGGGGCGGGAGATATGATTTAGTGTCGCAAAAGCAAGTCAGCCAGGTCAATAGCGCCAGTCATAGGATTATCACATAATGTCGGCGCACACAAGCCGGATTTATCGTTTCTTTAGTGGACAAAAAGTCGGTTGACGCCCCTAGGAAATTGTACTATTAGCAGACAAAAGGAGTGGTCTTAAAACACTTTCACCCTGACAACGAACAATACAAACAATGTTCTCAGAACACCCCCATTTTGTGTAATTGCAACCATTTCGGGACACTGCGAGTGTTCTTAGAACACATTCAACTAGACAGATTACAATACGGACAGCGTCCTGAGGACACCCTCAGTTTGTGTATTTACGAACATTTAAGTATACCGCGAGTGTTCATAGCTCATTTTAACCTTTCTTGCGAACAAAAATGACACATACTCCGTCCTCTAAACACCCCACCATTTAGTTTATTTACAAAATGTCAGAACAGCCGTGTTCTCCACGGACAAATCGAACGCAACAAAAACGTCTAGCACATAAAAAAACAAAACATTGAACCTATCTCATACTCCCCCACCCTCTCCAAACACTCTTACACACCAACACACGGCACTAAATACAATTTTTTATCCACGTTTCACTGCGCTGTACGCGGTCAACTGCGAATACAAGATGACGGGCGCCACAGAAAATCTGACGCGCTCCACGCCTCTCGCCGTCCAATCAGCGAACACGTCGCATGTCCGTGGACATGAAGCAAGGCCATGGGCCAATCGGGGTGCTGTCCGCGGAGCGAACAGGGAAGTCCGTCCGCGAAGCGAACACAGATATCACTAATTTTTTTGCCTTACATTTTGGTCATTTTTAAAAAAACTACTGGACAGATTTACACCAAATTTACAAAAGCACGCTTTTTGGACCAGGCCGCCGCTCCTGCCGCAAATTTGGTGTAAATCCGTCCAGCGGTTCGGGCTGTAGCTGTGCGCAAAGTTTTTTCCCATTCAGTCTATGGGAAAAAAAAAAGTTTTGGGACCCCCCCTATAACATTTCCCCCCCTGGACGAATCCTCACCAAGACAATTCATAGTGACCCAAATACTTTTTTTGCAAAGTTTGGTGAGGATCCATCCAGGGAGAGCGAAGTTATAAGCCGCCCAAAAAGTGCTCTTCCTATGGAAACAGCAACTTAACCATAACTACATGGCCACGGTATGTAATATATATATATATATATATATATATATATTTGTATATATATATATATATATATATATATATATATATATATATATATATATATATATATATATATATATATATATATATATTTGTACTGGGCACAGGAATGTTGGCTGAGGAGAGATTATGTGTGGAGTATTGATCATGATCATTTCAATGGCAAGTACTGTTTACATCTGAGCGGAGGTTCCAGGAGAGGAGTTGCTACTAAGTCTGTGTAGGATGTGGAGCTCTTGACGGCTTTGTTATCCATGGAATTTTGGATACAATAATAAGGTCTTCCTGAGTCCTCAAGCATGCCTCACCCTTGTTATTAAAAATACCTCAGCTCAGGGCAGATGGCCCTTTTGAGGCATGGAGAGTGCCAGGGTGGGCCCTGCATCACAGAGATTCAGGTCTCCTAGCCCACCCACTTTTCAGCACAGCCCTCCCAAAGTGCATTACTGGGTTGAGTGTGGAGATGCAGTCCCATTGGGGTATGCCAGCAGAAGTTCTGGTGGTGTGGAACGGCTTCATTAAGGATGCATTGGTGCCTCAGGACATCTAGTATGCCCACATTGGGGCCTGTTCCTGCTACATACTGTCTCTGGAACAGCTTACAAATGCAGATAAGGTGATCGCCTCCAACCTAGACTTAAGGAAGCACCTGAAGACCCATCTCTTCAAAGAACATATTATCTATCACTGATCAACCCACTCTACCATTTCTCACGCTCTGGAGTTACCCCCATCACCTGCTTCCTCTATCCATCCCAGCTTCTCTGCAACACCTGCATCTTTCTTGTAACCCCTAGTGTGTCCCATTTGTACAGCGCTCCATTACTACCCATTTAACTGTGTGCTTTATCATTCCCAGACATACATAAATTAATACATACATTCTCAATCGACTTCTCATCATCTACGGTGAGTCCGATCCCGAACCCAACTCAAGAGCCCCGGAATCTGGCCAAGTATTAGATAATAGTAATAAGAGAATTTCAGCTTAAAATTGTGATTATATCGGTGCCTGTGCAGGAACTGGGACAATAGGATCTTGTAAAACCTATTTTGAGGAAATGATCAAAAATCCCGCGACTCCAGCCCATTGATCAAGGTCAAATGTCTGAACTGCTCGCTGACCTCCCACAAATTCAGGATGGTGACATTGCAAGCCATTACTCCACTGATGCACCCATGGGATGGGCTAGCATTCATCAACTGAAGGGACACCTATGTTCATGTGCCAGTCTGAGGGAAGACAAGGCCTACTTGTAAATCCTTTACTAGGGCCAGCACTACCACTTTAAACTCCAGCCAATTGAGCTATCATCGTCTTCAAGACTATTCATGATGGTTCAGTCCCCTTTAGTAGGTGTACTGTATGAGTAAGGGGTACATGTTTTTCCATATATGGATGACTGTCTAATATCAGCTCTTTACCTGTAATGCACTCTTAAGTGGAATAGAATCACCACAGCACCACTTGAATTTCATTCTTCAAAAACTTAATAGACACACCTTTTTCTGTAAATATTTCAGAGTGATGGGCTCTTTATGGGCCCATCATTGTGAAATGTGTTCCAAGCACCTAAACACTAACATATGCAAAGGGACTGGTCAGCACATCATTGCACTGAAGCACAGCCCCCTGGAAATGCAGAGGTCACCTTTGAAAATCAGGTGACCTGTGCATTTCCAAAATTGGGGCATCTGGAAATAGTGCATCCTCTCCCCTTATGGACTGAAGGGGAGAGGCATGAATACTCCCCAAACCCAATTAGAAATGAAAGTCATCAGCAAATAGAGAAAGACACATGGAATACAAACAGCCTATACACATGGCTGCCACCCTGCAAATGGAGACTGAAAAGGAAGGGCAGGCCACAATCCCTCTTTAAAGTCTTCCAGAGGAAGTCCCTCCTTTATTTATTTATTTGATTTATTTTGGATTTGTATGCAGGCCGAACATGGCTATAGAATGCAACAGAGGACCCTTCATTAATAACATATATAAAAATACAAAAAGGTGTACTCACAAAGCTCATACTAAGATTGAACACATCAAAGATCACAAAGAAAAGATGAATATGCCATTACAAACAATATGACGCAGGCTCAAGGAACCAGGTATGACCAAACAATTTCCAAAAGGCAGTATTCCATAATCAAGATTTTAACACTTTTTGAAACTGCAAATACTTCGAAATCAGACGTATTTCTATAAGGAGCTAATTCCAACGTGAAGCATGAGAGAAAGAACGGTTCGGTGTCAATGAACGTTTAAAGCTTCAAGGCGTAAAGATTCATGAGCAGGTAGACCTCGGGTGCCTTCAGAGATTTACAGTGTATCATATAAATAAGGAGGCTCTGGCAGTGAAGTATTATTATAGGTAATATACACCAGCTTAAGATGAATTCACTGATGAATAGGAATCCAGTGAAAACCTTTCAAGATTGGTCACATTTCTTGGCATCATAACCTAAAAAAGAGGCAGCATTATAAAATGGGTTCAAAGGGGCCAGTGAGGATTTAGGGAGACAATTAAAAGATGAATTCCCAAAATCAATACATGAAAGAGCTAAAGATTGCACAAGTAAATGAGAATTTGACTAGGACAAGTGGGAATTCACAGTTCTCAAAGAAAACACATGACAATTGGCAGATTTCACCAATCAATTAATGTATGGAATTAATGATGAATGGGAATTTAAAATAAAAATCTAGTGATTTTGCGGAATTACAAAATCTGGAATGGTTTTGTAATGCAAACACTTTAAGAGTGTTTGCATTACAAAACCATTCAAAAGAATGAAGGGTCTGGTGAAGAATGAACACGTATTAGAAACTCTGTTTTGGATCTATTCAACTTTAAATAGTGAGCTGCTACCATCCAGGCTTCGATATCATGTAAGCATTCCCCAGGCTGTTTTAGATCACCAGCAGACGTAGTTTTAATATAAAGCTGTGTATCGTCAGCATACTGACGAATACCTACATTATATGTGGACACTAGCTCCTAGTTTGTTCCGTATATATATTAAAAAAAATGAGTGGCAAGATTGTGCCGTCAGGTATTCCAAACAGCAGTGGACGGGGCTCTCAGCATTGCTTGACAATGGATGCTAATTGATAGCGGTTAGTTAGGAATGAGCATACCCGATCCAGTACCGCTGCTCTGATTACCATTCGACTTGAGAGCGTTTCTGGGAGCACCTCGTGATCAATTGTATCGAACGCAGCCAATAAGTCAATATTTACCAGCAGACACGTGTCCCCATCAGCCAATATTTTGAACACAGCATCAAGAATGTGCAGGTTTGCTGTTTCAATACTGCACCCTGCTCGAAGACCAGACTGAAAAACTGCCAGTAAATGTTGCCTTTTAACCCATACAGTAAAATGGTCAGCAACCCTGTTCTCTACAAATGTCCCCAAAAAGGTAAGGGAGTCAACTGGATTATTCAGAAAAAGTGAAGGTTGGAAAAAAAAATAGTCCCCAATCATTCATAGAACTGAATCAAATGAAGGAAAAAAGGGGCATGCTGGACAAGGGTCATCGGCAAAATAGGTACATTTTATTTTCATCATTAATGAGGAATGTTTTCCATGTCAGATAGGGGAAAAGATTCCCAAGCGTGCTTCACTTTATAAGATAGATGTTTCTTATAAAATAATGCATGTGGAATGTCCGTATAGTGGACATTTTCCGGGAGAACATTGTTGCAAAATATTGGCAACTCAATTTGGAAAACAAGAACTGGTTAGATGTATGAGGATTTGACATCACTTTCAATAGTGAATATAAAGTTTAGACTTATTAGAAGCCAATTCAATGGGTGATGAATAGTAGACTTGTTTTGACCCAGTAATGCTCAAAGAGTACTGTCTACGAGCTGACTTCAATGAAATTATATTTTCTTTAGATTGACTCCAGGGCCATACATGTTCTAACCGCCTCACTCTTTATTTCTGATGGTTTAATTTTTCTGTAAACAAAGGAGCAGCAGGGCCATGTTATTCATTTCTCACTGCTTCATGAAACCTGATAAAAGCTTCATTTGTATACCAATTTGCTACACCCACTTCTCCTGGTACTAAAGACGGCAATGAGAGAAAAATATAATTTATTAAGCAGAGGTTTTGTTTTAGACATGCTAAATCTTTTGTCCTAGACCTAGAAGGAAAGACGTTCTGATTTTACATGAACATATCAACAGTTTAAATCCACATAATACTCAACAGTTTAAATCCTAAATCCACTCAGATGTGAGTAGTTATTGGGCTTGTTATCCAGTCTTAAATTCTTCCCTTAACATGAATAGAAAAAACAACAGTTTTGTTTGCACATTGAGCAATTAAAAAAATGAGATGAAAGATTAAAATGTGAGCAAGAGGAATTTCTCCAAGGAAGATCGGAAAAAATAAAGATATGATGTTAAACAAGAATTAGTCTAAAAATCAAACAATTAATTTAATGTCCAAGTGGATGATGATATATCGCAAACATCTGTATAAAAGATGTACCATAAATAAATGTCTTTAGTGCAATACAGTAAAATGATGGTGTGGCCTACACAAGTATCCAAGAAAATGTAAAACAGCCCTTCATAATGTATAGCTCTCGAACTCCTCATCCTGTTTTATCAGCTTTTTCTGGATGAAAAATGTTTTTGCCTTATGGAAGTAAAACGTCAAATATATGATATGAAAGAGCATTAAAACAAATTTCAGTGAAACTTATTAAATCAGCTTGGTGCCTGACCATGGGCTACAGCAGATCAAGCATTAATCGAGCTATCCTTCAGAGGGAATGTTTGGCCAGAGACTGGCCGAGGTGAGCATCTGACCAGGGAGACCAATGGGAGTTGGGATTAGTGATGGAAGGGGATGCACTGGGATATAAAACCCCAGTCAGCATAAAGAACATTGAAATGTGGTCAGGTGAGATCAGGTGGAGCAGCGGTGGAAGACAGAGGAAGGACGGTTGAGCGGAGTGCTGAGGAGACTGTGGCAGAGGAGACACAGAGACATATCAAGGGCAAGGAGAGGAGAGGAGGAGAGATGAGAAGAGGAGAGCTGGAGAGAGTGGAGAGTAGGGAGGAACACAAACATAAATATATATGGAGAAATAGGGAGAGAGAAATACTGTGAGTGGGAGAGACTGTTGGTGAATCTCCCATGAAATCAATCTGCTGATCAAAGGGTGAGGATCATTTAGAAAATTCCCTAAGGGAGCTAGATGGAAAAGGTGTTGGTCTTTAAGTTTCCATCCCAGACTACAAAGTACCTGGTCAGTAGGGGTTACCATGCTTCAGAATATGTTGGGAACATTTTGGGGGCTATTGACACCTGAGTTAGGGTGGAAGTAGATCACTATGAAGTCAATAGATCTGGAGGGGTCCACTTAGATTCAACCATCCCAGTTTTCTCAAATTGTTTTGGTTTAAAATGTAATAAGGCATATTAAAAATACTCTGTGCATTTTTTGAGTTTTCATCTCCTCTGAGCATTTACCCCCATGCCACCCTCTGGCTAATCCTGGGATAGGAAAGAAGTCACACAGGCCTGGCACTGGACTGGTTGACCTCAATCCTCTCTGACTGACCATCCCAGGTTCAGCTGGTGCCTTTTCTCTCCCCTATCACACTCTCGACATGTGGCGTCCCTCAAGGCTCTATCTTCTCGCTGTGGCTTTTCAACGTCTACCTTGCCCCTCTGCCCCACCTTACCACCTCTTCTCTCCTCACTTCCAGTGTTATGCATATGACACGCAGCTCTCCGCTAAGCTTCTCTCTATGGCCTCCTCTCTCATCCCTGCTACTCAGACATGGTGTGACGCTGATGATCTCTGCCTTAATGCCAATAAGATTGAGATCCTTCTCATAGGGACCCCAGCTCCCTCCTTCATTCCTACCGACTGGCTGCCCTCTATTGGTCCCCTCCCCTCTCCCTCTTGTGAGCCAAAACACCTTGGTGTCATCTTTGACTCCTCTCTCCCCTTCTCTCCACACATTGCCAATCTTTCCAAGAAGGCCTACTATCAGCTGTACTCCCTCGGAGGCATTTCTCCTTTCCTCACCTTCCCCCAGAAACTCAATGTCTCCACAGTTGTGGCCCTCTGTAGGCTGGACTACTGCAACAGCACCTTCCTCAATCTTCCTTTATCCTCCCTTTGCACCCTTCAACTAATCCAGAATAGGACTGCAAGACTTATCCTTGGCCTCAAGCCCAGGGACTGCTTCTTTACAGTGTTAGCATCTCTCCACTGGCTCCCGGTTGCTGTTAGGATCAAGTTCAAGACCCTCTGCATCATTCACAAGGCTTTCTGGGGCCTGGGACCCAGCTGCATCAAACTCCCTCTCCCTAAATACCTCCCTGCTAGAACCCTTTGGTCTTCTAGTTCCAACTCTGTGCAGATCAGATGCCTCTCAAAACAGAGAGTGAGGGTATATCTCTCTCCTCCGCAGGAGTTTCTCTTTGGAATGGTCTCCCTGCCCCTCTCAAGCTTGAGCCAGACCTCTTTAAGTTCTGGAAGCTCCTCAAGACCCTCCTTTTCTCTTCTTTCTTCCCTCTCCTCCTCCCCTGCAAACACCCCGCCTGCTGCAGTGACTGGCTGCCTGGTTCTCTCCAGGTTCTACAGGGCAACAGGACCCCCCCACACTTTTCGCACTTAGCATGTGGACCTTCACCCCTGCACCACATGTAATCCCTGGCACTTGCACTCCTGGCCTCCCTGTAGAACTCACCTAGCCCCTGTTGCTTTTCCCCCCTCCACACCCACTTTCAATTCACTCTCTCCTCTTTACCCTGCACTGCCCTTCCCATTTCACGCAGACCAGCACTCTCCCCTCTCCCTTGCACTTCTTGTTACTGCACTTGCACAATGTCAATGTCACAAGGCCTAGTAGGACGTTACCGTTCTCTTTCTCTCTTACCCCCCTCCCCCATTTTGTCTTGTGGCACCTTGAAACACCATTTGCTGTATAGGCACCTTACAAATATCTAATACATAAATTGATACAGTAAATTCTATTTAGCAAACCATTCGGCTTTTGGTCACATTTTCAGTATTGCCTCTAAAACGCTGACCAGACTGAAATGGAGTGATGGAGTGAGCTATTTGTCTGGCTCATCCCTTGGCGAGAGTTGTGGTGGCATCTGTGTGTTGGGCTTGTGCTTCTAGAGGACTTGCAAATATATTACTTTGTTAGCTAGCCTGATATTACACGTCCCACGGTAGTGGCCGTGTAGTTATGGTTAAGTTGCTAATCCCATAGGAAGAGCGCTTTTTGGGTGGCTTATTGACTTGTTTTGCAAAGTTTAGTGAGGTTTGGTGCAGGGGGGCAAAGTTATAAGGGGGGCCCCAAAATTAGTATGTGAATGGGTAAAAAAACTTTGCTCACGCCTACAGCTCAAACCGCTGGACGGATTTGCCCCAAATTTGCGGCAGGAGCAGCGGCTTGATCCCAAAAGTGTGCTTTTGAAAATTTGGTGTAAATCCGTCCAGTATTTTATTTTAAAACGACCAAAAAGTAGGTCTAAAAAAATTAGTAATATCTATGTCCGCTCCGCTGACACATTTCCCTGTTTGCTCCGCGGACAGGACAGCGATTAGCTAATTGCTTGCGTCATGTCCTTGGACATACGATGTGTTCGTTGATTGCATGGGTTGAAGCATGAGGTGCGTCGTATTGTTTTGATGCGTCCGCCACCTTGTATCTGCGGACAGCGCAGCGCAGCGATGAACGAGTGTGTTGGTGTGTAAGAGTGCTTAGGAAGGGTGGGGGAGAAAGGGATGGGTCAAATGCTGTATTTGTGTAGGTGGTAAGTGCCCCTGATGTGCTTGCCATGTCCGCAGTCACCGCGGACATAAAAAATGCCCTACTGGCTATTTTACTTTAGTATGATATTGGTTGTGGGTTGTTAGTACAGCGTTGGTTGTAATTAATATCCCATATAAGTAGCCCATATACCAGAGTTAACATGTATGATTCGTAGCCATAGGCTTTCGGCCATGCACCCAAGACTCTAGGCCCTGGCCACAACCACCGCAGCATAACACACCCATAGAATCAAACAACCATCAAATATCCACAAATCTACAGTTTGTGTACTGTTTCATTTGTAGAGTTTGTATGTGAAGTTTTGGCCAAGTCATGCAATTAAGATTGTAGAGTTTGGTAACAAGCACTGCAGTATAACATATCCATGGAAGTAAACATTTTGGATTTTGGTGTATGGTTAGATGTTTGCTTGAATGGTTGTGTTACGGAGCAGTATTTGTGAGTTGAATTATTATGTACTTACTGTTTGATTTATTGTGATTGGATATATTTTTTTCATAACTTGGGAAATTGGAGCAGATATTCTTTTTCAATTTCTGTGATAAAAGAAAAGATGACATGTTAGTGTAGGTAGTTCATAATGAGTTATGGTATTGCATAATAGACATTTCTGCATTATTTCGACCCTCATATTTAGTACTTTAGAAGTAGTATATTTCAAAACAGCGTACAGTGCAATTTGCTCAGTTTCTGTGCTGGTTTATTAAATCATTGGGTCTGTGGGAAAAAAATAAAACTTTTTTGTGTTATGCTACAATATATTTCTTTCTTTGTTTTCAGTGCTTATTTGTTGTTTCTGGCTAATGTTCTATCTGTTGGCTTGTTGCAGATTTGTGGGGCAGTTAGATACCTGTTGGCGTATTCTAACTGTTTATAGTTTTCTAATTGAAGTTTTGTTATTGTTTATGCACAGATTAGTTATTAAATTTTGGTGTTAAGAATATTAAATAAGTGTTTATAAGATTTGCTGGTAATCTCTGCTTTAGAGTAATGGTGCTTTCATTACATTTGAACCATCCACAATTCTTTTTTATATATGCAGTGTAGTGACCTGCATTGGTTGTGGCTCCTGCGTGGTAGATTATACCTATTGTTGTGAAGGTTTTCTTACCAAGTGATACTTGACCATGTGTGAATCCAGTCAGCTTGCAGTTTATTTTGGTACCATCTGCATTGTAACGTAAAAGCATTAGTATTACGTATTTACTATGTGTCTGTACTTGTAAGGTGGAGCGATTATCTGAATTGCAGGTAGTACATAATCTTCCATGGTTTGCATTTTGTACAAGTTGCTGAAATGGAATGGATTCACAGTTAGGTATTGATATATACACAAAGCGTTCATTAGGGATTTCTGTGCCACATGGTTGCAGAGAATGCATGTTTGTTTCCACATGTATGAAATCTGAAAGATTTCATTTATAGGTATTTTTTTGTTTTACAGTACTTGTAGTAAGTACATTAGAGATTCTTGTGGATCTTCTTGTGAGTTTATAGTGAATTTGTACCATTCCAGCACAGTGTTCCAATTCTTGTCTTATTCCATGAACACTGTAGATGTTGTCAGGATTGTTGGTTGTATTTCTATGAAGGACTAACGTTTGCAAACACAATTGGTCTGTATTGTGTAAGTAAATGTTGTCAATAATTGGTGGCAATTGGAATAGAATATTTATTGCTACATTCGCGTAGCAATTTGCACCAGTTATATTTGAACATTTGAATGGACCTGATAGTTCTGTGTCCAAGTCATTTATTTGGAGTGTGTGTTGCTTCTTTGAAGAAGTACCTGAGTTACCTTGAGCAGTAGATTCTTCTTTGGTTGTAGGAATTGATGAAGTAGTAGCTTATTTTACTCTCTTTGGAGGATTTGCAGTGAGATCCTGTTTCATTTCTGTTTGAAGTAGTTACAACATTTTGCTTTTTGTGGAACAGGATAGGTTTTTAGATGGGGGTGTACAGTGAACGTAGTCTATTGTATTCTAGAATGCAAGGAATATCAGCATTTACTTTACTTGCATCAACGTGATTAAAAATAGACTGTCAAGTGTATTTAAGCGTGATAGTGCTACATTGCTCATGCCTTCTTTAAAGACTGTGTTCCGAATATCTATCAATGCTTTATCTAGGGTAAGACCGTGTGATTTGTGAATGGTGACTGCGTATGCTAGAGTTAGAGAAAATTGTTCTCTGCGTGCACACATGTCTTTGAATAGAAGTAATCGGGCTGTTGAGCGTCCTATCCTTTTATTTTCTGATAGTTTGTCAAAAAGAATATTGACAAACTGAATGTTGTTGTCACGTGGGTATCTTTGAAAGCCAACAACTGTACCAAGTGCTCCACTAACTAGTCCTTGCTCCACGTCAAGGTTACCTTTAAGCATTACTCTACAGTTTAAAGATAATTTTAATATGTTGTCCAAACCAGCTGTGTTGAAGATAAAGTTTTTGAAGGTAATTTGTCTTGTTGTGGCTTGTTGACACATGGGTAGTGTCATACTATGTACGACCAGTTTGTCTGTGGAGCAAATTTCAATTATTGGTTGCATTTCTTTTTTCAACATTGTTTCATTGAATTTTGAACAGCCTGCAAGAGTTGGCATCAAGGACATACAATTGACATTTTTGTGTGCTAATTTTTCCATGACATCAGTAGCACATGAGTTATGGCATAGAGTGCATGGATGTGCCGGGTTTTTAATATTGATTGTGCTTCTTGAGATAGTACACCAACTCTGATACTTTTTAAAATGTTGGTACATGTGAGGTCTGCAGACTGGCGCATGTTTTCTATTAATTCCCTGTATTGGAAATGTTGCCAAAGGTTGACATTTCCTATGCTGCCAACAGTTTTACGGCAGAGTTTGTGCCCTAAGGTTTTAAAAATAGGTTCACCTTTCACTGGTGTCAATTGAAGAAGAGTTCTGAAAACAATGTGTTTTCCACCAAAGAGCTCTTCATAGTCTGTTGTGAGCACTTCTTGTAATCTGAGGTGAATCAAAGCCAACATTAGGTTGGAGACCATGCTCACTTCATCTATTAGTAGCATTTTCATTTGTTTCAAAACTGTGCGTAGTTCCATTGCAGCTTCTGTAGAAGGTTTGTAATAATCTAATTGGTTTTGGTGTTCTACTGGAAGGAGTAGTAATCGGTGTAAAGTGACACCGCCTATGTTGTAGGCAGCTAAACCTGTGGAGCAGTTACAACAGCTAGCAGTTTGTTGTTTGTTAATTGTTGAAAGAACTTGCTGATGATTTTGATTAAGAATGTTTTTCCTGAGCCAGCTTGACCACTGACGTATAGCAGTATAGGTTTGTAGTTTTGGCAGGTACAATTTTTATTTTCATGTTGTACGCCATGTTCAATTTCATTTGTTACTTCTTGGAAAATGCTACGCTGCTCATTGTTCAGGTTTGATTTCAGTACAGTGAAGTCTTCTGTATCTTCTTCATAGGGACACATGGTGTTTTCTACTTCTGTCATAGCTAATTCTACCTTATTTGCTATTAGTGGCTGTCCCAGTGGTTCTTGGCTTCCGGTTACAGAAGGTTGACTACTGCCGGGAGTGACCTCATCTAGTTGGGCCTGGAGTTATTTTTTGTGTTGCTGTTCATTGTGCAGCATTGTTTTGTACTGTGTAAAGTTTACATCTGTTATAGTGCTTCATTTGCTTTGAAAGTGTCTTCAAAGGAGTCATAGATATCTAGTAACTCTTCTTCTTTTCTCCATGGTTTAAAAAGTTGTGGCAAGGACATGTAATATAGTTCTTTATGTTGAGGAGTTTTTAATGAAAATTTGATATGATTAATTAAGATTTTTTTGGTAAGTTTCACTAAGCTGCCTTCACAATTTGTCACTCTGTATCTACCTTTGTTTTCATCTGGTTTTATATTATTTTTGTATGTGAAGTTTTGGGCTATGTGGTAGAGACACATGGTTTCTAAAGTGGTACTCCTCTTTGGGTAGTATGGTCTAGTAAATTGTTTTTCAAAATGTCTTGGCTGTTGGGATCATTTTTGGCTATTGTTTCTATGTCCTTGTATGATTGTAGAACTCTTTTTCTAGATTTAGCAGGACCAAGACTTAGCCATACTATATTTTCAGATTTTCCATACAAAGCAGTACCTGTTAAACGGTCTGCAGCTTCGTAGCAGCCACATTCTCTATGGGAGAGCATTTTTATGCCTAAACTGTACAATTTCTGTGACAGTGTTTTGTCAGATAATAGGTAATCCCAGAGGTCTTGAAGCTCGATTTTTTTTCTGCTGCTTTGGTTAAGTAGGATGTAACATATTTTGCAACTGCAGTGGCATTGTCTGCAATGTACTGCACATCTATGTTTGCATTCCACAAGAGGGCAATTATTGCATTGTAATCATTGATATAATTTGCTTCTTCTGTTCTTTTTATGTAATATATGTTCTTATCTGATTTACCTTTAACACTATGTCTAACTGAAGACATGAAGTTGTTTACTTGACCTGTTGCTGTAACTGGTCTAGGGAAACCAAAGCGGCATTTGGTGTAGTATTGCCCTTTGTTTTTGTATTTGCGACAACAAAATTTCCCACATTTGTGTCTTTCAAATTTTAAAATTTGTGCATGAAGGTCACTATTTGTTGTTTGTGAAGGAATTTCACAAGTGACATATTTTTCAATAAACTGTAAAACAGTGGCATCACTGTCTTGACCAAATTTAGGAGCATCTTTAATCCATAAAAGCATGTGTATATGTGGTACTCCTCTAGCTTGGTATTCTTTTCTCCAAAAGAAGTGTTGCACTTCTCCGAGGGGAGGAACAGTTTTATTACAAATAAAGTGTAGCATAGCAATGAAGCGATGTTGGAAATATCTTGAAACATTAACAGGATCTAGAGATCAGAGTTCTCCTGGTGTTAGTTTATCTATGTTTTTGTATGATATGCATAGGAAATCATGTTAATCTTCCCATGCATATTCTGCACAATTTAATGTAACAAACCAAGTCGGTGGGCCAAGGTTTCTTATCATACAAAGTACATCTCTGTGACGTCTGAACCAGTATTCTTTTGTACCACACATGTTTGCTAACAGATTTGTAGTGCTTGATTGTAGAACCTCATTTTTTCTTGCACTTTTTGTAGTAATTGCATCGCTGACATATTTTGAAAATGGGTACCTGATTTCAATGTGTGTGCATCTTCGTAGCATAGAGTTGCTTGTTCACTTTCAAAGAGTAGGTGGAATATGTATTCCACATTTTGTCTAAATCGGTGAACTTCAGAATACGTTTGTAACAAGCGGTATTCTGATACTGTTATCTGAGTGGGTCTATCATTGTACCTTCCTCCTTTCACAGTAGGAAAGAGTAGAGGAAAGGCACGTGCTTCTATACTTTTTTCCCATATGCTGATTGGTGCTCCTTTGGTTTGTCACATTTGGTACGTTTCTAGTGCATTATCTAGGGTGTCTTTAGAGTGTAATGGATGCATTGTATAATGGTATAAAATATTGGATACTGTAGCAGGATCTAGAAGTTGAAATTGACAGGTTTCTGGGGACTCTTGAATTATTATAGTGGTTTCCCTCAGGTTTTCTTCAATATTAATTTCTTTGTACTGTTCATTATTGTCTTTTGGATATTGCAAGTCTTTTCTAACTTTATGTAAGTCCACAAGTTGTTGCCAAATTTTTTGTCTTTTGTAGGTACACCATTTACCAAGACAATTAAAGATCGATCTATTGGACTTTGAACTCCCAGTGTGTTTACATTGGCCCTCATTACGACCCTGGCGGAAATTGTGGTGCAAAATGCACCATGGAGCACGGCGGAAAGCTGCCGATAGCGCCATGGGGGTTGGCGGATTTTCCGCCCCATTTCGACCTTGGCGGGGCGGTAAATCCCCATTCCCCATTTTACCCTTCCCCATTCCCATTTTTGCCCCATAGGGTATAATGGGAGTGGGGAAGGCGTTAATTACGCCACTGTAAAATACGGTGGCGTAATTAACAACAAGGTCCCGTAGCGCCATGGATTTCTCCGCCCGGAAAAACCAGGCGGAAAACGCTCCATGGCGCTACGGGAACTCGTAGTAGGGCGGACGGGTCCGCCGCGAATACCGCTGGCGTAAACCCACTCCGCCAGGGTCGTAATGAGGCCCATTGTCTTTAAGATCTAATGGTAAATAAACTACTTTGCCACAAATGCCTTTCACTAATTCATAGGGAGGTAATTTTGCTGTTTTTGGTTGAAGGCGTATTATTGCTTGAAATGGATGCACTGTTTGAATTATGTTGCTCTCATATACATTGAGTTGTTGCAGGGGTTTTGGTATTGTGACTAATTCCAATTTATTTGTGATTGCACGTGAAGGAGTTTGGTTGTTATCAAGTTTTGCAGTGCAGTAACTGCAAAGTATTAAGGGCTCAGTTATTTCGTATTTGGTTCCTGCTATAAGGTATAGAGCTAATTCAAACCATTTGGAATCTTCATTGTCTTCTATTTTGGATGTTATGTCTACAGTTTTTGTGCTATCCATGTTGCATATGCTTCCTGGTTGTTTCATTATTGTTTGGAACCATCAGTGGTTATAGAAAGAAATCTTGTACAATGTCGTGTATATGCTAAACTTTATGTGACACAAACTTCAATCTCTGCTACTTCTAGTCTTTTAGTAGTGAGGGGTAAGCAATTCTCAATGCTTCTACATCACCTTCTTTCATGATATAGTTTTTGTGCTACTTTTACAAAAAGTTCTGCGGCAACACACACACACATGGCTTGGTACTTCAGTGGATGTACTTTTAAATTTTAGTATTTCTTTTTTGTATGTGTGTAGTAGAAGGCTGAAATGTGTACAATTGTTCCTAGTCTGTTGTAAAGCTATTGCATTTTGTAAGTGGCTTTCACTTCCAAAATACTTTCTCTGGATATGCTCTATTTCTTCGAGTAGGTCTTTGACTGTACCATGTAGAAGATTGTTATTTAAATTGCCTAATGCTAAAGCAGGACTTTTAGCATTGTACAGTTTATGGACTAGATTTCTTATAGTTGAATGATGTGTTGGTATCATTCTGATATGATGGAAGGTACTTTTGCAAATAGGTCCTGAAATGCAGGCTAATGAATGTCCTTGTAGTCCTGTGTATTTGTGCACTCGATAGGTATCCATATTTTGTAGTAGTTTCATTTTGAATTTGTCTTTGCCTTTCACATACTGATTGAGGAACTGGCATAAAGATTTGAAAGATTTTTTGTCAATGTTACACATTGACGTGCACAGCCATTTGTACACTGGACATTTTGGTTCAGTCAGATAGAGAGGCGATACTGAGTTTTCTGGGCATATTTTTGTAAGCAGCATTTTTTGTTCCATTATGGTATTATTAAGTTTTTCATACCCTAATCCACTGCTATGTATGGCAATTGTGTTTGTTTGTTTGTTTTTGTTTGTATGCTTCTTCATTAAATTATGGTTCTGTACTCGTGGTGTGACTCCATTCACCTCCACAGATATGTAAGAAGTTATTTTTGTTGACATCCCATTTATTGAGATGTCTTTTTTGTAGTTTAGTTGTTAGTTTTGTTTGTGGTTTCATTCTGTTTAACACTAAAATAAATAACTTCCTTTTGAGAAGGATTGCACTGTCTATGAGAGCTTCTAAGATTTATTTTCTACGGTAGGTTTTAAGGGCTGTGCATGATTTCTCTCCTGTTTTTATAAGATTCTGAAGAACTCTGTGGCGGAACATTATTTGTAAAATACTTTTTTTGGTATGTTTACTTGCTTCTACATCAAGATTTATAGGAGCAGAGTTAACAGTAGTGATAGCTGAATTCTTGTTAATCACTTTCTGTTTTGTTTTACATTTTGAAAGAGGAGGCAAAGTTTCTGTACTGGAAGCTTGTTTTGTTTCACTTAATGACTGTATTAGATTTTTTTAAATCTTTTTTGTACAAATTCTGCTAGAGATGGATGCTATTTTGGACACTTATTTTGATTTGCTCTACTTCTGCATTGCTTTCTATGGACTTGCTTTTTGGTAGGCATTATTTGGGGTCTGTTGGAAAAAAAGAAGGTATGGGTTGGGCTGTTCTGCAATGTATGTGTGCTGTTTGCATGAGTGTCCGAGTATGACGGTAAGGATGTATGTGGAGGTGTGTGATTGTGCAATGGGCAGCTACAACTATTTGGGAAGGCTATTCTGGTATTTGTGTGTTACTATACTGGGGTTCAGATGACAATACAAAGAAATCTAGTAGTGAGGAGATGCCCTACTACTAAATCTAATGGTATAGAATTAAAACAGTTCTTTTTTCTGCAATACTAACATTATAGGGGCTGATTCATGGAATTCGTGCACCGGAAAATGGGGATTTGTGTGCCATTCTGCCCGCAAATCCCTGTTTAACAAATGGGGATTTGTGGGCAGAATAGCGCACAAATCCCCATTTTTTCGGCACACAAATTCCATGAATCAACCTCACAGTGTGTTTGAGTAACAGTTATAAAATTATGGTTGTATTGTACTAACTTTTTTGTATGGGATGAGCAGGTTGCTTCTGAGTTGTTGTTTGTACTTCAAATGCTGCTGCTTTTCAGGAGAGCGGTCTTCACTGCAATTGTAAAATAAAAAAGTCATTCATTCTGTGTGTTTATAGCACTGTTGTTAATTTAGACGTTGATTTTTATGTTTTTGCAGTAGTATTGTTTGATAACTGAACATAGTGTGTGCATGCAGTTTCCTTTGACTATGTGCAGCCTTTCTATTTTATTTACACTCTGTTAGTTGAACATGCTTTGCAAATGAGTATAATACTAAGCGTATTAAACTCACTTGATTTCTTAACACTATGTTATTGGATGTTAGGATATAGAAGAAATAATCAAATACTTATTTTGCTATTTTTATAGGGTAAATGGCAGAAACTGTATAGAAAAGCATGGAATGTGTGCATTCGTGAAGGTGTGGGTAATAAAGCAGAAGGATGTGATGTAAAAGCAGTGGTGTTATTTCAGCTGGGAGTTTTTCTAATGATACTGTCTATCTGTGTGAGTGTATAAAGATGCATGAACTCACCTTGGCTGTGTGTAATTTTATAATACACTGCTAAATTGTTTTTTTTTACAATTATACTGTTATTTCTCCCATCTTTTAATAATAAATTACACTTTTTTAGAAAGCTGTGTGTATAAAAAAGGAATTTAGATAGCATACAGGTTTGGAAGTGACAGTTGATTATTGCAGATGGGAAAAATGATAGTGAGTTCATTTTATAGGTTATACAGGTTAGGCGGCAGTTACCTTGTTTATATGCATTTATAAGAGTTGTAGATGTACTGTGCAGAAAATATGCATACCTGTAGTTTGTATTCATTCATGTGGATATGCATGCAGCTGCAAGTAGAAATCTTGTAGACTTGTACAATAGTTTTTGTAGTAGGTGCTTTCCAATGACATGAGACTTGTACTCAGAGTGATCAACAGTACCTTTGAAGTGCTGAACTATGATGATGGAGTTAGATGTAGAGGTCTTGGATGTGCTTGGTGGATGGTTGTGTGACTGCTTAGCTGTATCCAATGAGGGAATGGCACAGAACGTGAATTGGGAAGGGTAGAAAGGCTGTCTAAGAATTACGCGCTCCGCAGACACCGCAGTTGTCCGCTGACAGGGTGTGCCACACCCAGGGATTTCCAGCAAATACAGCATGGAAAGGGGACCATAGGGATTAGCCAATCAGGTGTTGAGGTTGTGGATTTGTGTTGAAAGAGGCCGTGTGTAGTGAAGATGGCAGAGGTGGAGAAAGTCAGGGAGTTGGTAGCTGGAGATATGTTTGTTCATGGTTTGGAGCAGTATGCTAAATGCAGGAATGGGACAAACTATTTTGATGTTAAAGGAGTGGAGGTGGTGTGGAGCACTGTGCCTGATTGCAATGTACAGGGGATGTACACATTTGTGAAGATATGGGCAGGATGAACAGTCCCCATGTGGTAGTGTTGCACTGTGGTGCTTTGCATTTGGGCCTTGTCAGTGCCCCTACTTTGTTGGCAGATTTGGAACACTTGGTTCAAGCAGTAATGAAAGTGCTTCCAAATGCCAAAGTTATTTTTTCTGGTTTAGTACCTAGGGCAATATGGAACAATAGTTCTGCTTTTTGTCCTCAGCAAAATATTTCTAGCTGTGCAATCAACCAAAGCATGTTTGCTTTCATGCTTAGAGCTGGTATGTTCTTTTGTAATAATGAGAACATTGATTCTGGTAATTCTGTTCATTTTAAAGAAGATGGCATTTCTTTGTCTTTTATAGGAAATGCCAAGCTGTTTTGGAATATAAGGGTTGCTTTGGAGAAGCTTATGTGAAGATTTTAGGATAAAAATAACAGGTGTCTCTCAAGTATCTTAAAGAAAAACAAAAAAAGTCTCTTTTCAGAGCCAACCTCAAAGGGGAAATGGGTATGTTATTTAAATTTAAATTCATCACGCTCATATTTTTCGATATGTCCGCGGACATGGCGGTTGTTCGCAGACAGCGCGTATTACATTCAGGGATTTTGAGGTTGAGAGGCATGCAAATGAGAATGAGCAGAGCAAGGGATTGGTCAATAAGGTTTACTGAGTGTGTTGTTTAAGGGGAGGGTTTGTCAGAAAGTATTTTTCCTGAGAGAAGAAAGGATAGCTATGGCTGTGTGTTTCAGAAAAAAGATTATCTGGATTTTGGGAGAAAAAAGTAATTTTTTCTTGTATTGGGCAAGACAAATGTGGCTGCATTGTTCTTCATTTGGTCCACAAATGGAGAAAGTGAGGCACAATGTCAATAAGGCTGTTTGTGCCTTTTTAAGAGATGTTGGCATGTCTTCTTTTCACAATGAAAATATTATCAGGGTAATTCATAGAATTTCGCAGAAAAGTGTCGCAAGCGGCTGGCGCAGAGTGTCCGCGTGCGATTGTCTGTGCCAGGCACGTGCGCTAAAACCGATTTCCGCGCACAGCGTATTCATGGATTTTAGGCTCCCAAACCAGCCGTGGCGCAGAGTATCGCAGCGACCCTGCAGCAGCGCCAGTAACGCCCCCAAGAACGCCCTCGCGCAAGTAAAAGCCATCAAAATCGCTAAATCATCGCAAAGGGCTGCGCTAACCCTGGACCAGTCTACAGGGCTGCCAAACAAGGAACGCAAAGCGGGTAACGTGCATATCAGGGGTACGCCTGAAGTTATACACGCGATTAGCCAGGGTACGTGTATTACAGGGGTACGCGTGAAGTTCTACACGCGATTAGCCAGGGCACGTGTATCACAGGGGTACGCAGGAATTATCACACGCGATTTGGATGGGTACGTGTATTACAGGGGTACGCGGGAAGTTCTACACGCGATTCGGCTGGGTACGTGTATTACAGGGGTGCGCAGGAATTCTCACATGCGATTTGGCCAGGTACGTGTATTACAGGGGTGCGCGGGAATTATCACACGCGATTTGGCTTGGTACGTGTATTACAGGGGTGCGTGGGAAGTTCTACACGCGATTGGCCAGGGTACGTGTATTACAGGGGTACGTGGGAATTATCACACGCGATTTGGCTGGCTACGTGTATTACAGGGGTACACAGGAAGTTCTACACGCGATTCGGCTGGGTACGTGTATTACAGGGGTGCGCGGGAATTCTCACATGCGATTTGGGCAGGTACGTGTATTACAGGGGTGTGCGGGAATTATCACACGCAATTAGGCTGGGTGGGTCCTCAAAGGTGTTCCCTGTACACCCTCCACGGCCCCTGCAGGCAGCCCACAAAACAGGGGACTACCCTGCACACCTGCTCATGTCCCCCTGCACCCCCACCCCCCAGCAGTGCAGGGGCAGCCTCGCCCAGGCCCCCACCCATGTCTCCCAACACCCCCACCCCCCAGCAGTGCAGGGGCACCCTCCACCAGGCCCCCACCCATGTCTCCCACCACCCCCACCCCCCAGCCACCAGGGGCACCCTCCACCAGGCCCCCACTCATGTCTCCCACCACCCCCACCCCCCAGCAGTGCAGGAGCACCCTCCACCAGGCCCCCACCCATGTCTCCCACCACCCCCACCCCCCAGCCACCAGGGGCACCCTCCACCAGGCCCTCACTCATGTCTCCCACCACCCCAACCCCCCAGCAGTGCAGGGGCAGCCTCCACCAGGCCCCCACTCATGTCCCCTATCACCCCCACCCCCCGCCACCAGGGGCACCCTTCACAATTCCCCCATCCATGTCTCCTCCACCCCCACCCCCCAGCAGTGCAGGGGCAGCCTCCACCAGGCCCCCACTCATGTCCCCTATCACCCCCACCCCCCTGCCACAAGGGGCACCCTTCACAAGGCCCCCATCCATGTCTCCCACCACCCCCACCCCCCAGCCACCAGGGGCACCCTCCACCAGGCCCCCACTCATGTCCCCTATCACCCCCACCCCCCAGCAGTGCAGGGGCACCCTCCACCAGGCCCCCACCCATGTCTCCCACCACCCCCACCCCCCAGCCACCAGGGGCACCCTTCACAAGGCCCCCATCCATGTCTCCCACCACCCCCACCCCCCAGCAGTGCAGGGGCAGCCTCCACCAGGCCCCCACTCATGTCCCCTATCACCCCCACCCCCCCGCCACCAGGGGCACCCTTCACAAGGCCCCATCTATGTCTCCCACCACCCCCACCCCCCAGCAGTGCAGGGGCAGCCTCCACCAGGCCCCCACTCATGTCCCCTATCACCCCCACCCCCCCGCCACCAGGGGCACCCTTCACAAGGCCCCCATCCATGTCTCCCACCACCCCCACCCCCCAGCCACCAGGCCCCCACTCATGTCCCCTATCACCCCCACCCCCCCGCCACCAGGGGCACCCTCCACCAGGCCCCCATCCATGTCTCCCACCACCCCCACCCCCCAGCCACCAGGGGCACCCTCCACCAGGCCCCCACTCATGTCATCTATCACCCCCACCCCCCGCCACCAGGGGCACCCTCCACCAGGCCCCCATCCATGTCTCCCACCACCCCCACCCCCCAGCAGTGCAGGGGCACCTTCCACCAGGCCCCCACCCATGTCCAACTCATGTTCCCCACCACCCCCACCCCCCAGCACTGTGGGGCACCTGCCAGCAGGCCCCCACCCATGTCCAATTTATGTCCCCACCAGTGCAGGGGCACCCTCCACCAGGCCCCCACCCATGTCTCCCACCACCCCCACCCCCCAGCCACCAGGGGCACCCTCCACCAGGCCCCCACTCATGTCTCCCACCACCCCCACCCCCCAGCAGTGTAGGGGCAGCCTCCACCAGGCCCCCAATCATGTCCCCTATCACCCCCACCCCCCGGCCACCAGGGGCACCCTTCACAAGGCCCCCATCCATGTCTCCCACCACCCCCACCCCCCAGAAGTGCAGGGGCAGCCTCCACCAGGCCCCCACTCATGTCCCCTATCACCCCCACCCCCCCGCCACCAGGGGCACCCTTCACAAGGCCCCCATCCATGTCTCCCACCACCCCCACCCCCCAGCCACCAGGGGCACCCTCCACCAGGCCCCCACTCATGTCCCCTATCACCCCCACCCCCCCGCCACCAGGGGCACCCTCCACCAGGCCCCCATCCATGTCTCCCACCACCCCCACCCCCCAGCCACCAGGGGCACCCTCCACCAGGCCCCCACTCATGTCATCTATCACCCCCTCCCCTCCGCCACCAGGGGCACCCTCCACCAGGCCCCCATCCATGTCTCCCACCACCCCCACCCCCCAGCCACCAGGGGCACCCTCCACCAGGCCCCCACTCATGTCTCCCACCACCCCCACCCCCCAGCAGTGCAGGGGTAGCCTCCACCAGGCCCCCACTCATGTCCCCTATCACCCCCACCCCCCCCGCCACCAGGGGCACCCTTCACAATTCCCCCATCCATGTCTCCCACCACCCCCACCCCCCAGCAGTGCAGGGGCAGCCTCCACCAGGCCCCCACTCATGTCCCCTATCACCCCCACCCCCCTGCCACAAGGGGCACCCTTCACAAGGCCCCATCCATGTCTCCCACCACCCCCACCCCCCAGCCACCAGGGGCACCCTCCACCAGGCCCCCACTCATGTCCCCTATCACCCCCACCCCCCAGCAGTGCAGGGGCACCCTCCACCAGGCCCCCACCCATGTCTCCCACCACCCCCACCCCCCAGCCACCAGGGGCACCCTTCACAAGGCCCCCATCCATGTCTCCCACCACCCCCACCCCCCAGCAGTGCAGGGGCAGCCTCCACCAGGCCCCCACTCATGTCCCCTATCACCCCCACCCCCCGCCACCAGGGGCACCCTTCACAAGGCCCCCATCCATGTCTCCCACCACCCCCACCCCCCAGCCACCAGGCCCCCACTCATGTCCCCTATCACCCCCACCCCCCCGCCACCAGGGGCACCCTCCACCAGGCCCCCATCCATGTCTCCCACCACCCCCACCCCCCAGCCACCAGGGGCACCCTCCACCAGGCCCCCACTCATGTCATCTATCACCCCCACCCCCCCGCCACCAGGGGCACCCTCCACCAGGCCCCCATCCATGTCTCCCACCACCCCCACCCCCCAGCAGTGCAGGGGCACCTTCCACCAGGCCCCCACCCATGTCCAACTCATGTTCCCCACCACCCCCACCCCCCAGCACTGTGGGGCACCTGCCAGCAGGCCCCCACCCATGTCCAACTTATGTCCCCACCAGTGCAGGGGCACCCTCCACCAGGCCCCCACCCATGTCTCCCACCACCCCCACCCCCCAGCCACCAGGGGCACCCTCCACCAGGCCCCCACTCATGTCTCCCACCACCCCCACCCCCCAGCAGTGTAGGGGCAGCCTCCACCAGGCCCCCAATCATGTCCCCTATCACCCCCACCCCCCCGCCACCAGGGGCACCCTTCACAAGGCCCCATCCATGTCTCCCACCACCCCCACCCCCCAGCAGTGCAGGGGCAGCCTCCACCAGGCCCCCACTCATGTCCCCTATCACCCCCACCCCCCCGCCACCAGGGGCACCCTTCACAAGGCCCCCATCCATGTCTCCCACCACCCCCACCCCCCAGCCACCAGGGGCACCCTCCACCAGGCCCCCACTCATGTCCCCTATCACCCCCACCCCCCCGCCACCAGGGGCACCCTCCACCAGGCCCCCATCCATGTCTCCCACCACCCCCACCCCCCAGCCACCAGGGGCACCCTCCACCAGGCCCCCACTCATGTCATCTATCACCCCCTCCCCTCCGCCACCAGGGGCACCCTCCACCAGGCCCCCATCCATGTCTCCCACCACCCCCACCCCCCAGCAGTGCAGGGGCACCTTCCACCAGGCCCCCACCCATGTCCAACTCATGTTCCCCACCACCCCCACCCCCCAGCACTGTGGGGCACCTGCCAGCAGGCCCCCACCCATGTCCAACTTATGTCCCCACCAGTGCAGGGGCACCCTCCACCAGGCCCCCACCCATGTCTCCCACCACCCCCACCCCCCAGCAGTGCAGGGACAACCTCCACCAGGCCCCCACCCATGTCTCCCACCACCCCCACCCACCAGCCACCAGGTGCACCCTCCACCAGGCCCCCACTCATGTCTCCCACCACCCCCACCCCCCAGCAGTGCAGGGGCACCCTCCACCAGGCCCCCACCCATGTCTCCCACCACCCCCACCCCCCAGCCACCAGGGGCACCCTACACCAGGCCCCCACTCATGTCTCCCACCACCCCCACCCCCCAGCAGTGCAGGGGCACCCTCCACCAGGCCCCCACCCATGTCTCCCACCACCCCCACCGCACAGCCACCAGGGGCACCCTCCACCAGGCTCCCACTCATGTCTCCCACCACCCCCACCCCCCAGCAGTGCAGGGGCAGCCTCCACCAGGCCCCCACTCATGTCCCCTATCACCCCCACCCCCCCGCCACCAGGGGCACCCTTCACAAGGCCCCCATCCATGTCTCCCACCACCCCCAACCCCCAGCAGTGCAGGGGCAGCCTCCACCAGGCCCCCACTCATGTCCCCTATCACCCCCACCCCCCCGCCACCAGGGGCACCCTTCACAAGGCCCCCATCCATGTCTCCCACCACCCCCACCCCCCAGCCACCAGGGGCACCCTCCACCAGGCACCCACTCATGTCCCCTATCACCCCCACCCCCCCGCCACCAGGGGCACCCTCCACCAGGCCCCCATCCATGTCTCCCACCACCCCCACCCCCCAGCCACCAGGGGCACCCTCCACCAGGCCCCCACTCATGTCATCTATCACCCCCACCCCCCCGCCACCAGGGGCACCCTCCACCAGGCCCCCATCCATGTCTCCCACCACCCCCACCCCCCAGCAGTGCAGGGGCACCTTCCACCAGGCCCCCACCCATGTCCAACTCATGTTCCCCACCACCCCCACCCCCCAGCACTGTGGGGCACCTGCCAGCAGGCCCCCACCCATGTCCAACTTATGTCCCCACCAGTGCAGGGGCACCCTCCACCAGGCCCCCACCCATGTCTCCCACCACCCCCACCCCCCAGCCACCAGGGGCACCCTCCACCAGGCCCCCACTCATGTCTCCCACCACCACCACCCCCCAGCAGTGCAGGGGCACCCTCCACCAGGCCCCCACCCATGTCTCCCACCACCCCCACCCCCCAGCCACCAGGGGCACCCTCCACCAGGCCCCCACTCATGTCGCCTATCACCCCCACCCCCCCGCCACCAGGGGCACCCTCCACCAGGCCCCCATCCATGTCTCCCACCACCCCCACCCCCCAGCCACCAGGGGCACCCTCCACCAGGCCCCCACTCATGTCATCTATCACCCCCACCCCCCCGCCACCAGGGGCACCCTCCACCAGGCCCCCATCCATGTCTCCCACCACCCCCACCCCCCAGCAGTGCAGGGGCACCTTCCACCAGGCCCCCACCCATGTCCAACTCATGTTCCCCACCACCCCCACCCCCCAGCACTGTGGGGCACCTGCCAGCAGGCCCCCACCCATGTCCAACTTATGTTCCCCACCACCCCCACCCCCCACCAGTGCAGGGGCACCCTCCACCAGGCCCCCACCCCTGTCTCCCACCACCCCCACCCCCCAGCCACCAGGGGCACCCTCCACCAGGCCCCCACTCATGTCTCCCACCACCCCCACCCCCCAGCAGTGCAGGGGCACCCTCCACCAGGCCCCCAATCATGTCCCCTATCACCCCCACCCCCCCGCCACCAGGGGCACCCTTCACAAGGCCCCCATCCATGTCTCCCACCACCCCCACCCCCCAGCGCTGTGGGGCACCTGCCAGCAGGCCCCCACCCATGTCCAACCCATGTCTCCCACCACCCCCACCCCCCAGCCACCAGGGGCATCCTTCACCAGGACACCAACTTCCCTGGCACTGAAGCTGGTGCCCCTCTGCCTCCTTGGCCGGGGGTTGCCACTGGTGCCAGATGTTGTAGTGCCCGACATGGCAACCCCAGAGGCAGGAGTGGGTGGGCAACTGGGTCCTGGGGCTGGGCTGTGGGGCGACGGAAAAGCAGTCGGGAGCCTTTGGTTCCAGCAGGGGTGGTCACAGCAACAGCACCCCTGGCTGATGTGCAGGCAGCAAATGGCAGGGCACGTGGGCAGCAGGCAGTCAGGCAGCAGCAGATGGCAGGTGGGAGCGTGCTCAGGGCTCTGGGGGGCAGTAATTTGGCCTCCTGGGCAGGAGCGTGGTCTTTCGTGTGTGAACGCGTGGACAGCTTGATACATAGTGAGTGATTTTGCACGTGAAAATCCCACACGTCGATGAAAGGCCCTTAGCGCGTATATGCGCGTCTATGAAGTCACGTGCACACATAGGAAAAAGTTGCGTGACACGTCCGAGTGTCAAAGCGTGTTATTGGTGAAAATAGCCCTACACGCAGAAGTGTCAAAGCGTGTAATATGTGCAAATGGACCTACACGCAGAAGTGTCAAAGCGTGTTATTGGTGGAAATAGCTCTACACGCAGAAGTGTCAAAGCGTGTAATTGGTGCAAATGGACCTACACGCAGAAGTGACAAAGCGTGTAATTGGTGGGAATGGGCCTAGCACGTACACGCCGCGTAAGTGACGCTGTACGTGTGGGCCTGCATATAAGGTACGTGTAGAACACCAATTCCTTGTACTGCTTTTCGTGGAGAGCGAGTGGGTGAATTCTGTACTTCTTGTCGTTTCACACGCGATTTACTTCACGGCGTTTCAAGTTCGTACTCCCTGTTACCTCTGACAGCTTTTTCTATTTTTTCTCTTGTACTGGTTTACCTGGGCCTGTTCCCTCAAACAGTGTTCCCTTCTACTGTTGTCCTGTCTCCTCAGACAGCGTACATATCTTCTTTTGGCGGGGGTGTTGCCAACCAAACGCGCTAATTTTTCACGCTCTTTTACCTGGCAGACGGTGAGTCACGCACGTATCTAACATCTGTGCTTGGCCCGTGTGTAGCCTACCCCTTCAGAGGTCATTCTAGGCTGCGTGTGACACGCATACGTTCATTCTTGTGTTACTGGGTGCCACAGCGTAGTGCAGGTTTTTCTTTCTGCACACGTGGTCTAGGAGGGGTTGCGTGCACGTCATCTCCCTTTTTTGGGCCTCCTGTGCGTTGCGTGACCCGTCATCTTTCCCCAGGGGTTACATTCAGCCTTGCTAGAGCACTAGGGTACAATTACCATCTGGTACCCAACCCCTTTGACCCCCAATTGCCCAGGACAATAGTCTACATCCACTCCCATACGCACATTAACATCAGTGCCATGGCTGGGAGGCGAGGATTCCGTAAGGGTGGCAAAGGTGGAAGAGCCACAAGTGGTGGCCGTGGTGGATCCGGTAGGGGACGTGGTCGTAACTTGCAGGGTGCGCCTGTCCCCCCATGTGTGGAGGACCAGTCACGGGCACCCATAATCCCCCCCCCTCCCGTTGAGGCTGATGTGGCTGACACCATCCATGCTCAGCCCTTGTTGGACCAGCCCATTGTGGCACCAGACCTGGCTGACTCCATGGCTGACTTCCAGGTCAGCAGGGCTACGACACGTGCGCTGGTGCACGTTGATGCCATCATGCCACGTGGATCTGGGGCAGCAAGGTCATCTGCTGCACCAAGGAGGCAGGGCGGAGAGGCTGCAGGGGCAGCTGCGGCTCCATCCACCCCAGCCCTCACACACCCAGCCAGGACAGTGTCGGTCCTAGTCCATGCTGCTGACATTCCCCCTGACACCATCACACTAGAGCCAATGCCTGCACCAACTCCCATGCTGAGTGTGCAATCCCACACTCCTGATACAGAGTCCACCAGGGCTCCTGCCCCTAGTGTCCAGAGCGGCGCAGGACACTCAGGATCACCACCACCTTCCAAGCGGAAGAGGAAGAGTGCTCGTCCGGCACAGGCTGATGCCCCAGACACGGCTACACAGTCCGGCCCGTCCAGGAAGCCCAGCTTCACGGATGACGAACTGAATGCACTTGTCGAGTATGTGTCCGGACATGACAACGAGATGGTCATTGTTGCAGGATCCAAGACCACACCTGCACAACGCCAGGCACACTGGCAGACCGTTGCGGACATCGTAAGTGCCCTTGGAATCGTGAGGCGCACAGCCAATGATTGCTATAAGCGCTGGAATGACCTAAAGCGCAGGGCAAAGAGTAAGCTGGCCTCAAGTCATGCCGCAACTCTAGTGACTGGAGGTGGGTCTCCAGTAGTAGACATGGAACTCACTCCACGTGAGTCAGTCGCTGGGACCTACGTCACGGAGGAACAGATCCAAGGCGTGGGAGATCTGGCTGATTACGAGGCATTGTCCGGTGAGTGCACATGCATGTGTGTGTCATCCATGTGCATGGTGTGTGTGTGAGGGCTTCTGTTTGTGTGCCAGGTGAGAGTGTGTGCGCCTGAGTCGTATGGGTCAGCCATGTGCTTCATGCAATACTTCCTGCGCAGCTGCATTTGGCCATAGCAGTATCCCTTCTGCCAACAGTAGACATCTAGCCCAACTGCACGCTAGTTGCCCTTGAAGTGTCACCTTGCCACAACATAGTTGCTTATTTTTCACTGTTCATTCAGTCAGATTGTTTGCATTCCCCCACTTTTATTAGCCATGTCGCTGTCCACTAGTCACATGTCTGACATGG
This sequence comes from Ambystoma mexicanum, assembly GCF_040938575.1. Taxonomy (NCBI): domain Eukaryota; kingdom Metazoa; phylum Chordata; class Amphibia; order Caudata; family Ambystomatidae; genus Ambystoma; species Ambystoma mexicanum. The sequence goes on from NC_090928.1 coordinate 1,014,471,473, forward strand.
CTATATTAAAGTGGAGTGACTTTGTTACCTGGATATCATTTGTACACACATGTCCCTGTGCAATTGGACCATTTCAGACTGGCAGCTCCAGGTGAAAAATCTGACCTGTTAGAATTAGAAAAGCAATTACATGCGGGAACTGGACTGAATGAATAGGTGCTGCCCTCCTCTCCATCTTCACTCAATAGCAATGGTACATGCCATCTGTGTGATGGCATGTGTGTTTCACCTGGCAATCACAGGCCAATGTGTGATGCCACTGCCAGGCAGCATGCAGAAAATGTGTTCATCTTCCATCTTGGTGTCATCAGTGTGTGCCATTTGCCTGCACTTCATACGCAGTGAGGGTGCATGCATGGGAGGGTTTTAGTCATGTGGGACATGTGTCAATCAAGTACTGGTTCTCTTGCTTCTCAGCCCTCATTGTGTGCCATGGTGCTAATGCCTGTTTCCATTTCTTTGTTTTCATGTCTTTGCAGGGGAAGACGCACCTGATACTGCTGGGGTTGTGGAGATGGTGCAGACCCAGGAGGTGTCCGAGGGCCGACCAACCACCAGTGAGGGACGTGGTGTGGTGGTGGGGGAGAACCCACAAGTGCTGCAGGTCGTGCTCTCAAGGGGTGTCTCTGGCTGCACCTCCCCCGAGCTGTACTCAGGTGTTGATTCGGATGAGACCTACGTGCCGTCGCAGGTGAGTGTTCCAGGGAGGGATTCTGTTCTGTCTCACCCACCTGCACCAGGGTCAGAACCCTCCATGGGGATGTCAGTGTTGGCAGCTACGCCTTTGGTGGTTACGGATGCAGGGTCACACTCCGCGACATCTGATCCTGTTCCTGGGCCAGCAGATCAGAGGGGGAATGCAGTCCTGCAGCCTCAGGCAGTGCCGGCACAGTTCGCCTTGCCCCAGACAGGTGTGGTGCCCGCCGATGTGGTGGCCGTACGCCACCTGGCAAAACCGCATGGGAGCAATCCATTTACGGTATGGCAACCCAACAGGCTGCATCATCCGAGATGATGGCTCAGGCCATGGATAGGGTGGCCACTTCCATTGTCCCCCCAGAAAGGCTGATGGAGCGACAAGAGCAGGCAACCGACTCCATCTGCCAGTCACACAGGGAGGACATGTTGGGGTCCAACAGGGACAGGTGGGCGGCACTGGCGACTCTGCAGGAGGCCATCTCCATTGAGTCCCAGGGCCACAGGGAAGCCCTGAGGCAGGAGCTCCTTCACCTCAGGACGACTCTTGTTGAGCTTGAGGCTTCAACACACCAAAGGACAGAACAGCAGCTGGAGCGTCACACCCGTACGCTCTCAGCTGAGATGCAGGCAACGAGGGCGGAGGTCCGGGCATCCCGTGAGTTGTTGCATGGGGACCTCCGCACACTCATCCTCCAGAACCAGACCTACCACACCCGCATGCTTGCAGCCATGGAGGAGCAGACTAGGGCCTTGCGTGGGCTGCCTCCCATAGTGCAACCACCTCCGGATGCAGCTGCACAGGGTGATAATAGCGACAGCAGTGATACTCCCACAACAGGGTAGCCGTGTGGGCCATGAGCCCATGGAGGTGTTTTATTTTCCCAGGATCCACGCAGGTGGGTTCTGGTGTGCATCCTGTCCTCGGACCTCCTGGGTGGCCTCCCCAACCCCCCCGGGCCCATCAATGGCCATTTTTGATTGTTTCTTATTTTTATTTTTATTTTTATTTATTTTATTCCCTATTTTTTTGGGACGATTTGTTGGCTTCCGTGGTTCCTGTGGGCATACGCTGCATTGTGGCTGGGCACATGCAGGCTTGTAATGTATTTGGTTCAGATGCTTGGGTTTGAGTCACACACACCCCTCCTGCTTCCCGTTTCCATGGGCTTGCAAAGGGTGTGCCCAAGTGACAGTGAATTACACAGTGACGTTGGACTCCCATGAGCTGTGTGGGCAGTCTGTAGTCAATACTGTGTATACATTCCTAGTGCATATTGCTGTTGTGTTGTACACTGCATGTTGCATTGATGTGTAACTCATCTTCTGTGTCTACCTCCCAATTTGCAGGTCCCTTCCTCATGTCTACACAAGGACCTCTAGTCTGGAGATGGGGTCCATGTTGGCAGCAGTGCACCTACAACTCTACATGGCGCCAACACTGCACAGTTGGTAGTGGTGGGAGTGCAGGCATTTCCAGGTGGTGAGACTACTAATATGTAACATTTGTGATGTCATGTTAATGGTAGTACGTGCTCAAGTATGTTGTTGGTCCGGCATTGCTGTGAGCATTTCAGGTGTTGCAGGTTTCAAATAGGGACACTGTACATAGTGACACTAGTGTCATGTTGTGGGGATTACTTTGTTTACCTGCAAATGGCATGACATGGCACGGTGTGTCGTGTGGCGGTGCTGGGGTTGGGTTGGCTGACATGGCACTGTCCTCTTGTTGCATTTTGCAAGTGGGTATTCTTTTTAGCTGCTTGAATGTGTAACTCCACAAAACTGCATTGGTGGTGTCTGTGTGGGTAGGGATGCACACATTGTGACACTTCCAGGTGAACAATCTCAGGCTGATATGGTATTCACGGTTCATTCTCCAGACATTCAGGATCAGTGTTAGGTTGAGTCATCATTGATTGTCAGATGGAATGTGCCAGGGCAGTGTGCACTCCACAGGGGTGTGATTTCTATGTGAAGTAATTAGCCACTAGCTGTGTACGGGCTGCCTCCCCCGTGCCCTTTACCCTCCCATGCGCAGCGGCTGTGCATGTGGTTGGGGATGTGGGGCCACCACCATGTCCACGGCCAGGCCCCGGCGTGTTGCAACGTTGTGCAGGACACATGCTGCCACTATGATCCTGCACACTACTGGGGGAGCATATAACAGCTGGCCGCCAGAACGGTCAAGGGAGCGAAAGCGTGACTTTAGCACTCCGAATGTGCGCTCCACTATGCCCCGGGTCGTAATGTGGGCTGTGTTATATCTTACCTCGGGTGGCGTGGTGGGGTTCCGAATTGGCGTCATCATGTGGGGGCTGAGAGGGTAGGCACTGTCCCCTGTGGAGGTGGTGATTGGTATCATTGGTGGGGTTGTGACCTTGCTCAGTATCCAACATGCATGCATGTGCAGTGGCATACATACTCACCAAGCAGCCATGTATCGCCATGCCGCCCAGCTTCTAGGTCCCGGCTTAGGGTGGACATTCGGTAAATGAAGCTGTCGTGGGTGGACCCGGGATAGTTGGCATATACTGAGGTGATGATTCCCTTGGCATTACATGCTACCTGCACGTTGATGGAATGCCAGTGCTTGCGGTTCCTATAAATGTGCTCAGATGCCCTGGGGGGACGTAGAGCCACATGGGTGCAGTCGATGGCACCTAGCACTTTGGGGAATCGTGCCACACCGTAAAAATCCAGGGCGGCAGCATGCCTTTCTGCAGGTGTTCTGGGCAGGTATATGTGCCTGCGGACTAATGGGCGTGCAGTGATGATGTTCAAGACCTGGTGTAGGCAGCGTGACTGGGTGGCCTGTGACACCCCACCCACTATGGCACTTGTCCGCTGAAATGATCCAGTGGCTAAGAAGTGCAGTACATTGAGGACCTTCTCCAGGGGGCTGAGTGCTTGGGAGCACAGGGTGGGTGATGTGAGGTCATCCTCCCACTCACTCACCAGGTCCAGTATTATGTGTGGTGGAAACCTGTACCTCCCATACACCTGGTCATCAGGCATCCCGAAAAGGCTGGTTCTGGGTGTGAATATTCTGGCCCTGACTATCCTCCTCCTCCTCCTTTGGTAGCCCACTGCCACTGCTGCTAGGAACGGTATGTTCATCCTGGCGTCTGAGCTTGTTATTGTTAAAGTGCGCAAATTTTTCCTTTGCGCGTGTTCTAGGCGAGCGTGTGACCCGCGCACCCCTGGAATCTAGTTCCCAGTCCAATAGCGTGTGGAAATTCCCACGCACCACGGGATACAGGTGCGCTGACGTACTTGCGTGTGTAAGTGCCCGCGCACCCATGAAATACACGTACATAGGCCAATCGCGTGTACGCGCACTTTTGTCCAATTACACGCTGACGTGCAGTATTTCCATGTGTGCTCCGTCATCACGTGCTGAGTGGGGAACACCCGTGCGGGTCACGTCACAGACGCGCTTACGCGCTGAGGGACTCTGGTCCAATAGAAACGCGTATGCGTGCTGACGCGCTTACGCGCTAAGGGCCTTTCCTCGGATTTCACGCTGACGTGCAGGATTTTCACGTGCCAAATCACTCCGTATCAAGCTGGCCATGCGAAAACACACGGAAGACCACGCTCCTGCCCAGAAGGCCGAGTTACTGCCCCCCAGTGCCCCGAGCAGCCTCCCACGTGCCATCTGCTGCTGCCTGCCTGCCTGCCTACCTGCTGCCACCGTGCCCTGCCATTTGGTGCCTGCACATCAGCCATCTGCAGGGGTCCAGTTGCTGTGTCCACCCCTGCTGGAACTGAAGACTCCCGACTGGGATTACATCGCTCCACAGCCCAGCCCCAGGACCCAGTTGCCCAACCACACCTGCCTCTGGGGTTGCCATGTCGGGCACTTCCACATCTGGCACCAGTGGCAACCCCCAGCCAGAGGGGCAGAGGGGCACCAGCTTCGCTGCCACCGCAGTTGGTGTCCTGGTGGAGCATGTCCTGGGGCAGTATGATGCCCTCTTTGGATCGTCCCGCGCCAGCAAGGAAGGACGGGAGAGGATCTGGGCCGACTGTGTGGTTGCCATCAACGCGGAGGGGGTGGCAACCCGCAACGTCCTGAAGATCAAGAAGCGCTGGGAGGACTTGAGGTCCAGGACCCTTGTGAAGGCCCGGCGCCTCGTGGAGGGGGGCCGGGGCCGCATGAGTTCCATCCAGATGAGGGTCCTGGAACGCGTACGCCCAGCGCTCCACGCCCAGATCCTTGAGAGGGAGGCCCGTCTGGAGTTGAGCGGTAAGTGTCCAAGCATTACTGTGTGAGACAGGGCATGTTGCGGTGTGCTGGTTCTATGATACTTGCCTGTATGTGTGCCATAGGCCATGTATGCATGTATGTGTGCAGGGACATCATAGTAATGCATGTGCGACCAGTGATGTGTGACCCACATGGTTGTTGCATGTGTTCAAATGCCGCATGGGGAGCCCTATGCAGATTTTGAACATGAGAGCATGCCAGTCTCTGTACCTGGACTTGGGTGGGGGTGAGGGATGGGTGCTGATGCCAGGTACATATATGGTAGCCATGTCTGTGTGCCTGACCTGCGTGTCTGTGACTTGTGCATGCCATGGATGCATGACACATGTGTGTGACAATGCACAGATTCAGTGAAGCAGCCAAATTACCCTTATATCCGCTGTGTTTGGTGTGTTTGGGGCCAGATGGATGTGACTGAGGTGAAGTGTGTGCATGTGATAGGCATGAGCCATGATGCATGTGAGTTACATATCATTGAATGTTTCAAGAGTCCATTGGACATGCATGGAAATGTCCATGGCATGCACCATGCCTGTTACTGTGTGTGTTTTGCCTGGACTGACCCATGTGTTGTGGAGGGACATGATGGAAGTGTACTTTGACAGTGGTGCTCATCTGCTATTGCTTCCTGTCTAGGGGACCATTGTACAGTACCCTGATGCTTGTGTTCTTTGTCTCCCTCTACGCAGCGGCTAGTGAAGAAGAGGGCGGAGACGGCGCTGTGGAGCAAGGCGGCGGGGATGCCCCCACGGCTGCAGCGGAAGGGGTGGGTGAGCCCCCACAGGGGCCTGCTACGATGGGAGACGGTGAGGAGCCATCCAGGTTGGTGGTTTGCACAGAGGAGGAGGAGGCCGCCACTGGGGCACACATGGGGCGTGGTGGGGGCATCCCTGCTGGTGCAAGTGGTGCAGTCCAGGGCCAGGGGCAGGAGGCAGCACAGGTCACCGTGGAGGGGCCTGTGCCTGTCGCTGTCCCTGACCCTGTGAGTGCACCACCATGCACCAGCAGGGATGCCCCGTCCCAGGCCCGTCCGCAGGTAGAGGGGATGTCCATGTCACCTGACTCCCCTCCACCTGCGGACGTGGGAACCCCTGGCCGTGTGGAGAAGGTTCTGATTGGGGTCGCGATGCGCACGGCTGTGATTCGTGATGCCGTGCATGCTTCCCGGGAGGAGCACGCACGTCATCACGAAGTGCACCGTGCCGACATGGCCCAATTGGGATCGGCCATGTTCGGGGGTTTGCTGCATGTGTTGGCCAATCTGGCGGCCCTCTCCTCCTCTGTGCAGGCTATACACCAGTCATTCTCCTTGCCGTCTTCCGGCCCAGATGACACCAGGGCCCCCTGTGGACCTGCCCCGACCAATGCAGCCAGCTCGGTGGGGATCCCATCCCTGCCACAGTTGGGAGTCGGAGGTCCAGCAGGGGTGGACAACACAGCAACTGGACCCCAGCAGATGGAAGATGTGACAGCATCATCGGGCAGGGCACGTGCACGACGGCGTCGGTGGTTTCCATCAGCCTGGATGCCGTCGTGCTGGCAGAGGCAGTGGCGTCGGAGGCAGCAGCAGGCTCGACGTGGGAGGCATCATGGCTCGGGGCCATCAAGATCGGAGGGGCAGGCATCGGCCGGAGGGCAGGGCAACCCTGGGATGGTGGTGTCTTCCGTGTGGGAGCAGTTGGTCCAGCGGATAGGTGCGGAGCGGCAGCGGGCGGAAGAGGAGCGGCTCACCATGGTCAGGGCGGAGTTCTCCATTCGTCGGGCGTTGAGGCGGGCTGAGTGCCTCTAGGAAGCTCGCAGGGAGTTTGAGCTGGACATGGGGTTATCCCTGCGAGACCTCGGGGCCAGGACAGAGTCCCGCCTCCAGGACATCGACATGGAGTTCGATGATGCCCTGGCCAGCAACATCACCGAGTGAGCCGCAGGACTTGCCCGCTGCCTTTGTATATAGTTATTTAGTTAGTTAGTGTTATGTTTCCTTTATTCATTTTTATTTTTTTGGACCGCTCGGACAATGGCCACTTTTTTGTAGATATTTTTTTCATTAGGTAGTAGTAGGTTTCATTTATGGTGTTGGGCTCATGGACCCTGGAATATTCGTGTATATAGTTTGCTTTTTGAAGAAACAATTTTTTTATTGATTATTGTGTTCACCATGAGGAAATGGTTTTTCATTATTTTCCTTCCACATGACATTGCTTTGGACAACATTTGTTTTTGGATTACTTTGTTTTTTTTTATTTTTACATTTGTTCTCGGACATGGACCATTTATTTTGTTATCCCCATTGTTGTATGTTTGATTTGTTTACTTATTTTTCATCTTTAATACATGTTTTTTTAACTTTCACTTGTGGTATTTTCTCATTGGTTTCATACATGTCATGATATGGGTTTTGACATTCACTTGCACCCGTTGTGTATGTGTGTGTGACGGACATGTGTTCATTTACATACTTGCCATTGGGGTTGTATCATGTAATTGCATTCACTATGTGGGTGGATGCAATCCTTGCCTGGGTGTTTGTGGTGGGTATGCTGCCCATTACTGCCATGATTGAGTATCGTCAGGACCTGGGGGCAGGGGGACATGTGTGTGTGCCTGGTGGAGGATGCCCCTGCACTGTTGGGGGGTGGGGGTGGTGGGAGACATGGGTGGGGGCCTGGTGGAGGGTGCCCCTGGTGGCAGGGGGGTGGGGGTGATAGGGGACATGAGTGGGGGCCTGGTGGGGGCTGCCCCTGCACTGCTGGGGGGTGGGGGTGGTGGGAGACATGAGTGGGGGCCTGGTGGAGGCTGCCCCTGGATGGTGGGGGGTGGGGGTGGTGGGAGACATGAGTGGGGGCCTGGTGGAGGCTGCCCCTGGATGGTGGGGGGTGGGGGTGGTGGGAGACATGAGTGGGGGCCTGGTGGGGGCTGCCCCTGCACTGCTGGGGGGTGGTGGTGGTGGGAGACATGAGTGGGGGCCTGGTGGAGGGTGCCCCTGGTGGCGGGGGGGTGGGGGTGATAGGGGACATGAGTGGGGGCCTGGTGGGGGCTGCTCCTGCACTGCTGGGGGGTGGGGGTGGTGGGAGACATGAGTGGGGGCCTGGTGGAGGCTGCCCCTGGATGGTGGGGGGTGGGGGTGGTGGGAGACATGAGTGGGGGCCTGGTGGAGGGTGCCCATGGTGGCAGGGGGGTGGGGGTGGTGGGAGACATGAGTGGGGGCCTGGTGGAGGCTGCCCCTGCACTGCTGGGGGGTGGTGGTGGTGGGAGACATGAGTGGGGGCCTGGTGGAGGGTGCCCCTGGTGGCGGGGGGGTGGGGGTGATAGGGGACATGAGTGGGGGCCTGGTGGGGGCTGCTCCTGCACTGCTGGGGGGTGGGGGTGGTGGGAGACATGAGTGGGGGCCTGGTGGAGGCTGCCCCTGGATGGTGGGGGGTGGGGGTGGTGGGAGACATGAGTGGGGGCCTGGTGGAGGCTGCCCCTGGATGGTGGGGGGTGGGGGTGGTGGGAAACATGAGTGGGGGCCTGGTGGAGGCTGCCCCTGGTGACTGGGGGGGGGGGTGGGGGTGGTGGGAGACATGAGTGGGGGCCTGGTGGAGGGTGCCCCTGGTGGCGGGGGGTGGGGGTGATAGGGGACATGAGTGGGGGCCTGCTGGGGGCTGCCCCTGCACTGCTGGGGGGTGGTGGTGGTGGGAGACATGAGTGGGGGCCTGGTGGAGGGTGCCCATGGTGGCAGGGGGGTGGGGGTGGTGGGAGACATGAGTGGGGGCCTGGTGGAGGCTGCCCCTGGATGGTGGGGAGTGGGGGTGGTGGGAGACATGAGTGGGGGCCTGGTGGAGGCTGCCCCTGGATGGTGGGGAGTGGGGGTGGTGGGAGACATGAGTGGGGGCCTGGTGGAGGGTGCCCCTGGTGACTGGGGGGTGGGGGTGGTGGGAGACATGAGTGGGGGCCTGGTGGAGGGTGCCCCTGCACTGCTGGGGGGTGGGGGTGGTGGGAGACATGAGTGGGGGCCTGGTGGAGGCTGCCCCTGGATGGTGGGGGGTGGGGGTGGTGGGAGACATGAGTGGGGCCTGGTGGAGGCTGCCCATGCACTGCTGGGGGGTGGGGGTGGTGGGAGACATGAGTGGGGGCCTGGTGGAGGCTGCCCCTGGATGGTGGGGGGTGGGGGTGGTGGGAGACATGAGTGGGGCCTGGTGGAGGCTGCCCCTGCACTGCTGGGGGGTGGGGGTGGTGGGAGACATGAGTGGGGGCCTGGTGGAGGGTGCCCCTGGATGGTGGGGGGTGGGGGTGGTGGGAGACATGAGTGGGGGCCTGGTGGAGGGTTCCCCTGGTGACTGGGGGGGTGGGGGTGGTGGGAGACATGAGTGGGGGCCTGGTGGAGGGTTCCCCTGGTGACTGGGGGGGTGGGGGTGGTGGGAGACATGAGTGGGGGCCTGGTGGGGGCTGCCCCTGCACTGCTGGGGGGTGGTGGTGGTGGGAGACATGAGTGGGGGCCTGGTGGAGGGTGCCCATGGTGGCAGGGGGGTGGGGGTGGTGGGAGACATGAGTGGGGGCCTAGTGGAGGCTGCCCCTGGATGGTGGGGGGTGGGGGTGGTGGGAGACATGAGTGGGGGCCTGGTGGAGGGTGCCCATGGTGGCAGGGGGGTGGGGGTGGTGGGAGACATGAGTGGGGGCCTGGTGGAGGGTGCTCCTGGATGGTGGGGGGTGGGGGTGGTGGGAGACATGAGTGGGGGCCTGGTGGAGGGTGCCCCTGGTGACTGGGGGGTGGGGGTGGTGGGAGACATGAGTGGGGGCCTGGTGGAGGCTGCCCCTGGTGACTGGGGGGGTGGGGGTGGTGGGAGACATGAGTGGGGGCCTGGTGGAGGGTGCCCCTGGTGACTGGGGGGTGGGGGTGGTGGGAGACATGAGTGGGGGCCTAGTGGAGGCTGCCCCTGGATGGTGGGGGGTGGGGGTGGTGGGAGACATGAGTGGGGGCCTGGTGGAGGGTGCCCCTGGTGACTGGGGGGAGACATGAGTGGGGGCCTGGTGGAGGGTGCCCATGGTGGCAGGGGGGTGGGGGTGGTGGGAGACATGAGTGGGGGCCTAGTGGAGGCTGCCCCTGGATGGTGGGGGGTGGGGGTGGTGGGAGACATGAGTGGGGGCCTGGTGGAGGGTGCCCATGGTGGCAGGGGGTGGGGGTGGTGGGAGACATGAGTGGGGGCCTGGTGGAGGGTGCCCCTGGTGACTGGGGGGGTGGGGGTGGTGGGAGACATGAGTGGGGGCCTGGTGGGGGCTGCCCCTGCACTGCTGGGGGGTGGTGGTGGTGGGAGACATGAGTGGGGGCCTGGTGGAGGGTGCCCATGGTGGCAGGGGGGTGGGGGTGGTGGGAGACATGAGTGGGGGCCTAGTGGAGGCTGCCCCTGGATGGTGGGGGGGTGGGGGTGGTGGGAGACATGAGTGGGGGCCTGGTGGAGGGTGACCCTGGATGGTGGGGGGTGGGGGTGGTGGGAGACATGAGTGGGGGCCTGGTGGAGGCTGCCCCTGGTGACTGGGGGGGTGGGGGTGGTGGGAGACATGAGTGGGGGCCTGGTGGAGGCTGCCCCTGGTGACTGGGGGGTGGGGGTGGTGGGAGACATGAGTGGGGGCCTGGTGGAGGGTGCCCCTGGTGACTGGGGGGGTGGGGGTGGTGGGAGACATGAGTGGGGGCCTGGTAGAGGCTGCCCCCGGATGGTGGGGGTAGGGGTGGTGGGAGACATGAGTGGGGGCCTGGTGGAGGGTGCCCCTGCACTGCTGGGGGGTGGGGGTGGTGGGAGACATGAGTGGGGGCCTGGTGGGGGCTGCCCCTGCACTGCTGGGGGGTGGGGGTGGTGGGAGACATGAGTGGGGGCCTGGTGGAGGCTGCCCCTGCACTGCTGGGGGGTGGGGGTGGTGGGAGACATGAGTGGGGGCCTGGTGGAGGGTGCCCCTGGATGGTGGGGGGTGGGGTGGTGGGAGACATGAGCAGGTGTGCAGGGTAGTCCCCTGTTTTGTGGGCTGCCTGCAGGGGCCGTCGAGGGTGTACAGGGAACACCTGTGAGGACCCACCCAGCCTTATCGCGTGTGTAACTTCCCACGCACCCCTGTAATACACGTATCAAGCCAAATCGCGTGTGATAATTCCCGCGCACCCCTGAAATACACGCGCCCAGGCTATTCGCGTGTGGAAATTCCCGCGCACCCCTGAAATACACGTACCCTGCTGAAATTGCGTGTTAAACTTCCCGCGCACCCCTGAAATACACGTACCCTGCTGAAATCGCGTGTTAAACTTCCCGCGCACCCCTGAAATACACGCGCCCAGGCTATTCGCGTTTGGAACTTCCCGCGCACCCCTGAAATACATGCGCCCAGGCTATTCGCTTGTGGAACTTCCTGCGCACCCCTGAAATACACGCGCCCAGGCTATTCGCGTGTGGAACTTACCGCACACCCCTGAAATACACGCACCCAGGCTATTCGCGTGTGGAACTTCCCGCGCACCCCTGAAATACACGTACCCTGCTGTAATCGCGTGTGGGACTTCCCGCGCACCCCTGAAATACACGCGCCCAGGCTATTCGCGTGTGGAACTTCCCGCGCACCCCTGAAATACACACGCCCAGGCTATTCGCGTGTGGAACTTCCCGCGCACCCCTGAAATACACGTACCCTGCTGTAATCGCGTGTGGAACTTCCCGCGCACCCCTGAAATACACGCGCCCAGGCTATTCGCGTGTAGAACTTCCCGCGCACCCCTGAAATACACGCGCCCAGGCTATTCGCGTGTGGAACTTCCCGCGCACCCCTGAAATACACCTACCCTGATGGAATCGCGTGTGGAACTTCCCGCGCACCCCTGAAATACACGCGCCCAGGCTATTCGCGTGTGGAACTTCCCGCGCACCCCTGAAATACACGCGCCCAGCCTATTCGCGTGTGGAACTTCCCGCGCACCCCTGAAATACACGTACCCTGCTGTAATCTCGTGTGGGACTTCCCGCGCACCCCTGAAATACACGTACCCTGATGGAATCGCGTGTGGAACTTCCCGCGCACCCCTGAAATACACCTACCCTGATGGAATCGCGTGTGGAACTTCCCGCGCACCCCTGAAATCCACATACCCGGCCAAATCGCGTGTGAGACTTCCCGCGCACCCCGGTATACACGCACACGTATTTTTTGTCAGCGTGTCCGTGTTTGTGGGTACCCCTTTGCACGTCATTTGTCCTGGAGGGCCACAGTATAGGACATTCATCATGGCAGTATATGGGTGCTATTTGTTGGCGCACCTTTTGGCGCACATTTCTTACAGCCGCAGAAACGCTACCGCCTGCTTTCTTGTGGCGGTCGTGTTTGTGCCTGTGCGCTGGTTTGAGCGTGCGCTTTTTTGCCCTATTCTATTCCATGAATACGTGTTGTAGGCGAGCGTGTGGGCGTTCCACGCACTTGTGCCCTGTACTTCCCCCGTGACGCCCACGTTTTTGCAAGTTGTTCCCCATTCCGAGTGTTACGCCCGTGTTCCGCCTACTTTTGTTGCGTGCGCCGTGCTATGTGCGATTTTCGCTGTGGCCTGTGCGATTTTTCGCTGTGACCTGGCGCACGCTGTTAGATGGCCTGTGCGCCAACGTGCGCGGTGCACTTTTTATCGCACATCGGCTGGTTTTCTCGCGCACAGACTTCCATGAATCGACGTGCGCTGCTTTTCGTGCGATTTTCGCACTTGCACTGCGATTTTCGCTATTCCACTGCGATTCGCACGTTTTTGCCCACTTGCGCCGCGCTAATTGTTTTGTAGGACATACTTTTTTCGTAGAGATGGAGTACATCTTACTTATCCTGGCAATCAGATTTTTCTGCGAAATATACAAAATGCATTGCAACCTTTTTTGTAATTACATTAATACATTTTGCAGTAGGTCTTATTTTTTTGAAGTTATTGAAACACAAAAAACAACACCAAAAGGCTCTTTTCAGAGCCACCACTTCTTCCCATAGAAAAGTGCAATGGTTCTGATAGGGTTCTGATACGACTGTCTGCAGACTTCTAAAAAATGCTCAGGGCCCTGCACTATTTTTTTGTCATTTTTATTTTAAAACTGTGAAAGGTAGTTCTGAAAAGACCCTTTTATTTTGTTTTCATTGTTTTATATATATATATATATATATTATTTTTTTTAATTATGACACTCAAGGAACAGAGGGTAAAGGAGGGTAAGGAAGGGACCCCAACCACGGGGATAAGAAAGGGCAAGTAGAGAGAGGAAGATGTAGGGTGGGCCTTATTTAGGTAGGTAGTAGACCTTCTTGTGCTCCTTAACCGCAGTCTCTAAAGCACTCAGAAGATTCTCCCCCCTGCAGAGTACTGCGTCACAGTACATACACAATATTGTGAACCTCGAAAGGTAAGGGTCAACAGCATCATTAATGGCCTTTGAGGCAGCTGGAGGGATGCGCTGTCCCACAGGAGTGTCTCTTGTGGTGACAGGAGCGGAAACGGAAGATGTTGTAGAGGAACTCAACCTACTACGTTTATCACAAGGTACAACCTTGCGAATAGCCCAACCGTGGAACGACCTTAGGTGTTGCTTCATTGATCTCGTACCAAAGCTTTATGAACCAGGCCTTCCACGAATCAGCACCTTGTGGCACTGATTGCAGGTGACCTTATTCGCACAAGCTTTTGGCACTCCATCAAGAGTGGTAAACAACCACCACACCCAAGACTCACGGCGAGTGCTGGTAGTAGGGACTTCCACTACCTCATCCTCTTCATCCGTCTCCTCTGCATCCTCACACCTGTTCCCCTCTGCAGGCCCTTGGGGAGGTGGTGGTGGAGGAGGTGGGGGTGCTGATGCAGCTGAAGCAGCCATGGTCACCATCTGGAGAACAGCATGCAAAAATCACCAGCAATGCAGTCAATGCAGGTCTGAAGAAATGCTCTGTCAGGTAGCCAGAAGCACAATGAGGAGCAATTCTAGGGTGTGGCCTTTGATAGGAGTGCTGGTGCGCGCTTCACGGACTGCCAGGATGTCCGCCGACACTTTGAACACCAAAAAAAGGCTCAAAAAGTTACAAAAAGTATTTAGATAGCCACAGACATTGTCTGGGACATGTGCAGTGGTGAACTTTTACTGTAAAATACTTTGGATTGTCCAAAAAAAGTACTTTAAAAATGTTTGGGGACCCGGACAGTGTCCGCAAATAAGGACACATGCTCAGCGTGGGTGCGATCACATGATGACGTTGTGGACACCTTCCCGAATGGGATGGCTGTCCGCAGGACACCAAATGTGCAGGGACGGTTGTGCGCATGCGTGCGGGTGTTCTCAGGACACTGTTCGGGTCCTCGAACTAATTAAAAGTGCGACACATGTGCAAAGGAGAGTTACGGACAGGCACGATGTTCGTTGGACCTATGGGTGTGGTGTTCATGTGCGTAGATGTTGTGGACACTCCCATTTTAATTACGAACAGTACGAACAGGTACTGTGTCCTTAGGACACCCCCATTTTGGTTGATTGTGGAAATCCTGGACATCGAGTGTATTCTAAGTACAGTTCCATTTTGATTGTGGACAGTGCGGACAGGCATTGTGTTCTTAGGGCACCTCGGTTTTGGTTAATTGCAGACATCCCGCACTGTCTATGGACACCTTAACTGCCTTTTTTTTAAAAGACACAAAGGACTGAATTAAAACACACATAATATTTTTTTATTATATACAAATATAAAATGTATGTAAGAGAGGGGGAAGCAGAAACTGACACAAATACAGGGGAATTAGGGGTTTGGGGAGGATGGATGGGAGGGGATTCAGGGATCGAAGTCTCATCATAATGTTTTTCTTGGTGGTGAGGGTTTGGGGATAGTTGACTGGTACGTGGAGAGAGGGAATAGGTACAAGTGGGACAATGATATTTAAATTTTTCGTTTATCTGGTCCTCCACAAAATGTTTTAAAAGATTTAAATTTTTCATTAGCATATCAATTTTTTGTTCCATTTGTTGCCGAGCATTTTGTAATGTCTCTTTTGCTATATTATTTTCACTGTTTGTATGGTCTGTTAAAATAAAATGTGTTAAGTACACAGAAAGTAATGGTTATTAATTGGCTTATATAGAGAAGTGTCTACCATTAGTATCACTGTCTTCACTCATTTCATCATGTGGGACATTTTCTTCAAGCCATTCCAAAGTACTGGAAATTTCTGCGTAAAGAAAAGATATATTAATTTTAGTGTACCTATTACAGAAAGTTTAGAAATATATAAGAAAATTGAAGTTTACTTACTAGTTTCTGGCAAGTTTTGTTGTTACTCTTGTGTAGGTCTGCTGTTGCTTCTTGCTGCACAGTTTCTGTGAGGTAATTATGTTGGAGGCATATCTTTTTTGTTTTGGTATATTCCATTTTAGTACATATGCTATTCAAGTGGGCGGTTGATGTGCTACATATATAAGTTGCAATTCTTATTTATTATTACACATAATGTGTTAATGTGCTGCTTTTTGAACTTGTTCAGTGTTTATATGGCATAATAGAACAATCTAATATACCCCATGAGTTTTTGGATAGTGTTGATGTTGTCCACGTCCATCCGCGGACATCAAAATCACTAGCAGGGGGTTCAGTATATTCTATGTTACATGTATATAAAGTAAGGGAATCCTAGTGAACATCTATAAATTCAAACTATGTATATCTATATTCAGTAAAAAAAAAACGATGGGAAAGAGAGGTTATGGTTAAGTTGCGCTATTAAAAACCTATGAAATTCAGTAAAAAAAAACTTTGTTAAAGGGACGTTATGGTTCCAAGTAAAACCAAAAAAAACCTGAAATTTGCCAGTTATGGTAAGCTACGCATACTAACCTAACACCCAGGACATCAAAGATGACATCACAAATGTGTTTCGACTGGCTCGCATATGCAGATGATCTGCTCTTGTGAGATCATACTCCAAATGGCCTCCAGATGTCTCTAAATGCCTTGAGTGTGTATGCTAAAGCCAATAACTTAAAGGTTAATTTAGAGAAGAGTAAAACTACAGTGTTTCCACAAAACCATGCATGCCAAAAAACATATCCATTGAAACTTGTTGGTAACATCCTTGAACAAGTTGAGACATATCTTGGCCTGTATATCGATGATCAACTTACTTGGAAGTCGCACTGGTCAGACTAAAATGTAAATGACTGAAAGTGGTAACACCATTAGTAGTTTTATTGGTAGGAACATGGGATACTCAATTAAGACAGTTTTACTGTTATATACAGCCAGAGTTAAATCCATTATGCTCTATAGAGTTGAGATTTGGGGATACAATTATATATCCAAATTACAAATGTTTGAAGCCCATATACTTTGCAAATTGTTGCACCTTCCACAGTGTATATCTATTGAGAATATATTGCTTAAATGTGATAGAAATAGCATTGCTACAGATGTCAACTCCAGATCTACCCTGTGTTATGAAAACCTGTTATCTTTGGATAATCATACAATTGGTGTCCAGTTTATGGCCGCATTTAAAAATGTTGAAAATTGTTTGAAGATAGGCCCTCTTGGTAAAATGATGGCATGGAGTGGTAAATAAGTTCTTAGTAATGCCACCACGTCTGGTCTAAGTTTTAAAACTTGGTTGAAAAAGATGTGCAAAGATCTCAGTACTGAAGTAAACATTGTAAAACTTGCCACTCTTAGTAATAGTTGTATGTACCTAGAGTATCGCATGGAACGGGTTTCTGGTCCAGCATATATTCAGGCGCTCCCCTCACCTAAGATCATACACCAGCACCTTTTAATGAAATTTAATTGGAGTGAAACCTAGGCGATAAAGGGAGCAACCTTAGTCATTCCCTGTGCTCTGAGGTGGTATCGCCTGTGTGGCAACTTTGAATTAGAAACGTTAAAGCACCTGCTATGTGAATGTGAAAGTCAGGATGGTGTTTGTAGAACATTTCTAAAATCATACAATAACCAGTTTAATTGTGATGATCTTTCAAACCTGTGGAGTTTTTTTATTGAAGGTAGCAATATGAATTTTATATATTTTGTTATTAAGTTTAGAAATAATAGTTCTTGTTAGCTTCTTGTGATGTTCCCCTCTTTTGGCTTTCGCAATTACTTTGACCTTTGTAAGTAGAAATATAAGCCGTTTTGCCTGCTCCCAAAGTGCTTACTCTGCCACTTTCACTTCTTTGTATCAGTTTGATATTCATTCACAGTCTTATTCTGCCACGTTCGTAATTTCAGTTCGGTATTCAAAACCATTCTTTATGGTCAGCGGGCGATTACAGAGTGTTCCGGGGTCACACAATGCTCCACTGCCACAGTGCCTTCTGCTTTCTCTGCTTCTCTCTGCATGGCAAACTGCTTCTCTTTTATTTTCACGGCCTGCGCCGGTCGGGACAGGAGCACTCACTGGAGCCCAAGTTAGGATGGGGAAGCTTTTTAAACTCACGCTTTGCACCGTGCATCCTCTGCATTCAAGTCCTTTAAACTTAGAGACTCTCTTGGGACAATCATCCGCTCTGGCAATAGTGGCGGTTCCAGCATCTCTGATTTTCTGTTTCTGCTGCCACTGCAATGTTGAGTCTCTGTAGGTACTCCACCTTCTACTACTTGTAATGTACTTCACCTGAGGGGGCCCTTTATACTCTACAGTCCCTCTCAGGTGTGGGTCATGAGAACCGCTAGACTGCACCCTTCTTCCCAGTACTTTGGGCATTGTGGGACTTGATGTCCCCAATGTTCAAATTACCTCTTTTATTCTGGACATGGCTTTTAAATTCAGCCACTTCACTTCCATCATGTGTTATACCTTTAAAAGAAATTTTAAAAGAACTTGATGGTTCGGGTTTAAAGGAGATTTGGCTTTATCAGAACTTAAGAAGTTAATGTTTTGATGCCCATATTTAACATTCCCCTGTTGATTACAAGAGTCTTTATCACTATAAATGCAGGCAACCTTGTGTATGGGATTCTTACTCCTGACAAGTGATTGATTCTGACAGTTTTCACAACCAAAAACAAAGCATAGTTTTGGGAAAGTAAACCCCACTCTTACAACAAGCCATTACATAGTCTGGCATCACTGAAATCTCTTCCTCTGAGGAACACAAATACAGTGTCTTTCCCACCAGAGTACTTGTGTTCCCTTGGGGGCCTTCTCCTCCCAGGTGATCCTCCCAGCTATAACCACCCCCAGGGTCAGGAACAGGTAGTGGCTGCCTTCCACTGGCATTCTGGTAGGAGACTTTAGGTAGGGGTTTTGTGAGGACTCTGCAGGATTCATCACAATCCACATGGTCTGTAATGCCACATCCTTGCAATCAGTGTGTCTGTTAACTGTGCATTTGACATATAAGTAAAGGTTGTATATCCCCAGGGTTTTCATTTACATGGTTTCAAAATGTAATCTTAAATTGTGCATTTACTCTAGGAATAATACATTGCACCCTGGGTGGATGTAAATCGCTGCAATAATGCATGCTGTGTTTGAATTCCATAATCACTGCGGGGTCATTTTCAATGTTGTGAAGTGGTGCAAGGTGTAAAAGCAAGATGGTAGCCATTTGAACCTTACTTATAAAATCCAGGCCATTTTAGTACTGTTCCAAATTGTAGGAGGGAAACAAAGAGGAGTTTGCAACTCCTCTTTCCTTTCCTCTTCCGTCTTGGAAGAGCACCAGGTTTTACGCCTGCATGAGATTTTCATGTAGTGTAAAACCAATGGATTCTGATGGACTCTGCCTGACATTTTCACCTCCTAAATAGCAGGTGGATTCCATCTGATTCTTTAAAAACACTGCCTTCAAAGTGTAATATGGAGGCTGTGTTTATTTCTTTGCAAAAGAGAGTATAAAACTAAAGAGTAAAGGTGGTTGTTCCCTTATTTTACTCTTCAGTTTTGCACTCCACCTTGGATATACTGACTATTGCATGCAGGGGACCCAACAGCATATAAGTGGTAACATTGCTGGTCCCTGTGTGAGCTATTTTTTTATTTATGAAATTCACAAACATGTGCTTTGTCCAAGAGGATGCATAAAGCAGATTACACCTGAGTGAAAGCTTATTTTCTTGATTGTATAAAACAGAAAGGGCGGGCCTAGCTGACTAGGGAGAATTACCTAGAATTTACGAGGGTCCATCCTGGCTCTGAGAGGTTCCATGTGTTAATATCCCCACAAACATATTGCCATACAAGAATGGCGCTGTATTTTTGTGGCCTTATTAACCGATTGAGCTATTTCACCTATTGAGCCTGCGGGGAACACCGCTGAAGCCCCCATATTATTTTGAAGGGAGCAGGGGACACCACGCAACCCCCTCCCATTTACCACAACAATTATCCCCACTAATAATATCGCCTATGGCCTTTCCCGACTACCATATATATGGCGATATTATTGGAGGGGATAATATTACCTGATACCCTCTGTACCTTATAAGAATAATACAAAAGTGTGTATTAAAACCTCAATGCAATTAGCTATTTATCCTTAAGTGTCTTTTCTCTGCTAAGTCATTGGAATGCGTAGAACTGAGAAGGATGCCATGAGGGCGATTTCCTTCAAATAGTATGTGTGATCATTTTAGAATGAAATGCACCTTTCTTGTTCACTATATTCAAAGCCAAGTGAGATCTGATTCAGTGTAGAACTGATAGCATTTTTCTGCACAAAGTGAACAACATTTTGTAAACCATAGTCAAGAAAAACAAACCTGGTGTTTCACAGGTATTGTAAACATCTGGGGACATGTACAGTTGAGAGCGCTTCAAGCCTTACAGAGAATAAATAAACCAAGACCTGTGAAGGTTTAGTTATTTAAAAGAGACATATTGGGATGAAAGATTTTTTCATTTTATAGAAATGGATAAAAATGTAAATGAACATTCCAACGTTGCTAATGACATAGTGCAGGAAGGAGAGATGCTGTTCTAGATAAATCCAATCTCGAGAGAGCAGTGGGAGGTATACTTATAATGCCTTAAGACAATAACACAATCCTGTCTCTATGTTGTGGACGTGAACCACAAATCTGTGCATTGTAAAATTATACTATATCTTCCCTAAACTCAAAACTGTAGATTTGTATGCACCCTACCATAGTTTGTATTTGACTTAAATGCATATGATAGGAACCAACCTTATCACATTTGCACAAGGGAATACATTACTAATGGGGAATGCACATCAAATGCAATAATTGTGCAATGTTTTTGTCTGTAACCATTCTCTGATACAAATACTTGGTATTGACATTGGAGAAAATACATTTTAAGAGGTTAACTCATGGGTCAACATATGGCAGTGCCAAAATCACACTGTATTTAATGCTTAGAAATAGTTATATATAGATAGAGCTGAATTTTATTCCGGAATTATTGTGTGTGTTCTGTATCTTAATAAGATTTTCACAGGCAGGTCAATTCTGTTTTTTTGTAAACAAGCTGGCTATGTTTGTATGGTACAGTGGTGACTTCCCCAGTATAAAGTTAGGAGACCACCTTTGGTTTCAATGTTTCATTTAACTAAAGCAGGAGTTTTAACTCCAAGTATAGCCTGTTTCTTGTCCCTGAATTGTGGGGTGTGATTGTATACTAGGAGGTTTTAAAGCAAAGGGTGCAGCTTTGCAGAGTAAAACTTACATTCACAATTGAAACCAAAAGTGTGTAATATGATTGTATCAGTGTATAATATGTTGTGTCAGTATTGTCAACGTTTGCTGCCCTATGCTCTCGCTACTCTAACTGGTTAATGCATCTGACATTAGATCTCACAAATCTTTTCAAGGTACTCAATCTCAAGATTAAACAATCAGCCATACTTTCCTATGGTCTGGGATCCTTTTCGAAGCTCTTCTCCTTATAGTATTAAATGCAAAGTAAACAACCTTCTCCTATTCACAAAAGTCTTGATTAGAGTATACCCAGTTAGGAGTTAAAGGCCACAGTCTATTCTACCCCGCTAAGTCTTGATTCCATTATGTCAAATAGGAGCTGCAGGGCTAGATTCTGTTAGGCCAAGTTATTGTGTGTTGTAACGTGAGCCCAAGCACGTTGACAACGTGAGCCCAAGCACGTTGACTCATGCACAGTCAGATGTTGGGGCCACATGTGCAGACACATGGCCCTCACCAATAAGGGTGCTGAGGGGTCTCACGGTCAGCGGTACCAGTAACAGACTGAAGATGTGTCTGTGACTTGATTCCGGCACTGCGTGCCCTCATGCCATGGGCCCAATGGGCCGCCACACACTGAGGGGCACAACAATCCGGGCCCCCCGTAACATCTGCAGACGAGGTAGGGTTTGGCTGTATGAGAGTGCTTGGACGTCCAGACAAAAGCCAGACCAGGAAGAGCTCCTGACTAGGGACCCTGGCCACGGTGCAGTCATCACTGTTTCAATGCAAGTCCCATCTGTGATGCAGAGGGAAGACCCAGGCACTGCATGGCCCTGATTGCTACAAGTGCCAACTCCAGCAGCAGGGAGCCTTAACAGGGTGTGACTGCTGCTGCAGCAGTAGCAAGTGAGAACTCCCACCTGAAGGGGACCTATGGCACAGGTCTGGCCGTTGTCATTCAGCGGTTCCTCACCTGGTATGGGATGGAAGGATAGTGTCCTTCCATGGCCCCTATCCGCATTGGGGAAAAGAGGGCCCGAAAGACTCCAGACTATGGTCTGCCATGAAGGGACAAACACCAGTCAGGCCCGCTGGAGTACCATCGTATAGCAGATGGGCTAGAGACCTGCTAGCAAGATGACAGCCAATGTGTCGCCTGGGAGCCCTGGGTGCAGCTTTACTGGCTAGTAGAGCACTTTCCATCATGGGCGAGCTGACACAGAGGGATTGCCCTGTGACCATCTGCCGATGGGGCTCCGGTATCCCTGGTGCGGCTTTTCCAGCCAGTGGGGCCAAATCCACTTCCATATTGTCATGGCCACAGGCCCCAGAACACAAAAAACACACCATCTAGTGATGGGGGCAATGGGTCATTTGAATCACTTATGTCCCTTTGGGACCCATAAACACAGGGGCCGTGGCTGGACTCAGTCCTGGTGCCTTTGGCGCCAGGCTCATATAGAGATGTGAGCAGGAATACTTTATTTCAGTGCAGGAGTGCTTTTACTTTATCTCAGTGCAGGAGTGCTTTTATTTTACAAGAACTTTCCAGGAGCTGAACGCCTTTATTGCAGAGAACATCCTCATGTGCTGACTTATCGGGTGTAGCTCCCTAGGCCTGGTCTTCATGTGCTGACTCATCAGGTGTGGCAGGGTGTGGCAGGCAGGCCGATCCTGGTGGGCATGGCTTCAGAAGCTCAGCTATATAATCTGCTCCATACTTAAGGCCGGTGCTTCACGGTACAGTGCACTCGCGTGCAACGTGACGCTCGCCGCTGCTTGGACCAGTTTACTTATCTCTGAAACCAGGCGTTCTCCTGCATACTCACCTCCAGGTAACCAGTGCTTCATTGCTTCATCTGCAGACTCATCTCCTGACATCCAGTGATCTTGATCCCGACGCCGCAGCACCGTACTCCACATCTTTGAACTTGGACCCTGCGAAGAAGAAGAAAGACAAGGTTAGAAAATCCATCCTACGGCCGTGCCGCATTTGAACCCTGCGCGCCCCCTAGTTAACAACTTACCAGCTACTGTACCGCTGCAGATTCGTTCCTAATTCCCTCCAGCTGCAACCTCGAGCTCTGCAGCTTCTGCCGGGCCGGCAACATCACCTGCAAGGGAAGAAAGTAAAAGAGCAAACATCAAAAGTGGAACAGACAGCAATACAAGACAACAAAAATTACAATACAACAAAAACAGACAAGGAAAGACAAAAGCAAACAGGAACACTTACCTGAAGTATAGTGGCTTAGTCACAGCAGTACTGGAATAATACGTGCAAGGGACCAGTGAAGAACTTGGTCCAGATCATACAAGTGCCCCTGCCAGAAGCCGCAGGATGGAGTGTCCGCCAAAACTAATCAAGAGGTGAGCTTTCCAGGGACAGTGCCTCCCACGGGTACCACGGTTTGGGAGAAGGGGTCTGGAAGGGTATCAGTCGCACAAGCTGGAATACTCACGCCCCCTATTCTCCACGCAGGAGTAGTCCCGAGCAGCATCACCTATTACCAGTCACCTAGGCAGAAAGGGAGAAAAGGAGACAGCAGCAGCTTTGTTTGTACTGTGGTAAGGCAGGTCACTGTCTCTGAGAATGCCTGGTGAAACCACCCAGGAAAGCAGTTGGAGCAACTGACAAGGGTGAAGAAGAACAGGACTCGGGAAACTCCAACGCCCGGCAAGAGTAGGTGTTCACTTGTTGAGCAGTGAAAAGGAACCTATACAGACCTCACATCTAGTCATCCCTGTGCTCCTGGTAAACCACAAGCAACCATTCAAAATACATGCCTTTGACAGTGGGGGTGTGGGGAAATTACATGGACCAAGATATGGCTACCCGGGTAGACCTTCCTCTCCGACAGAAGCAGGTTTCAGAAAAGATCACAACAGTTGATGGATCTCAGTCATCATCCATCCCAGTGACGCATTACACCGAGAAGGTCACGCTTCTGTGTCAGGACGGTCACCAAGAGGACATCACCATCGATCTCATCGGAGCTCCTCAGTTCCAGATGATATTGGTAATGCCCTGGCTGGGGACCCACAATCCCAGGATTGACTGGCGAAAACAAGTTCTGACCTTTCCCCAAGACTGTGCCAAAACCTGTTATAGCAAGGGATTCTCATTAAAAGGTCTTACCAACTCAGGTTCGTCGAAGAAAGAAACCATACTGGGCCTCACCAGTTCACTATCACCTGAATATCTCGATTACCAAGATGTCTTTAAAAAAAGCAAGCAAACACCCTATCTCCGCAGAGACCGTATGACTACAAAATTTATCTGGTACCTGGTGCTCAAGTTCCCTGCAGCAGGATTAACGCCCCAACAGAACAGGAAAACCAGCATCTAAAATCCTACCTCGATCAGTATCTGGCAAATGGCTTCATTCGTCCGTCCAAGTCCCCTGCATCCGTGCCACTCTTTTTTGTGCCTAAAAAGGAGGGAGACCTGAGAACTCGCATTGACTACAGAGCACTTAACCAGATCACAGTAAAAAAATGGTACACGTTACTGCTTATCCCCGAGCTCTTGGATCAAGTCAAAAACGCTCATATATATACAAAACTAGACTTACGAGGGGCCTACCATCTAGTAAGATTCAAAAAAGTAGATGAATGGAAGACGGCCTTTCACATGAAATATGGCCTTTATGAATATCAGGTTATGCCCTTTGGACTATGTAATGCCCTGGCGGCGTTCCAATGTTTCATGAATGACGTGCTCCGCGAACTGTTGGACATCTGTGGACTTGTCTATATTTATGACATTCTTATCTATTCGACCACCAAGGAGGACAACGTCAACCATGTCCGGGCAGTTTTGGGTCAACTGCGGCAACACCGGCAATATGCCAAAATGGAGAAATGCTTCTTTCATGTGAAAGAGGTAGAATTCCTCAGCTTTATTCTCACACCACGGGGCGTACGCATGGACACGCGCAAAGTAGATGATATCGTTCACTGGCCCTCACCGACATCCATAAAGAGAGCACAGAGTGGACTCGCCAACTTTTATCGCTGGTTCATTCCCGGGTTCTCTCAGATCGTCCACCCAATCGCCTCTTTACTACGGAAAAATAAACTATTTAATTGGTCCGCAGAGGCAGAGAAAGCCTTCCAGGAGATAAAACAAGCATTTACCACAGCACCAATTCTTCAGCATCCTCGACCAGAACTACCATACGTGGTTGAATCTGATCCTTCCAACATAGCAATGGGAGAAGTCCTGTCACAACGAGACCCCGAAACAGGTCAGTTGCATCCCGTGGCATTCTGGTCTCGCAAGTTTTCAGCCCCTAAATTGAATTATACAATCACTAATAAAGAACTCCTAGCAATTAAGACAGCGTTCAAAGCCTGGAGACATTATCCTCTTGGAGCTAGACATACAGTCACCGTCGTCACGGATCATCGCATTCTACAATATCTGAAGACAGCTAAAGCACAATCATCATGCCAACTCCACTGGGCTCTCTTCTTTGCAGAATACGACTTCGTCATCACCTATAGACCCGGAGTATGCAATTGAAAAGTGAATGCCCTGTCTGGCATGAGTGAGGGAGAAGAGGCATTCACTACACCAGAGCCCGTGGCCATTATCCCTGAAGGACGAATCCAAGGCATGATTGCCGCAACCACCACTCTAGACGACTTAAAATCTGACCTGCAACACTTGAGTCCACCAGCGCAACAGGAATGGCTAGGGAAGGTCGACCGGTATATGATCGTGGACAACCTACCATACTACCAAGGATGATCGATATCTCGGATAAGAAATTACAGATTCAAATCATCGCAACCTATCACGATTCATTAGTAGAACGGCATCCGGGAATAACCAAAGCCCAAGCTAAAATAAAGAAAAATTACTGGTGCCAACTTGGCAAAAGGATATTGTCCAGTTCATCGCAATCTGTGGCAACTGTGCACAACACAAGTCCCAAAAACAAAGTGCTGCAGGTCTGCTACGTCCTTTAGCAGTACCCCGATCCCCTTGGCACTATCAATGGATTGTATTACAGACCTTCCCTCCTGTAACAGATACAATACCATCTTAGCCGTCGTAGATTTGTTTTCCAAAATGGCCCACTTTATTTCCCTGAAAGGTCTCCCATCTGCTTCTACTCTGGCTACTGTGTTATTGGAACAGATCGTCCGGCTACACGGATATTGATATCAGAACGAGGAACTTAGTTTGTCTCTGCATTCTGGAAAAGGTGTGTTGAAATTGCCAAAATCGACCTCCAGTTATCTACAAGCTATCACCCCCAAACGGACGGCCAGACCGAACGGACTAACCAGACCCTTGAGCAATACACAAGGTGTATGCTGCAACAAACAAGGGATACCTGGAAGGACATACTTTGGTTAGCAGAATATGCATATTACAACTCCATTCACACCAGTACGGGACAAAGCCCATCCCAGATATCTGAGATTCTTCACTATCAAGGATGTGATCAACACTGCGGCAATGAAATTCAAATTACCGGCCCACATGCAGATCCACCTGGTGTTTCATGTCTCCCTCCTAAAGCCATTGAGACCAGGTACGTGGATAGATACTCCACCAGATCCCGAAATAGTTGAAGGAGAACCACAATATGAAGTTAAAAGGATCCTATACTCTAAGATGGTCTGGTCCAAGTTATATGACCTTATAGACTGGAAAGGATATGGACCCCAAGATCAGACCTGGGAACCTAGTGAGCAAGTCCACGCTCCACAATTAATCAGGCAGTTCCACCACAATAACCCTGCTAAACCAGGGCCAGGGGGGAAACCACCCATGAGAGGGGCCTAAAGGGGGAGTGCTGTCATGGCCACAGGCCGCAGAACACAAAAACCACACCATCTAGTGATGGGGGCAATGGGTCACTTGACTTACTTATGTCCATTGTGGACCCATAAATACAGGGGCTCTGGCTAGACCCAGTCCTGGCGCCTTGGGCGCCAGGCTGATATAGAGATGTGAGCAGAAACACTTTATTTCAGTGCAGAAGTGCTTTTACTTTATCTCAGTGCAGGAGTGCTTTTATTTTACAAGAACTTTCCAGGAGCTGAAAGCCTTTATTTCAGAGAACATCCTCATGTGCTGACTCATCAGGTGTGGCTCCCTAGGCCTGGTCTTCATGTGCTGACTCATCGGGTGTGGCAGGGTGTGGCAGGCAGGCTGAACCTGGTGGCCGTGGCTTCAGAAGCTCAGCTATATAAGCTGCTCCATCCTTAAGGCCTTTGCTTCGCGTTACTGTGCATTCGTGTGCAACGTGACACTCACCGCCGCTTGGACCAGTTTACTTACCTTTGAAACCAGGCGTTCTCCTGCACACTCACCGCCAAGAAACCGGTGCTTCATCGCTTCATCTGATGACTCATCTCCTGACATCCAGTGATCTTGATCCCGATGCTGCAGCACCGCACTCCGCATCCACAAACTCGGACCCTGTGAAGAAGAAGAAGAAAGAAAAGGTTAGAATATCCGTCCTAGGGCTGCACCACATTTGAACCCTGCGCGCCCCCTAGTTAACAATTTACCAGCTACTGTACTGCTGCAGTTTCATTCCTCATTCCCTCCGGCTGCCGCCTCGAGCTCCGCAGCAAATGCCGGGCGGGAAACATCACCTGCAAGGGAAGAAAGCAAAAGAGCAAACATCAAAAGTGGAATGGACAGCAATACAAGACAACAAACTTTACAAAACAACAAAAACAGACGAGGAAAGACAAAAGCAAACATGAACACTTACCTGAAGTATAGTGGCTTAGTCGCAGCAGGACTGGACTACCACGTGCAAGGGACCAGTGAAGGAACTCGGTCCAGATCATACATGCCAGAAGCAGCAGGATGGAGTGCTCGCCAAAACTGGACTTTCAATGATAACTGGTCTAATGGAATTTCACCTTATTGTGGAAATGGTCCAGAATAGATCTAGTCTTTGCCTTTTCATCTGAACAGGTGAGCTTTCCAGGGACAGCGCATCCCACAGGTACCACGGTTTGGGAGAAGGGGTCTGGAAGAGGATCAGGCACACAAGCTGGCATACTCACACCCCCTATTCTCCACGCAGCAGCAGTCCCAAGCAGCATCCCCTATTACCACCAGTCCCCACATAAGCGCAGAGGGTGAAGTTGGACCCGAGCGAACTCACCCTGGGAGGGCTGCAACCGTACCCCAACACCTCCGCAGAGAACAGGTGAGCAGAACACATATTGGACTTATGAAGTCTGCACCAACAAAGCCCCATAGGCGTGTTACACCCCAATGTATGCATGTGCCTAAGTGTATACCAGACCAAGGAGTATGTTGGTAATGCAGTGACACCGCAAAAGTAATATTTGTGTAAAGTGTTCCCAGCAAAACAGCTTGACATCAATGTTGGCAAGAACTGCAAGTGGAAAAGGGAGTTAGCATCACCCTTCATGAGACAAGGAACTTAACTGCACAACCCCGGGTAATTCACCCCTGGAAATGGTGTGTACAGTGCCTTGCCTAACTAAGAATGTGTTTTACTGTGTTCCGAGATGACACAGGAGGTCAGCATAAGCGTTAGCAGTTTTTGTAACACATGCCATCTTAAACTTTAATCATGTGTTTGCCTTTACCCTTGGCATGGGATGTTGTAACGTGAGCACGAATTGGCTCATTCACAGTCACATGTTGGGGCCACGTGTCCTGACACGTGGCCCTCACCAATAAAGGTGCTGAGCGGTAGTTCCAGTAACAGACTGAAGACGTGTCTGTGTCTTGATTCCGGCTCTGTGTGCTTGTGCACCATGGGCCCACTGAGCCACCCCACACTGAGGGGCACAACCGTCCAGGTGTGGGCTGGAGATCCCGGCCCCGGTAACAGTATGCCAATTCATAATTTTGTTGTGCCCTGCACTGTAAGACTAGTATACACAGTTATCATTGTGATGTCATATTCCATTATGTCTACTTAGCACTGCAAGGCCAGATTCCATTATGACTGATTAGCTATTGTGATGTATCCGAGGTGATCATCCCAAAGAACCTGACCTGGTATTATGTGGGAGGATCACATGGGAGGGTATTTGTTTCAGGAGAAATGGTAGAACCCTCTGAACAATTTCCCTAATGATCCTACAGTCTTAATTGCTTATTGTAAAATTGAGGATTCTGATGTTAAAACAAATAGGAACATGATGGACTTCAAGTCCCATAATGCTCTTAGCACTGAGACAAGGAAGAGGGGTTGAGAGCTAAACTGTGGTAAGCCATCTAATGGTTCTAATGTCCGACACCTGAACTGGACCTTTAATCATTTAAAGGCCTTTATGGTGTGGGCCATTTAGAAGTAGCAGGAAGAAGCAGAAGACTGAGCTGCTGCTGTGCTGACAGCAGGACGCCATACAAGTACGTGGCAGAAGTCGTTATTCCTGGATGCAGAGAATGTGCTGTGGGAAGTGGTACTGAGGCTACCTGTCCAAAGGGAGAGAGAAGCTCTCTGTGTCCTGCATCCCGCTCCTGTGTGTGGCGTTCACCGGAGTGTGTGCAGCGCAGTGAAAGTTCCATTTACAGGAAGTACAAGTAGAGAGAGACTGACTGAAGCTGTCAAGTGCCAGTTAAGTCTCGAAGAACAAATAAGCAGAAGGAGATTCCAGGGCATACCATTGAGTTGGCCTGCTTTAGGTTACCCCGGGGCACTCTGCAGTAGACTGCTGTACAAGAATTATGTTTTTGAATCCACACACATTTGGCATACTCCTCCTATTAAGAGAGGTCAAACAGGAGAATATTGTAACCTGCACTACCAAAGCCAAAAATGGCCTATAATTAAGGGCAATATCCAATAAGGGAATGTTGTAAACTGCATTGCCAGAGCCAAAGAAGGGCAATAATAACATCAAGGGGATACAACTTTCCTAAAGAGGAATATCCGGTAAGGGGACATTGTAAATTGCATTTCCAGCAGCCAATTGGTGGTGCAGACATAAATCAAAGACTCCAGCAGAAAAGCCCTCCTTGTAGAAAGGATAAAGGGGGAGAGAACTGTCACCTGCATTGCCTGGGGAAACAGATCAACGTAAGAATCATTGTCAATGTGTACAGTATACTTGTGGAAGAAGTTGTAACCCCATTGCTTTGAAAGTCAAGGATTTAACCAAGCAGCAGTTGCTGGTTCAACTTTCCCCATTGATGATTTAAGTGTGGAAGTCTTGGATTGAACCTCACCACAAAGTACTAGTTTATGAAATGTAATGCCTCCTTGTAGTCCCTTAATGCATGTGCTGGAAAAAAAGTTTAAACATCCTTGACAAATCCCTATACCATTGTTAAACAACAACAATATGAATTCACCAGTTTCAGCATTTGTGTGGGCATGGGATAAGCATTTGCCAGGCACTGCCATAATGGCACTATCTGGCCACAAGATGGCAACAGTTTGCTAATGGTGTGAGTACCTGGACATATAATGGCAGTGCATGGCATAGGTCTATCTAATGCTTATAATATGCACCAAAACTGGTGGTTTTGCTAATGCTTCTTTTTACCATCACTTCAATGCAGGGGACAGTTTTAAGGACACATATATTGCTGGAAATTCAAGTGGCTTAACACACACTTGTTAAATAAATCTTTATTATGTGCAGAGCTGATTTAAAAACTGCAATGAAGCAATTAACTTTCACAAGCCTGCTGAAATAGGATATCAATAGCAGCCTCATGAAAACACATCTTTATTTTGCTGCATAATAGAGCTAGATCAAGGAGATACCAGGAGAGTGCATTTTGGACAGTGGGTAGAATATGCAGGTAGTGGGTGTGAATGGTCATAGGGATTACTATGGACATGGGTGATCAATTGGTAAGAATATAAACACTGCCAATGCTGTGTGCCTCCTTGCACCGTGTCTCCCTGCAATCTGAACTACTACTCCAATAGTTTTGGCTTAATTGGAGGTGCTCAAGCACGACCTAATAACCAAAACCAAAAAAAAGATGCCTGTTAGCCTTGCACACATTCTTTGACTCGTTCCTCCATATACACAGTTCGCTAGCTCCTGGGTCCCATAAGTTATTTATTGCACAGGTGATTAGGTGCAATTGTCAGAAACTGGGGTGGACTGGGAACCTAAAGAGGCCCTGGAGATAACCCTATGGGAGCATTTGGAAATCCCACACAAAAGAGGCCCAGGGTGCAGAGGCCTACCAGGAACCCTCCAGAGTTCCCTAGAGGCCAGTCCACCCCTGGTCAGAAACTATATTTAGTGTACAGGTGAAGTTCTACTGATCCTTACAATGTCCACATCCATTTAAAAAACAGCAACGTATTAATTATTTCCTGGGGCAACACTATCTGGTCTCCTCTTATGTTCACAAAGAACCCTCTTTTTGTATTTATATCACTAAAAAGATGGTTTAAGATCTTGCTTGCACAACCTAACAGTTATAGTTTCTATATTTTCATACAACACATACTTAAGACCTTACTTGAGGATGAAACAGCCTAACGGATGTAGTGGTTTTAACTTCTATGAACTTTACTTTGGAAAACCTTAATTCGACAAAAAGTCATCAGGTTCAGGCAAATCATAAAATACATGGTGTTAATTTAATAAGAACCTATACAAATAACCATTGCAAGAAAATATCATTCTTATCTCAAGTTATTACATCAAGTTCTATGTTAAAAAGTATTTGAAATCATAATCATAAGGTGCGAGGGCAGATATTGCATAAATCATCATCGCCCTCATCCACATAACAGAACACATGCTGAGTCTAAAAAGTGTTTTTAAAACACAATGGGCCTCATTACGACCCTGGCGGAGTGGGTTTACGCCAGCGGTATTCGCGGCGGACCCTTCCGCCCTACTACGAGTTCCCGTAGCGCCATGGAGCGTTTTCCGCCTGGTTTTTCCGGGCGGAGAAATCCATGGCGCTACGGGACCTTGTTGTTAATTACGCCACCGTATTTTACGGTGGCGTAATTAACGCCTTCCCCACTCCCATTATACCCTATGGGGCAAAAATGGGAATGGGGAAGGGTAAAATGGGGAATGGGGATTTACCGCCCCGCCAAGGTCGGAATGGGGCGGTAAATCCGCCAACCCCCATGGCGCTATCGGCAGCTTTCCGCCGTGCTCCATGGTGCATATTGCACCACGATTTCCGCCAGGGTCGTAATGAGGCCCAATGAAATTCTAGGAGAGCTATGCTCGCAGCCTAAGACACTATTAATTTTGGCACAATATTACAAATTTGGCAAAGGGAATCATCACTTTATTAGTGCCCTCTTCCTCAGCAGCCACACTCTGTGCATGCAATGAGCAGCAGCAAACACGACTGAAGGAAGGGACCTTCGGGTTAGAAATAGCAATGCAGGTCTAAGCGAATAAATACCACCCTCCAGCACAATAGGTCTCAAATACAGACGTCTTCACCACTGGTTCGACCCACAAAGAAGAAGGAATG
Organism: Ambystoma mexicanum; assembly: GCF_040938575.1. Taxonomy (NCBI): domain Eukaryota; kingdom Metazoa; phylum Chordata; class Amphibia; order Caudata; family Ambystomatidae; genus Ambystoma; species Ambystoma mexicanum. The sequence goes on from NC_090928.1 coordinate 1,014,503,488, forward strand.
TGAGACTGTCTCCTTAGCAGCTGCACACATTGGGCACTTATCAGAATCCAAGCCCTTCAATGCACGTGTAAAAGCATCAATGGGAAAAATATCTAGCCTAAGCCGCGAACACAATGATCTCTCATAAACTGGCATGCTTTAAACCTAACCTCCTGCCCATGTTCCAGATACTCAAAGGCCAACTTTAGTTTAGAGGCATCAAGCAAGAGAAGGTCCCATGCTCTCTGCTTAGAAAGTTGCTTGAAGCACAGAGGCTCTGTGAGTTTTCCCAGTACTCGTTCACATTCAAGTTGGTCAATATGTCTTTCAGATGGGCAAACCATTTCAAGCTTTTTCCATCATCAAGTGACGTGATATGTAGCAATGCATCCCTGCAGTGCCCTACACCTGGTTGGGCCAACACTCTTACCCAAAATAATGCTGGCCTAAACATACATTCTACACCCAATGGAGTAGTGCCATATCCTAAATGGACTACGACTGGCGGTGCACTTACAGGTAATAACAATAACTTCTTCATAAAGTTATTTTCCCTAACAAGCATATTTTCCACTTTTACATACCCCCAAAGTTCTGACGCACAACGTGCTTGCTGACAGAGCCTGCTTCTGGAACAATTCCAGTGCCAGCGATATGCACCTCTCCCATGATTGATAAAGAAATACAGAATTGCATCACTAACATTTTCCAGCGTGGTGGCAGCCCTGTTGGCCTGTGCCACCCATCCTGGCCTTTCCTGGAATCTTACTCCAAGGTAATCAAAACTGTTAACCTGTTCTATTGGTTCACCATCTATTATCAACTTGATCGAAATATGCTTCCTGAATTGTGGTCTAAAAACCAGAGACTTGGTTTTAGTCATATTCACAGTAAGACCAAGATCCTTGCATTTCCTCAGGAAGACAGAGAGAGATTGCTTCAGACCCTGTGGGGTGGTGGCAATCAAGACTGCGTTGTCCACAGAGAACAGGGCCAGAAGCTTATTTGAGGCACACTTAGGACAGTCGTGGCACCCACTTAATAATGCATCTATAATCCCCCGAACATAGATGTTAAATAGAAGTAGGACCAGGACACAGCCTTGCCTAACGCCTGAGCCTACCCCGGAGAAATGTGTCTGTTCGACTTCGGGACCTTAAGGAACACATGATTCTGTGTCTGAATAATGTAATTTTACTACAGAAATCAGGTACTGGGGAACCATTTGCGCTGCCAGTAACCGCCACAAATGTACGCAGGGCATGGAGTGAAATGCTTTCCTCAGATCCCAAAATAACACGTACAGGTGCATTTTCCATAGTACAGTGTACCTCTGTATTATAAGGAAAAGCATAAAGCATAGGTCCACTGTTCCACAGCTCTTCTGAAACCCAGCCTCATGAACACTAATGACATTATTGTTGTCAGCCCAGAGTTGTTGGCGGCTCAATATGATTCCCCAATCATCTTATAGGTACCCTCTAGGAGAGAGATAGGTCTGTTTTTGGCCGGGCTTCCCCTTCCACCATTTTTATGCACCGGAATAATGACAGCTTTTTCTCCAAGAATCGGAGATCCTCCCTGCAGAGATTAAGGTATTACAAATCTGGTACAACGTAGGGGCTCAGATAGTGAACTCATTTTTAAAGAGGTCTGTCAGTATTAGATCTAGTCCTGCAGCTTTACGGCTCTTTGCTGAGCCAATTGCAACCTCACCCTCTTTGACAGTAATGTAGGGCACATCTATAATGGACATAGAATGGATGGCAGTTAGAGGGCACAGGAGAGAAGATGGGGAATACAGATGTGTAAATGCAACCTCCATTCCTCCTTACCAATGCAACATACCAATGAATGTTACCCTTTCAGCTTCTAACAAGAAACCAGTTTCCAAAATAGCACAATGTCCCTGGAGCGATAAGCGTTAGAGAGGCTCTCCCGTTTCCCTGTCACAAACACTTTCTTTTTCATGAGGATTACATATTTATATTCGGCTCTTAACCACAAATCGGACCCCTCAACCCCCAATGGGTCACCAATGCATCTTTCTATTTCTTTTGAGGCAGCTCATCAGGGCCCATCATACCATGCCACCTTACCCGTGGCTTTTCGTTTAATCGCTGCGGCGGGGACGGAAACATGCAGGAGAATAGTGCCCTTGAGTTTTTTTAACTCTTCCAAAATTGCAGCACCCTCACTACCTGGGTTAAAGATAAGTTCTAAGCTGAATGGAAACATACATTGGCTGTTTGAACTCAGCAGATAGAACCTTTGCCAATTTCAAAGACTTGCAAGCATGGCCCTCAAGCACAATCTATTGAGAGCCTAGAGCAATATCTCAAGTGCAAGGCCCAGCTACACCCCACTAGAGGCAAATGAATAAAGGAATATGGTCACTTTCTGTCCTGTCAAGAACATTAAAATCACCAACCTGTGCCCAAACAGTTGTAGAAATAAAGAAGTAATCAATAAGTGTGCTAACATTGTGGCCAATAAAGGTCTTTTTTGCTCGTTGGTCATTGACAAATCTGCCATTGCAAGTTCTTAAATTTCGATTTTACATGATACTGGATGATTGAAAAGGTAAACAGCGCATTGTTAGGGGACAAGCCACAACCAATGCTGGGATTTCCCAGGCCTGATCTTGGTCATCCCACAACCCTTCCAAGTCCTTAAGTAGATCCAGCTGTAAATTGAAATCTCCTACCACTAGTGTCAGATATTATAATTGCATTGGGGAGATTTTATTAGTTATCATAGTTTGGAAACACTCCACACATACCAGACCATTCAAACTTGATGGCCTATTATAGATGTTAATTAAGCGTAATGAATCAACTTTATTGGTCTTAATAATAAGCATTTGAACATCTACAGAGTGTGTTGTAAATACCTTCACCTCCCATCCCAGGGACACCTCAATCCAGACCAGTAATCCACCACTTGGTCTGCCCTTTGGTCCCTTAGGCAAAGGAAAGAAAACAGACTGACATCCTTGGACATTACTGGGTTCAAAGCCCAAGTCTCCTGCGGGGCAATTACATTGAATCTTTGAATAAAGGAGCTCCATGTCAGGTCATCCAACAATCTACTCACCCTTGCAATGTTCCAGGAAAGAAGACTAAACCCCTGTTCACCTGGGGTCCCCATCATCTCTCGGGTCCTTCCTCTGCACAGTCAATCTACTAACTCTAGATCAGTAGGGTTAACATCCGGGCTTTGTGTGCAGGAATCAGTAGCGCAATAAATACTTTCACTTTCACCTGTAGTACGACCATGTAAGTGGGCAAGTTTAGTTTCAAATCGCCCAGAGTGTAGCCCAGAAATATGCAGGTCCAGATTCCTCGAATTAAAAAAAAAAAGCGGGTCAAAATAAGAGTGGACATTTGCGGCATACTGTAAGCTTGCACCCCAAAGACTGCAGAATTCCAGTACATGTATATAATGAGGAAACTTAAGACCTTATTTGAGAATGAAACACCCTAACAGATGTAGCGGTTTTAACTTTGATAAACACGTTGCCTGCAACTGTGTGTATAAAGACGTGCCTTCTCTTCAGCAGCCCACGTGGAAGAAGCGCTTGCGTAGAGCTTCCAGCAGAGCCTACTCTCGTAAAGCCACCGGCTTACCGACAGCAAACCGCACTCGGGTGTCAAGCAACAGATACTGTATTCAGTTGCTCCGGGTGAGTGGTGTTGGTAATCCGGTCTCTCTGCATTTTAGAAGTCACTATTTATGGAAAGTCAACATTCAATAGCTTCCCAGGCCTGCAACTGGCACAAGATCCCTGGAAAGTGTCCACTGACAAGTCAGACTGCAATAAAATGGGAAAACAAAGTAAACACATATAATAACCGTTTTATCCCACCCAAGTGGTGGGCCCACGTATAAGATGTGTGTAGAACATAAGTGATGTAGATGGGCAAGCAATATAATAAAAGTGGAACACGGGAGAAAAACATTCCAAAACGAACAACTGTCATTCCGAAATAGTGTCCGTGCCAGGCATATGAACGGGCGTATCTATGGCACACATAATTGAGTTAGTGTAGGAATCTAAGTCAAGGCTTTGAAGTGCGGTGTGCTTGGTATACTAAACTTTATTTCACCTGATAGGTCAAGTCCACAGCCTGCTAACACATGCTTGGCGACGTGTGACCGTCACTCAGTGTTCATTAGCACATCATTTATGGAAGCCAATCGTGCTGAGGGCTATAAAAAGGCTCGTCAGAAGGAGGGTGGTTATAATTGGTTGTAATGACATTAGGAGCCAATGTGCACGAGCTGTGTGTGTAGGAGTACATATGGCTTTAGTAGTATTGCAGTGGTCACCACAATTATGAACTCACCCCACCATTACAAAAAAAATCTTGATTAATGTACCTTGAGCCAAAAAACAATATCATAGAGGAATAAAGAACATGAATTGGAGGACTTTCCTCGCTTACAGCCTCAACACGGAAACACATTAAAATGCCTCAAAAGTGAAAAGAGGTGATAAGATGTTACGTGCATTTTGCCTTGCACAATTCAGCAGCACAACATCCTTTTTAAACATGTTTTCTGTAAATATGACAGCATACAATAATTGATTGAGAAAATACACGGGTAGGTCTGAAACCGAAAGCACTGCACTGTGTTCAAATTCAAGGTATCTGCATTTCTTCACCCCCTCTCCCTCACATCTGCTGAACTTACTTTAAAACTAAAATGTCCTAATCAAACAACTCAGACGTGAAAATAATATGTTTCCCAGCAGCAGCCTCACGCCAGTGTACACTCTAGTCCCTGCTTTCTAAATGCAAGTAATCTGCACATAGCTGGCTGTACGAGGCAGTTGGTGACAGACAGTTCTTGTTTCAGGAACACCAGCAAGAACTGGGAAGGATGTGGAGGACCAGGTACGCTGCTCTATCAAGGTTCTTGGACCAAAGCAGTGAGTTAGGTAGAGGGAGAGGGGGACAGGATTAATTGAGCCCTTTCCATTCAACATCCTCCCTGAGGCCCGATCCACTGGCCACAGTAAATATTCCCTTTCCCGCTGCCCTAGTCTGGTTCCCTAATTTTGTATGTGGCCAGATTTAGCACCCCTCTAATTTTATAGTCTCAGGAGGATAGCTCAGGGGCAACATGCTCGCCTTGGAAGAAAAACGACACAGAGCACCATAGGTTCGATCCCCGGGTCCGTGCTCAGAAACCTCTGGGTATGATGTATTATAAATAACTTATCATATCTCATAGCATGTGAAGAATCAGGACCAAATTATTGTGAACGGGGGAGTAAACCTTTAAATGCACTAGGGGCAGGCAGACTGATACTTTTGGTGCAAGCTTTGACCTATGTGACGTCATGGGAAATAATATTAACCAGAGTGACATAACATGACATGATATTAAAGGAAGTGACATCACAGTCACCGAGGTGTGGGTACCACACTGACTAGGCTTTGTTTTTCCATGTTAGTCCACTTTCCACCAAAATTAAAAAGTGATGGATGGAATGCTTCATTTCAATCATAGCCAATGGCATTGCTCTGGTAAAACCTTCCCAGGAAATAATGTTGTAGCCAGTCCTGAAGGGAACGATCTACTTACAAATCAGTCTTAGTCCTGCCACCAAAAGGATCAGTCCAGTCAGAACGGCTATGTATTTTTCCCTCCACATGAGAACACATGACATCTCAGACGTGTTTCAACCTTGTTGGACCTTATCAGTGAGGAGAAACGTGTTTTCCTAGATTTAACTAACCGGGGGCACTCTAAGCCTTCCCTTTCTCTCTTAACGAAGCCATCTAAAACCAGAAATGGATGGCTGGAAGGCTTTCAATTGTACATAAGCACTGGCATTGCTCTGAGCAACTTTCTATAGAACCATAATGCTAGACCAAAATGCTGACATATGGCAGAGGTTGCTTTTGTGTGTGTGTGTGTGCCGGAAGCACATGGCCTAGCAGTTTATACTATGCTGCCCCTGCTTGCAACATGACCAAGAATCATTTTTGTATGGTTGTTCCCTTTGTGTAATTGTAAAAACTGCATACAAAATATGTTTTGGAAGTCTGCCCAGAGCAATGATAGGTTTTATGATTAATTACAACTCAGGCATTGTTGGGGAGAATTCTCCAGAATGGCTAATTTCCATTACCTACTGAGTCCCTCAGCAGCTTTGCTGTATTTCTAGGATTTATTTTTTCATCTGGTAAGAGTGTGAGCCTTTCTTTCCCACTCTTACATGTGTTTTGCTGTGTGTGTTTTACATGTTTGTGCTCATAGACTGTGGAGCTTCACCTACTCCATAGGCATCATCTTTTTAATGTGTGTTACACTGTACCTTTAGTGCAGTGACACAGGGTTGTCTTTTTCAGACTTCCCACTTTGAACTCCATTTTCTGGGACTGACTACTGTCTCCCAGAACATGTAAAGTTGTTGCCATTGACTTTATTAGTCTTTTTAAATTCACAGACCCAGTACAAACTATCTTACATAGAGTTCTGGAAAGGGTTTATCCCTTTGTGTCTGTCTCTCATGGAACATTATTTCATTCCCCTTTCTTTAAGATTTGGCTGGTGGCAGTGGTATCTACCATATTATTCCTACAGCGGTTTATTTAAATAGCCTTGGTACTGTTTTAGGCTAAGTTAGTAGTGAATGGGGGAAAACTGCATAAAAAGCAGGTCTATGGTACTAGGAAGGCAGAGTCACCACTCGATCGAGAGAACCGAAGAAAAGCTGAAAGAAGAGGACCACTGCCACGACTGAGTCTCCCGGTGAATCCCTGCTGCAGGTCAGAATCTCCAAACTTTGACAACAGGGAAGATCTGCAAGGAATCTTCTCCCCTTGAGCTGGTGGGACCAACCAGTTCGCCAAACTGCAAGCCAGTCCTCCCTCCTCTGGTCGAGTTTGCTGTGCACAGCTACAGTGAACTGGATAGCCAGGAAGATCGGACGCTGCTTGGGTTTTAAGGAGCACACCTATTATTTTTTGCTTTGCTCTGCTGCTGGTTTCTTCCCTGGGCAGTGCAGGACCCTCCAGTCCTCCTACTTCATGTCAGTCCGACAGTCGCTTCAGGAACCGTGAGCCTGCAGGACCTGCAAGGAACTTTTACCTCAGCTACAGCCTTCTTCTTTATTATGGTACTGTTCTAACCGGTTGTTTGTTCCGTCTGACCGCCGTAAAAGTGTTTGAAATCCTTCGCCAAACTGAGGGCTCGTCCTTCTCTACTCTTTTAATTAACTTTTCTTCCAACCAACTTCGCTTCGAACTCTTGTCAAAGACTTAACCGCGAACTACTCTGAACTATGTAATCCTCTGCAAAGACTCTGAACCATTAACATTGGCCCAGGCCTATTGATTTGAATCCTCATTGTAGCAAGCCTTTTCTAGATTGCCCTGCCTACTTACTTGTTGGTGCTGCTTAATTTTGTATAACCTTGTTTTTCCCTCCCTTTTAAATAGCTCGAGTGCCATTTTGCTCACACTTCATTTTGAGGTTAACTTGTCCAGAATTTCATCAGGTGTTGTGTAATATATTAAGAGTGTGATTTTTCTACTGCTTTATGCAGTGAATTGTTTTACACCTGATGTGTAAATAAATGTATATTCTTTTACTAAGAAACCTTGACTCAGTGTTTGTTTGAACCATAGTACTGCTGTCCTGTGTGTAACTGTTGATACTGCTCACTTTACTCTTGAAATAGGTCTGGCTGCTCAGCCATCACTACCACTTTACTGTGTAGTACAGGCTTGTACCAAAGGTCCACATTTACTTGCACTTGTAGTCTTAATTGTGTGTGGTGTTCCCAAAGGGCACTGCATATGATTCTGCCTAACAGGCATCCTTTACATTTTGATTGTACTCCACTTCCCTCTCCATTTACCAACTGTTACTTTTTCATCTATCCTTAAATAGGTAAATGAATACAACAGAACGTGTATGCATAATTTGCAAAGTATCTGAGTTGCTTATTGCACCTACTGTTGAGATTTGTAAGCAGGCTACAGGTCATACGTGTGTAACCTCGATCAGCCAGCAAAGCTTTTCATCTTTCAGATGCGGATGAAATAAGTAACTTTGATGATCTCATGCCCTCCTGTCAGGGCAAGGGAAGAGCAGAAGGGAAAGGGAATCTGCAAGCAGTCTTAAGATGTAGGGGAGCTAATGTGTGGCATGTAGAATGCATCAATTCTAGACATTAATCCTCCATGACCAAGAACAGTGTGCTCATTACCAACTATCCAGCAGACTCCTTACGCAGTCAAGGCCGACTCCCCAGGCAAGCCACATGGCCCACAAGACACTGTACTGTATATACTTTCACTTTTCTGTCAGGGGAGGACTATGCCTCAAAAGCAATGGTGCAATGTGCAAGCTCGTGTGTACTTCACAGCCTTTGGTAAGCACTATACAAATGATCAATTCCATTAAAATGAAAGGACCAAATGCTGCAGCCTAATGAAACATCAGTTAATATGTTTGTTATAATATATGGAGAAAAGACTGTAGCCTATTCAACCATCTTCGCCGGCATCAGTTCCTTTCACCGCAGATGCCTGCTGCATAGCCACTCCTCCTTCACGAGACACCTGGAGCAGCTGGACATCGACAGCCATCAACACTGAAGGTAAGGCCTTTTTGGGGTTAATACAGATTGAGGGGTGCTTCCAAGCAAAATCAATGTGCTACATGATTTATTTCAACAGTTGCATAATTTACGTGATTTATTAATGTGAGCGCTATCAATCTCTTTGTTTCTCGCATGGGCCACACTTGTTCTGGGAAATACCACCTTTCCAAAATGGCCGCCCCATTCACAAGCACCAGAGTGCTTTGTAAGTCCAGCCCAATGCTGCCATGATTGGCTGCAGCACCATTCATCCGAGCCAATTTGGGAACTGGTAGGAAAACTCTGGCTCCCACCAAAGGCCCAATTTGAAGGCCCCTATCTGGGGAGAGCTCAGAAGGCCTTTCTTCTCCCGCCCTCACCACTTTATGCTGCCTACCACCTATCACCGCCATGGAAAAGTTCCCCAGCATGCAATGCAGCCAGATACTTCACAAACTTGTTACTCACCTGAAGCCTATATTCCCATTTCTAGAATACCCGGGAATTATGCTTTGGACTAAATTATGCCTATTCAGTAATCTTCAAATGTAGAAACCAGCTGTGATTTTAGTCAATTTCTGCTGTTTTTCTATGCCTTCTACACCCCCTTATTTACTGCATGTGTGTGCTTTTTTGTAAATTTCGAATTTAGGTGTGTTTTTACAACTCTGCATCCCCACTTTGCATTGCATATGTGTGCTTTTTGAACATTTCGAATTTAGGAGAGTTTTTACAACTTTACACTCCCTTTTTTGTACTCAAGTGTTTCTACTGCATCTGTATGCCATCTAGCCATTCCGAATTTTGGTGTGCTTACATCTGTGTGCCTTAGACTTTTTTTTCAGCTGCTATACCACCTGGTTAGTTTGTGATCTGCCATGGAGCCTCTCCCACTATCCTCCATCCTAACCTCCCCCCACCTCTATAACACTCACCATCTCTGCTATCTATTCTAACTGCTATACTATCACCTATCCTCCTTCTCCCATGAAGTCTGGGAATTTTATTTTCAAAAAGCCTTCCATATGACTAACCCTGGACTACCCATCGCAGACGCGTACGTCAGCGCAACTTCCAGAAAGATTGTCATTGATACCCCTTTTCTGTCCCCTCTCCAGATCTCTGGACTCCTCCTCTGATCTCTACTCGCTCTCTTTTCTCATGCTCACCAATTAATGGAGGCGCCAGATGGGAAATAATCTTGGCGGGCTTATCATCATCCAGGTGTATCATTAATATCTATCGCAATGGCGCTATCATGGCTCCTCCTCTTTGACCGGCACCTGGCGTCCCACATCAACTTCCTTCCTAGGCCTGCTATTCCTTCCTTGCTCTCTGTCCCTCCTCCTCCTCTGACAAGTGTACCACACCCCTGTATCCCTCCCCGGAAAAGCTTAAAAGGCAGAGACATGCTTCATCTTGCCACACTTAATGCTTGCTCTGCTATTAAACACTCTGCTGACATATGACTGCTTCTCGAAGACCTTGACCTCGATAGCCTTGCTTTTACCGAGCCGTGGTTCAATGCCAGCTTTCGACTCCCTTCTCCCTGATGACTACAAGATCATCTCTAAGCCTGATACTAACTGTGCTGGCATTGAGGTTGCCCTGATCTTCCCTAAGTGGTTGCTTCTTCCCTCATGCCCACCTAGCCATACTCCTCCTTCCAGAGCCTGGTCTGCAAGCTGGTCATCTCTCCTACTTCCTCTCTGATCATTGCTACTATCTAAAGGCCTCCTGGCTCTATCTCCCTGTCTCAGAATGAGCTGATTTCTCCTCCTCTCTCCTGACATCCATCTCTAAACTCCTCCTCCTGGGTGAATTCAGCATCCACCTTGACTCCTCAAACACAGCTTCCACTCTCTTCTGTGACCTCCCCACCTCGCTCTCCCTCGCCATTCTCCCCTCCTGTCCTACCCACTCGGCGGGACACACTCTTGATGCCTTCAACCACACTGATATTCTGCTCTCTGTGCCATTCACCACCCCCCTCTCCTGGTCAGACCACTCTCTCATCTCCTTTCACCTGGGTCCTCTCGGCCCTCTGACCGCACCTCCCCCAGGTCTTCCAACCTTGTTCACAGATATACACATGATGAAATGGGTGTCAGTTGCTGCCTTCTCATCCACCTTCACCCCCCCACTCCTCACACTGCAGACTCTACCTCTGACTCTCAGCAACCTTCATCTCACCATCACTAACACTCTCGACATTCTTGCCCCAGTCATGTGGCTCCGCCTGAATGTTAATGGTGAAAGGGTCGATAGCCCACAAGTAGATATGTGACATGTGTAGTGCATGCCTCTCTCTTGGGGGGTTGGGGGGAGTCTACACTTTGTAACTTCCAATCCCAAGGAGGAGCCCACTTTGACCTTCATTCTTCTGAGGTTAATAGATGGAGTATTATTCATTGAGGTAATGACACCTGGTGATATGGTGCTTAGATGCTAGAGGAATCCAGCATGAAGCACTAAATAAGAATACAGATAATCGTAGCTATTATAACGGGGTCGGACAAGCAGCTGGGTTTCAAATTATTTCCTTTGTATACTGGGCATAACAATTCGTCTGGGCTCTACACTCTGTCAGTCCCAGATAGTCCAATAGCCTGTCTGGAGAAAGAGAAACTAAGAACTAACCCACTGAAAGTGTTGCATGTATACACCATTTTAAAGTCTTGAAACAAAATGTGAAAGATGTTCTGGTTAAGGGATGAAATAGGCAGACCTAAAATTACCAGAATGCACTGTGATGGCAGGCTAAATGTGAGGACCAGCACTGACACGTTCCAACTAAAGATGTCGTTAACCACTCTCTGGGTTTCACATGAGTGATACCCGCAATTAGGAATTGCTTGATACAGCACTCTTATTATTTATTCATAATATATGTTGTGATTACATGTTTCATTCTGCCAAAAACTAAACAAATACCAAAAAAAACAGAAGTCAATTTGTAGTTGACATTGTAAGAGCATTTCTTTGTTTTGTACTTAGCCACTGTTTTTAGAGGGGCTGCAAGACCTTTTAATCCATATGTGAATGGTGCTTTGAGAAAACAATAGTGGGCTCTGAAGATGACTATTTCACACAAAGTGCAAGGGGTGCCAACAGCAACCCCTGCCACTCCAGACAACTCAAGCATTCACTAGTTTGTCTGCTGCTGTTCAACGAAATTCAGCTCTGCTGAAAATAAATAAACACTCCTGGAATCCAGAATCCACTCAAAACGCGAGGGCAACCTCTTTGCTGTCTTTGTATTCATGTTAATGTGGTTGCTGTTATCACCCGAGGGGGTTCAGCCCCCTCTGAAACTATTGAGGGGGCTCTGGAAACCTCCAGGACCCATGTAGGCAGCACCACTGATTGTGAAACTCAAGTGATGCGAACAGTGGGCAGTTCTCGCCATTCTGCAGTTCATGCTCCTTATCACAGGATTTTCCCAATGCAAGCACTGACCACTCGTGCCCAATCTCCATTTGGTGGCATTGTGGAGAAGTATTGAGTTACACGACTCGGCCACTGAGGCCATGCAGGGAGTGCATGCATAGCTGCCCACAGTGAACAGGACTTCTTCTTGACCACAAAAGGCCCATCAGGCAGTGGTCGAAGTGTACGGAAAGAAGTAGCGGAACTATGGCTTCCTACTGGCCTGCCCCCGCTCCCCACAAACCCCATCGCAAGGACTCCTACAAGCCCCCAAACACATGTGCCTGCTGTTTAAGGGAACGTTCAGTGCAGTGTACTGAAAGTGCATGTTTCAGCTCCTTTCTACACTTTCATTTGAAAACGAAACCGTTCTGGAACGCTTTTTTAAAAAAAAAAAAAAGTATAGGAACAGTAACATTTGAATGAATAGGAGCACCACTCCCAACCACCCCCATGCCACTTCGACCACTGCCACCAAATAATTTGAAACCTTAGCAGTGAACTCAGAGTAAGGGAGGGCAATACCAGAAGGACGCAAAGGGCAATCCACTGTGGACAACCAATGCGAAAACATTGCAGTAACATGTGTCTTGATCAGGGCGGGACTGGGAACTAAAAGAGGCCCTGGAAATAATTACTGGGGACCAAAAGAGGCCCTGGAAATAAAGTTCAAAGTGGCACCAAATGACACATTTTCAGCAAGCCCAATGCTTTTCCTATGAGAAAATTTGGAAATACCACGGAAAAGAGGCCCAGGGTGCAGAGGCCCACCGGGAAATCTCCAGAGTTCCGTGTAGGCCAGTCCACCCCTGGTCCTGATATAGGAGCCAGCAAACTGATGTGCCAACGAATTGCAACCCATCCTTTCACAGTGAACATTTACATCTAACGTGAGCACATGAGCACATCTGAGTGTCACCAGGGTTTAGGACAACCAATGTCCTCACTTGATTTTTCGGGCTGGGAATACCTGGCCAGCTCGAGGAATATTGCGTGGATTCTCTCTTTTCCCAAAAGTCACCTCCCTAAAGCACCCATCTAAGCCATCCCCATTATCAACATGCAATTTAGTTGAACAGACATGGAGACCATGGGACCTGCCATGAATCAATCCATTTTTGTGGTGAAAACTAGCCATGAATGCCTGCAGCATTTGAACAAGCAAAAGGAATCAAAATAAGATCTGTGTGAAGTTAGGACTAAATAAAGCAGATATGTGTGATCTTGTACGCTTTTCACGCAAATAAATTACAAAGTCGCATTCGGAACAGTGGGTTTATTTAAGTAGCGCTTTCGAAGGATGCCAGTTACTGAGCCAAAGAAAAGACGAAAATAATGAATTTCAAAATACACATTTCCACACAATTATATTTGGGGGCTATAGCATAATCAAGAATAGAAGGGTATGGGGGTGCCTGCAGCGGTTATTCCCCTGCATATAATTGTGGGGAAATGTGAGGGAAAAAATTGGTATTTTCGCAGTCTAAATTATTTTTTCTCAATGATCACATAGATCCCTTTCAAAGCGCTTATCACAGCTTAATTCACTCACCAGAGGCAAACAATTCTGGCAGTGAGAAAGGCAGTACCTGCATCATTCATTTGGCTTTCATCACTCATCACAGAGATATCCGAGGCAGTAGCTCAACTGAAAACTGTACAGAGGTTTGTAAACACAACATCCTTGGATAAGTGTAACAGGCAGATGGAAGGCTTTAAACAAACAGAAAGGAAAATACAAACAGAAAGGAAAAAGCATCATGGGTTCACTTTAGAAAAAAATGGCATAATTAACAAATTGCATAGCCATGTCTTCTAAAACCCTAAAATATGTTTATAAGTGTCCAGTTCAAAACATACTCACTTAAACTGTCAGAGATGTAGGGGAAAAGAGTGAGCTGCCCCTCTCTTCCCTGGACCTCCTGTGGACTCCCATCACCCTAGCCCAGGCTCCCGTATTTCTCCAGGATGAAACTGGAGACCAGTAACCCTTACTGTCTAAGCTAGACTACACTGGTGTTTAAGGACTAAATTCTGCAGCATCATCTTACTACTTCCAGGACTTTCTCAGGATTCCCTACTTCTATGGAGACCCACAATGTGATCAACTATATTCAAGATGGTGCCTCTCCCCTCACAAACACTCTACCTCCCACTCTATTTCTCACTTCTTTCTTTGATCTTGTCCTACCTTTTCTCTCTCTCTGTTCTACAATTTTGTTTGCCCATTCTATCTATCTATCTATCTATCTATCTATCTATCTATCTATCTATCTATCTCTCTCTCTCTCTCTCTCTCTCTCTCTCTCTCTCTCTCTCTCTGTCTCTCTCTCTCTGTCTCTCTCTCTCTCCACTCCTCCTTCTACTACTCACTCCTGTCTCTACCCTTACTCCTCCTCAGTCACTCTGGATTTCTCACACTCCTCTCTCTACATGCCCCACTCTACTCCTTCCTGGCTCTACCCTTTTCATCCTCTAATCCCCAGTCTTCTCATACTTCATCTTTTTATCGACTCCCCATCCACCTACTACTTCCTCCTGTCTCCAACCTCCCACTGTGCATCCGTGCCCTCTACCTTTCAATCTCAGTTCCACTCTCTCTCTCAGTCTCTCAGTCTTGCCACCCAATCTCTAGCACTCTCCTATATGCTCACTCTCTCCTATCTCTCACAGCCCTCCTTTCTAACACCCACACTCGTACACTCTCACAATCACAGTTTCAAATGGTCACAGTTGGTAACACACACTCACTTTCAGTAGCTTACCTGAACTCATAGCCAACACCGCAAACCCACTCTAGACTCTTTAGCATTCTGCTCCACTGTCCCCTTTCTACCTGATCTCTCAATCCACCACCATACCTCATTTCCTCATTTCCTCACCCAAACACCTTTCACTCAGTCTCATTTCTGCTAACCTTTTATACATATGACTTCCTCACCCCCCTTCCCATTAGTTCTGTACCTCACCTGACTCATTGGGCCAGTGTGCCTTATACTTTTCCCCAGGGCTTGGTCATTATGATGCTCAGCTTCAAAACCCCCCATTTCCCTGCTTCTTTCCAGTGTGAAGGTTTTCACGCAGTGTTTGAAGTTTCCTCAACTCAACTCTGTTCATCTGGCATCTTGCCATTCTTTTGCGGTGGTAAGTCACAATTCATACTGCTTTTCTGGAGGCTGGCCTGCACAGGAGTGTTGTGGTCAGTGTCTTGTTTGGTGTCTCTCTCTAGCTGCTCTCCATTTTTCTCCAGTTATATTATGGATCATGTGGTCCTACTAGCCAGAATAGAGGCTGGACGACATGCACTAGCAAGCGTAGTACCACTGTTATCAAGCAAGGAACATGTAGGGGTTCATGGCCTCCCCCAATTCCTCACCCCACCTCTGGGGAAGGATTGGTTCTGGAATGTACCCTGGTAGGCTGCCTACCTCAGGTCAGGAATGGTCCCTGTTTCACCCCCTGACCCGGTCACACCCTGACCCTGTCACATACCTCCATCTATTATGGCAAACCCCCCTCTCCTCTTCCACTTTGCTTGTTACCTGGGGGTATGTTACACACATTTCCTAGGTTTATTAGGTTTATTAGGAGCACCCCTTCCGGCAACCCAGGTATTCATAATACCCGACCTTTAATTGGGCTTGAAAGTATAGATCAGTTTCCCCATTAACACATATTATTTGAGTGAAGGGGTCGGGACTTAGTTCTTCTTGTGTTATCACATTGGCCCATACCATCATGAATTACATTATATCACGAAGATATGAACAACTCAAAAGTGCAAGCCATCCTCCATCAGCCTCAAGCCACCATTGGGTATAGAGAGGTATATTTCACAAGTTTGCATTCAAACTATTGACTTTGCCCGCATAGTCTACTCAAGCCCAATTGGAAATATGCCCTACATTTATAAACATGTTCAACGTGCATTATGGGGTTAACGTGGTCATTGGAAATGTAAAAGCTTGAGGCGTTTATAAAATGCTTTTTTTTTCTTCGATGCAGCATGTATGAGAGAAGCTAATGCTTAAGCAAGAAGTATACAAGCTAGCCATGTCCCGTTCTGATTACCTTGTTTTTCAAAGCAAATCTTCTGGCCATACTTTAATGAGTGCCCAGTCCCTTTATCAGTATTATTATTGCAGTGCACGTAGAAATGTGCTTGCATTATTATGAAAAAGAAGAACATGAGTTCAGGCCAAAATTGTTAAAACACTAACCAAGAGTGAAAGTTTGAATTAGGACATGATGACATTAGACAATGTTGCAGATGTTTCGAGACTCTAAAAGCACTGACGTCTAATTTATCATTTGGCAAAAGCCCATCATGTTAAAACATGCAAGTTAATTTGTAAACCATAAATAACAACACGATTGGCTTTCATTGAAATGTGGATAAGCAAGACGTTTCTTGGATATCTACATTTCTTCTCCCTACTGATTACATAAGTTGCATCATGTATTTTAGAATGTGATTGTCAAACAGGGAAACTGGGGTGGGACTTTGTATTTAAAAGGAAGCTGTTTTTGCACCAAGACAGGAGTCTCAACGATTTAACCAACAGCCACGCTGCTCTTAACCGTGAAAGAGCAGTGACTGGAGGTCACTGGTGACCCACAAATCCTGACCTGCATGGGTAAGAAAAAGCAAGCAGATTCAATGGGTAGGCCAAGAAGTATAGTCTTTTGGACTACAACTGGTTCTTTGACAATATTCCTAAATTCAGATTTTTCTTAGCGCTTGCTTCAATAGTTTGGAACCAAAAACAATTTGCAAAGCTGAACTACCTTGGGGAAAAGCAGCAAACAGCCTACATACACCCAGAGACAATAAAATGCTCTTTGACTAAACTTTGGCACTTGGACAATGTTTCCAAATTCTAGGTTTTATACTTTTTCAATATTATTGTGGATAAAATAAGCCTTTTCTTCCCCACATGCATTTTTCTTTTCCATGGGAGGACTATTAGGATACACCAGGATGCATTTTTGTTAGGTTAGCCTTTCAATCTTACCTGTGCGGGAAGCCATGGACATTTTAACAGAGTTTTTAACCTTTATCACCTACTGGGTTATCCAGAGCTTGGTATGTATACCCTCACCTGTTCCCTGGCTTGCTAATCCACAGCAACACAATTGCGAGTATAATTTACGTTTTACTAAGCCACAATGGCTACATAAATATTTGTGATTGGTAGTATGCAATTTTAACATTTGATTAGAGTAGGATACTAGGTATCTAATCCACTAATGTACTGCTAATATTAGGAACGGCATATTGCTTGACTATTCTGTTTTTAATCCTTATTATTATATTTACAAGGGAATAAGTATACATAAATGCCAAACAAGAGCATCAATGTG
Source organism: Ambystoma mexicanum (assembly GCF_040938575.1). Taxonomy (NCBI): domain Eukaryota; kingdom Metazoa; phylum Chordata; class Amphibia; order Caudata; family Ambystomatidae; genus Ambystoma; species Ambystoma mexicanum. Next base: position 1,014,520,865 of record NC_090928.1, read on the forward strand.
TTTCTATTTATAAATATAAAATACACTGTTTTTCAACTGTACCACGTCTGTATAGGGAATATAACATCTGAGATATACCATATAAGGGTAATGAGCATTGATTCACCCAGATGGTGGACCCAAACAACATTTTGTCCAATAGTAAGTCTGACAGGTGCTCAAGAGTGGTAGTTTCTCTTGCACTAAAGTGCAGAGACTGAACTTTTTCCAGACCCTTGCTTAGGGCACAGCACTATTCTCTAATGCAAAAAAACATTTGGTGCACCATCCATTTTCATGATTTTCATCCTATCCTGGATGCCAGAGCTTTACTTGGGGTCCACATTATTCTCGGCCAAATAAACCTTGCACAGTCCGTGGTGGGCAATTGGACCAACTTTGTGGTGGAATTTAGGCTCTGGCATGCAGTGTATGATGAAACCCATGACAACATAGCTATTCTGACTCATGTAACCGAATAAGGCTGTGGCCAGTCTTCCTTTTACCCTAATGGAAAAATTATAGTTTCAGTCCATCTCTCCTATGAAAATATTATAGAGGTAACAGATTATGTGTTTTCTTATTCTTCAAAGCACAATACAGTACATTGGTGCCATGGTTTCGTGTTGTGCTTCCTGGGTGTTTTCTAAGAGATATTCTCTCCGGGTTCCAGGGGTTTAGAGCCCAATCTCCATGGCTTTCTCTATCTTCCTGGCAATGTGTCATGGTAGTTCACAAGCATAGTACTGGACTCCCATCTAAGATCGAGGCCCAGGTCTGGGTTAGTGTTTGTCTTCACCACTCAATATTTCCATTTAAATTCAATAGTGATTATAGTTGCTAAAATCTTACTTCCTACAGAACATCCTTCTCTTGACCAGCCTGCTTGGTGGCTCCCTTGTACAACTCTGGGCTGAGCATTAGCTGTCTGAATGGCTCTCTCTAGCAAAGGGTCATGAAGTAGATATATGATCTCCTGAAGGTAATGTGGTAAGGAATCTGTTATTTGCTCTAAGATTAATAATTCCTTTGAATACTCATAGGTCTTTGATTTCATGTTAGTAAGTTGGTTAGTTTAGATAGCGAGCTTTGATCACTAGTTGGGCCTCTCTGGTGGACAGGAAGGATTTATAGAAGGCCCAGCCATCATGTGCTAAGCCCATGTCTTGGCTACCATGTCTAAATGTACAAAGACAGCTACATGATCTTCTCATTACTGAATTTTTGTGATATGACAGAAGGTACCACTGGATGTCCCTGACTTCAGGAGCTGGCTCACTGGCACAGTTAATGTCCTGGTGTCTTCAGTTGATAACTACATGCCCCTCTACCACGGTGCTCTGAAAATATTCCATGGTGGCAGAGGCGACTTTCTGGTGTGTCAAGGTTTGGAAACCTCATCTAGCTCCTTCTGGGGTTCGGTTTCTTAACCACCCTCGTCATAGAGGTGAAAGAAAGGGTGCTTGTGTTAATTGTTAGAACACTCCAATTGGTGGCTGCTGGATTCAGATGTCTTGCATTCCTTCAGGCTTTACAAATCTAGTCTCTTAGATTGATTCTTATTTCCTGCACCAGGATTTTCAGGCTGTCCTTGATTTTCTATATTGGTAGATACTTCTAACTCTGTTAATTCTCAGGAGCCATTCAAACCTTTGGTGATACCTCTAGGCACAGGAATTCTAGTTGTATCCCTATATCCTAGACCCCTTAATCAAGTTCAGCAACTGCGGTTAACCAGGATTCACGAATTTCTGATTTTTCTTCCATCTCGGTTTTCTTCTTTTTGTTGATGTCCTCTGTATCATAGCCTGTACGATTTCACTTCTAACACTTTGTCACAGATGGCTTAAATAATTACACACACGAAAGGAAAACAGTTCAAGGTTTTTTTTTATTATATTGAAGAATGCAAGTAGTCTGACTAAATGTTCTCCCTGACTCATCCTGCAACCTCTTGTAGACCACCACCACCCTAATCCAGGTTACCCGTACCAAAAGGATAGGACTAGGATTGGTAATCTCTACTGTCTAAACTAGCCCACTATGGTGGTAAGGGCCTAAATGCTGCTGCCTTATCTACCTCATTCCCTCTGAGACTTTCTAAGGATTCTCAACTCCAATTATGTTCAAGTTGGTGCCTGTCCCCTTACACACACTCTTTCTGCCCTTCTTTCCCTGATTGTGTCATTTCTTTTCTTTCTTCCTGCCTGTTCTACTGTTTTTCTTTCCCCTTGGTCTCTCTCTCTCTCCCCAGACTGCCCCCTCTCTCTCTCTCTCTCTCTCTCTCTCTATCTCTCTCTCTTTCTCTCCACTCTGCTTTCTCCTACCATTCTCACCTTTGTCTACCATTTTCCCTCTCTGTCCCTATGTTCTCCTCACACTCGTCCTTGTCTCACTACAACGCCACCCTTACTACTCCCTTCTGTCACAACCATTTTACTCCTCTCTCCTTCTTGTGTCTCCACTCCTCCACCTCCTACTACTCCCCACGTGCAGCTGTCCCCTCTTCATTTCACTCTCTCTTCCACTCTCTCTTTTACTCCCTCAGTCTCACTGTCGAATCTTTCTAACCACTACTCTCACTCTCTCCTATCTCGCACAATGTCCTTTCTACCACCCACACTATCACACATTCTCACAATCACAGTTTCAAACTTTCACATTTGATACCACACTTGCTCATTTTCAATACCAAACCTGCACTCATATCCAATGCCACCAGACTTCTGAACACGCACCATTTTCCTTCCACCTAGATTCCCGGTCGACCACCACACATTCTGGCCCCATCCAGACACCTGTCACTCAGTCTCATTTCTGCTATCTTTTTATGCCAGGACTTCCTTGTTCTTTCCTTTCCCCTCTTCCCATTGGTTCTGTACCTCACCTGACTATTTGGGCCATCTATCCCTTTGCAATTCCCCATGGCTGGGTTATCAAGCTGCTTAGCTTCAAAAGCCCCCCTTAGCTCTGCCCCCTTCCCATATGTGGGTTTTCATACAGTTTTTGAAGATTGCTGAATTCAGTGTTCATCTGGCATCTCACCATTCTTTCGCCATAGTACGTCATACTTGATGCCTGTGCTCTGGAGTCTGGTGTGCACCAGAGTATTATATCAGTATGAAGATAAGGGAGTACACAAAGGAAATTGTTTGACATGATTGGCTGGACACCGGATCGAGGCAACAATTACTGAGTTGAAAAAGTCATTTGAGCAAAAAGATTAGTATTGGGACTGGGGAAATAACCACTCATTTTACTAAGCTACATTCTTATGGCCTTATAATAGAAGTTTTATATGACTTTAAGAAACCTCAGCCATATTTAATAAAATGCCTCTGCAAGAATTCCCATCGTTTTATATTGTTGTTTCGTATATCCCAACTTCCAGTACTATCCAGTGGTCGAAAGAAAGTGCCTGATATGTCAAAGGAATGTACATTTGGAAACTGTGAGGCATGTTATGTTTGAATGCCCTCAGTTAGATCATGTTTATATGGTACATTATGGGGACTTCCTTCAGAACAATGAAGCAATCAAGGAGTCTTCGTTTTCTGAGATATTGTTTGAACTCAGTTAGCACAGCCTGCACTTGGCACTTTATAGAGTCATCTTATCAGTATAGGTGAAGTTAGAGGAAAGTAGTATGTGAAGAATGTAGAATGTTGTGATATTATGTTACAATGCTTTTTTAATGAATTATAAAGTGTTTGCTTGTTGATAGAAACCCATTAAAGATAATAATAATAATGGTCTGTGTCTTCCTGCTCGCTGTGATTCTCAGCCACTGTGTTGTATTCTGTATCATGCCTTCCTGCAATCAACAAAAGGGGCTGGAAGGTATGGAGTGATTAACAGAGGTTCCGCTATTATCAAGCAAAGCACAACTAGAGGGCTCAGGCACCCCCCCTCCCAAATCTCTCACCCCACCTCTGGTGTATGATCCACCCTAATAGGCAGCCTACCCCAAGCTGGGATTAGTCTCTGTTCCATCCTGGCTAGGGGAACCTCCTGACCTTGTAACAGAATCACAATGGCAAAACAAAGTTTTCTAGCTTGTTTCTCTGGGTCTCTTCCCTCTCACAGTCTTCCATACAATGTTGTTCTGATGAATGGTGCATTGGTCATTGGTTGGCCTCATCCTGAAGGCCACAGGTACTCATCCTGAAGGCCAAAGGTAGGCTAACAGGTTGGGTTATGTCTCACTTCCCTCTCTCAGGTTCGTGAACCTACTGCCAACAAACACTGACTTCCCTTCTCACTTAAGCTCAATCATATCTATCACACTGTCACTGCAACAAAGAGCTAGCCTTTGAGCTGGCTGGCTTCCATGTTCCTTGCTGTTCTTTAACGTGCATGTTCCTCCTCCTAATTCCCAAGACAACAGATAGTATTGTCTTTCTCTTCTCACTTTCTAGCTGTCACTGTCGCTCCAACTCCATCTACCTCTCTAACTTCCATATCCTTCTCTACTCCAACTGCTGATCTTTCCTCCTTGCCACTTCCCCATCTTCCGCTCTTCAATTGTTTTATCTCTTACTCTTCTGTTCTCTCTCCCACTCCTTCAACTCCACCTGCACCCTCAACTCCTTCTGCACCTCAAAATCCAGCACCTTCAACTCCCTCTCCACTGCTTGCTGCACTAATGCTGATGTCAATCCTTTCTCTCCGCTCATTTATATACTTGCCTATTCCCTTCACCAGGCTGGGTTTTATTTAATTCTTTGGACTTGTTTAGCGTCATCTGTATTTTTAGGGGAATTAGTGGGTGGGTGAGCAGAAAACGAGTTCTGGTTTGTTAACTCAAAAAACTAGGGTCTATAACTGGGTGGCTCACTATCTTGGTTTCCGATTCCCATGCATGATGCACCTATATGCATATCAGAAACGAAGAGCTGAGCCATCAAGGTGCTGCTGTGAATTCTCACGACAACCTGGAATACATGTCTTAAGTATCATTATTTATATTAGGATTTCTAAAGTCTTCAGGGCGACAACAATACAGTAGGTCCATAGAAAGGGAGCTATGGAATTGGATAACAGATCTCTTACAGTCCCTCTTAAAGGGGGAATGCGGGTCTAATGCGATTATCTATGGCAGCCTATCCTGGTGTTGTGCAGGAGAGCTGGGGATCCTTCCCATTTGCTCTTTGGCCTCACGTCATGTAGTGGGTGATGGCGACAGGCCCCCTGCGTCATTCCAACAATGGTAGTTAGGGCTGTACAGGGTATGTGTGAAGTGGCACTATAAGATCTCAAGACAAAGAGGAAGCTGTGAGAACATTTATCTACCCAGAACGGAAGAAACAACTAGAATATCGGCAGTGGGTTGCACTCTAATCCACAGAAAAGATGTTCAGGGTGTGGCGAGGCATTTATGGGTGCTCGCATGTTGCAGTTCAGAAATAATGTGAGGTCAAGTTCCCGAATGTTTGCGGATGCACTGTCTAAATCAGATCTGGTAACTCTACATGTGAAAGAAGTAACATATTTAAGGTTACTCTGTGAACTGAATGGCACCAGGGTGCTTAGTGACAGAATCGGAAAAAGCAGAGTCAGCAGAGTGTCATGGAGTCCACAAATTTTTTGCAGTTGCTGTGTGCCATACTACGAACATTTGGTCTTTACTGCTTTTTTATTGCCACTACTGCTATTATTGCGCTTGTGACCGACAAATATTTCCACAAGCAGTCTTTCCACTATTTTTGGCAAAACAAAGGAGGAGACTCACTGGCTCGAGGCTAAATACCCAGCTGACCTGCGGAGCAGAAGCAGAATCAGCAGAGTCTCGTGGAGTTTGAGTGGAGGCAGTGGTGAGGCAGCTCCACCTCTTGGCCTCCTTTGGGATCTGGTGAATTGTAAACAAATCTCTCTGTGGAAACGAGATAATTGAACACAGGCGGTGAATATGACCTCTACAACCGACCCTCTAACTCGACAGCGAACCAAGATAATGGGTACCATCGAGACTTACTCTTGAAGGCTCTCATCCCACACGATGGAACATGTAGCGCCTGAAGTAATGCTGTCGTCTGAACATCCGATCTTCTAAAGTGCTCAGCTACAAAAAATGAAGGTGAGTGCTCCCCTGACTTCCATGTTCACACATTTACTCGATCTACCAAGGCACTTGGGAACCACTCCCACAGATACTGATACAATCACTGATGAACTAACTATCCCAGAGAAATCAGCCTAGATAGTTTTTACGTCTACTTACAATAATATCTGCTCCCCTCAGCAGGAACATGCAAATGTCATTTCTCCCACCACTGGAGCCCCGTACGTGGAATCCGTAAAAGGAGAATTGAACATACTCACTCCCCACATGGCGCTAGTAGCCGACAAGAATGAAAACATTGGTACTGAAGCAGGCGAAGATACCCCTGCGATCGGCCCAGAACTTCCCCTTAACCTCTGCGGATTCACTGACTGGACGTCTGATGCTTTTTTGGAAAAGGCAGCGAAATAGTGAAATAAAAATGCAAAGGTCCCGAGAAGAGACCTCTGACAAGCAAATAATGAGCCGAAAGCTAAAAGCAGAAATGGCAAAACGTAACTGGCAATTTAATTATGACCAACATACTATGCAACAGTTGAAGATGCGTCCCCTAGTTACATAAACATTCAATAGACACATGGCGCGTCTCTCTTTGGATGTAACTGAAATTGAGGACTTTTTGAGTCCTGTTTGAGTCAAACACAGCAAAAGAACTGACAAACTCTGAAGGTGTGTTCACGTCAACCCCCCTTCCACAACCAGGCACGAATAAGCTTGTGCAATCCATCTTCAAGCCAAAAAACGAGCGATAAAATATGGAAGAAACTGATGCCCAAGAAACCACTTGATCACCGTTGCAAATTCAATCTCCCCAAGAACCGGCAACAAGATGATGGGACAGATAAATGCTGATGTATACCGCCTCCTGAAACGAAACGTGAAGCAATCCCTATGTCGATGCAGGAACTTCAAAACATTCTACGGGCAGCCATGCATTCATTCCGTTCCTAAAGCTCTCTGAGGTGATTACTGAAACAAAGGATTACATGACTCTATTAGCAATGATCACTGAAAGCTAATTTTCTTTGAATCCCTTGTGACAAAAATAGAAACAAGGCTTGACGCAGAAGCGGAGACATCAAGAATTTGGCAAATGAGACTTTTTGATATCGCACGCAGTGATGGAGCTGATAAAGCACTGATGACGTCAACCATGCTACACATGCTCAACGAAAAACAAAAGTGCCAAAACGATTACAAGGATCAGACCCCCGACTTCCAGAGATCAGACCAACAGGTGAACGCAGCCTCTTGCACAGCAGAGGAGCATACGAAGACAATAAACACTATTATGACTGATACTACAATATTACCTGAAAAGAGGCAAACAGACCCTAGAAGGAATGGAACTGATGAGCTCATTTAACCTCCAAAACCCTTTAAACATCTCGACAAACAAAAACAAAACCTTCCACAAGCAGCAATACCTTCATCCATTGTGCCATGCAGGACTGAAACCTTTCCAATTTTTTCGATCGAACTACCGCAGATCCTGCACATTCAAGACCCATCCCCCCAAACGGGAAAAGAAAGAATGGATCTACAGTAACAAAGCCTCCAAAACATACCAAGAGAGGATTAAGAGCCTTCTTAAGAAACCTGACGCTACCCACCCAAGAAAATCTGATGAAAACTCAGAAAACAACAGAAATCCTGAAGGCTCAAGAAGGTCGACAGCAAGAGGAAAGGAAAATTGAACAAACCACCATTCAACAAAGTCATTTGGCAATTGAGGAAATTCCAGATCAAGAACATTTTATGAAACTCTCAACATATATGGATGGAGATATGATAACACCTGAGAAAGAGGAAATTAATGATGAAGATCGCTCCCTGATCATAGTTGATGAATATATGGAAGGCAATTTGATAACATCCAAAAGGAGAGATCTATCCTGTGAACCTATCACAGACAATGAGTTTGGGAATATTAGCACAGATTATAGTATTATCTCAATTACCTCTCTTATGGAACAATCGATTCACCTGGAAGAACGAAGAAACAGAGATTGTTCAAAACACTCTATTGAATCAAGGAACAAACGTATTAAGTTACCCATATTTCAAACCCCCCACACAAGGAGACGACCAATAAAATAATTTTGAAATGAGCACACACAGAAAATGATGGTCTCATCTTGAATCAAACAAATATTCTCTGGCTAATGAATGTTATTCCGTGACTAAGTAATATCAAGTCTGATGATATTAACTTAGTTGAATTCCTCCCCAAACAAAAAACAGACAAAGTCTGGATCCAATTTAAAACCTCATACATTCTCGAAAAAGGTGATGGATAACAAAGACATATTTGCTAAATTAGGATTCAAGTGCACTCGTGTGGGACAAACTAGAGCCAATGAATATGATAACAAGATCAACTAACCTCGAGAAAATCCTTTTAAGACTCACAAATCAGTGTCTCAAAGCTCCTATCGGGAAGTGCCCAGCAGGGAAGACACTCAATCTACAATTAATCATCATGATGAGACTTATACACCCCAAAGTAGAAGTTTGCCATTCACCTGCCAGCCAATCCATAGAGAAGACGAAGAATATGATTACAACAGACACAAGCCTGTATTTGGCTGACATGATTGCCTCTTTTAACATTTATGCTGCACACCCTATAAAAATAAAAAATGTTGCCCTGCGCTGGCTGGCGTATGCCGACGACCTTTTACTTTTGGATTATACACCATCTGTTCTGCAACAGATGCTGAATGCACTCGCCACATATGCATCGAACAATGGCACTATCATCAATATATCCAAAAGTAAAACCATGGTATTCCCTCCGAAAATGAGGCCAAAGCGCTTACATTGGAGTCTAGATAATGTTCGTTTGGAGCAAGTCTCCACCTACAAATATCTAGGTGTCACAATTGATGACAAGCTCAATTGGCAAACGCATTGGGCCGAAACCAAAGTAAAGTGTGTGGTCTCAGTCAATATGCTATGTGCTTTTATAGGTCGTAACAATGGCTTTAGTGCAACAGCCGTCTTAACTATCTATAATTCTAAAATAACAGCTATGCTATCCTATGCTATGTCCATTTGGGGACACAAATTGAAAAAAGAATTGGTCAGATTTGAGGCTAAACTCTTAAGGCGCTTATTCCGTGTACCTAAATGCTTAAGCGTCGAATATATATACCTGGAGTTTGATATCAAAGGTATTTGGAACTGTTACCTTTCACAATGTGTGATGTTCTTCCAACGTGTGACGACTGTGCCTACCGATACGATTGTTACCCCATACATGCTGGCTTTTTTGAGTTTAGATAACTCTAAATCATTAGGCACAATTGGCCTATTGAAACGCACCCACCATCAGTGGCTATATGAAGGTAGCAGCATATATAGTACGGGCAATATTAAATATTGGTTGAAGCGTAAGTTAAGTGTTTGCTCATTTGCGCTCAATATGCTCCATCTAGAAAAATTGCCCTCCGCTATTGACTACTGTAAATATAGAAGGGATCAAAAATTGACCCCACTTTACATTCAGGCCTATCCGAATCCCAACATTTTTAGAACGTATCTACTGCTCAAATTCAACTTATCGTTGGCCCTATCGCCGTCAAGTTGGAGGAACAAAAATATTTATAACCACAAATATTGTATATTATGTGATAATCTATCCGAAGAAACTTTACATCATCTGATCATCACGTGTGAAAGTACGACCCATCTTCGAATGAAATACTTCAAATCATACAATAATGCTGTTACGATCCTTGAGATCCCTGGTCTATGGTTGAAATTTTTACAAGGCAATGACATGAATTTAATCTATTTTATTGTCCGATTTTATATACACTTATCCGAGATTTTTGACTGCTTAATATAACGTCCTTTCTTCCAAGTGTGGATAAGTTTTTAAAGTGTTTGTCATAATGTATTATGATTTCCAGTTTATATCTTGAATGAATTCTTTTTTAAAGTTTTATATGAAATGTTTTACAAAGCTTGTGCTGTAAGTATAACAATAAACTTATCACTTATAAATTAGGATTCAAGTGCACTTGTGTGGGACAAACTAGAGCCAATGAATATGATAACAAGATCAACTAACCTCGAGAAAATCCTTTTAAGACTCACAAATAAGTGTCTCAAAGCTCCTATCGGGAAGCGCCCAGCAGGGAAGAGACACAATCTACAATTAATCATCATGATGAGACTTATACACCCCAAAGTAGAAGTTTGCCATTCACCTGCCAGCCAATCCATAGAGAAGATGAAGAATATGATTACAACAGACACAATGCCAAGCGAGACTGATAGTAACAACCAATCAAGCCACATGAATCTACTATAAGTCTCTGTTCATGGAATTTCCAGAGGATCACGTCACCTACTAAGTAAAGAAAATAAGGAGCTGAGCAAATACCAGATTATTTGTCTTCAAGAGACTTGGCTATATCAGACCACTACTAGTGACAGTTATATTGCCTATATAAACCCCGCAATAAAATCAAGCAGAGGTCGAAATTCTGCTGGCCTCTTGACACTGATTAAGATAGACGGCACAATGGAAGTCATGCAGAGCATAAATCTGAATCCTTGGATACAGTATACCATTGTGGAATATAAAACATCAAGACATTCCATGATAATTAAAGGAAAAGACAACATCTCATTCAAAAGATTCAGGATTGTTAATTTATATTGAAACCCTGTTGCGGTTAACACTGGTTTATAGTCATAATGTCGACAACAAAAATGTCGACAGTCAAAATTTCGAAAAAAAAATGTCGAAAAAAAAAATGTCGACTTTTTTTTCAATGCATTTTTTTTTTTAAATGGGGGGGGTTCCCCCCCAACCCTCCTTTTTTAATTTTTTTTTTAATTTTTCCTTTTTTTTAACTCCCGAACCCCTAAAATAAATATATAATTAAAAAAAACGAAAGTCGACATTTTTTTTTCGACTTTTTTTTGTCGACATTTTTGTCTGTCGACATTTTTTTTTCGAAATTATGACTGCCCACCGTTAACACTTACCTCTTTATCGACTTAGTTCTTACATCAATGGATGACATCTGCAACAGATGTATTGATCTGGTGGTGTGCGGAGACCTCAATCTCCATTTGTTCGATAAAAAAGGCCAGGTGATTAATCCTCGGAAGTTGTCAGCATGAGCACAAATATGGACTAAAGAAATGGAGAGGAAAAATATGTCACTTATCAACAGACATAGATCCGAAGACATCCCGTCCAAACCAACTTGGTTGAGAGGCAAGACTGATGCACATTTGGACTACATATACACCTCCTTAGATATCACAGATATGATCACAAATTTCTCCAATAATAACACTGATACCAGTGATCACAACAGAATTTCAATTGAATGGTCCATAAACAAGTCCCTACCTAAAGCGGCCTACATCCACAGCTTGGAGTTGAACACTGGGACCAATCATCTGAGAATGTCCGGAAAACAAGTCACAACATTACCCACTACTTACCAAGTGACAACTCTAAATTATACAGCGAAGATAGAATACAGCTGGTTGCTAACTCCTTTCATACTTGTAAACAGGAAGAAAACAACTGAGAAATTGAACCATTCTCACATATACAGCAAACAGATATCGTCTCAAAAGCCAAGCTATGAATGAACATAATAACAACTATCAAAGCAGGAGGAGAAGAATGCTCGACTACTGTAAGACCTTTGAAACAGCAAGAGAAACTGGCTTAAGTCCATCAAAGCTATAGTATTACAGAACAACACTGAAAATATGTTAGCAGCATTGGCAAGCACAAATAGTAGGAATTTATGGTCTCTACTAAATGAAAACTGCCAACAGAATGACAGATTCATTTTGGATGTACTGGCAATTGAGTGGTCAATATATTTTTCCACCTTGTATCAACAAACGCAACCTCCTTTAAAACATTGAGTGTCCCTGCACAGAAAATGGAGCATTTGCATGGACCCAGAAGACATCCTAAGACAGATAAAACAACTCAATCCATCCCGGGCACCCTGCCCGACGGGCTGAGCAATGTAATGCTTTGCAAGAATCCGGAAGCATGGGCCGATCTATTCTCACAAATAATAACTGTCGAGAAAAATAAAACCATTCCGAAGACTTGGAAAACTGGGATTTTGGTCCCAATTTATAAAAAAGGTGAAAGAAAACATCCCTCAAACTATAGACTTATTGTGCTGCTGGACCTCCTGGGGAAATAATTTGCTTCACTGTTGCTTAAAAAGTTGATCAAATGGGCCAACACTGCCGGAAGAATGGACCAGAGACAAACAGGGTTTGTAAAAGACACAGGTACGAATTTAAATCTGATCATTCTGAATATGCTGAAACAAGAAGCATATAAAGATAGATGCCCTACATACACCGCCTTCATAGACTTCAAACATTCGTGTTATTCTGTCAATAGAGAAAAGCTTTGGTGAAAATTGAAGACATGGAACTGCCCATTTGAAATACTTGAGCCCATTCAATCACTCTGTACTAATACATCTATAAGAATCAGACTATCACAAGAAGGGTTTCTAACAGATGAAATACTTACCAGGAATAGTCTCAAGCAGTGGTGCCCCCTGGCTGCGACTCTATTTAATCTTTATACATCAGATTTTGTGGAAAATCAACTCACGGTACTTGTGAACCCTCCGAAGCCAAACAATGCACAAGTAGCATATGTGATGTATGCCCACAATTTAGTCAACTTCGATCGAACTCAAGCGGCCTACAGAAAAGATTAAAACTGTTGGAAAGCTACACACTAGATAATGATCTGAAGATCAATGCAGATTAAACACAATTAATGTCCTTAACAAGATTTCCAAATAAGAAAGCATCACAACTTTTGGTCTTTATAGAAGGCAAAAAGCTTGAGCTAACCAACTCAGTGAAATACCTAGGTGTCTTGCTGAACCAGTCACAGGTTGAAAATGAATCGGTAGATCATCTAAAAACCAAAGCTCTATCCTTAACTCGCCAAGGGAGAGTCCTACATCAGAAATATGGATCATATTCATTGAAATCAATGATTACCTTTTACAGGCAGAAAATTGCAGCAATTTTAACCTACAGATGCAAAGCTATCCTGAACACACCAAAAGACATATGGATTTATCTGGAAGGTACAATATGGCGGAAAATTCTCTCTCTACCCGCGGCATTTCCTGTCCCGAGAATAAGATACAAACTCGCCTTGCAGTCTCTCGAATCAATTAAGAAATGGAAATCCATAATGATGTACAGGAAGACATTAGTTGTAGACATCATACCGTCAATCTATATTGTACGACCAAAAGCTAATTCATCAAAACAGTTAGTCTTGAAAATGTGGAAAGAAGCATGTATCCAAACCATGGAGAAAGGAGGGATATCAGAAGACATGCTAGTCCTTTTCCCTCAGCATGCAAAGAAAAGACTGCAAAATAATGACTGGATTAAACCCATGGAAACAAAAGCATATTACAAACTCTCACTCCATTGTATTTCGAACGTGCGGCATCTAAATGAGTTACCTCAAAACCTACAAAAATGTCCTGCCAAATGGATAAGAGATTCTTTCATACGACTCCAGCTTAATTTATTACCAACTCACGGAGTACTCTTGAAAACGAGACAACCACCAGAAACAATGGCATTCTGCAGATTCTGCCCAGACAAAAACCATCTTGAGTCAATCCGACATATTATCATGTCCTGCTCTGCTTTGGACGACAAAAGAACTCTGTTCAGAGACCTGATCCCTCCATCAACCATAGAACTGGATGCCAATAAACGCTAGACGCAAATCTTAAGCGGAGAAGATAAACCTCTTACATTCAGAGTTATTCAATTCTGGAGAACGGTCATTGGAATAAAAGAGAAAGCTGTACGCCAATAGTTTTAAGATCAGCAAAAAGACTATAAACTGACAGATGAAACAGAGCGAGGATGTGAACTTAAATTGGTGTGGATAATAAAAATAAAAAGTTTGTAATAAACTAGCGTATTAATAAAAAAAAATTAAAAAATAATAAAACTACAATAATTGTTTGGGATGTGTGAGATATTATAGATGTCTTCCATCCAACACCCATCATCTCACCATCAAAACGGGAAAACATGTTTGCCCGAGTGAATTCAAGTGCAATGAAACATATAAAAACAGCCTACTAGAAAACATCTTTGCAACTCGCCTCATCTTATTCTGCCCAAGGTTGAAAAGGACATAACCCTTCAAGTTGATGTAAAAAGTGTGGTGTGAAAGTTCTAGTCAAATGTGTCACGTGATGGACTATGTATGCTGTATGTAATGGGTGTTGCCACCTTAAAACGGGCATATCTCCAATGTATGTAGAGCCTCCACCTTTTCTATGCAATATCTTCAACTTTTTGAAAATAATTTATTTCCACTGATTGAAATACAAAAATTAAAAAAGTGGCAGTGTCAAATCCGAAAAAGTGTACACATAAAAATTAGGCATTTATGGTATGTGTGTCTTGTTGGGAACTGATGTATGTGTGGCCATGAATCTATTCCGCTTTTGTTCATTCATTTCATTCATGTTCTTTTTGCGAATTATTGTCCATAGTATTTGGTGGATGCATACGTCTCTTGAGGGTGTCTGCGTGGGCATGCCTCCTTTGCAGATGTGCATGCAGGGATTACGCTTCATGTGCATGTGTGATCTTTTCATCAGCTGACCCAGTGCTTTCATGTTTTATGCGGGTTTCCTGTATTGGTGTCCCCCTGTACAATTGGTGTTTTCATGTGTACATTTAATACTTCAGTGTCACTCCTGGCCTGCTGTGCATGCAAATTTATATTATTGTTTTCTTGAAAAGTAAAATCTCATAGTTTATTGGCATGCACCGGTTCAATTCTAAGGGCTAGGTGTTGGGGAGTTCAGACAACTCACTGCATCTTTCAATGTGGCAGAAGTGAGGTGCCATGGACTGGGTTGGTCTAGTCCCTACTCGATGTGCCTTAGAGAGGGTTGATGAAGAGAAATATGTCAAGCTTTTTTTTTCCCCATGAGACATGGTAGATCCTATCCACAAAAAGACACTCAGTCTAGAGACCGTTGATGGTTCAGCCATGCAGTTAGATGTCAAGAAAATAGACCTGCCCCTCACATGAAAAAGTGAACCGTGGCCAATGTAGATTGTGAGAGCATTTTCACAGATGTTATTAACCCTGTGCTTCATTATCTTCCAGAATGCACAAACGTCACTAAAACCAACTCTCCAAAACACAGGACAGATCGAGATGCAACTGCTGAGGATAGACACTGTTTTTACTGTCTTAAAACAAAACCTTGAAATTATTCGATGACCGGCACATGTTCATGTAGTCCGATGACAGGAAGTCCACAGTGTCAACAAGAAGCTGCAAACCTGTGCCACCTGAAAGGGTGAAGTCTAGGATGGTGCCCGATGCTAACAACACCTTTAAAGTCTTGTGGTCCCAATGTAACTGGCTTTTATGTTATCAGGTGATTAGCCAATACATAGTCTGAGTTAGTAATGAGGTAATGAGGGCAATTCAGAATTCAAATAGAGTTAACCATTCCCAGGAAGCAATCAGTAAGGCCAAGAGAATATGAGATCCGGATGTATCTTGAATGAACATTCCCAACCCCAGATATAAAGACTGTGGGAGTGTCAGTAGGGGGGAGAGCCCAAGTGCAGGATGATATCCAGCACATAACTCTATTGACAAAAGAGGAACATGAAGAGGTAATACCCAACAGGAAGAAGGTGCAACTCTGGAAGGACTTGAAGGATTCCACTACCTGGAGGAGGATGCTAGAAGCCCTGAATAATTAGAAAATGTTCCTGGGAGCTGCTGATACCTGGAGACCAGAGGTAGAGTTTTTGCCTAGAGGTACATTGGGGCATTTCCTAGAATCTCTGAGAATTAAGAAGCCTCGCCCTATGATTTACCACTAGCAAACCCAGGGAAATAGAGTGAAACTTGCCGTGTGGCTCCAGCCTCCTCCTGTTTGACACACTACAGACTGCCTGAGAGGGACCAAGAATGAGTGGGTTGAAGCACCCATTCAGGCTGTTGTGAATCCAAAGAAAGCCCTGGTCCAGGCGGGACCTATTGTAAATCCTGAAAAGCCAAGATCCAGGAGGGGCATTTTGTGAATCCTGAGAAAATAAGGGTCCAGGAGGGCCCTTTTATGAGTCTAAAAGAAAGTCCCAGAGAGGCTAATTGTGAAAAATAATAAACAATACAATCCATGCAAGACAAAGCACACCTTATTCACATATCTATATTGGGAGAAGTTTTAGTGAACTAATAAGCATAAACAAGAAAGAAACCTGATAGTTGCCAGGCTGGGGACAGCCTTCAGAACAGCTTGACATTATTTTTTAGATGCTCCTTTTTCATTTCTAGAGACCTCTGATAGTTCCTGCAAGCACTTAGTCCAACTCTTGTGACAAACATATCTAACATTTCAAGTATGTCTGCCCTCAGCCTTACCACAGTGTGTGCTAAAAACGTCACTGACAATTTCAAGAACACCCAATGCAAATTTCACCTTTTATTCAACATTTGTTTTCTAAAGGAAAATCTTTATGAAGCCCCAACTGAATTGGGCAATAGTTTCCAGCTGTGGCCAGAAAAAAGCCTTACCGAATTTGGAAAACAAATGATAGAGGAATTTCTTTTGTGTTTCTTTATGAATTGTTGTGCAGCCTTCACTGTACTATCGCTACTGTGGAAATATTTTCTACACATGTTCAACCTTTTGTATGTGGAACACGCAGAATTCGGAGAGTTTCAAATCCACACTGACTACACAGAGCGCTTCAGCATTTGAAGTGATTTTATCAAGCCCATTCTTTCACATTGTTAGGTGTAGAACTGTAAATCCAGCTATTTTTCTCACTGAACCAATTAATGAATGGGACACAGTGCATGAGTGTGTTATCTATGAGGGTCCTGAGGATGACATACCAAAACCAAGGGCTCTATATGAGAGGGGAAGCATTCTTAATGGATCGTTCAACAATCATAAACCAGGATACAGGCAAAAGGCACACAGGGGTGGCAGTGGTCCGCCTGTTAGATGGAGAGTATGAGGTATTGGCCCAGAAGATATTGCCCATGAACTACTAAATTGCAGACCTCATTGCCCTGATTGAAGTGCTGGAGGCATCAGATGGGTGCTGAGGGACAACATATTCTGATTCAGTCTATGTAACCAATACTGTGCATTCAGGATTATCCCGATGGAAGAGGGGAGGGTTTTGGAGGGCTGATGGGTCTCCAGTGCAACATGTGGCCCTACTCGACAGGTTGATTTATGCTCCCTCATGGCCCACACTTGTCGCAGTGATTAAGTGCGCCACCCATACTGGCAACACACACCCAATTTCTATTGGTAACGAGGTTGCAGATGAAGATGCCAAAATAGCAGCGTATCTCACAGTGCCAGAAGTAGCACGTTTGCAAGTGCAATTAGAGGATGCATATACTACAGTACCAATCACCCACATAATTGAATTACAGGAACAGGCACCCCAGGAAGAGAAAGACATGTGAAAAAGTGGTTGTATGAAAATCAACTAGTGATGTTATCTGGGGACAGGTAATAATAGGCAAAGTAGTGATGCCCCGAGAATTGCTAATGGTCGCCTTTGAACAGCTGCATCACCCAGTGCAATAATCTAAGCAGCATATCGCTGCAGACATCTGAGTGGATTGGTGTGTTCCAAACCTGCATAAATAATTTAATTATTTGTAGCTAATTGTACTACATCTCACCTTTATAACACAGGATACACATTGATGACACTGTGTGGCACATTACCCCTTCCCAGTGGGTCATTTTCTGAGCTCCACATAGACTTCACTGATATGAGGTAGAGATGTGAAACCTATAGATATCTTATTGTCATTGTGTGCCCGTTCTCTCGGTGGATTGTGGCAGGGCCATGTGCACATCCAGATGCTAAATCAGCAGCCACATTTCTAGTATGAAAAGTGTTCCCCCACTGGTGTGTGTGCAAAGTACTTAAGTCTGATAATGGCACTCACTTCTTCAACAAGCTATTCAAATAGATAGCAGCATTGTTAAGGCATTCAGCATAAGATGTGCTCCATTTACCAACCACAAGCTAAGAGGGTTGTTGAACGTATGAATGCACTCCTCAAGGGGAAATTATCTAAATTGTGTGCAACCCTCAAAAAGAATTGGATCCCTGTTTACCCTTGGCTTTATTCAGGTGGAGAACGCAGACCTGCAAAGATCATCACTTCTCACCTCATGAGATTGTGACGGAGAGAAGAATGCACATACCACTTTCACCCATACATAGTGCATCTGATGCTCACAGGGCTGCAAGCATTTTAGGGGAAGAGATTACAGGGTATTTGCATTTGTTAACCAGATGCATAAAAGTGTTCTCTCGACAGATAGCACCAAAAAGAGAAGAAAGGGAAGACAGAACAGCACCCCATGATTTAAGCTTACCATCCCTGCAACTAATGCCTGTAGACACCATCTATGTCAGGAACTTTGTGAAGCATTGGAGTCAACCCAGATTCAACAGTCCATATACTGTTGTGTATTCCACCCCATTCACCATCAAGTTAAAGGAGTTGGGGGTAATCAGGTTCACCTTTCTGATGTCCGGAAGGCACCACATACAGCTCCCCCCTGACCAGTCTCGCAGCAACTATCAGAATAAAGATATCACTGTTTTGGTACGATTACCAACATACTTTGCAGACAAAATGTTCAGTAAAGGATGCGTTTTCCTTTCAGGACCATGCTTATTCAGTGTTATAAAATGTTTTCTTTAACAGTGCAAAGCATGAGAAACACTGTGGTCACTGCATGGTTGTCTCATTCTTCTTGCCCCCTGCAGGTGTCCCATCACAGGTGTTGTATAATAATGCTGATATTGTGTATATGTTTCAGTTTTGTTGTAGGATTTTGTGTATATTATTTGGGTCAGGTTGTATGGTGGGGCGTATAAAAGGGGGGTGCATATGGTGTACAGAACATGTTTTTTCTAAATTATATTTTTCAAAATGATGTGGTTAACATAAAAAGAACTTGAATAACAGATAACAATACTGGTTATAAAAAGAAAAATAAGACAGGGGTTGAAGAGGAGAGGGAATACAACCAATACAAAAGGGTAGTGTTTGATACATTGACCGACGTGCACCACCCAGAGTTCAGTAATATATGGTACAGTCACATGTGCTCAATGGGGATGGAGATGTTAGATGGGAGCAGATGTGTTTGCACTCTCATCCGTGAGAAACCTCCAGCTAGTCCCCAGAGATCTGTCATCCAGGCGCCCAGGACAAGGCCATTGCTACTGGATCCAGTTCCTATGGGTGGACTAATGGGGGAGGATCACCTGGGAGAGGGGTCTTCAGGGAGTGGAAGTGGGACACTGAGGGTTGAGACACTGTATCCCCTTCTCTCCATGCTGATATAAAGACCTTTATCCAGACGTGTGAAATATGTCAAACTAGCACATATCCCCCTACCTGCACCTTTGAATCCTTTACCCATCAAAGAAGTCCCTTTTTCAAGAATCGGAATGGGCATTGTTGGACTTCTAGAAACATCCAGATTAGGCAACATGTATGTTTTAGTGATGGTTGATTATGCCACGAGATACCCCGAAGCATTCCCAATGAGAAATAATACCACTCAGCAAAACCTTAAACACCTCCTACCGTATTTTTCCAGGGTTGGCTTTCCCAAAGAGAAACTGACAAATCAGGGTTCAAATTTCATGAGTAAGCTCATGGCCAAGCCAAAGAGCTACTCCATATTACAACCTTACGGACTTCTGTATAGCATTTCCAAAACAATGGCTTGGTAGAAAGATTCAACAAGATGTTAAAATTAATCCTGAGAAAACTATTAGATAAAGATGGGAAGGACTGGGACCGAATGATCCCGTGTGCACGATTTGCCGTGAGGAAAACTCCATAGGCCTCTACAGGATTTTCCCCTTTGGAGTTACTTTATGGCAGAGAACCCAGAGATGTCCTAGACATGCTCTGGGAATCCTGGGAAGAGCGAGATGAGGCACCCATCCCCATTTCACAAACCACTACCTGAATGCGAGAACATATGAGACTTGTCCAAGATCTTGTCAGCCCTCATATGGAAAAGGCCCAAAGTCAACAGAAATCCAACTATGACAAGAAAGTAAGTTGAGATCATTTTCTGTAGGGCAGAAAGTATTGGTCCTGTTACCAACCTCAGAAAACAAGCTTGTTTCTAAATGGCATGGGCCCTATGAAATACTAGAATGAACGGGAACCAGCACTTATAAAGTAGAATAACCTGACCGATAACAAAAGGTCCATTTATACTACATAAATCTACTAAAGGAGTGGAAGGAGAACCCGTCAGCTACCCATGCCAAAGTACTATCCTGTTTGGTTCCAGAAGACATAGACAACTTTGAACTAATCACTTCTGAATTGTCTACCCAAAAACAAGAAGATCTAAGAGATGTAATCACAACCTTCACCGATGTATTCTCAGGCAAACCAGGGAGAATTAAAGGCGCCTACCAATATTTTAGAACACCTATGGAAAATGTGGTACATTTAAAACCCTATGGACTCCCAAAGTCCCGTAAAAAGATAGTGGTTGAGAAAGTAAACAAAATGCTGCAAGCAGATATTATCGAGCCCTCGTCAATGCCATGGTCCTCACCTATCATGTTGGTCAATAAAACTGACCATTCCTGGAGGTTCTGTATCGGCTTACGTCAAGTCAACGCAATATCTGATTTCAATGCATATCCCATGCCATGCATCGGCATCGATGACCCAATTGATAAACTCAGAGCAGCCACCTTTCTATCTACCCTAGACTTAACAAAAGAAAACTGGCAGGTATCAGTATATAGGCCAGATAAAAGATAGCATTTTCAACCCCTTTAGGACTATTTCAATTTAAAGTTCTCCCTTTTGGCTTGCACAGCGCAACAGCCACATTCCAACCCCTAATGGATAAAATCTTACGTCCCTATTCTGACTTCTGTGGAGCTTACATTGACAATATCGTAATTGATAGTAAATCCTGGGAAGGCCACCTTTCCACTGTCATAATATAGTGGGAGTCCTCAGACAAGCCAGCCTACCTGCTAATCCATCTAAATGCAGAATGGCACCATCAGCCGTTCTCCCCTAGTTTGGATTAGCCAACACAAAGACTCAAACCCACGTGTCATGTGATGGTTTCTAGTCCTGCAGCCCTACTGCTTCACGGTGGAACACCGGAAAGGAAAAGTCCAGGGGAGTGTAGATTTCCTGTTCTGTTTCCCCTAAGAAGCAGATGTGGCTACATCGCATCTAGGAAGGGTATATGAGAAACCCAAAGGTTTCTCATCCGCTAGTCCCCGGACATCTGTCGTCCAGGTGGCCAGGATATGGCCCTCACTATTGGATCCAGTTCCTTGGGGTTGTACTAGTGGGGGAGGAGCACCTGGGCATCAGGTCTTTGGGGACTGGAAGTGGGACACCAAGGGTTGAGACATGGTATCCTCATCCCTATAACAACTTTTCCCCATCCTACCCTGTAGGATATTTAGAAGCTCTACCCCCCTTTTCCCACATGAACACTTTCTTACACAGTAACAGACAATGGACTAACATCAGAGCCATTTACCTGACATGTCCTAACACTCAGGTCAGCAGAGTCAGGCAATTGACAATAACCACACACACATATCTGCCCTTTAACTTCCCCACACGGATAAAAGGCAGAGCACAAAAGCACACTTTGAGCAAGGCCAAATGCACGAAGAGAAAGCTACACCAAACTGGCAGTTCAAAGGAAGAAGAAAAGCAGTGAGACTTGGAAGAACGATAAAGGCAGAATTGCCCTTGCCCTTTTCAACTCAGACCTGTGAAGCCTCCAGAAGGGAAAACGCAAGACCGGGAGTTACAGCTGGCTTGTGAAGCAACAGATGTCAATTGTACACAGGGGCCTCCCACATTCATAACACCAGAGGAGAGGCAAGCTGGCTACCATGGTCCTATCCTTGACTCCAGAAAACAAAGAAGCCAATGGCTTCAGCACAGCCGGTGAGTCGAAGAAAACTGATATCAATCCGAACTGTGCTAAAAACAACATTGCGTGTAGAAATATTTTGAAAGCAAGAAGACTTGTGTGTATGTTTGAACTTTTAAGAAAGCCCAGCTGAGGTCCAAGTGCAGAGGGGTCCGGCACCATGTGGGTGCTCATTCGAAAGGTTCTGACCTTAAACTGTCTTTGAAAATACAACAACCAGAAAGCCCTAGGAAAGGGTGGCATTGGGCATCAGAATGGTCCTACAAAGGTCACCTCAAATCCCTTGTACAATCAAAAGTCTCTGACCCATCGCCAGAGGAAAGCTAGGGGAAGATAATCCCGCTTTCCTCTATGATTGTGAACTGTGATAATTGGCAAATAAGAAGACGACGGAGGGATGCCGAAAGAAAGTTAAAGGAAAAGGAACCCTGCTTCCTGATAAAATTGCGCAATACATGACTGGTAGTAGAAATACATGAACTGTGTTGAAGAAAGGCCATAGTGAACTTGACGGAGGGAGGCCCGTTTTTGCAAGGAAGGATCCCAGCCCGGTAGAGGGAGATCCCAGGAAAGACCGTAGTGAACCAGACGAAGGGATGCACATTTTTTGTAGGAAAGGATCCGAGCCCGGCAGAGGGATCTCCCTCTTGTTTGTTTGTCATTGTGAAATCAGGGTGAAGAACTATCGCCCAAGGGGCAAGAACACATTTATTTGTTACTTCTAATCAGCAAACCCTCTGAGGCAAGAGACATTTTGCAGGAATGAGACTTTGCCTCTGAAGGGGTTTTTGATGTTGTTGAAGTGAACTGTGAACCTCTTGTTGTCGAGGCCCAGGAGTGTGCTCTGCTCAAGGGTCCTGCCTTGTCACACGCTTCAAACATAGGGAAGGGAGACCCAGCCATACCATCCTGACTTATCATTTTGTGAACACTTCCTTCTTTTCTGGTGAACATTATCCCACACTCTTTCTGTAATTAGTAATAAGGATTGGCATTTTTTTTTTTAGTATAGGCGCTTTTTATTTGACAAGACGCCACTAGGATTGCCTTATTGTTATTTGATGTGCATTTGCTTGAACCCATCTTAGCTTTAGGTTTAGAGTAGGCATTTTTTTCACCCATTATAAAATTTAATTGACACCTTTGAACTGTGATCACGTGTGTCTGTCTTTACTATTGCCACTGTGAGTTCCTTACACATCCCTTATCAGCCAGGGGGGCCCAAGATGTTAATACCCCAAGAAATGCCACCTCTGGGAGCACAGTGTTTAGTTCATTTGGCACTGTGCAGGGTACAAAGCATGTTCCAAGGGCACAAAGTACAGGTCATACTGATGGACAGAGATGATGTAGACTGTGCAATGAAAGAATCGGATGAATGGTGCAAGAAACATCCATTGCTAAAGATGGAAAGAGTGTTGTTTGTGACTAACAAATGGGTGCAGCTGTAGTAACCTTTGCAGCATGGGGGGTGGCGGTTTTCAATGAAGAAGTGATATGGAAGGTGACCAAGAACTGTCTTGCCATATGGGGAACATATCTGTCAAAGCTAACACACCAATAGCAGAGCCACCCCCAACTCCTGCAAGTAAAAAGAAAGAAGCTTCCAACTAGAAGAAGATGCCAGAAGCGTTCAAATGACCTGTTCGAGGAATACCCCAAACTGTTGGATGATGGTTTCGATCAGGGCAGGTGGAACTCCTCCTATCACAAACCACCAGTATACACAGATAGTGCAAATAGACCATGAATGGTGAGAACAGAAAACCCTATTGATCCCCCAGGAACATTAATTTCACCTCCACCGGACCCAGAACAATATGTAGAGCTCTAGGTTCACTTAGCTGGGGATAGTAAATCCCTTTACCTTACCTGTCCCCCAGAAATATATGCCCAAGACGGGGGAAGTTTACATCATGGGTGATGATGATTATAGAAGAAGGGAAGCTGCTGGGTTAGTTAGTAAAGGATTAACTAAAGGGGGAATTACTGGGATGCACATACAGCTCCCAGGCCTGCCCCAATGATTCAGGCTCATAAATATCCATTAGAACGTGTAAAAGTGAAAGTGGGCAGCTGCAGGGGTAGAGCACAAGTGAGAATAACGAATATATTTGTTTTATAATAGTCATAGAAGCATAGGTAGGCCCAGCTATACGGCACAGGTGATTTCATGAAGCAGTAGTGAAATATAATGTGTACCACTGATGATGCAGACACAGATGCCTGGGTGCAAGAAATACAGAAGCATCGTCATAATGGAAGTGACGCCTAGCATTTTGTATTCCCTGTTGGAGGTGGAGCAGCACGGCATAATGAAGTATTCAAA
The DNA here is from genome assembly GCF_040938575.1 of Ambystoma mexicanum. Taxonomy (NCBI): domain Eukaryota; kingdom Metazoa; phylum Chordata; class Amphibia; order Caudata; family Ambystomatidae; genus Ambystoma; species Ambystoma mexicanum. Next base: position 1,014,545,280 of record NC_090928.1, read on the forward strand.
TACTTTTCCCTTTCCCAAGCCCCAGAAGTGAAGCTGAGATTAGTTGTATTCACACTGAACAGATAATTGTTTAATTGTATCAACCTGTAGACTTGCCAAACCAGAATGGAATGTGAACGGCAAAGCAACTGGAGGGCTGTGCTCATCCCAAAGGACAAAACCATTTCGCCAGGTTAGAGGTCTCGATCAGCCAAAATGCTCAGTCTAGATTTAGGGCACCAGCGACACCCGGAACAATGGCCATCCCATTTAAAAGACTAGACGGCTGGAAAATAGAGCACCTAAATCCATCAGAATTAGGCAAATTAATGTGGTCCTCAAAAAAGTGCCAGGGGGACTGATAAGGGGCGAGTAAGGAGCTTAACATCCCATGATTTGTGATACAAGGAGCAAGAGGTGATGACAACAAATCTAGTACTAGGACGGGGAGGCATGGTTGGGATGCCTGCATGTCTGGTATAAAGAGAAGTGCACTTCTATTTCAAAGGGACAATTGACCTCACAGTTGCCAACTGAGCTCAGTAGTGGGAACCAAGGTGAGGGAATAGGAGAACCACATGTTAGAGGGTAGGAGTAAATTAGGAGGTGGCCAATTGGTCAAGGGACTATAAGGGACTCGTACTATGTATATAGGTGGTTGTCAATGAGGGTGGGGATATACAGTGTATATTGTTTATGTCATGAGCGATGATTTCTTTCCTTAGAAACCTCATATTTGTTTTCAACTACCTGAGATCTCAGTGTCAGTTTGCTTCTACAGGACCTTTGGTCACCTTTTTCCTTATTATATGCAAAATAAATCTTGTTTTCCTTGCAAAGAGGTGCACCAAGCCTTTTTCCTTAGAGGAGTGTTTTTAATTGTCTGGTTGCCTGGAGGTCTTTACTTACAGTACTAAATAGATTCAAACCCTATCAATCTCCTTTTAACAACCATGCTGTCAATTCTTGCACTCCACAATCCCAGGGATGCTCATATGGGTAACCTGCTCAGTTGGAACCAACCATAAGCAGCTTAGAGATTTTCATATCGACAAACAGGTCACAGGTATTTCCGACCGGCACCCATCAACACCAAAGATTACTGTATCTGCCCTCCTTTTTTACAGAGCCATGCACAGCCATTGGCAGATGTGCCCTATATAAGACTAATTTCCATTACATCATAATACATGTTGCAACAATAGGTTTCTTCGGGCCCCACTAGCCAGGGTCTTTGGTCATGGCCAGCGGCCCGTGTCTTTGGTCACTGCGCATGTTACACCAACAATTTTGTTTTGAAAATGTCTTGAAAATGTCATCCAGATCCACCCACCAAGTCAAATGTTTTTATCAATAGAATGTTTGAATTTCCTATGGTTCAAAGCTTTCACCTCAACTAATGGGTGGCTATTGTTTGTAGATATAATTCAATTTATACATAAACAATTCCATTTGTTCTAAGAAGGTAGACAGTCTCCCAATCAACTGCACAATGTTCAATAGAAGAATGTTAAAAAAGAAAACAAGCCATTATTTCATTTAAATCTCTTGACCAAATTATGGCTTAACTAACAAAATGAATGACGATGTGGAAAGAGTACCCGTATCTATCAAGAACTCTTACATGACAGCATTTAAAACGTGTGTCTGCAAGCTAGAAAGGTAGAATAATACTTTGTTGAAATGTTAACGTGAAATGTGTCTTGGCCAATGGTGCAATGGACACATGTAGTAGGTTTCCCATAATGTAACTGAAATTTGTTCATTGAAGCAATAGACATTCAATTTGAGAATGTAAGGGATGCAACCAACTAAAATAATAAGTGTTTATTTCCAGTTAAGAATACAAGTTTATTAAACTAGAAAACAGCTTTCCATTACACCTGATTGTGCAGTAACAATGTACATATCACAAGGGTTATAGACAGAACATATTTACATCAGTTTAAAAATCTTCACAAATTGATGGGTGTGTAGTATTATTGTAGTATGTACATAATAGTGATTGTGCAAAATCTGATATTGACTGCTCCACAATACCCCACCACATACCATCCATAAAAATATAGCAGTTTTCAATACAAAGATGCACCACATCTCCCTCCAAATTATATCTCCATAAAAATATTTAGACCTAAAAAACAGTGGTATTATGTAAAAACACCAAACAGGTATGCATTTCCATTTTAAAAAAAGCATGTAAAACATCACAAAGCCATTGCTGGGATGCATGTACAGATTGATGCCAAGCATTTTACATTGTGAAAAATATATAAAAAACAGATCATGTGTGAAGGATGGTGTGGGGTGGGGGGCTGCTTCAGGGTTTAGAATAACTGGATGGCTGGAGTGGGTAATCTTATAGGGGAGACAAATCAGAGCTTTGTGGTGGAATATATTATACATATAAACACACGAAAAATATATTAAAAAGAGAATAATGTGTGCAGGATGGTGTAGGGGAGGGGGCTCCTTCAGGAATGAGACTAACTGGCTGGAGTGGGGAATCATGTAGGGGGGAGACTAATCAGTAGCCTTGCGGTGGAATACGATATAGATATATATACACACGATAGGCATAACGCAACATAGTGGTACATTAAAGAGTATGCCTGAATTCTCGCAGGCCGTGTTGAAGACACAGAACAAACAAGGCCTCATTCTCTGTTCAATTATTACATGTTTATTCCTAGATGTGGCACGAAATATGCACAAACCCCCACATTATCTAGGCCTTTGAACGAGTAAGCAGGAATTTGTGAAGCCAAACAGGTGAGGGGCTGCAGCCCAGCACAGAGGTCATACCCTTGGGAAGTGAGGCAGAGGGTCTTAAGTTGCCAAAACATGAACTAAAGACTTCAGATAGTAGAGTCCCCCAGAGAGATGACCATTCTATTTGAACTACCAGATGGATAGAAATATGGGTATTAAATCTTTCACAAACTGGATTAATTAGTGGGACACTAGGGTTTTTCTTGTGGAGGCGAACTAATAAGGGGAATGCAGAGAACAACATGATCTATGATTTGTGCTTAGGAGAGCCAAGAATGATGCCCATACAGTGGAGAGGGTATGATGGGGGCGCCAGCGTGCCTGGGATGAGACGAGGACTGCTTTGTCTGCAAGGACCAGACAGACCTCAAAAGTAACTACTGAGTTCATACTGATGACCAGGTGCACATCACATGGTTAAGATTTAAGGTAGGGTAGTGCCAACTGAATCCAACCAATTGCATTGTAGAGTTTCAAGATGGAAGAGGTTTGTGCCATGTGTGATGAAGATGGACAAGAAGATAACAAGAACATTTGGATAATGGGCTATATGTAATTATTAGCATGCACATAGGCAGCAACCAATGCAGGTGGGTGATTACTACTGTATATCTAGTGTGTCATGAATGACGATTTTTATGTTTATAAGATGAAACTTGTGTAAAGAATGGGAGAAAGCTCTCAGGCAGTGGGCATATATTAGCATGTCATCTTTTTCTTTCTGTATATGAGAATAAAGTGTACACCTAGCCTTTTTCCCTAGTGGATTCTACTGTGATCGCTGGGGGATTATCCTACACCATCCTCAGAGAAATCAGTCTGCCTGCATACATTTTGCATGCATCCACTGTTATGCAAATGCAAAAGTACATTTATTTCTACAAATTCTTTCTTTACACCAGAAAAACAAATGTGCCTCACAACACCAAGTCAATATAGCATTTAAATGTGTCATCACAAAAATAGAGCAAAACCCATCAATTACTTTTGCATGTGGTACAATACTCAGAGCCACTGACAGTTGTCTCTACTACCAATTATTTACAAATCACAAACGCAATCCTCATGAATTGTTGGTTCCTATTTGCAGTACTATGCATCTCTCAAAAGGTAATGTAAACTAAATGATGGTGTCAATTATGCATATGAAAAATAATGCCACCCTTGTCAAAAAACTCATCTCCAATCTATAATAAATGCAAATGTAATTTGACTTTATATTCAAGATGTTAAAACGAACCCACTTAAAAAACTGTGACATACAAACAAACAAGAATGTTATATGATAAGAATTCTTGAATTATAGCAATACCTTCACACAATGATTACATAATTCTTACACTGTTAAGATACAAAGCACATGCTGTAAAAACACCTACTTTAATAAGGAATTATATGCATAGTTAAGTGTCATTTCCAGGGACAAATTACAATACACAGGTAACCATTTATCATCATGTCAACTCGACAATCATTCAACATTATCCAGCATACAAATAGAAGTATGATACATAATAGCACTATAAACAACACTATCAACCTGAACAACTATCAATAAAATGATAACACAAACACACATGAAATGTCTCCACAACTTTGAGTACATAAAAACTGACAACCCCCATTAAAAATAATCTAATGTTAGACGGTCCTATGTAAACACATAAACAAGAGTCAGCACATACAGTTTCATATAGAAAGAACCTTCATGAAACACACATACATTCACTCAAAGCAACATGTATCCACAGACAATTATATCACAAGTACATTTTCATCACTCATTCACAGCTCAACAGCAAAGACACAAAGAAGAGAAAGACAAGGTAAAAAGAAAGAAAGATCCTCAAATGTAACTATTTCATATGCCAGGACAAATATTTGACAAAGTTATCTCCAGATTCAAGTAGCTTTGCAGGATCCTGAAGATTTTCCTTCTACTACAAAGTTTGCTTCCATGGGGACCACCAATGTTATTTTCTTTTTGTAATTAGGAGAGATCATGGCTGCAAGACAGCATTGAGAAGATCAACAGGGCTGAAGAGATTAAGTCACATGGTATGCATTTATAAAGCAGACGTTCACCCCTTGACTCCTCCTAAATGAATATCATTTAGTGTAATAGTATTGCAATGCTAAAAATGTTGTACCTGGGAAAAAACACAGCACAAATGTCTACAATAAGTGTTTCTTAAAACTATTATTGTTTGTCAGTTGAATCCAAAAAGTTAATTTTTTTTCTCTATATGAGAAACATCCATTACTAAATTAGACGCTACAGGCCTCATTTTACAAGTAGTGTTAATTGCACTTAGAGGACTGCAAAAGTTAGCATTTACCCTTGCATGGAATTATTTTCATTAGAAAACCAAAATGCAACACTATGGAGTAAAAAAATGGGTGAAATTGCATATACGCCTTTCATGTTGCTATGTAAATAGTGCCCACCAATTACATGGGAGACGCAGAATTTACAAAGGATGTCTATGGATTCATCTGGTGTTTACCAGGTGCAAAATAGAGGCAGATTCCATAGGAATCCATGAATTTTACACATGGATGCTTATCTCATGCATGCATATAAAAAGTGCACTGTGAATACTGATGAGGAAAGCAGAACGGAAATGTTAAGTCTGCTTTGTGTCCCGCTACTTGGCCTTCAAAGGATTGTCCCAGAGTAATAAATCACTGCATAAAGTACTTTATGTGTTGGTTTTACACAATTGTTTACTCCTGGGAAACTGAACCCTTTGCTTTCTTAGGATATCCCTGGCCGGAAAGGTTCTGACCTTTTGTCATTAAGTTTAGACTTCAGTTTAGAAGTCTCATACCACTTGAACCCACTGTTTACAGCAATATTCGCTCATCAGCTTTACCCTAATATGTTACTTGAATCTCTTAACATTTCAGCAAAACATACACCCACAGTCACAACTTATATTCATTATAACCTCAACACACATATGGACACAATTACTAAAATCACTCTGAACAGCAATGTTTACTCTTCCTACTATCTTCATGAAGCAAGTCACATGAAACAACAACTAATTTGACCATGCCAAGTACAAGTCAGCACACATGCAACATCGGTATGTAACACTAAACACAAATTAGTAGTAAGGCATCACGGTCACACATTTCAAACAATGTAAAAAAGAGGATGGGATAAGGTTACAGTAATGTTGGTTTAATGTTAGTTTTATATATGTTTAGTGTTTAATTGTTTATAATTAAACGTCAATGCTTGTATTGCCAACCATATATATACTTTAACTATATACCAATGTAGTTAATGTTTCATGGTATATTACACATTTCCGTCCGTGACTTTTGTTCTCATCCATGAAAATTGACTAAATTGGCCATGCAATTGATATAGCAGGATTTGAAAGTCATGCCACACTTGTTGAAGTATTGTAAATGTTTTCATGCCCAAACGCATAGCGGTCAAACAGTGTTTCCCTGACACAAGAGATGAAAAATCGCAATTTTGACTCCCATATCTTGAAATTGTTATTTTCAATATTTTTGATTTATGACACACCTGTACCCCTTATGTTGATATTGCTCAAACTAAAACATTTTTTTTTAAATTAAACAGGACACATTTGAGATATTTACTTTATAACCAAAAAGAATATTGCTATGTCTGTATATCACAAGCAGGTACAAAGGCACAAAACAAAATAGAACATTCACAGCCCTATTCGGACATGTACCATAGGAACCAAGGGATACAACATGCTGAATTAAAGTTTGCATTTGTGATCTTAATACATATAGACATGTGCTTAACCGAGAAGGCTTCCTCAGGACATAATGCTGTGCTATTATGTATCCGTTAGTACGTTGTAACACCATTATGAAATTGTGTGTCTCAGGGAGATAAGGCAAAACATTCTGACAAATGTAGAGAGAAAGGCAGGCAGTAACATTTGTACAGTTAGGGACAATGTCAGTGCAGTCAAGAGAGAAGAAAAGTAATTAAAAATAAAGTCATAAAAATGTTAGTAACAGAAATGAAGGAAAGAACAAAACATTACTAAAAAGAGGGTATTAACAAAAAAGCAGGACAGAACGGTTAAGTACTGTTACAAATGCAATAACGGAGAATACAAGTAGGGTGGTTTATCTAAAAAGAATATAAAAATCCACTAAAAGCTATAAAATGAGAAAATGTGAAGATGGTTCCTCAAAAATGTTTAGAAAAAAAGAGGGGGTGAGGCACGCACTCTAGTTCCCAGCTTTGTGTACCTTCTGCAGTTCCTCAAAAATGTAAATTCTGTTTGCATATTAACTGATGTAAGGGATCAAGAGTAAGGCTTCGACATAGTGGCATATTGGGTGTTGGTTATATTTTTAAGAAATAATGAAAAAGGTTGGGAAGAATCCTATCTATCTCTAATCCTAAGAGGGGTTTCCCTGCCTCAACAAAACTAAGGAACGTCTGTGTCAGGATGTTAAACAAAAAAGCATCCACCGTCCTGTGTCCAAAAACCCTAAACTGACCCTTACAGTCTAAACTTAATATAATGTGTACAAGGGGATTTCTGTGAACTGTGCATTTTCTTTCAAAGTTCTAAACACAAAGTTCCAAGGTGTAGAAAATAAAAGGAACAAAGATCCACCAAAGAAGGGGTCTTCCCTTCCTAGATTTCCCTTGGTAGATTAAATGTCACTTTATCACAGTTTCAGGTTTAGTGTTCCCTTGAGTTTACTTTAAGCAAGCAGTTCTTTTGAATATTTAACTTCACATCTGCATTTCTATTAGTTTAACAGGGGTATGATCCTTCCTTTTTTTCATTCACTGTTCCCCTTCTTACCCCCTGGTGTACTTTCCTGCGAGGGTATTTGCAATGTTCTTACTACTACTACTACTGATCCTTAAAAGGTGTATGGGTATTCCTTTTTGTATTCATTCTCACTCTTCAGTGGTTTCCAGACTTCTTCTGATTTCTGGTTTACTCTCCTGCCAATATATTACTACTCTGCTTCTTGGCTGCAAGTCCCAGGCTCTCCTGCCAGGGCTATTTTTATATCCTTTCAACTTGCAATAGTTCTACTTGTTTTGGGGTGTGCGTCCCAGACTCACTTTTTTCCTGGATCACTATTCTGCCAGGGCTTTTCAGTTTTCTACTCACTCTTACATTCATCCAAGAAATAATGCTTTTCCAATATTGGGTCACTGGCCCTTTCTTAGTAAGGTTCTTATTTGTATCACCGCCTTTTGTCAAATGGTCGGCCACCACCCTTATAACACTGTTCATAATCGTATTAACATCTCTTTCCAGGTATTGGGTCACCATATCTTTCCCCAAAGTGTCCGTACTTGCATCAATCTCTTCAATGGTTCTTTTGTGCTGTTAAGGCTAAGCAGCATTCACCCTCAGCTTCCCGGGTAACCTATTAATTCTCCCTCCGCTTAACAAGGCGATTTGGTTTTCATTGCGACGCTCCTTCTTCCCTTTCTTGCTTTGCCTGCCTTTGCACTGGGCGGCTCCAATGGTCCTTGGTCACAAAGTGTTGCACTTCTTTTGTTTCAGTCCCTGTATGCCATTTGTGACAGCCTCTGTGCTGTTTCTCACTGTCTGCTGGAACATGTTGCAAACAGCTTCAGTCTCTGCCTCTCACTCAGCTGCCTCTCTACTGCTTCACTCTCAGCTGCTTTTCTCTCAGCTTCTGGTCGGCTGTGTGTGTTTTGAACTTCCTGGCTTTAACTAACACTTTCCAAAGACTAGAACACAGTGTTTGCTTACCACTTATGGTCATCCTCAATGTTCCTTCCCTATTCCTTGTTTCAGTACTAAAAATAGGGGGTGAGGGTAAAAAAGGTTGTTGGTCATGAAAACTTAGGATTTCTTGATCTATGTCACAATAAGCCATGCAGGCGTGCTCTAGAGCCACAAAGGTATCATTAGGAATTACATCTGAAGGGTTATTTTGATTCAGTTTTTTCCTGCCTCTCTGGAGTTTATCCTCTTCATGTTGTCCTCCGGCAGATAGCTACCCCTAGGGCCAGAGTCAGGTAGCTTCTGACTTTCCTTGGTCAAGTAACAGAAGCTTCCCTTCAGAGGATCATTGATGATGCTGCTAGATTTGTCATATAGTACACTAGCGTATGTGTGCTGAAAGTTTGAATAATGTAATGTCACAGATAGCTCAAGAAATACTTTGTCTCAAGATGGCTCAAGGGTTTTTACTTGTTTTTGAGGGCCTTAGGGCTGTGCACATTTCTCATCTAGAAAGCACCAACCCCCCCTAGCCCAGGCATCCCTAATTCCCATGTTACTAAAAACGTATTATTGACCTATACTGTCCTGGTTCTAACTCATACTAGAGGTGAAGAACTAAAGGTAGAATGCCTTATCTGTTTTAGCTGCCTCAGGGACTTCTTAGACTGACCCAACACTATCCAGTGGTTGATGGTATAATAAGGGGTATTGGATTGTGCTTTTCAGACACTTTGCCAGATGTGCTCTCCTTCCTGTCACATTCACTCACTCCTCTCCCTCTCACTTGCTGAGTTTCTCCATTTACTACTTTCCTCCCTTCAGCTCCACTGCTATCCTCTACTTTATGGGCCTCATCACACGTTGGGTGCTAATACCGGCGGTATTACCGCCGGGGCTATTAGCCCTATCGCCAAACCCCCCGGCATTATTAGTGCTGGATCATGGGTTTGGCAGAACAGTAAGTCCCCATTCCTCATTGCGACCATTCGGGAATTTCACATTCCCAATTAGGCCAAATGGGGAATGTTTGGTGCTATTACTGCTGGTTCTATTACCGCCAGTGGCAATAGCGCTGAAAATCAGCAAAATTGCGGCAGATTTGGGCCCAGAGCTGGGGGTAAATCCTCCAAGCCTCTGATTTGGCGGACTCTTAAATGCGGCGGTAATAGCGTTACAACTGCATTTAAGGGTTACCGGCAAACTCGTGATGAGGCCCTATATGTCTTATTCTGTCCCTGCAATGTCTTTCACTCATTTGAAGTTTTGCCTCCCCCCTTTGATGTTACTACTCTCTCTCTCCACGACACTTCTAGGCCCTCACTTACACTACTGGTGCCTCCTCTGCACTACTACTCCCTCTTCCAAAATTCTACTCCATCCACCACACTATTAATTTCACTTCCACACTGCTACCTCTTCCTTTATATCACCACGCCCTCCGATACACTACTACTCTGCCCACTTACTACTCAAACAGCGTTCTTTCACTCACACACTTCCCTCACATTCAGTCCCTAAACTCCATCTGTAAAACAAACATGTCAATCTTACATGCACACTCCTAATGTAGTACTACTTGCATCCACAGAACAATGGCACACCTGCCACAAAAATCACTTCCTTTATCCAGTCCAGCATCCGTCCTCCTGATGGTCTCTTGGTCTGCCACCTCCTCCTCTGGCCTCATCTGAACAACCCACAACTTCCTGTTTCCTGGCACCTCTTAACCCCCACACTTCACTCTAGTTAGTTTGCTGTCCCTGGCCAATATGACCCTATCTTTCCCTTCTGGGAGGTGTCACATACAGGAAAATCAAACAGTCCCTTTAACCCTGTCACTTTTCCCAATACAGGCTCACTGCAGAACAACTATGGCAGATCATCTTGTTCAATGTCCCAGGTCGTGTTTTGGGAGTCTACTTTGGCTGCCCCTAAGGTAAATCCTGTTTTCATGAAGTGAACTTTACTTTTAAGTCCCTGGTGGTCTAGTGGTCCTGCACAGGTGTCCTTAGCGGGACAGCCAAGGCAGGTGTTCAGTTTTGAGACTGATGCATTGGAGCACCGGGATCCTTGCTTGGTGGTTAGCTTCGCTTTGGCGATGGTAGTATGTCACTCAATGGATTTTGAGATGACGCTGATCCTCTGATTCTCTCCCTGCTGCCCCTCCCTCTTTAACAGGATCTAGCAATGCTCCTGCAGAGGGCACTTATAGTTCTCTCACTTGCAGGTACTCTTCTTTCATGTCTGACGCATTTCTGAAAAGCAAAGAAAACACTTGGCTAGCTTTTGGAGTTTTACGCATTGGGTGATGCAAATGGTTACTGCACATAAACAAATGGGCACATGCGAAGGGGACAGGAATTAGGCCCTTCCAAACTGCCACAGACCCCCTCTGGATAAGACAGACTCTGTATTTCTCCCTGATGGTAAACCTCAAGTAAAGGGTTTACAATGGGTCGCAGATGGCACAGCAAACACTACGAGCCTCAAGGACATTTCAGAGGTTTTTATTCCATTCTTTGTGGAGTCTATGTCCATCCCAGTCTCTCCTTCCCACTAACCTCCTCTCTAACCCAGGAATCCACAGCCCCTGGTTAGTTCTACTGACTGTTGACCCCTACTGTCCATTAGCTGCCTTATACTAAAGGTGTTCTACCTGAGAGCCGGCTCACCAATTCCCTCAAGCACCTCTTACCTTTTACCACTCTCACCACAAGTTAGTGTTCAATTGAGGTCATATATACGTTTGTGTGCCTTGTAACTGCTTGGTAAAATGTATCTGGTTCCACTCAAGTCCACATGTACCTTTCCCCTTCTACCCTACATGCTCCTCTCCAGTTCTCCCCACCAACGTATCTCCTTCTGATATTTCACTCTTCCCTGCTCCTGGCTCCACCTTTGATAACTCCTTCCTCAGTCCTCTTACTTTACTACTAATGCTACTAATCCTACACTATTACTACTCCCCCTCCCACACTACCACTCCTCCTGCTATACTACTGTTCCTACCCACAACTCAGCCAGCCTCCTTTCAGCCTGTATCAGCCTCTTACATTCAAACCCACACACATATTCACACTAGAAAACCGCTATCACTCCTAAGCCAATGCCTCACCTGCTCCAAAACTCTTTTCCAAAATCAACTACTTCATCCTGCTGGTGTCTTGGTTGCTGTCCACACCCAACTCTGACTTCACCACAATTCACCCTGAAAGGAGACTGATAAAGGTGGTAGTATTGTTGCTAAAGATGTTTATTTTGGAAGAAAATAAAGGTACGATCCTACCTGGCCCTATTACTATGAGGGGTTTCCCTGCCTCAACACACTACTAAGGATGTGTCAGAATGTCTGAAATCAAAAGTCCACTTTCCTGTGACAAAACCTTTCCCTTAAATGTCTAATTAAAATAAATGTTTGGTGATTCTTCTTAATGCAGAAGAATGGTTCCCTTTTTCTGTTGAGAGGACCACCTTGCCAGTAGTCTAAAGGGACTATTTCCTGAGGGACAGACTCCCTTCCCCAGGTTGCAGTTTTTTTTTTAAAATGCACCATACAAAGTTCCAGACTGAAATAGTCTCAATTTAACATTATCAAAGTATTGACACAAAGCCTTGGTACCAAGAACATTCTCTTGATCTTTCTCAGGCTTCTCAGAATGTTCACAAATAAAGCAATGTCCCAACTCAAAAACCTTGAGGTCAAGAGAACAACTCCCTTACCTTGGTATTTCCCAGGCTTCTCACAATGCCAACAGAATGACTCCCTTACTTGGCCTTTATCCAAATGTTCACAAACAGCAGGGGACATTCCAAGAGAATGACTCCCTTCCCCAGGCCTTTCTTAGGCTTCTCACAATGCCAAGAGAATGATTCCCTCCGCTTGGCCTTTATCACAATCTTCACAAACACTAAGGGGAATGACTCCCTTCCCCTGGCCTTTCTTAGACTTAAACTTGTGACTTTCTCTCAATATTCATGGCCCTCCTGGTTTCCTTCCCTGCCAGGTACTCTGTCTATGAAGATGACTGTGGTTGCTCTTCATACAAGGGTATGGGTCTCAGACCAGTTCTTTGTGACTCATCTGATGTTCAGGGTTCTCACCAACCATCCTGGTTACCTGGACATCTGTGGGCTCCTCCTCCCCGCCTGGGCTTCTTGGTGTCTCTCAAGGGGCTATGGCATCCCCTGCTCCTGGGCACACATTTCCAGCTCTATGTGCATGCTGCCCTCCAGGTCGGCTGACTGTCTAGGTCAATGCCTTCCTCTTTAGTCCAACCTCAGTGGAGCTACCGGGGAGGCCTCTGATGGCGGGCATATGTCTTGGCCTCTGCACTCCCAGCATCTCCGTTCTTTCATCTCAATTCGAATTTCCCAGTTCCACCAGGAAGGGTTTGGTAACTTGTGAAGTACTTCTCCCCTTTTTATCATTGGCTTGAACTTGCTTGCTCCACATTATTTAGACTGCTCATGTTGGTACAGAGGGCCAATCTGCATTGCTCCGTGCCTCTTCCTCGTCTCAGTATTGATTTTCTCACTCTCAACCGGGTTACCTGTGTTCTTCTTCATACCAGTTTCTGCATATCAGTTTCTACATATGACTCACATAGGTAGTCCCTACTCTTCTTTCTCCCAGTACTTTCTAGGAAGGTTAGGTCATCTACCCTACAGAGGTACATGGAAGTGTGTAAGATTATGGGACTCAGTATAGGGTAGGAGGATGAGGGAGGTGGGGATATCCTTTTGGCATACCATATTGTTCCTCGACAGTCGTCAAATTAAATATGTGGGGATTCCTCCCCATCAGATCCACCCGCTGAGTCCCACCCCCTGGGGGACTGTCAGGTAGCAGCTTCACCTCCCTGGACCCATCGGAAGGGGCGCGCCCTAGGGGAGAAGAGACGACATCCAAGGATTTGTCACAACCCACACTTCCTGTTTCCTACCCCATGCATATATAGCCCTAACCTGATGAGGGTCAGTCTGCTGTCCCTAATCAATCTCCTGCCTTTCTCTCCTTAACCCAGGCATGAATGTTTAAAAAATGCTAAAATGAGAGTACTAGCCCCAACCACCTTCTCTGTACAGGCTCGTGAGATCTGGCAGTGAAAGAAAGTAAATCCATGTCTGGAGTAGCATTACCTATCAGGGAAGTCTGGGGACTTACCCAGACAATCCATGGTCATCTAGTGGGGGATTTTTCTATTGCTATGGCCTCATTACGACCCAGGCGGTAAGGGGTTAACGGCACTGTAAAAGGTGTCGGTGCCGTTTAACCCTCAACCGCCTAATTACGAGGACCCTTTGCGGGTCCCGACCTTAATGGCTGGTTTTACCAGCCGTTAAGGAAGGAACCCGCAAAGGGACTTTCGAGGTAATTATGGTACCGCAATTTGCGGTACCATTATTACTGCCTTCCCCATTCCCATTGAGCCCTATGGGGGCAAAAATGGGAATGGGGAAGGGCCAATGGTGAATGGGGAATTACCGCCCGCCAACCTTGGAATGGGGTGGTAATTCCGCCATTCACCATGCCAGAGTTGGTAACCAGGGTTGTAATGAGGCCCCTAGACTGCCAGCATCTTTTGCCGATCACATTAATTGTGTGGCCACTATGGGCAGTGACATGGCTGCTCTGTGATGCTGCACAGCTGAAGTCGGCCTCTCTCTTGGTAAACCCTCTGACGCAGTGACTGGGTCCTTGCAGCACTGGAAATATGGTTGGGAAGGGGTTTGCTTCTGTCACTTCCATCTTCTCTCCAGGCTTCCAAGTTTCTCAGAGGCAAGGCTGAGGACATGGTTCTGCACAGATACAGAATGGCATATTGGGGTGATGGAGCTGCTTAGACAGATGAAACCTTTCCTCTCAGAACAAAATTGTATTTCTCGATACACATGCACTATTCTCCCCAGAATTGATTACTGCATTGCCCCCTTGTAGGGACGCAAATAAGAGCTACATTCATAGACTACAAGTCATTTAAAATGATGCCATCTACATTGCTAAAAATCTGTCCTGGAAATCTCATATATCAGAAATAAAAAAATGGCTACACTGGCTTCCAGCAGTGGCTTGGTGCCATTTGATGTACTCACTCTGACCACAAATGTGTTCATGGCGATGCCCCTGCCTACCTCAAGGATAAGTTTGTCAAACATGAGCATAAAATAATTCCAAGGTCCACTGCTTGGTTTCTCTGATGCCCAAGAATAAGATGGGACAATGGCAACAGCAGATCTTTTTCTACCCTGGCTCCTAGGACTTGGAACACCTTGCCTCTGAATCTTCGACAGGAAAGTATGTTGATTGCATTTTGGTAGTGCATGAAAATCTTCTTGTTTGAATAGGTTTCTTGCCCACTTGCTTGTTTTTCCCTTTCTTGTTGTGCTGTCTTTGCTGTTATGTCTTGAGTCTCTATGTGCGGCCTGATGCATGTGGGTTTTTGGCATGTTATAAACAAATGAATAAAATAAATATAAAAGACCCATTTAATGACCTTGTCACAACACTACATGCACAGCCAAACATGAAGTGTGTATTTAATTTATAAAGCAGTTTTCCGTAAATGTTCATACAACTGTGCGAAATAATGTTCATGTTCAAAGTAATCATATCTGTTAAAAGACCATTTGCTGTAGAGGAATCTGGGTGACATAAGGCCAACATGAAATTAGAAAGCTTGTTTTCTAAGGGAAATAAAGATACCATTATATATATATCTTTAGCCAAAGTGCCTTGCTGAAAAATACACAAATTAACTTGAAACCATGGAGTGTTCCTAGTTTATAATCTATTGGATTGGTGGTTAACAGTGCCATGAACAGTGTATGATGAGTTGTAAATCTGACAAAACAGAATCTATTATCTTCAATTAACTGTAAATTCACTAAATGTAGTGAGTCCCAAATTATTATAGTTCCATATTTCAAACGCCCATTGAAAGTGAAGCCTAATGGAACAGATATCTTTGTTATCCCAAGTGAAATGAGAGGCAGGAAATAGAGAATGAATTCAGGAAAAAACTATTTGAATTGAAAGTGTGTTGTTTACATCTCCTTAAAATGTAGAGACCATCTAAGCTGCCATATCTCGGCTTACCAGTGTCCTATAACAAAAATAAACCTATGCCCTGTTGTGACCTTAAGCTGAATCTATTCATATCAAGATTACTGGCATAATGTTTCATTTCACCTCTAAAATATTATTATCATAACTTTGCAAAGGCGTATTGTAGAAAGATGGGATGCCTCGGGGAAAGAGTGATTTTGTACAATGAGACACAAAAAACATACAGTTATAACATGTTGGATTCATTCGGACTTAAGCCTGTAATTAAGGGACACCAGATGCTTTATTGAGAGTGCATCTTACTAGACAATTTAACAGGAATTTAAGATCAGACACTCCTATATTCAACCTTCTAATGTGTGTGTGACTATTAATTGGTGTGAGATGTGTAATTTTCTCTTGGGGTGAGAGACCAATCAAATACATTGAGCAGGAGGAAGCAGATGGATTCACTGTCAGTTTGTAGGAGGAATTTGCTGGGTGTTTAATCTCAGACAACTATGAAGAATTGAGAGTTATGGGAAAACAGAGAAGAAAAAGTACCTGTCCACAGGGTTCAGCAAGGAGAGAAGCAGATTAGCTACCAACTGGATATAGCTGATTGGGAAATAACTTGAAATGGCTTTATTCTGGGTGACTTTATAGAGTGACATATTACAAATCAGGACTAGATTACCTGAGAAAGATATTTGAGAAGGTGCAGAAACGAAAGCTTACCTGGCAGGCTGCCTGACGTGAGTCTGAATCCTTACCTGTCCTGTTCCTTTGAAAGTCAGACAAAGAGAATGCACATATGCCCCAAGTCTGTGGAGATATTTATTATGAGAATTATACCCCAGATAGCATTTGAAAGCATTTTGGGAGCCCTGTTTAAAAGTTACATCAATGAAAAAGGCAAAATAGTGCAAGGTATATTTGCTTTGTGATTTAAAACTAAAATTGACAACTTATGTATCATCATTATAATGTGTGAGAAATCCAAGGATTTTGTCCCCTCTCCACATGGGGATGCCACCCCCTTTGCCACTCACTAAAAACCCCTTGGGGACAGGGCAAGTTCGATCTCACGGGGGTGACCCCCTCTTAGAGGACAAATTATCCCAAGATATAGATATTTGTTATCCACTCTTATTCCAAATTGATAACAGTTGCATTGTTATATGGGAATTGAATGGTGTACTTACAATTGGATGCATGTATGATTGAATTGTCTTGTGTCCCCTTTTGGATACCGTCAGTTGCATAAGGAAGAAGGTGGAGAAGAAACACACCCCAAAAAATAAATATTCAATGCAGACTGAGGCAAGGGAGATGAGCAAGCAGAGGCGGGTATACCTCCTTGTAGGAGGTGTGTCTAGGAGACACAGACTGCCTGGCGTAGTGTTCACCAGTGTTGAGAGGCCCACATAATGTGGGGATGCTGTCAGTCAAGAAAGGCAGGAGCACCTGGAGGGTCATGAGTTGAGAGATCAACAGTGAGCCACTGAAATGTGAGGGACCTGAGAGACAACTACCCCAACACTTACTGCATTAGAAAGCAGGAATGCCAATGAGAAGCTGATAACACTGATCATACCCCAAAGAAGGGTGAGCAGTACCATACCCCAAAGTGGGGAGCCATGAGAAAGACTCCAGAACGGTGTGAGCATGGTTCTTTGCCAGAGAATGCCAGAATAAGTATAGCCCAAGGTAGGCCATGAGAAACCGTAACCCAAGGTGGGGACCCGTAGGAGATACCCCAAGACTAGGTCACAGAGCGCATTCCCCTGAGTTGGTCAAGGGCAGCCACACACCAATGTGCAGTGAGAGAGAACCTAGGCCCAGGTGGGCTACAAGCAACCAACCCCCACAGCAGGGAACAGAGACCAAAATTCATAGAAGGGCGAGAGCAATGATACCCCAAGTTATTGAAAGAGAAACCACGCTCCAGGAGAGAGCACAAGAGAGCAAGCTATAAGGCATGCTGAGAGCAAACCAATTCCAAGACAGGACACAAAAATCCCGGTTCTAAGCTGGGCTGTGAAACCCAAAGACCCAGAGAAGGGGGGCAGTCACTGGAGAGACTGGAGCAAAAACCTTGGAGGGGCAAACCAGGAAAAAATACCGGGTATGGACTAGTAAATCACAAAACCACCCAGCTGGTTCATCCACCAGAGACTGAGAAAAAACATCTGGTAACTTTCAGTACAGAAGAAAGTAGTTTGAAATTAAGACCATAAGGGGCTAATGTTTAGCCTTGTTTAAGGCTTTTATGTTTTTATTAAAATTGTGCCCCATTTTTGTCAATTGGTATGGTAGATGGAGGGGTGGATATCAACTTGAGTTTCTGCTGCTCTCTTCCTCTCTGCCATACAAATACTACAACATTTGCACCTGCATGCATTTTCAAGGGAGCGTAAATGCAGGGAATCCCTATGGAGCCTGCTGGCTTTTTGCACCAGCAAGAAGCAGGCAGAGTCCTATGGGATCCATAGTAAAACTGCCTGCCATGTGTACATGACAGCCAGTGTTTACTCAATTTGTTTGGCAAAAGGTTACAGCAAAAGGCAGCATGCATGCTTGTATGCTACCTTTTGCCCTCACTTTTTACACTCTGGTATGCAAATTATGAAAATTCAGAAGTGTGGACCTGCCTACATTTAAGTCTACATGTAACAGGTCAATGCCACCAAATTACATGCTCATTTAAAATGTGCTCCACAGAGACTAGCTGAAGAGCAGGAAAAAGACACAAAACCACTTGTTATGTTGAATGGAACTCTGAACAGGGCCAGGAGCCAATATCCCCTGTGATTAGGAAAAGATAACAGGGTGTTCAGAGGTCGGTCACCATTCCCGGGGTGAGAAAGAAACCTTATTTTGCTGGTTTGCGTTTTCTTTTCTTTAAAGTGGAAGGGACAGATTCTACCTTAGAATGGGTTTCTGGATGATGGACTACATTTTCTTCTTAGGATATCCTGACGAGCACCCTTTAGACATAGACATTTTTTCTTTATGCTAGGGCCCTACAAATTCCAAGGATACAGTAGAATTTGAAACATACAATAATTCAAAAACCTCTTAAAAACACGGCAGGGTGGCCATCTCCTGATTCTGGCTTACCACAATTGGTATTTTCTCCTTCAATTTGGGATCTCTGGGAGCTTTCATCATCTGACATTGGACATGGAATAGCAAGGTCTATGATTGGTGTCTGCCATAGTCAACAGAGTCATTGAAATCTATCCTTATTGAACACACTGAACTGGGTATTGTGAGATTGAAACTGTTTCCTTGTAAACAGTAAGTGATTTAGGCTCCATTGTCCCAGAATTCCAAAAGCAACAGAAATCCTGAGAAACTCAACCCTTAACTATTGTTTGCAACAAATCCAACATGATGGAAGATGCAGTAAGGGAATGCCAATGCCTGAGCTATGAAACAGTAGTTTGTCCTAGATAGTGTTCAACATACTACGTTAAATCCACCCAATACATATTTTATGTGAGCTATAATTGCAGTTCATTTTCAAACATTAGTTTGGTTTAAATTGATTTGAGTGTGCAGTTTAATTGTAATGCAAGTGTGGAATCATCAGCAAGAGTTAGTGGCTGGAGCTAGTAAGAACTGCATCAAAAAATCCAGATACTTCAGAATGATGCAGTGCGGATCATCAAAGGCACCAAAAGACGGAACCCAGTGTCTACATACAGGACAGAGCTGCATTGACTCTCAGTCAAGGCCAGAATATGTTTTAAGCTGAATACCATAGTGCATAAGTGCCTATATGGACAAGTACCTGAATACTTAAAAGAACGATTGGTATTGGAAAATGATATTCGTCGATTTCTTTCTTAGACCTATGATAAACTAAATGAAATCACACCTAAAGGATACAACAGCTGTTTTGAAGTTATTAAAAGACCTTCCTTTCGATCCAGGACAACAGTTTCTAGTGGCAATGGATATCAAGGCTTTATACACCAAAATTCCTCAAATGGCTACTTTGCAAGTTGTAGAAAAGATATTGGCCCTCATTAGGACCTTGGCGGAGGACCATGGCGCTATTAGCACCATGGTCCATGGCGCTAAGTTGCCAACTCCGCCATGGTGGTTGGCGGATTTACCGCCCCATTCCGACCTTGGCGGGGCGGTAAGTCCCCAATCCCCATTTTACCCTTCCCCATTCCCATTTTTGCCCCATAGGGCATAATGGGAGTGGGGAAGGTGTTAATTACGCCACCGTAAATTACGGTGGCGTAATTAACAACAAGGTCCCTTAGCGCCATGGATTTTAACGCCTGCAAAAAGCAGGCGTTAAAATCACCATGGCGCTACGGGAACTCGTACTCAGGCGGTAAGGGTCGGCGAAGTTTACGCCGGCGTAAACCCCTTACCGCCTGGGTCGTAATGAGGGCCATTGAGAGATGTCAATACCTGCCACCTTGATTATGCAACTAGAGGAACTAGAACTCACCAAAAATGTCTTTCTCTTTGAAAAAACATTTTATGCACAGACCTCCGGAACCGCAATGGGGGCAACATTCGCCCCTAGTCTGGCAAATCTACACGTAGCAGACTTCGAGGAACAAAAGATTTATCCACCAACAAACCCATGGCTCGGCAAAATAGACCTGTGGAAAAGGTACATAGATGAAATAATTATGATTTTTAGAGGAACAGATGGGGAGCTTGCTTTCTTGATGTGGTTAAACCAACAAAACCCTTACTTGTCCTTCACTGAGACACACAGCCACACAACTGTACATTTCCTGGACCTGAGACTTGAAATACGCAATAATGCCACATCTACTGTAGTATTTAACAAACCTACTGACAGGAATTCCTTGTTGCAATTTACCAGTTACCATCCAGGGAGCCTGAGAAAAAACCTACCATTTGGACAATTCTTAAGATTCCGTAGGAACTGCTCACATGTAACAGTCTATGAAAAGCAGGCAGACCAACTAAGCCAGAAATTGAGAAACAGGGTATATCCGAGAAGGATTATAAAACAAGCCATACAAAGAGCAAGGAACATCCCAAGGGACGTGACCCTAGCACAACACACTAAAGAAAAAAGTTCCCTGGATAATAACATCACAGCCGTCTTCACTTATTCCCCTTTAACCAACAAAATAAAAAAAGAAGTGTTAAAACTGTGGCCGATCGTAAATGGAGGTGAATCCCAACTCAAAACCCCTAGGTTTGCAATCAAGAGAGGAACAACCCTCAAAGACTCACTCATGCACTCTTACAAGGAACCTGCAACTTCGATGCAGATAACACTATGGAATCAAGAAAAACCAAGAGGCCACGGTCCCTGTGGTACATGCAGTTCCTGTGCAAGCACCATCAGAACAAAGGAAATTGACATCGGTCTGAGATATCCCTGGACATAAAAAGAACCTGACTAATTGTAACACGAAGAATGTCATTTATATCATAACTTGACCATGCAACATCCGCTATATAGGGATGACAACACGCCCCATCAGGACCAGGTTGGCTGAACATCGTTCATGCATTCGGACAAAAAAACTAAAAGCACCGATGGTGGAACATTTTGCCAACAAAAACCATGCTCCAGATAATTTCACCTGGTCTATCATCGAGAGAGTAAACGTTCCATCGAGAGGAGGGAACCTTCACGATCTACTGCATCGCCGTGAGCAGCAATGGATATTTAGATTAAAAACAGATGCCAGGGGCTTAAATGAAACAACATCCTGGCAAACTCCCCCAACACTATGAAGAGTAAACAATGCAGGAGCACTTATTTGATTGATTATGCCATTGATATGATAACTGATATGAGATATACGATTTAGATGATATTCCACTACCTGTACCCACACATGCCTATGTAAAAGGACATTATTCTGTCAACCCCCAGCACTAGTTACTAGAGAATGTTGGTATTTTAAAATGTCCCGAATAAGAATAAGCATAAGCTCACACATTTACTTAGATACCTCTATGTCTATTGTAAGGGTTTCCGTTATGCATTGACTAAGTATTATGTTTCAATTTCTCCATCTCTCCAACTAACCGTGGATTTTTGACTTAACAGCACATTTTTTGACTGTGGCTAAACTGACATCTATTCATCCACTCATATGAATGTTCTTTGTGCGGCCTTTTTAAGCATGCCTTTATTGCAGCCACAGCACTTTAACGAGGCATTTGGGAGTTTTCCAGCTATAGGTAAACCCAAAGGTTGCCATTCCTTGCCCACGGCAACTCCCGAGTGTTCATTAAAACGTTCAGTCACATGTTGATTGACTACAACTCCCATAGAGCCTGCTACACACGCAGCAGCTCCTGCCTCTGCCTGGTCATATGGAGCAAGGCACGCAGAAAACGAGACGTGCGCGGTCAAAAATTACGTGACTCATATCGCAAGCCTCACTTCATTGCAGTTTCACTGCGGGTCCATTTCATTCTTCAGCACCGCCATTGCAAAGCAAAAGATCTCCTCATATCTTGGAGACACACCGCACTCGAACAGCTCAAAAATACCCAAGTAAAAGCTAAATCAAAAACAAAGCACTTTACTTTGGATTCCCCCACTTACTTGCTTAAATATAGCCTGCTCAGCCGCACTGTTACCTGCGTCCACTAAATGAACCTCTTTCCCTTGCATCCCATTTAGTGTGGTTGCAATTCTCCACCGGAATCATTTGCAAATTTCCTGAATGACTTGCTAGCACAGCCAAGGGGACAACAGGTTAGTTCAGCTTTGCTTACTACCTTAACAACCTGTCGAGTTGTCATTGTTATTAGTAGCCACACAGTGGATTCTCTCCACACTAGGTTAGTAGGGCCTATGTGGTTTCTGTATATACTTGCATATGGGTATAACACCCCTGTGCCCGTTACCCACTGGGTCTGGTATACCTGTACCCTATAAACACACCCAACTAGAGATGTTGGCACCTTGTGTTCCCCGTGAACATTGCCCGAAGCAACTGAAGTGGCCATTAAAGTCATGTCATAAAAATGGGTACCTTCATTGACAACAATGACTAAAATCATACTTTGGTCCATATCTAGGTACCCTGTGCAGAAGTCTGAACCCCAGTGGCATCTGCAGTAGGACAGAAGCCTACATCCAGACATCTAGGACCTTCCCAAGGAGAGAGACACCCAAAGTGGGGGGTAAGATACTTACTACACTAGGCGAAATTTAGACAAATTGTGCAGCCAAAGCACTGCT
Source organism: Ambystoma mexicanum (assembly GCF_040938575.1). NCBI lineage: Eukaryota > Metazoa > Chordata > Amphibia > Caudata > Ambystomatidae > Ambystoma > Ambystoma mexicanum. The sequence continues at coordinate 1,014,568,030 of NC_090928.1, forward strand.
CACCTTTGTGCCTTTTCTCTCCTCCCTTCAACCTCCTCCCATCCCACCTCCTCCCCGTTCTGTATTCAAACAGACTGATCCACCCGCATTCAAGGAAGCTAAATCTAGCCATTCCAAACATCAACAGCAACACACATGGTTAGCTGTCCCAGCCTTGATGAAAGTGATATTTTACTACTGAAACCGGTCAGCTTATCACAATACTGTACCTGCATAACTGAACGCAATATGTCAGAATATAGTTTGATCAACCTTAATGAAGATAAGGACTGATCAAGGATCACGACTGTCTACCCAACACACAGAGATATAGAAAAAAACTCTATATTACCAACATCAAGACAAAGAGAAAAAAACAAAAGAAGAATAAAAGAGAAACTGACGCGAGGAGCCTTTGGTCCCAGATATACTAAATATACCCACTTCCCAGTAAATATACCAAACCAGGGACTAGTGGGGTTTTTTTAAAAGTAAAAAACCTGCCCTCAAGGGAAACCTAATAAAGTCAATGTCGCTTCACATTGAGGACCGCCTTTTATGACAACACAACAGAAGTATTACAAAACCTTTTGTTTTTTAAGGAACTATCAAAAATAAAATTGCCCAAATCCTAATGTGAAAACACATTGGAAAATGATACCAATGTCACCAAGTCTAATGACTCGATGCACCTGACTCAGCCTAGATGCAAACAAGAAAGAGGCAATGGATGCTCTTTTACGATACAGGCAGGGTTGGCATGGAATAAGCTCCCAGTGGAGATGCACAGGGAAGAAATTAATACCACCTTTAGGAAATGTCTCAAGACATTACTGTTTTGTTTAATTGGTAATATGTTAGTCTTGTCTCCGGTATGTCTGTGCCCTGATGCCTGAGGGCTGCAGAACCATATAAAGAAAAAACATAAACATATTATTTTGCTATTATCCTATTTAAGAAAATAATGTATTATTGCAAACCAGCTTGTTTCTTGTCTCAGACAGTGAGGGTGGGATTGATACACACAAAATTAAAAGCAGAGGGTTCTGTGATGAAACCTACGGACTCCTCACTAATTCCCTACCTAAAATCTCCTTGGATGGCCAGGGAAAGGCAGCCACTTTCTGATCCTGACCTTGGGGGTGGTGCTCTGCTGAAGGATCACTTGGGAGGAGAAAAGGCACAGGGGAATGAGATGGGTCCGTGGGATGAGACACTATATTTGTCTTCCTCTAGGGAGGATGGCTCTGCAATGCTAAAGTATCTAATGGCTTGTTGTAATAACCATCTTGTTGTTCCACAAGATACACTTATAAATAGGGGTGAAAACAATCACAAATTCCTAGGCCTTGGGAGAAATCAAAACCCTTCTAACATTCTGGAGACCTGTACAGCTAAATAACTCCCTAACACCCAAATGTACAATGAAAGGAAATGTGTGAATAATAACAGCTTAAAGGAATGACTTTTCCCTTTTCAATCAAGGCTGGTGACTAATCCTTATGATATCCCTTTAAATAATCTTAGAAGGAACAAACTTGGGTTTAAAAGTAAAGCACACAGAGACTCATAAACCTAGCTTTGCCATTAGGGACTTCAAGTGCCATAATTGTCTAAATACTGAGACGAAGAAGAGGGCTAAAATAGTAAATTGCTTCAGGAGTGGTCAGATAATTCATTCAGATTATTCACACCTGAGGGAGAGAGAGAGGCATAAAAGGTCCCCTCAGGGGCAGGCCACAGAGAGGAATAGAGGAATCAAGAAGCAGTGTGGATTGTGCAGGCAGCCAAGGCAGAAGCTGGAGGAGAGAGAAAACACTGGGACCACTGTTCGGCAGTTATCAGCTGCCGGTACTGAGAGGGTCTGTGTCTCCTGAAACCTGAAGTGCAGAGGTCGTGCAGCAGGGAGTGTGCAAGATGGAAGCCTGCCCTCTGGTGACCTGGTCTGCAGGGACTGCGCAGCGGGAAGTGAGGGAAGATTTCCTCAAGGGCCTTGAGGTGGTCTCTGGTGGCTGGCACACACCGGAGGGCCTCAGGAGCAATAGGAGCTCGCATTGCAGGTGGTGCAGGCAAAGGCAGACTTACAGAAGTAGTTTCCTGGGTTGCAAGGAGCAACAGAAGCAGAATTCTTGCGAGCAGTGAGCAGGACAAAGCGCATGCCTTGCCCAGTGAGTTCACAAGCTGGTAGTCAAGCCGGAGCGCTCCCTACCCACTTATGTTTCCCAGGGAGGCATTTGGCACATAAGCAATGCTCGCATATGAGTGAAAGTAGTTTTGAAAGCAATTTTGAGTACTGAACTAGTGAAAAGCAGCAGAAACCTATTGTAACAAAGCCAAATAATGGTAACCTTAAAATTGTGAGTCTGTGGAAACCGAGCAACCCAATGGGGCAACATTATTAATAGTTAATACCTACAAGCATTGCCCAAGCCAAGAGAGACTATAACCAAGGCAAATACAATCTAGCAAATATTGCCAACAATAGAAGGGGGCTAATGAAAGGTCCATAAATTGTGATACTTGCAGCCCATACTTTGTACAACATATAAACCCTGGTATAAACTCACATTGCCAAAGCCAAGGGAGAAGCAGAAAAATACCCTATCCCTGTTAGTCTTTGGTTACTTGGGTAGTGGGGAAACAAGAATGGCAAAAAGGCTGCACTTCTGGAAAAGTATATCCACAAGCAGAGGAGATTTATTTACAGAAGAGTATTAAATAGAACCAATGTGAATTTTGTTTTCCCTGAAGCACAATTTGTTGAATATTGTGAAGCTGTTCAGGCAGGAGAGTTACCCGGATGGCAAACCTTTGGAGACATATGCCTGGCATGGGAGTAAACCAGGTGTGAACTGAGGTAGAAAGCTTAGCATATAAGTAAACTAGGTGGAAGATGAAGAAGTGCAACACAGTGGACCTGATGGAGACAATGTATGTAGTTTATGGTGGTGAAGGAAGAGCTGTGTAAAGTTGTTTCAAATAAGTGTTAAGTTGTTTTAAATAAGTTATATTTCATTGGAATGTATCGATTGTAGCAAATTATCCTGACCAAGACAATTATTGTCGCTATTTATAAACTGATAACTTTTTCAAGGAAGAGGAAGAGCCTTCTATTTTCTGTGCTGGAACTTTCTGTTGACAAGTTGAAGTCACACAGAGCTGTGTTGGAACTTTGTTGAAACCAGGATTTCCTTATTTTCTTTTCTGGAACTGTGAAGCAGAATCCCGTTTAAAACTGGGGAAGGGGAATTCACCCAGGTTCTAAAAAGAGATTGTGGTTATGTTACAAATTCAATCATTATGCTTTTGAACTACAATGCATTTCCTTTTTTATTTGTTGTATGTATAATTGTGAGGGACAGCTATCTTTTGTTAGTGTGTTTACTTTAATTTATTTAAGGCAGGGAAATCCTCATCAGGCTAGGGATAGTGAGGCGTTCATCTGACCTTCTAATATAATAAAATGCCATTTGTTGACCAACCTTCACAAAGTTGTCCGACTCACATTTCTGTCCCCTAACATTTCATTCTTCAGCACTGCCATTGCAAAGCAAAAGATCTCCTCATATCTTGGAGACACACCCCACTCGAACAGCTCAGAAATACCCAGGTAAAAGCTAAATCAAAAACAAAGCACTTTACTTTGGATTCCCCCACTTACTTGCTTAAATATAGCCTGCTCAGACGCACTGTTACCTGCGTCCACTAAATGAACCTCTTTCCCTTGCATCCCATTTAGTGTGGTTGCAATTCTCCACCGGAATCATTTGCAAATTTCCTGAATGACTTGCTAGCATAGCCAAGAGGACAACAGGTTAGTTCAGCTTTGCTTACTACCTTAACAACCTGTTGAGTTGTTATTGTTATTAGTAGCCACACAGTGGATTCTCTCCACACTAGGTTAGTAGGGCCTATGTGGTTTCTGTATATACTTGCATATGGGTATAACACCCCTGTGCCCGTTACCCACTGGGTCTGGTATACCTGTACCCTATATACACACCCAACTAGAGATGTGTTGGCACCTTGTGTTCCCCGTGAACATTGCCTGAAGCAATTGAAGTGGCTATTAAAGTCATGTCATAAAAATGGGTACCTTGATTGACAACAATGACTAAAATCATACTTTGGTCCATATCTAGGTACCCTGTGCAGAAGTCTGAACCCCAGTGGCATCTGCAGTAGGACCGAAGCCTACATCCAGACATCTAGGACCTTCTCAAGGAGAGAAGACACCCAAAGTGGGGGGTAAGATACTTACCACACTAGGTGAAATGTAGACAAATTGTGCAGCCACAGCACTGCTCACCTTTGTGCCTTTTCTCTCCTCCCTTCCACCTCCTCCCCTCCCGCCTCCTCCCCGTTCTGTATTCAAACAGACTGATCCACCCGCATTCAAGGAAGCTAAATCTAGCCATTCCAAACATCAACAGCAACACACATGGTTAGCTGTCCCAGCCTTGATGAAAGTGGTCATTTACTACTGAAACCGGTCGGCTTATCACAATACTGTACCTACATAACTGAACGCAATATGTCAGAATACAGTTTGATCAACTTTAATGAAGATAAGGACTGATCAAGGATCACGACTGTGTACCCAACACACAGAGATATAGAGAAAAACTCTATATTACCAACATCAAGACAAAGAGAAAAAAAAAAAGAAGAATAAAAGAGAAACTGACGCGAGGAGCCTTTGGTCCCAGATATACTAAATATACCCACTTCCCAGTAAATATACCAAACCAGGGACTAGTGGGGTTTTTTTTAACGTAAAAAACCTGCCCTCAAGGGAAACCTAATAAAGTCAATGTCACTTCACTTTGAGGACCGCCTTTTATGACAACACAACAGAAGTATCACAAAACCTTTTGTTTTTTAAGGAACTATCATAAATAAAATTGCCCAAATCCTAATGTGAAAACACATTGGAAAATGATACCAATGTCACCAAGTCTAATCACTCGATGCACCTGACTCAGCCTAGATGCAAACAAGAAAGAGGCAATGGACGCTCTTTTACGATACAGGCAGGGTTGGCTTGGAATAAGCTCCCAGTGGAGATGCGCAGGGAAGAAATTAATACCACCTTTAGGAAATGTCTCAAGACATTACTGTTTTGTTTAATTGGTAATATGTTAGTCTTGTCTGCGGTATGTCTGTGCCCTGATGCCTGAGGGCTGCAGAGCCATATAAAAAAAAAAAAACATATTATTTTGCTATTATCCTATTTAAGAAAATAATGTATTATTGCAAACCAGCTTGTTTCTTGTCTCAGACAGTGAGGGTGGGATTGATACACACAAAATTAAAAGCAGAGGGTTCTGTGATGAAACCTACGGACTCCTCACTAATTCCCTACCTAAAATCTCCTTGGATGGCCAGGGAAAGGCAGCCACTTTCTGATCCTGACCTTGGGGGTGGTGCTCTGCTGAAGGATCACTTGGGAGGAGAAAAGGCACAGGGGAATGAGAGGGGTCCGTGGGATGAGACACTATATTTGTCTTCCTCTAGGGAGGATGGCTCTGCAATGCTAAAGTATCTAATGGCTTGTTGTAATAACCATCTTGCTGTTCCACAAGATACACTTATATATACGGGTGAAAACAATCACAAATTCCTAGGCCTTGGGAGAAATCAAAACCCTTCTAACATTCTGGAGACCTGTACAGCTAAATAACTCCCTAACACCCAAATGTACAATGAAAGGAAATGTGTGAATAATAACAGCTTAAAGGAATGACTTTTCCCTTTTCAATCAAGGCTGGTGACTAATCCTCATGATATCCCTTTAAAGAATCTTAGAAGGAACAAACTTGGGTTTAAAAGTAAAGCACACAGAGACTCATAAACCTAGCTTTGCCATTAGGGACTTCAAGTGCCATAATTGTCTAAATACTGAGACGAAGAAGAGGGCTAAAATGGTAAATTGCTTCGGGAGTGGTCAGATAATTCATTCAGATTATTTACACAAGAAGTGATTGCCCAGAAAAAACTGCTAAAAGGTTACGCCAGCTAGTAGAAGGTGCAAGTGCTGAAAAGTGGTACTATTAGAAAACATCATATTGAGTTGTGACATTTGGGGAAGAATTGTGAAAGCTGATTGAGTAAAAATTACAATTCTTCCTGCAGTTATTCTTGAAGCAGGCCATTCTGTCCAAACGATGTGTTGTTGCCAAAATGTGAAAGAGTTTTTATTCAAGGAGGAGTGAGAACGTTTGACTTTTCGTTCAAGATACTTTGGGGGTGTTCCTATTCCAGGAGGGGTGAGAGCTTTTGACTTTGACACAATACTTCATTGAAACAACGAAACCTTGTAGTAACTTCTGTGAACCAGGTTATATGATGTACATATTTGTTGAATTGAGTTGCCTTGTAATACCTTTTTACTTTGATTGTTGTAGAAGTGTGAGGGTTAGATATTCCTTGGTTAGAGAGTCCCCTTTAGTTTATTTTAGGCAGGGAAATCATTGTTAGGGTAGGGATAGTGAGGCATTCATTCAACCTGTTTTATTTAATGAATGGCAGAAGTTAAAAGCTCTTTACAAAGTTGTCTGACTCACATTTCTGACCTCTCACAATGCTGAGAAACACGTAATGGAATGAACTAACAAGCTGAATGTGCTGGGAACCAGGTTGTGGAGAGAACTAACTAAACAAGTGCTAAGGAGCCTAATGTCTGGCAAATACTGGAAAGTGAATATTGTCAGGCTGAGGTAAAACCAGAGAACTGAACCTGCGGAAGGCCAAAGAAGAGTCCAGATTGTAAATAATCCTGGAAGAGCTTTCCTGGGAGAACTTTTCTTTCTTGGTGTGCTAGTTTAGGGCTAGACGTTGGAGAATATGATATGTGAACTCTTTAGTTGGTCATTCCTCAGAACTGTGTGTTCTAGTTTAGGGTAGCCATGAGGCCAAGGACTCATTAAGATTAGAATTGGAACTTCGTTGCCCACCTATTTGAACTTTTGCTTTGTAGTCTAGCTTGTACCTGGAGGGGCAAACACTCTTTAGAATAGGTCATAGATGAAGTGGATTGGATATTAAACATTGAAGGTGTTGGACTTCTGAGAATGATCACATTTTAAAACTGTTTGCTATAATAACATCTTGAGTTTTTCTAGCTCTTACTATAGAGCTGAATAAATAACATTATTTGAGTCACAATTATACTGTGTTATGATTATATTTGGTTGGCCTAAGCACAATTAATAAACATTGATACAAACATGATTGACCAAGATTCTGGTATGCATCTAGAGGCCATACTTCTATTCCTGAGAGGCCCTCATGTATCTAGTTTTTTTTTTGCGAAAAGAAATATCTTTCATAAGCTTCGATTACATTAGAGAGATGCTACACGAGACTAACAAGGTCACACAGTCAATAGCAAAGGATATTCTACTCACACTAGATGCAGGACAAGCTTTTGATCAGGTGGCCGAAGGCACCACGTCACCTTTTGGCAACACTAGGCATGACCTGTAGCTGTGAGTAGTGGCCATTCTTCCCAGGGCAGGGCCTTTGGGCCTTGCCTGGTTCCACTCATTACACAGTGCACACTGTTCATGGCCCTTGTCCATGCCCTTTATCATCTCTGGAAGGGCAGAGCCTATGGATTTGCTGCAGGCATTCTCGTGCCATCTGAAGGGGCTGCCATGTGGGCAAATTGGGCAGCTCATGGAACCCAGGGGCAAGGACTCTAGTGGTAAAATTGTGAGCCTCAGTGGAGCCCAGGATGTGGTCTGTGGCCATGTGCTGCCCAAAGCGGCCACTTGCCATGGCCAGAGTCCATGCCCAGTGTGGACATTGGGTGGCGTAGGGGAGACCAGAGCATGCCACAGTTGTATGACCAGTAGGTCCAACAGGTGGCTTGATGGAGCCCTGGGCAGGACTGAACACCTGTGCTTGTCAGAGTGTCAAATGGGCATTGCCTTTCACCATACCCAATGTGCACATCATGTAACACAGGGAAACTTGGGGGAAGGCGAAAGGCTCTGTACCAGCCAAAGCGACCACTGGCCATCGCCAAAGGTCATAACCAGTGGACACACTGTGTAACAGAGGTGCACCCAGGTATGACCATGGCCATGTCCCAGCAAAAGTGGTCACTGAGTTTGGACTCTTCTGTGTTCAGTGGGCTCAATGTGTTTCTTGGAAGAGTGTAGTTTAGGCAGTCAGCCCTCACTGGGCAGCGTGTCTAATGGGCATTGCTGCTGGTCTCGATAGGTGCCATTCAAGTGGCTTAGGGGAAGCTTCGACCATGGCAATGTGGACTCTGTGTATGGATTTATGCCATACCTTACCTCGGATGGCTTGGAGATTGGGTAATGGTCAAAGAGTGGCCGAGGCGTGTCAGGGGCACCACTTTTCATGGCCATAAGCCATACCCAGTAGACATGTCAGGTTGATCAGGGCTGTCAGAATATGGCCAAAGACTTAGCCCAGCGGGTACACTGGGTATGATTGTGTAAAACATTTTGTTTCCAATTGAAATGTAATTAAAATTCTTTATTAAAGGGACGTTGTGATGGCAGTGCAAACAACAAAAATGAACAGAAGCAGCAGGTATGACACCACACATACCAATACACATCACATATAAAGTCACAATCCCGGTAGGATTAAAAGAATGAAACAGCTAAGGAAAAACAGCAGCACCACACACTTTTTAAGGAGTAATTTAAATTAATTTGAAGGCACCCACAAACAAATTAAAATTGTGAAGATTATTTTAAAGACGCGATTTTGCCTGACAAGCAATACAATACATCATACCCAATGTATGGTGGTCTCCAAGTTATGGTACAATTAGAATGGCGGTGGATGTATGGTTACTTTAGGAACCATAAATGGTGAATCTGTCATTTTTTTTGCATGGCAGCCACAGTCTCCTTTTATCAGACTTTCTTTCAATAATGTTCAAAGGTAATGTTATTGTAAGGTAAACTTAACCAGAACATCCCTTTAATCGTGTTTGTTTTCCACTGAATATATATCTTTATAATCCATGGCAGTATGACATTTCCGCATAAAGGTGTAGAAATATCACAACTGACATGTAATAAGCCAATGACATCACAGACGCTCTGTATTCAGTTATTACACTTCATATGTGACTTCACAATGCCTGCTGCATGAGCCAATAGAGAGTAGAATTTCAGGGAATCGTACAAAAATGTCGACCTGGGAATTGCAACGGCCGAATATGACAACTGTTTTTTTGTAAACTCCCCCTTACACCACATATATATGTAGGGGGTTTAGAGTATAACATTAATATGGGGGGTGGCTGCTGGGGGTCTCCCCCTGCATATATATGTGGTGTAAAGTGTTAAAAAAAAAGTTGCCATTTTCGGCCGTCGCAATAATCACATAGATCCGAATTTCAGCTGCCAGTGCAGAACTTAAAGCAATGGCTAGCTTTTCAAATTCCGTGCTTGTAAAATATCTTTCAACTACACTTTACAGACAGTAATTGACAAGGAACTGTTGTTTATGGTAGAATGTTTAATTTGTGCACTGCTGGGGTTTAGCCCATGTGAGCAATAATCTGCAATTTTTGCATATTTGAAAGCACAAAATGAAAACTTTTTTCCATGTATTGTATTAAACTGCTTAAACTATTTTTCTGCAACGCATTAGAAGATGTATAGTAGCTTTTATTAAATTCAAAAGGATTCTACATTGATTAACTGGATCAGCAAATGGAAAGCCTCTAACAGTAGATTACGCAAGAGGCCAGATATTAAAGGGAATGACAATGTGTGGCCATGTAATATAAAGAATAAAAGACCCCCTCCTGTACATAGAAAAGGATATTGCAAGTCAACTCAGAGTTCTGTGACCTTATAAAGGAACTCGCCTTTGGCCTGGTTCCTCTATTTGGTCACGAATCTCTTCAGTGACTTGCAAAGTCCTTAAAGCGTACGGCATGGGGTACTGTATATGATATATTAATGACTTGTTTGTATTTGTTATTACATTGGCTATTGGCTATTTCACACTGGAACATCAGTCACACTGAACCTGATGCAGAGCTGATACCCCAAATGAGAAAGGAGAGAAGCAATGAGCAGTATGAAATAAAAAGCAATGACGACTGATTGTTTCCTGCAATTGCATTAACAGTGAATAGTGAACTAGAAGTTGCCATATTAGCAAGGACCAGCAACATGACTGAAATTAGGAACCTAGTTGGGGTGCACAGTTAATCAGGCTGCTCCGAACGTGGGATTTATCCACTGGCACAAGCCCACTTCCAAAGCAGCCTCAGAGCTGAGGCATTTGTTTTAACAACAAAAAGAATAATAAATAAAAGTACCTTTGGTTCACATAAATAGCAGTACCTATTTGCTGGAATTTGTTGTCAGTGTTGTCTATGGTAGCGTAATCAACAGTGCTGACGGACAAAATCCAAGCACAGTGGTGTGCTTTATTCTAAGGAAGTTCATATTGTAGCAGCCACGTTTTTGCATTTGTGAGTACTAATGGCGTCACTACCCTTCCAGGTGGGCAAACCCTCTTGGGTATTGGCACAGTTGCCGGCATCAAGGGGACTTTACTCGGGTCTTTATCTTTGGCAGCAAGTCATAACAGGCAAAGTTGGTCCACCATTTCAAATAACGCCTCATTTCATGCAAGGCCTCCATGCTAGCTGCTATTTAAATAACTGATGTGAAGTATGCCCATCAGAGATAGTAGACCCTTGTTCAATTGTAGACATGTCCAAATTAAAGTGCAAGAATGTGGACAGAAGCATACCTTGCACTGAAATTGCATATGCCCAGGCGCAATATAGCAACAACGATATAGTAGACTGTATACAAAGAGATTTGCAGCAGAGATGCAGGTCCTGGCAAAATAGCTTCACTGTTATCTATAGGAAAGCACTTCGCTCACACTGTGTTTGATCATTTCTTCATTACATGCACAAAGTGAAGACAAAACATAGTGATGTGCATGCAGGGCTTGAAGTGGCCCAGGACTAACTGGGAGAGAACCCCAGAAGTCCCCAAAAATTGTTTTTGAACCAGGACTCCTTCATTCCACCATGAGTAGCATCCTAACATTTTAGTCAAACGTTTTCATGGGAGTGCAGTAGGAATTTTGGACACTGTGAAAGAAATGCATGCAGGGAAGCTGCCTCTATAGCAGGACAGCCAACAATTGACTTGCAAAGGATAACTCTTCCAAATTCGTCTATAGCCCACTACAATATGATCTATACATATATCAAATCGTTCAAAATAAACTGATACCTGTCTATATGAATCTAAATATTACAAGCTCACATGGGCATCCACTTACAATTCCAATGTTCTCTATTTAAACCTGCTATGTCCTAGCAAACACTATACCGACTGACCTTTCTGCTTAGCATAGATCTCTTTTCTTTACACCAGTAGTGTCTCAAAATATTATACACAGACAGGAGGATGCAGAAGATTTGCTCTTTGCACAATTCTTAATGAACAAAGTGTATTCATACTGAATTTCATTGCGTACATATCCAGTGTACAATATGGTGGCATTGACTGCATGATATCATCACAGGCGACAGTACTTCGAGGGCATTGTAAGCCACCATGACTCGATACCACTTTTGACCACTGCCTATATTCACAACTAATATTTCAATTTACCAAGGCAATCCCAAAAGGTGGTACCCAAAATGTTTTCAATTTTGAATTGTGTTTTTAATTTTAATATGTAATGGGTCTAAATGAACCACATGTTATTTATTTTAACATATACATGAGGAAACACAGGGCATTTGGATAGAAGCAGCTGTGCCCTTAAATTTTGAGTTGCACCTCTTCTGTATTCCTAGAACTTTTCCATTCCCAGATTTCACCCTGATAAAACTTGGATAATTGTATGGAATGGGTAAGGGTTTCTTTTGATTTACCTACTAAGATGCAACTTCTGATGTTGGGAAAACCAGCGAGGGACCCAGTCAGGTAGGAATAATTTCGTAAGCAAACCCTCAATTCTGTTGGCCATTTTGGAATTAGTCACCAGACACTGGCTTGTCATCCCTCTATGGTCTGCTCAAGTTTTCTTCATTCAATGTTCCCGCCTTCCCCTTCTAGGTGAAAATCAATTCTGTCTTCCTCCAATCTCTGGTTTGTCCCCCTTTTTAATCTTCATGACACAGACCCATCTTCCAGAATCCATGCTTCTCTCCTTCCCCTCTTTGTCCAATGAGTATGCCATTATATTCCCTCTAACTCTGCCTCTGGATTGTCACGAGGAGTGTTTTGTCTTCCACATGACCAAAAGGTGGGAGGGAACGCTTAACATTTCTGAAGAGAAGCTCATTGTGTTTTTATGCTCTAACTTCTGACTCATCAGTTCTGGCTTGATAAAACCCATATGTTTCGTTTCTATATGCCAAGGTAAGTATTGAATTCTGATTCTTTATGAACATTTTATTCATTTTGCCATTTTTAAGCCATTTCCAAAACTTCTATTTTGTCATCTCTCTTATTTTCTGTAGCTTGAATTATTGCCAGTCACTGGACAATTTGCGCTTCAGTGATAGACATCTATTTGGAGGGTCCCATCTAATCAAGGACTGTTGTGTACCACACATGACCAAGGGATGTGAGGCCATCGAGACTAGAATGAGCACTAGCCCCCGGAAATACCCATTCATTAAGAGGTGGTGAGTTGTATGCTTTACTTGTTATCGCTGAATCACCTGCACTTGAGCAACTCCTTTCTCTCTCAATCCCCTAGCCAGTATGCTTTAGTGTTTGTTTTTATTGTGCTTTCACTGATGATTCCTCCCTTGAGTGGTATTAATTTGAAACTGATGTTTAGATGTTTAGATTGTCACAGGACCAATAGAGTAGTGTCCTCACTATTATGTGATTTGGCACAAGTTTTTCGACCAGTAATAATAACTAGGTCTGAGTAACGATACTTTAATTCTACATGCATAGAATTAGTATTTGGGGTAACTAACATATATACCCTAATCTGTCCAATACCAATGAAGAAATAAGCTCTGTGCAGAGTGCTTTGGGTTTTAGCCTCATTAAAAGCCATTTCCCCTGTGGAAAATGTGGGGCCTGTAAAAATACTACCAAATCCAAAACTGTGGAAATCGGTTTTAGCAAACCCTGGGCACAGAATGGATTTACTAACTGTAATTCTGAACATGTAGTGTATATGATCACATGTCCACGTGTGCTTAACTATATAGGTAAAACCAATAGAAAGGTAAAAACAGGGCTCATGGAACACTGCAGTTGTTTGAAAACCAGATTGAGCAGGCCCCTATGGTTAAAGATTTCTGTCTGGAAAAAACACGGGTGGTAATATTTCACTTTGACTGTACTCCAAAAAATATCTGGTCTCAACATTAAGGATAAAGAGAGAAAACTAATTAGGAGGGAACAAGAACTAATTGTTCTAGTGAAAAGCTACAGCAGAGGCCTTAATGAAGAAGTAGAATGGCATAAAATCTAGAAGTGCGCTGCCTGGCCCGAGAGGACACATGGTACTGTTCCAGGAGGGTTAGAAATATGCACTTGGCTGTTCGGGTAGAGGGTACTGACCGAGATAAACATTAGGAGGAGACACCAATGTCATTGCCATTTTATCAAAAACATTGTAAGTCATAAGTGCAGAATGGCTCAATAGACTAAGGAGACGAGAGCAGAGAGCATACGGTTCCACTAATTCCACATTTGTTTGCGCAGGACTGCGAGACGCTGACCCAATCACAAATCATTTATACAGGCTGGCAGAGACTATCGAAGCAAGTCGAATGGTCCCGATAGAAGAAAGCAATAATAAAAATAATAAAGACGTGGCAAAGGCTTGTACAAGGTAAGCGTAAAAAACAAAGTAGGCGAGGTTTACATTTTTAGGAGCCTAATATATGGGATCCAAGAGAGGTGACTGGCCTTTTCATTGTATTTTATTTTGTCGAATATGCGCAGAATGATGACGATCCACTAGTTCTAAGATCACCATTTCTGTGGACTCAGAAATAAGTTAAAGAAGTGCTGCGGGAGTCTTCAGAAGAGAGTGTCATTGTGAGCCATGTGAATAGTTTTCTCTCTTCCAAGGCACAGATAGAATGTATTTTTTGAGATCAGTAAGCCTGAGTAATGTAGTTGGGAACACATTGTTTGTGGATACAATATGACCCGAGTATGAGTGATTCACAAGGTTTTTACATGTGTTTTCCGTAGGTGACAACTTTGTGAGCACCCGCATGGTGATTGAGACACCAGGCTCCCTATCACTCTGCCAAGCACTCTCCATGTGGTAATTTAGTTTCCTGAGGGAGAGTGAATGTGGATAGCAGGACTGGTTTCTGCCTATTCAATTTATTAGAAGCACTTTGGGCTAATATGCACTATTTCTCTTTGTTTTGCAGTATAAGGGAGGACCTGAGGAGGAAGACGTTTTTAGAATGATATTGTGATTCAAGAACTACGTATTTTGAATAGTGACCTAGATAATAGCTCCTGAAGAATGTTAACACTAACAGGGTGATTCATAGAATTTCGCAGAAAAGTGTCGCAAGCGGCTGGCGCAGAGTGCCCGCGTGCAATTGTCTGCGCCAGGCACGTGCGCTAAAACCGATTTCCGCGCACAGCGTATTCATGGATTTCAGGCTCCCAAACCAGCCGTGGCGCAGAGTATCGCAGCGACCCTGCAGCAGCGCCAGTAACGCCCCCAAGAACGCCCTCGCGCAAGGAAAAGCCATCAAAATCGCTAAATCATCGCAAAGGGCTGCGCTAACCCTGGACCAGTCTACAGGGCTGCCAAACAAGGAACGCAAAGCGGGTAACGTGCATATCAGGGGTACGCGTGAAGTTATACACGCGATTAGCCAGGGTACGTGTATTACAGGGGTACGGGAAGTTCTACACGCGATTGGCCAGGGTACGTGTATTACAGGGGTACGCGTGAAGTTTTACACGCGATTAGCCAGGGCACGTGTATCACAGGGGTACGCAGGAATTATCACACGCGATTTGGCTGGGTACGTGTATTACAGGGGTACACGGGAAGTTCTACACGCGATTCGGCTGGGTACGTGTATTACAGGGGTGCGCGGGAATTCTCACATGCGATTTGGCCAGGTACGTGTATTACAGGGGTGCGCGGGAATTATCACACGCGATTTGGCTTGGTACGTGTATTACAGGGGTGCGTGGGAAGTTCTACACGCGATTGGCCAGGGTACGTGTATTACAGGGGTACGTGGGAATTATCACATGCGATTTGGCTGGGTACGTGTATTACAGGGGTACACGGGAAGTTCTACAAGCGATTCGGCTGGGTACGTGTATTACAGGGGTGCGCGGGAATTCTCACACGCGATTTGGCTTGGTACGTGTATTACAGGGGTGCGCGGGAATTATCACATGCGATTTGGCTTGGTACGTGTATTACAGGGGTGCGTGGGAAGTTCTACACGCGATTGGCCAGGGTACGTGTATTACAGGGGTACGTGGGAATTATCACATGCGATTTGGCTGGGTACGTGTATTACAGGGGTACACGGGAAGTTCTACACGCGATTCGGCTGGGTACGTGTATTACAGGGGTGCGCGGGAATTCTCACACGCGATTTGGCTTGGTACGTGTATTACAGGGGTCCGCGGGAATTATCACACGCGATTTGGCTTGGTACGTGTATTACAGGGGTGCGTTGGAAGTTCTACACGCGATTCGGCTGGGTACGTGTATTACAGGGGTGCGCGGGAATTCTCACATGCGATTTGGCCAGGTACGTGTATTACAGGGGTGTGCGGGAATTATCACACGCGATTAGGCTGGGTGGGTCCTCACAGGTGTTCCCTGTACACCCTCCACGGCCCCTGCAGGCAGCCCACAAAACAGGGGACTACCCTGCACACCTGCTCATGTCCCCCTGAACCCCCACCCCCCAGCAGTGCAGGGGCAGCCTCCACCAGGCCCCCACCCATGTCTCCCAACACCCCCACCCCCCAGCAGTGCAGGGTCAGTCTCCACCAGGCCCCCACTCATGTCTCCAACCACCCCGAGCATCCAGGGGCACCCTCCACCAGGCCCCCACCAATGTCCCCTATCACCCCCACCCCCCAGCAGTGCAGGGGCACCCTCCATCAGGCCCCCACCCATGTCCCCTATCACCCCCACCCCCCTGCCACCAGGGGCACCCTCCACCAGGCCCCCATCCATGTCTCTCACCACCCCCACCCCCCAGCAGTGCAGGGGCACCCTCCACCAGGCCCCCACTCATGTCCCCTATCACCCCCACCCCCCAGCATCCAGGGGCACCCTCCACCAGGCCCCCACCCATGTCTCTCACCACCCCCACCCCCCAGCCACCAGGGGCAACCTCCACCAGGCCCCCATCCATGTCTCCCACCACCCCCACCCCCCAGCAGTGCAGGGGCACCCTCCACCAGGCCCCCACTCATGTCCCCCATCACCCCCACCCCCTGCCACCAGGGGCACCCTCCACCAGGCCCCCACCCATGTCTACCACCACCCCCACCCCCCAGCAGTGCAGGGGCACCCTCCACCAGGCCCCCACTCATGTCTCCCAGCGTGCTACGTGTATTTCAGGGGTGCGCGGGAAGTCCCACTCGCGAATAGCCTGTGCGCGTGTATTTCAGGGGTGCGCGGGAAGTTCCACACGCGAATAGCCTGGTCGCATGCATTTCAGGGGTGCGCGGGAAGTTTTACACGCGACTTCAGCAGGGTACGTGTATTTCAGGTATGCGCGGGAATTCTCACACGCGATTTGGCTTGGTACGTGTATTACAGGGGTGCGTGGGAAGTTACACACGCGATTAGGCTGGGTGGGTCCTCACAGGTGTTCCCTGTACACCCTCCATGGCCCCTGCAGGCAGCCCACAAAACAGGGGACTACCCTGCACACCTGCTCATGTCCCCCTGCACCCCCACCCCCCAGCCACCAGGGGCAGCCTCCACCAGGCCCCCACTCATGTCACCCTGCACCCCCATACCCCAGCCACCAGGGGCAGCCTCCACCAGGCCCCCACTCATGTCTCCCACCACCCCCACCCCCCAGCCACCAGGGGCAGCCTCCACCAGGCCCCCACTCATGTCACCCTGCACCCCCATACCCCAGCCACCAGGGGCAGCCTCCACCAGGCCCCCACTCATGTCTCCCACCACCCCCACACCCCAGCCACCAGGGGCACCCTCCACCAGGCCCCCACTCATGTCTCCCACCACCCCCACCCCCCAGCAGTGCAGGGGCAGCAGGCAGTCGGGCAGCAGCAGGTGGGAGCGTGCTCGGGCTCTGGGGGGCAGTAGTTCGGCCTTCCGGGCAGGAGCGTGGTATTCCGTGTGCGTACGCGTGGCCAGCTTGGTACGGAGTGATTTTGCACGTGAAAATCCTGCACGTCAGCGTGAAAACTGAGGAAAGGCCCTCAGCGCGTAAGCGCGTCTGTGACGTGACCCGCACAGGTGTTTCCCACACAGCACGTGATGACAGAGCACACGTGGAAAGACTGCACGTCAGAGTGTAATCGCGTGTGATTGGTGGAAATGGCCCTACACGCAGAAGTGACAAAGCGTGTAATTGGTGGAAATGGCCCTAGCGCGTACACGCCGCGTAAGTGACGCTGGACGTGTGGGCCTGTATAAAAGGTACGTGTAGAACACGTTTTCCTTGTACGTGCTTTTCGTGGAGAGCGAGTGGGTGAATTCTGTACTTCTTGTCGTTTCACACGCGATTTACTTCACGGCGTTTCTAGTTCGTATTCCCTGTTACCTCTGACAGCTTTTTCTCTGTTTTCTCCTTTACTGGTTTACCTGGGCCTGTTCCCTCAAACAGTGTTCCCTTCTACTGTTGTCCTGTCTCCTCAGACAGCGGACAAATCTTCTTTTGGCGGGGGTGTTGCCAACCAAACGTGCTCCTTTTACACGCTCGTTTACCTGGCAGACGGTGAGTCACGCACGTATCTAACATCTGTGATAGCCCCGTGTGTAGCCTATCCCTTCAGAGGTCATTCTAGGCTGCGTGTGACACGCATACGTTCATTCTTGTGTTTCTGGGTGCCACAGCGTAGTGCAGGTTTTTCTTTCTGCACACGTGGTCTAGGAGGGGTTGCGTGCACGTCATCTCCCTTTTCTGGGCCTCCTGTGCGTTGCGTGACCCGTCATCTTTCCCCAGGGGTTACATTCAGCCTTGCTAGAGCACTAGGGTACAATTACCATCTGGTACCCAACCCCTTTGACCCCCAATTGCCCAGGACAATAGTCTACATCCACTCCCATACGCACATTAACATCAGTGCCATGGCTGGGAGGCGAGGATTCCGTAAGGGTGGCAAAGGTGGAAGAGCCACAAGTGGTGGCCGTGGTGGATCCGGTAGGGGACGTGGTCGTAACTTGCAGGGTGAGCCTGTCCCCCCATGTGTGGAGGACCAGTCACGGGCACCCATAATCCCCCCCCCCCCCCTCCCATTGAGGCTGATGTGGCTGACACCATCCATGCTCAGCCCTTGTTGGACCAGCCCATTGTGGCACCAGACCTGGCTGACTCCATGGCTGACTTCCAGGTCAGCAGGACTACGACACGTGCGCTGGTGCACGTTGATGCCATCATGCCACGTGGATCTGGGGCAGCAAGGTCATCTGCTGCACCAAGTAGGCAGGGCGGAGAGGCTGCAGGGGCAGCTGCGGCTCCATCCACCCCAGCCCCCACACACCCATCCAGGACAGTGTCGGTCCTAGTCCATGCTGCTGACATTCCCCCTGACACCATCACACTAGAGCTAATGCCTGCACCAACTCCCATGCTGAGTGTGCAATCCCACACTCCTGATACAGAGTCCACCAGGGCTCCTGCCCCTAGTGTCCAGAGCGGCGCAGGACACTCAGGATCACCACCACCTTCCAAGCGGAAGAGGAAGAGTGCTCGTCCGGCACAGGCTGATGCCCCAGACACGGCTACACAGTCCGGCCCGTCCAGGAAGCCCAGCTTCACGGATGACGAACTGAATGCACTTGTCGAGTATGTGTCCGGACATGACAACGAGATGGTCATTGTTGCAGGATCCAAGACCACACCTGCACAACGCCAGGCACACTGGCAGACCGTTGCGGACATCGTAAGTGCCCTTGGAATTGTGAGGCGCACAGCCAATGATTGCTATAAGCGCTGGAATGACCTAAAGCGCAGGGCAAAGAGTAAGCTGGCCTCAAGTCATGCCGCAACTCTAGTGACTGGAGGTGGGTCTCCAGTAGTAGACATGGAACTCACTCCACATGAGTCAGTCGCTGGGACCTACGTCACGGAGGAACAGATCCAAGGCGTGGGAGATCTGGCTGATTACGAGGCATTGTCCGGTGAGTGCACATGCATGTGTGTGTCATCCATGTGCATGGTGTGTGTGTGAGGGCTTCTGTTCGGGTGCCAGGTGAGAGTGTGTGCGCCTGAGTCGTATGGGTCAGCCATGTGCTTCATGCAATCCTTCCTGCGCAGCTGCAATCCTTCCTGCGCAGCTGCATTTGGCCATAGCAGTATCCCTTCTGCCAACAGTAGACATCTAGCCCAACTGCACGCCAGTTGCCCTTGAAGTGTCACCTTGCCACAACATATTTGCTTCTTCTTCACTGTTCATTCAGTCAGTTTGTTTGCATTCCACCACTTTCACTAGGCATGTCGCTGTCCACTAGTCACATGTCTGACATGGGTATGGTAAAGTGGAGTGACTTTGTTACCTGGATATCATTTGTACACACATGTCCCTGTGCAATAGGACCATTTCAGACTGGCAGCTCCAGGTGAAAAATCTGACCTGTTAGAAATAGAAAAGCTATTACATGCGGGAACTGGACTGAATGAATAGGTGCTGCCCTCCTCTCCATCTTCACTCAATAGCAATGGTACATGCCATCTGTGTGATGGCATGTGTGTTTCA
Organism: Ambystoma mexicanum; assembly: GCF_040938575.1. NCBI lineage: Eukaryota > Metazoa > Chordata > Amphibia > Caudata > Ambystomatidae > Ambystoma > Ambystoma mexicanum. Next base: position 1,014,587,925 of record NC_090928.1, read on the forward strand.
CCTGCCAATCACAGGCCAATGTGTGATGCCACTGCCAGGCAGCATGCAGAAAATGTGTTCATCTTCCATCTTGGTGTCATCAGTGTGTGCCATTTGCCTGCACTTCATACGCAGTGAGGGTGCATGCATGGGAGGGTTTTAGTCATGTGGGACATGTGTCAATCAAGTACTGGTTCTCTTGCTTCTCAGCCCTCAATGTGTGCCATGGTGCTAATGCCTGTTTCCATTTCTTTGTTTTCATGTCTTTGCAGGGGAAGACGCACCTGATACTGCTGGGTTGTGGAGATGGTGCAGACCCAGGAGGTGTCCCAGGGCCGACCAACCACCAGTGAGGGACGTGGTGTGGTGGTGGGGGAGAACCCACAAGTGCTGCAGGTCGTGCTCTCAAGGGGTGTCTCTGGCTGCACCTCCCCCGAGCTGTACTCAGGTGTTGATTCGGATGAGACCTACGTGCCGTCGCAGGTGAGTGTTCCAGGGAGGTATTCTGTTCTGTCTCACCCACCTGCACCAGGGTCAGTACCCTCCATGGGGATGTCAGTGTTGGCAGCTACGCCTTCGGTGGTTACGGATGCAGGGTCACACTCCGCGACATCTGACCCTGTTCCTGGGCCAGCAGATCAGAGGGGGAATGCAGTCCTGCAGCCTCAGGCAGTGCCGGCACAGCAAGGCGCAGTTCGCCTTGCCCCAGACAGGTGTGGTGCCCGCCGACGTGGTGGCCGTACGCCACCCGGCAATACCGCATGGGAGCAATCCATTTACGGTATGGCAACCCAACAGGCTGCATCATCCGAGATGATGGCTCAGACCATGGATAGGGTGGCCACTTCCATTGTCCCCCCAGAAAGGCTGATGGAGCGACTAGAGCAGGCAACCGACTCCATCTGCCAGTCACACAGGGAGGACATGTTGGGGTCCAACAGGGACAGGCGGGCGGCACTGGCGACTCTGCAGGAGGCCATCTCCATTGAGTCCCAGGGCCACAGGGAAGCCCTGAGGCAGGAGCTCCTTCACCTCAGGACGACTCTTGTTGAGCTTGAGGCTTCAACACACCAAAGGACAGAACAGCAGCTGGAGCGTCTCACCCGTACGCTCTCAGCTGAGATGCAGGCAACGAGGGCGGAGGTCCGGGCATCCCGTGAGTTGTTGCATGGGGACCTCCGCACACTCATCCTCCAGAACCAGACCTACCACACCCGCATGCTTGCAGCCATGGAGGAGCAGACTAGGGCCTTGCGTGGGCTGCCTCCCATAGTGCAACCACCTCCGGATGCAGCTGCACAGGGTGATAATAGCGACAGCAGTGATACTCCCACAATAGGGTAGCCGTGTGGGCCATGAGCCCATGGAGGTGTTTTATCTTCCCAGGATCCACGCAGGTGGGTTCTGGTGTGCATCCTGTCCTCGGACCTCCTGGGTGGCCTCCCCAACCCCCCCGGGCCATCAATGGCCATTTTTGATTGTTTCTTATTTTTATTTTTATTTTTATTTCTTTTATTCCCAATTTTTTTGGGACGATCTGTTGGCTTCGATCTGTTGGCTTCGATCTGTTGGCTTCCGTGGTTCCTGTGGGCATACGCTGCATTGTGGCTGGGCACATGCAGGCTTGTAATGTATTTGGTTCAGATGCTTGGGTTTGAGTCACACACACCCCTCCTGCTTCCCGTTTCCATGGGCTTGCAAAGGGTGTGCCCAAGTGACAGTGAATTACACAGTGACGTTGGACTCCCATGAGCTGTGTGGCCAGTCTGTAGTCAATACTGTGTATACATTCATAGTGCATATTGCTGTTGTGTTGTACACTGCATGTTGCATTGATGTGTAACTCTTCTTCTGTGTCTACCTCCCAATGTGCAGGTCCCTTCCTCATGTCCACACAAGGACCTCTAGTCTGGAGATGGGGACCATGTTGGCAGCAGTGCACCTACAACTCTACATGGCGACAACACTGCACAGTTGGTAGTGGTGGGAGTGCAGGCATTTCCAGGTGGTGAGACTACTAATATGTAACATTTGTGATGTCATGTTAATGGTACTACGTGCTCAAGTATGTTGTTGGTCCGGCATTGCTGTGAGCATTTCAGGTGTTGCAGGTTTCTAATAGTGCCACTGTACATAGTGAGACTGATGTCATGTTGTGGGGATTACTTTGTTTACCTGCAATTAGCATGACATGGCACGGTGTGTCGTGTGGCGGTGCTGGGGTTGGGTTGGCTGACATGGCACTGTCCTCTTGTTGCATTTTGCAAGTGGGTATTCATTTTAGCTGCTTCAATGTGTAACTTCACAAAACTGCATTGGTGGTGTCTGTGTGGGTAGGGATGCACACATTGTGACACTTCCAGGTGAACAATCTCAGGCTGACATGGTATTCCCGGTTCATTCTCCAGACATTCAGGATCAGTGTCAGGTTGAGTCATCATTGATTGTCAGATGGAATGTGCCAGGGCAGTGTGCACTCCACAGGGGTGTGATTTCTATGTGAAGTAATTAGCCACTAGCTGTGTACGGGCTGCCTCCCCCGGTGCCCTTTCCCCTCCCATGCGCAGCGGCTGTGCATGTGGTTGGGGATGTGGGGCCACCACCATGTCCACGGCCAGGCCCCGGCGTGTTGCAACGTTGTGCAGGACACATGCTGCCACTATGATCCTGCACACTACTGGGGGAGCGTATAACAGCTGCCCGCCAGAACGGTCAAGGGAGCGAAAGCGTGACTTTAGCACTCCGAATGTGCGCTCCACTATGCCCCTGGTTGTAATGTGGGCTGTGTTATATCTTACCTGGGGTGGCGTGGTGGGGTTCCGAATTGGCGTCATCATGTGGGGACTGAGAGGGTAGGCACTGTCCCCTGTGGAGGTGGTGATTGGTATCATTGGTGGGGTTGTGACCTTGCTCAGTATCCAACATGCATGCATGTGCAGTGGCATACATACTCACCAAGCAGCCATGTATCGCCATGCCGCCCAGCTTCTAGGTCCCGGCTTAGGGTGGACATTCGGTAAATGAAGCTGTCGTGGGTGGAGCCGGGATAGTTGGCATATACTGAGGTGATGATTCCCTTGGCATTACATGCTACCTGCACGTTGATGGAATGCCAGTGCTTGCGGTTCCTATAGATGTGCTCAGATGCCCTGGGGGGACGTAGAGCCACATGGGTGCAGTCGATGGCACCTAGCACTTTGGGGAATCGTGCCACAGCGTAAAAATCCAGGGCGGCAGCATGCCTTTCTGCAGGTGTTCTGGGCAGGTATATGTGCCTGCGGACTGATGGGCGTGCAGTCATGATGTTCAAGACCTGGTGTAGGCAGCGTGACTGGGTGGCCTGTGACACCCCACCCACTATGGCACTTGTCCGCTGAAATGATCCAGTGGCTAAGAAGTGCAGTACATTGAGGACCTTCTCCAGGGGGCTGAGTGCTTGGGAGCACAGGGTGGGTGATGTGAGGTCATCCTCCCACTCACTCACCAGGTCCAGTATGATGTGTGGTGGAAACCTGTACCTCCCATACACCTGGTCATCAGGCATCCCGAAAAGGCTGGTTCTGGGTGTGAATATTCTGGCCCTGACTATCCTCCTCCTCCTCCTTTGGTAGCCCACTGCCACTGCTGCTAGGAACGGTATGTTCATCCTGGCGTTTGAGCTTGTTATTGTTAAAGTCCGCAATTTTATGCTTTGCGCGTGTTCTAGGCGAGCGTGTGACCCGCGCACCCCTGGAATCCAGTTCCCAGTCCAATAGCGTGTGGAAATTCACACGCACCACGGGATACAGCGTGTGACCCGCGCACCCCTGGAATCCAGTTCCCAGTCCAATAGCGTGTGGAAATTCACACGCACCACGGGATACAGCGTGTGACCCGCGCACCCCTGGAATCCAGTTCCCAGTCCAATAGCGTGTGGAAATTCACACGCACCACGGGATACACCGTGACACCCGCGCACCCCTGGAATCCAGTTCCCAGTCCAATAGCGTGTGGAAATTCACACGCACCACGGGATACAGCGTGTGACCCGCGCACCCCTGGAATCCAGTTCCCAGTCCAATAGCGTGTGGAAATTCACACGCACCACGGGATACAGCGTGTGACCCGCGCACCCCTAGAATCCAGTTCCCAGTCCAATAGCATGTGGAAATTCACACGCACCACGGGATACAGGTTCGCTGACGTACTTGCGTGTGTAAGTGGCCGCGCACCCATTAAATACACGTACATAGGCCAATCGCGTGTACGCGCACTTTTGTCCAATTACACGCAATGAAATACACGTACATAGGCCAATCATGCGATGACACTCTGACGTGCAGTATTTCCACGTGTGTTCCGTCATCACGTGCTGAGTGGGGAACGCCCGTGTGGGTCACGTCAGACGCGCTTACGCGCTGAGGGACTCTGGTCCAATAGAATCGCGTATGCGTGCTGACGCGCTTACGCGCTAAGGGCCTTTCCTCGGATTTCACGCTGACGTGCAGGATTTTCACGTGCCAAATCACTTCGTATCAAGCTGGCCACCCGAAAACACACGGAACACCACGCTCCTGCCCAGAAGGCCGAGTTACTGCCCCCCAGTGCCCCGAGCAGCCTCCCACGTGCTATCTGCTGCTGCCTGCCTGCCTGCCTGCCTGCTGCCACCGTGCCCTGCCATTTGGTGCCTGCACATCAGCCATCTGCAGGGGTCCAGTTGCTGTGTCCACCCCTGCTGGAACTGAAGACTCCCAACTGGGATTACATCGCTCCACAGCCCAGCCCCAGGACCCAGTTACCCACCCACACCTGCCTCTGGGGTTGCCATGTCGGGCACTTCCACATCTGGCACCAGTGGCAACCCCAGGCCAGAGGGGCAGAGGGGCACCAGCTTCACTGCCACCGAAGTTGGTGTCCTGGTGGAGCATGTCCTGGGGCAGTATGATGCCCTCTTTGGATCGTCCCGCGCCAGCAAGGAAGGACGGGAGAGGATCTGGGCCGACTGTGTGGTTGCCATCAACGCGGAGGGGGTGGCAACCCGCAACGTCCAGAAGATCAAGAAGCGCTGGGAGGACTTGAGGTCCAGGACCCTTGTGAAGGCCCGGCGCCTCGTGGAGGGGGGCCGGGGCCGCATGAGTTCCATCCAGAAGAGGGTCCTGGAACGCGTACGCCCAGCGCTCCACGCCCAGGTCCTTGAGAGGGAGGCCCGTCTGGAGTTGAGCGGTAAGTGTCCAAGCATTACTGTGTGAGACAGGGCATGTTGCGGTGTGCTGGTTCTATGATACTTGCCTGTATGTGTGCCATGGGCCATGTATGCATGCATGTGTGCAGGGACATCATGGTAATGCATGTGCGACCAGTGATGTGTGACCCACATGGTTGTTGCATGTGTTGAAATGCGGCATGGGGAGTCCTATGCAGATTTTGGACATGAGAGCATGCCAGTCTCTGTACCTGGACATGGATGGGGGTGAAGGATGGGTGCTGATGCCAGGTACATATATGGTAGCCATGTCTGTGTGCCTGACCTGCGTGTCTGTGACTTGTGCATGCCATGGATGCATGACACATGTGTGTGACAATGCACAGATTCAGTGACGCACCCAACTTACCCTTGTTTCGCCTGTGTTCGGTGTGTTTGGGGCCAGATGGATGTGACTGAGGTGAAGTGTGTGCATGTGATATGCATGAGCCATGATGCATGTGAGTTACATATCATTGAATGTTTCTAGAGTCCATTGGACATGCATGGAAATGTCCATGGCATGCACCATGCCTGTTACTGTGTGTGTTTTGCCTGGACTGACCCATGTGTTGTGGAGGGACATGATGGAAGTGTACTTTGACAGTGGTGCTCATCTGCTATTGCTTCCTGTCTAGGGGACCATTGTACAGTAGCCTGATGCTTGTGTCCTTTGTCTCCCTCTACGCAGCGGCTAGTGAAGAAGAGGGCGGAGACGGCGCTGTGGAGCAAGGCGGCGGGGATGCCCCCACGGCTGCAGCGGAAGGGGTGGGTGAGCCCCCACAGGGGCCTGCTACGGCGGGAGACGGTGAGGAGCCATCCAGGTTGGTGGTTTGCACAGAGGAGGAGGAGGCCGACACTGGTGCACACATGGGGCCTGGTGGGAGCATCCCTGCTGGTGCAAGTGGTGCAGTCCAGGGCCAGGGGCAGGAGGCAGCACAGGTCACCGTGGAGGGGCCTGTGCATGTCACTGTCCCTGACCCTGTGAGTGCACCACCATGCACCAGCAGGGATGCCCCGTCCCAGGCCCGTCCGCAGGTAGAGGGGATGTCCATGTCACCTGACTCCCCTCCACCTGCGGACGTGGTAACCCCTGGCCGCGTGGAGAAGGTCCTGATTGGGGTCGCGATGCGCACGGCTGTGATTCGTGATGACGTGCGTGCTTCCCGGGAGGAGCACGCACGTCATCACGAAGTGCACCGTGCCGACGTGGCCCAATTGGGATCGGCCATGTTCGGGGGTTTCCTGCATGTGTTGGCCAATCTGACGGCCCTCTCCTCCTCTGTGCAGGCTATCCACCGGTCGTTCTCCTTGCCGTCTTCCGGCCCAGATGCCACCAGGGCCCCCTGTGGACCTGCCCCGACCAATGCAGCCAGCTCGGTGGGGATCCCATCCCTGCCACAGTTGGGAGTCGGAGGTCCAGCAGGGGTGGACAACACAGCAAGTGGACCCCAGCAGATGGAAGATGTGACGGCATCATCGGGCAGGGCACGTGCACGACGGCGTCGGTGGTTTCCATCAGCCTGGATGCCGTCGTGCTGGCAGAGGCAGTGGCGTCGGAGGCAGCAGCGGGCTCGACGTGGGAGGCATCATGGCTCGGGGCCATCAAGATCAGAGGGGCAGGCATCGGCCGGAGGGCAGGGCAACCCTGGGATGGTGGTGTGTTCCGTGTGGGAGGAGTTTGGCCAGCGGATAGGTGCGGAGCGGCAGCGGGCGGAAGAGGAGCGGCTCGCCATGGTCAGGGCGGAGTTCTCCATGCGTCGGGCATTGAGGCAGGCTGAGTGCCTCGAGGAAGCTCGCAGGGAGTTTGAGGTGGACATGGGGTTGTCCCTGCGAGACCTCGGGGCCAGGACAGAGTCCCGCCTCCAGGACATCGACATGGAGTTCGATGATGCCCTGGCCAGCAACATCACCAAGTGAGCCGCAGGACTTGCCCGCTGCCTTTCTATATAGTTATTTAGTTAGTTAGTGCTAGGTTTCCTTTATTTATTTTTATTATTTTGGACCGCTCGGACAATGGCCACTTTTTTGTACATATATTTTACATTAGTTAGTGGTAGGTTTCATTTTTGGTGTTGGGCTCATGGACCCTGGAACATTCCTGTATATAGTTTGTTTTTTTGGGAGATACATTTTTTTAATTTCTTATTGTTTTCACCATGACGTAATGGGTTTTCATTAATTTCCTATGACATGATATTGCTTTGGACAAATTCTTTTTAATTTTTTATTCCTTTGTTTTTTTGTTTATCACTTTTGTTCTCGGACATGGACCATTTATTTACTTAGCCACATCGTTGTATGTTTGAAAAGTTCACTTATTTTTGGTATTTAATACATTTTTTATATTTTCTTACACTTGTGTTATTTTCTCATTGGTTTGTTACATGTCATGATATGGGTTTTGACATTCACTTGCACCCATTGTGTATGTGTGTGTGACGGACATGTGTTGTTTTGCATACTTGGCATTGGGGTTGTGTCATGTGATTGCATTCACTATGTGGGTGGATGCAATCCTTGCCTGGGTGTTTGTGCTGGGTATGCTGGCCCTTACTGCCATGATTGTGTATCGTCAGGACCTGGGGCCAGGGGGACATGTGTGGGGGCCTGCTGGCAGGTTCCCCACAGTGCTGGGGGGTGGGGGTGGTGGGTGACATGAGTGGGGGCCTGGTGGAGGGTGCCCCTGGTGACTGGGGGGGTGGGGGTGGTGGGTGACATGAGTGGGTGCCTGGTGGAGGGTGCCCCTGGTGACTGGGGGGGTGGGGGTGGTGGGTGACATGAGTGGGGGCCTGGTGGAGGGTGCCCCTGGTGACTGGGGGGGTGGGGGTGGTGGGTGACATGAGTGGGGGCCTGGTGGAGGGTGCCCCTGGTGGCGGGGGGGTGGGGGTGGTGGGTGACATGAGTGGGGGCCTGGTGGAGGGTGCCCCTGGTGGCGGGGGGGTGGGGGTGGTGGGAGGCATGAGTGGGGGCCTGGTGGAGGCTGCCCCTGGTGGCGGGAGGGTGGGGGTGGTGGGAGACATGGGTGGGGGCCTGGTGGAGGGTGCCCCTGGTGACTGGGGGGGTGGGGGTGGTGGGTGACATGAGTGGGGGCCTGGTGGAGGGTGCCCCTGGTGACTGGGGGGGTGGGGGTGGTGGGTGACATGAGTGGGGGCCTGGTGGAGGGTGCCCCTGGTGGCGGGGGGGTGGGGGTGGTGGGTGACATGAGTGGGGGCCTGGTGGAGGGTGCCCCTGGTGGCGGGGGGGTGGGGGTGGTGGGAGGCATGGGTGGGGGCCTGGTGGAGGCTGCCCCTGGTGGCGGGAGGGTGGGGGTGGTGGGAGACATGGGTGGGGGCCTGGTGGAGGGTGCCCCTGGTGACTGGGGGGGTGGGGGTGGTGGGTGACATGAGTGGGGGCCTGGTGGAGGGTGCCCCTGGTGGCGGGGGGGTGGGGGTGGTGGGTGACATGAGTGGGGGCCTGGTGGAGGGTGCCCCTGGTGGCGGGGGGGTGGGGGTGGTGGGAGGCATGGGTGGGGGCCTGGTGGAGGCTGCCCCTGGTGGCGGGAGGGTGGGGGTGGTGGGAGACATGGGTGGGGGCCTGGTGGAGGCTGCCCCTGCACTGCTGGGGGGTGGGGGTGATAGGGGACATGAGTGGGGGCCTGGTGGAGGGTGCCCCTGGTGACTGGGGGGGTGGGGGTGGTGGGTGACATGAGTGGGGGCCTGGTGGAGGGTGCCCCTGGTGGCGGGGGGGTGGGGGTGGTGGGTGACATGAGTGGGGGCCTGGTGGAGGGTGCCCCTGGTGACTGGGGGGGTGGGGGTGGTGGGTGATATGAGTGGGGGCCTGGTGGAGGGTGCCCCTGGTGGCGGGGGGGTGGGGGTGGTGGGTGACATGGTTGGGGGCCTGGTGGAGGGTGCCCCTGGTGACTGGGGGGGGTGGGGGTGGTGGGAGACATGAGTGGGGGCCTGGTGGAGGGTACCCCTGGTGACTGGGGGGGTGGGGGTGGTGGGAGACATGAGCAGGTGTGCAGGGTAGTCCCCTGTTTTGTGGGCTGCCTGCAGGGGCCGTCGAGGGTGACAGGACTCACCCAGCCTAATCGCGTGTGTAACTTCGCACGCACCCCTGTAATACACGTACCAAGCCAAATCGCGTGTGGAAATTGAAAAACTGAAATACACGTACCCTGCTGTAATCGCGTGTGGGACTTCCCGCGCACCCCTGTAATACACGCGCCCAGCCTATTCGCGTGTGGAAATTCCCGCGCACCCCTGAAATACACGCGCCCAGGCTATTCGCGTGTGGAACTTCCCGCGCACCCCTGAAATACACGCGGCCAGGCTATTCGCGTGTGGAACTTCCCGCGCACCCCTGAAATACATGCGCCCAGGCTATTCGCGTGTGGAACTTCCCGCGCAGCCCTGAAATACACGCGGCCAGGCTATTCGCGTGTGGAACTTCCCGCGCACCCCTGAAATACACGTACCCTGCTGTAATCGCGTGTGGGACTTCCCGCGCACCCCTGAAATACACGCGGCCAGGCTATTCGCGTGTGGAACTTCCCGCGCACCCCTGAAATACACGTACCCTGCTGTAATCGCGTGTGGGACTTCCCGCGCACCCCTGAAATACACGCGGCCAGGCTATTCGCGTGTGGAACTTCCCGCGCACCCCTGAAATACACGTACCCTGCTGTAATCGCGTGTGGGACTTCCCGCGCACCCCTGAAATACACGCGGCCAGGCTATTCGTGTGTGGAAATTCCCGCGCACCCCTGAAATACACGTACCCTGCTGTAATCGCGTGTGGAACTTCCCGCGCACCCCTGAAATACACGCGGCCAGGCTATTCGCGAGTGGAAATTCCCGCGCACCCCTGAAATGCACGTACCCTGCTGTAATCGCGTGTGGACCTTCCCGCGCACCCCTGAAATACACGCGGCCAGGCTATTCGCGTGTGGAAATTCCTGCGCACCCCTGAAATACACGTACCCTGCTGTAATCGCGTGTGGAACTTCCCGCGCACCCCTGAAATACACGCGGCCAGGCTATTCGCGTGTGGAAATTCCCGCGCACCCCTGAAATGCACGTACCCTGCTGTAATCGCGTGTGGACCTTCCCGCGCACCCCTGAAATCCACGTACCCGGCCAAATCGCGTGTGAGACTTCCCGCGCACACGTATTTTTTGTCAGCGTGTCCGTGTTTGTGGGTACCCCGTTGCACCTCATTTGTCCTGGAGGGCCACAGTATAGGACATTCATCATGGCAGTGTATGGGTGCTATTTGTTGGCGCACCTTTTGGCGCACATTTCTTACAGCCGCTGAGACGCTACCGCCTGCTTTCTTGTGGCGGTCGTGTTTGTGCCTGTGCGCTGGTTTGAGCGTGCGCTTTTTTGACCTATTCTATTCCATGAATACGTGTTGTAGGCGAGCGTGTGGGCGTTCTGCGCAGTTTTACCCTGTGCTTCCCCCGTGACGCCCACATTTTGGCAAGTTGTTCCCCATTCCGAGTGTTACGCCCCGTGTTCCGCCTACTTTTGTTGCGTGCGCCGCGCTATGTGCGATTTTCGCTGTGGACTGTGCGATTTTCGCTGTGACCTGGCGCATGCCGTTAGATGGCCTGTGCGCCAACGTGCGCCGCGCACTTTCTTATCGCACGTCCGATGGTTTTCTCGCGCACGGCCTTCCATGAATCGATGTGCGCTGCTTTTCGTGCGATTTTCGCTATTCCACTGCGATTTTCGCTATTCCACTGCGAATCGCACGTTTTTTGCCACTTGCGCCACGCTAATTATTCCATGAATCGGCCTGTTGGAGCGTTATAGAACAGAAACGTGGTGAGCAGTATAAAGAACTGATTATTATACTATAAGTCCTCACCTGACCTAGAACTCCTATTCAGTAGGGTGAAATGAGAGAGTTGGGCTAGGGTGAAAAATAGTCAGTGGAGCCCTTTAACAGTTTGTGTTTGTGAAATGATGTGTTTCACTTGGTTTTAGAAATGAACTTATATTATATTGTGTGATTATGAAATAAAATATGATCTATTTTTTACTGCTGAAAGGGGGATGTAATGTTGTGTGATTCCTCCCCCTTTATTCAATTTATTATTTTGGTCTGGTCCCTAAATACTGCACAAAATGATTTACAGCAGTCCAAATTGTCTTTCCTATACATGATGTGACCAGCAAACCTTCATGAGGGCTTCAACCAGTTTTTCTTTTTAATCATAACTTGAGCAGTAAAGCATATCGGTAAAGCATTTGCCCACATAAGGTCTGTTTCATTGCATGGCTTTGCAAATCTCTTCTTTATGGTGGCATAACTTTCAACTTCCCAGCTGATTGAGGGTGGTGGGAACAGCACAGTTTCTACTGCACAGGGAGTGCTGGGCACAATTTCTTCACAATATGTCTGGAGAATTGGGTGCCCCTGTCTCTATTTATACTCACAGAGATTGCAAATCAGGGCACAAAATATTTTATTACAATCTTGGCCACCGTTGTAGTAGCATCTTGGAGACAGAGGTATACAACAACCCAATCAACCACAACAAATTGGTCTTTAACGCATCTTTGCATTTGTAAACAATCAAATTGGACATTGACGAAGGAGCCCCAACTCCTGGTGATTCATTCACTGTTTTGCCTATGTAGTGCTGCTGATAAATAACACAATGCTACAGTATGTTTGAGAAAATGACAATACATCTGATATGTACCAGTTCTGATTGAAGTAAGCATTCATATGCCCTTTCCTACATGGTTGGCTCTATGAAAAATAGGAGCCATGTAGGGCAACAGTACATTTTGTCTAGACTAGAGAAACATGTTAATTTCTCAAAAGGAACAGGATACAGGTAACATCCAACCTTAGACCAAGAGTTATTCCCTTTATACTTCAGTGGCATCTTGTATCATAGCTAGCTCTTGCAATGAGGAGAATGTTGTGGTATGTGCCTGACAAATTAGTCTTACTCCATTTACACAAACAAGGAGGGTCCTGGGAGCATCTCTCTACCGGTCTACATCCGGGTTAGAGTCTCAACCAGAGTTTCTAGCTCACCATACTTTCACAGAAGAGAAATGTCCACTACATATCAGTCTTTGTCCTGCCCAAAGGCTGTCCAGCACCGAAATGCCAGGCAATTCTCTTGTGAAAAAGAGTACCAACAGCAACCCGAGACACGTGTTTCAGCTGGTTGGGCCTCGTCAGTGAGGTGGAGCTGTGCCTCTCTAAGAACAGTGAGCAAGGGTTTCATGGCTGGAGTACCCTAGTAATTTTGGGTGAAAACTCCAAACTCCTGAATTTGCACAAACAAGGGGGGTCCTGGGAGTGTCTCTCTACCAGCCTATATCCTGGGTTAGAGTCTCAGTCCAGTCCCACTCTAACAAATTAACTGGGGCTTGGGGACTCCGTGAGAAACCGAACTGTGTTGAACAAAAGTAACAAGCTGCTAATTGAAGAGAGTACAAAGAACTGTTAATGCAAGAGAAGAAATCCAGCTACAGAGGAGTCAGGCACCACGTGGGTGCTCACTCAGGAAATCTCTGGGCGATTACCCTAAAACTGCTGTTACCAGAAGGCCTTGGGAAAAGTGCAAGAAGAGGGTTAAACTGATCACATAGGGGTCTAGCAAAATCCTCCGTACAGTCGAAAGTCTTTGACCGGCAAAGTTAAGGGAAGTGAATCCCGCTCTTAGTGATTTACAAAAGTTGGCAAGAGTGAACCCGATGGAGGGATGCTAAGGAAAAGGGGGCAGAGTCTGAAGTCCCAGTGTACAGTGTGTTGACAAGAGTGAACCCGGCAGAGGGATGTCCACTGAGAACTGTTTAAAAAGACATTAAGATTTGTCAATGTCACAGAAGAGACTGTTTTGTGAACATAGTGAACCCGATGGAGGGAGGGTGAATTGAGAAGGGTCTGAGCCTGGAAGAAGGGAAGCTAGGGGTGAAAGGCATCACCCAACGTGCAACAAAAAAATGAACTTTGTTTATTGTTTGTGGAAAACATCAGGTCCTCGGAGGCAAGAGACTTTTGGAGAAAAGAGACTTAACCACTGAAGGTCCTGATACCTGAGAGCGGAACTGTAGTCTCGTGCTGGTAAAGCTTGAGCGTGTGCTGTGCTCCAGCATCCCGCCTTGTCCCATGCTTAAAACGTGAGGAAGGGAGACCCAGACTAGAGCATCCTGACCTATTATTTGTGAACACTTCTTTCTTTCTCATGAGCATAATCCCACACTTCTTTTGTATTTAGCGTAAGGATTGGCAATAGGTTTTTCTTAGTATAGGCCATTTTATTTGACAAGACGCCACTAGGACTGCCTTATTATTATTTGATGGTCGAAGCTTGTTCCCATCTTAGATTTAAGTTTAGATTAGGCCTTTTTCCAACATAGCTGTACAGTTTAATAAATACCCTTAAACGGTGATCACTTGTGTCTGTCTTTACTGTTGCCATCATGAGTTCCTTACATATGGTATCAGGCGTGAGATGTTAATTGAGGAACCCCAAAATTTCAAAAAATGTAGTCAGAAAGCCTTTAACCATTCCATCACCACAAAGGAATCAATAAGGTTTGATATCTGTAGTAGCAGGGAAGATATTATCTCTCCTGACAAAGAGGAATTATTCCTATGGACTTGGTCCTGATACCGCCTCCGAGGTGTTACATACGATTGGCCTCAAAATCTGGCCTAGCATGGAAGTTCAGGATAGAGTCTTAGCAGGTTTAATTGATCCCGACTTCAGGGGAGATGTGAAGGTTCTCTTACAGAATCGTGGTGAGATCCCTTTTGAAGTACGTTGGGGAGTTCAAATTGCCCAGGGAATTTTAGAACGAGCGCTATTCCATTAGTTTAAAGAAAGTGAACCAGATAAAACAGACAGAGGCAACTTAGGCTTTGGGGAATCTGATAAAAAAAGGAAGGGAGAAGACCCAACCATCTATCCCGACCTAGCACTCATCCAGCGAAATGGTACAGCTCTCACAGAAGCTTTTCTACATGCAAACTCAGAATGAGATAGCTTAGAGAAGAGAAGTCCCTTTTTCTTCTTAAAACAAGGATTACTTTATTGAAGAGAGTCATCTATGGAAGGTCTAGTGAAAACACAATTGGTAATACCCAAGAGCCACCGAAAAGTTGTACTGGAGATTGCGCATTCCCACCTTAGCAGGGGGGGGATTTTGGACAATCTAAAAACCAGGCATATTTTAATGGGATTTTTTACTGGCCAGGTATCCACACTGATTTGAAAACATTCATCCAGACAAGCAAAATCTGTCAAAAGACCAGCACACACATCCCATTACCTGCCCCTCTGAACCTGTTGCCACTCAATAAAATCCCCTTTTCAAGAATTGTTATGGACTGAATGATCCCATGGGTACTATTTGCAGTGAGGAAACCCCCACAAGCTTCCACAGGGTTCTCTCCCTTCGAACTGCTCTATGGTAGAGAGCCCAGAGATGTCCTAGACATGGTCCAGGAAACCTGGGAAGAATGAGAGGAGGCACCCATTCCCATCTCGCAAACCGCCTCCAGAATTTGAGAACGTCTGAAATTGGTTCGAGACTTGGTTTGTATACTTATGGAAAAGGCCCAGAGTCTACAAAAATCCACTTCTGCCAAAAAAGTGAATTTAAGATCATACTCCATAGGACAGAAAGTACTGGTCAGCTTACCCACCACAGAAAACAAACCTGTCTCCAAGTAGCACAGACTTTATGAAATTGTAGAGCGAACGGGAACCTGTATTTATAAAGTAGCCCAACCGGACAGAAAATATAAATTCATTTGTATCACAAAAATCTCTTGAAAGAGTGGAAAGAGAACCCATCAGTCACCCAGTACTAGCCTGTCTGGTTCCCGAAGAGGTAGATAACGTTAAATGAATCCCTCCCGAGCTATCTATCCAACAACAAGAAGATTTAAAAGACGGGATCCAGTTAAAATGTCGAAAAGATTTTTTCGAATGCAATAATGTCGAAAATAATAATGCCCAAAAAAAAAATTTTAATGTGTTTTTTTTATTTGTATGTTTTGTTTTGGTTTAGCTAGTAAAAATAAATTGTAAATAAAAAATGAGGGGTTAGGGGGAACCCCCCATTAAAAAAAAAAATTACATTTTTTTTTTTAAAAAAAGTCGCCATTTGTTTTCTCCACATTATGGCATTCAAAAAATGTCATTAGACATATTCACTATAAACCTTAAAAGACATTGGGCCTCATTACACAGAAGGCGGTATGGTTTAACGGTCACCGGTAAGGGTACCGGTGACCGTTAAACTTTACCGCCTTACTACGAGATCCCTTTATGGGACCCGACCTTAACGGCTGGTGTAGACCAGCCATTAAAGTTGGGAACCGCAAAGGGACCTTGGTGCTAATTACGGTACCGCAATTTGCGGTACCGTAATTAGCTCCTTCCCTATTCCCATTATGCCCTATGGGGCAAAAATGGGAATGGGGAAGGGCCGTGGAGAAAGGGGGAATTACCGTCCTGCCAACCTTGGAATGGGGTGGTAATTCCCCTTTCCTCCATGGTGGTACCGGTATGGTACCGGCGGCAACCATGGTGCTAATAGCACCATGGTTTACCGCCTACAGTAGTCTAATTTCCCAGAGTGTCCTCATAAAAACCAGGGAGAGTAAAAGGCACATATTACTATATTAGAGCACCTAAAGGTGGGGTGGTTAATTTAAAACCATATCTACTAAGCCCGTAAGCAGATAGTGATCGAGGAAGTCAACAAAATGATGAAAGCCAATATTATAGAACCATCTTCAAGCCTATGGTCCTCTCCTATCGGGTTGGCCACTAAACCTGATTGTTTCTGGAGGTTCTGCATAGACTAGCATCAAGTTAATGCGATCTCGGACTTCGATTCATATACCATGCCTCGCATCGATGAACTAATGTATAAACTCGGAGCAGCTACCTTTCTATCTACCCTATATTTAACCAAAGGGTACTGGCAAGACCACGTCCACGGGCCAGATAAGGGGAAAAAATGAGTTTTCAATGCCTCTAGGATTATTTTAATTTAAAGTCCTGTCTTTTGGCTTACACAGTGTGCCAGCCACTTTCCTATGCCTCATGGATCAAATTTTACAACCCTACTCTGATTTCTGTGGTGCTTACATTGACAATATCATTATTTATAATAAAACCTGGGAGGACCATCTCTTCCGTTTTCATACCATCATGAAAATCCTCAGAAATGCTGGCCTAACTGCTAATCCAGCTAAATGCAGATTGACACAATCATCTGTAAAATACCTGGGCTTCTTTGTAGTGAATGGGAATGTACAACCCCACCATGAGAAGGTAAAAGTGGTCTTAGATACACCAGCTCCCAAGACCAAAAGCAATCTTAGAGCTTTTCTCTGGTTAATAGGATACTATAGTAGGTTTATCCCCACCTTTTCGGGTAAAACAGCCGGGCTAACAGATAAACTTAAGAATGCCGAACCCCAGAAATGTCATTGGAATGAGAGGATGAGATATGCTACACCTTGAAACAGACTCTGTGCCAGAACCCGATCCTAAAGGTAGTCGACTTTTCTAAAGAATTAGGCTGACAAACAGATGCCTCCTTTAGAGGGTTAGGAGCAGTCCTGTCCCAGATTTGCGATGGATTGGAAAACCCCATATTATTCACCAGCCGCAAACTGCTCCCACGTGAGAAAATAACTCTGTTTTGGAACTAGAGGCCATGGCCATCAAGTGAGCCATAATCTGTCTTAGATATGACTGCTTAGGACGAAAATTCACACTCATCACAGATCACTCACCCCTAGTTTAGATTAGCCAACGCAAAGACTCCAACCCTTGGGTCACGCAATGGTTTCTAGACCTACAACCCTATTGTTTCAATGTGGAACACTGAAAAGGAAAAGACCAGAGCAATGTATATTTTCTTTCCCCTGTGAAACAAATGTGGCTACATCGCATGGAGGAAGGGTATGTGATGTGTCCCAACACAAGGGTCAGTCAAAGTCAGGCAATTGAGCAGAATCACACACAACTGATGTCACTTTCCCTTCCACACAGGGATAAAAGGTGGAGCATTTGAGCACAATACGAACAAGGCAGACCGCACGACGAGAGAACTAACTCAGCACAGCAGTTCAAGTGGAGTAGAAAGACTTTGTGAACCGAGAGGATGATAAGGAGAGAAGCAACCTTGCCCTTTCTGACCAAGGCCCATGAAACCTCTGTGGAAGAAATCATAAGACCACAAACAATAGCCAGCATGTGTTGCAGCAGATGTCAATGGTACATAGGGCCCTGCTGATAACTATGCCGGGGAGAGACGCTTGTCACCGTGACTCCAGAGACAAGAAAAGCCAAGCGGTTCATCACAGCCGGTGAGTCGAGGGGAGAGCCAATAAGAAACCAACTGTGTTGAACAAAAGTTGCAAGTGGCTAATTGACAAAACTACAAAGGACTGTTAATGTGAAAGGGGAGAACCAGCTACAGAGGAGTCAGGCACCATGTGACTGCTCACTCGGGAAAGTCTGGGCAATTACCCTATTGTTGAAACTACCGTTACCAGCCTTGGGAAAGGCGACAAAGGGGTCAAAGTGGTCATACGGGGGTCTAGTAAAACCCTCTGTACAGTCGAAAGTCCTTGACCAACAGATGATTGTGAAGCTAAGGGAAGTGAATTCTGCATTGTAAGAACTGTTCAAGGATTTGTGTGATTGACACAGTTGGCAAGAGTGAACTAGACGGAGGGATGCTGATAAAGAGGGGCGAAGCCAAAAGTCCCGATAAATAGTGTGTTGACAAGAGTGTATCCGGCAGAGGGATGTCCACAGTGAGCTGTTTAAAAAGACATTGGCCCTCATTACGACCCTTGCGGAAATCAACCGACCGGACCGCCATAGCGTAAATAGCGTTTCCGCCATTGCACGATGGAGCAAAGTGCGGCTCATTCCGACCCATCGGGCACGAGCACCACGCCATGGCGGAAGTGCAAAGTCCGCGATGGCGGAAATGACCCCAAAACGGCCCACACCGCCGCCGTACGGCGCCCTAGGTGCAATACCGCCACCCATCACAGCGGACACCGCAGTGAGCGCCAACCGGAAAGTACGGTGACCGTAAATATACGGAAACGGAAGTAAAAGCATGGTCCCGGAACGGGAAACATCACGCCGTACACCTATAAAACCACAAAATCCACACAACCATAAAAAATACTACCCTGAGACACATCCCAACCCGTCATCCACCCTAGTGAAACCAAGAAAAATGGGAAAAGTAGCGAAGAAAGCGTGCGACCGCAAGCGGCAGGTCCACTTCTCCCGTGAGGAACTCACGGTGCTCACGGAGACCCTCCAGGAGAATGCTGCCGTTGTCTTCTCCACGCAAATGACCAGGACGGCACTTGCGAACAAGAAGGCCATATGGGCCCTGGTGGCACAGCGTGTAAGTGCTGTGGGGACCGCACCCCGCAACCCACAGCAATGCAGAAAGCGATGGGACGACCTGCGGATACGCGTCCGTAGCATACTTTCTGCCAACCGCAACATTACCACAGCTACCGGGGGAGGATCGGAATCACCCATCAAGTTGACCCCCTGGGAAGAAATCTGTTCCTCCACCATTGGAATGGAGAGCATAGAGGGAGTCGGAGGGATGGAGAAAGGAGTGCAGACATCCGAAGATTCAGGTAGGTGTCCCAAATAAAACAATGCCAAAACCACAATGTCCAATCATGTGAAGTACCACGTGCCCACATAGTGCAACAGGAACACATGTCCAGGAGAACGTCCACATACATAGGCCTGATAGCACACTTTAAAACTCACATCAAATACATAAATAATTAAAAATCCTAAAAGCACCCTCTACACGTGCAGCAGGCACACCCTAACTGCAGGCTGCCAAACAACTGCACCCTCACTCCACACACAAATGAAACCACCTCCAAGGCCCAGACCCAAATCACCCTCAGGTACCACCCCAATGCATGTGATACATTGCCATTCCAATTCCCACAGACCCATTAATAACGCTCGCCCTCCTTTACTCCACCACAGGGTCCGATCCAAACGACGAGCTCCAGGACACCCCTACCAGCACACCTGCAAAGAGGGCCAAGACCAACGGCCAAAGACCCTCCACCTCAGCTGCACGGATCAAGACACGGCAGCAGCACAAATCAAGTGACAGCACACAGGAGGGAACTCCAACAGGCACCCCAGCAGCCAGCATGCCCACAACACCACCACCACAGGTCCCCCCAATGGATGCCACAGTAGGCACTGCTTCTGGTGGCAGCAGCACCATAGGTGATACTGCATTAATGGCAGCATGCTCCGACACAGAAAACGGGGATGTCGAAGTTAGATCATCCATGACCTGTCTCAATCCCCCTGTCTGTTCCATCCCATACACCATGAGGATACCACGCAGGGGCACCCACAAGACGACGACTGGCCATCCCCCACAAGCCCTGTGGCAAGGCAACATGAGGTGATCAGCCCCTCTGTGACACCACCGCAAATGGCCATGGCCCAGCAGAGGCAACAGTCCCTCGACCAGTTAATCGTGCAACAGCAGCAACTGGCCACGCTCCTCAAGGACCATGCCGATGAATGTGGGGGCACTAAGGCAGACATAGAAACATCAACTGAGACACTGAGGGCAGAAATGGAGAGAAGTACAGAGACACTAAGGGCACAAATGGAGAGTAGCACCGAGAGCCTGAGAGTACAAATGGAGAGTAGCACCGAGAGCCTGAGAGTACAAATGGAGAGAAGCGCCGAGAGCCTGAGGGGGGAACTGCATGCGACGTCCAAAGACGTATGTGCCGAACTTGCCGCAGTGCGCCGTGTGCTCACTGAGCTCTCACAAACCCTTAGGGACATGCATGGACGTGAGCAGGCAGAGACATCATCCGTTGCAAGTTCCGTCCAGGGCAGCCCCCAACGTAGATCTGGGAGGAACCTGCGCTCCACAGGCAGGGGTGCCCCTGATACCCGCAGAGGGGGCTTGCAATAGCGACAGCCCACTGACAATGAGCATCTTTGGACACTGGTGTTCGGGGGGGAGGTAGGAGGGTGGAGGGGGTGTGTTGGGCTCACTTGGGTGGCGGGTCGATAGGGTGTTTAACATGATATCACATATGCCATAAACAATGCACGATCATGCAATGAGATGTGTGGACATTGATCTTTGTGTACGAGGCCATTATAGGCGTACAGTCCATATTGTGCATGTCCCAGACACACACAGTGCCACGAGTCCCGTGTCCATGTATCAGCCACCAGGCGTGAGTGCTAGAAGCATGCATCTATGAGATGCTGACGAATGTCACGGCCCTCCTGTGCCTCGCAGACTCCTTGAGGTGCTGCCACATCCCCACCCTCATCATGACCATCATCAGGTGCTTGCAGTTCTGCGTCAGGGGGCATGGGCACATTTCTACGTACGCACATGTTGTGGAGCATGACACATGCCATGACCATCTTTGCAACCTTCACATGGCGGAACAGGAGTGCCCCGCCAGACCTGCTGAGGCAGCGGAAACGAGTCTTCAGTAGGCCGAATGCCTGTTCTATGACTACACGGGTAGGTGAGTGGGCATGGTTGTAGTCCTCCTCATGCTGGTCCCGTGGGTTCCGGACTGGTGTGAGGAGCCATCTCTTCAGTGGATACCCGGCATCACCTGTATGTGGACAAGAAAGGAATATAGAGGAATGCCATTGCTACGTACGCACCCCCCCCTTCCTGCCAGGTCATTGCCGCATCACATACCCCACATCATCATGCATGAAATGAGACTCACCGAGTAGCCAGGATCTGTTCCCTGCGTGTCGCTCCATGTAGCGTGGTATAGTAGAGTTCCTCAAGACCATAGAATCATGGGTTGATCCAGGGAATCTGGCACAACAATGTGTAATGATCCTGTTGGAGTCACACGCCATTTGTACATTCAGGGAATGAAATTGTTTTCGGTTGCGGTACTGGGCCTCCATGGCATGTGGGACGACCAATTCCACATGGGTGCAGTCGATGGCACCAATGCAACCCGGTATGCCGGCAAGTGCATGGAATCCCACTTTTGTGTTCGTAATTTCCTGCTCCGAGCGTGGTAGAGAGATGTAGTCGTCTGCGTGCATCAGGAGGGCATCGAGCACTTGCAATAGTGTCCGTGAGAACAGTGGCTGTGATATGCCATGCAACTGTCCGACTGTGTGCTGGTAGGTGCCTGTGGCCAGGAAGTGTAGTACAGACACCACCTTCAGTAGGGGTGGGATGGCGGTTGGGCTATCTATCATGCTGACAAGGTCAGCCTGTGTCATGTCCACAATGGCGGTTATGGTGTCCCGGTCCAAACGGTAGAGGGTGTGGATCTGCTCATCAGTGAGGTTGAACGGATGTGCTCGGAGGCGTGGGATTGCGGGCTGCCTGCGTGGTGGTAGTGGATGTGCTGGCGGCCCTTGCTGGCCCTGCCTTGCCCTCCTCCTCCTCCTGCGTCTCCGCCGTGCGGCCGGTAGTAGTTGGTGTTCGTCTTCTTCTTGAAGTTGGAGTACTTGCAGTGCTATCAGGTCCCCCAGGGCCAACATGGCTAGTCCTGCCGGTAGCATTTCGGAGTGGGTGTGGTTGTGGGAGGAGACTGGGTGTGCAATTTATGTGTTTTCAGGCTGTATGGCCTCCACCTGTGGTGATTCATTCCACCTGTGCAAGCTGCACTCCCCTTTGGGCGAGCACGTCCCGCGCACAACGCTGCAATTCGACGAATGGCATCTTGCTATTGCAATCATGTATTTGTACCCGATGGCAGTGTAACATTGGTTGATATGTTCATTCGGCTATGGTCCCATTGTTTCACATACAATCTTTGCAGTCGCGAACAGACTTGTGAAGGGTCAGTGGAACGTAGTACTCGAGTAACGGTGGACCCTCATGCAACACTGTACCGAGCTTCACCGACGGGCGGGGCGTTCCATTTGTGAGTGAAGGCAGTTGCCATTTTCACACACAGCCGCACTAGATGGATTAATTTGTGGTTTCAAGCGGCCACAGATGCCTTTTCGACGTGATGTTGCAAATGAGGAATTCGAAGGGCGGCGCTTTCGGTTTTCAGCTAGCGGCGAGGAGATGCCCACAGGTCTGACTGCAAATATAACGTTCTATTGTTCAATGTCCTTGGGACAGGGGCCATGGCGAGGATGCAATGATTGATATGAATAGTATGGGATGCGCAATAGCGACGTGGGCGATGAGGCCGGACGTTCCCAAATACATGTTACTTCACAACACTGGAATAACGGGCTGGGGCACGGTGGATTTTGCAGGCTGCATAACGCACAGACTCAATGGAAATTTCACATGTTATGTGAGTATGGAAACAGGCGTTTTCATTACGGGATGAGGGAATGATGTATGGATGCATGGACAGATGATTTGATACAGAGTTTGCCATGTACAGGGCTTCTTGGAATCTATCTGCCTCCCCTGCGCTATGTGATGCAGGGCTGCCATAGTGGGGCCATCGTCTATCTGGCCTTGTTGAGCCCTCCCTGTCTCGACGCGCCTTCAGACACTTGTGTCTATGCACGTTACCAATCCCATCAGATGGATTCTGTTTTAACAGACGCATGCACAGGTACACTCGTTTGTGATAGTGTTTTCACCTCGATATAGATAGTTATGATTCGCAAGTGGTTTTTGGGTGGTGATGATCCTTTGGAGTGGGCTAGCATGCATATGGCTGTGGATTTGGTGTGATCATTGAAGTGAGTAATTCAAATGTAGTTCTGATGGCCATACTATTCTTTTTCATTTCATTTGGTTGACAGGTATCTCCTCCCCTTTTGCCACTGCCATCTGTATGCCACTCCTGCAGATGGATTTTACTCCCGACACCTGCTGCTTCGTGTTAATCAGTGGAGCAGCATTACGATCTTATGGGACGATCGCCAATGGGCCACATGCCCTTACGCAGTACTAGTGGCTAGGAGCAACATTTCGGCCTTTCAGCTGGACTAGTGCCTCCCTATTGGGACGGCCCTGCGGTTCTAGGCGCTTCCATGTTGCCTTTTCGTACGGGAATGTAGCCCCTGTGTACCATGAAGGAACAGGGCGTCACACAAGAAGTAGCTGTCATTTATTGCGGATGCAGGCCACGATAATGAAATATATTTTGGAGTTCATGGCCTAATGGCTGTATGGGCTTGGTGAATTTGTTGTGCATTAAATTTCTATTCTGATATGAACCGTGTAGCGTTCTTCTTTGCCAGTGATGTGGCATATTCCTATTTGGGGAGCGATGTATTGTGAGGAGATCTGCATTGGGTTCCAGCTTCGGAGTATAGTTGCGTGGTACTGTGCTGGGCGCGTTTGCCTACGGAGCCCAGTGAGGTCAGGGATAAGGGCTGCCATTATGACTGTTTTGATGATGTCATGCTCAGGGGCGGGGGATTAGCTTTTGTGTAACAGATGCCGGTCAGCCAGTTGGATCGGTGGAATGATGTGATTATCGGAATATTGCTGGTCACAGGTGCCTGTGTTTGCGTGCGTTTCTTGGTGGGAGACTGAGGTCATGTCCATTTGTATAGCTTCTGTATTCGTGCCATCTGTGCCCTGCAGCTCCCATTGGGCACTCTTGAGATTCATTTGTTCGTTGGCAGGCATGGATGACTAGTACATTTCACTGGTTGCATTGTGTGACTTCATTGCACCTACGGGGGGTTGTACAATGTGGCCAGGGAGCGGTGTACAAGCACTCAGTAGGGCCGTTTACGGTTGGTTCGCGATGCCGTACTTCTCACCATGGCGGAATGGTACTTTCCGCCGTGCTTGATGGCGTTAGGTGCATGTCCGCTAGGGTCGGAATTCGCGTACCGTTGCGCCATGGTGGTAATTACAGTTTGGCATGGCGCGCGCGCGCGTGCGTGCTTGGTGCAGTTAGCGTTGGCGTTCACTACGGTGTCGCTAATGGCATCGTACTTTGCGGTGACGGGTCATGATCGCACCGAGCGCTATTCGATGGCGGTATTGCATTTCCGCCATCGTTTTTCGATTTCCGCCAGGGTCGTAATGAGGCCCATTAAGATTAGTGAATATCACAGATGAGATTGTATTGATTTTTGTAGAAAAGAGACTTAACCACTGATGGTCCTGATACCCGAGATTGGAACTGTTGTTTCGTGCTGGGAAAGCTTGAGCGTGTGCTGTGCTCCAGAGTCCCGCCTTGTCCCATGCTCAAAATGTGGCCAAGGGAGACCCCAACTACTGCATCCTGACCTATTATTTGTGAACACTTCTTTCTTTCTTATGAACATTATCCCACACTTCTTTTGTATTTAACGTAAGGATTGGAAAAATAGGTTTGTCTTAGTATAGGCCCTTTTATTTGACAAGATGCCACTAGGACTGCCATATTATTATGTGTTGGTCAAAGCTTGCTACCATCTTAGATTTAGGTTTAGATTATGCATTTTTCCAACCTCGCTATTCAGTTTAATAAACACCCTTGAACTGTGATCACTTGTGTCTGTCTTTACTGTTGCCATCATGAGTCAGACTAACAGAAATGAGTCAGAAACAGTGTTGATGGAAAATCCTACATATTGAGTTATTGGGGTTACGGTCTTGATTGTGAAGGGAAATAATTCCCTGCATTGATTGTTGCCCCATAAATATCTCCTAATTAAATGGGGGCACGTCCAGGTTCTAGCAATCTGTTTTGATTCATGTCAAGTGTATTGTTAACAAGGTTTTCATAGTAGTGCAATGTCAGTAAGGTGCATGGCAGGTTCCTGATGCATTGTCAATGTGCCACAG
The DNA here is from genome assembly GCF_040938575.1 of Ambystoma mexicanum. NCBI lineage: Eukaryota > Metazoa > Chordata > Amphibia > Caudata > Ambystomatidae > Ambystoma > Ambystoma mexicanum. The sequence goes on from NC_090928.1 coordinate 1,014,612,909, forward strand.
TTTGCTGGAAACCTGAGAGTCAGGGAGGTGTCCAGAGGAATAAGATTGTGTAGAGTTAATACAAAAATAATGTGATTGGGCATTGATTGTTGAAATCTAACAGGAATAAAGTGCAATGCTGTAGTTCCTGTGTAGAGAAAGTTTATAAAGTTGCAAAAAGCCACTTTTAAAATGAGTGCCATTTAAATTTAGGATGCCAGGAAACACCTCGCAGCCAAGCCTTTTATTTGTGGTGAGTGGCCAGAGCAGGAGGCTGGGAGCTGGCAGGCCAGAATGGTACAAGACGTTACATTAGTAAATGCTTACATTTGGCATGAAGGTGGGACATTAAATAAATCTCTAGCAGAACTTTCCATGACCCAAAATATCCATGAGGAACAAATGAAAATGGCCCAATTCACGGCTGAGTTTTATTTCCATTCATGAATGCTAGAAGAGGGATTGCAAAATAAAGATGCTAGTATGCTACAAGCCCAGCACCCACTCACACAATTAGAAGATCAATTACAACAATGCAAAATTCTAGAGCTCAAACATGAAAACATCATTGACAACTCAAAAATGAGCTACAAACCCAGCACCAAGGCCAGTGAAGAGCAAGAAATGGAGGTTGCTGCAGTGCAAGATACACATAAAGAGAGTTTTGAAACCATATGCCACCTTCAACACCAATTAAATGACCAGACTATCCACAATAGAGCATTGTTGGATATAATTATGCCCTTTAGAAGTCCATAAATTAACTAAAAGGTGAAAACAGTCAGCCCATCATAAGAGAGATTGGGCCTCATTACAACCCTGCAGGTCCAGAAATAACGGTGGCGGTAAAAACGCTGCCACCGTTCTTTCTGGACTGGCTGATTCAGAGTCCTGCAGGCCGGAGGTGTCACTCCCGCCAGGTCTTACCTGGCGTGAGTAACGCCACCCGCCTGCAGGCGCAAATGGAAACACCGGCTCTGTCATAGACGGAACCAGTGTTTCCATTGTCCCCATTCCCATGGAGTCTTATCAGACTCCATGGGAATGGGGACTTACAGAATTCCGCCTCTGAATTTCCGGGTCGTAATGCCCTGGTGATTCTGTGAATCACTGAGGCAGAATGGTAATACAGGTCTGGCGGTAGCCTGCTGGTTTTTCCGGCACGGTTACTGCTGGACTCATAATGAGGCCCATTGACTCCGAGAAGGATTTTCATCAAATGCATCATTATTTAAATATTCTGAATACACAGAAATTACTGTTGAAAGAAAAGATGTCCAAAAATTCAAAATGGAGGTAGGAAACGTTCAGCCTGATCAGGAAATTACCAGAATCAGGGAAGAAAATATAGATCTGATAGAGCATCTGAGACAAGCAGAGACTGACCTGTTACATGCAATGCATAGTAGAGACGCGCAGGGGAGAGAACCTGTCATTTTAAATGAAAGGTGCATGTAACGCAAGTCTCTTAGACAGAAAAAGAAGTCCTTCAAGGTGAAGTGCAGAAAATAAGGGATTGATTGGTGGCTCAGAGTGGAGTGCTTGAAGTCAGCCATGCCACAGTGTCAAATGTAAAAAAATCAACTCTCTGAATGTAAGCAGGAAAACCTGGCAGAGAAAACAAGTGTGATAAATTAAATAATGAAATAAAAAAATAAACTGGCACTGAGACAGTCTGATCAATGATGGGCGAGAGCAGCCTTTCGCATCAAGGCCGTCATTTCATGTACTGACCACACCCATGTGCAGACTGGAGCTGACCTCGTACATCCGATCTATTGAGAACAGGGAGACAAGAGGCAAGTGGGCTCGCCTATCCTTAGCCAGTCTGATCAGGAAGGCCAGCCCTTATCAGATATTGATGAGTATTTGCCATTACCAAAAAGCAGGGATGGTGGTAGGACCAGTGTGTCATGGGAGTCGGAAGATAGTCCTGCAAATACTTCTGAACCTGAAAATACATTGGATGAAAATACCAGAGAATTAGACTTACAGAAAATGATCTTGCAAAGAGACCACCTAGCCCACTTAGCTGACAGGGAAAGGCAAAAGCTTCAGCCTAAGAAGGGCATTTTAAAAACCTCCACACAGCCAGGTGAATGGGTGGATTCCCCCAGACTACCTGGATGGAGGGATAGTACCCATTGGCAACTGTCTGAAAAAGAGACTGTGTTCTATGCTGTGCCAAAATGTTAACGACAGGCAAAGTGACCCTGAGACCTCATGGCAGAACAAGCAAAAGGGGGAGTCCAGATTCCATAATTCTGGAAGACATTCCCAATCTCAGAGAGATAGAGAGTGACTAGAATGCAAGGACTGGAGTTTCAATAGCAGCAGAGTCTGAAGGTGAATGGATGCAGGTTTAAAGGCCAAAGAAGAAATACCCAACAGTGAAAAGGTTTTGGTAAGTAACCCATTACAAAATTAAAGCCATAAAATGTTTCATGACCCCATATCACATAATTAGTGTGGGAGCACTTGGAATTGTATGAACAAATTATGTCATAATTGAAATCGAAAATGATGTCAGTTGCATTAAGTTTGCAATATGGATGTTTTCTCTGGAGTACTCCAGTTTCTTTGGAAGACCAGGATCATTATTAATGGACCACCTATAAGGTTGCTATTTTGAAAATGTTTTCGACCCACAGGAACCCAGAAGACACCTGCAAGGCTATGCACAACTTACAATGTGGGAAAGATCAGGCACTTAGGGAGTTTTCACAGGAATTGAAACGTGCCTTTGTACAGACTTGCATGCGGGTGAATACAAATATCAGGGAATTTGTGACCTATTACTTCCATGTACTCCCCAAATATATAATTACCCAGTTAGTTCACGATTTCCATGAGTGCAGAACACTGGATTGGGTAATAGAACAAGCCAACTGGATTTATGAGGTACAGAAACCCACTGACAATAGAAATAACCACAAACCCTCAAAACCAAATGCTACACATGCCACTGCGAAAGTGGCAAAAGTGAAAGCTACCACTTCTTTGGACCAGTAAATGGGGGGCCAAAACATTTTCCTCCATCTGACATGCAGAATGAGAGAAAGAGGAGACCCTCTGCCCAAGCCCAATCTAGTGGTAGTAAATCAGGGTATCAGAACAATGACCCCTCTGGGCCTGGAACCTACGTAAATCTTTGATAAAGGGTAAGAAGCCGATCCTTGTATATTTGTACACTCCCCTGGCACAAAGGGGGTTCAGCTCAGGTAAGTACTTTCTGAACTGAACTTCCCTTCGCATTTCCCACAGCAAACGAGTAACACACCACCACCCAAAATGAATTTCACAAATGAGTACCCTCCAAATCCTAATTTTCAAAGCAATCCTCCTCCTTTACCCTGGGTTCATTACAATAGAACCCTGAACCAAGGAGAAGGGAGAAGCAGAACTGAAAAGTATGGAGAAATGTTCAATACCCAAGCTACTTTGGTGTAAGGGATAATTACCCTTTTAGGGAGCAGCAGAGTTATGAGTAGATACCTCCCTGTTGGATATTTTGATCAACTCAGCTGTGCTATGCTACATCACTCTGCTTCAATGGTGCAAGAAACAGCAAAATGGACGCGCTGACTCCTGTGCGCACCAAGATCTCTGGACTGCGTTTTTGCAACAACCAGAAAATGGCTGCACCACCCTGGGGTGGAACAGAGTACTCACTGCAAGAATGTGCCAGTGTGCTCTGCAACATTTAACATGGAGTGAAGTAAAAGAGACAGCATTACTTTTTTGAAAACCCAAAATGCCTCTTTTAAAAAGACGTCTTTCAACCTTAAAAGTGCTGTTTGTGTTAAATTCATCGATTTCACATGAACCACTGTGGTTAAAAGGCCCTGCAATGCTCAGGATCATCCATTGAGTCTCAGAGGAACTGGGCCTCATTTGAATGACAGCTCCTGTCAAAAGTATCTTTGAAAGATCAACCAGGGGCTTTGTTTTCATGTTACACAGGAAACGCGTCTATTTTCTTGGCAAACGTATCAAGAATCAGCTGTTCAGAGAAAGACTCTAAATAGATGCCTGTTAAATCTATCCATGCTGCAAAACAACTCCAGCACTCAATAAAGGAACTATAGCTGCAGAAAGTGTTTATTTGCGGGAGATAAAAACCAAATTTAAAGAAATAGTAAAATGTGCTTTTTTCTGACTGAAGAGAGAAAATTGCCTATTTAAAAGTCAATTGTTGAGTAAAGGCCTGCTTACTTAGAAATGTAAAAGGATTTGTTGCTGGTAAAAATGCACCTATAAACTGTTTTGATTCCATAAATTTAAGTCAACATGTAAAAATTCATAGGCTAAGTTGGCAAACTATATAAAAAATCTTGCTCTGCTAGTGGCTAGCCCTGAGAAAGGGTGACGCATCAAACTTCTGGAACAGGAAAGCGCTAATTGCTAGCTTGGAGGAGTTTGAATGCACCAGGACAAAGGTACTTCCCAAGATCATCAGACATTCATCTTTGCTCCAGGCTGGGACAATATCAGGCTGAGACTCTCACCTTCAAGTGTGAGGGGCAATAAAACCTTCAATCAAGAGAGAGGCCCCTCATCCTGCTTCAAAGGAATTGACAGCTGCTGGCAGTTGGGGAAAAGAAAAAAAAACTGATTAAGTGACATTTGGTTTTAAAGGTTATTTTGTAACTGAACTTTAAAAGACGTTTTACTTTGCAGCAAGAATTAGGAACAATATAAAAAGTTGGTAGTTCTAAATCTAATTTTATGCTCTTTGTTTGAAAACTTGGTAGAACTCATTACTGCATAGGAAACAGTAGAAGTAAAAAATGACAGATTGCGGGGAAAGTAATGATGTTGTGAACGTAACATTATGTACACACATTCCAGGGGTAAATGTGCATCTGTATACAAAATTGGGGAATTTTAGGCCAAATCTTTCATGGTTAAAATTGCCAAAATGTAGCAGAAAGGCTAAACCAGGTCCCACAGACTTGGGGTTTGGATTGAAATATGACGCACACAATATGTAACCTGTGTATCTGATTTTCTCAGAGGTTATAACTGCATAAATATGTATTTGTAGCAAAATTAGATTTTGGTTCCAGTAGGTAGGGGAGGTTTCTAGACATTGTAAAAGTCACCTCATAAACATGACATCCTTTTTCTGTGATCCAATCAGCTGTGGGCAAGGCAGAAACATGCTCTGGCCCAATCCTAGCATTATGGGTGTGGGTAATAAGCCTGCCCCTACCATATACTGTAGTGATGTCATCTGGCATGATAAATAAGGGCACCTGACAGCACACAGGTACACACTGATTCCTGACTTTCTTCCTGAATTCCTGTGTGGCGTCCTGTTCCTGATTTCTTCATCCTGCCAGATCCTGATTCCAGATTTTCATTGCAAAGCCAAGGCCTATGCATTGCTGAACCCCTTTTCAGCTAGGCCTCAAATTCTAAAAATCCCAAAAACCAAAGGGAAGCATCCTGATCCAGCCTGGCTTGCTGCTACTAGATGCAAACCTGCAAACTCACCATCCGACTGATCTGTAGTATCCAGTAACCAGAAGAACCAGTCCAGTGCAGTCCGTTGACCATAGCAGCCAGCTGATCCTGTTCCGCCAGATTTGCCCAGCTGTCCTTGGTTAGACATGATCCATGGGATGACCAGAACCCTTGACGGTCCAAAATCCTAATACTGTAAGTATTAATAGGAATCATAGAAAACCATAGCATACCTTGCCTTGTCATATCCTAATCTCTAAACCATCCTATCCTTACCTTAATAACTTATAACATTGTCAGAATCCTTATTGTAATCCTGTCTTGGATTTATCTTGCGACGCACCATTTCTTTAGTCATTTTTATCTTGTGTTAATCCCAAACTATCAATCCTATTTCAAGTGATCCAACTGGTTCCGCCAGGATGGCCGCTGTGGATCTAGGGATGGAGTGATGAATCAGCTCCAGAGCTTACTGTGTCCCTCTTTGGTATTCTAGTCTGCATGCTCTAGTCTAGAGTAAAACTATAGTAAATATTTTCTTGTCCAAACTGAGTTTCTTTTCTGTTTTCACTACCCAATTTTGCTAAAAACGCCTCTCATTCTACATTGCATATCTCCCTCAGTTTAATAGCTAGGATCTTCATTTCAATTCCAGAGTGTACCTAAAACCTATAGCTACATCCCAACCCAAAAGCCGCACTCAAAATCATTTCACCAATTTTTATTAAAAACCGTTTGGTAATTTTAGGCAGGAATCAACATTTTTGCAAAGTTTTACATGTGTGATTTTTCTTCTAAATTATTTTCAACCTTCCATTCAAATTCGAATTGTTTACTTTTGCTCAAACTATTGCTCATGACTGTTAGTATATTTCCAATGTTGCTCCCATAGAGATTTGTACTCATTTAAGGATGTTTGCACATGTTCAGTGTTCTATTCAGCCATTTCCGAAATGTCATTTTAAACAGAAGAGTTTCAAATCCGTTTTTCTCTCCTGTTTGGGGTGGGAAGGTAGGATTTTAATTCTGTTTTCTATTCCTTATTCCTGATTACCTGTTGCTTCCTTATATCTATTTAGATTTCTTGTTTGTGAGTTGAGGTATATTGCAGGGGGAAAAGTGCTATATTTCCAAACAAGCCAAAAGTGTTATTTTCTCTAGTATTTTCCATCTGTGTTGCTAAAGAGTGAATTTAAGTGCATTACATACCTTCTTATGTGTTATTGTCATCACATTGGTGATTGCTGCTCCCTATTAAAAAGCATATGTTTGATTTGAATTTTAAATAAATATTACCTTTACCAAACAGCCTGATTCCTGGTCCATCGTGACCCAGGGTATTTGAAAAGGGGTGTGATATGAGTGGTGTATCACTCAAAATATTGAACCTATATATATATATAATAAAATCAGCTTTTTGGTTGTGCGCTGCATACCAGGCTGAGACCAGGGTATATCGCCTGATTGAAATACTTAACATCACTACAACCAATTAAAAGTTACCCAACTGCAGCAACCTGACTATGCTTCCCAGAATGACCCAACACCCGGGTCTGATGCCACGGGGTGAAATGACTGAAGGGAAGTACAGACAGTCAACAGGTTCCTGAGGATTAAGTCCTGGTCAAAGGGAAATGCCAAGCCCTGGAGGAAGGTTCCTTTCTTACCAGAACAGAACCTTTTGAAACCTCTTATCCTGATAGTGAATCTTCTACCCTTGGGAAGCTAGGACCCAAAGAACAGAGGGTAAGTAGAAGAGGTCATAGAAAAACTCACTTTGTGGAGAAGGAAAACAAGATAATCCACTGTGAAAGAGAGAAATCGCTGGAGGATTCAGGTAAAGAAATATTGTCTTTCAGGAATGAGGGATCCCTGCCAAAGGAAAATGTGTCTGAGGAGACCCTGAGTCCAACACGGTAGGGATGGAACCAACTCAGATTGAGACATTCCTAGACAACAATCGTGTGAGCCAGATCATGCAAAGACCGTAGAGGCATCCTTCCAACAAACAGGTTCAGAGATCTGTCTTCAAATAACCAAGGACAGTCAAGATTCTGGGGAGAAAGAGGATCTTGCTACTACACACATGACTTCAAAATGTTGATTGTTATTCTCCGGCAGGGAAAATCGCCCAAGATCATGCTGTAATGGAATTAAACATTAACAAACTCACACTTTCTCTGTAGACTTGAGACAAAAGAGGTACAGGGTCATTGTGGATACTGGATTTCAAGCTACTCTCCTGTCCAGAAATGTTTTTGAGGAACTGAATTTAGGACGGGGGACAGGCACCAGATTCCCCTCTTACCTCTTCCTGGACAATTCCAGAATGTTGATGGGAAGGACATTTCAGTCAAAGGGACTGCAGATTTAGAAATAGAAATTATGCAATATTGTTTGAAAAACCCAGTGATAGTTGTGACTCCAGAGGGCACCCTTGTTTACTGGGGAATTATTTTCTTCATAGGTTATCTCCTCTGATCAACTGCGTGAACCAGGTTAACCAGCCCATCAAACTCAAGTGAAGTACAAATTATGTAAGCTTAAATGGCACCTGCCATTTGATTGAGTGGCGTACCGATCAATTGGAATTTCACTTCTGGAACATCCAAGTTCCAGAAATCACCATAATATCTGTAGGAGCACAAACTGACGTTGGGCACTCTCCTCAAGTATTAAGAAATCAACCTTCCTCCCAGTTGCAAGTGGTATTCTACCCTGGAAGGAAACACTTTGAAATGCTACACCAGTAAAAAGTCAGAAGAAACACTGAATCCCTTGAAAGAAGAAGAAGAAAAACCAGCTCAAAGTCTGAACAACATTCAGAAAAAGGGCGAACACTTATTTTTCCCCCATTCAAAGAAATGAGGGAGCAAAGCCACTGCTCACCAGAGTATGTATGAGCAATGAAAAAAGCTTCATCAGCAAAGTATTATTCAGGGAAATCCAAAATGACTAGGCCATTCCCACATTTAAATTGATTGATAAATGGGATGTCGTCTTGAAAAACCAGATTCTAAGCATTTCCTGCCTAGCAGGTGTATGCTAAAAATGTCCATTAGCTTCAAATCAATAGTACATAATTGTTGGGTCGTTTCCGTTATGACTTTTACTTGGGTAGGGACATTCTCAATCGATTCACAATTAGCCTTTGGTCTAATTCACAACATAGTATGGTCACGACTGGTGGGTCAACCCATGGGCTTGGACAACACTGAGAGGGCATTTGGGTCAGCTCAAGTGCTGCCCTATGCATTTGAAGTTCAAGTGGGAGAAGAGGTCACCATCCCAGGCAGTTGCAGCAATTCACGATTCCCCTCAAAATTGAGCGAGGACAGAACCTAAACATATGGATGCTTGCATCTAGGAAGGGAGCAAGTGGGGGAAAGCAAAGACCCATCCACGGTCAGAGCCACGACCAAACGAGACCAACGTCCAAGAAGATCTATCAGGACGTATACTTGCCCCCGACAGCCCTCCACGGAAGGCCCAGACAAACCTAGCAGAAGAGGGTAGCACTCCAGTCTCCAGCTTTGATGTTCAGATCCAGATCAAAAGCAGCAATCTCATCCCAATCCCCCCCCCCCCCAAGGAAAACAACATAGGAGCCTCAAACAAATCTGGAGTACAGACAACCTAGGCATGGCGAAAAGCAGCAAAGCGACGGAAGATGCCCTTGCCCCAGACATGAAAGAAAGGGACATGCAGAACTGCTTTAAAGAGCTCCAAAACCAATTCCTAACGTCCATCCAAGAACAGTTCTATGCCTTAAGGGAGGACATGAAGCAATCTCTACAAGAGGTGAAAATGGACATAGCTAAGCTTGAGGAGAGAACGGACACAATAGAAAGAGCGGTTCAACAAATCGAAGAAGACACCCAGAAATTAGACGAGACTCTGGAACTCCTTGCACCAGCCACCAACAATCTCGAGCTTCAGTGCGAAGATTTAGAAAATAGGTCAAGGCACTCGAATGTAAGAATCAAAAACCTGCCAGAAACCATCGAAGATAAGGATCTATGACCGACGGTAACCCAGCTATTTGCGGCAATCCTGGCCGAAGACACAGAGCCCCAGATAGCCATTGACAGAATCCAGAAGAATGGGGCCAAAGCGTTCACTCGACCCAGGGATGTGCTGGTGGCCGTAACAGCCTATGCCCAAAAGTAACTAATTTTGAGGAGCGCAAGACTCACAGCCCCCATGAGGATCAACGGCCAGGAGGTCCAGCTCTACCAAGACCTTGCGCAATAAACTCTTCAGAAGAGGAGACAAATTGGCCGAGTGGTGCGCCAGCTGACCACCAAACAAGTGAAATACAAATGGAGGAGGGCGAATCGATCCTGGGCTTATCACAGGACGCGGGAGAGGCTCAGCGCAGGCCACAAGAAAATTTGAGAGGCCCGAACATACAGGATGGCTGGAGAACAATGGAGAAAAAAACAGGAGCCGGAAAAGACACTGATTGTGGCCCCACATCATCACTGACAAAGAGTCCAGGGGGAACTACACGGGCAAGGAATAGCTCACCACCATGACAGGAGCATTTGAATGGAGGAAATTCCACCTGGATACAATGAAGCAGGCCTGGGAGAGACAGAAGAAGGACATTAGAACACTCCAATCTCTGCCGGAATCCTACGAGAAAGGAGATAATGCAGGGTTTAGGAATACCCGAAGAGTTTGTATTTGTATTTGTATTTATTGTTTTTATATAGCGCTTTAATCCAAAGCACTTTACATTATAATAAGATACATAGAAATATATAACAGTAGAAACAATTTACAAGACATTAATCAAACCAATAAAACAGTAAGTAGAGCAATTAACCTGTAAGGGTAAGTAAGGGAAGGAGGGGGATGAGGAATGGAAAGGAGGGGGAAAACAGAAAGGGCATTATGGTGAAGATGTAAGGAGGGTGAAGTGGGACAATGGAAGACCAGGCTCCCGTCCTTCACCTCTCGCGCTTGGCCTAGAGGGTCACAACCCAGACACCCGCCGCGAGAAGAGTTTGTCCATTTACCAGACGACCAGGTACCCTGGTACAGGAACATACGGATGTGTCCATCTGCCTGCCCAGCAGCCCGCACTGGCCATGCCGACACCTGCGGCACGGATCAACTAGACTAACATCTACACGTCGTTAGAGATGCCATGACGACCTAGACAACGGGAAGCACATCTGTACAAAGATACACACTGAACATTCCCACACCAATCTACACGAAGAATATACTCAGTGCTATGACATAGGCGACAGGCATATTCACGGACGTGCATCTTTATTATTTTTACATAGGCTTTCAGAATGCAGAAACGCAAGACGCGTCATGAACTCATCTATAAAGCTTGCTCACGCTTCTCTTGAAACCCGTTACCACCATGAGAGGTATAATGGAGACACGATACTGGTCATAGAACTATATGCTACTATAACCTAAAGCACCTATGCACCAAACGGACTACTTATGCACCAGGCCAAGTAGGCCTCAAACAAGAGCTCCCGTGGATATTAACTAAGCAAGAGTCAGGTTGCTGATCCTGCAGAAAGAGCCCGGTGGAGCAACCAGCCAAGGTCGCAATGTTGCAAACCCACATTCCAAGAACAAATCATCAAAGGCACGATGTTGCAACCTCGTACTCCGCGCACCAATGTTAAAGTCACACCGGCAAAATTAAACCAGACGGGCAGTGGAAAAACAATATTAATTGTGCAGAATTCCGCCTCTTTCACGGTCCCTCCCCACGTGACCAAGCCGAACCTGACGAGATGCCAAACCCAGGAGAGTAGAGGCGTCTGGATCTATCGCTACGGGACACAGGCAGATACACATGAAAGGCTCAATGGACATCTGCGACAGTGGGAGCGGTCAGCCTTCCAGCTATGAATAAGTCCTCACATTGTCTGCACGTACCCATAGTGAAACATTGTTGCAACTTGCAGGTACACCGAGAGCTGGGAACAGCGGTGGTCCCAGGCTGGGAAGCTCACGGGCGCACCAATCAGAACATGGGGCTCCTATCACTGACGTCAGTAATGTTAACCAATCCCCAGGAGCCTTCATGTAACAATTCTCATGGATCTATTTGTAGGGACAACCCAGATATACCACCTGACTACCCTTTGACCACTAACATCGTTCTCTATATGTGTGCTATACTAACCCTACCACTCGAGCAACCAATTAAGAGTGGCGATAGGTTTTTTGTTAACTTTCTGAAGTGACGCAAGTAGCGCGTCATAATACAGTAAAAGGGGCCTGCGAGCCCCACGATTGTGTATGTGTCAGGACGAACGCGTACGCTCCTTGACCCATCCCTGCCGTTTTGTCTAATAAACAGCAGAGTCACCTTGCTCCTTGTGTGTGTCTCATACTCTATCTCATCTGGGATATACGGGAGGAGTTGGGGCCTCCCTGCCCGGAGGTCTGCGGACGGCCCGGCCGACCCCGGCAGAATTTCCCCCCGACAAGTTGGAGGCACTGCTGACATCTGTTTAAGATCGACTTTTATTTTTACTTTTTCCAGGCACTCCCGTTGCGAGGAGGCCCGGCGGCGCGGCCCCCTCTGCCGTTGCCCCCTTCTGAGGACTACAGGACCATCGCGGAGCTGCGAGAAGACCGGACAGCGCAATCCGGATATTGGCCCTCGGGAGCCGGTTGAGAAGTATCCCGCCCGCGGTCGGCGAGTGTCCAGACGTGGTCCAGACGAGGGGAGGTGGCGAGCCGCTTGGAGGGGTGCACGCAGTCGAGCGGCCCTGCATCGAGAGAACTTGGTGAGCATGACACGCACAACAAGCAATGCGAAATTGTGAGGGAGGGGGAGGAAGTAAATAAGGTAGGAGGGAGGTGTTGTGCAGATGCGCGGCGAAGGTATAACAACTGTTGGAAATGGAATGAATGGTAGCGAAACGAGTGCGAGAGCAGTCGGCTACGTTACGCGGAAGAGGGGGGCGGGGCACGAAAACATCACGTGCGGCCGCTCGTAAGACACTGATTGGCCTAAGTCGCGACTACGTGTGAGGGTGGGTGTGTGGTTTCCTACGATTTGGCATTTATTGATCAATGAGTAGACGAGGATCCCTATTGTTCAAGCAAGAAACTCGATAGGTAGATGACGTTTCCCTGTAGACGGTAGCTAGTTGCCTAGTTGCCCAAATACAGAAGATAATTGGCTGGTTAAGCCCTCCTGTTGAGGGGCGTATCACACGCGAGGCGACGCAGTGTGCGCAGTCCGATTATATTATTGATTTGATTACCTTGTTCCAGGAGAGACAGGAAGACAGCTGTAGGGTTAGCGGGGTAGATTGCAAGTGTATTTTCAACTTAAAGAACATAATAAGAATGTACCAGTAGCTCGAAGAAATCGGTGACGTCACCAGTAGGGATTTAATAGAATATAGCGAGCACAAGGAACTTTTGAGAATGGTGGGAAAGAGAAATATGATAAGGGAGCGGATACGTAAATAAACGATAGAGGAGTGGATCGGAAGAGGAGAAGGGGAGAGGGGCGTGGCTGCGCACGAAGAACGCCGGCCACGGCAAGTGTAAAAGGAGGAGGAGAAAGGGGAAACAGGACGACTGTATAAGAGCGTCGTAAGGGGTACGCAGCCGCAGGGGGCTGCGTGCGCTTCGGCCGCAGGGGGCCGTAGGGGAAGGAATATACAATATAAAATGATACATATATATATTTTGTTCTATGTTTTTAATAAGTTTTACTGCATATTGTGTCAAAGGATTGTCGTAAGTCCCCTCACTTACGGGGCCAGGTAAACAATATAAGGTTGTATATTGTAAACTACTAATGAAGGGAAGGGTAACAAGGGGAGCGCCATTATGTCATACGGGACAGGGTCGGGAGGGTGGGGGAACACCCTCACTACCCCACTACAACACATATGCACCACACTCCCACCCCATAGGGAGAAATTAATTAAGTACAGTATAGAGTGGACCCAGGGGACGGACAACAAAATGTTAACACCATGGCCGCCTAATGGTAGTTTCGATCCATATGCCCAACATTCGCTGCTAAACCATCTACACAATACATACAAGGGGAAGAAGTTGGCAAACCATGTGGAGGTGTTTAACTTATGGAGGATGTTCCAGGGGTCCCGACCAGGACCAAATGGAATGTTCACTATGGGGGAAACACTGGAAGAAAAGGAGATTAAGAAAGAAGGAACGGATGGGGAAGAGGGGTGTAAGAGCACGAAGAATACGAGGAACGGAGGACAGGGAGGAGAAAAGATTGATAAATCAGACGACATAAAAAAGGAACCGAGCAATGAGATACCCATTACACCGGGAGTGAAAACGGAGGGAGGAGGGTTGTACCCTTTAAGAGAATTAGGAGAAATAGAAGGACAGTTAAGGGCGGCTGAAGGATACTCGAACCCGGCATACAGCCCTCCACCATATGTGGCTCATAGGAAGATACCAATGGGGGAGGGGAGGATTGGAGAAGAGCAGACTGTAGAGATAGGAAATGATGAGTGGGTAGCTGCACAGATATTATTAAAATTACGAGGTTCACTAACTGGAGAAGAGAGGGAGGTAGTAAAGAGAACAGACGAGGATAGTAGAAGAGAGAGTGAGATGAGGGGGGAGGAGCTATTACGACAATAGGAAGAGATTTTGGAGGAAAGGTTAGCAAAACTAAGGGATGAGCAGAATGAATTGATCAAACAGCTTGAGAGGGAGGAAAGAGAGAGAGTGAGGAAAAGGAAAGAAGGTAAGGACGAATTGGACAAATTAAGGGAACGAAATGAGGAGCAAAGGAGAGAAGCTGAAAGGGTAAAAGCAGCAGCAGACAGGGTGTCAAGAGTAGTGCTGAGAGAAAAGAAGAAGGAAGAAGAGGAAAAGGAAAAGGAAATGGCAATATGGAGGAGGAGGGTACTATCAGAGACAGCTAAGAAATATGAAGAGGGGAAAGTAATAGAAAGAGAAAGGGTGAAATGGGAAAGGAAGAAAGAGGATGAAAGAATATTGGAACAGATGAGCAACGAAGTGATGGAGGAATTAAAAAGGAAAAGGGAGGAAAATAGTAGGGAGATGGAGGAGAGGAGTGAAGGAGAAAGAGAAGGGAGGAGTAGGGAGAGTGAAAAATGGGGGGATTCATATAGAAGTAGAGAAGTAGCAACAACATCAGCACTAGGGGGAGCAGTTGATAACAAAGGAAAAGGAGAAATGGACCTAATAGACTTAGAAACAGTAACAATAAAAGGGAAAAAGGCAGAGTGGGGGATACCTTTTATGACTGACTTTTGCAGTGAGGAGGAAGAAGGAGTAGAGAGGGAAGGAAGAAGGAGTGAAAGGGAAAGCTTAGATAAGCTATACCTCACTCGAACAAACATAGACTCGCCATGGATCAGTAGGAGAAGGGAGGAGCTGGAGAGAAGTGAAGAGGGGGTGCAAAAACTAGTGGAAAAACAAACCCATGAAACCACGCCATCCCCATCTCCATCGCACCCTACATGCTCAACCACCACACGCTCGCTGCGCACAATAAAGCTCGCGCCCTTTATGGACCAACTGACTCCCTATGCATGTCGGCTTAGAGACTTCCCTAGTCGCAGGCAAGACAGACAAATAAACATGCCCACATTAAACACAGGAAATGATGAAAAAAGGGGAAAGGAAGAAGAAGGAGGTAGGAGCAGGGGTAATAAGGACGAACTTGAAGAGGTAAAGGAAACAGGAGAAGAGGAGGGGTGTGAGGACTCGATATTATGGAACGTAAAGGGGGACACAAGACACAACTTAATGCCACTGTTGGAGAGAGGAGGGGTTAGACCACAGTATGTACC
Source organism: Ambystoma mexicanum (assembly GCF_040938575.1). NCBI lineage: Eukaryota > Metazoa > Chordata > Amphibia > Caudata > Ambystomatidae > Ambystoma > Ambystoma mexicanum. The sequence continues at coordinate 1,014,628,169 of NC_090928.1, forward strand.
TTGGAAACATACGGATAAAGGAAATATAAAATGTAGGCTCCCATCACTAAGTGGAGGTGCGGGTAAGTGGATATATGAAATGGAAAAACACACCGCAGGACAGAAACTAGCAGTAGGAGATGTGAAGGGCCTGTTAATATCAATATTAGGGGATAGAGCGGATGACATTTGGAAGAGAGCGGGATTCCATGGGGTAACAATAACGAACACATCGCATGATGGGGCACCATTTGCAAACTGCAGACATGCGCTATGGCAGGCACTGAGAGTACAGTACCCAGACACATCAGACATAGGAGCCATTACTTCCCGTAAGATGCGTGAGAATGAGGATCCTGTTGATTATATCCAGGATATTCAAGAGAAGTGGCGCATGGAAACTAGAGAACAATGGGACAAAACACCAGCCATATTTTATCATATACTAGTACAAGGGCTCCCAGAAGGAGTTCAGAAACAACTAAAGAAAGTAGTGGGAATGGAAGCAAAACCATGGCCAGAAATACAACTGACTATAGTACATCACTGCAGGACATGGCAAGGAAAAATGAAACAAAAGGAAGAGGACAGGAAAACAGAAGAGGCCAAACTAGTACAGAAAAAACTTACTAAATACACAATGGAAGGGGCACTAATAACTACGCCCACACCAATGGCCCAAAGCCCCACGCAAGTAGTGGCTGCACAAGATCCCGCTCAAATAGCACCTCCACAAAGTGTAATACAGCAAGTGCCGCCTCTGCAATTACACGCACCAAACATGGGAGGAGGGTACCCAATGCAAGGAACTGGGTATTATAGTTATAACAGGGGGAGAGGAGGATTTATGAGAGGGAGAGGGTACGGATATAATACCCAACAACAGGGGGGGGACTTAGAAATTCCTACCCCACAGGGCAACCCGTATACCAGGACAACACAGGGAGCTTCCCATGGCAAAGCAGGGAACCACCCGTGTGTTGGAGCTGCGGACTATTAGGACACATGTCACGTACGTGTAGGGTCAGGCCAGGAACACCAGCATGGAATGAACAAGCACAACCTAGGACCTCACAAGAACAGCAGGGCATGCAACAACAGCAGATGTCACAACAAGGAAGTGACCCACAACAACAAACAACACAACAGCAGCCACAAACATATTCACTGCCACAACAACAAATAACACAACAACAGCCACTGCCACAACAACAAGTAGCGCTAATACAACCACCCCAAACTGAACAAACGCAGTTGGGTAGGGTGACGGTGTTGGGACACAACCCTTACACAGGGAATGGCCAATCATTGTACCCCCAATAGGACAGCCCACAGACGGCCTTAGTGTGTCCCATCCTGTCAGTAACACCTAATAGTGCGGAGGAGCCACGCATAGAGGTAACGATAGGTGACAAAAAATTATCATTCCTTGTTGACACTGGGGCAACCCGGTCTTGCATAAGGGAAGGTAAATTTAAGATGTCAGGCTAAGCCATGAACACCCAAGGATTTTCTGGGGCTAAAGGGTTGGTTCCATTTACTGATAACGTTCCCTTATCTATTGGAGATTATGATCTGTCGGTTCCACTTTTGTATTATAGTGCCTCACCAGTAAATATACTGGGGAGGGACATAATGAACAGGTTGAATATGATGATCTCCTTTACCATCGGATGGCATAATTTGCTCTACTCCAGGGATTAACATGCTAGCAGCACGACAGATTATGCAAGCATACTGTGGACAGACAGCGATTAGGGCGGAGCCAGTAGATGGCGAGCTATTCCAGTATGGCACAGACATGGCATTTGCATGGATGCCAGGGATAGAAGGGAACATATGGAGGAGGCCAGCAGCCTATCTGTTCCGACCAGAAACACCAGTTAATGAACCAGAAGGAAAGGTGTTTGTAATAGACATCGAGAGCATTATTGCAACAGCTGATTATGTTGCTGTGCACGCCCAAGATAAAGAAGGGAGAGCATGGAGGGCAGTGATAGCACTAGCAGAAGGATGTAGGCTGACCCAGGTGTCAGATGAAGAGCTGTTCTCAGAAGAAAAGGAGGAAGGTGAAATGGTGTTCATGATGAGTGTAGAAATATGGCTAAGAGTGGCTCACAAACAAGTAGCACAGAAAATTGCAATGGCACTTGAGGCACCCGCAGGCACCCCAGTCCCATTGTTTAAGGAGGATATGTCAAAGGTGCCCAAATCATTATGGACTATTAGCCCTTATGACGTGGGATGCATAAAAAGCATAGGGGGTGTAAGGATAAAATTGAAAAAAGGTGCCATACTACCAAGAGTGAAACAGTACCCATTGTCAAAAGAGGCAGATGAGGGCATATATGAAACCATAACGGCCCTTATAAACAATGGCATATTGGTCCCCTCAGAATCACCATGTAACACGGCTGTGTACCCGGTGCGCAAGGCTAAAGGGGGGTCTTGGCGCTTCATACAGGACCTCAGGCCCTTGAACAACATAGTAGAAGCAGAGTATCCAGTAACAGCAAACCAGGCCACAATATTGTGTGGCATTCCAGCAGAAGCATCACGATTTACAGTGATTGACCTTAAAAATGCTTTTTTCTCAATACCATTACACCCAGACTCACAAGATTTGACAAGCTTCACTTACCGAAATACAAAGTGGAAACATACCAGATTGACACAGGGGTATTGTGAATCACCCTCAATTTTCAATAGAGTAATACAGATGGATTTGGGTAATGTTGAGGTGGAAAGCACAGTATTACAGTATGTGGATGACATAATAATTTGCAGTACAAACGAAAATAAATGTAGAGAGGACTCCTTAAAAATGTTGACAATATTGGCTGAAAAGGGGTACAAGGTAGACATGGAAAAGATACAATACTGTCAGGAACAGGTACTTTACATTGGCCAACTGATATCCCAACATGGAAGAAAGATTGCACCACAAAGAGCACAGGCCATTTCAAGTACTCCCGTGCCACAGACTGTGAGAGAACTGCAGCAGTTTCTGGGGCTGTGCAACTACTGTAGAGCATGGGTATTTGATTACAGTTCATACATAGGACCCCTGCTTGAGGGTTTGAGGGATGCCAATAAAGGGGAGAAAAAGTTGGGGTGGACTATGGAAATGAGGGAGGCCTTTGACGAATTGAAAGACGTGATATCAACTGCTCCAGTACTGGCATCCCCAGACTATGAGCGACGCTTTTTTATATTTTCACATTGCGACTCAGCAGTGATGAAAGCAGTATTGGCCCAAAAAACGAGCATGGGCTATAAACCAGTAGCATTTTACAGCGGTCACTTAGACCCTGTGATGTTAGGCCACTTCCCTTGCGAACAAGGTCTCGCTGCAGCTGCTTTTGCAGTGGAAAAAGCCTCAGCAATAACCATGGGGTGTCCAACTACACTGTTTGTGGAACATGCACTATTTGCAATATTGAATAAACCCAAGTCCACACTAACGACACAAAGGGCATCAGGTTATGAGATCATTTTGTCTAGAGCTGAACTAGCAATTGTTAGATGTAGCACGGTTAACCCTGCAAGGTTCCTAGCAGAAGTAATTGAGGAGGGAGATTACGCCCACGACTGCACCCAAATAACTGAAATGTACTCATGTACTAGAAAAGTTGAAGAAAACGCACTAGAGGGAGGTGAGCTTTTGTTTATTGATGGGTCATCAACTATTGATCAAGGAGATGGGATACGGAGGACTGGGGCAGCAGTAGTAAAAATGATGGAGGCGCCGGTGTGTGTGGCTATGAAGTGTGTACAATTACCACAGCATTACTCTGCTCAATCCGCGGAACTGGTTGCACTAATATTGGCAAGGAAAGTTTTAACAAACGAGTAACTATATATTCCGACAGTGCATATGTTACATCCACTGTCCACTCAGGGCTATCAAAATGGAGAAGAAGAGGGTTTAGGAGAGCTGATGGCACTCCAGTGCAACATGCCCTCTTGTTGGCTGAACTAATTGAAGTAATAAACGACCCCCAAAAACTAGCCCTAGTCAAATGCACCGCACACACCAATGGTGAAGACCACGTCTCAAAAGGGAATGCAGCAGCAGACACACATGCGAAATATGCTGCATACTTTGGTGAGATATGGAACCCCACAGACTCACAGAGAGGGAGGGAGGGGAATGGCGAGGGAGATGTTAATAAGAGAAGCATACACCCATCTCCCAGCCACACAGATTATGGAGCTACAAGCGGCTGCACCAATGGCCGAAAAAGAAATATGGGTAAAAAGAGGATGTACAATGTCACCAACCGACGCACTATGGCGCCAGGGTGGCACTGGGAAAGTTGTAATACCGTTGGCACTCTTAAATACCGCCCTGAGCCAATTGCATCACCCAGCCCATACAGGCAAGGAAATAATTGCAGCACGAATTAGGGAAGATTGGTTCTGTCCTGAGTTAAATTCTCATGTGTCAAATTTTATCAGCAATTGTCTCACATGTCAACAGTTTACGGCCGGTCATACTCTAAAAGTGATAAGAGGTACCATACCCCGGCCAGAAGGACCTTTTCGGCACCTTTACATTGACTATGTTGATATGATCAACATCTGTCAAGGTAATAGGTATATGATTGTAGTAGTATGCCCATTTTCTAGGTGGATTGAAGCAGGGCCCTGTTCACACCCAGATGCATTTAGAGCAGCCAAATTCCTAGTAAGGGAGGTCTTCCCCAGGTGGGGAGTGTGCGAGGTGTTAAGATCAGACAATGGCCCACATTTCGCAAACGAAATGTTCCAGCATATCACATCCCTGCTGAGCATAAAACACAAATTTGCATGTGCATACCACCCACAGGCTAATGGTGTATGTGAACGCCTGAATGGCTTACTGAAGGAGGCAATTGCAAAAATACAACAAACAACAAAGAAAAGTTGGTTGTATTGCCTTCCGTTAGCCCTATTCGAATTAAGGAATAGGCCAGGGTCCGACCACCACCTCACCCCTCACGAGGTGGTTACTGGACGTCAAATGCGCCTTCCCCTAACGCCAACGTCAAGGGCATCCACTGACCACGAAAGTTCAGCGAGTGTGTTAGGTGATGAAATGTATCAATATGTGTCTTCTTTGATTACTAGTGTCGTGTTTGTGTCTCAACAGCTCGAGCGCACACGGGCGGGTCTACCAGCAATCAAGAAGAAAGCGCAAGTACAGAATTGGAAAAGGAGAACTTGTGCAAACTTGCCAAAGGTGACCACGTGCTACTTCGCAATTTCAATAGAAAATGGAACGATAAGAGGTTCACCGGCCCCCATCTGGTAGAGGACGTATCAACAAGAGCAGTAAAACTAAAGGACAAGCGTGCCTGGAACCACCTACATGATGTAAAGATCTACAAACTGCAGACCCGCCCCAGCGCCAACGACAGGTCCATTGGAAGAACAGCAACAACATCCCCGACAGCGGAAGAAAGTTCCACCACAGACAACGACCCAATTGTTCCCTCGGAGACAATAACTGACGAAGAAAGCGGTGATCCCCATACTGCCCACCCCATGGTCACACGTTCAAAGAGTAAAAATACTTCCGCCATCTGAGCCCAAACCCCCCGCCCATTGGCTCCCAAGTACAGTTGTAACTTAAACTGAAGGACATTGCCTGCACTAATACACATGTAAACACGTGAATGTTCTCTTTTTTCTCTCGCACATACAGGAACTGCGTAATATTGTATTGTCAAGAAAAAGCTAACTAACAAGTTCACTGTCCAGGCGTAGATGGTACTCCCAGACGATAACTACCCAGAAGAATTGTCACACCAATTTGTATACGAAATAAAAAGGCCAACATACCTAAAAAGGAGAAGGGTACGTGTCTACTACACAGCCTTCCTCCTGGCCATAGAATATTCCATGCCCCACCTCCACCCATACTTGCCGGTCCTAAGAGACCGATCACTTAGAGTAGCGTGGGAGCAGCTCTTCGCCTGGGCACTGAATGACTATTTGATATGGAGAGCTTAAAGGAAACAAAACTAACATTTAATAACAAGCATTTTGAGAATTTTTAGGCGGGCAACTTTAACGTCGCAAGAATACGCTGCCAGGACTGCAGCAAGGTAAGAGCAAAATGCCGGTGAGATTAGCATATGTAATAAAAATAATAGGGATTTTTATGATCACCGGGTTCTTGGCTGCCTCTGTCTGGCAGTACAGCTATGCTATCAATTTTATTGCTGCACCCAAACCTAATATACCCCCGTTCCCTGCTGCAACAGGTGTTACGTCAGGTGGTAATAGTAACATTGCACCCAAGCAAAATAGAGTTAAACGCAGCACATACTCGGACAATAAAGGTATTGATAATTATATACAAGATTCAGCACACGTCACAAACAACATATGGTACCAACACATGACCCGCATTGGTAAGCAGACAACTGAGGATAGCTGCTACGTTTGCTCATTAATACCATACGCCATGAGCGCTTCACGAACATTTGTTGCCACAGAAATAGATGAAAAGACAGCACAGTGCATAATATACTTGGCACTGTTCCAAACGAAAGGAAGATTTCAAGGAACAGTAGTGCACATGACATGGAAAACACGAGACTCATACCCATATGAAAACAACTTCCTCAAGACCTATTTGAGTTATCACAAGACCAGTTTACATGCTGAAGCATTCAAATACATAACAAGTGGCCCTGCAAAAGGAGAAACAAAGAAAGTAACACTGCAGTATCTACCATGTGATTGGTACGCCACTGAAGTTCCGGGGAAACAAGGATGCTGGGAGAGGCCGCTGGTGACGATAACAGGAAAGGTGTATCTGGACAACAGCTGGGAGATAGGAGTGATTGGCAGCAACATGGTAACAAAAGAAACTATCTCAACCATCGAGACACACAATCACCGATGTTGGACGACGTGGATCAAGTATGTACCAATGCTCACGTGGGTAGAAGAAGATGAAGACCCAATAACAATACTACCGTTGACTGCGCCCAAGGTATGCTACCAGCATAAAGGAGAGGTGGACGTATAATATAACACCAATTGTGCAAGCGTGATGGAGTTACCTGAGGGGGGAGCGGGAACAGCAGTAATAATGGACCATTATTGGGCCTGTGGAGAAAAGGCATACCATACACTGCCTCCCCTGTGGAATGGTGTGTGCACAATGGTACACGTCAATGTACCATCACTAGTGGTACCTAAGAAGCATGTCAATGTGGCGAAATTTCCTAAAATGGATGAAGGGGATAAGAGAAGAAAGAGATCTGCACCACTTCAGGAGGAGCAAAGGAACAGGACCAACAGCAATGATACTGTTCTAAATAGGAGAAAAAGACAAGGAGAGCCACTGACAGGAAATTACCTGTGGGGAAGGTCGGAAACGGCACTAACATCAATACCGCCAGAACACAGACTATTCAGCAGAGCAGCAATGTTCTTCTCCTCAATAATACATCCGGGACTGCAGGCTTACGCAAACGCAAAATGGCTCCAAATAACTAGATGGGAACTAATGATGACCATCAATTCTACAGTAAATGGGTTCAACGCAATTAAAGAGGAGCTGCGAGCTGTAAGGATGGTAGCACTCCAGAACAGATATGTATTGGACCTTCTCACAGCAATGGAAGGAGGAGTTTGTGCAAAGATAGGACAATCTTGCTGCACGTTCATACCTGCCAACGATGCTGACAATGGTACACTGACAGAAGCAGTTTCACAATTGGCCCAGATGCACTCCAAAATGATGGATGAAAGTAACGGTGTAAACAAGGATAAGAGCTGGTTTTCACTATTATGGTCATGGATGCCATCCTGGCTGTCAGATGGACTGAAAATAATAGTGGGTTGTACTATTTTGGCTGGAGCTACTCTGATCATAATTAGATTTTGGAAGGCCGGGAAGGCACGCACTACTGACGAGTTGCTGGAGATGGTGGGAATGCACCCCTTGATGCCAGCAGATGACGGCCAGCATACAGGTGTGATAATACAGGAGAGGGAGAAGTTGCGCACCCAAATCATCACCAACCATCTAGACCCACCATCAGTGAAGATCGAGAACCCAAGGAACCCCAGGAGCTACATAGGAAGATGGGTATACTGTACTCCTGGAGGAACCTGTGAATATATGTATTGGTCATTTGAAGATCATGTAAACCATTATGGACATCTCGGAGGAATAACTAAGATATGGCGAGTAAGAGGTGATAACGAGAAGGATATGTTTGTGGTCGACAAGTCGACCAGAGGGGGGACTGAAGTGGAAGAATGGAAGACCAGGCTCCCGTCCTTCACCTCTCGCGCTTGGCCTAGAGGGTCACGACCCAGACACCCGCCGCGAGAAGAGTTTGTCCATTTACCAGACGACCAGGTACCCTGGTACAGGAACATACGGATGTGTCCATCTGCCTGCCCAGCAGCCCGCACTGGCCATGCCGACACCTGCGGCACGGATCAACTAGACTAACATCTACACGTCGTTAGAGATGCCATGACGACCTAGACAACGGGAAGCACATCTGTACAAAGATACACACTGAACATTCCCACACCAATCTACACGAAGAATATACTCAGTGCTATGACATAGGCGACAGGCATATTCACGGACGTGCATCTTTATTATTTTTACATAGGCTTTCAGAATGCAGAAACGCAAGACGCGTCATGAACTCATCTATAAAGCTTGCTCACGCTTCTCTTGAAACCCGTTACCACCATGAGAGGTATAATGGAGACACGATACTGGTCATAGAACTATATGCTACTATAACCTAAAGCACCTATGCACCAAACGGACTACTTATGCACCAGGCCAAGTAGGCCTCAAACAAGAGCTCCCGTGGATATTAACTAAGCAAGAGTCAGGTTGCTGATCCTGCAGAAAGAGCCCGGTGGAGCAACCAGCCAAGGTCGCAATGTTGCAAACCCACATTCCAAGAACAAATCATCAAAGGCACGATGTTGCAACCTCGTACTCCGCGCACCAACGTTAAAGTCACACCTGCAAAATTAAACCAGACGCGCAGTGGAAAAACAATATTAATTGTGCAGAATTCCGCCTCTTTCACGGTCCCTCCCCACGTGACCAAGCCGAACCTGACGAGATGCCAAACCCAGGAGAGTAGAGGCGTCTGGATCTATCGCTACGGGACACAGGCAGATACACATGAAAGGCTCAATGGACATCTGCGACAGTGGGAGCGGTCAGCCTTCCAGCTATGAATAAGTCCTCACATTGTCTGCACGTACCCATAGTGAAACATTGTTGCAACTTGCAGGTACACCGAGAGCTGGGAACAGCGGTGGTCCCAGGCTGGGAAGCTCACGGGCGCACCAATCAGAACATGGGGCTCATATCACTGACGTCAGTAATGTTAACCAATCCCCAGGAGCCTTCATGTAACAATTCTCATGTATCTATTTGTAGGGACAACCCAGATATACCACCTGACTACCCTTTGACCACTAACATCGTTCTCTATATGTGTGCTATACTAACCCTACCACTCGAGCAACCAATTAAGAGTGGCGATAGGTTTTTTGTTAACTTTCTGAAGTGACGCAAGTAGCGCGTCATAATACAGTAAAAGAGGCCTGCGAGCCCCACGATTGTGTATGTGTCAGGACGAACGCGTACGCTCCTTGACCCATCCCTGCCGTTTTGTCTAATAAACAGCAGAGTCACCTTGCTCCTTGTGTGTGTCTCATACTCTATCTCATCTGGGATGTACGGGAGGAGTTGGGGCCTCCCTGCCCGGAGGTCTGCGGACGGCCCGGCCGACCCCGGCAGAATTTCCCCCCGACAAGGGAGATGTAAGAGTAAGGGAAAAGGGAGGGTTAGGGAGAGATGTGTAGGGGAAGATGTGAGGGAAGAGAGAGAAGTGAGAGGGGGCAAAGGGTATCAGGGTGGGGAATGGAGAAGGAGATATTTCAAGGAAGCATGGAAGGACGAAAAGGTGGGGACGGAGCGGATAGAGAGATGGAGGGAGTTCCAGTGCAGGGGGGCTAGGAGCTGGAAGGAGCGGAAACGGGATGAGGCACATGGGGAAGGGGGGACGATGAGAAGGAAGAGATCGGCAGATCGAAGGGAGCAGGAAGGGGTGTAGAAAGAAAGGAGAGAGGAGAGATAAGGGGGAGCGAGGTCATGAAGAGATTTAAAGACGAGACAGAGGAAATTAAATTTAAGGTGGGAGTGGAAGGGAAGCCAACCAAGGTAAGAAAGCGAGGAGGAAATGGAGTTGTGAGGAGCAAGGAGACAGAGGGTACAGATGGCCGAGTGTTAATGGGATTTGAGAGGGGCGAGATGAGATGGAGGGAGACCAAATAGGATACAGGAGCAATAGAAGAGGCGAGAGAAGATGAGGGAGGTGATTAAACATTTAGTGGCATGGAAGGTGAGAGATGAGCAGACTTTATGAATGTTGAAAAGGTAGTAACGTCAGGCACGAGAGGTAAGAGATATGTCATGGGAAAAGGAGAGGGAGGAGTCAAATTGAATGCCCAGATTGCGAGCGTGGGAAGAGATGGGAAGATCAGAGGGGTAAAAGTGAATAAAGGGTGGAGGAGAGGGAGGGGGAAGAGTGTTGGAGGGAAAGGATAAGACTTTAGTCTTATCAGTGTTGAGGGAAAGAAAGTGGGATGACATCCAAATTTTAATGGCAGTAAGGCAGGAAGAGAGTTTAAGGTGAAGGTCAGGAGAGAAGGAAGAGAAGGAAATGAAGAGTTGGGTGTCATCAGCATAGAAATGGTGAGAAATACCGAAGGAAGAGATGATGGGGGCAAGAAGAGAGGTATAAAGAGAGAATAGGAAAGGGCCAAGAACCGAACCTTGGGGAATGCCGTAATCCAAGGGGAGGGTGGATGAGGTACGACCGCCCCAGGAGACAGTAAAAGAGCGGGAGGACAGGTAAGAGGAGAGCCAGTTGAGAACAGAGCCTTTGAAACCAAAGAAAGAAAGAGTGTTGAGAAGTAAGGGGTGATCAACAGTGTCAGAGGATTGTTTACAGTACCGAGCAGAGAGGAGGGAGTTGAGAACATAAGTGAGAGCAGTTTCAGGGGAGTGTTTAGGTCGGAAGCCAGATTGAGAGGGGGGAAGGAGAGAAAGGTTAGTGACAAAGGCTGAGAGCTGGGAGTAAGCTAGGCATGCAAGTAATTTAGAGAGGAATGGGAGTAGAGAGATTGGACGGAGGTTTGAGGTAAGAAGGGGATCAGCAGAAGGTTTCTTCAGAATAGGTATAATAGTAGCATGCTTGAATGCGGAGGGGAAAGTAGCTGAGGAGAGACATATGTTGAAGAAGGAGGTTAAGTAAGAAATGAGAAGAGCGTAGAATCTTTGGGATAAGGAGGGTGGGGAGAGGGTCAGTGGGGGCCAACGTAGGATGGGCTTTGGACAGGAGGAGGGACACATCAGAAGGGGAGACAGGCGAGAAGTCAGACATGCAAGCAGAAGGGGAGTGGGGGAATAGAAAGGGAAAGGCAGGGAATAGGAAGGAGAGCAGTGAATGTTTTGACGAAGAGAGAGAATCTTGGAGGAGGAGAAGTCAGCAAAGTCAGAAGGAGAGAGGGAGGATGTGGCTGAGGGGTCAGCGGTGGGCGGGGAGAGAAGACGAGAGAGGGTTTGAAAGATGCGGCGAGGGTGAGAGGCTTGAGAGTGGAGAAGGTTAGAATAGTAGGAACATTTAGCAGAGCTGAGGCAGGAGTCATAAAGATAGTGGTAAGAGAAGTAGGAGGTTTGATTGGATAGAGAGGTACATTTGAGCCAGTGTCGCTTGAGGCACCAGGAGCGACGGGCTGCACGCCCTGATATGATATGATGATATAATATGGCATTTATATCGCGCCTATACACAAGTGTTTTGAGGCGCAACGAGGCAAGGGAGGGGGAACAGAGGGAAGACAGAACGATCTTACTAGGTCAGGTGTCATTCAGATCGCGCAAGTGCATGGCATGGGGAAAGGGAAAAAGTGTGAGGGGGATGGTAGAGGGGAAAGTGCAGTGCATGGAATAGTAGAATAAATAGGATGATAGAAAGTCCAGGTGGTGGCAAGTGCAGGTAGGAGCAGACATAAGTGCTGGTAGGGGGACTATAGGGATAAAGAACAACAGTTCCCAGGTGCAGGGGTTGCCATGGAGGCAGTGCAGGTGTGGAAATTGCGTGGCCTGGGCGCGAGATCAGAAAGGGTGGATAGGTACCCGGTGCAATTTATAACAGAAGTTTAGCAGGGGAGAGGGGGGAGAAGGCAGAAGCAAAGAGGAAGGTTTTGAGGTGCTTCTGGAACCGGAGATGGTTCTCCTCAAGTTTCAGGGAGGCAGAAAGGCTGTTCCAGAGGGAGGCCCCTGCCGATGAGAGAGATCTACCACCAACTCGTTGCTTGGAGAAGCGACTGACCCTGAGGGAGTTGGAGGCAGATGAGCGAAGAGCTCGAGAAGAAAGATATTTGGGATGAGAGAGTTGAAGGTATTGCGGCGCCAGGCCCCAGAATGCCTTGTGGACAATGCAAAGGGTTTTTAACTTAATCCTCACAGCCACTGGGAGCCAGTGCAGTGATTTCTGTCCTGGAGAGATACGATCCCTGGGCTCAAAGCCAAGGACAAGTCTCGCAGTCCTGTGCTGGATAAGTTGCAGAGGGCGGAGAGTAGAGGCAGGCAGATTTAGATAGAGGCTGTTACACTAGTCCAGTCTAGAGAGAACCAGGGCTCTGGAGACGGTCAGCTTCTGGGGTAAGGAGAGGAAAGGGAGAATAACTCTGAGGAGGTGTAGCTGGTAGTGTGACTTCTTAGAGACGTCAGAGATGAGAGAAGAGAAGGAGAGTGTGGAGTCGAAGATGAACCCAAGGTTTTTTGCCTTGCAGGTGGGAACAGGAAGAGGGCCAAGAGAGGCCAGCCAAAGAGCTGCAGGGAAGGAAGGAGTGGGTGTGCCCATGAGTAAAATCTCAGTCTTACTGACATTAAGGCAGAGGTCATTGGCGGTACACTAATCCGGGATAGCCGACAGACAGTCAGAGATGAGGGAAGGAGAGGAGGAGGCCGAGGGTAGCCTGGAAATGAGCTTGGTATCATCAGCATAGCACTGAAAATTGGGGCAGAGAGCGGCGATGCAGTGGGCTAGTAGTGCCAGGTACTGGTTGAACATCCAGAGAGAGAGGTTAGATCCCTGGGGGACACCACAGGTGGAGAAAAGGATATCAGAGAGGAAGGACCCAAGTTGGACCTGAGAGGGTCGGTCGGAGAGGAAAGAGGTCAGCCATGCCACAGCCTGACCAGTGATACCCAGGTTATCATGGAGACGGTTGAGAAGGATGGCATGGTTGACATTATCGAAGGCAGAAGAGAGATCAAGCAAGATGAGGACGCACGGGGGGTTGGAGTCAAGGTTAGAGAGCAGGTCTTCACGGATGTTCAGGAGAGCGGTTTCCATGCTTCTGGCAGCTCTGAAGCCAGACTGATGGTCATGAAGACAACCAACAGATACAGTGTGGAGATTGAGCTGGGAGATGGCCAGTTTCTCCAGGAGCTAGCCCAGGAAGGGAGCGATGGAGATAGGGCGATAGTTAGCCGGGCAGGAGGGGTCGGCAGAGGGTTTCTTAAGGAGGGGGTGCGGAAGAGAGTGCTTCAAGGGGGATGGGAAGACTCCAGTGGCGAAGGAGCGATTGCAGAAATCAGCCAGGGCAGGAGCCAGGGAGTTGATGTGGTCCTTGATAGTTTTGGAGGAACAGGGGTGAACGTGTTTCGACAAGACTTTCACAGATCGGACTTGTCTAGAAACCTTGTCAGCAGAGAAAAGGGGAAAGGCAGAGAAGGAGGGGGTGGATGCAGAGGGGCCAGAGGAAGAGCAGGGGATGGAGGCAACCGTAGGTCCCTGGGCCCTCCTCAGGACAGTTTTTAATTTGCTGGGGGTGTTACAAGTTCAGGGGGCTGGGAAGGGGGAGTGGGGAAGTCCAGAGGGGAGATTGGAGGTGGTTACAAGGAGAGATAATGTGCTCATGGTGGGCACCGCTTATGCGGAAGCTGAGAATCTTAACATTTAATGTACAAGGTCTAAATGCCCCTGTAAAAAGGATGAAAGTAGAGGATCTATTTCGAAGGGAGAAAGGGGACACTCTGATGCTACAAGAAACACAGATCAGACTCAAGGACAAAGCAAAGCTGCGTCTAAGGGGCTATAAACTGTCGCTACAGACAAGAAAGTAGGGACCTTGATTGCAGTTCATGATGGTAGGAACATACAGCTACCCGACACACTGGTGGACAAGATGGGGCGCTTTGTGTTTGCCAACATCTCAATAGAAGGGTTACATCTCAGGTTAGCCTCTATTCACGTACCAAATACGGGGCAGGGTGGCTTTCTGCGGGAAACAGTGGGGAAATTGGAGGAATTTGCAAAAGGGGAGATAAAAATGGGGGGGTCAGAACTTGCCATGGGACCCCACAACGGATAGGAGCTTGGGAGGCCACCAAGGGCTCAAAGCTCCCTCACAACATCTCTGCCAAAAAATGAGCCATCTGTCGCTCTGTGATGTGTGGTGGGAGCTTAACGGCCAGAAAAGGGGATATACACACTTCTCCCACGTATACAACTCAATGTCGAGGATTGATTACTTTTGGGTCTCAGTGCAGTTATTGGGGGAAGTCCAAGGGAAGGAAGTAGGCCCAATCTCACTATCTGACCATGCCCCACTATGGTTGGAAGTAAAGACACCAGGGAGGAAGAGTGGGTTATGGAGGTGAAGGCTCCCACAGGGAATACTCCAGGACCCAGTTTTAGGGAACTGCATTAGAGAAAAGATTGAAGAGTACTTTTCCCAAAATGATACAGGCGACGTTAAGCAGGGAATAGTGTGGGAGGCCTTTAAGGCTGTCATGAGGGGTCATTTGACAGCCCTGAAGGCATCCAAAGGTAAGCAGAGGTACCTTTGGGAGATGAAGCTGGAAAAGAAGTTGGCAGACATACAGGGGAACTCACATGCAATCCCACTTCTGCCTTAAAGAAAGCTCTAAGACATGTGCATGGCCAGTTAGATGTACTCCGCACAAAGAAAGTGGAGAAGAGTCTCCTACACCTCAGACACTGGTATTACATGAAGGCCAACAAGGCTGACAAGTACCTAGCAAGGCAATTGAGAGCCAAACAGCAAGAACTCACAATTAAGAGCATACGAAATGCACAAGGTGGGACACTAACCCGCACTAGCGTCATGGGGGAGGTCTTCAGAGACTACTACCAAGAGCTGTATGCTTCGAGCAGTCCAGATAGCTCAGATAAGGATACCTACTTAAGAGCTATAAACATACCTCAAAAACAAAAGGAGAGAAGGCGATCCTCGAAGTGGAAATCAGGGATGAAGAGGTGCAGAAAGCAATAACAGGGCTCCAACTGAACAAAGCACCGGACCCTGACGGGTTTACGGCTGCTTTCTATAATAAGTACGCGGACATCCTAACACCATTTTTAACAAAATTATTCAACACATTTAAGGAAGAGGGGAACGTGACCCCATCGATGAGTGAGGCCAAGGTACTGGTCTTTCATAAAGCAGGAAAGGACCCGTCATTACCTAGTTCATACCGCCCTATTGCCCTAATCAATTTAGACTCCATGCTATACACTAAAATATTAGCAACAAGACTCTCATCGCTTCTCCCCAAATTGATCGATATGGACCAATCAGGTTTTGTTCCAGGCCACCAAACCCACAACAATCAGAGGTGAATAATACACCTGGTAGAGAAGATCGGTATCAAGCAAACCCTGGCAATACTGATTGCATTAGACGACGAAAAGGCATTCGACCGGGTGGAATGGTCCTTGTTGTTTCGAACTCTAAAATGTATGGGGTTTGGGGAACAATTCTTGACAATGATTAGGGCCAACTACAATACCCCCACCATTAGAATAGCCATAAATTGGGAAGTCACGGGTAGAGTGGAGTTATTGAGGGGCACTAAACAAGGGTGCCCACTGTTGCCCCTTCTTTACGCAATCTTTCTAGAGCCACTATTGATAAGAATCAGAGGGTCGCCCTTCATCGCAGGCATAGAAATAGCAGGCAGGCAGAATAAGGTAATTGCGTATGCAGACGATATGCTGGTCGCCTTGTCGAACCGGCTTGCACTCTTCCCCAAGTAATTCAGGAGCTAGAGAAATTTGGGGCAATCTCAGGGCTGAAGATAAATAGAAATGAGCCGGAAATACTTATCCTGGAAGGGGATAGTGGGGAAATCAAGCGGGTGGCGGCCTGTTTAAATATAAAGGTAGCTGGCAAAGGGATAAACTATTTAGGGGTTACCCTCACAGGCAGAGTGGATCTCCTATATGGGGAAAACTACCCAGAACTCCTTGTGAAACTTAAGAAGGACCTAGAGCGTTGGAATCCGCTGGCAATCTCCTGGTGGGGACGAATATCATCGGTTAAAATGACCATTCTTCCAAAGTTGGTATACTATTTTCAGGCTATTCTCCAAATCCTTTTTTAGAGCACTTACTAAGGCAATTTCCTCATTCATATGGAAAAGGAAACCCCCTAGGGTAGCCAGAGCAGTGTTATCAGCTCAAACTCAGGAGGGGGGGCATGTCTCTCCCGCATTTCCACAGGTACTATCAGGCGGCGCAATTATGGGCTCTGAAGGAATGGATGCGGGAGGAAGAACAAAAAGTCTTGGTGGAGCAAGTTATAGCGTTGGCAAGATCCCCATTGGCAGAGACGTTGTGGAAAGGGAAACACTGTAGGCACTCAAACTTGTGCATTAGTGAAGTTATGAGGGCCCCACTAGATGCCTGGGATGACCAAACGTGGAAGGGCACCTCAACTGAAGTGCCTGCCCTTTTCACACCTATGTTTGGGAACCCAGACTTCCCATCAGGAATGTAGAAGGGGGCATACAATAGATGGGAGATGGCAGGGTGGACGACAATAGGAGAAATTATACAGGGCCAGGAGATCAGGTCATTTGAGGCTTGTAAAAGCACCTAAATCTCAAAGAATCAGACAGATACAAATATGAACAGCTCCAGCACTGGCTGGTGACACTAGCTATCAAGCAGGCAGCCTCAGGTGACCTCACTCCCTTTGAAGAGTTCACCCTGACCAACTCGGGTACTAAGAAACTAGTGTCGGCATTGTACAAGTTTATCAATGTTCAGAAAGAGGAGGTCAAGTGGAGCTACATGGTAAAGTGGAAAATGACCCTGGGCGAACCCACCAGTAAACAACAGTGGAAGGATCTCTGGAGGAATATTCCTAAACTGACCCACTCAGTACAAATGAGGTTTTCATAGGTTTTTAGTAGCGCAACTTAACCATAACGTCCCTTTAATGTTTTTTTACTGAAAATATATATATTCAGTGAAAAAACTTTGTTAAAGGGACATTATGGTTCAAAGTAAAACCGAAAAACCCCTGAAATTCGGCAATTATGGTAAGATAAGCAACCGTAAATCGCACCACCGTGCACTGCTAACACTAACACCCAGGATATCAAAGATGACATCACTGATGACATCACATGGCTGGCTCTCCCTTTTTTTCCTTTACTGACATATCGAAGCCACATAGTTTTCTTCAGTAACAGTCAGGAAGTAAAAATTGAAAAGGTACTATATTTGTAGACTTAGGGTCAAGTCAAATCATATGAAACATATACACAGCGGAAGACACAGGCTTGAAAGAGAGCAATCCTTTCTGTGCATGAAGATAATCATTAGGGTTGTCAGCACTTTCTCATAGTTTTATTTTTATTACTCTACCTTCCCTGTATATGCTCACATTTGTATACATTATACTCACTCTCCTTTCCTTTGGGTGCAGTCACATCATGTGATACACATACATATGGTGAGTAGCAGCTTTGAAACAGAGCAATAGTTTCTCTGCATAAAGACAATCAGTTAGGTTATGAACTCTTTCTGCTACTACTTCTGCTTTTTTGTTTACTTCACTGTCCCTGTATATACTCATATTTATATGTGTTGTCTCTTTGTGTTTTGTCTGTAATAATTATGTATTAAGTGGGTTTTATTATCTACTTATTACATGTTTCACAGTACACAAAACTCTAATAAGAAAGCAGTTATCATTTCACTATTCAACATGGCAAGATTATGAATATGGCACCTTCATCATGTATGCTGCACACACTGCCTATGTTTCTGCATGAGCAGCTTAGTATACTGGATAGAACTTCATAAGAGAATGCTATTTATATCAATGCATTGCTTAATGTACTAATTAGCTCATGATATTTGTCCCAATGATCCTTGACAATTTTTGGTCAGCATTATAAGAATCCCTTGTACAGAGTTTTTATGAAAAGTAAATGCACATGTGATGTCATCAGTGATGTCATCAATGACATTTGTGATGGATGTCATCTTTGATGTCCTGGGTGTTAGTGTTAGCAGTGCACGGTGGCCAGAGTTATGGTTGCTTATCTTAACATAACTGCCGAATTTCAGGGGTTTTTCGGTTTTACTTTGAACCATAACGTCCATTTAACAAAGTTTTTTCACTGAATATATATATAAAGTCAACTGATAAGAATTCCCCACTCAGTCAAATGCCTGACTTGGGTCACAAGCAGAGCAGCCCCAGAATTGATTACTTTTCATCAAGGAAAGTGCTCCTTGCTGAGCAGTCTGGCAGGATCCAGGCTGAGGCGGGTAGAACAGAGGCACGTCTCCTTTAATGACGAACACAATCAGACACTGTATCACATGACCTTTACCGTAATTTCTATTAAAATCATTTCATGTCTGGTTGCTCCCGCTAGCCTCGGCTCATTTGTATTGTTTACAACCAGTCGTTGCGCTTGGCCGTTCGCGCCGGCGGAAGCCATGGATACCGAACACAGCTCGGCTGTGGCTTTCACGGGGCAGCTGTTTGACGAAGACATAAAATCTGAGACAAACTAATCTTTAAAACACATATATTGTTGCATGTTAGCTGCATGTTAAAAATGCAGGGGGAAAAGGGGTAATATTCCATGCAGTGGGAAAAGTGGACGTGGGCAACCTACTACAATGTGGGTGCGAATGTCTGTCTGCTACCCATACATGTGTGTCTTACTGTGCTCTCTGGTGTAATACTGCTATCCCTTTAAACCTTTTTTTTTTATTTTTAATATTAGCTACTTATTGTAGTTGGATGTGCCCACAATATAAATAGTGGTAAAATGGAAGTGCAATCAGGCAACGATCCTGGCAAAGTAACTTAAAAAGACAGGCAGAAGACATTGAGGCAGCCAAACAGACAGAACAGGGTGTCACCAATGAAAGTAACTCGTCTGTCCTCTTTACAGGTAAATAATACGCATGAGAACGCACAGACTGATAAAACAAATGCATTGAACAACAGGACTGTCCATTTAGAAATGTTTTAACAAAAAGCAGTAAAAACGTGACCTTCAAAGTGGTATTAGTGTCTAACGGACACGCCTTAAAAAACACACAAACATACTAAAAGCACAATTAAAGCCACCAGCATTTACACGCAGCGCATGACATGCCACGCTTCTGCATCAGTAGCGAAATTCTTTGGAAAATAGTAAAATGTCTGTCGCATACAGTAAGATACTCCAACACGCCGCTCGGCGCCGTTTTCTGCTTCTAATGAAAGGGTACACTCTTAGCGTCACGCTCCTCCGCCACTGCCGCCTATATCGAGCATACTCACGGGTCCTGAGGCTTCCACGAGTTTGGTGCAGTTTCAAGGACAAATTGTCCTAAGCCATCCTTTCTGCCGCCGAGCAGCCACCCCAGGTCTGATCTAATTACAGAATCAACCTGCGAAACGGCAGAATAGCAGGCGAACTTCCGGGCCGGAGAGATGGTCCTGGGAACTCTCGGGTTAGACAGCCCGGCTAAACGAGCTGCCCGGCTTGTGTACAAACAGTAGCAGCGGCTGATCTCTGTTCGCAGCCGCGCGGAAAGAAACATTTACTGAAAAACCAATAGCATCACATTTCAATAGATGCAATGTCAGGCACCGCACGGCAAAGCACACTTTACAACTTCGCGCAATACGCACGCTTGTCTCTCTAGACGGCGGGCTTCTCACATTATGTGCGCAGGTGGTCCCAGCAGTAAAACGCGTTTGGGACAGATGTCAGTCATTGGCTAACAGTGGAAGGGGCAATGCTGTCCCATTCACACGTTTTGTTTTGTTTGCACGTTACTCTCATTGGGCTGGACAATTAGTGTTCCTGTTTTGATAAAACCGTGTTTTTTTTGGGGGGGGGAGGGTTGTGGGGGATTCAGCAAGCCAAATGAAATAAAGGAAAGACACAGCTGCAATTGGAACAGTAAGTAATGCGATATGTGTTGCACTGTGGTCTACAAAACACATACATGTAGGCAATTTAAAATCACTATAGTTCATCATTTGGTCAAAACGTACGTGAACATTAAGCAATTTGCTTTCAAAAGAAACACTAAATTACTCTTTTTAACAGCAATAAAAAATATTGCAAACGTATTTCAGCACATTTGCCATTAGTGTATTTCTCACCTAGGATACAGAGGCAATAGATGAATTGTGAACGTGGTGGGGATAGAGATGTTAATTCACCATAAGGTAGTCGAAGTGACAGAACACACCTGATGACATCA
The DNA here is from genome assembly GCF_040938575.1 of Ambystoma mexicanum. Lineage (NCBI taxonomy): Eukaryota > Metazoa > Chordata > Amphibia > Caudata > Ambystomatidae > Ambystoma > Ambystoma mexicanum. The sequence continues at coordinate 1,014,648,751 of NC_090928.1, forward strand.
CATTAAGTGTTGCCATATGACCATATATACAAAGGTCAGGTTTATGAAGGGATCTAGCATGCTTCTTTCAGTAGCAAGTGCCTCTTCTGGAATTATAACCCATAAAGCACTGCACCCAAAATGTTCAAACCTTAAACATAGCCAGAGTAACCTTTGGTGATACAAAGTGCTCATACCATAGTAATCAACACAACTTTTATTGGTCGTCTGCAGTACAGGTCATGGGATTCTTAAAATCTCGCTGTTTTAATCAGTTGAAAAAGCTGCATCAAGCACAGCTTTCAGTGGTGCTTTGGCCCTGTTCGAATGGTGACTTACGCAACCTTTCTTGATGCGTTTTCTCATTTCGTGAATTGGTGGCTCCCTGACATTAAATGTTGCCTGCGCCTTTAGGGGCTATCTACATGGGCAGTGCCAGTGGGAGGTGCGTGTGTGTCCATTCCAGCACGTAGGAGCTCATTTTCAATTAATGAGTAATTTTACAGCAGAGATCTGTTACGTTTGCACAGCAATATAAATGGCTCCCTGCCCCCACATTTTTAACATTTACACTGCAGGGTGCAAATGTAAAGGGCAGAAGGTGGCATACAAGTTTGTACATCACCCTTTACCCTTCACATTTGCACTCTGTATTGTAAAGTGATAAATGCTGCCTGGCATGCCTGCATGCCAGGCAGCGTTTACTTTTGTTCGTGAGCGTTGCTTGCCAAGCTTGCATGACAGGCAGCGCTATCAAATGAAATGAAACCCTACCACGCATGTGAGCATGTCGGGGCGGGTTTAATTTCAACTGGGAACACTGCTCACCATGTTCATGATAAACATTGATCCCAATTGAAATGAACCCTCCCGACATGCATGTTGGCGAGGGTTTAATTGTACACTGTGGGATATATTTACCCACTCAGCAGTACTTTCCCACATCACCAAGCTGCACTTCAGCAGCAAAATGGCTGCACTGGCTCCTTTGAGCACCAGGGACGTGCATCAAAACTGCGTTTTGCAGCTACAAAAGGATGGCTGCACTGTTTTGCCAAGCACCATTGGGCAAGTTGGAACAGGGAGTACCCCGAGAAAGGCTGCCAGGGTATGTTCTTGTGTGTAGTAAAGAAGCGAAGTGAAAAGCTGCGCTACTTTGCTGCTAGCCCAAAGTTTCCCATTGAAAGAGGGAAATATTTTACCTTTAAAATGATGCCGCTCTGATGCTCTTTTTTATCTGTTCTACAGTACTCTGCTTTTATCAGTGAAGCCCTGCATTGCCCATCCATATTCAGATTGTGTCCTAGCAGGAAAGAGAATTATTCCTGAATGGCAGGCTGTGTCAGACCAAATCCAGGAAATGAACAGAAGCTTTACTGTCAGCTGCATGAAAATACACCTGACTTTTGGACTACAAAGTGTCAAAAATCACTGCTTCAAAAGAAACCCTAGCTCTAAGGGCGTGTGTCAATTTCAGTGGACCTGGTCTTAAATAGATTGCTGAATAAGTGAAACTAACTAGGGCAAAACACTGTTTGAAAGTCAGAAGGAAGAGAAAACCTTTTGAAATGGTCAGCCCAGCAGACTTCACCATGGTTAAAATGCACTTTTGCAAATAAGGAAATATGGCTGTTTTAAAAGTGTAATGTTGAAAGAAGGCCCTGTCTTAGCCTATCAATGTAAAAGTGGTTTTGCTAGGAAACGTATATGGGATGTTTTATTTCAATAGGCTTGCTTCGGATTCAGAACAAAATAAAATAAAATCAAATGAAGAATTAAATGCAGTGGCTGGACTGTGGAAGCTCCAGAACAGGTTTTTCTGCTTGCTAAACTGAGGCCTTCCCCCAAAAGGAGCCACCATAAATTTCTGGGATATATGCGTTAATTGCTACCTTTGAAAACTTTGAATGGTCAAGAGAAAAAAAATATCACATGCTCGTCAGACGTTTGTCTGTGCTCCAGGCTGAGACAATCGATTCTGGGACACCTACGTCTGAAGTGGGGGAAGTGACATTAAACATTCAATCAAACTGAGAAACCCCCATAGCCACCTTGGGCTAAACTGACAGTTGGTGGTAGCTGGAAAAAAATGGGCTGAGTCGAAGGACAAAGGCCAGCCCCATCTGTCTCAAAATACTATTTGATAAATAAACTTTTAAGACCGTTAATTCTGTAACTGGACAGCGCAGAAATGTAAATGTTGTACAGTTTAAGTGCAATGTTTGTGGCTTTTAAACAAGACATGTTAGCCTTCACTGGAATATTGTGGACAGAAATGGCAGAGAATCAGATATTTTGAGGAAAGTGTATATGATGCCACTTTGAAATTAAATATTCACATGCCTTATGACTATGTATACACATGTATAAAGTTATAGAATTTTAGGTAAAGTAATTTCATTGAAAAAACGTGAAAGACTATTAGATGGACGAAACAAAGTCCTACAAATGTGAGAATCTGCCTATGTAATTTGTCAAAGTGCCACAATTGTACAAATGTGTAATTTATGTTAAAAACTGATTTGAGCAAATGTAACTGTGGGATGAACCTATGCATTGTAAAACACAAATCATAAATCTGACATGACACTGAAACCCAACCAGCTGACAGCGAGGCGGTAATAATCACCCCTGACCAATCCAGTTGTTGGAGGCGTGCACAGCCTAAACCCGCCCCATCGTATAATCCTATGATATAACTATACCTTACAAATAAGAGAGGCTGACAGAATGCTAGACATTCTCTCCTGAATTTCCAGCGCCTGCGTATCCTGACATTCCAGATCCACCTTTGCAAGATTCCAGACTCTACTGCAAGGCATATCCCAGAAAGGCCAAAGCATAGCTGATCCTATCCCAGCAAGGCCATTGATCCAGAAATTCCATAAAAATCCCAATAACAAAGGGGAAAAGCTGTGGTACCCTGTTGGGAAGCATCCTGTGATCAGACCGGCTTTTTGCCCACTCCCTGCATACCCACAGTATCCTTGCCATCACCCAGTGACCAGACTTGCCCAGCTGTTTGCTGTTAGAAGATCCGCCTTCCTGTGACCAGAACCTTTTTGAGACTAGAATCCGGTTGGCTGCCCGAATCCCCAAAGTCAAGTGCAGATTGTGAGTATTTACCCAACCCATAGCCACACATGGTCTACCCCTTCTTGCTACTTTGTCTTTGTTTTACTCTCTAAGTAATCCTATTGTTGCCTTGGTGACTTGTTTAAGACTGTTAAAATTCTCTGTGCATCTTGTCATTGATCTCCAAGCGTTAGCGCCACTTTTCTATTCATTTCTGTTTTGCATAGATCATAAGTACTTAGTCCTATTTGGAATAATCAAATTAATTCCCACTTAAAGTTGAACGCGGGGTGAAAAGGTTGACATTGCGAATGAATCTTAGAACGTACCATGTCTTTCTGTAACAATATAGTCTAGATAATTTAGTTTAAGTAAAACTTGCCTTTCCTTTTTAAAACAGATTTTCTTCTCTTAACTGCTTTATTTTACCTACAATCGAACCTCATTCACCTTGAAAATCTCATTCAATACTTTAGCTATAGTCACCCTTTCACTCCTATATTGTCCCTGTGATGTGCATCTATCACCCAGCCTAAAAACAGCATTCTGAGTCTGTGTTTTTCACTCGTTTAAAAAAAAATGTTTTGACATTTAAAGCTGAAAAAGAGAAAAGTGCAACTTTTCCATGTGTGCTTTGACTGCATGTGTTCTCAATTTCAACCTGCTTTGTGAACTGTATGCCTTTTGTGATACCTTACCTTATCTTATAGTTGCTAGTGATACAACATCCCTGAGACTGTGATTAAACATATGTATATCATTATTTAATTACACATATAATTATTTGTTAAAATCCGAGTGTCATTTTAGGTCATTGCAAAGGGGTAACGTGCAGCACGCTATTGTTTTCAAGCGCTTAGGGGAGTACCTACTCTTATAATTATACAGAATTACAAGATTGGGACAAAGTATATGTTGAAACTACTGTACATTGTGTTGTTTTATTTTTAGTTTTTAAGTGTTTGTTTTTATTACATGGATGTGTTTGGTAAAGTTTTTGTTCAAAATCAAATGCCTTTATTAAAAAAAAAGAACATTAAAAATGTGGAGTAAGGACGGGGAGTAATCGCAATACTTACACGTGTCCCTATCTCCTCCATGATACAGTTTTTGAATAACTGATTTCTTTTACAATAATTAGTTTTTGCAACCCCTGTTGAAAAAGCCCTGTGAAAGTTAAGAAAAGTGCTGAACTCACCAGTAAACTCGTTTGAAAGCCTTCTGGACTAATCTTCACATTCACTGGAACACTTACCTAACTTGATTTATTTTCTTAGTGTGTCTTGGGCCTATAATAAATATAGTATTGTTATAATTACCATCTAAGTGTAATCATTGTATATTTCACTGTGTGAACTCCTGGCCCCACTCACCTCACTCTTTGTGCCGCCTTGATTGGTTTGGCTAAACTCCCAGAGTTTTCTCTGTTTACTATAACTAGGGTGGCCTCCTAAACTCTGTCCACCAGGCCAGAGTTTAGAAATCCATCTTAACACACAGTTCCATGGGTTCTTCACCATGATGAGGTCCTGAACAGCAGTGTGACTGGCAGAGATGCAGGTCTTATTCTACCAGCATTCGTGTTCCATCCCCAATGAGTCCTGGTGATGGTAGGGAAAAGAACTTGCTTCTGCTTTGGACACTCATTATTCACCTCACTGGTGGAGGGCTTTGGAAAGTCAAATTTCACAACAGAGATCCAATGAATAATCTTCCCTATATGTGTGTTTAAAAGTGAATCTGAGAAGGAGTGGGGGACCCCTTCCATTAAAGGCAAATGTCTACAGGTGGTTGGACAAAAGTAAGCCTGCCTTTGGCAAATATTTGTAAGTGACATTATTAAGGGGAAGGGCAAGTGTCCCTTTCCCCTTGACAAAAGGCCTCTAGTAACCGGCGAGGCATAGGGAGGCCCTCACCTGTGTGTGGGTAATGTCCCATTCCAGTGCCTGAAGAGGCTGCTTTTTGCCTCAATCCATTTGGTGTCCTATGTAAGTTACAGTTCCATGCAGTATCTGGTACTTGGAGGCCTTCATAGTTAAGCCAGCCTTCCGCGTGGTTTGAAGCACCTGTACTAGGTGGGATAGGTGGTCATTTTAGATATGACTAAACTCTGCAACATCATCTAGGTAGGCAATGCTGAAGTCATCAGGTCCTGCTAATACCTGGTTGACTATACTATGCAAGGTTGCAAGGGCATGATTTTAACAGTGAACTGACAGTGTCCTTCTGGAGTGGAAAATGTTGACCTATCCTGTGCGTGATCGGTTAGGCTGACCCGTCACTAACCTGCCTTGAGGTCAAAGATATTCATGGACTTTTCAGTGCCTAATCGATTAATGAGTTTGTCTGCCCTAGATATGGGGTGTGTGTCTGCATTTGTGACAGAATTGTGCCCTCTGCAGTCCACACAAATGTGGATCACAGTTTTCCCACTACTTGATGTTTTCTTCGGGACCAGTACTACTGGGATAGCCCAGGCGCTGTGAATGGCCCAATAATTCCCAATCCCAACATCTAGGAGACTTCCTCCTTGATGGTGTCCTTGACCTTGTCAGACATTCAGTGACTCCTACTCTTGACTGGTTTGCTGTCTCTAGTATCAATGCCATGGATGCACCAATCAATCGTTCATGGAGTCAGGGAGAACAGACCTACAAACTAACGTAACAGCTGCTGGCAGTCTCCCATGTGCTGCTCAGGAAGGTCTGGGGAGATCTGGGCTCATCTAGAGACCAGTCAGTGGACTCAATATACAACACATCTGGGAGAGGATCTGTCACCTCTTCAATCTCATCATCAGTGACCAGAGCCATCACTAGGTCATCCCAGATGTAATGGGGTTTAAGCCGGTGGATGTGGAAGACTTGAGGTGTCTGCCTCAGGGTCATGGTATCAATGAGGTAGTTATCCTCACTGATTTTGTCCAGCTCTATATAAGGCCCAGCCCACTTGCCATAACGGGCACCGGGCTTGACTGGTTCCATAATTCAGTCCACTTCACCTGATGTTTACTTAGTCATGGAGGCCTTCTGGTCACATCAGAGCTTCTTGAGCTCCTGGCTACCCTTCAGGTTCTGAGTGCTCTGTTCCCTGTACTTGGCCATTGTGGATCTGAGGCCAAGGACACAGTCCATAATGTCGTGCAAAGGAGTTCCGGAATTGTCCTCACATCCTTCCTCATCTAGACATAGCAGACCCCTAGCATGGTGGCCAAACAGAAACTGAAAGATGTGAATGCAACAACGCTCTGTGGCACCTCCCAGTAAGAGAACTGTAGGCAAGGCAGGAGACTCTAATTAGAGTCTCCTCCTAGCCTTCTATCACGCCCTTCAGGGTCTTGTTGAACTGCTCAATCAGCCCACTGGTCTGTGGGTGAAAGGATGTGGAGAACTTGTAAGACACTCAACACTCATCCCACATGTCCTTCATATACACAGATATGAAGTTGGACCCCCCTGTCAGAATTACTTCATTATGGAATACTACATGAGAGGGAAATGCTTATGAAAGCCTTTGCACCCACTGGGGCTTTGTACCAGTAGAAATTGGTAAACAGCCTGCCAGCTCACTAGGTCATTCCTAAATGACCTGCCAAAGGAATTTGACGAGCCATGTCAAGTAGGAATCTCCTGTAGCATTGGGGGACCACCAACTGTCAGCTGGCCCCTGCCTGAGAATTCTTGGGCTCACTCTATCAGAGACAATTCACCCTGTACACCCTGAACATCCCCGGTGCTCCACTCTGGCCCTGTATCTCTGCCTGCACTCATGCAGTTGTGTCAGTGAGGGCCTGTTGCATAGTGCTTGGCAAAAGTCAACTTGGCTTGGACCTCCAGCTAAGGACAAGTAAATTCACCTCTGAAACTACTGTGTTCTCCACCCCAGGTTGTGGTTTGGCATCTGTCGGCAACACTGGTGTCTCTGGGTCTGGCACCCCCACAGTAGGCACCTTAGTTCCTACAAGGTCATCTCCGCCAGGGACAGGTGCCTCTGTGGACTAGGAAGTACTGGCAGTGCCAGTATTTCACCATCTTTAGCTGTGAGAGCCCCCTGACCTAAGGCCATGTGAGTGTCTACCCATGCTGGTCTATAGTGGAGCAGGTGGACACATTATCCCTAGCTCCCGCCCCTCACCTCTGTCATACTAGAACAGTAGGAGAATAACTATGTGGGACACCTGGTATCATCACAATACCGCCTCGAGTGCTTGATAGGTGATATGCACTCAGATAACCATATCAAATGTACCCTCATACTGAGAGGGTGGAAGTATGTCTGCACACACCATTGGGCATAATAGAGCTATAAGTGAAGTCTGGTAAGAGCAGGGTGACATCATAGAGGAAAGATACTGAGACTCACTGAAACAATATGCAAATACTCAAAGAATAAAGATGTAACTGAAGTAACAAGATAAACATGTAATTGAATATAAAGAAAGTGCATATGCAAAGAGGATAAAGTAACTTGCTCACTAATAAATGTGTATATGCAGAAATGCAAAGTAGATGAGACAAATACAAGCTTATTGCAGAGGAAATAATAACATGGCTAGAGCGGCCATGATGGAAAGATGGGCGTTGTACTCGTATTAAAATCAATCAAGCTACCTCGGAAACAGATCAGGGCTGCAGTGTCTGGAGATGCTGGAAAAACAGATTTATTTGAGGAATAAAGAGGAATAAGAAGAATCTACTGGGCTGAGATCAAGGAATAATTGCAAGGCACAATGGGAGTCAAAAGGATAAGCCATGTACGTAAAACATATTTCTCTTAGATTAAGTGAAGGAGAAACCATCTGCAAGAGCCAAGTATTAGACAATTAAAGATGCGGAAAAACTTATGCAGGATAGAGTGAGCAAGTCCTGAGGTCAAGAAGGTTAATGACAACCAACTCTATTGAATCAAATAGCAGTAAATAGAAGATTGAGATTGATCAATTTGTGGTCTCCTCCCACGTGATTCAGAAGTTTAAAACAATTTTTAAACTCAAACAGACATACTGGTGTGCCTACACTCCCTTGACTGCCCCAGAACAGAGAACAGGCATCAAGGTCAACTAAAAAGGAGAAGCCTTTGATGATAGCCTGACCAATGAGGTGCTATGGACTAATTGGGAAAGTCGGGAGTAGTCTGACGTTGTTCTCGGCACCTGTGTTTCGTTTTGCTTACGTGCTGCTAACGAGCCGAAATTCCAAGGTTGTGAAAGCATGCCGACGAATCAGAGGGTCTATGTAGAAACATGCCATACAATGTTGCGAAGGCCAACCAGCTGCCATTTTTCTGCTATGATAAGTATTATATGTATTAAGAGGTGGTATTAAGAAGTGGTTCGAGGCATGCCCACCAGAAAAGGGGCAGCCAATGAAGTTATAAACACATATACATACCATATCTACATATGTTTCCTTAACCAATCCCTACCATCAGTAGGTTTGACAGTTTGCCACAATGACGCATATTAAGGTTTAAAAATGTTGTATAATCAAACTTGGGTGTGAGTGTGTGAATTATTGGCTGTTATTCGCCAGATTGCCATACTTTATTTTTATCCTAATAATAAAGTAGTACTTTGCCATATTCTTTGAGTCCAAGATCATTATTGGTAATTCCATCTAGCTGGTGAGACACTTCAAGGTGCTAGAGCACACTTCCTTGATCCTAGATCTTGCAATCATGGCTATAATTTCACTGTCTGTCCTGTCATTCCCTAATAATCGAATCGAATTGTGTCTTTGGCAGTGACACAAAGCTGAAAGGTTTCTCACCTCCATATGAACTCCACAATAAACAGAGGGCATTGGGTAAGAAAATCAAACACCCTAACTAGCTTGGGAGGTACAGGAAGAATCTGATCATCTTACACGCACTGACATAGTACATTACACAGTTTACTTTAGTTGCGACTAAGGCATCAGCACTTTCAGTATGAGGGCCGTCATATTGATTTGAGGCCGTAAGCATGCCCACTATAATCGTTGTAATAACTATTCCGCACCTCCCAAATCCCCCCTCTCCTCAATCCTCCTTTCATCGCCAGCACATTCTATCGGCCCGTGGTAAGACATTTTTAATCATCAACAGTTCCCATGACCAGTAGTGTTTTGTCTCCGGTGTTAGGTTCCAGAGAGCATACCCGTCGGGCCATGGGATCATCACCCCCCGGCTCTGTCACTCAGTATTTGTTGTTTGACACACCCCTCATCGGTGATAGGCGTTGAAATGATAGGATCCAGCCTTGTAGTACAGGGTCCCTCCCACAATCCGCAATATGTCATTCATGGTGTACATAGAACAGTGGGTTAGGTGCCCCAAGTCTATGTGTCTGCTCCGTGGGTGGTCCAGTTGTTTGGCCCCCCGGTCCTCATGTCTAATCTGGACGGTGTATTATTAGGATACACCGCAACATTGTTTGTGGAGAGATTTTGATCAACGCTGAGGTTAAATAAATGGGTCGGCTAGTTCCCAGAAGCATGAGGCCTATGCTGACTTCGAGGGGCATTGAAGGGTGTTACGTTCCATAGAGCAGAGTTTGGCCAGTATCGCCTGCCATGTGGATTTGGTGGGAGGTATATTGGATTTCCAGTTGAGGATCAGGGACTTTCGGATTGGTAAAGAGTATATGTGTATGAGTTTATGTTGTAGTGGGTCTGTATGCCAGTCTGCCCTCTGTGCCCTGAAGAGCATTGGGCCGGGAGAAAGTTCGACTTCGGCCCCATCTAATTGGGTGACCTGTCTATGTACTGTGCGACAAAATGCACTGATTAGTGGGCAGGACCAGTGAATGTGTCCCATGGTGCCCAGACCCCCACATTGTTGCCAGCATGTCAGAGAGTGTATGAGGCACATCCTAAATAGTTTCCTAGGCATGTAGTACATATGTTGGACCATTTTAAATTGGATATCCCTATTTCAAACCCTCAGTGATACCGCCGGTATGGCCTAAAAAACCATCATATATGTCGCCAGGGTCAAGCTCGATCCCTAGATCGCCAGACCTTTGGGCTGCCAGAGTTTGAATATGACCGACATTATGTGGGGTGCAAATAGCATAAAAAGTGTGAAGGCGTGGTTATGACATTATGTTCTGTTCCATTGCAAGTTCACCCGATGTTTGTGATGCCTGTCGGGTCTGGTCTGTTGTGGGTTTGTGGATTACTGATAGGAGGGTCCTATATTGGAGCCAGTCTGCCTCCTCTAGTCTGAGAAGCTGCTGTGCTTCCGTGAAGCTAATCAGGGAATTGTCTTCATATAGATCCATTAACCGAATGTGTGGCTATGGCGTGTCTTTGTTATGATCTAGTTTAAATTTTAGTCCATAAGAGAAAATCGCCCTCACACTGAACCATGTTGGTGCCGCCTGATCTGATGACCCCAGTATGGATCGTAATCTGTGCCATTGCACATGCGTTGGCCTGATTATTGGGTGGTTCTTGATCACATCAGGCAGGTTAGTTGTTGGAATTGCCAGGACTTCGGAAGGTGTGAGCGGCGCTAGTAGGGCCAGTTCCATAGATTTCCAACTGGTATGATCTTATGTATTCAACCGCTGTTTGGCCCAACAAACTTGAGCGGATAAGTAGTACGCCTGCCATGATGGTAGCGTCAAACCACTATCGGCCTTACAGGCCTGAAGGATCTGTGGTTTAAGCCGCACATTCTTCCCCGGCCATATGAATCTGGAAATACTGATAACTAGTTCTTTGAACATTAGTTTTGTCGGGGCCACAGGTAGCATCAAAGCTACATAAGTGAGCTTGGGTAAAAAATTCATTTTGAAAGCATTTATTATTTCGGTGAGGGATCGGGGTAGTGCATCCCACTGGAGGAGGTTGGATTTCATTTTCTGCAGGACTGGGGGGGGTAGTTCAACCCTAGGATCTCTTTCAGGGCGAGGCAGATTTTTACACATAAATATGTGATGAAGTTTAGCTGTAATTTAAATGGGGTAACCACTCCTGGGTCCCAAGGGATGGTGGGTCTCAGGAGGAGGATCTCTGACTGTGCCCAATTAATTACATAGCCGGCCTTGGGAACTATCTCCTGTAGCAGTTGACATAGTATGGGTAGGGTTCCATGTCATTTCGCTCACCCCCTTTTTTCCAACTAGTATTTTGCCTTGGGAAATATGCTGAAAAAGTTCATCAAAATGTTTTTTTTACTATTTTTGGATGGGGGGCCCTCCCAAGCCCCTCTTAATTTTTCCCTTCCTCCAACCCTTTAATTATCCCCTCCACCCCCATAAATGTTGATGGACATTTTCGGCAAAACTCCCAGCGGCAAAACAATAGTCGGAAAAACAGGTGTCGGCAAAAGGACTTGCTAATGTATGTTAACAGATTGTCTGCATATAGGGGCACTCGATGCTCCTCTGTGCCCTGTAGAATGCCCGTCCATCCTGGGTCAGCAGGTAGTTTTACCACCAGGGGTTCTATGGTTAGGGCGTATAGGAGTGGGGATAGAGGGCATCCCTGTTGTGTGTGTGAGCGTAGGGAGAAGGAGTTGGATGTGACCCCATTAGTGACCACCGATGCCATCGGTTTAGTGTATAGGAGTTTTGCCATCTTAATGTATGCGGTCGCAAAACCATAGATGTCCAGTACTCGAAACAAAGTCCCACTGGACTTTGTCGAAAGCCTTCTCGGCATCAAGCTTTAGGATCCCTTCATCTGTGTCGGACCCTCCAGCTATAACATGTAGCATTCGGCAGACATTGTCAGTGGAATGTCTGCTGTGAATAAAGCCTGTTTGGTCTCTATAAATAAGGAGTGGGATCAGTCTTTCAATACACTGTGCTAGGCATTCCGCCAGGAATTTAGCATCAGAATTGCTGTGCGAGATGGGGTGATTGAACCACAGTTTATTTTATTATCATTATATTTATTTATTTATCATTTATGGACTTATATTGCGCCGAAGCCCAAAGGTATCAGGGCGCACCACAAAGACGAGAGGACATACATATAAAACAGGGCACGTGATCAGCTTAACTAGGAAGGTGAGTTGATTAGATTATTGACTTTCACTTGAAAAGGTGCATTTTCAGTTTTTCCAAAACATTTTGTAGTTCCTTTCAAGTCTTAGTTAATTGGAAGTCTATTCCAATTTTGCGCTGCTTTCATGGGAAAAGCCCTGCCCAGACCATGTAACAGTTTAAAGATCGGGCACTTGATCTGACACAGAGCTTCTGATCTTAATGATCTTGTTGGGGCATCTTGCATGATCCTTTCTTTGAGGTAGGCTGGGGCATGCCCAAACATCTGTGTACTAATGCTATGCTTTTGAAGTGTATCCTATCCTCGACAGTAAGCCAGTGGAGAGCTGTTCTGTCATTGGTAATATGCTCTCTCCTTGTCCTCTTTATTATTCTGGCATTTGGTTATGCAACCCTTGCTTGCATCTAGCAGCAGTGCATTTCCACAATCTAGCGGAGGTAGTAGTGACAGTTTTTATGTAAATACGTGACCTGTTCTTCAGCACCCATAGAGGCTTCTAAGAATAAGCCAAGGGTTTTCACATTCACGTAACGGAGGAGTCTTTGATGGTGAAAGACTTAAACTCTGGGCTAAGCTTAGCTCGTGCTTGGAGTGTGCCAAAGATCATCATCTCTGTCTTACTCCCATTTAAGCACATCAAATTCCTCTCCGTCCAGACTTCAATGATGTTATTTATGGCTGCTAGCTTGGTACTGTCATTGATGTAACAACCGCTTAATTCCACCACCACCTGGGTGTCATCTGCATAGTTCGTGAAATAAGCTCCAATATTATCGAGCACTATGCAGAGACACCTCAGGTAGAGGTTGAACAAAAGCTGGGATAAACTGGCACCTTTCGGAATGCCACAATTGATGTGCCTTTCGCTAGAGAATGTTTTCCCTCCAATGGATCTTAGACCTCCTAGCAGATATGAAAGAAACTACCCATCTGGTGGTTTCAGGGCCGCAGTAAGCCACATTTTCTGGAACTCACTGGAGCTGTTTGTGTTCTAAAAGGTCAAAGGCTGCGCTCAGATCTAAAAGCACAAGTAGACCCGTATTGCCTTTGTCCGTGATGTTCAACATGTGGGTTTGTAAATCTAGCATAGCTGTCTCTATGCTGTGCGCCATTGTGAAACCGGATTGTTCTTTAAGCAAAATGTCCTTTGCTTCAACAAAAGACTGGAACTGTGCGGTAGCCACCTTGTCCATAATTTTAAGTAAGAAGTTACAATTAGTTATAGGATTATCTAGTTACCTGGGTCTTTTGGGTCCAGACCAGTTTTTTTTTTTTTTACTAGGGGTGTAATGGTAACTGTCTTCAGTTCCTCTGGTATTATTCCATCTCTGAAAGAGGAATTCACCATCCTGGTAAAAAAGGGTGCAAAGATGTATTTATTTTCCAGACCTATGTTTGGAGCGAGAATATTTTCTGCACAAGAGGTTGGTTTCATGGATGCTAATAACATTAGCATCTCCTCTGTGCTAATGGGCTGAAACTCAAAGTTTTCCTGATTACTTAGCAGCTTTTTTGGGGTGGGTATGCTTCACTGCCCTTGTGAAGTGGCCTGCAATGCGTGTATTGTTTCTCTGGCTTTCTTTATTTTATTTGTGAAGGCTTCTTGTACTTTTTCACAATCTTCCTGTGAGGGCACAATTGGTGGGGTTAAGGACTTAGGTTTCTCCACTAATTTCAGAATTTCGAATAGCTTACTGGTCGAATTTGAGGCCAATGAAATCTAATCATTGAAAGAAAATATTTTTTGCATCTACGATGCATTTATTGGATAGCTTCTCAATGCCCTTCCACTTGTCCTTGTTGGTCTGACTGCACAGTCCCTTGGGTCGAGTCTTTTCTTGTGGAATACTATTATATTGGCCACCAGCATGCAACATGGTAAGTGTCCACTGGTCCCTGCCCCCTCAAACAGTGACTCAAGAGTGGGCGCTAGGCAGTCGGTCAGTGCCTTATAAAAGTGAATGGGAAGCCCATCTGGGCCAGCTACCTTCCCCAATGACAAGGATCGGATTACATGGGCTATCTTGTTTGCGGTAATCGTTATGGCAAGGCTGTCGGCCTGGGCTGAGTCTAATTTGGGTAGTATGATAGTTACCAGGAAGTCATTACTATGGTGGGGGCTAATTGGGGTTTGTTTTGCGTATAGCGCGCTGTAGAATTGTGCAAACCGTGTATTGATATGTTCCTCCCCTTCCAGTATGTTCCCGTTTTGATCTCGGATGGAGTCAATGATTTGTACTGCTCGCCTGCTGTGCAGGGCAAGCGCCATAAGGCGCAGGGTCTCCTTCACAGTAATATGTTTGCGACCAGCTTGTGAAGGACTTCTGGGCATGGGAGGAGGTCACCCATTTCAGGGCCCCCGAGTTTCACACATGTTTGTTGGTCGCGGGTGCGTTTATGGCTTTTTTCAGCAACCCGTAAGTGTGTCATCAATTGTTCTTCTCGTTCCACCTAGTTCTTTAACTTATAATCCCATCTTGATATACATTGTCCTCTAATAAACACCATATGCGTCCCAGCAGTTCTGTGTAGGGTATTCCGGGGTTTGTTTGCCAGAACATATCAGTATCCCCCTCTAGGTGCTCACGGAAGTCTGGGTATCCCAAGATCCTTAAATTAAGGTGCCAGGTCGGTCTCCTGTGTGGAACCTCTGGCAATTCAAGGCTAAGTAGGTCGGGCGCATGGTCTGAGAGAATAGAAGCAAGAATGTCACATTTATGGATGAGATGCGTAGTGTTAGAATGTAGGAGCCAATACTCTAGTCTGGAGAAGCTGCCATGTCTATTGAAGTAAAAGGTGTAGTCCCTCAGGTGTTCGTGGGTTATTCGCCATGCATCTTTGAATCTAAGTTCAGTGAGCAGAGACTGGATGGTGGTTAGCTTCCATGGGTTGGGTTGTGGTGTTGTGGGAGAGCTCTGCCGATCCAGCGTTGGGTCTAAAGTAACATTTAGATCCCCTCCAATTAGTGTCATAGCTCCCATATAGCATGCGCATTCCGCAAAGACTTGGGTGAAGGATGGGGAATTTGATGTAGGTGCTTAGATGTTTAGGAGGGTGAACAATTGGTGTTTTATGCGGCCCTGTACCAATACATATCTGCCACCCCATCTACCAATGTTTGCATAACCTGTAAGGGAACCCATGGCATGGCGAGTGTACAGCCTCCACCACCAAGCTTCTTTGATTCTGCCCGATTTAGATGGGTTTCCTGTAAAAAGATAAAAAAGCAACCTTTACAACATTGGGACCAAAACACAGTGTCCCAAAACAGAGCAAAAATAGCCCATGCTTGCGGATGATATGATATGATAGGTTATTTGTAATGTCCTTAATCTGAGAGGTTCCGAGGAGCCTCATTGTTCCCCGTGCATTACAGTGATCCCGCTATGGACAGGGGGGTGGGGGGCTAGTAAAATCGAGAGTGAAACAGAAAAAAGAAGAAAAAAACAGAAACTTAAAACACAAAACCAGTGGTGGGGTAGATGAGCCCAGGGTGGTAGGTGGTGGCTTGTGCATCATCCTGTTTGCGATCTGCCAACTGAATCTAGCTCAGTTCAGTTTGAGTCAGTTCGATAGGGGGGGCTATGATAGCCACCCACATCAGAGTTTCAGCATAAATTCTGGGTGCCTTAGGTGTAGAGTTCCCAACCTTATAGATCTCAATTCACAGTGGCCTCATAGCCGCAACCTTGTTCCTTTGAGTGCTTTCCCATTCTCTGCCAATGGCCCGGAGGTCAGAGTTGGCGTTGTGATCTAAGAGAGGGTGGTGTGTTTTCAGTTCTGGGGTTCCGGATCTCAGTGGTTGGGAACTCAGTGGAGACCAATTCTCTTTGTCTGAGAAAGTGCCAGGCTTGTTCTGGGTCTTTGTAGGAATGCCATTGTTTGTCGAGCATGATGCACCAGACGACCGGGAATTTCAGGTAATTTCTATGGTCAGTTCCTTTCAGAGCATCAAATATGGGGTTGTACCCCTTTCTGTGTCAGGAAACCTTGACAGAGTAGTCATTAAATATCCATATTTCAGTACCTTGCATTTGTACATTGCACGCAGACCGGAGGGCTTTTAGTATGGTGAGCTTATGTTGAAAGTTCAATAGGCGCATAGTAATGACACACAGTCTTTTGGCCGGAGCGGACCCAGGGATCGGTGCCCTGTGCTCGATGATGAGGTTCCTCGAGTTCTGGATCTGAAGTTTATCTTGGAGGAAGTCATTCATAGAGGATTCTAGGTCCTATCCCTCACTTTGTTTAGGAAGGCCCACCACATGGTGGTTATTGCGATGGGACCCGTTTTCTTGGTCCTCCATTTTTGCACCCAGGCATTGCACCACTTTAGTTAGATCATCAATGTCGGTTGCGGCCATGTCTGGGTTGTCTTCCAATGAGCTAATGCGCTGTTCATTATCTGTTGTCCATTCTGCTTGTGCGTTAGGGCAGGTATGAACGTTTTGTAGGTCTCTTTTGATGTCTTGAACTGGATAGTTTGTTTCTTGTGTATTTGTCCAATAGTCTTAATTTCCTGGAGAATGGCCTGCAGCTGGGTTTGGTTTTGGGCCTTCATAGTTATTTGTCTATGCGTCAAGCATCATAGTCGTGCGCCTGTTGAGTTCATATCTGCGTCTACACTGGGGCAATATCGAGGGCAGACTTCAGCATGCCAGTCGGGTGTAATGTTTGGTTGTGCAGCACATTTGGATTCAGCTGATGGCTATGGGTGGCACCAATGGCAGGGACACCACAAACCTTGTTTGTGGTTGCTCAGCAGTTATCGCAGTTCGCTATTGCGGAGTTGGCGATGTCAAGGGGTGGCCTAATGGGGTCTTGTCTACTCATGTGGTAGTAGGTTGAATGTCCTTTGTCCCGGAGTTATGGTTATTCTCAAGGTAGGATGTATCAGTGTTGGCCTGGGTATTATTGTCTCTGTCTTGAGTAGCGCAGGACTCCGGGGCTCTGTGGTCTCCCATTGGAGGGGGTGCGCTATGTGCGCATCCCCAGTGTATTTAGTCAGCCGCCTGGATCTTGGCTCTGGGTTGTAGATGGGGTGCCATGGCACATGGTACACCCTTCCCCCACCAGGCTACCTGGGCCGTGCTCAGCGTCTCATAGGCTCATGTGTTTTTAGAGTCAGTCTGAAGGGGGCGGGTGATCTGATTCGCTTGCGTGGAGCTGTGTGAGCCCTGCAGGCCTCCTGGGTCTCCTCATTCAATGCGGCTCCCCGGTCACAGCCTGGTGTCTCTCAGCGACAGCATGCAGCTCTCTAGGCGGCTGGAGGGCTTCCACGGGTGGTGCGCCGCAGTTCTGGTTTTCGGACCAGTTAACATGTGTGGGCAGCATGTGTCCTAACGAACTTCGTTGCCAGTGCTTTGCAGGTGGCCTCATCACCTCCGTCGGCTGCGCTTCCGGGAAGCGTTCAACATCAGCGCCGTGATAGGTGGTGCCATGAGATTGGGCCAAGTGTCGTGTAGCACCCAGTGCTGCATCTAGCTGTGGCCGGGTCATCAGTCAGTGCTCTGCGTATCTAGGTCCATGGGCCCTCATCATGTGGAAATCAGTGCTCAGGTCAGCAAGTGAGCGGAAATTTGGGTGTTATCAGCACCCACTCATTTGCAACAAGGTGGCGGCATTAGTTGTCTCCTTGTTACCGAATAGACAGGACAAATTTCGGCATGAAGGCTCTTCTACACTGGAGCTCTCTCACCCTGCAGTCATCTTGCTCATGCTCTCAAGCGCCACTCCCTTACCGTCCTTTTGTTTACTTTTATCAACCCCATGTCATCTGGTTAAGATGTTGTTGCTAAAGTCTTTCTCTGGATACGAGTACTCACATACATGCCTTCCACCTTTGCCAGCTCCCTTTGGTCCAGCATAGTCTTCTCAACTAAATGCTGGTGAAACTCCATCTCGGATTGTTGAAGGCTACTCTCACACGCAATCAAATTGAGCATGCCTTCGAGTGCGTTAGCTTTGTTGCCTGTAATTCATCCATTCATATGTCAGAGATTGATGCGTATGCCTCAAAGATTTTACTCCCCTTTTTGGTAAGCTCGCTAAAGCTCTTGAGGCATTGTTATGGGGTTTTGCAGAACTTCCTGAAAATAGTGACCTTCATCTTGGGGTAGATTTACCTCACCTTAGGAGTGAACTGAATGATTACATCAGTTACAACCAATGATAGACTGCTCATAATGGCTGTACCACACAACTCCCCTTCTATCTCCGGGAGGTGGAAAGCTATCGCCAGCTTTTTGAACTTCTCGAAAATATCTCTCCCTGCCTCATAAGGCTGTATCACGTCCTTTAGGGAAGTGGTCCCTAGGCTTTCCTTGGGAGCCACGACTGGATCCTAAGCTTTCCTTGAGAGCCACCACGGGATGTACTTCCCTCTCCACTGAAATGTCTGTGTATCTGCTTAACGCAAGAAAGTTCTGACAATTCAAAATACTCCTAACAATATCAGGTTCTGAAGACAAGATAGAATGGATTTGAGATAGGGATAGACTGTGGATAGTACATATGCTAGTGACACAGTCCTATTCTATGGATACTCACTCTATACTGTTTGAAAAGAACCATCAGGAATTCTGGTCAGGGATTCTGCTGGGCACACCGGACTGCAATCAGCAAGGCGCTCTGGTCTGCACGGCACAGCTCGACTTGACTGGATCTGCAATGGCTCTGGTCACAGCTATCTGGTCACAGCATGGCACAACTGGATTGGGTCTGTTGATTCTGGTAATAATTCTTTTAGCAGGAAAGCAGTTACAGCACAGCCCGGCTGTTTCTTTTGTTCCCCTTAGGTTTCAGGGGGGAATTCTGGTTTCTGGAATTTGAAGGCCTAGCTGAGAATGGTTCGTCTATAGAATGGGCCTTTCTGCTTGCCAAGTTTCTGGAGTCTGGAGCTAGGAAGATGGCAAGTTCTACAACAGGGTGCTCTGCCAGCAATTGGTTAGTGGATGAATCGGTGTGTCTTTCTAAGCCCTCAGTTGTCTCTTTTCATGCTTATGGTAAGCTGGTGTGCATGCTGGATTATCCTAAGTGCCCTCCTAGGCAGGTTATTGGCTAGAGTCTCCTCTCTCCCTTGATTGGAGGAGAAAACAGGGTGTCACCATGAAGAAGTGGCTTTATGAGTCAGAGAATCCTCCCCTTGGCTTTTGAACATAAAAATCTACTTTTAGTACAATACATATTTACAAAAGTGCAACCTTTCTAACAATAACATATTTGGATTACATATTTTGTGGAGCAGATACTCTTCCAAGCCCCGTCGCTGTAGGATCTTGGGTCTGCTTTTGACATAATGTCACCCTTTTTGTCTGGAACACATGGTCCAATTTCAGAGCAAATTTCCACAAATGTGCACATTGTATAGGGGCATAAGCGTGTGGAGTTTCATGCTTTTGACATAAATACATTTGGTATAAAACCGTAATTTACACTGTTAATTCCCAGAACATAGCACAGAGTTCTGGCGCCTCTTAAACTGTGCAGTATTGGATGTTTGAGGGTGTTTTGCACCGGCATTCTGCAGTTTCAGCAACCAAGAAAAAGGATTCAAATCAAGATTTTGGATTTCTTTCAGCAAGCACTGCTATTCGCTCTCTGCTCCATTTTTACTTGTTGTGCAACCCAGTGACATGTTTCCGGAGAGAGATCTCCGTTCCACCACTGACAACATGCATTGTAGATTTGACTGCCAACTTTTTGTGCTTTGTAGAGCACCACTTTCATAGGTTTTGGCGCGCACAAGGGTTTTGCAGCCATTTTGACATTTCTGGCACCACCAGGACAAAGTGATGTCACAGGGCAGAGCATAGGTGGGTTAATACATCCCACAGTGTTGTCACTGTTCTTGGGCTCCCAATGGAAGGGAGGATAATGCTGACTTACATTGGTCCATCACCATGAGGAGGTCCTGGACAGCATTGTGACTTGCAGAGATGCAAGTCTTGTCCAGCAGCAGTTTCACCCCCAATGTGCCCTGAGTTTTTTTTTATAGAACAAAGCTTGCCTCTGCCTTGCACAGTCAGTTTTCAGCTAACTGGTGGGGGGTTTGAAAGGTCAACTCCCTTCATTTAAAGGCAAAGGTATAAAGGTGATTGGACAAAAAAAAGTCTGCCTTCCGCGTTCAATCCATGTCCTTGGAACAAGTGGGCCTTGCCTTCTGAAATCACATCCAAATTGCTTTGTGCTACAGGAAATAGAGGGCACAGGAAGGATAGATAGAGGCAGAAAGAAACAAGATAGTGGACCTGTTCTCTGTCTGTAAAGAGCTCCCTCTGTCTACACCAATTCTGTTCCCTTCCCGTCTCAATAGTATCAAGGGCTCCTTTGGTATGCAGCACTCTGGTGTGAGGCATCCCTTTTTGCGAAGGGGTGTGCCCTTTTATTCCTGTTCCCAGGACAGCTTCCTGTGGATTGGTTCTCTCTCCTGAGAGGGTGTTACCTGCTGTTACAAAATATCAAATAGAAGCAACCCTAAGGCTACAGGCCTGCAGGCAGCAGCAGACTACCTGGCTGAACAAAGACACATAACCCTTTGACAGCTGAGCTGGGCTCACAGGGCTGACACATATGTGATATCCAATTGATGTATTGCTGGCCACCATACCTCAAACTCAGATAAGGCTTATATTAACAGTTTAGCATACCACCAATGCATCATTCTCATAATTATGTAGTTGTGGTAACAGGGGTGCATTTCTGAAATGCAGCCCGGCACAGACTTGGCTGTCACTGCAGGTGACAAATGGGCACCTGTGGCTTCCGAATTTGCTCTTTGCCACTGGTAGAGCAGGCACTCTACATCACGCCACTGATCCAGCAGGGCACATGTGTACACTATGTTTATGGTATGGAGCTTTTGGAAGTGGAAAGTGGAAACCTTTCAGAGATGGAATTATCCACATCATTTTAATAATCGAATACAAATAAAAAATCTGGGGCTTCTACACCCTTGACAAATGGCAATCCTTCACAGGTAGAATATATCAGACTTGCACATTAAGTTCTTTGATGACTGTGGGAATGGATGTTATGCTGAACCAGACAAATGCCAGTCAATTTGCAGGAAGGTGCATTTCTGGAATATCTGCTTACATCAAGTGCAGTGAAGATGCCTCAGAAAATGACACAAGCTTTACTAGCGTGCCTAAACACAATAGAATACAGGACTGCCAATTTCTAGTGTTGTATATAGAATCAACCTATTAACAATGTAACTGAACAATCTGTCTATTTTCAAAAGCAAGATCTTTTGAGCAACTAAAACATGCATTCTGTTCTGCCCTATTATTTGTACGGACTGATTCTCAAGAAACATTAGTGTTAGAAGCAAATGTTCCTCGAGGCATGTTAGCAGCCCGAAATGTTGATGTTGATATCCAGTAGTGTACACTAAAAAATGTGTTTAGCTAAGCTTTCTGTGACAAATAACTGCTGACCATTAAGGTTGCTTTGAACTATTGGCTACTTACCTGGAAGCAAGGATTCATTTGGTGGAAATTTATGTAAGAATCATGGTGCCTCAGGCCATGAAATGCTCAAGTGCAACAGGTGTCTCAACCATAAACAGCATATAGGTGAAGTGCTTGCATGTTTTGAGCCACTGTTTTGTGTGCAGCACATACTTTTTGTTGTTAATGTTACAGATCATACACCATTACTACATTGTTCACACACAAACAATGCATTGCAACACTGCACAAAACCAAAAGCCTAAAAACACAGGAACATTTTCTGTCAGGGGATCCTTTAGAAGGTAGAAGCATTCTCCTTTTCCTTCTATAAAACCAGGACTCAACGTCGCAGAATAAAAAATAAAAAAAGCATGATTCGATAAGTACCTACAGATTGGAATGTAATTAATCATATTGGCGAGTACATTACAGTAGGAGTAATTTTGAAACAGTAAAAACCACAATTCTCCCACATTCCAGGACAATTGTAAAGTCTACCATGCGCGACAACCTCTCTGTTGTACATGGCGGGCTGCAAAGTGAGTGAGAGGACTCTGTAACTGTAACCAAATCATCTCGGACAGGTGTCTAAAGGCACAGCAACATGTAGTGCACAGGAATACATGATATTTCAGTAGGAGAAAGGAGGGAGAACATATCAATTGTGAGTCTACAATCTGACATTAAAAAGGTATGGTTGATATGTATTTGGATAGCCCAAAGCCTATGGAATACAGCACAGCATTCCACTTCACCACTACCTCCTATGATATACAGTACAAGACCCTGCAGTACCCCGGCCTGCTTGGGTACACAGTACAAAACATGCTTACTCTCCTGCTTAATTCTCCTCATCTGTGGGGGCACATTCCCAAATCCTATAGATGGACATGCCATTAAGGGATTTCTGTGGTCCCGTACCCAGTGCTAAAAAGCTCCCACAGCATGCTGCTCATCTCTGGGCCAGTTATTGTATGCACTGCAGGTAGAGCAGCTGGGTTAAAAGTTGCAATGTGCAATTAAATATAGTTGTCTTCAAAACAATATAATGTCAAATGGGTGATGTTGCTAGATTAGCTATCTGGTGGAAATAAATATTGCCTGCTTGAACATTCAGGAGAACAGAAATTGAGGTTGTATTTGTTAACACGGTGGGAGGAGAGTGAAGGTTTTTAACCTTATATCTGCTTGACATTCAAGGGTATACAACATGTTACCCGACAACAATCTGGCAGCTATATAACTAATGTAAGTCCCTCAACTACTTTATCTATTTCTGTAGAACAATGATTCAGAACCTTGATATGGCAGCTATACAGATGTTGTGGTTGTCCTTCCAATGCCGAAGTCAATGTTAACAGATTTCAGTATTGTAAGTGCAATGAAGGGGGTGGACATCCTGGACAAATAATCTTTAGATGGTGACTGGGTATACAATCTCAGGAAATGGCGGCAAAGAGTGGATAATGGAGTCTTTGCCACCTTCCTGAGACTTTATACAGAGACAATGAAAGCCCAGGGAGATCTGGAATTTTATGTGAGGTGCACTCCCTTGGGCCCGTACAATTGCCATGCCTTGGCAATGTGGAGGGGTCTTATCCCATGATGCAAGTATGTGTCCCAATGATAGTCTTGGGTGGCTTTTTTAGATAGACAACCGATAGAATGTGTGGATAGGGCTTGGGCTAGCAAAAGGCTATGGGCCCGATTCATGGACTTTTTTGCACGGTACATTATGACTTTGCACTGCTGAAAAGTGACTTTGAACTGCCGACACAAACCCTGATTCATGGAACTGTGAAAAGTGTATTTCTGAAGTACAAAGTCATTTTGTACTGCAAAAATGACTTACGAAAATGACTTTGCACTGCAAAAATACCCTTTGCACAGTTCCATGAATCAGGGTTTGTGTTGGCAGTGCAATGTCACTTTTCAGCAGTGCAATGCCTTACTGAACCGTGCAAAAAAATCTATGAATCGGGTCATATGTGTATAGGTAGATAGTTAGGAAGGGGTCAGCAAGTCATATGCCACAACTGGCCCACTGGCATGAAAATATGTGTCTTTAGCAATCCTTCTGGTCGTATGTGGTACAAAGCAAGCCCTTGTTCAATATGTATGGACCACCTAAAGGCTCGCTTTGTATGTGTGCCTGTGAAATCTAGGATTTGTGGCTGTCTGGATGTCTCAGCCAGGCCCTAGACTAAGTTCCCAATTATGGCCACAAAAGATATGGACATTTTTAATAGCACTGTGGCTTAACATTGCCTTATATGTCCTGTTGCAAAATAGGGAAATGTAGGCCACTTAAAATACCACCTTTGCATCATTTCCAAAATCCACTCTCTACCATGCAGTCTCTAAAAAGGTAACTTGACGGCCAATCCCCAGTTGTTACCCTGAACCACCTCCCCCCACACTAACTGCCTCCGCACCATATCAGCAAGATTCTGCGGATCATTTTCGTAGTCCCCTCGTTCTATGAACCCTTTGGGGGAAGGACAAGCAAAGTTGCTAGGAGGGCCACGATGCTCTTTTGTCCTTCTTTGAACTGCCATCTGCTTTTTGCACTGTAATGCTGCTTTATTTTTGTACTGAACAGGACAATCGGTGATGGTGCAGCACTTTATGAATAATAAATAACTTTTAAAAATACCAATAAAAAATATTGACGAAAACGCACACATTAGGGTAAAAAAAGAGACAAATGGACGATAGTGCTTAACAATGTCAGGACGAGAGTGTTCCAAATTTGAAACTGTGAATATGACGGAAGAAAGCATAGCTTATACAGTATGAATTAAGCTGAGAAAGTCTATGCCGTGGATTTGGGGAACACATACACATACATAGGATTGGGCATAGAATGTACAGTTACTATGACCCAGTGAGGAAATGAGTATACTCTATCGTCAAACTGAAAGCATTATCAACATACACATCATGGGTTAGTAACTGCAACACAATTAACCTGAGATGAAGTGCCCGGGCGACATAAAACCATAGCACACACCCCCTGCTTCTGATCTTAGGTGACGCAGCTGCAAAATCACGCCCCGGGTTGTGATGGGAGCAGATGATGCAGCTGCATGTGCAGTCTACGCAATGCATTCACGTGTCACCTGGGCACGCGTACATAGCATACATAGCAACAACACCTTTCTTTGATGGCTGTGTTAGTTCATTCTTTTAAGGAGTTTGTAATGTCAGAAATAAGCATCGGAATGATCAACAGAGGGGTATGGCGTTAATTCGCCGACATCCGTTTTTACGACAGGTGTTTTGCTGCAGGAGTTTTGACAAAAAAACTCATTGACATTTTTTTGGGAGGGAGGACAAATAAAGGGTTGGGGGGAGGGAAATAAAGAGAAAATGTAAAATGAAGGGAGGCTCCGGAGAGAACCCCCCAAAAAATCATTCAAAAACAATTTTGATGAGTTTTTTGTAAAACACTCCCACAGCAAAACACCTGTCGTAAAAAGAGGCGTCAACAAAATGGCATGGAACCAAACAGAGGGGTGTGGAGGCAATGATCTAAATGAAGACCTTGTGTAATACAATATTTACAATAACTTGTTTCATCAGTATGAGTCTGCTCTTATCCGTGATTCACACTAACTTGAATTTATAAAACGTCGTACAGAACAAACAATGTTTTTCATTGTGTATAGTTATTACGCATGGGATTGGCAGGCTATAAAATCACAATCATATTGTCAGGTGTTCATTATTAGAATAGCCACATGCAAAATAGAAGCTCAGATAAAGTTAGTATGAAAGCTATCGTTATGGCTGCTTGTAAACTGTGAGCTTATAAATTGAGTCCATTTTCATCTACTTCATCAGTAATCATTGGAACGCTGTAGAACACATGCCAGTGCAAATCGATGGGAATTTAGCATGCCTCCGTACACAGTGTTGCAATATATTTGGAAGAACAAGTTCTATGTTGATCTCGTCACAAACACCAAAGTTACAGTTTCATATTCAGGGGAGGATTGATGAAAGGATGCAACCAACATGGAAGAAGAGAGTGTGGTGTAATTACATTATTTGTTTTTGATTGCAATTAAGAAATATATCTTTCAGATCATAGAAAATGCGGTTTATAAATGTAATAGCATCACATTAAAGAGCACATGATTTAACATGTATTCTTAGGGCAGAGTATGAAAATTGTCTTTTTTGACCAACATCTACATCTGCCTACCCTGTCATTGCCATGGGACACATATTCCACCAATGGGGTGTACAGTCACATTTAGCACTCCCTAATCGTTGGATCGTAGCAAAGACATGGAAAGAAAGAGCAGGGCTGGCTTGCCCATTAGCTGTCCCTACAAAACAAAGCAGCGCGGCCATTGAAAGCTTGTTGTAAGAAGATTTGGCCACCTCTCAACACGCACACTTTCGCAGGCGTCACCCTCCACGTAATCGGATGACTTCTGGCAAGCCATTTACATGGTGATAGATTTCAATGGACTCTCAACCGCAGCAACACAGTTGGTCGTTTTACAAAGCTTTGGGGAAACAAATGGTTAAGAGATATGTATTTGTCCACGGGTCTATCGAGCATTTTCGAATTACAAGTATGTATTTTGAAAGATACATCTCGAATGATACATAAATAGTTCATTGGGATCATGGATTGAGACTTTTGCCATACCAATTGGATATTCTGCATTTCTTTTGAATGGAGTAATCACGTAGATGTGGTGATTTTGCTATTTTGATGTTTGTACAACTTTTGAATACCGTCAACATATTTCACAATTCAAATTTGAATGCAAACCATGTAGATAAATGAGTGCCTCAATTCCTTTAATCCATTCTGCATACAATAATAATAATGACAAATATTCTTTATGTAAAGCTAATGAACAAAACAAATGTGGGTATGCATTGAATGAGTGAGGGTTCTCCTTGTTTGTGTCTCGAACAAGATTACTTAATCTGTAGACAGTACGCTTAGCTCTGTCGTGCACCAACGTCCCGACAAAGGGCACTGCATAGCGGATGTGGCAACTGATGTCATATGCAGCCAGGGAGTGTTAGATGATGTATTGCCATCAGTGCACTTTTCCTTAAGTTGATCGTACTGCAGATACAAGTATCACAACATGGTGGATGTGAAAAGGTGTAGTTCACAGTTATTAATTGTTTCAATTATGTAATGTAAGTTATGCTCTGCGAAAAAAGGTTAATACATGGACATATGGTGCAAAGAGGATGTCATTACAATTGGTTGTTGGTTAGGTATGGTATGCCAGAGGTCTGGGGGTTATTACAAGCTCACCCGTTCAGCTCCCAAGGTCCCAACAGCCCTGCCCCCAGAACAAACAGACTACTCAGCCAAGGGCAAGTTAGAACAGTCGTTTATTACATAAACCGACAGGGATCATACAGGACATTCAAAAATCTGCAGTCACTGCTCCCAAACCTGTGTCACTTCCTTTTGTTGCAGAGTGTCATCACAACATGGACCTTTCCATGAAAAACCTATATCATTTTCTGGTTGGGTGATCTGAGGGGTATACAGTATGGATTTCCCCTATGGATCTTAGTTAATTGTCCCTTCCATGTCAGGTGGCTGACCTGCCCCTTTCCCATGAAACGTTTTTTATAGTTGGTGGGTCGCAGGATTAACATTGACCCTTGCCCCCTGCCACCCACCCCTGGACTTCTGTCCCCTGATTGGCTGGAACTGGTCTCCCACTACTGGGACCCAGCTCTGTTCTCAGCGCTCTGTGCCCCTCTTCAAGGTAATGAGAATGACTGTGGGTTCCCAATGTATCTGTTATCATTACCATTTTTGCCTGTGAGAATGCTCTCCATGTTGCAACATTGTTAAGTTGTTCATGTTTCATGTCATGTCTGTGGTGCTGAGAACAGCTTGTCTTCCCACCGTGGCTGAATACCCATTGTCTAGCTCAGCTGCATCACATGGTTGATGACTATAAAATCGAGCTCTTCTGGTTTGTGAGGATTTATTCTGTTTTTCTGCAGATGGTACCTTGTTGTTTTATGTTTGGAATTTTCTGCTTGCCTCTGACCTTGGCTGGGAGCCCTGGACGTCCTGTTCTGTGCAACCTGTTTCTGCTTCCACTCATCTTTCGTTGTGTGGCTTTGGGGCCTTAGGTGATCCTCGTTATACTTATACTATGATTTCTGCACACCTATATCATGCTATGTTTCCTACAGGTTAATCATATTTGGTCCTGTCAGGCTCCTTATGTGATACTGTAGTTCCATAGTGTTAGTTGCCATAAGCATCTGCAAGTTTGCTCTGCATCTGTTTGTTGACTTGCCTTCAGCGTTTCTGCACTTAGCTAATGAGAAAAATAATAAAATCTTTTGACTGTATGTATATGTACCTGTCCTCTATCTACAGGACTGTGCAAGCATGTTCTTTGTGTATACATGTGATTGTTTAACATTGTGCATGGTTGCGAGTGTGCTTCATGACTAATGTGGCTATGTCGTGGTGTCACTAGTGATGTCAGCACAGTGGTTTCTCTGCACTAGTCTACCTCATCCATCAAGGCATTTGAGTCTATGGGCCTCATTACGACTCAGGCGGTAAGGGGTTTACGGCAGCGTAAACAGCGCCGACATTTACCACCTGATTCCGAGGTCCCTTAGCGCCATGGCGGATTTAACACCTGCTTTTAGCAGGTGTTAAAATCCATGGCGCTAAGGGACCATGTTGTTAATTACGCCACCGTAATTTACGGTGGCGTAATTAACGCCTTCCCCACTCCCATTATGCCCTATGGGGCAAAAATGGGAATGGGGAAGGGTAAATGGGGATTGGGGACTTACCGCCCGCCGACCTCGGAATGGGGCGGTAAGTCCGCCAACCACCATGGCGTAAACGTAGTTTACGCCATGGTGGTAAAGGTACGACCCAGGCGGTAACTTACCGCCTGGGTCGTAATGAGGCCCTATGACACTGTTGAAGCACCAGTATCCATAAAGCATTGGGCCTCATTACGAGTCTGGCGGTAAGCGAGGCGGTAAAACCACCTGTTTACCGCCGGACTCGTATTACCAATCCGCCGCCGTGATTCCTGGAATTACCGGGGCATTACAACCCCGGTTTTCCGGGAATCACAGAGGCGGAATGGTGTTAATCCCCATTCCCATTGAGTCCTATCGGACTCAATGGGAATGGGGATCATGGAAATACCGGCAGCATCTCGTAATGCTGCCGGTGTTTCCTCGTCCGCCAGCAGGCGGGCAGTGTTAAACCCGCCAGGTCAAACCTCGCGGGAACATCACCTCCCGCCTGCAGGAGTCGGGATCAGGCGGTCCAGAAACAACGGTGGCGGTGAGTTTACCGCCACCGTTATTTCTGGACCGCCTGATTTGTAATGAGGCCCAATATCTTTCTGCATACGGGTCAGTCACTGGTCCTCCTAGGGCCTGACCGAATAGTGAGTGACTTTGTGTGTTTTGGACTCTTTGGGTCGTAATGTTCATGGGGGCGAGGAGAGGCAGTCCAGGGGCCCTCTCTTCAGTTTCATTAAGCACATGTCTGAAACTTTCCTTTAATGCACCTGTTCAAAGTAAAAATGTGGTATATGTTCACCATTCTTAGAAAGGGCTTTCCATTAAGCAGTATTGGACTATAATTCTCCATAAACCCAGAACTGTGCACAATAACACACCTAAACTGGCTTAAAGTGAGCACTCTACAAATAACAATCAACATAGCATACGTTATATAGAAATATTTACATTTAGCATTAGAAATAGCAAACCAAGAGATATACATATTTTCAACCCCACTATAACAAACCAATAACAACACAAGACAAAAAGACTTCTTGTACTTCCTCCTTCTTCAATTTCAAACCAGCATTCATCAAAATACTGGATCCAAAAATGAAGTAATAAAGAAGCAGCACATTTAAAAAAAAAAGTACAAATGTTTGTAAAAGGAAGATCAATGAAGGACACTAGGTATTTAGGGAGCAAGAATTATTCTACAACGATGAATGAATAAATACAAATATCAACACTAACAAAAAGGAGGCACAGTAATTGTTGTTCAAAACAAATATATAGGAGGAAAACTGCGAGGAGACAAGATGCATAAGGCCACTTGTGATTCTGTGAATTGGAAATATTGAAATCTAACCCAGTGAAAGTGCTTATGGTTTGCAGACTTTGGTATGCTCATGCACCAGACCCGACTTCTCTACTCCTAAAACGCAATACGAACAATAACCCTTCCTGAAACTGGCTAGATAACTACTGGCACTTTACAAGGCGCTCAGTGCAAGCACAGTCACTTCATGGTATCATCGTAACAGGAAATGGAAGCTGTAGAATGGAGCATTCCAAATCAGTCAAGTGCCAGTGAAGGCATCAGGGGGAAGTGAGAGAATCAAGTAACTTTAAAAGAGTGAAAGTGCGAAAGGGTGCGAAGGAACAATGTTAGGCAGTGAAGTTACGACAGGAAATGAATAAGGAGTCACCGGGCTCATCCAGGACTGACTAACTGCCGGACATTATCTGTTCAGAATAAACAGCTGAATGAAGCATCTGGGGCAAATGGTCTTTTTGAGAAGCATGTACTTAGTCTTTTTTTCCCTGAACTGAAGGTTGTTTACTTCTGTTCTAAGGGCAATCGAAGATCATTCCAGAGAGTGGCTCCAGGAGTATCCAATGTCCTGCTGCCATACTTCGTTTTCCTGAATAACTCTGTGTTAAGTGACCTGGAGATCACGGCCCACGGGTCAGGGCACTGCTTCTTGAAGCTGGTGCATGTGACCACTGGTAGTCATGAAGGGATTTCAGGGCTGGTGGAATGTAATCCTGTGGTTTCATTCCTAAACCGAGAGTCCTGCGAGAGATACACGCTTTTTGTAACATATTGAGGAGTGGGAGGATGTATTGAATTAAGATGGTGCAGTGTCGCTGATGTCATTTCACCTAAATGATAGGTCTGGGAGGAGCGACTCTGGGTGCCTTTGGAACCCTCCAGCCGCATTAATCACAACATGAATGCAAATCATTAAGCCAGTGTAAATGAAGAACAGATCTTCTAAATCTTAAAAACACATATGAAAG
This sequence comes from Ambystoma mexicanum, assembly GCF_040938575.1. NCBI lineage: Eukaryota > Metazoa > Chordata > Amphibia > Caudata > Ambystomatidae > Ambystoma > Ambystoma mexicanum. Next base: position 1,014,679,334 of record NC_090928.1, read on the forward strand.
GCAACCGTTGTTAATCCATGAATAATGCTTCTGTCATCACTTACTGGGCCCGGCAATACTCACTTGTCGGCTCCTGGCTAATTCTTGCAGAATAGTGCTGACCAACATTGGCACACGAGTGATCTTGAGCATGGCCAACCAAGCATGTTGCCATGTGTTTTTTCATCATTAGAAGCAAACATAGGAGGGGTCGTTATACTTTTTTGAGACTGTTGTTGTTTACATACACTGAAAGGGATTTAGTATGCCTAAGGGGGGTGTGTTAGATTGCTATGTTTGATTTGCATTGTGTACTTATTGGAATATAGTTAACTGATGTGTGTATGCTTCGGCTACAATCTAAAAATCCCTTGTATCATATCGATGTGATTTGTATTTGTTGACATGCTAATAAATAAATGTTTCCAAAAAAAATAGGAATTGCATAAAATTGTAAGTGGTTTTGTTTGTTATAGTTGGAAAGTCATGTGTAAATTAAGTTACACATGTTTTTAGTAAACAAATAAAATAAGGTTGAAAGGTTAAAAAAAAGAAGCAAACAGCAACCTTTTATCCAAACATAGTGCCGTGATGTCTAGGACACATGCAAGTATGACACCCATCGGCGGTGAAAGGTCGCTTTCCGATGTTCTTTGCAATGCAACAGCGGGATGAAGTCAAACTACAACATCCCCTTGCCTTTGTTAAATAACATCTAAGGCATTATTTTAAATCCACATTTAAGTTTCAGAATAATGCATACGTGTTTTAAAATACAGAAATACTTTAAATATAGTGATAAATAAAGTGATTATATTCCCTCAAAGTGCTGCTGTTCCGAAGGAGCATTCCATTCCATAGATTGGTCCCTATAAACCGAATATGTGGTTAGAAACTTTAACCTATTATAGAGCACATGTGCCCACGATGATGTAATCTGATAAACGTTTTGTTCCTTCTAGCTTTTTATAGAACAAACCTTCAATTAAAGCAGCTTAAGCTGTGTCTTTGATTGCAAGAAATTGACAAGAAACGGACCATCCCTCCTGCCAACGCTATTCCACTTCCTGGAATCTGACAGGTTTCCTGTAACAGTTTGAACCTTCGTGTCACTTCACTTTCCCACCGGGTCTAGGTATTGGCAGCAAATACACGGAGAGAGTAAAAAGTACAGGCTTTGTCTGAGACTTGATGAAGATAGCCTTCAATCAGGTTACCATCTCCTTTCTTTAAAGCATAACACACTGAGACTGTTCATGCATCGCCATACACACAAACCCCTGATTCATAACCAGCACGTGCATGCATCGGCCGTGACTCACTGTGGCGCAAGGGAGAAACAGCCAGCTAGCCAGCCATCCATTAATATCTGCGTAATGGACACCTTTCTGACTCCTAAATATGCACTGGACAATTTGAGCCAACATGGCTGAAGGTATAGCTCTCAACCATTTTTGTCACAAAGGCGGGTGAAAACACCCGATTTTATTTTTGGCGGGTGAGAGGCCCATTTAAACGAATGGGCGTGCTTGAGGCTTGGCGGGTGAGTCGGCTGATTACAAGGCAGGTGACACCCGCCAAAAGCTTGTGAGTTGAGAGCTATGTGAAAGGGCAGAGACAGACACCTAGTCGCATACTTTCACGTATGGCATGTAGTGAAGGGCTTTAAATGGGTATCCCATGCACATCCAGGTTTTGCATTTCCTCGTTCAAAGGTGGAAATCTAAAAATGTAAAAAGTGCAAATCTTAGAAACCGTCATGAGAGTTTCTATATGATGCTTTGAAATACATTGTGCTTTCTGCTGCAATGGGACAAACCAGGAACAGGAGATCCAGCCACAGGAGGTTCTGTAGTTCAGATAGAATCCCTTTGTGAATTCCAAATGCACTATCTGCATCAGCCAGTTCTATGACCCACTCCTTGCCTGCACATTATGTGGGTGTACACAATGTTGGAATCTGCTGAAGGATTTGTGGATTCATTTCTCCTTGTCATATTAAGCCCACACCCAAAACATCTGCTTTTTCCACACTTGCATGCACACTTGGCATTTGATTCTTGGAAAGTCGTGATCTGAATTGATCATATCGAAGTCCTTTCTCTATTGAAGAAATACAATGCTTACCGCTCAGGTCCTACCCGTTTTAAACTTGATCAAACCTCCTTTGTCCCATTAAGGTGACCAAACAGATTGCGACTGTCCACATAAATACACACTTGCAGAACATAGGCTGCGAGGAGCCTGGTACTACAGTGATGGTCGAGCTCTGTACAGGGTGTTCTCTTTCTGAGTCGCACCTCGAGGAAACAGATAAGTGATTGCTTTCAGGCATGCTGAAGGCTTCTTTCTAGCTGAATTAGGACAACCCCGGTATTCTCTCCACTGTAAAGATAGGCTGCATGCTGGAAAGAAGTAGTAAATGGGGCTACTTTTCATCCATATTTGACAGGTGCACATGCCCCTTGTGTGTCCTTGGCCCCGCCCCCTTTTGATATCAAGTTGATTGAACCCCAATATTTTTTTATATCATTCTGATAAGAACCCCAACATTTTTTATATACATGTTGCTATAAATTTCATATAACACGATAAAACACATGTACTTTTGATATACATTTTATATAATTTTTAAATGCATTTTATATAAATGTTATATACATTTTGATATCGATTTGATATTAAAATATATACATTTTATATCAATCGGCTATACATTTGATATACATTTCTGGAGCAGCCCTGGCCGTAGAGCCTGGGCTCACAGCCATGAGGGAAGTGCGTTCTGAAGGTGAGGACTATGAATCTTGAGTCAAGCAGAGTGACATGGCTATGATGCCGGAGGGTGACTCCGCCCTGTTGTCACAGCTATCAATATTGACGGCTATAATTTTGGCATACACTTAATATACATTTTGATAAGGACCATAATCATTTCTATATACATTTTATATCAATCAGGTATAATCTTGATTTAAAGGGGCGGTTCTAATGTTATGAAGGCACTGGGGGAGGGGCTTATAACCCAGATATATAGCTTTTGTGGTAGGCCTGGCAAACACCTGTGATCTTTGGACTTTTCCAGTGGTATTCAGGGTCGTATCCGGGAAACATTGATTATGAAGCACTACAGTTATGACAAGGGAAAAACAACCCCAGAATGTCAGGCAATTCCACCAATAGTTATAGCCTTGACAGTCCTAGGTTGTATGATGGGATGAAAGGGGCTCAGGATTTGATGGCTGGTTACGAAGTCGACGATGGGGTTCTGGAGCATCTGCTGGCCATGATACCAGGGCGATCATCGGTTGGCCAATGCAAACTCTGAAGTTAAGAACTATGAATCTATGAATCTATGGTTTTGCAGGCGGATGCAGCTATGACGCCGGAGAGTGACCCTGCCCCTCTGGGGCTTTGGGGAGAGCAGGTCTGTGTTTAGGAGTGAGGAGAGTCAAGCTGCTGCAGAGACTATCACTATTCACTGCATTTGCTGTTCAAATCAGCTTGAAAACCCGAGGATCATGCTAATAGCCTATGTAAGGACCGTATTTATCTAATGGAGACCGATGGCGTTAAAGACAATGTTATTATTTATTGTGTTTGCTGTTCAAACAAAATTGAAAACCTGGGGATTGCAATAACAGCCTGTGTAAGAAATGTGTCTCGCTAATGGAGACCAATAGAGACACAGCAGCTCTCTACTGAGCTGATACCTGTGCTATACAGGGTTTTACAGCCATAGAGGCAGTAGCATGTCTTTGTGTTTGCTTTGTCACCCTGAGTGGGACAGGTATGCCCAGATGTGGGTCCCGTGCCTGCTGGGCCTAGATACCACACCTAGTCCTCACTGAGGAGGCCCAACAAGGCTGTCACATGTTTGGGGATGCTTGTGGTCTCGTGCAGAAGGGATGTGACCTAACAGTTCATCTGGACTGCCCCAATTGGGGGTGGGATCAATCCTGATTTGCATATGGTTCCCTTTTCTTCTGTAATGGCTTGGCAGGGGAAGAACAGTGGTCTGGTCAGGAAGGTTACCCAGAGCAATGCCAGTGGTTAAGATTCATTCTACACCTTCCAGCCATCGTCTGTTTGTTTTTGGGATGTCACCCCGAATAGGATGGGTATGCCCAGATGTGGGTCTCATGCCTTTACTCCTCACTGATGAGGCCCACCAAGGCCGAAACATGTTTGGGGATGCGTGCGGTCTCCTGCAGAAGGGATGTGGCCTGACAGTTTGGCCTGGACTGCCCCTTTTGGGGTGGGACCAAGCTAGATTTGCATATGGTCTTTTTCCTTCTGTAATGGCTTTGTAGGTGAAGAACAGTGGTCTGGAGGGATGCCCAGAGCAATGCCAGAGGTTAAGACTCATTCTAAACCTTCCAGCCATCACCTTTTTTTGCTTTGGTACCCCGAGTGGGAAGGTTATGCCCAGACGTTGGTCCTGTGCCTGCTGGACCTAGAGACCCAAGCTACTCCTCACTGATGAGGCGCAACAAGGCTGAAACATGGTTGGTTATGCTTGTGGTCGTGTGCAGAAGGGATGTGACCTAACAGTTTGGGCCGGGCTGCCCCTTTTGGGGTGGTACCAAGCCTGATTTGCATATGATTTCTTCCTTCTGTAATGGCTTGGCAGGCAAAGAACGGTTGTCTGGAGGGTTTCCCAGAGCAATGCCAGAGGTTAAGATTCATTCTAAACCTTCCAGCCATCACCTCTTTGTTTTTACAGGCGCGTGTTTAAATCTACACTTTTACAGATTTCGCTCAGGACATACAATTGACCTCCAAACAGGATGCTCACAAATGTTTGGAAATATCAGACACAGATAATTTGCTATATAAAATATGTTACGTGTTGAGCCCTAAACACCTTTTAAGAATGGTGCGGCTGATACAACCAATAGCACAGCTAAGGGTTGGGAAATGGACTGAACGATGCATGTCTAAAACACTAACCGCTACAGAATTGGCGAATAACCCCGTTTTGAAAATGAAACCGTTTAGAAGTGGGTGTCCGATGGGTGTTAGAAGCATCGTTGTGAAAACAGTTTGAAAATGGGAGGGGATAAAGTATATCAAAGACAGTATGATAGAGCAAATTGACACACAAAGATTGTGACTGTAGATATTTGCATGTATTAACACGTACCCACAGGAAATAAAAAAATAATGCCTAGTAGAATGTCAACATGTAATTGCTGGCAGGGTGTCTATGAAGTAATTGTGCATACGATGGAATCTATAGCCTAATCAATCTTCATGCAGCGACTGATACCAAACATTTAATGTGAATACAATTAGAATAAAAAATGTTGTTTTAAAATGTTAATGAAAATCAGATGTTTATAAAACCTAATCGCGTCTTTATGTCCAGGAATTATGGGATGAACATGTCCAATGTAAAGCTGTAGAGAATATATATTACGATCAAGGGGGTGTTAGTAGTACGGTGGGGTTGAAGTCCTGTGATGTAAAGTGCAAAGCAATGGTGAGAAAGTGTCAAGGGGCAATGTCAAGACCTGACTTTTAGAGCAGTAGGCCTACGCAGCATACAAGCCGTCCCAAAAACATTTTACACAACAAATGACAGTGGTATTGGATATCGATCAACAATGGCGGGCAGGTATAATGGATTTGAGCCAGTTCCACAGAGACAATGATGGTACTCACTATATTCTAGCTGTCACCGACATCCTGTCAAAAAAGTCCTATATTGCGCCTTTAAAAAACAAGACTGATCACAGCTTGGCGACAGCTTTTAAGCGCATATTTAACAAAGGACATGTACCCGTTAGGCTACAGATGGATGCCAGTAAGGAGTTTTAATAAACCTCTAAAGAGTCTTCTAAGACAACACAGGGTGCAGCACTTTGTAACACACTCCAAAGTTAAAGCTTCTATTGTCGAATGTTTTATTCAAACTTTAAAACACGGCTATGGCAATTCTTCATGGTTTAAAACCCCTGTAGATATGTAGAATTATTACCTGCATTTATAAATGTGTAGAACAACACGCATAATAGATCTATTAATACCACCCCTGCAGATGTAACACTGCAGAATTACTTGGAGGTCTGGAAAAAGCTGTATGGCGAAAACATTTTTTAAAAAGTGACACGAACACCGCTTAAAAAGGGGGATCATGGCCATCTTTACAAAGGGGCATGAGCAGAACTACAGCAATAAGATCTTTATTGTATCTTTATTTTTTGTGATGAGTGTCTTTATATATATAGACTAATCGATTGGTCGAGGGAGGCAGATCAAGGTGTTTTTTTACAGCAAGGAAATCCTGAAAGTCAGTGAAGACCAGCAACAAGTTTATAGAATAGAAACCATCATAAAGAGTAATGGTCCTGAAACCAGTATGTATTTTCGAGTCAAATGGCTGGGGTGGCCATACAAATTCAACAGTTGGGTGGCCGTTGGATCCCTAGAGGCCACAGGTGTCTAATGGGCGTGACATGCAGTCCACACCTTTTTACATTATGCTGCACAGCAACGCTTCCGCCAACACATTCCCAGGGAACAAAATATCCAACTTCACAGTGGAGCTGACCAAACCTATACATTTGGATGGGCATTGGACTGTGGCGCTCACTGAAGTTCAATAACTCCAATCGTGTGTTATTTTAGGCCAAGGGGAAGCCATGTTTATCATAAAATGAACAAACACTCTGAGGCTCCGGCCGGCCTGGTTCACCGAGGGGTATTACCCAAACATACATGAACTTGTCAGAGTCTTCAACAAAGAAATATTAGTCATACCCGGGTACTGTGATGCGATGATGCAGTTCGATCCACACCAATGGAAAGTTTTTTCTGCAGGGTACGGACACGTCTGACAGGTTTTCAACAATGGAGATATTGTGTAACATATTGGGAACTGTACAACACATTGGAACAGGGTTTTTTTACAGCTTACAATATTGTGGAGTATCAAAGGGTAGGGGATAGCTATGCCCCACTACTTAGAACTGTGGAGATGAAAGGGAGCAACAGCAATATTGTGAACTTTCAATACAACAAACCCTATTACGTCCTTGTGTGTAAAAACCATTTCAACACCATAAACATACAGAGAAGAGACGACCCAGAGCAGTTTGTATCATTGAAATACAGAAATACCTGGCTATGGTTGCACTTCAGACCGCTCTGGCCGAAAGACTAATAAAGAAGTGTTTCAATGGTCATGGTGAAGGACTATGACATATTACAGGAACCAGGCCGGGTACAGCGATCAGCCATATTTTAGCAGAAGCCCCACAGTGTATGAAGCGGGACTTGGTGGTATCTTTATTTATTTATTTTATTGTATTCATTTATTCATTTGTAAAACACAGAAAGCCCAGAGGCAGCTAGGCGCTGTGAAATACTTAAGGATATGGTTGCAGTTTACAGAACTTAGAAGACAATCATTTCATTAGATATTACACCTTGACAGTATATTTACATCAGTTTCAAAAAGATTGACACAATTTTACATATTATTTACATGTTGTTGCAAATCCTCGGTCTGCCGTACACTGGACTAACAGCTAGGTGGTTAGAGCAGGAGCTTGGATCTAAAGAGTAGGGTTTTTAGATTGTTTGTGAGAGCCCAGAAGGAGGTATCATTTCTCAGTTAATGAGGAAGAGCATTCCACAATTTGGGAGCTAATACAGGGAAGCTAGAGCCTCTGGCTTTTTCCCTTCTAAACCTCGGGGTGATGAGCACGTTAGTGTAAGGAGAGCGGTTTGGTCTATTAGACTTGACTTTGCAGATTAGGTCGCAGAGGTATTTTGGTGCCTTGTTCGCAATGCATTTATGTATGATCGTCAGAATTTTGAATTTGATCCTGTCATAGACAGAGAGACAATGGATGCTTATTCTGAAGGTAGAAATATGGTTGTGTCTTGGGATGTTAAGTGCTGCTTTTATAGCATTGTTTTGTACTGTTTGCAATTTCTTGATATTTCTAGTACTGGTTCCGGCATAAAAAGAATTGCAATAGTCAATCCTGGACAGTATCAATGCCCTGGCCAGGATGATAGTATTTTCAGTGGTAAGAAAGGTGTGGCTGGCTCATATCAGTTTGACCATGTAGGCTGCTGAAGAGACGACAGCATTAACCTGAATCGATGTAGACCCCAAGGGTTTTTATTTCGTTGCCCATCGGTAGAGTATTGCCATTGATGATGAAAGATTTGTAGAGCTGGGGGAGATTGCTAAGATTCTTTTTTGTTTCCAATGATAAATTCGGTCTTGTCATCATTGAGGCACAGTTTGTTGATGGCCATCCAGGTTTGGATGGCAAGGTATATTTTGTTTAGATTATTAGAGTCTGTAACATAGCAACCAGTGATAGGTATTAAAATTTGAGAATCATCCATATAATTTGTATACGAGATACCCATATTATCAAGTTTATCGAACAAGAGCTTGGTGAATGCGTTATAGAGTGTGGATGAAACACTCGAGCCTTGTGGGACACCGCAGTTCACTGGGACAGGATTGGCTGCTGCTGATTCCAAGAAGATCCTGATGGTCCTGTTAGCCAGAAATTATTTGATCCATTTGATAGACTCTTTGGAGAATTGGGCAGCAAGTGTTGGCATAGTATGTAATGATTGACCAGATCAAACGCTGCTGAAAGATCAAGAAGCTAGAGGATGCATATTTCTCCATTGTCTTTATATTGGTCCATTTGCGTTTACAGGTTGAGTAAGGCCATTACAGTGCTGTGGCCTGGCCTGAAACCGGATTGTCTTAGGCCTAAAAGATGATTGTCTTCCAAATATTTTTGGATCTGCAGATAGGCTGCCCGATCGAGTATTTTAAGTGAGAAAGTAACTGTGGTAATGGGGTAGAAATTGGTTGGGATATTTGGGTCTATGAGGCTGGCGGTAGCCGTGCCTGTAATACAGGCACAGCTGACACCGGAATGTTTTTTTCCGGTGCCCAGAAATGGGCAATTACCAGGTCATTACGGCCTTGCCGGACCCGGTATTTGGCCATTCCTGGGTGCCGGAAAAAACATTCTTCCCCATTCCCATTTGAGCCCCATAGTGCTCAATAGGAATAGAGAAGCCGGATGCACCTGCACCGTTTCTAACGGTGCCGGTGCATCTGACATGCTGTTCTCGCGGGTGCCGTTACGGCCACCAGGCCAGTCCTGGCGGCCACAATGGCACCCGCGAGCAGAACTCGTAGTTTGCTCGTCCGGGAACTACAGTACCAGCATGCTTACTGGTACCATAGTTCCCAGACCGGCAAACTTATAATGAGGCCCATGCTGTTTTTAGATTGTTTGGGACTGTACTGGCAGCATGAGGCTGCTAACAAAAAGGTGCAAGTTTGACCGCACAGTCTTTTACCAGGGTTGCTGGGCAGATGTCATCTTTGCATCTAGAAGGCTTTAGGCTTTTAATGATGTTGATTGTATCTGCGGTGGAGATTGGCAAGAATGTGAATTTAGAAACCCTAAATGTGTTCAAAGGTGAGTGTATGGTAGAGGAGGTTAGGTTAGACTTGATTTTAGATTTTTTTTGTTCTATTGTTCTATTTTTCGTTGTAGTAGAGAAATGTTGTCAGCAAGGGCATTCTGAATATTGGTACACCATAGGTCATCTTTAATCATATGATCTGGGGAATGTGTTAAACGGGAAATCATATTGTGCCTACTTTCTTATATATATTGGCCTAAGCCCAGTCGCCCTGCGAAGAAAACCGCATTTCGAATGTTCTGATTTTAAATTGACTTCGCCGCCATTTTGGGATCATCCGCCATTTTGATTTCTGTTCAGAAGTAAATCGGTGCTCTAAAATGGTGGACTATGTTTCCAACTTGTAATCGAGCCTTCCCGAAGCTTGCACCTTAGTTAATATTTGGACTGTCTGCGGGCCGAATGTTTAGACTGGATAAAGAGACCTTGTCCCATGCCTGACATGTGGTCCAATGATTGTCTGCACCAATAAGCCTCATCCGCGTACATGCACTGCAACAATGTAATGCAAATATCGAACGTGGACACTGGCTGAACTCCATTGTAAAGGGACATGCGCTAAGGCTTACTCCTAAACCTGGGAATACACCGTTGCCATTGGAACTTGTTTGTATGTAAACTGAAGATAATCCATGTGCATATTGTCGTATAAGCCATAAGTGAACTTGTCACGAACTCTAGACCATGGATTATTAATTTGCAGAGGGGCTGGACGTTATTTCTGAAATGTATATTCATGTATATACATATTCTCGAACATGACTGAATCTGAGGTCATTGCACTCATACAATCCATTAAGCCCTCAAACTGCAAGGGAGATACCTGCCACGATCACATTATCAAAGATTGCGCTCCAGCCCTGGCTCCTTTCATCACTGCCTTCATCAACGCCTCTTTCCAATCATCGCATGTACCGACCTCTCTAAAAGAAGCTTGGGTCAAACCTCTCCTAAAAAAAACCTCTCACGACCCCTCCATCCCTGGGAACTACTGCCCCATCACCACCGTCCCTTTTCTGTTAAAGATCTTGGACAAAGCAGCCTACCTGCAGGTTCAAAAGTTTATTGAAGACAACCACCTCCTTGGCCTATGCCAGTCGGGCTTCCGCCCTCGACATGGTACCGAGACGGCACTACTTGACCTAAAAAATCAAATAGATGACCTAAGAGATGCGGGCAAACCAGCTCTCCTCCTGCTCCTTGACCTCTCTGCGGCCTTCGATCTGGTCGAACACAAAACGCTATGCCACCATCTCACAAACTCAGCCCACTTCTCCACCAAAGCATGGGATTGGATCTCCTCGTTCCTTCAAGAGAGGGTAATGAAGGTCTTCTCTGACTCCGCTAACGCTACGCCCAGCTCCATCAAATGCAAAGTCCCACAGGGCTCCTGCATAGCCCCCACACTCTACAATCTCTTCACGAGGCCTCTCTTCAGGATTATGGACTCATTGGGCATCTCATATACAAACTATGCAAACGACACACAGGTCCTTATCCCCCTGTCAGGTGACTACACCACAGACCTGGACACACTCAACAGGATCTATGCCACCATCCAATCGTGGATGGCTGAGAACTGGCTCTGTCTAAACAGTGATAAGACCGAACTACTGCTTCTCGGCTCCCCATCTACACTGGGCAAACTTGACGCCAACTATCAATCTTTCACCGTGGATAATATTCCGATCAGAGTCTCCCAAACCATCAAAACATTGGGTGTATATCTAGAACCCAGCCTCACCATGGACAGACAGGTCAATGCCGTCGCCTCCTCCACAGCATATCACTCCAAACTCATCAATGCCATCAGGCCCTTCCTATCTCAGCAAAACTGCATCTCAATTGCCAGAGCCATTATCGGCACCAGACTGGACTACTGTAATGCGTTGTTCATTGGAACCTCCCAAAAAAACCTCACCAAACTCCAGATTGCACAAAATAATGCCTTATGAGCTGCTACGGGCACCTCACACAAGGAACACATCTCAGGGATCAGGAGGCAGGTGCACTGGCTCCCCATCAAGGAAAGGGTAGTCTTCAAAACTTTGGCCCTTACACATAAATGTCTGCACGATCAGGCCCCCCCTTATCTGACACAGAGGATCACCAGACAAACAGTCACCAGACCGTCTAGAGTAGCCTAAGCTAATCGCATCACTGTCCCACACACGCGTAGAGTGCGGGCAGGAGGCACTAGCTTCCCTTCTATGGCGGCGACCTTATGGAACAACCTCCCAGCTCAGATTAGATCAATTGATTCTCACACAGCCTTCCGCAAGGCCCTAAAAACCCAGCTCTTTGTATAAAAGAGCCCGTCAGTCTATGTCTGCACCTCCACTATATCACCTAGCACACTCTCTGTTATGCCTCGTGCTACCTAGAAAAGTATATGAGTAACTAACTGTAACTTTCACTGTATACCCGCTGTAACTATGTCACTGGACTGTATATCGTATGTAACCCTGTAACTGAATCTACCTAAGTATACCTTCTGGGACCGCTTACTGTAACCCTCAAGCAAGCCTTCTTTAAATCTCCTTATAGCGCCTCGTTACCTCTGGGCTGTAGTGCGCTGTACAAATACTAAAATAAATAAAATAAATGCACAAATGTCTAGATGTCCATTACCTCTCACTTCTCACAATGAAGGGCTAGATAGCCATCTGATTTTGTTCTTTGTAAACTGTACAGTATTAAAGATCTGTGAATCTTTATAAGCCCGTGTTTGGTGTATTTCCTTTTGTGGTCCTCAGCCTCAATATTTCCTCTGCTTGTACAGACGGCGCCCAAATAGGGACCTCAAGATTGATGCCATCTCCTTGAAGGTTCACGCGGCTATCGGTCCGGGATCGGACGGTGAAAATGGGCCCCTTTCTTGGATGAGAAGCGATACCTCAACAATACTGCATGACCCAATCCCTGGACGGTGAGCCCGTGGTGCCAGACGGCATCTTGACGAGGGTCCATATATCAAGGTGGGCCGAAATCACCAACCATGTGGGTCCTTTGTGTCCTTAGAAATCCGATCGTACCTCCTTAGTTCTTTGATCAGGTGAGTCGTGACCCGATCAGTATCCTGATAATTTGTTTTGGGGCATTGCACTCGCGAGTACAATTATCGACCAGGTAACACCAGTAATCTGACATGCCTGAGAAATTGTCTGCCTGCTTCAGGGCGTTATTTCGCAGTGACAGACAATCTTTGGAATTTGGCCGACCGGCGCCACATGAGGGGTCTCTGGCATGTACTATGTACTGTAAGCACGGCATTGGTAGTATAGTGTTTAATGATATTTGACACAGACAAACTAGACATGCTTCTGAACTTCAGTGGCCATCCAATGGTAGTTTTGAAATTCCTCATATAGAATATTTAGAGTCTTTATAGAGTCTATATTATTAAAGAAAAAGGCTAGACCTGCAGCATTTGATGTATTACAGAATTGGAAGAAAGAAGCTATGCAGCAACTTAAAAGTAGGGAAAAACATGCGCGCCGTCATATGTCCAACGCCCAAAAAGCATTGTTGTACGATCAAAATAAACAGTCTGAGTCAGTTAGGACTATGGATAGGGCTTTTTCACCTGGTATTCAGAAAATGTATCGGTCTAAAGACTTTCATGTATCTGATGAACTAATTGATAAACTTCTAAATGAACGAAGACCTGGTGCCACTGCGCCACCTCTGTATGAACCTATTCCTGTTGTTTTGCCTCTTCCTGCTGTTGTTCCTCCTCCCGTAGTAGTTCCTGCTCCTCCTATCGTTCCTCCACCTATCGTTGCTTCTCCACTTGTTTCTCCGCCTTTGCCTTACTTTTACGGGTTTGGTAGATTTGGCTTCTGCACCAGTGATAGCACCTTTGTTACCAAGTGTACAAGATTTGTCTACTCTTCCTCTTCCGTGTGGTTCTGTTCCGCTTCTAGTTGATAAGGGAGCGGAATCAAAGATTGTAACTCGTAACACTGTACCTAAAGAGAGAAAGCGCAATTTGACTGCATGGGCTGGACAATGCATGGAGAAGGGTGAACAAGCTGATGTTTTTGCCACACTCTCTAATTTAGCAAGTTTTCCTGAGAAAAACATTTTCATTGAAGGGTTGGGAATTCATTTATGTGCAATGTGGAACAGACTAGATGATATAGATCTCCCACAAGGGTTGAGGGATCTGAATGTTTTAGCATATTCAAGAGATACTGCGGAGAAAGTACATATGCACGTCGAGAGGGTTTTTGAGTATTAATGGGAGTTGGAAAGGTTACGGAATGAAGAAACTTATGGTGATAGTTTGGATGCTATGTTCTTACAGAAACGGTTCCTGCCTTGTTGTAAGTCGATAAGTGAGGAAACACGAATTTGCACAAAGGATGTGATTAGGTGGATTTCAGACATGTCGATATCTCCCGTAGAAGTATGTGACACGTATAGTCAGTATACGCCAGAAATGCAGAGGAAAGTGATACAGGTAATGGTAGAATACCTGCAGGATGAATGTATCAAAAGAAAGATCTGTTGTCCCGCAGAATTATTGAATGTCTACAAGAGAGCTTTTTCATCTAACACTCCTTCAGCTGCTTTAGTGCTCAATTTAGCTCTGTTGCTCAGTAAGCGTTCAGAGTTTCCTATCTTTCAGTTGCCTATGAGAGAGGTTCTGCCGACATTTGTCCCAAAAGTCGAGATTCCAGCTAATCCTGCAACAGGTACTGCTGCTCAAGACAGGAAGTGAACACCATTAAACAATCCATTCTTGACATTCAAAAGAATCCGACAGGGTTCTATAAAGAGATAGAATCTGTCTTGCAGTCATCAGTATTCACTCTGAGCGATATAGATTTGTTATTTCCCGTGCTCCTACCTGTTGATTTGTGGAAACAGATTAGGACTGTTGATGATGTACCAGGGTTAGGGGACACATGGGTTAATATAGTTCGACAATGTAGAGAAAGGCCAGCTGGCGAGAGATCGCCACAGGTAATACTGACTTTGCCTGATAGAATAGTAACAAAACTAAAAGCCATAATTCCTGAAAGAAGGATTATTTGGGACAAACGTACTACTTGTGTTCAAGGGAAGTCTGAAGGTGCTACTGAATTCTTTAATCGGTTCGAACAAGTGTTTTCAGATTACAGTGGACAAGATTTAAGCACAGAATCTGGGAAACGATTATTTGTAGACAAGTTTGTGCATGGATTGTTGCCTGACATCCCATCGCAAATGATGTCTTCTGAGAGCACTTGGCAAGCTAAGTCTCAGTATGAAGTATTGCATATGGCTCAGTACTATGAGAACCAAGTCAATAACGAGAAAGAAAGAATTGAAAAGTGAAAGGGAGACCTCAAAACTTAAGTTCTATTATAACAAATTGTTAGAGGCCCTAGAGGGGGTACTTCATAATTTAGGGGACAGTATGCTCCACAGGGAAATGTGCTGTTGAGTCCTGTAAACATGAACCAGTGTGCTTATTGCAGACAAGAGGGTCATTGGCGCTCACAATGCCCGATCCTCCAGCAGAGGTCGAATAACGCATTTGGTAACAAGGGTAGACGATCCAGAGGCTGCCCTGGGGCAGGGGGTCCTAGTAGAAGTCAGTTTCCTCAAAATTTGTGTGTGGATAATAGAAACATTTTTGATCATCCTTCTGCTGCATATCTCTCTGAAGAACTTCCTTTTGATGACATTCGGTTTTGCTAGGATTGCCCGAAGCAGGGTTTGGAACCGACACCTATTCCCGTTAATCAGAAAGGTCCCTACATTGAAATGACAGTGGGAAATAGGAAACATCTAT
Organism: Ambystoma mexicanum; assembly: GCF_040938575.1. NCBI lineage: Eukaryota > Metazoa > Chordata > Amphibia > Caudata > Ambystomatidae > Ambystoma > Ambystoma mexicanum. The sequence continues at coordinate 1,014,694,581 of NC_090928.1, forward strand.
TCTTGATAGATACAGGAGCACTGAAGTGTTCCATTGAACATTCACGGGTTACAAACATTCCACTGTCAGGGCAAACCAATGTTTCTGTAGAGTTTTCTGGTACGCCAGTAGTCTGTCCAGTTTCTTCCCCGGTACGGATGACTTTGGGTCCATTCACAGACCACTGTCCATTTCTTTTGACTACGAACTGTGGAGAGAATTTGTTGGGGTTGAATCTGTTGAAAGAATTAAATGCGGTAATTCATTGTTCTTCAAATGGAGTGCGTTTGACGATTTCACCACAGCAACTTCCTGTCTCTCAGTTCTTGACTAGGCCTTTGCTGCCAGAATTTAGTGATGTTCGGAGTGTTTATGGCCAATTGATGACAATGATGTCGGTGTTCTACAAATTGAGCCTGTTAAGATCATTTTGAAACATGGAGTAAAGTTGCCACGTATTCCTCAGTATAAGATTTCGGTTGATGGTGAGCAAGCTTTGAAATGCATAGGGCCTCATTAGGACCCAGGCGGTAAGGGGTTTACGGCGGCGTAAACAGCGCCGACCCTTACCGCCTGATTCCGAGGTCCCTTAGCGCCATGGAGGATTTAACACCTGCTTTTAGCAGGTGTTAAAATCCATGGCGCTAAGGGACCTTGTTGTTAATTACGCCACCGTAATTTACGGTGGCGTAATTAACGCCTTCCCCACTCCCATTATGCCCTATGGGGCAAAAATGGGAATGGGGAAGGGTAAATGGGTTAATGGGGACTTACCGCCCCGCCAACCTCGGAATGGGGCGGTAAGTCCGCCAACCACCATGGCGTAAACGTAGTTTACGCCATGGTAGTTTACGCCATGGTGGTAAAGGTACAACCCAGGCGGTAACTTACCGCCTGGGTCGTAATGAGGCCCATAGTCTCCGATTTTGTAAATCGTGGGGTAATTGAGGAAATTGCAGGTAGTTTGTGCAATAGTCCAATTTTGCCTCTATACAAAAAAGGCGATAATGCAATTCCTTTTCGTTTCATCATTGATTTACGTGCCATACACAAGATTGTTGCTCCACAATTTCCTATTGTGCCTGATGTGACAACAATATTAACCATGATTCCGCTTCTGCTACTCACTTTAGTGTTCTAGACCTTAGGAAAGCTTTCTTTAGCATTCCTATATGCAAGGATAGCAGATATCTGTTTGCGTTCACCTTAGGGGGACGCTCATTTACATTTACCCGTGCGCCGCAAGGTTACACGGAAAGTCTGAGTATATACAGTAGGGCATTGAAAGAGCAGCTTCACACGCTCAAAATGCTCACCATTTGTACACTGCTTCAATATGTAGACAATCTACTTTTAGCTTCTGACTCAGAGAATGCCTGTAAAGAGGGCAGTGTGTTGTTGCTTATTCACCTAGCAAAACACGGACACAAAGCTTCACTCAAAAAGGTTCAGTATTGTCGACAGGAGGTCGCCTATTTAAGATTAAGAGGGAAGAAGGTTGACGCCTGAGCGGATAAAAATCATTTCTAGCATGTCTGTCCCAAATACACAGAAGGAAGTCAGAGCCTTGATAGGAATGGCTTCTTACTGTAGACAGTGGATCCCGAACTTCTCATTAACGATTAAACCAATGTTGGCTTTGACAAAGAAGGGCATTTCTTCGCCATTGCTGTGGAACTTGGAACACCAGCAAGTGTTTGATCTGCTCAAGACTGCACTGTGTTCAGCATCGGTTTTGGGCACACCAAATTATGAAAAGGCCTTCGTGTTGTATGTGCATGAACGTGATGGATGTGCTTTGGCTGTATTAATGCAGGAACATGGAGGGAAGAATAGGCCGTGCGGCTACTTGGTCCAGACGAGGGGAGGTGGCGAGCCGCTTGGAGGGGTGCACGCAGTCGAGCGGCCCTGCATCGAGAGAACTTGGTGAGCATGACACGCACAACAAGCAATGCGAAATTGTGAGGGAGGGGGAGGAAGTAAATAAGGGAGGAGGGAGGTGTTGTACAGATGCGCGGCGAAGGTTTAAACAATTTAGTGTTGCTAATGGAATGAATGGTAGCGAAACGAGTGCGAGAGCAATCGGCTACGTCACGGGAAAGAGGGGGGCGGAGCACGAAAACATCACATGCGACCGCTCGTAAGACACTGATTGGCCTAAGTCGCGACTACGTGTGAGGGTGGGGGTGTGTGGTTTCCTGCGATTTGACATTTATTGATCAATGAGTAGATGAGGTTCCCTATTGTTCGAGCAAGAAACTCGATAGGTAGATGACGTTTCCCTGTGGGCGGTAGCTAGTTACATAGTTGCCCAAAACGGAAGATAATTGGCTGGTTAAGCCCTCCTGTTGAGGGGCGTATCACACGCGAGGCGACGCAGCGTGCGCAGTCCGGTTATATTATTGATGAGATTACCTTGTTCCAGGAGAGACAGGAAGACAGCTGTAGGGTTAGCGGGGTAGATTGCAAGTGTATTTTGAACTTAAAGAACATAACAAGAATGTACCAGTAGCTCGAAGAAATCGGTGACGTCACCAGTAGGGATTTAATAGGATATAGCGAGCACAAGGAACTTTGGGTTTGAGAGTGGTGGGGAAGAGAAACATGATAAAGGAGCTGATACGGAGATAAACTATAAACCAGTGGATCGAAAGAGGAGAAGGGGAAAGGGGCGTGGCTGCGCACGGAGAACGCCGGCCACGGCAAGTGTAAAAGGGGGAGGAGAACGGAGAAACAGGACGACTGTATAAGATCGTCGTAAGGGGTACGCAGCCGCAGGGGGCTGCGTGCGCTTCGGCCGCAGGGGGCCGTAGGGGAAGGAATATAATATAACATCATATTTATTATTATTGCATAATTTGTCAAAGGATTGTCGTAAGTCCCCACACTTGCGGGGCGAGGTAAGCAATACAAGGTTGTATATTGTAAACTGCTAGTAAGGGGAAGGGTAACAAGGGGAGTGCCACTATGTCATACGGGAGAGGGTCGGGAGGGTGGGGGAACACCCTCACTACCCCACTACAACACATATGCACCACACTGCCACCACATAGGGAGAAGTTAATTAAGTACAGCATAGAGTGGACCCAGGGGACAGACAACAAAATGTTAACACCATGGCCGCCTAATGGTAGTTTCGATCCATATGCCCAACATTCACTACTAAACCATCTGCACAATACATACAAGGGGAAGAAGTTGGCAAACCATGTGGAGGTGTTTAACTTATGGAGGATGTTCCAGGGGTCTCGACCAGGACCAAATGGAATGTTCACTATGGGGGAAACACCGGAAGAAAAGGAGATTAAGAAAGAAGGAACGGATGGGGAAAAGGAGTGCGAAAGCACAAAGAATACGGGGAACGGAAGACAGGGAGGAGAAAAGATTGATAAATCAAACGACATAAAAAAGGAACCGAGGAATGAGATACCCATAACACCGGGAGTGAAAACAGAGGGAGGAGGGTTGTACCCTTTAAGAGAATTAGGAGAAATAGAAGGACAGTTCAGGGCGGCTGAAGGATACTCAAACCCGGCATACAGCCCTCCACCATATGTGGCTCATGGGAAGATACCAATGGGGGAAGGGAGGATTAGAGAAGAGCAGACTGTAGAGATAGGAAACGATGAGTGGGTAGCTGCACAGATATTATTGAAATTACGAGGCTCACTAACTGGAGAAGAAAGGGAGGCGGTAAAGAGAACAAACGAGGATAGTGCAAGAGAGAGTGAAATGAGGGGAGAGGAGCTACTACGGCAGAAGGAAGAGATTTTGGAGGAAAGATTAGCAAAACTAAGGGATGAGCAGAATGAACTGATCAAACAACTTGAGAGGGAGGAAAGAGAGAGAGTGAGGAAAAAGAAAGAAGGTAAGGACGAATTGGAAAAATTAAGGGAACGGAGTGAGGAGCAAAAGAGAGAAGCTGAAAGGGTAAAAGCAGCAGCAGATAGGGTATCAAGAGTAGTGCTGAGAGAGAAGAAGAAGGAAGAAGAAGAAAAGGAGAAGGAAATGGAAATATGGAGGAGGAGGATAATATCCGAGACAGCTAAGAAATATGAAGAGGGGAAGGTAATAGAGAGTATAGTAGAAAGAGAAAGGGTGAAATGGGAAAGGAAGAGAGAGGATGAAAGGATATTGGAACAGATGAGCAACGAAGTAATGGAGGAATTGAAAAGGAAAAGGGAGGAAAATAGTAGGGAAATGGAGGAGAGAAATGAAGGAGGAAGAGAAGGGAGGAGTAGGGAGAGTGAAAGATGGGGAGATGTATATAAAAGTAGGGAGGTAGCAACAACATCAGCACTAGGGGGAACAGTTGGTAACAACGAAAGGGGAGAAAGAGACCTAATAGATTTAAAAACAGTAACAATAAAAGGAAAAAAGGCAGAGTGGGGGGTGCCATTTATGAATGATTTTTGCAGTGAGGAGGAAGGAGGAGTGGAGAAGGATGGAAGAAAGAGTGAAAGGGAAAGCTTAGATAAACTATACCTCACTAGAACAAACATAGATTCGCCCTGGATGAGTAGAAGATGGGAGGAGCTGGAGAGAAGTAAGGAGGAAGTGAAAAGAATAGGGGAAACACAAACCAATGAAACCACGCCACCCACATCCCCATCACGCCCTCCCACGTCACACCCTACATGTTCAACCACCGCACGCTCTCTGCACAGAATAAAGCTCGCGCCCTTCATGAATGAACTTACACCTTATGCATGTCGGCTTAGGGACCTCCCTAGTCGCAGGCAAGACAGACAAATAAACATACCCATATTGAACACAGGAAATGATGAAAAAAGGGGAAAGGAAGAAGAGGGAGGTAGGAGCAGAGGTAGTAAGGAAGAATTTGAAGTAGTAAAAGAAACGGGGGAAGAAGAGGGGTGTGAAGACTCAATATTATGGAGCGTAAAGGGTGACACAAGACAGAATTTAATGCCACTGCTGGAGAGAGGAGGGGTTAGACCACAGTATGTACCTTGGAAACATACGGATAAGGAAAATATAAAATGTAGGCTCCCATCACTAAGTGGAGGTGCGGGTAAGTGGATATATGAAATGGAAAAACACACCGCAGGACAGAAACTAGCAGTAGGAGATGTGAAGGGCCTGTTAATATCAATATTAGGGGATAGAGCGGATGACATTTGGAAAAGAGCGGGATTCCATGGGGTAACAATAACGAACACATCGCATGATGGGGCACCATTTGCAAACTGCAGACATGCGCTATGGCAGGCACTGAGAGTGCAGTACCCAGACACATCAGACATAGGAGCCATTACTTCCCGTAAGATGGGTGAAAATGAGGATCCTGTTGATTATATCCAGGATATTCAAGAGAAGTGGCGCATGGAAACTAGAGAACAATGGGACAAAACACCAGCCATATTTTATCATATACTAGTACAAGGACTCCCAGAAGGAGTTCAGAAACAACTAAAGAAAGTAGTGGGGATGGAAGCAAAACCATGGCCAGAAATACAACTGACTATAGTACATCACTGCAGGACATGGCAAGGAAAAATGAAACAAAAGGAGGAGGACAGGAAAACAGAAGAGGCCAAATTAGTACAGAAAAAACTTACTAAATACACAATGGAAGGGGCACTAATAACTACGCCCACACCAATGGCCCAAAGCCCAACGCAAGTAGTGGCTGCACAAGATCCCGCTCAAATAGCGCCTCCACAAGGTGTAATACAGCAAGTGCCGCCTCTGCAATTACACGCACCAAACATGGGAGGAGGGTACCCAATGCAAGGAACTGGGTATTATAGTTATAACAGAGGGAGAGGAGGGTTTATGAGGGGGAGAGGATATGGATATAATACCCAACAACAGGCTGGGGGACTTAGAAATTACTACCCCACAGGGCAACCCGTATACCAGGACAACACAGGGAGCTTCCCATGGCAAAGCAGGGAACCACCCGTGTGTTGGAGCTGCGGACTATTAGGACACATGTCACGTACATGTAGGGTCAGGCCAGGAACACCAGCATGGAATGAACAAACACAACCTAGGACCTCACAAGAACAGCAGGGCATACAACAACAGCAGATGTCACAACAAGGGAGTGACCAACAACAACAAGCACGACAGCCACAAACCTATTCACTGCCACAACAACAAATAACACAGCAACTGACGCCGCCACAACAACAAGTGGCGTTAATACAACCACCACCCCAAACTCAACAAACACAATTGGGTGGGGTGACGGTGTTGGGACACAACCCTTACACAGGGAACGGCCAATCATTGTACCCCCAATAGGTCAGCCCACAGACGGCCTTGGTGTGTCCCATCCTGTCAGTAACACCTAATAGTGCGGAGGAGCCACGCATAGAGGTAACGATAGGTGACAAAAAATTATCATTCCTTGTTGACACCGGGGCAACCCGGTCTTGCATAAGGGAAGGTAAATTTAAGATGTCAGGCGAAGCCATGAACACCCAAGGATTTTCTGGGGCTAAAGGGTTGGTTCCATTTACTGATAACGTTCCCTTATCTATTGGAGATTATGATCTGTCAGTCCCACTTTTGTATTATAGTGCCTCACCAGTAAATATACTGGGGAGAGACATAATGAACAGGTTGAATATGACGATCTCCTTTACAAAGGATGGCATAATTTGCTCTACTCCAGGGATTAACATGCTCGCAGCACGACAGATTTTGCAAGCATACTGTGGACAGATAGCGATTAGGGCGGAGCCAGTAGATGGCGAGCTATTCCAGTATGGCACAGACATGGCATTTGCATGGATGCCAGGGATAGGAGGGAAAATATGGAGGAGGCCAGCAGCCTATCTGTTCCGACCAGAAACACCAGTTAATGAACTGGAAGGGAAGGTGTTTGTAATGGACATTGAGAGCATTATTGCAACAGCTGATTATGTTGCTGTGCACGCCCAAGATAAAGAAGGGAGAGCATGGAGGGCAGTGATAGCACTAGCAGAAGGATGTAGGCTGACCCAGGTGTCAGATGAAGAGCTGTTTTCAGAAGAAAAGGAGGAAGGTGAAATGGTGTTCATGATGAGTGTAGAAATATGGCTAAGAGTGGCTCACAAACAAGTAGCACAGAAAATTGCAATGGCACTTGAGGCACCCGCAGGCACCCCAGTCCCATTTTTTAAGGAAGATATGTCAAAGGTGCCCAAATCATTATGGACTGTTAGCCCTTATGACGTGGGATGTATAAAAAGCATAGGGGGTGTAAGGATAAAATTGAAAAAAGGTGCCATACTAGCAAGAGTGAAACAGTACCCATTGTCAAAAGAGGCAGATGAGGGCATATATGAAACCATAACGGCCCTTATAAACAATGGCATATTGGTCCCCTCAGAATCACCATGTAACACAGCTGTGTACCCGGTGCGCAAGGCTAAAGGGGGGTCTTGGCGCTTCATACAGGACCTCAGACCCTTGAACAACATAGTAGAAGCAGAGTATCCAGTAACAGCAAACCCGGCCACAATATTGTGTGGCATTCCAGCAGAGGCATCACGATTTACAGTGATTGACCTTAAAAATGCTTTTTTCTCAATACCATTACACCCAGACTCACAAGATTTGACAAGCTTCACTTACCGAAATACAAAGTGGAAACATACCAGATTACCACAGGGGTATTGTGAATCACCCTCAATTTTCAATAGAGTAATACAGATGGATTTGGGTAACGTTGAGGTGGAAAGCACAGTGTTACAGTATGTGGATGACATAATAATTTGCAGTACAAACGAAGGTAAATGTAGAGAGGACTCCTTAAAAATGTTGACGATACTGGCAGAAAAGGGGTACAAGGTAGACATGGAAAAGATACAATACTGTCAGGAACAGGTACTTTACATTGGCCAACTGATATCCCAACATGGAAGAAGGATTGCACCACAAAGAGCACAGGCCATCTCAAGCACTCCCGTGCCACAGACTGTGAGAGAACTGCAGCAATTTCTGGGGCTGTGCAACTACTGTAGAGCATGGGTATTTGATTACAGCTCATACATAGGACCCCTGCTTGAGGGTTTGAAGGAAGCAAATAAAGGGGAGAAAAAGTTGGGGTGGACTATGGAAATGAGGGAGGCATTTGACGAATTAAAAGACGCGATATCAACTGCTCCAGTACTGGCATCCCCAGACTATGAGCAGCGCTTTTTTATATTTTCACATTGCGACTCAGCAGTGATGAAAGCAGTGTTGGCCCAAAAAACTAGCATGGGCTATAAACCAGTAGCATTTTACAGCGGTCACTTAGACCCTATAATGTTAGGCCACTTCTCTTGTGAACAAGGTCTTGCTGCAGCTGCTTTTGCAGTAGAAAAAGCATCAGCAATAACTATGGGGTGTCCAACTACACTATTTGTGGAACATGCACTATTTGCGATATTGAATAAACCTAAGTCCACACTAACGACACAGAGGGCATCAGGTTATGAGATTATTTTGTCTAAAGCTGAACTAGCAATTGTTAGATGTAGCACGGTTAACCCTGCAAGGTTCCTAGCAGAAGTAATTGAAGAGGGAGATTACGCCCACGACTGCACCCAAATAACTGAAATGTACTCATGTACTAGGAAAGTTGAAGAAAACGCACTAGAGGGAGGTGAGCTTTTGTTTATTGATGGGTCATCAACTATTGAACAAGGAGATGGGATACGAAGGACTGGGGCAGCAGTAGTAAAAATGATGGAGGCGCCGGTGTGTGTGGCTATGAAGTGTGTACAATTACCACAGCATTACTCTGCTCAAGCCGCGGAACTGGTTGCACTAATATTGGCATTAAAGGAAAGTTTTAATAAAAGAGTAACTATATATTCCGACAGTGCATATGTTACATCAACTGTCCACTCAGGGCTATCAAAATGGAGAAGAAGAGGGTTTAGGAGAGCTGATGGCACTCCAGTACAACATGCCCTCTTGTTGGCTGAACTAATTGAAGTAATAAACGACCCCCAAGAACTAGCCCTAGTAAAATGCACCGCACACACCAATGGGGAAGACTACGTCTCAAAAGGAAATGCAGCAGCAGACGCACATGCGAAATATGCTGCATATTTTGGTGAGATATGGAACCCCACAGACTCACAGAGAGGGAGAGGGAGGGGAATAGCTAGGGAGATGTTAATAAGAGAAGGGTACACCCATCTCCCAGCCACACAGATTATGGAGCTACAAGCGGCTGCACCAATGGCCGAAAAAGAAGTATGGGTGAAAAGAGGATGCACAATGTCACCAACCGACGCACTATGGCGCCAGGGTGGCACTGGGAAAGTTGTAATACCGTTGGCACTGTTAAATACCGCCCTGAGCCAATTACATCACCCTGCCCATACAGGCAAGGAAATAATCGCAGCACGAATTAGAGAAGATTGGTTTTGTCCCGAGTTAACCTCTCATGTGTCAAATTTTATCAGCAATTGCCTCACATGTCAACAGTTTACGGCCGGTCATACTTTAAAAGTGATAAGAGGTACCATACCCCGGCCAGAAGGACCTTTTCGGCACCTTCACATTGACTATGTTGATATGATCAACACATGTCAAGGTAATAGGTATATGATTGTAGTAGTATGCCCATTTTCTAGGTGGATTGAAGCAGGGCCCTGTTCACACCCTGATGCGTTTAGAGCAGCCAAATTCATAGTAAGGGAGGTCTTCCCCAGGTGGGGAGTGTGCGAGGTGTTAAGATCAGACAACGGCCCACATTTCGCAAACGAAATGTTCCAACATATCACATCCCTGCTGAACATTAAACACAAATTTGCATGTGCATACCACCCACAGGCTAATGGTGTATGTGAACGCCTGAATGGCTTATTGAAGGAGGCAATTGCTAAAATACAACAAACAACAAAGAAAAGTTGGTTGTATTGCCTTCCGTTAGCATTGTTTGAACTTAGAAATAGGCCAGGGTCCGACCACCACCTCACCCCTCACGAAGTGGTTACTGGACGTCAAATGCGCCTTCCCCTAACACCAACGTCAAGGGCATTCACCGACCACGAAAGTTCAGCGAGTGTGTTAGGTGATGAAATGTATCAATATGTGTCTTCTTTGATTACTAGTGTCGTGTTTGTGTCTCAACAGCTCGAGCGCACACGGGGCGGGTCTACCAGCAATCAAGAAAAAGACGAAAGTACAGAATTGGGAAAGGAGAACTCGTGCAAACTTGCCAAAGGTGACCACGTACTACTTCGCAATTTCAATAGAAAGTGGAACGAGAAGAGGTTCACTGGCCCCCATCTGGTGGAGGACGTATCAACAAGAGCAGTAAAACTAAAGGATAAGCGTGCCTGGAACCACCTACATGACGTAAAGATCTACAAACTGCAGACCCGCCCCAGCGCCAACGACAGGTCCATTGGAAGGACAGTAACAACATCCCCGACAGCGGAAGAAAGTTTCATCACAGACAACGACCCAATTGTTCCCTCGGAGACGATAACTGACGAAGAAAGGGGTGATCCCCATACTGCCCACCCTATGGTCACACGCTCAAAGAGTAAAAATACTTCCGCCATCTGAGCAAAAACCCCCCCCCCCATTGACTGCTAAGTACAATTGTAATTAAAACTGAAGGACATTGCTTGCACCAATACACATGTAAACACGTGAATGTTCTCTTTTTTCTCTCGCACATACAGGAACTGCGTAATATTGTATTGTTAAGAAAAGCTAATTAACAAGTTCAGTGTGCAGGCGTAGATGGTGCTGCCAGACGATAACTACCCAGAAGAATTGTCACACCAATTTGTATACGAAATAAAAAGGCCAACATACTTAAAAAGGAGAAGGGTACGTGTCTACTACACAGCCTTCCTCCTGGCCATAGAAAATTACATGCCCCACCTCCGCCCATACTTGCCGGTCCTAAGAGACCGATCACTTAGAGTAGCGTGGGAGCAGCTCTTCACCTGGGCACTGAATGACTACTTGATAGGGAGAGCTTAAAGGAAACAAAACTAACATTTAATAACGAGCACTTTTGAGAATTTTTAGGCGGGCAACTTTAACGTCACAAGAATACGCTGCCAGGACTGCAGCAAGGTAAGAGCAAAATGCCGGTGAGATTAGCATATGTAATAAAAATAATAGGGATTTTTATGATCACCGGGTTCTTGGCTGCCTCTGTCTGGCAGTACAGCTATGCTATCAATTTTATTGCTGCACCCAAACCTAATATACCCCCGTTCCCTGCTGCAACAGGTGTTACGTCAGGTGGTAATAGTAACATTGCACCCAAGCAAAATAGAGTTAAACGCAGCACATACTCAGACAATAAAGGTATTGATAATTATGTACAAGATTCAGCACACGTCACAAACAACATATTGTACCAGCACATGACCCGCATTGGTAAGCAGACAACTGAGGATAGCTGTTACGTTTGCTCATTAATACCATACGCCATGAGCGCTTCACGAACATTTGTTGCCACTGAAATAGATGAAAAGACAGCACAGTGCATAATATATTTGGCCCTGTTCCAAACGAAAGGAAGATTTCAAGGAACAGTAGTGCACATGACATGGAAAACACGAGACTCATACCCATATGAAAACAACTTCCTCAAGACCTATCTGAGTTATCACAAGACCAGTTTACATGCTGAAGCATTCAAATACATAACAAGTGGCCCTGCAAAAGGAGAAACAAAGAAGGTAACACTGCAGTATCTACCATGTGATTGGTACGCCACTGAAGTTCCGGGTAAACAAGGATGCTGGGAGAGGCCGCTACTGACGATAACAGGAAAAGTGTATCTGGACAAAAGCTGGGAGATAGGAGTAATTGGCAGCAACATGGTAACAAAAGAAACTATCTCAACCATCGAGACACACAATCATCGATGTTGGACGACGTGGATCAAGTATGTACCAATGCTCACGTGGGTAGAAGAAGATGAAGACCCCATAACAATACTACCATTGACTGCGCCCAAAGTATGCTACCAGCATAAAGGAGAGGTGGACGTAGGATATAACACCAATTGTGCAAGCGTGATGGAGTTACCTGAGGGGGGAGCGGGAACAGCAGTAATAATGGACCATTATTGGGCCTGTGGAGAAAAGGCATATCATACACTGCCTCCCCTGTGGAATGGTGTCTGCACAATGGTACACGTCAATGTACCATCACTAGTGGTACCTAAGAAGCATGTCAATGTGGCGAAATTTCCTAAAATGGATGAAGGGGATAAGAGAAGAAAGAGATCTGCACCACTTCAGAAGGAGCAAGAGAACAAGACCAACAGCGAGGATACTGTCCTAAATAGGAGAAAACGACAAGGAGAGCCACTGACAGGGAATTACCTGTGGGGAAGGTCGGAAACGGAACTAACATCAATACCGCCAGAACACAGACTATTCAGCAGAGCAGCAATGTTCTTCTCCTCAATAATACATCCGGGACTGCAGGCATACGCAAACGCAAAATGGCTCTAAATAACCAGATGGGAACTAATGATGACCATCAATTCAACAGTAAATGGGTTCAACGCAATTAAAGAGGAGCTGCGAGCTGTAAGGATGGTAGCACTCCAGAACAGATATGTATTGGACCTTCTCACAGCAATGGAAGGAGGAGTTTGTGCAAAAATAGGACAATCTTGCTGCACGTTCATACCTGCCAACGATGCTGACAATGGTACACTGACAGAAGCAGTCTCACAATTGGCCCAGATGCACTCCAAAATGATGGATGAAAGTAACGGTGTAGACAAGGATAAGAGCTGGTTTTCACTATTATGGTCATGGATGCCATCATGGCTGTCAGATGGACTGAAAATAATAGTGGGGTGTACTATTTTGGCTGGAGCTACTCTGATCATAATTAGATTTTGGAAGGCCCGGAAGGCACGCACGACTGACGAGTTGCTGGAAATGGTGGGAATGCACCCCTTGATGCCAGCAGATGACGGCCAGCATACAGGGGTGATAATACAAGAGAGGGAGAAGTTGCGCACCCAAATCATCACCAACCATCTAGACCCACCATCAGTGAAGATCGAGAACCCAAGGAACCCCAGGAGCTACATAGGAAGATGGGTATACTGTACTCCTGGAGGAACATGTGAATATATGTATTGGTCATTTGAAGATCATGTAAACCATTATGGACATCTCGGAGGGATAACTAAGATATGGAGGGTAAGAGGAGATAACGAGAAGGATATGTTTGTGGTCGACAAGTCGACCAGAGGGGGGACTGAAGTGGGAGAATGGAAGACCAGGCTCCCGTCCTTCACCTCTCGCGCTTGGCCTAGAGGATCACGGCCCAGACACCCGCCGCGAGAAGAGTTTGTCCATTTACCAGACGACCAGGTACCCTGGTACAGGAACATACGGATGTGTCCATCTGCCTGCCCAACAGCCCGCACTGGCCATGCCGACACCTGCGGTTCGGATCAGCTAGACTAAAATCCACACGTCGTTAGAGATGCCATGACGACCTAGACAACGGGAAGCACTTCTGTACAAGTATACACACTGAACATTTCCACACCAATCTACACGAAGAACATACTCAGTGCTCTGACGTAGGCGACAGGCATATTCACGGACGTGCATCTTTATTATTTTTACATAGGCTTTCAGAATGCAGAAACGCAAGACGCATCATGAACTCATCTATAACGCTTGCTCACGCTTCTCTTGAAACCCATTACCACCATAGAGGTATAATGGAAACACGATACTGGTCATGGAAATATATGCTATTATAACCTAAAAGCACCTATGCACCAAACGGACTAATTATGCACCAGGCCCAAGTAGGCCTCAACCAAGAGCTCCCGTGGACATTAACAAAGCACGAGTCAGGTTGCTGATCCTGCAGAAAGAACCCAGTGGAGCAACCAGCCAAGGTCGTAATGTTGCAAACTCACGTTCCAAGAACAAATCATCAAAGGCACGATGTTGCAACCTCGCACTCCGCGCCCCAACGATAAAGTCACGCCGGCAAATTAAACCAGACGCGCAGTAGAAAAAGCAATATTAATTGTGCAGAATTCTGCCTCTTTCACGGTCCCTCCCCACGTGACCAAGCCGAACCTGACGAGATGCCAAAGCCCAGGAGAAAAAAGGCGTCTGGGTCCCTCGCTACGAGACACAGGCCGATACACTTGAAAGGCTCAATGGACATCTGCTACAGTGGGAGCGGTCAGTCTTCCACCTATGAATAAATCCTCACATTGTCTGCACGTACCCATATTGAAACATTGTTGCAATCACAGGTACACCGAGAGCTGGGAACAACGGTGGTCCCAGGCTGGGAAGCTCACGGGTGCACCAATCAGAACATGGGGCTCTTATCTCAGACGTCAGTAATATTAGCCAATCCTCAGGAGTCTTCATGTAACAATTCTTATGTATCTAATTGTAGGGACAACCCAGATATACCACCTGACTACACCTTGTCCACTAATATCATTCTCTATATGTGTACTATACTAACCCTACCACTCGAGCAACCAATCAAGAGTGGCGATAGGTTTTTTGTTAACTTTTTGAAGTGACGCAAGTAGCGCGTCATAATGCAGTAAAAAGGGCCTGCGAGCCCCACGATTGTGTGTGTGTCAGGACGAACGCGTACGCTCCTTGACCCATCCCTGCCGTTTTGTATAAATAAACAGCAGAGTCACCTTGCTCCTTGTGTGTGTCTCATACTCTATCTCATCTGGGATATACGGGAGGAGTTGGGGCCTCCCTGCCCGGAGGTCTGCGGACGGCCCGGCCGACCCCGGCAGAATTTCCCCCCGACACTAGCTGCATGTGTAAAATTGCAAGTTAATTTAAAAAGCAACAAAAAACATGACAGTTAGCTGAAAGTCTGGCTTAAGGAACTTGATTCTGCCTGGCAACTACCCCCATCAGGAGTGAAACTTGAGTCACAACTGTGTTCCCAGACCCATCTGCCTTTTGCTGGCCACACTAAGGATATGCCATCTATCTGATAATTGAATTACCTGTGCTCTACAGGAGCTCTGAACAAAGCCTGTCTTGACTCAGGCAAAGGTTTTATTACAGCGGTCGTAAAATGTAGCTTCCTCTTGGCAGAAGCTGGGAGGGGCACTGCCTGTGAGAGCAAGCTGGCTTGGCAGAACTGGATAAACCAGTATTTCCACCATGTGACCTGGGAAACCACACCCCTTTGTAGCCAGAATATTGTTTAGAAAAAGATGAATAACTCATGGTGCGGACATGTGAAAATTTTATAATTGATACCATAATTCTTGTGATTTTTCTGCCCACAGTTTAAGAGGTTTTTAGAACCGGTGGTATGTTCAGGGGGGTGTTAGCGGAAAAGTGGATATTACTCTAAATGTATGCATGTTAAAAATCTGAAACTTCATCAGTTAATGTCCATACTCCCTGCGCACATGTATGTAAAGTTGGGTCAATGTCAGAAATTGAAAAAGCAGTTAAAAAGTCAATTATGTGCCATTTCTGAATGCAAGCTCTTAGAAACAGCAGATTTGGACAGAGACATGGCTAAATTCAGCCACACCATGTATATGTAATTTCAAGCAACTGTGTAACTGTGAAATATGTCTTTTGTTATCAAATATAGAATATGTGCAATCTGACAGGGGAGTGTCCTATCTGCAAGCCATAAAATGACATCACTCTGACTCACGGTTCCTTCCCCAATCAAGTGAGGAATGGAAATTTGACCAATGACAAGGGAGAGGGGCAAGTTTAGTTATGACCAACACACACACCCACTTGCAGAACATATAAATGGACCACTGAAACTTAGGTAGAGACCTTCAAATCCATTTGCAGCTGGAAGCTCTGCCGGGAAAATCCATACTTTACCTCCCTCAACCTTCAGAGAGCAGACATAGAGACTTCAAATCTATCAAATCTCCAGAGAAAGCTGTGCAGAAAGACCCAGAGAAAGCAGTGCTGTACCCAGAGAGAGAGAGCAGAGCTGACCCAGGCTAATGTTAGCAGAACCAAAGAGCTGAACCGGAGTGCAGTCTAAAACCTGACCAGATCCATGGCAAGGCCCATTTCACTCAAGAATATAGTGTGAGTACCTAGAAAACTGTGCAGAACCAATCTCCTAGTTAAAATAATATAATTCAATCCTATTTTAATCTAAGTAGAACTGTCTCCTAACTGTCACCTGTCATTTGTATAGCTGTCACTTGTCATTTTCTAGTTGCAAGCTGCACTTGTCTTTTTGAACTTTAAAATTTCAAATCTGAAAAACGACCTTTATTTAATCGCTCATATCTCCGCAACCGAGCTGAGAATCGTGGCTTTCCTACGAACCTAGAACCGCATTTCTACCCCTTATAGTTTTACCGCAATCGCGGAACACGCATTCGCGAATTTTACCACGATTTGCAAATTTCTCCACGTGTGAAAACAGAAGCTTCTTGCTTCCATTTGCCAGAAATTCGTTTAACCTGCTAGTTACACCCTAGATCCTTGCTAAAGTGAGCCTGGACTAATATTAACTTGATTTCACTCACCCTGAACCTCCTAGAGGGAATTAAAAGCATTTTAGCATATTTTTTTCTACATTGCCAGCACATTTAAAAGCATTTGGGCCTATGTTTTCAACGTCTGTAGTCTAAGTTGCTGGGTGAACTGAATTACATTTGAATTGCCTTTCTGAGAATTGTGTGCCTTCCTTCCATATCCTTGCATTGCATAAAAGGGGGGGGGGGGTGAATTGTCCACGAAAGTGATTACATTGTCTTTTGCTGAAATCCTATCTAGTTATTTTCTGTACTGCATTTCATTCCACATTGCATTCATTTGAAACCATAAAAGTATTGTTGCTATCTTATCCATTTCATGTCAACTCCTTAGTGATTATAAAGAAGTGTGCTAGTGCCAGATTCTCCGTTGTTAACCTTTATCATATCAGATTAAGTGTGATATTCAATTATTAATTTATTATAAAGTGTGATATATATATCTATATTGTTTAAAGTCTCAAATAAACCTTTTAACTTGCAAAACAGAACTACTTCTTGGCTCAGTGGGGTCAGGGGGATTCCAACAGAGGGGTGTTATATAGGGGTAGTCATCCAGAACGCATGAACTGGACATAAAGTTATATCAATAAGGGTTTTCATTCAGTATTATAGACTAGGCGTTGACTTAGCTGTAGTGTTGAATTGAATCCTCTTACAGTATGTAAATTAGTGGGGTCTGCTTGTTGCATCTTTGTGCCAGATTCCTCCTCAACCATCTTTAAGGCAATACAAAATCTGCACGTCCTAAATTCAGAAGTTCATGTTCCCGAGGGAAACTGGGATCTTAGTGCTTGGTTCTGGGACTTCTTATGATCTTGGGGATGGAAGCTACTTTCAGTCTTGCTGATTATTTTGGTAATTCTGTTGTTTTTCTGTTGCTGTATACAGTGCCTTCCTGGCATATGTTCGGTCTTAGGAGGATGTTATTCACCAGCGATGGGTACGTTAGGACAAAAGGTACGCGCTCCAGAGAAAATGACAAACAAATTTGTATTGAAGGAAATTTCTGTTTCTGACCTTATGGCGATCGATATCTCTTATGATTGAAATTCAGGGTGTATGGACATTGAGACGTTGAGTTATTCGTAAAGTGATTAGAAGTAGTTTAGCGCTTGGCTTAGGCCAAAAGGAGGGTTTGTTAAGCGGGAAATCATATTGTTCCTTCTTTCTTATATATATTGGCCTAAGCCCAGTCACTCTGCGAAGAAAACCATGTTTCGAATGTTCTGATTTTAGATTGACTTCACCGCCATTTTGGGATCATCGGCCATTTTGATTTGTGTTCAGAAGTAACTCTGTGTTCTAAAATGGTGGACTGTGTTTCCAACTTGTAATCGAGCCTTCCCGAACCTTGTTAATATTTAGACTGTCCGCGGGCTGAATGTTTAGACTGGGTAAAGAGACCTTGTCCCATGCCTGACTTGTGGTCCTAGGATTGTCTGCACGAATAAGCCTCATCCGCGAACATGCACTGAAACAATGTAATGCAAATATCGAATGTGGACACTGGCTGAACTCCATTGTGAAGGGACATGTGCTAAGGCTTACTGCTAAACCTGGGAATACAACTGAAGATAATCCGTGTGCATACTGTCGTATAAGCCATAAGTGAACTCAGCACAAACTCTAGACCATGGATTATTAACTTGCAGAGGGGCTGGACGTTATTTCTGAAATGTATAAATGCATGTTTAGATGGCCAGTACCTCTCACTTCTCACACTGAAGGGCTGGTATTCACTGTGATGTACTGCGGGCCAGATAGCTATCTGATTTTGTTCTTTGTAAACTGTACAGTATTAAAGATCTGTAAATCTTTATAAGCCCGTGTTTGGTGTATTTCCTTTTGTGGTACTCAGCCTCGATATTTCCTCTGCTTTTACAAAGGTGCTGGCGATTTCAATTCACAGAGAATAGTGAATAGCTCCCTAGTGTTGGATTGCGCGTTAGATATTCTTTGGTTGTAGACTTAACTTTTGGATTTAATAATTTCATTCTTGTAGTTGTTAGCTAAGGATTGGATTAGGCTTTTATTTGCTTGAGTTGGGGATTTATGCCATTTATTTTCAGCAGATCTTTTTGCAGCATGCAGGGTTTTAAGTATGGGGTGAACCATGAATTCTTCACTATGTAAAAGCTATGTGCTGGTGGTTTGACTTTCTATTTTCAATAGCTTCGAGCATAACTTTGTTGTATTAGCTGACCACAATTGAAGGGTTGTTATCAAGGAGTAGCGGGGCAAGGATAGGAGTGAGTATTGGTAGCATATTATCTCTGTTGATGTTTTTAGAGTTTCTAGATGGGGCCCAGATGGTTGGTAAGGGTTGTTTCCAGATCTTGGTAGTGATGGTGGTGGAGAATATGATAACGTTGTGGTCGGACCAAGGCGAGGGTGTATTGGATTGGATATTAATTATGCAGTTGATATCATCTATCCAATCTGTGGTGCACCCTTTGTCATGAGTAGGTGTGTTGATTCTTTGTGTGAATCCTTGGTCTTCTCTGGAAGCCAGGAGGCTTGCATGGGTATCTAGAGGGTCATTCAGGCCTAGATTGAAGTCGCCCATAATGATCACTTTAGAATGAGGTTTCATGTTCTGTGCCAGGAGTGTTGTGATATCGTCTTTGAAGGTGGAGATAGCACCTGGGGCCTATAGGTAATATGAAGGATGAGTGTGCAAGTAGGTGTGAGGGAGAATTTTATGGAGATGACTTCACCAGAGGTGCAAGGTAATTCAGAGGTAATTCTTATTTTCAGTGTTTCTTTAGCTATTAAGGCCACTCCTCCTCCTCTTGTGGTAGTTCTATATTTTCTGTAGGTAGTATAACCTTCCAGAATAGCTAGGGGAAGGAGGAGTACTGGGGCTGCATGGAGCCATGTTTTCGTTACTGAAAGGAGGTCTAGATTCTTTTTATGGCATCTGCAATGTCCTGGTTGTGAGCTGTGATGGATCTGGCATTAGTAAGAGCACCTTTTAGTGAGATTGTGTTAGTGTTGGTGGACTTGGAGAGGATGTTATCAGTATGTTTGGTATTGTTGGCTGGGTGAGCGGTAGTTTGGAGGAGAGTGTTGTGGTAGGGAGGGGTGATGTTGGGTTTCGAAGTTTGTTGGCTGAGGCATAGTGTTTGTGATTTATTTGGTCATGGTTGGGGAGAGTGAGAGGATAGTCTAGATTTTCTCTTGTGACCAATGATAGGTTGTGTTAGTTGAAGAGCAATGGTGGTTTGAATGTCGGATTGTAGGCCTATAACTGTGTCCATATGGTTTTGCAATGGCTTTGCACTGTTTGAGATATTTGTAAGTTGAGGCCTGGTGTTACTAAATATTTACAGTGGTAGAGTGGTAGTTGGAGGGAGCGGGTGGATAGTCTGGAATTTCTCAGATGACCTCTAATGGGTTGTGTCGGCCACTGTGCAATTGTCGTTTGAACAATAGATGGTGGGTCTCTGGCTGTAGTCATATTATTCTGCTGTGTTCTTGTGGATAAGTGAAGGAGTCTGGTGGATAAATAAGGCAGCAGTGAGGTTGACAGGGGGTCATGAGATTGCATTTTGGGGTTGACAATATCCTTGGTAGGGGATGGGTTGTTGATAGGGGCTGAGAGAGGTGGGAAGGGTGCTGTTTTATTGAGGAACGGAGTGGTTCAGAGGAGGGGATGGTGGCGAGTGCAGGGGAGATGGGCTAGTCCCTTGCCTAGTAGGATGTATGCGCCTTCAGAACAAGGCGTATGCATGACAGGAATCAAGTTTGGCATGGTTTGTGCTATAGTTAGCTAAAAGTAACTGTGTGGCGAGCAAAGGCAGCAAAAAGGGTACTGACATTTCCTTAATATCGAGGACAATGTTAGGAGGCGTGATTGATAGGTCAGGTAGGCAGTGGGAGGCTATTAGCAAGGTAGTACACTCATTATATGCTGAATGCAGTAAGAATTGAGTAAGCAATGGGGGTTGCTAACAAAATAGAGCACTCGTTATGACCTAAACATCATTACAAAGTAAGTGAGCAGTGGCGGCTGCTAGCAAAATAAAGCACTCGTTATGTCCTAGGAAAACAGTACAGAATAAGTGAGCAATGGGGCTGCTAACAGAATAAAACACTTGTCATATACTTAGAGCAATACGAGTTGATTAGACAGTGAAGTCTTGTTCTAGTACACAGATGCATTCAATATATACTAAAAGCAATATAGGATAACAGTGACGTGAAATCGGAACAGGTAGGGTAAGGCTAGCATAGTCGAGCGGTTACTAGAAAGCCAAGTAATATGACATTGCGTAACGATACACAAATGTTAAGTAAGGCAATCGAATGTATGGTTTGGTCTGGCTAGCTGCAGTAATACAGGCAAAGTAATCGTGGGGCAATATGCAGACGTTAGGTGTAACATGTGTTCAATTAAATAGATACAGTTAAATGCTGTGGTAGAGTCGTAATGCTCGGCAGGTAGATACAAAGTTAAGCCGTGGCACAAAAATGCTTTCAAATGAGCATAGAGCTTAGCAGTGATGATTCCCTTGCAGAGTGGATTAGAAGCAGTAGGTAGGATGCAGCAGGGTGCGTCTTGATTTTGTTAACAAGTTTGATTTGCCCATGTTAGAGTGAAGGCTGCTGTTAGGAAGTGTTGGTTAAAGTCTCTTCAGACACACAATGCCCTGCCTACATCGCGGCTTCAAACTAGCTAAACCACACGTGAAAACAGCAGCAACCAATATTGCAAAAGATGTTATGGGAAGTGTGACAATGATGCTTGCTGAGCATCTTGCCAAATACAAAAAGAAGGTTCAGGACGAATCAGGATTCATTAATAGACCAAAGAGGAGAGTTAAGAGGAACAGGTTAGCCTCCCATCTACCCACCTCCGAAAACCCGCTAAGAAAAGCAGAGCAAGGGCACGATGCATACAGCACAGTAAGAAGAACAAGTGGGTTACCACTAAAAGACACAGGGCAGTGATATATTTTAAAGAACAATGGCCTTCTTACAGAGTATCGGGGGGGTGTTAAATCAGCGATCAATCTCTTCACCGTACCCCAGACCCAGAGTAGCATCGATAACAGTTTATTCATGGATTTCTTGCCTCTTGCGATTCTATCGCCGCTAGCGCCTATAGAATACTTTGTATCGGGTCAACAGACATGTATCAAGATTTGAATGATAAGCTGGTGCATTTAACCTGTAAAATAACAAAAGCAGACGGAAACAACATTGCGGCTACCACACATGTGGCCACGATCACCCATCCCACAGCCAGCATGTTCAACCAGGTGGACGTGATATTGGGCGACCAAATGATAACACAAAGTGATAATATGCATATAGAGAACCTATTAAATTATGGCCACAATACCCTGGATAGGCAGCTTGTGGCAGGCCTCTTTACCCCAACAATGCTGGGCATTTCGACAAAACCGATTTTGGATAGCCCTGTAGATGAAGGCGGATGTGCTAACAGTAATGGATTATGTGAAAAGCATCGCAAAGTATTGACATTATACCACACACTACATTATCAGCTGTCCCTGTCAACTTCTATATGTGGGTAAGACCACATGTGAGGTTAGACAGCGCATATCAGAACACAGGAGCTGTATACAAAACAAAGTGGCAGATAAGCCACTTGTTGAACATTTCATCAAAATGCAACACAAAAACACAGACATGAGGTGGTTTGTACTCCAACATATTAAGAGTAATATGAGAGGGGGCGATATTGGTATAATATTACATCACACTTAACAGAAATGGATTCATACTCTTAATACAGTCCAGAAGGGACTGAATGTTTCTGTGGAATGGAACAACTTGGTTACAAAAAACTGATGTATAATAGTACATAACTGTTTCCACTTGCAAGTAGACCATCGGCCAATATGAGATTGAAGATAATACTCATTTGTAGTATGTGTTAAATAATATATCACTATGGAAGTAATTAAATAAACAATTATGCCAGGCTTAAATGTTTTTATTCGAGTACAACTTATGGGCATTTGAGTGTCTATTTTTTAAATTGTTGCTTACTTATTTTTCAAATTGTTGTTTTTTTTTCTAATTATTGTATACAATGATTGATGCTGTTTCCTTATACTGTATAAAACATCCGATGAATGAAAAACAGGGAATTCATTGTGGACACATATGTATCCAAACCCATGAATATGTATATAGCTAATCACTGCATTGGTCTGTATGGTTACATTTTGCATTTTTTCTGAGGACCCAGTTCCTGAAATCAGGGTGTAACATGAAATAGGTTTCATTCTCAAGGCCCACAACATAATTGTTTTCATTTTTTTTTCCAATCTTTGGAAAGTGTAAAAAGAGGGATCCTAGTTATTACATCGTTACGGTGTTCTTAAATGAGTGTTTTTCGAGTGGATTATTTCATGATAGGAGCATGGGCTCAGTTAAAGTTGGATATGTTTTGCACGGGAGCATTCACTGCCGAGTTGCGGGAAGACTTTATGTATTTGTTTTTATGCGATACATGACAGGTTGTGTTACTACATTCCCTGTGGTATTAGTCCCTTTTTAGTGTTCTCTGAATCTAAGAAAAGATAGTCCCTTGACTATGTTTTGTCTGCATAGACTTTTGCTCTTAGTTTTGCGTTTGGCGCCGAGTGAACGAAAGAGGTGCTGGTTCCGTAATTCCCGATTGAGGGGGCTGCGTGTCCCATTATAAGGTAAGCGACGAGCCAGTTATGAAGATACGTTTGAAGCTTTGGAGTGTACAGCAGACTAAGGCATTTGGTACGCCACGATCGCATTGAGGAGCGATTCTCATAACATGGCGGCACGCTACCTGTTTGGTTTTAATATTCTAAGCAGTAAACATATTTTGTAGGTCTACATGTCATATGGCATGCCTCAAGGTTTATGAGGTTTATTTCTCTACTATCGAGAGCCAGTGTAGTAGGATTAGGTCTTTTAGCATCGTGTGGGCGGTGCCTTTGATATATACAGTGCATAAATAATGCATGGTGAGATCTTTATTCGCCGTGTGCATTTTTAGTATATAGGATGACATTATCACACATGATCACTTTTGATATTCTGTTACGGTAGAGGAAGTGAGAAATTCTCCACTGATGGATTGCCATTATGTGTTTCCTTTGCAGTTTCAGGGAGGCACTAGTGATTAATATACACTAGAATGTATCCTGCTAATACATCACGCGGGGTCCAGGAGGATCCTTTGGTAGTCTCATTTCTCTGGAAGAGCTTCAAACGGCACCATGGTGCTTGTAAGTGTTCTTCTTTTTTAATTGTATTGGTCTAATTCTGTATTATACATGGTTACAGGTATGCACACTTAGTGCTTGGTCCTGTTTAGTATATTGAGTGTTGTTTCTGTTGATTCCACAGGCTCAACATACATACTGACGTCCTGAAGAAGGTCTCTGACCGAAACACGTGTCGACGTTCTTTCTGTGAGAGATATCTGGTCAAATTTTATACCAGCTACACAACGACACCTGATATTATGGACTGGGTCATTGTTGAATATGATAATTGAAAATATGTGGTGTAACAATATTTCCAATATCTATTGATGTAGTAAACACTAGGGTGTTTTATATTTGAATGTCTGATTGAGTCTTGTATGTGGTTATGAGTGATGGTATGAATTGACTGTTTTTTATGAGTTTTTATGATATCAAGATACATTTTCTTTGTGATGAGTTTATTTGAATAAAATTTGATATGTATTAAATTTAACCAGCGTCATCTCGTTCTACTGATCCACATTTTTTTTGATAATTATACCACTGTGCCAGTCCAAGACTCTAAAGCTATTACCTGCGGTCAGTACAGTATATCTTTGTCAGCCAAATGTCAGAACAGAGATCACCGTCGGCTGTTTTGAAAATGTATTCGAAAAATCACAAGCAAAACTACCAAATGGTGGCAAGATCTGTTAACAAGACATTACCTAATGTGTATGGATCTTGTAAAATGTTTACAATGTGTACAAAATGTAAATGTGCATTGTCTATCTAGTGTTACTTATATCAATAAATTAACTTTCTTTTTAAAAGCAACAAGCATCATGCCTTAATATTACACATAACAAATAGGGCAATGCAATAAAGAACCAAGCCGATTTATGATTTGAAAATATTTGGATTTATTTAAAAAAAGACATTTAATACTGAAAGGAAGAAGGGTTATATGTGCACAAACAATTCAGTACAGAAAGGAAAAAAGTTATAAGTGCAAAATCATGGTGATACAGAAAACAAACATATACAAAGACAACAGGCTGTACCCATTAATCAGACACCCAACTCTCAGCCACATAGGAGGGCCGTATCTCCAGCGTGGCTTAGACGCAGAGGGGATATGTCGACAGGGTTGTCAGAGTTGTGAGGGGGTGGGTAAAGATTTGTTAAACTATCTGGTATTCCACCTCTTTGCGGCACTGGGTGAATGGGGTCAGCTGAATTGTTGTTGTAGGGTAGCGGGAGTATCAGTCCTTAGCCGCTCCAGGTGGCATCATTGGGTGACATTACCTACAATGGATGTTGGGATATTTAAATCAGCAACTGCTTGCATTAACTCATTCCATCTGTTGGGGGGCATTTATTATCAAAGTGGGTTGTCGAATCGTAATACTGTGTACTAGATAGTGCAGGTTCGAGCCTCAGACAACCTTATCTCTCTAGATTAACTCCCCCTATCGGTCCACGCTGCCAAATCCTTTTCAATTCCATTTTATGTAGCAATAGTTCTGCATTAGGTTTATTAACGTTGGCTAAGTGTATTCACCACATCCGCCATAACAGGGTCTACTGTTGCCAAAGCCTTCTCACCATTGAATTCTTCTGGTGGCATGTAGAAGGTTAGTTTTTTTTTTTTTACATCACTGTGCTTGGTGTGATTTAAGTATTTATGCAGAATATCCTCGTAGAAGGCCGCTTTGTCATGTGCCGCTAAGTCTGGTCTGCTTAAAACAGCCTTCGTTTCACAGTCGAGACTCATGGTTGCAACCTTACATATATCACAATCCACCGGTAGTGTGGGGGCTGCCAGACTTTCTAACTGCCATTTGTCCACCAACTAGATTTTATGCGTGTGCTCCATCATTGACCCCAGAGCAATCTGGTGATTAGCGGTAGGACTATGGCTATGAGGGATCCTATGAATCCACTGGAACTGAGAGACCACTTTTCTTTTAGCGCTTAGCGATATCCTCTCATTGACCAGCTTCTCCATGACGTTCCTTTTCTTTTTCACCACACTTACCTGATTGTGTTAAGGGGATGTGTCACTTTAAAGTGTATTGGACAATCTCTGAAATAGCAGCCACCAGATTGTCAGAGGCCATGGCTAGAATAGCCTTGCATTGTTATGGGTGGTGTATACAAGCAGTTTCAGAAGTGCTATGTTTCACAGTATGCATGTCGACATGGTGAAAGCACGAGTGGGTACTGATGCAGTATCGCTGTTAAGGGTGTCTTTTTAGGAGTGTAAACAGTGGGCAACCGCAGCAGGAATATATCAGTGCACAATCTGTAATCCTCTAGAGTGGCTGTTATCAACCAGCCAATATCCGTAGGGCTTACTGTTTGCATCTTCGAAAGCATCCTTAAAAAAACGCATTTTGGACGGATACATCTGTTGAGCTAGCAATGCTAGTTGTTGCTTATCCCAGGGTTTTTTAAAATAACACTTTATAGCAAGTGTTTAGCGGTATAGATCTCTTGCTCCTGCCCTTGTTGAGCAAGTTCTGCATGATATAACAACCACTTAGACTACAGTGATGGGACTGTCAGGCATACCTTCTACAAAACAGAGGTGTTAAACTGTTGTTGCAATAATGTAGAAAGAGGTTTCCAGCAACTACAAAACCAGATAATGTTCTTGGAAATGTGGCTGATTGCGGTGTGGTTATTTTCTAGAGGTTTTCTGACAAAGAAACTCCTGCCGCAACTGGAAGTCCCTGCCAGCACACACACAAACAGATGTTGTAGCCTGGCATCCATAACGCCAAATACCTATGGGTTAATGCACCATCTAAAGATATCTACGGGTGAACTTCACAACAGGGATTAACTCACAGCGGGGTCATCCTTTCATCCTTTTGGGGCTGATAAAGCAAATACTGCTGTGCCTGTGCTTCTTTATTCTGCTCTTAAGTGCTATGTTTAAGCCTACAATTAAAATGCATGGCCGTCTATAGCATACTTAGAAGCCGTGAATTAAAATATGTGCTAGCTTTGTATTGTTTCTCAACAACACACCCCTTAAAGGCTGTATAGAAACCCACATCCATTGTGTATGAAGGATGACATATCTTTAAATGCTGTAATGAATCATCCGTACCCGCCTCCACAAAAAAATTGTCCATATTTAAGAATGTAGTTGCCACCATCACATCCCATAGCGCTGGCTGGGGCTAAATACCACTACCTACAGTGCTCTATGATTGGCATCTTGATAGTGGTGCTGACCCAGATGTATATCCTCATGTGATGACAAAGCAGTGGGATCTATCGCGATTCCTTGGGACTGCACCAATAAACTGGGCGATTCCCACATCGCCGGTTGTCAAGGCCCGTTGATGTACCAACAGAGCCACTCTCCACCGTCGCTGGCCACCCCAATCCTCTGTGAATTGAAGACCATAAAATAACACTCTGCGGCAGACACCCCAATCCTTTCTGGGTGTTGAACCATGCAAGACACTTGCTTCCAGCGACATTCCGCAAATCCTCGCTACACAGATTCATCCTCAATGATTGAGAGGACCCATCAGCCAAATCCATGGGCAATCCTAGATCCATTCCTCCACGGTCCGATGCCTGCAAGGTTGCACAATCCACTAGCCCACCATAGATCCTTGGCATCACCATCTGCCAGGTGTGAGGGTCCACAGTCCACATCCATGGGCGAGCCAAGATTAATTCCTCCCACTGGCCGATGACTGCGAGGGTCCACGAGCCAGGGTGGTTCTAAATAAATACACAAGAATATAGAATCAGAATTTGGATTTCTAACTTTAGTATTGTCCACAGGCCCAGTCAAACATAAACGCCATGTGGTTAATCTTTTAAAAATATCCTTCAGTGTTTACTTGTATATTAAATATAAAACAAATAATAATTGCGCACACACACACACACACACACTACAAACACAAAGATGCACACACATGTATACATGCATACTCGAGTGTACAAACACACATGCACACACAAACACAGATGTAAACACACACACACACACAAATGCACAAACACACATTGCAACTTGATACCAACATCTCTAATTTATCTGTACAAGGATTCATTTAAAAAGTCCTGCTTTGTTTATAATGAATAAAGCATGTGCCTGGTTGTCTTCTGTTTCATTATCAGATCATTATCTATTTGTGGTAAGAGCGGGGATAGCACATTTTAATTTAAAACCATTGAAAAACACTTTTTGCTGGATCACACTCTTTAGCTAAAACAGTGTATTCTGGATTTGAGACCCATCCGTGACTTAAGCACCCTGCATTTGCTTGAGGGGAGCGGAAAGGAAAATTCATCAATGTTTGGCTTTTAAAAATAAAATGCATTATCTACAATTGGAGGAATCCTGATAAAACAGCTTGACAAATATATAGAACCTCCTTGACCCCCCTACCTTGAACAGATAAATACCAGTTTCAAATGTGGCGAATTACAAGCTTAAAAATTACCTACATTCCACCATTCTTATCACTGACTGTTAACAACAATGTGCTAATTGTTGAAATGTTGCTGTGTTTGCCCTGTGACTTCTGCCTCATGAGAGCATTGTACGCTCTTGTAGACAATCACCACACATCAGCCACAACAACACTTTTGCCTGGTCTGTGTCAACATGCTAACACAGGTCTGAGTCAACTATAATGGCAAATGAAATTTGGCTTTTAAGAATAACCTGTGAGCCATCTGCCCTTTGCGCTTCAATGCACCACAACGCCAAAAGATAGATCACGGGCATCTGCATTGGGGTTTCCAGAGTAAAGCAAACGCACTTGTGTATGGGGTGAGATTTATCGCATGCAAGTTACACCATGCTGTCCTGCTTTTAGCATTTGTCTGTGTGGCAACTTTTTCAAGTGACATTTTAAGCACCCACAAGGTGTCGATTTTGATATATGGGAAAAAGTTAATCAGAGTTACATCCCTGTGCCTAACACTTGTGATGAATCCTAAGGATCCATCACTAAATCCCTGACGAAGGTTTCCTCCCAGGTGACCAGAGAAAGGCAGACACTTCCTGATCCTGACCTTGAGGTTGGTGCTCTGCTGGAGAATCACCTGGGAAGAGACCGGGCTTAGGGTGGTTTGGAGATCCTGTGGGATGAGACACAGTATTTGTCTTTTAAAGGGGAGATCCTTTTACAAGTACCAAGGCATGTAATAGCTTATTGCCGTTACAATTTGTCTAAACCACAAACTGAATGTCCTAATGCAGGTAAAGTTGGGATAAGCATCTTTAAACATCTTATGAAAGAAATGCCTCCCTTAGACTTATGAAGTTAACCACCATCCTAACTCCCAGAGGTACAGAGAAAGGAAATCTGTTAATGATGGCTAAAAAGAACACCATTCTCGTTTTCTAATAAATGCTTTCTAATGATTGCTAAAACATCTGATTTTAAAAGCAGAAAGCTCACTAGAAACTCTAATTTAGTTGTTGGTGACTTCAAGTCCCATAGTTCCATAAATAGTTGGACGGAGAAGAGGGCCCAAGATCAATGTTGCAAAAGTGGTCATCTTGTTAGTGCTAATGACCCACACCTGAGAGAGGCTTAAATGTCCCCCTTGGGTGTAGACCATGAGAAGGAGGCGGAGTTGGATCTGCAGCAGCAGTAGAAGGAAAGAACGTTGTTGGCAGTCCACACAGAAGTTGGCAGAAAGACAGGGGACCGGGACCGGTGTAAAGCAAATTTCAACTGTCTGTCCCGAGAGGGTCCTTTTCCCCCTAAATCTGAAGTGCAGTGAGAAGTGTGAAGGAAGACTGCTGTCCCCATGTGAGAGAGAGCCCTGGCAGCTGGCAGTGTACATGGGGCTATAGCAGGGGACTGGTGTTCCAAACCAAAGGGTGTCTCACAAGCTAGTCCTACGGGACTTGTCATCCAGGTGGCCAGGACAAGACCATGGATTTTGAGTCAGTTCCTGGGGGTGGACCACTGCGGGAGAATCACCTGGGTGAGGTGACTTCAGGGAGTGTGGGTGAGACAGCCAATGATGAGATGCAGAATTCCTCCCTTTCCCATAACCATGATCCCTCCTATTCCATAGGATTCTCTGATGTTCCAAACCCCCACCATTTTCTACACAAACACTGGGCTGAGGAAGTGTTTGTACTGGACATGTCCCACTAATTGGGTCAGGCAAAGTCAGACAATTGACTCTAAGTGCATTCATTGGATTCCAATTAGCTCTCCTCACACCGATAAAAAGCAGAACATAGAGACACACTCTGAACAAGGTGCAACGCAAGTAAGAGCAGAGCTTCTGGGGTGAAGGTGGGCCTACTGGAGCAGAACAACGGACCGAGTGGCGAGAGCCACAGGTGGAGAACTCCAGGAGTTCCCTGCAGGAGGTCATTGCCTCCAAAAGGCTGTGAAAGACACATGGAGAAGGCCAAAGCACAAAGAAGAAGGCTGAATTGTATTTCAAGGACGCAGGCAACCCTCATGGATGAATGGCAAAGTTGGCGAGGCTAGGCCAAGCCTGTGGTTATAACCTTGACTCACAAAATGCAAGACAGTAAAGACCAGAAAGAAACGCACAAAGCCGGTGAATTGGCAAGCAACATGAGAGACCGGTGTGTGCTAAAGAAAGATTTAAGCCGCAACATTATATTGCACAATTGAAGGCTGCACACGTGTGGTTGAGACAAAAAGAAAGGCTGAACTGCGAATGAACCTTGAAGTAACGATAGCTGTAAAGTCAATGATAATGAGTAACAGAGTGGTCCGGAGAAAGGAAGTAGCACACTCAAAAGTCTCTGTGAAAGGTGAAAAGTGTGTGGTGATAAAGTGAATGAACTGTTAAAGTGAGGTTATGAAAAAAAGGTGCACTTAGAACTTTGATGCATAAGACAGTGAACTACCCAGACCAGGATGCACTGGGTCAAATAACATAAGAGTGTGAGTTGAAAGCTGGAAAGTCGAAGTGGTCCTGCGGAGGTCTGTGAAACAGCCATGCACCGTCGAAAGTCTTCAACATCAGGAAACGGTCCAAACCCAACTGAGGAAGACCTGAAGTGTAATACGTTAGGGGAAGGGAACCCCTAAAGGAGTTGAATTAAGCTTGGGGAAGGGAACCCCTGCAAGTGTGTTTTTGTTTTGCTTTAAGAAGTCTGGGGCCTACTGAGGGAGACCAATGTGAACTTTTGCTTTAAGAGGTTTGAGTCTGACTGAGGGAGACCAATGTGAACTTTATGGTGAACTTTGTTTTGGAATTTGTAAAATAAGGATTTAACATGGAAGGCCAGGCGGGTCTCAATCTACGTTTTTTAAACTGCCTTTGCGTTAAGTATCTGAGACAGAGTTTGTCATCATGCCTACAGCGATCCCCTTACTGTACTGTCCAACATGGGGAGGAGAGCTGACTCAGCCACATTTAACTTATATTTGAACACTGACTTTCCTTTACATACATATTCTCCTTTTTTCGCACTTTTTGTACAAGATGTAGGGCAGGCCTTAGGTTTTGTTAGTAAAGGCCATTTTGATTAGACCGACTGAACTAGGACTGTTTTATTTATTATTTGAACATTGAGACTACTCCTACCTAGCTATAGGGCAAAGTAGGAGTTTCTCCAACCCCATTGAAACTTCACATAAAGGTTTTGCAAACTGTACCTTTTGTGCCAGTGTCACACCTGTGATATCATGCCTCCCTTAGAAAGGAGCCAGAGTCGTTGAAGCCTTACAGCATTTAAAGGGATTGAAGACCAAAACTGGGGATTGTTACCGAGCAGTACAGTCCCTTCCACGAACAAACTGTGGTGACAGCATCAAAGGAGAATCACTCGCATGTGAGTGAAACCACTGTTAACCCGACCACTGATTGTCGGACAATGAGCCTCAGTACGACCCTGGCGGAGCGGGTTAAACGGCGCCGTAAAAGGCTGCGGCGCCGTTCAACCCGTTCTGCCACATTACGAGGTCCCCTCGCGGGACACGTTAAGCACGCCTGGGAAAACCAGACGTGCATACCGGGTCCCGCGAGGGGAAGAGGGAGCAAACAACGGCCATCTCGTAATGGCCCGTTGTTTACTCCCTCTCCCATTCCCATTCAGCCCTATGGGGGCTGAAATGGGAATGGGGATGAACCGTGTTCGTGTCCTCGAGTGAGGAATTACCGGGCCATCCGAACTCGGAATGGTCCGGTAAGTCCTCATTCCAAGGACACAGATGCGGTTTTGAGGCCCAATGACTTTAACAACAGTCACCATCATGTAGGAGCAAAACTAACTGTATGGCACTAATTGAATATTAGATTGAAGAAAACAGCTGAAATACCAATCCTGTGTGAAGGCTAACTGAAGATTCATTTACATAGCAATAGAAAACATTGTAACACTAAAGCTAAGTGACTAAACTTTAATAATGGTGAGTTCCAGGTAACCAGCATGGCCCACAGCTAAGAGTGGTACATGCATTGCTCACAGCCAAGATTGGTAAAAGTATTGCCCACAGCCAAGAGTGGTATAAGCATTGCCAAATGCCAAGAGGCATATAAGCATTGTCTAAAGCCTGAGAGTTGTAAACGTTTTGTTCAGAGTCAAAAGAGACTAATAACAAGGAATACCACTAAGCTTATGAGACCATCAGGAAGAGAAGGGGTGAATGCAATGCCTTAAAGGGGTGATGCTTGTTACTGGTGATTGTTCTCTAAAAATGTAATCTGTTATAAAATCTCACATTACCAAAGTCAAAAGGAGGAGAGGTAGAATTCCATCCTTAAAGTCATTTTTATTTTGCTTACTGATGTCACAGAAAGATACAAGTGGCAAAGAGGCTGCCCTTCTGGAAGGTGTTGAAAGTCACAAACATTGAACATTGGAACTGAATCGAACTTAAAACCTGGGAAAGGGCAG
This sequence comes from Ambystoma mexicanum, assembly GCF_040938575.1. Lineage (NCBI taxonomy): Eukaryota > Metazoa > Chordata > Amphibia > Caudata > Ambystomatidae > Ambystoma > Ambystoma mexicanum. The sequence continues at coordinate 1,014,727,147 of NC_090928.1, forward strand.
TTCACCCAGGTTATCAAGAGAGACTGTGAATATCTTACATATGCAATTATTGTTGTTATAAATTGCCATATGTATTTATGTATTTTAATTCTTAATATGGCGCTACATACTCATAGACCTCAGAGAACACAAAAAAAAGTAGAAAAGAAAGAAGCAGACTCGAGACGATACCAAGGAGGAGAAAAAGCAGTAAAATAGTCAGCAGAGTTAAAGAGTAAGGTTTTGATACTTCTCTTAAACATTGTCAGTGTTTGAGATGATCTGATGACAGAGGACAAGGCATTCTACTCCATTGGTGCATGGCATTCAAAGCTTGTGTCACTGAATCTTTTTAGGTTGAACTGAAGTTGATTTAGATGATGATTTTCAGTGGTGAGCAACATATAGCAGCCAATGTAATTTCTTCTTAAATGTGGTGTTGTGATTGTGTCTAGAAAGCCCAAACAAAGCCCTCAAAGCTCCATTCTGAGTGATCTGGAGACGACAAAGATTTCTCTGTGAGGTACCCATGAGTGACCTGTTACAGTAGTCAAGTTGTGAATTGACTAGTGCAGTTGCCAGAAGTGATCTATTTTCATAGATAGGTAGGGCTCGATCTGGTGAAGTCATATGGTAACATGACCACATGATGAACAAATCCATGAGACATGTTGCTTCATGGATAGATTTGCATCCAGCGTGAACCCCAAAGTTTGTACCAATTTACTCACAGGAATCAAGCTTCCAGAAATCAAAAACTGGGCATACTGAGTGCTGAGTTTCTTTAGTCGTGGACCAGATGCCATAATGAGAAGCTCAGTCATTGCATTTTTACACATGCCAAAGAATTGTGTGCCATCCAAGCCTGGATTTCAGTGTAAACTCGATTTACTGTGTCGGCATCACTAGGGTAGTTTCAAGTGAGTTCAAATAGGACCTTGGTGTCATCAGCATCATTTGCATATTGGACACCTAGTCAGATATGCCACTCTGTCCATAATATTCAACAGATATGGTACAGTTGTAATTGGCCAGTAATTCTTAGAAACAGCTGGGTCAAGAGTATTCTTTTTTAGAAGAGGGATCATACAAACATCCATCATGGCAGTAGGCACCAAGCCTTCTTCAAATGAAGTATTAACCATCTTGGTGATCCAAGGAATCAAGATATCTAAGGAGCCTTTTAAAATATCAGCAGGGCATGAGTCCCCTCAGCAACATGTGGACTTCATGTTGAAAACAATCTCCAAAATCTCCCTTTCTGAGCAGCTATGAAAGTCAAATTAAACAAAGGGATGCTGAATGATCCCGGTTTATGACATTCATACTAATTAGGCCTTTATTAGTTACCCGGCTGGCCAGTTGATTGGTGATGGTTAATCAGTGTCCAATAATTGTACTAGCAAATTCTTCCTGAATGGATTCACACCACATGGAATCTTTGGTAACTAGGGAGAATGGAGATGAATGTCTTTCAAACTCTTTAAGAATTTTAAATAATTCCTTTGAGCTGGATTTGGCATTCTCAATACGAACATCGTTTGCCTTCCTTTTAGCTTCAATGATGGTGTGTTTGTAATTATGTACAGATCTTTTTGTAAGCAGGCCAGGATTCTTCCACCATTATCATTGCAGCGCTCTTTTAATTTTACTTGCATCCAATATATTGTCATTAAAACAGGACTTATTAATAGTTTCTGTTTTTACCTTCTTTATTTTCTCAGGAGCAAGGATATCAATAGTAGCCTTGATGGCCAACGAGAGATGAGAAAATAATTCAGGAGTTTTCTCAAAGGATTCAAAATCTCCAGTTTGGTGGAAAGTAAGGTAGAGAAGTCAGTATCTGAAATATTCTTACTGTTCCTGCAGATGATGTCTGGCCTAATGTTAGTGTCCAGTATGGGCAGAGGAGTGGGAAGCATGATGGTAATATTAACTATAGAGTGGTTTTACCACGGAGAGGACTGGGTTCTCATGGCAGTGCTATGCACGTTGTAGGATAGGATCCAATCTAGAGTATGATCACCCTGATGCTCTGGGGTTTTTACCAATTGCATGTAGCCAGCTACTTAAAGAGAGGACAACATGGAGATAGCTTGAGAGTCTGAAGGGTCGTCAGTCTACAGATTAAAGCCTCTCATGATCAACACTGGAGACTTAGAGATGGTAATATAATTTAATAATTCAAGAAGTTGTTCCTCGAATGACGGTAGGTCTTGGGGGTGGGGTATTATATAGAGTGAAGATAGTAAGGGAAGTATTTGGATTAATTTTCATTTTTACAATAAGATTTTCACAACCTTCTATATTTTGAATGTTAAGGGCATAACAGTCAAAGTGATCTTTCACAATAAGTGCCACTCACCCACCACACTGTCCTATACGATCTGCTCTATATATTTTATACCCACTATGCAAGGTGTTGTCACAGCGATCTGGGCAGATTCTTGAAGGCAGGTTTCAGTAAGCGCCAGTAAATCAGGTGTATACATGAGGCTGTGATCAGCAAACTCAACTGCGTGTTTAACTAGTGACCGGGTATTCAACATGGAGAAAGTTAGTAGTTTGTCCACAGGTGTTTTATTAACTTTTGTTTTAGTTCCTATAGTACAAATGGAGATTTCCTGGTTTATTGATATGACCAGGTTACTCACAAAAGAGGGGATTTGTTTTATGGCCCCCTCTTTAGGATAGGAAACCACCTCATTAGGTTGAACCCTATCTGAGGGAGATATGTTAACCAAAGGTGAGGTAGTTATTAAGCAGACATCCATTCTAATGTCAGTGGTTATAGAGGAAGGAGCATTTAAATGGATTATGTCTGTCTCAGGAGACATTACGCTGTCAGGGAGCAATGCCAGCGCTAAATACATCTCTAAGATTTATGCCCGTTTGATTTGGGGGCGGGATCTTATGGAACTCAGCATGGTCAATACGGGGAGAGAAAGAACGGGTTCAGAAAGCCTTACCTCAGAGTTTGAGATTGAGGAACTCTTGCAGGAGTTACAGTAGTTTTGTGGGAAATCTCCAGAGAGAGGCTGTGTGACTGCTAGTGTTGCCAACCTTACACACACCGGCACTAACCGGCTCAGTTGTGTCAGTGCTGTTGCACCTGCAGGCAATGAAAGAGCATGGGTAACTAGAAATACTGCTGGGAAATGTAGTTCCACTCTGGTGCACAGTTAATACAAATTCAATCTGCTAAAAAATATATTTTCTTGTGTATTTTATGTACAAGTGTGAGGGACAGATATCCTTTGTTACAGTGTTTCCTTTAGTGTATTTTAGGCAGGGAAATCATCATCAGGGTAGTGATAGTGAGATGTTAATTGAAACCTATGATTTAAGAGAATGGCATATTTTGAAAAATCAACTAATAGTTGTCCACCTCACATTTCTGAACCTTCACACACTGTCAATCATTTAATATGTGTTAAACAGAATTACATTCTGCACAAGTTGATCTGTGTGTGCTACAGTACTAAAGATACATAAACAGAGAGAGGTCTTTATCTTGTGTGCCTTTTCATTCGTTCTGGCTCATCATGCCTCTTTGCAACAGCCCCCTCAGAGAAGTGCTCAGTCTTCTGTCAACAGACAAACAGCCTAAACTGTGATTTACACTTGGAGCACAAACAAAATCCTTGGTTACAGAATCTTGAAATGCAACATTTTTAGCAACAGCATCTTAACACCATCCACCTTTTGTTCTCAGTTTAAATAAATGCTTACTGCTGGCAGAATATGGCCCATCTCCAAGCCTTGATTTTAAGGATCTTTGTAAACGCATGTGTGTTTTAAAACAAATACATTAAATACACCAGCATTCAGTTAAAGTGCCCTCTCAATACAGCGTGTAAGCGCATGCCCCGTGCGCACCAACTTCAAATGCCTGTAATGCGATACTCTTTATCTATGTTGTAGCTTTGAACAAATTTCACCAGCTCGTGACTACGGGTCTAAATGCTACAGAAATAATAACTAGTCTAAAGAGTTGGATCAGCGGGATCATAGATTCACAAAAACTAAAAACATCAAAAAACAAAAGCTATCACTCAGCATTTTAACCAAAGATAAACACAGCTGAACCATTAACACATTGGAATAAATTAATCTTTTAATATAAATCGCATTAGCACCTCAAGCACGAGTACTGGCTGATGGCCCCCAGCAAACATAAAACATCAAAAAACATATCCACAGTTCTGTTAAAAAAAAAATTATGCACACATATATCAGCCATGCACCTGCGTGGCTATTGTTGAAGGGCATGTAACATGCTCAGGCATGCTTTCACCCCAAGTACAACCTCTCCCCACAGCTCTCTGTATTCCTGCTGATTTTGTGTGTCTTATCTCGGACTGGTTCGATGGCCTACCTCGCATCCTTCTCCTTTCTAAAATACTATGTGAACTTGCGCAGAGCAGAGAGAGGGCAGAATGGAACCATGGGAATTTACACAGGATAACACAAGAGCGCAGCATGGAGTTGTTTTTTTTTTGCCCAAGATCACACATCCAAAGCGGCATGGATCTGTGAGAATTTGGGCAAGATCACTCTTCTGCATCATAGCATTGTCACTTTCACTAGATTCATAGTCTTCATCTTTACAGCTCACTTCGCTCACAGATGCGTGCCTGGGCTCTACGGCCAGGGGCTGCTCCAGAAATGTATATCAAATGTATAGCTGATTGATATAAAATGTGTATTTTTTATATAAAACTGATATTAAAATTATATAAAAAGTTGTATTAAATTATATAAAATGCATATCAAAATTAGAGGGGTCTAATCATTCTATATAAAACGTGTATATCGCGATTTATATCAAACATATTGGGGTTCTTGTTATAATCAAAGTTAGCCAAAAGCATGTAAAAGTCGCAATCAATAACCCAAAGGTTTAATAATCAAATGTGGTTACTGCAATTGCGTGTAAAATATCTATTGAGGCTCCTTGCCACTACTGCAACAGAAGGTTCATTGTGTTTATATAAATAAAGTTTATGAAAAAAAATATTGGGTTCAATCAACTAGATATCAAAAGGGGTAGGGCTAAGGACACAAAGGGAAGTGTCCACCTGTCAACTTAACATTGAATGAACATCAGCCCCATTGTCACGACCCGTGACCCAGAATCTCACTGGCATGGTCACATGCCAGGCAGGGTTAGGACTCGGGGTTCATTTGGGGCCCCAAGGGCCTTACATTATCATCAGGGACTCTACTGGAGTCAGTCCTGGCACCTTTGGCACCAGGCACATATTTGGAATGGGACTTGAGGGGACTACTTTTTATGTGGAGGCCTGCAGCCAACATGGAGACACCCACACAGTCTAGTCCCTAAGAACCAGACTGTGCGGTGCAGTGTTTTAGGGTGTGGTAGCCCAGACTACTTTACCTGGACTACTTTACAGGGGTAGGCTATATAAACCACACCCAAGCTAAAGAATGTGCTTCGCATTTTTCTGCAGCCAGCAGCGTGACGCTCATTGTGTTCAGAGACCAGCATCCGGTGTGCCTGGAATTGCGGACCTGCAGAGGAGACAAAAGAACATCATTAGCATTCCCTGCTTACCTGCAGCTTTCCATCCTTCGATCCCGGCTGCTCGCGGTCTTCCATCCCGTTGGCAGCATCTTCAGGACATCACGCACACACCGGAACAAAGCACCTGTAGGGAGAGAGAAAAAAGGACAATGTTAAAAAGGTTATTCACGGCAATGACAGCAGTAACCATAACCTCCTCACCTGGCTGGGCATATCTTGGCCGGTTCCGCTCCGGAAATCTCAGCACGTCCAGAAAGACCATCGTGACCTGAAAAGGAATAAAGAATACAGGTTAGCCCAAAAAGACATTAGCGCGCCGCACTTTGCGCTGAACCTACCATTCCTCATACGCTCCGCGTCCATAATCCCGGCAGGAGCCTGACCCAAGCAGTGCACCCAGCGAAACTCTGCACACCTAAGGGGGAAACAATCTGTTAAAGACATTAATAGCACAAAAGAAAAGCAAAGGCCTTCAGAGACTGATATAATCAGACTTACCTCCTTAAAGACACTTGAATGGGTTGGCACCAGTGAAGTTAACTCGGTTGCTTCGACCCGCAGAAAACTACACGCCCCTGCACACAAAGCAGGACGGAGAGCACGCCAGACATCATAACAAGGTGAGGAGGGGGCCATCAGGTCGAGTCCAAGGGGCTGGTGGGAGGAAACGAAATCTGTGCCTAAGTCCAGTGCTCCTGTGTTTTCAGGCCCTCCTGCCATAGAAGACATCATCCCGAATTGGGCACATCCGGGGGGAATCCGGAAACCAGGGCATACGGGCATCCCCGTGGATACCAGCTGAGTGTAACACCCATGTCCTGCTGACAATGCCTTTTTTTCTTTGCTTTCACTCTTCCCATTTCAGTACCGACTACTCCTCCTGGAAAACGATTTGTGAGCCAAAACATGACATTGCTCATGGTTTTCTGGGGTGTGTGCTAGGTATACAGTGGCACAGAATCTCTACATGATGTCCTCACATTGATCACAGTTCCACTCTTCCATTTTTACACAAACAGGTCCATTCTTTTGTGAACCTGCTCAAAATAGCCCTGCTACTGACAATCTGATTTATGCAGCACTGCATAAAGAACCACACATTCCTACCACCACATTTAACAAGTAATGCACATGGCCTGCTCCCTTGATTCAATAGTTAGAAAGCATATTTGGTTCTGTCTGTGGATAAACAGTCATTGCCTGCCTTTTATCTTGTCTAGTTCAGGAAAAGTTGCCCTCTCCCTATGTTGTTATTTAATTGCTAAGTACCCATGTCTATGTAATCTTCCACTTTCGACTTCTGTAAATAGTCCGGTAGACTATGTTGTGCAGGAAGCTTGCATTTCGAGGACAAGAAGTCCAGAGAGTCACTACCTAAAATCAAAATATGTCAGGTGTTTAAAGGAACATTTAAATCAGTACCTTTTACCTTAATAGCCAGACACAATATATTTATTAATCAACCTTCTTCCAAAAGGGAAATATTTTAAATGTGAATAATATTATTCAACTGCCTGGTAAAGCCAACACTTGAAATGATTCTCTGGAAAAATGTTCAAGCACATACATGTCACTGCTGCTCATTAGGTATTGATAATGGCATTCTACTTGGTACACTGTGCACGAGTCCGAGTCATATTGTCAAAAAAATCTGGTTTGTGTAAAAGAGCTAACTTAAGACATGTGGGGCAGTTTGAGAAAAACACATATGCAAGCAAAATGTATAATATTTTCAAGTCCTCTAAAACCAAAGCGGACAAGGGGTGAGAGGAACAGAAAACGATCTGCAACTTTTGATGAATTGCACATTGCCTAATCTGAGGAGAAAGAACAGAATTTCAAGAAAGAAAAAAACGTACTTGTATTTTACTTCTATGGGTGTTCATTTTCTTCTACAGAACTAAAGAGTCAGAATTAGGCAAACTACCAATGTTGAGAATATGGACTGTTGATAGGGGTTTCATAAGCCAATGCAAAATGAACTGTGCTGTTTTATGAAAATAGGCACATTAAACGTTGCAATTCTGACTGATACCAACTTTAAATAGAGCCAGCCCTGAGTTATGGCTCAGGAAATTCTTTAAACTCAGAAAAGGCCCCAACCACCCAGCTTTGAAGCTGCCCACTGCATAAACGGATCATCCTTTAAACAGATGAAGAAAACCAGACTGTGCCATGAAGTTGTATTACTTGCCCTGTGTATATGTTAGGGGTGAACAGGGGTGAACAGTTAAAAATAATAATTTCAATTTAAATGAATCCATGGTCCTGCTCAGTCAAATCCATCAACACTTGCACACTGAATGACAGAATTTAACACTTGACAGGACTTCAGGTCTGAAAACCTCTCAAGGGGTGACAGATGTAACACCATAAAACCACAGATATGCAAGTTACAAAGGCTTATTTCATAAATAAGGCCACGAGCCATAAAGGCCACATGAGTCAGGCCTGAATCAACAATAGCAGGTTTCCAGCCCTGCCTCAATTACCATGTTTACAGTCTTCGTAGCTAGGCAGAAGAATTGAAATTATATTGCCATATTTTTGTACATTGAATTGTTTATATCGCCTATATCTCTGGAACCAAACTTCTTAGGGAACTCATTTAGGTGTGAAACATTCAGCTGAAAATTAAATATTAGTTGTACTAAAACAATTTTTTTAAATGTAGTTTGAATATGCAAATTAGGCAAATTTGCATTTAGTCTCTAATAAAGGGCACACAAAGGTGTATTGTAGATCGGGCGGATAGCGGAAAGAATCTCACGCAAATACCTATCAAAGGTATTGCAGAGCCTCGCTACACTATACGCACTGCCCGGAACTACTATCAGTCAACTATCAGCCAACCGGACAGATCCACACATTGGGACCATCATGCCTGCCGGTAAAAGATGCCCCAAAAACATGCGGGTCAGGAGCTAAAGGATGGGTTCGATGCCCCACTGTATCTGATGGGTAGATGGTAGATGGTAAAGAAATTGGTCCTGAAGAAGAAGACGCTGATATAAACGTCATCGAAACCGGTCAACCAGAACCTCTGCTGATATCTCAGAGTGTTTTCTGAGATACAGAGCTAAAAATAATAATTCTGAATGAACAGTGTCTAGATGACACGTGAGAGGTTATGTTTCTTTTATACTTTGTTGTAGAAATGCAATAATGCCCATAGTTTTATTGTGAGTAAGACCTTGGGAAGAATAAAAAAAAAAAGAACAATCATAAGAAGAAATTAATAAAAGGGTCCTACTGTGCACTCTTTTTTAAGAGGAAAAAATCCTCAAGGCCACGTGTAACATACTTCACGGAGGGTGAATACATTAGGGTAATATAGCAATCATTGAATATTCCCATGCAAACTGTTCAACCATGCGCTTAGCTATGGGAATGGTTCCCAGGTTATTTTTTGGGAATGTTGCAATCTTCATTGTAGGTATAGGGACAGTTTTCTTTTCTGCTATCCTATTAGATAGGCGGTGCACCACCTTGAATCTAGTGATAGCTCACCTTATAGGGATAGGGTGTGCTTCTGGTTAGGGATAGCGTTAGAGAACACATTGAGTGCTTTATGAAATTGGTTAAGAAATAAGGAAAGTGGGGCAACATGTCTAACCTTGGGTCTCCTCCTCCCTCTCTGGTCCTCTCCCCGGGTCCCGACCCAATGGCGATGGCAGTGCCCTGGCCACCCGAGTAAGGGATCCCAAAACACCCTCTGGTTTTTCATATCCCCTTTCCCTATGCGGTTCGGATTTTAATGATTGTAAGTTTTACCTGAAAAGCAGGAGGAGTGCAAGTCTCAAACCCACTGCATAACTCCAAGATTTGATTCCCTTTTCAAGTTGTTTTCATCAATGCATGAGTCAGATAGTTCTTTCTGATAGTGAGGTTCAGTTTCACTGGTCTTGAGATTACTATGAGCGACTTGTGAGACTCACTGATCAAATTGGGCAGGTTAGTTCCTATGACCAATTGGACATGTTGGGAACTATGGTTACAAACAGATTTCCCCAAAGATGGAGATAGGGAGTTGAGTTTGTGGATATTTCTTGATATGGCCATGGACATGCCTACTCTTTCTTCTCCCATCCTTTTCCACCACCGGTTAAGCAAGTCTGCTTATACGGCACATTCTTTGCTTCCACTGTCCAGTTGTGCCCAAAGGTCCCTTCTAACATGACAGGGACTCTATAGGTTGTTTTAGCCCTGGTATATAAAAAAGCATAAGATGTTCTTTGGTGCTTGTTTTTACTGTTAAAATGGGGTTTCTTAGCGTTCTCATTGTTTTAAATGTGCATGGTATTAGATGGTGGAATATCTTTTTCTTCAGTTTCTACTAGATTCTGGTAAAATACATCTATAGGACATGGATTGTTGGGATGATCATATTTCCCACAGGTGTAACAAGAGTACACTCCCTCAAGGGAAAAATTGACTGTTTCCATTCTCCTATTATCACTTGAGGCTAAAGAGGAATCTAGATTTTCTCTCTCAGTTTCCCTTAGGATCACACTTGGTTTACTACTCCAATACCTATCAGTGATCTGTGCTACTAGCGAGCCCTTGATGTGATCTTTATCAGTGAGAGATATTGACTCTGTTCCTATTTAGTCATCTTGGCCCATCAGACGTTGACCTGGGGATAGGTCCATGGGGACTTCCTATGTAGATGGTCTATTATTTTCAATTGTTTTGGAAATATACATTTCTTTTTCCTCCAAGGATGGGACAGACTCGGATCACTATCTGGTCCAGGTTATATACTGTTATCCCTCTCCCTGCAGGGTCCTTCATCTACCGGGTGTTCATAGGGTCTTAATGGGGATGGTATTAAGGGTTTTGCCATTTTAGGGTTGTTACACTCTTCAGGTTTCAAGGGAAGAGGAGTTTCTGAAGATGTAAACTCATCAGAGGATTCTCATAGGGGTTTTACCTCAGTCGGCTGGAAACTAGAGACAGGGATTTTCCTGGTTTCTAGTTGCGATTTACAAGAAAAAAAAAAGATTCAGCCACTTCTCTGGTCCATTTGACTCTTCCTGTTGTTCCCATCTCCTTCACTAGACTCAAGTTGGAGCAGCCTGTCTCTGCCCTCACTCTCCTACTCTGCAGCAACGACACCGGGAGGGCTGGAGCCCTTCCCCTCATCACCCGCTCCACATTAGAAGGCAGCATCCAGCTACGACGCTCCAACAAAGGTATCAAAGCCTTCTGGTGCCGTGCAACACCACACCTCCCCGTGCCTCTGCCCTCATGCCAAAGAGGTGCTTTATGCAGCTCTATCTCCTTTTCTTGAAAAAGCCCTGAAATACTGCCCATGTAAGAAGCATGCAAGAGCCTCTAAAATGGCCGCCACATTATTTAGCTTCCCTGGTTGCTAGGCAACCTTATCAGCTGATCCCATGAGCAGTGCGCTCTGATTGGCTGAACAGGCCCACAACCTCCGGCCAGCAGCACCAGAAGGCGAGAGCCGGCCCGCCTACTACAAGGCCCGACATGATAAGGCTGGAGCCTGTCTCTGCCTGTCTCGCCGCACGAGCCGTGAGGCGCAAACCCATGCCCGCAACCACATCCATCTATGGAAAAAACCTAACAATACATTATATGCGGACTACCACCTACCTTGTGTTCATCATCCTGTGTCCACAAGGCCATCTGCTTCACATGCGCCGGCGCCCTACTATCCAGTGGACTACACGCCATGCCTGGACCTGCCCGCCCCCTCAGCCACTCGTAAGCATACTACTGTATCAATCATATGCAATGCTAAGATTGCTAGCCTTAGGGATAACTGCCCATATCTACCAACTGCCAAGCTGTTAACTGAACATTGATATAGGCCACTCTGCTACATCCTAATGCGCCTTACATACCTGTATTGTGTCTTCATTTTTGTAGCCATACCTGATTAACCAATGTAAGCATACCACACGTTAGCCAGACTATTGCATACTTCTATTCACACTCCCCACCGACTATTATTGCTCATATCTGCCATATGACTGTGTTCAGCCACCCAGTTCCACTTCAACATGCAAATACTGGCCTGTAGCCTGGCCTCAGTCCTATAACTGCTCATACCCAATAGTGCTCCTAGACCATTCTTGAAAATGACTCCAGCCCACTCCTGTATAACTGCTACGAGCATTTCTCAAAAGTGACCCCAGCCCACTCCTGTGCAAAGGATTTCAATCTCGGGCTGTAGATTTGTTGTTAGCCTATCTCAGTGTACTTGATATTAGGACTACTTTTCACCTGTAGGTGATTCGAGTCACTTCTGCTACCTCTACCTAACCAAAGCATAAACTGCCCTCACCCAGCTCAAGCTCAATCTGCCTATTTTGTATGCACCTAGCCCAAGTCGAATTTGCCAATTTTGTATGAGCCTAGCCCAAGTTAAATTTGCCTATTTTGTATGCACCTAGCTCAAGTCGAATTTGCCAATTTCGTATGTACCTAGCCCAAGTCAAATTTGCCAATTTTTATGCACCTAGCCCAAGTCGAGTTTGCCTATTTTGTATGCACCTAGCCCAAGTCGAATGTGCCTATTTTTTATGTTCCTAGCCCAAGTCGAATTTGCCTATTTTGTATGCACCTAGCCCAAGTCGAATTTGCCAAATTGTTATGCACCTAGCCCAAGTCGAATTTGCCCATTTCCGGATATCTGGTCCCCTCACCCCTACCCCAGGCCATATCCACTATACTTAACATGGCCTCCAACCACTCCAACAGGCTTCCATGTTCTGACTCCATTCCTCCTACCCCGTTCCTACCAGCCTTTTTCACATACAAGCGCCATAACCACCAATCCACAGCTACCCCACCCACTAATACTGTTCCCAAGCCCAAAGCCACTGCCAGAATCACATCCCACACACCACCAGTGCACATAAGAAACACTAGATTAGGAGCCCACACATTCACAGCACACATCAAAACTCACAAACTCACACTGCAGTCGCTCCTCCCACCCACTACAATCACTCCTACTCCAAAACCCCAACATCCCACCACCAAACACCATACCAACACTGCCAAACTGAGCACACATGAACCCTCCCAAATCCAACTTGCTCTCATTAATGCTAGATCTTTACAAGCCCATGCCACAGAAATACATGACTTAATCTGTGACCTCTAGCTAGACGCTCTAGCCATTACAGAAACTTGGCTCATGAAGCCTCTGGACCAGCCATATGCCAGTCCCACCCCCTTGGGTACATCATCCTCTGTCAAGATAGACCAACACACAAAGGCGGAGGTGTGGCCGTAATAGTCAAAGAAACACTTAAGGCTAGACAAATTAAACCCATCACATCCGAGAAATTCGATGCCCTATCAGTAAAAATCTCCTTCTCACCTAACGACACCATGACAATGCACCTTATCTACCAGCTCCCAGGTCCGCTCTTGAACTTCCAAGCTGACATCCTACACCTCTTAGGCAACAACCTCAAACCAAATACTAAAGCCATACTCCTGGGAGACCTGAATCTCAGATTCAATGACACAAAAGACAAACACAGCAAAACCTTTGCTAAAGTCCTTCTGGACCTACATTTCATCCAGAGAGTTGACTCTGCCACTCACACTAAAGGCCGTATACTAGATTGGCTAGTCGACCACAACGGTAGGGTAGATATCAGCTCAAACACGCCACAACCATGGACCGATCACCAACTCATCCACTTCTACATCCCAAAAAACGCAGCTATTACTCAAAACCTTCCCATGCCAGCTGCCCTAGCCAGATCTAAAAAGCTACTCACGAAAGAGAGAATGTGCCCACTCCTAGAAGTCTCAGAATTAGCATCACCCATCTCTAATATCCCTAAAGAACTAGTCGAACTTTACAAGACTAAAAAAAGTGAAAAAACTCTTCCACGCCAACTCATGGTTCAACCAAGACCTACGAGACCTATAAAAACACTCAAAAGACAAGCTCTTAAAAAATGTCAATCCTGCCCCTCTGCCCCTCTACGTGACTCATACCTAACTATTTTTAAACAATACAAAAACGCCATAGCCAAAGCTAAAGCTGCTACATATAATACTAGAATCGACAATGCCCAATCACACTCAAAAGAACTATTTGCTATCTTTAATGAGCTGGTCATACCTCCCACGTCCAAACATCAAACAGTTAAAGACGAGAAATGGTGTGATGACATCCAGAAGGCTATGCTTGACAAAATAGACCTACTCCAAAAGGAAATCAAAGCCAACCTTGATAATCTACCCAAGTCTCCTCACGAAACACAGACCGTCCCTAACCCTAAGCACCCTATCCAACACAATAGCAATCCTCCACCGCCATTTACCTTTAGAAAGGTAACCGCTCCTGAGGTCTTACTCATTATGAAACTCATTATGAAACTCATTATGAAACAAATAAAACCCTCACTTTTCCAAGGGGACATCTGTCCAGCAAACAAAATCAAAGACTGAGCTCCCTAGCGCCGTTCATTGCAACCTTTATCAACGCATCATTTGCCACTGGCTCAGTACCCTCCTCCCTCAAGGAAGCCTGGGTTCGGCCACTTCTAAAAAAGCCCACTCTAGACCCAGATTCGCCCAATAACTACAGGCCCATTATAACAGTGCAATTTTTACTGAAAATCATGGATAAGGCTGCTTATCTACAGATACAATCCTACCTTGAATTTCACAACATCCTAGACAAGAGACAGTCCGGTTTTCCTCCACACCATGGCACAGAGTCAGCGCTACTCGACCTAAAAAAACAACTCCTAAAAAATATGGATAAAGGCAAATGTGCCATCCTCCTACTCCTTGACCTGTCAGCTGCATTCGACCTAGTCAACCATAAAACAATAAAAGACACACCTCACCAAAATAGCTCACTTCTCTACTGAAGCCACAACATGGATCTCATCCTTCCTGGAGGGCAGAGCTATGAGGGTCTACTCAGACCAAGCGTCAACCACTCCCTCCCCCATAAACTGTGGAGTACCACAAGGTTCCTGCACCTCCCCCACACTATACAACCTATTCACACTCCCTCTATTCAACGACCTAGAAGAATTCGGCATAACATTCACCAATTATGCCGACGATACACAAATTCTTCTCCCATTATCTGGTGATTACGAGCAAGACCTAAAAACCCTACAAAACACATATGCCATCATCCAGGCCTGGATGGCAGCCAATGGCCTCTGTCTCAATGGAGACAAGACAGAGATCTTACTGGTGGGCCCTAAAGAATCCCTCAGCAAACTAGACAGCAAGTACAGCACCTTCTTAATTGAGAACTCGGTAATCTCGGTCTCCTCTGCTGTAAAAACTCGGGGAGTATACCTAGATTTTACCTTATCCATGGATAGACATGTTAGTTACATCTCCTCTTCAGCAGCCCTAACAACCAAAATAATCAATGCAGTAAAGCCTCACCTATCCACTATAAACTGCCTCAACATCGCCAGGGCCACCATAGGTGCCAAATTGGACTACTGCAACGTCCTCCTACTAGGCACTTCTGCCAAAAACATGAATAGACTTCAAATCACACAGAACAACGCCTTGAGAGCAGCCCTCAACATTCCTAGGTGGGAACACATCTCCCTAGCAAGACAAAATGCCCACTGGCTCCCAGGCAAAGAGTGCATCCAGTTCAAGTCTCTCACCATTACCCACAGATGCATATCCCAATCTGCCCCTAGCTACCTTACTGAACGGATACAACCAGTCCAGACACTCAGACCCAAAAGGGACCTGTACGCTAACCAACTCTCAGTCCCCAACTTCAATAGAGCTAAAGCTAGCGGCTCGAGTTTCAAAGTCCTAGCGCCAAAAGCTTGGAACTCCCTACCACCCAAACTGAGAGCTGAAACTTCCCTCATGGCCTTCAGAAAAGCACTGAAAACCACCTTATTTAAGTGAATCCCACTTAAAATACTACTGCAATGTGAATAATGTCTGTAATATACAACTGTACCCATGTTCACTGTTCCCATGTAACATCGTAACTTTAGCTATGTCTGTAACCATGTCTCCATTTGTTTTTGTGATACTCACCCATGCCAAGTAAACTTTCTTGTAACAGCGCCACGATGCCCGAGGGCAGCTGTGCGATTTAAAAACGCAAATGAATAAAATAAATAAATAAATAAGGTTTCATAAACTGGGAGTCCCACCAGTTCACCCCTCTTAACCTGCATCAAGTTATTTGACAGATTTAAGAGGGAAAGTTTTAATTCTTCTCCGTTGGGCAAAAGGGGTAACACTCTAAATCCCCTCTTTAGTCTTATTTCACCTAGGGGGTAGGAGGTACATGACAGAGTAGATGAGTGCTTCTGCCTGAACAGCTAGGGAAATTATCAATTCATCCCAGCTAGGGATTTGACAGGGATTAAGGAAGAAAAGCTGGTAGATGTAACTTTCCATTCTTTTCTTAACAGGCAGGATTACTTGTCTGGTTAAGGGAAAAAATGGATTCCCACCTTTTGGCCTAGGTTGGTTTTAGTGGGTTGCCATGAATTTTCCTCAGACTTTTCCCCATTGACAAAAAAGGGCGCTGGAGTATATGGTCTTTCTTCAAGGGGAAAGGACTTAGAATATCCATTGAGAGAGATATAGCTGCTCTGATCTCATCCTAACACTCTTGGTAAGGTATTGTGTTTCAAGGCTTGCCTCTATTTATAGGGGTGGGTCCCACAACTTGTTTCAATTGGGTCAGATCCCAGTCCTAACACCATATTTGAGGGGACCATTGCACCAAAAGTAGACACTGACACAAGAGCGGCACGTTTCAAAACATTTATTGATGGTTTAAAAGGGATTGGAAAACTCCTATCTTGCCCTACGACTAAGATGGGCATATTCTCAAATATCAAACAAAAAGAAAAGTCCTAGTCAGTCCTAAGTCAAAATAAAATGGCCTATACTAACAAAACTAATGCCTGCCCTCTTTCTAATACAAAAAGTGTGTAAAGGGAATGTGTAATGCAAAAAGGCCAATCAGTGTCCAAAAGAAATGTCAATATGGCTGAGTAAACTCCCTTGCCCACATTCTGTAGCACGGGCTAAGGTGGCACACTTGGACCTTGCAATACACTCTTGCTTCGGACACATAAATGCAGTTTGTTTCATGGACCAGGGCCTACTTGGCCTTCCATGAAAAGTCACTAGTTTATCCACTGGATCGCTCAAGCTTTCTCTCACTCCAACCCAGGTCAACTTTTAGCTTATAATGAATTTCAATGAAAGTTAGTTTCCTTCTGGTTACCCCAATTCAGTACAGATTTCCCTCTGATGGGCTCAAATCTTTCAATCCCATTTTATCGGGGTTCCTTTCCCCAAGTTTCAATCACACTTTCAACGGCTTCTCTCTATCAGGCTCAAGCCTCCTTTCACTTTCTGTGCACTGTCGAAGACTTTTGAAACTGCAAGTCTTTTGCTATTACCTCAGCATGACCACTGAGACATTAAAATGTCACTTTTTGTCTCCTCCACCAAGGCCTCATTGTAACTGTAGTTTGGAGTACAGTACTTATTTCAAAGTTCAAAGTCTTCTCTCGCATCCAGGTTTTCCTCTTCCAGGATCAAACCTAACAACAGTTAAAATCTTGCATCTCAGTTTCTTTCTCTTGACGCTGCTTCTACTAGATGAGACATTTCACAGAGACTTTCAATACGGCAATCTCCTTTCTCTGGACCACTCTATTACTTTGTATTCTTAATTTACAGGTTATTAACAATGCTTTGCTTTCTCTTGCGTCTTATCGCCAACATGCTCCACCTTTTAAACTGGCTGGGAGAATTAATAACAAGTGTGAGTGGTTTTCCAGCCCTGAATGACTCAGCTTGATCTGGTTAATGGGACAAGGTGGAGACTGCCCATAGGAATACATGGTAAATTGTTTGATCTGGTTAATGGGACAAGGTGGAGACTGCCCATAGGAATACATGGTAAATTGTTTCCTATAGGTAATCTTCATAGCTCCAGTTTTCCTCTTCTTCGTCCCATTGCTTTTGGGAAAAACAATGGGGAGGGATTAAGGGAGTTGTAGTGTTTCCGAGTGAAGGTAGGAAAATTATAAAAAATGTTGTTAGGAGAAGGGGAACAATCTTGGTGCTGTAAAACATGAGATGATATGCGTGTTCTACTTTTCAGGGTTCTCCTACACCTCCCTTTTTTGTTGGTACCTGCTGGAATTGGTGAGCGGGCAATGGTATAGGATTCAAAATGTTGTTTGGTAGAAGAGGGACTGTCAGGTAGGGAGGTGTTATGCAAAATGAGACACCATGTCTCACCTTGGGACTCCTCCTCCTCTTTAGTCCACACCCCGGGTCCAGACTGTTGGGTGTCTTGACCCACGTTCAAGTTATTAGGCTACAACATTTGTGCTGTGGGCTTAGGAAATCCAAGAGAGCGGGAAAGCCCACATTTGCACCAGAATCCAGGAGAACCGTGTAGTCTTTGTGCACAACAAAATGGTGGCCTGACCCGCCACCCACCAGTGTGAGTGTGAGGGGCCAGAAGCGCCATGAGCGAAATCAGTGCTAAGGAATATGGTGCTGTTCAAAATCTGTTGTTATTAATGTCAAAAAGGGATGCAATACTGGTGCTCACCACTACCAGAAAGCCGGAGCTTTAAAACCACCGGACACTTGTGTAAAACTGAACAAATGAACCAAACCAGGCCAAAGAAAGACTTACTAAGAGGTAGATACAATGTAAAACTATATTCTGGAATGACTTGAAGGAAGTCATTGTCTAATGTATGTATTGAAAATAGCTGGGGATGTTAGCAGCTTAAGTGAATTTGGGTTTAAAGCCACTAAAATCGAAATGTTTAGAATAAATGAGTGACCTACTTTTGAGTGTCACATAGTTTGCAACTGTTAAATGTCATAGTTTTGAACTTAGAATCAGTGTTCTAGCTGCATGTGTAAAAATTGCAAGTTTGGTTTGAATGTAGAAAACTGGGACCCAAATTGACATTTAGCTGAAGCCTGGCTTAAAGATATTGGGCCTCATTACACGGATGGCGGTAAGGGTTTACCGGTACCAGTAAATCCTTACCGCCTTACTACGAGGTCCCTTTGCGGGTTGGGGAATTTAACGCCTGCTTTTTGCAGGTGTTAAAAACCAACCCGCAAAGGGACCCACGGAGCTAATTACGGTACCGCAATTTGCGGTACCGTAATTAGCGCCTTCCCCATTCCCATTATGCCCTATGGGGCAAAAATGGGAATGGGGAAGGGCAATGGTGGAAGGGGGAATTACCACCCCGCCAACCTTGGAATGGGGCGGTAATTCCCCTTTCCACCAAGGCGGTGCCGGTATTTTACCGGCATGAACCATGGCGCTAACAGCCCCATGGTTCTCCGCCATCCGTGTAATGAGGCCCATTGGATTCTGCCTGACAACTACCCCCGACAGGAGTTGAAACTTGATCAGCAGCTGTGTTCTCGGGCCTGGCTGCATTCTGCTGCCCCTGCCAAAAGGAGATGACACCTCTCTGATTGAATTAGGGGACTGGCACCTGGGGACTGCAGGAAACTAAACAATGAGCCTTCCTTGGCCCAGGCAAATGTTAAATTAGGGGGGTCGTAAATGGCTTCCTCTTGGAAGGAAACGGGGAGGGGCACTGCATCTGTGAGCAAGCTGAGCTTGGGGGAAGTGGACAAACCAGAAATTCCACCATGTGCTTTGGAAAACCACACCCCTTGGGGGCCAGAGCATAATTTTAAAAAGATGGATAATTCATAGTACGGACTTGTAAAAATTATATAATTAATATCATTATTCTTGTGATTTTTCTGTGCAGATTTTAAGAGGTGTTAGGACTCTGTGGTATGTTCTTGGGGGTAGTAGCGGAAAATAGGTTGTTACTCCAAATGTATGCATGTTAAAAATCTGACACTTTATCATCTGAAAGCCATATCCCTTGTGCACATTTGTGTAAAATCTGGAAAAGTTTAGAGGTCATTATCTGGATGAAAAGGGCAGAATTCTGTCAAAAGTTGATACAACATCTTACAAAGACAGGGATCGGATGGTTTGGTGCTACAGAAAATATGTTAACTGGACATATGATATTAGAAAAATGGTACATAGATAAATGGGTATTTGTATCAGAAATAGATTTGTGTGCAATTTGACAAGGGGAGGATCCTCTGACCATAAACCTACCTCATCACTTTGACTCACTGTTCCCTTCTCAAATCAGGTCAAAGAGAAATCCTTGACCTATCAAATCGTGAGTGGGTTGGGCAAAGAAAGTTAGCATCCACACCCATTTTCAAAAGACATAAAAAGAGCCACTGGAACCCAGGCAGAAACATTCACTTTCCACTTTCTTGCGGGACGCTTTGCCGGGAGACTCCAGACTTCAAATCCATCAATCTACAGAGACCAGAGATCCAGAGAGACCAGAGATCCAGAGAGACCAGAACTGTGCAGTGCTGAGAGCTGACCCAGATCGCTGTGCGCAGAACCAGTACCAAGTGGCGAGAGAACCACAGCCAATCCTGACCCGATCCGTGACAAAGTCACATTCCTGTCCAAAATATAGTGTGAGTACTCTGCCAGAACTGTGCAAAACCAATCTCTTAGTTTAAAATAATCTAATTAAAACTATTTTAACCTATCTAGAACTACATCATAGAATTGTGTGTCCTTCTGTGACTTTAAAGCTGCAAAACTGTCTTCTGTCATTCTGAAACTTTAAAATGTCATTTCTGAAAATTAGCTAACATTCTAGGCTTTCCAACGAACCCTATTATACTTTTTTCCATAATCGCGCTCGACGCACTCGAAAAAAGTACAGCGATTTGCGATTTGGCTCAAATTTCTTCACTTGTCAAATAGCAGCTTCTTGCTTTCCTTTGCTGAAATTCATTTGCAATCTCAAAATCATTCATAGATCATTGTTAAAGTGATCCTAAAGTGATCCTGTACTGATTTAAAGTATCTCTCACTCACCCTGAACCTCTAGAGGGAATAAAAATATTTTTTAGCATATTTTTCCCTTCTTTGCATACCACCTTTAAAGTACTTTGCCTGTGTTTAAAATCATCCCTGTTGCTCTCAGCTTGCTAGGGGGGAACTGAATTCGTATTGTACTGTGATTGTATTCCTGAAGATTGTGTGTGTTACTTCCACCTCCTTACATTGAATAGAGAGGGGGTGAATTGCCAAAAGGGGAAAAGTGATTATATTATGTTTTGCTGAACTCATATCAAGTTTATTCCTGTGTTGCTTCTTTTCCACCTTGCATTTCCGTGTACCATATAAAGCATCCTCAGCTACCTTATCCTCTATACTACTCCTAAGTAATTAAACCAGTGTGCTAGTATAACATCATACATTGTTGATCACTCACTGTCATATGTCTAAGTGTGATATCAAATATTAATTTATTATAAAAGTGTGATATATATCTATTGTTTAATTTTTCAAATAAACCTTTTCAATTTGCAAAACAAACCTACTTCTTGGCTCAGATGGGTCAGGGGGATTCTCAGAGATGGGCGTGATACAAGGGTTCATCATCCAGATTATAAATTGTCATAAAAAAACTATAAATAAGGGCTTCCCTTGAGCAATCCCAGACAAGGCACTGACTTAGTGGGACTGCTTGATTGGAGTCTTTAACAAGACCCACTGGCAATGGGCATGCCCTGGTGACCTTTGTAAGAGATCCCTGGGGTTTAGGCAGTGAAACACCCTCTGGTTTTTCACAGTATGCAAACTGTCCAACATTGGTACAGCCAGCATGGACATGTTTTCTTACAGTGGTTTGGCATTTTTTACGGCTATTATGGGCAAAGCCAACACTATTATATCTTATTTCGGGATAGTGGCATATAAGGGTATGCTTTCTTGTAGTTTCATTGCTGGTATTATGAACAAAGCTAAATGAAATACACCGACACAGGCTTGTAAAGATTCCCAGAATCTTTATTACAAAACTGAAGAGTTACAAAACAAAGTACACAAATAGCTATTTGGCCGTCAATACATCACAGAGACCACCAGCAGGGTTCAATGTGAGCAGTGAGCAGGATTTGCTAGCTGGGCATCAGCGTATTTATACATTTTCGTTATAACGATAACGATATCCAGCCTCTTTCAAGTTAATCATGTACTGGGCTAGGGTCACGCCAGATTTGTTCCTAATTTACATATCTCGTGCATGCGGTTTACTTTTTAATACATTTACTAACAAACATTATTATTCTCTAAGTTTAACTTTACACTCTTTACACATTGCTTTAATACAGACCGAACAAATGTCTCGCATGTCGTATTTGGATAGCGTTATTGTTCTTGTATACTTGTAGGTTAACATCGCCAATTCAAGTAATCCCCTGATCCCGAGGTCAACAAAGGACAAGGTCTACATGACCCTAACATGTAGCCTGAAGGCAGGTTGGACATTAACTCTCCTTCAGAGGTTGAAGAGGTTAAAGCAAGAACAAGAGAACACAAGACGGCCATTTTAGGCCACAGGGTGACTTTGTACGATTAACTAAAATGGCGGCTTTAACCTAAAATGGAGGCTTGATTCACTTAAGGTCACAACCTTGTAATACGGATTTCCTCGCAGAGCGACTGGGCATAGGCCAACATATACAATGAGGACGAAACAATATTATATCAGTTCCAACAAACCCTCCTTTTGGCCTATGCCAAGCACTAAACTACCTTCAATCATTTTGCGATTAACTCCCCACTTCAACATCTATACACCCGAATCATTGTCAGACATATCTATTGCCATTAGATCAGACACTAGAGTTTCTTTCAACACATACTCTTTGGAAACCTTATATGGGGCATATATTTTATGCCCTAATACACTTGTTGCTTGCGCGCAACGCCCCCCTAATACTGAACATATACCAGGGAGACACTGTATACAACAACACAGGAATAGAAAACTTCCCAAGATAATCAGCAGGGCCGAAAACAACTTCCATCCCCACGACCGTAGGAGGTCCCAACACCATGCACTAAGTTCCCAGTTTCCCTCAGGAACATGCACTTCTGAACTAAGAAGATTTTGGATAGCCCTTAAGATCGTTGGGGAGGAGTCTGGTATGTAAACACAGCAAGCGGACCCCACTAATTTACATACTCCTCCACGCTCAGCCAGAATGACATCTAACGCCATCCGGTTCTGAAGAGCCACTAATCTTATTGCTTTCTGTTCTAACGTCATATTATAGAGTATGTCAGTGGTCCGGTTGATGGTTCTCTCCAATACTCTTGCTAGTCCCCTGATATCTTCTGAATTCGTAATTTGCCCAAAAAATGGCACAAAGGATTTCATGATGTCTCCTAGAGTTTGCGCTGGGGTATCCCCTTTCACACCTCGTTGTAGATGAGTTTTCGAAATTTCTGCAGCACTGGCAATAAATACCCCAGGTAATAGAATCCCTAAATAGCAGGTTCCTTGCCAATCCCTGGGCAACCATGGAAATACCACATTACCGCAAACAAAATAGACAGGTTTGCCTACGTACAGAGGTCTGTACTCACTAGTCAAATTCGCAACGTTGGCGCATTTTCTAAAATCACCCATTGACTGTGTTCCATTCCTCTGTATGCAGAAGGATACTGAATCAGGGCTATGATTAACAGAATAAGATGGAGGCGTGGCATCCTTATTGCCTATAGGAGCCATTTTGAAAGAGATTATAGACTGAAAAGGACGAGACAATCTATCAGAGGGCCTAACAGAAGTAACGTTTGGTTTACTCCTATTTGCAAAAAGCGAGCATCCTAGGGGCATTAAAACACGTTTTTCAAAACTATTCAGATTTATACCATCAAAGTTCCCTGAGATGCTGTCATTCCATCGGCCAAAGAATAGTGCTCTAAGAGAAGCACAACAAGCAGTTGTTAAAGATAAAGGATGAATATACCAACCTAGCCCTTTATCCCCATGTTGCGGTAGATGTGAACAGATCCAGCAATTGGTTCTATTTAAAATTGCATGAGTGGCATTCATGATTAACAAAAGGTTATTATTCTGATAGTTCCGTCTATGCGAAGAATCTCTAGGCGACAAAGTAAGCAATTGCACGGAAGGAGTGGGGATAACAGATACATTTTCAACAGGTAAAAAGACCTCTAGCGGATATGCTTCCTCCAGATACCATAACCCAAAACCAATAGTCACTAAAAATCCAGTTATTATTACAAAAAGGCAACAATACACTTTGGGGGTCCCATTGCATGCTTGATCATTGTCTCTGCTTGTCACATATTTATCTAAAAGTTCGGTAAGAGCGGTAGCGGGTGCAGGCATTGTAGTCTTCAATCGAAAAAAACACCAATTGTTTGTTTGCTGGCGACTCCAGTCGCGCGTCTTCTTAATGTCTTTCCCACAACCCTTAGCCAACAGAATCCTTCCGTACAGTCGGGCCAAAAGATAAGCCCTCAAATGATTTCTGCAATCGCACAGTCAAACCGTGCTGTACGTCTATTTCCTTGGATGTAAATTATATTTCACAATTTCTGGTGCTGAAGGATCAGAAAACAAAGTGTTGTCACTTCCTACTGGAGGTGGCGAGTAAACGGAAATTGGATAAGAAAAGGATGGATCCGGAAGTTCCACTGTTGGAGAGTGCAGAGACAAGATGGCCGTTTTGTCTGGCCTTGTGAATTCTGGAACGGTCTCCGATACTCTCTTGTCGGTTGTTGCTGTTTAAGGCACGCTGGTTACAGCAGTGGGAAGGGATTCTGTGTCTTCTTTATCGTATGGGACGGGCTGCGGGATCCATTTGGTGTGCGGCGCATGGGTCCAGTTATTACGACCCGCTACCCGCACAGCAGTCTGGGTGACTAGCAGGACTTGGTAGGGACCCCTACACCGAGGTGCAAGGCAAGACAACCTCTCAAAAACTTTCGTGAGGATCCAGTCCCCCGGTCGTAGACTGTGACCAGGACCCTCGTATCGTACAGGTAATGCCTCTCGCACCTGGTGATAAATTGAAAACAGATTTTTAGTCAACTGGTTACAGTAATCTGAAAGAAGCACATTCTCTATATCGCGCAACAAGCTACTTTTTGGCATACCCCAAATATTAGCAGGTCTCCCCATTACCACCTCAAAAGGAGAGAGCCCAGTCTTAGTTTGAGGGGTTGTTCTCATCGACAGTAACATGATCGGTAAGGCATCCGGCCATTTTAACTTGGTGCCAGCACACGCCTTAGCGAGCTTGTTCTTTATAATGCCGTTATGTCTTTCCACTAATCCGGCACTTTGGGCATGTCTGGCCGAATGGAACCATTTATCAATCTGTAATCCTTTGCATATTTGTAGGATTACAGCAGCGATAAAGTGTGGCCCATTATCCGACCAGATGACTCTCGGCAGCCCGAACCTAGGAAAAAACTCTTTCAACAGAGTTTTTGCCCTGGTTATGGCCGTTGCATCTCTAACAGGGTAGGCCTCAACCCACTTACTAAAAGCACAAATAACAACCAACACATATTTAAGATTATTGCAATGTTCTATTTCAATAAAATGAAAATGAATAACCTCAAACGGAACAGAAGCTGGAGTGAAACTTCCTCTAGGAGTCAAGGTACCTTTTCCTACATTATGCTGCAAGCAGACCATGCACCCTTGGACAAAGCGCTCTGCAGTTTTGAAAATCTTATCATTGTCCCATACACTGTGTAGCATTTTAGTCAATTTACTCGCACAAACATGTGTCGGACCATGAGCAATAATAACCATCATTGTAATGTAGGCGTCAGGGAGTAACCATTTTCCTTCAACATTGTCCACTCAACACCCATCATCATCCAACCTTCCTGCACCCTCGACCCATCTCTTAGTTTCCTCTATCGAAGCATCTGCTTGAATGTCTTTTACAGAATCGATACTTTCACCAAAAGTGCAAATATTTACAGTTTCTCTTACAGCATACATTTCTGAACTAAAATCAGTGGCAGTTTGCCTAGCTATCTGATCAGCGAAAGCATTCCCTTTTCCTACATCATCTATAACTTTTTGATGTGCTGCACATTTTATGATAGCTAGCTGAACAGGGAGTGCGAGTGCTGAAAGTAATCGCACTATTAAAGTGCCATGCTGAATTTTCGTGCCATGCGAGGTCAAGAAACCCTGTTCTTTCCAAAGTCTACCGAAGTTGTGAACCACCCCAAAAGCATACTGACTATCGGTATATATATTTACTGTAAGCCCTTCAGAAAGTTCACAAGCTCGAGTTAACACTATAATTTCTGCGGCCTGCGCGGAATTATGCATAATTCTTTTGGTTTCCACAATCGTGCTTAAAGTAGTAACGGCATGAGCAGCCGTGGATGTACCATTCGAAAGTTTAAAACAAGAGCCATCACAAAATAGCTCTCCTGGTGGGCTATTCAAAGGCGTGTCTTTCAGATCGATTCTACCTTTAGTCTCTTGTTCTGTCGCCTAAAGGCAATTGTGTAACGTTTCGTCACCATCAACAGTACCTTGCGGGACAAGTAAAAGTTCAGCCCGATTTAATACACAACACCTCTGAATTTGAATGTGGGGAGCAAACAAGATCAGTTCATATCTTGTCAATCGTGCGGAAGTGAGGTGTTGCGTTTGAGTTCCATTCAATAAAATATCTACAGAGTGAGGTAGCATTAGGGTTAACGCATGACCCAGGACCATTCCCTCACTCTGTTTTACAGACGCAGCAGCAGCAGCAACAGCTCTCAAACATCACAGCAAAGTGCATGGAACAGGATCAAGGGCGGATGAGAAATAGCCGCACGGCCTATTCTTCCCTCCATGTTCCTGCGTTAACACAGCCAAAGCACATCCATCACATTCATGCACATACAACACAAAGGCCTTGTCATAATTCAGAGTTCCTAAAACCGGCGCTGAACACAGCGCAGATTTGAGCAAATCAAATGCTGTCTGGTGTTCCAAAGTCCATGGCAATGACAAAGAAATGCCCTTCTTTATCAAAGCCAGCACTGGTTTAATCGTTAAAAGTTAGGGATCCACAATCTACAGTAAGAAGCCATACCTATCAGGGCTCTAACTTCCTTCTGCGTATTTGGGACAGACATGCCAGAAATAGATTTTATTCCTTCAGGTGTCAACCGTCTTCCCTCCTTTGACAGGAGATAGCCTAAATAGGCGACCTCCTGACAACAATATTGGAATTTTTTTGAGTGAAGCTTTGTGGCCAGGTTTTGCTAGATGACAAAGCAACAAGACGGTGCCTTCTTTACAGGCACTCTCAGATTCAGCAGCCAAGAGGAGATCATCTACATACTGCAGTAACGTGCAAGTAGTAGGCAACTCGAGAGTATCGAGCTGCTCTTTTAATGCCCTACTATAAATACTTGGACTCTCAGTGTACCCTTGTGGTGCACGAGTGAATGTGAACGAGCGTCCACTTAGGGTAAACGCGAACAAATACCTACTATCTTTGTGTATGGGAATACTGAAAAATGCGTTCTTAAGGACAGCAACGCTAAAATGAGTGGCAGAAGCCGGAAACATGGTTAGTATCATTGTAACATCAGGTACAATAGGAAATTGAGGAGCCACAATTTTGTTAATAGCACGTAAATCAATTATAAACCGAAAGGGAATTGCATTATCACCTTTTTTGTATACTGGCAAAATGGGGCTGTTACATAGGCTACCCGTAATTTCCTCAATTACTCCATGATGTACAAAATCAGAGACTATACATTTCAAAGCCTGCTCGCCTTCAACTGAGATCTTATATTGCGGGATGTGAGGCAATTTTACTCCATGTTTCAAAATAATTTTAACAGGTTCAATTTGAAGAATGCCCACATCATTATCATCAATTGCCCATAAGCATTCTGGAACATTACTGAATTCTGGCGGTAAAAGTCGAGTCAAAAACTGAGAGGCGAGTGATTGCTGAGGTGAAATTGTTAACCGAACTCCTTCCGGAGAACAATGTATTACTGCATGCAATTCCTTCAACAAGTTTAACCCCAGCAAGTTCTCCCCACAGTTTGTGGTAAGTAGAAATGGACACTGCTCCGTGAAGGGACCCAGTGTTATCGGTACCGGCAAAGAGACCGGACAAACTACAGGTGTGCCTGAAAACCCTACAGAAACGTTGGACTGCCCTGACAGGGGAATATTTGGAACCCGTGAATGGTCAATGGAACATTTCTGTGCTCCCGTATCTGCTAAAAATAGATGCTTCCTATTTCTCACCGCCATCTCAACGTAGGGGCCTTTCTGATGAACGGGAAAAGGCGTTGGTTCCAAATCCTGCTTCGGGTAATCCTAGCGAAACAGAATATTATCAAAAGGAAGCTCTTCAGAGAGGTACGCGGCAGAAGGGTGATCAAAAATGTTTCTATTATCCACATTCGAAACTTGCTTATCCCGTGAAGGAGGTTGCTGTGATTCTGGTGCAAACTGACCTCTGCCAGAGCCCCCTGCACCTGGGCAACCTCTGGATCGTCTACCCATGTTTCCAAATGACCTTTGATGCAAGGTCGGACATTTTGCGCGCCAGTGGCCTTCCTGTCGACAATAGGCACACTGGTTAGTGGTTACCAGGGCCAGGGGTGTACTTCCCTGTGGAATGTACTGACCTCTAAATTGATTAACCCCTCTAGGGTTTCTAACAATCTGTTGTAATAGGACTTTTGTTTTCAGGACACCCTTTTTTTCTCAAGTTTTTCCTTTTCATTATTCACACGATTTTCATAGTACTGAGCCATGTGCAGTACTTCGATTGAGACTTCACCTGCCAAGCACTTTCGGAAGACATAATCTGTAACTGGATGTCAGGTAGCAATCACGTACAAATTTGTCGACAAACAACCTTTTCCCTGACTCTGTGCCTAAGTCTTGTCCACTGAAATCTGAAAATACCTGTTCAAACCGATTGAAGAAATCAGAGGCACCCTCAGACTTTCCTTGGATAAAGGCCGTAAGCTTGTCCCAAATGATTATTTTTTCAGGAACTATAGTTTTCAATTTTACAATAATCCTATCAGGCAAGGTTAATATCACTTGAGGCACTCGCTCGCCAGCTGGTCTTTCTCTATCCAGCCTAACCAGTTTATCCCATGTATCTCCTAACCCTGGTACATCATCTACAGTCCTAATCTGTTTTCACAAATCAACTGGCAGGAGTACGGGAAATAATAAATCAATATCACTTAAGGTGAATACCGATGACTGTAAGACCGACTCTATTTCTTTATAGAACCCGGTCGGATTCTTTCTTACATCGGGAATAGATTGCTTTATAGTGTTTACTTCCTGTCTTGAAAACGGGACGTGAAGGAACTGTGATACGTAATGTGCAGGGATGTCCACCGCGAGTATTCCTCGCGCAGCATCTGCCGCAATCTCAACTTTCGGGACAAATGTCGGAGGGACCTCTCTCATAGGCAACTGAGGAGTAGGCAGCTCTGAGCGCTTACTAAGCAACAGAGCCAAATCAAGCGCTAAGGCAGTCGAAGAAGTATCAATTGAAAAGGCTCTCTTATAAACACTCAACAATTCTGCAGGACAACAAATCTTTCTTTTTACACACCATAACCTGTATCACTTTCTTTTGCATTTCTAGCGTGTACTGACTATATGTGTCATATACTTCATCTGGAGTTATCGACATATCCGAAATCCATCTTATCGCATCCTTTGTACAAATTCGTGCTTCCTCACCTTTTAATTCACGGCGAGGAGAAAACCGTTTCTGTAAAAACATAATACCTAAACTATCACCTTCTGCTTCCTCATTCTGTAACTCTTCCAACTCCTTCCTATACACAAAAATCCTCTCAACATGCTCATATACCTTCTCCGCAGTATCTCTGGACAACGCTAAGGCGTTCAAATCCCGTAACCCTTGTGAGAAATCTACATCGTTTAATCTATTCCACATTATACTCAAATGAGTCCCTAATCCTTCAATAAAAACATTTTTCTCAGGAATACCTTTTAAATTTTCGAGTGTGGAAAAAACATCAGCTTGTTCACCCTTCTCCATACAATGTTTAGCACAAGCGATCAATTCATTCTTTTTTTCTGGGGACACAGTATTACGAGTCACAACCCTTGGTCTCGCTCCCTGGTCTACTACAAGCGATGCAGAATCACTTGGAAGAGGAAGAGTAGGCACATTCTGAATATCAACAGGTGGAGGCAAGGGGGCAGGCAAAGGAGCGACGGCTGGAAGAACAGGAAGAACAGCAGGGAGGACCGGAGGAACTATAGGAGGGGGAATAACAATGGAAAGGGGCAAAGCGCCAGGAGGAGGGACGTACGGAGGTGGCGCGGTGGCACCGGGCCTTCGTTCATGCAAAAGTTTATTAATCAATTCATCTGACGTATTAAAATCTTTTGAAGGGTACATTTTCTGAATGCCTAATTCAAACGCCCTGTCCGTGTTCCTAACTGACTCCAATTGTTTATTTTGATCATATAACCGTGCCTTTTCGACACTTGTCATATGTCTACGCATATGTTTCTCTCTACTATTTTGTTGCTGCAAAGCTTCTGTTTTCCAACTATGCAATGCGTTAAATGCTGCAGGTCTAGCCTTTTTCTTTACTAATACAGACTCTAGATATTCTATGCGAGGGATTTCAAAGCTACCATTGGTTGGCCACTGAAGATTAGAATTGTGTCTGGTCTGTCTGTGCCAAATGTCATTAAATGCTATACTACCAAAGCCTTTCTTACAGTACATAGTACATGCCGGCGACCCCTCCTGTGGTGCGGGACGGCTATCTTCCAAAGATTGTCTGTCACTGCGGAATAATGCCCTAAAGCAGGCAGACAATTTCCCAGGCATATCAAAGTTCTGGTGTTACCTGCTCAAGTAATTGTGCTCACGAGTACAATGCGCCAAATTCAAATTGTCAGGGTTAAATTAAGAATCGGGTCACGATTCACCTGACCAAAGGACTGGGAGGCCCGATCGGGTTACTAAGGACAATGCTAAGGACCCACGTGTCTGGTGATTTAGGCAAATTTACCCACCTCAATATATGGACCCTCGTCAAGACGTCGTCTCGGGCTACAGCTCACCGTTCAGGGATCGGATCGTGCAGTACTGTGGAGGAATTCACTTCTCGTCCAGAGGGGCCGCTTCTGTTGGCACCGTCCGATCCCGGTCCGGCAGCCGAGCCAACCTTCAACGAGACGAATTCGATCTTGAGGGTCTCTATTCGGGCGCCATCTGTGGAATCAGAAAAATACAATATTAAGGCTTTTACACCATGCACAGAGAAATACACTGACACGGGCTTGTAAAGATTCCCAGAATCTTTATTACAAAACTGAACAGTTACAAAACAAAGTACACAAATAGCTATTTGGCCATCAATACATCACAGAGACCACCAGCAGGGTTCAATGTGAGCAGTGAGCAGGATTTGCCTGCTGGACATCAGCGTATTTATACATTTTCGTTATAACGATGTCAAGCCTCTTTCAAGTTAATCATGTACTGGGCTAGGGTCACGCCAGGTTCGTTCCTAATTTACATATCTCGTGCATGCAGTTTACATTTTAATACATTTACTAACAAACATTATTATTTTCTAAGTTTAACTTTACACTCTTTACACATTGCTTTAATACAGACCAAAGAAATGTCTTGCATGTCATATTTGGATAGCATTATTGTTCTTGTATACTTGTAGGTTAACATCACCAATTCAAGTAATCCCCATATCCTGAAGTCAACAAAGGACAAGCTCTACATGACCCTAACATGTAGCCTGAAGGCAGGTTGGACATTAACTCTCCTTCGAGATTGAAGAGGTTAAAGCAAGAAAAAGAGAACACAAGACGGCCATTTTAGGCCACAGGGTGACTTTGTGCGATTAACTAAAATGGCGGCTTTAATCTAAAATGGAGGCTTTATTCACTTAAGGTCACGACCTTGTAATACGGATTACCTCGCAAAGCGACTGGGCATTGGCCAACATATACAATGAGGACGAAACAATATTATATCAGTTCTAACAAAGTCATCATGCGAACCACATCAAAACAAATTTACCTTTTGGGCAATTTCTCAGGCTCAAGAGAAATAGCAGTTTGCAGCAAGATTATAGTGACAGTGCTGCGGTGTTGTCTAAAAAACTGCGTAGTAAAGGCTATCCAGCTAAATTGGTCAAAACATCCTCGAAAAGAGCCTATAATAATAACTGGGAGGCATTATTAGAAAAAAAGAAAAGGGACGATAAAGAAAATCGTATTGTGTTTGTGAACATCTTTTAGAATATGTCTTATAAAATCAAAGGTATCATCAATAAAACATGGAAAAAGATTTATAATGAGAAATCTACCCCCCCCCCCGCCGCCTTTAGTGGCTTTCAAGAAAAGTCAGAATATCAGAGAAATGATGATCAGGAATGATATATCGGTCAAGCAAAAGGCCGTACCAAGTCAAACCACTCTATGGGGCCTCCCGCCAGTGAAGGGGCATTTCCCTTGTGGGAAATGTGTGCCTTCACTAAAGAAACCAAGCGGATTGCGCTTAATTCAACTACCACTTGGACGCTTAATGATATGACCAATTGTAACACTGAGAACGTGGTCTATTTAATTACTTGTCCATGTGGCCTAAAATATATTGGGAAAACCAATAGGAAATGCCGCATACGTATGGTGGAACACCGTAGTTGTGTAAAGAATTGAATATTGTTGGCACCTATAGTTAAACATTTTGTACAAATGAAACATTCTCAGGAAGATTTCAGATGGGTAATACTGAAGAAGATTGATGGTAAAAATAAGTCAGAAATAGACCACAAATTAATAGTGTTTGAACAGAAAATGATTTTTAGATGCCAAAGCCACATCACCAGCCTAAATGAGGAAATGGATTGGCAGCATTTATGAATGGGGCATTTTTTACTATATGAGAAAAAAAGAAGTAATCGGTTATCTCCTACAATAAGGTGAAGGTAGAGTGTTTTCTCCCCCCCCCCTTTGTTTTGAACAATCAATACTAAAATGCTGAGATGTCTGATTAAGATTTGAAGGTATACCTTCAGGATGTTATCAACTGTCCCAAAATGAATGTGTTCTACTTATTGCAGATATGTGTGTGTAATTAACATCCAGTTTACGCAAGAAGAGAACATGACGTTGCATATTCACAACATAAGTATATGCTGTATGTTGCACCGTATGTGCGTAACTTTATAAGATGTGTTCTGACAACATTCTATCTATATTTGTAGATGCTATGTTAAATTGAAAGAGAATAGACTGTTATACAATCTTTAACATGCAATCCAGTGCCTGCCAGTAAATTAAGTAATCTGGGGCTCTGTCTTTTACCTGCTACACGAGTTTGTCCCTTCTGGGTTTAGTCTTTTTTCCATGTTTATGGATCCAATAAAAAAGTTTTGTTAAAAAATGTCTCTTTTTTTTTGTTTAAAACATTAGTGGTTATTAGTGCTTGTCACCAGAAATAGTTATTTTTATGATTTTAGTGGCTTGCGGTGATCCCTGTGCACATCGTTGCTGAGGCACGATTGAGATGTGTTGTTAGTCCTCTCTCTGTACCCATGGAGGACACCCTTGCAGTCCGCTTTCCATCGCAGCAATGAGTGGAGCTGGAACATACAAACCTGTACAGAACGCGGCAAACACGGCTGGTGCAGACGTGGTGCACTTATGTCCGTTAATTGTGTCCACCCGCGCAGATATCAAATTTAGGTGACTGGCCTATAACAAGGTATGTGAACTCTGGATTGGTTTGTTATTTTCTGAGCGTGAAACCTCGCGGTTTCAGAGTAACAGTAACGCTAAATCCAGTGAAGTTACAATGCCTGACGGCTGTCTTTATACATATTTTTTAAAGGTACCTTACTTTGGAGGTGCATTTATTATTGAAAACCTGTAACTATTACGGAGAGGACTACGGTGAAAGTCCTGCGGACATCAAAATACTGAGTAGGAGGTACCGTTGTTTTATTATTTGTGCAGTGGGGTGATGGTGGAAGTAATACCGTATCACTTCTGCCAGTGTATAAGAAAACAGTTCACCGTGGTTGGTGTGGCATTATACACAATGTGTGGTCTCTCATGGTGGAAGGGTGACCTTTGGGTGGCTGCTATCTTAGACCTAAGGGTATAAAATGATGTGTGGAAATGTATACAGTGGTGTTTTTGGTGAAGGGACAAAGCTGAATGATGATTTATAGTGACATACAACTACGGTTGTTGTCATTTGTTTTGCAGCACTGAACAGGACTGGTGGCTATTTATAAGCAATGAAGAGAAGTACACAGACTTGATGTTTGGAGTCTACAGCTATTAAAGGGTGTATTGAGACACCAGCATTACTAATACCATATGAAGAAGTATGTAGGTATCTTTTAGGGATTGAGAGGCTAGGTTGATAGTAACCAGTAGACTTTGCCCAGTGTAGTGTGATTTAGAAACATGTACACTGGGGTGTAGAGCTATGTTATGAGTTTATACAGACTTTTTTTGATGGATGAAGGTGACACTCGGTTTATAGCCCCCCTTTTTTCTGCGTACCTTGACTTTAGGAGCATATTGGAATCTCTATGTGTGGCCCTGGATTCCATGGTGGAGACTAGGAAAATCGAGTTCTTCCCCTGAAGAAAGTTTGTGCATCTAGCATTTATAACGCGCCTATACACAAGTGTTTCAAGGCGCGACGAGGCAGGGGAGGGAAAACAGAGGAAAGACAGAACGATCCTACTTGGCCAAGTGCCATTCAGATTGCGCAAGTGCAAGGGTAGGGAGAGAGGGAAAAGTGCCTGGGGGAAGGGAGAGGGGGAAGTGCAGCACATGTACATATATAAATGCAAAATAACATAACAGCATACAGGAATAAATACGATGGTAAAGTGGCCTGTTGGTGGCAAGTGCAGAGTAGAGCAGACACGTGCTGGTGGGGGGGGGACTGTAGGGATACTGTAACAGTCCTTAAGTGCAGGGGTTTCCAGGGAGGCAGGGCAGAGTCAAAGGGTGGGACCTGGCACTGAGGTCAGAAGGGTGTCCAGGTAACCAGTGCAGATTCGGCAGGGAATTTCAGCAGGGGAGAGAGGCAGAGAAAGCAGAAGCAAAGAGGAAGTCTTTGAGGTGTTTCCAGAACCGGAGATGGTTCTCCTCAAGTTTCAGGGAGGCAGGAAGGCTGTTCCAGAGGTAGGCCCCTGCTGAAGAGAGAGATCGACCACCAACTCGTTGCTTGGAGAAGCAGCTGACAATGAAGGAGTTGGAGGCAGATGAGCGAAGAGCCCAAAAAGTAAGGTATTTAGGAAGAGAGAGTTGAAGGTAAAGCGGCCCCAGGCCCCAGAAGGCCTTGTGGATAATGCAGAGGGTTTTGAACTTAATCCTTGAAGCCACTTGGAGCCAGTGCAGAGATTTCAGTCCTGGAGAGATACAATCCCAGGGCTTGAGGCCAAGGACAAGTTTCGTAGTCCTGTTTTGGATAAGTTGCAGAGGGCGGAGATTAGAGGCAGGCAGGTTTAGATAGAGGCTGTTGCAGTAGTCCAGCTTAGAGAGAACCAGGGCTCTAGAGACGGTGAGCTTCTGGGGGAAGGAGAGGAGAGGAAGAATACCTCTGAGGAGGTGCAGCTGGTAGTGTGACTTCTTAGAGACGTCGGAGATGTGAGGAGAGAAGGAGAGTGTGGAGCCGAAGATGACCCCAAGGTTTTTAGCCTTGCAGGTGGGAACAGGAAGAGGGCCAAGAGAGGCCGGCCAGAGAGCTGCAGGGAAGAAGGGAGGGGTGTGCCGATGAATAGAATCTCGGTCTTACTGGCATTAAGGCAGAGGTCATTTGTGGCACACCACTGCTGGATAGCAGACAGACAGTCAGCGATGAGGGAAGGAGAGGAGGAGGCCGAGGGTAGCCTAAGGTTGAGCTGGGTATCATCCGCATAGCACTGAAAGTAGGGACAGAGAGCAGTGATGTGGTGGGCAAGGCGTGCCAGGTATTGGTTGAACAGCTAAGGAGAGAGGTTAGACCCCTGGGGGACACCACAGGTAGAGAAAAAGATATTGGAGAGGAAGGACCCAAGTTGGACCTGGAAGGGTCATCGGAGAGGAAAGAAGACAGCCACGCCAGAGCCTGTCCTGTGATACCCAGGTTATCACGGAGAAGGTTGAGCAGGATGGCGTGGTTGACAGTGTCAAAGGCAGAGGAGAGATCAAGCAAGATGAGGCCCCGGGGGGTGTTGGAATCAAGGTTGGAGAGCAGGTCTTCACAGATTTTCAGGAGAGCAGTTTCCGTGCTTCTGGCAGCTCTGAAGCCAGACTGATGGTCATGAAGACAACCAACAGACTCGGTGAGGAGATTAAGATGTGAGATGGCCAGTTTCTCCAGGAGTTTGCCCAGGAAGGGAGTGATGGAGATTGGGCGATAGTTAGCCGGGCAAGAGGGGTCAGCAGAGGGTTTCTTAAGAAGAGAGTGCACAAGGGAGTGCTTCAGGGGGGATGGGAAGACTCCAGTGGCGAAGGAATGATTGCGGAAATCAGCCAGGGCAGGAGCCAGGGAGTTGATGTGGTCCTTGATAGTTTTGGAGGAGCAGAGGTGAACCTGTTTTGACAAGACTTTCATCGATCGGACTTGTCGAGACACCTCGTCTGCAGAGAAAAGGGGAAAGGCAGAGACGGAAGGAGGGGGTTGCCAGCAGAGGGGTCAGAGGAAGAGCAGGGGATAGAAGGAGGGTGGGCGAGAAGAGAAGAGTAAGGAGAAGATGTCCTGGGTCTTAGAAATGAAATGCTAAGCCAGTGCCGTGCATAGCGCCTGGAAGGGGACAGGAGAGGTAGAGACAGCAGCAGGATTGGCTAGTTCCTTGCAGATTTTAAAGAGTTCACTAGAGTTGTTAGATGCCGCAGAGATCCGGGCTTGGATATGGGTTGTGAGAACAGAGAGCCGATATTGCCGTTGCAGCAAGCGGCAGGCCAGTTTGTCAGAGGATGAACATGAAGCACGCCATTTCCTCTCGGCCACCCTGCACTTGCGTTTTAGGGTGACGAGATCGGAATCATACCAGGAGTTACACTTGACTTTGGGCTTCAGGCGGATTCTCATGACAGGGGCAAGGATATCAAGAGTATCAGATATAGCAGAGTGGAGCATGGAGATGGCTGTGTCAGGGTGTGAGTTAGCCAAAGGGGGAGGAGTGGGTGAGAAGGTGGCGGCGAAAGCCTCAACTGACATGCGCTTCATGGGACGGATGACCGTGAAGGTGGGTGGCAGTGATGAAGGTGGCTTGGCCTGAGGGGTAGGGAGGGTGAGGTGGGAGGATAGGAGAAAGTGATCACTCCAGGAGAGAGGAGTGGAGAGAGGGACAGAGAGGGGAAGATCAGAGGAGATCAGGGCATCAATAGTATGCCCTGCAGAATGAGTCGGGCCAGAGGGGATAATGGTGAGTGAGAGAGAGTCGCAGAGGTCACGAAAGTGTCCAGAGGGAGGACAGGAGACATCCAAGTGGATGTTGAAGTCTCCCAGAAGGAGGAGTTGAGTGGTTGAGGCCAAGAGAGAGGAGGAGCGGTCCACACACTTGGAGAGGAAGGAAGAAATCTGACCAGGTGGCCGAAAGATAGTAGCCACAGTAAGGGAATGGCTGGGAGAGAGAGAGAGAACCGGCAGACGAGGCATTCAAAAGAGGAGTAGGTCTGCGTAGGAGTGACAGAGGCAGGAACCCACTCAGGGAAGATAAGGGCATCACCCCCTCCAGAGTGGTTTGGCCTAGGCACTGAGAGGACCTTGTAGCCGTCCGGTAGGAGCGTGTCAAATCTGGTGACAGAGCTGGCTGTGAACCATGTCTCAGTGAGGCTGAGGACATCAAGGTCAAGTTCAAGAAGAATGTGGCAGATATGGGACGAATGTTTGACAGCAGAGCGAGAGTTAAGAGTGGCAATGTGGAGAAGGTTGCCATCCTTAAAGGACTTCTGGGTAGGGGTACAGATCAGAGGTATGCCCTGCAGAGGTGTAGAAGTGGCAGAGAGTGAGGAGGAAGGTAAGGTAGTCGAGGAAAGGGGAGGAGGGACAGCAGGGGAAGAAAGGAAATTGAAGAGGCACGGGAGGCGTCTACCAAAGAGGTGAAGGTTGGCCTGAGGGCCTTGGACCAAGACAGTCCCATTAGAGTAAACATCTGGTTGCGTTCTCAATATTGGACCCCACAAAATCTCTACTCCTGGTGTCACTGGGTGGCATCTCTTCTCCCTGTTCATCTGTTCCCTATTTCTCCTCCTCTGCTACTCCTGCATCAGCATCTGAACTGATTGACTCATATTCTAAACTGTCCACTCATGGTAGTCCCTCTTGGCTCCATTTTCTCATTGTGGACATCATACTTCGTTTCAACATGTACGTTCCTAATCACAGTACTATCAATTCTAGATAAAATATCAACCATTCTCCATTCATAAATGCCTATTGGTGCCCTTCTCAAGTCTTCCCATTCTGACTTTACTCGCACAAGCTTTGCCTCGTCCTGCGCAATCATGTTTCTAAGTCTCTTTGTGCTCTGTTCTCTGTCTCCACAGCTAATGGGTCACATGTGGCATTTGCTGCTGGGGGTTGTGGGGTATTTCCATAGGGTGCGGTGGCTCTCTGTCACACGGCAGTATGGCGCACATGCTCGGGATTAGTATGACCATCAGCTGTATGCATACGTTAACTCCCCTGTGGGGGTAGCAGGGCTGTGGGGGTTGTAAGTGTATCACAGGATGCATGGGTTACAATAGGTGCAGGGATGAGACAGGGTGCTTGCATTATAGTCTCTCCCCTTTTAAGGTCCTTAGGGACATCTTCCAAATCCTTAACCATTCTCCAGAGCTCAAGAATACCCTTCCTATTCTTCATCTTCCTCCCCTTATATTTCACTGTTAAATATGTGTCCAGAACATCTTTATTATTTGTTCCTTCTACGGGCCACAGTTTGTACATCCCTCCTCTCGTATCAGCAACCCACTCCCTATGGTACTTCATAATTTTCTCCCAGTATAGAGGGAGTGTTGTATATATATTCCAGTGGGGTAAGGGAACTCATAGTTACGTCTAATCCTGAACCCGTACCAATCTTTTATTTCCTAAACACTGATAAGGCATCACCAATCTACCTCGCCCTCCCAACACTGCCTGCAATCCCAGTTATGCCTCCACATTCTCTTTGCGACACAGAACAAACACTGATTCCATCACATCTCTATTCACTCAACTTAAAAGCCACCACTCCACTATATCAACCCCAGAAAAACCTTAAAAAAAGGCTGACATAAGAGCCCTGTGTGTACTACATGTGTACCATGACTCAAGATGAATAAACCATTTCACAAATAAAACAATCCAAAACAAAGCAAACAGCGTGGAAAATCGATTCCTTAAAACAAAACAAGCAAGATATCCAGGAAACCACCCACCCCCAACACTTTTAGCAAACAAACAAGGTTTTGACTATACCTCAAAAAAGGAAACTGTGATCTTGTGACCCATGACCACCAGCAAGAAGAACCATGAATAACAGAGCTTAGCAAGGTCATTTCCAACTCTAGAGCCCAAGCCTTAATTTTACCTCTATTGTACTTTCAGTGCTGCATTTCCTCCACGATCCTGTTTCCTCTCTATTCTCATTTCCTCACAATATATGCTGACGCCACCTTTCTTGTCAGTGGAGGAGATCCCTCTAGCCACTACTATATATAAAATAAACCTGCATATTGTGTGAAGGCATTATGAAGCAAGATACAGACAACAAACTTAAAGTACAAACAAAAGTTATTTATTAACTGAAATGTCAGGATGGTTAAAGGTCTAACTTACTCTATGCTGAGGTGGGTTTTCCCTACCTGAACAAAACTAAGGAAAGTCAAAGAGTTCAACCTAATAGTCTTTCTGTGTCCAAAACCTATCCTTGCCCGCACCACTAGAACAAACAAATGTGTAGGGATGTCAAAGTCAAAATAAACAGTGTTAAACTTAAAGTTCTGAGCTTCTTCCAGCTCACAGCTTTCTCTCAGCTCCCCTTGCCTAAGCATAAGAAGGTTCCATGAAAAAAGAGTCTTGAAATGTATCTACAATATAGTTCAGTGTCACTCCTGGGGTT
The DNA here is from genome assembly GCF_040938575.1 of Ambystoma mexicanum. Taxonomy (NCBI): domain Eukaryota; kingdom Metazoa; phylum Chordata; class Amphibia; order Caudata; family Ambystomatidae; genus Ambystoma; species Ambystoma mexicanum. The sequence continues at coordinate 1,014,766,728 of NC_090928.1, forward strand.
CCCTTCCCCAAGTTTCCAATACCACAATCAAAACAAAAGGGGGTCCTGAGACTGCAATCCCAAGACAACACACATAAACGTGCCAAGCTTTAAGGTTCCCTACCCCAAGATTTCAATATCTCACACAGGTGACTTGTCCCTTGTTCCTGTGTAAAAATTACCTTCACTTGTTTACTTCACTGCTTTTGGGATTTAGGGGGTGTTCTTTGGGCTCCTTTGGTTTCTCCTTAGCCAACTCGAGACCCTGCCACCATGTGTCACACACCGCTTTTCTCGAATGGTAGGCTTGTCACACATAATCACTCCTTAATATTCACTGTTTAGGCTTTCTTCATTGTGCAACAGTCATTTAGTATTATTCAATTGCAGTTCAAAGTTTTAAGGCAGTGTGAGAAAGGCATGGAATCAAGAGGGACACAAACTCAAAAGTAACAGTTTCAAAATCTTCATTTAATAAGTTCTAAAGGGATTGTTCCCTGAACTGATATTTCCGTCGATGTCTGAAAGTCTTAAACCAAAATCCCTCTGTGTCTAAACCTATGCATGCCTTCACTCTTTGCCAAAATGTGATAGGAAGTCTTCTTAAAGGAAAAATAGTGGTGAGAAAATATAAACCATGTGTCATATTCATTCACTTGTATGTGCGTGTGGGATGGCATTCTACGTTCCATTTCGAATGGCATCACACGCGCACCAATGAACTTTTTAATTCTGTTGTTGTTCCTCAGCACATTTGCATGTTGGGGTCTTATTTGGAATAAACTTCTAATTTACCACATACCACATTACTGGATTGGACATTCAATTATTATAAGGTTACCACATTTAATTGGCGACAAGGAGGAAAGGACCGGACCGGAAAGACACCAACATCGGTGAACATATTCTGGTGAGGTGTGTATGCTACATGGAGGCAGATATTTCCCCAGGTGTAGCGTCCCATCAGAGTGCAGAAAGCAGTGTACCATCGGAGAAACGAAGGCCATGTCGACCGTTGAAGGCAAGGTTGTGGGATCAATTATCGTGGAGCAGCCTTTGAGCCAATTACCTTGGCACCCAGGGGGAGTAGCGGTTCCCATGTGAGAGCTGATGGAGAAAAGTGGTGGAGTGTGGGCGGATGGTTGTCTGATCTGCCCGATGATATTAAGCTGAGGGCTGTCGTGACGATCAGTGATTGGTCAGCATTAACTATTGGTCTGGGGAGCTTAACTGGATAACGGTGAGTGTATGAGCTTGCTCACGGGGTCAAGGAGAGCGATGCCTTACTGTACAGCTAAATCAACTGTCACCATACGCTGACTGACACATTCACCTTACCTCATCGGGGCTCATTTCTGGGCTTGTGGTACTGGACCAGCATTTGTCAGCTTATCTTAGTGGTGATTTCAGTGTGAGGAAATGAAGGACTGAGACTTCCTACGGATGTTGAATAGCAACCTCCACGAACAAAGAGGGCTGGCACTGTGTGTATTCTTCAAGCCTCCAGGTGCTTCTAGCACCATCTACCACTTTAAGCTGGCACTGCATGGGAAATATGGTAACATCTACGTTGAAGAGCCTTGGAACTGCATGCATCCTTCAAGTCTCCAGGTGCATCTAGCACCATCTATCACTTGTAGTTGGTACTGCAAGGGATATATTGCAAGTGTTCCTATCTATGTGCAGTGGTAAATTATTCAGCACAATCTCTGAACAATATTTGTCTTTGCGTCTTGCTTTGTTTATTATTGCACATTGTGATTGTCATGCAAAATTTAGATCCACCTCCTAAATTTCTAGCCACTCCTGGTGATGCTCCAATCCCTTGGGAGGATTGGAAAGATCTTTTTAAGTTTTATTTTGTGGCATCGGGTTGAAAGGTTTTCAGATGAAAGGAGGTTTCCCACCCTTATGTGTTCTGTGGGGGTTGAAGCAGTGAGAGTGATTAAAAAACTGCCAGATGTTGATGAGGATGGGGGGCAAGAAGGTTAGGGAATGGGGTTGGTTTATATGGTAAAGTCATGAGGCAGTTAGAGGCACAATATGGTAAGCAAGTAAATATTGTATTTGATAGGTACACATTTGTTTCAGAAATCAAGGAGTTGGGGAAGTGTGTTGACAATTTTGTTGCTAATTTAAGGGGATTATTGTCTTAATGCAAATTTACAGGAGGTGAGGACGAATATATCAGGGATCAATTGATGATGCATACATCCAACTCTAAAATTCAGGAGAGAGTGTGGCAGGCTAAAACTCCCCCTTTACCTGAAGCTCTTACGGTTGCAAAGGGTATTGAGTTGAAACACAAATGATTGAAGGAAGTTTATGCAAAGAATAGTAAAGAAAACATGCTGATGGTGAAAAGTGGGGAGGTGGTTGGTAAGATTCCTAGTGAAGAATCGAGGGTGGGTGCATTAAAGAAGGTCAACAGACCTGGGGGTAATGGTAACTATTTTAAACAGGGAGGCTGTTAGGGGCATTGACCCGGTGTGGGTTTGAGAAACATGGCTTAAATCCCAAAGAATGTCCAGCCATGAGAATGAGATGTAGAAATTGTGGTATGGCAGGTCATTTTTCCATGTTTTGCAAGGTTAGTTCAAACTTGACTGTGAGTGAAATTGGAGTAAATGTTGTGGAGGCTGACAAAAATGATTTGTCTAATAAAGTTGCTCACATTGTGGGGGAGGTGAGTGATGATGATGATGATGGTGAATATGTTCCTCCGGAGGTTGATATTGTTGTGACAGGAAGTGTTGTCAGAGCTTTAGCAGACTCAAGGTCACCATACACTATTATTTCTCAGGCAAAATACAGGAAGATTTGGGAGGTGAAGAATCATGCTCCACACACCACTGATATACAACCCAGAGCATATGGAGGTGGAAAAATTGATCTGCATGTTTTGTGTGGTGTGATATTGCACACAATGATAGACTCATTCATGCCATTCTATATGTTGCTAAAAAAGGAGACTGTTTGTTAGGGTGGAAACATCAGGGAAAACTGGGGTTAGTGCTGCACCCTGGAAAGGAAAAGCAAGTATGCATGGTGGGAAGGAATGTTTCTTAAAAGTTCAGTGGGTAAATGGGTAAAATGCTTAGTAAATCTTTTTGCAGTGACATTGGGAGACTAAAGGGATATGTACATAAGATTCATTTTTTTGGAAAATGCAATTCCCTGTTTGCATAAGGTGAAGTATCCCCCTTTAAGTGTGATGGCAAAGTTTAAAATGGAGTTGAGAAATCTTTGCAAACTGGGGTGATTGAACCCATAGAAAGCAGCATGTGGCTATCACCTTTAGTGGTTGCACAATGTCCTGATGGCAGGATTAGGTTATGTGTACACCTGCATGACCTGAATAAGAATATTCTTGTAAATAGATACCCTTCACATAAGGTGAGAGAAATGTTATCCATAATGAAGGAAGCAGAATGGTATTCCTCTTTGGATTTATCCTCTGCATACCACCAGGTGGACCTCCATTGATTTTTCAAAAGCTCTCACAGCTTTAATCACTAGCAGGGGAGCCTTTCAATACAAGATATTACCATTCGGGTTAGCTTTCACTTCATCTGTTATTCAGAAGGTCATGGAAGATTTGCTGGAAGGGTCGGAAGGTGTCCGATGCTTCCAAGATGATTTGGCAAGGGCAAAAAGTGAAATGGACGTGACACTTTGGTGGTGGAAGTTTTGAAGAGGCTGGAGAAGGTTGGTTTTACTATAAAAAGTGTCAGTTTAAGGTGCAACAAGTTAAGTTCCTGGGACACATGCTTACTAACAGGGGTGTTGAAACTCGACCGGAAATGGTGGTTGCCATCCTGCAGATTAATTCTCCCACAAACAAGGATGAGCTAAGGTCATTTTTAGGTGTTGTGGAATTGTATTCAAAGTTTATTTAGAATTTCTCCTTGAAGTATGCACTGTTCAGATAGTTGATGAAGGGAGCGAGAGAGTTTGTATGGGGCATGAGAGAAGAGGATACATTTAGCCAGATAAAAAAGGACCTTGCCAATGCTCCTACACTTGAACATTTAGATCCAGTTTATGATACCACAAATACTGTGGATGCCACTTCTATGACATTGGTGCTGTATTATCCCAGTAAAGGAGGGGTGTGAAGGTGCCTGTGGTTTTTGCTTCACAGTCTTTGCCTTTGGTAGAATCAAGAGATTCTACTATTGAAAGAGAAAGCTTGGTGTGTTGTTGGGCATCAAACTATTTCAAAACGTATGTGTGGGGCATTCGTATACTATCAGGAGTGATCGCAAACCATTAGCTCTCTTGTTCACCACCAGAGGATCTCGTTTGGCTACCAATAGGATCGCAAGGTGGTTGTCAGCCATCCAAGGTTTCAATTCTGAGGTTAAGTTTGTTCAGGGACATAGCAGACCGGTAGCAGACTATTTGTCTAGATCCCCATGCAAGGGTGTAATGATCAATGATGAAATTGGAGAGGAATGGGTTGCCCAGGTGGGGAACACAGTAAAGGATTTATTTACAAATGATTTGTGGTTAAAAGGCATTGAAGAGGATTCTGACTTGAAGAATGCCATTACTAAGACAGACCATGAATGGCGTTCGGTTGAGGGGGTTAGTTCCCCTTTTTACAAAATAAAGGAGGTGCTGCGTAACTCACAATGGGGTTTGACAAGGGCGTGAGCAGTTAAACCCACCTTTGCCTTTATGCAGTGAACTTGTCAACATGCTCATGCAGGACATTTGGGCAAGAGTCTTACAAAAAGGAGGTTGAGGGAAAAGTTTTGGTGGCCAAGCACAAATCTCTAAACATGGAGAAAAGTGAGTTAAGAAGTGTGGAGATCCCAGAACGAGCATGGGATAAAGTTTCCATTGACTTTATGTGTCCTATGAGTATCATGGGCTCAGATTGCAGATTTGCTATTGTCATGGTAGGTTATGCATCAAGATGGTTCGAAGTTGAATTTGCTCCTACAATATCCACTAAATGTGTCAGACATTTCAGGGAAAGGGTTATCCCTTGTATTATCATTTCAGACAATGTGGTGTAGTGAGTTTCCTCGGAAATGTGTAGAGATTTGGAGAATCATAATATTGAGAATCATCGAACAGTCCTATATAACCTTAAGGCAAATGGTTTAGTCGAAAGAGTAAATGGCATTATCAAGCATACAATTCAGTTGGAATTCGCAAATGGCATGGTATTGAAGGGTTGTGTTCAGGAAATGTTAAAGGCATATAGGGATACCCCACATGTTCTGACCGGAGTTTCTCCTTTTGAAAAGATGAGAGGTAGGTTGATGTGCTCTCAAATGTGCCATCAGTGGTTATGTGAAGAAGAAAGTTATCTTTCAAAGGATAGTGTTCCCAGTTTAAGGATCGGCTGTCTGTTGGGGATTTAGTACGTTATCCAAAAACCCTTTAGAGTCCCAAAAGGGTGTTCATGTTTCTTTGATCCTATAAGAGTAATTCAAGTTGGGAGTAAACATATTGTAAGAGTGATGGGAGGAGATGGAGTTTGGACCGGGTGCTTTGTATCAGGGAGTGGACAACATGACAGTGGAAAGGTATGAGGGCAACTATACCAATGAAGGTATGAGGGATGATGAATGGGATCCAGAAAGCACTGATGTTGCAAGTTCTACACCTGCTGATGGAGAACTACAAGACCCGGTGGTTGGAACTGAGGGAAATCTGGGGAGTGTGGAAGGTGAGGAGGATGTGGAAGACATTGTCGTGGAGAATGCGAGATTTGGGCGGAGAAAGAGAGTTCCAATGAAATTTGCAGATTATGAAATGTCGAATATACACTTACCATAGCTTTTGATTTTTTATGCACCTACAATATGTAATAGCAACGGAATGAAAAAATATGGTGGTGCGCGCATGATGCCATTCAAAATGGAACGCAGAATGCCATCCCGCGCGCACATACAAGTGAATGAATATGACACAAAGGCTGGTTTCAGGTACTCTTACCAATATGTGTAGTTCTGCCTGTTCAAAAATAGTTAAACTCAAAAGGGTTGCCCTCTGAATCCTCCATGTAGGGCTCTTGCAAAAAGTCACTAAAGTTCACAATGTCTCTAGGTCTCTTAGGGATCCCTCACCCAAGCTTCGACTTCTCTGGTTCAAACAAAAATACACAGTTCTTGTGAGGCCTCTCAGGGTTCCCTTCCCCAAGTTTAGGCCTCTCTTCACAAAGTTCAACAATGTCCCTTGTGGGCCATTAGGTTTCCCTTCCCCAAGCGTAGGCCCCTTTTATCTTTAAACAAAGTTCTCCTTGTCAGGATGCACCTTTCACTGTACAGTTCTTACATGGGGGTAGTATCAGTGACATTTTAAAATACTGGGCTCTTTGCTCCCCCCAGGCGCAATCGGTTCTTTTCCACTTCACCATGCCTCCTGCACACCTTCTTTTCTATTGTGCACACTTGCACCCTCTTCTCATCTTTCTGTGCCTCTTGCACTCTCCTCTTGTCTTTATTATGCCCCTGGCACACGCTGTTCCTTTGTTTGTGCACCCTTGCACCTTCCTTTCTATTTGTTGCGCCTGTTGCACTATTCACTTTTCAACCTGTTGGTCGCTTGAACCCTCTTTTCCTGCTTTCAGATCACTTGCAGCCTCTCTTTTCCCTTATATTCTTTAAAGTTCACTTTCCTCTTATCTCTCTTTACTTCCATGCCCCAACTGCATCTTTCTTTATGTTTTCTCTCTTAATTTCAGCTTTCCTCTTTCTGTACTTTGTCTCTTGCTTTTCGGCCTTCTATAGCTTTGTGTCGCTTGTAAATCTTGTCTGTTTTCACTCCAGCTCCAGCCACCCACACGCTTCTCTTTGCACTTTCATGAGACTCACTGGGTAGCGCAGTGCTGGCAAGCAGTATCCTCTGGATACACTGGGTCGAGGTCAGGGTCCCACCAGCTGCCCCTCAGGCATCCTTGGGACCGGCACACTTCCCAAGGGAATGAGCATCTCTCTGGGCTGGGCCAGCAGTCCACAGTCTGCCTCAATCCGGCTGTCTGGAGACACGGCTCTGTAGCCACAGTGCAGCCCCTCAAATACATGAAGCCAGTGTTTCGGCATGCTACACACCTCCAGACTCTGCAGGCTTCTCCTACTGCTGCTCCCTGCTCTGTAGCTCTCCTGGTCCCATAAGCAACTCCAGCTTGCTCCATGCTTCTGGCAGAACCACCCTTTTTATAATGCAGATGAGAGTCAATTGGAGTCAGGCGTACACAGTTGGGGTAAAGTGCCTGACCTTGCTTGACTCTATTAGTGGGACAATTCAAAAGTGTTACATGGTAGGCCTCACTTTGTATTCCTATGTTGTTTCCATGGGTACTCTGATTGCCCCCAAACACCTCTTCTTGGGGTGTGATTGGAAAACCCCATTAAGACTGAGGGAGAGTGGCTTGGTGTATAATTGGAAAAGAGGGAATACCATGTCTCTCCCTTGGGTATTCTCTTGCCAATCCCCCGTGACCCTCCACTCAGCTGATCCCCCCTTGCTGGTCTACCCCAAGGTTCGTGATCCAAAAGTGATGGCCCTTCTCTGGCCACCTGAATGGAAGATCCCAGGGGAGTAGGTGGGATCATACCATCAGGTTTCTCACAGCAGTCTTACATTGCTTAATTATATCCAACTTCAAGATCTGAATGTGTTTCTTGTGCAAGATTTATTCAGTATTCAGCATTTTACTGGTTTGCTTCAATGTTACATTTCTCTTTTTAGTTCGGTGTTCAATATGCATTTACGTCTGAGTTCATTAGTTGTGCAAAATGTACTATATTCCACTTCATTCAGTATTAATTGTGCTTTGCTTTTTGGTATTTTCATTATTTTGTTGAAGACTTTCGAAAATGTTCCTTTTAGGTTTGTGACCACACCAACAAACTTAATTAGTTCAAAAAGGAAGAATTCATCACATTCAGAGACTTTTGAAAACGTGCTTGTTCCTTTTTCAAGGCACGCAACTACTCTGTTAAATTGTACCAGTCTATGGCCTCATTCATGATAGTGGTTCCCTTCATGAGACTTGCAGTAGCGTGGGTTTTTTGCTCTGAAAACCTCACTGGCTCACTTTGAAGTATTCTTCTATATTGTGCAGTCCACAACCTGGTGGCTTCCTTCCAGGGGGATTCTCTCTACCCCTCTGACATTCTCATGCTCCTGGTGCACCATGGGAGAACAAGCAGTCCTTTAAATGGAAGGAAGGACGATCCCTCATCTGGTCTCCTTCCTTTGCCTCGCCTCTGTGCCATGGAGCTCCTGCTCCCACTTCACGCTCGTCAGGACCCTCAGCTGCTTAGCTCCTCAGTATGCATCTACGGCTGCAGCACAGCTCACCACGGCTCCCATTAACATCTCAAATCTCTCCTTTTCTCCTTCCTGCACATACCCCTTTTATACACCTGAGTTGTGTAAAGGGGTTGCAGGTGTGAGTCCTTTTCATTTATTGCCTGACTATAGTTAAGCTTGTTAGCAGGACATGCCTGATCTTTGCAATGGTACTGCTCTGAGGCCCTCTTCCTTGTCTCAGTACCAAAGGAGTGCATGTTAGTGTGCATAACTCCTAATCGCTCCTCCTCACCCCAGTACTGTTAAAATTAGTGTGTGGAAAAATGAGGGGGGCGACTTAGAATAGCCCATACAAGTAAGGGGAGGGTTAGGTTTGTCATCAATGGGAAAAAAGGGGATAGCATGTCTCACCCAAGGGTTCCCCACTCACAATCCCCATGGACCCTCCACCCAGGTGATCCTCCCTTGCTTCTCTGCCCCCAGGATCAAGATCCAAGAGTGATAGACTTTCCCTGGCCATCTGCACAGAGGATCCATGGGAAGTAGGAGTGAGAATACCCTTGGGTGTCTTACAATTGCCATGTGGTCTTTTACACTGCGCGCACTAACAATCATATCTCTCTCTCTCTCTCTCTCTCTCTCTCTCTCTCTCTCTCTCTCTCTCTCTCTCTCTCTCTATCTCTCTCTCTCTCTCTCTCTCTCCCTCCCTCTCTCTCTATCTCACTCTCTCTCTCCCTCTCTCTCCCTCCCTCTCTCTCTATCTCACTCTCTCTCTCCCTCTCTCTCACTCCCTCCCTCTCCCTCTCTCCCTGTTGTTTTCTCCCACAAAGGTGCACTTACATCTATGTGTCATCCGATACAGTGTCCTGTCAACAGCCTGCACAATGCGGGAGCAGCGCCTCACTCAAAGGAGCAGGCAGGCCGTCTGGCAACACGGCACCTGCGTATCCCTTCAGATCATACACGGGGGACTGGTCACTGCAGATGGATGCCACACCCCAGGATGAGCGGCTGGGACTCCCCTGACTTCACCAAGAGTCTGAGATCACATCGGGGTCACCAATTTGTAAAGAGAAGGCCAACCTAAAACCAGAATGGTAAAATTAATCCTACAGGCCAAATAATTACTGCACCTCTTTGCCAGGGAAAACAAGGTTTATTGCATGCACAAATGTCTCAGATGGTCCCATAGAACCGAACTGACATCGGGCTCATCACTTCCCAAGAATTTAGAGGTTATATAGCTGTAAACCGCAGAATCTGAATACGTAGGTTACAATGTTATCCCACCACCCTCATTGGCTTCTACCCATAGAACATGCTAATGCTGCACCATATTCCTGGGATTAGCCACACCTAATATAAACCCTTTCCACTAGACAAGTGGCCCACTACATCAACACTATTGAATCCAGGTACGAGATTGGTTGCTCGAATATATTGATATATTAATAAATCGTGACTGTCATGTGATGCGCACCCCGTCAATCCAGACACAATCAAAGTAAACTGGCGAGGCCAATTCTTCTTTGATAAGACAATAGGCCTTCTCATTATACCAGATGCCGCGTCGCACACAAGCTGCAGCCCTACCCTTTTACTAAATGTATTGCCATTACCCCTGCTCCACTTATCCCAAATCAAAGAATGTTCCTTCCAACCCCATGTACGCAGTTATAGTGTCTGAATCAGGGATTTGTTTGCTTTAGTTGTGTGTCTACTTGTAATTCAATTCGCGGGTGTCTCTGTCCTTGGCTTTTTTCCTGGGGAATGGAAAAGTGGATTCATTTTTGGTACTGAACTAAACTGAGCCACAGCTCCGCATGAGGGCCTGCATTCTCTTCTGTGAATTGTGTACTAGGCCTTACCAACCAATATGGTGACACGTATGCCATGTTAATACACTGACCTTGTTTCTACCACAGTACCTGTCTGACTCCATCTTCCACCTATTTCAGCCCTTTTCCACACACCTCACTAAAAATATAACTTTGGATACAACAACTAAACAGAGGGCCTATAATATTGCCTCATCTATAACCTCTGCAACCGCAACATTAATATGTTTGTTGCTCTTGCTGTATTGCTATATGTGAGTATCTAATATTTGTTAAACCTAACTAAAAACAATACATGCCCCTTCTGGTGCGCAAAACCCATCCTGCTCACATGGTGGTACTTTCTAATAGGTCTTTCTCAGCCCTGCCTGGGACACTGTACATAGATGCCAACATGGGCAAAGACATCCTAAACAGGCACTGGAAAATATTCCTGTGCACTCCTGACAACTTGCTATCTATAGATTTGGATTCGTGTTACCTATTCTAAACTGTGTGTCATTTCACCCACATTTTCACATACACCGTTTTCACTCATTATTTTAAACACTTTCTCAGAAGGAGCACCTGCAATCTGTCTTGATTGGTTATGGCTCCCTCGATAGGCTTGGTCACTCGCGCACATTCATGGAGAATGTTTGCACGCCTCCAATGACGAAGTTCACCAGCGACCACAGGATCCAGAAGGAAAAGACACTATTCAAGCAAGCGCCATGAGAACACTTTCTTTTAATAAACCTTCTTAACATGTATGTTGTCCCTCGTTCATCTTTTGTGTTTGAAAATGAATGCAAAGTCACAGTCCTTTAACAGGATGAGGATGTGTGACCAAATAGACAAAGGAATCCCAAAGCTTAGGCATAAGGTTACAAAAGTCTAATGTAACTTTTATTATATTCACAAAAAGGTCTGGTAGCCCCCTCCACTGAGTACAAACACAGCCAAATAGCCTGTTCAATGGGAAGGTACAAACTGTGCCTTAGATAGGCTCAGCTTCACCTCACTGAGGAGGCCCCAAAAGGCTGAAACACGTGTCTTGGGTTGCTGATGGTATTCTTGTTCAGAGGAGAATTGCCTAGCATTTCAGTGCTGGACTGCCCGTGTGGGTAGGACCAAACTGATATGCAAATGGATAATCCACCTCTGTTAAGGGTGCAGTTTGCTAAAACGTGGTTATAGACCCTCCGAAATGGGGGACATTCCATGGAACATGTTATTTGAAAAGAATTTGCTCTCAGTAGAGAGGCACCCACACTTGTAAAATCTGTGAATTTCATTATACTTTTACATAATGCAGAGAACATATACTCCTTAAAATTGGTGGTCAGAACCTCACCTTCCTTGCTCCCTCTTAAGGAGGAGCAATTTCAGTTTTGAATATGTGCAACAAATGCAGAATCAGTATTGTAAAAATAAACACACATATAGATTTTGTCATTTGAAGGACAAATTCTAGTTAAGAATGTGTGCTAATAGTCGAGGTGCATCTGTTACAATAACCTAGTCTGTAGGATTTTGAATGAAGTTAAGGTATGCCTACTGGGTATAAATTGATAATTAAGCATTCAATCATGTACTACCAGGTTTTTGTCTGATTTTGTGGCAGAGGGCCTGTGTGATGTCATTAATCCAAGATGTCTGCTGTTACGGACACTAATTTCGTTTTTGAGCTGTAACTGCTTTTAGGGTGGTTCTAGGAAATAAATGCTGAGTATGTTTTTTTATTAAACATGGGATAGAAAAGTTCACATACAGATTTTCGAGGTATAGGGCCTCATTACAGTTTTGTCAGTTTGGAATAAATGCGGGAACAAATGCTGGTAATTCTGGCACTACCATTTATTCTGTACCTTCAAAACACAAATTTGCCCATGGCGGCTCTCATCTACGAGCAGGCCTGACTTGCCGAGAGATCAGGCGCCTATTGGCAGATAAATACCCGAGTCACTGTCAATTTCATGCATTCTCACCCCATGGAGTCCATAGAATGGGCACTTACCGTTGTTTCTGCTGCCCGTAATATCCCGGTAGTAACAGGATATCAGGCAATGGAAATGGTAAGGCAGGCTTCCCGTTATCCATAGGTAATTCTGGCATGATACTGGCAAACTTGTAATTAGAGCCACAGTATTACTACATCAGCGCAAACCTTCGACTGTATGCTCACTAAATTAGAAAGTTTGAAATAACTTCCTCATTAAAATATATTATTTACTAAAGCTACAATAGCTATTTACATTTGAAGAGAGACACTAAGGTTTCACAGGTCATCTCTTGAGTCCCAGAGTTCATTTTCATCATCTACCAAATCGTTATCAAAGAGCTCTTCATCGTCACCACACTTACACAGTTTAATTCATCTTACTGACTGAGCTCACCATTTGCAATGCACATCACACAGTTCTTAGACGCATGCTGCACACTATACCAGCTTTATGATTGATTGTGGTGACAATGGAACTGTACACGTAGTATAAGAATATTCATTATCTGCCCTCTAACACCTGAATTGTAATGGCACTGGGAGATGTGGGTGTTGTTGATCAGCGTGCCGCCACTCCATCACCTGGTAATGAGTCCAGAAGATTTATGGTACTTGAGAGAATCTTGTTGGCAGCAGATTTTCACTTTGCATCTCTTTTTTGTGAACTTCCACAAATGCAGTTGACCAATGTCTGAAATATTTGTTCCTGCTGAGTAGACTTGACAAATGAATTGCTCTATCACTCTATCAATCTTTCATCTTCCTTCTTAAATTCTTCTAGGCATCCAAGTCTTCCCAAAGCTTCAAGGATTTATTTGTCTGAAGTCTTGAAAACTTTACAGAAAGATAGTTTTCCTTTCTGCACTTCCTGCACTTTGTAGGCCCTAAGCAGGAGTCCATAGTTTGAGGTCGATACATCTTCTATTAGTTCCAACTCCCGCGACAAACATACGATGGTAAAATCAACGACCACAAGGAGAGGTTTAGCAAGATGACGTGATACATAAAGGGAGTTTAGAATAATTTTTGTGTCTGCCTCCTCATGTGTGCTTTCAATGCCTCCAACATCATGTCCATCTGATGACTAGGCTTCATTTCTTCAACTGGCTACCAGGCTTTTTTGATCCTCTGTGCATGCAGAATTGCTGTATTCGAGAGGTAAGCTGTTAACTCATGTTTAGTTTTAGAATATAATAGGAGTGTTCTCATGGAAAATGTTTCAGTATTTGTATAATCTGTTATTTTGTACTCTACAGGTGTTGCTGTTCTTGCTCTATTCCTTTGCATGGAGTTTTTGAGTGAATATTCTAGTTAGGTATCAAATACTAAATGAGTTTCATCATACATGAGCAGATAAAGTTATATTTTCTTGTTGAATTCAATTAGAAGGTCATGTCTTCAAATATGACGGTTTCTGCATTGCTTGCAATTCTGCCATTCCGTAAAGGACATCTGCTGAATATGTTTACTCTGGTGCAATTAATCTGTCCTCAGTAACAAATGAAGAGATCTCTGTCATGTTGTTAGAAACCTGTGGATGTTATTCCTCTTCCACGATCTTCATCGGCTTGCCTCTGTTTGCAGCTAAAATCATTGTACATCTAAGTTTATCATTGAAAGAGGTCAGAGAATTCATAATTACTCAAGCATTCCTGTAGATCAATGTCAGCTCGACTTTGGGAAGCAATCAGCAAACGTGGGAAGAATGATCTGCCTTCAACTGCACTATGGTGTCTGATACTTTTGTCTTAACTACTTTGCATGCACTTTTACACAGCAATTGTTCTCCTTCTTCATTGGTGCCCACAGGCTACAACTGTTTGATACAACCCAGTCTTCCTTAAAGCTGTTGTACATTTGGCATCCTTTTTCTGTCATTCTTGATGCATCCTGCTGAATTGTTTCATCAAAAACCGCCTTTGTCGAGATGTTGATGAGTTATTTTCCATCACAATTCACAGGATTAGTCAATGTCATGATCGAGTTATAGATGTTGAACATCTTCCCTTTGACATCTTGCTTTGGATGCTGTTTTATTTTGTTGCTTCTGTAGGTGACTGACAGTTTAGGAGCGGCTAAAAAGGTTTGCACTTGAGTCTGTTTCTTTTGAGTAATATTAACCACACCACCAAGTACTTTGATTGTCCTGTTTTGATGTTCCAGAGCTTCACCTGAAACTATAACACAAAAGGGTACTTTTTTATTGTTTACTGCCCAAATGACTTTCTGAAACCCACTCCAAAAATGTGGGTGATTGTGTTTAAGTGGTTTAATTTCTGCTAAGTACCATGCTATCACACTTGCATAGTTTATCAAATCCAGGGCATAAAAGTACTTAAACTCTTCAACTAATACAAGGTGTAAATCTATTATTATTATTATTATTATTATTATTATTATTATTATTATTATTATTATTATCCTAGTTTGCAGTTCGGACAGATCTGATAAATAAAAGCATTGTGTCCAGCAGTTCTCAAGCCATGTGTTTCCACATACGATTTATTGGATGTTGATACTGTTAAATCCTTCCCTTCTTCATGATAGTTGTGTACACCAGAACTCGCGAATTGTGTCCCTAGTAATGGCAATTTTATTCTGAGATGCCAAGACCGCAACTCCAGGACAAGATAGTTATGCCACTTCATCCACCAATTAAAATACAACTTTTCTTAGTTTGCTTAGTTTAGCCAGGGCTACTTTCAGATCATCACTGGTACTGTGCAAGCAACTGCCACAAGGGGGATGACTCAACTAGTTGCCCGAGGTGACAGTAGTGGGTCCAGTATCTGCAGGAATGGGTGAAGTAGTAGCTTGAGTTGAAAGGTCTGGCTTCTTGCTTGACTATAATGCTCCAGAAATGTAGATGATATACTCATGTCTTGCTCCTCATTATCTGCCACATCCAATGGAACAAAGTGATTGCTCAGGAAAATATCTGGTGCTATGGTGACCGGATTTCCTCCAACTTTCAAATTTCCGCCATCAGCCAAGGTTGCCACCAACTGCTTCATGCCAACCCTAATCACATCTGAGCACATGCCCTCCCTGCTTACAATAGCTACAACTGTACCAGGCTCATGTATACTGCGTCCATCCTCCACACTGTCGTGAGCAATATCAGCGTTGCTAGGTAGAACCTCATCTACTCAGGCTTGGACACCCCAAGCATTATGATCAGGGTGGCTGAAAAAAGGTTGGTTGTTACCTGGTTGTGGGCGAGACTCGATGGCTCCTCTGCCTGGGCACATAGCAGTCCCAGAAACCCGAATTACATATTTCTTCTGCCAACCTTATTAGGCTCATTTTCCACCCTAAAAGCCTCCAACGGGTTGGATACAAGCTTGCCTTTAGTGCAATTGTTGATACCAGGCAGGGTGATTTTCTTTGCGGGTTCAGCAGCATTAACCGCATCCAATTGGTCGAATTAACTTGTTTACTCTCACACCAATTGGATCACTTAAAGTAACCTGTGGCTGTATTTCAGGAGCGAGGTTAGGGGAGTCGATATCCTCCAGCACATCTTGTATTTCACTTATCAGGATATTCATGTCCTCAATGGGGTTAAAACATTTATAAAATTTCTCTCCCTCTGCCCCCACTGTGGAGATTGTAGCTGCAGCCTTCCTTTTCATCATACTGCTTGTTGCAAAGCACCCTGCTGTTCAGTATCAGTGTCAATATAATTACATGAATGTTTTAGCTGATATTATAGCAAAAGCAGAGTCAGAACAAAGTCAAAACATGAGCGGTATGTCAGATCAAATCACAACATGAGAACGTACAATTGGGGTTCCCCTTGGCAACCTGGTCCCATACACTGTGCACTGTGGATGTGGCAAGCATCCAGGCATCCACCACTCTTCCACTCCAAACAGCTCCAAACAGTTCAGTACGCTTTTCCTGATTGCTTCTGTAAGGGTCGGCTTGGCGGCATAAATACCCTCCTCTTACTCTGGGGGGTGGTGCCAGACATGGAGGACTGCAGCAAGATGAAAGGGGCACCACAGCTCCAAACTTTGCCCAAAGGGCCCTGGGACACCATCAGGGCCAGCAGATTTTAGAAACCCTTATTGATGAATAGAATGGGAAAGGTTAACTAATGTTATGTTGTTAGCTAGTAAGTGGGGACGAGTCTGAGGCAACCAATTAGCAGCAGAAACTAGTATCTTTAGCCTCACTATGAAAGTCATCCAGGGTGTGTTTTTATCAGATTTCTTAGCAACATTTATGGTTGCTCGATAATCTGCTCTTGCAGTAGCAATCTGGGTTATATTCCAATTATTGTCTTTCGTACTATTTAGAAGATTGGCCTTGGCTAGCTTGCACTCCTTATAGGAAAAAGCCTTATCCATATGGTTTGTGTTAGGCCGCCTGGAAGGAGCAGTCAAACTAGTTCACATGTTCTCATTAAGGCAAAAAATGCTCTTATAGTATTGTTAGGCAATATACTTTCTGAGATACGCAAGGAAACAATAGTTCTTCCTATATTGAAAACTGAATAAGGACAGGTTGGCATTTAATTTTAGTTCTATTGAAACTATCGGATACAGTATGTGCTTGCAAAAAATACTTTAATAAGGTTGCAGTTTGAATTTAGTCTAACAGAAAGAGGAAAATTGTCACTTTTTGGCATAAAGGTTGCTTTAAAATTGTCAGCCTAATATCAGTCGTGCAGTCTACATATAACATAATCAATTGGAGCTAATGCGTTCTTTATTAAGGTACTATCGCATGGGGGTGAGAGGAAAAAGAGCCATCTAGCACATGTATTTGTTTCCAGCAGAGTAATAAACACTTTCCACTGATTATTAATGAAGGAAGAAGAGTTTGATATAAAGTTAGATATGCTCGAGGTGACAAACTCTTCACAATCCAATTTGTGATATAAGGAATGTCCTATTCAAGCATTAAAGTATAATCACAAAAATACATGATGGGGTACTAATGCCTGGTTTCAAAACCACAGAGATATAACTGCCCTTCAATAAATAAATGAATAGAGCACATTTATAAACATTATTGCAACATTTAAGAATAAGACCTTGAATGTCATTAGAAAATATAAACACAATCATCGCAAATTTTCTGTTGACTGAGAGAGTATATCAACAGTAGAATTTAAGCAGGTTGATACAAAGGTGATTAAGCCTCCCGAATTCCGACGATTGATTTCTGGAGTAGCTTAAACAAAATAAGTAGAATACCCATCTAGGTAAACTGGATCGATTAGCCAGGTTTCTTGAAAAAATATGATACAAAAATCTGCCACAAACTGTTTCCAATCTATATCCATGTGTGAAAGTGGAAGGTACTCTCGTATCTGCTCCCCAGGGATCTTCTATTCAGGTGGTGGGGGAAGGGCCATCGCTCTTGGATCCCGACTCTGGGGGTGGACTAGTGAGGGAGGATCACATGGGCTGAGAATCCTCAGGGATTGCCAATGTAATACAGGATACCTATGAAGAGTGCCATTATAGTGCTGGGACGAAGAGGAGGGAGCCTGAAAATTACAGATCTGAAGGTCAGGAACATCCCAATTGGTCTGATTGTGGTCAGGCAAACAGGGAGAATTGTGCACACCTGAAATCCCTTGAAGAAGCACAGGTGTATAAAAGGAGAGGACCAAGTCTGAAGAGGAGAGGTGAAGTAGGCGTGAGCTCGGTAGCAGCATGGCCAGCACAGC
The DNA here is from genome assembly GCF_040938575.1 of Ambystoma mexicanum. Lineage (NCBI taxonomy): Eukaryota > Metazoa > Chordata > Amphibia > Caudata > Ambystomatidae > Ambystoma > Ambystoma mexicanum. The sequence continues at coordinate 1,014,784,492 of NC_090928.1, forward strand.
TCGTAGGAGACCAGAGGATAACGGAATGCCGGGATGCTGTAGGAAGACACAGTTTTGTAAATTGTCACTGCTTGTTGAGAGAGCTGTGTCTCCAAGAAGCCAGAGAATTAGAGAGGAGGATGCTGTGGAGTTTAACGGTCCATTTGGCGAGCCTGAGAAGGGCTCATTCCCCTGAACGAAGGAGTCTTCCAGGGGCGTCTGAGTGGCAAGCGCTAAGACCCTGACCTCAAATCCAACAAAGGAGTTGACAGGAGAAAGTAAAAGAAAGTAACACAGCGACCAGTGATTTTAAATAAGAGGTGCTGAAACCCAGTGTGCTTGTGCAAGCAAAGCCATTACATTGTATCGGAGTGGTTGCTCACATGGTAGTGGGGTGCTAGCATGCAGACGGCACATTGCCGAAAGCCTCTGATTTAAGTTAATGGAAAAGACTTGAAGTTCAGAAAGCAAAAGAAACTAAGTTGCTGGAATTAAAACACAGACAGAGTGAATGTGCAGCCAAAGAAGTGGTAGCAAACCACTGAAAGGGTAAAACTTCGTCAACCAGCAAACCCACATTAAAGCAACAGAGTAAAGGCTTTGAGAGAAAGACAATTGTGTATGAAAGACCACAGAAAAGCCTAAGACTTTTATAAACTAGATAGAACTCTATGAGTGGTTGTGAACTTGTGAGCCTGAAGGAATTACCAAGGCAGCAGAGAGTGGGGCAGGGACCACGGGTTGCGTGACGTGTAATGGGTGGGCCATGCATCCAGTTAACTGCGCCAAGACTAGGGAGGTTCCAGCCCATTCAGAAGAAGGTTGGATGCTTGGGGAAGGGATCCCCTGAGCTCTTTCGAAATACTGTAATTTAAACTACGGTTTGAAGCATGGGTAAGGGCACCCCTGAATTCCTTTGAAGAAGGAGGTAGGAAGTTTGGGGAAGGGAACCCTTGAACGCTTTTGAACATTTGTGTTATGAACTAAGGTTGGAAGCTTGGGCAAGGGAACTCCTGGGCTCCTTTGATCTACTATAACACAAAGGGTATAATTATGGACCAAAAAAGGTAAATCTTGCATTCCTACCGTGGATCAAGAATCATGGTAACATTCTATCATGGTTTAAGGAGAAAACATTCTACTAGGCATATTTTATAAATGTTTGTTTTGCTGATGCGTCATACACACAGAACAAGAGAAAACAAAAAACAGGCTGTCCCTACCAGAAGAACACCCTGTCCCTGAATCTGACAAGCTTGCTCTAGCGGTCGGGTGTAGCACCGCCTATCTAAAAAGGGATAGACAGGAGACACTTTCCCTATTTCAAATTTACAAAGTTAAAAGCCAGTTCAAAGTTAGTGACAATAAATTGTTTTGGACATTCTACATTAGATAACATCCAATTCTGGGGTATACTAGTGCTCACTGTTTACTGTACTGTATCCTTTATTAACCAGTATAGTGCTCGCCACTGGGTATCTCCATAAACTAGAACTAGTATACAAACACACATATACAGCTCCTTGTCTATAGGTGCCTAAGAATACAGAAAAAGATCTGTTTGTCGAGGACCCAATCTATCAATCAGGTCTTGTTCAACTTTTGATGTCTATGTCAGGTTACTCAGTACATAGATCATTGGTGGCATGATGCCAGCTCATGCTGGAAAAGGTCGACCGGTTTCATAACCATAACAATTTAGGTCATCTTCATCAGGATGCAGTAGTGGTTGAAAACAATGGGGTCTTGGCTAACTGTATGGGCTGGTAAGTAAACCCACTGCAGTGCTTCTTTGTCCTAGAGGGAAGCGACAAAGCCAGGGATCAATTTGTTGCCCCTTCCAAAAGCATGCTAGCCAAATCACTATGCATTTCTGTATAGATACTGCGTCTACTACATCACCTATGCTAAAAGACTATAGCAAAGAAACCTAGGCAAAAGGAACCTTTTGTAGTTCCTATCAAAGCATGGTTTATTAAATACAAAAGAGAGGAGGGGTTGGGGGGTTTTGGTTTTCTGGAGTGCTCTGTGGTGGTGATCTCGTATTCTGACTTCACCCTATCCATTCAAAATGAGTGATTTTCCTTATTGCCATTTTGTGAGTAGCTTATGCAGTGCCTGAGCAGTAACTTACCACTGTTCCATGGTGAGCACTCCGTAAAGGGATACACAAACTTGCGGTCCTGTTGGTCAAAGACAGCACAAAGAAAAATTGCAAATATAACCTGTCTGTATTTGGCAGGTTTCAAGCATAATAACTATGTATGCCCGCATCTCGTTTTTATGCTCGGGAATGAAAACTAACTGAAAAAGTGCTTACCCGCAGTGGAGTAATGCTGGGCACACTTTCGTATCTGGTGTCAGGTCTTGTGTTATTTTGTCAGTTTGAATCCCGCTTTCATCAGGATAGCACGGACTCACCGATGTGGCTGTGTTATTTTAAGTAAGCCCTTCCTAAAGGAGGGAACATTGAAACGGGGAACATAAAAACAGCGGAAAGCATGAGAACGAAGCAGTGGTTACCAAGGACATACACATATCTGGTTGCTTCCTCTAAGGGCATGCACTTACCGTGGCTGTGCTGCGGTGTTGTTCCAAACACTGTGTTTGTCACTCGCCACGAAAGCGGTGTTTGGATTTTAGTAGGCGGTGCCTATTAAAATCAATATGTGACCGTCCTGGTTGCGGTGAACTCTCTGATCCCAGTGCCATTTTGGGGCTGGTGAAGGTACAGGCCATCTTGGGTCTGGCCCATTATAGCTTATGTATGGGGCAAGTATTCCTGATTACATTGTGGAATAGCGTGGGTTACTCATTCTGCATATTGGGCACGTATTGTGCAAACTACTCTATTAATGCTCGTTATTACAATTTTGAGCAAGTTGGTGATGGCACGTGATGCGATTTTTCAGTATGCCATAAAAAACATTCTACACATTTAGTATGTGTCAAAAATCCAGGGTATTGAATACAAATAGTGCATGATGGTATAGACTATATGTCAGTGTTTGTAAAAGCGTGGCAAATATATATACATACATCCCCAGTAAGTCTATAGCTACCATCAATGGGGCAAACTAAAGTACCGTATAGGTTCCTAGCTATACTTTGGGCTGTGTACATGGCCTATGCAAGAAATACATGGCTTTTGGCTTAAGGTCAACGTGGGAGGACAGCCAACTCGTTCCATTGAATCTGTTCATTGAGACCTGTAACGTGTGAGTTAAGTCTAAATATCCAATTTTGTTCCCTCCTAAGGAGGATGTTGTGATAATTTCCACGCCGCTTGGGCATTTTTATCTTTTCAATGACTGTCCATTTGAATTCTTCTGGCCAATCTTCTTCTGTAATGAAGTGATTGACTAATGGGGCCGTTAGTTTTTTTGTCCTGAGACAGGATTGGTGTTCGATCATTCGTTTCTTTATTGGTCTCATTGTCATAGCCACATATTGCAATCCGCATGGCCATACTATTAGGTATATTACTCCTGCTGTATTGCAGTTGGTTAAATGGCATTGTTTCCTGGGAGTCTTCAGTCCCAAATGAATTTTTTTTGTCCGTTCAGTTTGTGTACACATGGAACAAGAGCCACACAGAGAGTGTCTGGTCGGTGGGGTGCTCTGCCAAATAGTGGGAGATTGAGCATCTTTTCCTTCACGTAACATTTTTAGGAGTTTGTCTCTTATGTTGCTTCTTTGTTTTAGGGCAAACTTCAGTTTTTCCAATGTGTGTTGTCCGGTATTCAGGATCGGCCACAAAGTCTTTATTTCTCTTTTTATTTTATTGACCATTGGAGAGTAACTAAGGACTCCCATGATGTTGTCATTTCTAGGTGGCTTCGATTGTTGTTGTAATGTCGTATTTCTGGGGATGTTCCGTGCTCTCCTATAGGTGGTATCGATAATCCTCCTCGCATACCCTCTGTTGGTGAGTTGTGCTTTCAGATTTTTGCCTTGAGCTTCATAGTCAGCTGTTTGTGTACACAGTCTTTTGTATCTAAGAAATTGGCCATATGACAAATTATCTTTTAGTGCCTGCGGGTGATAACTCGAATATGCCAACAGGGAATTCCTATCGGTTTCTTTCTTGCACACTTTGGAACACATTTTTTCTTCCACAGTGGTGATGTATAAATCCAGAAAGTTCTACACCCCAGCGATTGCCCTGGCCACGGCATTAGAGGAGCATGGCCCCCTACAACTCTGCTCCAAACTCATCCACTTGAAGGGCAGGACTCTTGACTGGGTAGCCGCCCTTAATTGCAACATCACTCTGAAGGACCCCGTACAGCTCATCTGGACGGATCACCACTTCCTCCCATTTGACATTAATATCAGCAACCTAGTGCATAAAAGGCCTGTTATTGCACTGGCCTGCCCAACTAGGAATAAGAGCAATATTACAGCGGAAGCCTTAATACCCTTGGTGGCCCCTATTCTGAATGCACTACCAGCTACAACTGACCTGAACCTGCTGGTCAACGCCTATAATTATTCCATTATAATTTAGCCTATAATTATTCCATGGCTAAAGCTATCAACACCATTGCCCCACTAAAAATGCACAAAGGGAAACCGAAAGCGCACCTGAACACTTGGTACACCCCGGAGCTCAAACTTCTCCGACAACAAAAAAGTAAACTTGAATCACTATGGAAATCAGCGCCCTCAGTAACTAACAGAACTAATCTCTCCAACATCACCACTCTCTACAAAAACGAGATTACACGCGCTAAGAAAGAATCTCTTAATTCCAGGATCTCTCAGGCAGGCTCTTGCACAAAAGAGCTTTTTAACATCCTAAAGGAATTAGAAAACCCTATTCCTCCCACAGATACCTGCACAAAGGATAGACCTTTGTGTACAGGTATCCAGAATGCCCTTGCCAACAAAATTTCAGGGCTCCAAACTAAAATTGAAAACAAACGACAACAACTCACTCATGATCCTACTTCCAGTTCCACCCTTCCATCACCCACCACCACTAGCTCAGGTATGGTTACTTTCAAAAAGGTACCCATACCTGAAATAAAAAAAATTATAGCCTCCCTGAAACCCTCAAACTGTAAGGGGGACAGGTGCCCCACACACATCATAAAAGATGCAGCCAGGGATCTATCTCCCTTCTTTACCAAACTAATAAACCTGTCATTCACCAGTAACACAGTCGCAAGTAATCTGAAACAATCTTGGGTCCTACCACTGCTAAAAAAACAAACTCTCGACCCAGATATACCCATGAATTATAGACCCATTACCACTGCCCCATTCTTACTAAAAATTCTTGATAGAGTGGCCTATCTACAAATTCAGGATTACCTTGAGACAAAACAATTACTTGGAACTTGTCAGTCTGGCTTTCGTCCTCAACATGAGATGGAAACGGCCCTTGTTGATCTCAAGAGCCACATAGACAAACTCAAAGATAAAGGTAGGGCTGCCATCCTTCTTCTCCTAGACCTTTCCACTGCCTTTGACCTGGTTGACCATAAAATCTTGTGCAACCACTTGTCATCGGCAGCACACTTCTCCCACTCTGCGGTCACATGGATCCAATCCTTCCTTGATAACAGGACCATGCGGGTCTTCTCACCCCTAGCAGCGGCCGACCCAATTCCCATTACTTGCGGTGTCCCACAAGGATCGTGCGTCTCACCTACTTTGTATAATATATTTACAAAGCCCCAGGACCATCTGGGTGTCCCTAACACCAATTACACAGATGACATCCAGATACTCCTCACTTTATCCGGCAACTACAACTCGGATGCCAACCGGATCAGTGAAGTCTTCTCCATCATTCAGGCCTGGATGGTCACACATGGCCTCTGTCTGAATGATGACAAGACCGAACTGCTCCTTGTCTGCTCACCTAATACCATCCGGAAACTCAGCCCCAGCTACACCAGCTTCGCCATTGACGGTAACACCATTACCATTGCCAAAAGTGTAAAAACACTTGGTTTCTATCTAGACACGAATACCAACCTCGCCAAACAAATCAATATGATCGCCTCAGCCACTGCTTACACAGGTAAGCTAATTAGGGCCTGCAGACCTTTGATCTCCCCCAACAACTGCCTCACTTTAGCCAGAGCCCTCATACAGTCCAAACTGGATTACTGTAACAGTGTTTATGTAGGCGCAAACAAAGCGATAATCAAAAAACTGCAAGTTCTACAAAATAATGCACTCCGTGCCGCCCTCAGTATTCCTAGGAGAGAACAGATCTCGGTTACGAGAATCTTATGCAAATGGCTCTCCATCCAACAAAAAATATACCTAAAAACCATCTGCCTCACCTACAAAGCTCTCAACCACCTAGCCCCGCCATATCTAACCAATAAATTAATCTTAAAACAGAATACCAGAATTACCAGATCTTCCAATACACTACAACTGACGGTGCCCAAATATACCCTTAAAAGAGCTGGTGGATCCAGCTTCCCAGTTCTAGCCTCACAACTGTGGAACACTATTCCACTGGATGTCAAATCCACCCCCACCTTCCAACCTTTCAGAACTAAGGTCATCACCTGGCTACTCAATAAATAACCAACTATGTATGTATGCCTAATGTATGAATGTATCCTTCACTATGTCTGCTTGCACTATTTTTGCACTAACTGCATTCTTATAAACTATACATATGTTGCACAAATGTACAAATGTTCCTCACCTATGCCTGTAACCTGATGTTTAAGCGCCCATATACCCCTGGGTCTGGAGTGCTATATAAATAAATAAACAAACAAACTAACAAAAGAGATGCCTTTTTGTAAGATTTCCTCTACTGTTTTGGTTAATGTGTATGATGACAGGTTCACAATTAGTGAGACATTGGTTGTAATTGGCCGCGTCCTTTGCTGCGAGTGACTCGCGGTGATTGGCCTTGTCATCGCTGTTTGCCTCTGTTGCCGCCTCGTTGTCCTAAAAAAGGAAGGTTAGCGGGTGGTGCCATTGCTTTTATGAGTTGCTCAGTCACTGTTTTAGCTGTGTTAATGATAAGGATGAGCCAATCTCTGGTACATTTGTTGGCTATACATGACCAGTCATTTCTGAATTGCATGTTTTCTAAGAAGATCCTCGGTTCTATCCGTATGATTAGTCCATTGGGGGCTGCATGAGCCCGTAGGTATTCTATCATGAGTGCCCCATGTAGTTCCGTCCGGATTATTTTCTTTCTTATTATCTCCATCTCCTTCCATTCATCTGAGTTTGGAATAACATGTGTTGCCAAGTCCGCACTTAGCATGGATGGATTGGGTAGGATACCTTCGACCAATTCTTCGGCATAGGCAAGATAATTATTTTCGGCCATGGCAATGGCAGACCTACTGCCTTTAGGGGATTTATATACATTATAAGTACCAATTGGAAAACTGTGAGAGTAAGAGCACTCAAAACCGTGTGTAGCAAACAATGGGATGAAGCTTATTTCTAAAGGTCAATCTTGCATTCCATTCTCTTGCTCTGTGTTTATGACGCATCAGCAAAACAAACACTTAAAATATACCTAATAGAATGTTTTCTCCTTAAACCATGATAGAGTGTTACCATGATTCTTGATCCACGATAGGAATGCAATATTGACCTTTTTTGGTCCATAATTATACCCTTTGTGTTATAGTATTTTTCGTACAGCCCTTTGGCTGGTGGGTCTGATTTATTCAGCAAGGGCCTTGGATGTTTACAATGAGGGAATCCTACATTCACAGAAGTACACTAGAAATAAGCTTCATCTACTGCATTGTGAACTATGGTTCGAAGCTTGGGAGAATCTCCCTGAACCTCTTTTAAACTTTGTTCATTGTGCATCAGAATTTACAGCTTGGGCTAAGAGCCTCGGCTTTGTTGGAACACAGTGCTGTGACTTAATGTTTGAAGCTTGGGGAAGGGGTGCCGCAGCATGTTGAGTATACTGTCATTTGGAACTGTATCCTGGACTTGGGAAAGAGAGCTACAGACTGCTCCAGACTTTTACTTTGAACACTATTTTGAGTTAGCATATCCCTGCACTACCTTGAAGTATTAGATGCGAGGGCAAGCATAGGTTCTGACACAGACAGATGTTTGTGTTGGACTCGTAGATATTGACGTTCCTTTGTTTTTTTTTAGGTAGAGCAATTCCCACCATTGTAATAGGGTGTTACATCCATCCTGATATTTTAATAACGTTTTTGAAACTGTTATGTTTATTGTCTGTGTCGTCGAATGATACCATGCCTGTCCCAAAAGCCACCATTTTGCTCTTAAACTGCTAGTTTGCATGGAAGCAAATTACAGCCATCAGATCATTTAAAATGTGCAACGACATCTTGAGTATTATGTGGTGTCAATATTGCATTAAAATGACTACTTTTTGGATACCGAACTCCCGCCTTACGTTCTAATACAATAAGATCCTATTAAATACCAGTAGAACAGAGCACTATGAAACATCACATGAAACCATGTATGTAGCGGATTCTGAGCTGTGGCAATAACTGGAGAGGAAAACTGACATTATCCACTCCATTTTTCAGCATCTATGGTAGACCTCATAAAATCTTTCGTTGTGGGAGCACTTTACTTTTAAAAAATGTGTATTTGGTTAAAATATAACCTTTTAGAATCCATCTATCATACATTAGATCTTATATGATACACCAAGCATAAAAATGCATACCAAACATTTAATTAAGACATAGGGCCTCATTACAAGGTAGGCGGTAAGGGTTTACCGGTACTGGTATTTTACCGTTACAGGTAAAACCTTACCGCCTCACTACGAGGTCCCTTTGCGGGTTGGGGAATTTAACGGCTGCTTTTTGCAGGCATTAAAAAAAGAACCCGCAAAGGAACCGGGGTGTTAATTACAGTACCGCAATTTGCGGTACCATAATTAACGCCTTCCCCATTCCCATTATGCCCTATGGGTCAAAAATGGGAATGGGGAAGTGCAATGGAGGAAGGAGGAATTACTGCCTTCCCAACCTTGGAATAGGTTTGTAATTCCCCTTTCCTCCAAGGCGGTACCGGTAAATTACCGGCATGAACCATGGTGCTAATAGCGCCATGGTTTACCGCGTACCGTGTAATGAGGCCCATAGAACTCTAAGGGCCTCATTACACAGAAGGCGGTAACCATGGCGCTATTAGCACCATGGTTCCCACTGGTATTTTACCGATTCCGCCTTGGTGAATGGGGGAATTACCGCCCCATTCCAAGGTTGGTGGGGGTAATTCCCCATTCACCAAGGCTCTTCCCCATTCCCATTTGAGCCCCCATAGGGCTCAATGGGAATGGGAAGGAGCAAATAACGGTACCGCTAATAGCGGTACCGTTATTTGCCCTGAAGTCCCTCAGCGGGTCCCTTCCTTAACGTGTGGTCTGGCCACATGTTAAGGACGGGACCCGCTGAGGGACCTCGTAGTATGGCGCTAAGGGAATACCGGCACCGGTGCCCTTACCGGTGCCGTTAATACCTTAGCGCCATCTGTGTAATGTGGCCCTAAAACCCTAAAATACCCGGGTAAACAATAATACATAATACCGCAAACTAAGAAAATCCAATTGATACATGAATCTAAGGAAAATGTAAATAATTTATACTGGTTTAACCTCCAGTGTGCATTGCAAGAGTATTTTCGTATCTATAAATAACAGACTACATACAAAACATTTTATGAAAAAAATATTTAAAGTAATCACTTATTCATAATGACTTTGTAAAATTCAAGTTTATCCAGATATCTAAAGACAGCTAAAACAATTGATACCGGTTTACCCTTCAGTATCCGCTGACACAGTATTTCCGTTTCTATACATGACAGGCTACATACAAAATGTTTAAAGTGCACAATGCGTAACAGCGTTAAAACCAGGCAATGCATGATAAAATGCTTCAGATTTTCAATTTCGTTTTGAATTATTACAGAAACAGCAAAAGGACAAGGACATCGATTATGTGGGCCTCATTACAAGTTTGGTGGTAGCCTTGCCTGTCAAACCGGCAGGCTTCTGCCACCAAACTTGCTAATTTTTCCGGCACCTGGCAATGGGGAAATACAGGGTTTAACAGGGTTGTAATGGCCGGGGGAGTGTGGAACTTTTTAATGGCCGGAAACTTTTACTCCCCCATTCCCATTAGAGGCCCATAGGGCCTGAAATGTATTTAGGGACTCAAAATGTCATAAAAAGAAGCAATTGTTTCCATCATACCCTACTTTTTGTCCACTTTTCAAGGCTTGTTATACAAGCTCGAAATGTAATATAGTTGAAGGTTTGCAATTTGATAGAGAGAGCGTTTTCCTCCAGATAAATGCCTCAAAATAATCCAATTCATCCAGGATCCATGACATCATAATGACCCAGCCGTATGTTAGTTTAGTGATCACTTTACCCACATAGAACTTAATTGTGGGAATCAAAGAGAGTCACCCACATGTCCTTTTCATTGTTGTCATTTGGGCTGCCAACATCAGAATTCCTTTTTTAGTATTCCATAACATATCCTTTGTTAGGGTGTGCAGTTAATGGAAAGCCCAGGTATTCAAGACTTTTCACAATTTCAAGTTTAGCATTTCCTATTGTCCATGTAAAGTTGTTTTTCTTTATCCTTGAGAACCTTAGGATTTTTGTATTTGTTGGGTTCATTTTTAGGAAATGTTTACACATGTAAATGCAAAGGGCATTAAATCAAATGCTGTAGGCCATTTTGAGTATTATCTAATGAAATTGAATCGTCATCATCAGCCAGCCAGATAAACTTGACATGTCCTATCTTCGGAGAAATGAATGCTGCTTTCTCTAAGTACTCCTCAATATCAGAGTCACAAAGGTAGAAATGACAGGCATGCATCCCTGTCTTAATCCTGTATGTGTGGGGATTGTATTTTGACAATTTTCCAGAGTGATTCAGCCTAACTTGAATCTTAGTGTTAGGATGCAATCGAATGAGGTTGCTAACAAGGCCCACCGGAATTCTGCATCCCGCTAATTTCCCCCGCAACAAATGCCTATACTCCAAATCTAAAGGCACCATACAAATGGGAACAGAGTGCTCACTCCAAGCAGTGTTTTCAGAAGCCTGTTTGATATTTTTCTAGGCGAGGAGTACAAGAGGCCCAATTATCAAGCCCCTTAATATAAGGGCTGCAAAGCTCTTACTAGCGGCGCCTCAAAGAGTGATTGCTCTAGCATTTTAGGCTATGATTTGTTCCCTTTTTTAAATATCGGTTCAAAATAAGAGTGTCTCCATGTTAATGGAGTTCTATGCATATTTACGATGTGTTTAAACAATATTTAAAGTGTCTGAGCCCAGATTTCATGGGACTGTTTAAATAACTGATTTGATAAAGAATATGGGCATCCTGCACTGCATCCACTAGATGTATTGATACTTTATTCCATCATCTTGCTCAAAGTTCAGCCACCCTCTCGGTAATCAAATGAACACTAGAATCCTTATCATACATTCCTTTGGCCCCATAAAGTTCACCGAAAAAAAGCCACCCATACATGTCATATTATAGGATTCGATTAGCTTTCAAACTGTTTTTTCGCAAGAGTATTTATCACAGAACAAAAATTGGTTTCAGATTCTCCTAAAACTATGGCTAGCATTGCTTCATCTCTTTTAACGAGCAAATGGTGATGCTGTCTAGACCACTTCTTATATTTGTGTTGCTTTTATGATAAGTGGGTCATCACACCTACTCTTGATTCTTTTGTTGTGTTGTTTTTTGCAGATTATGTTGGGACAGTTGACATACCATTAGTATTTGGGGTGTTATTTGTGTCCCTTTGGATTGGGTATTTCTCCTCTGTGAATGGCAAGTTGTTAATACATTTCACACACAGGTTTGTGGACACTAGATTACTTGCATCCACCATCTCCGCAGGGCTGTCCAATTCTGCAATGGCCCTTGATTTTGAGGGGTGTTAAACACTGTATGCTGATGTATTTCATGCTCCTGTCTTTGTCTGCCTCCCACATATCATCTTTAGATTCAATGTTTTGAGGCTTAACCTCTATGCTGATAATATCATACAAATTGAGAAAAAGAGGATACAACCAAATGTAAAGCCATCAGGGAGGTAGGGCCTGTATCCTCCATCCTGTTCAATTCATAGGAAGTTCTACAATCCCTGGTACCAGTTACAGATGAATCCATGGAAGAGGAGATACAGAGGGATGATTCAAAGTGAGTAAAGATGGGAGCTGTGTTTAATTATGACGACTCTTCTATTGGTAATGTTAGCAGGGCTTTGTGACCGAATCCCCGATTGCTCTAGGACACATCTATTCACTTGGCTGGAGACCACAGCATCAGGGTCTTCTGCCATTCCACATTTTGTACCGAAAACGTCAAGGTCTTTAATGCCTTTATTCACAGGCAAGATATTGTCCTGGATCTTGCTGCCCTTGCAAACTGTTTTAATAGGTGACCCTGGCTTATCAGTAGTGAGGACTGGAGGACTGGGTATACCGGGTGGAGGGTTTCCATGGAAAGATCCATGCATATGAAGACTTGCCTGTGCAGATCGTACATTAGTGTACATGTTCAAAGCAAGTATACCCACAATGGGCTTGCCTGCATTCAGATCCTCCCACCACCGATCAACTGCCACACAACTGCACACTCCTATTGCACTCCACGATGGGCTCTGTGCTGTCTCACTTGTTTTCTCCGGTGAAGGTGTCACACTGAATTCAGTCCTGAGGGAAACAACTACTCTAAGATCAGCCACACAACTGCACACTCCTCTGGCACTTTGTGAGGTCATTAATGATGTCATCAATGTGCTTATGGGCTCCGCAATGCTGCCCTCATAGTAAAGATGCTATAGTTTACAGTACCGGTTGTATTTCAGGGGTTTTGTTGTATTAAAGTGGCACCTTAACTTCACTTCACCAAAGGTTTTTCACACTGAATTTCAAGAATTTTGTTGAACTGACCTCATTCACCTTAACTAAAGTATTTTTGTTGTAGATACAAAAATACATAGTTATAGCTTGTAGCATTATAAATCAAGGTAGTGGGACTCGGGATAACTGATATTTAAACAACTATTTCACTATTACCTGCATAACATTCAAAACACGTCTAGTTAAAAAATCCAATTGATGGTACATCCAGTTTTAGATTTCTTCTTCAGGTACCTAAATCATGTGCTTAGAGGTCTTTATTTAGTCAAGATACCTGGGGGTATAAAAAGAAAGAATAAGAACTGGCAACCAGCGGCGGTGAGATTTTGACATTTTGGAAGCACGTCAATTTGTTAAGAAAATAAACACGGCTATGCAGCCTTTGAGGAAGAATGTACATCGCAGAATGCTAAAATCTTGGTCAGAGAACAAAAAAGTAAATGTTTTGTGGGATAAAAGATAGGGATACATCTTGGTTTTAAAAATGAAAGCAATGTCAAAATGCATGGATCAATAGTGGTAATGTTTTCAGGACTAATTACCTAAGGTAGAATTAGAGCTTTGTACCAAAGTTCAGAAAGTATGTGATACTGTTCCCTCTGTTTGCACTAGTAACGCTTCAGTCCATTATGTTCTCTGAATTACCTGCTTCCCGTTCTCTCTTCACTGTAATAGTTCGGGTAATTAAGCCACTGAAGCCAAATGAGAGAATATCCTCCAATGTATATCCACATAATGTTATCCAGGTGGGTCAACTTGCAGTAGTGGATTATTTTCTCATCAAATATCAGATGTTGGTTAAAAATGGAATGTGGTGCAAATTTCATACAAAACATAGCTGACTGTACTTAGAGAGCTTAAGGACCATCTATCAGAGTAAACTTCAACAGCACTTTAAAAAAACGAAGGAATTTTATTTCACCTATTCAAATAAGGCAAACCGATGTTTAGCATATATAGTGATGGCTCTGAGATCATCACCGGTTATCAAGGAGTTTAAAGAAACCAGAGGCAGATTCACACAAACATGTTTAACATACTCTTAGGGCCTCATTACACGGATGGCGGTAGGGATTTACCGGTACTGGTAAAATACCGGTACCGGTAAATTCCAACCGCCTTACTACGAGGTCCCTTTGCGGGTTGGGGGATTTAACGCCTGCTTTTTGCAGGCGTTAAAATCCAACCCGCTAAGGGACCTCGGAGCTAATTACGGCACCGCAAAATTGCGGTGCCGTAATTAGCGCCTTCCCCATTCCCATAGAGCCCTATGGGGCAGAAATGGGAATGGGGAAGGGCAATGGCGGAAGGGGGATTTACCGCCCCTCCAACCTTGGAATGGGGCGGTAAATCCCCTTTCCGCCAAGGCGGTGCCGGTATTTTACCGGCATGAGCCATGGCGCTAATAGCGCCATGGCTCACCGCCTACCGTGTAATGAGGCCCTTAATATTATTCTGCTCTGTTCCAAGCTGCCCGGCAGATTTTGAGACAAAAACATTATTGGAAGGAGTTGCCCTACCAAGGTGTGTGGCGGAAGAGTAGTGATTGCTAGTTTGAAACTGTCAGCAGACCCCTTCTGACCTGGGATGAGGGCATGTGGATGCAAGCCAGAACAATAACTGCCCCAAAGGTAAAGAGGAGCTTTGGGGGGAGGGAGCTCAGTCTTAAATGTGCCGTGAATGATAATGCGGGTACCACCCTCTGTTGCATGATGCCTTCTAGTAGTATTGTTGGTCAGAGTTCCTTTTGTCGGAAGTGATGCAAGACAGCAAGAGAAAAGGAGGGATACAGAAACCCTCCCCAAACCAAATAGGCAACATAACTCGCAAGCACCTGAAGGAAGCTACAGGGAAAGTGAGCAGTTTGAGCAACTTTCAGCTTCTCTGCAAAATGAGACTAAAAAGGGGTGGGGTGTAGCAGGTGTTTAAAGATTTGCACCTCTGTAACCCAGCTGCTGGGGAATAGTCAGGCAGAGTTTCGGCCACAGTGCCGGTGAGGACTGGGACCAATGGAAGGCAGGTGGAGTCCGAACAAGCAAAAGAGCACTATAAAAAGGGGGCAGAATGGAGCGCAGAGTGTGGGTTTGCAAAGGTAAGATCAGGAGGTGGACTGAGAGATCAGGTGGAGGACAGAAGTTGTAGCCGAGGGCTGAAGAGCTGGTCACAGAGTTGGAGCAGAATAGAGGTAAGGTATTGATGGTGAGTGAGAGTGATACCAGTTGTTTGTATTGTAGTGTGAGGACATGTAAAAGGTGAGTGAGGAAGAAAGAGAGAGGGGATAGAAGTGTAGAGGGGCATTAGAGAGGGGGTGAGAGTGATAGAGTATGTGCTAGGAGGGTAGAGAGCGTGCAAGGCAGTAGTGACAGTAGTGGTGACAGCCGAGTTAGTTAAGAGGTGGTATTTGGAAGAGATAGGCAGAGTGTGTGTGGTAAGATTAGGGTATTACGGTGTAGATACTGGGTTATCTAAATTGGAGAGATGCAGAGAAGTGTGCATAGTGAGGTGAGGAGATGGGACTATATAGGAGGTGAGGAGAAAGATAGGTAGAGAAGTGAGACGAGCGGTATGCGGAAAGGTAAGGAGAAGAAGAGAGAGTGTAGACATCGGAGGAACAGAAGGACAGAGGAGAGTATGAACACCAGAGGGTGTGAGAAGAAAACAGGGATGGGAGAGGGGAGTGTGGAGATAGCACAGAGAAGGTTGAGCAGGGTGCCATAGCCCTAAAAGGTGAGCAGGGGCCCATATCCCTGAGAAGGGAAGGAGTAGTGAGATCAGGCAAAGGATAGAGAGAGGAGTGCATGCATGAGAGAATTGTCCACAAGAAAACCATCAGGTCCCAATGACAAACCTGGGTAATATAAGTTCATGGCAGCCGTAGATGATCCACGGGGGACGGAGGGGTAGGCAGATCAGATAGACAAGGCTTTTGCTTTCAGGCCATCACCAACAGTTAGATTTAGGTAGTAGGTTATACTAGTCGTTCTACAGTAAAACTGGGTGTAAGGGATGCTTGAAGTAGAGTTCAGGGAAGACCATGGAAGACGATAGAGTGAAGACCATGTGTCTACTCTGCTGACACTGTAACCAAAGGAAAAGAGTAAACTGGGATATTTTATCATCTTCACAAAATGTAAATCCTTGAAAATAATTCAATGTATGGGAGTTATTAGAGTCATCCATGCCACTAGATACTCCTATTGCAGCTGAGGAAATAGCAGTTGTAATGAATTTCCTAGCTTTCAGCCCTTTTAAGTGCTTGATTCCCCACATGTTTACTCTTTGTAATATTGTGTATACATTATCAAAGTCATGTCAGCAATGAGAGAAGCTGCAACCACCAAAATATTCAAACCACAGAAATACCTTTTCTAGTGTAGTAGTTCTTATCCCATTGCAGCACTCTATTGTGACCCAAGAATATACAATAATGTTTCAGCCAATCAAATAGCCCCTATGTTACCAGGAATAACTGCTAGCTAACTGGTTTTATAATGGGATGTCAGACTCACAACAACATCTAGAGAACCGTAACGTCATTGAACTTGTCAGAAAGGTAATATTCCCCAGGTGGTGGTGTCCTTAGAAGCACCCAAAGAACTTGATTATATTGCTCCTATTTATGGTTATGTCTCTCCAAATATAACTTTGGTCCGAATTCCATGCCGTGGTTTTTGGCCAACTATTCTAGCCTTGCACAAGACTGAAAAGCAACTCGTTATGGTCTCCAATAATTTGGGTATATTGTAAGAGGATTCAATTCAACACTACAGCTAAGTCAATGCCTAGTCTGGGATACTGAATGGAAACCCTTATTGATATATCTTTATGTCCAGTTCATGAGTTCTGGATGACTACCCCTATATAACACCCCTCTCTTAGAATCCCCCTGACCCCAGTGAGCCAAGAAGTAGTTCTGTTTTGCAAGTTTAAAAGGTTTATTTGAGAAATAAAACAAAATATAGATACCACGCTTTTATAATAAATTAATAATCGATATCGCCCTTATAAATATAATGTTAATCAACAATGGGTAATCTGACACTAGCACACTTCTTTATAATCAATGAGGAGTTAGTATAGGATGGATAAAGTAGCAAAAATACTTTTATGATTTCAAGGGAAAAGCAATGAGGAATAAAATGCAGTACAGAAATACTTGATATGATTTTAGCAAAAGATAAGATAATCAGTTTTTCTCTGGCAATTCACCCCCCTCCCCTATGCAATGTAAGAAATGGAAGGAGATGGAAGTAACACACACAGTTCTCAGGAATGCAATCAAATACAATACGAAATTCAATTCCCACCCCAGCAAGCTTAGAGAAAACCGGTATGAGTTTTAAAACACAGGCCCAAGTGCTTTGAATGTGGTGGCAATGAAGTGAGAAATATGCTGAAAATGCTTTTAATTCCCTTTAGGAGGTACAGGGTGAGTGAGAGATACTTGGGATGAGCTCAGGATCACTTTAGCAATGAATCAGGGATGGTTATTAAGAGGCAAACAAATTTTTAGCAGAGGAAAGCAAAAAGCTGCTATCTTTTTACAGGTAAAGAAATCAGGCCAAATCGCAAATCGCGGCAAAATTCGCCAGTGCGTGAATCGTGATTACGGCAAAAGTATAAGGAGTAGCAAGTCGTTTCTAGGTTCGTTGGAAAGCTGACATTCTACGCTTTCAGAATTTCGTTCCTAGCCCAAACGGTTCCAGAGATACGGACGATTAAATAAAGGTAGTTTTTCAGATTTAAAGTAAACTCAAAATGACAGGTGACAGCTTGCAGCTTCAGAATTGACAGGTGACAGTTGTGCAGCTTTACAAATGACAGATGACACAATTTCTAGGAGGCTGTTCTACTTAGGTTAAAATAGTTTGGATTAGATTATTTTAACTAAGAGATTGGTTCTGCACAGTTCTGCTAGGTACTCACAATATAAATTTGAAATAGGCCTCGCCAAGGATCTGGTCAGGTTTTGGACTGGACTCCGGTTCTGGTCTCGGCACTTCACAGTGATCTGGGTCAGCTCTCTGGTTCTGCTCACAGCGGTCTGGGTCAATCTGGATCTCTGGTTCTGGATACTGCTCTGCTTTCCGGTCCAGATCAAGTGGATTCTGGATGTAACACTGCTTTCTGTGTACTAGCAAGAGTTTTCGGCAAAAGAATTCAGACAGCTCGCCCGGCTGTGGAAGAGTTTGCAAATGATTTTGAGGCCTGTTGACAAATACTTTTGCTTGCAGTGGGCCTTTTTGGTTCAAAGTTCTGTAGTCTCTGTTTAGCTTGGAAGTCTAAGTGTTGGATCTCTGGATGTGAAGTCGTCAGTCAGCATGCTCTGCAGCAAATGGAATTGAATGTCTCTACCTGTCCCAGCAGTCTCTTTTTATGTGTTTTGAAAATGGGTGTGTGCCTGGGCCTAGCTAAGCCTGCCCCTCTCTACTTGTCATTGGCCCAATTCTCCCCTCTCCCATGATTGGGGGAAGGAAATGGATTGTCAGCATGATGAAGTCTGTTTATGGGTCAGAGGATCCTCCCCTGGTCAGTTTGCCCACAAATCTATATTTGATTCAAATACATCCTTCTCAGATATACAATTTGTTGAAATTACATGTGCACATTATATATTCCTTATGGTCCATGCGTGTCCGCCTCTGATCTTCCTGGGGGCTTGCATTCAAAAATGACAACATTTTGCGCTTTTTAACTGGTTTTGCAATATCGGACATTTACCCAAAATTACACACATGTGCGCAAGGAGTATGGACATTAATTGATGAAGTGTCAGATTTTTAACATGCAGACATTTGGAGTGAGACCCTATTTTCCGCTAGCAACCCCCCAGAATACACCACAGGGTCCTAACGCCTCTCAAAATGTTCACAGAAAAATCACAAAAATAATGATATTACTTATATAATTCTGACAAGTCCGCACTATGAGTTATCTATCTTTTTACAATTATGCCCTGGTCAAAAAGGGGTGTGGCTTCCCACATCACAGGGTGGAATAACTGGTTTATCCACTTCCCCCAAGCTCCGCTGCTAGCAGAGGCACTGCCCCTCCCAGTTTCCCTAAGAGGAAGCCACTTTACGGCCCCCCAATATAACATTTGCCTGAGTCCAGGACAGGCCTTTGTTCAACTCCCTGTAGTCCCCAGCTGCTCCACCCCTAATCTAATCAGAGAGGTGACAACTCCTTTTGGCAAGGGGAGTGGCTGAGCAGGTTTCAACTCCTGTCGGGGTTAGTTGTCAGGCAGAATCCAGTTTCATTAAGCCAGGTTTCAGCTAAATGTCACTTTTTGTTCCCAGTTTTCTACATTCAAATCAAACTGACATTTTTTACATATACATTAAATAATTACTTCCTTCTAGTCATTTCAGAATATAGTTTTACATTGTATCCACCTCTTAGCAAGTCTTTCCTTGGTCTGGTTTTGTTTCATTTGTTCAGTTTTACACAAAAGTCTGGTGGTTTTAAAACACTGGCTTTCTGATAGTGGTGAGTACTGGTAATGCCACCATTTTTGGGATTAAGAAAATGAATTCCCCACAGTTCTGAGTTGCTTTTTTTTTTGGCAATCAGCATTGCCATTCCCAATGGTTTCAGGCTACTGTGTGTGTAGCCCACTGGTGGTTTTAGGCAGTGCCCTCCTGTGCTCACAACATAGGCAAAAATGGGTGGCAGCCTATTCTTCATGTTTTCCCTGTGCACTCTCTGGGGAGTTCTGGCCATCATGATGTTTTCCATGCCAGTACTGCACAGTTTTATTGTAGGGCTTGGATGCATGGGTAAAAACATCCCACAAGCCCCCCCTCTTGCAATGGCCATTCTGTCCTTTCACTGATGGAACTCGCAAGATCTGGGATGTTCGCCTCCTCTTCTTCCAATTCCACAGGTGGCACAGTTCAGCATCTTTTTTTCCCTCCAGTCGATCAATCAGTTCTCCTTGCTGGTCCTGATGGGAGGATTGGGCGGTACCCCGGGCCCCTTGGGTCTCTGCTCCCGGTCTCCGGATCGTCCTCCTTGGCCAGTCTCCAGGTTTTCTTTCTCCTAGGACGACAAAGGAAAAGCGGCAATACCTATTCGTAGACATTTTTCCATCACTACTAATGGTGTGGCAGACATATACATTTTATACTTTAACATACCTAACATTTTACTTTTGAGATACACGTTATCATTCAAAGACAGTGGCTTACAAGAGTATAATATTTTAGAGACTATATGTGGGATATTTTAGGGTTGGAACTGAATTGATCTGGAGCGGTCCCCTCTGGTATTGCAGAGGACTCCTCCAGTTGCTGCAAAGTGTGCCTGGGATGGCAACACTTTAGCTGGTTAATATGGACCCACTTGTCTTCCCCTTCCGCCAGACTGCCTTTGGGGATGCAGATCTTATAGGCAACAGGGGAGATCTTGTCTATAATTTCAAACGGTCCCTTCCATGTAGGCAAGAATTCTGGTTCTGGTTCCTTTGGAAATTGTATAGATAGATCCAATCACCCACCTTATATTCCTTTCGAGTAGTTTTTAAATCATAGTGGGTCTTCATGCTCTCGGCTGATCTTTCTAGATTCCGCTGAGCATAGGCAAAAGCATGCTGAAGGTGTTTCCTTAAATTCTCCACATACTCATGAGTTGTGGAGGCATTTATCAACGTTTGCTCTTGGGTTCTGTAGAGCAAATGCTGGGGAAGCACCATCTTGCGTCCAGTCATCAACTCAAATGGTGACATTTTGGTTGCAGATGAAGGGGTAGATCTGATGGCCATTAGGACCAGAGGTAATCGGATATCCCAACTTGGCCCAGAATCTGCCACAAACTTTTTATAAGATGCTCACAATGGTTCGGTTATATCTCTCCACTGCTCCAGAAGAAGCTGGCCGGTAAGCAATATGTAGCTTTCTTTTGACCCCCAGTATCTCCCACATCTTTGTCATTACTTCACTGGTGAAGTGGCTACCCCTGTCTGACTCAGCTGCTGTTTCTGCCTTGCAGTTTGGGGCTGGGAGACATTCCACCCACTTGGTAAACAAGCATGTAACGGTCAACATGTACTTGTTTCCTCTAGACGAGCGAATCACAGTGCCTACAAAGTCGATTTGCAAATCTGACTATGGCAGTGTCATCCCCCTCTTTTGGAGAGGTGCACGGTGTGTATGGGATGATGGCTGAAATTGTGCACACACACGACACCCCTTCAAGTATTGGTCAAGGTCCTGCCCCATGTGTGGCCAGTATGCAACCTCTCTTGAGATTTCCAGTGTTGTGTGAAACCCTCTATGACCAGCGGTGGCCGCATCATGGGCGTGACTTAACATCAGGCTTCGGAATGAGGTAGGAACCACTCACTGATCGTGGCCAACTTTGGATTTCCTTACCAGCAAACCGTCTTGGATTCGGAACATTTTTGGACATTTCATCAACACTCTTAGGTCCTCTTTCCCAATGTAATCGGTATCCGTCAGGGGAAAGTTCTCAGGGTCCTCAAGGTGTTGGTAAAACTTACCAATAATTGGATCCCCCTTCTGAGCTGTAATTAAATCAGCATCAGGGGTCTCCTTACTCCATTGTGCAGTTGAAAGATCATTGTGAGCATTTGTCTGGGACCTAGTGATAGCGGTGACTTGGATTTCCCCCAACAGGGACTCTATTTTGATTAGATCCCCTTGGATGGCCCCAGTTTTGGCCAGCTGATCAGCTAAGTCATTTCCAGTTTTGTCTGGTCCCTCTACTTTGGAATGACCGTTGATCTTCTTCCAGTAGATGGTCATCCCATTCGAGGTGACCAGATCATCAATGTTTTGGATTAACTTCCCATGTTTCAGGGGTTTGTTATTAGCGCATAACATGCCTCTGGTTTTCCAGTTGACCAGGTGCTCCACGAACCCGTTCCGTACATAATCCGAATCTGTGATTATGACCAGTTCGTGGAGTTGATGCTGGACAGCAGTGATGATGGCCTGATGCACAGCCATCAATTCCGCCACCTGACTACTTCGGGGACCAATTTTGTATCCAGCGGAGGGTTCTGGTGACTCATTCACCCATGCATTCCCTACGCTGGCCACCAGTTCTTTCTCCCCGTTGTCGTCAACATGGTACGAGCATCCATCCACATAGACAGTGGGCATTCCCTCACACTTGTCTTCTTCAAAGACTTTGTGTGGAGAATTAAGGTATGCCTCCATGTTGTCCTTGATTTTTAGACTTTCGTCCTCGAGACAGTTTTCTCTGGCACAATCATGCAAGACAGCCAGACCTTGCACGAGGGGACTCTTCTTGTTTTGGCCATATCTGACCTCTACAGGAAAGCCTTGCATTGACAGAATCCAGGAAGTAATTCGGGAATTACTCACATTTCCGGCCCGGATTCTGTCACTTTGGAGATATTGCAGAGGCTGGTGTGGAGTCTCCACTATGATGTGTTCCCCCTGGATAAACGGGCGGTAATTCTTCAATGCCCACACCGTTGCCAGGAGTGCCTTCTCACAATCGTTGAATTTTTCCTCCACGGAGGATAAAGTTTTGCTCGCATAGGAGATTACTTTATTAACCTTGTCATGCTTATGGTATAATACTGCCGTCAAGCACGTATTAGAGAACCCTGTCTCCAGGAAGAACTCCTTGTTTCTGACAGGGTAAGCTAGGCAAGGCGCTTGTGAGAGGCTTCTTTTGAGTTGTCTTACTGCCTCGGATTGTTCTGGACCCCATTCCCACTTGACCCCGCCTTCAAGAGATGAATCAGGGGTCTGGTGATTTCTGCGTAGCCGTCAATGAACTTTCTGCTGTAATTAGCAGTACAAGGAGGCTCCTTAGTTCCCGCAGAGTTGTGGGGTCTTTCAGTTTCTGAAGTGCTTCCACTTTCTTTTCCTGGGGACAGAGACGCTGAGGAGTAATCTCATGCCCCAAGAAATTAACACGGGTTCTACACCACTGTGCTTTCTGGAAGGAAAGTTTTGCTCCGGCGGCCCTCAACTGTGTCAGAACATAACGGATCTCCGCTATGTGTTCTTCCACAGATGAACTTTTGATGAGGACATCATCTACATAAGCCAGGTTACCCCTCGCACCCAGGTCGGGCATGGCCTTATGTAGGAAAATGTTGAATTCATTGCCGGAGTTGAGGTATCCGAAGGGAGTCCGGGTCCATGTGTACTGCTGGCCCCCAAAGGTAAAAGCCAGTTTGTATTGGTCCTCCCTACTGACAGGCACGGTCCAGTATCCATTGATCAGGTCTATTGCTGTGAATACCTGTGACCCCTGAATCTGGGCCAGCCCTTGGTCAATGTAGGGCAGAGGCCATCGGGAAGTATGGACCCATTTGTTGAGCTCCCAATGGTTGGCGCACAGTCTCCACTGGCCGTTTGGATTCAATATTTCCAGCACCGGATTATTGAAAGTGCTGTGGACTGGACGGATTATTCCCCGGGACTCAAGGTTCTTAATTATTTCAGTAAGGGACTCCATGGATGCGAGAGGCAAGCGATATTGCTTCACAAACACTGGAGTCATTCCAGGGTCCGTGGGAATTGTTGTGGTGTGGATGTCGGTGCGACCACAGTCGTATGAGTCTACCACAAAGAGATCTTGGAAATCCACGAAAACTTGTTTCAACTTTTGCTTCTGCTCCAGAGTCACACAGGCATCAGCTAGGTTGACACTCTCTTCCACCATCTGCCTGAAGCCTGGAAAGATTTCTGGTTTGGCTATCTCAGCGGCCTCCTCCAGCTGGGTAGAGAAGTCCCTGGTCAGAGTGCTGATTTGGACTGGAGGCTTCAGGTGGGAATGGCAGCCCTCATGGACCTGAAAAATCACCTCATCCCTCCTGAAGTCACAAGTCACATCTTCCTTACCATAAGGGCAAGAACTGTACACCAGGAAGTTCCCCCCATGCCGGGTGAAAATCCTGTCTGGTGTTGTATTGTCCTCACTGTCACTGTCAAAACAGTCCTTGGGGATCGGTCCTAACAGTTCATTTCCTAAATCAATGGAGAAATGTCGGTCATCAACCGCCATTCCAATAGTGGTGCCTGCGGCTAGAGTAATATTCTGTAAGTCGCTGTTATCCACCTCTATTGGAATGGTGTCATGTTCTATGTTGACTAATGGTGTTGGGTTTACCCCTAACCCTTGCTGTTGAAGAGAAGCATTTAGATGAATATAAGAATCAGGGTTTTGCAATTTTTGTCCACTTTTAACTTTCACTTCCAGGGAGAATTGTCGGGTCCTTTCTGGGATGGTGACTTCCTCTTTGATCTGAATTTCAACTGCATAAGGTAGCAATTGAGCTGACCAAAATGCTTTTTCGGGATCATCAAAGTCCATGGGATTATCGACTAATTGGGACCAAGCTTTGAAGTTTATTAGGTCCAAACTAATGGCAAAGCGATTGAGAATGTCACTGCCTAAGTAAAAGGCAGCAGTGACGTCTCGCACGACCCAACAATTATGGACTATGCTCTTGTTGCCAATGGAGATTTTGAGCATACACCTGCTTGGCAGGAGATGTTTGGAATTAGGTGCTTCCAGGTCCATTTCCCATTTGTCTATCAGTTTGAATGTGGGAATGGCTGGATCTTTTGGGAGTTGGCGGAACATGGCTTCGCTGATGAAGCTCTTACTGTTGTTCACACACCTTCAAGCGAGAACAGAGTCCTTCCCATCATTTAACTGGGCAGGGATGAACAACTGCTCCAATTTGCTGAATATCAGCCAGGCTCTGAGCTGATTTCACATCTTTCTGGACTATAGGTGTGGGAGTTTCTGATTGTGGATTAGTAAATAATTTCAGGGTGTTTCCTTCCAGTGTGGAATACCACCTTAAACTGGAAGGAAGGTTGATTTTCAGAAATAGAGAGGACCCCCCATCACCAGTCTGTTGTCCTACCGCTATTACTGTCACGTCTGGAATTTGGTTGTTCTGGAAGTGAAATTCTACTTGGTCAGATTTTTGTTCAACCATGTTGCAGGTGCCATTTAAACTAACATGGTTGACACTCTGTTTTAATTTTATTGGTCGGCTAGTCTGGGTCCAGAGGACCTTGTTTACGCAATCTATTAGGGGTGACAACCTTCTCAGGAGGTCATTCCCTAGTAAACAAGGGGTGCCCTCTGGAGTCACTACTATGACCGGGTGTTTCACCTTTTGGGCAGGATTCTGTGGAGAGCCTTGGGAATCTGAAAGAAAAAGTTGGCAACTGGAGATCAGAGCCATTGTGGGTTCCCCTGGTTCCGGTTCTGGGCCGCCCCCCCCTTTTTGGAGGCAGTCACCAGGATGGGTTTGAACCAGGGGATTTCGGTATTGTCGGTTCTGGGATGAGATGATGGGCGGCGTTAGCTCAGTCTCCACATCTCCCCAGTCTGAATTGACATCCCTTGGGACCCATTTTTCCTTGGGAGGAGTTCCCCATCTCTGAAGGAGAAGATCCTTTTCCCAGGATCTTCTGAGGATCCCTCTCCCTCAAATAGGAAGACCTGTACCTCCTCCACAAAGTGGGTCTGTTTGGGTCCTTTGTTTCTCCTACCTCCTCTCTGCTCCTTGGGTGGCAGACTTTCAGGGGTAGGAGATTTTGTTTCCGGTTCCTGGTTTTCCAGGGGCTGTTTACAAGATGGGAAGGAAGCTTCCTCCAAGGCTTTACACCCCCCTTCCCCTTGTGCCTCCTCCCTGGGAACCGGTGTGTTATCGGGGTGCTGCCCCCGTCATTGTTCTGGAGCACCAGGTCCAGAGTTTGGGGCATTCTGCGGTGGCATGCTCATCTGAGGGTTCTGTTGAACCCTCAGTATGTGACCCAGATCCCGTGCCATATTTTGGACCTGGCACTCTAACTGGGAAACCCGCTCAGGCTGATACAGGGCTCTATTTTCTCCCCTGGGCTGATCCCGGTAAGGGTAGCTATCCCTTCTCTGGTAGTACCCCTGGTTGGGAAGATTTTGGTACCCCTCCACTCTTGGCCTCCCCTCTCCCGGATTAGGTTGTCTGGGCTCAGGGAATTGGAAAAGAAGGATGGATGATTTTGGGGCGGGAAATTGGGTGGATACCTGGGGAAAAAGTTCTGCCCAGGATTTGGAGAATTTCTGCCCTCCTGTGGGAAGTTGGGAGGGAAGTTCCCTGGGTTAGGTGCTTGGCTGGATCCCCCCTTAACCCAGGATTGGTCAGTTTCCCTTATAGCGGGGACTTACATAGTCAGGGGAGCGGGGGACCCCATTTGTGGGACTACCTCCTCGACTCCCTGTCTTTGACTGGCCCGAGGGCCTTCTGGGCTGTGAATTATTTGGTGCAGGCAGGTTTTTAGGCCCCCCCATCTCCAAATCTAAAACGGGGGCAACCTTTACCTCTGCCACCTTGGCAGCAGCAGGGGTGCTGTTGGTTTTGGGGTTTTTCGGCGCGTTATTTTTATTTTCGATAGGCTTCTGCACCTCATAGATCCGGGTAGCCTGTTCAATGACCCAGTCTAAAGATCTTTTCTCATGAAAATCTCTCACGAGCGGGGTCATTATGTATTTGGGTAAGGCATGGAAAAACGTATTGATAAATTCTCTGCTATCCGTGCGTACCCTTCTGGTTGTCTGCGCAAAAGCATGCTTTCATTTTTGCACAAACTCTTGTGGGGCCTGCTCCTCACCACATTGCAAATTGTAGGCTGCCTTGCGAGCCTCTTGAGGATTTCTGTGCACAGAAAAATGTTTCAAGATGGCCGCCCTGTATGTGGACCACCTTGAATGGTTTTGATCTTCCAGCCCCGCAAAGAAACTGGAGTATTCTGGTGAGAAGGTCCACTTTACATATTGAATACAGCTTTCGCTGTCCTTCAAATGGAAAGTCTCCATCATTTGCTCATAGAGCTCCAAGTGTTCCCAAACAGAATACTTGGCGTTCTTATGATAAGGCGTGATGACACTCCTTATTGCCTTTATTTGTTTCAATGGGTCCTTAAGCAAGGCCCTTTTTGCCTTATTGACCTTTTTGGTTCGGGTAACCCTGGTCCATTCATCCTCCAACTCAGAAGCGCTGCTCCCAGAGGTGCCCGTCTGATCTTCCAGGTTTTCCCGGATTCTGCGAGCCTGGGAATGGCTGGCAGAATGTGGGGACCTGGCCTCCTGTGTCCTGTAATGCTCAGAGGAGTCTTCAGATCCCTCCTTGCTGCCAGGATTTGATGGGTACACCCCCCACTGACCTAACTGGGCAGAGGTTTTCAGGATGCCCTTAATGGGCCTACTCTCCTGGGGTTCCCCACTAAATTGCACTGTGCTTGGGTGCCCATACCCGGATGCCCGCCCATCCATTCCTGGGAGGTACTGGCCTATGAGCCCCATACTTCTAGTTGGATAGTGATCTGTCGTATCCGTGTCTCTGGGCTCAAGTGCGCGAGGGGACGTGGGGGTGGCAGAGTCCAGGGACTGGGAGAGATGAAGGCCTCTGGTACCAGGGCTCCTGAGGTTATGCTCAGGCGTTTCCCTTTCCCAGCGCACCTCGTCTCTATCAGCCCCTCCTCCCTGTTGCAATGCAAGAGCCTGCGCTTTCAGTTCCTCAGTTAAGGCCTTACTAGACTCTATCAGTCTCTCCTGCATCGCTACCTGTTGCTGGAGCCTAATATTGTGCTGACGGAGAGCCTCATTTTCTCTCTGTGCCTCCTGATTGGTCCTGGAGTACTGGGCCAGTCTCTGCTGCAGGAGGGTTACCTCCTGAGCTGTGTCCCTATCGGCCTGCTCCTTTCTTGCCAGAGCATCGTCCACCTTCCTGGTGTCCTCTAACAAGTTCTGGTGTTCTTTTTGGAGGGCACCCAGTCCCTGGAGGGCCAGGTGATTTTCTTCCATTTTCCTTTTTAAGTGGCAGACTTCCTGGCCTAAGGTATCCCTTTCCTGACCAAGAGCCTGCATCTGTGCCGACAGGTCGTCCCTTTGCCTTTGGAAGGCACCAGCTTTCTGGCGCTCCTGGTCAAACTCTGCCTGGGTATCCAGGTCTTTCAAAATCAGTTTATTGCTCTCTGCCTTCTCCCTATCTAGGTGACTTTGCAGGGTGACTACCTGCTCGGCACATGCCCTATTGAAATCTAATTGTTGCTCCAGCTTTTTCTGGCTCTGCAGTAGAGAGTCCAAACCTTCTTGGTACTCCTTCTGCAAGGCCAGAAATCTGGTATCCTGGTCCGCCTTTTCCTGTTGCAGCACATCCTTATCCTCCTTTATTTTAGTGATGTACTGTCTGCTGTCATTTTCTGACTCCTGGCTCCTGAGCAGCCTCTGCTCAGAAGAGTCCAGATCAGATTGGGCCTTCTCTAACGCCATCTGTTGCCTATTTGCCAGATCTTGGACTTCAACACATTTGTCCTGTATGCCTCCCATATATAGATACAAATATGCCGCTATCCTGGCAATCTTATTATGTTCATCTTTGGCTTTTGGGGGCCATATATAGTTCACTCAGGGCCACATGTGGGGGACCCTGATTTCCCCATATATCTGACCCTGTTTCAGTGACCTGTTGCGCGATTGCCTGCAACCAGACCGTTTGGTCCTGATGAGTCCACTCACCTCTCACAAATAGCTTATGTAAGAAGTGCTCTCTGGCTATTTTCATGTCTACCAGTGTCGTCATTCTGGAATTTGAGTTCCTTCCTGACTTACAGAAGTTTGTATTTTATTTTTTCAAAACAGACCGTTTCATTAGAGCGTTCCTTTGAGGAGTGCTTTACAGCGTAACACAACGTGGTGTTCCGACCGGATGTATGTATCTTGTCAGTTAGCACACTGTATTAATCTGCACAACTGATAGATCTAATCCGGAATCCCCGGCTACGACCCCCCAATTTGTAAGAGGATTCAATTCAACACTACAGCTAAGTCAATGCCTAGTCTGGGATACTGAATGGAAACCCTTATTGATATATCTTTATGTCCAGTTCATGAGTTCTGGATGACTACCCCTATATAACACCCCTCTCTTAGAATGCCCCTGATCCCACTGAGCCAAGAAGTAGTTCTGTTTTGCAAGTATAAAAGGTTTATTTGAGAAATAAAACAAAATATAGACACCACGCTTTTATATTAAATTAATAATCGATATCGCCCTTATAAATATAATGTTAATCAACAATGGGTAATCTGACACTAGCACACTTCTTTATAATCAATGAGGAGTTAGTATAGGATGGATAAAGTAGCAAAAATACTTTTATGATTTCAAGGGAAAAGCAATGAGGAATAAAATGCAGTACAGAAATACTTGATATGATTTTAGCAAAAGATAAGATAATCACTTTTTCTCTGGCAATTCACCCCCCTCCCCTATGCAATGTAAGCAATGGAAGGAGATGGAAGTAACACACACAGTTCTCAGGAATGCAATCAAATACAATACGAAAATCAATTCCCACCCGAGCAAGCTTAGAAAAAACCGGTATGAGTTTTAAAACACAGCCCCAAGTGCTTTGAATGTGGTGGCAATGAAGTGAGAAATATGCTGAAAATGCTTTTAATTCCCTTTAGGAGGTTCAGGGTGAGTGAGAGATACTTGGGATGAGCTCAGGCTCACTTTAGCAATGATTCAGGGATGGTTATTAAGAGGCAAACAAATTTTTAGCAGAGGAAAGCAAAAAGCTGCTATCTTTTTACAGGTAAAGAAATCAGGCCAAATCGCAAATCGCGGCAAAATTCACCAGTGCGTGAATCATGATTACGGCAAAAGTATAAGGAGTAGCAAGTCGGTTCTAGGTTCGTTGGAAAGCTGAGATTATAAGCTTTCAGAATTTCGTTCCTAGCCCAAACGGTTCCAGAGATACGGACGATTAAATAAAGGTAGTTTTTCGGATTTAAAGTAAACTCAAAATGACAGGTGACAGCTTGCAGCTTCAGAATTGACAGGTGACAGTTGTGCAGCTTTACAAATGACAGATGACACGATTTCTAGGAGGCTGTTCTACTTAGGTTAAAATAGTTTGGATTAGATTATTTTAACTAAGAGATTGGTTCTGCACAGTTCTGCTAGGTACTCACAATATAAATTTGAAATATGCCTTGCCACGGATCTGGTCAGGTTTTGGACTGGACTCCGGTTCTGGTCTCGGCACTTCACAGTGATCTGGGTCAGCTCTCTGGTTCTGCTCACAGCGGTCTGGGTCACTCTGGATCTCTGGCCTCTGGTTCTGGATACTGCTCTGCTTTCCGGTCCGGATCAAGTGGATTCTGGATGTAACACTGCTTTCTGGGTACTGGCAAGAGTTCTTGGCAAAAGAATTCAGACAGCTCGCCCGGCTGTGGAAGAGTTTGCAAATGATTTTGAGGCCTGCTGACAAATACTTTTGCTTGCAGTGGGCCTTCTTGGTTCAAAGTTCTGTAGTCTCTGTTTAGCTTGGAAGTCTAAGTGTTGGATCTCTGGATGTGAAGTCGTCGGTCAGCATGCTCCGCAGCAAATGGAATTGAATGTCTCTACCTGTCCCAGCAGTCTCTTTTTATGTGTTTTGAAAATGGGTGTGTGCCTGGGCCTAGCTAAGCCTGCCCCTCTCTACTTGTCGTTGGCCCAATTCTCCCCTCTCCCATGAATGGGGGAAGGAAATGGATTGTCAGCATGATGAAGTCTGTTTATGGGTCAGAGGATCCTCCCCTGGTCAGTTTGCCCACAAATCTATATTTGATTCAAATACATCCTTCCCAAATATACAATTTGTTGAAATTATATGTGCACATTATATATTCCTTATGGTCCATGCCTGTCCGCCTCTGATCTTCCTGGGGGCTTGCATTCAAAAACGACAACATTTTGCGCTTTTTAACTGGTTTTGCAATATCGGACATTTACCCAAAATTACACACATGTGCGCAAGGAGTATGGACATTAATTGATGAAGTGTCAGATTTTTAACATGCAGACATTTGGATTGAGACCCTATTTTCCGCTAGCAACCCCCCAGAATACACTACAGGGTCCTAACGCCTCTCAAAATGTTCACAGAAAAATCACAAAAATAATGATATTACTTATATAATTCTGACAAGTCCGCACTATGAGTTATCTATCTTTTTAAAATTATGCCCTGATCAAAAAGGGGTGTGGCTTCCCACATCACAGGGTGGAATAACTGGTTGATCCACTTCCCCCAAGCTCAGCTGCTAGCAGAGGCACTGCCCCTCCCAGTTTCCCCTAAGTGGAAGCCACTTTACGGCCCCCCAATATAACATTTGCCTGAGTCCAGGACAGGCCTTTGTTCAACTCCCTGTAGTCCCCAGCTGCTCCACCCCTAATCTAATCAGAGAGGTGACCACTCCTTTTGGCAAGGGGAGTGGCTGAGCAGGTTTCAACTCCTGTTGGGGTTTGTTGTCAGGCAGAATCCAGTTTCATTAAGCCAGGTTTCAGCTAAATGTCACTTTTTGTTCCCAGTTTTCTACATTCAAATCAAACTGACAATTTTTACATATACATTAACTAATTACTTCCTTCAAGTCATTTCAGAATATAGTTTTACATTGTATCCACCTCTTAGCAAATCTTTCCTTGGTCTGGTTTTGTTTCATTTGTTCAGTTTTACACAAAAGTCTGGTGGTTTTAAAACGCCGGCTTTCTGATAGTGGTGAGTACTGGTAATGCAACCATTTTTGGGATTAAGAAAATGAATTCCCCACAGTTCTGAGTTGCTTTTTTTTGGCAATCAGCATTGCCATTCCCAATGGTGTCAGGCAACTGTGTGTGTAGCCCACTGGTGGTTTTAGGCAGTGCCCTCCTGTGCTCACAACATAGGCAAAAATGGGTGGCAGCCTATTCTTCATGTTTTCCCTGTGCACTCTCTGGGGAGTTCTGGCCATCATGATGTTTTCCATGCCAGTACTGCACAGTTTTATTGTAGGGCTTGGATGCATGGGTAAAAACATCCCACAAGCCCCCCCTCTTGCAATGGCCATTCTGTCCTTTCACTGATGGAACTCGCAAGATCTGGGATGTTCGCCTCCTCTTCTTCCAATTCCATAGGTGGCACAGTTCAGCATCTTTTCCTCCCTCCAGTCGATCAATCAGTTCTCCTTGCTGGTCCTGATGGGAGGATTGGGCGGTACCCCGGGCCCCTTGGTTCTCTGCTCCCGGTCTCCGGATCGTCCTCCTTGGCCAGTCTCCAGGTTTTCTTTCTCCTAGGACGACAAAGGAAAAGCGGCAATACCTATTCGTAGACATTTTTCCATCACTACTAATGGTGTGGCAGACATATACATTTTATACTTTAACATACCTAACATTTTACTTTTGAGATACACGTTATCATTCAAAGACAGTGGCTTACAAGAGTATATTTTAGAGACTATCTGTGGGATATTTTAGGGTTGGAACTGAATTAATCTGGAGCGGTCCCCTCCTGTATTGCAGATGACTCCTCCAGTTGCTGCAAAGTGTGCCTGGGATGGCAACACTTTAGCTGGTTAATATGGACCCACTTGTCTTCCCCTTCCGCCAGACTGCCTTTGGGGATGCAGATCTTATAGGCAACAGGGGAGATCTTGTCTATAATTTCAAACGGTCCCTTCCATGTAGGCAAGAATTCTCGCTTTTTGGCCTGGTTCCTTTGGAAATTGTATAGATAGACCCGATCACCCACCTTATATTCCTTTCGGGTAGTTTTTAAATCATAGTGGGTCTTCATGCTCTCAGCTGATCTTTTTAGATTCCGCTGAGCATAGGCAAAAGCATGCTGAAGGTGTTTCCTTAAATTCTCCACATACTCATGAGTTGTGGAGGCATTTATTAACATTTGCTCTTGGGTTCTGTAGAGCAAATGCTGGGGAAGTACCATTTTGCGTCCAGTCATCAACTCAAATGGTGACAACTTGGCCCAGAATCTGCCACAAACTTTTTATAAGATGCTCACAATGGTTCGGTTATATCTCTCCACTACTCCAGAAGAAGCTGGCCGGTAAGCAATATGTAGCTTTCTTTTGACCCCCAGTATCTCCCACATCTTTGTCATTACTTCACTGGTGAAGTTGCTACCCCTGTCTGATTCAATCCTTTGAGGTAGACCAAAACGGGAAAAGATGTGGTTAATCATCAGGGCAGCTGCTGTTTCTGCCTTGCAGTTTGGGGCTGGGAGACATTCCACCCACTTGGTAAACAAGCATGTAACGGTCAACATGTACTTGTTTCCTTTAGAGGAGCGAATCACAGGGCCTACAAAGTCGATTTGCAAATCTGACCATGGCAGTGTCATCCCCCTCTTTTGGAGAGGTGCACGGTGTGTGAGGGATGATGGCTGAAATTGTGCACACACACAACACCCCTTCAAGTATTGGTCAAGGTCCAGCCCCATGTGTGGCCAGTATGCAACCTCTCTTAAGATTTCCAGTGTTGTGTGAAACCCTCTATGACCAGCGGTGGCCGCATCATGGGCGTGACTTAACATCAGGCTTCGGAATGAGGTAGGAACCACCCACTGATCGTGGCCAGCTTTGGATTTCCTTACCAGCAAACCGTCTTGGATTCGGAAC
The DNA here is from genome assembly GCF_040938575.1 of Ambystoma mexicanum. Lineage (NCBI taxonomy): Eukaryota > Metazoa > Chordata > Amphibia > Caudata > Ambystomatidae > Ambystoma > Ambystoma mexicanum. Next base: position 1,014,817,836 of record NC_090928.1, read on the forward strand.
ATTTTTGGATATTTCATCAACACTCTTAGGTCCTCTTTCCCAATGTAATCGGTATCCATCAGGGGAAAGTTCTCAGGGACCTCAAGGTGTTGGTAAAACTTACCAATAATTGGATCCCCCTTCTGAGCTGTAATTAAATCAGCATCAGGGGTCTCCTTACTCCATTGTGCAGTTGAAAGATCATTGTGAGCATTTGTCTGGGACCTAGTGATAGCGGTGACTTGGATTTCCCCCAACAGGGGCTCTATGTTGATTAGATCCCCTTAGATGGCCCCAGTTTTGGCCAGCTGATCAGCTAAGTCATTTCCAGTTTTGTCTGGTCCCTCTACTTTGGAATGACCCTTGATCTTCTTCCAGTAGATGGTCATCCCATTTGAGGTGACCAGATCATCAATGTTTTGGATTAACTTCCCATGTTTCAGGGGTTTGTTATTAGCGCATAACATGCCTCTGGTTTTCCAGTTGACCAGGTGCTCCACGAACCCGTTCCGTACATAATCCGAATCTGTGATTATGACCAGTTCGTGGAGTTGATGCTGGACAGCAGTGAGGATGGCCTGATGCACAGCCATCAATTCTGCCACCTGACTACTTCGGGGACCAATTTTGTATCCAGCGGAGGGTTCTGGTGACTCATTCACCCATGCATTCCCTACGCCGGCCACCAGTTCTTTCTCCCCGTTGTCGTCAACATGGTACGAGCATCCATCCACATAGAAAGTGGGCATTCCCTCACACTTGTCTTCTTCAAAGACTTTGTGTGGGGAATTAAGGTATGCCTCCATGTTGTCCTTGATTTTTAGACTTTCGTCCTCGAGACAGTTTTCTCTGGCACAATCATGCAAATCAGCCAGACCTTGCGCGAGGGGACTCTTCTTGTTTTGGCCATATCTGACCTCTACAGGAAAGCCTTGCATTGACAGAATCCAGGAAGTAATTCGGGAATTACTCACATTTCCGGCCCGGTTTCTGTCACTTTGGAGATATTGCAGAGGCTGGTGTGGAGTCTCCACTATGATGTGTTCCCCCTGGATAAACGGGCGGTAATTCTTCAATGCCCACACCGTTGCCAGGAGTGCCTTCTCACAATCGTTGAATTTTTCCTCCACGGAGGATAAAGTTTTGCTCGCATAGGAGATTACTTTATTGACCTTGTCATGCTTTTGGTATAATACTGCCGTCAAGCACGTATTAGAGAACCCTGTCTCCAGGAAGAACTCCTTGTTTCTGACAGGGTAAGCTAGGCAAGGCGCTTGTGAGAGGCTTATTTTGAGTTGTCTTACTGCCTCTGATTGTTCTGGACCCCATTCCCACTTGACCCCCCCTTCAAGAGATGAATCAGGGTTCTGGTGATTTCTGCGTAGCCCTCAATGAACTTTCTGCTGTAATTAGCAGTACAAGGAGGCTCCTTAGTTCCCGCAGAGTGGTGGGGTCTTTCAGTTTCTGAAGTGCTTCCACTTTCTTTTCCTGGGGACAGAGACCCTGAGGAGTAATCTCATGCCCCAAGATATTAACACGGGTTCTACACCACCGTGCTTTCTGGAAGGAAAGTTTTGCTCCGGCGGCCCTCAACTGTGTCAGAACATAACGGATCTCCGCTATGTGTTCTTGCACAGATGAACTTTTGATGAGGACATCATCTACATAAGCCAGGTTACCCCTCGCACCCAGGTCGGGCATGGCCTTATGTAGGAAAATGTTGAATTCATTGCCGGAGTTGAGGTATCCGAAGGGAGTCCGGGTCCATGTGTACTGCTGGCCCCCAAAGGTAAAAGCCAGTTTGTATTGGTGCTCCCTACTGACAGGCATGGTCCAGTATCCATTGGTCAGGTCTATTGCTGTGAATACCTGTGACCCCTGAATCTGGGCCAGCCCTTGGTCAATGTAGGGCAGAGGCCATCGGGAAGTATGGACCCGTTTGTTGAGCTCCCTAAGGTCGGCGCAGAGTCTCCACTGGCCGTTTGGCTTCAATATTCCCAGCACCGGATTATTGAAAGTGCTGTGGACTGGACGGATTATTCCCCGGGACTCAAGGTTCTTAATTATTTCAGTAAGGGACTCCATGGATGCGAGAGGCAAGCGATATTGCTTCACAAACACTGGAGTCATTCCAGGGTCCGTGGGAATTGTTGTGGTGTGGATGTCGGTGCGACCACAGTCGTATGAGTCTACCGCAAAGAGATCTTGGAAATCCAAGAAAACTTGTTTCAACTTTTGCTTCTGTTCCAGAGTCACACAAGCATCAGCTAGGTTGACACTCTCTTCCACCATCTGCCTGAAGCCTGGAAAGACTTCTGGTTTGGCTATCTCAGCGGCCTCCTCCAGCTCCCTGGTCAGAGTGCTGATTTGGACTGGAGGCTTCAGGTGGGAATGGCAGCCCTCATGGACCTGGAAAATCACCTCATCCCTCCTGAAGTCACAAGTCACATCTTCCTTACCATAAGGGCAAGAAGTGTACACCAGGAAGTTCCCCCCATACCGGGTGAAAATCCTGTCTGGTGTTGTATTGTCCTCACTGTCACTGTCAAAACAGTCCTTGGGGATCGGTCCTAACAGTTCATTTCCTAAATCAATGGAGAAATGTCGGTCATCAACCGCCATTCCAATAGTGGTGCCTGCGGCTAGAGTAATATTCTGTAAGTCGCTGTTATCCACCTCTATTGGAATGGTGTCATGTTCTATGTTGACTAATGGTGTTGGGTTTACCCCTAACCCTTGCTGTTGAAGAGAAGCATTTAGATGAATATAAGCATCAGGGTTTTGCAATTTTTGTCCTCTTTTAACTTTCACTTCCAGGGAGAATTGTCGGGTCCTTTCTGGGATGGTGACTTCCTCTTTGATCTGAATTTCAACTGCATAAGGTAGCAATTGAGCTGACCAAAATGCTTTTTCTGGATCATCAAAGCCCATGGGATTATCCGCTAATCGGGACCAGGCTTTGAAGTTTATCTGGTCCAAACTAATGGCAAAGCGATTGAGAATGTCACTGCCTAAGTAAAAGGCAGCAGTGACGTCTCGCACGACCCAACAATTATGGACTATGCTCTTGTTGCCAATGGAGATTTTGAGCATACACCTGCTTGGCAGGAGATGTTTGGAATTAGGTGCTTCCAGGTCCATTTCCCATTTGTCTATCAGTTTGAATGTGGGAATGGCTGGATCTTTTGGGAGTTGGCGGAACATGGCTTCGCTGATGAAGCTCTTACCGTTGTTCACACACACTCAAGCGAGAACAGAGTCCTTCCCATCATTTAACTGGGCAGGGATGAACAACTGCTCCAATTTGCTGAATATCAGCCAGGCTCTGAGCTGATTTCACATCTTTCTGGACTATAGGAGTGGGAGTTTCTGATTGTGGATTAGTAAATAATTTCAGGGTGTTTCCTTCCAGTGTGGAATACCACCTTAAACTGGAAGGAAGGTTGATTTTCAGAAATAGAGAGGACCCCCCATCATCAGTCTGTTGACCTACTGCTATTACTGTCACGTCTGGAATTTGGTTGTTCTGGAAGTGAAATTCTACTTGGTCAGATTTTTGTTCAACCATGTGGCAGGTGCCATTTAAACTAACATGGTTGACACTCTGTTTTAATTTTATTGGTCAGCTAGTCTGGGTCCAGAGGACCTTGTTTACGCAATCTATTAGGGGTGACAACCTTCTCAGGAGGTCATTCCCTAGTAAACAAGGGGTGCCCTCTGGAGTCACTACTATGACCGGGTGTTTCACCTTGTGTCGCCCAATTTTAATGTCCAAGTCTGCAATCCCCTCAACGGGAATTTCCTTCCCGTCAAAGTTCTGCAGTTGTCCAGGAAGAGAGGTGAGAGGAATTCAGTAATTCTCCCCCTTCCTGCATTTAGTTCCTCAAAGGCCCCTTTGGACAGAAGAGTAGTTTGGGATCCAGTGTCCACCAGTGCCAAAATTATACCCTGCCCCTGTACTTGTACTGGGGCATAGTATCTTCCCTCCTTCTCCTCAAGGGGGCACAGAAAATGCGCATTTTTGGACAACTGGTGGGCTAACTTTCTGGTTTTGGACATTGCTAGCGAAGAGATTTGGGCAGAATTCTGTGGAGAGCCTTGGGAATCTGAAAGAAAAAGTTGGCAACTGGAGATCAGAGCCATTGTGGGTTCCCCTGGTTCCGGTTCTGGGCCGCCCCCCCCTTTTTGGAGGCAGTCACCAGGATGGGTTTGAACCGGGGGATTTCGGTATTGTCGGTTCTGGGATGAGATGATGGGCGGCGGTAGCTCAGTCTCCACATCTCCCCAGTCTGAATTGACATCCCTTGGGACCCATTTTTCCTTGGGAGGAGTTCCCCATCTCTGAAGGAGAAGATCCTTTTCCCAGGATCTTCTGAGGATCCCTCTCCCTCAAATTGGAAGACCTGTACCTCCTCCACAAAGTGGGTCTGTTTGGGTCCTTTGTTTCTCCTACCTCCTCTCTGCTCCTTGGGTGGCAGACTTTCAGGGGTAGGAGATTTTGTTTCCGGTTCCTGGTTTTCCAGGGGCTGTTTACAAGATGGGAAGGAAGCTTCCTCCAAGGCTTTACACCACCCTTCCCCTTGTGCCTCCTCCCTGGGAACTGGTGTGTTATCGGGGTGCTGCCCCCGTCATTGTTCTGGAGCACCAGGTCCAGAGTTTGGGGCATTCTGCGGTGGCATGCTCATCTGAGGGTTCTGTTGAACCCTCAGTATGTGACCCAGATCCCGTGCCATATTTTGGACCTGGCACTCTAACTGGGAAACCCGCTCAGGCTGATACGGGGCTCTATTTTCTCCCCTGGGCTGATCCCGGGAAGGGTAGCTATCCCTTCTCTGGTAGTACCCCTGGTTGGGAAGATTTTGGTACCCCTCCACCCTTGGCCTCCCCTCTCCCGGATTAGGTTGTCTGGGCTCAGGGAATTGGGAAAGAAGGATGGATGATTTTGGGGCGGGAAATTGGGTGGATACCTGGGGAAAAAGTTCTGCCCAGGATTTGGAGAATTTCTGCCCTCCTGTGGGAAGTTGGGAGTGAAGTTCCCTGGGTTAGGTGTTTGGCTGGATCCACCCCCTTGGGCTGGAGGAGTCCACACATAACCAAGGATTGGTCAGTTTCCCTTATAGCGGGGACTTACATAGTCAGGGGAGCGGGGGACCCCATTTGTGGGACTACCTCCTCGACTCCCTGTCTGTGACTGGCCCGAGAGCCTTCTGGGCTGTGAATTATTTGGTGCAGGCAGGTTTTTAGGCCCCCCCATCTCCAAATCTAAAACGGGGGCAACCTTTACCTCTGCCACCTTGGCAGCAGCAGGGGTTCTGTTGGTTTTGGGGTTTTTCGGCGCGTTATTTTTATTTTCGATAGGCTTCTGCACCTCATAGATCCGGGTAGCCTGTTCAATGACCCAGTCTAAAGATCTTTTCTCATGAAAATCTCTCACGAGCTGGGTCATCATGTATTTGGGTAAGGCATGGAAAAACGTATTGATAAATTCTCTGCTATCCGTGCGTACCCTTCTGGTGGTCTGCGCAAAAGCATGCTTTAATTCTTGCACAAACTCTTGTGGGGCCTGATCCTCCCCACATTGCAAAATGTAGGCTGCCTTGCGAGCCTCTTGAGGATTTCTGTGCACAGAAAAATGTTTCAAGATGGCCGCCCTCTATGTGGACCACCTTGCATGGTTTTGATCCTCCAGCCCCATAAAGAAACTGGAGTATTCTGGTGAGAAGGTCCACTTTACATATTGAATACAGCTTTCGCTGTCCTTCAAATGGAAAGTCTCCATCATTTGCTCATAGAGCTCCAAGTGTTCCCAAACAGAATACTTGGCGTTCTTATGATAAGGCGTGATGACACTCCTTATTGCCTTTATTTGTTTCAATGGGTCCTTAAGCAAGGCCCTTTTTGCCTTATTGACCTTTTTGGTTCGGGTAACCCTGGTCCATTCATCCTCCAACTCAGAAGCGCTGCTCCCAGAGGTGCCCGTCTGATCTTCCAGGTTTTCCCGGATTCTGCGAGCCTGGGAATGGCTGGCAGAATGTGGGGACCTGGCCTCCTGTGTCCTGTAATGCTCAGAGGAGTCTTCAGATCCCTCCTTGCTGCCAGGATTTGATGGGTACCCCCCCACTGACCTAACTGGGCAGCGGTTTTCAGGATGCCCTTAATGGGCCTACTCTCCTGGGGTTCCCCACTAAATTGCACTGTGCTTGGGTACCCATACCCGGATGCCCGCCCATCCATTCCTGGGAGGTACTGGCCTATGAGCCCCATACTTCTAGCTGGATAGTAATCTGCTGTATCGGTGTCCCTGGGCTCATGTGCGCGAGGGGACGTGGGGGTGGCAGAGTCCAGGGACTGGGAGAGATGAAGGCCTCTGGTACCAGGGCTCCTGAGGTTATGCTCAGGCATTTCCCTTTCCCAACGCACCTCGTCTCTATCAGCCCCTCCTCCCTGTTGCAATGCAAGAGCCTGCGCTTTCAGTTCCTCAGTTAAGGCCTTACTAGACTCTATCAGTCTCTCCTGCATCGCTACCTGTTGCTGGAGCCTATCATTGTGCTGACGGAGAGCCTCATTTTCTCTCTGTGCCTCCTGATTGGTCCTGGAGTACTGGGCCAGTCTCTGCTGCAGGAGGGTTACCTCTTGAGCTGTGTCCCTATTGGCCTGCTCCTTTCTTGCCAGAGCATCCTCCACCCTCCTGGTGTCCTCTAACAAGTTCTGGTGGTCTTTTTGGAGGTCACCCAGTCCCTGGAGGGCCAGGTGATTTTCTTCCATTTTCCTTTTTAAGTGGCAGACTTCCTGGCCTAAGGTATCCCTTTCCTGACTAAGAGCCTGCATCTGTGCCGCCAGGTCGTCCCTTTCCCTTTGGAAGGCACCAGCTTTCTGGCGCTCCTGGTCAAACTCTGCCTGGGTATCCAGGTCTTTCAAAATCAGTTTATTGCTCTCTGCCTTCTCCCTATCTAGGTGACTTTGCAGGGTGACTACCTGCTCGGCACATGCCCTATTGAAATCTAATTGTTGCTCCAGCTTTTTCTGGCTCTGCAGTAGGGAGTCCAAACCTTCTTGCTACTCCTTCTGCAAGGCCAGAAATCTGGTATCCTGGTCCGCCTTTTCCTGTTGCAGCACATCCATATCCTCCTTTATTTTAGTGATGTACTGTCTGCTGTCCTTTTCTGACTCCTGGTTCCTGAGCAGCCTCTGCTCAGAAGAGTCCAGATCAGATTGGGCCTTCTCTAACGCCATCTGTTGCCTATTTGCCAGATCTTGGCCTTCAGCACATTTGTCCTGTATGGCTCCCATATATAGATACAACTATGCCGCTATCCTGGCAATCTTATTATGTTCATCTTTGTCTTTAGGGGCCATATATAGTTCACTCAGGGCCACATGTGGGGGACCCTGATCTCCCCATATATCTGACCCTGTTTCAGTGACCTGTTGCACAATTGCCTGCAACCAGACCGTTTGGTACTGATGAGTCCACTCACCTCTCACAAATAGCTTATGTAAGAAGTGCTCTCTGGCTATTTTGATGTCTACCAGTGTCGTCATTCTGGAATTTGAGTTCCTTCCTGACTTACAGAAGTTTGTATTTTATTTTTGCAAAACAGACCGTTTCCTTAGAGCGTTCCTTTGAGGAGTGCTTTACAGCGTAACACAACGTGGTGTGCCGACCGGATGTACGCATCTTGTCAGTTAGCACACTGTATTAATCTGCACAAGTGATAGATATAATCCGGAATCCCCGGCTACGAGCCCCCCATTTGTAAGAGGATTCAATTCAACACTACAGCTAAGTCAATGCCTAGTCTGGGATACTGAATGGAAACCCTTATTGATATATCTTTATGTCCAGTTCATGAGTTCTGGATGACTACCCCTATATAACACCCCTCTCTTAGAATCCCCCTGATCCCACTGAGCCAAGAAGTAGTTCTGTTTTGCAAGTTTAAAAGGTTTATTTGAGAAATAAAACAAAATATAGATACCACGCTTTTATAATAAATTAATAATCAATATCGCCCTTATAAATATAATGTTAATCAACAATGGGTAATCTGACACTAGCACACTTCTTTATAATCAATGAGGAGTTAGTATAGGATGGATAAAGTAGCAAAAATACTTTTATGATTTCAAGGGAAAAGCAATGAGGAATAAAATGCAGTACAGAAATACTTGATATGATTTTAGCAAAAGATAAGATAATCACTTTTTCGCTGGCAATTCACCCCCCTTCCCTATGCAATGTAAGAAATGGAAGGAGATGGAAGTAACACACACAGTTCTCAGGAATGCAATCAAATACAATACAAAATTCAATTAACACCCCAGCAAGCTTAGAGAAAACCGGTATGAGTTTTAAAACACTGGCCCAAGTGCTTTGAATGTGGTGGCAATGAAGTGAGAAATATGCTGAAAATGCTTTTAATTCCCTTTAGGAGGTTCAGGGTGAGTGAGAGATACTTGGGATGAGCTCAGGCTCACTTTAGCAATGATTCAGGGATGGTTATTAAGAGGCAAACAAATTTTAGCAGAGGAAAGCAAAAAGCTGCTATCTTTTTACAGGTAAAGAAATCAGGCCAAATCGCGGCAAAATTCGCCAGTGCGTGAATCGTGATTACGGCAAAAGTATAAGGAGTAGCAAGTCGGTTCTAGGTTCGTTGGAAAGCTGAGATTCTAAGCTTTCAGAATTTCGTTCCTAGCCCAAACGGTTCCAGAGATACGGATGATTAAATAAAGGTAGTTTTTCGGATTTAAAGTAAACTCAAAATGACAGGTGACAGCTTGCAGCTTCAGAATTGACAGGTGACATTTACAAATGATAGATGACACGATTTCTAGGAGGCTGTTCTACTTAGGTTAACATAGTTTGGATTAGATTATTTTAACTAAGAGATTGGTTCTGCACAGTTCTGCTTGGTACTCACAATATAAATTTGAAATATGCCTCGCCACTGATCTGGTCAGGTTTTGGACTGGACTCCGGTTCTGGTCTCGGCACTTCACAGTGATCTGGGTCAGCTTTCTGGTTCTGCTCACAGTGGTCTGGGTCACTCTGGATCTCTGGCCTCTGGTTCTGGATACTTCTCTGCTTTCCGGTCCGGATCAAGTGGATTCTGGATGTAACACTGCTTTCTGGGTACTGGCAAGAGTTCCTGGCAAAAGAATTCAGACAGCTCGCCCGGGTGTGGAAGAGTTTGCAAATGATTTTGAGGCCTGCTGACAAATACTTTTGCTTGCAGTGGGCCTTCTTGGTTCAAAGGTCTGTAGTCTCTGTTTAGCTTGGAAGTCTTAGTGTTGGATCTCTGGATGTGAAGTCGTCGGTCAGCATGCTCCGCAGCAAATGGAATTGAATTTCTCTACCTGTCCCAGCAGTCTCTTTTTATGTGTTTTGAAAATGGGTGTGTGCCTGGGCCTAGCTAAGCCTGCCCCTCTCTCCTTGTCATTGGCCCAATTCTCCCCTCTCCCATGATTGGGGGAAGGAAATGGATTGTCAGCATGATGAAGTCTGTTTATGGGTCAGAGGATCCTCCCCTGGTCAGTTTGCCCACAAATCTATATTTGATTCAAATACATCCTTCCCAGATATACAATTTGTTGAAATTACATGTGCACATTATATATTCCTTATGGTCCATGCGTGTCCGCCTCTGATCTTCCTGGGGGCTTGCATTCAAAAACGACAACATTTTGCGCTTTTTAACTGGCTTTGCAATATCGGACATTTACCCAAAACTACACACATGTGCGCAAGGAGTATGGACATTAATTGATGAAGTGTCAGATTTTTAACATGCAGACATTTGGAGTGAGACCCTATTTTCCACTAGCAACCCCCCAGAATACACCACAGGGTCCTAACGCCTCTCAAAATGTTCACGGAAAAATCACAAAAATAATGATATTACTTTTATAATTCTGACAAGTCCGCACTATGAGTTATCTATCTTTTTAAAATTATGCCCTGGTCAAAAAGGGGTGTGGCTTCCCACATCACAGGATGGAATAACTGGTTTATCCACTTCCCCCAAGCTCAGCTGCTATCAGAGGCACTGCCCCTCCCAGTTTCCCTAAGAGGAAGCCACTTTACGGCCCCCCAATATAACATTTGCCTGAGTCCAGGACAGGCCTTTGTTCAACTCCCTGTAGTCCCCAGCTGCTCCACCCCTAATCTAATCAGAGAGGTGACAACTCCTTTTGGCAAGGGGAGTGGCTGAGCAGGTTTCAACTCCTGTCGGGGTTAGTTGTCAGGCAGAATCCAGTTTCATTAAGCCAGGTTTCAGCTAAATGTCACTTTTTGTTCCCAGTTTTCTACATTCAAATCAAACTGACAATTTTTACATATACATTAAATAATGACTTCCTTCAAGTCATTTCAGAATATAGTTTTACATTGTATCCACCTCTTAGCAAGTCTTTCCTTGGTCTGGTTTTGTTTAATTTGTTCAGTTTTACACAAAAGTCTGGTGGTTTTAAAATGCCGGCTTTCTGATAGTGGTGAGTACTGGTAATGCAACCATTTTTGGGATTAAGAAAATGAATTCCCCACAGTTCTGAGTTGCTTTTTTTTTTGGCAATCAGCATTGCCATTCCCAATGGTTTCAGGCTACTGTGTGTGTAGCCCACTGGTTGTTTTAGGCAGTGCCCTCCTGTGCTCACAACATAGGCAAAAATGGGTGGCAGTCTATTCTTCATGTTTTCCCTGTGCACTCTCTGGGGAGTTCTGGCCATCATGATGTTTTCCATGCCAGTACTGCACAGTTTTATTGTAGGGCTTGGATGCATGGGTAAAAACATCCCACAATATATTGTGAAACCAGACAGGGATGCCCCTCTCTCTATTAATGTGCCCTTTCTTTTGACCCATTTGCTTAGAGGATTAGGCAGTTCGAGGCATTACGCATTTTGGCAGTGCAAGCCATCATCATGCATTCCCTGTATATGGGGATTATATCATTTTTTTAGATGGAAACTTCGGCCCTTAGTTTGCCAAACATTGTTTGAGAACTGGAAGAGCTTTATCTAAAGCCTTAAACCTTTCTGAAAATAAGCAGGTTATTGAAGAACCACAAAGAAATCATTTGCTCAAATGTGTATCTCACAAGGTTATTTGGTAATTAATATCACAACCAGGCATCATTCATGTAGAATTACAATATCCAGGGTGGAGTGGGGTGAAGGGAGCATAATATCTCGTCTCAGCTCAGTTGAGTTCTAGCCTCGCTTGGAGTAATAGAAATCAGCCCTCCAGTGTCCATTGTCTTGCATAATGCGTTTCCCCCTAAATTAAAATGTGGTTTCCCTGAAGCTTTGGAGACTGCAAAAGTGTCCATCAGTTGTTGGTATAAAGCACAAAAGAAATAATCTCTCCACCTTCCCATCACCACTAATGACCATATAGAAGACCCCATATTTGACCCCAAGTCTGTTAGGGCTTTTGAAGGAATGGAGGGACGGAAGGTTAGTGAGATTGGGAAGTTGCTCTCAGGGGGCGTTGCTATTCGAATTTAAGAAATGCAGGCTTTTTCTATTTCAGAAGAAGAACGCTTTCAATATTGCTCGATTAGTCCCTGGATTTGTCAGATGGAAGTTCAGCTAAACCGAGGCAGAAATACAACCACATTGGAAGAGCATTGTTTGTTTCCTGCCTCATTTCGGAAAATCTCAGTTATTTATAGAATAGAAGCAAACCCAGGCACTCCATCCCATCAGTAACTGAAACAATGGGAGACAGACCGTCATAATCCAATAGAGGCGAGGTCTTGGGATAACAAAAGGAAAGGAGACGTGAAATCATGCTTGTGTACCCAAATCAAGAGAGATGCCAGCATGCCACAGTGCAGATTGTATTTGATCCTATGGTAGCAATGCTGCCTGGCATTGGGTAGAAATGAACTTTCACATTGTAATTGTAATTGGTTATTTATAAAGTGCTAAATGCCCGAAGGTTTCTAAGCGCGGACCCGGGGATCGTACTTGGGTTGCTCCACTTCATCTTGTGTAGTGGTCTGCTTAGGTGTGGTGATGTCATAGTCTGCAGTGGAATGTTTGTGCATGAGGACTTGGGTGTTGGCTGAGAGGAACCGTTAACAGTTGAGAGCTGAGAGAGCTGGATGGGTGTGGGGATCCCGGTGTCTTCCCTTTTTCTATACTTGGTGTCTGTGTCTTCCCTACAATCCTGTGTGGTCCTTAGAGGTGTACAGGACTCGACAATAAAGCTGATTATACACTTACCTGGTGTATGGACCCACATCATTTCACTGGCGTCGAGGATGGGATGGTAGGTGGACGACCTGCAACAACATCGCTGCTGGGGCGGTGCAGCTGGCGGAGGACACTGCCCCAGATCATGTGTCGCCACACTCAGAAGAATATTTGCTGGCCGGCGAGGCAGCGCCGTTGGGAAGCCAGGTCCTGGTATTGTGCACAGACCTGTGAGTGGCCTAGCAGCGAGGCCTGGAGAATTCCGGTGCTGTTGGAACCGTGTCACATCTCAACTACCGGAAGAGTTTTGCGCGGAAAGGCGGTAGTGGCCGGTGTTTCCCCACAGTAGTCTGGCACACTGTTTCATGTTGGACATGGGAAGGTATGTCCAGGAAGAGAGCAGCTGGTCCCGGTCCGGGACGTACCCTGCGTTGGAAACCCTGGGCCGCATTGTCGCACTTTCTAGGTGCGGTTGCACCGATGTCTCAAAGGTGGAGGTGATGCCGAGGAAGTTTTTGACTGCCTTCCTACCATTTCATCTTGCTTCCACGGTGAGCACGTTGGCCCTGAGCTATCCTCCCAAGTCTATTACAGCAGTTGAGCGTCTGTTACACCCACTAGTGGTCTTGCTAGTTGTCAGCTCCGATAAAACATTATCACTTACGCAGAAGTGCTTCATGTTTGGTTGCACACTGTTTGGTTGCTGCTCAACTGAATATAGCCTAACACTGATATGATATAATATGACATGGCATTTATAACGTGCCTATACTCAAGTGTTTTAAGATGTCTTCCCGTCCTTTCATGATCACAGAGTGGTTGGTCAAGAATTGGAACTTGTTGGAGGTAGGTAAAATCATGACTGCAATTTGAATAAAATCCAGCTATACCTAAACACATGATTGCTCGTTATCACTAATGTTGCGGAAAACAAGTTTCTGTCGATATATCATCGTTCTGATAACATTTTCCAGTATATTGACTGCATTATGAACATGAAAACATGGAAGGAATGGAATGTTACATCTATCCCTTAGTAGGACAATAGCTGTCCTATGAAGAACTGTTGAGTACCTGCATGAGTGGATTGAAACACATGTAAGAGCTTGCGGCTTATTGTAAACAGCTGTATTGATGTGATACCCTTCACAACATATGGAGGTGCAGTTAGGAAACTAATGGCTGCTATCAGCATTGGCTAAAATAAGTTTCAGAATTAACACAGCATTATCAGTGGTTTCCTCCTATTACAAGATGCAGGCAAGCCAGGTGTGTCTCTTGGAAAAGACAACAAGCATTGGCAAATCCGATATTTTGGCTTGGATAGACATGTGCCAGGCACAATGATAATGGCATTACCTGCGCATAAGATGGCAACATATGGAAAATGCTTTGAGCACATGGGCATTTGATGGGCAAGGACAGTGACAAACCGCTAGAACCGACAGAAGTACCCGGGGCACCAGCAGGGCTGACGCTGGACACAGGGGTCCACCCGCGAGACCCAGAGAAACGGATGCAACTACTCCAGCCAACCCTTACCATCCCCCACCGCCCTTACAGCCACAACTAGGTCCCACGAGGCTGTGGAACAGACAATATACCACCAATCACCACACAACCGGGTGTATGGACACTAGCAGCGGCGCTAGTCATGTGGAGGGGGGGAGGAGCATGCAAGGTTATTAAGGGAGCGGGCGGAGGGGACAGCTAGATCCTCAAACGGCCTCGAATGGAAAATCGGGCACATACCTCCTGAGGCTCAGGGTGTACAAGCATCCCGTCGGGTAAGATTACACGAGCCCAACCGGTTCAGTCCAGGATAGAGATGACTAACGAATACCATTAACAATTTCCTTCTCTGCATACACCTCTCAAACTCCAAACCAATCACAACCACAAACCTCTAGCGCTGCAAACCGCACGAACTTCACTACACTGCAACAACAAAACAAAAAAACACATAGACTCGCACATCAGCACACGACGACTACCGGCCGCATACACCCCAGGCCCAGCCGACGGAACCACCGGGCTGAGGCTGCCAACAGCACATCACTGCAATCTTGCACTTTTCCAGCCTCCACCCACTAACCCACCACCCCCCCCCCCTTTCAGAGCCGCCAGAGCGCCAGGGGACCACTCCGGTGGTGATAGTGCGCGGTACAAATGACCTTTAACATTAACATTAACATTAACATTTGATGTCAGTCCCTGGCAAATGCCTTCACAGTACCTATTCCGCGGCAAAGCTGGTGACTTTGCCAATGCTTGTTTTTAACATGACTTTAGTGAAAGAACACATAGAAGGACACATATTTCAATAAATCAAGTGGCAGAAGGCACACTTTATCATGACATTTTTATTACACCCCAAGTACTTTTACAGTGGCAATGATGCCTTAACTCATAAGACTTCTCAGAAATAACAGAAGGAGGCCCTATAAAGCACAAGGGTTGATGTCACTATGTCACAGCAACAACTCCAAAAGATCCCATGAGGTATGTTCGGTCCGGGGCAGTAAGTGGCTGGGAATCGTCATAGGGATTCGCATGGGTAGTCATGGGTGGATAAATAACACAAACAATGCTGGCAGACTCTGCGTCACTCGTCACATCACAGCGTACTGCTATCGGTACTCCAATACAACATGTTTGGCCTACAGATTCTGCTGCTCAAGTGACACCTTGTAGCCAAAACTTAAAAAGTATCAAGTAATGGCTCATCAAAATGGCGTACAAGCATTTATGATGGATTCATTTGGAACACATTTTGTGCACTTTAGACTAAAGAATGCGATCCATTCCCAGCGTTTTGTTCTTCATATGTAGCATCGTGCTAACAGGTGGAGGCTTGCGGGCTCTGCAGCAAAGCCTATTTACAGCAGACAAAAAGCAGATCTAAAAATATACAATGAATACAGACTCCTCCATGTCTGCATTGATAACATATCTTTTCAGTGAATTGAACACAAAGTAAATCTGCAGCACCACATTTTGAAATGCTGCAACTGTTGCAGATGCTGAATTCAGTACATTAAGCTACTCATTTTCTCCCAAAACAAATTCACGTGTTGGAAAGCAGGTGCAGGGGATGCAGTACAAGCTTATTTCTGCCATCCAAAGAGCTCTAACTGGTAAGAAAATGTTCTGTAATTAGCTCGAATTGTTGGTACAAAATGCCAGCTTCAGCATCCTTCCCGTGTGCAGCAGCTTGGGAGAAAAAAAAAACATATATACTGCACATGTTTATTATCATTATAGCCTCCATGAGCATCTGTAACTATCGGCCAATTTCTTTGATTTATGTTCAAAAACACCCAGGGCATGAAATGATGTCTGCAGCCTTATATTTCCCTCCAGAGCGCCGCGCGCAGCAGATCCATCCTCACCCCTTGGATCCCGTGTCAGGCTTGTTTTTTTAAGATAAATGTATAATAATCAATTGCAAAGCCCATAAAAAAAGCCACACGCGATGCTCTCACTCCGGGACAGATTGCTTTTTCATGAACGTTTTATTGCATCAAAAATAATGCAATCGGACGACAGACCTGTTAACTAAATTGGGCCAAAAATATACAGACCAAATCCGGAAACAAAATAATTAAGAGGCTAAAATAAGGGGGGTGTGGACGTGAGAAATAATAATAACGTTGCTTTCACATCCTATGCACAAGCCAGGAAATCATACATTATAATTTAGATTAATTTAGATTCGATTAATTTACCATCTCAAAATACATCACCTCAAAAAGGAGGCCTTGAGGCATATCAACTTATTTAGATATTAAATGCCTAAATTCAAAAGAAAAACATACAATGCCTGACTGGGAACTGGTTTTTAGCAACTATGTTTCCACATTCACTTGTGTTATTGACTTTCAATAGATGCGGATTACAGCAATGGCACTGAGGCCACAGTATCAAACACGAACGATCTACCATGGATTATAACATTTATGCATCCAAAACACAGGCTGCAAAGCGCTCAAAGATCACTTCCTGCAAGACTTCTTCCTGAGGGGTTTAAGAAGTCACGGATGCCAGACACCACCCTTGCGACAGCCCTTTTTTTCTTTCCAAAACCACATTGCTAAGGACTAACCAACGTCCATGTTTTGAGAGAAAAGCAGATACGTTGAACACAAGATTGCTCAGCAAGTTAAGCGCTTGCTTCAGGGATGTGCGCAATCTTTGGTCTCGTCGATGAATCACGGGCATCACAGCTCACTACTTCATTCTTCAGTGGTCAAGACATTGCATACCACATTGAGTAATGACACCAGCTATTACTGTAGTACTTAAAAGTGGGAGGAATACTGCATCAACAGCTACATACAAGGGAAGATCATTATTATAATCCTTCGTGGGGTCATCCCTGGTCTACCAAATATAGGTGCCCAAATAGAACATGCGCGAGGCCTCAATCCGTGCATTAAAAATGCAATAAGCTTGTACAAGTGAATAAAAAAACGGTTTTCCTGAAGTTCAAATAAATGTTATATGTTTGAAAAAAATACTAAAGAAAGAGAGCTGCTAAATAAAAATTTTAAAAAAAATGTTTTGTCCAACTGCTTTTTCTGAAAAAGAGTCATGGGTTTTCCGAAATTAAAGGTTCCCTTTTGTGAGTAGATTTTCTTTTTTTCTGGGAAATTGATAACAACCACAGGGGCTCCTGCTAGGTCATTCCACAGCTGTACATAAGCAGGACATCCGTTATTAAATAATCAAGGTAACACTACGGCAGGAAATCAAAAGGTGAATGACCTGCCCTTTTGATTTAAAAAAAAAAGACCTACAGAAAAGAAAAAAAGAAAGTGTTATCTGAGGTCCATCCCTCAACCCATCAACAAACAACAAAAGTATAGAAAGGGGGGCTGCCCGCAAATACAAGTGAAACGAGGTACCGTCAGCATATAATGCGTTTTAAAAGCAAGGCAAACGTAGGTAGTACATTCTGTACGTGTTCGGTTCTGAAATGTGTTTCCAGGCGAAACGGCAGGAAGGCACACACTGGCTATGCTGTCATGATGCTCTAATGAGCGACTGCTGAATAAGAACGCGCTGATGGCCTTTTCAATGCCTTTTCAATGTCGGAATTAGCTGCTGTCTTTTTGAGTACGTCGCATGTATAGTTGCCAATCCCACTCTCATGAAACAGTAACCTGCATTAGATGCTGTTCACTCAGTGTGCAAAACGACCAATTGCCTCCCAGCACACAACTGGTTTACATATGCAAAGCCGGACAAAGGCGCGAGTGCTACTAAACGAGTGGTGACTGTCATCTGCCGTGCACAGCCCGCTGGGCAGCAAACACGGCATCTAGTGGTGAGCGCGTGGTAGACTGTCAGACAATCTGAGCATCCAGAACCATTGAACACATGAAAAGAATATCCGCGAGATCAAGACTACAATGATCACAACGAGAAGAAAAACGGCAAAAGGAAAAATGCAAGCAGACCAGAGCTTGTTCGTTTTTAAACTGAAGTAATATGGGAAAGACGTTCTGTGTCATCAAAACATTTTTCTCAGAGAGAAGGGTGCATCCAATATTATGCGTGTGGCAGTACAGTGGCAGTGGGGGTACTCCGAGATGGCAACAGTGGTGACCCCTTGGCAGAACTGCTCAGAGGTGCTAGCCATGTCAGCGTGCCCAGACTCTAGCAGAGACATAAGCTATTTTGATATTACAGTGTAGCCAGAGTCTTGGAATTACTCATTTTAGATAAGCATGCAATTCTGGGATCTCCTTTGGGGGCACACGAGTGACATCACGCTACCTGCCAGAGTGAGGTTTAAGGAGCCCAAATTGTCATGGATAGAGTGGCAGCAGACGCCCTCCTTCTCTCTCTCCATTTCCATAAAACTAGTGGAAGGTCAAGGCGACGTTAACAGCCTCCAAATCCCAGAATGCAAGGTCTTGAACTCACATTTTCATCTCAAACACAGTATAGAATGTCAAATATAATTATCTTCCTTTGCTGGCGCTTGGAAATTCGCACACCCGCCCTGCAATACAGTGTCTTACTCCTGGGTCCTCCCCCATTGTACTCTTTCTGTCCACCAACATGCTGTGGCGCAACCATTTCCTACTGAGGGTCTCCAGTATGCAGTGGAGTTGTACTGTCTGGCATCATGCAACATTGCCCTCTGCCTCGGTTAGCTACTGGTTCTTTTCCCTCCAATGTTCTCCTTGTCTAAGGTTCTCCTAAGAGGATAACTCCTTGGTGCCCTTTCATATGTAAATGCCCACTCTAGTATTTGGGTTTTGACGATCAGTCTCAGTTTCCCCTCCGCCCTAGATTATGGGACTGCCTACCATGATTCTAGAATCTTGTGCTCACTTACTTCCAGGTTGTGTCCCTCTGGCCTGCTCCATTTCCCATAGCCTAGTAGGCTGGCTCAGTGGATATGGGGCTCTGAGTATGGCATCTTCTGCCTCCAGGAGTTCTGCATCTGCACATTTTTCCATCTTTGCTGACTAGGTCACCCCATTCAGACTCTGCCAGTGGCTCCGTTTCAAACATATACTGATTGGACCCTCATCACACCTCTCTGTTGTTTTACTCTGCTTCACCCTCAGGCCTCTCTCCCCAGTGGAATCACGCAGCTGATACTTGTTGGCTATGTCTCCAAATGGACCTCCACCCTCTCTCAGCCAAGTAAGCCAGCATTCTTAACCGTTGTGCGCTGCATCCTTTAAGGTACTGATGTGAATTGGTTTTCATCTGTCCGATGTCTGCCTTCTCCCCATGGTCTATTTGTAATCAGTCAGGTTTTAGAAACTTTACAACAACACTCTGTCACCTACTTACTTATATGATGACATTTTCGTAGCTTCTGTGACGAATCCTATGATGTCGTCCCTACTATCCTAGGGGGAGACCATTGTCATGAGGCCAGGGAGTTGAGGCCGCTACCCTTTAGTGTGTGGCTCTCAAAGGGAAGGGATTCCCCCTTTGGGATACAGGGAGGACATAATGGGATAATGTGGTATAATACACCCTCATCCAACTCTCTTCCCTGACCTTCTTTTCCTTCCTCTGAGCACATATGTTCTCCCATGTATTTAAGCTATAGCAATAGTACCACTAATACTGGTATGAGGAAGATCAGGAATAACTCCACTGAACTATTCCCTAGGTATACTGAGAGGAAGAAGATCAGGACTGACTCCACTGAACTATTCCCTCGGTATACTGAGAGGAAGAAGATCAGGACTGACTCCACTGAACTGTCACCTCACTATATTGAGATGAGGAAGAAGCTCTGCACCACAAAGAACTCACAAGACCATATCATTGAGCAGTCTAGCTGTTGTGTTCTGTTGGACTTTGAAAGAAGGACTAACAATATTTTCAGAGGCACTGCAAGCAAGGCAACCACAATGCAGACGGAAAGCTGAACCTGCAGCTACTGACCGGGACATGGCAGGAGGAGAGACAGCATCCCTACCTGCTTGGAAGAGGACCAAAGACTGAAGGCTGGAAGAGGATGAGGCTCCCGATGTGGAAAAGCGCCAAGGAAAACGATCCAGCAGGTACATGCAGCCAAGCTCCCAGGAAGTGCTGGGGAGCTGCATACAGCAACATGTGTACAGGAAGCAATGCAGAAGAACCGTCAGAAGATATGAGGAGGCCAGAGACCGAGGTGAGAGATCGGGAGCACATACAGAAGGTACAAGGGTGGTCCAGGGACCTCAAGGGTACTCGAGTAATACAGAGACAGGGTTCTGGGACCCATTAAGCCAATACAAAGAGGTCTGGAACCGAGGAAAGAAAAACACAGAGACAGGGGTCTGGGACCTGAGAAGCCAGCGTGAAGGGATCGAGCACCCAAGAAAGAGAAGCAAATGTGAAGGGGTCTGGGACAGAAGAATAAGAAATGTCAGCAACAAGGGCAAGGTGGAGAGACAGTATTTATGCCAGGGGCGTGTACCAGGGACACTGTGAATAATCAGTCAAGGACCCAACCATGCATGAGGACAGGGTCCTCCAACAAGCCCTCTTTTTCGATGCAGTACCAGGTTAGGTGGAATACCAGGTCTGTCGAAGTGAGTCATTCGCGGGGCCCATCCAAGGTGTGAAAATGACTAGGGGAAGGGAGTCATTCCCCTTACTTTGTGAAACTGAAAACCAGATTGAGAAAGGCCAGGGGAAGGAAGACTTTCCCCGTTCTTTGTTGAACTACCAATTATATAGAAATGTAAGGGATTAAGAGGAAGGGATTAATTCTTCTTGACCGAGGCAACAGTAAACCACTTTATTTGTTTTCAAGTGCAAGGGATAGAAGTAGGATGTTGACACTGGATGGTGGACTCTTTATTTCCAGACATTCTGATATTTTCGTAGTGTTTTCGTTGAGGTAGGGAACCCCCTGTTTGATTTAGGGAAGGATAGTGATTTCTCGTTACGTTCTTTAAGGGATAAAAGTCTTTGCCCAAAACCAAGCCACCTGGGTGTCGGTCTGGACTTTGCCATTTTAGGTGGCTCGTTCTTTTAGGATGCCTTTCTGGTTATACTCAAGATGTGGACACTCCAATGCTCAAGCTGTACTACATAGGTATGAGTTAATTCTTTATTGTATGTTTAGTCAAATTCTTTGAGCATGACAGATGTGTGTCCAACTTATGGCCCAAAGGCAGTCATAATGAATTTAAGCTGCCAGTCTTTAGACTTCTCTGGTCCACACAGTAATACATCTCTTCAATCTCTGTGCAAAGTTCTTGCTATCCTTGGAATAGTACTTTCTATCTTGAAAACCTTTCTTCTCTAACTAAGCACCCCCCGCCCCCCTAGAATAAGCCTCACGATTCATCATAGTCGTGCATCCTAGTGGATGGAACAGTTAATTTTGAAGATTATGTGCTTCTCTTAAAAGACGTAACAGTTCAGGACCTGGAGAGTATGGTTTATGCGTAGGTTCCCCTCGATGTACGACAGAGGTTTTGAAGGATGTTTTAATCGGGCGACATTCAATTCATGGGAATTTGCCTACCACCCCAATGTAGGCACCCACAATTTTAATGTATTTGTTAAAGTACTTTTTTTTAACCTGGAATCGTCAATATAACAATATACATTTCTCACAGCATCTCTACCCTTCCTGTACAAGACACACACAGGGTTGTACACAAGGCCTAACGATCAAAATAGAAATAAATGAACCAGTTTGAATTTAAACACCTTATACATCTATGAAATTCCAATGTCAATGGTGAGGAATGATATTTAGACTAGTCACTTCCGTTTTCTATTCTTAATTTACATGAATGTGGACTTTTATAACATACACACATCAGCATAGCTATGCAGTGATATTATCGAATTATGAAACAAAGAATGAATTTTGAACAAACTCAAAACATCTAAAAAAAATGTACACATTTATAAAAAAATGGACGTATGTGGTTCGGAATGGGAATAGTCGTTTTTGAGATGGGGTAACGTATTACAAATAAAAAAACAAGGGGGGATGGGGAGGAGAACCCCCCAAAACAACAAAAAACAAATGTGTACTTTTTTTTTAGCTGTTTTTGGTTTCTTCAAAATTAATTCTTTGATTCATAATTTGATAAAATCACATTTAACCATCAGCATATATTAATTTTGAAATGTGTTTACCCTGAAGGCACTTGCACAATGGATTGAAACAATGCATGAGAGTCCAGGATAAAGCATCAATTTGCTAAACACCAAATTAAACCAGAACATTCCTGCATATCTAATTTTCTCTACTTCCCCTTTACTGAAAATGGATTCCTCTCCCTTCTCAATGGACCAACAGCTTTTAGAGAAAACTCAATTTAAACAAGCTATTTCATTCCCACATCTGAATGGCTTGTAAAAAAGCAACAAGGGAAAATGTATGTTCACCATGTGAAAAACTGTACATTTCTCATTTGTAGTGGACAATTTATAGCCAAGGAAAAGGTTAACAAATAATCGCCCTTTCACTTTTGTCTTGAGTAATTCAGCACTAATAAAGGATTCCGTTTGGTGGTGAACCCACGGATTTACTTCAATTGCATTATTTTTCTAGGTATGCACGCAGTGACATGTCTTTATGACTCCCAAAGGAGTGAGGGGATCCTTTTGTGTACACACCGATTCTGGGAAAATACAGCAGCCCTTTGACCTTCCCACCTTCTCTCAAAAACCCTCCAATTCCACACTACCTAGTTCCCCCATGTATTTCTGCCATATATGCCAAGCAGGGACTATTGGACTGAGGAAGAGGCCAAGAACAATGAGAACAAACACACACTCTCTAGCCTTTGAATGCTCCTATTGGTCAGCTGTCATTCAAAAGCAGAGAGGGAAGAGAACACTATATTCTTCGTTTTCAGTTCAGCATGGACCGGGAGCTTGGCAGGCAGACAAGCAGAGAGAGAAGCAGATGATTTCTGGGAGAGAAACACACTCACGCGAGACCTGTGAAGCAGCAGGCAGACCGGAGAAGAGGAAAGATGCTCGGCTGTGTTTGTGGGTGGGGGTGTGCAGAAAAACCACTGCAGAACTGCAGAGAAAATGCACTGAAGGCTGGGAAGGTCCCAGTGAGCTAGAGAAGCTGCTGAAGATCCTGGGAGACCCGTGAACAACCAGCGAGTGGCGGCGATGACCCTGCAGTTACAAGGCTGTCTAATCCCATGATTGGGGAGAACCAGAAGGTGCAAGTGGCTCCTAGCAAACTACAGAAGGAATCTCACTGGGAAAGAGTAACCAAGTGAAGTGGGTATGGGACCCATATTGGGGAAGCGTATCCTGAACAGCAGTAAAAAGCAACACAAACTTTGCACATACAAGTGGTACTCATAGACCTATGCAGGGGCGTACACCAAAGCTGTGGGCTGAAGAGAAATCAGATAAAGAGTTCTGTGAGAGTAACCAAGTGAAGAGGTTCTGGGACCCATACTGGGCAAGCTTACCCCAAACAATAATAAAGAGGAATACAAAGCTTGTGTGTACAATTGACACTCAGAGACATTGCCAGGAGAGTAAACCAAGGCTGTGGGTGGAAGCAAAGCCAGAGATAGAGAACTGTGAGAACAAAAATATTGAGTACCCTACTTGGCAGGAGAGTGGACCAAGGGGGTTACTGAGGACATGGTCTGGAACCCATAGCAATTGAGAGGAAGATCTACATGTATTCTTCTTCGTTGCAGTACCTGGGAGCCGGATCTGCTCAGAAAAAGTCTGGGACCTTCAACACATTTTGGGAAAGAGATCCAGACTATTCTTCATCACCGCAGTAACTGGGAGCAGGGCCTTCTCGGAAAGGTTCTGGGACCCTCAGCACAGCTTGGGAGAGAGATCCAGGCTATTCTTTTTCATCGCAGTACCTGGTAGCCAGGTCTGCTCACAAAGGTTCTGGGACCCTCAAGACGGTTTGTAAAAGGTATCCCGGCTATTCCTCATTGTGGCAGGGCCTGGGAGTCAGGTCAGCCAAGTAAAGATAAGGACCAATCTTGAAAACCAAAGACAGGGAGACAATTTGAATAAAGAATGGAAAGACACCAGGGAAGGGGATCAGCCCCTTGAGTCTTGTGGAACTTTGTTTTCTTTTCTACACCTTTTTGGAACTTTTATTCAGAACTACAATGTTGGGCTGTAGTTTGAGAGCCAAGAGACATGTCCCTTTTCACCTCATGTTGAGTTTAGCTTGTGAGGGATATATAATGATTTGGAGACAGGAAGGTGAATATCCTGACACAAACCGTTTCATTAGCTAATTTTGTTGAGGCTGGGAAACCCATTTTAGAGTTAGGAGTCATTACGATTTCCTCCAGCTCCCCCCGTTTTTGTTATGAATACATATATTAGCCAATCAAAATGCCACATTGTGAAACCATTCACCTGCACAGAAGTTAGAAAAGTTATCTCTGTTCACATTGCACTTGTTTCGAATTTGATTTTGCAGTTTTATTTCATTAATTTAGTTAGTGGTTTCACTCTATTTAAAACAAATATAAAGAATGTCCTTTTTAGTTTGAATGTACTGTCAATCAGAGCTTCGAGTATATTTTGTCTCTGGTCATTTTTAAGTGAAGAGTGTGGCTTTTCAGATCTTTTTATGAGATTGCTAAAAACCCTGCATCAGAACATGTTTTGTAAAATGTATGTTTTTGAATGTTTAACTGTGGCTACATCGATGTTGCTAGATACATTTTGAGGTTCATTTTCAGTTGTAATTTGTTTACTAAATATTTGATTACTTTTCTTTTTTAAAGGAGCTGCAATCGTTTTGTTAGTGGTGACTGTTGTACTTTGCAAGAGCACAGTTACTTGTTATCTTGGTCGTACACTTTAAATAAATAGTTTTTTGTGGAGGGTGAGTATATGAATTTCCTTTCTTTTTATCTGCTCAATCTTTTCTTTGTTTTCTACACAGCTGAGTTTTAGAAGCTAATCTTTTCTATCTGTTAGAAAAAAGAAAGTATGTATTATATGATGTAATAGGTTATTTATAACACGCTTAATACCCAGAGGTTTCTAAGCACGCACCCGGGGATTGGACCTTTGTTGCTCTGTGTCATCTTGATTCCAAGGCGAGCATGTTGCCGATGAGCTATCCTTCGACTTTAATGTTGTATAAGGGTTCTGTGGGTGTTATTGTTGTACAGGGATGATGAAGAATGGTGTATTGATAATGATGTGTGCTAATATTGGGATGAGGAAGAGAGATCTTGGAATAATAATATAGAGTACAGTTGTGTAGTACGATGTGGAAGAGGAATGTACAGATAAAGGGAATTATGGAGTCAAATAATTGTAGAGGTTGTAGACTTCTGATGTAGTGCTATGCGGCAGAGGGATGCCAGGGCAATGCAAGATAATGTGATTTCAGAAATGGTAGGAGGAAGAGGGAAATGTAAGAAGGACTGCATTGGTGTTAGTTAAGTTACATCCGACAGAGTGATGTAAGTATAAAGATAAAGGTAAATGTTGAGTACTGGGGTGAGGGAGAATGTTGTTTTGGAAGTAGCATGAGGTAGAGATATGTATATGTGATAGGTGTGGTAGAAAAGGTTTGTAGAAGGAGCGATTGTAGAACTGTGGGGTGTTGAGTAAATGATGGACTGCAATTCGGAAGTTGTTTGTCGAAGAAGTATGTGTGGTTGATGGGGACTGTGTAATAACACACTTCTAGTGGTATGGTTTGGATGGTGTTATTGTGGATATGTTGTGCTTCAATGGAAAAGAGTGTGATTTCTGGAATGGAATGAAGAAGTGTGAAATACAATAGAGTATGAATGGATAGTTTAAGATAATACATAATATACTTATGTTATTATATATATATATATATATATATTTAATATTCCAATTATGTATTATGAACTACCTGAGTGTATATATATATATATTGTGAGACTATTGACCATGAGATTTTTTGCATTTTAGCAAATGTTTGAACCTAGCGCTCTTCTTTTCAATTAGTGGGACTAATTCTTGAGACGGAATGACTCTGCCGAGTATGCCAACCTTAACGGCATAGGTTTTCTTTAATGGCCCATCACGAGGGGTTTTCATTTGATAGCAACATTTGCCACCGGCTGAGGTTTTATCCTCTGTATGTTCGTATTTTACACGTACTGTATACGTTAAGTTTTCTGTCTCTTCTTTTTTTAGTTCCCACTTTAATTGAATACTGCAGCTGTGCAGGCTACTTGCCAGTTTGAAATTGGTGACTGCTGACTGTTAATATACAGTGTACTTTATTCTATTTATTTGATGGTACATTAATGCACATGCTGTTATTTGTACATTCCAATATGGCCGCCTAGTGAATTATTCATTGTATTAACGTGTGTCTAGGTCCTCTCTATGCACTGTTACCATAGAGTTCGAGCAATGCTTAAATGAGTCCTCCTTCTATGTTCTCCCTACTTACGTGATCAAGCGGTCGGCGGACCGCAAAATGTGTCGTTGTGCTCTTCAGGTCCTCCTCTCTGATGCACTTTTGATTAAATAAAGGACATTTGGTGCTAACTGGTTTTGCCGTCTGAGCCCTTCATTTCGCTGACGACTGGATTTTCCTGATTCAGCTGCTTTGTGGAGTGCAATCCATTGGCTTTGCCCTGCTATGGGCTGAGCTTTTCGTTTGGAAAAAAAAAAATATATATATATATATACTCATAGGAAGAGCACTTTTTGGGTGGCTTATAACTTTGCTCCCTCCAGTTGAATCCTCACCAAAATATGCAAAATAAAGTATATGGCCCACTTTGATTTCTTTTGGCACGTTTGGTGAGGTTTCGTCGAGGGGGGGCGAAGTTATAGGGGTGGTCCCTAATTATTTTTCTCCATAGACTGAATGAA
The DNA here is from genome assembly GCF_040938575.1 of Ambystoma mexicanum. NCBI lineage: Eukaryota > Metazoa > Chordata > Amphibia > Caudata > Ambystomatidae > Ambystoma > Ambystoma mexicanum. Next base: position 1,014,844,335 of record NC_090928.1, read on the forward strand.
AAAAAAATTTGCTCACGCCTACAGCTCAAACCGCTGGACGGAATTTCACTAAATTGGCGGCAGGAGCGGTGGCGTGATGGTGAAAGCATGCTTTTGTAAATTTGGTGGACATCGGACGCGCCTACTAATAGGAGGGTAAAAAGCGTGAAGTGAGTCAGATTTTTGGAAATGCCCGCAATGTTGGATTCGCGGACATCTGCCATTGTCCGCGGACACGGCAGTAAAAACATAAAAAACCACAACATTGGACTTGTCAAACTTATCAAACAATCTCTGGGCAGGTGAGGGGAAATGAGGATGGGATGGGATATGGCCATAAGAAGCCAAAAGAAAAGGTGTTTTTCACTCTAAAGGTCCGCGAACAGTCCCGATGTTCGTGAACAGTCCTGTGAAGTTCGCGGATACATGCAGGGTGGGTGGAAAGCAATTCTTGGATGGCCTATAACTTTAGACCACTCAAGGAAACTGCATCAAATTTGTGAATTTCATTCTAGACCAGGTCCTGAAAGGTTTTGCAAGGTTTGGTGGGATTCTGTGAAGAGGGGGCAAAATTAGAGGGGGGTCCAAAATAATGTAAAGGCTTATAAATGTGGTGCCTTTTGAGGAATTTGCACAACAGCTTGCAAAACAATTTTAAATCTAGATATAAATGTTTTTGCAAAGTGTGGTGTGATTTTGTCAAGAGGGGGCAAAAGTAGAGGGGGTCCCAAAATATTGTAAAGGGTTATAAATGTGGTGCCATTTGACGAATCTGCACAAAAGTTTGCAAAACAATGTTAAATCTAGATATGAATGTTTTTGTAAAGTTTGGTGAGATTTTCTTAAGAACGGAGCTAAATTAGAGGGGTCTCAGCATTTTTAGATGGCTTATAACTTTGTTGCCTTTTGACGAATGTGGACAAAAGGTTTCAGAAAGATTATAGACCCAACCTTGAACGTTTGTGTAAAGTCTGAATGGATTTTGTCACATTGGGGGCTAAGTTATATGATTATTGTATGTGCATACATTTTGACACTTTTGAAAAAATAAAGCATGGGCAGATTTCAAGCAAACCCATGTAAGGAGCATTGGCAAGGACCTGAAAGCATGGTTTTGCAAATGTGCCTGTGTTTTATTTTTTGACAAGTGTCAAAATGTAGGTACAAAAAATAGTGATATACCTTTGGTGACAGAGGTATAGCCTGTGGCCATGGGAAGTGGCCAGATTGTCTGGGTCATGGTATAAGGTCATGACCTGGACAACCTGGCTACTTGCCATGACTACGAGGGACGAAAAACAGGGTTAATGTGGCCATTTCCACCTTGGACCGGCTATGTGGTAGAGTTTTTCCAAAGTGGGATAGGTTTGAAAGGGGCAAAAAAATGTGCTTGTGCTAATATGGTCATAGGGATCTGTCCTTGCCTTCTGCAGGCTGCCGTGGAAAGGGAAGAGGGAAAAAATGTGCTTGTGGTAATATGGTCATAGGGTTCTGTCTTCGCCTTCTGCAGGCTACCATGGAAAGGGAAGGCGGGGCTCTGTACAGAGCCCCGCCTTCCCTTTCCATGATGGTCATCTTAGAAAAGGATTTTCCTTCCTGCTGCTTCCCGCTGTAGGAAGAAAAATCAATTTTTTAGCACCACAGGTTCCCGCTTTGGGAACCAGGGGTGCTAATGGCATGGCATGAACCAAGGAGGTTATGAATCCTCCTCACAATCTCAAAGCAATTGACAATTGCACCAACCTACTAGCAAAACCCAAAATTGGGCTCAGAGTGTGTTTGTTCCACACTGTCAATATCATAGAGAGTATCCTCAGAATCTACGCACATGACAACCTGTCTGATGTTGTCCCACTGGATAGCGGACTCATCATTCAAGGATATCATTTGCTGATAATTATCTAGAGATGCAAATTTATCAATACCCCTAACTCAGCATGTATACAGTATCCCTTAAACCGTAGACACCCACCACACGTACAACTATGTAATTTGTTATCACAGTGTTCCCAATGTTCTGACATGGCAATCTGTATTAACATTGATTCAAATATCTTGGTAACGGACATAATGTGCCTATATACAGACAGCATATGACATCAATTCGAGCATACTAATTAAAGTCACAGTCTGCCTATACATGATATCAAAATCATAAACGGATCTAACATCGTTGTAGAGGTCACAGTGTACTTTTATACAAACAGCATATAACATCATATAACATCAATTCAAGCATCCTGGTTAAAGTCACTGTCTGCCTATACATGATACCAACATCCTAAATGGTACCAGATACCGTTTCAAAACAGTTTTAGACAAAGCACATAAAGTCCGATTCACAGTTCATACCTCTTGGATAGAGTCTAACAAGTCAATCCAAAGAACCTTTCTTTGTAAAAATGTCCTATGTACATCCCCTCCCCTACTTCCCATGCTGACCTTCTCCAGAATTGCACACTTCAGCTGGGCCACTGTATGTCTCGCTCCCAAAAGGTGTGATGCTACAGGGGATTTGAGGTTCTTCGTACAAATATTAGGCTTGTGCTTCATCCATCAGAGTTTTGATTTCTAGTGGTTATACCCACATAATAGTAACCGCAGGGGCCTTTGAGAGCGTACACCACATTCTTAGAGCTGCATGTGCACGAGTGCTTAAGCAAAATGGCTTTGCCAGAGTGGGGATGTGTGATTTGGTTGCCCGTTCTGATATTGCCACAGTGCTGGTAATTGTGGCATGGTTGGGTACTGTTGTGTGTTCTGTTAGTTTGAATGTCAGCCTTCACCAGACTATTTCTTAAAGCCACATTGTTTCGGAAAGCAAAGGTTGATAGTTGTCTGAACAGTGGTTGCAGTTCTGGGTCCATTTGTAGCATTGGTCAGTTCTTCTTGATGATGCCCTTGATCTTGTGACTCCGATGTGAGTGTGTTGTCACATAAACTAATGCTTCACCCTGCTTGGGTGGTTTAGGGGTTAAGAGTGTCCCTTCTATGGTCTCAACTTTTGCAGCAATGTCCGAAATGAGGGTACGGTCATAACCTCTCTCATGAAACATTTTCCATAGTGTGATGGATTGTGTCCTGTATTCCTCCATTTCGGAAATGTTGTGCCTAAACCTGAGGAACTGGCTCAGGGGGACACTGTTTATGGCCCGCTTGGGCTAGAAACTCGTGGCCATAAGTAGGCTATTCCGGTCTGTGCTCTTGGTGTAGACCTTGGTTTCCAAGGTGTTGTCCTTACTGTATATTTCGACATCCTACAAATTAATTCTTGACTTGCTGACTGTGTTGGTGAACTTGATCCTTGGGTGCATGTTGTTCATCATAGAAAAAAGATTTCTAACTCGTCTTCTGGTCCGGACCAGATTCCAAAGACATCATCGATGTATCTTACAAAGATTGACAGATGTTGTGTCCATCTTGGGGAGGTAAGAACATGTTCATGCTCTAACTAGAACATGTATGTGTTGGCATAGGTCGGAGCCATGGCTGCTCCCATGCTCGTGCCCGAGTGCTGCAGACAGTACCTATCCCGGAATTGAAGGAAGTTATTCATTAGTAATACATTCAGGAGTGTCAGGATAAAGAGCCTATACTCCTGGCATTCTGTAGCGCATAATAACAGCCATTTGACTGCCTCTAGACCTGCTTAGTGAACAATGTTGGTGTATAGCGAGGTCACATCCATTGTGAAGAGGATGTCTCTTCCTACCGCATATTGTACCTCCTTCAATTTCCTTAGGAAATGCATAGTATCCCTAACATATATGTTTGTGTTCTGGATCAGAGGCTATAGCAAGGTATTTAGCAAGTAGTTCCACGATGCTCTCTGTGGCTGCTATATTTGGCCACCCAGGCGGTTTGATAAGCCTCTTATGGATCTTGAGGAGCATATACATGACTGGGCTAATGGGGTGCATGTTTTCCAAGAACTTATGTGTCTTCAATGAGGTGACCTCTCTCTCCAGTGCTTCATCCAAGACACTCCGGATGAGTCCACAGATTTGTTCCTTTGGATTGAATTAGATCTCCTTGTACGTTTCCGAATCTGAAAGTTGCCGATCTATTTCCTCGATGTAATCAGCCTTGTCCATGAGGACAAGGGCCCCTCCCTTATCGGCAGGTTTGATGATCATTGCCTCATTGTCATGAAGACTATTCAAGGTTTGTCTTTCTTTTGCCGAAAAATCCCTATTTTTCTTAGGGTTAAAGAAGAGTTTTTTAAGATCCTCAGGCACAGTTTTTTTCAAAAACTGCCAGTACATGATTTTGTACTGCAGGATTGAACGTTCTTTCGGGGAGCATCTCTAAGCACGGAGATGGTTCCTCTATGTCTGAATCTGTCTCAAGGGAATTAAAGTAGGTCTTCAATTTAAGTGTTCACATGAGTTTAAAGAAATCTATCTTTTCCCTCAGTAGGTTGCTAGTATGATCCGGTACAAATGAAAGGCCTTTCCTAAGTACACCAAGTTCAAGTCGTGAGAGTTGGTAAGAGGAAATATTCACTACTATGGGCCTCATTACGGGTTTTTGCGGTAGCCATGCCGGTATTGGCGGCATGGCTGCCTCCAAAACTCTAGTCCGGGTTCCCTGAATGGGGAATTACCGGGCCATTCCGAGTTTGGGGGGCCCGGTAATTCCTCCCTCAGGGAACCCGGGCCAGGACCTTCCCCATTCCCATTTGAGCCTCATAGGGCTCATTGGGAATGGGAGAGGGAGCTAACAACGGGCCGGTGTTTGGCCCTTGCTCAGGCTCGTCTTGATGTTGTTAATTTCCTCCTCAAGGGACATTAAGTTTTGTGCCAATTCTTCTATCATCAATAATATTAGATTCAAAGAGCATTTATTCAAGATGTTACGCCAACGTTTGACGAATGTTGGGTTATCCTTACAAAGCGTTTGCTCTAAATTCACCCTGAGGCCTCGTGGTATATTCTGTGTCTTATGGTAGTGGACAAATGTGGTGGCATGTAGTTTGGTGCAGCAAGATGCTTGTCTCACCTTGTTTTGGATGATTAGTGTTATTTACCTGTGTCATTGTGGCACCAGAGCATTGAGTGGAGATTTTAGATGTTGTATGACAACATTGAGCTGTGCATTCTGACAAGGTCACCCTGTTGGTGAGTTTACCTCAACACAATTCATTGTTATTTTTATTTTTTAAAGAAAAAAAGGGAGAATAGAACCATCATGCAACCACAATCAGTCTGGTAGTTACATTCCTTTTGGAGTTGTACAGAAAACGGGTTATCAAGGGCTATTGGGTGAAGAATAACTGAATAGTAACTGTCTCTTTTTGGGACTGTGTGAAACTGTACCATTCTTTGCCTAAATTCACTGCACACAACCCACAATAACTGCATCATGGCAACACTTACTATCCAGTTTCTTGCAACTCCTGTTGATCCTTTGGTAAAATGGGATACATGGAAGGAAGACTTTCAAGATTATGTCCTAGACATACATTGTCCTATCTTCAGTATGAAGTGTCTCTTAGCGTTGTTCATGCACAGTTGAGAATTTGAAGACAGAAGGAGCTTAAAGAACATCCTAGAAATGACTCTGGATGGTGGTGGCTCAGGGGACGGTAGTGAATGCCCAAATGCTTATGAAACCATTTTGAAGAAGCTTGATGAGCACATTTAGAAGAAGACCAGTATTATATTGCAACGGCACCACTTCAGCACACATGTCCCGGGAGGATAGCTCAGCAGCAACATGCTCACCTTGGAAGCAAGACGACACAAAGCAACACAGGTTCGATCCCCGGGTCCGCACTTAGAAACCTCTGGGTATTTAAGCGCGTTATAAATATGCAACTAAAACCAAACAATTACACAACTAAAAAATGAACAATTCCTGTAACAGCGCCTCGATGTCCGCGGCCTGTGTGAGCACTTTAAAAAGGCAAAAATGAAAAAATAAAATGAGCAAGGAAGAGATGTGTCTATAGAACATTTTGTTATGGCTTTGAGGGAATTAGCCAACAGGAGAAACTTTGGTTCTTCTTCTAATGAAAGTTTAAGAGACTGGTTTATGTTACAAGTGCGTAAAAACAAAACGATAGAATATGATTTTATAGAAGAGTTTATAAACATTGACAAGAGGGTTGAACACACCCAGCCATGCATTAAAGATCTGGAGAAGAAAGAAAATAAAGAGACTGTTTCCAACTCATTGAATGTCATTCCTAATGATCACAAGAAGAGTGACGCTTCTGGCAAGAAAAATGTATACCCGCCCAAATATGTTGGCAAGAAAAGGGAACGTGGAGAAGGTTAAGGAAAAAACCTTCTGCCACAAAACTGCATTCTGCTCCACAAATGAGATGTTTCCATCATGGACGTTTTTCTCATTTTGTAAATGCCCCCAAGTGTCCACGACTCAATGCTATATGTGTAAAATGCAGCAACAGGGGTCTCTTTGGTAATTGTTGTCACAATTTCTCTCACAAGAATATGAAGGAGATTGAGCAAGAGTGTGACAGTCCGGAAAAATATGATGTCGAAGATTCTAGGGGTGTTTGTTGGTCTGTCAGTGAGGTTGGGTCTCAAGGACCACTTGGCATAAGCCCCATGCTGAAGTGCTGGTTCATTTATGTTGATGGTCTCTGGATCTGACTATGCTATTATCGGTAAAGATGTCTGGCATGTGAAGTTCAACAATATGAAATTACTCAGACTCCAAATTAGGGGGAATACAGATGGAGTAGCAAAGGTTGGCATGTTCTAGAATATTTAGGCATGAGTACCAAAGCAAAGGCTTATGGTTCTGAGCAGGGTGTTTGTCTCCTATGCTAAGTGATTTGAATATTGTCATTGATCTGAACATTCTAGGACTCTTTCCACGATTAACCAAGCTGTGCCTGCTCCTGAATATAGGTTTCAGGATTTTATCAGGGAGGGCTTAGGATGTCTGAAAAGTTGTTCTCATAAAATAAGGTTCAAAGAATGAGCTGACCAGTTGCAGCTAAATTGTGCTGTATACCATTAGGGAGGAGATCATGCAGAAAGTAAGGAGACTAGAAATTGAAGGAATAATAGAGGCAGTGGAGGCTTCAGCGTGGGTTTCTCCCATGTTTCTATTGCGCAAAAGCAAAAGCAATGGTAGCATTAGGCTGTGTGTAGACTTATGCAGACTAAACAAATGTGTAGTGGTGGATAGGTTTCCACTACCCAACAATGGCGAGATCATTAGAATGACAGCGGGAGCAAAGGTTTCTCATAGCGTGGATTCGGCGTTAGCCTGTCACCAAGGTGTATTACACCCTGACTAAAGGAATTACACAGCATGTATTACTCAGGCAGGTACATTCAGATACATGCCCTTTGGACTGGTATCAGCAGAAGCATTTTTCCAGTGTGTCATACATGCTGTGTTGGGGAAAGTAAAAAGAATAGTATTTTATCAAGATTGCATTCTAGTTGTGGGCAAATTGATTGAAGTTCATGATAGAAGATTGGCATTAGTGTTAGGTGAACTTCGCAGAGCAGGACTATGTGAGAAACCTGACGGTGTCTCCCTAGCTAGTCCCCAGGGATATGTCATCCAGATGGCCAAGACACGCTATTGGATCCAGTTCCTGGGGATGGACCAGTGAGGGATGAACGCTTGGATGGGAGATCGTCGGGGAGTGGGACACCGACGAGGTAGACGTAGTATTCCCCGTCTGTCAACAACCTTTTCCCCATCCTATTATGTAGGACATTCAAAACCACTGCCCCCCTTTTCCGACACAAACACTTTCACATGACACACCAGAGAATGGACTAACACCATAGCTGTTTACCTGACATGTCCCAATACAAGGGTCAGGCAAAGTCAGGTGGCTGATCAGTATCACACACATCTGATGGCCCTTTCCCTTCCCCACAGGGATAAAAGGTGGAGCAAGAGAGCACAGTACGAGCAAGGCAGACCACACAACGAGACAGCTATCAAGGTCTAGCAGTTCAAGAGGAAGATAAAGGCAGCAAATAGCGAGAGGCTGACAAGGAGAGACACGATATTGCCCTTTCTGAGGCAGACTCGCAAAATCTCCCCAGAGGAAATCGTAAGACCGAGGAGAACAGCCCAAGTGTGCTGCAACAGGTGTCAATGGTACACAGAGCATGTCAAAGCCGATAAGTAGGAGCAAGGGAAACTCCTGCTAACATAGTACTGGCCTTGACTCCAGTTACGAGGAATGCCAAGCAGTTCATCACAGCCAGTGAGTCGAGGGGAGATCCGATAAGAGCCGGGCTGTGCTGAATGAAAGAAGCAAAATGGCAAATTGAACTAAGTTTAAAGAACGTTAAAAGTGTTAAGGAGAGACCAGCTGCATAGGGAACTGGCACCACGTGAGACTCTGGTCGATCCTCATCTGAATGAAAACTGCAAAAACTAGAAGGCCATAAGAGAGCCGCCAAGTTAGGTTAAAATGGTCACACAGGAGGTCTAGCAAAATCCCTGTACAGTCAAATGCCTTTGACCTACGAACTGTGAGAAAGCAAGAGAAGTGAATCCTGTAAACAATTGTGAATGTGAAGATGGCAAGAGTGAACCCGACCGAGGGATGCTGATGAGAAGGGGGCATACTCTAAAGTTCAAGAAATAGTGTGTTGACAAAGGTGAACCCGGCCGAGGGATGTCTCATCCAGAACAGGACTGAGAGACTTGTCCTTGGCCTCAAGCCCAGGGATCGTATCTCTCCAGGACTGAAATCTCTGCACTGGCTCCCAGTGGCTGCGAGGATTAAATTCAAAACCCTCTGCATTGTCCACAAGGCCTTCTGGGGTCTGGGGCTAAAATACCTTCAACTCTCTCTTCCTAAATATCTTCCTTCCCGAGCTCTTCACTCATATGCCTCCAACTCCCTCAGGGTCAGTCGCTTCGCCAAGCAACGAGCTGGTGATAGATCTCTCTCTTCCGGCAGGGGCCTCCCTCTGGAACAGCCTTCTTGCCTCTGTGAAACTTGAGGAAAACCATCTCCGGTTCTGTAAGCACCTCAAAACCTTCCTCTTTGCTTCCGCTTTCTCTCTTCCTCTCTGCTGATTTCTGGCTGAAACTGCACCGCCTACATGGCCACCCTTCCTGCTCACAGGCCCATGCCCCGCCAGTTGCTCACCTGCACTGCCTCCCTGGCAACCCCTGCACTTGGAGACTGTTTCTGCATCCCTACAGTCCCCCTAACCTACACTTATTCCTGCACTTACCTTGCACTTGCCACTAGCTGGCCGTTTAATTATTCTTTATCCTACTATCCCATCTACTGCACTTTCCCCTCTCCCTGCACCCTTGCACCTTTCCCTTACCCCCTTACCATGCACTTGCGCGATCTGAATGACACCTGGCCTAGTAGGATCGTTATCTGTCTTCCCCTGTTCCCCCTCCCTTGCCTTGTCGCGCCTTGAAACACTTGTGTATAGGCGCGTTATAAATGCCATATCATATCATATCATATCATGTCCACTGGAACTGTTTAAAAAGACATTAAGATTTGTGAGTGAAGGAAAAGCCATAGTGAATCAGGAGGCAGAAAGTAAAGAGGGGTCAGCAGGGGTGAACAATTCTCACCCATAGTAAAACCAAGAAATGAACTTTAATTTTGTTGAAGGAACTTTTGTTTTGTTATTTAATACATCAGACCCTTGAAGGCAACAGACTCAAGAGGAACGTGGCTTGACCATCGACATTTCTGATAGCTTTAAGTAGAACTTTTGTCTTGTGCTGGGAAGCTCGAGTGTGTACAGTGCTCCAAGATTCCATCTTACTCCGTGCTCAAAACGTGGGGTAGGGAGATCCCATCTACTGCATCCTGATATTATTTGTGAACACTTCTTTCTTTTCTTAAAAAATATCCCACACCGTTTTGTGTATTAGATGTAAGGTCTGGCAATAGGTTTCTTAGTATAGACCCTTTTTATGTGACACAATGCCACAAGGACTGCCTTATTTTTTCGATGGTCGACGCTTGCTCCCATCTAACATTTAGGTTTAGTTTAGGGATTTTACGAACCTGCATACAGTTTAATAAGCACCCTTGTGATTAATTGTTTCTGTTTTTACTGTTGCCACCATGAGTTCCTTACAACTGACACTGCAAAAAAGCAAAAATCAAATGTAGATTCAGGGTAACAGGGATTGCATATCTAGGTCACAAGTTGTCATGTTTAGGGGTGCAGCCTAAGAACAATCTTGTGGAAGTAATTGTAGCTTTGAAACTGTCCAAAAGTAGGAGGAAGTTCATGGCCTTCTTAGGGTTGGTAGAATATTATTCTAAATCAATTTGATATTTTTCAGATTGTTGGGCTCACGTAAGGTCACTGTGCAAAAAAGATGCATATTTTGAATGGCTAGAAGAGTGCAAACTCGAATTTATGGAAATAAAGAAGGCCATTGCTAGTACTTATTAGCAACACAACATGTTAAAGCGCTATACACCTCCATTGATCGCGACCTAGACATCCGGACCATAGACTACACCTACGAGGATTTTTCAGCATATTTAACAACAATCTATTTGTAATTGATGATGTTTATTACTTATAGACCAAGGGGGTTGCAATGGGGGCTAAATATGCCCCACCATTGGCAAACCTATTTATGGGGTATTTTGAAATCACACATGCACTCAAGAGCCATGACTATGACAAACACATTATTAAATAGAGAAGATTTATCAATGACGTCATTTCAGTGTGGAATGGTTACAAAACATTTGTTTGATGAATATGTATCTAACGGGACAATGTGACAATGCAAGCATAGATTTTCTTGGTTTGCACATTTAAATTTCCAATGGAAATTAACACCTTTCACAAAGCAGCCGAGGTTAACTCCACACTCTATGCAAGTAGCTGTCATAGAAGATCAACTGTTAGCAATATACCGGCAGGAGAATATCATAGAGCTCACAGGAACTGGAATGAAGATAAATTCTTTGTAAAGGAAATAAAATTATTAACAGAGAGATTTCAGGTGAGGGGGTATTCAACTACTATTGTAAGACAATCTCAAGACAATATTAAAAACATGGACCGAGCTGCAATGATGGAGGCAGTTTCCAAAGGAGGATAAGAAAGGAGACATCATATCGACATCATTACCCAATATTCCGAAGATGTACACATCCTTTATAAGATAGTTCAGAAACATTGGCACCTCTTGTGCATGGACAAAGACTTAATGCAATTTAATGAGCGTAAACCTAAGATGTGTTTACTAGAGCACGACAAATAGGAATACATTATATCCTTCATTCCTAGACACTGCCAAAGTTCAAACAGCCAGTGCAAGTGGCTGGCTGAGAACAACTACAGGTTTCCATAAATGCAGCACATTTAGTATGTGTAAATATGCACACAAGTATATTGCTAAATTCATGTACAAATATTTCATAGCTGTTATGTGGCAGTAAGTTTAATCATTGTGAACAGATATTATGCAGTTGCTGGTAATTTAGGTTGTACTTGAAAAAAACTATGAAATTCAGCGAAAAAAAGTTTGTGAAAGGGACCGTATGGTTGCAAGATAAAATAAAAAAATAAAAAATTACAATTCACCAGTTAGGGTAAGCTATGCAATCATAACTCGTGCAACTGCCATGCACTGTTAAGAATAACACCCTTGACATCAAAGATGACATCACAAATGGAATGATCGATAACATCACATATCAGGGTGGATGTTTTTCTTCAGTGACTGTAAGAATTTAAGCAGCATATTTAATCTGGTCATACTGCATTGAAAACATGATACACATACTCTAAAATGTGCTGTATATTTATACCTTGACCTTGCTATGTTCTTATTGTGGTTTCCTTAAGGTTTAGCCTGAGTCCATGGTGCACATACATGGAACAACAAGTAGGCCACAGACAGACAATACCATTTTTATACATGATGATGAATTCTAATCTTAGTGTAATTTTTGGTCATGGTATTTGTTTTCTCCTTACTAGAGTTTCCATGTATGTGCTTCAGATTTTTAAGCATTGATGCTCTCGATGTGCATTGTTTGTACTAACACACATGTGTAGTAATTCCTGTATTGTTAGCTGTTAATCCCAAGTTTAAGATTAGACATGATTCTGATAGGCATCGACTTGTGGTTCTACTGGGCAAACATACTCTCCTTCGACGGTCCACGCGGTAACCATTGCCTTTGTGTATATATTATTAGATTGCTGTGTGTTTCTGTTTCAGTAAGTACATTTTGTGATGCATGGAGTAGTTCATGAGAAGCCTGTTGATCACTGTTCATTTGCTGCTAGCAACTCTCTAAACATATGTGATGTCAAATGTGATGTCATTGATGATGCCATTTGTGAAGTCCCCTTTCATGTCCTCGCGGTTAGTCTTAACAATGACACAAGTTGTGTATTTCTTTGGTTTTCGATGTTAGATGTTACCTTGCAGCCGTAACATCCCCTTAAGTAGTTTTTTCACTGAAATTATATATCTTCTGCCATCCTATAGTTACCTCGAAACCTTTGTACATAGACTTGGTTCAAAATCCTATTGCTAATAACCTTTGACTTGCTTAAAGGATTTGCATGAAATGTTCCCCAAAAAAGGTTTGTCACGCCCCCCTTCCCCTTATTGGAAATGTTAAAAATGAGAAAATGATTAAGAAAAAATAAAAATGCTTTCCCAGAGACAAAAAGTGTATTTTGTGAACAGTCATATTGCAAAACCCACTCAATGGATTAGGACCATATAAGAAACAACTTGGGCACAAACGCTATCTTAATTTCTTTGGCTGGTTTGGGGTAATTCCATTGAGTAGCATTTAAATATTCGACAGAGAAGGGGGTACACCCTGCTCCCAAAAACTTGAATCTCTCGCTCTTTGCAGCAGAGAGGCTTTTCACAAATTAAAACCTTCCATTTTACATGCTGACACAAGCAGTCCCGTATTAATACAGGGGAAAGCCGAAAACAAAAAGTGCTTTAAAAGCTTTTGGAGGAAGAAAAAGGATGCAATCATGTCAGGCTAGAGGTTGATTGATTTGATTGATATTTTATTTCTATCGCGCTCGTACACAAGTGTTTCAGAGCGCGACAAGGCAAGGGAGGGGTACAGGGGAGAACAAAACAGCGATCTTACTAGGCCCAGTGACATTGAGAACGCGCAAGTGCATGGGAGAGGGGGAAGGGGAAAAGTGCATGGAAGGGGGGGAGAGGTGGAAAGTGCGAAGCAGAGGAGAGACAGATAAACAAAAATTAATAAATAAATAAAGGCAACAAACAGTGGTAATGCAGCCAGCAATTTGCAAGTGCCAGGTTTAAGGCAGCAGACAGGGTAGGTCTGATAAGTGCAGGAAGAAAAAGGGGGGCTGTATGGGTACAGATACAGACCCCAGTGCAAGGGGTGGCCCAGAGGCAGTGCGGGAGGGTGGCAGGATGAGCAGGTACCTGGGCCCAAAAGAAAGAGGGTGGCCAGGTGCATGGTGCCAAGAGAGAACAGATCCGCCGGGGAAAGGGGGAGCGAAGGCAGAAGAAAAGAGGAAGGTGTTGAGGTGCTTCCGGAACCGGAGATGGTTCTCGTCAAGTGGCAGGGAGGCTGTTCCAGAGGGAGGCCCCAGCCGAAGACAGAGATCTACCCCTAGCTCATTTCTTAAGAAAACGACTGACCCTGAGTGAGTTGGAGGTAGAGGAGCGAAGAGCTCGAGAGGGGAGGTATTTGCGGAGGGATAACTGAAGGTATTTTGAGGTTGGGAGAGGTGGGGGATGGGAGAAGAGGACACCATGTGAAATTCTGGATCTGGGAGTGGTCTGGGGAGCCATTAACATTTAGTACAATTCTGGTTATTCGGGGGAATACCCAGAGAATTTCATGAGATTACCATGTTAATGCTGCAAGAGGTTCTTGGAAAAGAAAAGAAACTGTCACACAAACCGAAGAGTGATATTGGATAATGGAAGAGGGTCAGGAAGGGAAAATGCAATTACAAAAACAATTGAGCAAACTTGCGGGACCAAGCAAAGATGAGAGGAGGGCACATGTTGAGTGCTTGTGAGGACAGGCACACATTTTTAATGTTCAGGATTTATTGGGGACTACAATACTGGGGGAATCTCGCAGGAATTGCAAGACCATTACAATGCCACAGCACTCGGCATAATCTGTATTGATTTCTGGGAATATTTCATGGGAATAGAGTGAAAAATAAAATGGACACCTGCAGTAATCACATCTACTAGGCAGGAAGCAATTTGTCTTTGTGCCACTGGCCATGGCCAGTGCCATAGCTAGAGGACATCAAATGAATCTATTGTTGCAACATATTCACCCGTGGACACTGGCTAAGCCAAATTGAGATGGTCATCACTACACACATCTGCTGAATTTCGAGGGTTTTGTTGTGTTTAATCTGATCATGGTGGCACTAACCGCTCTGTAGTTAAGGTGAAACGTATCATCCATAGGCAATGTGAACATTTTATGGTTAATCATTTCTGAGCTGAAGGACTGAGTACACAATATTTCATATCCCTATTCTGGGCCCAGGGCCCTCAGAACTGGAACATTTCATGTACATCTGTGTTACGGTTCAAAAAAGGGTGCATTTTCCTACTTTTCCATTCATTTTGCCATAAGAAAAATGTCAAATGTTTTCTCTCGCACACAACCCAAACCGCTGGATGAATTTGTGCCAAATGAGAAAAAGGTTGGGCACAAAGTTATGTTATGTTATTTTGCACTTATATAGCGCCTTATATACCATTGGTATGGTCTGAAGGCGCTGGTAGGTTGAACGCCCTTGGGAACCGAAGTTCAGATCAGTAGAGAGAGTAGAGACAATTAAAGGTGCATGTGAGCACCGGGTATGTGTGCAGCTCGTGCGGTATTTGTGTAATAGCTGCTTCTTAGCGGTAGGTGTGGTGGTTGAGAGATCCCCACTCATGCTGCTCGCCTCCTGCCATACTACCGTTTCAGCCTCCGCCCATTTCTGTAACTCCCTCCACCATACCTCCACCCGTGGCTTGTGGCACTTCTTTCATCCCATGGCAATCCTCCGTTTTGCTAACACATATGCCAAGTTTCTCAGTTTCTCAACATGTTTAAGTTTCTGTGGTCTGGGGAACCCTCCCTGCAAGCAGGCCCAAGCCGTATCTATGACAAGCGTGACCCCTTTTGTCGCTAATTTTTGTGCCACTTCACCCCAGAAAACTTCGATTACTGGGCATGACCAAAACATGTGTGTCATGTCAGCGTTTTCCATGTCGCACTTAGGGCACGCCTGTCGCCCTGGATTCCGGAACTTGGATATCTTCAGAGGGGTCATGTATGCTCTATGCGTTATGTACAGCTGTATTTGTTTAAGTCTGGCGTTTCTTGACACTTTTTTGTGATATCCCAGGGAGCGTTCCCATATCCCATTTCCCATCGGGGCCCCCACCTCCTCCTCTCAATCAAGTCTCAAATGTGTCAATTCCTTCCCCACCTTGGTCATCACCATCTCATACAATCTAGAAATCTCATGCCCCTCTTCCGATATGTCATATATTACCCCCACAGTAGCATCTGGTTCCTCTGCTAACACTGTTTCAGGCCACGTTTTCCAAATTTTCAGGACCATCCTATGGTATGTAACATATTGGCCCGTGTGTAATCCCACCACCTCCCCAAGTTCTTCGAAATCTCTAATGGTCCCCTCTTGCCGGATGTCCCCCAACGTTACCAGTCCCACCGATTCCCAGTAGGTCCTGATAATCACCCTCAGCTGCTTGTCCCCTCCTGCTAATGCGACCAGCGGTACTTACGGGGAGCACGGGAATGGGTCCTCCATCATCCGACATGCTCAACGCCACATTTTCCACCCCAACATCATCATTTTAGGGCGCTCCTTCATATCTGTTTCAGGCAACCATATCATTTCCCTTAAGTAAAATGGGGTACAAACCTGACCAAACAACCTATGTTCAGGGGTCACTTCGTTGGAGAGCCAATTGGCCACATACTGTAATTAACTTGCTGTGTGGTAGACCTCAAAATTGGGCAGCCTGATACCTCCCTTTTCGTAGAAGTTCTGCAACTTCCATAGCGCTACTCTATTCCGGGTACCATGCCATAGGAAGTCCCTGCACACACTATTCAGTTTAGCGAAGAACTCCCTGGGTATCATATGTGGGATATTGTTAAAATAATGTAAAAGCCTAGATAGGACCACCATCTTAAGCATTGCCCCCCGTCCCATCATAGCAAGGGGCAGCTTCTCCCAAAACTTCATGCATTTCTGGATTTTCTCAACAGCTACCAGAGTGTTGTGCTTATGTTCCTCTTCTAGGGTGTGATACACATCTATGCCAAGGTAACGGAAAGAACCAGTCACCCATGGTATCTGTAACACCGGCAACCATTCTTCCGGGGTCCCCTTATAGCTACCTAGGGGGAATATACTGGATTTTTGAGGATTTACCGCAATGCCGGACAACCCTGCATATTTCCCCATCACTTCAAGGATATATTGAAGATTCTCTTCTGGATATTTCAAGTATAATAATAAATCATCCGCATATAAGGATATTAGATGCCGCTCCCCCCCAACCTCAATAATTATCGTATCGTACTGTTGCCTGAGGTATATCGCTAGGGGCTGCAGGGCTAGAATGTAAAGCATCGGGGACCAGGGGCACCCCTGCCTGGTACCTCTGCTAAACTGCCATCTCTCGGATATCACTGATCCCATTCGAACTCTGGCTAACGGCTCACTGTATAGCATTTTCGCCCACCTGATATAACCCGGCCCTACTCCGTAACCTCCCAGGGCTGCCAGCAGCCATGGCCACTTAACGGAGTCGAAAGCTTTAACTGCATCTAGGGATACAATCGCCATTTCACCTTCATTTCTATCTGCCCATTCGATAACACGGTGGAGTCTCCTATGATTATGGGTTATATTCCTGTTTGGGACATAGCCTGTTTGGTCCGGGTGGATTAATTTACTAATTACTCTCCGCAATCTGTTTGCCAGGACAGCCGTCAGTATCTTGCTGTCCTGGTTCAGCATAGACAAAGGCCTGTAGGAACTACAGCTATACCCCGGTTTGTTGGGTTTAGGAAGCGCTATTATGATCACCTCTCTGAGTGACTCCGGCAACTTTCCTATCTGAAACGTTTCGTTAAGCATGTCTAGCAATGGGGGTAGCACTTCTTCTCTATATACTTTGTAAAATTCACTAGGGAACTCGTCTGCTCCTGGGGTCTTACTGGTGGGCAACTGCTTCACAACCTCCCCCAGCTCCTCCAGGGTAATTGGTGCATCAAGCTCTTCTCTCTCCTCCTCACTTATCTTAGGTAATCCTATATCTTCTAGTGTTTCGGTTATCTCCTCTTGACTACTCCACTGCTCGTCTCTGTATAGCACCCTATAATAATCTGCAAATTCCCTGTTAACTCCTTTTTGAGTGTCCACTACATCGCCATCTTCTCTAATTACTGTCCTAATCGGGGGTCTAGGGGTCTCACTCTTGTACGGCCACGCTAAAGGCTACCCATTTTATTTCCTCCCGCGTGCTGCCTTTCTACATACTTTTTATAATTGAGGTTACAGAGCCTTTCCCAATGTTCCGCACATTGCTGTTGTACTTTAAGTACTAGCTCAGTGTCCACACTGTCACGTTCTAATGTCCTTTCTAGTTCATCTTCAACTCTTTGTAGGTCAGCCAGAACCCCACCTTGCAGGCCCTTTGACTTGGCTATGGCTGCCCCCCGCATCACCACCTTAAAAACTTCCCATAGTGTACCCGCCGAGTCAACACTACCAGTATTCGTATCAAAATAGTTAATGATCTCATCCCTTATGTCCTCACGAAAGACCAGATCTTTGAGTGCCTCTGCTCGGAGGCGCCACGTCGGGATCTGTGCCCTCCGGGGGCAGTATTGCCACCCAAGGATCAGGGGCGAGTGATCCGAGAGGACCCTCGCCTTGTATTCTATTTGGGTGCTCTCTGCCACCACATTTGGCGTGGCAAAGACATAGTCCAGTCTCCTGTGTAGCTGCTTCGGGGCAGAATAATGCAAATATTGCCTATCATTGGGATGTTTTGTTCTCCATACGTCTACCAAGCCGAAATCATTTAGTAACACCTGCAATGCTTTGGCTGCTGGGGGGCGTATCAATCCTGTTGTCACATCTATCCGCCTTGGGGTTCATTACACAATTGAAATCCCAGCCCCAAATAACCACGCTTCCCACACACATACTTAGGTTAGTGCACAGAGTCCTGAAGTATGCCACTGTGTTATGGTTAGGGGCATACGTATTCACGATGCATACCTCTTTGTTCTCCAACAGCCCTCTCACTATAACCATCCTCCCGTCAGTTTCCGCCATTTCCTGCAGTAGCTGAAATGGGACATGAGGTGCTACCTAGACAAGCACTCCCCTGGCGTAAGCAGAGTACGACGAACCCACCACAATCCCTTTCCATTTTTTCCCAACTAGCTCCAGTTTATTCCGCGTCAAATGCATCTCCTGCAACAGTGCAACATCTATCTTTTGCCTTTTCAAATACAGCATGACCTTATTCCTCTTCATATAACTGTTAAGTCCCCTGACATTCCACGTCACTATTCTAAGATCTCCCATAGCGCTCTGATATCTTCCTCCCTCATTCCCAACTGAACCCTCCCAGTCATGCTATGCAGATACAACCCTTCAACTCTTCTCTGTAGGCTCATATTTAAACTTAAACTCCCCAAAACTATGTACAACCCAAACTCCCCACCTCCCTCCCCTCCCCCAACCCAACCCAACCCTTCCCCAACAACACCCCCCCCCCAACTGGTGCCTAGCTCCATCCCTGGATCTCAGGCACCCCCACATCTAGCCCCGTCCAGCACAAACTTATGCTCAGGGCTCAGTAGGGTAAAGTCGCCCTAATGGCCACTTAACTAATAGTATTTTGGGGGTGAGTTGCCTCCATCCTATTGCTCCTATTTCCAAATGTATTACGCATTGTGTTAACTTTATGCTGCTTCCAATTACAATTTACCTACTATATTCCAGTCCATAACTGGCACAGGGCCCGAATGCTATCCATTGTTCAACTAGTATCGTTTCCCGGTACAATCCGATACCTCCAATGTCCGCGGCACCAGTTTTTTAGCCGTCCTGTTCCTGCCGGTAACGGTCCACTTCTTGTTCCGGGCAACCCTGCAGATCCAGCCACGCTACCACCTCTTCGGGAGTGTCAAAAAAGAGCGCTCTGCCCTTATGTATCACCTTCAGTTTTGCTGGGTACAGGAGCATGTACTTGATGCTTGCTGTTCGCAGCCTCCTCTTGACGGCCACGTAGCTGTATCTCAGTCTCTGCACCAGCATCGTACAGTCCGGGTATGCTGTAATGTTGGCGGATGCTCTCTGTATTGTCCCACCTTTACGAAAATATTCTAGGATCATCTCCCTATCTCTGTAGTTCAGGATCCTCGCGATGATAGGTTGCGGTGGAGCCCCAGGTCGCAGTTTCCTCATCAAGGCTCGGTGCGCCCAATCCACCGTGAATCCTTGCGAAAGCTTATCTGCTCCTATTGCTTGTAGGATCATGTTTTCCACGTCGTTTGTAGGGTCTTGACCCTCCTCCCCCTCCGGCAGGCCGACCATCCGAATGTTATTTCTCCTCGCTTTTCCCTCAGCTTCTTCCACCCAATTTTCGAGGTTAGCAACCTGCTGTTTGAGCACATGAACTTCCTTTGCGTTAGTTGTGCTGACATCAGTATTGGTCTTTACGGCACTCTCCAGCCCACTTGTTCTCTCCGCCAGCCCCCTGACATCTTGCCGTAACTGGGTAAATCCAGTCCCGACCGCATCGATTTTGCCCTCCAGGGCTGTCCGCAAGTCCGCCATCGCCGCGCCCCACTTGGTGCTCAGCTCCGATATAGCCTCCAGGATTTGGTGCTTGTCTCCTTCTGGGGCTTTTTTAGCAGAAGTAGCGGACGCGCTCCGCTCTGATGTTGTGGGGGTCTTCTGCGTTTTCGCGAAGACCTCCATTGTAGGTTGTCTGGTCTTGGCTCTCAAACTTTTCACCGACATGGTGCAACCTTGTCCACATGTCTGGCTCCGGCCCGGTGCCGCTTAGTTGTTATTCCAGTCGTTGGAGTCTCTGTATATCAGCCTACACCAATTGTTTTACACTTTATTCAGGTGGATTGTAACTTTTCCGCGTCACAATTACCTCCCATCGTCCGTGCCCGTCATCAGCAGGGTGCCGTCATCAGCATCTCTGGTGCTTCTTCGTGGTCTTTGCACCCATCAAAGGCGGATGGTACATACAAGATGCATATAACCATCTGCTGCGTCCCAGACCTTACGAGGCCGCTTCACGGTCCACCAGTGTAATCCTTTGTTCAGGATCAGTCGCCATTTTGATTTGGGCGTACAGGTCTCGGCGCCACTTATTGTGTCCGTATTTGCTCATCCACTCCTCGGTGCAGATTCGGGATGTAATCCCTGCGTGCTAGACGCTTCCAACTTACTGCGGGAACGCTATCAGTCTTCTTGTCCGTTTCATGTATACATCGTCCTGGTCTAGTGGGAGCACCAGTCCAGTCACTGCCCGTCTGGCACCTGATTTCAAGTGCCGCGCGGGTCCCTTTGTGTTGGCAAGCCGCCATCTTGGTATTGATTGTGCCGCTACTGGATCAGGACACAAAGTGGCCTAATTCAATCTGCTGTGTCCACTTTCTGTGTCCACTTTCTCTCGCCAATACGCTCATCTGCTGCCTGAAGTATTCACCCAGATACCGTATCTTTTTTCTGCTGGAATCGGCCGTCAACACATGCGTTTTGCTTCGAATCAATAAGTCGGATCACGGAGCTCCAAGGAATCGCAGCCTACTCCATGGCTGCTTGGCCACGCCCCCCTGGTATGAGAATAGTTATACCGAATGGTGCCATAGTATCTCTGTGTTCTAGTTGAGTGGTGATGTAAAGTAGAGAGTAAGCGTGGTGGTGTGATATGATGGGTTATATGATCTTTTAAACACTCTCTGCATTCTAAGCCATACTATATAGGTCATGCAATTCTATGCGCTCCAGTCAGTCCAATACTCCTGTCTGCCCCGCTTGCTCTAGTCTGTCCCGCACATGCCCTCTTGTCTGCCCACGCATGCCCTCTTGTCCGCCCCACGCATGCCCTCTTGTGCACACCCATCCGCTCCCTACACTCATCCGCTCCATACACTCATCCGCTCCATCAACACATCTGCTCCATCCGCTCCCTACCCTTATCCGCTCCCTACACTCATCCGCTCCCTACACTCATCCGCTCCCTACACTCATCCGCTCCATACACTCATCCACTCCATACACTCATCCGCTCCATACACTCATCCGCTCCATACACTCATCCACTCTATACACTATCACGCCATATGCTCATCCACTCCATACGCTCATGTGCTCTATACACTCATGTGCTTTATACATTCGCCAGGTCTGTACATTCATCTGCTCTGGCGATCTACACACTCTCTACTCATCCCCTCTGTGCACTCATCCCCTCGGCGCACTAATCCCCTCGGCGCACTCATCCCCTTGGCGTACTCATCCCCTCGGCGCACTCATCCCCTTGGCGCACTCATCCCCTCGGCGCACTCATCCCCTTGGCGCACTCATCCCCTCGGCGCACTCATCCCCTTGGCGCACTCATCCCCTCGGCGCACTCATCCCCTCGGCACACTCATCCCCTCGGCACACTCATCCCCTTGGCACACTCATTCCCTCTGCACACTCATTCCCTCTGCACACTCATCCTCTCTCTGCTCTCATCCGCTTTAAGTACTTGTGTTTTTCAAGCATCCAGCAGAAATATCTTGTTCTATATATTCATCTCATACACTCATCTGTTCTATACCTTCATCCGCTCTGCACACTCATCTTCTCCATATACTCATCTGGTCCATACATCCAATCGCTCCATACACCCATGCACTGCATATACCCATGCGCTCCATGCACCCATCTGCTTCATACAGCCATCCGCTCCATACAGCCATCCGCTCCATACGCCCGTCGGCTCCATACGCCCGTCCGCTCCATACGCCCATCCGCTCCATTACCCATCCGCTCCAATACCCATCCGCTCCATACACCCATCCGCTCCATACACCCATCCGCTCCATACACCCAACCGCTCCATACACCCAACCGCTCCATACGCCCATCCGCTCCATACGCCCATCCGCTCCATACGCCCATCCGCTCCATACACCCATCCTCTCCATTCACCCATCCGCTCCATTCACCCATCCGCTCCAATACCCATCCGCTCCATACACCCATCCGCTCCATACACCCATCCGCTCCATACACCCATCCGCTCCATACACCCTCCGCCCCATACACCATCTGCTCCATACACCCATCCGCTCCATACACCCATCCGCTCCATGCGCCCATCCGCTCCATACGCCCATCCGCTCCATACGCCCGTCTGCTCCATACACCCATCCGCTCCATACACCCATCCGCTCCATACACCCATTCGCTCCAACACCCATCCGGTCCATACACCCATCCGCTCCACACACAGATCCGCTCCATACACACATCCGCTCCATACACCCTCTGCCCCATACACCATCCGCTCCATACACCCATCCGCTCCATACACCCATCCGCTCCTTTCACCCATCCGCTCCTTACACACATCCGCCCCATACACTCATCCTTCCTATATACACTTCCGTCATATACACTCTTCCGCTCTATACACTCATTTCGTTCTATACACTCATTTCGCTCTATACCCTCATTTCGCTCTATACACTCGTGTGCTCTATAGACCCAACCGTTCTATACATTCATCTGCTCCGGCTATCTACACACTCTCCGGGCTTCTGTATTCGTCCGCTATCCACACTCGTGCGCTTTACATACTCATCCGCTCCATTTATTCATGCGTACTCATTTGTTCTACACACTCATCCGGTTTACGCTCATCCGTTCTGCACATTCATCAGGTTTGCGTATTCCTGCGTTCTACTCGCTTCACTGCGTTTACGCAATCATCCGCGCTACACGCTCGTCCGCTCTACACACTCATCCGCTAAATATGTTTATCCATTCTATACACTCATCCGATCTACATTTTCATTTGATGTCCACATTCATTCGAACTATATAGTTATCTGTTCTTCCATTCATGCATTCGCCCCCTCAGCGCATCTGCTTCACCTACTTCATCTATTCTAACTATTTCATCCACGCAAAGTGCTAAAATCCTTTTCCTATTTTGGTGCAAACCTGTCTAGTATTATCTTTTTTTTGTTATTTGGCATAGAACAGGGTGCCCCTGTAGCCAAACAGTTAGCCATATCTCCCATGAGTCATTGCTGGTGATGAGCTTTTTCATTTCTGAAATCTCAAATTTTATAAAGTGCCTTAAAATTATATAAAGTGTGTAAGTAGGGAGGTTTTGAGGCCAGGGAGCATTTAAGAAAGGATGATTTGGTAAGGTTTGGGGCTTTGGGAGGCTGTGGCTTTGTTTAAGTTTTTTTTTTATCCTTTTCTGAGATTGAGAATTGGCACAAACACAAAAAAGCATTTCTTTAAAACTATCATATATTCTGATGTGGTAATCACTGTGATTGCTAGATAGGGGAAGAGGAGTATGTTAATTTAAGAAGATTTTTTTGTTTAATACCTCTTTCTTTTTTGTTGCAGTACCCCACCTCACTCTTCCTCGTGGAAGTACCACCCTAACTCCACCTCACTGTTTCTTATTGCAGTACCCCACTAACTTCATCTCACTCCTCCTCATCAAATACCCTACTCACGCCACCTCACTCTTCCTCATCACAGTCCCACACTACCGCACAATACTCTTCCTCATCGCAGTACCCCACTAACTCCACCTCACTCTTCCTCATTGCAGTACTCCATTACCTAACCTCATGCTTCCTCATCATAGTACCCCACTAACTCCACCTCACTCTTCCTCATCACAGTCCCTCACTACCCCACCTTACTCTTCCTCATCACAGTACCCCACTAAGTCCATCTCAGTCTTCCTTATCATAGTACATAACTAACTATAACTCACTCTTCCTTGTTGCAGTACCTCGCTACCCTACCTCACTCGTTCTCATCACCATTACTAATCCCCTTTTATCTAGTGAACAAAAACAAAATATTCTATTATATTCTATTGCATTGTTGTATAGCCCCAACACGCATGCAGGCCTCAGGGCGCTCGTACTTGATCAAGCTGATTTTTCATAGCTCATGAACAGATATTGATATCAAATTATATGACATCAGGTATGTTGCCGGAAAAAAAGACAGATGACAGGTGGTGGAAGATATTGTATAACAAAACCCTTTAAATCCAGTGAAAAACATTAGTTGAAGTGAAAGTAAGGTGCCAATGTAATGCCACAAAACCCCTGAAATTAATCAGGTACTGGAAGCAATGCCACCTTAACGATGAAGCCCACATTGTGCAGCCTGTAAGCACCCTCATACCATCACAAATGATATCATATATGACATGACTTAAGGCATCATGAGTGGCATTGCTGGCACAGCAAATCAGACATGCAAGAATGAGATATGCAACATTTTAAAAGAGTATTTGTGCATATAAGGGTGAAGTCAGGTACAAAGCTTGGTGTAGCTTACATTCAAAAATACTATCATTTTACAACCATTGTATTCTTACACATTAGAGTTGCTCTGTATTGGTTCAGCATTCACCATGATGAAATACCCAAGTACCTTTATCACTGTGTTCCAAAAACTGTCCCCTATGCAAAGAAGATATTGAATACCCCAATTATGACCCTACTATAGCCCACCAAAGAATACAACATGCATAATAACAGTTTCTGAAGTCAACATATCTACATATGGCAGACAACGTACTATTATAACAAATCAAATGGTAGGCACAGACCATGTAAAATAGTGAAGGCAATGGCAAGTGGACTGCAAGGGTCAACAATGTAATTTAAAAATTAATGTTCATGTTGTGAGGACATACAGTAATCAAGACCACAGTAGTTAATGCGCTGGATGTACAAAAGTTGTATATGGTTAAGTGCTGGGGTTTGAAGCTGACATTCCACCTCACGTTTTGGACTGACTCCCATTTATTATCACCATTTCCTATGCTGGGTAGGGCTAGTGGAACTTTAAATTTAAAACCTCTGGAGATCCAAAGCTTGCACACTTCTCCTATATTACATCTAATACATCAAACGTCATACGTCAATTGCTATGCTCAAGAAGAACTTTCTGTAGTTCCCTCAACCATTATTCACAATGCTGGATAAAATGTTTGAGACCTTCACAAAAGACAGGGTATATTGCATCTGTCCTATATGTACAAATACATAAAAACATGCATTATCTGCTGTACCGGTGATATCAATCATGATGCCGTAAGTGAGGTCATATGTGATCTCATCAGTGATGTAATTTGTGATATTATTCTGGTACTTACCGGCTGTGCCATGTGGGCCTGTTAGTTAAGGTTGCGTAGGTTGCAGCACCTGCCGAATTCCAGGGGCTTTGTGGCATTTAAATGGCACCTCAGCATAACTTTACCAAAAGGTTTTTCACTTTCCATGCTGGAACACCATGGTACATACCACTAGGATACAATCTTGCACACCTGAATCAGATCTGCCTCTCTGATGATCCCTAAATGCATGGAAGCGTGCTTGGTGGAGAACATCACTGGACTGTGAGTTGATTGCACCCAAACACCCCTTTTATGTCTACACATATTATTGGAGTGAGGCGATGCAGTCAGGCTACCTATGTCTTATTTTGGAGTGCCACACTTTTGGTAATTCCCCTCTCCCCACGAAGGCCAAACATTGAATAATGGGGGAGAGGTGGATCCAGGTTGACTCTGAACTACAGGAACGAGAATTCCATGCTGTAACATCTTGGTACTTACCAGCAGGATTCATCCTGGCACACCTGAATCTGATCTGCCTTCCTGATGATTTCTGAGGCATGGCAGCACGCTTGGAGAGAATATCACTGACAGTGATTTGACTGCAGTTGGGACCCAGAGTTGCACCCAAACCACCCCTCTTTTGTCTACACACAGATATATATATATATATATATATATATATACATATATATATATATATATATATATATATATATATATATATATATATATATATATATATTCAGTGAAAAAACTTTGTTAAAGGGACGTTATGGTTCAAAGTAAAACCGAAAAACCCCTGAAATTATGAGAAAGTGCTGATAACCCTAATGATTATCTTCATGCACAAAAAGCCTGTGTCTTCCACTATGTATGTGTTTCATATGATGTGACTTGACCCTAAGTCTACAAATATAGTACCTTTTCAATTTTTACTTCCTGACTGTTACTGAAGAAAACTATGTGGCTTCGATATGTCAGTAAAGGATAAAAAGGGAGAGGCAGCCATGTGATGTCATCAGTGATGTCATCAATGACATTTGTGATGTCATCTTTGATGTCCTGGGTGTTAGTGTTAGCAGTGCACCGTGGCGCGAGTTATGGTTGCTTATGTTACCATAACTGCCGAATTTCAGGGGTTTTTCGGTTTTACTTTGAACCATAACGTCCCTTTAACAAAGTTTTTTCACTGAATTTCATAGGTTTTTAGTAGCGCAACTTAACCATAACGTCCCTTTAACAAAGTTTTTTCACTGAATTTCATAGGTTTTTAGTAGCACAGCTTAACCATAATATCCCTGACTTCACATACATGTAACATAGAACATACTAACCCCCGCGTAGTGATTTTCATGTCTGCGGACTACCGCCATGTCTGCGGACATATCGAAAATCTGAGCGTGGTGAATGTAAATTTAAATAGTGTGCCCCATTTCCCCTTTGAAGTTGGCTCTGAAAAGAGCCGTTTTTTTTGTTTTTTTTACAGATGCTTGACAGACACCTGTTATTTTGTATTTCTTTTCTTGTTTTTTTTTCTTACTTCACTCCTAAAATCTTCACATAACCTTCTCCAAAGCAACCCTTACATTCCAAAATAGAAAGGAATTTCCCGTAAAAGATAAAGAAATGCCATCTTCTTTAAAATTAACAGCATTACTGGAATCAATATTCTCATTATTACAGAAGAACATACCAGCTCTAAGCTTGAAGGCACACATGCCTCGGTTGATGACACACCTAGCAATGTTTTGCTGAGGACAAAAAACTGAACTATTGTCCCATATTGCCCTAGGTAGTAATCCAGAAAAAATTACTTTCGCATTTGGAAGGATCTTCATTACGGCTTGAACCAAGCATTCCAAATCAGCCAACAAAGTAGGGGCACTGACGTTGCCCAAATGGAAAGCACCATAGTGCAAAACTACCACATGCGGACTGTTCATCGTGGCCATATCCTCACAAACTTGTACAATTCCCTGTACATTGCAATCAGGCACAGTGCTCCACACCACCTCCACTCCTTTCACATCAAAGTTCTTTGCAACATGCCTGCATTCAGCGTACTGTTGTAAACCATGTACAAACATATCTCCGAGCACCAACACCCTGACTTTCTCCACTTCTGCCATCTTCACTACACACAGTCTCTTTCAACACAAATCCACAACCTCGGCATCTGATTGGCTGATCCGTACAGTCTTCTTTCCATGTTGGATTTCCTGGAAAAACCCGGATGTAGCACGCCCTGTCCACGAACAGCCACGGTGTCCGCGGACGGCGTCCACTTTACTCTCTGTGCCATTCCCTCATTGCATACAGCTAAGCAATCACACAATATGAATAACACCCTCAGAACACCCCCATTTTGTGAATCTTCGAACATTTCAGGACAATTATCATTTCATTATTCAACATATTATACTTTCATCTTGTACTCTGCACACAATGCTATGTTTCTCCATTAGTAGCTCAGTATACTAGATAGAATCCCATAATACAATGCTATTTATATCAATGCATCGTTCAAAGCACTAATAACGGTATGATATTTATTGCAATATCCTTGACACTTTTTTCGCAACATTATAATAAAAATCTGTAATACACAAATTCCATGAAAAGTACATACACATGTGATGTCATCAGTGATTTCATCAATGACATTTGCGATGTCATCTTTGATGTCCTGGGTGTTAGTCTTAGCAGTGCACAGTGGTGGCGCGAGTTATTTTTCATAGGTCACCATAACTTGCAATTTTCAGGGGTCTTTCGGCTGTACTTAGAACCATAACGTCCCTTAAACAAACTTTTTTTAATATCACGCAAACAATATACAAACATGGCGTGCAAAAACCAACTTCTCACAGATGGCTTTACACAGAATGTTGCAAAGTAAGAATTTATGCTCATTCACAGTGAAGGTCAGCTGCTTCCATTTTTTTCTCGGGCCCCGGAGAGGCTCACGAAGCGGACTATAAGGTTGTATTGTGTTTTGACCTTGACAGACAGAGATTGTGATGAAAGACTTCTCTTGAAGGAGTGTTGCTAAAACGTAAGAGAAGATAAGGATGAAATTTCTGAAACAAAACCACTTTTATATATTATATCACTATGCGAAAGATCGTTCGCACACGCGGTGTCGTATTTTGGGACTGCACTACTCGTAGACAATGGAAATTGCAATTGTACTGTAAGTAACCCTTTAGATTATTTTATACCAAATATAATAACAATAGCATAGCATTAAAGACCGCTCAAGTTGAACTTGTTCGTTGAAAGTGGCATAATGTTTTCTACCGCGCACTGTCACCGCCGAATTGATCCCCTGTCGTTTAGAGGGCTCTGAAAAAGGCAGACGACACAGGGTGGGTTAATAGAAATAATTTATCCGGTCTATAGGCGGTCAAGCGCTCTACTCACTGTGCCACTTCACTGTAGCCTGTCAAGTGGCACAGCGAGTACAACGCTCACTTTGACATCCGTGCACACCTTGCTAATGCAAGTTCGAATCCCGGCAAGGCCAAACTCAGCCTTTCATCCTTCCGTGGTCGATAAATGAGCACCACACACCGTGGTTAATAATAAGCACCGCTTAGATACCTCACGGTTCTTAGCGCTATATGAATGGGAAAATATTATTATTTTATTATTAACATACTCTGTAGCACTATCTTCGATAGCAAATAGTTTCACGCCCTAATAAATAAAATGATGATTTTTAATGAAGATCGGCTGGTGAGACTAATTTATGTTTTTTAAAACAGGTATGTGGCCCCATTTTGCCTATGTCACGATTTACAGACTCCAGCGGATGGGGTCTTCAACTGCCAGGTGCAGGTCCAAATATGCAACTTCATGACCCTCACCATTTCATGGGACAATCGCCAAGGACCAATATGCCCTTATGCAGTACTAGCGGCTACAAACAACATACCAACCAATAGGGTGGTCTAATGGCTCGTTGTTGGAGCAACCTTCCGATTATCAGAGCGACTATTTACTGCTTTTATCATAAACCAACAGCCTATCTACTGCAAAGGAACAACGCGTGGCTCAAAATAAACTTTTGCTGATCGACAGCAGAGACAATAGCAAATCGCTGAATATTCACTAAACATTTCATGTGAAATAAATGTACTTTACCAAATGTACAATCCTGCTGTTTACTTTTAAACCACAGTTTCATATTCCGAATTGTGGCGCACTGAGTTGTAAACTGATCTAACACCCTCTGTACCGCAAAGGAACATCGCGTGCCTCAACATGAACTTTTGCGGATCGACAACAAAGACAAATGCAAATTGCTGAATATTCTCTAAACATTTCATGTCAAATAAATGTACTTTACAAAATTTACAATCTTGCTGTTTGCTTTTAAATCACAGTTTCATATTCTGAATTGTGGCGCGCTGTGTTGTGACATAATGTGTGTTGTCTTCCGGGTTCTGTGTAAAGTCGCGTAGGACTGGAGATGACAGGGCGCGTTTGATGACGCACCCTGTAACGTCACGGAGAGAGGCGGGGAATATGAATGCTTTGATAATATCAGGCTTAGGGGCGGGAGATATGATTTAGTGTCGCAAAAGCAAGTCAGCCAGGTCAATAGCGCCAGTCATAGGATTATCACATAATGTCGGCGCACACCAGCCGGATTTATCGTTTCTTTAGTGGACAACAAGTCGGTTGACGCCCATAGGAAATTGTACTATTAGCGGACAAAAGGAGTGGTCTTAAAACACTTTCACCCTGACAACGAACAATACAAACAACGTTCTCAGAACACCCCCATTTTGTGTAATTGCAACCATTTCGGGACACCGCGAGTGTTCTTAGAACACATTCAACTAGACAGATTACAATACGGACAGCGTCCTGAGGACACCCCCAGTTTGTGTATTTACGAACAATTAAGTACAACGCGAGTGTTCATAGCTCATTTTTACCTTCCTTGCAAACAAAAATGGCACATACTCCGTTCTCTAAATACCCCACCATTTAGTTTATTTACAAAATGTCAGAACAGCCGTGTTCTCCGCGGACAAATCGAACGCAACAAAAACGTCTAGCACATAAAAAAAAAACATTGACCCTCATACTCCCCCACCCTCCCCAAACACTCTTACACACCAACACACGGCACTAAATACAATTTTTTTATCCACGTTTCACCGCGCTGTACGCGGTCGACGGCGAACAGGGAAGTCCGTCCGCGAAGCGAACACAGATATCACTATTTTTTTTGCCTTACGTTTTGGTCATTTTATAAAAAACTACTGGACGGATTTACACCAAATTTGCAAAAGCACGCTTTCGGGAGCAAGCCCCCACTCCTGCCGCAAATTTGGTGTAAATCCGTCCAGCGGTTTGGCCTGTGGCCGTGCGCAAAGTGTTTTCCCATTCAGTCTATGGGGAAAAAAAAGTTTTGGGACCCCCCCTATAACTTTGCCCCCCTGGACGAATCCTCACCAAATTTTGCAAAGAAATTCAGAGTGACCCAAATACTTTTTTTGCAAAGTTTGGTGAGGATCCGTCCAGGGAGAGCAAAGTTATAAGCCGCCCAAAAAGTGCTCTTCCTATGGAAACACCAACTTAACCATAACTTAACCATAACTACATGGACGCTACCGCGTCCATGTAATATATATATATATATATATATATATATATATATATATATATATATATATATATATATATATATATACACATTCAGTGAAACATTGTTAAAGAGACATTATGGTTGCAAGTAAATTAAAAATAACGAAGATATTTGCCAGTTATGGCAAGCTATGCAACCATAACTTGCGCCACCACCATGCACTGCTAACAAAAACACCCAGAACATCAAAGATGAAATCACAAATGGCATAATTGCTGATATTAATGAAAACCTCACTTATAACATCAATTCTGATCGATGTCCGTGCTACGCAAATATCCTAAAATGCAATTTCCAGCCACCCTAGGGGCTTTGGAGTTGAAACTCTGCCATTTCCCACCTCCTACTAACATTCCGAGTGCTTCTATAAACATTTTACAACTTTTTACACCCTTTCTCTATATCGGAGTCCAAGGTCTCGTCATAGCATTGCAGACATCTCCGTACATCGTCATGTGGCTGTGCAGTGTGATGACGAGTCCACAATTGGTGTCCCTACTCCGTGGACATCTTTAATTCTAATTTCCAGTCACTATATTGACTTTTAATTTAAAACTGTGCCCTTCCACAGCTCCTAGAATCATTCTTTCTTGATCTCTGCAGTTTTCACAACTTTCAAGGCCTTATTTGAGCAACAATGTTCACTAACATAACGATAGTCCATGGACAATTCCACCAAGAGGACCCACCCATCTCTTTTAGTCATTCACTGTCTGGCAGAGCTTGACAGAGAATCATGTTGTAGTGGGAGCTTAGACCCGCATATCTGAGGAAAAACAGGATATATGCTATGGACATTCCTCCTCACCAGGGGCCAACAGCAACCCCTGGAGGACCTGGACAGGTGAACAGGGGCCCTGCAGCAGATGATATGCAGGAGGAAGATGGATAAGAAGGTGCAGTGGAGGAAGTTCCTACTACGTCACGTGGACAGAAGGAATCGTGGGTGTGGTGGTTTTTCACCACCATGGGAGGGGTCCCAAAGGCTCAGGCTGCCCATGTGCACTGCAAGGAGTGCAACATTGTACTCTGTCACGGCCAAAGGTGCAGTACTCCTTTGTCACTACTTCCATGTGTCACCACACCTGCACCTTCTACCTGGCTGCCCTGAGAAAGGCGATTCCCTACTCAAGCAGTAGGATTACGTCCTCTACTACACCCTCCTCAAACACTCCGGCCACCACTCGGGACTCCATAGTGAGCAAGAGAATTTCTCCTCCCATCTCATAGGCCACAAAGGATGCTGTTGACCCATACAGTTTGGAGTCAACAGTACTTTGTATGTACCATGACAAAGTTTGCTTGTTTGTTTGTTTGTTTCTGCAGGAGAGCAGATCTGGAGCACCTTTGAAGGTGCATAAAAAAGGATTGGCCCTACCTTAGTTAATTTAGCAGGCCCTACATCTTCCCTTGTCCATCTGTCCCTCTCTTATGGTGGTTTGTGCCCTTTCCCTCCCTTCCCAACATTTCCATCCTCTGCTAAGAAAAAAAAAAGAACAAAAAAAAACGATGTGGAACCGTCTTTCAAGGTTTAAAAATAGAATTTGAAAAATATTCTTGTAGACTCCATCTACTTTACATTTATGCTTAAAGTAGTAAGACTCTATAGGGATCGCTAACATTTTCATTAGCATAATATGCTAATGTATATTGTACAACATTTGTATAACAAGGAAAACAAAAAGGTGACAGTAATACATTTCTGTCCCAACCCCTTTTCTCTGCCATACAAAATATAAACATACAGTGTAACATGCCCAGGAGGTGTTTCAGCCATTTCTACTGGCTTTCACACTTCCCACTTAAGTTACATCATCATTAGAAAATGACTCCACCCCCTCCCCCTTTTCTGCCCATC
Source organism: Ambystoma mexicanum (assembly GCF_040938575.1). NCBI lineage: Eukaryota > Metazoa > Chordata > Amphibia > Caudata > Ambystomatidae > Ambystoma > Ambystoma mexicanum. The sequence goes on from NC_090928.1 coordinate 1,014,877,229, forward strand.
CATGACTGTGGACACTATATGGTGAATTTAAAGAGAGATTTCAACTGCTTTACTTTTTTATTGCTTACTACAATGTTGGCTCTTAAAAGAGTCTTTATATGTACTATGTCTACTAACGTTTGTTGTACTACATATTTTACTTGTTTTGTTATTCATGATTTTCACAAAAACTCTTTCAAAGGAGTCTAAACATTCAAAGGAAATATCAGATTTCCAATGTCAGTTAAATATACTCCATCTCTTTGAAAAATGTTCACTCCATCGTGTCGTATATTCTCATTGTGAAAAGATGCCATTCCTAAATCTTGCAAAAATACAAACAGAGCTTTACTAACATTCCATTTCAATGTGCGGACAAAACAAGTGTGATGTTTTCCACATTTGCCTTTGAGTAATCCAGGAAAAAAATAATTGTTACTGGAAATAGTTCCATAAATCTCCAAACATCCAAACAGTGTTCTTGTTCATAACCCTGCTACCAGCATTTCACACAAGAAACAAAACACTTCCTACTGCGTGCTCCTGTACACTTCAACTCCTCCACAACCAGCAAACCCGATTCCTTCACTGTTCACGGACACACACAGATGTCCATGATCTCTGCAGTCCTCTTCCCATGCAGGGCATCATTAGAGGACCCAGATGACACGTGCAGGTGAGCGTACCACCGTGGCTTCCATGGACGTCATCGCACAGGACAGCCCTTCTACCCTTTTTACTTTCATCTATGTAACACTCGCACATTAGCTACTTTTCAACAGTCACACATCCATGCACCAATCACATCCACAAACTCTACATGTGACTGCCACCCTAGTTCAGCAGTTCAGCGCTGTACGTTTCAACTCTGTGAATACATGTCTCCTGTCATTCAGAGCCCCCTCTAGAAGAAACTACTTTGCAAACAGTTACAGATTTCTATTTGCAGAATCAACAATAGCTACATATAAGCATACATAGTAAATGTATGCTTGTGTTTTCAAAAGTAATTTTTTCACCTCATTTTAAAATATGTATCAGCACCTCCATAAGGTATGCTGCTTTTTAACCACTACTATCAGATCCCATATATTGACAACATGTTCCACCTGCTCACGTGAATTGGTAGTTAATTTGATGATAAAAGAATTCAGAAAGTTAATTCATCATAACTTTACAGAATTAGAAAAATGGTAGCGCTACTTACCAACCTAAGCATTGTCATTGTTTTACTCAGATCATATTATAAAAAGACATCCCTGAAATACAGCAAATGTGCCGACATATAATGCTACACAATTTTACATGCACTGCTACCAGGTTACATACAGTTCGAACATATTGCACCGGCTCAGACCAAGTGGCAATTAGTAATATTTTACAAATATTTTGCAAGTGCATTTTCCTTGTTTGTAGAAAAAGGTACACATGGTGGGGCTCCTAATGCACCTATGATTTTTATTTTTAATTAAATAAAATGCTTGTAAAAACATGCATTTTTAAAAGAACTGCATTTTGCCTTACATATAAATGCCTAATGTTTTCCAAGCACTGCTATCAGACCCTTTATAGTGCCACCATTCTCCACCTCCTCTCATCAACTGCCACTTAATACTACCGGTGAGAAACCAGAAGGTGTCTCATCCACTAGTCCCTGGAAATCTGTCATCCGGGGGACCAGGACATGGCCATCGCTTTGGATCCAGTTCCTGGGGGTGGACCAGTGTGGGAGGATCACCTGGGACATGGATGGGGAGACTCTGTATCCCTTTCCTTGTAACATCTTAACCCATCCTACCAGGTAGGATATATAGGAAATCACCTCCACCCTTTTACAACATGAACTTTTTATTTTTACAGACAGCCTGCGACGAGAGAAAATGGACCAACACTGAGCCATATACCTGACATGTCCCAATAGAATGGTCAGGCAAGGTCAGGCAATTACTGACCATCACACACACCTGACTTCCATTACACTTCCCCACATGGATAAAAGGCAGAGCACAGGAGCAGACTATGCGGGAGGCAATCGCACAAGGAAACAGCAGTTCCAAGATGGCAATTTTGCATGAGGAGAAAGAGAAACAGAAGGGGATCACAAGGAGGGAAGTTTCCTTGATCTTTTTGACAAGGAACAGTTACTTTCAAGAAGCCTCGAGAATAGAAAGTGTAAGACCAGTAGACCAGGCAGAGATATCCTGCATTGTGTGTCAAAGGTACCCGGGGCCCTCCAGCATCGATAATCAAGGCATGGAGAATCACCAGCTGCCGTGGTACTGTCCTTGGCGCCAACAACAAAGCAGTGTCAGTGAGATCAACACAGTCGGTGAGTTGGGCAGACCGATGCAGGACTGGTCTATGTGGAAGCCAAGGTTGCAAACAGCAACATTTTATGGCGAGTGCTGGAACAAACATTGTATGAAACACATGTGATAACCAACACAAGTAAAGTTGAACTGCAGATGAGTGATTGAACATTGAAACCAAGATGAGATACCTTTGACGGAGTGGTCCAGCACTGCATGTGTGCTCAATGGAAGGTCTCTGTAAGATATTCAGCTGAGAGTACGTGAAAGAGTGGCAAAGGATTGCAAATCAAAGTGGTCCTACAATGGGCCATGCAAAATCCTGTGCACAATCAAAGGTCTTCGATGTTGATACTGTAAAGCAAGTTGATGGCAAAGTAGATAAAGTTGGTCCGAGCCTGGTGAGGGAGGCTGGTTGAAGATTTTGTGTCAAAGTGGATATGAGCCTGGCGCAAGGGGATCCGAGGTGAACCATAAGTCACCCGAGAAATTGGATATGTGAAAATCCTGAGAAAAGTGTGATAACGTGGATCTGAGCTTGTCGGAGGGGGATCCGAGGTCAATAGTAAATCACTAAGGAATCTGTATATTTGTGAAATACATAAAGGAAAGGAACTTTATTGTTTGTTTGTTGTATCTTGCCCTCTGAAAGAAGAGACTTTGAATGGCAAAGAGATTTTGATGTGGAAGTTTTGAAATGCACCGTCATGCTCGAGAAGCCAGAGATTGTGCTAAGCTCTAGTGTGCCAATAGAATTTTTCCCACAGAAACCTGTAAGGCAAAAACCTGGTCACTCTAATTGAGAGACAAATCTCTTCCTGATCATTAAATATAATGTAAAAAATATTTTCCCAATTCAATCTGAGGTAAAGAAAAAAGAGAAAATACAAAGTGTATTTCTTTCTATGAATCAATTGTATTGTAGATTTGTTCAAAACATCAAAATAACATGAATTACATCATTCATTCGTACAAAAGAAACTATTTCTTAAATGGATTAACAGATAATTCTTTCAAAAGTAATACATTCAGAGAAACATCCAACAAAATTTCTAAATTTCTAAAGATTGTTGTCAACCAAAATGGTTCATCAAAGTGTAATCGCACAATCACATGTTGTTGTCCACTACGCGTTCCGGGGTTACCCTGACCCATTCTTCAGGTGTAGATGTAGATTGTGTCTTTCTCACTACCTAAAAGCCATTTTAAGAAAATTCACAAAAATCATTTAAATTGTCTCAACGTCCAGGTGAACACCAATGTATCATAAAAATAACTGAAAATGTTTATTCAACTGATCTTTAGAAATGTCCACGGTCTACATGACGCTCGGAGGCACAAAAATAACCTCCAATGTATTGCCCAAAATTAGAATCCTCCTATGCTGCTGTCCAAAGATGTATTATTTAGTTGACTGACAGAGTTGTCCTTTCCCAATAGGCAAAAAGAGTGTGGAGCCCAATCTGCAAGATATAAGAACATTTCATGCAGTGAGCACTTATGTTCGTTGTAGCTACACACTAGAAGTGTGATTCCCTGTAATTACAATGTCTGGAGTGAAAGGTCCTAAAATGCCTACCTTATCGTGGTTTGTTCAGCTACGCGATGCGGAACGGGAAGTCGGCTGCAGATACAGCCTCCCATCCCGCATCGCATATTAATTTACTAAAGTGATATATCGGAAGTCAGTTACATATCGATCAGTAAAAAGATTCCAAAGTATGTAAAATGTAAACGTAGTTAATCAACAAGAATAAAGCACTCAATATATCTAATGGGAGTGCATAATGATGTATTACAATACGGATAAATGTTTGTGAAATAGCGACGTCCGATGACGTTTATGTTAGTCACATGATCACCCTGAAGCTCCCACAGCTGGTGTGATATGTTATCTGATTTATATAAAGTAAGTCTAATACGAGCTGACATTACTTATAATTGCTCGAAGTATAGATATTGTCACAATATAAGGTAAGTCTAATATGAGCTGACATTAATTATAATTGCTCGAAGTATAGATATTGTCACAATAATTAACGCCCAAACACTATGTTGGAATGACAGGGGTTACTTGTAAGAGTGTTTTTACAGAGCTATAATTCACAATCCATTGTCAGCTAGGAAGTGTCGAGATGTGCATTAGTTAAATTGGGGATATATGTAAAAATAAAGCAGCAAGCATCATATTATGACTGCATGAAAGTAAATTAACAATGGTGCCATGGGTGTTCACTAGGACATGAGAGACGATTACATTCAAATGACAAAGTAGTACATTGTTGTGAACATAACAATTACATTCAAATAACAGAATAGTGCATTATTAATGTGTATAACACATCCTCAACTGAAGAAAGAGCAATATGTGTTGCTTTTTTTATGTACATTGTCCAGACAAAAAAAATCCAAAGAGAAAAAGAAAAGAAACTGTTGACACTGTAAATACATCAGATATAACATGTCAGCTCAAAATTATTATTCATGCCTTTTGGCTCAAGGGAATCTCAATGTTCAATCCATTCAACCTCTTTCTGTCGTAATAACTTCTGAATGTCACCACGTCTTCTGGGACATTTTACTTGTTCGTGAATCAAAAATTTAATTTGGGCTACAGTATGCTTAAATGTTTTAAAATGTTATGCGACTGGCGAGTGGACTGAGCACATTCGGATGTTAGATTTCTGCTCAGTCCACCTCAGTTTGGCCTTCCTTGTTGTTAGACCTACATAAAACAGCCCACATGGACATTTAATTCCATAAATCACATTGTTTGTATCACATGTGCTAGTATGTTTAAGGAAAATTGTTTTGCCTGTGTAGGGGTGATTGATACCAGAGCCTTTAATCACATTATGACAGTGTTGAGAGTTATTACAGGGTAAAGTACCCCTGACTGGATTCAAAGAGACAGAAGATGTTTGATAATCAGCTCTAACTACAAAATCTCTAATAGATTTGTTCTTTCTGTATGCAAATGTTGGTTCAGTTGCAAACAAGTGCGTTAGTATTGGTTCCATTTTTAGCATTTGCCAATTTCTTTTGACTATTTTTCTAATCTTATAACTCTGCTGAGAGTATGTTGTCACATACACCATTGATTCTGAATCGACTTTAGGTAATTGTTCCAATGTTTGAGCTGTCGAGATTGTTGAAGCCGTATAGAAGGCCATTCCTAGTGTATTTCCAGAATAACCTCTTTTGACGAATGTATCTTTCAATTTGTTGGATTGATTCCCAAATTCAAGAGGTTCCAAAATTATTCTCCGATATCTTAAGAATTGACTGTAAGGTATGCTTTGAATCGTGGTAGATGGATGAAAGCTTGATGCCATGAGTATACTGTTTGTCGGTTGGTTTATTGTATATAGTAGTATGTAGACAGTTTTCTTTTATGTAAATCTCCACATCACGGAACTGAATCCGATTTTTATTTGTTTGGGTAGAGAACTGAATTCTAGGTGCCAATTGGTTCATGTATGAAAAGAATTGAAGGAGACTTTGATGGGAATCTCTCCAAATACCAAAAATGTCATCTATATATCTAAAGAAACTTCTCAAGTGAATTTGATATTCTGGTTTATTGAGTACCATTGTTTGTTTAAGGTAGGCCATATATGTGTTGGCATATCCAGGTGCCATGGCTGCCCCCATAGATGTGCCTGCAACTTGAATAAAATATCTATTTTCAAAACGAAAAAAGTTATTGTTTAAGACCAATTTCATAAAACTCAATATGCACAGACTATTGGCCTTGCATTCTTGTGATGACAGTAGTAACCATTCCATTGCTTCAATGCCTGATTCATGTGTGATGTTAGTATATAAACTGCAAATGTCCATAGTAAACAAAATATCAGTAGTGTCGTCAAACGCAAGATCTTTAATCTTCAATAAGAAGTCTGTAGTATCTTTAAGATACGTTGTGGTTTTTTGGACTAATGGTTGAATCGTTTTGTCAATATACTGTGCCAGTGGTTCTAGAAGACTGTCAGTTGCTGCTATAATTGGTTTACCTGGTGGATCCAAAAGACTTTTGTGCACTTTCGGTAAAATATAGAGAACCACAATTATCGGGCAGTTTTTGGTTAGAAATTATCTTGTTTTGTCAGTAATCCATTCCTGTCCTTCTGATTCGTCCAAAACATTCATTGATGAGTGTTCTCACTCGGTCTGTAGGGTCGAAAGTGACCTCTAAGTACGTATCTTGATCTCTCAGTTGTTGTTCCGCTTCAGATTTGTACTTTATTCAATCCATTATCACTTAGGCTCGGCCTTTGTCTGCTAGCTTCAATATAATGTCCTCTTTCTGCCAAAGTTTTTGAATTCTTTCTTTTCATATTTTGAAAAATTACCCATGAAGTTTTTACGTTTAAAAGAAATGGACTTAAAGTCTCTTAAAGTTTGTTTGTAAAAAACCTTCCAGAATGTGATTCTGAGTATGTGGTGTGAATATGCTCTTTGGTGCAATTTCCAAAAATTTCAACGATACCAACGGTTGTGCACATTCAGTAGTGGCAAAGAATACTTTAAGTTTCATTTTTCTGATCAACATAAAAAGATCTATTTTTTCCTTCAAGAGACTACTCGAGTATGTTGGAACAAAAGATAAACCCTTTTGGAAGATTCACTTGATGTGCTGGATTTTTTCTTTTGGGATCTTCTGGTTTTCTTTTGTCTAAAAAAGGCGAGCTTGAACTCGTGCCTGGCAAACTTCTAGAAATCTCACCAACCTCTGTGGAAATGGATTGTTGGTTCCTAAGACAAGCTTCTTCTTCAGTTTCAGGACCTGAAGCTTCAGATGATGATGCTTGTGAAAAGGAGGTTCTTCTCGGTCTTGTAAAGAATTGTTTGAGTGTGCCGCTTTGTCCTGTGCTGAAAACGTAAGGAAGGGAAGCCGATGACTTGAATATCCTGACATATCATTTCTTGAACACCTTTCTTTTGAATAACATTATTTCCCATACTATTTATATTTAGAGGTAAGGATTGGCAATAGTTGTATTAGTATAGGCCCTTTTATTTTGACAAGACACCACTAGGACTGAGTTATTATTATTTGATGGTCGTAGCTTGCTCCCATCTTTAGATTTAGGGTTAGATAGGCATGTTTAAACTCAATTGAAGTTCAATAAACACCCTTAAACTGTGGTCACGTATGTCTGTCTTACTATTGGTACCATGCCTTCCTTACATAACATACAAGTGTTTGTCAAGTACATTTCATTTCCTTTACAAAAATGTAACATGTTGCTGCTGCTCATGTACCTCTACACTGTATATCTTTTACTAAAATACAGGTACAAATAGGCATACTAAAACCCATCAACATTCCCTACTCATAAAAGGTATAGTGTTTTAAAACCAGTGCTATCTCATTCCATTTAGTGGCACAATAAAACACCTCGTGCCAGTTAAACCAGTTCCTAAAATATTTTGTGCATGCATATTCTTACACACAGATGGTTTTTGTCTTTCAATTGCCACTAAAAATAGGCAATTCTAAAAGGAACAAATACATATAAAACAACTAGTCCTTGCCAACCAGTTATATACGATCACATATAGTAACAACATAGCTAAGATACCTCAGTGCCACACATATAACAGAACTCCAGTCACTCCTTCTTCCAATAACTGCTCCTATCATAGTAAATAAAAACTATGCTACAGAAACGACTCCAACATTACCACATGTACGAGCTAACTTTCTTTTACAATTACAGAAAAAAAGATTGACAAAAACAACTACCGAACAAAGAACATTCTTCATGTGCTACAAAGTAAGTATATTAATAAAGGATGTATGTCTCTTATTCAAATAACGTAATTTCACTAGGCATTAACCTAAAGCATTGTTTTCCACTCAACAGTATTGTATTGTATTGCGCTCTTACTCATTCCATTGCACCAGTTACAGTATTCCAATCCATCTAAACATTCCTCCTTATTCTATAGATCACCAGTCCCTTATTAACTAGCACAACTTTCTCTCACAAACCTTCTATAGCACAATTGTATTTCTTTTTTTCTTGCATAGCTCTATCCTCATCCATTGCTGAAATCAGATCCAATAACTTGCACACTACTACCATTCAAAACCACTAACACACATTACGCACATACACACTCTTCCTCACCCCTTTACTATTAAAACCACATAACCCTCATAATTGTGCAGTAAATCACATCATTATAGCAACCACTATCTTTCCCATCAGAGCACAATAATCCTCCTTTTTCAATAACTCCCTTAGTCACAAACACCACTATTGTGCACCACATATTACTACAAACACTTAATTACCCATGTTGCATCTCATACACATACTTATTCCACACAATACTTCCCGATTTCAATGTCATATTTACCGAAACCCACCAACCTATACAACCTTCCCAAACACACCTATCATCCCAATACACAGCAGTCTTTTTCAACCCTCCACAATTACACGCACACACCGATCATCTCTATACAATAACAAATGCATACACATTCCACTACTTTAAACACACACTTTCTTTTTTTCCAACAGACACAACAGATTGTCTACTAAAAAGCAAAACCAAGAAAAGAAAGGGCAGATAAAAGAAAAGACAAGCCATATAATTACCCACTACTAAAACAATGTATACAAAACATTCAAAAAGAAGAAGAGCTAGTAAACCCAAAGCAAACTAAACCAGTCAGCACTAAAAAAAAGTAAGCCCCCTCCTTCAAAAATACATCTAAATAAAATGTAGTAAGGAAACTAGACCTGAAGATGCACCTCACATTATATATAGCGATATAAATGTAGCCACAGTAAAACAGTCTAAAAAAACAATTTTACAAAACATATTACAGCCTTGAGTTCTTAGCAATCTAATAAAAAATATAAAAAGTCACATTCTGCACTTAAAAACTACCACAAAAAATGAATCCTTCAAGTTCTGATTGACGGCAGATTTACACTAAAGAGAATGTTTATCATATTAATTTAAAAAAATAATAATCAAGAAACTACAAAGACAACTTGTAAACATGTGTAATGTCAATATAGATACCTTTTCCAACTTCTGTGAAAGTGAATGGTTTCACAACAGCAGCACAAATCCATACTTCAATGAAGACATTTATAAACAAGAACAAAGAAAACCAATAGCCAGAGGCAATAATGGGCACATCTATGAAGTGGTGGAAGACACCATTATGGCAAAAGAAACCCTAATAAAAAAATCTTCCCTAAAAGAACTTTCAACCAAAAGTTCCTTTTGTCCAAAACAGTTGTCCAGTGTGCAAATGGACATGCAGCTCAATATGTAACGTGTGCCAACAGTCGTTCAAATGTTTACGAGAATTCTTCCAGTACACATCCACACTGAACTGCAAGGACATTCATTAGACTGTATTTCAGGAAATGCTTGTAAAACACACCATTCTGCTTTGCAAAACCTTGTCCATAGATTGTTTTATGCAAAAGGTCCTGCTCTAGAACTCCAAACATTAAATAACACTCTCCTAAATGTAACAGCTAAAGAACTCATTCGAGAAATAGAACACATCCAAACTAAAAATTTTGGAACTGAAGTTGACCTAGAAAATTCAGTTACTTTAGAACATATTAGCGAGCACCTCACCAACAGCAACCTCCTTACAAACACATACAAAAAAGAAATAGCCAAGTTTCAGAACACATCTGCTGAAATACCAGACAAAGTATGTGTCTGTTGTCACAGAACTTTTTTATAAAAAGAGTACAAACATAGTATTTATTGCCTACAAAATACAAGACAATGACGATCTGTATGGTTCCAATGAGTTTTCTATCTACCAGAAGAAAGTAAATACAAAATAACAGACTGCTCAATAGTTTGCTCATACTGCAATACAAAGCTTGACAATAACCAAATGCCACCACGGGCTATCACTAAGAAATTCCCAAATCTCTCCAACAACTTGACTCTAAATAGAGCATCATTATTCAAACAGTAGACCAATTTCAAGCTATAACACGTCTTCAATCCAAAACTGGCAATTTGCCTCCATATGAGTTACTCAAAGGCATTCGTGGCCAAGTAGTATATTTGTCATTAGATGTTAAAGAAAATGTAGAAATACTAGCAATTGGACGACCAACAGAACCGTATTTGATTGTACTAGTTAATGGTGCACCGACAAAACATCAGAAAATGTGGTAACAACTAATTGGCTTAAACAAAGTTAGACCAGCCCTAGAATATCTTAAACAAAACAATGAATACTACAGAGATGTAAACACAGACGAAAACTTAAAAGTAATCACCCAAATACGTGAAGATTCACCACAAACTGACCAATCTCAACCTGTAGATCTTGTTATTGCAGGCAACATTTTAGACCAGTATACATTTCACCCACTACACTCCAAACACACCATAGAAGATGTATTGGAAACAAATAAAATGCATCAAGCCAAAGGATATCCAATGAACATATGGTAAAAAGGTGTAGAAGTATGTTATATTCCTCTACCCTTTCCTACAGGAAAAGAGGAAGATATGATAAAAGAGCCACACAAATTAGTACATCAGAATATTGTCCTTTCCAGATGTATTCTGAAGACCCAATATTCAGACAAAATATAGAATACATTTTCCACCTCTTGTCCAAAAGTGAAATAGCAACTCTATGTTACAGAGTTGCACACACACTAAAAACAGGCTCTCATTTCTTAAAAATGACAGCTACCCATCTCCTTCAAAAGATAAAAGACAGGAAGTTTTGCAGTCAAGTTTCACAGATCTCTTCGCAAACATGATTTGTACAAAAGAATACTAGTTCCAAGATCATTCTAAGTTGTAAGCTAAGGAATCTAGGCTTGCCCACATGGTTTGTTACTTTAAGTTGTGCAGAATATATGTGGGATGACCTGCATGACTTCCTATGCCGTGCAAACCAAAATAAAGAGGGAATAGACATAAGAAGTCCAGGAGAACTCTATTCTCTTTTTCCTGTCAATGTTTCAAGATACTTTCACCATTGCTTCATTGGCATTCTGCACTTCATATGCAATAAAACCACCTCTCCGCTCTGAGAAGTAAAACATGTGTTTTGGAGAAAAGAATATCAATTGGGAGGAGCACTACACATATACACATGCTTTTATGAATAAAAGATGCTCCTAAATTTGGCCATGAGAGTGATGCACCTATTGCACAATGTATTAAACAATACATTACCTGTGGCATCCCTTCAGAAACCACACTTAGTGACTTACATACACAAATCCTGCGCTTCCAAAGACATACGTGTTGTAAATATTGCTGGTGTTGTAATAAAAACAAAGGTAAATACTACACTTAAGGTCACTTTGGCTTCCCTAGATCAGTTGCCACCAAAGGATAAGTAAATAGTTTGATGTCTTCTGTTAGCAGTGTAAAAGTCAAATTCCCTAAAAGCACATACAATATTAAAAGAGATGATGCATTCAGCGAAGTCAATGATTACAATGTGATTATTGCCCTCTTGTGAAATGCAACAATAGACATTCATTACTTTGGAGGCAATTCAACAGCAGGTGCAAGATATGCAACACAGCCTTTCTCACTCAACCTGAGAAGACTGAGCTGAAAGATGTTTTGGATGACATTTCATCCAAAAAAAACCTTGTCACAAAAATGTACAGCTTTGGTTTCAAAATGCTGTCACATAGAAATTGTGGGTCCTACGAAGCTGCATACCATTTATCAGGTACTGCCATATATGGAAATCTGAAAACATTCTCTGATTAAACATTGGTCCAGCTTCATCACGAAAAAGGGTACTAAAGTTCTATCAAGAGATCGAAACAATAGCCACAAATCATCTCAACAGCCAGGATATTTTTTTTTAACAATTTAATTGACACATACTATCCAAACAGAAGTACTGCTTTGAAAAACGTGTGCCTGTATGACATAGCCCAAAACTACTACAAAAATAATGTTATGCCACGTAAAGACAGATGGCAAATGTTGAGTCTCAATTTAAGAAGGGAGCCTAGTAAACCTTATCAAGCCAAGTCTAATTATGTAAAGTTATCAGTTAAAGCTCCACAGCATAGAGAACTTTATATTACATGGCCCCATTACAACTATCCAAACTTTGGAGAAAAGATGAAGAATTGTTAGGTGGCTATCTTTCTTGGATCCAGAGAAATACCTCTATCCAACAGTATCGAACCCAAATAGACAACCTCAGTGATTCCAAAGATACATTTCTCAAACTTGCCTTTGAGTTGATTTATCTGTAAATGTCGGAGTACTTCAGCAACAAGTGTCTGATGATCTTTTTCGGGGGAAAATACAAGGATATTGTCAAGGTGGACGATCACAGAATGCAGTATTAAATCTGAAAACAAATGGTCAACAAACCTCTGAAAGACAGCTGGGGTATTAGCCAACCCAAAAGTCATGACCCGGTACTTTTAGTGGCCAAAGGGGTCTTGAAAAGCAGTCTTCCACTTGTTGCATTCTTTGATTCGCACAATATAGTAAACACTCCTAAAGTCAAGTAGTGAATATCTTAGGCATCTTTACTGCCTCCAATATGTCCTGTGTCAATGGTAAAGGATATTTATTTGTTCATACCATGGTAATCTCTACATGGTATAAGCTCTGAAGTGTCCCTTTTCATTAAAGCAAATAACGAAGCCCCTTCAGAAGATTTAAATTCTAAAATTAAGCCATTGGCAAGATTTTCTTGAAGACAAGCCCTTACAAATTACTTTTCCTTAAGGGGAGAGAATAAACATGCAATCAAAAGGGAACTCAGTATTGGCTAATAAATTGATAGAGCAATCTTCTGGTCTGTGCAGTGGCAGGGACTTGATCTTGTTTTCAAACACAGAGACAAATGCTTGGTGTTCCTGGAGTATCAAAGAATATATGGAAGGAACAGACTTGGCTTCAGTCGTTGGAAGCAAAAAGCAAACAGCAGACTAGTAGAAAGGCAAGTGGTGATGCAATATTCTGAGCCCAGAAACACTGCCTGTGCCTTCCAGTTTAGATACGGATTGTGTTCCTCAAGCCAGGGCACTTCCAATATAATGGGATAGGTGGCCATCTGATTGAGATCAAAGGTTTTGGTTTCCTGATGGTGATGGATAAACAGTTGAAGAGGTGTTGTGTTAGCCACAATGGGCCCACACTCTAGGACACCGATCAACCCCTAGAACAGGCATGGAAATGGGCTTCTCCTGTGTAGTTATACCTCTGACTTTTGCCCACAAGTGATCCATAAAAGATACCAGTGGCTCCTGTATCCACCAATGCAGTAGCTTCTGTTTTGCCTGATGTGGGCAGCACAAGCACAATATGCAAAACCAATAAAGTAGATGTCTTGGCAAGTGCAATATTGAACAAGGGATTCTGTATATTCTCCCAAACAGACATCCCTCCTAAGGTCGAGGGCTGGAGTTTCCCGAACACCTAAGCAGGGCTAAAGGACAAGAGCATAGTAGATGTTCTGACAAACCGCAATAAATGCATAATCCCTTTGATCTTCAACGCATTCTTTCCTCATCGGTAAGTTGACCACTGGTGGTGCCTATTTGCATTGGTTCTTATTGGTTGTTGTTCTTCATGACAGGTACTGAGAGGGAAGGTACCAGATTATTTTTCTTTCTTTTTTCCAATCTGTGTTCATGCACTCTTAACTCGATCTGTGAAGTAAGTTTTCACAAGTGCATCAAAGGTTGGAGGACGAGGAACGCAAGCAATTTTGTCCTCAAGACCTTCATTGATGCCTCTACAGAACAAGGTAAAGAAAACCTCCTCCAGCCATCTGGTGGTCTGTGCTATTTATTTCAATTTTTAAACAGGTCTCTAAATGTGGCAACAAAATCTGCATAGTAGTCCAATAGGGGGTAGCCTGCCACAACAAAAGGGGTAACCCAAGCCAAGGCACTCCCAAAGAGGTGGTAGACCAAAAACCCCACTTTAGAGAGATCAGTAGGGAAAGCATTTTGTCTGGAAGAAAACGCTACAAAAAATGTGTTTAGGAATTCTTTTAACTTCTTGGTATCCCCTTGATATTTGTCAATCATGGTTGAAGGTGGCATTAAAACAGGAGTCACATCACAGACATTAAAGCCTGACGTAGTTGTGCATTCTACAACTTAAGTTGTTGCATCTCATGGGTAAGTTCCTGAATGGTATTCATCAATTCTTGTAATTGATCCACTTGTTCTTTTTCTTTAAGGTGTTGAAACCTATCAAGATCACACCTTACCTTGTGATCAGAAAGTGGATCAGAGTGATGTTTGCAGCAACCGATCCCCCGGGGTAGTCGCTGTGACCCAGAAGATGTTAGTAGATGTTTTGCTCTGCCCAAGGAATGCTGAGCTAATCCAGCAGGAGGGAGATCCCCAAAGGGGAAAAGTCCAGCACAGTCAGTAGCCTGGAGGATCCTTAAAAATGTGAAGCTGACAAGGTTTTCCACCAGAATATATATGGGGTAGTGAATGGGATGAATGGTGGTTTGCAGGCAAGACTAGTCAAAGGACTTCTCACAAGAAAAGGAATTTTTACGCAGAAAGGATTTCCGATGGAAGGAAGGCACAGGAATCTCCTCAAGAGGAAAAAAGGGGAAGATAGTAATGAGGCAGGAGAGTAAAACAAGTGGGGCTGCAGAAGAAGAACAGAGGATCCGAGAGCAAAACAGGAGGCAACAGGAGGCAAAAAAATAAAACTGAGCATTGGCATACCAGGAAGGATGATAGAGAGCATGGATAGTAGCTTACTGAGAAGATGGAAACAGAGCATTTTGCAACAAGGAGCACAGTTGCAACACGAGATCCGCCGGCAATGCAACTGCCATATATTGTCTAGGACCTAGTTTTGGGTCCGTGATGTAGCACGCAATGGAACGTACAATGCATTTGTGTTTGGCCATCTTGGAATGGGCGAACGCAATGCCAACATTGCCATAGACCAGTGTCAGACCGCAGGGCCGCGCCAATGAATCATGACAATATGGTCAAATGTATTTTTGTAATGAGACACTGTATACGTGGAAAAACAGTACTGAGACTAGGAAGGCCCACAGGAAGGGAGAAAGAAGACAAGAGAACCATAAACAACATTCTATTTGTCCTATTTATGGAAATAGTTAACTAATAAAAAGGGAAGAAGGAGAACATAGTGTTGGGCAGTGGACATACTTCGAGAAGTGAGGGAAGCAGAACAGTGGGAGAAGAATGAAAAATCCAAAATAAAATTCATGAGCAAATCTTGAAGGGCACGACTGGGCTACGAATCACAGACGAGTCGAAGGGTAAGGGAAAGTCTTGTGAAACACAGTCTGCCCAAAGATAACGTAGCGTAGAAACCCAAGAGACGATCCCAAGAAAGGCTTTGTTACGTGGGCTTGCCTCCGCCTCGGTGAAACGCAACAGGGAAAAGCCACTCACATCAACCCAGAGCGAGGCAGAACCAAAGGGTTACTTGGAGACTTGCTACCTCCTCAGAACATGGAGCACCGGTACCTGAACATAGACACCGTCCAACAGCAGACTGGGCGGCAGCTGCACATGAAGCCGGTAAATCAGACATCTTTGTGCATGAAACACCTGCATACAGGCACGTTATAAATGCAATAGCATATATTGGAGCACAAGCAGCGCTCACCATGGAGTCTGTACTCTCCCACAACCAGCTGATGAGGCAAAGTATCTGGGGATTGAAAGCACTACTGGCACGTTAAAGCACAACGTGTACACCAGCTACAAGCTCAGGAGGTTAGCCAGCTGAGCGGCAGTTTCAGCAGCTGGTGTAGGAAGCATGTGTCAGAAATAAGAGAGCAACCATATTCCTGAAAGCCCACTGGGACCCCCCCATGAACATCTAGGGTTGAACAACACAAGAAGAGGTAGAGGATAGCCTTCATAGAGTGGTACGAGACTGATAAAAACCAGCATCACAGCGGACAGAATTGAGACAAAAGAAACCCCTGGCTACCAGGAAAAGGAAGGCACAATAGACAAGGACAGACATAAGAAATAACACTTGGCTGGTTAGTGAACCAGGGCCAGATTGCTTTTCTATTGATTTATTTGCCCATTTTAAACAACTTTTGGTGCCCAAATGCCATAAGCGTTTCTCTCATTTCATTCTAAACGACGAAGCACAAGGCTCTTTTCTGGAAGAGATGCTGATTGTCTCTCATCAATACAGAATGCAAGATTGCTGCAAAGATCTTGGCAAATAGACTTCTCCCCCTATTACTTAAGTTAGTCAAACATGATCAAGTGGGCTACATTAAGGACAGGCTCTCTTCCTCAAATATTAGACTTTTCCTGAAGACACTAGACCATATCCATCAATCCAATGACCCATTTATTTTCTGCAGCTTCCCTTGATGCAGAGAAACCATTTGATCGAGTGGAATGGAGTTATATGTTTGAAGCCCTTCAGTGGCATTTTGACTCTAGTTTTATTTCCCTAATAAGAATGCTCTATTCCAATACCAGACCTACCATTTTCATTAACAGACAAATGTCCCCTTACTTTCTGCTCTATAGAGGTACATGTCAGGGCTGTCCACTTTCCCCACTCCTACTCAACATTCCTAGAAAGCATTAGGCAAAATGAAAACATAATGGGAATACAATGTGACAATGCACAAATTAAAGCTGCAGCTTACGCTGATGATATTTTGTTACTGTTAAAAAACCCAGATCTCTCCATACCACACCTTCAGAACAACATCTCAGTATTCTCCCTAGCATCAGGATATACATTGAATGCAGACAAACTAGAGATTCTACCCCTAAATGTACACTGTACTAAACATCACACCCTTGCATCAGGAATGAAATGGTCCCTGACTGTTTAAAATATCTAGGAATCCACATTCCTAATTCGATCAAGGAGATCATAAAACTAAATACCACATCTATATTGTCAAAAATCAAAGAGTTTACTAAATCCTGGTCACCCTTATTTCTGTCTTGGTGGGGTAGATTGGAATCTATTAAAATGAGGGAATATCCAATGATAATGTACCTCCTGTAAAGGCTACCACTACCCCTTCCGTCCTCATTTTTCAAATCCCTAGATTCATCTCTGACGAAATTTAATGGGTGAGCTAAGAAGCATAGAATTTTGACATGTAAACGTAAGTATCCACGAACATCTTGTGGTGTCGGCTTTCCAAATTTTAGGAAATACCATACGGCCTTTGTCCTGAAGCAAATTCAACTGTGGTTTACACATGACCAATCAATTGATGTACCTCAATGGCCGTGTCTGGAGAGAGCTATGGCATCCCTTATCTCTTTGGCAGATTGCTATCCTATTTTTTTTTTTAAAAGAACAAATGTAGTAAATGCACAGGTACTATTTTGTCATCTTCAAATGTTTTTGTACCCTCATACTCCAAGCCCTACCATATTAATATAATCATATCTTTGTTTTAATTCATTGATTTGAATAAAAAAAAACGCTCCTTTTTCTGGGGGCATTGGCTATCTCTAGGCATCAAACATCTTAATCAAATTTTTGTATAGGGTGCTCCAGTCACTTTTAATGAACGTGTTACTAAATCTCATATCCCAACCTAATTTAGTAGGCATTATTTATTCATAATAGATGCAATTATGGAAAATTATGAATCTCTCATGTGTAATAATATAACTGCAGATGTCGACAGACTAAAATTAGTCCATGGTTCTCTCATTACTGCCTCACTTTTTTATAAAAAATACTTTTAGGAACCCCTTCAATTATCTCCATGCCAAACTGTTTTCAAGCTTGGCAACAATGTTGTGCTATTCCAGATGATGAACTACAATGGCCTGCAATATGGAAACATATATCAAGAGTTACCTATCACAAACCTTATTCTTCCTTCATCACAGGTCTTTCATCACTCAGTGTTCACTCTTCAAATGTGGTATCTCACCGGATGATAACTGTTGGAGCTGCCTCCAACCTTCATGAATTTTTAAGCATATAATATTTTAATGCAATTTTGTTGAACCTTTCTGGCTCAGTGCTTGGGATGTACTCAAGAAAATATTGTATTTACAATGTGATTTCTGACCCCAAATTCTTTTCATTGGTAATACTCACTCTGTACTTACACTCATCTTACATAAGGGTAATGTACAGTTATGTAGCCTTTTAATGTTGATAGCCTTTAAGATGATGACATTCAACTGGAACAATTTAGACAAACTTCATCTCAAGATATAGTGGAACTCTGTATGTAATATACATAGAGTACAAAAATGTAATGCTTATACCGCCTCACAACTACTCAAATACGAATTAAAATGGAAACCTTCCATAGAATTTTTAACCAAAATCACCTATAATTAACAATCATCCATCTAATTCAATCTTTGTGTATTATCCTTATACATCCTTTCCTTTCATGTTGATCCCACTCATTCTTTTGTATATGTTTTGTTATGTTCTGTCTTGTTTGTCACATATGTCCTAATACCCTCCATCCACATATCAAAATACTTTTGGTTTATTATCCCTTTTAGGCCTATATCCATGTAAATCTTCAACTTATTCCAACTAATAATTTTGGATTTCTTCTTTCATTGTTAACTCATATATTCTAATCAGATGATGCATTCTATTTCTAATCTGTTTTATGGTGTGTATGGTTATTGTCAATAATAAAAATCTCTTCAACAAAAAGAAAAAAATAAATGTAGCAATAAATGAAGCAATCAACCTTCTCTTCCAATTGGCACCAATTGTTGAGAGCATTTACTTAAAAGGAGACCAGTTGTGTTTGCAAATGCTTGTACCTCATAGAAATTCCACAAAAAAAAACATGGCCTTTGGCTATGCCCCCAAGAATCTGGACACTGGCCATGGCCACAACAATACAGTTCAACCATGTCACACCACTCACATCACAACATCATGAAACATGGCTCATCCCATTTGCTGTTACTTGTACTATGTGACCATAGCCAGTGTCCAGTTTCTGGAGGGCACATTCTGCGGCCAAAGCACCACATATCTAGATACTAACCATGCCCACAAAAAGACCCTTGAACCATTTTATAAATACTGTATACACTTCAATAATATCCTTCCACCATGTTACAAATACTGTATAGCCTCCAATACTAGCCATAATGACTGTGCACAAATTGTGGTCCAGATATTCCGCGAAGAATCTGGACACTGACAATTGTCAGAACAATACAGTTCATCCATATCAAAAACACTCACATTACACCATCATGAAACATGAGTCACCCAATTTGCTGTTACTACTATCTGTGAAGGTTAAAAATGTCAGTGGACTCTGCAGTCCTCTTTCCATGCAGGGCTTGGTTACAGGACCTGGAAGGCATATGCAGGTCTGCAGACTACCGCGGCATCCACGGATGTCATAGTACAGGACAGCCCTTCTACACGGTTTACCTTAAATGCTTAGAGGGGTTTTCCTGCCTCAAAAGAAATTTGTGAAATTGTCAAGATGTACTAAACTAAAAATGCTGTCACTGTTGCGTCACAATAGCCTACCTCTGTCCCTAACACTTAGAACTTAAATCGACTGTGCAAGGACGGCCTCTTCCCAAAGTAAAGTGTTCATGGTAGTTCCAACCAACAGAAACGTTCTCATCTCTTGGGCAATCAAAAGTGATGAAATAAGTAATGTTCACAAAAATAGCACTCCAAAGCTATGGTCATGCTCCTTTCCCCTTGATGACTTATTTAACTTTCATTCGATTTGGGCTCCTCATTCACGTATCCTTCAATCTTTTAACTGCCATGGGTTTCCCCCCCAGTGCCAATGCCTTCTTTGTTGATTTTGGTATTTTGCCATTCAATGCCTTCTAACGTTTTCTGTTTCATTAACCCCTTAAGTGCCAAGGACGAGGTATCTCATCCTTGGCAACAGGGAAGTAATCCCAAGGACGAGATACCCCGAACTTGGAACTTAAGGGGTTAAGTAAATGTCACTAGGCAATTCACAAGGATATTCTTCTTGTATTCACAGTTCTTTATCCCACCAACTTGGCACACTTCCCAACCAAGTGTAGGATTCCTTTTAGTCCTTTTCAGTTTCAGGGTTCTTGACCCTCCGATTCTTAACCTCTCATGTGGGTGTGGGACCCAGATTTGCAATACTCTGAACAGCTTGGATTACTATCCTGCCAAGCAACTGTCCTCTCATGGACTTCCTCTCTTACTCTCACAGGGTCCCAGACCCTCTTTCTCATTTGGGCGTGGGACCCAGACTCACAATGCAATGTTGTATTTGTATGGATTACTCCCCTGCCAAGCATACAACTGTTCTTTGTTTACTTCTTTTACAATCACGGTCCCAGACCAGCTTATTCTCAGCTGCTCATATGGGTGTGGGTCCCAGACTCGTAACCTGCCAAACATACGATTCCTCTTTCTTTATCTTGGCTATTATCGGGGCTCCAGACCCTATTTTACTTTGACTTCCATAAAGGTGCGTGTCCCAGCCTGGCAATATCTTCTCAGGGTCCCAGACCCTCTTATTCCAGCTCCGGCTTTCACCCACTTGCTTCCCGTGACCTCTAGCACCTCTAGAGTAACCTAGATCCCTGTTTGCCTCTTCAGTGCAGGTACCAACGTTTAGCGAGCAGCTGCATCCCTTGTCGAGGCTCTGTTAGAGTTTGGGTAAGCAGTGGGGTCTGCAGTTGCTCTGCAGACATTTGACTCTTCCCGTCTGCGCGTCCTCTCTCTTGGCACCTTTCCGGGGCCTGGGGTGCCCAGAGGTTTGACTGGGTAGCAGCCCAAGTAGTTCTTCAATTCTGGACCACGTTTGGGTTCTCCTTCTCCTCCAATCATGGCTCCCCCTTCGGCTCTCGTCTGCCCGCCTGGTGCACGGCTCCCACAGTTAATTCTTGGAGGTTAGCTCTCATCTTGCATCCCAGCTGAGCAGTCTTTAAACTCCCACACAGGATTGTAGCATGGCCTTGGGCCCATCACATCTCTTGAGAAGATTGGTTCTTTAGAGTGATCCTCGGACTCACCATCATCTTTTTCTTCACAATACATGTTTGGAAGCCACAGGTGAGATACTTTGTACTGTCAGGTATTTTAGTAATGTTAAGCATATTAGGTGGATTGATTTGACAACAGAGGATATTGGCTCTACCAAAAGAGGGAGAAGGAGGATTTGGTATTGGAGAAGGGGTTGGTTGTACTGAAGCGTGGGCCTGCTGCATTCTCTGGGGAGGGTCGTTCCAAATCCCATAAGGGTCTTCCATGCCCATGTGATCCTACCCCTGCTGCACCACCCCCAGGGGGATTATTGTACTGTGGATGCATTTCCCTGACCACATGGGAAAGGTTTCACACTAGGTGAGAAGGGACAGCATCCTCAGATTTGTCATATCTCTTTAGCACTCCCTGATTGGATACTTTCCAACAGGCACACATCCATCTGCCAATCCCATCCAAGAACCCTACATGTAACCCTCCTACTCACTTTACTAGATCAGATGTAACTTTTAACTCTCACAGTGCATTTCTCCTGTGGGTCACAGTCTCCTCTTTCACAAACAAACTACGATTCACCCTCTTACAGATATCCATTTGCAGTTTCAAGAATATCTACAACTAATAAAACATTTTACAGGTTTTTTTTCATTATCAAAAGCATTTTTTCACCACCTATTTATATAAGCATTTCCATAAGGATATCCTCTTTTTTAACCAATGCTATCAGACCGATGGCATATATTGCCACCCTTTTCCACCTGCTCACATCAAGTGGCAGTTAATTGTACCATAAAAGTGTTCAGAAAGTGCAGTCTTCTTAACTTTACTGAATTAGGGAAATGTTAGTAGTGCTCATACGCATACATTGTCAGTGTTTTACTCAGGTGCTATTAAAAATAGCCATCCCTGGTCACATGTATGCATTGTCAGTAATTTACTCAGATGCTAGTAAAAATAGCCATCCCTAAAATGCAGGACGTTTCCCTACATATAAAGCTATACCATTTTACAAGCACTGCTACTAGATTGAATGTGTGTCAACATATTAAAACGTTCCACTTACCTGTATTCTAGAATTATTTTGCAAATGCTTTTTCCTAACTTGTAAAAAAGGTACAAATGGTGTGGTTCCTTATTCACCTATGCATTTTGCAATTAAATTCTGCTAAAAGTATATTTTTAAAATAACAGCATTTATATTCAACTATTTCCCTTTTTCTACACATGTTACTTTTCAATAAAAATGAGAATATTTACACACAATAAAATGACTTTGGAGAAATGCTGTCTTTTGAGTCTAAGTGTGTATCATACTACACATCTGTGGCAACATCGTTCATCACCTTCTCAACTTACTCTCACGTTATAGGTTTATTTCCCTGCACTTCTCCTACACTTTTTCTGCAATAAAATGGGATCGTCAAGTAGTCAATAGGATCAGACTTACAAAAGAGAAGGAAGATTAGTTGCACTAGAACCATCAAGTAGGCTAAAGGATCAGATTTACAAAAGAAAAGAAAGAACAGTTGCAACAGGGCAGATTATTCCTTCAGAGCAGCACAATCTAAGAAAGTGTATGGGTTTTTTCAGACCACCTTTGATTTCTTTGCCAATGACCCAATGATTACTATATGTGAAGACAACAACAATGTATCACACAGAAATGTTGTAGCAAACATAATACATATGATGTACTATTTATGAAGGTCAAACAAATTAAACATGTGTGTGCAACTGTCATTAATTCTATTTCATAAAGTATGTTCTATAAGTAACTATATGTTCTTTTCTTTATAGACATAAAAGCACAAATTATACCCTTCTCACCGTATCCAAATAAGGGCTTGTTTCACATAAGCATTTTAGAATGGTGCAATCCCACATGGAAATGCTCTGTGAATCAGGCCTTAAGTGTCTATACCCAATGTCATACGTACTGCAATTTGTAAACCCAATAACCACATTATTCAATTTACATGTTAATATTCATTATGTGAACACTAGGCACATATTACTTTGGCCATAGCCAGTGTCCAGATGATTAGAGGCATGCTCTATGGATAACCATATTATTCAATGTACAATATTCCTATTCATTACATAATCACTATGCACCTCTTACTGTGCCCATGGCCAGTGTCCAGATGATTGGGGGGCATGGCCATAGGATCTGGACACTGGCCATGTACACAACTATACAACCATGCCCCCAAGAAACTACACAATGGCCATAGTCACAACTATTCTCTTTAGCCATAGTATAACCTCGCCATGGCCACAACTATGCACTTTAGCCATGGTATAACCAATTTACACATTCAGTAACAACTGACATATGCATTTGTGTTCCAAACACATACATTACTCAAACTCACTAAATTAAAAAAAATATGTATAAATATACTAAGACAGAGAACACCTCAAGTCTAAATGATGCCCGCCGACGTATGTTCGTTTTCATACTCTGAATATGGCAGCGGACAGTAAAAATGGCTGTGGACTCGGCAGTACCCACACAGCCATTTTCAACCTATACAATGTGCTCCAGTTTAACATTTTTACAGCCCCCCTTCCCATACACTTTCATCCTAAAAATAACCTCAAATGCATTTTCCAGAGTTTTTTCTCACTGGGCGCACTGTGGACAAAGGCTGGGCTCCGGGGATCTAATATGGCAACCGTTTCAAAAACATTGACGTAGTTCACATTTTTCAATACCCAATCCGTGTTCATGTTTGGTGTCTGTGAACATCACGCGCCTCCCTGATTGACTCAGAGGTGATATTAAATGGCATTTATAGCGTGCATGTACACAAGTGTTTCTAGGTGCCGCAGACACCGAATCAGGAAGTGAGTTGACTGACCAGACACAGATATCACTTCTTTTCTTTTACCTACTTTTTGGCCATTTTAAAAGAAACTACTGGATGGATTTACACCAAATTAGCAAAAGCACACTTTTGCCACACACCACCAATCCTTGCGCAATTGTGGTGCCAATCCGTACAACAGTTTGGACTGTCAACGTGCCCACATTATTGCATGTCTATCTGGATAACAAAAGTTTTGGGACCCCTGTATAACTTTGCTTCCCCCAGAAAAAGCTCACCAATCTTCACAGAATCATTCAGAGGTGGCCATATACCTTTTTGCAAAGGTTGGTGAGGATTCGTCGAATAGCACCAAAGTTATAAACTGCCCAGAAACTGATGTTCCTATTAGTTTAGAAACGTAACCGTATATACAGTGTTGCTACTACAGACACTGTAATATACGCAGGGAACAAACTATAGTTGCAGGGACGTTAAGGTGAGAACAACACAACAAAACCCATGAAATTCAGCTAAAGCCACCTAAACTATTTGGCGCCCCCTGTTGCCTAGATTATGACCACAATGATGACTTCACAGATGGCACCACTGGTGACATCATCTGTGACATCACTGATGTCATCACTAATGAGCATCTGTGACAAAGCTAATAACATTATATATAACATCAATATTTATTTAACTACTGGCATGAGACCTAAGATTACTGTAGCCATTTGCACATATGCAGACCACGCTATGTTTCTACATATGTGATATTATATTTTAATATGGTTCATAACAATTAGTACATTGTTTAAACCAATAAAAAGCTGCACATGCATCATATCACTACTTGTGAAGCATTCCTTTATTCCTTTGTAGTACTTTGGTAAAAGATGATATCTGAATTATAAGTATGTAATGAGTTACAAACTAGCTGTTCCCAGCCTAACATACGCTGTTCTAGCATATCTTAAAGGACAATATTGGTCGGTAATTCATAGGGTCACTTCTTTTCCCCTTCTTAAATATCAGAATTACTGCTGATCGCTTCCAGGAAGGGGGCTTAGGTCGCTGTGACGTATTAATAATAATTGAAAAGGCTAAACATATCAGATGGAATGAGATCTATCGACAGTAGGAGAACAGCATCCAAATTCCATTGATCACACGGGCATATATGATGTGTCTTTGTAGGTCGGTAATTGTCAACCTTGTACCATTGCAGAGTGCCATTGATTGCATAAGATTGCATAGTAGCATAATTACAGCACCTACTTTCAGTTTTAGCTCGCAATAAGGCATTCGCCCTACACCGTTTCGCTGTTTAAATACTGAAACTTTGAGCTGGTAATTCACTGTTTACATTGGAACTGCCTTGCCCTGTGTGAAGAGAAGTGGGGGTGGAAAGTAGTAACTTCTGCATGTTTGAGATAGTCGAAGGTGAAGGTGACCGTCTAAAACCGTGCTCATTCTGAAATTGGTTGTTGAAATGGTAGCTTTTGTAGAAGTGGGTGCACTTTGCCATTTGGACAGCAGACGGCAACCTAACACTGATGAATTGCATCAGCTGAGTATGGAAATATAGCTAAATGTTATATAACAAAAAACATTGTTAAAGGGACATTATGGTTAAGTTGTGCTACTAAAAACCTATCACCTTTACTGAAAAAAACTATTCTAAAGGAACGTTACGGATAAAGAGCCCTACTAAAACCGTATGAAACTCACTGACAAAAAACGTTGTTAAAGGGACGTTATGGTTGAGTTGCCCAGACAAAAACCTATGCAATTCAGTGCAACGACCATTTCAAAGGGACATTATGAAAACTTTGCACTAACAACTACCTATCCATATTATGGTTACAAGTAAAACCAAAAACCCCAAGAAATTCACCAGTTATGGTAAGCTAAGCAACCATAACTCACACCACCACTGTGCACTGCTAAGACTAACACCCATGACATCAACAAATGGAATTGATGACATCACATGTACATTTTGTTTTCATGAAAAGCCTCCACAAGAGATTGTCCTTATAAGGTTGGCAAGAAACTATCAGAGGTCATTGGGAGAACTGCCAAGTGCCAAGTTCTCGCCTGCAGTTTCCAGTGTTAGATAATGGATGCCACTGCAAGTGTGACAGTCTGTAGTCACTCTGGAAAAGTGCATCGCTGTTCCTGCTTGGTTACTTCCATACAACTAAATGTACCAACAGCTAAGTAAACAGCAGATCCTTTGGATCTCAAACAATATGAGTGTTGCTTTGAAAAGAACTGTGGCCGCATGGTGCTGCCCGAATAATTATGTTCTTGCTCAACTTTATCAAGCTGCGTTTGTCCTTGTTGAAAGCATTCTTGTATTTCACTATTTACTCATCTCTTTCAATGCTGTTGCTACGGCTAATGTTGTACCATCAAGTGACCATATTGCATGCGACAACACCTCAAATGGAAATACAAGGCAGCAGTGTGCAGTGTACTGCCCTTCCAACAGTGCAGTAGGTTACTTTCCTGTACACCATTTTCCGCATTTGCTCCTGCCAACACCAGGGATACTCCTGTAGGAGTGGAGCCCTAAAGCACCAATGCATACCATATGCTGTGCAGCACATCAATACCTATCAAAGGTCATTGTATTGTGCATGTACGGCGACGCAGGACTCTGTAGGAGGGAGCAATTTTGAAGTGCTTGGAAATGTTCCCTCTGGGAGCATGTCAATGACTGCCGCCTACTTAAGTGAAGGCCACCCAAAATCTGTCTGCACTGGCCCTATTTTATCCTTGTGGGTGGTGGTCCTTCCGTACCCTCCCTTTCCTTCCTTTGTGTCGTATGTTAGAAGACCAAGAAACATGCAAAACAATGGAAAAAGAAAAATATTAGAGGTAAATAATGGAATTGCCAATGAAAGGATGCAGGCCGCCGTGCTGTCTATATGCTCGGGAGGCGTGGCTCTGTGGAAAACATTGCAGTCAGGTCGGGTACAAAGAGCTGCCTGTAAAAAGAGGGTTCTTCTTCTGTTTTTTTTTTGCGTTGCAAAGGGTTGAAGTGCGCAAGACCTACTAGAGAAATATGTGCTGTACTTCCAAAAAGGGCAGCAATGCATTTTCCATACATAGCAGAAAAACCAGAATGCCGGTATCAGGGAGATGAACGCCATTGCTGGGAAAAATGTTTGTGCTATGAAATTAAATATTTCCAGATGTCCGTGGACTCTTCCTGCTGTGCGTGTGGGAGTGCATGAATACATTTCAACCAGGGTAAGGGATTTCGATTGTAGTGGTGGCTCTGAGAAGCTCTTTTTTTGTTTGGTGTTTATACAGGTTTTTGTTTATTTCTCCTCCTCACATTCTTACAATTGCATCTTCAATGCAGCCTGTAGATTGTAAAACAAAGTAGCAGTGCCACCTATGGCAAAGATATGCCATTTGCATTGAAGATGTGCACATTTTGAGGACTAATGATGTGAAACTGCACACGTCCACACCGGCCCACAAAGCGTCCGCTCCCTCCAAATCAAAATTGCAATGAAAGCCTCTCTGTGTGGCAAACATATGCAGATCTTGCACAAAGGCATCACTGATGAACAACACTGTGCATCTCTCCATGTCTGCCGGCCTCACTACGCAGAGTAATAAAAGAAATTGTACTGCCCGTTCCTGTGAAGTACACCCACAGCACCTGATTGGATAATCCCCACAGTCCCATTCTCAGCATGCTGAGAACGGCAGGATATGGCACGTGCGCTACCTCAACAACAGCAAGGACCACACCCCAGTAAAGCAGGAGCAGTCCTTCTTCCCTTTCCACTATTTTTTGTCCAACACTACCTCATTGGGTACTGTTAAATAGTCACACACACATCCACCAATCACATCGAGGACATCAGCATGTAATACTGTCAGTTCTGTACAACACTTCATATGCACCATTACACATTCAGAGTGCAAGTGGCATGTGATTCGAAAGCACCTCCAGTAGAAAGTTTTGTAAAACTATCCAAGATTTCTGCATCCACACAAACACATGGCCACCCATCACCATAAAGTACAGGTAGAAATATTTTCTGTACACTATTTTTACAACTCTGTTATAAGTGCCTCAGAGAAAGCTGCCTGCCACTGAATGTCCACAACTTACTTACAAAATGTACTGTTCTTTCTACCATCACCTACAATCTAGTGCCACTGCAATTGAATATGCTTTCAATGTTTTCATTTATCCATATTAGCCATTCTAATATCCAATCCGTAACTGTCTTCTTTCCTTCCGACAATGCTACAAATTTTGTTGCACACTTACCCATCTCCTACAAAATCTGTACAAATATTGCACAAAAGCAGCATTCAATGTTTCTTAGCAATATACAAGTACATACAGTGCATGTATGCAAACAGAATGCCTTTCCCTTACCTCGCACACTTCAACCATAGCCTTCTGCGGTTCTCTGTACATATAGACCTTCTGCCACAGTTTTTGCATACACACCACAACCAGAAAACTTATTGAGCAATCCGTTTGTCTCCACAGTCTCATTTCCATGCCTGCCATCCTGAAAAAAAGGTCCAGATGTGTCACGTGTAATCCTGAAACTACTGCGGAATCCGTGAAGTTATTGTGCTAGGAAGGGGGGACAGTAAAAAAAAAGCTTTGAAACAGTAGTGGTGGCTCTGAAAAGATTTTTTTTTGTTTTGTGTATTTTTACATGCTTGCAAACAACCTTTTTTTCTCTTTATATAAGTTTCTGATTGCTTCTCCTCCTTAAATTTTTACCGAATTCTGGTAAACGCTTCTTGCACATTGTAAAAGAAAATGGCATTGCCAATGGCGGTCAAATAAATGCCATTTCTATGCAACCACTGCATATTTTGCGACCTCATGATCACATTGTGGGTGGAGAACATCCCAGCAGTGCACATAAATTCACACATGCTTCTGTTTATAAGACACCTTCCAAGCTCTGGCTGGGGACAAATTACACCGGCATGGTCTCATACTCTATCTCTACCAACCTCACTACACAGAGTATTGGGAAAAAATAGACCCGCCCCTTTCTGTCAACCACACCCTGAACACCATTTTGGATACTCCCCACAGTTCCAATTCCATGCCCACCATGCTCAGAATGGCAGGATGTGACATGTGGGCTTTCACAGCTTCAGTGAGGACAACGCCCCAGTAAAGCAGGGACAGTACTTCTTCCCTTTCCACTGTTCTTTTTCCAGCACTCCCTCAATGGGTACTGTGAAATATTCACGCATGCATGCACCAATGACATCCAAGACCTCTGTATCCAACACTATTTTTTCTGTATAGCACTCCAAATTTACTGTTAAACACTTTGAGCATGTGCTTCCAAAGCACCTCCAGTAGAAATCTCTGCAAATGCATCCACGATTTCAGCATCCAAAATCGTCCAGAGCGGCACCCATCACAACTTTGGCCATGCACGGAAGAGTTTAAGCCTTGCCCACACCAGCACAGCATAATGGAGCCATGCATGCAAACATGTGGCCAGATACCACAATCCACAAATGTAACATAGCCAGCAGCACTTTTATCCAACCCCCGCACCCTCCGCACCATAACACAGCGATGCATGGAAACATGTAACAGTTAGCAGAATCCACAAACATACCACAAACCTACCACAGCCTCTGGCACCCCTACAAACTTCTAAGTATTGCGTCACTGCAAACCAAACCACAAAATCTTCACAACATTGACCCTATTCCCACCAATCTGCACAAAGCAGAGTATCCAATCACATAGAAGATTAACTTCAACCATACCCTCTTCTATACTGACAGTTTTCCGACACTGCACCCAGTGGCCACACTGCAAGCCTTGGCACTGCACCATCTCCAGCCATACACTGAAAACTGTAGGATGTTCTAACAATGACCACACCCATGGAACCAACAATGTACGCAGGTCAGCTCACTTCTGGTGCTCTATCAAGTCTACAGTGTGCTCCAGAACCATTCTTTACAGGTCACCACCCTCTGGCTGATGCAGAGTCCAAACTGAATTGCCGCAGTGGGTGTGGTCAAGGCCTTGGCCATGCAAATAGTCTAGGCCTTCAACACACCCACAGCAACGTAATGCAACTATGCATGCCAACATGTGACCAAGTACCACAATCCACAAACGTACCACAGCCACCGGCACTCCTACCCAACCTCTGCACTGCGATACAGCTATACATGTAAACATGCAACAGTTAGCAGAATCTACAAACATAACACAGCCTCCGGCACCCCTACCCACTTTCATTCACATACTATGTTGTTACTGCCAACCAAACCAATATTTGTTTCACAACAGTGGCTCTGCTCCCAACACTCTATTATGTGCACAAAACCAATACTTCACAGTGCAGTACAGTAGTCAGCACTCAGCGCAGTGGACACTACCCAAGCCCATAAAATATGCAGTTCAACCCTATCCACTTCTATGCACACACTAATAGAACATTGCACCCAGTTGGCACACTGCAGTATCCAAGCACATAGAATATGCACTTGAACCCTACCCTCTTCTAGACTGACAGTATTCCAACACTGCACCCAGTGGGCACAGTGCTGGACTTGTCACTGCACCATCTCCAGCCATACACCAAAAACTGTACGATGTTCTAACAATGACCTCACCCAAGGAATCATCAATATACACATGTCAGCTCACTTCTGGTGCTCCCATCGAACCAACACTGTATGCAATGCTGACAAACCACACACACAAGGTAACAATGTCAAACCTACTTGCAACCAGGGCCCATAGTTGTTGGTGCAAGGCCACCAGCCATTCATGGAAGGGCTATGGGTTTACCACACCCAACACAGCATATCACACACTATGTTACAATGTTTATGTCATGTGCAATGCACCCCCCTTCTGCAATTGTACTGCCACCAGTTACTACGGAAAGAGATCATGGCACGAGCTAACATGCCGTAACAAAGGCTGTTGCATTCACCACACATGGTAGTCACCTGTGGAGGGACCCTTGAATTGGCGCAGAACACACGGATACTACAGGCACACCATCGTCTTCTTCCACCTATTGACATATCTCAGATTAACCACTTCTCACTCCCCCACCCTTTCCATTCTTTCTTCTCACCACGACATGGCGTAAAGAATGTTTGTCAGGCCCTTTCAGTGCTGCACTGTCCTCCGATACACCATGGCAGTGTTTCCAAAAAATCTTGACACACCGCACGCTTCTCTCCAGCCAACCACCGGCCGCATCCAATGTTCGCCGACATCATGGCGTACTGCAAGCCAATGAGACTTTTGTCCGTGGAGCGAACAGGAAAATGCGTCAGCGAAGATGGGCCAGATATCAATACTTTTTTGAGACATACATTTCAGTTCTTTGCAACAACAGTACTGGTCGGATTTCCACCAAATAAAAGCACGATTATGGAACCAAGCCCCGACTCCAGCTGCAAATTTGGTTTAAATCCGTCCAGCCGTTCGGCCTGTAGGCATGTGCAAAGTGTTTGCCCATTCAGTCTATGGAAAATAAAATATTTTTGGCACCCCCCCATATAACTTTGCCCCCCTTCCACGAAACCTCTCCCAAATGTCCAGGACATATACTTTTTTACAAAGTTTGGTAAGGATTGGTCCAGGGGGAGCAAAGTTATAAGCCACCCAAAAAGTGGTCTTCCTATCGGTTTAGCAACTTAACAATAACTACACGGCTGCTTCTGTGGGCCATGTAATATAGATATGTTTACTCTCTTAATATCAATACAGTAAAAAATGTACAGTGCTTAGAATGTTCTTGTTTGTGCCAAATATATGTAAGACAGTCACTATAATATAATGTGTATATTCAGTTGAAAAAACAAATAGTAAAAATAAATAGTAAGAGACACATACTGAACCATAATTGTTTACTCAATTTTAAAATAAACGTATGTAGATTCAGTGAAAAAACGTTGTTAAACAGACGTTATGGTTCCAAGTAAAATCAAAAAAATCCCTGAAATTTGCTAGTTATGGTAAGCTAAGCAACCATAACTCGCGCCACCTCCGTGCATTGCTAAGACTAACACCCAGGACATCAAAGATGAAATCACAAATGTCATTGATTACATCACTGATGACATCACATGTTTGACTCACTCTTTTTTCCTTTAGTGATATATCTTGGCCAGTAATAGTTAGAAACAAGAAATTCAAAAAGTACTATATTTGTAGACTTATACTTCCAATATGTTCTTACAATAATTCACTTAGGGTCCACTCACAGCATATGAAACATATACATAAGGAAAATACACACTTGAAAGACAGCAATGCTTTTTGTGTATGAAGACAATCAGTAAGATTATCAACACTTTCTTATTGTTCTGCTGTTTTTTTTATTACTGCACTTTCTCTGGATATGCTCATATTTGTATTTGCATTACTTTCTTTAGGGTGCAGTCACATCATGTGATAGTTATACATAGGGAAGTAGTAGGTTTGAAGCAGAGCAATCATTTCTGTGCATAAAGATAATCAGTTAGGTTATGAACACTTTTTGGTTCTACTGCTGCTTTTTTGCGTACTTCACTTTCCCTTTATATACTCATATTTGTATGTGTTGTTGTGTCTTTGTGTTTTGTATGTAATAATGAAATGATGTAGTAAGTGGGTTTTATTAACTACTTATTGCATGTTGCACAGTACACAAAACTCTAATAAGAAAGCATTTATCATTTCAGTATTCAACATGGGAAGATTATGAATATTGCATCCATATCATGTATGCTGCACACAACGTTTATGTTTATACATGAGTAGCTTACTATACTGTAAAGAACTTCATAATAGAATGCTATTTATATCAATGCATTGCTTAATGCACTACATAGCTCATATTTATTTCAATATCCTTGACACTTTTTTGTCAACATTATAATAAGAATCCCTTGTACAGACTTTTCATGAAAAGTAAATGCATGTGTGATGTCATCAGTGATGTCATCAATGACATTTGTGATGTCATCTTTGATGTCCTGGGTGTTAGTCTTAGCAATGCACGGTGGTGGCGCGAGTTATGGTTGCTTAGCTTACCATAACTAGCGAATTTCAGGGGGGTTTCGGTTTTACTTGGAACCATAACGTCCCTTTAACAAAGTCGTTTTTACTGAATTTCATAGGTTTTCAGTAGCGCAACTTAACCATAACATCCCTTTAACAAAGTGTTTTACTGAATTTCATAGGTTTTTAATAGCGCAACTTAACCATAACCTCCGTTTATCAAGGTTTTTTTTTTTTACTGAATATACATAGACATAGTGTGAATTTGATAGATGTTTAGTAGGATTCCCTTACTTTATATACATGTAACATTGAATATACTGAACCCCTTGCTAGTTATTTTCTCAACATCAACACTACCCAAAAACTCAGGGGGTCTCTTAGATTGTTCTATCATGCCATATAAACACTGAACAAGTTCAAAAAGCAGCACATAAACACATTATATGTAATAAAAAATAAGAAGTGGAACCTATATATGTAACACATCAAACGTCCATTTAAACAGAACATGTACTAAAATGGAATATACCAAAACAAAAAAGATATTTCTCCAATATAATTACCTCACAGAAACTGCACAGCAAGAAGCAACAGTAGACCTACACAACAGTTACAACAAAACTTACCAGTAACTAGTAAGTAAACTTAATTTTTCTTACATATTTCTAAACTTTCTGTATTAGGTACACTAAAAGTAATATTATTTTCTTTACACAGAAATGTTGAGTACTTTTGGAATGGCTTGAAGAAAATTTCCCACCTGAGGAAATGACTGAAGATAGTTATACAAATGGTAGACACTTGTCTATATAAGCAAATTAATAATCATTACTTTATGAGTACTTAACACATTATTTTTAACAGACCTTACAAACAGTGAAAATAATATAGCAAAAGAGACATTAGTAAATGCTCTGTAGCGCATGGAACAAAAAATGGATATGCTTATGGAAAATTTAAATCTTTTAAAAGATTTCGTGGAGGGCCACATAAAAGAAAACATGAAATATCATTGTCCCACATGCACCTATCCCCCCTCTCCATGTCCCAGTCAACTATCCCCAAACCCTCAGTACCTAGAAAAACGTTATGATGAGACATCCATAGCTTCATCCCCTCCCATCCATCCTCTCCAAACCCCTAATTCCGCTGTATTTGTGTCCGTTTCTGCTTCCCCCTCTCTTTCATAAATGTTATATTTGTACATAATAAAAAAGAATATTATGTGTGTTTTAATTCTGTCCTTTGTGTCTTATTTTTTTTTTAAAAGGCAGTTGGGGTGTCCGTGGACAGCGCGGGTGTCTGGAATGTCCACGACTAACCAAAATGGGGATGTCCTAAGGACACTATAACTGTCCGTACTGTCCGCAAGCAAGATGCAACTGTTCTTAGAACACACTCGGTGTCCGGAATGTCCGCAATTAATAAAAATGGAGGTGTCCTAAGGACACTTTACCTGTCCGTACTGTCCCCAAGCAAGATGGAACTGTGCTTAGAACACACTCAGTGTCTGGAATGTCCGCAATTAACCAAAATGGAGGTGTCCTAAGGACACTGTACCTGTCCGTACTGTCTGCAAGCAAGATGGAACTGTTCTTAGAACACACTTGGTGTCCAGAATATCCGCAATGAACCGAAATGGAGGTGTCCTAAGGGCACTATACCTGTTTGTACTGTTTGTGATTATAATGGGAGTGTCCGTACTGTCCGTAGAATATCTATGCACATGCGCACAACACCCATAGGTCCTATGAACATCGCGCCTGTCCGTAACTGTCTGTCACACATGTGTCACACTTTTAATTAGTTTGAGGACCTGAACACTGTCCGTAGAAAACCCGTGTGCATGTGCATGACCGTTCCTGCGCATTTGGTGTCCTGCAGACAGCAATCCCATTCACGAACATGTCCGCAACGTCATCATGTGACCGCACCCACGCTGAACGTGTGCCCTGATTTGCGGTCCCTGTCCAGGTCCCCGAACATTTTAAAGTACTTTTTTGGCCAATACAAAGTATTTTACAGTAAAAAGTCACCATTGCACATGCCCCAGACAATGTCCCTGGAGTTCTACATAATTTGTGGAACTTTTTGAGCCTTTTTGGGGTGTCCGATCTGTCCGTGGACAGCGCGGCTGTCCACAAAGTGCGCACCAGCACCCCTATGAAAGGCCACACCCCAGAGCTCATCCTCATTCTGTCTTTCTACTACTGCAGATTGACTTGCTTTTTCGGCTTTTTCTGCTCTTGCTGCTCTTGCTGCTTTTCCATCATCTCACTTGATGGCATCCATGCTTGCTGCTGATCCAGCTGGTGCTACTGCTGCCTCAGCACCATCCCCATCCCCTCCACCACCACCACCTCCCCAAAGGCCTGCAGAGGGAAACAGGCATGAGGATGTAGAGGAGGAGGATGAAGAGGATGAGGTAGTGGGAATCCCTATTACCAGCACTCGCCGTGAGTCTTGGGTTTGTTGGTTGTTTACCACTCTTGGTGGAGTGCCAAAAGCATGTGCGAATAAGGTCACCTGAAATCAGTGCCACATGGTGCTGAGTCGTGGGAGTCCTGGTTCGTACAGCTTTGGTACGACATCAATGAAGTGACACCTAAGGTCATTCCACGTGGGGCTATTCGCAAGGTTTTACCTTGTGTTAAACGTAGTAGGTTGAGTTCCTCTACAACATCCTCCATTTCCGCTCCTGTCACCACAAGAGACACTCCTGTGGGACAGTGCATCACTCCAGCTGCCTCACAGGCCATTCATGATGCTGTTGACCCTTACCTTTTGAGGGTCACAATATTGTGTATGTACTACGACGCAGTACTCTGCAGGGGGGAGAATCTTCAGAGTGCTTTCGAGACTGCGGTCAAGGAGCACGAGAAGCCATGCCCACTACCTGAATAAGGCCCATACTACATCTTCCTCTCTCCAACTGCCCTTTCTTATCCCCGTGGTTGGTGTCCCTCCTTACCCTCCTTTCCCCTCCTTTCATTGTGTCGTATTTAAAAAACCCAAAAAAATAAAACAAAAAAAGTCTCTTTTCAGAGCCACCTTTCACAGTTTAAAAATAGAAGTGACAAATAAATAGTGCTCGGCCCTGCCCACTTTTTTTAGAAGTCTGTGGACATTCATTTTTTTGGGGTGCTGCCCTATCATAATCATTGCATTTTTCTATGGGAGGAAGTGGTGGCTCTGAAAAGAGTCTTTTGGTGGTGTTTTTTGTGTTTGAAAAACTTCAAATGGTCAACACCTACTGCAAAATGGATGGCTGTAATTCCAAAAAAGGTTGCAATGCATTTTGTACATTTCTCAGAAAAATCTGATTGCCAGCATAAGTAAGATGGACCCCATCTCTGCGAAAAATGTATGTGCTACGAAACATAATATTTTCATTGTGAAAAGAGGACATGCCAACATCTCTTAAGAAGGCATAAACAGCCTTATTGACATTGCGCCTCGATTTCTCCATTTGTGGACCAAATGAAGAAGAACGCAGCCACATTTGTCTCTGCGCAATGCGAGAAAAAATTACTTGGGAATTTGGAAACATGTCCATGACATTCCCAAGTCCTTCTTTCATTGCAAATTGCAAAGAAATTCCAGACACATGTCCTAAACTGTTCCCTCCAAAATTAATTATAATCATGTCTGGATGATGCTGTGTCTCCAAAGTAGCACAGAGAGCTACCAAGTTCAGCCACTTAATTGCACGCACTCCATGCCAGTACACTTCCACATGAGGGAAGCCAAGATCTGCAGCTACTCCACAGCATTCTGCATGCACCTCCAACCAATGTGTCCATGAGACTCCCAAAATCCAGATAATCTGTTTTCGGAACCACACAGCCATAGCTATCTGTTCTTCTCTCAGGAAAAAGACTTTCTGACAAACTCTCTCCTTACACAACACACCCAGTAAACTGTATTGACCAATCCCTTGCTCTACTCTTTTTCATTTGCATGCCTCTCCACCCCAAATTCCCTGTATGTAATATGCAGTGTCTGCGGACTACCGCTATATCCACGGACATATCGAAAATCTGAGCATAATGAATTTAAATTTAAATAGTGTGCCCCATTTCCCCTTTGAGGTTGGCTCTGAAAAGAGCCTTTTTTTTCTTACTTTACTCCTAAAATCTTCACATAAGCTTCTCCAAAGCAAGCCTTACATTCCAAAACAGCATGGCATTTCCCATAAAAGATAAATAAATGCCATCTTCTTTAAAATAAACAGCATTACTGGAATCAATATTCTCATTATTACAGAAGAACATACTAGCATTAAGCATGAAAGCGAACATGCCTCGGTTGATTGCACATCTAGCAATGTTTTGCTGAGGACAAGAAACAGAACTATTGTCCCACATTTCCGTAGGTACTAATCCAGAAAAAATTGCTTTGGAAGGACATTCATTACTGGTTGAACCAAGTGTTCCAAATCTGCCAACAAAGTATGGGCACTGACATAGCCCAAATGCAAAGCACCACAGTGAAAAACTACCACATGTGGACTGTTGATCCTGCCCATATCTTCACAAACTTGTACAATTCCCTGTAAATTGCAATTATACACAGTGATCCACACCACCTCCACTCCTTTAACATGAAAATTGTTTGCCACATGCCTGCATTGAGCATACTGGTGCAAACCATGCACAAACATCTTCAACCATTAACACACTGACTTTCTCCACCTCTGCCACCTTCACTACACACAGCCTCTTTCAACACAAATCCACAACCTCAACACCTGATTGGCTAATCCCTACAGTCCCCTTTCCATGCTGGATTTGCTGAAAAATCCCGGATGTGGCACGCCCTGTCCGCGGACAGCTGCGGTGTCCGCTGAGCATGTAACTCTTAGACAGCCCTTCTACCCTTTCCACTTCACTCTCTGTGCCATTCCCTCATTGGATACAGCTAAGCAGTCACACAACCATCCACCAATCACATCCAAGACCTCTACATCTAACTCCATCATCATATTTCAGCACTTCAAATATACTGTTGATCACTCTGAGTACAAGTCTCATATCATTGGAAAGCACCTACTACAAAAACTACTGTACAAGTCTCCAAGATTTCTACTTGCAGCTGCATGCATATCCACATGCATGAATACAAACTACAGGTATGCATATTTTATGCACAGTACATGTACAATTCTTATAAATGCATATAAACAGTAACTGCGACTTAACCTGTATAACCTATAAAATTAACTTACTATTATGTTTCCCATCTTCTATAATCAACTGTCACTTCCAAACCTATCTGCTATCTAAATTCTTTTTTTACACACACAGCTATCTAAAAAAATATAATATTAAAAGATGGGAGAAATAACAGTATCATTGTAGAAAAACAGTATTAGTAGTGTATTATAAAATTACATAGAGCCAGGATAGGTTCATGCATCTTTACACACTCACACAGATAGACACTATCATTGAAAAGCTCCCAGCTGAAATAACACCACTGCCTGTACATCACATCCTTCTGTTTTATTACCCACACCTTCACAAATGCATACATTTCATGCTTTTCTATACAGTTTCTGCCATTTACCTTATAAGAATAGCAAAATAAGTATATCATTATTTCTTCTATCTCCTAACATCCAATACCAAAGCCTTAAGAAACCAAGTGAGTTTCTTACACTTAGTATTATACTCATTTGCAAAGCATGTTGAACTAACAGATTGTAAGTAACATATAAAGGCTGCACATAGTCAAACGTAACTGCATGCACACACTATGTTCAGTTATCTAACAACAATACTACTACGAAAACGTAAAAATCAACGTCTAAATTAACATCAGTGCTATAAACACACAAAATTACTAACTTCTTTCTTATACAATTGCAGTGAAGACCACTCTCCTGAAAAGCAGCAGCATCTGAAGTAAAAACAACAACTCAGAAGAAAACTGTTCATTCCAAACACAAATTGTAAGTACAATACTACCATAATATTCTAACTGTTACTCAAACACACTGTGGGGTTGATTCATGAAATTTGTGCACCGAAAAACGGGGATTTGTGCACCATTCTGCCCACAAATCCCCATTTGTCAAACAGGGATATGCAGGCAGAATGGCACACAAATCCCTGTTTTTTGGCACACAAATTCCATAAATCAGCCCCTAGAATGTTAGTATTGCAGAACAAAGAACTGTTTTAATTCTATACCATTAAATTTAGTATTAGTGCTTCTCCTCACCAATAGCTGACTTTCTAGTGTCATCTGAACCCCAGTATAGCAACACACAAATACAAGAATAGCCTCCCCAACTAGTTGTAGCTGTCCAATGCACAATCACACACCTCCACATACATCCTTAACATCATACTCAGACACTCATTCACACATCACACATACATTGCAGAACAGCCCAACCCATACCTTCTTTTTTGTTAAACAGACCCTGAAGAATGCCTACCAAAAAGCAGGTCCGTAGACAGCGATGAAGAAGTAGAGCAAATGAAAATAAAAGTGTCTAAAATAAACCTCGATCTCTAGCAGAATTTGTACAAAAAGTTCAAACAAAAGATCTAATAGAGTCATTAAGCAAAACAAAACAAGCTTCCAGTACAAAAAGCTTTGCCTCCTCTTTCAAAATGTAAAACGAAACAGAATGTGATTAACAAGAATTCAGCTACCACTACTGCTAACACTGCGTCTATAAATCTTGATGAAGTGTCAAGTAACCATACCAAAAAAAGTATTTAAAAATAAATGTTCCACCACAGAGTCCTTCAGAATCTTATAAAAACAGGAGAGAAATCATGCACAACCCTTAAAATGTACAGTAGAAAATGAATCTTAGCATCTCTCATAGACAGTGCAATCCTTCTCAAAAGGAAGTTATTTATTTTAGTGTTAAACAGAATGAAACCACTAACAAAACTAACTACTAAACTATAAAAAATACTTCTCAATAAACGGAATGTCAACAAAAATAACTTCTTAAATATCTGTGGAGGTGAATGGAGTCACGCCACGAGCACAGAACCATATTTCAATGAAGAAGCATACAAACAAAAGCAAACAAACACAATTGCCATACGAGGGTATGAAAAACGTAATAATACCATACTGAAACAAGTATATATTGTGATATTGTGTATTTTATTTTATTTAATTTTGGATGATTTATTGTATATGTTTGTTTTGATATGTGTAAAGTTTAATTTATTTAAACTAAATCACATTAAATAAATAAATAAAATAATGAAACAAGAAACGCTGCTCACAAAAATATCCCCAGAAAACTCAGTATCACCTTTCCATCCGACTGAACCAAAACGTCCAGTGTACAAAAGTCTGCAACAACCCAACAGATAGATGAGTAAGTTGAAAATATAAATAAAAAACTATAACCAGTTAGAATACGCCAACAGGTATCTAACTGCCCCAAAAATCTGCAACAAGCCAACAGATAGATGAGCAACTGTAAAATATAAATAAAAAACTACAACCCGTTAGAGTATGCCAACAGCTATCTAACAATCTGCAACAAGTCAACAGATAGAACATTAGCCAGAAAGAACAAGTAAACATTGAAAACAAAGAAAGAAATGTATTGTACCATAACAAAAAAAGGTTTTTTTTATTCCAGCATGGATTTTTTTTCCCACAGACCCAATGATTTAAGAAACAAACACAGAAACTGAGCAAATTGCACAGTACACTGGTTTGTAAACTACTAAATATGAGGGTCGAAATAATGCAGAAATGTCTATTATGCAATGCAATAACTCATTATGAACTACCTACACTCACATGATCTTTTCTTTTATCACAGAAATTGAAAAAGAATATCTGCTCCAGTTACCCAAGTCATGAAAAAAAATATATCCAATCACAAAAAATTAAACAGTAATTATATAATAATTCAACTCACAAATACTGCTCCATAACACAACCATTGAAGCAAACATCTAACCATACACCACAATCCAAAATATTTACTTCCGTGGATATGTTATACTGCAGTGCTTATTACCAAACTCTACAATCTTAATTACATGACATAGCCAAAAATTCACATCAAAATTATACAAATCAACCAGTAGACAAACTGTAGATTTGTGGATATTTGATGGATGTTTGATTCTAAGGGGGTGTTATGCTGCAGTGGTTGTGGCCAGGGCCTAGAGTCTTGGGTGCATGGCCTACTACGTCCTACGGCCTTCGGCCATGCACCCGAGACTCTAGGCCCTGGCCACAACCACTGCAGCATAACACACCCATAGAATCAAACATTTTAACTGTGCTATATAAACTACTGCATTTTTTTTATGTCTGCGGACAGCCGCGGTGACCGCGAACATGACGAACACATCATGGACGCCTGCCACCTAAACAAATACAGCATTTGACCCATCTCTTACTCCCCCACCCACCCCAAGCACTCTTACACATCAACAAACTCCCCAAAGTTGTATTTTTCCCCCGT
This sequence comes from Ambystoma mexicanum, assembly GCF_040938575.1. NCBI lineage: Eukaryota > Metazoa > Chordata > Amphibia > Caudata > Ambystomatidae > Ambystoma > Ambystoma mexicanum. The sequence goes on from NC_090928.1 coordinate 1,014,918,800, forward strand.
TGTCGCTGTGCTGTCCAAGATGGAGGATGCATCAAAACAATACGATGCACCTCACACTTCAACCCAGCCAATCTGCAAATACGTTGCATGTCCGCAGACATGACACAAGCTGATTAGCCAATCGGTGTCCTATCCATGGAGCGAACAGGGAAATGTGTCCGCGTAGCGGACATAGATATCACTAATTTTTTGAGAACTACTTTTTGGTCATTTTAAAAAAAACGACTGTACGGATTTCCACCAAATTTTCAAAAGCACACTTTTGGGACGAAGCCGCTGCCCCTGCCACAAATTTGGTGCAAATCCATCCAGCGGTTTGGGCTGTAGGCATGAGCAAAGTTTTTTCCCCATTCACTCTATGGGAAAAAAATAAATGTTGGGACCCCCCTTATAACTTTGCCCCCCCCTGCACCAAACCTCACTAACCTTTGCAGAATAATTCAGAGTGGGCCATATACTTTTTTTGCAAAGTTTGGTGAGGATTCGTCCAGGGAGAGCGAAGTTATAAGCTGCCGAAAAAGTGCTCTTCCTATGGGATTAGCAACTTAACCATAACTACACGGCCACTACCGTGGGCCATGTAATACTCAATTGTTTTATTGTAAGGAAAATGTGTACACCTATCATTTTCTAAATGACACTAGAAGTTCTTTCAAACAAGGAACAATTATGTATTAGAATATATTTTAAGAGTTCCATCAATGGGTATTGAATAAAAGTGATTATTATTCTAAATGTATATGTGTAGAGAAAATAAATGAAGTTTAAAATTCGACGTTTACTTGAAACCATGCACTCAGATGTATATTTCTTTCTGTGCGTCTTTTGTAAGTGATTAACATGTTAAAATTGTAATAAAACACATACTGTACAAAGTAAAATGAATCTTTAAATAGTATCTGACTTTTGAATACATTGTGTATGTCATAGATGATGTCATTAGTGATGTCACCAGTGATGTCATCTTTGTGGTCATAGGTTGTGCAACAAGTTAAGGTGCTTTCACTGAATTTCAGGGGTTTGGTTATACCAAATTTGAAAGGTTTTGTTATACCATAGTTTATTTCTGTGACACTGGCCATGACCTTAGCCCATGGCCAGTGGGCACGGCCTTCATCTGTGGCCACTGTATATTTTACAACTCTACCAGACCTTTTGTTACACCATAGTTTTGTCCATGCCACTGCCCATGGCTTTCGGCTTTCCAGCACTGCCACCTACCTTCTCGGTCATCTGACCCATGAAGCGTGTGTCAATTAAGGCTTTCACTGATACTTTCTCTCCTCCTCCTGCACCTTTGGCTGACGCACACACTCACACGGCCCACTCTAACCTTCATCTCTCTATCTCTAACACTCTGGTTGGCCTTGCCATTGTCATGAGGATCCCCTTGAAGCCCAAATCCAAGTGCAACTCTTGGTACAATTTTGACCTTGCCGCCCTTGGCGCACCCCCTGACAAACCGGCCTGCCACCTGCTCCAAAGGCAGTACAGACTCTCTGTCCACTCTAAAAAGAGAGCCTACATCCAAGCCTGCATCTCTGCGGCATCTAACTACTCAGCCAAACTTTTCAAAATCTTTCAAAATCTGCAAGGAGCTGGCCAATCCTGCTGCAGTCTCTACCTCTTCTGTTCCCTCACAGGCCCACTGCACGACCTTGGCCTCTCATTTCACTACTAAAACAGAAAGTATCATCAAATCAGGTTCTACCCTGTTCATCCAGAACCATCAGGTACCACATCGACACCCTTGCTCCAGCCTTGGCCGATTTCTACAATCACTCCTTTGCCACTGGAACTTCCCCTCCCGCTTAAGCACTCTTTTGTACACCGCCTTCTAAAGAAACCATCGGCCGATCCTTCCTCTCCTGCCAACTCTCGGCCGATCTCCATAACGCCTTTCCTGGGCACACTCTTGGAAAATCTGGCCATCTCCCAGCTTAATCTACATACTGAATCTATTGGTTGCCTCCATGACCACCAGTCTGGCTTCAGAGCTGCCAGAAGTACTAAAACCTCTCTCCTAAACACATGTGAAGACTTGCAATCCAACCTTGACTCTAATCTCCCTTCTGTCCTCATTCTCCTCGATCTATCCTCTGCTTTTGACACAGTCAACCATGCCATCCTGCTGAATTGCCTCCACAACAATCTTGGTTTTACTGATCAGTCCCTGGCACGGTGGACCTCCTTTCTCACCGACTGACCTTCTCGGGTCCAACTGGGGTCTTTCCTCTCTTCTATCCCTCTCTCTACTTGTGGTGTTCCCAAGGGGTCTAACCTCCCTCCCTGGCTCTTCAACCACTACCTGGCACCTCTTGCCCACTGCATTGCAACGTTCTGTCCAATTTTATGTAGAGGACACTCAGCTCTCTTTCAGGCTCCCCTCAAACACCTCTGCTTCTTCTCTTATACCAGAATGTCTGGTCGCAATTCAGGAATGGTGTGCTGCCAATGATCACTGCCTTAATTCCAGTAAGCCTGGGATCCTCCTCATTGGGACAGCAGCTCCCTCCTTTCCTCTCTCCATTTGGCTGCCACTCTGGGCCCTCTTCCTGCTCCTTCCAGTGAGGCTAGGAACCTTGGTGTCATCTTTGACTCCGCCCTCTCCTTCTCTCCTCACATACCTGACATCTCTATGAAGTCAAACTATCATCTGCACCTCCTCAGAGGTATTCTTCCTTTCCTCACTTTCCCCCAGAAGCTCACTGTCTCCAGAGCTATGGTCCTCTCTAGGCTGGACTATTGCAACAGCCTCTTTCTAAATCTTCCTGCCTCTACTCGCATCTCTCCAGCTCTGAAATCTCTTCATTGGTGGATGCCAAGATTAACTTTAAGACCCTCTGCATTATCCACAAGGCTTTCTCGGGCCTGGGACCACTCTACCTCCAACTTTCTCTGCCAAAACATCATCTTTCTTTAGCTCTCCGCTCATCCACCTCCAACTTTCTGAGGGTCAGACGCTTCTCTAAGCAGAGAGTTGGGGGCAGATCTATCTCCTCGGCTCGGGCCTTCCTCTGGAACAGCCTCCCAGCCTCATACTTGAGCAGAACCGCCTCATGTTCCAGAAGCAACTCAAGACCTTCCTTTTCACTTCTGCTTTCTCTCTTCCTCTCTTCCTCTCCCCTGCTGATGCACCTGGCTGCTCTGCGCCTGGTCACCTGGTCACTCTCTGAACTTGGACCCAGGCTCCAGCATGTCCTGTTGTCTTTGCACTGCCTCTGGGCTCCCCAGCACTCAAGGGTCTATGTCTACAACCCTACAGTCCCTTCTCTCTGCACTTATGAGAAGGAATAGGAATGCCAAAAAATGTGTATTTCTGGAATTCTATACAATAATTGCTAAACTCATTAAAGATTTATTTCAGGCACTCTTCGGGGGTGAGTCACTGATTTAGTCTGTTCTTAAACACCTCAACTCAGCCTTTCATCCTTCTGAGGTCGATAAATGGGTACCAACACAGGTTGGGTGATATTGGGTGTATTTTTCTTCTATGTAAAGCGCTTAAGCATAAGTGCTATATAATAACACATCGTTATCATTTGGTCATGGACGTCTCTTGCATTCACAGTAATTTGGTAATATGGGCCTATACACACTGATCTTAAGATACATATGGCGATCCATTCTTGTATGAAATGTACATTACATTATAGTGATAACGCAACCATATTTTTCGTAGTGTACAATGCTATGTGATGCCACTTCCTGTTTTGTCAACGGGTGAAAGGTCATGTTTCATCGCTTCCCGCAATATCACTTCGGGGTGGGGTCAAATGACATCACTTCCTGTGATGTCATCAAGGAGGGTCAAGGGTTATGTGATGTCACTTCCGCTATCCCTGGCATTTTGGTGAAATGACGTCCCTGCCTCCTTGTCTCTTTCCGCTTAGAAACACTTGTGTACAGGCACGTTATAAATGCCACATCATATCATATCATCATATCATATCCACGACCTTGGGTTGCTACTTGACAAGTCTACTAGACACGTCTAAAGTTGCCATTGAGGTTGAAAGAAGCAGTGGGCACGAATGGTGGCAAACCTGTGGGTCACTTTGGAGCATCAGGCCAACATTCTCCCAACCCTTTTACACTTTCACCAGTACCATGTTTTAGATACCATTCACCAGCTACAACAACCACCACCCCTGACCCAGTTCTACAGATAATTATGCTAGAGCGCCAGACACGCGAATACCTAGCTATCAACGGACATATTAGGGGAGCTGGGGTTCTGTAGCATGGGAAAAACTGGGGCTGCGTGGGATGTGTAGAAAACGTAGAAGTGGAATATTGGCATAGCCACCATTGCCGAAACACCGACAAAATAAGCAAAGAATCCAAAGTACGTTTAAAGCAGCCAGTAGAATTTATTATGGTCGTTTTCTATGCACCTGTCAGATACACCGTTGCAAAATGATTCATATACAATGTATTTCTTTTTGAATGGTATGCTTCAGTGAAATGGTTTGGGGGGGTAATCGCCAAGGATTTCAAATGCGAGAAACACATATTTTGTAAATTACTGCAAAATGTATATAATTGTTAAATGTGCATGAACTGAAACAAATGAATAGGTCTATAGGAGTATAGGTGTATACTTGTATATGCATTCATTTTTAATATAAATACAGTTTGTAAATGAAAAATCTCTGCAAAGTAGGGTGTCAGAGATGAGACAAAGATATGTGCACTGCAGCATATTTCATCAGGCCCCCTTACCTGTCAGCTTAGCTTGCTATACCTTATCTCAATTCCCTGAAATTGCAAGGAGGATTCAAATTTGGAATCAGTATATATGTGTACATTTTCTTTTTAAAACAGGGACTTATCTTTATCATCACTTAATATTGTAAATATGTTTCGCGGATACTAGTGCAGCTAAAGGAGAAAAGCGAGAAGCAAATATTTATCCCGAACTAGACCTATTTTAGGATGCATGGCAATCATGTTTTTTAATATTTTTTTTAGCAAGTGCCGATGTGGTGTTTGTACTCTGTGCTAATGTATTAAATGTACTGAAACATGCATATTGCTAGCCGAGAACCTAGCATGCACGTTTTGCGAAACCCTACCAGACAATTTAGAAATCTATACAAAAAAAGACGATGCCACCAATCCTGGCTGTACGTTTTGGGATGCGTGTTTGGCGGATTGCTTCCATATCCTGTAACACGAGGTTAGACATCACCTATTTTGCTGTTATCACTTGAAATGTGTAGATCTTTTATTGAAGGAGAAAGAGAGCTCCTTAGATTCATTGATTTACATGAGCTGTTCTTGCTTCTATAATAACTTAACAGACACACTTTCAATGAGAAAACTACATTCAATGGGCCTCATTCCGAGGTGGGCGCAAAGGGATACCGGGCACCGTTAAGGACATCGGTGCCTGTAATCCCTTTGTGCCCTATTCCGAGGTCCCTTAGCGGGTCCCGCAATGAGACCAGAGAGCTAATAACGGTACCGCAAATTAGCTACTTCCCAATTTCCATTGAGCCCTATGGGGGCTCAAATGGGAATGGAGAATGGATTTTTCAATGGGAACTTTTCGGTCCCTCCAGGGTCGGAATGGACCGGTAAGTCCCCATTGAACCAGGTCGGACCCGGACCTGGTATGGGTGGTAGTCATGGCGCAAATAGCGCCATGATTACCTCCATACTCGGAATGAGGCCCAATATGTTTTTGGAGGTTTTGAATGAACTGAAAGATGCCACCGGACTGGATGGTTTCCTTGTCTCACCAACATCTATCTTTATTTTACATAGCGATTTATGATAACAGATAAATACTTCTCCTCAGAGTGCACTGTACATGGGGCTTTGCAAGCTGGTGGAGCACAGGAAGGTGGTCGTAAGTTATCCACCTATACAAATAGATGCTGCTGCCTCAGTATGCTTCAGCAGTGGTAAGCAGTACTACTTTATCAAAAAGGACAACACAAAGACGTGGCCAGGAACCAGCTCCCACCCAGTGCAGCTAGTATAAGGGCCTGATTCATGTTAGTGTTTTATAATGGTGCAATCCCATAGGAAAACGTTCCATGAATCAGGTCCTAAGTCTTTAACAATTCAGGTAGCTCTTAGACAGACGAATGCCTGACGTGTTATGTGGCAGTTTTCAGTATCAGTAGCCTCTATGCCAATCACTATCCTTTCCCTCTATATGCAACCTCTCTCAAGTTTCCAGATATAGTCTTTCAGCTTTTCTCACTGTCAATTTACAACCACCATTCACTCCCGGATTTCTTTATTGTTTATTTGTTTTATTTTATTAATTATTTATAAGGTGCACTTTAAAACAAAATGATGTTTCTAGGTGCCACAAGACAAAAAAAGGGAGAGCAGAACAGGGGAGATAAACAACAACAAACGGTCCTACTAGGCCTTGTGACATTCGGCTCGTGCAAGTGCAGGGACAAGAAGTGGAGGGGGGATATGTGATGGTCAGGGGAGGGGGCATAAAAATGCAGGAGCGGAGGGGAAGTAGGATGAAAAAGGCCCAGGGTCTCGGAGAGCACAGGAGGAGTCTGGGGTTGGTTAGGGCCAAGGGAAGCTGGGGGCAGACCACCATCAAAATGTGTGGACGGGGGTGGACCAGAATGGGAGGGATGACCAACCCATCAGGCTAGTCAGGGAAGGGGTCACGGAAGGTCAGTGCTAGTTTCGGGCGGTGTACTGTATAGACTGGTCAAAGAGGGCCTGGTGCCCTGTAAGAATCTTAAGGGACTAGCCCTCTAGTCTCAGCGGCAGATGGGGCATTAGCAAGGGAGGGTGAGAGTGAAGGAGGTAGAGAAGAGCAGGGTTTTGAGAAACTTAAGGAGGTCTGGCTCAAGTCTGAAATGAGCATGGAGGCCATTTCAGAGGGAGGCACCTGCCAAACAGAGAGATCTACTCCCCACTCTCTGCTTCGAAAAAAGTCTGCTCTGCAGAGAATTTAAGCTAGAGGACTGAAGGGCTCTAGCAGGGACGTATTTAGGGAGAGAGAGTTCAATGTAGCGGGTTCCCAGGCCCAGGAAAGCCTTGTGGATGATGCAGAGGGTCTTGAATTTGATCCTTGCAGCCACCAGGAGCCAGTGGAGAGATTTTAAGGCTGGAGAGATGCAGTCCCTGGGCTTGAGGCCAAGAATAAGTCTTGCAATCCTATTTTGGATTATTTGAAGTGGGCAAAGAGAGGAAAGAGGCAGATTGGGTAAGAGGCTGTTGCAGTAGTCCAGCCTAGAGAGAAGGAGAGATCTGGAGACATTGAGTTTCTGGGTGACGGTAAGGAAAGGGAGAATTCCTCTGAGGAGGTGAAGCTGAAAGTGTGCCTTCTCTGCAAGGCCCATGATGTGAGGGGAGAAGGAAGAGAGAAGTCAAAGATGACACCAAGGTGTTTAGCCTCACAAGATGGTGAGGAGAGGGGACTCAAGGAGGGCGGCCAGACAGTGGGAGGGAAGCAGGGAGCAGGGGTTCCAATTAGAAGGATTTTGGTCTTACAGGCATTAAGACAAAGATCATTAGCCATGAACCATGCCTGAATAGCAGTCAGACAGTCAGGAATGAGAGAGGAATAAGAGATGTTGGAGGGAAGCTAGAAGCAGAGCTGTGTGTCATCAGAATAAGGGACGCAGCATGTAGAGAGTGAGGTGGAGACAAAAGGGCCCAGTTGCACCTGGGAAGGTCAATTAGATACGAAGGAGGCCAGCCAATCCAGTTGCAGATCTGCAATATGAAGGAGGATCATGGAGCTGCTTTCTGAGGATGGCATGATTGAATGTGTCAAAGGCAGAGGACAAATCAAGGAGGATGAGAACAGAAGGAGAGTTGCAATAAATGTTTGAGAGGAGATCTTCACAGATGTTCAGGAGAGCAGTTTCTGTGCCTCTGGATGCTCTAAAGTCATACTGGTGGTCCTGAAGACAGCCAACAAATACAGTGTGGTGGGTTAGTTGGGAGATGACCAACTTCCCAAGATTTTGCCCATGAAAGGATTAGTTGAGATAGGGCGTTAGTTAGCCAAGCAGGAGGGGTCGGCAGACAGCTTTTTTAGGAGAGGTTGCACAAAGAAGTGCTTAAGGGATAGTGGGAAGGAGCCAGTAGCGAAGGAGTGGTTGCAGAAATCAGCCAGGGCAGGAGGGACAGAGGAAATGTGGTCTTTGATAGTTATGGAGGCACAGGGGAGCACCTGTTTGAAGGAAACTTTCATAGAGCAGATAGTTGTAGAGACTCCATCCAGTGCTATGGGTGAGAAGGAGGAAAGCATATGGGAGGGAAAGAGGGCTTTCAAGGGAGGTCTTAGAGCAGGTGGGCAGCATGAAAGGGAGTAGAGGAGAGTGAGAACAGAATGTCCTGGGTTTTGGTTGTGAAATGGGAGGCCAGTGCAGAGCAAAGGGCATGGGATGGAAGATGAGAAGTGGAAACAGTAGTAGGATTGACGAGTTCCTTACAGATTTTGAAAAGTTTGGCTGCATTGTTGGTGGACCCGGAGATGCGAGCTTGGATAAAGGCACTCTTCTTGGAGTGAATGGAGAGAAAGTATTGTCTTTAGAGCAAGTGTCAGGCCAGCTTGTCAGTCAATATGCTTGAAGCCTGCAGTTTCTGTTCAGCAACTCTGAGCTTGCGTTTCAGAGAGGTGGGAATCGTACCAGCTATTGCGCTTGGAGTCAGGCTTCATGCAGATTCTCCTGGCAGGGGCAAGGATGTCATGGTGTTGAAGATGGAGAGGTGATGGTTAGCAAGGGCTTTGTAGGTGGAAGAGTCAATAGCAGAGGTTGCAGGGGGGATGAGGTGGCAAAAAAAGTAAAGACTGACGCTTGCTTCATCAGTAGAATGATGGAGACAGTGTTTGAAAGGTCACATTCAGCCCAAGATTGAACGCCACCAGGACTGAGATATATGTGATAGACTAATCCCTACCATTTGTTATAATGGCATTGCACATTGCAAGTCACCATGGAATTCAGTGACCAAATATAGGAACAATGCTACAGGCAAAGGTAGAGTTTCTTCTTAAGGTCATGTAACTCTAAAGTGACTTACTATATTCTTTTTACATATGGTACTGTATATTTTGTTCCTTATAAAACATGTCTACAAAAAAGGCACTATCATGGCCCAAGGCTCTCTGCCCAACTTCCTCCTGCTGAATAGATGCCTCTTGTCCCTCATGAACTTTCTTCCCCCTCCTGCAACCCATCTGACCACGTCCCTGAACCCCACCTCGGAAGACCTTTAAAGTGGCAACCAGCTTCACTTAACTACCCTCACTTCTCACTCTGCTGTTAAACACTCCCCTGACATCTGTCACCTCCTTTAAGACTGTGGGCCTCATTACGAGTATGGAGGCAGCCATGGAGCAATTAGCTCCATGGCTGCCTCCAAACTTGGCTCCTTTTCCGGGTTACTGCAATGGGGACTTACTGGGTCATTCTGACATAGGAGGACTCGGTAAGTCCTCCTTTCAGGAACCATTACCCATTCCCATTTGAGCCCCCTTAGGGCTCAATGGGAATGGGGGTGGAGGTAACAACGGGCACATTATAAGTGTGCCGTTGTTACCTCCCTCTACTCCTCACGGGACCCGGATCGGACGCCTGGTGCGCTCGATCCGGGTCCCACGATGGGAAGCTCGTAATCAGCCCTGATGGAATGAAGGGGGCCAGTCCAGTACCGGCCCCCTTCATTCCGTCAGCACAAGCCTCGTAATGAGGCCCTGTGACCTCAACGTCCTCGCTCTCACCGAAATGTGGTTCAATGCCAGCTCTGTCACTGTCTTTGACACTCTCCTTATTGAAGGCTACAAGATCCTCTTCAATCCTAATACTAACCGGAGGGAAGGTGAGTTGCCCTAATCTTCCTGCTACTAGCATTCCCACCCAATCTTTCTCTTTCTTTTAATGTCTCATCCAGAGACCGGGTGTCTATCTTACCCTCACTCTCAACACTATATATAGGCCCCCCTGCTCCTTCCTCCCTTTTTCTCCCTGAATGGGCCGACCTCTCCTCTGCTCTCCTGACCGCCTCCTTCCAAATACTCTTCCTTGGTGGATTTACTATTCATCTAGACTCTCCGGATATGGCCACTGTTCTTTTCTGTGACTTTTGTGGCTCTCACTCCCTCACTTCTGTGACTCTCACTCCCTTCCGGCCTGACCCACTCAGCTGGTCACACCCTGGATGCACTCATCTCAGTTTACATCACTCTCTCCAAACCTCTAACCATCCCACTCTCCTGGTCTGATCATGCTCTCCTCTCCTCCCACCTGGAGTCCCCTGGCCCCCTAGCAATGCCCCTGCCTTCATTTGCCAGTCTCTTTCTCCATCATCCGAACAATGAAGTGTGTGTCATCCGCTGCATTTGCTGCCACCTTCAATCCTCCTGACTCTTATTCTGACTTAGCACTTGCTAACCTCCATCACTCCATCTCCAACACTCTGGACATCCTCGCCTCATTCATGAGAATAAGCATGAATCCTGCCTTGAAGTGCAACTCTTGGTATGAATCTGACTTGGTTGCTCTGAAATGCAAGTGCAGAGTTGCTTAGCGGAAGTGGCAGGCCTCAAGCACATCCCCTGATGAACTGGCCTGCCGCCTGCTACAAAAGGCAACATTGTCTCTCCATCCACTTCAAGAAGAGGGCTTGTGTTAAAACACACATTTCTGGGGCCTTCGATAACATGGCTTAACTTTTCAGCATCTGCAAGGAACTTGCCAATCCTACTGCAGTCTCCTCTTCTCCCCTTCCCTTCCAGGCCCCCTGCACTGCCTTAGGCTCCCACTTCTCCACCAAAACTCAGGACATTCTGTCCTCACTCTCCTCTACTCCACTTCTCACACCCATCCACTCTTGCCTCCCATGACACCCCTCTCCCTCACTCTCTCCTCCTTCTCTCCCATTGCATCAGATAAACTCTCTAGAGTAGTCCACTCTACGAAAGTCTCCTCAAACACGTGCTCACCTGCTCTTGAAGAACTATTAAGGACAACATCTCTTCTTTCACCTCTGGCTTGGCTGACTTCTTCAACCATTCCTTTGCCACTGGCTCTTTCCTGCAACCACTCAAGCACTCCATTGTGCAATCTCAACTAAAAAAGCCATCTTCTGACTCTTCCTGCCTGTCTAACTATTGCCCAATGTCCTCCATTACCCCTTTCCTGGGTAAACTCACAGAGAGGATGGTCATCCCCCAACTGATCCACCACACCAAATCTGCTGGCTGTCTCCACGACCACCAGTCTGGATTCAGAGCATCCAGTGCACAGAAACTGCTCTCCTGAACACCAGTGAAGACCTGCTCTCTAATCTTGATTCCAACACTCTTTCCGTTCTGATCCTTCTCGACCTTTCCGCTGCCTTTGGCATGGTCAATCATGCCATCCTCATAAATCGTCTCTGCCATACCCTAGGTATCACAGACCAGTCAGTGGCCTGGCTGACCTTCTTCCTTTCAAACCGACTTTCCCAAGTGCAATTTGGCCCTCTGCTCTCTACCTGTGGTGTCCCTCAGTGCCCTATCCTGTCATCATAGCTTTTCAATATCTACCTTGCCGCTCTAGCCCACCTGATCTCCACCTTCTCTCCTCACTTCCAGTGTTATGCAGATGAAACTCAGTTCTCCTTTAAGCTTCCCTCCTCTAACGCCTCTTCTCCCTGCCTCATACACAACTGTCTGGCATGGTGTCCTGCTAATGATCTCTGCCTTACTACCAGTAAGACTGAGATCCTTCTCATTGGGATGCCTGCTCCCTGCTACCTTCTACCCTCTGACTCTCTGGTCACCATCTTTGGACCCCGTACCCTCGCCTGCTTGTGAGGCAAAAAACCTTTGTGTCATCTTTGACTCACTCCTCTCTCTCCTTCTCACCTCACATCACAGACCTTGCCAAGAAGTCCACCTTTTAGCTCCATCTCTTCAGAGGCATTCTCCCTTTCCTCACCTTTCCTCAAAACCTCAAAATCTCCAGAGCTATGGTTCTCTTTATGCTCGACTACTGCAATAGCCTTTTCCTCAATCTGCTTCTCTCCTCCCGGTGTCCACTTCAACTAATCCAGAACAGGGATGCAAGACTTATCCTTGGCCTCAAGCCCAGGGACAGTGTCTCTCCAGCCCTAACACCTCTGCACTGGCTCCCGGTGGCTGCAAGGATCAAGTTCAAGACCCTCTGCATCATCCACAAGGCTCTCTGGGGCCTGGGAGCCCGCTGAACCCAACTGTCTCTCCCAAAATACCTCCCTGCTGGAGTCCTTCAGTCCTTGAGCGCAAACTCTCTGCAGGTCACACATTTCTCCAAGCAATGGGGGGGTAGATCTCTTTCTTCGGCAGGAGCCTCCCTCTGGAATGGCCTTTCTGCCCCCCTCAGACTTGAGCCGTCTCTTCTTAAGTTCCAGAAACTTCACAAGACCGTCCTTTTCTCCTCCTCCTTCCTTTTCCCTCTCCCTTGTTAATGTCCCCCTGCCACTGTGACAGGCGCCTGAGCCCCTATGTGCCCTACAGTGGCCAGGCTCCCCTTGTCCAGTCTTCCCAAGCACCCCTAAACCAGCACTTGTTCTCAGGCACCCTCCCTGACTAGTCTAAATCTGGTCCCTCGCCCTCGCACTATTTGATCCCCTTCCCCTATGCCCCTGGCACTTGCCTTCTTGGCTCCCATCAGTACTTGCCCTGTCTTTGGGCCCCATCACTCCTGCACTTCTCCCCTCCCTCTCTTTCCCTTATCCCAGCCCCTCCTCCCTGTCTTACCTCTCCCCCTGTACATATTGTCACTACACTTGCAGGATCAATATGTCACAAGGCCTAGTACGACCATTTTATTGATTGTTTCTCCCCTGCCCCACCCCCAATTTTGTTTTGTGGCACCTTGAAACACTTGTGTATAGGCGCCATACAAATGTCCACTAAAATAAACTCAATAAAATTGCCATACACTGTCATCCCGTTAATGCATGCTATTATGTTTATTGTAAGGTAGAGATCTTCCAGTTGATGATACATATAATCAATGTTGAATCTTTTTGGATTAAAAAAAAAATATATATATATATATATATATATTCAGATTCTAATGTGTTATATAAACGGCGCGTCGTTTTCTGGTCTTTTTTCCTTAACCATGCTGACATAAAGAATAAAGCTTTGTCAGTCTGGATTAACATTGGTGTGCTTCTACCTCTTTGTAGAGAGCTATTCAGGCCTTCTCTACTGTTCTTGGGAGTGCATTTCCGCCGACTTTTTTCCCGGTTCTATCCTGGATCTGGGAATTGGTTTTTTTCTTCAAATATATATATATATTCAGATTCTAATGTGTTGCAGACAAAATAGGTTAATCAGTTTCATAAAATGCATCTAAAAACGTTTTATTCTTGTGCTTTGAAATAAGTAATGGTGTGCAGATTCTTGCTCTTATGTTTTAAACTCCAGCAGTGCAAAAAACAAACAAGCTACCATAAACAGTTTGTATCGTTTAATGGCAGTAACGTGTCACAGAAAGCCATTTTACAAGAACAGAATGTTAAAGGCTTATTAGGGCTTTAATTATGTGCTGCAGTGGCAGACGGAATTCTGCTCTGTGCTGGCTCCAGCAGGAGACACTGTGATGAAACAACTGAAGAGTAATAACTGATTACATAGTGGAGGTCGTGTCACGTTCTGATTACACATCAGTATTGATGTCACAACTAGCCTGTAATAGGAGCATTATTTATAAGATGTTATATGGGTATTGCAGTAAACCTTGTGTTATAAGATAGTAGTCCTCATGCACTACACCTGAAACAACTGCTCTAAGAATCTCTTTCCTTCATGACTACATGGTCCATCCTTTGCCTATACATTTGAGGTTTCAGCCAAATGCAACTATCCTCCTTTACATGCACCATATTGGTGACTCGGGGGATGGCAATATTTACGCAATTTTGCGATTTTGCATGTATTTAGCATGATTAATGGAATGGGACATGTGTTACTTTAGATTTCAAGTACGCAGCAAGATAAGATATCAAGAGTGTTCAGGAAATACAATATGGGTACAGTGTGCCTAGAAGCTCTGCAATGTGGAGCTTCATAATTTGCATGCGAGAAGCGTAATTTGTCATGAAGGAACCACTGTGAAGAGGACACAGTTTTAAAACATGCATGCACCGACATACATAGGGATCTGAAGGGATGTATGTTTAGGACAGTTTGGGGTACATGTTGTATATGTAAAATATTCTATGTGCTCTTTTACAGTCTGAGCAGACCCTGTAACCAGGGCTTGCAAGGTGAAATATGTGCGACTGTGAAAACTGGTTTGGCAGGATTGAAGGCTGAGGCAGCTGCAACAATATTAGATGGTCAGTCTTGGAATGCCAGGGGGTTTTACGACTTGGCAGTACTGCAGAAAGGAGATGCAATATTTTTAAGTGCATGGGAGCTTGTTACTTATTTGCAAGGGGAATCTGTCCATCTGTTCGCGACTGAGTAATAAACCTAGGGTGAAGAGACACCTAAAGGCAGAGTTGACTGATAATTTATGGGTTTCGATTATTTTCCCAGATTGTTTCCAGAGGCCAGTAATTTAGATTAGAGTGTTCCAATGACACCAGCAAGTTGGGGTGGGTGAGATAGCTATCACCAGTTCAAAGGGGACCTGTTTATATTCTTCCCCTCCTCATATTGCTTGAAGTGTTCTTGCAGACCATGTGCATTATGTCTGCAGTTAGAATGTCCCAGTCCAGCTGAAACTTGTAATGAATTGTGTTTGTGTTTAAATGTGTAACTACATGTTGATGTCATAACCTACCATGTACACATCCCAACATGGGGTGTGCTGTTAATATGAGCTGATGATGGTAGTTAAACAAATTTGACCAATGAGAATGTGGGAATTAGAGAAGACTGGGTTTCTTTTATATAAGGTTTGACCAGTCATGTTTTGGGGGATGATTGTAATACAATATGTGGGTGTGTTTTAAGTTTTGCAAAATGTATATAATGTGAAGTGTTTATGTAGATGAGGGGGACTCGGGTTAGTTCGACTATACAGTGTCACCTAGTTCCTCCCGCAATAAACTTGCTTTACGGGCAAACTTGCATTCACTTCTTAAGTCGTGGGCCTATTTTGAGTTAAGGTGATTAAAGGATGATCCACTCATTTGGCTAGCTAGTTAGGAGACCAGGCTGTTCTGAGACGTTGGGGCTGTCCTGTCTGCACAACTCAGCAGCAATGCTTCTCTGCAAGGACCAGTCTTTCAGCACAATAAAAGGAGAGATCCACAGGTGCCATATTGTTTAGAGGCATGGTGCATCTGTGCAGGGCGAATTGAAGGAGCACCACTTCAGAGCGCTTTGGGTTCATGTGAGTGCATTTTTGGCAGGTAAAGCAAGGCAGAAAGGGGTTTGTTAAGAGTAGAATCGGAATGCATGTTTAGAGATTGGACGAGATTGCAGGGATTGAAAGGCTAAATGTTTTGAAGTAGTGAGTGAACATTTTTATGTTCCAAGTCCTTTATATGTATTTTTACCTAGTTTGTTATTTTAGAGGTGTGAGGTGGTATCCCCACCTGAACGTCCATTGTGAGGTTTGTCCTGATACCCTTCAGTTTGCTTGTCTGGTTGGCTGGAGCCCTCCTGTAGGGGTGAGGTGGCAGTTTATGGTGATTCCACCTGTAGATACATTTCTGAAATATACCATTGGCACCATTCATTTTGAATTGACTGTGCAGATGAGCCCTCGCCTTGATGTTCGTGGTTAGTCAAAGTATTAAAAGGGACTTTTCCTGTAGTCATAGAAAGATGGTATTGTAGTCGAGAATGCCGTACTAGTAATAAAGAGAGCAAGAGCAGCAGTGTTGTGGTGGAAAACATTGCGTTCCTTCTATGCTCGAGTGAAGGAGATATTTATGAGATATTGGCTGCCTTTGGTTTTTGGATAAAGATGCTGTCATTTGTGTGAGAATGAGAAGTATAATTTAAGTAAATAGCTAGGTAAGGTGATTGCAGTGAAAGCGAGTAACGTGAGTGACTGTGGGGGTAGACTTAGAAACCAGGAAAGGGAAAAAGGGGGTTCATTGGGTTGACATTTTGTGCTGTGGGTCTGGTTGCTGTGTTTTAAGTCATTTATTTTAAAGTGAACTTGTTTTGGATAGATTGGGTTGGAGTATGGAGACTTGCTGAATCTTTTGGGTGGGGTACTTCCTGGCTATAAGTTAAAGATTTTGAAGACCACCGGGAACGGCTGCGGGAAACTAAGGGTAACATGCTCAATTCTTGTCCTACTGAGGGTTCCTATTATGAGGGGATATTGGAAAACCTGCATACTTTTTTAGTTGCAAGGCACATGGGTTCAAAGTTAGAGAAGTGGTTAAAGATCATTTAGCTATGGAGGATGTATGGGAAAGGCGGGAAGGCCCATAGTGTTAAGGAAGGGCTGAAAAAGGCGGGTGCAGAAATTCCTGCATATGGGCCTATATTGCCCTGAGAGGGGTATACAGACCATGAGTTGCAACCTCTGTTTTCTCCAGCAGCCATTCCAGTGGTTGCGAGACTAACAAGGATAACCCCTCCATCAGCTACGATCCCTTACAGATGGGATATTGAGGAAGGTGGAATGATAAATCCTTCCATGGTTAGGGCTACAGAAAGGTCAAGAATGGAGAGCGGAAGGCTGACTGCCACGTTAGCGGATAGATTAAGGGCGGAGGAGAGAGAGGGAGACCCGCAACCAGGAGAGTAGATGAATGGTTGAGAATGAGTGAAAAAGGGGAGACTATGCCTTCTACTGGTAGGATAAAGATAGACTGCAAATGGCAGTAGAGACACAGGAATGGATCAAATTGGAAGAAGTGCTGAGGCTAGTGGAAGAAGTGGTTGTGCTGTTATGACAGCAAAAAGTTAATAGACAGGTAATGGACATAGAGGAAGGAAGGTGGAGGCATGGACAAGTTCTTGTTAGGTTGGACAAGTCAGTTATGAAGGAGGTCAACATGGACCTGGAGGATGGAAGTATTGCTATGGGTACAGGATTTAAGCAGGGAGAATGGGAACTGGCATGCTACGGTAGTGCCGGGTAAGATTCTGTGCCTATGGAAGAATCAGGGGTGGCGATAACAGGAGAATGAGACAAAGGTAAATGGGAGTCAGATGTTGAGAAGGGAGAGCAGGGTGTAGCAGCTCCACCTCCCATTCCAGTAGCAGCGACAGAGAGTACACCATGGGGTGTTAAGACATGTCATGGTACTCACATGGCCATAGTGAGTAGTAGGAGAGAGATGGGGGAAACGCCAGTAAAAGCATGTGTAACTCAATTTCCGTTGCTCCAGAAGGGTCAGAGAAGGGCGTATTAAGTCTCATGGTCACATATGGAATAGAATAATTTGGTGAAGACACTTCATTTGCTCACTGCAGGGGCAGGGATGTGGATTTATGCGTTAGAGAAACATACTTCCGGTGTCATGTAGGCAATAGGGGACATGAAAAGCTTATTCATGGCTCTAATGGGGCGAACAGTCAGATAAGATAAGATATGGCATTTATAATGTGCCTTTATACACAAGTGTTTCAAGGTACGACAAGGCAAAGGAGTGAGTCAAGGGAGGGAGGGAGATGAGCTTTGGAGACGAGCAGGGTATCCCGGTTTAGTTGGACACAAACACCAACGATGGAGCAGCATTTAATCAATTTAGGGCACAGGGATGGGGGCGTTGCGCGTTAGGTTTCCTGATACACTCGATATAAATTCTATCTTGGCCAAAACAATGAAGTTAGATGATGATCCTGCTGCATACATCCAGCTAATTCAGGAGATGTGTAGGGCAGAGATAGAAGAAGTGTGGGATTAGGATGTTGCCATTTTTTATCACATGCTAAAAAAGGGACTTCCTAAGGAACTCCAGCATGATCTAGAGCAAATAGTATGGATGGAGGCCAAGAGTTGGTTCGAAATTCAGGCACATGTTGTGCAATTTTGTAAAAAGATGCATGAGAAGGAAAAGGAGTATAATGCAGAGAAAAAAGGCATAGGCCAAGCTTGTTCAGAAGAAGCTAGTGAAAATTTGTTAGGAAGGAGCTGTGATTACTAGCTCCACGGAGGGACACCAGCGACAACCTGGATACAGTGAATCAGTTTTGACACAAGTTTGGATTGACAGGTATTCTTCCTCTCCAAGGCAAATGAGAGGGATCCCGAGGGGTAGGGGAGGATTTTCACAAAGAAACAGGTCATTTGGTGGGTTCAGAGGAATGGGGCCCAGGTTTAGTAGGCCAATGGGAAATAACTTTGGAGGGCTGTATGGGGTTCAGTGTCAGTTGTGCGGAAGGATGGGACATGTGGTATGAGATTGCCAGAACAGCCCACAGTATTTTAACAGAGGAGCTCAGCAATTGCAATCCCTGACCATGCCATGTTTCCCAGGCTTTGTGCGATCACAGCAAGCATGGACTGAACAAAACCGAGTGACTGGGGCTGCAGAGACCTATGTGATTCAACTGAACTTGCCAGCACAGGCACTAGTACAGACATGGGAGAAAAATCCTTTACCCCAATCAATGGTCCCTTATTTCAGTGGAGGAAGTGTGTTTGGAGGGAATCCTTTCTCACTCCCCAGGGCTAATATGTACCAGGATTGGGACAGCCCACAGGGATCTCGAATGTGTTCAGTCCCGTCCACTACCACCAATCTGCAAGAGGAAGCCCAGATCGGTGTGCAGGTAGTTGACCAAATGATTCCATTCACGGTTGATACAGGAGCTAAAAAATCTTGCTTCACGGAGGGTGAGTTGCCATTGTCAGGCAACAAAATGGACACAGGGATTCTCTGGGGATATCCTGTTGGTACCTTACACTGAGGATCTATGAATAAAGGTAGGTATACAAAATGATCTGCTCCTTTGTTGTATTGCACAGGTAACCCAGTGAACCTCTTGGGCAGAGATCTCCTCAGTCGACTCCACATGTTGATCACTTTCATAGAGGAGGCATAGTATTATCAACTCCATGTTTGTATCCAGAAAGAGAAGGGGAGCATTTGCATGCATACTGTTGTGACTGCATGATAAGGGGGTTACCTGTACATTCAACTTTGTTTCTTTATGGTGTAATGGTTTTGTTGAGTTGAGCCCCCGCTATCAGAGGTCGGATATGGCGGGTACCGATTGAATTTTTGTTTTGGCCTGCTGCGCCTTTGTTTTGGCCTGCTGCACCGCAGAAGGTAACACCAGGAACCATTGCTATGGTTCTCCTTGAAGCAGTAGTCCTTAAGAAGAAAGGGTGGTTCTTTCAGGCATTGATGAGGAAGGCAGTGAGTGGCGCATAGTTCTATGCATCGATCCAACCTTATTACTAAGGGACGTGTCCGACAAGCAGTTATTTGAAGACACCAAAGACACAGGAGAGATATTTTTTGAGATTGGGGTGCCTTGCTAGATAGCGATAGAGTAAAGGGGGGTACCACAGACCATGCTCATCATTAGAAATACCTTTCCATATTGCAAGGAGGATTTGAAGAAAGTGCTGGACCATCAATCCTCATGACTTGGGCCTGTTAAGGAGTGTTGGAGTTGTATGGATAAAATTGAAACCTGGTGCAATATTACCACAGGTTAAGCACTACACCATGTCTAGTGTGGAGGACAAAGGGACTTATGAGACCATTATGGCAGAGCTGAAGCAAGGCATTATACAACCTTCCGTGTCCCCATGTAACACAGCCATCTACCCTGTGAAGAAAGCCAAGGAGTCCAATTGGAGGATGGTCCAAGATGTGTGCCCTCTCAATAATATTGTTGAGGTGGAATTCCTGGTGGTACCAATCCTGCTTCTCTGTAATAGCCCTACTGGGTCGATCCAATTCGCAGTGATTGATTTGAAGAATGCATTGTTCCCATTCCCCTTACACACCAATTCTCAGTACCTCACTGTATTTATGTATTGTGGTCAGAGATTTGATCACACAACATTGCCCCAGGGGTACTGTGAATCTCCAAGCATTTTCAGCAGTGTCATTCAAATGGATTTGGGGAATTTACATGTGTCCAGTACAGTAATTCAGTACGTGGACGACTTACTAGTTTGTGGCACTTCAGAAGAACAGTGTTGAGGGGATTCAATAACGCTCATCACCCGAAGTAGACAAAGAAAAATGGCAATACTGCCAGACAGAGACAGTATATTTGGGGCAAGTGATTTCGCCTGCATGAAGGAAGGTAAAGCCAGAAAGAGCAACCACAGTTCAGAATAAACCACAGCCAGTCACAGTGAAACAAATTCAACAGTTTTTGGGACTATGTGACTATTGTAGATCATGAATTTTTGACTAGTCTAGTTACACAAGGACATTACTGTGGGGGCTTAAGGGAGCACAACAGGCAAAAGGACTGATCAAATGGTCTGAGGCGATGGGGACTTTCGGAAACTCAAGGCTGGGATCAGCAATAATAAATAATTATAAGAATTTGGCATGTATATAGCGCTACAAACCCTCAGGTATCTGAGCACTGCTTATTATTACCCACGGTGTGTGGTGCTCATTTATTGACCTCGGAAGGATGAAAGGCTGAGTTTGGCCCCGCCGGGATTCGAACCTGCGTTAGCAGGCTCTGCACGGATGTCAAAGCGAGCGCTCTACTCGCTGTGCCACTTGACCGGCAATGCTTCAGTCTTGGTGACCCCGAATTCCAAAAAACAAAATGGTATCTGTTTGTTCACTCAAGCGAGCAGGTAATGACAGTGGTTCTGGCCCAGCAAACATTGCTAGGCCAAAAACAATTAGCAAACAATAGTGGACTCCAAGACTCATTGATGCAGGGACAGTTCCCTTGTGAACAAGCTATAGCGGCATCACCTTTTTCAATTTAAAAGTCTACAACGATAACTATGGGTTGCCCAGTGACATTGTACATGGAGAATGTGGTTTTTGCGATCTTGGAAAAATCCAAGTTGTCTTTGACGACCCAAGGAATCTTGGGGTATGAGGTCATTCTATCGAATGCATCTATACATCCTGTGTGGTGTCACCTAGTCAATCCTGCAACATTTGTAGCCAAGGCTGTATAACCTGATGATATTGTTCATGATAGTGACATGTATGAGACAGAAGAGGAAGAGAGGACGAGTGTTAAGGAGGATCATTGGAGGGAAGTGAGGTACTTTTTGTTGCCAGGTCCTCAACAATCAATCACGGCACTGGTGAGAGGCATACGGTTGCAGCCTTTGTAGGCCTTGTGGATGGGGAATACCAGGTTAGACTGAAGAAATGGTTACCTTCGCATTACTCGGAGCAACCGGCGGAACTAACTACTGGCACTTACA
This sequence comes from Ambystoma mexicanum, assembly GCF_040938575.1. NCBI lineage: Eukaryota > Metazoa > Chordata > Amphibia > Caudata > Ambystomatidae > Ambystoma > Ambystoma mexicanum. Next base: position 1,014,940,069 of record NC_090928.1, read on the forward strand.
GAGGTGCTAAAAATGGGTAAGGGGAAGGCAGTCATTGTATATTCGGACTCTGCATATGTAACCTTCAATGTGCATTCAGGCTTGTCAAGGTGGCAGTGAAGAGGGTTTAGGAGATCTGACGGGACCCCTGTCCAAGATGCAATGCTGTTGTTCAGATTAATAGAAGTGCCAACACTGTCCACAGAGGTAGGGGTTGTTAAATGCACTGTGCATACTAATCATACTAATCCAATACCACCTGGAGATGATACTGCCACCAGGGCAGTGAAAGAAGCTGCATATATGCCACTCCAAATGAAAACCGTGTCCTGACAGGAACAGTTTCCAGCACCATACACTGTAGTCCCTTTGCTTCAAATCATAGAAATGCAGGGAAAAGAAACTAAGGTCAATGGGGGAAATCACGATATTGACGCAATGTTGCAGCTTTACATGTATTTAGTATAGTTAATGCGACCGGCATATGCGTTACTTTGTGTTTGAGTTGATACATTTTAAATTGCACAAGCACAGCAAGCTAAATATCAACACATCAATGAAATACAATATGGGTACCGTGTGCCACAAAGCGCCTAAAGGCCAGGAAATGAGGAGCTTCATAATGCGCTTGCAAGAAGGGAGATTTGTCATTAAGGAACCACTTTGAAGCGGACGCAGTAGTTTTAAAACATGCATGCACAGGCATACGTAAATTAGGGTCTAAAGGGATTTATGTTGAGGACAGTTTGGGGTAAAAGGTGAATATGTACAATCTTTATTCTGCATGCTCTTTCATAGTCTGGGCAGACCCTTCAACCTGGGTGTGCGAGGTGATCTCTTTATCACTGGGGGAAACTGGTTTGGCAAGGATTGAAGGTTGAGGCAGCTGCAGCAATAACTGATGGTCAGCAATGTAAGGCCAGAGGGTTTTATGACTTGGCAGTATTGCAGAAAGAAGATGTAATCTGTTTAAGTGCCTGGAAGCTTGTTACCTATTGCCAGGGGAATCCGGCCATCTGTTTGCGGCTGAGTAATAAACCTGGGTGAAGAGACACCGAAGGGCAGAGTGCACCGATATTTTATGGATTTTGATTATTATCTCAGATTGTGTCGAGAGGCCATGTGTGTTGAATTGGTAGTTGTTTATATTAGAGTGTTCCAAGGTTGCAAGCAAGTCAGGGCGGGTGAGATAGCTATTGCCAGTTCAAAGGGAACCTGTTTATTCCTCCCTGCCTCATATTGTTTGATGTGTCCTTGTAGAGCATGTGCATTACGTCTGGGGTTAGAAGGTCCCATGCCAGCTAGAACATGTAATGAATTAAGCTTTTGTTTAAATGTGTAACTATGTGATGATGTCATGACCTACCATGGACAGATCCCAAAAAGGGGTGTGCTGTAACTATGAACTGATGATGGTAGGTAAACCTATGTGACCAATGAGAATGTGGGAATTAGAAAAGATTGGATTTCTTTTGTTTAGGTTTGACCAATGATGTGTGGGGGGAAGATTTGTAATAAAATGCATCTAGTGTTTATAACTGTTGCAAAATGTATATAATGTGAAGTATTTGTGTGGTTCAGGGAGACTTCGGTTAGTTTGACTCTACGGCATCATCTAGCTCTTCTCGGCTGATTATACAATAAACTTGCTTTATGGACAAACGTGCACGCGCTTCTTAAGTGGTGGGGCTATTTTGGGTTAAGGTGATTAGAGGTCCATCCTCACACCACCTACATCCTGCTCTACGTTCACACAATGTGCTTTTACCTCACCACCCACTCTAAATGTGTGATATTTTAATACACTAGAACTCTAGAATGTGGACTGCTGCAGCAGTCTCTTGCATGGCTTCCATTGTTACTGTTCTAACCCCTTCAACAAGCCCTCAACATTGACATTGAGCTCTCAAACATTTCCAGATAAAATGTCCTCCACATGGCCCACTGCAGACATAAGGCAGGCTTGCATGGAATGAGGAACATGTCTTCTTATAGTTTCCTTACTAAGCACTCAAAACCATAAATAGCCCTGACCACTGCTTGTACTAACCATATCAGTCTACACCCCTACATGACCTCTTTTCTTGCAAGGTCAACACTGTCCCCAACTCAGTGAACTACTAGAATTTCACTAATTTAGCAGCTTGGCATCCTTCCATTTCAACAACCTACACTTTCACTGAAGATTTGCCTGTTCCTTGAGTGCTTTTAACAGATACTCATGTGCGGTACATTTACCAACCCAGCAGAATTCCCCTCTATCACCAAGCTGCAATTCAGCAGTAACAGCAGAATGTCTGGGCTAGCTTTATTGAGCACCATTGTCACTCATCAAAACTGTGTTTTGCAGCTACAAAAATGATGGCTGTGCTGTCTTTGCCAAGCACATATGGGGCAAGAGGGAACATGGAACACCCTGAGAATGGCTACCAGGGTTTTCCTTATGTGCACCAAAGAAAATAATTGAAAAGCAGTGCTGCTTTGCTTCTAGCTCAAAATTTCCCATTGAAAAAAAAGAAATATTTTACATTTAAAATCACTGCACTTTGATGCTCTTTTTCATCTGTTCAACAGTACACAGTTCTGAAACAGTGAGACCCAGCTATGTTTATCCACCTTCAGGTGGTGCTTCAGCCAAAAAGGGGCATTTCCCAATGAATGACAGGCTGTGTCAGGCAAGATCTGTGAAATAGCAAAGAAACTTCACTTCAAGCCGTATGCAAAATGCTTTCCTTTTTGCAACAAATGACACAGATAAACCCTTCATAAGAAGCTCTCTCTTTTTTTGCTCAGGTCAGTTTCATTGGACTCTTGCTTTGAACAGATTTCTGTGTATGAGAAATTTACTAGGGCTGCAAATAATGTTTAGGATCTATACGGAAGAGAAAACCGCATTGTGAAGTGACAGCCATGGAAAATGAACCACGTGTAAAAATCGTTGCTTTTTGCAAAACAAGAAAATTTCTGTTTAAAAATAAATTGTTGAATTAAGGCCCTGGCCTTGCCTAGAAAAGTGAGGAGGGGGGTTGTTTTATAATATATGTAGGATATTTATTACCAATAGACTTGCTTCTGGTTCAGGAAATATAAAATAAATAAATCTACTGTGAAACCAGCAAGACAGGTTTTTTCATCCCCTGGCTTCAAAGGACATGGCTTCCTGGAAAAAGGATTTGCCTCCCTTCAAGTGGACCAGCTGCCGGGGCATATGAATAAGCAAGGGAGAGAATGTAAAACACTCATCAGACTCTGTGGCAGTGCTCCAGCTTGATGCAATGGATTCTGGGACACATCGGTGTGACTTGTTAGCAACACCTCCCCTTAACTTAAACTGGGGAGCTTCAAAGGCAACTCCAGAGCCACATTGGATTCATGCTGGTTAAAGCCTGACATTTGCTGGGGGTTGGAAGTATGTCCTTATATGGGAAACAAAAGCTAGCCCATCTGGGGCAAAAGACTGTTCAGAATCAATAAAATGTAAGACTTTTAACTATGCAACCGGAAGATGCAGAAATGCGACAGTTTAAATGTAATTTTGGTGGCATTAAAACAAGACATTGTTGATTCCCCTAGCATGTGGGGGACGCAAACGGCAGAAAAGGGTAAATCATGGGAAAAGTATCCATGGTGCAACTTTTGAAATCAATGCAAACATGCTCTATGATAATATGTACACATGTATAAAGTTGTGGAATTGTAGGTGAAATATTTCCCACAAAAAATTGAGAAAGATTATTAGAAGGACGAAACTATGTCGTACAGACCTGGGAGTTGGAATGCTATGCTCTGTGTGGAATATGTCATTTGCCTATGTGATATGCAAAAGTGCCACAACTGTAAAAATGTGCAATTAATGTCATATCTGATTTTTGGCAAAATTGACTGTGGGATGGCTCTGTACCTCATAAAAACACACCCCATAAAATTGAGTCCCCTCCTTCAGTCTAATCTGCTTCTAGGGAGGAGGCGACATAGATAGGTTGACCTATCCCATTGTTCTAGGCATGTCCAGCCAAAGCCGGCCCCATTGTATAATCCTGTGATGTCACCCGCCTTATAAAAGGGGGAAGCTCGGAGAGACAAAGGACACAGTCTTCTGAATTTGTCAGCATCTTTGTATCCTGATATTCCATATTCATCCTACTAGATTCCAGATTCCACTGCCAGGACAGAGCATAGCGGACCCTATTCAGGAAGGACCATTGAGCCAGAAAAAAAAACGACTAAAAATCCCAATAACTCAGGGAGAAAGGGGGAAAAGCTGTGGTACCCTTTTTGGGAGTATCCGGTGACCAGACCATCTTTTTGCCCCACTACCTGCATGCCAGCTGTACCCTCGCTATCCCAGTGACCAGACCAGCCCCAGCTATCCCCTTCTAGGAGAGCCCTGCCACGGTGACCGGTGACCAGATATTGCCTTGTTGTCCAGAAACCTGGTTGGCTGTCCCAAATTTCAAACTCAAGTGCTGATTGTGATTATTACCCCATTCCAGAGCAACACATAGCATACCCCATCTTGATACCTTGTCTTTGTTCCACCTTCTAAGTAATCCTATCAGTACCCTAATAACTTGTTTAAAACTGTCAGAACTCTCTGAGCATCCTGTCCTTGATTTCCTAGTGTTAGCGCCATTCTTCCACTCATTTCTGCCATTTGTATATCCTTAGTACTATGTTTTGATTAAATAAATTAATTCACCCTAAAAAGAGGCACACTGCATGAAGGGTTACAGCTGCAGCGTAACCTTTCTATTCACGGGTTGCAGTGTTTCTTTTCTAGCCACTAAAATCTAGTTTAAGTGAAACTTGCCCTTTCCAAACCGATTTTTTCTGTCAACTGCTTTTATTTTTAAGACCGAATTTATTTTCCCAATGAGAATCTCATCCTGTCATTAATTAAGTCACTCTTTCACTTTCATGTTATCCCTGTGAGGTGCATCTGTCACCCAGCATAAAAAACGCATTCTGATTCTGTTTGTTTCACCCGTTTTTCAAACCGTTATGACATTTAAATCCGTGTAAATTAGCAAATGCAATTCATATGCGTGTGATTTCACTGCAGTGTGTTGTCATTTCAAAGTTGATTTGTGAACTGTATGCCCGTTCTTGGTACCTTGCAGTTGCTAGTGTTCTTACATCCCTGATACTGTTATAATTCATATTTACCTCATTCATTCAACCACACATTTAAATTAAATATTTAGTAATTTCAAGTGCCATTTTATGCCATTGCAAAGGTTTTAAAATCCGATTTTGCCTCCCATTTCGTGGCGGAAGGTCGGACTTTAATTCTGTGTGCTGCCTAGTATACCTGACTCATTGCTGCTCCCATCTATCCACTCAAAATTCAATTAATAAGGGTGTGAGGGAGCATTGCAGGGGGAAATCTTAACTCGGGTGCTAGCTACCAGAACAGTAAAATTGCTCCCGTTCATTTGTGCTTTGGATGTGTTATAGTAGAAGGTCAAACTAAGTGTATTTCATCATTTTACTTTGTAATTCTCACCGCATTGGTGATTGAAAATGAAAATAGCCCTGGTACTGTTAGAGGCTATGGTGGTAGCCTCGAACTTTAATCAGCTGTATAGCTTTTATTTTTATTTGGTTCAAGTTGGGTTTATTCGCCATTTCTTTTTGTAAAGGTCTTTCTCGTGTTTTACTCTGCGCGCCAAACCAGGTTTGGTTCCTTTGTTCGTCGTCCTTTGGTGGGCTTCAGCACAGAAGCCCTCCTTAGGTGCCTGAGTGTCTGGGTGGACAGAATGTGAGGGAGGGGTTTTAGGCCCCCTGCACAGGGTCCTTGGAGACCCAAGTCGTACTCTAGTTTGATTGGCTAGGTGGCTGTCCTGCCAGGACAGCCCCCTGCTGTGTGATTAACAGCCAAGCTGTCTGAATAGGGGAAAACTGCATACAAAGTAGGTCTCTGGGACTTGGAAGGCAGAGAGAACCAAAGAGAAGCCGAAGGAAGCGGACTACTGCAACTACTGAACCTCCCAGTGAAGCCCTGCTGCGGTTACGAATCGCCTGAAACTTCGATGACAGAGTCAGGGGTTTTGACCCATGTTCGAGTTATTATGCTGCAACATTGGGGCTGTGGGCTCAGAAAATCCAAGATTGGCGAAAAAGCCCACATTGCGCCAGAATCCAGGAAAACCGCACAGTTTTGCGCACACCAAAATAGTCGCCTAACCTGCCACCAACGAGTGCGAGCGTGGTGGGCCAGAAGCGCCATGAGTGAAACGTGGTGCCAAAGGAAATACAGCAGTGCCTGTTAGCTCAAAAAAAGCACTTTGAAATCACCTTTGTTTCTCTGAAATGCAAGCTAAAAATGCATATTTTAAACATTGCAAGACATTCAAAAATCTCACTGAACACCAGCAGACATTTGGCAGAATGTAGTCTTGTGTGCATACAAAATCTGGAAAGATGAAGTGCCCAAAACAAACCAATGTTTATAACAAAACTGGCTGAGCTGTGGATGTCAGCAGCTGAAGTGAAATTGGACTTAAAGCCACTAAAATCGAAATGTTTAAAATAAATGAGTGACCTACTTTGAGTGTCACATAGGTTGCAACTGTTTAAATGCCATAGTTTTGAACTTAGAATCAGCGTTCTAGCTGCAATGTGTAAAAATTGTAAGTTTGTTTTGAATGAAGAAAAACTGGGAACAAAAGTGACATTTGGCTGAAGCCTGGCTTGAAGAGATTGAATTCTTCCCCGCAACTACCCGCGACAGGAGTTGAAACTTGCCCAGGCACTGCATTCTCAGGCCTGGCTACCTTCTGCCGTTCCCACCAAAAGGAGGTTACACCTCTCTGATTGAATCAGGGGAGGAGCACCTGGGAGCAGGGAAACAGAACAATGAGGCTTCCTTGGCTCAGGCAAATGTTAAATTAGGGGGGTTCGTAAATGGCTTCCTCTTCAGAGAAACTGGGAGGGGCAGTGCCTCTGTGAGCAACTTGAGTTGGAGGAAGTGGACAAACCAGAAATTCCACCATGTGCTTTGGGAAACCACACCCCTCTGGGCCAGAGCATAATTTTAAAAAGATGGATAATTCATAGTACGGACTTGTCAAAATTATACAATTAATATCATTATTCTTGTGATTTTTCTGTGCACGTTTTAAGAGGTGTTAGGACTCTGTGGTATGTTCTGGGGGTTAGTAGCAGAAAATAAGGTATTGCTCCGAATGTCTATATGTTAAAAATCTGACACTTTATCATATGATGCCCATATTCCTTGTGCATGTTTGTGTAAATTCTGGAAAAGTTTAGAGGTTGTGTTCTTGATGAAAAGGGCAGAATTCTGTCATAGGTGGACACGACATTTTACAAAGACAGGGATCGGATGGTTTGGTGCTACAGAAAATATGTTAACTGGTCATATAATATTAGAAAAATGGTACATAGATAAATATGTATTTGGATCAAAAATAGATTTGTGGGCAAATTGACAAGAGGAGTGTTGTTTCTGTATGCCATAAAATTAATGCCTGATGACACTCCATTCCTTCCCCCAATAAAGGGAGAGAGGAGGACTTGGCCAATGATAAGTTGTGAGGGGGGGCTTAGTTATGCCCACGCACACACCCACTTGCAGAACACATAAAAAGAGACTGCTTGGACAGGCAAAGGATTCATTTTCCATTTTGTTGCGGAGCATTTTGCCGGACCACACAACATCTAGAAGGAACATCCAGAACTTAGACTCCAGATAGATTACAGAACTTAAAGCAAAGGCCTAACCCACAAGCTGAGAACTCTTCTCAGCAGGCCTTAAGAATCCAGCAATCCAACCAAACTATTCTACAGCCGGGCGAGCTGTTGGATTCTTTACCAAGAACTTTTGCCAGAACCGGTAGCAGACCCAGAAAGCAGTGCTATATCCAGAGAGACCAGAACCAGAGAGACCCAGACCAGACTGCTGTGAAGTACAGAGCAGAGCTGACCCAGAGAGCTGTGTCTTCAGAACCACCCGCCAGGAGTCCAGTCCAAACCTGCTGACCAGACCCTGACGGCCTATTTCGAATTCATAGTGTGAGTACTCAGCCAGAACAGTACAAAACCACCACTCCTACAATTCCGCCGGAAACGCGATCGACGCACTCGGAAAAAAGTGCAGCAAATTGACAGTTTGCTTCATTTCAACCACGTTTAAAAATATTTGTCTTTTGCTTCCATTACTGAATCCCGTTTTCAACCTGATAACCATCCCTGAATCATTGGTAGGGCTGACCTGAACTGATTTAAAGTATCTCTCACTCACCCTGAACCTCTAGAGGGAATTAAAAGCATTTTCAGCATATTTTTCACTTCATTGCCACCACATTTAAAAGGATCTTGCCGGCTTTAAAATCATACCTGTTTTCCTCTAAGCTCGCTGGGTGGAACTGGAAATTTGTATTGCATTATGTATTCCTGAGCATTGTGTGCTTTCCTTCCATCTCCTTATCTTGCAAAGGGGGGAGGGAATTGTCAAAGAAAAAGTGATCATATTATCTTTTGTTGAAATCATATCAAATTTATTTCTGTGCTGCATTTTTCCCTCATTGCTTTTCCTTGAAACCATAAAAATATTTTCTGCTACCTTATACTGTCTATACTAACTCCTCATTGATTGTAAAGAAGTGTACTAGTGTAACATTATCCATTGTTGATCGACATTACACTCATAAGTGTGCTATCAAATATTAATTTATTCATAAAAGTGTGATATATATATTGTTTAATTTTTCAATAAATCTTTTAAATTGCAAAACAAACCTACTTCTTGGCTCAGTGAGGTCAGGGGGATTCGAAGAGAGGGGTGTTATAGAAGGGTTTATCATCCAGATTATAACTTTTCATAAAAATATATAATTAAGGGCTTCCCTTGGGCATCCCAGCCAAAGGCATTGACTTAGTGGGAGAGCTTTATTGAAGACATTTAACAATAGGAAAGATCTGCAAGGAATCTTCTCCCCTTGAGCTGCTGGGACCAACCAGTTCGCCAAATGCCAAGCAAGGCATCCCTCTCCTGGTCGAATTTGCTGTGCATTGCTGCAGTGAACCGGATTAGCCAGGAGGACCGGACCATGTTTGGGTTTTAAATGAGCGCACCTTTTATTTGTCGCTTTGCTCTGCTGCTGGTTTCTTCCCTGGACAGTTCAGGACCCTCCAGTCTTCCTCCTTCTTGTCGGTCCGACAGTCGCTTCAGGAACCATGAGCCTGCAGGACCTGACAGGAACTTCTGCCTCAGCTACAGCATTCTTCTTCTACTAAGGTACTGTTCAGATTTGGTCGTTCGTTCAGTCCAACTGCAGTGAAAGTGTTTCATATCTTTCGCTAATCTGAGGGCTTGTCCTTCTCTACTCTTTTATAACTTCTCTTCCGACCAACTTTGTTTCGAACTCTTGGCAAAGACTTAACCACGAACTACCCTGAACTGTGTGATCCTCTGCAAAGACACTGAACCATTAACATTGGCCCAGGCCTATTGATTTGAATCCTAGTTGTAGTAAGCCTTTTCTAGATTGCTCTGCCTATTACTTATTGGTGCTGCTTGATTTTGAATAACCTTGTCTTTCCCTCCCTTTTTAAATTGCTGGAGTGCCATTTTGCTCACACTTCATTTTAAGCTTAACTTGTCTAGAATTGATTAGGTGGTGTGTAGTGTATTAGGATTGTGATTTTCTGCTGTTTTATATTCGTCAACTGTTTTCTAACTGATGTTGTAAATAAATGTATATTCTTTTACTCAGAAACCTTGAATCAGTGTTTGTTTAAACCATAGCAATATTTGTCCTTTGTGTAACTTCTGCTACTGCTCACTTTACTCTTAAGATAGGTCTGGCTGCTCAGCCATCGCTACCACTTTGCTGTGTAGTACAGGCTTGTACCAAAGGTGAATTTGTACTTAAACTTGTAGTCTAAATTGTGTGTGGTGTTCCCAAAGGGTACTGCATATGATTCTGCCTAACACTGGTGTACTGTGGTGAGGATAAAGTATAGTGATTACACTTAGAGTGCTGCTATTACCTTGGCTCAACTAACCACAAGGCTAAACACCACTAAAAGTTATTTTAATCATGTCTGATATGATAAGCAGGAGATCCTCCTTAGTTACACTGTTGATTATCTGAAAAATCTGTGTAGAGAAAGGAATCTCTCTATTAAAGGCAAAAAGTCAGAATTAATTGAAAGGTTGTTAGAGAAACCAAGTCTGGAGAGTGGGTCTGAAATACTTAACCCTCCAGCAAATGTGGAAAATAATGAGGATGATAATGTGTCAATTATTATGGATGAGTTAGATGAGGCAGATGTGTTTGACAATGTAGACCCTATTGCCCCTCTCCTTGCTCAGCAACCTCAACATTTGTCCACTGGGACCCCTACAGGTCCTACACTCAGTCCTGAATTCATTGCTCTAGAAAAGATGAGGCTTGAATTGGAATTCAAATGTATTAATGCTCAAACTGAACAAAAGCATCAAGTGGAGATGAACCATGCCTTAGAAATGAAAAGTTGTCTATTGAGAATGCTTCTCTCCCAGAGTCTTCTAGGTCTTCCAGTGCCAAGAGACCCTGTATGCCTAAAGAAGGTGTGGGTATGTATTAGGCTAAGCTTGATATTTTGGATTGGTTGACAATGTTTGAGTACAACCATGGGATTCAAGACATTACAGGGAATCAGTTGCTTCCTTGGCTCTTCTCTGGGCTACCCACTGTTGCATCTGATGTTGTGATGCAGTTGGGGGAGGTGGATAGGATGGATTATGAGTGTGTGAAGCTAGCTTTAATTGCTATATTTGGGAAGACCCCTTCCCAGTACCTTAAGAGGTTTAGGACCCTCAAAAAGCATGATGCTACCCCTTGGGCTACCTGGGTATGTGAATGTTTGAAAAACTTAGATGGTTGGGTTAAGAGTTACAGAGTTAACACTTATGAAGGTGTGAGAAATCTTGTTATGTTGGAGTCAATATATGATGCCTGCTCACCTGAGCTCAGACAGCACTTGGCTGATTCTAAGGCGATAGATCCAAAGAAATTAGCTAAGGCTGCTGACTTGTGGGTTGCCAACAGGGCTGCTCACAAGGATTCTGGGGCAACTCAGAGGAAGGATGAGGGAAAGCAGCCAAAGAAAGATAAAAAGGAGAATCCTAATACCTCCAATCCAAAAGATGGCCCCAAACAACAAAATAAGGGTAAGCCACACGGGGAAACTGAATCAGACTACTGTACAATCTGGACCCAAACCAGAAGGAGGTCAGAACAACCCCCATTCATTAAAACATTTGGAAAATGTTATGTCTGTGGGTCAACTGACCATGTGAAAGGGGATCCCAGATGTAAGGGTAAACTTTCAGGGGTCCACACTGTCTCTTTAACCTTCCCCCCAGCGGAAGAAGTACCTATGGCAAGTGAAAACTTTCACCTACTGGCTGATGAACCCATGAGAGTCTCAGCTTTAGTGTTTCTTTAGTGCCCCTGTGTTTGTGGGAATAACAGAATTTAGATGTCTATAATTCCATCCCAGATAATACTAAAGAATATTATAAAGATAGTGTTCTTGTAAATGGCTAGGAGACCCCTGCCATCAGACACTGGTGCCAGCATAACTGTGGTTGATGAATCATTTTTCAAGGTAGAGGATGTTTCTAAGGCACCCAAACACATAACCAAGTTAGCTGGAGGCCCTGTGCAAATGCTTCCCCAGTTACCAGCTATCATCCAGTGCAATGACATGACTGTCAAGATACCTGTTAGTGTTCAGAGTGAAGTGCCTGGGAGAGTCCTGTTGGGTAATGACCTGAACACAATTGGAGTTGTGTCTAGTACCCCCGGGCCTCCCAGTAAAATGAGACAAGAGCTCAGTAGGCTGGCAAGGGAGAGGACCTTGAGAGGCTCTCCAGGGGACTTGATAGAGGAAACTATCACCCCCTGTCTGCAGGACTTCCTCACTGCTATTTCAGGAAAGAAAGAGGCAAAGGGGAAACCCAACACCTCCCTGAAGAAAGCAGATAGCACCCATGTGCTACCAACAAGGACATCCCCAAGATTGTCCAAAGTCACTCCTGTGACTCCTCTACCTGCTGAGGCTTAGTGTGAGGTACAACCCTGTGTGGTTGATCCAGTCTCTGAAGAATCAGATCTAGAAGAAGACATTACTCTAGTTGGAGATCTGGATCCTGTTGTCCATCCTGAGCTGCAGTCTTTACAGGCAGAAGGTGGACCCAACAGGGCAGACTTCAGCAGAGGTCAAAGAAAGTGTCCTATTCTTGAAGGTCTTCAACAACAGTCAGTTTCTTAGCTTGATGGGCAAGAGCCTGTGAAGCATAGGTTGCACTGGGAAGATGGCCTCTTCTACAGTGAACCAACTGAGTCTATCCCTGGAGACTGCAAAAGACTTTTAGGGCCCCTAGAAAACAGACTCCAGTTCCTACAGTTGGCCCATGAGATACCTTTGGCTGGTCACTTGAGTTTCAAAAAGACCAAGGGAAGCTTTATACTTCTACTTGCCTAAAATGGGTGCAGAAGTTGACAAATTCTGTAGGAGCTGTCACATTTGCCAAAAAACTCTGGCAAGAGTGGAGCCTCTCCCAGTGGTGGGAGTTCTTTTTGAGAGGGTGGGCATCGACATTGTTGGTCCCCTTGACCCTCCCACAACTTCAGGAAACAAGTTTATCCTGGTTGGAGTTGACCATGCTACTAGATATCCTGAGGCGATACCTATGAGAACTGTTACAGGTCAGGCTGCGGCTAAGGCTCTACTTGGAATTTGTACCAGAGTAGGGTTTCCTATGGAAGTGATATCCGACAGGGGATCCAATTTTATACCTCACTACATGCAAGCCATGTGGAAAAACTGTGGTGTCACTTACAAGTTCTCTACAGCCTACCATCCACAAAACAATGGACTGGTAGAGAGGTTTAATCGCACTATGAAGAGCATGATAGGTGCTTTAGAGGAACCCCCTTAAAAGAAAGTGGGAGCTTCTACTGCCATGCCTTTTCTTTGCTTATAGAGAAGTCCCTCAGGAGGGAGTTGGATACAGTCCCTTTGAACTTCTTTATGGCCATCCAGTCAGAGGTCCTTGGACCCTGATTAAGGAGGGGTTAGAGAGTGCTCCTTCCCCCAAGCCATTCAGAGTGACTGATTATGTGATAGGTCTCCGCAGGAGAATGTCACACATGATGGCAGAAGCTATTGGTAACTTGAAAGCAAGTCAGGCTCTGGTCAAACATTGGCATGACCAGAAGGCCAACATGGTTGAGTTTGCTCAAGACCAGCTTGTACTAGTTATGGTGCCAACAAGGCAGAGGGCCTTGCAGGACAAATGGTTAGGACCCTTCAAGGTTGTGGGATAACTTGGAGAGGTGAACTATCTGATGGACTTAGGCAGACCTAAGGAGGCTCCCAGAGTCTTTCACACCAACCGTTTGAAGGCATATGTCTTGAGAACAGAAGTGGGAGCTTTGCTTCTAGCTTCAGCTCAAGAGGAGGAGGAGAGTGAACCTCTACCTCAACTACTCAGAGGCCAACCTTTGGATTAGAAAATAGAAGGAGTTCATCTCTCTTCTAATCTGACATCTGAACATGAGGAGGAGTGCATGTTTCTGTTAAATCAGTTTGCCTCCCTGTTTTCACTTTCACCAGTCTTGACCCCTTGGGCCAGCATGAAATTCTAACTGGTGACTGGTTACCTGTGAAAAGCAGAGGTTACAGAATGTCAGAACATGTAAGAACCCACATAAAGGAAGAGGTCAACAAGATGGTTGATCTCCGGGTTATAGAGCCATCTACAAGTCCATGGTCTAGTCCAGTTCTAGTACCAAAGGCAGGATCCAAGGAGTTGAGATTCTGTGTGAACTATAGAGCTCTAAATGCAGTCGCAAAGACTGATGCCTTTCCTTTACCAAGGACAGATGAACTGGTGGATAAACTTGGTGCAGCCAAGTACCTCAGTACATTTACCCTGACTTCAGGCTATTGGCAAATAGCCCTGACAGACCATGACAAGGAGACAACTAAATTTTCAACCACAGCAGGCCTCTACCAGTTTAAGGCTATCCTTCTTTGGATTAAGGAATGCACCTGCTACATTCCAAAGGATGGTCAATCAATTTCTGAATGGGATGGAGGACTTCTGCATAGCATACTTGTCATCCAAGTATGACATTGCAGTGTTCAGCTCTACTTGAACAGAACATATTGATCACTTTGGATATGTATTGCAGAATCTTGAGCAGGCCCATCTGACCATAAAGGCAAGCAAATGTCAAATTGGTCATAGCAAAGTGGTCTACCTTGATCATGAGGTAGGAGGAGGTGAAATAAGGCCATTACCTAGCAAAGTACAAGCTGTAAAAAACGGGGCCACCCGTACTACTCAGCCCCAGGTGAGAGCCTTTCTAGGTCTCACTGGGTACTACAGGAATTTCATAGAGAACTATGGGACCATAGCTTCTCCCTTGAATGTAGCCTCTTCTCCAAAATTCCCTAAAAAGGTTAGATGGAATGAGTAGTACACTCAAGCCTTTGAAAACCTGAAGAAAGCCCTTTGTCAAGCTCCAGTCCTAAGAGCTCCTGATTATCACCAACCCTTCATTGTGCAGACAGATGCATCCAATACAGGTATAGGTGCAGTTCTTAGTCAACTGAGTGAGAAAGGTAGGGAGCACCCCATTTGCTTCATCAGCAGGAAGCTGAAGGAACCAGAAACAAAGTGGGCAACCATAGAGCGTGAATACTTTGCTATTGTGTGGTTGCTGAAGATGTTTGGACCATAATTGTATGGATCTACTTTTGTGATTCAGGCAGACCACCATCCTTTGAGATGGTTAATGAAAATGGAAGGGGAGAAGCGTAAACTACTAAGATGGTCAATCTGCCTGCAATGGTTTGATTTCACCATTGAGCACAGGTCAGGATGTTACCACCAAAATGCTGATGGTCTCTCTAGGATGTTTATAACTGACTAGAGTGAAGAGATCCGTCCCGGATTGGATTAAATCCTCCTGTCCCTTAGTCTGGGGGTGGGGGTGGAGGGGAGTGTTGGGGAGAATTCTCCAGAATGGCTAAGTTCTCTTACCTACTGAGTCCCTCAGCAGCTTTGCTGGATTTCTAGGATTTATTTTTTTCACCTGGAAAGAGTGTGAGACTTTTTTCCCACTCTTAGACGTGTTTTGCTGTGTGTTTTACAATTTTGTGTTCATAGACTGTGGAGTCTCACCTACTCCATAGGCATCATCTTTTTACTGTGTGTCACACAGCATCTTTAGTACACTGACACAGGGTTGTCTTTTTAGACTTCCCACTTTAAACTCCATTTTCTGGGACTGACTACTGTCTCCCAGAACATGTAAAGGTGCCATTGACTTTACTAGTCTTTTTAAATTTACAGACCCAGTACAAACTATCTTCCATAGAGTAGGTTAATCGTTATCCCTTTTTGTCTGTTTCTCATGGAGCATTATTCTGTTCCCCTTTCTCTAAGATTTGGCTGGTGGCAGTGGTATCTACCATTTTTTCCTACCGCGGACTATGAAAATAGCCTTGGTACTGTTAGAGGCTATGGTGTTAGCCTTGAACTTTAATTTGCTGGACCCCTTTTAATTTTATTTGGTTCCGGTTGGGTTTATTCGCCATTTCTTTTTGTAAAGGTCTTTCTCGTGTTTTACTCTGCGTGCCAAACTAGGCTTGATTCCTTTGTTCACCATCCTTTGGTGGGCTTCTGCACAGAATCCCTCAACAGGCGTCTGAGTGTCTGGGTGGACATTATGTGAGGGAGGGGTTTTAGGCACCCTGCACAAGGTGTCTTTGGAGACCCAAGTCACACTCTAGTTTGATTGGCTAGGTGGCTGTCCTTCTAGAACAGCCACCCTGCTGTGTGATTGACAGCCAGGCTGTGTGAATGGGAGAAAACTGCATAAAAAGCCAGAGGACTTGGAAGGCAGAGTCGCCACTGGATCGAGAGAACTGAAGAGAAGCTGAAGGAAGAGGACTACTGTAACTACTAAACCTCCCGGTGAAGACCTGCTGTGGGTCCGAATTGCCTGAAACTTCGACAACAGAGAATAAATTCTCCCCTTGAGCTGGTGGGACCAACCAGTTCGCCAAACGCCAAGCAAGGCACCCCTCTCCTGGTGGAATTTGCTGTGCATCGCTGCAGTGAACCGGATAGCCAGGAGGACCGGACCCTATTTGGGTTTTAAGAAGCGCACCTTTTATTTGTCGCTTTGCTCTGCTGTAGTTTCTTACCTGGGCAGTGCAGGACCCTCCAGTCTTCCTCCTTCTTGTCAGTCCGACAGTCACTTCAGGAACCGTGAGCCTGCAGGACCTGCAAGGAACATCTGCCTCAGCTACAGCATTCTTCTTCTACTAAGGTACTGTTCAAATTCGGTCGTTCGTTGCGTCCGACCGCGGTGAAAGTGTTTTAAATCATTTGCTAATCTGAGGGCTTGTCCTTCTCTACTCTTTTAAATAACTTTTCTTCCGACCAACTTTGTTTCAAAATCTTGGCAAAGACTTAACCACAAACCACTCTAAACTGTGTGATCCTCTGCAAAGACACTGAACCATTAACATTGGCCCAGGCCTATAGATTTGAATCCTAGTTGTAGTAAGCCCTTTCTAGATTGCCCTGCCTATTACTTGTTGGTGCTGCATGATTTTGAATAACCTTGTCTTTCCCTCCCTTTTTAAATTGCTGGAGTGCCATTTTGCTCACACTTCATTTTGAGATTTGTGGGATGTATTGACCCACTATGCTCTGCCCTGCGACATCCCTGTGTGCTGGTGGCACCAGAACCAGCAAAATGGCTGCAAAAAGCCCTATGCGTGCTAAACCTATGAAAATTGTGCTTTGAAACCAGAAAGATGGCTGCCAATTTACTTTGCCTGTGTCAGTGGTGGAAAAGGAGACCACACTGCTGAAAACTGTCACTGGGTTGCCCACAGAGTGAAAATGGAAACTACATGAAAGGCAGTGCTTTATTGCAAGGAAACCCAGAAGTGCTCTGAAATCCTTTTTCCTTGGTTGCTGAGATTACAAAATAATGGTTCAAAACATCAGAAAATATCCAACATCCTTGCTGGGTGTTACCAGTCACCTTATTTAAGGAATCCACATGAGCACACAATGTCAGGAAAAGCAGGATCCATCATAAGAATATCCACATTAAAAAGTGTGCTTGTCTGTGAAAATCTGTCAAATATGGGTGCAGTACCACCGGCCACCTGTATGACAGCTGTCATTCAATTGTATTAGAAGCTTAAACTTGTGCAGTTAAAATCAAATGGTTGGAATTAAGTGACTTGCCATCAAAAGTAATATAGGTTGCAACTATTTAATCTCTATGTTTTAAAAGACTGGAATTAGAGTTCTGTTTGCCTGTTTTGAAATTATAAGTTTATTTTCATCAAAGAAAAATTTAAACCAAGTGATTTTTAAAGTAACCGATGCAAGCTAAACAACTACAAAGCAAATTCCACAGCTTGCCCCAACAAAAGGCACCTCCCTTCTGCTCTCTGGCCCAGGAACTCACATTTAGGTGTTAATGAAGAGGGGAGGGGATTTGGGCTGCGGCTCCTGGGAGAGACAAAGGACTTCCTTGATTGAAAAGATATACAGATGCAAGTGTCAACAGAAGCCCCTGCCAGAGGAAAGAGGCGGGGATTACTCTTGGGCCACCAGAAACATTGGGGCCAAGAACAGACAATTTGTTTATTCTTAAAGAAAAGAAAAGCATATATTTGAAAAGGACTGACAAAGGACTGTGCGAATTTGTAAAAATTGTAAAATTACAGTATTGTTAATATGAAAATTCTGGGCACGTTTTAAAAGTACTCAGAACTCTGTGCTATGTTTAGGGACATGACTACAGAATTTGTGGTTTTGTAGCAATTGTGGTGATATCAGAAACATGAAACTTCATATGATTATGCCCAGATATCATGCGCACACATGTGTACATGTGTGGACAAATCTGACATTGGGTACCAGACAAAAAGTGTGAAAAATGGCCAAATCTAGACCCAAGCTTTCACCGCAACGGGGCTTGGATGGATACTTGCTCCACAAAATATGGGATAGAGATATGCTATTGCTATCAAGTTTGTAAAATTGTAAATATGCATTATAGGAAAAGTAGATTTCATGTGCAAAAACATGGGGAGGTTTTCCCTGGATCATAAAATACACTGTCATGATGACACTCTGTTTTCTTCTCAAATCAAGGGAGAGGAAAGACCCTAACCAATAGAATACCTAGGGGTGTGCCTAGTAAAATTCAGCATACCTACCCCTTTAGGAAATACATAAATAGAGACAGCTTAGGACCTAGAAAGACACACACATTCACCCACCAACCGATTGCTGGCAGAGCACTTTGCAAGAGAAATCCATACTCCAGATTCCAGTCTCCATAACTTTGAAACCAGAAAGGCCTATTTTCAAAGCTGAACCATTCTCAGCTTGGCCTTTAAAAGTCCAGAAACCAGATTTTACCCCAGACCTCTAAGGGGAACAAAAGAACAGCCTGTCTGTGCTGTGCTGCTTTCTTGCTAAGAATTATTACCAGAATCCAAAGATCCAACCCAATAGAACCGTGCTGTGACCAAATAACTGCGAACCAGAACCCGTAAGATCCAGTCCAGTCCCACCGTGCAGTGTCCAGAGTGCCTTGCTGATTGCAGAACCAGAGCACCTCGAGTCCAGTCCGGTGTGCTAGCAGAATTCCTGTCCAGAAAGTATCCCTGACCAGATCCCTGACGGGTCCATTCCAAACATTGGTAGTGAGTATCCATAGCCTAGGATTGTCACTAGCAAATGCATTGTCCATAGGTCATCCCTATCCAAACCCATTCTCTTATATCCAGAACTGTATTGCTAAAAATACTTTTGTCTTGCCTTAACTCTTTCTCTTACCCTATAGTCCTTTGTAATAGTAGTGTTAAAATCATCTTTGCCCTGATATATTTTCTGAAGAAAGGCGAGCGTCTCTGCAGGCCAAACCATCCAGTGATATCCTAGGCTGGTGGCTGCAGTGTCGTGTAGTTTACATCTTCATAGTCTCCCCAAGTGTAAAGAAACCTTGTTTGTTCATTTTAAAAAAGTGCATTCTTGTTTTGCTATTTTGCCTCTTTCTGAAATAAATTACCTCCACAAAAACCTTCATAACTTCTTCACTGTGTATGCTAGAAATGTAAGTGGCTAATTGAAGCTAACATCCTCAGCTTACCAACGAACCCAAAACCGCATCTCAACTTCTTATAGTTATTCCGCAATCGCGCTTACCGCACGCAGAAAAGTTTGATGCAAATTTTTCGTTTGGCACAAATCTATCACGTGTGATATGGCTGTTCATTGCATCCGACCTCAGAATTAAGTTTTCAACTTGCTAGTTACTCAATAATTGTTGCTAGTGTTTGTCTGAAACTATACAAAGCGGCTCCCACTAAAATTGAAACCATTTTAGTGAATTAAATCCAATTTCAGTGTTTTTACCATTCCATTCAAAGCCAAATTCACAACCATTTTGACAAGTTTGCAATCAATTCTGTTTTCTCTGTGTTTGCTGGGGAGAAATTGGGCTTGATACTATTTTGTTGAATTCCTGAAACCTGTTTTCTCTCCTTCCATCTCTTTATATTGCATATTGGGGGATTGAGTAGTGTGCAGGGGGAAAGAGTAATCACATTGCATTTTGATTGAACCCACACAAAAGTATTATTCTATGATGCATTATTTTTCCTATCCTTACTCCTTTTGATAAAAGAGATTTATGTAACATCACCCCATTGGTGATCATTGTATAACCAGTAAAGTAGTGTGATATATATTGTGCAAATACATAAAATAAATATTTTTAACTTTGCAAAACAGCCTGCTTCCTGGTTCAGTGTGACCGGGGGGATTCAAAGAGAGGGGCGTGATATAGGGGTAGATCGTTCAGAAATAAAAGAACTTATAGACATAAATAAATAATTAAGGGTTTCAGATGTGTATCACATGCCAGGCATTGACTTAGGTGGAGTGCCGGGTTGAAATCACTTACAGTTTAACTTGTCCAGAATTGATTGAGGGGTGTGTAGTGTATTACGATTGTGATTCTCTGCTGCTTTATATTAGTGAACTGTTTATAACTGATGGTGTAAATAAACGTATATTCTTTTACTCAGAAACCTTGAATCAGTGTTTGTTTGAAGCATAGTAATTGTTGTCCTTTGTGTAACTTCTGATATGCTCACTTTACGTATAGGCTTGTACCAAAGGTGAATTTGTACTTACACTTGAAGGGCCTCATTACGAGGTGGGCGGAATGGGGTTAACGGCGCTGGTAATGGTGCCGGTGCCGGTAAACCCATTCTGCCCTATTACGAGGTTCCCTTACGGTACCCGCTCAGAACGTCTGGTCAGACCCACGGGGACCCACAACGGGACCCACAAGGGGACCAGGGAGCTAATAACGGGCCCGTTATTAACAGGCCCGTTATTAGCTCCATCCCCATTCCCATTGAGCCCCATGGGGGATCGAATGGGAATGGGGATGGGTTTTTTGAATGAGGAATTACCGGGTCCTCCAAGGTTGGAATGACCCGGTAATTCCTCATTCAAAGAACCCGGACCCGAGTTTGGAGGCAGCCATGGCGCAAATAGAACCATGGCTACCTCCAAACTTGTAATGAAGCCCGTAGTCTTAATTGTGTGTGGTGTTCCAAAAGGGTAATGCATATGATTCTGCCTAACATTCACATCATGTTTCAGCTGTAGTAATCCTATGGCCATGCACGACCATTGTGGCAATGCCTTTAAAATGCCTTTTCCACACCACCACGCAAGCCAAAACTGTTGCCTTTGCCTGTGATTATTTTACTCACATTTGAAGTGTAATTATGCCCATAGGGCCCTCAAGCTATTTATTTTTCTTCTTTGTTTATCAGGACACTAACGAGCAAGCCCTGGCATAAATCCCATCCAATGATATTAGCAAAGGAAGAGGTAGCTGCTAATCAGATGCCGAGTGTGTTCCTCAAAGACAGAGCTTGGTGAATCACATGCTTGTGAGAGTTCTTTACAAAATGCAGAATAGAGGTTCACTGGAAGTCCATTTCAGTGTTTCCTTTATAAGAAAGATGTGTGGTCAAGTTTAGAAATAGTAATATTTGCTATGCACAGCGCTCCAACATGTTCCCAATCTGTAGTTGCAGATGCTACTCAAAGGATCCCATCAAATGTCATCACAACCCTCGATTGTGTGTTTCAGTACGTAAGCCCAGCTGCAGCCACACTGCAGTCAGTGGCCTGTGTGACTGATATCCTGCATCAGCCTGCAGCACGTTATGAGTAAAGCACCACATGAGAAAGGCTCACCTGCATCCTTGTGACATAGATTTATGTCGACAGGAAAACTCAATGTCAAAAAACACTTTCATTAGGACATTCTGTGATAGAGAAGTAAAAGGTAAAAGAGGGTTGCACATCTGTTTAATGAGAACACCTTAATTGTCTCTATGATCTCTAAGACAATATCCAAAAGCAAAAAGGTGGTGTTTTAAAAATGCTACTCATGCAACAATGTTTTTTGTATCTATGGCTTTAGGCCTAGAGTAGACAGCTGGCCCCCTTTCCTGCTTTAGGACCATACACTAAACAATCATTTAGGTACAGAGTCTACTTTTCTACAGAGCATCACTCTTTTTGGATAACTACTTCATGTTTCCATACACTTTACAATTTAACACTTGCTATAAAGTATAATATGTACAATCTAAGAAAGGATTTTAAAAAGGTGCCATTAGATTGCTCTTGTTTGGGGTTTTCAGAAAATCTTTAGGTTGTCAAGGCAGCAAAGGAAAGGGAGCTTAAGACAATCTGCTGTGGCATTCCTTTTAGTAAAAAGTAAAAACTAGCTGGGGTACACAGTGTTGCCCGTGTCCTGACCGTGTGGTGTCTCATGTGCCCTGGAGGATGTTGCACCTGTCCTCTTGTCGGAAAGTCTTGTTTCAATTTGCTCTGGTGTCTCATGTGCACTGGAGGATGTTTCTCTTGTCCTCATGTCAGCAAGTCTTGCTTCAGTTTGCTCTGGCACCTCATTTGCCTCGAGAAAGTTGCTCTAGTCCTCCGGTCAGTAAGTCGTGCTGCTGTTTTTGTTGTGTTTAAGAAGCTCTTGATATTGATTTTCGCTTTGCATCAGATGGAGCTTTTCCAAGTGATGTTCGTTTTTTGTGTGGCACGTTTCAGTCACTTAATGGCTTCAGCACATTTGAGAAAATATCCAAGAAATATTGATTAATAGAGCTCTCTTCTCGTGAATGAACTTAAGTAAACTGAAGCCTTGCCATTTCCCATTTTTGGAATGGTGTGATAGAAAAAAAATGTTATTTATTTTAATTCCCTTTAAAATTGCTTTAATAAACAATTTCAAACGGTATACAGTGGTAATAAATCTTAAAGGAATAACCAACATATCAAACATTTTGCTTCAGACATTTTTCCAAATTGTGCCTCCTTCTAGTACCTACTGTAGTGAATCGGGGTGAGCATCAGTAAATGAGGGTGTCTACGTAGTACATTTTTTGCATCCAAACAGACAACAATCCTGCCCAGACAGATGAGGAATCCATGCAAAATGTAGCATTGAATTCAACTGTGTGGATTTGTATAGCTGGACAAACATACACATACACAAACACACACACACACAAACACATGTTTTGCATGTAAGATTTTTGCATCCAAACATAGACTACGATCTTGCCCCAGACAACAGAGGAATCCATGCAAAATTTGGTAGAGGTGGGTTCAACGATGTGGATTTGTATATCCAGACAAACATACACACATACATACATTTTGCTTTATATATAAAGATGTTAACAGAAATAATTGATACTGGCTTAGTTAAAATATTAGGCTTAATATATGTTTGGTCATGATGTTCTGTCTGAATTCCCTGTTACTGTTTCTAGAGTTATCAGTGATGTGCCATAACTCTGACTAAATGTAATTCATTTCATTAAGCAGGGTAGATTTTGAATGATGTAGCTTTGTGTGCATAGCAGCAATAAGTGTTTGCTATGCCAACAAAATGTCTTTTGCAAAAAATATTTAGTTGAATTATACAGTCACCTGAGGGAAAAAATATTTAGACGCATACAAATTATATTGTAATATGTTGTAACATGATCGAAATGTATTATAAATTGTACAGATTGATTTAAACTTGTTGATAAATCCAACATGTATTAAATTATTATCAGTAAGATTTGCACAGAGGAGCTTACCTTTCTATATTTAACTTCAAAATTATTGTTTTAGGTGAACTCCAGAAACCAGGGCTGTGGGTATCCAAGGCTTCCCTCCTAAGGCAAGACGTGAAGATGCTAACATTTTGTAAAACAAACCTACCGTTAATCAGTAACTAACCCATTTACAGACATGTCAAGGTATATTCAGAAGAAACGTCTTGTGTGGAAAATACAAGAAAAATAAGCCAATTACATTCCAAATTCTGAATGTTCCTGAATCTACACATTTTATGAGAAAAGCAAGATCAGAGTTCAGGATGCATGATGATCTAGTAATGTGTACTAAAAAAGAACAGATGTAAACATAAAACCCTCAACCTTAGCCTAGCAGAACAATTGGAAGTCAACCAGTATGTGTCTGCTTCAAGAAAAGCACCCTATTAAAGTGCATTTAAAGTCACAAAAGAATGAAATATATTATCAGTTCTAATGTTTGAACCCTTTGCTTGAATCCAATACCAAGACTAGATTTAAATTCAGGAAACAGGGCCCAATCACATGCATATAAACAGAATATATTAAAATGTAGGAATTATTAATACATTCACATCTTTTGATAAATCTGTTATGCCTATGACTTTTCAAAACATGATAGGTGCTGTGACGATTCACAGGATCTCATCGCTTCTCCCAAGTGGGGAACACTTCCTTGTTAGGCTAGGGAGGAGAGTCTGCTATGCAACATTCCCCTAGGGATGGCAGTCAGTAGAACCTCACAGGGAGAGATTCCCCTCTTGGGGACAAGGACTCCCGTTCCATGAAGGAACGTCCTGCCATACCTATGTATGAACCCCTCAGACACTCAGTGCCTCAGAAGACACAACAAGAACAGACCACTATGTACTATTAATAATAATAATAATAATAATTTCACATTTATATAGCGCTATGAACCCTCAGGTATCTGAGCGCTGCTTATTATTACCCACGGTGTGTGGTGCTCATTTATCGACCTCGGAAGGATGAAAGGCTGAGTTTGGCCCTGCTGGGATTCGAACCTGCATCAGCAGGCTCTGCACGGATGTCAAAGTGAGCGCTCTACTCGCTGTGCCGCTTGACTGGTATATACTATTGTAATACCACTTCGAAATTAGAGGCCAATACAAATCCACTGAGAAGAAGAAGAGTGGAGGAGTAATGCGGATCACTCCTCTATGGAAAATAGGGAATACTCTGAACAGCGGGAACTATGGAGTAAGAAAGAATACTTCAGAGAAAGAGAAGAAGTACAATGATCCTCTGCTGGGGAGGACCCAGCTAAGATGCATAAAAAACAAAGGAGTACTTGAATTAAAGAATTATGTTCACTGAGCAGGTGAAGCCCAGGAAGTTTGAACCTGGGACAGTGAAGCTAGGGCATTCTGGGAGGTCATCAGTTGAGAGGACGTGGAGAACTAAGATGAACCTAAGCAGTGTAGGAGCTGGCAGGGAGCCGACTCAAGTCGGTGTGGCAAGCAGTGCCAGGTGGTGGCGTGACCTCCAGGAGGTGGACTGTCTGGTCCAGCAACAACATTAAGACCATCCGGCAGACTACTCCGTGGAGCCACCGAGACTGAAGCAGAGAAGAAAAGGAAGATGCTGGAAGCCCTTATCAAGACAGCGTTATTCCGACCCCACAGAAGAACTGGTGATGGCAACCCAACAAGATAGAGGTAACGGGAATGCCAGGAGACTCAACGGGCCCGAGCATGCGTTGTACAACAGAGAGTATCACAAATACCGAGAAAGTCATCATACTTGGCTCAGTAATTGTATCAATAGTAACACATATACTGAATACCGGGAGAGTCATGCTCATCTTAGTGATGGGGAAAAGCAGTAAAGAGTATAACAAATGCAGAGAGACTCATCATATTTGCCTCATTAGCAGAATAAGCAACAAAGACTATATTGAATGCAGAGAAACTCATCCTACCCGTGCCAGTAACTGCTCAAGCCACAGAACACATATCAAGGAACTCCACATACTCATCACAATCAGTGTGAAAGTAGCAGAGTATATATCAAAGACAAAGGGACTCCTCACACTCATCCCAGTGATTACACAAGTAGTAAAGATACTAAAGAAGGTCAAAAGACTGGTAGTAGGTGTCTCAGTTGTTGGGAAAACCAAGACAATAGCAAAGAGGAGCACAATAAACTATATAGTGGTTCCTCTACATGGAAGTGTTTAAAAGATACTGAAGTGGTACAAGGGATCAGGGTCACTGGTATCCATGGAATTAGAGACTGTGAAACAAGTACAAGTGAGAAAGATACTGAGGCAAAAGAAACCCAAAGTAATAGAGGCTAATACCCTTGAGTAGAAAAAAAGGTACTGTAAATAAGTCAGGAGAGGGATACCTTGCAGAATTAAAGGAAGTGATTAACTATGTTAAAAGGAAATGTCTCAAAATAGACTATTAAGGCTGAGAAGGCCTGCTTAGGAAAAGGTAGTCATTCTCCCAGAACCCTTTTTTGTTTTGTTAGTTGATAATTAGTGGTAGGGTCAGAATATGGTTGTTTTTGGATGAAGGACAGACTATTTTGATTTGTGTAACATCACTGACAATGAACACATTCATTAGATTATGTCAGGTAAGGAAACCCCTGTTTGTTAGGGATAGATAGACCTTTTGTTTTTTATTTGAATACATTTTCAGTTAGGCATGCCACCTCTTTTTCTGCCTCCTTCTTCTGACTTACCACAGTATCTTTGAATTCATAATTGTACTGTGTTTCTAACTACATAGGCCAACTCAATGGCACGGGTTCCTACAAGAAAATATACGAGTGAGACATATTTCAGTCCAATTTGATAAAGATTCCTGAGGGGAGGGCCAACCCACAGCTAATTCCAACCCTTTAAGAAATGGGAAAATGCATTGGGCCTACCTAAGCAAAGAGGAGATTTTTGGTTTGTGTGAGTATTTGAATATAACCTGTCACAGGATCTGTCCAATTCCAAATTCCCGGACAACATGATGCATCATGGTGGCGTTTTGTCAGTTGTATAAAGTTAAACACATAGGAAGTTGGGAGAGTTATTGGGAAAGCAGCAGAGGAAGAGAACTTGTCCAACAGGAGATGAGCTGATTGTTGTTGAAATTGGATATAGCTTATGTAAACCCTCCCTGAAGCGTTTTTACAAAGGGGGCTACATACAGAAGCCTTTCCCAAGACAGAACCAGATTGCCTGACAGGTATTTGGGAGCAGACCGATCAGAGAGCTTACTTGTTGGAGTTGCCTGGTGCCGTTGTCCCTCCACGTCATGGGCCTTTAAAACACTAACCAAAAGTGAGTAGAATAAGTCCTGTGTATTTAGATACATGCCCGAAAGAATTAATGTGATCCCAGATAGCTATAGGGATAGGAATATGGGGTATCCCTGTTTACAAGTTATGTCACTAAATGGGGACAGGGCCTGAAAATGAAACTAAGTGGTACTGTACTTAAATTAGCACTCTCCACGCACCATCTAACCTGAGACTGGGTGCTCTCATCCCCCCACTGTTTTATCCCCTTTTTTTATCTCTTACTGTCAAAGGGCCCACCCTCCCCAGCCCATGTTGTTAGCTACCTGCTTCCTTGCATCTCTGCTTCCCTTACTGTGTATTTCCCTCCATGATGTGCAAAGTGCTCTGTTTCTCCCAGAAGGGAGGTCCACGTGCAATAAATGCCTTAATAACAATAATGTACAGAAAACCACATTGGAAATCCAATAGTTTGCGCCAACTTTTTATTTTTTCAAGGTTATTTCAGTGTTTTGCTTATAACACATTCACAAATGGTGTGCCCCTTAACATTCGGGCATTGTTCAGTTTGCTAATAGTAATAACTCTTGTTCAGTTTTATAATAGTAATAACTGCTCTACACGTGTTTCTCCGTCTACAATTTAGGCGGTTCATCAGGAAGGTTTTTGCCCTTATTTTTATACTTGGTATCTTTTTATTTAGTAAATATTTCGCAAACGCACGATTGTGCATTACACGTATCTGTTTGTAACTATCCCCGCTTGGTTTGCTCCTTTCCTAACAGTATGGCGGGATTCTTAATGTTGCTATCTTTGTTGTTATATCCCCGCTTGTAGCTATCTTTGTTGTTAGTTGTAGATCCTTTCGGTTACATCTTTAGAAATCATTGCGGCATGATAACCAGCAACAATAATAATAATTACACAGTCTCTATTAGTGTCCAAGCAATAAATCATTCCCCACATTTTCACCGGGGCAGTATACATCTGGGTTTGTCGGCATGGTGTGAACGACGACTCACAGACACTCAGGGATCTAAAAACTTCTTAATCGCGAAAAACATATTTTACATAAAAGAAACATCCTGAAATACCCTCAAAGTGGAATACGAAAAACATTATTTCACCCCCTCCCCCAAGAAACTATGGTATCGATTCATGGAATTAATGTGCGCCGAAAATTCCTGCGCAGAGGTGCCAAAACGTGCGATTCGCAGTAAAAGTGCGAAAATCGCAGTGCAAGTGCGAAAATCACAGGGAAACCAGCGCACATCGATTCATGGAAGGCCGTGCGCGAGAAAAATATCGGATGTGCGCTGAAAAAGTGCGCGGTGCACGCCGGCGCACAGGATATCTAACGGCGTGCGCCACGGCCACAGTGAAATCGCACATAGCGTGGCGCACACAACAAAAGTAGGCGGAACACGGGGCGTAACACTTGGAATGCGGAACAACTTGTCAAAATGTGGGCGTCACAGGGGAAGTACAGGAGGCAAGTGCGCGGAACGCCCACACGCTTGCCTACAACACGTATTCATGGAATCCAATAGGGCAATCCAGCGCATGGTCAAACCAGCGCACAGGCCCAAACACATCCGCCACAAGAAAGCAGGCGGCAGTGTCCCTGCCCCTGAAATAAATGTGCGCCAAAATGTGCACCAACAAAAAGCACCTATATATAGCCATGATGAATGTCACATACTGTGGCCCTCTAGGACAAATGACGTGCAAAGGGGTAAACGACAAACATGGACACCCGCTGTGTGAAAAGTAGCGTGTGCGTGCATTCTGTGCTGCACGGAAAGTCCCACACACAAATTGCCTAGGTCTGTGTATTCCGGGGTGCGCGGGAAGTCCCACACGCGAAATGGCTGGGTCCGTGTATTCCGGGGTGCGCGGGAAGTCCCACACGCGATTGGCCTGGGTACGTGTATTCCGGGGTGCGCGGGAAGTTCCACACGCTAATTCTGCAGGGTCCGTGTATTCCGGGGTGCGTGTGAAGTTCCACACGCTAATTCTGCAGGGTACATGTATTCCGGGGTGCCCGGCAAGTTCCACACGCTAATTATGCAGGGTACGTGGATTCCGGGGTGTGCGGGAAGTTCCACACGCTAATCCTGCAGGGTACGTGTATTTCGGGGTGCGCGGGAAGTTCCACACGCGATTACAGCAGGGTACGTGTATTTCGGGTGTGCAGGGTAGTACTACACGTGAATTGACCGTGTGGGTCCTCCCAGGTGTTCCCTCTACACCCTCCACGAACCATGCAGGCAGCCCACACCACAGGGGACTACCCTGCACCCCTGCACATGTCCCGCAGGCAGCCCATCCACCATGGCCATGCCCCCCAGCCAACCCACATGTCAACTTGCACTACTGATCACCAACGCATGTCCCCCTGCACCCCCACCCCCCAGCAGCCAGGGGCCACCTCCACCAGGCCCCCACTCATGTCTCCCTGCACCCCCACCCACCAGCATCCAGGGGCACCATCCACCAGGCCCCCACACATGTCTCCCACCACCCGCACCCCCCAGCATTCAGGGGCACCCTCAACCAGGCCCCCACACATATCTCCCTGCACCCCCACCCCCCAGCATCCAGGGGCACCCTCCACCAGGCCCCCACTCATGTCCAACTCATGTCCCCCTGCACCCCCACCCCCCAGCAGTCAGGGGCACCCTCCACCAGGCCCCCACACATGTCTCTCTGCACCCCCACTGCCCAGCATCCAGGGGCACCCTCCACCAGGCCCCCACACATGTCTCCCACCACCCCCACCCCCCAGCAGTCAGGGGCACCCGACACCAGGCGCCCACACATGTCTCCCATCGCCCCCACCCCCCAGCATCCAGGGGCACCCTCCACCAGGCCCCCACACATGTCTCTCTGCACCCCCACTGCCCAGCATCCAGGGGCACCCTCCACCAGGCCCCCACACATGTCTCCCACCACCCCCACCCCCCAGAAGTCAGGGGCACCCTCCACCAGGCCCCCACACATGTCTCCCACCACCCCACCCCCCAGCAGTCAGGGGCACCCTCCACCAGGTCCCCACACATGTCTCCCTGCGCCCCCACCCCCCAGCATCCAGGGGCACCCTCCACCAGCCCCCCACACATGTCTCCCATGCCCCCCAACCCCCAGCATTCAGGGCACCCTCCACCAGGCCCCCACACATGTCTCCCACCACCCCCACCCCTCAGCAGTCAGGGGCACCCTCCACCATGCCCCCACACATGTCTCCCTGCACCCCCACCCCCTAGCATCAGGGGCACCATCCACCAGGCCCCCACACATGTCACCCACCACCCCCACCCTCCAGCATCCAGGGGCACCCTCCACCAGGCCCCCACTCATGTCCACCTCATGTCCCCCACCACCCCCACCCCCCAGCAGTCAGGGGCACCCTCTACCAGGCCCCCACACATGTCTCCCACCACCCCTACCCCCCAGCATCCAGAGGCACCCTCCACGAGGCCCCCACTCATGTCCAACTCATGTCCCTCACCACCCCCACCCCCCAGCAGTCAGGGGCACCCTCCACCAGGCCCCCACTCATGTCCCCCAGCCAACACGTCATCACAATCCAGATCCCAGGCTCCTATGCCCACCCACATCCCACCCCACGCCACCCCAGTCCAACACCCAACCAAGCTTCACATCCATTCAAAATGGAAATACCCATTACATGATAGATAACAAATAAGCAGTATGTAAGTCCGTCAGACCCACACAATGGCAACACATGACTGTGAAAACCCACATTCTGACAGGCATGAAACCAATGAGAGAAGTCCACACATTGAAGTAAGAAAAAAAATGTATTACAGTGTAAATGAAGTGAATGAAATATAAACAAACAATAATGGCAACAAAAATCAAAAAGCAGCATGTCCACAAAAATAATAAATAATGAAAATGGGACTCCAAAATAACCGCAAAGAAATTGTGTCCAAAGTCACTGTCCAACAAAGCAAATCTAAAGAGAAAGTAAAGTGAAAATCCATTGCTCCATGGTGAAAAAAATAATAAAAGATGAAGGCCACAAATCCACTGTCAAACTATGTACAAAGAGCAAATCCAGGGTCCATGATCCCAACGATGTAAATGAAACCTACAATAAAAACTACCTAACTAATAACTATATAAAAAAATAAATAAAACCTAACACTAATTAACTATGTACAAAGGCGGCAGGCTAGTCCAGCGGCTCACTCCGTGGTGTCCCGAGCCAGGGCATCATCGAACTCCTGTTCGATGTCCCGGAGGCGGTCCTGACCATGGCCACGAGGGTCCGCAGGGACGCCGACATGTCCTCCTCCAACTCCCTGAGGATTC
Organism: Ambystoma mexicanum; assembly: GCF_040938575.1. NCBI lineage: Eukaryota > Metazoa > Chordata > Amphibia > Caudata > Ambystomatidae > Ambystoma > Ambystoma mexicanum. Next base: position 1,014,970,909 of record NC_090928.1, read on the forward strand.
CCTCGAGGCACTCGGCCTGCCTCAGGGCCCTCCGCATGGAGTTCTCTGCCCTGACCATCGTGAGCCGCGCCCCTTCTGCCCGCCGCCGCTCCGCACCTATCTGCTGGCCCAACCGCTGCCACACGGGAGACACTTCCCGTTCTGGGTCCTCCTGCCCTCCGGCCGATGCCTGCCCCTCCGATGTAGATTGCCCCGAGCCATGATGCCTCCCACGTTGACTCCGCTGCTGCCTCTGATGCAACTGCCTCTGCCAGCACGACGGCATCCAGGCTGATGGAATCCACCGACGCTGTCGTGCACGTGCCCTGCCCAATGATGCCGGCACATCCTGCATCTGCTGGGGTCCAGTTGCTGTGGTGTCCACCCCTGCTGGACCTCCGACTCCCGACTGTGGCAGGGATGGGATCCCCACCAAGTCGGCTGCGTTGGTCAGGGCAGGTCCACAGGGGGCCCTGGTGGCATCTGGGCCGGAAGACGGCATGGAGAACGACTGGCGTATAGTCTCCACAGAGGAGGAGAGGGCCGCTAGATTGTTCGACACATGTATGAAACCCCGACCACGGCCGATCCCAACTGGGCCACGTTGGCACGGTGCTCTTTGTGATTATGTGCAAGCTCCTCCCTGGAAGCATGCACGTCATCACGAATGACACCCGTACGCAACGCGGCACCAATCAGGACCTTCTCCATACGGCCACGGGTCCCCTCGTCCGCAGGTGGAGGGGAGTCAGATGACATGGACATCCCCCCTACCTGCGGACGGGCCTGGGCTGGGGCATCCCTGCTGGTGCATGGTGGTGCAGTCAAAGTGTCAGGGACAGTGACATGCACAGGCCCCTCCACGGCACCTGTACTGCCTCCTGCCCCTGCCCCTGGACTGCACCACTTGCACCAGCAGGGATGCCCCCAACAGGCCCCATGTGCACCTCAGTAGCGGCCTCCTCCTCCTCTGTGGAAACCACCAATCTGGATGGCTCCACACCGTCTTCCGCCATTGCAAGCACCTGTGGGGGCTCACCCACCCCTTCCGCTGCAGCCGTGGGGGCATCCCCGCCGCTTTGCTCCACAGCGCCGTCTCCACCCTCTTCTTCACTTGCCGCTGTGTAGAGGGAGACATAGAACACAAGCATCAGGGTACTGTACAATGGTCCCCTAGACAGGAAGCAATAGCAGATGAGTGGCACTGTCAAAGATCACTTCCATTATGTCCCTCCACAACACATGGGTCAGTGCAGGCAAAACACACGCAGTAACAGGCATGGCACATGCTATGGACATTTGCATACATGTCCAAGGGACTCTCCAAACATACAATGTTGTTATGGAACTCACATGCATCATGGGTCATGCCTATCACATGCACACACATCAACGTAATTTCATCCATCTGGCCTTGTACACCCCAGACACAGTGGATACAAGGATAACTAGGCAGCATCTGTGAATCTGTACATTGTCACAGACATGTGTCATGCATCCATGGCATTCACAAGTCACAGACACACAGGTCAGACACACAGACATGGATAACATACATGTACATGGCATCAGCACCCATCCCTCACCCCCACCCATGTCCAGGAACAGAGACTGGCATGTTCTCATGTGTCCAATCCGCACAGGGCTCCCCATTATGCATTGAAACACATGCACCATCTGTGTGGTTCACACATTACTGGTCTCACATGCATGGCCATGATGTCCCTGCACACATACATGGTACATGGCCTATGTCACACATACAGGCAAGCATCAGACAACAAGCACACTGCAACATGCCCTGTCTCACACAGCAATGCTTGCCCACTTACCGCTCAACTCCAGGCGGGTCTGCCTCCCAAGGATCTGGGCGCTGGGTCTACACGTTCCAGGACCCTCACCTGGATGGTACTCATGTGTCCCCGTCCCCCTCCACGAGGCACTGGGCCTTCAAGAGGGTCCTGGACCTCAAGTCCTCCCAGCGCTTCTTGACTTTCTGGATGTTGCGGGTTGCCACCCCCTCTGCGTGGATGGCAACCACCAAGTCGTCCCAGATTCTGTTCCGTCCTTCCTTGTTGGCGCGTGACGATCCGAAGAGGGCATCATACTGCCCCAGGACTTGCTCCACCAGGACACCAACTTCGGTGGCAGTGAAGCTGGTGCCCCTCTGCCTCTCTGGCCGGGGCTTGCCACTGGTGCCAGATGTTGCAGTGCCCGACATGGCAACCCCAGAGGCAGGAGTGGGTGGGCAACTGGGTCCTGGGGCTGGGCTGTGGAGCAGTGGTATAGCAGTCGGGAGTCATCTGTTCCAGCAGGGGTGGACACATCAACTGGACCCCTGCAGATGGCAGATGTGCAGGCACAAAATGGCAGGGCACGGTAGCAGCAGGCAGGCAGGCAGCAGCAGATGGCTTGTGGGAGGCTGCTCGGGGCTCTGGGGGGCAGTAATTCGGCCTTCTGGGCAGGAGCATGGTCTTCCGTGTGCTTACGCGTGGCCAGCTTGATACAGAGTGAATTGGCACGTGAAAATCCTGCACGTCAACATGAAATTCGAGGAAAGGGCCTTAGCGCGTAAGCGCATCAGCACGCATACGCGATTCCATTGGACCAAAGGCCCTCAGCGCGTAAGCGTGTCTGTGACGTGACGCGCACGGTTGTTTCCCTCATAGCACGTGATGACAGAGCACACGTGGAAACACTGCACATCAGAGTATCATTGCGTGTAATTGGATGAAAGTGCGCGTACACGCAATTGGCCTGGGTACGTGTATTACAGGGGTGTGCGGGAATTCTCACATGCGATTTGCTTGGGTATGTGTACTACAGGGGTGCGCTGGAATTCTCACGCGCGATTTGCTTGGGTACGTGTATTACAGGGGTGCGCGGGAATTCTCACACGCGTTTTGCTTCGGTACGTGTATTACCGGGGTGCGCGGGAATTCTCACACACGATTTGCTTGGGTACGTGTATTACAGGGGTGCGCGGGAATTCTCACACGCGATTTGCTTGGGTACGTTTATTACAGGGGTGCGCGGGAATTCGCACACGCGATTTGCTTGGGTACGTGTATTACAGGGGTGCGCGGGAAGTTTTACACGCTCGCCAACAACACGTATCCATGGAATTGAACAGGGCTAAGGCATGCGCACAAAAAAACGTGCTAATCCGGAAACACGTACGCCAGCAGGAAGCAGACGTATGTCGACCCGCGCAGCATAAAAGTGCGCGTAAACAACAAACAAGCTCAGACGCCAGGATGAATATACCCTTCCGAGCAGCAGTGGCCGTGGGTTACCAAAGGAGGAGGAGGAGGATAGTGAGGGCCCGAATTTTCACACCCAGAACCAGCCTTTTTGGGATGCCTGATGACCAGGTGTATGGAAGGTACAGGTTTCCACCTCACATAATACTGGACCTGGTGAGTGAGTGGGAGGATGACCTCACATCACCCACCCTGTGCTCCCAAGCACTCAGCCCCCTGGAGAAGGTCCTTAATGTACTGCACTTCTTGGCCACTGGATCATTTCAGCGGACAAGTGCCATAGTGGGTGGGGTGTCACAGGCCACGCAGTCATACTGCCTACACCAGGGCTTGAACATCATCGCTGCACGCCTATCAGTCCGCAGGCACATATACCTTCCCAGGACACCTGCAGAAAGGCAGGCTGCCGCCCTGGATTTCTACGGTGTGGCACAATTCCCCAAAGTGCTAGGTGCCATTGACTGCACCCATGTGGCACTACGTCCCCCCAGGGCATCTGAGCACATCTATAGGAACCGCAAGCATTGGCATTCCATCAACGTGCAGGTAGTATGTAATAGCAAGGGAATCATCACCTCAGTATTTGCCAACTATCCAGGGTCCACCCATGACAGCTTCATGTACCGAATGTCTACCCTAAGCCGGGACCTAGAAGCTGGGCGGCATGGCGATACATGGCTGCTTGGTGAGTATGAATGCCACTGCACATGCATGCATGTCAGATGCAGAGTCATGTCACTACCCCACTAATGATACCCATTACCTCCTCACCAGGGGACAGTGCCTACCCTCTGAGCACCCACATGATGACGCCAATTCGAAACCCCATCACGCCTCCCGAGGTAAGATACAACACAGCCCATATTGCAACCCGGGGCATAGTGGAGCGCACATTCAGAGTGCTCAAGTCACGCTTTCGCTCCCTTGACCGTTCTGGCGGGCAGATGTTATATGCGCCCCCAGTAGCGTGCAGGATCATAGTGGCAGCATGTGTCCTGCACAATGTTGCAACACGCCGGGGCCTGGCTGTGGACATGGTGGTGCCCCCACATCCCCAACAACATGCACGCCCGCTGCACATGGGAGGGGAAAGGGCACGGGGTGAGGCAGCACGTACGCAGCTGGTGGCTAATTACTTCACATAGAAATCACACCCCTGTGGAGTGCACACAGCCCTGGCACATACCATCTGATAATCAATGATGACTCGACCTGACAATTATGACAAACAAAGGGACAGTCAACTGTCAGAACCATAGCAGCCTGAGATTGTTCATGTGGAAGTGTCACAATGTGTGCATCCCTACCTACACAAACACCACCAATGCAGTGTCATCAAAAGACACACTTCCATGCAGCAGAAATGAATACCCACTTGCAAAATACTACATGAGAACAGTGCCATGTCACCCAACCCCTCCCCGGCACGGCCACACAACACACCATGGCATGTCATGCAATGTGAGAGCAAACAAATTAATCCCCACAACATGCCCCAAGTGTCACCAACTACAGCGTCCCTAATGGAAACATGGCCACACATGAAATGCTCACAGTAATGCAGGACCTGCAACACACATTACCAAATGCTTACCAAGATTACCAATCACCTACACAACCTCCAACCTACCTTGAACATGACAGTACAGACTTAAAAAATTGGTCGCCTCACTACCTGATAATGCCAGCACTTCGAACACTTCCAAGTATACAGTGTTAGCGCCACGCAAAAGTGTAGGTGCACTGCTTACAACATGGTCTCCAGTTCCAAAGTAGACCGCCTTGTGAAGACATGAGAAATGGACCTGCAAATTAGGAGGATGAGATGTATGCAGAGTCACATATCAATACAGCATGCAGTGTACAATACAACAACAATATGCACTAGGAATGTATACACAGTATTGACTACAGACTGCCCACACATCAAATGGGAGTCCAACGTCACTATGTACGTCAATGTCACTTGGGCACACCCTTTGCAAGCCCATGGAAACGGGAAGCAGGAGGGGTGTGTGTCACACAAACCCAAGCATCTGACCCAAATTCATGACAAGCCTGCATGTGCCCAGCCACAATACAGCGTATGCCCACGGGAGCCACACAAGGCAACACACTGTCCAAAAAATCAAAAGTTTAAAAAAAAAAGAAAAAAAAAAGAAAAATCAAAAATGGCCATCAATGGGCCCGGGGGGGTGGGAGAGGCCACCCAGGAGGTCCGAGGACAAGGTGCACACCAAAACCCACCTGTGTGGATCTTGCAAAAAAAAAAAACACCTCCATGGGCTCATGGCCTGCACGGCTACCCTATTGTGGGAGAATTGCTGCAGTTGCTCTCCTCACCCTCTGCAGCTGCCTCAGGAGGTGGTGGCACTATGGGAGGCAGCCCACGCAAAGCCCTAGTCTGGTCCTCCATGGCAGCAAGCATGCAGGTGTGGAAGGTCTCGTTCTGGAGGATAATTGTGCGTAGGTCCCCATGCAACAACTCACGGGATGCCCGGACCTCCGCCCTAGTTGCCTGCATCTCAGCTGAGAGCGTACGTGTGAGACGCTCCAGCTGCTGTTCTGTCCTTGTGTTTGTTGAAGCCTCAAGCTCAACAAGAGTCGTCCTGAGGTGATGGAATTCCACTCTCTCCCTGTGGCCCTGGGACTCTATAGAAATGGCTTCCCGCAGAGTCGCCAGTGCCGCCCGCCTTTCACTGTCGGACGCCCACATGTCCTCCCTGTGTGACTGGCAGATGGAGTCTGTTGCCTGCTGTAGTCGCTCCATCAGCCTTTCGGGGGGGACAATGGAAGTGGCCACCCTATCCATGGCCTGAGCCATCATCTCTGATGATGCTGCCTGTTGGGTTGCCATACCGTATATGGATTGCTCCCATGCAGTATTGCCAGGTGGCGTACGGCTACCACGTCGGCGGGCACCACACCTGTCTGGGGCAAGGCAAACTGCGCCTTGCTGTGCCGGCACTGCCTGAGGCTGCAGGACTGCATTCCCCCTCTGATCTGCTGGCCCAGGAACAGGATCAGATGTTGCGGAGTGTGACCCTGCATCCGTAACCACCAAAGGCGTACCTGCCAACACTGACATCCCGATTGAGGGTTCTAACCCTGGTGCAGGTGGGTCAGACAGAACAGAATCCCTCCCAGGAACACTCACCTGCGATGGCACATAGGTCTCATCATCCGAATCGACACCTGAATACAGCTCGGGGGAGGTGCAGCCAGAGACACCCCTTGAGAGCACGACCTGCAGCAATTGTGTGTTCTCACCCACCACCACACCACGTCCCTCACTGGTGGTCGGTCAGCACTGAGACCCCTCCTGGGTCTGCACCATCTCCACAACCCCATCAGTATCAAGTGCGTCATCCCCTGCAAAGACATAAAAGAAAAGAAATGGAAACAGGCATTAGCACTATGGCACACAATTAGGGCTGAGAAGCTACAGAAACAGTACTTGATTGACACATGTCCCACATGACTAAAACCCTCCCATGCATGCACTGTCACTGCGTGTGAAGGGGAGGTAGATGGCACACATTGATGACACCAAGATGGAAGATGAACACATTTGCTGCATGCTGCCTAGCAGTGGCATCACACATTGGCCTGTGATTGGCAGGTCAAATACACATGCCATCACACAGATGGCATGTACCCTAGCCATAAAGTGAAGAGGGAGAGGAGGGCACCAATTGTTCATTCAGTCTAGTTTGCTCATGAAATTGATTTTTTTTAATTGAAATGGTTCAAATGTTTAACCTGGAGCTGCCAGTCCAAAATGGTCCTATAGCACAGGGACATGTCTAAACAAATCATATCCAGGAAACAAAGTCAGTCCACTGTACCATAGCCATGTCAGACATTTGACAATAGGACTGAGAAATGCCTAGTAAAAGTGGTGGTATGCAAACAATCTGCCTGAATAAACAGAGAAAAATAAGCAACAATGTTGTGGCAAGATGACACTTCAAGGGCAACTGGCGTGGTGTTGGGCTAGATGTCTAATGTTGGCAGAAGGGATACTGCTATACCCAAATGCTGGTGCGCAGAATGTATTGGATGAGGCACATGGGTGACCCAAACCACTCAGGCACACAAACCCTCACCTGGCACCCAAACAGAAGACCTCACACACACACCATGCACATGGATGACACACACATGCATGTGCACTCACCGGACAATGCCTCGTAATCTGCCAGTTTTCCCACGCCTTGGATCTGTTCCTCCGTGATGTAGGTCCCAGCAACATGCTCATGTGGAGTGAGTTCTATGTCCTCTGCTGGAGACCCACCTCCAGTCACTAGAGTAGCGGCATGACTCGAGGCGAGCTTATTCTTTGCCCTGCGCTTCAGGTCATTCCAGCGCTTGTAGCATTCAGTAGCTGTGCGCCTCACGATTCCATGGGCACTTACGATGTCCGCGATGGTCTGCCAGTGTGCCAGATGTTGTGCAGGTGTGGTCTTGGATCCTGCAACAATCACCATTTCACGGTCATGTGCCGACACATACTCTACAAGTGCATTCAGTTCGGCCTCATTGAAGCTGGGCTTCCTTGACGGGCCGGACTGTGTAGCCGTGTCTGGGGCATCAGCCTCTACTGGACGAGCACTCTTCCTCTTCCACTTGGAAGGTGGTGGGGATCCTGAGTGTCCTATGCCACTCTGGACACTAAGGGCAGGAGCCCCGGTATACTCTGTACTAGGAGTGTGGGATTGCACACTCAGCATGGGAGTTGGTGCTGGCATTAGCTCAAGAGTGATGGTGTCAGGGGGAATGTCAGCAGGATGGACTTGGACCGACACTGTCCTGGCTGGGTGTGTGAGAGGTGGGGTGGATGGAGCCGCAGCTGCCCCTGCAGCCTCCCCAGCCTGCCTACGCGGGGCAGCAGATGACCTAGCTGCCCCTGATCCACATGGCCAGATGACACCAACGTGCACCGGCGCACGTGGCCTAGACCTGCTGACCTGGAAGTCAGCCATGGAGTCACCCTGTGCCAGGTCTGGTTCCACAGTGGGCTGGTCCAACAAGGGTTGAGCATGGATGGTGTCAGCCACGTTACCCTCAACCAGGGGGGGGGCATGGGTGTCCCTGACTGGTCCTCCACACATGGGTGGCTAGGGGCACCCTGCAAGTTATGGCCATGTCCCCTACCGGATCCACCACGGCCACCACTTGGGGCTCGGCCACCTTTGCCACCCTTACGGCTTGTTCGCCTCCCAGCCATGGCACTGATGTTATTGTGCGTATGGGAGTCGCTGTGAACTATTGTCCTGGGCAATTGGGGGTCAAAGGACTTGGGTACCAGATGGTAATCGTACCCTAGTGCTCTAGCAAGGCTGTATATCACCCCTGGGGAATGATGATGGGTCACGCAACGCACAGGCACCCCAAAAAAGGGAAGTAAGGTGCACGCAACCCCTCCTAGACCACGTGTGTGGAAAAATAAACCTGCACTACGCTGTGGCACCCAGAAACACAAGAATGAACGTATGCATGTCACACCAGCCTAGAATGACCTGTGAAGGGGTATGCGTCACACGGGGCAAGCACAGATGTTAAATACGTGCGCGACTCACCGTCTGCCAGGAACAAAAGCGTGAAAAATATGCGCGTGTGCGCGTTGGCAACACCCCCGCCAAAAGAAGAATTGTACGCTGTCTGAGGAGACAGGACAACAGTAGAAGGGAACGCTGTTTGAGGAAACAGGCCCAGGAAAAAGAAGAAAAGAGAAAAAGCTGTCAGAGGTAACAGGGAGTACGAACTTGAAACGCTGTGAAGTAAATCACGTGTGAACCGACAAGAAGTACAGATTTCACCCACTCGCTCTCCACGAAAAGCACGTACAAGGAAATGGCGTTCTACACGTACCTTTTATACACACGTCACAGAAGCGCATACGCGATGAGGCCATTTCCACCAATTACACGCTTTGACACTCGGACGTGTATATTTTTTTTTACACACGCCATTCTCTACGGCCATGCGCTTGACGAGATAGATGCGCCTGGGGGCCTTTGGGCCAATGAATTAACGTACGTGTGCTGACGCGCTTACGCGCTAAGGGCATCTCCTTGAATTACACGCAGACGTGCTGGATTTTCACGTGCCAAATCACTCTGTATCAAGCTGGCCACGCGTAAGCACACGGAAGACCATGCTCCTGCCCAGAAGGCCGTATTACTGCCCCCCAGAGCTCCGAGCACTCTCCCACCTGCCATCTGCTGCTGCCTGACTGCCTGCTGCCCATGTGTCCTGCCATTTGCTGCCTGCACATCAGCCAGGGGTGCTGTTGTTGTGACCACCCCTGCTGGAACCGAAGACTCCCGCCTGGGATACCATCGCTCCACAGCCCAGACCCAGGACCCAGTTGCGCACCCACTCCTGCCTCTGGGGTTGCCATGTCGGGCACTGCAACATCTGGCACCAGTGGCAACCCCCGGCCAGAGAGGCAGAGGGTCACCAGCTTCACTGCCACCGAAGTTGGTGTCCTGGTGGAGCATGTCCTGGGGCAGTATGATGCCCTCTTTGGAAGGTTGCGCGCTGACAAGGAAGGACGGACTCGGATCTGGACGGACATCGTGACTGCCATCAACGCGGAGGGGGTGGCAGTCCGACTATTCCATCATGTGAAGAAGCGCTGGGAGGACTTCAGGTCCAGGATCCTCAAGAAGGCCCGGCGCCTCCTGAAGGCAGAGGACGCTAAGGGGCGCCGGGGCCACTTGTCGGAAGATCAGATGAGGGTCCTGGAACGCATATCCCCAGCGCTCCACGTCCAGGTCCTTGAGAGGCAGACCCGTCTGGAGTCGAGCGGTAAGTGTACATGCATACTGATTGTAAGCTGTGCGTGTGGTGGTGTGGCAGGAGTGTGCAGGTTGCACATGTGGTGTTATGTGGCCAAGTATGGGGGGGGTACAGGGCCGTGAGGCTGACACATGCGAGGGCTCTCATGCGTGACACATGGATGGTGCTTGTGTGTGTAGGCTTGCATGGCAAAGGATGTGGAAGAATGATTGGCAGGTGTGACATGGATGCTGATCTGAACACTGCGACAGTTGGCGGAGGTGTACACATGCATTCAAGTGTGGTGGTGTGTGTGCATGTGTAGTGCACTCCCTCTGTCACATGTGATGTCTGGCTCACCTTTGCCTGCTCATGCTGTTATATGTGTATGGATGGTGCTGGCTGTTTCAATATGGCTGTGGTATAGCTCATGTGTGCAAGTTGAAATGACATGTGTGTTGGGGATTGTGATGGCATGTCTGAGGTCTACCAATGCCACTCATGTACATCTGTCATGTGTTTATTAGTCCAATATACAGTGTCCTGATGCCTGTGTTTTATTTCTCCCTGTCTGCAGCGTCAACTGATGAAGAGGGCGTAGAAGGTGCTGTGGAGCACAGCGGCAGGGGTCACACCACCAGCCGGAGACGCAAGGCCCGGCTCCCCTCCCAGGTTGTGATCTCGTCGGGGAGTGAGGAGTCCGGTGCCGCGTCCGAGGCCGCAGCTGCCGAGGGGAGGTCCAGGAGGCGGAGGTTGGAGTTGGACTCCTCGGCAGCGGAAAGGGCAGCTGGGACCCCACAGGGCCCAACGGAGGAAGATGGCACGGAGTCATCCAGGTTGGTGGGGGGTTTGGTGGAGGAGGAGGCCGTGCAAGCAACAGAGGTGGGGTCTGGAGGTGGGGATTCCACTGGTGCTAGTGGTGCAGTGCAGGACCAGGGACAGGTGGCAGCACAGGCCACCGCGGAGGTGCCTGTGTGCAATCCTGTCCCTGCTCCTGTCACTGCATCATCTTGCACCAGCAGGGATGCCTACCTCCAGACCCGTTCTCAGGGAGGGGATTGGCTTACACCAACTGGCCTTCCTCTCCCTGCGGATGTGGCTATCCTGCAACAGGTTGAGCCTGTACAGGGTGGGGTAGCGTTGCATCAACGGGCCATGCAAGCTGACCTGCAATCTTTCCATGATGAGACTGCACGTCTTCTCACATGGCTCGTTGACCACGTTGACCCACTGGGACAGCTCACCAGGGCCGGATTCCTCCGTTTCCTGCACCTTGTTCCGACCCCCTCCTCAACGGAACCCCCTATGGCCCAGTCGTCCTCCATGCCATCTTCCCACCCATGTATCACCTGGGTGCCCTGTGGAGCTGCCTCTGACCGTGCGGCCAGGCTGGTGGACAACGGATCCCTGCCACAGTCAGGAGTCGGACGTCCAGCAGGGGTGGCCACATCAACAACTGCACCCCAGCTAGTGGAGGATGTGCAGGCACCATCGGACAGGGCACATGGACAGCAGCAGCAGGAGGCTGTAGGTGGGAGCCACGATGGCTCGGGGCCTTCGACATCAGAGGGGCAGGCATCGGCCACAGGGCAGGAGGAACCAGGACGGGAAGTGTCTTCCGTGTGGCAGCGGTTTGGCCAAGCCATAGATGCGGAGCGGCAGCGGGCAGAAGAGGCACGGCTCACGATGGTCAGGGCGGAGAACTCCACGCGGAGGGCCCTGAGGCGGGCCGAGTGCCTCGAGGCAATCCTCAGGGAGTTGGGGGAGAACATGTCGTCGTCCCTGCGGACCCTCGGGGCCATGGAACAGGACCGCCTCCGGGACATTGAGCAGGAGTTCGATGATGCCCTGACCCGCAACATCCAAAAGTGAGCCGTTGGACTAGCCCGCTGCCATTGTATATAGTTAATTAGTGTTAGGTTTTATTTTTATTTTTTTAATTTGGGGCACTTGGACTATGCCCCACTTTTTTGTATATAGTTATTAGTTAGGTGGGTTTTATTGTAGGTTTCATTTACATAGTTGGGATCATGGACCTTGGATTTGCTCTTTGTACATAGTTTGACAGTGGATTTGTGGCCTTCATCTTTTATTATTTTTTCACCATGGAGCAATGGATTTTCACTTTACTTTCCCTTTGGATTTGCTTTGTTGGACAGTGACTTTGGACACAATTTCATTACGGTTATTTTGGATTACCATTTTCATTATTTATTATTTTGGTGGACATGCAGCATTTTGATTTTTGTTCCCATTATTGTTTCTTTTGATTTCATTCACTTCATTTACACTGTAATACATTTTTGTTTCTTACTTCAATGTGTGGACTTCTCTCATTGGTTTCATGCCTGCCACAATGTGTGTTTTCACAGTCGTGTGTTGCCCTTGTGTGGGTCTGACGGACTTGTACTCATGTGCATACTGCTTATTTGTTATCTATCATGTAATGGGTATTTCCATTTTGAATGGATGTAAAGCTTGGTTGGGTGTTTGGACTGGGGTGGCGTGGGGTGGGATTTTGGTGGGCATAGGAGCCTGGGATCTGGATTGTGATGAAATGTTGGCTGGGGGACATGAGTGGGGGCCTGGTGGAGGCTGCCCCTGGATGCTGGGGGGTGGGGGTGCTGGGAGACATGAGTGGGGGCCTGGTGGAGGGTGCCCTGCACTGCTGGGGGGTGGGGGTGCTGGGAGACATGCGTTGGACATGAGTGGGGACCTGGTGGAGGGTGCCCCTGGATGCTGGGGGTGCAGGGGGACATGCGTTGGTGGGCAGTAGTGCAAGGTGACATGTGGGTTGGCTGGGGGGCATGGGCATGGTGGATGGGCTGCCTGCGGGACATGTGCAGGGTAGTCCCCTGTGGTGTGGGCCGCCTGCAGGGGCCGTGGAGGGTGTAGAGGGAACACCTGGGAGGACCCACACATGCAATTCACGTGTGGTGCTCCCCGCGCACCCCTGAAATACATGTACCCTGATAGAATCGCGTGTGATACTTCCCGCGCACCCCTGAAATACACGTACCCTGCTGCTTTTGCGTGTGACACTTCCCACGCACCCCTGGAATACACGTACCTTGCTGCTTTTGCGTGTGACACTTCCCGCGCACCCCTGGAATACACGTACCCTTATGGAATCGCGTGTGATACTTCCCGCGCACCCCTGAAATGCACATACCCTGCTGTTTTTGCGTGTGATACTTCCCGCGCACCCCTGGAATACACGTGCCCTGATGGAATTGCGTGTGTTACTTCCCGCGCACCCCTGATGTACACGTACCCTGCTGCTTTTGCGTCTGATACTTCCCGCGCACTCCTGAAATGCACGTACCCTGCTGTTTTTGCATGTGATACTTCCCGCACACCCCTGGAACACACGTACCCTGATGGAATCGCATGTGATACTTCCCGCGCACCCCTGAAATGCACATACCCTGCTGTTTTTGCATGTGATACTTGCCGCGCACCTCTGGAATACACGTGCCCTGATGGAATTGCGTGTTACTTCCCATGCACCCCTGATGTACACGTACCCAGGACAATCGCGTGTGAAACTTCCCGAGAACCACTGAAATACACGTTCCCCGCTTTGCGTTTGCTGTTTGGCAGCCCTGTGAACTGGTCCAGGGTTAGCGCAGCCCTTTGCGATGATTTGGGAATTTTGAAGGCTTTTCCTTGCACGAGGGCATTCTTGGGGGCGTAACTGGCGCTGCTGCAGGGTCGCTGCGCCACTCTGCGCCACGGCTGGTTTCGGAGGCTAAAATCCATGAAAACGCTGTGCGATGAAAAGGGTTTTTTCGCACGCGGCTGGCGCAGTGTATCGCACGGGGACACCGTGCGCCAGCCGCGTGCGCCACTTTAATGCGAATTTCTATGAATTACCCTCTATGTCTATTCTTCAAATAACACTGCAGAGAAAATAATAAAAGGATTCTGCTTTAAGCAAACACCCAATACCAAGTAAAGTTCAATTGCTGATTTCCTTTCTATTTATTTCAATTGTATGATCTCATGCTTTAATACATCAAGATGTTCTGCTCTCCAAAACAAATTCAAACCTCTACCGTAAGTAGCCAAATGAACCCTTCCAATCGCTCTTGTATCTATACCCAAGCTAGAAACCAATGGTGGCTTACATTTCAGAGTTGAATCAGCCCTAGAGTAAAAAATATTTTTCTCTAATGAAAGGCCTGTTGATGGTGTCGCAGACAAATAAGTGAATTTTATTACTTCACCTTTGTTCCCAATTTTGTTTGTGTTTTTAAAATTGATATTCAAAAGGTAATTTTTGTGTTTCTATTGGAGAGGATTCGATTCATTTTTCCAGAATAGGCATTCCGTTTTTCTTTAATACAAATGGGTGTCTGGGTGCATTCTGAATGTAAACATTAACAATATAATAGCAGGCAGATTATGTTACTTTTTTGTAGGCAAGCAGCATTATTTATGGGGGATTTTATGGGAGCCTTCCTGGCACTGAAGGTTAGGGGGCCACAATTATTTATTTTCTTGATGTAGACTTTTAAATAAATCGGAAATTTTATTTTAAAAAATAGCCTGTGTCTTTCCCAGGTTTTAGGGTGGGATTGTGAGGGGGGGTGGGTTGTGCATTACATTAGTGATATTTCTCTGTAAACGAATCATATGATAGAAATTCAGACATGTTCCATTGAGTGAAGTTGTTACAGTTGAATGCTAGGCTGATGGGGCTGCTTTTTGTTATCCAATTCTGACATGTATAGAATTATTTCGGATCCATGACAAACTTAAAAAAAAATAAGAATAATAAAAAGGGTATATTTATAGAGATTCCTATATACAGAAAACTCCATATAAAATGTGAAGTTCTGTTATATTTTGCTTTCACTATGCTGCGTAAGCTTTATAGGATGGTAGGCGTTGCTATTATCATGGGATAATTGACAACTGCCAAGTCATGCTGTGGGGAAGCAGGGCGCAAGTATTCTGGGAATTACGAATATATCAAATGATGTTGACAACTCCTAAAATCTAGAAGTCTGTTAGCACTTGGTGGTTGCCCCTGGATTTGATAGAATAGTGCTAAATGGATCTGTGTCTAGTGTACACCACCCCTCTTGCCTATTGTTGCTACCCTGACCGGAGTGGGCTGTTTAGGGAGTGCTGCATCTTCTGGCCACAATAAGCTCAGCCAGTGAAGAAAGAGACAAATAAAAAGGGCGTAGAGCAAGAACACACTTGCATATACAGAGCAGTGTGTGTTGCCCTCTGCAATTTATACTTTCCGAAAGTTGGTGCTCGACAGGATAAAAAGGAAACGAGCAGGAGTGGACAAACACAGGGGGAGGTGTGGGTGTGCTCTTGCTGCCCTGATAGCTATTTCTCCCATGTAGGGCCGTGGCCTGTCTCAGGGGCGCCGAGTACGTGGGTGCTCCGGGTCCTGGGAACTCCCCAGGAAAGGACAATTTCGTGAATGTTCCTATGCTTACAATGGGACCTTTTTTATTTTTTGCCGCTGGACCGGCCAGCCCCCGCTGGGAAAACCAAAAATATATGCCCCTGGCCTGTTTCCGCTTTCTCGATCCACAGCACTACCACTCTCCTACATAATTAACTGCTGTCAATGACGATAGAGGGTTTTGAGGGGTGAAGAGGAGAAGATTCCACCCTTTGAAACTTACAACCATGTTCCAATAGCATCATTAAGGTTATTCAATAACTAACACTTGATTGACTGTCAAGTGATCAGTAATGGGAACCATTTTCTTCCTTAAACATACATATTGCACAGAGCTTTGAGGTGGACTGCTTAAACAAGGAGTAGATATTCAACTAATCTTGACTTATTTGCAATAGATTATATTTAAGGCAACCTAATGGTTTGCTTAAAGCCAACAAATCATTGGAACTACTGTCCTCCCCTACCAAGACAACTGGTGACGCCCAAACATACCTACATGACATTATCTGTGTGTGTTTGGAAACCTGTATAAAGTAGCATTAGGCACATCCAGGACATATTTAAAGCATAATAGGACATATTGGAGAAACAGTTATAGATTGGATCTCATGTGGAAGACACATTTGTAGACTGCTATATCACAGACTGCTATATCCCACAGTCTCGGGAGGATAGCTCAGGGGCAACATGCTCGTGCTGAAAGCAAGACGAAGCATAGCAACACAGGTTCGATCCTCGGGTCCCGCTTAGAAACGAGTTATAAATAACCCATTATAAAAGTATGTCCTGTTTTATTTATATGATCTAGGAATTAGAAGCAGGCGCAGAGCAGTTCGCACAGAATATGTTTGTAGTAGGGGCATTACAAACAGCTGCATTGCATAGAATAGTGTGCTTTGTTTTGGCTGATAAAAACGAATCGTGTTTCATTAGTATTACTAGACGTAGACTACAGAAACAAGGGTGTGATGGGGATAGATGCAGGGTACACAGAATTGGAACAATACATACTTTATAACTTAATACCCGAGGAAGGGATTATTATTGCAGGATAATGGCCCAGCCCAAACGTATGGCCTGAGGGGAACCAGAGAGACAGAAGTTCGGATATGGTCAATAGCTCGACAAATAATTACCCCTCCGGTCTATAAGGCTGTTAGTACCTAGGGGCAATATCAATATATGTCTCTGGAGTTGTGTGGTGAAGTAAACAATAAAAAACAAGTATTTTAATAGAAAATGAATAGAAAGGTTAAAATGTGTTTTTATCTTTTAGTATCTTTAGTATTTTAATTGCCTTTTAAATCCAATCCATTAAATTCTAAGCTTGAGCATGCTTTATTAAATTGGATGTTGTCTCCCATGTTGAAGGTGCAGTGAAAAAAGAGGGGGGTGTCTTGTTGGAAGAAGTCTTGCTGTTTCCTGAATGCAGAGAGACGTTTTCTGTTTCTCTGTCTGCTTTTGATGAAAGAATGGTTAAACTGCAGTACATTGAAGTCGTTTTTTTACTCTATTTGGCTGCGAGAACGTCAATTGCCTCCATGCACTAGTAGACTGTCCTAATGATTTTATTTATTAATTTGTTTAATTAATATTCATACAGCCAACAAATCTATATACATATATCAAACATGAAAAATATCTACTTTAAAAGAATGACACCATGTTAAAACGTAGCCAGTTTAACACCGCTTTACAATTTAAATGGGCTCTTACTAAAATATTCCATCAGACAACTGGTTCAATACACGCAAACAAAATTCATAAAGGTTCATCATATGAAACATTAAATTAAATTAATTTCCTTTTAAAAGATTTTCCCACAATGTATTCATATTTTCGAGGGTGCACGTATTATCATAAGCTTTTAAAAATGTAAGTCTTAATAAATCACGATTCTCACAATGACAATGTGTTCAGCTGTTTCGATAGAAAAAGTCCCACATAATCTGCACCACCTATTAGTTTGTGGTACTTTGCATTTAGCCCCCCTTAGTTCAAGAGTATCAATCTGATTACATTTGAATAGTAGAAATTGGGCATCATTATGAGTCCAGCAGTAGCCGTGCCGGTAAAAATGTCAAAGCTGCCGCCGGAGTCGTTTTTTTTTCCGGCACCCGGCAATGGTGACTTACCAGGGCATTACGATCTCAGCGGTCCAGGTAACTGCCCATTGCCAGGCGGCAGAAAATATTACTCCCCATTCCCATTCGAGTCCCATTGGGACTGCCAGACTTGGTGGGCAGAAAGGCCCCGCTTGCAGAACTCGTAGTTTGACGGTCTGGAAACAACAGTACTGGCAAGCTTACTAGCACCGTTGTTTCCAGACCGGCAACCTTGTAATGGTGCCCATTGTCTTGTAGTTTGGTTATCTGGGTTGGCAGACAAATATTTTGGAGGACCTGAATAACTCAACCACTGTTGCATAAACATTCCACTGTTCAACATTCCACTGTTCGCCTTAGTAGCTAAGCTAAGTGTACCATCTCCCTTTCTTTTCCTGTCTCCTGTATCGCATATTTCAAGTGGTGTTTGGTTCTAGCATCCGGGTATTCAAGCAACTCTAGTGCATTCTCCTTGGCCCACTTTTAATAAATCAATATCATATCCCATGGCTCTAAGTACAGTATTATTTTCAATACCACTAAAGGCTCTCATTAGGTCAACAATGGATATAGCATTATCTAGAATATATATCTTGACATATAGCAAGGCCACTTTGTACTCCATATTATCGCCTATGCGCATCAGATTACATTCAAGTGGTAAGTACTCAATATGAACAGATTTAGGCATTCTGAAAAGGATTTTTTAAATGTTCCTTTCAAATCTATTCAACTCCACCTTTAACTTCTTCCCCGAAATGTCTGCAGCATATAACAGACAGGGGACAACTTGAGCAGAGTAAAACAATAATATAGTCTTCCATAAACAGCCACCTTGCGATCCAATAAAGTGACTGAGTGCAATCGTGATTTTCATGCACTTAGTTTTGATATTGGCCCATTGTTGTTTCCAGGTCAATTTCAGGTCAATGGTGACATGGAATGGTCTATGGTGGCTAAATCTACTGTCTCAGGGAGCGTGGTGTCCATCGGTGAGACCTGCAAAGTCACTGAGTAGCGGCGTATGTGGACAGCAGGTTGCTAGGGAGGTGGATGGGGGTGACTAGCAGGGCTGAAGCAGATCTATGGCCTGACTCAGGGGGAGTCACAGAGGGGTCAGAGCTGGGCTAGCAGGACGGGGTGAGAATCAGTAGGGAAGGAGAGGAGACACTCACACACAGAGGGGTGAGGAGAGAGGGAAATGGGGAACTGCGGGAGAAAAAAGACAAACTGGCATGCAGGCAAGGACAGTGAAAGGTAGAGACTAGCAGGGGGTCTATGTGGTGCTCACAGGGATAAGTGCTGAAGGTGACGCTGTCGTGAGCCATTGAACAGCACTTCACGGGCACTACCATGTGTGCCCGCGTGCGTGTGCGTATGTGCCTGGACAGATATAGTGGTGCTGAGTCAGGGAGGCAACTTGGTCCTCACAGCATTCCTAACAGCAAACAGCACTTCACAGGCACTTCCATGAAAGCGCGTGTGCGCGTGCACCTGGACAGATATAGTGGTGCCAGGTCAGGGGGCATGGCCAGCAGGATGGGCAGCATACAATTGTAAAAATTGTGCATAGCACTCCACAACTTGGTCCTCAAAGCATTCCTAACAACCAACTTCATAGGCACTTCCACGTGTGCACCTGCGCCTGGACAGATATAGTGGTGCCAGGTCAGGGGGCATGGCCAGCAGGGTGGGCAGCAGAAAACTGTAAAAACTGTGAATAACACTCCACAACTGGGAGGTTCGTTGTGAGCCGTGTTTCTCTGTCTGCTTTTGGATGTCAGAATGGTTAGAATGCAGTACATTGAAGTCGGTTTTGACTGAGAGAACTTCAATGACCTCCATGGACTAGTAGACTGTCCTAGTGATTTTAACAATACACATATTTAGAATTTTGGCACAGGCAGATAAACTGATTTGCTGAGAACTAAACAATGGCTGGCCAAGTGATAAAGTCAGGATTGGAACCCATATATTCAGATTTCATCTCATAAACACAACCACTAGACCGCATCTTCATGCACATGAATAACGTTTGCGGTAAAACTGAATTTCCCAGAGCAGAATATGTATCAGTAAAAATGGGGTGTTACCCCATAAGATGCTACATATGGGTATAATCTGTCTAGGACTGTGCAGAAGGAAGGGTCTACACTATTCAGGAATAGTGTATGGGGGTAGGGGCACTGGGGACTTCATAACATGTACCCTCCCCTCTGAGGAGTGTAAAAACCAAAACAGTATTATTAAGGCAATTATAGCTAGAAAGGGGGCAGAGGAAATAAGAACATGAGAAGTTCAAGCCTCATTTCTCTTCTGAAAATATCCACCATACATGATGGTGCGTCAAGTCACATAGTTGTGTAGAATGTATTCTGCACGTAGGCCCGGTCCTAGCAGACATGCAATAATACAAAGGAGGGTGGTTACGAGAATAGGTAGGAGACGCACAGTCACCTCAAAATGTTAATGTACTTTAGGACCCCTCCACATGTGCAAATCCGGAAAACCAAAATCGGAACATACTTAAAGTTGCTTCCAGTGTCCGGTGAGCGTTTAGGACCTTACCGTCCCCACTAGAATATAGGTTTCTGTATTTTACTTTTACTATTAAAGTCACATTTTCTAGATTTTTGCCATCAAAAGGCACGACCGCCAACATGATAGATGTCAGTGTTGCTATTTCCTTAGCACCAAGTTTTCATTGCATTTACGAGAAAATATTGGGACGTTGTACGTTTTGTAAATAATATAGAGTAGTAGCTAACGGCGCAGCACTTTTAGTAAAAGAGTTTCAACGATGTCAGCAAAATAAGAGCCGCGAGATGAATATTGGAAAGGATTATGGATTTTTTACGGTTGACGCTGCTGAGCTTTTTTCCTTGTAAAGTGGTCTGCAGTCTTGAGTTTGCAAAAAAAAAGATCTTTTTAAAAGTTATATATATAAAAGAAGAGTTCTGTACATCGAATCCAATAAATCCAGCTGAGGTAATTTCTATGCGACAGTGGCCCTGGAGAACCAAACGCTTGCAAAGACCTGGCCAAGGGAAAAGCAGAGAGATAAACAAGCGAGCAATAGGCTACTCGGCTCCTGCTGATATCCCTGGACATGCGAGCAATATGCTATGGTGGCTCCCTAGGACCATGGACAGCCCGCATGCCGCCATATACTGTTGAGTGCTGCTCTAAAAACGCGCGCGTTTTTGCTAGTTGGTGGTCCCTGGCATTATATAATGGGTTCGGTTATTATTTGCCAACAGCCAGGGCACCTGTTGTAGCAGTGACGCGTTCATAGCGCGCATACAGATAATATCGACCATAGACCCCGTTTCAAAGTGTAGAATGCACTTAGTTGTTGCGGTTCTAACTGGCCGAGGTGGTCAGCTGTGCAAGTGTATTTTGCGCGGTCGTTGACTGAGCTGTAATGCCCTGGCACCCCTCTAGCAGGGCACTGCCCTAGCATCGTGAGCATCGACCCAGTAAAAACACACTCTTCGACCTTGGTCTATACGACCATGTGTCCATGAGGTATCCCCTGAAGAAAAGCATTGAAATGACGGCAAACACCCCATTATCAAGCAGGTGTGCCCATGCCTCTCTCCCGGCGCACACTGATACCTCAGCGTGCCAGGAACATGAAGCCTACGTCCCTGCATCAAACTGTGCCATCATGTGCCACTTTCACAGTCACTCGTACCCTTCCCATGACCCCCAAACCTTTCCGCTGCTGCACTGCAGCTGCCAGCAGAGAAAGACACAAGTAGCGAAGCAATGGCAAAGCTTTGGGCTACAGTTACAAACCGGTACATTTCGCTACAGGTATTCTTGGGAAGGGTGTTTTTACGTATTCAATGCAAAACAGAACTAAGCAGGTGTACACACTAGAGCTGTGACAGGAGCTGTATGTGTGTGTGTGTGTTGCCTGACTACACAGAGATGAGACGCCAGCAGGCGTGACCCGCTGTGACGGTTACCTTGTCAGGTCAGCTGCAGGTAACGCGGTCAGGCGCCCGGATTTAAACACGCAGGAACCTCTATGACGAGCGAGCCTGTAGCTTGCATGGAGCGCTGTTCAGTCCGTGCACGCCGCCTTTAACTGGCTCCCACCACCTTGCATTGCGGAATGGGAGGCAAGGTTTATCCGGGGAACGGGCTGCAGGCGCTCTGGACTCCTCTCGGGAGGCGGACGCAGCAGTGCACACTCGCAGCTAAAGTCTCCGCACACGGCTTTCCGAAGACTGGATGCTCCCGGTCGCAAAAGCTACGCTGGCCAAGAAAGACGGAACCGCCCCCCATGCTGATGTGGTTACGCCGGCCCGCACTCACTGTGACCCGGACGTCACTCTGCCTGTCTGCCCGCTCAATGATAGTTTGCTGCGAGATGGGAAGATGCCGCATGCCTCTGTTTACATTGCCTCCCACAGGTGCTGCTTGATGCACTGCTGTTCCCAGCATCGTAGTCCCCATTTAAACATTAGTACTGCGTAACAACGTTTAAATGATTAATAACATGTTTATGCGTGTACACATATTTGGATTAAATCTGAAAATGGTTGATTTGAAGCATTTGTAATAGTGAAGACTGATTTTTAGTTTTTGTTATAGCCATTTGGTGGTTCAGATAATCGACACATGTATGCAAAGTTTGTTACATGACCTAATCTATATATAGGTCTTTGTCCTGTTTTCTTTTGAAGGCTGAGGGTGGAGGATTTGCCCACCTCAACCGTACTTTTTGGTTTGACTTTACAAACATTTTTTTTTGTAACTTGTAGATAGATGTTGGGGACCCTCCTTTGGTACATACAGCAGTTATCTACGTAAAGTGGTGTGATGGCGCGGTGCTACTTTTACACTGGACACTTAGTTCTCCTTCTCCGCTAAACACAAACCCCACAGTGACTTCAACAGTGAGCTGTAATTCTTAAGGTAACCAGTTTTGCCTGGTCCTGGAATACCAAGACAGGCACAGCTCCCACCTCAGATAGCTGCTGTGTGTGGGGCGGGTCTCTCAATTTGTTGACAAACTGACTCCATACTATTAGTGCACCACTTTCAAGCCCTGGTGTTCCCGCTTGCAAATAATTAGCGTTGGTGGTGTCACTAGAAATCCGTATTAGGTAGGCAAACGGGAGGGTGGGGTGCTCGGGATACAAACTAATACAACAAGGGGGGGGGGGGCTGGGTGGTGGAACATCAAATAAGGGGCACGAGGCCAAGAGGCTTAATTAAGCATAACTATATTTTACCAAGCTGGTTTAAAAAAAAAATGTTTAAAAAACAATATAAAACAAATAAAACAAGAGTAGGTTTAATGCAATAAAAATGTTACATCAAGTTAATATACATTCTAAAAATGTTCAGCAGTTGCAAAAATGCCCTTGCACTCAGCAGGAGACGGCTTTCTCTCTCAAGTAGACAACACTCCCAGCTCAGCTTCAAATAATGTGTAGTTAGAGGTGGTATTTACCAGAAGAGACATCTCTTACAGCTTTAGCCAGTTAAAAGAGTCAGTTTAACAGAAGAGATCACTCATACCTCAGTTTTAAATGATAGTCAAGGACAGTGGCCCTCATTACGACCCTGGCGGAATTCGGAAAACGATGGCGGAAATGCAATACCGCCATCGAATAGCGCTCGGTGCGACTATGACCCGTCACCGCAAAGTACGAAGCCATTAGCGACACCGTAGTGAACGCCAACGCTAACTGCACTAAGCACGCGCGCGCGCCATGCCAAACCGCAAACACCACCATGGCGCAAGGGTACGCCAATTCCGACCCTAGCGGACATGTACCTAACGCCATCAAGCATGGCGGAATGTACCATTCCGCCATGGTGAGAAGTACGGCATCGCGAATCAACGGTAAACGGCCCCACTGAGTGCCTGTACACCGCTCCCTGCCCACAAAGTACAACTCCCCGTAGGTGCAATGAAGTCACAATGCAACCATTGAAATGTACAAGTCACCCATGCATGCCAACGAACAAAAGAAACACAACAGGGGCCAATGGGAGCTGCAGGGCACAGATGGCACGAATACAGAAGCCATCCCAATGGACATGACCACAGTCCCCCACCAAGAAACGCACGCAAACACAGGCACCTGTGACCAGCAATATTCCGAGAATCACATCATTCCACCAGTCCACCTGGCTGACCGGCATCTGTTACACAAAACCCAATCCCCCGCCCCTGAGCATGACAACATTCAAACTGTCATATTGGCAGCCCCCATCCCTGACCTCACGGGCTTCGTAGGCAAACGCGCCCAGTACAGTACCACGCAACTAAACTCCGAAGCTGGAACCCAATGCAGATCTCCCCACAATACATCGCCCCCCAAATAGGCATATGCCACATCACTTGCAAAGAAAAACGCTACACGGGCCAAATCAGAATAGAAATTTAATGCACATCAAAATCACCAAGCCCATACAGCCATCAGGCCATGAACTCCAAAACACTTTTCATCATTGTGTGCTGCATCCGCAAGAAATGACCAGCCACTACTTGTGTGACGCCATGTTCCCTCATGGTACACAGAGCCACATTCACGTACGAAAAGGCAACATGGAAGCGCACACAACCGCAGGGCCGTCCCAATGGGGAGGCACTAGTCCAGCTGAAAGGCCGAAATGTTGCTCCGAGCCACCAGTACTGCGTAAGGGCATGTGGGCCATTGGCGATCGTCCCATAAGATCGTAATGCTGCTCCACTGATTAACACGAAGCAGCAGGTGTCGGGAGTAAAATCCATCTGCAGGAGTGGCATACAGATGGCAGTGGCAAAAGGGGAGGAGATACCTGTCAACCAAAAGAAAAGAAAAAGAACTGAATGGCCATCAGAAATACATTCCAACAACTCACTTCAATGATCACACTAAATCCACAGCCATATGCATGCTAGCCCACTCCAAAGGATCATCACCACCCCAAAACCACTTGCGACTCATAACCATCTATATCGAGGTGCAAACACCATCACAAACGAGTGTACCTGTGCATGCGTCTGTCAAAACAGAATCCATCAGATGGGAATGTTAACGTGCATGGACACAAGTGTCTGAGGGCGCGTCGAGACAGGGAGGGCTCAACAAGGCCAGATAGACGATGGTCCCACTATGGCAGCCCTGCATCACATAGCGTAGGGGAGGCGGATAGATCCCAAGAAGCCCTGTACATGGCAAACTCTGTATCAAATCACCTGCCCATGCATCCATCCATCATTCCCTCATCCCGGGATCAAAACGCCTGAATAATTACTCACATGACATTAGAAACATCCATTGAGTCTGTGCGTTATGCAGCCTGCAAAATCCACAGTGCCCCAGCCCGTAATTCCAGTGTCGTGAAGTAACATGTATTTGGGAACGGCCGGCCTCATCGGCCACGTAGCTATTGCGCATCCCAAACTATTCATATCAATCATTGCTTCCTCGCCATGGCCCCTGTCTCAAGGACATTGAACAATAGAACGTTATATTTGCAGTCAGACCTGTGGGCATCTCCTCGCCGCTAGCTGGAAACCGAAAGCGCCGCCCTTCGAATTCCTCATTTGCAACATCACGTCGAAAAGGCATCTGTGGCCGTTTGAAATCACTAATTATTCCATCGAGTGCGGCTGTGTGTGAAAATGGCAACTGCCTTCACCCACAAATGGGACGCCCCGCCCGTCGTTGCAACTCGGTACAGTGATGCATGAGGGCCCACCGTTACTCGAGTACTACGTTCCACTGACCCTTCACAAGTCTGTTCGCGACTGCACAGATAGTATGTGAAACAATGGGACCACAGCAGAATGAACATATCAACCAATCTTACACGGCCATCGGGTACAAATACATGATTGCAATAGCAAGATGCCATTCCCCGAATTGCAGCGTTGTGCGCGGGACGTGCCCGGCCAAAGGGGAGAGCAGTTTGCACAGGTGGAATTAATCACCACAGGTGGAGGCCATACAGCCTGAAAACACATAAATTGCACAGCCAGTCTCCTCCCACAACCACACCGAAATGCTACCGGCAGGACTCGCGATGTTGGCCCTGGGGGACCTGATAGCACTGCAAGTACTCCAACTCCAAGAAGAAGACGAACACCAACTACAACCGGCCGCACGGAGGAGACGCAGGAGGAGGAGGAGGGCAAGGCAGGGCCAGCAAGGGCCGCCAGCACAGCCACTACCACCACGCAGGCAGCCCGCAATCCCACGCCTCCGAGCACATCCGTTCAACCTCACTGATGAGCAGATCCACACCCTCTACCGTCTGGACCGGGACACCATAGCCGCCATTGTGGACATGACACAGGCTGACCTTGTCAGCATGATAGATAGCCCAACCGCCATCCCACCCCTACTGAAGGTGGTGTCTGTACTACACTTCCTGGCCACAGGCACCTACCAGCACACAGTCGGACAGTTGCATGGCATTTCCCAGCCACTGTTCTCACGGACACTATTGCAAGTGCTCGATGCCCTCCTGCAGCACGCAGACGACTACATCTCTCTACCACGCTCGGAGCAGGAAATTACCAACACAAAAGTGGGATTCCATGCACTTGCCGGCATACCGGGTTGCATTGGTGCCATCGACTGCACCCATGTTGAATTGGTCGTCCCACATGCCATGGAGGCCCAGTACCGCAACCGAAAACAATTTCATTCCCTGAATGTACAAATGGTGTGTGACTCCAACAGGATCATTACACATTGTTGTGCCCGATTCCCTGGATCAACCCATGATTCTATGGTCTTGAGGAACTCTACAATACCACGCTACATGGAGCGACACGCAGGGAACAGATCCTGGCTACTCGGTGAGTCTCATTACATGCATGAATATGTGGGGTATGTGATTTGGCAATGACCTGGCAGGAAGGGGGGGGGTGTGCGTACGTAGCAATGGCATTCCACATCATGCGTTTCTCGTCCACATACAGGTGATGCTGGGTATCCACTGAAGAGATGGCTCCTCACACCAGTCCGGAACCCACGGGACCAGCATGAGGAGGACTACAACCATGCCCACTCACGTACCCGTGTAGTCATTGAACAGGCATTCGGCCTACTGAAGACTCGTTTCCGCTGCCTCAGCAGGTCTGGCGGGGCACTCCTGTACCGCCATGAGAAGGTTGCAAAGATGGTGATGGCATGTGTCATGCTCCACAACATGTGCGTACGTAGAAATGTGCCCATGCCCCCTGACGCAGAACTGCAAGCACCTGATGATGGTCATGATGAGGGTGGGGATGTGGCAGCACCTCATGGAGTCTGCGAGGCACCGGAGGCCCGTGACATTCGTCAGCATCTCATTGATGCATGCTTCTAGCACTCACGCCTGGTGGCTGATACATGGACACGGGACTCGTGGCACTGTGTGTGTCTGGGACATGCACAATATGGACTGTACGCCTATGATGGCCTAGTACACAAAGATCAATGTCCACACATCTCATTGGTTGATCGTGCACTGTTTATGGCATATGTGATATCATGTTGAACACCCTACCGACCCGCCACCCAAGTGAGCCCAACACACCCCCTCCACCCTCCTACCTCCCCCCCGAACACCAGTGTCCAAAGATGCTCATTGTCAGTGGGCAGTCGCTATTGCAAGCCCCCTCTGCGGGTATCAGGGGCACCCCTGCCTGTGGAGCGCAGGTTCCTCCCAGATCTACGTTGGGGGCTGCCCTGGACGGAACTTGCAACGGATGATGTCTCTGCCTGCTCACGTCCATGCATGTCCCTAAGGGTTTGCGAGAGCTCAGTGAGCACACGGCGCACTGCGGCAAGTTCGGCACATACGTCTTTGGACGTCGCATGCAGTTCCCCCCTCAGGCTCTCGGTGCTTCTCTCCATTTGTGCCCTTAGCGTCTCTGTACCTCTCTCCATTTCTGCCCTAAGTGTCTCAGTTGATGTTTCTATGTCTGCCTTAGTGCCCCCACATTCATCGGCATGGTCCTTGAGGAGCGTGGCCATTTGCTGCTGTTGCACGATTAACTGGTCGAGGGACTGTTGCCTCTGCTGGGCCATGGCCATTTGCGGGGGTGTCACAGAGGGGCTGTTGTCCTCATGTTGCCTTGCCACAGGGCTTGTGGGGGATGGCCAGTCGTCGTCTTGTGGGTGCCCCTGCGTGGTATCCTCATGTTGTACGGGATGGGACAGACAGGGGGATTGGGACAGGTCATGGATGGATCTGACTTCGACATCCCCGTCTTCGGTGTCCGAGCATGCTGCCATCAATGGGGTGTCACCTATGGTGCTGCTGCCACCAGAGGCAGTGCCTTCTGTGGCATCCATTGGGGGGACCTGTGGTGGTGGTGGTGTGCCCATGCTGGCTGCTGGGGTGCCTGTTGATGTTCCCTCCTCTGTGCTGCCACCTGATTTGTGCTGCTGCCGTGTCTTGATGCGTGCAGCTGAGGTGGAGGGTCTCTGGCCGTTGGTCTTGGCCCTCTTTGCAGGTGTGCTGGTAGGGGTGTCCTGAAGCTCGTCGTTTGGATCGGACCCTGTGGTAGAGTAAAGGAGGGCGAGGGTTATTGATGGGTCTGTGGGAATTGGAATGGCATTGTATCACATGCATTGGAGTGGTACCTGAGGGTGATTTGGGTCGGGGCCTTGGAGGTGCTTTCATTTGTGTGTGGAGTGAGGGTGCAGTTGTTTGGCAGCCTGCAGTTAGGGTGTGCCTGCTGCACGTGTAGTGCGTGTTTTAGGGGTTTTTAATTATTTATGTATTTATTGTGGGTTTTAACGTGCGCTATCAGGCCTATGTGTGTGGACGTTCTCCTGGACATGTGTTTCTGTAGCACTATGTGGACGCATGGTACTTCACATGGATGGACTGTGTGGATTTGGCATTGTTTTATTTGGCCCCCCTACCTGAATCTTCGGATGTCTGCACTCCTTTCTCCATCCCTCCGACTCCCTCTATGCTCTCCATTCCGATGGTGGACGCACAGATTTCTTCCCAGGGGGTCAACTTGATGGGTGATTCAGGACCTCCCCCGGTGGCTGTGGCAATGTTGCGGTTGGCAGAGAGTATGCTGCGGACGCGTATCCGCAGGTCGTCCCATCGCTTGCGGCATTGCTGTGGGGTGCGGGGTGCGGTCCCCACCGCACTTACCCGCTGTGCCACCAGAGCCCATATGGCCTTCTTGTTTGCAAGTGCCGTTCTGGTCATTTGCGTGGAGAAGACGACGGCAGCATTCTCCTGGAGGGTCTCTGTTAGCACGGTGAGTTCCTCACGGGAGAAGTGGACCTGCCGCTTGCGATCGCACGCTTTCTTCGCTACTTTTCCCATTTTTCTTGGTTTCGCTAGGGTGGATGACGGGTTGGGGTGTGTTTCAGGGTAGTGATTTTAGTGGTTGTGTGGTTTTAGTGGTTTTATAGGTGTACGGCGGGATGTTTCCCGTTCCGGGGCCATGTTTTAACTTCCGTTTCCGTATATTTCCGGTCACCGTACTTTCCGGTAGGCGCACACTGCGGTGACCGCTAAGAGGGGTGGCGGTATTGCACCTAGGGCGCCGTACGGCGGCGGTGTGGGCCGTTTTGGGGTCATTTCCGCCATCGCGGACTTTGCACTTCCGCCATGGCGTGGTGCTCGTGCCCGATGGGTCGGAATGGGCCGCACTTTGCTCCTTCGTGCAATGGCGGAAACGCTATTTACGCTGTGGTGGTCCGGTCAGTCACTTTCCGCCAGGGTCGTAATGAGGGCCAGTGTGTTTATGGATGCAATATCACATAAAAGCATACTACAAGTGGAAAGGAGGGAACTGCTACCTGGGGTCTTTAGCAATGGTTGCAGGAATCTCACTCTGCCCCCATAGAATTGTTTACTGTTTATAACATTACCTCCCAGTGGCTGCTGGTGAATTCCTTTTTATTGGAGGGGCGTAAATATTTCCCCCAAATATGCCAGTCTCATAGAGCATAGCGAGGGAGCCCAAACCAATCAAGAGTTATTGGGGGGGCTTCCACCATCCCCAGAGAATTTCTTTTAAATAATGGCTTACAAAAGAACATTTTACAGCACACTTTTTTTTAATAATTGGGTAAAATGCCGAACAGTTTGCAGAAGGTTTTGTAGGGTAACTCATGAAAAAATACAATAGATGCAAGTCAACAACAGTACAGAGGAGCATTTCACCAACACATTTTCCTGATGCCTTAGCAAACAATATATGCCAGTATAAAAAAAATATTCATGCTGGCTGCACCGATATATGCTATATTCCCATATAAGCAGATATTCATGGTTGCTTTGCGCATCATACCAGTAATGATCCTATAAGGAAACATGTCCACGCTTATTTTGCCAAAATATGGCAGTATCTCCACGTAAGAACATACTCCAGTTGGCTTTACCATTAAAAATGCCAGGCCACAGTATGAAAACATGTCCAAACTGGCTGCATCAAAATGTCAGTCTCGCCACATAACAACACGTATCATGATTGCTTTATCTAAGATGCCCAGTAAAACATGTCATGCCACAGTAAGGAGTGGCTAGACTGGCTGCACCAATATATGCTAGTATGCCCATATAAGCACATATTCATGTTTTCTTTGCGCATAATTCCAGTAACGATACTATAAGAAAACATGTCCATGCTTATTCTGCCAGAAAATAGCAATATCCCTGCTTAAGAACATATTCCAGTCGGCTTGTGTGTGCAACAAATTCGACCCATAACTTTGCAACCATTGCAGGTACGAACATGGGACTGGATATGTTTTCAAACTAAGTGTCTCCTCTTTGACCTGACATCATATTTGCATCCTCTACAATTATTTACTAATTTAATAAAATTATGAATCTTTATCACACAAATCAATAGAACAAAAACAGTCTACAGTCAGGAATATAAATAGCAGATTGGGCCCAATCCTTTCCTGGTCATAGGTATATTAATTATAATCAGATCAATTATGCCGGTCAGATAGCACAGGGAGTAGTGCAGCCGCTTTGACATCCATGCAGAGCCTGCCAACCCAGGCTCAAATCCTGGCAGGGCCAAACTCAGCCTTTCATCCTTCCGAGATTGACAAATGAGCACCACACGCTGTGGTTAATACTAACCAGTGTCCAGATGCCTGAGGGATCATAGCGCTATAAGAATGAGAATTTCTATTAATCATCTAATAGATAATTGAAGTGTGTATTCTCTGGCAGTGTCTGATTAATAACTAGCCAATGGAAAGACTTATTCTACAAGAACAATGTGATGTCACGTGAGAATAGGAGCAATTACATGAGGCAAAACACAAAGGAGGAGAGAGAATTCTCTCTCTGATAGCCAGACATGTTGGATTGTGATTAACAACAAGATGCGTTCCCTATTGGCAGGGTGCTTAGCTGGGAATATGTGTAGATGAAGTGCCTTGTCTATGAGCAAGATTGAAGCATGAAAGTGATGGAGGGAGCTGTTTCTTAAAGGGCTAGACTAATTGTGTAAGGTGAAATGCATTATGCTTCTTACTATATTTAAGTGTCATGTGAGATTTCCTTTCAAGGAAACTGCTTCCCTGACCTGAATCGTACAGGGTTCTGCTGTGAATTACTATGAGCTTATGTTGTATGACACACACAAATTAGCAAACCTCAGCACCATAATTGCATGGAAAAGGGAGACAGGGGTCATGCAACAGTTCCTGATAACTAGTGCTGTGTGGAATCACATGGTTCTGCTCCACCGGCCGCTGTTGGGAAAATCCATACATTTCGTTCCACTTTGCCAGTCTCTGCCATTCCGCTTTGCTCGTCATTTTTCACTGTCACATGCCGGCTTCCCTTAAAGTGAACCCTGTCAAAAGAAATCACAAGCATTGTTTTGGCCATTTCGCCCACACCCACTTCTTATTCCTTTTATGTTTTCAGCATGCCTGGTCACATTTTGTTCAGTGTTCACATTTCGTATTCGGGCAACATGCTTTGTTTTGGCTGTTTTGCCCGCAACCCATTTCATGTTTGCGTGATTCTCTTTCGGCCGTGCACGTACGACTTCCCATTTTGGTTGTAGCACATCATGTAGGATGCTGATTTCATGATTGTGCACATGCCCTGTTCGTTTTCGAAGTGCAGTATACACCATAAACATTTTCACGCATGTGCTTTTCAGGATGCTTCACATCAGGATTGCGAAAAATCCATTAGTACTGCTCGTGAATCAGCAAGCACACTAAATGCCGTACTGCAATGCGCTACCAGATTTGTGGCCTTGCCTCCAAGTCCAAAACAACTCTTCTGTGTGGGAGAGTAGCAACACCGCAGCACCTCCTTATTATTCTTGTATTTTGTACAGAGGGTAGACCCCCCCCAAACTGAACGTATTGGAGATAGACCCACATCCCTCAAACCAAATGCAAATAACTTGTCGGGGTTGATCAATGACTCTAATACTGAGTAAAAAAGAAAAGTTGTGCCTTGTTGAAAAGCGCTTTGCAGGACGATCTATTTTGTGGGGTCAGAATGCCTTGCACAGTAGAGAATATATCAAAGTAGTATATGTTTATCATACATTATCAAACAATCTAGATTCAAAACTGATCAGGGACTAAGCTATAAGTAAAAATAGGTTGGTCAGGCATTTCGTAATTTGGCTGGCCATTTTTGTTAAAACAAGTCAGGCAACTCTAAAATGGATGTTGGGCATACAAAATGGTCGATTTTTACAAAGTTATGATGATTTCAGTGGATATTTTTATTCATAGACGTTCATGAAGAGTCCACTGGTGTAGAATGAGATAGGTGGAACCTGTTAAGACTAATTCTGATTGGCAGCTAAGGCAACCAACCAGGGATTGGAAAAGGGGTTGTGTTCAAGTATCAAGGCCAATCAGGATGTTGTATGTTAATTACTAGATTACCTCAATTTTTAAGACTGTACATAAGAGACCCCAGTCAGGAGAGAGTTGGGAGTTGTTGAGTATTCTTCTGTGTGTTGTGTGCTGTATCCTGGTATGCTGAAAAGTATAAACAGATGTCTTTTGAAATCCAGCTTGAGTGTCCTGATGTGTTTCAGCCTGCCTTTACTGATGTAGGGGTGCCAAGGCCCAAAGAGGGGGTCTGGACCTTCTCTTCATCTTGCTCTTTTTTCAACAGGTAGCAGAAGCCATCCAACCAGGAAGACTACCAGCAGGACCATCAGTAGCAGGTCAATCAGATGCAGTACCGTCGGCAGGCAGGAACTAACTCATTGTGATGGTGACATGTGGTGATTTCTCTACCATTCACAACCAGCAATGTTAGTATCATACCACCACAGGAGGAGCAAGACCAGTTTCCTAGAATATTTCATTTATTTATTTGATATTTATATAGCGCACAAAGCACATCTAGGCGCTTTAGTTTAAGAATTCAGTTACAGAATATGTGCTTGACATAACAATTTAAAGGGTTACAGGTCTGGCATACATCCAGAATGGATACAGTCTAGGATATGCTAGCCTCTTGAGACATGATAGGTAATGGCATACACAATCTAGGGAAAAAAACCTGCCTCTTGTGGCTCCGAGCTACATCTGAATTGCATATATAGGACATGATAGGTAGTGGCATATACAATCTACAAAAAAACGTGCCTCTTGTTGTGGGGAGCTACATCTAAATTGCATACATAGGACTTGCGAGGTAGTGGAGCGTATATTCTAGGAAAACTTGTCTCTTGTTGCGGGGAGTGACATCTAAATTACATACTTAGGATAAAGTAGGTAGTAGAGTGTACAAAGTAGTAAAACACCTCTTGTTGCGGGGAGCTACATCTAAATTGTATGCAATAGGACATGATAAGTGGTGGCATATGCAGTCTAGAAAGAGGCTCGCCTATTGTAGCGCCGAGCTGCATAGTTGCAGGAGCTATAACAAAACCTGAGTTGGACATAAGATGGGTGCAATGTGAGTATGAACTACAAAACGGCCTTGTGCTGGAAGCAAGGGTCCATATCATGCAGGCTAGGCAGGGAAGGCTGCAATATGAGCTAACTGGAAGAGACACATCTCATAGTGAGAGGCTATGCCAGATGAGGTGAGGTAGTGGGGTAGCGCAGTAGCGGGACTACCAGAGAGCACAGTGAACCTCATATGGCAATAGCTGTATGTTAGTGCAGTAATGGGTGAATGGGAAGCAGATACGATTAAAGAGGAAGAACTCACCTACGTTCTAGGCTGAGGCACACAGCTTTACTGAGGCATAGGACACCATAAACAGTACCACAAAAAACAGTATCAATGTTAAAGTTATAGACACAGTGACTAGTGGAACAGTACACTTAGAGTACTTAGATGCATTGCGACAGGATAGGGCTGTAAACCTGACAACGGTGGACAGCTGAAGAGTGCCGCAGTCTGTGATGCACTGTAGTCAGCACATGAGTTTATAGGTTGGGGGCAATGTTAGGAGAGTCCTGCATGGTGCAAGAGCACCAGTGATGACTGCAGAGTGTTGGTATAGTTATAGTTGTATGGTAATCCGGTAAAGTGACGAGCAAACTTAGTGTGGTAAGAACATTGCTTTCAACAGCAGGATCACATGCGAGGTAGTAACAGGTAGGAACAGTAGAGAGAGGTAAGATGAGGGAGAAGATGGTTTGAAGGCGGATGGGTCGGGTTTAGGCGCATCGAACAGGCACAATTGCAAGGTATGTGAGTGGCAGGGTGTACCTCTTACCTGAGGAATGCACAGGATCAATGCGGATAGCAGAATAGATGCCTAGAACGCTGCATACTCCACATAATCGCAAACTAAATAGTAGCTAGCAACGTGCCAGGTAGCCATGAAGCAGACAGGGAAGAGACAGGGCCTTAACCATGTGGGCCTTTAATACCGGGCCTGGCTACACCGGGTCACAGTATTTGCTGTAAAAATCAGACGGCACCATAAGGCAACATGCCTCTCCTTCTCCAGGCATCACGGGAGGCTGGGGTAGCTGCAAAACGTGGCGACCATAGCGATATCAGCAGATGACAGCCTTGGCCTCCTACTGTCCAATATAATCTTCAGTCAGAGCATGTTTGGCAACCCAGAACTGCAGCCTGCAGTGTGTACCACCACTGCCATGGAATCAGACTCTGAGGAGGCCACCATAGTTGGACAGCAAGATGAAGCAGAGGAGGACGAGGAGACATACCATGGCATCACTCCTTCAACCTCCTCCTTTGCACCCTCACTCTTCCATCATCAGTCAAAAGAACTGAGGACCAGCATTCGAAGTACCTTGTTCATTTAAAGAAATGTCAATTGAGGAACATTGTCTGTAGACAAGAATGTTCTCCTGTCTGTTACTATCCCCCCAGCAACACTGAAAACACACTCAGACTTTACACTTGCTGGGGGGATACTAAGACTTCAGCTGCCTCTCGTGCCAGTTTGGGCCAGGCATCTTTCTTTCCTTCCCAGTACATGAGAGGTTCACCTGGGGGCATGGAGTTATCTTGTGGATATGCCAAACATTTCTCCACTGCCCTGGCACAAGGGCAGTCCTCCGCAACATGAGACAAGACCCCAAAGAGCCCCATACTCACTAGGTGGCAATAGCATAACATATTGTTGCATCCAGCCCCACAGGGAGACCTTCTGTCACCCTCAAATGCCCTGTGTGGAAGCAAACTGCAACACAACAGCACCAACCAAGCACAAGCCCCAGATGGCAGAGCTGCAAAAGCACGCCTTGACCCTTGTGGTTGCCTTTTTCATTGGTTTGGAAGCCAACTGCGACTTGCACACCAGTAGAAAGCACTCATACTGATACTGATCATGGTGAGGCTGTTATCTTCCAGCTACAAATTACTAGCCCAAAGCTAACAGGTGATATAAAAATAAAAAAAACTCTATTGGCCAGCTCCCAATGTTTGTTTGCTATCAACTGGGAGCTACAAAAAAGAAGACCTGCACAGAAATGTGTGTTTTTCGACAGACGAATCAGGTGAAACCGGAATGCTTTGGTGTGCCATGTTTCGCTTTCTTTTCTCACGTGGGCAAAATAATCGAGGTGCGCGCAAATGTATACCGAGAAGTGAAATGACCAGTGTAATTTTTAGAACCGCATGTGAAACGCTGCAGGAAAACCTGGCAGGAATTCGTAGAACATGCGAAAAGAGAAAGCAGTGAAAATTTAGAATGTTTCTGTGTATTCTGTGGAAATGTAACTTTATGTACGGTTTAAATATGCTTGCATATTATAGGAAGCAACATGTTTTGAAGAATCATGATAATGTTATGACCCATCTGTGTCTTGAATTGTATGTGGCACATTTAAACCCAATGGCCTGGAAGCAACAGAGTCACAATAAGAATGCTTTTGTTACTCAGACTTCAGTATGTGCACAGGATTGATTATGGAAATGATACGTGCATGTAGGAAATAGTGTGATAAATGCAGGCAGGTCAATTTTATTTTTGTAAGCAAGCTGCCTGTGATTGTGTAGCCGTGTGGTGTCTTCACCTGCATTAAGCTGGGGATCACCATTGCTGTGATGTATTTAAATAAATATGTGTTTTGATCAAACCATCTGTTTCTTACACAGAATTGTGGGATGGGACTGTATAAGCAATGGAAATTAGATAAAAGTGTCCCCTTGATGAAGTAACCATACAAACTATAACTTATATAAATGGGGGTTTGTACCAGGACATTATCAGGCCGATTCATGGAATAATTAGCACGGCGCAAGTGGGCAAAAACGTGCGAATCGCAGTGGAATAGCGAAAATCGCAGTGCAAGTGCGAAAATCGCACGAAAAGCAGCGCACGTCGATTCATGGAAGTCCGTGCGCGAGAAAACCAGCGGATGTGCGATAAAAAAGTGCACCGCGCACGTTGGCGCACAGGCCATCTAACAGCGTGCACCAGGTCACAGCGAAAATCGCACAGGCCACAGCGAAATTCGCACATAGCGCGGCGCACGCAACAAAAGTAGGCGGAACACGGGCATAACACTCGGAATGGGGAACAACTTGCAAAAACGTGGCCGTCACGGGGGAAGTACAGGGCACAAGTGTGCGGAACGCCCACACGCTCGCCTACAACACGTATTCATGGAATAGAATAGGGCAAAAAAGCGCACGCTCAAACCAGCGCACAGGCACAAACACGACCGCCACAAGAAAGCAGGCAGTAGCGTCTCTGCGGCTGTAAGAAATGTGCGCCAAAAGGTGCGCCTACAAATAGCACCTATATACTGCCATGATGAATGTCCTATACTGTGGCCCTCCAGGACAAATGACGTGCAAAGGGGTACCCACAAACACGGACACCCGCTGACAAAAAATACGTGTGTGTGTATACCGGGGTGCGCGGGAAGTCTCACACGCGATTTCAGCAGGGGTTCGCGTGAAGTTTTTCACGCGATCGGGCCTGGGGGAGCGGGCTACGTGTATTACAGGGGTTCGCGTGAAGTTTTTCACGCGATCGGGCCTGGGGGAGCGGCCTACGTGTATTACAGGGGTTCGCGTGAAGTTTTTCACGCGATCGGGCCTGGGGGAGCGGGCAACGTGTATTTCAGGGGTTCGCGTGAAGTTTTTCACGCGATCGGGCCTGGGGGAGCGGGCTACGTGTATTACAGGGGTTCGCGTGAAGTTTCTCACGCGATCGGGCCTGGGGGAGCGGGCTACGTGTATTACAGGGGTTCGCGTGAAGTTTTTCATGCGATTAGCCAGGGTACGTGTATTTCAGGGGTGCGCGGGAAGTTCCACACGCGAATATCCTGGGCGCGTGTATTTCAGGGGTGCGCGGGAAGTTCCACACGCGAATAGCCTGGGCGCGTGTATTTCAGGGGTGCGCGGGAAGTTCCACACGCGAATAGCCTGGGCGCGTGTATTTCAGGGGTGCGCGGGAAGTTCCACACGCGAATATCCTGGGCGCATGTATTTCAGGGGTGCGCGGGAAGTTCCACACGCGAATAGCCTGGGCGTGTGTATTTCAGGGGTGCGCGGGAAGTTCCACACGCGAATAGCCTGGGCGCGTGTATTTCAGGGGTGCGCGGGAAGTTCCACACGCGATTAGGCTGGGTGGGTCACAGGTGTTCCCTGTACACCCTCAACGGCCCCTGCAGGCAGCCCACAAAACAGGGGACTACCCTGCACACCTGCTCATGTCCCGCTGCACCCCCACCCCCCAGCAGTGCAGGGGCATCCTCCACCAGGCCCCCACCCATGTCTCCCACCACCCCCACCCCCCAGCAGTGCAGGGGCACCCTCCACCAGGCCCCCACTCATGTCTCCCACCACCCCCACCCCCCAGCATCCAGGGGCAGCCTCCACCAGGCCCCCACTCATGTCTCCCACCACCCCCACCCCCCAGCAGTGCAGGGGCACCCTCCACCAGGCCCCCACCCATGTCTCCCACCACCCCCACCCCCCACCATCCAGGGGCATCCTCCACCAGGCCCCCACTCATGTCTCCCAGCGTGCTACGTGTATTTCAGGGGTGCGCGGAAAGTTCCACACGCGAATAGCCTGGGTGCGTGTATTTCAGGGGTGCGTGGGAAGTTCCACACGCGAATAACCTGGGCGCGTGTATTTCAGAGGTTCGCGTGAAGTTTTTCACGCGATCGGGCCTGGGGGAGCGGGCTACGTGTATTACAGGGGTTCGCGTGAAGTTTTTCACGCGATCGGGCCTGGGGGAGCGGGCTACGTGTATTTCAGGGGTTCGCGTGAAGTTTTTCACGCGATTAGCCAGGGTACGTGTATTTCAGGGGTGTGCGGGAAGTTCCACACGCGAATATCCTGGGCGCGTGTATTTCAGGGGTGCGTGGGAAGTTCCACACGCGAATAGCCTGGGCGCGTGTATTTCAGGGGTGCGTGGGAAGTTCCACACGCGAATAGCCTGGGCGCGTGTATTTCAGGGGTGCGCGGGAAGTTCCACACGCGAATAGCCTGGGCGCGTGTATTTCAGGGGTGCGTGGGAAGTTCCACACGCGAATATCCTGGGCGCGTGTATTTCAGGGGTTCGCGTGAAGTTATTCACACGATCGGGCCTGGGGGAGCGGGCTACGTGTATTTCAGGGGTTCGTGTGAAGTTTTTCACGCGATCGGGCCTGGGGGAGCGGGCTACGTGTATTTCAGGGGTTCGCGTGAAGTTTTTCATGCGATCGGGCCTGGGGGAGCGGGATACGTGTATTACAGGGGTTCGCGTGAAGTTTTTCACGCGATCGGGCCTGGGGGAGCGGGCTACGTGTATTACAGGGGTTCGCGTGAAGTTTTTCATGCGATCGGGCCTGGGGGAGCGGGCTACGTGTATTTCAGGGGTTCGCGTGAATTTTTTCACGCGATTAGCCAGGGTACGTGTATTTCAGGGGTGCGCGGGAAGTTCCACACGCGAATATCCTGGGCGCGTGTATTTCAGGGGTGCACGGGAAGTTCCACACGCGAATAGCCTGGGCGCGTGTATTTCAGGGGTGCGTGGGAAGTTCCACACGCAAATAGCCTGGGCGTGTGTATTTCAGGGTGCGCGGGAAGTTCCACACGCGAATAGCCTGGGCGCGTGTATTTCAGGGGTGCGTGGGAAGTTCCACACGCGAATATCCTGGGCGCGTGTATTTCAGGGGTGCGCGGGAAGTTCCACACGCGAATAGCCTGGGCGCGTGTATTTCAGGGGTGCGCGGGAAGTTCCACACGCGAATAGTCTGGGCGTGTGTATTTCAGGGGTGCGCGGGAAGTTCCACACGCGATTAGGCTGGGTGGGTCACAGGTGTTCCCTGTACACCCTCGACGGCCCCTGCAGGCAGCCCACAAAACAGGGGACTACCCTGCACACCTGCTCATGTCCCACTGCACCCCCACCCCCCAGCAGTGCAGGGGCAGCCTCCACCAGGCCCCCACCCATGTCTCCCACCACCCCCACCCGCCAGCAGTGCAGGGGCACCCTCCACCAGGCCCCCACTCATGTCTCCCACCACCCCCACCCCCAGCATCCAGGGGCAGCCTCCACCAGGCCCCCACCCATGTCTCCCACCACCCCCACCCCCCAGCAGTGCAGGGGCACCCTCCACCAGGCCCCCACTCATGTCTCCCACCACCCCCACCCCCCAGCATCCAGGGGCAGCCTCCACCAGGCCCCCACTCATGTCTCCCACCACCCCCACCCCCCAGCAGTGCAGGGGCACCCTCCACCAGGCCCCCACCCATGTCTCCCACCACCCCCACCCCCCACCATCCAGGGGCATCCTCCACCAGGCCCTCACTCATGTCTCCCAGCGTGCTACGTGTATTTCAGGGGTGCGCGGGAAGTTCCACGCGCGAATAGTCTGGGCGCGTATATTTCAGGGGTGCGTGGGAAGTTCCACACGCGAATAGCCTGGGCGCGTGTATTTCAGGGGTTCGCGTGAAGTTATTCAAGCGATCGGGCCTGGGGGAGCGGGGTACCACTCACCGTCTGCCTTGCGTGTAGAAGAACGCGTAGCCAACACCCGCTGTGAAGTAATAGCGTGTGAACCCCAACGGATGGAAAACACACGCACCGCACGAAAAGCACGTACAGAACATAAAGGCACGCGGGATCACCAAGCCCTGCCAGGGCAACGCCCGTGCGCAAAACGTCACGGACGCGCTTACGCTGTAAGGGCCTTTGGTCCAATGAAATGGCGTACGGGCAACCCCCGTGCGCAAAACGTCACAGACGCGCTTACGCTATAAGGGCCTTTGGTCCAATGAAATCGCGTACGCGTGCTGACGCGCTTACGCGCTAAGGGCCTTTCCTCGATTTTCACGCTGACGTGCAGGATTTTCACATGCCAAATCACTCCGTATCAAGCTGGCCACGCGAAAACACACGGAAGACCATGCTCCTGCCCAGAAGGCCGAATTACTGCCCCCCAGTGCCCCGAGCAGCCTCCCACGTGCCATCTGCTGCTGCCTGCCTGCCTGCCTGCTGCCACCGTGCCCTGCCATTTGGTGCCTGCACATCAGCCATCTGCAGGTGTCCAGTTGCTGTGTCCACCCCTGCTGGAACAGAAGACTCCCGACTCGGATAACATTGCTCTACAGCCCAGCCCCAGGACCCAGTTGCCCACCCACTCCTGCCCCTGGGGTTGCCATGTCGGGCACATCAACCTCTGGCACCAGTGGCAACCCCCAGCCAGAGGGGCAGAGGGGCACCAGCTTCACTGCCACCGAAGTTGGTGTCCTGGTGGAGCAAGTCCTGGGGCAGTATGATGCCCTCTTCGGATCGTCCCGCGCCAACAAGGAAGGACGGGACAGGATCTGAGCCGACTGTGTGGTTGCCATCAACGCGGAGGGGGTGGCAACCCGCACCATCCAGAAGGTCAAGAAGCGCTGGGAAGACTTGAGGTCCAGGACCCTCATGAAGGCCCGGCGCCTCGTGGAGGGGGGCCGGGGCCCCATGAGTTCCATCCAGTTGAGGGTCCTGGAACGCGCACACCCAGCGCTCCACGCCCAGGTCCTTGAGAGGGAGACCCGTCTGGAGTTGAGCGGTAAGTGGCCAAGCATTGCTGTGTGAGACAGGGCATGTTGCAGTGTGCTGTTTGTCTGATACTTGCCTGCATGTGTGACATAGGCCATGTACGCATGTATGTGTGCAGGGACATCATGGGAATGCATGTGCGACCTGTAATGTGTGAACCGCACGGTTGTTGCATGTGTTTGAATGCGACATGGGGAGCCCTGTGCAGATTGCACACATGAGAGCATGGCAGTCTCTGTTCCTGGACATGGGTGGGGGCGAGGGATGGGTGCTGATGCCAGATACATATGTG
Source organism: Ambystoma mexicanum (assembly GCF_040938575.1). Lineage (NCBI taxonomy): Eukaryota > Metazoa > Chordata > Amphibia > Caudata > Ambystomatidae > Ambystoma > Ambystoma mexicanum. The sequence goes on from NC_090928.1 coordinate 1,015,012,181, forward strand.
GTATCCATGTCTGTGTGCCTGACCTGCGTGTCTGTGACTTTTGAGTGCCATGGATGCATGACACATGTCTGTGACAATGTACAGATTCACTGATGCAGCCTAGTCATCCTTGTATGCACTGTGATTGGGGTGTATGGGGCCAGATGGATGTGACTGAGGTGAAGTGTGTGCATGTGATAGGCATGACCCATGATGCATGTGAGTCCCATTACATTGTATGATTCGAGAGTCCATTGGACATGCATTGAAATGTCCATGGCACGCACCATGACTGTCACTGTGTGTGTTTTGCCTGGACTGACACATGTGTTGTAGTGTGACATGATGGAAGTGTACTTTGACAGTGGCACTCATCTGCTATTGCTTCCTGTCTAGGGGACCTTTGTACAGTACCCTGATGCTTGTGTTCTATGTCTCCCTCTACGCAGCAGCTAGTGAAGGAGAGGGCGGAGACGGCGCTGTCTAGCAAGGCAGCGGGGATGCCCCCACGGCTGCAGCGGAAGGGGTGGGTGAGCCCCCACAGGGGCCTGCTACGGCGGTAGACGGCGAGGAGCCATCCAGGTTGATGGTTTCCACAGAGGAGGAGGAGGCCGCCACTGAGGCGCACATGGGGCCTGGTGGGGGCATCCCTGCTGGTGCAAGTGGTGCAGTCCAGGGGCAGGGGCAGGAGGCAGCACAGGTCGCCGTGGAGGGGCCTGTGCATGTCGCTGTCCCTGAACCTGTGGGTGCACCACCTTGCACCAGCAGGGATGCCCCGTCCCAGGCCCGTCCGCAGGTAGAGGGGATGTCCATGTCATCTGACTCCCCTCCACCTGCGGACGAGGGGACCCCTGGCCGTGTGGAGAAGGTCCTGATTGGGGTCGCGATGCGCACGGCTGTGATTCGTGATGCCGTGCGTGCTTCCCAGGAGGAGCACGCACGTCATCACAAAGAGCACTGTGCCGACGTGGCCCAATTGGGATCGGCCATGTTCGGGGGTTTCCTGCATGCCTCGGACAATCTGGCGGCCCTCTCCTCCTCTGTGGAGACTATACGCCAGTCGTTCTCCTTGCCGTCTTCCGGCCCAGATGCCACCAGGGCCCCCTGTGGACCTGCCCTGACCAATGCAGCCAGCTCGGTGGGGATCCCATCCCTGCCACAGTCGGGAGTCAGAGGTCCAGCAGGGGTGGACAACACAGCAACTGGACCCCAGCAGATGGAGGATGTGACGGCATCATCGGGCAGGGCACGTGCACGACGGCGTCGGTGGTTTCCATCATCCTGGATGCCGTCGTGCTGTCAGAGGCAGTGGCGTCGGAGGCAGCAGCAGGCTCGACGTGGGAGGCATCATGGCTCGGGGCCATCAAGATCAGAGGGGCAGGCATCAGCCGGAGGGCAGGAGAACCCTGGGATGGTAGTGTCTTCCGTGTGGGAGCAGTTGGTCCAGCGGATAGGTGCGGAGCGGCAGCGGGCGGAAGAGGAGCGGCTCACCATGGTCAGGGCGGAGTTCTCCATGCGTCGGGCGTTGAGGCGGGCTGAGTGCCTCGAGGAAGCTCGCAAGGAGTTTGAGGTGAACATGGGGTTATCCCTGCGAGACCTCGGGGCCAGGACAGAGTCCCGCCTCCAGGACATCGACATGGAGTTCGATGATGCCCTGGCCGGCAACATCACAGAGTGAGCCGCAAGACTTGCCCGCTGCCATTGTACATAGTTATATAGTTAGTGGTAGGTTTCCTTTAAATTTTATTATTTTTTATTTGGTTGCGATTGAACAATGCGCCACTTTTTTGTATATAGTTCAGTTTTTAGTTAGTTGACATAGTTAGGTTTCATTTGGTTGGGCTCATGGACCCGGGATTGTCTTGTAAATAGTTATTCTATGGATTTTTTGATTTCTTGGATTTTTTTCATGGACATTCATCTTCTTTTTGTTGTTTTGCTTTGTGGTTTTTCTAATTTCATTTCCATTCAAGTTGATTTTCAATACATTTTTATTTTCATCCTTCAATGTGTCGTATCATCTCATTGCTTTCATGCATGTCATGTTGGGTGTTTTAACATTCACTTGCAGCCATTGTGTGTGACAGACATGTGTTCATTTGCATTATTTACATTGGGTGTGTAACATGTAATTGCCTTTGATATGTGGGTGGATGTGATAGTTGGTTGGGCCTTTTGGCAGGGGAGGATGGCCATTACGGACATGACTGGGGATTGTTGGGACCCAGGTGCAGGGGGGCATGGATGGGACCTGGGCAAGGGCCTGCTGGCAGGTGCCCCACAGTGCTGGGGGGTGGGGGTTGTGGGGGACATGAGTTGGACATGGGTGGGGGCCTGCTGGCAGCTGCCCCACAGTGCTGGGGGGTGGGGGTGGTGGGGGACATGAGTTGGACATGGGTGGGGGCCTGCTGGCAGGTGCCCCACAGTGCTGGGGGGTGGGGGTGGTGGGGGACATGAGTTGGACATGGGTGGGGGCCTGCTGGCAGGTGCCCCACAGTGCTGGGGGGTGGGGGTGGTGGGAGACATGAGTGGGGGCCTGGTGGAGGGTGCCCCTGCACTGCTGGGGGGTGGGGGTGGTGGGAGACATGAGTGGGGGCCTGGTGGAGGGTGCCCCTGGATGGTGGGGGGTGGGGGTGGTGGGAGACATGAGTGGGGGCCTGGTGGAGGCTGCCCCTGGATGGTGGGGGTGCGGGTGGTGGGAGACATGAGTGGGGGCCTGGTGGAGGGTGCCCCTGCACTGCTGGGGGGTGGGGGTGGTGGGAGACATGGGTGGGGGCCTGGTGGAGGGTGCCCCTGGATGGTGGGGGGTGGGGGTGGTGGGAGACATGAGTGGGGGCCTGGTGGAGGCTGCCCCTGGATGGTGGGGGGTGGGGGTGGTGGGAGACATGAGTGGGGGCCTGGTGGAGGCTGCCCCTGGTGGCTGGGGGGTGGGGGTGGTGGGAGACATGGGTGGGGGCCTGGTGGAGGGTGCCCCTGCACTGCTGGGGGGTGGGGGTGGTGGGAGACATGAGTGGGGGCCTGGTGGAGGGTGCCCCACAGTGCTGGGGGGTGGGGGTGGTGGGGGACATGAGTTGGACATGGGTGGGGGCCTGCTGGCAGGTGCCCCACAGTGCTGGGGGGTGGGGGTGGTGGGGGACATGAGTGGGGGCCTGGTGGAGGCTGCCCCTGGTGGCTGGGGGGTGGGGGTGGTGGGAGACATGGGTGGGGGCCTGGTGGAGGGTGCCCCTGGATGGTGGGGGGTGGGGGTGGTGGGAGACATGAGTGGGGGCCTGGTGGAGGCTGCCCCTGGTGGCTGGGGGGTGGGGGTGGTGGGAGACATGGGTGGGGGCCTGGTGGAGGGTGCCCCTGCACTGCTGGGGGGTGGGGGTGGTGGGAGACATGAGTGGGGGCCTGGTGGAGGGTGCCCCTGCACTGCTGGGGGGTGGGGGGGGTGGGGGTGGTGGGAGACATGGGTGGGGGCCTGGTGGAGGCTGCCCCTGCACTGCTGGGGGGTGGGTTGCAGGGGGACATGAGCAGGTGTGCAGGGTAGTCCCCTGTTTTGCGGGCTGCCTGCAGGGGCCGTCAAGGGTGTACAGGGAACACCTGTGAGGACCCACCCAGCCTAATCGCGTGTGGAACTTCCCGCGCACCCCTGAAATACACGTACCCTGCTGAAATCGCGTGTAAAACTTCCCGCGCACCCCTGAAATACACGCGCCCAGGCTATTCGCGTGTGGAACTTCCCGCGCACCCCTGAATTACATGCGCCCAGGCTATTCGCGTGTGGAACTTCCCGCGCACCCCTGAAATACACGCGCCCAGGCTATTCGCGTGTGGAACTTCCCGCGCACCCCTGACCCTGAAATACACGCGCCCAGGCTATTCGCGTGTGGAACTTCCCGCGCACCCCTGAAATACACGCGCCCAGGCTATTCGCGTGTGGAACTTCCCGCGCACCCCTGAAATACACGCGCCCAGGCTATTCGCGTGTGGAACTTCCCGCGCACCCCTGAAATACACGCGGCCAGGCTATTCGCGTGTGGAACTTCCCGCGCACCCCTGAAATACACGCGCCCAGCCTATTCGCGTGTGGGACTTCCCGCGCACCCCTGAAATACACGTAGCACGCTGGGAGCCATGAGTTGGGGCCTGGTGGAGGGTGCCCCTGGATGGTGGGGGGTGGGGGTGGTGGGAGACATGAGTGGGGGCCTGGTGGAGGGTGCCCCTGGATGGTGGGGGGTGGGGGTGGTGGGAGACATGAGTGGGGGCCTGGTGGAGGCTGCCCCTGGTGGCTGGGGGGTGGGGGTGGTGGGAGACATGGGTGGGGGCCTGGTGGAGGGTGCCCCTGCACTGCTGGGGGGTGGGGGTGGTGGGAGACATGAGTGGGGGCCTGGTGGAGGGTGCCCCTGCACTGCTGGGGGGTGGGGGTGGTGGGAGACATGGGTGGGGGCCTGGTGGAGGCTGCCCCTGCACTGCTGGGGGTTGGGGGTGCAGGGGGACATGAGCAGGTGTGCAGGGTAGTCCCCTGTTTTGTGGGCTGCCTGCAGGGGCCGTCGAGGGTGTACAGGGAACACCTGTGAGGACCCACCCAGCCTAATCGCGTGTGGAACTTCCCGCGCACCCCTGAAATACACGTACCCTGCTGAAATCGCGTGTAAAACTTCCCGCGCACCCCTGAAATACAAGCGCCCAGGCTATTCGCGTGTGGAACTTCCCGCGCACCCCTGAAATACACGTACCCTGCTGAAATCGCGTGTAAAACTTCCCGCGCACCCCTGAAATACACGCGCCCAGGCTATTCGCGTGTGGAACTTCCCGCGCACCCCTGAAATACACGTACCCTGGCACCCTGGCAAATCGCGTGTATAACTTCACGCGTACCCCTGATATGCACGTTACCCGCTTTGCGTTCCTTGTTTGGCAGCCCTGTAAACTGGTCCAGGGTTAGCGCAGCTCTTTGCGATGATTTAGCGATTTTGATGGCTTTTCCTTGCGCGAGGGCGTTCTTGGGGGCGTTACTGGCGCTGCTGCAGAGTCGCTGCGATACTCTGCGCCACGGCATGTTTGGGAGCCTAAAATCCATGAATACGCTGTGCGGGGAAATCGGTTTTAGCGCACGTGCCTGGCGCAGACAATCGCACGCGGACACTCTGCGCCAGCCGCTTGCGACACTTTTCTGCGAAATTCTATGAATTACCCTGTATGTTAATAACATCTAACATCAATGATGCCGACACACCTATGCATTGAATAACTCTGAATGTGCCCAAGATCACAGATTCCCTTTTCCGCAAGTCACCCACATATGCAGGACGATCGGATTTCCCTGTCAAAAACAGAGAAATATATCAAAATGTAGGTGGAAGGCGAGGGGAGTGGCACACTTATTATGCCAGCAGTGGGCAGGAGAGGAACTGACAGCACTCCCAAACAGAGAATTGGTCAATCAAGATATGACAATGAGTTAAGGGAACACAAATGACCGTTTATGATCTGGAAGACCATTTAGATAATTTGGCTGGCATTGAGAGACAGAAAATGCAATTTAGATAGGGCATTTTAAAGACCCCTATTTATGCCAGGGTTTATGGGAATAATGCAAAAACCCTAGGTAGACAGAGGGAAATGCTGATTTTGATCAACAATATGGTGGTAATTATACAATCATCCAAGGTGAATTCAAGCAGACAAGTAGTGTCTCTGACACTGATGATGGTAGTTGGACTCATGTGAGGAGACATAGAAAAGAGGAACCACAATTACAGTTTGTGAAAGACCTACACTAACAGATTGAGGCCACTGAAACATTTATGACCCCCTGACCATAGAAATTAAAAATATTCTGTGTGGGGACCTCTAGAACTGTATGAACAGATGTGTGCATTAGGACTAAAGAATGACCAAAACAACATAGAATTTATAAAACGTATGTACTATCCTGAGTTGTCTAGTTTCATTTGCTGGGCTGGGTGATGAAAATCATTACAAATGGCCCTCTTACAAGGCACCCATTTTGAAATCTTTCAACTCAAAGAAATCCCCAAGAAGCCCTTAAGGCAGCCTATAATCGGATGTGTGCTGAAGATCAATCTACTGGTGAGTTTGCTCAAGAACCCAAGCGCAAATCTGCCCAAATTTCTTGACATGTCGATGCCAAAAGCTAAGATTTCAAAACTACATTTGTCCATGCCCAAAATACATATTGACTCAGGTCGTGATTTTTAGGATTCAAGATGGTATGGTATGTTATGTTAATAGATTTGTAAAGCACAACTCATCCCCTCAGAGGGGGCATCGAGACACTAATAATATCAAACAAACAACATCAGCTGACAACCCCCATTGAGAAAAATATGCATGGCCCCTATTTCGGGAAGAGCAGAGTCTTTAGCTTGTGATGAAACTCAAAGTGACTCAAAATCTCCCAGAGGGACGGCGGAAGGTCATTCTATAATTTAGGAGCAAGAAAACTGGACGATGTGCCGCATTTATGATCTCTGATCTTTGGTATTACCAGGAGTTTATCCAAGGTCGAGCTGAGCTGTCTGCCTAGAATTAGCATGTCATGCAATCGTGGAAAAAGCTGGTTGTTATGATGGAGGGCTTTATGGACCATGCATTGTGTCTTGAATTTGATCCTGCTGGTCACTGGTAAATCCTTAAGGGCTGTAGAGATATGTGCCCATTTGTTTAGATAGAAAATAAGGCATGCCATGCATTCTGAATAAACATTCTGAATAAACTGTAGTTTGAAGGTCTTTTTCTTTGATAGACCCCAATATACTGAGTTGCAATAGTCAAGATGGCTTGAGATGAAGGCATACATCAGCTGAATCTGGGAAGGAAAACTAAAGTAATCGAGGATCTGTCTGAAGGATTGTAACTGAAAAAAGCAGCTGCTGGTAACTTTGTTCATGCGGGTTGAGAAAAAAAGGCCAGAGTCAATCCAAATTGCAAGGTACCGGACAGATGCAACTGGGGTGGGATAGGAGTCGAAAGCAGTGAGCAAAATATTAAAGGTTTTAAGGGTACATGTTCCCAGGGGCAGAGGAAGGTTATGTTTACAAAGCAAAATCTCAGTTTTGTATGAGTTAAGTAACAGTCAATTTAGTGATATCCATGACCCAACTTGTTCAACACATGCTTTAATGCCTTCCATAGGTTCTAGCTCTATTCCCTCTAAACCAAGAACAAGCTGGGTGTCCTCAGGATGCATATAGAAGTGCAACCCGGCAGAGAAAATAAGATCAGCCAAAGGTTTCATATACAAGTTAAAAAGAAGCAGGCTCAAAGATGAACACTGTGGGACACCACGAGTAATGGATTTTAAGGAAGATTGGGAAGGGGCAGCAAAATCAAATGGGTTTGTGCGGTCAAAAAAGATTGAATCCACTTCTAGGGGTTCCCCTCAAGCACACATTGTATAGGCAATCCTAAAGAATGTCATGGTCTCAGTTTCGAATGCCACGGGCTGGTACAATAGAATCAGAATTCCAGTGCAACCAGAGTCAACCCACATTTTAAGTCATCCACGCTGCTGTGACTGCTGGCTCTGTGTTATAAGCAGGATGAAAGCCCGCTTGAGCTTCAGGAAACCAATTGTTTAACTTTGTATACGTGTCAATGTGATGAATCATATCAGCCTCCAAGAACCTGTGATCTAAGGCAATTGAGAGATATGGCAATACTTTTCTGGGAAGGTGGGATCCAAAGACTTTTTTTTTGTTAAAGGAATAAGTACTGCTTTTTTCAAAGTGTGATGCATATTGCATGAGAGCAGAGACTGGTTGATGATATATTACTAATATCCAAAGTGATACAAGCACAAATGTTTTTTATAAGATGGGTGGGGCAAGGGGCAAGTAAAGATTTAGATGGTCTTCGATAATCCAAAAGGTGGAATGTAGACCTCTCTGCCAGTTACATAAATGTGTCGAAGATTTTTCCTGAACTATGATTCCTAAATTAGATGGAATGGAAGCATCAGGACCACATGTTAGGGATGCCTTTACCAGTTGTTCTCTGATGATCAAAATCCTGGACTCCAAAAAGTCAGCAAACTCGTCACAACAGAGTTGAGAAGATATTTTGGGAGTGTCTACTTGTACTACACGTTTGTTATGTAATTCTTTAAACATTTCCTTACTACTGTTTATACTGTTGGTAAAGTACAATTTCTCTAGATATTTTGATAAATTCTTTGTTGCCACATACTTGTCTCAAGTAATTGCTCTTTGGAGGAGGATCTCTATATTACCACCAGTAGCATTCCAGACAGCAAACTGTCTGTTTATACTTTCTTATTTCCTCGTTGTACCATGGATTAAATGTGTGTAACAAGGTCTTAACCGTTTTCACATTGGCTGCGGCTAGAGAGTCTATTACCTTTTGAATTTTGTGATAAAAACAGGAAAACATAAAACAGTGCTCAGAAAGACTAACCCCTTCCGGGTAATCTCTAGGTAGACTAACAAAAGGCTTGGTGAAAGCTTACTCAGTAATGTTACTCCATTTGCAGATGCATTTCAGAGTTGAACAGCCTGGTGCGAGAAATTAAGTTTGAACGGTGCAATTCTTGAAAGCGACCAATGCATGGACTGACCAAGGGAGGCATATTGGCCTATCAAATTGTACAGAGGCTAATTTAGTAATAATATTTTCTATCAAGTGACTAGCTGAATGCGTATCAGATTTTTCCTTTTTTGCCAAGACATATATTATCAAGTATATCAATCCAGGCTTCCATCATGTCCAGTAGGGTAGTCCAACCAACAATTTAGATCACCTAATACAAATAATTGAGAACATATGGCCACCAACTTTGCAGATGCCAAGTTGCTCAATAAAATTGGAGGCACCCCAGGGTGCCTACCACTTGCCCTTCCTATACAATATGTTTACAGTCCCCCTCTTTAATCTGCTGGAAGATAAAGACATTGGGTTCACAAACTATGGCAACGACACGCAATATGTCATACCGCTATCTGGTAATTATTGATTTATTTATTTATAAAGTGCTTTGCACCAAAGCGCTGAATGAGGTAGATGTTACAAAATTAACAATGTGTATGAATTGATACAAGTCTGGATGGTTGAAAATGGTCTAGTATTGAACAATGAAAAAAATGCAGCTGATGTTTGTGGGCACTGAAAACAAAGTCCTGAAGCTAGATGCAGAACATAGATAATTTCAGGTGGCTGACAGTGAGAGTGAAACCAAAAGGAAAGTTAAAACCCTTGGGATCTATTTAGATCAAAATGTGTACATGGATGCTCAAGTGAATAGATTGGTCTTTGCACCACCTACTACATCAGGCTGCTAGCACAACTACGTCCATACATTTCGAAAGCTAACTAAGAGACAGTGCCTAGAGCTATCATTAGTTTATTAATTGATTATTGTAGCATCCTTTTAGTTGGAATAACTAAGACGGATTGTGCCAGATTGCAAGCAAAACAGAACAGTGCAGTGGGGATTATAGCTGGTCTAAAAAAGAGAGATCATATTTTGCAGGCAAGACAAGAGCTTCACTGACTTCCTATTGTGTTGGCTCTTGAGCACCCATAAATGTCTAGTAGGTTTGAGTCAGGCATATTTGAGCAAGGAATTGATGAGTAAACCTATTGTAAGAACTCTTACATCCAATAATTACTATCAGCTGAATTTGCCTAGGTGTATAATCACACAGGTTAATAAGTGTGCTTTCTCTGCTGCGGCACCCAAAGCTTGGAACACAATTCCTCCGGATTTGAGAAAATTGGTATCCACAGAACTGTTCAGGAAGAAGCTGAAGACTCATCTATTTAGAAAATTCAAATTCCTCTCCATTACTCCAATGAAAGGAACTGTTCATTTCGGACTTCTGTGTGGTTTACCCCTGTTACATTGCGTTTGCCTGTCTTGCACCCTTATGCATCGGCCCACCTGGTGCGCAATATAAATATATTGAACTAAAGTAAAGTAAAGGATATCAGACCGAAGAGGACTGTTATATAAAATTCAAAGAGATATTTAGATGATTTCCGTGGATGACCATACAATCCATGAGAGTCTATCAAGTACAGAACCCAATAATGCTCCCAAAAAAAGAAAATGACTCCAAACTAACAATTGTTCTAGTCACCCTTAATGTAGTTGAGGTGAAGAATACCTCTAATTTGGACGTGGAGCCGGGGGGCAAAGACGTGTTCCTCTGCTGTTAATGTTCCAAACAGACAGTGAAGACACTCTGTTAAAAACAAGCCATCTAGATGTCCACCTTCTATGCAAAATACTGATCCTAGAAAACTAGAAGCTTGTATAAGTCCTTTTTATTTATCTTTTGCACCTGTCTTGAGCTACAAACATATTGATAAATCATCAGAATTTAAGACTGTGTTCCCTGGCAATTTTCACATTCCAATCACCACTTCCTAGAACTAAATACCAAGAAAGTTACCTTTCTCCTCCTCCTAGATCCATGGATAATAGATCCCAGAATCAGGGCGAGAGGAGGCCAAGCAGTACATATAACAGCAGTTATCAGAGTTTTCAAAACTACTCTCCTCTGATAGTTAACCTTTTGAGAAGAACGGAGATGCGGCTAAAGGCCCAAGCGACAGTCTGGAGAGTGCAGAACATTTCTCATAACTTGTGTGACAGGTTAAACATTTCACACCTACCACACCTTACTAACTGCAAAACCAAACAGGTGGTCTATTGTATTGAGTGCCCTTGTGGGCTAAGATCGTGGGACAGACAAGCAGAGCGATACACATTAGGATATCCGAACATCGCTCCCGCATTAGGTGCAAAACCACCTCAGCTCCTCTTGTGAACCATTACATAGCACTGAATCACTCGCCAAATGACTTGATGTGGTGGGTGTTGGATCTAATAAAGAAAACTACAAATGTTTCCAGAAGCCTTCTTGAAAAAGAAGCGCGCTGGATCTTCCGGATGGAAACACATACACTAGGTCTAAATGAGGAATTCACCCCTCCATTATAAGACCAATCATGGTTTAACTATTCATTGATTGATCTTCATGAAACACCACATATATGGAGTTCCACTGGCAAATTCAACATTGGCCGTAGTACCTTTGTCTATATGCAGGACAGCATGTTATGCATTTGTGCATCTCAGCAATCTTTAAGCGTTACACATAAGGGTTCCAAATTTGGACACTCATTCAACCTCTTGCACACCTTTCTTAGAGGCCTTTGTAGCCTCTATATCTGTTAACACAGTGAATTTTGCAATTTCCGCCACTTAACTTATTGGGCATATACTTACATGATCAGATTTGTGGCCCCATTCATTTTTTGATTTGGTTCCTATTCATTCACCTTTTTTTAACCTTTTCCACAATGTGCTCACCAGTCATCTTTTTGAAAACACGTGTCTCTTTCTTGTTATTAATTATGTGTCACCCAGCTCTTTTCAGAACAGCTTCTCGTAAGCACACTCAGTTCTGCGATGTGTTCATATTCATTTCCTTCCTCAGGATTTGGTCACATTATACAAGTGTTTCTTCTCACAAAGACGCTAGTTTTTGCATCTAAAGATGACGCCATGCACTGTCGGTGGTTAGCGCCGCTCATGAGGTGAAACAACAGAGGGCTCGCCCCAGTCCACCAACCATATTGGTACGTGCACACTGACTGATAGGAGGGTGCGACCCTTTCCATCCTATCAGCAGGTGCCACGTCACCAAGCAGGAAACATCTAGGAGGATCTGGCCCCCCGGCTGGCTTCGCTCACAGCACAGCTCCATTCAAGCTGCACGGCCAGTCCTCGCAGGCTGTATTCTCAATTCTCGGCGCCACGGGTAAGTTGCCACATATAGCCTCTCCTTTTACACACCAGCAGTGGGTGCATCAGACAATGCTCACCACATTATCCACGTTATCGAACGGCAATGTAACTCCATGGGGAATCAAAACAATATAAACAACTTCCCTAACCACGACCATTGTCTAGTTTTTAATAAACACATGACAGAATGGTACTAATTAACACTCCGTTTTGTTATTTTAGGTCAACAGGGAACCCATAATGCCTTTCGGATGTTCATACCGCACTTCTAGCGATCAGGTACTAATTTGCTTACATAGATTCTTCGTTCACCAACATAAGTAAGTCATTTTCATCTTTACTTGCACTTGCTATGTCGCAAATTCAGTTTAAAACACATGACTCTGTCGGCATCTGCAGCAGCTATTTTTGCTGCATTCCAACAGAATTAATTCTAGATTTTTTTTGTCTAATTAGATCATCAACTGTTACACATTCCAGTCCTAGTTTCGAGCTGTTCCACAGCAAGATCCCACCAGGCTCTTTCTGTTCACCATACATTCAATTTGCAGGTAGGACATTCTCCCTTCATGTTAATTCGTTTACCCTTTCATTATTCAAAATCAGGCGATCACAATGTATTTGGCACCATTCATTTACCCACACAGTGAACAGCTGTTTGCTGTCCTAGACCCTTTGAATTTGATGTGTAATGCTCGCCCGCCATGACGTGTACCTGTGTTGAGTAATTTCTGCCCGGGAATCCCCCGTTATTATTGGGTAAGGCACGTTCCAGACCTTTATTTCTAATCAGGAGTTTTTTAATGCTAAATTAAGTTATTTCCCTTGTCCTTAGACTGTAACTTAACTTCCTAAGAGATGTAGATGAGTAAAATAGAAAAACAGAACTAAACATTTTCGTTTTATTTTAAAACACATTTACTGTGTATTTGTCTGCTTCCCCTAGGGACTACTTCTTTCCACTCTGCCCCGAGGAAGGCATTTTCAGATTTTGAAGGCCAACAGGTGGCCCGCCGAAACGGAAATTGGGTCCTTGATAGTTGGAACTCTTTCTTTATGTTCCCTGAACTTAACACATCCTGGACCCTCTCCAATATTGGTTTGGATATTTGTTACTGTAGAACTTTACGGAGGCAGACCTGTTATTTAACATTTATTGTTTGCTTGTTCAATATTCATGTACTGGCAGACCTTTTTATTAGACATTTATTGTCTGCTTTGTTAATTTTCCTCATGTATTGAGGCATACTCATCCATTTTTGGTAATGCATTTTCTTTATTGCTCCAGACTTGTAAACTGATTTCACAGCTGCAACACATGTACTATTTATCACTGTACACTCTTTTTGTTTTCATTTGTAAAGCTGTTTTTGTTGATTGCTTATTCATTGTTAAAATATAAACAACACTATATTTTTTATTGTTTCCATGACTTTTTTTTAACTATCATATTCATTGCCATACAGTTCTATTTGTTATATACCAGTCTTTTTGTTTGTTATTCACTCTTTCTTACAATTAAGTTTAGTTCAAAAGGGCAACTCAATTAGGATATCTTTTGATACCAGCCTAGAATAAATATGAGGATTGAATTTTTTCATTCATTATACAGCTTTTTGGATTCTTTGTTTTCATTTCACAGGGAGCATTGGTAATATCCTGAAATCCCAAGAGGGAAATCCTTATTCTATTGCTCACAGAAATCTTGGACAGGAAGAATCAATAGATCAAGGTGGACAATGATAAGAGACATTTTTTCCAGTTAAAAATACACAAGCAAAAGGGAATAGATGGGATGAGATGGAAAAATATGTCAAGTCTTAGAGGCAGCTTCAAAAAAATACTGCTGAGTTTGATGAAAAAGTCCAAATGTGAACCCTCTTTATTCCTTGAAAACAAGACAGAGAAATATAAAAAAGCAAAGTTTAATGTGTAGAAAAATTCAACAATTACATTTTAAAAAGAGAAGAACACTATGGCGCTAGATCCCAGCGTTTCATCTTTTCCAAATGTAATGCCTCCTCTCCTCTAAACGAGAAGAGAATGTGAGTTCAAAGAAGTATGACAAATAACCTAAATGAAAATGAAGAGAGAACCAACAAAACCCCTACACGTTAGACCCCAAAAGAATTAAACCAGAGATTGTTGCCAGAGATATTAGAACAAAGGTATTCACCGTCCTCTCCCATTACTTCTAGGTATCACAATCCAAGTGGTAGCAGGGATCTGGAATACATGGATGTGTGCGGGGAGCAGTCCCTGTTATGTTGTTCATTTCCAAGTGTATTTTCATTTCTACAGACTCCTTTACCAAGCCACACAAACTTGATCCTGAGGAGAATGCACAGAGGGGGCTGCACAAGATCAAGCTCATTAAATTCCAAACATCAAAAAAATAAAAATAAAATACGAATGATCCACTAACTCACACTTTTTTTAATTTGGAGATGAAAGGTTATAGGTTTTTTGCACCTATCCATGATAAAGGACAGGGTGACATATTGGTGCTCATAGAGATAAAGTCTCAGGTGACCTTGATATGTTGAGAATTCATTGAAACTCTGAACCAAGGAAGAGAGGAAATCATTGTATTTCCCAATAACACCTCCTTGGAGAACTAAATAATGTGTATGGAAATGAGATACCAGTAAATGGGGTTACTGGAGTAGAAATCAAATAGGGTGACTCGCCCATCTGGTGATAGTCATGGTCCTCAGAACACACCTGTTTAACCAGGAAACAATTTACTTCTGAGTCGTTAACCTTTGTTCTATTGTGTGAACAAGGTCTCTGAACACAAACCTGCTGCCTAATCAAACTTAAGAAAAGTGACAATTATTTAAATTTGAATGGCACGTGTCAGTTGATTGAAAAATAACCTGTCCAAAAGGAGATATATTTTCAAAACAATCGGGTTTGGACATCACTATCCTATCAGTGAATGAACAAGATTTTTGTTAAGGGACTTCCCCAGAACCTTGGAGAATAAATCATCCTTCAAATAATGAGTGGTTCTCCACTTTGAAGGAGAATACACTGAAATTCTATCCATGGCAGACGTCCAGTGAGAATCAATGTCAAGTAATGTAAATTCAAATACTATTCATTGAGTAACAAAAGATGCAATTAAATCTTGAAGAAAAAAACCTGATAATCGGAGATAAGAAACAGAAATTATTGATAACATACACCTATGGACAAAAAAAGGTGTAATCATTAATTGAAGATGACATTCATCCATCCATCCATCCATCCATCCATCTGAATAAGAATTCAAAAACAGATTACATAAGATTATATTGATACATTTAAAAACATAGAGTTTTTTGTATATAATTGGGAAAACCAAGATATGTTTAGAATATGCTGTGATTTACTCAGTGACATCATCACTAGGAACCCGGTATGTGCATACTCTCCTGTGGCCAGGGAAAGGCAGTCGCTACTGGTTCCTGAACCTGGGGGTGGTTTCATGTGGGAGGATCACGGGGGAGGGGACTCATGCCAGGGGACAGTGGTGGTCTCCTTATCTCCCAATGCCCCTATAATTCCTGAATTGACAATGGCTTATTGTAAAATGGAACAACATAATATTAAACTCTCTTAAGGACTTCGATTCACATTAGGACAAAAGTACTGAGAAAAAGAAGAGGAGCAATGGGGACTCAGAAGTATGAATATTCAAAGGTACAGACTAGTCCTTTCCCATTAGAGCACCTCAGCAGGATATTTAAAACAAAAGATGAGATTCAGCTGTGTTGTGAAGATGTAGCAGAGGAAGAAGCAGTTCAGGGCTGTGCAGGAGTCATATCAGGGGGAGCGCTAAGCCATCCACGGTGCAAGAGCAGCCACGCAGAGATACTTGCCAGCTGAATTTCCCCCCGATGGGTGAAAACCAGAAGACCTGCAAAGTACTGAAGGCACTCCCCTGCATGCTCACACCCGAAGAAATACAGCCTGCTATGGAAAAAAAGCCCAAGACACACTTGCAAGGATAACAAGTGTTTATTTGAACAAAAATAGGAATGTATCAGCAAAGAACTGTTGCCGAATGTTCTGAGCTCCATTGCGCCATGCAGCGAGTTATGAGCACAAATGATGTCACTAATGACGTCATGACATACCGTACATTTCTACAATATGGATTGGAGGGACCCTATTTGTGTAGGGCCTGCTCTGTATGGGATGCCAGGCCATTGGTCTTGCTTCAGCTGTTCATCTTCTTTCACGTGGGCTTGCAGGACTTGTCATCCGAGGTGAAGTTGGCCTAACAATTTATTGGCTACTACCACAAACAATGTCATTTTATCGCTGTAACAAGCACCTGGGAGATAAAGGGATGGGCTCGTGGGGAGCTGAGGTCATACGAACCTGCATGCTTCACTTGCTCTCAGGCAGACCAGCAACTCCCAAGGTCCTCCACATTGGTTTTTGGTTATAATTTGTTGCCACCGTGCGCCTCGCTGCACAAATCACGTTACCCATTTATGAAGGTGCGATAGTCTTGCCTTCTGATCTTAGTGATTGATCGAGAGGTGTAAAGGTTGTATGTTCGGTGGTCAGGGTTTGGATGGTCCTGTGGCATTCGGGGGTCTCAGGATGAAAACATTGCAGAGCTGTATTTCTTGTGGGGGATCATTGGGGGCAGGAGGGCATTGCGATCTGTTCTGTGGGATGATACTACCAAGAGGTACTGTGCTCTCTTCTCATGACCTTGCAGGGTGCATTTTTCCAGTGCTTGAGGGCCTGTAAATTCTAGGACAATGAAGGATCTTCTAGTCTCTGTGAGACATGGCAGAGGTGGGGGTGATGTTAGTTCTCATGGAAGTGGCCATATACTTTCACATAAAATGCTGTTTTCAGCGCTTGGGCCTAAATTCTAAGATGTCTGCCATTCGCCAAGACGGCGTTTACACCTACACCTGCCATATGGCTTGTAATGCATGCACTAAGGTGATTGCACACACTCCTCTATGTGCACCTCCCTATCCCCTGCTCCCGGGATGTGATCTATTAGTGCTTAGTTTTTGTTCAGGATTGCCTAGGGAGGTGAGAAGACCCTCTCTTCATCCCAACAGTACACACAGCAGAAGACAGCATACAAAAAAAGGCCAACTGTGAAGCAGACGTTCTACGGAAGCAGCGTGAAGCAGTCTGGGAATGCCATGGAAGATCAACAGAGCTGTCATTGCTCACAGAGACCACCACACAACTTACCTGAGGCTCGCGGAAGCAGGAGAGAAGGCAGACAGACTGCAGAAGCACATCCACAGGGCCTGATGGCCAGAAGGAGTCGCTGCAAAGAACCAGTCAGTTGGCAGAGTGAATGCTTACCCCGGGGTGCTCCATGCACGAAAGCTGTCAGAATTTAATGATTTTGAATACGCAATAATTAAAATAATAAATCCAAGCAGAATGTATTTGATGAATACCATTTTAATTTAAGAAAATAAAATTAAGTGGCAAAGAAGAAAGACTTTAGGCAAACTTCAAGAGGGGAAAGTTTATAACCAGTACTACCCACAGCCCAAAGGCTGCCAACAGATTTTGGGCAAACTACCAGTGGGGAAAGCCTCTAACCAACATTACCTACTGCCAAGAAGTTACAGGTAGTTCAGAGCCAGACAGCCCCTTGGAAAAACGCATAAACAGCATTATCATCAGCCAGGAAGTTGTGAGAAACCCTTAATATAGCAACCAAATCAAAAGTCCCCTTTTAAGAGATATAATGTTGGCAAAACCTGCATCGCCCATTGCCAACAGTCAAGAAGTTGTGAAACCACGCCACAAGTCTTTTTGGAGAATACTGGAATCAAGCCATCATGTGTGAAGTTAGAGGTAAAAGGTTTCTTCCTGGCAAGGGGGTATATCAGGAAAGGGTTTATAGTGGTTAGTCCTGGCAGGTGAGTGGACCAGGAAAGAAGATGATGGTTTGATATATTTGTGGTAGAGTGATTTATAGAAAGAACCTTTGTTGAATGAAAAGAACGTATGTGATGTATCATTTGTTGGCAAGCAGTAGCATCACTGATGCAAGTTGTTTTTTGCTATCCTGATGTAAGAGTCTTATTACAAGAAGAAGTATTGAGAAAGAGTGACATGCTATCTTGACAAGAAGATTGTTTTTTTGAAGAAAGTGTTATATGATAACAGATCAATTGCATTTGGTTTTGGAACTTTTTTTGGGGAAAGTCAATCATCCTTGCAAGAGGGATATTGTGGAAGAACTTGATTTGTTTGAACTGTGAACCAGCTGTGGTGAAAAGGACATTTGCAGTTTCTTCAAGAAAGACACTGTGGTTGAAAAATACTTTTCTATTTCTTTGAACAGAATTTTGTTGAAACAGAACCGAGTATTCCTGAATTGATCCAGGGGAAGGTAATAAACCCTGGGCACAAGGAGAGTGTTTTGGTGAACTAAACTTTAGCCATATGTTCCCTGTATGAGTTTATTGTATGTACTAGTGTGAGGGCCAGAGATATTTTGGACGTTAGGTCAGTTTTCTTTACTCTTAGTTTGCTAGGTAGGGATCTCTCTATGAGATTAGGGAATGCTAGGCATTCATCAACCCCCCTTTTACTTTGAATATATGACAATTTTTGAGAAAAATGTACCTTTGTTTCTGTCTTGCATTTCTGACCCCTCACAATGAGCACATGGGTGAGCAAATGGTTGACATTTTCTGCAGTGTCAAAGAAACAAGTCAATACTTTATTGTGACAGTGACTTTATAAATATACTTTTGAAATCTTATAGCACAAAGTCTCTAGCCCCTTTATTTTGTTTATTCAATTCAAGAAAGGTACAGATTGTTTTCTAAGAAATGAGCATGCTGCTTTGGATTACATTTTGCAAGTGTAATCACCTTATTGTCCAATCCCACCTGATGGCTCAAGCTATCACTTAAGACATACATTCTGATTGTCTATAGGCTGCAAACATTGCACATTCGTATGCACGTGCGTTTTTCAGATAAACTGTGCAGGCCACAGTCCACACATTTTTTTAAAGTGGTGCTTTCTTTCTTTGCAAACTTTTCTTTGGTATAGATTTCCCTACAGAAAGCCAAAAATAATGTTTGATTGTCTACTGTCTTAAACTATGATAGCGATGTTTAGAAGTAAAAATTGTTAAAGGTGTATCAGTTGTCATTTTCTGAGCCACAAAATGTTAATATGTTTTCTATCTCCCTTTTGACCTTCTGGGTTCTGCCCAGTGCTTTGCATGCAACATTCTGGTGTGCTTAATATGAGATACAAACCATTTATAACCTTCTACTGATAAGACGAGTGAGTGCCATGTGTCAGAGTATAGTCCCAGAAGGTACAGTGCACATGTTATTTCCATTGATTTGAACAGCTGAAAGAACATGTTTCACTGGCTATTGTAAGGAAATCATGGTGGCAACAGTAAAGACAGACACAAGTGATCACAGTTCAAGGGTGTTTATTAAACTGTATATGCGGGTTGGAAAAACGCCTAATCTAAACCTAAATCTAAGATTGGAGCAAGCTACAAACATCAAATAATAATAAGGCAGTCCTAGTGGTGTCTTGTCAAAATAAAAGGACCTATACCAAGAAAAACCTATTGCCATTCCTTACGCGAAATACAAACAAAGAGTGTGGGATAAGGTTCTCAAGAAAGAAGTGTTCACAAATAATAAGTGAGGATGAGGTAGTCAGGGTCTCCGTTCTCCACGTTTTGAGCATGGGACAAGGCAGGACTCCAGAGCACAGCACACGCTCAAGCTTTCCCTGCACGAGCCAATAGTTCCGCTCTCAGCTACCAGAGCCTTCAGTGGTTAAGTCTCTTTTCTACAAAAATTCTCTTGCCTCCGAGGACTTGATGTATTATGAAAATAACAAACCAAAGTTCCTTGCTGCTTGTACGTTGGGTGATGCTTTCTCACCCTTGGATCCCCCACTTCCGGGCTCAGACCCATCTCGAATTTTAACTACCCTCCGCCGGGTTCACCACAGCTTTCAACTCAATCTCATCTGTGACATTCTCAACTCTCAATGTCTTTTTAAACCGTTCACTCTGGACATCCCTCTGCCAGGTTCACTTTTGCCAACACTATTCATTGGGACTTGTGGCTTCGCCCCCTCTCTATCGGCATACCTCCGTCAGGTTTACTCTTGCCAACTTTGTCAATCACACAGTTTCTTGAATAGTTCTTACGATGCAGGATTCACTTCCCTTCGCTTCACAACCATCTGTCGGTCAGAGACTTTCGAATGTACAGAGGATTTTAGTAGACTCCTGCATGACCACTTTGACTCCTTTCGCAACTTTCCCAAGGCCTTCTGGTAATGGTAGATTTAACAATAGGGTAGTCGCCCAGAGTTTCCAGAGTGAGCACCCACATGGTGCCTGACTCCTCTGTAGCTGGTTTTCCCCTTTCGTATCAGCAGTTCTTTGAAGTTTCTTCAAGTAGCCGCTTGCTACTTTCATTCAACACAGTTCGGCTTCTTATCGGCTCTCCCCTCGACTGACTGGCTGTGCTGAACGGAGTCAAGGCTGGTACAATGGTAGCAAGCGTCTCTCCCCGGCTTGGTTATCAGCAGAGGAGGGCCCTGTATAGTGTTGGCATCTGCTGCAACACACGCTGGCTATTGTTTGCAGTCTTACTATTCCTTCTGTGGAAGTTTCATGGGCCTGGCTCAGAAAGGGCAAGGTTGTTTCTCTCCTCGTCACCCTCTCGATATGCACCATCTTTCTCCTCCTCTTAAATTGCCATGCTGAGTTAGCTCTCTCGTTGTGTGGTCTGCCTTGCTCATATTGTGCTCTCATGCTCCACCTTTTATCCCTGTGGCAAAGGGAAAGGGCCATCAAGTGTGTGTGATTCAGGTCAATTGCCTGACTTTGCCTGACTCTTGTGGTAGGACATTACAGGCTCTGGTGTTTGACTGTCGTCTTTTGTGGTGTGCGAAAGTGTTCGTGTCGGAAAGAGGCTGGGGTGTAGAGTGTCCGAGTATCCTAGGATGGAGAAAAGGTGTAACAAGAAGGGGGATACCATGTCTCACCCATCAGTGTCCACATCCACCCCCTGAGGAGCCCCCATCTAGGTGATCCTCCCTCACTGGTCCACCCCCAGGATCTGGATCCAATAGCGATGGTCGTGACTTGAAAACCTGTATGACAGATCCCCGAAGACTAGTCAGGGAGACACCTTCAGGTTTCTCACTCTACATACAATAACTTGCTTGTAAAACGCAAGTAACAAGCTCAACTTCTGTCCCCTTTAATTCATAATTTCCCCACTTAGACGGTCCAAGGTGCAAGAAGGAGAAAAGTGGTATGCAAGCTTTTTTAGCTGATTCACCTACAATATGGAATGATCTCCTAGTTCTGCATCTCATCCCAGTGTTAAGAATAAACATTACAACATCTTTATCTTTAAACAGTTTTTATATTTTGGACTAAATCTCTTCTGAATGTTTCTGCTATGATGCATATGTTTCGATTGTTTGCACGTGTATATCGTGAGGATTTATACAGCTCTTAAGTGACATTCATCAGAAGTAAAGTTCAATGTTGTTGTCCCTCCGTCCAAATCAATGTACAGGTTTAACATTTTATAAAACAGTGATGTGAACATATGTATTCATGTCAGAAGGGCATTGTGAATGGCAGCTGCCTGGAAGTGTTTGCAGTGCAAGGCAACACCAGCCCCAACTATGCCATTGTGACATAGGATTTGACCAGATTGGGATAGTTGCTTTCAAGACATGGTGATACACAAAATATTTACAAAAAGTGTATCTTGCAATTGAATGAGTAATTGAACGCGTTGATTTGGAACTCAAGACTAATTGCATACTTTGTTTCCATTCAACTTGACGCACCATGTTCAAACGTCAAGGGTCACTTAAGGAGATTGAAATCTGTTTAATTAGGTGGAGGATTTTTCATTTAAAATGTCCAGTCATGGCATCAGCTTTGCAGGCATCCCTAAATGTGTGATTGATGAAACACCGAGCCTATATGTGTCTAGAACGTCTTCATGTGGAAAGTGTTGTGCAATATAATAAAATAAATGTTCTCTTTGATTTTGCTCCGAACCAGAAATTGAGTCTTACCAGATCTCACAATATTTCAAAGCTTTTAACACCAATGATACATATTCGTTGTGCAGCAGCAGCTGTTCACAAGTGACAAATTGGGTCATTATCCGGCATTCATTCTGTTAGAGGGCTATGGGTGGACATTTCGGAGACATTATTGGACAAAACCTGAACTGTAACATTCTATGTAAAAAGTTCACATTCATGTTCTGTAGGTACCACACCAGGAGATACCTGTAGTGTTAGCAAAGTCAGGGGTTAAGACTTTTTTTCTGAAGCGAAGAAGAACAACTTATTAGTCAGTGTTAGTTAAGGAATGCGAGTAAAATACCGTTCCCAAAGTCTACAAGGATGCACCAAAAACAGGGCCGAGTGTTCAGCAATGCTTCCACAGAACCCACAGGAGGTAGTCACATTGAATAGGGAACAAAAATGGGTCCTAAGATTTGATAATAATGTAAGGCAACCATTGTATTGTTGGATCTATCTGTAAGTGCAATGCAAACATGAGGACTTTTCATTTCAGAGAACTTTTTAAGGGTCACCTTAGGAGCTTGACGCTTTTTTAAATTAGGTGGAGGAATGTTTCCCTTTTTTGGGACACAGCCCCATTTCCAGCCTAGAGCTTTGCACTTGCCTGAGTCCACAGTGAACTGAAAATTGGTCCTAGGTATATGTGCTATTTGACCTATCCACAGTATGAGTGGACTATCTATGAATTTAACCTGCTGCTGGAGACCAAGTTCAGGAAGCCCCAGCAGGGCAGTACTTGGTGGCTATTGTCGTAGTGGTGTTCTAGAGCCTTTGACCAAGATTAAAGGAATAATTTGATAGCCTGTCCATGCACTTCTCTCTGGAGGATGGCAGATCATTCAAGCTCAGAATTGTAGACTTTGAAAGTGTGGGAGCTCTGCTAAGCTCACACAAGTTGGCATCAGCCCTGTTGTTAGTACAAATATAGTGCATGAGTATATCATTTGGTGGCAATGTCTGAAATATATGTGAGTGTAAAGCTCAAAAAGAAGAGCAACACTTTAAGACAACCTTGGAGGCGGACTATACTGCTTCAAGATCACTTCGCTAAGAGCTTCTCTACAGCTGGTCCTAGACCATTGCAGCTTTCAATGACAACATGATCCTACTATTAAAAAAGAAAAAGAAAATCCAGAAATGTTTCTAGCTGGAATCCAAGCGCAGATGCGCGGGCCAGACGTCTACATACGGTTGAAGAGGTCCTAGTTGTCTCGCAAGGCCTTTGGTGTCTGTATGGCTGAATTCTCCATATGCCAACAAGGCTAAAGCATGTATGTGTTTATCACAGGCTATAGTGGTAAAATGGGAAGCACTTCAAATTCCGCCTGTCTTTTTTGCATGGCTGTTTATGTAAGCATGAGTTACTTACCTCATGTGGTATTTCAAGAACCCCCAATATTCTAAATACCCATTGACAATGAGAGCAGCAATTACCTAAAATGACCCCATGACTTTACCCCCACCTAGACGGCAGGGATAAACATAGTCTTTCACACCCGCATGCCAAAATGTTCTTGCCGGTAATTGAAAGTATTGGAGGAGATGCGCTAAAACATCCCTTCAGTTTGCAGGACACATAGATGGAGGTTATCCCCCAAATGAAATAATAAGGTGGACATCTCAGATGCCCACATTCTCAGCCCCCCCATGCATATTGCGTGGGGGGTCACTACAAAATTGTCGGGCGCTTTCTTGATTGAACAGCACTGTTGTTAAGCATTGTAGCGTTAAAAATGCAATTTTAAAAATGTTTCCTAGACATGACCCGGGGTGTTCCAGAGCTATTGTGCCCAGTAGTTCTGAAATACATCATGTCTGGCATGTGCTCACAATACTAGTGGTGCCTAAGTCATAAATCCGGAGGGCCAGGAGAATAATTGGTGCAGGCACCATTCCAATATGGAATAGCACATTAGTTGTAGTGAGGGCTTTAGCAGGTTGTATTTTTTTATTTCTATCCACTCACACACCCCTATAAATTAAACTTGTTCTACATACAAACCTTATTTAGCTGAAGTTTGATTATTGTCATTTTTAGCTTACTCTTCAGAGTCCTATATGCTATATCTGTTTACTCTTTCTATAGCACCCTTTGTCTGGGGCTTATTTTCACTTCACTGCATTGTTCTTGGCTTATCGTACCAGCACTTTGGCGGGGTAAGCCTTCAGGTCAGCCAAACCCAACGAAAATACAGCTAGTGACACCTCCGTCAGTCTCTGTAAACTGCTGGATCAGGTGTGCTGTGGAAGGAGCTACAGAGTCCATTAAGCCTTGAAGTTCTTTCTTGCTTCCACTCCCATAGTGGCCATACACTCACGTTTCTAAAGACTCAATTGGGGTAATTTTAAAACAAAAAATGGTAATGCCATGCAGGGGCCCACCAACTCTTGCACGCACGTGTTGCTGGTCCCTTACATGAATCTTTAAATACTCCCAGGGCAGAGTGTAAAAGTAAAGAGTAAATGTAGGTGAATTTGCCTTTACTCTTCACTTTTACTCCCCACTTTGGGAGAAATAAAACACTGCCTGCAAAAACGCTTTGGGGCTCATGTTTAATAGAGCTGTAACGTTCCTGCCTTTCTTTAACGTCATGGCTCATTTTCAAGCTTTTGTGTGGCAGAGAGGAGGGACAGAACCCACAACGCAAATCACTAAGATTTGGCAGCGAGGAACCGTTTATGTTATAGTGTAAACACAGATGTCCCTACTGCCAAATTGCGAAGAACTCAAAATTGAGCCCCTTTCCCCTGCTCATTAGCACTGCTAATGAGAGGCATAGTTCATTGGAATACATTTGTCTTACCCCTCACCAGAATCTCATGCAGGCATACGACCAAATCTTCTCCCCAAATGGAGGATTGGCTGCCCTCCTATGCCTCAGAACAGCAGCAGAATGTGCTGGAGTGTAAAGATTCAGCATAAAACCATGTTACATTTTACACCCCTGCATCGTGTTCAATTACCCACATTATTGCATGTACATGATGCACGTTCCTGTGCAGAATTAAATGCACAATGGGCAGCAACGTGCAAGTGCATCCCTGCATTCAAGATGCATTGTAGCCCAGCTCTGCAACAAAACCTTCCACTGTGTGGGATGCAAAGGCTTTTGTAATGCTGCCACAAAGGAGCTTGTGTTGCTCCAAAACGTAATTTGACGGCAGGGACCTGGTACATTTGAACTCAGGTTCAGGCAGGTGCCCGCCGCCAAATTGTCCTCATTTGCACAGTAAATGCTGCCTGGCATGATCGCATGGTAAGCAGCATTCACAACTACAATTAAACACTCCCTTGCTAGGGGAATCCAGACGTGGACCCCTTGCTCACTATTCTTAGAGAGGCACAGCTCCACCCTACTGATGAGGACCAACCAGACCGAAACACGTGTCTGGGGTTGCTGTTGGTAGTCTTGTTCAGAGGAGCATTGCCTAGCATTTCAGCAATGGACTGCCCCTGGGCAGGACGATGACTAATATGTTTTGGATATTTCTCCTCTGTGAAAGATAGTGAGCTAAAGAATCTGGGTAAGGCTCTCGTAACCGGGACTAATGTCTGGCAGAGGGACTCCCACGACCACCCCCTTGTTTTTGCGTAGTGTTTAATTGTAATTGTACATGCAGCCTGTCAAGCAAGCATAGCAGGCAGTCTGTACAATGGATCACTATGTGGTCCACCTGCTTTATTCTGGTGCAAAAAGCGGGGGGAACCCATAGGGATCTCCAGTATTTGCACTGGAATGAAAATCCATGCCAGCGCAAATGCTGGAGCATTTATATGGTGACGTGGAAGCAGAGTTGCGTTTCGCCCCTCCTCTCCACCATACAAATGACTCAAAAATGGGTATGACGTTGATGGAAGGTGTTAAAGGCTTACTCAAGGCTTCTACACCTTCCATTTAAGTTATGCCCCAACAATCAGGAGTCCCTAATCCTTTTAAGACGATAAGATACTGATGTTGACTGGACTCATCGTTGAAGCGTAAACTGAGCTGCTTTTCTACACATGTATTGCACAGGAAGGAAAAACTCCAGCTCGCTTGGGACGCACAAAACGCACGTCTATTAACATTCACCTAATTAATGATGGAGAGAAACCATAGAGAAATGACTGACGATGTTGTAGTCAAAAGCGTGCCTTTTTAATAAAATAGTGAAAGATGAAGGAAGCACCGAACACATAATTTATATAATTTTTAAATTGCACTGTCAAACAGCAGACACCTATCAGTTTTATGACAATGTAATTAAAATGATATGAACGCTGTGTGCAATGCGGGCCGCATGCAGTGATTTATTTAAACCTGCACTCTAGAATCTTCTTCAAATGACGCAAAATATCACAGAGGCGTAGCGAGAATATATGTTTTTTGGGTTTCAGACACTTAATGTGGTTTCTAGTTATTTATGCCAAGGCAAATTATATGCAGCTGTTAAAAAAATATATATCTTTCAGATTTGGAGTAGTTGGATGTGCAGGACTGCGTCCGAGGAGTGCGAAATGTTGGAATAGTATGACTACATGCGTGGGGGGTTCGAAATTCTGTCACCCCGTAGGCCTATGCACTTAAATAGTGGTGCATATGTAAAGGTGTGAACGATCTGGGCTGAACATGTGTTGCTCTGTATTCTCTGAGTAAGTCAATGCTTAAATGAAATGTTAAATGTTAAAGGTATTTGTACTGTGCACAGTCACCAACGGAGTTGGTCCCCAGGCATTCTGGCGGATCTGCAAGGGAGAAGGCGGGAAGGGTTAGTAGGGTGAAGAGGGAGTAGGATAGTGAGAGGAGTGGGGTCCTGTTGGCAGCTTCATCTCGGAATACACTGTGCGCTGAGCTTTGGTGCGAGTATCGGAGCAGTGTCACTCCTCGTGTGCTGTTGGTGCGGTTTATGTGTTGTTGCAGTGTGGTGAAGTGAGTGCGGCTTGCGGTGCGAGAGGTGGTTGTGTTAGTCTCATGAGTGAGCAGAAAATGTGAGTTTTTTTTCTTTTTTGGTTAAAGGGTTATTAAGCAGCCAATCATCGCAGTGTGGCTGAATGCCTCGATTTCGGGAGTCCTGCAAGGTGAGAAACAGCTGGGTTTGCGACTCTTATTAGTTAAGTGCAATCCTAAAGCACAGCTAGATTGGGGGTCCATCCTATATAGGGAGAAGGGCTCTCTGCCTGACATAAATGTAAGTTTTTAGTGCAACGCGCTCCATGTTCTATTCTAATGAATTCTGTATAGTGTTGCAATTCTGATGAACTAAGTATAGTGGGGATGGGCGTCTATTCTCCTCCATGTGTATCGGAGCAGGAGATGTGGTCTCCTCTTACCGTCTATGTAAATGTGTCTGCTGGTATTTGGGTGCGGTACAGGATGGGAAGCTGTGGATGAGTCGTCTAATTGTTTTCGTCTTGGTCTTAGTGTTTGTTCGGTATTTAGTGTCCTCCTTTTTTGGCTATTTCTCATAATGTCTTATGGTTTGTTTTATGGTTTGTAAGTCTGTATGCAAAAAGAAAATACAAAACACAGCCCATTTTTATGGAGTCAGAATGTTTGCCACCAGGGGTGTTGCTAGGTCTGGAAATACCCGGGGCTACGCTATTGTTGGAACTGTTGGGACTGGGGGCTAGCTAGCCTTTTGGCTGTAGCTCCTGAGATTCTATCCCGGGCTACAACCAAAAGACCAGGGGCTATAGCCCCCTTAGCCCCCCCTAGCAACGCCTCTGTTTGGCACACAATGCATGTTCAATTAAACACCTGATAGAATGTTCCGTGCCTCTCTGACTTCTGCGGAAAAAAGTGGAAAGGTGGATTTTCTGCATTACTGCAGAGGATGTGCACAGATTATCTATTCCTATGCACACATGTCGTTGGTGCAGCCTGCACACGGTACAATGTCGAGAACCCCAAGAAGATGAGGACATTTCTTGAAGAGGCAGGTTCACAGCAAGATTGCAGAACACTGGAAGGTGCCACAGGTAGAAGGTCTCAGTGTAAAAAACAGACTGGAACCCTTTCCTAAATTACAAAAGTTTCAAATTGAAATTACTAAGGGAGCATCATTTGCCTGTTGGGAATATTAAACGTTACAAAATTACAGGACCGATTGCTCACACTTTTACAAACATCCTAAAATGATAGAACTACAAAAGAGCTACTCAAAGAGAAGTTTTGAATGAGACAAGAAACGAGCCCAAAACAACAATGTGCTAGCACTGTTTGATCAAACTAATGGCACGCAAGACCTACAGACTTTAGGGGAAATCACAACTTTTCCCACATTATCTGAAAATATAAGAAAACATCATAGGAAGTTCTAAATAGTGGTTTTCGTCCAGTTTTCTCTATGTTTGCATTCAGAAGAAGCAAGAATTTACAAGAACAGATAAAGAGAAATTACATCAAAGTCAGGGGTCAATACAAGTTTGCCGGTCTGGTAATATAGTGCTGCTGATAACATTTACGGGTACTTTTTCCGGACCAGCAACCTACGAGTTTGGCAGTAGGGATGGAGGATTTAGCTTCAGCTAAGAGCTGGAGATAAACCCGACCCCTAATGGTAAAAAAATGCCAGTATTACCGACACGGTAATACCAGTAACCCCGCCCACCATGGAGTCCTCTGGGACTGCATGGAATAGGGATTTACTGTTTAAACCGACACTTGTAACACTGGAAGGTGCCACAGGTAGAAGGTCTCAGTGTAAAAAACAGACTGGAACCCTTTCAACTGCCAGTAACGGTATTACCATTTGCCAGTATCCCGGCGGTATTACCGCCGGTATACCAGCAAAATCAATGATGACCCCATTGGACAATCAAATCTTTGATGGGAATGCCCCCCATTAAGGGTCAATCTCGATGTGGCACATGCAGTTTGTGCCCTCGTTAAGGACAGGAGTAAGACAGTTGATGTTGGGGTGCCAAGCAAATGGAGCAAGTCAAACGAACAAACTGCAATACAAGTATGGTGTTTTATCTGAACATGTGTTGACGTAGCTTGACATACATAGAAAAGGCAACCAAAAAAATAAAGATCAAATTAAGCAAGCACAAACATCCCATTAGAAATTAAATCGAAGCAAGGGAGCGTGTCTCACACTTTAAAGAGCCACGACATTGACCTTAGATTGGCAGGGCTTTTGAACATTGATGATCCAAATCAGGCTATAAATGAAGGGGAACCCTCAGGCCCTGATTCACAACGTTTTTTTCCCATGGGGTTTCGCCATTATAAAACGCTTCCGTTAAGTAGGCCCAACAAATGTGTATCTGTTAGACACAGAGTGATGTGCACGGGCAAAATGATGCATCTGATTGGCCACAAAAAAAACAAGCGCTTTGAAAGTGAACCCCGTAGGCCCTTTAAGATGAGGTAACAGTATCTTAGATGGATGGATGGGAAATGCAGATCTTACTCTAACATCAATAATCAGACCAGCTCAGGAAGTTGGCAAAACATAACTGTTTTTAATTGCAATTGTCTAAAACAGGGAGTACAACGGACATCAACGGACGCAGAATAAGTATTCTCTCAATACATTTAAAAAAAACACATGTTTTTCTAGCAAAACCTCATCATCACTTATGTCATACTACGTGGCAAAATAGGCTTAATGGGAACATCTAAGCATACTTTCTATGGGATATAGGTTCGTGATTGGGTCTCTAAGTTCAGGTGGACAGCTATGCCCACCCCTAGTGCAAGTCATCTTCCGTGTCATGAAAATACAAAACCTTTCACTGACTTTCAAACTATAGGGTTCTCTGCTATGTGGCCCTCTATAATTGGTTGCCATGCTTTTAACCTTCTGGAATGTTCCACTGGCTAGCAGCATGTAAGTTGGTACCCCAGTGCTAGAGGGTTGGCTTGATCATGCCTCCCCACCCAATTAGCCCAACATCCATCATCAATCATACTGTCTGCCATTCAATTAGTCCTTTGAACTCAGCCTTGCAAGTATCACTGTGCCTGAGAATAAAAGCGTGTGTGAGCATGGTCTTATCTTCTGGTCTCATTGTAGCTCACCCCAAGTTTATTTCCAACTTGACCATGTGACAGGAGACAGTGTTTCAAGCTCCTTCATTGTATTTAATACTATTAAATGAATAAAACTTGGCACTTGTAGTTTTTTCCATTACACCTCAACAGGAGCCTGGCTCGTTTCTCACGTTCATTGTATCTTCTCGAATAGATAACCAGGTTCTTGGCAGCCCCAATTCTTGACACTGGGCCAGACAAGCCTTCTCGAATCTTCTTTCACCATCAGCTGTTTTATTCTACTGCGCCACACTTTCAGCCCTTCTGTTCATGCAGTCCTAGTTTGCTAAAATGCATCATGTAATATCCAGATTTTATACACACATATATATATATTGGCAGCACCACCTGCAGTCTATTCACTGTGTATAGCCAGCCTTATGATTACTTAGCCTATTTGCATTACTGCATATGTACAATTATAAAATGGCTTTGCATTTTCTTCAGTGCTTCTCACGAGCAATCTTCATTTTTCTTACAAAATGTTGCTCAATTCTTTACTTCACCAGCATATTCTATATGGTCTATTCATCTTCTTCATTGGCATCTCTTCTGGGTGTGTCATTTCTGCTTCATGCGATGTCACCAGGCTTCTCCTTCATTGATCTTCACACTTCTTCCGGAACTTCCTTCAGAACACTGTCATTGACCTGGGGAAACATCATATAGGGTTTTCTCAATGGATACCTTTGTTCAAGGACTTTTCACGGTATAGGTACCATTACTTGCTTTGCGTCTGTCACAATTTCAGGTTTGCAAAATATAGGCAAAATGGGGAGGGACTTCCAATAGAGGCACGTGGCTCCTCCTCTGCACTCCCACCTCGGGTTGATTCATCGATCACTCTCCCATCAGTCTTCCCATCTAGACATCCTTGTCTGAAAAAGTGCTTCTTTGGAGTCTATATCTTCATTACTCCTTTCTGAGATCTTGCTGATTTCACATGTTCATCAACACTCCTGGTCATAAGACTAAATTGTCCATTCAGGCTGCAGCAGGTCCATCATCTCACATACTTCTTGTGGTTTCACGGATACAGGAACTTAGTTCCCTCAGGTGCATGCATACTGACCTTTATATAGTCTCTAATTTCTTCATCTGTCAGCTCTTTGGGTCCAAACCCTGATTCGACATCAATCATGATCTTCATTCCTGTTGCTTTCTTTGCTGTCTTCTTGCACTGTGTGATTACTATTCTGATCACACAGTATCCAAACATGGTCCTCACCAACAAGGCTCCATGGTACTTGAAGATATTTGCCATCCATTGTGGAACCCATGAGAATATCGATGCAAACCAGCTGTCACCTACAATGTCTTCCACTTCATCTTCCATCTTGATGTGCAAGTTTGTCAGCATCGTTATGACCTCTGTCAAGGTCCCATTCTCTTCATCGTGAGAAGGCATGAATGTGCAACATGTTTCTCCGATTTTGGCACAAAAACCTACAGCCATGGCTGTAATCGTGTCTAGGACATGTGTATTCTGAAGAGTCATCCGTCTTTTGGCTCTCAGCTCTTCCTTGATAGCATTGAATCGAGTGCGTAAACACAGAGAAGTGAGTAGAATGCAGGAATGCGTAGAACTGATGAATGTACAGAGCGGATGTGCTTGTAGAGCGCATGTGCATGTAGAGCGGAAGAGCATGTAGAGCGGAAGAGTATGGTAGCGCAGAAAATATATAGACCGGATGAGCTGAAGAGTGCATAGAGCAGATGAGTGCATAGAGCGGAAGAGTGCATAGAGCAGAAGAGTGCATAGAGCGGATGAGGTTCTAGAGCGGATGAGGTTCTAGAGCGGATGAGGTTTTAGAGCGGATGAGTGTAGAGAGCAGATGAGCAAATGAATATATAGAACAGGATTCCTGCGTATTAGCAAATGATTCTATAGGGCTAATGAGTGCATATTGCTGTTAAATGTGTGGAAAGCACTAGTGCATAGAGCAGTTGAGTGCATAGAGCGGATGAAGGTGGTGAGCGATGAGTTTGGGGAGCAGATGAGTTAAAATTGTGGAAAGCACGAGTACATAGAGCGCATGAGTACATAGAGCAGTTGAGCGAATGGAGTGAATGAGTGAGGGGGCCGGATGAGCGCGGGGAGCGGAGGAGCACGGGGAGCAGATGAGCACAGGGAATGGATGAGCGAGGCGAGCGAATGAGTGCGGGGAGCGGATGAGTTGAATGCGTGGAAAGCACAAGTGCATTGACCGGATGAGTGCATTGACCGGATGAGTGCATTGACCGGATGAGTGCATAGAGCAGATGAATAGATAGAGCGGGTGAGTACATAGCAAGGAGGAGTGAGGAGAGCAGATGAGTGGGGGGAGCAGATGATTACGCCGAGCGGATGAGTGTGGGAGTGGATGAGCGCAGGGAGCAGATGATTGCGGGGAGCAGATGAGTGCGGGGAGCCAATGAGTGTGGGGAGCGGAGTGGAGCAGAGAGCGGAGCAGTGTGGCAAGTGGAGGAGTGTGGTGAGCGGAGGAGTGTGGCAAGTGAATGCGTGCGGGGAGCTGGTGAGTGCGAGGAGCTAGTGAATGTGGGGAGCGGGTGAGTGCAGGGAGCGGGTGAGTGCGGGGAGTGGGTGAATGCAGGGAGCTGGTGAATGCAGGGAACTGGTGAATGCAGGGAGCTGGTGAATGCGGGGAGCTGGTGAATGCAGGGAGCTGGTGAGTGCAGGGAGCGGGTGAGTGCACGGAGCAGGTGAGTGCAAGGAGCAAGTGAGTGCGGGGAGAGGGTGAGTGCGGGGAGCAGGTGAGTACGGGGGCAG
Organism: Ambystoma mexicanum; assembly: GCF_040938575.1. NCBI lineage: Eukaryota > Metazoa > Chordata > Amphibia > Caudata > Ambystomatidae > Ambystoma > Ambystoma mexicanum. The sequence continues at coordinate 1,015,044,834 of NC_090928.1, forward strand.
GTGACTGCGTAGGGGCGGTGAATGAGTAGAGCAGATGAGTGCAGGGGACGTATGGATGAGCAGAGCGGGATTGATGATACGAAAAGAGAGGTGCATAGATGGGTTGAGAGTGCAGAGGGGATGAGTGCGCAGAGGGGATGAGTGCGCAGAGGGGATGAGTGCGCAGAGGGGAAGAGTGAGCAGAGGGGATGAGTGCGCAGAGTGGAAGAGTGCGCAGAGGGGAAGAGTGCGCAGAGGGGATGTGAATGGAACTGATCACGGGTGCCGGACGTGGATGGAACGGGTGACCTACGCTGATAGAACGGCTGACATATATGGATAGAACGGGTGCCGATGAATCGCGTGCCATATGTGGACGAAACGGGTGACCTAAGTGGATGAAACATGTGAAATAGGGGGGTGGAACGGATGAATTATGAAGATGTTACGGGCAAAATTTGTGGATGGAGCGCATAAAACAACTTAGAATACACAAATTGGTACAGATGAAATATGTGAATGGAGTGCACAAAACTGATTGGAGTAAATGTGGCGGACAGGAGTGCGAGTGGAGGACAGGAATGCTAATGGCGGGCAGGAATGCTAGTAGCGGACATGAGTGCGTGTGACCGACGGGAATGTGTGTGACTGACGAGAGTGCGTGTGACGGACAGAAGTGCATGCATGAGGCAGACAGGAGTGCATGCGTGGGGCAGTCTGGAGTGCATGCATGGTAAGACAGGAGTGCATGAGTGAAGCAGACAAGAGCGCATGCGTTGGGCAGAATGGAATCCCAGGAATTAATAAATGTGCATCGAATGGACTGGAGCGTATAGAATTGTGTGATGTACATAGTATGGTTCTGAATGCAGGGAACGTTTGAAAGAGCATATAACCCATCATATCACACCCCACGCTTACTCTCTTCTTTACACCACCACTCAACTAGAACACAGAGATACTATGACACCATTCAGTATAACTGTTCTCATACCAACATTCAGCCGCTCACTCCCCATCACTCTAAGTAAACACTGCTGGTTACCCACCCCCCAGCCAGGCGTTCCCCTCAGGCCTAACGCAGCCACATTCAGTCTGGATAAATCCTGCCAGAATGAACACATACTCCTGATCCCCCAACCACCACACCTACCGCTAAGAAGCAGATATTACACGAATACCGCACCAGCTGCACACATACCCGGTGCGCACACGTGCCTTTGACTCTCTCTACTCTCTACTGGCCTGAACTTCGGTTGCCAAGGGCGTTCAACCTCCCAGCGCCTTCAAGCCATACCAATGGTATATAAGGTGCTATATAAATTCAAAATAACATAACATAACATAACATTGAATCCCTTTATGATAGTGTTGGTTGTCTGCAGGAGCTCCCATATGGTAATCTGTAACCATTTTGCATTTGCCACTGTCTGGATCCCTGGCATGAAGATTGATGCGAATACTGCTGAAGTCTGCCTAAATAACCTGTTTTCATATGGAATAGAGTTAAAAGCTTCTACTGATTTAGCTGAGAAATAGTTCTCCCTCTTTGTTCTATTGAGGAATCCAACTGATCTCTTCTTCCTCAGATGAGCATCTGCTTTTGGAAACTCTCCAATCTTCAGGTCACTCGGCAAAATCACCAACGCTGGAATATGGACAAGTACTATAGAACACAGCCCTCCCCAGTCCTTGGGCAGCTTCATGTATGCTCTGGATCCACAGGCCCAGTAGTGGTCCATTATCACTACTGTTCCATCCTTCATTCCTGGTACATCAAAGATTAAATCACACTGCTGATTCGCTCCAACTTTTCTCGTGCCATTTTTCTGAAGAATAGCTCTGCACTAGCCAGAGGCACTATCTGCAAGGGGCCTCCTTTGTCATCGACCCATTTCAGCAACTTTGCAAGCTTCGGCCAGAGAGGTTTGCATCCCTTTTCCACTGGTTTGTGATGTCCTGTCACAGCCACTGCTCTGCATACAACCAGGCCTTCTTCCGATCCATCCGGAGAAAGAACTGTTCCCCAGATTTGCACAGATCTAGAACTCTCCTATTGTATGACAGAGTGCAAGGTGATTCAAGCAATGAGCTCTCTTCTTCCCACCTCTTTCATGTGCTGATACCACATGTTATTTCCCAAATGTGCTGTACTATCTAGATCATTATTTAACTCATAATCATTTTCCCTTGTGCTTCTCTTGAGTCTCTTTCTTGCCAAATGAGCTCGTACATAATGATCATGAAGTATATCATAAACAGACCATCCTACAGGGGGAATCATAGGAAAATTTGTCAGCGAAAAGGGTGACTTCACATGTGTCACTGGTGTAGGAATAATAACATGTGGCCTTAGTCTTTTTGCAACAGATAATTCTGCATAGGTCACTGGAGTGGGAAGAATCAAAGTGACTCCTGCCTTTTTGGTACCAATGAAGTAGACAGTGTTGATTAGAAAAATAAAAAAAACAATAATTAATGTTGAGCACGCATATATTATGGACCAATACATGAGTCCCCACCACTTTCCATTCGCCACACGTCGCTGAGGTTGCTCACTTTCCGAACTGCATTATTCTCAACAGTCCACATTGTGCCTGTGTACTACTTTTAAAGAAGGAAAAATGCTTTTTAATCACCAACCTTGTTAGATGTTCAGGAGGCTGCAGGATCTATTTCATTATTGCCATAAGTAACCTCCTAATTGCAGGGCCATTTTTAGGATCTTGTAGAAACACACATACATTAGTACTATGCCAAACAAGATCAGGATAGGCGTGGAGTATGTATACAAAGACACAGAGAAGTAGTCTATGGGCATCGACATTTGATAAAACCAAGAGGTTTAATCAAAGAGAAATTCAGTGAGCAATGAATCAGGGAACTGCTCCTGTTTCCAGTTATCAAACTCAAAGTCTAGATATGGCATATTTGGCACATCAACATTTCCTAAAGTCCATCTCAAGGATTCCTGTGGCTCAGGAATGTTTGTTTTTGCATTCCTGCTAAAATATATGTAAGGAGTGTCCGGGGTGAACCACAGTCCAAATGCACACTTGCATTTATGTAATCAGCAATCTTAGGGTCCTTCTTCCTCATCATCAATCGAGTCAGCACATGCTGAACTACTTCTTTTTGTCTTGCTTCCAAATCAATGCTATGGGTGCATCTGTCTCACCAGCATACAGCTTCACATCGCCCAGGTGTATCCAGGCGTGCCTTTCTTGGACTTTTACTGCTGATGAAGTGACATTCTCAACTATGAAGGTGCAACTAAAATGTGCGTGTGCCATTTCCTTGTGAAGTTGCACACTAGGACTGTGTCTCCAATAAATAATTTAGGTAGAGATAATAATTTTTTAGGTCCAGTTGCAGAATGGTCTTCATCTGTGTCCTGAGACCGACACCCCTCGTGCTTGAGTTGATCTGAAATGACAGAGATACTAGCAGTCATTTGTCAAATACGTATGTAACTCATTTCCTAACAATCCTGCAGTTGTATGGGCATCACATCTGCTCCACGATCTAGGAGACAAGGGCATTCTCATTCACCTCCCTGTCACTAACTCGTGGGGTGTGTGGTGGTCTGACCCAGGCTGATTCCTTAATGCATATAATGCAAGGGGCAGGCAATACAGTCATCCCTTCTTCAGTGTGAATTTTAACTTGGAAATGCTCTCTTTGAGAGGACCGTTGAGTCTCTCACATATACTGTTCGCTTATGGGTGATAAGCAGAAGAAAACCTATGTTTTATACTAAGCAATAGGCTAATCTGTTCAAATACTTCATTAACAAAATGGGGCCCATTGTCATATCTCAGCACCTCACATACACCCCATCTCGGAAAGACGTCTCATAATTAAAAACTTTGCCGCACAAGTAGCATCAGGGTGTGTACATGGACCTGCTTCAATCCATCTCGAAAAGGGGCTCACCACCACTATCATATACCGATATCCACTACATACTTGCAGCATATCAACATAGTCAATATGTAAATGCTGAAAAGGACTGTTTGGTTGAGAAATCACTCCTCTAATTGTTTGCAGTGTGTGCCCAGTGGTAAACCTTTGACATGTGATGTAATTTACTACATAAAATGCAATGTATTCTAACAGGTTTGGTATGAACCAGACCGCTCCAATAGCTGCTGCAAGGCTTTCCCTAGTTACATGCACAGGGTAGTGCAGCTGTTCAAGAGCTACCCTTAATAAGGCTACAGGCATCACCGCTTTCCAGTGCTGTTCTGTCACCACAATGCTTCAGAGGGGGATAAAGAGCACGCCCTCCGTTTCCATAATTCTTGCTCTTCCTGTGCAGCAATGCCTTGAACTTCCATCAAATGTGCTCTTGACAAATGATTAAATCCTTTGTTTATAACCTCAATTGTGACTACTTTCTCTTTCACATTTAGAGTATCAAAACTGAACTATCTTGTGAATATGCAACCCTTTTGGCCTCTTCGTCTATGGCTTCGTTACAGAGTGAGATGAAGTCAGTTCTCTTAGTATGTGCTGCGCATTTAACTATTGCGATGGCTACTGTGAGTTATAGTGTCTTGATAACCTGTCCAATAATGCTGCATGTTGCACTGGACAGCCATCCACTCAGAGGTAGCCCCTCCTTTTCCAACGTGCTAGCCCTGCATGCACAGTTGAGGTCACATAGGCGGAGTCACTGTACACTGTCCCTTCCTGCCCTGCGTGTTTCTTGAGCGCGACAATAAGTACCACCAATTTTGTTGCTTGTGCTGAAAAGTGAGAGAGTAGTCTTGCACTTGCTACCACTTAAAATTCCCCATTAGCTCTATGCCTTAACACCGCTGAACCTGAATGCCTTTCCCCAACAGTTTGATCAATTTTTGAGGACCTGTCAATAAAGAGAACCTCCCCCCATGCTAGAGCATTCTCGTTTACTCTTGGAATATCATCATAGAACTCCTCGTAGTTAGAGCAATTATGTACATGCTCACCCGCTGCACAGGCTCAGCTACAAACGTGGCAGGGTTTACTATTTCACACCTGACTATTTCAATCGCTGGATTCAATATAACTACCTCATATGCAGAAGCCCTCTGAGATGTCAGTGTACCCTTAGGTTTCTTCAAAATGGCAAACAAAGCATGCTCAACAAATAAAGTCATAGAACATCCCATCACAATGCTGGTGGACTTCTCCATGGAGAATGCAGCTGCTGCCAGCGATTGTTCGCAAGGAAAGTGTCCTCTCATAATTGGATCTAAAATCCCACTATAATATGCCAGAGATTTGTACCCTAGTGTATTCCTCTGTTTAAGCACTGCTGTCATAACTGTCCCATTCGTGTGTGAAAAAGAAATAACTCCTCAGAATAGTTAGGAATTGCTAAAACTGGAGCTGTACAAATCCCTTTCTTTAATTCTTCAAACCCTCCCTCCATTTCCTCAGTCCATTCTATGTTTTCCTTGTTTACTTGGGCTTTCTTTAGAGCCTGCAGAAAGGGTCTTGTGTATTAACTATAATCAAATACCCATCCTCTGGCATAGTTGCACAATCCCAAAAACTGCTGAATTTACTTTATCGTGTGCGGTTTTGCTGTTTTCATAATTGCCTCAGCTCTTTCATTTGTGACTTTCTTCCCCTCATGTGAGATTAACTGACCTATGTACAACCTATGTATGGCATATTATATTGGGATTTTATATCCAATTATGAGAGGACACTTTCCTATGTTTCCTTATCCACTTTATATCCATTGTCTACTAGGATAATCAGTTACTGAATTGAATCTTAAAAACAAAAGTATGGGGTACCAGGTGATTGCGCACTCGGGCAAAGCAGTCAGCATTCAAAGGTATGAAAAAAGTGACTGCCGCAACGCAATGGAACTATAAGTTACCCCAGCCTAGTCTAAAAAGTACAAAACAGGCTTTTGTTCCATGGAAATGCACTATCACATATATTTGGTTTAAAACTAAAACAAACTACACTATACAATCTTGTGTTTAATCACAATTGTCTGCTTTGATTTGATACAATCTTTGCCAACACATGTTTCGACCACTTTTGTTCTTTTTCAAGGCAAGACTTCTTATGAAAACACTGGATCAATGTCCATAAATGATAAAATTGTGTATATCAATCGAAAAACATAGGGAGCTAAACAAAGGAGCATTTGTATATCTCTCTATGTTTTTCGATTGATTACACACGAGATTGTATAGTGTAATTTGTTTTAGGTTTAAACCAAATATATGTGACAGCGCATCTCCATGGAACAAGAGTCTGTTTTGTACTGAATCAAATCTTGCCTGCACTCATCTTCTGTTGTGCTACAAACTAAAATGTCATCCACGAACTGCAGCACAACACTTTGCAAATCAATGTTGCTTAGGTCCATCTGCAGCACCATATTAAAGATTGATGGAGACTCACAGTACCCTTGGGGCAAACAAGTGGTCTTCAGCTTAATTTGACGCAAACGTAAATGACATAAGGTCTTCAGAGTCCTTATGCAATGGGATTGAGAAAAACATATATATTTTTTTATTTTTTATTTGGTTTATTACAAACCTTTAAAAAGACAAAGAACACATCATCATTACACATCTCACAATCCGTCCTAACAACAAGGATAGTTTTTTTAAAAAATTCTTTTATTTTTTTTAAAAGAACGATTTTTCCAAGTGCAACATTCGTTAATTAAGTCAATCCATCACCAATTTAGATCACAGACATGGCTTTCCGGGAGAAGATAGCTTCTAAGAAAAAAGTCAAGGCTATAGTAAGCCTTCTGTCACTTTCATCAAAAAGTACCTGTCACCAGTCCTCTAGACTTAATGATGGATGGGCATTGCTGAATTTCCCCAGATGATTACATCTTTCACCAGATAAGGCTGGGCACGTCATTATTAGATGTTTAAGTGATACTTCCGATTCGTTACACAGTCTGCATAATTCCAGCATGGTAACATAGTTCACCCATAGGTTAGAGCGTTCTCTCGTCTGAAAAGCATTTAGACGAAATTTCATGTAGATTTTCCTTCGGTGTGTATCCGGAAATTTCACTAAATAGTTTTGGATTTCATTAACACTTCTTTTCAGAGGAGGCACATTTTTCATTATGCAATGTTTTTGACATTGCTCACTCGTTAAAATCCAATCTTGTCTCCACAACTTTAACTTAACGTGGTTAGGATTTGTCTGCAGTGTGTGAGTGTCAGTGCCCAATTCCATCAGGATCTACTTAGAACGCTTTACCCACATAGAAAAAACAGACACTATCATCGGTTGATTTGCCAGGTTCAGAATCTCAAATTGGGGGTTTTGGGAAGATAGTGTTATTTTTAGATACAGATTAAGCGTAGACCAACAGACTCTTGCATTGAGTGAAATCAGACTGAGCTCATGTCTGATGCAGGCTGTCGGTGTACCCCATGGAAGAGATAAGACACGTGACCAAAACATATTTTCCAAATGGTTCCATAAACCAGCTGAGCACCCAAGAGCACACTCCGTTCCATATAGAAGAGCAGGTTCAGCTTTCTGTTTATAGAACGCTAACACCGGTAGAAGCGAAAATTTACCATATTTTTCATTGAGCCAAGCCGCTTGAATTGACAGTTTCTCACATTTCATTTTGATGTTATTAACCCATGGTGCATCGTTTATGTTCGAATTAAACACAGTACCCAAATATTTAATTTGCGATGTAGTGGTTAACATTTTGTCACCCAGGTGCCATCGAAATTTTTGTCGGGTTTGTGCATGGGACCCTTGTAGCTTTTGCAATACTATGATCTCGGATTTAGTAGTGTTAATAACCAAGTCATTATTTTTCACGTATTTTTGAAGAGCATTCAAACTGCTTTGTAGGCCAATCGGCGTTGAATCAACCAAAATGAGATTGTCTGCATAAATCATATGGCCAATATGACAACCATTGATTTTCGGGGTAAAAGAGGCGGCTTCCTTCAGAGTTTGATCCACATCCGACAAAAAAAGATTGAAAATGATTGCTGCCAGAGGGCAGCCCTGTTTTACCCCACAAAATGTCTGAATGGCCTCAGACAGCCTACCAGTTTTATCCAGCCTAATACGTATGTTTAAAACATATTTTTCAAGTCAATCACCTGAAATATCGTGCCTCTGCTGGGATACTGCATGATATCATCGCCCTATTTGGAACTAAGGGAAACTCTACTTCTACAATCTGGTTAATTGGCCTCATGTCCTGGATTAATCTACATGACCCCCCCTTCAATTTCTTCACAGGGTACACAGCAGTATTACCCTGTGACTCTGACATCACCAAGGCACCCTGTTCCATCATGTGTACTGTCTTGCTTGAGGTAAAATCACTTCTAGCTTCAGCTTAATCTTAACCTCCCCTACCCTCTTCATTAGGCCTACATCATGGGGGCCTGTAGTCCTTAAAGTGGTTGGCACTTTTTCCAAATCCTCATAAAAAAATGCTGGGTGCTGCCGCACTATCACCATTCACAGTGGGATATCTCTCTTCTCTATTCTGATCCAATGTCTAATACTCATCTCAAATACTACTTCATCATCTGATGGATGATCTCTGAACATATCCTCATCTGTAACGTCAGTCAATCTATACAATTCCTCAATGGAAATCACTGTTCTCCATGGCCTGCCCTCGTCCTCAGTTCCTTCGGCCATGGCCAATTCCCCTTGCACTATGGCTGCATGCAACTCTAGGGCAATCGTTTTTCCCCCATGTAGGTATATGTGGCCTGAATAAAAACACATCAGGTATTGTCATAATCTTTCCCACTAGGCCTGGTAGCCATGTCAACAAAGTGCGTAGCCCATAAAGAAAACCTTCTGGCTCTAATGGCATTCCTCGTGGAGCCATTTGCCCTGTAAACACCATTATAAATTCACCCACGTTTAGATAATGTATCCCTTGAGCGGAACATACTATGCCTTCATCAGTGAAAGAAATTGTCATATTTAGCTTTGTCATTAAATCTCAGCCCAGAATGTTAACCAGTGTCTGCCTTGAATACAATAATTGAACAGACATGTCACACTTTCCAATAAAGACAGGTAATTCATCAGTAAAAGGAACTCTGTTTGTAGCTCCAGAGAAACCTTGCAGATTTATGGCATTTCCCTATGATGGAATTTTCCCTCTGGTATACATGAGCGAGGAGCCCCAGTGTCTACTAAAAAAGAAAAAGATTTGCCTTCTATGGTAACATCAACCCTTGGTTCCTCTTGAGGGTTTGGTGTTACAATAGTACTGAACACATCAAGTCGCGATGTGAGCTGTCCTATTTGACACTGTTCTCCCTGACGGCTATAAGATCCTCTCTGTGCCCAGGTCCAATCGTTTCGCAGGGGGTGTTGCCCTGATCTACCCAGAGTGGGTTCCTGCATCTTTCATTCCTACACAGGCCTACTCCTCTTTCAAATGCCTCGTCTGCAGGCTATCTCTCTCTTAGTCATTCTCTTACTGTGTCTATCATATATCGCCCACCTGGTCAGATCTCCTCCTTCCTCTTTGATCTCCTATTCACTCCTGGTCTAGACCACTGAACTGCTCCTTCTTGGAGACTTTGACATCCACCTGGATGCTTCCTGTCCTTCCTCTGGACTCTTTTGCGCCTTCTGTGACTCTTTCTCACTCTCTATTCTCTCCTTTGGCCTGACTCAATCTTCAGGGCACACTCTGGATGTTCTGATCTCTACAGACCTTCCCTTTTCTATCCCTCTCACCACTCCTCTCTCCTGAAGTGATCACTAACTACTTTCCTCCCAGCTCACTCTCTCCACCCCTCAGGCCAAGCCAACTCTAGCACTGCCACCTACCTTCTCGGTTATCAGACCCATGAAGCATTTGTCAGTTGAGGCTATCGTGCCACTTTCTCACCCCACCCTCCCTCTTTGGCTGATTCATACCCTGACACAGCCCTTTCTATGGTCCACTGCGCTATATCTGATACTCTTGGAGTTCTTTCCCCTGTCATGAGGATCCGCTTGAAGCCCAAAGCCAAGTGCAATTCCTGGTATGACTCAGACCTTGTCACCCTTAAATGCAAGTGCAGGGTGGCTGAGAGGAAATGGCATGCTTCCTGTACATCCTCTGACAAACTGGTCTGCCACCTGCTGCAAAGGCAATACCGGCTCTCTGTCCGCACCAAGAACAGATCCCTCATCCAAGCCAGCATCTCTGAGGCATCCAACAACTCGGTCAACTCTTTAAAATCTGTAAGGAGCTGGCCAAACCTGCTGCTGTCTGTACCTCTCCTGTCCCCTTCCACACCCTCTGCATGGCCCTGGCTTCTCATGTAATCTCTAAAATTCAGGACATCGTGTCCTCTATCTCATTTCCTCTCCTCATCCTCCCTCTAGTCCCTGCTCTTCCTCGGGCCCACCTTGTGGTCATCCCTCCTCCCTCCTTCTCTGCCTTTCCCCTGTTCTCCCCCAACAAGGTCTCTAGACAAGTCTGATCTATGAAAGTCCTGTCAAAACAGGTTCTCCCCTGTTCCTCTAAAACTATCAAGGACCACATTGATACCCTGGCACCTGCTTTGGCTGACTTTTGCAACCACTTCTTCACCACTGGAGTCTTACCTTCCCCCCTGAAACACTCCCTTGTGCATCTTCTTAAGAAACCCTCAGCCGACCCCATCTGCCCTGCTATCTACCGCCCATCTCCATCACTCCATTCCTGGGCAAACTCCAGGAAAAGCTGGACATCTACCAGCTTAATCTTCACACTGAATCAGTTGGTTGTATCCATGACCATCAGTCTGGCTTCACAGCTCTCAGAAGCATGAAAACTGCTCTCCTGAACATCCGTGAAGACCTGCTTTCAAACATTGGCTCCAATACCCCCTGTGTCCTCATCTTACTTGATATCTCTTCTGCCTTCAACATGGTCAACCATTGCATCCTGCTCAACCGTCTCCCTGATAACCTGGGTATCACTGATTAGGGCCCTGGCATGGTGGACCTCTTTCCTCTCCGATCGACCCACCCAGGTCCAACTTGAGTCCTTCCTCTCCTCTATCTCTATCTCTACCTGTGGTGTTCTCCAGGGGTCTAACCTCTATCTTTGGGTATTCAACCAATACCTGGTACTTCTTGCCCACTGCATTTCCGCTCTCTGGCCCAACTTTCAGCGCAATGCGGACAACACTTAGCTCATTTTCAGGCTCCCTTCTGCCACCTCTTCTCTTTCTCTCATCTCTGACTGTTCACTTTCCAAGAGTGGTGTGCCGCCAATGATCTCTGCCTTAATGCCAGTAAGACTGAGATTCTCCTCATTGGCATATCTGCTCCCTGCTTTCCTATCACTCTCTTGGCCCTCGTCCTTCTCCCACCTGTGAGGCTAAAAACCCCAGGGTCATCTTCGACTACACACTCTCCTTCTCTCCTAACATCTCTGACGTCGCTAAGAAATCACACTACCACCTGCACCTCCTCAGAGGTATTCTTCCATTCCTCTCCTTCGCCCAGAAGCTCACTGTCTCCAGAGCTCTGGTTCTCTCTAGGCTGGACTACTACAACAGCCTCTTTCTAAATCTGTCTGCTTCTACTCTCCACCCTCTGGACCTCACCAGAACAGGACTGCGAGACTTGTTCTTGGCCTCAAGCCCACGGATCGTATCTCTCCAGGACTGAAATCTCTGCACTGGCTCCCAGTGACTTCGAGGATTAAGTTCAAAACCCTCTGTATTGTCCACAAGGTCTTCTGGGGGCTGGGGCCTCAACACCTTCAACTATCTCTTCCTAAATATCTTCCTTCTCGAGCTCTTCGCTCATCCGCCTCCAACTCCCTCACAGTCAGTCGCTTCTCCAAGCAATGAGTTTGTGGTAGATCTCTTTCTTCGGCTGGGGCCTCCCTCTGGAACAGCCTCCCTGAAACTTGAGGAGAACCATCTCTGGTTCGGAAAGCACCTCAAAACCTTCCTCTTTGCTTCTGCTTTCTTTCCTCCTCTCCCCTGCTGAACTCCTGATTGAAACTGCACTGGTCACCTGGCTATCCTCTGATCTCGGGCCCAGAGCCCCTCCCCTGCAAGCTGCACAACTGCACTGCCTCCCAGGCAACCCCTGCACTTGGGGGGCTGTTTCTGTACCCCTACAGCCCCCACCAGCTCTGGACATTGGATGCCTGCACTTACCCCGGCTCTTGCCACAAGCTGGCCACACATACACCTTTGTTTTTATTGATTCTATTTATTATTACTATTGATCCTATGTACTGCGCTGCCCCTGCCCTCTTCCCCCAGCACCTTCCCTCTCCCCCCTCCCCTGCACTTGCGCAATCTCAAAGTCACCTGGCCTAGTAAAATCGTTGCCTCTGTCTTCCCTTTGTTCCCCCTCCCTTGCCTCGTCGCGCCTTGAAACACTTGTGTATATGTGCATTCTAAATGCCATATCATATCATATCATATCACATAATATCATATCATACATGCTTATCCCCGTACCCGTAAAAGGACTTCCTCCCACAACAGTGACGCCCCCTTCTCTAGGTGTCAACAACTGCCCCCCGTGTTTGCAGTCTGCTGTATCTGTATGGGTAAGTGCTGTGACTGCCCAAGCAAATTCAATGGTGCTTGCTGTGGTTGCAATGCATGTTGCATTTGCGGCACTTGTGCTTGATATTCTTTCTGATCTTGGGCAAACCCATCCCTATTTTGTGGTCAAACCCATCCCTACATGCTGGAGTATAAGTTGCCCCCTCTCTTGAGACTTGCCCATTCTGTACATACCATAGGTTTCCAAATGTTCATCTGATGTGCCCTGTCATTGCACCTGTTCAACATATAGGAGGAGCTCTTCTGACTAGCCCCCCTTGGTTGAATCCTCCTTGCACATATTGATTATCATTCTCCATATTCTGAAACACGCCTTGGTTATTTTGAAAACCACCCTGATTACGCTGAAAACCACCTCTTCCACTGCAGGTCATTCCTCTGCCTCGTGGAGTAAACCCATTCCCTCCTTGGTCCATCTGACGTTGATTATTCGCCTGCGATATACTCACTGCTTGCTGCATTCCCAGCCCTTCTCTGCTTGTCAGTACCTCCCCTTCTATGGAGTACTTTTTCTTCTGAACTAACTTGGCTTCCTCAAGTTTTATAGCATCTTCCTTCTTCTTATTTTTCTCTTGCAACAGCCAGCAGTGATGTGCTATGGTCAACTTTATCTCTGCCCATGGCTTTGCTTCCATTCCTACTATTTTTTTGAGCTATCTCTGCACCTGTTATGGCAATCCCTGACACAAAATGTGTTAAAATACTGGCACTGATTTTCCCCACGGCTCCCTCATTTCAGAAGTTCTGCGTTCCTGAATACTTTGAATGTAAGCAAGCGGTTCTTCATCTTTCATTTTACGTGCCATAATTGCACCCATATCTGACGTATCAGGATACTGTACCCTGACTGCTCACCAGACATCTGCTCTACAATTATTAAATGGCACTCCGTCATGGGCTGTGTTCTGTGCCGTAACACTTGAGTAGCCTGATCCTGTCCATATGTCATCAGCCCTTTCCCCAAGAATGGCTGCAAGGAGACCCTTGATGTCCCCTATAACCACAGGATTTCCTCCTTTCATCTTTTTTCTAGCTCATAAATCCATTTTCCAGCACCCACTGTTAAACTAGGAAGTTTGCATCTTACATTATCCCTATGCATCTCTGGCCAGGGGATATAATGCGGTCTGGCCCCTCCTTTCTCCGATAAAGGAAATTGTGTGAACCCATATCCGCAATCAGCTCCCATCGTCTGCCAATCCATAGTGGTTCCTGATTGTCTTCTACCTGGCAATGACCTCAGCCTGTTCACATATGGTGGCAACTCTCCCTTTTCACCATGCGATCATCCTTTAGGTCGCTCTGGGCGAGCCATGGGATCTGGCATCTTATCCTTAGGCTGCTCTAGATCAGATCATCTCACTTCCTTGTCTGTCTGCAGACATTCCTCGGGACTGCATGAACTTTCTCCCTCCTCCCTACGGAAGGTTTCTCTCTCTTTGTCTGACATATCTAGTCCCCAACTAGTATGACTCTCAGCTCTTTCATCCCTATTTAAGGTCAGCCTGTCTAAGGACAAGGCTCTATGCTAGACACTAAACAGACTTCCTTCTTCGCCTTGTGATTGGGCGACTATAGAACGATCTCCTTTTCCTCTGCTTCCTGATTCACAGCTTGCCCTCATATCTTGATAGGTTTTATCGATCCTATCTCCAATGCTTCCCATCTCAAATTTCTCATCTAATGTAACTTTAGATGGCCATGATGTTGCTCCCTGTGATGGGAGGAACTTCTCTATATGACTCCATGATATCACTGGACTCAGTTCCATTAACTCTTTCTCAATGCGTTCAATATTGCATTCACTTTGTCTCCTCTTTCGCTCCATTTCTTTGTCTAATTCACTTCGCTTTCTCGCTTCCCATCTAACCCTTTCCTCTTCTTGTCTTATCTCTTCCCTTCTCTAATTTGCTCTACGCACCTCTTCTTCCATTTCTTTCGTCTTTGTATTTTTTATCTCGTAATCTCTGTGCTTCCTCCTCTTGTCTCTCTTTTTCTTGCCTATCTCGTTCTTCAATAGCTCTTTGTCTGTTTTTTCTTCTTTCTTTTGCTGCTCCTCCTGATATGTCTGTTCTCGCCTCTGCCTACTCTTTGTTTTGTGTTCATCAATCATTTCTCTCATTCTGTCTTTTCTATCCTGTTCGTCTTGATCTTATTTTTGCCTCACTTCCTCAATACTTTTCCCATCGAGCTTGAGCAATATCTGTCCACCCATCAATTTGTTCTGTACGAGCGTTACCTTGTCAGCTTTATCCTTTTCTCCTTTCCATCTCTTTATCTCTCATTCTATATCTAGGGTCACATTTGGTAATTTGCTTTTCTCCTCATTGGGCCTCATTACGACCCCAGTGGTAAGTGAATAACGATGCCGGTAAAGGATTACCGGCATCGCTTACCGCTCCGGCCGATTAGGAACTGATAAACTGCTATTAGCGGCACCATAATTAACGGTGCCGTTAAAAGCACCAAGTGCGCGGGCACGCGACCACCCATGCCGCACATACCGGCATAGCGCAAACAGGGGATCAAAACAAGTCAGGCGGACATGCAAATAACGCCCTACTGAAGCCCGAAAAATACCTTACTGGCATGGAGTTAATTCCACCATCGCGGACCACCCTTAAATGGCCATGTGCAGTGTTCCCAACTCCCACAGGTGCACAAAATCAGCACAGGTGGAGGAAATGGAGACTGGGCCAGCACAAAAGGAGCACACCCCCCGCTTCCCACACCCAATCACACTCCACAATGATTCCAATACTACTAGGAATGCTGGGGCTGGAGGACATGATTGCAGTGGAAGTGCTACAACAACAACAACAACAACAGGCAGCACAGAGGAGACGCAGGAGTAGAAGGAGGGCAAGGCAGGGCCAGCATGTGTTACGCTCACCTGGTATCCACGGGGATACCACTCAGCTGCAGGGACTCTGGTGCCCTTCTCAGCTGCTCCCTGGTATAATCAGTGGGGAAGTTCTGCCTGGAAAACAGGTGGGCAATGTTCAAGACTGGGCAACTGGGGTAAGAGCATCCCAACACCCCGTATGCCCACAGCCCCTCCCCGGACCTTTCCTCATCTTGTTATGGATTTTGGCATGCTCTGCCTTCTTGGCAGGGGCGCGTTGTCCTTTGTGGGAGAGTGCGATCTAGTTACTTCACTGATGCTGCCCTTTAGAGTCTTTCAGGTAGGTCTTATTACTGTAATACTGTAAGCCTTTCTTGGATTCAATAATGTCTTTTCTCTCTCCTCAGGTGCACGGAAGTTCGCCGTGGAACGTTGGTTGAATTTGGACTCACCGGCAGGTGATGGTGTTTCGAGAGCGCCTTGATGCGGTAAGTAGGCGCTATGCACAGCGCTATGATGCCTTGCCTTTGATAACCTGTTGTCTTTTGTTCCCGTAGGTTGCAGTGCTCACCCGGAGCAAGAAGTCTCAAGGCGGTGCTGGTCGATGGGCGACTTGAGAGGTAAGCTGCCGGCACAATTGTAAATGTCTAATGTCTTGTTTCTCTCGTTTTGCATATCCGACGGTCCGGTAGGCTCGTTGTTCCTTGGATGCTGTTTGCAGGAGCTGAGGGCAGCTAGCAGTAGAATCACAGGTAAACTGCTGCTAATAACGATGTCCCTTTTGTTTTTCAGGTACTGTTCTTCCGAGGTTCGCAGATGCTGCTGAACATGATGAGCGTCACGTTGCAGGATTGCAAAATAACGCGAAGCTTGTTCTCCAAGTCGGGTGTGGTTTAAATAGCATCAAGAAAGTAGTCCAGGTAAAATAGTCCCTAGGCTACCACACCCAAAACACTATACCGCATAGCTTGGTTCCAAGGAGCCAAGCTATGTGGATGCCTCCATGTTGACTGGCATTGAAATAAAGTAGTTCCCAAGCAGAAGTCTTCATTAAGTATGAGCCTGGCACCAAAGGCGCCAGGACTGGCCCCAAGAGGGCCTAGGCAAAGGATCCCTAAGCTTGTTGGGGGCCCGAGCCGAGACCCCTCCTGGCCCATGGGCCTGCCTGGGGGTTTCAGGAAGTGGGTCGTGACAGCACTCCCCCCAAGGACCCTCTCAAGGTTTTCCTTCTGTCCGGACCTGGTTTAGTTGGAAAGTTGCGATGAAATGTTCTGATCAGACGTGGTGCATGAATGTTTTCACAGGGTTCCCAGGATCTGTCTTGGGGTCCAAATCCTTTCCAATCGACTAGGTAGTATAACCTTCCCCTCGAATACTTGGAATCCAAGATGCTTCTGACTTCGAATTCTGGTTCTCTGTCAATAAGTATGGGTTTTGGTGGTGTCCCAATCCGTGTACCGGGCTGCATCTGTTTTAATAGGGACACATGAAATACTGGGTGAATCTGTAGGTTAGGTGGTAAGTCTAGTTTGACGGCCGCTGGATTGATAATTGCCTTGATGGTGTAAGGTCCTAAGTACGTGGGCTGAAAAGTCCGGGTTCCCTTGATGGGTACAAACTTGGCAGCCAGCCAAACCTTGTCTCCTAGCTGATAGTCTGGGGCCTTTTTCCGGTGTTGGTCGGCAAATTGCTTTTGTTTTTCTTTGGCGAAAATAAGATGTTCTTTGGGCTTTTTGAAAGCCTGAGTGATGTTGGTGTGAAGAGTTTTTACTGTTGGCATTTCCAAATTTGTTGGGACATCTAGTTCTGAGGTACGTGGGTGTCTACCATAAAGGGTATAAAAGGGTGTTTGTCCGGTACTGGAGTGCAAGGAGTTGTTATAAGCGTACTTGGCTATCCATAACAAATCTTTCCAGTCTCTTAGTTCATGGTGTAAGATGCACCGTAGGTATTGTTCGAGGGTCTGGTTGGTCCTCTCGGTCTGACCGTCTGTTTGGGGGTGATGGCTAGTGAATAGCCTGACGTCAATTTATGCCATTGCACAACATTTTTACCAGAAGTTGGAGATGAACTGGCTACCTCGATCAGAGATCAGGACTGAAGGGAAGCCATGTTGTTTTACAATACCATCCAGGAACACTTTGGCTAGAGTGGGTGCGTCAGGGAGGCCTTTGAGTGGAAACAAGTGTGCCATCTTTGAGAACAAGTCCACAACTACCGGGATGGTGTTAAACCCTTGACTGGGAGGTAGGTCAGTAATGAAGTCGAAGGAAAGAGTGTGCCACGGAGTAGGAGGAATGTCTAAAGGTTGCAGAAGACTGGATGGTTTTTGTTTTTGCAACTTGTTTTGCGCACAGGCTCCGCATGACTGGACATATTGGATGACATCCTTACACCAGGCAGGCCACCAGAAGTTCTGTTTTACCTTAGCTAGAGTCTTGGTGATTCCTGGGTGCCCTTCGATCAGGGAATCATGATAACTAGCAACAATTTGTTGCTGTAAGTCTTTGGTGGGTACATACAACCAATCCTGAAAAGGGTAAGTGATCTTTAATGGAAAATTGTTCTCCTTGCGCTTGCCATGCGAGGAAGGCATCTGGGTTCATGGTTCGTTGAATCTTCTGTCTCATGTTCAACTTGGGTTAAGGTCGTAGTGAGGCCCAAAAGCTTGTCTTCCGGTATGATAGGGACTGGATCTGGGGGCATATATACCAAGTCATCAGTGCCTGTACGAGAGAGTGCGTGAGCTTTTCCATTCTTGACCCTTGGTCAAAAAGTGATGATATAGTCATATTCGGTGAAGAAAAGGGCCCACCGCAATTGGCGTGAAGACTGGGTTTTAGCTGTCTTAAGCTATTGCAGGTTTCGGTAGTCTGTGATAACTGTAATGGTGTGTCTGGCCCCCAGAAGGTAGTGCCGCCAGGCCTTAAAGGCAGATTTGGTCACCAAGAGTTCTTTGTCCGTGATGGCATAATTCATCTCCGGGGGAGAAAATTTCTTCGACCAAAAGGCCACTGGATGTAGCTTGCCTATTACTGGGTCGCTTTGCGAGAGGACAGCTCCCATCAATATGCTGAAAGCGTCTGTTCTACGATATAAGGAAGATCGGGGCGAGGATGTAGCATGATTGGCGCAGAGGTGAACCTTTTCTTGAGTTCCTGAAAAACCTTCTCTGCTTCTTCGGTCCAGCCACATTTCTTGTTATTTTTTCTTAGCAATATGGTGATTGGGTGTATGACCTGTGAGAAGTCTGGTATGAACCAGTGATAGAAGTTCGCAAAGCCCAACATGCTCTGTACCCCTTATACTGACGTTTGTGATGGCCATTTCAAAACGGCATCCACTTTATGCAGTTCCATTCTGATGCCTCCTGGAGTAAGAATAAAACCCAGAAACTCAACTTCGGTGATGTGAAAAAAGCACTTCTCCAGCTTTGCATATAAACGATGTTCCCGGAGCTTGGAGAGGACTGAACTGACGTGCTTGATGTGATCCTGTTTTGAAGTTGAGTACACTAAGATATCATCTATGTACACTAGGGCGCAGACATCAATTAACTCTCTGAAAACATCATTCATAAAATACTGAAACGCTGCAGGAGCGTTGCATTACCCAAAGGGCATGACGTGATATTCGAACAAACCATATTTGGTGCGGAAAGCAGTTTTCCATTCGTCTCCGCTTCTGACCCGCACCAGGTGGTATGCTCCTCGAAGGTCCAGTTTGGTTTAAATTTGGGCATCTTTGACCTGGTCCAGCATTTCTGGAATGAGCGGCAAGGGGTAGCGGTTCTTTACAGTGATCTGGTTTAATGCGCGGTAGTCAATACAGGTTCTTAGATCCCCTTCTATTTTTGGTATGAAGAACAATGGACTAGCTGCAGGGGACTTGGATGGGCGGATTAATCCATTTGCGAGGTACTTCAGATAAGCCTTCAGATGAAGGTTTTCGGGTTCCGTGAGAGCATAGATTCTGCCGAAAGGAACCTGAGCACCACGAACAAGGTTGATCTGGCAGTCATAGGGCCTGTGCAGCGGCAGCGTGTTTGCTTGGTCCTTCTGGAATACATCCTGGAAATCTTGGTATTCCTCAGGCAAGATACTAGTTACTCCCAAAGTTGCCACTTCAGGAGTCGTAGAGATACTGAAAGCAGGTTTCTGTTCTTGGTAATAAAAGGCTGGAGAGCAGTCACTGGGAAAGGTTAATTTTCTTGCCCGCCAGTCAATCAAAGGGTTGTGAGCAACTAACCATGGCATCCCTAGAATGAGCCGGAATTGAGGTGCCTTGATGAGATCGAACGATATAAGTTCCCTATGTCTGTCCTGGCACAGCAAGGTTATCTCGGCTGTGCGCTGGGTTATGGGTCCGGAAGCGATTTCTGTTCCATCCACCGTGGTTACCTTGTCTGTAGTCAGCTTGGAACACAGGGGAAGCCTGATCTCTGCAGCTAGGTCCTGATCTACATAATTCCCAACTGCTCCGCTGTCGATGTATGCTTCAATGGCATGCATTCTTGACGACCGTTGGTTATTAATTAAGATCACCGGAATTGCAAAGTGTGAGGTCAGTGGCTCTTTTCCCTCACTCGACAAACTGACTTCTCCGTTTGCCGAGCTGGGCAGTTTCCCGACTGGCACTCCTTCTCCTCATCTTTTTCCGTGGCTCCAACAATCTTCCTCAGAGGTTTCACTGGGCAGTTCTTCAGGAAATGCCCTGACTTTCCGCAGTACAGACATAGGGCCTCATTACGACCCTGGCGGTAAGGGGTTTACGGCAGCGTAAACAGCGCCGACCCTTACCGCCTGATTCCGAGGTCCCTTAGCGCCATTGAGGATTTAACACCTGCTTTTAGCAGGTGTTAAAATCCATGGCGCTAAGGGACCTTGTTGTTAATTACGCCACCGTAATTTACGGTGGCGTAATTAACGCCTTCCCCACTCCCATTATGCCCTATGGGGCAAAAATGGGGAAGGGTAAATGGGGATTGGGGACTTACCGCCCCGCCAACCTCGGAATGGGGCGGTAAGTCCGCCAACCACCATGGCGTAAACATAGTTTATGCCATGGTGGTAAAGGTACGACCCAGGCGGTAACTTACCGCCTGGGTCGTAATGTGGCCCATAGTTGTTGTTGTCTCCTTTTATCTCGCTCTTGTTTTGTTAGTGGGGGTCGTACCCTTCCGATTTGAATGGGCTCTACAGTATTTTCTTGCGCTTGAGTTACATTGTCTCTAGGCCGAACGTACACAGGCCGAGGGTCCATTTTAGAACGGTCTGCTTTTCCGTCTTGCAACCGGTGGTCCAGTTGCACAACCAAGTCTATGAATTCAGAACAATCTCTGGGAGGATTAACCACTTGAGGTAGAACGTCTTTTAATTCACCTCGTAAGCCCTGATGAAATAACGTGGTTCTTTTGTTTTCAAGCCACCTATCCTCAGCAACCAATTGGTTGAAAGTAGCGATGTACGTTAACAAATCCTGATTCCCCTGTCGGTGGGAAGCGAGTTCATTGTCCACAGCTTGTTCTCGGTTATGGCGAAGCCGCCAGCCGGAGAAGGCCAAAGGACAAGGCCGCATTCTCTCTCTGCAGCTCCGCTGCGAGTGAGAACTTCTCAGACATCCCGCTGCAGCCACGAAGAAGGACGAGCCCCTCCACGAGGACGAGCCCCTCCTGCCCATGCTGCCATTGCTGATCACGAGCCCCCAGCTGGAATACACATCCACCGTCTGTGCACCATGGCAACAGGCAACATGACTGCCGGAGCCGAGTCACGTGACTCGCGTGTAGGAGCCCGCAGCCCCTCCTCTCCCGCTTTAAAGGGAGAGGAGAACCGCCGCCAGGCGAAGCCGCCAGCCGGAGAAGGCCAAAGGACAAGGCCGCATTCTCTCTCTGCAGCTCCGCTGCGAGTGAGAACTTCTCAGACATCCCGCTGCAGCCACGAAGAAGGACGAGCCCCTCCATGAGGACGAGCCCCTCCTGCCCATGCCGCCATTGCTGATCACGAGCCCCCAGCTGGAATACACATCCACCGTCTGTGCACCATGGCAACAGGCAACATGACTGCCAGAGCCGAGTCACGTGACTCGCGTGTAGGAGCCCGCAGCCCCTCCTCTCCCGCTTTAAAGGGAGAGGAGAACCGCCGCCAGGCGAAGCCGCCAGCCGGAGAAGGCCAAAGGACAAGGCCGCATTCTCTCTCTGCAGCTCCGCTGCGAGTGAGAACTTCTCAGACATCCCGCTGCAGCCACGAAGAAGGACGAGCCCCTCCACGAGGACGAGCCCCTCCTGCCCATGCCGCCATTGCTGATCACGAGCCCCCAGCTGGAATACACATCCACCGTCTGTGCACCATGGCAACAGGCAGCACGACTGCCGGAGACGAGTCACGTGACTCGCGTGTAGGAGCCCGCAGCCCCTCCTCTCCCGCTTTAAAGGGAGAGAAGAACCGCCGCCAGGCGAAGCCGCCAGCCGGAGAAGGCCAAAGGACAAGGCCGCATTCTCTCTCTGCAGCTCCGCTGCGAGTGAGAACTTCTCAGACATCCCGCTGCAGCCACGAAGAAGGACGAGCCCCTCCACGAGGACGAGCCCCTCCTGCCCATGCTGCCATTGCTGATCACGAGCCCCCAGCTGGAATACACATCCACCGTCTGTGCACCATGGCAACAGGCAACACGACTGCCGGAGCCGAGTCACGTGACTCGCGTGTAGGAGCCCGCAGCCCCTCCTCTCCCGCTTTAAAGGGAGAGGGGAACCGCCGCCAGGCGAAGCCGCCAGCCGGAGAAGGCCAAAGGACAAGGCCGCATTCTCTCTCTGCAGCTCTCCGCTGCTCGATGGCGCAGCTGGTGCCCCCACGCCTTGTTAAACCAGTACAAGGTAAGGCCATTAGCATTAATGCCCCCATGCTACAACCTTCATGTGCGCCTACCTTGCTAGCAAACACACGCCCTCTACTGTACCACAGCAGGAATGCACGACTACGGTCCCGCACTCAGCCCACCAACCCCATCAGTTCTATCCCTACCTTGGGTTACCGAAATGTTAGGTTGGGCACAAGAAGCCAGCGGCCAGCTTACACATGCTCTGCCACGGCACGACAGTTCATCATCAAGGGTCCTGTCAACAAACATTACTTCACAACCACCAACCCGACTATGAACTCTAACTTTGCCCCTCAACCTTCGCCCTTCAGTCCTACTGCACCCTTGCCTGTAGCGCATACTGTTGCCGCCCCCATGACCACACGTGATATTGTACAGCTCAATGATGTTTCTGTGCCTATTCATCCTACTGTTGCCGCCCCCATGACCACACGTGATATTGTACAGCTCAATGATGTTTCTGTGCCTATTCATCCTACTGTTGCCGCCCCCATGACCACACTTGATATTGTACAGCTCAATGACGTTTCTGTGCCTATTCATCCTACTGTTGCCGCCCCCATGAACACACGTGATATTGTACAGCTCAATGATGTTTCTGTGCCTATTCATCCTACTGTTGCCGCCCCCATGACCACACCACCTAGTACTTCTGACCCTCCATCTTCACCCACCAGCCCACCTATGCCCACGCCTCCCCATGACTACATGGTAAGCTGCGCCCTGCTTAACGCCCGGTCCATACCAGCTCACGCCCTTGACATCAACGACCTGATCATAAACAACAAGCTCGACCTCCTCATCCTTACTGAAACCTGGCTGAATGAAAGCTCAGGCCCACTCTTATCACTCGCCATCCCACCTGGATATTCCATTTTCAGGAAAGACTGCACCTCTCAGAGAGGTGGAGGCGTTGCCCTCATCGCAAGGGACACCCTTACCATCAGAGTAGCTGAAGGCATCCTTGATAGCAACAGTGACTACCTCCCTCTAAAAATCAATGTCTCGCCCAACTGCACCATATCCATGCACATTGTATACAGACCCCCTGGCCCATGTATGGACCTCCATGACACCCTTATCCCTGCATTGTCTCACAACATCAAAAAGACCTCTCAGGTTCTACTCCTTGGTGACCTCAACCTAGGGCTGAATGACCCTAAAGACTCCCCAGCGAAACACCTCAAGAAGGCACTCTCCAACATCAGCTTTGTGCACTCCATTTCTGACCCCACGCACATCAAAGGGCGCACCCTTGACTGGATCAGTCATCACAACTGCTCCCTTCTCATCACAGCCAATACCCCTATCCCCTGGTCTGACCATCATTACATCCAATTCAACCTCGGAACCAGAAAAGTGGCTCTCTCTCCGCCATCACCATGCCTCGCCACTTACGCCAGGAGCTCACGCCTCCTCACAGTCGAGAACCTAGCACCCTACCTCCTTAACCCAGCCCTTCAGGCACCTTCATCTAATAACCCTGACACCCTAGCTGACACCTTCAAGGATGTCATCACGTCAGCCGTGGACGCCATTGCCCCCCTGACTCTCAAAAAAGCTAAGAAAGCCAAACATGTTAACTCTTGGTTCTCCAAAGAACTCCTTCACCAATGTGCGCAAAAGAGGATTGCACTATCCTCCTGGAAAGCAAACCCCTCTGAAGCCACTAAGCAGAAATTCAAAGCCATCTCCAAATCCTACAAGACTAACATCACACTGGCAAAGGCCGCCTCTTTCAACACCAGGATCTCCGACGCCAAGTCAGGACCAAAGGAACTATTCACAATCTTCAGGGAACTTGAAAAACCATCTGCCCCCGCCCCCTCCTCAGTTATCAAAGATGACAAGTGGTGCAACAGCATTCAATCTGCCATGCTAGAGAAGCTCAACACCCTCCAAACAAAAATTTGTGGCCACCAAAAAGCCCTTTCTCATATTATAGCGAACATCCACTCCACGCCAAGCCACCCATCAAGTCCACATCATCCCCGATGTTCGAATTCAAAGACATCACTGAGCAAGAGGTCATCACCCTGCTCAACTCTATCAAACCCTCCAATTGTAAAGGCGATGCCTGCCCAGCCAGCCTCATCAAAGACTCCGCTGATACTCTCGCCCCCTTCCTTACAGCCTTTATCAACTCCTCCTTCCAATCAGGCCATGTCCCATCAGGACTCAAGGAAGCGTGGGTACGCCCACTCCTCAAGAAACCCTCACTCGACCCAACCGTCCCGGGGAACTACAGGCCCATCACAACTGTACCATTCCTGCTCAAAATCTTGGACAAAGCAGCCTACCTGCAGGTCCAAAAGTTCTTAGAGGACAACCGTCTCCTCGGCCTGCGGCAATCTGGGTTCCGCCCCCGACATGGCACTGAAACGGCCCTCCTAGATCTAAAGAACCAAATGGATGACCTCAGAGATGTAGGCAAACCTGCCCTCCGTCTGCTCCTGGATCTTTCTGCAGCGTTCGATCTGGTTGACCACAACACCTTGTGTCACCACCTAGCCACCCAAGCCAACTTCTCCCCGAAAGCCTGCCAGTGGATCACCTCCTTTCTCCAAGAAAGGGCCATGAAAGTCTTTTCTGAAGCTGCCGCCGCCACCCCTAGCCTCCTCACCTGCGGTGTCCCCCAGGGATCTTGTATCGCCCCAACACTCTATAACCTCTTTACAAGGCCCCTGTTTAGCATCTTGGATGCCCTTGGTATTTCTTATACCAACTATGCTGACGATACGCAGGTACTGATCCCACTCACGGGCGACTACCTAGCAGATTCCAACACCCTCACCTCTATCTACACTACCTTCCAATCCTGGATGGCGGAGAATTGGTTGTGCCTCAACAGCGAAAAGACCGAACTCCTCCTCATTGGGTCACCCTTCACTCTGGGTAACCTCGGAGATCAGTACGCCTCCTTCTCCATTGATAACATTCAAATCAAGGTCTCGAACCATGTTAAGACACTCGGAGTCTACCTTGACTCCGACCTGTCCATGGATAAACTGGTCAATGCTATCGCTGCATCCTCAGCCTACTACTCCAAAGTCCTCAACGCAGCCAGGCCCTTCTTGGACCGTCAAAACTGCCTCACGATTGCCAGGGCAATTATCGGGTCAAGACTTGACTACTGTAATGCCCTTCTCGTGGGGACATCCAGCAAAAACCTGGCCAAATTGCAGCTAGCCCAGAACAATGCGCTAAGGGCAGCTACCGGCACCTCTAGAAGAAACCATATCTCCGAAATCAGAAGGCAAGCACACTGGCTCCCTGTCAAAGAGAGAATTGTTTTTAAAACTCTTGCTCTCACACACAAATGCCTTCACGAACTTGCCCCTCCTTACCTGACCAACAGAATTACTAGGCACACCGCCACAAGACCTCTCAGGTCCCCTTATGCCAACACAATCGTCACGCCTATTACTCTGAAAGTGCGCGCTGGTGGCTCCAGCTTCCCCACCCTAGCAGCCACGCACTGGAACGCTCTGCTACCTCACCTAAGACTCATTCAATCCCACCTAGCCTTCCGTAAGGCTATCAAAACCAGACTCTTTGTTTAACCTGAACCTGTATCGTCCACTGCATATATGCCTACCAATCTGTAACTAAGAGCCCTCCTGGCACCTGTCTGTAATCCTAAGTTTGCGTATCCTCTGTAACAGCGCCTCGATGCCTTACGGGCTGCAAGCGCGCTTAACAAATGCAAATAAATAAATAAATAAATAAAGAGTGTTTCCATTTCCCTCTGAAAGTCTCCAAAGTTATTTAATAAAGGGTCATCATGGGACACCAATGGTACCGACCAATCTGCGGCGCTGCCACTTAGGTATGATAAAACAAAGGCTACTCGGGCTTGGTCATTTGGGAATGCTCCCAGCCTGCAAAGAAAATGAAGGTGACACTGATTCATGAAAGCTGCGTATTTTCGTGGATCACCAGCAAACCTCTCCTGTGGTGCCAAAGGAACTGTACCTGGTAACACAACTTGTACCAGAGTAGAGACAGTGGATGACATGCTAGGAGTTTGCATCGGTGGGTTGTTCCCAGGTAGAGGCGTCTGACCCGCTTGTGATTGCAAGACTTGCCTGCTGATATCTTCGGTACACTCTTTAGTCACCAATAAGTCTCTCCGGAGAGCGTTAGTCTCCTCTCTGGCAAAGTGAACCTCGGTACGAAGTTCTCCCAACAATTGGGCCAATTGGTCTAATTCTGATGTTTCCATGGCGTCCAGGTGGATTGGTTTGGCAGGTTTCACATTCTGTTATGCTCACCTGGTATCCACGGGGATGCCACCCAGCTACGGGGACTCTGGTGCCCTTCTCAGCCGCTCCCTTATATAATCAGTGGGGAAGTTCTGCCTGGAAAACAGGTGGGCAATGTTCAAGACTGGGCAACTGGGGTAAGAGCCTCCCAACACCCCATATGCCCGCAGCCCCTGCCCGGACCTTTCCTCAACTTGTCCCTCCTCGGTCCTGGCCTTCTTACGTGGTGTGCCATCTTCCTCCCTGCTGTCCTCGTCACCACTGTCTGAATGCGTGCATGTGGGGGACCAATAGAGGGAGAGGGTTAATGATGGGTCTACAGGCATCGAACATGCATTGGGGTGGCTGCATCCATATGGAATGGTAGATGATTGACATTGGGGGAGTGACGTACGGGTTGCTTGGCTTTTGGGTGGGTGATGCATGGAGGTGTCTGGCCTTACATATATGGGGTGCATTCTGCATGTGGACAAGGTGATGCTCTGCACTGCCTGTAGGCAGTCTTGTACTCATGTGTCTGGTGGACCATGCTCTACATCATTGCACTGTCAGTTCAGGTGGACATCATCGTGGTGGTATTAGCATTGTATCATTTGGGACACCTACCTGAATCGGCCGATGACGGTGCTCCTTGCTCCATGTCCCCGACTCTGTGAATTGACTCTGCCCCTTTAGTGGTGGCACATATCTCCTCCCACAGTTGTAATTTGATGGGGGACTCCGCACCTCCACCTGTTGCCATCCCCATGTTGCGGTTTGCGGAGAGTATGCTCCGCATACGTAAACATCGGTCATCCCAGCGCTTACGGAATTCTTTTGGTGTGCGGGGTGTGGTGCCAACGGCGCTGACTTTCTGGCCGACCTCCGCCCAAATCTGCTTTTTGCGCTACAATGCTGGACGGGACCTCTCATTTGAGAAGACCTCATCTGCATGCTCCTGCAGTGTCTCCGCTAGCATTGTCAGCTCCTCTCTGGAGAAGCGCTCCTTGCGCAGGCGATCTCCCTTTTTCTTCACAGCTTTTGGCATGGTTAAATGCAAAAGGTAGTGGTGGAGGTGTGTAAGAGTTCCGGGGATCAGATGACTTCTGGTTGTGGTGGATGGCAAAGGATTGTTTTTTTAAACATGGCCGCCGTGCTCTTTCCCGTTCCTGTGCGATGACGCTACTTCCGGTTCCGCTTATTAACGGTGACCACTAATGCCAAAGGCTTGGATGCCGGAGGAGCTATTTCCACTACAGACGGTGCCGGAAAGGGTGATTTTTCAGGGTTTTCCGGCATGGTCATGAGGTCTTTACCGGCATGGCGCAAAGCTCGTGCCCGCAAACTTGTAATGGGCCGCATTTAGCGGTCTATTGCCAGCACGGACTCGGTAATTGTGCCATGCCGGTAATGACCAGTACTTAGCGCCCGAGCCGTAATGAGGGCCATTGTCCTGTAAGGCCTTAAAGATAACCTCCTTTCATTTAGCCTTTTCTGAATATCTTCATTACTGTAGGCAGGCGGTTCATGTATCGGATTACTATATCCTGTTGCTGTCTTTAGTTCCCTCAATGGATACAATTCTACATCTTCTGTACTATTGCAAGCGAGGTAAGCTGTAGCAGAATGCTCAACACCTTCCTCCCTGCACTGATTAAGCATCCAGTCCTGAGAAGGTGGGTCTTCTCTTTGTTTCTGGTACATTTTCCAAAGCTCTAAACTAGCTACCCTCTTTTCCAATTGCTTTTCTGTGTACGCAGCGTGCAAGTATGTGGTCATGTGTTGCAAAACCTCCTTTGACAGCGATCCCCCTTGTGGCAACGGCATGAACATTTTATCTGCTGTCCCTTTTACCCATTATACACTATACTGTTTGAACTTGGGTGCGTGTTTTGACAGTGTCTTGCACAGGTGCATCAGTGGAGTAACATCCCCCATTGTGACAAGTCTCAATAGACTGTGAATACATTAATAACACAAATATGAGCACGATCCAACACTCACCGCTCAAAGCCGCTACTTCTCAATTATTTCAATCTATATTTTCAGCCGGTGCTGACAATGACTAAAAAATATGTAAAAACTTCTTTCTCTTCCTCAATATCACAGTTTTTCTCTTGTCACTTCTTCGACACCTTTTTTCAATTTCAAAATACACAAACAGACTAACTAGTCAACTTTGCATATATCTCATCATGATACTCCTTTTTTCTCAGCTCCTAAAAAACCCTGATTGGAGTTTGAGTCATTCCCTATCATAACCCTGTTTATGTGCCACCTAAGTACCCACTTGGGTTTTGAAATGACGCCTTCTTAAGCTACTTGAGTTAGGAAGCCAGGCTTTACAGAACACTCCTCATTCAAACACTTATCATCATATACTAAACAAACCCCCCGTTACTTGTATACATTACCACAATCCCCATTCCCTTATTTTACCAGTCCCCTCAATCTACTCACCATTCGTTTTTCAGCTCAAGATCCTCGGTATTGACCCCTCCTCCAATCAGTCACCATTGTCTTCAGTCCACTCAGAGCCTGTGGAAACCAGGAGGGATTTCATGAAAGAGGGACCTGTCCCATCTGTATACATTTTCTTGCAAGAGTTCTATATCGGCCGCTCTCCACAGGAAACCTTGCGATCCTAGGGCTAGATGGCAGAGGGTGTCCAACTATCCGAAAACGCTAAGTCCTACTAACCGACGGGTCTGAACCATCCTCTTTCTGCTACCAAGTGAACCCGTAGGCCCTTTAAGACGAGATTACCCTATCTGAGACGGATGGGGATGCAGATCATACTCTAACATCAATAATCCGACCTATTTAGAATGTTGGCAAAATATAACTGTTTTTGATTGCAATTGTCTAAAACGGACATTAACGGAAGCCGCACAAGTATTCTCTCAATACATTTCATTAAAAATAATTATTTTATAGCATGTCATACTACGTGGCAAAATAATCAAAACCTATGGGGGTTTGTGATAGGCTTAAAGGGAACATCTAAGTATACTGTCTATGGGGTATAGGATCGTGATTGGGTCTCTAAAGTCAGGTGGACAGCTATGCCCACCCCTAGTGCAAGTCATCTTCCGTGTCATGAAAGAACATGACATTTCATTGGCTTTCAAACTATAGGGCTCTCTGCTACATGACCTTCTGTAATTGGATGGCATGCATGTACACTTATGGAATATTCCACTGGTTAGCAGCACGCAAGCTGGTCCCACAGGTAAAGGACGGTTGGCTTGATCATGCCTCCCCACCCGATTAGCCCAACATCCATCATCACTCCTACTGTCTGCCATTCAATTATTCCTTTGAACTCGGCCTTGCAAGTAACACTGTGCCTGAGAATAAAAGAGAGTGTGAGCATGGTCTTATCTTCTGGTCTCGGGGTAGCTTGCCCCAAGTCTGTTTCCAACTTGACCATGTGACAGGACACAGTGTTTTGAGCTCATTCATTGTATGTAATACTATTAAATGAATAAAACCTGGCACTTCTAGTGTTTTTCCATTACACCTCAACAAGAGCTCATCTCGCTTCTCACATTCATTGTATCATTTCGAATAGATAACCAGGTTCTTGGTGACCCCAACTCTTGACACTGGGCCAGACAAGCCTTCTCTAATCTTCTTTCACCATCAGCTGTTTTATTCTACTGCGCCACACTTATAGCCCTTCTGTTCACAGGGTCCTAGTTTGCAAAAATGCGTCGTGGAACATCCAGATTCTATACACACTTATATGTATATTGACAGCACCGCCTGCATTCTATTCACTAGGTATAGCCAGCCTTATGATTACTTAGTCTACCTGTGTTACTGCATCTGTACAATTATAAAACGGCTTTTACTTTTCTTCAGTGCTTCTCCTCACGTAAAATCTTATTTTGCTTATGAAATGTTGCTCAATTCGTTACTTTGGCATCAGATTCTTTACAGTCTATTCTCCTTCTTCATTGGCATCTCTTCTGGGAGCATCATTTCTGCTTCATGTGACATCACCAGTCTTCTCTTTCATGCATCTTCACACTTCTTCCGGAACTTCCTTCAGAAGATCGTAATTTCTCTGCGGATACATCATATAAGGTTTTCTCAATGGATACCTTTTGTTTCAAGGACTCTTCGTGGTATATGTACCATTACTGGCGTTGCGCATGTCGCAATTTCCATTTTCCAACACATACAAGACTTTTTTGCCACCCTAACAGACAGTAATCTGCTTGCCAGATTGATATTACTAAGAACTACAGCAGTTGACCCAGAGAAAAAGCTTTAATGTACAGTTAATCGAAGTAACAAGAACATGTACTCTTTACCAGTTACCTACAACATGCAAGGCATAAACGCTTAAAAGATGTCTAGAATTTGATGTAATGATGAGTAACGTAATTTCCAATCATAAACCGTGTTTTCGACACGGTTTCTTTGCATGTTTGCAATTTAAATTTGCAGTTTTCACCACAGTCGTTTTTGTCAATTTTTTTTAAAGGAATATGTGTTCTGTGTTTCGACTCGAGGGCTAGGGGGTCGCTGGTAGGTTGAGCTGGTGGAGGTGGGTTGAATGGGAGTTTAGGGGGAACCCCCACCACCATTAAAAACATAAATAGTCGAAAACGATTGTGTTGAAAAGTGCACGGTTAAAGTGCAAATGTGTAAAGTGGAGGCGGCGAAAACATGTGGAACCTCTCCAGTTGATGATTCTCTGGTAGGCTATTTAAGATGTAAATACTAATGAGACCTGCACAGATGAGAGAATGTATCCTTGATAAGCAGAATTCATTTAAGGATTTCGGCCACAGAGACTCTTAATTCGACAGGTAAAGGAATCGTGTACTGCTTAATTGCTGCCAGGACTTTGTTGGTTTGAAAGCCAGTTAGGAGTTCTGAACAGAGAATGAAAGCACCACTTAGTACATGAATGTTACATGCAGCAAGGCAGCTGTTATACCCAGGGAACAGGCATCGAAGTGGTGCATTTATAACAAGGCAGGAGTCCATGTCCTTGAAAAGGATATCAGTGATCGCAGCAAATTCCAGTAACATTACATAACAAATACACATGTGCATAATAGAACCATCTATGCATAGAACATTTTTTCCATGCTAGTAATCCCTACCCATATCGGTTGTAGGAGGTTTAGCAGACGTTTAGCAGGGGTCTATGTACTATTTTAAGTGTTTTCATGAGCGGGGTTACCAGAAATGCATTAGTGACTGCAAGTGTGATTTTCAGACTTTCAGCACACCCCTGTGCCAAAGCAAATCTATCCCCTCAGTTACACACAAATAGTTTTAAATAGTTTTTTTTTCTTAACATAGGCCAGGATCATGAGTTATCCACCCTCTGTTATCCAGATATCCCACTGACACTTCATGAACCATGTACTCTGCTTCATATTTATGGAGAATCAGCTACAGTATGGTCCTCATTACACGTCTGGTGGTAGACAGCCAGTAAATCTGGTCGGATACCACCAGGCGGTATTAGTGTTACCTGCACTTGGTCTGCTGTAATTACCGGCAGATTCCAAGTGCCGGTAAGTACTGGTATTCCCCATTCCATGGAGTTTGTAAGGATATTTGGCATGTTACAGCACAGAGTACAGCACTACTGCACAAGTAGCACATTTTTTTGCAGCACCACCACAAGGGTGCAGTGCATTGCTATATGGGTTACCAGATTAACAAGGAAAGACAGGCTATTCAGTCAAAAACGATTTTAACATATAAGATGCAAATCTATTTTTACAGTTAAAAGCACACGTGCTCATTTAAAAATGCACACTATTTTTCACCTGAAATGCCTATGGTGCGAGAGACACATTTGAAAATTAACAGCTAACCTATTAACCATTAACCTGACTAATAAAACCTTATTTAACATAACCCACTAATAAAATGTGTTCTCCACTGCAGAATTAGGCATACTCTGAAAACCATTTAAATGTGTGTGCAGATTTTTTTTTCTTCTCTTCTCTGCCTGATTCTCCGTGTTTTTGTGCACAGTAACTGCAGGAAGAAGGAAGTCAGATTTGCAACAATTGCAAATGTATAAGCGAAGCTATTGTTGAGAGTAGGAGGATGAGAGATGATGGATTTCATTGGGACACGTCATACAGAGGGCTGAGATGAAAGTTTTAGTGGGCAGTATCGGGGAAAAAGAAAGGAGACATTTTTCTGCACTACTGGGGAGAAGACCTGGCTGTGGGGCTCCTGACTGAATGCAGATTCCTGTGTCCTGCTGCAGTCGAGATTGGGGAGAGCTGAAAGAAGGACCTTTCCACTGGCTGAGGCATTCCTATCTGCAAAAGCTGAGAATTCCAGGCAATGACCCCGGTTTGAGAAGGCAAGCGTTCCTTTTTGCTGGAGTTAATCCAAGGGAGCCACATTCACAAAGAGAACAGCCAAAGAGAACAACTAAAAAGATAAGGTAATGAGAAGTGTGGGAGCTGAGTGTGTACGGTAATATGCAGTCAGTGTAGGATTCCTGTGCATGCCTTAATCAAGTGCTAATGTTGCAATTTGAGTTCTGTTCTCCGCCACTCTCTTTGCAGTGTGTCACAGACAATGCTTTGACTGTACCATTTTATTTCTGTAAAGAATGAGATCGTGTTTAAATACAACTTTTATAATACAGAAAAATATTTGAAAACAGACGGGTGATGTTTATTGTTTACCATTACAATGCTGATGATGTGGGGAGATTTTTAAACAGTGCAATGGTCATTTTAAGACAGATGTGTGCATGTCAGAATCAGTATGAATAATTGTGAGTGACTGTAGCATAGCTCGTTGGAGGTACATGAGCCAACGGGAAGAGAGACTCTCTGAACATAGCTCCCTACCGTATATAAGGTAGTGGAAATTACCACAAGACTACCATATATAGCTCTCTGTCGTAAATAAGTCAGTGAGTTCGCCCATGGTGGCACACCAACACTATCACTGGAAAATGTGGTATTCCTAGAATGCAGGTCTGAGGTCTCTCTAGTGATCACACGAAAAATCTAAGCAAAGATAAGGGATTCTGGACATTGGGGCCACAAATAAAACAAGGGAATTATGCTCACCAAAATACCACCAACCACGTATACCAAATATGCAGGTCTGGGTGCTGAAATAATGCATGCCCATTGTATTATTGTTGCACATGGCCAAATCTGAATACAAAGAGTGATTATTGCTAAGTTATTTTTCGGCGGTAATAAAATACCGTCAGGCCCCAAATCTCCCCAAAATACCCTACATATTTATGGTGCGTTGCAGGCCGGGAAAGTGATCATAGAGTACCTACTGGGCGTGGCAAGCGTGTCTCACACTGCCATTTGCACATTAAAGGGAACCCATCTTATAATAGCAGTGTGCCACTAAAAACGAATTTCAGAATGTCACAAAGGGAAACCACATTCTCAGATCTAGTGCAATATTTAGAGACAAAGTTATTTGCACATGGGAATTGGTCTTCGAATAGCACGTTAGAATGGAGTAACCGCATTCAGGGTGAGGTGCAGAAAGAAAAACTAGACAATATTTTTGCAGAAGGCAGCATAATTCAGGTCTGCCTTACAAGATTATTGAATGCAGCCGATAAAAGTGCAGAGAAAGACTGTTTAATACGGCTATGCGGCAAAATATGGTTTATTTTAAACAAGTCCCTGCGAATGCAAGAGAATGATACTCAGCTAATTAACAGGTTAAAGACTGAATTAGAGGGGGCAAGTAAAAATCAGGAAATGTTGAGAGCAGAATTGGATGTATGCCAAAAAGACATGCAATTAAAATGCAGAGACTTTGATACTCAGTTATCCAAAAGCAAGAAACAATTTGAAGATAGTGAGCAAGAATTGGCACACTTAAAAGCCTTAGTGGATCACATTAGGCAGGATAAAGATGAGGTTGTTTCAGAAATGCAGATTTTACAAAAAGAACATTGTGAAAAAGAAGGTGATCTCCAGAGTGCAGAACAAGAAATGATTAAAATGATTCAAGAAAGAGACAAAAGAAATAAAGAGTTCAATGAATGCCAAATGCAAATGTGCGACATGCAGGAGGCGATTAATAAAATGAGCGATGAAAATAATTATTTGCAGAATGAAGCAACCAGACTCCTTAAAAAGTGTAAGGACTTAGAACAGCAAACGTGCATTCCCAGGTCCCAAGAGAGGCGGCAGGGTACCACATTCAATGGAGTGGAGGTGAATTCTAGCTCTGCCCAAAGAGCTAGTGACCCAGTGACTGGGCCGGTGACTGAACTTGGTTGCAGCGCCCTTGGGGGATTTGATACTCCCATTGGGGGCAGTCACCAATCTCATACACCTGAAAACAGGATTGACTCACAAAATAGTGCAATTCCATGTATTGCAACAAGTAGCCCCATAAAAATAATGAAATCCATTAAAGCCCTGATCAAACCATTTAAAAAGGGAGGTGAATGCTGCATTGAGGATCACTTAGAAGCGGTGCATGACATTTTTAAAGCACTCCAGATACCTAAGGAACAGTACAGACGATATTTTCATTTAACTTTAGATGCCCCGACGGCCAGCATCATAAGGGGATTAAATGAACAGCAGAATATGACATGGCTGGAGTTTGAAAAAGAAATTAGGCGTCATTTTTCTCCTTTTCAGTCATTGCAGGAGGCAAAGAAAGTCGCGTACACAATTACTGCTGGACCTAATACATCCCCTCGCCAATTTTTACAAGACTTAAAAAGAGCATTCTCTCGCTTTGATGTATCTTTTGACTCAAATTCCAATGAGTTTAAAACTGCATTCTTCTATGGGCTACAGAAAGACATCATATCCCAATTGGTCCGTGAATTTGACCGTGACAAGTCCCTTGAATGGATTGTACATCAAAGCACAAAGCTATATGAGGTACTCTATTGTCAGGGTAGAGAAAGTGATAAAATGAAAGATACTAGGCCTAAATCTAAAGAACCCTCAGCCACAGTAATGGAAATCAGGTCAGCCAAAATGTCCCTTGAGTCTGCTCAAAGCCAAGGTAAAAATAATGTGACACCTGAAAAAAGGGGTAATCAACAAAGATCGCCATTTCCTGTACCAATGTTCCAAACACATGATCCTAGTAATAGAGAGAGCTTCATCAGCCCTAGATATCAAGGGGACAGACCCCGGGTAGGATATCGGCCTGATATGGCAGGTATGAACAATAACCAGAGACAAAATCAAGATCAAAGAAATGATGGTCCCTACCAGTCATTGGGGACACAGAGTAGGTTTGATCCCAACACCATGATATATGGTAATCAGGATAGGCCCCGATATGTGGATCGATTTACTGATAATGGAAATCAACACAGGGGCCAGTACCCACAATCTGAGAGACAGGACATGAGGCAAAACGTGAACTACAGTCCACGCCAGTACAATGATTCCCCACCAGGGGACTATAATCAAAGGATGGGTGCAACCCGCTCCCCTCCACAAATGAATCAAGAGTTCAGAAACCATCCCAACCGACATCAATCACCTGAGAGGTATCAGAATAGATCCAATCAGGGGGAAAACAACCAATATCGACCTAGGCCACAGAAAGAGGATCCTAGAGAGATGGAAAGGTTCCAGTGCCTTGAGGCCCAAGTGAAAATGTTAGCTGAGCAAATAGGAAAGCTCTATACAGCGCAAAAACAACCTTCCAAAGAGGGGGCTGATGGCCATAGCAATGACCGGGGGGATTCCGAAAAGTGACTAAGTACTCATGATAACTGGAGTGCCAAAATGACAGATTGCTCTGATATAATTTTGCATAACGACTCTGAGATGCCTAATGGATTAAAAATGAAAGTACCAGTAAATGAAATTGTGATAGAAAGTGCAAATACTTCTAAAAAAGAGGTACGGTTTAACTTAGAGCTAAATAAAACAGTAAAGATTTGCACAAATGAAAAAGAAACATTAGGAATTCCAAAAGAACAAAGGAACAGATTTAAGAAAAATGACTCATGCATGGGGAATACCAGTGAACAGGGAGTAAGTGGGGATGCCATAGCTCCTTCCCTGGGCAAGCAAAACAATGACCAAACACAGACAGAAAAAGGAAATACTCACAAGGAGGGTACAAGTCAATCACCTGAAGAATTCTTTGAGCCACATATTTTTGAAGAGGCTGAAAGGGCTGGTATTACACTAAATGATCACAAATGCACAGAATTAAAAAAATGACAAATTGCTGAATGATGTTGTTACACATGTTCAGTTGGAAGGTTGTAATGTGGTCTCTGATGTTACCCAGATGGATGGGCGAACAGTGGCCACACTCCAAAAAACCTCTGAACATGGAGAAATGAATAAAACATCTCGCACAGAAATGGGTAAAAAGGAGGAAAAAATGTCTTTTCATTTACCAATGTGCTTAGCCAAGAGTGAGAAAGATCTGAGAAAGGTGAGCCCTGAACTCAGTAAGAATTCACATTTCTTATGTGTATTGGAGGAAGCTGAGGACAGATATTATGCACCCATCACTGTAGAAGAAAAATGCCACACCTTCGCTATGATTGACACTGGCGCACAGGCCACAATTATGTCCAAGGAGCTGGTAAAGAGTATCAATGAAGGGAGGCCTCCACAGAGTCAGATCACAGTGAAGGCAAATCAAGGCCCAGTGCATAACTTTAATGGGGAGGAGGTGCCCATCATAGGTGTAACTGAGGTTGACATAAAAATAGGAAAGCACAGAATGAAACAAGAGGTATTGATCACATCTATTTGTGAAATTCCATTTCTGATGGGGACAGATTGCCTGAAAAGATTGTCTCCTCTCATAGATGGGGTGAATGGAGTGCTGTGGTCCTTAACCAAAAAACCATTGAGGCCTAAGAAGCTAAAATCACAAAACAGCAATATAAAAGAATGTCACACCGTTGCCAAAACAAATGATGCTGTGGAGGTATATCTCCAGAATAGCTGCATACCTAGTGTCACTGTTATATTAATGTGTCAAGACAAAGATCAGAGCGACAATGAAAAACTACCTGTACAAATATACTTGGACCCAAGGAAAGATTGGCAGACTGCCATAGATGAGCACACATTACGTTTCTATTTAAAAGAGAAAACATGCAAACAGAATATTGTTCCTAAAACAGATTCAGAAAAACACATTACCACTCTGGCAGAAATACACATGGAAGATGAGCAACCATGGGTTCATGTTGGTATAAATGATTATCTTAAAACAATAAAAGCCACTTTAGCGCTTGGACATGAAAGGAGTTTCATTAATGAGAAATTGTTGCAAAAAATTATGGAGAGGGAAGAAATCCCGAAATTTAGGATTAAAAACCAATATGTTTCTGGGTTGGACAATCCAGACTTTGAAAACCGAATTGCAGGCAGATGCATGCTTAAAATTAGCATTGGGCAGAAAACAATTTACCATAATGTATGGATAGTGAATGGAGCACAAAATGAATTTTACATGGGCAATGACATCATGCACAGAATGTGTATGGTGTTAGATTTCCTTAATCAAAAAATATGGTCACGCCTAGGTGGGCCGGCACCTGAATTTGAAGACAAAAGAAGGGCTTATCATTGTGCACAACTGGTTCCTTATGCCATCGAATTACAAATAAGGAAAGATACTATTATTCCTGCATTTACAGAACAGTTTGCAATAACACTGAAATGCAAAAATGGGCAGCAGATGAAAGGCTCTGATGCATTTGTATGCCTGAATGAATCCATAAAACAGCAAGGCCTGGATTATGAATACATTCCATTGGTAGACATTGGTGAGGGATCTGTAAAAATCGAGGTAAATAATAAAGGTTATCAGGATATTCATTTAGAGGAAAACTCCCCATTAGGAATGGCCATACAAAAATCACATTATACGGCAGATTTAAATAACATGGTGATTGGGAATATTCCTGAAAAATATGTAGATGCCAAGGGCGAGTTGCCAGAACACCTGGACTCTCAGCCCAAAGGAATATTTAAAATTCATTCTGTGTATCCTTATGATTCAAATGAGACAGTGTGCTGCCATCAAGAGGATTGCATAATATTTAATTTAAATGAAAATGAAACAGGAAATCAGCCCATTGAAGTGGAAGCTGATATGCCAAAACATTTAAAAGTGGCAGCTCTACAAAAAGACACAGCCACACAGTTAGAGGAAAGCGCTGAGATTCCTTTACCAGAAGAGTTTCCAGAATTTTCCAGAATGGTAGAAGAGCAGATCTCCTTAGCGGATGCATGTGACAGCGATGAGGATCGACACAATCTGAGGGAAATATTTATGGAGTTTAAGGATGTATTTGCAAAAGATGCTTATGATTGTGGTTTAACTGATTTACATGTGGCCACACTACCAGAAGGTTGTAGCAGAAATCCAGTGTTTGTACGCCAGTATAGACTACCGCTGGCATGTTTAGAATCATTGCCAGAGATTATTAAAAATTTGGAATCACGGGGAATAATCAGGCCCATTCATAGCACATCCAATACGCCTATTTTAGGTGTGTTAAAGCCAAATGGTCAATGGCGACTGTGTGCAGACTTAAGAGAGTTAAATAAAAGAGTACCAGTATCTAGATGGCCACTACCATTCATTGATCAGGGCCTAGCTCAGATACATGGTTCAAATGTATTTACCACGTTAGATCTCACATCTGGATATTGGTGTGTGCCATTGGCAGAGGAGATACAACACTTATTTTCCTTTACATTTGACAGGACTCAATATGCCTGGCTTAGAGCTCCGTTCGGGTACATCAATAGTGGGAGTGAATTTGGCATATTTTTGAGAAAGGCCATGCCGGATGCAGCGGAAAGAGGAACAATAGTTTATGTGGATGATGTCCTGATAAAAAACGAAAGCCTGAAAAGCCATTTTGATGAAATAAGACATGTACTTGGCCAATTGCAGAAAGCAGGCGCCAAAGTATCTTTGCAAAAAGCACAATGGTGCAAGAAAAAAGTGAACTTTCTAGGGCATGAAGTAACCGAACATGGGCTAAATCCACAAAGGAAGAAAATAGAGGCCATACAAAGATTAAAAGATCCTAAAAATGTGAAAAAAGTAAAAAGTTTATTAGGGATGACAGGCTATAACAGAAAGTTCATTGAAAATTATGCAGAAATCACTCAACCATTGACTAAACTGCTTAAACTAAATACTCCCTGGAGATGGGAAAGAGAGCAGTCTGATGCAGTGGCTAGATTGAAGGAATGTCTTGTAAAGGCACCATGTTTAGCATACCCCATAAAGGACAGGGATTTCTTTATAGAAATAGGTTTTTCTGAACATTGTATGTCAGCAGTGTTATCACAAAAACACGATTTGAATCACAAAACCATTGCATATGCAAGTAAGGCATTTTCCCAAGTTGAAATGAAATTTAATGAATGCGAAAAGGCCCTATTAACCACTGTGTGGGCGCTACAACATTTCCGCCCCATTGTTCAGGGAGAAAAGGTGATTATTGAAACAAATCATCAACCTTTGCAATTTTTAGAGAGTAAAAGAATTAGATCAGGCAATCTAGCGCAATCCAGAATCACTTCATGGATGCTGGCATTACAAGGTTTTCCCGTAGAAGTGAGATATGGATAAAATAAAAAGAGCCCAATTGCTCAAGGGTTAGCTGACTTACATGACTGTGCAGCTGAACAAATACCAAATGAAATGGAAGTGGAAACTAGTTTGCAGGAATTTGAACAATCACCACACAAAGCTTTTGATGAAAAAACATGCAAGGATTTGCCAACTGTATATGTGGATGGTTGTGCTTTTCACATTGAAAATGACAGTAATAAACAATTAGTGGCAGGAATAGGAAATGTCTGGTTGAAATGTGAAGGCGTTCCTAGTATAGGGATGAGGATTGGAGATAGGAGCAGTCAGGTGGCGGAATTGGCAGCCATCTATAAAGCAATTGCTACTGCAGTTGATAAAAAGTTCAGTGAAATTGTCCTGGTGACTGATTCTGACTATGCACGGAATAGCTTTGTGGAGTATTTGCCTGGTTGGAAAGCAAGAGGCATGGTTACATACAACAAAAAGCCACTTAAACATGGAAAAATGATACAAGCCATAGACAAATTGGTGTCAGAAAATAATTTAACAATATACTGGAGAAAAATTCGTGGGCATTTAAAAACACCAGGAGAGGATAAGGAGGGAAATGATAAGGCAGACCATCTGGCTAAGATTGGGGCTGTGATGGGAGAATTGCTACATATTGATTATTTAATGGGTGAAATACAAATTGATGCAGTGACACGTTCTAAAGCACCAAAGGAGGTAGATCAACCGGTGGTGCAGTGGAGTCATGACACGCCAGACCAAGATTTGATTGAGGCACAAAAGAATGATCAAATTTTGGGAATCTATTATAATCATTTGATAGATCCTGAACAAAATCCTTTAACAGAAAAAGATTGTATGGGAAAAGAAGAGTTGAGGGTGTTATTAAAGAACAAAACACGAATTAGATTACAGGATGGACTCATGATTAGAGAGTCCATAACAGGGCAAATACAGTGGGTAGTACCCCTTTCATTCAGAGGACTAATGCTACACCATGCACATGATGCCATAACTGCAGGCCATAGAGGTTCACAAAAGACATTAGAAATACTAAAAGATTATGCTTACTGGCCACATATGTCCCAAGATGTGGAATTATATACTAGAGGATGTCTAGTATGCGCCCAATTTAAACCTGCTTCACCAATGCATAGAGCACCATTGATGAAAAGAGGCCTAACTCTCCCATGGTCAGATTTGCAAATAGACTAGGTAGGTCCTTTAAAAAGGTCGAGCAGGGGACACCGTTATATTTTGAGTGTGGTATGTTTGATGTCAAAGTGGATTGAGTGCATTCCTGCACCAGATTGTAGTGCGCAAACAGCAGCCACATTGCTGGTGAACCATGTGTTCTCAAGGTTTGGGTTGCCACAAAGAATTGAGTCAGACAGAGGAAGTCATTTCACAAGTACTCTAATGAGTAAGGTATGGCAAATACTAGGTGTAAAAAGGAAACTACATATCGCATATCGGGCGGCGTCTTCAGGTACAGTTGAAAGAAGCAATAGGTCTGTTGTGGATATTTTAAAGAAATTTGTGGCAGAAGCAGGTTCCA
Source organism: Ambystoma mexicanum (assembly GCF_040938575.1). NCBI lineage: Eukaryota > Metazoa > Chordata > Amphibia > Caudata > Ambystomatidae > Ambystoma > Ambystoma mexicanum. Next base: position 1,015,086,456 of record NC_090928.1, read on the forward strand.
GCTGGGATTTACGTTTACCGTTGGTTCTGATGGCAATCAGGTCGACTCCTGCCAAAGCAACAGGTGTTAGCCCCCATGAGGTCTTGACAGGTAGGAAAATGGTGTTACCACAACACCTACTATACAGAACACATGAGCAAACTCTTGTGAGTGCATCCACCGTTCATGAATATATTGATGAACTGAGGAGGCATTTGCAACATGCATTTGCTTTTGTGCAGAGAAATCTGGAAAGAGCTGCTGACAGTGCAAAGTCATATTATGATAAAAAGACATCAGTAAAGGAATACAGTGTAGGGGATCAGGTGTACAAGTTTCATTTTGGAAAAAGTAAACAGAAAAATTCTAAATTTCTAGCGGCCTGGCAGGGGCCATTTCGAATTATAGATAAGGTCTCTCCTGTAGTGTATAAAATTTTGAAAAATGAAGGTGAAACAGCAATAGAGCAGTTTGTCCATGTAAATCAAATCAAACCATGCCATCCCAGGCATGAGATCAGGCAGCTTGAGCATGTAGAAACAGATAGAGTCCCTTGAGAAAATAAATGGGTGTAATCAGGAGGCAGTGACAAAGAAGTTAAAAAAAAGTTGATTGTTATGATGGCACATAAACACTGTAATATATGTAAAAATATATAATATAAATAAATTAATAAATAAATAAATAAATAAATAAATAAATAAATAAATCCACATATAACGGAAGCTCGTGGTTGGTGTGCAGAGAGAAAGTGTATTAAATATTGAATGCTGTTTTATATATGCTTGTTTTCTTTTAACTTGTATTTGATTTCAGAAAAAAAAACAGAAAAAATATAAACAAAATATTTTTACCAAGCATGTTTTATTTTTGGCAAAAGGTGGAAATTAGTATTGTGCTATGTACTTAATCTGTTTCTTTTCTATTTGATTTAGAAAACTAACATTATTTGATCGGAGGTTCCGGGACCAGAGGCCACGGGAGACGATGGAGTCCTGGAGTCCCCTGGATGAAGACCAAAAGATGCCTGCCTCCAGGTGGAGGTGAAGACAAAATAACCGGAATGCCAAAAGAGATGACTACTGTGGATTCAAGATTGCCAAGATGAAAGAGTACTCGAATGAACCGAATAACATCGCTGGTCGGGACATACCAAAAGGGACAAAACAAAAGTTCCGGCATATGAAGTTCCACGTATTTATTATTTTGATTATTTATTTTAATTTGTTATATTAATTATTTGTTTTAGTTAGTTGTTTTATTTCGTTGTTTTTAATTGACTTGGAAAATTTAAACTTAAAGTAATGCCACTTCCACTGAGAAGGCAAATGTGAAACATTTTATGAACTGATGGACTCAGATGAAGTGTTGATTGCAAATTTTTCATTGATGCACATGAATATTCATTTTGTTGGATTGCTATATTGTAAAAAAAAAAAAAAAGAGAGAACAAGTTGTTTTTAGGAATTGGCTTGGATTATAGCCAAGTTCTAAAAACAAAAGGAGGGTATATGTAAGGATATTTGGCATGTTACAGCACAGAGTACAGCACTACTGCACAAGTAGCACATTTTTTTGCAGCACCACCACAAGGGTGCAGTGCATTGCTATATGGGTTACCAGATTAACAAGGAAAGACAGGCTATTCAGTCAAAAACGATTTTAACATATAAGATGCAAATCTATTTTTACAGTTAAAAGCACACGTGCTCATTTAAAAATGCACACTATTTTTCACCTGAAATGCCTATGGTGCGAGAGACACATTTGAAAATTAACAGCTAACCGATTAACCATTAACCTGACTAATAAAACCTTATTTAACATAACCCACTAATAAAATGTGTTCTCCACTGCAGAATTAGGCATACTCTGAAAACCATTTAAATGTGTGTGCAGATTTTTTTTTCTTCTCTTCTCTGCCTGATTCTCCGTGTTTTTGTGCACAGTAACTGCAGGAAGAAGGAAGTCAGATTTGCAACAATTGCAAATGTATAAGCGAAGCTATTGTTGAGAGTAGGAGGATGAGAGATGATGGATTTCATTGGGACACGTCATACAGAGGGCTGAGATGAAAGTTTTAGTGAGCAGTATCGGGGAAAAAGAAAGGAGACATTTTTCTGCACTACTGGGGAGAAGACCTGGCTGCGGGGCTCCTGACTGAATGCAGATTCCTGTGTCCTGCTGCAGTCGAGATTGGGGAGAGCTGAAAGAAGGACCTTTCCACTGGCTGAGGCATTCCTATCTGCAAAAGCTGAGAATTCCAGGCAATGACCCCGGTTTGAGAAGGCAAGCGTTCCTTTTTGCTGGAGTTAATCCAAGGGAGCCACATTCACAAAGAGAACAGCCAAAGAGAACAACTAAAAAGATAAGGTAATGAGAAGTGTGGGAGCTGAGTGTGTACGGTAATATGCAGTCAGTGTAGGATTCCTGTGCATGCCTTAATCAAGTGCTAATGTTGCAATTTGAGTTCTGTTCTCCGCCACTCTCTTTGCAGTGTGTCACAGACAATGCTTTGACTGTACCATTTTATTTCTGTAAAGAATGAGATCGTGTTTAAATACAACTTTTATAATACAGAAAAATATTTGAAAACAGACGGGTGATGTTTATTGTTTACCATTACAATGCTGATGATGTGGGGAGATTTTTAAACAGTGCAATGGTCATTTTAAGACAGATGTGTGCATGTCAGAATCAGTATGAATAATTGTGAGTGACTGTAGCATAGCTCGTTGGAGGTACATGAGCCAACGGGAAGAGAGACTCTCTGAACATAGCTCCCTACCGTATATAAGGTAGTGGAAATTACCACAAGACTACCATATATAGCTCTCTGTCGTAAATAAGTCAGTGAGTTCGCCCATGGTGGCACACCAACACTATCACTGGAAAATGTGGTATTCCTAGAATGCAGGTCTGAGGTCTCTCTAGTGATCACACGAAAATTCTAAGCAAAGATAAGGGATTCTGGACATTGGGGCCACAAATAAAACAAGGGAATTATGCTCACCAAAATACCACCAACCACGTATACCAAATATGCAGGTCTGGGTGCTGAAATAATGCATGTCCATTGTATTATTGTTGCACATGGCCAAATCTGAATACAAAGAGTGATTATTGCTAAGTTATTTTTCGGCGGTAATAAAATACCGTCAGGCCCCAAATCTCCACAAAATACCCTACAAGTTCCAAAGGACTCCATGTGAGGAATTGCCAGTATTACCGGCACCTGTACTATCGGTGCTGGTAATTCCAGTATTATTTGGTGATGGGGGTCCGGAATTACTGGCAGCTTGGAGCTGCAGGTAAATCCAGCCACCCCACCAACAAACTCGTATTCTGGTCTGGGAACATGCCGGTGAACAGAAATACTGGCACGTTATTTCCGGACCGCAATACTTATAATGAGGCCATATGAGTGATAAAACTGCCAGACAGATATGAATAAGGATATCATTGAGAGAGATACAATGAATTGTTACCATTTAGCAACTATATCAATACCCTGACCTTTCCCTTCTCTTTCTTTTTCAGATCGATCATTATTTTCAACAAGTTGACAGACTCTTGCTGATTGTCATACCTCTATTATGGTGTACTAATGGTTCCAACAATATAAAATATATGTTTCTCCCTTGTCAAAGGTCTATATCTATTTAGAGGACTGAAACAATATTGGCAGAGTGGTCATGATTCCATGCATCGTCCTCCCAAGTAAAAATGTTTTAGATTAATACATATTGTGTGTGTTGTAATCTCCTGGATACTCCCTAGCAGTGTGCTCCATGCTCTTCATGATACTCTGACCATGCATCCGAGGCCCACATTTCCTCACTGTCTGCCCATGTGCCCTAAACTACTCAACATATGCAAACCATGTTTTGTATATGTACTGTCCAGGGTCCTCTGGGCTTCCCATACATGTGTTGTCTCTTAGTGCATGGCTGCTTCAAAGTTTAACATTGGAATCCATGTGAAGGTACAAGAGCTGAGCTCTGTTAATTAGGTTTGGCCTCGAACATCAATGAAAAGCATTCAATACGCCCTCTTCCCCCAGCTTGAAAATCTCCCCCTCCTCCATCCACCCCATGTATCTAGTTGATCCTTCTGTTATCTACATCATGAATGAGCACCTGTGAGTAAGAGGGGTTCTGCACACCTCACCGCCGCAGGCACAGGGAACTTCTTGCAATGTGCAGTGCTCCCACTGTTTGCACCATGCTGAACCCACCTAGCAGCCATATTCACCTGAGCTGCCCATGGCAGATTCAGCCAGGGTCTTCTGTCAAGCCCAACCCAAACTCAGCTCTTCATTCTCTGCTGCGCTGCACCCCATAGCTCAGCTCGGGTCTTCACCAGCACCTAGGCACCCAGAACACATGGCCCGGCTGGAGGAGAGATGGAGTGCTGTGAGCAGGAGGCCTACTCCCTTCGGTTGGATTGGATCAGATCCAGATGGCAGACTGCACCAGACAACCCATGTTGTTGGCAGTTTGAGGCTCTGAGGCAGTGGAGAGCAGCCAGAAGCACGGAAACTGCTCTCCTGAACACCTGTGAAGACTTGCTCTCCAATCCTGACTCTAATCTCCCTTCTGTCCTCATTCTCCTCGATCTATCATCTTATTTTGATATGTTCAACCATCCCATCCTGCTCAATCGCCTCCATGACAACTTTGGTATTACTGATCAGGCCCTGGCCTGGCTGACCTCCTTCCTCACTAACGACCCTCTCAGGTCTAACTGGGGTCTTTCCTCTCTTCTATTTCTCTTTCTACTTGTGGTGTTCCCCAGGGGTCTAACCTCTCTCCCTGGCTCTTCAACCACTACCTGGCACCTCTTGCCCACCGCATTGATACTTTCTGCTCCAATTTTCAATGTTATGCGGATGACACTCGGCTCTCTTTCAGGCTCCCCTCAGCACCTTTGCTTTTTCTCTCATACCAGACTGGCTGGTCGCAATTCAGGCATGGTGTGCCGCAAATGATTTCTGCCTTAATGCCAATAAGACTGAGATCCTCCTCATTGGGACACCTGCTCCCTCCTTTCCTCTCTCTCTCTGGCCGCCCACTCTGGTCCCTCTTCCTGCTCCTTCCTGTGAGGCAAAGAACCTTGGTGTCATCTCCGACTCCACCCTCTCCTTCTCTCCTCACATCTCTGACGTCTCTATGAAGTCAAACTATCAGCTGCACCTTCTCAGGGGTATTCTTCCTTTTCTCACTTTCCCCCAAATGCTCACTGTCTCCAGATCTCTAGTCCTCTGTAGGCTGGACTATTGCAACAGACTCTTTCCAAATCGTCCTGCCTCTACTCTTCAACCTTTACAACTTATCCAGAACAGGACTGCAAGACTTGTCCTTGGCCTTAAGCCCATGGATCATATCTCTACAGCTCTGAAATGTCTTCACTGGATCTGTGTGGCTGCAAGGATCAGGTTCAAGACCATCTGCATCGTCCACATGTCTTTCTGGTGCCTGGGGCCACTCTACCTTCAGATTTCTCTTCCAAAACATCTTCCTTCTCAAGCTCATCCACCTCCAACTCTCTGAGGGTCAGACGCTTCTCCAATCAAAGAGTTGGGGGCAGATCTATCTCCTCGGCTGTGGCCTCCCTCTGGAACAGCCTCCTTGCCACTCCTTGCCACTCTCAAACTTAAAGAAATATTAAGAAAAACTGGCACAGTTTCGGCCTAGTCGACATTCATTTACCCATAGACAAAAAGGGCCAATGTTTGCTCGAGCACAAAGCAAAAACTGCTGGACGGGAATTGGGCAAAGCACTAAACATCTTGAAGCATTACCTCGCTTACCAGGGGAGGAGTCTGGGTTTATTGCATCCAGTAGTTTTTTAAAATATTCGATGTCCCCTTCTGCCAAATGTATAGATATATCTCCCATGGTGCATTGCAGCAGAAAGGCTTTTCAGAAATGAAAAAGCTGCCTTATTTTTTTATTTATTTTTTGGTACAATGCGAGAGATATTTGAGAATATTCAGGGTAATATTCAAGGTTATCTTAAAACAAAAAGCTGAAAAAAATGCCATTTAAAGGAGGAAAAGGATGAAGATGAAATGGCATCAGGCTAAAAGTGGGAAGGACAAGAGGACACCATGTGAAATTGGGGAGTTGGGGAGGAGCCTTGGGACTAAGTTCAGAGCTCAAATGTTTTTCTCATATTCAAGGTTATTGTTTCATATGTGAGGTTATTTTTCATATTCATGGCTATTTTTGAAAGTGTGGCACAGGTAAAATAGATGTGAATATTTTCAAAATATTGTGGTTTATTCGAATTTCATTGGAGATATCACTGCAGTTATAGGGGGAAAAAGACACTTAAGAACATGAGATTAATACCCAAAAAAGTGGAATTGTACAGTGAGGTGTTGGGTAGCCTATTGGGGCAACATGTCAAGGGGTGCAATATGACCCTGGCCAGTGATCACAAATGCTGTGCTAACTCGGGCCTGGCTAGTGGGCCTGTGTCCACCTGGCGGGTCCAATAGGAACATATTGGGGGAACAAGTACAGTCGACATGGCCAAAGGCAGTGGCAACTGGCCATGGGAGAAGGCCATGGCTACTGGCTCTGTAGTGTTTTAAAATAAAGAGTGGGAATGGCCAAAGACCATGCTCACTGGCCAGGGCAGGAACCCGAAAGACATGTGTAGTCGCCACGGCAAAAGGTGTGGCAACCTAGTGGATCGAAAAGAAACATATTGGGTGAACATGCACAGTGGGCATGGCCAGAGGCCATGGGTGGTAGCCTGGTGGTGTATTAAAATATACAGTGGGTACAGCCAAAGGCCATCGGACTGCATCCATTTAACCCTCACACTACACAAGGTCAGGGAGTATATAAACCTCCCCCTCAATTGCATCACAAAATCATCAACTTGATAATGTGGGGCTCTGATATATGTAATGCTCATTGTTTTTGCTTCTATTTTCCTTAAATCCACCCAGGACAACCTTGAGGAAAGGTTGCTTGATCATGGAAATGCAAGTGCCATGTAAGTCATGGCTGCTGGATTTAGAAGCGGAAAAACCACACACATACTCACAGACATTGCACAGCAACCTCAACAAGTGATACTTACATGGCACAATGAACACAAGAGGGGATTATATAATGTTATGTTAACCGTTTGGTTGCAGCCACTAATGCCTATGAGGGATTCCCAACAGTAAGCAAAGAGTATGTGACAGTGTTACATATAATCTAGATGCACTTAAAAGAGGGATGTTCCTTAGGTCTAAATGCTATTCCACGTATTGGATGCTAAATACCATGAATGAGATAAGAATTGCATTCTTTAAATTGCTGTCTTCAACATAGAATCGTATGTACCCATGCCCAGCTTCCAGTATTTTTTTTTTTTTTACGAACTTTATTTTTGGTATTTAAAACATGATACAACTTCACACCCACATTAGGGTGGACTGAAACTTTGCGCCTTGACCCGGAACCCGCCCGTTGCCCCTCCCCCCACCCCCTCACATCTCCGTCCCCCTGAATCAGCGTCCTCTGTAATTGAGCTAGTGCCCCCACCAGCCAACATGTCGAGGATGTGGAGTTAATCTGGCTCAGACCTCACCGGGGGGGTGACCACCGAGTCTGAAGATGCAGATGCGTGCTCAGCTGCTTCGCTCATCAAGAACAGGGTCAGTGGCCCCCAGATGTCTGGGGGTCGTGCGTGCAGCGGGAGTAATTTAATGAAGTCCGTTTCTACATCCTGGTAATATAGCAAGTCTTTGCGCCAGGCCTGTGCCGATGGAAGGGGGCCTCTACCCCATGCCATGGCGACCCTCCTACGGGCCAGAGTCAGCATTACCCCCGCCAGTTTCCTTATTGGGGCGGAGAGCAGCCTAGTCATGCCCAACATAGCCGCTGTATGACTAGGTTGTATTGGTTCTCCCACAACGGCGGCAGTCGTCTTCAGAACCTGATTCCAGAAAGGTGAGAGCTCGGGGCACTCCCAGGCCATGTGAGTAAAGTTTGCAGAGACTAGCCCACATCTGATGCATTTCGCTTCTGTGTCTGGGTGATGCTTGTTTGTCTTCGCCGGTGTGTGATATGTTTGATGGAGAAAGTTGAAGTGGATAAGTTTAAGACGTGAGTTCAGCGCCACTTTCTGAGTTTGTTTCAGGCAGAACGTCCAGTCTTCATCAGAAATTTTAACCTGTAACGATTTCTCCCATCTGGCCTTTGCCCCTGAGATGGCGAGGGATGAGCCGGGAGTGAGAGCCTTGTATATCTGCGACACCAGCCTGCCCTCGCCCTGCGCTTGGATGACGTTATGTAGTAATTGCCATGTTGGTGGCTGACGAGGGAAGTCTGGCAGTAGAGTCTGCATTGTGTAGCGAGTTCTGAAGTAGAGGAACACGTCCAGAGCTGTGTCTCCTCCTTTACTTTTTGCTTGCTGTGGTGTTAGAAATCCCTCCTCTGTGAAGAGATCCCCCAGTGTTCGTATGCTCAGCTTGTCAACCCACCTGTGGAACACCGTCTCCGAGGTTAGCGGGACTCCGGGAATGAACTTGATGGGTAGGAGCGGGGAGTACCTTGACTGCACCCCGAGCTTCTGGGCCAGCGTCTTCCAAGCCTTGTACGTTATGAGCATCACGTTCATCGTGGCACTGAGAACTGGCGTTTGACTAAAGATGATTGCAGTTAGGAAGTTAGGTGTTGCAAGGGCACGCTCAACTTGTACATGGGGTCGGATCACTGGGGAGGCGTACCAATGACTGAGAAACTGTGCTTGGGCCGCCAAATAGTATCTTTCCAGGTCCGGCAGAGCCAATCCCCCCTCGGAGACTGGGAGTGTTAGCGTGGTGTATGCCACTCTCGCTGGCTTACCCGCCCAGAGTAATTCAAGGACCAAGCTTTTCAATTTTTTCCAAAAGGATTGTTGCAGCGACATTGGAATATTGTTGAAGAGATATAATAGCTTGGGTAAAATCACCATCTTCACCAGGGAAATCCTGCCCCAGAGGGTTAGCGGAAGAGACTTCCAACGGGAGATCTTGTCCTGAAGTGATTTGACCACCACTTCATAGTTATCCCGGAACACTTCCTGACGATTTAGAGATAGCTGTATCCCAAGATACCTAACTCCGGAGCACTTCCATGTGAGGTTGAAGTCGTCCGAGAACTGTTTGGTGGCTGGTGTTAGTGGGAATACGATGGATTTTGCGTGGTTGATTTTTAATCCCGACGCTGCTCCGAACTTGAGGACTTCTCTCATAACTGGGTTAAGATTTTCTTCTGGGTTTCGGATGAATAGTGCTACGTCGTCGGCGTAGAGCGAGATAATGAGCTTGTGGGGACCTATAGTAAGACCTCTCCGTTGTCTCTGTTCCCGCAGATTGGAGGCTAGAGGTTCCATCACCAGGGCGAATATTAAAGCCGATAGTGGGCAGCCTTGTCTTGTGCCTCGTTGCAGAGCTATTGACGCCGACTTGGCTGTACCTACAATAATGTTGGCACGAGGCTTGGTATACAGGAGGGAGACCAGGTTAATGAAACGGGCGCCTAGGCCCATTCTAGTGAGCACCATAAACAGAAAAGGCCACTCGACCGAGTCAAATGCCTTCTCGGCATCGAGAAGCACCGCCACGGCCTGCAGTGAGGGGTCCAGCGCGGCCATGACACCGAACATTCTCCTAAGACCAAACGTCGTGTTGCGGCCTGGGATGAAGCCGGCTTGGTCCGCCAGAACCAGGGCAGGCATCAATGGTATCAATCTCCTGGCCAGCACCTTGGCAAGTATTTTATTGTCTAGATTGAGGAGAGATATAGGTCGGTACGACGAGCAGTCTTCTGGAGGTTTGCCAGCCTTGTGCAGAAGAATAACGTTTGCTTCACAGGTCGTAGGGGGCAGGTGCCCTCTTTCCAGTGCTTCCGCATATACTGCCTCCAGGAGAGGGGCCAAGGTGCCCGCGAAGGACTTATAGAATTCTCCCGTCAGTCCGTCGGGGCCCGGCGCTTTGGAGCTGGGGAGCGATTTTATGGCTTCTAAGATCTCGTCTTGCGTGATCATTTCATTTAAGGGTTCTCGGAGAGGATGTTCGACCCAGTAGAGTTCGGTGTCTTGCAGGTACTCCAGCGGGGCAGTCGACGCTTTGTTGAGTTTAGCACTATATAGTTCTTGATAGAAGACCCCGAACTCCTCCGCTATCCTTTCATCAGTATAGACTAACTCTCCCGTGGCGGTCCGGATCGTCTCAATGTGTGCCCCTCTGTTGTCGGCTCTGATTAAGTTTGCTAGAAGGGCCCCAGGCTTTTGGCCTTCTCCGTACTGACGTGCTTGGCAATTACGATTCAGGAATTTGACCTCACGGTCTGCTATCAGATTGAAGTTCGTCAATTCTTCTCTCAGGGTTGCTGATATTTTGGGGTCCGCCCCATTAATGACTTGGCGCTCGAGGCTCTTTAGTCTCTCTTCACTGTCTGTGAGCTCGCGCTTGATGAGCCGATGGATGCCATTTTCCTTGGCGTGGCAGACTCCTCTGATGAAGCATTTTAGTGCCTCCCACATTGTGCTAGCGGATGTGACTGACCCAGCATTGGCATCCAGAAACCCCATGATCTCGTCTCTTAGCTCGGAAGCAAACACTTCATCCCTTAGCGAGCCGTTCTTGAAGCGCCATCGTTGTAGCGGTGGTGTCGGCGTGGAAGGCTTTAAGTTGAGGAAGATGGGGGAATGATCGGAGATAGTTCTCGGATGTATGTTGCATCGATCTCCCGTCAGAGGGCCACTTGCAGAGATGAAGAGATAGTCAATGCGTGAGCTCGAGTTGTGTACAGGTGAGTGAAAGGTGAACTCCCGTGAGTCGCCATTGGAGACCCTCCAAATGTCTATCAGGCTGAAGGCGTTGCAAATTTCTTTTATTTGGAGGCCCGCTTTGGTGGGAGGCAGAGGAGAGGGTTTTGATCTGTCCTTTAGTGGATCAAGCACAGTGTTCATGTCTCCCCCCCAGATTATGGTCGCAGGATCCAGTTTGGACAGCTGGGTAAGTACCCATCCGAAATTATCGGGGCCATCTGTGTTCGGAGCGTAGGAGTTGACAAAGGTCACCTTCCGTCCGGTTACGATGCCACTTACTAAGATGGCTCTCCCCTCCGTGTCTTTTGCCATGCGTAACAGGCGAAAGTTCATTCTTCTGTGTATAAGTATGGCGACTCCTCTAGAGTAGGTTGAGTAAGAGGAGTAGTATCTGTGACAGCCCCAGCTCTTGGCCCACTGGTGCTCATTCCCTGGCAGAAGGTGGGTCTCTTGAATCATAGCCACGTCGATTTCGTGCCGCCTGAGGTATTGGAGGATTTTCCTGGTTTTGGCTGGGATATTGCCGCCTCTAATGTTCCACGTTAATACGTTGAATGGTTTGGGTGAGGCATTCTAATTGTCAGCTTTTCGTTTACTGCCGTTGGTCTCGGAGAGGTACCGAGAAGAGACTTGTTGGCTTTGGTGCCACCAGCTTTGTAGCTTGCTAGCGTAGATGACATCGGAGTCTGCCCAGGAGGCGGAGGGCGAGAGGGGGGGTGCGAACCGGTGGCGCTGAACTTTCCAAATGAACCTTGGGGGCACCGTCCGTGGACAGCCCCCCACCAACCCGTGGTGTTTCCCTCTTCCTGGTGGGCAACCCCCAACTGGCCCACAGAGAGATCCCACCTAATCCCTTTGAAACAAACAGCGTAACTGTTGGAAACCATGTCGCTGTGAACACTGTACATCCGGGGGACTCAGCTTAGAGACCTACTGGTAGCCGAGTGTACCCTGGGGAATAAACTGGAGCTGTGCTAGGGGCACCAGGGGCCCTCCAAGCTACCCCGCCCCGCATTGAAATCACTATGGCTTGAGTCTGTTTCCGTCGTACCATCCTGCAAGTTTTCACACTGCCCCCGGTCATTCCGGACTATGGCGGATTCCTGTTATTTCTGTCTCTTTGGGGCCTGGGACGGTCGGGATTCGGGTCCGGACAGCCCATCTGGTCCAGAAACATGCGTGCCTCCTCGGGTGTTTGGAAAAAGTGGACCCTCTCTCCGTGCTGCACTCTGAGCCGTGCAGGAAAGAGCATCGAGTATGGTAATTGATTGGCACGGAGTCTCTGTTTGATGGCGGTGAAGGATTTCCTCTGGGTTTGTACCATAGGAGAGAAGTCTGGATAGAAATGAATTTTATCCCCATCATGAAGGAGCTCTCCTTTCTCTCTTGCCAGGCGGAGGATAGTGTCTCGGTCCTTGTAGTTGAGTAGCCTGGCAATAATTGGTCTGGGTGAAGCGCCTGGGGCTGGACGGGTCGATGGAATCCTGTGGGCTCTCTCCACTATGAACATTGGGGACAGTGCTTCCCTACTGAAGAGTGATGAGCAGAGCGACTCCACGAACTCCTCCATTCTGCTTTGCGGCTGATGTTCTCTCACCCCGACGATTCTTACGTTATTCCGTCTTGAACGACCTTCGAGGTCCTCACATTTAGCTATTGTTGCCTTCATTTGGGTTTCAAGTTGCGAAACTTTGGTTGAGAGGGATGACGTGCCATCATCCAGGTTCGACACTCTTTGCTCGACCTCGTCCAGACGTTCTGTGTGAGTGTCTATGCGGTGTTGAAGGAGGTCTACCTTAGAGGCTAGGCCGTCCATTTTGTTGTTCAGATTTCCGATGCCTGCCTTCAGGTCTAAAAGGAGTTCTTTTATTTCAAATGGATTGCCCTCTGGTTCTGTCGGTGGTAAACCACCGGGAGCGGGCAGTTGGTCTTCCCGCTGGACGTGGGTCCTTGGAGTCGTGCCGCCTTCAAAAGTTAATTTCCTCTGAGACTTGTCGTTTTTCCCCATTTCGGCTATGGAGCCGGTGCGCTTTGAGTGAGAGCTGTTGTATTGTGCGGCCTGGGGTGAGCTGAGGTTGTCCGGTTGCACGGTTTTGGGCGAGTTATGGTTCAATAGCAAAAAGGAGCACCGTTTTCGGATTGCGTTCTGCGCCTTTGATGCGGTTTGTTTTGGGTGAGAGGTTGGCGGCCACCGGTGGACTCACTTTGAGATGGTGCCGGTTCCGTGGTGGGGGAGCCGGTGGTCGAAGCTCTCAGGTCGGCTTGTAGCTGTGGCCTCGGTAGGGAATGGAGTGAGATGCAGCCTAGCGTTGGTGATCGTCCCGACTGGCTGTGTGGTGGATGTCAGGGCGCCGTGGTGCCGGAGGGGTGCAGAAAAAATAACGCCCCCGGAGTGTTGGGTGGCTCGTCAGAGCCGAGGCGTCAATCCAAAATGGAGGGGGGACGAGGAGAGCCGGATCATCCAGGGGTGTTCCCCGCGACTCTCTCCCTCGCCGATCCGAACCAGGCCCCCGGCCTCCCTCGAGGCCGATGCCTCAGTGCGCCGGCGGGAACTCCACCCGACCCGCAGCTCCGGATCGTGGCCACCTGCGGCCGGGGCCAACCGGCGGGGGGCCGGGCTGGGGGGGTGGTCGGGCCGGCTCGGGGCCAACTTCAGCGCAGCGCGCGAACCCCCCCCGTACCTGGTGTCTCTGCTGGTCCTCCGGTCTCCCTCTTCCGAACTCCGGCGGGGCTGACTGGGGGCGGGCGGGCACCGATGTGGACCGCGCGCCTGGCGGATGCCGAGCCCGCGCCTCTGGACCCCCGTCACGGTCGTTCGCTCTCGCGCTGGGCTCTGTCCACGCCGAGCGGGGCCGACCTCCCGGCGGCACGGTGTAGGCTCTTGCGGTCGGCGGGCTGGGCGTGGGCTGTGGCCTCCCCTGCTCCGGTGGGCCAGCTGCGCAGGGCTCAGACTCACGAGTCTTGAATAGGCATGGAGAGGCTGATTCTCGTTGGCAAAAACACCGGCAGGCAGCTGGGCGGATCGGGGAGACGGGGGACGGGGAGTTGGGGCTGTGCAGTGTGGGAAACAGCAGGATTATTAAGGATTAATGCGGGGTGATTGCGGGAGCTCAGGCCAAGGCGGCCATCTTGGATGGCCCTCTAGCGCCCTCTCCCAGCTTCCAGTATTCAGTAGCTGCTAGTGCAGTGGCAGAATGCAACCCCAAGAAAGACAACATTTTTGCCATAAAAGGCCTTGTGCACAACATATTGTAATTTAAACATTTACTTGTCCAGACCAGCGATCACCGAAAGGAAACCACAGCTTGAGTATTTTGCTCCTAATGATTCAGACACAGGATCAGATGAACCCCAGAATTGTGAAGGCTTTGCCGATGGGCCAGAAAATATCTTGGCACCCCCAGATATATACGTCTGATATAGTCTATATGTGGCATCACCAGTGGCAAGGTTGCCTGGACCTTGTGTGGGCAGGGGATACATGAGAATCTTCAATTTAGTGAACAAAAAAAAAAGAATCCAGACTGAATTACCACATCAATCTGGTAAACAAGTATGATTTCAGAATCGATAAGTACACACACGTTCTTTATAACATGTATAGATCTTGGCTAGATAACCATAGGGTTAGTATCCTGGAAGAGGACCCCACCAAAGACTTCAGTTTATCTATACTGGACACCTTCCCTTCTTCAGTGGCTCATAAATAATCAGAACATAATAGTTATGGATTTTATGTAGGCATGGTAAGGCATTTTCAAGCTACTGCCATGATGGTACTACCTGCCTATAAGATTGGCACAGCTGGCAAATGGTGTTAATAACTGGGCAAATTATGACAGCCCCTGGTAAATGCCTAGCTATTGTTTATATGAGGCTCTTCTTAAACAGTACTTTGGCACAAGGAATAGATTCACGGTCACACATGCTACTTATAAATAAAGTGCCTGAAGGCACCCTTGGTTAAGACATTTATATCAATACAGTAGCTCATTTACAGCTGTGATTAAGCCATTATCACTCAGAAGACTGCTTAGAAATAACATAGGCATGTCCTATACAACACAAAGTTTCATGTTACTGTGTGAAAGAGTAAGCTGGAAGAGACCTCAGGAAGGTTTTTTTGGGGTCGGAAGAGGGAAAGGAAGTTGGTGGAAATGGCCATAGTGGAGGGATTAGCAGGGCCCTGGCTGGTCAATTAGTGGTTACAAAATCCAAAAAACACCCACATGCTGAATTACCATCTCCTTCCTAGCTGTACTCCAAAGCAATAGGTTTTGACTAATATGAGGCACTGAAGCATCATTTAATGGCCAAATATCAGGTTTCAGCTATATTGAATGAGGTGGAGGGGTGTTGTTTATGTGATGGTTACAAGTAGAATGTGACAAGAAGGAACAAAGGCATTGCCTGAAGTGTTATGTTATGTTATTTTATCTTATACCGCGCCAAAGCCCGTAGGCATCCAGGCGCCGAGAGACAGAAACATGCAGGCTACCTATGAGGAGAGGGGGTACTAATGGAAGAGATAGGTCTTCAACTGTTTCCTAAATGAGAGTAAATCCTCGGTCTTACGCAATGTAGCTGGTAAAGCATTCCAGGGGGAAGTGGGGACTTGCCTTGTATTGGGAGACATAGATTATCATTAACTGTGTCCTTTATTATGGGCAGAGGTTAAGATTAATTCTAAACCTTCCAGCCATCACCTTTTTGTTTTTCCTTTGTCACCCCGAATGGGACGGGTATGCCCAAATGTGGGTCCCATGCCTGCTGGGCCTAGAGACCCAAGCTACTCCTCACTGATGACACTGAACAAGGTTGAAACATGTTTGGGGATGCTTGTGGTTTCCTGCAGAAGCATGCAAACTAGCAGTTCAGGCTGGACTGCCTCTTTTGGGGTGGGACCAAGCCTGAATTGCATATGGTCTTTCCCCTTCTGTAATGGCTTTGCTGGCAAAGAAAGATGGTCTGGAGGATTGTCGAGAGCAATGCCAGAGGTTGAGATTCATTCTAAACCTTCCAGTCATCACCTGTTTGTTGTTGCTGCTATTATGTCACCATCACACTGAGGCTCATTGTTCATATGGAAGAAAGTAAGGGGATTGCAGATGGGCTGTGCAGGGGGTGCTGTCATTCTGCAAGACTTTGTAAGGAATCAGAGGACCGACTTAAGGGTCTGCACCTGTGTTTTCTATTTTCTGCTAATTATTTGCGTTTCTACATAAGTAACAAATAAGAAGGTACAAAGGACCTGCCAATTATCATTGGCTAACATGCAAAATTAGCTGTTGCCTTGGCGCTCACAGAAAAAAGAGATACTTTTTTTGAATATGAGTGCAACCCTTTCCAAAAAGGATGGTCCTTTTGATATACAAAAATGATGCAAACGATTCTGTTAATAAAATAAAATATTTTATTGCAATAGTATTGTAAACTCTGTCTTTATAAAATGTTACAATGGGGTGATATGACGTGAGGCGGCGGCCTACGCTGTCAGTAACGGCTCAACGCCCAAATGAAGGACTCAAGCAAAGTGAGGGTTTCTTAACATGGGTGGTGGTGCCCACCGCTGAGGGTTATATCGCCATTAGCACCCATGTAGATCCGTACATGGGTGCTAATGGTGTGTTTGTTTTTTAAAGAACCTTACCTTGTTGAACAGCCCTAACCCCCACAGTCATTCCTAAGTCTGTTTTCAATGTTGATGACTGTGACATCATCAACATTGAAAACGGACTTAGGAAAGCAACGTGTGGCATCGCGCAGCAAGATACTTTTTTTAAAAAAAGAACGAAAAAGCACACTCTTAGCACCGCCGTAGGAAACTACACAGGGACGGTTCGAGGAAAGAAAGAAGGAGCAGGGAAGGGAAGACTTTGCTGGCTCACCACACCCAGGCAATACAGCGCACGTTACTAGCATTCGGATTGGCCTGCACCCCCTTCCATGGTGCTAATGTTCATATACACTTCTAGTATGTATTGCTTTCACATGAACAGTAGGATTCGTGCCTTACTCAACAAATCAAATGATGAAAACCTAGTATAATCGTTTTCAATTGTTTCCTCATTGAAGGTTATCATTCCAAGATGGACAGCCAGGCACTCTCGTATTGCACTCTTTCGAAAAACCTCTATGAGAAAGTGGCAGGGGACAGATAGTAGGAATGTGGATTCCTGGCTGCTTTCAAGTACTCACAGAGAATTTAGTGAGCGCTAATATGACTATACAGATCATTATATTTAACAAATATGCCTGTGATAAAAGAGTTAAATGCGTGAATCGCTAAGTACATAATCCACACTGTGCTCGGTTCTCTTTTCATTTTTCACAACACTCTCGGCAACATTAAAGTGCTCGTAACCATCAACAACATACACTCATTCAGATAGACTCGTAATTTGGATTTGAAGCTAAAATGCCACAATAAAACATTTCACTCGACTGAGGCCTCGGCGCTCAATTGAGTCTGAATTTTAGAGGACGAGATGCTGCGAGGGGAAGCCAGTGAGCAAGCATACTTGGAGAATGACATATATGTAGGAAACGCTACCTTTGGACATTTCACTCGGCGTGTTCAATTTCACTGCTACTTGTCAGACTTAAAATTAATGATATTTTTCATGATATCCTGCACATATTTGTTATCATCTATTTACATGACATTCTTATCCATTCTAGTGCACCCGAGGCACAGGTAGGACTTGTCTGCATTTTTCTGTAATGATTGAGAACATAAGCTGCATTCTAAGCTCGGGAAATATTCATTTGATAAGATAGAGATGCAATTCCTGGGACTCAACATATTTCCATGTGGAATCAGCATGGATACAAGAAAACAATTATTGGCTGGCCTTCCGAGGTAATGGCAAATATATTCAAAGAACCCGAGGTCTTGCTTTTGAATATATTTATTTATTTATTGCGCATTTTTGCCCCACTCGTCTGACTCACCTGTTAAAAATAAATGTCATTTTTGCAGGTTTATCAAGCAAAGCACACTTTCGACTATGCAAACATTCTTTGTCTTGCTCTCTGCGGTTTAGAATTGGAACATGTCATTCAATGGTATACGACTAACTTTCTAATATTGTTATTGCTGTGATCATTTCTAAACAGTACAATCTGGTGAAATCTATTATAAAACAGCAATGCTGAAGCTAACAAGAATCAAAATGAGAAACCTGATTTTTCTCAACCGAACTTAGAAACTGTTAGCATGGCATCCATGGCTTGGGTGTTTCTGTGTTATCCAATCATGGAGAACGGAGGACAGCACAGGGGCAACGCACTCATCTTCAAAAGCAAGACCATGCAGAGCAACAGAGGTTAGAATACCCTCTTAGAAAACGTACTCAGGTATGGTATTAGGCACGTTATAAAAAAAAAACAATTAAATTAGTTGAGTGATGTGTTGAGTCAAATAATACATTTCCTAATTCAGCAGTTCTATAAATTGTGCATGCCAATATTCTCGAATTGATGCTGGCTCGTTTGTTTCCACACAGGAAGGACCTTATCTCACGGTGACAATGTTTCAGATTTCAATATGGGGTACTGTTAGCAGGAGTGTTGCTCAGCCCATCCCCATATTGATAAATGAAGGGCTTCCCAGCAGCAAAGATCCACTTGATTTCTAGACCACATGCTTACTCTAATTCCTTTTACCATCCGTATGAGCCTTCCATAGATATTATAAGTTTTATTTGAACCCATGTGGACTGTACATTTTATAGGACGCTTTATATGGTGTGTTCATTCAAGGGGAATTAATCACATTTTCCCAATGGATCCTATATTCTGGGATCTTGGAGCAGGTCTTTACTTCTTACATGAGTTCCTAGCAGGAGTTTGGAGTATTTCTCAGTGTCAGGATGATTTCGTCAGCATAGAAAAGCCATTTCAGTTTACCTACCTGAGGTGGTGTAGGATGGATGTTTGGGTTTTGCCAAACAGCACTTAATAGGGATTCTAGCGCTAATGTAAAGAGTAATGGGGTTAACTGACATCCCGCTCGTATTAATACTTACTCTCTGGGATCAGAAAAATAAACCTACAATTTGCATAAATGGCACTTCTCATTCAGACCATTCATCAATGTGTGGAAAAAGAGTCCCCATTCCACACCATCAAAATCTTTTTTCTTCACTAAATAGGGAAATAGGGATCACTTACATAGCTCTGCTCTGGATTATGTTTCCTATTTGAAAGAACAGAAACGGTATGGCTAAAACCATTCAAATCCATGCCACCGGACACCACCTGTGGAGTACCACAGGGGACCTCCCAATCCCCACTACTCTTCAACATCTACCTGACTCCACTAATCAACCTCATCGAAAGACACAGCCTCACCTGCTACAACTACGCAGATGTTAATACATCCCATGGCCCACTGAACCATGAACAGTGCCCACGCCATCCAAAATAGTAAAAAACCCTGGAATCCTAATGGACAACGAATGTACACCATAACCACAAGTAAACGCTATAATCAAGAAATGTTTCTTCCCCCTCCACACGATCAAAAAGATTCTACCAGCTGCCATGTATACAGAACATAGCAGCCAGACTTCTCCTCAAACTCTCACAAAGGGACCACATCACTCCAGCGCTAAAGATACTACATTGGATGCCAGTCAAAACATGAATCACATTCAAAACAATGTGCATAGCACACAGAGCAATTCACGGCCAAGGAGCAGAATTCTTAAAAAAAGAACATTACCATTTACCAGCTGACCAGAACACTCAGATACAGCAATATCATCCATCTGGAACTCAATCCATACACAAGGAAAAAACTTGGTGGATCAGCATTGTATTGCCTAGCCACCAAAATGTGGAACTCCCTCCTGAGAGAAATGCAAAACATGAGGTATCATCTAACATGAATAAAACTCCTAAAAACTTGGATCTTCAAATCCAAACTGGATGAAAACTAATTAGCAACACCCACAACCCTCAGAACTAACACACACATGGCAAGACTGAAGACCAGACCGGACCACGAGAATTGCAGGGAGGTGGAGAAACTTCTGAGTGGGAGGGAGTCTGGGGTGCACCCGTTTACCTTGAGGGTCCTACCAGAGGCTAGGGAGAGAGATATGAGCATCCTGGGTTGTACCACAGAGGGCAGTGTAGTTAAAGAGGAATGAGGGGAAATCAAACAGATAAACCACAGGGCTCTGGGATCTCAAGGGCATAGGGAAAAGCCCCATGCCCCACCCGACAGACAAGGCAGGTGATGGTGGCTGCACACCAGGATATGCCATGGAACAAAAGTGGTGTAGACATCCTCTCAAGGTTTATTACACAGCCTATGCAAGCCAGGGATCTCCTTCCCCTACAATGAATGTGGTGCACAATAAAAATGCTTTGATTTTTCTACCTCGGATTCTTTTTGAGACGGCCTCCAACCCGTCTCGCACCCAACCTCCACAAACACCCTGTGTCACAAAGGACTAGGACCCAGGCCGGTGTGTATCAATAAGATATTTATTAATTTATTATTTAATGTCAAATGATAATAAGCAGCTTACAACAGCCATCAATGTTGTGGCAACACAAAAATAAATTATCCCTTTTGATGAAGCAGTACACTGAGATAACTCAAAATATACAGTGACAAGGATTTCCTTTTCTGTCTTTCACCACTACAATCAAAGAACAGTTCAAAACCCACCAAGAAAATGAATGCAAACAAACAGGAATGTACATGAGCTCAAAATGATGCTTGAGTCCCTGCAACCCTCACCCCAACCCCTCCAAACTTCCACTAGGCTTGTCAGTTTTAGATGGAAGGCAGTGTTAAGGAATGGGAACACAACGTTAAAATCGAGTAGTGCTTACAGAAACAATATGGGAAGCAGGCAAAGAATGGGAGAAATTGTTTTAGAGCACAATGGAAGAATGGAGTTTTTTATTTATTTATCACAACTGCTTATGGGAAAGAATAGAAAGACAAGCAATTCATTTTCCTATACTTAGAAAGACAGGCAGGGCTTTTAGAGAATACTAGTCAGCACACAAGCAGAAAATCGGTTTTAGGATATTCAACACATGGGCAATGAGAAAGAAAAGGCAAATGGAAATTAATTTGTACCTCACAATGGGGAAAGTGGAACAGAAGGGAAAAATCGTGTTTGGGGATGTTGAGAACAATTTCAATGGGAAAGAAAATGCAAAGGGAATTTGTTTTTACTGATGTTTAAAATGACAGGCAAGCTCTGGGAAAGGGGGTAGCTTACAGGAAGAAATTTGGTTTTTGGTTAGGATGACAGAAGAAATGGGAAAATTCAGCTGCAGATGGAAATTCGTTTAGCAGGGCACAATTGAAACACAAGGACAAATTTGTTTTTGAGATCACAATGGGATTCATTCTTTTGGGCAACACTTAATGAATATACCAGTTCACAATACACTGGGAAAAATGGTTGGTTTTGAATTCCAACAATACAAATCCTGTGAAAAAAATAGGGAAAAGTATTGATTTGCTTAGGAAAATGCAATAAGGATCTACACAGACAAATGGGGATCCTTCAATGGGACAATGACTGAAATACACCAGCAAATGGGGATTTTGAAAAGGGGGTATTATCTAATGCAATGCTACAAGAAGACCGGTCCCACACACTCTATGGTTTTGGTGTTTAGTTCTACTTACAGGAGAGGTCTGGACTGGACATCAAGGAGCGTCAGAGCACCACTGCTTGGACAGCCAATGCGGGCAGTCAAGGAAGTTCTCTTTCCTCCAAGGGGTCCCAGGTCAGCTACTAAGTCTCTTGCCTCCTCTGCAAGATTAGGCCTCACTGCTAGTGCTGGGATGTTCCTCCAGATTTTCGGCATCAGCTCACCTCATGGGTTAGTGGCAAGTGTCCTGATCTGCAGCAGTGTTATTTATTTATAGGGCAAATGACATCATTGATGTGTCATACTTCTGGCAGAAGGGACTGGTGGAGTATCACTGGTTCACTACCATCTGTGTAGGTCCAGAAAATGTGGGAGTGCTTTGCGACAGCAGGGGAGGAGACCACTCCATCATCTTACTTCGACAGGGGGGCTTGGTCTTGTTTGGGGACTCACTGATTGAGAAGTGCCCTTAATCTCCCTGTTTTGTCAAATATGAATGCATTTTTTAAACTTATATTTTGCTGTGGCTCACATACGACTTGTCAAGTGTCTGTAGGTTATTCCAGTGTGGAGAAATAGTTTTTCCTCATTTCCTCCAGAATTATATCAGTGAAAACTATGGCCCTTGGTGGGCGGCATATGATTCATATGTTGCATGTTTTAACCAACTTTCCATCTCTCTCACCCTCACAGGGAGGGCCACATTACATTTTCCTAAATAACTTGGGTTGTGTGGGTCCCACACGTTTTGGGAGGCCAAGAAGGGGTCAGTGGACACCTTTCCAGAAAGCTTACAAAGACTAGTGTGGGGGTAAATATGATGAAAACCATTTCTCCCATTTTACACAATGGACAGCCAAAACCACTCATTAACCCTGGCCCCCGCCCTTGTAAGTCCCTGTTCCTCGCTGTGACGTGTTGTCAATAGTTTTGAAATTGGGGAACACTCTAATCTGTCGAACTCTATGGGGTATTTGTCTTTGCTGGGCGATTTGCCATTATCCATTGAGGCTTCTGCCTTCTCTACCTCTAGCTCTGTGATCAAAATCCCAAGAGCATTTTTGCTCCCTGCTGGAAGAATATACAGTCAAGTTCTGCTGATGGATATGTATTTCTATACTATATATATATGGTCTCTCAATGGGGTATAGTTTTTCATAGACATTTGTAATTTCTCTCAATATTAGCGTGGATTCAACTATCAAGTAAACACTGTTTTGCTTTGTATTACTGTAGTACCCATGTCCATTTCTGCAGTACCCAGTTGTTTGAACTGCATTCATAATAAACAACTTACTTTTTTCCCTGCACTCGTGTGAAGTTGAAATAAAGTATATTCAGAGTAAAGAGGCAGTTTTTTACATTCTGCAGTTTTAAAAGCCATGAGGTTAGCATTGTCATTCAATTGGTTGATTTTTGTGTATAATTCTTTTGTGTCTGATGCTTAACCTAATTATCTGGTGATTTTTTGCTACTTTTTGTGATATACCTTCCTAGTAACTTGCTGTATCATAACTCCTGTAACAGGATCAGATATCTGACCGTGTCAGGAGGGAACAGAGACAATTCCCGACCTCATGTAGGCTGCCTACCATGGTGTATGCCAGAGACATTCCTACCCCAGAGGAGGTGTGTGGGAGTTGGTGTGTTTCCAGTACCTGACTCCCTCAGTGTGCCTTAGTTGATTCTATTGTTACCACTGACAATCACACAATACCGACCAGCCTCTTTTCTGGCAAAAGTGTTGTTGTTCCCTTTGCAGGACTGCAATATCCAGAGTCCCACACAGCAGCAAACAAACAGAGCAGATGAAGAGAACCACTCCCATACATCCCTACTCCAAGCTTTCTGCATGAACTGCAATCTCAAAAAGCAGAGGGGATACAAGATACCAGCTTGTCTGGACACTAAGCTGACATGAACGCCTCTGAGTTAAAAGAGCATGGCGAATGAAGGGGTTTTTCAAACTGAGTACTGTGATGACCCAACCCAGTGGAAATTTCCAGGATTAGATTGTCCTGAACAGTCAGTTGAAGTAATGAACCAATAGGAAGAGGGAGGCATGGCCGAAACAAGAGATCACAAGTATGAAGAGCCAGCATTCAAAAGGGATGAGTCATGGTCAGGTCAGGAGGTGTGGTATTGGACCGAGGGACCATGAGGAATGCAGAAGGTGGAATGGAGTGCTAAGGAGATTGTGGAACTGTGGGGTACACGTGTAGGTAAGGTATGGGATTTTAGAAAGAGTGGTTCCATGTGTGATAGGTTGAAGCAGTGATTGTGAGAGTGTATGTTATAGTGAAGAGCAGTATAATAGAGAGGGAAGTTGTGGGAGATAGTGAGTGTAAATAGTGAAAGGTGAGAATTAGAAAGAGGGAAAGAAGAAGTATAAGAGAGAGAAGAGAGCGAGGTGGGGATAGGAGAGTGTAGTATGAGTAGGAAGGAGTGAAAAGGGAGAGGATTGAGACAAGACCAGGGGGGGGCAGAGGAGGATATCTAGAAGCATGGGGAGTGAAGGGAGTGAGTACTATGATAAGAATACTGAGGAGGAGACTGGTTAGAGAAAGAAACAGTGGGAGTGTAGAGAGATAGAAGAGAGTGAGTAGTCTGTGGGGATAAGGGAAGCGAGCGAGAGAGAGAAAGAGAGAGAGATACAGGGACAGAATGGAGTTGCTCGGAAGGGACAAACAGGATAGAGAAAGAGGAATTAAGTGTGCCAGATGTAGGAGAGATATATAGTAGGGAGGAACAAGTGTAGGAGAAAGAACGATGGAAAGGGTTGAAGAGACAGTGTGGAATGAGAAAGGCACCCTCTTGAATATCATTTATCTCGTTAGGGATAGCAATAAAATGGGTATCCTTAGGAAGTCCGAGAGGGAGTAACACAGATAAGGCTGCAGCTTTAGGCACTAACCACCAGCGTAGGAGAGATTAGAAAGTAGGTGTTACCAATTTCTTGTAGCATTACACCACTGGGGCATAGGAGGTCTAGGGATAGGGTAGAGGGAGCCCATTGGAAGTCAAGGGATATAGTAGGGTCCATTCTTAGATCAACCAGCCCTCGGCTAAATCCACAAAAAAAACAGATGTTTGTCCACAGAGAAGCAATTTGAGCAGCTAATTAACTTCCTATTTTCTCCACAGATCCTTCAGGAATCCATTCATATTTTTCCATTTGATTTCTTTGTTGACTGGTGATCTACGATTGTGGACAGTAAGCCACCACCCTTTTGATGCAGGTTGCAGAACTGCTACATATATAGCCATTGGTGCAGTGCAGTGTACATCGATGACACCAAGCAGAATCTCACATTTTGCCAGTTTATGTAATAGGGAGGTGGAAGACATAAAATTATCTTTTCATGCTTGTGTTCTGAATACACATTAGGTGAATGTATGTTCTTTGAAAGACTGTATCCATATCTTCAGAGTACCATGTAACCCCATGTCCAATATCATGCTTTTGAAGAAGTTTCTGTTCTCATGTTGCCGTTTAATGGCCTACAGGACATGTCCAGCTATGCATAGGGAAATTCTAGTCCCCTTCCATAATGTTTGATACTTTTTTAATTTTTGGACAATGTACTATACAGACAGGAGAAGAAGAGAAGTAGAGCCTGCACAAGCACACACTGACTCAATTATAAAGAGTTGATGCCCAATCTTCATCTTAATGCCAGTCAGTCTACCCTTTCCATCTATCAAATAATTCTTCATAACTGTGGTTGTAGGATTTAACGGAGTAATATAGCTGCTCCGGGTACCAGCCCTCTCTCCAATTCTTTAGTCAGTTGTTTAGACTCATTAAAAGGTTTGGGGTTTCAGTTTTGTTTAGATGATAATGATCAATACATTTTTAAATATGAAATGACTAATCCAAAAGAGGTGAATATCTTTCCCAGCTGTTTACTAGCCATTTATGGTTGGAAGCAGACTAATCTTTCAAAAACTTCAGAAATTATGGTGCTTATCATATCCCTGGGCTTCTGGCCATGTATTATGTGGCACGCTGCAATTGGGACCTTGTCCTGCATTAGTTATTACAGTCAGAAACCTGCAAGTACTTTTGGACAATATATTCAACATGTGGCCACAGGTTGGAAGATTCATAAAGAAAATCGTTTTCACTCTAAACATCATGAAAAGTAACATTTAAACTTTCCAGATAAGGTACAAGTCACAATGTCTGCGTCTTGTCCCATTTTGGGATTTCAGCTATCTTCCAAATATCTGGTCAACCAAAAGCATAGAGAACAAAATGCTGCAGCTATGCTATTGAGGACCATAAAGTATCCTGAGAACATTGCACCACTCTTGCAGGCTCTCTGTTGGCTGACGGTGAAAATAAGGGTACAATTCAAGGTACAACTCATATGGGAAAAGTGCTATATAAGCACCGAAATAAATAAATAAAATAAAAAGGATTTGTGTATGGCTCAAAGATTCTGGTATGGAATTTAAATGCTATCAAACCAATCACACTCGTATTCTTGTATGCTTTTTGATGTGCTATGGTGTTGGATACAAACTAAAGGCCAAATGTTGGAAGCTCAATCACACTGTCTGCTATATGTGTTTGGGTTTACTCAAAAAATGATTATCACTGAACTTTTTAATAATATTGCAACATTAATTTCACAATTGTATGCAGTTTGCCCAGTATCCTAAACTGAACAGGCATGTCCTTGTCCTTCATTGTTCTCCAGATGTTTGCTTCTGTTCATCATTCACAAAACTAAACTTTGGAGGACTGGAGACAAATTGGTCTCTATGATTGTTGCGAATTCATGCAACCCTCGCCTGATGGTAATGAGAGCTTTGAAGATTGTACACACATTAAAGCACATACTAGAATTCTCACCACCCCTCCAAGTCAGATATTTGCCAGTGCTTTTTCTGTAGTGCCAGTTAGCCACTTCTTTGGTATCAGTGAGCTTAATAAACGACACTACAAAATAACACCATGGCAACTGTAGAATACTCTGACTACCTAGTCTTACCAAAGTTGAACTGCCTCTTTTGAATTGAGGTGGGTTTCCTGCAATGATAACGCATTCAGGTTTTTAGTGACTTTAGTACTTATTTTCCTTTTAATGTAATTGTTCAGTCTCGTGACTTTAAGTCAGATCAGATTCACACTAGAAATCCCCAAAATAGGCAGTTCATGCTCCTTTGGGCCACACACAGCTTAAATGGTGACAGCCTGTAAAATCCCCCTGTTCCTTCTCAGGTAGCCCACGGAGGAGCAAAGTAAGTATTTGCCTAGATTTAGCGGACTTCATTAAACCATGAAAAGGACTTCAAAATCTTTCAACAACATCAGTTGCATAAGAAAACTGATGTATATTGATGAAGGAGTTGAATCGCACCTCCTCTCCTTTAAGTTTCTCATTGATCATGTTCCTGGAGAGAGTAGTGCATGTGAAGAGAATAGTCCTAAAATGTTGTTCTTCTACTTCCACCATATTTCATGCAAACGTCGGCTCTTTCAGCATCCCACAATGACACACCCCTCGGTCTGCACACTGTCAGATGTTTCTGGACATATCCTGAAGAGACAGTTGACAGTGTGATTCTTAGTTGGTCTCCACATGCTGTAGATACCACCATACCCCAAACACTTAGCCACCCCTCTTTGTAATTTCATTACATTATGGCCAATATCATTCAGTTCTGAAATCTGAATTTTTTACTGAGCCACCAATAAACCAAATTAATGGCCAAAAAAAACCCTCCTCAATTGTCGAGTGTGAGTGTTGGGATCCAGTTACAGCATAGTAACACAAGTGGAGTTGGGATTGTTTCCTGTTAAACCTCTACATTATTAGGGAAAACGTTAATTAACACAACCTAATCAGTTTCTATCTCGTGTTTTGCAGTTGTGATCACAATTTCTCTCTAGGAAGTTCAGCCCACCATTCTCCTTGCATTTTGAATTCACCTTTTGAATCATTGACATCTGATAGTATCCTTTGTCCAATTGCAGGCAATTCTGATTATGATGGATCTTTCATCAGTGCTGAGCTCTTCTTTGCTAAAGACTCTGTATTCCACTAGTATAACCTGGATGCTTCACATCCATTGCCTCTTCCTCCTGCTCATGTAAGAAGTCCTACATTTCTTCTGGATCTGTACATTCTCGTGCACTATTGTCCTTTGCTATAATCATCTGGACTGGATCTAGAAAGCCTATCACTCAAGTGCACAGTTGTGGGTGTTTGGGTGGTCAGGAAAGGTCGCAGCGATAAAGAGGGGTTCATATTGCATGTGCTATATTTGTGACCGGGGTGCAGTGAAATCAGAGTGATGTTGAATTTTCATATGTATCCGGTGTGGTTAAATGTGAATGGGATATGTTACTCTAGTGTTACTTTTGATTTGCACGCACATAGAAGGGTAAAATGCTAAAGCGTAATTTGAAATATAAACACTTTTCAGACGTAATGTTCTACAGAGTGCCCAGAAGTTGGCAATGAGGAATTGTATGGTGCACATGCAAGGAAGAGGACTGGTCATAGAGAGCCCACTATAACGAAAACATGACAGTTATTA
This sequence comes from Ambystoma mexicanum, assembly GCF_040938575.1. NCBI lineage: Eukaryota > Metazoa > Chordata > Amphibia > Caudata > Ambystomatidae > Ambystoma > Ambystoma mexicanum. The sequence goes on from NC_090928.1 coordinate 1,015,114,443, forward strand.
AACATGCATGCACACTGATATAAATTCACAGGGAATTTGCAAATCTACATGAAGGGGGCTTTTTTGCAAATGAATTAGTCAGGGTTTTTGGAAGGTGAATTTTAAAGTGACTTTGAGAAACTGCTCTTGCAGAGTTTCAGGGCTAGAGGAAGGGTAATTGAGTAGCTACGACCTTAAGCAGATGGTCAACCACTGAACAGGACACAATGTTTATGGCTTTGTAGTTCCACAGGTGGCAGATGTAATCTCTTTAAGTGCATTGAAGCTTTGCAGAGGGACCTGGAAATTTGTTTTGACCAGTAATAAACATGAGGTGAAGTGGCACTCGAGGCCAAAGTAATCGATACCCAGGGGTTTCAATTGTATTCTCAGCTGTGCTTGCTGAAATGGTAGTCATTTAGATTAGAATGTTCTGAGATGCCAGTAAAATTGGGGTGGGTGAGATCATCAATTCAAAGACACCCTGTTTATTGAGCTTTCCTCATGTTACTTAAAGTATCCATTTGAACCATGTGCAATTATGTTTAAGTTTAAAAGGTTTCAGGCCATTTGCGACCTGTAATGAATTATGTTTTTATATGAATATGTAAGCATGTGCTGCAGTCATGACCTACCACAGGCAAATCCCAAGAAGGGGCGTGCTATGAATAGGATCTGAAGATGGTAGTTAAGATAAAAAGCGGTCAATGAGACAGGAAGAATTGGAGAAAGATGGGATTTCTTTGTGTAGGTTTTGTCCAATCACATGTGGGGGTGGATTGTAATTCAGTATATGGGAGTGTTTGACCTGTGGGAAAAATATATATATAATGTGTCAACGTATGTGGTTCATAGAGACTTGGGTTAGTTTGACTCAGCAGGGTCTTCTAGCTCGACTCTGGATGATTGTACAATAAACATGCTTTACATGCAAACATGCAACTTGCCTCTTGGTTAAGGTTATTAGAGGCCCATCCATACATGGGGCACAGTGACAGCAACCTCCTCCTTAAATCTATCATTTATTTAGAATTGTCTGCTCCCATAAATATTTTGTTATAATTCCATTCCACATATCCTTTCATCTTCTTGACTATTGCCGGTATTTGACTCACCTGTCAGTGTCTTAGCACACTAATATAGGTCTCTAGTTCTTGTCGTTGTTACCTCAATTCCTTCTAATTTCCTTTATCAGGCATTGGGAATCTATTTTTGTAAAGGCCACCATTTTATCCCCATGTGTTTTTTTAGAAAATCCCAAAAATTAATTGTATCACATCTGCTGTAGTCTTCCAGATCATTGGATGCATGTACTTGTGCCTATAGATGATGGACCCTCCAATTTGTTCCACCTGCCAAACACATCTTCCATTGTTATAGGAAAAACCATAAACATATGTATTTCCGCATGATTCTTATAAGATAGCTCAACAGGGTGAATCACTCACTGATAAGAGCTATGTGTGATCTGCAGGTCAGATGTACAAATCCGTGAAACTTACCTTTTCATCTTTCTGAGGTCATTTAATATATACCAACTTAATTTGGGTAATAATTACTGTACATGCAGATGTTTTACGTACAGGAATTTGGTGAGAGTCCTATATAAATAAAAAAAAAGAATAGTTCACCACACATTGACTGCGCCACACATAAGTTCAAAAAGAATTTGGTATTTATGACTTGATCCAAAAAAATCAATGGCAATGTAATCATAAATAGAATTTTGCACATCTTTTCAATATTTATTTGGATCAAGTCATAAATACAAAATTCTTTTTGAACTTGTGTGTGGTGCAGTCAATGTGTGGTGAACTATTCTTTTTCTACAAACCAAGGAGGTAGGGGGACTGGTTCCTCCAACAATCACCTCACGGACACGACACGGCCGAAAGGCATAATTAATAAGGTCACCGACAGAAGAAGTTGCATCCAAAATCTACCCCCAAAAAAACTTTAACTCCTATATAAATAAATTATCATTATTTAGGATCCCTGCAGTGTTCAAATTTGCACTGAATTGACAAACCCCACAAACCGGTCACAAATTCCTCAATTGATCCATTCCTTTTCTGCTCTTTGGTAGCAAAGTAGTAGCAAGCGAGAGCTTTATTTTCCTTGGTGACATAGTGTTTGTGAAGTTTGAGTAAACTCACTTTGAAGGAATTCAGATCACCCCACTCAACCTCCGAAAGCTCAGGCAACCTTGTATACACAATCGGCCCCTCATGGCAGAGACATAGGTAAATCAGACATTTTTTCCTATCTGTGGCACAATTTGCTCCATACATCCCATGGATATAAAATAAACATCCATCCTTCCAATCCAGCCACTTTGCACAAGTTTATTCAGGTGCCTGTACGAATAGAGGTTGTCCAGGTATGTTGGCCATGACCTGACTTCTCCTCCCCTATCAAAACTGTGACAGTGACTTTCTAATACCCACTCTTTTATTTTGGCTCTTTCCTCCTTTATATGGCTTTGTAGCACTTCTGACACACCCAGGACGCACCTGAGCCAGGCAAAAGCAAAAGCCATGCGGACATATACCTGTTGCTAGAAAGCTCATTCCTGTGAACATCTCCTGGCACATATCCAGGTTGCTATGACATAGGCAGTGTGCCCACCGACCTGCATGCCGCTTGTATGACCACGGGTGTCCCAAATCCCTGAGGGGCCTGTCACCTCCACCCAGTCCTTGGCACCCCACTAGGGTCACTCACCTTGTGGTCCACAGTCTGCTGTGAAGAGGCAGCCCGTAACAGCAGTGCCGGTCTCCTTGCCCGGCTGTACAAACTCTCCCTGAGCGCACTGCAAGCATGGTTGGGGCTGCTGAACGGGCAGGTCCATCACAGAGTACCGGAACCCATCCTTGTCACCAGTATTAAAAAAAAGGATACGCTCCAAGTCGTGAAGCCCTTTGCATTTATATGCTCTTTTATTTCAGGTTGAAAGAGAGCAGGGCCAGCTCCAGGATGTCCACCTTTCCAGGTTCTCCAACCTCCTCCCTTTCAAAACCATACATTCCAGGTCCTTTACTGGAGTGGCCATTCTATTACATTCCTCGCTGGCACGTAGTTTACTTATAAAAAACATATTAATTCTTCCTACAGTAATGATGCACACACTACTAACTTCAACTGTGTGACTACACATTTATGTGTAACAGTTTCATTAAGGCCGAACAGTTTCATTCAACACATTCATGCGCATGGGCCATTGTGTGAACAAAGATGGACCTTGTTCCTTAGTGTGGTTTTTGAAGGCTTTTATATTTGATGTATCATTCTGTTAAATATCTACAGAGTGCGCAGCCCACACTTTCAACATGACCTTTCTCTTATTACTGGGGGAGATGGGCTCTAGAAGGTAATTATCTGTACCTGAAGAACTCTAATCCCTGTTGAACACTTGATCATAATAATGGGCAAACCAACTGTGCCTCAAATTGTGAATATGTGTAATGTAAATATGAAAAACATACCACTATGCATTTTGCTGTCTGGTACTGTCCCGAATTATTGGCCTCACCCGCCATCTCTGTATATGCTGACTTCTGAAAACAAATGTATAAACCGCACTTCACTACAATAGATGATTCCAAATGTCCTGTTTCTTCTTGTAGATTGGAAGTGTTGAATCAAATATATTTTTTATTTCATATTTTATTGAGAATTTGTTAAAAGCCTTATACAAAAGAATTGTGTTCCAAGGCACTACAAGGCTAAAAGGGAAGGGAACAGGGGAAATAATAACAATGGCAAACACAGTAAAATATAGGCATGATCCAACTAGGCCGTGTGGCACTTGGACATGCAAGTGCAGTGAAGAGAAGTGCAGGAGATAGGGAGGGAGGGGGGCATAGGATTGAACAAGTGCTGGTAGAGGGCCCAGTAGGGAGTCAAGGAGGAGAACCTCAGGATAAGTGCTAGTTCAGGAGGCTCCCAAAGGTGGGATGCAGTGGGGGAGGGCGCGATATCAACTGGGAAGAAAAGCCTGGAATGCTGTGAGTTTCATGAAGATCAGGTCACCAGTCATAGTGGCAGTGTGCTGATTAGCAGGGAAGGGAAAGAGGGAAAAGCTACAGAACAGCAGAGTGTTGAGCATTTTCCAGTACTTAAAGAGGTCCGGTTCAAGTCTGATAGGGGCAGGGGGCTGCTTCATAGAGAGCCGCCAGCTTAGGAGAGAGACCTGCCCTCCCCACTCTCTGCTTGGGTAAGCGTTTGACAGTCAAGGAGTTGGAATTAGAGGAGCATAGGGCTCTGGCAGGGGAGTATTTAGGGAGGGAAAGTTGGAGATGTCATAGTCCCAGGCCCCAGTAGGCCTTTTGGATGATGCAGAAGGTCTTGAACTTGATCCTTGCAGCCACTGGGAGCCAGTAGAGAGTTTTAGGGCTGGAGAGATAGGGTCCCAGGGTTTGAGGCCAAGGATAAGTCGTGCAGCCCTATTCTGGATTACCTGGAGGGGACGTAGGGAAGGAAACAGCGAGATTGAGAAAGAGGCTGTTGCAGTAGTCCAACTTGGAGAGGACCAGAGCTCTGGGAAGGTGAGGAAAGGAAGAATGCATCTGAGGAGGTGGAGCTGGAAGTGGGACTGCTTAGTAAGGTCCATGATGCGAGGGGTAAAGGAGAGAGTGGAATCAAAGATGATCCACTGAGAAGGATTTCCATCTTGCTGGCATTAAGACAGAGATTGCTAGCTGCACACATGCCTAAAAGGCAGACAGACAATCAGGGATAAGAGAGGAGGTGGACGAGGTAGTAGAGCGAAGTTTGAAGGAAAGCTGTTTGTCATCGGTATAACACTGGAAATTAGGAGAAAAGGAGGAGATGAGGTGAGCAAGCTGGGAAAGATAGATATTGAAGAGCTATGGTGATAGGAGAGAGCTCTGGTGGATGCAACATGTAGAGAGTGAAGTAGTGAAGGAGAAAGGGCACAGTTGTAGCTGGGAGGGCATTCTGTGAGGAAAGAGGTCCGCCAATCCAGTGCCCGGTCAGTGATGATGAGGGTGTCACAGAGTCATTTTATGAGGATTGATTGGTTGACCATGTCAAAGGCAGAGGAGAGATCAAGGAGAAAAGTGGAAGAGTTGGAATTGTGATTTGTGAGCAAGGTTTCACGGGTGTTCAGGAGAGCAGTTTCCATGCCTCTGGATGCCCATAATCCAGATTGATGGCCATGAAGGCAACCAACAAGAACAGTGTGGAGGGTCAGTTTGGGGTGAGCCAGCTTCTCCAAGAGTTTACACAGGAAGGGGGTAATGGAAATAGGGTGATCGTTAGCTGGGCGGGAGGGATCAGCAGATGGCTTTTTTAAGAGAAGGTACACAAGGGAGTGCTTGAAGGATAGAGGGAAAGAGGGAAAGAGCCACTGAAGGAGTGGTTTCAGAAGTCAGCAAGAGCTGGGGCGAGAGAGAAGATGTAGTCCATAATGGTTCTTGAAGAGCAGGGGAGCACCTTTTTGGAGGATACCTTCATAGAGCAGAGAACTTTAGACACCTCATCCAGTGCTATGAGCAGGAGGGAGGAGATGGAATGGGTAGGAGGAGGGGAGCCAAAGGAGGCAGGGGAGCAGGTGCAGGAGTGGAGATGGGGGTGGAGGAGAGTGAGATGTCCTTTGTTTTTGATGTGAAATGGGATGCCAAAGTGGTACAGAGACCCTGAGAAGGAAGGAGAGAGGTGGAGACCACAGCTGGATTGGCAAGCTCCTTGCATATTTTGAAAGTTTGGCCGTGTTGTTAGTGGCCCCAGAGATGTCGGCTTGGATGTGGGCCCTTTTCTTGGAGTGGATAGAGAAGCAATATTGCCTTTGGAGCAGGCGACAGCCAGTTTGTCAGAGGGTAAATCCAAGGTCTGCCACTTCTGTTCAGTCACTCTGCACTTGCATTTCAGAGATGCTAGCTCAGAGTCGTACCAGCTGTTGTTCTTCAAAGCAGGTTTTAGGCAGACCATCATGACAGGGCAAGGATGTGAAGGGTGTTAGAGATGGAAAGGTGGAGGTTAGCAAGGCCAGAGTGGAGAGTAAGAGGTGGGGGTAGGAGTGGGGATGAAGGTGGTGGTGAAGGCAGAGACTGACACTCGCTTCATAGGTCAGATGACAGCAAAAAAGACTGCCAATGCTGGGGGTGGCTCGGATAGAGGGCCAAGGTGCCCCGGGCGAGAGGAAAAGAGAGAGTGGTTGGACCATGATAGTGGGGTGTTGCCCAGATTAAAGATAATGATTTCACCATAAATGAGGTCATCCAGAGTGTGACCCGCAGAGCAGGTCGGGCTGGAAGGGAGAATGGAGAGAGAGAGGGAGTCATGGAGGACACAGAACTGAGAGGTGGATGATTCAAGGGAGTTGAGGTAGATGTTGAAGTCACCAAGGAGGAGGAATTTCGAAGAAGAGGTTGAGAGGGAGGAGGCAAAGTTGGCCCACTAAGAGAGGAAGAGAGAGGTAGTGGTAGGGGGCCTTTAGATAGTGGCGAGGGTGAGAGAGAGATTAGGTGTCACAATAATCATTACAATTTTAACAACTGGCAGGTTACCCCAAGGTCTCACCGTTACCTCTCTTCCTGTCCTGTGACTGACACCTTCCAGCAGGGGAAGACTCTCCTTGTTCCGAGCGGGGAGATGAAAGCGAAAGCCTCCCAAGTACCTCTTCCCCCTCCCAGATAAACCAGGTAGGAGAAGAAGTCCCAGGCAAACCCTCTGGGGAAGAAAACCCTGTACCGAAGGTTGCGGGAAAGATGTCTTCAATTGCAGGCGGAGATTCAGGTGAAGTCCGGAGGACGTTCGTCTTGAAAGAGAAAGAGACTGGTAAGTATAAACAGGTAAGTGGAAATATGGAAATGTAAGATGTTTAGGAATGTTGATTACCCTTAAACAGGAACGATGTGTGGGAAAAGGTGCCAGTCAGTAACTTCCGAAAACTTCTACGATAGTAGAAAAGGTTTTGATTAGAACTAGTAAGATAACTAGATTGAATAGGGGAAAGCCATGGGGAATCTTTACCTGAGAGGCATGAAGGGCGGAGCTAGGAGTTGTTTTCGCAATACCGGTGTGCCATAAGCCTGTAACTATGCGAAGGAAGATGGAATAGTGAGTTGGGAAAGGTAGAGAAACGGGAATTCAATATGCCGGAGAATCCCGAATGAAGCTTACCGCGCTCCGGAACGAGACCGGTGGGCAAACTTGGGAGAGAAAGAGATGGAGTCCGTGGAATCGGGAGACAGAGAGGCGGTGAGGAATGCACTGAACAGAGACAGAGCAAGAAAGTTTTAGAAGGCTGAAAGGTTAGTGTTTAGCAAGCCGTATCAGGATACCTAGATGCAAACTTACGTAGCGTTGTTGAAGCAGAGTAGCAACGCATTCGTGTGCTGATCACAGGAACAGATATACCTACACTCGGGTAGGGAGACAGCACTTCCTGGATACCGAGTCGTGCAGAGGCTAGACCCGCATCTCTAGTTACGGTGGCCATCTTGCTAGTAAAAACGGCTGACACCCGCCGTCCTAAGGTCCATCGATGCCACAAGGACCACCGCCTTCGAAGGGGCGTGACAGTAGGTGACACTCTATGCCTACAGATGAGGCATTCAAAAGAGGAGTAGGATTGAGTATGTATGATGGGGCAGAGACCCAGTCAGGGAAGATGTGGGCTGCTCCAGGCCTGTTGGGTCCAGGTTTGAAGAGGATGTTGTAGCCTTCGGGAATGAGAATGTCAAGAGCAGTGACAGCTGGAATTGAGCCACATCACGGTAAGAGCAAAGACGTTTAGGTCATAGTCTTCGAGAAGGAGACAGTTGTCAGCGGAATGTTTGACAGCAAAGTGAGCATTCAGAGTAGCTAAGTGATGCTGGTTACCACCTTTGAAGGTTTCCCGAGGAGAGGTACAGGGGCGTGGTACTCCCGTTGGTGGTGCTGGAGAGGGGAGAGGAGAGGAGAGGAGAGGAGGAAGGAGTGGCAGGAGAAGGGAGGAAGTTTATGAGAGAGGGCAGGCACCGGTCGAGAAGAAGAAGAGTAGGTTGAGAACATTGGGCCATGATAGTGTCATTGTGATAGACATTAATGATACACCTAGGGGATGAGAAGTATGCCAGGAGTACTTTCCTCCTAGGGCCACCATTAATGGGTGAGGAGGAGAAAGGGGAGAGCGCAGAGAACATATGGAGCGTCCATAGTTCAGGAGAGGGGACAGAAAAGAGGATGTCCGTAATAGTCTGCCTGGTATTGGCATTGACGTAGGTGTCAGCAATAAGTAGGCCTGGGTTAGAGTCCAGGAGAGCTTTTTTCATCTTTTTATTCCAGACTTCATGAGAGAGGTGGGATAGGTGATAGAATAGCGGTTGTGATAGATGGGGGTGATAGAGGGTGCCATGGGGATACAGGGGGTGAGAAAGACACTCAAACAGGGGAGCTGCACAGTGCACAGGAACTCACCAAGTGGCTTAGCAGCTAGTCAGGCATAGAAGAAGGAAGTGTGTGAAGGAAGACAATCAATGCACAGATTTAAAAAGAAAACTAACTTCAAAATCACAAAAAAACACTAAGATGCAGCACACACTGGAAGATACACAGATTTAAAAGCACACCTGAATTCGAAATCCAAATAAAGCACTAAGATACATCACAAAATGGAGGTTGCACAGATTTAAAAGCACACCTACATTTGAAATCCCAATAACGTACTAAGATACAGCACACAAAGGAGGATGCACAGATTTAAAAGCACACTTAAAGACACATTTTGAGTAAGGCACTGGCAAGTAGCAGAAAGTGAGCAATATTCGAGTTTAAAGCATATACCTAAATCACATGTTCATGGATTAACAGTTTGCAGTTAGGCTAGAGGGGGAGATAGGCATGATTCAGCAGGCAACCAGGCAGAGGGTGAAAGTTCACGACAAGGCGAACCAGGATGCTTACCGGTTCAATGTAGAAGCAGGTTTCTCATGGTCACTGAATGCAAGGGTGACTGTTTGTTCGTTCGAGCAGCGTGGGCTGGGGGCACAATTGCTGAAGTGACAGCATGGAGCGGGCACCCTCCAGCTCTGGACAGGGCCAGACAAGAAGCCTTAGTGAGGGGCGGGAAGAGGGGGCCGGCTTTTGCTGATTCAAAATATTAATGTGTTAATCCCTGTATGAAATTCAAGGGAGAAATGTGTTCCCCCTCGGCATCCCTCTCTTTCACACATAGAATAGAAACCCATGCATTTGATCTTACCCAGTCCCCAACTCTCGTTTGCCCACCCTGCCCACCCCACCCTCTAAAGTGGAACATGTATTGTTCATGTTCTTGTTGCAGCCGAGTACGAGTGAATCACCTTGGCAGCATAGGTTATTTTAATGGTCACATCACTTTCAGTTAAGCCTTCACCATCTGTTCTGCTCTTTAATTACGAATGTAACAAAGCCTATAATTCAAAGCTGCATTATAAAAAAAAGTTGGAGAGAAGTGATTTAAATGAATGCCCGGCAAGTGCATTCCTGCTCTTCATTGCACCTTATACTGCGGATGCTTATACAGTAAGGATTTGTCTTAGTTCCTGGCACATGTGTAAAACATCTTTCATGTACAATACTTGCAGGAAAAATAACTGTGGCAAACGGTGATCTGATTGACTCTGAATTACAGGTATATACTGTAGTTACTTTCCATTTTGTATTTTCATGATTTCCTGATGCAATTTTCAAGTGTTCCTGTAATAGGGTTAGAGATTGCTTTCAATAATGGAAATAAAAAAAATATATATATATTACACGGCCCGCGGTAGCAAGCATGTAGTTATGGTTAAGTTGCTAAGGAAGACCACTTTTTCGGTGGTTTATAACTTCGCTGCGCCTGGAGGAATCGTCACCAAACTTTGCAAAAAAGGTATATGGCTGGGTCTGAATGTTTTTGCCAAGTTGGGTGAGGTTTCGTACTGGGGGGGGGTTATAGGGGGTTCCAATTTCTTTTTTTTCCATTGACTGAATGGGCAAAAACTGTGCGCATGTCTACAGCCGAATTGCCGGCTGGATGGATTTGCACCAAATTTGCGGCAGGGGCGGGGGCTTGGGTCAGAAAGCATGCTTTTGTGTGTTTGGTGGGAATCCAGTACTTTTGTTGCAAACAACTGAAATGTATGTCTCTAAAAATGAGTGATATCTGGGACCCGTTGCACGGACCTATTTCCCTGTTCGTTCTGCGGACAGAAGTGTCATTGGCATGCGGAACGGCGTGCTGTTCGAGAACTTTGGACATGGTCATTGGTTGGCTGGAGGGAAGTGTGCTGTGTGTCAACATTTTTTGGCTAACACCCCCATGGTGTATAGGAGAACAGTACTCCGGCGGAAGTGTCTGGAAAATATTACACCATGTGTTGGCGGCAAGAAGGGAGGGGAAGGGTGAGGTAGTGAGAAGTGGTTCATGTGACATATTTAAATAGGTGGAAGAAGACAGAGGAGTGCCTGCATTATTTGTGTGTATTGCACCACTTCGCGGGTACCTAGACAGGCAACTACTTTGTGTGGTGATTGGAGGCAGCTGTCATAATGGCCCGATAGCTTGTGCCGCAACCTGTTTACAGCCACCTCTTTCTGTGGTGAGTGGTGGCAGGTGAATTTCAGAAGGGGAGTGAATTGCACATGACATAGGTTGGGTGGGAGCGCGGATGGCTGTGCTCTGCAGATGGATTGCGGTAGTTGGGCACATGGTGGCATGCATGAAGTAGCGGTGGCTCTGTTGAAGGATTAGATTATTGTGTGCATGGCCAAAGGCTGTAGGCTGTAGGGCATGCACTCAAGAGCATAGGGCTTCAGCACACCCACTGCAGCAATGCATGTCTGACTCTGCATCCAGTGGAGGGTGGTGTTTGCATAGTGTGGTGTGTGCAGATGGGTTGGAGTAGGGACAATGTTGCAAACAGTATGTGGGTAGGTTGGCAGTGACACAGTACTTTGTGAATGGAAGTGGGTACACCCATAGTATGTGAATGAAAGTGCACAGGGGTGCAGGAGACAGCGTTTTCTTTCTACATTATGGCAACTGTTGCAAAATGTTGCTGCATAGCTCCATGGCAGTGCGCAGGTTGAGTAGGAGTGCTGGTGGCACTGGTGTGTATGTGGATTGCCATAGTTGGTGACATGGTGACATGCATGGTGGCATACATTGCGGTGGGTTTGTCCAAGGCCTAGACTATTGGGTGCATGGCCAAAGGCCATAGGCTGTAGGCCATGCATTCAAGAGCCTAGGGCTTTTGCACACCCACGGCAGAAATGCATGTTTGACTCTGCATCAGTTAGAGGTTGGTGACTTGTACAGAATGGTTGTGGAACACATTTTAGTTGCAATAGAGCAGCATACGTGAGCTGCCATGCCTGTATGTTTGGTTTCGCAGGTGAGGTCACTATTAGAACATGGTAAAGTTTTTCATGTGTGGTTGGAGATGGTGCAGTGAAAAGTTACGGAGTGTGGGCACTGGGTGCAATGTTTGCGTACTGTCAGTATGGAAGAGGGTATGATTGAAGTGCAGCTTATATGTGCTTGGATAGTGTGCTGTGTGCAGATTGCTTGGAGTAGGGGCAATGTTGTGAACATTTTGTGGTTAGGTTGGCAGTGACACAATACTTTCTGAGTGGAAGTGGGTAAGACCATAGTATGTGAATGAAAGGGCGTAGGGGTGCCGGAGACAGTGTAATGTTTGTAGATAATGGTAACTGTTGCATTTTGTGCTGTATAGCTCCTTTGTGGTGCAGATGTTGGGTGGAAGTGCTGGTGCCAGTGGTGTGTATGTGCATAGTGGTAGTTGGTGATATGCTGACATGCATGGGTGCATTATGGTGCAGGGATGCGTGCAAGGAGCACACCCACTGCATCAATGCAGGTTTGACAGTGTATCAGGCACAGGGTAGTGATCTTTGGAGAATGGGTGTGGAGCACATTGTAGACGTCTTACAGCAGCACAAGTGAGTTGAAAACCGTGTCTTGTGTGTTCCATGGTTGTGGTGATAGTTGCAACATGCTACAGAATTTGGTGTATGGCAGGAGATGGTGCAGTGAGAAGTTGTGCAGTGTGGCCACAGGGTGCAGTGTTTATATAACGTGAGTATGGAAGAGGGTATGGTTGAAGTACAGCTTATGTGCGCTTGGTTACTCTGCTCTGTCCAGATTTATTGAAGTAGGCCCAATGTTGTGAAGATGTTGTGCTTAGGTTGCCAGTGACAGAATACTTTCTGAATGGCAGTGGGTAGGGGTGGTGCAGGCTGGTATGTTTGTGGATTCTGCCAATTGTGACACGTTTTCATGAATGGGTGTTTTATGGTGTGGGGGAGTTGGGTAGAAGTGCTGCTACGTATGTTATATTTGTGCATAATGCTAGATGCCCACATGGTTGCATGCATGGATCCACAGTGTTGTGGTGGGTGTGGGCAAGGGCTGCTCTGTTGTGTGCATGGACAAAGGTGTGCTGGGTGTGCCTCAGGATGTTTGTGCATGCTGCAACTGTGCATTCTTTAACAGAAGTTTCTGGTGGGGGGGCTTTGGAATCAAATGGAGCGTGCACTGAGAGTGTTTAACAGTAAATATGGAGTGGTTCACAGAAATGATAGTGTGCAATGCAGAGGTTTTCTATGTCTTTGCTGCATGCCTGTTTGAAAATTTGACAACACCCAATGAGGGAGTGCTGCAAAAATTCCAGGCCAAAGGGAAGAAATATTGTGTCTGCTTTAGTGGGCCATGGCCCTCACTGTAGATGGGAAAGCACACGTGCCACATCCTGCCATTATGAGCATGGTGGCCATGGAAATGGAATTGTGGGAAATAGGCAATTAAATGTTTAAGGTGTGGTTGACTGGAAGGGGCAGTACCAATTCTTCCCAATACTGTGTCGTAAGGTTGGTCGAGATGGAGAGATGCACAGTGATTATCGTCGGTGATACCTTTGTGCGCCTTCTGCACAGATGTGTGCAAAGAGGCGCTGCTGGTAATTTCGGGTTGGAAGTAGTGGACGCTTTCTTGGGCTGTCAAGGTGACTGCAGTTTCGGCGGGATGGTTCGCTTTTGCAGATATGTGGCCTACGTCATGAACGTAGACTTTGTCGTGGTGCACTATGGAGGTCTACATTTGGGTTACATGTCCTGTGGACATTTCATCTGTCACCTGAAGAGCTTGCTGAATGTAGTGATGCAGATTTGTCCTACTGCCAACAGTGTTTTCTCATGCATAACACCAAGAGGAGTATGGGTCCATGCCGGTGTAATTTGTCCGCAGCCAGAGGTCAGAAGTTGTGTTATAAACAGAAGCATGTGTGACTTTATGCAGACTGCTGGCATGTTCTCCACCAACTATGAGATAATGAGGTCGCAAAATATGCAGTGGTTCCGTAGAAATGGCATTTATTTGAGTGCCTTTGGCAATGCTGTTTTCATTTACACTGTGCAAGAAGCATTGACCAGAATGTGGTAAGAAAATGTGAGGAGAGGCAAACAGAAATGCATATAAAGAGAAACAACAAAATAGTTGCTTGCACACACATAAAAAAAAACATTTATACATCTACGATGGAAGACCCAATCCCCTACCGAGCTTGATATTGCTTCCCCGACCAGCCCCCCCCTCACTATCATGAAAAGATGTCGCGGATTCCTAAGTACTTTCAGGATTACACGTGCCACATCCTGGGTTTCCTTGTGGATAGAGAAATCATGCATACTTTTGCTGAACTTTGCAGTGGACGTGCTTTGGAATAGCAAGACACTTGTACTGTAAATGTGTAACGGTACATTTGAAGTGTTGTACAGGAGTGACAGTGTGGATGATGGCAGCTTCGATGCGATTGGTGGATGGTGGATGGTGGATGAGTGTGTGCCTATTTACACGTAACTCAATGAGGTGGTGCAAAAGGAAGAAGGACTGCTCCAGCTTTACAGGGGTGCGGCCCTTGTGGTACTTTGGGAAGCGCATGTGTCACAATCTGCCCTTCGCACCATGTTGCCCAACTGACATGGCACTGTGGGGATTATCCAATTAGGTACTATGGGTGTGGTTCACAGGAAGTGGCAGTCAAACTGTTGTGCATCATACTCTGTGTACTGAGGGTGGCTGACATGGCGAAATGCATTGTGTTGACTGTAGGTGATCACTTTGTCATAGATCTGCACAACTACACTCTGGAAAGAAACTTTGGGCCTCATTATGATGCTTGCGCTCACGTAATGAAGGGGGCTGGAACGGGACCGGCCCCCTTCATTCCGTCAGGGCTGATTACAGGGATCCCATCGCGGGACCAGGATCAGACGCCTGGTCAAACCAGGCGTGATTTCCGGGTCAACAACGGGACACTTATAATGTGCCCGTTATTACCTCCATCCCCATTCCCATTTCCATTGAGCCCATTGAGCCCCATTCCACTTACTGGGTCCTCCTATGTCAGAATGACCCGGTAAGTCCCCATTGCAGGAACCCAAAAAAGGAGCCCGGTTTGGAGGCAGCCGTGGAGCTAATAGCTCCACGACTACCTCCAAATTCTTAATGAGGCCCTTTGACAGAAATTTTGGTTTGGAAGGAGTGGACACATTGTGGAACGCTGTGTATGAGTGCAATTTTTCTGCTATGCATGCACTTTTCGAACACCTGGCCACTTTTGCTACTGTCGATGTTATCGTCATCCACAACGGCGCATGCATATGGGTTACATGGCTTGCTTAGATATGTTCCGTTGACTGAGGAGATTGCTGGATGTCGTGAAGACACTTTTTCCCACTGCCCAGGTGCTTTTCTCGTCCATAATATAATGAAGAGTATGGACCACTGCTCATGGATGTTGTTCCAAGCCAGACGCAGGAAGGTGTCTCATCAACAGAAGCATCTATTCTTTTTTGTCCGCTCGTGGAATTTTCTTCTGCAAAAATGACCTCATTAGTTGTGGAAATGCAGAGTTTTTCCAAGAAAATGGCATTTTATTGTCACCCATTGGTTTGCCCATCTACGGGATGCAGTGAAGAGTTTACTGTAATAATGTGAGCACAAGAAAACACAAAAGATAATAATAAAACAAAAAAAGGTGTTTCTCTAAAATCATCTAAAAAAAACTCTTAAAAGAGCTGCCCCTTACCACGAACTCCCCCAACCCTGGTTGCAAGTTATTCTCTCACACCCGCACGCAGCATGAAAGCCACATCCAGGGATGTTGAGGATGGCGGCCATGGAAATGGGATTGTGGGAATTGTCCAATCAGGTGATTAGGGTGTGCGGCAATACGAAGAGATACTCCTGCTTCACTCTAGCCCAGCCCTTGTGGTACTTGGGGAAGCGCACGTGCCACATTCTGTGATTCTCACCATGCTGGCATATGGAAATGGGACTGTAGGGATTGTCTTATCAGGTGCTCAGGGTGTGTATCACAGGAAAGCACGGCAATAGGTAGAAGGACTCCTGCTTTACTCAGGAGTAACCCTCGCAGTACTTGGGAAAGCACTTGTGCCACAATCTGTGATTCTCACCATGCCGGCCAATGGAAAAGGGACTGTGGGGATTGTCCAATCTGGTGCTCAGGGTGTGCATCACAGGAAAGGGCGCCAACATATTTTCCCATTACTCTGTGTACTGACGGTAGCAGGCAGAGATGGAGAGACTCACTGTCTTGATAGTCGGTGATGCCTTTGTGGAAAATCTGTTGCAGTATGCCATTGAAAAAGGCTTTCATGGCAATTTCGATTTGGAGGGAGTGGAGGCTTTGTGGTGCTGTGGCGATGTGTGCAGCTTCAGCGCTGTGCTCGGAGTATGTCGACGAGTGGCGATTTTAGCTACTGTACATAGTGTGGTCATGCACTATGGAGCATTGCTTTTGGGTTCCATGCCTTGTTCCCCCCGTCCGTACGGTCAATTCAAGAAGGTGATGAAAGTAGTGCAGCATATTTTTCCCACTGCCAAGGTGTTTTTCTCATGTATACCACCAAGATTACTATGCACCTATTCCAATGATTGCTGTCGCCAGCTAGAGGTCGGAAGAGGTCTCATCAACAGAAGCATGTATACTTTTTTGTTCGTTCGTGGGATGTTCTCTGCAACAATGACCCCATCAGTTGTGGAAATGCAGAGTTCCAAGCAAATGGCATTTTGTTGTCGTCCATTGGTAATGCAGTTTTCTTTGCTCGTCTACAGGATGTGCTCATAGTTTACTGTAATAATGTGAGCACAAAAAAGCACAAAATCAAATAAAAAACGGAAAAAAGGTGTTTCTCTAGAAGCAGCTACAAAAAAAATCTCTTTTCAGAGATGCCCCTTACAACAAACGCCCCGTATCCTGGTTGCAATTTATTCCCCCACGCCCGCACGCAGCACGAAAAAGCCACATCCGGGAATTTTCAGGGTGGCGGTAATGAAAATGGGACTGTGGCAGCAGAGGGATTGCGCAATAACATTTCTGGGCGTGGTGTGTACGCAGAGGACTGTTGTACAGAACTGATACTGTTACATGGGGAGATCTTCAATGTTATTGGTGGATGTGTGGGGAACTTTTTAACAGTATGCAATGACGGCGTGCTGGTATGAAGACAGTACAAACGGAAGATGGAATGTTTCTGCTTTATCGGGGCATGGCCCTAGCCATCCTTGGGGAAACACACGTGCACATACTCCCGGTTTGAGCTTGCTACCCATGACATAGGGACAGTGGGGACTATCACACCTGCCGGTGTGGGTCACAGGAAGGCCCATTCTTTATTTTCTACATTACTGTGCACACTGAGCCGGACTGACATGGTTGCAATTACTTGCAAATGCAATGTAGCACAGCCCATTTGGTCCAACATCACTTACACGCCAAACCTATGTGGCCTGCTACTGTGTTCTGAAAAGCTGCAAAGAGATTGTAGAGCAGCTCTGGGGTGTGGCCTTTTGTGCAGCTGCTGTGGAGAACCAGCACCCGAAAAACCTGCCTCCATTGTTCAAAAACCTACAAACATGTACAAGGGCCCGTTGTGGTGTGTTTGTAAGTGTGTTCTTTCCGAAAAACTTTCCTCAACACTGTACTTTGCCTACATCATTCAAAAACCTAAATATATGTACAACGGCCCATTGTGGTGTGTTTGTAAGCATGTACTTTCCGAAAAACACTCCCTACATTCCTTAAGACTGTACTTTTCTGCTGTCCATGGGCCCGGATCATGTCACCGAAATAAGGGCCCACGCGTGGGTGCGGTTGCATGGTGATGCCACCACTGCTCCCCTTTCGAACTGTTGTCCGCAGGACGCACTTTGGGTGGAATACGTTGTGCGCATGTGCATATCGTTGCCACTTCTATACTGAATAATAGGGCGCCATAAGTCAGCTGAGAATTTTGGGAGATGCTGGCTGTTTATAGGATATAGCAGGTGGGATGTTTATCTATATTGGTACCTGTAAGCCTTGAGTGGGCGCCACAACCTAATTAACGTGTGTTTGCATATGCTGCACAGTGGCAGTGTTACCAGGACCCAGAGGAAAAGTTACACATGGATGTACTTGCACAATGACCAAATGTCCCCTCTCAGACGTCATCACAGGTGGAGGATAACATCCGGACATACGGAACATGCTGGCATCGTATGGATGCCTCCATGGTCATTGTGGATAGTCCGGGCAACTGCGGTGTCCGTAAAAAATATTACATATACACGCAACAACCTCTCACTTGTTAACGTTTACTTGTACATATTCATACACACCATTAGGAAAGGGAAGGGGTAGCATAAGTGTATACTTATTGTGGGGAATTGGGGATTTCCTCAAGTTGGTTGTGTGGGGAGGAAGACATTGAAGTATCACCTTAACATCTGCCATCACACAGATTTTGACATGGGGAAGGGGTACATGTGCAGGTCAACTAGATCTGTTGCATTTTGTCAATAATACACCTTTGTATGCAACCTTTCAGCCGGCACAATTGGTCACCAATTTTTCCACTTTGGCTTCCAGCCTGTCCTTTTTGCTATGCACATAATTTCTTTCCTTTGCTATGGCTGTTGTGGAAGGGTTGCCACTTGTGCTGCCTTGCTTTCCTTTCCAATATGTTCTTTCACAGGAAAGAACATGTGTTTTCTGTACATATAGCAATATATATTACATAAAGTACGCTTCACAGTATTGTGCTTACCAATGGGGTTAGTAGTGTAAGTCTTTGCGTCATGAGGGGAAATTTCTTCCAGCCACGCTAAGGTGCTTGCCATTGCTCCATAATAAATTAGACATTATGCTTCTCTACTATTGTTTACTGCAGCACCTATGCAGTTAGTAGACAAACTTTAGTGTGCTTACTACATTGTAGTTACATTCTAGTCTTGGTACTTTCAAGTCCGCACTCTCTGAAAACACATTGTTAAAGGGACGTTATGGTTAAGTTACGCTACTAAAAAACTATGGCCTTTACTGAAAATACTATGCTAAAGCAACTTTCTGGTTACAGTGCCCTACTAAAAACCTATGAAATTCACTAACAAAATACATTGTTAAAGGGACGTTATGGTTAAGTTGCACTAGCAAAAACCTATGAAATTCAATAGAAAAGCATAGTTACAGGGACATTATAGTTACAGGTAAAAATAAAATAAACGGAAATTCGCCAGCTATGGTAAGCTAAGCAACCATAACTTGTGCCACCAGTGTGCAGTGCAAGGACTAACACCCATGACATCAAAGATGCCATCACAAATCTCATTGATGACATCACTGATGACATCACATGTGCATTTAGTTTTCATGGAAAGCCTCCACAAGGGATTGTTATTGTAATGGTGGCAGAATACTATCAAAGATAATTGGAATAACTATCCTGAGATAAGAAGTTCATTGTGCAATGCATTGGTATACACACCATTGTATTGCAGACTTCTTTGCAATACATAAACCAACTCATGTGGACACGTAGAAATTGTCTGCACCATGCCCCTTAGAAGTGTAATCTTGAAAATCTTCCCATGTTACATAGTGAAATCATGAATGCTTTTGTTTTAGTTTTGAGTACTGCGAAACATCTAAGAAGTAGCTACCATTGCCTTAATAACTACATAATTGCATTACTGCACAGAAAACATAAAGAACCCACAATGCATACAAATATGAGCATATACAGGGAAATTACAGTAAGCAAAAAATGAGCAGTATTACCAGAAACTGTTCATAACATAACTGATTATCTTCATGCACAAAAATTATTGCTGTGTTTTACGCTTTCTTCTTCCTCTATATGTATATGTATCGCATGATGTGAGTGAAACCTGAGGAAAGTAGTGCAAGAACATATTAGAAGGGTGCCGTACACAAAGACAGAAACTTTTGAATTGTTAGTTCCTGACTGTTAGTGAAGAAAAGCACCTGGCCTACATGTCAATGAACAAAAAAGAGGCAGCCACACATGTGATGTCATCAGTGATGTCATCAATGAGATTTGTGATGGCATCTTTGATGTCATGGGTGTTAGTCCTTGCAGTGCACAATGGTGGCACGAGTTATGGTTGCTTAGCTTACCATAACTGGGGAATTTCGTTTTTCTTTTGGCTTTAATTGTAACCATAACATCCCTGTAACAACGTTTTTCCATTTAATTTTATAAGTTTTTTCTAGTGAAACTTAACCAGTACGTCCCTTTAAAAAAAAAAAAAAAAGTTAGTGATATATATATGTATATTGATTCAAAGGACAAATATAACAATGCAAAACACAGGGTGCAGTTTCATCCATCAGTGCAAAATAGTATAGCAACGCTGAACCACAGCATAGTAGGTCCAATTCAAGGTTGAGGTATGGAAGGTAGGTGGTCATTTTTGCCACTGTGTCTTTGGTGGTGTTTCTGAGGGAGACCTCGGCTGTGTTATTTGTGTGGGTGGTGCATTTTAGAACCGCCACTGCGGATGGTTGTAAGAGTGCAAAAATTAGTCTATCTAATAATGTGGCACGCTGAACTCCGGACCTCTCAGCCCTCCTGAACTCCCTCCTCTTCCAATGGGCGAGATCGGCATGCACTGTTGTAGTGACACATACAGAGTCTGAATAAATTGTCACATGGCACCCCTGTAATGCTTATAGTGCTTCTATGAGTTCCATAACCTCTGCTGCCTGAGCTGAAAAGTGTACTGGCAATCTCTTTTGCACTAATGTTTCATATTCTCTGTCCACTAAGTGCACTACAGCCACCCCACTGTGTCTCAAGCACGTGTCTTGGTTAATTTTTGCTGACCCATCAACAAAGAGGACCACCCTCCCGCTCGAGTGGTCTGTCTTTCACTTTGGGAATGTCATCTTCCTCCCCCTCATAAGATATGAAGTCATGCAGGACCATTTTTTCGTCAGTGCACATTTCAGTCAAAACGTAGCGGATTTACTGTTTTGCATCTCACAATGTGTATGTTTGGGCTGGACAAAATGATCTCATAGGCAGACCTTCTTTGTGTTGTCAAAGTGGATTTTGATCTTTCTAGAATAGCAAACACTGCATACTCCACGTATAATGTGACGGAGCACCCCTTTACTATGGTGTAGCTTTTTTCAATTTCAAGCATTGCGGCTAGTGCCTGCTCACATGGAAATTGTCCCTGCATTACCAAGTCTAATGTGCCGCTGTAGTAGACCAGAGGTTTGTGGCCCATCATGCTCTTTTGTGTTAGTACTGCAGTCATGAGTTGACCGCTGGAGTGAGGGAATAGGAACAATTCTTGTGCACATTCTGGGGTTGCTAGAACTGGGGCAATACATATTACCACCTTGCGGGAATTGAAATTGACGAGCATGTCTTGTGTCCATACAATTTTGTTAGCATTCTTTTGAGCTTCTTTGATGCCTTGCAAAAGGGGCCTGGTGTATGCTGCATAGTCCAGTATCCAGGCCCAACAATAGTTACACAAGCCTAGGAATTTTTGCATCTCCTTCACTGTGTGGGCTGCGGGGTGGCATGTACACTTGCAGCATGATCAGGTATTATTCTTTTTCCATTCGGGTATATCAGTCACCCCAGGTACAATACTTCCTGCAGGCAATACTGTCATTTGGCCTTGTCAACCTTGTACCCCTTGCAGGCCAAGAGCTGTAAGAGTGTTATTCAGTCTTTTTTGCACTCGTGCTCGCTGTCACTGCACACCACTAAGTTGTCCACGTACTGTATGATCGTGATGGGTACTTGTATGTTTCCTAAGTCTGCATGGAGAATTCTGTTAATGATACTCGGGGACTTGCAGTACCCTTCAGGCAATCTCATGTGTTTGACTCTCATCCTCCATGTGTAAACGCAGTGATGTATTGTGAGTCGGGTGCAATGTAAAGGAAAAGAAAGCTTTTTTGAGATCGACCATAGTAAAGTGAGTCACTTCTTTAGGGATGTTGCAAAGTATTGTCACAGGATTTGGGACCAAAGAAAATCCAGCCTGTTCAATGTCATTCAGGGGCGCAAATCCTGGATCATCCTCCAACTGCCCCCTTTGCCTTTTTTATAGGGTAGATAGCTGTGTTGCATGGGGAGGTGGATGGCACTATTATTCCCTGGTTTAATAGGGCTGTGATGGTGTCCCTAATCCCTTCCTCATCTTCCCTTGATAGAGGGTACTGTTTCACTCAGGGCAGCACAGTACCTGGCTTAAGTGTTATTTGCAACAGGATCACTCCTTGTAACATTCTTACATTATGGGCATTTGTAGTCAGTAGTCTTTCAGGTACCTGACCTCCATCAACGAAGTGGGGAAGAGCTGCAAGAGCCATGAGGGGGCATTGAACTTTCAGATACTTTACCATAATGTCACCGGGGATACAAATAGCAAACACACTTTCACTATCGCCTGGTTTGTCCTCAAACAATTCTATGTCAGTCACCTCCCGAAGAGGCACTGTAGGATCAATATAGAGCACCGTGTGCCACTCGCACCCATCATTGTCAATCTCTATGACATAAATTCTCTTTGCCAAAACCACCAGACCTTGCCACTAGCTCGGGGACTGGGGGTCACCACAGGGCAAACAAAAAAAACAGCTGGCACTCGGCCAGCCAATTTGGGGCACTGTGATCCCGTACATGAATATATCTGGTTCCACGGGAATCCTGTTGACCACTACTTCTCCTCCTTTTGCATACATGATAACCATCGCTCTCACGGTGCACATTCCTGGGGTAGCACATACAATCCTGCTGTCCGTAAAATATATAGTCATTTGCAATTTGCTAAGCAGGTCCTGGCACAACAAGTTTATCAAAGAACTTTCAGAATACAATAAGGAAGCCCATACTCCCTTCCCCACTATGTTAATGCTAATCTCTTTAGTGCATGGAAACATGGTGAAGGCCCCAGAGAAGTCCTGCATGTCAAGAGTTTCACCCGATAGCAGGAAGTTTCCCACAGTGATGCATGATTTAGTGGCACCTGTGACAACCATGAAGATGAAGTGTTCATTTCCTATCACAGTGCCCAACAAGGGTTCGTCATCAGGGTGGACTGTCATGGATAGTACTGGGCATGCAAGAGCTTTCTATGGGCTTTCCTAGTCGCGGTAACCATTTGTACCAGGAAACAAGAAAGGTTATGTCACATGATGCTGACCCCCATCCCAGTAACATACCACAGTGCCATTAGGTACAGCATCATGTGCGGACATGTGTCCACCGTGTAAAGCAGTGGGCAGGGTCACGTATATTTGAGCAGCTTGTGAGTTTTGCATTTGTGTGCCTGGGGGCCGAGGGGGCAACCGGGCATGTACCTGATGTATCTCGTACGATATAGAAGTTGGAATTTGGAGCTGCACTTGTGACTGGGACTGCAGGCAATAGTTGCTGTATGGATTGTACCCTGCCCCTTGCCCCTTGCCTGCTCCTACATTCCCTTGAAAAGTGTCCCCATTTCCTGAAGCTCCAACATTGCAAGGGACCCATGCCGCCCCCCTCAGGATCCCATCCCTCCAACCCCTCAAACCCACCTCTTCCCAGCTGCTGACCTTCTTGCTTCTACCAGGACTAGGGTGCTAATGCCCCCCTCACCAGCTATCATCACATCTGCGGGCCCCTGTGCATTCCCTGCCATTTCTATCAGTGCAGATGTGGGTGCCGTCCATTCTGCAGTTATTTTAGCTAGCTTTCTCTACACCAATCTTGCTTCCACTGCCTGTATGCCTTATGCTGCTTCGTGTTCACGCTCCATAACTCTTTTACAATGGCGTATTATTATCATCTGAATTTCCACTCACCTTTTTGCTTCAATGCCCACTATCTTGTCAAGTGCCTTCTGCACCTCCTTGGCTAAGCCCCTTTTGATAATTAAATAAAATAGAGGAACTGTTTGGTCCCACTGCTCTCCCATCTCCGCCCTCCACATCTCTTTAAGTTTGATAATATACTACTCAGGGTCCTCATCCTCTCCCATATTGTATTGCTTTATAGACTGTAAGTCTGGGGTCTAAGGATATGTTCACTCTAGCGCATCACAAACTTGTGCCTTAAGGTTGTTGATAGGCACCCCATCTTGTGCATCGTCGTCCAATTTCACTGCCGGCTATCCCTCCTTGACCCATATGTCCCCAGCCTGATCACCAATGATTGCTACCAACTGACTTTTCATATCTCCCACAGCTAAAGGGACGCATGCTGTCTGTTTTTCAAATGCATACATCCATTTCCCAGTGCCTGCAGTGAGGGGCGGGAGCACTTTGATAACATTTTTTTTAATCCATTTGTGCCCAAGGCACATAATGTGCTCTCTCCGGGCCCTTCTGTAGCAGTGGCATCTGCGTGCCCACCCCTTTCCCCTTTTCCATCCTGCACTTCAATTTTTCCTTGCCACTGCAACTTGGCCATACCTTCTCCATAGCCTCTCTTTCCACAAACTCTCTACCCGCTGTTTTATATCTGGTGTCTGCTGTCCCTCTTCTTCATTACCATCAACCACGTCTTCTGTGCCCCATTCTTCTTCTCTCAACTTTCTGTCTGTTTGTCTACCGGACCTTAATGTCTCATATCTCGTGCTCCCTGCTTGTCCACCTTCTGCCTACTTCGTATGAACGTTCACATCCTTTATTGCCATACTGTCTAATGTAAATAAAATGTCCCCGGCCCTCCATTAATCTAGTCCACTCCCTTAAACCTTTCTTCTCTCTGCAGTGTCCTTAGTCAGGCAAGCTCTACCTGTGCTGCTTCCTCTAATTCCTTCTTCTCCTTAGAGACTTGAGGTGGGGTGGTAGTTGGGGTAGGAACATATGTTGGTGGCGGGGCGGTGGCTGGGATGGGCATATCGGTCAGCTTACTATATCCGGTTGCTGGGGAAGCCGCTAACAGATATAACACTGTATATTCTGTTGAGATTCCACCCCCCCTGTTATGGTTGCTCCTCCTTTGAATATCTTGTGCCCCTCCCTCGTCAGGGTCCTCCACATCCTCAATCATTTTCCAAAGATCTAAAATCTCCTTCCTCTTCTGCAGCTGCTTGCCGTTATGCTTCACTGCCAAGAATGTGCTTGTGTGTTCTAGCGCCACCTTATTATGGGTCCCCTGCTCTGGCCACCTACTGCTTGTGGTACTTCTCAATCCTGTCCCTGCACAATTGCAGCCAACTATACATGTATTCTTAAGGAGTCCCCCCTCCTATTTTAGCAAAGCACATGCTCAGGTCACCTAAGCTTAGACTCGCGTTCTGCACACGCTACAGTTGTCAAAGTCAAAAACCCAGCCTTCTGTCCCCTCTTTCCCATCACCCCAGTCAAAGTTCCCTCTCCTTTTCCCACACACACACACATACTTAATACCACACTACACTCTTTCACTATACTTAAAATGTTATACCAACAACAACCTACATTAACCCTCTACTCAACACAGTAGACTAACAACATGCTAAAATAACAGGCTAAAACAACAAATACTACTATATCCGAGCCCGCTAATTATGCAGAGCTTCTACCATCATCTCTCCTCACTCGGGAAGGCTCCCTACACTGCTTTATTTTACTTCCTTATTATTCCTCTTAAGAAATTCGTAATTAACAACAAAAAATATCCTTTGCCACAAAATCAAACACTGGCTACATTCTACTACTTGTTATAACTTGCAAGGGTATACAAACATATGCGTGTTCACCCGCACTCCTCCATCACAGGGTCCCAACAATGGCCTGCACTCTTGCTGGAGCTGCACCCAACTTCAAAAAGCAGAATTCTGCAAAAACAGCTCCTGCACATCTCTGTGAAAGACACGTCTGGGATTGGTCACTGCAGGGGGGTGCGGACCCTTTATAAAAGCGGTCTGGGAACCTGCATCGGCGTGGGGTCAATGGGATCATGTCGGGGACACCAATTGAAAGCACGCCCTTACTCGGTCACATCAGAAAAAATTCAACCCGCTACGGACAAAGGCCCAAGACACTGCTTGCAAGGATAACAAGTTTTACTTGTACACACAAAAGTGCAACAGAAAGGAACTCTGCTGCTGCTGAACGTTCTGGACAATTTGGGGATGTGCAGCAGGCTAAAAGGACGCCTGGCATCATCAGTGTCATCATTACATACAGTGAAAACCTGCAAGGCTGGTTGAGGCGACCCTATACATGGGTGGGCTATTTCATATGGGATGCTAGGCCATTGGTCCCAGCATTCTTGTCCATCTCCGTCCATGTGGGTGCTGCCGGGCTCGTCATCCGCAGCAAAACTAAACCTAATAAGCAATTAGTTACTTTTGAAAACAATGCTACTCTATCACTGTACTGGTGCACCTGACAGACACAAAGATGGGCCCATGGGGAGAGTCAAGGTCATACTCACTCACATACTTCACTCACCCGGATAAGCGCTAGCAGCCCTCAAGGTCCTCCACCCTCATTTTAGGGTATAATTTCATCCCTCCCTGGCACCTCGCAGCACAAATCACATTTCCCAAATATGTAGGCAAAATAGCCTTGCTTTCTGATCTTTTTGATCAATCAGGGGTTTACAGTTTTATGGTCGGTTGTCTGGGTCTTGCTGGTACTGGGGTATGTGGAGGTCTTGAGATCAAAGCATAGGAGGGCTGTAGTTCTGATACAAGGAGGGTGTTGGGACAAGGGCCCATGTTATCTGTATTGTTAGATGGTAACTGCCAAGAGGCGCTCTGCCCCCTTCTCGTGGCCTTGCAGAGCATTCCTCCCGGTGTGCAAAGGCCTGCAGCCGCTGAAACAATGTAAGGCTTGTAACTGCCTGAAGCTCACTCGTACTGTGGGTTATGTCTGCACCAATAATGCAAGCCTATTACTAATACGTTGGGTGTTTTTGCAGGGCTCTGGTCATTATCCAACATGGCTGCCAATAACTAAGAAGTCGTTACCACTCGGCTCTATTATATAGCGCCTAATGCATGCACAAGGCAATTGTGCACTCTCCAGCGAGCACACCACCCTCCTCTCTGCTCTCTCAAAGTGCAGTTTATTGTTCGTTTCTCACCTGGAATCACCTAGGTGGGTGGGAAGATCCTCTCTCCTTCCCAACAGAACACATACCTTGATATGGAGCTGCAGCTTGGTTAGTTCAGCTCCAAAACTAAATCCCCTTTCCCATTTCCTAGGAGAGAAGCCAAGGTCAAAGGCACCCATGGTGCACAGATATACACTAATTGTATCTAGTTGCATGGCCTAAAGGTGATGGGAATGGAACGTTAGTTGGAAAACAAGCAGCCCTTAAAGTACACATTTAAGAGGCTTTGCGATGCCAATAAGCCAGGCAAAGATTTAGAGCACAACTGCCCTCACTCTGGGACAGCTATGGGACAGCCAAAACAATGATCATGAGGTTTTAAATGTGGTTGTTGTCCTCCAGGCTCTTACTAAATAGTTAGAAACTGAAAACACAACATCTGAGAGTTAGGAATTCATGCACAAAATCTCTGCTCTATGCAATCTATGTGCAATGTATATACTCCATGATTCTTTACGTATGATCTGAAATTGCCCATAAACATTCTGGAGTACCCCTGGCAAATAGGCATGAAATCTGAACAGATTCACTGGTTTCTTCACAAAAAGGGCAACACCCATTGTCTGTTTTATACCAAACATTAGTAAGTGGAAAAAGTGGAAGAATGTTGAATCTTAACTTAATGAAGAGGGAGCACGCAAATGGGGCATAACATCCATCAAATAGCTTTCACTGCCCCACATGGTTTTGTAAACCAGGTAGTCCCACACAGCTGCCACAGATAAAAAATCAGTATTGTTTTTGGAGAGCTGCAAATCTCTGAGGGCCTCTTAGTTTATGCCAGTGACATTCTCATGCATGAGACACTGCTCAGACCAAAGGTGTCCCAAATTCAGAGAATACAGAGAATACAGTCTAGACCTACTGTAAACTAACCAAGTGGGGTTAGTGGCACCTTTGCAACTCATCGGGTCTGCAAGAACTTTGCAATAGCATGCAAGCTTCTGGTTATACCAAATCATTGCTCAATACAACTGCGGTTTAAGTGTTATTAGTTCACCAATGCTTGTAAGACCCAGTGCAAGGTGCACAAAGATATTAGGCATGCAAATGGGGAGAAATATATTTTCTGTTATGTTTATACTGGTAATTCTAATGTGGCCCCACAGCTCCTCACCATAGACTGCTGCCCCAACAGTCTGAGATCTATATAGTTACATAGCGGGATCAACCACATGTTTACTGACTTTCTTAATGAAGTTAAAAAATGCTGAATATCTATGGGACAGTGTGAGGTTTGGCTTCTCAGCGTTTTTGTCCCATTTACCTTTATGGACAGTCAGAAGACTAAATAAACAAATGAGGTGACTTCCTCAACCACACTGCCTTTAATTTAGATGGTTAAACTAGTGTATTTCTTCATCCTTTTCCTGCAGGACATTAAATTGGCTTTGCTCATGTTCACCAGTAAGCTCGTCCTGTTGCAGAACTTCACCAGCTGCCAGCTAGTTTTCAGGCCGCTCGGTGCTTGGGATATGAGAACTGCATGATCTACAAACATATATATGTCTATTTTCTCCTCACCTTACGTAGGTGAATGTGAGTAATCTATTGCTAACTGGCTTATTTTGTCATTGAAATTGATGGAGAAGAGAGTGGGGGCCAACACACAACCCTGCCTCACTCCCGTCTATGCCTTTCATTTCTTTTTTCTCCATGTTGCTGGAGTAATGGGCCCAGATCCATTCTGAGGGGTTGGATAGTATGGTTTTTCTTCATGCAGTTGCTGTTTTTCCCAGTCTACCTAAGGGTTATGGCTTTCCTTAATGATCCCTATTTTGGAAGGATTGCTTTAGAATCAGCTTTCTTGGTTACATTGCTTGATTCTCAAGTTAAACTGTATGGGCTAAGTGGTCTATCTGTTGGATGGTGCCTTGTAAATCATGCTCTCCCAACTACTTTATCTAAAAACTGGTTGAATCACTGACTCACTGCTTGGGAATTTCTCTCCTGTCCATTCCAAGCCCAGGCATACTAAGTCAGATGCTTCACCCTTTCAAATGAGGGTCTATGTATTCCTCTCTGACTAACAGGAAACTCTGGTGCTCTTGTGCCTCTAGTAGGTTTGGGAAGTGGAAATGTTCTATCTTGCGCCCTCAGTGTCTTGTTTGGCTGGGTCCAGATGCAACTGACTGGCTAGTGTTTCTCAGGATAGGTATGCGCAATTTGACATTATCTCAGGAATCTGGGAGCATCTCTCCTCTTCAACCAAACTTCTTTGTCTAAGAATTGTAACTCATCCTATTTTCATAAATGTCTTGCCTTATTCTGGCATTGTAATCGACTTTGATAATCATTTGTTCTTTCCACTTTACTAGTTTTCCCAGAAACGGTGTGATTATATTTCAGTGCTTGTGAGGCCCAGGATTCCTGTGTATTTTGTAACTCTTTTTTGTAAGGAATCATTTTTTCACTGACACTCATGTTTCATTCACTGTCTCTTGTTTTAAAGACTGTCAGCTTACTACCTCTATCTTCACTGTTTCCACTTGCAACACTACATCAGTCAGTTTCCTTGTGCCTATACTTGTGTCAAATGTAAGGTGCGTTGGTGTTTTTCATAGATGATGGACATGTTTTTTCTTGGGCTAACTGATTCTCTGATGTTTGATTATTTTATGTTTCTGGCCTTTTTGAGTTGTGTTTTAGTGTCATGAGGTCATCTAAGCAGCTATTTGCGTAAACATGTGGTCATTTAATTTGCCAATTAATTTGTCATGTATCTGTATTTACAGACCCTAGACATTCTTCATACACACAATTAT
This sequence comes from Ambystoma mexicanum, assembly GCF_040938575.1. NCBI lineage: Eukaryota > Metazoa > Chordata > Amphibia > Caudata > Ambystomatidae > Ambystoma > Ambystoma mexicanum. The sequence goes on from NC_090928.1 coordinate 1,015,143,596, forward strand.
TTTTTCTTGCATAGTTTTGCTTATGTACATACTTGTATTTTGTCTTGTATTGCCTCAAAGAAACTGTGTTGATTTTGCAATGAAATCTGTTTATTATCCACAATCTTCTGCAATTGTTTAATTTAATTCGCCTGTTGGATCACTAACTTGTTGAAACTCAGTTTATTATGCTGATATCTTTTCAGCAGTCTCTATATATGGTCATATCAGTTCTCCGATCAGCTACTCCCTTTTCAACTCTACCTCAGATGGAAAAAGAGAACATCTGACAGATTCACAAGCATATGCCTCTCTCCTTTGGTATTAGTAGTAGTGTACCTGTTTTGCACTGACTGATCGAACGAACAGGCACTGTCTTCTAAAATATTTGTTCTGTCTTTCTCTATTCTTTCCTTCATTTTGTCTTTCAATGACTCCAGATCATGTGTCGCGCATTGACTTTGATGAAAATATCTGGACAGTACATGATCCTTCACCATTTTTTAATCAATCAGTACTTCCTTAGAGATTTTAAGCTAGATATTTGTGGTCAAATAAAAACCATTAACTACTGATCAATAATGTATAATAAAATAAACAATCTGTCTGAATATGGCAATCATCCCAGTGCCTGCTGTGGACATCTCTAGTAATTGCCGCCAGGTCGAGCCTAGGAATGCGCAAGTAAAGTGAGGGCCTCAGTTAGGGCTTTGGGCCATGTTCACACCCTCCCTGACAAGTGGGTGCTAGCTATTCGCACCCCGGGATGCAAATAGTTTTAAAAAGGTGTCAGGAGATTGGCTGCACGTATTACACAACACCAATCTCTCGAGCAGAAAATAAATAAATGTCCATTTCTATGGAGGAGGCCGTGGGAGGTAGGTGCAGCGGGGCTGGAGCACAAAGGTCAGGTCCAGCAGGTAAGTGAAGAGGGAGGGAGAGGGTAGGAAGGGCTATGTTTTGTTTTGATAGGGTGGGGATGCAACAGGAAGAGTCTTTCTGTTGCCTCTCCACAATCAACATGGTGCCACCCGGGAAGGGACTCAGGTGACTGGAAACAGCAGGCGGTACACTGTGTATGCTTGCCCGCTGTTCCATCCACCTGATTGGTTGAGCACCCTTGCCTGGGTGAGAATGATATTTCCGTGAGGAGCAAGGGATAAGACACAGACACAGGGGATTTATGGTTTTGGTCAAAGACTTTTATTAAAACAAAAGGGTTTAGGAAATGTCTCTCTGTCCCTGCACTAAGAGACGTTTTCCTACCTAAAACCAAAACTAAGGATCTGGCAAATGTCAGAATGTCCAAAGCAAACCGTCCTGTGCCCAAATTACTACTCTGGCCATCTAACAATTAATTCTAAGATGAACAGGGAACATGTCTTTGGCATGTATTAGTGTACAAATGTTCAAAAAAGAAATGCGCAACTCCAACACAAAAATTCCAGAAGGACAGAGTTCCTTGTACTAGAGGTTGGTTCCCTCCCCCTGGATTTCTCTTCACTCTTTTTTATACTTTCAAGAATATCCGTTCCTTGTTTTTCTCTTGATCAACAACACAACTGGTTCACAAAACAACTTGGCTGTTAGTTTATATCTTGTTAGGAAACTTGGTGCACTTTCCTGCCAGGTTTTTTCTCCTCTTCAATATGTTTCCTCAGCCTTTTTGCTAGTCCTGATGTATCCTTATCAAGACTTCCTTCAACAATGTATATTACACACTGCAATTGAATTTGCATCTTAACATTTGTATCTGCCTAGTATACTCTCCTGCCAGGACTTTTCATGTATGTGAACTGTACACATTTACAAACTTGACAGTCTCTTATTCTTATTCCGTTCTACCTTTTTAATGAATGTTCACTTGCTCATTCTATCGCATCTACTTTATGTGTATTTATTCAGTTTTGGCAGGATTGCCAACACGCCCCTGTGACCCTTGGGTGGATTTATCGGCTTTGGTTGGCGTATGTTGGATCTACCGCAGCAACCCTGTCGTGGTCCTTCAATGTTTCGCTCCCTCTCACCACCTCTGCTTCTCCGCTCCTCTGCCTCTTGCGGCTCCCACTTGTTTGTTTTCCGTCTTTCCGGGATTACGTGGTGTGGAGGCTGTCTTCTATTACCTTTGAACATCCAGAATCCCTTCTTCTGCTTCTGGCATCCTCACAGCATGCTCTCACCTGCAGTCCACCCTCCTATTCCTTTTCTGTGGGTCGGTTGGCTTCACGGACCTCGCACTAGCCCCACAGTCCCTAGGTCAGCACCGAGAGGAGTAGCGTTCTCCTGGCCAGCGCCTCTCTGTCAGCTGGTTCACCAGTTTAAATTACCTGGTATCAGATATGTTCCTGCAACAAAAGGCTTGTGCTCTTGGCCTCCCTTGATCGTCATCACTCAGCTTATCTTCTTTTTCACAGTATTTTTGTATTTTGGGCAATGGAAGCATGTTTCTTATAGCTTGTATGCAAAATCTGGGAAAGTGCTTTCAGGAGTCTTGAAAGGCAAGTCAGGTTTTGATGATTTGTTTGCAGAGTCTGGGAAAGTGTTTTCAGGAGTCTTAAAGGGCAAGTCAGGTTTTGATGACTTGAATGTAGAGCCTGTGAAAGTGGCTTCAGTACCTTTCCTAGGTGGGTACGGGGAGGTATGAAAATATGCCATTAAAGTATGGGGAATAGCAGGGGTATCCTCAAATGAAAAAGGGGGATAGCATGTCTTGTCCAATGATGTCATGACATCTGCTTGGGGGCTGGTTCCCAGCAAATGATCCTACCTCATATAGCCAACCTCAGGGTTAGGATCAGGTAACGTCTGCCATCCTCTGACCACATGGGGAAAGCTCACCAGCAGGAAAGGAGTGATGACACCATCCGATTCATCACACTTCGAATATACCAATATGTTATCAAATGTCAATATGTTATCAAATGAGAATACAACAGGTGTGCCTAATTGAATGTACTTGTCTTATTCTGAAAAGAACATGTACCTTTTTTGTTTTATTCATCAAGGACCATCTTATTCAACATAGCAATGTAACATAGCACACTCTGGTGATCTTCCTCAAAATCTGTGTTGCACAATGGATTCATGTACTGACATTAGTGACATCTACCATCTGCACCCTGGCTTGAGAAACCCCTGTTTGTAATGAATGTCTAAGGCATACATACTTTATTTTATAGTGATTTGTTTATTAAGGAGCAATGGCAGTTACAATATCACCCACTGCAACAATTCCACATTACAATCTGGAACACAATTTAGGCTTTGTCTATTTAACTTAATACATCAGTGACGTGCAGGTGGTCCCCTACCTCACAATGCTGGGGAAGTCACTTCAACACATGAAGTATGAAGTCAGACTACAATAATAAAAACCACATACACAGAAAACAATATATAAATGATTATTGCATTTTACTGCACAATGCACACCTGGACACTATTTTCAAATAGGGAATCAAATGTAAACAAACTGGAAATAATGATTGAAAATATGAGTGAAATATTCCATTGGGCTGTGCAAATTAAATCAGAACATAGGTATACTATGTTCAGAAGCTAACCAATATACACATATCGTTGCTTTATCATTGAGGGTGAGTTTTAAATGTTTTTGTTCTATTTTAAAAGGGAGGAGAAGCTTGCAGGGAATTAAACATTGTCAATACCAAGGGTTTGGCATCAATTGTCCTATCAAAATTCTCCCCTCTCTTTTGAATCTTCGTGGGGTTATTCTATTTCATAATATTTCATGTTGAATAGGACACTTTCATACAGCAAGTCTTTTGACTCGTTATGTCAAATCAGTGAAACTGGATAAAGAAGGCACAGATTCCTGGTGGCCCATCATTTTCTAATAAAAGGCCAGGGAATTAAATATTTTATTTGATTATGGATGAGAAACATCCCCTTTTCAGGGTCCTATTGCTAACAATATTATCATTAAATACAATCAGGCAGAAATTGACTTACATGTTTGGTTTGGTGAATTAAATCTCACGAACAAGAATAATGCAATCACCCTCGTGTTAGGGGGTGGACATGGCAAGTAATTGCTCGCCAACCTTCAGTGAGAGCGTTAGTCCATTAATGCCCATGAAGGACCCCCTGACATAGGGGTGATTGCCATTTGCATGCCAGGGTTCACCCGAGGTGCAAATAGTTTGATTTTCTTTTTGGGAGATGGGCTCCACTCTTATTGTACAAACCCAATCTCCATGATAAAAAAATAAAGATGACCTCCGCCATAGGTAAGGGGACTTAGTACCTTTTCTATTTCTATAGTGACCACAGGAGGGAGGAGAGCTGGAACACAAAGCTCTGGTCTAGCAGGTAAGTGGAGTGGGGGGGATTTTATGTTTTTGAGGGAAGGGGGAGGGTGAAGATGTGGGGAGTCAACATGGAGTGGCTCCCTGTTGCGCCCCCACAATCAACATGGAACAACCCAGGGAAGGGCCTCAGTGGCTAAAAAGACCGGGTAGTGCACTTTGTATTTTAACCCACCATTCCAGCCACCCGATTGGCCGAGTGCTCTTACCTGGGTGCTAATTAGGAATCTGGCATGTCTCTTTGGTTGCACCTGTTCACTGGTTGAAATTAGGAAGGCACTGTTCATCCAGTTTGTTTGTTAGTTTGTTTATTCATTTCTAATGCACACCAGACCCAGAGGTATCAGGGCGCAGCGTTAAGCAGGTGCAAGGCTTAAGTTACAGAGTTACAGGATAGAGGCAAGAATAAAACATATATACAGGCTATGAGCAGGAAAGATACATAAATACAGCAGGCATGTGTCGAGAAATACTTTGAGGGAGTATACAGATACATCACTGAGGCACAAGTAGTCCAGCAATCAAAACTAAAGATCTGTGGATTTGAGCAAGTTAATGCAGCTTGGTCTACAATTCGGGTTATAGTTGATCTTCTCTAAGAGGGTGTGGCAGGGAGTTCCAAAGTTTGGCTGCTTTCATGGGAAAGCTACAACCACCAGCCTTAGCAAGCCTAAATCTGGGTAGGATGAGGCTGTTCTTGTGGGTCTGGTGGATGTTCTCCTATGTAGTCTATCCGTGAGATAGCAGGGGGCAGCATTGTTTAGTGGTTTGTGGGTGAGGATTGAGTTTTTAGAAGGATTTTATTATGGGTTGATAGCCAGTTATTTTGGCGCCTGGTCGCTGAGATATGTGATCTTCTGGTCACACCAAGTGCAGCTCCTAATGCGTTGTTTTGGAGGATTTGTATCCTCTGAAAAATGGCTTTATTGGCGCTGAGGTAGAGGGCATTGCATTAATCTAGCCTATAGAGTATTAGAGCTCTGCCAGGATCATGCAGTTGTCATTCGACAAGAAAGGTTTGCCGGTCCTAATGAGCTTACAAGTGTAGGCAGTTGCGGAGGCCATTGATTTCACTTGTTTGTTGAAGGAGAGGGTAGAGTGAAGGTAGAAGCCAAGGGTCTTTACCTCCTTAGCCACCTTGATGAGGTTCCCGTCAATGGTGAATGATGAGTACTCCTGGCCTAATTTCATAAGGTTGGTGTGGGTGCCCAGGATAATAAGCTCGGTCTTGTCATCATTCAGGCATAGACAGTGGGTGGCCATCCATGCCTGGATGATGAGACACACTCTATTCACCAGTGCCAAATCCTTGTCGTAATCCCCGGAAATCCAGAGGAGAATCTGAGTATCATCTGCGTAGTTACTGTAGGTGATACCCAGAAGGTTTCAGATCATTGAACAGGGGCTTAGTGAACATATTGTATAATGTATGGGAGACACAAGAGCCCTGGGGGACACCACATGTGATAGGGATAGGGTCAGCCACTTCTGAGGGGGAGAAGACCCTCATGGTTCTGTCACTCAAAAATGATTCTATCCATCTAATGGCCTCTGTAGAAAAGTGGGCCGCTGAGTCTGGGTGGCCGCATAGGACCTTGTGATCCACAAGGTCGAATGCGGCCGAAAGGTCTAGCAGTGAGAGGAGGGCTATTTTGCCTTGGTCTCTTAGCTCATCGACCTGAGTTTTCAAGTCGATGAGGGCTGTTTCCATCCCATGTAGGGGACAGAATCTTGATTGTCTTGCTCCTAAGAGTTTATGGAGTTCCAAATGATTTTGATCTGAGTATAAGCAACCTTATCAAGTATTTTGAGCAGGAAGGGTACATTTGTGATGGGACGGTAATTGGTAGGAATTTATGGATCTAGGGTTTGCTTCTTTAACAGTGGGAGCACCCAAGATTGCTTCATGTTAGTGGGAATGATGCCAGATGAGAAAGAGGCATTGATAAGTTTGGAGATAAAAGGGGCCAGATCTCTTGCGGCATCTTTTATAATCTGTGCTGGGCATAGGTCGCCTTGGCAGTTGGAAGGCTTGAGTGAGAGAATGCCTTTTTCTACCTCAAGTATGGATGTTTTAATGAAGTGGAACCTGGCGAGACGGCATGCTGTTTCACTGGGGGAAGGTTTAGATTGTTCATTTGTGATAGTGAGTTAAGGGAGGCTTTTTTTGGCTATTTTGTTCTAAAGCGTAGTTACTTTGTTGGAAAGTGCCTGATGAATATCTGAGCACAATGTTTTATTTTTGATGCAGGTATCAGATGTAGGGATGGGAGACTCTGATTCTTTTAATATGATGAATAATTCCTTCATGCTGGAATTGGCACTAGAGATATGTTCATTGTAGGAATTACATTTAGCCATACAGATTTCATTTTTATATTGGGAAGTGCTTTTAGTTAGTTTGGACTTATTACCTTCTGAAGGGAGTAGTCTCCAGGCTGATTCACATCTCCTCTTTATGAGTCGTAGGTCCCTTAGCTGAGGGGTGAACCACTTGTTTAGGTGAGATTTAGGCTTGCTAGGTCTGAGGCTGAGTGGAGCAATTTTGTCAAGTGTGGTTAGAATAATTTTATTGTACTCATTAACCAAGGTGCCTGGATTCAGGTTGTCAGACAGTGGGCCTCATTACACAGAATGCGGTAAGGGTTTACCATTACCAGTAAGGCTACGGTACCGGTAAACCCTTACCGCCTTACTACGAGGTCCCTTTGCGGGACCCGACCTCAACGGCTGGTTTTACCACCCGTTAAGGAACGGGCCCGCAAAGGGACCTTGGAGGCAATCGCCACCTTCCCCATTCCCATTGAGCCCTATGGGGGCTCAAATGGGAATGTGCCATGGTGAATGGGGAATTACCGCCCCACACGCCTTGGAATAGGGCATTAATTCCACCATTCAACATAGCAGACTCAGTACGGTACCGGCGGCAACCATGGCGCTAATAGCGCCATGCCCAATGAGTTAAGGGTCGGGAGAATGGCAGGGATCACATTGTCTACTGTGATGTTCTTTTTATTCCTTGTTAAACAAGGTGGGGCAATTGGTGTGACCAGCGGGAGTGGTCTTCTAGTAGACAGTGTGAAAGACACAAGGGAGTGGTCAGTCCACAATTGCGGGGCAATGGATGTGATGTTGGCGTTACAATTGTACTCAGCTACCCAATCTAGGGTTCTCCCTTTATTGTGGGTGGGTTTGTTCATTTTTTGGGAGAGGCCAAGTTCTGACAAGATATTAGCTATATTTAAGGCGTGCTTATCTGACGGGTCATTGAATCCTAAGTTAAAGTCACCTAGTAGTAATAGTTGGGTAGTGGTTTTAAGGTTGTTGGATAGTAAGGTATAGATGTCCTCCTCAAATGTCCCAAGTGGGCCAGGAGGTCTGTAGATTAAGTGGATAGTGAGGCTCTGAGAGTTGATTAGTGGGAGTTTAACGGTGAGGACTTCGCAGGATGGCATAAATTGTGGGGGAGCTGGTCTCGGAGAGAGGCTTGTTTTGGATATAATGGCAATACCTCCACCTCATATTTTATCTCTCTCCTGTCTAAATATTGTGTAACTGTCTGGTACAGCTAGCAAGAGCAATGGTCCTGCCGCTGTGTAAATATTGTGTAACCGTCTGGGACAGCTAGCAAGAGCAATGGTCCCGCCGCATCATGTAGCCATGATTCAGAGATGGCAAGGAAGTCCAGGTTGTCTGCCAGTATCAGGTCAGAAATGTCCGTTGCATGGGCAACCAGGGACCCAGCATTTATAAGGGCTCCTTTAAGTGGGTGGGCCTCAGTAGTGGCTATAGCATGGATAGGATTGGTCGGTATTAAGTCACCTAACTTGGGTTTATGCACGGTATGCTGCTTAGAGGTGGCATACGGGTGAGGCGGTATTGTGACGTGGTTGGCACTGTTTTTTGTTTGTTGAAGGCAGTGATCTTGTGGGGGGTTTGTAAAGTTTGGTAAGTCTGGCGCGGAGTCTAGAGTTCCTGTCTTTTAAGTTGCAAGGATTGCTTGTGAGTGAGCTCAATGCGGTCGAGTAGCTAGGTTGGCCGATGATAGGTGGGCTATATACTGACATTTTGGTCAGGTTAGGTTGGGCTTGTGCAGCACCAGAAGGTGGGAGCCAGCCGCAGTACACTAGGAGACTGGTTATAAATAGTGTACTGATAACGTAAAGGCTGTGGATATTGGTGTGCATGTTGTGGCGGGAGATTTGCTAATAGTTGGGGCACTTCAAGCAGCACACAATAGGCAGTAGGCTAGTTCAATGGGTGCAAAATAGGCAGTAGGATAGTTCAATGAACACAAAATAGGCAGTAGGCTAGTTCAGTGGGAACAAGATAGGCAGTAGGCTAGTTCAATGGGGACAAGATAGGCAGTAGCCTAGTTCAATGGACACAAAATAGGCAGTTAGGCAGTAGGCTAGTTCAATGGACACACAATAAGCAGTAGGCTAGTTCAATGGGCACAACATAGGCAGTAGATTAGTTCAATAGGCACACAATAGGCAGTCGGCTAGTTAAATGGGCACAAAATAGGCAGTAGGCTAGTTCAATGGACACAATGTAGGCAGTAGGCTAGTTCAATGGGCACAGAATAGGCAGTAGGCTAGTTCAGTAGGTACAAAATAGGCAGTAGGCTAGTTCATTGGGCACAAAATAGGGAGTAGGCTAGTTCAATGGGCACAGAATAGGCAGTAGGCTAGTTCAATGGACACAAAGTAGGCAGTAGGCTAGTTCAATGGGCACAAAATAGGCAGTAGGCTAGTTCAGTAGGCACAAAATAGGCAGTAGGCGAGTTCATGGGCACAAAATAGGCAGTAGGCTAGTTCAATGGACCGACAATAGGCAGTAGGCTAGTTCAATGGGCACAAGATAGGCAGTAGCCTAGTTCAATGGGCACAAGATAGGCAATAGGCTAGTTCAATGGGCACACAATAGAGAGTAGGCTAGTTCAATGGGCACAACATAGGCAGTAGGCTAGTTCAATGGACTCAAAGTAGGCAGAAGGCTAGTTCAATGGGCACAAAATAGGCAGTACGCTAGTTCAGTAGGCACAAAATAGGCAGTAGGCTAGTTCAATGGGCGCAATATTAGCACAATAGAAACCCAGGAGAACAGGACTGCTAACAGTTAGCAAAGCTGGACAGAACTACAGTATGCAGTCAGACAACAATAAACCTCCAGAGGGGGAGAGTGGCATGACAGGTGACTGATAATAGTGTTAATAGTGGTAATTTCAGGCATAGTCAACATGTGTGCTGGTCAATACAGAATTTCGTTGGGCCTTAGACGACAGCACGGAGGAGCACAAAGTTTTGGCGGCAGAGTACGTGCATTTAGGAATGGTCGCGGGTTGCAACAATAAGACCTGAGTGCTTTGTAAGAGGAAGGTGTGATCAAGAGGAGTGTGTACCTTTGTCAAGCGGTATGTGGCATCTGTCGGCGAACAGACAGCAAACAGGAAGTAGGCCTTTTTCCTTGGGCCTTCTTCCGTGAGGCCGGCTTCCTCCTACCGGAGGTGGGTGTTCAAAAATAAGGCACACTGTTGCCTAGAAACCGAGTTTAGCCTCGGTTTCATCCCACATTGCGCCATCCATTTTTAGGTCAGGTGATGCATGCTTGAAGATGTTCGGTGAGGAAACAGCTGATTTGTGCGTAACAGCTCACACATCCTGGGAAAATACAGGCATCCAAAGGGGCAAACACCACAGCATGGATGTGGTGAGGGGCTTGCTGGACACACCGTTGTGCAGGGCAGGTTGCACTGAAGATAACTGCTCCTGCAGTCAGGGGGAGGAGGGCTCTAGCCCTTTCACAAACGGTGCTGGATTCATCTGATTCTCCCACCCCCTTTAACTTCAGATAAAACTGTGCTCTGGTTCACTTCTTCCCTTGATCAGTTGGAAAGCCTTCGTATGTACATCACTCTTTTCTTTCTGCAATTCTCGTATCTATTCCTTCAGCCAAATTGAGTGTATGTTGGTAGCAAAAACAAAGAGGTGATGGCTGGAAGGTTTAGATTGAATCTTAACCACTGGCATTGCTCGAGCAACCCTCCAGACCATCGTTCTTCTCCTGCCAAGCCATTACAGAAGGGGAAAGACCATATGCAAATCAGGCTTGGCCCCACCCCAAAAGGGGCAGTCCAGCCCGAACTGCTAGGTCACATCCCTTCTGCACGAGACCACAAGCATCCCCAAACATGTTTCGCCCTTGTGTGGGCTCATCAGTGAAGAGTAGCTTGGGTCTCTAGGCCCAGCAGGCACGGGACCCACGTCTGGGCATACCTGTCTCACTCGGGGTGACAAAGCAAAAACAAAGAGGTGATGGCTGGAAGGTTTAGACTGAATCTTAACCACTGGCATTGCTCGGGGCAACCCTCCAGACCATCGTTCTTCTCCTGCCAAGCCATTACAGAAGGGGAAAGACCATATGCAAATCAGGCTTGGCCCCACCCCAAAAGGGGCAGTCCAGCCCGAACTGCTAGGTCACATCCCTTCTGCACGAGACCACAAGCATCCCCAAACATGTTTCGCCCTTGTTGGGGCTCATCAGTGTGGAGTAGCTTGGGTCTCTAGGCCCAGCAGGCACGGGACCCACGTCTGGGTATACCCGTCCCACTCGGGGTGACAAAGCAAAAACAAAGAGGTGATGGCTGGAAGGTTTAGACTGAATCTTAACCACTGGCATTGCTCGGGGCAACCCTCCAGACCATCGTTCTTCTCCTGCCAAGCCATTACAGAAGGGGAAAGACCATATGCAAATCAGGCTTGGACCCACCCCAAATGAGAGATTCTTGATGGAGCTGGAAGTGACAATTGAGCTGGCTTTAATTGAGGAAGGGGTCAGACATATTATAATTGCAGGAGATCTGAACGTCGATCTACTGACTCGTCAGACAAAACCGGGAGGCCGGGCCGCGTTCTGGACACAACTAATGGATTCAAGAGATCTGCACAAATTGCATCACTTTGGGTGTAGAATTTAAGGTGGAGGCCGGTGGGGCTTCAGTTTGGGTATGTTGGCATCGTGTTACCTTTGGCTCGTGATGTCTGGTGTTCGATTCCATGCTTAAGTTTGCCATGTTTTACCTTTCATCTCTAGTGATTTGCGTCTCCCATTGAGGATTTCTTAACTTGGCCATCACAAATCCCTCCAAGTAGATTAGATCAGTATGCATAAAAGCTAGCAGCGTATTTTGATCTTTCAGTGAGTCATTGAGGGATTCGTACAGTTTTCCGAATGGTGCCAAGGCAATTGTCACTGTGGAAAGGATAGTCATTGGGTCTAGTTTCTTTTAGGGAGAATCCTGAACCTGTTTGCTGGAGATCTCACTCAGCCACCTATTGACGATTGGAGTGTGTGCGATTGAGTCTCTGTTGCCTGTAGATGTTGCTTTATCAGCGCTTATTTTCTTTTCGGTTGCTTCAGTAGGTGGTGAACTAGGGGTCTTATGCACCAGAGGTGCCTGCCCCTTCTAGAGCGTGTTGATTGCTGTTTGTCTCTCTCTGTACGCCCTCTCTTCTCGATCAAGTTCCTTTATATTTCTTCATCCTTTTAGGGAGTGCCTACATTCTGACGACCTTGCGGCTAAAGCAGGGTCATTATTGTCTCCAGCGCTCAATGATGATGAAGGGGGCATTTGAAGGCACTCTAGATGAAGTTTTGGCTCTGTTAAAAGGGGAGTGGGCGTTTTGTTATGCTCATTCCCTGTCGTTACCGGTTCGCTTGGTAACTCCGGTGCAATTTTTGTGCTGTTTGGGTTTGGCACTGCATCAGAGTTATTTTGAAATGGAGGAGCTTCTTTACTTGAGGGTTGTTTGAAGGGAATATTTAGACCTTTTAGGTGCATGGCTGTGTCCTCTACGATGGCCAGTAGCTTTGCATCAGTGATGTCTTGGTGGGTGGTTCCTACTTGGTGCCCTTTGTGGCCAAAGTAATCCTTGAGCGTGGTCATGGTTGCGAGAGGTTCGGTGGCGCACAATTTGTGTTGACTTTTAACATTTCTCCGTATTACCTTTCGGTCCGTCATTTTCTGACTATTGCCCACTGTTTTCAGCTTTGCATGTAAGTTGTTTCCTCCTTGTTATGGGCGTCCCTCTTCAGGGGTGATGTAGGCGTTCTGGCCATCCGTGCCCAGTGCAAGGGCCGAGACATCGCTAAGTGAGGAGGACCCTCCCCCATCTCTGCCCAGCCCCAGCCACGCCTCTGGGCCACACCGCGGAGGAGAGACGCCCAGGGGGCGGCGACCGCTCTCCCCGCGTTTCCTGCAGCCGACCGGAGGGCGAGCGCAGGGACGGCGGGGAGGCCACGGCCAGAGGTGAAGTAAGATCGGCGACCTCAGAATGGGGGTGGACAGCAGCAAGGACGCTCAAGGAATTAATCACGGGGGCCGCTTCCGGAAGAGTCGGGGCGCTTCATTTTCTGTAGAGCCTCCTGCCGTTCCCGCTGTCCTGAGCGGCGAGTTATTTGCCGGGGCTTCCGACAGTGTTCTTCTCAAGTCCCCAGCAGGAGGCGACAGTTCTACTTCATTGCCGTTGTCCATATGCAAATGTATTAGGTTATGTTGCTCTTGTAGATCTGTGTGAAGTTCACTCCTGGGTAGACTATGCGTAGTCACTTGAGAGTCCGTAGGCATGGCTGGAAGCCTCGTCTCCTCCATGGTTGCGCCAGCTATACCAGGTAGGCGAGCTATCTTACTTCTTCTGCTTCTTCCCTCGCCCTCACCCTCCAGGGCTCGACGCCTCGCCATCGCTGCCATAGACTGCAGAGACTGCTATGACTCTGTGACGGCTCTGTGGCCGCTCCGCAGCCTGGAAGGGGGTTAAGTACCTTCCCCTTTTGGTAGAAACGGTAGAAGGACTCAGTGCTGGGTCTCAGTAGGAGTGGTAGCGTTGACTGCAGAGACTGCTATGACTCTGCGACGGCTGCGTGGCCGCTCCGTGGCCTGGAAGGGGGTTAAGTACCTTCCCCTTTTTGTAGAGACGGAAGAAGGACTCAGTGCTGGGTCTCAGTAGGAGTGGTAGCGTTGACTGCAGAGATTGCTGTGACTCTGCAAATGCTCTGCGGCCGCTCCGTGGCCTGGAAGGGGGTTAATTACCTTCCCCTTTTGGTAGAGATGGTAGAAAGACTCAGTGCTGGGTCTCAGTAGAAGGAGTTGTAGCGTTGACTGCAGAGACTGCTATGACTGCGACGGCTCCGCCCTATCATCTTTTTTAGCATTCCCCAGAAGGCAGCTTGATTGCACCCATCGTGCTATTACCTTATTACCTTATTTTTCACACTTGCATCATGGGTTTGCATATGTGGCAAAAGGGGGTTACTGCTGTCAAGAGAAACTGTTTTTACCATTTTTCCCCACTGTAGAACAGCGGTATTGTGAGAGATATGTCATCTGTCAACAGCACATTGCTGAATAAACTGTAATTACTAGTGCTGCACATCCCATCCCATTCCTGAATATTCAGGTGGACTTTGTACAGAAGTTGTGATATGAAATGTGTACTCCTAATTGTTGATATTTTTTCTAGATGGCAGATGAAAAGATTTGTATAAACATACTGATGAGAGAAGTTGTGCCAAGATTTGGAATACTAGGAACCATAAACAGTCACATAGTTACCTACTTTACTATGCAGGTGGCAAAGAATCTTTGTGCAGTTCTACAAATCTTTCGAACACTTCTTTACCCACACCGACATAAGGTTGTTCTAAAAAACAAAGTGGACAATATCTGCACAAAAACCACTTTAAATGGTCATATGCAAATGGGGATACTAGTAAAAATGGGTTTGATCCTGCATGAGATATTAATGGCTTGAGCCTGCATTTGCCTTAATTGTCACCACCAGCTATAGCTATAGCATGAATGTTAATACACCTGACAATGAATGAAATCTAACGAAATGCCTCAAGACTTTTCACTTGCAAGATAATGATTCACTGCCAAAAGATTCACAGTAAATATGCCATTCCCTGGAACCTGGAGACTGGGTCTATGCAAAGGTGCAAAAAGGAAAGAATACCTTAGCACAGCATTGGAAAAGTCATGATCAAGTTCTTCCGACCACTGGAACTGCCACCCAATATGAGGTTTACACAAAAGTAATTATAACAAGCGGCAACCTCCAATGATGTTGCACCTTTTTTTGACCATTATTGTTTTATTTGCATTATTAGTCATTACTGGAGAAGGGGAGATCAATGAGAGCAGCAAATCAAGCAAATGTTCAGGATTAAGGGTACAAGCTTCAGAGGCTTACCCTAAATGGTATTGCAGAACTACAAATGTTACAGGCATAATTACTATCAAAACCAAAATGCCAGATGGCTGTACAAATGGCTGAGGAGGGCAGGCACTCACATACTGACACCAGATCCAAATCAATAATCAGAGTGATTAGAACACACAGAACTTCGTCATACCTCTGTATTTGATATGATATGATATGAGATTTTTAACGCGCCTATACACAAGTGTTTCGCGGAGTAGCGAGGCATGGGGGGGGGAACAAGGGGAGGACGGAAAACGATCCTACTAGGCCAGGTGTCATTAAGATCACGCAAGTGCATGGGAATAGGTCAGGGACAGTGCTGTACATGTGAAAGATACTAACAATAAGTAAGTAAATGACCACAAGTGGCAAGGGTAACTGCGGGCATCAGTTGTCAAGGGCTGGTAGGGGGACTGTAGGGATACAGAACCAGTCCTGAAGTACGGGGATTGCCAGGTGGGCAGTGCAGTTGTGTGGCACTGGCGGGAGAAGGACCTGGGCCCGAGATCAGAGGGTGTCCAGATAGCCAGTGCAGTTCAGGTTAGGCGGCAGGAGGTCAGCCGAGGAGAGGAGGAGAAAAAGCAAAAGCAAAGAGAAAGGTTTTGAGGTGCTTCTGGAACCGGAGATGGTTCTCCTCAAGTTTGAGGGAGGCTGTTCCAGAGGGAGGCACCAGCCGAAGAAAGAGATCTACCACCAACTTGTTGCTTGGCGAAGCGACTGACCCTGATGGAGTTGGAGGCAGATGAGCGAAGAGCTTGAGGAGGAAGATATTTAGGAAGAGAGAGTTGAAGGCATTGAGGCCCCAGGCCAAGAAGGCCTTGTGAACAATGCAGATGGTTTTGAATTTAATCCTCGCAGCCACTGGGAGCCAGTGCAGAGATTTCAATCCTGGAGAGATACGATCCCTGGGCTTGAGGCCAAGGACAAGTCCCGCATTCCTGTTCTGGATGAGTTTCAAAGGGCAGAGAGTGGAAGCAGGCAGATTTAGAAAGAGGCTGTTAAAATGGTCAAGCTAAGAGAGGCCCAGAGCTCTGGAGACAGTGAGCTTCTTTTTTTTTTTTTTTTTTTTTATTTGTAATTTCTAGTTTCTTACAAACTTTTATTACAATTTTCTTACATCAACATTTCTGATTAGTCTCTTCAATATTCCACGTCTTATGAGGTGCCATTTCTCGAGGCTTTCATTTAGTGCTTTCTCACGAAAATTTATGACAGCACATGTCAGATGCACTGAATTCCCACCCAACATTCGTAACCACAATTCGTCCATGCTGTCAGTGAGAGGAGCAAATTTATGTAGATGTACAGATCTTAAATCTTTAGCAATTGACATTCAATCAATAAGTGTTTTAGCGTTTCTGGAAGAATGGCACAGAACCTACATAAGGGATCTTTTACATTATCAATATGCCGGATGACACACATTTGCCTGGTCTTATATGTATTTGTTCTTAGATGTAAAAAGCCATCTCTATGGCGTTGAGATGGAAATTTACACAAATATTTTGGCAGTTTGTCTAATTTGTTCATCATCGGCCTCAAATCCAGGGCAGTTATTAGTATATGTGGTATTTTTCCAAATTCTCAATCCATAGCTAATGTCTCATTTTTTTCTTTGCGTATTGAGGCTGTTCTTGTAAACTTTCTATGGAGACATCGGCGACCTGCATATTTGACTTCACGTTTTCTGACCACAATTTCTGTAAACTGTCCGTTTTCAAGTTGTTCTGTGGTCTGAATAATTTAAATGCAGGTTCGCTCTTTTCCAAAGACATCTTGCGTAGCAGAGCCATCGATTTCCAAATAACAGTTCCACGCTTCGGCTCCAGCCCTAGTTCATGGCGTATGACTATGATTGATAAATATTTGGGCAATCTTAGTACACGTCTCCAAAACAGACCTTCAAATTTTGCCCAGATCTTGTGGTCAATATTCCAGCCTGTCTCGGCTCCAAACGTTATAGATGGAATCACCTTTTGCATGTAAAAGGTTCGTACTGGGATCAAGGAGAATTTCCCATACTGTGAATGAATTCTGGATCCTTGGAGAGCCAAGGTTTTAATTTTGTTTCCAAGTTCAGTCACCCAGCTCCATTCTCTTATCGAGGTGCTGAAAAATATGCCCAGATAACAGATCTCATTCACTTCCTCAATCTGGGCATTATTTATTGTCCACTTGAAGTTCTTGTCTTTGTGACTCTCAACATGACCAAGTTTCATTATCTTTGTTTTCTCTAAATTGATCTTCAGATCGTTTTCCACCATGTATGTTTTTAGTGTATTTAATAACCTCTGTAGACCAACTTGTGTTTTGTCGATCAATACTAGGTCGTCTGCATAAATAAGACAACTTACCGGATTGCCATTAATTTTGGGAGGAAAGCAATGAGTTTTCGCTAGTGTTCCAGATACATCAGCGATATATAGTTTGAAAAGAATCGCTGCCAAAGGGCAGCCCTGCTTTACTCCCTTATTTGTTACAATTGGTGCAGAAAGGTCTCAGTTTTCATTTAACCTTATACTTATCGACGTTTGGTCATGTAGAGCTTTTATGGGATTCAGAATGTTCGCTGGACAATTCCAATTCTTCAACTTCTCCCAGAGTTTTTCCCGATTGATGCCATCAAAGGCCTGCTGCATGTCGATAAATGCAAGGAACAATTTTCCTTTTCCTCGCAAGGTTTCTAACTTCAAAAGATTCAGTATGGTTAAATTGTTTTCGGTTCCAACTCCTTTCGTGAATCCAGTTTGTCTGCTATCATTTAATTCAAACTCGAGGGCCCAAGCTGAGATCTTTTCTTGTAGAAAGGTTGCGAACACTTTTCCTATGGTGTCCAATAGGGCATTTGGTCGATAATTTGCAGGGACATCCCTGCTGCCCTTTTTGTGGATCGGAACAATTATTGCCTCAGACCAGGATGATGGAATTTTCCTGGATTTCGCTATTATCTCAAACAATTCGCCTATGAAAATGGCCCATTCACAAGGATGTTGTTTTAGCATCACATTGGAGATGCCATCCGGGCCGGCTGCTCTGGAATTTTTTTGCTTAGCTATGGCACTTCCTATGTTATCTACCGTCTCCTTTGTGTGCCAGGCTACATCCACAGAGTCAATTTCCGCCTCCTTAGGCTGAACATTGGATGAGAATACTTCCTGAAAGTGACACACCCATTTCGCCTCAGGTACTCCATTTGCCATTGTTGTTGCTTGATTTGAGTAACCTTGGTTTAGAATTTTCCAAATATCTCTGGTGTTGTTTGTTCTGATCAAGGAGAGCATCACCTCCCCACGTTCCTGATCTCGCTGGTGCACAAATGCCTTTAGCCAATTTCGGTACCTTTGTTTTCGTTGTTTAATTATTTTTTCTGCACTATTGGTGCCGAATCTGGGTCTTTTCTCAGTTTCTTCTTTTCATTGTTCAGACTCATGCTCCACATATGTTTGTGATTTGATGCCAACAGAGGGTTTCTTGACTTTGCTATATTCGGCTTAGGAAGAATAACTGGATAATTTATGAAATCTGAGGAGACTTTATTTTCATATTGAAAACCAGAAGTCAGTTGCTGAATCTGTTTTATGTTCATCCTGAGTCTGTTTCGACCAGGATTTACTTCTAATTGAGTACTTGCTGTGCCCCTCAGATATCTGCACCGTGGTTGCCACAACAATTTCAATGGGTAGTGGTCACTAATATCAATGGGTAGTGGTCACTATTGGTCGATGGCGTTATCTGTAATTTGGTTATTTTATGCATCACGTTATTGTGGTGGGGAATCAACAGACACATTTCCATTTACCATGGTACAATCTCTGGATTCCATTGCCTCTGACCATCGTGTTCTTCTGGAGGAAGATTTCTGATCTTCATCGCGGCAGCAAATATTTTTCTGTTGATTTCCATTGAACCACGATATGTTAAATTCACCACATACAATTATCCAGAGATTTTGAAGACGTCTTTGTTCTTTGTCAATTATTGTAGTTATTGATTGGATAAAAGTCCCAGTCGAAATCTTTGCAGGATTCCAATATACATTGAATAGCAGCAGATGTTTAGGTGGATGTTCCACTTTTCCAGCTCTTATGGTTGTTCTTATCAGCAAAGTCGATTGCACATATCCGTTTGGATTTGTTGACTCCGCCACTTCCCAACTTGTTCCTATTTTTATTAACGTCAGGAGGCCAGAAAAAGGACGGCCTCTTGGGTTTTTCCTTGCAGGGTTTATCAAGATTTGGTATCCATCCTTTACAGGGGGATGGCGCATCCAAGTTTCCTGCAAACATACTATGAAGTTGTCTGATAGATCCACAGGGAAGTTGTTATATAAATGGCTAAAGCCTCTGGTGTTCCACGTGAGCAAGGAATTAACAGTGTCCAATCCATCGTTGTCTAGTTAGTGTTTTTTTCCCTCTTGCACATCGATCTTATTCTTTCCAGATATCGAATTTGAGTTCAGATACTTTCTAATCTGATCACGCCGTTGTCTCAGGGAACTCTTTGTCTCGTGCCTGTCTGTGCCGTCTAAAGCAGTCGATTTTAGCGGCTCGAAATATTCTGAGATTTCAAAACCGAGACATAAGATATCATCCTTTGCCTTCATCAATAACCTTCTTACTGCGTTGGACTTAATGTGTAACAGTACACAGTCAACTCGTTCTTTCGAGATGTATTCCACAATTTGTAGATCATCGGAGGTGATTGTCCGTAGTAAAGGTACTGAGTGCAATAAACGCATTACGTTACCACGGTTCAGATTCACATCAGTATCATCTGCCAACACATTCACCAGTTTAATTTTTTTTGATGGGTTTGCTTGTTGCCCAGAGCTGGATATCCTCAGTTTTAATTCTCCAGTTTTCTGTTTTTGAGCAGTTGTTCGCTTTGGATTTAATACTGTGACAAGTTTTTCTTTGCTATTGCAAGGATTTTCCAACTTATATATATTGTTTATCGTGCTCCACGGGATCTGCAGTACGATTTTCTCTTCTTTGTGTTGGAAAACGTAGATGAGTCTGTTTTGTTTTCAGTAAATGCTGCTGGCTCTGAACTTGATCATCTTGAAGAGTCGTTCCTTCAAACGAAATATTATCATATGGAGCACTACTATCTTCTTCACTTTCCTCGTAAGAGTAAGTAGATAGATTGCAAAGTTCTTCAGTATCATCAGTTGTTGAAACACAGCTAGAATCAGAATCGACTCTCCTCCACTTGTTTGGATTTTTACTATCTTTCTTAGACACCTGTCTTACATCGTTGTTAGCCAGAAACGAGTCGTTTGTTTTTTTTATTTATCTTTTCCAATCTCATTCCCCACTGTTGACCCCAAGGCGATCATTGACGATTGTTAGTTCGTCATTTTCCCTGACAGCCTTCCATCGACGAAGACTTTAGGTTTAGGAGGGGTTGTTAGATTTCTAAGAAATGTCCTCGAGTTTGAGGTATGTTTCTTGACAACTATATTTTCTGTCTTTTCTTTTCTTTTTTTGTGTTGAAGTAAGCTTGTTGTACCTCCTTGCCCGTCGTCATGAGTTGGATCTGGATTCTTTTCAGGTTGGAAGTTTTTTGCCCCTCCGTGAAAAATTCCGAAGGACGCCTTTGGTTTGGAGCTACTCGATGCCACCAATGAAGACTCCCGGGCAATGGAGGGGACTGATCCTTTTATAGCATTACATGTTTGCCTCTCTCCGATTAGTTGTTGAACCTCCGTTGTGTTTGTCTGGGGGTTCACTTGATTATCAATTGTTTGCTCATTATCAATCATTTTTGGAGTAGGATTTCTTATTCCCACGTCAAAGTGGGACCGCAGAGATGTACTGGCTGTTGCGCTTAAGAAAACATCATTTTTGGTTTGTGTTCCTTGTGGTAGAGCTTTTTTACTTAGACGTAAATCGAGACAATTACGACTCCCTGATTTGGCCAAGTTTGGAGAAACTGGGTTTAAGTTCGAAAGAGTCTTTTTCATAAAGTGCAGCAGCTCATCCATTTGGATCCTGGCTTCATTTGAGTTTTTATCAACCAACTGGATTATTATTTTAAAGCCTTCATTGATCTCATTATGTTCGTTTACTCTTTGTTGTTGATTTGAGTGTAGATTGAATTCCATTGATGATATTTTTTCAGCCAGGTGTCCAATTATGGCTCTGTTGTTATGCATCGTTTCGTTCACACTTTCATATAATTTTATGAAAGGGATTAAAGCCTGTGATGTAGCAGCTAGGACGTTGTTGTGTATCTGAATTGCCGCAGCAACAGATAAATTGGATTTAGCTTCTGATATTGAGTCCGTCGGATGTACCATCTTGTCCTTACAGTGACACTTGTTGTTGGCTCGTTCAAATTGTCGCGAGGGATGAACAGTCTCTCGTCGGGTCTCTGGAAATTCAGCTGTATGTGTATTTAAAGGGGTTGAGCAGTTTGGAGCGTTATTTCTACCTTTTTTAAATGAAGGTTTCAGTCGCTGTACTTCCTCGATCCTCTTTTCAGCCCGACCATCTCCATTATCATGGGACGAATGTAGTGCGAAGGTGTCATCCTCCCATTTCGGCGAACAGACAGCCGTGGTCGCCTTTTGCTCTTGATGGAATAGTTTTGATTGTGAATTTGTAATTCCTATTTCCGGTGCATTTAATTGCTCGGAAGATGACATTTTTCGATTCCTACGGCCTGATCCAAGATTGTCCTTTGAGTAGCTATCTTCTAGCTTCACCTTTATTGCTTCGAAGTCAGCCTGTAGTCTCAGGGTGAGTCTGGCCTCCCGTCCTGTTTGATCCATTTCGTTGTTGAAGTCAAATGTGTATTGCCAACTTGTTTTTTCGCTTTTCCATTGGACACCAATTGCTCAATATTTATTGTGTCCAGTTTCGATAATATGTTGGTCACCAATTGATTAATCAGTGGGTGACTTATCTGGGTCGAAGGAGGAGCTTCAATTTGAGTAACAGATTGCTCTTGAGCCTGTTTCCTGAAATGAAATCTTAGTGTTTTGATGTTTTTATGAGTCCGCGCTACTTCTGCGCTCAAGAGCTCGGCATCTGTCACATCAAAGGGAGAGTTATCTTCCCCTTCCTCGTTGTTCCCGTTGGGTAAAACACATATGTGTGTAGTTATTCTTGAGGATTCGGGACTCTTTTTGCAGGCCAGTTGGGCGGCGCTTACTACATTTTGAATGTCAACATGTTCTTTGCTTTGTGAGTTGAGCTCTCGCTCTTGCTCACTCAGAGTTTGGTTGGTAATTTTCGCACAATGCGGTTTTGTGGGGGTATCCAAACGAGCATTTCTCTCATGCCCGTTTTCCTCATTTACGGAACTCTTCACCTCTGTGTTACTCGTAGTTACAATAGCACCGGGTGCTAAGCTATCCTCATCATTCGAGGTTACTAGATGAGTGCTAACCCCCGTTTTGGACCGTCCTACTACTGAAGTAAAGATGGGGAAAGGGGGGGGTTCAAAGTTTACTTGCGTCGATGGAGCGACCGCCACCGACCCCTGTGGGAGGGAACTTGATGATCCCGTCTCATTCCCCACAACCCCCGTTGCCAGAACACCAGTCTTGTTACCAGCCCCTGTTTCAACACTCTGGAGGCTTGTATCTGCTTCAGTAGACATCAAGTTCACAGACATTTCTTCCCCAGCACCCATGATGGTTTGTTTTGCTTTTGAGAGAGTCAGAGGATGAGTGTCCATGATCGTAGGGTCTTACCTGGCAGCTGGCTTCCTGCCGGCTTCCTGCCGCGGACTGCCGAAGACTGCAACTCAGCGTGAAACTCCGCGCGCGCTCTGAGCTGTCCAGGCCTTTTTGTAGAAAGTTGGCCTTATTTTCCTTAAAGGCACATAAACAAAACGAGTGAATCAGGAAGTCGCTGGTAGTCGCTGCAGCTCCTCTCACAGGGGTTGCCTGCCGAAGACAGTGAGCTTCTGGGGGATGGTGAGGAAAGGAAGAATACCTCTGAGGAGGTTCAGCTGGTAGTATGACTTCTTAGAGATATCCGAGATGTGAGGAGAGAAGGAGAGTGTGGAGTCGAAGATGACCCCGAGGTTTTTTGCTTTGCAGGTGGGAACAGGAAGAGGGCCAAGAGAGGCCGGCCAGAGAGCTACAGGGAAGGAGGGAGCCGGTGTGCTGATGAGGAGAATCTCAGTTTTACTAGTATTTAAAAACATCAATACTTTATTTGTGCAATTTAAAAAGATCAATGAAAAATGAAGCAACTGATATTCCTCTGCCTTCACAGCTTAGTCGTGGTTGCAATCAGTGAAGCAGCAAGGACACAGGGCTGCATTTATAAACACATTTTAACAAAGATAGAAATAGGACTCTATAGTGCAAAGTGCTTCAACCAATGTAATAATTAAACCATGCAGAGTGATGATAACCTATCTAACAATTCTAATTGTCGAGTTAAAAAAAGGAGGTGATGGCTGGAAGGTTTTGAATTAATCATAACTTCTGGCATTGTTCTGGGCAACCCTCCAGACCATTGGGCTTCGCCTGCCAAGTCATTACAAAAGGGGAAAGGCCATATGCAATCAGGCTTAATCCCACCCCAAAAGGGGCAGTCCAGCCAGAACTGCTTGGTCACATCCCTTCTGCACAAGACTACAAGCATCTCCAAACATGTTTCAGTCTTGTTGGGGCTCATCAGTGAGGAGTAGCTTGGGTCTCTAGGACCAACAGGCATGGGACCCACGTCTGGGCACACCCGTCCCACTCGGGGTGACTAAAGAAAAACAAAAGAGGCGATGGCTGGAAGGCTTTGAATTAAGTTGTTCATCATTTAAATAGCCTTTTCCTAACACTAAACATGAAATAATTACATGTTGTGTATATTAGCAGAACTGAATAAGGAAAACAACGTAAAATGTTTAATGGCAGCAAAAATACCTTTTCAATGTGTGTGTGTGACTTCTCAGATTGTGTGCAGTGATATATAAATTGTCTCTCTTGAATGGAATAGAATGGGGTTTTGGTATTACACGGGCCCGCGGTAGTGGCCGTGTAGTTATCGTTAAGTTGCTGAACCCATAGAAAGATCATTTTTTTCGGCGGCTTATAACTTCGCTCCCTCTGGAGGAATCGTCACCAAACTTTGCAAAAACGTATATGTCCGACTCTGAATTTCGCCAAGTTGGGTGAGGTTTCATACAGGGGGAGAAGGCAAAGTTATAGGGGAGGTCCCACACTTTATTTTTTCTCCATAGACTGAATGGAGAAAATCTTTGCTACAGGCCGAACGGTTGGATGGATTTTCACCAAATTTGCGGCAGGAGTGGGGGCTTGGGTCAGAAAGCGTGCTGTTGTGTGTTTGGTGGAAATCAGACCAGTACTTTTGTTGAAAAGAAATGAAATGTACGTCCCAAAAAATAAGTGACATCTAGGTCCGCTCTGCGGACCATTTCCCTGTTCGCTCTGCGGACCGAAGTCTCATTGGCCTGCGGTACACTGTGCTGTTGGCGAACATTGGAGGCGGCCGGTGGTTGGCTGGAGAGAAGCGTGCTGTGAGTCAAAGGTTTTGGGAAACGTCGCTATGGTGTATCGGAGGACAGTGCAGCCCCAGAAGGGACTGACAAACATACTTTACACCATGTGGTGGTGGGAAGAAGGGAAGGAGAGGATGGAGGAATGACAAGTGGTTCATGTGATATTGGTAAGTAGGTGGAAGTAGATGGTCATGTGTCTGCAGTATCCATGCGTATTGTGACAATTCGTCTTGTGTGGAGACTGCAGGCAGTCTGCATTACAGCACCGTAGCTGGTGAGGCAACCTGTTTCTGTGCTCACTGATGGCACAGCAATGTATACAATATTGGTTCCATGGGTGTGGGGATTGGTAGCACATCGTAGAGTGTCTAATGCATGCCTGGACCTCATGGTGTGACCCGTCATGTAGTGTGTCCACTAGGTGCATTGGTGAAGTACTGGGTGCTTAGAAGTGGTAGGGTTGCACGGTATGTACCTGGCCACTTGTTCACCGGCATGACTCTGTTTTGTTCTGCTGGTTGTGGACTAGACCTAGACTGGTGGGTGCATGGCAAAAGGCCAGAGGCCAGGCATCAAAGAGCATAGGCCTGCACCATAATGCAGGTATGCAGTTTAAAGTATGCATTTCTCAGAGGGAGGTGATGTTTAAAGAATGGTGAGGCAGGAAATTGTAAACGTGGTATAAGAGCACAAGTAAACTGATATGCATACAGTACCATATGGTATACATTATTGCACGTATTGAACAGTAGGTAGCCACATGTTGCCATTTGCCTTTGGTATTGGCTGCCCTTTATACCACCCATCGTATGGTACATTTGTGCATTGTGGCACATGGCAAATGTTCCCATTCGTGGTGCCAATATGTTGTGCAGGGTCTGGGCAAGACATAGGGCCTCATTGCGAGTCCGCCGACCCGGACTTAACACCACCGGTAAAACCATACCGGCGTCGTTTCCGTGACCGTGCAATCACGACTCACGTATCCGGAAAAACCACCACCACAAACCGTTGCCGCAGAGTTAAGGGATCCGTAGAATGCGACGGTGGCGAAACCACCCAGTTACCGGCAACACGAAACATCATGGGCATCACGAGTAGCACAGACATGGAAACACCGCCACAAAAAATGGCGGAAAAACCGTGGGCACGGAGGCAGTATCGACGCCACCGCGAACATGACGTTAAACAGTACCAGGTGACGTGAATCAGGCCACATGTGCCCCAAATGAGGCCAGTCAGACCCAGCAGGTCACTGGGATGCTACAAAAGGGCCACACCCAGGCCAACTCCAAACACAACAATGCAGGCAGCAGCAGCATTGGAACTGGGACTATTGAACCTACAGGCAGCAGTGCAATGGTGGCAGAGGAGGATGAGGCGTAGGCGGAGGAGGCGCAGGCGTCAGTTAGCAAACCCTGCACCCATGCCAAACCCAATTGCGCAGCCGGCACGACCCTGTAGGCAGCCTGCAATACCCTGCATCAGGGCCTCACCCTGGAACCTGACCCCAGGACAGATCCACACATTATACCAGCTGGACCGTCCAACAATCATGTACATCACCGCCATGATTGAGGACGACATCAGCAGCCACATTGCCATCTCGACCGCAATCCCCCCCCCCTCCTGAAGGTGGTGTCAGTAGTGCATTTCCTAGGCACCGAAACTTATCAGCACACAGTTGGTGAGCTGCATGGGCTCTCACAACCATGTTTTTCAAAAATATTGGGACAGGTACTGGACGCTCTGCTGCGCCATGTGTCAGAACACATCGCCCTACCCCGTACAACACTTGCAGAGGTCATTGCAACCAAGTTGGCATTCCATGCCATTGCAGCCATGCCAAATTGCTTAGGTGCATTAGACTGCACCCACATAGAGCTGAAAGTACCACGTGCAATGGAGATGGTGTACCGCAATAGGAAACAGTGCCACTCACTGAATGTACAGATGGTATGTGATGCCGGACTGCTGATTACATATTGCTGCGCACATTTTCCGGGGTCAACACATGACTCAATTGACACGCTTCATGGAATGCTACGCTTTACAAAGCACAAGGCTATTGGGTGAGTACAACTGCCAATGCATAGGCCCTGTGGAAGTGGGTTGAGTGCCCAAGCCAAAGACCTGTGGAAGTGGGCTGCTACAACTGCACATGCATCAGCCCCTGGCCCATGTAATGGACGGTCAGCATAAGCCACACATCACATATCTACTACACATGACAGGTTGCCACAGTGCACACCCTGCCTAAGGAGACATACGTCCAATTCAACCAACAGGGCATACAAGTTCATCCACTCAATCCAGCCACCCACACTTAGGACCACTTCCCCCCCAATGCACATGACGGCTGCACGTGAGACATCCTGCAACAGCCAAATCATCACAGGCCATGGAATGACTCCCCCATGTGTGCTTGTCTTTGCACAGTGCCTTACTTACCAACCACTATCGTGTATAAGGTCCACTTCATATGCACAGCAAGTAATAGTGCAATGTCCAAATGCCACCATCTACAACAATAACCCATGGATGGCAATCACCCGCCCTTCCGACCACGGCTAGGCCCATATGGATGAATGTATGATGACACAATATTGCATTGCATCAGATCGTGAGATTAACCACAAACACTGACATGTCCCACACATTTACATCCCATGTAGGTGATGCTGGATATGCACTCACGCCATGGCTGATAACACCTGTTCGGAGGCCAAGGAACAGGCATGAGGAGGCGTACAACAGGGCACACGTCCGCACACGTGGCATGATTGAGAGGACATTTGGCCTACTGAAGGCCAGGTTCCGCTGCTTGAGCAGATCTGTAGGATCACTGCTCTACAACCCAGTGAAGACGGGTAAAATTGTGCTTGTGTGTGTCATGCTGCACAATCTATGCTTGCGCAGGAACATTCTGCTGCCCCCAGACGCAGAAGATGAAGATGGGGATGGAGATGGGGATGGCGATGGGGATGGCGATGGGGATGGGGTGGCACCACAACCTCCCAGGGGTGCGCAAGATGGCCAACAAGCACGGGATGCACTCATTCGCATTTACTTTTGAGAGACTGCACATTGACAGCAAAGCATGGATATGACGATGCCAGTGAATACATTATTTTTGTCTGCTAATGAAATGACAGATGTCCACTCATTATGGTAGTTTTCAAAGGTTTTGTATTATCAATTAAATAGGGAAGAAAGTGCATTGGGTAGGGAAGCTGTACACCCATGCCCACCCACAATCCAAACCACCCAAACATTCCCACCCCCAAACAGGCGCAGGTGTGTCCTTGCTGGCGGATCCAGTCAACCGACTTGAACGCCTCCGTGGGCTGTCAGTGGCAGAGCTGGATGGGGTAGTGCTGGCTGAGGTGACTGTTAGTGTAACTATGGGCAAGCGTCCTTGAAACAACTGCTGGGCTACCAACATTGACTCGGCAATGCTGGACTGCACACTGTTCCCTTCCCTGACATGGCATGCCAGGGAGAGAATTGTGGCCGCAAATCGTTCAATTGACCTGGTGAGCCGACGCACCGACGTGGTATTGCTCTCCCGCTGCAGCCTGGCCTCCTCCAGCTGTCTTTCCACCAGCTGCGTCAGGGTGGCCTGTTGTTGCTCGATGTGCTGCAGTCGTGTACAGAGCTCGGCCATGGATGGAGTTGGGGAGCGCATGGGGCTGTGCAGTTCAGGGGGGCTGAACTGTAGGCCATTGATGGGTGACAGGCCATCCATGTTGTCCCCCTCACGCTGTTTTACTGCTTCGGCCTGCATGGCCGGGGCACTCCCATCACTTGATGCAGCCTCCTCAGCTGTGCAGATGGGTTGCAAATCATCATCCAGGGTCAGGGTTGGTTTCTGCATGGGGATGGTGTCGTCTGCTGGTGTGCCTGCTGCAGCCTGTGTGCCTGATGTTGATGGTGTGCCTGCTGCAGCTGGTGTGCCTGTTGTTGCTGGTGTGCCTGATGCAGCCGGTGTGCCTGATGTTGCCGGTGTGCCTGGTTCTGCCGGTGCCTGTGTGCCAGAGCAGCTTGCATCATCCTCCTGGACATGATTGCTGCATTGTGCGCCTGCAGGTGGCCGCTGCGTAGCCTCTTGTCCGTCGTCGCTGTCACTTGTCACGACTGTGGGGATACAGAGGGCATGCGGTTAGTTGTGTGGTGTTACGTAATGTTTCCATCACATGCATCAATCATCACAATCCATGTCCACTTGCAATTCAACACTTTTGACTATTGATACACACAGGTGTGTGTCTCTGCTTCCAGTCAGGCAAGCACTGTGTGAATTTCGAGGGGTCGTGCTTTGTGGATGTGATACTCATCGTTTGGCCAGTCAGTGGGTCCATTGGGTCACTCCTGCCATGTTTGGGGGGGGCATTGGGAGTGGGTCCATTGGGTCACACTGCCCTGTATGGGGGGGGGGCATTGGGAGTGGGTCCATTGGGTTACTCCTGCCCTGTTTGGGGGAGGCATTGGGAGTGGGTCCATTGGGTCACTCCTGGCCTGTTTGGGGAGGGGGCATTGGGAGTGGGTCCATTGGATCACTCCCAATCACACGTATGGCTTTGTACTCTGTGCACTTACCAGCATCTGAAGGTGGGCTCACTCCTGGCTCTGCCTCTCCTATGCCGTGGATGCCTTCGAGGTGCATGACACTGCTGCAGCGCTCCTCCCACGATTGCAGCTTCAGAGAGAATGCAAGGCCTCCACCATTACCAGTGCTGAGTTGGCGGTGTGCTGTGATAAGGTTGCGCACCCGGAGCCTGAGGTCATCCCACCTCTTGTGGCACTCCTTCACTGAGCGTGTGGTCACGCCAACCGCTGTGCACTTGCGTGCTGCCTCTGCCCACACCTCCTTGCGACGTTGCTGAGTAGCGCGCCGCTGATCTGCACTAAAGAGAATTTCAGCATGCTCAACAATGTGCTCCACCAGTATTGTGAGCTCAGCCTTACTGAAGCGCTGCTTTCTCTGTCTGCGTGCTGGTATCCTGGATGCCATGATGGTGTTGGATGGTTTGTCAGTCTCAGTGAGGTGATCTGACCTGTGGTGTCTGAGGATGGCAGTGGATTGTGCTTTATATAATGGCCACCTCAATGTTTCTGTTTTTTTCCCCGCGGTCATGGTATTTCCGCTTCCGGTGTTTCCGTGTCGGCGGGGGCGGACACGGTTCTAGTGCTGTTTTCTGTGATGCTAAGTCCGCGCGCATAGGTGTTTACGTGACGGCGGTGACTTCATTTCCGCCTCGGTGTGTTGCGCGTGACCCACGTGCCGTAATCGGCCCTTCTTTCCGCAACCTTGCGGTCGCGGAAGCAGAGTCACCGTCGACATGGAATCACTGCATTCCAGCAAAGCGGACTTGTAATGAGGCCCATACACTTTTGGGTACATGGCCATAGCGCGTAGGCCGTTGGCCATGCACCCAAGAGAGTAGGCCTTGGGCACACCCAGCACCACATAAAGCTCCCATACAGGGTTAACTCTGCATCTTTCAGAGGATGGTGAGCTTTGAAGAGTGGTTGTCGAGAACATTTTACACTTGGTGCGTTTACTAGCACATGGTGTAGGTCAGTGAACACGTTTTACATTAGGGACCAATTTCTTAATATTTCCGTTTGCTATGGGTTGTCCTGTACAGGAAACTTGCTTGAAGAAGTGTTTTAACACATTGCGCCATGAGAAGTACTCGTCAGCATCACTAAGTGCATGTGTACTGTGAGTGTGCAATGGTACGTCTGGAGTGCTGAACATAAATGATAGTGTTCAATGCAGTCTTCTTGCATGTGATAGCTACATGCTTGTGTGCCTATTTCATACTATCTAATGAGAGAGTGTTGCAAATGTTATAGTGGAAATGGAAGAAGGACTGTGTCTGCTTTTCTGGGGTGCTGCCCTTGCTGTAGCTGGGAAGAGGCACATGGTACAATCTGCCCTTCTGAGCATGGTGGCCTTGCAAATGGAACTGTGGGGATTATCCAATGAGGTGTGGAGGGTGTGGTTCACAGGAAGGGGCAGTAACATTTTCACCCAAAACACGATGTAGTGACGTTGGCAGAGATGGCGAGACGCAGAGTGCTAATCGTGGGTGATACCTTTGTGCAAGATCTGCACGTGTATGCCGTGGAAAGAGGCTGTGCTGCTAACTTTCAGTTGGAAGGAGTGGAGGCTTTTTGGGGAAAGTCTATGAGTGTCGGTACTGTTGATGTAGTGGTCGTGCATTTTGGAGCACTACATTTGGGGTACATGTCGTGCTCACATTTGCACATTCACCTAAAGAAGTTGTTGACAGCAGTGATGCAGATGTTTCCCACTGCCAAGGTGATTTTCTCATTGATAACTCCAAGAGGAGCATGGGACCATGCTGGTGTTCTTTGTCCACAGCCAGAGGTCGGGAGGTGTTGGACAAACAGAAGCATGTGTGACTTTATGTGCAGTGCTGGGATGTTCTGCACCGTCTATGAAAGTATTAATAACCAGCAAGATTTCCACTGGTTCCAAGGAAATGGCAGTTCTTACCTCCATTGGCAATGCTGATTTGTTTGCCACTCTGCACAAAGCAATGCAGAGAATCCTGTAGAAATGTAAGGGAAGCGTTGACCTTCAGTCGATAGAAATGTTAGGGGGAGAAGCAAACAGACAGTCAGCGAAAGAGAGAAATCACAAAAGAAATGTATGCACGCACATACAAAACAAAAACATGAAAAAGAAAAAAAAGTATTTTCAGAGACAGTACTAAAGACACACTCCTCTACCCTTTTTTACATCCCCCCCACCCACTCCCGCTCCTGTTCCTAGCATGGTAATTCAGCGGATTCCGCTGTACTTTTAGGATTAGACGTGCCATGACCGGCTCTTTCCAGGATGACAGCTATGGCATTGGCACTGTGGAGGTTAAGGCATTGCGGAATGTGGTTGTGGTGTGTACCGAGACACTGTGGAAGAATGTCTGTTTGTACTGAGAAATGTAGGAGGTTATGGTCGAAAGTGTGCAAGGGAAGTGGCAGACCTCCTGTTTGTATGCATGCACTGCACACACTTGCTTAACATTGCTAACATTCATTCTGTGCTGCTTTTGTGGGAGCACTCTTCCAACATTTGTAGTACATGGATTACAGTGGAAAGACCATTATGTGAAGTCTACAAGGTATGTGGGAGGCATTTTGTTGTTATGAATGCAGTGTGATTATCATATAATATGCTGTGATATGGTATGCTGTGGCATTTGTACCGCGCCTACACACACGTGTGTGAAGGTGCGACGACGAAAGGGAGAAAGGCAACAGAGGCCACACAGAGACATTGATCCCAGTAGGCCAGGTGACATTGAGAGTGGACAAGTGAATGGAAAGGGGGAGGGCACAGATGAGTACATGGGAACAACAAAAAATAGCAAAAGTGCAACTACGGCCGGTGCTGGCAAGTGCAAGGATAAGTGTAGACACCAAGTGGTGGCTGGACAGTTAGGGTTACAGAAAACAGTCACCAAAGGTGGGGGTTGGCAGAAAGCCAGTGCAGGGGTGGAACTATCTGAAGGGAGGTGGGCTGGGGCACAGATTAGAGGGTGGGTAGGAAACAAGTGCACAAGCAGTTTTAGGCAGGAGAGAAGAAGGGGGAAAAGAAGAAGCACATGGAAAGGTTTTCTGGTGCTTCCAGACCCTAAAATGGTTCTCCACAAGTTCCAGGGAGCTAGAGAGCCTGTTCCAGAGGGGGAACCCAGCTGAAGAAAGACATCTACCTTCAACTGCTTGTGTGCAGAAACAACTGACCCTGAGGGAGTAGGGGGCATATGAGGGAAGAGCTCGAGCAAGGAGACATTTAGGAAGTGAGAGTGGAAGGTATTGAGGTCCAAAGGATCAGAAGGCCTTGTACATAATGCACAGGGTTTTTATTTTATTCTTCGCAGCCACTGGGAGCTATTGCAGACATTTTAGTCCAGTAGAGATACGATCCCTGGCCTTCAGACCAAGGACAAGTCACACAGTTCTCTTATGGATGAGTTGCTGAGGGCGGAGAGTAGAAGATCGCAGATTTAAAAAGAGTCTGTGGCAATAGTGCAGTGTACAACGAACCACAGCCGTGCACACACTGACCTTTTGGGAACTGCCTTTAGGTTGGTAAGACACATTCAGTGGTGGCTTTGGTGCCACATTTTTATGTTTTATGCAGGAGATGGGTTAGTGGCAAACACAATTGGTAGCATTGCCGCAAGGAAATAAGAGAGTTCCTGTTTTGCTAATACACAGTATGATATGGATAAATGAAAACGTTGCAAGCCAATACCATTGAAGTGCCACTTCATGGTAGGAGATGGGGGAAAACCACTATGCTTTTCAAAAACATAATGGACGCTTAGTGGCAGATATCATGCGCACAGGCACTTGTAACAGAGTTTTAAATATACTGCCAAAAAATTCTTCATAACTTTTATTTTGTGTTGATGGGTGCTCATGTGGATGAATGTGCATGCACAAATCCTGCAATGTTTCACTGAACTTTCCACTGGACATGTTTTCCAATAACAGCACACTTGCAGGCTGAATTTGTAACGGTCCATAAGACGTCTTGTAGAGAACTGACAGTGTTAAATGCTAACGTCTTGGATGGCATTGGTGGATGCGTGTGTGACTACTTAACAATATCCAATGAGGGTGTGGTGGGAAGAGGATAGTGGAAAGGGAAGAAGGACTGTTCGTGCTTTACTGGGGCACGGCCCTCACAGTACTTTGTGAAGCGCATGTACCCCAATCTGCTCTTTTCACAATGCTGGCCAATGGAAATGGCAGTGTGTGGGTTATCCAATCAAGTACTGAGGGTGTGGGTCAGAGAAAGGGGCGGTAATACTGGTATTCATTTCTGTGCATAGTAACGCTGGCGAACATGGAGAAATGCATTGTGTTCACTTTGGGTGATACCTTTGTGATAGATCTGCACAAGTATGCCCAGGAAAGACACTTTCATGGCAATTTCGGATTGGAAGCAGTGGATGCATTGTGGTGTGCTGTCGATGACCTCAGTTTAACCGATATGCATGCACTTTGCAGGGACCTGACCAGTTCCGTTACTGTCCATTTTGTCGTCATGAATTATGGCAGCTTGCATTTGGGTTACCTGTCTTGTTTATGTTTGCTCCGTCGACTCAAGTGGCCGATGAATGCAGTGAAGAGGATTTTTACCACTGGCCAGGTGGCTTTCTCTGCCATACCACCAAGAACAGTATGGACCACTTATATTATCTGTTCTACCCAGCCAGAGGCCGGAAGGTGTCTGAGTAACAGAAACATGTCTGAATTTCTGTGTGCTCGTGGCATGTTTTTCTGTAACAATGACATCACAAGGTCTGCAAATACGGAGGTCTTGCTATCAAACGGCATTTCGTTGTCTTCCATTGGTAATGGTGTTATGTTTGCTCATCTCTGAGATGCATTCAAAAGGTTCCTGTAAGAATCTGAGGACGAACAGAAAACAACTAATCTATGAAACCGAAAAGGAGCTCTTTGTGTGGAAGCAGTGTTGGCCAATTGAAATGCGACTGTGGAAATTGTCCAATCAGGTGGGCAGGGTGTTTCATTTTTTCGTGTAGTGAGACTAGCAGAGATGGCGAGACGCACAGTTTTCATAGTGGGTGATCGATTTGTGCTAGATCTGCTCCATATATGCTGTGGAAAGAGGCTTTATTGGCAATTTGAATTTGGAGGAAGTTGAGGCTTTGTGGTGCGGTGTAGATGTGCGTAGTTTCTGATACTTGCTTGCAGAATGTCGCCGAGTGGCCACTTGCACAACTGTACATGTTGTGGTCGTGCACTTTGGAGGCTTTCATTTGGGTTCCATGGGTTGTTCACGTATGTACCGTCAACTCAAAAAGATAATGAAAGCAGTGAGCGCATTTTTCCCACTGCAAAGGTGCTTTTCTCATGTATACCACCAAGTCCAGTATATAACTGTTCCAATGAATGTTGTCATCAGCCAAAGGTCAGAAGGCGCCTTATCAACAGAAGAATTTAACTTCTTGTGTGCTGCTGGGATGTACTCCTGTGTACTCCTGTGAGAATGACAACATTGGTTATCGATATGTGCACCTTCTCAATGTAAATGGCATTTCTTTGTCGCCCAGTGGCAATGACATTTTGTTTTACAATCTACAGGCTGCACTGAAGACGCTATTGTAAGAATGTGAGGTGAAGTACAACAAATAAAAACACTTATAAAAAACAGAAAAAAATGGTTCTATGCAAGCAGCTTTAAAAGAAAAATACAAAATGTCTCTTTTGAGAGCCACCACTGCAAACGAAATCCCCTACCCTGGTTGACATGTATTACCCCACTCATGCGTGCACAGGACATCGCAATAGATACAAGGTTGCAGGTTCCACATCCGGCCCTTTTGCAGAAGGCAGCCATAGCAAAGACCCTGTGCACGCTACGGCATTTCTGAATAAGGTTTCTGGGTGTGGTTTTTATGCACAAACTGTGATACACAGTGTATTTGTCGATACAAATGTGGAAGTTGTGGTTATGGCTGTGTGCTTCACGCGCCACAGTGTGCGGTTTTTGGGGGAGTTCGGAATACATTGATTGAAAGTTAATGGAGCACACTGTGCATTGGTTGCTCCTTTTGGATTCTACTTTGTGGATTTGAACTGGTATGGGGTACCTGCAATGCAGTGACTGCTTTTGGTTGGTGTTAGTAAGACTTTGGTGATGCGTGATCATGCCGCAATTATTGTTCTTCATTGTGGAGGGAAAAGTGCACAATATGTTACCATAGTTTCTATACTGTTTGCGATGAAGGAGGGATTTGCCTAGGTCATGCGTATGTTTCCGATCTAATGCATACATTTTTATCGCATTACTCAGACACGGATGTGGCTGCGTTACTTTTCATTTCATCCTGGAATGGAGAAAGTGTGGTACATTGTGAAGACATCTATTTGTGGCTTTTCAACTCTGAAAGCAGCTTTTTTCATTCAACTTTTTTTCTTCTTTCAGTTGCTTTCCATTTATTTTGATCTTGTAACACACCACACAGAGGGAAAGGAAGGAAAAGGCCGGGTATGGAAGGGGCACCACCTACATGGATAACATAGGGGAAGTGCACAAGGAGAGGGAAATGTTGGGTGGCACTCACTTAAATAGCCGCCAGTCATTGTAATGCACCTGGACCGAACCTTCCCAAGCGCTTCCAAGTACTTTCCCTTTGTAGAGTCGCACATCGCAGTACATGCACAATACAATGCCCTTAGCCAGGTAAGGGTCTGCAGCGCAGCCTATGGTGTGCAAGGATGTTTTAGGGATCCGTTGCCATACACGACTGTTCCTGTTGGTGGCCGGAGCAGCTGTGCAGAATGCTGTACATGAAATTATCTTTGTGCACTGTTGGAAGGGCAGTACCATGCCCAATGGTGTCTTGTGCTTCGATTTCAGTTCTCGTCACATGCAGTACAGACACTTAATGGTATGCCATTAGCCGTAGGACCAGTATTCATGGACATAAATACATTCTGAAATAAAAGAATGCTTACAACAAGGTGAAACACACCTTCATTACGTGGAGCAGGAAGTTAAGTATTTAGCAAGACCCATGCAGCTACACTACTTTTCTAACCACCACTGATATTCTTTGCCTTCCGAAGAATGTGCTGTTTGTTTACTTCTCTTTACATGCAATTGTATGTGAGTTACCAAGGGGCACCAGCTTTGCCATTTTGCAGACTCACTGCAGACTTTTACACCTGCAATTAAATGTTTACTCCAACTGTTCGACCTGCCGGCAAACCCTTGACACTTTCCGTCACAGTGCTCACTGCAGAGACGGTGTGTCTGTTTCACGGGTCATGGAAAGGCAAGCAGCACATCAATCAAATGAATGCAACATTTAACAGGCCCACTGCACATTGGAGGTTGCTATTCTTTGTTTTCCTGTGGGCCTTTTAGAGCCAGGCAAGCTGAAGCCATACACTGGTTGGTCTGCACAGCAACCCATGCAGTCGCATGACTGCATGAAATGGTGGAGCCTACCGTATGAATCCAGAGGCCTGGCTACAGGGGCGCTGTTACCAGCACACAGAGGATGGCCTATGCATGTGAATAGCTGTGCAACAGACAGACGTGAGTTTCCACAACTACTGAAACGTGCATTGGAAGATGCGGCCAGTACTGGAGTCCTACGGAAACTTTGTGATTGTGATTGCACATATGCCAGCCAGGTGCTGTCTCCCTAGGAAACCTCCATATTACTCCCCTGCAGCCATCTGATAAAGTACTGTGCGTCACAGACACACCATGCATTGCTAACAGAAAAAGAAAAACCACTCACACACTCGCCAACATTTAACATGTACACATTCAATTTCTAAGATACACAGACACTGTTAGCAAAAGAAAGGGGTAGCACAAATGGATACATACACAGGGGAATTTGCCCTTTCAACAAGTTCATCATGAGGGCAGCCAAGTATACCATGCACAAATCTTGTCAACATCACTTTATGGTTCGGTTGCTCTAACACAAACCTTTCACCTTCACAGAAAACACTATACTAAAGCAACGTGATGGTTACCGTGCCCTACTCAAAATCAGATTCACTAACAAAATACACTGCTAACGGATGTTATGGTTAAGTTGCGCTACTAAACACCTATGAAATTAACCAACAAAAAACATTGTTAAAGGGACGTTATGGTTAAGTTATGCTACTAAAAACCTATCACCTTCACTGAAAAATCTATACTGAAGGAACTTTCTGGATCCACTGCCCTACTATAGGGACTTTTCATCAAAATATATTTCACGTGTGATGTCATCAGTAATGTCATCAATGACATTTGTGATGTCATTTTTGATGTTCTGGGTGTTAGTCTTACCAGTGCACGGTGGTGGTGCGAATTATGGTTGCTTAGCTTACCATAACTGGCGAATTTCGATGTTTTTCAGTTTTACTTGTAACTATAACGTCCCTTTAAAAAAGTTTTTTCATTGAATATAATATAAAACACAATAACCTATATAAATATTCTAATGGTACCTATATGAAGCCACACACTAGAGAATATGTCTATTAAGGTATGAAAGTATTTGTAAAATGTATAAAGTGGGGTACATAGCATAATACGTGCATGTAAAAAAGTCCCACTTTTCTTCTACAGCTTGATTTAGTTCATAAACATATAAAATGTGTCACCAAGGATAAACACAAAACTTTCAAAAAAGAATATATGAGTATAAATTACTCAAGTAAAACATGTAAAGTGCATTGCAAAATGTATAAGTACCTCTGTTAAATGGTTAAGTGCGAAGCGAAATGCTATTATCAAAGCGACATATATATGAAATGACCATGGGCCTCATTACGGGTCCAGCAATAACCCTGCCGGTGCTCCCGGCAGGTTGCCGCCTGACCCATAAAGTATTACTGGCGCCTGACTTCCCGGTGCCACTGGGCTATTACATGTCCAGCGGCCGGGAAGTCAGGCACCAGTAATTTTGTTAGTAGCCATTCCCATGAAATCCCAAGAACTCCATGGGAATGAGGACACGGGAACTCTGGCACCGTTAACAATGGTGCCATGGTCCCGTAAAAACTCTGCAGGAGGGTGCCGTCCCGCCAGCAGAGTTGTAGTGTGTTGGTCCGGAAACAATGGTGCCGGTATGCTTACCGGCACCTTGTTTCCAGACCGGCACAATTGTAATGAGGCCCCATGGATTGGATTGTAAATGAAACAATTACTATGCCTGATCTTATAAACTGCTCCTGATGGTGAAAGTGCTCGGTTGATGTGTGCCAAGAGGGGAATTTCCGGGTTGCTGCATGGTATTGTGGAGTACAATATTACTTTGATGTTCTTCTCGGAGAAGCTGAATGCACTGATGGTCAGGTTCCTCCAGAATGCTAGGTACTACCCAACTGGGTCTCGTATTGAGAATACCGTGAAATGATATTTGCAACTACCCACAATCAACCTAATCTGCCTCACATTACACCCCTACTATTGCTGTTCCCAATACTGCAAATGTATACCCAGACAAGATCAGGTGGACTAAGTCCTTTCACAGGAGGGACTTGATACATATTGTATTAATGCCTTATATTTTACAGGCAGAGGTGGTAAATATCAATGTGCAATCAAGAGGTTTGCAAATGGGCAGGCGTTAATGAGCGTTTCCAGCATTACTAATCAATCATGTCCTCCAAAGGTTCATTTTGTAATCCTTCTTTCTGAAGACATAGATATGGTAGCTGCCCAAGGCCTTGTGATACTGTTGATAGTGAAGGCTCTTATTGCTTCTTAATAACACATGTGCATTACAGTGATTCATCTAATGAAAGAGTATATGATCACTTTCTCAGAATGTCATGTGTTGAAAAGCTCCCAGTTTCTAATGTGACCTGCACTTCAACTCAATGTT
Source organism: Ambystoma mexicanum (assembly GCF_040938575.1). NCBI lineage: Eukaryota > Metazoa > Chordata > Amphibia > Caudata > Ambystomatidae > Ambystoma > Ambystoma mexicanum. The sequence continues at coordinate 1,015,182,062 of NC_090928.1, forward strand.
CTCCCCCTTTTATCCTGAATGTTACCTAGTTACAGGATCTTATTATTGTGAGTGGCCAGAAGCCGCCGTAGGTGACTCCAGTCAAGGAAGAATTCTGCTTGGACATTGGGCAATAAGTCTATGGGACTGGGACATCCACTGGGATGTTTTAGACTCCTGGTGGTCCGAGTTACTATGTCAAAAGTGCTCTTGGAGTTATTTCTGATATGTGGTTGACGATTGGATACTAGAAGGATTTTTGGCATTTGAAACTTCCACAACTGAAGTGCACTAAAAAATTAATCTCAGGACATATTTTTAAGAGACGCTGGTAAGGTCTGTTGGGAAGTGGTAGGTTAAGGTTCTAGCACTTCGTCCATGGCTCACCCACGGGCTCAGACTCCCCAGCACTTAACCCCCTTCCCTCTTCCTTTCTGTACTTGCACGTTCTGAATACTCACAGGGCATTGTAGGTTTTCCCCTCTTTGTCTTCCCCCTCTGCTCTTAAATATTGTGTTGTAATGTAGTAATGTATTTCCCTCACTCCCTCCCTGCCCTGTGAACACTTTGAAACAGTATATTTTTATTATATAAGCGCCTAACAAGCACACAATACATAAATAAATAAAGGTTTCTCGCAGACAGGAAGGAATTGTAAAATGCCCGTAGTGATTGTGTAGAAGTGAATGGCACTATCACACACAACATTCATTTCAGAATAAACACCAGGTTCAGAGATATTTTTGTGGTGACTCGTCCACAGGCAAATGAATCAACAGAGAACATGTTTCAGAAATCCTGAAAATCTCGTCTCAATTGTTTTTGTTCATCTGTCTCACAGGCATCAGCTGGAATGATTTGGAAAATATATTATTTAATGAGTTAGAAAGTGGATCATGAGCTGCTTTGCATGAATGTGTTAGAAAGGTAGCCATTAGTGTGTATGGTAAAGTGCAAAAGCCCATAAGGCATTTCAAATAGAAGGCTGGCAGAGCCCAAAAGACACTGCAAAGATGAGAGAGCAGGTGGATATGTATAGTACCTGATCAGTGTGAGGGATGGCATGCAGCCGAAGGTATGAAGCAAAGTATTATAACAGGTGACCTAATGAGGGAGGGATGTGCAGGCCAGGAATACCAAGAGTCAGCACCATTATCATTGTGTTTTTACAAGGTGATAAGAAACACTGGGCCTCATTATAAGTTTGCCGGTCTGGTAGTAACGGCTCTGGTAAGCTACCAGCGCTGTTATTACCGGACCGGCAAACTACAAGTTCTGCTCGTGGGTGCCTTTTTTCACCTGCCAGGTCTGACCTGGTGGGCGTACCGGCAGCCGTGAGCTGAGTATGTCGATGCACCGGCACCATTCACGAATGGTGCCCGGTGCATCCAGCTTCCCCATTCCCATTGAGACCCACTCTCTCCATCCCCATGCACTCAACCACCCCCACTCTTTCTACCCCCACTGACCCTACCCATACAATCTCTACCCCTCTCACCCTAACCCCACTCTCTCCACATTCAACACAACTCCTTCTACCCATCCCACCCACACTGCCCCAATATTTGCACCCCACCCACCCTACCTCTCTCTCTACCACACCCTGACTCTATCCCTACCTACACAATCTCCACTAACTCTATCCCCACCCACCCTATCCCACTCTCTCTACCCCCACCTCAACCCTTCTCACACTCTCTAACCCTACCCTACCCACACTGTCTCTACCCACACCCACCTGAACCCCACACTCTCTACCACCACCCACCGTACCCCCACTCGTTCTACCCCACCTACCCTCCCTACCCCCACTCTTTCTATCTCCACCCACCCAAACTACCACCACTCCCTCTACCCTCCCACCATACATCGACTTTCTTTACACTCACCCACTCTACTCCTACTCTCTATACCTAAGCCCACACCCTTTAACCCACCCACCCATTCTACCCCACTCTCTCCCCCACTCAACTACCCTGCACCCACTCTCTCTACCCCAACCCACCCTACCTCACTCTTTCTACCCCCACTCGCCCACCCTACACCCACTCTCTCTATCCCCACTCTCTCTACCCCCACCTACCCAACCTATCACCACTCTCTTTACCCCCACCTACCCACTCTCTCTAATCCGACCCACCCTACACCCACTCTCTCTATTCCACTCTCTCTAATCCCACTCTCTCTACTCATCCTCACTCCCATTCTATCAACATACCCTACTCTCTATATCCCCACCCACCCTGCCCCAGACTCTCTACCTCCACACACACTACCCGACTCTCTCTAACTACACCCACCCTACCCACACACTCTCTACCCCACCCATCCACCCTACCCCCACACTCTCTACCACTACCCACCCCACCACCACTCTCTCTACCCCAACCCCCCGTTCCCCATCCAACCTACCCCTACTCTCTCTAACAAATCCCACACTACACCTACTCTCTCTACACTCAACCACCCTGCCCCCATTATTTCTACCCCCACCCTACCCCCACTCTCTCTATCCTCACTCCCTCTACCCCTGCCTACCCAACTTATCACCATTCTCTCTACCCCCACCAATCCAACCTACCCCCACTCACCCACTCTACTGCCCTCACCCACCGTACCCACACTCTCTCTAACCCTGATACTCTCTTATTTTATTTATTTATTATTTATTTGAATTTATATAGCGCACTACAGACCAAGGGCATCGAGGTACTGTTACAAGAATATGACTTAGTTACAGAAAATGCATGATTACAAGATTACAGCATGAACTACAAGCTCAATAGATAGTTAATTAAGGCAAGTCTCATGGTTACACTGAGTGAGCACAGGCCTGGTGTTTTTAAATCATGGGGCAGGTAAATTCATACACTACAGTGGTTACACAAATAGAGGTATCTTGATAGCCTTCATAAAAGCTGTGTAGTTGTCAATGTTCCTGATGTGAGGAGGGAGCCGGTTCCAGTTGGAGGCTGCAATGACTGGAAAGCTGGTTCCTCCCGCTCTTGCTTTGAGTATTTTGGGGATGGGGATCCTGTTTACATAGGGCATCCTGGTGGGTCTATCCGAGGAGGGTTTGGTAATCCTTTGGGATAGGTACAGGCGAGCGGTGTCGTACAGACATTTATGTGTAAGTGCCAGGGTTTGAAACAGGATACGTTCCCTAATGGGTAGCCAGTGGACACGTTTTCTGGTTGCTGATATATGCTTCCATTTGGCTATGCCTTTGGCAGCTCTCATTGCATTATTCAATACAGTCTGGAGTTTCCTTATGTTTCTAGTGGAGGTACCAGCCAGGAGTGCATTGCAATAGTCTAACCTAGACCCCACAATAGCTCTGGCTATGGTAATGCAGTTGTCTCTCGTTGGGAATGGTCTGGCTGCCGTGATCAATTTTGAGCGGTAGGCTGTGGCAGAGGAGATGGTGCTAACCTGCCTATTCATGGAGAGGTTTGATTCCAGGTAGACTCCTAGGGTTTTAACACCAAGCGCAACTTTGATGGGCGTGTTGTCCACTGAGAACGAGTTGTATTTCACGTCCAATTCTTTAAGGGTGCTTGGTGAGCCCAAAAGTAGGATAGCATATATGGAGTTAAGAGTTTTTTCTGTCTGCTTCCTAGCCCCCGGTGAGGGGCATGAGGATCTGTGTGTCATCAGCATAATTTGTGTATGTGATGCCACTCGTGTCCAGGAAGCTAAAGAGAGGCCTCATTAGAAGGTTGTATTGGGTGGGTGATATGCAGGATCACTAAGGGACCCCACACTTAATGAGGTTGGGGTCAGTAAAAGCTTTGTCTGAAAAGACGTTCATCACTCTTTCTTGAAGAAATCAAGTGATCCAAGCTGTTGCTGCTGGAGAGAAGTTGGCAGCTGTTGACAGGTGGTGGCACAGTGTGTCATGGTTCACCAAGTCAAATGCCGCCAACAGGTCTAGGAACAGTAGGATGGCTGGTTTACCTGCATCCCTAAGGTCGTCGATCTGATTTTTTAAGTCTAGTAATGCGGTTTCGGCCCCATGGCCGGGTCTGACGTCTGATTGCCTGAGACCTAGCAGGTTGTTGGTGTCTAGGAAATAGTGGACTTGCAGGTAAGCTGCTTTGTCAAGTATTTTTAGTAAAAATGGTACCCTCTCTACCCCATCCACCCTACCCCCAATCTCTCTACCCCACCCACCCAAATGCCACTCTCCCTACCCAAACTCTCCCTACCCCCACCCATCCAACATACCCCCAATCTCTGTACTCCCAACCACACTCCCTTACTCTCTCTTTGCAGAACCCACCCACTCCCCACCCACCCTTACCCCACTCTTCCTACGCCCCCCACTCTCGCTACCCTCACCCACCCAACCATCACTCATCCAACCTACCACCTCTCTTTACCCTCACTCACAAAACCTACCCCCACTCTCTCTACCCCACTCTTTCTACACTGACCCAACCCTCACCCTCTCTACCCCACTCACCCTACACCTAGTCACCCACCCTACCACCTATCTCTACACCCACCTTACCCCAACTTTTTCTACCCCTGCACACCCTACCCCCAATCTTTCTACCTCCACCCATCCAACCCCCACTCGTGCCACCCCACTCACCCTACATACACATACCCACCATACCCCAACTCTATCTACCACCAACAACCCGTCCTACACCACACTATCTACTCCTACCTACCTGCACTACCCCACTCTCTCGACCCCACCGATCCTAACCAACTATCTCTATCCTCATGCACCCATCCTATCCTCACACTCTCTACCTCACCAACCCACCCATACACCTTGCTCTATCCCCACCCACCCTACCCACTCTCTCTACCCCCATCCACACATCCTACCCCTTCTGTATTTTTGCCACCCACCTTAACCCCTCTTTACTGCCACCCATCCTGCCCCATCTTTCTCTACTCAACCCTACCCCCTCTCTCCTTACCCCACCATGCACACTACCCATTCTATCTTTAGCTCCACCTAGCCTGCATCCTTTATTCCACTATCCACCCTATCCCACCCTTCCCCACTCTAGTCACCCACACACACACTTTACCCCCTCTCCCTATTCCCTTTCATTTTTCCACTCACACTCTCACTTTCTTTCTTACCCTCTCACTTTCATCCTTTCTCGCTCATATTTCCTCTCATTGATGGTACCCTCTATTAATAACTTCCTAACTTGCTCTATTCCCCTTCTCATTCTATTGCACACCTGCACCCCTTACTGCATCCTCCTTTGAACATGTGCACTCTCCTCCTTGCACCCTGGTGCCTATAAATGCAAAGAACTGCTGTAAACGGCAGAACCTTTTCCATTGCCAATGCTTGTTTTTTTAAAGGCGCTGAATTAATTTCTGTCTCTTATGAAAAACATCAAAGAATTCCAGAGCCTGGGAGACTGGAATGAAAACGTTGAGCCCCTAATCTCATTTTACCAAACAATGATATGACAAAGAAATATGTGCAGAAAATCAAATATTCATGTGATATTTTCCTTAATAAAGGATGGTCTCAGACCATGCACAGCATTGAATGTAAAGCATAAGCCCTGTAGAATATTTGATAGATAATACAAATAAGGCCTTGGATAAATGAAACATACCAACTTTGGTGCTTATTAGGGATTTGTGACTCTTGCTTGCTGCCACGTTAAAAAGGGATGCCTGTCGAATTGCAGAGCATGCCAAAATGTTGGGAAATTATTTTTAAAGTAATTTATTTCAAAACCAGACTTCACAGAACCATTGTATAGTGACATATTTTCTTTCAGCTATTGTGCAACTCACAGAAAATGTATCAGGTGTATTTCTATAAATGCCATCTTGAATATGTGTTGTACAGTACACATGCCTGCTTGCAAAGCATATCTCTGCCATGTGCGAAATCCTAAACCCAAAATATCAAGCATGGGGGGACATTATTCATTTGAGGATGCAGCTTTGAGCAAAGTGAACTGTAATGTTTGAACTGAACTGCCTTTTCTCCAAGAATGGCCCGGGCTATGTGTGAAAGGCAAGTCCAGAATTCAAGGTTTTCTTTGCAATGAATACTGCAAACCATTTACTCAAAAGTGTATAATTGGATTTCTTCATGTGTCCATACAATGTGAATAGCATATGGAAAGATGATGCCAATACAGACAAAAGTCTATTCCAGTCAATGTGAGCATTAATATAATGTCTTTCTTTATTCTGCCATGTTAGTATTCATTCAAGCTATATTGTTTGAAATTCAAGAATAGGAATGGAAATGCTTTTGAATTGCATTTGGCTGCATGATGTACATTGAAAAGAAAGATCTGCATTTATAAATGAAGAAATGAAACCCAAAAGAGCTGAAGTGAAAAACAGAATCAAATTGCATTTTAAGTTTCCATTCTCAAATATAGGCATATGTGAAGTGTTCAGGGACTCCAGTCAAATTTGAACTGAAAATGTAAGTGCCCACCAAAGTAAACTCAATGCATTCACATTATTCAATAATACATTAGATGTGCAGAAAATTAGATTAAGTATTGCATCCTCATGCAAGCTCCAAATTATTTGACCTTTCGATATGTTGTAGATAAATGAAAGCTCTATTAGAATATTAAAACTGAATTATATATAATATTGAAACAGAAATGTTGTCATTTTAGAAATGGCTTCAAAATTGCAGAAACATATATATTCATCAAACATTATCAGAATTCAAAGCTTTGGGGTATCAATATAATATATAATATAAGTGTTATCTAGGTAGCACCGATTAGGCAGAGGTTAGAGCATAACAACAAAACAGGCTTTTCTCAAAAAGCCACACCTCTGACCAGCCAGAGGTGGAGTTAGAGGGAATATAGTGGTATACACATAGGATAGAAGGGGAGAAATCTGGATTATGCAATATTGAGTGAGGAAGAGACTGGAAAATTAACTGGGGATTGGAGAGAAAATGGACTGATTTCATCCAGAAACGGAAGACTGGTCCATTGAGAAAGGGAAGCCAGCACAGCACATAGAATGTGCTCCAGCCTGCACAGGGGAAACTACACACCTGCATTGAGGGGTTTGCTGATGGAATGATGCCTGCTTGACAGGTTTCCAGGCTTGTTATCCCAAAATCAGAAGTTACATCTTAAGAGGTAAATCAAAAGAACCTGCTACCCATGCCACAATAATTGTCCAACTTTGATCAGGGTACATTTCTGGGAAGGAAAAGGGATGGGCAATGCAAAAAAGGGGGTGCACTTTAAACATTGGTAGCGCTTGTGTTGATAAAAGCATGCCCTGTGTTTACTCATTTATATTTCAAATACAGAGTTAGATGTGGTTTCCTTTAGGCCCATTTCACTTCGAAATGAAAAATGAAATACAAAACTGAACAAATGTTGGCTGCCTTCAAGTGGGATTTGCTTGGTAAAGTTAAATGTTAGTTGAGAATATAGGTAGTAGTTAAAACTGCTGCTCAGTCATAGTGGGTCACAGTACAAAGTTAGCATTACTACCTGGGATAATATCATGCAGGTAATACCACCAGCAGAGACCATAGTATAGACTAGATATTTGAGTGACAAAATGTATGCTGTGTATTAAGAAGTATCCGAAGGGCAAATCTTCTGCACTGCCCTGTCTTCAATGCCTAGGCAGAGTCAGGTGTAGCAGGGAGAGCAAGGATGGAAGAGAATTGTCAACTAAAGATCTGTTACTGGAGAATAGTGCATCTTCAGCCCCAAAATATAAAGATACAGAAGCCTTACATGCAGCCCCTTTTAAAACTGTGCATGTCTCTGGATAGACAATTTACCGTTCATGTTCAAGGAAAGTCATACACACGCATTCATGTTAAGTCAAAGTCAAATACGCATGCATACAGAAAACTACACACACACTTTCAGGAAACATAGGATGCATGTGCGTTCATAATAGAACATATATATTCCCGAGGACAGTGTCTGTGAATCCAAACATACATGTGCCAAAGCAAATTAGTCTCTTTTTGCTTAGCACATAGCCCTAGGTTGTCTGGTCCTTGCCTTTATGTCAAGTGGTCTCTACATTGTTAATATATTCACCATCTCAGATGTGTACAGGGGTGTTTGTGAATATTTATATTTTGTTTATTGATGTAATTTTTCTCTGGTGCCACACTTGTCTTGATGCTGGTCGAAAATCAAATGTTTATCCATATTTGCATTGTGTAGAATATTTTAGTGAGACCTTAGTGATGTTCAGAAAAGAGATCAGTGCAAAGCGGATATATCAGTAGGTATAGTATAGCATATGTATATGCTAGAATGAAGATGCCTTTCAGACTTATTATAGTGAGAATCATATAGGCAGATAACATTTTGTTTTGTATAATTTCATATATACCATATTGTAGTACACACCAGGGTAAATCTAGAGACCCAGTTGTCTGAAAATAACAACAATTTGTTTAAATGAGTTTCATTTTTTGAATATGTCACTGTCTGTTCTTTGCCCAGCAATGCGGGTGGGATTTTATAAGTGGGAACATTAGATTGACGTGTCACATCTGCATGAGCCAGTCCCAAAATGTATACAAAATACTCAACAGCCTGTAAAAGTGGTTCTGCATGCTACCAGTATCCAGTATAATCCAGTATAATGAAAACAAGGCAGGGGTTATGTGATGCCTGCGTGAGAGTTTTAGTAGCAGTCTGGCTACAGCATTTTTCACAGTATGCATTCTGGAGCATAAACAAGCAGGGGCACCTAGATACAGACTGTTAGCATAGTCAAGACTAGGGCAAATTATAGCTGAGATGGCAATGCATTTTTGAGAGAACATTAGGAAAGGGAAGATGTTCTTGAGGATCTTGTGTAGGGTGATGCAACTACTACATTCATATGTAGTTTTAATGACAGTTTGCAATCCATGATCATGCCTAAATTCCTCACTTTCATGGAAGCAGAGATGAGAAATGTGAATTTAAGAGATTGGAGAGGGGTACATTGCAACTCGTGGGCTTCCTTGTGATAAGCACTTGTTTTATCCATGGTTTCAGAAATATATGATGAACATAATTCCATTGTTCTAGTTGAAGTTTTGTATTGGTGATATTACTGTTTTTCAGAATGAGTTTAGTGTCATCTGCATAATTATAGTATGATGATTTGAGTGAAGATTGTTGGAAAAGGTGTTATGCACAGGTTACATTCCAGAGGTGAGATGGAAGAACATTGTGGTATTTCAGAAAGGCACTCTATTGTGTCTGAGACATATGCATTAATAGAGTTCCTTTGTGTGTGATTGTGAAAGAAGGTCAAAAACCAACCTGGAGCTATGTCTCTGATAGCTAAATCATAAAGGCATTAAGAAGGGTATGGTCAACAAGGTTGAATACCACCGAGAGGTCCAGTAAAATTAGAACTGGTACATTGACCCATTCTCTGTTTAATATTCATACCACCCTCGCATCTGGAGTCGTACATGGATGTAATGGCATACATCTGAGCCTAGGCAAGTCCGAGTTAAGCGAGGGCCTCAGCGAGTTCTTAGGGGTATTACCGGCCTTGTACACACCCCATGTACCACCCCACACTGCTGGTCCTGAACTGCGCACCTTCAGTGGAGAAGGAACCCCACACCCAGAGAAGAACACCAAACTACTGGGGCAACGTTTTCAGGAATACAGGCGGCCCGGTCACACCTCCAGAAGCAAGTCATAAGTGATCAGCCCCTGCCATGACTTGACTTCAATACCCCCTGGCTGACTTGGAACCAACTCACTTTACAGGGACCACTGTTAATTAGACCAGAGACCCTGTGCTGGCAGATGGAGCCAGACACAGGAAAGAAGAGGCACCTCTAAATTGTCCCAACACACAGATAACACCTAGTGCTGCAAATTGAGAGTCGCGCCCTGTGCCTGCATCACACGTTCTGTCCCCATGATGTTTCAATGCCAGCGTACGACATTCAGAGGCAGAGCGCAAAACAAAAGGTTTGATCCAAAGACCCCTATACCTCAAGGAGTCATGATACCACATCTCCTGTAATGAAGAGGAATTCCCTTGTTCCCCAGCTGGACGAGAACACGTGGTGGGGGACTACAGCAAAGAGGAACACAACAGTAATCCTGCCGTGTCTGTGAAGTGGGGCTGCGCAAATTCAGTCAAAGAGACTTGTACACTGTTAACCGGCCTTTTTAATTGCTCCTGGAATCATTCTGGGTCCATCAGTGCTGAGTATTGATTTGGAGGGTAGGGCCCCCGGCACCGGGGCGAGTGCCTCCTCCAGTACAACAGACACTATATGGACATTAAATTAAAATAGCCAAATATGCCTACTCCCCACCATTACTTGCTGCAGACGGCACAAAAACAGTGATCATGGATACCTCGTGACAGAAGCAGCGGCGACAAAAGGAGACATTGGTGCCCTCCTGAATGAGATAAAGACCATGGGAGCCAACATAGTTGGAAAAATAGATAAGATAACACAGCGAATGAACAAGATTGAAGAGAGACTTGAAGGTGTTGAAAACAATCAAACCACCATAGACACCCTCAAATCCCAGATGGATTTATGAAAAAGGGAGATAGAGCAAAGGGAGGAGGAATTCTGACTAAAAATGGACGATTTGGAAAATCAAGAGAGAAGAAATAACCTATGTTTTTTTGGCATCCCGATCACGAAGGCGAAACAGAAGCAGACCTCAGGAAAACGATCCATGATGTTATCAAAATATTGGTAGTGGAGATCGATGAGCCCAAAACAGGGTTGATACATTTATTTTCAAATTTGTTTATTGGCATTTGTTATTTAGTACATTTACAGGACACCAGGCGTGTCCACATTTCTAGGATAATGAGCATTTCAGAATAAAACTTTTAACATTTAACAAATTAACATTACAACATTCAACTATCTCCCGGTGTTTGCTATTAAGGTGAAGTTGCTTGGTGGAGCAGGGGGGGGATCCTGATGGTCTGGAGGGGGGGAAAAAGGAGGGGGCCCATGCCTGTGAAAGCCCAGTGGGGTGACCACGTGGTGGTCCCAGGTCTTGTCAATTCAGTTCATAGTTCTGTTTCAGTGGGTTCATACCAGTTCATGGGGGCTTGTCATCTGAGGGGTAAAACAGGGAGTCTGTGAGTTCTTTCCAGGCCTCAAGGGTCATACTAGAGTCATCTGTGGATCTGGCCACACTGTCCTCCCAAGCCGTTGTTTCTGCTCGTACCCAGCGTTTCAGTTCAGAGTGCCAGCTTTTCTGTTGGGGCCCAGTCGTTTTCTTCCAAGACATTGCCATTGTCCTCTTTGCCAGTATACACATAATGTCCATTAATCTGGTGAGGTGCTTGAGTTTGGCCGGTCTGGTGTATGTGCCAAGCAGGCATCCCTCCGGGGTCCATTTGTATCTAGTCACCCCCAGATTGTTGCTTGTCTGTTGTATGGCGGTCCACAGGGATTGTGTCCTAATGCACTTCCAGAACACGTGGATCAAGTCCGCATTGCTCTGTCCACACCATGTGCAGTTAGAGGGCAACGTATTATTGATTTTTGCCAGCCTGGATGGAGTTTGGTATGTTCGGTGTAGCAGGTTGAGTTGTATTTGTCTGAATCTTTGGTTCCTGGAGACAGACTTGGGGAATGTCAAGGCCCTTTCCCATTCTCCATCTGACAGTTCCCGGTCCATGTCTGCTTCCCACTTGTCTCTCAAAGCGGGACCCCGTGGGTTGGGGACGTCGCTCAGGTGGGCATAGATCTGGGACACCGGCTTCCAGCCCTCGCCCAGAGCATAAAGTAGTGTGATCAGGGGGTTTGGTTCCGGTTCTTCCGGCCATGACGACCATTTGGTTCTTGCTGTAGTTCTCATCTTCTGATACCACAGGAACTGGCCCATATGGACTCCATCTACTTCCTGAAGTGTTTCAAAGTCTTTAAAGGCCCCATCCGCAAACAGGTCCCCCCATGAGTATATCCCGTTCCTTTCCCAGTGCCTGAGGTGGTGCAAATCTGCGACGGAGCCACATAGGTCCGAGAGTAGTGGTATGTCCGGGGAGTAGTGGGGCTTAGAGCAGGCGAGGGTTACTGTCCTGCGCCATACTTTTTGCCCCAGGATAGCCATGGAAGGGGCATTTTGCATTAGGTGGGAGGGGCCCAGATAAGTTCTTTCATATGCAACGGGGATACTAGGGTCTGCAGGAGGGGGTCTCGGATGTAGCTTCATCTGCTAGCCATTTAGTGACAAAACTAAGCTGTGCTTTTCGAAGTTCGGGAGTTGGATTCCCCCTTGGGTGTACGGTAGCATCAGGGTGGATAATGCTATTTTGCGTCTCCCTGACCCCCACAAGAAGTCCCGGGTTATCCTTTCTAGCAGGCGGAAAAAAGGCTCATTAATGTAGAAATGTATGTTCTGGAACCCGTACAAGAATCTGGGAAGGACAATCATTTTAATTATGGCAGCTCTTCCCATCATGGATAGGGGGAATTTCGCACAAAATTGCATGGATTTTCTCAAGGCTGGGATCGCAGTCTTCGTGTTGTGTTCATGCATTAATGTAGGGGTATGCATTATGTGTATACCTAAATACTTAAATGAGGTCAGCTCCCAGTGTATTCCTACCGCAGGAAGTTCTGCTATGTCTTTCCCCTTGAGGCCTGCCAGAGGGAAGAGGCAGGACTTTGCCCTGCAAAATTGTATACCAGAGAACCTTGCAAAGTTGTCTACGACGTCTAACATCCCGGGCACGTTATTTTGTGGGTCACTGACGTACAATAGTATGTCGTCTGCGTAAAATGAAATAATATGGTCAATACCCCCCAGCCGTATCCCAGCATCAAAGAATTGTTTTCGGAAGTATATGGCAATGGGCTCCAGTCCCAGTACGTAAAGCATGGGGGAGAGCGGGCATCCCTGCCTAGTGCCCCTGCGTATGTCCCAGGCTTCAGATATGTGTTTTCCTGTTTTTACTCTGGCCGTAGGTCTGTTATAAAGTATCTTGATCCATCTAATGAACCCTGGGCCAAAGCCAAAACTCAGAAGAAACTCCACTAGCCACTCCCAAAATATAGAATCGAACGCCTTAATAGCATCCAGGGACAGCAGCGCATATGTCTCCGTATTGGCCTCTGTCTGGGCAAAACCTGTTGCACTCTACGTAGGTTCATGGTTGTGTTCCGGCTTGGTATGAAGCCACACTGATCCTCGTGTACCACGTCCCCTATAATTTTAGCCAGTCTGTTTGCTAATACCGTGGTCCATATTTTCACATCGCAGTTAAGCATGGCTATTGGGCGGTAGGAGTCACATTTGTCGGCGGGTTTATTTGGCTTAATGATTGGAATTTACAAGGTTTCCCTCATGCTGTCAGGAAGTATCCCTCTCTCATGTGCCTCCTGGAAGACCTCATGTAACAAGGGTGTTAGGGAGGTCTCATATGCCTTATAAAACTCAGTGGGCAGTCCGTCACTCCCGGGGGTCTTAGCGTTGGTCAGTGACTTGATTGCCTCTGCTATATCCTCCGCTGTGATATCTGTGTCAAGGGTTTCAGCCTGTTCAGGGGTAAATTTGGGGAGCCCTATTTCCTCCAGGGTGTCTATGATTTGGTCTCGGGGAACCTGATCCCTGTGAGAGTAAAGGTGTTCGTAGAAGCCCTTAAAGGTTTCGTTTATATCTTGCTGTGTCTGTACTACCTTACCTTCTTCAGTCTGTATCCTGGTAATCGTGTGCTTGGGGTGTTCTTTCCTACACAACCAGGCCAGCATTCTGCTATGTCTATCGGCTTCCCTGTGCATTCTGTTTGTTTTGGCGGCATAATAAAACTTGGCTAGTCTTTCCCAAGCCTGGGCACATTTAACTCTAAGTTCCTTAAGGTTATCTTCTCTTTGGTGAGTATTCACTGGGGTGGATTCGAGCTGCTAAATCTGTCGTTCCGACTGATCTAATTCACCCCTCAATTGTTTCCTGATGCCCCCTGCTTTCGCAATGATTTCCCCCCTCGCCACTACTTTGAGAGCGTCCCACATCGTGCTCAGGCGGGCAACGCTTCCCGTATTCCTCTCAATAAAACTATCTATAAATTAATGGACTTCTTCCCTGAACACCGGGTCACTTAAGGCGTCTATCGGCATTCTCCACATAGGGATAGGGGGTCTGGGGCCAGTTTGATTCCAATCTATTAAAAGCGGTGAGTGGTCTGATATGGTCCTTCCCAAATATTGCGCTTCTTCTATTTGTGACAGGTGTTCTTTGTCTACGAAGATGTAGTCTAACCTCGTGTGAAGATCATGAGGGAGGAGAAGTATGAGTACCCCCGAGAATCAGGATGGCACTCTCTCCAGACGTCAGCCAGGTTCAACCTATCTGACAATAAGGACAAGGCTGTGGTTGCCGCTGAGGGCCCTTTCGGGTGGGGCTGGGACCTGTCGAGGCTTGCATCATGGACACAATTAAAGTCCCCCCCCATAAGAAAATACCATGTCTGTAAGGTTCGATTTTAGCATACTTGGAGTACAAGTGTGCTGGAATGTTAGTATTGGGGAGGTAAGAGTTCACTATGCATATTTCATCCTGTTCCAAGCGGCCCCAGAGAATTACAAATCTGCCCTCAGGGTCTGTCTCAGACCTGGTCAAGTGGAAAGGCAGTTGGGGATGGATCCAAGTGTACACACCTCTTGCGTATTTAGAGTAGGTAGTGCCCACGCCCTGTCCCCCCCAGTGTTCTCCCAGTCTAGCCAGGGAGTCCACCGTGCAGTGCGTCTCCTGCAGCAGCGCTATCTGCACTCTTTTCCTGTTCAAGTAAGACTTGATTCTATTCCGGCGTAAGTAGGTTCCCAGGCCCCTCACATTCCAAGTCATTATCTTTATTTTAGTATTAGATGCCATGTCGAATCAATCGAGTTGTCAATGAATCAGTCCGGCACCTACCAGTGACTTCCGCGGCATCCCCTGGTCCATGCCGTCTCCCCTCTCGTCCACCTTCTCCAGCATCGCTCATTTCACTCGTAGGAGATTCAATAACGTGAGTAACTCCCATTGCCTTGAATGGGGAAAAACAAACAAAACAAGATGAACAGTCCCTAGCAGTTGCTCCCAACTTGCAACGCTCAGGGGGTCCCGAGCCTTCCAGGCCACTCCTGGCCTTCCGGATCGGGTTGTGTGTGGGCAGGCTGCTCACACAGTTTTCAGTGGGGTGTGTTGCCTAACTTCACTCGTTTGGTCCTTTGAGCTCTCGTACGATATAGCTTACTTGAATAGCTTACTTTACTGAAGGCTTGCATTGGATGGTGCTTGGTTGGGGTCGGTCGTTATGTGGGGAGTACCCGTTTCCTCCTCTTTCTGGCAGGTTCCCAATCAGCCCCGGTCCGACTTTGAAGGTCCTGTTCCATCATCTGCCAGGTTGTTATGTTCAAGCCACATGTTGGCCGCGGCCGGAGTCCCTAGAAATATCGCTTTTCCATTATAGAGAACCTTGAGGCGTGATGGGTAGAGCAGCATGTACTTTAAATTAAGATTCCTTAGGCAGGCTTTTATCGGGATAAAGGAGTTCCTTGCTCGTTGCACTGCAGGGGTGTAGTCGGGGTATATAACTATTGTTACATCATTCCTCTTTATCTCCCCTCCTTCTCTGGAGTATCTCAATATGGTATCTCAATCTCGGAAATTTAAGATCTTAGCTATAATTGGGCGTGGATGGGATCCAGGTGGAGGACGTTTCTGGAGGGATCTGTGGGCCCTTTCCACAGAGGACCCTTGGGAGAGGTTACCCGGTCCAATTTCCTGTAGCAACAGCGTTTCGATGAAGTCTGTCGGGTCTGGGCCCTCCGAGTCCTCAGGACCCCCCGTATGCGGATATTGTTTTGGCGGGCCGGCCCTTTGGCCTCCTCGGAGCGGGCCTCCAGCCTGATCACTTTCTGTTCCAGATCCTGGACCGTCCTCTTCAGGACTCGGGTGTCCTCTACTTTTTTCTGGAGGGTGGTCTCTGCCACTGTGACCCTTTCCGTTAGGTTGCGGGCGTCTTGACGCATAAGCTGAATGTCCGATTTCACCTCTTCCAGTCTTCCTTCGAGTGATGTGCGGGGGGCCGCTATTGCTTGGAGGACTTGCGCATGTTTGAAATCCTCTCCTTCTTGGGGCAGTTCCTCGACAGGTTCTGGGTCTTGTTGCGACTATCTCTGGGGTCTAACTGTCGTGAAGTAATCCATGGTGACCAGTTTCAGCTTGCCCTTGGGGGGAGACATTTTTGGGGTGGCTGCGGGTTCATTTCCGCACACTGTGTAGATCGTCCTACTAGCCCCCTCTTTTCGGCTGTTGTTTCGCGAACACCCCTCTCTCGGGCAGTTGGGTGGGGTGCTGTCGATACGGCCGGGCGTAGGCCCCGGCTGCCCTCCTGTTTCAGGGTCTCGGCACGCCTTTGCCACTGTGTCTAGGAAGGAGCTACCCTAGGGCCGGACCGCAGGCTCTCAGCTCGTGAGTTTCGAATCCAAGATGGCGTTCTCTCAGAATTTGGGATTTGTAGGGCCGGGAGGAGTCCACCATCTATGTAGTTGCTGGATTGCCTGCGGGGTTCGGTGTTTCCCAGCCCTCCGTTGCCAGGGGCTTATTGTCCGCTCCTTTTCTGGGAGCTTCGATGGAGGAACCACGGGACTATCAGGCCGGGTCCGCTCCCTCCTCCTCACCTGCTGCACTCTTCCCGGCTCGGGGTGGATTTCTCCGCTTCCACCTCGATCGCTCCGTAAGCCCGGGGTGTGGAATCCCAGACTTCTCCGCACTTCCACGCAGTAACTAGGGTAGAGGCGGAGCCGAAGCGAGATCAGTTAGCCCCGGTGGCCTCGGTAGCAGCGTGCGTCTCACCCTGCAGTATGTCGCACTTGGTCGCAGCTCTAGTCTTGGCGCGCAACGGGTGCCGCCATCTTGTGGGCCCCAGGGGTTCGCGTTTGGGCTTCCCGTTTTCTGGCTTTGCTTCTCCGATTCGGGCCGGGAGTCAGGGAGAGTGTCGGGAAGCGGTTCCCCTTCCGTTCTGTCCGTTCCGGTCCTGGATTACCGACCCGTTACCGCGATATTCTTGTCATATGGGAGGATCACGGACGGAGCTCTGCAGGAGCCTGTCTTCACAGCATGCGCGCAGGCCACGCCCCCGACAGGGTTGATACATAGGGCCGGTTTCACAGGTACCAGGATAACGCTAGGATTCTCGAGAAAGCCAGGACCGAGGCCCACTCACCCTAGGAGGAGCACAGATCACTATCTTTCAGGACCTATCATCATTGACCTCTGCCCTAAGGCGAATGTGCGGCCCTCTTATGAAATGGCTCAAGGAACAAGGAACTCGATACAGGTGGGGCTACCCTTTCTCCCTCTCTTTTTAACATGGAGGTATGAAAAAACTATTGAAATCAGAAAATGAGATTTGTGAGTGCACCGCTGAACTTTTGGAAACACGTCCAGAAGGTGGAGACAAGGAGGAAGCATGACAGAATGGGAGACATTGGGAATTCCAAGGACCACGAAGGAAAAGAGTTAAGGGATGGAGGAAATACAGGCGAGGCAATGTCACACCCGAAGGAAATAAATGAAGAAGGCGATCGGCTGGAGCGAACTCTGCACATCGGTTACCAAGATACAAGGACGTGCGGCTCGAGAAGCCCTGAGTGATCTGAATATTTGAATGGGGTTCGAATAGAGAGTGAACACACCTTGTCTGGATGCTCTTCTCTAAAGCGAGAACGAATGACCTGTTGACAACAGGCGGCGATGTTGCATGGGACACCACATATCCTTCTAAAGAGTTTATGTTTTGATCCAGGGAACGTGAGGGGGGGGAAACAGGGAGGGGGCTCAAATATTATTGAGAATGTCTTTTGAAGACGGACCGTGAGGTAACGGTTCCCATTGGTGATCTGACGTCAGATCAATATTTCCAACCGATCCAGATCTGGCGCCATCAACCAGGGATGGGGGATGTAGAGGAGGGGAGAGGGGAGATGGAGGGGGGTGAAGGGTGGTAGGTTGGGGATAGAATCTTCACTGAGACTTGTAAGGGTGCACGCACAGTTGATCGACATCTCAATACAGTTTCAATTATTGCTGAAGGGTCCTCTAAAATGTATGATGACAAATGGCGGATGATACAGACCAACGGGTAGGAGACCTCCTCAGGGTGGGTACATTAAATGTCAAAGGCCTTAATTCCCCGACAAAGAGATCCTTAGTATACCGGGAATTCCACAGGGGAAAACTGGACATCCTCTTCCTACAGGAAACAAAATATGCTAAGGGAGAGGAACGGAAGCTCCTAGGGGCACGAACAGGGATAGAATTCTGGGGATCCGAACCTCTGAGAAGGGGAGTAGTGGGGATACTCATCAGAAAGGGACTAGGCTTCATCATCTCCAAGACATGGGGAGATGTTGAAGGGTGGGCTTTACTTGTTGCAGGCATTGTGGTAAAGGTAAGCATCACACTTGCAACCATATTCGCCCCCAATACGGGTCAAGCTAGATTCCTAGCCAAGACAGTCTCCAAAATTATGTTAGAAGCCACTCGACACGTCCTCCTTGGGGGTGACTTCAATCTGTGGGCAGACCCCAATTTGGATAGGAAAGCGGGTAAAATTGAAACGAGAGATCCCACCGAAGGGGGGCGCGGAGAGGTTGCAAATATGTTTGATATATATGGCTTGTGAGATACATGGCGGCAACTCCACCCAGAAGATCAGGGGTATACCTTCTACGCCGCCCCACATAATAACTTTACTAGGATTGATTACAAATACTTAATGGAGGAGATGCATAATGCTACAATAAGGTCGGATATCATCCCGATCACCTGGTCAGATCAAAATATGGTCATGGCTGGCATTGACTGGGATATCTTGTCTAGGAAAGGAGGCTTTTGGTGGTGTAATGAGACACTCTGGAAAGATCCCGATTTTAAAACGGAGATGGAAACTGAGATTACTGAATATATTAAGACCAATAACACCGGGGAAATCTCCAAGCTAATAGTGTTGGATGCGGGGAAAGCTGCCTGGTGAGGAGTCCTGATTAGAGAGGGGCTAGCAAGAAAAGGGAAAGAAACTTGGTTGAAAACAAACTCAGGAATGAGATTTGTCACCTGGACGGGGAAGCGAGGAAATACGAAACTGGGAAAGCAGACAAGATTTTGGAGGCAAAGAAAAAGAGGGAAGAACTTTGTCTTGTAGTACACGGACTGGCAGCCCGTAAACTGCAGCTCCTAAGATAGAAGTTCTACGAGAAAGGGAACAAGGCAGATTCTTTACTGGCTGCCAAGTTATGTGCCCAACGGATAGAGTGGAAGGTACTGGAAATAGAAAACCAGGACACCTCCTGCATTGCAACCAATGCAGACATCCCCAAGGCCTTTGCCACATTTTACGAGGCCCTCTATAGATCGGAAGCCCAACTCAGGGAGTCGGATACTGATCGATACTTGTCCTCTGTGAAAATTCTGCAGATAACATGTGATGAAAGCCATGCATTAGAGGGTCTGATAACGGAAGAAGAGGTAAGAATGTGGTCAATAGATTGTCATTAGGCAAATCCCCCAGGGAAGACGGCTTCACCGCTGGATTCTATAAATCCTTTCTCTCCTCCTTCCTCCCTCTTATGCTAGAACTCTTTAATGAGATCCTAGACACTGGAAGAACCCCGGACTCTTTTGTCCAAGCCCTTGTCTTGGTGATCCCGAAAGAAGGTTGGGATCCTAAGCAATGCAGCTTGTATCGCCCCATATCCCTACTAAACATTGATGCAAAAAATATACACTAGAATCCTGGCAGCCCGACTGGAGACTTATATGCCATGTGTAATACATACTGATCAGTTCGGCTTCATACTGGGTAGACAAGGAGCTGACACCATGAGGAAGACCCTACACTTAATTAATGCATCTCGAACCATGAGGAATGACCCAGCTCTCCTCTCGGTCGACATGGAGAAGGATTTTGATAGGGTTGAATGGGGCTTTTTGAAGGCAGTCCTACGCAAAGTGGGAATAGGTCTGAAATTCAGGGGAGGGGTCCAGGCAGTATACACATCACCCAAGGCCTCAGTCTTTGTCAACAGTAAATACTCCCGCTGGTTCAAACTAGGTAGAGGAAAGTGACAGGGATGCCCTCTCTCTGCAATACTCTTTGCGCTCTCTGTTGAACCCCTAGCCCAGAAACTGAGAGACAACCCTCAGTTTGAAGGACTCAGACTGGGAGCCACGGATTATAAAGTAGCTTTGTACGCGGACAACCTACTTTTGCACATTTTGAATCCCATGTCCTCCATCCCCGGATCAATCCAGCTGATTAAAGAGTACGGTACCCTCTCGGGTTTCAAAATCAATGAGGCCAAATCAATCTTATTTCCCCTGTACAAGACCATACAAGCAGATGTCGATAGACTCTGCCCTCTGGGCCTTATCCTGGATAATATCAAGTTTAAATACCTAGGCATACAGGTCATGAGAGACATTACCAAACTCTATGAAGCCAATTTCCCACCCCTCCTCCTAAAGTTCCATGCGGACCTAGCCAAATGGAAGTAACTCACGATATTGAGGATGGGTAGACTTAATGCAATCAAAATGGTATGTCTCCCCCGCTTTCTTTATCCCTTCCAAATCCTCCCCATACCAATATCGAACGCCTTTTTTGATGAGGCCAAAAGGGCCATTGAGAAGTTGCTATGGGCGGGTAAAAGAGTGAGACCTGAAGCGATATTATGAAGCTGCCAAGCTCTGAATTGTGATTCACCACCTACGAAATTGTAAAGAACCTCAATGGGTCGCAATGCACAATCACTATCTGTCTACGGCAAAGGTTTCTGAGTGGTTATGGGTCCCGAGAAACAAACTAGTACAGAGATTAAGAGATCACCCGATACTGGGAACCATCTGGGAAATATGGAGAGAGAGAAGGGATATGCAGGGAATAACTTCATGGCCGCCCCACCCCCCCGAGTCATCTATGGGCTCCTGGCAGTAGAGAGAATATTCCTAATTTAGACAGATTTCAATCCTGGTTTGAAGAAGGCCTGGAGAGTGTGGGTCAGCTCTGGAATAATGGATCCTTTATTATGATTTTGGAAGTGGGTGAGAACCTCGAGCTGGGCCCCCTTCCTGTCTTCCACTTCTTGCAGATTAGGGGAGCTCTGACAAGGGTCGAATGGAAAGATAACGTGGATAGAGAACTCACCCCCTTTGAGAAGCTGCCGAACTCTAGAACAGAAATGCAAGGGTTAATATTCACCATTGTACAGAGATTTGGTTGAGGCAGGGAGAGGTTCCACGTCGCACCTGAAGAATAGATGGGAGAGGGATCTTGGAGAAGAGATTGACTCGAATATGTGGGCTAGGATGTACAGGGCTGCCCCTCAAGTCTCTATAGCTAGCCAATACAAACTTCATGCGATTAAGTTGCTACACAGGTTGTAATATGACCACATCAGTCTCCCTATAATGTTTCAGTCACTAAGCCCACTTTTCTGGCATAAGTGTGGTGGAATAGCTGATTACTGGCACATGTGGTGGGACTGCCCCAGAATCAGGGTCTACTGGAATGAGGTCTTGGGGTGGATCAAGGACCTCGATGGAGTACTGCAGTCTGCAGATCCCTTTTTGGTTCTCTTTGGATTCGAGCAATGCAAAGACGAAAGAGAGAAAATCAAGGGCCTAACAGCCCACCTCTTATTAGCGGTCCGCGCCACTTTAGTCATCAAATGGAAGTCCGAACAAACACCAGGCAAGGGTGAATGGATTAATGTTGCATCAAACATATGTGTTATGGAAAAAAATCCCTGCAACCCTGCATGGAAAATCAACCCAATGTGACATGTTGTGGGGAGACTTTGTCTGTAAGTACATGCGGGGAACTAATCAGTAAATTGTGAAGTGAAACTGAAAGGTTGTACCCTTCCCCCTGGGGAGAACACTCTAATCTGTTTTGTTGGAAAAGACATACATTATGACCCAAGGATTCTATGTCCAAACAACCCATGTCAGTGTACTTACGGGATATAATGTGCACCAAACAAGTCTCCACTATCTAGTTCTTGAATATATATGTCAATAAATTGGGAAGGGGAAAAAATGTTTTGGGGAGGAGGGGGTGTGGGATGTTTTTACCCATGCATCCGAGCCCTACCACAAAAACTGTGCAGTACTGGCATTGAAAACATCATGATAGCCAGAGCTTCCCAGAAAATGCCCAGGGAAATGCATGAAGAATAGGCTGCCACCCATTTTTGCCGATGTTATGGGCACAGAAGGGCACTGCCTAAAACCACCATTGGACTACCCACACAGTAGCCTGAAACCATTGGGAATGGCAATGCTGATTGCCAAAAGCAACCTAGAACTGTGGGGAATTCATTTTCTTAAATCCCCAAAATGGTTGCATTACCAGTACTCACCACTATCAGAAAGCCGGCGTTTTAAAACCACCAGACTTTTGTGTAAAACTGAATAAATGAACCCAAAGCAGGCCAAAGAAAGACTTACTGAGAGGTGGATACAATGTAAAGTTATATTCTGAAGTGACTTGAATGTTCATAACAAGACTGGCTGAGCTCTGCAGGTCTGCAGCAGCCTAACTGAAACTGGATTTAAAACTACCAAAAATCGAAAATGTTTAAATTAACTGAGTGACCTACTTTTGAGTGTCACATAGTTTGTCACTGTTGAAATGTCATAGTTCTGAACTTAGAATCAGCATTCGAGCTGCATATGTAAAAATTGTCTTGACTTAAACTGGGGAACAAAAAGTGACATTTTATCTGAAACCTGGCTTAATGAAACTGAATTCTGCCCACCAGCTACCCCCGACAGGAGTTGAGACTTGCACAACAGCTGTGTTCCCAGGCCTAGCTGCCTTTTGCTGTTCCCACCAAAAGGGATATGACACTTCTCTGATTGAATTACCTGGGCTCTGCAGGAAATTGAACAAAGCCCTGTCCTGACTCAGGCAAATGTTTTATTGGGGGGGGTCGTAAAAGTGGCTTCCTCCTGGAAGGAAAGGGGAGGAGCACTGCCTGTGAGAGCAAGCTGGCTTGGCAGAACTGGAAAAACCATAAATTCAACCTTGTGCTGGGGGAAACCACACCCCTTTGGGGCCAGAACATAAATCTAAAAAGATGTATCATTCATAGAGCGGACTTGTGAAAATGTTATAAGTGATATCATTATTCTTGTGATTTTTCTGTGCACATTTGAAGATGTGTTAGGACCCGGTGGTATGTTCAGGGGGGTTTTTAGCGGAAAAGAGGATATTACTCTAAATGTATGTATGTTAAAAATCTGACACTCCACCACCTAATGCCCACATGCTTTGCGAACATTTGTGTAAATGCGGGGACAAATCCAATATTGGTAACCCGACCAAAAAGTGAAATATGTTGCCATTTTTGAACCCAAGCTCCTAGAAACAACAGAATTGGAACAGGGGCTACCATCAGTAAATGTATGATGCGTGTATGCAATGCCAAACAACTGTCTATCTATGAGATATGTCTGTTAGGATCAGATATAGATTGTGTGTAAAGTTGACAGGGGTGGGTTCTCTGTATCATAAACAGACCTCATCATGATGACACTTCATTTCATTCCCCCAATCAAGGGGAAGAGGAGGAAGTGGCCAATGACAAGTGGAGAGGGGTAGGGCCTAGAAAGCTAGCCTCTCCACCCACTTTCAAAACACATAAAAGCAGACAGTCAGGACAGATAGAGACATTCTATTCCATCTGCTGCGGGACGCTCTGCCGGGAAAATCCATACTTTACCTCCATCAACCTCCAGAGAGCCAACACAGAGACTTCAATCTATCCACCTTCAGAGACCAAGACTTTACTTCAGAATTTGTACCAGAGAGGTCAACTACAAGCTAAATCCCTTTTTAGCAGGCCTCAAATCATTGCAACTATTCACAGCCAGGCGAGCTGTTTGAATTCTTTGCAAGAACTCTTGCCATTTGCCAGAAAGCAGTGTTGTATCCAGAGAGAGACCAGCTGAACCGGAGACCGCTGTATCCGGACCCACAGACCTGATCAGAACCAGAGACCCAGACCGGACCAGCAGAGTAGAGCTGACCCAGACGCTGTGTGCAGAGACCGTCCGTGGCGAGTGAAGAAAACCCGCTGACCAGATCGTGACGAGGCCCAGTCCTTCTAAAAATTAGGAGTGAGTATCCGCCAAAACTGTGCAGAACCAATCTCTTAGTTAAAATAATATAATTCAAACTATTTTAATCTAACCAGAACTGCCTCCTAGAAGTTGTCACTTGTCATTTTGCAAAGCTGTCACCTGTCATTTTCTAGCTGCAAGCTGTAACCTGTCGCTTTGAACTTTTAAAATTTAAAATCCGAAAAACTACCTTTATTTAATCGTCCGTATCTCTGGAACCGTTTAACTTTCCTCTGAAAGCTTAGAATCTTACCTTTCCAACAAGCCTAGAACCGACTTCCTACTCCTTATACTTTCTCCGTAATCACGATTCTCGCACTCGCGAATTTTACCGCGATTTGCGATTTGGTTAAAAATCCAGCCACGTGTGAAAACAGCAGCTTCCTTGCTTTCCTTTGCCAAAATTTTTTTTAATTTGCTAGTTACTCCTAGATCCTTGCTAAAGTGAGCCTGAACTCATCCCAGGTATATTTCACTCACCCTGAACATCCTAAAGGGAATTAAAACCATTTTCAGCATATTCCTCACTTCATTGCCAGCACATATCAAAGCACTTTTGCCTGTATTTCAAACTCATACCTGTAGTCTAAGCTTGCTGGGGTGAACTGAATTACATTTGATTGCATTTCTGAGAACTGTGTGCTTTCCTTCCATTTCCTTGCATTGCATAAAGGGGGGGAGTGGATTGCCAGAGAAAAGTGATTACATTGTGTTGTTGAAATCATATTGAGTATTTTCTGTATTGCATTTTCATTCCACATTGCATCCATTTGAAACCATAAAAGTATTGTTGCTATCGTATCCATCCTATAACCACTCATCATTGATTATAAAGAAGTGTGCTAGTGCCGGACTATCCATTATTGATTACTGCTCAGATTAAGTGTGATATTCAATTATTAATTTATTATAAAGTGTGATATATATATATATATACATATATATATATATATATATATATATATATATATATATATATTGTTTAAATTATCAAATAAACCTTTTAAACTTGCAAAACAGAACTACTTCTTGGCTCAGTGGGGTCAGGGGGTTCCCAAGAGAGGGGTGTTATATAGGGGTAGTCATCCAGAACGCATGAACTGAACGTAAAGATATATCAATAAGGGTTACCATTCAGTATCCCAGACTAGGCATTGACTTAGCTGTAGTGTTGAATTGAATCCTCTTACAAATTGGGGGCTCGTCCGGGATGTTTGGGTTAGATCTATCACTTGTGCAGATTAATACAGCATGCCAGCTGACCAGATACACATATCCGGTCGGATCACCACGCTGTGTTACGCTGTAAAGCACTCCTCAAAGGAACGCTCTAAGGAAAAGGTCTGTTTTGCAAAAATAAAATACAAACTTCTGTAAGTCAGGACAGAGACCAATCTCTAGAATGACGACCTTGGTAGATATGAAAATAGCCAAAGAACACTTCTTACATAAGCTATTTGTGAGAGGTGAGTGGACTCATCAGGACCAAACGGTCTGGTTGCAGGCAATCTCGCAACAGGTCACTGAAACAGGGTCAGATAAATGGGGAGATCAGGGTCCCCTACATGTGGCCCTGAGCGAACTATACATGGCCCCGAAGGCCAAGGATGAGCACCACAAGATTGCCAGGGTAGCGGCATATTTATATTTTCATATGGGAGCCATGCAGGACAAATGTGCTGAAGGCCAAGATCTGGAGAGTAGGTAACTGCTGGCACTACAGAAGGTCCAATCTGACCTGGTCTCTTCTGAGCAGAGGCTGCAGGGGAGCCAGGAGTCAGAAAATGATAGTAGGCAGTATATCATTAAAATAAAAGAGCACATGGATATACTGCAACAGGAAAAGACAGACCAGGATACCAGAATTCTGGCTTTGCAGAAGGAACACCAAGACAGTTTGGACTCCCTACTGCAGAGCCAGAAAAAGCTGGAGCAACAGATCAATTTCAACAGGGCATGCACAGAGCAGGTAGCCACCCTGCAAATCCAACTAGACAAAGAGAAAGAGGAGAGCAATAAACTGATCCTGAAAGACCTGGATACCCAGGCAGAGTTTTATCAGGAGCGCCAGAAAGCTGGTGCCTTCCAAAGGCAAAGGGACGACCTGGTGTCACAAATTCAAGCTCTTGGTCAGGAAAGGGATACCTTAGGCCAGGAAGTCTGCCACTTAAGAAGAAAAATGGAAGAAAATCACCTGGCCCACCAGGGACTGGGTGACCTCCAAAAAGAACACCAGGACTTGCTAGAGCACACCAGAAGGGTGGAGGAGGCTCTGGCAAGACAGGAGCAGGCCAATAGGGACACAGCTCAGGAGGTAACCCTCCTGCAGCAAAGACTGGCCCAGTGCTCCAGGACCAATCAGGAAACGCAGAGAGAGAATGAGGCTCTCTGCCAGCACAACGATAGGCTCCAACAACAGGTAGCGATGCAGGAGAGACTGATAGAGTCTAGTAAGGCCTTAACTGAGGAACTGAAGGCGCAGGCTCTTGCATTGCAACAGGTAGCAGGGGCGGATAGAGACCAGGTGCGCTGGGAAAGGGAAACTCCTGAGCATAACCTCAGGAGCCCTAGTACCAGAGGCCTTTATCTCTCTCAGTCCCTGGATTGTGCCACCCCCCCTGTCCCCTGGCGCACATGAGCACCGGGCCACAGGGATGGCAGATTACTATCCAGCCAGAAGCATGGGGCTCATAGGCCAGTACCTCCAAGGAATGGATGGGCGGGCATCCGGATAGGGGCACCCAAGCACAGTGCAATTTAGTGGGGAACCCCAGGAGAGTAGGCCCATTAAGGCCATCCTGAAAACCTCTGCCCAATTAGGTCAGTGGGGGGTACCCATCAAATCCTGGAAGCAAGGAGGAATCTGAAGACTCCTCTGAACGGCGCAGGACGCAGCAGACCAGGTCCCCACATTCTGCCAGCCATTCCCAGGCTCGCAGAATCCGGGAAAACCTGGAAGATCAGACAGGAACCTCTGGGAGCAGCGCTTCTGAGTCGGAGGATGAATGGACCAGGGTTACCCGAACCAAAAAGGCCAATAAGGCAAAAAGGGCCTTGCTTAAGGACCCATTGAAGCAAATAAAGGCAATAAGGAGTGTCATCACGCCTTATCACAAGAACGCCAAGTATTCTGTTTGGGAACACTTGGAGCTTTACGAGCAAATGATGGAGACTTTCCATTTGAAGGACAGCAGTAGCTGCATCCAGTACGTCAAATGGACATTCTCCCCAGAATACTCCAGTTTCTTTGCCGGGCTGGAGGACCAAAATCATTTAAGATGGTCCACCTATCAGGCGGCCATCTTGAAACATTTTTCTGTTCACAGAAATCCTCAAGAGGCTCGCAAGGCAGCCTACAATTTGCAATGTGAGGAGGATCAGGCCCCACAAGAATTCGTGCAAGAACTGAAACGTGCCTTTGAGCAGACCACCAGAAGGGTGCACACAGACAGCAGAGAATTTGTCAATACATTTTTCCATGCCTTGCCCAAATATATAATGACCCAGCTCGTGAGAGATTTTCATGAGAAAAGATCTTAAGACTGGGTCATTGAACAGGCTACCCGGATCTATGAGGTACAGAAGCCTATCGAAAATAAAAATAACGTGCCGAAAAACCCCAAAACCAACAGCACCCGTGCTGCTGCCAAGGTGGCAGAGGTAAAGGTCACCCCCGTTTTGGATTTGGAGATGGGGGGCCTAAAAACCTACCTGCACCTAATAATGCTAGGCCCAGAAGGTCCTCGGGCCAGTCACAGACAGGGAGTGAAAGAGGTAGTCCCACAAATGGGGTCCCTCGCTCTCCTGACTATGTAAGTCCCCGTTACAAGGGAAACAGACCAATCCTGGGTTATGTGTGGACTCCTCCAGCCCAAGGGGGGGGTTCCAGCCAAGCACCTGACCCAGGGAACTTCCCTCCTAACTTCCCCCAGGAGGGCAGAAATTCTCCAAATCCTGGGCAGAACTTTTTCCCCAGGTATCCACCCAATTTCCAGCCCCAAAATCATCCATCCTTCTTTCCCCAATTCCCTGAGCCCAGACAACCTAATCCGGGAGAGGGGAGGCCAAGGGTGGAGGGGTACCAAAATCTTCCCAACCCGGGGTACTACCAGAGAAGGGATAGCTACCCTTCCCGGGATCAGCCCAAGGGAGAAAATAGAGCCTCGTATCAGCCTGAGCGGGTTTCCCAGTTAGAGCGCCAGGTCCAAAATATGGCACGGGATCTGGGTCACATACTGAGGGCTCAACAGAACCCTCAGATGAGCGTGCCACCGCAGAATGCCCCAAACTCTGGACCTGGTACTCCAGAACAATGACAGGGCAGCACCCCGATAACACACCGGTTCCTAGGGAGGAGGCACAAGGGGAAGGGGGGTGTAAAGCCTTGGAGGAAGCTTCCTTCCCAACTTGTAAACAGCCCCTGGAAAACCAGGAACCGGAAACAAAATCTCCTGCCCCTGAAAGCCTGCCTCCCAAGGAGCAGAGGGGGGGTAGGAGAAACAAAGGACCCAAACAGACCCACTTTGTGGAGGAGGTACAGGTCTTCCAATTTGAGGGAGAGGGATCCTCAGAGGATCCTGGGGAAAGGACCTTCTCCTTCAGAGATGGGGGAACTCCTCCCAAGGAAAAATGGGTCCCAAGGGATGACAATTCAGACTGTGGAGATATGGAGACTGAGCTACCGCTGCCCATCATCTCATCCCAGAACCCACAATACCAAAATCCCCTGGTTCAAACCCATCCTGATGACTGCCTCCAAAAAGGGGGGGCGGCCCAGAACCGGAACCAGGGGAACCCACAATGGCTCTGATCTCCAGTTGCCAACTTTTTCTTTCAGATTCCCAAGGCTCTCCACAGAATTCTGCCCAAATTTCTTCTCTTGCAATGTCCAAAACCAGAAAGTTAGCCCACCAGTTGTCCAGAAATGTGCATTATCGGTGCCCCCTTGAGGAGAAGGAGGGAAGATATTATGCCCCGGTACAAGTACAGGGGCAGGGTACGATTTCAGCGCTGGTGGACACGGGATCTCAAGCTACCCTTCTGTCCAGAAGGGCCTTTGATGAACTGAATGCAGGAAGGGGAGGGAATTACCAAATTCCTCTCACCTCACTTCCTGGACAACTCCAGAACTTTGACGGGAAGGAAATTCCCGTCGAGGGGACGGCAGATTTGGACATTAAAATTGGGCGACACAAGTTGAAACACCCGGTCATAGTTGTGACTCCAGAGGGCACCCCTTGTTTACTAGGGAATGACCTCCTGAGAAGGTTGTCACCCCTAATAGATTGCGTAAACAAGGTCCTCTGGACCCAGACTAGCCGACCCATAAAATTAAAACAGAGTGTCAACCATGTTAGTTTAAACGGCACATGCCACATGGTTGAACAAAAATCTGACCAAGTAGAATTCCACTTCCAGAATAACCAAATTCCTAACGTGACAGTAATAGCAGTAGGACAACAGACTGGTGATGGGGGGTCCTCTCTATTTCTGAAAATCAACCTTACTTCCAGTCTAAAGTGGTATTCCACGCTGGAAGGAAACACTCTGAAATTCTATACTAATCCACAATCAGAAACTCCCCCTCCTATAGTCCAGAAAGATGTGAAATCAGCTCAGAGCCTGGCTGATATTCAGCAAATTGGAGAGCAGTTGTTCATCCCTGTTCAGTTAAATGATGGGAAGGACTCTGTTCTCGCTCGAGTGTGTATGAACAACGGTAAGAGCTTCATCAGCAAAGCCATGTTCCGCCAACTCCCAAAAGATCCAGCCATTCCCACATTCAAACTGATAGACAAATGGGAAATGGACCTGGAAGCACCCAATTCCAAACATCTCCTGCCAAGCAGGTGTATGCTCAAAATCTCCATTGGCAACAAGAGCATAGTCCACAATTGTTGGGTCGTGCGAGACGTCACTGCCGCTTTTTACTTAGGCAGTGACATTCTCAATCGCTTTGCCATTAGTTTGGACCTAATAAACTTCAAAGCTTGGTCCCGATTAGCGGATAATCCCATGGGCTTTGATGATCCAGAAAAAGCATTTAGGTCAGCTCAATTGCTACCTTATGCAGTTGAAATTCAGATCAAAGAGGAAGTCACCATCCCAGAAAGGACCCGACAATTCTCCCTGGAAGTGAAAGCTAAAAGAGGACAACATTTGAAAAACCCTGATGCTTACATACATCTAAACGCTTCTCTCCAACAGCAAGGGTTGGGGGTAAACCCAACTCCATTAGTCAACATAGAACATGACACCATTCTAATAGAGGTGGATAACAGCGACTTAAAGAGTATTACTCTAGCCGCAGGCACCATTATTGGAATGGCGGTTGATGACCAACATTTTTCCATAGATTTAGGTAATGAACTGTTAGGGCCAATCCCCAAGGACTGCTTTGACAGTGACAGTGATGACAATCCAACACCAGACAGGATTTTTACCCGGCATGGGGGGGGAACTTCCTGGTGTACACTTCTTGGCCTTATGGTAAGGAAGATGTGACTTGTGACTTCAGGAGGGATGAGGTGATTTTCCAGGTCCATGAGGGCTGCCTTTCCCAACTGAAGCCTCCAGTCCAAATCAGCACTCTGACCAGGGACTTCTCCACCCAGCTGGAGGAGGCCGCTGAGATAGCCAAACCAGAAGTCTTTCCAGGCTTCAGGCAGATGGTGGAAGAGAGAGTCAACCTAGCTGATGCATGTGTGACTCTGGAATAAAAGCAAAAGTTGAAACAAGTTTTCTTGGATTTCCAAGATCTCTTTGCGGTAGACTCATATGACTGTGGCCGCACCGACATCCACACAACAACAATCCCCACTGACCCTGGCATGACTCCAGTGTTTGTGAAGCAATATCGTTTGCCTCTCGCATCCATGGAGTCCCTTACTGAAATAATTAAGTACCTTGAGTCCCGGGGAATAATCCGTCCAGTTCACAGCACCTTCAATAATCCGGTGCTGGGAATATTGAAGCCAAACGGCCAGTGGAGACTATGCGCCGACCTCAGGGAGCTCAACAAACGGGTCCATACTTCCCGATGGCCTCTGCCCTACATTGACCAAGGGCTGGCCCAGATCCAGGGGTCACAGGTATTCACTGCAATAGACCTGACCAATGGATACTGGACTGTGCCTGTCAGTAGGGAGGACCAATACAAGCTGGCTTTTACCTTTGGGGGCCAGCAGTACACATGGACCCGGACTCCCTTCGGATACCTCAACTCCGGCAATGAATTCAACATTTTCCTACACAAGGCCATGCCCGACCTGGGTGCAAGGGGTAACCTGGCTTATGTAGATGATGTCCTCATCAAAGGTTCATCTGTGGAGGAACACATAGCGGAGATCCGTTATGTTCTGACGCAGTTGAGGGCCGCCGGAGCAAAACTTTCCTTTCAGAAAGCACAGTGGTGTAGAACCCGTGTTAATTTCTTGGGGCATGAGATTACTCCTCAGGGTCTCTGTCCCGAGGAAAAGAAAGTGGAAGCACTTCAGAAACTGAAAGACCCCACAACTCTGCAGGAACTAAGGAGCCTCCTTGGACTGACTAATTACAGCAGAAAGTTCATTGAGGGCTACGCAGAGATCACCAGACCCCTGATTCATCTCCTGAAGGGGGGGGGGTCAAGTGGGAATGGGGTCCAGAACAAGCTGAGGCGGTAAAACAACTCAAGAGAAGCCTCTCACAAGCGAATTGCCTAGCTTACCCTGTCAGAAACAAGGAGTTCTTCCTGGAGACGGGGTTCTCTAATACGTGCTTGACGGCGGTATTATACCAAAAGCATGACAGGGTCAATAAAGTAATCTCCTATGCGAGCAAAATTTTATCCTCTGTGGAGGAAAAATTCAACGATTGTGAGAAGGCACTCCTGGCAACGGTGTGGGCATTGAAGAATTACCGCCCGTTTATCCAGGGGGAACACATCATAGTGGAGACTCCACACCAGCCTCTGCAATATCTCCAAAGTGACAGAATCCGGGCCGGAAATGTGAGTAATTCCCGAATTACTTCCTGGATTCTGTCAATGCAAGGCTTTCCTGTGGAGGTCAGATATGGCCAAAACAAGAAGAGTCCCCTCGCGCAAGGTCTGGCTGACTTGCATGATTGTAAGAAAGGAAGGATAGGACAACTATGGCACACCCTAGTGACGAAAAATGTTTTAAATATTAATAGTCAGCTTGGATACTAGGTGTTTAGACAAAATGCTTATCAAGTATGAGGTGCAGAGGAGAGAGGGGCAACCATGACACCTTGGTTGCACAATACAATGAAGAGAATTTAAGTTCCCAAACCCGGCCCTGAACAACTTCCATACCTTTTGCGGTTATTGCGTACCACTTCCCCTCAGCTTACGTTGATATTGGTCAACCGCGTTACCGGTGTAAGTGACTCATTACTGGCTTAACTTATTCTATTGCAACTATGTCACATAAAATGGTCTAAATAGACGTTTTTGATGTTTATCTCTACAGATAAGGATTTACCATCTAAGATCCACTGTCTTGTTTGGACAAAGGCCTGGTTTTCCCGCCCCAGACCACCTCCGTTCTCTTGAAGTACCTCTCTCATTTTTATAAAAAACACAAGGTTAGACTCTTTATATAATTACACAGTTGCTCACTCTATCTTATTTAAACTTCAATGCATTGACTTTCAGAAGTTATTCTCTATATATTTTTTCTATATATTCCCTCATTCGATCATAGCAGTGAAGATACTACTTACCTAGTGAATTGTCCATTAGTTTCTACAGGCATTAATGGAGGATAGGTTGTCCCCTTGAGGGTTAATATATAGTCAGAATATTCAAAAATGTCATACGTCCTGTTACA
Source organism: Ambystoma mexicanum (assembly GCF_040938575.1). Lineage (NCBI taxonomy): Eukaryota > Metazoa > Chordata > Amphibia > Caudata > Ambystomatidae > Ambystoma > Ambystoma mexicanum. The sequence continues at coordinate 1,015,215,003 of NC_090928.1, forward strand.
TAGGTAATCCCTGAATGCCATGTGTTATTGTGATACACGTCCTGTTACATAGGTAATCCTTGAATGCCATGTGTTATTGTGATACATATCCTGATCTAAAATGAGTTATTTGGAAATGTTGTTGAACAAATGTTGTTAGTGTAAATATATTCCTAATGTACATATTATATATATATTTTTTCCTAGAAACCCTTGTTATTGCCCCTGATGAAGAGTGTTGTAGCACTCGAAACGCGTTGGGCCTTCCACAGCTTCAACATCAAGAATAAACAATCAAGAATGTTTCTTGTAACCTTACCTGATTCAAAGTCATTGTTTTGAACATATTACCGCTTTTTATGCATTACCATTTACAGACTTTCCTGAATTTATCAAGAAAAATCAATTGTTAAATATATCTACTTGTTGGTCTGGTATTCCAGATATTAGATAGTGTGCAGGGGACGTGAGTTCCCGGTTTGGGAACTTAAATTCTCTTCATTGACTTGCATGATTGTGCCAGAGAAAACTGTCTCAAGGACGAAAGTCTAAAGATCAAGGACAACACGGAGGCATACCTTAATTCCCCACACAAAGTCTTTGAAGAAAACAAGTGTGAGGGAATGCCCACTGTCTATGTGGATGGATGCTCTTACCATGTTGACAACGACGGGGAGAAAGAACTGGTGGCTGGCGTAGGGAATGCATGGGTGAAGGAGTTTCCAGAACCCTCTGCTGGATACAAAATTGGTCCCCGAAGTAGTCAGGTGGCAGAATTGATGGCTGTGCATCAAGCAATCCTCACTGCTGTCCAACATCAACTCCACGAACTGGTCATAATCACAGATTCTGATTATGTACGGAACGGGTTCGTGGAGCACCTGGTTAATTGGAAAACCAGAGGCATGTTATGTGCTAACAACAAACCCTTGAAACATGGGAAGTTGATCCAAAACATTGACGATCTGGTCACCTCGAATGAAATGACCATCTACTGGAAAAAGATCAAGGGTCATTCCAAAGTAGAGGGACCAGACAAAACTGGAAATGACTTAGCTGATCAGCTGGCCAAAACCGGGACCATCCAAGGGGATCTAATTGAGATTGAGTCCCTGTTGGGGGAAATCCAGGTCACTGCTATCACTAGGTCCCAGACAAATGCTCACAATGATCTTTCAATTGCACAATGGAGTAAGGAGACCCCTGATGCTGATTTGATTACAGCTCAGAAGGGGGATCCAATTATTGGTAAAGTTTACCAACACCTTGAGGACCCTGAGAACTTTCCCCTGACGGATACCGATTACATTGGGAAAGAGGACCTAAGAGTGTTGATGAAATGTCCAAAAATGTTCCGAATCCAAGACGGTTTGCTGGTAAGGAAATCCAAAGCTGGCCACGATCAGTGGGTGGTTCCTACCTCATTCCGAAGCCTGATGTTAAGTCGCGCCCATGATGCGGCCACCGCCGGTCATACGGGGTTTCACACAACACTGGAGATCTTAAGAGAGGTTGCATACTGGCCACACATGGGGCAGGACCTTGACCAATACTTGAAGGGGTGTCTTGTGTGTGCACAATTTCAGCCATCATCCCTCACGCACCGTGCACCCCTCCAAAACAGGGGGATGACACTGCCATGGTCAGATTTGCAAATCGACTTTGTAGGCCCTGTGATTCGCTCTGCTAGGGGGAATAAGTACATGTTGACTCTGACATGCTTGTTTACCAAGTGGGTGAAATGTCTCCCAGCCCCAAACTGTAAGGCAGAAACGGCAGCTGCCTTGATGATTAACCACATATTTTCCCGTTTTGGTCTACCTCAAAAGATTGAGTCAGACAGAGGTAGCCACTTCACCAGTGAAGTGATGACAAAGATGTGGGAGATACTGGGGGTCAAAAGGAAGTTGCATATTACTTACCGGCCAGCTTCTTCTGGGGCAGTAGAGAGATATAACCGAACCATTGTGAGCATCTTAAAAAACTTTGTGGCAGATTCTGGGCCAAGTTGGGATATCCGATTACCTCTGGTCCTAATGGCCATCAGATCTACCCCTTCATCTGCAACCAAAATGGCACCATTTGAGTTGATGACTGGACGCAAGATGGTGCTTCCTCAGCATTTGCTTTACAGAACCCAAGAACAAACGTTGATAAATGCCTCCACAACTCATGAGTATGTGGAGAATTTAAGGAAACACCTTCAGCATGCTTTTGCCTATGCTCAGCGGAATCTAGAAAGATCAGCTGAGAGTATGAAGACCCACTATGACCTGAAAACTTCCAGGAAGGAATATCAGGTGGGGGACCGGGTCTATCTATACAATATCCAAAGGAACCAGGCCAAGCAGCGAAAATGTTGGCCTACATGGAAGGGACCCTATGAGATTATAGACAAGATCTCCCCTGTGGCCTACAAGATCCGCATCCCCAAAGGCGGTTTGGCAGAGGGGGAAGACAAGTGGGTCCATATAAACCAGTTGAAGTGTTGCCATCCCAGGCACACTTTGCAGCAACTGGAGGAGTCCTCGGTAATCCTAGAGGGTACTGTCTCTGATTAATTCAGTTCTAACTTAAAATATCCTACATATCGCCTATCAAATTCTGAGTTTCTCAATGTGGGTGTTTTCGTTTTTGAATGCAAAAAGAAATATGCATGTTCATATGTTTTGACTATAAATTTATATGCCACCCCACTATATCAATGGTGGGGGAAAAATGTCTATGAATAGGTATTGCCGCTCTTCCTTTGTCGTCCTAGGAGAAAGAAAACCTTGAGACTGGCCAGGGAGGACGATCCAGAGACCTGGAGCAGAGACGCAAGGGGCCTGGGGTACCGCCCAATCTTCCCACCAGGACCGGCGAGGAGAACTGATCGATCCGACCGGATGGAGAAAAATATGCTGAACTGTGCCATCTATTGGAAGAAGATGAGGAAACATCACAGATCTTGCGAGTTCCATCAGTGAAACAGAATGGCCATCGCAAGAGGGGGGCTTGTGGGATGTTTTTACCCATGCATCCGAGCCCTACCACAAAAACTGTGCAGTACTGGCATTGAAAACATCATGATAGCCAGAGCTTCCCAGAAAATGCCCAGGGAAATGCATGAAGAATAGGCTGCCACCCATTTTTGCCGATGTTATGGGCGCAGAAGGGCACTGCCTAAAACCACCATTGGACTACCCACACAGTAGCCTGAAACCATTGGGAAGGGCAATGCTGATTGCCAAAAGCAACCTAGAACTGTGGGGAATTCATTTTCTTAAATCCCCAAAATGGTTGCATTACCAGTACTCACCACTATCAGAAAGCCGGCGTTTTAAAACCACCAGACTTTTGTGTAAAACTGAATAAATGAACCCAAAGCAGGCCAAAGAAAGACTTACTGAGAGGTGGATACAATGTAAAGTTATATTCTGAAGTGACTTGAATGTTCATAACAAGACTGGCTGAGCTCTGAGGGTCTGCAGCAGCCTAACTGAAACTGGATTTAAAACTACCAAAAAACGAAAATGTTTAAATTAACTGAGTGACCTACTTTTGAGTGTCACATAGTTTGTCACTGTTGAAATGTCACAGTTTTGAACTTAGAATCAGCATTCTAGCTGCATATGTAAAAATTGTCTTGACTTGAACTGGGGAACAAAAAGTGACATTTTATCTGAAACGTGGCTTAATGAAACTGAATTCTGCCCACCAGCTACCCCCGAATGGAGTTAAGACTTGCATAACAGCTGTGTTCCCAGGCCTAGCTGCCTTTTGCTGTTCCCACCAAAAGGGATATGACACTTCTCTGATTGAATTACCTGGGCTCTGCAGGAAATTGAACAAAGCCCTGTCCTGACTCGGGCAAATGTTTTATTGGGGGGGATCGTAAAAGTGGCTTCCTCCTGGAAGGAAAGGGGAGGAGCACTGCCTGTGAGAGCAAGCTGGCTTGGCAGAACTGGAAAAACCAGAAATTCAACCTTGTGCTGGGGGAAACCACACCCCTTTGGGGCCAGAACATAAATCTAAAAAGATGGATCATTCATAGAGCGGACTTGTGAAAATTTTATAAGTGATATCATTATTCTTGTGATTTTTCTGTGCACATTTGAAGACGTGTTAGGACCCGGTGGTATGTTCAGGGGGGGTTTTAGCGGAAAAGAGGATATTACTCTAAATGTATGTATGTTAAAAATCTGCCCACATGCTTTGCGAACATTTGTGTAAATGCGGGGACAAATCCAATATTGGTGACCCGACCAAAAAGTGAAATATGTTGCCATTTTTGAACCCAAGATCCTAGAAACGACAGAATTGGAACAGGGGCTACCATCAGTAAATGCATGATGCGTGTATGCAATGCCAAACAACTGTCTATCTATGAAATATGTCTATTAGGATCAGAAATAGATTGTGTGTAAAGTTGACAGGGGTGGGTTCTCTGCATCATAAACAGACCTCATCATGATGACACTTCATTTCATTCCCCCAATCAATGGGAAGAGGAGGAAGTGGCCAATGACAAGTGGAGAGGGGTAGGGCCTAGAAAGCTAGCCTCTCCACCCACTTTCAAAACACATAAAATCAGACAGTCAGGACAGATAGAGACATTCTATTCCATCTGCTGCGGGACGCTCTGCTGGGAAAATCCATACTTTACCTCCATCAACCTCCAGAGAGCCAACACAGAGACTTCAATCTATCCACCTTCAGAGACCAAGACTTTACTTCAGAATTTGTAGCAGAGAGGTCAACTACAAGCTAAATCCCTCTTTAGCAGGCCTCAAATCATTGCAACTATTCACAGCCAGGCGAGCTGTTTGAATTCTTTGCAAGAACTCTTGCCATTTGCCAGAAAGCAGTGTTGTATCCAGAGAGAGACCAGCTGAACCGGAGACCGCTGTATCCGGACCCACAGACCTGATCAGAACCAGAGACCCAGACCAGCAGAGTAGAGCTGACCCAGACGCTGTGTGCAGAGACCGTCCGTGGCGAGTGAAGAAAACCCGCTGACCAGATCGTGACGAGGCCCAGTCCTTCTAAAAATTAGGAGTGAGTATCCGCCAAAACTGTGCAGAACCAATCTCTTAGTTAAAATAATATAATTCAAACTATTTTAATCTAACCAGAACTGCCTCCTAGAAGTTGTCACTTGTCATTTTGCAAAGCTGTCACCTGTCATTTTCTAGCTGGAAGCTGTAACCTGTCGCTTTGAACTTTTAAAATTTAAAATCCGAAAAACTACCTTTATTTAATCGTCCGTATCTCTGGAACCGTTTAACTTTCCTCTGAAAGCTTAGAATCTTACCTTTCCAACAAGCCTAGAACCGACTTCCTACTCCTTATACTTTCTCCGTAATCACGATTCTCGCACCCGCGAATTTTACCGCGATTTGCGATTTGGTTAAAAATCCAGCCACGTGTGAAAACAGCAGCTTCCTTGCTTTCCTTTGCCAAAAATTCGTTTAACCTGCTAGTTACTCCTAGATCCTTGCTAAAGTGAGCCTGAACTCATCCCAGGTATTTTTCACTCACCCTGAACCTCCTAAAGGGAATTAAAACCATTTTCAGCATATTCCTCACTTCATTGCCAGCACATATCAAAGCACTTTTGCCTGTATTTCAAACTCATACCTGTAGTCTAAGCTTGCTGGGGTGAACTGAATTACATTTGATTGCATTTCTGAGAACTGTGTGCTTTCCTTCCATTTCCTTGCATTGCATAAAGGGGGGGAGTGGATTGCCAGAGAAAAGTGATTGCATTGTGTTGTTGAAATCATATTGAGTATTTTCTGTATTGCATTTTCATTCCACATTGCATCCATTTGAAACCATAAAAGTATTGTTGCTATCGTATCCATCCTATAACCACTCATCATTGATTATAAAGAAGTGTGCTAGTGCCGGACTATCCATTATTGATTACTGCTCAGATTAAGTGTGATATTCAATTATTAATTTATTATAAAGTGTGATATATATATATATATTGTTTAAATTATCAAATAAACCTTTTAAACTTGCAAAACAGAACTACTTCTTGGCTCCGTGGGGCCAGGGGGATTCCAAGAGAGGGGTGTTATATAGGGGTAGTCACCCAGAACGCATGAACTGGACGTAAAGATATATCAATAAGGGTTTCCATTCAGTATCCCAGACTAGGCATTGACTTAGCTGTAGTGTTGAATTGAATCCTCTTACAGGGGGCAGGGGGAGAAAATTTTATTTTGAATAAAGTACATGCTTTCTTATCTGGGGGCCGAAAATGCTTCACACGGATATGATCCACTGGATCTGTTTATTGAATACTGTTTTGTAATGCCCATTTTCATAAATTGAAAATTTCAATAAATTCAAATTTTTTTTAAAAAAAGTTGTTTTGCGGGGGCAATGTGTCTCACTGGAGAGTACGGTTCTCAAAGTTATCAGTCGGATACTGGCGAGTCTCGAGGTGGAATTGAAAGTGCTGCAGTCGGATGGATTGGATGGAACGACGAGTGCTGGTTTGGCCACAACTCGGTAAGCGCTTAATCACTTTGTGGCTGAAGTGGATAGAGAGATGCAGTTCCTGGAAGCCATCATTTGGCACATCATTATGGGGAGGAAGAAAGGCCTGAGAGGTATTTGGACTGACTGGTCTGAGGGGAAAGGTGCCAAACAGATATGCTGGTACTTAGGGGGATGGATGGCTCATTGATTTTGGAGCCGGGTGCCATTCTTGAGGAATTAAGAAGGTTGTATGAGACATTGTGTGCGTCATGGGGGCTGCCAGACTGAGACATTATGCAGTCCTTTGTTGGGGATTCTCATCTGGCTTGCATAGATGAATACGCTAAGGATTTGTTGGGGGTCCCCATTTCTGTGGCTGGGATTGTAATGCTTTGCCGATTTCTAAGGCTCTGGGATCCGATGGTATTATATCAGAGTTTTATAAGGAATTTGGTCCAGATGTGGCATGTTATCTCATTCAGGTATGGCAGGAGGCATTACGGGATAGGTCTCTGCCCCAGACGATGCCGGAGGGCATTATTACCTTTGTTTCAAAGCCAGACAAAGATCCACTGGAAGGTGCCTCATATAGACCAGATTCCCTGATCAACCTAAATACAAAGATATTTTCCAAAATTCTGTCAGACAGGCTGCTTCTGCACCTTTGATCTGTGGTGCACCTAGATCAGCTGGGATTTATTCCCAGACGTTGTACGACATTGAATCTGCAGAGATTGTTTTCAGTACTGGCCCATATTGATGGAGCTGTGCAACCAGTTGAGGTACTCTTGGATATGGGGACGGTGTTTGACTCTGTTGCGTGGGATTATTTGTTTGTGCTTTTGCTTATGGCATGGATGACGGCATGGATTGGCCTATTTGGTATGCGCTCAGCATAATTTATTTGGTTTGCGGGACATGACAGGGGTGCTCGTTGTCCCCGTTGTTGTTTGCGATTGCTATGAAGCTGCTCGTTATCCGACTAGGGTCACAGCAGAGGCACTGAGTGCTGGCGTCAGAGAGCCGATCTCTCGATATGCAGATGATGTGATCTGTATGAGAAGTACTTTGAGAGAAGTATGAGGTGACTGTTGGCAGAGGTTGAAGCTTTGGGTAAAATTTCTGGGCTGCGGGTCAGCTGGTCCAAATCTATCTTGTTCCTATTGAACGAGGCTACCAAGCACCTATCTGGTTTAAGGGGGGTTTTGTTGGCAGCAGATAAATGTTAAGTATCTGGGCCTGGAGGTTAGCAGGTCTCAGCCACAGCTTTTGTAACACAATCGCGGGGTTACCTGGAGATACTGAGGAGAAAGATTGAGCAGTGGGCTGCACTTCATTAAATGGTCATCCTTCCTAAATTGTTATATTTGTTTCTAAACATTCTGGTTTGCCCTGGTTCTCAGTATTTCAAAGAATTCCAGACGCTACTAATGAAGTTGGTATGGAGCCCTAAATCTCTCAGGTTTTGGTGGAAGGCGCTTACTAGCACATGGGAACAAGGGGGTCTAAATGTGCCTGATATGGAGCTTTATTTTATTATTTATTATTTAGCGGCCCAAGTCTCGTTTGTGTCATACTGGATGCCGGATTTGCAGCTGTTCCCTTATGTGCGTTTTGAGAGGCAGTCAGCTACGCCTTATTCCTTACAGGGCAACTTGGTGTTTATGAAGGCCTCTAACAAATGCCCTTTTCACCTAGTCTTGTGTACTGTCCTTGCATGGCAGGGACTATGTATGAGATTGTAAAAGCTGTACCCGTACACCCCGGACCTGACAGTCTGGAATATTCAGTGCATTGCTCCAACGTGCGATGGGGTTATGTTACCGCCACCTTTTCTGGACCGGTTTACTTCAAGTCTGCTGGTAGGGACTGTGAATTACCAGAAGGCCTGACCTGCTGGTAGCTCTGGCCCTTACTGACAGATTATTCACTAAATCACTGGTACCGTTAATAACGGTGCCGGTGCTTCAGGGTTCCCATTTCTAAGGAGTCCTATTGGACTCCACAGGAACGGAAACTTACCGTTCCTCTGCCGCCAGTGATATCCCGGGAGCACCAGGATATCACGCGGTGGAAACGGTAAGGTGAGTCTGCTGGTAACAGTCCAGTATCACCGGTGGGTTACCGGCAGACTCGTAATGAGGACAATGGACAGTACCAGATGCCCTGCAACAATCCCGAAACAACTTACATGAAAAGTACTGGATGTCCTGCAATAATACCGAAACAACTTAAATGAAGGTTATCAGAAGCGCTGCAACACTTCCTGAAACAATTTACACGGAGAGTACAAACGAACACGCACTGGAAGTTACTGGGGAGTTAAAACAACACTGCTGTCTTGGTGCCGGTGCCTCTGATTTGGTGGCTGAGCTTCTCCCAGCATCTTCTCATCCTCAAGTATATAGAAGTGCTGAATCGAAGAGGTTTCACGGAGAAAATCCTACCCCCTCTGGTCAGGGAATGAGGGGGGTTGCAAACCAAACTGAGATTGGGTTGTCGCGGTGGTAACACGAATGGGGATTTCCTGCCTATGCTCACGTGGTTGCAGGGAGCTGCCGCGCGCATCTACATTATGGGCCTGATTCACAGAAGCCTTTTTTAATGACAAAACTCCATTCGAAAACGTTCTGTGAATTATACCACAGAATGGACAGTAAACACCAGTGAGGGAGACCGAGACTGAGAAAGACTAGAAGCCCTCTGGCATTCCCCATAACTTCATGTTCGAGCTAGACCCGGCTGCACGCTATGAAGTTTCTGCCCATACCGCGTGTACTCTTAATACTCCTGGCTCTCCCTTACCAAAATTGCTAAATGCACTATACATAATGGAAGGGCGTTGTCAGCTTTAGTTTCCGCGCATTGCATATACTGTCTCACTGTGTACCTCACTGTGTGTACAGGTACCCTATAGATTGTTCCTGACTGCTTCCCCTCTGCCACGCCTTTCCCTCCTCCACTTCCCCACACTATTGTGGATGTTTTGCAGAGCACGCTCCGGAAGGTGCCGCACACTCTCCCACTGCACCCCTGTGTCGAGGTGCAACGCCCTGTGTCTTGTACCCGCTCTGGCTGTTAATGGGTGGTTCTAGTCGGACCTAAAGTCTTCAATTTGCAAACGTTAAAATCGCATACATATTTTAAGGTATCATCGTTCTTTATTCCTCCAGCGGTGCGCTCTCTCATGCACGGATTCTGGCGTTACGATCGTGCCGCTGGGTGGCTCTGTACACACACAACTCTCAAACACACTCCAAGAGCCTCTCTAAGTATGCTCTTGATGCGACGAACCGTCGATCCTTCGTTCTTGCATAATGGAATTGAATGGGGTGTGTTTGTCGCATATAGTGGGATACATATGGCCAGAGAAAGCTATAAGCGTCCCCCTTTTTATACAAAGGTAAACACTGCCTTTCGGGTGCAATGCATACAAATGCACAATCATCTACAGAGCTCCCAGCAGTCGCCTTGAATGAAACGCACAGGGCACATAATGAGTGCAGACGTTATGAGGTACAGCACTTACAGCAGGTCCACACGTAATCCTCTATAGCTCTTACTGCAGACAGCTTGCATGACACAAAGCACAGACGGTGGTTATAGCAAGCACATTGAATGGCACAGCAGCTGCGCAACGAAGAAGAAAGACTAATAAAGTAGAAGCAGGCGAAAGACAAAGGGGTCTAGGAGCTAAGAAAACATGAACAATTACAACAGGTGTAACATAAATTAAAAGACAATAGATACGAATAAACTGTGAGAAGCGAAAGAGGAATAGAATAAAGATACACAGAAGTTAAAATTCAGGAAGGAAGGAGAGAGAGGTAGGTGGGGCTATTTGCACATTTCTATCAGTTAAAAGACTCATTTAGAAAAGTGGAACATTCGCTGGTGAAATAGCTGCACAGAGGGTCTGTGATTTGCTTTGGAGTCACATTTCCGCGCGGATTTAGGATGTCTGGCCCTCGGACACGTGTCGGCGTCTTGTCAAGGTGTGCTCTGAAAGGCCCTTCACACCAATGTTTGCTAATAGGCTTAGAAGTATTGGCAGGTGCGCTCTGCCCTCGGAGTGACAGTGCCTGGCTCGCGAGCCCATTGATTTCCAAGCAGCCTCTCCACGGTCCTGTCAGCCGTGTATTTACCGATAAGCATCCGGTGCCAGTGCCGGTATGAGGGCTTGTGTCTGTCTCTGGTGACAACTCCTGTCACAGGCCTTCCGCCTCATAAAACGCCCGCCTGTTCGTGGCAATACCAGCTGAACTCCTCCGCCATTTTTTAGACTACGAACGGTGAGGTTGTGGAAGCCATGTAATCACAGCAATATAATTAAATATTTATACATTTGTATTCAAGGAAAAAACGTTCGTTGCATGGACGTTAAGGTGAGAACTCACACACAGAACCGATGAAATTCAGCTAAAGCCACCTTAACAACTTTGCGTCCCCTGTTGCGCAGCCTATGACCACAAAGATGACATCTCAGATCACATCACTGATGACATCGCTAATTACATTACAACAGTAACCAGTTTTAAGGATGACCTTCAGCCATGACAAGTGTTCATGGGCAAATATATTCTAGCACATTAATGAGTACTAATCATGGCCTTCAGTAATGGACACTGGCCACAGTCTTCACCCATGTGCACTGTATATTTTAAAACACTAACAGACCACCAACCATAGTCTTCGGCATTCACAGTGGCTACAGCTTTCAGTTGTATCCATTTTACATTATATGCACTGATCAGACACTAGTCATGTACCCTAGCATAATACTGGCCAGTGGCCACAGTTTCTGGCTGTGCCTACTATAAATTCTAACATATCAATGTGCCACTAGCCAGGGGCGTGGCTGGGGGGTGGCTAAGGGGGCTATAGCCCCTGATCCTTTGGTTGTAGCCCCGGATAGAATCTCAGGAGCTACAGCCAAAAGACCAGCTAGCCCCCAGTCCCAACAGTTCCGACATTAGCTTAGCCCCGGGTCTTTTCCAGACCTAGCAACTCCCCTGCCACTAGCCATGGCCTTTGACCTTGAGCAGCCCTGTCCACTGTATATTTTAAAATAATAAAATGCAATAAGTGACGGCCTTCGGCCATGCTCACTGTGTATTATACAACAATATCCAGCCACTAGCTATGGCCTTCATCCATGCCCGCTGTATATCATATACACTAACCAGCCACTAGACATGGGGCCTCATTACAAGTTTGGCAGTCCGGAAACAACGGTGCCGGTAAGCTTACAGGCACCGTTGTTTTCGGACCGCCAAACTACGAGCCTGCTGGCGAGTGCCGTTCTTCCCACCAGGTCTGACCCTGGTGGGCGGGACAAAACCCGCCAGCAGACTTTCACGGAAGCACCAGCACCGTTATTAACAGTGCTGGTGCTTCCGTTGTCCCAATGGGGATCAACATTTTACCAGTGCCTGATTTACTGGACTGCCGGGGCTGTAAAGCCCCGGTTATTCCGGCAAGTCAGGTGCCGGTAAATCATTACGGTCCGGCAGCTACCTGACGGTTTTTCCGGCACGGTTACCGCTGGACTCGGAATGAGGCCAATGGTCTTTAACACAATACTAGCCAGTGACCACAGCCTCTGGCTGTGCCGACTGTATATTCTAACATATGATTGGACACTAGCTATGGCCTTTAGGCATGGCCACTGACTACAGCTTTCAGAATGGCCACTGTATATTTTAAAACAGTGATAGGCAACTAGGCATGTCTTTTAACCATGCACATTGGTACTTTGCAACACTAACTGACCACTAGCTATGGTGTTTGGTGATGGCCAGTGACCAAAGTGATGGGGCAGAAGTCAGCTGACAGGTGCCACAGAGTAGAAGACTCGTCAAGCAGGCGAACAACAATGTGTGTGCTGGAAGCAATTACACGCGTTAATGAAGCAAGGAGGTTTACTATTCTCAAGAAGGTGCACTAAAACGTAGCCACGGCAAATGCAAGTCTGGGTTGCTAATGAGCATTGTTAACGTGTGAATGTGCTTACGCTGGCGATAAGAGAGATCATTGCCTATATCAGACCGTATCAAGAACATATTGTTTAAGTAATACGAACTTGGACGAATAACATCATATATGAGATCTCAAACTTTTGACGTAACTTAATTATGTGCCTAGAAATGTGTATTTGTTGGTCCCCTGAAGAAGTTCTCGGTGATTTAAAAAAAAAATGATGAAGAATGGAACATGTTGGGTTTTTCAACCCTGGACGGAGTAGTAGTGTTTCCAATTACATATTGAGTTTTATAAGAACCTTTTGTTTGTGAAAGGATTTACCAACCCGTGTCTACATATGAGAACATTAGGTGACCAGTACTAATATTGGCCCTTTTTCCATCAACCAACGTTTTTTGTGAATTGTGCACCTTAGACTTAGATCAATAACAAGGCAGTCATTAGACTGCAGAAGTGATTTTTTATTGTTTTAATGTTTATGTATTGTGTGTTTTTATTGTACATGTAATGTTGATGAAATGTGATGATGATTTTTTATGTGGTTTTATTAGGATGTATTTAATCATTTTTGTGAAATAAAATTGAATACACTAGCATCTATTTGAGAAGGTTTATTCAGTTATTATTTGTTACATGAAATGAAAAGGTGTAGTCCTAGTTTATGAGGAGAAAACAGCAAGAAACTTTTTGTTCTGGGGTCTTAGAGTGTCCTTTGCTTGTTTTGGGGTTGAGCCCTTTTGTCAGTAAATTACTCCTTGTCTCTATTGTGGTTTTCAGTGACCACAGCCTTTTTATTTGCCAAGTCCATGGGCCAAATTGTTATTAAGAAAATCAAAGTTTTTATGAGCTAATTATTAATCATGTTATGTCTGATGCCATTATTGATGTTATCTGTTATACACAATGTAATTAGTGTTATCACCTGTGATGTCATCATTGTGGTCATAGGCTGCGCAACCGGGGGCGCAAGGTTAAGGAGGTTCTAGCTGAATTTTAGGGGCATTGTGTTATGTTCTCACCTTAACGTCCATCCACTAAAGTTTTTCCCTTGAATTTCAGTTTTTCTTCACAATATATTTCTCATCTTAACATCCCTGCAACTAAAGGTTTTTCCTAGAATTTCAAGGGTTTTGTTAGTCCATAGATTTTTAGAAAACTTCCAGACCACTAGCGTGGTCGTTGGCCATGGACGGTGGGCACAGCCACTCTATATTTTAAAATATCTGCAACCCATCGCTCAAAGACGTTCATCAATCACAATGTATGTTGTGTATAAAAGATTGCAGGCTTTGTGAACTCCCAATGTTTTTAGGCGATGTGCAGTGAGATTAAATTACCTCCCATGGACCACATACTTCGGTTAAGCAGCGTGCTCCAAGCCCTTTGTTTTTTGGCCGGTCTCTTGGTGACTGTTGTGATACATTGCACGATCCTAACTAACCACATTTAAGCAGCAGGGAAACGGGAAAAAATGACTGGCTGCAAGAATAACATATGCCCAGGTACTTTTGTCCCATGGCGAAAATCAAAAGCTGCCACCCATGAATATATGTACAATAAGTGAACATATATCTCAAAGTAAAATATATCAATACAGTTCAGTTGGCCTTCTCCTTAGAAGAAAGTATGCAAGGCAAAATAGCTGTGGACTTTAAAAAGAAGTTTTAAAAACAGTATTGAACACCTGAAAAATAACCTAAATCTAAAAGGTGCTCACTGTTTAAACCCAGAAATCTGTAGAGAAACATTCACTGGAAAACAAAATCCCAATACGAAACAAGTGCTTGCGGTCTTGTGCGTAAGCATCGCACTTGGATCATGACAACCTGAGTAAATCCTGGTGGCCAAATACTTGAGCAAGGTTGCCAACTTCAAAAAACCCCAAGGGGTTGTGTCCGCCCTGTGAAACAAAGTTAGCCTGTCCACCAACATGTGTCCTTTAATGGTGCCCTGAAAAGCAGCCAGAATCAGTGGAAAATAACTGCACTAGTGTCCAGGATTGCAAACTATCTTGCCACATCATAAGCAAATACTCATGACTTACTAGCCCTTTCATCATTTCCCCTCCTCACCCCCATGTTTGACTTTCAACAATACTCTGCTTTAAAAATCTAACTTAAAAAAAACACTCATACCATAGTGGCACTCAAATATATCAAATATATAAATCTTTATAGAACTATGTTAGGCAAAAAGTGTACAATGGTGGCATTATTCCCCCCATCTTGACTGTGAGACAAGAAATACCATAATGCAATTCAGCAAAAGGCAAATAAATGGTCTCTGAGTGAAAAACATTTAAGGACTGACAGCAGCATGGTTTAAAAAAATAGTGTGGATTCTGTGTGTTATGAGATATTTAAAAACTAAGAAAAAACATATCATTCAGGACTGTGGACTGTCTCCCATCCATGCAGTAACTGAGACCAACGCTGCTTAGTTTCAATGCGAGCACGGACCCAGCCCCCTTAGTTCACGATTCTCTAAGTGGTGTTGTAAGGTGCGCTCATTTATTAGGAGACATGGCCTTAAGGGGCTGATCCTTTCCTCTCTTTGAAGCTAAGCAGTGTTTGTCTCAGTTACTGCAGGTGATGGGAAGTCTTTAATGCTGTACAAATATATATTTTTATTATTATTGACTCGGAGACCGCAAACACCAGAATGCTGTAGAGCAAAAGGCAATACATTGTCTTTCAGTGCAACATTTTCAAGGAGTGACAGGGGCAGGGTTTAAACAAAATATATAATTTGGTTGCCCATTCAGTAGCCTATCCATGCAGTAACCGGGGCTTACCCTGCTTGCCTGCAAAGAGGGATTGATCCTGCTTAGCTTCGAAGCAAGGAAAGTAGCTGCTTAACCAAAGTGTGTGTGTGATTCTTGGCAAATAGTTTAATCGCACAGGGCTTTAACTAAAAACATTCAGAGTTCTCAAAGCCTGCAATCTTTTTATACATTATAAAAAAAGTAGATATTTTTTCAGCTACAGTGACATCTAGGTTGAAACATCGCTAGTGACCCAGGTCTCCCATCCATGCAGTAACCAGGACCGACCCTGCTTAGCTTCAAAGTGAGCAAAAGGCCAGCCCCCTCAGGCCACGGTGCCAAATAAGTGAGGCTGTGCTCATGAACCAAGGCCAAAACACATGTATAGTGGCCACAGCTGAAGTCCCTTGCCACCAAAGGTCCAAAGGAAACATATTGGGGGAGGATGTACTGTGGACAGGCCCCAAGGTATTACAAAATGGCTGGTCAAGTGGCACAGCGAGTAGAGCGCTCGCTTTGACATCTGTGCAGAGCCTGCTAACGCAGGTTCGAATCCTGGCTGGGCCAAACTCAGCCTTTCATCCTTCCGTGGTCGATAAATGAGCACCAAACACTGTGGGCAATAATAAGCAGCGCTCAGATACCTGAGGGTTCGAAGCGCTATATAAATGCCAAATTATTATTATTATTAAAACCCTTAAAATTTACTGTAAAAACTGTATTTAAGGTGCAGTTAAGTTGAGCAAATTTAACTCAACAAAACCCTTGAAACTCAGCGGATGTGGGAAGTTATGACCATCTTAACTTAGCGCATTCCAGTTGCAAATACCAAGAGCACATACATATTATAAGAGAAGGGATTCACAATGACATACAAAATGGCAATATGGGACACAGCATTATGGGGGACGTTAATGGGAGTGCACATGTTAAGCTGGTAACTTTCCACATTCACTGAATTTCAAGGTTTTTATCTGCTCAACTTAACTGCACCTTAACTAAATTAGTTATGGTGAAGTTGGTTATCTCATAAGAAGAGAACTTTTTAGGTGGCTTATAACTTCGCTCCCCCTGGATGAATGTTTACCGAACTTTGCAAATAGCGTATATGGCCCACTCTGAATTATTATGGTAAGTTTGGTGAGGTTTTGTCAAGGGGGGTAAAGTTATACTGGGGTAGCAACATTTTATTTTTTCTCCATAGACTGAATGGGAAAAAACTTTGCTCATGCCTGCAGCTCAAACCGCTGGAAGGATTTTCACCAAATTGGTCCCCGAAAGCGTGCTTTTGTAAATTTGCTGAAAATCTGTACAGTAGTTATTTAAAAACAGACAAAATGTAAGTCCCAAAAAATGTGTGATATCTGAGTCCTCTCAGCGGACCCATTTCCCTGTTTGCTCCGTGGACAGGACTCTGATTGGCCCAGAGGGCAGCGTGGTATCCGCAGACATACGACATGCCCACTGATTGGCTGGACTGGCACTTTATGAGCGTTGCAATTTATAGGAACGGCCGCCATGTTCTATCTGTGGGTATCCACGGATAGCGCAGTGGCAAACAGGGCTGAAAACAAATGGGGCATCTGCTGGTGGGAAAAAGGTCTGGAAAGGGTGGAGGAGTGAAAGATGGATCATATTATGTATTTGTTTAGGTGGAACAAGACCGTGCTGTGTTTGTGGTGTCCGCGGACACCGCAGAAGTTCGCGGATAGGTCCTCAGGCAAGCAGTTTATGTGGTGACTGCAGGCAAGATTAATTAAAGTAGGGGAGTGGAATGTAGATGATATGAGGAAGTTTATATATGGGGATTATGCTGTGGTGTTTCTAGCAGCTAATAGAGTCTTGAGGGTATATCTGGAGGCCATGTACCCAAAAGCCTGTCCACTGGTTCTAAGTAGTGTAATAGTATGTGTACAAAAGTGGACAGGTTTGTTGGACTGTGTAAAGGTTTTTTGTTTATGATACTGTATGCAGTGGGGGGTATTTATGGCCAGCTACTATAGTTTTGGGTGCATGTTGGGAGGCTATGCACTCAAGTGTCCAAGAGTGTGCTCACTGGTTGAAGTACTGCGATGGTATGTGTATAAAAGTGGACGGGGCCTCAGGTGGATGGCTTATTGGATTCAAGAGTGTTATGACTGGTTGCACATACTGGAATACTATGTGTATAGAGGAGGACAGGGCCTCAGGTGGCTGGATTATATGTGTGGGTTGTGACCAGTGTACAGATTGTTGGGTGCATGATTGTGTTGGGCTGTGTAGATTGTGACCAGCTACTAGAGTCTTGGGTGCATGGCTGGAGGTGATGCACTGAAGAGTCCAGTAGTGTACCCACTCGTTGACGTTCTGCAATGGTATGTGAAGAAAAGTGGGTAGGGCCTCATTCGGCTGCCTTTTTGGACTGAAGAGTGTTCTGACTAGTTGCAAGGACTGGAATGCTATGTGTACAGAAGTAGACAGCGCTTCAAGTGATGCCTTATGTGTTTGGGCTGTGAAAACTGAGCAGATTGTTTGGTATTTTTCTATATTGTGATGTATTGGTTGAGGGCAGTTAGTAGAGTATTGGGTGTAGCGGCCATGCATCCAAATGTTTGTCCATTGGCTGCAAATACTGTAATAGTATGTCAACTGAAGTGCGTAGGGCCTGAGGTGGCTGTGTTATGTTTGTGGGTTGTGGTAAGTAGGCAGATGTTTGCATGCATGGCTGTATTATGCTGCAATGGTTTTGGCCAGGACATAGAGTCTTGGGTGCATGGCCAGAGGCCGTAGGCTGCCGACTGGTTGCAAGTAGTGTAATGGTATGTCTACAAAAGTGGACAGGGTGTTTGGCAGGTGGTTTGTTGGACTATCTTGAGATTGTTGGGTGTATGATATTCTATGCAGTGTGAGGTAATTGTGACCAGTTACTATAGTCTTTGGGGCATGCACCCAAGAGTCCCAGACTCTGGCCACTGATTGAAGTACTGTAATAGTATGTCTAGAAAAGGGCATAGGGCCTTAGGTGGCTGACTTATTGGATGCAAGGGTTTATTGACTGCTTGTATGTCCTTGAATACTATGGGGGTAATTCATAGAATTTAGCGCAGAAGGAGCGCATGCGGGCAGCGCAGAGAGGGAGCATGCGCCAGCGTGTGCCAGCCATGTGCGCTAAACAGCATTCTGGCATACCGCGTGTTCATGGATTTCCCAAGCCATTTGCAGCCGTGGTGCAGCGAATATCCCGCAGCGCCAGTTACGTCCCCAAGAATGCCCCTTGCGCAAGGAAAAGCCATTGAAATCGCCAATAAGGTGCAAAGGGCCGTGCTAACACTGGACCAGTTTACAGATCCCTTACACTGTAATCGTGTGAAAAACTATGCGTTCCCCGCTCGCGGCAGACAAAACATGTGAAAATGTACTTGCGCACCCCCTTGAATATGCATAGCCCACTTGCGGCAGCCAAAAGGCATGAAAATCTCCCTGCATACCCCCTGCAATACGCGTACCCTGCTCGTGGTAGCCAAAACGCGTGAAAATGTGCTCCCTCATACCCTTGAATACGCGAACTCCACCTGCGCCAGGCAAATTGTGTGGAAAAAGTCCCCCCTGTGGTGGGGGCTGCCTGCAGGTCATGGTCAGGGGTCATGGGCTGCCTGCGGGGCATGCCCAGGGATGTATGGTGGTCCCCCGTGGTGTGGACTGACTGCAGGGCATGGTCAGGGGTGATGGGCTGCCTGCGGGTCATGGTCGGGGGTCAAGGGGTGCCTGCGGGGCATGCCCAGTGGTGTATGGTGGTCCCCCGTGGTGTGGGCTGCCTGCAGGGCATGGTAGGGGTGATGGGCTGCCTGCGGGTCATGGTCAGGGTGGATAGGCTGCCTGCGGGGCATGCCCAGGGGTGTATGGTGGTCCCCTGTGGTGTGGGCTGACTGGAGGGCATGGTCATGGTGGATGGACTGCCTGCGGGGCATGCCCAGGGGTGTATGGTGGTCCCCTGTGGTGTGGGCTGCCTGCAGGGCATGGTCAGGGTGGATGGGCTGCATGCGGGGTATGCCCAGGGTTGTATGGTGGCCCCCTGTGGTGTGGGCAGCCTGTGGGTCATGTTCAGGGTGGATGGGCTGCCTGTGGGGCATTCCCAGATGTGTATGTTGGTCCCCCGTGGTGTGGGCTGCCTGCAGGGCATGGTCAGGGGTGATGGGCTGCCTGTGGGTCATGGTCAGGGGTGTAGTGGGGGGCCTGCGGTGCTGGCTTCCTGCAGGGTGTGAATGTGGCTCCACACTACACTGGTGCGCAAATCTGGGGGTACTCAAGTGAGCTGTCCATGCAATTTCAATTGTGGGAGCGGGGTACATGTATTCCGGGGTACGCCAGTGAGCGGTCCATGCGATTTCCCTGGCGTGAGCAGGGTACGTGTATTTTGAAGTACGTGAGTGAGCTCTCCACGCGATTTCGCTGGCAGGAGCGGGGTACATGTATTCCAGGGTATGCGAGTGAGCTGTCCACGTGATTTCGTTGGCGGGAGCGGGGTACGTGTATTCCGGGGTACGTGAGTGAGCTTTACACGTGATTTTGCTGGCAGGAGCGGGGTACGTGTATTCCGGGGTACGCGAGTGAGCTTTACACACGAATTGGCAGTGCAGCCTCTCCCGGGTGTGCCCTCCCCATGCCCCACAGGCAGCCCACACCACAGGGGGCCACGGTACACCCTTGGGCATGCCCTGCAGACAGCCCATCCACCCTGGTCATGCCCTGCAGGCAGCCCACACCACAGGGCCCCCCTACACCTCTGGTCATGCCCCACAGGCAGCCCATCACCCCTGACCATGCCCCGCAGGTACCCCATACCACAGGGGGGACCCCTGCAAACCCTGACCATGCCCTGCAGGCAGGCCACATGGCACCAGGCACTTGTGAGCCCCAACACAAGTCCCCCCCACCAGTGACAGGCCCCTGCCAACAGGCCCCGATTCATGTCCCCCCACCAGTGACGGGCACCTGCCAGCAGGCCCCGACTCATGTCCCTCCACCCCACCCCCAGTGACAGGCACCTGCCAGCAGGCCCTGACACATGTCCCTCCACCCCACCCCCAGTGATGGGCCCCTGCCAACAGGCCCCAACACATGTCCCCCCCACCCCACCCCCAGTGACGTCACCTGCCAGCAGGCCCTGACACAATGTCCCTCCACCCCACCCCCATCATTGACGGACACCTGCCAGCAGGCCCCGACTCATGTCTTCCCCCCCAGTGACGAGCACCTGCCAGCAGACCCCAACTTATGTCCCACCAAACACCACGTCATAACAATACAGACCCATGGCCCTAATGCCAACCCAAATCCCACCCCCACCCCAGTACAAAAACCCAACCATCCACTGCACCCATTCCCTAGTAAATTACCCATGCCATGAGTGTCTGAAAAGAACCAGCATGCCCATGAAGAAATGTCCTACAGAGCCACACGGTGGCAACAAATGACTGAGCCAATGCTCATAGAGACATGCACGAAACCACACCAATAATGATGATGTACGAAATGTATTAAAAAGAAAACCAAATTACAAAATGAAAAACACACATGCAAATGATGAAATAATGAATGCATTATGAAAAAGAAAGTAAAATCTAAGGAAAAATTTAAATCCAAGACATGAAAAATGAAAAGAGGTCCATCGCCAAAGTCCATATAAATGATTCCAAAATTGAAAAGCATAAAAAACCATTACTCCATGGGATCAAAGAAAAAGAAAGTATGTACATGTCCAGAACTATTTACAATGAAAGTGTGAGGGTCCATGATCCAAAAACAAAATGAAACCTACAGAAAACCCTATGTAAAACACGACTATATACAAAAATGGGGTCAAAGTCTGTGTACTCCAATCATAAAAAAACAAAATGAAACCTAAACCTAAATAACTATATACAAAGGTGGGGGGCTAGTCCGACGGCTCACTTTTTGATGTCCCGGGCCAGGGCATCATCGAACTCCATGTTGATGTTCCGGAGCCGGGCCTGTTCTCTGGCCTGGAGGTCTCGCAGGGATGCAGCCATGGCATCCTCCAACTCCCTGCCAGTTGCCTCAAGGCACTCAAGCCCGGTGCACGGAGTTCTCCGCCCTGACCATTGTGAGCTGTTCCCTCTCTGCCCACCGCCGCTCTGCATCTATTTGCTGGCCCAACTGCTGCCACAGGGAAGTCACTCCCAATCCTGGGTCTTCCTGCCCGCTGGCCGATGCCTGCCCCCGGGATGTTGATGGCCCCAAGCCATGATGGCTCCCATGCTGAGCCTGCTGCTGCCTCCATTGCAACTGCCTCTAGCACCACGACGGCATCTGGGCTGATGGAATCCTCTGGTGCCACATGCACGTGCCCAGCTTGTTGATGCTCAGTGGCAGGTCCACAAGGGGCCCAGGTGATACTTGGGCAGGAAGATGGCATGGTGGATGACTGGCGCATAGGAGGTTCAGTTGAGGAGGGGGTCGCAAGAAGATCCAGCACACAGAGCAACCCAGTGCTGACGACCTGTCCTAGTAGTGTGATGCGCCCAAACAAGTATTCAAAATGACGTGCATTGTCCTCATGAGAACCCTGCAGGTCATCTCAAATACCACGTTGTTGCAATGCCACACCAGCTAGGACAGGCTCAATCCGGCAACGGATTGCCACATCCACAGGGAGAGGAAGGCCAGTTGTTGTTTGCGCATCCCCTCCCTGAAAATGGGTCTGAATGAAGGTACCCTGCTGGTGCAGGATGGTGCAGTCACAGGATCAGGGACAGGATTACACAAAGACGCCTGCCCCTGCCCCTGGACTGCACCACTAGCACCAGTGGAATCCCTCTTCCAGGCCCCGTGCGTGGGGCTGTCACGGCCTCCACCTCAACCAAACCCCCCACCAACCTTGATGACTCGGTGCCATCTTCCTCCGTAGGCCCCTGTGGGGTCTCAGCTGCCCCTTCGGCTGCAGAGAATTCCACCTCCAACCTCCACCTCTTGGACCTTCCCTCGGCAGCTGCGGCCATGAATGTGGCACCGGACTCCTCACTCCTGGAAGATATGATTACCTCGGAGGGGAGCTGGGCCTTGCGTCTCCGGTTGGTGGTGGCATCCCTGCCACTGTTCTTCACAGCACCATCTCCACCCTCTTCCTCAGTCGACGCTGCAGACAGGGAGACATAGAACACAGGCATCAGGGCACTGTATAATGGTCTGATACATACATGGCAGTTGCACATGAGTGGCAGTGTCAAACTTCACAGATGGCATCACACTCCCCAACACTCATATCATTTGAACCCCCACACATGCACACATTAACAGGAATCGTGCAGCAGCATCCATACACACACAACTGCATGAACATCCAAAGGTTGGCATGATGTCACAAGCAATGTGGGGAGTGCCGAACACCCGTGCACACGCCACCAGACAGACGCCTTGAAACACTTGTGTATCGCGCCTTGAAACACTTGTGTATAGGCGCGTTACAAATGCCATATCATATCATATCATACATGCATCTGTACATCTCCACCACCTATCACAGTGCCATCATCGGCAACTATGTCACATCTGCCAATCGGGTACCTAGATGTCTGTGTCACATGCATCCATGGCGTCTCACAGTCACCCCTCCAAACAGGCACACACACATGTACACCGTGCACGTACATGAAGGTGTGACGAGGATCCATGTGTCACACCCCAAACATGGCTGAGTACATACACAGGCATGCAAACATGCTTTGGAGCACATACACCATTGATGTGCTTCACACATGACTGGACTCACATGCAGCACAGTCATGTCCCTGCGCATACACATCCATACATGGGCTATGTCAGACATATGTCCAAGCTGCACACTCCTGGCACACCTCAACATGTGCTGTGTCCAATGAGTACACATCGACACTTAGTGCTCGACTCCAGACGGGTCTACCTCTTGAGGACCTGGAGGTGAAGCGCTGGTCTAATGCGTTCCAGGACCCTCATCTGGTCGGTGGTAAGGCGGACCTGGCACCCCACTGCATCCGCTATGTCCAAGAGGCGCCGGGCCTTCCTGAGGGTCCTGGACCTGAAGTCCTCCCAGCGCTTATGGATGTGTTTCAGGTCGATGGTTGCCACCCCCTCCGCGTTGATGGCACCCACAATGTCCAACCAGATCCTCTTCCGTCCATCCTTGTTGGCGCGTGGTCATCTGAAGAGGGCATAATAATGCACCAGGACTTGCTCCACCAGGATGCCAACCTCTCCTGCAGTCAAGCTGGCAGCCTTCTGCCTCTCTGCCGGGGGGTTGCCGCTGGTCACAGATGGAGTTTGGCCCGACATGGCAACTCCCGAGGCAGGTGTGGGTGGGCAACTTGGTCCTGGTGCTGGGCTGTGGAGCGATGGAACAGCAGTCGGGATTCTTCTGTTCCAGCAGGGGTGGTCGCAGCAACTTGACCCCTGCAGATGGCTGATGTGTAGGCACCAAATAGCAGGGCACGTGGCCTGCAGGCAGGCATCAGCAGATGGCTCGTGGGAGGTGGCTCGGGGCTCTGGGGGGCAGCAAAATGGCTTTCTGGGCAGGAGCGTGGACTTCCATGTATTGTCACATGGCCAGCTTGATGCAGAGTGATTCTGCACATGAAAAAACAGCATGTCACTGTGCAAATCGAGGAAAGGGCCTTAGCGCGTAAGCGCGTTAGTGACTTGACACACACCTGCGTTTTCTTCGGCACGGGTGCATAGTGAATCCACACGTGCAAAAACATCACGTCCGCATGTGAATGCGTGTAATCCGAGGAAAGGCCCTTAGCGCATAAGCGCGTAAGTGATGTGGCACACGTAGGCGTTTCTGTGGGCAGGCGTTAAAGGGCCACGTATGATGCCATTTTCTTGTACATGCTTTTTGTGGGGAGTGAGCAGATGATTCTTGTACTTCTTATCGGTTCACACACGATTACTTCACAACGTTGCAGTGCGTACTCCTTATTTACTGAGGCAGAGCTCAATTCTTCTTTTGGCAAAGGTATTGCCAACGTGCACACGTGCGTCTTTTTCACGTTCATTTTCCAGGCAGACAGTGAGTTGTGCATGTATTTTTCTACTTTGGTTGCCCCGTGTGTCGCGTACCCATTCAGAGGTCATTATAGCCTGTGTGTACCACACGTACACATTTTTTGTGTTTCTGGGTGCCACAGCATACTGCGGGTCCTTCATTCCACGCACGTGGGCTACCAAGGAGTCGTGTGCATGTTTGTTTTTGTTTTTGGGGTGCCTGAGAATTGCGTGACCTGTCATTTTCCCCCCGGGGTCACAGACAGCCTTGCAAGAGCACAGGGATACTTATTCCATCTAGTACCCTGCTCCTTCACCCCAATTGCCCAGGACAATTGTTTTCTGCACCTACCATTCGCACAAGAACATCAGTGCCATGGTTGGGAGGCGACAAAGTAGTAAGGGAGGCAAAGGCGGCCGACCTCCAAGAGGTGGGCGCGGTAGGGGACGTGGCCAGGATGAGCAGGGTGGCCAAGGTGGCAGTGGTGGCCAACGTGGGCAGGGTGGCCCAAGAGGGCACTGTGCCCAGGACCATTCAGGGACACCTATGCCCCCCCAGTGGGCCAGGGAGATGCAGCTGACACCATCCGAGCTCAGGCCCTGCTAACCCAGCCCGGATTGGTCACCGAACTGGTACGGGATTACTCACAGGCCGACTTCCATGTAACGAAGTCCAAGCTACGTGTGGCAGTGAAAGTTGCTGTCACCAGGCCACATGGATCTGGGGCAGCAATGTCATCTGCTGCTCCAAGTAGCCAGGGTGAGGAGACTGCAGAGGCAGCTGCAGCTCACTCCACCCCGCCTCTGAGTCACCCACCCGGGACAGTGTTGGTCCCGGACCCTCACACCAAGGCAGTTGTGCCGCTTGGTCCTGGCAACAGCACCCAGCAGCCAATGCCTGCAGTGAGACCTTTGGTCATCATGCCACTGCCTGCTTCCAGTGGGCAGTACACCTGCGCTTCAGCCCCTACAAACCAGAGCGGCGTAAACCACTTAAGGCTCTTGCGGAACAGGCTTCGACCCCAGACACGGCTCACCCCTCGGGCACGTCAAGGAAGCAGAGTTTCAATGATGTGGAACTAGATGCAGATGTGGGCTACGTGTCGGCACATAGCAGCGACATTCTGGTGATGGCAGGGTGCAGGACTATGACTGCTCAGCATAAGGCCCACTGGCAGTGCATCGCGGACCAGATTAGTTCCCTTGGATTTGTGAAGCACACAGCTGATGATTGCTCAAAGCATTGGAATGACCTCAAACGCCGAGCAAAAAACAAGCTGGCTTCCACTTACACCTCTACTCTGGTCACTGGCAGTGGGTCACCACTAGAGGAGGATGAACTCACAGAACATGAGGCAATCGCTGGGGTATCCAAGGCATGGGAGACCTACCAGATCTTGAGACAATGTCTGGTGAGGGCCCAAGCGCGTGTGTCCAGACCATGTGTATGTTGCTTGGGTGATGTGTTCTGATTGAGTGCCAGGTCAGGCTGTGTAGTCATAACTGCTATATGTGACCCATGTAGTGCCTCCAACCCATCCCCCACCCTTGGGTTTGGGGTTCACTGTATCCCTACTGACCGCTGCAAACAATTTGCACATGATGACTGTACTTGCCCTTAAACTGCAATCATGACACGTAATTGTTAATACAGTTTTTCTCTTTAGTCTGCCTGATTGATGGAATTATTTGCATGATAAACGCATATTTGTGTGCCTTTCTGCCCCAAAATGACCATACTTCAGTCAGGGATTTTACCCCACAAAGCACCACATATGTTCACTTTTTACGCAAATGATTTCATCAATCAGGCTGATTGACTGCTGTGCACCTACATATGCACTGCACCCGATCACTTCTGAGCACTGTTTGAATGTTGAACATGACAATTGACTTGTGTCATGTCCAAGTGACCTACCATTGATCTATCCATGTGCCTCCCATCACTGTATTTGAACACACTGGCGTTGTTGCAGCATGTAACACATGTGTGTTTAGTCCCACTCTTTTGCATGTTCTGTTTGATGATATGTGTTTGACATAGATGGGGGACAGTAGTGATTAACACCCATCTGGGTGTCCTTGTCAGTTCTGGCATGGCTATGCTATGCGCCATATGTGGGCTGGCATGTGTCATGTTTGTGGATGGTCCATGCCACTCACAGGCTAATGTGTGGTGCAGGGGCTAGGCAACATGCATCACATGTGTTGCTTTTCCATTTTAGAGTCATCAGTGTCTGCTTTCAGGTTCCCCTTCCACTTCATTGCCACTGTATGCATGGCTGAGTTTGTGTCATGTGTGACATGTTTGATTAATGTATTGGGTGTGTACATTGTGATGTCTATGTGTGTTGGCTATGCTGTTCATCCGAGTCTTCATTACTTTTCTTTTCATTTTGTGCAGGTGATGAGGCACTAGATGCTGTGGAGGAGGAGGAGATGGTGCAGGGGCAGGAGTACTCAGAGCCCCAACCAAGCACCACTGGAGGACGTGGGGTGGTGGTGCATGAAAATCAATTGGTCCTACAGACCATCCTGTCCACAGGTGTCTCTGGGTACACCTACGATGATCTCTATAGCTCAGGTGCTGAATCAGACATTGAGACAAATGTCCCGTCACAGGTGAGTGTTTCTAGCAGGGATGCTGTTCTGTCCAACGCACCTGCACTGGACGTAGACCCCTCAATGGCCCATTCAGTGTTGGAATGTCTGCCTGTGGCAGTTATGGATGCAGGGTCACACTCCCCAATATTTGCTCCTGTTCCTGTGGCAGCAGATCAAAGGAGGAATGCAGTCCTGCAACCTCGGGCAGTGTCAGCAAAGCAAGGTGCATATTACCTTGGGGCCAACAGGTGTCGTGTCCGGCAACGCAGTGGCCGTGCGCCACCGGGCAATACTGTGTGGGAGAACTCCATTTATGGAATTGCGGCACAACAGGGGGCATCATGTGAGATGATGGCTCAGGCCATGGATAGGGTGACCACTTCCATTCTCCCCCCTGAAAGGCAGGTGGAGCTCCAGCAGCAAGCAACAGAGTCCACATGCCGCTCACACAAGGAGGACATGTTGGCCACCAACAGGGACCGACGGGCTGAACTAGAGGCTCTGCGCACAGCCATATCTGCAGAGGCACGGGCCCACAGGGATGCCCTGAGGGAAGAAAACAGCTCCCTCAGAGCTACTCTGGGTGCACTTGAGGTGTCCCAGAGTCCAAGGTCAGAACAGCCGCTGGAGAAGCTAACATGCACAATCTCAGCTGAGCTCCAGGCAACGCGTGAGGAGATCCAGGCATCACGTGAAGCCTTGCAGGCAGAATTCCGTGCTACCCGTGAGGTGCTGCATAGGGATCTCTGGACCATCATCCTGCAGAACCAAACCTTTCAAACCGCATGCTTGCTGCCATGGAGGAGCAGACCAGGGCTTTGCGTGGTCTGCCTCCCATACCACGCACACCTTCTATTGTAGCACCAGCGGGTGATGACAGCGATGGCAGTTCTCCCACTATCGGGTAGCCGTGCAGGCCATGAGGCCATGGAAGGTATTGTTTTTTCTCAACATGTGGTGTTGGGGTGCACCCTGCACCTCCTCCCTCCTGGGTGCCCCCCCAGTCGACCCATGGCCATTTTGGATTTTTATTTTTATTAATTATTTCTTCTTTTTTTGTCAACTGTGCATTCATGTTACAGTGTGTTGCTTTGTGTGGCACCCGTAGGCATCCACTGTGTGTTCCAGCTAGGCCCATGCAGGCTTGTCTTGTGTTTGAAGCTTGGGGTCCAGACACATATGTCACTCCTGCTTCACCTTTCCATGGGCTCGCAAGGGTGACACTGTGTAACAGTAACTTACACAGAGGCATTGGGCTTCCATCAGTTGTGTGGCCAGTCTGTAGTCCAAACTGTGTATACACCCCTAGTGGGGATTACTGATGATTTCTCCACTGCATGGTTGATTTGTATATTGTATTCCATATTGCTCATTATGCATATTTGCATGTAGCTTCTTCATGTCTTACCTTGCCTGTCTCCATTGCAGATGCAGTTCATGTTGTATGCAATACCCTGCCACATTTACCTACCAGCAAAACACTGGAGATGGAAGGGGTTGATGTGCTGCCTTTGTCAGGTTGTGGCACTTGCATTATTGTGATTGGTTACTGTCAGACGTCGTCACTGTTGGATCCTGTATTCATGTTTTGTCATGCTGGTAAGTATATGTTCATGTGTGCTGTTTCTTTTTCATAGGTGAGAGGGAATTGTCTGTGGCCTGTTTCCATTTGTGATGGTGCACTTTGTGACAGTTGTGTCATGTGTTGTGCATTCATTTGGTTGCTTTCACATTGCATGCCATGCCATGGTGTCTTGTGCGGGTGAGATGGGGTTTGTGAGGGGATGGGTGACATACCAGTGTTTGGGTGTGCTGTTTTGCAAGGGGGTAGTCCTTCATGCAGCATGAATGTGTGCCTTTTACTGACACAGCATTGGATCTGTTTAAGTAGTTAGGGATGCATACAATGTAGCAATTCCAGGGAAACAATCTCAGGGTGGTATGGTTGTGACAGTTGACTGTCTTTTTGTCATCATCAATTATCAGCTGGTATGTGCCAGGCCTGTGTGCACTCTGCAGGGGTGGTATTTTAGGTGAAAAATGTTGCCACAAGCTGGGTACGGGCTGCCTCAACATGTGCCCTTTCCTATCCAATGCACAGCGGCCGTGCATGTGGTTGGGGATGTGAGGGCACCACCATGTCCACCGGCACGCCCCGCCAGGTTGCAACATTGTTCAGGACACATGCTGTCACTATAATCCTGCACATTACTGGGGACACATATAGCAGCTGGCCGCCAGAGCGGTCAAGGGAGGGGTAACGTGACTTCAGCACTCCAAATGTGCGCTCCACTATGCCCTGGGCTGCAATATGGTCTGTGTTGTATCTTACCTGGGGTGGTGTGGTGGGGTTCCTTATTGGCGTCATCATGTAGGTGCTCAGAGGGTAGGCACTGTCCCCTGGGGAGGTGATAATGGTTGTCATTAGTTGTTTTTTTTCTGTGTCTGACATGCTTGCATGTGCAGAGGTATATGTACTCACCAATGTGCCATGTGTCGCCATGCCTCCCAGCGTCCAGGTTATGGTTTAAGGGTGACATTCTGAATATGAAACTATAATAACTGGACCCCGGATAGTTGGTATATACAGAGGTGATGATTCCCTTGGCATCACATACAACCTGCACGTTGATGGAATGCCAGTGCTTGCGGTTGTGATAGATGTGCTCAGTGGCCCTAGGAGGATGTAGAGTCACATGGGTGCAATCAATGGCACCTAGCACTTTGGGGAAGTGTGCCACCCTGTAAAAGTCCTGGACCACGACCTGCCTTTTTGCGGGTGTTCTTGGCATGTACATGTGCCTGCGGACTGAGGGGCGTGCAGTCATGATCGCCAACACCTGGTGTAGGCAGCATGACTGCGTGGCCTGTGAGACGCCCCCAAATATGGCACTTGTCCGCTGAAATGACCCAGTAGCCAAGAAATGCAGTACTTTGAGCACCTTTTCCAAGGGGCTCAATGCTTGGGAGCACAGGGTGGGTGATGTGAGGTCATCCTCCCACTCAGCAACCAGTTCTAGGATGATATGGGGTGGAAACCTGTACCTGTGGTAGACCTGGTCATCAGGCATCCCAAAAGGCTGGTCCTGGGCAAAAAAATGCGGGGCCTGGCTATCCTCCTGGCTATCCTCCTCATCCTGCGGTGTCCCATGACCACTGCTGCGAGGAATGGTATGTTCATTGTAGCGTATGAGCTTGTTTGTTGTTTGCACGCACTTTTATGCTGTGCTCGGACACTTATACCTGCTTCCGTCTAGCGTACCTGTTTCCAGATTAGCGTTTCTTTTGTGGCGCGCCGGTTTCCCCTGTTCGATTCCATGAATACGTATTGTTAGCGCGCATGTGGGTATTGCGAGGATTCCCCCGTAACGCCCAAATTTTCACGTGTTGTTCCCCATTCCACGTGTTCCGCCCCCTCTTTAGATGTGTGCGCTGCCCTGTGTGTGCCTTCACTGGCCGTCTCGTGCACAGCCTTCGGGATGTCGCAATGACATGTGCGCCACACACGGATTCAGCACAGATCTCAGGTAAGCCACGTGCAGCACCTTCCATG
This sequence comes from Ambystoma mexicanum, assembly GCF_040938575.1. Classification (NCBI taxonomy): domain Eukaryota; kingdom Metazoa; phylum Chordata; class Amphibia; order Caudata; family Ambystomatidae; genus Ambystoma; species Ambystoma mexicanum. The sequence continues at coordinate 1,015,245,380 of NC_090928.1, forward strand.
AATCGACAAATGGCTGTGTGCGCGGCTTTCGCACGCATGCGCTGCAATTTTCACACTTGCGCCCTCATTTTCAGCACACATTAATTCCATGTATTACCCTGTATGTGTATAGAAGTGGACAGGGCCTCAGATGGTTGGCTTATGTGTGGGGATTGTGGACGTGTATAGATTGTTGGGTGCATGGCTGTCTTATGCTGTGGTGACTGTGACCAGCTACTAGAGCCTTGGGTGTATGGCTGAAGGGCATGCACCCAGGAGTCTGCACACTGGTTGTACGTACTGTAATAGTATGTGTATAAAAGTGGACATGATGTGTGTCGGACTGTCTCGAGAGTCTGGGGTGTATGATATATGATATGATAGATTATTTGTAATTAGCTTAATACCCATAGGTTTCTAAGCGCGGACTCGGGGATCCAACCTGTGTTGCTTCGTGTCATCTTGCTTCCAAGGTGAGCACATTGCCCCTGAGCTATCCTCCCGAGATATTATGCAATACTATTGCAATACTATGTGTATGGAAGTGGATAGGGCCTCCGGCAGTTGCCTTATGTGTGTGGGTTGTGGCCAGTGTACAGATTGTTGGATGCATGGTTGTATTATGGTGTGATAATTGTGTCAGCTAGTAGACTCTTGGGTGCATGGCCTAAGGCCATGTACCCAAGGGTCTTTCCAGTGGCTGCAAGTAGTGTAATAGTATGTGTACAAAAGTGGATAGGTTGTGTGGCACGTGGTTTGTTGGAGTGCCCTGCATTTCTTGGGTGTATAATAGTCTGTGCAGTGGGTGGGAGTAATGTTATAGTATGTGAAGTGAAGTGGACAGGGGTTTAGGTGGATGAGTTATGTGTTTGGGTTGTGGCCACTGGGCAGATTCTTAGGTACATCACTTTATTATGCTGTATTGGTAATGGGCAGTTAGTACAGTCTTGAGTGTGCAGCCAAGAGTCTGTCCATTGGCTGGAAGTATTGTAACAATATGTGAACTGAAGTGGATAGGGTCTCAGGTGGCTGTTGTATGTGTGTGAGTTGTGGTCAGAGGGTTAGATGTTTGCATGCATGACTGTATTATGCTGCAGTGGTTGTGGCCGGGCCCTACACTATTGGGTGCCATAGGCCATACACCCAATAGTGTAGGGCCTGGCCACAACCACCACAGCATAATACAGGTATGCACTGAACGGTTTGTACAAATATGTGTACAGAATGAAATTTGCAGATTACAAAGAAGTATGACACCAATCGTATACTTACTGTTTGTATTGTTGAGGCCTATGCAGTTCTTTGTGCGGTATGTGGAAATGCAGCAGAAATGGTAGTTTCATTCTACATGATAATAGAAAGCATAATATGTTAGGGTAGGTACTTCAAAATGTGTTACTGCATTGCATTGCAGACATTTGTGTACGTTGTGGACCTTCATAATTAGTACTTCACACGTACTATGCTTCAAACAAGTGTACTGTGCAATGTGCTCAGTGCCTCTGTTTGTTCACATAATCATTTAGTCTGTGGGTAAAGAAATCCATGCAGGATTTAAAAAAAAAACCTTTCTACATGTATGTGTTGTTATGTCCACAGTCTGCTTTAGTGACATGTGCATTAATTATAGCAATGTTTAAGGTGGTCTGTTGTAGTAGAAGGAATTGAAATGGTGTGTGATTTTCGTTTTGGAAGTGGTGGTACGATGGTGCAGTTAGATACCAGTTGGCGTATTCTAACTGTTTATTTGTTTCCTCCTTTTAGCAGTATTTCTTGATGCTTTTGGTTGCTGTTGATGTTTTCTACGTACTCTGGTATTGCACAGTAATATTGCAGAATTGTGGGGGCAGTAGATACCTGTTTGTGGATTCTAACTGTTGATAGTTTCTAAGTTGTTAAGGGTATGTTTATACTTAATAAGTGTTGAAGGGTTTCCTCAGAAGAACTTTCATTTTTGCTGGTGGATTTCAAATTGTGCAGTAATGAAAAGTCATATTGTAGTATCATGAATGCAGTTAGATGCCAGTTGGAGTATTCTAACTGTTTACAGTTTCTCACTTTCGCAGGGAATGTCTTCAAGCACGTTGATTCTTGTTGGCGGATTTACATTTTTCACTCTTGTGAAGTGCTTTGGCAGCAGTATGGATGTGGTTACAGTAGATGTGTATTTCTTGCATTGGTTTGGGCATTGCTAGACAGCTGTTGCCTTATTCTATCAGTTGGTGGTTTCAAAGGTTATTGAGGACAGTTTGTAGACGCTCATACTCAGATCAGTGAGTACAATTTGGTTTCAAGAATATTAACGGGTCGATTCATGGAATTAATGTGCGCCGAAAATTCCCGCGCAGAGGTGCCAAAACGTGCGAATCGCAGGAAAAGTGCGAAAATCGCAGTGCAAGTGCGAAAATCGCAGGAAAACCAGCGCACAGCGATTCATGGAAGTCCGTGCACGAGAAAAACATTGGATGTGCGCTATGTGCGCCGCGCACGCCGGCGCACAGGTCATCCAACAGCGTGCGCCACGGCCACTGCGAAATTACGCATAGCGCGGCGCACATCACAAAAGTAGGCGGAACACGGGGCGTAACACTCGGAATTGGGAACAACGCGTGAAAATATGGGCGTCATGGGGGAAGTACAGGAGGCAAGTGCGCAGAACGCCCACACGCTCGCCTACAACCCGTATTCATGGAATCGAATAGGGCAAACCAGCGCACGGTCAAAGACGCGCACAGGGCCAAACAAGTACGCCACAAGAAAGCAGGCGGTAGCGCCCCTGCGACTGAGAAAAATGTGCGCCAAAATGTGCGCTAACAAAAAGCACCCATATGCAGCCATGATGAATGGCCCATACAGTGGCCCTCTAGGACAAATGAGGTGCAAAGGGGCCTCGACAAACACGGACACCCGCTGTGTGAAAAATAGCGTGTGCGCGTGTTCCTGGGTGCACGGGAAGTTCCACACGCGATTAGCCTGGCTACGTGTACTTCGGGGTGCGTGGGAAGTTCCACACGCGATTGGCCTGGGTACGTGTACTACGGGGTGCGCGGGAAGTTCCACACGCGATTGGCCTGGCTAGGTGGGGGTGCGCGGGAAGTTCCACACGCGATTGGCCTGGGTACGTGTATTCCGATGTGCGCAGAAGATTCACATGCGATTTCTGCAGGGTATGTGTATTTCGGTGGTGCCGGGGAATGCTACACGTGATTTGGCCATGTGGGTCCCCCCAGGTGTTCCCCCTACAACATCCATGGCCCCTGCAGGCAGCCCACACCACAGGGTACTACCCTGCACCCCTGCTCATGTCCCACAGGCAACCCATCCACCATGGCCATGCCCACCAGCCAACCCACATGTCACCTTGCACTAGTGATCACCAACACCTGTCTCCCACCACCCCCACCCATCAGCAGTGCAGGGGCAGCCTCCACCAGGCCCCCACACATGTTTCCCACCACCCCCAGTGCAGGGGCAGCCCCCACCAGGCCCCCACTCATGTCTCCCACCACCCCCACGCACCAGCCACCAGGGGCAGCCTCCACCAGGCCCCCACTCATGTCCCCTATTACCCCCACCCCCCAGCAGTGCAGGGGCAGCCTCCACCAGACCCCCACTCATGTCTCCCACCACCCCCACCCCCCAGCAGTGCAGGGGCAGCCACCACCAGGCCCCCACTCATGTCTCCCACCACCCCCATCCCACAGCCACCAGGGGCAGCCTCCACCAGGCCCCCACTCATGTCTCCCACCACCCCCACCCACCAGCAGTGCAGGGGCAGCCTCCACCAGGCCCCCACTCATGTCTCCCACCACCCCCATCCCACAGCCACCAAGGGCAGCCTCCACCAGGCCCCCACTCATGTCTCCCACCACCCCTACCCCCCAGCAGTGCAGGGGCAGCCTCCACCAGGCCCCCAATCATGTCTCCCACCACCCCCATCCCACAGCCACCAGGGGCAGCCTCCACCAGGCCCCCACTCATGTCTCCCACCACCCCCACCCCCCAGCAGTGCAGGGGCAGCCTCCACCAGGCCCCCACTCATGTCTCCCACCACCCCGATCCCACAGCCACCAGGGGCAGCCTCCACCAGGCCCCCACTCATGTCTCCAACCACCCCCATCCCACAGCCACCAGGGGCAGCCTCCACCAGGCCCCCACTCATGTCTCCAACCACCCCCATCCCACAGCCACCAGGGGCAGCCTCCACCAGGCCCCCACTCATGTCCCCTATTACCCCCACCCCCCAGCAGTACAGGGGCAGCCTCCACCAGGCCCCACTCATGTCTCCCACCACCCCCATCCCACAGCCACCAGGAGCAGCCTCCACCAGGCCCCCACTCATGTCTCCCACCACCCCACCCCCCAGCAGTGCAGGGGCAGCCTCCACCAGGCCCCCACTCATGTCTCCCACCACCCCCATCCCACAGCCACCAGGGGCAGCCTCCACCAGGCCCCCACTCATGTCTCCCACCACCCCCATCCCACGGCCACCAGGGGCAGCCTCCACGAGGCCCCCACTCATGTCTCCCACCACCCCCACCCCCAGCAGTGCAGGGGCAGCCTCCACCAGGCCCCCACTCATGTCTCCCACCACCCCGACCCCCCAGCAGTCAGGGGCACCCTCCACCAGGCCCCCACTCATGTCTCCCACCACCCCCACCCCCCAGCAGTGCAGGGGCAGCCTCCACCAGGCCCCACTCATGTCTCCCACCACCCCCATCCCACAGCCACCAGGAGCAGCCTCCACCAGGCCCCCACTCATGTCTCCCACCACCCCACCCCCCAGCAGTGCAGGGGCAGCCTCCACCAGGCCCCCACTCATGTCTCCCACCACCCCCATCCCACAGCCACCAGGGGCAGCCTCCACCAGGCCCCCACTCATGTCTCCCACCACCCCCATCCCACGGCCACCAGGGGCAGCCTCCACGAGGCCCCCACTCATGTCTCCCACCACCCCCACCCCCAGCAGTGCAGGGGCAGCCTCCACCAGGCCCCCACTCATGTCTCCCACCACCCGACCCCCCAGCAGTCAGGGGCACCCTCCACCAGGCCCCCATTCATGTCTCCCACCACCCCCACCCCCCAGCAGTGCAGGGGCAGCCTCCACCAGGCCCCCACTCATGTCTCCAACCACCCCCATCCCACAGCCAACAGGGGCACCCTCCACCAGGCCCCCACTCGTGTCCCCCTGCACCCCCACCCCCCAGCAGTGCAGGGGCAACCTCCACCAGGCTCCCACTCATGTCTCCCACCACACCCACCCCCCAGCAGTGCAGGGGCAGCCACCACCAGGCCCCCACTCATGTCTCCCACCACCCCCACCCCCAGCCACCAGGGGCAGCCTCCACCAGGCCCCCACTCATGTCCCCTATTACCCCCACCCCCCAGCAGTGCAGGGACAGCCTCCACCAGTCCCCCACTCACCCCCCAGCAGTGCAGGGGCAGCCTCCACCAGGCCCCCACTCATGTCTCCCACCACCCCCACCCCCCAGCCACCAGGGGCAGCCTCCACCAGGCCCCCACTCATGTCCCCTATTACCCCCACCCACCAGGAGTGCAGGGGCAGCCTCCACCAGGCCCCCACTCATGTCTCCCACCACCCCATTGCACAGCCACCAGTGGCAGCCTCCACCAGGCCCCCACACATGTCTCCCACCACCCCACCCCTCAGCAGTGCAGGGGCAGCCTCCACCAGGCCCCCACTCATGTCTCACACCACCTCCATCCCACAGCCACCAGGGGCTGCCTCCACCAGGCCCCCACTCATGTCTCCCACCACCCCCATCCCACAGCCACCAGGGGCAGCCTCCACCAGGCCCCCACTCATGTCTCCCACCACCCCCCAGCAGTGCAGGGGCAGCCTCCACCAGGCCCCCACTCATGTCTCCCACCACCCCCACCCCCCAGCAGTGCAGGGGCAGCCTCCACCAGGCCCCCACTCATGTCTCCCACCACCCCTATCCCACAGCCACCAGGGGCAGCCTCCACCAGGCCCCCACTCGTGTCTCCAACCACCCCCATCCCACAGCCACCAGGGGCAGCCTCCACCAGGCCCCCACTCATGTCTCCCACAACCCCCACCCCCCAGCAGTGCAGGGGCAGCCTCCACCAGGCCCCCACTCGTGTCTCCCACCACCCCCATCCCACAGCCACCAGGGGCAGCCTCCACCAGGCCCCCACTCATGTCTCCCACCACCCCCACCCCCAGCAGTGCAGGGGCAGCCTCCACCAGGCCCCCACTCATGTCTCCCACTACCCCCACCCCCCAGCCACCAGGGGCAGCCTCCACCAGGCCCCCACTCATGTCCCCTATTACCCCCACCCCCCAGCAGTGCAGGGGCAGCCTCCACCAGGCCCCACTCATGTCTCCTACCACCCCCATCCCACAGCCACCTGGGGCAGCCTCCACCAGGCCCCCACTCATGTCTCCCATGACCCCCACCCCCCAGCAGTGCAGGGGCAGCCTCCACCAGGCCCCCACTCATGTCTCCCACCACCCCATCCCACAGCCACCAGGGGCAGCCTCCACCAGGCCCCCACTCATGTCTCCCACCACCCCCATCCCACAGCCACCAGGGGCAGCCTCCACCAGGCCCCCACTCATGTCTCCCACTACCCCCACCCCCCAGCCACCAGGGGCAGCCTCCACCAGGCCCCCACTCATGTCCCCTATTACCCCCACCCCCCAGCAGTGCAGGGGCAGCCTCCACCAGGCCCCACTCATGTCTCCTACCACCCCCATCCCACAGCCACCTGGGGCAGCCTCCACCAGGCCCCCACTCATGTCTCCCACGACCCCCACCCCCCAGCAGTGCAGGGGCAGCCTCCACCAGGCCCCCACTCATGTCTCCCACCACCCCATCCCACAGCCACCAGGGGCAGCCTCCACCAGGCCCCCACTCATGTCTCCCACCACCCCCATCCCACAGCCACCAGGGGCAGCCTCCACCAGGCCCCCACTCATGTCTCCCACCACCCCCACCCCCAGCAGTGCAGGGGCAGCCTCCAAAAGGCCCCCACTCATGTCTCCCACCACCCCCACCCCCCAGCAGTCAGGGGCACCCTCCACCAGGCCCCCACTCACGTCTCCCACCACCCCCACCCCCCAGCAGTGCACGGGCAGCCTCCACCAGGCCCCCACTCATGTCTCCAACCACCCCCATCCCACAGCCACCAGGGGCACCCTCCACCAGGCCCCCACTCATGTCCCCCTGCACCCCCACCCCCCAGCAGTGCAGGGGCAGCCTCCACCAGGCCCCCACTCATGTCTCCCACCACCCCCATCCCCCAGCAGTGCAGGGGCAGCCTCCACCAGGCCCCCACTCATGTATCCCACCACCCCCACCCCCCAGCAGTGCAGGGGCAGCCACCACCAGGCCCCCACTCATGTCTCCCACCACCCCCACCCCCCAGCCACCAGGGGCAGCCTCCACCAGGCCCCCACTCATCTCCCCTATTACCCCCACCCCCCAGCAGTGCAGGGGCAGCCTCCACCAGTCCCCCACTCATGTCTCCCACCACCCCCACCCCCCAGCCACCAGGGGCAGCCTCCACCATGCCCCCACTCATGTCCCCTATTACCCCCACCCCCAGCAGTGCAGGGGCAGCCTCCACCAGGCCCCCACTCATGTCTCCCACCACCCCCATCCCACAGCCACCAGGGGCAGCCTCCACCAGGCCCCCACTCATGTCTCCCACCACCCCCACCCCTCAACAGTGCAGGGGCAAGCTCCACCAGGCCCCCACTCATGTCTCCCACCACCCCCATCCCACAGCCACCAGGGGCAGCCTCCACCAGGCCCCCACTCATGTCTCCCACCACCCCCACCCCCCAGCAGTGCAGGGGCAGCCTCCACCAGGCCCCCACTCATGTCTCCCACCACCCCCATCCCACAGCCACCAGGGGCAGCCTCCACCAGGCCCCCACTCATGTCTCCCACCACCCCACCCCCCAGCAGTGCAGGGGCAGCCTCCACCAGGCCCCCACTCATGTCTCCCACCACCCCCATCCCACAGCCACCAGGGGCAGCCTCCACCAGGCCCCCACTCATGTCTCCCACCACCCCCACCCCCCAGCAGTGCAGGGGCAGCCTCCACCAGGCCCCCACTCATGTCTCCCACCACCCCCACCCCCCAGCAGCCAGGGGCAGCCTCCACCAGGCCCCCATTCATGTCTCCCACCACCCCCAACCCCCAGCCACAAGGGGCAGCCTCCACCAGGCCCCCACTCATGTCCCGTATTACCCCCACATCCCAGCAGTGCAGGGCAGCCTCCACCAGGCCTCCACTCATGTCTCCCACCACCCCCATCCCACAGCCACCAGAGGCAGCCTCCACCAGGCCCCCACTCATGTCTCCCACCACCCCCACCCCCCAGCAGTGCAGGGGCAGCCTCCACCAGGCCCCCACTCATGACTCCCACCACCCCATCCCACAGCCACCAGGGGCAGCCTCCACCAGGCCCCCACTCATGTCTCCCACCACCCACATCCCCAGCAGTGCAGGGGCAGCCTCCACCAGGCCCCCACTCATGTCTCCCACCACCCCCATCCCACAGCCACCAGGGGCAGCCTCCACCAGGCCCCCACTCATGTCTCCCACCACCCCCACCCCCCAGCAGTGCAGGGGCAGCCTCCACCAGGCCCCCACTCATGTCTCCCACCACCCCCACCTCCCAGCCACCAGGGGCAGCCTCCACCAGGCCCACACTCATATCCCCTAATACCCCCACCCCCCAGCAGTGCAGGGGCAGCCTCCACCAGGCCCCCACTCATGTCTCCCACCACCCCCATCCCACAGCCACCAGGGGCAGCCTCCACCAGGCCCCCACTCATGTCTACCACCACCCCACCCCCCAGCAGTGCAGGGGCAGCTCCCACCAGGCCCCCATTCATGTCTCCCACCACCCCCATCCCACAGCCACCAGGGGCAGCCTCCACCAGGCCCCCACACATGTCTCCCACCACCCCCATCCCACAGCCACCAGGGGCAGCCTCCACCAGGCCCCCACTCATGTCTCCCACCACCCCCATCCCCCAGCAGTGCAGGGGCAGCCTCCACCAGGCCCCCACTCATGTCTCCCACCACCCCCACCCCCCAGCAGTCAGGGGCACCCTCCACCAGGCCCCCACTCATGTCTCCCACCACCCCCACCCCTCAGCAGTGCAGGGGCAGCCTCCACCAGGCCCCCACTCATGTCTCCCACCACCCCCATCCCACAGCCACCAGGGGCAGCCTCCACCAGGCCCCCACTCATGTCTCCCACCACCCCCACACCCCAGCAGTGCAGTGGCAGCCTCCACCAGGCCCCAACTCATGACTCCCACCACCCCCACCCCAGATCCACCAGGGGCTGCCTCCACCAGGCCCCCACTCATGTCCCCTATTACCCCCACCCCCCAGCAGTGCAGGGGCAGCCTCCACCAGGCCCCCACTCATGTCTCCCACCACCCCCATCCCACAGCCACCAGGGGCAGCCTCCACCAGGCCCCCACTCATGTCTCCCACCACCCCCAACACCCAGCAGTGCAGGGGCAGCCTCCACCAGGCCCCCACTCATGTCTCCCACCACCCCATCCCACAGCCACCAGGGGCAACCTCTACCAGGCCCCCACTCATGTCTCCCACCACCCCCATCCCACAGCCACCAGGGGCAGCCTCCACCAGGCCTCCACTCATGTCTCCCACCACCCTCATCCCACAGCCACCAGGGGCAGCCTCCACCAGGCCCCCACTCATGTCTCCCACCACCCCCACCCCCCAGCAGTGCAGGGGCAGCCTTCACCAGGCCCCCACTCATGTCTCCCACCACCCCCATCCCACAGCCACCAGGGGCAGCCTCCACCAGGCCCCCACTCATGTCTCCCACCATCCCCACCCCCCAGCAGTGCAGGTGCAGCCTCCACCAGGCCCCCACTCATGTCTCCCACCACCACCACCCCCCAGCAGTGCAGGGGCAGCCTCTACCAGGCCCCCACTCATGTCTCCCACCACCCCCATCCCACAGCCACCAGGGGCAGCCTCCACTGGCCCCCACTCATGTCTCCCACCACCCCCACCCCCCAGCAGTGCAGGGGAAGCCTCCACCAGGCCCCCACTCATGTCTCCCACCACCCCCATCCCACAGCCACCAGGGCCGCCTCCACCAGGCCCCCACTCATGTCTCCCCCCACCCCCATCCCACAGCCACCAGGGGCAGCCTCCACCAGGCCCCCACTCATGTCTCCCACCACCCCCGCCCCCAGCAGTGCAGGGGCAGCCTCCACCAGGCCCCCACTCATGTCTCCCACCACCCCCACCCCCCAGCAGTGCAGGGGCAGCCTCCACCAGGCCCCCACTCATGTCTCCCACCACCCCATCCCACAGCCACCGGGGGCAGCCTCCACCAGGCCCCCACTCATGTCTCCCACCACCCCCATCCCCCAGCAGTGCAGGGGCAGCCTCCACCAGGCCCCCACTCATGTCTCCCACCACCCCCACCCCCCAGCAGTCAGGGGCACCCTCCACCAGGCCCCCACTCATGTCTCCCACCACCCCCACCCCTCAGCAGTGCAGGGGCAGCCTCCACCAGGCCCCCACTCATGTCTCCCACCACCCCCATCCCACAGCCACCAGGGGCAGCCTCCACCAGGCCCCCACTCATGTCTCCCACCACCCCCACACCTCAGCAGTGCAGTGGCAGCCTCCACCAGGCCCCAACTCATGACTCCCACCACCCCCACCCCAGATCCACCAGGGGCTGCCTCCACCAGGCCCCCACTCATGTCCCCTATTACCCCCACCCCCCAGCAGTGCAGGGGCAGCCTCCACCAGGCCCCCACTCATGTCTCCCACCACCCCCATCCCACAGCCACCAGGGGCAGCCTCCACCAGGCCCCCACTCATGTCTCCCACCACCCCCAACACCCAGCAGTGCAGGGGCAGCCTCCACCAGGCCCCCACTCATGTCTCCCACCACCCCATCCCACAGCCACCAGGGGCAACCTCTACCAGGCCCCCACTCATGTCTCCCACCACCCCCATCCCACAGCCACCAGGGGCAGCCTCCACCAGGCCTCCACTCATGTCTCCCACCACCCTCATCCCACAGCCACCAGGGGCAGCCTCCACCAGGCCCCCACTCATGTCTCCCACCACCCCCACCCCCCGGCAGTGCAGGGGCAGCCTTCACCAGGCCCCCACTCATGTCTCCCACCACCCCCATCCCACAGCCACCAGGGGCAGCCTCCACCAGGCCCCCACTCATGTCTCCCACCATCCCCACCCCCCAGCAGTGCAGGTGCAGCCTCCACCAGGCCCCCACTCATGTCTCCCACCACCACCACCCCCCAGCAGTGCAGGGGCAGCCTCTACCAGGCCCCCACTCATGTCTCCCACCACCCCCATCCCACAGCCACCAGGGGCAGCCTCCACTGGCCCCCACTCATGTCTCCCACCACCCCCACCCCCCAGCAGTGCAGGGGAAGCCTCCACCAGGCCCCCACTCATGTCTCCCACCACCCCCATCCCACAGCCACCAGGGCCGCCTCCACCAGGCCCCCACTCATGTCTCCCCCCACCCCCATCCCACAGCCACCAGGGGCAGCCTCCACCAGGCCCCCACTCATGTCTCCCACCACCCCCACCCCCCAGCAATGCAGGGGCAGCCTCCAGCAGGCCCCCACTCATGTCTCCCACCATCCCCATCCCACAGCCACCAGGGGCAGCCTCCACCAGGCCCCCACTCATGTCTCCCACCACCCCCGCCCCCAGCAGTGCAGGGGCAGCCTCCACCAGGCCCCCACTCATGTCTCCCACCACCCCCACCCCCCAGCAGTGCAGGGGCAGCCTCCACCAGGCCCCCACTCATGTCTCCCACCACCCCATCCCACAGCCACCGGGGGCAGCCTCCACCAGGCCCCCACTCATGTCTCCCACCACCCCCACCCCCCAGCAGTTCAGGGGCAGCCTCCACCAGGCCCTCACTCATGTCTCCCACCACCCCCACCCCCCCAGCCACCAGGGGCAGCCTCCACCAGGCCCCCACTCATGTCCCCTATTACCCCCACCCCCCAGCAGTGCAGGGGCAGCCTCCACCAGGCCCCCACTCATGTCTCCCACCACCCCCATCCCACAGCCACCAGGGGCAGCCTCGACCAGGTCCCCACTCATGTCTCCCACCACCCCCACCCCCCAGCAGTGCAGGGGCAGCCTCCACCAGGCCCCCACTCATGTCTCCCACCACCCCCATCCCACAGCCACCAGGGGCAGCCTCCACCAGGCCCCCACTCATGTCTCTCACCACCCCACCCCCCAGCAGTGCAGGGGCAGCCTCCACCAGGCCCCCACTCATGTCTCCCACCACTCCCACCCCCCAGCCGTGCGATTTGCCTGGGTATGTGTACTTCGGGGTGCGCGGGAACTTCCACACACGATTTGCCTTGGTACGTGTACTACGGGGTGCGCAGGAATTTCCACACGCGATTGTACGTGTACTTCGGGGTGCGCGGGAAGTCCCACACGCGATTGGCCTGGGTATGTGTACTTCGGGGTGCGCGTGAACTTCCACAAGCGATTAGCCTGGGTACGTGTAGTTTGGGGTGCGCGTGAACCTCCACACGCGATTGGGCCTGTGAGAGTGGGTTACATGTATTCCAGGCGTGGGCGGGAATATTTACCCGCGACTGTGCCTGTGAGAGCGTGCTACGTGTATTCCTGGGGTGGGCAGGAAGATTCACATGTTCGCCTACGACGTGCCAAAAAATGGTCCAATTCTGAGACACGTACGCCAGCATGAAGCAGGCATACGTCGACCCGCGCAGCATAAAAGTGCGCGCAAACAACAAACAAGCTCATACGCCAGGATGAATATATCATTCCTAGCAGCAGTGGCCGTGGGTTACCAAAGGAGTAGGAGGATAGTGAGGGCCCGAATTTTCACTCCCAGAACCAGCCTTTTTGGGATGCCTGATGACCAGGTGTATGGGAGGTACAGGTTTCCCCCACACATAATACTGGACCTGGTCAGTGAGTGGGAGGATGACCTCACATCACCCACCCTGTGCTCCCAAGCACTAAGCCCCCTGGAGAAGGTCCTCAATGTACTGCATTTCTTGGCCACAGGATCATTTCAGCGGACAAGTGCCATAGTGGGTGGGGTGTCACAGGCCACGCAGTCACGCTGCCTACACCAGGTCTTGAACATCATCACTGCACGCCCATCAGTCTGTAGGCACATATACCTGCCCAGGACACCTGCAGAAAGGCAGGCTGCCACCCTCGATTTCTACGGTGTGGCACAATTTCAAAAAGTGCTAGGTGCCATTGACTGCACCCATGTGGCACTACGTCCCCCCAGAGCATCTGAGCACATCTATAGGAACCGCAAGCACTGGCATTCCATCAACGTGCAGGTAGTATGTAATGCTAAGGGAATCATCACCTCAGTATATGCCAACTATCCAGGGTCCACCCACAACAGCTTCATTTACCAAATGTCTACCCTAAGCCGGGACCTAGAAGCTGGGCGGCATGGCGATACATGGCTGCTTGGTGAGTATGAATGCCGCTGCACATGCATGCATGTCAGATGCAGAGTTATGTCACTACTCCACTAATGATACCCATCACCTCCTCACCAGGGGACAGTGCCTACCCTCTGAGCACCCACATGATGACGCCAATTCGGAACCCCATCACACCTCCTGTGGATACAACACAGCCCATATTGCAACCCGGGGCATAGTGGAGCGCACATTCGGAGTGCTCAAGTCATGCTTTCGCTCCCTTCACTGTTCTGGCAGGCAGCTGTTATATGCGCCCCAGTAGTGTGCAGGATCATTGTGGCAGCATGTGTCCTGCACAATGTTGCGACACGCCGGGGCCTGGCCGTGGACATGATGGTGCCCCCACATCCCCAACCACATGCACGCCCGCTGCGCATGGGAGGGGAGAGGGCACGTGGTGAGGCAGCCCGTACGCAGCTGGAGGCTAATTACTTCACATAGAAATCACACCCCAGTGGAGTGCACACAGGCCTGGCACATACCATCTGATAAGCAATGATGACTCGACCTGACAATTAAGACGAACAAAGGGACTGCAAACTGTCAGAACCATAGCAGCCTGAGATTGTTCATGTGGAAGTGTCACAATGTGTGCATCCCTACCTACACAAACACCACCAATGCAGTGTCATGAAAAGACACTTCCATGCTGCAGAAATGAATACCCACTTGCAAAATACTACATGAAAACAGTGCCATGTCCAAGGTGGACCGCATTGTGAAGACATGAGGAATGGACCTGCAAATATGGAGGATGAGATGGATGCAGAGGCACATATCAATACACCACGCAGTGTACAATACAACAACAATATGCACTATGAATGTATACACAGTATTGACTACAGACTGCCCACACAGCTCATGGGAGTCCAATGTCACCATGTACGTCAATGTCACTTGGGCACACCCTTTGCAAGCCCATGGAAACAGGAAGCAGGAGGGATGTGTGTGACAAAAACCCAAACATCTGAACCAAATCCATGACAAGCCTGCATGTGCCCAGCCACAATGCAGCGTATGCCCAGGGGAGCCACACAAGGCAACACACTGTCCCAAAAAAATAATAAAAAAAATAAAAAATAAAAAATGGCCATTAATGGGCCCAGGGGGTTGGGGAGGCCACCCAGGAGGTCCGAGGACAGGGTGCACACCAAAACCCACCTGTGTGGATCTTGCGAAAAAAAACACCTCCATGGGCTCATGGCCTACACGGCTACCCTATTGTGGGAGTATCACTGCTGTCGCTATCCTCACCCTCTGCAGCTGCATCCGGAGGTGGTGGCACTATGGGAGGCAGCCCACGCAAAGCCCTAGTCTGTTCCTCCATGGCTACAAGCATGCGGGTGTGGTAGGTCTCGTTCTGGAGGATGAGTGTGCAGAGGTCCCCATGCAACAACTCACGGGATACCCGGACCTCCGCCCTAGTTGCCTGCATCTCAGCTGAGAGCGTACGGGTGAGATGCTCCAACTGCTGTTCTGTCCTTCGGTTTGTTGAAGCCTCAAGCTCAACAAGAGTCATCCTGAGGTGAAGGAGTTCCAGCCTCAGGGCTTCCCTGTGGCCCTGGGACTCTATGGAGATGGCTTCCTGCAGAGTCGCCAGTGCCGCCCGCCTGTCCCTGTCAGACGCCAACATGTCCTCCCTGTGTGACTGGCAGATGGAGTCTGTTGCCTGCTGTAGTCGCTCCATCAGCCTTTCGGGGGGGACAATGGAAGTGGCCACCCTATCCATGGCCTGAGCCATCATCTCTGATGATGCTGTCTGTTGGGTTGCCATACCGTAAATGGATTGCTCCCATGCGGTATTGCCAGGTGGCGTACGGCCACCAGGTTGGCGGGCACCACACCTGTCTGGGGCAAGGCGAACAGCGCCTTGCTGTGCCGGCACTGCCTGAGGCTGCGGGACTGCATTCCCCCTCTGATCTGCTGGCCCAGGAACAGGATCAGATGTCGCGGAGTGTGACCCTGCATCCGTAACCACCAAAGGCGTACCTGCCAACACTGACATCCCCATTGAGGGTTCTAACCCTGGTGCAGGTGGGTCGGACAGAACAGAATCCCTCCCAGGAACACTCACCTGCGACGGCACGTAGGTCTCATCATCCAAATCAACACCTGAGTACAGCTCGGGGGAGGTGCAGCCAGAGACACCCCTTGAGAGCACGACCTGCAGCAGTTGTCGGTTCTCACCCACCACCACACCACGTCCCTCACTGGTGGTCGGTCGGCCCTCAGACCCCTCCTGGGTCTGCACCATCTCCACAACCCCAGCAGTATCAGGTGCGTCTTCCCCTGCAAAGACATAAAAGAAAACAAATAGAAACAGGCATTAGCACTATGGCACACAATGAGGGCTGAGAGGCTACAGAAACAGTACTTGATTGACACATGTCCCACATGACTAAAACACTCCCATGCATGCACCATCACTGCGTGTGATGGGGAGGCAGATGGCACACATTGATGACACCAAGATGGAAGATGAACACATTTGCTGCATGCTGCCTAGCAGTGGCATCACACATTGGCCAGTGATTGGCAGGTCAAATACACATGCCATCACACAGATGGCATGTACCCTAGCCATGAAGTGAAGAGGGAGAGGAGGTCACCAATTGTTCATTCAGTCCAGTTTGTTTATATGATAGATTATTTTCATTGTAATGGTTCACATGTTTAACATGCAGCTGCCTGTCAAAAATGGTCCTATAGCACAGGGACATGTCCAAACTAATCATGTCCACGAAACTGAGCCAGTCCACTGTACCATAGCCATGTCAGACATGTGACAATAGGACTGAGAAATCCCGAGTAAAAGTGGTGGTATGCAAACAATCTGCCTGAATAAACAGAGGTAAATAAGCAACAGTGATGTGGCAAGATGACACTCCAAGGGCAACTGGCGTGGTGTTGGGCTGGGTGTCTAATGTTGGAAGAAGGGATGCTGCTATACCCAAATGCTGTTACCAAGAATGTTAAGGAAGAGGCACATGGGTGAGCCGAACCACTCAGGCACACACACCCTCCCCTGGCACCCAAACAGAAGCCCTCCCGCACACACCATGCACATGGATGACACACATGCATGTGCACTCACCGGACAATGCCTCGTAATCTGCCACTTCTCGCACGCCTTGGATCTGTTCCCCCATGATGTAGGTCCCAGCAACCTGCTCATGTGGAGTGAGTTCTACGTTGTCTGCTGGAGACCCACCTCCAGTCACTAGAGTTTCGGCATGACTTGAGGCCAGCTTATTCTTTGCCCTGCGCTTCAGGTCATTCCAGCGCTTGTAGCATTCATTAGCTGTGCGCCTCACGATTCCAAGGGCACTTATGATGTCTGCAATGGTCTGCCAGTGTGCCTGACGTTGTGCAGGTGTGGTCTTGGATCCTGCAACAATCACCATTTTGCGGTCATGTGCGGACACATACTCTACAAGCTCATTCAGTTCGGCCTCATTGAAGCTGGGCTTCCTTGACGGGCCGGACTGTGTAGCCGTGTCTGGGGCATCAGCCTCTTCTGGACGAGCACTCTTCCTCTTCCGCTTGGAAGGTGGTGGGGATCCGGAGTGTCCTGCGCCGCACTGGACACTAGGGGCAGGAGCGTAGGATTGCACACTCAGCATGGGAGTTGGTGGAGGAATTATCTCAAGTGTGATGGTGTCAGGGGGAATGTCAGCATGATGGACTTGGACTGACACTGTCCTGGATGGGTGTGTGAGAGGTGGGGTGGATGGAGCCGCAGCTGCCCCTGCAGCCTCCCCAGGCTGCCTACGCGGGGCAGCAGATGACCTAGCTGCCCCTGATCCACGTGGCCTGATGACACCAACGTTCACCGGTGCACGTGCCCTAGACCTGCTGACCTGGAAGTCAGCCATGGAGTCACCCTGTGCCAGGTCTGTTTCCACAGTGGGCTGGTCCAACAAGGGCTGAGCATGGATGGTGTCAGCCACGGTAACCTCAACCAGGGGGGGGTGGCATGGTTGTCCCTGACTGCTCCTTCACACATGGGGGGCTAGGGGCACCCTGCAAGTCACAGCCACGTCCCCTACCGGATCCACCACAGCCACCACTTGGGGCTCGGCCACCTTTGCCACCCTTACGGCTTGTTCGCCTCCCAGCCATGGCACTGATGTTATTGTGCGTATGGGAGTCGATGTGAACTATTGTCCTGGGCAATTGGGGGTCAAAGGGGTTGGGTACCAGATGGTAATCATACCCTAGTGCTCTAGCAAGGCTTGTGGGATGTTTTTACCCATGCATCCAAGCCCTACCTCAAAAACTGTACAGTACTGACATGGAAAACATCATGATGGCCAGAGCTTCCCAGAAAATGCACAGGGAAATGCATGAAGAATAGGCTGCCGCTCATTTTTGCCGATGTTATGGGCACAGAAGGGCACTGCCTAGAACCACCATTGGACTACCCACACAGTAGTCTGAAACCATTGGGAATGGCAATGCTGATTGCCAAAAGCAACCTAGAATTGTGGGGAATTCATTTTCTTAAATCCCAAAAATGGTTGCAGTACCAGTACTCACCACTATCAGAAAGCCGGCATTTTAAAACCACCTGACTTTGTGTAAAACTGAATAAATGAACCCAAAGCATGCCAAAGAAAGACTTACTGAGAGGTGGATACAGTGGCCCTCATTACGACCCTGGCGGAAATCGAAAAACGATGGCGGAAATGCAATACCGCCATCGAATACCGCCCGTTGCGATCATGACCCGTCACCGTAAAGTACGATGCCATTAGCGACACCGTAGTGAACGCCAACGCTAACTGCACCAAGTACGCGCACGCGCGCACTGCGAAACCGTAATTACCACCATGGCGCAACGGTACGGGAATTCTGACCCTAGCGGACATGGACCTAACGCCATCAAGCATGGCGGAAAGTACCATTCCGCCATGGCGAGAAGTACGGCATCGCAAACCAACCGTAAAAGGCCTTACTGAGTGCCTGTACACCACTCCCTGGCCACATTGCACAACTCCTCGTAGGTGCAATGAAGTCAAACAATGCAACCAGTGAAATGTACAAGTCACCCATGCATGCCAACGAACAAATGAATGTAGGGGCTCCAAGTGCCTTGTGAGTGGCCATCCATATTAGCCATGGCACCATTGCCGTACTGATGCAGCACAGGCATGTGAAGCTCCAAGTACAGCAACATGAACTGAAAACTGAGACAAACAAAAACAGGCCCCCCATCGCTTGACACCAGTGCAAGGCAACATACAAAGCAGTATCCTGAGTGAGACTGCACCAGCCCTGTACTCCTGCCAGTAAACAAACCAACCAGCAGCATAAGCATGTACCACACAAGTTGGCAGAGTGACTGAGCAGCCAGGCACATCTCAAGAGGGGCCAATGGGAGCAGCAGGGCACAGATGGCGCGAATACAGAAGCCATTCCAATGGACATGACCTCAGTCTCCCTCAAAGAAACGCATGCAAACACAGGCACCTGTGACCAGCCATATTCTGAAAATCACATCATTCCACCAATCCACCTGGCTGACCGGCATCTGTTACACAAAAGCCAATCCCCCTCCCATGAGCATGACATCATTAAAACAGTCATAATGGCAGCCCCTATCCCTGACCTTACTGGCCTTCGTAGGCAAACGCGCCCAGTACAGTACCACGCGACTATGCTCAGAAGGCCGAACCCAAAGCAGATCTCCTCACAATACATTGCTCCCCAAATAGGAATATGCTACATTACTTGCAAAGAATAACGCTACAAGGTCAATATCATGATCAATATTTAATGCACAACAAAATCACCCGGGCCATACAGCTATTAGGTCATGAACTCCAAATCATATCTCATAATTGTGGGCTGCATCCGCAATAAATGACCAGCTTCTTCTTGTGTGACGCCCTGTTCCTCCATGGTACACAGGGGCTACATCCACGGTCAAAAAGGCAACATGGAAGCGCCTAGAACCGCAGGGCCATCCCATTAGGTAGGCACTAGTCCAACTGAAAGCTCAAAATGTTGCTCCCAGCCACTAGTACTGCGTAAGGGCATGTGGGCCATTGGCGATCGTCCCATAAGATCGTAATGGTGCTCCACTGATTAACACGAAGCAGCAGGTGTTGGGAGTAAAAGCCATCTGCAGGAGTGGCATACAGATGGCAGCGGCAAAAGGGGAGGAGATACCTGTCACCCAAATGAAACGAAAAAGAATAGTATGGGCATCTGAACTCCATTTGAATTACTCACTTCAAAGATCACACTAAATCCACAGCCATATGCATGCTAGCCCACTCAAAAGGATTATTCGCACCCAATAATCACTTGCGAATCATAACCATATAAATCGAGGTGAAAACACTATTACAAACAAGTGTTTGTGTGCATGCGTCTGTTAAAACAGAATCCATTAGATGGGATTAGTAACGTGCATAGACACAAGTGTTTGAAGGCGCGTCGAGACAGGGAGGGTTCAACAAGGGCAGATAGACGATGGTCCCACTATGGCAGCCCTGCATCACATAGCGCAGAGGAAGTTGATAGATTCCAAAAAGCCATGTACATGGCAGACTCTTTATTAAATCATCTGTCCATGCATCCATACATCATTCCCTCATCCCGGTGTAAAAACGCCTGATTATTTACTCACATCACATTAGAAATTTCCATTGAATCTGTGCTAAATGCAGTCTGCAAAATCCACTGTGCTCCAGGCCGGAATTCTAGTGTTGTGAAGTAACATGTATTTGGGAATGTCCTGCCTTATCCTCCACTACGCTATTGCGCATCCCATACTATTCATATCAATCATTGCATTCTCGGCATGGCCCCTGTCCCAAGGACATGAAACAATAGAACTTTCTATCTGCAGTCAGACCTGTGGGAGTCTCCTCGCCGCTAGCTGGAAACCGAAAGCGCTGTCCTTCGAATTCCTCATTTGCAACATCATGTCGGAAAGGCATCTGTGACCCCTTGAAATCACAAATCCATCCATTTAGTGCGGCAGTGTGTGAAAATGGCAACTGGCTACACTCACAAATGGGACGCCCCGCCCGTCGGTGAACCGCGGTACAGCGCTGCATGAGGGTCCACCGTTAATCGAGTACTACATTCCAGGGACCCTTCACAAGTATGTTCCCGACTGCAAAGATAGTATGTGAAACAATGGGAGCATAGCAGATTTAACATATGAAGCAAGATCTCACTGCCATCGGGATGAAATACATGATATTAATAGCAAGATGCCATGCGTCGATTTGCAGCGTTGTGTGCGGGACGTGCTCGCCCAAAGGGGATTGCAGCTTGCACAGGTGGAATGAATCACCACAGGTGGAGGCTATACAGCTTGGAAACACATACATTGCACACCCAACCCCCTCCCACAACCACACCCACTCCAAAATGCTAGCAGCAGGACTTGCGATGTTGGCCCTGGGGGACCTGATAGCACTGCAAGTACTCCAACTTCAAGAAGAAGACGAACACCAACTACTACAACAACCGGCCGCACAGAGGAGACGCAGGAGGAGGAGGAGGGCAAGGCAGGGCCAGCAAGGCCCACCAGCACAGCCACTACCACCACGCAGGCAGCCCGCAATCCCACGCCTCCGAGCACATCCGTTCAACCTCACTGATGAGCAGATCCACACCCTCTACCGTTTGGACCGGGACACCATAACCGCCATTGTGGACATGACACACGCTGACCTTGTCAGCATGATAGATAGCCCAACCGCCATCCCACCCCTACTGAAGGTGGTGTCTGTACTCCACTTCCTGGCCACAGGCACCTACCAGCACACAGTCGGACAGTTGCATGGCATTTCACAGCCACTGTTGTCACGGACACTATTGCAAGTGTTCGATGCCCTCCTGAAGCACGCAGACGACTACATCTCTCTACCACGCTCGGAGCAGGAAATTACGAACACAAAAGTGGGATTCCATGCACTTGCCGGCATACCGGGTTGCATTGGTGCCATCGACTGCACCCATGTGGAATTGGTTGTCCCACATGCCATGGAGGCCCAGTACCGCAACCGAAAACAATATCATTCTCTTAATGTACAAATGGTGTGTGACTCAAACCGGATCATCACACATTGTTGTGCCCGATTTCCTGGATCAACCCATGATTCCATGGTCTTACGGAACTCTACAATACCACGCTACGTGCAGGGAACAGATCCTGGCTACTCGGTGAGTCTCTTTTCATGCATGATAATGTGGGGTATGTGATGCGGCAATGACCTGCCAGGAAGGGGGGGGGTGCTTATGTAGCAATGTCATTCCTCAAACATCCTTTATTGTCCACATACAGGTGATGCCGGGTATCCACTGAAGAGATGGCTCCTTACACCACTCCGGAACCCACAGGACCAGCATGAGGAGGACTACAACCATGCCCACTCACGTACCCGTGTAGTCATAGAACAGGCATTCGGCCTACTGAAGGGTCGTTTCCGCTGCCTCAGCAGGTCTGGCGGGGCACTCCTGTACCGCCATGAGAAGGTTGCTAAGATGGTCATGGCATGTGTCATGCTACACAACATGTGCATGCGTAGAAATGTGCCCATGCCCCCTGACGCAGAACTGCAAGCACCAGAATATGGTCATGATGTGGGTGGGGATGTGGCAGAACCTGAAGGAGTCCGCGAAGCACAGGAGGCCTGTGAAACTCGTCAGATTATCATAGATTCATGCTTCTAGCACTCACGCCTGGTGGTTGATACATGGACACGGGAGTTGTGGCACTGTGTGTGTCTGGAACATGCACATTATGAACTGTACGCCTATGATGGCCTCGTACACAAAGATCAATGTCCACACATCTCATTGGATGATTGTGAAATGTGAAATTGTGTTACACACCCCATCGACCCGCCACCCAAGTAAGCCCAACACACCCCCTCCACCCTCCTACCTCCCCCCCGAACACCAGTGTCCAAGGATGCTCATTGTCAGTGGGCAGACGCTATTGCAAGCCCCCTCTCCGGGTATCAGGGGCACCCCTGCCTGTGGAGCACAGGTTCCTCCCAGATCTACGTTGGGGGCTGCCCTGGACGGACCTTGCATCGGATGATGTCTCTGCCTGCTCACGTCCATGCATGTCCCTAAGGGTTTGTGAGAGCTCAGTGAGCACACGGCGCACAGCGGCAAGTTCAGCACATACGTCTTTGGACGTCGCATGCAGTTCCCCCCTCAGGCTCTCGGTGCTTCTCTCCATTTGTACTCTCAGGCTCTCGGTGCTTCTCTCCATTTGTTCTCTCAGGCTCTCGGTGCTTCTCTCCATTTCTGCCCTTAGTGTCTCTGTACATGTTTCTATGGCTGCCTTAGTACCCCCACATTCATCAGCATGGTCCTTGAGGAGCGTGGACAGTTGCTGCTGTTGCACGATCACCTGGTCGAGGGACTGTTGCCTCTGCTGGGCCATGGACATTTGCGGTGGTGTCACAGAGGGGCTGATCACCTCATGTTGCCTTGACACAGGGCTTGTGGGGGATGGCCAGTCGTCGTCTTGTGAGTTCCCCTGCGTGGTATCCTCATGTTGTACGGGATGAAACAAACAGGGGGATTGAGACAGGTCATGGATGGATCGTACATCGACATCACCGTTTTCTGTGTCGGAGCATGCTGCCATTAATGCAGTGTCACCTATGGTGCTGCTGCCACCAGAAGCAGTGCCTTCTGTGGCATCCATTGGGGGGGCCTGTGGTGGTGGTGGTGTTGTGGCCATGCTGGCTGCTGGGGTGCCTGTTGAAGTCCCCTCCTGTGTGCTGCCACTTGATTTGTGCTGCTGCCGTGTCTTGATGCGTGCTGCTGAGGTGGAGGGTCTTTGGCCGTTGGTCTTGGCCCTCTTTGCAGGTGTGCTGGTAGGGGTGTCCTGGAGCTCCTCGTTTGAATCGGACCCTGTGGTGGAGTAAAGGAGGGCGAGCGTTATTAATGGGTCTGTGGAAATTGGAATGGCAATGTATCACATGCATTGGGGTGGTACCTGAGGGTGATTTGGGTCAGGGCCTTGGAGGTGGTTTCATTTTTGTGTGGATTGAGGGTGCAGTTGTATTGCAGCCTGCAGTTAGGGGGTGCCTGCTGCACGTGTAGAGGGTGTTTTTAGGAATTTTAATTATTTATTTATTTAATTTGACTTTTAATGTCCGCTATCAGGCCAATGTGAGTGGACGTTCTCCTGGACATGTGTTTCTGTTGCACTATGTGGACACATGGTACTTCACATGATTGGACATTGTGGTTTTAGCATAGTTTTATTTGGGCCACCTACCTGATTCTTCGGATGTCTGCACTCCTTTCTCCATCCCTCCGACTCCCTCTATGGTCTCCATTCCAATGGTGGAGGCACAGATTTTTTCCCAGGGGGTCAGCTTGATGGGTGATTCCGATCCTCCCCCGGTAGCTGTGGCAATGTTACGGTTGGCGGATAGTATGCTCCTTACGCGTATCCGCAAGTCGTCCCATCGCTTTCTGCATTGCTGTGGGTTGCGGGGTGCGGTCCCCATCGCAGTTACCCGCTGTGCCACCAGGGCCCATATGGCCTTCTTGTTCGCAAGTGCCGTCCTGGTCATTTGCGTCGAGAAGACGACTGCAGCATTCTCCTGGAGGGTCTCTGTGAGCACCGTGAGTTCCTCACGTGAGAAGTGGACCTGCCGCTTGCGGTCGCACGCTTTTTTCGCTACTTTTCCCATTGTTTTGGTTTCACTAGGGTGGATGACGGGTTGGGATGTCTCTCAGGGTAGTGTTTTTAATGGTTGTGTGAATGTTCTGAATTTATAGGTGTACGGCGTGCTGTTTCCCGTTCCGGGACCATGTTTTTGCTTCCGTTTCCGTATATTTACGGTCACCGTATTTTCCGATTGCCGCTCATTACGGTGACCGCTATGTCCGGTGGCGGAATTGCACCTAGGTCGCAGTACGACGGCGGTGAGGGGCGTTTTGGGGACATTTCCGCCATCGCGGACTTTGCACTTCCGCCAAGACGTAGTGCTCGTGCCCGATGGGTCAGAATTAGCCGCACTTTGCTCTGTCGTGCCATGGCGGAAACGCTATTTACGCTATGGCGGTCAGGTCAGTTGCTTTCCGCCAGGGTCGTAATGAGGGCCAATGTAAAGTTATATTCTGAAGTGACTTGAAGGTTTATAACAAGACTGGCTGAGCTGTGGATTTCAGCAGTTCAAGTAAATTTGGACTGAAAGACACTAAAAATCTAAATGTTTAAAAGAAATGAGTGACCTACTTTTGAGTGTCACACAGGTTTCAATTGTTTAAATGTCATAGTTTTAAACTTAAAATCAGCATTCTAGCTGCATATGTAAAAATTGTCTTGGCTTAAACTGGGGAACAAAAAGTGACATTTTATCTGAAACCTAGCTTAAGGAACTGAATTCTGCCCACCAGCTACCCCCGACAGGAGTTGAGACTTGCACAACAGCTGTGTTCCCAGGCCTATCTGCCTTTTGCTGCTCCCACCAAAAGGGATATGACACTTCCCTGATTGAATTACCTGGGCTCTGCAGGAAATTGAACAAAGCCCTGTCCTGACTGAGGCAAATGTTTTATTATGGGGGCCGTAAAAAGTGGCTTCCTCCTGGAAGTAAAGGGGAGGAGCACTGCCTGTGAGAGCAAGCTGGCTTGGCAGAACTGGAAAGACCAGAAATTCAACCTTGTGCTGGGGGGAAACCACACCCCTGTAGCCAGAATATGGTTTTAGAAAAAGATGAATAACTCATAGAGCGGACTTGTGAAAATTATTTACATGATACCATAATTCTTGTGATTTTTCTGCCACATTTTAAGAGGTTTTTAGAACCGGTGGCATGATCTGGGGGCAAGCTAGCAGTTAAGAGGGTATTACTTAAAATGTATGCATGTTAAAAATCTGACACTTCATCAAGTAATGTCCATACTCCTTGCGCACATGCGTGTAAATTTGGGTTAATGTCCGATATTGCGAAACCAGTTAAAAAGTGCAAATGTCGCCATTTCTGAATGCAAGCTCCCAGGAAGAGCAGATTTGGACAGGGTATACCTCCTGTGATATGTGATGGGTGCATGTAATTTTAAACAAATGTGTACCTGTGCAAATATGTCTTTTGGGTCAAAATATAGATTGTGTGTAATTTGACAGGGGTGGGTTCTCTGTATCATAAACAGACCTCATCATGATGACACTTCATTTCATTCCCCCAATCAAGTGGAAGAGGATGAAGTGGCCAATGACAAGTGGAGAGGGGTAGAGCCTAGTGATGCTGCACACACACCCATTTTCAAAACACATAAAAGCAGACAGTCAGGACAGATAGGGACCTTCAAATCCATTTGCTGCGGGACGCTCTGCCGGGAAAATCCATACTTTACCTCCATCAATCTCTAGAGAAAGCTGTGCAGAAAGATCCAGACTTCAAATCCATCAATCTCCAGAATCCAGAGAGAGAGAGAGCTGACCCAGATCACTGTGAAGTGCAGAGACCAGACCAGAGTCCAGTCTAAAACCTGACCAGATCCGTGGCGAGGCCCATTTAATTCAAGAATATAGTGTGAGTACCTAGCAGAACTGTGCAGAACCAATCTCTTAGTTAAAATAATCTAATCCAAGCTATTTTAATCTAAGTAGAACTGCCTCCTAACTGTCACCTGTCATTTGTAAAGCTGTCACCTGTCATTTTCTAGTTGCTAGCTGTCACTTTGAATTTTAACATTCCAAATCCGAAAACTACCTTTATTTAATCGTTCATAACTCCGTAACCGTTTGTGCTAGAGACTTGCAGTAACTTTCCTCTGAAAGCTTAGAATCTCAGCTTTTCAATGAACCTAGAACCTATAGAACCGATTCCCTATAGTTTTGCCGCAATCGCGAAAAACGCACTCGCGAATTTGCCGCGATTTGCAAAATTTTTTTACGTGTGAAAACAGCAGTTTTCTTGCTTTCGTTTGCCAAAAATTCATTTAACCTGCTAGTTACTCCTAGATCCTTGCTAAAGTGAGCCTGAACTCATCTCAAGTATATTTCACTCACCCTGAACCTCTAGACGGAATTAAAAGCATTTTAGCATATTTTTCACTTCATTGCCAGCACATATAAAAGCTTCTTGGGCCTGTGTTTCTAAACATCTGTAGTCTAAGCTTGCTGGGGTGAACGGGATTACATTTGATTGCATTTCTGAGAACTGTGTGCCTTCCTTCCATTTCCTTGCATTGCATAAAGGGGGGAGGGGATTGCCAGAGAAAAGTGATTAAATTGTTTTGTTGAAAGCATATTGAGTATTTTCTGTATTGCATTTTCATTCAACATTGCATCCATCTGAACTTATATAAAGCATTCTCTACCACCTTATTCTTCTGTTCCTATTCACAAGTGTGCTAGTGCCAGACTATCCATTATTGATTACTGCTCATATTAAGTGTGATATCCAATTATTAATTTATTATAAAGTGTGATATATATCTATATTGTTTAAATTCTCAAATAAACCTTTTAAATTGCAAAACAGAACTACTTCTTGGCTCAGTGGGGTCAGGGGGATTCCTAGAGAGGGGTGTTATATAGGGGTAGTCATCCAGAACGCATGAACTGGACATAAAGATATATCAATAAGGGTTTCCATTCAGTATCCCAGACTAGGCATTGACTTAGCTGTAGTGTTGAATTGAATCCTCTTACAAATTGGGGGCTCGTCCGGGATGTTTGGATTAGATCTATCACTTGTGCAGATTAATACAGCGTGCCAGCTGACCAGATACACATATCCGGACGGAGCACACACTGTGTTACGCTGTAAAGCACTCCTCAAAGGAACGCTCTAAGGAAAAGGTCTGTTTTGCAAAAATATAATATAAACTTCTGTAAGTCAGGAAGGAACTCATATTCCAGAATGACGACCTTGGTAGATATGAAAATAGCCAGAGAGCACTTCTTACATAAGTTATTTGTGAGAGGTGAGTGGACTCATCAGGACCAGACGGTCTGGTTGCAAGCAATCGCACCCCAGATCACGGAAACAGGGTCAGATATATGGGCGGATCAGGGTCCCCTACATGTGGCCCTGAGTGAACTATATTTGGCCCCGAAGGCTAAGGATGAACAAGACAAGATGGTTAGGATAGCGGCATACCTGTACCTATATATGGGAGACATGCAGGATAAATGTACTGAAAGCCAAGATCTGGCGAATAAGCGACAGATGGCGTTAGAGAAGGTCCAATCTGACCTGGTCTCTTCTGAGCAGAGGCTGCAGGGGAGCCAGGAGTCAGAAAATGAGAGTAGACAGCACATCATTAAAATAAAGAGGGATATGGACATCCTGCAACAGGAAAAGGCTGACCAGGATACCAGATTTCTGGCCTTGCAGAAGGAGTACCAAGAAGGTTTGGACTCCCTACTGCAGAGCCAGAAAAAGCTGGAGCAACAGTTAGACTTCAATAGGGCATGTGCTGAGCAGGTAGTCACCCTGCAAAGCCACCTAGATAGGGAGAAGGCAGAGAGCAATAAACTGATCCTGAAAGACCTGGATACCCAGGCAGAGTTTGATCAGGAGCGCCAGAAAGCTGGTGCCTTCCAAAGGCAAAGGGACGACCTGGCGGCACAGATGCAGGCTCTTAGTCAGGAAAGGGATACCTTAGGCCAGGAAGTCTGCCACTTAAAAAGGAAAATGGAAGAAAATCACCTGGCCGTCCAGGGACTGGGTGACCTCCAAAAAGAACACCAGAACTTGTTAGAGCACACCAGGAAGGTGGAGGATGCTCTGGCAAGAAAGGAGCAGGCCGATAGGGACACAGCTCAGGAGGTAACCCTCCTGCAGCAAAGACTGGCCCAGTGCTCCAGGACCAATCAGGAAACGCAGAGAGAGAATGAGGCTCTCTGCCAGCACAATGATAGGCTCCAACAACAGGTAGCGATGCAGGAGAGACTGATAGAGTCTAGTAAGGCCTTAACTGAGGAACTGAAGGCGCAGGCTCTTGCATTGCAACAGGGAGCAGGGGCGGATAGAGACCGGGTTCGCTGGGAAAGGGAAACTCCTGAGCATAACCTCAGGAGCCCTAGTACCAGAGGCCTTTATCTCTCTCAGTCCCTGGACTCTGCCACCCCTATGTCCCCTGGCGCACATGAGCACCGGGCCACAGGGATGGCAGATTACTATCCAGCCAGAAGCATGGGGCTCATAGGCCAGTACCTCCCAGGAATGGATGGGCGGGCATCCGGGTATGGGCACCCAAGCACAGTGCAATTTAGTGGGGAACCCCAGGAGAGTAGGCCCATCAAGGGCATCCTGAAAACCTCTGCCCAGTTAGGTCAGTGGGGGGGGTACCCATCAAATCCTGGCAGCAAGGAGGGATCTGAAGACTCCTCTGAGCGGTACAGGACACAGGAGACCAGGTCCCCACATTCTGCCAGCCATTCCCAGGCTCGCAGAATCCGGGAAAACCTGGAAGAACAGACGGGAACCTCTGGGAGCAGTGCCTCTGAGTCAGAAGATGAATGGACAAGGGTTACCCGAACCAAAAAGGCCAATAAGGCAAAAAGGGCCTTGATTAAGGACCCATTGAAACAGATTAAGGCAATCAGGAGCGTCATCACGCCTTATCATAAGAACGCCAAGTATTCTGTTTGGGAGCACTTAGAGTTGTTTGAGCAAATGATGGAGACTTTCCATTTGAAGGACAGCCAAAGCTGTATTCAATATGTAAAGTGGACCTTCTCCCCGGAATACTCCAGTTTCTTTGCGGGGCTGGAGGACCAAAATCATTTAAGATGGTCCACCTATAAGGCGGCCATCTTGAAACATTTTTCTACTCATAGAAATCCTCAAGAGGCTCACAAGGCAGCCTACAATTTACAATGTGGGGAGGATCAGGCCCCACAAGAATTTGTGCAGGAGTTAAAGCGTGCTTTTGCACAGACCACAAGAAGGGTGCGCACGGATAGCAGAGAATTTATTAATATGTTTTTCCATGCCTTGCCCAAATACATAATGACTCAGCTCGTGAGAGATTTTCATGAGAAAAGGTCTTTAGAATGGGTCATTGAACAAGCCACCCGCATCTACGTGGTGCAGAAACCGGTGGAAAACAAAAACCAGCCCAAAAACCCCAAAGCCAACAACACCCCTGCTGCTGCCAAGGTGGCAGAGGTAAAGGTCACCCCCGTTTTAGAGTTGGAGATGGGGGGACCTAAAAACCTACCTGCACCTAATAATGCTAGGCCCAGAAGGTCCTCGGGCCAGTCACAGACAGGGAGCCAAGGAGGTAGTCCCACAAATGGGGTCCCTCGCTCTCCTGACTATGTAAGTCCCCATTACAAGGGAAATCGACCCATCCTGGGTTATGTGTGGACTCCTCCAGCCCAAGGGGGGGGATCCAGCCAAGCACCTAACCCAGGGAACTTCCCTCCCAACTTCCCACAGGAGGGCAGAAATTCTCCAAATCCTGGGCAGAACTTTTTCCCCAGGTATCCACCCAATTTCCAGCCCCAAAATCCTCCACCGTTCTTTCCCCAATTCCCTGAGCCCAGACAACCGAATCCGGGAGAGGGGAGGCCAAGGGTGGAGGGGTATCCAAATCTTCCCAACCAGGGGTACTACCAAAGAAGGGATAGCTACCCTTCCCGGGATCAGCCCAGGGGAGAAAACAGGGCCCCGTATCAGCCTGAGTGGGTTTCCCAGTTAGAGCGCCAGGTCCAAAACATGGCACGGGATCTGGGTCACATACTGGGGGCTCAACAGAACCCTCAGATGAGCGTGCCACCGCAGAATGCCCCAAACTCTGGACCTGGTGCTCCAGAACAATGACGGGGCAGCACCCCGATAACTCACCGGTTCCCAGGGAGGAGGCACAAAGGGAAGGGGGGTGTAAAGCCTTGGAGGAAGCTTCCTTCCTCACTTGTAAACAGCCCCTGGAAACCCAGGAACCGGAAACAAAATCTCTTGCCCCTGAAAGTCTGCCTCCTAAGGAGCAGAGGGGGGGTAGGATAAACAAAAGACCCAAACAGACTCAGTTTAAGGAGGAGGTACAGATCTTCCAATTTGAGGGAGAGGGATCCTCAGAGGATCCTGGGAAAAGGATCTTCTCCTTCAGAGAGGGGGGAACTCCTCCCAAAGAAAAATGGGTCCCAAGGGATTCCAACCCAGACTGGGGAGATGTGGAGACTGAGCTACCGCCGCCCACCATCTCATCCCAGAACCAACAGCAAGAAAATCCCCTGGTTCAAACCCATCCTGGTGACTGCCTCCAAAAAGGGCGGGGCGTCTCAGAACCGGAACCAGGGGAACCCACAATGGCTCTGATCTCCAGTTGCCAACTTTTTCTTTCAGATTCCCAAGGCTCTCCACAGAATTCTGCCCAAATCTCTTCGCTAGCGATGTCCAAAACAAGAAAGTTAGCCCACCAGTTGTCCAAAAATGTGCATTATCTGTGCCCCCTTGAGGAGAAGGAGGGAAGATACTATGCCCCGGTACACGTACAGGGGCAGGGTACGATTTCAGCGCTGGTGGACACGGGATCTCAAGCTACCCTTCTGTCCAGAAGGGCCTTTGATGAACTGAATGCAGGAAGGGGAGAGAATTACCAAATTCCTCTCACCTCTCTTCCTGGACAACTGCAGAACTTTGACGGGAAGGAAATTCCCATTTAGGGGACTGCAGACTTGGACATTAAGATTGGGTGACACAAGTTGAAACACCCAGTCATAGTAGTGACTCCAGAGGGCACCCCTTGTTTACTGGGGAATGACCTCCTGAGGAGGTTGTCACCCTTAATAGATTGCGTAAACAAGGTCCTCTGGACCCAGACTAGCCGACCAATAAAATTAAAACACAGTGTCAACCATGTTAGTTTAAACGGCACCTGCCACATGGTTGAACAAAAATCTAACCAAGTAGAATTTCACTTCCAGAACAACCAAATTCCAGACGTTACAGTAATAGCAGTAGGACAACAGACTGGTGATGGGGGGTCCTCTCTATTTCTGAAAATCAACCTTCCTTCCAGTTTAAGGTGGTATTCCACACTGGAAGGAAACACCCTGAAATTCTTTACCAATCCACAATCAGAAACTCCCACTCCTATAGTCCAGAAAGATGTGAAATCAGCTCAGAGCCTGGCTGATATTCAGCAAATTGGAGAGCAGTTGTTCATCCCTGTTCAGTTAAATGATGGGAAGGACTCTGTTCTCGCTCGAGTGTGTGTGAACAACGGTAAGAGCTTCATCAGCGAAGCCATGTTTCGCCACTCCCAAAAGATCCAGCCATTCCCACCTTCAAACTGATAGACGAATGGGAAATGGACCTGGAAGCACCTAATTCCAAACATCTCCTGCCAAGCAGGTGTATGCTCAAAATCTCCATTGGCAACAAGAGCATAGTTCACAATTGTTGGGTCGTGCGAGACGTCCCTGCCGCCTTTTACTTAGGCAGTGACATTCTCAATCGCTTTGCCATTAGTTTGGACCTAATAAACTTCAAAGCTTGGTCCCGATTAGCGGATAATCCCATGGGCTTTGATGATCCAGAAAAAGCATTTAGGTCAGCTCAATTGCTACGTTATGCAGTTGAAATTCAGATCAAAGAGGAAGTCACCATCCCAGAAAGGACCCGACAATTCTCCCTGGAAGTGAAAGCTAAAAGAGGACATTATTTGCAAAACCCTGATGCTTACATACATCTAAACGCTTCTCTCCAACAGCAAGGGTTGGCGGTAAACCCAACTCCATTAGTCAACATAGAACATGACACCATTCTAATAGAGGTGGATAACAGCGACTTAAAGTGTATTACTCTAGCCGCATGCACCATTATTGGAATGGCGGTTGATGACCGTCATTTTTCCATCGATTTAGGTAATGAACTGTTAGGGCCAATCCCCAAGGACTGCTTTGACAGTGACAGTGATGACAATACAACACCAGACAGGATTTTTACACGGCATGGGGGGAACTTCCTGGTGTACACCTCCTGCCCCTATGGTAAGGAAGATGTGACTTGTGACTTCAGGAGGGATGAGGTGATTTTCCAGGTCCATGAGGGCTACCTTTCCCACCTGAAGCCTCCAGTCCAAATCAGCACTCTGACCAGGGACTTCTCCACCCAGCTGGAGGAGGCCGCGGAGATAGCCAAACCAGAAGTCTTTCCAGGCTTCAGGCAGATGGTGGAAGAGAGAGTCAACCTAGCTGATGCCTGTGTGACTCTGGAACAAAAGCAAAAGTTGAAACAAGTTTTCTTGGATTTCCAAGATCTCTTTGCGGTAGACTCATATGACTGTGGTCGCACTGACATCCACACAACAACAATCCCCACGGACCCTGGCATGACTCCTGTGTTTGTGAAGCAATATCGCTTGCCTCTCGCATCAATGGAGTCCCTTACTGAAATAATTAAGAACCTTGAGTCCCGGGGAATAATCCGTCCAGTCCACAGCACCTTCAGTAATCCGGTGCTGGGAATATTGAAGCCAAACCGCCAGTGGAGACTCTGTGCTGACCTTAGGGAGCTCAACAAACGGGTCCATACTTCCCGATGGCCTCTGCCCTACATTGACCAAGGGCTGGCCCAGATCCAGGGGTCACAGGTATTCACTGCAATAGACCTGACCAATGGATACTGGACTGTGCCTGTCATTAGGGAGGACCAATACAAGCTGGCTTTTACCTTTGGGGGCCAGCAATACACATGGACCCGGACTCCCTTCGGATACCTCAACTCCGGCAATGAATTCAATATTTTCCTACATAAGGCCATGCCCGACCTGGGTGCGAGGGGTAACCTGGCTTATGTAGATGATGTCCTCATCAAAAGTTCATCTGTGGAGGAACACATAGCGGAGATCCGTTATGTTCTGACGCAGTTGAGGGCCGCCGGAGCAAAACTTTCCTTTCAGAAAGCACAGTGGTGTAGAACCCGTGTTAATTTCTTGGGGCATGAGATTACTCCTCAGGGTCTCTGTCCCCAGGAAAAGAAAGTGGAAGCACTTCAGAAACTGAAAGACCCCACAACTCTGCGGGAACTAAGGAGCCTTCTTGGACTGACTAATTACAGCAGAAAGTTTATTGAGGGCTACGCAGAAATCACCAGACCCCTGATTCATCTCCTGAAGGGGGGGGTCAAGTGGGAATGGGGTCCAGAACAATCCGAGGCAGTAAGACAACTCAAAAGAAGCCTCTCACAAGCGCCCTGCCTACCTTACCCTGTCAGAAACAAGGAGTTCTTCCTGGAGACGGGGTTCTCTAATACGTGCTTGACGGCGGTATTATACCAAAAGCATGACAAGGTCAATAAAGTAATCTCCTATGCGAGCAAAACTTTATCCTCTGTGGAGGAAAAATTCAACGATTGTGAGAAGGCACTCCTGGCAACGGTGTGGGCATTGAAGAATTACCCCCCGTTTATCCAGGGGGAACACATCATAGTGGGGCCTCCACACCAGCCTCTGCAATATCTCCAAAGTGATAGAATCCGGGCCGGAAATGTGAGTAATTCCCGAATTACTTCCTGGATTCTGTCAATGCAAGGCTTTCCTGTGGAGGTCAGATATGGCCAAAACAAGAAGAGTCCCCTCGCGCAAGGTCTGGCTGACTTGCATGATTGTGCCAGAGAAAACTGTCTCAAGGACGAAAGTCTAAAAATAAAGGACAACACGGAGGCATACCTTAATTCCCCACACAAAGTCTTTGAAGAGGACAAGTGTGAGGGAATGCCCACTGTCTATGTGGATGGATGCTCTTACCATGCTGACAACAACGGGGAGAAAGAACTGGTGGCCGGCGTTGGGAATGCATGGGTGAATGAGTCCCCAGAACCCTCCGCTGGATACAAAATTGTTCCCCGAAGTAGTCAGGTGGCAGAATTGATGGCTGTGCATCAGGCCATCCTCACTGCTGTCCAGCATCAACTCCACGAACTGGTCATAATCACAGATTCGGATTATGTACGGAACGGGTTCGTGGAGCACCTGGTTAATTGGAAAACCAGAGGCATGTTATGTGCTAACAACAAACCCTTGAAACATGGGAAGTTGATCCAAAACATTGATGATCTGGTCACCACGAATGAGATGACCATCTATTGGAAAAAGATCAAGGGTCATTCCAAAGTAGAGGGACCAGACAAAACTGGAAATGACTTAGCTGATCTGCTGGCCAAAACCGGGGCCATCCAAGGGGATCTAATTGAGATTGAGTCCCTGTTGGGGGAAATCCAGGTCACTGCTATCACTAGGTCCCAGACAAATGCTCACAATAACCTTTCAATTGCACAATGGAGTAAGGAGTCCCCTGATGCTGATTTGATTACAGCTCACAAGGGGGATCCAATTATTGGTAAGTTTTACCAACACCTTGAGGACCCTGAGAACTTTCCCCTGACGCATACCGATTACATTGGGAAAGAGGACCTAAGAGTGTTGATGAAATGTCCAAAAATGTTCCGAATCCAAGACGGTTTGCTGGTAAGGAAATCCAAAGCTGGCCACGATCAGTGGGTGGTTCCTACCTCATTCCGAAGCCTGATGTTAAGTCACGCCCATGATGCGGCCACCGCCGGTCATAGGGGGTTTCACACAACATTGGAAATCTTAAGAGAGGTTGCATACTGGCCACACATGGGGCAGGACCTCGACCAATACTTGAAGGGGTGTCTTGTGTGTGTACAATTTCAGCCATCATCCCTCACGCACCATGAGCCTCTCCAAAAGAGGGGGATGACACTGCCATGGTCAGATTTACAAATTGACTTTGTAGGCCCCGTGATTCGCTCTGCTGGGGGGAATAAGTACATGTTGACTGTGACATGCTTGTTTCCCAAGTGGGTGGCATGTCTCCCAGCCCCAAATTGCAAGGCAGAAACCGCAGCTGCCTTGATGATTAACCACATCTTTTCCCGTTTTGGTCTACCTCAAAGGATTGAGTCAGACAGGGGTAGCCACTTCACCAGTGAAGTAATGACAAAGATGTGGGAGATACTGGGGGTCAAAAGGAAGTTACATATTGCTTACAGGCCAGCTTCTTCTGGGGCAGTAGAGAGATATAACCGAACCATTGTGAGCATATTAAAGAAGTTTGTGGCAGATTCTGGGCCAAGTTGGGATATCCGATTACCTCTGGTCCTAATGGCCATCAGATCTACCCCTTCATCTGCAACCAAAATGTCACCATTCGAGTTGATGACTGGGCGCAAGATGGTGCTTCCTCAGCATTTGCTCTACAGAACCCAAGAGCAAACGTTGATAAATGCCTCCACAACTCATGAGTATGTGGAGAATTTAAGGAAACACCTTCAACATGCTTTTGCTTATGCTCAGCGGAATCTAGAAAGATCAGCTGATAGCATGAAGACCCACTATGACCTGAAGACTTCCAGGAAGGAATATCAGGTGGGGGACCGGGTCTATCTATACAATTTCCAAAGGAACCAGGCAAAACAGCGAACATTTTTGCCTACGTGGAAGGGACCCTTTGAGATTATAGACAAAATCTCCCCTGTGGCCTACAAGATCCGCATCCCCAAAGGCGGTTTGGCAGAGGGGGAAGACAAGTGGGTCCACATTAACCAGTTGAAGTGTTGCCATCCCAGGCACACTCTGCAACAACTGGAGGAATCCTCTGGAATCCTAGAGGGTACTGTCTCAGATTAATTCAGTTCTAACTTAAAATATCCTACATATAGCCTATCAAATTCTGTGTTTCTCAAGTTTATGTGTTCCTGTCCTGTTAAAAAAATGTGCATGTTCATATCTGCTGAGTTCTAAAATGTATATGCCACCCCACTATATCAATGGTGGGGGAAAAATGTCCATGAATAGGTATTGCCGCTCTTCCTTTGTCGTCCTAGGAGAAAGAAAACCGGGAGACGGGCCAAGGAGGACGATCCGGAGACCGGGAGCAGAGACGTGGGGGGCCCAGGATACCGCCCAATATTCCCATCAGGACCGGCGAGGAGAACCGATCGATCAGGACCGGATGGAGGAAAAGATGCTGAACTGTGCCATCTATTGGAAGAAGATGAGGAAACATCCCAGGTCTTGCGAGTCCCATCAGTGAAACAGAATGGCCATCGCAAGAGGGGGGCTTGTGGGATGTTTTTACCCATGCATCCAAGCCCTACCTCAAAATCTGTACAGTACTGACATGGAAAACATCATGATGGCCAGAGCTTCCCAGAAACTGCACAGGGAAATACATGAAGAATAGGCTGCCGCTCATTTTTGCCGATGTTATGGGCACAGAAGGGCACTGCCTAGAACCACCATTGGACTACCCACACAGTAGTCTGAAACCATTGGGAATGGCAATGCTGATTGCCAAAAGCAACCTAGAATTGTGGGGAATTCATTTTCTTAAATCCCAAAAATGGTTGCAGTACCAGTACTCACCACTATCAGAAAGCCGGCATTTTAAAACCACCAGACTTTGTGTAAAACTGAATAAATGAACCCAAAGCATGCCAAAGAAAGACTTACTGAGAGGTGGATATAATGTAAAGTTATATTCTGAAGTGACTTGAAGGTTTATAACAAGACTGGCTGAGCTGTGGATTTCAGCAGTTCAAGTAAATTTGGACCGAAAGACACTAAAAATCTAAATGTTTAAAAGAAATGAGTGACCTACTTTTGAGTGTCACACAGGTTTCAATTGTTTAAATGTCATAGTTTTAAACTTAAAATCAGCATTCTATCTGCATATGTAAAAATTGTCTTGACTTAAACTGGGGAACAAAAAGTGACATTTTATCTGAAACCTGGCTTAAGGAACTGAATTCTGCCCACCAGCTACCCCCGACAGGAGTTGAGACTTGCACAACAGCTGTGTTCCCAGGCCTATCTGCCTTTTGCTGCTCCCACCAAAAGGGATATGACACTTCCCTGATTGAATTACCTGGGCTCTGCAGGAAATTGAACAAAGCCCTGTCCTGACTGAGGCAAATGTTTTATTATGGGGGCCGTAAAAAGTGGCTTCCTCCTGGAAGTAAAGGGGAGGAGCACTGCCTGTGAGAGCAAGCTGGCTTGGCAGAACTGGAAAAACCAGAAATTCAACCTTGTGCTGGGGGGAAACCACACCCCTGTAGCCAGAATATGGTTTTAGAAAAAGATGAATAACTCATAGAGCGGACTTCTGAAAATTATTTAAATGATACCATAATTCTTGTGATTTTTCTGCCCACATTTTAAGAGGTTTTTAGAACCGGTGGCATGATCTGGGGGCAAGCTAGCAGTTAAGAGGGTATTACTTAAAATGTATGCATGTTAAAAATCTGACACTTCATCAAGTAATGTCCATACTCCTTGCGCACATGCGTGTAAATTTGGGTTAATGTCCGATATTGCGAAACCAGTTAAAAAGTGCAAATGTCGCCATTTCTGAATGCAAGCTCCCAGGAAGAGCAGATTTGGACAGGGTATACTTCCTGTGAAATGTGATGGGTGCATGTAATTTTAAACAAATGTGTACCTGTGCAA
This sequence comes from Ambystoma mexicanum, assembly GCF_040938575.1. Lineage (NCBI taxonomy): Eukaryota > Metazoa > Chordata > Amphibia > Caudata > Ambystomatidae > Ambystoma > Ambystoma mexicanum. The sequence goes on from NC_090928.1 coordinate 1,015,283,344, forward strand.
ATATGTCTTTTGGGTCAAAATATAGATTGTGTGTAATTTGACAGGGGTGGGTTCTCTGTATCATAAACAGACCTCATCATGATGACACTTCATTTCATTCCCCCAATCAAGTGGAAGAGGATGAAGTGGCCAATGACAAGTGGAGAGGGGTAGAGGCTAGTGATGCTGCACACACACCCATTTTCAAAACACATAAAAGCAGACAGTCAGGACAGATAGGGACCTTCAAATCCATTTGCTGCGGGACGCTCTGCCGGGAAAATCCATACTTTACCTCCATCAATCTCTTGAGAAAGCTGTGCAGAAAGATCCAGACTTCAAATCCATCAATCTCCAGAATCCAGAGAGAGAGAGAGCTGACCCAGATCACTGTGAAGTGCAGAGACCAGACCAGAGTCCAGTCTAAAACCTGACCAGATCTGTGGCGAGGCCCATTTAATTCAAGAATATAGTGGGAGTACCTAGCAGAACTGTGCAGAACCAATCTCTTAGTTAAAATAATCTAATCCAAGCTATTTTAATCTAAGTAGAACTGCCTCCTAACTGTCACCTGTCATTTGTAAAGCTGTCACCTGTCATTTTCTAGTTGCTAGCTGTCACTTTGAATTTTAACATTCCAAATCCGAAAAACTACCTTTATTTAATCGTTCATAACTCCGTAACCGTTTGTGCTAGAGACTTGCAGTAACTTTCCTCTGAAAGCTTAGAATCTCAGCTTTTCAATGAACCTGGAACCTATAAAACCGAATCCCTATAGTTTGGCCGCAATCGCGAAAAACGCACTCGCGAATTTGCCGCGATTTGCAAAATTTCTTTACGTGTGAAAACAGCAGTTTTCTTGCTTTCGTTTGCCAAAAATTCGTTTAACCTGCTAGTTACTCCTAGATCCTTGCTAAAGTGAGCCTGAACTCATCACAAGTATATTTCACTCACCCTGAACCTCTAGAGGAAATTAAAAGCATTTTAGCATATTTTTCACTTCATTGCCAGCACATATAAAAGCATCTTGGGCCTGTGTTTCTAAACTTCTGTAGTCTAAGCTTGCTGGGCTGAACGGGATTACATTTGATTGCATTTCTGAGAACTGTGTGCCTTCCTTCCATTTCCTTGCATTGCATAAAGGGGGGAGGGGATTGCCAGAGAAAAGTGATTAAATTGTTTTGTTGAAAGCATATTGAGTATTTTCTGTATTGCATGTTCATTCAACATTGCATCCATCTGAACTTATATAAAGCATTCTCTACCACCTTATTCTTCTGTTCCTATTCACAAGTGTGCTAGTGCCAGACTATCCATTATTGATTACTGCTCATATTAAGTGTGATATCCAATTATTAATTTATTATAAAGTGTGATATATATCTATATTGTTTAAATTCTCAAATAAACCTTTTAAATTGCAAAACAGAACTACTTCTTGGCTCAGTGGGGTCAGGGGGATTCCTAGAAAGGGGTGTTATATAGGGGTAGTCATCCAGAACGCATGAACTGGACATAAAGATATATCAATAAGGGTTTCCATTCAGTATCCCAGACTAGGTATTGACTTAGCTGTAGTGTTGAATTGAATCCTCTTACAGGCTGTATGTCACCCCTGGGGAAAGATGACGGGTCACGCAACGCACAGGCATCCCAAAAAAGCGAAGTAAGGTGCACGCAACCCCTCCTAGACCACGTGCGTGGAAAAATAAACCTGCACTACGCTGTGGCACCCAGGAACACAAGAATGAACATATGCGTGTCACACGCAGCCTAGAATGACCTCTGAAGGGGTACGCGACACACGGGGAAAGCACAGATGTTAGATACGTGCGCGACTCACCGTCTGCCATGAACAAAAGCGTGAAAAATATGCGCGTGTGCACGTTGGCAACACCCCCGCCAAAAGAAGAATTGTACGCTGTCTGAGGAGACAGGACAACAGTAGTAGGGAAGCTGTTTGAGGAAACAGGCCCAGGAAAAAGAGGAAAAGAGAAAAAGCTGTCAGAGGTAACAGGGAGTACGAACTGGAAACGCTGTGAAGTAAATTGCGTGTGAACCAACAAGAAGTACACATTTCACCCACTCGCTCTCCACGAAAAGCACGTACAAGGAAATGGTGTTCTACACGTACCTTTTATACACAAGTCACAGACGCGCATACGCAATGAGGCCATTTCCACCAATTACGCGCTTTGACACTCGGACGTGTATCTCTTCATTTTTACACACGCCATTCTCTACGCCATGCGCAAGACGTCACAGCTGCGCATGGTGGCCTTTGGGCCAATGAAATCGCATATGCGAGCACACGTGGTAAAACTGCACGTCCGAGTGTCATCGCGTGTAATCGGCGGGAAGTGAGCGTACACGCGATTGGCCTGGGTACGTGTATTTCTGGGGTGCGCAGGAAGTTCTACACGCGATTGGTGGAAATCCACGTGTGCTCTGTCATCACGTGTAATGAGGGAAACACCCGCGCGCCTCAAGTCACAGACGCGCTCACGCGCTAAGGGCCTTTGGTCCAATGAAATCGCATATGCGTGCTGACGTGCATACGCGCTAAGGGCCTTTCCTCGATTTACACGCAGACGTGCAGGATTTTCACATGCCAAATCACTCCGTATCAAGCTGGCCACGCGTAAGCACACGGAAGACAACACTCCTGCCCAGAAGGCCGAAGTACTGCCCCCCAGAGCCCCGAGCACGCTCCCACCTGCCATCTGCTGCTGCCTGACTGCCTGCTGCCCACGTGCCCTGCCATTTGCTGCCTGCACATCAGCCAGAGGTGCTGTTGCTGTGACCACCCCTGCTGGAACCGAAGACTCCCGACTGGGATTCCATCGCTCCACAGCCCAGCCCCAGGACCCAGTTGCCCACCCACTCCTGCCTCTGGGGTTGTCATGTCGGGGCAAACACCATCTGAGACCACTGACAACCCCCGGCCAGAGAGGCAGAGGGGCACCAGCTTCAGTGCCACCGAAGTTGGTGTCCTGGTGGAGCAAGTCCTGGGGCAGTATGATGCCCTCTTCAGAAGTTCCCGCGCCGACAAGGAAGGACGGACTAGGATCTGGACTGACATCGTGACTGCCATCAACGCGGAGGGGGTGGCAGTCCGTGACTTACAACATGTCAAGAAGCGCTGGGAGGACTTCAGGTCTAGGACCCTGAACAAGGCCCGGCACCTCTTGAAGGCAGCGGATGCCAAGGGGCCCCGGGGCCACTTGTCGGAAGAACAGATGAGGGTCCTGGAACGCATATCCCCAGCGCTCCACGTCCAGGTCCTTGAGAGGCAGACCCATCTGGAGTCGAGCGGTAAGTGTACATGCATCCTGATTGTGAGCTGTGCGTGTGGTGATTTTTCAGTAGTGTGCAGGTTGCACATCTGTTTGTATGGGGTCGAGTATTGGTGGGGGTGTACAGGGCCGTGGGGCTAACACATGCGAGGGCTGGAATGTGTGAGACATGGATGGTGCTTGTGTGTTTAGGCTTGCATGCCAAATGCAGTTGTGTGGGCACACATGTTTGGATGAATGTGTATGTAAGTAGACATGTCCGTGATGTCACGCATGTATGTTGTTTTCAGCTGCATGTATCAGCACTGTGTACATGTGCATGTGTGTGTATTTGACAAGGGTGCAACAGTGATGCAACATGGATGCATGTGACAGCGGTATGTGGAAGCCTGATGGGCAGATGTGACATGGATGCCCATCTGAACACTGCGACACTTGGCAGATGTGTACACATGCATGCAAGTGTGGTGGTGTGTGTACATGTGTGGTGCACTTCCTGTGTTGCATGTGATGTCTGGCTCACCTTTGCCTGCTCATGCTGTTGTATGTGTATGGATGGTGCTGGCAGTTTGGATATGGCTGTGGTATGGCTCATGTGTGCGAGTTGAAATGACATGTGTGTTGGGGATTGTGATGACATGTCTGAGGTTTGCCAATGCCACTCATGTACAACTGTCATGTGTGTATGTGTCCATTGTACAGTTCCCTGATGCCTGTGTTTTATTTCTCCCTGTCTGCAGCGTCAACTGATGAAGAGGGCGGAGAAGGTGCTGTGGAGCACAGCGGCGGGGATCCCACCGCCAGCCGGAGACGCAAGGCCCGGCTCCCCTCCCAGGTTGTCATCTTGTCGGGGAGTGAGGAGTCCGGTGCCGCGTCCCAGGCCGCAGCTGCCGGGGGGAGGTCCAAGAGGCGGAGGTTGGAGTTGGACTCCTCGGCAGCAGAAGGGGCAGCTGGGACCCCACAGGGACCAACGGGGGAAGATGGCACGGAGTCATCCAGGTTGGTGTGGGGTTTGGTGGAGGAGGAGGCCGTGCAAGCAACAGAGACAGGGTCTGGAGGTGGGGATCCCACTGGTGCTAGTGGTGCAGTCCAGGACCAGGGACAGGAGGCAGCACAGGCCGCCGCGGAGGTGCCTGTGTGCAATCCTGTCCCTGATCCTGTCCCTGCATCATCTTGCACCAGCAGGGATGCCTCCGTCCAGACCCGTTTTCAGGCAGGGGATGAGCTCACGACAACTGGTCTTCCTCTGCCTGTGGACGTGGCTATCCGGGTCCGGATTGAGCCTGTTCTGACTGGTGTGGCGTTGCGTCAACGGGCCATGCAAGGTGACCTGCAGTCTTTTCATGAGGAGACTGCACGTCATCTCGAATGGCTCGTTGACCACGTCAGCCTGCTGGGAAAGGTCACCCAGGCTGGATTCCTCCGTATGATGGGGCTTGCTACGACCCCCTCCTCAACTGAACCCCCTACGCGGCAGTCGTCCTCCGTGCCATCTTCCCACCTATCAGTCACCTGGGTGCCCTGTGGAGCTGCCTCTGACGGTGCGGCCAGGCTGATGGAGGAGGCATCCCTGCAACAGTCGGGAGTCGGACGTCCAGCAGGGGTGGCCACATCAACGACTGCACCCCAGCCGGCGGAGGATGTGCAGGCAGCAGGAGGCAGTGCACGGGCAGAGGCACAGCAGCAGCAGCAACGTGGTGGGAGCCATGAAGGTTCGGGGCATTCAACATCGGAGGGGCAGGCATCGGCCGGAGGGCAGGAGGACCCAAGACAGAGAGTGTCTTCTGTGTGGCAGCGGTTGGGCCACGCCATAGATGCGGAGCGGCAGTGGGCGGAAGAGGCATGGCTCACAATGGTCAGGGCGGAGAACTCCATGCGGAGGGCCCTGAGGCGGGCCAAGTGCCTCGAGGCAATCCGCAGGGGTTTGGAGGTGGACACGTTGACGGCCCTGCGGACCCTCGGGGCCATGGAGGAGGACCGCCTCCGGGACATTGAGCAGGAGTTCGATGATGCCCTGTCCCGGGACATCCACAAGTGAGCCGTCAAACTAGCCCGCTGCCCTTGTACATAGTTAGGTTTCATTTTTTTTAGGATTTATTTTGGACCTTTCGGACATTGGCCACATTTTTGTATATAGTTTATTTTATTAGTTAGTGTAGTTAGATAGGTTTCCTTTCTTTTGTTTGGATAATGGACCCTGGCTTGTTCGTATGTAAATAGTTCACTGTTGGATTGTATTTTTCTTTCACATTTTAACCATGGAGCAATGGCTTTCAATTTTATTTCCCATTGGATTTTGTTTTCTGGACAGTGACTTTGGACACCATTACTTTGGATTTTGATTTTTGGTTTTGCTTTTTTTCACGGACATGCTTCTTTTCATTTTTGTACTTTCCCATTTCTGTTTCTTTATTTTTGATTCTATTTATGTTTCCTTCAATACATATTTTTTTATCAAACTTCAATGTGTAGTATCATCTCATTGGTTTAATGCATATCATGATATGGCTTTTGAGATTCACTGACACCCATTGGGTGTATGTGAGGGAAATGTGTTTGTTTCGGAACTTGCAATTGGTGTTCTGTCATGTAATTGCCAATTATGAGTGGGTGGATGCAATACTCGGGTGGGTGTTTTGCATTTGGAGGCTGACCATAGGGACCAGGGATCTAGATTGTGATGACATGTTGGCTGGGTAACATGAGTTGGACATGGGTGGGGGCCTGCTGGCAGGTCCCCACAGTGCTGGGGGTGGGGGTGCAGGGAGACATGAGTGGGGGCCTGGTGGAGGTTGCCCCTGCACTGCTGGGGGGTGGGGGTGGTGGGAGACATGAGTGGGGGCCTGGTGGAATCTGCCCCTGGTGGCTGGGGGATGGGGGTGGTGGTAGAAATGAGTGGGGGCCTGGTGGAGGGTGCCCCTGACTGCTGGGGGGTACGGGGTGGTGGGAGACATGGGTAGGGGCCTGGTGGAGGCTTCCCCTGCACTGCTGGGGGGTTGGTGTGCAGGGGGACATGAGTGGGGGCCTGGTGGAGGGTGCCCCTGACTGCTGGGGGGTAGGGGGTGGTGGGAGACATGGGTGGGGGCCTGGTGGAGGCTGCACCTGCACTGCTGGGGGGTGGGGGTGCAGGGGGACATGAGTGGGGGCCTGGTGGAGGCTGCCCCTGCACTGCTGGGGGGTGGGGGTGGTGGTAGACATGGGTGGGGGCCTGGTGGAGGCTGCCCCTGCACTGCTGGGGGGTGGGGGTGGTGGGAGACATGCATTGTTGATCAGTAGTGCACAGTGACATGTGGGTTGGCTGGGGGACATGCCCATGGTGGATGGGCTGCCTGCGGGACATGAGCAGGGATGCAGGGTAGTCCCCCGTGGTGTGGGCTGCCTGCAGGGGCCGTGGAGGTTGTAGAGCGAACACCTGGGAGGACCCACACTGCCAAGTCACGTGTAGTACTCCCCAGAACCCCTGAAATACACTTACCCTGCTGAAATCGCGTGTGGAACTTCCCGCGCACCCCTGGAATACACGTACCCTGCTCGCATGGGGCCAATCGCGTGTGGAACTTCCCGCGCACCCCTGAAATACACATACCCTGCTGAAATCACGTGTGGAACTTCCCGCGCACTCCTGAAATACACGTACCCTGCTGATTTTGGTGTGGAACTTCCCGCGCACCCCTGATGCACACATACACAGGACAATCGCGTGTGGAACTTCCCACAAACCACTGAAATACATGTTCCCCGCTTGGTGTTTGCTGTTTGCCAGCCCTGTGAACTGGTCCAGGGTTAGCGCAGCCCTTTGCGATTATTTGGGGATTTTGAAGGCTTTTCCTTGCGCAAGGGCGTTCTTGGGGGCGTAAATGGCGCTGCTGCAGGATCGCTGCGCCACGCTGCGCCACGGGTGGTTTTGGATGCGAAAATCCATGAATACGCTGTGCGTGGAAATCGATTTTAGCGCACGCGGCTGGCGCAGACATTCGCACGGGCATGCTGTGCGCCAGTCGCGTGTGCTACTTTTGTGCGAATTTCTATGAATTACCCTGTAAATATGCCTTTGCAAGATTTGCTGGTAATCTCTGCTTCAGAGTAATGGAACTATCATTGCATTCAAACCACCCACATTTCTTTTTAATGTATGCTGTATAGTGACCTGCACTGGTTGTGGTGTCTGTGTGGTAGATTATGCCTACTGTTGTGAAGGTTTTCTGGCCAAGTGATACTTGTCCATGTGTGAAGCCAGTGAGCTTGCAGTTCTTTTTGGTACCATCTGCATTGTATCGTAAAAGCATTACAATTATGTATTGGCTATGTGATTGTATCTGTAAGGTGGAACGCTTATCGGAATTGCAAGTAGTACATGGTATGCCATGGTTTGCATTTTGTATGAGCTGCTGAAATGGAATAGATTGACAGTTAGGGATAGATACATATACAAAGCATTTGTTAGGGATGTGGTCGTGCATCACATGGCTGCAGAGAGTGCATGCATGTCTCCACATGTATGAGATCTGGAAGAGTTCATTTATAGGTATGTTTGTGTTTTCCAGTATTTGTAGTAAGTACATTAGAAATTATTGTGGTTCTTCTTGTGTGTTTATAGTGAATCTCACCATTCCTGCACAGTAGACCAATTCCTGCCTTATTCCAGAAACACTGTAAGTGTTGTCAGGATTGTTTGTTGCATTTCTGTGAAGGAGTAACATTTGCAAACACAATTGATCTGCACTGTTTAAGTAAATGTTTTCAACAATTGGTGGCAATTGGAATAGAACATTGATTGCTATGCAACTTACACCACTTGTATTGGAAAATTCGAATGGACCAGACAGTTCTGTGTCTGACTCATTTGATGGAAGTGCTTGTAGTTTCTTTGACAAGGTTGTTGTCTTTGTTTGTGCAGTTGGGTATGCATTTGTCTTTTCAGTACATCCTTCTTTGGTTGTGGTAATTGATGAAGTACCAGCTGTTTTCAATTTCTTTGGTTGTATTGTTGTGAGATCATGTATAAGTTGAGTTTGCACTACTTTTCTTTTACAAATGTTGCCTTTTTGAGGAACAGCGTACATTTTGAGACGGGGTGTGTATAGTGCACATAGCCTATTGTACTCTACAATGAAAGGAATGCCAGCAGTGACTTTACATGCATCAAAACTGACTAGAAATATTCCTTCAAGTGAGCGTAGGTGTGACAGTGCTACATAACTCATGCTGTCTTTAAAGACTGTTCTGCCCATATCAATCAATGGATGGTGACTGTGTATGCTAGAGAGAGAGAAAACTGTTCTCTGAGTACATACATGTCTTTGAAAATAAGGAATCGGGCTGTTGAGCATCATATCCTTTTAACTTCTGAAAGTTTGTCAATGAGAATATTGACAAACTGAATTCTGTTGTCAGATGGGTATGTCTGGAAGCCAACAACTGTACCAAGTGCTCCATTAACTAAACCTTCCTCCAGTTTAAACACAATGTTAACATTTTCTCCAAACCAGCTGTGTTAGAGCTATAGTTCTGTAAGGTATTTTAGTCGTGCTCTGGCATGTTGATACATAGGTTCTGTCATACCGTGTACGTCTAGTTTGTGGAATAAATTAGACATCAGTAGCACATGTGTTATGCCCGTATAGGTCATGGATGCGTCTGCTATTTGAGATAGACTTTGCTTCCTAAGAAAGTACACCAATCCGCATGCTTTTCAAAAGTTGGCATAGGTGAGGTCTGCAGACTGACGCATGCTTTCAGTTAGTTCTCTCTATTGGAAATGTTGGCAGAGATTTACATTTCTTATTCTGGCAAGAGTTTTATGGCACAGTTTGTGTGTGTCCTAAGGTTTTTAAAAATAGGTTCACCTTTTACTGTTGTTAATTGAAGAAGATCTCTGAAAACAATAACATATTTTCCTCCAAAGAGTTCTTCGTAGTCTGTTTTAAGAACTTTTTGCAATCTGAGGTAAATCAAAGCCAACATTAGTTTGGAGATCATGCCCACCTCATTCATTAGGAGCATTTTAATTTGTTTCCAAACTCTGCGTAGCTCCATAGCAGCTTCTGATGAAAGTTTGCAGTAGTCTAATTTGTTTTGGTGTTCTACTTGAAGGAGTAGCAATCAATGTAATGTGACACCACCTATATTTTTGGCAGCTAAACCTGTGGGGGCAGACACAACAGCTGAAAGCTTGTTGTTTGTCAATTGTTGGAGGAATTTGCTGATGTTTTTTATTAATAATGTTTTGCGTGAACAAGCTAGACCACTTACATACAGGAGTACAGGTTTATAATTTTGACAGGTACAAGTTTTAGTTTTGTGCTGCACCCCATGTTCAATTTCTTTTGTTACGTCTAGGAAAATGCTACGCTGCTCCTTGATTTCAGTAGAGCAAAGGTTTCTGCAGATTGCTCATACTTACACATGAGGCTTTCTACTTCAGTCATGGCCAATTCTGCCTCATTTGGTATGAGTGGCTGTCCAAGTGGTTCTTGGCTTCCTGTAAGAGATGGTCGACTGCTGTCAGGAGTGTTTATATTTAGTTGTGCTTGAAGTTCTTCTTCTTGTTGGCAATCATTGTCCAACATGTTTTTGTATTGCGTAATGTTTATATCTGTTATAGTGCTTTCATTTGCATTACAAGCAAATTCATAGGAGGCATGGGTGTCCAATAAATCTTCTTCTTTTCTTCATGGTTTGAAAAGTTGGAGTAGGGACATGTAGTACAGTTGTTAATGATAGCTTCACATGATTAACCAGGCTGTGTTTGGTAAGTTTAACCAAGCTGCCCTCACAATCTTTGACTTTGTATTTACCTTTTTTGTCATCTGGTTTAATATTATTTTTGTATGAGAAATGTTGGGCTATGTGGTATAGGCACATGGTTTCTAAAGCAGTACTCCTGTTTGGGTAGTATGTTTCCAATACGTTGTATTTCAAAATGTCCTGGCTGTTGGGATTGGCTTTGGCTACTGTTTCTATGACTTGGTATGATTTGAGAACACTTTTTCTGGATGCAGCAGGACCAAGGCTTAGCCAGACAATGTTTTCATATTTCCCATACAAGGCGGTGCCGTTTAAACGGTCTGCGGCTTCGTAGCAGCTACATTTTCTATGGGAGAGCATTTTTATCCCAAAGCTGTGCAATTTTTGGGAAAGTGTTTTGTCAGATGCTGTGTCATCCCAGAGATCATTTAGCTCTCTTTTCTCTGCTTTAGGTAAGAAGGCTGTGACATATCGTGCAACTACAGTGGAATTTTCTGAAATGTACTGCACATCCATGTTTGCATTCCACAATAGGGCAATGATTGCATTGTAATCACTGATGTACTTTGATGCTTCAGGTCTTTTTATGTACTATGTGTTCTTAGGTGATTTGTTTTTCACACTGTGTCTAAAGGAAGACATGAAGCTGTTTACTTGTCCTGTAGTTGAAACTGGTCTAGGGAAACCAAAGCAGCATTTGGTGTAGTATTTGCCTTTGTTTTTATATTTACGTCGACAATACTTGCCACGTGTGTGTCTTTGAAACTGCAAAATGTGTGCATGTAGGTGACTATTGGTACTTGCTGAAGGGATTTTGCAAGTGACATATTTGTGATTGAACAGCAGAACAGTGGCATCACTGTCCTGGCCAAATTATGGAGCATCTTTAAACACAAAAGCATGTAAATGTGTGGTGCTCCTCTGGCTTGATATTCTTTTCTCCAAAAGAAGTGTTCCACTTCCCCGAGGGGAGGAATCGTTTTTTTACAAATGAAGTATAGCATAGCAATAAAGCGATGATGGAAGTACCGCGATCCATTTACAAGATCAGGATCAAAAGTGAGAAACCACGTGGGTGGGCCAAGATTGCGTAGCATACACCGAACATCTGTGTGACATCGGAACCAGTATTCTATCGTACCATGCATGTTTGCCAAGAGATTTGTAATACTTGACTGTTAAACATCATCTTTCTCTTTCACCTTTTGAAGTATCTGCGTAGCAGACATGCTTAGAAAATTGGAACCTGTTCTCAATGTGTGTGCAAATCTGTAACATAGAGTTGCTAATTCACTTTCAAAGAGGAGGTGGAGTATGTATTCAACGTTTTTCTAAATCTTGGTTCTTCAGAATACATTTGTAAAGAGCAGTAATCTGATGCTGTTATTTGTGTGCATCTTTCATCGTACCTTCTACCTTTTCCAGTTGGAAACAGTAGAGGAAAGGCTCCTACATCTACACTTTTTCCTCATATGCTTATTGGATATCCTTTGGCTTGCTGCATTTGATATGTTTCTAGTGCATCGTCTATGGTGTCTTGGAGTGCAAGGGTGAATTGTATAGTGGTCTAAAATATTGAAGGCTGGCATAGGATCTAGAAGTTCAAATTGGCCAGTTGCTGAGGAATCCTGAATTATTTATGTGGTTTCCCTCAGGTTCTCTTCAATGTTTATTCCTTTGTAGTATTCATTGTTGTCTTTAAGATATTGCAGAGATTCTCTAACTTTGTTTAAGTCCACTACTTGCTGTCAATTCTGTTTGGTGTTTTGTTGGTATACCATTCACTAGGATAATTAAAGATTGTTCTACTGGCCATTGCAATCCCCGAATGTCTACATTTTCTTTCAGATCTAGTGGTAAATAAACTACTTTGCACAAATACCTGTCTGTAATTCAGAGGGAGGCCACTTTGCTGTTTTCGGTTGAAGCCCTATTATCGCTTGAAATGGGTGTACTCTTTGGATTATAATGCCCTCATACAAATTGAGCTTTTGGAGTGGTTTTAGCAGTGGGAATATGTGATAGCCTGTAAAGGCATTTTGTTATTGTTAAGTTTTGCAGTGCAATATGTGCACAGTATTGAGGGGATAATAATTTTGTATGTGTTTTCTGCTATAAGATAGAGAGCTAATTGGTGCCACTGGGATTCTTCATTGTCTTCTATTTTGTACATTAGGTCTGCAGTTTTGGTGCTCTTTTTTATAAAAAAAAATCTTTGGCAACACACACATACTTGGTTTGGTACTTCAGCAGACGTGATTTTAAACGTTAATATTTCTTTTCTGTATGTGTGTAATAAAAGGTTGATATCTGCAAGGGTTTTTATACTCTTTTCTAAAGTTACTGGATTTTCTAAGTGCTCTTCAGTTCCAAAATATTTGCTTTGGATGTGGTCTATTTCTTCAAGCAGTTGTTTGGCTGTACCGTGTAGGCGATTGTCATTTAAATGGTCCAGTGCTAAAGCAGGAATTTTTGCATTGTACAGTTTTTGAACGAGATTTTGTACATTCGAATGGTGTGTTGCTAACATTTTGATATGGATGAAGGTGCTTCTGCAAGCAGGTCCAGAAATTGCAGGAGTCCATAGTTTGTAATATTTAAATGTTTAATTTCTCTTTGTCTTTCAAATACTGATTGAGGAACGGCTGTAAAAATTTGAAAGATTGTTTTCTCACGTTACACATTGATGTACACGGCCACTTGTAGACTGGATGTATTGGTTTGGTGGAGTGGAATGGAGAGTTGATTGTAAGTTTTCTGGGGATATTCTTGTGAGCAGCGTTTCTTCTTCCATAATGGTATTGTCTACCTTTTCATACCCTTGTCCACTGCTATGTATGACAAGTGAGTTTGTTTGCTCTTGTTTGTATGCCTCTACATCAAAATATGGCTCTGTGCTGGTGGTGTGAGTCCACTCACCTGCACAGACATTCCAATGGTATCTATGTACATTTCTTTTTAGTTTTACATTTTGAAACAGGAGTCACAGTTTATTTTCTGCTAGCTGCTTCTGTTTTGCTCAGTGTGTGTATTAGCTGTTTTGTTTGAACTTTTTGTACAAATTCGGCTAGAGGTGGATGGCTATTTTGTATGCTTTTAGTTTGATCTGCTCTACTTCTGCATTGCTTTACTCAGAGTTGCTTTTTGGTAGGAATTTGGGAGCTGGCGGGGGTCTAAGGACTGAATTTGCAACTCAAAGCTTTCTGTAGCCTCAGCTATAGTAGCAAATTGATGACATTGCAAAGCAAACTGAGTCACAGAACAGTGCGCATTGTGGGGGAACGATGGAGGGCAGAGGAGGTGAGGAAGCCATCTGGGAAGTGGAGGGAGCTGGCACAGGTGAAGTCCTGGGGGGCAGGTAAGCATTTTTATCGTAGCCAATTTTCCAATATTCACAGCTATAAAGAACTACCGATAGCCGAGGCTATGTGTAGTTCAGTACCCGTGGTTACTGTTTTAAAAAATATATATTTTTACAGATACAGTGATGTCGGGGTGAAAAATTGGATTGTTGTCCAGGTCTCCTATCCATGCAGTAACCAGGACAGAACCTGCTTAGCTTCAAAGTGAGGAAAGGCCCAGCCTCCTCAGGCCATGTTACCCAATAAATAAGCCAAATTACAATACCACTTTGGGAAACAGGCTGGCCCTTTCCTTGATTTGAAGATAATTAGGCTCAGTTCCGGTTACTGCATGGATGGGCGACCAAATGGGCACATGAAATAAAAAATAAAATAAAACCATGCTACTGTCAGTCCTTGAAAGTTTTGCAATCAGAGACCATTTTTTTGCCTTTTACTGAAGTGAATTCTGGATTTGTAGTCTCCCAATCAATAATAAAAAAAATAGATATTTTTACAGCAACAGTGGGTTTCCCATCCCTGCAGTAATTGGGATGAATCCTGCTTAGCTTCAATGCGAGAAAAGGGATTAGACCCTAAGACCATGTTGCCTAACAAATGGGCCACCATACAAGAGACTTGGAGAAACATGGCTTAAGTATGCTGGATCTTCCATCGCTTTGAAACTACGCAGGGTCAGTGCCGGATACTGCATGGATGGGAGACAGTCCTCAGTCCCGAATGCTGTGTGCTTTCTTAGTTTTAAATATCTCATAACACACGGCAACCCACATTGTTTTTAAACCATGCTCTCAGTGCTTGAATGTTTTGCACTCACAGACTATTTTTTTGCCTTTTGCCAAATTGCATTCTGGTATTTGTAGTCTCACAGTCAAGATGGGGGGAATATTGCCACAATTGTACGCTTTTTGCCTAACATAGTTCTAAAAGGATTTATATATTTGAGTGACACCATGGTGGGCGTACTTTTCAAGTTAGCTTTATAAAACAGAGCATTGTTGAAGCCAGACAATGACAAGAGGGCAAATAAGTTATGAGTGTTTGGCCACGATGTGGCAAGAGAGTTTGCAATCCTGGGCACTGGTGCAGTTATTTTCCCCTAATTTCGTCTAAGGAATGGTCTATTGACATACAATTGTATATTTCACTTTAAGTAAATGTTCACTTACTGTGCATATACTCATGGGTGCCAGCTTTTGATTTTCGCTATGGGGGAGAAGTACCTGGGCATATGTTGTTCTTGCAGCTGGTCAGTTTTTCCCATTTGCATGCTGCTTAAATGAGGTTAGTTGGGGTTCTGCAATGTATTGCACCAGTCACCAAGAGACTGGCCATAAAACAAGGGGACTGTAGCACGCTGCTTTACCAAAGTGTGTGATCCTCTGCAAATAATTTGAATCACACAGGGCATTAACTAAAAACATTGGGAGTCCTCAAAGCCTGCCATCTTTTATACATAATAAAAAAAATAGATATTTTTACTGCTACAGTGACATCGGAGATAAACAATCATTGGTGAACCAAGTCTCCCATCCATGCAGTAACCAGGACCAAGGTTTGTTCCCGGTTACTGCATGGATGGGAGATAGTCCACAGTCTGGTGCCGTGTGTTTTCTTGGTTTTAAAAATCTCATAACACACTAGGAAAAAACATGGCATCCGTTTTTTCTTTTAAAAACAGTGCTACTGTCAGTAATTCAAAGTATTGCACTCAGAGACCATTTTTTTTGCCTTTGATGAATTACATTCTGGTATTTGTAGTCCACCAGTCAAGGAGGTTTGGGGGATAATGGCACAAATGTACACTTTTTGCCCAACATAGTTCAATAAGGATTTATATATTTTAGTGACACTATGGCATGTGTACTTTCCAAGTTATCTTCATAAAGCAGAGTATTGTTGAAAGCCAGACATGAGGGTGGGGAGGGGAAATGATGAGAGGGAAAGTAAGTCATGAGTATTTGCCCACAATGTGGCAAGAGAGTTTGCAACCCTGGACAGTGGTGCAGTTATTCTCCCCTGATTGTAGATGCATTTCAGGGCACAAGTAAAGGACTCATGTAGGTGTAGAGTGTAACCTTTTTCAGAGGGTTGACGCAACACATGTTTTTTTTTTAGGTTGGCAAGCTTGCTCTCAAGTATTTGGCTACCAGGATTTTCCTCAGGTTGTCAAGACCATTACACTTTTTTCGTATACGTATTTTGTCTACCAGGGAATATTTTATGACAGATTGCTGGGATTGCATCTTTTATACTTTGCCAGCATATTGTTTGGAACATTTCTTCTCCCAGGTTATTTTTCTGGTGTTCATTACTTTTTTTTAAATGCCCAATGCTATTTTGTCTTGCACACTTTCTTCTAAGGGGATGGTCACATGAACTGCATTCGTATATTTCACTTTAACATATATGTTAACTTACTGTGCGTATATTCATGGGTACCAGCTTGTGATTTTCCCCATCGGTGCAGAAAGAATATGATATGAGATGACATGGTATTTTAAAACATCCCTGTACACAAGTGTTTCTATGCGCATACACAAATGTTTCTAGTTCCTGGGCTTATGTTATTCTTGCCGCCGGTCATTTTATTCCCATTTCCATGCTTCTTAAATATGGTTAGTTGGGATTGTGGGATGTATCACAACAGACACTCGGAGACAAGCCATAAAACAAGGGGCTTTGGCGCACACTGCTTGACCAAAGTGTGTTGTACATGGTAAATAATACAATCTCACTGCGCATTGCCTAAAAACATTTTGAGTTCTCAAAGTCTGCAAACTTTTATACATAACAATACCACTTTCAAAACAGGACATAATCATTTTGTGTTTGATAAACATTTTTGAGCGATGGGTTGCAAGTGTTTTAAAATATAGAGTAGCTGTGTCCAATGGCCATGGCTAGTGGTTTGTTAATGTTTGCCTGTGTCCGGTGGTCTGATAGTTTTTTAAAATAGACAGTGGGCATGACAAAAAGGCTGTGCCCACTGACCATGGCCGAAGACCATGCTAATGGTCTGGAAGTGCTCTAAAAATCTATGGAATAACCAAACCCTTGAAATTCAAGGAAAAACTTTAGTTGCAGGGACGTTAAGGTGAGAACTTAATGCAACAAAACACCTGAAATTCAGCCAAAGCCATGTTAACGTTGTGCCCCCCAGCCTAGGACCACAATGATGACATCACAGATTGCATCACTGATGACATCATTAATTACATGTTGTATGAGAACACTGATGATATTACAGATCACATCACTGATGTCAACACTAATTACATTGTATATGTCATAAGGGTCCTCCATTTCCCCAATGTTGTACAATATTTTTACCAAGCCTTTGATGACCTTGACCACTTGGGTGTCACCTACACTAACTATGCAGATGACACCCAGGTCCTCATACCCATCACTGGGTATTATGAACTGGACATAAAACTACTAAACAAAATATAGCTCATCATTCAGGCATGGATGTCCACTCATGGTCTCTGCCTCAACTCCTTCAACATAGATTGCATTAATATCCCGGTCTCCAAGGGAGTTAAGGCATTAAGATTTTGTATCGACTCATCATTAACTTTGACCAAGCAAGTAAATGCGACAGCCTCCGCTATAGCCTATATCTGTAAACTCATAAACGCCAGCAGACCTTTCCTCTCAACAACAAGTTGCTCCACTCTAACTAGAGCACTTATTTTAAGTAAACTGGATTACTGTAACACACTTTGCCTAGGTACCAATAAGTGAAACTTGAGCAAACTTCAAATACTGCAAAACAATGCGCTTAAAGCTGCCTTCAATATTCTGAGTGCCCACAACATATCAGAAACCAGATGTAATGTTCGCTGGCTTTCGATTCAGAACAGAATATCATTCAAATTCTCACACTTACCCACAAGTGCCTATCCAATTCAGCACCTAAATATTTGACAGACAGATTTACCAAAAAACAATCTGACCGGCCCGCCAGAGCCGCTCAACTTCATTGCCTCAGAGTCCCAAGGTTTAACTTACAAAAATTTGGAGACAGCAGCTTCCCTGTCCTAGCTTCCAAACTATGGAATTACGTAACTTTAGCTCTAAGAGTAGAACCTTCATTGTCTTGATTCAGGATTCAAGTAAAAAATTGGCTCACCTCTCAGGAGAATTAACAAACCTATCCTCCTTGAGACTTATTGAATGGTTCCTACCCCTACTGTAGCTTTAATTGTACAGATTAATATTGTATCAACTTTTACTCTAATGTTAACTGTCTGCTCTGATGTATATACCCAACCTCTGTATATATGTGCCTTTACATACCACTTTTAGTTACTCATTTTATAATGTATTGTATATCTGTTTTTATCTACCACTTTTGGATATCTGTATTATGTTGTATTGTATATTACCCACATATTGTAACCATTTCTAAAACTATTGTTATGTATCCTAAGTAATGTGCCCAGTTACCTGAGGGTCAGGTAACTGGGCAATAAACAATTCAATTCAATTCAATGTAACTGATTACATCAATAATGGAATTAGACTTAACATCGTTTATAAGTTAGCTCATGAAAACTTTGATTACCTTAATAATGGTTTTAGCCATGACAAACGCTAGGGTCACTGGCCAGCACCAAAGTCTATAGCTAGTGGTCGGTTATTATTTAAAAATACCAATGTGCATGGTTAAAATACATGCATAGCAGGGCCAGCTGATCAATGGTGTGAGCAGGTGTGGTGCCCCCCAGTCAGTGAATGAAATTCCAATTAGTTGACGGATGACAAAAGGTAAAACAAGTTGCACTGTTTGCGAGCAGGCTGCTTGTGTGACTGGTAGCTGTGTGAATGTATAGTGGGGAGCCTGCTAACCAGCCACTCCCGCTGCATATGTGCAGTTTAGTTTGAGCCTGTTGAGACATCAAAGGCCTCAAAGCCAGGCTAAAATGAGGCACGGGGGCCTTGAAATTGAAATGCTCCCATCACATAGATTGAAATGACTTGTCCCTGTCCCCTATGCTGTCACTCAGACAAGCTGGGGTGGGGTTTCAGTTTTCTGACCCCCACCCCAGACTGTCCTACACGTAGGATAGGGGAAGGAGTCATGCAAGTGATGCCAGCTCAATGTCACTAGCTAAGGGAAGCCACATGTGGTATTTGTTATTCAGTTCCAGCCTTTACCTTCCCTCGGCTCGTGACTTGTGGTGTTGCAAGCAGAGTGTGATGAGCACATCAATAGAGGAAAGAACCACCCACCACACGTGCCAGCAGCAGCCCGCAGGATTATAATAAATTGAAGTGTTTTTAATAACGTGTTGGTAAGTAATTCTTGTGGCATAAGT
Organism: Ambystoma mexicanum; assembly: GCF_040938575.1. Classification (NCBI taxonomy): domain Eukaryota; kingdom Metazoa; phylum Chordata; class Amphibia; order Caudata; family Ambystomatidae; genus Ambystoma; species Ambystoma mexicanum. The sequence continues at coordinate 1,015,302,055 of NC_090928.1, forward strand.
GAGCAGGAGTGCTAGTAGTTCCACACACTAAATGTGCATGGAGGACTGACTGAGTGCGAGAGTATAGAAGTGTGCAGCCCATGAGTGTCAGTGTGTGTCTAGTCTGCAGTGCCGCCGACTAAATGTACATGGGCAGGTGTGAGACTGAGTGGGAGAGTCAGAGGGCCTGATTTACACGGTTGTAAATCAGGCCCAGAGAATATAGTGATTTGCGCAGTTTCAGTGCCTGAAAGGCTGTAAAATGAAACACAGGGAAAAAAAGCAATTTTCAGGTCAAGAAACCTGCACATGCCATCAGGCTAGAGGTGGGGGGCGGCTAGAGGGCACTAAGTGAAGTTTGGGAGCACACGAGGGTCTAGGAGCTGACCTTACAGCCTATGGTTTTGCAGGGTCTCATCTGTTTTGATGTCCATTCAGTGGGTTTAACAGGCACAGGCCCAGTTTTTATGTGCACCGCGTTCTCACAATAACATTGTAACCCTGTTCATACATACCAACACGCCCAAGACCATTCGGGAGATGTGATGTTTCTCCAGTCATGCTTTTATGTTTGCATTCTAGGACGTATTTCCCCATAATAAAGCCAGGACTGCAAGACCAAGATTTCAAATATTAAAACCACTAGTGGACGAGCATCTCCAGGCGGGAATGTGGGATGTTGGCATGCAAGCAAGTTATCAAATCAAAATGTGCTAAAAGGAGATTTGATCATGATCACTCTGTTTCTCTCTGTATGTGTTTCAATGGATACCATGTTATTTTTGTTGGAGTGTTATCCGATTGTATAACATGGATTTGTATTTTAGACATTAGAAAACCATAAATAGATATATCTTTATAATTTGTTACACATCCTTTTATTTGTGTGGGTGATCACCTCGAGAACAGCTTACATGCATTCATCGCATTTCCCATTAATACAAACAAATAGTATTTTTTTAATTGGATCCACCAAAACCAGGTTGCGTCACCACACCTCAAAAACGATCTACCATTGTGATTGTTTTTTGTATTCTTTTTCTTTTTTTTTTTTACTTTTAGACATACTTTAAGTGCTTCATCCAAACAAACATTATTGTCATGGGAAATCAAGATAGGGGAGGCATAGGATGTTGAAGTAATAGCCCATGACCCTGCTAGCCCCTATGCCATACCCACCCACTACTGACCCCTCCCCACCCAAAACATATCCCCCTTGTCTCTCTATGAGATAGCTCTATGCATTCTTAGCAGTCTACTGAAGGGCAATCTACTGGTGAAATACAAATATCTTCACCAAGCATGCCTTCTACATCTATTTGATTTATAAGCAATATGTTTAGGGAGGGTAGCTCAGGGGTCAACGTGCTCGCCTTGGAAACAAGACAACACGAAGCAACGCTGATTCGATCCCCGTGTCCGCGCTGAGAAACCTCTGGGTATTAAGCACATTATGAATAACCTATCATCATATCATATCATGTGTACCCTCACATTCGTCCCTGGCATTGAATTCCAGTTAACACAAGTACTGACAAAGACAATAGTTCTGGCTCTTATATAGCCATTAGACAGTTTCTGGCGATCCATCACATACCCCAGTACTAACACTGTTTGCCAATTGTATCATCATGACAGTGCCTGCCAAATGCTGATGCCTTGCCTACACAAAAGCCAAAACTGTTGGCGTTGCCAATTCTTGTTCCTAATAAGAAGTGCTTGCTATGGCTGTAGGGTAACCACCCTCAGATATTGACAACAAAAACCTGGGATGGTTCTCAGGATAGGTGGATATTTTAGCAGTGTATGCTTATCACTAGGGAGCACCTGGGTGCCACACATTTATTTCCAGCTCCATCTGGGTGGTGTCACAAAAATACATTAAAAATTGCATTATGGAGCAATTTTTTTCCACTCGTTCTATAATGCTGATGCAGTCTATGCAAATAGTCACATTCCATGCCAATGCAAAGACTGGTAGTGCCCCCAATGCCTTGGACTGCACTGTCCATGGAGCAGATCCAGAGGCATTGATGCCCACAACCTGTGAAAAGCATTAGGAAGACCTGACCTGGCATTACAGCCTGCCCTCCAGCCCCTTGCTGTGGGTGCTGAGTAATCGAGTGCATAAAAGAGGTGAAGTTTCTAGGCTCTTTAATCCACCTGCTTCCTGCCGGTCTCCGGTCAGGGGAAGGGTCCGAAAGCTGTATCTGCTGATGGGTTAATTCCACAACAGGAATTGGGTGTGGGGGAGGCTAGAGGGGGTGTGCGGGTTGTGGAATGCTTTGGAAAATGCTGCTGTTCAGGTGACTTGGCATCTGTTTAATTATTGTATGCATTCCCTACAAAACCAATGGTAAACTGTGTAACTTGCTACCCAATTTTCACAAAATGTGTGCTCTAAAGTGCACCATTTGACCCATATTCTTTTTAAATAAGGGGGAATCCTCCCTGGTCCTCCTTTGTTTGGCCTATTTCGCTTCGTTTGGTTGCTTCCACATATTCACGGAAATTTGTACGCCCCTCCAGTCAGAATATTCACCTGCTGCCACTGGTGCCTATTAGCCCATCAATGTTTTGTAATATACAGTGGGCAATTTGAAAAGATGTAGTCAGTGGCCATGGCTAAAGGCCAATAGCTAGTGCCCATTAATATCTTAGAATATACAGTTGGCGCTAGTATTTTGTTAAAGACTTTGGCTAGTGGCTGCTTAGTGTATATAATTACAGTGGGCACGGCCGAAGGCCATCGCTTATTGCATTATATTATTTTAATATATACTGTGGACGGGCCCAAAAGATGTATAAACTGCTCAAGGTCAAAGGCCATGGCTAGTGGCCCATTTATATGTTTGAATATATAGTGGGCACAGCCAAAGATTGCCACTGGCCATTATTGTGCTTAAGTCCATGGCTAGTTTCTGTTCAGTGTATATAATATACAGTGGACATGGTTGAAAGGTGTATCAACTGGTAAAGGCCTACATCTATGATTGGAACCTGTTAGTGTTTTAAAATATTCAGTGCACATGGGTGAAGCTTGTGACCACTGTCCATACCTGAAGGCCATGACTAGTACCCATTCATGTGTTAAAATATAGTTGGCCATGTACACTGATCACGGCTGGAGGCCATCCTTAATGCTGGTTACTGTTGGAATGTAAGTAGTTATGTCATCAGTGATGTGATGTCATCATTGTGGTCATAGGCTGCACAACAGGGGGCATAAAGCTAAAGTGGCTTTAGCTGCATTTCAGGGGGTATGTTGCGTTAAGTTCTCACCTTAACGCCCCTGCACCTAAAGATTTGTCCTTGAATATATTTATAAGCATATAATATAAACGTCTTGTAATATACCTAATTCAGGTTCTTACAAACATAAAAAGAAATTGAGTCTCCTGCTGGTTTCACCATCGGCCCACTGCAGGACATAATAAGGTTGGCTGACCAAATGTTTTGCCCCTTGACTCACCAAATGCTGTGCCAGCTCAGCTGCTCCAGAGCAAAGAAAACTAAATGACATTTCATCATTGTAAACACACACCTCTGCACTCCATGTCAGAGCTCAGCTTCTGCACCTTAAGAAGGGTGCTGATTTACCCCTGAAAGCTTGTGCTTTGGGAGTATGAAGCAAATATCACGCTTCTATTCAACATGGAGAAATTGTGCTTCACCAAGTCTTCTTCGTATGGCCTCGGAACTGAACATGGAAATATCTGTTCACATGAAGACAGAAAATGCCTTTTGTTTCTTTCTTATGTTAAGGAATGGCAACCTATTCGTTTTTTATGACGTGGTACATGTTTCCCCTCGCTAGAGGGCAGTTCTAAAATTGGTGAGGTGTCGTTCATCCCTGCAGTCTCTGAATTGGTCCGTTTTTGTCTTTTTTTTTTTTTACTGGAAATGCAACAGTAACAACAAAAGAAAAACAAAATATGCACAATGTATCTTAGGTAAGGGAAGGGATACAGAATGAGCAAACACAATTATAATACTTTAATTAAAGAGCATGGCCGTTCATAAACACTGTATTGGCTTTTACTGGCTTAAATAGCTCATGCAGTGATTAGAATTGGAAACCATAATTGTTCTTGTCACCAAACTCTGCCGCAGTCAATATTCTTTTATCATATACATTTTTAATCACATATTAATAAACAAGAAAGTGTGTTTTATTGATGACCGGATTAGCTTATTGACTAAGAAAGACACTCAAAGAACAGTTTCTGAAAATACAATGAAGGTCAAGACTTCAAGCGAGAGTGAAACGCATCAACGCTGTTATGCATCCCTTTCTTTCTTCTCCCAGCCTATAGGTTCATTTCAGTGATACAGGGGGGATGCATTAGTGGCCGTGCGTTTGACATTGCAAACCCTGCTAATGCTTATTCGACCTAGTCAATGAGTCCTTGGAAATGCTAATATGAATCGGTACTCATATATGACATTGGAAATGCCTTGTTGCACAACTAAGCTGACATTAAAGTTGCAACAATTGTTCCTGCATTATTTTTGTACTTGGTAGAACAATTGAATTGACCGGATTGACATACAGTGCTGGATGTAGCACGTGACAAGAAAGTAGCTAGTGGCCTCTGCATCTAGCATGCTTCTCCTCCAGGTCGGCTGATGCTGAAAGTAGAAATCTTGAAAGGGAGAGTGTCAGGCTGTGAGCACAAGGACCTATCAGCATATCTAGGTTTTGCTAGTTCCTCGGATACATAAATGTGCTTTGTTTTCCGACAGCACCATTGAAGGAGGAGGGCTGATGTCAACCATCCACCCACTTGTGCGCTTATTGTGCTTTGGCGTTGATGGGTCTAAAACGACTAGTGATGGCAATGCATATTTTAGTTTAGTACCTGCCGAGGGTCAATCTGAATGTAACAAACCTTTGGATTGGCCCTCGCCGGGTCTTTACCCGACCAGGAATCCCTCGGCGGGTATTCCTTTCCATTTGTTCCCGGCGGGGGCATGCCAGCCCCTCAGCCAATGAGGAGGCTCGAAACGGGGCAATCGCCGATCAGAGCCTCCACTTGGCTGGAGGCTGCCATCCTCCCCCGCCGGGGATTCATACGTTTTTTCCTTTTTCCTTCCCCATCCTGTGCAAACAATCCCCTCCCAACCCCACTTACCTTCTTATTTCTCCTTTTTCATAAGCAAACGCAATAGGAACACTTCTGTCCCCAGCGCTTCCACTCCCGATGGCCACCATGGATAGTGAAAACAGACTCCGTTTTCCCTTCCCGGCGGCCAGACATTTCTTTTTTCTGTTACAAAACGCTACAGCATTTCGGAACTGAAAAAATGCTATTAGTATATCGGTTTTGCCGACCGGGCTAATAATAGCAAGAAGCCCCTCGCTGTGGGGGCATTACCGAATCAGGTAATGCCCGAGGGCCTTCGTTAAGGCCGTCGCTTTGCTCAGGCCTATAACTATGGGCCTCAGGCCATTACCTGACTCAGTAATGCCACCGCGGCTCGGGGTTTATTGCTTAATTACAATCCCTATTCATGCTTTCCAATAGTGATTCCATTTTGGGCACAGCAATGCAGACACAGGTCTAATAAAACCGTTCCTGGCATGCCATAGGATGCACTGGTGCAGGAGAAGGAATTCAGACTGCGTGCATCCTGGAGCACATCCCGCTAAGGAAGGTGATCTGTAATATGAATTCCACTCTCTGTGTGCTCCCAACATTGACATTGGGCCTCATTACACGGTAGGCGGTAAGGGATTACCGGTAAGGGCACCGGTGCCGGTAATCCCTTACTGCCCTGCTACGAGGTCCCTTAGCGGGTCCCTTTCCTAAAGCCTGGTTTTACCAGGCATTGAGGGACTTCAGAGCTAATAACTATTATTAGCTCCATCCCCATTCCCATTGAGCCCAATGGGGGCTAAAATAAGAATGGGGAATGGTCCCCGGAATGGGGACTTACCGGGTCCTCCAAGGTCGGAATGACCCAGTAAGTCCCTATTACGGGAACACGGACCCGGAATGCGGTAAGGGGGTAGCCATGGCGCTAATAGCGCCATGGCTACCGCCTACCGTGTAATAAGGCCCATTGTGTGTATGGGTTGAAAATGTCTCTGTACAAGTAGTTGTGCAGGAATTTTAATTTTGATGAATCTGCCCACATGCCAATTTCCCACTTAGTGCATTTGTGGCTCATGCATTTTTTATATATCTTTTGTGAATTTATGAGATTACGTGAAACATTTTAAAGTTATATCTATATTGCCTTGAGTATGAGCCTAAAATATTTTAAACATAACATGCATGTTAGGAATATACCTCTTCAGTCATCTTGGAGAATCATGGCAGACACATTAGGGAGAGATCTTCCATAGCCTATGTCACTGCAAAAGGCAGCAACCCAGAGGCCAGGTTCTATTGAATGCATATTGTTACTTCTTGTGCATTCATTTTTGCATTCACTTTGCCATGCATTCACTTTGTCACTTTTACCTCTTCATACCTTTACTTCTACTGTATTTGACTTCTTCTAACATTCATTTCATAAGTACAGGGAGAGAATTCACGTTACCCCCTTCTTTTCTCACCCATATTTTACCACCTACAGTTCCCCTTGACCCGAACCCTAACCTTACAGCTTTACCATAGTCATTGCCACCTTGACAATGTGACGGTGAAGACAAATTAAAGGTAAGAAATGCATTAGAATGTAAATGTATAACAATGTGAATGCACAAGAAGTATATGTAAAAGATGTTTGTAGGCGAAGTAAAGGTGAGAGGCCGTTCTATTTGTCCATGTTAGTGCTTGGTCAATCCTAAAACCACCCACTCTGTCTTAAGTGCCCCGTCCATCCAGTTTCCCATCTACCATGTAAGTCTATCTTCCTGCACCTGCACATTCAATGTTGTACTTGTGTGTTGCAAAGTGCATTTTGGCCACCTGTGGCCCTATGAATTGTATGTGTTGTGTTCACTTATGGCCTTGCAAATTTGATAGTGAATTTGTCTTCAAATATACGCATGTGCTTTTAAAGTGCCAGTTTTAGTCACCTATGTCCCTGAAGTTCTTCCTTATGGAGCTTCTATGATCCCTCGGGCACTTTGCTCCTTCCTATCAAACCCTGTTACCATGTACCTACCATGACATCCACACTCTCCTCCTTCTCTCTGCACTTCCAATGCTACTCTCCCCATTACTCCCCATACACTTCCATCACTCTCCTCCTGAACACCACTCCTTCCCCCATATGCTAAACACATCCACCCACGCCTGCTTCTCTTCAGCCAAGGAGCATCTTCTTCCTCAACCACTTCCCCCTAGTGGTCTCTGTCATATCTAACATCTATGCAGCAAAACCTCTTTTCTCACCGATAATTTGGATTCCCACCAACTCATACACTCAGTAATGGCACTGGCACCTGGATCCCCCCGCCTCACAATCTGTGATCCTAGCAGCAGCCCTTCACACCGACTTTGCTTCCTCCCACTGCCCTCCATAACCATCTCAACCACACCCATGGCATCTCTATTGATCTCATATTCCTATTTGCAACCCTGCTCCCACTATTGACCTCTGCCCCTTCCAATTACTTTCTATTTCACTTCACTATCTCTATCCTACTAGTCTCCGTTTTCCCTCCCTCTTCTATCTACAGATGTATATGCACACAGAATCCATGGTCTGCTTCTTCGACGAAGTAAAAATCTCGCTCAAAGTTATCATATCTCCACCTGCTCACTACATTAATCTTCCCTTCATCAAATTCAACTCCCCACTAATGATTACTTCTTTGCCTGATTCTTTACCCCCTCCCAATTGCACTGCCAGCCATGGATCTGGCCATCTATCCAGCTGCTGAGGAATACCAGGCATCATTGTTTGTGCCACTCACAGAATGGTCCATCCCACACTCTTCTCAAGGCCTGTAAGGACTCTCAGCTGACTCTGAGAACAACGTTCAATGCAATCAAATCCTCCTATTACACTAATATTATTTAATCTCTCTGTATGCAACCTCATCAACTAACCACGATCCCCCAAACCAGGCTGCCCCTCTAAGACACGCTTGATTTATTCCTTTCTCTTCCTGATGACTTTGACTGTTATAACTCCACTAAATCGCCAACATATGGAACACTTGACCCACCCTTTTATCTCCCCATTCCACTGTCTCATCCCCACACATTTCTCTCTATCCCACTTGACCCCATCTCTTCCACTGAACTTCTTTTCATACTTTCACCTGCCAACCCATCATCTGCTCCTATTGACCCCATCGCACCACAAACATTTAAGAAACATGCACCTATCACCTTCACCCACATTTGAGCCACTTTCAAATTACTTCTGTCAAATGGTATCTTCACAACTGATATCAAAACAACCAAAGTACACCTCTTCTAAAGAAACACAGTGCTGACTCCAACAGCCCCCCATCTGATAGACATGTGTCCACCATTCCCTGCCATGCTAAAATCCTAGAACAAATTACCTTCAACATCAAAGCTAGCTCAATTTGCACACACTTGCTCACTCGTTTAATTTCCATTCCTCCCAAACACTCCACCTAGACTATTCTCGTCCATGTCGCCAATTATCTTATAATGGCCCACCACTCTCACCTGTCCTTCATCCTCCTTGTTCTAAAACATTCCTCTACCTTTGACAATGTGGACCCTCCCTAACCCATTCAAACTATTTACCTCCTTGGATTCAGATGCACAATATTTGACTGGACCTCATATCTCTCTGACCACTCATTCTCTATCTCATAGAACACCAGGACCTCTTCCCCAGCAACCCTTCTTGTGGGCATTTCTCGTGGATTTTTCATAGGACGTTTCCTCTTCACCTTATGCACCTCCTTTCTTGTCAAACTAATTTCCTCATTTGGATTTAACTATCACATCTTCACTGGAAATACACAGATACTCTTCCCTTTCCATTGCTTTCCCACTGCCATCTCCAAACGCATAACCAACTGCCTAAATACAAACCTTCACAGGATAGTTATACTTTGCCCCATGCTGACCTTTTTAGACAACATATATCTTTCTATGTGTCTGCAAAACCAACACCACTCCTACTTCTCCCATCTCTTTTCTCCAAGACACCCTCACTCCCTGACACATGGCTCACAACAGCGGGGTTTTGTTCAACCGTGACCTAAGATTCTCCCAGTTCATCATGGCTACTGCTACCAGAGCCCTATTTAACCCTTTCAACATTATACCAATTCGGCCACATCCACCCTACCTGCTTCTCTTCAGCCAAGGAGCATCTTCTTCCTCAACCACTGTCACGCTCACCTGGTATTCAAGGGGGCGTGCTCGTGTGCGTAGGATGTTGTCTGTCCTGATGTTGCTCTGCTTGGCTGGTGATGCTAGCTTGTGTCTCCCCTTTGTCCTTGCTTCAGGAAATGTTAGCCTGCAAGTCGAAACAAGATATTAGCTACCGAAGGGAGCTGGTCAGTGGTTTCACCTCCTTCCGGTCTATCCTTCACTTCTTCTGGCTCACCTTTGTTTTTTAATGGTCGAGCTCTCCGTCCTGCACACTCTGGCAGTGGCGCGGTTCACAGTCTTTCCTGGATCGAGTTACGTCACTGATCCGAAGGAAGTTGCTGAAGCAGAAGGCCCGGGAGTAAGCAGGTAAATCTCTATTCCAATAACTGCTTTCAATGACTGCCTTTAAGTCTTTCTGTTCAAGATAACTAATGTCTGTTATTGTCTTAGGGTGCGGTGTTAAGCGACCTTGGATGATGGATGACCCTCCTGACAATGATGCTCAGGATTCCTGCCGGTAAGTATTGTGCTGTGCTGAGCCCGCAAATGTTCCCCTCTGTAGCTTTCCTTTGCTATGTGCGACTAACTTGTTTGTCTTTTGCTGTTCAGCAGGTACGGCGCGAGTCCAGGAAGAAGAATAGAAGATCTGTGTAGCGGTGTCGAGCTGAGGTGCACTGCTGAGTGAAGAACTGTCCGATGAAGTTCCTGGAGCGGGCCGATCAGGTGAGTAGTTACCCGAGAGGGTGCTTTTCTTCTGTTGAGCAGATGCGGCAGTCCGTGGGAAAGCAGGAGAAGAGATCTGGTTGCACTGCACGTAAGGCCTTTGATGCTTAAATAACTCCTGTTATTCTCTGTTCGCAGGTGCCGATGGATGGAAGACTCTGGACGGGCGTGGCAGAAGGAAGCAAGAACTGATCTGACACGGTGAGTGTTACGCTGCATGAGTGCAGAATAACGCAAAGCGTGTTCAGATTATTGGGTGCGGTTTAAATAGCCTTGCAAGTAGTTCCAAGAAAATAGTTCTCTTCTCTGTATCCCTTCTATCAGGTAAAGTAGTTCCTGGCCACACCCTGAACTGAATTGCTCAGCATCTCAGAGCCAAGTTAATGGACCATGTAACTAACACCTCCATGCGCCTGGCACCAGCAGCGCCAGGGCTGAGTCCAGGTGAGCCTGGCTGGGACCTGATAAGCCCCCAAGGGGGCCAAAGTCTGGGATGGCCCCACCAGTTTCAGGGTTTTGGGTGCCTGCACCATGACAACCACTTCCCCTAGTGGTCTCTGTCATATCTAACATCTCTGCAGCAATTTTCTCACCGATAATTTGGATTCCCACCAACTCATACACTCAGTAATGGCACTGGCACCTGGATCCCCCCGCCTCACAATCTGTGATCCTAGCAGCAGCCCTTCACACCGACTTTGCTTCCTCCCACTGCCCTCCATAACCATCTCAACCACACCCATGGCATCTCTATTGATCTCATATTCCTATATGCCACCCTGCTCCCACTATTGACCTTTCCCCCTTCCAATTACTTTCTATTTCACTTCACTATCTCTATCCTACTAGTCTCCGTTTTCCCTCCCTCTTCTATCTACAGATGTATATGCACGCAGAATCCAAGGTCTGCTTCTTCGACGAAGTAAAAATCTCGCTCAAAGTTCTCATATCTCCACCTACTCACTACATTAATCTTCCCTTCATCAAATTCAACTCCCCACTAATGATTACTTATTTGCCTGATTCTTTACCTCCTCCCAATTGTACTGCCAGCCATGGATCTGGCCATCTATCCAGCTGCTGAGGAATACCAGGCATCATTGTTTGTGCCACTCACAGAATGGCCCATCCCACACTCTTCTCAATGCCTGTAAGGACTCTCAGCTGACTCTGAGAACAACGTTCAATGCAATCAAATCCTCCTATTACACTAATATTATTTAATCTCTCTGTATGCAACCTCATCAACTAACCACGATCCCCCACATCAGGCTGCCCCTCTAAGACATGCTTGATTTATTCCTTTCTCTTCCTGATGACTTTGACTGTTATAACTCCACTAAATCGCCAACATATGGAACACTTGACCAAACCTTTTATCTCTCCATTCCACTGACTCATCCCCACACATTTCTCTCTATCCCACTTGACCCATCTTCACCTGCCAACCCATCATCTGCTCCTATTGACCCCATCGCACCACAAACATTTAAACAACATGCACCTATCACCTTCACCCACATTTGAGCCACTTTCAAATTACTTCTGTCAAATGGTATCGTCACAGCTGATTTTAAAACAACCAAACTACAACTCTTCTAAAGAAACACAGTGCTGACTCCAACAACCCCCCATCTGATAGACGTGTCCACCCTTCCCTGCAATTCTAAAATCCTAGAACGAATTACCTTCAACATGAAAGCTAGCTCAATGTGCACACACTTGCTCACTCCTTCAATTTGCATTCCTCCAAAACACTCCACCTAGACTATTCTCGTCCATGTCGCCAATTCTCTTATAATGGCCCACCACTCTCACCTGTCCTTCATCCTCCTTGTTCTAAAACATTCCTCTACCTTTGACAATGTGGACCCTCCCTAACCCATTCAAACTATTCACCTCCTTGGATTCAGATGCACAACATTTGACTGGACCTCATATCTCTCTGACCACTCATTCTCTATCTCATAGAACACCAGGACCTCTTCCCCAGAAACCCTCCTTGTGGGCATTTCTCATGGATTTTTCATAGGATGTTTCCTCTTCACCTTATGCACCTCCTCTCTTGTCAAACTAATTTCCTCATTTGGATTTAACTATCACATCTTCACTGGAAATACACAAATATTCTTCTCCTTTCATTGCTTTCCCACTGCCATCTCCTAACGCATAACCAACTGCCTAAATACCAACCTTCACAGGATAGTTATACTTTGCCCCATGCTGACCTTTTTAGACAACATATATCTTTCTATGTGCCTGCAAAACCAACACCACTCCTACTTATCCCATCTCTTTTCTCCAAGACACCCTCACTCCCTGACACATGGCTCACAACAGCGGGGTTTTGTTCAACCGTGACCTAAGATTCTCCCAGTTCATCATGGCTACTGCTACCAGAGCCATATTTAACCCTTTCAACATTAGACCAATTCGGCCATGTATCAGATTGCACTCAGGTAAAACCTTTGTCTTCACTCTTGTGCTCAGCAAACTTAACTAACGTGCAATCTTTCTTCTCGGTCTGCCCCTCTACTTTTTTGCTTTGCTCAAAGATTCTTCACATTTTGACATGCATATTCTTCAACATACACAGGACTCCCCAACTTCTATGCACCATTATCACTCTTCTCCTGATACTCACCTATAAATCCTGCCATAGCCTTGTCCCACGCTACATAGATGACTGTATCTCATTGTACTCTTCCTCTTGCATGCTCCACTCCTTGTCTCTATGCAGTCCATAAATCCCTCCCTCCTGCTTTGAAATGCTATTCTCCACACCATAAAAGCCATCTCCTCTGTGGAACTCTTCAAAACAAAGCTCAAACTACATATGTTAAAGTGAAGGAGCCCATCCCAGCCCTTCCACCTTCCTATCCTAACTAGCCTCCCAGCTCACCTCTCGTACATTCAGCCAGCCCAAAGGCGTACTTACTCTATATACATTGTAAATAAGTAAATACTGGCATGCATGCCTCAATGTTAACAATATTGGTGTTATGTCTTCTTGTTACTGCCCATGGTAAATGTTCCCTCTTACAACTTCATTACTATAATAATAATCTTATTGTGAATTAGTCCAAAATCTGAACTTCACACAAAAAACTTTACACACAAATAGATATAAATCATTCAATCTACTAGATATATACAATCATTACTACTTCAATTACACACAAATGGTCATACATGAAATAATATGATGGTCACAGATGTAATAATTATAATACTAACAATGCTAATAGTATTAAACTACCAGAATATAATAATGAAAGAGTGTGCTATACATCCATCCCCAAACATGTTTGCAGTAGCAATGTCAGGGCGCCGATAATAATACTACTACTCTTCTTGTTCTTGATCTTATTCTTACTCTTCTTACTCTTGGTCCCCCCCCAAGCTCTTTATCATAAGTCAGTTTAGGTAACATACTTTTGACATGTAGCCATACCCTATGTAGCCCCAGCTGGATTCCAATGGTATCTGAATTTAAACAATAATCCCAGAAGGCTTCTCCCGTAATAGCTTCATAATTATGCACCCGTCCACCCAGCATACACATGTATGTAGGACCAAGTCAAGGGCACTGGGTCAAAACATGTCTAGTTGTTTCCAGGTTACCCACTATCCCACAGATACAACAAGACCAATCTTTAGGCAAAATGCCCAAGTGAGGGCCCACTACCATGAGTGCCTGTAGTTGGTTGGTGCGCAACCTTAACATAAATTGACGTACCTCAGGATCAGGGCAAAGCATCAGATAGTGCTGAGTCTTCCTGTATTTGTGGATAACATGGGAAACCACCTCAAACCATTTCAGGGAGGCCAAGTGTACATAATTCTGATTCCAGTCCCATCTGTTCATTTTGTGCATAAAATATTTTTTAAGATGTACAAAGGGCAACATTCTTTTATTAGCATAAGACCAGTCTATGTCCAGGAATAGGGACTCATTTAATTGCTTATAATTAAGTCAACACAGGGCCTTTTCAGCTTCAAAATTGCTACCCACCAGTGAGAGCAGTTTGCAAGCCAGTGCAGTGAGAGCCTTCAAGTAAAAAGCTCCTCTGGCACGCAATGCCATGCCTCTAAGAGAGTTCAAACCCAGTTCCAGTCTTAAGAATTGGATGGAACAAGACGGGCCCATGCCTAGCACTGATCGCCAGTATTGACCCTCTAGTATATTCAACCAATTCAGGCCCCTCATTGCCAATGCCTCTAGGCCGTACAGGATGGCTGGGACAAAGCATTGTTGGTTAAGCTTTATAATCCCAGCCATACTGTAACCTGCCGTCCCCTTGGCAAATTTACAGGCCTGTAACGTAAGGATTTTGGCTCATCTCTTTTTTTGGGCAATTATCAGGTTGTATTTAGGCTGGCCTTCAAATTCCATCCCTAAGTACGTGTATGACTGCAGGTCCCTTTCTGACAATCGCCACCATCTTCGTCTTACCCAAATTAATGGTTATACCTAGCTGGGCCGAATAGAGTGCCAGCTCTTCCAACATGTTTTTTACACCAGTCAGCGTTCAATCAAACAATATTAGATCATCAGCACATAACATGCCTACTATAGGAGAATTACCTAGTTTAGGTGGGCAGTTTGCTTTTGTAGCCATGCGAGGGAGGAGGTCAGCTATATACAGATCATATAACATGGGCGCTCCCACACATCCCTGTTTGACTCCCATGTTAACACTGATCGAATCTGTAACTTCTCCCTCATTGTTGAGTCTAACATTGGTGCTGTTTTCACTATGTAGGTTCAGCAATATGTGCACTATCCAAGCAGGGCAGTTTAACCCACTTAGTTTAGCCCAGAGCGTCTCCCATTTCACTTGATCAAAAGCGCTGCAAAAATCTACAAACACTATGTGAAGAGTAGTATCCTTATTGCTCAAAGTAGTGTTAATTAGTTGGTCCAGGACTCTAATGTTCTGCTTTTTCCCGGAACCTGACCTGAAACCAGTCTGTGCGTAACTCAAGACTTTATTTGTCACCACACCTGCCTCTAGTTCTCTAAGGACAAGCGTCATAAATATTTTACTAGTGACGTCGTGTGGGATATTTCAACCCATGTCAATGCACCCTACTACACCCCTTTGCCAATTGGGAAAGAAAACTGCTATAAATGGAGGCAATAACCCTGTGCACCCCAAATCTGCAAGACTGTGCATGGTTCAAAAACCACAAAAGAGCTGCACACCCTGCCACACAGGCAAAGTTGGTGTAAAAACAGGGGTCACCTGTCACTGGTCACAAGGCCACAGAAGGGCTACAAATACAATAACGCCCTTAAATACAGCTCTCTAATAAATGGCAACCTTCAAAGTTCTGTTTTGGCCCTAAATTATGTCATCTTTCCAGGGAATTATTGGAAGGAAAAGTGTGCTGAAATCAAAGATTCTCCAGGGAGTCAGAGGAATCCAGGCATCAATGCCTGACATCTGCTTAAGGAAATTAGCTGTCAAATTCAGTTTAAAGTGTTTTCGTTTTCCGTAAGAAGTGAAAAATCTGCCTGTTTAAAGCATTTTTCTGGGAAAGGCTTAATTCCTTTAAAATGTCAAAATCCATTATAAACTCTGTTCATTTTATATCTTTTAAATAAAAGATTGTAGGTGAATCTTACAGTAACCCAGTGGAAGTATCTGCTAAATTCTGATTGGGCAGTGTATGGCCTGGGAAAGTTGACCTCTCAGCTTGACACTCCCTTGAAAACAGGAAGCCTTATGGTTCCCGCATAATGACAACAAGCAGCACAATGGGACCTAAGTAGACTTTTGTCTGGGGCTGAGCCAAGGACAATGACAAGCTGCCCAACTGATCTCTGCAGGGGAGCTTCCCTCCAGGAAGGGGACATACCTCCCTGATCAAAGGACTTGACAGCTGCTGCCTGGGAAGGGGAGGTTACAAAGGAGAACTTTGATGTTGAATCCTTATTTTTGATTAAAGTTTAAAACTCTTTAACTGAGCAACTTAAAGAGGCATAAATCTGAAAGTTGTGTGGGATGTCTTAACCCACTAATCCAAGCCCTGAAACATCACTGTGCATTGCTGGCAGCAGAAACATCATAATGGCCGCCGGAAAGCATGCTGCTCGACAGAAATCACCAGAAAGTGCGCAGTGAAAACCTGAAAAATAGGCCACCATCTACTTTTGCCTATGTAAGTGGTAACACAGGAGTCCACTGCCAAAACCCATCATTTGGCTGCTCACAGAGCAAAATCATTGCAGAAGAAACAGAGTTGTTTCAAAAATCCGTTTATTTGGTGTCAAATTTGCACAAATCATGGCTCACAAACCACCCAAAAAGATCCAACCTCCTTGTTGGGTGATCCACATCATTCTCCCTCAAGAATCTACATAAATATAAGGTCCACAGAAGTGTATCTATATCTGATCAAATTCCACTTTTGAGGATTGCTTGCTGGAAGAAACCTGTCAAAAATGGGTGCAATACCGTTACTCACTTCTACCAGAAGCGAGCATTTTAAAACCATTTTGTGTAAAGTTGTACATTGAGCCCAAACTATGCCAAAGAAAGACTTGCTATCAGAAGCCTAAAAGGTGGATACAATATAAAACTATATTCTGAAAAGGCTTGAAGCAAGAAAGTGTTTAATGTATGTGTTAAAATGTGAGTTATATTATAAGATAAGACAGTTTTTGGACATTGGGTTTCAGAGTTAAAAGTTTCCCACACTATGTTCAGACAAATTCCACACTCCTCCCTGGACAAAGGAGACTTCCCCCTGCCCTTGGCTAAGAGATTGACAGGCTGGTGTCAAAAGGAACTGCAGACAAAGGAATCCTTGGGCTGAATAGAAAATGCTAATTCGGGTGTGACTGACAACAAACTGCTAGCAGGAAGAAGGTCATGTGACCTCTGAGTCAGCCCAGACCTTGGAGGTGGAGACACACCATTGTGTGGATTCAGAAAGCACAGCACATGTATGTTTTAGAAAAATGCTTATAACAAATTGCACTGAACTGACCAAAATGTGAAACTTTGAGATTGTTAAAATGAAAAATTCGCTCACAGTTAAAGACTAAGCTGGACTCCGTGCGATGTTCTGAGACCAAACCCCAGAATTATTCACATTTTAGCTACTATGTTTATGCCAGGAACCTGCAAAATTACAGAAATGTGCTCAGAAGGGGTGTGAATGCATGTCTAAAAATTGGTGCAGAAATAATATTGGGAAACCCACCAAAAGCGCGAAAAAGTGGTCATTTCTGAACCAAGGCTCTTAAGAAGGTGAGAGTTGAACAGAAATGTACCTTAGTTAATATGTCATGTAATCTATGTAGTATTAACAAGTTGTGTATATTGTAAATATGTGTTTCATGAAAAATAAGATATACTGTACAGAGGCAAAAGGGAGTGTTTTCCCCCAAGCCATTAAGATGACATAGGATGACACGCTGATACTTTCTCCAATCAGGGGACAGGGAATCCTCTAACCTATCAGATCCTTAGAGAGTTGGGCATTGTAGAACCAGCCTCCCCACCCACTTTGGAAATGCATAAATAGGGACTGCAGAGGATAGATAGAACACACACACTTTCCACTTCTCAACTAATTTTTTGGCAAAGCACCCTGCAGGAAGATCCAGACATAGATCCAGAAACCAGACTCCAGAACCAAACTCTAGAACCTTGAAGCAGAGAGGCCTAAACCACAAGCTGAACCTTTTTCAGAGGCCTAGAATTTTTTGCAACCTGATTCTAACCCCTAAACTTCCACGGGGCCTAATCATTCAACAGCCTGGCTGAGCTGTTTTGCTATTCTAGCTAAGAACCCTGTGCTAGAACCAAGATCCAGACCCAGAAAGCAGAGCTGTATCCAGAACCCGTCAGATCCAGTCCAAGAGGCCGCACAGACCGCAGTGCAGTGCTGAGAGCAGAACTGAGACCTGTCTGGTGGCGAGAGAGAATCCCAGCCAAACCCTTGACCAGATCTTTGACGGGGCCCACTCCATTCCAAAGCCATAGGAGTGAGTATCCAGACTAGAACTGTACATAACCAATCTCTTAGTTTAAAGTAATACCATTCCATCCATTTCAATCTGTCCAGAACTGCATTACAGAACCTCTGTTGTCTATCTTAAATTCTTCTCTCCTCCACATAATCTTTGATCATTGTCGTGATAATCATCTTGGCGCTAATATATATTTTCTGGAGAAAGGCAATCGTCTCGTTCAGACAGAAACCATCCGGAGGCGCCTCTGGATAGGTGGCTGGGCTGTCATGTAGTTTGCGGCTCCATAGACTCTTTAGTGTTAAGAAGTATTTGTTTCAAATCTTCAATAGCACATCTTTCATTTTGAAATCTTGACTCTGTTTCTGAAAAATCTACCTTCACAAAAACCGCTGTAACTTTTGAACCGCACGTCCTAGAACCGATATTTAACTGTCATTCTGAAGCTAAGATCCTAAGCTTTCCAAGGAAAATACAATGATTATAGTTGTTCCGCAATCGCGTTTCCCGCACGTGGAAAAGTTGCCGCGAATTGCAATTTAGCTCCATTTCACCACATGTCAAAATAACTGTTTCTTGTTTTCAACTGCTGAAATTCTTTTTCAAGCTGATAATCATTCATGAATCATTGCTAGTGTTGACCTGAACCAATTCAAAATAACTCTCACTCATTCTGAATCCATTTAGTGAATTAAAGTCATTTGTAGCATATTTTCCCATTCATTACAATCACATTCAAAAGTATTTTTGCCTGTTTTAAAATCATACCCGTTTTCTCTAAGCTTACTGGGGTAACTGGGATTGAACTGCATTGTTGATTAATATTCCTGCAACCTTTGTGCTCTCATTTCCACCTCTTCATATTGCATACTGGTGGGAGTGAGTAGTCACAGGGGAAAAGGTGATTATATTGTCTTTTGATTGAAATCATATCAAGTGTATTTCAGTGTTGCATTCCTTCCTATCATTGCATTTCCTTGAACGATATAAAGTATTCTCTGCTACCTTATCCTTTCTATTTCTACTCCTAACTGATTAAAGAGATTGTTGATATTGTATTATTACCAATGATTACCGTTCATATTCATAAGTGTGCTATTCAGATATTATTCTATTCATAAAAGTGTGATATATATATATATATTGTTCAATTCTTCAAATAAACCCTTTTAATTTGCAAAACAAACCTACTTCTTGGCTCAGTGAGGTCGGGGAGATTCAAAGAGAGGGGCGTTACATAAGGCTTCATCATCCAGATTTAAAGAACTTTTGACATAAAAATATATAAATACGGGCTTCCATTGGGCATCCCATACTAGGCATTGACTACGTTGGAGTGCTGGATTGAAGTCACTTACAAATTGGGGGGTCATAGCAGGACTTCTGGATTAGAACTACCACTTGTGCAGCTTAACACAGTGTGCTAACTAATAGGATACATAAATCCTGTTGGGCTACCACGCTGTGTTACGCTGTAAAAGCACCCCTCAAAAAGGAACACTCTCAGGAAACGGTCTGTTTTGCAAAATAAAATAAAAAACTTCTGTAAGTCAGGAAGGAAATCAATTTCCAGAATGGCGACATTGGTAGACATCAAGATAGCTAGAGAGCACCTTTTACATAAGCTATTTGTGAGAGGTGAATGGACTGAGCAGGACCAGAATGTGTGGTTGCAGGCAATCACACAACAGATCACTGCAACTGGGTTAGATGTCTGGAGAGATCAGGGTCCCTTACATGTGGCCCTGAGTGAACTATATATGGCCCCTAAGGCCAAGGATGAGCACAATAAGATTGCCCGGGTAGTGGCATACCTATATTTGTCTATGGGAGCCATACAGGACAAATGTGCTGAAGGCCAAGATCTGGTAAATAGGCAACTGATGGCATTAGAGAAGGCCCAATCTGATCTGGAATCTTCTGAGCAGAGGCTGCAGAGGAGCCAGGAATCAGAAAAGGAAAGTAGGCAGTATCTAGTTAAAATCAAATAGGATATGGGTATCCTGCAACAGGAAAAGGCAGACCAGGATACCAGAATTCTGGCCTTGCAGAAGGAGTATCAAGAAGGTTTGGACTCCCTACTGCAGAGCCAGAAAAAGCTGGAGCAACAACTGGATTTCAATAGGGCATGCACAGAGCAGGTAGTCACCCTGCAAAGCCACCTAGATAGAGAGAAGGCAGAGATGAATAAATTATTTCTGAAAGACCTGGACACCCAGGCAGAATTTGAGGAAGAGCACCAGAAAGCTGGTGCCCTTCAAAGACAGAGAGACGACCTGGCGGCGCAGAGGCAGGCTCTGGCTCAGGAAAGGGATACCTTAGGCCAGGAAGTCTGTAACTTAAAAGGGAAGCTGGAAGAAAATCACCTGGCCTTCCAGGGACTGGGTGACCTCCAAAAAGGGCATCAAAACCTGTTAGACCAAATCAGGAGGGTGGAAGATGCTCTGGCAATAAAGGAACAGGCCAGTAGGGATGGGACTCAGGAGGTAACCCTCCTGCAGCAAAGACTGGCCCAGTACAAACCAGGAGGCAAAGAGAGAAAAGGAGGCTCTCTGTCAGCACAATGATAGGCTCCAGCGACAGGTAGCCATGCAAGAGAGACTGATAGGGGGTAATTCATAGAATTTAGCGCACAAGTGGCGCACGGTGTGCGCGTGTGAATCTCTGCACCAGCGCGTGCGCTAAAATCCATTTCCACGCACAGCGTATTCATGGATTTTAGCTACCAAAACCAGCCGTGGCGCACAGTGGCGCAGCGACCCTGCAGCAGCGCCAGTTACGCCCCCAAGAATGCCGCTTGCGCAGGGAAAAGCCATCAAAATCCCCAATCCAGCACAAAGGGTTGCGCTAACCCTGTACCAGTATACATGGCCGCCACACAGCACATGGCAAGCGAGGAATGTGTATTACTGGGGTTCGCGGGAAGTTTCACACGCGATTGGCCCTGTGCAAGTGGGGTCCGTGTATTACTGGGGTTTGCGGGAAGTTTCACACGCGATAGGGCCTGGGCGAGTGGTGTATGTGTATTACTGGGGTTCGCGGGAAGTTTCACACGCGATTGGCCCTGTGCGAGCAGGGTACGTGTATAACTGGGGTTCGCGTGACGTCTCACACGTGATTTGAGCAGGGATCGTGTATTTCGGGGGTGCGCGGGGAGTCCTACACGTGAATTGGCAGTGTGGGTCCTCCCAGGTGTTCCCACTACACCCTCCATGGCTCCTGCAGGCAGCCCACACCACAGGGGACTACCCAGCACCCCTGGTCATGTCCCGCAGGCAGCCGATCCACCATGGGCATACCCCCAGCCAAGCCACATGTCAGCTTGCACTACTGATCACCAACTCATGTCCCCCAGCATCCCCACCCCTCAGCAGTGCGGGGCACCTGCCAGCAGGCCCCCACTCATGTCCCACTCATGTCCCCCTGCACTCCCACGCCCAGGCAGTGCAGGGCACCTGCCAGCAGGCCCCCACTCATGTCCCCCTGCACCCCCACCCCCCAACAGTGCAGGGCACCTGCCAGCAGGCCCCCACTCATGTCCCACTCATGTCCCACTCATGTCCCCCTGCACCCCCACCCCCAGCAGTGCAGGGCACCTGCCAGCAGGCCCCCACTCATGTCCCACTCATGTCCACCTGTCCCCACGTCAAGACGATCCTCAATCATGGGCCTTAAGGCCAGCCTCCCCAGCCCAAAGACCCAAGCAAGTATTGCATCCACCCACATAGAAAAGCCAATTACATGATACAACCCCAAAGGCAAGTATGTAAATGAACACATGTCCATCACACACACACAATGGGCCTCATTACGACTCAGGCGGTAAGGGTTATACGACGGCGTAAACAGCGCCGACCCTTACCGCCTGAGTACGAGGTCCCTTAGCGCCATGGCGGATTTAACACCTGCTTTTAGCAGGTGTTAAAATCCATGGCGCTAAGGGACCATGGAGTTAATTACGCCACCGTAATTTTACGGTGGCGTAATTAACGCCTTCCCCACTCCCATTATGCCCTATGGGGCAAAAATGGGAATGGGGAAGGGTAAATGGGGATTGGGGACTTACCGCCCCGCCAACCTCGGAATGGGGCGGTAAGTCCGCCAACCACCATGGCGTAAACGTAGTTTACGCCATGGTGGTAAAGTCACGGGCCAGGCGGTAACTTACCGCCTGGGTCGTAATGAGGCCCAATGGGTGCAAGTGAATGTGAAAACCCATATCATGACATGCATGAAACCAATGAGATAATAGTACACATCGAAGTATGAAGAAAACAATGTATTAAACACAACATGAATGTAATTAAAAGAAAACACTCAAAAGAATAAAAATCATAATCCAAAGAAATCCAAAAGAAATGGTGTCCAAAGTCACAGTCCAACAAAGCAAATCCAAGGGAAAAAAGAAAGTGAAATCCATTGCTCCATGGTGAAAATAAAAAAAAAATGAGAATAATCCAATGGTGAACTATGTACAAATGAACAATCCAGGGTCCATGAGCCCAACTGATGAAATGAAACCTACCAAAAATACTACCTAATAAAAAACTATATACAAAAACGTGGTGCATTGTCCAAGCGCAACCAAAATAAAAAAAAGGAAAGGAAACCTAACACTATCTAACTATGTACAATGGCGGCGGGCAAGTCCTGCGGCTCACTCTGTGGTGTCCCGGGCCAGGGCATCATTGAAATCCATGTCGATGTCCCGCAGGCGGGCCTCTGCCCTGGCCCTGAGGTCTCTCCAACTCCCTGCGAGTCGCCTCGAGGCACTCTGCCCGCCTCAACGCCCGACACATGGAGAACTCAGTCCTGACCATGGTGAGCCACGCCTCTTCCGCCCGCTACCGCTCCGCACCTATACGCTGGCCCAACTGCAGCCACATGGAAGACACATCCATTCCAGGGTCCTCCTGCCCTCTGGCCGATGCCTGCCCCCCTGATGTCGATGGTCCCGAGCCATCATTGCTCCCACCTTGATCCTGCTCCTGCTGCTGCTGTCCATGTGCCCTGTCCGATGATGCCTGCATATCCTCCATCAGCTGGTCTCCAGTTGTGGTGTCCACCCCTGCTGGACCGCCGACTCCCGACTGTGGCAGGGATGGGATCTCCACCAAGTTGGCTGTGTTGGTCAGGCCAGGTCCACAGGGGGCCCTGGTGGAATCTGGGCCAGAAGACGGCAGGGAGAACGACTGGCGCATAGTCTCCACAGAGGAGGAGAGGTCCACCAGAGTGCGCGTCACATGTAGGAACCCACCAACCAGGGCCCCTCCCAACAGTGCCACGTCGTGATGCTGCTCTTCGCGATGGCGTGCGTTCTCTGCCCAGGAAGAATGCACGTCATCACGAATGTCACGCGTGCGCAACACGACACCAATTAGAAACGAGCCCATACGTTCATGGGACCTCTCGTCCGCAGGTAGTGGAGAGGCAGATGACATGTGACTCTCCCCTACCTGCGGACGGGTCTGGGACGGGGCCTCCCTGCTGGTGCATGGTGGTGCAGTCACAGGGTCAAGGACAGGGACATGCACAGGCCCCTCTGCGGAGACCTGTGCTGCCTCCTGACCCTGGCCCTAGACTGCACCACTTGCACCAGTGGTACTAACCCCACCAGGCCCCATGTGCATCTCAGTAGCGGGCTCCTCCTCCTGTGTGGAGACCACCAACCTGGATGTCTCTGTACCGTCTTCCGCCACTGCAAGCCCCTGTGGGGGCTCACCCAGCCCTTCCGCCACAGCTGTAGTGGCAGACGTGGCACCAGCCACCTAACTCCAGGATGATGGCAAATCCTGGCAGGGTGGCTGGGCCTTGCGTCGCTGCCCAGAGGAGGCATCCCCGCTGCTTGGCTCCACAGCACCGTCTCTGCCCTCTTCTTCACTTGACGCTGCGTAGAGGGAGACATAGAACACAAGCATCAGGGTACACTACAATATTCCCCTAGACAGGAAGCAATAACACATGAGTGGCAGTGTCTAACGTCACTTCCATCCTGTCCCTCCACAACACATGGGTGAATGCATGCAACACACAGGCATAAACAGGCATGGCGCCTGCAATCAACATCAGCATCCATGTACAAGGGCCTCTATTAATCAAAATGTTGCCTTCAAACTCACATGCATCCTGGCTCACACTGAACACTCATCACCGGAGGGTCATGCATCATGCCTTGTACACCACAGACACAGTGGATAGACACAGTGCACACAACAGTGACCGCACTCCATGAGTGAATCTACACTGGCATGCTTTCATGTGTGCATTTGCCATACAGCTCCCGATGTAGCATTGGAAATCATGCACCAACCATGTGGTTCACACATTACTGGTCTCACATGCATGACCATGATGTCCCTGCACACACACATCCATACATGGCCCATGTCACACATACAGGCAAGTATCAGACTACCAGCACACTGCAACATGCCCTGTCTCGCACACCAATGCTTGGCCACTTACCGCTCAACTCCAGACGGGTCTTCCTCTGAAGGATCTGGGCGTGGACGCTGGGCATACGTGTTCCAGGACCCTCATCTGGATGTCACTCATGCTGACCCGGCCCCCCTGCGCGAGGCGCCGGGCCTTGTGGAAGGTCCTGGACCTGAAGTCCTCCCAGCGCTTCTTGACGTGCTTGATGTCGCGGGTTGCAACCCCCTCTGCGTTGATGGCAGCCACTACGTCGTCCCAGATCCTCTCCCGTCCTTCCTTGTTGGTGCGTGATGTTCCGAAGAGGGCATCATAATGCCCCAGGACATGCTCCACCAGGACAGCAACTTCCTTCACACTGAAGCTGGTGGTCCTCTGCCTCTCTGGCTGCGGGTCACCAGTGGTCTCAGATGGTGTTTGCTCCGACATGGCGACCCCAGAGGCAGGCGTGGGTGGGCAACTGGGTCCTTGGGCTCAGCTATGGAGCGATGGTATCCCAGTCGGGAGTCTTCTGTTCCAGCAGGGGTAGACACAGCAACTGGAACCCTGGCTGACGTGCAGGCACCAAATAGCAGGGCACCTGGGCAGCAGGCAGCAGCAGATGGCAGGTGGGAGCGTGCTCGGGGCTCTGGGGGACAGGAAAATGGCTTTCAGGGCAGAAGCGTGGTCTTCTGTGTGTGTACGCGTGGCCAGCTTGATACGGAGTGAATTGGCATGTGAAAAAAGTGCACGTCAGTGTGAAATCTGAGGAAAGACCCTTAGCGCGTAAGCGGGTCAGCACACGTACGCGATTTCATTTGACCAAAGGCCCTTAGTGCCCAAGCGCGTCTGTGACGTATGGCGCACGGGCGTTGCTCTCGCACGAGTTAAAGATCCCACGTGGCTTTCCATTGCTCTGTATGTGCTTTTCATGGGGTGCGGGCATGTGTTTTCCAGCCGTTGGGGTTCACACGCTATTACTTCACAGCGGGAGGGTATTGGCGACGCGTTCTTCTACACACAAGGCAGACGGTGAGTGGTATCCCACTCGCCCAGGGCCAATCGCGTGTGAAACTACCCGGAAACCCCAGTAATACAGTACCCCACTCGCACAGGGCCAATCGCGTGTGAAACTTCCCGCGAACCCCAGGAATACACATACCCCACTCGCGCAGGGCCAATCGCGTGTGAAACTTCCTGCGAACCCCAGGAATACACGTACCCCACTCGCACAGGGCCAATCGCGTGTAAAACGTCCCGCGCACCCCAGTAATACACGTACCCCACTCGCACAGGGCCCTTTCGCGTGTAAAACTTCCCGCGCACGCCAGTAATACACATACCCCACTCGCACAGGGCCCTTTCACGTGTAAAACTTCCCGCGTACCCCAGTAATACACGTACCCCACTCACACAGGGCCAATCGCATGTAAAACGTCCCAAGCACCCCAGTAATTCACGTACCCCACTCGCACAGGGCCCTTTCATGTGTAAAAGTCCCGTGAACCCCAGTAATACACGTACCCCACACGCACAGGGCCAATCGCGTGTGAAACTTCCCGCGCACCCCAGTAATACACGTACCCCACTCGCACAGGGCCCTTTCGCGTGTAAAACTTCCTGCGCACCCCAGTAATGCACGTACCCCATTCGCACAGGGCCAATCATGTGAGAAACTTCCCGCACACCCCAGCAATACACGTACCCCACTCGCACAGGGCCCTTTCGCGTGTAAAGCTTCCCGCGAACCCCAGTAATACACGTACCCCACTCGCACAGGGCCAATCGTGTGTGAAACTTCCTGCGCACCCCAGTAATACACGTACCCCACTCTCACAGGGCCCTTTCACGTGTAAAACTTCCCACGAACCCCAGTAATACACGTACCCCACTCACACACAGCCTATCACATGTGAAACTTCCCGCGCAACCCCGAAATACACACACATGATATTTTTCACACAGCGGGTGTCCGTGTTTGTCGCATACCCTTTTTTTTTTGGCCATACTGGCATGACTGTTGATCCCGTACGTTTTTTTGGGCTCCTGGCTGCCACACCGTACTATGTGTGTCATTTTTGCATGCACGTGGGCTACTGGGGGACGCTTGTCTCTTTTTCTTCTTTTTATGGGGTTCCTGTGTGTTGCTTGCACATCATTTATCCTAAGGGGCCACAGTATGGGACATTCATCATAGCTGTATATACATGCTTTTTGTTTGCGCACACTTTTGTAATGTGCAGGGACGCTACCGCCGGCCTTCTTGTGGCGGACGTGTTTAGGTCGGTGCGTGTCTTTGCCTGTGCGCGTGTTTGCCCTATTCGATTCCATGAATACGTGCGGTTTGCGTTTGTGTGGGCGTTCCGTGTACTTCCCAGCAGTACTTCCCAGTTACGCCTTCTTTTTCACGCATTGTTCCCCATTCCGCGTGTTACCCCCTGTGTCTCGCCCTCTTTTTGGTGTGTGGGCAGACATTGTGCGCTTTCCCTGTGCGCGTCGTGCACAGCGTTTCAGCTGTTGCAATGACGTGTGCGCCCGTGTGCGCCACGCTCGGGTTTGGCACACATCCCAAGGAAAACACGCGCAGGGACTTCCATGAATCGCTTGCGTGTGCGTGCGCCTGTTTTTTCACACGTGCGCCTGCTTGCGCCTGCTTGCTCCAAGATTTTCGGCGCACGTTTGTTCCATGAATCGGCCCCATAGAGTCTAGTAAGGCCTTGATTGAGGAACAAAAAGCTCAGGCTCTTGCATGGCAACAAAGAGCAGGGGCTGATAGCAATGAGGTTCGCTGGGAAAGGGAAACACCTGAGCATAACCCCAGGAGCCTAGTACCAGAGGTCTCCATCTCTCCCAGTCCCTGGACGCTGCCACCCCCATTTCCCCTGGCGGCCATGAGCCCAGGGCCACAGGAATGGCAGATTACTATCCAGTCAGAAGTATGGGACTCATGGACCAGCACCTCCCAGGCATGGGGAGGCAGTGGGGAACCCCAGGAGAGTAGGCCCACTAAGGGCATCCTGAAAACCTCTGCCCAGTTAGGTCAGTGGGGGGGTACCCATCAAATCCTGGGAGCAAGGAGGAATCAGAAGACTCCTCTGAGCGCCCCAGGACACATGAGACTAGGTCCCCACATTCTGCCAGCCATTCCCAGGCCTGGAAGATCAGACGGGCACCTCTGGGAGCAGTGCCTCTGAGTCAGAGGATGAATGGACCAGGGTTACCCGAACCAAGAAGGCCAATAAGGCAAAAAGGGCCTTGCTTAAGGACCCCTTAAAACAGATTAAGGCAATAAGGAGTGTCATCACGCCTTATAACAAAAACGCCAAGTATTCTGTGTGGGAACACTTAGAGCTCTTTGAGCAAATGATGGGGACTTCCATTTGAAAGACAGCAGTAGCTGCATTCAGTATGTCAAATGGACATTCTCCACAGAATACTCCAGTTTCTTTGCGGGGCTGGAGGACCAAAATCATTTAAGATGGTCCACATATAGGGCGGCCATCTTAAAGCACTTTTCTGTTCATAGAAATCCCCAAGAGGCACGCAAGGCAGCCTACAACTTACAATGTGGGGAGGATCAGGCCCCACAAGAATTGGTGCAGAAGTTGAAGCGTTCCTTCGCGTAGACTACCAAAAGGGTGCGCACGGACAGTAAAGAAGTTGTTAATACGTTTTTTCCATGCCTTACCCAAATACATCATGACCCAGCTAGTGAGAGATTTTCATGAGAAAAGGTCACTAGACTGGATCATTGAACAGGCCACCCGGATCTATGAGGTTCAGAAGCCCATAGAAAATAAAAATAATGCTCAGAAAAGCCCCAACCCGACCAGCACCCCTGCCGTGGCTAAGGTGGCAGAGGTAAAGATTGCCGCCATTTTAGATTTGGAGAAGGGGAGGCCAAAAAACCTGCCTGCACAGAATAATTCCAAGCCCAGAAGGCCCTCGGGCCAGTCACAGACAGGGAGCCAAGGAGGTAGTCCCACAAATCGGGTCCCTCACTCCCCTGACTATGTAAGTCCCAGCTAAAAGGGAAACCGACCCATCCTGGGTTATGTGTGGACTCCTCCAGCCCAAGGGGGGGATCCAACCAAGCACCTAACCCAGGGAACTTCACTCCTAACTTCCCCCAGGTGGGAAGAAATTCCCCAAATCCTGGGCATAACTTTTTCCCCAGGTACCCGCAGAACTTCTGAACCCCAAAATCATCCATCCTTCTTTCCCCCTTTCCTGAGCCCAGGCAACCTAATCCGGGAGAGGGGAGGCCATGGGTGGAGGGGTACCCAAATCTTCCCAACCCGGGGTACTACCAGAGAAGGGATAGCTACTCTTCCCGGGATCAGCCCAGGAGAGAAAACAAAACCCTGTATCAGTCTGAGCGGGTTTCACAGCTTGAGCGCCAGGTCCAAAATATGGCACAGCATCTTGGTCATATGCTGAGGGCTCAGCAGAACACTCAGATGGGCATGCCGGCACAGAATGCCTCCAACTCTGGACCTGGTGCTCCAGAACAGTGACGGAGGCAGCACCCCGATAACTCACCAGTTCCCAGGGAGGAGGCACAAGGGGCAGGGGGGTGCAAAGCCTTGGCGGAAGCTTCCTTCCCCACTTGTAAACAGCCCCTGGAAACCCAGGAACTGGAAACAAAATCTCCTATCCCTGAAAGCCTGCCATCCAAGGAGCAAAGGGGGGGTAGGAGAAACAAAGGACCCAAACAGACCCATTTTGTGGAGGGGGTAAAAATCTTCCAATTTGAAGGAGAGGGATCCTCAGAGGATCCTGGGAAAAGAATCTTGTACTTCAGAGATGGGGGAACTCTTCCCAAAGAAAAATGGGTCCCAAGGGATTCACATCCAGATTGGGTAGATGTGGGGACTGAGCTAGCACCGCCCATCATCCCATCCCAGAACCAACTGCAAGAAAATCCCCAGATTCAAACCCATCCTGGTGACTGCCTCTGAAAAGGGGGGGAGCGGCCCAGAACCGGAACAGGGGAACTCAAAACTTCTCTCATCTCCAATTGCCAACTTTTTCTTTCAGATTCCCAAGACTCCCACAGAATTCTGCCCAAATCGCTTCTCTCTCCATGTCCCAAACTAGAAAATTAGCCCACCAGATGTCCAAAAATGTGCATTATCTGTGCCCCCTTGCGGAGAAGGAGGGAAGGTACTATGCCCCGGTCCAAATACAGGGGCAGGGTACAATTTTGGCACTGGTGGACACTGGATCGCAAGCTACCCTTCTGTCCAAAAAGGCCTTTGATGAACTGAATTCAGGAAGGGGGGAGAATTATCAAATTCCTCTCACCTCTCTTCCTGGACAACTTCAGAACTTTGACGGGAAGGAAATTCCCGTCGAGGGGACTGCGGATTTGGACATTAAAATTGGGCGACACAAGGTGAAACACCCGGTCATAGTAGTGACTCCAGAGGGCACCCCTTGTTTACTAGGGAATGACCTCCTGAGAAGGTTGTCACCCCTAATAGATTGTGTAAACAAGGTCCTCTGGACCCAGACTAGCGGACCAATAAAATTAAAACAGAGTGTCAACCATGTTAGTTTAAACGGCACCTGCCACATGGTTGAACAAAAATCTGACCAAGTAGAATTTCACTTCCAGAACAACCAGATTCCAGACGTGACAGTAATAGCAGTAGGAC
This sequence comes from Ambystoma mexicanum, assembly GCF_040938575.1. Classification (NCBI taxonomy): domain Eukaryota; kingdom Metazoa; phylum Chordata; class Amphibia; order Caudata; family Ambystomatidae; genus Ambystoma; species Ambystoma mexicanum. Next base: position 1,015,332,078 of record NC_090928.1, read on the forward strand.
AACAGACTGGTGATGGGGGATCCTCTCTATTTCTGAAAATCAACCTTCCTTCCAGTTTAAGGTGGTATTCCGCACTGGAAGGAAACACCCTGAAATTCTTTACTAATCCACAATCAGAAACTCCCACTCTGATAGATCAGAAAGATGAGAAATCAGCTCAGAGCCTGGCTGATGTTCAGCAAGTTGGAGAATAGTTGTTCATCCCTGTTCGGTTAAATGAAGGGAAGGACTCTGTTCTCACCCTAGTGTGTGTGAACAACGGTAAGAGCTTCATCAGCAAAGCCATGTTCCGCCAACTCCCAAAAGATCCAGCCATTCCCACATTCAAATGGGAAATGGACCTGGAAGCACCCAATTCCAAACATCTCCTGCCAAGCAGATGTATGCTCAAAATCTCCATTGGCAACAAGAGCATAGTTCATAATTGTTGGGTCGTGCGAGACATCACTGCTGCCTTTTACTTAGGCAGTGATATTCTTAATCGCTTTGCCATTAGCTTGGACCGAATAAACTTCAAAGCCTGGTCCCGATTAGCAGATAATCCCATGGCCTTTGATGATCCAGAGAAAGCTTTTAGGTCAGCTCAACTGCTGCCTTATGCAGCTGAAATTCAGATTGGAGAGGAAGTCACCATCCCAGAAAGAATCCGGCAATTCTCCCTGGAAGTGAAAGTTAAAAGAGGACAGAAATTGAAAAACCCTGATGCTTATATTCATCTCAATGCTTCTTTCCAACAGAAAGGGTTGGGGTAAACCCAACACCATTAGTCAATATAGAACATGACACCATTCCAATAGAGGTGGATAACAGCGACTTAAAGAGTATCACTCTAGCCGCAGGCACCATTATTGGAATGGCGGTTGATGACCGACATTTTTCCATAGATTTAGGCAATGAACTGTTAGTACCAATCCTCAAGGACTGTTTTGACAGTGACAGTGATGACAACACAACACCAGACAGGATCTTTACCAGGCATGGGGGGAACTTCCTGGTGTACACTTCCTGCCCTTATGGCAAGGAAGATGAGACTTGTGACTTCAGAAGGGATGAGGTGATTTTCCAGGTCCATGAGGGCTGCCTTTTCCACCTGAAGCCACCAGTCAAAATCAGCACTTTGACCAGGGATTTCTCCACCCAGCTGGAGGAGGCCGCTGAGATAGCGAAACCAGAAGTCTTTCCAGGCTTCAGGCAGATGGTTGAAAAGAGAGTCAACCTAGCTGAAGCCTGTGAGACTGGCGCAGAAGCAAAAGTTGAAACAAGTTTTCTTGGATTTTCAAGATCTCTTTGCGGTGGACTCATATGATTGTGGTTGCACCGACATCCACACAACAATTCCCACGGACACTAGTATGACTCCAGTGTTTGTGAAGCAATATTGCTTGCCTCTCGCATCAATGGAGTCCCTTACTGAAATCATTAAGAACCTTGAGTCCCGTGGGCTAATCCGTCCAGTCCAGAGCACCTTCAATAATCCGGTGCTGGGGATATTGAAGCCAAACGGCCAGTGGAGACTCTGCGCCGACCTTAGGGAGCTCAAACAACGGGTCCATACTTCCCGATGGCCTCTTCCCTACATTGACCAAGGGCTGGCCCAGATCCAGGGGTCACAGGTATTCACTGCAATAGACCTGACCAATGGATACTGGACTGTAACTGTCAGTAGGGAGGACCAATACAAACTGGCTTTTACCTTTGAGGGCCAGCAGTACACATGGACCCGGACTCCCTTCATATACCTCAACTCCGGCAATGAATTCAACATTTTCCTACATAAGGCCATGCCCGACCTGGGTGAAAGGGGTAACCTGGCTTATGTAGATGATGTCCTCATCAAAAGCTAAACTGTCGAGGAACACATAGCAGAGATTTGTTATGTTCTGACACAGTTGAGGGCCGCCGGAGCAAAACTTTCCTTTCAGGAAGCACAGTGGTGTAGAACCTGTGTTAATTTCTTGGGGCATGAGATTACTCCTCAGGGTCTCTGTCCCCAGGAAAAGAAAGTGGAAGCACTCCAGAAACTGAATGACCCCACAACTCTGCGGGAACTAAGGAGCCTCCTTTGACTGACTAATTACAGCAAAAAGTTCATTGAGGGCTACGCAGAGATCACCAGACCCCTGATTCATCTTTTGGAGGGGGGGGGTCAAGTGGGAATGGGGTCCAGAAAAAGCCAAGGCAGTAAGACAACTCAAAAGAAGCCTCTCACAAACGCCTTGCCTAGCTTACCCTGTCAGAAACCAGGAGTTCTTCTTGGAGACAGGGTTCTCTAATATGTGCTTGACTGCAGTATTATACCAAAAGCATGACAAGGTCAATAAAGTAATCTCCTATGCGAGTAAAACTTTATCCTCTGTGGAGGAAAAATTCAATGATTGTGAGAAGGCACTCCTGGCAACGGTGTGGGCACTGAAGAATTACCGCCCGTTTATCCAGGGGGAACACATCATAGTGGAGACTCCACACCAGCCTCTGCAATATCTCCAAAGTGACAGAATCCGGCCCGGAAATGTGGGTAGTTCCTGAATTACTTCCTGGATTCTGCCAATGCAAGAGTCCCCTCGCGCAAGGTCTGGCTGACTTGCATGATTGTGCCAGAGGAAACTGTCTCGAGGACGAGAGTCTAAAAATCAAGGACAACATGGAGGCATACCTCAATTCCCCACATAAAGTCTTTGAAGAAGACAAGTGTGAGGGAATGCCCACTGTCTATGTGGATGGATGCTCTTACCATGTTGACAACAACGGGGGAAAAAGAACTTGTGGCTGGCATAGGGAATGCATGGGTGAATGAGTCCCCAGAACCCTCCGCTGGGTACAAGATTGGTCCCCGAAGTAGTCAAGTGGCAGAGTTGATGGCTGTGCATCAAGCCATCCTCACTGCTGTCCAACATCAACTCCACAAACTGGTCATAATCACAGATGCAGATTATGTACGGAACGGGTTTATGGAGCACCTGGTTAATTGGAAAACCAGAGGCATGTTATGTGCTAATAACAAACCCTTGAAACATGCAAAGTTAATCCAAAATATTGATGATCTGGTCACCTGGAATGGGATGACCAACCACTGGAAAAAGATCAAGGGTCATTCCAAAGTAGAGGGACCAGACAAAACTGGAAATTACTTAGCTGATTAGCTGGCCAAAACCAGAGCCATCCAAGCGGATCTAATAGAGATCGAGTCCCTGTTGGGGGAAATCCAGGTCACTGCTATCACTAGGTCCGAGACAAATGCTCACAATGATCTTTCAACTGCACAATGGAGTAAATAGACCCCAGATGCTGATTTGATTACGGCTCAAAAAGGGGATCCAATAATTGGTAAGTTTTATCAACACGTTGAGAACCTTGAGAACTTTCCCCTGATGGATACTGATTACATTGGGAAAGAGGACCTCAGAGTGTTGATGAAATGTCCAAAAAAGTTCTGAATCCGAGACAGTTTGTTGGTGAGGAAATCCCTAGCTGGCCATGATCAGTGGGTGGTTCCTAACTCATTCCGAAGCCTGATGTTAAATCACGCCCATGATGCGACCACAGCCGGTCATAGGGGGTTTCATACAACACTTTAAATCTTAAGAGAGGTTGCATACTGGCCACACATGGGGCAGGACCTCGACCAATACTTGAAGGGGTGTCTTGTGTGTGCACAATTTCAGCCAACATCCCTCACACACCGTGCGCTTCTCCAAAAGAGGGGGATGACACTGCCATGGTCAGATTTGCAAGTAGATTTCATTGGGCCCGTGATTCACTCCTGTAGGGGAAATAAGTACATGTTGACCGTGACATGTTTATTTACTAAATGGGTGGAATGTCTCCCGGCTCCAAACTGCAAGGCAGAAACAGCAGCTGCCCTGAGGATCACCCACATCTTTTTGTGTTTTGGACTACCCCAAAGGATCGAGTCAGACAGCGGTAGCCATTTCACCAGCAAAGTAATGACAAAGATGTGGGAGATACTTGGGGTTAAAAGGAAGCTATATATTGCTTACCGGCAGCCTCTAGTGGTGCAGTGGAACGATACACAAAACCATTGTGAGCATATTAAAAAAGTTTGTGGCAGATTCTGGGCCAAGTGGGGATATTTGATTACCTCTTGTCCTAATGGCCATCAGATCTACCCCTTCATCTGCAACTAAAATGTCACAGTTTGAGCTGATGACTGGACGCAGGATGGTGCTTCCCCAGCATCTGCTCTACAGGACCCAAGATCAGACATTGATCAATGCCTCCACAACTCATGAGTATGTTGAAAATTTAAGAAAACACCTTCAACATGCTTTTGCCTATGCTCAGCGAAATCTAGAAAGATCAGCTGACAGCATGAAGACCCACTATGACTTAAAGACTACCAGGAAAGAATTCAATGTAGGAGACTGGGTCTATTTATACAATTTCCAAAGGAACCAGGCCAAACAGCGGAAATTTCTGCCTACCTGAAAGGGACCTTTTGAAATTGTAGACAAGATCTCACCAGTCGCCTACAAGATCCGCATCCCTAAAGGCAGTGTGGCTGAAGGGGAAGACAAGTGGGTCCATATTAATCAGCTAAAGTTTTGTCATCCTAGGCACACTCTGCAGCAACTGGAGTAGTCTTCTGGGACCCCAGAGGGGGCCACTCCAGATCCATAAAATTCCAACCCTAAAACATATAGTCTATAAAATGCAATAATGCAAATGTCTCCTAATTTATAAAATGTATATGTCCGTCCCACTACATTAATAGTGGTGGCGAAATGTCTACAAATATGTTCTGCTTTGTCATCCTAGGAGAGAGAGGGAGAGAGAGAAAAAGGGAGAGATAAACCATGGAGACTGACCAAAGAGGACGACCTGTGGACCGGGAGCAAAGATCCGAGGGGCCCGGAGTATCGCTCAATGCTCCCATCAGGACTGGCGAGGAGAACCAAGCGATCCACCCCTGATGGAGGAAAAGATGCTGAACCTTGCCATTTGCGACTTTCCCTTGATGGAAGATCAAAGGCCATCGTAAGAGGGGGGCTTGTGGGATGTCTTAACCCACTAATCCAAGCCCTGCAGCATCACTGTGCATTGCTGGCAGCAGAAACATCATAATGGCCGCCGGAAAGCATGCTGATCGCCAGAAATCACCAGAAAGTGTGCAGTGAATACCTGAAAAAAAGGCCACTATCTACTTTTGCCTATGTCAATGGTACAACAGGAGACCACTACCAAAACCCATAATTTGGCTGCTCACAGAGCAAAATCATTGCAGAAGAAACAGATTTGTTTCAAAAATCTGTTTTTATTTGGTGTCAAATTTGCACAAATCATGGTTCACAAACCACCCAAAAAGATCCAACCACCTTTTTGGCTGGTCCACATCATTCTCCCGCAAGAATCTACATAAATATAAGGTCCACAGAAGTGTATCTATATCTGAACAAAGTCCACTTTTGAGGATTGCTTGCTGGAAGAAACCTGTCAAAAATTGGTGTAATACCGTTACTCACCTCTACCAGAAACCGGTGTTTTAAAACCATTTTGTGTAAAGTTGTACATTGAGCCCAAACTATGCCAAAGAAAGACTTGCTATCAGAAGCCTAAGAGGTGGATACAATTTAAAACTATATTCTGAAAAGGCTTGAAGCAAGAAATTGTTTAATGTATGTGTTAAAAATGTGAGTTATATTATAAGATAAGACAGTTTTTGGACATTGGGTTTCAGAGTTAAAAGTTTCCCACACTGTGTTCAAACGAATTCCACACTCCTCCCTGGACAAAGGAGACTTCCCCCTGCCCTTGGCTAAGAGATTGACAGGCTGGTGTCAAAAGGAACTGGGAGTGGCACCCTGGCCTGTTGCTCTCAGTGCAGACAAAGGAATCCTTGGGCTGAATAGAAAATGCTAATTCGGGTGTGACTGACAACAAACTGCTAGCAGGAAGAAGGACATGTGACCTCTGAGTCAGGCCAGACCTTGGAGGCGGAGACAAACCATTGTGTGGATTCAGAAAGCACAGCACATGTATGTTTTAGAAAAATGCTTATAACAAATTGCACTGAAATGACCAAAATGTGAAACTTTGAAATTGTTGAAATGAAAGATTTGCTCACAGTTGAAGACTAAGCTGGACTCTGTGTGATGTTCTGAGACCATACCCGGAATTATTCATATTGTAGCTACTATGTTTATGCCAGGAACCTGAAAAATTACAGAAATGTGCTCATATGGGGTGTGAATGCATGTCTAAAAATTGGTGCAGAAATAATATTGAGAAACCAACCAAAAGCGCGAAAAAGTGGTAATTTCTGAACCAAAGCACTTAGGAAGATGAGAGTTGAACAAAAAAGTACCTTAGTTAATCTGTCATGTAATTTATGTAGTATTAACAAGTTGTGTATATTGTAAATATGTGTTTTATGAAAAATAAGATATACTGTACAGAGACAAAGGGGAGTGTGTTCCCCCAAGCCATAAAGATGACACAGGACGACACGCTGATCCTTTCTCCAATCAGGGGAAAGGGAATCCTCTAACCTATCAGATCCTTAGAGGGTTGGGCATTGTAGAATCAGCCTCCCCACCCACTTTGGAAATATATAAATAGGGACTGCAGAGGACAGATAGAACACACACACCACACTTTCCACTTCTCAACAATTTTTTTGGCAAAGCATAGACATAGACATAGATCCAGAAACCAGACTCCAGAACCAAACTCTAGAACCACACTCTAGAACCTTGAATCAGAGAGGCCTAAACCACAAGCTGAACCTTTTTCAGAGGCCTTCAGAATCTTTTGCAACCTGATTCTAACCCCTAAACCTCCACGGGGCCTATCCATTCAACAGCCTGGCTGAGCTGTTTTGCTATTCTAGCAAAGAACCCTGTGCTAGAACCAAGATCCAGACCCAGAAAGCAGAGCTGTATCCAGAACCCGTAAGATCCAGTCCAAGATGCCGCGCAGACCGCAGTGCAGTGCTGAGAGCAGAACTGAGACCTGTCCGGTGGTGAGAGAGAATCCAAGCCAAACCCATGACCAGATCTTTGACGGGGCCCACTCCATTCCAAAGCCATAGGAGTGAGTATCCAGTCTAGAACTGTACATAACCAATCTCTTAGTTTAAAGTAATACTATTCCATCCATTTCAATCTGTCCAGAACTGCATTACAGAACCTCTGTTGTCTATCCTAAATTCTTCTCTCCTCCACATAATCTTTGATCATTGTCTTGATAATCATCTTGGCACTAATATATATTTTCTGGAGAAAAGCAATCGTCTTGTTCAGACAGAAACCATCCGGAGGCGCCTCTGGATAGGTGGCTGGGTTGTCGTGTAGTTTGCGGCTCCATAGACTCTTTAGTGTTAAGATATTCCTTATAGTTGTTCTGCAAGCGTGTTTCCCGCACGGGGAAAAGTTGCTGCGAATTGCAATTTAGCTCCATTTCACCACATGTCAAAATAGCTATTTCTTGTTTTCAACTGCTGAAATTCATTCATGAATCATTGCTAGTGTTGACCTGAACCAATTCCAAATAACTCTTACTCATTCTGAATCCATTTAGTGAATTAAAGTCATTTTTAGCATATTTTCCCATTCATTACAATCACATTCAAAAGTATTTTTGCCTGTTTTAAAATCGTACCATTTTCAGCTTGCTGGGGGAACTGGGATTGAACTGCATTGTTGATTAATATTCCTGAAACCTGTGTGCCCTCATTTCCACCTCTTCATATTGCATACTGGGGGGAGTGAGTAGTCACAGGGGAAAAAGTGATTATATTGTCTTTTGATTGAAACCAAATCAAGTTTATTTCTGTGTTGCATTCTTTCCTATCATTGCATTTCCTTGAACCATATAAAGTATTCTCTGATACCTTATCATTTCTATTCCTACTCCTAACTGATTAAAGAGATTGCTGATATTGTAATATTACCCATTGCTGATTACTGTTCATATTCATAAGTGTGCTATTCAGATATAATTCTATTCATAAAAGTGTGATATATATATATTGTTCAATTCTTCAAATAAACCTTTTAATTTGCAAAACAAACCTACTTCTTGGCTCAGTGAGGTCGGGGAGATTCAAAGAGAGGGGCGTTATATAAGAGTTCATCATCCAGATTTAAAGAACTTTTGACATAAAAATATATAAATAAGGGCTTCCATTGGGCATCCCATACTAGGCAGTAGTTGGAGTGCTGGATTGAAGTCACTTACAGTTGGTAGACATTGACCTAATTGCAGGCTCTTGATTTGAAGACATTGATGAAACTTGTACCATTTAAGGAGCCAAAGTTATGAAAAATGTCTTATTATAGCAGAACGATTAATGTTGCAAACCCAAGATTGTATGTACATGGTCCACTGATAAGCGCCCAGAGATGAACCGAGTTAGAAATGATTAATCCAAACTGTGAATTTGTAAAATTCTATAGAATGAGATAGACAGCTCGCACAACACAGGGATTGAATGTGAATATAGACAATCAAATATGAAATGTGGGTGTCCAATTTTATTAGAGTACATAATGTTAGAAATGTACATTTGTGCAAAAGTTATGTTTTGGTAAAAATCAACGTGGAGTTCCAAAATCACATCACAAAGATGACAGCTCTGTTCAGACCGCCAACCAGGACAAAGCATGTGCCTGCAGCCACTCACAGCCATGAGGGGGTGTTTTTGAAATTATGCCCACACCATAAACTGAGGGATGGCATTTGACAATATAAATATAGGAGTTTCACTATATATAGGACACACTGCTTCCAGAACCCATCCAGATATCAGTGCAGCACCTGGTTCCAGAACTTTTCATCTTGTAGCTGACGCCAGAATTCTTTGAAGATCCAGATTTCTTTGCAGAATCCAGACTCTAGTATTTCTGAACAATTGCTAGCTTGACCCAATTGGAAACCTCCAAAACTTAAAAGAATAATTCTGATTCAGCTTGGCTTGCTACCATTAAGTTTTGCCCGCTGAAACTTGCATCCTGTCATCTACCGTGTCCAGTAACCAGAAGGGCCCATCCAAATCCAGTCTGAGGTGCAGTCCAAAAGTGACCAGAACCGCGCTGCTGATCCGATCCCTCCAGAGGTGGCCTGCTGCCGGTAGACCTGATCCAATCCAATGACCAGAGATGACAGTCCACTTTAATTACAAAGGACTTTAAGTATTAACAGGAAGAACCGTGACCCATAGAATATCTGCATTGTATTATCCCAATCTCTACCCATCCCATCTTTAAATACAGAACCCTTGTATAATTAGAATCCTTCTTGCACTGACTTTTCTCTCATCTGAGTTACAAAACCATAATTCCTTAGTGATTTTGAAGAACTAAAGTAAATCCCAGAAATCTAGTAGCCAACACGGACTAGTTGCGCTGGCCACGTAGCTGTGAAGTTTCATATGTCATTCTCTTTTTCATAGTCCTTAATATAGTATAAGAAATCCTATCTGTCATTTTTAAAACCGAATTCCTTTTTCCATTTTGGTGCCTATTTTGCAAAAATGCCCCTGACTAAAACCTCCATAACTTCTTCAATTTTAAAGATAGAAAAGAAATGTCATTTCTCACTCATACCTAAGACCCTTAGCTACATCCACAACTAAAAACCGCATCGCAGAACAGTGTATTTGACCTATTTTTCCTCCAAAATCGCATAGTAAAAGTTTGCTGCGAATTTGCAAAGTTCAAAAGTTTACAAGTGTCTTTGTCCCATTTCAAAGTGCTTCTTCCATTCCATTTGGATCTACAGTGTGTACTGTTGTTCATATTATAGATCATGTGTGTTAGGACTTTTTTAGTGTTGCTTTCCTCAGAAATGCTATACCTTTAAGTATTTCTGCACCCTTTTGCATTATTTTACAAAGCAATTTTTCCCTGTCAGTTTAAAAGTGTCATTTGCCCAAATGTTTTTTTCTCTTGATTGCCGAGGGATGATTGCCTGTAAACTCTAGACCTTGTCTTTCATTCCTGAATACCTGCTGGTTACTCACATTTGTGAAGGTTTGTTCATTTGTACTTCAGTACTTTGCAGGGGGAACTATTAACCTAAACGCTATCTGTGCACAAAACAAAACTGTTCTTTTTCCTGTGCTTTCTATGCTGCATCATTATAAGTGAATTCAATTGCTTTGCTTATTTTCTGAATTGTATTGTCACCGGTAGGCAATTGCTGTCCCAAATATATCTATATATTAGACTTATGTGTGATTTGAATATTAAATAAATAAAATAAATATTTACCTTTACAAACTAGCCTGATTCCTGGTTCAGTGTGACCAGGGGGTATTTTGAGATGGGTGTGATATGAGTGGTATATCATTCAGAATACTGAACTTATACACAAAAATAAATAAGGGTTTCATTGCGCACTAGATGCTAGGCGAGACCTGGGTGTGTGCCTGATTGAGATCCCTTGCAGTCGAGCATGGAGAAAAGTCGGTAATTACCAATGTTACCTCGATCTTCCTTCTTGTACACCAGTATAAGTACCAACCTCCTCCATGTCGACAGTATTTTAGTAGTCTGTCAAGATACACCAAAAGGGGAAGAGAGGTCGACACTCTCCCCCGAACCACAGAAGCCGAATGAAGTCAACCCTCCCACCGTGGTTGGCACAGGTACCTGGTATAGTGAACAGGACACCACATGGCAGCCAGTAGGGGGAAGAGGGTTAGGGAGAGGTTGTGGACAGTGTGGGGGATTTTAGGAACACCAGATAGAGGGTTAGGGAAAACCTAGTGTGGATAGGACTGGGAACGTATCAGGGAAAAACCCACCACTGCCTAATACCTTGTAACACCCTCAATGGTTGGCATTATCTCTGACATACCCTCCTTGCACTCCTTGAAACCTTTACCACCTACTTCAGTAATACACATTGATACATGTACCACATTCATCGTCTAACAGGAACGATATGCATAGCATGCAGGATGGAACATACAATTGGGAATAATCCCACTGTGAAAAAACATAACACATGGCCCCAGGGGCAGGCATAGGCAACCCTTATAAACACTGAACATGACAGGAAGAAAAACATGAAAACATCAGCATTTTGACCATTCACCATTCCCGCCCAACGTCTTTTCTAAACCAAAACTCTTAATTGCAGCATTGTCCACCAAAACACTGAGAGGAAGGGCCTTGTGCACACGTGCCCACATGCATGAATGTTTACACCTTAATTGCAAGTAAATCAGTCTGTCCGCCGTACAATTGTGCTCTTCAGCAAAGCAGAGCCTAGCGAAGTGTAATACTACCTTCCTCGAACATGGCCCCTCCCAGTGCAAAAGACACCCGTTCATGCAAACAAATGCCGGAAACAGTTTACACATTTCCACTTATCTTAAGTCCGGGAGGCTCTGAAGCCCTCCTGGATGCTGTATGATGAGGCTCGTTACATTCTGCAACTCTCAGTCACGTCAGCCACCGCCGCTTCTCAACATGAGTCCATAAAGCTCCTTCGTTCCGCTGACACGGGGCTCCACACACACACAAAATAAGCCACACCTGCGGTGCACCGTGGGCCCTTAATAAGCAGTTACTCATCACAATCAGCTGGCCACATGCGCACACGGCGGATGACAAGTACTGCTGGGAATTGTACTTTGTTCTCTAATTCCCTATCTATCCAGTCTCTGGCGCTGCCTGGGTCCTTGACATCCACTCCTACCCTTATTCCTGACATTACCTCCTCTCCCAGGGCCCTTCCCAGGACCTGGTTTACCTTGATGTTGTCAGTGAAACAGTTTAACCAACCTTGGGGCATGTATCGCTTCCACTGGTTCCCAAGGACAATCCTCAGGCCCATAGCCTTTCCATTGAATCAAATACCATAATCGGTTATTCCTTTTCTTGGTGTCCAAAATGCTTTTAACTTCATACTCCGTCTGCCCATCTTTCATGATCACCAGAGGCCTCTTATCAGTCATTCCTGGAGCTGCGGGTTTAGGTAAAGACACATGGAACACCAGATGGATAGGTAAAGTTTTAGGCAAACACAATTTCATAGCAGTTGCAGACATGCATTTAATTATCTCGTAAGGCCCAATGAAACGAGGTAAAAATGTACGTGATTCTATCAAGGCTACATTTTGTGTGGATAACCACACCCTATCCCCCACTTGAAATTCAGGACCTTCTTGTCAATGTTTATCAGCCTGAATTTTATATTGTCTTTTTGCTTGTTCCAAATTTGCCCGTGCCTTTTGCCTGACCTCCAGAAGCAACTGCTTGCAGTCTTGTGACACTGGCATGTGTCCCACTTCTGGCAAATGTTCTGGTATCATATTCTGCACCTTACCACATAAACATTCATTGGGTGCCATTCCCAGTGAAGTGTGGTATGTATTATTGTAGGTGAACTCCGCCAACCATAAGGCCTGTACCCAGGAATCTCTGCCATCTCCCACATACCCTCTTAAGTATTGCTCCAATGTCTGGTTCACTCGCTCTGTCTGACCATCAGTTTGAGGGTTATAGCTAGTGGAGAGCGCACAATTGATTCCCAGCATCTGGCAAAAGGCACACCAAAATCTGGAGGTAAATTGCGAGCCACTATCTGAGACAATACTCTTTGGTAACCCATGCAATCTTACCACGTGTTGCAAAAATAACCCTGCCAGCTTTCCTGCTCCCGGTATTCCTACACATGGAACAAAGTGGGCTTGCTTAGACAAGAAGTCCACCACTACCCAAATTGTATCACATCCATTATCAGGAGGCAAATCCGTAATAGATTGCATAGAAATGGAAGTCCATGGTTGACCAGGGGTTGGTAATGGTTGTAACAACCCTCTTTTCTTCACATGTTCTGCCTTGTTACTTGCACATCTCTCACACAACCCCAGATAAATTTCCATATCTTGCCTTAATGTGGGCCACCAAAATAGTGTTTCTAACATATCTTGCATTTTTCTCAAACCTGCATGCCCCTCTAATAGAGACTTATGGCACCAGTATAAGGCTTTATCCTGTAATTCCTTAGTGGGTAAATACAATCTACCCTGATGATAGAGCAAACCTTCCCGTACTGTACGTGCTGGATGACTTTTCCGCCATTCTTGCAACTGTCTGACTGGTAACGCTTTCTTGACCTGCTCAATGACCTGCTTTGTAATAGCCCCAATAATTCTTTCTGGCGAAATTATGGTCTTAATTTCACCTACTGCATTGTCCAAATTTTGTTGCCTGGATAAAGCATCCGCTTTTCCATTCTTACTGCCTGGTCTGCATGTAACAACAAAATCAAATTCATTAAAATACTGGGACCAACGTAACGGTCTAGTGCTAAGCGATTGTGCCATTTTGAAGTACTGTAAATTCTTGTGGTCAGTTACCACCACCACCTGGTGCCTTGCCCCCATTAAATAATGTCTCCACTCCACAAATGCTAACCGAATTGCCAACAATTCTTTATCAGTGATGGAATAATTTTGTTCACACCCCGACAATTTCTTAGAATAAAAGGCCACTGGGTGCCATATTCCCTTCTCATCCTTCTGTGATAAGATAGCTCCTATTGCCACATTACTAGCATTTGTCTCCACCTGAAACGTTCTCTCTGTATTAGGATGTCTTAACACAGGGGCGGTAGTGAAGGCTATCTTCCATTGCTGGAAAGCTTTCTCTGCCTTCACACTCCACGTAACCTGCACCACCTTTTTTAGTAGTTGCATAATAGGAGTGACAATCTTAGAGAAGTTGCTGATAAAGCATCTATAGAAATTGGCAGACCCTACGAAGGATTGTATGTCTTTTATGCACTATGGGGAAGGCCAGTCCATCACCGCCTGAACCTTTTTTGGATCCATCACAATCCCTGTGTTGGTCAGTATAAACCCCAAAAACTCCAATTGTCTCACATGGAACGAACATTTCTCTAATTTCACACATAATTGATATTCCTGTAACCTCTTCATCACTGCTCTTACATGTTTTACATGTTGCTCTGGGGAATCTGAATAAATCAAAATGTCGTCAATGTACGCAATGACAAAAAAAATCTATAAACTCATGCAATACCTCTTGCATAAAAAACTGAAAAGCTGCAGGAGCATTACATAAACCAAACGGCATCACAAGATACTCAAATAATCCAAACTTGGTTCTGAATGCCGTCTTCGACTCATCTCCCTCTTTTACCCGTATCAGATGGTAGACTCCACTTAGATCCAACTTAGTATAGATTTTTGCATTCTTTACTTGATCTAATAGAACAGAAATCAGAGGCAAAGGGAATCGGTTCTTGATGGTTACCTTGTTTAGTGCACGATAGTCTATGCATGTGCATAATGTCCCTCCTACTTGGGAACAAAAAATAACAGTGAAGAAACTGGAGAAGTAGAGTGCCTAATAAATCCCTTAGACAACATCTCATCAAGGCACTCTCGTAAATGTTCATTTTCCTTTTCCGTGAGGGCGTAAATTCTACTACAGGGTAATTTCGCTCCTTCCTCTAACTCGATAACACAATCATAGGTGCTATGAGGGGGCAACTGCTCAGCCACTCTCTTGTCAAACACTTTCTCAAACTCCATGTATTGTGAGGGAATTCTCTCTCCCACTGCTCCCACCACCAGGGCCCCTGCTCCTTTCTCCATTAACAATGCTGCAGGGCCTACTTCTGGTAGTATGTGTTCCTGACACCTTTGCTCATCAAACCTCACTGTCTGTTGTTCCCAATCAATTCGAGGGTTATGCAATTTCAACCATGGCATCCCCAGAATCAACCCAAACTGCGCTGCTGCTATTAGATCAAATGTAATTTCCTTGTGATGACCTCCTACACAGATCATTTCCAATTTCTCAGTCTGTTTCCAAATGGGTCCTGATATTAATGGTGAACCATTTACCGACTGGACTCCTTCTGCCTGTTGCTTATCCACTAAAGGTAGTCCTAACTGGGTATCCAATGTAATATCCATGAAATTACCTGTAGCCCCTGAATTCACCATGACCATAACTTCCTGTTTCGTCAGAGCAAAACATGACGTCACCAGAATGTACAAATGAGAAGATTTACCCCCCACCATATTTGCAATCCATCTGGGGAATCTTACCTCAAATGGGCCTGACACCTGTGTTCCCCCTAAGGCCAGCCCAACTCTTTTCCTGCATCCTTCTCACTCTTCTCACCACTCTTCTGAGGGTTATTTAGACATGTACGTATACAATGCCCTGCTTGTCCATAATACAAACACAACTTATTGACCTTACGTTGTTCTCTCTCTGCCGCCGACAATGGTCCTCTTAGACTCCCAATCTGCATTGGTTCCACTTCACTTGTCCTTCCTCCTCTACTTCTGTCTAATCACACAAAAGGCGCTGCTTCCGGTCTCTTTTTATCACCTTTCCTCTCGTTCATGCGATGATCCAACCTCAAGGCTAAATCTATCATGGCAGTACATGTTCTTGGTTGGGGTTCCACTTGCGCAGTTTCATCTTTAAGTTCCTCCCGTAGTCCCTGGTAAAATAATACTGTTTGCTTGACCACCGGCCACTCAGTCTCTATTATTAGCCTGTTAAACTGGGTTACATAAATTACCAGATCCCGCGCTCCCTGTTTTAATCCCAACAATTCCTTATCCTGAGCTAAAGACACCTCTCGTCGATCAAATAGTCTGCCAAATTCTGCCAAAAACCCATCTCACTTATATGACAGAGGATCATCTTTCTGTACCAAGGGCATCGCCCATGCTGCTGCGTCTCCTGCCAAATAGGAAATTACAGAAGCTGTCCTAGCCTGGATTGTCTCAAATGCTGTAGGTTTAAACAAAAAATGTAGTCTACATTGTGTAAGGAACATCATGTATTTTCTAGGGTCCCCCGAAAAGCGTTCTGGCGCTGCCAAGGGTACACTACTAGGAGGTTGGACAATTACCGTAGAATTCTGGCTTGAGGAGGCGGCTCCCATTGCTCTCCGAGTGACCAAACTTTGTACTTGTGTCTTTAAATTATCAGATTCTTGTCTAGCATGAGCTCATCCTACCTGAATGTCTTGGAGCGCCTTTAGCACGTCAGCCAAAGGTGGAGGAGTCGCTTCCATTTGGCTTGGGTGGTTGTAAGTATCCCAATATGGGGGTGGATTATTATGTCAAGATACACCAAAAGGGAAAGAGAGGTCGACACTCTCCCCCGAACCACAGAAGCCGAATGAAGTCGACCCTCCCACTGTGGTTGGCACAGGTACCTGGTATAGTGAACAGGACACCACGTGGCAGCCAGTGGGGGAAGAGGGTTAGGGAGAGGTTGTGGACAGGGTGGGGGATTTTAGGAACACCGGATAGAGGGTTATGGAAAACCTAGTGTGGATAGGATGGGAATGTAACAGGAAAAAACCCTACATTGCCTAATACCTTGTAACACACTCAATGGTTGGCATTATCTCTGACATACTCTCCTTGCACTCCTTGAAACCTTTACCACCTACTTCAGTAATACACCTTGATACATGTTCTACATTCATCCTCTAACAGGAACAATATGCATAGCAAGCAGGATGGAACATACAATTTAGAATAATCCCACTGTGAAAAACATAACACATGGCCCCAGGGGCAGGCATAAGCAACCCTTATAAACACTGAACATGACAGGAAGAAAAACATGAAAACATCAGCATTTTGACCATTCACCATTCCTGCCCAATGTCTTTTCTAAACCAAAACTCTTAATTGCAGCATTGTCGGCCACAACCCTGAGAGGAAGGGCCTTGTGCACACGTGCCCACATGCATGAATGTTTACACCTTACTTGCAACTAAAGCAGTCTGTCTGCTGTGCAATTGTGCTCTTCAGCAAAGCGGAGCCTCGCGAAGTGTAATACTGCCTTCCTCGAACATGGCCCCTCCCAGTGCAAAAGACACCCGTTCATGCGTTCAAACAAATGCCGGAAACAGTTTACACATTTCCACTTATCTTAAGTCCGGGAGGCTCTGAAGCCCTCCTGGATGCTGTATGATGAGGCTCGTTACATTCTGCAACTCTCAGTCACGTCAGCCACCGCTGCTTCTCAACATGAGTCCATAAAGCTCCTTCGTTCCGCTGACACGGGGCTCCACACACACACAAAATAAGCCACACATGCCGTGCGCCGTGGTCCCTTAATAAGCAGTTACTCATCAGATCAGCTGGCCACATGCGCGCACGGTGGATGACTACAAGTACTACTGGGAATTATAGTTTGTTCTCTAATTCCCTATCTATCCAGTCTCTAGCGCCGCCTGGGTCCTTGACATCCACTCCTACCCTGATTCCTGACATAGTCCTACAGACTCGTGAGAAGAAGGTCAAGAGCACCATTGCCCAATTGTCTGTGTCCTTTTTCAGCACAGAGTTAGCCAAACCATCTGGGCCTGACGCATTTGACATTTTAAGATCTCAAATAGTCTGCTTGACCATTTTAAAGCTTAGAGGGAGGGGCCAATACTTTGTTCGATCCATCGCCGTGGGGAGGCATACAGTATCCTTATAGTACTTGTTCTTCACATGCTCCACACTGTTAGGTGGAAACCTGTGCAGTTCCCTCTGGGACCACTGCAAAAGATTTAGGACTACCGGTGTTTGGCAGTAAACCCACTTGGTAGCAGTCTGCAGCACACAGATTCACTTGGTAGCTGTGGCTGAGCAGTCAGACTTCCCTCAAGAAGAGTTAGGCAGTATGTGGAGTATACAAAATAGGGCAATCTACACAGTAGAACAAGTAGACACGGAACAAGGTTTCGGTGCAAAGATATAAAGGTATTTATTTATAACGACACATCTATGGAAAGCACTCTGGCACTAATTTGGCAAAGAACTTCAGTCACAATTACTTATACGAAGAAAAAAATCAATCCCCTAACAATAGTTCGACAAGTCTAGGTTCACCGGCGTCACTTATTTGCAGACAGAGGTGTATGCTTTAACCTAGATGACACTCTAATATTCGTTAGGACGGGAGAGAAAAATAAGGCAGGTTATGAAATCACTCGGTACCAATACTTTACGGACAAATGCAAGGCAAATAAGGCAGGGTCTACTGTAGATCACAAAGTTCAGAGGCCAGGCCCACTCGGAGAGAGGCAAGGCGATATGTCCCAAAAAGTGTCTCAGTGGAAATGCGCTTCAAGTCTTTATCGCAAATTGTTATGGAAAGATTGGACCAGTTCAGAACAGAAAGTTAAGAAAGCTTGGAGGTGGCCCAATGGAAAGGCGAGGATTAAGACACCTCACTCTATCCGGCAGAAAGGGAAGCCAGGCGGACACGGTACCTTGTTTGTGGAGAGACAGCTCCGGCGGGGGCAGTTGTTCCTGGTGGTGGATGCACGTCGGGTCTTTGCCAAGAGTAGAGATGATCTCGTCGTCGAAGAAAAGTGAAGTCCGGTGCACCACCAGGGAAGAGACCAGCCGCGGAGTGCTCCGTCACAAGGCACTACCTTTTGGTCGCGGTACAGGGGTAGTGGCTATCCGGTTGCCGGGGTGCTCTGCACGGGCAATTCGACCACTGCGTCCTGGAGCGAAGAAAAAGCAAAGGTGACTGGTTGTTCCCACCAGTCAGGGGAAGAGACTCTCCGGCAGGGAGATCTCCTCTGTCGTCGGGAAGTGGTGAGTCGGTTCAGCAGGGCTCCACCGAAGGTGTCGTCGTTGCAGGTCGGCTCAGCTTTACCCTCGTCAGATTCTTAGGCCTGTGGCGACTTCTGAAGATCCAGTCCCAAAAGC
The DNA here is from genome assembly GCF_040938575.1 of Ambystoma mexicanum. Lineage (NCBI taxonomy): Eukaryota > Metazoa > Chordata > Amphibia > Caudata > Ambystomatidae > Ambystoma > Ambystoma mexicanum. Next base: position 1,015,350,769 of record NC_090928.1, read on the forward strand.
CCTGCTTTTATGCAGAAAACCCCCATTCATTCAGCCTAGCTATCACTCAAAACACGCTAAGTGGTGAGCGGGGAGGCTCACCACTTGGGCCAATCACACCAGAGTGCGACTGGCGTTGGCAAGGCAACTCAGTCCAGGGTGCCTAAACCCCCTCCCACACCCCTGTGGTAACCCAGACAGAATGGCACCACTTTGGAAGGTCTCTGTACAGAAGCCCGCCAAAAGTGGAACAAAGGGCTCAACCTTTGGTTTAGGAGTCACAGAGACGAACATAGATGCCATTTTAAAAACCGAGTTCTGACTTATTTAAGATAAGTAAACCGGTGGTATGTTAGAGATTAACGAGGAAAAGTATTAATCTCCAACAATGTGAAGAATCCCATAGGGTTATATTCGGGGTCGAATATAACAAGTAGTTTCCACTGCCACCAGCCAAAACTCGACGAGGGGGGACGGGACAGTGCCCCCTCGAATAACAGTCCCAGGAGTAATCGAATTACCCCTACTAGTACGTCCACAATAGGATGGTTTGTACTAGTTCTGTTAGTAAATTTAGGTCTAGTATAGCCAATGGTGACTTTACATGCCTGGGGAGACAGTAGTCAGTCCCCGGGTATGGAGTCTATGATGGAGGTCCGCTAGGACGCCCCAGTGCCACGGCACGGAGGGTGCGTTGTGACACACATAGTAAAACATACGAGAACCTATGGAGTAAAAGACCCCATAGCCCATAGAACACATTGACATTTAAAGGAATTACCCACATTCATGTCCAAGAGTGGGAGAAAAAGAGTCTCACTCTTGGCAGGATGGAAAAAACAAACTCCAGAAATCCAGTAAAAGCTGCTGGGGGACTCACTAGGTTAGGAAATTCAGCCTAAACAGAGAATTCTCCCTAACACACACACAAAGCACCACTTATGGAGTTAAGTATTCTCAGCCTCTGCTCCCCCCGCCTCTGCCAAAATTTGCCAGATTTTACAAACATTTCTGCTACAGAGGGTCTTCATTACTCACCATTCCACTTTAAATCAAACAGTTATTTTACCTTTCTAAAAGTCCCTTATCCTCTGATCACATCCACTCTCTGTTTCCTACTTGGGAGTCATTTCTTAAATATTGAATGTAAGTTGTGAGTTAATAACTGTTTTAAATGTTTTAGAATTTGGCTTTTTGTTTCTGATCACTACGGCTTTGCCAAAAAGGTGTAGGCCCAGTTTGTTTGTTTGTTTATTTATTTATAATCCCAGTACAGAAATATGACAGTGATTTTTAGAAAGACCAGACTAATCCCCATAATCATCAATGAAGCTCATTGTGCACACTTGTTTCTCATATTTTTCAATGTAGATATCCTGAAACCCTGGCTAGATTTGACTGTTAGATGTATCAACCAGCCCAGCACTGTGTTGCCAACCTCCAGACACTGAATATGTCTAGCAGCAGTACTTTGAACTGCTTGAAGTTCAGCCACAGATTCATTATAAAGACAATGGAAGTATTGCATCATGTTAGAAACATTGGCCAGAAATGAAATGGACACACAGCAGCTCTAAGACAAACGCCATTCTCCTGGGTGGTGCCATTGGGCATCTCGTATAAGAAGACAGACACCACAGTTATTGTCAGTAGAGTGCACTTAAAACTTACAATACGTTTTACTGATCTCCTATTGACTACAGTTTTCGATATATGTGTCATGTGACGGGCTAATCTTTCCTCCCATCAGTCGTGCTGCAGCGCTCACATTGTGCTCTCTCCCTGGGATATTCCCCGCTTGAACCTGATAGAGAAGACCCTGCCTCTTCAACCACCATCATCATCTTCCTGTCCGTTCTCCCAATCTCTCACAAACCATCACTATCTTGCAGCACCCTACACCCTTCTCGCTCATGCACATGCCAGCACCTACACATAAACCCATTGAGGAGATGTTCTCTTTGACCACCGGTTTGTAAGTGGTAAGATCCATTAGTTTGGGCTATAACATACATACTGTTGGCCAAAGGGGGTGTCTTTTGGAAGTTCCTCTGCTATTTTTCGGACACCCGTGCCCTCCGCATCCACCTAATTTACCTGTTTCAGCAGTCTTGAAGCCCCATCCAAAAATACTGGCTGCAGAAAGATGTCCAGGAAACCTGAGTGGAGTTATGTTTTAACGGAATCCAGTGATTTTATCGAAATCATTTTCAGATAGGTATTTAATAACGAAACAATTATAACAAACCCATATAAATTTATTTAAAAAAAATAGGGAAATGGGGGTAATGGGGGAGTGCCGAAATAAAAATAAAATAAAAAAGGTATCAATGTTTTTTCGTTATAATTGTTTCGTTATAAAATACCTCTGTGGAAATGATTTTGGTAAAATCACATAGAACCGTTTTAACTACAATTTATACAATTTTAACCGAACCATCAGCCTTCCCTTACATTTTTCAAAGACACGTAGTAAACGTAAAGAAATACAATGCAATCTGGGGAGTGGGTTGTTGAAAGAATGAATCATCGGTAATCGGAGAGAGGAGACAGGTAGAAGTTGCAGAAATAGCACTAGGTAGAAGAATACAAATAGACGGCGAGGGGAGAAGGGGGACATGGTTATTGAATGACGACACCGGATGCTCATGGAGTATGGATCTTTGCAGCATCATTGTAGAGAAATATTGGCAGTCTTTGCTGAATATTTGTTTGCTCCAGCTTTCAGCAAGTAGTTGCTTGATGGGAGAGTCACAACTTACAGGCACATAGGTTATGTGAAAGGATACAGACTCCAGACTGTAATTTAGGGTTGGAACAGCTACAGAGTCAGTTAATTGTCATTGCAATGCAAAGAAACAATCCAACTGGGTCAGAAAAAATTAACAGTCCTGTAAACAAAAAGGATCCTGTTTATAGGTTTCTCTGTTAGAATGACGAAAAAGGATTTGATCAATACTTCATTAAGAGAGTGTTTCTCATGACCTGGCATTATTAAATTGCGCCTAACCAATGTTCTTTCCTTGCCTGCACTTCTACAGGCATCGCGAGAGCGGAAGGATTCTGCCCCTGGTGCAGTAGATATGGCGTCTGATGAGGGAAATCCAGATGGGTTCAGGTTGGGGGCACAGTGGTACATTAAGGAATGGTGTGGAAAACTCTGCTGTATTCTGCTGGGGCATTTCACATTTCAATGAAACTGCTGTTTATAATAATTACAAACACTACTGCTATTAGATATTGCACTTTGAATGATATCCAGAATACCTCTCACTCGACCCCTTCCACACCGTGGAACAGAATCGGTTTATTTTCATTTGAATGTAAAGAAGCAATCTGACAGGGTATCCCAGTCAGAAATAATGAATGCCTCAGTGACCAAAACAGAACCTTGCACGGGTTTCTCTTCTGGCTGATAAAGGAAGAGCTGCTCTTTACTTTACTAAGATATGGAGACTGAAGACTTTGTCCCAGTACACATGTCTATGCAATGTTTGCTCCATGACTCACAATATCCTCTTTCCATGAGACTATGCAGTCCGCCCTCGACTACATCTTCACTCCCAGTTATCACATGGCATACTCTCTGGTCGCTCATCCGACACAGCATGGTGGTTCCTGACACTTTTTTATTCAGTAAAGCATTATGATTGTTACTGCTCCTGTGAGCTAAGGTTTTCTCAAGGATGCATCCCAGTACACACAAACATGGCAGAATATCTAACACCTTATTACTTGGCTGTTCGTGAATGCCTTTCTAACTGGTTTTCATTATGGCAGTTCACCATTGTGGTTCATATGTAAAGTGTGTTGCTCCCACAGGTGGTACTGCCTTTCTGCTCTGGGTGTTAATTGGAGCATACCTGCTGTCATGAAGACATTGGGAATCACCATAGAGATACTTCAAGGCTATGGGCTCTACCATGAGTTGGGTGGTATCCCGGCGCTGATTGTGCCGGGACACTGCCCATCGCAATTAGTTTTACCGCTACTCAGTCCGGCTCAATTTGCGTCGGATCACGAGTAGTGGCAAGGCAGTACATCCCCATTGGGTCTATTGGACCCTACAGGGATTGGTGCTGTTATTACTGGTGGCACAAATACCACCAGCAGTAATAGCGCAGAATATGTTCATACCGCCGGTGCATACCCCTCCAGCTCAGAGAGAGAGCAGAATGGGTCCAGGTACAGCCCTAATCGGGATTTGGCAGCAAAGTAATAGTATTATTGTTGCATTTTCCCACTTTACCCTACTCCTGGTGAGGCCCTGTGTATTTTCAGACACTTGAGATGGGTTGAGGGTAGAATCACAAACTAACTACCAATAATATGAGAAATGCATTTTATGATTAGCTATACCCCATTCCCCCATTTCTGTACTACTTATTCGTCTAACACCTTAGAAGCTATACCACATCATCTTTGGTAAGGATGGCAATGACTTCAAATGTCTTTTCCATCATTTCTGTCCTAGACTATTGGAAATGTTGACGTAATGTACCTGTAAGGTTGGTGGAAAGAGTGTCTGTGGAATGCCTCTTGAGGTCTCTCCTTCCCTTCTACTGGTATACAAACAAAATGTCCCTGGCTCAATTGGGCTTGGTATGGGTCTCTCCTTGGTGTCACTGACAGCCTCCGCGATGAGTCACCCCAGTGAATCTGCTCCTGGTGGGCGAGAAGCATCTCCCACTGTGCCAGTGTTTGAATAGAATGTAAGACAACTGAGAAAGACTTATATGCCCATTTTACAGGGCTCCAGGGACAGGACTCCGATTGGCTTAGAGGGCAGTGTGGTGTCTGCGGACATATGATGCACCCAGTGATTGGATGGTGAAAAGCGCAAAGTGCACCCGATTTTTGGAAATGCATGCTATCTTGGATCCGCAGACAGCGGCCGGTGTCCGCAGACATCGCAGTAAAAAATATATAAAAAAACACAACATTGCACTTGTAAAACTTATCAAATAATCTCTGGGGGTCATGAGGATGGGATGGGATATGGCTGCAAGAAGCAAAAAAACTGGTGTTTTCACCGCGAACGACTGTGATATTTGGTATGCGGGAAGTGATTTTGAGGTGGTGCGGGGGTCGGGTCTGAAGGCGCAAGGTCCCCTAAATACAAAATATAATAATAATTATTGTACACATCCATAAGGGAATGAGAGTAGGAGAGTGGCATTGAGAAGAATAAAGTCTTCATAGAGATTTAACATACCGATATCTCTGCGGCCCTGTAAAGCATTATATCAAACACATTCCATTTCCAAATGATTGCAGGGGTGGGGAGTACAGGGGTACTGCTCTTGAAAGACCTTATGTTGTGTGCAGCATTTGCAAACGTGGGGGCTGTTGGTGCTCGCTGTGTGCGGCGCTCGCTAGCAGGAAACTGGAGACGTGCTCAGCTGACAGGCGGAGTATGAATTCTGAGTTTTTTCATAAAATGAGTAAATCTAGGGAAATTTCCCGTGGCATTGCTGAATTCAAGCAAACAATTTGTTTGTTTTTAATAAATATTCCTAATGCTACAGTGGTGCATGTGGGAATCGCTGCCGTGGGCATGAAGGTCACAGCCTTGAGCTGCCTACTCCCTCGCGTCCTTCTGAGGGAATTTGTCCCTTCCATTTACCAAAAGCAAGCTTGGTATAAGCCTGTTTTGTTTTCTGTCCTTGGAAATAAAGGGAGTATTCATACAAAAAAAAAAGGAATGGAATGAGGTATGTAAAAACGTCAAACCTGATAAGGGTCAACATTCTAAAACTGGACAAAGTAACGTTTCATTTAATTTGAGGAAAAATGGTTGATCTGAAGAGACACTCCTTGTTACGCCATGAGAATGGAAATGCTGATTATTATGTAAGTGTTACAGTAGACAAATTTGTAATTGGTGAGCAGACTCAAAAACAACCGGTGTGTACTTGTGTTTGTCCCATGACACATGGGCTGTCCAGCACCAAAATGCATGGAGTGCACGTCAGTGTTAGAACAGGTTCTACCAACGCCCAATTCTAGACTAATGTTACGTTAAAATACTGTCTATGTGTTATTCAAATTCTTCAGTCAACTTCCTCATCGGCCACCCATTGCGAGCTTAACACACCACATAGCACTAATCTCTCTAATCTCTCAATTACATAGTTGACGCCAGCATTGCCAATTGTTTTCTCTGTGTTTACATTGCTTCTTGTTTGTGTTTATTCTTAGTTGTCAAACGGTGCATAAGTAATGGATCGATTAGAATAGAATTAAGAATGGCTACTGAGACATATTTCTTTCTGTTATGTGTTGTACACAACCACATCCTGCCCTACTGCGAATGTCATAATTTCCAGATACCAATTGATGGCTTCTTCAGCCGGCAGTTGATGATACAACTCAATGAGCATAATGCTCTTTTGTGATGATCGCCCTGGGCCCATATGTCCTTTTGCGGTACCGGAAATGAGGAGTACCGTGACATTGTTTACGGTGGTGTAGCAACAAGCTGATGCCAAAGCCTTGCGAACCACAGTGCCTCCATCCATTGAGCATATGCCCAAAGGAACACTGTGTGTCTCAGAATAAACATTTTTGTATTGAGAACAAAGAAAGCAACTAAAAATGTGGTTGATTATGGTAATCGGCGGATGTTCTCGGAGCGTTTATTGTGGAATAAAAGCACATTTTAAATTGCAGAGTATTGCAGTCTCCTTTAAAAATAGTGTTTTGTATTCAGAATTGGGACACGCTGAGCTATGAAAGGATGTGTGTTGATATTCCGGGTTTTGCGTATACTGTCGTCTGGATGTAGATGATGATTGGCTGCGTTTGGCTATGCTGCACAGTCGCCACATGGATATAGGCGGAGAATAGCGCTAGGAATGGTGATGTCAGCTTCAGGGGCGGGGACTATGATTTTGTGCCGCAAGGACACTTGAGTTTAGGGCGATGCGGCAATGGATAAGATTAGCACAAAATGTCTGTGCTGTGCTATCTGATTTAGCATATGTAAAAGTGAGGAAAACCACGGTAAGGTGCATAGGAAAAGTTTTTATGGTTGATCAACTTATGCTTAAATAGACATGCCCGAACGCTTGAGACAATAATAATTTTGAGCGCACTACTCTAATGAAACTTCATGAAATTTTGCAATTTTATTCCTGACCTAATTCCGAATGATTTTGCAAAGTTTGGTGGGATTCTGTCAAGAGGTGGCAAAAAAGGGGAGGGGTCGCAAAATAATGTAAATGCTTATAAATGAGTTTCCATTTGAGGAATCTACACTTAATTTGGTAAATTGATAACAGATCTATATCTAAATGTTTTTGCGAAGTTTGGTGGCATTTTGTCAAGAGGGGGCAAAATTAAAGGGGTGTCCCAAAATAATGTAAAGGCTTATGAATGAGGTGCCATTTGACAAATCTATACTTACTCTGGCGAACTGATAATAGATCTACATATAAATATTTTTGTAAAGTTTGGTGGGATTTTGTCAAGATGGGGCAAAATTAGGGGGGGTTCCAAAATATTGTAAAGGCTTATAAATGTGGTGCGATTTGAGAAATGTACAAAGGTTTGTAAAAAGGTTATACATGTAGATATAAATATTTTTGTAAAGTGAGAATGGATTTTGTCAAGTGGAGCCTAGATTATATGACTATTGTATGTGCATACATTTGACACTTTTGAAAAAATTTAACGTGGGTGGATTACCAACAAACTTGTGTAAGGAACATTGGCAAGGACCTGAAAGCATGGTTTTGCAAATGTGCCCGTGTTTTATTTCTTAACAAGTGTCATAATGTAGACACAAACAATAGTGATATACCTTTGGTGACTGAGGTGTAGCCTATGGCTATGGGCAGTGGACAGATTGTCCGCATCATGGAATAAGGTCATGACCTGAACAATCTGGTTACTGGCCATGACCATGATGGACAACACCTGGGGTTAAAGTGGTCATGTCCACCTGAGACTGACTTTGTGGTAAAGATAATCGAAATTGGGATAGGTTTCAAAGGGAAGAAACATGTGTTAATGGTAACATGGTCATAGGGTTCTCTATTCGCCTTCTGCAGCCTGTCATGGAAATGCAAAGAGGGGCCCTGTATGGTACCTTGCCTTCCCTTTGCATGGTGGCCATCTTGGAAAAGGATTTTCCTTCCTACTCCGGGACGCCAGAGGCGTCCTGTTGTAGGAAGCAAACATTTTTTTAGCACCCCGGATTTCTGCATTGGGAACTTAGGGTGCTAATGGCCTTCATCCCCCATTTCAGTAGCTGGAATGGGGGGATAATGGTCCAGAGAATTTGTTATCCACACTCGCTTCGTTTGGGTGATAACTTTGGCTGCTAGGCCAGTATCCACCGTCCCAGTCCCTGAAACGGGGGATAAACGCCACAATATTACCATTAGCATAACACAAAATGCTAAATATAAAGTAGATTCAATGAAAAAACTTTGTTAAGGGGACGTTATGGTTGAATTGGACTAATAAAAACCAATGACATTCAATGAAACATTGTTGTTAAGGGGACATTATGGTTAAGTTGCACTAATAAAAACCTTTGAAATTCACTGAAAAAACTTTGTTAACGGGAAGTCATGTCATCTTTGATGTCCTGGGTGTTAGTCTTAGCAGTGCACGGTGGTGCCGTGAGTTATGGTTGCTTATCTTCCCATAACTGGCAAATTTCTGGGGTCTTTTGGTTTTACTTGTAGCCATAACGTCCCTTTAACAAAGGTTTTTCATTGAATTTCATAGGTTTTTATTAGTCCAACTTAACCATAGCGGCCCTTTAACAAAGTTTTTTCAGTGAATAAATATATATATATATATATATTACACGGCCCATGGGTGGTAGCAGGCGTGTAGTTATGGTTAAGTTGCTAAACACATAGGAGGAGCACTTTTTCAGCAGCTTATAACTTCGCTCTACCTGGAGGAATCCTCACCAAACTTTGCAAAAAAAAAGTATATGGCCGTCTCTGAATTTTCCGCCAAGTTGGGTACTGTTTCGTGCAGGGGGGGCAAAGTTATAGGGGGGTCCCATTTTTTTTCCCCATAGACTGAATGGGTAAAAACTTTGCGCACGGCTACAGCCCGAACGGCTGGACGGAGGTTCACCAAATTTGCGGCAGGAGTGGGGGCTTGTGTCAGAAAGTGTGCTTTTGTGTCTTTGGTAGGAATCTGACCAGTACTTTTGTTGCAAACGACTGAAATGTACGTCTCTAAAATCTAGTGATATCTGGGTCCGCTCTGGGGACCCATTTCCCTGTTCGCTCCGCGGACCGAAGTGTCATTGGCTTGCGGTATGGCGTGCTGTCAGAGAACTTTGGACGTGGCCGGTGGTTGGCTGGATGGAAGCGTGCTGTGCATCAACAATTTTTCAGAAACGCTGCCATGGTGTCTCAGAGGAAAGTGCACCGGTGGAAGGGTCTGCAAAATATACCGTATGCCAGGTGTGTTGGCCGCAACAAGGAAGGGAAAGGGCGGTGGAGTGAGAAATGGTTAATGTGACATATGTAAATAGGTGGAAGAAGACGGAGGAGTGGCTGCGGTATTGGTGCATATTGCACCAATTTGTGGGTACCTAGACAGCCGACAACTTTGTGTGGTGATTTGAGGCAGCTGTCATAATGGCACAATAGCTTATGCCGCAACCTGTTTGCAGCGACCTCTTTCCGTGGTGAGTGGTGGCAGGTGAATTTCAGAAGGGGAGTGAATTGCACATGGCATAGGGTGGGTGGGAGCGCGGGTGCCTGTGCTATGCAGCGGGATTGCGGTAGTTGGGGACATGGTGGCATGCATGGGTGCATGAAGTTGCAGTGGGTTTGTTGAAGGATTAGACTCTTGGGTGCATGGACGAAGGCCATAGGCAGTAGCCCATGCTCTGAAGAGCCTAGGGCTTCATCTCACCCACCGCAGCTATGCATATGTGACTCTGTATCTGGTAGAGGGGGTGCTTGCATACTCTGGTGTGTGCAAATTGGTTGCAGTATGGCCAACGTTGCAAACAGTATGTGGGTAGGTTGCCAGTGAGACAATACTTTTTGAATGGAAGTGAGTATGGCCGTAGTATGTGAATGAAAGTGCACAAGAGTGCAGGAGACAGTGCTTTATTTGTACATTATGGTAATCGTTGCACTTTTTTCCTGCATAGCTCCATGGAGGTGCACAGGTTGTGTAGGAGTGCTGGTGGCAGTGCTGTGTATGTGGATTGTCGTAGTTGGTGAGATGGTGACATGTATGGTGGTAATACATTGTGGTGGGTGTGTGCACGGCCTAGACTATTGGATGCATGGTCTTGAGCACAACCACAGCACTAATATATTGTTGACTCTGCATCCGTTAGAGGGTGGTGACTTGTACAGAATGGGTGTGGAGCATATTTCAGATGCAATGGAGCAGCAAAAGAGAGCTGCCATGCGTGTATATTTGGTTTGCACGTCAGGTGACTCTTAGAACATGGTAAAGTTTTTGATGTGTGGTTGGAGATGCTGCAGTGAAAAGTCACACAGTGTGGTGCATATGTACATAGAGCTACTTGGTGAAATGCTGGCATGAATGGTTGTATTACGGTGCTGAGAATGTGTGCAAGGAGCACAGCCACTGCAGCAATACAGGTTTGACAGTGCATTATGCACAAGGTGCTGATATTTGGAGAATGGGTGTGGAGCACATTGTAGACGTGCTACAGCAGCACAAGTGAGTTGCAAAGGGTGTATCTTGCCTGCCATGGTAGTGGTAATATTTGCAACATGCTACAGTATTTTGTGTATGGCAGGAGATGGTGCAGTGATAAGTTGTGTAGTGTAGCAACACAGTGCAGTGTTTATGTAATGTGAGTATGGAAGAGGGTATGGTTGAAGTGATATGATATGATATGATATGATATGGCATTTGTAACGCGCCTATACACAAGTGTTTCAAGGTGCGACGAGGCAGGGAGGGGGGAACAAGGAGAGACAAACAGCGATCCTACTAGGCCAGGTGTCATTCAGATTGTGCAAGTGCATGGGTAGGGGGGACGGTAAAAGTACAAGGGGGAAAGGGAGAGGGGAAAGTGCAGTACAGGGTTAGTAATGAACAAGATAAATAATAAGGGCCAGCTGGTGGCAAGTGCAAGATAAGTGCAGACAAGTGCTGGGAAGGGGGGCTGTAGGGATACAGAGACAGTCCCGCAGTGCAGGGGTTGCCAGGAAGGCAGTGCAGGGGAGAGTGGCTGGGCCAAGGACTGAGATTGGTGAGTGGCCCAGTTGCTGATTCAGTACAGTTTCAGTGATTTAGGAGGGGAGAGGGAGAGAGAAAGCAGAAGCAAAGAGGAAGGTTTTGAGGTGCTTCCGGAACCGGAGATGGTTCTCCTCAAGTTTCAGGGAGGCAGGAAGGCTGTTCCAGAGGGAGGCCCCTGCTGCGTAGAGAGATCTCCCCCCAACTCGTTGCTTGGAGAAGCGGCTGACCCTGAGGGAGTTGGAGACGGAAGAGCGAAGTACTCGAGAAGGAAGATATTTAGGAAGGGAGAGTTGAAGGTAATTTGGCCCCAGGCCCCAGAAGGCCTTGTGGACAATGCAGAGGGTTTTGAACTTAATCCTCGCAGCCGCAGGGAGCCAGTGTAGCGATTTCAGTCCTGGAGAGATACGGTCCCTGGGCTTGAGTCCAAGGACAAGTCTCGCAGTCCTGTTCTGGATGATTTGCAGAGGGCGGAGAGTAGAGGCAGGCAGATTTAGATAGAGGCTGTTACAGTAGTCCAGCTTCGAGAGAACCAGGGCTCTGGAGACAGTGTGCTTCTGGGGGAAGGAGAGGAAAGGAAGGCCATGAACTCAAGAGCCTAGGTCTTGAGCGTACCCACTGCAGCAATGCATGTCTGACTATGCATTCGTAGGCCATGCACTCAAGAGCCTAGGTCTTGAGCACAACCACGGCAGTAATGCATTGTTAACTCTGCATCTGTTAAAGGGTGGTGACTTGTACAGAATGGGTGTGGAGCATATTTCAGACGCAATTGAGCAGCAGAAGAGAGCTTCCATGCGTGTATGTTTGGTTTGCAGGTGAGGTGACTGTTAGAACGTGGTTAAGTGTTTGATGTGTGGTTGGAGATGTTGCAGGGAAAAGTCACGCAGTGTGGTCACTGTGTGCAGTGTTTGCATATTGTTAGTATGGTAGAGGGGATGGTTGAATGGAAGATTATATGTGCTTGGATAGTGTGTTGTGTGCAGATTGTTTGTTGTATGGCCAATTGGCCAATGTTGTGAGGATTCTGTGGTTAGGTTGGCAGTGACACAAAACTTTCTAAGTGGAAGTGTGTAAGACAATAATATGTGGCATAGGGGTGCCGGAGACAGTGGGCCTCATGACGACCCTGGCAGAACAGGTTAAAGGGTGCCGCAAAAGGATGCAGACCCATTAAACCCATTCCTCCACATTACGAGGTCCCCTCGCGGGACACGGTAAGCACGCCTGGTAAAACCAGGCGTGCTTACCGTGTCCCGCGAGGGGAAGAGGGAGCAAACAACGGGCCAGCTCAAAATCGGCCTGTTGTTTGCTCCCTCTCCCATTCCCATTCAGCCCTATCGGGCTGAAATGGGAATGGGGAAAGTCCGGGTCCTTGGAGGGAGGAATTACCGGGCCCTCCGAACTCGGAATGGCCCAGTAATTCTTCATTCTGGGAACCCGGAAACGGAGGCGATTTCGGCGGCAGCCATGCCGAGGTCGTAATGAGGCCCAGTGTAATGTGTGTACATTATGGTAACTGTTGCATGCAACGCTGTGCATATGCATTGCGGTGTGGGGGTTGGGTAGGAGTGCTGGTGCCAGTGATTGCATTACGGTGCGGGAAATGCGTGCAAGAAGCACACCCACTGCAGCAATGAAGGTTTCACAGTACATTAGGCAAGGGTGGTGATGTTTGGTGAGTGGGTGTGGAGCACATTGTAGACGTGCTAGAGCAGCACAAGTGAGTTGCAAATTGTGTATTGTGTGTTCCATGGTTGTGGTGATAGTTGGAACATGCTACAGTATTTGGTGTATGGCAGGAGATGTTGCAGTGAGAAGATGTGTAGTGTGGACCCAGGGTGCAGTGTTTCTGTAATGTGAGTATGGAAGAGGGTATGGTTGAAGTGCAGCTTATATGTGGTTGGTTACAGTGCTGTGTGCAGATTTATTGAAGTAGGCCCAATGTTGTGAAGCTGTTGTGCATAGGTTGCCAGTGACACATTAATTTGTGAATGGCAGAGGGTAGGGTTGGTGCAGGCTGTGGTATGTTTGTGGATTCTGCTAATTGTGACACTTTTTGGTGAATGGGTGTTTTATAGTGTGGGGGAGTTGGTCGGAAGTGGTGCTACATATGTTACATTTGTGCATAATGCTAGGTGCCCACATGGTCGCAAGCATGGATCCATAGTGTTGGGATGGGTGTAGAAAGAGATGCACTGTTGTGTGCTTGGCGAAAGGTATGCTTGGTGCTCCCCAGGATCTTTGTGGATGCTGCAATTGTGCACGTTTTAGCAGAAGTTTCTGGTGGAGGGGCTTTTGAATCAAACAGAATGTGTAATAATAAGAGTGTGTAATGGTAAATATGGAGTGGTGTAGAGAAATGATAGTGTGCAATGCAGAGCTTTTGTATGTGCTGAGATGGTTTAGCAGAGGGAGACGTTTGAAAACCTGAGCGCTCATACTATTATGTTGGAAGTAGATTCGGCTGCAGATAAATGCAAGGTGTGGGTTACCTGCCAAGCTTGCAACAATTTGTAAATTACAGAACAGTGGTTGCAATCACACTGCACACAAAACACAAAAGTCAATGCATAAGTTGCATGTATTTAATTGATTGTAGGACAGCCTGACACGTGTTTCGAGCCATGTGCTCTTCACCACTCTTTAGTTAGAGTTGTACATAACCAGTGATGGCTTCAGGTTATTGACCAGTTAATTTTATTCTTCTGTGACATAGATTGACACCAAGACTACACATGGTATACTCCTTTTATTTTTATCACATGCAATGTGGCTCTTGCGAAGCTTGGATACAGCGCATACACTGAACCATGTATAATTTGTACACAAACATTAATTTTAATTTTCTGTGTTTGCTTTTCCTTTAACCATCTCTTTCCATCTGTCCATCTTTGTGTGCATAACTGCCGCTTGATATCCTTTTTGTGTTATATGAAATATTCACATGGATAGGTAAAATGTTATATTCTTGTGAATGCATAATACAGAAATCCTTATTGCCTTTTATTTGTGCCAACCTAAATGAATTGTCATGCGGCTTATGGTTCTCTGCCCTGCTAAACTGTCCTTTGGTTTGTTTTACCTCAATGCATACATTATTTTGATGTGGTTTTAAAACTTATTTGTATATGGTGTGTTCAGCCTCGGATGAAGAGCACATAGCTCGAAACACGTGTCAGGCTGATCAATTAAATACATGCAACTTACGCATGGACTTTTGTGATTTGTGCGCAGTGTGAATGCAACCTCTGTTCTGTAATTTTGTATGTGCTTGCTGCATGCGTGTTTGAAAATCTAACAACACCCAATGGGGGGGTGCTGCAAAAATGCCTGTGCAAATGGGAAGACGTATTGTGAGTGCGTTACTGGGCCGTGGCTGTCATTGCAGATGGGAAAGCGCACGTGCCATATTCTGCCATTATGACCATGGTGCACATGGGAATTGAATTGTGGTCAATAGGCAATTAGGTGTTTAGGGTGTGGTTGACAGGAAGGGGTGGTAACAATTTGCCCCAATACTGTGTCATGAGGTTGGTCGAGATTAAGAAACGCACAGTGCTTATTGTCGGTGATACCTTTGTGCGCCATCTGCACAGGTGTTGTGTGCAAAGAGGAGTTGCTGGTAATGTCAGTTTGGAAGATGTGGACGCTTTCGGGGGCTGTCAGGGTGACTGCACTTTTGGCAGGATGATTCGCCTTTGCAGATTTGTGGCTTTTTCAGTGCAAACCATACAGATGGCCTATTCACTATAACCTGCAACATTTACATTGAAAGTCCAGTTTACTGCCCCCATGAAATCAATGCATTATCTTTCCCTACATATTACTACACTTTTCCTCCTGTCTTGGTGTTCTCATGGTTCTACTGTGACTTCCAGTCCACCCCTCCTGATAGTTAGTAAGAGTAACTTGGTGCTTGTCCAAACCCTTTTTATGTCAACTGAGAACTCTATGAATGACATCTGATAAGATGAGATGTAAGGGCCAGTAGAATGCCATTAACAACAATTATATTGTACAGAGCATGCACAATTTCCATATTCCCCCACACGACAACATCAGTGGTTGCAGTGTACGAAAAGAAGTAGTGGAACTATGCTCCCTGCTGGCCTGCCTCCACCCCACACAAACACCATTGCCACGCCCCCTCCCACGTCCAATTCAAACCCCCAAACAAATGTCCCTGCTGTTTAAGGGAACATTAAGTGGACTGAAGTGCAAGTTTCAACTTCTTCTTACACTTTAATTTTAAAACAAAACAATTCCAGAACGGTTTCTTTGTAAAAACATAAAAGAATAGGAACAGTAAAATATAATTTACAAAAGTAGACGCACAGCGCTCCCAACCGCTTCCACCCACTTTGACCACTGGACAACGTAATTAAGTACACCTACATTTCCACAGAGTGGTGGGGAGTATTTTCACGACATGGTATCCATCAACTTCACCTCTGTGGGTTTCTTGCAATCAAGAAGAGACCCAACATTCCCAAATGTAGAAATAGGAATTACTGCATGTAGTAATCGCCGGTCAAAATCTTCCAAACCAATATCAAGTCAAAGCAGAGTCAAACTCTATGCAAGAAAGCAAATCGGGACTAGGCAACCTTGCAAACTACTGCATATGATTAGTAGCCTTAACTCCATATGGAAGAATATGAAGAATATGTTCACCATACTACACGAGAAAATAGATCCATAAATGATGATGCAGGGTTATCAATCTGGGGTTGGACCAAGGTGACTAACAAACACGCAGCCCTGTAAGTAGTTTGAAATCCATTGCACATCATGTACATGGTGCATGCCTCCTGGTTCTCCTAAATCTCACAGCAGCATTCAGCACCATTGACCACACCATATTATTTACAATGCTTGCCATGCATATGCGATTTGCAGACACTGTACATGACTGGTTCAGTACCTCCCTATCCAACAGACACCAACATGGGTAGTCTATGATCCAGGCATCATGCAGCTGGGAGCAAGGTTCCCCAGGTTTCCATTAAGTCACCAGCTATCTTCAAACTATGATTGGAACATCTGGGAGCTCTCTTTGTGGAATCTGACATTGCCATACACCAAATGCTGTTAATAAACCAATGTACCTAAATGATAGGTGCACTGAGCATACCATGTGGCTAGTGCTCTTCCAAGCATTGAACTTTATTAGAGACTCAAAAGAGAGTGACACGAGGTCATCACATTAGAACTTGGACAACATTCATAATTCATATTGACAGCAAAGTCTGCTCTAACTGTGCTGCCTTAAAAGAGAGAACCATGTGGACACTGTAATCCGGCTAGTGCAGGCCAAAGCCTGGGGCATTTTGGATATGGTAATCTACCCTGTTCAGGGATCAATGTACGAAGAGTTACACAGTTAATCACAAAGCAAACTGGTAATATAACGTACACCTTCATACTGGAAGAGTCCCGAAAGTCAGGTGAGAAATGAAGGAAGATCCATGTCCAAATAAATGGTATGTCTCGTTACAGGGTACCAGGGCTCTCCTACACCTCAAAAACTCTGAGTCATCCCCTTCCTGCCATCACCCTCAATATCTCCTTCACCTCATGAACACCAAATCTGCTGTGAATTCACCAGAGGAGATGGGTGGGGGAGCATTAGCGACATTAGAAGGCGACTTCCACAGTGCTCCTAGTAGTGCCTGGAACCAGATAAGATGTTACACATTTAGGTTATTATTGTAGGAAAATGTCATCCCAAATTAGCAATATACAGTAGATAATGCCACAGCAGTCTAATTAGAGTTCAATGTATTAAGAACACATCCAATAAAGGCCATATCATGATAACAATTCTTTTAGTAATTGGCACAAGCCCATGAAGTCAAGGTTATGGGTCACAATTGATAATATTGAACGTTTTATACAAAAATTAGAAAGGAAGAAATTAAGGTAACTTGAATTTACTCTATATGTTGCCCTGTCTGGGTTGAATGGCCAATCAACTATGTTACTCTTGCCTTTTCTTGGTTCACTTGTAACTGTCAATCAAGCCATACAATATACCCATAACGAGTGACACTGTACATTATTTACTACTTGTATCTGTTATATGTTCCTCCTCCTATTACTGGAACTACTCTTGGATTTCTTTCAGGCTTTATGACTGATAAATCTGTAAGTCGATATAATAATATTTTCCTGGGTGATTTTAATGTTCATTGGAATTACCTAAGTGATCTTTATCATCTGATCTTACAAATTAAAATATCTATCAATGTATACATGCTGTTACTTGATTTGGCAATATTTTGTATTTGTTAATTGAGGGAGTAAACTCTTCTTTCTGTTGCAATGCACCATTCCTGGTGGATTGGTCAGATCACTATGGCATACCTTGTTCACCGTCCTTTTCTTTACACGTCCAGTTTTCAGTCCTGGATTGAACATATTTGCTAGCTTGTCTTTTAAGAATGTTTCCCCAAAGTCCATCTAATCCTCTACTTTATTTTTGCAAGTCATCCTCATCTGTCTCTGATAACTTTGATACTTTACTTTAGATGATTATACTGCAGTCTTGGGAGCTGTTGTTTTACTTGCTCCTACAATCAACTGATATCATGTCCTGAAATGCATGTGGTAAATCCTCTTCTCCCAAGCTTCATTTTTAATGTTGCTTATTTGGCTCTAGTCAAAATCCTCATATTCATGATGCCAAATCTAATTATTTTCAACCTCAAATTTCTCCAGCTGTAAATAATTCACCGGAACTGTTTAAGTTAATTAAATGCTGTGTTGGTCACTTCTCTATTAAGTCTAATTTTTCTCACTCAGATTATTCCTTTCAACACTTATTTTGACAAGAATATGTGTGACATTCAAAATATAATTTATCTTAAACATAGTCAATTTAGCTCCTCTTGTCTTTCCATTGTTTCTCTTACCATTACAACCTGGAGCACTGTTTCTTGCATTTCTGAATCAGAGGTGATAAGCATTCTTGTCCTGTATGAAGTCAAAATCGTATTCTGAAAATCATTTGCCTGCTGATCTTGCTAAATCTATTCCTCTTACGATCTCTCCATTTTGACTTCCTCTGGTGAACACTTTATTTTCTATAGGAGTGTTTACCCTGTTCTCCCAAAGGTGGACAGATGCTGCCACCATTGAATACGGTCTAATTTAGCCCCCTCTGTAGATGTCAACTACTATCCCATTTCATACTTTTTCTGGGGTAAATTCATAAAATAATGTGCAGGTATTCAACTTTCTCAGTAGCCATCTAAACATCATCTACTTTATGATATTCAATCTGATTTCGATCCCAGTTAAAGCACTGAATCAGCCAATCTCCAAGTGCTTGATGATGATGTTTGTGCTTTGGACTCTGGAGTGGTCAATCTCTTTGTTTTTCTTGATCTCTCAGCAGTGTTTGACACTCAGCCATGAGGCACAATGCACTGATCAACATCTTATCCTTGCACATGGATATCTGTACTCACCTGTTTCACCTCAGCTTTGTAATCAACCACACTTTGTTCAGGTGAGTCCTGACAGGTCAGACCCACTCATAGTACACTGTGGTGTTCCCCTGGGGTTGATAATATCACCCATATTGTTCCATATCAATATGAATTGTCTGTCACATGTTATATCTGTGTGTCAGTACTCACTCAGTATCCCCAGTGAAGAGGCAACCATATTCCAGCAAGTCGGAAACCAGATGAACCAACCGATCTCAGCAAGCCAGGTAAACATAGAACCCAAGCCAGTCCAAGCCTGGGTCTCCTCACAAAAGGGAGATTTTTCTTTAGAATTGCCCTTCTGCTGAGATATATTCACCATAACAAAAGGGAAAATCAAACGGAAGAGAGGGAGAACCACACCGCTGTAACTGAGGCTGTAAAGGAAATAGACACCAGTTAGTATCAAGGAGGCACTTAGTGATACAATTCAGAACTATAAACAAAAGATAGCCGACACAAGTTTGTTCAATTAGAGGTCGACCCGTGGGCAGGATTTGCTAGGACATCAAAAGGGTGACTGAGTGGTGAGAAACTAATGTTTTGTGTCTTACCAGTATAGAGCTGAGGTCCTAAGGTCACTAATGATTAATATACAAAGGGAGACAACATAATTGGAAGGGAAGGTTAGTATGGGAACTGCACCTTGGCAGCACAAGGGATGCACTATAGTCGGGTAGGTGCACTGGATAGAAATCCTGCAAGGCATCCAGTAAGTGCAAATGGAGTAGATAACTTGGAGCCGAACAACAATCCTTAGAGAATTTATTAGTGACAAAAGGTCTAACGTTCTGGGAGTAGCTGCGGAGTAATGCAAGGAAAAGAATCCAACAAAACACAACGGGTTAGCTTTTCTTGGTCACGCTGATAATGCAATCCAGAGCGTGACCAGAATGGTATGTAACAAGGCGAAGGGCAGTTTGAGCAGAATCAAACAATGCAAAGGCAGAAAGAAGGATACAGTGGTCATTGTGGCAAGCGTCCAGAATCAGGAGAACAATCCGTTTGTCAGGCGTGGGTTGGTTAACAGGCAGGCAGCAAAGGTATAAAGATGGCAGGCAAAAGGGAAAGTTGGTAAGTCAATCCGGAAATCAGAGCTTCAAAGACAAGTCAGGATACTCTGAGGAAAGCAGTAATGACGTTAATCAGAAGCAGCGTTCTGAATGCCACAAAAGCTAGATACAGAAACAGCGTAGTGTGCCGACAAGAAGGTACGTGCAGATCACGTGACACGTGGCGAACGCCGCACTACAGAGTAAAGTATTACATTTAGATCCATCTTGATGTGCAGGTCACAAAACACGCGGCAAACACCTCACCGAAATGGAACGCATATGTACTTAGATGCTTCTGTGAAGTGAACATCTCTATGGCAACTTCCACTTTTGATTAAATGGAACAACCACATAACGGGCCAACTGTGATACGTGTTTCACTTTTCTCTTTGCTAGTATAGCGTTCTTGGAGCCAGAGGCTTCACGACCCACCATGACCATGACACTGTGATATATTGTATTGTACTGTATTGTACTTTTCATTTATATAGCGCCACTTACCATTATTATAGTCTGAATGAGCCGGGAGTGGGAAGCCCTCGGTGGACCGAAGTCCAGAGTGTTGGAGGTAAGTAAGGCTTAGCCGGCTTGGCCAGGCTCTGGTAATGAGCAACACATACAGTCAGCTATGTGGATGGGTGCTGAGAGGCGTCAGGAGATGGTGTGAGTGCTACAGACTCTCTATGTGTTCAGCGTGCCCAAATTTGTCATAGGTGTTCACTGCATTCTGATGTCAGACGTGTTGAGTAGTCTGGTTTAAGTATGTGAGCAGCACGACCGAATGTTGTCATAGTTTCATTTGATTTTGAATATTTCTATTGCGCACCATACAGAGGAAACTATATAAGGGCGCAGATGTCAACTATTGGATAGGATTTCAGAGTATAGATTAATTATGTATTCTTTAGAGGGGACAAACTATCTAAATAGGAACTATTCCAGGCTCTTTCTGAACAGTATTAGGTATTTGCAAGACCTAGTCTCTAACGGTAGTTGGTTCCGTAATTTCGGGCCAAAAACCTCAAATCTCTGTCTCCCCTAGAGACTAAGTTGGACCTTGCCACACAAATCAAGAGTTGCTCACTTGAGCAGAGATCTCTGTGTGGACAGTAACATGTGATCTCATCCACCAGATATTCAGGGGTGAGTCCGTTCAGACATGCCACTTTACATTTTATTCTGTCCTCTACCTTGAGCTTATGTAGGCATCTTCGTAGGGCAGATACGTGGTCCTTTTTCCTAAGGTGTCCAATTAGCCTGATTGCAGCGTTTTGAGCTCTCTGCAATCTGGCAATCTGGTTAGCTGGGGCTCCAGCCAGCAAACTATTACAGTAGTCCAGGTGGGGGTTAGTCGTGGCTCCCATCACTACTTCATGATCTTCCACCGGGATAAAAGGAAGCTTAATCCTCAACAACCCGAGGTGCGTAGAAGACTGCTTTGACGTTAGCCCCACCTGGGCTTCACTGCCAAGTTTTGCATGCCATATACAGCCCAAATTCCTGATTTTGTTAGCATATCGAAGTTGTTCCCCCAGAATCACCGGAGGTAGCCTTTGTCTCTCCAGTGACATTTTCCCTTTTGGGCTGAACAGTCATCTCGGTTTTAGCAGCATTTAGCTGTAGTTGATTGTCTGCCATCCAACCATAGAGCTTGTTCATACACAGGTTCATTTTCTCAAATGCTTCCTCCATATTCTGTATCTCAATGTAAACCTGTGTATCATCGGCATAGAAATGGAACCGTAGGCTGTGCGTCCGAGATATGTCAAACAGTGGACGTAAATATAGGTTAAAAATCAATGGGAACAGAGATGAACCTTGGGATACCCCACAGTCCAGGCATATCCTCTCTGATGTAAAACCTTCAAGCACCACTCTTAGCATCCTATCCTTTAGGAAGGAACCAAACCATTTTATTACTAGCTCTGATGCCTTCCCTACATTTATGATATGTTGTATCAAGATACAGTGATCAACCATATCAAAGGCCGCAGACAGGGCCAACATTAATAAAACCGTGGACCCTCTGTTGTCCACAGCCTCCAGTAGATCCTTGTGTACTGCCAAGAGTGCTGATTCCGTCCCATGATTGGGCTGGAATCTAGATCGAAGCTTGTCTAACAGGTTCTCTTTGTCCACAAACGCCTGGAACTGTGCACATAGTCCGTGCTGCATTCTGATGTGTGCGGTTATCCATGCCTGTGGCCAGTGTCCACTGGAACGGTATGTTATACGTACCTAGCAGATTCAGTGGTAATTTAGTGTTTGTGCGGCCAATCAGGTATTGGCTTCTTCTCTTGTTTCTTGCGGTTATGATAAAACAGTTAGCAACAGTCTATGCTGCAACTATTTGCAACAAGAGGAGCACAGGTTTTACTTTCAGGTTCTTCTAGGCATATAGTGTGGCAAGTCTATCCAGATAGTGTGCGCTTACTGAACCTTCTCAGTTGTTACCTTTACCATGGGCGGCCCATCCTATAATTCCCACATGCGAAATACCTGCCCACCCCTCAGATCCTTCCAGTGCGATTCATGGGATAGTTCGTTTTACCGTCCTGGAGTAACTGTCTACAAACTCCCCACCTGGCCATCTGGCACACACCATGGCCATGGCACAATTCCTCCCATGAAATCTTCCTGTAGTGCATCCCAATCTGTCCGATTGCAGTGGTGGCGATTCTATCACAACCACTTTGAGTGTGATATGCCTGTTTTCCTGTACATGTAAGGTGCAGTGTTTAATCAATCCTGTGACATTTCATATATCAAGTGCTCTGTTTCAGCTAGTGGTGCTTGTGGGAAACCAGGGTCATGATTGGTGTATGATAGTGTGTGTGGTCCTGGATGCCATGATAGAGGCCGTCACCACCAGGTGCTGATAGATTGGGCTGTCTGAGTGTTCAGATATGGAATTGGATGTTTAGGGAGCGATTTCAGGATAATGTTGCAAATAGCTAGGTTTTTAGGACTTTTTTGAAGGAAAGGTAGTTCTCGGTGCAGCAGAAAATGTGTTCCAAGTGGCGGGATCTAGGCAAGAGAAGGCCGAGCCACCAACTCTGGTGGAGTGGTATGGGGGAATAGTGAGGAGGAGAGCTGAGCCTGATCCGACGTTTCTGGGGAGTTGGTAGTGAATGATCTTGTTCTGAAGGAACTCAGGTCCTGTGTTTTGGAGGGCCAGGTGTGTGATGCACATAGCTTTGCAGGTTGCTCTTAGGCTAACAGGGAGCCAGTGTAGTACTCTGAGTGTGGGGTGATATTTTCTCTGGGCAGGAGGGCAAGGAGTAGTGTGGCTGGTCAGTTTTGTATTTGTTGGAGTTTCCTGAGCTGGAGATAGAGGAAATTGGCGTATTCTAGCCAGTAGATGATGATGAGCAGTATTGCAGGAATCTTTGAAGATGGGAGAGGTAGGGGAAGATTTGTTTTAAGATGTGTATGTGGAAGTGACAGGTTTTAGATACAGAGTTGATGTGTTTGGAGAGAGGTAGGTCTGCGTCCAAGGTGCATCTAAGATTTTTAACAGAGGTGGAGGTGGCAGGTCGGGCTCCCATGGCTATTGGGCAAGAAAAGGTTGGGGAATCAGAGCAGTTTTGCCACATATTAGGTTTCATGATTTGCCTGGGTTGAGGATTAGGTGGTTGGTCGCCATCCATAAGTCAAAATCAGAGAGTCAAGAGGCGAGGTCGGAAGTAAGGAGCCTGGAGTCTTGTGAATTTTTAAAATGATCTGGGTGTTTTCTGTGTAACAGTAGCAGGTTTAGGTAGAGGTTAATGAGGAGGGTTGAAAAGGAGGCTCCTTTGTGGAATCCCTTTTCTGGCAATGGCTGGGGGTGGAGGAGAAAGGAGGGAGGAGAATGATGTGCAAGCCATTGGAAATAAAAGAGGTAATCCATTTAAGGGTGGAATCTCTATGACTATGACTAGGAGGAGAGCCTGTTCGTGAATATTGTGTGGTTGATGGTATCAAAGGTTTCAGATAGATCCAGGGGGTTGAGCGCAGCACACACTTTTGAATCATCAGTTCTTTTTAGGTCATCCTAGACAGAGGACAGAGAGGATACTGTTCCACAGAGAGGTTGGAAACCCGATTGGGCTGGGTAGAGGAGTCAATTGGCTTCCGTGAAGAGGGCAAGTTGCTGCACAGTCAGTAAGTTTAGCAATGAAGCAGGTATTGGATTTTGGATGGTACATTGATAGGGAGGGTGGGTCAAGGCTGGGTTTTGTGAGTAGTGATTGATATAAGATGTTTTGGAGGTTTATGGGAAGGTGCCAGATGAGTGGGATTTATTTATGATGAAGCAGGCTATGTTGCCAGCACAGATGGAGGTTATGATCTTTTTTAGAAGTTTAGGTGGGTAAGGATCATTTCCAGGGGAGCCCAAAGGTCAGCCAAGTGCTAGTAGGTTGCAGAAATCGTCCTGGTAAAGAGGTGTGAATGAAGAGAAAGTTGGTTGGGAGGGCGTGAAAAGTTCAGGATTGTGGGTTAGCCATATGTAGATGGTGGGATACGAGCTAGCTTTGTGGTGATGGCACAGTGTCTTACAAGCACAACGCTGTGAAAGTGGTTGGAAAGTTCATCACAGAGAGCTTGTGAGTTAGGGGAAGGGTGTTAAACAGCTAGGGGAATTGAAATTCCCTAGGATATTGTGGAATTCCCTGCATGTATTGTTGTAGTTGGAGATTCTAGTTCCATGGTGTTTTTTTGGACTTTCCTGATTTTGTACAGATATGTCCTGTTCAGTCTAGCGAAGGCCATTTGTGGGGTACGGTTGGTCCTTCAAGTTTGCTCTAGGCAATGCTTGAGGCTTTTGAGAGCTTTGAGGGAAAGGGTGTACAACTTTTGGTGTGGGCTTGATTGTAGGGGGGGCGATGGGTTGTTGTATGGGGTGTCATAGCTTTGGAGAGCTATTGGTTGAAGAGGTTGATGAAAGGGTGTCTTTCATTGTGAGAGAGATCAGGTAGTGTGTGAAGTAGGGAGTTGGCCAGGTCTGGGTTGATGATGATTTTATTCCAGAGAGGGAGGATGCGCAGGGTGGTTGAGGAGATGTTTGCTGCAAGTGGTAGGGTGGGTTAGTGGTGTTGAAGTTATGAAGGTATAGTGTGCCGATAAGTCCAGATGAGGGGGCGAGGCGGGAGTGGGGAGACTAGACCTGATGTGCAGAATAGTGCATCAAGTGTGTGTGATGCAATGTGGGTCGGGTGAGAAATCAGTTGTGTTAGTCTGAGAGCTTCCAGATTATCAGTGTGGGAGCAGGACATGGGGTTGGCTGGAACATGAAACCAGATGTTGAAGTCTCCTTGCAAAGTAAGCACAGGGTGCTGGATCAGTGTGGTTGAGAGGGAGTCACAGCTGGGAGGTCTACATAGGAGGAGGAGATTGTTGGTGATAGAAGGGCTGAGGTGGAACTTAGTGAGAATAGATTTTTATTTAGTGTCATAAGGAAGATTTTCAGTGGATATTACTGAAAGGTGTTTTTTGTGAAGGATGGCTAGAACCCCTACTCTGCTGGGCCTGCTATATATGAGTAGCTGGGTCTGAAGGCCCTGTGTGCAATGGGGTTGAAGTCATTGTTGAACCAGGTTTCAGTGATGAATAGGATGTCTGGATTTTCAGTAGCAATGAGGTCAAAGATGTTGTGTTTGTTTTTGGGACCAAT
Organism: Ambystoma mexicanum; assembly: GCF_040938575.1. Lineage (NCBI taxonomy): Eukaryota > Metazoa > Chordata > Amphibia > Caudata > Ambystomatidae > Ambystoma > Ambystoma mexicanum. The sequence goes on from NC_090928.1 coordinate 1,015,376,157, forward strand.
CTTGTATTGATGTGTATGCAGGATAGTGAGAGAGATTCTGGTGTATGGTCAGCTTCGGGAGTGGTAGCCGATTGGGCATGGTGGGTGTTGAGCAGGGATGTCTGAGTGCATGGTGGGAAGTTCCAAAGAAGGGAGGTTTAGAGGGATATTGGTCTGGGATGAGTGTTTTGGAAGGGAGGGGAAAAGGGTTAGGATAGGTTTGGGAGTAGTCAGGGAAGACTGAGGATAGTAGTGGAGGAGCAGGGGTGACCTGGGGAGGAGAAGTGGAGAGCAATTTGTCAGTAGCGGTTTGCTATGAGAACAGCCTTGTGTGATTTCTGGGATGTTTGAGGGGCACAGGAAGGGGCACAGGAGTGTGTGAGAGGGTAGGAGTGTTTGCTGCTGGGGCTGTGTTAGCCAGATCGGCTTATGCTACACTGAGGGAGGGGAAGTGTGAGTTAGGTGTCCGAGGGAGTGCACATGCCTGGCCTTTTTTGGGATTTTTTAATAATGAAAATGAATGATGGGAGATCAGCCTTCGAGAAATGTGTGATGACATTTCGCACACATTTCATCTGCTTCCCACACAAAATTCATAGTCACGTGTACTCCACAAAGACACAGCCTACAGCCACCGTCTTCCCCTGTCATAATCAGCTGGAATGTGGCAGCCCCAGGTACATTAATGCATCTGAAGAGGGGGAAGGCACACTTCCTCCAGCCATGGGTATCCTAATTTAGATATGAAAGGCTCCATGGATCTGCATTTCCTTTTGTCTAAACCGGCTGGCGGCAGTGCATAATAACAAGATAATTGAAGCAAGCCTGTTGAGGGGGCTTGGTTGCCAGAAAGACAACAGGAAAGTCGGGGCTAACACGCTTTTGGTATGCAATGTGTCAACTTGAAGCTAGTTCCCACCTTTCTGTATGAAAGGCAGTGAATAGCTTGTCTGGGTCCAGCAGTTACCGCAAGTGTCCCTGCAGAGAAAAACCCTTTCAGTGAGATGAAGGATGTAATTTGGGGGAGACAGGAAGTCTGCTCCCAACACAAACCTCAAGGGAGACCTGCGCATTATTCAAGCGTCACAGAGGGTTCAGTTAACCAGAAAGATACTTTGATGTTGTCACCCCTTGCCTGACCTTGTGCATAACCACAGATTGTTGGTGGGGACCCAGGATTGGTTCATTAAGGTGGGCTAAGCTTGGACCAATAACCGGGGCCCATTTGGCTTTAAAAGATTGCTGAACACCTCACTTAGCAGATCATCCAATGACTTTGAAAGACTTAAGAAGGACTCATTTGGACCCAGACTTAAGGTACAGTCTACCTTACATAGTTGGCCAGTGAAGGAAGTCCAGGTTTGGAATATACTACAAAATGACGAACATCTGAAGGAACTTTTTCCAAGAATACCTATGATGGCATTCAAAAGAGGCCGTAACCTTAGACACAGACTTGTGAAGGCAGAAAGACCGAGCAAAGACAAACAGTAGCTTCTGCATACTAAAAAGATGGGCACTTTCCCTTGCCTCAATTGCACTAATTGCAATAATGTGATCAAAGGAGATACAATTTCACATTCACAAACGGAAAAAAATCAAGATCAAACATTTTGCTACCTGTCTGTCGGCAGGTGTAATATATGCGTTGAAATGTCCTTGTATCAAACTATACATTGGGCAGACCACAAGACCCTTGAAAGAATGAATATCGAACATAAATCCACTATTCAGTGCCAGAATCAAAAATCAGCAGTGGCGAGACACTTCATGGAATCTAGACATAACATTGCGCAATTGAGATTCCAAGTCATTGAAGTTGTAAAAAAACCACAGCGAGGTGGTAACTACCCAATGCTTTTGTCCCAGAGAGAAAAATACTGGATATACTTATTGGACACAAAATACCCTATCGGACTAAATGAGGAAATGTCCTTGAATTGTTTTATCTAAATGCCATGTACTTGTCACAACAATGCATCAACATTTAATATTAATATCATTAATCCACCAAAATCTACATGTTCCTTTAAATAACAGGACATCCAAAAAGCACCTACACTTATGTGCTAGACAATGATGTGATCAACAATCATAGCTTCTTTACTTCTAATCAAACGGTACATCGAATTTGTAAATAAGATGGATGCAAGTATCCGAACAGCTATATTTGCACCTTCTTCACTGTCAACATCAATTCAGCATCACATGTTTAGGAATCTATTTAATGTTCAAGTCTCCAACCCGTGTTTCTAATGTCTGCTAATGCATAACTGTATTTTTCTACCTTTTTTATTAGTGACCTTCAGTCGACACTATATGTTCGCATATTTGTTTAATTTTCAAGTTCCCAAGAGGATTGTTACTATTTATCTAGCTATACATACATGTATTACTATGGATGAGCCATTGTCATCTACATGAGAAAAACTGTATGTATATAGATAATGAACATGTTTCTTGATTGACTTCATCCAGGGTCAATAAATACTAGTACGTAACATGACGTGAATTAGGCTTTACCATGTAACGTACAGAATCCAATCTAACTTGACCATTAGAACTGTTTGTATGATTGCTAGAATGTATGTACTGTTAGATTAACTTTGTCTGTTCGAATTTGTATCTTTGATACATTTGACTATCTTTCACCATTGTTTCACCTTTTTCTACTTTGTCCTTTTCTTGATAATACGTAATCTACATAGACCACCATTAGTTGGTGTGACCTAATCCAGATACATATTTATGACCAAGATGGCCACCACATTAGCCTTTCTCGAACCACTGATTAGTCCATCGACTATTTTACTCCCTTTCCTATTCCTGCAAGTCAATATATCAACGCACACTAGATGGCCGCTAGTTTCTTTTCGATCCCTTGTCTCCATGGACACGGACCACGCAACGGGACGTGTCCTGCTTCGTTACCTGCAGAAGAAAAGTTAGCGCGACTGCGCCACAGTAAGTCACCCATTTACCCCTTAACAAGTGTTTTCCTGACTACCTTTTTGGCTATCAATGGAAGCAATTTGCTAAACGGAATCGCCTTCCTTTACAGAATGTACACGATTTCCAGTCCCCCAACCTAGACGCCGATCGTCATTATACGCTCGGCGAGCTAACAACAAGCGTTACTGCTCCATAGTCTCCTTGGGCACAGACAACGCCATAGGAGGTGCTTAGCCCCGTCACTCGTAGAGGAAAGGTTAGTGTAACAGTAAGAGTGCCCTCTATATCCAGAATGTACTCTTCACCCTGTTACTAGTTAAATGGTGTTTAATGTTAGAGGTAGTTACACCATCTCAGATGGCCCTTTATTAATTTCTTACAGAAAGTACGTGTTCTTCAATTTTTTGCACCAAGGCAGCAAGTTCATATATATGTTGGGCACCCAAGAGACTGTGTGCACCCGTGTCTCTTCTTTTTGGAAACCACATTGAAATTGACTGTGAGTAAGACAACCTATCAATTTTTAGCACTTAACAATGTTGGTATTTGATATTATTACAGTGTAGATACCATTATTCTGGTGGTACTCATTGCTATCAGTTTTTAATGAACCTCACATTACTCTACAGTTCCACATTTATATATTTCTTCATTTATTAATATCCTGACTTACTGGTAATACCATAGAACCAGACTTATCCACCAATTGCGAGAGTCATGGTTCTACATTGTTTGATTGACTATTTAGCCAATCTTTCACATTTGTTACACCAATCACTTTATCTATCCATTTTTTTAGTGTTTTAGTTCAATTCAACATAGTCCATGCAGATTGAGATTATTGATTTCTGCGGATGTGGATCCTATATAGCAGCACACCTACCTTCCAAATCATTAAAGTATTTCAGGACTTTCTTTTATAACCATTCCTGGCTCTCTTGTCATTGACCACTAGTGGTACATTCTATAGACTAGGCTATGTATTCCCCATACATTCTTTCAACCTCCTTATACTTGTTGCTTTTGATTCTGCACTAGACTATATTCTTCTGGTCACTTGTTAGGATTTGTGAGGATTTTCAAATGTTTTGTTGTCATACAAGCCTTGAATTGATTAACATCCTTAAAAACAACAGACATATTATCTGTGAATGTATAGTGAATTACTTACTGACTTGTTATGGCTATACCTAATATTATCCCTTGTTGATTTTTCTACCTTGTTTGTGTTTATACTATGTTCAACAACAGTTCCACAAAGGCTTCTGAAGAAGAGGATTTACCTCGAAATGTGTCAGCCTACTACATTGGAATTTCTGTTAACTATGATGATTTATATGATGTATTGCTTTTGCTTCAATTACTGCTTATGAATAAATGGGAGATTTCTCTCCTTTCATGTTTACAAGAACATCTCTTTGTTATCAATAGGTGATATTAAGACCGATTGCTTTACTTTATAGATACTCCAACAGAATACCAAACATTCACTTTAAGTTATTACACCTCTGTAGCATATTTCTAGAGTGTGCAGGGGACGGGAGGACTCCAATTTTGGGTCCTCTTTCTTATTCTTAAGGAAGGCCAGGTGTTCCAAGAGGGAAGTAAATTCCCTCCCCTAAACATCTCCTAGGGAATAGAGGGAGATACCGGACTCAGAGGACCCATCCAGCAGGTCCAGAACCAGTACCCAGTCAGCACACGGCGTGCCATGCTAGGTTCTGCCAACAAGCTTCCTAAGTGGGAAGTGTCATAGAACATCTGGGCAAAGGACAAGGCCGTTGCCTGCATATACACTCCTGACCATTGGGCCATCCGCCTTGAAAGTACACGAGCCCTGCGAAGAAGCTAGGAGGAGTGCCACACAAGCATCAGCTAGCGTCCATCTTTTAAAGACATTTTCAAGACAGTTGAGTCCTCAAACTGCATCTGGCTGCACTGATGACTGTTGTCACACCGAATTCACAAGAGCCGTCCAAGCCGCCTTCACCAGCATTCCAGATACGCAATGATTCTTGGCCCGAGCCGCCGAGCCAGACAGCCTGCATACATCCATCCAGCCATGCTTGCCAAACTGCCTGCTGTCTGGTACCCACAGCTGTCTCCGCCACTAACTCTGTCTCAAGGGCTGCAACATGCCCTGGAACCACCTCAAGGCTGTCGAGCACCAATAACTTCTTCAGCACTATGTACATTGGCCCCTAGACACAGTTACGACCCTTTGCCCTACTGGTGTTGGAACTGAATAACCTTGAACAGGAACACTGATTACTTTACCGACTCACCTCCTGTCAGTATCCAGAGTGCATCCCTTTCCCTCGTGAAACTGTCTGTCCTCTGTGTTCCTTTAAAGTGTGTGTTGTATTTTATAGTGTCCTAGAACTGTCTATTGTAGTAATAATGAAGTAAATATTTTTATACAACCTTGACTGGACAGTCCCTTTTATCATTGGGGATTAATTGTATTTTTGCTGTGTCGCAACTAACCAACGATCCATGACCTTGTGGAGATAAGCCTGCCGTTCCGTCCACGTTACCAAAATTGGACAAGGATGTCTTATATTTCACTTGGATTCCAATCTAAATGGATCTCTTCTGGAGTTCTAGAGGTGTGGGCTTGATTGATTGTTTTGGAAACCAATATTCATCCTAGACCACTGGTGCCCCGGAAGTTGATTTCTCACAGTGCAACATTGCCATGGGTGGGGGTGAGGGGTGGGTGGTTTATAGTGTGAGTTCTATGCTAGGGTGTAAATATGAGGCATGGTGGTTCGTGCACATGCAAGATGCCCGCGCTGCCATATTTCTGTGCAGTTGTGGGGAGTGGGCAGGAGGGGTCAAGGGTGGAGTTGGACAGGAGTGGTGAGTTATGTGAGACGGGGCTGGTTAGTACTGAAAAGATTCTGGAGAGTGGCGCTCCAGTGAGCTGCCCGAGTCATGTTTTGTGTGGTGAAATGTCAGCTGCATGGGGTGGGCTGCTGAGAGAGGGGTGAAATTGGGATGGGAAAAGGCAAGGAGTAGGGATGGGTTTGGTGCGTCTAGGTGTGGCATGGCAGAGTGAAGGGTGAAGATAAATTAACCTAGAATCAACTTTGGCACAGCAATGGAAAGACACTCAGTTTCAACTTTGGCACAGTAATGGAAACTAGCTAGAATCAACTCTGGCACAGCAATGGAGCACACCTAGATTAAAATTTGACACTGCAATGGAAAGACATTCAGATTCAAATAGGATGAAGTAGTTGAAAGCCACCTAGATGTAACTTTGGCAGAGCAATGGACACATCCAGATTCAACCTTTGCACTGCAATAGAAACACCTAGATTTAGCTATCGTAGAGACCATGGGAAAAGGCCCAGACTAACATTGGCAGCAGCAAAGGAAAGCACTCAGATTTGACTTTGGCACAGCAATAGAACACCTAGATTTAACTTTCATAGAGCACAGGGAAAAAGCCTAGATTTAACCTTGTCTCAACAACAGAAACACTCATATTTGACTTGGCACATCTATCGCACACCTAGTTATAACATTGGTAGAGCGAAGGGGAAGGCATAGATTTAACTTTGGCAACAATAAGGGAAACACTCACAATTGACTTGGGCACAGCAAAGAAAGACACTCAGATTTAACTTTGGCACTGCAATACAAACACCTAGATTTAACTATGGTAGAACGAAGGGAGACGTCCTAGATTAACGTTGACAACAGCAAAGGAAAACACTCAAATTTGACATTGTCACTGCAAAGGGAAACACTGCAATTGAAATACCTAAAGATTTGACTTCGGTAGAGCAAATGGAAAAGGCCTAAATTAACTTTGGCAACAATAGAGGAAAACACTCAGATCTGACTTTGGCACAGCAATAGTACACCTAGATTTAACTTAGGAAGAACAATGAAAAAACATCTAGATTTAACTGTGGCCCAGCAAACAAACCAGTTAGATTTAACTTTGGTGCATTTAAAGGAAAAACACATAAGAAAACTTTACATTTTTTGAGTACGATGAATAGTTAGGCTGCATATAGTTATATGGTATTAGGTAGTAAGAGTGGTGGAGTTTTGCTGGAGTACAGTAATGGCTGTACTCCCAACCCACACTACACTTACCTTATCATTCGCTGTAGGTAGTCTGCGACGGGTCTCCCAGGTGTACACAGTAAAACACGGAGTGGAGCTCCTTAATCAGGAGCTGCCCTTTGCCTTTTGGCCCTTAGCCGGTGGCTGCCCGTGCAAGGCTGCCCTATCTCAACCACATACCTAGTGCTTCCTGGGTGAATGGCATCAATCAGAGGAAGGGAGGGCAGGACAGATGGAGGATGTGAAATGATGTGGGAACTGGATTAGAAACAGGCGGCGAGTCGGCAAACAGGGGCTGCAAACAAAGCCCACAAACTGCCTTAAGGGCAAATGGAGGTTGCTGGGCCTTACCTTATTTAAAGGCAGCAGCAGTAGCTGCACACACACTGCATGGGACCCAAAGATGGCCATGGGTTGTACTCAGTTGTTTCTTTTAGTTCACTAGTACACAGATGGATACAGAGCTCTATCTTAAATGGTCTTCTCCAATTCACATCAACCACTTAGAGAAGTGACTTGTTGCTATTGATGATGGAATGTCTTTACTGTCACTTAAACTAAATCCTCTAAAAACTGCCCCCCTTTTGGTATCGCCTCACTATAAATCTTATGCTCTTTTTTAAGAATGTTATTTTTGTTGTGTGATTTTATTCCTTTCAAGGTGTACTGCATTAAACTCTTTGGTTTCCTACTACAATATAAACTAAATATTAAGGGGGTAATTCATAGAATTTAGCGCACAAGTGGCACACGCGGCTGGTGCACAGTGTGCGCGTGCGAATCTCTGCGCCAGCCGCGTGTGCTGAAATCCATTTCCGCGCACAGCATATACATGGATTTTAGCTACCAAAACCAGCCGTGGTGCACAGTGGCGCAGCGACCCTGCAGCAGTGCCAGTTACACCCCCAAGAAGGGCTGCGCTAACCCTGTACCAGCACGGCAAGCAGGGAACGTGTATTACTGGGGTTCGCGGGAAGTTTCACATGCGATATGCCCTGTGCGAGTGGGGTGTGTGTATTACTGGGGTTCGTGGGAAGTTTCACACGCGATTGGCCCTGTGTGAGTGGGGTACGTGTATTACTGCGGTTCGTGGGAAGTTTCACACGCTATTGGCCCTGTGCGAGTGGAGTACGTGTATCGCTGGGGTTCGCAGGAAGTTTCACACACGATTGGCCCTGTGCGAGTGGGGTACGTGTATTACTGGGGTTCGCGGGAAGTTTCACACGCGAAAGGGCCTGTGCGAGTGGGGTACGTGTATTACTGGGGTTTGCGGGAAGTTTCACATGTGATTGGCCCTGTGCGAGTGGGGTTTGTGTATTACTGGGGTTTGCGGGAAGTTTCACACGCGAAAGGGCCTGTGCGAGTGGGGTACGTGTATTACTGGGTTCGCAGGAAGTTTCACACGCGATTGGCCCTGTGCGAGTGGGGTACGTGTATTACTAGGGGTCGGGAAGTTTCACACGCGAAAGGGCCTCTCCGAGTGGGGTACGTGTATTACTGGGTTTCGCGGGAAGTTTCACACGCGAAAGGGCCTGTGCGAGTGGGGTACATGTATCACTGGGGTTCGCGGGAAGTTTCACACGCGAAAGGGCCTGTGCGAGTGGGGTAAGTGTATTACTGGGGTTCGCAGGAAGTTTCACACGCGATTGGCCCTGTGAGAGTGGGGTACGTGTATTACTAGGGGTCGGGAAGTTTCACACGCGAAAGGGCCTCTCCAAGTGGGGTACGTGTATTACTGGGTTCGCAGGAAGTTTCACACGCGAAAGGGCCTGTGCGAGTGGGTACGTGTATTACTGGGGTTCGCGGGAAGTTTCACACGCGAAAGGGCCTGTGCGAGTGGGGTATGTGTATTACTGGGGTTCGCGGGAAGTCTCACACGCGATTTGAGCAGGGTACTTGTATTTCAGGGGGTGCGCGGGAAGTTTCACATGCGATTGGCCCTGTGCGAGCGGGGTACGTGTATAACTGGGGTTCGTGTGAAGTCTCACACGCGATTGGATCCGGGTACGTGTATTTTGGGGTGTGTGGGAAGTTTCACACGCGATTGGCCCTTTGCGAGCGGGGTACATGTATAACTGGGGTTCGTGTGAAGTCTCACACGTGATTTGAGCAGGGTACGTGTATTTCAGGGGTGCGCGGGGAGTCCTACACGTGAATTGGCAGTGTGGGTCCTCGCAGGTGTTCCCTCTACACCCTCCACGGCCCCTGCAGGCAGCCCACACCACAGGGGACTACCCTGCACCCCATGTCATGTCCCGCAAGCAGCCCATTCACCATGGGCATGCCCCCCAGCCAAGCCACATGTCAGCTTGCACTACTGATCACCAACTCATGTCCCCCAGCACCCACCCAGCCGTGCGGGGCACCTGCCAGCAGGCCCCCACTCATGTCCCACTCATGTCCCCCTGCCCCCACGGCATGACAATCCTGAATCATGGCCCTTATGGCCGGCCTCCCCAGCCCAAAGACCCAACCAAGTATTGCATCCACCCACATAGAAAAGGCAATTACATGATATAACCCCAAAGGCAAGTATGTAAATGAACACATGTTTGTCACACACACACAATGGGTGCAAGTGAATGTGAAAACCCATATCATGACATGCATGAAACCAATGAGATAATACCACACATCGAAGTATGAAGAAAAAAATGTATTAAACACAACATGAATGTAATTAAAAGAAAACACACAAAAATGGAAATAATTAAAGAAATGCTGCATGTCCATAAAAGAATAAAAAACAAGAAATCATAATCCAAAGAAATCCAAAAGAAATGGTGTCCAAAGTCACAGTCCAACAAAGCAAATCCAAGGAAAAAAAGAAAGTGAAATTCTTTGCTCCATGGTGAAAATAAATAATCCAATGGTGAACTATGTACAAATGAACAATCCAGGGTCCATGAGCCCAACTGATGAAATGAAACCTACCAAAATACTACCTAATAAAAAACTATATACAAAAAATGTGGTGCATTGTCCAAGCGCAACCAAAATAAAAAAGAAAAGGAAATGCAACCTAACACTATCTAACTATATACAATGGCGGCAGGCAAGTCCTGCGACTCACTCTGTGGTGTCCTTGGCCAGGCCATCATCGAACTCCATGTTGATGTCCCGGAGGCGGGCCTCTGCCCTGGCCCCGAGGTCTTGCAGGGAGGCACTCATGGCCTCTTCCAACTCCCGACGCATGGAGAACTCCGCCCTGACCATGGTGAGCCGCGCCTCTTCCGCCCGCCGCCGCTCCGCATCTATGCGCTGGCCCAACTGCAGCCACACGGAAGACACATCCATTCCAGGGTCCTCCTGCCCTCTGGGCGATGCCTACCCCCCTGATGTCGATGGCCCGAGCCATCATTGCTCCCACCTAGAGCCTGCTCCTTCTGCTACTGCTGTCCATGTGCCCTGTCCGATGATGCCTGCACATACTCCATCAGCTGGTCTCCAGTTGTGGTGTCCATCCCTGCTGGGCCGCCGACTCCCGACTGTGGCAGGGATGGGATCTCCACCAAGCTGGCTGTGTTGGTCAGGCCAGGTCCACAGGGGGCCCTGGTGGAATCTGGGCCGGAAGACAGCAGGGAGAACGACTGGCAGAGGAGGAGAGCTCTGCCAGAGTGTGCATCACATGTAGGAACCCACCAACCAGGGCCCCTCCCAAAAGTGCCACGTTGCGACACTGCTCTTCGTGATGGCGTGCGTTCTCTGCCCAGGAAGAACGCACGTCATCACGAATGTCACGCGTGCGCAACGCGACACCAATCAGGACGGAGCCCACACGTTCATGAGACCCCTCGTCCGCAGGTAGTGGAGAGGCAGATGACATGGCACTCTCCCCTACCTGCGGACGGGCCTGGGACGGAGCCTCCCTGCTGGTCATGGTGGTGCAGTCACAGGGTCAAGGACAGGGACATGCACAGGCCCCTCCGCGGCGACCTGTGCTGCCTCCTGACCCTGGCCCTGGACTGCACCACTTGCACCAGTGGTACTACCCCCACCAGGCCCCATGTGCGGCTCAGTAGCGGGCTCCTCCTCCTCTGTGGAGACCAACAACCTGCATGTCTCCGTACCGTCTTCCGCCATTGCAAGCCCCTGTGGGGGCTCACCTGGCCCTTCAGCCACAGCCGTAATGGCAGACGCAGCACCAGCCCCCTCGCTCCCGGATGATGGCAAGTCCTAGGAGGGTGGCTGAGCCTTGCGTCACCGCCCAGTGGAGGCATCCCCGCTGCTTGGCTCCACAGCACCGTCTCCGCCCTCTTCTTCACTTGACGCTGCATAGAGGGAGACATAGAACACAAGCATCAGAGTACAGTACAATATTCCCCCAGACAGGAAGCAATAACACATGAGTGGCAGTGTCTAACGTCACTTCCATCATGTCCCTCCATAACACATGGGTGAATGCACGCAACACACATGCATAAACAGGCATGGCGCCTGCAATCAACATCAGCATCCATGTACAAGGGCCTCACCTTCAAACTCACATGCATCCTGGCTCACACTGATCCCATGCACACACATCATCGGAGGGTCATGCATCATGCCTTGTACACCACAGACAGAGTGGATAGACACAGTGCATACAACGGTGACCGCACTGCATGAGTGAATCTACACATCATCATGGACATGTGTCATGAATCCATGGCGTATCAAAGTCACAGACACACTTCTCAGACACACACACATGTGCACCATACATGTACATGACAGCAGCGCCCATCCCTCACACCCCCACCATGTGCAAGAACAGACACTGGCATGCTTTCATGTGTGCATTTGCCATACAGCTCCCCATGTAGCATTGGAACTCATGCACCAACCATGTGGTTCGCACATTACTGGTCTCACATGCATGACCATGATGTCCCTGCACACACACATCCATACATGGCCCATGTCACACATACAGGCAAGTATCAGAGTACCAGCTAACTGCAACATGCCCTGTCTCGCACACCAGTGCTTGGCCATTTACCGCTCAACTCCAAACGGGTCTTCCTCTGAAGGATCTGGGCATGGAGCGCCTGGCATACATGTTCCAGGGCCTTCATCTGGATGTCACTCATGCTGATCCGGCCCCCCTCTGCGAGGCGCCGGGCCTTGTGGAGGGTCCTGGACCAGAAGTCCTCCCAGCGCTTCTTGACGTGATTGATGTTGCGGGTTGCCACACCCTCCGTGTTGATGGCAACCACTACGTCGTCCCAGATCCTCTCCCGTCCTTCCTTGTTGGCGCGTGATGTTCCGAAGAGGGAATCATAATGCTCCAGGACATGCTCCACCAGGACACCAACTTCCTTCACACTGAAGCTGGTGACCCTCTGCCTCTCTGGCTGGGGGTCGCCAGTGGTCTCAGATGGTGTTTTCCCCGACATGGCGATCCCTGAGGCAGGCGTGGGTGGGCAACTGGGTCCTGGGCTGGGCTGTGGAGCGATGGTATCCCAGTCAGTAGTCCTCTGTTCCAGCAGGGGTAGACACAGCAACTGGAACCCTGGCTGATGTGCAGGCACCAAATAGCAGTGCAGCAGGCAGTCAGGCAGCAGCAGATGGCAGGTGGGAGCGTTCTCGGGGCTCTGGGTGGCAGGAAAATGGCCTTCAGGGCAGGAGCGTGGTCTTCCATGTGTGTACATGTGGCCAGCTTGATAGGGAGTGAATTGGCATGTCAAAAAAGTGCACGTCAGTGTGAAATCCGAGGAAAGGCCCTTAACGTGTAAGCGCGTCAGCACACGTACACGATTTCTTTGGACCAAAGGCCCTCAGCGTATAAGCTCGTCTGTGATGTATCGCGCACGGGCGTTGCCCTGGCACGGGTTGAAGATCCCACGTGGCTTTCCATTGCTCTGTACGTGCTTTTCGTGTGGTGCGGCCGTGTGTTTTCCAGCCGTTGGGGTTCACACGCTATTACTTCACAGCGGTTGGGTGTTGGCTATGCATTCTTCTACACACAAGGCAGAAGGTGAGTGGTATGCCGCTCGCCCAGGGCCAATCGTGTGTGAAACTACCCGGGAACCCCAGTAATACATGTACCCCGCTCGCCCAGGGCCAATCGTGTGTGAAACTACCCGGGAACCCCAGTAATACATGTACCCCACTCGCACAGGTCCAATCGCATGTAAAGCTTCCCGCAAACCCCAGTAATACACGTACCCCACTCGCACAGGGCCCTTTCGCGTGTAAAACTTCCCGCGAACCCCAGTAATACACGTACCCCACTCGCACAGGGCCAATCGCGTGTGAAACTTCCTGCGAACCCCAGGAATACACGTACCCCACTCGCACAGGGCCCTTTCGCGTGTAAAACTTCCCGCGAACCCCAGGAATACACGTACCCCACTCGCACAGGGCCCTTTCGCGTGTAAAACTTCCCGCGAACCCCAGTAATACACGTACCCCACTCGCACAGGGCCAATCGCGTGTGAAACTTCTGCGAACCTCAGTAATACACGTACCTCACTCGCACAGGGCCCTTTCGCGTGTAAAACTTCCCGCGAACCCCAGTAATACAAGTACCCGACTCGCATAGGGCCAATCGCGTGTGAAACTTCCCGTGAATCCCAGGAATACACGTACCCCACTCGCACAGGGCCAATCGCGTGTGAAACTTCCCGCGAACCCCAGGAATACACGTACCCCACTCGCACAGGGCCCTTTCGCGTGTTAAACTTCCTGCGAACCCAGTAATACATGTACCCCACTCGCACAGGGCCAATCGCGTGTGAAACTACCCTGGAACCCCAGTACTACACGTACCCCACTCGCACAGGGCCCTTTCGTGTGTAAAACTTCCCGCGCACCCCCGAAATACACGCACATGCTATTTTTCACACAGCAGGTGTCGTGTTTGTCACGTACCCCTTTTTTTAACGGCCATACTGTCCTGCCTGTTGATCGCGTACGTTTTTTTTTGGGCTCCTGGGGCCCACACCGTACCACGTGTCTCATTTTTGCACGCACATGGGTTACTGGGGGGCGCTTTTCATTTTTTCTTCTTTTTATGGGGTGCCAGTGTGTTGCATGCATGTCATTTATCCGAGGGGGCCACAGTATGGGACATTCATCATAGTTGTATATACGTGCTTTTTATTTGCGCACACTTTTGTAATGCGCAGGGACGCTACCGCCTGCCTTCGTGTGGCGGACATGATTAGGCCTGTGCGTGTCTTTGCCCGTGCGCGGGTTTGCCCTATTCGATTCCATGAATACGTGTGGTTCGCGTGCGTGTGGGCGTTCCATGTACTTCCCAGCAGTACTTCCGCAGTTACGCCTTCTTTTTCACGCGTTGTTGCCCATTCCGCGTGTTAGGCCCCGTGTCCCGCCCCCTTTTTGGTGTGTGCACGGACGTTGTGCACGTCGCGCACGGCGTTTGAGCTGTTGCAATGACGTCTGCGCCCGTGTGCGCCACTCTTGGGTTTGGCGCACATCCCAAGGAAAACACGCGCAGGGAATTCCATGAATCGCACGCGCACTGTTTTTTCATGCTTGCGCCTGCTTGCGCCAAGATATCCGGCGCATGTTTGTTCCATGAATCGGCCCCTAAATCTCATATTTCTTAACTCTCTCAATCTTGTTTTCTCTTCTTCAGAAGCTTAAACCATTCATTCCTCTCTCTGACTTCCAAACTACCATTGAGGCATTCATTTTATCTTTCATATACATTGGAAATGCTATTCCCATGGGCCTCTCCTTTGGCTCCTCAAATGGCGGTATTACATTCTGAAAACCATTTGATTTCTGTTGTTGGATATGTGTGCATTACACCCACTTTAATTTCCCTTCACAGGTTCCTATTCATTTTCGGACCCATTTAAGATCTGTTGAATGAACTATATGACCTTGGTCTTTGTGTTTCCTCCTTATCTTGTAGAAATATTCTATTTCTGGAGGTTCATGACGAACAAGAAGTGCTAACCTTCTTCATCTTGACATTCAGCAATTTAGGCACTACATTTTCTAATGAAGCCATTTCAGCTACTGGTCCTCACATTTTGGAATGCTCTCCATGTTATTATTATTATTATTATTATTATTATTATTATTATTATCATCATCATCATCATTGTTATTATTATTACTACTATTATTATTATTATTATTATTATTATTATTATTATTATTGTATTCATACAGCGCAGAACTAGATTTGAGAAGCCAAGGAACACTTTACAGAGGTATACCACAGTACAGATACATAACGGATCACTTTACAGAGGTATACAACAGTACAGATATAAAGTTGGGTGAAGGATACAGAGGGGCACTGAGGAGGGATACATATGTAATGGGTGGCAGTGACGAGAGGGGTGTGCGGCATCTATCGAATCGGGTCGAGCGAGGGGAGATGTGGTAGCCTAGGTGTTGAGGAGGAGAGATCCTTGAAGAGTTGGTTCTTGAGTTCTTTACTGGATTGTAGGAGTCTGGGGGGCAAGTCTGATGCTCCCTCTCTTGGAATTTAGAAAGGCACTCAAAACTCACTAATCCAGCTTGCCTACTCTTATCCTTAACTTGAGTATTCATTCTGGCAGTTTTAAGTTTTGTTTTAATCCGATTTTGTTTTGAGTTATTGTGCAGAAACGTATTACTGCTATAATAATCTGTTATCATTATTTAGTATTGTCTGAAGATTATATTGTAATTTGTATTTATGAAATCTACACAATACCCTGCTGCTTTAGGGCCAGGGTGAGCTATATAAACAATTTAAATAAATAAATGTGATAGGTAATTGATAAAGTGGGATATAAGAGCTAGTACAAGGCCATTAACAACAATTAAACTGTATGGAGCATGCAGATTTACCACCACATACCTCCAAGAGATACCATGATTTTCTGCACATAAATGGAGCCCACCAAACCAGTGTGTTGGATTGTGATCTGCCTTCATTCCAGATTATGTCCCTGCTAATGAAGCAAGTTACCTGTCTTTGCGCAGAGGAGGGTGTGGGGGGGGGCAAACTGAATTTTTTCCACCAATTACACTTCTGCATATTTCTTGTAATTAGGAAGAGACCCACTGGTACCACATGTGATAATAGTAACTGTTGCATGTGGAAATGGCAGGTCAGATGTCAAAACGGGTCTAAGTGGACTTCTGTATGTTTAAAATACAATTCATGTTCCTGTTTTAGAGAGGAGCCTGAGAACTCTCATGGGTGCCATTGGCATGTTTATGACCAAAGCAGTGCTGGATGCATTTACTTTTTAAATGGGTCCTCATCAGTTAAACATGTTATTCATGTTCATTGATGAATATTCTTTTGAATGTTCTGGGGCCACTTAAAGACCGGCCATGTGCAATGTTGAGAACATATCAGATTTAACAGTGTGTGTGAATAAGATTTGCTTCTTTAAAATGTATCTTTGAGCATGGCTTGAAATAGGAACTATTTTCCATGGATATGGTTCTGTGTTGCCCTCTAAATGTGTGATGCTCCTGCTGATAAAGCCAATCCTGCATGTCATGCCTGCCATTCTTCCATCCAATGACATTTACATCGAGAACACTTGCTGGCTTGTGACAAATATATATTGTGGGAGCTGGTTTAATTTTAAATTCAGACCGGTCACTGCAAGGTGCGTTTTTTTCATTTGACTTTCATGTAATGGCAAATGCTTTTTGATGAAGGGCGTAAACCCATCATTGCGATTTGGATGAAATAATTTGACACATAGATTTAAAAACTCTAAATGATAAACATGCGCATTAGTTGAATGACGTTACATCTGCTCTCTGAAGCAACGGATACAAGGAGGCTCACTCCACCATGGAATAGGACCTCAAAATGTCTGTTGAGTGTAGGATTGGATGTGTTGGAAGTAGCAAACATGTCTAGGAGCATCACAGCCACCGAACCGCACCGCCTCTATATTCCTAACCAATCAAGTACACGTTCTTCTCCCATGTTCACCCAATGCCCGGAATGCAACAGGTTTCTGAGGGATCGAAATGGCAGTTTAATTGTGTAGTAATATTTTACCTATTTTCTTTTTTTTTAAACAAGGTTACAATTAGGCTGAACATGGTTCCTATTTTTTTTTTTATTTAACTGTTCGTTGCAGTTTTTACACGATTTGGGTTATCTTTAGGTATCCATTATTTGGTACATTCCTTTGAAGTCTGTTTGTTTGTGGTTCCTTTTTGAGGTTTATTCTTATTCCTATGAGTTTGTAGTTAATGTGTCAAGTTGTAGGCTGTCAAAAAATTGAACTACTGCAATGACCCCTTTTGTCGTTTTGCCACTCATCAAGCGGTCCCACCAGTATTGCACTTCTAATATCAGTGTGTCTTGGAACAGGTGGCACATGTGGGATTCTCTGTTTTTTGTTGTCCTTTGCATGTTAGGAGTAGATATCTTAGGGTTGCCATGGTTTCTTTGGTCTTGCAGAAGCAAAAGCTGTTGGTAGGAGATTTTCCTCGGTATCGCGTTAGTTTTCAGGAGATTTAAAAGGATTCTTAGGAAAGTTGTTCGTGTTCCTTTGTTCGGAAATGTTTTCAAGTAGTCGATCGTCTCATTGACTTTTTGTGAGTTCGGTGGAAGGTGCAAGGTGAGTTTGTTTTTTGCTGCACCCTCTAAGGTTCGAATCCAATCCCACGTTTTTAGTCTTGTTTTTGTGTTGTTTGGGGTTTCTTCTAGTTCTCTTTCTGAGCTTCCTATTTATGTGAGGAGATCCTAGTTTTTTTTGCCCAGGCTGTCAGCATCTTCTTTCTTTTTTTCTCAATTTCCTCTCTGATTAGTTCGAAGGTTTTAAAGTTAGAGATTTTGATTTTCCGGTACAATATCAGGCCGTTTAGTGCGACTGTCGCTTTCAGAGAGACCAGTGTGAGTTCTCTTCTTAGTGCCACGATTGAGGTTGATTGCGGTAGGTTTAGTGTTCTTTTCCAGAGGAAGCCTTCCAATTTCGACCAGATTGGATATGGTTCCTATTGTTAACATTGTACAGCCCATCTTTAAACATGATCTCAACTTCAAAAGTAAAGTCTGATCAACAAAGTTCTTATAATAAATCTGTATTTAATTCATTCATCGTTCTACACATCCTTCTAAAATCTCATCAGGGGAGTCCTGGGAACCAAGATTCCAAGAGGCAAACCCTAAACAAAAGGGCCACTGACACACTAGGGGTTTTCATACCAAAGGTCATTTGCAGTTTAGGCTTGGGAAGGGGAGGGATTTGATAGCTAGAATGAAATTGAGGAATTGTTAGTGCATCTTGATGTTCCATGGGCTTTACTATTTCCTTCCTGTCTCCCCGCTTCCTGCACAGAAAAGAACTGTGGCTATGACACAAGAATGCCAATTTCAATTGTTAGCTTAACAGGGATTCGTCCACTTAAAGCAGGCTTTTACCCAACCACTTGTATCATTTGCGCTTATAGGGAAGGGGACACCCTTTCCTTCTTTGATTCAATTGGACCTTTCAATAAGAACACAATCATTTGTTTGGACCCTGTTAGGAGAGCAGTACTTTCCAGAGTTCTCTTCTAGAGGAGACGACAGGTGTGCCAAGGCAGAAGAATACTCTCCTCCCCACCCATCCATAGTTCATATTTGGGGCAAAATGCTGATGGACCAAGAACTACTCTTTCGGCCTGCTGCTCTGGACCCTTACTAGAAATAAAGGACCCCTGCAAGTGCTTGCTAGTCCCCCAGGTGGGAGTAAAGAAAACAAGGACCAACCTTATCCATGAGCCCCTGGATTGGGACTGAATTCTACAGCTTTGACTCATTATTGAACCAGAGCCAACAGTGTTTGAAGGTTTTTGAACCACCAGAACCTACAGTGCTGTGTATGTTTTTTTTTAAACTTCTTTGAAACAGCAGCGGCGGAATTCATTGAATCAGCTTTATGGTGCATTGTATCAAGCAGAGCATGTCAACTGTTCAGCTGAAACAACCAGCTCGATACTGCAGACAACTTCGAACCACCACCACTTTGAACCTTGCATTGAACCACTCAGATCACAGCATCGAACCTCTCCTGACCTTGGCTTGAAACACTGGAAGCATTGTGTTGCTTGTCGACTCGACCTAGCAGAGACACATGTTTCAAAGCAGCTCAGACCTTAATCTGTTGCTGGTAAGACCATCGAACCTCATCACTCGAACACTGCCTTTGAACCAGACAGAGCTTTCACTGTGAAACCAACTCAACGCCACCTTGCCTCTTGGACCAGCACAAATCACTGACTCCAAATCTTGCTCAACCTACAAAGACATCATCTTGAAGCTTGGTTTGACCCTGTCAAACCACCAAAGAACTGAGAAAGGTACTATTTAGAGGGCCCAGCCTCCTTGGTCCACATTTGGTACCCTAGTCACTGCTAAACCACCCAGTCTCACATTTTTTTACAAGATGTATGGTTTGTGAAGTATTGCCTTTCACCCATGCTACATTACCATGAGTGCTTGCATCTTCTACATACAGCTTATTTTGTGTTCTTTCCTCAGCAACAGGTTTATGCGAGTGTTTTTATGGACAGTTATATTTGTATATTGGTTTGTTTAATTAAAGTATATATATTTTAATAGAACTTTGGTTGGACATTCCTTTGTTTTGGACTGTTGTACTATTGCTGTTTGGGTTGCTAATGTTATCACATTCAAAAGGTGCTTAAAAGCATAGCCAGCCCTGTGCCCATGTTACCACAAGAGGCAAAGGAAGTATATCTCTTGACAGTGCCTGTTTAATCTTCATGATAAGGATCACTGTTGGGTTGTAGTAGTGTGAGTGTTGAGTAATCACTAATCATCCTTGTACTCCTGCAGTTGTCATTTCATCACAGGTGTTCCTGCTGCACCATGGTGATGCTGGATCGTCTGACTTTCACACCAGTTTCCCGACAATTGTACCGTGACCCAAGTCACCAGTTATCTGTGTCTTACATGTAGAAAAAATGGTGTGCTAGCCCAAAGCTGGCACACTCTTCTAGAATGATCATAATTGCCCTCCCAGTGAGCCATTCCAGGAATGTGTCATTTGGAGTCGCAAACATGGTGCAGATTGCGGGTGCAACAGGGATTTGAATGCCATTATTCATTGATTCTTAATGCTTTTAACTTTGTGCAAAGCAGTAAGACCATGGGGAAATCACCATGTGTGAGTTCCTTACCCAGGATCAATGAATGCATGTAGTAAATCCCTGCAACAGATCAGTGGTGTTTATATCCCAAGGTATATGCACATTCATTTAATTTCATTGTGTTGAATTTATGGAGCGGCTTTTCACCAAAGGCGCTGAACAAAATATACCAAAAGCAGTACAATCATCATGTCAAAATATAAACATAAGCAAAATCGGAAGAGGGGGAAGCAAGGCAATTAAGAGACATGAGAAGATGAGAGATGGGCTTTGAGGTTTGATTGAAGGATACGAAGAGATGAGGCAGAACAAAGTGAGGGGGTAAGGGAGTTCCAGTGTTTGGTAGCCAGGAGAGCAAAAGACTGGAAACAAGACGAAGCACATGGAGGTTTGGGAACAGTTAGAAGAAATATGTTCTGTGATCTTAGGGGGCGAGAGGGGACATAAAATGAGAGTAAAGTGGAGAGATAAGGGGGGCGGGCAGACCATGAGTGCATTTGATATGATATGATATGGCTTTTATAACGCTCCTATACAAAAGTGTTTCAAGGCACGAAAATTTGAAAACGATCGAGTGAAAGTTACAAAGAAGACGATATGATATTCGAAAGGGTGTAATGAAATCGAATTGCTTGTGTAATGTTCTCTCCGTTTTCACAATCGGCATGATTTGTCAATGTCATCTATACTGGTATAGAATAAGTCATTATGAGGCAGAGAAAAGGCATCCCAGTATGCAGTTTCCGTCCATTTATGTATTAAATACTTTTGGTGCTGAGAGTGATTATGCTTTCAACAGGTAGCTCAAATGGTGGCGCCAGCTAACATACTTTGACTCACCTACTCAAGTAACCTCGTTGGCGATGGTTAGCAGATCAGCTGGCAGATAGTGATACATACTGGGTTTCTGTTGCAGTGGTGTTATTAGAAATGATTTAATAGCGTTCATCAAAAGGGAAAAAAGAATTCCAAATTCCTGGAAAAACTCCATAATGGTTCCAATCTTCAAGATAGGCAATAGGTCTATTCCGAGTAATTATAGGCCTATCGTGCCTCTTCGATGTTATGGGAAAACATGTTGGATCTTTGTTGTTAAGGGCCCTAAAATCCTGGGTTAAAACATCACACCACTATGACCCATGGCAAGCCGGTTTTGTGAAGGGCACTGGAACGGCACTGAATGTATTCATTATTAACATCTTGAAGTCAAGGGCCAAGAGGAACAATGGCTCAGAGTTATATCTAGCCTCAATAGACTTGGCCCAAGCTTTTGACACAATTGACAGAAGATTGCTGTGGGCCAAGCTGAAAAGCTGGGGCTGTCCGGAGGATATAAGGGGGGGGCCTTAAGGATGCTTCATGAAGGTACCACCCTGCAAATCAGGTTGGATAGAAAGTGAAATCTAAGTAACCAAAGTGATGGTCCATTGGTACCAGAGTTTTTCAACCTCTTTATTTCTGATGTGGGTTTGGCTTTGGAGCCAGTACAGTGTTTCCCGCTCCATCTGACAGGGATAGCGATTGGAAGTCTAATGTATGCAGTCGATCTGATTCTCCTCGATCAAACCAAAGTAGGTCTTCAAAGAGAAAAGTGTTGGGTCTTCCATCTTGTGTTTCAATCGAAGTACTCAGGGCAGAGTTAGGCCTGACTTCTCTGCATGCTTGCACAGTTTGGAAATCCTTATCGCTTCTTCAGAAATGCTGTGAAGAAAATTATGGAGAGGGATGGGCTTGCATAAGGAAGGCGCTGAAAGAAGAACCAGATCCTCTGCTTAAGGCCTGGTGGTCGGTCTGTAATCTTATTCTGGAGGAAGTGAATGAGACGGAATTGTCACTTGGCAGTTATCCGCTTAAAGTAAAGCGAAATATTTATGGTTTAGATTGGATTCACACTACCAAAGCTCGACAGAATGTGCAACTGTATGGGAATCTATTCCCGGATATTAGAGCTAAGGGGTCAGTACCTAAGTATGTGTCGAGGTTTCTGTGTAGATTCCGTCGTAGCCAATTTATGCGCTTTAGGCTCAATTTGTTCCCAACAAAAGAACTTTTGAAAGTAAGGAAAGCCAAAGAGGAGAGAAACTATCAATGCCGATTATGTGAGCGACCGAAGGAAACTTTACACCATCTAATTCATTTATGTCCTGGTACTAAATTATTAAGACAAAAATGGTTGGAAGACACACTTTTACATTACTCAACATTAACAGTAGACGACTGTTGGACAAGAATAATTTTGGGTGAACATATTTTTACAACCTTGTCGCTCTTGGATTTTCTGAATGAACTGTTTTCAAGTCTAAGCAACTCCAAATTTGGAAATGGAATGGCTAGTAGTGTGAACTAAGTTTGAATAAACCTACATTTTGTGATGGAACAATCGTTGCCATGTAATCGGAGGCTAAATGAAGGAGGCTTTTCTTCTTCGCAATGCAAGAGGATAATCTGGTTACTTGTTTTGTAAGAGTGAACAATGCTTCTCTGAAAATTTAGATTGTTTTCCTCCCTTATTATTTAAGACGACTACTTCTATTTTGGGGATGAAAGTTATAGTTCTCTTACGTAAAGTTTTATTATTTTTAATATGTTTTGAACAATTGACTTTTAACTATTTACTGAATTGAAGATGTTTATGTAAAGGGAAAGTTAGGTAATAAGGTTTTGTTTTTAAACCAATTTGCCAATAAACAAAAAACCAAAAAAATGTTCAGTGTTCAAAAGTCTCTGTGTTTGATCATAGAGGCCCCAACTTCCGCTTACTTCATCTGCTCTATTGCAAGGATCCACCATTTTGCAGCCAGACGGTGCAGAGACTGCGTGTATTCAGTGCACGGTGCCTGCTGCTGGAACTGCAATTAAAGTGAGCTGCTGTGAAAATCAGAACCTTCACATCCTGCTCAAGAGATGCACGCCCTCTGTGAGCTTTCAGGATGCGGGGACGTCTCATTTATTTAAATACCTCGTTGATACCCTCCATTTGTGAAACACAAATGTAAAATTCCCATTAAAGCATCCTGATATGAAATTAGCATGTCTAGACCATAGAACGACATGCTTGTAAAAAAAAAAAGGCTTGAATACATCAGTGCTCTTTGAGGAGGCCTTTCCTCGTCACCAGAAGTCGTAATGTGACATGTGTCCCAGCACCGTGTCACCTGTTTTAAAACGAACACCTGCGTGTCATTTATTCGGAGATTTAGAAATGAAAGAAGCCCACCCCTTTTAACTAATATTCTTTAAATTTCCATTTCTGACAGTCGCACTATTTGCTCGGTAACTGTAATAGGCGTATTTTTCAGAAAATAGAGAATAAAAACTGACAAGCTATCTGGGAATCTGAATGCATAATTGATAGGGGCATAAATTAATATGAATAGGGCTTTATTGGGCGCCGCGGCTGCCAAACTCACGCAAGGGGCAAGGAATAAAACATGGCTACGGTCGGCAAGCAGAGAGACGTCAATATGTAATGCATATTATCTCAAGCCTTCTCATGTCCTCTGCTTATGACAGCACTCAAACTAATTGAAATTTTTATCTTTCTTTTGCATGCAGACAGTTTGACTTGGCGCTCGCGCAAGAAAAAGGCCAGAGCTGAGAAGATGGGCGGTGTTCTCATTTCGTTTACTTCTGGTGATATTTGGATAAAATAGCTTATAATAGACGTTTTTTTTTCCTTAGCTTGATGAAACATTGTCATGTTCCAAGCTAGCAAGAAAATAGGTTTCCGACTCGTGTCAGTATTGTCATTTGTCCGTGATCCGAAAGACGTTTTTCAAAACCCTGTTGTGAGAAAAGCAGATATCTTGATTTTGCGCGTACATTTGCGAGGTTGCAGCTAAAGTATACCGTCATTATTAGCCACTCGTGTCCTCACTCATGTTGCTTTTCAGAGCTTCCACAACGTGCTGGAAATTTACAAAACTCCAGGAGAAAAAGCGATTTTCTTAAGGCTCTAATTAGGGCTTATGGACAGAGGGAGAGGTGATGATCGTGGGAATATACAATGGGGTTGGGTTTTGATGCAGGGGATTATGACCCCTCCCATGGTCTATAAGGTTACCACCAAATGCAGTTGTGCAACTAAAAGAGAAAGTCAATAATGTTAGGCTGATCCACAAGTGAGAATGTTTGGATGGAGGTCTATACCTCTGATTATAGACTGCAATCAAAGCAGTCTGATTGACTAAGTGAAGTCATAATGGAATCCAGAGTTTCAATTGATTATATGCAAAAGATGTCACCAGCATTCATAAATAGCTTTGCTTTTACCCAATGAAAAATAACCTCCTTGCCAAAAATCTCTGCCTACATCTTCAATGCTGCACCCAACAACGATGGCATCTGCCAAGATCAAGAATCATTTGCTTGACCTGATGAAGATAAACCCACACACAGGGACTAGATATGGAAACAAACTCTAGTCGCATCCTAAAATTGAAATGCAAACATATATTTTCCCTAAATTCAGAAAAATGTGGATGGCCTTGGAGCAGGTATACGTGTACAAACATCATTTCTACTCATATCTATTGGACATATACTGGAACCACTGTGGAGATCTTGTCTGAGTTTATGTCCAGTATGTGTAACGTAAAACCATGAGACAAAATGCAATTATGTATTAGTTCTATCAGTACATATAACCAAGGGGATTGATAAGTAGTTCACTACTGGGATTCTCACCTAAACCCCAGCAGAAGAATTGCAATGAGACAAATTTATGAGTCAAAGATGGTACTGTTATTTATATAGGATGGGAAATAGATGCACTTTCTTATTGGGGGCAATTAGGCAGTTGGAGTTTGGCAGATTATTAATTGTTAGATAATTCTTAGCAACAGGTTTTCCTACAACTAAAATCCACTTCATTCTTAAATGCACGCAATTCCCAGCACTTTCTAAGTGACAGTGGACCTCATTACGAGTCTGGCGGTAACCCACCGGTGGTTCCGGCAGGTTTTCGTCAGACTCGTAGCACTTTTTCAGTGCCTGATATCCCAGTGCCAACGGGACATTACAAGTATTGGCAGATCAGGAAATCTGGTGCCAGAAAATATTGTTCCCAATTCCTGTGGAGTTCCATAGGATTCCATGGGAGTGGGGAGACAGAAGCACCGGCACGGTTGCTAACGGTGTTGGTGCTTCCGTGACAAGTCTGCCTACGGACCATTGTGCCTGGCAGGTGAGACCGGCCGGGCGCAACGTCCCCTGCAGGTAGACTTGTAGTGTGGTGGTCCACAAGGGCATCAGTACGTTGCTATCAGCACCTTTATTTCCGGACCACCACACTTGTAATGCTGCTTAGTGTATAACATCTGCAGATAGTCTGTCATCAGACATATGATGTAACTGGCCAAACAGTTAATGGGCTATCTGTTTAATAGCAGGTATTTGCTGTGCAGTGTATTGGTGCCGTATAGCAAATGCAATTTGCACTTTGGAAAAATGTGTAGTTATAGTGTAATAACATACAGTTGAATTTGTTGATAACCATTCAAAACACATGTTATATTGGTTTGTGTCATAACGTGATGTTTGTTTATTATTTAAGCTTCACATCGTGTGTGAAGTGATGCCATTTCCATAGTTGACTTGCTTACACACAGCAAATGCTTCTTTATTGCTTTCATCTGGTACAAAATGAAATGATGCAGGATGCTAATGAGTCCTTCCAATCTGAATTAAGTTAATCTTAAGCAAGATTCAGATCCTAATTGCAGAACCATCTCATATCTTTTGCTAGTAATAAATAGCAGGTTTATTATGAAGGGATGACCCCATCATTCAGTAACTTTTTCGGTATCCAGGCATTGTTTCGAAAACATAATATCGAATGACAAAACTTTTTTAGAAAATCCATCGAAAAAATGCATTTTTTTGTAAGCAAAGGCTTTTTGTTTACTAAAATGGGTGTTAACAGGTAAAAAATTAATTTTTCGACGCATTTTTATTCGACACTTTGACATTCGAAACTATGTCATTCGAAACTATCACTAGGAACCACTTTTTCCCTTTGGAATGTGTACTTTTTCTACTTCAATTCCCTTTTTCCTTTCCTCTATGACAGTCTTTTGTTGGCTCTCTTGTGAATACAAGCTTTGATTCTACTAAAGTGCAATCTCTGATTAAAACACCCCCTAGTACACAATCCCGCCTTGTTTCATTTCAATGAATAAATCAAACAAAGGCTGGTCTCCTAACTTTATGCAGGGGAAGACACTCATAATATCATGCAATCACAGGGAGCTTGTCCACAAAACGAAAAATGTACCTATCTGTAACAATCTCTACTTTTGTGCGCACACACAATTATTTTAACCAGTCAGTACTATATATAGTCATCTATTTCTCAGTAGCACTGTGCAGTTTCTAAGCAGCACAATGGAATTCAATAGTAGCATTGCTAATTGTCAGCCAATGTAATACAACAATATTGGCTTTAGAGAGAATATACATCAAGCAGGTTCAAATATATGTAAAATAATTTCTATATTTGTATCATGTTCACCTGTGATTGAATGGTACCATACTTGTCAACTGTATGAATGAATGTAAGCTGCAAACTGTGGGAAGTTGCAACAAATGCACCGGCTTGTGCTCAGAAAAATTGGGTTTTCATTTTAGAGCACATAGAATATCGATTCATTAACAACATGTAAAAAGCAAAGCGCTGTCAACCTATTTTCTGAAAGGACAACAAATATCCTCCATTTCAGATGCATAATTTGGGTCTCTCTCTAATTCAAGGTCCTCCCACTTCTATGCAATGCCATTGGCAAGATTGGAATGTGCATTTAAAATTACATTATTTTCTATTTTCTAGGGACTGGAGGGGGCCAGTTAAATTCCCATTCACCCCTCGTCCCCATGACAAGAGTTTTTTCCAATGTGTTCCCTTTTGAACTGGCTATGGACTTCATAGGTCTTCATTTTAAATAAAACCACTGCCTGCCTATGAAAGGCTTCACACTGGTTGATTGCCCCAGTCTCTAACTACACCTGTGAAAACACAGGGGTGAACTATTGTGACTATTTTTGAATAAAATCGCTTTGAATATGCACAAAAAGCAGGCTACATTCACACTAAAATTATCACATATTCTACATGCATCCAATCGGCTATAGTTTATCAGGCATTGTGTGTTCTATGCAGAAAAATGATATGCAAACTGTATGTTAAACTGTGTGCTCTGCACAGAAATATATTACTTAAACTATATTTTAAATCATCCCCCCTTCCACCACTTCAGTGGAATAACTAATAAAATGGTTCTTGAGTACATATAACTAACTACATTGTGGTTTTTCTATACTCACTTTTTGTTAATTCTTTTAAGGCATAGAACCAGCATGGACACGCACAGCTTTGTGGTAGTACCCCCCAGCTAGCTAGCTCCCTGTGGTCTTAGCTATGGCAGTCTCATGGAAAACATGTGCACTTCGGGGAAAGTCTGCTTCAGGCTTCCTCTTGGAAAAGCCGAAAAAGGCCTAGGGGGAAGTCCTTCC
Organism: Ambystoma mexicanum; assembly: GCF_040938575.1. NCBI lineage: Eukaryota > Metazoa > Chordata > Amphibia > Caudata > Ambystomatidae > Ambystoma > Ambystoma mexicanum. The sequence continues at coordinate 1,015,403,763 of NC_090928.1, forward strand.
TTCTCTCATTTCCATTATCCCTCTCCAGCACTCCTCCATTTGGACAGAGGTTCGCCATCTCCCCCCGTTCATTATCACAGAGTTCCTTTCTAATTTATGTGCATTGGAACATATGTAGGCACTAAATCTACCACACTACGTCATAAGACATCATGATTTTGGATTGTTTGCATCTTCACCATTGGTTCCATTAAGAAGCTGTCACTAACCAAAGAAAACACCCCTTGATTTATGTGGTTCATTATATTTTGGTCATGTGACAGGGGTAGTCCCATGCAATGTAGCTTAAACAGTAGACTCAAGTTCACATTTTCTGCCATAGAATTGGACTGAAAACTTTTGGAATTTTTCCCATTAATAAAATGGATTTCTGATTCACACACTCCTAACCAATTCAGGAGTATGCAACATGGGTTAGTGAGATGAAAAGTGACTGAGTTATTACTATTTGTATAATGTAATGATTAATTATAAATATGAATATATCATATTTGGTATCTATTCAAGGGACAGACGCTCATGATTTCATAACTTTTGTTGTTTTTTGTTGCACAACTAAGCATTGGAAAGTTATAGTCAAAACTGTGTTTTACAATGTGTTATGCTCTGCAACATAAATCCATCATTTTCCTTTATTGTTCCTGTACATAGAAGTTTGCTTTCAAGTTCCTGAAGCATTTGAATAGCTGACTGGGCTGCTTAAAGTCTTCCATCAATCATGCACAGATGCATTTAATGTCCAGCTAGGATTAAAGGTAGGAGTCTAATAGCAGTAAGTCCCTTTGATGCTTTGGTTCTAAAGCCAGGCCCCACCCATCATCTTACAATGATATAATGATTGGTATACATCACTTTTGCAGAATGGCAACGTTGCCAAATATGTATTTGCTGCTTTTCTATGTACCTTCTAGCACAAACCAATAGATGGTAAGTTTGGGTAAAATAGATATTGGGGTAAGGTATGCAGGGGGTCTCCCCTGTTGTTTGTGGTAAAAGAACAGCAAAACCAGCAAAAGAAAATTCAGGGAAGTTGCTCTTCAGCAAAACAAACGTGACAAAGCTTCATAGAGCCATAATGCTGATAGACTATGGATTAAATTTACTCATGATGAATTTTTGTGTATTTGTTGGGTATTTTCTCAAAGGCTGGGTATCGGATCCTGTTGTTGTGCTGAGCCTCTCTTCTTTGATAAAAGAAATGAGGTCTGCTTTCACCAGATGGCATACCTTGTATCTTTCTGAATCTCCCAGTTTTTGTTTTTCACTGCCATGTAATTTCAATTACCTTGTCAATTGGATTATTTGAAATTCAAGGACAACACATTTGGCAAAGCCAAAATGAGTTTTTTAATAATTTGAAATGTAGCATAACCAGCACACTATGTATACTTCTACATTCTAAATACAATTATTTATTTCTGATGTGGTTAAAGTGTGTTTAGGACTTCGCCACGTGCATCACACATTTCTTTAACATTTCATTTAAATGAATAAGATACATGGCATGTTGGTCTATGGAATTAAAGGTGAATTATTTTGCTGTGTGCTTACATGTTGCTAAAATAGACATTTCAATAGTACAAGCTGGGTTTTCGTTATGTATTTGGCAGAATTCTTCACATAACCGGTCAAGTGGCACAGCGAGTAGAGCGCTCGCTTTGACATCCGTGCAGAGCTTGCTAACTCAGTTATGTTGGATTTATCTTTAGGCTTTAACATGTGTGAATTCAATAACAGGTCTTGACAGACAGTTGTTTGTTGAATCTGCACAATATTTCTGTAGTTTTCTATTATATAATGAAGTGTCAGTCTTCTTTCAACGGCCTCATACTTATTGATGCAGTCAAAGAAAAACACACCAGATGTGAATACAGCAAGGCACCCACCATTCTCAGCACCTTGTGATCTGATTCAGCCGGTCCCTGTTCACATTAATGCTCCCCTACAGATCCCCTCTGATTTTCCAGGGAGAGGGACATCTTTGCATGAGTTGTTGTTTCATTAGAAGGTGTATATGGCCTTTTTTAGTTCCAAATAAAATGTTATTTCACAAATATTATTTGTATAGGGACTTGACATCTTGCATCCTTGAGAGGATTCCATCTCAAACTTTGATTTCTGTGGGTGCAAGGGTTGTGGTACCCTAGCCTTCTCCTTTCCTCCATTTTAAGGGCGAGGGTGTTGTTACCCTCCCTATCTTGCCTCCACCCATAGCTGGAAATAACTTCAACGTATATAATTAAGAGAGTGGGGTAGCAAGGTTGGTTTAGTATAAGATACTTCAGGGGTCCCCAACCTTTTGTGTGCAATGAGCAAAATTGGCATATCAAATTAAATGGTGAGCAACATCAATTTTTCGACGGAACATATCGGCGCACAGTTGGCGGACAAATTGTTTGCAACACAAATTAGAAATGTAACAAAGTTAAAACTGTGTATAGAACATTTAATTTGCAGTACTTAATAGTTATCTAGACCACGTGTTATTCTAGTCAAGGAAATGTGGAAGGCCTTTAACTTAATTTGACGTTTAGTGATTTCCAAGAAATGTTGAGGAGATTGAGTGGTCAGTAGTACATTTTTAGACATGTAGGACCAGTTCAGCTGTTCAAAAATAGAGTAGGAGTAAGTAAACATTACCAGGGGTTTCAGGTTCCTGAGCAAAATATTAGTGCAAATGTATGGACAGTAAAAACAGCCACAAACGGGGCACTGATTTTTCAGATCTACTGAGATTTTGCCTAGGAACTTATGGGATCTTTAATGGCAAATGGTGCATTCCTAAGCATACGAGATCAGCAATACTGTTCCACAGTCATTGATGACTGTATTGTGGATGTTTTTTTTCTTCAGGAATGTTATGAAATGTTACATTTCTTATTGAACAAAGAGTAAACACAATCCTCTGGAGTTCATTTTCCAATGGCCAGGGTAGGCACCACGAAGAAGATATCTGACAGCCAGAGCGGCTGGTTGGCGATGCCTACGCTCGAAAAGGAGGCATTGGAAAGAATTACTAATTCACAAGAAATAAAGATATTCTCTTAAAACTGTTGAACAGTTCAGAGGCCACAAAGGAAAGCAAGAGTTTGTTTGAGTCTTTAGGAGAAACTATCCAGGACAGAGTATTGGCAAACCATGCCCCCAAGTTTAGGAGCTCCAGGTTATAGAAAGGGATGCACCATGGTTCGATGCAGAATGTAGAATCTCAAAAAGAAAACTGAACCATGATTTAATGAGGGGTGTGTACACTGCTGGTCAGATTTATAGTTTCAAAATGGCATAAAAAATTGCCTTAAGTTAACAATACCTTAATTGGATTGGAATACAGGGAAAATTGATTATGAAAAATGTGGGCATGCATTTACCGTATCTGCCCATTAACCATGGGCCAGATGGGCACAGTATCAAACGATTACCATTTTTCCACTAGGACACTATGTAATATAAATACAGGTGACACCAAAATGAACGTTGTCGATAAATATGGTGGCATCAAACACAAACCTCACTTGTACAGAAAGTATGCATGCACATTATTTAATAAAGGAAAGTTGGGTATGCATACCACTTCCTTGTCCACTATGCTCATACTAGCTGTACCAAGGAACGGAATAGGCCAATTTTCTCCATGACACAAACATGGTTCAAATAATGTACTCATTAATACATTTATTAGCTGGGCAAAGTAACTGGGGATGACAGGGTTTTAGCAATGAGACTACCATAACTAGTAAGGACATTTACTGTAAAATTATGTGCATGGTGGCACCCAACACAAATCTTGCATGTATAAAAATAAGCCAGCTGGAAACCCAGCGGCTCATTGGCCAACATTCTTGCACAGTCCGGGACTCTGTACTGACTACAGTGCTACGGAGGTCTCATCCATTCAGCACCTCCTTCTAGGCCTCCACACAATGGCCCAGAGCAACTGGCGAGCAACAATTTAGGGTGCCGCGAGCAACATGTTGCTCCCGAGCTACACGTTGGGGATCCCTGAGATACTTAAACAGATGCTATAATTTATGTTTCCATCCAACACTGCTTTCCACTTTTATCTAAACAAGGAAATTATACAGCTAAACTATAACAATGCAAGGACAAACTAAAACATATGCTCTTCGAAGTGCTAATTCGTGACTAAGGGGCAAAGCACCTCTAAATACTGAGACAAATCAGAGTGAATCAGATTTGACAAAAGATTTGGGAAAGATTTCTGCCTTCTTTCCTGCTAAGCCCTTAAAATTGTTCAGCGAAGTGATGAAGACGGGAGGAATTGGCTCAGAAAACACTGAACTACCTATTATAGACACACAATCTACCTCCCCATGCCCAGCATATTCAGAGATAGAAATCTTGGGTCAGGTGCTGACGGAAATAGAACAACAGGCAAATACCACAATTTTTTATGCCTGTGTCAATTTCAGAAGAGGAGATACAGGCAATCGAGGATCTTCAAGAAAGACTAAGCATGACACTGAAACTCTTTCACACCAAGGTCAACAAATCTGCTGAGGCAGAATACTCACTTCAACGAGCGAATATAGGAATGAATGACTGTACAATCCCATGTGGCCATTCCTCTCTACCTTTTGAAGGAAACATGTCACCCAACAATCACACATTGGAAGGAGGCCACTCGTCGTTGTCTGCCCTCAAAATCATGCTACAGTCCTTCATTTGCCTTTTTGATATAGTGGTTCACGAGGTACGCAGTACCTCTCCGTCTTTAAATTACATTAAAGCTTTTTTTACGCAAACTTTAGCGCTACCCAATCCCCACTTTACTGGGAATGCTGCCAACCCACCTCAAACAAGTCCGCCGGGAGAGGTTTAATTGTATACAGACACACAAGAAATCAAGTTTATTGGTGAAGAATTCTTCAGTGATGATCGTCCCAGAGGCTAATGGAATAGGAGATGAAAGATGAGGTAATGTCAAACCTAAGAAACAGCATTTCAAACAAAAGAAAAAACAAAAAAATATGACATGAGTTCATGACATTTCAAATAAGGGATCCTGTAAATTTCTTTGCACTATGTTACAAGGAGGAAAATGGGCCCTACAACAAAAAATGTAGTCTGGTATTCGGAGCAATATTTTGATCAGTACTGAGGAGGCATCTAAAATCACTACTATATTGGGAAAACCAACATCCAAAAGAAAAACTGGACCAATAGTCCCCCTGAATAACATCAATACAGGATCTCCCAGTCAGTTTACCCATTCAGCAGAGAACTCTCATTGAGCCCAAACGTGCAAAGAAATCAAGCTTTTCCGTGATGAAGAATTATGGAAACAAAAATACATCACCTGGAATAAAATCCACATTTGACTCAATCTTTCCAAAAGTTCAGACTCCGTTGATAGACCTAACTAAAAGGGAGTATCAATCAAACCACATCCAAAGGCATCAACATCGCTGATCTAAAGAAAATTCTGATCTTTCCGAAATGGCTGAAAAACCTCAAATCACGTCACAACTTGAAGAAAAGGTAGAAAGTGGGTTTAGAATAGGAAAGGAATACTTCCTAATTTTTATTCTATTCATGAGAGTGATGAAAACATCCCTCTAAATTGAAGTATACTGCTTTCTCTTTTGTGGCCAATCCAGCAGCTTAAATCCATAATTTCAGCTGACATCACGTTTGTGCATTTGTTTGACCCCACTCAGCTGGGAAAATGCTATGTTCATATTCATTGAAAACTGGTTGAGAAAGCCATCATTGAACAACAAGAAGATATCCTTCTAGAAGGTTTTGAGTGTTACTATGGAAGCAAAGAAGAAGGCCACATCACACTATCAAAGGATAACAGTCACATGTCACTTCGACTCAGACTGTAAGTATGATCATGGTACTAAATATGAAGACAATAACTGGGGATGCCTCCCCTCAGTGTTATCTACTACAGGGTGAATCCAACCAAGTTTTGCCTAGTTCTTGGAATATTCTTAGATAGAATTCAAGGGGCCACAACTCTTTCTTGAACAGAGAAACCAAAATCAAATATTGTTATTGTTATTGTTATTTTGCACTTATATAGCGCCTTATATACCATTGGTATGGTCTGAAGGCGCTTGTAGGTTGAACGCCCTTGGGAACCGAAGTTCAGATCAGTAGAGAGAGTAGGGAGAGTCAAAAGGTGCGTGTGAGCACCGGGTATGTGTGCAGCTCGTGCGGTACTCGTGTAATAGCTGCTTCTTAGCGGTAGGTGTGGTGGTTGAGAGATCAGGAGAATGTGTTCGTTCTGGCAGGATTTATCCGGAACGGATGTGGCTGCATTAGGCCTGAGGAAAACGCCTGGCTGGGGGTGTGGAACCAGCAGTGATTACATAGAATGATGTGGAGTAAGCGGCGGAATGTTGGTATGAGAACAGTTATACCGAATGGTGTCATAGTATCTCTGTGTTCTAGTTGAGTGGTGATGTAAGGAGAGAGTAAGCATGGTGGTGTGGTATGATCGGTTATATGCTCTTTCACTGAGGATGATTCTAACCTTGTCCTTCTGCAGGAAACATGGCTAATGTCAATCCCTGTCTGGGATGGTTTCACTGTAGTTTCCAAGTTGGCAAATAAGAGAAATAAGGGGAGGCCCAAAGGAAGGAGGCCTTATCACTGGGTATTTGGGTATTCCCTCTTGTGTTACATGAGCAATGCACATCAATGTCATCAATGGGTCTTAGCAAAGTGGGCATTGAAGGCCACCGGAAACGTTTCCAATAACCCTCTAACTCCTCTAAGAGTGTATTTCTCCATTGTCACTTACTCCGTTTGCACTCATACAGGTTTTATCTTTCAGGCTCATGCTCTTCACTTCACTCCCTCTCTTATCTAGTGCAGGGATTTTACTGTATTTGATCTTCTTCATCTGCACTTCTGAACACGAGTAACCTAATTTAAATAGCTTGTTCTCATACTGAATGATATAGTAACGAGTAGACTCAGAGCGACACCGTAAATATGACGTCACATTTTTTTAATCTTCCAATTGGTCCACAACTACAATATCATAATTTGTTATGACCCTATGAGGTACAATTTCAAGAAATATGGGTAATAGGACCCCTCGATTAAGCGGCGGGATACAATCACTACCAACTAGTGCCTTGATAAAGAGTCCTGCACACATCAGTTAATGCACCACAAGAAGTAACACTCCGAACTGTTTTTTGCATTTTCTTGCACTAAGAACCTTAGTTTGGAACATGACGCGTGATGCAGGAAACCTGATTTTGAAGCACGAACTTTGCATTTGAGTCTGACGGGACTCACGTTTTCTATTGCTCATAATACGTCATTAGAGAGCCTTTTGAACACCAAAAGATTGTAATTTGCAAAGAATGTATTGCCCAGATTTTAAAAAGGCACACTAGGAGTGCCGAAACACGTGTTATCACTATGGGCCTAACATCAAAATGAAAATGCATGCTAAAAATGCAAGAAAATGCAAAAAACAGTTCGGAGTGATACTTCTTGTGGCACACAAGATGTGTGCAGGACTCTTTATCTTCATTTCTGACAAACGAAGTAGGGGAACTCTGAGTCTTTGTTTCCTGTACGGACCATTGCAACACTAAAAAGCTGTTACCTCATCGTAAGGTTGCGGAGGTTAAAGAGTGTGGCCAGAAAAGCTCCCCAAACTCGCATACATTACTATTAAGACCAACACCCTGAGCAGCAGTGGGGGCTGGTATAAGACCTCAGAGCTCACTATCGATGCTTAAGCAATCCCGTTCAGCCTTAATTGTGGGTCATTGGTAAGCATAGACTTGTCAGTGTCTAGAGCACTATCATTTATGAATATACATGTTACCACTTCCAGGACACAGTCGCACACACCTACATTTACTTTCGCTTTCCACTTTTGTATTTTTTTTTATACTGGCATTCTAGTGGTATCATTCGGTTTATGACTCACTCGGTTTGGTTCCTCAACTGGCTCGACCATATAACTTTGAATGTCATTTACTAGGTTTTTTCCCCTGGTCGACCATTACCAGGAGCACAACCATTTATATGTAGCTCAACATCGAGGAGGCCCTCTTTACTAGTGATCTCAGACAACTTATTGCCTTTGGATGTCGTGCAGGTGTCATACTTTTCTTTTTCTAAAGCCCCTGTCGCACATCCACTTGCAGCGATTTCTATCATGTTTCTTGACATTATGACCCATTCGGTTATCTTTAGGGGTGCACATTGCTGCCTGTAATATCATCTTTTTCTGTTGACAAGGGATTTATGCGACATTAGGTTCTATTTGTGTGTTACGTTTCCTTTGAGTATTACCAGATTCTAAGACATTTCATGCATTATTCAACACACATACATTATCACGGAACAAAACTATTTGCACACCCACTTCGGCACAACATTTTTGTTCATTACTTATCAATAGGTATGTATTCATGTTACAGTCTCTAAAGGTTTTTCTTCCATTATTGATACTTGTATGCAGTAGAACCGATTGCAGATCGAGTTTTTTTTTCAATGCTTGCACATTTCAGCACCAGCTTTGTCAATACATTTTCAAACACTTCAAACATGGCAATTGACGATATAGTTGTAACACCCATTTCAGAGTTTAGAGTTTGATCTAGATCAAGAATTCTTCCATCTTCACATTTCTCAACTTCCTCGCAGTGGGTCCTATTTACATCACTATATACACAGTCATTCATCTTGCAGCTCATATGACTCTTGTTACACATTTCAACATTCTCACCCGTGAGCTCAACACTCACATTTCCATCACTATCATTTATCCTTCTTCTCTCTCTTGCCACTTTACACCCTTCGGGCTCATGGGCCCACTAGTCCATCGACTTACAGGAGTGGACAATGCATATTCATGTGTATCCTGTGTGTCTACCATCACAATTCTATTATCATTGTGTGCTATATTCTCTTCACAGCTGTGTACCTCCCTTTGGTCACGTAACGAGCGGTATGTTCTGTGTTTTCCGTATTCCTCTAGACGTAATACTTTTACTGATTCAACTTCTGATTGATTCTCAGCCTCTACTCATGCTAGTACACGATTGAGCATGTCTGCCCTGGTGGTAGTTAGCTCTGCATGTGCGTTCATCGAAGTACTCACAGGGACAAGCCCAGTACATTCTTGAGTAACTGCAGATCTATATAGGGCAGGGATTTACTCAGATCTATCATAATCTCTTTCAAAGCCATCTCTTTTCTCGAGAACATTATGAAGTGGGTCATTTTTTCCATTGCTTTCACTGCTCCCGTTCATTTCAGAATTACCATTTCTTTTAAGAAAAAGGTTTGTCATTTTTGAAGATTCCCTACCATTGACATTGATGTTACTGGGTTTTGTGATAGAATTGCGAGCACAAGCCTGACTCACCCACCTCGGTTGCTCTTGATCAACTGCTAGCACCACAGCCATCTTCACATTGAAAGTGAGATCGCAGAACACCTCGCCCTCTGCTGCTGCCACCTATTACTCCAACTCCTTATTTAATAACAAGGACATGTTTAACAGATCACTCAAGCACTTTTAACTAAAATACTCTTTACACTTGGCTATCAGCTGTCTCTTACTTCCAATACCCAGCACATAGCTAAACAGCCAAACAGCACTTCCAGTGCACTTTTCGGATGCGTGCACATGAATGTGTGCACCCCTGGCTTATGTAGTTGTTTTCTGTGGGTGGGTCCATCATCTATATTGGATACAAATGCAAACAAAACAACAGATGTAATCTATGCAGATACTTGGCCAAAAGGCTAGAAACACTATGATAGGTTGTAACAGCAGTTTCTTTAGCGCACTGCCCAATGTTCTAAAAAGTCTTTAGGCTACATGAAAATGATGCGTGGCCGTCCTCCCAGCAAACAGCACCTCTGGTGGACTTCTCTTGTGAGCATGTGTGGATGCGTGTGCCCCTGGCTTATGTAGCTATTTCCTGTGTGTGGGTCAATAATCTAGATTGGATACACATACAAACAAAATAACAGATGTAATCTATGCAGATACTTGGCCAAAAGGCTAGAAAGACTATGATACGTTGTAACAGCAGTTTGTTTAGCACAATGTCCAATGTTCTAAAAGGTCTTTAGCCTACATGCAAACGATGCGTGGCAGTCCTCCCAGCCAAATAACACTTCCGGTCCACTTCTTAGATGCATGCAGGTGGATTTGCGCGCCCCTGCCGTATGTGTTTTTGATACCGCAATCATTTGCTTGATCTGAATAAATTATTTTAACCTCTCTCACCATCAGTGCTGTTTAGTGGTCCTTTTCTGCATGTACCAGAGCTTTGATCAACCAACTTATATGTGGAAGGACGCGGTAGCCTGTGTTCATCTCTTCTTTGTTCACAATGTCTTTACCCTTATGAGATAGGCCCCCCGGTAACACAAAAGAGGGATTTACCCATATTATACAAGACACTAATGTACTTGGGCATCCACATTTATCATTATGATCATTTCAAGTGCCCTCTTGCTCACCTTTTTAAATTGGTTCAGTGCTATTTTTAGGCCACAAAAAGCTGTCAGAACCAGTAGCATCATGTCCAATAATATTTTAAATGTGTTTGCCAATCAGGTCGGTACCTATGAAAACAGCTAATCAAACCAGTCATCATGGTCAATGTCTTCCTCCTCTGACACCATCCTGGTGCGCAGTTCCTGCAGGGCTGTGATAGCCTCTCTAAGGGTCCCATTCTCCTCATCGTTTGCTGGTGTGTACATGCAATAAGATGGACCTTTGGATGTGCTACGAGTGCTTGGGTTTTTCTTTGAGCCCTCCTCTTGGGACAAATTGTTGCCAGTTTTGTTGCATTCCTCCCCTGCTTCTGCAAACTCGTGAAATGTGTCCCAGTTTCCCACATGTCCAGCTCTGTGCTGGAGATCCTCCAAATCGAGGTTGCCCTCCATTAAAGCCTCCTGCCCATGGTGCTTGAAATCCAAACCCTCTGCTTCTGGGTGTAATAATTATAGCCCCTTCTTCCTGAAAAGTTTCCGTTTGACCCTGGCTGCATTTGGTGTGCTTCCTGCACACTGTGGTTCACCCGAACATGTGTTAATATGGCCCCTTCTACTGCCAATGTTGACAGTTTCTTTTGGACCAAATTTGCTTCTTCTATCTTTCTTTCCTCAAACTTATTTCTATCCCTCTCGTGTTTTAGTATACAATCATGAACAATGCTCAATTGTATCTCGGGCAATGGTTATCCTCTATCCCCAAATGTATTTTTGACTGTCTTTGTACTTCTTCGGGAGTCCCTGACATAACATGTGATAACAAATTGTTATATCTTTGCCCCAACATTCTCTTGTCTTTAAAGCCATTCCTCCTGAATCTCTTGTATATAAGCAGCAGGGTCTTCATCTGTCCCTATTTTTCGTGCCATGGTCACACCCCAGAATACCCTGCCCTTTTCCAAATATCATCTGATTGTTCACCCAATATTGAAGAAAATAAGCTTTCCATGTCTCCTACTGCTAAAGTCAGGCCAACAGTTTCTCTTTCAAATACATAAATCCACTTCCTTGCACCTGCTGTGAGCGATGGTAGTTTACAAATCAGATTATTTTGTATCTGTTGTGTCTGTGGCCAAGGTATATATTGTGCTAGTCCTCTACCCTTTTCTAATAATGGGAATTGTGTCATCCCAGTTCTGCGTGCTGGTGTAGTCACACCCTTTGTTTTTTTTCAGGATGTCTGCCGTGCAAACTTTCATACATCCTGGTAAATCTCTTAGCCTATTTACATACAGTGTTTTTCATTCTGGGCTTCTCAATCTCATCCCCGGGAGCCATGGGTATTTAATTGGCTCTGGCCTTATCGCTGACTCGTTCAAATCTGACCAAGCTACCTCTCTCCCTACAGAGGTGCCTGTAGATAGGGCCCATGCAGCTTCCTCTTCCCTGCTCTCCTCGCCATCTTCCTCTTCTTATGGTGTCTTCTTCTTCATTCCCTCTATTTTTAAACTGTAGTCTTCTAAGGGGAACACTCCCATATGTCCCACTCATTAGCTCTTCCAATCCATCCCTACCTTCCTCTTGCAGAGACTTCCCCCACTTTCTCTTATATTTATGCTGTCCCTCCAATTTCTGTATAAGCTGTCAGTATACCTTCGTATAACTTCTTCCTCTCCCTTATCTAACAGCCTGTGTTTACTAATGATTTCATCAACATCCTTGCAGTGTTTATCTAAACTTCTCTCCCTTTCCCTCTCTTCATCTAGTCTTCGTTCTCTTTCCTTTTCTTCTTCTCTTTTCTTTGCTCTTGCTTTCTCTTCCTGTCTTCTCTCTCTTTCACTGTCTTCCTATTTTCTGATCCCTCTTTTCTTCTCCTCTCTTCATCTTTCCCTTTCTCTCTCTTCTCTTGCCCTCTTTTCCTTTTCTGCCCCCGTGTCTATCCCTACCTTCCCTCATCTGCTCTTTACATTCATCAATGCCCTTTTTATCAAGTTTCAATATGTATTGCCCTCCTATCCATTGATCCGTTATTGCTGTCTGGTCTTTTTCGCTCTGCATGCATTTTGCTCTCTGTTACTCTGCATACACTTCTTCTAACTTTGCTTGTACTCTACACTGTGCGTGAGATTCTTCCTGTTATAACATTGGCCTTTGCTTGTTTACTTTTACTCCTCTCATATCATCTTTATCACTATATGCTGGGGGCGCATACATATAGCTGGAATACATAACAGTGTCCTTTAATGGATGTAATCCCTGTACAGTCGACGAGTGATCACTACTTTGGGGAAGAGGAGGGGTGGAGCTGTACCCACTCTGTCATGCCGGTTAATCATCCATTCTCTTTTTACTTTGCTCCCCCTCCTCTTCTTCAAACATTTTCCACATCTTGAGTATACCCAATCGGTTCCGTAATTGTCTTCCCTTGTGCGTGGCATGTAAATATGTGCACATATGTTTCAGCACTGTCTTCGAATGAGGGCTGCCTTGAGGCCATGGCATAACCATCTTGTCAGTCATATCTTTATTCCACCACTCAACATGACATTTCATGATTTTAGTGAGCAACATACCCAAATGAACAATGGGAGTATCCACCATGATAAAAATATAAAATGCAAGTTACCAATAATCGCTAAGCACTGATTCAACCCTCACCCACCCTTTTCACTCCTTTTCATACCCCTAACCATAATAGTTCCCCAATATTATTACACCCACGTCTCTCTGAGACCTAACATACTCTCCTTCTGTTAAGCAGCACCAAAAAGGCTGCTGAGGCTCCGGACCCCGTTTCCTGGTCCACAACACCAATTCAACTTCTACCAATACATAAGAGCACCTCCACCATTCTACATTACCATACAACAAACATTAACACAAAATAAAATACAGTTGTCATCCTGTATATTCGGGGGATTTTTGTGATTTTAAATCAAGGGTATCTCTCGCCTGGGTGTCCGAAGCGAAGGGCAGACGAAGAAAAGGGCAATTCCTGTTTGGACCAGGAGGACCCAGGGCCCGACACCTAGCTCAGACAGCAAGTAAGCATGCACCAATATGTGTTTACTCCCTCTGTCCCAACAGGCCATCCCCACTCCCTCTGGTCCCCCCGTGATGTTTCTTTGCACCCCCACCCTTCCCGCACACAGGTGTTGCTTGTTTTGCTTGATTGTTCTACCCTGCTCCCCCTCCCCCTGCAGGAGTCTGTTGTGATACATTCTGGTTTCACTATCACTATCTTGTGGCCAAAGCTGGATTTGACTTTTATGGACTTCATTGATTCACAGTGCGTCACCTTTTCTCAACTCTCCTGGTGGACTTCCTTTGTATCTTGTACTCATGGTGGACCAGAATCATGCTGTTCCCATCTTCATCTTGTATCCTGGCTTGCAGCATCATGTGTTACTACTGACTTCTGCAATTGTATTCACTCTCCCCTCTTGCTTCTCCACTCTTTTTGACTGCTTACTCTCTGTTCTCTCCTCCTCTCCCTTTCTCTATCTCCTCCCCCCCTTACTTACATCTATGCACTTAAATTGTCCCTGGACCTAGTATGATAGCAACCTCGTCTGTCTCCTCCCCCTACCCCTTAATTGTTCACCCCCTCCAGCACTATCTGAAATGTGGTCAGGCCTAGTACGATAGTCGATTGTTTTGTTTCTCCCCTTCCTTTCTGAACCCCTCTACCCCACCATTTTGTTAATCTCCGGCTCTACCAGAAATATCGTCAGGCCTAGTACGGGAGTCGCCTGTCTGTTTCCATTTCCTTCCCACTCTCCACCTCCCTTCCTTAGCTATGTCTTAGCACTTGCAATATCTGAAATGTCGTCAGGCCGAGTGTAATAGTTAATTTCACATCCTTACTGTTCATGGCTTTTAAGAATATCCTTGTATTTTCCCTTGTTCCCTCCATTGCCTTGAAGTGATTTGAAACACCTTGTGTATAGGCTCTATATAAATAAACTATAATTTCATATCATATCATTCTTTTCTTCATCTCTTCTGCTTAAACAGACCTACTACATGGTATTCCTCAACCCTTGTTGAAGGTATTCAATCTTTTATAATCTTTATTTCTCATTACTCAATAACACACAAAATCCCCAGCTTCCCAGTTTTGGCATACACATTTCCCCTCTATCTGCCTGCTCCCCTCCACGCCCAGTGCGAAGACCTACAGGACGGGCAGGGCTTTCTGGCAACATGCGCACCTCCTGGCCTCTCTTCACAAGTGTGCGTTATCTCTGCTCTCCACAGACCACCCAAATTGTCCAACGGGATGCAGCGACAAGCTCTCGATAGTACGAAAATGCCAGAGAGCCATTTATTTATTTTATTCATTGTTTTCTTGTTAAGCGCTTATGCAATAAGAAAATACTGTTTCAAAGAGTCTTCTACTACCACGTATAAAGGTGAGCCAAAGATCACACAATTAGTCAAAATAATGCTCAATACTGGAGCCCTCAAGCACATGTCAAAACCCAGCTTTATCCAAACTAAGAATCCTAGCTGGGATATCATACACGCATCTCGTTCTCACAACTCTCATCTTTTTCAACGATTGCAAACACGTTTTGCACCAAAACTACGTCAGCTATGACATCACATCAGTTTATGAAACCTATGATATGATATGATATGGCATTTATAACATGCCTATACACAAGTGTTCAAAGCGGATGGGGGGATGGGGAGATGGGGAGGTTGATTTGGTTAATAGCTCAAACTATATATAGGATACATAGGAGTTTGTTACTTTATTGGTCGGTACCTATCTGATGACTCCGCCTGTACTCTTACCACTATAGATACTACTTCTACTACATCATTACAAGGACAGCTAATTGGTTGGCATTATCTATCATCAGCAGTGTCGCGCAGGGAAATTCTTTTGGTTGACACTTAGCTCGTCAACCTTAGACATTTTGATGAGATGATAAGAGGTGAACGGCACATACGTGGGGGAACAGAATTCTATAGTCTGCCATTATTCCAAATAAAGAATTCCTCCTCCACCCCGAGAGTCTGGCGTGAGCATTTACTGCTGTGATTGAGTATAAACGCACGTTAGAAGTGAGTTAATTCATTTCAAGTGACTACAACACGAGCGTTGAGACAATATTAATATATCCCCACGTGGCTGGGCCACAAAAATACATAGGACTACCTGGGATTATCTGTATCAGCGCATGGACATAAGCTACAAAGATGTTGATCCTTCATTAATTAGTGCAGAACATGCTTACTGGATGTTGGCTATGAATAATGACGAATGAAGCATTAATTGAGCTGGCCCCTCCTCTGCCGCTGAGAAAACTATATTACCCAGAGGCCGCGCGCCCCTGCGCGCGCGCTCCGAAGTAGCTCCTAAGTAGCGACTGTTGGCTGGGAGAAGACTCTGCACTCTACTTGGACTTTACAATTCCGTATAATTGGTACGCTTATAAACTGCTTTGCTCTGCATATTAGGACGCTATACTACAATGTGATGTACTTTATACACTTTATAAGTGCTCAAATATTCTATTTTACTTGTTTGTAGGCATTAATTGAGCTGGCCCCTCCTCTGCCGCTGAGAAAACTACATTACCCAGAGGCCGCGCGCTCCTGCGAGCGCTCCGAAGTAGTTCCTAAGTAGCGAATGTTGGCTGTTCGCTGCTCGGGGTGAGGCGGTGAGGGGGCCAGCATTTTTGATTCAATTACCAAGGTAGACATTTTATATTGCATACTGAGGACGTCTGTTTCCTTTTATTTGTGCTTTTAGTTGAAAAAAACAATACTAGATAGCAAATAAAAGGCGTGTGTATAAAGAATGAACTCAAACTATTTTCTTAGCCCGTAGACTTATGAAATATCTGCACTTTCCTTACCTAAGTTCTCCGGAAATACGTTCTAAGATAGTAACTGTTTTCCCAGTAGCAAAGTAGGCACGAAGAAAAAGATAATATGTTCTAAGAAGGATACTGGACTTGGCCCTATTGTTTTCAATACACGTAGAAGTACTTTTCTGAAAGCCCTAGAGATGCCTTTACCACCTTCACCAAGCCAAATAATAGACACCTTAAATGTTCACTCAGAGAGTGAACCTCCGCAAAGTACTGATGTTGAATTAGCTAAAATGGCCGAAGAAATGGAGGCAGAGAAAGTGAATGGGAGGAATCGGAACCCGCCCAATCCCAGCTTCTCTTTGAGGGTGAGGGGGACGGGGGGTGCCTTCAGGAGCAATGCAATGAAAATCCTGCCGCTAGTGCAGTAATCATAGACTCACAAACTAGTCCGATGTCAGACACCCCTTTTATATTCACAAAGAGAAGAATAACACAGTTAGCCATGATGGGGGAAGTTATAGACAGTTCACAGCAGGATCAATTGGGAAGAGAATGGATCAAAGAGGGCAACTTTAACAACGCAAGTAGGGAAAGGACTTTCTTAATTGTTACACTATGTGAACTTAAAGAGTGGCTTCACAGTGAACTTACCAAACAAACAGAATGCTTGGGACATATAACTGAGAGATTAAAGGTGATGGAAACCAGAGGTGCAAATGTGGTGTATGCTCCTTTAGAGAACAACATAGGTCCTACAGTGGGAAAAGTGTACAGCGAAAAAGTAGCTCTAAATAGCAAGGAAGCTAGCATAACTAACCCACAGGTTGATAATAACAATAAAGACGCAGTACACTCTACACACCTAATAGAAGAATTGGTGGTAAAAAGTAAGAACATGGAAGCTGACGCTGATGATTTAAAGTTAGTAGTCTCAAAAAATTCTAGAAAAAGGGAGAAAAAATACAGAGAGTGTTAAAAGCGGCTGAATTAAAAACTGGAAAGGCATCCTCACTAAAATTTCTGCGCAATATAGGAAAGGGTCTTACTGGACAAGAAGCCATCAATGAAAATGATGAGCATGATGTTAAAGCGGGATCCAAGGTAGGAGTTTCCTATGTAAATGGTCCCGAATATGAAAACTCAGACATAAGACTTAGTGATGCGTTGAAAAGGAAAAAGCCTGACAAAATGACTAATATTTCCAATGAAGTAAGACCCAAGCCTAAAAATGGAGATAGAACATCTAAGGAGCTAATTAAGGATAAAAAGAAAGAGCAAATAATAAATAATGTAAATGAAGGCAGACACACGGTTGACCTACCCAAACCTCCTAACCCGGTAAAAGAAGGAAGAGCTGTATACGACATATTTAAACCCCCTGTTCGTATGCTTCCTAAACAACAACACACGACGCTGAACAGTGATGGGAGGGAGAGTAAATGGGAAATAAGTGGAGAGGTTGAAAGAGAAGAGGAATACAGATATCCCAAGGGCAGAGAAACAAAAATGTGTGAAAGTAGTAATGAAAAACAGAAGTATGTAAATCTGGAAAGTAAAAAAGAAGCTGAGAAAATGACAGTCGAAGAAAGTGTTAGGAATATAGTAAGGGATATACTGAAGGAAAAGAACTGGAATGAACCACACCCTACTATAGGTATAAGAAGTGAGGAACTAAGGAGTAAGAGAATAGAGGGATGTAGAGAGAATGAAGGGAGAGATGCAAGGGATGAATTTAGGGAAGAATACTCTAAGAATGGTAACCAAAATAATTACAATGACCTAATGCACGGAGGTGAAGATGTAACCTATGGCTTGGGAATTTGTAAACTTTGTAAACCTAAATACCCACATGCACCGGGATTGACACTACAATATTTGTTTGAGGAGGGAGGTCCTGTATCCCTAAATAGGAGAAAAATATTGGAGCTATTTGATGAAATCCCTGAACTACGCTTAATAACATCTGAGGACATACAACTTGTAGATTTCATACATGGGTGGAGGTATGACTATGTCAGGCTTGTGATACACTCTCCACTAGTTAGAAACATTATAATGAAGGAGGCGGAGAGCCTTCACAAATATGGTTATGATGTAGGCCCATGGGAAATTGAAAAAGAAGTGACCGAAGGTAAAAAGGGAACACGGTGGAATGGTGAAAAACCTGAAAGACAGGATGGAAATTATATAGACAAAAATGAAAATTTGAAATTTAGACGGGTAGCAGAAGTCCTATAAGAATCTATTGCGCAATTGAGAGCTTTAAGCCAACCATTTTAGGACTGAGTCAATATTAAAAATTTTGAGTTGGAATTCTAGTGGAAACAAGCATTTAACAAGTAATGGTGAAATTTGTGATCTCCTCAAATTGTCGGACCTTCTATTTATACAAGAAATATGGCTCACAGAAAAGCTTCTTTGGGATGGGTTTGACACTGTTTCTATCTTGGCCAAAAAAGGTCCGCTGGGGAGACCCAGAGGAGGTATTACTACTCTTGTTAAAAAAGAAATTGGACTGTCAAAGTGTGAAGACATGTGTGATATACATGGGGAAATTCTGGGAACAGTTTGGACACGAGTAGTGGGACATATGAAAGAAACTCTATTTCTGTTGAATGTTTATAGAACTTTGGATTCCAACCTCACTTGCATTTTGGCAAAATTGGACCTAAATCTACATGAATGGTTTTCCAAATATGGTGACGCTAGTATCATTCTTGCTGGGGATCTAAATGCTAATTGCAATTTGGAGGAAGTAGAAATATTAGATTGTTTTTCGACTGATTACTTTAACATCAAAATGTGTAAAAGAAACAAAGTTGAAGGTGGAATGTGGATGAGTTGGGCTGCAGGGTGGGGATTACAATGCCTGGAAAGTAAAGTAAAAAATACACTAGTGCGAGAAACAAGTACGAGTGACCACTCAATGCTATTGCTGGAATTAAAATGGCTCTCGATCTACCCCAATAGGAAGGACACAAATTTAAAGAACCTTAGTGTGAATACTAGAGGTCATCGTGTTTGGTGGTCTGAGAAAAAAATCAATAACTTTAACAAATGTATGCTAACTGAATTCAACACTTGTGAGCTAGAGCGTAAAATTGCAAGATATTCTGTAAAGGGCTTCCCTGTACACCTGAAAAATGTATTAGAAGCAAATCTTACGCCTCAGGCTAACCAAAACACGAAACATAAGCACGAATACTCTATTGAAATCAGAATCAGAACTAAAAAAAATGAACTTAGAAGGAAAATAAGGAAAATAGCCAAGAGCTCTGACCTCGACACGAATGGTGTAGAAAAAATTAGAAAGTTAAAACAGAAATATACAAATTGGTTAAAACTGGAACATATTTGAATACTCCAGGCTGATGGGGAAAAGATGTTAGAAAGCCTGCAGGGGAAAAACACTAGGGCCTTTTGGGATCTCATAAATCAAAAAGATGATAATAATTGGAGAAAAATGACAAATCCCATAACTGAAGATGCGTGGCTGAAATACATTAAGCAAATGTTTACATCTGAAAAGGTAGTAGAGTACACGCAGAAAATGGAGAAATGGGACTTAGACGTTACCACTGACATAATTGAGGCAAAGATAAAAAAAACTAATACCTCTCGAGCCCCGGGTCCCAATAAACTTACCAATAACATCCGTAAACACTCTTCTCACCTATGGGCCAAGATTCTATATATCCAATTTCAAGACATAATAGAGTCTCATACTATTCCTGACTCATGGAAGCTCTCCTATATGGTTCCTATTTTCAAAAGGGGTGCAAGGGAAGAACCTGCAAATTATCGAACCTTAAGTATAATGGACGCAGATTCCAAAATATTTGCTTCCATTGTACTGGAACGATTAAACGACTGGATAGAAGAAAAGAACATCTTAGATTCCAGAATAATAGGATTCCGCAAAAATATGGGGACAGACTGTGGAGGTCTCCTAATAAACTGCCTTCAGTTTTGCGCCTGGAAGTCCAATAATGTCCCAATTTATATAGCATCCATGGACTTAAGCAAAGCTTTTGACTGTGTGAACCGAAACTTGCTTTGGCAGAAGTTGGATGACTATGGAATATCTAAGGGCTTGTTGAGCATGATTATTTTTTTGCACAATGAATCTAGAATACAGATAAGATTAGGCTTGGATGGTCTTCTGTCTAGAGAATGCACCATTGACAATGGAATTAGACAAGGATGCATCCTTGGACCAACTTTGTACAATCTATATGGTGCAGGAGTTGGCATAGCCCTGGACGCTTCGGCACTGGTCTCTCCTAAATTTGGCAATCTGAAAATTTGTTGGGCAAGTTACGCAGATGACTTTCTCCTCATAGACAATACGCCTGTGGTCTTCAAAGACTCATAACAACCTTTGGTAAATATATGCTGGGAATAGAACTAAAGATCAACCCTGGCAAATCAGTTGTTACCAAACTCACAAAAGGGGGGAAAAGCAACAAAAGACCAATTTTGGGTGGAACTGGGATAATAACAAACTGTTAGTTAAAGAAAACTTTCAATTCTTGGGGTACCCTGTAGTGGCTAAGTTTAGTAGGACCTTTCTAGTAAATTATCTCAATTCAAAAGTTAACTGCATGTTAAACCAAATGAAGAGAATTGACAATAAATATGGTAAATTTTCCCTCAAACCGTGCAGAGAATTCTACAAAAGCAAGGTACTGCCAACAATTATGTACGGAACTGAATTTTGACCTAATACAATGGAGATTGAATATAAAGCTGTAGAAAGCAGAATTTGGAAATCAACACTGTTCTTCCTCCCTAAATGCATCCCAATTGAGGTAATAAGATATGAACTGGGCATACAATCTCTTGTTAGTCTGATTCAGTGGAAGAAACTTTGCCTCATGAGTAAATGTGAATTCTCTAAAAAAAATACACTATATTTTCAGCTTAGAGTGAACGATACTAACGGATACATAGCAAGTCTAAGCTTGGAATGTGAAGCTTTACTTGATGAAATAGGTATGACAATGGACATCCTGGGGAAAAATCCCAATCTGGTAAAAGAAAGACTTAAGCTGAACGATTGGGAAAAAACTTGCTTGATAATTTGTGATACAAAACTATACACACAAGTACTAACAGCAGGAAAACGAGTCCCTGAAATGGAACACTACCTATTGAAATTTCCTAGTAAGAAAATGAAAATTGGCTATATGAGATTTTGTATGAATGTGCTGTCAACTAATCAAATTAAAAGTATAAGGGCACGACATGACGGGGTCGTAGGCTCTTGCAGATTTTGTAAAGATGAGGATGAATTGGAAACCCTACGTCATCTTATGTCAGAATGCCCTTGGTTACTAGAGAAAAGAGAAATGTATTTTAAAGAATTCGTAAATAATGTATGGCTTTTGAGAGATCTTCTATGGACAAAAATGCTACATGGAGAATCCATGTCCATGAGAATAAGAGTGCTATCATTCATAGAGCATGTATGTGAAATAGAGTAAAGTCTGTTTTAATATCATTATGTAAAAAATGTTTTTCCAATATGTTGTAAATTATAGTTATCTTGTTAGATTTAAGAAATTGTATTGTGTAAAATGAAAACTATGCATTTGCAAAAGTTTCCTTCTTAACTATGAATCCTTTTAATCTAATTTTAATTTTTTTTGTAAAAGTTTGTAAAAACTAAAACAAATAAAGGGAAGTAAAAAAAATAAAGAATACTCCTGGTCATCCAGAGGCGCTGAGGCCTTCCTTTTCCATTTTACTTGGCCTTGTGTGCCGCCTGCTGTCTGTGTGTCTACTGAGGGAGTCCTGCAGGTGTCTTATCTGTGTTTGGCTCATGATGAATAGGCGATGTTCTTCATGTCTGGATCACGTGTTAGGGTACCGTATTTGAGAGTGGATGTCCTTCTATTTATCAAGGTTCTGTTAATTCTGACGTGCATTTTGAGCTCTTTGTGGCCACTTGGGATGCTAGTCAAGTACTGTCTACAAACTATTTTGGCATTACTGATCTTGTGCACCTGCACATCAATGGGTGCTTGTTCTCTTATTAAAATTGATTAACTTGGGAGTTTACCGCTTCCCGCCGTGGGAGCCATTATCTTGTGCCTGCATTCCGTTCATCTATTACTCCTTTCCTTTTTCCTGACCTTGGCTTGGGCCGTGAGCTACTGTATGGGCTCTGCACGAGTTGCTAGAATACATGTGTTTTTGTAAATTCAGCATCTTGAGGTTTTGCCAATTGTGAGACCTGCTGTGGCCTGTGTGTTCTGTCTTTCTGTTTCCATATTGGCTTCCTATAGCTGTGTCTTTTCTTACTGTTTGTCTACCTTGCGATGGTGACCCTGCCTGTATATTCAGCATCTTATCTACCTATAATCCCACTGCCCTATCGGTGTAATGAGTCCCTTTCTTGGTACAACCAAGAACCAGTCTGGTTTCACAACCAGTAAGTAGGTGCTCTAGACCCTCTGATATTAAATGGCCCAAAGAGATCTGAAGCTACTTCATCCCAAGGAACTCTGGGTACACTCCTCACCACCATCAGAACCTTTTGTACAACAAGCCCCTTGTCTTCTTCTACACACTCAGTTCATGACGGCACTTGCTCTTCGAAATCTCTATCCACCCCAGGCCACCAAAATTCAGATATCACCAAGCACTTCATCCTGGCTACACCCAAGTGACCCACATGCGCCAAATCACCACAGATTTCCTCATTTTATAAGGCACCACCAACTAGTGACCTCTACACAAATAATCACCCTGCAGACACAGTTCATTCCTTACCTTGCCATACCCTTCCATGAACTTATCCTCCAACCTGACCTTACCACCTCTTATGGACGCCTCAATGCATACAATGCATCTTCACCACAAGCTGCGTCCCAGTCCTCCTTTCTCAGACTACTGTACACTTGAAAAATGTCACCAGCTTCATCAAACTCCAGTTCCAAATCTTGTACAGACTGTTCAGAACTAGCCACTCTCGGCTCCACCAACCTCGAAAGAGCATCTGCCACAACATTACTCCTACCCTGAACATGTACCATTGTAAACTGCAAACCCTGCAAGGAACTCACCCACTTCATGATGCGCCTCGAGACACCCTCAAGACCTCCTTTTGAGAAAATGCTCACTAAAGGTTTATGATCCATACATATGTTGAAGTTCCTTCCCCACAAATACATTTTAAACTTCTCCACACCCCACACACTTCTCCACTACCGAATATCTGCATTCTGTATCCTTTAAAGTCTTGGAAGCAAATGCTACCGTCTGCAGCTCTCCACCATCCTCCTGCATCAAAACCGCACCCAACCCATAGTCACTGGCATCCACAAATAACATGGTGTTCTTACCCTCTTCAAACACCTTCAAAATCGGGGCATTCACAATTGCCTTCTTGACATCAGCAAATTCCCTACCACAATGCTCATCCCATTTATAAACTGCCCCCTTACGAGTGAGTTTCCTCATGGCTCTTGTTCTATCAGACAAACCCCTTACACATTTCCTGTAAAATTAAATAAAACCCAAGAACGATAACACATCACTCTTACACCTGGGAACTGCCATGGATGTGATTGCCTCTACAGCATCCTCCTTGGGTTTGACTCCTTCACCTGAGATCTCATGGCCCAGGTACACCACCTTGTCGGCTTTGAACGTGCACTTTTCCATAGCTACAGTCAAACCTGCCTAATGCAAAATCAACATAACCCTCCTCAATCTCTCATCATGTTCACTGTCATTGCATCCACAAACCAGAACATCCTCCTGATAAAACATTACTCCATGCTCACCACCCAACAAGTTATGCATAATGCTCTGAAACACCCTGGCAGCAGACACCAAGCCAAAAGGCATCCTCCTGCAGTGAAACAATCCAATGGGTGTAATGAAAGCTGTCAGATTCTTTGACTCTTCATGAAGTTCAATTTGATGGTATGCTGATTTCAAGTCCAATATAGGGAACACTTTGGCACCAGCCACCCCTGCTAACAAATCATCTATGCGAGGCAATGGAAATTTATCTGCAATAATCATGCTATTGAGATGTCTCAAATCAATACATAATCTGATCTTCCCATTGGATGTCCTCACAATGACAATGGGATTGACTCACTCTGATGATTGTATCCTCTCAATTACACCGTCCCTCTCCAACTTCACTAACTCACTCTACACCTCCTTCTTAAGAGCCAATGGTACGGTACATAGCTTGGCTACTTTAGGTTCAAAACCTCTCTTCAAATTAATTTTATTAACAAAACCCTTCAGGCATCCAAGTTTACTGTTCTCTTCCTCTCCGACTTTATGCACTGCCTGCACTTGATCATGATGACCTGCCTCCAGTTGGATTATTAAATCAGCCTGATCACACCAGGAGAGCAATTCCCCTCCCCTGTTTGCCACATATATGGTGCCTATTGCCTTCCTCCCTTTAAACTGTAGGTCACCTTCAAAGCTTCTGAACATTTCTATTGGAATGTCATCATAGGCATTCACTCTCACACCATGCTCCCTTAATGTACAACACTAAAACTTTTCCTTCCAAACTTGCACACTGATCAGCGTATAATCTGCTGCGCTATCAATCAGCATCGAGACTGGTATCCCCCGCACAAGAATCTGGGCATACGGTTTCGGTTTCTTTACCTTACCCGCAACAGCATACACCAAACTCACAACTTCTCTCTCCACCTCACGATAATCATAATCATAGCTGGCACTGACTTCATTAGTCTGTGATACCCAACCACCAAAATTGCTACAACACCTAGCAAGATGCCCCTTTTGATCACACTCCCTGCATACAATATGAATGGCCAAACAATCTTTATCAAAGCAAGATGTGAAGTACTCCCACATCTATAGCATCTCCAAACACACAACCCCCGAATGTCTCTTCCAGGTTCAACATCTCTTGGAGAGGGCCTGACATCTCTAGACAGGCCCCCTTGTCGGCCCACACTCCTGCTGGCCAACAATCTGTTGTCACTGTGATCCTCCAACCTTCTGTCAGACCTTCGCACTACACTGCTCGACAATTGTCTGTGCGGAACCTTGACAACTTTATGAACAGCCCCATCCTCCAGTTTCACTTTGTCCACATTTTGTTCACCTGACTTGTCCACCTGGAGAGTTTTAATGCATTTTTCTGTGTGTTCCAGAGTCTTCGCAATTTCAATGGCTCTATCTAAGGAGAGATTGCGTTCTTTCCACATTTCCTTCCTAATGTTATCATTGGAGCACTTTATCATCAGCTGGTCTCTCAAATGCTCATCATGACAGTGAATAAACCTGCACTTTACAGCTAACCCTCTGAGAGATGTGATGAAATCTTCTATGCTCTCACCCACAAACCTATATCTCTCCACAATAATGTTCTCTTCAACTCCGTAGTGTCTATGCAACTTGGCAAGTGTTTTCTCATAAGGGCCCACCTCCTCTATGTCCACGGGTTCAGGTAACCTCCTTAACACATCCTGCCCCACGGAGCCTAGACAATGAAAGTGCAACGCTTATTTCCTCCCATTGGAATAGTTCTCCCCAAACATAGCCAGGGCATACTTCATAAAAGCTTCCTTCCATTCTGCCCATCTCACTCTGGGCTTCCTAGCATTTGCCAAAAAAAATACAGGAGCCGGTATATTCGCCATTGTACCTGTAAAATTAACTCAGCGTGCCTGCCCGCACACCACTGAGTCCACTACTCAAAGTTGTTCAGTGCTTACAGCACCTTGACATACCCGGAATGGGTTCCCACTGAGTCAATGTTGAAAAAGAGCCAACCAGCAATGACCCACAGTGACCCCAGGGCATTGTCACCTGCCCCCCCCACTCACCGAAACATGTAATGCTCGAAATCTGACTCGGTGCGGGGCGCAGTGCACTGCTGTCCATCCGGAGCGTCTCACAGTAAAGCAAACCTCCCTTTCAGTTCTCTCTGCAGCGCTGTTGTATTGCCAAGGAGACCAAAATGGCCATGACGCAACTCACGTCAATAGGTTTCCTCTGATTGTTCCCAAGACGTTCCTCCTTCACTTGGAGTCCTCGCACAGTTTGTGCGGGTGTCGGCATCACCAGGCAACCAGACGCCCACTCGAAAATATACAACACGGGCCTCCAAGCTAACGTCCAATACCTGGCAACCCAACACCAGGTACCTTGTGCGAGCTCTGGGGTAAACAAGACCAGGTTGCTTGTCCAGACACTCCCCACCTCCAGCTGATTCCCGCCAGGGTTAAGGCGCACTCTGTCCCCTTCCTCCACTCTCAAGTTTCCGCCAACAAAGCACCTCTGGGGGTTGTCCTGTCAGTAAAGACTGGCTGGCATTTTGGAAGCTCTGAAGAATGCCTCCAGATGGCCATACCAACAGTAGTTAAATGACATATAGACATTCCAGGCAAAACCTGCCTGCACTAGTAAGCCTGAAATCCTATGTTAAACACAATACACACGCCTAACAGATTCCTCCTCTGGAGAATTTTCCAGAATGTTCTAAAATGATAGAGGAACAAGTCCAAGCTGTGGATGCCTGCACACATGAGTTGGAGAAAGACCAGTTGAGGAAAGTATTTCTACAATGTAAGGCTGTACTTGCCAGAGATGCATATGATTATGGGTATACTGGCCTGCATGTTGCTACACTCACAGAAGGTTATGGTAGGAAACCTGTCTTTATGTGACAAAATAGGCTACCCTTGGCCTGTTTAGAGTCTTTGACAGAAATAATTAAAAGAGAATTCATTGGACCCATTCACAGTACCTCAAACATGCCTATATTAGGTGTGTTGAAACCCAATGGTCAGTGGCGGTTATATGCAGACTTGAGCAAACTGAATAAGAGGGTTCCTGTGTCAAGGTGGCCCCTCCCATTCATTGACCAAGGCTTGCACAAATCCAAGGGTCAAAGTTAACACTTTAGATCTGACAGCTGGGTATTGGTGTTTGTCTCTAGCAAAGGGTATACAAACCTATTTGTTTTTACCATCCAAGGGAAACAGAATGCATGGGAAATAACCCCCTTTGGCTTTATCAACAATGGAAGTGAGATTGGAATTGTTCTGAGCAAGGCCTTTCCGGATGCAGTTGAGAGAGGAACTGTGGTTTATGTGAATTGGTATCCTGATCAAGAATGAGGACATAAAAAGCCACTTCAATTGTATTGTTTATTTATTTATAGAGTGCACCGGGCCCTGAGGCATATGGGTGCTATAAAGGTTTCATTTTTACAGGTTTCAGAGAATAATGACACTTAGATACATAAATGCAGAAATATTACATACTTATAAAGGTTTGTAGTAACAGCAGAGAATATATACAGTAATATACAAGCATATCATATGTTATGCAGTCATAAGTATGGGGTTAGAGCATCAAGAAGTCTAGGAAGGAAATACTCACTTGTCAGCAGCATGTAGTCATCTCTTAGCATTGGTGTTGAATAGGTGGAAGGAAGGTAATGCTCTTAAGGTATCAGGGATGGAATTCCAGAGTTGGGCTGCTCTGACTGGAAACTGGCACCTCCTGTTTTGATGAGTTTGAATTTGGGAATTTTGATGCTGTTAGATTGTACCTTTCTGATCGGGTGTTCAGACGTGTATTTGATTAATCTGTCTCTCAAATATGTGGGGGCCTTGCTGGTGAGGCATTTGTGTGTGATGTTTAGTGATTTAAGCATAATTCTGTCATTAATGGAGAGCCATTTGATTGCACGTTTCTTGTGGGAGATGTGCTGTGAATTAGAGATATCTAGGGCAGGTCTTAAGGCATTGTTTTGAAGTGTCTGGAGTTTGTTAATGTAATGTTTGCTGGTGCCCAGATAGAGTGTGTTACAGTAATACAGCTTGGATAATACTAATGCACGTGCTATCGTGGTACAACTTTCATTAGTCAGGAATGGTTTGCATGCGTGGATCAATTTGCAGGTGGAATTGGTGGCAGAAGCGGTGGTGTTTACTTGCATGTTGAGGTTAAGTGCCGAGTTCAAGTAGAAACCTTAAGTTTTTACTTTGTTGGCGACTTTAATCTTGATGCCGTCAATGGTAATGGATTTGTACTGAGGGGTGAGTTTATTCAGTTTGTTGGTAGAGCCCATGATTAAAAGCTCATTTTTTTCGTCATTAAGACATAATACATGGGTTGCCATCCAGGTCTGTTTAATTAAGTAAATGGTGTTGATCAAATCTACATCTTTGTCATAGTCTCCTTGAATGAGGAAGAGAATCTGAGTGTTGTCTGTGTAATTTGTGGTATGAGACACCCAGATTGTCAAGTATATTGAATAAGGGCTTTGTAAACAAATTGTACAAAGTAGGGGAGACACATGATCCTTTTGGTACTCCGCAGGTGATTGTTACTGGGTCTGCTGCAGATGAGGGTCAAAATACTCTTAAAGATCTGTTGTCTAAGAAGGATGTTATCCAGGCGGTAGCATCCTTGGAGAAGAGGGTGGCTGATTTCAGGTGGTTGCACAGGACTTTGTGGTCAACCAGGTCGAAAGCAGTGGATAAGTCCAGGAGGAGAAAATGGATGCTTCTCCTTTGTCTTTGCGGTCATCCAGTTGGTTCTTAAGATCATGTGGGGCCGTCTCAGTCCCATGCCTTGGCCTAAAGTCTGATTGGCGGGTGCCTAGTATGTTGTTTATGTCCAGGTAGGACTGGATCTGGAGGTAGGCAGCTCTGTCAAGAATTTTAAGGAGAAATGTTACTGTCGTAATCGGTCTGTAGTTGATGGGGACACTAGGGTCCAAATTAGCTTTTTTTAATAATGGTAGTACCCAAGCGTCTTTAAGGTTTGTAGGGACTGAAATAAGAAATGTACTCAGAAATTGCCAAAGGCTGGGGAAAAGGTATCATTGCAGAGTTTTCAGCAGTGTAGTAAAAAGGTACTTTTCTCAGGCATGAAGTCAGGGACCAGGGACTGAACCCACGGAAGAAAAAGGTTGAAGCCATTCATAAATTGAATGATACCACACAGTTGAGGTGTTTGCATAGCTTGTTAGGGATGCCAATTTAAAATAGAACATTAATTGAAGTCTATGCAGAAATCACAAAACCACTGATTAAATTACTGAAACAGGGTGTGCCCTTGAAATGGGCAAAGGAACAGCGTAAGGCCGTAGCTAAGTTGAAGGATTGTTTAGTAAGGGGCCCAATGTCTCACCTACCCAAAGAAGAATCAGGATTCCTTCACAGAAATAAGTTTCACAGATGTATGCATGCCAGCGTTCTTGTACCAAAAGCATGACTCAAATAATAAGACCATTGCATATTCCAGCAAAGCATTTTCATAAGTCGAAACCACATTTAATCAATGTGAAAAAGCACTATTGACAACTTTTTGGGCATTATAACATTTCAACCCCAATATTCAAAGAGAGTGGATGATTGTTAGGACTGCTTATCAACCCCTTCAATTTTTACAAAACAAAGGGATCAGCTCAGGAAATGTAGCCCAATCATGAAATACATCATGGAAATGGCATTATAGGGCTTCCCTATAGAAGTAAGATTATGGGCAGAATAAAAGAAGTCCAGTGGCTCAAGCGCTAGCAGATTTGCATGATTTGTCGGTATTACAGATAATACAGGGTTGGATACTGATTTACTTGAATGCGAACAATCAGCACACAAAGCATTTGATGAAGAAACATGTAGAATTCTCCCAACCATATAGGTGGATGGGTGTGCATTTCACGTGAGTAATGGCCCTGAAAAAGAATTGGAGGCACAAATCAGGAATGTATGGGTCAAATGTGCTGGCATCCCATCAGTGAGCATGAGGATAGGTCCCAGGAGTAGTCAGGTAGCAGAGTTGGCTGGAATGTACAAAGAAATATCCACAGCAGTAGAAAACAAATGAAAAGAAATAGTGTTGGTTAATGATTCTGTCTATGCCCGGAATAGTTTTGTGCAATACTTACCAGAATGGAACATGAGCGGGATGGTCACTTGTAACAAAAAACACTCAAGCATGGAACGCTAATTTAGGCCATCAACAATCTTGTTTTAGACAATGAGATGAACATTAATTGGAGGAAAATAAGGAAGCACCCCGAAACACAAGGAGAAGATAAGGAAGGGAATGATAAGGCTGATCAATTGGCCAAAATTGGGGCAGCATTGGAAGAACTGTTTCCCTTTGAACATTTGTTCGGCGAGATCCAAGTAGGCATATTGTCACATTCTAAATCTCAAGGGACAGGTAATAAACCAGAGGTTGAGTGGAGCTTTGACATGCCCGATCAGGGTTTGATTAAAGCACAAAAAGAAGACCCACTCATAGGTATGTTGTACAATCATGTTTCAGATGCAGAAAAGAACCATTTAACAGAGTAGAACTCCAAGGGAAGAGAGAAATTGAGGGTGATGACAAAGAATAAAAAACAGATTCAGGTGCGAGACAGACTGTTGGTCTGACAATACATTGCAGATCATATCCAATGGGTGGTCCCTGTGTCATTTCACAGGCTGTTACATCACGCAAGTCTTGGTAAATTCATCCACAATTCACAAGTATGTGGAAGAATTGAGAAAACATTTGCAGCACGCATTTGCATTTGCACAAATGAATTTAGAATGAACAGCTGAGGGTGCCAAATCATACTATGACAGGAAGTCATCTGTTAGGGAGTATGAAATAGGTGACAAGGTATACAAAGTCAATTTTGCAAAAGGAAAACACAAAATGCTAAGTTCATTGCGCCCTGGTGTGGCTAATTCAGAATTGTGGATAAGGTTTTGCCTGTGGTGTATAGAATACTGATAAAGGAAGCAAATCTGGCAGTGAAACAGTTTGTCCACGTGAACCAAATAAAACTGTTCCACCCAAAACATGAGATGCACAGAATGGAGCAAACAGGAGAAAGGATTGAGAGGCGCAATGGTTGGTATGGTAATGTTTCTTTATAAAGCGTTTTCGAAGCGCTCAAGGAGGGTGGGAACATGGGGAGAAACAGACGCTCATAGCCCTCGAAGTTCTGAGGCTAAAATAGTCTGCACTGGAAGAGTATGTGAAAAAGATACATTTAACAGGTGAGATACAGCAAATAGGCCTGATGGCGATTGTGCGGTTTTTTACAGGTGCACATTAGGGGGTAAAGACACGATATTAGGCAAGGTGCATTGGGATTGTGCAAGTGTGCAGAGCGGTCAAGGGAAGAGGTGGGGGTCCAAGTGCACCGTCGGTGGAGGCTGGGGTAAGTGTAGAGAGAGCAGCTCTCTTGGGTTAATTCTCAAGTGCAATCAGGGGGTGGGACGCAGGGCCGAGAGGCAAGTGCCGTGACATCTGGCTATGGTGCCTGGGACCTGTGAGACTCTGAGTAACACCAGGCGTCCAGTCAGCAAGCTGTTTGGGAGAGGAGGGAGAGATGGAAAGAGCAGACAGCTAGGTTAGCAGGGTAGGGGGAGACGCAGGGCCGAGAGGCAAGTGCCGTGACATCTGGCTATGGTGCCTGGGACCTGTGAGACTCTGAGTAACACCAGGCGTCCAGTCAGCAAGCTGTTTGGGAGAGGAGGGAGAGATGGAAAGAGCAGACAGCTAGGTTAGCAGGGTAGGGGGAGAGAGAAGGAGGAGGAGAAGAGGAAGGTCTTGAGGAGTTTCTGGAACTTAAGGAAATCAGGATCAAGACGAAGGGTGGCAGGGAGGCTATTCCAGAGGGAGGCACCTGCTCAAGATAAGGATCTCTCTCCAAATCTCTGCTTGGGGAACCAGCTCACTCGCAGATGGTTGGAGGGAGATGAGCAGAGGGCTTGAGAGGGAGAATACTTAGGTAGGCAGCGTTGCCTTTAAGTAGGTCCCAGGCCCCAGAAAGCCTTGTGGACAATGCAGAAGGCCTTGAACTTGATCCTTGCAGCCACGGGGAGCCAGTGAAGGGATTTCAGCACCAGAGAAATGCGGTCCCTGGGCTTGAGACCAAGTATAACTCTTGCGGTTCTGTTCTGGATGAGTTGCAGAGGGCGCAGGACGGAATCAGAGAGGATGAGGAAGAGGCTGTTGCAGTAGTCCAGTCTATAGAGAACCAGGGCTCTGGAGACAGTGAGATACTGGGGGAAAGTGAGAAAAGGTAGAGTGCCTCTGAGGCAAGAGGTTATGTCAAAGGCAAGGGTGCACCATGACCTAGGTGAGTAAATTGGTTCCTGTTGGTACACAATGGGCTCCACTTAAAAGAGTGAGGAAAAGGATTCATTGTAACAGGTGGTTATGTGTGTTTGGTGTACCTGAAGGAATGCAGGAAGGTCTAGGTATTGAAAATGAAAAAATCAATAAATAAATAAATAAACAGAAAAACTAAATAAAAAGGAAATTGAAAAGAAAGGAAACACCTTAAAATATATTGGTGCTTGGTACTTAAAATGTTTGTCTCTCTTCTCTGTTTTAGAAATGGTTAACTCGTTTTCCTTCAAAAATGTTGCTTGGAGCCCAGAGTCGGTGGAGGAGTACCCGGGACGAGAAGAAGAGGAGTGGAAATCCAGATGTCTACACAGTGGTCCATGCTACATGGGAGGGAGAAGAGAATTGAGAAACATAATGATTTCCTCAAAAATGTGTTGGTTGTGGTGTACTTAGTGACATGGACACAGGCCTCTCCAACAAATGGACAAGTTTTACTCGAGCCAGGGCCAGCGTCAGGCATTGTGATGGAAGATGCCACTGGATTAATATTATGGAAAAGTATACCAGGTTACAAAGACTCCATATTATCTACCAAAATCCAGAGATGTTGAATCCTTCCTAGCTGACATCTCATCTTGCTTACTACTTTGTTTCTATCCTTCAACTCTATTCTCTTCAATTTGTTTTGTTTGTTTTTCTTTTTAGTCTAACGATTGAAGACAATATTGTTAACAGTGCCAACTGATTTGCATATTGCAATTATTTACACTTCAATGATATAAACAAAGCACCTACTCACATGGTTACATAATAATTGACCTGGGTTAGCAACCATTGAAAGGAAGAAAATACATCTGAATGAGGCACATGGTCTCTAGCCTTGGAGGTTAGTTGTTCTGCAGAGTTCCCATGTTTAATCAGTGTCCTCTGCAGACAATGGAGGGGTATAAATGAGCTAATGAAATTGTACAGTATATTCTGTGTGTAGTTACATAGCATTTATACTAATACTTAGTATTGGGAGTATAAGGGGGGTTGCATTGGGTACTAACAGTGTTGGTAAATAGAGTGGGCTAGATTTGTTAGGCCACAGGCTTCAAAAGTACTGGCATGGCGGCAGGCACACTAACATTGTCAGTTTCAGAAAATAATGCAAAATACAAAACCGAACAGCAGTGCTACTCAAGGCAGAGTGTGCAGTGTAATAGCATGATGGTCCTTGAAAATAAACGTTCATTGTGCAGAGCAGGAAGAGAGCAAGACAGGATAAAATGCAAAAATGCAACATTATTGGGATTTTGTGTTATGCATAATACTGTCCAGGTTGTTTAAACCAAGGGCTGGAAAATATCACAAGTGGAGTCAGAGGGGGCAGGATGGGTGCTGGAAGGTGCTGGCACATGGTGTGACAGGTGACACCAGATGGCACCATGGAAGAGGCTGGGAGAATGTTAAAAACAATGTACAGAGACATATGATAAGAAGCCGTTTTCACTGCAAGGTTTAAAAGAGGGAGAAAGGAGAAAGGAGGGGTCTTTGGGTTTCCTGCTGAGAGGGAGGTGCTTCGGCTGGCTGAAAAGAAAGGGCTGTCCTGTGTAGCTGTCCCTGGTGAGGTTTCTAGGCTGGGCTGGAGAGTGGGGAAGCTGCAGTGGGAGTTCTATGAAGGCCGTATTTCAAATCTGGGGCAGTGTTCTGGCATAAACTGGCCGAGTTGTACTTGGCTGCAAGAAAGTTCTGGCGATTCAAGGGCAAGACAATCATTTGAAAAGGAGAGAGTTCAGCGTGAGTATAAATAGGCCAACAATATATTAAGACCCCTTTCTGCAGAATATTTTAATTGGCATGCTGTTAGAGTGGACACAAAAGGCAGCACCTCTTTAATCCTTTGATTACCAAAGGATTAACAGAGTAGAGAGAATCCAAAGTATTAGCTGAGGGTTTCTTCATTCACGCAGAGGAGGTCATAATCTCATAAATTCATAGGGCCTCATTACACAGTAGGCGGTAAGGGTTTACCGGTACCGGTATTTTACCGGTACCGGTAAATCCTTACCGCCTTACTACAAAGTCCCTTTGCGGGTTGGGGAACTTAACGCCTGCTTTTTGCAGGCGTTAAAAATCCAACTCGCAAAGGGACCAGTGAGCTAATTACAGTACCGCAATTTGCGGTACCGTAATTAGCGCCTTCCCCATTCCCATTATGCCCTATGGGTCAAAAATGGGAATGGGGAAGGGCAATGGAGGAAGGAGGAATTACCGCCTTCCCAACCTTGGAATAGGGCGGTAATTCCCCTTTCCTCCAAGGCGGTACCGGTAAATTACCGGCATGAACCATGGCGCTATGAGGCCCATAGTCTTGCAACCAACCCAATGTTAGGCAAGGGTAGCAGAGTAACTGAGACTGGAAACTGCATTCATAGTGCATTACTTTCATAGTCAAAGAGTGCCAGTTAGGATGTCCCAGGTTAGAGGGAACATCGCATACATTTGCATTGCTATGCTGACCCAATGCAAAGTGCTTATTTATATAGAGTGTATTTTCCCTTATTCGCATGTGTCCAATGCAAACACTCAATACAAATGTTTCCACGTTGTACCAAATATGAACTGGTTTAATTGTCTATCTGTTCTTTATGATGAGTTTAAATATAAAAGTGCGTAACTGTGAAAGCGTGTGGTGGGCTTTCTTGTTTCTAGAGCATGTCCTGTTTCTTGCATCTAGAGATAAATGGGCCTTATGAATGAGTGGTACAGTACAAAGTGTGTAAATGCCTAGATACAATGCCTTGGTCTAAAAAAGTGGCAAAGAGAAGAATCGGGCCTACAGTACCAATGAAACCTCGCATTTTTAAGGTCTTGCGAGCCAATTCAAAAAAGTCATTCTTGTTGCCATAACCCTGTAGACCCACACTTGAGTAAAATGTGATGTGTTTTTAAAAAGAAAAACACAATTCATGATTTTGTGTATTTTATTTTAGGAATCAGATGTGTTTTACTTGTATACATTGTACATCTAGAGTGGGTGTAAATGCTTTTGGGGGACTGTTTTCTTTTGGTGAATTGGTCATTAGATGCCACTACGATTAAGTAATAAAAGTGTTCAGCTGTATTTGGAAAAAAATAAACCAAACTTTAACCCTAGAAATATGCCAGAGCGTCATAGGCTTGTCTCAGAGTAAAAACAACAGCATTTTTACATGGGCCAAACGCAGTACATATACAAGTATTCAAATCTTATTGCGCGCATTTGATGTGTCTTATAGACAGCTTTGCTTACTGTCTGGAAAGGAAATAGCTAGTAGTTTATTTTCCCCAGCTGGGTGTAACTCTCGAAAAACCACCTTTCCCCTATGCTATGCACTTTACAGCACACATTTTTATTCTATCACAGGTCTTGTTTATTAAAAATTAGGTAAACATTTATTTTTATTGTAGATATTTTTTACAGCAAATCTTGCCAGGCAAATGTTGCTTTTCCAAATTGTGTTCGTTTGTTTGTGAAAAAGCTCTTTATTGATCTAATTGACTCACAATGGGAATAGAATGGCACCTTTTATTGCAATGAAATTGATTAGATTGGTAAGGTTTTAAAACATATATAATTGTTTATCTGAACAATGTATAGCGTATTTTACACCACATTTGCTGCCAGGTGAAAGCGAACACGGTACCTTGTAAGTGTTGTTATATATTGCGAATTTTTGTGGGCTCTGCACAATAGTTAAGTTATTGAAAAATAATAGATTTGAGTGAGTCAGGCAGGTCAAACCCAGGCCAGTTTTCATATACAATCTGCTACTCAACCCTAATGGAATGAACACTGGTATATGTATTGGTGACATATGCACCACATTGCCAATTTGCTCTGAAGGGGGAGGCGGTGTATGTACATCAGATTTCAGCAGGCTGGTGAAAAATCCTCCCATATTATACAGATGGGAAGACAGAGGGTCAAATTGATGCCACTCTGAATACAATTATCCTTCCCAGTAGGCATGTGTATTGCGGGGACACTACAAATAAATCCTATTATTTTTTCCAAAGTGCCGAAATACCATCATTCTGGAAATCACATCTGACCCATATTTCTACAGCTTGGATCAAAAACTCTCAGGAAATAGGCCTTCTCAATGCAGATATATTTTACAATGGACCCAAACGAGTTGTCCTTACTGTATATATGTAGATAACAGCTGAATGATGTGGCTGACTTCAGCATCGCACTAATCCAAAAGGTTGCTCAAAGCGCATGCCAATAAAATGTTGTTTGGTTGCATAATACGTGTATTTGCAGACAATGACAAGTGAGTAAATTGGTTATTGGCAGAGCTATTTAATTTTCAGCAAAATATCTTTTCTTGGCTTATTTCTTTTGTGGCCAAAAGACTGCCTTTGTTAATTTGTTATGCATGTATCACTTTTGACATAACACCGTACGTAGAACACATTTAAATACAATTATCACAAAGCCAAAGTTGATACTCATTTATCGACCATGGCAGGATGAAAGTATGAGCAGACTTTTGCCGGTATTTGAACCTGCAGATCACACACAGATTGCAGCAGAGTACTCAACCCTCTGAGCCATTTTACCAGCTGTGTTAATTCTGGAGTGCACTGATTGGCAAGTATGCAACACATACTGTTGTTTCACTTGTATTTATTCCCTTAGGGCCACTTCTGGTGCATGCTTTGCTTAGTTTGTTGAGTTAAAGGGTGAGTGGTTAGTGCTCTTCTGTCAGTCTCTCCATTATTCTCGCCTCTATTTCTCTTTCGTGATCTGTGTCTCTCGCATTGCCTCTGTCGCTCTCTTTTTCTTTCACAGCTCCCTCAGTTTGGCCTTCTTTCTCATTTTCTCTGTGTGTGTCTATCTCCCTCTCTGTCCCTGTCTCTCTCTCTCTCTTGCTCTTTTTTCTCTCTCTGATATATCTGTGCCCTCATATTTGTCTCCCTTTCTCATTCACATTTCTCTTTCTCTCATTATCTCCCCGTCTCCCATCTCTCTTTATTTCTTTTTCACTCTTGGTCTCTCTCTCTCTCTCTCTCTCTTTCTCTCTCTCTCTCTGTCTCTCTCCCTACCACACTTTTGCTACATTTCCCTCTCTGTGACACACCCTCATTCTCTCGCTCTTTCTCACACTATCTCTCTTTCTCCTTTATTATTCTCTTTCCCTTTGTCATATGCCCTCTTTCCCTCTCCTTCTCCCCTTTCTCTCTCTATCGCTTTTGTTTTTTCTCAGCATCCTCGCCACATGCTTGTGCTTCCATGGAACAGTCCTGCAGTGGTTCAGTTCAGAACTCTCCACAGAGAACACCTCATCCAGATGGGCACAAGCAAATCCCAGCAGAACTCAGTGACCTGTGATGCATATGTTCTACAGGCTCCATGCTGTTCCATATCATCTTCATCCTCTACAAAGAACCGTTGAGGGTACGTCTAACCAACACCAACATGAAGATACATAAATATGCAGATGACTCACAGCTTTACCTAACGATCAATTTCATTGATGACACCTATAGACTCAAGCACTGCCTGTCCCTGTCTGTCCCTCATCCAAGCCTGGATGTAAGGCACCTGCCTGAACGCACCCTTAGAAAGACCAAATGAATTCACCTGGGATACCCCACCGAGCATGTCGTAGTCGAGAATAGGCTGACTGACATGAAGATCAACAAATCAGCTCTTACCCATTGCAAACATTTCTCTGCTTTACTCTCAACTGTGACCTTTGGTTAGCACCATGGAATTGGGAGCTGGCCAATCAGGAAGCTTGGAACGCGTGCTATATTCCCCATTTTAAGCCAGCGTTCCGAGCAGCCAGCGTTCCCTTCCACGACCCCCCCTTAGCAGCTGTGTACTTCCTACGTGGGTGCTAAGAATGATTAATTTGAAAAAACAAGAAACGTACCTTTCTCTGCGGGTCAGCGTGGCCCCTTAGTCACCTAATACCATTTCCTTGTTGATGACATAGAAATGGATTTTGAAAGTTTCTTTTTAAACAGCCTTAGCACCCACATAACAAACTACATGGGTGCTAATAGCAATATGACCCTCAGTGTTGGGCTGACCCTTTTCGGTAACGGCATGGCCATCCACGTTAAGGGACCCTCACTTCGCATATTGCCTGATTAGCACCCCAGAAGAGGGTACTGGCCTATCAAGACACTCCGAAAACAGACTGTATTCTCCCGTATAAGCCTGCATTTCAAACAGCCAGAGTGCTGCTAGCTAGCGCCACCTTTCCTTCTCTGCTCCTCCTTCCCTTCCCCGCTACTCACTCACCTCTTAGCACCCATGTAGTTTCCTATGTGGGTGCTAAGGGTGTTTAATTTAAAACTAACAAAACGACTTACCTTGTAGTGCTGTATACCACCAGAGTCCCCCACTTCAGTTTCCTTGTTCATGACGTCACGGTCACCAACAAAGAAAATGGGCTTCAGAAACTATGGTGCTGCACACCACCACAAGGTACATTTCTTTTTTTGTTTTAAATGAATACTCCTTAGCACCTGCATAGGAAACTACATGGGTGTCAATGGTTTTATGACCCACAGTGTTGGGCCGACCATGTCAATAATGGCACCGCTGCCCGACGTTAAGGGACTCTTGATTTTCTCAGGCCTTTAAATGTGGTGGCGGGACGTTACTGACATGGGTGTCCTGCTGCCTCGTGTAAAATCACCTCATTCAAAACTGACATTACCAAGAAGATATAAGCAGCATGGTACGAGCATGTACACCTCTGCAAAGTCAAGTCTTGCATCCCTGCACCAAGTTTCAGAGCTGTTGTCCAAGCCCTGGTCATCTCCCACCTGGGTGCTGGAAGCCCCCTATTAGCAGGAGTTCCAGATGCATCTTCATTCCTCTGAAACCATCAAGCAATCTGCAACACGCCTCACCAGGGCATGAGTGATGCACGTAAACTCTCACTGTCAGGTGGTGGGGTTGTTCCTTCCTTTAAATGTGTATGTATGACTGCTAATTCAGCAACTGTGACCAGCTAAAACCCCCTGCTGTCAATTGATTTATGTGCTATTCTCTCATTTAGGATCACTCTACATCTCCTTAAATACATACTTGCAGTGCCCATAAATAAAATGTTGTATTTGTATTATTTATTAGTATTTATTTTATTTATAAAGCGCTGCCAGGCCCGGGGGCATATGGGCGCGTGAGGTAGAGCTGGTTACAAAGGAGCAGTTAATCAGAGTTACGTTACAGTTACAGGAAGGTACAATCAAAACAAAACAGTCAGCCGAAAAGTTCTGTGATAGTTACAAGTAGGAACAGGCATAATAAGAAAGTGCATACACACATATATTAATTTCAGGTGATGGTCACTGTCCATATGGCTATGGTTAGGCTGTCATGGAGTCCATGTTATGGAGCCAACACTTTGTGCTATGTTTGAACCGGTTGAATGAAGGTTCTGCACGTAAATGCGCGGGGATGGTGTTCCATAGTTTGGACGCTTGTACCGGGAAGCTAGCTCCACCCGAGTTGTGAAGATTAAATCTCGGTATGGTCATGGTATTAGTTTGTGCTGCTCTAAGAGGTCTCGAGGAGGAGTGTGGTATGAGGTGGCTAGTGAGGTATGCTGGAGCAAGGTTAGCCCTAGCTTTGTGTGTGAGGGCCAGCGTTTTCAGGGATATTCTATGCTTGACAGGGAGCCAGCATAGATTACGTCTGGTCTCAGATATGTGTGCTTTTTTGGGGATGTTAAGGGCAGCTCTGATTGCATTGTTTTGGACTACTTGTAGTTTATTAATATTTTTGTGACTAGTGCCCAAGTAGAAGGCATTGCAGTAGTCTATTTTGGAAAGGACTAATGCTCTTGCGAGAGTGATACAATTGGGTGCAGAGATGAATGGTCTGCAAGCAGTGATTAGCTTACAAGTGTATGCAGCTGATGACGTTACTGCGTTAGTTTGTTTAGAGAGGGATAAGGTAGCATTGATGTAAATACCAAGAGTTTTAGTGTTATTTGAGACTGAAATAAGATTGCCATCTATGGTAAAGGCTTTGAATGAGGGATTAAGGTTTTTAAGTTTGGCATGCGTGCCCAAGATGATTAGCTCGGATTTATCGTCATTGAGACACAAGCCATGGTGTGCCATCCATGCTTGTATAACAGAGTAGATTTCATTAAGGGTAGTGCTGTCTGTTTCGTAGTCACCCGTGATAGGAATGAGTATCTGGGTGTCATCCGCATAGTTGGTATACGTGACACCCAGATAGTCTAGGATATCGAAGAGGGGTTTCATGAATATATTATTAAGTGTCGGGGACACGCATGAGCCTTGAGGGACACCACAGGTACTGGGGCAGGCTTGGCGGAATCTGTGGGAGAGAAGACCCTCATAGTTCTGTTCGCCAGGAAGGAGCTGATCCAAGCCGTAGCTGCATCTGAAAAGTGGGCTGCAGATTTCAGGTGGTGACAGAGTGTTTGATGGTTAACCAGATCAAACGCTGCTGACAGGTCAAGCAACAAAAGGAGTGCAAGTTTGCCATGGTCTTTCAGGGTTTGGATCTGGGTGGTAAGGTCAATTAGTGCAGTTTCCGTACCGTGTCTCGGTCGGAAGCCTGATTGCCTAAGCCCTAGGAGATTATTAGCTTCTAGATAAGCCTGTATTTGTGGGTAGGCTGCTCTATCCAGTATTTTTAATAAGAACGGTACAGTCGTTATTGATCTGTAATTAGACGGGTTGGCTCAGTCAAGCGTGGGTTTTTTGAGGAGTGGGATGACCCAAGCGTCTTTAAGGTTGTCAGGAACTATTCCAGATTTGAAGGAGGCATTGATGAGGTTGGTGATGAATGGCGCCAGATCGTGTGCAGCTGCTTTAACAATCAGGGCAGGGCAGGCATCACCTTGGCAGTTTGAAGGTTTTAGTTTCCTGATGATGTTTTCTACTTCCCAAGTTGAGAGGGGTGAGAATCTGAAAGGTTTACAAGTTGTCTGGAAAGTTGGAGATATGTTAGGTAGTTGTTTGTGGTTAGGGTCCGCAGATAGCAAGGATTTTATTGCGTTGATTTTGGATTGTAGGCGAGCTATTTTATCTAATAAGGCTTTCCGGATATTACTGCACCATAGTGCGTCAGTAATACATTTGTCAGTAGGGGCAATGGGGGATTCTAATTCTTTGAGTATTTTGAAAAGTTCTTTAGTGTTGGATTCCGCTTGTGTAATCCTTTTAATATAAGTGTCTTTTTTGGCAAGAAATATGGCTTCTTTGTAGCTAGAGGATACTAGGGTTAGTTCAGATTTGTTAGGAGCTGTGGGGTGTTTTTTCGAAAGTGCCTCAGCGGTTCTTTTGGTTTTACGTAATTCTCTTAACTGTGGCATGAACCAAGTGTTGAGCTGACGCTGTGGTTTCGGTTTCCGCAGTTTTAGAGGGGCAATGGAGTCCAAAGCTTTGAGTATAGCCTGGTTGTAAGTGTCCACTAGAGCTGTAGGGTCAGCATCCAAGTCAATATTATTCAATATAGGGAGCAGTATAGGTAGGAGTTTGTCAGGAGTAATATCTTTCTTGTTTCTCGTGCGGATGGCAGGGGCGATGATAGGCGCTAAATGAGGAGTGTTAGCTTTGATAGTAAAGGTTAATTTGTGATGGTCTGACCAGATGCATGGGTCATTGGATAGGAGGTCAATAGAGCAATTGATGTGTGAGAGCCAATCTAGAGTTCTACCTTTGATATGTGTGGGTTCGTGGATAATGTGCGTGTGACCCAAATCAGATAATGTGTTGGCTAAGTCACGGGCGTTGGTGTCTTTAGGATCGTTGAAACCAAGGTTAAAGTCCCCAAGTAGGATGGTTTGCGAGTTCGGTTTGGTATTTATGGTTATAAGTAATGCAATGTCCTCTATGAAAGAGGAGATGGGTCCTGGTGGTCGATAAATAAGGTGCACGGTGGCCGTGTGGTTGGGTGAGAGGGGTATTTTAATTGACAAGGATTCAGCAGACGGGATTTGCGCGTCTTGGATGATTTTGATGTCGAAGGTATTTCTATATATGAAGGCAAGTCCGTCTCCCTTTGTTTGAGTGGTGTTTCTGTCAGATCTTATAATGGCATAATCATTAGGTATGGCAAGGGCCAGAGATGGGCCGGATGCGGCATTAAGCCAGGTTTCAGTGACTGCGAGGACATCAAGGTTTTCATAGGTTATAAAGTCAGCAATGTCGAGAGCATGGGCATGAAGAGACCTAGCATTCACCAAAGCTGCTTTGATGAGTTTATCTTTTTTGTTTTTTTTTTCAAATGGTAACGGTGGATTATGGGCTAGATTGTCGACGTCAATGGGGGGAGCAACGTGATTATGGACAATATGCAAATGTTTCGTAATACGGGCCCTTAGTCTGGAGTTTCTGCTTAAGATGCTAGGGTGGTGAGAGTACGAGGAGGTCGGAGGACTAGTTCGGAAGTTCAGTCTAGTGTTTCTATTCAGTGTGCTAGGGTAGAACGAGCCTAGATAGGTGGGTGGTCTAGTTCTAGAGTTCAGTCTAGAATTTCTGATGGTGATAGTACAGGGTTGGTTAGGTATTGGTTTGGTGGCAAAGTGGCGTATCCAGAGTGCTGGATCATCTAAGTACGGATTTGCAGGTGTCATGGTACTGGGCCCCAGGGAGGAGGTGGTAGGTGCCATACCTAAGCTAGTGGAGGTGTAAAGTTTAGAGTGTGGGTTGGGCTGACTAGACCAATAACTACTGTAAGTATACAGTAGGTGGATGAGCGTTGATAGGCACCAATACATGATGTGTAAGGTGTTACTGGAACACAGGGTGACAGGGGTGGTCTATTAGCGAACAGAGGCACAACATAGATTGATTCAATGTGGTCAAGAGGTAGCTATGCAGAGCATCATAACAATCAATGTGGTCTGTGGGCAACCAGGCAACCAGAAGGCACAACAACTGGTAAATGTGGTCTGGTAGGCGACCACAAGGCACAACACAATGGTAAATGTGGTCTTGTAGGCGACCAAAAGGCACAACACAATGGTAAATGTGGTCTGGTAGGCGACCAAAAAGGCACAGCACAATGGTAAATGTGGTCTAGTAGGCGACCAGAGGCACAACACAATGGTAAATGTGGTCTGGTAGGCGACCAAAAAGGCACAGCACAATGGTAAATGTGGTTTAGTAGGCGACCAAAGGCACAGCACAATGGTAAATGTGGTCTAGTAGACGACCAAAAGGCACAACACAGTGGACACTGAGGTCAGTAGGTGATCATGAGGAGCAATAGTCAAAGTGGTCTGAAAGCGACCAAAAGGTACAACACAATGTTGAG
The DNA here is from genome assembly GCF_040938575.1 of Ambystoma mexicanum. Lineage (NCBI taxonomy): Eukaryota > Metazoa > Chordata > Amphibia > Caudata > Ambystomatidae > Ambystoma > Ambystoma mexicanum. The sequence goes on from NC_090928.1 coordinate 1,015,447,455, forward strand.
TGTGGTCTGTAGCAACCATAAGGTACAATAAAGAGGGAAGTCTGTGGACGACCACAAGGCACAACATTGACCTTAGATTAGTGATATGTGGTCTGTCCAGGGTTATAAGACACCCGACCATCATGGTACACAGGCGGCAGTATTAAGTGTTGGCTGAGAAATGAGGCGTAGACAACAGCGGAGTTGAGCACGCTACGCGAGCTGAGTGCACAACAAGTGAGTGGTGGAAGTGCCATGCGGGTGTAATATACAGTATCCAGAGACACAGGTGAGGCCTCATGTAAGTGCAAGAATAAAGGGCACAAGTCTTACCGGAGTGTTACCGGGGATAGTTCCAGCCAGTCCGAGCCTGCTTGTCGATGTGCGGCACGTACGCCGTACACAGTACTCAGTGTTGTGATTTTTCGGTTCCATGTGTTTACATTTACCACATTAACATCTCTATGCTTTCACATCTGTGAATATGCATCTTTTCTTTTCTTTTTAAAATGGCGCGGTCCCCACCCCATATCATCCCACCTTTTGATTTTCTCCATCCCATTGCCTTTTATTTACTTCTGTTGTGTTTGTTACCTGAGGAATTATCAAATACAATGACTATGAGGTAGGCGCAAAATGCATATAGATGTCAATACATGGCACAGTGTTGTTCTCTGCTTCTCACTTGGCGAATCACATGACATGGAGTGAACATGATTTCACTATTCAGTATTGCGGTATTCTCTGCTTGGCACCTGGCTAACAATGTATGCAGACTTGCCTACAGAATCACAGCCACAACCTGCATGCCACGGACATGCTTTGCTCCATGAACTGAAATGATGAAACAGTCTTGTTAGATTTCCTGAGAAATGCAATTAGATGTATACACTGTAGCTGGCATCATCACACAATCAACAGTACCAGCAATCTCAGATATGCCACGGTGCAGGTGATGCATTTGAGCAACCAACACAGCACCATGAGGGGTGATGTAGTGATTTTCTTACAGTTAAGGTGATTCATTCAAGCAACTTCAAATGTGTTTGCACCCTCAAGCGCAAGGCACTCAAAAAATGGCAAGTGGCCCCACAGGGATCCACACTAAGTGCCTACAAAAATCTTGTAAAAACATAAATAAATAATAAATAAAACATAAATTCTTCTAGCTAAATCATCGGCTTACAACACTAGGATTAACAACGCCAGATCAGAATCTAAGGTACTATTCTCCATCTTTAAATAATTGGCCCCTCCTGTCACCAGCACCACTGATATTGCCAAAGATGAATCATGGTGCTCGAGCATACAAACGGCTATGATTAACACAATTGCACTCCTGCAAAAAAAGATCCATGCCCATCTCAAGGCCCTGCAGACCCCAAGGTAAATAAATTCTTCTCATTCAGGAAAGTGACAGAGTTAGAAGTGCTAAACTTAATCCGCAGCACTAAACCATCCAACTGTAAGGGAGATGTCTGCCCGGCCAACCTGGTAAAAGACTGCACTGATACATTAGCCCCTTTTTTGACAGCATTCATCAATCCTTCCTTCGACTCTATCAATGTGCCCGACAGCCTTCAAGAGGCGGAGGTTCACCACCTATTAAAATAACCCTCTCGAGACCCAGATTCACTCAACAACTACCGACCCATCACCACTGTCCCATTCCTCCTAGAAATACTGGACAAAGTTGCCTACTGCTAAATTCAGCAGTTCTTGGAGGAGAAGAGCATTCTAGGAAAAAAGGCAGTCGGGCTTCCGCCCAGGTCACGGGAAAGAGTCTGCACTACTTCACTTAAAAATGCAACTTTGTGATATCATGGACAAAGGCAAGCCAGCACTTCTCCTCCTCCTAGAATTGTCAGCAGCATTTGACCTAGTGGATCACTCTGTCCTGTGTAGACAACAAAGAAATCTCTCACATTTTACTCTGGAAGCTATCTTATGGATTTCCTCCTTCCTCTAGGGAAGACTCATGAGAGTCTTCTCGGACCAGGCCTGTGCCGCTCCCAGCACCATTCACTGTCACATCACCCAAGGCTAATGCACCGCACCCACACTCTACATCTTTACCCTACCGCTCTTTAATGACTTGGATGAAAATGGCATACAATACACCAACTATACCAACGACTCTCAAGTCCTACTCCTTCACACACGCTGCTATGAAAAAGATTCTGACACTTCGTCCTACACGTATGCAATCATCCAGGCTTGGATGGCTGCTAATGGACTTTGTCTCAATGAAGACAAAACAGAGATCCTCGCTGTAGGCACCAAGGAGATTCTCAACAAGCTAGATCCTCAATACAGGTCCTTCAACATAGATAACACCCTCATTAACGTCTCTACAGCTGTCAAAACCCTAGGAGTTTTCATTGATTCCGCTATATCCATGATGCGCCAAGTTAGCGCTGTCGCCTCATCGGCTGCCTTCACCATTAAAATCATCAATGCAGTCAAACCTGTCCTGTCAACTAAAAACTGCCTCACAATAGCCGGGGCTACCATTGGGGCTAAATTGGACTATTGCAACGTCTCGTACATGGGCACGTCAGCCAAAAACCTTTACAGGTTACAAATCACACAAACCAATGCCCTCAGAGCCACACTCAGCATTCCAAAAATTGAACATCTCACCCAGGCTAGAAGGAACATACACTGGCTCCCAATTAAAGAGCGCATCCTATTGAAAACTATGGCAATCACTCATAAGTTCCTTTCTCTTACAGCCCCCCCGGAACTTATCAGAAAAAATTACTTGTGTCACCTCTTCCAGACCCATAAGAGCTCACCTCGCCAACCAGATCATCGTTCCCACCTTCTTAAGAGCTAAAGCAGGTGACGCCAGCTTCAAATACCTAGCACCGAGGAATTGGAATGCACTGCCCACGGCTCTTAGAAAGGAAAGCTCATATCCTGTCTTTCGCAAAGCACTGAAGACAGAACTCTTCATCTAAGTCAATCAAGCCAGCACACCTCACCACCAACCACCTGCCTTAGCCACAAGGAGCCCCTCCCCACCGTTTCCTCTAATACATACTTTGCCAATTCTAATTCTTGTAAATACTTATGCATGGCTGACCCGGTTCTCTGTAACCTTGGAACCAGTAGGCCAACACCTGTAACTACATATGTATGTAATTGTTGTTCCTTCGGTTTTTTCTCTTGCAACTAAGTAAGTTCCTCTGTAACAGTGCCTCAATGCCTAAGAGCCGTTTTTGTGCGCTTTATTAATGCAAAACAAAAAAAATGTGCCATGGTGGAGATACAGGGCCCGATTCATGGAATATTTGCCTGGTTCAAAGTGACTTTGCACTGCAGACACAAACCCTGATTCATGGAACTGTGCAAATTGTATTTTTGCAGTGGAAAGTCCAGGCAAAGTCATTTTGTACTACAAAAATGACTATGCACTGACTGCTAAGTCTCTTTTCAGCAGAGCAAACTCACTTTGAACCGGGCAAATATTCCATGAATCGGGCCCTAAGTGTTTTCCACAGGCTGCATGGGATGCAGTCAAGTAACCCCAAGTGTGCCATGACTGCAGATGTGCTTTCTTCAGGGTGCAGGTGATACACTAATGTAATCTCATATGTGCCTTTTTGCTGGAGACCAAGTTTTCCTCAGTGTGCATGTTATAATTTATGTAACCTGACATATGTTATGGCTGTAGTTGATGTGTTTTCCTCAGGGTGCAGGTGATGCATTCCAGCAATCACATATGTGCTGTGGTTGGAGAACCAGTGTTTTCCTAATTGAACCTCATATGTGGAGAGAGATGCAGGGCCTGATTTACACAAAGGGGAAATCCCTTTGGAAAACGTTTTGTAACTCAGGCCTGCAGTGTTTTCCTCAGGGTGCAAACATGCATACAAATAACCTCGAATATGCCCGGGTTGGCGATTCAGTGTTTTCCCCAGGGACCAAGTGGTGAATTCAGGCAACCTGAAATGTGCCCTGATGGGACATACAGTGTTTTTCCTCTGGGTGCAGGTGTTGCATTCTCGTTACCCTGAAATGTGTCATGGTGGGAGATGCAGCATTTTCCACAGGGTTCACGCTTCATTTTTCCAACACCATGATTTCCTACAAATTGTGCTTGAATGCATGGAAAACTAAAATCACCAACCTAAAATGAAAGCTGAACAGGCATATTCAGATTGAATGTCCAGGACATCCAGCCACATATCCCACTGCTCCTAGCGAAAAACCCAAGGATTTATATTTGACAAATATAGTTCTTTCGAGCAGAAAATGCAAACTGGCACATGCAAATTCTGAAAATAGTCATCTGCTTTCCAGGAGTGAACATCTAGGTAGAACGTGTGCATGATTCGTACTGAACGAACTGTGCTATCTTCCAAAATACCTAATCATGCAACTGAAATTAGTTTCAAACTTGATGGACTAACATAATTAATTGTTTAGAATTTTGTTTGGTTAATCATTTCAACCTTTCAAAATTTAAATTTTTACAAAAATAATCATCATGAATACAGAATTTGAGATCATTTTTCGGCTATTACCTCGTTTGCAAATTACAAATTTCATACATCCTAATAAAATAAGATTACGATTTCCATAATCAGTCTATCATTAATAAAAACAATGATTAATATTCATTTTAAGAGATCTGTTTAGAAGCGTTCAAAGAAGAAAAGGCTACATCCAAAATATTAATTGTCGCAATTCTGACTGAGATCTTACGCGTAGCAAATATCTCAGACCAGAATCCTTTGCTATTTCTCCTGATGCACATTTTTGCTATATGGGAAATGAGGATTAGACGTTGAGGCAAAAAAGCTTTACATTCTACAATAATATGCTGAAGCGTCCCCTTGTTCATCTCTACTTTGCAGAAGCGACAATAAGTCAAATCTTTTTTAATTATGCCTCTTCTAGTCAAGATTTCATTAACTGGCCATAAATCTTTGTTCTTAGTTGTGCAGATGGGCATTTAATGAGATAGTCTGCCATAGTGCGCATCCTCTTATGACCAAATAGATTTCTAAGACAATCTCTCAGCAAAATGCATTTTTCTTGCGTGAGCCGCCAATCGCCAAATGGCTAGACTATTTCGATTTTTCAACCCATGTAAGCATTTACGCAGTAGTGCACATATTTTCCATGTTACCTGAACATGCATTGACAGCAAAACCAATTCGAACCATAGTAACATAGAGGGCGTACCTTTAGGCAAATTTAGTACATTTTTCAAAAATTTGGATTCACGTTTGTTCCAAAACTCTTGAAACTTTGGCAAAGTTGCTTCTGCTCCATAGATCACAATAGGTACAACTTTTTATTGGTAGAAAGAAATAAAACGTACACAAGTAAATTCGCCATATTTTTGTAGAAGAATTTTCCCTTGAGATGTTAAAGTAATGATTTTAGAAACCACTGTCACTTCATGAGTTTTATCAAAGACAGAATTGCTAACCGTCACTCCTAGGTATCTATATTCAGATACTACATTCAACTTTTGATTTTCTACTGTCCAATTCAACTTGTTTGAGAGTCTTGATTTAGGTTCCCAAATTCAATAATGTGTGTTTTATCCAAATGTATTGTTAGATTATTCTTTGAAACACATTGAGCCAATTGATATAGTAGCTTCTGTACTCCACTGGGGGTCTGGGATAACAACACTAAATCGTCAGCGCAGAGTAAACATGCTGTTGCCTGATTGTCCAATTTTGGCACATCAGCTGAGACTGCAGCAAAATTATCTCCAATGTCCAGTATGAACAGATTAAAGAGCATGGAAGCAAGTATACAGCCCTGCTTAAGGCCCCGTTTGGTCTCAATAATGGTGGATAGGAGGCCTTCCATATTCACCTTAATCTTTTCTGAGGTGTCCATGGGTAAAAGAGTCACTATTCTCACTAGAGATGGAGGGCAGCCATAACTAATCAGCTTTATTTGCAATAGATCCCTATCAATTGAGTCAAACGCCACACAGAAGTCAACAAATGCCATATGCAAAGGTTGCTTCCGCGTGGCGTAGGTTGATTTTAAAGTGTTCAATAGGGAGATGTTGATAGCGGTACCTAAGCTAGACACAAAACCCGTTTGAAAAGGATCTCTCCTGTTGGTGGCTAGTGACCAGGCGTTCAAGTCTGGGAGTACCAGGCGACAATAGATTTTGCCCGGTGCATCTAATAAGGCAATTGGCCTATAGTTAGAGGGATTCTGCTGATTACCCTTCTTGTACATTGGGACTATGATCGAATGTCACCATGATTGTGGTCATTCTTGATTTTGTTGTATTGTCAAGAACAGGGTATGGAGAATTGATGCCCAAATGTCCGGATGCTTTTTCAAGGTGGCATTAGATATGCCATCCGGGCCTGGGGCTCTAGACGAGTTGGCCTTATTGATGAAAATTAGGACATCATCTGTGTCAAAATCCAAAGCAAAACTGGGAGTTAATTCAGGCACCCTCAAAGCAAATTGTAACACTGGGGCTGGATAAAGAGAAGAAAAGTGTGTAACCCAGTTTTGCTCAATAACCCCATTAACTGACATATATTTAGTTTATAAAAAAACAGCACCAGAATTAATGAAATTGCTCTCGATAGAACAAAGTGTACCAAATCAAATACTCTGCAACCCCCCTCTAACCCCAAATCTCCCATCGTAATGGCCTCAACTACCTCGCTGACTGCCAACAATCAAGGGCCCTCATTCTGACTCAGGCGTTAAGGGGTTTACGGCGCCGTAAACGGCGCCGACCCTTAACGCCTGATTACAAGGTTCCCTTTGCGGGATTGCTTTTAACGGCTGCTTTTTTGCAGCCGTTAAAATCCATGCCGCAAAGTGACCTTGGCGATAATTACGGCACCGTAATTTACGGTGCCGTAATTATCACCTTTCCCCATTCCCATTATGCCCTATGGGGCGAAAATGGGAATGGGGAAGGGTAAAATGGGAAATGGGGATTTACCGCCCCACTCACCTTGGAATGGGGCGGTAAATCCGCCAACCACAATGGCATAAACGTAGTTTACGCCATGGTGGTAAGGGTACGACCCAGGCGGTAACTTACCGCCTGGGTCGTAATGAGGGCCAAGGACTTTGAGATGTTCCACAGTCGAAAGATTGCAAACCATGAAGATTAAAAAACAAAGACAGGCTGAAGACTATTTGCATCGCAAGGCCCTTCCCTCTGGAACAAGCTTCCTACTGAACATGCTCACACAACTCCATTTTAAAAGATTCAGAGGTGGACAGAGGGGAGAGCTGCTCAAACGGACTTGTTTTCATGTCTGTCAAGAGACTAAAATGGCTCAGGGGCAACACGCTTGCCTCGTGGAGCAACATGGGTTTGATCCCCGGGGCTTAGAAACCTCTGGGTATTAAGTGCATTATAAATAACCAACTACAATTACTGTGCACGGGATTACAGGAGGCAGGATTTGCAGGGCGATATTCTTTGCTTAATATATTTTTTGTTAAAAAGCTGTTTTGTTAACTTTGTAACAGAATTTGAGTTGAACATGTTAGTGACTATAATTAATTGAATTTACATTTAAGCAAAGATATCTTTATTACTCTACACAACATGGACGAGGAAGGAACTATTAATTCGCGGGACAAATGTACCATTCTGCATATGGCACAGGCAAAGAGAGAGCTTTCCCTCTTCTTCTCAACTCTCCCCAGAACAAATGATGAAACTGCACAACAGCTTGCACTCAGCCCACACCCCGACCAAAAGTAGATCTACCCAAGATTCCACACGCGGGACATAATCGAAGAGCTCTGAAAAGTGTTTTCATCTCCTGCACGAAGCAAATCAACAGGGCTTCTTTCACTGTGCAATGGGTGACTCCTACTGCATGATTATGCCCGTAATTTACGGCCATAAACACCATTTCGACCCTATCTTCGCTGCTCTGAGTATATGTTCCATTCATGTTACATCATCAACAAATACTATTTTGTTAGAAATTATTTAAGCAACGTGGCAGTATATTGAAATACAGGCATATGTAGAGGCTGTTGGCCCAGGTCATCTTTTAGATGGAGGTTGCAAATTAATAAGCTATGGAGCATACCCATATAGATGAAAACCTGCATTTCCTGTGGGTTTCAGTGTGTGCATGGGCTATGTGTCATGTTTGTTTGGCGGGCATGTTTGTGTATTGTCCCTTCTCGTTGTCAGTTTCATCAGGCTGCATGCTTTAGTGCGCAGAGTTTGTCAGAATAGACATGGTAGGTTCCACTAGCAGGGGGAGAGCGGCTGTCTGTGAGGTGATTTCACCTCCAGACTGGCGCAAGCCCCTCTGCTGGCAGACTCAAGTGGAGAGTTCCTGGGAAGATTAAGAGCCAGAGGGGATCGTCAGCAGGAGAGAGCAGGGATAAATGAGCAGAGACGGAAGCTCCACACCGTTCACAGAGGGCATCCAGGCCGTCTGTTGTGTCGGGGATGTTCCCCCTACCCCGTAGGCTGTCCGCCTGGGTAGACTGGCATTTCTCTCTCCCCCACCTGGGGTCAAGAGCGTGTGCCGGAGTGTGTGAGCTGAAGGAACACTTGACGGGTGCTAACCTCTGTCTGCCATCGCTTGTGAGGGAGAGAGAGTGAAGTCGGTTCTTGCGCTGCGTACTAGCAGTCAGATAGGAAAGGGAACGCGTGGGAAAGGGACGCTGTGCCCCGCGTGTGCCGGCATACGGCGAACACGTGGGCTGTGAATGACCAGACGGAAGGTAATATTCGCTGCACTTATCCTGGTGACGCTGAGAGGCTGTACATTATCAGTAGCTCCATGGAGTGTGGGGATGAGTTAACTCGCCTAATAAAGAGGAGGGTTTGGCCGACTCAGGGCACACTGTGGAAAGGCCCAGTGCTGCCCTGAGGGGGTTTGTTCATCCTTGTAGTGGGAGAGTCCCGCTTATATTCCCGGGGCCCATTTTGGCACTTTAGGTATGTTTAGTGTTGTTTCACTTCTCTCGGTTATTTCCACAGTGAGGCAGTGATTTACCCCGTTCGGAGCTTGGCTCTCGGCCAGCACTGTAGGGGATCTGAATATTCCTGGCCAGACCTATCCGAGGGGCCTCGCCTAGTTCAGTGCAGAGGAGGACTACGGCTCATTGGCCTGACTTAGTGATTGGGGGATTGTTGTGCTAAGTGTTGTACGACCCGGTGGAATTCTGCGGCTACCAGAAGTGAGGGGACGCTGGTCCGACCAAAATGATTATTTATTTACGAAATGTGAATGCACTTGTCCTCAGGAGACCTCACAGGTCTATTTGCTTATTTATTTACCAACTGGCAATGCACTTGTTTTCAAGGTGAACCCACTGATATATTTATCTATTTATTTACCAAATGTGAACGCACTTGTCCTCAGGTGACCTCACAGGTCTATTTGATTATTTATTTACCAAATGAGAATGCACTTGTTTTCAAGGTGACCCCACTGATATATGTATCTATTTATTTATTTGACAAATGTGAACACACTTGTCCTCAGATGACCTTACAGGTCTATTTATCATTTATTTACCAACTGTGAATGCACTTGTTTTCAAAGTGATCCCACTGATATATTTATCTATTTATTTATTTACCAAATCTGAATGCACTTATCCTCAGGTGACCTCACGGGTCTATTTATTATTTATTTACCAACTGTGAATTCACTTGTTTTCAAGATGACCCCACTGATATATTTATCTATTTATTTACCAAATGTGAACACACTTGTCCTCAGGTGACCTCACAGGTCTATTTGATTATTTATTTACCAACTGTGAATGCACTTGTTTTCAAGGTGACCCCACTGTTATATGTATCTTGTTTTACCAAATGTGAACACACTTGTCCTCAGGTGACCTCAAAGGTCTATTTGATTATTTATTTACCAACTGTGAAAGCACTTGTTCTCAAGGTGACCCCACTGATCTATTTGTCTATGTTCTTACCAAATTTGAACGCACTTGTTCTCAGGTGACCTCACAGGACCTGCTTCAATATTATAGCTAATGTGTAATTAATTATACTGAAGGTGATGGAAGGAGAACTTTTAAGTATTGTTCTTTCATGTACTAGCAGATAGCGCCTTCACTAGGAGCACCGTGGTGCAATAATGCTCATGTGTACAGAGGATTGTTTGGCAGATTTCAATTACATAAACTAAAGCGGTTCACGCTTGTTTTAAAAGATAAGACTGTGTCTGTTTATTTAACCAGGGGCACAGTATAGCTGTCAGTCGTCTGGGCTGACCAAATCTAGGCCCTCATGAGTGTTCATCCATCGTCCCCTTGGGATTCCATTTCTTTGCACATGTGTTAAACTCCTATTCTCAGGTCTCGGCTCACACATTCCTACAGACTACAGGGGAGAAACACCTTACATAGACTAAAGTAGTTAGGTTTATAAATTGTCCACATGTTTGTCTTTATTCATTTTTCTAAAAATTGGGAACTAATTAGGAGTTTTCAAGGTTTTGTTTTTGTAATTGTTGGGGACACATTAAACTTTGATCTTCGATGCATCAGTATATAATGGCAGTCTTCAGTAACCAGTAACAGATACGGCCAGGTATCACAAGCACAGTAGCAGGGAAGGTCTATCACAACATTGCCATGAGCAGGTATGACCAATCCAATGCGTACTTGCAAATATGGTAATGCTCCTTTTTCTCCCAGACAGCTCTGCATCATCTGATGAAGAGGTATATGGAAGTTTGAAAAGTTATGCATTGTTCCTCCTTTGCATAATGCTTCCAGTTAGTCCAATATAATGTGTCAAAACTTGCATTGTGTGCGAACAAGAAGTTGGGAATTATTAACATTGTGCCAATGCTTAAGATCCATACACATAACTATTGAAAAGATACGTGTATCTTTCCTCATGTTTGAAACATAGGCACAAACAGAAAATAATTGGTACTAGCATGACAACATATTCTTGCCATAGCAGTTAATGCTGACACTGAGACAGTCATATTAAGTTGTTATTAAAACCTCACTTTGGAAAACCTTCTATTGAGGCAATCACGTTGCACAGCAGGGGCAAACTGTACTGCTGCAGCCAAACAACAGATCACACTCACAAGGCATAGGGTTGTCACAGCTACCTTTTCACACAACTTCAAATCCTGAAGGGATGCAAAGTGATCTGGAGACTGAGATGATGTTGCCTTCAATGTGGATAAATTCTTAACCCCAGTCAAGTTTGTTGAGAGCGTGGTGAGTACCGATGAGAAGGATCTCTGTCTTGTCAATATTTAGGCAGAGACGATGTGAAGCCATTCAGGCTTGGATCTTCTGAAAAATTGTTTCTAGAGAATATATGTCAGATGGGTAGATTTCAGTAAGAGGGAGAAGGATCTGCATATCGTCTGCATAGTTTGTGTGGGATATTCCAGAGGCGTCCAACAGGTAAAATAAGAGATTTGTATAGATATTGTATAAAGTTTGGGATACACATGATCCCTGAGGGCCCCTGCATGTGACTTGGGTGGGGTAAACTGAGGTTGTAGCTGAGGAGACCCTCATGGATCTGTCTTGACAGGAAGGAGGAGATCCATGAGATGGTTCAGAGGAAAAATGGGCCCCTAAGGCGAGGTGTTGCCAAAGAATTTGGTGAACTACGAAGTCAAAGGTGGCAGACAAGTCGAGTGGTAGGAGCAGGACTACATTCCCAGAGTCTTTAATTTCAACCATTTCGTTTTCAAATAATGCTGGTGTAGCTGTAATTTTAGTTCAAAGGAATCACCAATCTATTTGGGGTAAATCTTCTGGTTTCTATGCAAGGCCTCATTTTCTATGTGCCATAATTCCTGACCGCTCAGAGCACATCTGAATCCATGATTGTGTCATGCCATTGTCTCCATGGGGTAGTAAATGTCACAGGAATCTGACCAGTCCGTGTGTTCCTGTGCCATTTACCTTGGCCATGCGGAAAATGCATGTTCATGACTTCTGTGCACAAATCAGTGAACAGTGATGGCAGAAGACATGTACAAACATAATGATAACATTATTTCTATGCATTTGTGCATGCTGAATATCTTATGTTCACTAACAATTACCTCCCAGTGATTGAGTACATGCTGCTGATGATGTGTTAAGTAATCAATAAGTAGGAATTAAATTGTGTTTAAGTTTTCTATTTCTATCTATGTGTTATATATTTTCCGGAGAGTAGACTATCCAATATGAGAATGGATGTGGATGTGTGTTCTTTGATATGTAGCTGTTCAGTGTTGTGAAGCAAATGGAGTATTTGTTTGCTGTTTATAGATCAGTCCTGCTTGAAAATGTGTGTTGCCAGGAGGATGGGCATTGTATTCCACATAACTGTACTTACCAATGCGGAATCATCCAACACCTTATGTTGGATCAGTACTAATGAAGCTCCCTTATTAGAAATAAATTTTATGTACGTCCTGCTGGTGCGGGGGGTTGGGGAATCCCAGTTGGGTAGACAAACTGGGAGCTTGAGGGAATCTATATAGCACCAATGTTGTCAGCAAACAAGAACAATTAATTTAACTTAAAATTAAATTTACACTTTGTACAATAAGCAATATAAACCATCCCCTAATAATCTGATATATATTACATTGTACATAGTTCATACAAAGGGAAGAAGATGTATTATATTGTATATAGTTCATCAGGTACAGTGTTCTGCATTACTGCTGTAGCTATGTCATACAGTTCCATGGCAGAACACAAGAGCGTGTCAGCTTCAGGATCACTGAGCCTTGGAATGTTTATATTACAACTAAGTTCAGTTAGTGGCTGATCAAGAGAGAGAGCTTCATTGTGTTATTATGCATCTGAAATAAAGATATCATTATCTGACAACATTGTGTGACTCACTTGGATTATAATACTGGTTTAACGCTGACATTGGAAAAGTGTAAGTTTAGGAAGAGTCAAGTGAATTACCTGGGATACAGCATTTCAAGTGAGGCTGTAAGGCCAAAGGAAAGTGCTGTTGAAACCATTATTGTTATGTAGTTGCCAACAAACAAGGCAGAAGTGTTTTCATTTTTGGGAATCATCGAGTACTATGCCAAATTTGTGAACGGCTTAGAGATACAAACAGTGAACATGAGAAGGTTGTGAGAAAAGGAGTGAAATTTGAATGGAACAAGACATGTGAAGGAGAGTTTGTTTTGATAAAGACATAACAAAAGCACCAGTTTTACAAGTTTTCAGAAAGTTGTGCGCACTGTGGTATATACTGATGCCTCTGAATGTGGGCTTGGAGGGTTGTTGATGTAGGAGGATGGAGCTGGACAACATGACATAGCGTATGCAATGAGATCGCTCAAGGAGGTTGAAGGGTGTTACTCAGTTATTGAACAGGAAGGTTTAGCCATTTTATGGGCAGTTATGAAATTCAGAGTGTATCTGTATGATAGAAGGTTTGTGGTTCACACCGATCACAAACCACTGATTGCCATATTCAACCAAAAAGGTTTGGATGGTGTGTCCAGGCACATATCGAAATGGATCACAAGGCTACAAGGGCTGGAATATGAAGTTGGACATGTAAATGGTAAGGACAATGTAGTGGTTGATGCCCTTTCCAGGAAACTATTGTTGCAGTGTGATGATTTTGAGGTACAGGAAGATATGCATATCAAATATATTTTTATGGTGGATATTTTTTATGGTGGAGGAGTCTCTTCAAGAGGATGAGTGATTTCAAGCTTGTGGTGAGGACACAGTGTATCAAGATGTCATGAAGTTGACAGAGCTGAGGTGGAGTGTTCAAGCGGATGATAGTGTTGGAGAGAAGATCAAGGAGTATTGAAGGATTAAAGATGAGTTGTGCATCACGGATGCAATACTGTGCAGAGGGCAACGTTTAGTTGTCCCTGAAAGCATGTGTGAGAAGATAGTAGGTTTGAGGCATGAATCCTACATGGGTATCAGCAGAACCAAGGCGTTATGGTCCTCTTTGACATTAAGCTCAGTCTGCTTCATGAAAACCCGGTCGCTGCTAAAAACGAAAATTTGGCGCATGGAATGGGAGAAATCCTGCACTGAAAGATCGATGGCAAAATTGATTTTGAGTGTTCCATTGGAAGTTCGTTCCTTCAATACGCCTCAGGGATACATCAAGTTGTTTCCAGACCCTAAGGCTCGAAGACGCTTCATGCTATTTCGCTTAAATTTGTTTAAAACGAAAGAGCGTTTGCAAACATGGAACTCTAACAAAAAAATAAATCTTGGATGTAGATTCTGTTCTAAAGCACCAGAGACCTTGGAACATTTAGTGCTATTCTATAACAGCTTTCGGAACAACAGATCATTGTTATTGGGCCCTTGGGGGGTTAACCACCCTTCATTCTGTGCGGCAGCATGGTGGGGACATATGTTTAATGGCATTGATTCAAAATTGCTAATTCCGCTAACTCCATTTTTAGCAATAATTGAACATCAGTTGATCTCGATTACTGACGACTTGGAAATGTATAGGGGGCCATTGACCATCTAGAAAGTTGATGAAATGTGGGAAAGTTAGATGGCGATGGTGATCCTGAATACAGTGTGATGAGGAGGGTGGATCTATGTATGTTAAAATGTTCTTTTCTTTTTAAAGGTTTGTAAAGACTATAAAAAAAAAAAAAAAAAAAAAGAACCAAGCCACTCATTAAGATGGATTTTTGGTGGCCAGGTATGGACAGGTTTATTGAAGTGAGGGTCAAAGAGTGTGAGCGGTGTAGGAATTCCGACAGTGTTGTGGAAACGAGAACATCCCCCATGGTTGTGCCAGATAGTCCAAAGATGATATGGGATACCATTGCTATAGATATTTTCAGTCCATTTAATTTTCGTGGATCACAAGATTGTTATGTGGAGTTGGCAATGGATTTGCTTGCAAAGTGGCCTGAAGTTGGTGTTATTAAGGCCATACCTCAAATAATGTAATACAATTTCTTGAGGACATTTTTTGCAGATAAGTGTGGCCAGCAGTGGTGGTGTCTGACAATGGTCCACAATTTGATTCCAAAGAGTTTCAACTGTGGGCAATAGAGAATAGTGTCAAAGAAAAGAAGACAGCCTTATATCATCCCCAAAGCAACAGTTCTGTTCAGCAGTTTAATAGAACACTCATGGAAGGGATACAGATGTCAATACAGTTTGGTGGGGATTGGAGAAGAGAAGTGTGTTGGATAGTATGTCAATATAGCAATACTCCTCATCCGGTGACTGGAATTACACCATTTGAGATGATGCGTGGTTGAAAGCCCAACACGTTGCTAGTTTCTGGGTGGATGGGGCATGAAAAGTGGTAGGGGTAAATGTTCAGATGGTCAGAAACAGAGTGACGGCAAAAGGAGATCTTAGCAAAAAGTGATATGACATAATACATGCATGTAAATTGATGAGTGTTAGGAGAGGAGATGAGGTTAAGATCATATTGCCCTGCTGGACGAAGAAGAGAGACTCCAAGTAAGAAGAAAGAATGGTGAGTGATGATCTAAGAAATGCTGTTTGTTTGGAAGGAGAGGTTTGGAATAAAGAGTGTGTGGTGAAGAGGTCATTTGTGAAACACATCACACTTGTGTGAGTAACACAAAGTCCCATGAGGTGCATTGTGTTGTTTCTGATTTGTTTCTTCGTTTTCATGTCCCTGGCCAAAGAAGATTTGTTACATTGTACATAGTTAATACTGTTAACTGTTACTGTTCCCACTTTATAATATAATATTTATAATTGGTTATTTATAATGTGCTTAATACCAAGAAATTTCTAAGCGCGGATCCAGGGATCGAACCTGTGTTGCTCTGTGTCGTCTTGCTTCCAAGGCAAGCACGTTGCCCCTGAGATGTCCTCATTACTTTCAACCTCCTCCAACCTGCTCCGCCTTGGTGACTTTAACATCCAACCCTGCTGGACACACTCTGGATGACCTCATCCACTGTGACCCCATCTCTTATCTCCCCTGGTCACCCCTCTCTCTTGGACTGACCACTCTGTTTTTTCCTCTGCCAACCACATTCATGAACATCCACCCGATGAAACAAGTGTCAGCTGCTGCCTTCACTTCCACCTCATCACCCCTTGCCATCCCAACTTAGACTCTACCACTGACACTGCTCTCAGCAACTTCCACCAGTCCATCAACAACACCCTTCACATTTTTGCCCCAGTCATGAGGATCAGCTTGAAACCGCCCTCTAAGCGCAACTCTTGGTAGGACTCCGAACTTGCAGCCTGAAACGAATGTGCAGAGCTGTGGAAGAGGAGTGGCAAACCTCAGGCTCACCCTCTGACAAACTGTCCTGCCGCCTGCTCCAAAGGCAATACAGACTCCCTTTCCGTGCCAAGAAAAGGACCCACATTCTGGCACGGGTATCTGGCGCATCCAACAACATGGCTGAACTTTTCAAAATCCATAGGAAACTAACCAACCCTTCAGCAGTATCCTCCTCCCTATTTCTTCTCCAGCCCTCTGCAACGCACTTGCCACTCTCTTGACCACCAGCATTCAGGAGATTCTGAACAACCTTGTCACTCACTCTCCCAATCCATTCCTCACCCCTTGCCTCTTTTGGCCACTCACCAACCTATTTCCTCCTTCTCCACCATAGCCATTGTCTCACCGGAAGAGGTAACCAGAGTTGTCCGCTCCATGAAGTTCTCTTCTAAACAGGTTTCCCCTTGCTCATCCAGAACCGTCAAGGACAACATTAGCTCTCTTGCCCCTGCACTCACTGATCTCTGTAACCACTCCTTTGCTACTGGTTCTTTCCCCTCCTCACTCAAGCACTTCTGTGTGCGCCCCAAAAAACCATCAGCAGCCCTTCCTTTCGAGCCAACTAGCACCCTAACTCCATCACCCCCTTCCTGAGGAAACTGTTGGAGAAGCTGGCCCTGTCCCAACTTAACTCTCACACTGAACTTGTTGGTGGTCTCCATGACCATCCATCTGGATTCCAAGCATCCAGAGGCGTGGAAACTGCTCTTCTGAACAGCTGTGAAGAATTGCTTGCATCCACGGATTCTGACTACCCTGCTGTGCTCATCCTTCTTGATCTCTCCTCTGCATTTGATACAGTCAACCACTCCATCCTCATAGAAAGGATCCACAACACCCTTGGTATCTCGGAGCGGGCAATGAACCAGCTGACCTCCTTTCCAACTGACCGCTCCTCCCAAGACGCCCTGGGCACCTTCTCCTTTCATACTTCATTCTCCACCTCTGGTGTCCCTGAGGGCTCTATTCTCTCACCTTGGCTCTTTAACATCTACCTTACTCAGCTGGCATTCCTCCTTTCCTCCTTCTCTCCCAACTTCCAGTGTTATGCTGATGACACACAACTCTTTTTCAAATGCACTGCTGACCCTCTTGCACTGACCGTCATCCCTGACTGCCTTTCTGCCATGCATGCCTGGTGCACTTACAATAATCTCTGCCTCAATGCCAGCACAATGGATGTCTTTCCCATTGGGACCCCTGTTCCCAACTTATTCCCTTCAATCTGGCCCTCCTCTATGGGCTCTCCCCTGATCCCTCTTCAAAAGCAAGAAAACTTTGGGTCATCTTTGACTACTCTCTCTCCTTTCTCCCTCACTCTCAGGACATTAGCAAGAAGTTCCACTTTCAGCTTTTCCTTCGCAAAGGAATTCTATCTTTACTCACCTTACCCCAGAAGCTCAATGTTATCTGAGCTCTGGTTCTCTCTAGGCTTGACTATTGCAAAAGCCTCCTCTGGAATGTACCTCTTCCACTCTGCAACCCCTCCAGCTAATCCAGAATAGGACAGCAAGACTTATCCTTGGCCTCAAGCCCAGGGACCGCATCTCTCCTGCCCTAAAAGTCTTCACTGGCTCCTGGTTGCTTCACAGACAAAATTCAAAACCCTCTGTATCATCCAGAAGGTTGTCTGGGGCCAGGGATGGGACAGCAAGACTTATCCTTGGCCTCAAGCCCAGGACCGCATCTCTCCTGCCCTAAAAGTCTTCACTGGCTCCTGGTTGCTTCACGGACAAAATTCAAACCCCTCTGTATCATCCAGAAGGTTGTCTGGGGCCAGGGACCACACTATCTGCAAATCATTCTTATCAAATATTCCCCCTCTAGACATCTGCTATCCTCTGGCACCAACTCTGTGTATGTAAAGCATTTTGCTAAACAGAGAGCATGAGATTGATTGCTTTCCTCTGCTGGCTCCCTTCTTTGGAACAGCCTCCCATGCCCTCTCCATCTTTAGGTCTTGAGCAGGACTTCCTTAACACCCACCCAGACATAGGGACAGGGCTATCAACCATGAACTCTGAGGGCTTCACACCCAAGTTCCCCTCCTGTGCCAATTTCCTTGGGTACCACATCAACAAACGCTGCTCTGTCAAGACATACATAGCTAAGAAAAGTCTGACAGCTTGGTATCAGCTCTCCCTCCTGTAGAAAGACAAGCCCTTCCTTCCTCCAGACACATTTAGATTCACTGTTCATTGGTCCTATCACACATGGGTGGCGTTAAAGCACTCCTCAAGAGCCTCCTGTCACCCTCACTTTTGCTTATGAGAGGTGCCCTACACGCGACTGCACACCTCATCATGGGTCTATCCATATACAATCACACCCCCCGGCCCACACCCGCCTTCTGTGGGGTGAAATAGCCCCTGGATGCCGTAAGTAAAAGGCCAGAGTCAGTGGGGGACAAGCCCTAAGTAAAAGGCTGTGCTGCAATAATGTGGGACATGAGGCTTATGGAAGCAAAGTAAAAAGGAATGAAATGTTGCATCAAAATGTCAAGACATTTAAGAACGCCAATTGCCTGTCATAAGGGAAAGACACATTGCAATGTTTGACAAATTCTTGGAGAGCTGAAATAACATTCTTAGAAACAATTGTCCACAGAACCCTCAATGGGATGTCAGCATTGTGTGCAGCACTTGCAGTGAAGCAGATTTATTTCTGTCATGAAAATTAAATAAAATTAGTAATTCCATTTTTCCTTTTAAACTAGAAATATGCTCATCAAAATGTGTGCAAGACTTTCAAATATGAACTTGGTTTCTGTCTATCATGAGCCCATCACAGAGGAAACAACAGTGTACAGAATCTATAAGGGTATGTTGACCAGTAAAATGAAGGCCTTTCACGGCTGAAATCAACCAAAATGACATTTTGATTTTGCCTCTAAAGTGACACTCTGCACAGCCAGATGTGCACCAAAGCCTCTAAAAGTGTAATTATGATGCCCTCCGTTAACCACTGTATGCAGGGAGCATCTTTGCAGTGTCACTCCTACATGTTAAAATTGTGTGCCTTCAAGAGTCCAGGTTAAAGTGAAATTGGAGTTAAAAGGCAATTTTTGCTAAGTGGGGAAAGGCCATGGATTTTTCTTTGCTTGGGATTTGTTCAAATGTGAAACTAGAGTCCAAGGCCCCTGTTGTCATGGGGATTTCAGCCTGGCTCACCTCAAACATGAGGGCTTTTCTTTAAAAATACAATGTAAAGATACTTAGAGATCGAATTCACAGTGTGGACAAGATAAAGGCAGTTCTGTTCTCCAGCTTTTATGACCCAGGTCACTTAGGCTGCAACAAAACTTGCATTAACTGGCCATTAGCTCTTGGAATGTGCAAGCTAATCTCAACAAAGGACCCCTCTTGACATCACAGCCAGGAACAGGCACATTGCAAGGGTGGGGTCCAGGGTTAAGGAGGGGTTTGACCATCCATTGTGTAAAATGGGAGAAATGGGTTTCATTGTGTGAAATTTTTAATATTTGTTGCACAATAGCCATGGTAGGATTTCTGAAAAGGTGTCAGCTAGCCGCTTTTGGTCACCCCAAAACAATGTGTGTGGGCCCAACATAACAAAGGTTATTAATAAAAACTTAATGTGGCCCTCCGTGTGAATTTGATAACTATATAAAGTTGCTTAAAACATGCAAAATATGATTCATATGCCACCCACCAAGGGCCATATTTTTTATGGAGTAAATGAACAAAAACTGTATCTTTGCACAGACACCTGACGAGGCTTATGTGATTCACTGAAAAATATAGTGTTAAAAAATGCCTTCATATTTGTCAAAATATGGAGATAAAAGGCACTTGGCATGCAGTGAGATTTCATTTCCCTGAACCAGACAAGGCCGCCCTGTTGAAGTAAGATGATGGAGTGGTCTCCTCCCCTGGTGTTCCAAAGCACTCCCACATTTTCTGGACCTACCAGCATGTAGGTGAGTGTGGGGTAGTGAACATTAACCAATCCCTTCTGCGGGAACTATGACTCATTGATGATGTGATTTGCCCTATAAATAAGTCATCCCGCCTCACTTAAGTACTTTCCACTAACCCCTGAGCTTAGTTGAGCTACTGCCATCATCTGGAGGAACATCTCACCACTAGCAGTGAGGCCTAATCGAGCAGAGGTACCAGGAGAACTAGTAGATTTCTTGGGACCCCTTGGAGGATAGATGAAATCCTTGACTGACTCCATTGGCTGTCCCAGCAGTGGTTCTGTGATGCTCCCTGATATCTAGTCCAGACATCTCCTGTAAGTAAAACTAAACAGCAAAAAACATACAGTGTGTAGGGCTGGTATTCTTGTCACATTGCACTAGGTAAATCCCCCTTTCAAAATCTGCATTTGCCTGTATTTCAGTCATTGCCCCATTGAAGAATTCCCATTTGCCTGTTTAAATCCTTAGTGTATTTTTTAAAGCAGATCAATTAGTTTCCCCATTTATTTCACAAGATTTGTATTGTCGGAATTCAAAACCAATGATTTTTTCCCAGTAAATTGTGAACTGATATGTTCATAAAGTGTTGTGCAAAATAATGAATCCCATTGTGATCTGAGAAACAAAGTTGTCCCTGTCTTTCAATTGTGCCCTGCTAAACGAATTGTCATCTGCAACTGTATTTTCCCATTGCATCTGTCATCCTAACCAAAAAACTATTTTCATCGAACTAGCCCCTTTCCCAGAGCTTGCCTGTCATTTTAAACATCAGTAAGAACAAATTCCATTTGCATTTTCTTTCCCATTGAAATTGTACTTAACATCCCAAAAACCGTTTTTCCCATTCTGTTCCTCTTTCCTCATTCCTCCACAGCGCACCACCAGAAGCCAGGACACTTGCAGCCTTCTCTGCCTATGCCGTAAGACTATGGAACCTCCTCCCCATCAAGAACTCAAGACCTACCTCTTCAAGTAATCGCTCCTCCTCAACACCTAGTCCTTCACTTCAACCCTCACGCCGCCTGACTGGCGGGACACCGCCCGCCCCTCTCCTTTCTGCCACCACAGCTTTACCCCTCCTCTGTACCCCATCGCTGTATATCTGTTCTATTGTTACCTCTGGAAAGCGCTCAGTTATGCATCTCTAATGTTGCATAACTCTTTAAAGCACTCTGTTATATATCTGTACTGTTGTATGCCTCTGTAAAGTGCTGAGTTGCTTCTCGAAGCTAGTTCCGTGCTCAGTAACTACAATAATAATAATAATAACAACCACTGATCCCACCAGTGATGTTGACAATGTAGGTGCTAGCAACTTCTAATGCCAGGGTGCAATGCACCATCTTTGGGCATGCTTTCCCAAGCAGCAAAAAAACAACAACACGCCAGCCATTCCTACCCAATCAGTAGAAGTAGCGCAGGCTACTGCAGCAACAGCAGGACCCTGTCGCTGGCACTGCCACAACAAGATGTCGGAGACAGTATGGCGGCAGAGTTTGCATTTGGTAGGAATCTGTGGGATTCAGTGATGAGGCATGCACTCATATATTGCTTGCATTACCTGGTGCCTCTCAGCCAGGGGGATCAGAACGCATACCATGGAGAGGCAATAGCTGCAGGTTCCAGCCTTCACTCCTGACTGTGCACTCATCATCACCTCATCAAGGATACTAGGTGGGTGGAGATGGCCATGAAGTGTCCAAACGACCGTGCGCCATTCTGCATAGCTCCCTTTCTGTGTAAACCCGCTAACAATATTACTGCATGCTGTAACAGTCTTCCATGTCTGCATGCAAATGTTTTTACTTTGTGTGCTCTGTTACTACACTGCCATAAGTGAATTCATAATCAGGTAGAAATATTCAGAACATTGCCTGCAGTAATCGCAATTAACGCATGGGTACATTTTCTTGAACATTCTTGTTCTCAGGTGCACCCTCAGAAGTGCTTAGAAATATCCCTGGGTTAAGCATATGATCCCCTCTGAGGGGTATACGTTAAGTGCCAATAACACATGCCAATCACCATTCTACATAATCCCCAAAACAGCGATAGCAGGTAATAGGGCACACACACACATTAAAAACAGAACATTATATTGTGAATAGAATACAGAACTTTCATAAGCAACATAGGGATTTATTTTATTTATGTATTTATGTATTTATTTATTTATTTATTTATTTATAACAACGTAGATACACTATACTTTAAACAATATAGAATTGATAGGCGATGTTATTCCAGACTGCAGGAATAGACAACATAGTTATTCATATTAGTGAATCTGACCTTGTTAGCAATACTATTGAGGTCAGGAGATGTTTTTCCAAATAGTAGCCAAGAAAGGTGAGTTAACAAAGCCCTACCCAGCCACACAGCCTTTGCAACACTTCAAGACATCAGGAGGACGTTTTAATGAGCACATGCCTTTGCTGCAGCGACTAGAGACATGACACAGCACAGAATACCAAGGTGTTCATCTGCCTTTTTTCCATGTAGACCTGCTGTGGGTGGCGCGCATCACAAATGCACAAAGTGGTTCTGCAAAGCAACTCGGAAATCCGACATAGAAAAAGATGTCAACATCAAGCTTTTCAGCTCCAATTGTTGGCAACACAGAAAGCACCGAGATGCAATCCCTGCACATATTTTAAGGGAGGGGTAGACATCGCATGAAAGGGAATGTCTAGCAGCAGGCGGCAGACAGCAACATGAAAAGATAAATACATTCCGTTCAACGACCAATAAAACATTTATATATAACCAGGGAGAGATCAGTTAACCACACTGCGCAGGAGAATAATCGCAACAGTGACACACTGTGCTCCGCCAGCGGGAATGCAATGGGAAAAGAGAGAGCACGTTTCACAAAAGATAAAGACTTCCGCTCTGTACCTTGAAACCGAACCTAGCAATCTGGACTATCCGTGTATTATCTTTTATCTTAGCCACACACAAAAAGACACAGAATATCCTGTAATAAAAATGTAACAGTAATGCTGCCTAACAGTTCGCTTGAGATGCAAGCTTGCATTATTAAAACCAAAATACGCTAACGTCAAACACAGCATTTGGGGCTCTCCATTTGCACTGAAATGCATGTGACTACTGCTAATTAGTCCATTTCGTGACCGCCACCTCGTCCTCCAAGCTGCTCCCAGCCCCGCTTACTGTATGTCAAAAGTCTATGTCACACACCTGGTCAATGAAAAGGACCATCCGAATCTAATGACAGGCCACCCCCGCCTCCTCTTGCCCAAAGGACCTCCAAAATGATGAACGATGAACTCATTCTAAGAGCAAAGCACCATTCAAGATGGCAGCAAGTACCGTGACCCCTCTTTTGTATTCTGGTAATGAGTGCTTTAAGTTGACGTAATTGGAATCGCAGTCTCTTTTAATTTTGAGTAGGAATATGTGAGTGTATTCAAGCAAAGTCACATCATAATAACCTTTTGCATCGGGTATTAGCAAACACACATTTGCTCCATTTTACTTCATCCAAAAAAATGTAAGTTGAAAAATTAAGCTACCCTGTTTTATACCAACTGAAAATGACAATGATTAAATAATTGCTGCATTTCAACTGGTAACAGACACCCCCGCAGCTCCTCTTGGGGGTTGAGCAAGGGCACTATTGAGGGACCCAGCTATTCAACAAAGAACCATCTATGTTTATGGTTGTTTGGATTTTCAGGGGGCCCTCACCAATTTTCCCTCTAATTAATTTTCTCTAAGTGCGGAAATGATTTGTCTTTGTGCGCACATTATTTTCCATGTGCGGAACTGAATAACGATGTAAGCCATTTTTTGAACATACATAGGGCCTCATTACGAGTCCGGCGGTAACCGCGGTGTTAAAACCGCCTGGTTACTGCCGGACTCGTATTACCATTCCGCCTCCGTGACTCCCAGAATTACCAGGACATTACAGCCCTGGTGTCCCGGGAATTCCGGAGGCGGAATTCGGAAAATCCCCATTCCCATTGAGTCCCATATGTCCTAATGGGAATGGGGAAGTGGAAACACCGGCACCATCTTGTGATGGTGCCGGTGTTTCCACGTCCGCCTGCAGGCGGGAGGTGTTCAACCCGCCAGGTCAGACCTGGCGGGAAGATCACCTCCCGCCTGCAGGACTCGGGATCGAGCGGTCCGGAATTAACAGTGGCGGCAGGTTTACTGCCACTGTTAATTACGGACTGCCCGACCTGTAACGAGGCCCATAGTTAGTGAGATACCATCACTGAAGAGTTTGGAAGGCAATTTCCCCTTTCAAACCACCACAATTCTTTACAAATCAGTGTAAAAGGAGCCTGGTACAACTCTTCTTCTGAAAATATAGCATAAATAAAGATTATTTTATATGTGATTATAAGGAGACCTCATCAACCGGTCCAAGACTTCAAGATATGCCAAAGTGCCTAAAAAAGTACATCTGCGCAGAGAGAATAACGTGTATGCACAAAAAAAGCTTTGCATGCTCAGGATAAACCATAGGATTAGCTGTGGCTATTCATTTGTCAGTACTGCTCAAAGATAAATCAGAAAGTGCTTAATGTCATTGGAAAACAACTCATTGAATAATTGTAACT
Organism: Ambystoma mexicanum; assembly: GCF_040938575.1. NCBI lineage: Eukaryota > Metazoa > Chordata > Amphibia > Caudata > Ambystomatidae > Ambystoma > Ambystoma mexicanum. Next base: position 1,015,472,212 of record NC_090928.1, read on the forward strand.
GAAAGGAATGTGTCAGAAAACATGGCAACAAGAATTAATGTGTTACTTTAATGGAGTAATTCAAGGGCCAGGAGAAAATGCCTATCATAATGGACAATTATTGCATCAGAATAACTGCGCCACAGAATATGATGATCAGAATTCCTGGGCCTCTGCTCACTATCCACATTATGTTGGTCTGTGAGTTGTGACAACATTTACTCAAAACCAGCCTTACAGCTAGGAGGAATATACACCATCCATTGTACTCCCTTAAAACAGGCCAATGTTCCCAACAAAAACGTGACCCCATGAACATATAGGAATCTACCGCTGCTTCTACCCACAAAGTTCCACCAATATCTTTTCGAATCAATGACCAGCAGAGCCAGGCCGTTGGTAGAAACTCGAATAATATTACTGCCCGATCTCAAAATGAATTTGTAGGGGAAAGAACATATTTTAATAAACATGAAATATCCGTACTGAAAAATCCAACTACTTCCTTACTCCCTGAAAAATCTTTTGATTCCAAGTAGGGAGTAAAATTCTATACAAACCCTGATTGTAACACTGACATAGTAAGTGAAATTACAGGGCACATAATGCAGCATATAGTTTTGCCCATGGTTGCTCACCACAGCCTAGACAAAAATCAACAAGACCCTTACTGAGGTTTTTTCTGGTGTCCTGTTGAAGAACATTCCATATATTTGCCCTGTCAACAGTAGCAATGCTCACAGTTACAACATATTGAGTACCTTCTTCTTTAACTAGGGACTCCTTGGAAATTCACTGTTATCAGTTGAACAAGATGCATGGGGATGCTAGAGGCAATACATGCAAAACCATGATTATATTGAAAAGCCATCAGCAGCTGAGCATATATAGAAAGAGAAGGTGAAGTTTCCTACACTATTAATATGGTTTCCTGTTCTTTAGCAAACAAACATTTCCTTCAATGTACTGTATTGCCAAAACATCTGATTTGGCTTTTGAAAGTTGCAGATTTTTTTCTTCCCCCCAAAAGAGTGTTCTCCTGTCCCCTTCCACCTGTTCCCCTCACCAGCTCCTGTACTAGCTTCAAATATTAGTTGACAAGGCTCTGTAAAAAGTGAGAGATTGTAGCAGTAAAACACCAACTGGGATATTTGCATACCTACAATACTTTGCAATAAAATCTAACTTAAAGCCTCACAGTGAGATTATGTGTAGTTTAAGAAAATGTCATAAGTCTGCACGTGCACAATTACTATGAAGTGCATACAAGATTGTTTGCAACATACCCCACCTTTCAATTGTAGGGTAGGATTAAACAACTGCTCAGTGAAACCATTTTTGGATGGCAGCCACTTATCATATCATTTGTTAAGGTCTATGCTCCATGGAACATTGAACATTTTGAAAGGTTGCAGATTGTATGAAAAACATTCTAGTTATCTGAATATTGTTGCCCTAATTTCATATACGAATAATGCCAGGAAAAGTCCATACCAATTATCCCTTGCAGGCCAAGTGAATGATATTGCAATGTTGCTCTCCTCTTATAGGGTAATGTTAGCAATTCTAAAGTAGGAGACGCTGACCACGACATGTGCCTACTCAAAATCCTTACAGGCCAAATTAATATTTGAGTTTTATAATACTTTAACTTGCAACGGGGGCTTTTCAAAGTGCTTGTGTGACATATGCACAAAGAATAGGAAGCATGGGATGAGGTTTCACATCCTAGTAGACTGCTTACTTACATTCAGTATCCAATATCTGAGCTGAAACTTGGGTTACATTGAAAATGCTTTTGCTAAGATACCATGGGCCTCATTATGAGTCACCCGGTATGTTTCCATACCGGGTGATCTCGAGTCCTGCAGGCGGAGGTGTCATTCCCGCCAGGTCTGACCTGGCGGTTTTAACACCACCCGCCTGCAGGCGGACGTGGAAACACCGGCACCATCATGAGATGGTGCCGGTGTTTCCACTTCCCCATTCCCATTGGTACTCAATGGGAATGGGGATTTACCGAATTCCGCCTCCGGAATTCCCGGGTCACCGGGGTCGTAAGGCCCCGGTAATCCGGAGAATCACGGAGGCAGAATGGTAATACGAGTCCGGCGGTAACCTGATGGAATTTCAGGCACGGTTACCGCCGGACTCGTAATGAGGCCCCATGAGTAACAGAAATTCTTGTGCTTGAACGTCATTCATACTATAACAAACAGAAAACAAGACTAGTATCTAAGTCTGGTAACCTTTTGCAGAGCTAAGGTAGGCAGAGTCAAGGTTGTCTGGAAATATCTGAAAGTGGCCTTGGGCTGCGTTCGAGTCATGCGGTAGAATCAAGCATAGGAGTCATCGGTGGGGAGGCAAGATAATTTGGTTAATGTGTATAGGCATATCACCAAGGTGGTCCTGGAGATGGGCTGTGGAGCGATGGTGATGGTATGGCACGTTGGGAGTCCAGTAAATAAGCTGAGGTGGTCGCAGGGCCAAAGACAGGAGCACTGGAAATGGCTGGACAGTAGGCACTCAAAATGCAGGGCAGGCAGCAGCAGATGGCTTGGTAGGAGGCAGCTCAGGGCAGTAGGAGGCAGGTTTAAAGGCTCATAGGCAGGAGTGTGGGTCTTCCGTGTGGGCAGCCACAAACAGATTGATGGTTACTTTGCACGTTCAAAGTTAGCGCGGACACATGAAAGCCAAGGAAAGGCCCTCAGCATGTAAATTACGTGACACGCACTGCGCGCTGGCATTCAGCATGCCAGATTCAAGGATATAAAAGTACACGTAAAAGCAAATCCGACCATATGTGTGATTGGGAGTAGACAGATAAGTGGATTACTGTGATTTTCGGAGTACCATGCTATTTGTTCACTTCTGGGACAATACAAACTTCTTATTTTGGTGGGGGATTTGTCTCTGTTCATACCCACGTCTACTTTTCTTTTTAAGAGGCTAACGGTGAGTTGCGTATGCATTTTTCATCCTCTGGGTGCCCCTGTGCATCGCATAACTCCATTCTTACCTTTACTGTAGCTTTCCGTGCTTTGCATATGCATTCTTTGTGTTGCTGGGTGCCATTGCATATCGTGTACCGCTTTTTCTATTTACGAAAGCTATCGAGGTCTCGCCTCTGCAAATTTTGTATATTTTTTGGGGTGCCTGTGCATTACGCATCCCGTATTTTTGTCACCAGGGGTACTTTTGAGCATTGTGGGACTTTTCCATCACATACACTGCCCCCTCACTGGAATTGCCCAAGACAATTGCTTGGTGTGTCTTCCTTTGTTCAAGTACATTTAGAACATGAGTGTAAAAGCCCCAAGAGATAAAGGTGGCAGAGGTGGCTGTGGTTGGGGATGTGCAGTGGAAGCTGCTGCCCCCCCCCCAAGTGTTTGGGGACCTGCAGTGGAAGCTGCTGTCCCCCCATGGGTCAGGGACTTGCAGTGGAAGCTGCTATCACCCGCAAGGGTTCAGGGACCAGCAGTGAAAGCTGCTTTTCCTGTCCAGAAGGGTAAGGGATGTGCAGTGAAAGCTGCTGCCCCCCGCGGGTTAAGCGACATGCAGTGGACGCTGCTGTGCCCCCCAAAGGTTCAGGGACTGGCAGTGGAAGCTGCTGTCCCTAATCAAAAAGGTAAGGGTCGTGCAGTGAAAGCTGCTGTACCCTGCAAGGGTTCAGGGACCGGCAGTGGAAGCTACTGCCTCCCCCCAAGGGTCCAGGGAACGGCAGTGGAAGCTGCTGTCCCCCCCCAAGGATTCAGTGACCAGCAGTGGAAGCTGCTGTCCCCCCCCCAAGGGTTCAGGGACCAGCAGTGAAAGCTGCTGCCCCCGCCAAGGGTGCAGAGACCGGCAGTGGAAGTTGCTGTCCCTGTCCGGAAGGATAAGGGATGTACAGTGAAAGCTGCGGTCCCAGCATCAGTGGGTGATGCCATAGCCCAGGCCACTTGTGGTCCAGCATCTGGTGCACTGAGTGGTCCCAACCACACAGGGTCAGCACCACGTACCAAGAAGGCAAAGCCTGCACAGCAGAAAGAGGCTCAACCCCATGGCACGGCACAGGATACCGGCACATTGAACTAGAGGAACTTTAATGATGAAGAACTCCAGATCCTCGTGGACTACATGGCCGATGACCACTGTGAAATGTGCCTGCAACCAGGGAGCACACATACACCTGCTCAGCATACGGTGCATTGGCAGCATGTCACGGATGAGATAAATGCCTTAGCGCACTGCTTCCCAGGTCATGAAACGGTCGAATGACCTCAACCGTTGCACCAAGTCCAAGATGGCTGCCAACCTCACCTTTGCTATGGCAACAGGAGGGTGGTCACCAGAGGAGGAGGAGCTCACACCACATGAAAAGGCTTTGAGCCAGTTCATTCATATGGATCAGGTGCAAGCCGTGGGAGGACTGCCAGATTACGAGGGCATGTACGGTGAGTGACCAACCTTGTCCACCCTGAGTACGTGTAAGGAAACTAACCCCAGATTTATGATTGTGTTGCGCTTCTTTCTTTCTTCATTTGAATGACTGCCCTGGCCGAACCATGTCATAGTTTACTGACTCATGCCCTTTGTACTCTAGAGTGTCATACATCCGTTGCACATGGAATTGTGACAATAGTCATCCCCCACCAGCATACACATACAACATTTTCAACATGCTACCACAACGTGCCATCTAGTTAGTTGCATCAGTAATGTTAGTGACTCTGCTCGGCTAAACAAGTGCTTGTGTCTGAAGCACGTGACACGTCATGCACTGCATGGTGTAGATTGTCCATACACACATGTATGTAGGTGGTTCCATGCTACAGATAACTTCCATGAAGACTACCAGCAGGCCTCACAGTATGCCATGAATGACATTGCATTTTTCAACACTGTTTTTTTTTGTTGTTGTAATTTGTAGTTTCTTACAAACTTTTATTACAATTTCCTAAAAAAATAACGTATCCTTGTTTAGATCATCTTCTTCAACAACATTCCAACAGCACCAAGACTAACATGAAAAAGCAGGCAAAGCAAACCAGAGCAGCCTCCGCTCTATTCACTAATCATATTCTCCGATGTAGATAGAACACTGTCCAGCAAGTTTATAGCAGCACAAGTTAGATGTACTGAGTTCCGACTTAGGATTCGCACGCACATGTCATCTGGATTTTCAGTCATTGGTGCAAACTGGCCCATAAATAAGGATCTGGAATCCTTAAGTGGTTGGCATTCCGTTAATAAGTGCTTTACTGTTTCCGGGCAAAGCCCGCAAAGCCTACAGGAATCATCTGTTGTATTTTCCATTTGTCTCACAAACAACATGTTCCGCGACTCATAGGTGTTAGTTCGTAGGCGGAAAAAAACGATCTCTATGGAGTCGAGATGGAAATTGACTGAGATATTTAGGTAGATTGTCCAATTTGTTCATTGTCGGCCCCAAATCCATTGCAGCTGCCAGCTCGTAATATTTGTCTAGGTTTTGTGTCCATAGCCACTGCCTCAGTTTTTTCCTAGCAATTTGGGGCCATTTCAATAACATCTCCATTGTGATATTTGCAGACCGCATGTAGACTTTTATTCTTTGAGACCATTCTTTCAAGAGGTTGTCCTGATTTGTTTCTCCATGAGGAGCGAAGATTTTATATGCAGGTTCCACATTATTGAGTTCCATCTTTCTTAGCAAATCCATGGATTTCCAAATTACTATGCCGTACAGAGGCTCCACTGCTAGTTCATGACGAATTATAGTCATTGATAGGTATTTTGGTAGTTATGGTACACGTCGCCAAAAAATTCCTTCAAGTTTTGTCCAGATTTTTAGGTCAATATTCCAGCCTGTCTGTGCCCCGAATGTAATTGCTGGGATAACTTTTTGAAGGTAGAATGAATGGACTGGGACAAGCGTAAATTTCCCATATAACGTGTGGATTCTTGCTCCTTGTAGTGCAAGGGTTCGAGTTCGCTTGTCTAGCTCGCTCACCCAGCTCCGTTCTCTAATTGAAGTATTTATTGAGATTCCTAAATAACGGATCGCATTGACTTCGTCGATCGGAACCTTGTTGATGTACCACTTAAAGTTCTTTTTACTTGCTCCCTCTGTGAGACCAAACTTCATAATGTTCGTCTTTTTTACATTGATCTTAAGGTCATTGGCTTCCATGTAGCTTTCCAGGGCACTTAGGAGTCACTGTAGGCCGATTGGTGTTCTTTCGGCCAGCACCAGGTCGTCGGCATAAATCAAGCAACGTATATGGTGCCCATTTACTTTTGGGGCAAATGAATGTGTACTGATTAAGGCTTTCGAGACATCAGCAATGTACAGTTTAAATAGGACCGCAGCCAAGGGGCAGCCTTGTTTCACTCCTTTATTTGTTGCGATCGATTCTGAAAGATCACCATTCTCATTTAGCCTTATTTTTATTGTGGTGGATTCATGTAAGGCTTTTATTGGATCTAACAGAGAGAGAGGGCATTTCCATTTCTTTAATTTTTCCCAGATCTTCTCTCGATTTATGGTGTTGAACGCTTTTTGCATATCAATAAAGGTGAGGTACAAGTTTTCCCTCTTCCGAATGGCTTCAAGTTTCAAAATGTTTACTATGGCGAGGTTGTTTTCCGTGCCCACTCCTTTCGTGAAGCCGGTTTGTCTTCCGTCATCGATTTCAGACCTCCGAGCCCATGCTGTTATTTTTTGTTGTAAGGACATTGCAAATACCATCCCAATAGTGTCCAATAAAGCAATTGGGCGATAGTTTACAGGATCTTCTCTGTCGCCCTTCTTATGTATTGGGACAGTAATTGCTTCGGACCAGGATGATGGAATTTTCCTGGTTTTTGCAATCTTCCTAAACAGCTCCGAAATGAAAACTGACCAGTCTTGTTTGTGTTGTTTTAACATCACATTTGTGATGCCATCAGGGCCGGCTGCTCTCGAATTTTTTAGCTTTCATATTGCACTTGCTATGTCCTCTTCAGACTCAGTTATGTCCCAGGCAATTAAAGATGGCTCTTTTGCTACTTCCAACTTGCTTGGTTGTGCCGTGAATAATTGTTCGAAATGCCTCACCCAATTGGCTTCAGATACACCGTTTGCCATTGTGCTTGCATGCTTTATATTGCCTTGGTTCAAAATGTTCCAGATGTCTCTGGTATTATTTGTTTTGATTAAAGCTAGCATTGCCTCACCACGTTCTTGATCACGCTGAAAGTTGAACGCCTTTAACCAGTTACGATAGGCTTGTTTGCGATGTTTAATCATGATGGCTGCATTTATGTTACTTCCAGATCTCAACTCTTGTAGGTCTTTTCTTAATTTTAGTTTTTCGTTTCTCAAGGTGTTACTCCATATGTGCAAATGATCATGTTCTTGATAGTATTGCCTTTTATTTGGCAGGTTTGTATACAGCAGTAATGCGGTGTAGTTTGATGGATCCAGGTTATCGTTGATTTTTGATTGAAAATCAGACGTGAGTTTCAGGATCTGATTTACTTTTATCCTGAGTCTGTTATGCCCAGAATTCTCTTCCAGCTGTGTGCATGCCGAGCCTGCCGATGTCTTGCATCTTGGTTGTCAAGACATGATCAAAAGAGAGTGATCACTGTTGTTTGACGGAGTTATCGCCATGTTGTAAATTAGCTTTGTCACATTGTTAGACGTCCAGATGTAGTCTAAGGTTTTTTCATACCCCATGTTTCGCCAGGTGACTTGTGGCGGTATGTCTCCCTTCACATTTCTGTTAACCATTGTGCAATCTCGTGCCTCCATTGCATCGTTCCATCTTGTTCGTCTGGAGCCGGCCTTACGTTCTTCTAGTGGGGATACTTCAATAAGTTGTTTTTCCCCATTGAACCATGTTAGATTTAAATCTCCACACACAATGATCCACAGATTTTGATGGAATGACTGATTCTTGTCTATTAACGTTGTTATGGAGGTAATGAATTTGCTGCCAGAGATCTTTCTTGGATTCCAATAGACATTCAGCAGCAATAACTTTTGGACTTCGTCTTTTTCTCCGCGCTTTCTTTCAAGTAGTGTCGCTTGTACGTACCGATTTTGGATTGATTGTTTCAGTAACTTCCCAGTTTGTTCCTATTTTTATCAACATTAAAAGACCAGAGAAAGGACGTCCTGTTATGTTTTTGTCAGCAGGGTTAATCAATATATGATAACCGTCCTTAACTGGTGGTTGCCGCATCCAAGTTTTCTGCAAGCAGATTGCAAAGTTGTTTGATAGGTCCACTGGGAAGTCGTTGTATAAATGACTGAATCCCCTGGTGTTCCAGGAAATAAGGGTGGCGTCGTCATCCTGTCCGGGTATGGCTAGTTGATGTCTTCTTTTAGCTTGCATTTGATGCCTTTCGTTTGTCGCAGATGATGAATTGGTACTCAGATGGGTTCGTATTTGTGCTCGCCGTTGAGTCAAAGTTATTTTTGACTCATTTCTTTCCTCGCGAGCTTCAGCCGACGGTATTGACGTCTCCATTTGTTCAGAAATCTCGAATCCAAGACATAACAATTCCTCTTTCGCAGTCAATATTGTCTTTCTGACCGCTTGAGAATTGATGTGTAAAAGAACACAATCAACTCGTTCTTCAGACATGTATTCGACAATTCGTATATCATCAGACTTGAGTGTCCTTAATGTCGGCACTGAGTGAAATAATCGCATTACATTGCCTCAGTTAAAGTTTACCTCTGAGTCGTCGTCAAGCACATTGATTATTTTTATTTTTCTTGAGTCATGTGTACACTGTCCTTGCAGGGATTTTGACGTTTCTTTTCTTGTTAGATATTGTGTTGACGTGTGTTTTGGATTCAGTGCTGTTTCCAGTTTCTCTTTTTGTGAAACGGTTTGCAGTCAACTGCCTGTCAGCTATTTTTAGAGCTGCTGCCTGTGGCAATGAGATTTGCTTGTCTCCCATTTGTTTTGTGACAGCACTCGAGTACTTCATGCTGCCTTTCTGCCTGCCCTGATGCTCCTGGGGGGGAGCTTCCAAAATGCTCGATCTCTCGGATGGAGTAAGTTTCATCTTGAGTTTCGTCCTCTCCAGTATCATTGGAATATGTGGAAAGGTTGCACAATTCCTCAATACCATCAGAGAGTGAAGCACTACTTGTGTCTGAGTCGATTCTTATCCGTTTTTTTGGGTTCATTTTGCCAGTTTTTCGTAACTTTCGGACAGAGTGAGCTTTAGGACATGTTTCAGTGAAATTTTTTTTTTTGCCTTTTCCAATATGTCCATATTTACTGCTTCAGAGCCATTTAGAGTCAACGGTTTGTTGATCATTTTCCCCACCACATTATCTCGGACAAATAGCTTTGGTTTCGGGGTAGTTGTTAGGTTTCTGATAAATTTCCTTGAGTTTGATGTTTGGTTGTTGACTGTCAAATTTTTTTTCTTTTTATTTCTTTTTTTGGGAATGACTGATGCAGGAGCGCCATGTCCTATAGGCTGCTTTGATTCAGGGGTTTTTCCTGATTGGATGTGTTTTGTCAGTCCATGGAAGATCCCAAACGAAGCCTTGGCGGTTGAACAACTCGGAACAGCCGGGGCATGCTCCGAAACTTGCATCTTCAAAGTCCCTTTACTTTTCTCTTGTGCGTTGTTGGTACACTTTTCCACTGCCATTGCAGAAGAAGATGGAGCACTTGCCTCCCGGCAGCTAGGTGCAGTTTGAATGCTTACATTTGAGTCTGCCGGTTGAGGGATTGGGGTTGTTAAAGCTTTTCGTGTCAAAATATCCTCTCCTTTTGGCTCAGAGCCAGTAGAAGTAGCGATAACACTGAGTCCATCGTCTGTGTTGGCCGAATTTGAGTTTGCCATGCTTAGATTCGATAAGGACCTTTTCATAAATTCTAAAAGGTCGTCCATTTGTTTTCTTCCTTAATTTGTCTGTTTTTCGATTAACTCGTATATCTTCCTGAAGCCATCATCTATCTCAATGTGTTGGTTATGTTTTTGTTGTTGTTGTATTTGAACTTAAGTTTCCATTTTTGAAACTTTTTCCACCAGATTACCCAAACCAACTACATTGTTTTGTGTGGCTTCATTTAAGTTATCGTACAGTTTTATGAAAGGAATTAGCGCCAGGGAGGTTGCGGCTAGTACATTGTTGTGAATCTGAATCGCCGCTGCAACAGATAGATTTGATTTTGTTTCATTTTCTTTATCTGATGTGCTTGATGATTTTTCCCTGTCTGGAATTTTTGAATCCATGCAGTCGCAAACAAGATGTGTCTGTTGAAGCTTTTACGAAGGCTCTACAGTTGCATTTGCACCTTGGTTAGTTGGAGTAGAGCAGTTTGGTACCCTTCTATCCATTTTGTTCTGCATTTTTTTCCCCCAAGGCCAAGTGATTTACTAGGGGAGCTCGCAGGTCTGTCACCAAATTCAAATGTCTATAGGTGACCATGCACCGGCCTCTCGCCACTCAAACGGGTTTCCACTGTGCTTTCTTTGCTCGACTGACAGTGCACTTTACATTGGAAGTTTGCAAAACCTGAGTCTATGTTGGTTATTGACTATATAGGTACCGGGGTTCGGTAACAAATTTTATCATCTTTCCTTTTTTACTCGAATATCTGTCTGAAAGCTTCGCTTTGATATTTTCGAAGTCAGCTTGTAATCTCCGAGTAAGTCTTGCCTCCCGGCCTGCTAAGTCAATGCCACTGTAGTTCAGACTCTCCATTGCACTTAGTTGTGATACAGCTTTTCTCTCAGTTTCTAATATTTTTTCTTTCAGGCTCGCCTGCTGATTCAGTACCTTATTTAAATGGCAGCTGTGTTCGATAGGCAGCGTGAGTCGCAGCGGCTGTGTTGAGCTAGTTAAACATACGATATCTTCGCGATTGCTGCAACTTGGTTCGTGTTGGTGAGTATGGAAATTAAATATTTTGGGATTTCGTAAAGTTTGTGATGTTTCCATACATAGCAGTTCTGCATCCGTCACGTCAAATGGGGAATAGAACCGGTGTTCGCCTGCTTCATTTCTTCCATCTTCTACTTGTAATGGTTGAGCTGCTGGTATTTTTGTGTTGCTAACTGTTGCACATTCCCCAAGTTCGTTTTTCTCAGCATTGTGCATGTGCGGCACAAACAGCGATTTTGAGTCCGTTTTGCGAGAGCAGTCCGTCTTTCTTGCCAAAACCAACGAACCATGCGCCTGTGAGCAACTCGTTTCACTGATGTTCTTTATATACTTGTTTCCTTCGTGTTTACTGAGCGTATTTTCTTATTTTTCACATCATGCAGCGTCTGGTTTGATGTTGCTAATGACTCTGTGCTGATGCCTACTTTGGGCACGGTGGTAGTTAAGAGTACAGGGAGACAACGGGCAGCCAGATGAGCGAGCGCTGCGGGACCTTTGATACTTTCAAGGGACGTGTGTGGTTGGAGAGGCGTGTGGAGGGTAGGGGGAGGTGGAAGGGACTGATCAAGTTCGAGCGCGAGTGACGTGGACTGGGGGAACCACAGACTCACCGTATGATCGCTCACTCCCCCTCCCCACCTCTCGCTCGCATGTTTTGTTTACTGCCGATGAAACATCACATAAAGAACTTTCACGCGTTCCAGTAACTTTCTGATTCTTCATTATAGCACTAGTACCACACACAGTTAAGGCCTGTTTTGCTTTTAGACGGGTTTGAGGACCCGTATCCATAAGTCTATTGAGTCTTACCTTCCTCCTGATGTCCTGCTGCGGGCTGCAGCAGACTGAAATTCTGCGCGAAACTCTGCGCGCGCTGGGCGCTCGCACGTAGTTTTTAAAGGAAGGTTGGGATCAGGACAAAAACAGGCAATTCCGTGAGTAGCAGCAGCTGCAGCTATGACAATGACCCCGGTGTCAAATATGAGTGAGGATTCATCCATTTTACCCACCAACACTCAGCACATACTCCATGAGTCCATACCCCTGTCCCTCTTATGTGTCACTATACCATCTTCCTATCCCCCAGTGCATGTAATTACTCTCTCCATATCACACACCTTGTCTAGGTGTTACTCTTAAAGTCATACTCAAACTGGGACTCCACACTCAGACATTATGTGCACTCCCTGTGCCAGTTCAACACTGGTGTGGCATGTGATTCCTGTGCACTTGGATGTGAATATGTGTGTACGTGTTGACATTTAATGTAATAATAGTATGTTACAGAACCGCATGCCCATGCCCATTTAGCATGTATTTGTCAATAGTTTGCTGTGCCATGGGCCAGAATGTGCTTTCAGAGAACCATGTCTGTTGGCAATGTGTCGCCTGGCTACATGGGCATGAACATGGAATGTTGCTGCAAGTCTGCATATGCCATGATCAGATGACTGCTTGTACATAGTGTGTGCATGCGATTTCTCTCATGGTGATATTCCGGGCATTGTGTTGCAGGACAGCAATGTGATACAGATGTTTACTGTCTACACAATTAACATGAATGCTCATGTCTTTATATGTCCTTGTGCAGTTGATGAGGCACCAGATGCATATGAGGAGGAAGAGGAGGAACAAGAGTCTGTGCTGGTCCAGACCACCAGTGAGGACGTGGTGTGGCAGCCCAGGAGAATCCACTGGTGCTACAGACTGAAGAGGGAAAATCGAGATCAAACCCATGCCCCCTCACCCCAGGCGCATATACAGAAGAACAGCAGGAAGAACAAGGAGCGCACTTATCATTTGAACCAGGCCCCGGCGCACCCATGGGTGACAAATATGCTGAAAGACACCCACTTCATCAACAGTGCAACTTCCATGCTACATTACAATCAATGCAGCAATATCACAATCTACAAACACAAAAATCCCTGTTTAAAGGCTTGCAAATGCCTATATGAATTAACATGGTCTAATTGCACAGTGTAAAGCCATGTTTCAGGAAAATTACAGCCAAGTTCATTTCTCTCACTGAACACTAGCTGCAGATGCCTTCACCAATACTCCTCGCAAACCCACGAGCAGCCAAGGTCACGCAGTCAGATAACATTGCTTTCTTCAGACAAACATCTTTTAATTCTCCAATAATGCGAGTAAGCCACGGCAACCCAGTGTGTTTTTTTTTCTTTTCTTTCTGGGAAAGAAAGACATTTTCGCAAAGACTTGCACAACATTTGAAACATAATTGTAACAAGAATGGCTCAGGCCTAGCCAATGAGCACTCAGAGCTCAGGTGCGAAATGCTTGCTTCAGCTAAAAAGTTATGGGAACAAATTCATAATGCAACAAGCTAGAATTAGGTAATGGCCAATTCTGTGAGGTCAGCCTGCAGTGTGATTATAAAGCTGGCTTGCAAGCCAGCCCCAGGGGAGACGGCGCCTGAACTCTCGATGTGCACGACGCTCTGCATGTTTTTTTCTTTTTTGCTGCCCAGGAATAAACGCAGTTTGGAACATGTGGCTGCCTGCTGGGGTCTCTGTTGCATTTCTGGGGGCCATAGGGGAGGTGTTGGGGTCTCCCATAGCTGGTGAGGGTATGGCTGCTGGCCCCCCACTGCCCTGGTGGGGGTCCAGCTTCTCCCCAACAAGACCATCCTGGGAATGTCCGGATATGACACTGACTCTTATGAATCCAGTTGCTCCTGTGCTGAACTGGATGTTCAATCCTCAATGCTGTTGGAGGTGAGTGCACTAAGTGTTGGAGCAGTTGGGGCTCATGAGTATGCAGGGAGTCAGGTGCCTTCACAAGGCCAGTCAGTGGTGCCACAGCCATATGTGGTGGTTATGGCTGCAATGCCACCCTCCCAAGTATTGGGTTCTGGTCCTGGGCCAGATGTCCAAGGGAGGTATCTAGTCCTGCAGCCAGAGACAGTGGCATCACAGCAAGGGCCATGCTCCCTTGGGTTAGGCAGGCATGGGCTCGCACAAATGTGGGACGTGTGCAGGCTGGGCAGCCAGTGTAGGAGCAGTTGACATTGCATGCTGAGCAACAACAGGGTGCTGCCTATGATATTTTGGCTGAGGGCATGGATAGGGTGGCCAGTTCACACAGGCTTCACATGGAGGGCAACATCAGGAACCAACAGGCCGATCTGAGGTCTCTGCAGGCATCCCTGCTTGCAGAGGGCCAGCCCCACAGGGAAGCCCTGTGGCAAGAGTTTTTGCCCTCAGGGCTAGGACGGATGCACCAACAGGAGATGCAACTATTGAGGGAGACATCTCTGAGGAACTCGCTGCCACTGATGAACCGGCCAGGGCACTGCGTGGTGAGCCTCCAGCACCACTACCATCTTCTGATTCTACCCTGGATGGCTGGTGCCAGCAGAGACATGCCTTCAAGCTCCAACATAGATGTACGGTCCATGAGCCCTTGGAGGGATTATTTTTTTCAACATCCACCCATTTGGGAGTTGACATGCACCCTGTCCCTCACCCTCCTGGGTGGATCCCCAACCCCCCTGGTCCATGATGGACATTTTTTTTATTTTTTTTATTTTTGTTCACCCCAGGCCAGGATCGGATGTTGGCATTGTATATTTTATAAGTGCGTATTTTTAAAAAATGGACTTGTGGTTACAACATGAATGCTTCGTATTATATGATGAAACAGAAACTAAAGAAAGACCTGCGAATTGTTGATTTTGAGACGAATCTGTTATATATAGGTACTAAATCTACTAGCTACAGCTATTGCCAGGAAATCATGTCTAGAACGTCTTGCCTGGCATATATAACCGCCTATCCTAGTCCTCGCACCTTTTGTTGCTATCTTCTTGTCAAATTCAATGCTTCTGAAGTCTTCTTATCCAAAATGAGAAAGTCTACCAAACGTTATGATCATAGCTTTTGTAGAATATGTGGTAACCTAGTCATTGAAACTGCGTACCATGTGATAATTGAATGTAAAAGCCTCATCGCATTACATATAAAATATTTTAAATCTTATGATAATACCGTAAATATGAATCAATTCTCGATTTTATGGATGACTTTTAATCGTGTCTCTGCAGCGAGTGTGTTTAGTAGTCTGTAGGGTTACAGTGCGCATGTGCAGAGAAGAAGTTTACTGCAGGAAGCCTGGCTGAAGAACAACGCTCAACACTACGACTACTGCCCTGGGCCTGCCCACCTTCCAGTAGGACCCAATTGAGTACTTTCTTTGCCCAGCCCTTTTGCCCTTTGGTGATTGAAGACCGAGACTTTGGGATTTCAGCACCAGCAGCACTCTATCCACATTGCAGGGTCGCCCCTAAGGAGCCCTGAAGAAGGCGGATGCTACCTTAATGCACTTCCGCCGAAACGTGTCAATCCGGGAACAGCCACATGCATTTGTTCCCGCTTGAATCAGACTCTGTTCACTCAGTCTCTGCCACGTTGGCTATCAAGATATCTTATTCTCCATAGGACCCTGGAAACACATACTGTTGTAAAGCAATACCTGACTAAGAGACTTTCCTTTAACAAGGATACCCTTATGACAATTGGGCGATGGTATAGCCTCCCTCGCCTTTCACTTTTTTACCTTGGGATTTATTCACAAAGGACCTGTGTGTTCACATGAATTGGTACACTGTTATGCAAAAAACAAAAGATAAAAACCTTTGCTCAAGATTGATCTGTATATTGTTAATACAGCATTTTTTGTTCACTTTGTTGTAAATACTGCACTTCTCTCCCTTTTTCGGAGTATTTATTGTTGGTATTATATGTTGTCTTTACCTTTTGTTCATCTATGTTGCATTTTTCAACACCTTCTTTTAAGCTTTATGTACTGAATATTTACCTGTACGATTAGCAAATAAAACCCTTGTTTGCTACCCTCTGGATTGTCTTAGCTCAGTGAAAAGGTTAATATACCTTTTTCCTCAGGTTTGGATCTACCACTTAATAGACCAACCTATACACTAATCTATGGACAGGAGTATACTCCTGTACCAATAAAGTATTACAGCCTTGAGCTTCATACACTAGGAAGGGTACATCTTCTTGTTTACATGGATGACTTTTATGACGGGAAATAATATTAATTTGATATATTTTATTTCCCTTCAAGTGTGCCATTAACATCTGAAGGACAAGTCGTGTGACATCACCAGCATGTTTGCACGGTGGTGCACAGGATGGCATGCGCAGGTAATGATAGGTTTTGTGTTCCATTTCATGTGTGTGCTGTTGCAATGGTACTTCACAATGGCTGTTTTAATGTCTTCTCCCATGTTGTTTCAGTAATCCGTGATCTGGCAGTGACTGCTGTCCGGGGGGAGATACCTTTGACGTCCATGCTCCCCATGCCCTCTACCAGGCACTGTCCTTTCTGTACCTGATTAGGAAACACAGTTCCAGGTGAAGGTGATGCGGGATTGACACCATGCCGGCACAGTCAGTGGGTAAGCTTTAGCAATGTCTTGCATGTTGAGCATGCATCATTGGTGTGCATTTTTGCACCATGTCCTGCTTATCTTGTATGTCCTTTGCATGCTGACATGCTGGTATGGTAATTTAAGTGGTGCTCATGTCGCTGTGAAACCTACCTATGTGTATTCCACTGTGGGCGCACCTACTGTGCTGTGCTGTACAGCATGTCATTGTACATCTGAAGACCATTCAGTGTACTCCTTCATCTGGCATTTCCTTGGGATTCCCTCTCTGTGTCACTCTCTCTCACTCTCTCTGTTGTGGGACACTATACTCCTGAGATAATCACAATCTATTTCCATTTACCCTGTAGCACCCTGTGTTGCTCCTGCAGTGGGTGATGTCTGCATATTTTCTTTAGGTAATCATATTTTGTCATGTATGTGCATGTTGTTTCTAATGTTACTATGCATAGTATTCAATTTAGGGGAAGTGTCTCCTAATGGTGAGCATTGTATGCAAGGCAGGTGGGTTCCCTGGACAGGTAAGTGAATGGCATTTGCTGATACGTGTGTGGTGTTTAAATGGGAGTGTGGCACTGTCTGTGTTCACTTAGGATTGACTTAGCTTGTGGTCCAACACTACTTCTTAAGGGGGGCATGTTTCACAGGGGTGATTCTAATGATGGGTATGGCCATGTTCTTCAGATGGATTGCTGGGGCCGCTGTTCACTGATTATGAAAACTGTGCATTCTAACTGTGTGGGGCTTTCATGTATTTTTGGTAGTGGGTAGCATGGTCAACTGTTTGTGTCCTGTGGCAGGTGCTGATGGTTGGGGTGATGTGTGTCTCATGGAACTTTTATCATGTGTAATGAGTGACACTTCAGATCCCTAGCACGGTTTATGTAGATTTAGGATAAACTATCACAGTGTGCAGCAGCAGTTTAAAGCCACAAACATGTTGCTATGTATGAAGTATTGTGGGATGATATGTTGTGTACCAGCACATTAGGGTTAGTGGTGTTTGTGTGGTCTCATGAATTTCCCATGCATGCTACATCATGGTGTTTGCAACTTCTTGTGCAACGAGGCTGGGTGCATGGTACTGCTGCATTTGAATGAATGCAATATTTGACCATTGGTATGCTGTGACAATGAAGTCTGCATTGACCGTAGTCTGGTGATTAACAGTGTACTTTTAGCATGATTTTATCGTTGATTGATGTATAGCATTGCTTTGTGTTGTCTGCGTATCTCTTCCATTGCAGCTACCTCGGTGTGCACCAGTACATTGTAACATCAAGCATGGTTCTGGCTGAGGTGCAAGAAGTGAGTATTTCAGTAATTGCCAACCAATCCACTGTATATTCTGCAACAGCTCCTTCACAGTACCTTTGTAATGTGCTTGCATCACATATGTTTTGCAAATACACATGAATGACTAAACCTACTTGTGACAGGCTCTTCAAACACAACCCTTGCACCTCTGCCACTCCGACCACTCAATCTCATCATTCCTCATTCTCCTCATTCACTCATGTCTCCCCTGAAGTAGTCACCAGAGTTGACAACTCCATGAAGGTGTCCTCCATCCCAACTGGTGTGCCAGTGCTCCTACAGAACCATCAATGGCAACATCTCTCTGGCAACTGTGCTTGAATAAATATAAATAAATAAATAAATAAATAAATAAATAAATAAATAAATAAATAAATAAATACAAAATAAAATATCAATATCTCTGCAACCACTCCTTTCCTGCTCTTTAGTTTCCATCCTACATCAAGCACTCCCTTGTGCGCACCATCCTTACTATGCAATATGCATAGTCTCCCTCACCAGCAAACTACTGGCACACTTCCTTCAACACCTTCCTGGGCAAACTGCTTGACAAGTTTGCCCTCCCACAAATTGATGTCCATGAGGTCCTTGTTGGGGATGTCCATAGACACCAGTGCGGATTGAAACGGTCCGGAGCCACAGACACTGCTCTCCAGAACACACATGAATAAATGGTAGCATCCCTCAGTTCGTAATCCCCTGCTGTCCTCATCCTCCTTGATATCTCATCTGCTTTTCAAACAGTGAGGCATTCCATCCTCATTAAAATGCTCCATGAACGGCCAGTGGACTTGCTTATCTCATTCCTAAACAACCATTCCAAATAAACCATTTTGTGTCCTTCCTTCTACCCTACTTCAGCTTCCACTTGCGGCATCATGCAGGTGTCCATTCTTTTGCCATGCATCTTTGACATGCACATTTCCCTGCCACAATGCTTCTTTGACTCATTGTAAAACAAATTCATGTGCTATGCTGATGACACACAACTCTTCAGCAATCTTCCTACTAACACACTTGCACCCTCATTCACCATGACTGCCTCTCAGCCATCCTGGCCTGGTGCACTGAAAATGACCTCGGCTTGTGCCCCATTCAAAAATGAGAGTGTCACGATTGGCTCCCCTGCAGCCTAGTTCTGGCATTGACTCTGTCCTTCCTACATGGGCTCATTCCATGCCCCTCATCCCAAGGCAGGAATCATGCATTCATCTTCGACTACCGCCATACCTTCATGCCTCATATTCATGAGATTGTCAAGAACTCTGACTTTCAACTCTTGATGCTCAAAGTAACTGTACCCTTTCGAAACCATCACACAGCGGTGCAATGTTAAACATGCTGTGGTACTCTCAGGCTACAATACTGCTGCAACCCCTACAGCTTACCCAGATTTGGTCTGCAAGACTCATCTTTTGACTCGGGGACCACATCTCTCTTGCAATATAAAGGCTTCAGAGGCTCACAGACTCAGCACAGATTACATTGTAATCCCTGTATATCATGCACAAGGCTGTCTGAGTCCCTGTACTTGAGTCTTCAACTCTTACTGATCAAATACTCCACTTCTATACTCCTGCATTCATCTGGCAACTACTCCCTGTGTGTGAAGCACTTCACTATTGAAAGGACTGGTCGTGGGTCGATTTCCTTTGCTTAATGCCTTCTGTGTAATAGACTCACTCTCTCTCTGCCTCTTGAGCATGAACTCCTTACATTCACATTCTCCCACTCCCTTCCGTGCTATTGATGCAGTAGCGTGCCTCATGTCCATGGCTCTTATGTGTCCTTGGAGCCATGACCCCCCACATGTATCATGTAATGTACTGTGTATATATTGAACTTGCTCACAATCAGTCTCACCACGTGAGTTAGCACTTCTGTTTGTGTATTATTTTCTGCCCATTTTACAAGATGTTCTCCACGGACCAATCGGAACCTTTTCCCTTAACAACATCACCTGTACACTTTCACCTTGTGAACACCCAGAAGGTATTGTGGGCTTGTCTCCCCTCCCAGTTATTGTCATGATTTCTTGGTAGTAATGATTGTATGAATGATCTTGGTAGTAAATCATTGTCTACATTCACCTTTTACCAAAACCCATTGCACTGTGTGCACTTGGCAACTGTTGGGGTTATTGGATGAATGCTAAAGCAATGAACAACACATGTGTTTATTGATAATGTGCTTCTATGACTGTGTGCAGTGCACTGTCCCAATACTGCGCAAGTAATGGTTAGCCATATCATGACATTGGTAGTCTTCCAAGGGTGGGCCATGTTTTGGTTGGGATCAAATATATGCATGTGGGCTGTCTTCACATTTTCATGCAGCATGGGGAGTGAAATGTGCATTGTGCATGTGACATCGTGTAATGAATGGGGATGTGTTGCATGCACATTTTCTGCATGTCATTGAGGGGAACAGGCAGTGTGGGTGCTGTTGTTGGGTGTGAGTGTGTGTGTATTGTGTGTTTGAACGCATTCAGTCTTCAGGT
Organism: Ambystoma mexicanum; assembly: GCF_040938575.1. Taxonomy (NCBI): domain Eukaryota; kingdom Metazoa; phylum Chordata; class Amphibia; order Caudata; family Ambystomatidae; genus Ambystoma; species Ambystoma mexicanum. The sequence goes on from NC_090928.1 coordinate 1,015,492,309, forward strand.
ATTTGTGCATGTGTGCAGAGACACATGCTGATGGCTGTATTGGGACTTGTGCTTTGCATGTGTTTGATGTCACTGAGGGGTGCCCGTGGCTCTTCAAGTTTTTTTTCAAGTTTTTTTTGTTGCATTTATTTGATACATGAACTATGTTTCTTGTTTTTCTTTGTCTGCAGATCCTTACGTTCGGTAATGATGGCTATTTCATGTAATGAAATTTGAGTGTCAACTGCATGGCAAGGGGACAGGTAAGATCTTGTTATATTGATTGTTATGGAATTTTACACATTTGACCAGTATATTAGTTATTCACATCCACCACTGCAGAAGGGATCCACTACAGTGGGTATGGTGCACATGGTTCACGGATAAGGCTATGGCGTGATTAACCTCCTTTCTTTCATCCCAGGTGGAACTCGAAGCCTTTCCTTCTTCTATGTCTCTTTCAAACTGTAGCGTTCCCCAGGGATGTAAACTATCCCCCTGGTTCTTCTATGTGTACATGGCTGACTTTGCACGTGTGATTAGCACGTTCACCTCTGAATTCCAGTGTTATGTGAATGACACTGAACTTTCTTTCAGGCTACCATCAGCCGCCTGCTCTTCATCACTCATATCTGAATGACTGTCCACGATTCAGTCATGATGTGCTGCAAACAACCTCTGCCTTAATGCCAAGAGGACTGAGTTCATTAGCATTGAGACCAATGCTCCGGCTTTCCCACTTTCTCTCGGGCCATACTCCCTTGACCCTGCAGCCGTACCCACCTGCACGGATATTAATCTTTGGGGTCATCTTTGCCTCGACTCTCTCCTTCTCATTTCACATTTCAGACATCTATAGAAAGTACAACTATCAGCTACACCTATTCATAGGTACTGTACCTTTTCTCAGTTTCCCCCAGCAGGTCACTGTCTCCACAGCTCTGGTTATCTCCAGGCTGGACTACTGCAACTGCCTCTTTCTCGACCTCTCTGCTTCTTATCTGCACCCCCTATGACTCATGCAGAACTTGACCGAAAGAATTATCCTTGGCTGCAAGACCAGGGACTGCATCTGTCGGGCACTGATATCCCTCCACTGGCTATCCGTGGCTGAAAGGGTCGAATTTGAGAAAATATGCATGGGACACAAGGCTTTGTGGGGCTGGGGAACTACCTATCTGCAACTATTCATACCTAAATACTTCCCCTCCTGAGCCCTCTCCTCATGTACCTCCCACCTTCTTCGAGTGAGCCAGTTCTCGAAGAAGAGATTTGGAGGAAGATCGTTATCTTCAGCAGGGGTCTCCCTCTGGAATAGCATCCCTGCCACCCTGCATATGGAGCCTCATATCCTTAGGTTCCTGTAACTCATCAGGAGTTTCCTCTTCTACTCTTCCTTCTCTCTCCCTCTTCCCTGCTAACCTATCCCTCTGCTCTCTCCCTCTCTCCATGCTTTTTTCCTTAAAGCTCAATGATTGGCCGCTTGATGTACTTAAGGGTCTCACAGGGCCATGGCACCCCTGGCACTTGCTTCTGGGACCTGCACTAGCCTCAGAATCACTGCACTTGGTGAATTACCCTAGAGAGTTGCATCTCTCTGCACTTACCACCGCCTCCACTGACTGGATGCATTTGGACAACCCCAAACTTGTTCCCACCCTCCACCTCTCACTCACCTGTAAATGTCTGAGCACTTGCTCGTTCTGATTGCACCATGCTTGTACATCATCTGTGTGTTCCACCATGTCCTCGCTCGCTGCATGGTGGCACATTCATGCACTTGATAAAACTGTAGATTCATCATCAAACCTATTCACTGTTACCTCCACTATTAATTGTATAATATACACTGACTCTGCCGGTACTGACTATTATGGTTTCAGTGATTCTACGGCTCTATATGAGTGTTCTTTTTCCTCTTGTTCCATCCATACTTGAGTACTTTGAGACACTTGTCTTGTGTATCGGGCCTTTTGGGATATACTTTTGCATAACATGCCATACCATAACACAGTCTAATGATCATTTTACATGACATATGGGATAGCTTGGGTGACACAGAGGTGATTTCATTAAATGGTTGGCATGGTGGTAGTGGTGTCATTCTGTTCCTTTTGGAAACACAAAAAGAAATGTCTTTTAAGTTCTAAGAGACGCGCACAATTTTGTGCTTCTAAGGGCACATGCTCAAGGTGGTTTTGCAGGCACAGGGGATTGGCCCATTTTCAGCATTGAATGGTACCTGGGATGTAGCAGCGTTGTGTGCACTCCACACAGGCGGGGGTTAGGGTTTAGGTGATATACGTTGCCACAAGCTGGGTACGTGCAGCCTCTCCACATACCCTTTTCCCAGCCATTTGCAGGCAGCAGGCCTGTGGGTGTGGATGGGGTGCCACCACCATGTACACTGCAACATGCATCATTGTGCAGGACACATACTGCCGCTATGATCCTGCAGACTAGTGATGGTGCATATAGCAACCACCAACAGTTGTTTTGCGGCTGTATGGGCCTTGTGATGGTTTGACTGTGCTACGTCCCTTGTAAAGGCCACATTTTCGCTTGCTCTAACCCATTCCACGTGTTCCACCCCTTTTTAGGTGCCTGTGCAGGCACGGCCGTCCTTTCAGTGGGCGTCTTTACCAAGGCCTTTGTGGTGTCGCTGTGACGTGTTGGACCGGCGCGGATTCCTCCGAAGTCGCAGGTAAGCCATGCGCATTGTGTTCCATGAATCGATGAATGGGGACTTGTGCGCGATTTCGCGCTCAAGTCCCCAATTTTCCACACAAATTATTCAATGAATCGGGGCCATAGACTTTACTTGTGCTAAGCTGATTGTCTTCTGGTGGTTGATTGGAGTGGTCGGTTTTGGGTGATGACAGAGGACTGACTGCACTAGCCTGTTCCGCCTTCCAGACCCCTCATCCTTTATATGTCAGAAGTCAGCTAGCACATTTGAAACTTCAGAACATTCTGGAAACCATCATTAGCACCCTGGCAGGGGGAGCCCGCCAATCAGGTGAGTAGGAACGTGGGCTTGAATCGCTGGTGAAAGCCTGCATTCCATCCCACCTGACGGCCAGCTCCCACTGCCACCATTTTCCCCCACACTCCTTCCAGTTATTTATTTGTTGTCCCCACTTACCTTATTTCTGTGTCAGCGCCATTCCCCGCCGCAGCCGTTCCTTCCTCTCCACTCATGCAGGCTGGCTCTCTACATCTTCCCTTTCCATGGTGGCCATCTTGGAAAATACTTTTTTTTTTAGCATCCCGGGTTACCGCTTTGGTAGCCCAGGTCGCTAATAGTCTTAAGCCCCCGATCCAACAGCTGGAATGGGGGCTAACAGCCCAGAGCCCTCGTTAATGTTTGCGAGGGGCCATTAAGTTGGGCTGCCAGGTCATTACCCCACATTCCAGCCCTTGGAATGGGGGCTTGATGACACATTAGTCCTTCCAGCTGAAATAGCCAGCATCCCATAAACAAAATACATCCTTTCCTTCAGGTCTAGTCCTTCTTTTATGTCAACATCGATTAAACATGGCATGACAAGTCCTCTATGAAAGCTTCCTACTGTGGGTCATATGCACCCCTCTCATCATTTCATCATTCACGCTCTCTAAGTGATCCTTTGTCTGCACCAGACGGTCATGAGATTTTATGCAGCACAAGCAAGTCAGGGACCTATTTCCCCTGCAATTAAGGTGTCGCACAATAAAAAGTTTTTTTTTTCATTGCACAGAATTCTTTTGAAGAGGTCTCCAACACGTCTCGCACCCAACCACTCCACCAGCACTCCTTTTCCCAATAGATCAGGAATAGTGTGGTATCAATGAACAATTTATTAATTTATGATTTTAATTTCCAATCAGCACAAAAATATGACAGCAACCACAGATGTTGTGGCAACACAATGCACAGGCTTCTCGAACATAACCAGGTTACAAGAGACTTGAATACCACTCCAATTTTGTGTTGCGAAAATCAATGCCAAATAATTTCCCTCAACTGATTGCAGGAAGGTTAAGCGCTCCACCCTGTGATAATGGAAAACTATGTTTTCAATGATTCAATACTACTACCATAGGAAAAATGACTTAAATACACAGATGAACACAGTATTTATCAATAGAAGAGTTACCTAAATGAACAGACAAATAAAATTATTTTCAATAGTAAAATGACTAAATTTCACAAACAGATAGATTTGGGAATTTTTCCTTATGGGGACACTTTAGGGTAGTGCTTAAATAGACAGGACTTGTTTAATCTGTGGCTGTGGAGAACTATACTTACAAAAGAAAAGGACTCTATAGTCATCAATGGTGCTAGTGCTAAACTGCAGGGAAAATCAAAGGGGTCAATCAAGGCCTCACTCTGTCTTCCCAATCAGCTACTACAGCTCCCTTCAAAACTAGGCCCAGATTTCTGCAAGGATAGCTCAAGATTTTCTGTCAGCTGCACACCTTGAATTTTGTAGAGAGAATCTGCTGTTGAGGAGGAGTAACCTATTTATAAACCAAATGATATCACTGATGTGTCATCCTCCTGGCACAACTGATTGGGCAGTGGCCAAGGAATCCCTCCCCATCTGCCAGCTGGTAGGCCAAGATAATAGAGGAGTGATTTGAGCATCCAGAGGAGGATATCCCATCAATCATCTGACAAAACCGGGGTTTGGATTTGGCTTTGGTATCTAGAAATCTCACAATTTAATAACTACCCTTTCTCATCATGTTATGTCACTTATGACCACATTTCTAGATACTATATTTTTCAGGCAGTCGCCCAAACTTTGTTCGATGACCGTGGACCTACTGGTGCGAAGGTACAGTTTTCCCTCATATTCACCCAAACTATATCACTGAAAAATTGGACATTCGATGGGCAGAGTACCTATCATCTGTTACACATTTCCTCACATTTGTATGATCGTCAACTTTATGCAAAGATCACGATACATTTTTTTCTTAATAACATTTCTTACGTTGGGGCCACCAAGACCATTTTCGGTTGATCAAATGCAGCTTGCGAACAGCTTTCCAGAAATCTGCACATGAATATTCTGAGATGGATATTGAGGATTTTACATGAAGAAAATCATATCTCTCCACTGTGTGCAATGAGACACCCACCTCCTCCATAAATCTGCCCCCACCCTCTGCCATGTGAGGCTGTGATGTCACGAGGGTTGCTGTTCCTACTTCAAAGGGCTGACTGTCAGCTACGGTAGACTATATGATGGCCTTAAGTGCTTTTGATCATAAAAATTGGGAAACAGAGAATTCCTCAGCCCATCTCCTTGGCAAGAGGGCTTGGATAGAGCAAGTATCACACTCAATGAGCACACAACAGAAATGAAAGTTAAACTCTGGTATTTCCCCTACTGCCAGCATTTTCTTAACAGCTATTATAATGGCACAATTTCAATATGTAAAAACTATCGCACAGTGGTTGCTGCAATCACTGATCATATAAAGGCAACAGAATGTATTTTACAAGACTTTAGTTGAACAGGTGGAATCTCCAAATGTTAACATTTAATGCACAATTTTCATTTTACTGCAGAAAGTTCCATTTGTGACCCTTCCTGCTGTGGTAGTTTCACATTAATCCACGTGGATTTTGTGAATTATGTCTTTTCATGATGGGCTCATGATGAACAAACTTTCAGTTCCTTTATGGCATATCCTTTACACATTTTGACAAGCCTGTTCTTAATACAAAGAATGGCACTTTAAAGGCATAGCTTTCGGTCATGGGGAAAAACTCCATTCTGCAGTGCAAGTTTGCACACAAATTCAGACCCCGGATGCAGTTTTTGCCGAGATGGTCCCCGCCTTTCTGAATCTTTCTCAAAAGTCTCATGAGGTCTTCCCCTCATGTGTAGCAAGGAACATTTTCAGGCCTCACTAGGCTTAGATGCCTAAATCTGCTCCTCTGTGTTTAGGCGCAGGCCTCATTTTGCACGTACTCATGCAGAGGCCTTTTGCTGAGGGGCATGGCTCCCCACTGACTTTGTCCTGAAGTTATGGCATTTTAGGGCTATTTCACCTGACAAGACCAAACCAGTTTATACAGTCACATGGGTCTAAATTACCTTGGGCCTCATTACAAGTATGCCTGTGCAGAATTAATAAACTGGTAATTCCTTTTCCTGGCACATTTCTGCACCGGCATACTCTGAGTTTAGTGTTGGGGTGGCCAGAATTACCTCCACCTCTACCTACAATGCAGCCATCTTCTCTCCCCTCCTCAAGACATCCCCCGAAGAGACATCAAACTGGTCAAAGTACAAACCAATATCAACCCTCCCATTTCGAGTGTAACTGATCAAAAATCTACTCACAATACAGATAAATTCCAATAGCAAAAAGACTACCTTGCGCCACAATAGGAAGTCAGCATTCATAATGGGAAGAAATACTCAGAATAACCCACCACACATCAGGTAGCATGTATCCAGGTCCAGGATAGAACGAACGTGGAGTCATGATCTTCTCTAATTTGTCTGTGATGACTGACACACAGTAAACCATCTAAGTCTTGGCTTCACTTCCAACACCTCCTGGGCATACAGACACCGGTGTCATACTTCCCAAATATTATATTGCACTTTAATGTCACAATTGATACTCCAGGCATGTGGAATCTCACAATTATCCACACTGTCAGTCTGGCTGTACAGCGCCTACTACCTTCCATTCGCCTCAGCATTAGAATCATTCAACCTGCTGTCGGGGGGAAATTCTGCCGGGGTCGGCCGGGCCGTCCGCAGACCTCCGGGCAGGGAGGCCCCAACTCCTCCCGTATATCCCAGACGAGATAGAGTATGAGACACACACAAGGAGCAAGGTGACTCTGCTGTTTATTTAGACAAAACAGCAGGGATGGGTCAAGGAGCGCACGCGTTCGTCCTGACACACACACAATTGTGGGGCTCGCAGGCCCTTTTTACTGCATTATGACGCGCTACTTGCGTCACTTCAGAAAGTTAACAAAAAACCTATCGCCACTCTTAATTGGTTGCTCGAGTGGTAGGGTTAGTATAGTACACATATAGAGAATGATATTAGTGGACAAGGTGTAGTCAGGTGGTATATCTGGGTTGTCCCTACAATTAGATACATAAGAATTGTTACATGAAGACTCCTGAGGATTGGCTAGTATTACTGACGTCTGAGATAAGAGCCCCATGTTCTGATTGGTGCATCCGTGAGCTTCCCAGCCTGGGACCACCGTTGTTCCCAGCTCTCGGTGTACCTGTGTTTGCAACAATGTTTCAATATGGGTACGTGCAGACAATGTGAGGATTTATTCATAGGTGGAAGGCTGACCGCTCCCACTGTAGCAGATGTCCATTGAGCCTTTCAAGTGTATCGGCCTGTGTCTCGTAGTGAGGGACCCAGACGCCTTTTCTCTCCTGGGTTTTGGCATCTCGTCAGGTTCGGCTTGGTCAGGTGGGGAGGGACCGTGAAAGAGGCAGAATTCTGCACAATTAATATTGTTTTTTCTACTGCGCGTCTGGTTTAATTTGCCGGCGTGCCTTTATCGTTGAGGCGAGGAGTGCGAGGTTGCAACATCGTGCCTTTGATGATTTGTTCTTGGATGTGGGTTTGCAACATTGCGACCTTGGCTGGTTGCTCCACCGGGTTCTTTCTGCAGGATCAGCAACCTGACTCTTGCTTTGTTAATGTCCACGGGAGCTCTTGTTTGAGGCCTACTCGGGCCTGGTGCTTAAGTAGTCTGTTTGGTGCATAGGTGCTTTTGGGTTATAATGGCATATATTTCCATGACCAGTATCGTGTTTCCATTATACCTCTCATGGTGGTAACGGGTTTCAAGAGAAGCGTGAGCAAGCGTTATAGATGAGTTCATGATGCGTCTTGCGTTTCTGCATTCTGAAAGCCTATGTAAAAATAATAAAGATGCACGTCCGTGAATATGCCTGTCGCCTACGTCAGAGCACTGAGTATGTTCTTCGTGTAGATTGGTGTGGAAATGTTAAGTGTGTATATTTGTACAGATGTGCTTCCCGTTGTCTAGGTCGTCATGGCATCTCTAACGACGTGTGGTTTTTAGTCTAGCTGTTCCGAGCCGCAGGTGTCGGCATGGCCAGTGCGGGCTGCTGGGCAGGCAGGTGGACACATCCGTATGTTCCTGTACCAGGGTACCTGGTCGTCTGGTAAATGGACAAACTCTTCTCGCGGCGGGTGTCTGGGCCGTGACCCTCTAGGCCAAGCGCGAGAGGTGAAGGACGGGAGCCTGGTCTTCCATTCTCCCACTTCAGTCCCCCCTCTGGTCGACTTGTTGACCACAAACATATCCTTCTCGTTATCTCCTCTTACCCTCCATATCTTAGTTATCCCTCCGAGATGTCCATAATGGTTTACATGATCTTCAAATGACCAATACATATATTCACATGTTCCTCCAGGAGTACAGTATACCCATCTTCCTATGTAGCTCCTGGGGTTCCTTGGGTTCTCGATCTTCACTGATGGTGGGTCTAGATGATTGGTGATGATTTGGGTGCGCAACTTCTCCCTTTCTTGTATTATCACACCTGTATGCTGGCCGTCATCTGCTGGCATTAAGGGGTGCATTCCCACCATTTCCAGCAACTCGTCAGTCGTGCGTGCCTTCCGGGCCTTCCAAAATCTAATTATGATCAGAGTAGCTCCAGCCAAAATAGTACACCCCACTATTATTTTCAGTCCATCTGACAGCCAAGATGGCATCCATGACCATAATAGTGAAAACCAGCTCTTATCCTTGTCTACACCGTTACTTTCATCCATCATTTTGGAGTGCATCTGGGCCAATTGTGAAACTGCTTCTGTCAGTGTACCATTGTCAGCATCGTTGGCAGGTATGAACGTGCAGCAAGATTGTCCTATCTTTGCACAAACTCCTCCTTCCATTGCTGTGAGAAGGTCCAATACATATCTGTTCTGGAGTGCTACCATCCTTACAGCTCGCAGCTCCTCTTTAATTGCGTTGAACCCATTTACTGTTGAATTGATGGTCATCATTAGTTCCCATCTGGTTATTTGGAGCCATTTTGCGTTTGCGTATGCCTGCAGTCCCGGATGTATTATTGAGGAGAAGAACATTGCTGCTCTGCTGAATAGTCTGTGTTCTGGCGGTATTGATGTTAGTTCCGTTTCCGACCTTCCCCACAGGTAATTTCCTGTCAGTGGCTCTCCTTGTCTTTTTCTCCTATTTAGGACAGTATCATTGCTGTTGGTCCTGTTCTCTTGCTCCTTCTGAAGTGGTGCAGATCTCTTTCTTCTCCTATCCCCTTCATCCATTTTAGGAAATTTCGCCACATCGACATTCTTCTTAGGTACCACTAGTGATGGTACATTGACGTGTACCATTGTGCACACACCATTCCACAGGGGAGGCAGTGTATGATATGCCTTTTCTCCGCAGGCCCAATAATGGTCCATTATTACTGCTGTTCCCGCTCCCCCCTCAGGTAACTCCATCACGCTTGCACAATTGGTGTTATATCCTACGTCCACCTCTCCTTTATGCTGGTAGCATACTTTGGGCGCAGTCAATGGTAGTATAGTTATTGGGTCTTCATCTTCTTCTACCCACGTGAGCATTGGTACATACTTGATCCACGTCGTCCAACATCGATGATTGTGTGTCTCGATAGTTGAGATAGTTTCTTTTGTTACCATGTTGCTGCCAATCACTCCTATCTCCCAGCTGTTGCCCAGATACACCTTTCCTGTTATCGTCAGTAGCGGCCTCTCCCAGCATCCTTGTTTACCCGGAACTTCAGTGGCGTACCAATCACATGGTAGATACTGCAGTGTTACCTTCTTTGTTTCTCCTTTTGCAGGGCCACTTGTTATGTACCTGAATGCTTCAGCATGTAAACTGGTCTTGTGATAACTCAGATATGTCTTGAGGAAGTTGTTTTCATATGGGTATGAGTCTCGTGTTTTCCATGTCATGTGCACTACTGTTCCTTGAAATCTTCCTTTCGTTTGGAACAGGGCCAAATATATTATGCACTGTGCTGTTTTTTCATCTATTTCTGTGGCAACAAATGTTCGTGAAGCGCTCATGGCGTATGGTATTAATGAGCAAACGTAACAGCTATCCTCGGTTGTCTGCTTACCAATGCGGGTCATGTGCTGGTACCATATGTTGTTTGCGACGTGTGCTGAATCTTGTACATAATTATCAATACCTTTATTGTCTGAGTATGTGCTGCGTTTAACTCTATTTTGCTTGGGTGCAAAATTACTATTACCACCTGACGTAACACCTGTTGCAGCAGGGAACGGGGGTATATTAGGTTTGGGTGCAGCAGTAAAATCGATAGCATAGCTGTACTGCCAGACAGAGGCAGCCAAGAACCCGGTGATCACAAAAATCCCTATTATTTTTATTACATATGCTAATCTCACCGGCATTTTGCTCTTACCTTGCTGCAGTCCTGGCAGTGTATTCTTGCGACGTTAAAGTTGCCCGCCTAAAAATTCTCAAAAGTGCTCGTTATTAAATGTTAGTTTTGTTTCCTTTAAGCTCTCCCTATCAAGTAGTCATTCAGTGCCCAGGCGAAGAGCTGCTCCCACGCTACTCTAAGTGATCGGTCTCTTAGGACCGGCAAATATGGGCGGAGGTGGGGCATGTAATATTCTATGGCCAGGAGGAAGGCTGTGTAGTAGACACGTACCCTTCTCCTTTTTAGGTATGTTGGCCTTTTTATTTCGTATACAAATTGGTGTGACAATTCTTCTGGGTAGTTATCGTCTGGCAGCACCATCTACGCCTGTACACTGAACTTGTTAATTAGCTTTTTCTTAACAATACAATATTACGCAGTTCCTGTATGTGCGAGAGAAAAAAGGAGAACATTCACGTGTTTACATGTGTATTGGTGCAAGCAATGTCCTTCAGTTCTAGTTACAACTGTACTTAGCAGTCAATGGGGGGGTTTGCGCTCAGATGGCGGAAGTATTTTTACTCTTTGAGCGTGTGACCATGGGGTGGGCAGTATGGGGATCACCCCCTTCTTCGTCAGTTATCGTCTCCGAGGGAACAATTGGGTCGTTGTCTGTGGTGGAACTTTCTTCCGCTGTCGGGGATGTTGCTGTTCTTCCAATGGACCTGTCGTTGGCGCTGGGGCGGGTCTGCAGTTTGTAGATCTTTACGTCATGTAGGTGGTTCCAGGCACGCTTATCCTTTAGTTTTACTGCTCTTGTTGATAAGTCCTCTACCAGATGGGGGCCAGTGAACCTCTTCTCGTTCCACTTTCTATTGAAATTGCGAAGTAGCACGTGGTCACCTTTGGCAAGTTTGCACAAGTTCTCCTTTCCCAATTCTGTACTTGCGCCTTTTTCTTGATTGCTGGTAGACCCGCCCCGTGTGCGCTCGAGCTGTTGAGACACAAACACGACACTAGTAATCAAAGAAGACACATATTGATACATTTCATCACCTAACACACTCGCTGAACTTTCGTGGTCGGTGAATGCCCTTGACGTTGGGGTTAGGGGAAGGCGCATTTGACGTCCAGTAACCACTTCGTGAGGGGTGAGGTGGTGGTCGGACCCTGGCCTATTTCTAAGTTCAAATAAAGCTAACGGAAGGCAATACAACCAACTTTTCTTTGTTGTTTGTTGTATTTTTGCAATTGCCTCCTTCAATAAGCCATTCAGGCGTTCACATACGCCATTAGCCTGTGGGTGGTATGCACATGCAAATTTGTGTTTAATGTTCAGCAGGGATGTGATATGTTGGAACATTTCGTTTGCGAAATGTGGGCCGTTGTCTGATCTTAACACCTCGCACACTCCCCACCTGGGGAAGACCTCCCTTACTATGAATTTGGCTGCTCTAAACGCATCAGGGTGTGAACAGGGCCCTGCTTCAATCCACCTAGAAAATGGGCATACTACTACAATCATATACCTATTACCTTGACATATGTTGATTATATCAACATAGTCAATGTGAAGGTGCCAAAAAGGTCCTTCTGGCCGGGGTATGGTACCTCTTATCACTTTTAGAGTATGACCGGCCGTAAACTGTTGACATGTGAGGCAATTGCTGATAAAATTTGACACATGAGAGTTTAACTCAGGACAAAACCAATCTTCTCTAATTCGTGCTGCGATTATTTCCTTGCCTGTATGGGCAGGGTGATGTAATTGGCTCAGGGCGGTATTTAACAGTGCCAACGGTATTACAACTTTCCCCGTGCCACCCTGGCGCCATAGTGCGTCGGTTGGGGACATTGTACATCCTCTTTTTACCCATACTTCTTTTTCGGCCATTGGTGCAGCCGCTTGTAGTTCCATAATCTGTGTGGCTGGGAGATGGGTGTACCCTTCTTTTATTAACATCTCCCTAGCTATTCCCCTCCCTCTCCCTCTCTGTGAGTCTGTGGGGTTCCATATCTCACCAAAGTATGCAGCATATTTCGCATGTGCGTCTGCTGCTGCATTCCCTTTTGATACGTAGTCTTCTCCATTGGTGTGTGCGGTGCACTTGACTAGGGCTAGTTCTTGGGGTCGTTTATTACTTCAATTAGTTCAGCCAACAATAGGGCATGTTGTACTGGAGTGCCATCAGCTCTCCTAAACCCTCTTCTTCTCCATTTTGATAACCCTGAGTGGACAGTGGATGTAACATATGCACTGTCGGAATATATGGTTACTCTTTTATTAAAACTTTCCTTTAATGCCAATATTAGTGCAACCAGTTCCGCGGCTTGAGCAGAGTAGTGCTGTGGTAATTGTACACACTTCATAGCCACACACACACCGGCGCCTCCATCATTTTTACTACTGCTGCCCCAGTCCTTCGTATCCCATCTCCTTGATCAATAGTTGATGACCCATCAATAAACAAAAGCTCACCTCCCTCTAGTGCATTTTCTTCAACTTTTCTAGTACATGAGTACATTTTAGTTATTTGGGTGCAGTCGTGGGCGTAATCTCCCTCTTCAATTACTTCTGGTAGGAACCTTGCAGGGTTAACCGTGCTACATCTAACAATTGCTAGTTCAGCCTTAGACAAAATAATCTCATAACCTGATGCCCTCTGTGTCGTTAGTGTGGACTTAGGTTTGTTCAATATCGCAAATAGTGCATGTTCCACAAACAGTGTAGTTGGACACCCCATAGTTATTGCTGATGCTTTTTCTACTGCAAAGGCAGCTGCAGCGAGACCTTGTTCACAAGGGAAGTGGCCTAACATCACAGGGTCTAAGTGTCCGCTGTAAAATGCTACTGGTTTATATCCCATGCTCGTTTTTTGTGCCAATACTGCCTTCATCACTGCTGAGTCGCAATGTGAAAATATAAAAAAGCGTCGCTCATAGTCTGGGGATGCCAGTACTGGAGCAGTTGATATCGCGTCTTTCAATTCGTCAAATGCCTCCCTCATTTCCATAGTCCATCCCAACTTTTTCTCCCCTTTGTTTGCTTCCTTCAAACCCTCAAGCAGGGGTCCTATGTATGAGCTGTAATCAAATACCCATGCTCTACAGTAGTTGCACAGCCCCAGAAATTGCTGCAGTTCTCTCACAGTCTGTGGCACGGGAGTGCTTGAGATGGCCTGTGCTCTTTGTGGTGCAATCCTTCTTCCATGTTGAGATATCAGTTGGCCAATGTAAAGTACCTGTTCCTGACAGTATTGTATCTTTTCCATGTCTACCTTGTACCCCTTTTCAGCCAATATTGTCAACATCTTTAAGGAGTCCTCTCTACATTTACTTTCGTTTGTACTGCAAATTATTATGTCATCCACATACTGTAACACTGTGCTTTCCACGTCAACGTTACCCAAATCCATCTGTATTACTCTATTGAAAATTGAGGGTGATTCACAATACCCCTGTGGTAATCTGGTATGTTTCCACTTTGTATTTCGGTAAGTGAAGCTTGTCAAATCTTGTGAGTCTGGGTGTAATGGTATTGAGAAAAAAGCATTTTTAAGGTCAATCACTGTAAATCGTGATGCTTCTGCTGGAATGCCACACAATATTGTGGCCGGGTTTGCTGTTACTGGATACTCTGCTTCTACTATGTTGTTCAAGGGTCTGAGGTCCTGTATGAAGCGCCAAGACCCCCTTTAGCCTTGCGCACCGGGTACACAGCTGTGTTACATGGTGATTCTGAGGGGACCAATATGCCATTGTTTATAAGGGCCGTTATGGTTTCATATATGCCTTCATCTGCCTCTTTTGACAATGGGTACTGTTTCACTCTTGGTAGTATGGCACCTTTTTTCAATTTTATCCTTACACCCCCTATCCTTTTTATGCATCCCACGTCATAAGGGCTAATAGTCCATAATGATTTGGGCACCTTTGACATATCCTCCTTAAAAAATGGGACTGGGGTGCCTGCGGGTGCCTCAAGTGCCATTGCAATTTTCTGTGCTACTTGTTTGTGAGCCACTCTTAGCCATATTTCTACACTCATCATGAACACCATTTCATCTTCTTCCTTTTCTTCTGAGAACAGCTCTTCATCTGACACCTGGGTCAGCCTACATCCTTCTGCTAGTGCTATCACCGCCCTCCATGCTCTCCCTTCTTTATCTTGGGCGTGCACAGCAACATAATCAGCTGTTGCAATAATGCTCTCAATGTCCATTACAAACACCTTCCCTTCCAGTTCATTAACTGGTGTTTCTGGTCGGAACAGATAGGCTGCTGGCCTCCTCCATATTTTCCCTTCTATCCCTGGCATCCATGCAAATGCCATGTCTGTGCCATACTGGAATAGCTCGCCATCTACTGGCTCCACCCTAATCGCTGTCTGTCCACAGTATGCTTGCAAAATCTGTCGTGCTGCGAGCATGTTAATCCCTGGAGTAGAGCAAATTATGCCATCCTCTGTAAAGGAGATCGTCATATTCAACCTGTTCATTATGTCTCTCCCCAGTATATTTACTGGTGAGGCACTATAATACAAAAGTGGAACTGACAGATCATAATCTCCAATAGATAAGGGAACGTTATCAGTAAATGGAACCAACCCTTTAGCCCCAGAAAATCCTTGGGTGTTCATGGCTTCGCCTGACATCTTAAATTTACCTTCCCTTATGCAAGACCGGGTTGCCCCGGTGTCAACAAGAAATGATAATTTTTTGTCACCTATCGTTACCTCTATGCGTGGTTCCTCCGCACTATTAGGTGTTACTGACAGGATGGGACACACCAAGGCCGTCTGTGGGCTGACCTATTGGGGGTACAATGATTGGCCATTCCCTGTGTAAGGGTTGTGTCCCAACACCGTCACCCTACCCAATTGCGTTTGTTGAGTTTGGGGTGGTGGTTGTATTAACGCTACTTGTTGTTGTGGCGGTGGCAGTTGCTGTGTTATTTGTTGTTGTGGCAGTGAATAGGTTTGTGGCTGTTGTGTTGTTTGTTGTTGTGGGTCACTCCCTTTTTGTGACATCTGCTGTTGTTGTATGCCCTGCTGTTCTTGTGAGGTCCTAGGTTGTGCTTGTTCATTCCATGCTGGTGTTCCTGGCCTGACCCTACATGTACGTGACATGTGTCCTAATAGTCTGCAGCTCCAACACACGGGTGGTTCCCTGCTTTGCCATGGGAAGCTCCCTGTGTTGTCCTGGTATACGGGTTGCCCTGTGGGGTAGTAATTTCTAAGTCCCCCAGCCTGTTGTTGGGTATTATATCCGTATCCTCTCCCCCTCATAAACCCTCCTCTCCCTCTGTTATAACTATAATACCCAGTTCCTTGCATTGGGTACCCTCCTCCCATGTTTGGTGCGTGTAATTGCAGAGGCGGCACTTGCTGTATTACACCTTGTGGAGGCGCTATTTGGGCGGGATCTTGTGCAGCCACTACTTGCGTTGGGCTTTGGGCCATTGGTGTGGGCGTAGTTATTAGTGCCCCTTCCATTGTGTATTTAGTAAGTTTTTTTTGTACTAGTTTGGCCTCTTCTGTTTTCCTATCCTCTTCCTTTTGTTTCATTTTTCCTTGCCATGTCCTGCAGTGATGTACTATAGTCAGTTGTATTTCTGGCCATGGTTTTGCTTCCATCCCCACTACTTTCTTTAGTTGTTTCTGAACCCCTTCTGGGAGCCCTTGTACTAGTATATGATAAAATATGGCTGGTGTTTTGTCCCATTGTTCTCTAGTTTCCATGCGCCACTTCTCTTGAATATCCTGGATATAATCAACAGGGTCCTCATTTTCACCCATCTTACGGGAAGTAATGGCTCCTATGTCTGATGTGTCTGGGTACTGCACTCTCAGTGCCTGCCATAGCGCATGTCTACAGTTTGCAAATGGTGCCCCATCATGCGATGTGTTCGTTATTGTTACCCCATGGAATCCCGTTCTTTTCCAAATGTCATCCGCTCTATCCCCTAATATTGATATTAACAGGCCCTTCACATCTCCTACTGCTAGTTTCTGTCCTGCGGTGTGTTTTTCCATTTCATATATCCACTTACCCGCACCTCCACTTAGTGATGGGAGCCTACATTTTATATTTTCTTTATCCGTATGTTTCCAAGGTACATACTGTGGTCTAACCCCTCCTCTCTCCAACAGTGGCATTAAATTCTGTCTTGTGTCACCCTTTACGTTCCATAATATTGAGTCTTCACACCCCTCCTCTTCCCCCGTTTCCTTTACTACTTCAAATTCTTCCTTACTACCTCTGCTCCTACCTCCCTCTTCTTCCTTTCCCCTTTTTTCGTCATTTCCTGTGTTCAATATGGGTATGTCTATGTCTATTTGTCTATTTGTCTGTCTTGTCTGTCTGTCTTGCCTGCGACTAGGTCCCTAAGCCGACATGCATAAGGTGTAAGTTCGTTCATGAAGGGCGCGAGCTTTATTCTGTGCAGTGAGCGTGCGGTGGTTGAACATGTATGGTGTGACGTGGGAGGGCGTGATGGAGATGTGGGTGGCGTGGTTTCATGGGTTTGTGTTTCCCCTATTCTTTTCACTCCCTCCTTACTTCTCTCCAGCTCCTCCCATCTTCTACTCATCCAGGGCGAATCTATGTTTGTTCTAGTGAGGTATAGCTTATCTAAGCTTTCCCTTTCACTCTTTCTTCCATCCTTCTCCACTCCTTCTTCCTCCTCACTGCAAAAGTCATTCATAAATGGCACCCCCCACTCTGCCTTTTTTCCTTTTATTGTTACTGTTTTTAAGTCTATTAAGTCTCTTTCTCCCCTTTCGTTGTTACCAACTGTTCCCCCTAGTGCTGATGTTGTTGCTACCTCTCTACTTTTATATACATCTCCCCATCTTTCACTCTCCCTACTCCTCCCTTCTCTTCCCCCTTCACTTCTCTCCTCCATTTCCCTACTATTTTCCTCCCTTTTTCTTTTCAATTCCTCCATTACTTCGTTGCTCATCTGTTCCAATATTCTTTCATCCTCTTTCTTCCTTTCCCATTTCACCCTTTCTCTTTCTACTATACTCTCTATTACCTTCCCCTCTTCATATTTCTTAGCTGTCTCTGATAGTACCCTCCTCCTCCATATTTCCATTTCCTTTTCCTTTTCTTCTTCTTCCTTCTTCTTCTCCCTCAGCACTACTCTTGATACCCTATCTGCTGCTGCTTTTACCCTTTCAGCTTCTCTCTTTTGCTCCTCATTTCGTTCCCTTAATTTTTCCAATTCGTTCTTACCTTCTTTCCTTTTCCTCACTCTCTCTCTTTCCTCCCTCTCAAGTTGTTTGATCAATTCATTCTGCTCATCCCTTAGTTTTGCTAATTTTTCCTCCAAAATCTCTTCCTTCTGCCATAGTAGCTCCTCTCCCCTCATTTCACTCTCTCTGGCACTATCCTCGTTTGTTCTCCTTACCGCCTCCCTTTCTTCTCCAGTTAGTGAGCCTCGTAATTTCAATAATATCTGTGCAGCTACCCACTCATCGTTTCCTATCTCTACAGTCTGCTCTTCTCCAATCCTTTCTTCCCCCATTGGTATCTTCCTATGAGCCACATATGGTGGAGGGCTGTATGCCGGGTTCGAGTATCCTTCAGCCGCCCTGAACTGTCCTTCTATTTCTCCTAATTCTCTTAAAGGGTACAACCCTCCTCCCTCTGTTTTCACTCCCGGTGTTATGGGTGTCTCATTGTTCCGTTCCTTTTTTATGTCGTTTGATTTATCAATCTTTTCTCCTCCCTGTCCTCCGTTCCCCGTATTCTTTGTGCTTTCGCACCCCTTTTCCCCATCCGTTCCTTCTTTCTTAATCTCCTTTTCTTCCGTTGTTTCCCCCATAGTGAACATTCCATTTGGTCCTGGTCGGGACCCCTGGAACATCCTCCATAAGTTAAACACCTCCACATGGTTTGCCAACTTCTTCCCCTTGTATGTATTGTGCAGATGGTTTAGTAGTGAATGTTGGGCATATGGATCGAAACTACCATTAGGCGGCCATGGTGTTAACATTTTGTTGTCCGTCCCCTGGGTCCACTCTATGCTGTACTTAATTAATTTCTCCCTATGTGGTGGCAGTGTGGTGCATATGTGTTGTAATGGGGTAGTGAGGGTGTTCCCCCACCCTCCCGACCCTCTCCCGTATGACATAGTGGCCCTTCCCTTGTTACCCTTCTCTTTACCAGCAGTTTACAATATACAACCTCGTATTGCTTACCTTGCCCCGCAAGTGTGGGGACTTACGACAATCCCTTGACAGATTATGCAATAATAATAAATATGATGTTATATTATATTCCTTCCCCTACGGCCCCCTGCGGCCGAAGCGCACGCAGCCCCCTGCGGCTGCGTACCCCTTACGACGATCTTATACAGTCGTCCTGTTTCTCCGTTCTCCTCCCCCTTTTACACTTGCCGTGGCCGGCGTTCTCTGTACGCAGCCACGCCCCTTTCCCCTTCTCCTCTTTCAATCCACTCGTTTATCGTTTATCTCCGTATCCGCTCCTTTATCATTTTTCTCTTCCCCACCACTCTCAACCCAAAGTTTCTTGTGCTCGCGATATCTTATTAAATCCCTACTGGTGACGTCACCGATTTCTTCGAGCTACTGGTATATTCTTGTTATGTTCTTTAAGTTCAAAATACACTTGCAATCTACCCCGCTAACCCTACAGCTGTCTTCCTGTCTCTCCTGGAACAAGGTAATCTCATCAATAATATAACCGGACTGCGCACGCTGCGTCGCCTCGCGTGTGATACGCCCCTCAACAGGAGGGCTTAACCAGCCAATTATCTTCCGTTTTGGGCAACTATGTAGCTAGCTACCGCCCACAGGGAAACGTCATCTACCTATCGAGTTTCTTGCTCGAACAATAGGAAACCTCATCTACTCATTGATCAATAAATGTCAAGTCATAGGAAACCACACACACCCACCCTCACACGTAGTCGCAATTTAGGCCATCAGTGTCTTACGAGCGGCTGCACGTGATGTTTTCGTGCCCCGCCCCCCTCTTTCGCGTAACGTTAGCCGACTGTTCTCGCACTCGTTTCGCTACCATTCATTCCATTGGCAACACTCAGTTAAACCTTCGCCGCACATCTGTACAATACCTCCCTCCTCCCTTATTTACTTCCTCCCCCTCCCTCACAATTTCGCATTGCTTGTTGTGCGTGTCATGCTCACCAAGTTCTCTCGATGCAGGGCCGCTCGACTGCGTGCACCCCTCCAAGCGGCTCGCCACCTCCCCTCGTCTGGACCACGTCTGGACACTCGCCGACCGCGGGCGGGATACTTCTCAACCGGCTCCCGAGGGCCAATATCCGGATTGCGCTGTCCGGTCTTCTCGCAGCTCCGCGATGGTCCTGTAGTCCTCAGAAGGGGGCAACGGCAGAAGGGGCCGCGCCGCCGGGTCTCCTCGCAACGGGAGTGCCTGGAAAAATTAAAAATTAAAGTCGATCTTAAACAGATCTCAGCAGTGCCTCCAACTTGTCGGGGGGAAATTCTGCCGGGGTCGGCCGGGCCGTCCGCAGACCTCCGGGCAGGGAGGCCCCAACTCCTCCCATATATCCCAGACGAGATAGAGTATGAGACACACACAAGGAGCAAGGTGACTCTGCTGTTTATTTAGACAAAACGACAGGGATGGGTCAAGGAGCGCACGCGTTCGTCCTGACACACACACAATTGTGGGGCTCGCAGGCCCTTTTTACTGCATTATGACGCGCTACTTGCGTCACTTCAGAAAGTTAACAAAAAACCTATCGCCACTCTTAATTGGTTGCTCGAGTGGTAGGGTTAGTATAGTACACATATAGAGAATGATATTAGTGGACAAGGTGTAGTCAGGTGGTATATCTGGGTTGTCCCTACAATTAGATACATAAGAATTGTTACATGAAGACTCCTGAGGATTGGCTAGTATTACTGACGTCTGAGATAAGAGCCCCATGTTCTGATTGGTGCATCCGTGAGCTTCCCAGCCTGGGACCACCGTTGTTCCCAGCTCTCGGTGTACCTGTGTTTGCAACAATGTTTCAATATGGGTACGTGCAGACAATGTGAGGATTTATTCATAGGTGGAAGGCTGACCGCTCCCACTGTAGCAGATGTCCATTGAGCCTTTCAAGTGTATCGGCCTGTGTCTCGTAGTGAGGGACCCAGACGCCTTTTCTCTCCTGGGTTTTGGCATCTCGTCAGGTTCCGCTTGGTCACGTGGGGAGGGACCGTGAAAGAGGCAGAATTCTGCACAATTAATATTGTTTTTTCTACTGCGCGTCTGGTTTAATTTGCCGGCGTGCCTTTATCGTTGAGGCGCGGAGTGCGAGGTTGCAACATCGTGCCTTTGATGATTTGTTCTTGGATGTGGGTTTGCAACATTGCGACCTTGGCTGGTTGCTCCACCGGGTTCTTTCTGCAGGATCAGCAACCTGACTCTTGCTTTGTTAATGTCCACGGGAGCTCTTGTTTGAGGCCTACTCGGGCCTGGTGCTTAAGTAGTCTGTTTGGTGCATAGGTGCTTTTGGGTTATAATGGCATATATTTCCATGACCAGTATCGTATTTCCATTATACCTCTCATGGTGGTAACGGGTTTCAAGAGAAGCGTGAGCAAGCGTTATAGATGAGTTCATGATGCGTCTTGCGTTTCTGCATTCTGAAAGCCTATGTAAAAATAATAAAGATGCACGTCTGTGAATATGCCTGTCGCCTACGTCAGAGCACTGAGTATGTTCTTCGTGTAGATTGGTGTGGAAATGTTAAGTGTGTATATTTGTACAGATGTGCTTCCCGTTGTCTAGGTCGTCATGGCATCTCTAACGACGTGTGGTTTTTAGTCTAGCTGATCCGAGCCGCAGGTGTCGGCATGGCCAGTGCGGGCTGCTGGGCAGGCAGGTGGACACATCCGTATGTTCCTGTACCAGGGTACCTGGTCGTCTGGTAAATGGACAAACTCTTCTCGCGGCGGGTGTCTGGGCCGTGACCCTCTAGGCCAAGCGCGAGAGGTGAAGGACGGGAGCCTGGTCTTCCATTCTCCCACTTCACTGCACTGACACCTTCATGATGATGACCCTCAACTCCTGCTAAACTTTAAAAGAATAATCTTTTATATATGTCTATTAAAAAGCAGACCTCACAGCTGTGCATAACTGGAAGAAGAGTAGCCTAAATGGCCATCTGCCTAAATGGGTCCCAATGGGAATCCTCATCTGACCAAGCACCACTGCTTCTCTGACTGGTCCCGACCACCCACCCAAATGAACAATGTGAGAAATCTGGGCACCATTTTTCATAGTGAGCTCTCCTTCAGACCTCAAATCAAGACTGAAAAGTAGTTGCCACTTTCAACTTCATATCATGAGAAATTAATGTCCTCCAAGAAGAGTCCAGAACTATGTAGTGCTCTCCCACCAGAACTTATAATGGAATCAGACCACCTCAAAGTATGAAGGTCATCGAGGACTCTCCTGTTTTTCAGTGCCTTCCATTATGACTATTGATAATCTGAGCCCATGTTTCTGTCACTACAGTCACGCCCATAAATTGTATGTTTCCCTCATTATCTGGAATGCAACTAACCAAATAGCCATGAATTAACATCTTAAATACATTCTGAATCATTCCCTCTACCTGTTACCCCCACCACTTTACTATTTGTGTGCTTCAAAGCAACTTTGATATTCAATTAGCACAACACAAGAAAACAAATAAATAAACAAATAAATGCAAAGATGCATTAATGCAGAAGCACAAGTAGTCTTTGCCTCTCTTTCCAGGACACCATGGACCATTTTACAAAGACTGCATGTCCTTTGCTATAAAACAAATGCTGCTAGTGTCATAGTGGAATGTAGGCAATGTAAGACGGACACACTTCTAGAGCCTATGCTGACAGCAGAGGGAGGCAGATCACTTCTGTTATTTGTGCCTTGCTCTTCTTTGGTTACTCACTTTTCCAGGGGACCCATACTGACAAAAGCAGCTGAAACGCTTACTCTAAAACTACCATGCCTGGGTCACTGGTCCATATGTCTGTGTTGCAGGGTTGTGGGGAAATTCCTGTTTAATGACAGAGCAAGACAGTGCTACCCGTGCTAACACCACAACCTGGATATGTGAACTGGTGGCTAAAGGAGAGCAATGCATTGATGGCAATTCCACGGTAAACCATTGGAGAGTGTGGACATTAAATGCCAGTAACTGGAAAACTGTGTGAGTTTCTGGGAATACAGCAGTGAATGTGTTGAGTTCTGGGTATAATTCCTACATCTAGCAGCACATTGTGTGGTTAAATGGGCATTTTAGTGGCAATTGTTGCAACATGGTTTGAGTACCAAGAGTATTGAAATTGTACAGGCAGCAAACAATACAATTAACTTTCAAACTCGAGTACCCCAGTATATAATTACAACAACACAGAAATTGTCTAACTGGACATAGCACATCTATGCCTAGAACATGGCATTAGTGCCTGGGCCTTTGGTGACAATAACTGGCGAATGTTAGCAATACCTGGAATATGATTGAGTATTGGGATGTCTAATGAAAATAGCTGGAGAACTGTGCATATGATTTTGATTCATGAAAAGTAGCCTACAGCTGTACATATGAGGATTATATGAAGGGGCTATACCCAGCATGGGATGGCTGCACCTGGTATCGGCTAGCAATACCAGGCATATGATGTAAGAACCTAAAAATATGATGTCAACGCCGGTCTTATAATGTGACTGGCTGGCAAATAAGTGGGGTGTCAACGCATTTGCTGGAACAATCTGGATCATGATCTGATTATCTATGGAGATGATGACAGAGCCTGGCCAGTGGTGCAAGTACCTGATCATGTGATGGTAATATCTGCCTTATAGTTTAAGTACTTAGGCATATAACCTTAATATCTGGCAAATGGTGGTTGGACATAGCAATTAGAAAACAATGGTCGACAAATGATGTGAGAATTTGGCAATACAAAGACATGGGGCCGCATTGCAAGCCTTGCAGTTCAGAAATAAAGGTGCCGGTAGCACAGTACTGACCTCCAGAATACAAGCATGCCTGCAGTGGCCATTGCTCCTGGCAGGACTAACCTGCCGGGGACACAGGCCCCTGCAGGCATGGTTTTTACAGAAGCACCGACACAGTGCTTTCATGTTCCTATTCCCGTGGAGTCTTATGAGAAGCACTGGCACTGTTAGCAACGGTGCCGGTGCTTCCATGTCCCCATTGCTGTGGATTCTTATGGGTCTCAACAGGATTGGGAACTTACAATTTCCGCTGACTGACATCTCGGGCTGCCGGGACTTGTAATGACCCAGTGGCACCAGGATATCAGGCGACCTAACGGTGTTGCAAGTTCGGCAGCAACCCGTGTGTAGCACCGGCGGGTTACTGCCGAACTCGTAATGATGCCTCTATATACAATGAAAGAATGGCTTTGCCAATTCTTGTTATAGTTAAAAATGTAAAGACGGAAGAACGGAATGTCAATGGCTTTGCCAGGAGGACTACTGAAGTGAAGGTCATCGCTCCAAGAATTCCTTTAGTAAGCAAATATATCAGCGGAAGTGGCATTGGTGGGGGAAGAGTGGGGAGTGGTCAACCATGGTCTATTGAGTGCAGCGCCACCCCCCCCCCCCCCGTCCCTGTCTAGACCATTTAGCTGTGTTTAGCTGTTTTCTCACAAAGTTCACTAACTGACTGTAGCGCTATTGAAAGATGCAATTTTCCATATTGCTGATGCAGTTCAACTATAAGTGCAGAGCCGAGCGGTTTTCCCCCTGTGCAGATACTGTAAAACGTAAAGAAAGAACACTTTTAATTTTCCTGACAGCCTGTCATTAATTGTGCCATTCACTCACTTGGGCCATGGTGTCCAGGGTTTCGCGAGGACTGTAATTTATAGCTTTCAATTGCAAGATTGTTATCCCCTTGTTGGGCATCAACTTTATTGCACTGGAAATCTCATCCCCTAACTATTTATTAATACAGTTTTAAGGGAATTCTTAGATTTTGGCTGGTAACGGCTCACATGGGTTGAAATGCGATGAACTTGTTGGCGATGGCGGCCCCGGAGGGACCGCCGTGAGACAGACTTACTCAAGCTTCACTTGAACACAGAAATGAAAATCAATAAACAATTTGAACTTCTCAGAAGAGAATTTTTCTACTCTAATGAATATACAAGCTTGGTTACAGCTTAATTTAAAGATTGGATTTACTGTGTGTTCTTCCCTGCACCATAAGCATGACAAACACACGCTTCAAGCGACACGTCCCAGAGGGAGACTTATTGCAAAAAACACAATGATGAGCTAACCTAAAATAAGAGTGCTGTCTGTAATGATGCTTATAAAACCTGCAGCTCCAGAAAATGAGCATGAATGCAGGCGCCCGAGCAACATCTCATCACATCTTGCAATGCTTCAGAATTCTGGCCCACTTTGCATGTAGCAGAGAATTGTGTTGGCCGTCCATGGGAATTCTGTAGCTATCGGAATTAGTCGCCCACCACATGGAACTTACATGAATTCTGAAGTTTTAATAAACCAGCACATGGGATTCATTGGGCATTCATATGAATTCTGAAGTTACATGATTTAATCATCCACCACATGCGAATGTGTCAATATTAACGTTTGTTCTCTTAATGCAGTTACCCAAATACTCTGTTCCTAGCACGCTCGGAGGAGGGCTGCCTTTTTACAAAATGGATCAGCGCATTTCAACTGCTCTAGCAAGGCACCTTTCAGCACTTCATGAAAACAGGTGTGGACTGGCCGATGTGGAACTCTGGAGATTTCCTGGTAGGCCTCTGCACCCTGGACCTATTTTTTTGTTCGTTTATTTATTTATTTATTTATTTATTTATTTATTTATTTATTTAGTGGTACCCTATTGTATTTCCAAATGTTATAGGGAAATGGTTGGGTTTACTGAAAATGTGTAATATGGGGCCACCTTGAAAAGTATTTCCAGGGCCTCTTTCGTTTCCCAGTCCACCCCTGCATGAAAAAGCAGAGTAACGTAATCTGCAATAACATAAGAAACAGCCAACCCTATGGTCTTCACTCAAAGATGATATCACCAATGCATCTTCATAGAGTGGGAGGCTAGTGTAACAGAAGCATTGCATAGGGAAATGTGAGGTGACCTCATTACTTCAGTGACAAACCAGTCAATGTATGTCAATTCCATATTTAGTCAGATGATAAAGAGCACATGCCTGTGCTGATTAAAGATAAGTTTCTCAATTTCTATCAAACAGTAACTCTGTCATTTCTATGATTATCGCCATTGACATCTGCCAAGGATAAGTGAGGTGGACCTGAAAACGCTTGCTGATAAAGATCTTACTGAATTGAATTGTCTTCTGATTGGTCCCCAAAGATTGTTTGGATCTTAGGTTCTTACCCAATTCCAATATATGTGTTGTCAGTGTGGTGTATGTATTGTACTGGATTGCTCCCTGATTATGTGTGTCTTGTTCTGGTGTAGGTTGTGCTAGATTTGTTTGGTGCAGGCCTTGGGTGGTTTAAATGTGTAATATGAGGTTTGAGTTCAAGTGGTTCAAATGTGATTGAAGTACATTTATAAGGTTTACACTGTGTTTGCTATGTGCTCTTTCTGGTAGATAATTCAAATTTGCGAAGAGCGGGTCACTTGTGGGGTCGGGAAGGGCTGTGTTGCGAGGGTAAACAAGAGGAAATGGAGTCCCTTGCATCTGTAAATGGTATCCAAGTAGAACAACACATTAAACTTTGCAGTAAGATATCTCAGCAAATTAATGTACCTACTACAGGTCTCAGATTTGAATCTGAGTAAGAAGAACTCAGAATTTCATCCTGATGAAGTTGTTCAGTATTGTAAAGGTGAGGTGGGGAATTGTAAGATTACATATCAGGCCAGCAGAGTCAGTCACATGTCAGGCATGCCTGGGTATGCTTTTCATCACTCAGAGATCGACCCATGGCTTATTATGAAATGCATTTTATTGCAATATAGGGCATCCATAGCAGACATGGACCGCTGAAAAGCCTCTAGGAAAGGGAGCAGTCAGTTATGCATTAGGGCTGCATGTAGTTTCTGAGTTTGTTTACATGAGGACTACTGACTACTACTGAGGTTATTGATTTCATAATATGACAAGTCCATACCTGCAGGTGAATGAGCTCATAAAGGGCAGTAGGGCAGAGGCCTGGTCGGTCACATGTCATGTGTTCATAGAGTCTTACTTTCCTTAAAGAAATACCATGAAGTCAGGTAGGATTGCAATGTTATGAAAACTCTGCCTGGGGAAAACACACACCATATATGTACAGTAAGAGGCCTATTTTCAAAAATAGTGTTGGTGCCAGTGATGAAATAGGCTACAGCATCACATCATTTGCAGGAGAAAGAGTGGTGCCCTATTCACAAAGACACTTAGATTGTGTGCATCATTGATGCACACATTCAGATTCCCCTTTTCATGCCCTTTGCACATTTGCAGAAAGAGGTGTTTCTGCACATCCCAAGTTCAGAAATGGAATGCACATTAAGGGGGTAATTCATAGAATTCAGTGCACAAGTGGCGCACTCAGCTGGTGCACAGTGTGTGCGTGTGACTTTCTGCGCCAGCCGCGTGCGCTAAAATCCATTTCCGTGCACAGCGTATTCATGGATTTTAACATCCAAAACCAGCCGTGGCGCAGAGTGGCGCTTCGACCCGGCAGCAGCGCCAGTTAAGCCCCCAACCCCTCCCCATGCACCATGTACAGCGCACAAATCCCGTACATGGCGCACAGGCTCACAACCTCGAAAACGCCTGTAAAACTTCCCGCGCACCCCTCGAATACACGTACTCCGCTGCGCGGGTAGTCTCACATGCGATTGCCCCTGTGGGAGCGGGGTACGTGTATTACTGGGGTTCACATGAAGTTTCACACACGATTGGCCCTGTGCGAGCGTGGTACGTGTATTACTGGAGTTCGCTGGAAGTTACACACGCGATTGGCCCTGTGCGAGCGGGGTAAATGTATTACTGGGGTTCGTGGGACGTTTCACACGCGATTGGCCCTGTGCGAGCGGGGTACATGTATTACTGGGGTTTGCGGGAAGTTTAGGGCACCTGCCAGCAGGCCACCACTCATGTCCCACTCATGTCCCCCAGGACCCCCACCCCCCAGCAGTGAGGGGCACCTGCCAGCAGGCCCCCACTCATGTCCCCCAGCACCCCCACCCCCAGCAGTGAGGGGCACCTGCCAGCAGGCCCCCACTCATGTCCCCCAGCACCCCCACCCCCAGCAGTGAGGGGCACCTGCCAGCAGGCCACCACTCATGTCCCCCAGCACTCCCACCCCCCAGTAGTGAGGGGCACCTGCCAGCAGGGCCCCACTCATGTCCCCCAGCACCCCCACCCCCGAACAGTGAGGGGCACCTGCCAGCAGGCCCCCACTCATGTCCCACTCATGTCCCCCAGCACCCCCACCCCCCAGCAGTGAGGGGCACCTGTCAGCAGGCCCCTACTCATGTCCCCCTGCATCCCCACCCCCCAGCAGTGAGGAGCACCTGACAGCAGGCCACCACTCATGTGCCCCAGCACTCCCACCACCCAGCAGTGAGGGGCACCTGCCAGCAGGCCCCCACTCATGTCCCTGTTAGGCAGAAACCTGTCCTCTGGGACCACTGCAAAAAGTTTAAGACTACAGGAGTTAGCGGTAAACCCAATTGGTAGCAGTCTGTACCACCCAGATTTACCTGGTAGCTGTGGCTGAACCGTCAGACTTCTCTCAAGACGAGTTAGGCAGTATTTGGAGTATGCAAGATAGGGCAATTTACACAGTAGAACAAGCAGACACAGATCAGAGCTTGGGTGTAAAGATATATAATTATGTATTTAAAACACATCTGTGAAAAACACACTGGCACTAATATGGCAAACAACTTCAATCACAGTTACTATAAGTATATATCAATCCCATAACAATATTTCGACAAGTCTAGGTTCAACGGCACCACTTATTTGCAGACAGAGGTGAATGCTTTAACCTAGATGGCACTCTAGTATTCGTTAGAAAGGGATAGAAAAAGGCAGGGTATGAAACCAACTCAGTACCAACACTTTTACGACACAAATGCAAGGCAAGCAAGGCAGGGTCTACTGTAGATCACAAAGTTCAGAGGCCAGGCCCACTCGGAGAGAGGCAAGGCGGTATGTCCAAAAAATATCACAGTGGAAATGCACTTCAAGTCTTTGTAGCAAAATGTCACAGAAAGGTTGGACCAGTTTTAGAACAAAAGTTAAGAAGGTCTGGAGGCGACCCAGTGGAAAGGTAAGGATTTAAGACACCTCACGCTAACCGTCACAAGGGAAGCCAGGCGGACACAGTACCTTGTAAGTGAAGAGACAGCTCCGGCGGGGGCAGTTGTTTCTGGTGGTGGATGCAAGTCGGGACTTTGCCAGAAGATGAGATGATCTCGTCGTAGAGGAAAGTTGAAGATCGTTGCACCACCAGGGAAGAGACCAGTCGCGGAGTGCTCAGTCACAAGGCACCACCTTTTGGTCGCGGTACAGTGGTTAGTGGCTATCCGGTTGCCGGGGTGCTCAGCAAGGGCAATTCGACCACTAGACGTCCTGGAAGCAAAGAAAAAGCAAGGGACTGGTTGTTCCCACCAGTCAGGGGAAGAAGACTCTCCAGCAGGGAGATCTCCTCTGTCGTTGGGAAGTGGTGAGTCGGTTCAGCAGGGCTCCACCGGAGATGTCGTCGTTGCAGGTTGGCTCAGCTTTACCCTCGTCGGATTCTTAGGTCCTGTGGCGACTTCTGAAGTTCCAGTCCCAAAAGCCCTGCTTTTATGCAGAAAACCCCCATTCATTCAGCCTACCTGTCAATCAAACATGCTAAGTGGTGGGCGGCTCACCACTCGGGCCAATCACACCAGAGTGCGACTCGAGTTGGCAAGGCAACTCAGTCCAGGGTGCCTAAACCCCCTCCCACACCCCCTGTGGTACCCAGACAGAATGGCACCACTCTGGAGGGCTTCTGTGCAGAAGCCCGCCAAAAGTGGAACAAAGGGCTCAACCTTTGGTTCGGAGTTACAGAGGCGAACACATACGCCATTTTAAAAACCGAGTTCTGGCAGAAAATACCAACCGGTGGATTTATTTAAAACAAATAAACCGGCGGTATGTTAGAGACTAATGTGAAAAAGTATTAGCCTCGAACAATGGGAAGAATCCCATAGGAATATATTCGCGGTCGAATATAAAAAGTAGTATCCACTGCCACCAACCAAAACTCGACAAGGGGGGACGGGACCGTGCCCCCTCGAACAACAGACCCAGGGGTAATCGAATTACCCCTACCAGTACGTCCACAATAGGATGGTTTGTACTAGTTCTGTGGTAAATTTAGGTCTAGTAAAGCCAATGGTGACTTTACATGCCCTGGGAGACAGTAGTCAGTCCCAGGGTATGGAGTCTATGGTGGGGGTCACCTAGGACACCCCAGTGTTACGGCATGGAGGGTGCTGTGTAACACACATAGCAAAACACATGAGACCCTATGGGGCAAAAGACCCCATAGCCCATAGAACACATTAACATTCAAAGAAATACCACAAATCATGTCCAAGAGTGGGAGGAAAAGAGTCTCACTCTTGGCAGGATGAAAAAAACAAACTCCCGAAATCCAGCAAAGCTGCTGGGGGACTCACTAGGTTAGGAAATTCAGCCTAAACAGAGAAATCTCCCTAACAGTCCCCCAGCACCCCCACCCCCAGCAGTGAGGGGCATCTGCCAGCAGGCCCCCACTCATGTCCCACTCATGTCCCCCTGTACCCCCACCCCCCAGCAGTGAGGGGCACCTGCCAGCAGGCCACCACTCATGTCCCCCAACATTCCCACCCCCCAGCAGTGAGGCGCACCTGCCAGCAGGCTCCCACTCATGTCCCCCAGCACCCCCACCCCCGAGCAGTGAGGGGCACCTGCCAGCAGGCCCCCACTCATGTCCCACTCATGTCCCCCAGGACCCCCACCCCCCAGCAATGAGGGGCACCTGCCAGCAGGCCCCCACTCATGTCCCCCTGCACCCCCACACCCCAGCAGTGAGGGGCACCTGCCATCAGGCCCCCACTCATGTACCACTCATGGCCACCAGCACCCCCACCCCCAGCAGTGAGGGGCACCTGCCAGCAGGCCCCCACTCATGTCACACTCATGTCCCCCAGCACCCCCACCCCCCAGCAGTGAGGGGCACCTGCCAGCAGGCCCCCACTCATGTCCCACTCATGTCCCCCTGCACCACCACCACCCCCCAGCAGTGAGGGGCACTTGCCAGCATGCCCCCACTCATGTCCCACTCATGCCTCCCAGCACACCCACCCCCAGCAGTGAGGGGCACCTGCCAGCAGGCCCCCACTCATGTCCCACTCATGTCCCCCAGCACCCCCACCCCCCAGCAGTGAGGGGCACCTGCCAGCAGGCCCCCACTCATGTCCCCTTGCACCCCCACCCCCAAGCAGTGAGGGGCACCTGACAGTAGGCCCCCACTCATTCCCCACCCCAACATGTCAACATGACCCACAATCATGGCCCTCATGGCCACCAAAATCCCACGGCATGCCACCCCTGCCCAAATAACGAACCAAGCATAACATACACCCCACATTGAAATGCCCATTACATGAAACAACCCAAATGGCATGTATGTACATCAACACATGTCTGTCAAACACACTCAATGGGTGCCAGTGAATGTGATGCATGAAACCAATGAGAGAATACCACACATTGAAGTACGGGAACAAATGTATTGAACAAAAAATGTGGTGAAAGAAAATCAAATACCAAACAATGGACATAAGGAAAACAATGCAGAATGTCACATAATGATAAAAAAAGGAAATCAGAATCCAAAATATATGAAATCAAAAATGTCTCCAAAGTCTCCTTCTAACAAAGCAAATCCAAACAGAAATGAAAAAGTAAAATCCATTGCTTCATGGAAAAATCAAAAAAGAAAATGCCGACAAATCCACACTCCAACTATTTACAAGGATGAAATCCTGGGTCCATGAGCCCAACTGTCCAAATGAAACCTACAAAAATACACTAACTAATGAAGAACTATATACAAAAATGTGGGGAAATGTCCAAGCGCCCCAAAAAAAAATGAAAACCAAAATGAAACCTAACACTAACTAACTAACTATTTACAATGGCAGCGGGCTAGTCCAACGGCTCTCTTTGGGATGTCCCGGACCAGGGCATCATCGAACTCCTGCTCAATGTCCTGGAGGCGGTCCTCTTCCATGGCCCCGAGGGTTCGCAGGGACGATGACATGTTGGCCTCCAACTCCCTGCGAATTGCCTCCAGGCACTCGGCCCGCCTCAGTGCCCTCCGCATGTAGTTCTCCGCCATTTTGAGCTGTGCCTCTTCTGCCCGCTGCTGCTCCGCATTTATGGCGTGGCCCAACCGCTGCCACACGGAAGACACTTGCAAACCTGGGTCCTCCTGCCCTCTGGCCGATGCCTGCCCCTCCGATGTTGAAGGCCCCGAGCCATCATTGCTCCCACCATGTTGCTGCTGTTGCTGTGCCTGTGTCTGCGCCCTGCCTCTTGCTGCCTGCATGTCCTCCTCCAGCTGGGGTGCAGTTGTTGTGGTGGCCACCCCTGCTGGATGTCCGACTCCTGACTGTGGCAGGGATGTGTCCTCCACCAGCCTGGCCGCTGGGTCAGAGGCAGCTCCACAGGGCACCCAGGTGATACATGGGTGGGAAGATGGCATGGAGGATGACTGCCGCGTAGGGGGGTTCAGGTGAGGAGGGGGTCGCAAGAAGGTCCAGCACACGGAGGAATCCAGCACTGGTGACCCATCCCAGTAGGTCAAAGTGGTCAAAGAGGCAGTGTCTTCACGAAAACATCGCAGGTCACCTCGCATGCCCCGTTGACGCAACGCTATCCCAGCCAGGACAGGCTCAACATGGTCCTGGATTTCCATGTCCGCAGGGAGAGGAAGGCCAGTTGTACCCATCCCCTCCCTGAAAACGGGTCTGGACGTAGGCATCCCTGCTGGTGCCGGATGATGCAGCCACAGGATCAGGGACAGGATTACACACAGGCACCTCCACGGCGGCCTGTGCTGCCTCCTGTCCCTGCCCCTGCACTGCACCACTGGCAGTGGAATCCCCACCTCCAGACCCTGTGTGTGTCCCTTCCACGGCCTCCACCTCCTCCAAACCCCCCACCAACCTGGATGACTCCATGCCATCTTCCTCCGTCGGACCCTGTGGGGTCTCAGCTGCCCCTTCTGCTGCCGAGGAGTCCATCTCCAACCTCAACCTCTTGGACCTACCCTCAGCAGCTGTGGCCTGGGACGTGGCACCAGACTCCTCACTCCCCGAAGAGATGACAATCTGGGTGGGGAGCCGGGCCTTGCGTCTCTGGCTGGTGGTGCGATCCCTGCCGCTTTGCTCCACAACACCCTCTCCGCCCTCTTCAACAGTTGACGCTGCAGACAGGGAGAGATAGAATACAGGCATCAGGGCACTGTACAATGGACTGATACACACATGACAGTTGTACATGAGTGGCAGTGTCCAACTTCAGACATGGCATCACACTCCCTAACACATATGTCATTTCTACTCACACACATGAGCAATTCCACAGCAATATTGCACCAGGCAGCACCATCCATACACATACAACAGCATCAGCATCCGAAGGTGAGACTGACGTCACATGAAACACGGGGAGTACACAACACATACACACCCCAACACACTTACATCCATGTGTGCATGTCCACCAACTGTCAGAGTGATAAGATCGCCATCCATTTCACATCTGGCATTCAGCCTTCTACATGTCAGTGCCACATGCATCCATGTTGCATCACAGTTGCACACTTGACAAATACACACACATGCACATGTACACAGTGCAGATACATGCAGCTGGAACCAACATCCATGTGTGACACCACAACCATACCAACGTACATACACAGTAATTCAAACATGTGTGCTCCCACATCTGCATTTGGCCTGTCCACACATACCCCATCCATGTGTCTCACACATGAGAGGACTCGCATGTGTCAGCCTCACGCCCCTGTACATACACATCCATACATGGCCCTACAGAAACACAGTTGCAACCTGCACACTACTGGCACACCACGACACGCACAACGTCCAACAAGTATGCTTGTACACTTACTGCTCGACTCCAGACGGGTCTGCCTTTCAAGGACCTGGACGTGGAGCGCTGGGTTTATGCGTTCCAGGACCCTCATTTGGTGGTTGGACAGGTGGCCCCGGCGCCCCTTGGCATCCGCTGCCTTCAAGAGGTGCCGGGCCTTGTCGAGGGTCCTGGACCTGATGTCCTCCCAGCGCTTCTTGACATGTTTGATGTCGCGGACTGCCACCCCCTCCTCGTTGATGGCAGTCACAATGTCCATCCAGATCCTGGTCCGTCCTTCATAGTCGGCGCGCAAACTTCCAAAGAGGGCATCATACTGCCCCAGGACTTGCTCCACCAGAACACCAACTTCCCTGGCACTGAAGCTGGTGGCCCTCTGCCTCTCTGGCTGGGGGTTGCCAGTGGTGCCAGATGGTGTTATGCCCGACGTGGCAACCCCAGAGGCAGGTGTGGGTGGGCAACTGGGTCCTGGCGCTGGGCTGTGGAGCGATGGTATCCCAGTCGGGAGTCTTCAGTTCCAGCAGGGGTGGTCACAGCAACTTCGCCCCTGGCTGACGTGCAGGCAGCAGATAGCAGGGCACGTGAGCAGCAGGCAGGCAGGCAGCAGCAGATGGCAGGTGGGAGCGTGCTCGGGGCTCTGGGGGCGGTAATTTGGCCTTCTGGGCAGGAGCATGGTCTTCCGTGTGTTGTTGCGTGGCCAGCTTGAAACGGAGTGATTTGCCACATGAAAATCTTGCACGTCTGCGTGTAATTCGAGGAAAGGCCCTTAGCACGTAAGCGCATCAGTGACATTACTCGCGCGGGTGTTTCCCTCGTGACGTGGGCATAGTGGCTCATGGCGCGTGAAAAAACTACACGTCCGCATGTGAATGCGTGTAATCCGAGGAAAGGGCGTACGCGTCTGTGACGTGACGCGCGCAGGCGTTTCCCTCAACATGGGTGCATGTTCATCGTACACGTCCAAAAACTGCACGTCCGAGTGTCAGCTCGTGTAATTGGAGGAAAGGGCCTTAGCGCGTACACGCGTAAGTGACGTTGCACGTGTGGGCCACTTTAAAAGGTACATGTAGGACCCCATTTCCATGAACGTGCTTTTCGTGGAGAGCGAGTGGGTGAATTCTGTACTTCTGGTCAGTTCACACGCGATTACTTCACAGCGTTTCAAGTCCGTACTCCCTGTTACCTCTGACAGCGTTCATTTTTTTTTTGTTGGGCCTGTTTCCTCAAACAGCGTTCACTTCTTCTTTTGTCCTGTCTCCTCAGACAGCGTACAATTCTTCTTTTGGCGGGGGTGTTGCCAACGCGCACACGCGCATCTTTTTCACGTTCTTTTTCCAGGCAGACGGTGAGTCGAGCACATATTTACCATTTGTGCTTGCCCCGTGTGTCACGTACCCCTTCAGAGGTCATTGTAGGCTGCGTGTAACACGCGTACGCTTATTTTTGTGTTCCTGGCTGCCACAGCATAGTGCGGGTTCATTTTTCCGCGCACGTGGTCTACGAGGGGTTGCATGCACGTTAATTTTTGTTTTCGGTGTGCCTGTGCGTTGCGTGACTCGTCATCTTCCCCCAGGGGTCACAGACAGCCCTGCTAGAGCACTAGGGTACGAATTCCATGCTACTCCCATACGCACAACAACATCAGTGTCATGGTTGGGAGGCGACCAAGTGGTAAGGGAGGCAAAGGTGGCCGACCTCCAAAAGGTGGGTGTGGTGGACGCGGTAGGGGACGTGGCCAGGATTTGCAGGGTGCCCCTAGGCCCCCATGTGTGGAGGAGCAATCAGGGACGGCCATGCCCCCCCCCATGGTTGTGGGAAACATAGCTGACACCATCCCAGCTCAGCCCTTTTTGGACCAGCCCATTGTGGCACCTGAACCGGCACAGGATGACTCCCAGGCTGACTTCCAGGTCAGCAAGTCTACGCCACATGTGGCAGTGCAAGTTGGTGTCACCAGGCCACGTGGATCTGGGGCAGCTATGCCATCTGCTGCCCCAAGAAGGCAGGGTAGGGAGGCTGCAGGGACAGCTGCACCTCAATCCACCCCAGCTCTGAGTCTCCCAGCTGGGAAAGTGTTGGTCCCGGTCCATCAAACCGATGTTGCCCCTGCCAACATCACCGTGCAGCCAATGCCTGCACCAAGACCTATGGTCATTGTGCATTCGCACACTCCTAGTACCCAGTCCACCGGCGCTTCTGCCCCTACTGACCAGAGCGGCGTAAGCCACTCAGGATCTGCACCACCTTTGAAAAAGAGGAAGAAGGGTGCTCTGGCACTACAGGCCGAGACCCCAGACACGGCTACACACTCCGGCACATCAAGGAAGCCTAGCTTTAAGACGCCGAACTTGATGCACTAGTGGCCTATGTGTCGGCACATAGCCGCGAAATGGTGGTGACTGCAGGATGCAAGACCACACCTGGTCAACGTAAGGCACTCTGGCAGACCATTGCGGACATCATTAGTGCCCTTGGATTTGTGAAGCGCTCAGCTTATGATTGCTACAAGCCCTGGAATGACCTGAAACGCAGAGCAAAGAACAAGCTGGCCTCAAATCATGCTTCTACTCTGGTTACTGGCGGTGCGTCTCCACAAGAGGACAACCAACTCACTGAACATGAGTCTGTTGCTGGAACCTTCGTCACAGAGGAACAGATCCAAGGCGTAGGAGACCTACCAGATTACGACGCATTGTTCGGTGAGTGCCCATGCATGTGTTTGTAATCCATGTGTATGTTGTGTGGGTTACGGGTTCTGATTGAGTGCCAGGTGAGGGTGTGTGAACCTGAGTGGTATGGGTCACCCATGTGCTTCCTCCAAAACATTCACTGGCCTTGGATTTGGGTATGACAGTATCCCTTCTGCCCACAGTAGCCATGTATCGCCACATTACTGCAGTTGCCCTTGAACTGTCATCTTGCAACAACATTGTTCAGAATTTTTCAGTGTTCATTCAGGCTGATTTTTTCAATTCTCCCACTTTTGCAATGCATTTTTCAGCCCTATTGTCACATATGTGACATGCTTCTGTCATTGATTACACCCCACATTGGCCAACATTTTTTTACCTTGTTATGTGAATGATTAGACCATTCAGGCTGATTGAGTATTGGCCTGCTCACATTGAATTTTGGTGCCTGTTTGTATGTGGTACTTGATAGTTGTTTCCTGTGATGTTTAAGTGACCAACCATTGATGTGTGCATCTGCCTGCCATCACTGTATTCTTGTACACTGGATGTGTTGCAGTGAGTGGCACATGCATATTTTGTCACACTATGTAGCATTATTCATCTCATCATGTCCATCTCACATGGATGGCTGAGAGTACTCATTCACTGACATATGGCTGTACTTGTCAAATTTACCATGGCTATGCTACATGCCATCTGTGTGCTGGCATGTGTCATGTATGTGTATTGGACATGCCACTCACAGGCTAATGTGTGATGCCAGTGCTACCCAGCATGCAGCAAATGTGTTGCTTTTCCATCTTGGTGTCATCAGTGTCTGCTTTTTGCCTCCCCTTCCAACTCAGTGACAGTGCCTGCATGCCAGGGTTATAGTCATGTGGGACATGTGTAAATCATGTACTGGATCTCTGGCATGTCAGGCCTATGTGTGTGCTATGGTGCTAATGCCTGTTTACATTTTTTGTGTTTCATATTTTTGCAGGTGATGACGCACTTGATGCTGTTGAGGTTGAGGAGATGGTGCAGACCCAGGAGGAATCTCAGGCACGACCGGGCACCAGTGGGGGACGTGGTGTGGTGGTGGGTGAAAACCCAATCTTACTGCAGACCATACTGTCCAGGGGTGTCTCTGGGTGCACCTCCCCAGACGCTATTCAGGTGCTGAATCTGATGATGAGACATATGTGCCGTCGCAGGTGAGTGTTTCTGGCAGGGATTCTGTTCTGTCCAACCCGCCTGCACCAGGGGTAGAACCCTCTATGGGGATGTCAGTGTTGGTAAGTCCGCCTTTGGCGGTTACGGATGCAGGGTCACACTCCACAACATCTGATCCTGTTCCTGGGCCAGCAGATCAGAGGGGGAATGCACTCCTGCAGCCTCAGGCAGTGCCAGCACAGCAAGGTGCAGATCGCCTTGCCCCGAACAGGTGTGGTGCCCGCTGATGTGGTGGCCGTACGCCACCAGGCAATACTGTATGGAAAAACTCCATGTATGGTATGGCAACCCAACAGGCAGCATCAGTTGAAATGATGGCTCAGGCAATGGAGTGGGTGGCCACTTCCATTATCCCCCCTGAATGGCAGATGGAGCAACAACAGCAGGCAACAGACTCCATTTGCCGATCACACAGGGAAGACATGTTGGCTTCCAACAGGGACCGACGGGCGGCACTGGGGACTCTGCAGGAAGCCATTTCTATAGAGTCACAGGGCCACAGGGAAGCCCTGAGGGTAGAAATCCATAACCTCAGGGAGACTCTTGTTGAACTTGAGGCTTCCACAAATTTGATAACAGAACAACAGCTGGAGCGGCTCACACGTTCACTCTCAGCTGAGCTGCAGGTAACTCGGGAGGAGATCCGGGCATCACGGGAGGCCATGCGTGCAGAAATGCAGGCAACCTGTCAGGTTCTGCATGGGGATCTCCGTACTATCATCCTCCAGAACGAGACCTTCCACACCCGCATGCTTGCAGCCATGGAGGACCATACCAGGGCTTTGCATGGGCTGCCTCCCATAGCACCACCACCTCCTGATGCAGCAGCAGAGGGTGATGAGAGCGACAGCAGCACTTCTCCCACAGTAGCCTAGCTGTGCAGGCCATGAGCCCATGGAGGTGTTTTTGTTTGTTGCAACATCCACACAGGTGGGTGTTGGTGTGCACCCTGTCCTCGGACCTCCTGGGTGCCCCCCCACCCCCCACATGGCCATTTTTTTTTTTTTTACAGTGTGTTGCCTTGTGTGGCTCCCATGTGCATCCACTGTGTATTCCAGCTGGGCACACGCAGGCTTGTCCTGTGTTTGGGTTAGATGCTTGGGTTCCTGACACACACACCCCTCCTGCTTCCCGTTTCCATGGGCTTGCAAAGGGTGTGACCAAGTGACAGTGACTTACACAGTGACATTGGGCTCCCATGAGCTGTGTGGGCAGTCTGTAGTCATAACTGTGTGGACATCCCTAGTGGGGTTTGTTTTTGTATTGAACACTGCATGGTGTATTGATATGTGCTTGTGCATCCATGTCTTCCTCCTAATTTGCAGGTACCTTCTTCATGTCTTCACAAGGCCGTCTCCTTTGCAGATGCAGTTCATGTTGTATACAGTACACTGACACATTTGCCTGACAGCAACACTCTGGAGTTGGAAGGGGTCGATGTGCTGGCTTATTGAGGTTGTATGACTTACATTACTTTGAGTTTGTACTGTCATATTTTGGCGAAGTTTCATGCTGTGTTGCTGTATTGTGTTGCTGGTAAGTATTTGGTCATGTGTGCTGTTTGTTATTGATTACTGGGAGCATATTGTCTGTGGCCTGTTTCCATTTGGGACAGTGCACTTTGTGACACTTGTGTCATATGTTGTGCATTCCTTTGTTTGCTTTCACATTGCAGGACATTCCATGGTGTGTTGGGTGGCGGAGATGGGGAGGGGTTGGGTGACATGGTGCTATTTTCAGGTTGTATTTTGCAAGGGGGTAGTCATTCATGCAGCATAAATGTGTGTCTTTTTGTGACACAGCATTGGTTGTCTTTCGGTAGTTAGGAATGCACACAATGTAACACTTCCAGTTGACCAATCTCAGGCTGGTATGGTTGTGACAGTTGACTGTCCCTTATGTCATCATCATTGATTGTCAGCTGGTATGTGCCAGGGCTGTGTGCACTACAAAGGGGTGTGATTTTAGGTGAAGTAATTGGCCACCAGCTGCGTACGGGCTGCCTCACCACGTGCCCTTTCCCCTCCCATGCGCAGTGGCCGTGCTTGTGGTTGGGGATGTGGGGGCACCACCATGTCCACAGGCAGGCCCCGGCGTGTTGCAAGGTTGTGCAGGACACATGCTTCCACTATGATCCTGCACACTACTGGGGGCACGTATAGCAGCTGCCCACCAGAGCGGTCAAGGGAGCGAAAGCGTGACTTGAGCACTCCGAATGTGCGCTCCACTATGCCCCGGGTTGCAATATGGGCTGTGTTGTATCTTACCTCAGGTGGTGTGGTGGGGTTCCGAATTGGCGTCATCATGTGTGTGCTCAGAGGGTAGGTACTGTCCCCTGGGGAGGTGATGATGGGTATCATTAGTGGGGCTGTGACATTACTCAGTATCTGACATGCATGCATGTGCAGGGGCATTTATACTCACCAAGCAGCCATGGATCGCCATGCCGCCCAGCATCTAGGTCCCGGTTTAGGGTTGACATTCTGTAAATGAGCTGTCATGAGTGGACCCTGGATAGTTGGCATATACTGAGGTGATGATTCCCTTGGCATCACATACTACCTGCACGTTGATGGAATGCCAGTGCTTGCGGTTTCTGTCGATGTGCTCAGTTGCCCTGGGAGGATGTGGCACAACATGGGTGCAGTCAATGGCACCTAGCACTTTGGGGAAGTGTGCCACCCCGTAAAAATCCTGGACTACATCCTGCCTTTCTGCAGGTGTTCTGGGCAGGTATATGTGCCTGCGGACTGATGGGCGTGCAGTCATGATGGCCAACACCTGGTGCAGGCAGCGTGACTGCGTGGCCTGTGACACCCTCCCCACTATGGCACTTGTCCGCTGAAATGAACCAGTGGCCACGAAGTGCAGTACATTGAGCACCTTTTCCAAGGGCTCAGTGCGTGGGAGCACAGGGTGGGTGATGTGAGGTCATCCTCCCACTCACTCACCAGGTCGAGTATTATGTGAGGTGGAAACCTGTACCTCCCATACACCTTGTCATCAGGCATCCCAAAAAGGCTGGTTCTGGGTGTAAAAATTCTGGCCCTGACCATCCTCCTCCTCCTCCTGTGGTATCCCACGACCACTGCTGCAAGGAACAGTATATTCATCTTGGCGTCTGAGCTTGTTTGTTGTTTGCGCGCACTTTTATGCTGTGCGGGTCCACATACGCCTGCTTCCTGCTGGCATACGTGTTTCCAGATTAGCGCGTCTTTTTTGGCACACACGTTAGCCCCGTTCGATTCCATGAATACATGTTGTAGGCGCGCGTGTGGGCGTTCTGCGCACATGCCTCCTGTACTTCCCCCGTGACGCCCACATTTTCACGCATTGTTCCCCATTCCGCGTGTTACACCCCGTGTTACGCCTACTTTTGTTGTGTGCGCTGCGCTACGTGCGCTTTCGCTGTGCGCGTAGTGCACGCTGTTTGAAGACGTGTGCGCCAGCGTGCGCCACGCAGGATTTTAGCGCACATCCATGGATTTACACGCCCATGGACTTCCATGAATCGCTGTGCGTGAGTTTCGCTGCAATTTTCGCACTTGCGCTGCGATTCGCACGCTTTCGCATGCTGCGCAGAAATTTTCAGGGCACATTAATTCCATGAATCGGTCTGAAAATGTGCAGAAAACAAACACATTCCTCTTTGCCTCTCTGGACCAGAGGCAGTGGAAGCATAATGCATGACAAGGTCATTTCTGAACTGTTCCTGATTGTTTTTTAGTGTGGGACAGCAGCTTCATTAACAGTTTTAGTGATAGAAATATTTTCCTTTTTAAAAACAATTTGTTTACAGTTTACACAATGAGAAACTCTTTGAGGTCCTTTTATGATGAAATTACATTCCAGAGTACATTTGGGTTCAGGGAGGGAGTGTACATGCTCTAGACACAAATGTATGTTGGAGGCTGCCAGATATAATTTGTGGTGGAACACAGTCCCTTGGAAATGTGAAGGGCACCTTTGTGAATAAGGTGACCCATACATGTCACAAAGGAATGTAAATATAAATGTGGTCCTATGGACATTCTTTTATTTGCATTAGGTTTCGCGAAATCGGCACAACATGTTTTTTTTAAAGATTTATAATTTTTGCCAGCTTGCCAGCTGCATACAATGCATTAAAACCAGACTTCCATTGAGGGACAGATAGAAAAAGAAATAGACTTTTGTTGGGTAGAGTGGCATGATGAATACGTACTCTCAACCGGCAGATATAGCAGAAATATAGCTGAGAATGTGGGGTTGGTTGGCAAAAGGGTGGGGAGTTGTTGCTCATGGCCAATTGTGCGTAGTTCTCCCTTGTTGCTATTGTTCACTCTTTTTATCTTAAGTGCACTGACTGATTGTAATTATATTGAAAGATGCACATTTCCATATTTCTGGTATATTTAAGACTATGGTTGTTGAGCAGAGTTGTTTTCTTCCTATACAGACACAGTATAACGTAAAGTAAGAAGACATATAATTTTCCTGGCAGCGTGCCATTAATTGTGCCTTTAGCTCACTTGAGTCGTGGTGTTGATTGTTTGCAAGGTCTGTAAAGAATAGCTTTCAATTCAAAGGCAGATAGGGTCATTACGAGTTTGCTAGTATTGCAATGGCAATACTGCTGGGATACCGGACAATGGTGATAGCGTTACTGGCCCTTGTCTGTCGGTAATATCAGCAGATTACAAGTAACAATTTACACCCATTCCATTCCATGGAGTCCTGGGATTTTTGCCAGTATTACCGGCAACTGTATTACTCTGCCAGTGAGACAGGCAGTTTTTTGGCAGTAGGGCTGGAGGTAAATCCTCCTTCCCTACCGGCAAACTTGAAGTTTGCCAGTCCAGTAAAAGTGCTGCTAAACATTATTACTGGCACTTCATTACCTGACTGGGAAACCTGTAATGACCCACATGCTGGTGGCACAGCACGCCACAAGATCTTTTGTAAAATACAGCACTATCCCTCCACCGGCATACATGGGCACTGTAGCATATTTGTGGGCCCATTACTATACATGTAAGCAATGCTTAACTTTTCTGAGGATAGATATCCCACATTCAGTAAGTGGGTCTCTGAAAAAACACCTAGAAGTAAATTTGTATAATGCAAATTCAAATGTTGATGACTCATAACAGTAAAAAAGGTCTGCATATACAGAAAACCGGAGGTCAGCAAAGACAAGGATATAATTAGATTCTTAACCAGAATTCTGCCTCAAATTTAAAATCTGGCAATATAGTTGACATTGAACAGGTACACTACCTAAACCTCCGGAGGGTTCACACACCAAAAATCGAGCGATAATATTCTACTTATTAGGATTTATCCGGTCACTCAAGTCACTGACATTGTCAAGGGCATGACCCAATCACGGGGCAGGGAGCAGGACCCTTTCCAGAAGTGCAGTGAGGGAGATGGGGGTCTCAGTCCCTACCCCTATTATTGTGCTTCGTCTATGACAGATGGTACCAATGCCCCTCCCACAATGCCTGAGAGCCAGAGTTCTATTTTCTTTTTTCCAAAACTTTATCTCCCAGAATGCACCTTGGTGAAATCAAAAAAACTTGGATTGGTACCAGGGGATTGGACTCAACAACAGAATTGGAATGCACTTATTTTTCCTGGCATACAGAGATAAAAAACCCAACACCCGAACTCCTTAACCCCAGTTAGATCCCAGGGGAATTGTGGCGCCACAAAAAATGAACTGAAAGTGAGAAGGGACTGCAGGGGAGCAGAATAGACACATAATTCCTCCCAAACTCCAACTTGAAATGAAAATCACCAACAAATGGAGGAAACCACAGGGAAATCAAGCACCCTGACCACAAGGTTACCCCCCTGAAAATGCAGATCGAAAAGGGGACGTGGCTACATCCCTTCTTAAAGCCTTCTAAAGGCAGTCCCAACCTCAGACGGATAGCTTAGAAGGAGATTGGCCAAGGGGAGAATGCTCCCAACGTTATAAAAGGGCATGCATGAAAAATCCAGTTTACCTTCTCCTGTTTCCAACTGTAAACTTCTTTCCTAACTCCTTAAAGCATAGAACATATATTACATACAGAGCCCAACAGATGTCATGGTGAAGGTGGCTGACAGCAGGCAACAGTAACATCTTATAACATATAGATAAATGCACACATTGACAACCATTGTATTTTTAAGACCTCAGCAAACCTTCCTTCCTTGTCTCAAACTATTCTTGTTTTCCATAACTGATTTTGCCTGCCTGAGACTTATTCCATATGTTCCCATCATCGGGCCTCATTACGACTTTGGAGGTAGCCATGGCGCTATTAGCGCCATGGCTGTCTCCAAAATCGTGTAATTATTAGGATATACATGTATTGCTAACCAAGAAATACAGAGATATCCTTTTAGTTTACCAAGTGGTTCTTAGTATTATATATTCAATAATCTTATATTCTCTGAGATGTCCCAATTAGTAATTGACAATTCATATGTTCATCTAAAACAAATATTTATTCAAATTTTGACAAAAAAGTCTTGGTCTGGCCCAACACATTTCGAGTATTGTTTTCACTCTTCATCAGGGGCATAATATTCTTTTTTCTTACACATGATTGTTCTCTGGAGAAGAAATTAATAATCCAATATTTAAAAAAATTAATAACACATACTAGTACCCATTAGTTTTCATATGCTCATATAGAAAAAACATAACTTCATAGCAACTAAGTAGAGGCATAACAAAACTTTTTCTGTATGGATCAATATTTCAACCTCAAAATTCAAGGTCATTGTTTAACAAAGAGGAGGCATAGTGACAATGTACTAATGCTAGGTACCTTATTGGAGAAATGAAAAACAAATCAATTTTTCTAGATTTAGGACAATTTATAGAGTAGCATACATCAGTATAGTGCCAAATGAGCATCCTTGTGTGAAGAGAAAATACTGTTATAGTAACTGTATAGGTGGTTTGCTCACTTACATAGAGAGAAATATTGG
The DNA here is from genome assembly GCF_040938575.1 of Ambystoma mexicanum. Taxonomy (NCBI): domain Eukaryota; kingdom Metazoa; phylum Chordata; class Amphibia; order Caudata; family Ambystomatidae; genus Ambystoma; species Ambystoma mexicanum. The sequence continues at coordinate 1,015,536,744 of NC_090928.1, forward strand.
AAGGTGCGGGCTGTGTTTCCCACGGTGTCCTCCTGACTGTGGGTAACCCCACTATTACGTCCAGACGGTGGAACGTCCTGGTCTAAAACAAAATGATCCTGATAAAATAAGTGGACATAGATGTCTAAGTCTACACGAAGAAAGTTCACTTACTTATATATGAAAAGGGTATATAGGACTAGTCTGGTCAGGCCTCTTTTACAGCTGAGTCCTTAGAGGGATTCACCTTACCCTCTATGGGGAGGAAGAATAAATGAACAGAAAGAAAAAAAGGCGGGTTAGAATGTGGTCTTGAGCACTACTGCTCGTGAGGTGCAGTAAGGAATCAAGGGGCATCTTACTTGCAGAGTGGATGAAGTCTTCCTAGGATACTGGATAGTGGCTGTAGCGGTAGGATCTCCAGCTACTTCCGCTTAGAAAACGGAAGTAGGATGGGTATAAATAGTCGCGGGTGACGTTACTCACGCGTGCGCATGATGATGTCACACCGCGGCCATTTTATTTGTGTTACGTCATTCGCGTATGTGTGAAACGACGAAAAAGTGCAGAAAAAAAAACGTTTGTAATCATGGTAATACAGGAATGTTCCTGTAATTAGCCCAGATCAAAGTCTGGAAAATGAGGCAAGGTTTAACAAGAAGTGGTGTTCATGCCTATAAATGAGAAAGTGTAGTATTTACGAACATGACACATGACTGAGTCATGTAAATAAGCGGGTGTAGTCCATGGCATTAGTAATGGTACTTGACGCCCGATTGAAAAGAATTGGATGAGATGCTTCTGTGCTTGACACAGGGCTAAATATGTAGAGTACAGTCAGAGAAAGCAAATAAGGATGTGTTCTACATGGCTTATGTCAGTGGGAATCTAGGTTAGATGACACAGGGTTGTCTTTAAAAACAAGGAGAGGATGGGTTAAATGTCCTACGCTCAGAGATATGTTACAGGAATGGACCTAAGTAGTACTCCTCATTCATCCCAAGTGTAAATACAAACCTGTGTTATCTAACCTAGATTCCCACTGAATCACAGATTTTGTTACCAAAGACAATAATTACTCCATAAAAAACCTTTGTACTCTATACGTAAGAGGACATACAATAAGTGAAAAGCATAATTAAGATCACCTGTTGACCAGGCGATGAGAATGTACACTAGTGGGTCAGCTAAGGGCAAAACTATATTTTCCATACAGTTTATATATATAGTGCACTTTATGTCCCAATTAGGTACAGGTACCTTATGGCATAATGACAAACATCTCTATAATTAATTTGACCTATACTTTCAATAGCAACATTCTACTTGATCACTGTTTGCTATGTGTAATTATCTTGTATAAACACCATATTTCCTTCCAGGGTAAAATGACCCTTTTATGTATAAAGTTAACATTTCTTTTTTTAATCATGTTTTAAGCCATGTGGTCCCATAGACTGAATGGGGGAAAACTTTGCGCATACCTATAGCCCAAACCGCTGGACGGATTTTCACGAAATGTCCGGCAGGAGCTGGAGCTTGGTCCCGAAAGCGTGCTTTTGTAAATTTGGTGCCAATCCGTCCAGTAGTTTTCTTTAAAACAACTAAAAAGTATGTCTAAAAAAATTAGTGATATATATGTTCGCTCCGCAGTCACACTTCCCTGTTCGCTCCACGGAAAAGATAACGATTGGCTATTGGGCTTGCGTCATGACCGCGGACACGCGATGTGTCCGTCGATTGGCTAGAGTGAGACGTGATCTGCGTCAGATTGTTCGGTTGCTCCCGACATCTTGGATCTGCCGACAGCACGACGGCAAACAGAGGCGAAATGCAGTTTTGGGGAGTGTTTTGGTGTGTCAGAGTGCTTGGGGAGGTTTAGAGAGTAAGAGATGGGTGAAATACTGTATTTGTTTAGGCGGCAGGTGCTAATGATGTATTCACCATGGCTGCGCTGTCCAGAATGTTTGTAATTACTGAAAATGAGGGGTCTCATAAGGATAGTATTTCCGTCCGTGCTATGTGCAGGCAAGTTGAAACTGCTCTAAGGACACGCGTGGTGTCAGCGGTCATTAAAATTGAGTACATGCAGCAGTTAACATTTTCGATTCTATGGGTGTGGTACTGAGTTATAAACTGCCATGGGTGTGATATGCTGCGGTGGGTGTGGCCAGGGCATAGAGTCTTGGGTACATGGCCGTAGGAAGTATGTCATACACCCAAGACTGTAGGCCCTGGCCACAACCACCGCAGCATATCACAGCAATAGATACACTCATAGTTTCGAATATCTATTAGGTGGTTGTGGGGAGCGCCTAGAGTCTTGGGTGCATGGCCGATGGCCATGCACCCACGAACAAAGTTATAAGCACTGAAGTTATAAGCCAGCGTGGGTTTCATATACTGTGGTGGTTGTGGGCAGGACCTGGAGTCTTGGGTGCATGGACGAAGGCCATGCACCCAAAACCAAAGTTATAAGCCACTATGGATGTGATATGTTGCGGTGTTGTGGCCAGGACCTACAGTCTTGGGTGCACGGCCGCAGGCCATGCACCCAAAACCAAAGTTGTAAGTACTGAAATTATAAGCCACTATGGGTGTGATATGCTATAAGGAGTAAAATTATAAGCCACCATGGTTTTCATATACTGCGGTGGTTGTGGGCAGGGCATAGAGTTTTGGGTGCATGGCCGCAGGCCATAGGCCATACACCCAAGACTCTAGGCCCTGGCCACAACCATCGCACCATATCACACCCATAAATTACACCCATGCATTCGAATATCTATCTGGTAGGTGTTGGCAGGGCGTACAGTCCTGGGTGCAAATTGAGTATATGCTGCAGTTAAAATGTTTCATTCTATGGGTGTGGTAATGACTTATAAGCCACCTTGGGTGTGATATGCTACAGTGGTTGTGGCCAGGGCCTAGAGTCTTGGGTGCATGGCTGCAGTTTTATATGAGACAGAGGAATTGAATGCAGAATTCTGCAATAATTGGTATTGCTTTTACGGTGACAACTTTGCATTTGCAATCGACTTGATTCACTACATGATATTTCACTGAAATTAACAGATATTTGCTGATTAGGAATTGGACGTTTGCCTTAAGAATGACCCGTAGGTCGAAACACGTGTCGGCTGATGAACGATCCAATAAATCTGTGTTTTCAATATATCAGTCCCTGCATTTATGGAAGTATCCATATAGATAGTATTTCTACAACTGGTCACGGATTATGTTGATGTGAGCGCGTGAGCCCTACCCACCACCTTTAATTAAGATTATAAGCAGTGCAGTTATAAGCAGTGAAGTTGGGTGCATGGCCGAAGGCCATGCACCCAAGACCAAAGTTGTAAGCCCTGAAGTTATAAGCTATCATGGATTTCATAAACTGTAGTGGTTATGTCCAGGATCTAGAGTCTTGGGTGCATGGCCAAAGGCCATGCACCCAAGACCAAAGTTGTAAGTACTGAAGTTATAAGCCACAATGGGTGTGATATGCTGCAGTGGTTGTGGCTAGGACCTAGAGTCTTGGGTGCATGGCTGAAGGCCGTAGGCCTTAGGCTATACACCCAAGACTCTAGGCCCTGGTCACAACCACTGCACCATATTACAGCCATAGATCACACGTATAGATTCGAATATGTATGAAATGTTTGAAAATATACTTACTGTTTCATTTGTTGAGATTCAATATTTTTTTTACATGACTTTAGTACTTGGAGGAATATTCTTTTTCAATTTCTGTGATAAAAGAAAAGAGCATTTTAGTGTATGTATTTTATAAAGACTTATTACATTGCATGATAGACATATTAGCTTTTTTTCGACCCTCATATTTAGTTTACAAACCAGTGTACTGTGTATTTTTCTCAGTTTCTGTGTTTGTTTTTCAAATCATTGGGTCTGGGGGGGGGGAAGAAAATCCTTGTTGGATCAAAAAAACATTTTTTTGTTATGCTACACACTATTTGTTTGTTTCCTTTGAGTGTTCACTTGTTGTTTCTAGTTATTGTTCTATCTGTTGGCTTGTTGCACAATTTTGAAGCAGTTAGATACCTGTTGGCGTATTCTAACTGTCTATTTTCTGTTACACTTCAGTGCCATTCATTTATCTGTGTGGTTGTTATACAATCTTGGGCCAGTTAGATACCTGTTGGCGTATTCTAACTGTTTATAGTCTTTTAATTGCATTTTAGTTAATGTTGAAGTACAGATTAGTTATTAAATTTTGGCTTTAAGAAGATTAAATAAGCGTTTGTAAGATTTGCTGGTAATCTCTGCTTTAGAGTAATGCTACTATCATTACATTCAAACCATCCACATTTCTTTTTAATAAATGCAGTGTAGTGACCTGCATTGGTTGTGGCTCCTGCGTGGTAGATTATACCTATTGTTGTGAAGGTTTTCTTACCAAGTGACACTTGACCATGTGTGAATCCAGTCAGCTTGCAGTTGTTTTTGGTACCATCTGCATTGTAACGTAGAAGCATTAGTATCATGTAGTTACTATGGGGGTCATTCTGAGTAGGGCGGTAAGGATTAACGGTCACCGTTAACGAGACCGGTGCCGTTAAACCCTTAACACCCTATTCCGAGTTCCCTTTGCGGGTTGGTACTTAACGCCTGCTTTTTGCAGGAGTTAAAAAAACAACCCGCAAAGGGACCTAGGAGCTAATTACGGCACCGTAATTTACGGTGCCATAATTAGCGCCTTCCCCATTCCCGTTGAGCCCTATGGGGCAAAAATGGGAATGGGGAAGGGCCCTTGGTGAATGGGGAATTACTGACCCCACCAACCTTGGAATGGGGCGGTAATTCCGCCATTCACCATGGCGGAGTCGGAAAAATAACAGCGTCAACCAAGGCGCTAATAGCGCCTTGGTTAACACCAGGGTCGGAATGAGGCCGTATGTGTTTGTATCAGTAAGGTGGAGCGATTATCTGAATTGCAGATAGTACATCTTGGTTTGCATTTTGTACAAGTTGTTGAAATGGAATGGATTCACAATTAGGTATGGATACATACACAAATCGCTCATTAGGGATTTGTTCCTGTGTCACATTGTTGCAGAGAGTGCATGTATGTTTCCACATGTATGAAATCGGGAAGATTTCATTTATAGGTATGTTTTTGTTTTCCAGTACTTGTAGTAGGTACATTAGAAATTCTTGTGGATCTTCTTGTGAGTTTATAGTGAACCTCACCATTCCAGCACAGTAGTCCAATTCTTTTCTTATTCCGTGAACACTACACATTATGTCAGGATTATTTGTTGCATTTATATGAAGGACTAACATTTGCAAACATAATTGGTCTGTACTGTGTAAGCAAATGTTGTTAACAATTGGTGGCAATTGAAATAGAATATTCATTGCTACATTTGCATAGCAACCTACACCATTTACATTTGAAAATTTGAATGGACCAGATAGTTCTGTGTCCGAGTGATTTTCTATGAGTTTGTGTTCCTTCTTTGAAGAAGTACCTGATTTACTTTCACTAATAGGTTCTGCTTTGGTTGTGGTAATTGATGAAGTATTAGCTTGTTTTACTCTCTTTGAAGGATTTGCCATCAGATCCTGTTGCATTTCAGTTTGAATTATTTTTCTTTTACAACGTTTTCCTTTTTTGTGGAACAGGCTATGATTTCAGATGGGGGGTGTACAGTGGACGTAGTCTATTGTATTATAAAATGCAAGGAATATCAGTGTTCACTTTACTTGCATCAAAGTTGATTAGAAATAGACTGTCAAGTGTACGTAAGCATGATAGTGCTACGTAGCTCATGCCTTCTTTAAAGACTGTGTTTCCAATATCTATCAATGCTTTGTCTAGGTTTAGACCTTGGGATTTAGAGAAAATTGTTCTCTACGTACATACATGACTTTTAAGAGAAGGAATCGAGCTGTTGAGTGCCCTATCCTTTTTACTTCTGAAAGTTTGTCAAAGAGAATATTGACAAACTGAATGTTGTTGTCACGTGGGTATGTTTGAAAGCCAACAACTGTACCCAGTGCCCCATTAACTAGTCCTTGCTCCACGTCAAGGTTACGTTTAAGCATTATTCTACAATTTAAGGATAACTTTAATATTTTTTCCATCCCAGCTCTGTTGGAGATTGAATTTTCTAAGGTATTTAGTCTTTTTGTGGCTTGCTGACACATGGGTAGTGTCATACCATGTACGTCCAGTTTGTCTGTGGAGCAAATTTCAATTATTGGTTGCATTTCTTTTTTAACATTGTTTCATTGAATTTGGAAAAGCTTGCAAGAGTTGGCATTAAGGCCATACAATTGACATGTTTGTGGGCTAATTGTTCCATAACATCAGTAGCACATGCGTTATCGCCATAAAGTGCATGGATGTGCCGGGTTTTCAATATTGTTTGTGCTTCTTGAGATAGTACACCAACTCTAACACTTTTTAAAATGTTGGCATAAGTGAGGTCTGCAGATTGACACATGTTTTCTGATAATTCTATGTATTGGAAATGTTGCAAAAGTTGACATTTACTATGCAGCCAACAGTTTTACGGCAGAGTTTGTGTCCTAAGGTTTTAAAAATAGGTTCACCTTTCACTGGTGTCACTTGTAGAAGATCTCCGAAAACATGTGTTTTCCTGCAAAGAGTTCTTCGTAGTTTGTTTTAAGTACTTCTTGCAATCTGAGGTGAATCAAAGCCAACATTAGGTTGGAGACCATTCTCACTTCATCTATTAGTAGCATTTTTATTTGTTTTAATACTCTGCGTAGTTCCATTGCAGCTTCTGTAGAAAGTTTTTAATAGTCTAATTTGTTTTGGTGTTCTACTGGAAGGAGTAGTAATCGGTGTAAAGTGACACCACCTATGTTGTAGGCAGCTAAACCTGTGGGGGCAGTTACAACAGCTGACAGTTTGTTGTTTGTCAATTGTTGAAGGAACTTGCTGATGATTTTGATTAAGAATGTTTTGCCTGAACCAGCTTCACCATGGACGTACAGCAGTATAGGTTTGTAATTTTGGCAGGTACATTCTTTATTTTCGTGTTGTACACCATGTGCAATTTCTTTTGTTACTTCTTCAAAAATGGTGCGCTGGTCTTAGTTAGGTTTTGATTGTAGTACAGTTAAGTCTTCTGTATCTTCTTCATAGTGACACATGGTGTTTTCTACTTCAGTTATAGCTAATTCTGCCTCATTTGGTATTAGTGGCTGTCCCAGTGGTTCTTGGCTTTCTTTTAGAGAAGGTTGCCTACTGTCCGGAGTGTCCTTATCTAGTTGGACCTGGAGATCTTCTTTGTGTTGCTGTTCATTGTGCAACATTGTTTTGTACTGCGTAAAGTTCACATCGGTGATAGTGCTTTCATTTGCTTTGAAAGCGTCTTCATAGCAGTCATAGTTATCTAGTATCACTTCTTCTTTTCTCCATGTTTTAAAAAGTTGTAGCAGGGACATGTAATATAGTTCTTTCTGTTGAGTTTTGAATGACAATTTGACATGATTAATTAAGCTTCATTTTGTAAGTTTCACTAAGCTGCATTCACAATCTGTCACTCTATATCTACCTTTTTTTCATTGGGTTTTATATCATTTTTGTATGCAAAGTTTTGGGCTATGTTGTATAGACACATGGTTTCCAAAGTGGTACTCTTGTCCGGGTAGTATGTGTCTAGTAAATTGTTTTTCAAAATGTCTTTGCTGTTGGGATCATTTTTGGCTATTGTTTCTATGTCCTCATATGTTTTGAGAACTCTTTTTCTAGATTTAGCAGGACCAAGACGTAGCCATACTATATGTTCATATTTTCCATACAAAGCAGTACCGGTTAAACAATCTGCAGGTTTGTAGGTGCCACATTCTCTATGAGAGAGCATTTTTATGCCTAGCCTCTACAATTTCTGAGATAGTGTTTTGTCTGATGATAGGTCATTCCATGGTCTTGAACCTCTGTTTTTTTTCTGTTTTTGTTAAGTAGGCTATAACATATCGTGCAACTGCAGTGGCATTGTCTGCAATGTACTGCACATCTCTGTTTGCATTCCATAAGAGGGCAATTATTGCATTGTAATCATTGATATATTTTGATTCTTCTGTTCTTTTTATGTAATACGTGCTCTTAGGTGATTTACCTTTAACACTATGTTGAATTGAAGACATGAAGTTGTTCACTTCACATGTTTCTGTAACTGGTCTAGGGAAACCAAAGCGGCATTTGGTGTAGTATTTCCCTTTGTTTTTGTATATGTGACAACAATATTTGCGACAGTTGTGTCTTTGAAATTGTACAATTTGTCCATGAAAGTCCTATTTGTGTGGTTTGTCAAGGGATTTCACAAGTGACATATTTTTGGATGACCTGTAAAACAGTGGCATCACTGTCCTGACCAAATTTAGGTGCACCTTTAATCCATAAAAGCATGTGGATATGTGGTGCTCCTCTGGCTTGGTATTCTTTTCTCCAAAAGAAGTATAGCACTTCTCCGAGGGGAGGTACAGTTTTATTACAAATAAAGTGTAGCATAGCAATGAAACGATGGTGGAAATATCTTGAAACTTTAACAGGATCTAGAGAGCAAAGTTCTCTAGGTGTTAGTATATCTATGTTGGTTTTGTTGTTGTTTGATATGCGTAGGAAATCATGTAAATCTTCCCATGCATATTCTGCACAACTTAATGTAACAAACCAAGTGGGTGGTCCAAGGTTTCTGATAATACAACGTACATCTCCTTCACGTCGGAACCAGTATCCTTTCATACCACGCATGTTTGCAAACAGATTAGTTATGCTTGATTGTAAAACATCATCTTTTTCTTGCACTTTTTGTATTAATGGCGTAGCTATAAATATCAACAAAAAATCAGGATGAGAGATCCTATCAGCGGGTGTGTGGTTTTGAACATGTAGGTTTATTTAAAAAAAACACAAAATAATTTTTCTTGGTGACTTTGCAATTAATTTACAATGCTCTCGATAAGCACGAGAGTTATAGACCACGGACAGGAGTGATTGTCTTCAGTGAAAATACAAGTTAAGTATCCGCCTCTGTGGTAATGTGGCACCAAACACTGTGTATAAGAGCACAATCACATATGATGGTAGGAGTAGCCTATGCTTGAACAAGGCGCACCCGGAACGGAGAGTAGTCCAGGGCGTGGTTAAAACAGGGTGTACACAACATTTTCTACAAAACAAATACACGGAAGGGGGTTAGACAGTTGTATCACATGGGATCGACACAGGTGTGTTTCGGCCAAAGAGGGGCTTGATTGCAGCCTATCTGTGTATAGGTTATGGGGGAGATAATAAAAAGTAGTGATATTTTTCAATGAAAAATCGTAAGTCTCGTACTTATAGTGGGAGCGTTGGCATGTATGTAACGGCTCTGCAGATTTAGTGACATTACTTTTTTATATGGATTCATAAGAGTTGTACATAAGAGTTGTACATGTACTCTGAATAAAATATGTATACCTGTACTTTGTAATCATGCATGTGGATATGCATGGAGCTGTAAGTAGAAATCTTCGAGACTTGCAAAGTAGTTTTTGTAGTAGGTGCTTTCCAATGATATGAGACTTGCATTCAGAGTGATCAACAGTACATTTGAAGTGCGGAACTCTGATGCTGGAGTTAGATGTAGAGGTCTTGGATGTGATTGATGGATGGTTGTGTGACTGCTTAGCTGTGTCCAATGAGGGAATGGATTCGCGAGTGATGTGGAAAGGGTAGAAGGGCTGGCTAAGAGTTTCGTGCCGTGCGGACACCACGCCTGTCCGCGGGTAGGGCGTGCCACATACGCGGTTTTACAGCAAATCCAGCATGGAAAGGGGACTGTAGGGATAAGCCAATCAGATGTTGACGTTGTTGATTTGTGTAGAAAGGGAGTGTGTGTAGTGAAGATGGCAGAGGTGGAGACAGTCAGGGTTTTGGTGCTCGGAGATATGTTTGTCCATGGTTTACAGCACTATTCTGAATGCAGGCATGTGGCAAACAATTTTGATATTAGAGGAGTGGAGGAGGTGTGGGCGCTGCGACTGACTGCAATGTAGAGGCAATTCTCCAAGTTTGCAGAGATAGGCGTAGGATTAACTGTCCCCATGTGGTAGTTTTGCACTATGGTGCTTTCCATTTGGGCTACGTGAGTTCCCCTACTTTGTTGGGAGATTTGGAACAGCTGGTTGAAGCAGTAATCAACATCTTTCCAACTGCGAAAGTCATTTTTTCTGGATTACTTCCTAGAGCAAAATGGGACAACAGTTCTGTTTTTGTCCTGATCAAAGCATTGCTAGGTGTGCAATCAATCAAGGCATGCTTGCTTTCATACCTAAGAACTGGTATGTTTTTCTGTAGCCACGAGAACATTGTTTCGAGTAATGCAGCTTATTTCGAAGCAGATGGTGTTTCTTTATCTTTTTTGGGAAATGCCATGTTTTTTTGGAATGTAAGGGTTGCTTTGGAACAGGTTATGTGAGAATTTTAGGAGTAAACTAAGAAGAAAAAAATATACAAAATTACAGGTGTCTTTTCGGAATCTGCAAAAAAAACAAAAAAAAATGACTCTTTTCAGAGCCCACCTTAAAGGGGAAATGGGGAACACTATTTAAATGTACATTAGCCATGCTCAGATCTTCTACATTTCCGCGGACACGGCGGTAGTCTGCGACAGCGCGTATTTCATACATAGATTCTGGAGTGGAGAGGCATGCAAATGAGAATGAGCGGAGCTAGAGATTGGTCAGTAAAGTTTAGTGGGTGTGTTGTGTACAGAGGATTTAATGAGGACGTATTTTTCCTGAGAGGAGAACAGACAGCTATGGCTGAGTGTGCTCGAAAACAGATTATCTGGATTTTGGGAGACTCATGGATACATTGGTTGAAGGTGCATGCAGAATGTTGTGGTATATCTGCAGATCTTGGATTCCGTCATGTGGAAGTGCACTGGCATGGAGTGCGTGGAATGAAGTGGCTGGACTTGGTTCCTCTCTGTGCTACTTTACAGACAGAGCGTCATCCTGATATAATTATAATTCATTGTGGAGGGAACAGTTTAGGACATGTGTCTGGAATTTCTTTGCAATTTGCAATGAAGGAAGGACTTGCGAAGGTGATGGACATGTTTCCAAATTGCCAAGTAATTTTTTCACGTATTGCGCAAAGACAAATGTGTCTGCATTCTTCTTCATTTGGTCCACAAATGGAGAGAGCGAGGCGCAATGTCAATAAGGCTGTTTGTGCCTTTCGAAGAGATGTTGGCATGCTGTCTTTCCACAATGAAAATATTATGTTTCGCAAAACATTCATTTTTCGCAGAGATAGAGTCCATTTTACATATGCTGACAATCAGATTTTTATTCAAAATGTACAAAATGCATTGCAACCTTTTCTGGAAGTATAGTCATCTATTTTGCATTACATGTTGACGAATCCAAGTTTTTGAAACACACAAAGCACCACTAAAAGGCTCTTTTCAGAGCTACCACTTACTCCCAGAGAAAAGTGCATTGGTTTTTCTAGGGTTGTACCCCAAAATTGTATCTGTCCTAGGACTGTCCGCGGACTTTTAAAAAATGCGCGGGGGCCTGCACCGTTTACATGATAGTTCTATTTTTAAACTGAGATAGGTGGCTCTGAAAAGAGCCTTTTTTAACTTTTTGTTGTTTTATATATTTTGTGTGGCTCTTTGTACACCCGACACACTAGGAGAGGAGGGGAAAGGAGGGTAAGGAAGGGACACCAACCACAGGGATAAGAAAGGGCAGGTGGAGAGAGGAAGATGTAGGGTGAGCCTTATTTAGGTAGGTAGCAGCTCTTCTGGTGCTCGTTGACCGTAGTCTCGAAAGCACTTCGAAGACTCTCCCCCCTGCAGAGTACTGCGTCACAGTACATACACAATATTGTGACCCTCGAAAGGTAAGGGTCAACACATCGTGAATGGCCTGTGAAGCAGCTGGAGGGATGCTCTCTCCCACAGGAGTTTCTCTTGTGGTGAGAGGATCGGAAACAGAGGATGCTGCAGAGGAACTTAACCTACTATGTTCTTTACATGGTACAACCTTGCGAATGTCCGCACCATGGAACGAAGTTAGGTGTCGCTTCATGGACATCGTACCAAAGCTGTACGAACCACGTCTCCCACGACTCAGCACTAATTTGCAGTGGTTACAGGTGACCTTGTCCGCACATGCTTTTGGTACATTACCATAAATGTTAAACAACCGCCACACCCACAACTCCCGGCGAGTGCTGGTAGTAGGGAGTTCCTCGACCTGATTCTCTTCATCCTCTTCATCCTCGTTCTCTACATCCTCAAGCATATTCCCCTCTGCAGGCCCTTGGGGAGGAAGTGGTGGTGGAGGGTTTGGGGGTGGTGCTGAGGCTGATGTAGCAACAGCAGTCATGGATGCCATTACAGTTGGTGAGGTAATGTCAGCTAGAGCACTAAAGGTAGCAAACATCAATCTGCAATAGCCAGAAGTACAATGAAGATGAGCTCTGGGGTGTGGCCTTTTGTAGGGGTTGAGGGGTGCGCCTTGTGACCATATCGATCACTCAAAAGCGATCAAAAAGTTCCAGAAACCTGTGGAAAGCTAGGGCCAATGTCTGGAACATGTGAAATGGTGATTTTTTACTGTACAATAATTTGGATTGTCTGCATAAGTTCTTTTAAAATGTTGGGGAAGCGGACAAAGTGCGTAAATTAGGACACACGCTCAGTGTGGATGCGGTCCATGGTGGCGTTGTGAACACGCCCGCAAAGGGAATGGGTGTCCGCAGGACACCAAATGCACAGAAACGGTTGTGTGCATGCGCGTGGGTGTTCTACGGACAGTGTTCCAGTCCTGAAACTAATTAAAAGTGCGACACAAGTGACACGGACAGTTACGGACAGGCGCAATGTTCGCAGGACTTATGGGTATGGTGTGCATGTGCGTAGATGTTCTACAGACTGTACAGTCAGGTATAGTGTCATTAGGACACCTCCATTTTGTTTGACTATGGACATCTCGGCCACCACGCCTGTTCTACGGACATTTCCATTTTGGTTGCGAACGGTACGGATAGGTATAGTGTCCTTAGGACACCCCCATTTTGTTATTTTACGGACATCCTGGACATCTGGTGTGTTCTAAGAACAGTTTCATCTTGGTTACAAACGCTACAGAGAGGTATAGTGTCCTTAGGACACCCCTATTTTGTTTATTTACGGACATCCGGGACAGCTGGTGTGTTCTAAGAACAGTTTTCTGGGTTGCGAATGGTACGGATAGGTGTAATGTCTTTAAGACATCCATATTATGTTAATTATGGACAGGGGGGACAGGCGAAAACAAACAATTTCATTAAAACTAACATAACATTTATTTTATTGTACACATACACAGTAATTAAGAAAGAGAGGGCAAAGCAGAAACTGAAACAAATATAGGGGAATTAGGGGTTTGCAGAGGATGGTTGTGAGGGGATGAAGGGATGGAAGTTTTGTCGAAACGTTTATGTTCATCGTGAGGGTTTGGGGATACTTCACTGGGACATGGAGAGGGGGGACAGGTACAGGTATTACAGTAGTATCTAATTTTTCCTTTGACATGTTCCTCCATAATTCGCCTTAAACCATTGAAATGTTCTTTCGGCATTTCCATTTTCTGTTCTATGCGTTGTAAGGTGTCTTGCATTGTGTCTTTTGGTGGAATTTATTTAATCTTTGCATGGTCTGTTAAAAATAAATATATATATATAGGTTAAGTGCACATAAAGTTCTCACTATTACTTTGCTTATGCAGAGAATTGTGTACCATTATTATCGCTATCTTCCGACATTTCGCCATGCGGAAAATTCTCCTCGAGCCACTCCAAAGTACTGCACATTTCTGTGTGAAAAACACAAATATAATAATTGTTCTGTACCTCATACAAAAAGTATACAACTATATAAGAAAAATGAAGTTTACTTACTAGTTTCTGGTCATTTGTATTCGTTGTGTTGTGTTTGTGTACTGTCGCTCCTAGCTCTGCAGTTTCTGTGAGGAAATTATGTTGGAGGCATATCTTTTAAGTTATGGTATAATCCATTTCATTACATATGGCATTTAAATGGATGGTTGATGTGTTAGATGTATAAGTTGCACTGCTTATTTATTATTACGTACAATGTGTTTACGTGCTGCTTTTTAAACTTGTGCAGTTTTTCTATGGTATGATAGAAAAATATCCGATACCCCCTGAGTGTTTGGGTAGTGTTGATTTGGTCCGCTTTCGTCCGCGGACATATGCACAGTCCGTGGCCTTCAAAAATCATTAGCGCGGGGGTTCAGTATGTTCTATGTTATGTGTATATAAAGTAAGGGAATTCTAGTAAACATCTCCCAAATTCACATGATGCAAGTGTATATTCAGCGAAAAAACTTTGTGATGTCATCAATGACATTTGTGATGTCATCTTTGATGTCCTGGGTGTTAGTCTTAGCAGTGCACGGTGGTGGTGCGAGTTATGAGTTATGGTTTCTTAGCTTACCATAACTGGCGAATTTCAGGGGTTTTTCGGTTTTACTTGGAACCATAACGTCCCATTAACAACGTTTTTTTACTGAATTTCATAGGTTTTTAGTAGCACAACTTAACCATAACGTCCCTTTAACAAGGTTTTTTTACTGAATATATATATATATATATATATATATATATATATATATATATATATATATATATATATATATATATATATATCAGAAGAGAATGGATTGACAATCACATAGAAAATGGCATTGTGGCATTAGGGTAGATATCATCAGAAATGAGCTGAGGTGTTTACATTCACTCTTTTGAAATGTTTGTCCCGCCGCTCTAACCCCATTCTCTCTACCCCCACCCACCCTACCCCACCCTGTCTACCGCATTTTCTCTACTGATATTCACCCAACCTACCCCACCCTGTGTTCACCCATCCACCCTCCCTCTCCCTATCTACCCTTAACCACGTATCCTAACCCCACCCTCTGTACCTCTTTCCACCGTACCCCCACCCTTTATATCCAACCCATCCTATGACCCTTCTACCCGCATGCACCCACCTTACCCTACTCCCAGGCTCTTTACTCTCACCCACCCAACTTCTCCCTTTGTATCCACACCCACTCACCCTACCCCCACCCTTTCTACTCCCACCCATCCACCCTACCCCCATCATCTATAACCCCACCCACCCTACTCTCACCATATCTACACCCACCCACCCTATGCACACCCTCTCTACCACCACCCACTCACCCTACCCCCACTCATCATCAACACACACTGCATAACATGGATTTTGTTTTCCATTGAATATTTTACTTCAGATTGCGGGGTTTAAAAGGTGTGCACCTTTTATTCTTTGCCACTATATTTATAGGAACATTTCCTCTCTCAAGTTATTTTTCTGGTGTTCATTTGAACTATATTTGTATATTTCACTTTAAAAATGTGTTCACTTACTGTCAGTATAAACATGGGTGCCAGCTTTTGATTTTCACTATGGGGGCAAAAGTACCTGGGCATATGTTGTTCTTGCAGCTAGTCATTTATTTCCCTGTTCCGTGCTGCTTAAATGCAGTTAGTTGGGGTCGTGTGATGTATCACAACAGTCACCAAGAGACCTACAAATATTATGAGTTCTCACAGCCTGCCACCTTTTATACATAAAACATACCACTGTCAAAACAGGTAAAAATCAGCCTGTGATTGAAGAATATAAATAAAATATAGAGTGGGCCAAGCGAAGGCTGTTCCCACTGGACATGGACAAAGGCCATGGCTAGTGTTCTGATAGTGTTCTAAAATGGACAGGGGGCTTGGCCGAAGGTTAAAGTGGCTTTAGCTGAATTTCCAGGGTTTTGTTGCAATACAAAGTTTCCCTTAACTGCTCATTAAATAACGTTTTTCTCATTATATATACATTGGGTTCATTAAAGTATATTTCTTTGGCTGACATTCAACGGTGTCCTGCCTCAGTGTTTTGCCGAGATATTTTCGCATGCAAGACCGCTTCCTGGAGTGGCTTCCGCCTTCCCTGCACTTTTGTACAGGGTCCATTTTATATATACAAAGTGTTGTCATCATTTGTCAGGAGACAGGTTTGCACGCAGGTGTTAGGCACAAGAGCAGTGGTGAGTTTCATTCACTCAGCCAAAGTTCCAGGCATGCTTCAGAGGCAATGTGACTCATTACGAGGTTGCCGGTAACCCGCCTGTTGCCGCCGCCTGACATCCCTGTGTTACCGGGATATCACAGGCCAGGCCTGCCGGGAGTAGTGCCCCACCCGGCCGACTCACAGTGACCCGGTCCGAAAATTGTGCCGGCAGCTTGTTACCCGCACCTTTATTTCCGAAGCGGGTCACTTATAATGAGGCCAAATATAACCCTACAACGAAAATTGCTGTGTCGTCAAAGGCCTTCAGAAACTATATTACCTTGAAGACAGTCATTGAAGACAGTCGGATGGCAGCCATCATTTTTGTAGCTTGTATATGTAAACTGTCCTGCCTGTGTTTCATTGCTTTTCATTGGCACAACCCAATAGGTAGGGGTACTGTGGTGCAGGCTCCCTTCCACAGGCGACCCATCATTTTTATCAGCTTACAAGCAATAGATAAGTGAACCTGTCACCAACGCTTACTCTTGTGACCAGCTTGTGCCACTACCGCAGAATCAGCAGGGAATTTCAGTCCTTGCATAACTTAAGGATATATTGCATTCCAAAACTGACCCATAGAACACAAAGCAATATGATATTTTACCAACCGAGCACCTTATTATAAAACTGAATTATTGCATGCATCGAGGTCCTTTCTAGATCCCCATTCCTGTGTATTTTTTATGATAATGGCATAGCTGAAAATATCACCGTTTATATGTATTCGCAGAGTCCTTGTGCACAGTTCGTTCTACACAGCAGTACCTACCTTCAGACACTTGGGGCCTAATTCACAGAAGCGTTTTATTATGGCAAAACCCTATTGGAAAAGGCTCTGTGAATCAGGGCTTTAGTGAACGGCGAATGTGAGAACATTACACAAACTGCTGTAAACATAGAACCATGAATGATAGACCTTGTCATTAAAGTTCAGTAATTCCCAGGTACCTATGTCGCTAAAAGAGAACTACATGAGCTAATGGTTGCCTCCTTTAACAGGTAACAATCTCAGATGCATGACTAATGTGAAAGATTCAGCTACTCAATAAGTTGCGTAAAATACACAGTTATAGTTAATGTGATCCTTAAATATGCAATTCAGTATTGCATGCAATGAATGTTACTAAAATATTCAAACACACATTTTTTGCAAATTTATATTTTAAAAGGTGAATTGCCATGGATGTAAGATATACGTGCTGCAGCGCCATCTCACGGCTAAAACCTACATTGCAGAACCCAGAGGTTCATGAGCTGCACCCATGAGAGTGACCCACCTACTGTGGTTGCATTTGGTAAGATTGTTTTGCTGTCGATGTTGTGAGGCAAACCCCCAGAGGATTTACTCTTAGGCTTCTTTAAAAGTCATATTGTATCACATCAGGGATTAAATAGCTCGTCATCGCCCTGAAACTCTGACTTTCAGCCTGACACTGGCACAACTCATTGAAGGAAGGTAGTTGCCATGAAATATATTTGCAATTACCTTAATTCCTTTTTAAATATTCTGTATTGCCTTCAAACATCAACCCATTTTTCTGCAATGCATGTTGAAGCCTTGCCATGGAGTTGGAGTAGAACGTTGTTAGGTTAATGCTGGGCAATGTGGCAGGGCCGCCCAAAGCGAGGCAGGATAACTGCTGTTACCATCAGCAGGCCTGGAGAGGGGCAGCCCAACCTCTCCCCCTCTCTGCTCCTCTCCCCCAAGCCAAAGAGACACGCAGTCTGTGCAACACAAAGCTGAGGACGGGTGAGGTGTGAACAATTACCTCACCCTTCTTCCATACAGCAAGGTGCTAAGCACCTAAGGAAACCAACAGTCAGGCAGGGATCAGTCGGCTATCCGCCAGGGGCTGGAACACAACAGCCCCCACTACTATACATATCAAAGACCCAGGGCTCCCCTGGGTTTTATAAATACAGAGCAGCATGCTCCAAGAAAACACAAACAGTTTGTGGACCCTGAACCTTTGCTTCTTTACCACAAAACCCTCCCACCCTACAAATAAGGGAGAAGATCGAAGGAAAAGAAGTACAAGGCACTGTACGGTGCCCACAACAAGTTGTGGGACATGAGAAGGCGGGCACGGGCCAGAGGGGGTAACCCCAAGACCCGGTGCCCAAAAGTATGTTACTAAGATGATATATGATTATTGTTATCTGCATAACCATATCTGTACAATAAAAACCTATGGCCTTTTATTGCCAACACTTGACAACAATGTGTGAGCCAAATTATTCCGGGTGTGGGTAGGGGGTTGGCAAATAATTATGCATGCATATGGGTTCAGCAGTTACAATTAAACCTTTCAAAATATCTTGTGTAATGGCCAGCAAATGTATTACAGATTGTTTATAATCTGGTAGACGGAAATGTGTTCTCCCCCATGAGTGCCTGTAATTTACTTAGCATAGGCCAAGGGCCATGATTCATCACTATTTTAGGAAATCTTTCTTTACAGACCACCATTTTAGCTTTGAAACCTATACTTCGTATAGGCAGCTGCATCCAAAATAGGTCAACGTTTTAAGATTTACATGCAGAGAGATGCAAAAGGTTCCTTTGACGTTGCAGTCCATGGTGTGCTGCAACCCCAAAGGAACCACAAGTTCCCTTCGAAAGTAGCATTCCTTTCCTTTGGGAGTTACATCTATCTTCTTTTCCTCCAACTCTGTTCTGTTAATTCTGCAGCCTGCCAGTTGTGTGGTAGATTGCAGGAAAGTGCAAATACATTGATTCTCTTTCAAACGCTGTGTACAATTCGCCTTCAAACTCTCCCTTTTCTAAAAAATAGGTTGGAGCCTTGCTGTGGTGTGACAGCACACAGATCATAAATCTGCACCAATGTAACTTTTTAAAATACCATGTCTGATGCCCAGCACATGTATTGCAGATTTGAATGTACTATGTTCAGTGAAATACTTTCTGACCCATACTTGCATGTAACTTTCTAAATACAGGACAAGGGTCATAGACCATCACTCAATACCTTCAACTCTCTCTTCCTAAATATCTTCCTTCTCGAGCTCTTCGCTCAACTGCTTCCAACTCCTGTAAGGAAAGAAGGGGCGAATTACCCACCCCATTGCATTCTACGCGATAATGACCTCTTGCTCTGCGCTAGTGGGGGACGCCTACATCGCCCTTCTGCTGCCATGAGGAATAAGGCCTCAGCTGGAGCAGAGTTGGGGCTATTGCAAGACACATTTGGACTCCATTTTATGTGCCCTCAACTCCATCTTTGGACTAGGCCGAAATTCTGCACTACGAAGTCTCCTCTTCCCTCTGCAGCGCCGGGCCCAGCGAGCACCAACCACCCCCACCTTTTGTGCGCGGCCCAAGTCCTTTTCTCACAGATGCACTGAAGCTAACTGTAACCATTAAAACTATGTATCGTATCATTCTTCCTCTGAGATCAATTTCTTTTGTGTGAACCGGCCCAAACCATGACTTGTAGCTCATCCATCTCCACAAACCTGCTCTTGCCCCCTCACCCGCTCTGTTGGAAAATTACTGCTTATGTAACCCTGTGCCTTACTAAGGTATTCTCTTGATGTAACAGAAGTGTGCCCCACTGTGCAGACCACCCTAGAGTTCCCCCAATAAACCCAGACACCTGTCACAGTGTATCCTGTCTTGAACTAACATATGTCACTCCACTCCCCGCCTCCCCTGATGTGCCAGACCACCCCAGTCCCAAGGTTATCACAGAAGGCAAAACCCCCACACCCTTCACCTTATGAATGACCCAATGTAAGATGATGCAGTTATGTATGTACAGCTTATAAGCCTCTAAGATTTATTCAAAGGTATATTGATGTTTATTGTTTATTGCCTGTCTAGCAGAAGTGTATAGATTAGCTAATGAGGCACAGCCGCGTCTCCGACCTGGCCTAACCTTCACGTCGCACGGACCGACTCAGCTGAATCACGTGATGTCCAACCTCCCGCCAAGTCATCAGCCAACCCAGTGGAGCCGGCCCCTAAAGAACTATATGTGCACCTCCGTTCTAAGCAATGACATTGTAACTTGCTGGTTGTATAGAAATTGTCACTAATGACGCTGTAACCTTTTAAAAACATATTGTATTATATTGTTTGCCAGAGCGCTCTCAAGGCAGCAGAGTTCTCTGGATACTGAATCTTATATAAATCTTTGACTACTCGCAATCACCTCTCGTGGTCTCATTCCCTACTGGGATGTGTCCTTTGTTCAGAATATATTTGGTATTGTGGGGAGTGAGTACTTTCACTCCCTCAGGGTCAGTCACTTCTCCAAACGATGAGTTGGTGGTAGATCTCTTTCTTCGGCTGGGGCCTCCCACTGGAACAGCCTCTGTGCCTCCCTGAAACTTGAGGAGAACCGTCTCTGGTTCCGTAAGCACCTCAAAACCTTCCTCTTTGCTTCTGCCTTCTCGCCTCTTCTCCCCTGCTGAACTCCTGGCTGAAACTGAAACTGCACTGGTCACCTGGCTACCATCTGATCTTGGGGCCCGGTCCACCCCCACCAGTTGCACACCTGCACTGCCTCCCTGGACCCATGCGCTTGACGACTATTTTCTGCATCTCTACAGTCCCCTACCAGCACTTGACCCCTGTTGTCTGCACTTGCCACCAGCTGGCTGCATCCTTTACTTATTGCTTATTTTCCTCTTCCTCCTTTCCCCAGCACTTGCTCGATCTCAGTGTCAGCTGGCCTAGTAAGATCGCTGTCTGTCTTACACCTGTTCCCCCTCCTTTGCCTCGTCACACCTTGAAACACTTGTGTATAGGTGCGTTATAAATGACATAAATGTTATAAATGACATATCGTATCATATCATATCATATCATATCATATCATATCATATAATATATGGAAACCATTAGTAAATCCCCAGGACCTTTTCCCCAATGGAAATGAATTGGCTCCAGAAAGCAATGGGTTTTGTGGTCTGGTTTAAGGGGGATAAACATTAACATAATGCGCATACGGGCTGATTTCGATCGTGCTGCATGGTGATGGATGGCGTCTTCTGGCAATACCCAGAATGCACTCTTCAACTCCTAATTCCCCAAAGTCGATGTGTATGAAGTGAAAGGCAGAATTTCCATTATAATATAATCTTGTACAGTTAATAATGTCATCTCTGATTGTGGATATCCACATAACACTCGAAACCATTAGGTGCTCTTGTTGATGAGTGATTCCCTGGATTCTGGGTGGTCAGGGGTTATCTTTGGTATTCTGTGCAAGAAACCTGGCCCCCCTTTTAGGTCCATTTCATGTTTCCATGTCTCACATCTCGTCCTTGTTAGGGGCTAAAACCCCCTTGACTGATGCCGTTGGGAGCTCATTTTGGTCCTGCATAACCTGTCCCTCCACTTGGCCTACCTCCCATATGTATGATTCTAGGCCCCTGGTCCAACTGCCTATTTTTAGCCTGCTGTGATAATCCCACGATTTCGTTCTGTTGGCTTAGAGTTTGAGCAGAAGTACCTGGATCGGCTACTAACTTGGCTACTAGCTGGGCCCCCTTCTCAGACTGAGCATTGATGTTACCAAGGTGATTACCGATGGTATTAGGCGATTTTTGGCAGGTCATCAGGGTAGTGTGGGTTTCTTCCGCTAATAGCTAATTCAGTATGTCGGTGAACCTGCAAACAGCGGAACGCTGCCTTCCTGAAAGAAAACCAGCACAATAAAGCTACCAGCACTAATTACAAGCACATACCTAAGAGGGACATTTAAAAAGGAACCGCATGAGGGAGACCTCAGGATGATTAATACTAATAATTGAAGAAACATGCAGGAAAATTAAAAGGTGCCGGGTCAGACGTGTTGAAGAAACTAGGAGTGGTATCCCACCCTCTTTACAGGATCCCTTGGCAGAGAAGGGGACTCAGTTGGAGAGATTAAGGGAAGATTAGTAAGAAGAAGGCTATGTTTCACAAAAATGCACAGAAGCATCGCATCTGCAGTAAAGACATTAGAAGCATCGCATCTGCAGTAAAGACATTAGGGGTCTACCTATACTCCTCACTGTCCATGACATGACAGGTGAACACAGTTGCCACCTCAGCAGCGTACACCACTAAGCTCATCAATGCCGCAAGACCGTTTCTAGCCCCAGCCAATTGCCTCACCATTGCCAGGGCCATCATTGAGGGTAGGCTTGACTACTTTAATGCACAACCTACATAAACTACAAGTGATACAAAACAATGCCATCAGAGAAACACTCAACATCCCTAAAAGGGAACACATCTCAGAAGCAAGAAGGACTGCTCATTGGCTTCCAATCAAAGAAAGGATCATCTTTAAAACAATAGCCATCACTCACAAATGTCTCGCCAAGACAGCTCCGCCCTACCTGACACAAAGCATGGTCAAAGTGCAGTCTGCCAGACGTGTTAGAAAAGCCTGTGCACACAGACTTGTTGTCCCAAGAACAACGAGAGCCAAAGGCGGAGGCTCCAACTTCCCTTCAGTTGCCGCTCACCAGTGGAATGCCCTCCCCTCACACTCGAGAATGGAACAATCCTACGGGATCTTCGGAAAGTCCTTGAAAACATGGATTTTCAGCCAAATGACTTTTATACACTCCCTCCCTGTGGGTCTGCCCACTGTCACTCATGAAAAAGTACCTGTTTGTAACAGCACCTAGATTCTTGAGGGTTTTGTGTGCTTAATAAATGTAAAAATAAATAAATAAATAACTGGTAACCCCCTGTATTAACCTCCATTCTGGGTTTACACTCCACCATTGGTCCTCCTCTTCTTTGATCTTCAAGGACAAGCAGACACAGCTTTTTTTAAGGCAGCTAGTTCTACTAGGACAAGGTTACATTTACATCATGTTAATTCCTTGCTAATTTGGTCGGGGGCAGAGGCAGGGATTGTGGGAATACTAGGAGGGGAAAGGGTACAGTGAAAATTAGTACATGGCTGAGTGCCATTTCCAGCACACGTGGCCCACCCCTCATCCTTATGGACTCTTGATGAAATTAGGTGGCATAACCTAGGTGGCTTCGATCCTCCCCCTTGCAGTTTCTTTGACAGAGGGCTGGGCGGCTGTCTTCATATTTGCATGATATTTGCTCGTGTTTAAACTATTAGTGGCAAAGTTTGAAAAAGTGTCATCCATACAATTCTGCAAAACCTTATCCTTGAGTATGTTCTTAGGGGTTATAGCTACAATATATGTGGCATTTGGGTCATAACCCCCTGAATCATCCTTCCCCAGGCGGGTCCTCCCTATGTAGAGTGGGTCCTCGGATATAGCAACACAGGTAGCAACGCTATCTGCATGATTATCTGACCCTCTACACCCTCCACTTCCTGGGCTGTGGGCAGTCATTCTGCTGCCATTAGAAGGTGGATAGTCCACTACATCCACGACATTGCACTCAGTGGTTTTGCTCTTGATAACCTCCAGGCTGTTCCCAAGGGTAAAGTTAATCTCAATGAGTATGTAAGCATCCCCCGTTAGTTTAATGGGCTGTGCGGCTGTACCTTCACATTGCCATCGTCGGTGCCCCCAGCACTAAGCGGCACTGGGATTTTACATTTGACAGCATTTTCCTCTTTGGATGTGCAAACATCGGAAAACTTTGTGGTGAGGGAGGGAGTCAATATCTGCCATGGGGATGAAATTAAGGTTGTATTTATCACCACTGCTAGGCTAAACCAGATGAAAACGTAGCAGCAATGAGGCTATTGACAGTTCAAAGCAATTCAAAGCAGCAGCCCCCGTCCCAGTAGCAACTACATATGGCTTCTTTGTCACCTTGTCAAAGGTTATCGTAGTGCAGGACTGGACGGGCCCTCCTCACCTTGTCCCGTGGACAATTGCGACCTACATGAGCTCACTACTTGCTCAATTCCATAGGCTCTCCTGTCTCTCGGCTCTCTGACATTCTTTTGGGAAGAGGTAGGTGCTCCAGTTCGTGCAGGTATACCTGGAAAGCTAAATTGCAAAATTTCAGATGCTCGTGTTCTCATGAAATACACAACAAACAGGTTTAGCTTCTAAGACAGCTTCCAGGACAGCAGGACAGCAGTAAGTGGTGAGCGGACGTGGCCACTGGCCAACAGACCTAGCAGGAACTGCACTGGCCAACGCACTCGAATGTCCACAAGCACACAACCGAACAGGCAGTCGGGACAGACAACAGCATCAAGACACAAATGCCCTGGCAGAACCAGCAATCCAGACAAACAACAAAACAGACCACTCCCATTTGAAACATGTACTTTGTACATCCAGCTGTCATTTTAAAAGTCTACATTTAGTATTTCTCAGTGTTTTGTTTTCCACTTTGGGCCTCTTGATCACCACTCTGTTCATCACCTTGATCACCCCTCAAAGCACTCCACCTCTCACACCACCCTCCAGAGTCCATCATCTGTCCCTTCTGACCCCTCTTTCACCTCCCTCTTGATAACCTTCTTCACCCCTTTGGGCCCTCTCTAAAAGGAGGGATTTAACCCCCCCTATCTCCTGCACTCCAACTTCACTTGATATTACTACTTCCTCCAGCTTCCTCCAAAACAGCTCCTTCTTCAAACACCCTCACTGATGCACTAGGCATGTGAGATTGTAAACTCCTGTTTCTTCTCTCCTTCTGGTGAGCTTCATGTGAGGGCATGTGCCTCTGTGTGCTGTGTTTGGTGAGGGTCTGGGGTTAGCTGTTTCCTAAAGGCTCACATGGGTTTTCTCTGTCTGGGAGTTAGTAGTTAGCCCAATACTATATTGAGCCGTCCACCATCATTACATTCTTTCCCACCCCCCTGGTGTTACTGATCGTTGTCTGAGAAGCACAGAGCATTGCTGCTGGTTCCACCTTGAATATGCATCTTTCCATAGTGCTTTCCCCAAAGCGCTGCCTGGAGATTAAAATAAACGGTACAACATGAGCAAAGGAGAACACATTATAATGTCAGAATGAGGAAGCATTACATGTTGGCCAGGAATTAAAGTAGATCGGTCTTTAAAGGTGTACAAAAATATGAAGAGAGGTGGTGGAGCGTACTGGAAGAGGAAGAGGTATCCAGAGTTTAGGGAGTGGGTAGGAAAAAAAGAGCAAAAGCACGACAAGCTTTGGGAAAGGTGAGAAGAAGATATTGGAAACGAAGAGTATGAGAACTAGTTTAAAATTAAATAAGAGAAGCAAGGTAGGATGGAGCTGAACTGTGAGTGCATTTATAAAGTTTACAGTGGAAGTGCAAAAGAAGATAGTTATCAAAGGAAGGTTTGAGATGCAGATTGGATTGAGTAAAGGACACCTGTGAGGTAAAGAAAACATACAATCAATTGCTGAATTGAAGGCAGAGTGAAGGGGAACAATAGGATAGAACTGAGGACAGCACAGGGGCAATGCTCTGGTCCTGGAGGCAAGACCATGGAGAGCAACATAAGTTCCAATCCCGGATCAGTACTTAGAACCCGAACTCAGGTACGGTATTAGGCGCGTTATAGAAAACAATTAAAATGAATACAATAAAACAATATTGGTGGCAGGAAGACCAACCAGCAGTACTGAGCAGTAGAAAAATCTGGAAAATACTAACGAAAACTTAAGAAGTTTAGTAGCATGAAAAGAAAGAAAGGGTGGTGCATGGCATGTAGCAGTGGTAGCGGTAAGTGCACGTAGTAATCGAGATGTGAGTAGAGAAAGATAGAGATGAGCCAAAGGTGACCTTGAGATTTAGAGCAGAAGACGAGAAGTGGGGAAATAAAGGTGGCAATGATAGACCAAAGGGATAAGCAGAGGGGGTAAGTGATGCAGCTGGAAAGAAAAGAAGCTCAGTTTTAATAGGATTAGGTGAAAGAAGTGAGAGTGCATCTAGTTTTGAACAGCCGCCAGACAGCCATAGAGATTAGAGTGGAGAATGCCACTGAGAAAGGAGAGTGAGAAGAAGATTTGTGAATCATCGGCGTAGAAGTGGCAGGAAAGATTGAAAAAGGATATGAGTGCTGAAAGAGGAATGGTATAGAGAGAAGAGAAGTGGGCCAAGTAGCGATCCCTGAGCATCACCGTATTGTATGCAGATACCAAATTTGACAAGCCCAAGAAACAGAACATGAGCAATTTTAAAGATAAGAAGTCAACCACCAAACCTTGGTGCCTGCAAGACCAAGAGAGAAGAGGGATGAGAGAAGGGTGGAGGGATCGACAATATCAAATGCAGCAGATAAGTTAAGTTGAAGAGAATGAGATTTAAGATTTTTTGCTATGTCGGGCTGAGTGAAGGAAGTAGGGTAAGTGAAGGGGGTTGATTTGGTGGAGTGGAATTGGGCAGAAGCCAGGTTGCAGATGAGCCAGTAGAGAGTGGGGGATTAGATAAGAAGAGATTTGTGAGTAAATAGTTTAGCAAGAAAGGGACACCGAGAAATAGGGGGATAGTTAGCAAAGGATGTCTGATCAGGAAATTGGAATTACAATGGCGTGCTTGAAAGAAGAGTGACCAAGAGCAGTGGAAAACATCAGATTAAAGTGACAGGTTAGAAATTGTAAGAGGTGAGGGTACATAAAGGGAAGGAAAAGGATCAAAATGGGATGAAGCGTGATGAGCACGATGGCGACTAGCCGTGTTGGAGTCATAGAGTAGATGAAAGGAAGATAAAGATGGTGAGGAAAAAGATAGAGAGTAAGTTGGAGGTTGTGGTGAAGATAGAGAGCAAGATGGAGGATGTGGTGGAGAAGAGGTAGATTCAAAAAATGAGGAAGGACGGTAGATAGGATCAGAGGAGGGGGCACATGGGGCACAGGTTGTGGCTGTTGTTTGCTTATATTCCCAGCCATTGACTGCTCATGTCCAGGCTAATCTATTGCACCATTCCCATCCACTATTAGCCTATTTGCTACCAAAACACATCCTCCTAGGTTCTTATTGATCTAGCTTTATGTAGCAGAAGCATCAATATTTGTGCTATAACTGCCGGCCAGGAATATTTCAAAGCAGTCTTCTAAGAGTTAATGGCTTAATTGCAGTAGTAAATGCATTTCTGGTGCAATAAACGTGTCTTGACCCAGTATGCCTACAGCAATTTGCTGTCTAAGCAGTCCGCGTTTCTGCCCTTGTACTGACATGCTGCTAGAAATAAGCCTTGGCAAAGCTAACAGTTGTGGCTTGTGTGAAGGCATTAGGTAGGCATTTGCTAGGCACTGCCAACATATGCCCCGTTACCCATACCATTTTACAGCTGTTCGCATCTTGTGGCCAGGTGGTACCATTCTGGCAGTGCCTGGTGAATGCTTGCCCTGTGTCTCCTCACAAGTGAAGACTTTTGGCTTTTCCAATGCTTGTGTTAGTTTCCAATTCATACTGCAGAGTTTGAGCCATTGATGTGACATACAGATGAGGAGGATCCCCATTCCTGCTCTTCTGTATAATGGTTGTTTTAAACAGTAGTGTTGCTATACCGATCCGTGATACAAGCTAATACTGAACATTACATTTGCAGGATTTAACAACGTAGCTGTGTCATCTAGGGCAAGGACTCAATGTGGGTCATTATGACTCTGGCGGTAGCGGTGCCGGTAAATACCAGTACGGTTGCCGCCGGAGTCATGAATTTTCCGGCACCCCGGAATGGGCAATTACCGGGGCATTACATTACATTACAGCCCCGGCTTACCCGGTAACTGCCCATTCCCAGGTGCTGGAAAATATTTCTCCCTATTCCCATTTGAGTCCGTCAAGGTCTGCGAGTGGGTGCCTTTCCGCCCACCAGGTCAGACCTGGGGGGCAGAAAGGCACCCGCTCGCAGTCTCGCAGTTTGCCAGTTTGGAAACAACGGTACCAGAAAGCTTACCGGTACCGTTGTTTCCAGACCAGCAACCTTATAATGACCACCTGTGTGTCTCAATGCACTAGTCACAAAGGTCAATGTAATGGCACAATGTGGATCTGGGAAATCGCATAGAGCCACACAAGGATAAGTAGCACCTCTTTGTTTGTTTCATGATATCTGAATTAAGACTGTTTTGTATACATACGAAGACTCGTTATGTTTCAGGTCTGTTGTGATACAGCCGACCCACAACATTTCTGTTGCAGGAAATCTGTCTGCTATCTGATGATCCTCATATCCTTTTTTCTTTTCCATGCAAGCATTTGGACACTCAGAAGAATGCTCACGTGTATACTTTAGATATTTCTACTCCATTGGCAAATAGCAGCCCAGCTGCAACGCACCCTAGAAGATGAAAACCAATTCCAGGGATCCTTACACCAGGCAATGATACAAATGCTTTGATACATCCTCCAGAATCTTGATACTATGTTATCAATACTTAATCGGGGTTCAGGCCCTCTTATGGTCATAAATTCCCAAAAGCTTTAGGATGACATTTTGTCGCAACTGGCAAGAGAATCTCATTTCTCCCCAGACTTTGCTATATCCAAAATGGTATGTAATTCTCAGTCGGTTTTCCAAGCTCATGTGTACAATGTCTCTCTGGTGCCTTTGCTTGTGTCTGATGAGGTTTTCATAGCTCTGCATGCATTTGCAGCTCCCAGTACACATCATCCTCCATAGGAAGAAGACATTATCTAGTGTCGAAGTTGCTCCCTCTGCATCCAGGAGAAGAGAATGTGTTGCTACAGCAGGAAAACTTGACTGGGAACCAGAGTGCACGCCTTGCCATCATTCTTAACACTATGTTCCAGGAGTCACAGGCTCAAGAGGCTGCAGCACCAGGCCATCATGCCTTACTATGGAGAGCCATAAACATGGTTTTCCCCCTCCCCTTACCAAGGGTAAGATTTGTGCTTTAGAGGGAGTTGTTTCCCAGTCACCTGGAATTGAAAACACTGTAAATGAATTTAAGATTTTAAGTTGGCTGAGATGCTAACTACTAATCAAATTTCGTAGCAGTTGTATTACTACTTGAGGGCAAACTTATTTGAACAGAGCATATAGCAGCTCCCTAGGACATTCCTTGAACCTGAGATGGCAACCACAGCTGCCAGACTTTTGGACTATGCCCAATTTTTAAAAAAAGAAAGACAAAAAAATCTGTGATTTTTGGCCAAGCATTAGAGGGCAATGGGCTAATTCGTGTGATAAAGAGTCACTGAGTTTGTCTGAGTATGATGAAATGTGTATCACACTGCCGATACACATTTCATCATACTCAGACAAACTCAGTGAGGTATCCATTCAGGAAAGGTAATTTGGGGTGCTGTTGCTTTGTCCCCATTGATACAAAGGTATGAGTCTTTCAAAAGATTGATCCTATACATCACAATCTGCTTATTTTTGTAAAGTTTAATGATGTTCAATCCGGTGTTTGGAGGGTGCAAACTTACAGGGTGCATTCCAAAATCTCCTTTCCCACTAAAATTCTCTTTTGTAAAGATTAGGGCAGCAACTACTGAACGGGTTGATACAAAACCTGGACAAAGTGTTGTCAAGTTTGGTCACTGTACTTCGAGCATGACTGAAGTGTGAAGCTCTGGGCCAGTGTTGCATGACTACTGAGCATCGACGCATGCCACAGCAAAAATGCCTGGAAAGGAGGATCAGTAGAATCGTAAAAAAGTCCAGGCAACAGGAACAATTGCTGGTGGGCATAACATTCAGCCATGATGATGCATCACTGGGATGGGGCGTATCCACATGAAATGTCCAGTGGCACTTCCATTAGGATCACTGTATATGGGTTATGGCTGGAGGCCAGGGCCAGCGGCCATTGCTTGAGGAAATGCAGACGTTTGCCCAGCACTAAAACTGCTCCGTTTAAAAGCACTTTATCACTCATCAAAACTCTAAATAGTCCCAAAATGTAACTGTATTTAAAATATCTACCACGGTTGATCGACTGTAAGGATGAGGAATTATGGGGACATATGCTGAAACAATTAAACCACTGAAACTGAAGAGGTAAAGCAATTTAGTAAACGTGAAAACAGTCAAATAAATGGTTTCGTTTTATGAAAAGTCATTTTAGTATTTTAACAATTTTCAGTAATGTGGCGTGGCACAAAATTCAATTAGCTGCTGAAATTAGGGAAAATTCAGACATGTGGTCAAGTCTGCCGTGACCCTTTTTAGATTGTGACCTCAATCTCTCTAATCAATACATCTGGGTCAAAGGTGTTTTGGGTTGGCTCACAGTTGCCGCCCTCGATTCACATAGTAATTTTCCACTCAGATTTGCTTAAGCCCTCTAAAGCTTGCCAGTGCTTCGTATTTTACAGCAAGCTTCAGTAGTAACTCTTCGGGCACATGTTTTTGGCGGTGAACTAAAGGAGTCCTTTCATTGATGAGCAGCAAACCATTGAGGAGAAAACAAAGAATTTGGAAAATAAGCACTTATTTATTTAAATATTTCGTTGTTTATTTGGGTTTAGATAAAGGTCTGACTCTCATGATAAACGGTACTGTAGTGTGTTGCCTAGCAATGGCCACAACTTCTGTATACGTGACATTTGTTGAATTTTGGTCCAGAAATTCAGACTTTAAAACATGTTTTTTAAATAGATTTTTCGTAGGTGCTTTCTCAAGCAAATGTCTCAAAAATTGCAGCATAGCTGCTCCCCATTTTGGCATGCATGCACGAATCACTATGAAGGTGAGCGTGCAACTACTCACGTGAAACTTGTATACACTTACTTCCTAGACGTACAATAATTTTCATGCAGTTCACGTCAGGACTCATTTGTATCAACGGGCAAGCACAACAATCATGATTTTGTGGATGCACACAGATAGTACTATGAACTTGTGCATAGTTGGGTAACCATTTAAAAATAGTTTTAAAAATCGAGACACATATATTTTTATGTTTGGACTGCACTAAAAAATAAGGCTGTACACAAATAAATAAGAAACAAAACCACTTTAGGAGCACAAGACACTGCGGCAACATAAACAGACACACCAAAGCAGATATATAAATGCGCATTCCAAAGAAACATAAACACTATCACAAAATTAAGGCATTCAGATATACCAACTCCATTTGGCATGGGTGGTATGGTGATTGGCTACTGGGGCAGGGCTACAGGTGAGGACTTGTGTACAATTCTCTGCCACATCTTGAAGGAGTGCAAAGATGTGGCATCCGAGAGGATGTCAGCTTCATCCTATCGTGCAGAATGAACATTGTTGTACATATGTGTTCTTTTCCATGGCTGTGTCAGGCCCTGCTTACCATCCACATTTAACTGCAAAGGTTGTGTAGGGGTAGTGGTTTTGCTGTTAGCATTGGTTGTGGTGCTTGTGGTTTTGCTACCAGGCACTGATCTCTTCCACTTACAGGTCCTCTAGATTGTGTTTAAAAGACACTATACATAGGCATATCTTTTCCTATGCCTCTCATCTCGGTAACTGTGGCATTATCAACGATGATTAAGCAGAAACCCTCCAATAACCAATGGCCAGAAATGTTCTTGCGGATAACAGTTATGTACAGAATATCATGAACCTCAAAAGAAAGTTAATCCAGGTATATATTCCAAAACTCAAAGATATAAATTGATAATCCCAATGTTTTTGGCAAGAGTGTTGGGATGCATATCCAGACTGCCACCCCTCCTAGGTGAGTTACATTGCAAAAAATATATTGGAATATGGAAATAAGCACGGGAGGGTGTAGAGGGGAGCGGTGTGTGTCATGGGTAGGGATAATTTGCGGGAGTAGGAAACCATGAAGGGGGAAGTTAGTTTCTGTTGTAATTACATTATGTAGGACATACTCATGTATGCAAACGACAGTCATAACACAAAATAATACTGCATGTATGAGCAGGCCTGAATACTTGCAGGACGTGAACTTACAATGTAAAAGCAAAAGACCGCGTGCTCACCGTCAGGGATCAGGTCGTGCAGCGCTGCTGAGGTGTCGCTTCTCATCCAAGAAAGGGCCCCCTTTTACACCATCCGATCCCGGTCTGATAGCCGCGTCAACCTTTGACGAGCTGGCATCAATCTTGAGGGTCCCTATTCGGGCGCCATCTGTAAAAGCAAATGGAAATATCAAGGCTGAGCACCGCAAAAGGAAATACACCAAACACGGGCTTATAAAGATTCACAGATCTTTATTCAAATAACTGTACAGTTTACAAAGAAACAAAGTATCAGATAGCTATCTGGCCCTCAGTACATCACAGCGAATTCCAGCCCTTTTGGTGTGAGAAGTCAGAGGTACTGGACGTCTAAACATTTACACTTTTTATACAGTTTTGATCATAATGTCCAGCCCCCCTACAGTTTAATAATTCTCAGTCTAGGGTTCGTGTCTAGTTCACTTCTAGTTTGTCCAACTATATGCATATGGATAGTTTCCAATTTGTACATCAACAAGTCACAATGGCAACAGTGTATCTTCGGATTTAACATTACGTTTTAACAAACATCCTATACAATGTAGTTCAACAAGTGTCCACATTCAGTATTTAGACAGCATTGTATTTGATGTATGTCCGCGGATCGGACTTGTTGGCGCAGATAATCCTCTGTCTATAAGTCAGACATGGGACAAGGGCTCTTTACTCAACCCAAACATTCAGCCAACGGACAGTTTAGACATTAACTTGTATTCAAAGGTCGGGACAGCTAAGTTACAAGCGGGAAACACTGTCCACCATTTTAGAACACAGAACTACTTTTGAATGGAATTCAAAATGGCGGACGGACCTAAAATGGCAGCTAAATCGATCTAAGATCAGAACTTTGCAACACGGATTTCTTCACAAAGCGACTCGGCTTAGGCCAATATATACAATAAGGAGGCACAATATCATATCCCGTTTAACAAACCCTCTTTTTGGCCTAAGCCAAGCGTTAAACTACTTCTAGTCACTTTACGAACAACTCCACATCTCAATGTCCATACATCCTGAATCACTATCAGAGATATCAATTGCCATGAGGTCAGAAACTGAGATTTCCTTTAGCACAAATTCGTTAGATGTTTTCTCTGGGGCGTATACCTTGTGCCCTAATGTACCCATCGCTTGTGCACAACATCCTCTTACCATCAAACACATACCAGGAAGACATTGTATAGAACAGCAGAAAAACACCAGAATACCTAAAATAATCAGCAAGACCGAGAATAGCTTCCATCCCCGAGATCGTAGGAGGTCCCAGAACCAAGCACTAAGATCCCAGTTTCCCTCGGGGACATGCACTTCTGAACTGAGAACATGCAGATTTTGAATCGCCCTAAAGATAGTTGGGGAGGAATCTGGCACGAAAACACAGCAAGTGGGCCCCACTAATTTACATACCCCACCACGCTCAGCCAGGATGACATCTAATGCCATCCGGTTCTGAAGTGCCACTAACCTTATTGCTTTCTGTTCTAACGTCATATTATAGAGTATGTCAGTGGTCCGCTTGATGGTCCTCTCCAGTACTCTCGCTTGTCTCCTGATGTCTTCAGAGTTCAGCATTTGTCCCCAAAATGGCACAACGAATTTAGCTACATCTCCCAGAATTTGTGCTGAAGTATCTCCACTCTCATCCTGCCGTGGACGAGCCTTCAAAACCTCTATAGTGCTAGCAATGAATACCCTGAGTAACAGAATCCCTAAATAACAGGTTCCCTGCCAATCCCTGGGTAACCATGGGAATGCTACATTAGCGCAAACAAAGTAGACAGGTTCGCCTACATACAAAGATCTGTCCTCACTAGTAAAATTCACAACATTGGCGCAATTGAAATCACCCATTGACTGAGTACCATTCCTCTGTATGCAGAAAGAAACTGAATCGGGCTGTGGTTGACAGTATAAGAAGGTGGCGTGGCATCCCTATTGCCTATAGGAGCCATCTTGAAAGAGATCAAAGATTGAAAGGGACGGGGCAGTCTGTCAGAAGGCTTAATAGAAGCAGCATTAGGCATGCTCCTATTTGCAAAGAGTGAGCATCCCAGGGGCGTTAGAACACGTTTCTCAAAATCATTCAGGTTAGTTCCATCAAAGTTCCCTGAGACGCTATCATTCCATCGGCCAAAGAACAGTGCTCTAAGAGAAGCATAGCAAGCAGTTGTCAAAGGTAAGGGATGAATATACCAACCCAGCCCCTTATCCCCGTGTTACGGTAAATGCGAACAGACCAACAATTAGACTTGTTAAAGATGGCATGTGTAGCATTCATAATGAGTAGCAGAGTGTTGTTGTGGTAACTCTGTCTGTGCTGAGAGTCTCTAGGTAATAGAGTGTGCAGATGCACAAAAGGAGTAGAAACAGTAGGTACATTTTCAGTGGGTAACACATTTTTGAGCGGATGTACTTCTTCTAGATACCAGAATCCTAAAACAATGACTATTGTAAAACCAGTTAACATTATCACAAGAAAACAATATGTTTTCGGGGCCCACACATTCGATCGTTCTTTTTCGTGGCTTGTCACAAAGTCTCTTATCTGTTCCCTATGAGCGGGAGCGGTTGCAGGCATTGTATTCTTCAAACGATTCGCACCAAAGTTATTTGCTGGCGATCTCCAGACCGAGCATCTTCTTAGACCTTTCACAAACCCTAGCCAACAGAATCCCCTTATATACAAATGATCGGGCCAAAAAGGCAATCCCTTTGATGATTTTCCTTGATGGCACAGCCAAACCGTGCAGTAAGTCTACTTCCTCGGATGCAGATCGTACCTTGTGATCCCTGGTACTGAATGATCTGTGAACAACGTGTCGTCACTCCCTGTTGGAAGGGGTGAATGGAAAGCGAAATCGGATACAAGATTCAGAGCACTTTTTGAAAACGGAACTGTTGAAGAGTGTGGAGATGAAGTGGCTGTTTCCCCAGGCCTTAAGGGCTCAGGGAGAGTCTCCAACGCACTCTCAATGCTGGTTACTGCTTCATGATCTTTGGTTACAGCATTGGTGAGGGGTTATGTATCTTCTGTAGCGTGTGGCAGAGGGTACGGAATTCTCTTGATGTGGGACGCGTGTATCTAATGCTTCTTGCCTGCGACCCGCACCGCCGTCTGTGTGACCAGGAGGACCTGATGGGGGCCCCTCCAACCAGGTACGAGGCAAGAAGATCGCTCAAATGATTTTGTGAGGACCAAGTCTCATGGCCGTATGCTGTGACCGGGGCCCTCGTATCTGGCGGGTAAAGCCTGTTGCACCTGGTGATAAATCAAATACAGATTTTGAGTTAACTGGCCACAGTAATTAGAAAGAAGTACATTTTCGACCTCTCGTAAAAAACGAGGTTTTGGTACATTCCAAATGTTAGCTGGCCTACCCATGACCAACTCAAAGGGAGAGAGGCCAGTCTTAGTTTTAGGGGTCGTCCTCATGGACAATAACACGATCGGTAAGGCGTCTGGCCATTTTAGTTTGGTGCCGGCACACATCTTAGCAAGCTTGTTCTTGATGATGCCGTTGTGTCTCTTTACTAGTCCAGCACTCTGTGCGTGTCTGGCCGAATGGAACCGTTTATCGATCTGTAATCCCGCGCATATCTGCAGAATTACAGCAGCGATAAAATGTGGAACATTATCCAACCAGATGACTCTTGGCAAACCAAATCTTGGAAAATATTCCATCAGCATGGTCTTTGCCGTGGTCATAGCGGTGGCATCTTTGACGGGAAAAGCTTCAACCCATTTGCTAAAGGCACAGATAACAACTAGTACATATTTAAAGTTGTTACAACGCTCCATTTCAATGAAGTCAAAATGGATTACTCCAAAGGGGACAGAAGGTGGGCCAAAACTACCCCTAGGAGTCGATGTGCCCTTTCCCACATTATGCTGGAGACCAATCATACACCCTTGAACGAAGCGCTCAGCTACCTTAGGGATTTTATCATTTACCCACACATTTTGCAACATTTTAGTGAACTTACGAGCACAAATATGGGTGGGACCATGAGCCATAACAACCATCATCATAATATATGTGTCAGGCCTTAACCATTTCCCTCCAACCTTGTCCACCCAACACCCATCATCGTCCAATTTCGCCAAACCCTCAGCCCACTTCTTAGATTCCTCTAATGTGGCACCGGCTTGAATGTTCTTTATGGATTCGATACCCTCATCCAAAGTACAGGCTTTTGTGGCTTCCCTTGAAGTATACATTTCTGAAGAAAGATCAGTGGCAGTGTGTTTGGCTATCTGGTCAGTGAAAGTGTTCCCCTTTCCTACATTATCTACAATCTGCGGATGTGCTGCGCATTTTATAATCGCTAGCTGAGTAGGGGGTCCAAGCGCTGAGAGTAACCGTACTATCAAGGAGCCATGCTGGATTTTAGTGCCATGTGAGGTCAAGAACCCTTGTTCTGCCCAAAGTCTACCGACGTTGTGAACCACCCCAAAGGCATACTGACTGTCAGTATATATGTTTATGATACGCCCTTCGGAAAGTTCACAAGCTCGGGTCAATGCTATAATCTCTGCGGCCTGCGCGGAGTTATGCATGATTCTTTTGGTCTCCACGACCGTGCTCAATGTGGTAGTTGCATAAGCTGCTGTGGATGTACCATCTGGGAGTTTGAAACAGGAGCCATCACAAAACAGCTCCCTTTGTGGATTGTTCAAAGTGATGTCTCTTAGATCAATTCTGCCTCTGGTCTCTTGTTCTGTAGCGTAAAGGCAGTCATGTGACTCTTCGTCACTGCAAGCAGTGCCTTGCGGGAAAGGTAAAAGTTCAGCCGGATTAAGGACACAACACCTCGTTATTTGGATGTGCGGTGCAAACAAGATCAATTCATATCTCGTTAATCATCCGGAGGTGAGGTGTTGCATTTGTGTTCTTTTTAATAGAACACCTACAGAGTGAGGTACCATCAAGGTTAAAGCATGGCCTAGGACCATTCTCTCGCTCTGTTTTACGGATGCAGCAGCAGCAGTGACAGCTCTGAAAGATCTTGGCAAAGCGCATGCTACAGGATCAAGGGTTGAAAGAAAAGTAGCCGCACAGCCTATTCTACCCTCCATGTTCCTGCGTTAATACAGCCAGAGCACATCCATCACATTCATGCACATACAACACAAAGGCCTTTTCACAGTTTGGTGTGCCCAAACTGGTGCCGAGCACAATGCAGTATTGAGCAGATCAAATGATTGCTGGTGTTCCAAGTTCCACGGCAATGGCGAAGAAATGCCCTTCTTCGTCAGAGCCAACATTGGTTTAATCACTAAGGACAAGTTTGGGATCCACTGTCTACAGTAAGAACCCATTCATATCAAGGCTCTTACTTCCTTCTGTGTATTTGGGACAGACATGCTAGAAATGATTTGTATCCGTTCAGGCGTCAACCTTCTTCCCTCCTTTGACAGGAGATAGCCTAAATAGGCGACCTCCTGTTGACAATATTGACATTTTTTAAGCGAAGCTTTGTGTCCATGTTGTGCTAGGTGGATAAGCAACAACACGGTGCCCTCCTTACAGGCACTTTCCGGGTCAGCAGCTAAGAGAAGATCATCTACATACTGGAGCAGTGTACAAATAGTGGACAACTCGAGTGTGTCGAGCTGCTCTTTCAAAGCCCTACTGTAGATGCTAGGACTTTCTGTGTAACCTTGCGGTGCACGGGAAAAGGTAAACAAACGCCCCCCTAAGGTGATCGCGAACAAGTATCTACTGTCCTTATGTATAGGGATACTAAAGAAAGCGTTCTTTAGATCCACCACACTAAAGTGAGTAGCAGAAGCCGGAATCATGGTCAATATTGTTGTTACATCAGGCATAATGGGAAATTGTGGAGCAACAATCTTATTGATAGCACGTAAATCAATAATGAAACGAAAGGGAATGGCATTATCGCCTTTTTTGTACACAGGCAAAATCAGACTATTGCACAAACTGCCTGCAATTTCCTCGATCACCCCTTGATGCACAAAATCGGAGACTATGCATTTCAAAGCTTGCTCACCATCGACCAAAATCTTATACTGGGGAATACGTGGTAGCTTCACTCCATGTTTCAAAATATTCTTAACGGGCTCAATTTGCAAAACACAGACATCATTGTCATCAATTGCCCACAAACATTCTGGAACATCCCTGAATTCCGGCAGCAAAGGTCTGGTTAAGAATTAAGAGACAGAAAGTTGCAGCGGTAAAATCATCAAATGCACTCCATCAGAAGAACAATGAATTACCGCATTTAATTACTTCAACAGATTCAACCCCAACAAATTCTCTCCACAATTCGTGGTCAAGAGGAATGGACAGTAGTCCGTAAATAGACCCAAAGAAATATGTACCGGCGAAGAAACCGGACAGACAACTGGTGTGCCAGAAAACCCTACAGAAATATTGGTTTGCCCTGACAGTGGAATGTTTGGAACCCGTGAGTGGTCAATGGAACACTTCTGTGCCCTGTATCTATCAAGAATAGATGTTTCCTATTTCCCACTATCATCTCAACGAAGGGACCTTTCTGATTAATGGGAATAGGCGTCGGTTCCAAACCCTGTTCGGGCAATCTTAGCGAAACAGAATGTCATTGAAAGGAAGTTCTTCAGCGAGGTAAGCGGCAGAAGGATGATCAAAAATGTTTCTCTTATCCACACATGGTGTCTGATTGTCCTGCGAAAAATGTTGCTGTGAATCCTGTGAAAACTGCTACCAGGACCCCCTGCACTTGGGCGGCCTCTGGATCGTCTACCCATATTCCCAAAAGTGTTATTCGACCTCTGCTGGAGGATCGGGCATTGTGCACGCCAATGACCCTCTTGTCTGCAATAAGCACACTGGTTTATGTTTACAGGACCCAATGGCACATTTCCCTGTGGAACATACTGACCATTAAATTGTGAATTACCTCCTCTAGAGCCTCTAACAATTTGCTGCAATAATACTTTTGTCTTTAAGTCACCTTTTCTCTTTTCAACTCTTTCCTTTTCGTTATTGACACTGAAGTGGGAGAATGGAACAATAGGCTCCCACCAATCCCCTCTCGCGCTT
Source organism: Ambystoma mexicanum (assembly GCF_040938575.1). NCBI lineage: Eukaryota > Metazoa > Chordata > Amphibia > Caudata > Ambystomatidae > Ambystoma > Ambystoma mexicanum. The sequence goes on from NC_090928.1 coordinate 1,015,575,750, forward strand.
GGCCTAGAGGATCACGGCCTAGGCACCCGCCACGAGATGAGTTTGCCCATCTACCAGACAACCAAATACCTTGGTACAGGAACCTACGAAGGTGCCCACCTACCTGCCCTACCTGCCCAGCAGCTCGCCCTACCCAGGCCGACACCTGCAACATGGATCAACTCGACTAAACCAACACATCGTTAGAGATGCCATAACGACCTAGCCAACGGTCACACCTGTACGACCATGCACACTGGACACTCCTACACCAACCTACACGAAGAATATACTCAACGCTATGACGTAGGTGACGAACACATCCACGGACGTGCATCTTTATTATTTTTCACATAGGCTTTTAAGATGCAGAAACGCAAGACTCACGATGAACTTATCTAAATGGCTTGCTCACGCTTCACATAAACCCTATAACCTAAAGCACCTGTGCACTCAACGGCTCCATTTATGCACCTGATTCAAGTAGGCCGCAAGCAAGAGCTTCCATGAACATTAAAATGAACAAGAGTCCGGTTGCTGATCCTGCAGAATGAGCTCGGCGAAAGGCAGACAGCCAAGCCACAATGTTGCAATCTCGCACGCCGCACACCAACGTCAAGGTCACACCTGCAAATTAAACAAGGCACACTGTGGAAAAAACAATATTAATTGTGCAGATTTCGGCCTCAAACACGGTCCCGCCTCATGTGACCAAGCCAAACCTGAAAGGATGCCAAGGCTAAGAGAACGGGGGCGCCTGGATCCCTCGTTACAAGACACAGGCAGATACAAATAAAACACTCAATGGACATCTGCGACAGTGGGAGTAGTCGGCCTTCCAGCCTATGAATAAGTCCTCGCATTGTCTGCACGCACCCATAGTGAAACATTGTTGCAAATGACAGGTACACCGCGAGCTGGGAACGGCGATGGTCCCAGGCTGGGAGGCTCGCGAGCGCACCAATCAGAACATGTGGCTCTTATCACTGACGCCATTAACATTGACCAATCCTCAGGGGTCTTCATGTAACAATTCTCATGTATCTAATTGCAGGGACAACCCAGGTATACCACCTGACTGACCCTCAGCCACTAATACCCTTCTCTATATGTATGCTATACTAACCCTACCACTCAAGTAACCAATCCAGAGTGGAGATAGGTTTTTGCTAACTTTTCGAGGTGACGCAAGTAGCGCGTCATACCAAGGTAAAAAGGGCCTGCGAGCCCCACGATTGTGTGTGTGTCAGGACGGACGCGTACGATCCTCGACCCATCCTTGCCGTTTGTATAATAAACAGCAGAACCACCTTGCTTCTTGCGTGCGCCTCGTACTCATTTTTGTGATACGCGGGAGGAGTTGGGGCCTCCCTGCCCGGAGGTCCGCGGACGCCCCAGCCGACCCCGGCAGAATTTCCCCCCGACAAGTTGGAGGCACTGCTGAGATCTGTTTAAGGTCTGCTTTTATTTTATTTTTCCGAGTGCTCCCGCTGCGAGGAGGCCCGGCGGCGCGGCCCCCTCTGCCCCCTTCTGAGGACTACAGGACCATCGCGGAACTGCGAGAAGACCGGACAGCGCAATCCGGATATTGGCCTTCGGGAGCCGGTTGAGAAGTATCCCGCCCGCGGTTGGCGAGTGTCCAGACGTGGTCCAGACGAGGGGAGGTGGCGAGCCGCTTGGAGGGGTGCACGCAGTCGAGCGGCCCCGCATCAAGAGAACTTGGTGAGTATGCCACACCCAACAAGCAATGTGAAATTGTGAGGGAGGGGGGAGGAATTAAAATAAGGGAGGAGGGAGGTGTTGCACGGGTGCGCGGCGAAGGTTTGACAATTTAGTGTTGGCTATGAAATGAATGGTAGCCGAACGAGCGCGAGAGCAGTCGGCTACGCTACGCGAAAGAGGGGGGCGGAGCACGAAAACATCACGTGCGGCCACTCATAGACACTGATTGGCCTAGGTCGCGACTACGTGTACGGGTGTGGGTGTGTGCGGTTTCCTACGATTTGGTGATTATTGATCAATGAGTAGATGAGGATCCCTATTGATCGAGCAAGAAACTCGATAGGTAGATGACGTTTCCCTGTAGGCGGTAGCTAGTTGGTTGCCCAATACGGAAGATAATTGGCTGGTTAAGCCCTCCTGTCGAGGGGCGTATCACACGCGAGGCGACGCAGCGTGCGCAGTCCGGTTATATATTGTTGATTACCTTGTTCCAGGCGTGACAGGAAGACAGCTGTGGGGTTAACGGGGGTAGAGTGTAAGTGTATTAAGAACTGACTAATAGTTTGAAGAGATCGGTGACGTCACCAGTAGGGCTTTCATAGGATATCCCGAGCACAAGGCATCTCTCTTTCAGAGGGTGGTGGGGAAGAGAGTTGTGGTAAGGGAGTGGAAACGGAGATAAACGGTAACGAGTAGATCGGGGAAAAGGCGAAAGGGGGGGGCGTGGCTGCGCACGGAGAACGCCAGCCACGGCAAGTATAGAAGAGGGATGAGGAGCAAATGAAAATAGGACGACTGTATAAGAACGTCACAAGGGGTACGCAGCTGTAGGGGGCTATGTGCGCCTCGGCCGCAGGGGGCCGTAAGGGTGTTCTGTAAGGGAAGAAAAGAAAGAAAAGAATATGCAAATGTAAATACTATATTTTAATAATTTTCCTTAGCGGACTATCGCAAGTCCCCAAACTCACGGGGCCAGGTAAAGGTAAAAGGTTGTGTATTGTAGGTGTTAGTAAAATAACAGCTACCAAACAGGGGAAGGATAGCAAGTGGAGCGCTGCTATGTCACACGGAGCAGGATCGGGAGGGTGGGGGAACACCCTCACTACCCCACTACAGCACATATGCAAAACACTGTCACCCCATCGGGAGAAATTGATCAAGTATAGCATTGAATGGACACAGGGGACGGACAACAAAATGACAACACCATGGCCGCCTAATGGTAGCTTCGATCCATATACCCAACATTCACTATTAAACCATCTGCATAATACATACAAGGGGAAGAAATTGACAAACCATGTGGAGATGTTTAACTTATGGCGGATGTTCCAGGGGTCCCGACCAGGACCAAATGGAATGTTCACTGTGGGGGAAACACCAGAAGAAAAAGAGATTAAGGAGGAAGGAGAGAATGGGGAGAAGGAGAGTGAAGGCCCAAAGAACACGGGGAACGGACAAGAGGGAGGAGAAAAGAATAACAACCCAAAAGAAAATGAACTAAAAAAGGAACAGAGCGACGATATAACCCTAGCCAAGGTAGTGAAAACAGAGGAAGGGGGGTTGTACCCTTTAAGAGAACTAGGTGAAATAGGAAGAGAACAATTAAGGGCGGCTGAGGGGTACTGGAACCCGACATACAGCCCGCCACCATATGCAGTGACAGGTGTCCACAAGGGAGGGGAGCGGACTAGTGCGACGAGATCAGTCTATAGGAAGATGCCAGAGGGGGAGGGGAGGACTGGTGAAGAGCAAACTGAGGAAATAGGACATGACGAGTGGGTAGCTGCACAGATACTATTAAAATTACGAGGTACACTAACAGGAGAAGAGAGGGAGGTAGTGAGGAGGATGGACGAGGATAATACCAGGGAGAGTGAAATAAGGGGAGAAGAGCTGATAAGACGAAAGGAAGAGATTTTGGAGGAACGGCTAGCAGAGCTAAGGGACGAGCAAAATGAACTAATAAAACAGCTCGAGAGGGAGGAAAGAGAGAGAGCGAGGGAAAGGAAAGAAGGTAAGAACGAGTTGGAAAGAATAAGGGAACGAAATGAGGAGCAAAGGAGAGAAGCCGAAAGGGTAAAAGCAGCAGCAGAAAGGGTATCAAGAGCAGTGCTACGAGAGAGGAAGAAGAAGAGAAAGAAAAAGAAATGGCAATGTGGAAGAAGAGATTACTATCAGAAACGACCAGGAAATACGAAGAAGGGAGGGTGATAGAGAGTATATTAGAAAGAGAGAAGGTGAGAAGGGAAAGGAAGGAAGAGGATGAAAGGATATTGGGAAAGATGAGTAGTGAAGTAATGGAGGAATTAAAAAGGAAAAGGGAGGAAATTGGTAGAGAGATGGAGGAGAGAAATGAAGGGGAAAGAGAAGATAGGAGAGGAAAGATTGAAGAAAGGGGGTATGTATATAGAGATACAGAAGTAGCAACAACATCAGCACAAAGGGGAGCAGGTGGTAAAGGAGAAAGAGGAGACACAGACCTAATAGACCTAAAAACAGTAACGATCAAGGGGAGAAAGACAGAGTGGGGGCAGCCACATACAGATTACTTTTGTAGTGAGGAGGAAGAAGGAATGGAGAAGGAAGGAAGAAACAGTGACAGGGAAAGCCTAGATAAACTATACACCACTCGGACCAATACAGACTCACCATGGATATGTATGAGAAAGGATGAACTGGAGAAAAGTGAGGAGGAAGAGCGAGGAATAGCGAAAAGACAGATACATGAAGCCACATCCTCACCATCCTACCCTCAGTCAACCACCCCACGCTCACTTCGTACAATTAAACTCGCACCTTTCACAAACGAAATGACACCTTATGTAGGTAGGCTTAGAGACCTCCCTAGACGTAGGCAGGAAGGACGAATACACACGCCCACATTAAATACAGGAGATGATGAAAAAAGGGGAAAAGATGGAGAAGAAAGAGTTACGAGCAGGGGAACTACGGACGGAATAGACGATATAAGAGAGAGGGATGAAGAGGAGGGGTGTGGGGACTCAATTTTATGGAACCCAAGGGAGATAGCGAGACACAACTTAATGCCACTTCTGGAGAGGAGAGGGGTGAGACCACAATACGTCCCTTGGAAGCATGTAGACAAAGAAAATATAAAGTGCAGGCTCCCATCATTAAGTGGAGGTGCAGGTAAATGGATATATGAAATGGAAAAACACACCGCAGGACAGAAACTGGCAGTGGGGGATGTAAAGGGCCTTCTAATATCCATATTAGGGGATGCAGCGGATGACATTTGGAAAAGAGCGGGATTCACTGGGGTAACAATAACCAACACATCACACGATGGGGCACCATTCGCAAACTGCAGACATGCATTATGGCAGGCACTAAGGGTACAGTACCCAGACACATCAGACATAGGAGCAATTACCTCACGCAAGATGCGTGAGAACGAAGATCCTGTTGATTATATCCAGGAAATTCAAGAGAAGTGGCGCATGGAAACTAGAGAACAATGGGACAAAACACCAGCAATATTCTATCATATACTGGTACAAGGGCTCCCAGAAGGAGTTCAGAAACAACTGAAGAAAGTGGTGGGAATGGAAGCAAAAGCATGGCCAGAAATACAACTGACAATAGTACATCATTGTAGGACATGGCAAGGTAAAATGAAACAAAAGGAAGAGGACAGGAAAGCGGAAGAGGCTAAACTTGTACAGAAAAAACTTACTAAATACACAATGGAAGGGGCACTAATAACTACACCTGCAACAATGACCCAAAGCCCCACACAAGTAGTGGCTGCACAAGACCCCTCCCAAATACAACCCTCCCAGACTATAACACAACAGATGACGCCACTCCAACCATACACGACCAACTTGGAAGGAGGATACTCAATGCCAGGAGCTGGGTATTATAATTACAATAGGGGAAGGGGAGGAATAATGAGAGGGAGAGGATACGGATACAACACACAACAACAGGTGGGAGGACTTAGAAATTACTACCCCACCGGTCAACCAGTATACCAGGACAACACAGGAAGCTTTCCATGGCAGAGTAGGGAACCACCAGTGTGTTGGATTTGTGGATTGGTAGGACACATGTCACGCACTTGTAGAGTAAGACCAGGAACATCATCATGGAGCGAGCAGGGACAACTAAGGCCCACACAGGAACAGCAGGGGATACAACAACAGCAGACGTTGCAACCGGGAAATGACCAGCAACAACTAGTAACACAACAACAGCCACAGGCATTATCACTGCCACAACAACAGGTAGCGACAATACAACAACCCCAAGCACAACAGACACAACTGGGTAGGGTGACAGTACTAGGACACAACCCTTACACAGGAAACGGTCAATCGTTGTACCCTCAATAGGACAGCCCACAGATGGCCTTGGTGTGTCCCATCCTGTCAGTAACCCCTAATAGTGCGGAGGAACCACGCATAGAGGTAACGATAGGTGACAAAAAGTTATCATTCCTTGTTGATACCGGGGCGACCCGGTCTTGCATAAGGGAAGGTAAGTTTAGGATGTCGGGCGAAGCCATGAACACCCAAGGATTCTCTGGGGCTAGGGGGTTGGTTCCCTTTACTGATAACGTTCCCTTATCAATAGGGGATTATGACATGTCAGTGCCACTTTTATATTCTAGGGCCTCACCAGTAAATATACTGGGGAGAGACTTCATGAACAGGTTGAATATGACGATTTCCTTTACGGAAAACGGCATAATTTGCTCTACTCCAGGGATCAACATGCTCACAGCACGACAAATCATGCAAGTATACTGCGGACAGACAGCGATTAGGGCTGAGCCAATTGATGGTGAACTATTCCAGTACGGGACAGACATGGCATTTGCTTGGATGCCAGGGATAGAAGGAAAGATCTGGAGGAGGCCAGCAGCCTATTTGTTCGGACCAGAAACACCAGCCAATGAACCAGAAGGAAAGGTGATTTCAGTGGACATAGAGAGCATTATAGCAACAGCTGATTACATTGCAGTGCATGCCCAAGACAGTGAATGAAGAGCATGGAGAGCAGTAATAGCACTAGCAGAGGGATGTAGGCTCACCCAGGTGTCAGACGAGGAGCTCTTTTCAGAAGAAAAGGAGGAAGGTGAAATGGTGTTTATGATGAGTGTGGAGATATGGCTAAGGGTGGCGTATAAACAAGTGGCACAAAAAATTGCAATGGCACTTGAGGCACCTGCATCCACCCCAGTCCCCTTCTTTGAGGAGGATATGGCAAGGGTACCCACGTCACTATGGACTACTAGCCCCTATGACGTGGGTTATATAATAAGTATAGGAGGTGTAAGGATAAAATTGAAAAAAGGTGTAATACTCCCCAGGGTAAAACAGTACCCACTATCAAAAGAGGCAGATGAGGGCATATATGAAACCATAACGGCCCTCATAAATAATGGCATACTGGTACCATCAGAATCACCATGTAACACAGCTGTATACCCAGTGCGCAAGGCTAAAGGGGGGTCTTGGCGCTTCATACAGGACCTCAGGCCCTTGAACAACATAGTGGAAGCAGAGTACCCCATAGCAGCAAACCCGGCCACAATATTGTGTGGCATTCCAGCAGAAGCATCACGATTTACAGTGATCGACCTTAAAAATGCTTTTTTCTCAATACCATTGCACCCAGACTCACAATTTTTGACAAGCTTCACGTACAGAAACACAAAGTGGAAACACACTAGATTGCCACAAGGATACTGCGAGTCACCCTCGATATTCAATAGAGTAATACAGATGGATTTGGGTAACATTGAAGTAGAAAGCACGGTGTTGCAGTATGTAGACGACATAATAATTTGCAGCACAAACGAAAAAAGATGCAGAGAGGACTCATTAAAGATGCTGACAATATTGGCTGAAAAAGGTTACAAGGTAGACATAGAAAAATTACAGTACTGTCAGGAACAGGTACTTTACATTGGTCAGCTCATATCCCAACATGGAAGAATGATTGCACCACAAAGAGCACAGGCAATTTCAAAAACGCCATTGCCACAAACAGTGAGGGAACTGCAGCAGTTCCTAGGTCTGTGCAACTACTGTAGAGCATGGGTATTGGATTACAGCTCATACATAGGACCCCTGCTTGAGGGGTTAAAAGAAGCTAACAAAGGGGAGAAACAGTTGGGGTGGACAATGGAAATGAAAGAGGCTTTTGATGAACTGAAAGATGCGATATCAACTGCTCCAGTACTGGCCACCCCAGATTATGAGCGACAATTTTTCATATTTTCACATTGCGACTCAGCAGTAATGAAAGCAGTGCTGGCTCAAAAAACCAGCATGGGCTACAAACCAGTAGCGTTTTACAGCGGCCACTTAGATCCTGTAATGTTGGGCCATTTCCCTTGTGAACAAGGTCTCGCTGCAGCTGCTTTTGCGGTAGAAAAAGCGTCAGCAATCACCATGGGGTGCCCAACCACACTATTTGTGGAACATGCACTATTTGCAATATTGAATAAACCCAAGTCCACCCTAACCACGCAGAGGGTATCAGGTTATGAGATCATCTTATCTCGTGCTGAACTATCAATTGTTAGATGTAGCGCGGTCAACCCTGCAAGGTTTTTAGCAGAAATAATTGAGGAAGGAGATTATGCACATGATTGTACGCAAACCACTGAAATGTACTCATGTGCTAGAAAAGTTGAAGAAAACGCACTAGAGGGAGGTGAGCTCCTGTTCATTGATGGGTCATCAATAATTGGCCAAAAAGATGGGATAAGGAGGACTGGGGCAGCAGTGGTGAAAATGATGGAGGTACCGGTGTGTGTGGCAATGAAATGTGTGCAATTACCACAACATTACTCTGCTCAAGCGGCAGAGCTAATTGCTCTGATCTTGGCGTTGAAGGAAAGCTTTAATAAACGAGTGACTATATATTCTGACAGCGCATATGTCACGTCCACTGTCCACTCAGGGCTGTCAAAATGGAGAAGAAGAGGGTTTAGAAGAGCTGACGGCACTCCCGTGCAACATGCTCTTTTATTGGCAGAACTAATTGAAGTAATAAACAACCCCCAGGAATTAGCCTTGGTCAAGTGTACCGCACACACCAATGGAGAAGACCATGTCTGAAGAGGGAATGCAGCGGCAGACGCACATGCGAAGTATGCTGCATACTTTGGTGAGATATGGAACCCCCCAGAGTCAGACAGAGGGAGAGGGAGGGGAATGGCTAAGGAGATGTTGATAAGGGGAGGGTACACCCATCTCCCAGCCACACAGATAATGGAGCTACAAGCAGCTGCACCAATGGCAGAAAAAGAACTATGGGTAAAAAGAGGATGCACAATGTCACCAACTGACGCACTATGGCGCCAGTGTAACACTGGAAAAATTGTAATACCACTGGCACTATTGAATACCGCCATGAGCCAACTACACCACCCAGCCCATACAGGCAAGGAAATAATTGCAGCACGAATTAGGGAAGACTGGTTTTGCCCCGAATTAAATTCTCATGTGTCAAATTTTATAAGTAACTGTCTCACATGTCAACAGTTTACGGCCGGTCACACTCTGAAGGTGATAAAAGGTACTATACCCCGGCCAGAGGGACCCTTCCGACATCTCCATATTGACTATGTTGATATGATCAACGTATGTCAAGGAAAGAGGTATATGATTGTAGTAGTATGCCCATTTTCGAGGTGGATTGAAGCAGGGCCATGTTCACACCCAGATGCATTCAGAGCAGCTAAATTCCTAGTGAGGGAGGTCTTCCCCAGGTGGGGGGTGTGCGAGGTACTGCGGTCAGATAATGGCCCACATTTCGCAAACGAAATGTTCCAGCACATCACGTCCTCATTGAGCATCAAGCATAAATTTGCATGTGCATACCACCCACAGGCCAACGGTGTATGCGAACGCCTGAACGGCCTATTAAAAGAGGCAATTGCAAAAATACAGCAAACAACAAAGAAGAGTTGGCTGTATTGCCTTCCGCAAGCCCTATTTGAGCTAAGGAATAGACCAGGTTCCGACCACCACCTCACCCCTCACGAGGTGGTTACCGGACGCCAAATGCGCCTTCCTCTGACACCAACATCAAGAGCATTCACCGATCACGATAGTACTGCCACTGTTTTTGGTGATGAAATGTACCAATATGTGTCTTCTTTGATTACTAGTGTAGTGTTTGTGTCTCAACAGCTCGAGCGCACACGGGGCGGGTCTAACAGTGATCAACAAGAAGAGGCGGATAAAGAATTGGAAAAGGAAAGACTGTGTAAAATTGCTAAAGGTGACCACGTGCTACTCCGCAATTTCAACAGGAAGTGGAACAGCCCATGTTTCACTGGCCCCCATCTGGTAGAGGAGATATCAACGAGAGCAGTAAAGCTGCAGGACAAACGTGCCTGGAATCACCTACATGACGTAAAGATCTACAAACTCCAGACCCGCCCCAGCGCCACCGACAGGGCCATCGGAAGAACAACAACAGCGTCACCAACGGAGGAAGAGACTTCTGCCATTACTGACGGCTTAAGTGTCCCCATACCCTGTCAACCCCCACCCCCACATCCCCCAGAGACAACTATTGGACCCACCCACCCCATGGTCACACGATCAAAGAGTAAAGAGACTTCCGCCAGCTAAGCCCCAAACCCTCTGCCCAGTGGCCCCCTACCCACTACAGTAACGACCGAACTGAAGGACATTGTTTTGCACATATACACACGTAAACACTTGAATGTTCTCTTTTTCTTTTCTCTCGCACATGCAGGTACTGCGTATTATTGTACTGTTAAGAAAGTAAGCTAACTAACAAATTCACTGCCCAGGAGTAGATGGTACCCTCAGATGGTAAAAACCCAGAAGAATTGTCACACCAATTTGTATATGAAGTAAGAAGGCCAACGTACCTGAACAAAAGAAGGGTACGTGTCTACTACACAGCATTCCTCTTGGCCATAGAATATTCAATGCCCCACCTCCACCCATACTTGCCTGCCCTAAGAGATAGATCACTTAGAGTGGCGTGGGAACAGCTCTTCGCCTGGGCACTGAATGACTATCTGATAGGGAGGGCTTAAATAACAACCACTAACCTTAATAACAAGCATATTAAGAATTTTCAGGCGGGCAACTTTAACGTCGCAAGAATAAGCTGCCGGACTGCAGCAAGGTAAGAGCACATGGCCGGTGAAATTAGCCTTTGTAATAAAATTGATAGGGATTTTGATGATCACCGGGTTCTTGGCTGCCTCTGTATGGCAGTACAGCTATGCTATGAATATTGTTGCTGTACCCAAACCTAATATACCCCCGTCCCCAGCTGCAACAGGTGTTACGTCAGGTGGTATTAGTATAAACCCACACAAAGATAATAGAGTGAAACGCAGCACATACTCAGATAATAAAGGTATTGACAACTACATACAAGATTCAGCGCACATCTCAAACAACATGTGGTATCAACACATGACCCACATAGGTAAGCAGACAACAGAAGACAGCTGCTATATTTGCTCATTAATTCCATATGCCATGAGCGCTTCTCGAACATTTGTTGCCACAGAAATAGATGACAAAACAGCACGATGCATAATATATCTGGCACTGTTCCAAACAAAAGGAAGATTTCAAGGGACAGTGGTGCAATTGGTATGGAAAACACGAGACACATATCCATATGAAAACAACTTCCTCAAGACTTATTTAAGTTACCACAAGAAAAGTTTACATACTGAAGCCTTCAGATACATGACAAGTGGTCCTGAAAAAGGAGAAACAAAGAAGGTAACACTACAGTACATACCATGTGATTGGTATGCCACTGAAGTTCCTGGTAAAACAGGATGTTGGGAGAGGCCACTGGTGACGATAACAGGGAAGGTGTACTTGGACAACAAATGGGAGATAGGAGTGGTTGGCAGCAACATGATAACAAAAGAAACTATTTCAACTATCGATGGACACAACCACAGATGTTGGACGACTTGGATCAAGTACGTACCCATGCTCACGTGGATAGAGAAGGATGAAGACCCAATAATAATACTGCCGCTAACTGCGCCTAAAGTATGCTACCAACATAAAGGAGAGGTGGACGTAGGATATAACACCAATTGTGCAAGCGTGATGGAGCTACCTGAGGGGGGAGCAGGAACAGGAGTGATAATGGACCATTACTGGGCCTGCGGAGAAAAGGCATACCACACGCTGCCCCCTCTGTGGAATGGTATATGCACAATAGTGCACGTTAATGTACCATCACTAGTGGTACCCCAGAAACACGTGAATATAGCCAACTTCCCCAAAATGGATGAAGGGAACGAGAGGAAGAAGAGATCTGTACAACCTCAGAAGGGGCCAGAGAACAAAACCAACAGCAATAATACTGTCCTGAATAGAAAGAAAAGACAAGGAGAACCTCTGACAGGAAATTACCTATGGGGTAGATCAGAAACAGCACTCACCTCAATTCCGCCAGAACACAGACTATTTAGCAGAGCAGCAATGTTCTTCTCCTCAATAATACATCCGGGATTACAGGCTTACGCAAATGCAAAATGGCTCCAGATAACTAGATGGGAAATAATGATGACCATCAATTCTACAGTGAATGGATTCAACGCAATAAAAGAGGAACTGCGCGCAGTAAGGATGGTGGCACTTCAGAACAGATATGTACTGGACCTCCTCACAGCAATGGAAGGAGGAGTTTGCGCAAAGATAGGACAATCATGCTGTACATTCATCCCTGCTAATGATGCTGACAACGGTACATTGACAGAAGCAGTTTCACAATTGGCCCAGATGCATTCCAAAATGATGGATGAAAGTAAAGGTGTAAAAAAGGATGAGAGCTGGTTTTCAATATTATGGTCATGGATGCCATCTTGGCTGTCAGATGGACTGAAAATTATAGTTGGATGTACAATTTTGGCTGGAGCTACACTGATCAAAATAAGATTTTGGAAAGCCCGGAAGGCACGCACCACAGACGAACTGATTGAAATGGCCTGTATGCACCCCTTGATGCCAGCAGATGACGGCCAACACACAGACATGATAATACAAGAGAGAGAGAAGTTGCGCAATCAGATCACCACCAACCACCTGGACCCACCATCTGTGAAGCTCGAAAACCCAAGAAACCCAAGGAGCTACATAGGGAAATGGGTATACTGCACTCCTGGAGGAACATGTGAATACATGTATTGGTCATTTGAGGACCATGTTAACCACTATGGACATTTGGGAGGGATAACTAAAATATGGAGAGTGAGAGGAGATAAAGAAAAGGATATGTTTGTGGTCGACAAGTCGACCAGAGGGGGGACTGAAGTGGGAGAATGGAACAATAGGCTCCCACCAATCCCCTCTCGCGCTTGGCCTAGAGGATCACGGCCTAGGCACCCGCCACGAGATGAGTTTGCCCATCTATCAGACGACCAAATACCTTGGTACAGGAACCTACGAATGTGCCCACCTACCTGCCCTACCTGCCCAGCAGCTCGCCCTACCCAGGCCGACACCTGCAACATGGATCAACTCGACTAAACCAACACATTGTTAGAGATGCCATGACGACCTAACCAACGGTCACACCTGTACGACCATGCACACTGGACACTCCTACACCAACCTACACGAAGAATATACTCAACGCTATGACGTAGGTGACGAACACATCCACGGACATGCATCTTTATTATTTTTCACATAGGCTTTTAAGATGCAGAAACGCAAGACGCACGATGAACTTATCTAAATGGCTTGCTCACGCTTCACATAAACCCTATAACCTAAAGCACCTGTGCACTCAACGGCTCCATTTATGCACCTGATTCAAGTAGGCCGCAAGCAAGAGCTTCCATGAACATTAAAATGAACAAGAGTCCGGTTGCTGATCCTGCAGAATGAGCTCGGCGAAAGGCAGACAGCCAAGCCACAATGTTGCAATCTCGCACGCCGCACACCAACGTCAAGGTCGCACCTGCAAATTAAACAAGGCACACTGTGGAAAAAACAATATTAATTGTGCAGATTTCGGCCTCAAACACGGTCCCGCCTCACGTGACCAAGCCAAACCTGAAAGGATGCCAAGGCTAAGAGAACGGGGGCGCCTGGATCCCTCGTTACAAGACACAGGCAGATACAAATAAAAGACTCAATGGACATCTCCGACAGTGGGAGTAGTCGGCCTTCCAGCCTATGAATAAGTCCTCGCATTGTCTGCACGTACCCATAGTGAAACATTGTTGCAAATGACAGGTACACCGCGAGCTGGGAACGGCGATGGTCCCAGGCTGGGAGGCTCGCGAGCGCACCAATCAGAACATGGGGCTCTTATCACTGACGCCATTAACATTGACCAATCCTCAGGGGTCTTCATGTAACAATTCTCATGTATCTAATTGCAGGGACAACCCAGGTATACCACCTGACTGACCCTCAGCCATTGATATGCTTTTCTATATGTATGCTATACTAACCCTACCACTCAAGTAACCAATCCAGAGTGGAGATAGGTTTTTGCTAACTTTTCGAGGTGACGCAAGTAGCGCGTCATACCAAGGTAAAAAGGGCCTGCAAGCCCCCCGATTGTGTGTGTGTCAGGACGGACGCGTACGATCCTCGACCCATCCTTGCCGTTTGTATAATAAACAGCAGAACCACCTTGCTTCTTGCGTGCGCCTCATACTCATTTTTGTGATACGCGGGAGGAGTTGGGGCCTCCCTGCCCGGAGGTCCGCGGACGGCCCAGCCGACCCCGGCAGAATTTCCCCCCGACAACACGATTCTCATAGTACTGAGCCATATGCAGTACTTCTGACTGAGACTTCACTTGTCAAGTGCTCTCTGAGGACATAATTTGTGACTGGATGTTAGGCAGCAATCCACACACAAATTTGTCCACAAGTAGTCGTTTCCCAGACTCTGTGCTTAAATCTTGCCCACTGTTATCTGAAAATAGTTGTTCAAACTGATTAAAGAACTCAGTAGCACCCTAAGACTTCCCTAGGACACAGGCAGTAAGCTTGTCCCAAATAATCCTTCTTTCAGTAATTATAGTTTTCAATTTCGTAACTATTCTATCAGGCAAAGTTAGTATTACCTGTGGTGGTCTCTCACCAGCTGGCCTTTCTCTATCGAGTCTAGCCATATTATCCCATGAGTCTCCTAACCCTGGTACATCATCTTCAGTCCCAATCTGCTTCCATAAGTCAACAGGCAGGAGTACGGAAAATGACAGATCAATATCACTTAAGGTAAATACTGACAATTGCAAGACAGACTCTATTTCTTTGTAGAACTCTGTCGGATTCTTCCTAATATCGGGAATAGATTGTTTAATGGTGTTCACTTCCTGTCTCGAGAACGGGACGTGAACGAACTGCGACACATAATGTGCAGGAATATCTTGAGCAACTGCACCTGTTGCAGGATTAGCAGGAATCTCAACTTTTGGGATAAATGTCGCAGGATCCTCTCATAGGCAACTGAGAAGTAGGCAACTCCAAACGCTTACTAAGGAACAGGGCTCGATCGAACGCTAAAGCAGCCGAAGAAGTGTCAAACTAAAAAAGCCCTCTTATAAATACTTACTAGCTCTTCGGGACAACAAATCTTTCTTTTTACACATTCATCCTGTAGGTACTCTACCATTACCTCTATCACTTTCCTCTGCATTTCTGGCGTCTACTGACTATACGTGTCATATACTTCAACGGGAGTTATCGACGTGTCTGAGATCCACCTAATCGCATCTTTTGTACAAATTCGTGTTTCCTCATTTATCGACTTATGACAAGGAAAGAACCGTTTCTGTACAAATATAGCGTCCAAACTATCACCATCTATATCTTCATTCCTTAACCTTTCCAGCTCCCTTCTATACACAAAAACCCTCTCAACATGCTCTTGTACTTTCTCTGCAGTGTCTCTAGAGAATGCTAAAGTATTCAGATCCCTTAACCCTTGTCGGAGATCTACATCATTTAGCCTGTTCCACATTACACATAAATGAATTCCTAATCCTTCAATAAAAGGTTTTTCTCAGGAAAATTGTCCAAATTACAGAGTTTGGCAAGAACATCAGCTTGTTCACCCCTCTCCATGCAATGCTTAGCCCATGCAGTCAATTCATGCTTTCTCTCTGAAGACACAGTTTTGCGAGATACAACCCTCGATCCCGCTCCCCGATCTACTACAAGCGGTGTAGAACCACTTGGAAGAGGGAGAGTAGGCACATTTTTAACATTTGGAAACAAAGGTGCTATCACTGGCACAGCAGGCAAACCCATCGTGACCCGCAACAGTAGGCAAAGGTGGAGGAACAGGTGGAGGAGCAACGAAAAGAGGAGGAACAACAGCAGGAGGAAGAGGAATATTAAGAGGAGCAATAGGAGGAGCAGGAGGAGCAGGAGGAGCCAGAGGAGCTACGGGGAGGAGGAATAAAAGCAGAAAGAGGCAAAACAGCAGGAAGAGGAACATACAGAGGTGGCGCAGTGGCACCAGGCCTTCGTTCATTTAAAAGTTTGCAATAAGCTCATCGGATGCATGAAAGTCTTTAGAAGGGTACATTTTCTGTATACCAAGTGAAAAAGCCCTATCCATATTCCTAACTGACTCAGACTGCTTTTTCTGTTCATATAACAACGGTTTTTCGGCATTCGTCATATGACGGCGTGCATGCTTTTCTCTACTCTTAAACTGTTGCATGGCTTCTTCCTTCCAATTCTGTAATACATCGAATGCTGCAGGTCCAGCCTTTTTCTTCAATAATATGGATTCTAAGTATTCAATACGAGGAATTTCAAAACTACCGTTGTTTGGCCACTGAAGTTCGGAAGCATGTCTAGTTTGTCTGTGCGAAATATCATTAAATACTATACTACCAATGCCGTGCTTACAGTGCATAGTACATGCCGGCGACCCCTCCATTGGTGCCGGTTGGCCAAAGATTGTCTATCACTGCGGAATAATGCCCTGAAGCAGGCAGACAATTTCCCAGGCATGTCAGAATACTGGTGTTACCTGGTCAGTAATTGCACTTGCAAGTGTAATGCGTCAAAACAAATTATCAGGTTACTGAAGAATCGGGTCACGACTCACCTGATCAAATCCTAAGGAGGTCCGATCGGATTACAAAGTTCTCACTAAGGTCCCACGTGGTTGGTGATTTTGGCAAAGCTGCCCGCCTCAATATATGGATCCTCGTCAAGATGTCACCTTGGATCGTGTGCTCACTGTCAGGGATCAGGTCGTGCAGCGCTGCTGAGGTGTCACTTCTCATCCAAGAAAGGGCCCCCTTTTACACCATATGATCCCGGTCCGATAGCCGCGTCAACCTTCAACGAGCTGGCATCAATCTTGAGGGTCCCTATTCGGGTGCCATCTGTAAAAGCAAAAGGAAATATCGAGGCTGAGTACCGCAAAAGGAAATATACCAAACACGGGCTTATAAAGATTCACAGATCTTTATTCAAATAACTGTACAGTTTACAAAGAAACAAAGTATCAGATAGCTATCTGGCCCTCAGTAAATCACAGCGAATACCAGCCCTTTTGGTGTGAGAAGTCAGAGGTACTGGATGTCTAAACATTTACACTTTTTATACAGTTTTGATCATAATGTCCAGCCCCACTAGAGTTTAATAATTCTCGGTCTAGGGTTCGTGCTGAGTTCACTTCTAGTTTGTCCAACTATATGCGTATGGATAGTTTCCAATTTGTACATCAACAAGTCACAATGGCAACAGTGTATCTTCGGATTTAACATTACGTCTTAACAAACGTCCTATACAATGTAGTTCAACAAGTGTCCACGTTCAGTATTTAGACAGCATTGTATTTGATGTATGTCAGCGGATCGGACTTGTTGGTGCAGGTAATCCTCTGTCTATAAGTCAGACATGGGACAAGGTCTCTTTACTCAACCCAAACATTCGGCCAACGGACAGTTTAGACATTAACTTGTATTCAAAGGTCGGGACAGCTAAGTTACAAGCAGGAAACACTGTCCACCATTTTAGAACACAGAACTACTTTGGAATGGAAATCAAAATGGCGGACAGACCTAAAATTGCGGCTAAGTCGATCTAAGATCGGAACTTTGCAGCGCGGATTTCTTCGCAGAGCGACTCGGCTTAGGCCATTATATACAACGAGGAGGCACAATATCATATCCCGTTTAACAACAAAAGACACAGAACAATGAGCCCTTATTCCTCGCCTCATCATTGCATCCCAATTGCCAGGCACAGTAAAGAATACTCATATGTCCGCACACCAGCTAGACCTTTGAACTAATTAGGCAGTAATGTGTGCAGCTGAAGAAGTGAAGAGCTGTGGACTAGTACCTGTATTCCTGAGAGCAGAGGCATAAGTCCTGGGATGCCAAAACATGAACTAAGATTTAAGGCATTAGCACCCCCCGGAATGACGCTCAGTCTATTTGAAGTACCAGATCTGCAGGAAATTGGGCTCTAAATCTGTTGTGAACTGGTTTGATAAGTGGGACGTTAGGTTCACTCTTGGGGATGGGAACTGATAAATGGGAAAACAGACCCCATGGCGGATGACTTCAGGTGAAGACGCAGATGTAAGTGCACCCCCTTGTGGAGAAAAATAAGTGGGGTACAAGAAGAGTGTGTGAGTGTTGGGAAGTGTGAAGGAGAGTGAGTATGTGTGGAGAGGAGAGTGTGCATGGATGAAATAGAAAACCACATGGTGTTGTATATATATTTATGGAGGCCTTTTCTATTATGATCTGCAGAGGAATGGAATCCTTTCCTTAGGTAATAGGGGAGAAGACAGCACTGTATAATGGAAGAAAAGAGGATGTGGATAGAGGCTCCGAATATTTATTGGGTATGGGATCTCTCCATCCGGTATATGGGTGGGGTGTGAGAATGAAAAATTAGTTATGGTAAAGGCCCTAGTGGCCTGGGACCTCTTCACCCGATATAGTGGGGGTATTGGAATCAAAAAGTTGAATTTTATGTGATTTTATTGTTAGTAAGATGTTCTGTTGTGGTGTGTTTAGTATTGGCCTAAAGTTGAGCTGATTGTGGTGTGATATGGGAGTGGTGAAAGACGTGTGTATTCGTATGTGTGGGCAAAGAGGGTTGGGTGTGGGGTATAAGAAGGGGGCATAGGGAAGAGATACAGGTTGTTGGGGTGTGACAAAGGTATTGATAATATTGTAAAATTATCAACGGCAAAAGGGAGTTATCATGGAACCAACAACCCTGTTGGATTACATGGGCAAGGGCCTTCCAATGTATCGAGATGCAATTTATAAATATCATAAGGTATGGTGTGCAGAAACAAAGCGAGGGATGTATAAGCCATGGCCGGACCAGGGCACAAATAATAGAGACATACTACGCCACATGTATACATTCTTAACAGCTTAATATAAGGGAAGAAAATATAAAAACCAGAACAGAGGCATTGGAATGGTGGAAATTGGTGGAAGATCTAGACGATTGCCCCACTGATTATCCTAAAGCAGCGTGTGAGGCGATTACCTCATGTCGTTCTAATACTACATTGGTTACTGTCCCAAGTGCCCTGCGACCCCTATGGAAACAGACATGTTCCCACCATTAGGATGTTACCCTAGGCATGCCGCATCAGGACATGCAAATGCTATGTATGCCCCATTGTCTACTACTTCACCGCCACCATCTATGTCAGCACATTAACAGAATCTTCCCACTCCCACAGCGTCAAACAACTGGGAGGGGTAAAATACAAGAGGGAGATGATGCAAAACCACAATAAGAGCTGGTGGATGCATTAACGAAGGTGGAGGGTGAATTGATATGACTAAAGTTAGAAAGACAAGACGGACAAAAGTCATCTATAGGGGTAGCTGAATGGAGGGCAGGGGTCTTGTTGTTTGCATAGATAGTACAGCTATTACAGATGTGCATATGGAAAAGGAACGTGAAGAAAGAAGAAGGTGAAAAGACGGTGTGGATTATGCAATGGTCAGAGGAGGAATATGATTACACACACAAAGGAGAAGAGGAGTGGGATACGGTAGATGAATTGGAAGAAGCAGAGCTGTCACCAGTAATATCCCTATGAGTAGAAACTTCATGGGGACCCAGGTTACATAACAGGTTTGGACAAATGGCAGTAGCTAAGAGATCAGTTGCGGGAAAGAAGAAAGTTGTGAAGGCGGTAGGGCACCCTTTCAACTTCTGCATAAGGGTCCAGGAGTGCACAATATATCCTTGGGCACACATGGAGAAAAATAACCTCATACAGACTCTCACATCCTTCACAGTCAGGGTGGGCAAATCAATATACACATTCAAAAAGCATACAGCTGGGACTACTCTGGCTGTCGGGGATTTGAAAAGTTTGTTTGTGTCGATACTGGGAGATCAGGCTGATGATATATGGATTAAAGCAGTGTATCCGGGTGTGAAATCGAGTGACGATAGCCATGACAGAGCCATTTTAATGACATTAGGTCCCAAGTATGGGTAGCATTACAGGGTGCATACCCAGAAACGCCTGATATCTTCAGTCGATTATGCAACGAACAATGTGCAACAATGAAGATCCTGCCCAATGCATATTACACATGCAAGAAATGTGGTGATCGGAGACAGGGGATTCATGGAATCGAGCGATTCTCACTTGCTATTTTTAGGTTAAAAGAGGGCTAATGAAAGAGGTGCAGAAGGAACTTGACAAGATAGTGGGCATTGAGGCAAAGGGTTGGGCGGAAATTAAGTCTATTATTATCCATCATTGAAAATGGTTGAAAGAAAGGGAGAAGGAAACGGCATAGCGAGTGCAAGCAGAGGAAGCAAAACTGGTTCAAAATAAACTAGCAAATGATTCATCAGAGGGGGCTGTGGCAGCAGTGTAGACGGAAGGGTCGGCAGACCTTAGGGCGATTCAGGCGAATGTACACACCGCACCCAAGTGGGGAGGTGAAAATGGGTGGACAGATGGGTATCAATATCAGTACCAAAGGGTGTTGTCAGGGGGTTTTCAACAGGGGACAGGGGGATTTTCAGGTGCCCAAGGAGAGCGAGGAGATTTCAGAGAAATGGGACCGTGATGAGGAGCAGGCCAGTTTTGGACATGTGGATGCATGGGCCAAATTTCAAGAGAATGTATGAGTAGACAGGTTATGCATATCCTCAACAACAGATGTATACTTATCCACAGGGAGGTCCAGGTTCTGGATAGAGACACACGGGGCATGAGCGGGGGGTGGGCGGGAGGGATAGAGACACACGGGGCATGAGCGGGGGGTTGGTGGGAGGGCTAGGGGCATGAGCGGGGGTGGGTGGGAGGGCTAGAGACACACGGTGCATGAATAGGGGGTGAGGGGAGAGACACACGGGGCATGAGCAGGGGGTGAGGGGAGGGAGAGACACACACGGGGAATGAGCGGGGGGTGGGTGGGAGGGATACAGACACACAGGGCATGAGCGAGGGGTGGGTGGGAGGGCTAGAGACACACGGGGCATGAGTAGGGGGTGAGGGGAGAGACACACGGGGCATGAGCAGGGGGTGGGGGGAGGGAGAGACACACACGGGGTATGAGCAGGGGGTGGGATGGAGGGAGAGACACACACGGGGCGTGAGCAGGGGGTGGGGGGAGGGAGAGACACACACGGGGCATGAGCGGGGGGTGGGTGGGAGGGATAGAGACACACGGGGCATGAGCGGGGGGTGGGTGGGAGGGATAGAGACACACGGGGCATGAGCAGGGGGTGGGTGGGAGGGATAAAGACACACGGGGCATGAGCGGGGGGTGGATGGGAGGGCTAGAGACACACGGGGCATGAGTAGGGGGTGAGGGGAGAGACACACAGGGCATGAGCAGGGGGTGAGGTTGAGGGAGAGACACACAGGGCATGAGCAGGGGGGGTGGGAGGGAGAGAGACACACGGGGCATGAGCGGGGGGTGGGTGGGAGGGATAGAGTCAAGCAGGGCATGAGTAGGGGGTGAGGGGAGAGACACACGGGGCATGAGCAGGGGGTGGGGGGAGGGAGAGACACACACGGGGCATGAGCGGGGGCGTGGGCGGGAGGGATAGAGACACACGGGGCATGAGCAGGGGGTGGGCGGGAGGGATAGAGACACACGGGGCATGAGCGGGCGGGAGGGATAGAGACACATGGGGCATGAGCGGGGGGTGGGCGGGAGGTAGAGAGACACACTGGGCATGAGCGGGGGTGGGCGGGAGGGATAGAGACACACATGGTGCATGTGCGAGGGTGGGGGGGAGGGAGATAGACACACGGGCATGAGCGGGGGGTGGGTGGGAGGGAGAGAGACACACGGGGCATGAGCGGGGTGTGGGTGGGAGGGAGAGAGACACACAGGGCATGAGCGGGGGATGGGTGGGAGGGAGAGAGACACACGGGGCATGAGCGGGGGGTGGGTGGGAGGGAGAGAGACACACGGGGCATGAGCGGGGGGTGGGTGGGAGGGAGAGAGACACACGGGGCATGAGTGGGGGGTGGGTGGGAGGGAGAGAGACACACAGGACATGAGCGGGGGGTGGGTGGGAGTGAGAGAGACACACGGGGCATGAGCGGGGGGTGGGTGGGAGGGAGGGAGAGAGACACACGGGGCATGAGCGGGGGTTGGGTGGGAGGGAGAGAGACACACGGGGCATGAGCGGGCGGTGGGTGGGAGGGAGAGAGACACACGGGGCATGAGCGGGGGGTGGGTGGAAGGGAGAGAGACACACGGGGCATGAGCTGGGGGTGGGTGGGAGGGCTAGAGACACACGGAGCATGAGTAGGGGATGAGGGGAGAGACACACGGGGCATGGGCAGGGGTTGGGGGAGGGAGAGACACACACGGGGCATGAGCAGGGGGTGGGGGGATGTAGAGACACACACGGGGCATGAGCAGGGGGTGGGGGAGGGAGAGACACACACGGGGCATGAGCAGTGGGTGGGTGGGAGGGATAGAGACACACGGGGCATGAGCGGGGGGTGGGTGGGAGGGATAGAGACACACGGGGCATGAGCGGGGGGTGGATGGGAGGGATAGAGACACACGGGGCATGAGCGGGGGGTGGATGGGATGGATATAGACACACGCGGCATGAGTGGCGGGTGGGTGGGAGGGGAGAGACAAACGGGGCATGAGCAGGGGGTGGGTGGGAGGGCTAGAGACAAACGGGGCATGAGCAGGGGTGGATGGGAGGGCTAGAGACACACGGGGCATGAGTAGGGGGTGAGGGGAGAGACACACGGGGCATGAGCAGGGGGTGAGGTTGAGGGAGAGACACATATGGGGCATGAGCGTGGGGTGGGTGGGAGGGAGAGAGACACACGGGGCATGACCGAGGGGTGGGCGGGAGGGCGAGAGACACACGGGGCATGAGCGGGGGGTGGGTGGGAGTGCGAGAGACACACGGGGCATGAGCGGGGGTGGGCGGGAGTTATAGAGACACACACGGGGCATGAGCGGGGGGTGGGCGGGAGGTATAGAGACACACACGGGGCATGAGCGGGGGGTGGGCAGGAGGGATAGAGACACACACGGGGCATGAGCAGGGGGTGGGCGGGAGTGATAGAGACACACGCGGGGGGTGGGCAGGAGGGATAGAGACACACACGGGGCATGAGCAGGGGGTGGGCGGGAGTGATAGACACACACGCGGGGGGTGGCTGGGAGGGATAGAGACAAGCGGGGCATGAGCGGAGGGTGGGTGGGAGGGCTAGAGACACACAGGGCATGAGTAGGGGGTGAGGGGAGAGACACACGGAGCATGAGCAGGGGGTGGGGGGAGGGAAAGACACACACGGGGCATGAGCGGGGGGTGGGCGGGAGGGATAGAGACACACGGGGCATGAGCGGGGGGGACAAACAAAAACACGGACATGCCGCACGGACATGAGTTTGTATGGCAGATCCCGCTCCTGGGCCCTCTGCTGGCCACCATGAGCAGGGGGAGGGAGAGAGACACACGGGGCATGAGCGGGGGTGGGGGAGAGAGACACACGGGGCATGAACGGGGGTGGGGGGGAGGAAGAGAGACACACGGGGCATGAGCGGGGGGTGGGCGGGAGGGATAGAGACACACGGGGCATGAGCGGGGGTGGAGGGGAGGGAGAGACACACACGGCATGAGCGGGTGGTGGGCGGGCGGGATAGAGACACATGGGGCATGAGCGGGGGGCGGGGGGGACAAACAAAAACACGGACATGCCGCACGGACATGAGTTCATGCGGCAGATCCCGCTCGTCGGCCCTCCGCTGGCCACCGTGTGCGATGGCGTGAGCGGGGGGCTGGAGGAACAGGGGACACACAGAGCATGAGCGGGGGTGGGGGGGACAGGAAGGACACACGGGGCATGAGTGGGGGTGGGGGACAGAAAGGACACACAGGGCATGAGCGGGGAGTGGGGCAGACACAGGCATGAGCGGGGGTGGGAGGAACAGGAGACAAACACGCTCCTGCTGACCTGACAAAGCCTCTCATGCGGGAAAGAAAGATGGCGGGCGTCTCTGAAGCCAGACGCACTGCACGCTTTCACCGCATCCAATGAGAGAGCACGTCAGATGTCCGCGGACATTACGCAAGCTGCGGGCCCAATCACTGTCCTGTCCGCGGAGCGAACAGGGAAGTCCGTCCGCGGACTGAACACAGATATCACTACGTTTTTTTGACCTGCTTTTTGGTCATTTTAAAACAAACTACTGGACGGATTTTCACCAAATTTGCAAAAGCACGCTTTCGGGACCAAGCCGCTGCTCCTGGTCCAAATTTGGTGAAAATCCATCCAGCGGTTTGGGCTGTAGACGCGAGCACATTTTTTTTCCCATTCAGTCTATGGGAAAAAAAGAAGTTTTGGGACCCCCCCTATAACTTTGCCCCCCCTGGACGAATCCTCACCAAACTTTGCAAAGAAATTCAGAGTGACCCAAATACTTTTTTTTGCAAAGTTTGGTGAGGATTCGTTCAGGGAGAGCAAAGTTATAAGCCGCCCAAAAAGTGCTCTTCCTATGGAAACAGCAACTTAACCATAACTACATGGCCACTACTGTGGCCATGTAGTTATGGTTATATATATATATATATATATATATATATATATATATATATATGGATAATGACATGAGAATAATTGAATAAATAGAGGTTACTGGGGTGGACACCTGAGAAGAGAGAGTTTACCAGGGCGGACACCTGAGAAGTGAAAGGATTTGCCTTATTCCTGCGCTTTAATATAGCGGCCAGATGAAACATGTACCCAGAGTCCCACATAATGGGGAGCAATTAGACTACCACAACATTTAATGACGTCAGTAAGGGGTTCGTTCATACTCCATGAAGGGGTAATGATTAGAGGCAGAGATATCTTTGTCCAGCTGCTGTCCGTCTAGTCTGTTAAGTGTCTGTCTTACATGTTTGTTGTGATGTCATATGTGACATTTTTTGTTAAGAGAACTGATTAAAAATCTTGCACGATTCGATAGCTGAGACAGAATCGCACATGAGTTGATGTTTTTGGAGCAATTTGGTAATATACATTTTTTAGTGGAGAATTTGTATTGGAGCTTGCAGGGTATGGTGCTCGCTCATATTGTCACAAGGTGTTTAAACCACACGAAAGCATTAACAAGTGTTATATAAGAGTAAAGAGAACAGTTTTAAACATGGAAGACAAAACTCCATTAGCACACTTATGCAAGCAATTGCCAAAACATGCATCCAAGCTAAAGAAGTAAAGCACCGAGTGGGTTAAAGGTACTGTCCACAAGATGTTTATGCCATGGCCACAAAATGGGTCTTTATTTAAAGCCGTCTTACAACATATGACGACATATTTGCATGCCACATATACAGGCACGAAGTTAGAAAAACGCCTCACTGTTCTAGAACTTTGGAAGATGTATGAAAAGACATAGGAGGAAGAGCCGCCAGCAGATTGGATACAAAATATATGTACAGAGGGGGGCGAGATGCCTACCGCACCACCTGCCCTGCCGGAAATGAAAACGAAGAAAGTAAGGACGAGGGATTATACCCGTTAAGGGAGCTTAAAGCAGCCACGGGGTACAGCAACCCTGCATATGAGTCACCTACATATAGTAGTGATGAAAATCAAGGGAATGATAAGAACAAGAATCTTACCTACGCTGTCCCAAGGGACAAGGGGAAGCACGATGACGAAAGGAAGGATCAGGCACAGACAAGTGCATCTCTCAACAAGGAGAGAGCGGGGAAAGAAATGGAAAGGGAGTGAAGACAGAACTGATGAGATAGCATTCACAAAGGACAAATGGATGGGAGGACAAATCTTATTGAAACTCGATGGGAAAGGCAGTGATGACGTGAGACCAAAGGAGAGGTTAGATGAGGCACAGAGAAAGGAGAAAGAGAAGGAGTTAAGAGATGAAAGGATAAGAAGGGAAGATAGACTAAGGCGAGAACAGCTATATCACGAGGAGAAAGAAAAACAGCTCGATCTCAACCTGAGAGCGGCCTATGATCAAGACAGACAGAAACAGCATAGGTTAGAAGAAGAGCAAAGGGTACGTCAAAAAAGGATAAGGAGACGAAGAGATGAGGAAATTCAAAGTGCAGATGAACGTAGAAATGAAAAGAGAAGGGAAGAAGATATAGTCAGAGAAGAGGCAAGGAAGTGCAAAGAATTTGGTGACGATATCGAATGTAAGCGAAGACAGAGAGCATGCGACCTCGAATATTTGGAGAGGGAAGTTAAAAAACCCGATCCAGTTGTAGACTGGGAAGACATTGAAGAATTCTTTCCTGCGTACGATTCAGTACCAGGCATGTCTAGGGAAAATATTGAAGATAACTTCAACACCAGAAGCATCGGGGAATTGATTGATAGAATATATGATGAAATGGGGCTAGAACAAATACCCCAAGGAGAGGGGGAAGATGAGCACTTGAAAAGCATTCAACTGTATGACACTGAGGATGTCACCCGAAGTAGTGGGAATAGTAAACTGTCCCTGGACAGATTAGAAATCAGTAGAAATGATGAAGACACAAGAAGTTGCATGTATTGGGAACAAACAATGCCTGACTCCGAAAGGGAGGAGCACGAGGCAAATGAGAAAGGGAGATGGCGTGAAGGACAACTCCCAAGGGAAAGCGGGATACGATGGTCAGACACTAGCAAGTCCGCACCGAGGGCATCAGAGTCAGCCACGCAGTCTGACCGACATGAAGGAGAACCTCATGGTCAGAGGGGGGTGTCGTCACCGCTCAATGTAGACAGACTGAGGACATTGCCAGGTAGATGACGATGCTGAAATATACCCCTGCGGAGAACTATGAGAGAAGAGAAACAGGGCTGCACATTCCAATTTCTGCTACTAGAAAAGGGGGGAGCAAGACCACAATATATTCGATGGCCACACATGAATCGAGAAAACTTGAAAAACAAGCTTCCACTGCTGACATTGGGAGCCGGAAAATGGATACACGAGTTAGAAAAAATGACAGGAGGAAACATGCTAGCTATAGTGGACATTAAAGGTCTCCTGATCGCCATACTTGGTGAAAGAGCAGATGATGTGTGGACACGGGCAGGCTACCCTAGTGTAACCACAATTAACACCGCGCATGACGGAGCACCCTTTAACAATTGCAGAGCAGCAGTATGGAAAGCGCTACGAGTACTTTACCCAGATACTTCCGATATGGGAGTTATAATGACACAAAAAATGAAGGAGTCGGAAGATCCATTGATTTATATACAGAATTTACAAGACACGTGGGTGCTCGAAACGCATGAATCTTGGATGAAATCAATACCTGAGTTTTACCATATATTGTGCCAAGGGTTGCCAGAACCAGTGCAGAAACAACTCAAGAAATTGGTAGGAGTTTGTAAGTGATTTCAATCCGGTATACATCCAAGTCAACGCCTAGCATGTAGTGCGCAACTGAAATCCTTATTTTTTTTTGTCTAAAAGTTCTTTATTCTGAACAATATACCACTCATATCACACCTTTCTCCTGGAACCGCCCCGGCCACACTGAACCAGGAATCAGGCTGGTTTGCAAAGGTAAATATTTATTTATGTATTTAAAATGTAACCACAATATGTTAATAGGTATACAACAATCACCAATGTGGTGATGTAACACTGAATAATCTCTTTAATACATGAGGAGTAAGTATTGAGGAAAACAATTCAGCACAGAAAATAATACTTTTGTGTGGTTCAGATTAGATAGCACTGTGGTTAGAAGTTCCCCCTGCACACCGCTCAACCCCCAATAGGCAATGTAAAGAGATAGGAGGGGAGAGCAGGTATTCAGGAATGGCAGAATTCAAATAGAATAACAATCCCACTTTGCCCCAGAAAACATAAGAGAAAAACGGAAATTGACTGTCAAGCTGTCAGAATGGCTTTTAAAGTTATCTTTAGAATGGACAGGGCAAAAACACAAATATGATCAAAATTGCTGAAATTGTTATAAATTCTCATGGGAGCCACTTTGGATAGTTGCACACAAACACAAGCAATGAGTTAATCCAAAGAAAACATTTGAAATCTTAAAATTCGAGTCGGAAGCCATTAAAAGCTGTTTTACACGTATCAAAATTTCCCCAAAATGAAATTTCGCGGCAAATTTTTCACTGTGCGATAATCATGATAATGGTAGAATCACATTGATTTGGATTGATTGATAGATATGAATGTTTGCTACAAGCAGAAATTTTGTTTCCAGCACAAAAACTGAGGGAGTTACAGACATTTTAGTGGAGGTTGTTTTTTTTCAAGATAGGCGCAAGCAGGGAAAACAGGAATGCACTTTTAAAATGACAGATAGGTTGCTTACACTAAAGGATGACTATGAACAAAACGAATACCCCACAGGAACACAGTCAGTTGATCAGGGTGACTGCAGGCTAAGGAACTCGCCCTCTTCAGATGAGACAAAGATCAGCACAGAGATAGTTTTAACAATACTGGTTATGGAGAAAAGATAGGATGGTTTGGAAAGAGGTTCAGACAATGCACAGATACTCCTACAATACAGGTTCTGAATACAAGATAGGATGGGTCTAAGATAGGGCTAAGACTATGCAAAGTACATATGCTAGTGACACAATTCTTCCTATTTATACTCACTGGATACGTTTTTTTTATGGAACCGTCAATTCTGTTCAGGGGATGGGCTCTGGCTTAGGAAAGACGGCTGGGCATATCGGACGGGCAACGTCAGTAAGGCGCTCTGGTCACAGCACCGCCCAGGACTGGACTGGATCTGCAATGCACTCTGGTCACAGCACGGCACCGGACTGGATTGTATCTGCCCTTCTTGGTTCTGAGGATATTTATTTTCAGCAGGCAAGCAGTACAGCACAGCCCGGCTGTATTATGTTGCTTCCCCTTAGGGTTGTGGGGTTCTGTTCTGGAATTTGAGGCCTAGCTGAGAATGGTTCAGCTATGGAATGGGCCTTTTGCTTTGCCAAGTTTCTGGAGTCTGGAGCAAGGAAGATGTAGAGTTCTGCAGCAGGGTACTCCGCCAGCATACGGATAGTGAGTGAATCTGTTTGTCCTTATGTGTGGTGAGCTGTCTCTATTTATGCTATGATAAAGGAGGAGTGTGGGCCGGATTAGCCTATGCTTGCCCCTTTGAAAGGTGATTGGGTCAGAGTCTGCTCTCTGCCTTGATAGGAGGAGAGAAACAGAGAGTCATCTTTATGGTGTGATTTTATGAGGCTAAGAATCCACCCCTAGCCCCTGGAACACAAAATTACTTTTTGCAAAATACATATTTCCACAGGTGCAACCTCTCTAAAAATCACATATACAGATTACATATTTTACCTAGCAGCGACTCCTCAAAACCCCGTAGCTGTGGGATCTTGTCTCTGTTTTACACAGACTTTTGCCCTTTTCACTCGGAACACAATGTCCAATTTTTAAGCAGATTTCTGCAAGTGTGCGTGTTTAACATGGGCATAAGTGTATAAAGTTTCACAGTTTTAGCGGAAATACATTTTGTGTAAAATCATATTTCTTGCCATTTATGTCCAGAACGTGTCACACAGTTCTGGCGCCTCTTCATCCGTGCATCCAGAAATTACATTAAGAATGCTGTTATTTTTATATTTTTCACAATTTTTCATAGTAAGTTATCAGTCTTTTTAGAATGTGTCCTTTGTCCTTGTTAAGCAACAACTGGTTGTTTAGCTCCAAGCCTTTGGTCTCTCCCGGGAAGCCCAGGAGCCATCCCCCATGTTTACTCCTTGCAGAGGCCATTTTCAACTGTCTTTGCACTTCGCTTTTCCTGAGCTGGAGCTGGCCATTGTTCCCTTTTGCATTTGTAGACCAGGTTCTTTCCCACCCTGTAATTCACACTTCTCTGTGATTTCCTGCTGGGGAGAAAGACCTTCCTTCTGTGACAAAACCTGTCATTCAAGTTCCGCAGCTTTCAGCCAGGTTTAAATTAATTGTAAAATTCTGTGGCCTTTTTCCTAAGCACAAAACAAACTTGTTTTTCAAATCACAGTTAGAATTCTCATTCAGGATTTTAAACCATGGGATCAAAAAATTACAATATGGGCAGCCATCTTTTGTGCGTTGAGAAGCGCGATTTTCAGGGATTTTGGTGAACACAAAGTTTACGCGCCCATTTTGCTATTTCTGGCACCATCATAGCAGAGTGATGTGGCATAGCAGAGCAAAAGTGGGTCAAAACATCCCACAGAGAACCCCTCCCAACTTGAAGCATGCCTGGGATGGCAACTCTTCAGCTGATTTACGTGGACCCACTTATCTTCCCCTTCTGCCAAACTACCCTTGGGGATGCAGATTCTGTAGGCAACTGGTGAGATTCTGTCTACAATTTCAAAAGGACCCCGCCAAGATGAGAGGAATTTACGCTGTTTGGCTTGGTTCCTTTAGAAATTGTACAAGTAGACCCGGTCTCCTACTTGGTATTCCTTTTTAGTTGTCTTAAGGTCATAGTGGGTCTTCATACTGTCTGCAGATCTTTCTAGATTCCGCTGAGCATAGGCAAAATCATGTTGAAGGTGTTTTCTCAGATTCTCAACATACTCATGAGTTGTGGAGGCATTTATCAAGGTCTGCTCTTTGGTTCTGTAGAGCAGATGCTGGGGTAGCACCATCCTTCGTCCAGTCATCAGCTCAAACTGAGTCATTTTTGTTGTAGAAGAAGGGGTAGATCTGATGGCCATCAGGACAAGGGGTAGTCGAATGTACCAACTTGGCCCAGAATCTCCCACAAACTTTTTTAATATGCTCACAATAGTTTTGTTGTATCTCTCAACTCCACCACTAGAGGATGGTCGTTAGGCAATGTGTAGTTTCCTTTTGACCCCAAGTATCTCCCACATCTTTGTCATCACTTCACTAGTGAAGTGACTACCTCGGTCTGACTCAATCCTTTGGGGTAGTCCAAAACGCGAGAAGCTGCTGTTTCTGCCTTGCAATTTGGGGCCGGGAGACATTCCACCAATTTAGTGAACAAGCACATTACGGTTAACATGTACTTGTTCCCCCTAGAGGAGCAAATCACAGGCCCGATAAAATCGACTTGTAAATCTGACCAAGGCAGTGTCATCCCCCTCTTTTCAAGAGGAGCATGGTGTGTGAGTGATGTTGGCTTAAATTTTGCACACACAAGACACCCCTTCAAGTATTGGTGGAGGTCCTGCCCCATGTGTGGCCAGTATGCAACCTCTCGCAAGATTTCTAGTGTTTTATGATACCCCTGATGACCAGCTGTGGCCGCATCATGGGCGTGACTTAGCATCAGGCTTTGGAATGAGGTAGGGGCCACCCACTGGTCGTGGCCAGCTATAGATCTCCTTACCTGCAAACCGTCTTGGATCCAGAACATTTTTGGACATTTCATCAACACTGTGAGGTCCTTTCCCAATGTAATCGATATCCTTCAGGGCAAAGTTCTCAGGGTCCTCAATGTGTTTATAAAACGTACCAATTATTGGATCCCCTTTTTGAGCCGTAATCAAATCAGCATCTGGGGTCATCTTACTCCATTGTGCAGTTGAGAGTACATTGTGAGCATTTGTCTGGGACCTAGTGATAGCAGTGACCTGGATTTCCCCCAACGGGGACTCAATCTCAAGTAGATACCCTTGGATGGCTCCAGTTTTGGCCAGCTGATCAGCTAGGTCGTTTCCAGTTTTGTCTGGTCCCTCTACTTTAGAATGACCCTTGATCTTTTTCCAGTAGATGGTCATCCCATTTGAGGTTTCCAGATCATCAATATTTTGTATTAATTTCACATGTTTTAAGGGTTTATTATTAGCACATAGCATGCCTCTGGTTTTCCAGTTAACCAGGTGCTTCACAAACCCGTTCCGTACATAATCTGAATCAGTGATTATGACCGGTTTGTGGAGTTGGTGTTGGATGGCATTGAGGATGGCTTGATGCACAGCCATCAGCTCTGCCACTTGACTACTTCGGGGACCGATTTTGTACCCAGCGGAGGGTTCTGGGGCATCATTCACCCATGCATTCCCCACACCTGCCACAAGTTCCTTTTCCCCGTTGTTGTCAACATGGTAGGAGCACCCATCCACATAGACAGTGAGCATTCCCTCACACTTGTCTTCTTCATAGACTTTGTGTGGGGAATTAAGGTATGCCTCCATGTTGTCCTTGATTTTAAGACTTTTGTCCTCGAGACAGTTTTCTCTGGCACAATCATGCAAGTCAGCAAGACCTTGCGTGAGTGGACTCTTCTTGTTTTGGACATATCTGACCTCCACAGGAAAGCCTTGCATTGACAGAATCCAGGAAGTCATTCGGGAATTACTCACATTTCCAGTCCGGATTCTGTCACTTTGAAGGCATTTCAAAGGTTGGTGTGGAGTCTCCACTATAATGTGTTCCGCCTGGATAAACGGGCGGTAGTTCTTCAATGCCCACACCGTTGCCAGGAGTGTCTTCTCACAATCATTGAATTTTTCCTCCACGGAGGATAAAATCTTACTCGCATAGGACATTACTTTATTGACCTTGTCATGCTTTTGATATAATACTGCAGTCAAGCATGTATTTGAGAACCCTGTCTCCAAGAAGAACTCCCTGTTTTTGACAGGGTAAACTAGGCAAGGCGCTTGTGAGAGGCTTCTTTTGAGTTGTCTTACTGCCTCGGCTTGTTCTGGACCCAACTCCCACTTGAACCCCCCCTTCAACAGATGGATCAGGGGTCTTGTGATATCTGCATAATCCTCGATGAACTTTCTTCTGTAATTATTTAGTCCTAGGAGGCTCCATAGTTCCCGCAGAGTTGTGGGGTCTTTTATTTTCTGGAGGGCTTCTACTTTCTTTTCCTGGGGACAGAGACCATGAGGAGTGATCTCATGCCCCAAGAAATTGACACGGGTTCTGCACCACTGTGCCTTTTGGAAAGAGAATTTTGCTCCGGCAGCCCTCAACTGTGTCACAACATAATGGATCTCCACTATGTGTTCTTCCACAGTTGAGCTTTTGACTAGAACATCGTCTACATAGGCCAGGTTACCCCTTTCACCCAAGTCGGGCATGGTCTTATGTAGAATGATGTTAAATTAATTGCCAGAGTTGATGTATCTGAAGGGAATCCAGGTCCAAATGTACTGCTGCCACCCAAAGTAAAGGCCAGCTTGTATTGGGCCTCCCTACTGACGGGTACAGTCCAGTACCCATTGGTCAGGTCAATGGCAGTGAATACCCTCGACCCCTGGATCTGGGCCAGCCCTTGGTCTATGTAGGGAAGAGGCCATCGGGAAGTATGGGACCATTTGTTGAGATCCCTGAGGTCAGCACAGAGTCTCCACTGGCCGTTAGGTTTCAAAATCCCCAGCACCGGATTATTGAAGGTGCTGTGGACTGGACGAATTATCCCACGGGACTCAAGGTTCTTAATTATTTCAATAAGGGACTCCATTGATGTGAGAGGCAAGCGATATTGCTTCACAAACACTGGAGTCATTCCAGGGTCCATGGGAATTGTTCTTGTATGGATGTCGGTACGACCACAGTCATATGAGTCCACCGCAAAGAGATCTTGAAAATCTAAGAAAAATTGTTTACATTTTTGCTTTTGCTCCAGAGTCTCACAGGAAAGACTTCTGGTTTGGCTATCTCAGCGGCCTCCTCCAGCTGGGTGGAGAAGTCCCTGGTCAACGTGCTGATTTGGACTGATTGCTTCAGGTGGGGAAGGCAGTCCTTGTGGACTTGAAAGATCACCTCATCCCGCCTGAAGTCACAGGTCACATCTTCCTTACCATAAGGGCAGGAAGAGTACACCAGGAAATTCCCCCATGCCGGGTGAAGATCCTGCCTGGTGTTGTTTTATCATCGCTATCACTGTCAAAACAGTCCTTGGGGATTGGTCCTAACAGTTTGTTACCTAAATCTATGGAAAAATGTCGGTCATTAACCGCCATTCCAATAATGGTGCCTGCGCCCAGAGTGATACTCTTTAGTTCGCTGTTATCCACCTCTATTTGAATGGTGTCGTGTTCTATGTTGACTAATGGCGTTGGGTTTACCCCCAACCCTTGCTGTTGGAAATGAGCATTTAGATGTACATAGGCGTCAGGATTTTTCAGTTTCTGTCCTCTTTTAATTTTTACTTCCAGTGAGAATTGTCGGGTCCGTTCTGGGATGGTGAAATCCTCTCCAATCTGAATTTCAACTGCATATGGCAGCAATTGAGCTGAGCTAAATGCTTTCTCTGGGTCATCAAAGTCCATGGGATTACCCGCTAATCGGGACCAAGCTTTGAAGTTTATTAGGTCCAAACTAATGGCAAAGCGATTGAGAATGTCACTGCCTAAATAACATGCAGCAGGGACATCTCGCACGACCTAACAATTATGGACTATGCTCTTGTTGCCTATGAAGCAGGAGATGTTTGGAATTGGGTATTTCCAGGTCCATTTCCCATTTGTCTACCAGTTTAAATGTGGGAATGGCTGGATCTTTTGGGAGTTTGCGGCACATAGCCTCGCTGATGAAGCTCTTACCATTGTTCACACGCACTCGGGCGAGAACAGAGTCCTTCCCCTCATTTAACTGAATAGGGATGAACAACTGCTCTCCAATTTTCTGAATATCGGCCAAGCTTTGAGCTGATTTCTCATTTTTTTGGACTATAGAAATGGGATTTTATGATTGTGAATTTGTATAGAATTTCAGAGTGTTTCATTCCAGTGTGGAATGCCACCTTAGACTGGAAGGAACGTTGATTTTCAGAAATAGAGAGAACTCCCCATCACGTTTGTGTCATGATTCCTGCCCCTCATGTCCCCAGCCCTCCAAGATGTCAGGCTGGAGCCAGGCCACAATCACCTACATGGCCCTCAAGGGCCTCTCCATCCCTCCAAAGACCCACTTGGAGTCAGACTTGGCGCTTGTGGCACCAGACTCACTCACTCCCATAGGATAACATTGGGGATTGGACTTGTAGTGCATTGATGTGGACAAGATGGATGCCCCCACATATTTTGGTTCCCAGAACTGCATGTGCAGTCTAGTCTTTTGGGTCTGGTTCAGCCCAGCGACACCTGGGATACCCAGAGACTATTTAAGCCACGCCCAGGCTGAGAAGCATGCTTTGCGTTTTCTGCACCTGCAGCGTGACACTCACCGTGTTCGGATCGGTCTCCAGTAGGCCTGCATATTTCTTCTGCGCTCAGCTCCTGCAAGAACAAGAACACTGTTAGGAACAGCCTTACCTTGCGGCGCTTCTGCCCATCGTTCATCGCTCCTTCTGTTCAGCGGGCATCTTCGGCGGTGTCATTCCCATCCCGGCACGCTGCTTCCTAAGGAAAAGGGAAAAGAACAGAAAAAAGGCATTAGTAAGCATTCAGCAAATCTTTGCTTATTTTTAAAGACTGTACAAGCTTCAAACGCTTACCTGAATCCCAGCCACACTGGGGGAACTCTGTCTCCGGAACTTCTCATCCATCTGCAAGAGAGAA
Organism: Ambystoma mexicanum; assembly: GCF_040938575.1. Taxonomy (NCBI): domain Eukaryota; kingdom Metazoa; phylum Chordata; class Amphibia; order Caudata; family Ambystomatidae; genus Ambystoma; species Ambystoma mexicanum. The sequence continues at coordinate 1,015,611,395 of NC_090928.1, forward strand.
AAGACACTCCAGGTTAGCGTGGAAACATCTAGAGGCGCCGCATACCGCGCTTACTCACTGCATTTCTTCTTCATAACCGGCATCCACGCTGAAAACATCGCGACACCTAAAAGACACAGAAAAAGAACTCAGTTCAATACATACACAAAAGGGTTGCATTGCACATCGCGCTCTCACTCACCTTCAGCGCTACTCATCTCAGCAGCACGTCGCCATCCCCGGACGCCGGCCATCATCGAAGGAAAGAAAGGAACGAAGTTAGAGAACTGTTCAAAAGTCTCATTATACTTACCTGTCAGACTCTTGCCAGTGAAGTAACTAGGCAACAACGAGCCTGCATCAATCAACGCGCCCCTGCCCTGAAAGCAGGACGGAGAGTACACTTTCCAAGAAAACAGGTTGAGCTGTGGATCAAAGGGAAGGGTTGGACCCCGGGGAAGAAGGGGTTCAAGCTCACAGAGACAATAGGGGGTTAAACTCTACCAATCCTGTGTTTCAGGCCCAGTCTCCAGTCGAGTAGACTCCAGGGAAGGGTTCGAGGTCGTAAGAGATCAGAACAGGCTGAGTGACGTCCCCATGGATACCAGGTGAGCGTTACAGAACGCAAAGCTTCACATCAAAATCCACCTGGGTGTCATGGAAACATCAGAAACCGACCAGTTAGCCCACATGTTGGGGGAGCTACGTTCCGAAGTACATGCAGCCAGGCAGGAGACGAACACCCTGAGGAGAGAGCTGATAGTAGCCAAAGAACGCACTGATGATTTAAGCCGGCAACTTCTCCAGTCACAAGCAGGGCATGCACCATTGCCGGGAAGCGTGCCCTCGATGCCAGCACCATCAACCAATCCTGTTCAAATAACCGTTCCCGGGGCAGTTCCTTTGGCCGCGCCCAAACGATTTACAGAGGATCCCAAGAGGTTTGCAACGTTCATGAACCAGTGCCACCTGCACTTCCTCTGTAGACCAGGGGCCTTGCTGAATGACCAATCACTGGTCGCTTTTGTGCTATCCTACCTGAATTGTAGCCCCACGGTCTGGTCTGTACCCTTTGTGGCCCAAGACGATCCTTTGCTGCATGACTTCAGGGGCTTTCAGCAGGAGATGGAAAAGCTGTTCACCCGTCGTACTTATGTGCAGGCATTAGACAACGAACTTCTGTCCCTAGGCCAAGGGAATCAAGACCTATTAACATACATAGCCACGTTCAATAGACTCGTAGTTGAAGCAGAATGGCCAGTGGAGAAGAGAACCACGTTTTTTCATCAGAGGTTACAGGGGGAGCTCAAGGATGTTCTCGCACAAGTAGTGAACCCCCCGAAAGACTGCTCAGAATTCATTGACCTTGTTATTCAACTGGATCATAGGTTGCAGGACCGAAGAGCACATCGAACCAGACCCTCGCCCTATTTATGTGCGTTCAAAGGATAATATTTCCCGCACAACGGAAGGTTCAGGAGAACTAATGCAAATCGGGGGGGTTAGATCCCCCTTGACTAAAGCGGAAAGGGATAAAAGGAGACAGCAGCAGTTATGTCTGTACTGTGGAAGGTCAGGTCATTTCCTTAAAGAGTGCCCTGTGAAGCCACCGAGGAGGACGGTAGCGGCCATGGACAAGGAAGATACCATCAAGGAATCGGAAAACTCCCCAGCCCAGCAAGTGTAGGGGTCCACTTGTCAAGCGAAGAAAGTGAACTACAGACCTCCCATTTTGCACTATCTGTGGTCTTGATCAATCACCAACAACCATCTCGGATGCACGCATTAAGATCGTACATTGACAGTGGAGCCATTGGGAATTACATCGACCAGGATCTTGTGGCAAAGATGGGGCTTCCATTACACCCTAAATCAACCACCGACACTGTTATTACTGCCGACGGCACGGACATAGCTTCTGGTCCAGTATCCCAATGCACTGCAGCTTTAACCCTTCTGTGCCAGGATGGACACCAAGAATCTATAGTTTTCAACCTCATAAAGGCACCACAGTTCTGGTTGATTTTGGGAATGCCATGGTTGGTAGCTCACAATCCTCGAATCGATTGGTGAGCAAAAGAATTGGCCTTTCCCGAGACTTGCGCCCACACATGTTATCGCCAAGAGAAACAACCAATAGACACCAGAACCTCCACGCTTGCGACTGTGGCAATCGGCACCCTACCAAGCGAATACCCGGACTTTCAAGATGTCTTTCAGAAAGAACAGGCTAATACCATGCCACTGCATAGACCATACGATTGCCAAATCGACCTGATACCCGGCGCACAAATCCCTTGTGGGTGAATATACGCACTCACGGAACCAGGAAACCAGAACCTGAAGGCCTATATTGACCAATACCTGGCCAACAGGTTCATCTGTCCCTCGAAGTCTCCAGCAGCCAGTCCTCTATTCTTCGTACTGAAAAAGGAGGGGGACTTGAGAACGTGCATTGACTATCGCACACTGAACCAGATTACCGTAAAAAAACGCTACCCCCTGCAACTGATCCCTGAATTGCTTGATCAAGTCAAAGATGCCCAAATCTACACAAAACTAGACCTGAGGGGGGGCATATCACCTTGTTCGCGTAAAACACGGGGAGGAATGGAAAACCGCTTTTCGCACCAAATACAGCTTATACGAATATCAAGTAATGCCCTTTGGCCTTTGCAACGCGCCTGCAGCATTTCAATACTTCATGAACGATGTCCTACAGGAATTGATTGATGTCTGTGCTCTAGTGTACATACAACGATATTCTAGTATATTCCGCATCAAAAGCAGGACCACGTTAAACACGTCCGATCTGTATTGGAGAAACTCTGTCAACACCAGCTCTACGCCAAGCTCGAAAAGTGCTCATTCCACGTCTCCGAGGTGGTATTCCTGGGCTTTATTCTCAGCCCGAATGGAATCCGAATGGATGTACACAAGGTAGATGCTATCCTGAACTGGCCATCTCCAAATTCATTCAAGGGGATTCAAAGTATGCTGGGTTTCGCAAACTTCTACCGCCGGTTCATCCCAGGATTTTCGCTAATCGCGCATCCCATCACGTCATTGCTAAGGAAAAGCAACAAAAAGTTCCAGTGGACAACAGAAGCCGAGGAAGCTTTCCAGGAACTCAAAGCAAGATTCACATCTGCCCCAATCTTACGCCACCCTCGCCCTGATTTCCCATACCTGGTGCAAACCAGAACCTGAAGGCCTATATTGACCAATACCTGGCCAACAGGTTCATCCATCCCTCGAAGTCTCCAACAGCCAGTCCTCTATTCTTCGTACCGAAAAAGGAGGGGGACTTGAGAACGTGCATTGACTATCGCACACTGAACCAGATTACCGTAAAAAAAACGCTACCCCCTGCAACTGATCCCTGAATTGCTTGATCAAGTAAAAGATGCCCAAATCTACACAAAACTAGACCTGAGGGGGGCATATCACCTTGTTCGCGTAAAACACGGCGAGGAATGGAAAACCGCTTTTCGCACCAAATACAGCTTATACGAATATCAAGTAATGCCCTTTGGCCTTTGCAACGCGCCTGCAGCATTTTAATACTTCATGAACGATGTCCTACGGGAATTGATTGATGTCTGTGCTCTAGTGTGCATACGACGATATTCTAGTATATTCCGCATCAAAGCAGGACCACGTTAAACACGTCCGATCCGTATTGGAGAAACTCTGTCAACACCAGCTCTACGTCAAGCTCGAAAAGTGCTCATTCCACGTCTCCGAGGTGGTATTCCTGGGCTTTATTCTCAGCCTGAATGGAATCCGAATGGATGTACACAAGGTGAATGCTATCCTGAACTGGCCATCTCCAAATTCATTCAAGGGGGTTCAAAGTATGCTGGGTTTTGCAGACTTCTACCGCCGGTTCATCCCAGGATTTTCGCTAATCGCGCATCCCATCACGACATTGCTAAGGAAAAGCACAAAAAGTTCCAGTGGACAACAGAAGCAGAGGAAGCTTTCCAGGAACTCAAAGCAAGATTCACATCTGCCCCAATCTTACGCCACCCTCGCCCTGATTTCCCATCCCTGGTGCAAACGGACGCCTCAAGCATGGCTATGGGAGCAGTCCTCTCACAAAAGGACCCCGAAACGGGCCAGTTACACCCTGTTGCCTTCTGGTCGCGTAAATTCACACTCCCTGAACTCAATTACGCTATCACAGACAAAGAACTCCTGGCGATTAAGTCAGCCTTTAAGGCATGGCGGCCCTCGCCTCTTAGGCGCCAGACACACAATCACTGTAATAACTGACTGTCGGAACCTCCAGTACCTAAAAACGGCAAAGGTCCAATCCTCACGAAAACTACGTTGGGCTCTTTTTTTTGCTGAATATCACTATGTGATTACATTTCGACCAGGGGTGAAAAACGGGAAGGCCGATGCCCTTTCCTTTATGGGGGTGGAAGAGCAAGGTTTTCAGACTCCTGACCAAATAGCAATCATCCTGAGTGACAAGCTCTAAGGAATCACAGCAACCATAACTCAGAAAGAATTACATGAAGAAATCCAAAACCTGATGAGTCCGGAGCAAGCGTGGAGTGCACAAGGAGAACATTACATGATAAACGATCAGTTGCCCTAATTCAGGAATCGTTTATTCTTACCAAACCAAGAGCTACGAGAACAAGTCATGCACGGTTATCATGATTCTTTGATCGAGGGCCACCCCGGAATCGCTAAAGCCCTAGCCAAGGTAAAATGAAATTATTGGTGGCCCACGTGGCCTAAAAACATTATCCAATTCATCCTATCTTGTGGAGTGTGTGCTCAAAACAAGTCATCCAAGCAGAAACCGGCTGGGCTATTACAACCATTGGAAATCCCACCAGCACCCTGGCACATGTTGTCCCTCGATTTTATTACTGACTTACCACCCAGTCAAGGGTTTAACAATATTCTTGTGGTCGTGGACCTATTTTCAAAAATGGCACAATTCATTCCTCTTAAGGGGTTGCCAAATGCTTCCCCTCTGGCAAAGGTATTTCTTGAAGGCATTCTACGGCTCCATGGGTTTCCTTCAGTTTTGGTCTCAGACCGAGGTACTCAATTCGTATCTAACTTCTGGAGAAAATGCTGCCTTATGGCCCAGGTCATCATCCGGCTATCCACCAGTCACCATCCCCAAACGAATGGTCAAACTGAGAGGACAAATCAGACGCTCGAGCAGTATCTGCGTTGCATGTTACACCAAGCTGAAGGAAGCTGGTTCGACCTATTATGGATAGCTGAATATGCTTATAATAATTTCTTACACACCAGCACTGGGCTGACACCCTTTTATACCATGTATGTCAGGCACCCACGTACTTCTGAGTTGGACGTTCCTACAACCCTGGAAATGCCAGCAGTCAAAACCTTGCACACAACCATTTCTCAAACCTTTAAAAGGGCAGCTGAACACCTACTTCAAGCTAAGAATCGCCAAAAGAAGTTTGCTGATTAACACCGAGCAAAGTCCCCCAACTACCAAGTGGGAGACAAAGTCTGGCTGGCGTCTAAACACGTGTCCATTAAAAGAAACCAAACTTTCCGTCCAAGATACCTGGGTCCATTCACTGTTACCTCCGTGATAAATCCTGTGGTGGTCAGGCTAGCTTTTCCATCAAACATGCAGATTCATCCTGTGTTCCACGTGTCTCTTCTTAAACCTGTTCAACCTGGGACCCGGGTAGCAATGCCACCGCAGCCAATAGTAGTCACGGGGGAGCCAGAATTTGAAGTTAAAAACATCCTGGATTCAAAGTACGTCAGATCCAAATTATACTACTTAGTAGACTGGAAGGGTAATGGTCCCCAAGACAAGACATGGGAGCCTTGTGAGTACATCCATGCACCTCGCTTGCTTAGACAATTTCATCAAAACCATCCAAACAAACCAGGACCAGACAGAAGAGCCACCTTGAGAGGGGCCTTGGGGGGGGGGAGTGCTGGTTGACACTATGTCTCAATTTTATTGGTCGGTTAGTCTGGGTCCATCTGACATTGTTTACACAATCTATGAGAGGAGACAATCTACGCAGGATGTCATTCCCTAGTAAACATGGTGTGCGATCTGGAGTCACAACTATGACCTTGTGTTGCCCAATTTTAATGTCTAAATCCTCAGTCCCCTCGACAGGAATTTCCTTCCCATCGAAGTTCTGAAGTTGTCCAGGAAGAGGGGTGAGAGGAATTTGGTATTTCTCCCCCCTTCCCGAATTCAACTGATCAAACGCCCTTTTTGACAGAAGGGTATGCTTGGGATCCAGTGTCCACTAGTGCCAAAATTGTACATTGCCCCTGTATTTGGACCGGGGCAAAAAATCTTCCCTCCTTTTCCTCAATGCACATTTTTGGCCAATCGATGGGTTACTTTCTTTGCTTTGGATACTGACACAGGTGATTTGGGCAGGATTCTGTTTGGGAACTTGGGAACCTGTAAGCAAAAGGTGACAGCTAGATATGGGGGAAGTTTTGGACTCCCCTGGTTCTGATCCCCTTTTTGGAGGCAGTCACCAGAATGAGTTTGAACGAGGGGATTTTTGTGCTGGTCATTCTGGGGTTTGATAATGGGCGGTTTTAACTCAGTCCCCACATCTACCCAGTCTGGATTTGGATCTTTTGGACCCATTTTTCTTAGGGAGGAGTTCCCCCATCCCTGAAGGAGAAGATCCTTTTCCCAGAATCCTCTGAGGACCCCTCTCCTTCAAACTGGAAGATTTGCACCTCCTCCACAAAATGGGCCTTTTTAGGCTCTTTATTTCTCCTACCCACCCTCTGTTCCTTGGGTTGCAGATTTTTGGAGGCAGGCGATTTTGTTTCCGGTTCCTGTGTTTCCAGGGGCTTTTCACAAGTGGGGAAGGAAGCTTCCTCTAAGGCTTTACACTTCCCTTCCCCCTGTGCCTCCTCCCTGGGAACCGGTGGGTTGTCAGGGTTCTTCCCCCGTCATTCTTCTGGAGCACCAGACCCTGGATTTGAGGAGTTGTGTGCCGCCATGCTCATCTGAGCTTTCTATTGAGCCCTCAGCATGCGACTCAGATCCTGTGCCATGTTTTGGACCTGGCGCTCCAGTTGGGACTCCCGCTCTGGCTGTTATGGGGTCCTCTGGTCTACCCTGGGTTGATCCCGGGAAGGGTAACTATACCTTCTTGCATAATACCACTGATTAGGATAGCTCGGGTACCCCTCCACCCTTGGCCTCCCCTCTCTCGGATTGGGCTGTCTGGGCTCAGGAAAGTGGGGAAAGAAGGATGGGTTGTTTTGGGGGTTGAAGTTTGGCGGGTACCGGGGAAAGAAGTTTGGTCCAGAATTTGGGGGATTACTGCCCCCCTCGGAAAGTGAGGAGGGAGGTTTCCTGGGTTTCCAGCTGTCTGGTTGGATCCCCCTCTTGGGCTGAGGGAGTCCACACATAGCCCAGGATTGGTCTGTTGCCCTTGTAGCGTAGGCTGATGTAGTCAGGGGAGTTAGGGGTCCCATTTGTGGGGTTACCTCCCTGACTCCCTGTTTGGGATTGGCCCAAGGGCCTTCTGGGTCTGGGGTTGGTCGGATTCTGTGTGGCAACCTTCACCTCCGCCACCTTAGCAGCAGCAGGGGTGTTGGTTGGTTTGGGGCTTTTGCTAATATTTTTACATTCTAGTGGCTTCGTAGATGCGCGTGGCTTGTTCAATGACCCAGTGCAGTGATCTTTTCTTCTGAAAGTCCCTCACTAGCTGGGTCATAATGCATTTAGGGAGAGCATGAAAGAAGGTGTTCACAAATTCCTTACTGTAGGTGCGCACCCTTCTAGTGGTCTGCGCAAAAGCGCGTTTCAATTCCTGTACAAATTCTTGTGGGGCCTGGTTGTCTGTACATTGTACAGTTGTAGGCTGCCTTGCGGGCCTCTTGAGGGTTCCTATGAATAGCAAAATGTTTCAGGATGGCCGCCCTATAGGCATCTGGAATGGTTCTGATCCTCCAGCCCCGCAAAGAAGCTGAGTACTCCGGTGAAATGTCCACTTTACATACTGAATACAGCTTTGGCTGTCCTTCAGGTAGAAAGTCTCCATCATCTGCTCAAATAATTCAAGGTGTCCCCAAATTGAATATTTGGCATTCTTGTGGTAGGGCCTAATGACGCTCCTAATAACTTTTATTTGCTTCAGGGGATCCTTGAGTAAAGCTCTCTTAACTTTGTTAGTCTTTTTAGTTCAGGTCACCCTGGTCCACTCATCCTCTGACTCAGAGGCACTGCTGCCAGAGAGGGCTGTCTGATCTTCTAGACTCTCCCGGATTCTGCGAGCTTTGAAATGGCTGGCAGAATGTGGGGACCTAGTTTCTTGGGACCTGTGGGGCTCAGAAGAGTCTTCTGATTCTTCTTTGCTCCCAGGTTTGGTTGAGTACCCCCCCAATGTTCCAGCTGGGAAGAGGTTTTTAGTATGCTCTTAGTGGGCCTAGTCTCATGGAATTCGCCACCAAATTCTACTGCCTGATCTATTGGTATGTCATATTTCTGAGGATCCAGTTCTCTGATTCTCCCCTCACTGGAGTCTCCCTGATCAGAGAAGATGGCCCTAGCACTTGGGAACCTGTACATAGACGCCCGCCCATCCATTTCTGGGAGACGCTGACCTATTAGCCCCATATTTCCCATTGGGTTGAAGTCTACCATCCCCGTGGCCCTTGGTTCATATGAGCCAGTGGACACGGGGGTGGCAGAGTCCATGGAATTGAAGGGATTAAAGTCTCTGATGCTAGGGTTCCTGAGGTCCTGCTCAGGGTTTTCCCTCTCCCATCTGACCTCATCTCTTTCAGCTCCTACTCCCTGATGACATGCAAGATTCTGACCCTTTTTTTCCTCTATTAAGGCCTTACTAGTCTCTATGAGTTGTTCCTGCATGGCTATCTGCCTATGGAGCCTGTCATTTTTTTCACAGAGAGCCTCATTGTCTCTCTATGCTTCCTGCCTACCTTGGGAGTATGGGCCAATTTTTGCTGCAGGAGACTCACCTCCTGCGTCTGATCCTTATTGGCCTGATTATTCTTTGCCAGAGCATCTTCCACACTCCTGGTATGCTCTAACAGCTTTTCATAGTCTATTTTGAGTTCACCCAGTCCCTGAAGGGCCAGGTGAGTTTCTTCTAGCTCGCTTGGATTTTAAATGGCTGACCTCCTGGCCTAAGGCATCCCTTTCCTGAGTTAGAGTGCCCCTCTGTGCAGTCAGGTCGTCCCTTTGTTGTCTAATGGCACATAATTTCTGGCGCTCTTCATCAAAATATGTTTGAGTGTGGAGATCCTTCACTATTAATTTATTATTTTCCTCCTTTAGTTCATCAATCTACCTTTCTAAGGCAATTATCTGCCCTGCGCAGGCTCTATTATAGTTTAATTGCTGTTCCAGCTTTTGTTGGCTCTGTTGTAGAGAATCAAACCTTTCTTGATACTCTTTTTGCAGTGTCAGTAATTTGGAATCTTGCCCTACCTTCTCTTGCTGCAGGAGATCCAGATCTTCCTTTACTTTTGTCAGGTACTGTCTGGTTTCTCTCTCTGATTCTTGGCTGTGTTGTAGCCTTTGCTCTGCAGAGTCCAGATCAGTTCGGGTTTTCTCTAGGGACTGTACTTGCCTCTTTGCCAGATCTAGGTTTTCGGCATATTTTTCCTGTATTACTCCAGTGTGGAGGTATAGTTAAGCTGCTATTTTGGCAATTTTACATTGCTCTTCTTTTACTTTTTGGGGCCATATACAATTCACTAAGTGCCTGGTGTAATGGACCCTGGTCCTGCCATGTATCTAATTCTGTGGCAGTGACTTGTTGTTTGATTTCCTGCAGCCATACTTTCTCTTCCTGCTCTACCCATTCACCCCTGACAAACAATTTGTGCAGTAAGTGTTCCTTTGCAATATTGATTTCCACTGGGGTCGCCATTCCGGATATATTAATTTCCTTCTGACTTATCTCAGGGTTACTTTTACTTTTGCAAAACAGGCCCAACTTCTTTGAGTATTTCTATTGAAGGGTGTTTTTACAGTGTAGCACAGGATGGCAGCCCAACAAGGTGTATGTACCCCGTCAGTTAGCACGCTGTGTTAGACTGTCACAAGTGGTATGTCTAATTCAGAATCCCGGACGAGCCCGCAAGCTGTAAGGGATTTCAATCCAGCACACACCCAAGTCAACGCCTAGCATGTAGTGCACAACTGAAATCCTTATTTATTTTTGTCTAAACGTTCTTTATTCTGAACAATATACCAATCATTTCACGCCCTTCTCCTGGAACACCCCGGTCGCACTGAACCAAGAATCAGGTTGGTTTGCAAAGGTAAATATTTATTTATGTATTTAAAATGTAATCACAATATGTTAATAGGTATACAACAATCAACAATGTGGTGATGTAACACTGAATAATCTCTTTAATACATGAGAAGTAAGTAGTGAGCAAAACAATTCAGCACAGAAAATAATACTTTCATGTGGTTAAGATTAGATACCACTGTGGTGAGAGGTTCCCCCTGCACACCCCTCAACCGCCAATAGGCAATGTAAAGAGATAGGAGGAGAGAGCAGGTATTCAGGAATGGGAGAATTCAAATAGAATAACAATCCCACTTTCCCCCAAAAAACATAAGAGAAAAACGGAATTGACTGTCAAGCTGTCAGAATGGCTTTTTAAGTTATCTTTAGAATGGACTGGGCAAAAACACAAATATGATCAAAATTGCTGAAATTGTTATAAATTCTCATGGGAGCCGCTTTGGATAGTTGCACACAAACACAAGCAATGAGTTAATCCAAAGAAAACATTTGAAATCTTAAAAGTCGAGTCGGAAGCAATTAAAAGCTGTTTTATACGTGTCAAAATTTCCCCAAAACGAAATTTCGTGGCAAACTTTTCACTGGGCGATAATCATGATAATGGTAGAATCTTAGCTACAAGCAAAAGTTGACATTTTAGGGAGTTACAGACGTTTTAGTGGAGGTTGTTTTTTTGAGATAGGCACGAGCAGGGAAAACAGGAATGCGCTTTTAAAATGACAGATAGGTTGCTTACACTAAAGGATTCTAAAATGTGTGTTTGTAGCCAGTCTAAGCTCAACCTTGGCGACTTCAATATAAATGGTAAAAAGAAAATGAGTTATTTCTGCTTCATAGAAATTGCGGGGTTGTCAGCATGAGTGTTCCCATAGAATTGTGTGGCTACCACACAAGCTAGATGCATCAATAATGGGTATATGAGAAGAGTCACTCAAATGCGCCAACTCCTAAAAGTCATCAAATGAAAGATTTCCGTTGGGTGAGTCAAAGCTGGTGATACAAATCAACTTTATTGACATAGTGTTGTCTTCACATTAATTCAACTTCAGCTTGTTATATCCTTTACTCCAGTCAAAACAAAAATACCTTGAACTGTTTTATTCACAATCAAATTATTGTTATTTCCTCAATTATATAAAAAACCTCTACACGTGTTTCCCCATTGCCAGGTTGCAATGGTTCATCAGGAGAAAACGAATAGTATTATTCCCAAAGTATGACGATATTCTTAAATCAAAATCCTAGGTCAGAAGTTAATGACTCCCTTCTGTAAGATCTGGTTTAGATCCGGCTTAAATCTTAGGTATTTTTCTTATGGCTTGTAGAATACAATTGTATTTATAACACATGCATTTCTGCAAGAGTTCCAGCTTTTGTATCAGTCTTTCCACGTGGTGAGATTCATGATTGGCCTCCATCATCACTAGTGTGTTTCTCATCCATCTGTGTTGCAATGTTCTTGTGCGACCAGTAGGTAATGTGTAGGCTAATTACACGTGTTCCCCATTGCCAGGTTGCAATGGATCATCAAGAGAAAACGAATAGTATTATTCTGTGAAGAAAAAAGAAATGGAAAAGGAAAAAGAAGGAAAACAAATATCAGATTAGTGTTTCCCGTACCGGTTTATGTATAGTCAAAAAAGTGTGCCTTATTTTCCCTCTTTAAAAATCAGAAAAAGTTTTATATTATGGTGACTCACCCCAAAGTATGACGATATTCTTAAATCAAAATCCTAAGTCAGAAGTAAATGACTCCCTTCTATAAAATCTGGTTTAGATACCCCACAGGAACACAGTCACTTGATCAGGGTGACTGCAGGCTAAGGAACTCGCCCTATTCAGATGAGACAAAGTTCAGGGCAGGGATAGTTTTAACAATACTGGTTATGGAGAAAAGATAGGATGGTTTGGAGAGAGGTTCAGACAATGCACAGATACTCCTACAATACAGATTTTGAATACAAGATAGGATGGGTCTAATATAAGGCTAAGACTATGCAAAGAACATATGATAGTGACACAATTCTTCCTATTTATACTCACTGAATAAGTGTTTTTTATGGAACTGTCAATTCTGGTCAGGGGATGGGATCTGGCTTAGGAAAGACGGCTGGGCACATCGGACGGACAACCTCAGTAAGGTGCTCTGGTTACAGCATGGCCCAGGACTGGACTGGATCTGCCCTTCTTGGTTCTGAGGATATTTATTTTCGGCAGGCAAGCAGCACAGCACAGCCCGGCTGTATTATGTTGCTTCACCTTAGGCTTGTGGGGTTCTGTTCTGGAATTTGAGGCCTAGCTGAGAATGGTTTAGCTATGCAATGGGCCTTTTGCTTTGCCAAGTTTCTAGAGTCTGGAGCAAGGAAGATGTAGAGTTCTGCATCAGGGTGCTCCGCCAGCATCCGGATAGTGAGTGAATCTGTTTGTCCTTATGTGTGGTGAGCTGTCTCTATTTATGCTATGATAAAGGAGGAGTGTGGGCCGGATTAGCCTATGCTTGCCCCTTTGAAAGGTGATTGGGTCAGAGTCTGCTCTCTGCCTTGATAGGAGGAGAGAAACAGAGAGTCATCTTTATGGTGTGATTTTATGAGGCTAAGAATCCACCCCTAGCCCCTGGAACACAAAATTACTTATTGCAAAATACATATTTCCACAAGTGCAACCTCTCTAAAAATCACATATACAGATTACATATTTTACCTAGCAGCTACTCCTCAAAACCCCGTAGCTGTGGGATCTTGTCTCTGTTTTTCACAGACTTTTGCCCTTTTCACTCGGAACACAATGTCCAATTTTTAAGCAAATTTCTGCAAGTGTGCGTGTTTAACATGGGCATAATATTTCACAGTTCTAGTGGAAATACATTTTGCGTAAAATCATATTTCTTTCCATTTCTGTCCAGAACGTGTCACACGGTTTTGGCGCCTCTTCACCCGTGCATCCAGAAATTACATTAACAATGCTGTTATTTTTATATTTTTCACAATTTTACATAGTAAGTTATCAGTCTTTTTAAAATGTGTCCTTTGTCATTGTTAAGCAACAACTGGTCATTTAGCTCCAACCCTTTGGTCTCTCCCTGGAAGCCCAGGTGCCATCCCCCATGTTTACTCCTCGCAGAGGCCATTTACGACTGTCTTCGCACTTCGCTTTTCCTGAGCTGGAGCTGGCCATTGTTCCCTTTTGCCTCTGTAGACCAGGTTCTTTCCCACCATGTGATTCACACTTCTCTGTGATTTCCTGCTGGGGGAAAGACCTTCCTTCTGTGAGAAAACCTGTTATTCAAGTTCTGCAGCTTTGAGCCAGTTTTAAATTAATTGTTAAATTCTGTGGGCTTTTTCCTTAGCACAAAACAAACTTGTTTTATCAAATCACAGCTAGAATTCTCATTCAGGATTTTAAACCATGGGATCAAAACAATTATAATATGGGTTACTATCAGTAGCAGGCCTCTTAGATTGTAAACATTTGATTTCAGTTTATACATTTTAAAGTTTAATCAAGCAGGCCCCTGACAGTTGTCATCCCAGCAGCCCTCTGCTATACAGAGATTTTTGACAGATCCACAGACAGGCCACTTTTGATGTGGAAATCTCCTCATGCTCTCAGCTTTCCAAGACATTGTAAGTTCACAATGGTTTCTTCAACTAAGTGAATTATAGCACCCAGCAAGAATTTTGAATATTTGATGGTGTTCTGTACCGGCATTCTGAAGTTTCAGCAATAAAGAAAAAGAGATTTAAAGCAAGATTTGGGGTTTCATTTAGCAAAGCATTTCTTTTTCCTTCTGTACTCCACTTTCAATTGTTTTGGGGCCCAATGACAAATTCTGGTAGTGAGAGTTCTGTTCCACCACTGACAACATGTGTGGCAGATTGGGCAGCCATATTTTGTGCATTGAGAAGCGTGATTTTTATGGATTTTGGCGCGCACAATGTTTTCGCAGCCATTTTGCTATTTCTGGCACCATCATAGCAGAGTGATGCGGAATAGCAGAGCAAAAGTGGATCAAAACATCCCACAAGTTGAGGCTAAGCCGTGGGCTGAAATACAGTTGACTTTCGCACATTACTGTAGACTGTTGCAAGAAAAGAATAACAAAAAGAAGGCAACTCGAAAGGGTGAGGAAGTGAAGCTGGTGCAAAAGAAATGATCAAAGTATGCTCTTGAAGGAGCCATGCTAACTAACACAGCTGAACAGATCATGCAGCAGGTGGCTAATCCACAACAGAATAACCGGGGTAACGTAGGTTTCTACCCACTGGGAACAGGATTTAGAGGATGGCATAGCAATCAGGGAGGTTTCCAAAATAATCAAGGAGGCTTTTAAAATGTGCAAAATGGTAACCCGGATATGTAAAATGGACAAATAATCCGACCTCCGCCAGTATGTTAGCTGTATCGAATGACAGGGCATTTGGCGCGCACATGCAGAAGTCAAGGCATGATGCAGAATGGCCAAGGAATGGGAGAGGGCACGGCGAATCCACCTGTAGTTTTACAACAGGGCATTGCACAGAGTCACACGGTGCAGCAACAAGCGCAAGGAGCGCAACAAGGGGTGCAGCCACAAAACATGGGGAATTTTCCACAAGGACAATCGGAACAGGCACCACCACAATTACCACAGACCCTGAACCCTGGAAGGGGAAGGAACACTAGGAATGGGGAAAATCCACAAGTGCACAGTGGGCCAAACTTATATATAAACTAGGACAGCTCACTGGGAACCCTGATGTGCTCTAACCTCTCAGTGACACCAGACCCTCATAGGGAACCTAGGATGGATGTCGTTATAGGGGGTAAAGAATATTCCTTCCTAGTGGACACGGGTGCAACACGCTCGTGCATATGTGAAGGCATGTTTTCCTTGTCCGGCGAGGCCATAGATACTCAGAGTTTTACAGGAATTCACAGTCGAGTTCCCTTTACAGATGTACTCCCAGTCTCCATAGGAGAGTGCGAAATTAATGTACCTTTATTGTATTCGCGTCAGACCCAGTAAACATTTTGGGTCGAGACTTAATGACAAAGTTGAACATGACAATTTCGTTCACAGAGGAGGGCATAGTATGCTCCACTCCAGGAATGCACTATTCAAATGTATGCAAAATGATTAGAGCATATTCAGGACACATAGCCATGAGGGCCATACCATTGGAGCCAGAAAGTTTATGGCATGCGTGTGCTTATGGCGGGATTGCCAGCCTTGCAGACAGAACCATGAGAACCACTGATGAGTTTTTATTTAGACCACGGATACCAATGCATGAGGAGGAGGGAAGTATTTCCCTTGATGATACACGCAGCAACAGTGCGAGAGAAAGTAGTATTGGTTGATGGGTACGATGATGAAGGCAGACAATGGTGCGCGATTATCGCCATCGAAGAAGGGTATCGTGTGACTGACGTCACCGATGATGATCTGTTTGAAGAACAATCAGACACAGGAGAAATAATGGTGGAAGTAAGTCTCATCTTTTGGGTAAAAATTATCAAAAGAGAAGTGCCTCAGAGAATGATGTTGGCGCTGAAGCGTCCAGAGTATTTTGATGATGATACAGCTAAAGTGCCTGTCTCAGTATTGACTACAGGACCCTATGACGTAGGCCTCTTGAAGGGGGTGGGAGAAGTGAAAATTAAACTAAAACCAGGAGCAATTTTACTGAGAGTCCGACAATATCACATGTCCAGAGAGGCAGGTGAAGGGATTTTTAAGACAATTTTTGCTATGATGGACATGGGCATCTTAGTGACATCAGAATCACCATGTAATACGGCAGTTTATCCTGTCAAGAAATCAAAGGGGGGGTCTTGGCATTTAATTCGGGATTTACGAGCAATAAACAATATTGTTGAAGCCGAGTTCCCTTTAGTCACTTACCCGGCTACAATTCTATGTAATATACCCGTCGAGGTAAAATATTTCACAGTGATTGACTTGAAAAATGTCTTTTTCTCAATCCCGTTGCACCGTGACTCACAGGATCTGACATCATTCACGTTCAGACAAATGCGTCTGAAAAGCACAAGGCTGCCACAGGGGTACTGTGCGTCTTCGTCTATTTTCAGCAGAGTCCTGCAGATGTATTTAAGCAATATTGCATTAGAAAGTATTGTCTTGCAGTTTGTGGATGACATCCTAATCTGCAGCACCACAGAAAAGCAATGCAGGCACGATTCTGTTCAGCTACTGACTATACTGGCTGAGAAGGGTCATAAGGTTGACACAGAAAAGTTACAATATTGTCAACAGGAAGTGCTGTACATAGTCCAGCTAATCTCACATGAAGGCAAGAAGGTGACCCCAGAAAGGGCTGAAGCCATACTGAATACGGTAAAGCAAATGCAGAGCTTTCTAGGCCTGTGCAACTATGTTAGGGCATGGGTTTTCGATTACAGCTCTTATACTAAGCCTTTTCTTCAGACCCTAAAGAAGGCCCAAGTGATAAAGAAAAACATTGAATGGTCTGAGACAATGGAGAAAGGGTTTACTGAACTCAAGAGAGCGATTTGTACAGCTCCAGTTCTCAGAATTCCCAATTATGCAGAGGAATGTTACCTGTTTTCGCACACAGATGGCAGCATTATGACGGCAGTACTCGCTCAAAGAACCTCGCTGGGGTACAAGCCCTTAGCATATTACAGTGGGAACCTGGACCCAGTAATGAAAGGCCACTTCCCATGCAAACAAAGATTAGCTGCCGTAGCGTTCGCCATAGAGAAAGCGACAACAATTGTAATGGGATGTTCCAGGACGTTATACATCGAGCACTCATTATTTGCCATTTTAGAGAAACCAAAGGGCACATTAACATATCAGAGAGCTTCTGCCTATGAAGTGATAATGTCAAACCCATTGATTAAAATAAGCCGATGTAAAATAGTGAACTCAGCTATGTTTATAGCAGAACCAGTCACTAAAGGAGAGCCGATACATGACTGCACGAATTATGAAGAATTCTATGATGAAATCCCCAGGGTGAAAGAAAATGCCTTGGGAGATCGTCTTTATTGGCAGGTCTTCGAGAATCGACCAAAGTGATGGGCAAAGGTACACAGGCGTCGCTGCGATGAAACACACAGCAAATGGAGAAGTTTAACTACTTGTTAGTGCGCGAATACCATCTCACTATTCAGCACAGGCTGCAGAATTATTGGCGTTGATACTCGCCATTGAGAATCACGCAGACCAGGAAATAACGGTGTATAGTGACTCCGCCTGTGTGACGTCAACAGTGCATGCAGGGTTAGCGTGCTGGAAACGGAGGGACTACCTCCAGGCGGACGGCATGCCACTGCAGCACGCAGCCTTATTGGACAGGCTGATAAAGGCACTACAGCTCCCAGTGGGCATAGCGGTTATAAAATGCGCCACCCACACGAAAGGGACAGATTTGTCTCACGTGGAAATCATGCAGCAGACACGGAAGCCAAGCGTATGGCATCCAAAAGTGAGATGGTTATGGAAGTAGAAGTAGCGTGCACCCATGAAAGAATGATGGTTGCACGAACCACACCGGAAGCCTATAACGATCTTGGGCAAATGCAACTAATGGAGCTCCAAGGGGAGGCACCACAGGAAGAGAAAAACTTGTGGAAACGCTGAGGGTGTTCTTTAAACCCCTCTGACAGCTTGTGGTGACAAGACAGCACTTGTAAACCAGCAATGCCCTACTAAAAATAGCGCTAGAAAAGTTGCATTACCCGGCGCACATGACAATGGAGAATCTAGCAGCAACGCTCGCCGAAGACTGGTTCATACCGAATTTAGCTGAGCAAGTTGCATTCTTTATGGTGAACTGCATAATCTGCCAGCTATTTACCGCTGGGCACAAATTAAAAGTAATGAGAGGAGTCATCCCCAAGCCAAATGGGCCTTTTCAGCACTTGAATTTTAATTACGTCAACATGATTCAAGTATGCAACGTGTACAGATATTTAATTGTTATGGTGTGTCCATTCTCTAGATGAATAGAAGCAGGTCCATGTACATACCCAAACTCTACCTGTGCAGCCACATTTTTTGTGAGGGAAGTGTTCCCCAGGTGGGAGGTGGGGGGTGTGAAGTCATGAGATCAGATAATGGGGCTAATTTTGTAAATGCAGTCTTTGAGCAGATTAGCTTGCTGCTTGGTATAAAGCTCAAGTTCTCGTCGGCGTATCATCCAGAAGGTAATGGGGTCTGTGAGAGGCTCAACGGCTTGTTAAAGGAAAGAATAGCCAAGTTGAAGCTTACTCTAAAGAGGGGATGGTTGAACTGCCTTCCTCTGGCACTGTATGCTCTTCGGAACCAACCTGGCTCTGACCATCATCTTACGCCACACAAGATAGCCACAGGAAGAAGAATGAGAACTCCCCTAACACCCTGAGATAGAGCTAGATGGGAAGCCTGAACTGCATGACATCTTGCCTTACTGTAATTTCAGACCAGCTGAAGCGACGACAAAAAGGGTGCAGGGCAGCACAGAACACAGAAGGAGACATTACACCAGACTCAGCTCAAGGTTTACATGTTCCACTCGATTTCCCTGGAGATGCTGTCTTGGTGAGGAATCACACAAGGAAAAAGTGGGACGAGCCATGGTTCAACAGACCATTCACAGTTGAAGACGTCACTCCATCTGCAGTCAAGCTGCAAGGAAGAAGAGCTTGGATCTTCCTGGTGATATCAAGCCATACATCGGAGGAGCCACCGAGCCTGCACCCCACCACGAAGATACTACAGACAACGGGGAAAAACCACAGCACGTGCAGATGAGATCCATGACGAGGAAGAAGGACGTGACGAGGAAGAAGGACACATGACCAGCATAGTAAAGACAAAGAACTTTTGCAAGTTGTGGCTTAACTTGGACACGTCCTCTAAGCAAAAAAGGGGATAAGAACATAAAAACGGACACTCTGTGCATCCTAGTTGCAGGGTGAAGAAGAAAATTGCACGTAATAGCCACAACATGTTTTGTTGACTTGAACTTTTGAACTGAAGCACTCTCAAGAAAATCTCTATGACAAACCTTGATTGACGAAATTTAAATTTAAAATGGATACAGCATACCGATTCATCCAAGCACTTATGGTGTCCCACAGTAAAGACATCACAAAGGACGTGGTCACCTATTTTAACTTTGTGTTAAGATCATACCCGTCACCTGTCGGGAGATTACCAAGTGTCACAGATTTTCTCCAAGATCCTGAAAATGAAAAAATAATAAGACAACTGCTTACTGTCATTGCCGAACAATTTATTATACTCCCTGAGTACAGTGAGAAAGAATCCAATGATCCCAACACAGGCGGAAATAGATGAGCTCATCAACACACTTTTCTTTCGCATAATCGAAGACTGTCCATCTATTGTCGTGAGAACAAATGATATGTTAACATTCCTTCGAGATCCAGCAAACACTGAACATTTGAGCCATCTTTTAAATAAAGTAATCATTTTGGTCGCACTCCACGTGACCGGACAGTGCAGACATTGTTAACATCAAGGAAAGAACATATAATTCTGAATCTCAACAAAGACTGGACAAATGTCCCTATGACCAGAAGACAGCAGATTAGCGCACAAGGTCCTTTTCTGCCTAGTTACTGACTTTCCAGAGTTGGTGGGGAGACCTATCGAGGTTGACGTCCTCACCTTCATCAAAGATCCAGCTAATGTCACACAAATGGGAATGCTCCTGCGTGGAATCATGCTCCAAGTGGAACTTTCCAACCATCAGAGAGATTATCTGAGGAGATTCTGAAGAAACTTTTCACTGAGGGAGCAGAGTCAAGAACCGTATTTGTCATATTTGTTGTAATTTTTTCCCTATTACTTCATACTGACCAGTGTCCAACAGGTCCTCAGGATTGAAGTAGATTTGGGGGGTGGACTGGGAACTCACGTACTTTGAACACGTACAGTAAAGGTGACTCATCGAAGTGTTATTTTAATCTATTTTAAAGGAACTGTATCCTGTATTAAGAGGCAATCGTCACTCGCAAGAGAGGGGACACTTGTGAAGCACATGACACTTTTGACACAGAACTCGAAGAATGACATTAGGTGGGGGAACAATAACTTGGACATTTGACGGATGATCGAGATGGCGGACCAGAGCAGTAACCTTGTCCTCCCACAAGCAGAGAGGCACCCCTGCTTCTCTGGAAGAAAATGCTGTCACCTTACATATCAAAGTATAATGTATTTATGCATTGTATTTATCATTATTTTACTGTCATTAACGATCAGAACTGCATTTTTTATTGCGTTCCGATTTCAGTGCACCCACCTGATGATACACGCATGAAACCCACAAAAGCACCCAGACCGCATATAGTCATTCCAGTCCCTAGAAAATCTGATGTTAGAGTAAATGAACTTGAAATGAATGTGATTAATAGTGATATACACACACTTATGGCAACGAATGTGCAGGAAAGCCGGAGACAGGGTCGGCACGAAAAGAATAAAGGAAAAGTACTGACAACTATACGCACACACACACTAAATGCACAAGAACCAGGCTGAGCATCAATGACCACATAACCTCAAACGAAAGCAGCAGAGAAGATGAGACTGCTACTGAAAAACCCTTCACAGGAAATAGTGAAAGAAAACGAGAAGAATTAAAAGAAAGACCAACATTAGCAGTCATGTCAGAAGCCCTTAAGAAAACAGAAGCGGCCTCAGAAAAACTCTCCGCAAGGACACATATGTTAGTAGACTTTCTGTTCCCGCACATAACCAGAGCAAGAAAACCACAAGAGGAACTGAAGAACGAAACGACAGAGGCTGTATTACCCAGCACGCATATTCAAACACAAGGGACAAGTACCAGACCTACCATACAGCCATATACTGGACCAGTGCTAGGCTGGTTGGCATGGGCACTTGCACGCAGCAGAGAAAAGATGCCTGAGGACCAGGAAAGAGCTGCCAGACTCTTTTCCACTCAAATGGAGCAGATGAGGAAACCTGTACCATGGACCACGATACCTGAGAACCCTCCAGCAAGAAAAAGCCATACTGAGGCATTCAGGGATGTAGTTATAGCAAACTACTGGAAAACATTAAGGGCCTCATTACGACCCGGGCAGTAAGTGAACAACGATGCCGGTAAAGGAATACCGGCATCGTTTACCGTTCCGGCCGATTAGGAAACGATTAGCCGCTATTAGTGGCACCGTAATTAACGGTGTCGTCAATAGCCCCAGGAGAGCGGGCACGCGACCATCCATGCCACAAATACCGGTATGGCGCAAACAGGGGAACATCACAAGTCAGGCGGACATGCAAACAACGCCCTACTGAAGCCCGAAAAGTACCTTACCGGCATGGAGCTAATTCCGGCATCGCGGACCACCCGTAAACGGCCATGTGCAGTGTTCCCAACTGCCACAGGTGCGCACAATCAGCACAGGTGGAGGCAATACAGACTGGGCCAGCACAAAAGGAGCACACCCCACCCCTTCCCACACCCAGTCATACTCCACAATGATTCCAATACTACTAGCAATGCTGGGGCTAGAGGACATGATTGCTGTGGAACTGCTGCAACAACAACAACAATAACAACAACAACAACAACAACAACTGGCAGCACAGAGGAGATGCAGGAGGAGAAGGAGGGCGAGGCAGGGCCAGCATGCCCCACCAGTGCAGCCAGTGCCACCACGCAGGCAGCCCCTAATCCCTCGCATCAGAGCCAGTCCATTCAACCTAACCCCTGAGAAGATCCACACCCTGTACCGTCTGGACCGGGACACCATCACCACCATTGTGGATTTGATACATGACGACATTGTCAGCCTGATTGAATCACACACCGCTATCCCACCCCTACTGAAGGTAGTGTCTGTGCTCCACTTCCTGGCCACAGGCACCTACCAGCACACAGTGGGGCACATGCATGGCATATCACAACCATTATTCTCACGTACACTGAACCAAGTGCTTGATGCCCTCCTGAAGTTCACAGGCGACCACATTTACTTACCTCGGTCTGCCCAGGAGATCTCAAACAATAAGGTTGGTTTCCATTCACTGGCCGGCATCCCTGGTTGCACTGGCGCCATCGACTGCACCCATGTGGAATTGGTGGTCCCACATGCCATGGAGATAGCGTGCCGCAACCGTAAGCTATACCACTCAATCAACGTGCAAATGGTATGTGATTCAAACAAGATCATCACACATTGCCCCGGATCAACCCATGATTCAATGGTCCTGCAGAACTCCACGATACCACGCTACATGGAGCGACATGCAGGGCAGAGATCCTGGCTTCTCGGTGAGTTGCTTGTTAGGCCCATGGAAATGTGATGTGGGTAGGTGATTGGGGTAGAGATGCATACTTCACCTGGCTGAGATGGGGGGGGGATGCATACTTCACCTGGCTGAGATGGGAGGAGATGCATACTTCACCTGCTGAGATGGGGGGAGAGATGCATACTTCACCTGGCTGATATGGGGGGGGGATGCATACTTCACCTGGCTGAGATGGGGGGGAGATGCATACTTCACCTGGCTGAGATGGGGGGAGAGATGCATACTTCACCTGGCTGAGATGGGGGGCGAGAGATGCATACTTCACCGGGCTGCGAGTGCCTGAGAGAATGGACCATGCTCATACCCCAAAGCAGCCCACACTGGACCTGACACCTGACCACATAATGCAACATGAAAGCTGCCCTAACATGTAAATGATGCAGTGTCACAACCATTCCATAGCCATCTACATGTGCACTGTACCTAATCAGACCGTATCCCCTCAACACAATGCAGCTACAAGCAACTACTATGGCCAATACACAGCACCAAATACCATCAACTGAAAGTACAGTCCCCCATTACTGCGTACAAAGGAGTCACATGAGGGCCAAATACATTAATGCACCACTACACTGACACAGAAGTTCAACAAAAGTGCATTTCACCATTTGTTTTGCATAGTGACACCATCATGAGGCTGACATCAACGGTGCCAGGATGAAAGCATACAAATTACTGGACATCAGCCAGATCATGGAAACAACCGGCGTGGACTAACACAGTGTATGAGCACTCACAAGGAACTGGACCCCCCCGCGCCCACTAGTGGATGGCACGCACACCAGTCCATAAGAAGAATACACACATAGCAGTCACATCGTGTGTCTCCATTCATGCATGGGAATGTGGTTGCAATCAGGAAATCAATGCATGCTATGGTGTCATTGATCAAGGTCACATATGATGTGATGACTTACACTTATACATTGTTGCCCACAGACAGGTGATGCAGGCTATCCCTTGAAGAGGTGGCTCCTTACCCCAGTCTGGAACCCACAGAACAGGCATGAGGAGGACTACAATCGTGCACATACACATACCCGTGTGGTGATTGAGCAGACATTTGGCCTCTTGAAGGCACGATTTCGCTGCCTTAGCAGGTCTGGTGGGGCACTCCTGTACCGCCATGAGAAGGTGGCCAAGAGATCATGGCATGTGTCATGCTACACAATATGTGCATCAGACGGAATGTGCCCCTGCCCCCTGATGCAGAACTGCAACCACCTGACGATGAGGATGAAGAGGGTGGGGATGGGGCAGCACCTCAGGGAGGCAGCGATGCACACGAGGCACGTGCCATGCTTCAAATTCTGATCAACCAGTGTTTCAAGCGCACATGGACGGGGAGTGTGACATGGATGTGGCACTCGGGGCATTGGTGTGTCAGGGACATGGACACTGTAGACTGTTCACCAATAAAGCACACGTACACAATAAGCAATGTCCACACATGTAAATCATGAGTCACCAAAATGTGTATTAAAGAACCATAACAAAGTGAACAAGCCCTCCACCCCACACACCATCTCCCCCTCCCACACACCCTCTCCCCCCTCAACTCCCCCACACACCCTCTCCCCCCTCAACTCCCCCACACATCCTTTCCTCCCTCCCCCCTTGACTTCCCAACACATGGTGTGTGCGTGCACCAGTAGTCCACATGGCACCAGAATGCATGGCTGTGCCTACTGCCCTCTCCTTCTTCCAGCACCAGGTGCCCCCCTGTCCGATCTGTGCTGGTTCCTGCCAGACCGATGCACAGGGATGGTCCTAGTTGAGCTGGCATTTGATGATGGTCCAGATTGTCCTGGCACTGTGGTGGATGCATGTCCTGGATTGCTGCCACCATTTCCGAGAGGACATGGCGCACTGCTGCCAGTTCCGCGCAAATGTTCTTTGAGGTCGACTCGATGGCTGTTTTTAGGGATGCAGCACAATCCCTAATGTCATCCCTTGCACGGGTATCCACGTACTGGAATGTAAGGGTGGTTGAGACCCAAATCTTCCCTTTAATGACGTGTCTTCACAATAGGATGGGCAGTTTGATTCAAAATGGTTTCAGAAAAACAAAAAGATTTTAGGAAAACTTCTATTATTCTGTCATAAAAGGCTGTCTTCAGAATTAAATAACATTAACTTTATTCAGTTTCACTTGATGGCAGGTTTTTTAGTTTAAAAAGACCCCCACTCATGCCTGGTGAATTTGTCTTCTGGGAGGTGGGAATACTTAATGTAGTTGGGACCTATAGTCCTCACGTCTACTTCTTTTTCATTTGGATTTTTCTTTTTTCTTGATGTTGATAATCTGACACAGGTTCTCTGTGTTTCTCTGTATATAATACACAGTGATGATCCTAGATCAATCCTTAGCTTCTTTAAGGTAGATCACACTATACTCTGGCATATTGCATTAGGATGTGCCAATGCAGTGTTATGGTAAGCCGACCAGTTTCAGTGGTAAAAGACCACTTTCATCAGGGCTGTAACAGCTTAGCCAGTTGTATTGCCGTTGGAATTTAGAGGCTAAATGTAGCTTCTTTTCATCCAATTGGATCAAACTGTATGAATACAGAGCGGGAAGGGGAAGGAGGGAAGATCGAGGATCATCACTGTGTATTATACATAGGTCATCCCAGCGCTTACGGCATTGTTTGGGTGTGCGGGGTGTGGTGCCAACGGCACTGACTCTTTGGGCGACCTCTGCCCAAATCTCCTTTTTGTGCTGCAGTGCTGGACGGGACATGTCATTTGAGAACACCACATCTGCATGTTCCTGCAGTGTCTCCGCTAACATGATGAGCTCCTCTCTGGAGAAGCGCTCCTTGCGCAGGCGATTTCCCGTTTCTTTCACTGCTTTTGGCATAGTGAAATGCAACAGGTAGTGGTGGAGGTGTGTTGGAGTTCTAGGGGTCAGATGGCTCCTGGTTGTGGTGGATGGCAATGGATTGTGTTTTTAAAGATGGTCGCTGTGCTCTTTCCCGTTCCTGTGCGATGACGCTACTTCCGGTTCCGCGTATTTACGGTCATCGCTAATAGTGGTTACCACTATTAGAGTTGACCACTATTAGTGGTCACCGCTAATGCCGATGGCTTGGATGCTGGAGGAGCTATTTCCACTACAGATGGTGCCGGAAAGAGGGATTTTTCAGACTTTTACGGCATGGCGGTGAGGTCATTACTGGCATGGCGCAAAGCTTGTGCCCGCGAACTCGTAATGGGCCGCTTTTAGCGGTCTATTGCCAGCACGGACACAGTAATTGTGCCATGCCGGTAATGACCGGTACTTACCGCCCGGGTCATAATGAGGCCCTAAGAATCAAGAGAAGCTTACATGAAGATAATAATGAACTAAATGATTACCTGGACAGCACAGCACATCTAGGGAACAGCATTTGGTACCAGCACATGAAAGAAGTTGGAAGATGAAATTCAGATTTAGAGTGCTTAGTTTGTGCACTTCTACCGTACAGCATGGTGAAATCCAAGATGTTTGTGGCTGTAGAAATAGATGTCCCGACAGCACACTGTCTCTCACACATAGCAATGTGCAATACCAGAGGCCAGTTCATGGGAAGTGATGCCTCAAGGATATGAGCAACTGAAACAGATTATCCCGACGAAGATGATTATGTCCAGGACATTAAGACGTAAAATAGAGCCCATACTAGGAATCACGGGATCAGGTTCGAGAAACCTGAAGTAAAAGGAGCAAGAATAAGATGGGAAGTAAACCCGAGACTGAATGTCCAAGGAGAAACTCCAGAAGAGGCTCAAATTTTGAAAAATAGAGGCCAAATACAGATTTGGGGTACAGTGCTTTCACCAAACGGATGGGAAGAAGGAGTAGTAATCTGCCGAGTATGGATGGTCCTTGGAGCCTGCAAGGAAGCAATAGAGAACTCAAAGAGACTGTGTAAACCACTATGACCAAAGCTTACAAAATTACTGACATGGGTCGAAGACAGAGGAGGACCCTGACAGATAGTGCCACTAGAAAGCCCGAAATTGTGCAACAGGAACAATGGCACAAGGAAGATGGGCGAGAATCAGAACTGCGGACAAATTTCTGAAGCTCCAGGAATGACTCATGGGACTGCATTAATTATGGATCTTTATTGGGCATGTGGATCCAAAGCATACACCAGACTGCCGAAAAACTGGGGAGGCATATGCACAAAAGTGAATGTCCATTTCCAGCACTAGTGATTCCGAAAGGTGACCTGAATATTGATAGTTTCCTGAAAGCAGATGCTCACCTGAGGAAGAGGAGATCTGTGGAACTTACAACTCAAGTGAAGAGAGAAAATTATTTCTCTGCCAAATCAGAAGAAGCATTTCATGCAATCCTATATGAACACAAATTATTCAGCCTCACCTCATCAGTGATCGCGACAACCCTCATGCCAAGATTCCAAGTCAGAGCAAACACTAAATGGTTGCAGATAACCAGATGGGAGTTACTGCAAACCATCAACTCAACAATCAAAGGATTCAATGCGATCAAGGAAGAGTTAAGAGCCATCCGACTGATGACTCTCCAGAACAGATATGTACTTGACATGATTACAGCTATGGATGGAGGAGTTTGTGCAAAAATTGGAGAATCATGTTGCACATTTATACCTTCTCACGATGAGGAAAATGGAACTTTAACAGAAGCCATAGGTATGCTGACAAACCTGCAGAACCAGATGATCAATGAAACCGATGAAGTTGATGATGACAGCTGGTTTGGATCATTGTTTTCCTGGGTTCCGCAATGGATGACGGATGCATTCAAGTTCCTAGGAGTCCTGCTAGTAATGATATTACTAGGGTTTTGTGTTATCAAGATAATAATCTCGCAATTCAGAGAACACTGCAAAGAAAGCCATAGGGATGAAGATCATGATCAATGTCAAACCAGGATGGAAGCCCAGAGATATAACTGATGATGAAATAAGAGACTTTGTGAAGGCCAGCGAACATGTGCCAGAAGGTACGAAGTTTCTGTATCCCAGGAAAAGCAGAAATTATGAAGAGAAATGGATCTATTGCAATCCAAATGGACAATGTCAGCTAATGACATGGGACAAAGATGAACATGTAAAGACAGCAGGAAGCCTGAAAGGAGTGATAAACATATGGACTCCAAAGAGACACTCCTTGAAACCATCAAGTACAAACTGGTTAGATGAAGAAGAGATGGATACAGAAGAACCAAGTAAATGAATCCAAAGGAGGAAGCGAAAGTGGTTGATATACCGACCAGAGGGGGGGAGTGTAGAGGAGGTCCCAAATATAGCCTGCACTCCAGTCGCCCATTTTGAAGTACAAAGAACGTTCACACCAAGATATATGACGTATGGTGAGCAAATAAACCAGCAGAGAGCCGCATTAGGGCTCTGCCCAGTGCCTATAAGAAGAGCAATACCTATTGAAGTGCCAATAACCAGACAACCATGGACAGTAAGGTATCCATTGAGAAAACCCGACCAGCAAGTGACACGAAATGAAGATTGCTTAAACACTGTCCCAGAAGAAACTCAATAGGCCTTAATTTAAGATGAATGGTGACGTCACAAGGGCCCGGACAGACTCACAATTGAAAGAAACGACAATCAAAAGATGACACACAGAGACAAAACGCCATGAATAAGAACATCATGAATTTAGAAGGAGAGACAAAAGAAATTTAAACTGTAAAGCAGGATGAAGATATTCAATTAGCTAACGCCTGTGCATATGCTTGTAACCACAAGAAGCTAAGAAAACAGTGCGGCTTGCTATACTTAGTAGAAGAATAGAGCGACAAGCGCCACCACATATATACATACATTTGTGATGTCATCTTTGATGTCCTGGGTGTTAGTCTTAGCAGTGCACGGTGGTGGCGCGAGTTATGGTTGCTTAGCTTACCATAACTGGCACATTTCAAGGGTTTTACGGTTTTACTTGGAACCATAACGTCCCTTTAACAAAGTTTTTTCACTGAATTTCATAGGTTTTTAGTAGCGCAACTTAACCATAACGTCCCTTTAACAATGTTTTTTCACTGAATTTCATAGGTTTTTAGTAGTGCAACTTAACCATAACGTCCCTTTAACAAAGTTTTTTCATTGAATTTCATAGGTTTTTATTAGTGCAACTTAACCATAACGTCCCTGTAACACTTTTTTTTACTGAATTTTATAGGTTTTTATTAGTGCAACGTCACCATAACATCCTTTTCAATAGATGAAGACCACTAGCATTTTAGGTCCTCAAAGTGGGAACCCTGGGTGGTAAAAAAAAAAGATATTTTCCTTCCTACACCGACATGCCTGCGGCGTCCCGGTGTAGGAAGGAAAATCTTTTACCAAGATGGCCACCATGGAAAGGGAAGGCGGGGTGTATAAAGAGAACACAACAGGGCATGAGCAGGGGGTGGGGGGGAACAGGGGAGAAACATGGGCATGAGCGGGGGGTGAGAGGGAAGAGGGCACAAACGGGCATGAGCGGGGGTTGGGGGAAAAGGAAGGAAACACGGGGCATGAGCGAGGGTGGGGGGAACACGAGAGAGACACGGGGCATGAGCAGCGGGTGGGGGGAACACGGGAGACACGGGGCATGAGCGGGGGTGGGGAGGAACACGAGGGAGACACGGGGTATGAGCGGGGGGTGGGGAGGAACACGAGGGAGACATGGGGCATGAGCGGGGTGTGGGGAGGAACACGAGGGAGACACGGGGCATGAGCAGGGGTGGGGGGAACAGGGGAGACACGGGGCATGAGCGGTGGGTGGGGGAAACAGGGCACACATGGGGCATGAGCGGGGGTGGGGGGAACAGGGCACACACGTGGCATGAGCGGGGGATGGGGGAACAGGGCACACACGGGGCATGAGCAGGGAGTGGGGGAATAGGGCACAGATGGGGCATGAGCGGGGGTGAGGGGACGGGGCATGAGCAGGGGGTGGAGGAATAGGGCACACACGGGGCATGAGCGAGGGTGGGGGGGAAAGGAGAGAGGCAAGGGGCATGAGCAGGGGGTGAGGGGGTACACGATGGAGACACAGGGCATGAGCGGGGGATGGGAGGAACACGAGGGAGACACGGGGCAAGAGCGGGGGTGGGGGCAACAGGAGACACACGGGGCATGAGCGGGGGGTGAGGGGGTACACGAGGGAGTCACGGGGCATGAGCGGGGGTGGGGGTGGGGGGAACAGGGCACATGGGGCATGAGCGGGGGTGGGGGGAACAGGGCGCACATGGGGCATGAGAGGGGGTGGGGGAACAGGGCACACACACGGGGCTTGAGCGGGAGGTGGGGGGAAAGGAGAGAGACACGGGGCATGAGTGGGTGGTGGGGGGAACACGAGGGGGACACGGGGCATGAGCGAGAGGGGGTGGGGGTAACACGAGGGAAACACGAGGCATGAGCGGGGGTGGGGGGTAACACAAGGGAGACACGGGGCATGAGCTGGGGGTGGGGGGTAACACAAGGGAGACACGGGGCATGAGCGGGGGGTGGGGGTAACAGGGCACATGGGGCATGAGCGGGGGGTGGGGGGGAACAGGAGAGACACACGGGGCATGAGCGGGGGGTGAGGGGGTACACGAGGGAGTCACGGGGCATGAGCGGGGGTGGGGGTGGGGGGAACAGGGCACATGGGGCATGAGCGGGGGTGGGGGGAACAGGGCGCACATGGGGCATGAGAGGGGGTGGGGGAACAGGGCACACAAACGGGGCTTGAGCGGGAGGTGGGGGGAAAGGAGAGAGACACGGGGCATGAGTGCGTGGTGGGGGGAACACGAGGGGGACACGGGGCGTGAGCGAGAGGGGGTGGGGGTAACACGAGGGAAACACGAGGCATGAGCGGGGGTGGGGGGTAACACAAGGGAGACACGGGGCATGAGCTGGGGGTGGGGGGTAACACAAGGGAGACACGGGGCATGAGCGGGGGTGGGGGTAACAGGGCACATGGGGCATGAGCGGGGGGTGGGGGGAACAGGAGAGACACACGGGGCATGAGCGGGGGGTGGGGGGAAAGGGGAGAGACACACGGGGCATGAGCAGGGGGTGTGGGGGAAGGGGAGAGAGACACGGGGCATGAGCAGGGGGGTGGGGGGAACAGTAGGGAGACACGGGGCATGAGCGGGGGGTGGAGGGGAAGGGGAGAGACACACGGGGCATGAGCGGGGGTGGAGGGGAAGGGGAGAGACACAGAGCATGAGCGGGGGTGAGGGGGAAGGGGAGAGACACACAGGGCATGTGCGGGGTGGGGGGAAGGGGAGAGACACACAGGGCATGAGCGGGGGGTGGGGGGAAAGGAGGGCGACACGGGGCATGAGCGGGGGTGGGGGGAAGGGGAGAGAGACACAGGCATGAGCGGGGGTTGGGGGTAGGGGGGAAGGGGAGAGACACATGGGGCATGAGCAGGGGTTGGGGGGAAGGGTAGAGAGACAAGGGGCATGAGCGGGGGTGGGGGAAGGGGAGAGACACAGGGCATGAGCGGGGGGGGGGGGGAAGAGAGAGACACGGGGCATGAGCGGGGGTGGGGGGGAAGGGGAGAGACACAGGGCATGAGTGGGGGGTGGGGGGTAACACAAGGGAGACATGGGGCATGAGCAGGGGGTGGGGGGTAACAAGGGAGACAGGGCATGGGTTGGGGGTAACACAAGGGAGACACAGGCATGAGCGGGGGGTGGGGGGTAACACGAGGAAGGCACAGGGCATGAGCGGGGGGTGGGGGGTAACACAAGGGAGATACAGGGCATGAGCAGGGAGTGGGGGGTAACACAAGGGAGACACGGAGCATGAGCTTGTGGTGGGGGTAACACAAGGGAGACACGGGGCATGAGCGGGGGTGGGGGGAAGGGGAGAGAGACACGGGGCATGAGCGGGGGGTGGGGGGTAGGAGATGGAGACACGGGGCATGAGCGGGAGGTGGGGGGGAAGGGGAGAGAGACACGGTCATGCGCGGGGGGTGGGGGTGAAGGGGAGAGACACACGGGGCATGAGCGGAGGGTGGGGGGGAAGGGGAGAGACACACGGGGCATGAGCGGGGGGTGGGGGAAGGGGAGAGAGACACTGGGCATGAGCAGGTGTAGAGGGGAAGGGGAGAGAGACACAGGGCATGAGTGGGAGGTGGGGGAAGGGGAGAGAGACACGGGGCATGAGCGGGGGGTGGGGGGAAGGGGAGAGAGACACGGGGCATGAGCAGGGGGTGGGGGGAAGGGGAGAGGGACACAGGGCATGAGCGGGGGGTGGGGGAAGGAGAGAGAGACACAGGGCATGAGCGGGGGGTGGGGGAAGGGGAGCGAGACACGGGGCATGAGCGGAGGGTGGGGGGAAGGGGAGAGAGACACGGGGCATGAGCGGGGGGTGGGGGGAAGGGGAGAGACACACGGGCCATGAGCAGGGGGTGGGGGGAGGGGAGAGAGACACGGGGCTTGAGGGGGGGTGGGGGGAAGGGGAGAGAGACACAGGCATGAGTGGGGGGTGGGGGTGGGGGGGAAGGGGAGAGACACACGGGGCATGAGCGGGGGGTGGGGGGGAGGTGAGAGACACACTGGGCATGAGCAGCGGTGGGGGGAGGGGAGAGACACACGGGGGATGAGCAGGGGGTGGGCGGAGGGGAGAGACACAGGGGGCATTAGCAGGGGGTGGGAGGGAAGGGGAGAGACACGGGGCATGAGCAGGGGGTGGGGGATAACAGGGGAGATAGGGCATGGGCGGGGGGTAATACAAGGGAGACAGGGGGCATGAGCGGGGGGTGGGGGTAACATGAGGGAGACACGGGGCATGAGCGGGGGGTGGGGGGGTAACACAAGGGAGACACGGGGCATGAGCAGGGGGTGGGGGGTAACACAAGGGAGACACGGGGCATGAGCGGGGGGTGGGGGGTAACAAGGGAGACAGGTCATGAGCGGGGAGGAACAGGGGAGACACGGGGCATGAGCGGGTGGTGGGGGGAACAATGGAGACACGGGGCATGAGCGGGGGGGTGGGGGGTAACAGGGGAGACAGGTCATGACCGGGGGTGGGGGGAACAGTAGGGAAACACAGGACATGAGCGGGGGGTGGGGGGAAGGGGAGAGACACACAGGGCATGAGCGGGGGGTGGGGGAACAGTAGGGAGACATGGGGCATGAGCGGGGGGTCGGGGGGGAAGGAGAGAGACACAGGGCATGAGCTGGGGGTGGGGGAACAGTAGGGAGACACGGGGCACGAGTGGGGGGACGGGGGGGAAAGGGAGAGACACGCGGCATAAGTGGGGGTGGGGGGAGGCGGGAGACACGGGGCTTGAGCAGGGGGTGGGGGAACAGTAGGGAGACACGGGGCATAAGCGGGGGGTGGGGTGGAGGGGAGAGACACGGGCATGAGCGGGGCGTGGGGGGTAACAGGGGAGACAGGGCATGGGTGGGGGGTAATACAAGGGAGACACGGGGCATGAGCGGGGGGTGGGGGGTAACACGAGGGAGACACGGGGCATGAGCAGGGGGTGGGGGGTAACAGGGGAGACAGGTCATGAGCGGGGGGGACAGGGGAGACACGGGGCATGAGCGGGTGGTGGGGGGAACAAGGGAGACACGCGGGGCATGAGTAGGGGGTGGGGGGTAACAGGGGAGACAGGTCATGACCGGGGGGTGGGGGGAACAGTAGGGAAACACAGGACATGAGCGGGGGGTGGGGGGAAGGGGAGAGACACACAGGGCATGAGCGGGGGGTGGGGGAACAGTAGGGAGACACGGGGCATGAGCGGGGGGTCAGGGGGGAAGGGGAGAGACACGGGGCATGAGCGGGGGTGGGGGAACAGTAGAGAGACACGGGGCACGAGCGGGGGGAAGGGGAGAGACACGCGGCATGAGCGGGGGTGGGGGGGAGGCGAGAGACACGGGGCTTGAGCAGGGGTTGGGGGAACAGTAAGGAGACACTGAGCATGAGCGGGAGGTGGGGGGGAGGGGAGAGACATGGGGCATGAGCAGGGTGTGGGGGGGAAGGTGAGAGACACATGGGGCATGAGCGGGGGGTGGGGGGGAGGGGAGAGACACATGGGGCATGAGCGGGGGGTGGGGGGAAAGGAGGGAGACACGGGGCATGAGCGGGGGGTGGGGGAAGGGGAGAGACACACGGGGAGTGAGCGGGGGGGTGGGGGGAAGGGGAAAGACACACGAGGCATGAGCGGGGGTTGGGGGAAGGGGAGAGAGACACCAGGCATGAGCGGGGAGTGGGGGGAGGGGGAGAGACACACGGGGCATGAGCGGGGGGGAGGGGGGAGGGGATAGACACACGGGGCATGAGCGGGGGTGGGGGGAAGGGGAGACACGGGGCATGAGCGGGGGGTGGGGGGAAGGGGAGAGACACACGGGGCATGAGCGGGGGTGGGGGAAAGGGGAGAGAGACACGGGGCATGAGCGGGGAGTGGGGGGAGGGGGAGAGACACACGGGGCATGAGTGGGGGGGAGGGGATAGACACACGGGGCATGAGCGGGGGGTGGGGGTAAAGGAGAGAGACACGGGGCATGAGTGGGGGTGGGGGGAAGGGGATAGACACACGGGGCATGAGCGGGGGTGGGGGAAGGGGAGAGACACACGGGGCATGAGCGGGGGGTGGGGGGAAGGGGAGAGACACACGGGGCATGAGCGGGGGTGGGGGAAGGGGAGAGACACGGGGCATGAGCAGAGGGTGGGGGAAGGGGAGAGACACGGGGCATGAGCGGGGGGGAAGGGGAGAGACACGCAGCATTAGCGGGGGTGGGGGAGGGGAGAGACATACAGGGCATGAGCGGGGGCGGGGGAAGGGGAGAGGCACACGGGACATGAGCGGGGGGTGGTGGGAAGGGGAGAGACACGGGGCATGAGCGGAGGGTGGGGGGAAGCGGAGAGACATGGAGCATTAGCCGGGGGAGGGGATAGACACACGGGGCATGAGCGGGGGGTGGGGGGAAGGGGAGAGAGACACGGGGCATGAGCGGGGGGTGGGGGGAAGGGGAGAGGCACACGGGGCATGAGCGGGGGGGTGGGGGGAAGGGGAAAGACACACGAGGCATGAGCAGGTGTTGGGGGAAGGGGAGAGAGACGCGGGGCATGAGCGGGGAGTGGGGGGAGGGGGAGAGACACACGGGGCATGAGCAGGGGGGAGGGGGGGAGGGGAGAGACACACGGGGCATGAGCGGGGGGTGGGGGGAAGGGGAGAGAGACACGGGGCATGAGCGGTGGGGTGGGGGGAAGGGGAGAGACACACGGGGCATGAGCGGGGGTGGGGGGAAGGGGAGAGACACACGGGGCATGACGGGGGTGGCGGGGAAGGGGAGAGAGACACGGGGCATGAGTGGGGGTGGGGGGAAGGGGATAGACACACGGGGCATGAGCAGGGGTGGGGGAAGGGGAGAGACACACGGGGCATGAGCGGGGGGTCGGGGGGAAGGAGAGAGACACAGGGCATGAGCTGGGGGTGGGGGAACAGTAGGGAGACACGGGGCACGAGTGGGAGGATGGGGGGATGGGGAGAGACACGCGGCATAAGCGGGGGTGGGGGGAGGCGAGAGACACAGGGCTTGATCAGGGGGTGGGGGAACAGTAGGGAGACACGGGGCATGAGCGGGGGGTGGGGTGGAGGGGAGAGACACGGGGCATGAGCGGGGCGTGGGGGGTAACAGGGGAGACAGGGCATGGGTGGGGAGGTAATACAGGGGAGACACGGGGCATGAGCGGGGGGTAGGGGGTAACACGAGGGAGACACGGGGCATGAGCAGGGGGTGGGGGGTAACACAAGGGGGACACGGGGCATGAGTGGGGGGTGGGGGTAACAGGGGAGACAGGTCATGAGCGGGGGGGACAGGGGAGACACGGGGCATGAGCGGGTGGTGGGGGGAACAAGGGAGACACGCGGGGCATAAGTAGGGGGTGGGGGGTAACAGGGGAGACAGGTCATGACCGGGAGGTGGGGGGAACAGTAGGGAAACACAGGACATGAGCGGGGGGTGGGGGGAAGGGGAGAGACACACAGGGCATGAGCGGGGGGTGGGGGAACAGTAGGGAGACACGGGGCATGAGCGGGGGGTCGGGTGGGAAGGGGAGAGACACGGGGCATGAGCGGGGGTGGGGGAACAGTAGAGAGACACGGGGCACGAGCGGGGGGACGGGGGAAGGGGAGAGACACGCGGCATGAGCGGGGGTCGGGGGGAGGCGAGAGACACGGGGCTTGAGCAGGGGTTGGGGGAACAGTAGGGAGACACGGAGCATGAGCGGGAGGTGGGGGAGGGGAGAGACATGGGGCATGAGCAGGGTGTGGGGGGGAAGGTGAGAGACACATGGGGCATGAGCGGGGTTGGGGGGGAGGGGAGAGACACATGGGGCCTGAGCGGGGGGTGGGGGGAAAGGAGGGAGACACGGGGCATGAGCGGGGGGTGGGGGGAAGCGGAGAGACACACGGGGAGTGAGCGGGGGGGTGGGGGGAAGGGGAAAGACACATGAGGCATGAGCGGGGGTTGGGGGAAGGGGAGAGAGACACCAGGCATGAGCGGGGAGTGGGGGGAGGGGGAGAGACACACGGGGCATGAGCGGGGGGGAGGGGGGGAGGGGATAGACACACGGGGCATGAGCGGGGGCTGGGGAAAAGGGGAGAGAGACACGGGGCATGAGCGGGGGTTGGGGGAAGGGGAGAGACACACAGGGCATGAGCGGGGGTGGGGGGGGAAGGGGAGAGAGACACGGGGCATGAGCGGGGAGTGGGGGGAGGGGGAGAGACACACAGGGCATGAGCGGGGGGAGGGGGGGAGGGGATAGACACACGGAGCATGAGCGGGGGGTGGGGGTAAAGGAGAGAGACACGGGGCATGAGTGGGGGTGGGGGGAAGGGGATAGACACACGGGGCATGAGCGGGGGTGGGGGAAGGGGGAGAGACACACGGGGGTTGGGGGGAAGGGGAGAGACACACAGGGCATGAGCGGGGGGTGGGGGGAAGGGGAGAGACATGGGGCATGAGCAGATGGTGGGGGGAAGTGGAGAGACACGGGGCATATGAGCGGGGGGAGAAGGGGAGAGACACGCAGCTATAGCGGGGGTGGGGGAGGGGAGAGACATACAGGGCATGAGCGGGGGTTGGGGGGAAGGAGAGAGAGACACGGGGCATGAGC
Organism: Ambystoma mexicanum; assembly: GCF_040938575.1. Taxonomy (NCBI): domain Eukaryota; kingdom Metazoa; phylum Chordata; class Amphibia; order Caudata; family Ambystomatidae; genus Ambystoma; species Ambystoma mexicanum. Next base: position 1,015,648,096 of record NC_090928.1, read on the forward strand.
AGGGGGTGGGGGGAAGGGGAGACACACGGGGCATGAGCGGGGGGTGGGGGGAAGGGGAGAGACACGGGGCATGAATGGAGGGTGGGGGGAAGGGGAGAGACATGGAGCATTAGCGGGGGGAGGGGGGGAGGGGATAGACACACGGGGCATGAGCGGGGGGTGGGGGGAAGGGGAGAGAGACACGGGGCATGAGCGGAGGGTGGGGGAAGGGGAGAGGCACACGAGGCATGAGCGGGGGGGTGGGGGGAAGGGGAAAGACACACGAGGCATGAGCGGGGGTTGGGGGGAAGGGGAGAGAGACACGGGGCATGAGCGGGGAGTGGGGGGAGGGGGGGAGACACACGGGGCATGAGCGGGGGGGAGGGGGGAGGGGATAGACACACGGGGCATGAGCGGGGGGTGGGGGGGTAACATAAGGGAGACACGGGGCATGAGCGGGGGTTGGGGGGTAACACAAGGGAGACATGGGGCATGAGCAGGGGATGGGGGTAACAGGGGAGACAGGTCATGAGCGGGGGAATGGGGAGACACGGGGCATGAGCGGGTGGTGGGGGGAACAAGGGAGACACAGGGCATGAGCGGGGGGTGGGGGGTAACAGGGGAGACAGGTCATGAGCAGGGGGTGGGGGGAACAGGGGAGACACAGGGCATGGGCGGGGGGTGGGGGTAACAGTAGGGGACACAGGACATGAGCGGGGTGGGGGAAGGGGAGAGACATCCGGGGCATGAGTGGGGGGTGGAAGAACAGTAGGGAGACACGGGGCATGATTGGGGGGTCGGCGGGGAAGGGGAGAGACACGGGGCATGAGCAGGGGGGTGGCAGGGAGGGGAGAGACACACGGGGAATGAGCGGGGGTGGGGGAAAGGAGCGAGACACGGGGCATGAGCGGGTGTGGGGGGAAGGGAAGAGACATACGGGGCATGAGCGGGGGTTGGGGGGAGGGGAGAGACACACGGGGAATGTGTGGGGGGTGGGGGGAAAGGAGGGAGACACGGGGCATGAGCGGGTGGTGGGGGGAAGGGGAGAGACACGGGGCTTGAGCAGGGGGTGGGGGAACAGTAGGGAGACACGGGGCATGAGCGGGGGTTGGGGTGGAGGGGAGAGACACGGGGCATGAGCGGGGCGTGGGGGGAAGCAGGGGAGACAGGGCATGGGTGGGGGGGTAATACAAGGGAGACACGGGGCATGAGCGGGGGGTGGGGGGTAACACGAGGGAGACACGGGACATGAGCAGGGGGTGGGGGGTAACACAAGGGAGACACGGGGCATGAGCGGGGGTGGGGGGTAACAGGGGAGACAGGTCATGAGCAGGGGGGACAGGGGAGACACGGGGCATGAGCGGGTGGTGGGGGGAACAAGGGAGACACGCGGGGCATGAGTGGGGGGTGAGGGGTAACAGGGAAGACAGGTCATGACCGGGGGTGGGGGGAACAGTAGGGAAACACAGGACATGAGCGGGGGGTGGGGGGAAGACACACAGGGCATGAGCGGGGGGTGGGGGAACAGTAGGGAAACACAGGACATGAGCGGGGGTTCGGGGGAAGGGGAGAGAGACACGGGGCATGAGCGGGGAGTGGGGGGAGGGGGAGAGACACACGGGGCATGAGTGGGGGAGAGGGGGGAAGGTAAATAGACACACGGGGCATGAGCGTGGGGTGGGGGAAGGGGAGAGAGGCACGGGGCATGAGCGGGGGGTGGGGGGAAGGGGAGAGACACACGGGGCATGTGCGGGGGTGGGGGGGAAGGGGAGAGAGACACGGGGCATGAGTGGGGAGTGGGGGGAGGGGGAGAGACACACGGGGCATGAGCGGGGGGGAGTGAGCAAGGGGATAGACACACGGGGCATGAGCGGGGTGTGGGGGTAAAGGAGAGAGACACGGGGCATGAGCGGGGGTGGGGGGAAGGGGATAGACACACGGGGCATGAGCGGGGGTGGGGGAAGGGGAGAGACACACGGGGCATGAGCGGGGGGTGGGGGGAAGGGGAGAGACACACGGGGCATGAGCGGGGGGTGGGGGGAAGGGGAGAGACACGGGGCATGAGCAGGGGGTGGGGGGAAGGGGAGAGACACGCAGCATTAGCGGGGGTGGGGGAGGGGAGAAACATACAGGGCATGAGCGGGGGGTGGGGGGAAGGGGAGAGACACGGGGCATGAGCGGAGGGTGGGGAAGGGGAGAGACATGGAGCATTAGCGGGGGGTGGGGGAGGCGAGACACACACTGGGCATGAGCGGAGGGTGGGGGGAAGTGCATAGACACACGGGGCATGAGCAGGGGGGTTGGGGGAAAGGAGAGAGACACGGGGCATGAGCAGGGGGTGGGGGGAAAGAGAGAGACACACGGGGCATGAGCGGGGGTGGGGGGAAGGGGAGAGACACGGGGCATGAGCGGGGGGTGGGGGGAAGGGGATAGACACACGGGGCATGAGCGGGGGGTGGGGGGAATGGGAGAGACACACGGGCCATGAGCAGGCAGGGGGTGGTGGAAGGGGAGAGACACGGGGCATGAGCGGGGGGTGGGGGGAGGGGAGAGACACGGGGCATGAGCGGGGGTGGGGGGAAGGGGAGAGACAAGGAGCATTAGCGGGGGGTGGGAGAGGGGAGAGACACACGGGGCATGAGCGGGGGGTGGGGGGAAGGGGAGAGACACGGGGCATGAGCGGAGGGTGGGGGAAGGGGAGAGACACACAGGGCATGAGCGGGGGGTGGGGGGGAAGGGGATAGACACACGGGGCATGAGTGAGGGGAGTGGGGGGAAAGGAGAGAGACACGGGGCATGAGCAGGGGGTGGGGGGAAGGAGAGAGACAGACGGTGCATGAGCAGGGGGTGGGAGGAAGGGGAGAGACACACGGGTCATGAGCGGGGGGTGGGGGGAGGGTAGAGACACACGGGGCTTGAGTGAGCAGGGGGTGGGGGAGGGGAGAGACACATGGGGCATGAGCGGGGGGCGGGGGGGTAACATAAGGGAGACACGGGGCATGAGCGGGGGTTGGGGGGTAACACAAGGGAGACATGGGGCATGAGCAGGGGATGGGGTAACAGGGGAGACAGGTCATGAGCGGGGGAAAGGGGAGACACGGGGCATGAGCGGGTGGTGGGGGGAACAAGGGAGACACAGGGCATGAGCGGGCGGTGGGGGGTAACAGGGGAGACAGGTCATGAGCAGGGGGTGGGGGGAACAGGGGAGACACAGGGCATGGGAGTGGGGTGGGGGTAACAGTAGGGAGACACAGGACATGAGCGGGGTGGGGGAAGGGGAGAGACATCCGGGGCATGAGTGGGGGGTGGAAGAACAGTAGGGAGACACGGGGCATGATTGGGGGGTCGGCGGGGAAGGGGAGAGACACGGGGCATGAGCAGGGGGGTGGCGGGGAGGGGAGAGACACACGGGGAATGAGCTGGGGGTGGGGGGAAAGGAGCGAGACACGGGGCATGAGCGGGTGAGGGGGGAGGGGAGAGACACAGGGCATGAGCAGGGTGTGGGGGGAAGGGGAGAGACACACGGGGCATGAGCGGGGGTGGGGGGAGGGGAGAGACACACAGGGAATGAGCGGGGGGTGGGGGCAAAGGAGGGAGACACGGGGCATGAGCGGGTGGTGGGGGAAGGGGAGAGACACATGGGGCATGAGCGGGGGGGTGGGGGGAAGGGGAGAGACACATGGGGCATGAGCGGGGGTGGGGGGGAGGGGAAAGACTAGACACACAAGACATGAGCGGGGGTGGGGGGAAGGGGAGAGAGACACGGGGCATGAGCGGGGGTGGGGGGAAGGGGTGAGACACACGGGCATGAGCGGGGGGTGGGGGAAGGGGAGAGAGACACAGGGCATGAGCGGGGGGTGGGGGTAAGGGGAGAGAGACACGGGGCATGAGCGGGGGGTGGGGGGAAGGGGTGAGACACACGGGGCAAGACCGGGGGTGGGGGGAAGGGGAGAGAGACACGGGGCATGAGCGGGGGTGGGGGTAAGTGGAGAGACACACGGGGCATGAGCGGGGGGTGGGGGAGAAGGGGATAGACCCATGGGGCATGAGCGGAGGGGTGGGGGGAAAGGAGAGAGACACGGGCCATGAGCGGGGGTGGGGGGAAGGAGAGAGACACACTGGGCATGAGCGGGGGGGTGGGGGAAGGGGAGAGACAGGGGGCATGAGCGGGGAGTGGGGGGGAAGGGTAGAGACACACGGGGCATGAGCGGGGGTGGGGGAAGGGGAGAGAGACACGGGGCATGAGCAGGGGGTGGGGGGAAGGGGAGAGACTCACGGGGCATGAGCGGGGGGGTGGGGGGAAGGTGAGAGACACACAGGGCATGAGCGGGGGGTGGGGAGGAGGGGAGAGACACACGGGGCCTGAGCGGGGGGTGGGGGGAAAGGAGGGAGACACGGGGCATGTGCGGGGGGTGGGGGGAAGGGGAGAGACACACGGTGCATAAGAGGGGGGGTGGGAGGGAGGGAAGGGGATAGACACACGGGGCATGAGCGGGGGTTGGGGGGGAAGGGGATAGACAAACAAGACATGAGCGGGGGTGGGGGGAAGGGGAGAGAGACACGGGACATGAGCGGGGGGTGGGGGGAAGGGGAGAGACTCACGGGGCATGAGCGGGGGGTGGGGGGAGGGGGAGAGAGACACGGGGCATGAGCGGGGGGTGGGGGAAGGGGAGAGACACGGGGCATGAGCGGGGAGTGGGGGAACAGTAGGGAGACACGGGGTATGAGCGGGGGATGAGGGGAAGGGGAGAGACACACGGGGCAAGAGTGGGGGATGGGGGGAAAGGGGTGAGACACACGTGGCATGAGCGGGGGGTGGGGGGAAAGGGGAGAATCACATGGGGCATGAGCGGGGGGTGGGGGTAAGGGGAGAGACACACGGGGCATGAGCAGGGGGGTGGGGGGAAAGGAGAGAGACACGGGGCATGGGCGGGGGGAAGGAGAGAGACACACAGGGCATGAGCAGGGGGTGGGGGGAAGGGGAGAGACACGGGGCATGAGCGGGGGGTGGGGGGAAGGGGATAGACACAAGGGGCATGAGCGTGGGGTGGGGGGAAGGGGAGACACACGGGGCATGAGCGGGGGGTGGGGGGAAGGGGAGAGACACGGGGCATGAGCGGGGAGGGGGGAGGGGAGAGAAACAGGGCATGAGCGGGGGTGGAGGGGAAGGGGAGAGACACAGAGCATTAGCGGGGGTGGGGGAGGGGAGAGACACACGGGGCATGAGTGGGGGATGGGGGGAAGGGGAGAGACACACGGGGCATGAGCGGGGGTGGGGGGAGGGGAGAGACACATGGGGAATGAGCGGGGGTGGGGGAAAGGAGGGAGACACGGGGCATGTGTGGGTGGTGGGGGGAAGCGGAGAGACACACGGGGCATGAGCAGGGGGGTGGGGGGGAAGGGGAGAGACTCGACACACAAGACATGAGCGGGGGTGGGGGGAGAGACACACGGGGCATGAGCGGGTGGTGGGGGGGAAGGGGAGAGAGACACGGGCATGAGCGGGGGGTCGGGGGAAGGGGAGAGACACACAGGCATGAGCGGGGGGTGGGGGGAAGGGGACAGACACATGGGACATGAGCGGAGGGGTGGGGGGAAAGGAGAGAGACACGGGATATGAGCGGGGGTGGGGGGAAGGAGAGAGAGACACACGGTGCATGAGCGGGGGGTGGGGGGAAGGGGAGAGACCGGGGGCATGAGCGGGGAGTGGGGAGGAAGGGGAGAGACACACGGGGCATGAGCGGGGTGTGGGGGAAGGGGAGAGAGACACAGGACATGAGCGGGGGCTGGGGGGGAAGGGGAGAAACTCACGGGGCATGAGCGGCGGGTGGGGGGAGGGGGAGAGAGACACGGGGCATGAGCGGGGGGTGGGGGGAAGTGGCAAGAGACACGGGGCATGAGCGGGGAGTGGGGGGAACAGTAGGGAGACACGGGGTATGAGCGGGGGGTGAGGGGAAGGGGAGAGACACACGGGGCAAGAGTGGGGGGTGGGGGGAAGGGGTGAGACACACGTGGCATGAGCGGGGGGTGGGGGGAAAGGGGAGAATCACATGGGGCATGAGCGGGGGGTGGGGGAAAGGGGAGAGACACACGGGGCATGAGCGGGGGTGGGAGGGAAGGGGAGAGAGACACGGGGCATGAGTTGGGGGTTGGGGGAACAGTAGGGACACACGGGGTATGAGCAGGGGCTGGGGGGGAGGGGAGAGACACACGGGGCATGAGCAGGGGGTGGGGGGAAGGGGAGAGACACACAGGGCATGAGCGCAGTGCGAGTGGGAAGGGGTGAGACACACGGGGCATGAGCAGGCGGTGCGGGGAAGGCGGAGAGACACACGGGGCATGAGCGGGGGGTGGGGGAAGGGGAGAGACACACGGGGCATGAGCAGGGGGTGGGGGGAAGGGGAAAGAGACACGGGGCATGAGCGGGGGGTGGGGGGAAGGGGAGAGAGACACGGGGCATGAGCGGGGGGTGGGGGGAAGTGGTGAGACACACGGGGCATGAGCGGGGATGGGGGGAAGGGGAGAGACACACGGGGCATGACGGGGGGTGGCGGGGAAGGGGAGAGAGACACGGGGCATGAGCAGGGGGTGGGGGGAAGGGGAGAGACACAGGGGGCATGAGCGGGGCTGGGGGGAAGGGGAGAGAGACACAGAGCATGAGCGGGGGGTGGGGGGAAGGGAAGAGACACACGGGGCATGAGCGGGGGAACAGGAAAGAGAAACGGAGCATGAGCGGGGGCTGGGAGGAACACACGGAGAATCAGCGAGGGGGGGAACATGGGCGACACGGGCCATGAGTGGGGGGTGGGGGGAACAAGCGAGAGACACGAGGGCCTGTGCCTCACCGCCTTTTCGTGGCCGACGTAGCCCACATCTACACTGTGCAGGCAGCAGATCCCGCTCCGATAAACAAAGATGGCGGGCATCTCTGAAAATAGACGCACTGCACGCTTCACGGCAGCCAATAGAAAAGCATGTCAGATGTCCGCAGACATCACACAAGCTGCTTGCCCAATCACCGTCCTGTCCGCGGAGCGAACAGGGAAGTGTGTCCGCGAAGCGAACACAGATATCACAAATTTTTTCTGACCTACTTTTTGGTCATTTAAAAAAAACTACTGGACGGATTTTCACCAAATTTGCAAAAGCACGCTTTCGGGACCAAGCCGCTGCTCCTGGTCCAATTTTGGTGAAAATCCATTCAGCGGTTTGGGCTGTAGGCGCGAGCAAAATTTTCCATTCAGTCTATGGGAAAAAAAAAAGTTTTGGGACCCCCCTATAACTTTGCCCCCCCTGGACGAATGCTCACCAAACTTTACAAAAAAATTCAGAGTGGGCCATATACTTCTTTAGCAAAGTTTGGTGAGGATTCGTCCAGGGGGAGCAAAGCTATAGGAGCAAAAAGTGTTCTTCCTATGGAAACACCAACTTAACCATAACTACATGGCCACTACCGTGGCCATGTAATATATATATATATGTATATCGAAAGGAAGGAGGAGAGGGCGAACGCCACTCCCGCGGGCCAGTAGCAAATTGCAAACTCCCAAAAAATGTTGCAAAAAAACACTTTGTAATGGATACAGATGTTTAATTTAATATTTAAAAAATGGACAAAGTTGTACAAAAAACAATACGCACAACAGGAAGCAACCAAGGACAGACAGAGGCAGGATGCCATGGTGCACGACCTGCAAAACAACGCGCTTCGCGCTACACTGAGCGCTTGCTCACGTAGGGGGGGAGAGATGGCTAACATAAATATCAATCGTGCAAATTGTCCTTCTACTCTGTTGGTTGATTCTGTAAGTGCCAAGCAGTTGATAAAAGTTGCTGGCGGCCATGATGGAATGGAGTAAAATGCATGCATGTCAAATGAAAGCCAAAATACATGGCAAAACCACATACTTAGATGCGTAGTGCACAAATCCTGGTACATATAAATGACAATACGGCAAGAAAAGGGAAAACATGAAGCCGTCTAGTGTGAAAATTCACAAAAATGTCGTTACCATAAATACACCGTATATACGCAGTCAACAATATATCTCAACGAATCACATTATATAAGTGCGAGTCCACTTTGCACAAAAGCAGAATTAACTAGGGGTCAAACAGGACAGGATTCATATTCCAGCTAAAACAAGAAGAGATGACTGAATCGAAACTCAGAAGGAGCAGCTCGTGCCTGGGAAGTCAAGGTCAGACCAATAGAGTGAGGCGGACAGTAGCTTCGGAGCTTCGGAGAATCGAAACTTAAGAACAGAGCAGCCTGCCCCGGGAAGATCGAGATACGGAGGCCCAGGCAGGCGGCATGTCAAATAAGAATTAAATGTGCAAATAGAAGGAAAACTAAGCAGATTCATGGTGTGCTAGCATGTGACCAGCCGAGCGAGAAGAGGCACCTATGCCTGGCTGTCATCGAGACAGAAGATACCATCATTTTTTCTGACAAGAAGCTACAGTTTCGAGGCCGACCACAGCCAACTAATTGACACATAGCCACTAAAGTACTGATTGATGGAAAGGAGGCAGGGAGGCAGGGTGAATCTTGGGGCATCCTTCACCTGGTTGACCATTCTGCATGCTGCTAATTAAAGTGGAGATTTATGCATGGGGTTGAAGCCAACCCAATCAAAATGGACCAAATAATCTAGGGTCCTATAAATAGTAGAACCAATGGGACGTCATACTTTTAGTGACGTCCACCGTAGTCATTTTGTAGGGAAGGCTTGGACGCCCACCTGATTGTTTATCCAATCCCCATACTCCATTGCCATATACAGATATAGCACCTATATTTAAGTTATCTTTTCCAACCAATAGAATTGCATGATAGCTTTTGAGTGTTACACGTCAATGATGACACATTTTGGGTATAACTGTTACTGTTTGCATGAAGTTTTTGGGAGTTGAAGCGAGACGGGCTATCGCATCATTGTTGATTTCCATGTTTCCCCATTTTTTGTACTTGTCATTAAACGGACTCGCCTTTGCCAAACCATTGAGTTGTCCTTATTGATTGGTGTTGGAGTAAGAAATCCTACACCCAATCAACCTCAAGGTGCAGCTATCTCGTCTTAAAGTACTACAGAGCAAGCTCTGACTCTATGGGCCGGTCAGGGGTCTCTCTTTAGTACACCTGCCCAGCCTCAAGAGATAGTTGCAGGCAAATTGTGTATAGAAGGAGTTCTAGTGGCAGAATCCCTAATTGTTTAGATAGGAGTTGATTCCAACAATGGGGAATTGCGCGATTCTGCTTATTGACCCTATAAAACCAATGAAAAATGTCTCAAATGAGGAGTTGTTTGATAACTCAGAAAACAAGGGAGAAATAATATTGGAAGTGTGTGTTCCCTGTGAAATCATGATACAGTACAGACATGTAGTGTGTCCCATGCTGCTAGTAGGGACGGCTCCTTCATTTACCTCTGAATATTTGGCCATAGTTCCTGTGTCACACCAATACGCATCACATTGAAACCTGGCACTGTGTTGCCAAGAGTAAAACAGTATCCTCTATAGAAGGCGGCAGAGGAGGGGCTTTATTTATTTATTTATTTATTTTTGCATTGATAGAGAACACCAAACCCTGAGGCATCAGGGTGCTAGTTACATAGGTGTCAAGTTGCATGTACAGCACAAAACTGGTAGGTCAGATCAGGTCAGTTACAAGTTTAAAAAAAAAACATATGCGGCACAAGGCTGGAAGGACAATCAATGAGTTAAAGGCAAGAACATACACAGCACGACGCTGAAGGGAAAAGTCAGGTGTTACAGGCCAAAGTCATACACAGCACAAGGCTTGGAGGTCAATCAGTGAGTTACAGGCAAGTATATACACAGCTCAGGGCTGTAGGCACACTTCAGAAGGTATCTGGAAAAGATACAAGAGCCATGTGGTACAGGAGGACAAGGGAACAGTTGAAGAGGGTGCAATAGAGAGTGTTCCTTGAGTATCAAGGAGCGTGGTTAAAGATCTTAGAGAGGAATTTTTGATACTTCTATTATGGCCCTTTTACATCGGGGCATCATAGTACCCTCGAATTCACCCTGTAACCTGGCTATTTATCCAGTGAAGAAATCGGGAGGTGCTAGTTGGAGGATGATTCAGGATCTACACCATCTTAATGATATTGCACAGAGAGAGAGTTTCCAGGGGTTCCAAACACTGCTACAGTATTGTGCAATATACCTGTTGAGGCCACTGATTTGACTATAGTGGATATGAAAAATGCTATTTTCTCAGTGCCCTTTCATCCTGACTCGCAGTATTTCATCGCCTTTACATTTGCCAGAGCTGATTTCAACATAATAGGCTTCCTCAAGGGAACAAAATTGCAATATTTTCAGCAGGGGGTGTTGTATTCAGGACAGTTTATTTCAGTGAATGGTAAAATAGTAACACCAGAGCGAGCAGCAGCAGTGACATTGATGTAACTATTGTAGAGCATGGATTTTTGATTACACATCATAGACTAAACCATTACTTCAAGCCCACAAAGAAGTGCAGCACACAAAAAATATGATTATCTGGGCCGATGAGATAGTCACTATGTTTCGGGAGCTTAAAGATGTTATTTCCACTGTCCTGGTATTGCCTACACCTGATTATACATAAGAGTTTTAACGATTTTCATATTCTGATGGTCAAATGATGACTGTTGTATTGACAGAACACACAAAAATGGGGCAAACACCTTTGGCTTATTACAGTGGCATGTTAGATTCTGTAATGCAAGGACAGTTCTTGTGCAAACAAGCGTTGGCTGCTGCTGCTTTCTCTATTGAGAAGTCTGTGACTATTGGCATTGGTTGTTCATTAACATTGTACGTGGAGCATGCGGTTTTTGTGATATTAGAAAGGTCCAAATCTACTCTGACCACGCAAAGGGCTTCCGCATATGAAGTAATACTGTCAAGCCCATCTGTTCACATTGTTCGTTGTAAGACAGTGAACCCAGCTACCTTTTTGACTGAACCTATTACTTACGATGACGAGGTGCATGATTGTGTTACCTATGAAGGTCCAGGAGATGGCAGACTACTCAAAACCACGTTGTTTAACTAACCTCTCCACCTCACCTATCCTACTGTATTTTCACAACTGTATGTAAACAAGCACAACTGTATGTAAATATGCAAATATCCTCTGCATTGTATCTATATATACACCATGTATGCCTGTAACAAGTAAGACTGCTTTCAGCGCCACGATGCCCCTGGGCAGATGTGCGCTATACAAATCCAAATAAATAAATAAAAATAAATAAATGGTATCCCTAAGGCCTCTGACTATGCTCTCAATGAAGGAGAGGTATATTTCAGTGACGGGTCTTCAACTATTCACCTGGAGACAGGTCAGGGACATACCGTGGCGGCAGTGGTGCATCTGGTTGAGGAAGAATTTGAGGTTGTCTTGCAGTGGAGGCTTCCAAGTCATTTTTCAGCACAAGCAGAAGTATTGTTTGCCCTCATTGAAGCGCATGAGGCAACACACAGTTGCTGAGTAACTATATATTCGGACTCAGTGTACGTTACGGCAACTGTTCATTCAGGATTGTCGAGATGGATGAGGGGAAGGTTTCATAGAGCAGATGGATCCCCTGTACAGCATGCAACTTAGTTAGACAAACAGATTTCTGTACTCGTACCTCCTAAGCTTGCTGCAATAGTAGTGTGTACCACCCACACATGCTGGGGAGGCTTTGTCTCCCTCTATAATGAAGTGGCAGACACCGCGGCAGAGCAGGCCGCTTATTTGCCAGTTCCTGAGTTACCTGAGCATCCAGCATTTGTGAATATGCAGCTACAGTTGCACGTGCCATACACAGCCCTCCCTGTTACAGAAATCATTGAGATACAAGGCCAGGCCCCACAAATTGAAAAGTTGGTGTGACAAAGGGGCAGGTGTGCACAATCCCCAACTGACTTGGGGTGGAGACAAATGAGTAGAGGGAAGGTTGTGATGCCTCAAGCATTGACATTGGTGGCATTTCACCTTTTGGTCCTTTCCGTGATTTTCCCATATAATTTGCTGATATGGGAGAGAGGTGTAATTCTTTCCAGTACTCGATACTGGTTGTTTGTCCTTTTTTCCTGTTGGGTTGAGACTGGTCTGTTTGCACATCCTGATGCCAAATCCACCACCAAGTTCTTGGTGAGAGAAGTGTTTCCCCAATGGCGAGTGTGTGACACACTTAAAAGTGATAATGGCACCCACTTCTTTAATGAGCACAATCTATGTTCCATTTATCACCCTCAGACCAACAGAGTTGTGGAGAGGATGAACGGTCTGCACAAAACAAAATTATCCAAGTTGTGTGCGGCACTGAAAAGGGATTGGGTGCATTGTCTCCCCTTGGCCTTGTTCAGTTTAAGGACTCTGCCCTGTAAGGATCATCACCTCTCCCGACATGAAATTGTGATGGCGGGACATATGCAGATGCCATTAACTCCTGTGCATAGTGCGTCAGATGCTCACAGGGCTGCATCAACCCTAGGGAAAGAATTTCATTTGTATTTGACCCAGTTAACAAAGTGTATCAAATACCTTTCTCAACAGATTGATTGCTCCACAGTGATCAGGTGACACTGCTAACAGTGCTGCACTGAATCTGCAAGCTCGCCACCATTGCAATTGTTTCCTCATGACAAGATTTACATAAAGAATGTTGTGCTTAGGTGGAGTGAACCTCGTTATAATGGTTCTTACACTGTAGTATATGTTATTCCCCTTGCTGCTAAATTTAAGGAACTGTGCTATTGGGTACATTTATCTGATGTTCAAAAAGCACCGCAAACTGTGCCTCCATCAGAAATCATTTTAGACTGAATGTTTTTGAATAACTTTTGCTATTTCATCATGTTGGTTTTTTACACACTTTACAGTGGTATCAATTGTGCTATCTGTTTTTATTTTATTTTATTTTTGTGATTTTCGAACAGCTTCCTTTTTTATTCATAATAATTTTGAGTGGCTTTTCTGCATTATGTTTATTCCAATTACTAGATTATGGAACAATATTAAATATTTGCTGGGAGGGTAAAGTGAATATGTTGCCTATGCCCTGTGTCGATTTCAGTTGTGTAAAGTATTGTTGTATCCTTGCTGCAGTCGCCTAACTAAGACTGTTATTCACTCTTAGTCAGTCATAGAAAAAAACTAGACAGACAACGTAAAATTCTTTGGCATTAGACACATCAAATCTGACTCAAGACTGGTCAACTGTGAAAAGAGACTAAGCCAAGATGATTTGTAAATTGTGGACCATTAATGAAGGTCTCAAAATGGATAATGAGATGCACTACTTTTTATGAATATGAGTAAAATACCAAAAAACCACCATAGATGACCACAGATGTCTGTAACACAATGAAGAATAAGGAGCACCAACACCATGGCACATGCTTACCGAGACACAATGGAAGGGAAATATCAACAGAGATCATCATTTTGCAGCCTCAGTGAACCCACCTACCTCATCATAAGTCTGACACATCCCATGACTGATATTTCTCCCACTGACCACAATTAGGAGTCCTGCCACATAATATGGGCACCCTCCTTAATAATGATCTAAATAGTGACTGGCTCATAATTATGGCCACCATCGTAATACCAACGGTTAGGCAGCAATGAAGGCTAATTACCACAGCGTGGGACTTCCTAACTCCACATAAATCTAACCCATGAACTACTGTCTTGGCTCAGTTGCATCATCCCTCACTTTAACGCATTTCTCCAATACAGACCTCTTAGCCATTAGCCTTAACTCAAGGCCACCTTACTATGCTAACTGACCATTATGCATAATACAGTTACAATGACCCAATCAGGACACCCAGAAACCTGACTATACAATTTCAGCATAGAACATGACTTGATGTGCATGTCATACTTCAAGAATAATCTATATTTATCATTCATGGCATCAGAGCGTATGCCAATTTTGCAATGAGCATACTCACAATGCGACGTGAAGTATGCTTGACGTAATCGCTTCATTCACACGGTACGCCAATTCAACTACTTAACAAAGAAAACAAGATGGCAAAGATGAGAACAGAGTACCATCATCCTTGAGTAAGCAGAATCCTGAATACTGACAAGGTGAGAATATACTAACTATATAATTGAGAACAGTTCTTGTACCAGGAACAAGATTCCCAGCAGGGCAACTAACTATTCTACCCTCTTACTTATGAAGCAACTGTGCACACATACTAAAATCAAAACCTTTTTTTAACCCTCTAGGGCAATGTGTACCGCTCAGCTGTATACCTGAAAACACTCACCATGAAGGGGACCATCTGCCATCATATACAAGGTACAACATACCTAATAACCATCTCCACCACCCCCATGCTATATGAGGCCCAACTTAAACTGACCACCAAATATTACAATTACTACATATGTTTATTTCTTTTCACCCAGAAATAAAAGGACAATCCTAATAGAAGTCGATGGTGGTAGTGGTATGCTGACAATTTAGTCCATCTGACAGGAATTGCATGGGTAAAACACCAGTCATATGATTCCACAGAAAGAATTTACAGAACTATAATATAGCAAGCACCTGCCTCACCAAAGTATTATAATATCACAATTACCCACATCCTAGCATGCTGAACGACACCACTCACTGAATGATACAACAATTAGACCTAACCACTGCGGATATCTCACTGATAATGATAAGTCACTCCATCAACTATCACACCATACTGCATGAAACAAGGCCACTTGTAATCTATGGTCAACAATAATATGGTATAGTGAGACCTATTCTTGACCTCCTTAACTCTCAGTTTCTTTTCTCCTCTTCCTCCTATGTCTTATTTCCCATACAATCCTGCAGAAGACACTGTAACCTAAAATAATGTTTATGACCTTATGAATGTATGAAATAAATACATGAGATGTATAAATCAAATACAAATTGATGAATTGCACTTCTAGAGTGCCATGAAATGTACTAAATCAGCAACCTGTAAAAAGAAACAAATGCATGTTGAGAGTTCTATGACATGTACTAGACCAATAATCTGTAATCTGATATTAACGGATGTAACAAATGTACAAGACAATAACAATCAATGATCAGAATGTACTCACCTAATATATGTACAATCCAATGCATTGAAAAAGCCTGTTAAAGGGCGAAATATAAGCACGTACAACCAACAGGGCTATGTTGTCTCAAAGGTGAATGACTCGCAGCATTTATCGTTCCTCTTGGAACCTATAATAAAACCACCGAAACTGTGTTCTTATAGACCATATCTACCTTCTTATTTCCTAGTGCAGCAATAGTCCTAGCTACTTTCACAAATAATATTATAATAAATATGTGTCTTTGGGGCATATTTGTAGTGCCAGGTTGTATCCACGTATGGGTGGGTTTGCCTTTGGATTGTTTACATACATAATTAGTGCTGTTATATGGGTTTGCCATATAAAGGGGGAGGATGGTGTAGTAGTAGTACCGCAAAGGAATGTACATATGTTCAGGTGTTTGATACATTTCTTGAAGCTACAACACCAAATCATAAACCACAAACACCTGGGCGCTGGGTGTTATGTATTTGTAATTAGACCAAATTGGTTTGGTATGTGGAGCAAGAGAAATTATCAGTCTTTCTCAACTTGAATGGTTTTGAGTGCTTATTTTATTAGGATCAATGGTGCTGACATGTGGTTCAACCCAACAGGGTCTTTATCAAGGCTGCAGAGGTTCAACCATACCACGATGAACATGTGGTTTCGTGTATTTCATGATGATATGTGAGGCGACAGTTGTAGGTGACAAAATATATATTTAAGGTGAGTCATGCAAGTGACATGACATCAGAGAGGTGGTTTTCATGGTGCAATTGTGCTTCATTTATTTTATGCAATTTGAGTGTTGCGAATGTGTCACGTTGTGGGTAAGTTAAATTAATTATTGATATAGTAAGTTTCATTGCATGTTGCATGATTTAAATGCATATTAGACATTGCATGTTGTATTTTGTAATACGTTACGTATTACATGATTTATGTATCAGAACGGGGGAGGAAGGAGATGCATTAAGGGAGGGGAAGAAAACAACAAAACAAGCTGTTAATGGTAGTGTCTATCGTGTTGAGATGTGTGGGCTGCTGGGCCCTTGAGTGTGGTAGAGAACTTTGAGTCTTACCAAGTGGAGATTAGTTCATGCCATGTGTGACGAGTGGATGCTTCAACATGTAACTCTGCTGGATAGCAAGCTGGGGGAAAGAAGGATGGAGTAAAGGTATTAGAGGTGGAGGGTTAGTGGCCCTGAGGGGGTAGATCAATGTTTCTAGTTGGTAGTCTGTTTAGTGGCTACATGCTCTTGGGTTATGTTGTGGCATAGTACTGGATCGGTGGTGGAGGGCTGGGGAGGTGACTAAGGCATGTCATTTAGCCAACCTCCGCGCTGCTATAGTCTTCATGGGGCTGTTGCGGGCAATGCCTGTAGTGATTTCCAAAATTTGATTGGTAGGGCACGCTGGCACTCTGAATGAGGGATATTAACTTAGGAAAACTGTGGGGAAACAGATATATATCAGGAGTTGGTATGTCTGCTCACTCATTCCCCAAGAGCCCCCAAAATGTTACTACCTCAAGATATATCATCTTTAGAGGCTCAGTGTTCCGTACACTTAGCACTGTATCAGGTTCAAAGCCTATTTCAGGGACTCAAAGTACACGTTGTACTTTTTGTTTATCAATCTATTCTTAAAAGACGCAAAATAGATACAACAACCTCCATTCTTAACCTAAAAGGAAATTGATATAAAAGGAAATATAAAATAAACTGATATTTCCCCCAGAATTAATTGTCATCAAAATTAGAAAGAATTAGTCCGTACGATACAATTTTTAAAAGGAGGAGATAGGTAAAAAATTAAATAAGATGCTATATAGCAACATGTATCAGAGCATTTCATCATTAGTCATTCACAGTTTTTGGGATCATCATTCAATTTTAGTGCATTAAGAAAACGTGATGTTGCTATTCGATACTCATATTTGTAGAGGCTACATTCATAGGCCACCTATTAGTCATTATCATATTTCCAATTGGAAGCATGTGTCTATCAAAATACTTCATTCTCAAGGCCATAAGTGCCGGACAGTCTGTGCAGAAATACTCCAGCGTTTCTCACATTTGCACATCGAAACAAAAGCGACAAAGATTTTCCTCAGGTTTGATTTGTTTCCTTTGTGCCAAAATATCCCGAGTAGGCCACAAATTTAGACGAAGGCGCAGAATTGCATTTCTAATCTGTGGTGAGGGAGCCTTGCACAAGTAAGGTTCAGTTACTTCAAGTTTCTTTTCGCCAACCCAACGAGTATCAACATGTTTATATGAACTTCAAGCTGCTCTTATATCAATCCAATCCTTTTGATAATCTTTGTTATGGATTTGTCCGGGTTAGTGATTAGGATATCCACTGTGATATCGGCCCTGGCCAAAATGACAAATACCTGATGACTCCATGATCGTACAAAGTTATGAGGAGATGTTAACATGTATTTTGACAAAATTGCAAGCACTGTATCCCTTTTTGTGTACAATAGACATTTGCTAAACAAAGCGCACAAATTTCAGCCATACTTTGCTACAAGTGATGTGAGTCCCATCTCAAACCGTAGCCAAGGTCCTGGTGTGCTCTGAGAGAGGTGAAGAGTTTGTCTCCAGAATTTGGCCTCCAACTTATTAAAGTATGGAGCCAATATGATTTTCTTAGTTTCGAGTCCATGTAGGAGTGTAGGAATAACTTTTTGGCACCAATACATAATAGCCGAATTTATAAAGAATCAACCTTGTTTGAGATATGGCTGAGATCACCTTCTGTTCTATCTTTTTCAGTTGTGACTCAATTGCTGTGGAACCACCAAAAAGTAAACCTAAGCACACATAATTTGGAACAATTACTAAATTAACATTTTTAATCTTCCACTCCATTCTGTTTCTATAGTTGTGTTTGGGGGCATACATCAGAACCTGCGATTTCTGTAAATTGATAATTAAATCATTCTCATCAAGATAAACACTGAGAGCCAATAAGAGTTGCATTTGTGATGTCATCTTTGATGTCCTGGGTGTTAGTCTTAGCAGTGCATGGTGGTGGCGTGAGTTATAGTTGCTTAGTTTACCATAACTGGCAAATTTCTGAGGTTTTTCGGTTTTACATATAACCATAGGTTTTTATTAGTGCAACTTAACCATAATGTCCCCTTAACTATGTTTTTTGATTACATTTCATAGGTTTTTATTAGTGCAACTTAACCATAACGTCCCTTTAACAAAGTTTTTTCATTTAATTTCATAGGTTTTTAGTAGTGCAACTTAACCATAACGTCCCTTTAACAAAGTTGTTTCAGTGAATTTCATGGGTTTTGACCAGTGCATGCTATTTTCCTACAACTTACTAATATCATACTTTAATAAGCAATATTTTTGTCCAATTTACAAAGTTTCACCTTAAAAGTCTGCCATTTCCCACCTTGTAGCATCATTTTTAACACATCTATACACTTTTTGCAACTTTTTGAAATAATTTTGCATCTGTAGATGTCCGGGAATGTCTGACTTAGTCACAGACCTCTGGACAGTGCTTCGTGACCATACGATTTGTTGGGTGTCCTGACCCACGTTTGAGCTATCATGCTGCAACATTTGGTGCCGTGGGCTTAGAAAATCCAAGATGGCCAAAAAGCCCACAAGTGCGACAGAATCCAGGAGAACCATGCAGTTTGTGCGCACACCAAAATGGTTAGCTCACTTGCGACCTACCAGTGTAAAGTAAGATCTTTGTTAACAAAATCCACTGTTACTGATGTCAAAAAGTTGCTGAAATCGTGGCTCACCAGACCACTTTAAAGATTCAACCCTTTTGTGGGGTTCCACATAACCATTTTACTGGAAGGAGCCCCATCAAAACAATGTTAAGCAAGGATTTACTACCATGTAAGAACCATTCCTGTTTGGAATGCATTAATCCAAGAAAAATCCCAAAAATGGTTGCATTACCAGTACTCACCACTATCAGAAAGCCGGCGTTTTAAAACAACGCCAGACATTTGTGTAAAACTGAATAAATGAACCCAAAGCAGGCCAAAGAAAGACTTACTGAGAGGTGGATACAATGTAAAGTTATATTCTGAAGTGACTTGAAGGTTTATAACAAGACTGCCTGAGCTCTGCAGGTCTGCAGCGGCTTAAACTGAAACTGGATTTAAAATTACCAAAAATCGAAAATGTTTAAATTAACTGAGTGACCTACTTTTGAGTGTCACATAGTTTGTCACTGTTGAAATGTCATAGTTTTGAACTTAGAATCAGCATTCTAGCTGCATATGTAAAAATTGTCTTGACTTAAACTGGGGAACAAAAAGTGACATTTTATCTGAAACCTGGCTTAATGAAACTGAATTCTGCCCACCAGCTACCCCCGACAGGAGTTGAGACTTGCACAACAGTTGTGTTCCCAGGCCTAGCTGTCTTTTGCTGTTCCCAACAAAAGGGATATGACACTTCTCTGATTGAATTACCTGGGCTCTGCAGGAAATTGAACAAAGCCCTGTCCTGACTCAGGCAAATGTTTTATTGCAGGGGCCATAAAAATGGCTTCCTCTTGGCAGAAACGGGGAGGGGGAGAAACTGGAGACAGAGGCTGAGCTTGAAGAAAGTGGAAAGACTGATTTCTGTACCATGTGAACTGAAAAGACACACCCCTGTAGCTAGAATATGGTTTTAGAAAAAGATGAATAACTCATAGTACGGACTTGTCATAATTATTTAAATGATACCATAATTCTTGTGATTTTTCTGTGCACATTTGAAGACGTGGTAGGACCCGGTGGTATGTTCAGGGGGGTTTTAGCGGAAAAGAGGATATTACTCTAAATGTATGTATGTTAAAAATCTGACACTCCACCACCTAATGCCCACACATCATGGGCACATCTGTGTAAATGCGGGGACAAATCCAATATTGGTAACCTGACCAAAAAGTGAAATATGTTGCCATTTTTGAATGCAAGCTCTCAGGAAGAGCAGATTTGGACAGAGTATACCTTATGTGATATGAGATGGGTGCGTGTACTTTTAAACAGATGTGTACCTGTGTAAATATGTATTTGGATCAGATATAGATTTGGGTGTCAAGTTGGCAGGGGTGGGTTCTCTGTATCATAAACAGACCTCATCATGATGACACTTCATTTCATTCCCCCAATCAAGGGGAAGAGGAGGAAGTGGCCAATGACAAGTGGAGAGGGGTAGGGCCTAGGAAGCTAGCCTCTCCACCCATTTTCAAAACACATATAAGCAGACAGTCAGGACAGATAGGGACTTGCAATAACTTTTCTCTGAAAGCTGGGAATCTTGGCTTTTCAACGAACCTAGAACCGCATTCCTATTCCATATACTTCTGCCGCAATCGTGAAAAACGCACTCGCGAATTTTACCGCGATTTGCAAATTTCTCCCCGTGTGAAAACAGCAGCTTCCTTGCTTTCATTTGCCAAAAATTCGTTTAACCTGCCAATCATTCCTAGAACATTGCTAAAGTAAGCCTGAACTTATTTAAACCAACTAGTCCTCAACCTGAACATCCAGAGGGAATTAAAATCATTTTAGCACATTTTCCAATATATTGCTATCACATTTTAAAGCATTTTGAGCCTGTGTAAAACTCATATCTATTCTCCTCTAAGCTTGCTGGGAAACTGGAACTCTGTATTACATTGTGATTGTATACCTGAACCGTGTGCTCTTCCTTCCATCTCCTTACATTGTATAGGGGGGGGAATTGCCACAAAGGGAAAGTGATTACCTTGTCTTTTGTGAAACCATATCAGTTTATCTTCTATACTGCATTTCATTCATTCAACCTTGCATTTCCTTGAACCCTATAAAGAATTCTCTACCACAGTATTCTTCTGTCCCTATTTACCAGTGTGCTACCTTATCCATTTCATGTCAACTCCTTAGTGATTATAAAGAAGTGTGCTAGTGCCAGATTCTCCGTTGTTAATCTTTACCATATCAGATTAAGTGTGATATTCAATTATTAAGTTATTATAAAGTGTGATATATATATATATATATATATATATATATATATATATATATATATATATATATATATATATATATATATATATAGTTTAAATTCTCAAATAAACCTTTTAACTTGCAAAACAGAACTACTTCTTGGCTCAGTGGGGTCAGGGGGATTCCAAGAGAGGGGTGTTATATAGGGGTAGTCATCCAGAACGCATGAACTGGACATAAAGATATATCAATAAGGGTTTCCATTCAGTATCCCAGACTAGGCATTGACTTAGCTGTAGTGTTGAATTGAATCCTCTTACAAATTGGAGGCTCGTAGCCGGGGATTCCGGATTAGATCTATCACTTGTGCAGATTAATACAGTGTGCCAGCTGACCAGATACATATATCCGGTCGGATCATCAAACTGTGTTATGCTGTAAAGCACTCCTCAAAGGAACGCTCCAAGGAAAAGGTCTGTTTTGCAAAAATAAAATACAAACTTCTGTAAGTCAGGAAGGAACTCAAATTCCAGAATGACGACCTTGGTAGATATGAAAATAGCCAGAGAGCACTTCTTACATAAGCTATTTGTGAGAGGTGAGTGGACTCATCAGGACCAGACGGTCTGGTTGCAAGCAGTCGAACCCCAGATCACGGAAACAGGGTCAGATATATGGAGAGACCAGGGTCCCTTACATGTGGCCCTGAGTGAACTATATATGTCCTCTAAGGCCAAGGATGAGCACAACAAGATTGCCAGGGTAGCGGCATATTTATATTTACATATGGGAGCCATGCAGGACAAATGTGCTGAAGGCCAAGATCTGGCGAGTAGGCAACTGCTGGCATTACAGAAAGCTCAATCTGATCTGGACTCTTCTGAGCAGAGGCTGCAGAGGAGCCAGGAGTCAGAAAATGATAGTAGGCAGTATATCATTAAAATAAAAGAGGACATGGATATACTGCAACAGGAAAAGGCTGACCAGGATACTAGATTTCTGGCCCTGCAGAAGGAGCACAAAGACAGTTTGGACTCCTTACTGCAGAGCCAGAAAAAGCTGGAGCAACAATTAGACTTTAACAGGGCATGCACGGAGCAGGTAGCCACCCTGCAAAGTCATCTAGATAGAGTGAAGACAGAGAGCAACAAGCTGATTTTGTAAGACCTGGATACCCAGGCAGAGTTTGATGAAGAACGCCAGAAAGCTGGTGCCTTTCAAAGGCAGAGGGACGACCTGGCGGCACAAATGCATGCTCTTAGTCAGGAAAGAGAGGCCTTAGACCAGGAAGTCTGCCATTTAAAAAGAAAAACAGAAGAAAATCACTTGGCCCTCCAGGGGCTGGGTGACCTCCAAAAAGAACACCAGAACTTGTTAGAACACACCAGGAGGGTGGAGGATGCTCTGGCAAGAAAGGAGCAGGCCAATAGGGACACAGCTCAGGAGGTAACCCTCCTGCAGCAAAGACTGGCCCAGTGCTCCAGGACCAATCAGGAGGCACAGAGAGAGAATGAGGCTCTCTGCCAGCACAATGATAGACTCCAACAACAGGTAGCGATGCAGGAGAGACTGATAGAGTCTAGTAAGGCCTTAACTGAGGAACTGAAAGCACAGGCTCTTGCATTGCAACAGGGAGCAGGGGCGGATAGAGATGAGGTTCGCTGGGAAAGAGAAACTCCTGAGCATAACCCCAGGAGCCCTAGTACCAGAGGCCTTTATCTCTCTCAGTCCCTGGACTCTGCCACCCCCATGTCCCCTGGCGCACATGAGCACAGGGCCACAGGGATGGCAGATTACTATCCAGCCAGAAGCATGGGCCTCATAGGCCAGTACCACCCAGGAATGGAGGGGCGGGCATCCGGGTATGGGCATCCAAGCACAGTGCAATTTAATGGGGAACCCCAGGAGAGTAGGCCCATTAAGGGCATCCTGAAAACCTCTGCCCAGTTAGGTCAGTGGGGGGGGTACCCATCAAATCCCAGCAGCAAGGAGGGATCTGAAGACTCCTCTGAGCGGTACAGGACACAGGAGACCAGGTCCCCACATTCTGCCAGCCATTCCCAGGCTCGCAGAATCCGGGAAAACCTGGAAGAACAGACGGGAACCTCTGAGAGCAGTGCCTCTGAGTCAGAAGATGAATGGACCAGGGTTACCCGGACCAAAAGGGCCAATAAGACAAAAAGGGCCTTGCTTAAGGACCCCTTAAAGCAGATTAAGGCAATCAGGAGCGTCATCGTGCCTTATCATAAGAACGCCAAGTATTCTGTTTGGGAGCACTTAGAGTTGTTTGAGCAAATGATGGAGACTTTCCATTTGAAGGACAGCCAAAGCTGTATTCAATATGTAAAGTGGACCTTCTCCCCGGAATACTCCAGTTTCTATGCGGGGCTGGAGGACCAAAATCATTTAAGATGGTCCACCTATAAGGTGGCCATCTTGAAACATTTTTCTACTCATAGAAATCCTCAAGAGGCTCGCAAGGCAGCCTACAATTTACAATGTGAGGAGGATCAGGCCCCACAAGAGTTTGTGCAGGAGTTAAAGCGTGCTTTTGCACAGACCACAAGAAGGGTGCGCACGGATAGCAGAGAATTTATTAATACGTTTTTCCATGCCTTGCCCAAATACATAATGACCCAGCTCGTGAGGGATTTTCACGAGAAAAGATCTTTAGACTGGGTCATTGTGCAGGCAACCCGGATCTATGAGGTGCAGAAGCCAATAGAAAATAAAAATAATGCGCCCAAAAACCCCAAAGCCAACAACACCCCTACTGCTGCCAAGGTGGCAGAGGTAAAGGTCACCCCCGTTTTAGATTTGGAGATGGAGGGGCCTAAAAACCTACCTGCACCTAATAATGCTAGGCCCAGAAGGTCCTCGGGCCAGTCACAGACAGGGAGAGAAAGAGGTAGTCCCACAAATGGGGTCCCTCGCTCCCCTGACTATGTAAGTCTCCGTTACAAGGGAAATCGACCCATCCTGGATTATGTGTGGACTCCTCCAGCCCAAGGGGGGGGATCCAGCCAAGCACCTGACCCGGGGAACTTCCCTCCTAACTTCCCCCAGGAGGGCAGAAATTCTCCAAATCCTGGGCAGAACTTTTTCCCCAGGTATCCACCCAATTTCCAGCCCCAAAATCATCCATCCTTCTTTACCCAATTCCCTGAGCCCAGACAACCTAATCCGGGAGAGGGGAGGCCAAGGGTGGAGGGGTACCAAAATCTTCCCAACCAGGGGTACTACCAGAGAAGGGACAGCTACCCTTCCCGGGATCAGCCCAGGGGAGAAAATAGAGCCCCGTATCAGCCTGAGCGGGTTTCCCAGTTAGAGCGCCAGGTCCAAAATATGGCACGGGATCTGGGTCACATACTGAGGGCGCAGCAGAACCCTCAGATGGGCATGCCAGCACAGAATGCACCAAACTCTGGGCCTGGTGCTCCAGAGCAATGACGGGGGCAGCACCCCGATAACACACCGGTTCCCAGGGAGGAGGCACATGGGGAAGGGGGGTGTAAAGCCTTGGAGGAAGCTTCCTTCCCAACTTGTAAACAGCCCCTGGAAACCCAGGAACTGGAAACAAAATCTCCTGCCCCTGAAAGCCTACCTCCCAAGGAGCAGAGGGGGGTAGGAGAAACAAAGGACCCAAACAGACCCACTTTGTGGAGGAGGTACAGGTCTTCCAATTTGAGGGAGAGGGATCCTCAGAGGATCCTGGGGAAAGGACCTTCTCCTTCAGAGAGGGGGGAACTCCTCCCAAAGAAAAATGGGTCCCTAGGGATGCAAATCCAGACTGGGGAGATGTGGAGACTGAGCTACCGCCGCCCACCATCTCATCCCAGAACCAACAGCAAGAAAATCCCCTGGTTCAAACCCATCCTGATGACTGCCTCCAAAAAGGGAGGGGCGGCCCAGAACCGGAACCAGGGGAACCCACAATGGCTCTGATCTCCAGTTGCCAACTTTTTCTTTCAGATTCCCAAGGCTCTCCACAGAAGTCTGCCCAAATTTCTTCTCTTAAAATGTCCAAAACCAGAAAGTTAGCCCACCAGTTGTCCAAAAATGTGCATTATCTGTGCCCCCTTGAGGAGAAGGAGGGAAGATATTATGCCCCGGTACAAGTACAGGGGCAGGGTACGATTTCAGCTCTGGTGGACACGGGATCTCAAGCTACCCTTCTGTCCAGAAGGGCCTTTGATGAACTGAATGCAGGAAGGGGAGGGAATTACCAAATTCCTCTCACCTCACTTCCTGGACAACTCCAGAACTTTGAAGGGAAGGAAATTCCCATCGAGGGGACGGCAGATTTGGACATTAAAATTGGGCGACACAAGTTGAAACACCCGGTCATAGTTGTGACTCCAGAGGGCACCCCTTGTTTACTAGGGAATGACCTCCTGAGAAGGTTGTCACCCCTAATAGATTGCGTAAACAAGGTCCTCTGGACCCAGACTAGCCGACCAATAAAATTAAAACAGAGTGTCAACCATGTTAGTTTAAACGGCACCTGCCACATGGTTGAACAAAAATCTGATCAAGTAGAATTTCACTTCCAGAACAACCAAATTCCAGACGTGACAGTAATAGCAGTAGGACAACAGACTGGTGATGGGGGGTCCTCTCTATTTCTGAAAATCAACCTTCCTTCCAGTTTAAGGTGGTATTCCACACTGGAAGGAAACACCCTGAAATTATTTACTAATCCACAATCAGAAACTCCCACTCCTATAGTCCAGAAAGATGTGAAATCAGCTCAGAGCCTGGCTGATATTCAGCAAATTGGAGAGCAGTTGTTCATCCCTGTTCAGTTAAATGATGGGAAGGACTCTGTTCTCGCTCGAGTGTGTGTGAGCAACGGTAAGATCTTCATCAGCGAAGCCATGTTCCGCCAACTCCCAAAAGATCCAGCCATTCCCACATTCAAACTGATAGACAAATGGGAAATGGACCTGGAAGCACCTAATTCCAAACATCTCCTGCCAAGCAGGTGTATGCTCAAAATCTCCATTGGCAACAAGAGCATAGTCCATAATTGTTGGGTCGTGCAAGACGTTACTGCCGCCTTTTACTTAGGCAGTGACATTCTCAATCGCTTTGCCATTAGTTTGGACCTAATAAACTTCAAAGCTTGGTCCCGATTAGCGGATAATCCCATGGGCTTTGATGATCCAGAAAAAGCATTTAGGTCAGCTCAATTGCTACCTTATGCAGTTGAAATTCAGATCAAAGAGGAAGTCACCATCCCAGAAAGGACCCGACAATTCTCCCTGGAAGTGAAAGCTAAAAGAGGACAACATTTGAAAAACCCTGATGCTTACATACATCTAAACGCTTCTCTCCAACAGCAAGGGTTGGGGGTAAACCCAACTCCATTAGTCAACATAGAACATGACACCATTCTAATAGAGGTGGATAATAGCGACTTAAAGAGTATTACTCTAGCCGCAGGCACCATTATTGGAATGGCGGTTGATGACCGACATTTTTCCATCGATTTAGGAAATGAACTGTTAGGACCAATCCCCAAGGACTGTTTTGACAGTGACAGTGATGACAATACAACACCAGACAGGATTTTTACCCGGCATGGGGGGAACTTCCTGGTGTACACTTCCTGCCCCTATGGTAAGGAAGATGTGACTTGTGACTTCAGGAGGGATGAGGTGATTTTCCAGGTCCATGAGGGCTGCCTTTCCCACCTGAAGCCTCCGGTCCAAATCAGCACTCTGACCAGGGACTTCTCCACCCAGCTGGAGGAGGCAGCGGAGATAGCCAAACCAGAAGTCTTTCCAGGCTTCAGGCAGATGGTGGAAGAGAGAGTCAACCTAGCTGATGCCTGTGTGACTCTGGAACAAAAGCAAAAGTTGAAACAAGTTTTCTTGGATTTCCAAGATCTCTTTGCGGTAGACTCATATGACTGTGGTCGCACTGACATCCACACAACAACAATCCCCACGGACCCTGGCATGACTCCTGTGTTTGTGAAGCAATATCGCTTGCCTCTCGCATCAATGGAGTCCCTTACTGAAATAATTAAGAACCTTCAGTCCCGGGGAATAATCCGTCCAGTCCACAGCACCTCCAATAATCCGGTGCTGGGAAAATTGAAGCCAAACGGCCAGTGGAGACTCTGCGCCGACCTCAGGGAGCTCAACAAACGGGTCCATACTTCCCGATGGCCTCTGCCCTACATTGACCAAGGGCTGGCCCAGATCCAGGGGTCACAGGTATTCACTGCAATAGACCTGACCAATGGATACTGGACCGTGCCGGTCAGTAGGGAGGACCAATACAAGCTGACTTTTACCTTTGGGGGCCAGCAGTATACATGGACCCGGACTCCCTTCGGATACCTTAACTCCGGTAATGAGTTCAATATTTTCCTACATAAGGCCATGCCCGACCTGGGTGCTAGGGGTAACCTGGCTTATGTAGATGATGTCCTCATCAAAAGTTCATCTGTGGAGGAACACATAGCGGAGATCCGTTATGTTCTGACGCAGTTGAGGGCCGCCGGAGCAAAACTTTCCTTTCAGAAAGCACAGTGGTGTAGAACCCGTGTTAATTTCTTGGGGCATGAGATTACTCCTCAGGGTCTCTGTCCCCAGGAAAAGAAAGTGGAAGCACTTCAGAAACTGAAAGACCCCACAACTCTGCGGGAACTAAGGAGCCTCCTTGGACTGACTATTTACAGCAGAAAGTTCATTGAGGGCTACGCAGAGATCACCAGACCCCTGATTCATCTCCTGAAGGGGGGGTCAAGTGGGAATGGGGTCCAGAACAAGCCGAGGCGGTAAAACAACTCAAAAGAAGCCTCTCACAAGCGCCTTGCCTAGCTTACCCTGTCAGAAACAAGGAGTTCTTCCTGGAGACAGGGTTCTCTAATAACTGCTTGACAGCAGTATTATACCAAAAGCATGACAAGGTCAATAAAGTAATCTCCTATGCGAGCAAAACTTTATCCTCTGTGGAGGAAAAATTCAACGATTGTGAGAAGGCACTCCTGGCAACGGTGTGGGCATTGAAGAATTACCGCCCGTTTATCCAGGGGGAACACATCATAGTGGAGACTCCACACCAGCCTCTGCAATATCTCCAAAGTGACAGAATCCGGGCTGGAAATGTGAGTAATTCCTGAATTACTTCCTGGATTCTGTCAATGCAAGGCTTTCCTGTGGAGGTCAGATATGGCCAAAACAAGAAGAGTCCCCTCGCGCATGTTCTGGCTGACTTGCATGATTGTGCCAGAGAAAACTGTCTCGAGGACGAAAGTCTAAAAATAAAGGACAACATGGAGGCATACCTTAATTCCCCCCACAAAGTCTTTGAAGAAGACAAGTGTGAGGGAATGCCCACTGTGTATGTGGATGGATGCTCTTACCATGTTGACAACGACGGGGAGAAAGAACTGGTGGCCGGCATAGGGAATGCATGGGTGAATGAGTCCCCAGAACCCTCCGCTGGATACAAAATTGGTCCCTGAAGTAGTCAGGTGGAAGAATTGATGGCTGTGCATCAGGCCATCCTCACTGCTGTCCATCATCAACTCCACGAACTGGTCATAATCACAGATTCGGATTATGTACGGAACGGGTTCGTGGAGCACCTGGTTAATTGGAAAACCAGAGGCATGTTATGTGCTAACAACAAACCCTTGAAACATGGGAAGTTGATCCAAAACATTGATGATCTGGTCACCTCGAATGAGATGACCATCTATTGGAAAAAGATCAAGGGTCATTCCAAAGTAGAGGGACCAGACAAAACTGGAAATGACTTTGCTGATCAGCTGGCCAAAACCGGGGCCATCCAAGGGGATCTAATTGAGATTGAGTCCCTGTTGGGGGAAATCCAGGTCACTGCTATCACTAGGTCCCAGACAAATGCTCACAATGATCTTTCAATTGCCCAATGGAGCAAGGAGACCCCTGATGCTGATTTGATTACAGCTCAGAAAGGGGATCCAATAATTGGTAAATTTTACCAACACATTGAGGACCCTGAGAACTTTCCCCTGACGGATACCGATTACAACGGGAAAGAGGACCTTAGAGTGTTGATGAAATGTCCAAAAATGTTCCGGATCCAAGACGGTTTGTTGGTAAGGAAATCCAAAGCTGGCCACGATCAGTGGGTGGTTCCTACCTCATTCCGAAGCCTGATGTTAAGTCACGCCCATGATGCGGCCAGCGCCGGTCATAGGGGGTTTCACACAACACTGGAAATCTTAAGAGAGGTTGCATACTGGCCACACATGGGGCAGGACCTTGACCAATACTTGAAGGGGTGTCTTGTGTGTGCGCAATTTCAGCCGACGTCCCTCACACACCGCGCGCCTCTCCAAAAGCGGAGGATGACACTGCCATGGTCAGATTTGCAAATCGACTTTGTAGGCCCTGTGATTCACTCGTCTAAAGGAAACAAGTACATGTTGACCGTTACATGCATGTTTACCAAGTGGGTGGAATGTCTCCCAGCCCCAAATTGCAAGGCAGAAACTGCAGCTGCCCTGATGATTAACCACATCTTTTCCCGTTTCGGCCTACCTCAAAGGATTGAGTCAGACAGAGGTAGCCACTTCACCAGTGAAGTGATGACA
Organism: Ambystoma mexicanum; assembly: GCF_040938575.1. Classification (NCBI taxonomy): domain Eukaryota; kingdom Metazoa; phylum Chordata; class Amphibia; order Caudata; family Ambystomatidae; genus Ambystoma; species Ambystoma mexicanum. The sequence goes on from NC_090928.1 coordinate 1,015,677,748, forward strand.
AAGATGTGGGAGATACTGGGGGTCAAAAGAAAGTTGCATATTGCTTACCGGCCAGCTTCTTCTGGGGCAGTAGAGAGAAATAACCGAACCATTGTGAGCATATTAAAGAAGTTTGTGGCAGATTCTGGGCCAAGTTGGGATATCCGATTACCTCTGGTCCTAATGGCCATCAGATCTACCCCTTCATCTGCAACCAAAATGTCACCATTTGAGTTGATGACTGGGCGCAAGATGGTGCTTCCTCAGCATTTGCTCTACAGGACTCAAGAGCAGACACTGATAAATGCCTCCACAACTCATGAGTATGTGGAGAATTTAAGGAAACACCTTCAGCATGCCTTTGCTTATGCTCAGCGGAATCTAGAAAGATCAGCTGATAGCATGAAGACCCACTATGACCTGAAGACTTCCAGGAAGGAATATCAGGTGGGGGATCGGGTCTATCTATACAATTTCCAAAGGAACCAGGCCAAACAGCGAACATTTTTGCCTACATGGAAGGGACCCTTTGAGATTATAGACAAAATCTCCCCTGTGGCCTACAAGATCCGCATCCCCAAAGGCGGTTTGGCAGAGGGGGAAGACAAGTGGGTCCACATAAACCAGTTGAAGTGTTGCCATCCCAGGCACACTCTGCAACAACTGGAGGAATCCTCTGGAATCCTAGAGGGTACTGTCTCAGATTAATTCAGTTCTAACTTAAAATATCCTACATATCGCCTATCAAATTCTGAGTTTCTCAATGTGGGTGTTTTCGTTTTTGAATGCAAAAAGAAATGTGCATGTTCATATGTTTTGACTATAAATTTATATGCCACCCCACTATATCAATGGTGGGGGAAAAATGTCTATGAATAGGTATTGCCGCTCTTCCTTTGTCGTCCTAGGAGAAAGAAAACCTTGAGACTGGCCAGGGAGGACGATCCGGAGACCGGGAGCAGAGACGTAAGGGGCCCAGGGTACCGCCCAATATTCCCATCAGGACCGGCGAGGAGAATCGATCGATCAGTACCGGATGGAGGAAAAGATGCTGAACTGTGCCATTTGCAGAATTGGAAGAAGATTATGCGGACAGACCAGTGCGTGGGTGAAAACCCTTGTGCACCCGACTCCCCATCGACTCAAATTCAAAAGGCAGTCACGTGGGGGGATTTGTTGGGTGTCCTGACCCACGTTTGAGCTATCATGCTGCAACATTTGGTGCCGTGGGCTTAGAAAATCCAAGATGGCCAAAAAGCCCACAAGTGCGACAGAATCCAGGAGAACCACGCAGTTTGTGCGCACACCAAAATGGTTAGCTCACTTGCCACCCACCAGTGTAAAGAAAGATCTTTGTTAACAAAATCCACTGTTACTGATGTCAAAAAGTTGCTGAAATCATGGCTCACCAGACCACTTTAAAGATTCAACCCTTTTGTGGGGTTCCACATAACCATTTTACTGTAAGGAGCCCCATCAAAACAATGTTAAGCAAGGATTTACTACCATGTAAGAACCATTCCTGTTTGGAATGCATTAATCCAAGAAAAATCCCAAAAATGGTTGCATTACCAGTACTCACCACTATCAGAAAGCCAGCGTATTAAAACAACACCAGACATTTGTGTAAAACTGAATAAATGAACCCAAAGCAGGCCAAAGAAAGACTTACTGAGAGGTGGATACAATGTAAAGTTATATTCTGAAGTGACTTGAAGGTTTATAACAAGACTGTCTGAGCTCTGCAGGTCTGCAGCGGCTTAAACTGAAACTGGATTTAAAATTACCAAAAATCGAAAATGTTTAAATTAACTGAGTGACCTACTTTTGAGTGTCACATAGTTTGTCACTGTTGAAATGTCATAGTTTTGAACTTAGAATCAGCATTCTAGCTGCATATGTAAAAATTGTCTTGACTTAAACTGGGGAACAAAAAGTGACATTTTATCTGAAACCTGGCTTAATGAAACTGAATTCTGCCCACCAGCTACCCCCGACAGGAGTTGAGACTTGCACAACAGCTGTGTTCCCAGGCTTAGCTGCCTTTTGCTGTTCCCACCAAAAGGGATATGACACTTCTCTGATTGAATTACCTGGGCTCTGCAGGAAATTGAACAAAGCCCTGTCCTGACTCAGGCAAATATTTTATTGCAGGGGCCATAAAAATGGCTTCCTCTTGGCAGAAACGGGGAGGGGGAGAAACTGGAGACAGAGGCTGAGCTTGAAGAAAGTGGAAAGACTGGTTTCTGTACCATGTGACCTGAAAAGACACACCCCTGTAGCCAGAATATGGTTTTAGAAAAAGATGAATAACTCATAGTACGGACTTGTCATAATTATTTAAATGATACCATAATTCTTGTGATTTTTCTGTGCACATTTGAAGACGTGGTAGGACCCGGTGGTATGTTCATGGGGGTTTTAGCGGAAAAGAGGATATTACTCTAATTGTATGTATGTTAAAAATCTGACACTCCACCACCTAATGCCCACACACCATGGGCACATCTGTGTAAATGCGGGGACAAATCCAATATTGGTAACCTGACCAAAAAGTGAAATATGTTGCCATTTTTGAATGCAAGCTCTCAGGAAGAGCAGATTTGGACAGAGTATACCTCATGTGATATGTGATGGGTGCGTGCAATTTTAAACAGATGTGTACCTGTGTAAATATGTATTTGGATCAGATATAGATTTGGGTGTCAAGTTGACAGGGGTGGGTTCTCTGTATCATAAACAGACCTCATCATGATGACACTTCATTTCATTCCCCCAATCAAGGGGAAGAGGAGGAAGTGGCCAATGACAAGTGAAGAGGGGTAGGGCCTAGGAAGCTAGCCTCTCCACCCACTTTCAAAACACATAAAAGCAGACAGTCAGGACAGATAGGGACATTCAATTCCATTTGCTGCAACGCGCTCTGCCGGACCACACAACATCCAGAAGATACTAGATTCAACACGTAGACTTTAAAACTCCAAAGAACTTGATTCAGAACTCAAAGCAAGGGCCTAAACCCACAAACTGAGAACTCTTCTCAGTGGGCCTCAGCATCCAGCAAACCTAACAGCGATAGCAGCATCCAGGAGCCGTGCAGATCAGCGCTGGGTCCAGCGAAAGCTGTGCAGAAAGATCCAGAAGCAGTGCTGTACCCAGAGAAAGCAGAGCAGTATCCAGAACCAGAGGCAGAGCAGAGCTGACCCAGACCGCTGTTCGCAGAACTAGAGAGCTGACCCAGACTGCTGTGCGCAGAGACCGTCCGTGGCGAGTGAAGAAAACCTGACCAGATCCGTGGCGAGGCCCATTCTATTTCTAAATATATTGTGAGTACCTAGCAGAACTGTGCAGAACCAATCTCTTAGTTAAAATAATATAATTCAATCTATTTTAATCTAACCAGAACTGTCTCCTAACTGTCACCTGTCATTTGCAAAGCTGTCACCTGTCATTTCTAGTTGCTAGCTGTAACTTGTCACTTTGAACTTTTAAAATTTCAAATCTGAAAAACGACCTTTACCATATTGCTCATATCTCTGTGACCGTTTGTCTCAGAGACTTGCAGTAACTTTCCTCTGAAAGCTGGGAATCTTGGCTTTTCAACGAACCTAGAACCGCATTCCTATTCCCTATACTTATGCCGCAATCGCGAAAAATGCACTCGCGAATTTTACCGCGATTTGCAAATTTCTCCCCGTGTGAAAACAGCAGCTTCCTTGCTTTCATTTGCCAAAAATTCGTTTAACCTGCCAATCATTCCTAGAACATTGCTAAAGTAAGCCTGAACTTATTTAAACCAACTAGTCCTCAACCTGAACCTCCAGAGGGAATTAAAATCATTTTAGCACATTTTCCAATATATTGCTATCGCATTTTAAAGCATTTTGAGCCTGTGTAAAACTCATATCTATTCTCCTCTAAGCTTGCTGGGAAACTGGAACTCTGTATTACATTGTGATTGTATACCTGAACCGTGTGCTCTTCCTTCCATCTCCTTACATTGTATAGGGGGGGGAATTGCCACAAAGGGAAAGTGATTACCTTGTCTTTTGTGAAACCATATCAGTTTATCTTCTATACTGCATTTCATTCATTCAACCTTGCATTTCCTTGAACCCTACAAAGCATTCTCTACCACAGTATTCTTCTGTCCCTATTTACCAGTGTGCTACCTTATCCATTTCATGTCAACTCCTTAGTGATTATAAAGAAGTGTGCTAGTGCCAGATTCTCCGTTGTTAATCTTTACCATATCAGATTAAGTGTGATATTCAATTATTAAGTTATTATAAAGTGTGATATATATATATATTGTTTAAATTCTCAAATAAACCTTTTAACTTGCAAAACAGAACTACTTCTTGGCTCAATGGGGTCAGGGGGATTCCAAGAGAGGGGTGTTATATAGGGGTAGTCATCCAGAACGCATGAACTGGACATAAAGATATATCAATAAGGGTTTCCATTCAGTATCCCAGACTAGGCATTGAATTAGCTGTAGTGTTGGATTGAATCCTCTTACAACTTGCACGTGGCATGGTGAGGTGTGTGTGAAGAATGTTATCAAAACTGCTATTTATCTTAAAAATGGCATCAGTTATTGCCATCCCTCCTGGAGGATCTTCACAACAAAAAAAGCTCAGTACTTTCAAAGACAATGAAGAGGACCAAGAAGATGAGGTAGAGGAAGTGCCTACTTCTAGCACCAAGATGGAATCATGGGTGTGCCAGTTCTTTGCTACTGTTGGGAGTGTACCAAAGGCTAAAGCTACCAAAGTGAAATGCAGTGAGTGCAATTTTGTACTCAGTCACAGACTACCTGGACAGTACTCCTACGGGACCGCCTGCATGCACTGCCACACCAAATCCAATGACCACAATGCTCTCATAAAGGTTGTTCCTTTCTCAGCAAGTAGCAAGCTGTCTTCCTCCACCTCATCTTCCTCAACAAATACTGTAACCACACAGCCTGATGTCTGCGTGCTTTAGCACGTTATAAATAAATAAATACATAAATAAATAAGGCGGGCTATGGACCATTATCGTCCATTGCAGCCCCTGAAATGGGGGCTAAAGGCCATTAGCACCCCTGGTTCACAAAGCGGGAACCCAGGGTGCTAAAACATAGATTTTTCTTCCTATAGCGAAGGAAGGAAAATCCTTTTCCAAGACAGCCAACATGGAAAGAGAAGGTGGGGCTCCGTACACAGCCCCTCTTCCCTTGCCATGGCAGCCTGCAAAACCCTATGAACATATTACCACAAGCACTTTTTTCCCTTTCAAACCCATCCCACCTTCGTATAACTTTACCATATAGCCAGTCCCAGGTAGACATAGCCACTTTAACACCATGTTTCGTCCCTAGCGGTCATGTCCAGTAGCCAGATTGTCCGCGTCATGACCTTATGCCATGACCCAGACAATTTGGCTACTGCCCACAGCCACAGGCTATAGCTTAGTCACCAAAGGTATATGACTATTTTTTGTACCTACATTATGACACTTGTCAAAAAATAAAACACAGACATATTTGCAAAACAATGCTTTAATGTCCTTGCCAATGCTCCTCACGAGTTTGTTTGAAATCCACCCATGTTTTATTTTTTTTAAAGTATCAAAAGGTATGTACATACAATAGTCATATAACTTAGCCCCCACTTGACAAAGTCCATTCAGTCTTTACAGAACCGCTGAAGGTTGGGTCTATAATTTTTCTCAAAACTTTTGTCCACATTCGTCAAATAGCAACAAAGTAATAAGCCATCTAAAAATGTTGAGACACCCTCTAATTTCGCCCTCTCTTGAGTAAATCCCACCAGACTTTAGAAAGCCATTTATATCTAGATCCAAAATCGTTTTGCCAAATGTTGTGCAGATTTGTCAAATGACACCACATTTATATGCCTTTACAATATTTTGGGACCCCCCTCTAATTTTACCGCCTCTTGACAGAATCCCACAAACTTTGCGAAACCATTGAGGATTAGTTCTAGAATACAATTGCTAAATGACATGCAGTTTCATTGAGTGGCGCAAAAGTTATAAGCCATCCAAAAACTGCTTTTCCCCAACCCTGTAATGCACAAATAGGTACAGATGCCCTAGAACATCTGAAGTGTCCGCGAACACCACAGGACTGCCCCCAGGACATCTGGAGTGTTTGCAGACTTTTGGGGGATCAAACAACCAGTTTTCTGGCTTCTTATGGCCATATGCAATCCAATCTTCATCCCCCCAACATTCCCAGAGATTGTTTGTTGAGTTTGACAAGTGTAATGCTGATTTTTCAAAATATTTTCACCACGCTGTCTGCGGACCCCCAAAAAAGTCAGCGAATCCAAGATGGCAGGCATTTCAAGAAAACCGCTGCATTTCACGTTTTCCCACCACCCAATCAGTGTCCGCGTCCCAATGTCCGTGGACCATGCAACAGTCTGCACATTTTTCTGGCCAATCAGAGGCCAGTCTGCGAACCGATCAGGGAAGTGAGCCCGCAAAGTGGACTTAGATATCACAATTTTTTTGCCTTATGTTTTGCCCATTAAAAAAAAAATACTGTACAAATTTACACCAAATTAACAAAAGCACGCTTTTGGGACCAAGCCGCCGCTCCTGCCACAAATTTGGTGAAAATCCATCCAGCGGTTTGGGCTGTAGGCGTGACGGAAAATGTTTCCCATTATGTCTATGGGAAAAAATAAATTTTGGGACCCCCCCCCATAACTTTGCCCTCCCTTGACCAAACCTCACAAAACTTTGCAAAACTGAGGACACTACGCCTGTAAGTATTGTTCGCAAGCAAGCTGAAAATTTTCTAAAAACACTTGCAGTGTCCTGAAATGTTCGAAAATAAACGAAATGGGTGTGTCCTGAGGACGTTGTCCGTATTGTTCACTGGCAAGTTGAATCTGTTCTCAGAACACATCATGTGTCCTGGGATGTTCGTCAATAAACAAAATGGGGGTGTCCTGTGGACGGTGGATGTTCGTCAATAAACAAAATGGGGGTGTCCTGAGGACGGAATGCCTGTCCGTGCTGTTCGCAAGCAAGTTGAAATTGTTCTAAGAACACATGAAGTGTCCTGCGATGTTTGTAAATAAACGAAATGGGGGTGTTCTGAGGACACTACGCCTGTAAGTATTGTTCGCAAGCAAGCTGAACATTTTCTAAAAACACTCGCGGTGTCCTGAAATGTTCAAAAATAAACAAAATGGGTGTGTCCTGAGGACGTTGTCCGTATTGTTCACTGGCAAGTTGAATCTGTTCTCAGAACACATCATGTGTCCTGGGATGTTTGTCAATAAACAAAATGGGCGTGTCCTGAGGACGGTGGATGTTCGTCAATAAACAAAATGGGGGTGTCCTGAGGACGGTATGCCTGTCCGTACTGTTCGCAAGCAAGTTGAAATTGTTCTAAGAACACAAGAAGTGTCCTGGGATGTTTGTAAATAAATGAAATGGGGTGTTCTGAGGACACTACGCCTGTACATATTGTTCGCAAGCAAGCTGAAACTGTTCTAAGAACACTCGCGGTGTCCTGAAATGTTTGAAAATAAACGAAATGGGTGCGTCCTGAGGACGGTAAGCGTGTCCGTTTTGTTCGCAGGCAAGTTGAATCTGTTCTCAGAACACATCATGTGTCCTGGGATGCTCGTCAATAAAGAAAATGGGGTGTCCTGAGGACGATGGATGTTCATCAATAAACAAAATGGGGGTGGCCTGAGGATGGTATGCCTGTCCGTACTGTTCGCAAGCAAGTTGAAATTGTTCTAAGAACACATGAAGTGTCCTGGGATGTTTGTAAATAAACAAAATGAGGGTGTTCTGAGGACACTACGCCTGTACGTATTGTTCGCAAGCAAGCTGAAACTGTTTTAAGAACACTCGCGGTGTCCTGAAATGTTTGAAATTAAATGAAATGGGTGTGTCCTGAGGACGGTAAGCCTGTCCGTTTTGTTCGCAGGCAAGTTGAATCTGTTCTCAGAACACATCATGTGTCCTGGGATGTTTGTCAATAAACAAAATGGGAGTGTCCTGAGGACGGTGGATGTTCATCAATAAACAAAATGGGGGTGTCCTGAGGACGGTATGCCTGTCCGTACTGTTCGCAAGCAAGTTGAAATTGTTCTAAGAACACATGAAGTGTCCTGGGATGTTTGCAAATAAACGAAATAGGGGTGTTCTGAGGACACTAGGCCTGTATGTATTGGTCGCAAGCAAGCTGAAACTGTTCTAAGAACACTCGCGGTGTCCTGAAATGTTCAAAAATAAATGAAATGGGTGTGTCCTGAGGACGGTAAGCCTGTCTGTTTTGTTCGCAGGCAAGTTGAATCTGTTCTAAGAACACATCATGTGTCCTGGGATGGTCGTCAATAAACAAAATGGGGGTGTCCTGAAGACGGTGGATGTTCGTCAATAAATAAAATGGAGGTTTCCTGAGGACGATACGCCTGTCATTACACAGCCACGATGTAGTTATGGTTAAGTTGCTGTTTCCATAGGAAGAGACCTTTTTGGGTGGCTCATAACTTCGCTCTCCCTGGATGAATCCTCACCAAACTTTGCAAATAAAGTATATGGGTCACTCTACATTTTTTTGGATTGTTTGTTGAGGAAAGGTAGAATGCCCCTGAGAAGGTGGAGCTGAAAGTTGCACTTCTTAGCAGGGTCCATGATGTGTGGAGAGAAAGAGAAAGAGAAGTCAAAGATGATCCCACGGTTTTTTAGCTCACATGTGGGTGAGGGGATGGGACCCAAGGAGTTTGGCCAGAGAGAGGTGGGGAAACAAAGAGCAAGTGTCCCAATGAGTAGGATATCTCTCTTACTGGCATTAAGGCAGAGATCAATGTCAGAGCACCATGCCAGAGAAGCAGTCAGGCAGTCAGGTATGAGGGAGGAGGAGGTAGAGGATAGCAGCTTGAAGGAGAGTTGTGTGTCGTCTGCATAACACTGGAAATGTGGTGTGCAATTATAGATCAAGTAGGCCAGAGGGGCGAGATAGATGTTGAAGAGCCATGGTGATAGAATGGTGCCCTGGGGGACGCCATAGGTAGAGAGTGTGGTGGAAGCGGGAAAAGGACCCATTTGTACTTGGGGGGGGGGGTCTGTTTGAAAGGAAGGCGGTAAGCCAGACCACTGCCCTGTCTGTGATGCCTAGGGTATCCTGGAGATGGTTTATGAGGATGGAGTGGTTGACAGTGTCAAAGGTAGAATAGAGATCGAGGAGGACCAGAACAGAGGGGGAGTTGGAATCCAGGCTGGAGAGTAGGTCTCCATAGGTGTTCAGGAGAGCAGTTTCCATGACTCTGGCAGTCCATAAACTGGACTGGTGATCATGGCGGCAGGTGCCCATTTCGGTGTGGAGGGTCAGTTGGGGGATGACCAGTTTCTCCATGTTTTTGCCCAAGAAAAGGGGTGATGGAGATAGGGCGATAGTTAGCCAGGCTAGCAGGGTCAGCAGATAGATTTTTTATGAGAGGGTGCACAAGAGAGTGCTTGAGGGGTTGGGGAAGGAGACAGTGGAAAATGAGTGGTTGCAGGGTCAGCCAAGGCTGCAGGAAGAGAGGCAATGCTGTCCTTTATGGTTCTGGAGGAGCAGGGGAGCACCTGTTTAGAGGAGACTTTCATAGAGCGGATGACTCTAGAGATCTCATCTGGTACAATGGTAGAGTAAAAGGAGAGTGTGGGGTGTGGCAAGGGAGGCAAGAGAGGGGATGAGGGGGTGGAGGGGTGGAGCAGAAGACAGCGAGGACACGAGGTCCAAAGTTTTGGAGGATAAGTGGGTGGCCAGCGCAGAGCAGAGGGCCTGGGAGGGGGAGGGGAAGAGGAGACTGCTGTAGGAATGCCAAGTTCCTAGCCGATTTGAAAGAGTTCAGCCGTATTGTTCGTGGCTCTAGAGATACAGGCTTGGACTTGAGCCCTATTCTTGGAGAAGATGGAGAGGTGGTATTGCCTTTGAAGCAAGTGGCAGGCCATTATTTCAGAGGATGAGCTAGATGCCAGCCACTTCCACTCTGCAGCTTTGCACTTGCGTTTAAAAACGGCCAAGTCAGAGTCATACCAAGAGTTGCATTTGGAGACAGGCTTCCTGTGGATCCTCATGACAGGGGCAAGGCTGTACAGGGTATTGGAGATAGAGCGATGGAGGTTAGCAAGAACAGAGTTAGAGGGAGAGTCCAATGAGAGGGTTGGTGGAGGGATGAAGGAAGAGGCAAAAGCAGCGACTGACACACGCTTCATTGGTCGAATGACAGAGGAGACTGGCAGTGCTGGTGGAGGCGTCAGGTGACAGGGAAGGTCAAGGCTAGAAGAGAGGAGGGAGTGGTCATACCAGGAGAGAGGGGAAATGAGAGGGTTAGAGAGAATGATGTCTGTTGAGATGAGAGCACCAAGGGTGTGAATGGCCGAGTGGGTTGGGCCAGAAGGAAGGATTGAGAGGGAAAGAATGTCACAAAGGTTGCGGAAGGGAACAGTGGCCCGATCGAGAGGAACACAAATGAAGTCAACGAATACATACAATGATGGCAGTTGGTGTACTGGGCTGGTAGCCATCGATTGACATAGCTCCCATCCCCTCATAATTGATATTACAGTTGGGTTAAAGCAGAGTTGCACAGTGCACATGCAGGGCATTTGTGATGGAGCACGCAAAAAAGATACAGCCTGCAATGCAGATGTGTCGAAAGTGACAGTTGAGTGTATTTCAAGGGCAGTGGCTGGATTTGACAGTGGCTGTGCATGGAATGGCTGAGCTGAAGATGTGGGGGGGCCATTTCAACATGATGGTTGGTGGGATGCTTGCTTGGAGCGAATAACAATCTGAGGCACCCATGGGATGCATACATTTTAATGGAGACATAGAAATACAAAGGGGGGTTCTTATTGACACTGATTTTCACAAGATTACTTGCCAGCTGGGCACTGAAACAATAAATTGCCCACTGAAAATCTATAAATCCTTCTTTGTGGGTGATGCGGCGAAACTGGTGTTAAAGGCAACAAGGTGATAACACTTCTGCATACCCCAAGGGAAGTGACAGCCGGAAGGGCTCCAGCAAACTCAGCTTGTAAGGCAAGCGTCGATACCTGTGCTATTTATTTCAATTTGTTAAGCATAAAACATTGTGGTTCAGGGCCATATGACAGGTGATGTTATCAGGTCATGTGATGTAAATTCCCATGAAGTTATCATTGTGCTAATTACCATTTTTGGACTTAAAAGATCCTACAGCTTTTATGTCACAGAATGTTGGCAAGTGTGCCAGAGGGCTGTACACTGTAATGGGCAATATGCCAGGCATGAAGGAGAATAAGGCTGGCAAGGTACCGGAAGCATAATCAGAGGCTTCTGTTACTTCCACCGAGTGGAAATTCCATTTACCCACGTTTTATACCAACACAGAATCAAGGCGTGTTAGGAAGCCATTGTTACCAGTGTAGGGAATGTCAATAAAGAAACCATGTTCTCTATGGCACTTAGTTTAGCGATTCTGTGGCCACTGCAGTAAGACAAAGACTAGCAGAAAGAGAATCACTGCAGGATGAAGTGAGGATGTCTTCAGTGCCGTGTAAAAAAGCATTGAAATGCCTTGGGTCCCAAGACCGGACAATTTCATCAAGAATATATTTTTGATAAGGAAAAATGAGAGGTCGTTTCCACCAGTATTAAATCTGAGGTCTCTTTGTTCTTTGTCGTCATTTCAAGACCGAGACAAGTGCATTGTTGAGAGACGTGTGGAGGCCTGTAGACGGGTTGGCATGGCTAGACTTCAATGATGCCTACCTTCCTATCCTGATTACTCCAGAGCATTAAACATGTATGTGCTTTTAATGGAAGATATGATATGATATGGTATGATATGATATGATATTATATATGATATGATATGGCATTTATAACGTGCCTATACACAAGTGTTTCAAGGCGCGACGAGGCAAGGGAGGGGAACAAAGGGAGGACGGACAACGATCCTACTAGGCCATGTGTCATTCAGATCGCGCAAGTGCATAGCAAAGGGGCAGGGACAGTGCAGTACATAGCAAAGATGATAACAACAAGTAAGTAGCTGCCAGCATGTGGCAAGTGCATGGATAAGTGCAGACAACAGGTGTCACAGGCTGGGAGGGGGACTGTAGGGCTACAGAAACAGTCCCCAAGAGGCAGCTGTTTCAGTTTTCCTCCCTTCCATTTGGTCTATTCTCAATTTATTTAGACAATATCTGAATCCTGGCTTCCTCTCCACAAGTGTTCCATTGCACTTATGCTGGACAATCAAACTGTTGAGGGCACTAGGATTTATCAATTGGCACAAGTCAGAGACACACCCAGTTTAGAAGCGACAGTTTCTTGAATCTATGATCGACTATGGTACTGTGTGTCTTCTGCACTCCAATTTCCCAGGACAAGGTTTCTCAGTATGAAGAGGGACCTGGAATGCACATTACGAGCACAAAGCTTGTCCCATCATCAATTGTACATTACTGTGGGACTCCTTATGGACTCTATTCAGTTGATATTTCCAGTCCATCGTTATTACAGGGCTCTAGGGAGACTGAAGAATACTCCACCTGTGTTGCACTTTCTTCAGAAGTGCATGACAAGTTGCGCTGGTGGCAGCACTACATAAAATCAGATGCCTACTCAGGGGGTGGGCAGCTTTCTGTGATGATGTTTCTACTGGATGTTCGTGGCCTCACATGGAGTCTGGCATGCACATCAAGTATTTAGAGATGCTTGCAGAGACCTTTGCAGCGTGCAATATAACACAAGACAAATGTAGTTGTTCCACCACTCTTCGGATTGACAGCCAATCGGCAGTTTGTTACATAAACAAACTAGGAGGGACAACGTCCAAGGAGCTGTCAGACCTTGCATTGGCCTTTTGGGAGTTCTGTCTAGCCTGGCAATTTTAGGTCTAAGCAGTGTTCATTCCAGGGATATTCAATGTAATTGTGGACTGACGCTCCCGACACTTGCGGGACCCGTTGGACTGGAGGCTGGTGCCTGTGGAATTTCAGGCTCTGCAAAAGATGTAGGGTCCTTTTCAGATCAACATCTTCCCATACTGTCTCAAAATATGGCTGCCAATTTTTTTCAGTTGGAAACCAGATCCCAAGGCCCTGGGGTCGGATGCATTCCTTCAAGATATGAGCGATGGCTATTATGTATGCTTTTGCTTCTTTTGCTCTGATTCCCGGGGTGCTCCTTTATGTGATGTATCAGCTTATAGATCGGGTACTGATAGCCCCGCTTTGGCCAACAGAGGCTTGTTATCCAGCTACGATCCACCTTCCCGTGGATGTATATCAGTTGCTGCCAACATCCTACAGGGACCTGATGGGGAGTCCTATCCTCTAGTTGGGTACGCTCTCTGCGTCGGGACGCCTGGACGATATCGGCCACACATTTCTGGCCCAGCTGTAGCTTTTGTCAGTCAGTCCTAGGCCCCTAGCCCACTACGATTCTATAAGCCAGCATGCAAGGCCTAGGTGCATGGCTGTTATCAAGGGGATCATGATCCCCATCGAGCCAATGAAGTAGCAGTGACCAAATGTTTAGCCAAACTGGTGGCATCTAGCTCTTACCGTACAGTAAATGTGTACCACTTTGCCATTAATACCTATCGCAACTGGTGGTTTTCCAGTCAGAGAACACCCCTTAATTTGCAAGTTGCTGAAAGCGGTGTGTATGGCTGTGCATCTGGTTATGTGTTGCACCCTTCTTTGGGATGTTAATTTGGCGCTCAGTTTTTTTAAGCGATGGTTGTCCAACATCCAGTTGTTCCTCAAACAATTCCCTATACAATTGGTCACGCGTATTTGTCTTGTGACATTGCATCGAGTTGCAGATGTATGGTACTTGGATATTAAAGGTTGAGTATTTACTTCTTCAGGCATATCTATTTGTATTGGCGTACTAAAACAGTATACAATGTTATGAACTCAACCAGGGGTGTTGCTAGGTCTGGAAAAGATCTGTGGCTACTCTAATTTTGGGACTGTGAGGACTGGGGGCTAGATAGCCTTTTTGGTTGTAACCCCTGAGCTTCTATCCGGGGCTACAACCAAAAAAGACCTTGGGCTATATCCCCCTGAGGCCTCCCCCCCAGCAATGCCTCTGAACTCAATTGTGTCTGGTGTAATGCCTCAAATGCTACAAGCCGGCCTCGTCGGAGGAACTGCTTTGTTCCTTTTAAGAAACCCTTTGCCTCGGTTTCTTCGCCCACCCTATAAAGATGGATAACGGGTGTAGTGGGGGAGGGTGGGATCAATAAAGAACTGTTTGGAGCCCACTCTGTTAGGGGTACAATAGCACCCAAAGCTTTTTGGCCAGTCGTTACTATTAGAGGATATTCTGAGGGCAGCTGATTGGGCTAATGCCTCTACGTTTTACACCTGTTATTGCAAACCTGTTGTGTATGCTTTGATGGATGCATAATAGGAGCCTCCATGGCATGAATTATTATGCTGATTAGTCCGAGCAATCGATGGACAGCCGTGTTGCTGTTAAAGGCAGGAAGGTGAGTGTTATCCCTCACTAAACTATGTATCCGCTGCCTAACATTCATGTTTCTTTTTCCTTAGAATCTGCTAGAACCAGGGGATGATATCATCGTTTTGGTCTCTCATGATTGGTCTACGACAGGGAGGAAGGATACAAGAAGGCTTTATGGGACAGATCAAGAACAGATTGGAGAATAAAGCGGGAGGAGCATGGGCTTGTGTAGGCTGGGAGCAGTAGTTTATTGATTCTTCCTGAAAATGTCTGCTTTTCTTGCTGCTATAAAATATATCTAAAAAGAGAAGAGCATAATACTCACCGCTATGCCACTAATAGAATATAGAATGTCAGTCGATTCCTAGGAACTAACAGGCATTCTTAACAACTGACCAGCTTTATTTGGGTGTATTGTATAGTATTGCCTTGCACTACTTTCTTTCATTGCACCGCCCTCTGACCTTCCCACTTTCCGCGCACCTGAACTTCAATTTCCAGGACAGTGAAGATCATGGACTCCCTTTTTTCCCCACAGCCATGGCAAAGTGTTCACAGCTGGCACCTTGGAAATTAACAATAGATAAATAATAAATAAATGCATATAATGGTCCTGCCACAATGTAGCAGACTCACATGCCCAAATGCCATTGTATGTCACATAGAACCTGGGCTGTTCTCTAGATGCTCTCTGGAAAAGTCCTCAGCCATTTGGTGAGATGGACTGCTATCTTTACCAACAACTGACATACCATTTATAGCTACAGATGTGATGTTCTTACACAAAGAGTCTAATGCTTTGATATATGTGACCAATTAGTTCCCCATAACCCAAGGTGGTGATTGGGTGCAGTGTTCATTGGCTGCAGTGTTGCCAATGTCCTGACGTTTTAGGTCATGGAAACCTAGTTTAAACATGTGCTCCATTTTTACCTAGTGGGTCATGAGTGGACTGACCCACATTTCCCACCCAGAGCCATATGCCTGCTTTCCGCTGTGTACTGGACAAACACAAGAGGCCTGATCATGAGTTGGGCGTTAGCACTTAAATACGGCAGTAATTGAGGGCTGGCCCTATCACGAGTCTGGCAGTGAACACTTTGAGGAAATGCCCATTTTCGAAACAATTATTGCTAGTGGTATTACCGTGCCGTAATTTCACCAACAATTCCCCATTGGGTCCATTGGGGACTTACAGTTAGTGCCCAACCCGTGATCCAGCGGTAATACCGCCGGACGGGTGGGGGCTAACGCTAATAAAGTTGGGTAATATCCCAGCCCACCCAACTCGTGATCAGGCCCAATATCAGTAAAATACCAATTTAGGTGATAGACAGCACGGAGACAATGGGCCTCATTAGTCCAGAGGTAGACGTGCCAGAAAAACTGGCAGGCTGCCGCCGGACCCATAATACCATTCCGCCTCCGTGATTGCCGGAATCACTGGGACATTTCAACCCCGGTGACCCAGTTATTCCAGAGGTGGAATTCTGTAAATCCCCTATAGGACTACATGGGGATGGGGATTGAGAACATGGAAACACTGGTTCCGTCTCTGACGGAGCCGGGGTTTCCATGTCCGCCTGCAGGCGGATGGTGTTATTTTCGTCAGGTCAGACCTGGAGGGGAGTGACACCTCCCGCCTGCAGGACTCGGAATTAGCCTGTCCGGAAACAACAGTGGTGGCGGATTTCCCACCACCATTGTTTCCGGACCGGCTCACTAGTAATGAGGCCCAATGTTATGAGTTCAATCCCATGTTTCACCGCATGGACAAACTGTTTGATCTGGATGTACATAATTCCCTCTCCCACCCAACCTTCCAGGTGGCTCTCAAGATGTAGTGCATTCCCATGTATGAACATACAGAAAGTAGGAGACATGCGCCTGTATCAGGGGTGCACATCACCAGCCCTTGAGGACTGCAAACAGGTCAGGTGTTCAGGCTATCCGTCATAAATATATATGGGATACATTTGCTTCCAATGGACCCAAATGGGAACACATTTACAGTCGGTGGCTTTCGTGGAAACCCAGTAGGTTTGTAGTGTCAAGAGACAGAAGCGAACAACTTGGCTAAATGATGGTTATGACCTACACATTTCAGAATATTGCATCGGGGTCGCTTTTTTCAAGTTATATCTAACATTCAAAACTCTACCCTGGCAGTATTATATATTCACCAAACCGTGTCTAAGGAAGACTTTAGATTTCATATAAAAGAAGATTTTTTTGTCCCCAGACACAGAAAATAAAACTTAAACACCCCTCTCAAAAGAATCCCAAAAGCGTTTCATTTCCACTGCAATGATTCTGTTGTCTGTTGGGAGCTCGGCGTGCAGATGAGATGTCCTGTGTGCAGGAGGCAAGCAGGCGGAATATTAATTACAGAACCCCCCCTTAATATGCAGAAGCAGAGAGGCAACAATCAGTCCTGAGCCCTTACATATTAATTGGTGGATCATTGTTATTCCAGCCGGCATCACGAGGCCAAATGCAGGTTACGACTAGTTTAGAAAATCTCTTTTAATTAAGAAACATGAAAGTTTAAGTCTCTCGTTATAAATATCTTATCATGAATACAAAGGACACCATTAGCTGGTGTGCTGGTACAACACATTAGCGCACGCCGAGGTGACGCGTTTGATTCAGGACCATGCGCTTGGGGTATGGAAAACCGTACAAACGGCAGGGTTTTCACACATCGATAAGAACATGAAAATGCCACCGTGCGCAAGGGTGCACTAACGCAGGCCCGCCAGACTGATTAGCGGAGTCGCGTATAATCTGCATACATTTAACCGCGTTCCTCCATCACTTACTTTCAACCTATTTCGTTTGACAGTCGCCTTTAATCTGTTTATGTATCCATTACTCTAAGACGCTGACACCAGCTCTTGCTGCAGCAATGTCAACATCTCTACTACACAGTGCTGTCTTAACAGAGACTATTAGACTCCTCCTGGCTTGATGTGTCAATGCATTGTATTGAAGGGAGACCACGACACGTGTATCCCAAAGAAACCCACAGTAAATACTGTGTACACACGTGTAGATCCATGGAAAGTCATGGATAAAACATGGATGCACATGGTTTGTCAATGATCATGATAACAAGCAAGCACATTGTGAGATGTGGTGCCAATATTTTGAGGCCTGCAACCTGCAGCTCTCATACTTTGTACTATGACTCCCATGATGCCCCACTATTGTCTGTGCTGGCTGGCACCATTGGGAGTTGTGGTCCAAAACAACTTGAGAATCAGAGGTTGCAGACCCCTGTTCTGTGACAAGAGCAACCTGCACCATAGTCGTCAACCTCGTTTTGTGAGCTGTTCACATTCTCAATAGAATGATGGGAGATAAGTAGAAATGCAGTCCAATATTATGAGGAATGCAAATGTATAAAATACAAAATGCCACAATCCATAATCAATCTCTCTAACTATGGTACAGTATGTGGGGGAAGGGTAAAACATGCATAAAGACAATCACATCACATGCGCTTAAAAGTATGCATAGGTGCCTAGCATGCAGGTAATTGCTAACTTTTTCCATCATACATTTCATGTAACGAACGGTCTCTCCACATTTTGAATGCACTCATACAAATTAAGCGTTATCTTTCTACCTCTGGGCATGTTAGAGCACTGGACATAAGTAAAATAACGTTAGGTTATTCATCACGATGCCATGAGTTAAGTTATTGAAGACTCTGGGTTAAGGCTAATATTTAAATAGGCAATGCACTTTTCTGAGTAAAGGAGTAAAGGAGAATGTTCGTTCCAGAGTCTGTGAACTGTAGGTAAGAAGGTCCAGTTCCATGCATTCAAAAACTGCGGTGGCGGGTTTCTGAATTGGTTTTCTCTCTGTGGTCCACTGTTTGGTTTTCGGGAGAGAGGGGTTCAGAATTTGTACTACGCATGAAGATATTTTGGAGAAGAATATTGGGAACATTGGATCAATTATTAGTTTCTACTTTTAGACGCCACATATTAATTCACCTTTTAAAGAGCTGTAGTTTGCTACCATAGAGACTGACACACTACTGTGCATCCAGCTGACAGTCCATCTTTACTATATGCTCGTTTTAATTTACACCCAATTTTGAGGGATTAGCATGGTAAATCATGTGGCCTCCACTCCACCACACCACAGACATTACAGCTTATGTATTGTGCTTAGTGGAATTGTGCAGGTTAGCCTGTGTATTGCATCTACAAGAACTGTGAAGGTCAGCCTGTGTAACGAGTCTGTATATACTGAGAAGGAGAGTCCCCTACTGGTCCTGATGAGGCTTGTAGGTTAGCCATTGCTTCACACTCAGAAAAATAAATGTACCTGCCAGCCATGTACTGCACTTCGAAGATGGGGAGTCTAGCTTAGGTGTATCCCACAATAGATATAGGAGTATAGCGAACACACCAACTTAGATGAAATATGAAGATAGACAATGGGCCTCATTACGGGTCTGGCGGTAACCGTGCTGGTAAAACTGCCAGGTAGCTGCCAGAACCCTACACAGTTACCAGTGAATGACTTGCCAGTAACACTGGAGTATCACAAACCCGGCGGCTGTACAGTCAGGCACCGGTAGTATGTTGTTCCCCATTCCTATAGACTCCCATAGGACGCTATGGCAATGGGGACAACGGAACCACTGGCACCGGTAATAACAGTGCCGGTGCTTCAGTGAAACTCTGTGGGCGGGTGCCGGTCAGACCTGCCGGGCGGGAGGGCACCCGCCCAGCAGAGTTGTGCTCTGCCGATCTGGTAACAACGGTGCCGGTAAGCCTACCGTTGTTTCCGGACCTGCAAGGTTATAATGAGGCCCAATGTGTTGCACTTGGAGGATTTTGAGGGGAGCCAATTTGTTGCACCGTTTACTAATAACCCTAACTTCCTAACACTCAGCATATCCATCCCCCATTACATAACTAACTTGAATCAAACCTCTGACACAACACAGAAACTACAAACATTCCCCCATGTCTCCACAACACCCACACATTGCATTTGCATACAACATACAATTGCCAATCCACTAAAATCATACTAGCACAGAGTGACCGGTTTTCCTGAAATGAAGCTACCAACAGCACAACTAAGCTCTCTTGGGTGTTTCCGTCTCATTCCCACAAACCTTCCAAAATCCCTTCCTTTTTCAGAAGATCATCCTGAGTGCCTGGAGATCATGAAAAATGGCAACGGTGTGCGGTACAAATCCTAATAACATAACATAATGTTAATTATTTGACCATTTGCTAAAATAAAAACGAAATGTTGATCAAATCTTTTCAAGTGACTATGCATGTGTGCTCATCCACAGAAGGTTGGGGTAACATTGACCAAAAGAGTACAGTATGACAAAAATCCCAGTAAACACAAATGGGACTTAGATGGAAAGCTCAGGGCAAGGCGCATGTATTATCATCTGCAAGTAGTGGAAGACTGCCTTTGTGAACTCGAATCGAATTATAATTTGTATCAGAAAAAAAAAATCACTTTTTCCCTTAAAGTAAAAAAGATCATACAAAATATCATCAATAGACCTAAAACAAATGTAAGCATATATTGCAAGATAACATCACAATGACGATTGAATTTCCATAGAACCAAATAAAAACATGTCAATGGCAAGACATGCCAATGGCTCATTCAATTACAATTAAAAGTTAAGCTCAGGCAGATATGGGTCCTCATTACAAGGTTCGTGGTAAGGTAAAATCTATGACGGTATTGCAACAGTGGCATCATTTACCGGACTGGAGCATTACGACCCACAATGCCGGTGTCACCTGCATCATCAGGGACCCGCTGTGACTGGGCTCCTCCTTGCCAGTATGTGCACGAACACGCAGCAGTCGTGCCTGTGTCTACGGCATGCCAAAAGGAAGAGTTCATTGTGAGTCACACGGACATGCAATCACCGGCACAGACATGTCGATAAGAACGGATGTCATGATGCCGTTAACACCGGCATCGCGGGTCAGACGTTAATAGTAATCTGCTGTGCAGAAACCTGCCACAGGTGCACAAAATCAGCACAGATGGAAGCAATGGAGTCTGGCACAGCACAAAAGGAGCACTCCCACACACCACACCCCTCTCAAATCAACAATGCTACCATTAGCAGTTGCAATCCTGGGGCTGGAGGACATGCCTGCACTGCTACTACTTGAACAGGCAGTGAACCAGAGAATACAGCGGAGGTGCAGGAGGAGAAGGAGGGTGAGACAGGGCCGGCACATACCACCAGTGCAGGCACATGTACCCCGCAGGCAGCCACCAATCCCCCGCCAAAGGGCCAGTACATTTGACCTAACCCCTGCACAGATCCACACCCTGTACCGCCTGGACAGGGACACCATATACACTATAGTGGACCTCATTCATGACGACCTGGTGAGCCTCATTAATATCCAGACAACCACCCCCCCCTTGCTGAAGGGAGTGTCTGTGCTACACTTCCTTGCCGCAAGCACTTACCAGTACACAGTGGGGCAGCTGCATGGCATCTCATAACCATGTTTCTCCCGTGTGCTCAACCAGGTACTAGACGCCCTCCTGAAACATGCAAGTCACAACATACGTTTACCACGGACTGCGGAGGAGGTGAATGCAACCAAAACAGCATTCTATGCAATGGCAGGCATGCCAAACGTAATAGGTGCCCTCGACTGTACCCATGTGGAGCTGGTACTCCGGCATGCTGTGGAGGTAGTTAACCGCAACAGGAAGCTATACCATTCTATGAATGTTCAGATGGTGTGCGATGCAAACAGAATCATAAATCATTCCTGTGCAAGATTCCTGGGCTCCACACATGATGCCAGGGCCGGAATGACCCGGTAATTGCCCATTTGCGGCCACCGGAAAAAAATGATACTGGCGGCAGCCGCGCCTGTTATACCAGCACAGCTACCGCCGGTATTGTGATGAGCCCCATTGCATCTGGAAATCCCACCTACACCACTGCACACCCTGATGTAGGCATTACTACAATGAGGCTCCATTTGCAGAGGAGCTCGGTGAGTAGCAATGCCCCTCCAGGAGCGCCTTGAATTTGAAAATCTTGGAGGCCCGATGCCTTTTTCAGTCCCCCTGCAGCCTGCTCCCACCGCGCACCCTCTTCCTGTTTTTCCCTTCCCTCCTGCCTCCCAACCCGCCCAGGCCCGCTCTCATTGGTCCTTGGGACCGAGTTGCTGTAAACCCAGCAACGTGCTACTTTCATCAGCTCCATTTGCAAAGGAGCTCGGTGAGTAACAAGGGCCCTCCAGGAGCGCCTTGAATTTGAAAATCTTGGAGGACCCGAGGCCTTTTTGAGTCCCCCTGCAGCCCGCTCCCACCGCGCACCCTCTTCCTGTTTTTCCCTTCCACCTCTCAACCCGCCCAAGCCCGCTTTCATTGGTCCTTGGGACCGAGTTGCTGTAAACCCAGCAACGTGCTACTTTCACTGGCTCCATTTGCAGAGGAGCTCGGTGAGTAGCAAGGCCCCTCCAGGAGTACCTTGAATTTGAAAATCTTGGAGGCCCCAAGGCCTTTTTGAGTCCCCCTGCAGTCCGCTCCCACCGCGCACCCTCTTTCTGTTTTTCCATTCCCTCCCGCCTCCCAACCCACCCAGGCCCCTCTCATTGGTCCTTGGGACCGAGTTGCTGTAAACCCAGCAACGTGCTACTTTCACCGGCTCCATTTGCAGAGGAGCTTGGTGAGTAGCAAGGCCCCTCCAGGAGCAACTTGAATTTGAAAATCTTGGAGGCCCCGAGGCCTTTTTGAGCCCCTCTGCAGCCTGCTCCCACCGCGCACCCTCTTCCTGTTTTTCCCTTCCCTCCCGCCTCCCGACCCGCCCAGGCTCGCTCTCATTGGTCCGCCCACACTTAATCACTGGCCCTCCCCCCGTGCAGCCCTGCGGCTAAGGGCCCCAAGGCCAAGGGTGGCTCCAACAGAGGCGGCTCCAGGAAGTGTCAGCAGGTGTTCGCAGAGGAAACCAGTGGCCAGCCATCAACCTGCAACGACAAGGACCAGTAAGGTAGGAGGGGCCCAGTCCCGGGTGAGGAACAGTCGCTCTGCACTGGAGTCCCTGACGCTTGGGGAAACCATGCTGCGCAGGGTCACTGCATCGCACTGCATCTCTCACCCTCTTCCTCAAAATTAATCAAAATCCAAACTTAATCTCCAAACTGCACTGTTTGATATTTAGATAGCATTGATAGGCCACTCTCCCGCTGTGCAAGGGTCTCTAATTTAGCTGGGGTTCTGTCCCCAATTGCACTGTGTTAGACTGCACTGCTAGGCATCCACACTGCATTGTACGATATTGAGTGGCCTCTCTCCCACTATACAGGTCTCTCAAATTTGGCAGGGCCTCTATGCCCAAATTGCATTGTATGATATTTAGATTGCACGGCTAGGCCTCTCTCCCACTATACAGGTATCTCTAATTTAGCTGGAGTTCTGTCCCCAATTGCACTGTGTTAGACTGCACTGCTAGGCCTCCACACTGCATTGTACGATTTTGAGTGGCCTCTCTCCCACTACACAGGTCTCTCAAATTTGGCAGGGCCTCTATGCCCAAATTGCATTGTATGATATTTAGATTGCACTGCTAGGCCTCTCTCCCACTATACAGGTATCTCCAAATTAGCTGGAGTTCTGTCCCCAATTGCATTGTATGATATTTAGATTGCACTGCTAGGCCTCTCTCCGACTACACAGGTATATCTAATTTAGCTGGAGTTCTGTCCCCAATTGCATTGTATGGTATTTAGATTGCACTGCTAGGCCTCTCTCCTACTATACACACCTCTCCAGTTTAGCTGGGGTTCTGTCCCCAATTGCATTGTATGATATTTAGATTGCACTGCTAGTCCTCTCTCCCACTATACAGGTATCTCTAATTTAGCTGGAGTTCTGTCCCCAATTGCATTGCATGATATTTAGATTGCACTGCTAGGCCTCTCTCCCACTATACAGGTCTCTCGAGTTTAGCTGGGGTTCTGTCCCCAATTGCATTGTATGATATTTAGATTGCACGGCTGGGCCTCTCTCCCACTATACAGGTATCCTTAATTAAGCTGGGCTTCTGTCTCCAATTGCATTGTATGATATTTAGATTTCACTGCTAGGCCTCTCTCACACTATACAGGTCTCCTGAGTTTAGCTGGGGTTCTGTCCCCAATTGCATTGTATGATATTTAGATTGCACGGCTAGGCCTCTCCCCCACTATACAGGTCTCTCCAATTTAGCAGGGCCTCTATGCCCAAATTGCATTGTATGATATTTAGATTGCACGGCTGGGCCTCTCTCCCACTATACAGGTATCCCTAATTTAGCTGGGGTTCTTTCCCCAATTGCATTATGATATTTAGATTGCATGGCTAGGCCTCTCTCCCACTATACAGGTCTCTCAAATTTAGCAAGGCCTCTGTGCCCAAATTGCATTGTATGATACTCAGATTGCACTGCTAGGCCTCTCTCCCACTACACAGGTATCTCTAATTTAGCTGGGGCTCTGCCCCCAATTGCATTGTATGATGTTTAGATTGCACTGCTAGGCCACTCTCCCACTATACAGGTCTCTCAAATTCAGCAGTGCCTCTAT
The DNA here is from genome assembly GCF_040938575.1 of Ambystoma mexicanum. Classification (NCBI taxonomy): domain Eukaryota; kingdom Metazoa; phylum Chordata; class Amphibia; order Caudata; family Ambystomatidae; genus Ambystoma; species Ambystoma mexicanum. Next base: position 1,015,701,823 of record NC_090928.1, read on the forward strand.
GCCCAAATTGCATTGTATGATATTTAGATTGCACTGCTAGGCCTCTCTCCCACTATACAGGTCTCTCAAATTTAGCAGGGCCTATATGCCCAAATTGCATTGTATGATATTTAGAGCACACTGCTAGGCCTCTCTCCCACTATACAGGTATGTCAAAATTAGCTGACCAGCTCACTCTCAAGTGAAACAGAACACACCAGGGAATCACTATGGAATGCTACTCTGATTAGGGGCTCGCGCATCACAAGACGCAAGTCCGAGCTGCGCCCCTCTAAGCCACTTTTCAACTAGCAGATACCCGCTCAGGGAGACAGACACTAAAGAGAGCCTCTGATAGCACCCAATGTAACAACCTGAGCCACCTCACCATCCCCTCTTAGGACATGGACTGCATGACTCGCAAACTTCAGCCGGAATACCACTGACAGACAGAGCCCAAATAGTAGCGGACAGTCTTCACACCTACTACTACACGACAAGACAACCAGACCAAAGCAGGACCCACTGGACATCACCAAACAAAATACTAAACAACTCTCAAGCCTATAATGCCACGCAAAAGACCCATTCCAAGGAAAAGACAAAAAGAAGAAAGAATAAACACTCCAGAACAGCAACAAAGAATGATAACGATAGAATGCACCCCCACAGAAAGGAGCACAAATCGAACCAACTCTGAGAGAAGAGACAAATCCCTATACCTAACTCCATACCTCACTGCCAACTGGCAACCACAGCAATCCAACCCAATGTTAGAAGCAGCAACATCAAACAACCTAACACATGCAAGCAGAAGAAGGATGAAGAACACAAAAAACAACAAGCACACAACCTATGCGATAACACCCTACATCACCAAAGCAAAAGAAACTTCCAATCATCAACCATAACTTCTGGAAGATGAACACGACGAAAACAAAAACAACCCAAGACAGAACCTAGAAGAACTCTTCGAAGACGCTGACACTCCAAAACCCACAGATCAACAAGAAATCGACCAGGAAGGAAACCTCAACACCGATCATAAGATGACCTCAACAAGAAAGTTCAAAACAAAACAACACCTCCAAACATCACTGAAATCTAATAAACACAAGATCCATGTCAAAACACTCAACAGAGATCTTCGACGACAACGGCATTGACATCCTGTTCATCACAGAAACATGGCTGGACGACAACTACAAAATCACACTCCAAAGCTGCCTTCCAACCAACTTCAAATGCCTGCAAATAAGCAGGAAAAACAAAAAAGGAGGAGGCATCACAATAGCATTCAACGAACATCTGAAAATAAATAGTGATGAACCACTCAACATCCTCAACTGCGAAACGATGGTCATACACTTAACGGCGAATCCAAAAACCAACATCACATTCATCCTGGTGTACAGACCCCCGACATATGATGCAACATTCGTCGACAACTTCATAGAAGCCATCACCAACTTAGCCATCAACCACGAACACCTAATCATCCTGGGGGACTTCAACATCTGGTTTGAAGACAATCACGCCAACTCCCAAAACTCACTGATTGAACAACTCACCACCATGAAATTACGACAACTAGTCAAAGGGGCAACACATTCGGCAGGACACACACTCGATGCAATTTTCACCAATGAAAAACTCATTACCACGGCACCACCAATACAAATACTGTGGAGCGACCATCTCATCATCCCCTTCGTGATCTCTCTACCCACTCAGGTCTACACCCAACCCCTGAAACTCACAACCACCACAAAGAGAAACTGGAAACACGTCAAAGAAAGCAACCTATTCGAAACAACTGGAATTAACCAAACCCTCAACTACAGAACTAGAACTAGCTGATTTAGACGGGAAAGCAGAGATACTACACAAATGGATTGCAGATACAATAGATAAGATCACCCCAGAAAAACCATTCACCCCATCAAAAAAAAGAGCTATAGGAAAATGGTTCACCCCACTACTAAGCGCCATGAAAAAGGAAAACAAAATGATGGAACTGGAATGGAGGAAAGAATACAACCCCAACACACAAAAAGAAATGTTTAACATCATTAAAGAAATGAGAAACCCACCAGGCTGCGATAACACCCCAACGCCCTCAGAAAAACTATGCAACGACCTGGCAGACCACTTCAAAAAATAAATCAATGACATCAATGACATCCGACAAACCATACAAAAGAGACCAACCAACTACAACTTAAAACCTAACTGTCACAGGTTTACCTCCTTCTCACCTGTCTTGTTGTTTGTTGGAGTTCTTCGATGGAGTCTTCTTTTGCACAGTTCGGGTCTTGTATAACCCTGTGTGCAGGTCCTCGTGTTCCAGCGTGCGTTCACCGTTCCGAGTCCTGGGAACATTCAGATGTCCCAGGAAGTCTGAGGAAATCCAGGAAAACAGCGAAGAGTGCACACGGAAGATGAGTGAACGGAGATGCGGGATGCAATAGAGGACAAAAAGAGGGGGAATGGAGGAGGAGGAATTTAGGGGAACTGGGAACCAGGAATCAAAGGATAAACACAAGCGAACTATGGCAGCACACGTCTAGCCACGGCAAGCAGTAGCGTTGAGACACGCAGGGCCGCGGGGCGTGTCCGCTTTATAGAACGTAATGCGTACGGCGCAGAAACTGGTAAACAGTATTCCGCGTTCGGCTGCCATGTTGGGAGTACTGCTGAGTGCAAGCCCCTATGGGTCAGGGACCAGGAAGTCCAGAAAGGACGCGTCCGATGGTTCATGACACTAACGAGCCTAACACAGCACCACAGCACAAACTCCAAAGCTTTCCTGAAATATCAGCAGAGGCATTCGCAATGCTGGTAAAACGAAGCAAGAAAGCTGGATCATGCATGGACCCATGTCCCCCAGACATCTACAAATCAATCCTTGTGCAAGGAACGCCAGCAGAAAACTACATAAACCTTCTAAATCTATCACTAGCAACAGGGACTGTACCGAGGATCTTCAAATCAGAATATATCAAGCCACTCTTGAAAAACACAAGTGGCGACGTAGAAGATCTCTCCAACTACAGGCCGATCTCTAACATCCCCTACCCGGCAAAACTTCTAGAAACCTACGTATATAAACTAACGCAAGAACACGTAGAAAAACACCACCTGCTAGACCAAGCTCAAGAGGGTTTCAGACCAGCAAGAGGAACGGAAACTGCACTACTATCCATATGGGATGATCTCAAAACTAACACAGACACAAATACCACCTCAGCCCTTATTCTGCTTGACCTCTCCGCAGCCTTTGACACAGTAAGCCATGACATCCTAACCAAAATACTAGAAGACATAGGCATAACAGACTCAGCCCTACTCTGGACCAAATCATTCCTAGCAGAAAGAACAGATATGTATCGATTAAACCATTCAAATCCACTCCACGAATTAACAATTGTGGAGTGCCACAAGGATCCTCACTATCTCCACTACATTTCAACCTCTATCAGATTCCGGTCATCAAAAATACAACATTACATGCTACAACTAAGCAGATGACACACAAATCATATACAAAATCAAAGACACCAATGCCGATCATTCAAGCCTAATCAACTGCCTAAAAGAAATCTTCATTTGGATAAATGCCAACAACCTGAAAATCAACCCAGGAAAGACAGAAATCTTGATCGTATCCAAAGACCAAGAGAACGATACCACCATCCCGTGGCCTACGGAAATGGGAAACGCACCAACACCATCGAAGGTAGTAAAACATCTGGGAGTCCTAATGGACAACACCCAACCTTAGAACCACAAATGAATGCAACGGTGAAGAAATGTTTTTCCTCCTCCACACGGCGAGAAGAATTCTACCTTTCCTCTCCTTCATGCACAAAACACTCACTATCGTCGCCCTAATCATGTCAATAATTGACTATGCAAACAGCCTCTAACTGGGACTGCCAGAACACCTCCTGAAGAAACTGTAACATATACAAAATGCAGCAGCAAGACTAGTCCTCAAACTATCCAGAAGAGACCACATCACCCCAGCCCTAAAAGCACTACACTGGCGCCCAGTCAAACATTGCATCACCTTGCATTACCCACAGGGCAATCATTGGACAAGGCGCAGAATTCCTACAAAACAAAATAACAATCTACAAACCAACAAGAGCCCTCCGATCAAGCAACGAAGTCCGCCTGGAAATCAAACCATACCTTAAGAAAAAACTTGGAGGCACCTCCTTCTACCACTTAGCCACAAAAACTTGGAACAAAATCCCAAAAGAAATAAGAAACACTGAAGATCACTTGAAATTCAGGAAATCACTAAAAACCTGGCTCTTCAACACCACTGATTCAAACTGAAAACCGAAACAGAGAATAGGACGACTAAACTGGAAAAAACACAGACAGTCCCAGAAATGACGGGGAAGCACCCACAACACCGGGATGGGTGACACCGGATAGACCGAAACTCAGACGACTCGCACAGAGACCAAGCCAATTACTCCACCCGACCCTTAGTTACCACCAGGTACCACAGTGTTGTGGAATTGCTGAGATATTGGCAATCAGCACACAACCTGACTTGTTGACATTAGCAGGTGCACTGGCCGGAGGAGTGTGAAGGGATGACAGGGGGGCTATGAGAAAGACAAATAGAGGAGGGGACTAGAGGAGTAAGGAACCTTGAATGTCAGAGGGACCCCGATCAGGACAGGCGCATCAGGGGAGACTACACAAGCCCAGCGCCTCAATTCAGGATAGAGAAGCCAACTGACCAACTCCACTAACGATTTCCGCTCTGCATACACCTCTCACATTCCAAACAACACAACCAAAACCTACAGCACAACAAACCGCACAAACTTCACTACACTGCAACAACAAAACAAAAAAGACACATAGACTTGCACAACAGTACACGACGACTACCGGCCGCAAACAACCCAGGACCAGCCAACGGACCCACTGGCTGAGGCCGCCAACAGCACATCACTGCTCTCCTGCACTTTTTCTGCTTCCTCCGACTAACTCAACCTACCCCCCTTTTCGGAGCCGCCAGAGCGCATGAGGACCACTCCAGTGGTGATAGTGCGCAGTACAAATATCCTTAAACATTAACATTAACATAACCACGTAAGAGAATACTCACATGATCATCATTAAAAGAGGGGCTATGACATTGACAATTCAGCAGCTATCTTACTCTAGCTGCTGTAAGGTAAGCCACAAAAATCAATAACAAAAGTAATCTGAATTAGTCAACAACGTGCAGGGGACCAAGAAAAACAAAAATGTATTGCATGCAACCACGGTCGGGAATAATTGAAAAAATCATTACAAAATGGTGGAGTTTTATAGTAGAGAGCAGAGAGTCATCCCGAATAATGTTTCAGAATTATTTGACAATGTCATTCACTGATTAGTTCACTGATCATGGTTGCTCTATGGGTAAATGTATTCAATTCCTGGTCCTGTTGGTTTATCCTATTCCTTTTTGCTCTATAGGTAAATTTATACAATTCCTGGTCCTTTTGGCTTATCCTATTCCTCATGGACATGCTCTTAATGACATTAATATCATCTACTTTTTGATCGGACGGTCAATGTTTAATATTGTTGCTTTCAGTCCTTGTGGTTTAATTGGTGCAGCTCCTGTGACCATCCTGGGGTGGGCCACTTCGATCATTGTTGACCAATGAAATTGTGATGTTTGAACAGTGTGGCAACATTTGTATTTTGTTTACATCCTATTCCCAGGGGAGTTAAATGTTGGCACCACACTACAGTTCTCACCCTTAGAGCTGTGTCAACCGGCAGCACATCATTGCGACTTCTGATTGGACACTTGTAACTCTGTTCCTTCCTTTCTCATGTGTTATGTGCATGATCTCATGTGCTGTGCTCCTAGGCCCATTGCTCTGGACCGAACACTTGCTAAGACTTTGTGTGTTTTACCTCTATATGAACGTGTGATATGGCACCCAAAATCAGTCCTAAGATTTATTGATATGTCCTAATATCAATGCACAAACTTAATTACATTGTTCGTATTCTGCTATAGCCTTTGAACCATTGTATATTTAAGTTCTACCTGTGCCGGGAAGCTGACTCTCCACTGTATGTCCCTCCAGACTTGTGCAGATATTTTCCTGCAGGGATTGATATGTTTCTTCCGTCAGAAGGACTGTGTCCCGTGCATGGCTTTGCAAGTAGCCTTGTCCTCACTAGAGGTACTTGTTAGTTTTCAGGAACATAGGCATAACTTCTATTAGTTATATGTTTTGCTTGCTAGATTGTGAGACCGGACTGGGTTTTCTCCTTCACATCCAATGAACATGTGGTATTCTACCCCTTCCACTTGCCGACCCTACTTCTCTAAGCAACATCTGATTTGGTCATGCTGCCTTGTACTTTTACTGGGAAAGGGCTTCACCTCCTACTTCCTAACCAATCACTGTGTGACTTTACATTGTGCTCAAGGCTGCTGACCTTGCCAATGCATTCCTTTGCAATGTCTTGAACTGACTTTCTTCTGCTATGTAGAACTATCCCTATTATTTTGAGTCTTATAATTGAATGACCTATGTGTTGTCTCTAATATTGAGGCCTACTCCATGTTACGTACCTACAAAGCAATAATATATCCACGTATATGGGTACACATCTGTATTGTGTGTTGTATTCTTTATTTTTTACTGTTGTCACTACACAGTCCTAACTACCTGATGTGCTTCTTGTATTTTTTGTTTGTTCTAATGTGTATATATGTGTTTGGTTAGGGCTAACTTCTGTCCCTATTTTATTCTTTTGTCACCATTCGTTTCATGGCTTATCCTACTTATGTATGCATCTATCTATGCATATGCATTTTGCTAGCTGCTATCCTTCTTGTGTCATTAAGCAAACTGCCCCTGCTACTGATGTCTGTTGGGAAGGAAAGATGGTTTTCCTACCCCTGAGGCAATTCTGAAATAGAAACAAGCAATTAACCACACTTCGAGAGAGCAGAGGGGAGAGGGGGCTGCACGCAGTATAAGGACATGATTGTATAGTACATGCATTAGGAGCTACATAGTAGAGGCACAGACATAATCCACACCATTAGTGAGCTTCAGGGAATTACAAACCTTTAATTGTCTCAGAGGCCTATGTGCCTGGGAAGAATGTTCTCAGGAAGGCCACGAGAAGGGGGCAGAGCGCCTCTTGGCAGTTCCCATCCCGCGATACAGATGGCATGACCCTTCAGCCTCAACACCCCCTCTGCAGCAGAGCTACAGCCCTCCTATGCTTTTATCCCAAAACCCCTACATAGCACAGTGCCATCAAGACCCAGACCACCTACCATAAAGCTGTAAGACCCCGATCGATCAAAATAATCAGACAGCAAGGCTATCTTGCCTTCACATTTGGGTCACATGATTTGTGCTGCGAGGTGCCAGGGAGGCATGACATTATAGCCCAAATTGAGGGTGGAAGACCTTGGGAGTTTGCTGGCACAACTGGGAATGAGTGAAGTATGCCAGTTAGGATGACCTTGGCTCTACCTCTTGGCCGATGTCTGTGTCTTCTAGGGGCATCGTCTTCGCCTGAGGCTATTAATGGCTTGCTTTATCTAATTAATGCTTACTCTAGCGCCTAATATGGTTCGCCTCTTGGGCCTACTCGTTGCTTCTATCTCTATGTGTGTGTGTGTCACATTGACTCTTGGTGCATAATTGCTGGTTAACCATCTATGCTGTCATTTTGCACATCTATACGTACAATGCTTTTGCCTTTTGATGGGGCTGGTCTGTTTAGCAACACTTTTTCACTTGTGATTGCTTCCGTCTTTCTGCTTGGTTTTTATGGTTATTTTATGGCTCTACTGTCGCGTCTTACTGAGTGTGGTGGTTGAAAAGCCAAAGAACCACCAAAAAATCTCAAACAAACAAAAGCTCACTAAAATAGAGCTGCACCAGTTATTAGAATCTTTTTGAGTTTATTGTAAAGAAACAAAAAATAAGTCATATGTTTGCCATTTTACAATAACGTGTTTCGGCACTGGCCACCTTTTTCAAATCAGGTCTTATTGATGCACAGACACGGGATCCAACCCGAAAATGAAATACATGTGAAGTAATTAGTTCAACACGAGACAATAGTACCCGGCACGCATGGCGCAACGGGAATACAGTGTGGTGATTGGCTCATTTGCGAGCCATACCACCCGGTATTCCCTTTTACGCCGTGCGTACCGGGTTTTCTGTTCCCGGCGAGGGGCGTGGCAGCCCCTCAGCCAATGAGGAGGCTCGAAACGGGACAATTCCCGCTCCGAGCCTCCCTATGCCTGGAGACTTCCCTCGTCCTCCGCCGGGGACTCAGGTAAGAATCTTTTTTTTTTGTTTCCCCTTTCCTCCTCCCACCCCACCCCACTTACCTTCGATACTGCAGTCTCTGGCGGGGGACGTTGGAAACCTCCAGCCGTGTGGAGACTTGGAGCTGGCCATCCCTGCTCCGAGCCTCCACACGGCTGGAGGCATCCATCGTCCCCTGCCAGAGACCGCGGTATGTTTTTTTTTTTTTACTTCCTTCCCCACCCCACTTACCTTTTTTTTTCTTCTTTTTTCTTCTTTTCTCAGGAGCGGATGCGCTGGGGCCATTTCTTGTTAACGTTTTTTTTTCTGTTCTGAAACGTTTTGGAAACAAAAAAAAGCAATTAGTACCCCAGTCTAACAGGCCGGGGTACTAATGGCAATAAGCCCCTCGACTGCGGGCCAATGCCACCGAGGTAATGCCCCGGGACTATGTTCGGGCCTGTAACTACGGCCCTGGGGGCATTACCTGGGGCGGTATTCGCCCACAGTCTCGTGGCTTATTGCCACAATAATGTACAGTAGTAAGCCATGATTTGAAAAAGCCAGCCAGTGCTGAAACACGTGTCATCGTAAAAGGGCAAACATATGACTTTTTCTTTGTTTCTTTACAATAAACTCGAAAAAATTCTAAGAACTGGCACAGCTCTATCTGAGTGAACTTTTGTTTGTTTTCAATGCATGGGTGTTTGTTAATCTCCATTGTTATTCTCAGTGGGGGGATATGGTGGGTATCACTGGGTTATCTGCTTACCACCTGTGGCTCTGGCCTTTGATGTGTGCTCTGACTCGTGCTTCATGGGTTTTCTTAATTTATATTTCCTCTCAACGAACTACATATAGAACAATCTTTTATACCTGTATGCAAACATGGTCAGTCTATGGACAGTGGCGGCTGTCATCCTTGGGTGGTGTGAGAAACCTGAGGATATTCTACCATGTAGACCTCGAGAATGCCTTATTCAGGTGGCCAGGGATGGGCTGGCCCTCTCAGATCCCAACCCTGGGGGTGGACGAGCGAGGGAGGATCACCTGGGTAGGGTTACCCAGGGTTATGCTCGGGGGAATGCCCCAGGTGAGGCACAGTGTTATACCGAGGAAAGGGATGAGGAAGACAAGATCCTTGAGGCTTTATAGGGTGTACCAACTTGGCCTCCCTTCCACCCAATGAACTTCCTTTACCAGAATCAAACACCCCCTCCACATCTGGTAAATCCATTAGAAACCATATTGCACTCGAAAACCACATCTCCCAGAATCCCTGTTTCCCTGTATCTTACCTGAACACTCCCAGACATTCTTCTCCACGTCCTTCTGATTATTGCTTTTCGAAATCCCAGTCTACCTTGACCAAACTCTACCATTCCCAAAATCCCCTTAGTTCATTTTCTGACAATAAGCCTGGTCATTCCCGTTTGTTTCACAAACCATACAAATCTTGCCCTTTTGAGTTTACTAACCCCCCTAGTACAAGGGCTATAATTTCATATAATGCCTTTTCCCCATCTTACCCCATAGGTTACTTGGAATCTCTATCACCCCCCTTTTTTCTCCGACACGAAGACTTTCTCACACCGTGACAAACAACAGACTCACACCAGAGCCAATTACCTGACATGTCCTGACACAAGGGTCAGGCAAAGTCAGGCAATTGACACCAAGTATACACACCTGACAACCCTTTCTATTCCGAACAGGGATAAGAGGCAAAGCACAAAAGCACAATTCGAGCACGGCCGAACGCACGAGAGAGCAACTATTCGAGACCGGCAGTTCAAGCGAAAGGTGGCGAGACATGAAAGGACGAGGAGGAAGGAGTTGCCCCATGAAACCTTCGAAAGGAGAATCATAAGACTGGGAAGTCCAGCTGGCGTGTGGTGTGACAGGAGTTAACTGCACACAGGGCCCTTCTGTGCTGATTTCCAAAGCAGGGAGCAGCCCTTGCCACTTTGGTGCCGTCCTTGACGGCCAAGACAAGAGAGTCCAACAGGTTCAGCAGAGCTGGTGAGTCAGGGAGAGCTGATTGCAAACCGGACTGTTGTGCACCCAAGGTTGCAAGTGGAAACATTTGAACAAAGGACTTTTGTTTATAAACTTTTAAGAAAGCCTGTTACAGGTCCCGGTACAGAGAAAAAAAAAAAACAGTGGGGTCCAGCGGCACATGGGTGCTTTTTCAAAAGACTCTGACTCTGAACAGGACCTGTTTTGGAACAAAAAGAACAAAGAGGCCTTGGGGAAGGCTGGCATGAAGTGTCAAAGGTGTCATACGAGGGCCACAAGCAAAACCCCTCATACAATGAAAAGCCTTTGACACGTTGCGATGCAAAAGTGAATTGTATGTTAACAAGAACTGTGTGTAGCCTGACTATGGCAGAAACCCAGACTTAGGTAAAAGGAAGAACCTAAGGGGTCTAAAGAGAAACCTAGGGGTTGTGAACTGCAAGTGTGAACCTGACAGAGAGATGCCGAGAGTGAGCTAGGGGAAAGGAACCCCCGCTTTCTGATAAGATTGTGAACATTGTGAATAAGGCAAATGTAATACTGATAGAGGGATGCCGAAAGGAAGCTAGGTGAAGGGAAACCTGCTTTATGATGAAATGAACAAATCATGACCTGTGATAGAAAATCATGAACTGTGTTAAAAAATTGCTATGTGAACCAGATGGAGGGATGCTAAGCAGAAAGCTAAGAAGAGTGAATCCTGCATTGTGATGCAGCAAAGTGAAATGTTTTATCTGACAAGAGTGAACCCTGCTGAGGGATGTCCACGTTGAATGATCGTTTAAAGAGACATTGAGACTTTTGAACGTTACGTTTGAAGGAAAGGCCATAGTGAACCCGACTGAGAGAGGCCCATGTTGCACAAAGGATCGGAGCCTGGCAGAGGGGGATCCAAAGGCAAAGAGTAATTGCCCTGTGAATATTTATTGAAGGAACTTTTGTTTTGTTAGTTTTAACACATCAGGTCCACTGAGGCAAGAGACTTTGCAGTAAAGAGACTTGGTCACAGAAGGCCCTGATATTTTGGGTACAAACTGTAACCTTGTGCTGGCAAGCCCCAGCAGTGTGTTGTGCTCAGAGGTCCCACCTTACCCTGTGCTAATACATGGGGGAAGCAGTCAGAATTGCTCCATCTCTTGTATGATGTTTTTCAACCCAGTGGTCCTTTGGACCTCTGGGTGGAAATGAATGGGTGAATGCTAAAATGGCTGGTCTGCCCTTTTTCCTGCTCCTCTGATCGAAATGCATTACCTATGTAATCCCAATCTTTCTGGGATTTACCAACAGGAAAGAATACTTAAGCTTTGTCTCAAAAGATGGTCGTTATTTTGTGAAAAGTCCTCTGTAGTGGTATTTCATATATTGTCTTCACAGAGGGGAAATGTGTTCATGACAGTTAAAGAAACTTGCCATTTATTCATATATTTTTCAAAATTATTTTAATATTCAAAAGATATTTTTTCCAAGGTTGACATTTATCCTAGATCCTTTAATTAATTATCAGCTGATGTATAATTATATTTCGTCCGATTAGGCAAGAATCCTTTTTTTATGCACAGGTGAAGCCCCTGCCAAAAACCAAAATATTGCATGTCCCTCGATTAATTTGTACTTACAAACTGGTCCAAGAGTGACAGTTTAACAAATCATTACAACTATTCACATTGCTTTAAAGACAATGCTTGCAACAAACACAAAAGAAACACATCAATTGTAACATAACAGCTGTATTTGTGGCAGGAACTTTTTCCTCTACAGAGGTATCTTGGCGCTATAGACATACAAAAGATGTTTACTGTTACCAAACTCATTGATGCTCATTTTACCGACCTCTGAAGGATGAGGGGTTGAGTGAACTGGCCAAGATTTAAACCCGTGACCATGAGTTCAAACAAAGGTCCCTGCAGATGATGCAGTAGTCCACTGGTCCACAAACTGAGGCTTACCATGTTTTCTCAAGCCCGCACATCCAGTGTCCTTTTGTGCACACATAATACAAGTAATAACAAAATAATTAAAACTATATCTTGGTAACATAAGTCTTCATATGTCACATTACATTATTTTTACTTTAGCTTGCATATACAGCCAGAATTATCCCTGACTCATCAATTCACAAACACACCATTATCAAAATAGGAAACATCAACTACATTTATCAATGCATCACCAAACGTCCAACCCTTTCCTCTATTTGTTGTATGCCAGATCTTTTACAAAACACACACCCCAAAAAAACAATTACTCAGTAAAATCTATGCACTAAATGAAACCCTTGGGCCTCCAAACAAATATATCAACATAACTTTCATATAAAATATAGAGTGTGTATCTGCGTAGATTCTAGAGTTAAGGCGCGGCAAATCACAGAAGGGAAATTGGCAACTTGCCATTTATATGTCTAATATTGAATATTCTTTTCCACATAAGATTACAAACGTTGCTGGAAAGTTATACATTCAATCTTAATAGGTTGCAATATGCCCGACCAATAAACTGTGCGACTTCTGAGTCAATCATCCAGATCAACAAATTGTACAGCTTACGATGAGGCAACACGTGTTTCATAGTACTGGCATGTTTTGAAGAATCTAACTGAATAGAATTCATGAAAATAATTAATATAAAATAATGAAAAGAAAAAGAAGTGAAGGAATAAAGGAATAGTAATAAAAAATCACTCAAGAGCAATATCACTCTGTGGAATTTGGAATAAATTCCATCTATAATGCTATATTTCTAGATAAAATATTATGCAGTTTAATTGTTGTTATGTTTTCAGAGTGTATCAACAAGGTCCACTAGTGAAGAAATAACCAAATTGAACATTCTTCAATAGGTGTATTAGTCTCAAAGTGGAATTAATGTAGCAGGTGGGCACCACAATCAACTGTTGTTGGTTAGAAATGCTAACCAATGCACTCATTCAACCTGTCAGGAATTTGGAAGTACCCTTACATGTGTTCTCAATAAAGCTTTTAAAAAAAATCAAAGAAACCCAAAATTAGATCAAGTTCATCACAATGCATAAACACATTTATTCTAGTCAGCAATATAGAAATTGTACACATGAAGGAATAAATCAAAATACCAGCAGAAAGTGTTGCAAATGGTCCAATCAAAAAGCATGAAAGGGATTTTCCCACAGGAGACAGAGGTATGAATCAAACACATCCATTAACCAGACAATACCACAAGAAAACCTAATAGTCAGCCTTTCCGATTAGATTTTTACAGAAAAATAACTGGTTACATTACAGAAAGGACTTAGTTTCGTGCCTACGTATAGTTCCAATTTATTTCGAAACAAAATTGATTTATTTAAATTCACCAGAAAATTGTGATTAAAAGCCCCTTCCACATAACACAGTTAGATGAGACCAAACGTTCTCAAAATTAACCAGACTACATTGAGTTTAAACAACACAGTGGGCATCATTATAACTCTGGCGGTAATTGTGCCTGTGAAACAGGCATGGCTGCTGCCGGAGTTGCACTTTTACCAGCACCCATCAATGAGGAATTACCAGGTCCCGGTAACATCGGGTGCTGTGCTCTGTAAGGGATTTCAATCAGGCACACACCCAGGTCTCGCCTAGCATGTAGTGTGCATTGAAACCCTTATTTATTTTTGTCTATAAGTTCAATATTCTGGATGATATACCACTCATATCACTCCTATCTCAAAATACCCCCTAGATCACAATGGATCAGGAATCAGGCTAGTTTGGAAAGGTAAATATGTATTTATTCATTTAATGGTCAAATCAAACATAAGTTTAATATGTATATATGGGACAGCAATCACCGAACGGTGACAATACGATTCAGAAAATAAGCAAAGCAATTCAATTCACTTATAATGATGCAGAATAGAAAACGAAGGAAAAATAACAGTTTTGGTTAGTGAACAGGTAGCGTTTAGGTTAATATTCCCCCTGCGGTAAACCCGCTGCCACCGTTGTTTCCGGACCGCCTTATCCCGACTCCTGCAGGTGGGAGGTGATGTTCCCGCCTGCAGGTGGACGAGGAAACACCGGCAGCATTATGAGATGCTGCCGATGTTTCCATGATCCCCATTCCCATTGAGTCCCATAGGACTCAATGGGAATGGGGATTAACACCATTCCGCCTCCGTGATTCCTGGGAAACCGGGGTTGTAATGCCCTGGTAATTCCGGGAATCACGGAGGCGGAATGGTAATACGAGTCCGGCGGTAACCAGGCAGTTTTACCTCCTCGGTTACCGCCGGACCCGTAATGAGGCCCAATGTCTAGAGCTTAATGCAATCGTCCCTTCCCAAACAAGAGAGAAAACACGTTTTGTAAAATGCCACTTTTAAACTGACAGATGAAAAATACTGCAAAATGGGTGCAAAAATACTTAAATGGAGAAACATTCTGAGGGAAGCAACACTAAACAGGTCCTAACACACATGAGCTATAATATAAACAACAGTACACACTTTAGATCTGGATGGGATGGAAGAAGCACTTTGAAATGGGAATCTTTTGAGAACTGCAAATTCGCGGGAAACTTTTACTATTCAATATTTGAGAAACACAGGTCAAATACACTGTTCCGCAATGCGGTTTTTAAAGAAGTTACAGAGGTTTTAGTGAGAGGCGTTTTTCCAAAATAGGCACGAAATGGAACAGGAATTTGGTTTTAAAAATGACAGATAAGTTTTATTACACTATATTAATGACTATGAAAAAGAGGAGGCCACACATGATCTTCACAGCTACATGGCCAGCACAACCATTCGTGTGGTGGATACTCAATTTCTGGAATTGACTTTAGTTACTCAAAATCACTAAGGAGTTATGGTTTTGTAACACAGATGAGAAAAATCAGTGCAAGAGATTTTTAAGGATTCTAACGATACTAGGGTTCTGAATTAAAGATGGGATGGGTTGAGATTGGGATAATACAATGCAGACATACTATGGGTCCCTGATCTCCCTATTCATACTTACAGTCCTTTGTAATTAAATTGGACCATCAGCTCTGGTCAGTGGGTTGGATCAGGTCTACCGGGAGCAGGGCACCTCTGGAGGGATTGGATCAGCGGCACGGTTCTGGTCAATGTTGGACTGCACATCAGACTGGATTTTTGGTTGGCCCTCTGGTCACTGGACATGGCAGACAGGATGCAAGATTCAGCAGGAAAGCCTTAACGGCAGCAAGCCAAGCTGAATCAGAATTATTCTTTTAAGTTTTGGATGTCTTGAAATTGGGTCTAGCTAGCAAGAGTTCTGCAATGCTAAAGTCTGGAGTCTGCAAAGAAATCTGGATCTTCAAAGAATTCTGGAGTCAGCTACAAGATGAAGAGTTCTGGACCCAGGTGCTGCGCAGAAATCTGGATGGGTTCTGGAAGCAGTGCGTACTATCAAATGCCATCCCCAAGTTTATGGTGTGGGCGTAATTTCAAAAACACACCCCCACGGCTGTGAATGGCTGCAAGCACATGTTTTGTCCTAGTTGGCAGTCTGAACAGAGCTGTCATCTTTATGATGCGATTTAGGAACTCCCACATTGATTTTGACCACAATTTAGCTTTCCCATAAATACACATTTTTACAATTATGCCCTCTACTAAAATCATACACATGCATTACATTTTGTTTCGTTTATCCTGGCGTCCAATTTCCATCTCGGTGAGAGCTGTTTTTCTCATTCTATGGGATTTCATCAATTTTAATCATAACAGTTTGGATTAATAATCTCTAATTCAGTACACCTCTGGGCGCTTATCAGTGGATCATGTACATACAAACTTGGGCTTGCAACATTAATAGTTCTGCTACCATAAGGATATTTTGTGTAACTTTGGTTCCTTAAGTGGTATAGATTTCATCAATGTCTTAAAAGCATTGGCCTAAAATTAGGTTACCATCTACCAATTTTAAATGTATACTCCTTCAGGTTGCACAGTTAAAGAGTTGCAAACTTAACCCAAAATACAGATTTAAACACCAAGAAGCTCAGAGTTTTTTTCTTTTCCTCCTTTCAACAAACAACAGCTGTCAGATCCCTTTGATCAGGGTGGGGTGTAGAGGGAAGCATCCTGTCCCTCCCCTTCCTGGAGAGGGAAGCTCCCCTGTAGAGATCAGTTGGGCAGCTTACCATTGTTCTTGGCTCAGCCAGAGACGAATGTCTGAGGCTCTCTTTGTTTTCATTATGCAGGAACCATTAAGCAGCCACTAGCCTTCCTGTAGCAATTGAGTGTCAAGCTGAAATGTAAGTCTTTCCCAACCTGGACTATCAGATCAGAATTAAATAGTTGATTAGCTCCAGACTGGGTTCCTTTAAATTAAAGTCTTTTCATTTCACATATAAAATACAATCACAGTTTACAAGGGATTTGGATATTTAAATGAATTAGCCCTTCACAAACTTGCTTTAAATAGGCAGATTTTGCAGTTTTAATCAGGAAACAGAAACACTTTTAAACTGGGTTTGACAGATAGTTTTCTGATGCATCTGTCAGTCAGTAAGGCCTGGATTTCTCTGACTGCAGTGGAGAATCTATGATTTCAGCACTGTTCATTTCTTCAATAATTCACTGGGAAAATGACTGAATTTAGCGCCAAAACAGCACTTTGAAGGTTGCCATTGATTAGGAAGCTGTATTTAAGAGCATTTTCGGATGTTTAGCCCAATTTTGTGGCATTGATTCATGTAACCGGTAACAGCACTCACTGGCCTTCTCCTGCAGGGAGTTCTGTTTTGACAATCAACTTTGCCCGTGTGTGGCAAGGTGGTGCAGCCTCTTTGTGATTTCTGAACCATGCACAGTTTTTGTAGATTTAGCACGCACAGTGGTTAGTGCCTCCATTTTTGGCAGTTTTCTTTCCCCCATTGACAAAGGGGGGTAGTAGGGTGCATTGGCATGTGTTGAAATATCCCACAGCTCGCTTGTGGCACTCTGCCCTCCAGGCCAGACCTGGCAGGCTGACAGGTGCCCGTGAGCACAGCTCGTAGTATGGCGGTCTGGGAATTATGGTACTGGCATGCTTACCGGTACCATAGGTCCCAGACCGCCATGCTTATAATGAGGCCAAGTACCTTTACAGAAATGTTAGCCAATACCACCATTCACCTATTTCACACACTGGTTTATTCAGATATATAAAAGTTATCTTGTAAACAACCCTAACACAGTAGTTTAAATGGTCAAATTGGTGTCATTTTGTGTTTCTTTGAACTTCTTCGAAAAGCTTTATTGAGAACATAATCAATATATTGTGACTATTAGTTAATAAATGCTACATTGGAAATTCAAAAACCTATCATATTACCAAACTGGTATTTATAGCTTTCATAATCCGAGCTGGGTTCCAATATGTCAGTCATTGTTGACACTTCCTATACAGTAACCTCACAGTTGGTGAAAGCACAGGGAGAGAAAACGTACAAGAGAGAGAAGTAACAGATGTCTTCAATTACAGACATGTGTTTAACAAACAACATTTGTTAGAATGGAAAGGATATAAACAAGATGAATTAATCAATTAGGTAAACACCCAATGTCACAATTTCACAACAAATTTAAATCTACAATTTACCGAAGAGAAATATAGCCAGTATTATACTAATTCTCATTATTTCTCACACTTGACGATGGGCATTAAAATATGGCCCATATTGGCAATGAAATGTTGGAGGTCCTCACCAAATGGGGGAAAGGGGAAAACAGTCTGGGGGGAGGAAGGAAAACATGGGGATGAGAGTGGGGGTGGTGCGGCACCACCTAGTGACCAAAGTGCTCCACTGCATCTTGCCTCTTGACTAATCCTTGATTACCCCTCTGATTCAACACATGATAACTGTCATGCAAGTTCATGTTCACCCATGGCAAAAGTCACATGTTTCCACTCTTCTTTCCATCTGCAAGTAATGTCTTCTACCTCATTCTCCTCAACTGTGGATTCTGTCAATTGAGCTCCTTACTCTAACCTCATTGCTCAACTCACATCCTAATAAACTATCCTCTTCTCTTCTCCCTTCAAAATCACTAACATTTGAGAAACTCTCATGGCTCTCCTACCTACTCTTCTGCACTCCTTGTCCATACTCCCCACCACCCACAATACCTGTTGCATCACCTCGTTCACTCTTACTAATCCTGAGGAACTGACAACTCTGTTTCTAATTGCAAACCTTTCCTGTACACCCTTTCACCCCTTTGCTCCTCCTACTATTAAGGCACCATTGACCACTAATAGCTCTGTCATATGCTTTCTCTTCAACCTATTACTGGCTGAAGGGACTGTCCCTGTCTCTTTTATGGTAGGACTTGTCCCAACTGCCTTTCAAAAAATATCGGCTTACCACAACTTCCCAGCCAGTATTGTGATGTCTCCCTCCTGCTAAATTACTCTAAAGTTCTAAAACGTATTGTGAGTAACTGGATTACATCCTGTCTGGAGTCAAACAATGATGTGATACCTTTTAGACAGGATTCCAGATTAAGCACTCCATGGAGACATCGCTCAATAACATCGTTGGGGTCCTCAACTCTTCTGACTATGCAAAACATTCCCCCATCCATCCTACCTCCATGGGCTTGTAATGCCTACATGTAGACAGAGACCTAAATCCTTGCAAACTACATTGACTTTTTTCAGATATATGGCGAGGACACCCAGCATGTTCTCAAGACATGTGATAACCAGTTTGGGAACAACAGCATAGCCAATTGTCTCAGTGAAGTACATAAACAGAGGGTATCAAACATACTCTTCTTGAACCTTCTAAAATCCATAATTATACATCAATGTTCCAACACATATATGTATGTCCCATTAAACCTCACATGCTCTCTAGGCCCACCTGCTAATCCATCTGAAAAATCAAAAACCTTAATTGTACACACTTTTAACTACTGCTTCTTAAAAATATTGTACCCGTCCTTAGAAGTGAGCACAAAGTGGAAGGTACACAGAAATATCCATAACATATCAGTCTTTGTCCTGCCCTGGGGCAGTCCTGCACCGAAATCCCAGGCAATTCTCCTCTGAACATGAGTACTGACAGCAACCCCAGACACGTGTTTCAGACTTGCTGGGCCTCATCAGTAGGGTGGAGCTGTGCCTCTCTAAGAGCAATGAGCAAGGAGTCTACTTTTGGATTACCCTGGTAACTTAGGGTGAGACCCAAAGTTACTATAGTTATACCAAAACATGGGGGGTCCTGCGAGTCCCTCCGCTTGGTAATAAGTCCGGTTTAAAGAGTCTCATTGAATAACACCTTATTCATGGGGGAATATAACAACACAACCTCAAAAAGGATTCAAGCAATTAATTGTTTAACTGCTTCATATGAACATGAGCAACCCCAGAGTAAGGGCCACCATGCAAGACAATCCCACTCACAATCTGGGACATCAAACAACATAAGTCACAATAGTAATGTATTTTATCTAAATTATATTAGGTGATAACTCACCAGTAAACCCCCATCCACCAGTAAATCACCAAAGGAACACCTGAAACACTGTTGACAATAACATCCTCCCAATTGAATTCACACACAAACAAGTGAGTCATCTTAGAATTATCTTTCCATTGAATAGAAAAAAATGCAATATTTAAAATGCTTATTTTAAAAATGACCCGCTTTTCAATCAAAAGATGAATGATTGTTCTGAATAACACATTGGTTAATCAGGCTCACATTTCATTTGGCATTGGCAACAATCCCAACACCATTTCAATCATTATGTATTTTTGAAAATTGAGGGAACAAGTGGCGAGATTCTTTATATCTGTGAATTGGACTGGTCAAGTCAGGGTGGAGTTTGTGTGGGAAGCCTTCAAATCATATATGCGAGGATTGTTGATTGGTTTGTCCAGCAAAAAGAAAAAAGTCTGATATGACTGTGGAGAGGTGGAGTTTTCTTTGTAAAAACGTAACTCTGACATCCATTAATCTTGGAGAACAATGCTGCCAAATCAAAATTCTTAATAGAGTGTTTTGGACTCCCCAGAGACTTTATGCGAGAGGGATGATTGACTCAGAGTCCTGTTGGAGGTGTAAGCATGATGTCGGCTCCTTTGAACACTTGATCTGGGACTGTTATGAACTGAGGACATTTTGGAGGAGTGTCACTGAGAAGATTAATGAGGTTCTATTACTGCAAGAGGATTTTGATTATAACACTATCATCTTGGGTGAGGATGATAAAGTGGAAGATCTCACTTATCCACAGAAATGCTGGTTTTTTAGGGCTACAAATTCTGCGAAAAAAATTGTTTTGAGAAAATGGAAATGTGATGAGAGACCGACCTGTTCAGAATGGGTGGAGGACTTGAGGCAAGTGGCCAGAATTGAGAAGGTTATCCTTCGCAGGAACAAAAAGTTGAAATTGTTTGATGATATGTGGGGTGGGTTTTTGGATGACATATGATAATAAGTTGGCCTGTTTTGCTTTTTAGATTCTGTGAAGGTTGGGGATGGATATGGGGTGTGGATTCTATGCAATGAGTTCTACGATTACAATGCTGATAAGTTTGTTGCTTGTATGTTTTCTATAAAATTCAATAAACTTAATAATAAAAAAAAAAGAAAATTGAGGGAACACCTAGCATGATCCATATAGAATTTTGCAAGTCAAGGTAGCAAAGAATAAGTAGTTTGCTAACTTATGGTAAAAAAAAAAGAAAAACATAATTCTTGTGTTGCTTTGAATTGCAATACGGTTGAAATGGGTTGTTTTAAAAAGACACTATATTTCTCTGGCGTAAAGGAACGGGGAAGTCTGACTCACTCTCTGGGGTCGATACATCATAATCCCTCTCCCAAAATTACCTTTTTAGCTCTTCTATGAGATTTGCAAAATCTGCTCAGTCAGGACTTTTCTTTTAAACTAAGGCTTTTATAGGGTGTCACTTCCCCCCTGTGAAGTTGTCTGGGCAGTCTTAAATCATAGATTCAGATTAAATAATTTCAAATTATAAGAGGTCATTATCATCTGCACTATAATTTGTGCTTAGATGTGCCAGTAGTCCGGCCAGAGAGCACAGGGCAAATACAATTTGCCAGAGTACATACGGTTGATTGGGGAGATTTAGGATGTAACAGCATGTAATTGAAACTGAAACATCCCAGGCTGGTCTATGTGGAGACTAGTCCTCACAAGCACTGTAGAAGAGACACAGATGGAAAGTGAATGCAAGCAAATGTATTGGGAAAGCCATTTGGTTCAGTACCAGCAGATTACGCTTAGCTGTCATACAGCAGCGTCGTGATTTGTGTGTGCTGAAGATATGCTTATACTCAGTGAAGAATAAAACTGGAGACCATATACAGGTAAGAGACAGGTCATACTCCAACAGACAAGACACAGGGAACAGAAGTCTTTCCCCCTGAGACCAATCCAGGGGTCAAACTGTATATGAATCCAGAGCAGAGGCACAACAGTGGACGAATATGTAATATGGGGGAAAGCAGTTTGGAAACAAACGAAGAACAAAGCAGAGACTTTAGACAGAATCTATAAAAGCACTTACTTAGATTGCACATGGGAATGTTGGAACAGAGGAAATCATGGGCAAAGGATCAGAAGAGGTATCAGTGCAAGGAAAGCAGCCTCAAAGAAACTCAAAATCATAATGTTCTAGGAATATCAGAAAACAACAAACAAAAGGCACAGACAAGTTGCTGCCAACTCAGCTAATGTGAGGGTTCAGGAACCTCAGTGCACTAAATCTCAGTCACTTAAGCTGCAGACTGAAGTCAAACACTAAAGCAAGAAAGAAACAAACAGGTTAAAACATAAGTAAAGCAAGAGACTGGGAATGCGGACAGAAAAGGAGAAAAAAGCATTGGCAGAACCTGGGGGAGTATGTGAGGAAATCATCCTCAGACACAATGGTGTGTTTTCATAAAATCAGAAAGACAGCCAAGATACTAACATACAACTGGATGATTTTAACAGCAAACAGGACAGGAGCTGGAGCAAAGCAGCTACAGCAGGCAGGATTCAGTAGACAAAAGCATGATTTCCAGGAGGGTTTAAAAACAGGCAGGTAGTAACAACAGCCTGGAAAAGGTGCTGAAAAGCATCTACCGCATGCAGGCTTCAGAAGCAGGATTTTCATAAACGTAAGAAAAACTGGCCAGGGAAGCAAAAGGCAGCAGTTCCTAATGAAGGCAGTTTGACGAACAGCTGCTACTGTTGAAAGTGAGCTTAGGAAAACCATCCCAGCCCACAGCCCCACATGGTGGAGCTACTTGCAGTCTCGAGCCACTGTGGTCAACCAAGCCCACTCCAGGCTTCAGCAGCATGCAGCAGTGGATTGTAATTAAGGTTTCTCTAGCTCTTGACCGCCTAGTCACCAGCAACCTGTTACATTGTATTGCATTGTAGCTGTCATTTATGTAGCACCTTTTACAATTATTATAGTCTCAATGCGCTGGTGTTGGGAAGGCCCTTGGGGACCGAATTCTAGAGTGTTGGAGGTCACAAGGGTAAAATTATAATGTGTGTGTGTGCATTTGGCCAAATAAGACATAGCAGGGCTGGCCAGGCTCTGACTGAGAGAAACTCATGAGGTCGGGCATATGCGGTGAGGAGTCAGGAGATGATGTGAGTGCTAGAGACTCACTCTGTGTTCAGTGTACCAGAATTTGTCATAGGTCTTCAATGCATACTGATATCAGAGTTGTTGAGGCATTGTGGGGTTTAATCGCAGCCCCAACAAATATAACTGAATGGTCGACTGGTGAATGAATAGCTAGCCTCTAAAATTCAATGTTGCTAAATGTGCCTAGCAAATATCAATACAGGTAGTTCTGCAGTTGCCACAATGAACATTATAACCTGGAAAAGGCACGTTTCTATGTTGGCTAATAGACAAAAAGCAGCATTTTTCATAATAAACATTATTTAAATAAAGATGGCCTTTGTGAGCGGCCAAACTAACAGCAGCCCTTCACTTTCAGTTCTGCCACAGTAAAAGAAAAATACTGGAAGAAAACATACCTTGTTTAAAAAATGCATTTCACCATAACATAAAGATGCAAAATAAGTCAAATGCAGAGAATAGAAGGCAACTATTGAAAAGTCTTTTTTTTTCACAGGTCACATTTAAATCTCATTTAGGCCCAAGACAGACCAATGTTTCTTGTTGCCGGGCAGACTTCTTCAGTATCTTTCCCATGGCCAGATCTGCTTGGCTGTGTTGTCCCTCGGGAAGCCCTCTGCTTTGAAGCCTAGCACTTGGGTATCAGGAATGTGACTATATGGTCAGAGAGAGATGAGATCTCTGTCTATGCAGTACTTCAGCCCGGCACTTATCTTCATAAGGAGAGATTGATCATTTTATTGCAGGTCTAAACCAACAAACAGCCTCGTACCATGTGATTTTATGGGAAATGCAACTTAACAGAGGTAATGTGAACTGTACCTAGCTGGGGAATTTAAGTCAGAATATGTATCATTTATGTTGCGATTGTATTGCCCACAGAACCACATTTTTGTGATTTTCTCTACCATCATATGTTGCATCAAGTTCATTACGGTGTCATTTTGAAATGAATTTCAAGGCAGTGGTGTTAATATAATTGCCATTCATATGCGATTTCTGGAGTTTCAATTACCACCTAAAATGTTTTTCTAGTTGCCCCGAAAATTGTACAAATTGGTGAGCCGATGGCTTGTTAAATTGGGTATCTGGATATGAAATGTCATATTCATAACTGATATACTTTTTGTGTAAAGGCCGAAATAAGCACACTGTTCAAAAATGTGCCGAAATGGAAGTAAGCCTCACTGATCCGCCATGTGGAGGGAAATAATAACATCTATTTTTCATGACATTTATTGTTCATTTACAAAAATGCGCAATGTAGGGACTTTCAGGCCAAAAAGCTCTCATGTTAAAAAATGCAATTAATAGAATGAGTGTACCACTCCACTTCACTCAATCACAGGACTCCCCTGACCTATCCACAGGGAAGGGTGGGCTCTTGGGAGGAGGAAGATAGGATAATCATCCAATTAAAGGTTAGCACCAATGAGCTGGTGACTCCTAATTGTTATAATCAGGGGTATGGCACATACATTAAAAAGCACTTGCTCTAGGAAAGCGGGGTTCAACAGAGGAGAACTAAAACAAAGGACAGAAGGAAAGAGGGAAACAGTGAAGAGAGAGGAGATAAAGGAGGGCTGCTAAACATCTTGGAGGACTTGCCCTTATTTCACCTCAGGGTATCCTGAGACAGCTGCCAAAAAGCATCTTGGGTGCAGAGACCTTAACACTGAGAGGCCTTAAACATTGCCTGGGAAAGAGAGGAATTGGGGTGCCAACAGCTGACCAGGCCCTCATCCTTAAGGAGAAGCCAGATGAGGGATGAACGCTGGTGATGATCTCTGAATGAATTGACCAGACACTGTGCTGTCCAAAGAGGAGGCTGCCTTCATCGAGCACCCCAAAACAGAGGCCCCATACAAGTAGAATTGATCCATTTGAAACCAAGTGTGTGGGGGAATCTGCTTGCCTTAATATTCTTCCCTTAATAGGGGGGGAGGGGGCAACATGTGTAGACCCTTAGCATTTTTGACAGTATATTAATTTAATGAACTCCCAAATAGATTGACACAGGGGCGAGCTTGCAAGAATTCAAAACTTCCACCTTCTCTCCTAGCAGGAATAATGTTATAGTTGCATAAAGTTGCTTGGGTGTCCTGGCCACAAAAATTAAATTTGTAATTATCACCATTCCCAAACCTTGCCTTTAAGATAAGCTAGGGGTTGTTCTATTCCTGAATCTTGCCCTTAACACAAAAAGGTCCTTGTCCCGAAACACAATTCCCAATTGATAACACTTCCCAAAACCATGCATTTCAATGAACGGTGTCCTTGCGACAAAACAAAAAAGAAATTGATAATTGTCACCATTCCCAAACCTTGCTTTTAAATTAAAGGTATACTCATCGTGAAACAAAAATCCCAATCATACCCATTCCCAAACTTTGCTTTTATATAAAAGGTATGCTCATCCTAAAACAAAAATCCCAATTGTCACCACTCCTTAAACATTGGGCCTCATTACACGGATGGGGGTAAGGGTTTACCGGTACCGGTATTTTACCGGTACCGGTAAATCCTTACCACCTTACTGCGAGGTCCCTTTGCGGGTTGGGGAATTTAACGCCTGCTTTTTGCAGGCGTTAAAAACCAACCCGCAAAGGGACCAGGGGGCTAATTACGGTACCGCAATTTGCGGTACCGTAATTAGCACCTTAGCCAATCCCATAGAGCCCTATGGGGCAAAAATGGGAATGGGGAAGGGCAATGGTGGAAGGGGGAATTACTGCCCTGCCAACCTTGGAATAGGGCGGTAATTCCCATTTCCACCAGGGCGGTGCCACTCTTTTACCGGCATGAACCATGGCGCTAATAGCACCATGGTTCACCGCCATCCGTGTAATGAGGCCCATTGTATTAAACAAAAGGAGTGAACAATATGCACTCTCTCCAGAGAGTATGTAAGTGACCCAGCTAGTGGAACGATTTTAGTTGGTTGAGAGAAATGGGATCAGGCTGCGGTTTGCCACATGCATTTGCCAAAGTCAGTGTTTCCAAAACGGCAGATCTTTTCAAGTGTGCAGGAAATTAAACAAAGGACCACATGCATCGTGTGTAAAGTGTCTTCATGTCGAAACTCTGCTTTGTGTTTAAACTTTAGCAAGTACTATTTGCCTGTTATTATTCATTGAGCTTATCATTTAAATAAATCTATATTCTTTCTACATGCTGGCCTGGTTCTTGGCTCACCGTTGGCATGTGGGCAGATTTACGTGGCTCTATATGAGTAGTCAATGGAGCCAGGGATAAAAAAAGTAAGCAAATCATTGTGGGGCTCTTTGATTGGGGTGTGGGAGAAACTCCTCAGGTTAAGGTTGTTCTCTCAATATATCGCTACAGCGTAGTCTGGTGTAAGTAGGCGGAGAATTTTGTGACCAGCACGACCAAATTTGTCATAGTCCTTGCTGTATTCTGATGTGTGTGGGTAGCTATGGCTGCTGACAGTGTCCACCGGAGTGGGGCATTATACTTAACTGGCAGATTTGGTGGTGATTTGTTGTATGTGCGCCCGATCAGATACTGGCTTCTTCTGTCAATTCTTGTGGCTGCAATACATTGGTTAGCGACAATCTATGCTTAAACAAATTGCAACATGGGATGACTCTTCTATGTGGATAGCATGGTGAATCTACCCAGATATTGGGCCTCATTACGACCCTGGCGGTAAGGGGTTTACGCCAGCGTTAGCTGCGCCGACCCCTTACCGCCAATTACGAGGTCCCTTAGCGCCATGGCGCTTTTAACACCTGCTTTTAGCAGGTGTTAAAATCCATGGCGCTAAGGGACCATGGAGTTAATTACGCCACCGTAATTTACGGTGGCGTAATTAACGCCTTCCCCACTCCCATTATGCCCTATGGGGCAAAAATGGGAATGGGGAAGGGTAAATGGGGATTGGGGACTTACCGCCCCGCCGACCTCGGAATGGGGCGGTAAGTCCGCCAACCACCATGGCGTAAACGTAGTTTACGCCATGGTGGTAAAGTCACGGCCCAGGCGGTAACTTACCGCCTGGGTCGTAATGAGGCCCATTGTGTGCTTACTGAACCTTCTCAATGTGACTGGAATCAGGTCCTCTTCAGATTTTAGCAGCCTGCTGCAAGCACATGTTTTTAATATGCCTTCTTCAGCCTTCTGTCTCTTGCACAGCACACATATATCAGAATACATCTGCAGTAGTAACCCAAAACCTGGAATTGAACATTAAATTAGATTGCAGCGGTAACATATGTAAATGAACGCAGAGGCAGTTTTTTGGTGCTAACATGCTCATTATGTCATAGTCTCTGAATGTGGCATGCAGTGGTGCTGGGTGGCAAGCAGATAGGATCCTGACAATAGGGATATAACTTCTATATATTCTTTAAGCACATCAGTTCACCCAATTTTGGGATTTCTTTAGTGGGCAAATTATACAGAGCTCTACCGACTGGTCTGATCGCTTCAGGTTGAGCCACTTTGAGAAAGGTTATTTAGAGCTGTATCATTAAAGTTCCACCCCCCAGTGCAGGTTCACATACCCTCCCCTACACCAGGTTTAATGTAAACTCAGATCCCTCTCCCCCTCTATTGTCAGGCAACTAGTAACAGGACTGCCCCACTCGCTGTCATTTACTCTGTAAATTGTTGCTATCCAAAGCGCTGTTTTCACTGACAAACTAATACACATGTAAATGATGCAGCATTTCTACCATGATTGCACATGGCAAAAGTAATGACTGCATTTCGTAACAGCAGGTCAATAGCTGCACTTGCATGAGGATCAAGCCCCTGCCATTGTGGAATGGTTGCTCTGTACAGCACTATTGAAAGCACGGTCTCTTAACCTACCTCTCATCTGCCTTTTCGCTAAAATTTTTCCCTCGCCTCTTACCTGCCTCTTTCACTCACTTTCTCTACCTCCTCTCTAGCACTTCATCCATAAAGACTGCTATCCCTAACACAGCTGGCCATACCCCCGACCTGCATTTCAAAATATCTAATGTTGCTTGGCCGTAATCTGTGTATGTTCACCCAAGTATTGTCCCTGGTGACTGTTCCATTCCACCCCACAAACTGGGGTTAAAATGTCACTTGAACTCACCCCCATTGTAAGAAGCTCACAGATTGCTCTCAATTCTGATTTCTTATCTATTGTACATTCTTTTGTGATGAAAAGAGCATTGTTCCTCCCTGCATATAAGTAAATAAATAAATAAATACATAAATAAATTATGTACGGTGAACATATTGCACTGCTTGTTTAGTGAGTGCAGTCCTGTGCCGTGGCTAGTTTGCTTTTTCTAGTGTACATTTGTACTTTTGACAATCCCACACAACAGTCAGCACTATTATTCTGTAAAGCAGTTCACAAACGGTGCGTATAGGCACCGGGTGCTGCGGCAAACACAGTTTGGGGGAGATTAGGGGGCAATTCAGAATTACACAAAGCGATTAAAACAAGATACTGAAGCGCAGTCATCGCCATTGCGTCTACCTTGGGATCTTCTGATATTTTATTACTTGTATAATTCATTTCATGTACAAACTCCTCGGTTCACGCACACCAATGCCTGTTAATAAGTCCAGGCTATCCATTTCCTAGACTCTATGGAAGTCGTGGAAGTTAAACATAATGCACAGACAAGTTTCAAGATCAGGTGGGGGATTTCAATTTCAATCAGATGCTCCACAAAGGGAAATAACGGATTTTTTTCGTGTGCAAATTAATGGTGAATTATTTTGTCATGAGAGGCAGAGTTTATATTCATTGAAATGAAAGCACATAAATCGTTCTTGACAAGAAAAAACAAAGCTAGCCCGGGGCAGTATTTTCATTATAGAGAGAAGGCACATGTCCATGAATATCTAGTGTAATATTTAAAAAAAAAACTGTACAATTAGCTATGCATGCGGCGGCCTAATGAATATTTATTGGATTCCAAGCTAAGCAACAATGCTACCTTTTGTGCAGTGGCTTAGGGATTCCAACAGAAAGGCACATCATTAGCCACGGTGTCCTATCCTTTGTGATGAAGTCCCTAATACCAAGTTGCCCGACATCTACCAGAGCTCATTGTGCCTTTGCCCTGAAATATGCTGGTTAGAATTTGGCCCAAGATCATGTTAATCACTAAAATGCATACACCACAAGACATGGATATTAGTTAGGACAGTGCAGAAGGATGTTTGCTCTGAATGCACATCAAAGACCACAGCCAGATTCCATTGGGCCTCATTACATAAGGGTGCCGGTGTAAATGTACCGGCTCCCTTTCCGGACCGCCAGACTACTAGAATGCCTGCCAGGGCAGGTGCTTTTGTATCCCCATTCCCCATTGGACTTAGACTTGCCGCCACCAGACATCCAGGGTTGCGTGGCATGTAATATGTCCCAGTGGCACCAGGATATCAGACTGCGGAATGGTATTACAGGGTCTGCGGCAACCAGCCATCAGCACCAGCGGGTTACCGCTGACCTTGTTATGATACCCCATGGTGTCCATATGAGATGTGATATACAAACGATACCGCAGTTAGACCAATAACTTTGTTTAGCTCAAACAAACTACAAAGTAAGTTAAATAGCACATTTCTGGAGCTGCTGCATAACAAAATAATAAACAGAAGGATGGTTCGGAGTGAGTAGAAGGGAATGCATCACTATTTTGCAACGACATGGAAGGGCTGACATTTGTGCAGTGGAAGCAGCAACCTTGTTCGTGGGTATAGGGACTGACCCACATACTACTGACATCATCCCCATGTTTTTCGTTGCAATGCTCCTGCTTTTGCTATGTGTGCCTTTTGCATTTAGGGATGCTTCACAATCCAAGCTGCCTTGCAAATGCAGATGCAGGGGCAGGGATCAGCTGTCCTCTGCAGGTTCCTATCCCCCCATTTCCTGCGGTGCACAATGAGGCGTGCATGAAACAGTTATCTCTCTGATATTTATGAAGCAGCCCATGTGTGCCTCATTGAGAACAGCTCCTGTATCATGTGTTCGATTACAGGGTGAGTATAGGAAAATGACTGACCATGTAGCAGTGCTCAACTTTTACATAGACAAGTGCCTAAGCAATGCCTACGTGACATCTAGCCGGGAATCCATTGAAAAAAGACCTATAGGGGGGTGTGGCCCCTGGCGATCAGGATCTCTGCCGGCCCTCGATGTGATTGTGGCCGGCACCGGCACGCCCTGATGCTGAGGTAGCGAGGCGATCCAGCGAGATCATACAGCACGCTAAACCACCGTGAAGAGACTGTGCTCGTTTTGAGCCTTCTCCCGGGCTCTTACGGTGAGAGAGGCAGAGTGGGGGAGAGGGCCGTTTGGTGGCAAGTAAGCATAGTCCTGGATCAGAGAGCGGTGCGTGCTGGACACTGTGCAACACCAATGAGTCCGGGTGTGGAGTGGCCTAAGGAGGAGGAATCGCCAGGAGGGGGCCCGGTGTGAAGGGGCTCTGTGAGATGGGGTGCCTGGTGGCAGCAAGGCACCAGGTCTCAGAGCAGACTGGCAGCAAGGAGGATTTGGTGCAGGAGCACCGTGGCCCAGTGGCATATATACAGTGGGCTGCAGTAAGGGTCCGCCTCTGGAGAGTTCTGGATGAGCAGTGGAATCCTCCCTATGGGGTCCAGCGAGGTGACGGACCTCTTCCCGAGGATCAGAGCTGAGCAACCCATGGCACCCTTAAGGTGAGCAATATCCATATCTGGCTGAGTTAGGGCACAAATATAGTGGTACACAGTCACCAGGCCCAGAGCACTTACTAGGGAGGGATGCAAGCTGGAGTCTGAGAGATGGCACTGGGACTCTGATTCCTCATGACCTATTAAGCTGGCCTTGTGTCTGTTGAATGGGAAGGGCCTGAGGCCTGGTCGTTGATGGAAGGGAGCATAATGCCCTCAAAGGGGGTGCTCACCAAAGGGACTGGGGCCCGGTGGAAATGGAGTGGAGTCAGCCGAGGGCTTAGGCCCTTTGATGGACCCAGACGAAAGACTGCCTGGCCTGCAGCGTGGGTCTGGTCTTCTCTAGCCTGACTGGAGGGGGCCTGTGGTGAGTCTTCTCTCTGAGGTTGCAGCCTGAGAGGAGGACAATAGCATATGTTGCGCTGCATCATCGGGCTGACTCATAGGCAAGCCTTGGGGCACAGAGGAATTAGCCTGTCTGCTCCATAACCAGGCGAGAGAGTTGTTTTTGTCAGTGGGGTGAAGACCTTCCTACATATTGCCAAGCAAAGCCCAAAGCAAGATTCGACCAGTGACATCCCTTTGGTCCCCAACTGTAGATCGTGGGAGAAAGAGAGTGGTATTAGGCCAGCAATAGAGAAAATAGCAGGCAGGGCTATCAGTGGAGCCCAGGGAACTTCCTTACCAAGAGAGACCTCCTGGAGTGTACATCTACTCTCAAAGAGGAGATTTCCCTGTTGGTCAGGAAGGACAAATCTGGAGCAACGGAAAGTATTCAGAAATCCCTGGCAAATCTCTCCAAAAACCTGCGGCAAATAAATGCAAGAGTGGGGGATGCGGATGATGCGATCCAATCACTGCATGAGGATGTCATTCACCTGCAGGGAGAACTAGCATGTGCCAAGCAGGGAATGAAAGCACTGGTCTCCACCATTGAAGACCCGGAGAATAGACATAGACGGGTTAACCTTAGAATTCAAGGCCAAGAGGAGAACACTGAAGGGACAGATTTGAAGGCATGAGTTCTCCGCTTCTTTAAAGATACATTTCCTAAGACTGCACTGGAGCAGATTACCCTGGACTGTTTATATAGAGTGTAACCATTACAGAAGGGGCCTGAAGGGGCCTGTGCACAGCCCAGAGACATACTCATGAAATTCCACGCATACATGATCAAAGAGAAAATTGGTAAGGCCTTTAAGGCGATTGGGGAAATTAGTTACGGCAACCAGAGGCTTCTCCTCTTTCTGGATCTGGCAGCCTTGACACTTCAGAAAAAGGCTGTTGTTTCACATGATTACTGGAAAGCTGGGGCAGGAACAGATTACATATCGATGGACATTTCCATTTGGCCTGCTCTTTTCTTGGGAGGGGAAGCAATGATGATGTAAGCTCTGGAACTGAGCAGAGAGGACCATAGTGATAGAGGATGGAAAAGGTTCTGGGCTAGGGAGCTGAAGAGGGGAAGAGGGGCGGTGCAGGGATCCACAGGGTGGGCGCCTGGCATAATGCATTATTCAGGGTTTTCAGAAGATGTTGTGTAGCGGGAATGTCACATCCGGGGGATAGGGAAGTGGGCTTGTTCATCGGGGAGGGGTTTTATTATCTTAGATGGACAAAGCCGCTTAAATACACCTGTGGGGAAGAGTTCTACTTGATATGTTTGTTGGTTCTTGTTGTACTATGGTTTGTTTGAGAGAAACGATTTTTGGCCTCATTTTCCATGATACGGATGATGGGGGAGGCTTTTTAGCTATGTAGCCCTGGAAGGGGTGGGGGGCGGATATTATATATTTCTCATTGTTTTCTGTGGGTTTGGAATTGCAATGTATGACTTATAATGTGAGGGGTCTGAACTCCCATCAGAAGCGTAATATCTCGCTCCATAGGAGAAAACGCCAGCTGGTAGATATTGCATTCTTACAAGAGACGCATCTCGGGACCTTATCAAGCAGACTGCTGATTCAAGCTTGGTAAATGCATGGTGGCATAACCATCCCGCAGTGAGGGACTAAACTTTTTTCTCACATACCCACCACATGTATTCATTTTGTTTCATTTATTTTATTGTTATTTGGTTAGAAATATAATGGTATGCAGTGATTTTAAAAAATTGAGAATAACAAATCACTTTAATAACGAATTAAAATAAGGAATTTTGTGTAAAATGTATATATGGGGGTGGAGTAAGGGGTTAAAAGGGGTGGGAAGAGGGTTGGGGTCGGGTAATAAAGCTAAGAAAATTGGGTGCTTCGGGTAATAAAGCTAAGAAAATTGGGTGCTTGGGGGTGGGCAAATTGAAAAACCAAAAACAATTTGATATTTTTTCATTATTTTGAATTAGTTAAAAACGTTTGTTATTATCACATGGAACCAATGTAACCTTTATAAGCACATGTATAATAGTATAGTCTATTTCTGGGTAGGCGAGGACTTGATCTCTAGGGTGAGTAGGGTCGACATTGGTGCTATCGACTTTTTGGATCACGCTCCTGTACTGATCAGCATTACTGAACCTGGGTATAGGTTTTGGAAGCTCAACCAATCCCTTCTGAGGGACTCCGTAGCACTTGAAGAGATAGATGAGGCAATAAAGGATTTCTTTCAGTCCAACCCGGTTTGTCAGGTCACAGAGATCATGTGATGGGATGCCTTTAAGGCATATATACCGGTCATCCTAATGTCAAAAGCTGTGGCACTTAATAAAACCAGACAGGAGCAGATCCTCTTCCTCACACAGGAATTGAGGAGTAGGGAAGCAGAGTACAGGCATACAGGTTCATGCAAGCCCTTCCAAGCCTTACAGGCAGCGAGGAGACAGATCAATATGTTAGAGACAGCCAGGGTTGAGTTTAGCATAATTTGCTCAAAGCAAAGGTATTTTGAATATGGTAATAAGTCAGGCAAGATCCTGCCATGGAAACTTAAACAAAGAATTAACTTGGGGTGAATAACAGGAGTTAAAAGTAGCAATGGGGATTTACATAGGGTGACAGGGACATTTTAGTGGTGTTTGACTGGTTCTATAGGACCCTGTACACGACCAACCCAACGGATCCTACCCCGATAAGGGAGTTCCTAGAAAGATGTTGCATGCCGCTGGAATCCTCATCTTTCCCCTCCCCTATCACTCCTAGTCACAGTAATTCCAGCTTTCAACCAGCCTACAAGGAGTTAGCCTTTGTAACTGGATAGCAGGTGGCTACAAACTTGTTAATCAGATTTTTGACAATGGCCAAATCTAGTGCTTTCAATCTTGTAAGGGATCTTTTGGGGTTGGTGAGAAAATCAGGTTCCAGTACTGGCAGCTTCGACACCGGGCAATGCATTCTCTGTAATGATGAAAGCAGGTAACACCATCATTATATCAAGTCAGCTTTATTGTCTTTATTTTATGCAGCGTAGAGAGAGACCCCCAATGCAGGCAATGTCCAGGGTCCAACTGAAAGAACTCAAAGAACATTCTAATACCTAGCACTCCATAGCAGATGACACAATGGAGTTCTAACATGGAATGGTAAAGCCCTGTCACAAGCCATAGTCGCACTGACATGAAATGCATTAACAAACATGCATAGAAGGACATCAAAAATGCACAACCTATATAAAACACACCTCCCTCCCCTAAAATAAAAAAAAACAACTCTTTATTACAAATTACTAATTAACATTACCAGGTGAAACACATTGGAAATTGTAACATCCGTGTTATAAAACATGAACACATTTTAAAATTGCAGATTTATCTTTTTACCTTTGCAATTCTAGATAAACTCCAGACTTGACCGCTTTCCACACACACAGCATTTTTATAAATTTGTGTCACCCTAACAGGTTCTGAATAAAGTGGTTCCCCCTTCTTAGAGACCACCGCCCTTCTTATGCGCACCAAATCCCCAACCTCAACCACAGTTTTACTTTTTGGATTTATCTCATTAACTCTCTTCACCCACCTATCTTTGTGGGCATCCATCCTTTTCCTCATGTCATCCACCACTGTATCTGTTTCTCTTGCCCTACCCAACCAGGCAGGTGCTACACAGGTATTGGCCTTCTGTCCTCTCATCAATTCAAATGCACTGATTCCTGTCTCGATCCTAGGAGCCATCCTTAATGCATACAATCTATCTCTCACAGCTACCTTCCTGTCAAGTCCACTTACATTCGCTCCACGAATAGCTTCCATAATGGATCTGTTGACCCTCTCAACCATCCCATTTGCTTGGGGATAGTATAAAGGTGTCCTTTTGTGTTTGATACCACATTTGCCAAGATACTCTAAAAACATTTTTCCCACGAATTGTGGGCCATTATCAGTGAGGATACTTCTGGGAAAACACTCCCTTTCAAAAACGTCTTCCAGAAATTCTATTATCCGCAGACAGGTAACATCCCTCATAATCCTAAACTCAGTCCATCTAGAAAAGATATCAACCAGCACTAGAATGAACCTTCCTTTACCCGCACCCATATCCAATGGACCCAAAACATCCATAGACAGGTCTTGCCACACACCCGCTGGAGTATTAGTTTTCTCCATTGGTTGAGACATAGCAAGTAGGTTTTTCCCTGACTTGATACAGTCAGTGCAAGCACCCACAACCTTTTCAATTTCACGATCCATCCCTGGCCACCAGTAATCAACTTTAATTATTTCTTTTGTCTTACACACCCCTATGTGACCTTGGTGTGCACGACTTATTAGTTTACTTCTCAAACATCCCGGAACAACCAATTTGTCCCACCGGTATAACAAATCTCCTTTCAATGACAATTCATTTCTCACCTCCCACATTGACCTTTCTTCACTCGACAATAGTCTTTTCTCTGGCCATTCACTTTCTACGAAAGTCATGATCCGTCTCCACATCTCACTTGACTTTAAGGCCTTAATCCATTCCTTTTTCTGTATTATGCCCTCCACTGGGACAAACACCATCTCATTTTCACCATACACACTTCTGTCATTATCAGTCACATTATCCTCAATTTTCACTCTTGAGGCATGATCAGCCTTGACATTTTCTTTACCATGTTGGGTGTCCTGACCCACGTTTGAGCTATCATGCTGCAACATTTGGTGCTGTGGGCTTAGAAAATCCAAGATGGCCAAAAAGCCCACAAGTGCGCCAGAATCCAGGAGAACCACACAGTTTGTGCGCACACCAAAATGGTTACCTCACTTGCCACCCACCAGTGTAAAGAAAGATCTTTGTTAACAAAATCCACTGTTACTGATGTCAAAAAGTTGCTGAAATCGTGGCTCACCGGACCACTTTAAAGATTCAACCCTTTTGTGGGGTTCCACATAACCATTTTACTGTAAGGAGCCCCATCAAAACAATGTTAAGCAAGGATTATTTACTACCATGTAAGAACCATTCCTGTTTGGAATGCATTAATCCAAGAAAGATCCCAAAAATGGATGCAGTACCAACAAAATCCTCAAGGTGGCGCTAGCGGTCTAAACTCTGACAGGAGAACGAAGTGCAGTTGCTGACAAAGGGATTTGACTCAGCTGACTTCAAAGGCTGCATTTTAATTAAAAATTAGCCTCCTGCTGTTCCCAGAGGCCAGAAGCCTTGGAAACCCTCTCACCTCAAGAGATTCACACCACAGCCCAGGATATCACATGGTCATAATAACCAAATGCAAAGTGACCCCCTGGTCTGCTGACCTCAACCTCCTGGAGACCACACAATAGGCTATTGCACTTGAATAGAATATGTTGATTTTGACTGTTTCCTGTCAACAAAGGCCTGCTTGCCAGAAGACACATGTGATCACTGACCCACCCAAGTCTTGGAGGCGGACTCCAACACTCTGAGAACTGAATTGAAAGCAAAATATATATTTTACAGAAACACTGATAACTCTTTGTAATCAAATGACAGGAATGTATAACTTTGAGAGCCTTCATTTAAAAAATGTACCTTCGATTCAAGCGCAAACTCCAATCTGTGTGATGTTCTGGGGCAAAACCCTGCTATTTATGTATACTACAGACTCTGTGTTTAAGCTAGAGACATGGTAATTTACTGGAGTATGTATAGACAGGCCGTGTAGATGTGTATAAATCTAGAGAAAAATCCGATGTTGCAAAACCCACTAAAAAGCACCAAAGGTTGCCATTTCTGAATGCAAGCCCCCAGGAAGAGCAGAATTGGAACAGGGGCTACCTCATGTGATATGTGATGGGTGCATGTAATTTCAAACCACTGTGTATCTATGAAATATGTCTTTAGGTCAAATATAGATTGTGTGTAAAGTTGACAGGGGTGGGTTCTCTGTATTATAAACAGACCTCATCATGATGACACTTCATTTCATTCCCCCAATCAAGGGGAAGAGGAGGAAGTGGCCAATGACAAGTGGAGAGGGGGAGGGCCTAGAAAGCTAGCCTCTCCACCCACTTTCAAAACACATAAAAGCAGACAGTCAGGACAGATAGACACATTCTATTCCATCTGCTGCGGGACGCTCTGCCGGGAAAATCCATACTTTACCTCCATCAACCTCCAGAGAGCCAACACAGAGACTTCAATCTATCCACCTTCAGAGACCAAGACTTTACTTCAGAATTTGTAGCAGAGAGGTCAACTACAAGCTAAATCCCTCTTTAGCAGGCCTCAAATCATTGCCACTATTCACAGCCAGGCGAGCTGTTTGAATTCTTTGCAAGAACTCTGGACATTTGCCAGGGAGCAGTGTTGTATCCAGAGAGAGACCAGCTGAACCGGAGACCGCTGTATCCGGACCCACAGACCTGATCAGAACCAGAGACCCAGACCAGACCAGCAGAGTAGAGCTGACCCAGACGCTGTGCGCAGAAACCGTCCGTGGCGAGTGAAGAAAACCTGTTGACCATATCCGTGGCGAGGCCTATTTCTAAATATATTGTGAGTACCTAGCAGAACTGTGCAGAACCAATCTCTTAGTTAAAATAATATAATTCAATCTATTTTAATCTAACCAGAACTGCCTCCTAACTGTCACCTGTCATTTGCAAAGCTGTCACTTGTCATTTTCTAGCTGCAAGCTGTAACCTGTCGCTTTGAACTTTTAAAATTTCAAATCCGAAAAACTACCTTTATTTAATCGTCCGTATCTCTGGAACCGTTTGGGCTAGGAACTTGGTTTAACTTTCCTCTGAAAGCTTGGAATCTCAGGTTTTCAACAAGCGTAGAAACGACTTGCTACTCCATATACCTTTGCCGTAATCACGATTCTCGCACTCGCAAATTTTACAGCGATTTGCGATTTGGTTAAAAATCCAGCCACGTGCGAAAACAGCAGCTTCATTGCTTTCCTTTGCCAAAAATTCGTTTAACCTGCTAGTTACTCCTAGATCCTTGCTAAAGTGAGCCTGAACTCATCCCAAGTATATTTCACTCACCCTGAACCTCCTAAAGGGAATTAAAACCATTTTCAGCATATTTCTCACTGCATTGTCACCATATTCAAAGCATTTTGCCTGTGTTTCAAAACTCCTATCTGTTGTATAAGCTGCTGGGGGGGAATTGAACTGAATTCTATTTGATTGCCTTCCTAAGAACTGTGTCATCTTCATCTCCTTACAGTGCATAAAAGGGGGGGGGTGAATAGAAAGTGATTACATTGTCTTTTGCTGAAATCATATCAAGTTATTTTCTGTACTGCATTTCATTCCACATTGCATCCATTTGAAACCATAAAAGTATTGTTGCTATCGTATCCATCCTATAATCACTCATCATTGATTATAAAGAATTGTGCTAGTGCCGGACTATCCATTATTGATTACTGCTCAGATTAAGTGTGATATTCAATTATTAATTTATTATAAAGTGTGATATATATATATATTGTTTAAATGATCAAATAAACCGTTTAAACTTGCAAAACAGAACTACTTCGTGGCTCAGTGGGGTCAGGAGGATTCCAAGAGAGGGGTGTTATATAGGGGTAGTCATCCAGAACGCATGAACTGGACGTAAAGCTATATCAATAAGGGTTTCCATTCAGTATCCCAGACTAGGCATTGACTTAGCTGGAGTGTTGAATTGAATCCTCTTACAAATTGGGGGCTCGAGCCAGACGTTTGGGTTAGATCTATCACTTGTGCAGATTAATACAGCGTGCCAGCTGACCACATACACATATCCGGTCGGATCACCACGCTGTGTTACGCTGTAAAGCACTCCTCAAAGGAACGCTCTAAGGAAAAGGTCTGTTTTGCAAAAATAAAAGTATACTTCTGTAAGTCAGGACAGAGACCAATCTCTAGAATGACGACCTTGGTAGATATCAAAATAGCCAGAGAACACTTCTTACATAAGCTATTTGTGAGAGGAGAGTGGACTCATCAGGACCAAACGGTCTGGTTGCAGGCAATCGCGCAACAGGTCACTGAAACAGGGTCAGATATATGGGGAGATCAGGGTCCCCTACATGTGGCCCTGAGTGAACTATACATGGCCCCGAATGCCAAGGATGAGCACCACAAGATTGCCAGGGTAGCGGCATATTTATATTTACATATGGGAGCCATGCAGGACAAATGTGTTGAAGGCCAAGATCTGGCGAGTAGGCAACTGCTGGCATTACAGAAGGCCCAATCTGATCTGGACTCTTCTGAGCAGAGGCTGCTCAGGAGCCAGGAGTCAGAAAATGACAGCAGACGGTACATCACTAAAATAAAGGAGGATATGGATGTGCTGCAACAGGAAAAGGCGGACCAGGATACCAGATTTCTGGCCTTGCAGAAGGAGTACCAAGAAGGTTTGGTAGTCACCCTGCAAAGCCACCTAGATAGGGAGAAGGCAGAGAGCAATAAACTGATTTTGAAAGACCTGGATACCCAGGCAGAGTTTGACCAGGAGCGCCAGAAAACTGGTGCCTTCCAAAGGCAAAGGGACGACCTGGCGGCACAGATGCAGGCTCTTAGTCAGGAAAGGGATACCTTAGGCCAGGAAGTCTGCCACTTAAAAAGGAAAATGGAAGAAAATCACCTGGCCCTCCAGGGACTGGGTGACCTCCAAAAAGAACACCAGAACTTGTTAGAGCACACCAGGAAGGTGGAGGATGCTCTGGCAAGAAAGGAGCAGGCCAATAGGGACATAGCTCAGGAGGTAACCCTCCTGCAGCAAAGACTGGCCCAGTGCTCCAGGACCAATCAGGAAACACAGAGAGAGAATGAGGCTCTCTGCCAGCACAATGATAGGCTCCAACAACAGGTAGCGATGCAGGAGAGACTGATAGAGTCTAGTAAGGCCTTAACTGAGGAACTGAAGGCGCAGGCTCTTGCATTGCAACAGGGAGCAGGGGCGGATAGAGACCAGGTTCGCTGGGAAAGGGAAACTCCTGAGCATAACCTCAGGAGCCCTAGTACCAGAGGCATTTATCTCTCTCAGTCCCTGGACTCTGCCACCCCCTGTCCCCTGGCGCAGATGAGCACCGGGCCACAGGGATGGCAGATTACTATCCAGCCAGAAGCATGGGGCTCATAGGCCAGTACCTCCCAG
Source organism: Ambystoma mexicanum (assembly GCF_040938575.1). Lineage (NCBI taxonomy): Eukaryota > Metazoa > Chordata > Amphibia > Caudata > Ambystomatidae > Ambystoma > Ambystoma mexicanum. The sequence goes on from NC_090928.1 coordinate 1,015,741,909, forward strand.
GAATGGATGGGCGGGCATCCGGGTATGGGCACCCAAGCACGGTGCAATTTAGTGGGGAACCCCAGGAGAATAGGCCCATTAAGGGCATCCTGAAAACTTCTGCCCAGTTAGGTCAGTGGGGGGGTACCCATCAAATCCTGGCAGCAAGGAGGAATCTGAAGACTCCTCTGAACGGCGCAGGACACAGGAGACCAAGTCCCCACATTCGGAGAGCCATTCCCAGGCTCGCAGAATCCGGGAAAACCTGGAAGATCAGACAGGAACCACTGGGAGCAGTGCCTCTGAGTCAGAGGATGAATGGACCAGGGTTACCCGAACCAAAAAGGCCAATAAGGCAAAAAGGGCCTTGCTTAAGGACCCATTGAAACAGATAAAGGCAATCAGGAGTGTCATCACGCCTTATCATAATAACGCCAAGTACTCTGTTTGGGAACACTTGGAGCTCTATGAGCAATTGATAGAGACTTTCCATTTGAAGGACAGCAGTAGCTGCATCCAGTACGTCAAATGGACATTCTCCCCAGAATACTCCAGTTTCTTTGCGGGGCTGGAGGACCAAAATCATTTAAGATGGTCCACCTATAAGGCGGCCATCTTGAAACATTTTTCTGTTCACAGAAATCCTCAAGAGGCTCGCAAGGCAGCCTACAATTTGCAATGTGGGGAGGATCAGGCCCCACAAGAATTCGTGCAAGAACTGAAACGTGCCTTTGCGCAGACCACCAGAAGGGTGTGCACAGACAGCAGAGAATTTGTCAATACATTTTTCCATGCCTTGCCCAAATATATAATGACCCAGCTCGTGAGAGATTTTCATGAGAAAAGATCTTTAGACTGGGTCATTGAACAGGCTACCCGGATCTATGAGGTGCAGAAGCCCATAGAAAATAAAAGCAATACCCAGAAAAATCCCAAAACCAACAGCACCCCTGCTGCTGCCAAGGTGGCAGAGGTAAAGGTCACCCCCGTTTTGGATTTGGAGATGGGGGGGCCTAAAAACATACCTGCACCTAATAATGCTAGGCCCAGAAGGTCCTCGGGCCAGTCACAGACAGGGAGTGAAAGAGGTAGTCCCACAAATGAGGTCTCTCGCTCTCCTGACTATGTAAGTCCCCGTTACAAGGGAAACAGACCAATCCTGGGTTATGTGTGGACTCCTCCAGCCCAAGGGGTGGGATCCAGCCAAGCACCTGACCCGGGGAACTTCCCTCCTAAGTTCCCCAAGGAGGGCGGAAATTCTCCAAATCCTGGGCAGAACTTTTTCCCCAGGTATCCACCCAATTTCCAGCCCCAAAATCATCCATCCTTCTTTCCCCAATTCCCTGAGCCCAGACAATCTAATCCGGGAGAGGGGAGGCCAAGGGTGGAGGGGTACCAAAATCTTCCCAACCAGGGGTACTACCAGAGAAGGGATAGCTACCCTTCCCGGGATCAGCCCAGGGGAGAAAATAGAGCCCTGTATCAGCCTGAGCAGGTTTCCCAGTTAGAGCGCCAGGTCCAAAATATGGCACGGGATCTGGGTCACATACTGAGGGCTCAACAGAACCCTCAGATGAGCATGCCACCGCAGAATGCCCCAAACTCTGGACCTGGTGCTCCAGAACAATGACGGGGGCAGCACCCCGATAACACACCGGTTCCCAGGGAGGAGACACAAGGGGAAGGGGGGTGTAAAGCCTTGTAGGAAGCTTCCTTCCCAACTTGTAAACAGCCCCTGGAAAACCAGGAACCGGAAACAAAATCTCCTGCCCCTGAAAGCCCGTCTCCCAAGGATCAGAGGGGGGGGTAGGAGAAACAAAGGACCCAAACAGACCCACTTTGTGGAGGAGGTACAGGTCTTCCAATTTGAGGGAGAGGGATCCTCAGAGGATCCTGGGGAAAGGACCTTCTCCTTCAGAGATGGTTGAACTCCTCCCAAGGAAAAATAGGTCCCAAGGGATGCCAATTCAGACTGGGGAGATATGGAGACTGAGCTACCGCCGCCCATCATCTCATCCCGGAACCCACAATACCAAAATCCCCTGGTTCAAACCCATCCTGATGACTGCCTCCAAAAAGGGGGGGGCGGCCCAGAACCGGAACCAGGGGAACCCACAATGGCTCTGATCTCCAGTTGCCAACTTTTTCTTTCAGATTCCCAAGGCTCTCCACAGAATTCTGCCCAAATTTCTTCTCTTGCAATGTCCAAAACCAGAAAGTTAGCCCACCAGTTGTCCAAAAATGTGCATTATCTGTGCCCCCTTGAGGAGAAGGAGGGAAGATATTATGCCCCGGTACAAGTACAGGGGCAGGGTACGATTTCAGCGCTGGTGGACACGGGATCTCAAGCTACCCTTTTGTCCAGCAGGGCCTTTGATGAACTGAATGCAGGAAGGGGAGGGAATTACCAAATTCCTCTCACCTCACTTCCTGGACAACTCCAGAACTTTGACGGGAAGGAAATTCCCGTCGAGGGGACGGCAGATTTGGACATTAAAATTGGGCGACACAAGTTGAAACACCCGGTCATAGTTGTGACTACAGAGGGCACCCCTTGTTTACTAGGGAATGACCTCCTGAGAAGGTTGTCACCCCTAATAGATTGCGTAAACAAGGTCCTCTGGACCCAGACTAGCCGACCCATAAAATTAAAACAGAGTGTCAACTATGTTAGTTTAAACGGCACATGCCACATTGTTGAACAAAAATCTGACCAAGTAGAATTCCACTTCCAGAATAACCAAATTCCAGACGTGACAGTAATAGCAGTAGGACAACAGACTGGTGATGGGGGGTCCTCTCTATTTCTGAAAATCAACCTCCCTTCCAGTTTAAGGTGGTATTCCACACTGGAAGGAAACACCCTGAAATTCTTTACTAATCCACAATCAGAAACTCCCACTCCTATAGTTCAGAAAGATGTGAAATCAGCTCAGAGCCTGGCTGATATTCAGCAAATTGGAGAGCAGTTGTTCATCCCTGTTCAGTTAAACGATGGGAAGGACTCTGTTGTCGCCCGGGTGTGTGTGAGCAACGGTAAGAGCTTCATCAGCGAAGCCATGTTCGCCAACTCCCAAAAGATCCAGCCATTCCCACATTCAAACTGATAGACAAATGGGAAATGGACCTGGAAGCGCCTAATTCCAAACATCTCCTGCCAAGCAGGTGTATGCTCAAAATCTCCATTGGCAACAAGGGCATAGCCCATAATTGTTGGGTCGTGCAAGACGTCACTGCCGCCTTTTACTTAGGCAGTGACATTCTCAATCGCTTTGCCATTAGTTTGGACCTAATAAACTTCAAAGCTTGGTCCCGATTAGCGGATAATCCCATGGGCTTTGATGATCCAGAAAAAGCATTTAGGTCAGCTCAATTGCTACCTTATGCAGTTGAAATTCAGATTAAAGAGGAAGTCACCATCCCAGAAAGGACCCGACAATTCTCCCTGGAAGTGAAAGTTAAAAGAGGACAACATTTGAAAAACCCTGATGCTTACATACATCTAAATGCTTCTCTCCAACAGCAACGGTTGGGGGTAAACCCAACTCCATTAGTCAACATAGAACATGGCACCATTCTAATAGAGGTGGATAACAGCGACTTAAAGAGTATTACTCTAGCCGCAGACACCATTATTGGAATGGCGGTTGATGACCAACATTTTTCCATCGATTTAGGAAATGAACTGTTAGGACCAATCCCCAAGGACTGTTTTGACAGTGACAGTGAGGACAATACAACACCAGACAGGATTTTTACCCGCCATGGGGGGAACTTCCTGGTGTACACTTCTTGCCCTTATGGTAAGGAAGATGTGACTTGTGACTTCAGGAGGGATGAGGTGATTTTCCAGGTCCATGAGGGCTGCCTTTCCCACCTGAAGCCTCCAGTCCAAATCAGCACTCTGACCAGGGACTTCTCCACCCAGCTGGAGGAGGCCGCTGAGATAGCCAAACCAGAAGTCTTTCCAGGCTTCAGGTAGATGGTGGAAGAGAGAGTCAACCTAGCTGATGCCTGTGTGACTCTGGAACAGAAACAAAAGTTGAAACAAGTCTTCTTGGATTTCCAAGATCTCTTTGCGGTAGACTCATATGACTGTGGTCGCACCGACATCCACACAACAACAATCCCCACGGACCCTGGCATGACTCCAGTGTTTGTGAACCAATATCGCTTGCCTCTCGCATCAATGGAGTCCCTTACTGAAATAATTAAGAACCTTGAGTCCAGGGGAATAATCCGTCCCGTCCACAGCACCTTCAATAATCCGGTGCTGGGAATATTAAAGCCAAACGGCCAGTGGAGACTCTGCGCTGACCTTAGGGAACTCAACAAACGGGTCCATACTTCCCGATGGCCTCTTCCCTACATTTACCAAGGGCTGGCCCAGATTCAGGGGTCACAGGTATTCACTGCAATAGACCTGACCAATGGATACTGGACCGTGCCGGTCAGTAGGGAGGACCAATACAAGCTGGCTTTTACCTTTGGGGGCCAGCAGTATACATGGACCCGGACTCCCTTCGGATACCTCAACTCCGGCAATGAATTCAACATTTTCCTACATAAGGCCATGCCCGACCTGGGTGCGAGGGGTAACCTGGCTTATGTAGATGATGTCCTCATCAAAAGTTCATCTGTGGAGGAACACATAGCGGAGATCCGTTATGTTCTGACCCAGTTGAGGGCCGCCGGAGCAAAACTTTCCTTTCAGAAAGCACAGTGGTGTAGAACCCGTGTTAATTTCTTGGGGCATGAGATTACTCCTCAGGGTCTCTGTCCCCAGGAAAAGAAAGTGGAAGCACTTCAGAAACTGAAAGACCCCGCAACTCTGCGGGAACTAAGGAGCCTCCTTGGACTGACTAATTACAGCAGAAAGTTCATTGAGGGCTACGCAGAGATCACCAGACCCCTGATTCATCTCCTGAAGGGGGGGGTCAAGTGGGAATGGGGTCCAGAACAAGCCGAGGTGGTAAAACAACTCAAGAGAAGCCTCTCACAAGCGCCTTGCCTAGCTTACCCTTTCAGAAACAAGGAGTTCTTCCTGGAGACGGGGTTCTCTAATACGTGCTTGACGGCGGTATTATACCAAAAGCATGACAGGGTCAATAAAGTAATCTCCTATGCGAGCAAAACTTTATCCTCTGTGGAGGAAAAATTCAACGGTTGTGAGAAGGCACTCCTGGCAACGGTGTGGGCATTGAAGAATTACCGCCCGTTTATCCAGGGGGAACACATCATAGTGGAGACTCCACACCAGCCTCTGCAATATCTCCAAAGTGACAGAATCCGGGCCGGAAATGTGAGTAATTCCCAAATTACTTCCTGGATTCTGTCAATGCAAGGCTTTCCTGTGGAGGTCCGATATGGCCAAAACAAGAAGAGTCCCCTCGCGCAAGGTCTGGCTGACTTACATGATTGTGCCAGAGAAAACTGTCTCGAGGACGAAAGTCTAAAAATCAAGGACAACATGGAGGCATACCTTAATTCCCCACACAAAGTCTTTGAAGAGGACAAGTGTGAGGGAATGCCCACTGTCTATGTGGATGGATGCTCTTACCATGTTGACAACAACGGGGAGAAAGAACTGGTGGCCGGCGTAGGGAATGCATAGGTGAATGAGTTCCCAGAACCCTCCGCTGGATACAAAATTGGTCCCCGAAGTAGTCAGGTGGCAGAATTGATGGCTGTGCATCAAGCCATCCTCACTGCTGTCCAACATCAACTCCACGAACTGGTCATAATCACAGATTCGGATTATGTCCGGAACGGGTTTGTGGAGCACCTGGTTAATTGGAAAACCAGAGGCATGTTATGTGCTAATAACAAACCCTTGAAACATGGGAAGCTGATCCAAAACATTGATGATCTGGTCACCTCGAATGAGATGACCATCTATTGGAAAAAGATCAAGGGTCATTCCAAAGTAGAGGGACCAGACAAAACTGGAAATGACTTAGCTGATCAGCTGGCCAAAACAGGGGCCATCCAAGGGGATCTAATTGAGATTGAGTCCCTGTTGGGGGAAATCCAGGTCACTGCTATCACTAGGTCCCAGACAAATGCTCACAATGACCTTTCAATTGCACAATGGAGCAAGGAGACCCCTGATGCTGATTTGATTACCGCTCAGAAGGGGGATCCAATAATTGGTACATTTTACCAACACATTGAGGACCCTGAGAACTTTCCCCTGACGGATACCGATTGCAATGGGAAAGAGGACCTTAGAGTGTTGATGAAATGTCCAAAAATGTTCCGGATCCAAGACGGTTTGTTGGTAAGGAAATCCAAAGCTGGCCACGATCAGTGGGTGGTTCCTACCTCATTCCGAAGCCTGATGTTAAGTCGGTCATAGGGGGTTTCACACAACACTGGAAATCTTAAGAGAGGTTGCATACTGGCCACACATGGGCCAGGACCTCAACCAATACTTGAAGGGTTGTCTTGTGTGTGCACAATTTCAGCCAACATCCCTCACACACCGGGCGCCTCTCCAAAAGAGGGGGGTGACACTGCCATGGTCAGATTTACAAATCGACTTTGTAGGCCCTGTGATTCGCTCGACTAGAGGAAACAAGTACATGTTGACCGTTACATGCTTGTTTACCAAGTGGGTGGAATGTCTACCAGCCCCAAATGGCAAGGCAGAAACAGAAGCTGCCTTGATGATTAACCACATCTTTTCCCGTTTTGGTCTACCTCAAAGGATTGAGTCAGACAGAGGTAGCCACTTCACCAGTGAAGTAATGACAAAGATGTGGGAGATACTGGGGGTCAAGAGAAAGCTACACATTGCTTACAGGCCAGCTTCTTCTGGGGCAGTAGAGAGATATAACCGAACCATTGTGAGCATATTAAAGAAGTTTGTGGCAGATTCTGGGCCAAGTTGGGATATCCGATTACCTCTGGTCCTAATGGCCATCAGATCTACCCCTTCATCTGCAACCAAAATGTCACCATTTGAGTTGATGACTGGACGCAAGATGGTGCTTACTCAGCATTTGCTCTACAGAACCCAAGAACAAACGTTGATAAATGCCTCCACAACTCATGAGTATGAGGAGAATTTAAGGAAACACCTTCAGCATGCTTTTGCCTATGCTCAGCGGAATCTAGAAAGATCAGCTGAGAGTATGAAGACCCACTATGACCTGAAAACTTCCAGGAAGGAATATCAGGTAGGGGACCGGCTCTATCTATACAATTTCCAAAGGAACCAAGCCAAGCAGCGAAAATGTTTGCCTACATGGAAGGGATCCTATGAGATTATAGACAAGATCTCCCCTGTGGCCTACAAGATCCGCATCCCCAAAGGCGGTTTGGCAGAGGGGGAAGACAAGTGGGTACATATAAATCTGCTAAAGTGTTGCCATCCCAGGCACACTCTGCAACAACTGGAGGAATCCTCTGGAATCCTAGAGGGTACTTTCTCAGATTAATTCAGTTCTAACTTAAAATATCCTACATATTGCCTATCAAATTCTGAGTTTCTCAATGTGGGTGTTTTCGTTTTTGAATACAAAAAGAAATGTGCATGCTCATATGTTTTGACTATAAATTTATATGCCACCCCACTATATCAATGGTGGGGGAAAAATGTCTATGAATAGGTATTGCCGCTCTTCCTTTGTCGTCCTAGGAGAAAGAAAACCTTGAGACTGGCCAGGGAGGACGATCCGGAGACCGGGAGCAGAGACGCGAGGGGCCCAGGGTACCACCCAATATTCCCATCAGGACCGGCGAGGAGAACCGATCGATCAGTACCGGATGGAGGAAAAGATGCTGAACTGTGCCATTTGCAGAATTGGAAGAAGATTATGCGGACAGACCAGTGCGTGGGTCAAAACACTTGTGCCCCCGACTCCCCTTTGACTCAAATTCTGCAACATTTGGTGCTGTGGGCTTAGAAAATCCAAGATGGCCAAAAAGCCCACAAGTGCGCCAGAATCCATGAGAACCACGCAGTTTGTGCGCACACCAAAATGGTTACCTCACTTGCCACCCACCAGTGTAAAGAAAGATCTTTGTTAACAAAATCCACTGTTACTGATGTCAAAAAGTTGCTGAAATCGTGGCTCACCGGACCACTTTAAAGATTCAACCCTTTTGTGGGGTTCCACATAACCATTTTACTGTAAGGAGCCCCATCAAAACAATGTTAAGCAAGGATTATTTACTACCATGTAAGAACCATTCCTGTTTGGAATGCATTAATCCAAGAAAGATCCCAAAAATGGATGCAGTACCAACAAAATCCTCAAGGCGGCGCTAGCGGTCTAAACTCTGACAGGAGAACGAAGTGCAGTTGCTGACAAAGGGATTTGACTCAGCTGACTTCAAAGGCTGCATTTTAATTAAAAATTAGCCACCTGCTGTTCCCAGAGGCCAGAAGCCTTGGAAACCCTCTCACCTCAAGAGATTCACACCACAGCCCAGGATATCACATGGTCATAATAACCAAATGCAAAGTGACCCCATGGTCTGCTGACCTCAACCTCCTGGAGACCACACAATAGGCTATTGCACCTGAATAGAATATGTTGATTTTGACTGTTTCCTGTCAACAAAGGCCTGCCTGCCAGAAGACACATGTGATCACTGACCCACCCAAGTCTTGGAGGCGGACTCCAAAACTCTGAGAACTGAATTGAAAGCAAAATATATATTTTACAGAAACACTGATAACTCTTTGTAATCAAATGACAGGAATGTATAACTTTGAGAGCCTTCATTTAAAAAATGTACCTTCGATTCAAGCCCAAACTCCAATTTGTGTGATGTTCTGGGGCAAAACCCTGCTATTTATGTATACTACAGACTCTGTGTTTAAGCTAGAGACATGGTAATTTACTGGAGTATGTATGGACAAGCCGTGTACATGTGTATAAATCTGGAGAAAAATCCGATGTTGCAAAACCCACTAAAAAGCACCAAAGGTTGCCATTTCTGAATGCAAGCCCCCAGGAAGAGCAGAATTGGAACAGGGGCTACCTCATGTGATATGTGATGGGTGCATGTAATTTCAAACCACTGTGTATTTATGAAATATGTCTTTAGGTCAAATATAGATTGTGTGTAAAGTTGACGGGGGTGGGTTCTCTGTATCATAAACAGACCTCATCATGATGACTCTTCATTTCATTCCCCCAATCAAGGGGAAGAGGAGGAAGTGGCCAATGACAAGTGGAGAGGGGTAGGGCCTAGAAAGCTAACCTCTCCACCCACTTTCAAAACACATAAAAGCAGACAGTCAGGACAGATAGACACATTCTATTCCATCTGCTGCGGGACGCTCTGCCGGGAAAATCCATACTTTACCTCCATCAACCTTCAGAGAGCCAACACAGAGACTTCAATCTATCCACCTTCAGAGACCAAGACTTTACGTCAGAATTTGTAGCAGAGAGGTCAACTACAAGCTAAATCCCTCTTTAGCAGGCCTCAAATCATTGCCACTATTTACAGCCAGGCGAGCTGTTTGAATTCTTTGCAAGAACTCTGGACATTTGCCAGGGAGCAGTGTTGTATCCAGAGAGAGACCAGCTGAACCGGAGACCGCTGTATCCGGAGCCACAGACCTGATCAGAACCAGAGACCCAGACCAGCAGAGTAGAGCTGACCCAGACGCTGTGCGCAGAAACCGTCCGTGGCGAGTTAAGAAAACCTGTTGACCAGATCCGTGGCGAGGCCTATTTCTAAATATATTGTGAGTACCTAGCAGAACTGTGCAGAACCAATCTCTTAGTTAAAATAATATAATTCAATCTATTTTAATCTAACCAGAACTGCCTCCTAACTGTCACCTGTCATTTGCAAAGCTGTCACTTGTCATTTTCTAGCTGCAAGCTGTAACCTGTCGCTTTGAACTTTTAAAATTTCAAATCCGAAAAACTACCTTTATTTAATCGTCCGTATCTCTGGAACCGTTTGGGCCAGGAACTTAGTTTAACTTTCCTCTGAAAGCTTAGAATATCAGCTTTTCAACAAGCTTAGAACCGACTTGCTACTCCGTATACTTTTGCCGTAATCACGATTCTCGCACTCGCAAATTTTACCGCGATTTGCGATTTGGTTAAAAATCCAGCCACGTGTGAAAACAGCAGCTTCATTGCTTTCCTTTGCCAAAAATTCGTTTAACCTGCTAGTTACTCCTAGATCCTTGCTAAAGTGAGCCTAAACTCATCCCAATTATATTTCACTCACCCTGAACCTCCTAAAGGGAATTAAAACCATTTTCAGCATATTTCTCACTGCATTGTCACCATATGCAAAGCATTTTGCCTGTGTTTCAAAACTCCTATCTGTTGTATAAGCTGCTGGGGGGGAATTGAACTGAATTCTATTTGATTGCATTGCTAAGAACTGTGTCATCTTCATCTCCTTACAGTGCATAAAATGGGGGGTGAATTGTCCAAGAAAGTGATTACATTGTCTTTTGCTGAAATCCTATCAAGTTATTTTCTGTACTGCATTTCATTCCACATTGCATCCATTTGAAACCATAAAAGTATTGTTGCTATCGTATCCATCCTATAACCACTCATCATTGATTATAAAGAAGTGTGCTAGTGCCGGACTATCCATTATTGATTACTGCTCAGATTAAGTGTGATATTCAATTATTAATTTATTATAAAGTGTGATATATATATATATATTGTTTAAATTATCAAATAAACCGTTTAAACTTGCAAAACAGAACTACTTCGTGTCTCAGTGGGGTCAGGGGGATTCCAAGAGAGGGGTGTTATATAGGGGTTAGTCATCCAGAACGCATGAACTGGATGTAAAGATATATCAATAAGGGTTTCCATTCAGTATCCCAGACTAGGCATTGACTTAGCTGTAGTGTTGAATTGAATCCTCTTACAACCAGCAACCATCTCAATTACAAATTTGTGACACTGTAGTCTTGTTACCCATCCAGCCACTCTCCTTGATACCTTGTCAAGTCCCTTGTTTTCAAAAATTGACTTTAGAGGTCTATGATCGGTTCTTAGGACAAATTCTTGTCCCCAGACAAAGTTTTTCATTTTTTCAATCCAGAGCTTCTTTTTCCAGCACGGAGTGGTTTAATTCTGCACCCCTCAGCATGCGGGATGCATGCATCACCACCATTTCTTTCCCATCAAAATCTGGTTGTAACTTAACCACTCCTATGCCAGTGTCACTGGCATCCACAGATACAATTGTTTTCTTCCTGGTATCAAACATTGATAAAGGTTTTGCCATATCGATTTTCTTCTTTATCTCCTCAAATTCTCTCTCACATTCATTGCTCCATACAAATTCAACACCTTGCCTTAGCAGTGCCCTCAAATTTGTTATGCAATATGTATAATTCTCCACAAATTGACGATAGAATTCAAGAGTACCCAAAAATGACCTTAAATCACCTTTGTTCTTTGGTGGCTGAGTTTTCACAATAAACTCCACTAAATTCTTTTTAGGTTTGAGACCCTGTTCAGATATCTCATGGCCCAAATACTCTACAACCTGAGTCATGAAAACGCACTTCTCGCCCCTCAAAGTTATTCCTCTTGACTTAAATATCTTTAGGACCACATCAAGCCTACATCTCAATTCTTCTTCATCTCTCCCACATATCAGGACATCGTCCTGAAAACACCAGACTCCATTAACTTCCTTTAGTAATTTGTCCATCACCTTCTGGAACACCGAGGAATCCGATACCAATCCAAATGGCATGCGTTTAAATTGGTATATGCCTTCATATGTAATGAAAGCGGTTAATTTACGAGACTCATTATCCAAACCAATTTGATGATAAGCGCTCGCCATGTCAAGTTTTGAAAAACATTTTGCACTCCCAATCCTACCTAAGAGCTCTCCCATATTTGGTAAGGGATGGCGATCCGCCACAACACAGCGATTAAGCTCTCTCAAATTGATGCACACCCTCAAATCTCCATTTCCCTTCTTCACCACCACCACAGGAGATATCCACTCTACTGCCTTGGCCGGCTCAATAATTCCTTCCTTCTCAAGCTTTACTAATTCATCCCGTACTGCTTTCCGCATTGACAGTGGTAACGGCCTAAGCTTTGAGGCAATGGGCCTCATTACGACCCAGGCACTGGACCATGGTGCTATTAGCACCATGGTCCATGCCGGTCTCCGGCATGGTGGATGGCAGAATTACCGCCCCATCACAAGGTTGGCGGGGGCGGTAATTCCCCATTCAGGCAGGCAGGCCCTTAGGGCAGCCCTTGACATACCCCGCAGAGAACATATATCCAACATCAGGAAAGACCACCACTGGCTCAAAATCAGCGATAGAATCCTCCTCAAGACACTGTCGCTCACCCACAAAGGGCTCAACAACTCAGCACCCCCCTACATTTCGGCCAAACTGACCAGAAAATCGTCCAGACACCACACTAGGGCTACTACCCACCTCCTGCTAGAAACCCCTAGATTTAGACGATCCAAAGCGGGCGGAGTTAGATTTCCGGTCAGAGCTGCCCAGGCATGGAACGCATTGCCTACAGCGTTAAGGGATAACCTACCCAATACCAACTTCCGATGTAAGGTAAAAAACTGGCTCTGGTCCAACGACAACTAACACGGCCATGATACTCCTGAATCCTTGCCTATGACTTTTTCTACGCTTACCCTCTTACCTTTTTGTATACTCCTCTTACACTGTAATATGCTAGCTTCTTCATCTCCAACTGCATTGACATGTATGTACTGTATTGTTATGCTCTTATACTTTTATTCCCTGTATGCAACCTAAGCTTAAGTAACCTTGTACCTGCTGCGCCCAGCTACCCATGGGTTTTTGTGCGCATTATCAAATAATAAACAAATACAAATACAAAAATTCACCATTTGCCCTTCCCCATTCCCATTTTGCCCCATATGGCATAATGGGGATGGGGAAGGCGCTAATTACGGCACCGTAAATTACGGTTGCCGTAATTAACTCCAAGGTGCCTTAGCGGGTTGGATTTTAACGCAAAAAGCAGGCGTTAAAGCCTCCAACCCGCTAAGGGAACTTGTAATCAGGCGCTAATGGTTTAACGGCGCCGACGCTCTTTACGGCGCCGTTAAACCATTAGAGCCAGGGTCGTAATGAGGCCCAATGGATTTACTTCCTTCCCTTATCACAATCTTGTGAACCATACCCTTAAGACATCCTACCTTTTCACTAAACACTTCAGGGTATTTCGTTATCATTTCACATTTGGCTCTTTTACCTTTGAACTCAGGAGGGTAGACCACATTAAAAACCTGTTCTTCACCATTGGGATCTAACTTAATTTTTAACCCTCTTTGTTCCCTCCAACCCAACAATGTTTCTCCTCTCTTTGTGACATATATCCTTCCATGCGTTACCCTCTCTTTAAATTTGAATTCTGCATCACAACACCCTAAAATCTCTATTTTGTCACCATTATACCCCCCTGGGGTTTTATCAGACGGGCGTAACTGTTCAATGGCACCTCCAATCACATTTTCAAAAACTATTTTGGACATTAAAGTGATCTTAGAACATGAGTCAGCAAGCATCTTAACATAATGACCATTCACCTCTATCCATGCTGAAGGATGCTCACATTCAATAGTTTCCAAACATTTTACCATATGTACCGTGACAATTTCATTTTCAGAAATGTCCGCCACCTCTGAGGAGGGACCATCATATTCTTCAACAAGAAGTGTTCCTTTACTACCTGTTCCAATCCGATAGTTTTTACAGCAGTTTTCTAAATAACCCCATTTCTTACATATATTACAATTGGCACGCCTCCCAGGGCATATGGGAGACCTTGATAGGTGGCGTGCACTCCCACAACCGAAACATAATCTATCTTCCCTCTTTGCATTGAACTGGGAATTATCCTTCTGGACACGTTTATTGGCTTGTTCAGCCCACCCATCCTTCGTTTGGGTATTATCATAACGCCTATTGGGTCTGGTTTTCTGTTTCTTCTTTTCTTTTGGGTAAGGTCCCTTTTTATCGCTCACCCTTAACACTTCCTTGTTATTCTTTACTTAGATCCACGTTGCGACCACGTGACAGTGGGGGCGTGGTATTCAGGGATCGCACTTCCTTGTTATTCTCTACTTAGATCCACGTTGCGACCACGCGACGGTGGGGGCGTGGTAAATCCCCCGCCTGGCCCTATCAGCATCCTTCGTTCTGGGGAGCCTGCCTCCAGGTTGGGCTACGCCGCTTCCGTGTGATGGGAGGAACGTAGCGAGCCCCTCTCACAGCGCGCTCGGAAGCTGCCGAAAGCTCGCCTCTGCAGCCGCCGGGCTGGTTCTGCCCTGCACGTACCTTCACGGAATGGGGTTCCAGAGGGTCTTCTGTGCCGCGGTTCAGTCCGCGTCGTACAGGAATATTCCCCACAGCCTTCAGAACTGCCGTCTGCAATGCGGTCTGATTTCTAGGCAGCTTATGCCACTCAGAACGGATGGTGTCAGTGCCCGCCTGCGCCCGTGAGTAGATACGTTTCAATTTTTCAGAAACGGAAGACAGCGGCTTTCACAGTGGGGCACATCAAAGCCAAAATCAGACAGCCACCTGCACGGCCGCCTCCTGGACATCCGTTCCTCCTTCCCTCGGTTCCTCCGATCCTGCAGCCAAACGTAGCACAGCCACTCCACGCTACGTGTCAGTCGGGGGTCTCTGCTTCAGCTCGCCTTCAAAAGGGATATTCTATTCATCCAATCCTCATCGCCATTGTAATGATGAAAGCAGGTAACACCATCATTATATCAAGTCAGTTTTATTGTCTTTATTTTATGCAGCGTAGAGAGAGATCCCCAACACAGGCAATGTCCAGGGTCCAACTGACAGCAGTCAAAGAACACCATTCTAATGCACTAGCACTCCATAGCAGATGACACAATGGAGTTCTAACATGGAATGGCACAGCCCTGTCACAAGCCATAGTGGCACTGACATGAAATGCATAAACAAACATGCATAGAAGGACATCCAAATGTACAACCTATATACAACATTCTCTCTACAGGAAGGCAGCCACTGGAGCATTGTCAGAGTTCAAGAAAATTATTTCGACACTGAGTGACTCCACAATGATCATATTTCGGTTATTTATCTGCCTAGCCAATAAGGGGGTTGATGCAATGCCACTGTACATACAGGCCTGGCACAAAGATCAGTAGGTGGAACTCCCATTGGAGAGTTGGAGAGAAGCCTTGACAAGACTGACGGGATCGACTAGATGTGTACAATATGCAGATAGAGGTTTAGAACTCTTTGCTAGGGGATCCTTAACCCCAGAGAGAATATGGCACATGAGAAGGGGGAAGAAGGACGGGCTATGTTGGAGGGGAAGTGGTGGCCAGGAACATATATTTATATCTGGTGGCTATGCCCAAAGCTTGCACGCTACTGGACAGAAACATTGAATACACTTTAAAGCATAACTGGTGCATCGATACCACTGGATCCAATTGTCTGCCTGCTAGGCATATTTGGAAGGGATAAGGGGTTCAAGCACTGTACAAACATAACCCTGCTGAGAACGATGCTCCTGATAGCAAAAGCCACAATCGCAGCCTATTGAAAGATGCTGAGACTGCCTACCATGCATGTTTTGGTGACCGAGAAGGTTGTCTACTTCTCAGAAGATTAAGTGCAGGAACTTTTTGTGAGATGGGGTAGTCTTCTGTCATACACCCAAACACATAATAGGGATTTTACCTGTCCCACTAAGTTGAGGGTTATGGGTTTGCTTGAATGCTTCTAGTTATTTGCACAGCCTCCCTAAGGTCAGTTCTTGAGATGGAGAAATGAACAATGGGGTTTTGCGATGAAACACCAATACTTCCATGCTATTGTTCTCTTTCTAATTTTTAATGTGTTGTGCTCACATGATTTAACAGAGTGTGGAATGAACCAGGTCAGCCAAGGACTGAGTACGGTTTGTTTTGTGCTATTATGAAATGCCAATAAAAAGATTTCAATACAAAAAAGAAAAAAGACCTGTAAGTATTTGCCTTTGTCAGGTGTTGGATGAAGTCTTTCCTGAAATATTTTGGAATATCTTGCTGATACATTTATTTTTCATTTTGGATAATTACCTTTCATACAAATATGTGATGTGTTTCTTCTATTATTTGCCAACCTCTATTTGTTTGAATTCATCTGTTGCAATAAATGGCTTAAAATATATCAATCAACATTTTTACTTGGACTATGGACCTTATGTAAAGAG
This sequence comes from Ambystoma mexicanum, assembly GCF_040938575.1. Lineage (NCBI taxonomy): Eukaryota > Metazoa > Chordata > Amphibia > Caudata > Ambystomatidae > Ambystoma > Ambystoma mexicanum. The sequence continues at coordinate 1,015,758,108 of NC_090928.1, forward strand.
TTAACATGTCAGAGAACTAGAATGTGTCTCTGAGATTGCTGGGCAGTGCAACACGTCAGCAATCATAGCATGAATGGCAGAACAATGAAAATCATGACACTATAGGCAGTACTGCCACTGCCAACACTAATGATTACACTAATAACACCAGCAGCTGCACCAAAGACAGTAAGGCGAGGATCCGGAGCACCAAGGGGTGACATATCATCTTCATGAACAAAAGCATCCCACAACTAGATGTAGAGCAATGACCCACATAAACACAGTGGTATTTAGATATTCCACCATGCCACTGACATACTTAGAGTTTGACTCAAATAAGGAGAGGTTTACCTGCAGAAAATGACAATGAATAAAAGTGACAACGTGATCCTTGCATTAGTGCTGGTAGAGTCAACGGTTCGCTAAACTGTGGCCGCCAAGCCAGTGTTGGTGAGGTGGTAACCAAGTTTATGTGAGTGGACACTATTAGAGTAAAATAAAACATCTTGGAATTCAACTGAAGAGAATGCATTTTCTTAAACTCATTCTCGGTCTGATTGTACTCAAAAGCAGCATGCATAGCCAGAAGAATAAAATTTGGAGTCTCCTGCCCTATCATGAACAGCCATCACGTGCTGTCTCCTGCAAAATAAGTAATATTGATGCCTCTATGGAAACAGGAAATAGGGATATGCTTGGCGACTCTAAGAAATAATTCACTAACAAGGCTAAGGGCCTCATTACACGGTAGGCGCTATTAGCGCCATGGCTCATGCCGGTAAAATACCTGCACCGCCTTGGCGGAAAGGGGATTTACCGCCCCATTCCAAGGTTGGAGGGGCGGTAAATCCCCCTTCCACCATTGCCCTTCCCCATTCCCATTTCTGCCCCATAGGGCTCTATGGGAATGGTGAAGGCGCTAATTACGGCACCGCAATTTTGCGGTGCCGTAATTAGCTCCAAGGTCCCTTAGCGGGTTCGATTTTAACGCCTGCAAAAAGCAGGCGTTAAATCCCCCAACCCGCAAAGGGACCTCGTAGTAAGGCGGTAAGGATTTACCGGTACCGGTATTTTACCGGTACCGGTGAATCCCTACCGCCATCCGTGTAATGAGGCCCTAAGTGTTCTCCTGTTACTGTGCTTCCTTTGAATCGTCAGAGCAATTTCTTTTTTTTTTTGTAACTTTCTTTATTGGTTTTTCAACAATGATATAATATGACATCACAAGACCGTGCACCGGTCAACGTAACCCCTGACCCCCCTGGCCCACTCGATTCGGTCCCCCACTTGATATTTAGCACTGTTTCTTATCAGTTTAATTGCCGTCGTTATTTGGCGCTCGTGGCTGCTGTTGAGGTTTCCGTTTGCTCGTGTGGGTTTTGTATTGGTGGTGGAGACTGTGAGATCGTGTCGTCGTCTGCATCTAACAGGTATGCTATGTACAGGCCCCAGATGTCTGGGGGACGTGCGTGGGGGGGCAGAGTACGTATGTAGTTCGTTTCGACATCTTGACAATAGGTGACATCCTGTAGCCACTGCTGCAGTTTTGGTGGCGGTCCTCTGCCCCAGTTGCAAGCTATTTGTCTGCGTGCCAGGACAAAGAGTAGGTTTGCCAGTTTCCTGGTATACTCTGGTAATTGGTTGGTTAAGCCCAACATGGTCAGTGTTGGGTCGGGATCCAGTTGCACTCCGATTATTGCTGATATTTTCCCTAGGACCGCTGTCCAGAATGCTCCCATTTCAGGGCAGGACCATGCCAGGTGGACAAAGTCAGCTTCCGAATGCCCGCAGTGAGAGCAGGAGGTGGATATTGTCATCCTTTGGGTGTGAAGTTTTGCTGGAGTGTGGTAGAACTGATGGACAAAGTTGAAGTGAATTTGTTTGTACCTTGTGTTTATTGCCACATTCTTTGTGAGTCGTAGTATGTATGACCAGTCTTCTTCAGGTATTGTAATGTTCAGAGCTCTCACCCACCTTGCTCGAGCTTTCGAGCAGCGTGTGAGTTTTTCAGTTAACAGGGTTTTATAGATATTTGACACCAGGCGGTCTTCGCCTTGGGCCTGTATCACTTTGTGGAGCAGTGGCCATGTCGGTGGTTGGAGTGGAAATGTGGCAATGTTGGTTTGCCTGGCGTGTCGGGTTCGGTAGTACATGAAGATGTCCAGGGCATTGTTGCCTCCTTTGTCGCGGGCTTCTTGGATCGACAGGAACGTGCCGTTTGGAAACAAGTCGCCAAGTGAGTGGATTTGTAATTTCTTGGTCCATAGCTGGAACACTTTTTCTGATGTCATAGGTATCCCTGGAATGCTTCTCACCGGAAGGAGGGGACAGTATCTGGTTTGGATTCCATTTCTTTTAGCAATTCTTTTCCATATCGTTTGCGTCGTGACCATCGTGTTCATCGGTGTTGAAGGTGTTGGTGGTTCGTTGAATATGACTTCACGAAGTAGATAGGGCGTTGCTAGGGCTCTCTCAATTTGCATGTGTGGCCGGATGGAGTGTATTGCATACCAGTGGCTCACGTACTGGGCTTGTGCTGCCCTGTAGTAGCCCTCTATATCGGGTAAAGCCAGTCCGCCTTGTGTTATGTGCAGGATCATAATGCTGTGGGCTACTCGAGCAACCCTGCCCGCCCAGACTAGGTCGAGAAGAATGGACTTGATTTGTTGTAAGAATTTTTGCGTGAGTAGTAGAGGAATATTTGTGAAGAGATAGAGTAGTTTGGGGAGAATTACCATTTTCGCTAGGGACACTCTGCCCCAGAGTGTGAGGGGAAGCGTTTTCCATCTGTTCACTTTGGTTTGGATGGTGTCGAGTGTCGTCTCGTAGTTGTCTTGCATGATGTCTGTGCTGGATCTGGAAATAAGTATCCCTAGATATCGGACCTTCGAGTGTTCCCAGTGGATGCCAAAGTCGTCTTGGAATTCTTTGGTAGTTTCTGTGAGAGGGAAAATTATCGATATTGAATTATTGATTTTTAGTCCTGAGAAGTTGCCGAATTTGAGAACTGCTCGCATCACTGGGTTCAAGTTGTCTTGTGGGTCACGAAGGAAGAGTGCTATGTCGTTGGCATATAGTGAAACCACCAATTTGTGCAGGCCGAAGGCGAGACCACTGTGCAGGTGATAAAGCTTAGGTCTGACGCTAGGGGTTCCATGGCCAGGGCAAAGAGCAATGCTGACAGTGGGCAGCCCTGTCTGGTCCCTCTCCATAGGAAGATTTCAGAGGAGCTTTTGTTTCCAAGTTTAATTTGAGATGTTGGGTGTTTGTAGAGGAGGCCTATCATTTGGATGAATCGCTTGCCGAGGCCCATTCGTTCTAATGTTGCAAATAGAAAGGGCCATTCCACAGAGTCGAACGCTTTCTCGGCGTCGAGAAGCACTGCCACCGCTTGGTTTTCTGAGTTAAGGGCCTCCATTGCTCCGAACATTCTTCTGAGGCCAAATGATGTGTTTCTGCCTGGAACAAATCCAGCTTGGTCCGCCAGCACCATTGCAGGCATGAGTGGAATCAACCTTCTAGTCAGGATTTTTGCAAAGATTTTGTTATGAAGGTTTATTAACGATATGGGCCTGTAGGAGGCACAATCCTCCTTGGGTTTACCTGTTTTGTGTAAGAGAATTATGTTCGCCATATAGAGTGTTGGTGGGAGCTGGTCTTTTTCTATGGCTTCTTCGTAGACCTGGAGTAAGAGTGGGGCTAGGATATCCGTGAAAAATGTGTATAATTCACCTGTTAGGCCATCAGGTCCTGGGGCTTTGGTGCTCGGTAATTCCTTGATGACTTCTAGGATATCTTCCGTAGTGATAGATGCGTTCAACGGCTCACGCACTCGTCCAATATAGTTCGGTTGTGTTTAGGTATTGTGTTATTTCGGCAGCATCCCTGGAATAATTGGAGTTATATAGGTTTTGATAAAATTTACAGAATGTTTCTAATATGTCGTCTTCAGAGTATACGAGGGTTCCCGATGTGTTCAGCACTGCTTCGACTGTCGTGGGTTTTCGTTCTGCGGTGATCAATCTTGCAAGTAGTGCACCGGGTCGCTGACCTTCGCCATACTGACGGATCTTGTGGTGACTTGTTAGGAATTTGTTTTCTCTTTCTGCTAGTGTTCTGAAGGTTTCTACTTCTGTCTTAAGTGCTGCCAGCGAGCTGGGAGTATTTGTGACTATTACTGCTTGTTCAAGTGTTTTGAGGCGATCTTTGCATGTGTTTAATTCTCTCTTTAACATCTTTAGGATTCCATTTTCTTTTGCTAGGCACACCCCTCTGATGAAACAATTTAGTGTCTCCCAGAGTGTTCCCGGCGACGCTACTGTGCCTTGGTTTATTTCTAGAAAAGTGCTCAGTTCAGTTCGCAGTTCATCTGCAAAGATTTAATCTTGAAGGGCTCTGTGCTTGAATCTCCATTGGGGTCTGGTGAAGTCGCTCCGAGACGTTGTGCACACTAAGGTGACCGCTGAATGATCTGAGATGGACCTGGGGAGAATTTGGCATTCACCCCATTGAAGTCTACTATGAGCCGACACGAAGATGTAATCGAGTCTCGAGCTGGATTTGTGTACCCAGGAGTAAAAAGTGAATTCCTGAGAGTCACGGTGTTTGCTTCTCCATATGTCAATGAGATTGTGTGCTTTGCATATTTCGGTTATTTGTAGACTCGCCTTGGAGCGTGGGGCGGTTGTCTTGTGTGTTTTGTCTATGCGTGGGTCGAGTGGGGAGTTTAGATCGCCACCCCATATTATTGTGGCTTCCCTGTTTGATTCAATGTGGGTCTGGACCCAGTCGAAATTATTGGAGCCGTCTATGTTGGGGCCGTAGGAGTTGATCATAATAATTTCTTCCCCGTCTATGGTTCCGTGGACAAGCAGTGTTCTTCCTTCGGAGTCGTTCTGGGTCCGGATTAGCTTGAAATTTGTTGTTTTATTTATAAGAATGGCGACTCCTCTTGTGTATGATGAGAATGAGGCAAAGTATTTGTGGCACCCCCATGTCTTTGCACAGTGGTTTTCTGAGTTAGGTCATAGGTGCGTCTCTTGGATAAGAGCCACATCGATGTTGTGAAGATGGAGGTATTGTAACAACTTCCTCGTTTTGGAAGGCTGGTTGCCCCCTTTAATGTTCCATGTGGCTAGTTTGAATTTGTTTAGTGTTGCTACTTCGTTTCTGCTGCTTTGTTTCTCTTTGGTGTTTTGGGTGTTTAAAGCAGCTTTTCTTGAGTGCTTGTCATTCAGAAAAAATATTCATATATTCGAAGTGGAGTCGTTGGTCCCAGTTGAGATCGGGTGGGGCCGGTTTTGGCCCTGGTCAGTGCACGTCGCAAACTGCTGGTTTGTTTCTTCTGGGAACTCTTCCCCCAAATTGAGTCCCTTCTTCCCTTTTCCCCTCCCTGTCGGGCAACCCCCAACCCGCCCGAAGTTAACCCCTCCCTAAATAATTTAGTGAACAGTGCTGTGCTCGGGGCACTGGTGCCCTCCAAGGATCACCTATCCTGAGGTGTATATAACGGACTTATGCTCATGTTCCAACCTCCCAAGTCGAGCTGGATGTGGAGTTTTTTTAGGGCGGATCTCTCCTGCTCCTCTCTCTCCTTCGTGGTCTAGGCATTTCACGTGATGGACGGCATCCGATATTGTCTAGAAAGGTGTTGGCTTCCTCTGGTGACGTAAAGAATTGTGTTTTTTCAGCATGGAGGATGCGTAATTTGGCTGGAAAGAGCATTGAGTATTGGATTTGTTCCTCTTGGAGGCGGCGCTTAACTCCACCGAAGGATCTGTGAGATGCTTGCACAGCCAGTGAGAAATCATGGAAAATTTGGACTTTGTCGCCATCGTATTGAATGTCGCCTTTGTCTCTAGCTAACCTGAGTATTAGGTCACGGTCTCTGAAATTCAGCAGTTTAGCGATAATAGGGCGAGGTGCCGTTCCTGGGATTGGGCGATTGGTTGGAATCCTGTGAGCCCTTTCAACTACAAATAGTGGGGAGAAGGTAGTTGCTCCGAAGATTTCTTTGCATAGTTGTTCCACAAAGTCTTCCATCTTCGCAGGATTTTGTTACTCTCTAATCCCTACCAGCCTAATGTTGTTGCGGTGGCTGTGCCCTTCTAAATCTTCATTTTTGGCTACGATGTGATGTCACTTTGGAGGACAGGGATGTGGAGTTGTCTTCAAGATCGGAGACCCTGTGTTCCACGGTGTCCAGCCTTTTGCCATGTTTATCCAGGCGATGTTGTATTAGGTCCACTTTGGATGAGAGGGTGTCGATTTTGGCATCTAGGTTGCGTATGCCTTCTTTGAGTTCGAGCAGTATTTCTCGTATGTCAAGATATTGGGGGGGTGCTGATTCGGTTTCCTGTTCCATGTTTGGTGTTGGCGCTATTTCTCGATTCGTCTGCTTGGGAGTTGTGGCTATGGCCCCGGTTTCGAACATTAATTTTTGCTGCGATTTGTCTGTTTTGCCCATATCGGTGTGGTCTCTTTTACTTTGCTGGGTTGGGCCGGGGGCGGTGAAGTGGCTTTCAGCTCGGATGAGCGTGTGATGTTTGGGGTTACGCCTCTGGTTGTAGAAGGGTGGTCTCGGATGTCTTGGGAATGCTACTGGTCTTATGCGCTCTGATTCCGGCGGAAGGCTAAGATCCAGATATGGTTCAAAGGCGTGTGCCTTACTGGGCTGGATACCGTGTGCAGCGGAGATTGAGTGGGCGGCTTGAGTGAAATTTATGTGGGACAGTGGTTGTCGAGCCCCGCTGTTGGGTCCCAGAATAACAACAGGAGCTTTCTTTGTGGCTGCCGCGACTGGGCTGATAGCTGGAGCCCTCGTGGAGTTGTCACAGCTGTTGGTGGAGCTTGGCATCACCAATTTAACAGCCCTCTTGCCCCCCTCCTGCTGCTTTGTGAATGTACGGGGATGGCAGGCTGTCCTCTGTTGGGTAGGCCGGGAGCTGCCCCGGCCACCGAGGGTGTTTGGGTAGTGGTACGGGCCCTGGCAGTGGATCTTCGCTCTGCGCTGTGTCCTTTGATTAGTTGGCCGTGGTCAGGGTACTGTTGGCTGAGCGTTTGGAGACGGTGGGGCCTGGGGCAGCCTGGATTTGAGGAGCTGGAGAGTCCGCAGCTCGCTGAGGGCTTTAGTGTTCCTCCTCAGCCGGGCCAGAGGGGCCGGGCTGGAATAGCCACGTGGACCCCGCCTGCTCACCGCACAGGTTGTCTAACAGCGGTCTACAATGTTGGCGGAACATTCGCTGGAGGCAGGGCTGGGGCTGTTGGGATTTTGGAGTCTGAGGTTTGTGGTTCACCACAGGTTCTAGCGATTCTTTCCCAGTCGGGGTTGGAGGGGTTGGGCTGGGCCCGCGTACCCCGTGCTGGCTCAGTGCCTGAGCCGTCCATTTACTGCCCGGGAGCCCGCAGGCCGGACTGGAGACCTGGGGCGGGGCAAAAGAGGTCAGGCGGCGTTTCTCCTACCTGACGCCAGTGGTGTGTCCGAGCCTCTTCCCTCTCCGCTTCGCCTGCGTCAGGAGGGCCCCGTGAGCCAGAGGCGAACGGCAGTGCCCAGTCCGACTCCCGACTGGAGCCCGATGCCGCAGGTAGGTCGGGCGGGTTCTCAGCTGCCTCCGCTGTGCACGGGGCTGTGGATCTCTGGTCCACCGCAGGCACCTCCTCCACGGGGCTGGGGCACTGTTCTCCTTGCTACGCAGCCTGCGCTTTGCTTGGGACACGCACCGCGTGTGAGTTGCGAAGGTTGCGACCGGGGGACGTCTCTTGGGTGAGGATGTCGCCGAAGATCTATCACCGCGTTGCCATAGTGCAGCGCTGTTGCGGCCTTTCTCCCGCCGATGCCGCGCTGACTAGGATGTTGGCGGGTGGCGTTGAAACTGGTACCTGCCAGATGCTTGTGTGATTGGACACAATATTTTGACAGATGGAGGGGGGTTTGCGGGTGTATGAAGCTATTTGTTGCCAGGATCTTTCTCAGGATCGGTGCAGAGCTCTCTAGTGAGCTGCCATCTTGGACGGCTCTCTAGCGCCCTCTATGTCAGAGCAATTTCTAACTGGCAAACATGTCTTTGAATTAATACTGAATATGTGCTTCTGTAATGATTTCCTTTCACTGGAAGTATGGCATTACCTTGATTTTAAAACAGCACAAACGTGAGGTATCTGTTAGCAAACACATTGTACAATTAACAATGCCTCATCAAAGATGGGTGACACCCACTCAAGCAACGCTCACACTTGTGCATTGTTCTGTCTTATACACAGGAGACAAACCCACAAAAGATACAGCAGTGTGATGGACACAAATATGGTTATTTACCCGAATCAATAGTGGATGGGCAGCAGGGAACAAAAGATGTAATCGAGGAGAAGACAGACAACCTTTTACAACTTTGTATTACACCCAAAATAATTCTGCCTAGACCAAAAATCGAATTAAACCCAATATTTATACATGCAGTTGTTGTGGGGTGTATAATGTGCTACACACTGTCAAATGGATGCCTTTGAGTGCTAAATGGGATGCAGAGGGGCACTTCAGGAAAGGTGAAGGATCATCATGATAAGTCTGAACTACACAGTTACGGTGCTTTAATCTGTTGGGATGAGGGATCCTCCTACACAATGGTGAGACCTAACAGGGGGAGTCAACAGAGAACTGTTATCTCTGATGCAGTGTCAGAGCAAGTATCTGGCTTCTGAGTGATGAGGCGAAACAGTGTCTGATGTGAGAACTTTCATGGCTGGTACAAGGTCATTCACCATGCACCTTAATGATGATGAGTGTTTTCCCAACAGTGGTGGATTGTCCATAAGAGGTGAAAGGGCAATGTATCTATGTATGTCTATATGTGTGCATGGGTCCCTGGAGAAAATGTCTGTGCATATGTCAAATTGTTGTGTGTGTCTGTGAGCCTCTGTGTTTGTGGGCAGTTGTGCATGTGCGTGTGTGTATTGTTGTGTGTGTTTGTGTCTGGGGGTGTGTTGAGTTGGCTTAGGCAATGCAGCGTAGATCTCCAGTGAAATCTCTGACAGAGTCCTTTCTTTACTTCAGCCCTGCATAAATGATCACATGTGGGGGAGGTTTTTGTGTCACATGAGACTTTCTTTGCTCCATCTAGAATGGAAAGATGTATTGTCTGCTACCATGAAAACCCTATATCTTCAAAGGAATACAAAGGGGCTATGTGGACCAGTCCTCCAATTCATGAGGAGCTCCCTTCTTTGCAAGTTCATCTAAAGAGAACATATTCTTGTAAATGTGCCTTAAAATACAGATAGATGCCAAATATGATGTGCTGACCTGATAAGAGTCAGGCCTGTTCTCCTTTTGTCATGCTTCACATTTATTGCACTTAATGCGTCACCTTTGGATCTCGACTCCCAATAAAACTGGCCACATGGTCAACCTTTTGGAAACTAAAGACTCTTGTCAGCAGATTGAGATTAATAATTGACAGGAAGGCCTGCTAGCATCATGGTTACACAATCCCAAAAGCCAAAACTCTAAACTGTGACTTAAAGATGATGAGAAATATAGTTGCCCGTTGAATTAACATTTCTCAGGCATTACACATTTATTATGCCTATAAATCTACAATCCTACAACTTAAAAACAAACAGAAGAGGAGGCTGTGATACCGAGGTTCTGCTCTATGAAACAAATACAATCACAATGTTTTTAGTATTATTAAAAATCAATAAAATGGAAAATATTAATAACTTTATGAATAAGTATCCTACGTATGTATGCCACATATTGAGTCATCCGTTTACCCTGGGGGATGTTGGAAATCGATATTTCATCAATGTTTCTATATTAAATATGGATCAACAATCACTTCTGCATTTGAATTAAGATTAACAATACGAATTGGTGGATATTCTAGGGGAGTGTCTGACTAAGAAGCAAGCCAGTCGAAATATTTGACCAATCACAAAATGTGGTATAAGTGTGGAAATATTGATTATAATAAAAAAGAGAAACACACAGAGAATAGAAGTGTCTGAATCAGGAATCAAATGCTGCACAGAAGGGATACCACATGTCCAAAATGGATGATTGTTGAACATGGACATTACCTGGAGAATTGGGCTCTACCCATGAGGAGGATATGACCTGCAGCAGCCTAGCTTTCAAAAGGGATGAGAGCCTGGCTGGGAGTTCTTTGAAAATTCACGCGGGCCCTTTCTTACTCAACGGCTTAAATAGTATTTGCAAGTGAGCATAATGATTCTCCCAAATGCAATTAGAAATTTCCACTAGTATAACTGTCCCGCTAAGATTCTGGACTGGGGGGGGGGGACTGGTGAGGGGATTTCCACTAAGGGGCACACATGTGATGTAGAATATCTTGATGTTTGTAAAATGCAACAGTAACTTCTCACCATATTTAAAGCCAAGTGAGATTTTACAGCTTGTAGACAACATAGCATTTTTCTGCACACAGACCACGAGGTCTGCTAAATTAATATATCAGAATTAGAATAGTGTATTGTAGTTTGCTATTGTGAGTAGTGTTAAATCCTACTTTCACTGTATCAAAGCTGTGTGAAATTACCATGTAAATAAAAATGCTTTTTCAGTGATGTGTGCAAGGTGTAAAACAGGGAGCATTTCCCAGTGCCAACAGTGCCAAATTTAATGAATGCTAAAATAAACTGAATCCCACAGTGCTCACAGTGTAACCCTTTGGACAATGAAGTGCTGGCCACACGTAATTGCCCCAAATACAGAATTGCTTGATAGTTTGCAACCTGTGAAATCCATAGATGTTTAAGAAGTTAAAGGGGAGATGAAAGTGATGTTACCCATCCTAATTTGCACAGTAGGGAAAGGGCACTGAACTTGTGAGATGTGATTTTCAAAGCTGTGAGAGGTACTCATCTTCATATTCAGACGACATCTAACCCTCTCCGGGTCAATCCTTTTTCAAAGAAACGAGCTGGGGGTAGATCTCTATCTTTGGCTGGAGCCTCCCTCTGGAACAGCCTCCCTGCCAATCTAAAACTTGAGGAGAACCATCTCCACTTCCAGAAGAACCACAAGACCTTCCTCTTTGCTTTTGCCTTCACTCCCCCTCTCCCCTGATGATCTGCTCTCTCTTGGCACTGTGCACCCACCCACCCTCTGTCCCCTGGGCCCAGGTACCTGCTCACCCTCCTGCACTGCCTCCTGGCCACTCCTTGCACTGTTGTAGTTGTGTTGTGTTCTCCCCTGTTCCCTACCTTGCCTAGTCACGCTCTGAAACACTTGTGTACGAGCACGATACAAATAAAATATCATATCATATCATATCATATTGTGAAATCATAAACTAATTTTCCTATCCTGTATGAATGTACCAAGTTCCTGTATGTTCTATATTGATAACAATGTTTTTCTAACCCATGCTTAGATACAACCCATTATAGTGCGCATTTAAATTGCATGCAAATGCTAGAAAACCACAACCCCACATTCATACAAGGGGGTGAACTGATGCTAATAGTTGTGTCATTTTTCTATGTACCTTTCTCTAGTACAAATACCTGCGTTTGATATTAGAGACAAAAAACATTTTCTGATTGATAAAGTGATGCATAAATATTGGAATAGACTATCTAATAAGCAGCAATAGTGTAATAGAATTGGGAATACTGTTTAGCAGTGGCCTTAAACTATTTAGGATTAGATATATTTGTATTTGACATTACAGTGATTGAATGTGTGTGTGCCACATCCTGGCGAGTTTATCAGAGACAGGCCAATAAACAATCATCATAGTTTATATATCTGATTGTGGTGACTTCCCTTGCGCAAAGTAAGGGTACCAATTTTGATGTCTTTATTTACATACATTTGAGTTTTGATCATACAGTTGGTCTTTTGTCCAAGAATTGTGGGGAGGCATTGTATACCAGGCAATGATAGATTAGCGGTTGCCACTTAGTGAAAAGAGCAACATATCAACCACTATCTCTACATGTTTGTTGAGTCGAAGTTTCATTGGTGTATATCTTTTGGCTGTCTCAGGTAATGTGTGCTTGAGTGTGCTGAGCTGTGCTTTAACATGGAGGCAAAGATGATGATTCGTTTCTGGTGAAGTTCTTCAAATTGTGTTTGGGTGTCTTGGTTGGTTTGTTTGGGTCATGGTGGGGGAGTGCTTTGTGGTGGACCCTGATGCATATGATTGTGTCATGTGTACAGCCCAAAGACAGGGGGAGACCCGAGGGGACTGGAGAGGTAGTGAATGAAAGGCCAAGTGTACCACCTTTATTGTGGTTTGCTTCTGCAAGGAGTTGATTGATGTCCATTGTGTTGAGCAGCTTGATAGTGTTTCTCTGGTTTTCTTAGTGACTTTTCTTCCCACAGTTTGAGCTCTCAGAAAATATCTCAGTTGTGCTATTGATGGATGCTGTTATGAAGAGGTCTGTTATTTAATCGAGAATGTCTTTGTTGGTTCGAGGTGGTCAGTATAGTATGTGTGAAGTTAGATGTCTGTGGATGGATATGGGAATTGGCAGGTGTGGAGGTTTATAGATGCAGGTGTGGTGTTTTCCTTGTGGGTGCAAATCTAAGAGGTCTTGCAGATAATATTAGCCCTCTGCCAGTATTCCCATTGTGGTCCTTGTGTTGGATGCTTTGGGGATGAGGACATTCAGGTTGTGTGTGCAGGTTGGGTGTGCTCAGCTATGTTTGCTGCCTGCAATACTGCAAGAATTTATGAGCTTAAGGTTCTATATGTGTTTTAGAGGTGAATTGTGAGTGTTGATGAGTGCAATGTGAATAAGGATCTCGGGTGGTATATGTGTGGGTATGGAATGTGGGCTTGGTATTTACATGTATCCGTGGTGTGGGGATGGAATCTTGCCAACTTGCCGTTCTAAACATACATTCTCTCCCTGCACACGCAACTGAGATGCGTGACCTACTCTCAAACTTAGATCTTGATGCTCTTGCTATCACAGAATCGTGGCTACATGAATAGGTCCAGCTATTTCCCTAGCTCTCCCACCAGGATACACACTGCTCCGGTAGGACAGGCTGCTCTATAAAGGAGGGGGAGTGGCGCTCATAGTTAAGGAGTCCCTGGTGATCAGACAAATCAACTCTCCAAAAGGGTAAAATGCAGATGCCCTAACCGTGAAACTATCCCTCTCGCCTAACTGCACGATTACCATCCACATTATTTACCGGCCGCCCGGCCCTCTAATTGACTTTCAGGAAAACCTTCTCCATCTTCCAAGCAACAACCTGAAAACAGCACTAAATTCCTACTATTGGGTGACCTAAACCTTGGCCTCAATGACCCAAAGGAAAAACAAGTGCGCTTTTGGACCTGGGATTCGTACAACAAATCTCTGGCCCCACCCATTTCAAAGGACACACACTAGATTGGGTAGCGGATGATAACTGTAATGCTGACATCAGCTCCAACACCACCTGTCCTTGGACGGACAACCACCTTATCCACTTCACCCTCCCTGCCACCCTTAAAACCACTACACTCACCACTCCCTCGCCACCCACTTTTGCTAGAAGCATAGGCATAAACTAACAAAAAACAATATCCTGCCCTTCCTTGAGATCGCCGCCCTAAAACCTCTATTTTCCAAGGACCCCATTGCCCTGAAAGACCTTTACAATCAGACAATCAAAGAAGCAATAGATGCTATTGCCCCTCTTGAAAAAAAGAAAGCAAAAAGAAATTGACATGCCGATTCCTGGTTCACAGCAGAACTTAAAGAACTACGCTCCCTCAAACACCTAACACTCAGCAACTGGCAATCTAACCCACAGGAAACCACCCTACTAGCATACAAGAAACTTGCTGCGCAGTACAAAGTATCACAGCTGCCAAATCCGCCTCTTAATTCAAGAATTACTATTGCCAAATCTGAATTGAAAGAACTATTTGCCATTTTGAAAGAGCTAGCCACCCCAGACACTAGCACCCAAGATCTCATAAAAGATAAACCCTGGTGTTCGAGCATACACTCTGCTATGCTCAATAAAATTGAACTCCTACAGAATAAAATCAAATCACACTTCACTGCCTTACCCAAATCTGACCTGCCCACTCTACCATCTGGCAATACCCACTCCATAGAAGAAAAAACGTGTTTCACCTTCCAAACTATCAAACTGTAAGGGTAATACCTGCCCGGCCAATCTCGTCAAAGATTGCATAATGTCCTAACACCCTTCCTGAGAGCTTTCATAAATGCCTCTTTTGCCGCCAGCATTGTCCCATCATGCCTCAAGGAGGCTTGGGTTCGCCCCCTCCTTAAGAAACCCTTAGACCTGGTGTTGCCAAACACCTACAGACCCATCACCACTGTGACCTTTCTGTTGAAAATCCCATACAATCAGATCCAACACTTCCTTGAATCCAACAATATCCTAGGGAAAAGGCAATCAGGGTTCTGCCCCCATCACAGGGCCAAAACTGCCATTCTGGACCTTAAGAACCAACTAGGTGAAATAATGGATGAAGGAAAGCCTGTGCTTCTCCTCCTGCTCGACCTGTCTGCAGCATTTGACTTGGTGGACCACTCCACACTCTGCGGACAACTCATCAATTCAGCCCAATTCCCCCAGGAAGCTACGGCATGGGTTACCTCCTTTCTTGAAGGGAGAGCCATGAAGGTATTTTCATAGCAGGCTTGTGTTGATCCTATCACCAGTCATTGCGGAGTCCCACAGTGCTCATACATATGTCCCACGCTGTACAATCTCTTTACTCTACCGCTCTTCAATGACTTGGACAATCTCAGCATAGCGTACACAAACTATGCTGATGATACCCAAGTGCTCCTTCCCCTCACTGGCTCTTATGAAACAGATGCAGAAGCACTATGCAAAATTTACGCCACCATTCAAGCCTGGATGGCAGCCAACGGACTATGCCTCAATGACGATAAAACTGAGCTCCTCATATTTGGCCCCAAGGAAATGCTCAACAAGCTTCACAAAAAGTACAAATCCTTCAGCACTGACAACTCCCTAATCCCGGTTTCAGCAGCAGTCAAAACCCTTGGGGTATACATTGATTCCATGCTCTGAATGACACGCCAAATCAGCACCATAGCGTCCTCAGCCGCTTTCACAACTAAACTAATAAATGCGGTCAAACCATACTTATCCACTCCAAATTGCATCTCCATTGCCAGAGCCACCATTGGAGCTAAATTAGACTATTGTAACATCTTATTTGCTGGCATTTCCTCCAAAAATCTGAACCGTTTACAAGTGATTCAAAATAATGCTCTGAGGGCTCCCCTCAGCATTCCCAAAAGAGATTACATTGCCGGCAACAGACAAAAAGCACACTGCCATTCAAAGAAAGGATACTCTTCAAGACCTTTTCCCTAACTCACAAATGCCTCTCACTCACAGCCCCCCACCATCTGACAGAAAAAATCACCAGAGCAACATCATCCAGACCCATAAGGTCACTCCACTCCAACCAGCTAAAAATCCCCACCTTCAAAAGGGTCAAAACAGGAGGGGCCTGCTTCACGTTCCTTGCTCCAAAGTATTGGAATGCCCTCCCCACAACCCTTCGAAATGAGACATCCTACATGGCATTCTGCAAATCAATAAAAACTGTACACTTCAACTAGCTCACCCTAGACTAACGCCTCCCGCACTCTCAGCCCGTACCGGAGGAACTAGCAGCTGCGATTTCTGTGGAGGGTAGCTTAGTCATTCTCACTGCATCCATTAGAATGTCTCCTGCCCTCGCTAGTTCCCTGTCTATTACCTCCATCCTACTGCCCGTATCTTGCCACTTCTTGCCGTCCTTTGTCATTTTACTTGCTGTCTTTTGTCATTGGGCCTCATTCCGAGTACGGCGCTAACCAATGGCGCTATTAACGCCTTGGTTGACGCCGTACCCGGACCGGCAGCGCCTTGGTGGATGGCGGAATTACCGCCCCATTCCAAGGTTGGCGGGGCGGTAATTCCCCATTCACCAAGGCTCTTCCCCATTCCCAAATGAGCCCCCATAGGGCTCAATGGGAATGGGGAAGATGCAAATAACGGTGACCGTTCATTACGGTCACCGTTATTGGCTTGGAGGCCCCTTTGCGCCCTCGACTTTAACACCTGCTCAAACAGGCGTTAAGGGTGAGGGCGCAAAGGGAACTCGGAGTATGGCGGTAAGGGATCACCGCCACCGGTCTCGTTACCGGTGGCCGCTATCCCTTACCGCCATACTCGGAATGAGGCCCATTGTGTCTCTCACCCGTCTGGCAACAGGTTCAATGTAACAAAGAACCACAGACAGGTGCTCTTGTTTTTTTTTTTTTGTGTAACTAAGAAAGCACTACTGTAACAGTGCCACGATGCCACAGGGCCACTTTGTGCGCTTTATACATTTAAATAAATAAATATATAAATACATAAATAAATGAGTGTGGCATGCTGCACATGCTGCTGGATCAACTAGGATGTGTTGATAAATGGTTTTGGCACTTTCTGGGTCCGAACAGCATCAAACAGCCATTGCCCTATTCTTTGTTAAGAAGAGCAAGAAAGGGGTGGGGCAGAGCAAAAGAGTGTCAATAGATTAACAGTGATTAGTGGCTGGGTGGGACAGAGTAGAAGGATGAGAACAGGTGCACACCTCTTGTTCATCGAGAGCTTTTAAATATTTCAAAGAATGTTTTAATTTGGTTTTAGGTGCGGGGGAGGAACTGGGGCCATGGCACAAAGCCCCTACACTGGAACACACACTAGGTACGTTAACTTAGTTTCTATGTGGGAATTTTATCTGTCTATTTGGATAGGCACTTCCCGACTTTTAAACTATGTTTTTTCCTTTAGATTGCATACACACGTTGACACACACTGAGGAATGCTTACTCTGTGCTTTCTTTTGCACCTTGTGATTTCGGCTATACTGGTAACTATTTCTGATCTTTTTTTGGACCCTTCTACTATACCTCCTAGTTGATGGCATACTCATTTTCATTCCCCACTCCGACATGTGTAAAGAGTTTTTTCCCCCCCTTTTTTCAGACCGACAGAGTGTTGACTGCCCTGATACCTCAAGCACTTAAGAACGTGGCACCTTTGTACAAACTAAAATATGCTTTTATTTGAATGTGAGGATATTGCATTTCTATACAGTATGAACTTTTGTTTGACATCAGTTCTCTAATTGAATTTAAATAAGATGTGTCCAGTATACATATACTCTATTTTGCAATGATTGATCAAGTATCTGAACAAACTGTTCTCTTCTTTACTTTAAGTATCCAATTCTGGCCATTTGAAGAAGAGGAAAGAAACCTCGAAACGCGTCGCCAATCGAATTGGACCTTACTCTCTGTTTTTTTGTAATCTGTAGAGATCTATTGATACTATTTGTGCTTCATTGTTCTGTAAATAATTCTTTGTGTAAATATTGAAACACATGATTTGTGATATAAACTCCTCTTTATGGTCAAATTTGTCTATTGACATCTCTTTTTATTTGCTTTGTTATAACTACTGTACCCACAATTCACTAAGGATTGATAAACTTTAGTAGTGGATTATCTCCACACATTAGAAAGTGTGCAGGGGACGGGAGGATTCCTAGGCTGAATCTTCTTCTTTCTTTTTCTCCAGTGTAGGGGCGTTGTGCCATGGCCCCAGTTCCTCCCCCGCACCTAAAACCAAATTAAAACATTATTTGAAATATTTAAAAGCTCTCGATGAACAAGAGGTGTGCACCTGTTCTCATCCTTCTACTGTTTTGTTCACTAGTTTTCTAGTGTAGCACAATTTAGAGGATGCACCCATTACTAATTGCGATCATTCTTTACAGTCTAGAATGTCCTTTTCCAAGTTGAACGAACTTACTGATAAATATGCCACTACACTAGCCTTTAGTGCAGAAGAAGCAACACGTATCTTGGGTCTTATTAAAAACACAGAAAAAACACTCCAAAGCGATGACAACCCTGAGAAAGTTATCCAGAAATAAGAAAAGCTTATTAGACGGGAGATCTCCCAGAAATTACACGCTAGCACATTAGTTGAATACTATAAAGCTAAAAAAATCCCCAGAGGCCTGCAAGTTTATTTGAGACCAACGTTGTGCAGTGAAAATAAAACCTTTGTACAAAAGTGGGATCACATTTTGAACAAATGTCCGTTAGATCTAATTCTTCTAACTATTGAGGAATTATCTAAATCCCTCGAGACTATTGACTCTGACATCAAAATTCTTCAAGATCAGATATCTAAATTGGAACCTGTGAAAGATCTCTCAGAAATCCTAGAGGACATTCATTTGAAATTGGCCAACTACAAAACTGAAATTGAACAACGAAAATTACGGAAGTTCAAGAGAGATACATTTGACTATCTGAACGATATAGTATACAACTGGCAGGAATATTACCGGCAAAGGAATTTCAACCATAGCAGACAACAAAATACAGGCTCAACAAACTCTGGCAACAGTAGTGACAGCAGTGTGGGTGAATCAATACAGAGGCCCCCACCGGAACAGACGAGCGAGCACGAGACACCGACAGATAGCAACAGATCAAGAGTACCAACATCTCCTATCAATAAAGAGACAGAACCTAATATCTCTACTGGGGTTTTTTTAGGCACAAGAGAAAGACCAGGAGAGGGAAGAAAGCCACAAGCAAAAAAGAAAAACAAATAGAAAGTTACAACTTGGTTGTTAATATCTCCAGCAAGACCCTCACAGCAGAACAAATCAACATTTTGAATAAAGGATTATCTTTTGTCCCCACGTGTAACACCTCGTTGTTCCAAGAAAAAATCTGTATCCACAGACTATTAAAGAAACTAAGATTAAAAATCTTTTTTGATAATCAACCTGAAATGGAACCCAAGTCAACTCGAGAGTCTATGTTAGAAATTCGTCCTAAGAGTACTTTTGACCCCCAAATACAAAACTCAGTACTCAATCTGTTCGAAAAAAGTATCCTACAAGATTTGAGTCGTATCAATTACAAAAGGAAAACACCCATCAACATCAAGAATCGACAGCTGGACGTAATAGATGCCTTAGCCAAAAGCGAGGACATCACAATTAAACCAGCTGATAAGGGCGGAGCAATAGTAATTATGGACATGTCCTTCTATACAAAGAAATGCCTTGAACATTTGAGCAATACTAACACCTATTCACCTTTAGACAGGGACCCACTTCCAGAAATTAAAATACTGATCAACAAACAGTGCTAAAAGCAAAGGAGAATGGATGGATCAACCACAAAACATATGAATTTCTGATTAATTCCCACCCCATCACACCAGTTTTTTATGGTCTCCCAAAGATACACAAGGACAAATTGAATCCACCCTTTAGGCCCATTGTAGCAGGGACTGAGAGTGTGTTTTATCCTTTGGCTATTTACATCGATAGACTACTACAACCAGCTATACAGTGATCATCCACCTACCTGAAGGATACTACAGATTTCTTGAATGTTCTCAAAGATTTTTCAGCCATTAATTCTGAATGTATTCTCTTTAGCCTTGATGTCTGCAGTCTCTATACCTCTATCCCACAAGGTGAGGGTATAGATTCTGTGGAATTGTTACTCCTTAATAGCACAGATATCAAAGGGAACCCACAATTTATTTTGGAACTCCTCAATTTGATCTTATATAACAGCTACTTTAGGTACCAAGGCAAATACTTTCTGCAAACTTCCGGGACATCGATGGGATCATCGATGGTACCTGTTTATGCTAACACCTTTATGTTCCAGTTTGAAAGCCAACATGTACTGGATCATCTCACATGGTCACCTTACATCCTCACATGGAAGAGAGGTATCAATAACATTTTCTGCATTTGGTGTGGCACACGGGATGAACTAAATCAATTCGTTGAATACATCAACCTTATACACCCCAGAATTAAGTTCACCATTGAAATTGGAAAACCCTACTTATACTTTTTGGATGTTAATCTAAGTATCGTCAACAACAAAATAACTACATCCATGTACCACAAAGCAACCGATGCAAATAATCTATTGCATTACTCAAGCTTCCATCCCAGGACAATGCTCCAGAGTTTACCGTATAGTCAGATCTTACGACTCAAAAGAATAATCTCGGATCCAGAAGATCTAGAAAAGGAATGCACGAATCTAGCCAGTAGATTCCAGAACAGAGGCTACCCTCAAGAGACTCTAGAAGCCGCTAAAAACAGAGCCTCAGGGATTACGCGATCAGATTTACTCAAACCCAAATTAAATGTGAAGGAAATACCATTATTATTTCTATCAAAATTTTCAAGACAAAGTTTTCAAATTTCAAGAAGCATAAAAAACATTGGAACATTCTTCACAATGACCAAACTTTACAAAAATTGTTTCCAACACCACCGATGATGTGCTTTAAACGGGGCAAAAACATCAAAGACAAGCTAGTGAGAGCAGAGAAAATACCTAAGGAGAAACAACTCTTCCTAACCAGCAAGAAAGTGGGTACATTTCCATGTTTGGGATGCACTCACTGCAACAATGTGATTAAGGGGGAGGTGGTAACCCACCTGAGAAGTGGTCATAAGTTCAAACTTAGAGACTACTCAACTTGTCTGTCATCAGGAGTAATCAATCTACTAAAATGTCCATGTGGAAAGGTATATGTAGGCCAGACTAAGAGACGGATCAAACTGAGACTGACAGAACATAAGTCAAATATACGATGTAGCAACCAGTATTCACCAGTTGCTAGACACTTTAATTCCCAAAAGCACTCCATTGCACAATTAAAATTTCAAGTACTTGAGGTCTTTAAACGACCCACAAGAGGAGGAGACTACCAGTCACTCCTGTTGCAAAGAGAGGCATACTGGATCGACAAAATGGACTCACTACAGCCCTGTGGCCTTAATGAGGACTTCACTTTAAATTGCTTTCTATGATGTGAATGAAAGCTGTAATTCTGTGGAACGTCATATATAAACATGTTTCTAAATTGATTCAATGATATGCACCAATATGTCACTAAATGTATCGAATTGTATACTATAATTTCTGTTGAGACCAATCTTTCTATGGGATTTATTATTTCTTCACACACCTGAAAATGAAACAGCTCAGTATGCTTAGATAAGATGATCTGGCATTACTTTGCACCTTTGGTAGTACTAGACTTTAAACACTATACATGTGTTTTACAGGACAACCACGATTCTCTGCCTGTCTGTCTTTCAGGGTACTCCGCACTCTGTTGGTCTACTAACATCATTATGATCCATTGAGGATATTTTACTTATCCCTGTCTTATTACATGTAGATTATACTCACCATTTGGTTCCACTATTAGAATCGGATACACATTGGGCCTCATTACGAGTCTGGCGCTAACCAATGGCGGTAGTAGCACCGGACCCGTACCGGCACCGCCCTGGTGGAATGGGAAATTACCGCCCTATTCCGAGTTGACCAGGGCGGTAATTTCCCATTCCCCAGGGCTCTTCCCCATTCCCAAATGAGCCCCCATAGGACTCAATGGGAATGGGGAAATTGCAAATAACGGTGACTGTACTTTACGGTCACCATTATTGGCTAAAAAGCCCCTTTGCGCCCTCGTCCCTAACGCCTGCTAAAAGCAGGCATTAAGGACGAGGGCGCAAAGGGAACTCGGAATGTGGCGGTAAGGGATTACCGGCACCGGTCTCGTTAACGGTGACCGGTATCCCTTACCGCCATACTCGGAATGAGGCCCATTGCCTTTAATATATTTCTCCTACTCAAATATTACATTTGCTTAATTTTCCTTATTTTGACTCAAACATGGTTATCCCCCCTTTTTTACTACTTCTTTATTTTTTGATGCTCAAGATAGTAACTTCATTACTGTATTCCTTATTTCCCTCTCCATACCAATATGTTTCCCTTCATATTCACCTTTCCAAGATGGCCGATCTCATATCGGCCACTGGTAGTCCTTTCTCTACCTCGATCTTAGTTACTTACGTTCACTTCGCCCACACAGAGCCATGCCGTTTCCATAGTTTCAGTGGAAAGATGCGGATCCGTGGAGTGGTCGCCAAGTCGTATGCAGACCCTGTGAAGAACAGTCCCCCACGCACTTCAGGTTAGCACCTGTCCATTATCCTCTCCCCTAGATAGGAGATTTGAACAGAAACCGCACGAATTGTAACTCGCTTCCTTTTTTACTTTGTAGCCATTAGAAAACAAGCTATCTGGCGTCTCTGCATGCTCCTGATTAATCGCGAGCACGACCATTTTGCTCACATTGCTCATTTCCTGCCCTTCTGCGGCACTCCGCACTCTGACAAGGTACTTTCCTTAAGCGTTCCGTCTTACATGAATGATATTGCGAGCTTGTTCACATTGAGACTTTACCCACCATTAATTTTGTATTATGTGTTTTCACTAGCTGATGCCCGTAGGCTGGAGACTCACAAGCTGCCGCCTCCTGTAGGCCTGAAATTAACCCTATTGATTTTCGTCATATATTTGTGGCTCATTACCACTCTACCTAACTTATTTTGGAACAAACACTAGGTACGTTAACTTAGTTTCTATGTGGGAATTTTATCTGTCTGTTTGGATAGGCACTCCCTGACTTTTAAACTATGTTTTTTCCTTTAGATTGCGTACACACGTTGACACACACTGAGAAATGCTTACTTACTTCTTTTGCACCTTGTGATTTCGGCTATACTGGTAACTATTTCTGATCTTTTTTTTGGACCCTTCTACTATACCTGCTGGTTGATGGCATACTCATTTTCATTCCCCACTCTGAATTTCCGACATGTGCAAAGAGTTTTTTCCCCCCCTTTTTTTCAGACCGACAGAGTGTTGACTGCCCTGATACCTCAAGCACTTAAGAACGTGGCACCTTTGTACAAACTAAAATATGCTTTTATTTGAATGTGAGGATATTGCATTTCTATACAGTATGAACTTTTGTTTGACATCAGTTCTCTAATTGAATTTAAATAAGATGTATGCTCTATTTTGCAATGATTGATCAAGTATCTGAACGAATTGTTCTCTTCTTTACTTTTAGTATCCAATTCTGGCCATTTGAAGAAGAGGAAAGAAACCTCGAAACGCGTCGCCAATCGAATTGGACCTTACTCTGTTTTTTTGTAATCTGTTGAGATCTATTGATACTATTTGTGCTTCATTGTTCTGTATATAATTCTTTGTGTAAATATTGAAACACATTATTTGTGATACAAACTCCTCTTTGTGGTCAAATGTGTCTATTGACATCTCTTTTTATTTGCTTTGTTATAACTACTGTACCCACAATTCACTAAGGATTGATAAACTTTAGTAGTGTATTATCTCCACACATTAGAAAGTGTGCAGGGGACGGGAGGATTCCTAGGCTGGGTGGGGCAGAGGTCAAGTGTCCTTGGTAAACCGAAACCAGCTGACCAACTGCAAAGGAAAATAAATCTGGTACACATATTAAGAAGGGAAATAAAAGGATGGTGAAAAAGGGGTAGCAGCACATTACCTGCTATTAGTAGGGGGATGGGGTAGAAATCAATTTATCAATGATTCGCTCTCACCAACTGAACAAATCCCAGAAAAAAAAGAAACGTGGCATGTATTCAAATGCACAACTCAGAACGTTATTTATGTGTGTTAATGGAGGCTTGAAACGAAGACAATGGAAATTGAAAGAGTGGGGTTTCATCTTTGAAAAAATGCAAAGAAAACAGCTATTTTGGGATAAATTGTACCACTCCGGTAGAGCTGGAACTGTGGCAGTGATAGGAGCTTCCATGTGAAGCAGAGATACGTTTGAGGGGAAGCAGATATTTCTGGGTAATGAAACATGTGCATTTTTACAATATAGGTATGTGTGTATCCAGGTTCAAGCAGAAATTATGCTTTGCTTGGAGTCATACCTCTGAGGTAGTATTTAAACAATAGGTAATGGTGAGGCTACCCATAGAACAAAATTAAGCTTGAAAGAAAATAAACTGTTGTACGAGAGCTGTACTCGAGAGCTAACATTTAACAAATGGAAAGGCTGAGGTTGTCCAAATGGAGCAGAATCAAGATTGAAAGAAAATTGTGGATTCTGGTTAGGTGTGCCTCCTTGCAGAAAGGAAAGGTGGTAGGGAAACAAGAATGTAATTTAAAAAAAAATTCTGGCAGCCATACCAATGAGCCAGTTCTTTCAGAAAGGAAATGTCGAGGGCCTCCATGTGAAGATGAGTGAAGGCAAGTGCAGAAAAGCTTAAAGGAAACCTGTTATTTGTAAGAAGTCAGATATCTAAGTTATAATTTGCAAAATGGAAACGGTGGTTCCTTCCTCTTATAGTAGATCTAAGCTTAAAGGCGCACATCGCTCTTCAGGTTTTAACCCTTCCTTTGATCAACCACGGAATATGCTATTTTTTAAAAATATTTTTGATTATTTTAGCACTTTTAAATTGTTACGGGGGAAAATAAAAATAAGGACAACATTCACTTGCACCTTAACAAAACTTAAATTATTTGTTAGTGCTCTCTGTTAGGACAACTGTTCCTTAAGCATGTTCACATGCAGTTGGATGGTTTGGCACTGTACACAATGCCGCATGGTACGGGCACTCCTTCTCTGTTTCTTCAGTCCTGTCTGGCTAATGATGTTTCCACACACCAGGCTCATTGTCCCTACTGCCTGGTAATAAAGTCTGAATCCCTGAGCTGTTGGACACTCAGGCTTAGAAATACGTACCAAGGAATGGCACCTGATGTTGGTATGAGAATGCTATGCAGGTGACTTTAAATAAAAGAATGATGGCACAGAGAGGCTTCATCTTGAGCTCCATAAATTTATGGATGAATTGTGCAACGTGCCTTGCACCCTTCTTAGGCTCAGTGCCTCCTATCAACTGACTTAAGCACACAGAGATTCTTCAAGCTTCCCAACCATCCATGCCTCCCCAGCTCCCTCAATGCACCTTCATCAACCATGATCTCCATTTGTGAAGGGGGGTTCCAGTCTTAGTGAATCGTTATGAGTTGGGACTTTTATCATTGTAAGCTTTGTATAATTGGAAAACGTTATCCTTGCTAATAAAAATCCTATTGGGTCCTAAAGCCTCGTTATGGCGGATCCTTGAGTCAAATTTAAATAGTAATGTAGAACCTGCACTTTGCACGTGGTTTAGCTACTGTTAGACAATTTGAACTAATCTGGGGGTTGACTTCAGCAAAGATGGTTATGACCAAGCTATAGGGACTGGATACAAAATACTACATAATGCAAGAAATATACATTGTTTTCCTATGTCTCTAATACTGTTAAACCCTTTAACAAGATTCTGCAATACCTTAGCAAATGTCGAGACTCTCAATATCATTTTTACCCCCTTATTAGGCTCAGTGCCTCCTAACAACTGCCTTAAGCCCGCACAGATTCTTCAAGCCTGCCAACTATCCATGAATTCCCAGCTCCCTCAGTGCACCCTCATCAACCCCATCAACTTTAGCCCCACCATCTACAACAGCAGCAGCAACATCTAATAGATTAAAATGTACCGTGTGCCACATTAAAAGGGTGCATACATCTGCATTACCAGTTCCATGACTTTGCTCTGGTGACAAATACTGTGTGGGCCTTTCCTGCGCAAATTCAAAGGAGCACTTTTCCTCACTGCCCACCCTTCATCTGCTTCAGTGTAGGGGGTTACTTCCTACACACCCATCCCCCACCTTGTCCAACTAGGAAGGTGGGGGTACCCCGTCCCCCCCCCCACCTCCACCTCAAGTGCCATTTCCCAGTTTAGGATTTCCATGTCCCATGTGCACACCAATTTATACATGCACACACACACACACACACAATGGTTGTGCCCCTTCCCTGCGCAGACCTCTGCCACAATTACAGCACAGAAAAGACATGTCCCTAAATTATACATTTTCTGAGTCTAGACGTGAGAGCATAGTTCACCCTACTCAATACCCACCACCCACTTCACACGCACATGAAGATCACAGTAATCACTGGGTAAAATACACAAAAAGACACTAAAAACAAACAATTACAAAAAAGAAAACAAATGTATATGACAATGAACTCTAAATTGCATTACAAGGAAACATTTTTCTAACAAGCAATGAAAGAAAGTAGGGTTTCTTTATCTAGGAAATCAAGACAAGTTAAAAATCCCCTAACTAAAAGAAACAATCCAAAGTAATTTTTCACTAAATCCTTAAGAAGAACTGAAAATCAAACACAAAGTTCTAGCTTAAACTTTCTTACCAACACTTTTTGACAGTAACTCCTTAAATTATCGACCAGCACTGCCTCTTCCAACTGTGGTCAAACTAAACCTGATAGGGAAGCAGTGAGTTCCTGAAAAATGTTTCATCTCATGGTTGTCCGTCAAAGTTGTAAACAAGCTACCAATAATCCACACCAACAGAAACAAGGGAGCAGCCCATGGTGCACAAAGAAACCAGCTTTATTTACTCCATTCGGGAAGATAGAAGGTCCACCGACATTCTCAAGTACTTCCTGGTAACCAAGTGGTTATTACCTAAACAGATTACATGGCCCTTTTCATAAAAGCACACTATTCACAAGCTTCCATTGGTTGTTAAAGTAAATCTAACAGCCAGGACGTAATGTCCTGGCTGTTACTGAAACTGCACTGGTTACCTGGCCACCCATTTTATCTTGGGCCCAAGCCTTGCCAGTTGCACGCCTGCACTGCAACCCTGGCAACCCTTGCACCTGTGGACTGTTTTCTGTATCCCGACAGTCCCCCCACTAGCACTTATTTTCTGCACTCACCCTGCACTTGCCACCTGCTGGCCGTTTATTTATCTTGTTGTTCTATTATCCCATGCACTGCACTTTCCCTCCTGTCCCTTCCTTTGCACTTGCGCGATCTGAATGACACTTGACCTAGTAAGATCGTTGTCTGTCTTCCCTCAGTTCCCCCTCCCTTGCCTCGTTGCGCTTCGAAACACTTGTGTATAGGCGCGTTATAAATGCCACATCATATCATATCATAAATCGTCTATGTTATTTTTAACATTTCTTCTAACTGGATAATCATTATCTCTGAGACTGGCCAGGGTTTCTCATACTATGCAAGTCGTCATGTCTCGGGCATCATTGGACTGTGCTCTAATTGTTTGGCACCACAACATGCTGACAGTGTTACAATACTGGTGCCTCCTACTGATGTGGCCTTCGGTGTTATACTTATCCACAAAAGTCCGATTAACGTTCGGTGGGAAAGGAGAGATTGAATGTTGCCCTGGCGAAAGAACGATTAAACTCACTCCCATCGCATGTTTCTACATCGGACTCCAATCTCCCAAACAGTTTGCTCAACTTTAGACAGCTCGTTCTGTACTCCCTTTTGATACATATTGCTGCTTGCAGGTGTTTGATCTAATTGGGTCATGATGTGCACCACTTGTTCTTTATAGTGTGAGGCCAGTGTATGAGAACGTTTGCCTTTAATTCATTCAACCTGTTAATGTGTTCTTCATGCATGTGTTGAACTGCTTTCACCATTGGAGGTGCTGTAGGTATATCTTGCTAGTGTGTTGTAGGCAATGTTAATGTGTGCACCTGCCAATTGAAACTTGTGTATTTTTGTCTGCCAGCAAAAAAACAAACTTATGTGTTGCTTATCTAAAACTGGAACCATGAGAAAGGCCTATTTGTGCAGTTTCAGCTATCCTGCTCTTCTCTCTGCCTTGGCACTTTCAGTCATCTGGACACCATTGTGCACCAAGAAAAATCCCTATTACACTAAATGCTGTGCTTTCTTAACCATGTGCTGTCGAGAGCGTTGCAAAGGGAAAACATGAGCTTCTCTTGCAGTTTATAATGCTGCTTTATATATGTATATACCCTAACTAACTGTGCACACCACCTTTTACTACATTCCCACCCTATGTATTCAGCAACATAACGCTCCCAATAATGTGGCAAGCTAACTCCCTACAGTGTGTCAAAACTAGCTCTATCCTACTTCTGTTACATTCTACATGGCGGTGGCATACACAACTGACAACTTATTCTAGTTTTCTTATTCTGTATGTTCGCTCTCATTTGGGACAGGTGGGGCCATGAGCAGCACTGGTCTTATCTCCACCATCACATTCACCCTTTGGTCAATGTATTGAGCAAAAATCTGCCATTTTAGCATATCTTTAGGGATCGATGTTCTACAGAGCTCCCTCAAGCTACCTCCTCTTCTCACATATCCTTTTGGTCCACAAGTCACAAAACAACAGTCACCATCCCTCTCACAATCTACCCAGTGTTTTGTATAGATCTCAGGATCAAAAGGCGGTATGCAATTAGTTCCAGGTGGTCCTATAGGTCTCTCTATCAGAACCATCTTAATTTCATCTGGGACAAATAGTGCATCTTTATGTGTATAGTGTGCACCAGGCCAGCAGTAGCTTCTATAGTAGCAAGAGTAAGGGACATCATGTTATTTTATTCCTTCCCCTTTTTACTACTTTACAATATCCAATTATTGTGTGCAAAATGCACATACTTACTAATAGCACCAACAAACTAGGCACTACTACTTTACATATTTTACCCAACCAGGAAGGCACCCATGAGAACATCCAATGGTACCAGTCTGCATATATTACTTTAGTACTCTCTTTTCCATAGTCATGTGCAGTGTGTGCAAGGCAGATATAGCTTCTCTTAAACTGCCATTCTGTTCATTGTTTGCTGGTTTTAGCGTGCAGCAACTGGCCTCTATTTCTGCACACACTCCTCCCTCCATAAAACCAAGAAGTTTTAGCACATACGTATTCTGAAGAGCAGTTCTTCCTTAATGGGGTTAAGACCTTTCTCTGAGGCATTGGCCAATTGAAATAACTCGCACGTGGTTATTTGGAGCCATTTCATATTTTCTTCCACTTGTACCCCAGGGGCCAGCAGGGCTGCAAAAAATAAGGCTGCTTTCCTGAACAGCCTGTATCTTGCCGGTACTGCCTCTAAACTGTATGCAGAATCTTGTGAGAAATAGCTCTCTCTCTCTTACTCATTTGACAGCCCATACTCCTATGAGCCCCCCTCTTGTTGGCCACATTCATTACAATGGGATGTTCTTTGATAGGCATAACATGGGCCTGGGGCACTACAGGTGCTGGTGAGTGCAAGGTGGTAAGAGAACAAATACAATTCCCCCATGACAGACGGCGCATGTTTGCTTGTGTGCCACAGGATCAATAATCGTCCATCAATATTATGGTGCCCAATTAAATACCTGGTATTCCTTTGCATCCTGTATTTTTCCTTATAGGTACTGTGCCGTTATTTCTAAAACATAATGACAGGGTTGTCATTCTTTGTATATGCATAGGCTCTCTGTTGACATCAACCCATGTGTGCAAATGATCATACTTCTCCCAATCAGCAAAGCACTTACTATTCAAGAATGCAACCGTTTCTTCTGCTAGCCCAACCATTACTTCTGCAAGACTTCTCATCCCTCCATCCGTCCAACCTGGCTTTGTAAAAACTATCCCCATTATACAGAGCTGCGTCTTGGTCCAACTCCAAGGTGGCACAGCATCTGTAGCATTAGTGCATTTTTTAAATTTCTTTTCATTGATAAGTGACCTCCCCTCTATGTGGCACTCGCAAAGTGTATTAGACAACTGTGTTTATTCCAGCCAAACTATCAAACATTCTCTGTTCCTTAATATAATCAGCTGTAAAAAGGTGAAAATAATCAACACTATCTAACCATTTAACATAAGCCCAGTGGCTTTGTTTTGCATGCTGTGAGATGGACCAGACAGGGCTTCATTACTTTTTTTTTTTTTATTATTTATTTGTTTATGGCTTTCCTAAGAAAACCTTTGCAAAATCAAATGAGAGAAGAACATTAGGAACTTTAAAAACATAAGCCTTGCAAATCGGTCGAGAAAAGCTCACCCACTATACGGCACTTGAACTGTACTTTGTGAGTATCAAGCAATTTTCTAAAACCTTTACAATTGCCGTGGTGAGCATAACTTCCTGACCGGAGATTAGTCTATCCCAGAAGGAGTCTTGTGATAGGGTCTCCTCTCTAGCGACGAATCTTCCAAGCAGCTGCCGTCTTGCGGTCCAGGTCCCCTCGCACTCTAGCAACAGATGTCTCAATGATTGTAGGTTCGGTGGATCGCAAAACCTGCAGAGCTTTATAGTCTTATCACCCTGGTGTCTTTTAGCCAAAATTTCTCCAGTGTGAGCCAAGTTAAGTCTTAGTCTAAGAAAGTTGTTTCGAATACTCTGGTCGGGGAATTTTTGAAGGTAATGTGGTAATGTGCCTACTTTTCTCTCCACTTTCAGGAAGAGATTCGGTGGGTTTAAAAGCCTGACTCCTTCAATCGTGCGAATCCAGTCACATATTTCAAGTTGTTTTTTGATTTTGGCAGGGTTGTCAATCAATAGTTCTATTGTTAAATTCAGCCTAAGTAAAATGTCCCCCACTTTTCTTTCCAGGTCGAGAAGTTGTTTCGATTTGGCCTTTTTATGATGACCAATTACATCGAAGAGAAAAGTGGAGGGTCTAGCGGTGATAATATCGCGATAAAGCGACAAGAGCTTCCAATCAACTCGACAGCCTAAGGAGATCAGACCCAGTTCATATCGCAGGCTGTTAAGGGGTGTACATACGGGCAGGTTTAGTACTGCTCTCCACAACCGACCCTCAATTTTGTTCCACTCGTGCTTCCAAAGCATAGGTTTCACTTCTAGACCGTACAGAAGGACTGGTACAGCCTTACCAATGTAAAATATGAGAAGCGGCGATAGTGAGAATTTACAGAACTTCCCCATCAGATTCTTCATCTGGGCCGCGATTTTAGAGGTCTTGCCAAGGATGATTGGTAGCATCTTACTCCTGGATGGAGATGCGAAAATTTCGTAACCCAAGTAAGTGAGCTCTTCGACTCTAGGAATTTCCGTTTCATCGAGGGTCCATTTCCTAGAGGGTAGGTTTTTCCTTGGATGTTTAAATACCAGGATTCTAGATTTTGAGGGATTGATTATTAGACCATTTAGCTTGGCATAGTCACTTAGTTTAAGAAGGAGCTGTTGCAGCCCCCGGGCCGAGCCATCCAGCAAGACAATATCATCTGCATAGGCCAGCCAGTGTATACTTCTCCCATTAATCCTAGGTGCTATCATAGAGGCCGATTCAAGGAAATTCCCCAGGTCTGCTAGGAAAAGGTTGAAAAATAAGGGAGCACCTAGACAACCCTGCCGGACTCCCTTGAAAACCTCTATAGCCTCTGAAAGATTGCTGGCGTCATCTAGCCTTACCCTGATGGTGGTGTTCCTATGTAGCTCTATGAGCATAGCCAGAAGGGGTGCTGAGATCCCCCAATTCTGAAGTTACCGCCAAAGATGTGCCCTATTCACCAAGTCAAATGCTTTGGATAGATCCACCCATGCACCAAAAAGTGGAGAGCCATCTTTCTCGTTGGAACCTTCACTGAGTAGGTTCAGGATAACCATTTAAGCTAGTAGATAGGCCTTTCCTGAAACCCGTTTGATGCCGTTTGATGCCGGGAAAGAATATCGTTGGTATCAACCCAGTGAGTAAGTTCTTTCAGGAGAAGTCGCATGAACAATTTACTATCGATGTCAAGGAGGGCGATTGGCTGATAGCTTGCAGGCTTAAGTCTGTCGCCCCCCTTAAAGAATGGAATAATCAATGCATTCTTCTAGGACGGAGGAAAGGAGCCATTCTTTATAATTTCCCGAAAAAGGTGGTACAACAGCTTTGCCCATAATGTGGGGTGATTTTTTAAAACCTGATAAGTTAAACCATTAGGACCTGCTGCCTTAGATGTAGAGGCTGAAAGAATGAGATCTATAATGTCTTGTTGATTGAATGACAATGACCAGATCGTTGGGGGTCCAGTGAATTCTCTGGAGCCTGGATGTTCAAAGTTCTTAGTCAAGTAGTCAATCCAGGATTGCTCTGGAACTAAGTTGCAGAGAGAGCTATTACGGCCTGATTCCAGTTGGTTGAGTGCAGCCCAGAAGCTTCTACAGTTGTTGGCATTATGTAAATGAAGCATCTTTTCCCCATCTTCTTGCTGTATTTGATGTTTGTGGTTGCGAGACCAGTTTCTGTAGGATTGTTTAGCTTTCCTAATTTTTTGCGAGGTTTTTCGTGGGTCTCCTCCTCCTTTTTTCTTTAGAGTGCGAATAAGATGGCGAAGAGTCCTCTTTTGCTTGTGTATTTCCTCGTCAAAATGATGGAAGTGTGTTTGTTTTCCTACAGCTTTTATCTCCTGTGGTGGGCAAATTGACCACACAAAATTCCCAAATCTTTCGGGATGGAATTCCTCAATCCATAACGGTGCCGGGACTGCTTCTAGAAGTTGATTTAGTTTTCCCCCACCAAATTTATATTTGGCCACTCTCAATTTGCCCTTAAATCCGACTAAATCCTGCGGGCACGGTAGATAAAAGGCTCTCTGAGAAGCCGGGAATCGAAGTTCTAGGCTTGCGTGGTCACTGCCTCCTTCCCAATTGAGGGTTAGGATCGGGCAGTGAGATGCTTCTGTTTCGTTGTCCCCATTTTGCTTGAGGATCCTTTCAAGGTCCCAGGAGGAAAAAAAGTCCCACCACAGTTTACCCTTTCGTAGTAAGGTCGGCTTGAGGTGTGTGGGCTGGCTATTTTTTGGGGTAATATGGTCTGCATTAAGGTCTCCTGCAACTATAATGTGAGCTCCCTGAAAATTGGTCTTCACTGCTATTAAAATGGTCTGTAAGAATTCTATAAACTCTTGCAACTTTATGGTGGCTGGATTCCAGTATATATTAATGAGTACTAAAGTGACTCTTGAGTTGTCTAAGTCCAGCTCTACTTTACAGGCCTGAATGCCTGCAACATTATTACAGAGAGGGATGATTTGTTTGATACTCGAGTTTTTGAGGACCATTAAGAGTCCGCCCGCGGTCTCCCTTTAGATTTTTGTGAGGCCCCAAGATTTATGACTGTGAAGCCCTCTATCTCTATGGGGTTGACGAGCCATGTCTCCTGGAATAGTAGAATATCAAATTCTTTTAGCAATTTGTTTTTTAGTAGCTTTTTTTTTAGAAAGCTGGAGCCTCTTGTGTTCCAGGAGACAAGACCGAGACCATTTTGCTTAAAGGCTAATTTGCTCCTCGCCAAGATTCAGAAGAACCTGCAATATGATCTCAGGTAATTTCATGATTAAGTTCTCGCTCAATTTGGGACCAGAAATGGGGATCCTTGAATGTTCAGTCGGCGGACCGACTGGTCCTCTCAGTCTTAGAGTATCCTCTCTGTTTGTGTATGTGCTAGAGTAGTTTCTGAATCCATCTTCCTCCTCCCGCTCAAAGACCAGCAGGCCTGCTCTAGCCAGTTCGATTTTATTCTCGATTAGTGCCTGAAAGGCTCTTCTAGAGCTGAGGCCAACCTCCACGAAAAATTTGTCATTGGCAGCTGGAAATTTGACATATTCAATGTCATCTGATGAAAAAAGAAACAACTTATAGTTTTTTCTGATTTCTGCCAAGAGGACTGATCTGCAGAGGGACATGTACCCAAGTGGTCTTTCCAGTCTTAGCCAAATCCTTGGAATTGTGAAGTCAACTATTTCCTGCTCTATATCCCTCGTGGGAGAGGTGTGGTAAGGGCCATCTGACTCCTCTCCCATTGGACTAGTCTGTGGACAGAGCTCTAGATTTTTCGATTTTCCCAGGCCATTCCGGCAGTCTACTTCATGAGCCAAGGGCCCTATTGGAGCGTTATCGTTAGTCGGTTGAAGCTCAAGAAAAGAGACCATTGGGGTTGCAACAGCAGGGTTCGTAGTAGTTTTTAAGAAGATAGGCGCCAGTCTGATATTGCTTGCGCTTGTTTGAAGGGCCACACAACTCTTAGCATTTTTTTGGATACCCTTTTTTAGAAAAATAGGTGCTATTTTGATATTCATATTAGGCAGGATTGAGCTCGGGTTATTAAAGGCTCCGCTCGCAAGATTTATTGGCTCAGTTTGCATGCCCATATTTATGGTTTGAGGCATAATGTCGCTATGGGCTTTCCTTGATTTTGCAGGAATCTCTTTATTTCCATTTGGGCCCTTTCCTCTTTTGATGGATCTTAAAGCACTTTGACTTTTACTCTGAGCGGGGCCGGCAACTGAAGATGCTTCAGCTTCTGGATCTGTGGTCTTTTCCTCATTCAATGTTAATTTTTTAAAGAAGGCATTTGTTCCCGATTTATTTGGAGCTCTTTTTTTTTGTTTTTTTGTTTTTTTTAGGGTTTTCTCCATTTGTGGGTAAAAGTGGGAGTCTGTTGCTAAAGGCCTCTTTTTCTGCTTATTTCTTCTTCTTCTTTTTGGATGACATGGGGTGACCGGATCAAAGTTTACTTCATTATGCGGGGAGTCTTGGACATTTACAACTGTGATTTTGTTTGGACTCTCCGAGATCTCTACTATGGATTCTATTTCAACATTCGCTAGTCTTCGAAATTCTTCTAGGACTGAGTTTGATAATGGAGTATCATCAAAGCAGTCCACGAGATCCTCTTCTAACTGAGGTTGGATCTTGATTGTAGTGTCTCGAATTTCCATGGGGAGATTTCTTAGGAGTTCTTGTGTTATAAGATTATTCTTAGCTTCTTCTTTCAACAAGGAGTGAATTTGAGTAAGATCCGAACCTTGTTTCACTCCCTCAATTTGTGAGTCTTTTATTATTGGAATCAAGATTGTATTCATGATATTATTGAGTGCTGTTGTCGTTGATTCGTTCTTTGATACTTCATTTGCGAGTTCTAGTAAAACGCCTGCTTGTGTTTGAACCTCTGATTTCAAAAGTTCGAATACAGAGACCAGAGAGTTCAGTACAAAACTCAGTGCTGTCAGCGTGTTTTCACTGGCTGTAGAGGGCACCCCCTGTAATTGGGGGGTGCGCTCTTCATGTTCGTCCTGTAAACCTGATGGAACTGGACCATTTTTAGACAATAATGGTTCTGATAGATAGGGACAGTCAATAGAGAGGGGTGATGAAAGGGTGATGTCACTCTCCTGATTTGTACAGATAGTCTGGCCAGCTGTGACCATTAAATCAGCTGGATCATTGGTACTCTTATTTCTTTTTCCTGCGAAATGATCATTGATTCTACTTTGTATTTTTTTAGTCGTTAGAGTGTATTCCAGTCCTCTTTTCCACCCTTCCTGAATAAGGGGGGGGGAAACGTGAACTTCAGAGGCCAATTGGCAGTCAGCATGAATAATGTCTTGACTAGCCTGAATGGGTAAATGAGATGTTCCTGGAAGAGTAAGAGGTAGAACATCAGGTATAGTGCTGCCCTCCCCCCCAAGGTATGGGCCTTCTTGGTCTACCATCTCTTCCAGCGGTGGTGAGCTTCGGAGTCTCATTTAATGGCTTCCTTTCTAGTTCAGTGATGGTAAAGTTTGGTGAGGTCCCCACGCACCCCAGAGGTAATGAAGGATTGAAAGTTACCTTTACAATGACGAACCCGAAGAGTAGTAAGAGGATATAATGTGCCTTGTGCGCCTCCCCGCCTAACAGCCGCTTAACAGTCAGACTCCGGACTTTACCCTGCAGGGCTTAACGCCGCGAGGGTACACTAGGAGTGCTTTTATTCCCGGCGAATGTCACGTGAGAGGTCACGTGAACGGCCCGAAGCTCCGCCTCCTCCAGGAAGCGAGCGGCCGTGCAGCAAGCGCGAGTTCCAGGAAACTCCCAGCGCTGGCACGCAAGCAGTGGCCACAGGTAGGGATATTCTTCAATAAAATTGCGGCAGTATCTGTAGCACTAGTTCTCGCCGCTCAGCTGCACTAGGAGTACTTTTATGCCCGGCGAATGTCACGGGAGCGGTCACGTGAACGGCCTGAAGCTCCGCCTCCTCCAGGAAGCGAGCGGCCGTGCAGCAAGCGCGAGTTCCAGGAAACTCCCAGCGCTGGCACGCAAGCAGTGGCCACAGGTAGGGATATTCTTCAATAAAATTGCGGCAGTATCTGTAGCACTAGTTTTACAGGGCTTCATTACAAGTTGGGCGTTGCAGGTTAAATGTGACAGTATTACTGTATACCGCCACATTACTGCACTGCCTAACTATAGGTTTGGCAAACTGTGGAAGATTCACCTCCATCCATGAGCAGGAGTTAAGTCTGCCAGCATTCTGCTAAATTTCAGTAGACCTACCGCTGCAGCAATTCTGCCGAAAATACAAAATTGAGTACTAGGGACTCAGAAAAATGGGGATTTACACTGCCAGAGCCATTTGTAATCCAGCGGTTATACCGCCGGACCAAGTGGAAATAACAGTAAAATATTTTGGTGGTATCTAGGTGGATTTACCACCCAGACACCACCAAACACGTAAAGAGGCTGGATGTGCTGTGTTTACTGGTATTTCTTGTGCTGCAAATAATCTTGGGATACCAGTGGTGTGAGGTGTGAGAGAGCAAATGTAACACCTCTCATTCAATCTCTCTCTTCCCACCTCCTTCATGTTGCCATAGCAAGTATTATCAACCTCGGATCGAAATCCCTTACTTCTCCCAAAACGTGGGTCAGAAAAATCAAAGACTGGGTGTGTTGCTGGCCGCATAAAATTTAAAATGTTCAAACTGATCAGTGGTCCATCTCCTCTACTTCTTTTTGCTCCTGATCATCAGACATGAGGGCGCTGCTGCTGCTCTTCTTGACGTCTCCGAGGTGGAGCAATCCTCTTCTTCCTCTTATCTTCATAGCCAATTCAGTAGCCCAATGTACAATGAATGGTCTTAGAAAACGTGGAGCATCCCACTTACTAACAAAGTTTCTTATCATCATCCTGTCACCAGGTAAAAGCTGTAGGGGTGGTGGTATCTGGGCTGTTGTATTTGTATCTTCTCCCTCACTTCTGGTTGCTGTGGCCGGTCAACCCTGTCACAGCTTCACCTGGCAGGATATAAACTTCAGAGCATCAGTCATGGCAGTGAAATATACATGAAACCCGTCACCCAAAATAGTTATCATACCCTAAGCATCACATTTACTGCATGAAGAGACAAAGGGAACATTCATACTTCTGCCAGTAACCAATTTGTGCAGAGTGAGTTACTAAACCTGTCTAGTTACGTAAGGCAAAAAGAGCCAGGGGCAAACAATAGATCCAATTTTTGCAGAGGGTAGGGCTTAAGTTATCAATGCACTGTTTTAGCAGATCGTTGAGGTGTTTACCATGCTTTTTGCCTAAGAGTGATAGACACAACATAACTGAAGCTGTATTCCCCATAAGTGGCCAATTTCCTTAAACAAATCATTTGCAGAGTGCCGTCCCTTATTGGATTGTAACAATTCACATACTCCCCAGAGAGGAAATACCTCATGTATAAATAATTTGGCTGCTGATTTTGCATCTATCCAGCGTGAAAAGGGACAAACCATGACAATCATATACCAATAGCCATTATTTTTATTTTATTTCACATTTATAAAGCGCTCACACAGCCCGCAGGCATCGAGGCGCTGTTACAGGAATTGTCTTTTTTGTTTTTCTTAGTTGCATATTTATAACGCGCTTATTATGTCGCTCTGTCACATGAATGTAATAAATATAGAGTTGCCGAAATGGCCCAAAGGGAGGGGTAATATTGCCTTCACCATCATCAATGTATGCCCTGCAGTAAATTGCCGACAAAGCGCAGTTAACAATATGATTTTGAACATGCTCATCCAAATTGGGGATGAACCACTTCTCATTCAACTCTGTGGCAATATATTCCTTAGACACATGTCCAGGAGATTGAAGCTGTTCTAATGTTATGGTCAATAATTCTAACAGCATTAAGCGGTTTCCCGTAATATTTTGCTGCCAGATCAGGTCTGTAGGGGACAACCAACAGCTCCTCTTGGTCCACAATTCCTGCTCTTCATGTGATGCATATCCTTGTAATTCTATGATCTGTGTCATGGGTAATGCATTATATGGTACTGCTATTTCCTTCAGATGTACCTTCTCATCACATGGTAATATTGCTAACTCTGACATGTCTGTTAAATATGCTGCTTCTTTGGCTGCCATGCCTGCTGCATCATTGTCATGTGCTATCAAATTGGTGCCATGGGTATAGCACTTCAAGACTGCCACTAACATAGGCAGTGAGAGCACGACAATCAATGCGGACAACAATACAGCATGATGCACTGGTGTGCCATCTGATTGCTGGAACCCCATGTGTTTCCAGCAGGACAATCTTGAATGTACAGTGGACGTCACATACGCCAAATCAGAGTAGATTGTCACCTCTGTGTCAGCGTACAATTGTAGGGCTGTAATTAATGCCACTAGTTCCCCTGCTTGTGTATAGTAGTGCAGGGGCAATCTCCTTCTTACTACTATTTCAAGGTCTCCATCCTCACTATGCATAACTGATGCACCCGTGTGACTCAATCATGTGCTCTGATCGATCGTCAATGAACCTTCAACGAACGCAATCTCTCCCCCTCACGTTTATTTTCCTTAACCTGGGCTATGTCATCATATGCATCAGTATATGTGGAGCAGTCATGTACATAATTACCTTCCTCAACCGGTTTGACAATAAAAGCTGCTGGATTCACAGTGTGGCACCTTACAATCTTAACTGAAGGATTGGTTGTGATCATTTCATAGCTAGACACTTTCTGTTCAGTGAGTATGCTTTTCGGTTTCTGCAAAATTACAAACAGGGCATGCTCCATATACAGTGTCACTGCACAGCCCATCATTATTGTCACTGATTTCTCAGTAGCAGAGGCAGCTGCGGCCATCACTTGCTCACATGTGAAATTTCCCTTCACCACTGTATCTAACAATGCACTATAATATTCTAGAGGCTTGTATCCGATTGAAAATGTCTAAGTGAGGACAGCTGTCATTTCTATAACCGTTCGAATGGGAAAACAAGACAAACTCCTCTGTATAATCTGGTATTGCTAAAACTGGGGCATTTGTCAGTTCATTAAATGCTTCAATCATCTCTCTTGTCGATGTAAGTGATGCTTGCACGTTCTGTTCTTCTTTTAACACTTGTAAGAGGAGTCTGATATTTATTTATTAATTTTTTACATTTATAAAGCGCACAAATCGCCCCTTAGCCATCGTGGCGCTGTTACAGTAGGCTTACTTAGCTGCGAGAGGATTACAGAATAAAGATAATGATGGCACACAAACATGGTTAAAATTACAGTGAGAGTTATAATTAGATGGTGGGGTTAACCAGCTGTTTCTTGGCTATAATGGACTCAGATCATGGTGGCTTAAGACTTCAATGCACAGGGAGAAACAGAGAAAAACATCAGACGTTTGAATTACAGTGACATAGGTAGGGTGTTTGGAATAACAGTTCAGTGGTTTTCAGGGGACCTAAGTCAGACACAAGGGCAATCGTCAGGTATTTGAGAAAGGAAAGAGTTTTACGTAAGAAGACGTATATGAGGCTTCTTTTCTAAGTGCTATGGGCAAAGCATTCCAATATTTTGGTGCTAAATGTTGGGGTCTGGAGCCTGCCGCTTTAGCTCTTTTGAACTTGTGGACCTAGATCTGGTTGGAGAGCTGAGCTCGAATGGTTTTAGAGGAGGTGACTGGTATTATCTTTTCCGATAAGTAGGGGGGGGCAGTGCAAGAGAGGCACTTATATGTGATGGCCATGGTTTTAAATAAAATGCACTCTTTCACTGGCAGCCAGTGCGCATCTTTTCTAACCTGTGAGAGATGTTCCCTTTTAGGAAGCTCAGCGCAGCTCTGAGGGCATTGTTTTGAGTGACTTGTAACCTGTTGAGGTTTTTGATGGATGTGCCCATGAACAAGGGGTTACAATAGTCCAGTTTTGCTCCAATGGTAGCCCTGGCTATTTTGAGGCAGTTTTTCGTTGACAAGTAGGGTTTGATAGCATTAATGATTTTGGTGGTGTGTGCTACAGAGGAAGCAATGGCGCTAAATTGATGCGTCATAGACAGAGAGGATTCAATGAAGACCCCTAAGGTTTTGACTGCTGATGACGCAGAAATAGAAGTATTATCAATGTTAAAAGTCTTGTATTGAGGGTCAAGCTTGTTCAGAGTATCGTTGGTGCCTACCAGGAGGATCTCTGTTTTTTCTCTGTTGAGACATAGACCATTAGCTGCCATCCACGTCTGTATGGCTACGTATATGTTGAATAGTGTAGCTGAGTCCTGTTCATAGGATCCCATGAGAGGGAGTAGGACTTGAGTGTCGTCGGCATAGTTTGTGTACGCTATACCACGATCATCCAAGTCATTGAAGAGAGGTATGGTAAAGATATGGTAGAGTGTGGGTGCAGTGCAGGATCTTTGAGGGACACCACAGTGGATGGTGGTTGGTGCTGCACATGCATGGTCTGAGAAGATAGTAGAATACATAGGATAGTAAAATAAACATGATTGACAGTAATTGCACAATCCAAGAAATTGTTGCATTTCCTTAACTGTGGCTCGGTGGGGCGTCTTATGAATAGCTTCTTCCCGTTCTGGTGTCACTTTCCTTCCTTATGCTATTATTTGTCCCAAATAAATTTCCTTTTTCTGGCAGTACAGTATTTTTTCCTTGTCAACTTTGTATCCCTTTTCTGCCAATAACGTTAGAAGCATCACAGAATCTTCCCTACATTCCTCTTCCATGGTGCTACACAACAACAGAATGTCAAGATATTGTATCACTGTGCTCTGGTCTTTATGTTAACCAAATCCACCTGTAACACTCCGTTAAAAAACACTAGGGGATTCACAGTACCCCTGTGGTAATCTTCTCTGCTGGAATTTTGTTCCCTCTATAAGTAAATGATGTGAGGTATTGTTAGTCTAGAATCAATGGAGGGGAAAGGAAGTCATTTTTTTGTTTAAATCAGTTACTGTAAAAACGTGGCACTTGTGGGTATACACAAAATTGCATCTGGATCAGAAACAATTGGGAACTCTGCTTCCACAAAATTGTTCAAGGGGTGCAAATCTTGTATGAATCTCCATGACCCTCTCTCTGCCTTTTTCACTGGGTAAAAAGCATATTTATATGGGGATTCTGATGGTACTATTATGCCTTGCTGTGGCAGTGTAGCTATTGTTTTGTGTATTCCATCATCTGCCTCTCATGACATGGGATATTGCTTTACTGAGGGTAATATTGCTCCCTTCTTCAATGTGATTCTAATTGCTCCAATACTTTTAGGAAGACCTACATCACAGGAATTATAGGTTCAGAATTCTTTGGGCACTCTCTTAAAATCTTCCTGAAAATGTGGTGATATTTGTTTAGCCAATGATAATCTTTGGGGGACCTCTCTAGACTCTGTTTTCAAACGGTATGGGAAATGAACTCATCATCATCGTCCTCTTCTTGTAACAACTGTTGTCAGTCATTTCGGTCAGTCGCAGCACTGAATCAAACCCTAGAACTGCACACCAGTCAATACCTTCTTCATCTATTGAATGCAAAATCACTCTGTCCTCCCTCACCACTGCTGCTTCTGCATGTACCATAATGACTGACCCACATTAATTAAATTTATGTCTGTACTTTAGAGCTAAACAAATACACTGTGGGCAACTGCAACACCTTTTACTTTATTTTGGTGACCCATCCCAACAACATCTGTACTCATAGGAAAACAAGACCACACTAAGTGGCACTCCACTCATAACTATTCTGCCACAACACGCTAATGTTTTGCCATTTACATAATGGGTGCCTATTGTGGAACACACTATGCGCTTCTATGTAAATAAAAATAGTCATGTTCAGTCTGCACATCAAATCTCTGCCTAATATATTCATTTGTGTGCTTTGTGAATATGGCAAAGGTACGGACAGTGTATGTATCCCAGTTGTTACCGGTAAAACTTCTGTAAAAGGAACCATTAACATAGCTTCAGAAAATCCATGTGTGTCCATAATCATGTCTGACAACAGGAATTCCTCCTCTGGGATGCAGGACCGAGTTGCCCCTGTGTCTACTAAGAAAGAGAATGTCCAATTCCATATCTGCACTCCCAACCATCGGTTCCACATCTGTGTCTGGACTTACTGATAGTACTGGACATGTCAGAGCCCTTTGTGGGCCGTCCTATTGTGGGTAGATGCTTGTGCCTGTAGGTAAAAAGGGATTCCCTCCCATAAGTGAGGCCCCCCAAAATGCTGTACGACACCTGCTGGTATCATATTTGTGTCTCACTGTTGTGTTGTCTGCTGTGCATCTGCTTGTAAAGCATTCAGTTGCTGTTGTTGAACTTTTGGCTGTGTCTGTTGCTGTGGTTAATCAAAAACATTTGTTGGGGCATATGGCATCTGCTGCGCTTGAAGGTGCATCATAAGAATACTGTGTCTGCTGCTGCAGAGGGTACATGGGTGCAAAATGTGCTGCCCTTCCTCTGTTACACTGAAGCGCCAATTCATATGGTACCATCCCTCTCTTCTGCAACCTCTTGTATAATGCCCTGCCATCCCCACATGGTCAAACATGATCCTCCAAAATTCCGATAGCCACTAAATGTAGGTCTACCTCTGTCAAATCCTCCTCCATATGCTTGTTGAAACCCTCCTCCCCTTCCTCTTTGCAAGTTCCATCTCTCTCAGTGACAATACATCGGTTCTACACTTTCTCCATTAAATCCCATTGGTCCTGCCTGCTGATAACTCGGGTGATATTGTTCCTCTCCTATGTTTGTAATCACTGCTCCTTCTACTGCTATTCTCACCAACTTCTTTTGCACTAATTTTGCTTCCTCACTCACTCTGTCTTCTACTTTCTTCCATTCCTTCTCCTGTATAAACCTACAAAAACTAACAATATGCAATTATTTTTTTCGGCCATGTTT
The DNA here is from genome assembly GCF_040938575.1 of Ambystoma mexicanum. Classification (NCBI taxonomy): domain Eukaryota; kingdom Metazoa; phylum Chordata; class Amphibia; order Caudata; family Ambystomatidae; genus Ambystoma; species Ambystoma mexicanum. The sequence continues at coordinate 1,015,800,895 of NC_090928.1, forward strand.
TCACCTCATTTCCTACTACCTTTAGCAATTGAGCTTGCATGATGACAGAAAGACCTTGACATACAATGTGATAACACACAGGGAAATGTTTTTCCCATCCCTCTCTCTTTTCACCTAAACATTTTACCTGACGCTTCATGTTCCCATTCTGTGCGATATTTTACAATGTTCTCCCAATATTGAGGGAGCGATTTACGAGTTCATCCCTTGTTACCTTTCACCAAATCACCCTCCCACCTTTTATTATATACTGCAAAAAGCAGTTTAACAAAATTCCAATCCAATTCACACCACCCCTTCACAAACATTTATACATCATCACAAACCTCAACGCTCCCTCAGCACATCCTGTCCTACCAACATAGAACAATGAATAACTATACGAAAACACTGCTGCTATATAACCATGTCCTATTTTTCCCTCTTCTTCTTGACCTCAAAATTCAAACAAACAACACATCATACATAGGTACAAAATGATCTTTCTATGTGCATGGGTACGCTCACGTTCTGAGATCTCTGAGGTCCTCCAATTTCAAAGGTCTCTGAACTGCCTTGACTTCCACTGGCCCACGGTGCCACCTACGAGATCGGGCAGGGCGCATATTCCAGTCTTGAGGGGCCAACACCACTGTCCAACAGGTGTGGACAGGAGCCTTCAACCTCCTGAGGATGCTAGCGATCTTGCTTGGACCTCCAAGTATAAATGAGCTCCCAATAACCCACACGAACTAAAATAGGGGAGCAAACCGAGGTGTATGAAGAAACCAGCTTTAGTTGCTCCAATCAGCCGGTAGAAGGTGCACAGACATTCTCAATTACTTCCAGGTAACCCTGGGGTTATAAACTAAACAAATTACAGTGTTATATTCATAAAGAACACAATATTCACAAAGCTGCCATTGGTTGTTAAAATAAATCACTCCTATTATTCTTTGCATTACGTGTTCTAATTGGATAATCATTATCTTTGAGCCTGTCCAGGTACCCTCCCACTATGCAAGACGTCATGTCTCAGGCATCATCGGACCATGCTCTAATTGGTTGACACCACAACATGCTGACATTATTAAAATCCTGGTACCTTTTACTGATGTGGCCTTGGGCATTACACTTATCCACAACAGTCCAACTAACTTTCAGTGGGAAAGGAGAGATTGACAAACGTTGTCCTGGCCACAGCTTTTCCACACCAGGCCTCAATCTCCCAAACAGTATGCTCAACCTTGGACAGCTCTTCCTGTTCTCCATTCTGATACATACTTCTGCTTGCAGGTGTTTGATCTAATTGGGTTACACGGTGCACTGTTATTCATTACATTGTGAGTCCAGTGTATGAGACTGCTTGCATTCAATTAATTTAACCTGCTAACGTGTTCTTCATGCGTGCGTTGTACTGCTTTCACCATTGGAGGTGATATGGTTATATCTTGATAGTGTTTTATTGGCAATATTACTGTGTCCACTTGGCAATTAAAACGTGTGTATTTCTGTCTGCCAGCAACAAAACATACATAATTCTTGCTTATCTAAAACTGGAACCATGAGAAAAGCCTATTCTTGCAATTTCAGCTATCCTCCTCTTCTCTCAGCCTTGGCACTTTCAGCCATCTGGACACCACTGTGGACCAAGAAAATCATTATCAAACTCAATGCTATGCTTTCATCACCATATGCTGTGCATAGCCTTACAAAGGGGAACATTGAGCTTCACTTGCTATTCATAATGCTGCTTTATATATGTATTTATGCTACCTAACTGTGCCTACCACCTTTTACTACATTCCCTCCCCATATATTCAGCAACCTAACCCTCCCTATAATGTGGCAAACTAGCTCTCTACTCTGTCAAAACAACGTTATCCTACTTGCGTTACATTCTACATGGAGTTGGCATACTCAACTGACACCTTATTCCAATGTTCTTACTCTGCATGTTCGCTCTCGTTTGGGAACAGGCGGAGGTGTGGACTTCAATGTCAGTGGTCTTATCTCCAACATCACAAAGTCATCCAATTCCAGACTGAATTATCGATCATCTCCTATGCTCCAACAAGAACTTATAGGTGTCAAGCTAAACTACTGGCTCTGGTATTTCACCCAATTACAACAAGGGAGGCTTTTCACCTCTGTCTTCCCAGTGGCCTGATAGACAGCTTCAGGTGTGTGCTTGTAGGCTCTGTGGACACTGTGTACTCCTTGGTGGTCAGATTCCCTTGCTGCCATCCAATTAGCTACAATTCAACAAACTATGGGGTACCACCACCAACTGTTTCAAACAGGGTGAGAAGAAAACATTATTTTACAGGAGGCTTTATGGGACTATTATACTGAAATCACATTTAGAAAATTGGCTATGTATAGAATGGGAGAGAATTTAGGAGGATTTTTTTTCTCTTAAATAGGGAAGAAGTGTCAAGAAAGTGTCAAGAAAGGGGTAAGAAAATGTCCTTTTATACAAAAGAGAGCCAAATTCAGTAGGGGTCGAGTAATTACATTTTTGTAAAATATGGTTGTTACTATTATTACCAGAGATAACTAAAGAAAAGACAGTAACTTTAAATCTGCTCCATACTTCACCATGGTATCTTATCACAGCTCTTTCTGATAGTTTAAAAAGATTACTTGACTCTTTATTTAATTATTACATTACATTTGTTAAACGCCCAAACCCGAGGGTATCACTACATTATATACTTAGCAGAACTGGAACAAGAATTTGGTTACCTAAGTCATCAGTCATCAGATACGTACATTGTAGGACCGGGAACAATAATAATTATTCAAGCAGCACTATTCAAACTTGTCAAAAAAACACGTTTTGATCATTTTCTTAAATTGTTGGTGTGATTGCTAATTCCAGATATATGCGGGCCGTGTGTGCGACAGTGTAGGGGCAGCTATAGGGAAGCTAGAAGCCCCGGCCCTTTTACTTCTGTACCAGGAACATTTTAGGGCCCACCGTAGGATATTTTGGATCACACTGTTGTTCAGGTAGGTTGGGGCCTCCTTACAGACACTTTTGTGGGCAGTGATCAGGACCTTAAAGAGGTTCCGATCTTTGACAGGGAGCCAGTGAGCTTCTCTTCTAATGTGAGAAAAATGTGTTGTTGCATTTTAGGCCAAGGGCGGCACATAGTGCTTTATTCTGGAGCAGTTGTAGTTTGGAAAGTTTGATGAAGAGGTGCCGAGTAGCAAGAATTTGCAATGGTTTAATTTTGAGAGAATTAGGTCACGAGAGTGAGGCAGTTCTGAGGTTATAGGAACTGACAGTTGAGGGCAGTGAGTTTAGTGGTGTAAGCTGCGGAGGAGCAGAGCTTGTTTATGTGCCTTGTCATTGAAAGGTCAGCTTTGAGATGGACACCTAGTGTTTTCAGCTTTGTGGAGACTGGGATGGAGGTGCGCCATCAATGTTTATGGCTTTATAGCCTCTAGAGATTTGAGCCTAACAGGTGAGCCCACAATGAGAAGTTGAGTTTTCTCATCATTCAGGCAAAGCCTGTGGGTGGCCATCCAGTTTTGAATGATGGAGTAGACCTTTTTAATGGTATCAGAATCTTGTTTGTAATCCCCTGTAATGGGTATCAGTATTTGTGTGTCATCTGCAAAATGTGTATATATGATGCCCAAGGCACCCAAGGCTGCGAATAGTAGTTTAGTGTATATATTATATAGTGTGGGGGAGAGACAAGTTTCTTTCGGAACCCCTAGGGGAACTACAATCGGGTCTGCTGACTCATCACCAATAAAAATCCTTGTTACACGTTCGGACAAGAATGATTTGACCCACTGAGTCGCTTCATTGGAGAAGTGGAAGATTTGGGTGAGTGCTTGGAAGAGCTTGTTGTGATCTACTAGGTGAAACGCTGAGGACGGGTCCAGTAAGAGTAGGATGCCTAGGTTGCCAGCATCTTGGACGCAGTCCATCTGGATTTTTAGATCCAATTGTGCTGTCTCTGTGCTATGATTTGGGCGGAAGTTTGATTGTCTATCTTTCAGGAGGTGGTTACTTTCCAGGTGATGCTGAATTTGTGTGGAGGCTACACAATCAATTAATTTGAGTAAGAAATGGACAGTGGTGATGGGGATGTAGTTAGTAGGGGTAGTGGGGTCAAGGGTGGGTTTCTTGAGTAGGGGTGTTACCCATGCAGGTTTAATGTTGGTGGGGACTGAGTTCGAAGTAAATGAGGCATTCATTAAATCGGCGATGGTGGTCCCCAAGGCTGGGGCACAGAGTTTCACCAGTTGGTCGGGGAAGCTGTCACCTTTACATTTGGATGGTTTAAGGGTAGATATGGTAGTCAATACTTGATCTTCAGTAACTTTGCTGAAGTAGAATGAGTGGAAGGTAACTTGATGGTTGTGGATAGGTAGGTCAACAGGGCATACTTTTGCTAGCTAGCGCGTCTCTCTTTGTCTTTATTTTCACCTGCAGGGTCAGAATTGTATGTGAAAGTGCATTTTGGATAGTTGCGCATCAGGCTTTGTCTATTTGGGAATGAGTAGCTGGCGGGATAGGTGCCTCTTGTTCCCTAAGTATGGAAAAGAGCTCTTTGGAGCTGGAAACTGCATTCGTGATCCAGGTGTTGTAGATTTTTCTTTGTAAAAGAAGAATGGAATACAAGTTGACCACATAACTTTTCCGCAAGGGACTTTCTGATTTAAATATTTCAACTTTGTAATATTTAACACACAAAACAGAAATCGGAGAACAGCTAGTTAATTACTAATCAATCAATGCACAGTCATTACACTCTCCTAGTCGGAAAAAGATACAAAACCTGTCCCTTCGTGGTGCTAATGGCCCTAGGAAGCGATATGGCACAGACTATCTGAAAGAGACAGAAGAAGAGAAACTCTCCCTATTCTTTACATGTGGTGAAGGAACTTACAGGCAAACTATTACCAAGGAAGTCTTTATCAACACCCTAATTTGAACACAAAGTGATTATAAAATGGCAGCTTACGAATACATATCCGCTATCTGCAAACTGTGGTACATCGTACAGTTCACGTGGGACTAGATGTCGCACCTTTGGACAATTTATTTGCCCTCCGCAAAGTATGTCAGATTGTGCCAAGTGTAATGTAAAACATTTAAGAATATAAATAACTCTCTCAACATGTTGTCATATCCCCACACATTATCTCTCCCTTTGGAGTATACACAAAGTTTGATATTTGTGAGAGAACGTAATTTTCGCATAAAAACAATTATGATTGATTCAAATACACAAATTGCTCAAGTCCACTGTGTGTTGCTCTTGATGAGGCGGCATCTAAAGATCTGGTCGACCGGTTTCAATGATTTTCTTTCGTGTATCATCTTCATCAGGACCCATTACTTCTTTGTTTAGACCCAATCTGTGCGCCCCTCAGAAGCGTAATTTCGACATTTTCTGTTGGGCAAATAGAGAGAAGGTCAGAATGACTTCTCCCATGTTTAAAACAGAGTGGGCCTCATTACGACCCTGGCGGAGGACCATGGTGCCATTTGCACCATGGTCCATGGCGCAAAGCTGCCAACTCCGCCATGGTGGTTGGCGGACTTACCGCCCCATTCCGACCTTGGCGGGGCGGTAAGTCCCCAATCCCCATTTACCCTTCCCCATTCCCATTTTTGCCCCATAGGGCATAATGGGAGTGGGGAAGGCGTTAATTACGCCACCGTAAATTACGGTGGCGTAATTAACAACAAGTCCCGTAGCGCCATGGATTTTTCCGCCTGCAAAAAGCAGGCGTAAAAATCACCATGGCGCTACGGGAACTCGTAGTCAGGCGGAAAGGGGCGCCATGGTTTACGCCGGCGTAAACCCCTTTCCGCCAGGGTCGTAATGAGGGCCAGTGTCTGACATTTTTTAAAGAGTCTTGTGTTATACAATTGGTATTTTAAAAAAACATATTCAATTAATGAAAGTCCCTTAAGAGACATTATAAGACAGGCTAAATTCCCCCTCCTTTCTCCTTTCTCCCACCCTCATTGTTTTTGGAGAGTTCCAGGTATATATGGTCATACCTGATTTTCTCGTTGTGGGTGCAGTTCTGTAGCGCGCCTAACTTGGATATTTTGGGCAGTTCTTGTTGGCCAGGTCAATGCACCTGTGTCGATGTCTGATCTGTAATACAAGATGATCACCTATTTAACTCCCCATTTTGTGTACTTTGCACTTCTAATTAATCATGTTGGCTAAATATCAGAATATTGGCATTATCTCTTGATTACTTGACTGGAGTTTTGTTATCACACTTCAAAGCTGGTTGAGACAGTAGTGAAGAAATCTGTTGTTGTTGCATCTGGGTCGGTCCTGTAAACAGAGGGAAACCCAGTTTTTTGACAACACCCCAGATGATTGTTGTTAATATTTTACAGTTTTGTGCAGTATTTTCTATTCACCATCCATATGGGCGTGATTCCCTCATTCCTCTTTACACTATCTATAGTGCACCCATTGTCAACATTATATGGGATCACCTCGTGCTGATAGTAATTATAACCTCTCTGTGTCCGTATCATACCTCAAAACCAAGCCGCACACGTTCTAACACACGCGGCCAACGCCCGTACCCTACTGTATCTACTTGCTTACTGGGTCCGTTCCCAGCAGGTTCGCTCGACGTCTCCCGTGAACTCCACGGTCTCCTCACAGCATTGAGGTTCTTCTGTTACGCGTGAAATCAATGCGGCCTCCCCTCTCTTTTTTGTCCCTAAGAAGGAGGGAGACCTCTGCCCCTGTATAGATTATAGGGTATTAAACGCGGTGATGGTAAAGAACCAGTATCCCCTCCCGCTCATTTCAGTACTATCAGATCAACTCGGTCCCTCCATAATTTTTACTAAGCTTGATCTTAGGGATGCATATAATCTTGTTCGAATTAGAGAAGGGGACGAGTGGAAAACCGCCATCAAAACACGTTATTGATTGTATGAATATCTGGTTATGCCGTTCGGTCTGTGCAACGCCCCGGCCACTTTCCAGGCGTTTATGAATGACATTTTTCATGACTATTTGGATCAGTTTGTAGTGGTATATTTGGACGATATCCTCATATAGTCGTCCTCCAAAGAGGAACACACGAAACACGTGTAAATTGTCCTGCAACGGCTGAGAGAAAACCACTTATTTGTCAAGGCTGAAAGGTGTGTTTTCAATTCCACTGAGGCGGAATTTCTTGGTTATGATCTGACCAGCCGGGGTATATGAATGAGCCGTTCCAAGGTTAGAGCTATTTTGGACTGGCCTGTTCCTATATCGATTAAAGCTTTGCAATCATTTTTGGGGTTTTTGAACTTCTATAGGCGTTTTATCCGTTCTTTTTCCTCTATCTCTGCGCCTCTGACGGCACTGACTAGCTCTAAGAAATCCTACCAATGGAACCAGGAGGCACAGTAAGCTTTTGATGCCCTTAAAGCAGCATTCACTTCCACTCTAGTATTACAGCATCCTAATCCTTTACTCCCGTTTTTGTTTGAGGCCGACGCTTCTGGGTCGGCTATCGAGGCAGTTCTCTCCCAGAGATGTCCAGATTCGGGAGAGGTTCATCCAGTTGCATTCTTTTCAAGACAATTGACCCCTTATGAGCGTAACTATCCGATCACTGAACGGGAACACCTAGCCATAAAAGATGCTTTCTCCGAATGGCAGCATCATCTTTTGGGGGCTCGTCATCAGGTCACGGTCTTTTCAGATCATTGGAGTCTTTTGGCATTTAAATCAATGAAATGCCTTACTGCCCAACAGGCTCGCTGGCATCTTTTTTTCCCAGTTCCATTTCACAATCACATATCGGCCGGCCCGATTCAATTCTTGCGCATTGCCCTTCATTCTGGCAGCAAAATGTCTGACAAACCTCTCTTATTACCTTGTAACGTTGTCTGTGCCTGCACCCCTCAAACTACTCTGCAGACTTTGATTTCAGACTGGGTCTCCACACATAAGGAGGAATGTGACACTCTTAATCTTGATGTGGTGCAAGGCCTGCCCTACATTCAGGGATGCCTGTTTGTGCCTCCAGGGCAGGCACGCCCGCGTGCCCTGGCTTGGTCGCACGACTCCCTATTTGCGGCTCATCTAGGTCAACAGAAGACGCTGGAGGCCTTACGCCGATGGCCTTGGTGGCCCACTATGTCCAGGGATGTGGTTGACTATTTGGCCTCCTGTTCAGTATGTTCTCAATGCAAAGTCTTCCGTTCTAAACCTGTGGGTCTGTTACGGCCTCTTCCTGTGCCCCACAAGCCATGGTACATGGTTTCTATGGACTTTGTTGTCGACCTACCTCCTGTGAAGGGCTTTGATACCATATGGGTGGTCATTGACTACTTCACCAAAATGGCATTGTTCATTCCCTGTTCGGGTCTGCCCTCCGCTCCTGTCTTGGCTTCCCTTTTTCTTAAGAACGTTTTTCGATTCTTTGGTCTGCCTACTATCATGATTTCGGACTATGGCTCTCAATTTACATCACGTTTCTGGAGGGCCTTGACTGTGTCCCTTGGTATTGACGACCGGTTCAGTTCTGCTTACCATCCTCAGACTGATGGACAAACTGAGAGGGTTAATGCCACCCTTGAGCAATTCCTTCGGTGCCTCTGCCTCCGCTTTCAAGCCTCATGGTTGATGATGCTTCCCTCTGCAGAATTCACTTATAATAACTCTATGCATACCGCCTCAGGGGTCTCACTGTTTTTTGCTCTGTATGGATGTCATCCACGATCATTGCCACTAGACCCGACTCTTCCCATCGACATCCCGGCGGATCAGGATTGTGTGAGGGAGTTGGTAACGATACGTAGAACGGTCCGGTCACATCTATTCCAAGCCCAAGCGAGGGCTAAAAAGAACGCCAATCGTCACAGAAAACCTGCATCCGACTATAAAGTTGGCATGAAGGTTTGGTTGTCCACCTGCAATTTGCGAATGCCTGGTAAACACTTGTTGCTGCCTAAATTCGTGGGTCCTTTTTCCATCACAGAGATTGTAAATCCGGTGGCTGTACGTCTTTCCTTACCTACCTCTTGGAAACAGCATCCTGTGTTTCATGTGTGTCTTTTGAAACCTTGTCCGCCCTCTACTCGGCTGCCCGATCGCCCTCCTCCGGTTCAGGTGGATGGGGGTGATGAGTATGAAGTGGCAGAGATTCTGGACTTTCGTCTCCGCAGGGGGCGCCCCTTCTATCTGGTCGATTGGAAAGGGTACGGTCCCAAGGACAGATCCTGGGAACCTTTATGCAACATACATTCTCCAGTGCTCTTACGCCGCTTCCATGTCAGAGGGGGTCTGCGCCGCCTTTGGGGGTGGATGCTGTTACACCCTGACATTCGCCTCATCCCACATCCCGGTGTCTGCCCCGTGCCCCTCCGGTCTCCCGCGCTAACAAGGACAGTCGGGGAGCTCTATGTAAAGCCAGAAGGAGGAACAAGAAAGTGGTTTCTCTTCATAAGGGGCTACGGCGCTGTCATGCATTTTTTTTCTCACGGTGGCAGCTGCCATGGAGAATAGCTGCAATAAACTACATTTCCCAGAAAACCTGACATGGATTGTAGTTTCCGGCATTAATACGGGAGCCTCGTTTTCGATTATGTTCGGCCTCCTTGTTGTACTTTCTGAAGTGCTACTTCTGTGCCTTAATTCCGGAAGTCTCCCGTTTTCTCTGTGTACCGATCTTGCCTGCACACCGACTCCTAAATCTTGACTCTGCCTTGGTATTGTTTTCTGTCCGCCCGGGTACCGACCTTGCCTGCACACGGACTCCTAGTTCTTGATCCTGCCTTGGTTTTGTTTGCTGTCCACTCATGTACCAGACCCTTTGCCTGCTCCTGAACTCCTGAATTGTGATTTGGTTTTGTTTGCTGTCCACTCGTGTACCAGACCTTTTGCCTGCTCCTGGACTCCTGGTTTATGACTTTGTTACAGTTGCTTCCTGCATGAATACCATCTCTCATTTGTCCATGGACTCTTGAGCTCATTCCTCTGAGTCTTTGCCTTCTCCTGGAGAATAACACTGGTAAGGCCAATTCTACATTTTTGAATCCTGATTTTTCATCGAACTGTTACCCCATCTTTTGGATTACATTGCTTCATATCTAAAGTGCATTTTGGAAGGCTTTGCTGTGGTGCACCATCCCGAAACCAGTGCGACCCTCGTTCCGTCCGGGGATAACTACCCTACTAACCTTCCTTTTTTTTGTTTTATACTTTCGTTGTTGCCTGGGATTCTTTGCACTATTCTCGCCTCCACCAGTGGTAAAGTATTATTCCTTGATTACCATCATTGGGCAGTTTTCACATTTAGCTAGTACCTAAAGTCTCTTCTGCTTTATAGGTTGCTCCAGGTCCTTTTTTATGGCATAAGGGGAACTCACTCAGGTACTCTATTAAGGGTAATGGTTTTGGGGAAAGCCAGGGTTGATTCCGTTAGAATATTCATCTTTGTCTTTTCTTTTCAGCTGCGTCCGTGGCGGTGTGTTCTCCCCGCTCTTTTGATTGATCGGTCTCCTTGCCTGTGCAGTTCAGCAGGTGGTCATATCAGTTTAAAGAGTTCATTTCCCTCACAGAGAGGAGGCTCGGGTGGAGGCTCCAACCCGAGTTCTTCAAGCAAATACCCAGCACAAAAGGACAGGTCTGTTTTTTATGCACTCCCCATACCGGTGAGTAACAGGAGGGGGAATTTAGCCTGTCTTATAATGTCTCTTAAGGGACTTTCATTAATTGAATATGGTTTTTTAAAATACCAATTGTATAACACAAAACTCTTTAAAAAAAATGTCAGACACTCTATTTTAAACATGGGAGAAGTCATTCTGACCTTCTCTCTATTTGCCCCACAGAAAATGTCGAAATTTCACTTGTGAGGGGCGCACAGATTGGGTCTAAACGAAGAAGTAATGGGTCCTGATGAAGATGATACACGAAAGAAAATCATTGAAACTGGTCAACCAGATCTTTAGATGCCGCCTCATCAAGAGCGACACACAGTGGACTTGAGCAATTTGGATATTTGAATTAATGATGTGGACATTCTAATTGTTTTTATGTGAAAATTACATTCTCTCACAAATATCAAACTTTGTGTATACTCCAAAGGGAGAGATAATGTGTGGGGGTACAACAACATGTTGAGACAGTTATTTATATTCTTAAATGTTTTACATTACACTTGGCACAATCTGACATACTTCGCGGAGGGCAAATAAATTGTCTAAAGGAGCGACGTCTAGTCCCACGTGAACTGTACGATGTACCACAGTGTGCAGATAGGGGATATGTATTCCTAAACTGCAATTTTATAATCACTTTGTGTTCAAATTAGGGTGTTGATAAAGACTTCCTTGGTAATAGTTTGCCTGTAAATTTCTTCGCCACATGTAAAGAATAGGGTGAGTTTCTCTTCTTCTATCTCTTTCAGCTAGTCGGTGCCACAGCGCCTCCTAGGGCCAGTAGCACCACGAAGGGACAGGATATGTATCTTTTTCCGACTAAGGAGAGTGTAAGGACTGTGCATTCATTGCTTAGTAATTAACTAGCTCGAGAGAAGCTGTTCTCCGATTTCTGTTTTGTGTGTTAAATATAGACTGTGATAACAGAAAGGACAAAGTACCCTAGATTGGAGGTACCATCTAAAAGTTTCCCTGTGTTGTTTATCAACTTTGTAATATCCATCCCAAATTTGCTGCAGTCCTTTTTGGAGCCAATGTTGCTCGTTTCTTTCTTTTTGAATTAAGAGCATTGTTAAAGTTTGTTTTTCTTCCTCTCTATCTTGGTTTTAGATTTTGTGTGTGCTTACCAACTGTATATAGAAGGTGGATAACAATGGGTATAGATATTTGTGTCAACCTACTCACTGGACATTTATTCTTTATTGTGAATTTCTTGTTCGCTCATTGATGAGTCTGTAAATTTTGTAAATATTGTGTTTAAGTTTCTAGAATATTATTGCCTATTGTTGATCTTGTTATATGTTCTATTGTAAAATATAAATAACATTTGCACAAAAAAAAGGTTTGCATCAGAGGTAGATGGTGTTTTAGCTTAAACAAATAGGCTAACTTAACGGCAGGGCACTGGAGACTGGTCCTTTCTAATCACATGCCCATGCATGCTAAGGTGAGTGCCCAGCTGAGGACACATCACACTGTCTGCTCTTATTATATATTGACATTTATTTAGTTCACACAATCTCAGTTAAGGCAGACAAGTCCTTTTCAATTTAGTAAAGTTTTATTTAGCACACTTTTTGCCAGGCCTACGGTGGGTCAGAAACAAGTTTAGAGTACAATATTAAAAAATAAAAAAAACACAATAAAACAGTAAAATTGTAAACAGTAAAAAGGGGAGGGCTTGGAAAATATACACCTCTATGCATTCAATCACTTTTGGAAATAAGGAAGGCAAGAAAAACATTGGTGATCCCCAGCCTCTGCAACCAACGGGGAGTGTATCCAGATGATAGTTATTACAGTCATTACTGTCATGGAATGCCTTCATATCAGTACAGAAATGTAAAATTAGTGGTTGTATTATAAAAACATGCATTTTGGAGATTTCTTTTAACAGGAAGGTAGTTTTGGGAATCATCAGAGTGTTGTATATTGGTAGAGGTTACAGGTATGCATTAGATGAATACAGAGATGAAGTCCTTACAGCCTAGCAGAAAGATTGGCTCCAAATACAGTATGAACTTCTGCCTTGGGTTTTTGATGATAGGCTGAGGGGGAAACCTGACAAGGGAGAAGACAGGTCATGCTGTTCTATACACAAAACAAGAGCTCAGGAACAATCCTAAGGAAATACTGTGGGGAAAACAGAAAAGCAAAACAGAATTAGAGCTGTAGTCTACACATTATTTGCATATTTTTCCAAGGGCATATTGTGAGATGGACCTGTGCCAAGGGGTCCTGAAGATTGCAAGATATGAGTTGAATGGTTTATAGTGATATAATCGAAAACAAAAAGGTTGAAAGTCAAATGGTCGGAAAAAAAGGTAAAAAAAAAGTCGAATTTTTTTTACAACGTTTTCTTTCGAAATGGGGTGGTTTCCCCCCCAACCCCTCTTTTTTTTTGTTTTGTTTGTTTTGTTTGTTTTGTTTTACCCATTTTTTTTTATTCCCGGACCCCAAAATAAATATATAATTAAAAAAAGAGGAATTCGACATTTTTGTCTTTTGACCTTTTATTTTCGATATTTTGACTGCACACCGAGTTGAATGTTAGTTACACAAAGGTTCATTTTCGTGTTGTGCGTTATTCTCTGTCACATCGCCAATTTAATACATGATCATTCTGGATTAATACATGAGAATTCTGGAGTAATAATGTAGCAAAGACTGCTTCTTCAGTTTCTTATTTCGCACTGGGAAGTCTGGAAAACGTCCCTTTCTGCATCCAGGAATGGTGCCGTTCCTGGCTCTTTCCCATTCTGGAATAGGCGGCACCCATTTGATCCACTTCTGGATCCTGGGTCTTTACGGTCGCTTGCTCGACCCGGCTAGCTCGCCCCAGCCCCAGTTTCTCTCAAAACTCTGACTGAGTTGTGTTGCTGTGTTCTCCCTCGGACTCTCAGTTTTGCAATATAGTGGCATTTGCGATTCATGTCCTTGCAGCTATGTGTGAATGCCTGTCACGGTCTGTGGTTCGGTGCCAAGTTGTTGGCATGTATCAACAAAGACGGGGTAGTGTTTTCGCAGCTAATTGCAACAGTGGTGAGTGTAGAATAGCTCCATACAAAGCTTTAATCTGCTGAGCCTAAACAAATATGCTGCTCGGTCATTCTTTTCCATTATCCTGGCTTTTAATATGGCCTCTCCAGTCCCTTTTCCTGCTGTCATGAACCACTAGATCACTGTACACAAGCCTTGTTATCAGTCATCTGATTTCTGATCAGGGCCAAGAAATCAGAAGGGCAACGACAACAAAAAGAAGCCCAGAGGATGTGCGCTAGTTTGTGAAATGCATTGACGGGCCCATAAGAGTGAAATGTAAAAAAATAAAATAAAGGTAGTGTTATCCCTCTCTGGTTGTATCCCTCTCTGAGCGCTAGAATGCGACTTGGACAGCAGCAGTTCATACCATTGCTGTTCCGTGTTTAAGAAAAATGCATGACGTTCAGAAAATACCCTGCCATGTGTTGCTCTATGCACTGTACATCCCCCTGCGTCTACTGAAAATTGAGGCTGGAGAATGTGTTTTTCCTTTCTGCACATTTTAAACCACTCTCCATTAATGAATTTGCGACGTGCATTCAAACAAGCAGAAACACGCTTTATTTGTGCAAATGGGCAAAGTTGTTGAGACAGGGTATATCAGGCGACTGCAGCCTGGGGCTCGCCAGATGATTTGGACTACAACTCCCATGATCGCTTACCATTGACTATGCTGGCCAAGACTTAAAGGAGTTGTTTTCCAAAACATCTAACGAGCCAAGGGATAACTTCAATGTACGCATTCTTATGCCCTTTGTAAAAAGGGTGCACATTTGTGGGTGCAAGCAATGAGAGGCATTTGCTCGTCTGATCGTTTGAAGCAAATACAATTTTGAGAATCTGCCCCACCAAGTGTAACATCATCTAGTTGTCATAATTTCACCATTTCAAATGATCCACTTGATTTTGTTTCCTCATAATCTTTTAAATACATCCTGTCCCTGGCTTTCTCCTACAGGTTGTGTTGTTCTCTTTCTCCACGAGGAGCTACTGAGGCATGCTTCCAATGAACAGCATCAAGCATGGTGATCCATCTGATTCAATTGGCCTAGCATGGGCATCACCCTGTTGAAGCTTCTCTCTTCAGAAGTTTAATGCTAGTATGGCATGAGTGCTTCTGTTTAGATTTGCATTCCAACAACTCCCAAACGGAAATGCAAAAAAGACAGGCCCTGTCTCATGGACTCCACGTGGTTAGGGCAATGACCACAGACCCCCCTCGTCCCACACCCATCTTGAGTGACTCAACCAATGCATTCCTAAGTGTCAGCAACTTGCAGATACTTAGGTGTGCATGGATGAGTTGGCTGCAGGTCCTTTGAACCAGAAGCTATTCCCCGCTCCACCTCACCTTTGCCTTTTTTTAATAATCAGCGACATAGTGAGGCACCCTTTGAAATCTGCAATCCATGTATTCATGATGTGTTCCCTGTTATATGCATGGAAATGAAAACTGGAGTGTTTAAGATTCTATATTTAGGACGCCATTAGTTATAAACATCGGCAATGCATCTCTGCCCTGCTACTGTTTTGACTTGAATATTGCAAAATAGTCGATTCAGGGAGGTCCAGAGCAAGAGCAACACTAAAGAATAAATTGATATTGATATTGATATTGTATTTCTATCACGCTCGTAGCGCGACAAGGCAAGGGAGGGGAATAGGGGAGAACAAAACAACGATCTTACTAGGCCCAGTGACATTGAGAACGTCCAAGTGCCTGGGAGAGGGGTAGTGGAAAAGTGCATGGAAGGGGGGAGAAGTGGAAAGTACGGAGCAAAGGAGAAGCAGATAAATAATAAATAAATAATAAAGACAACAGTGTAGTGCAGCCAGCAATTGGCAAGTGCTGGTTTAAGGAAGCAGACAGGGTAGATCTGATAAGTGCAGGAAGAAAAGGGGCAGGGGGGGCTGTATGGGTACAGATACAGACCCCAGTGCAAGGGGTGGCCCGGAGGCAGTGCAGGAGGGTGCAGGTTGAGTAGGTATAAAATGTTTAGAATGCCTGAACCTAATCTAGTCAGATTGCATTATTATGATGCACAAACAGCTCTCTGGCTCCCAGCGCAGTACCACACGACACTGGGCCCCATTATATTCTCAACCATTATATTACCAAGCACTAGGAAAAGTTTACCAAGACACTGTGCACCTGTTCACTGTCGAATGTTTGCATAATGGGACTGCACCTGACCCTAACATCCCAAAAACGACGCCGTGAGACAATAGTACAGAGTTACACAGACACACAGTGGGCCTCATTAGCGCCATGGTTGCCGCCGGTATTTTACCGTGTCCGCCTTGGTGGATGGCAGAATTACCGCCCTACTCCAAGGTGAGCAGGGGCGGTAATTCCCCATTCACCAAGGCACTTCCCCATTCCCATTTTTGCACCCATAGGGCATAATGAGAATGGGGAAGGGGCTAATTACGGTACCGCAAATTGCGGTACCGTAATTAGCACCAAGGTCCCTTTGCGGCACCCTACTTTAACGGCTGGTAAAACCAGCCGTTAAGGTCGGGGCCCGCAAAGGGAACTCGTAGTAAGGCGGTAAGGGTTTACCGGAACCAGTGCCCTTACCGGTACCGGTAAACCCTTACCGCCTACCGTGTAATGAGGCCCAGTATGTAGAGCAGGATATCGCAGGCATGTCTAACCCTGTGACAAACGTTGTCAGGGAGGAGGTTGGATTTATTATACAGCCTACAATAGGTCCACCATTGGAACAGAAGAAGAATGATTGTTGTCTCGAGTCTCCAGAAGCTAATATTGTGCTAGTAATGGTAGCCTCAAATCTTAGAGGTGAGGAGCAAATACCATTACCTCACAATATTAGCGAGCCGGAAGAAAGTACATTACAGCATAATACAGCAGTAGAGTCTGTCAGTATTAATATCATGTATGACAGGTAGGAAATATCTGTGATGCAAGCATGTGTTAATTCTATTGACTCCAATTTGGTGTACATAGCCTTACCAAGTACGTAATAGATAGACACGATTATATTGTGGATAACAAAATAGATATTATGTGCTTGACTGAGACATGGCTTCATATGTCGAAAGGACCTACAATTGAGCAGGCAACACCCCTAGGTTGTGAGCTTTTTGGAAAAAATCCGCTGGAGGACACCCAGGGACGTTTGGCTATACTATGTAAAAAGGAATTGGGAATATATGAAAATAAAATGGAGTGTGAAAGGTGTGAAATTATTCATAACAAAATCACACCCAATGACAATAACAGTGTTCATTGGGCCTCATTACACGGTAGGCGGTAAACCTATTAGCGCCATGGTTCATGTCGGTAATTTACCTGTACCGCCTTGGAGGAAAGGGGAATTACCGCCCCATTCCAAGGTTGGCGGGGCGGTAATTCCCCCTTCCACCATTGCCCTTCCCCATTCCCATTTTTGCCCCATAGGGCTCTATGGGAATGGGGAAGGTGCTAATTACGGTTCCGCAAATTGCGGTACCGTAATTAGCTCGACTGGTCCCTTTGCAGGTTGGTTTTTAACGCCTGAAAAAAGCAGGTGTTAAATTCCCCAACCCGCAAAGGGACCTCGTAGTAAGGTGGTAAGGATTTACCGGTACCGGTAAAATACCGGTACCGTAAACCCTTACCGCCTACGTGTAATGAGGTCCATTGTATTTTACTCTACATACCCCCTAAAGAGATGCCTTGCTTTAATGATAATTTAGGTCATCTACTTTTACCTTTACACAAGTCTAACTGTGATACGATTCTGTTGGGTGTCTTCAACTGATGGAGAGGGCATACCAAGTATAAGCAAGCCATGGACTTGGACTGTATGCTTAAAAACATGAATATACATACTCATAACTCTGACCCCTCACACATTAAGGGGCATACCTTGAATTGGGTCTCTGTTAGAAACATTAATGTTCCCACTATAAAAACTACACCTTGTATCTGGTCAGACCATTCATTCATTGTGTGCATTGTGCAATCACCAGACCTTTTGCACTGGAGTTATAAATCTCACAAACACATTTTGTCTGGAAGACATTATGAGATGACTACAGATCGGAATTCGCCATTTAAATTGGTGGAAATATATGGAGCCCATGTTAAGCTTTTTTTTATTATAAATGAACAATAAACAGGATGGATAATGAGACAAAGAAACTTTTCAAAATATTCAAGAAATGAGAAAAACCTAAACCCTTGGAAAGACAATTTGTGCCAGATAAGAATGACTGGATGAGAACTCATCAGGCATTTGCTGACAAAATTATGTAAGCATGCAATAAAATCACTGAAATTATAATAATCTAAAAAAACTACGGTACAGGTGGATATAGGACGGATTAAATGGTACTGGAAAAATCAGGAATTGTTCGAACTCTGTCCTGTCTCTATCATAGAAATAGAGATGATATTGAAGAATTTAAAAAAGCCCTCGCAGGACAAGGCCACAGTGTTGAGCGACCCAGGTTCGCAGGAGACGCTGCCCAATTTCCACGTAACACGTTTGTTACCTCCATGCTACCTATAAAATTCAAGTTTCGGACCCTCTGTGGCAAAACCCTCTCAGGACAAGGCCGAGGTGTTGAGCGACGCAGGTCTTTGTCAACAAAGGGGTCTTTGGCGTGGACTGTGAGTGTGGATAATTCACCCTCCTGTCTGCGGCCGTCAGCTAAGCAGTGGGGAGTTTGGTTGCTGCTCTGCACTAACTAGCCCTCTTCCCACACCCTCTAAACCTGCTTGTACACGCGTGCCCCATCCACCTCCACCCTCGCTTCATGCGCCCCTCGCCTCCTCATCAGCGTGGCCCCTCGAACTCCTCCCTTGCACTGCCTCCCTCGCATTCTTGACTGTGCATGCCTCCACACCCTCACCTTCTCGCCTCCACTCGTGCCCCCGATTTGCGATCGATTGTGCTCTAGCGCCACCTCCATCCTTGGCTGTTCTCGGTCGGTGCGTTCCCTGAAAGTCTGTGATTGTTGTGCATCTTGGCGCTGTTAGGCGGAAACCTGTGCAGTTCCCTCTGGGACCCCTGCAAAAGATTTAGGACTACAGGTGTTTGGCAGTAAACCCACTTGGTAGCAGTCTGTACCACACAGATTCACTTGGTAGCTGTGGCTGAGCAGTCAGACTTCCCTCAAGAAGAGCTAGGCAGTATGTGGAGTATACAAAATAGGGCAATTTACACAGTAGAACAAGCAAACACGGACAGAGCTTCGGTGAAAAGATATATAGTTATTTATTTATATACAACACATCTATGAAAACACACTGGCACTATTACGGCAAACAACTCCATTCACAATTACTACAAGTAAATCAATCCCCCTAACAATAGTTCGACAAGTCTAGGTTCAACGGCACCACTTATTTGCAGACAGAGGTGAATGCTTTAACCTAGATGGCACTCTAGTATTCGTTAGGATGGGAGAGAAAAGAAGGCAGGTTATGAAATCAACTCAGTACCAATACTTTTACGAACAAATGCAAGGCAAGTAAGGCAGGGTCTACTGTAGATCGTAAAGTTCAGAGGCCAGGCCCACTCGGAGAGAGGCAAGGCGATGTATCCCAAAAAGTATCACACTGGAAAGGCACTTCGAGTCTTTGTTGCAAATTGTTATAGAAAGATTGGACCAGTTCAGAACAGAAAGTTAAGAAAGCTTGGAGGCGACCCAATGGAGAGGCGAGGATTAAGACACCTCACTCTATCCGACACAGGGGAAGCCAGGCGGACACGGTACCTTGGTTGTGGAGAGACAGCTCCGGCGGGGGCAGTTGTTCCTGGTGGTGGATGCATGTCGGGTCTTTGCCAAGAGAAGAGACGATCTTGTCGTCGAAGGAAAGTTGAAGATCGTTGCACCCCCAGGGAAGAGACCAGCCGCGGAGTGCTCCATCACAAGGCACCACCTTTTGGTCGCGGTACAGGGGTAGTGGCTATCAGGTTGCCGGGGTGCTCTGCACGGGCAATTCGACCACTACGTCCTGGAACGAAGAAAAAGCAAAGGGGACTGGTTGTTCCCACCAGTCAGGGGAAGAAGACTCTCCGGCCAGGAGATCTCCTCTGTTGTCGGGAATTGGTGAGACGGTTCAGCAGGGCTCCACCGGAGGTGTCGTCGTTGCAGGTTGGCTCAGCTTTACCCTCGTCGGATTCTTAGGTCCTGTGGCGACTTCTGAAGATCCCGTCCCAAAAGCCCTGCTTTTATGCAGAAAACACCCATTCATTCAGCCTAGCTGTCAATCAAAACACGCTAAGTGGTGATCGGGGTGGCTCACCACTTGGGCCAATCACACCAGAGTGCGACTTCAGTTGGCAAGGCAACTCAGTCCAGGGTGCCTAAACCCCCTCCCACATCCCCTGTGGTTACCCAGACAGAATGGCACCACTTTGGAGGGCCTCTGTGTAGATGCTCGCCAAAAGTGGAACAAAGGGCTCAACCTTTGGTTTAGGAGTCACAGAGACGAACACAGACACCATTTTAAAAACCGAGTTCTGGCAGAAAATACCAACCGATAGATTTATTTAAGATAAATAAACCGGTGGTATGTTAGAGATTAACGAGAAAGAGTGTTAACCTCCAACAATGGGAAGAATCCCATAGAGTTATATTCAGGGTCGAATATAACGAGTAGTTTCCACTGCCACCAGCCAAAACTCGACGAGGGGGGACGGGACAGTGCACCCTCGAATAACAGACCCAGGAGTAATCGAATTACCCCACGAGTACGTCCACAATAGGATGGTTTGTACTAGTTCTGTTAGTAAATTTAGGTCTAGTAAAGCCAATGGTGACTTAACATGCCCGGGGAGACAGTAGTCAGTCCCCGGGTATGGAGTCTATGGTGGGGGTCCTCTAGGACGCCCCGGTGTTACGGCACGGAGGGTGCGTTGTAACACACATAGCAAAACATATGAGACCCTATGGAGTAAAAGACCCCATAGCTCATAGAACACATTGACATTCAAAGGATTTACACACATTCATGTCCAAGAGTGGGAGAAAAAGAGTCTCACTCTTGGCAGGATGGAAAAAAAACAAACTCCAGAAATCCATCAAAGCTGCTGGGGGACTCACTAGGTTAGGAAATTCAGCCTAAACAGAGAATTCTCCCTAACAGGCACCCTTCTCTTCTCGGCTTCGCTCATTCCTGCACGGCTCAGCCTGCGTGGTCCCTCGCAATCCTTGATTGCGTGGTTCCTCGCAGCTCCCTGATCGTGTGTCCCACAACTTCATCGCTATTCTCTGAACACATGCTCCACTTGTTGCCTGACCCTGCTCTCCCTCCTGCACCTTTTGCATGTCCCTTGCTAGTTCCTGATCACGTGTTCCTCGTATCTTCCCTGCTTCTCCCTGATCGCGTGTTCCTCAATTCTTCCCTGCTTTTCCCTGATCGTGTGATTCCTCACAACTCCCTGATCGCTTGTCCTTGAAACTTCCTCGCTATTCCCTGTTTGCGTGTTCCGCGCACTTGCCTCACGCACCCTTCTTCTCCCCCTCCTCCCACATGGCCCCCTCTGTTCTTCCTCATTGATTGCCCTGTTCTTTGATTGTCCTACTGTTCTGTGTTCTGCGGTATCTTTGCCTCCTTTAGGTTATCACTCTTCAACTCCCGCTCTTGTACATTACTTCGTTGTTCTCCTCACTGACTGCCCTGTCTTGCTTATACTGCGAGTACATTGTTTTGTTGTTTTCCTCAATGACTGCCCTGTTTTTGCTTATACTGCCTTGTGTTTTCTGTGTTTTCCTCCCTCATCTAGGTCCTCATTCGCCGATTTCTCTGCTCCTGGTGTGGTTTTGTGTTCGCCTCACTGACTGCCCTGTCTAACATTGTACTTCTGTGTGTTCCGCTACATTCTACAACTACTTTGTCCTTTTGTTTGTGTTTTTTGTCTTCTTAGCCAATGATTCATCTAGCAAACTGTTCTACTATTGTCTGAGCTCTTGTTGTATTGGTCAATTATCTACTATTGTCTTGTCCCTCTCTGTCTCTTCTGCTTGCACCCCTCTGTGTGTCCTCCCATAGTGTCTCCCTCCCCTCCCCTTCCCCCAGCCTCCCACACCCCTCTCCCCACCTACTCTATGGTGCTCTCTGTTTCTCCTATCTTTTCTAACTAACTGCTTCTCTATCAACTATCCTGCTAGCTAGCAGATTCTATGAGACATGCCTTGGTTACAGTATTGAAAAAGAAAGACAGATCTGCTACCAGGTGCGAAAACTATCGACCTATCAGTCTTTTAAATTGTGACTGCAAAATATTGGCTAAAATCTTGGCTGTTTGATTGGAAAAGGGTGTTTCAAGTTTGACACATGTAAATCAAGTGGGTTTTGTATCTGGCAGAGCGGTGGCAGACAATATGAGACGCCTGTTGTTGACCATTTAGAAAGGACGCAATCAGCTTGTTGCCAATGCGGTCATTTCGCTGGACGCAGTTTAGGTGGTGTGCAGTAAAGATGAGATACCTGGGCATTTGGATTGGAGCAGATATAAATAAGCTGCCATCAATACATTTTGTGTGGATCCTCCCGAAGATCAAATCAGATTTGGAGAGGTGGGGTCTTTTGAAGCTATCAACTTGGGGCAAAATAAATTGTATAAATATGAATTTGGCTCCTCGGATAAATTACATGTTATCCATGCTCCCTATCAAGTTACCGGAAAACATTTTCAAGGAGATCAATAGACTTATGCAAAGCTTTATTTGGAATGTAAAACCACCAAGACTCGCAGTTTGGAAACTTCAATTCCCATTAAAGCTTAGGGGAATGAACTTCTTAGACTACCATTTATCTTTCTCCACTCACCACTTATGCAGGGTTGCTGACTCAGTGATGAACAATCTGATCAATCTGAATTGTTATCATGGGAGTGTGGTGCAGTTTCCCAACTGGACCCCAAAGCCCTGCTGACTACTAGGAGATGTAGATCAAAAAAGGCCAGCACACTCACTTAATTCTTGCAAGACTGCTGGTGTGCACTCTCAAGTCGTTTGGGTGCTGACCCCTACTTACACCCTGATGCATCCATATGGAATAATCTGCTATTGCTGTACCAGGGAAAAACGCTCTTTTGGTCGGAATGGTTTGTGGCTGGTTTAAAGTACTTGAAAGAATTGTTTGAGGGTAGCAAATGGATACCATTCTCCCAACTTGGACAAATGTATGAGATGACGGAATGTTTGTTTGCTGAATATAGAAAACTGAAAATCATTATTTCTGCTTGTGTTAAATTACCAAGTTGAATAGTCAGAATGCTGCCTGGACAGTTTTAGAGGTGTGCTCGAGTGCATCACACCCAGCATCTACCATGTACGGAATCATAAAAGCTAATCGAAAAGGAGATCCGAGACAGCCGGCAATTTGGGCAGAGGAACTGGGAGAAAATATTGATCTGAGGTTTTGGCATAGGTGCTGTGATAACACTCGACTGATGAGTTTGGATTGGGGCTTCAGGGCCTCTCAAACAAAATTGCTGTTTAGAGCCTATTGGACACCTGAAAAATTGTTCAAGAGACAACTTTCGTACAGCGATCTTTGCTGGAAGTGTAAGCACTCAAAAGGTTCCCTCAGTCACTTGATTTGGTCATGTCCCAAAATGATGCAGTTTTGGGAAAGGGTTTGAGAAAGGCTAAGTTTTGTCCTAAATACTGCGATTCCCATGAATGCCTCTTTATTAGTTTTAGGTGACACCTCTTTGCTGGCTGAAATTGACTTTGGCAGGAAAGTATGGTTACTGCGCGCATGCATGCTGACAAAAAACATAATATGGAAGCCCTGGAAATCAAATAGTTCTTTTAATATTGAGGACTGGTTGGAGGAGCTTCTTACAGTTTCAACGTATGAAAAAGCCATCTACAAAAACACAAATGCAACTGATAAATGTTGGGACATTTGGAGCTGTTTTCTTGATGTCTATGGATGAAACTGAACTTTAATTTGAGGACTTTACGCCTCTAGCTTTACTTGTTATTGATGAATATAACTATTTATTAGTTTATGTAATGGATTTGTGATGTTGTTGTGCTTGCTACAAGGTTCCTTTCAAATGTGATTTTTAGTCATGGACTTCCATGTTCTCTCTCTTTTTCCTTTCTTCATCTTCCCACCTCTATTCTTTCTCTTCTATCTGTTATTCAGATTTAGTTTCTGATGAGTTATGTAATGTGTTCTGACTTTGTTTGTTTGTGTGCTTATTAGTAGATTACTGTCATGATATGTTTTTATTTGTTCTTATGTTAATAAAAATGTTAACTCAGCAAAACTATCCTGCTCTCCTTACTAAGTCTGGAAGGAAGAAGTTTAAAAAGGACATCCTTGTCTCCAACCCAGGCCTCCCTATCGCTGACACCTATACCAGTGCTTCCTCCAGACAAACCCTCACCGACATCCTCTTTGGCATTCCCTCAACGGACCTATGGACTCTTCATATGGTCTCTGTGCTTTCTCCTTTCTCTTCTTCTCCCATTAATGGTGGCACCCAGTGGGAGGCCCTCCTGGTTCCCTTCCACTCCTCTAAGGTCATCATTAATGTTTACCTGAATGGTACGATCTTGGTCCAAGGCCCTCAGGCCAACCTTCTCCTCTTTGATAGACGCATCCCGTGCCTCATCATTTTCCTTTCTTCTCCTGCTGTCCCTTCTCTCCCTTCTATGGCTTCCTTGTCTCCCCCCTCGTTACCTTGCCCTCTCCTCCTTCCTCTTCTACTCCTTCTACACCTCTAGAGGACATACCTCTGATTTGTAGCCCTCCCAGAAGTCTTTCAAGGATGGCAACCTTCTCCATATTGCCACTCTCAACACTCACTCAGCTGTCAAACACTCCTCTGACATCTGCCACCTCTTGGAAGAACTTCACCTCAATGTCCTCTGTCTCACCGAGACATGGTTCATGGCTAGCTCTGTCACAAACTTTGACACTCAGTCCTCCCTGATGGCTGCAAGATTCTCTCTGCATACAGATCCAACGGTTCTGCAGGGGGTTTAGCCTGGATCTTCCCAGAATGGATTCCTGCCTCATTCATTCCTACGCAGGCCTACTCCTCTTTCAAATGTCTTGTCTGCAGGCTTTCTCTCTCTCCTAGCCACTCTCTTACTGTGGCTAGCATCTATTGGCCACCTGGTCAGGTCTCCTCCTTCCTCTCTGAGTGGGTGGACCTCTCCTCCTCCCTCCTGGCCTCGACCACTCAACTACTCCTTCTTGGAAACTTTAACATTCACCTGGATGCTTCCTGTCCTTCCTCTGTACTCTTTCGTGACCTCTGTGACTCTCTCTCTCTTTCTATTCTCCCCTCTGGCCTGACTTCCTCTGTAGGGCACACTTTGGATGTTCTAATATTTTCAGACCTTCCCCTCTCTATCCCTTTCACCACTCCTCTCTCCTGGAGTGATCACTTTCTCCTCCCATGTCACCCTCTCTAACCCTCAGGCCAAGCCAACTCCAGCACTACCACCTACCTTCTAGGTTATCTGATCCATGAAGGGTGTGTCAGTTGAGGCTTTTGCCGCTACTTTCTCACCCTGTCCTCCTCCTCTGGCTGACTCACATCCTGATACAGCCCTTTCCATGCTCCACTCTGCTATCTCTGATACTCTTGATGTTCTTGCCCCTGTCATGAGGATCTGCTTGAAGCCCATAGCCAAGTGCAACTCCGGGTACGACTCAGACCTCGTCACCCTTGAACGCAAGTGCAGGGTGGCTGAGAGGAAATGTCTTGCTTCCTGTGCATCCTCTGACAAACTGGGCTGCCGCCTGCTCCAAAGGCAATACCGGCTCTCTGTCCACACCAAGAAGAGAGTCCACATTAAAGCCAGCATCTCTGCGGCAACCAACAACTCAGCTGAACTCTTTCAAATCTGAAAGGAGCTGGCCAATCCAGCTTCCATCTCTACCTCTCCTGTCCCTTCCCAGGACCTCTGCACAGCCCTAGCCTCTCACTACTGTCCTCTCTCTGGTCCTATCGCCCTCCTCCCTCTATTCTGTGCTCTATCTTAGACCCCCCTCTAGTCACCTCTTCTCCATCCTTCTCTACCTTTCCTCTGTTCTCCCCAACAAGGTTTCTAGAAAAGTCTGATCTATGAAAGTCTCGTCAAAACAGGTTCTCCCCTGTTCTTCCAAAACCATCAAGGACCACATTGACACCCTTGCTCCTGCCCTGGCTGCTTCTGCAACCCCTCTGTCACCACTGGAGCCTTCCGTTCCCCCCTGAAGCACTCTCTTGGGCACCCTCTTCCCAAGAAACCCTCAGTCGACCACTCCTGCCAGGCAAACTATCGGCTGATCTCCATCACTCCTTTCCTGGGCAAACTCCTGGAAAAGCTGACCATCTCCCAGCTTAATCTTCATACTGAATCTGTTGGTTGTCTCCATGACCATCAGTCTGGCTTAAGAGCAGCCAAGAGCATGGAAACTGCTCTCCTGAACATGAGTGAAGACCTGCTCTCCAACCTCGATTCTAATACCCCTGCTGTCCTCATCTCACTCAATCTCTCTTCTGCCTTTGACATGGTCAACCATGGCATTCTGCTCAAGTGGCTCTGTTATAATCTGAACATCACCGGCCCTGGCATTACTGTCCTCTTTCCTCTCTGATCGACCCTCCCAGGTCAAACTACGGTCAAACTGGGGTCCTTCCTCTCCTCTAACTCTCTCTCTACCTGTGGTGTTCCCCAGGGGTCTAACTTCTCTCCCTGGCTGTTCAACCAATACCTGGCACCTCTTGCCCGCCACATTGCTGCTCTCTGCCCCAACTTTCAGTGCTATGCGGATGACACTCAGCTCGTTTTCAGGCTCCCTTTTGCCACCTCTTCTCCTTCTCTCATCTCTGACAGTCTGTCCGCTATCCAGGAGTGGCGTGCCGCCAATGATCTCTGCCTTAATGCCAGTATGACAGAGATTATATTAAACTGCACACATGCTCCCTCCTTTCCTGTCACTCTCTGGCCGGCCTCCCATGGCCCTCTTCCTGCTCCCGCCTTTGAGGCTAAGAACCCCAGGGTCATCTTCGACTCCACACTCTCCTTTTCTCCTCACATCTCTGACGTCTCTAAGAAGTCACACTACTAACTGCACCTCCTCAGAGGTATTCTTACTTTCCTCTCCTTCCCCCAGAAGCCCACTGTCGCCAGAGCTCTGGTTCCCTCTAGGCTGGACTACCGCAACAGCCTCTTTCTAAATCTGCCTGCTTCTACTCTCCGCCCCCTGTAACTCATCCAGAACAGGACTGCGGGACTTGTTCTTGGCCTCAAGTCCACGGATCGTATCTCTCCAGCACTGAAATCTCTGCACTGGCTTCCAGTGGATGTGAGGATTAAGTTCAAGACCCTCTGCATTGTCTCCAAGGCCTTCTGGGGTCTGGGGCCTCAATACCTCAACTCTCTCTTTGTAAATATCTTCCTACTTGAGCTCTTCGCTCTTCTGCCTCCAACTCCCTCAGGATCAGTTGCCTCTCCAAGCAACGGGTTGGTGTTAGATCTCTTTCTTCGGCTGGGGCCTCCCTCTGGAACAGCCTCCCTGCCTCTCTGAAACTTGAGGAGAACCATCTCCAGTTCTAGAAGCACCTCAACACTTTCCTCTTTGCTACTGCCTTCTCTCTTCCTCTCCCCTGTTGAATTCCTGGCAGAAGCTGAAACTGCACTGGTCACCTGGCTACCCTCTGATCTCTGTCCCAGGTCCCCTCCCCGCCAGTTGCATACCAGCACTTCCCCCTGGCAACCCTTGCACTTGGGTCTGTATCTGTAACTCTATAGTCCCCCTACCTGCACTTTGAACACCTGCTGTCAGCACTTACACTTGCACTTGCCACCAGCTGGCCGAACTTCTTTTATTGTTTGAACCGATGTACTGCACTGCACCCTCCCTCCTCGCACTTTTCCCCACCACTCTCCCCTGCACTTGCGCTATCTCAATGTCACCTGGCCTAGTAAGATTGTTGTCTCTGTCTTCCCTCTGTTCCCCCTCCCTTGCCTCGTCACGCCTTGAAACACTTGATATAATATGGCATTTATAGCGCGCCTATACACAAGTGTTTCAAGGCGCGATGAGGCAAGGGAGGGGGAACAGAGGGAAGACAGAGACAGCGATTCTTCTTGGCCAGGTGTCAATCAACTTGTGTGTAGGCAAGTTATAAATGCCATATCATATCACCATTCCTGAGGATTCCCTACCATGCAAAATGATCCTGGAAAACGGGAAACATTTTGCCCCATTTCTTATGAGATTCGCTAACACTTCTTTTGCTCATAGATCAGTTGCATCTATAATTAAGGAAGTAGTGGTGACCCCTCTTGTCAAGAAATCAGGGTTGGACCCAAAGGAGGCATCCATTTTAAGACTGATCAGGGATAGCACTACTTAAAATAATTGGCAAAATCACTACAATCCAACTGCAAAAGCACATGGAAGTCTCTCAATTACTGCATATGAAGCAATCTGGTTTCTGCAATAATCATGACACTAAGGGGGTAATTCATAGAATTCAGCGCACAAGTGGCGCATGCGGCTGGCGCACAGTGTGCGCGAGCGAATCCCTGCGCCAGCCGCGTGCGCTAAAATACATTTCCCCGCACAGCGTATTCATGGATTCCAGCCACCAAAACCAGTCGTGGCGCACAGTGGCGCAGCGAGCCTGCAGCAGCACCAGTTACGCCCACAAGAATGCCCCTTGCGCAGGGAAAAGCCATCAAAATCCCCAATCCAGCGCAAAGGGCTGCGCTTACCCTGTACCAGCATGGCAAGCGGGGTACGTGTATCACTGGGGTGCGCGGGAAGTTTCTCACGTGATTTCAGCTGGGTACGTGTATTACTGGGGTGCGCGGGAAGTTTCACACGCAAATTCAGCAGGGTGCGTGTATTTCAGGGGTGCGCGTGAAGTTTCACACGCGATTCCATCAGGGTACGTGTATCTCAGGGGTGCGCGGGAAGTTCCACACGCGATTCCATCAGGGTACGTGTATATCAGGGGTGCGCGGGAAGTTTCACATGCGATTTTAGCTGGGTACGTGTATTTCAGGGGTGCGCGGGAAGTTCTTCACGCGAATGTCCTGGGTACGTGTATTTCGGGGTGCGCGGAAAGTTACACACGCAAATTCAGCAGGGTACGTGTATTTCAGGGGTGCGCGGGAAGTTCCACACGTGATTCCATCAGGGTACGTGTATATCAGGGGTGCGCAGGAAGTTCCACACGCAAATGTCCTGTGTACGTGTATTTCGGGGTGCATGGGAAGTTTCACACGCAAATTCAGCAGGGTACGTGTATTTCAGGGGTGCGCGGGAAGTTCCACACGCGAATGTCCTGGGTACGTGTATTTCGGGGGTGCGCGGTAAGTTCCACACGCGATTCCATCAAGGTACGTGTATATCAGGGGTGCGCGGGAAGTTCCACACGCGAATGTCCTGTGTACATGTATTTCGGGGTGCGTGGGAAGTTTCACACGCGAATTCAGCAGGGTACGTGTATTTCAGGGGTGCGCAGGAAGTTCCACACGTGAATGTCCTGGGTACGTGTATTTCGGGGGTGTGCGGGAAGTTCCACATGCGATTCCATCAGGGTACGTGTATATCAGGGGTGCCCGGGAAGTTCCACACGCGAATGTCCTGTGTACATGTATTTCGGGGTGCACGGGAAGTTTCACACGCGATTTCAGCAGGGTACGTGTATTTCAGGGGTTCCGTGGAGTACTACACGTGAATTGGCCGTGTGGGTCCTCCCAGGTGTTCGCTCTACAACCTCCACGGCCCCTGCAGGCAGCCCACACCACGGGGGACTACCCTGCACCCCTGCTCATGTCCCGCAGGCAGCCCATCCACCATGGGCATGCCCCCCAGCCAAGCCACATGTCACCTTGCACTACTGATCAACAATGCATGTCTCCCAGCACCCCCACCCCCCAGCAGTCAGGGCACCCTCCACCAGGCCCCCACACATGTCTCCCAGCACCCCCACCCCCAAGCAGTGCAGGGCATCCTCCACCAGGCCCCTACACATGTCTCCCAGCACCCCCACCCCCCAGCAGTGCAGGGCACCCTCCACCAGGCCCCCACGCCTCTCTCCCTGCACCCCCACCCCCCACCAGTCAGGGGCACCCTCCACCAGGCCCCCACTCATGTCTCCCAGCACCCCCACGCCCCCCGCAGTGCAGGGCACCCTCCACCAGGCCCCCACTCCTGTCTCCCTGCGCCCCCACCCCCCACCAGTCAGGGGCACCCTCCACCAGGCCCCCACACATGTCTCCCAGCACCCCCACCCCCAGCATTGCGAGGCACCTGCCAGCAGGCCCCCACTCATGTCCCACTCATGTCCCCCTGCACCCCCACCCCCCACCAGTCAGGGGCACCCTCCACCAGGCCCCCACTCATGTCTCCCAGCACCCCCACGCCCCCCGCAGTGCAGGGCACCCTCCACCAGGCCCCCACTTCTGTCTCCCTGCACCCCCACCCCCCACCAGTCAGGGGCACCCTCCACCAGGCCCCCACTCCTGTCTCCCTGCACCCCCACCCCCCACCAGTCAGGGGCACCCTCCACCAGGCCCCCACACATATCTCCCAGCACCCCCACCCCCCAGCATTGCGAGGCACCTGCCAGCAGGCCCCCACTCCTGTCTCCCTGCACCCCCACCCCCCACCCCCCACCTGTCAGGGGCACCCTCCACCAGGCCCCCACACATGTCTCCCAGCACCCCCACCCCCCAGCATTGCGAGGTACCTGCCAGCAGGCCCCCACTCCTGTCTCCCTGCACCCCCACCCCCACCAGTCAGGGGCACCCTCCACCAGGCCCCCACTCCTGTCTCCCAGCACCCCCACCCCCCCAGCAGTGCAGGGCACCCTCCACCAGGCCCCCACTCCTGTCTCCCAGCACCCCCACCCCCCACTAGTCAGGGGCACACTCCACCAGGCCCCCACACATGTCTCCCAGCACCCCCACCCCCCAGCATTGCGAGGCACCTGCCAGCAGGCCCCCACTCATGTCCCACTCATGTCCCCCTGCACCCCCACCCCCCAGCATTGCGAGGCACCTGCCAGCAGGCCCCCGGCCCCCACTCCTGTCTCCCTGCACCCCCACCCCCCACCAGTAAGGGGCACCCTCCACCAGGCCCCCACTCCTGTCTCCCAGCTCCTCCACCCCCCAGCAGTGCAGGGCACCCTCCACCAGGCCCCCACTCCTGTCTCCCAGCACCCCCACCCCCCACCAGTCAGGGGCACCTTCCACCAGGCCCCCACACATGTCTCCCAGCACCCCCACCCCCCAGCATTGCGAGGTACCTGCCAGCAGGCCCCCACTCATGTCCCACTCATGTCCCCCCAACCCCCAACCCCCAGCATTGCGAGGCACCTGCCTGCAGGCCCCCACTCCTGTCTCCCTGCACCCCCAACCCCCACCAGTCAGGGGCACCCTCCAGCAGGCCCCCACTCCTGTCTCCCAGCACCCCCACCCCGCAGCATTGCGAGGCACCTGCCAGCAGGCCCCCACTCCTGTCTCCCTGCACCCCCACCCCCCACCAGTCAGGGGCACCCTCCACCAGGCCCCCACTCCTGTCTCCCTGCACCCCCACCCCCCACCAGTCAGGGGCACCCTCCACCAAGCCCCCACTCCTGTCTCCCTGCACCCCCACCCCCCACCAGTCAGGGGCACCCTCCACCAGGCCCCCACACATGTCTCCCAGCACCCTCACCCCCCAGCATTACGAGGCACCTGCCAGCAGGCCCCCACTCATGTCCCACTCATGTTCCCCTGCACCCCCAAGCCCAGCATTGCGAGGCACCTGCCAGCAGGCCCTGACACATGTACCCCAGCCAACACGTCATCACAATCTAGATCCCTGGCCCTTATGGGCAGCCTCCACTTGCCAAACACCCACCCAAGTATTGCATCCACCCACTCAGAATTGCCAATTACATGATACAACAACAATGGCAAGTATGTAAATGAACACATGTCCCTCACATACACACAATGGGTGTAAGTGAATGTCAAAAACCCATATCATGACATGCATGAAACCAATGATATGATACTACACATTGAAGTTTGATGGAAAAAATTTATTAAAAGCAACGTAAATGGGATTAAAAATAAACAAACGACAATGGGAATTAAAATCAAAAAAGCAGCATGTCCGTAAAATAATGAAAAACCACAAATCATAATCCAAAGGAAAGGTGTCCAAAGTCACAGTTCAAAAAAGTACATCCAAGGGAAAAACAAAACCAAAAACCATTGCTGCATGGGTAAATAAAAAAAAAACATCCATATTCCAACAGTCAACTATATACAGATAAACAATCTAGGGTCCATGATCCCAACTGAAGAAATTAAACCTATCTAAAAATACTACGTAATAAAAAAACTATATATGTTGGCCATTGTCAAAAAGGTCCAAAATCAAGAAAAAAGCAAAGGAAACCTAACACTAACTACATAACTATTTACAAGGGCAGCGGGCTAGTCCAACGGCTCACTGGATGTTGTCATGGGCCAGGGCATCATCGAACTCCTGTACAATGGCTTGGAGGCGGGCATGTTCCCTGGCCCCGAGGTCTCGCAGGGATAAAGCAGTGTCCAGCTCCAACTCCCTGCGAAGACCCTCGAGGCACTCAGCCCGCCTCAGCGCTCTCCGCATTGAGTTCTCCGCCCTGACCATTGTGAGCCGTTCCTCCTCTGCCCGCTGCCGCTCCGCACCTATTTGCGGGCCCAACCGCTCCCACACGGAAGCCACTCCTATTCCAGGGTTCTCCTGCCCTCCGGCCGATGCCTGCACCCCTGATGTTGATGGCCCCGAGCCATGATGCCTCCCACGTCGAGCCTGCCGCTGCCTCCGACGCAACTGCCTCTGCCAGCACGATGGCATCGAGGCTGATGGAATCCACCGACGCCGTTGTGCACTTGCCCTGCCTGATGATGCCATCACATCCTCCATCTGCTGGGGTCTAGTTGCTGGTGTGTCCACCCCTGCTGGACCTCCGACTCCCGACTGTGGCAGAGATGGAATCCCCACCAAGTTGGCTGCATTGGTCGGGGTAGGTCCACAGGGGGCCCTGGTGTCATCTGGGCCGGAAGACGGCATGGAGAACGACTGGCGCATAGCCTCCACAGAGGAGGAAAGGGTCGCCAAAGTGCCCGACACATGTATGAGACCCCCGACCGCTCCCAACTGGGCCACGTTGGCACGGTGCTCTTCGTGATGACATACGTGGTCCCCCAGGGAAGCACGCATCTCATCACGAATGACACCCGTGCGCAACGCGACACCAATTAGGACCTTCTCCATACGGCCAGGGGTCCCCTCGTCCGCAGGTGGAGGGGAGTCTGATGACATGGACATCCCCCATACCTACGGACGGACCTAGGATGGGGCATCCCTGCTGGTGCATGGTGGTGCTGTCACAGTGTCAGGGACAGTGACATGCACAGGCACCTCCACGGCGACCTGTGCTGCCTCCTGCCCCTGCCCCGGGACTGCACCACTTGCACCAGCAGCGATGCCCCCACCAGGCCCCATTTGCGGCTCAGTAGCGGCCTCATCCTCCTCTGTGGAAACCACCAACCTGGATGGCTCCACACCGTCTTCTGCCATTGCAAGCACCTGTGGGTGGGTATTGATTGTACTGGCATTGGCATCTGCGGGGTCGCTAAATCCTAGGTTAAAGTCTCCTAGTAAGATGCGTTGTGAGGAGTTTTTAAGATTGTTTGATAAGATGTCTGTGAGGTCTTCTTCAAATGACCCTAGAGGGCCTGGTGGTCAGTAGATAAGGTGAATGGAGATGGATTGAGTATTAGATAGTGTTAACTTGGAGGTTAGAGATTCACAGGAAGTAACTCCTGCGGTGTGTTGCAGGAGTTGGACACTGCACACAGAAGCTGCAGTGTTGATTTTGCAATACACAATGTGCATGTAGACAGGCATTCATTGTTATGTTACGTCTACAACTTTTGTAATGCATTTGGGAATTACTTATTTTGGGTGGGAGGTTGTTGGTCAGTCATTTCATCTGATTCCATGTCAGGCATCATTGTCTGATGCCACTGTACATTTTTGACATAGCAATGTGTACCTTATTGGTACTGTGTTAGTGTATGGGTATTGCTTGCCATGTCATGTTGTGGTTTGGGAGGGTTTGAGTGACATAACAGTGATGGTCATGGCCTGTTTTGCAGGTGTGTGTGATTCACACCTTGCATGTCAGGGTCATCCGCTTCTCAAAGCAACTAGCTGGGGGTAGATCTCTCTCCGCGGCAGGGGCCTCCCTCTGGAACAGCCTTCCTGCCTCACTGGAACTTGAGGAGAACCATCTTCGGTTCCGGAAGCACCTCAAGTCCTTCCTCTTTGCTTCTGCTTTCTCCCTCCCTCTCCCTTGCAAAATTCTTCACTGGAACTGCACTGGATCTGCAACTGGGCCACGCTCACCAACCTCGGTCCCTGGCCCAGCCACCCTCCACTTGCACTGCCTCCCTGGCAACCCCTGCACTGCGGGATTGTCTCTCTATCCCTACAGCCCCCCTTCCCAGCACTTGTCTGCACTTACCTTTGCAGTTGCCACCAGCTGACCTATTTATTTGTTTTTTAGTCTACTTACCCTGTACTGCACTCCCCCCACTCCCCTTCCCCTTGCACTTTTCCCTTCCTCCTACCCCTGCACTTACGCAATCTAAATGACACCTGGCCTAGTAGTATCGTTGTCTGTCTTCCCTTGTTCCCCCCTCCCTGCCTCGTCGCACCTTGAAACACTTGTGTATAGGCACGTTACAAATGCCATATCATGTCATGTCATATGTTTGCCTTTTGGTCACACAGGATAGCTTGTGTTTAAGTAGCTAGGGATGCAGACAATGTGGTACTTCCATAGCAACTATCTCAGGGTGGTAGGGTTCTGACAGTTGACTGTCTCTTTGTCATCATTGATTGTCACCTGGTATGTGCCAGGCCTGTGTGCACTCCGCAGGGGTGGGAGCTTAGGTGAAAAATGTGGCCACAAGCTGGGTCCGGGCTTCCTCGCCACGTGCCCTGTCCCCTCCCATGGGCAGCGCCTGTGCCTGTGGTTGGGGATGTGGGGGCACCACCATGTCCACCGGTATGCCCTGCCGTGTTGCAACATTGTGCAGGGCACATGCTGCCACAATGATCCTGCACACTACTGGGGGTGCATAGAGTAGCTGCCCGCCAGAGCGGTCAAGGGAGCGGAAACGTGACTTGAGCACTCCGAATGTGCGCTCCACTATGGCCCTGGTTGCAATATGGGCGGCGTTGTATCTTACCTGGTGTGGTGGGGTTCCGGATTGGTGTCATCATGTGGTTGCTCAGAGGGTAGGCACTGTCCCCTGGGGAGGTGTAAATGGTTGTGATTATTGGGGTTTGTGTATTTGTGTGTGTGTGTGACATGCATGCATGTGCAAGGGCATTTGTACTCACCTAGGAGCCAGGTGTCGCCATGCTGCCCAGCTTCCAGAGCCCGGCTCAGGGCGGACATTCTGTATATGAAACTGTCATAGGTGGAGCCAGGGTAGTTTGCATAGACAGAGGTGATGATTCCCTTTGCATCGCATACCACGTGTACATTGATGGATTGCCAGTGCTTGCGGTTTCGGTAGATGTGCTCAGTGGTCCTAGGTGGACTTAGGGCCACATGGGTGCAATCTATGGCACCAAGCACTTTGGGGAAGTGTGCCACCCTGAAAAAATCCAGGACAACGGCCTGCCTTTCTGCGGGTGTTCTGGGCATGTATATGTGCCTGCGGACTGAGGGGCGCGCTGCCATGATTGCCAGTACCTGGTGTAGGCAGCGTGACTGCGTGGCCTGTGAGACCCCCCCCCACTATGGCAGTAGTCCGCTGAAATGACCCAGTGACCAAGCAATGCAGGACATTGAGCACCTTCTCCAAGGGGCTCAATGCTTGGGAGCAAAGGGTGGGGGATGTAAGGTCATCTTCCCACTCCCTGACCAGGTCTAGGATGATATGGGGTGGAAACCTATACCTGCCGTAGACCTGGTCGTCAGGCATCCTAAAAAGGCTTGTCCGTGGTGCGAAAATGCGTGCCCTGGCTATTCTCCTCCTCCTGCGGTGTCCCACAATCAGTGCTGCGACAAATGGGGCATTCATCGTAGCTGTATATATGTGTTTGTTGTTTGCGCGCACTTTTATACTGTGCACGGGGACGCTTCCGCCTGCCTTCGTGTGGCCGACGCGTTGACGCCTGTGTGCGTCTTTTGCCGTTCGCGGGTTTCCCGTATTCGAATCCATGAATACGGGTTGTTTGCGTGCGTGTGGGCGTTTTCGTGTAGTTCCCTGCAGTACTTCCCCAGTTACGCCTTCTTTTTCACGCGTTATTCCCCATTTCGCGTGTTATGCCCATTGTTCCGCCCACTTTGGTTGTGTGCGCCACGCTATGTGCGGTTTTGCTGTGCACGTAGCGCACGACGTGTGTGCCCGCGTGCGCCATGGCAGGATTTGGCGCACGGACAGCAGGAAACATGCGCAGCAACTTCCTTGAATCGCACGCGCTGGGTTTCTCACGCTTGCGCTACCTTGCGCCTGCTTGCGCTGGTATTTTCGGCGCTCGTTTGCTCCATGAATCGACCCCTGAGAGTGCTCTCCTGGATTTGTAAACCCAGATGTTGGCCACTTTGGACAACAGTAGAACAGGGCTGCTGATTCTACTTGATTTGTCAGCAGCCTTTGATTTGTTATATCATAAATATCTAGTAGATACTCTTGTGGACACAGGAAACTGATCAAAGAATGTTATTGAGTGGATGGACTCATTTCTAAGTGAACGAAAATCTGGGATTTGTTGGGGGCATGCCTCCTCGGAAACATGCCAGATATAGCATGGGCTGCCACAAGGCACCTGTGTATCTCCTTCGTTGTTTAATGTTTATATTAAACTAATATGTGTACAAATGGAAAAGATTGGTCTGCAAATTACGAATTATGTAGATGATATTCAGCTGACAATGGACCTTAGTGGGGACTATGTACAAGATTTTGGAAAACTAAACAGAGTATATGGAGTAATTAAAGATTGGATGACAACAAACTAGCTATGGCAGAACAGCTCAAAAACTGAGCATATGGTTTATTGATCCAAGCAAGCCAGGGCCAATTTGGGACAAGAATACAAAAGGTTCCAAATTGAAGGATGCCACATCTTGGTGGCAGACAAGGTAAAATCTGTAACCGTCCATATGGAAGCAGCTCTGGGTGCTGATGCTCATGTCAATACTGTGGTGAAAAATGTGTATCACTTAAAGGTATTACTGCAGATTAGCCCATTGGTCCCCACAAAAAAACATTGAAATGTTAGACTGTTCCATTATCTTGGCGAGACTTGACTATTGCAACGCCCTGCTGGAGGGAGAGGGGTCGAGCAAAGAGTGTTTAAATAAATTAGTAAACAATTCAAAATGATGCTTTTCGGATAGTATGCAATATCCCTAAGAGGGAACTAGTGTACAGGTCTCGGAAAGAGCTTCACTGGCTACCAGTGGTAACGAGGGTTTGATTTCTAGCTCTTATCCCTTCCCACAAATGTATGTTCAGGGAGGCCCCCAGTTATTTCAATGAAAAGTTGGTGTTCTATAAGCCTCACAGTTCCTTACGGTCAAGTGACGCTCAACAAGTTACAGTCCCTCTGTTTAAAAGAACAAGGGGGAATGGAAGATAATTCCTGGTGTTGGCTGCTCAGGCGTGGAATGACCTTCCCATTGACCTATGTCTGGAAGGATGACATCTCACCTTTAGAAAACGTCTGAAAACTTTCCTTTTTGTGTAAAGCTAGTTATGAAGCTGTTGTCTGTTGTGTCTTGTCTCCTCCTGTCCTTATGTTTATGGAGTGCCCTGATACCTACGGGCTTTGGTGCTATACATACAGATAAATAAAATAAATAAACCACAGGCTAAGATAAAGCAGCACAATCCTAGTTGCTCAGCTCTGACTTCCCAGTAGGACACGTGGGAAACATCAAAGTGATGTTTACCTAAATGTAGAACCTCCTTAGCCATCAGCTGATGGGCCTGCAAGATCTGCCCTCCTGCACACAACAAATCTGTACTTTATGCTTTCTCAAGCCCTAAGTGACATATCACCAAGATGACGACTTGCACTGCCATTTTTCTCTACTGTAGCTGATGGCTGAAGAAGTCAAGGCAGGGAATCGCTGATGCAGACCCGGGTAATTAACAGTGCAGTTAGGAATGTCATTGTGTGTGAAACACACAGGAATAAAGCTTCAGTGGAAGCACAGTTGCAGATCCAATGAATCAAAATTGAGCACACCTTTCCCTCCTCAACATGTTTCATCTGCCTGTAAGCCTCTTTACACGGTCTACATGTCCGTTCATGTTATCCTTCCAATGCAATCCATATTATCATGCTACATTGCTTGTTGTACGGCACTCTGTTGCTTCTCAGTTAGGGTTGCATACACAGCCCAGAACACCACATAAATGTGGCCTTTTCCTGATCGTCTTTCAATTCACAACCTAGGAAAGTCAAGTTGCTTCAAGGCGACTTGCTGCCTATGTATACAACTATTAATTAAATAATTACATTCCCAACTCTTTAGTCATACTTTTCATGCTGGTAAGTTGTTTGTTAACATTTCCTATTTTAGGTTTTAGATTGTGCACCAGCCAGAATCAGCAGTGACTCCTAGTCAAAATGGATAAACTTTCATTACGATCTTTGTGGGGTCATTATTTTGCAATCACCTATAGCACAAACATGGGGTAAAACCTGGCTTAAAAGTGTTACGCCTGGTCTTACATAATGTGCTGTGCCCCAGGTTTTTTTAAAATTGTATTTATTCATTTCTTTGCAGTGCCCAAGACCCAGAGGTATCACGGTGCTAGTACAGTTACAGTAGAAAGCAGCATACGAGAAAGTCAAAATTTCATTAGTGAAAGTGTCACTTGCAGTTACAGTAAAAAAGCAGCAGACAAGAAAGTCAAAGTGTCAAGTGGTACAGCTTTGGCAGCCTGTGAGAAGTTGGTAACAACTTAGTCATACTTATTGAAGAGCCAGGTCTTTAGCAGCTTTTTGAATGTTGGAAGGTAGGGCTAATTTCTGATAGTTGCGGGGAGCGAGTTCCACAGGGTGAGGGTGGTAACCGCAAAACTGGTGCTGCCGGCCCTTTTTTTGTTGAATCTAGTGATTTGTAGAGTCGGGGCAGATGAGGATCGTAGGTGGTGGGTAGGAGTTTTTGTGACTAGGCGGGATTGAGGTAGGCTCGAACCGTTTTGTGGATGCAGGGGTGGGCCATGGTCAGTATCTTGAAGTCTATGCATGCTCTGATGGGGAGCCAGTGAGCGTCCTTTCTGGCTTGAGTAATATATACTATATATAGTAATTTAAGACCCCAAGCTGCACTGTGCATGTTATTTTGGAAAGATTGGCATTCTGTGAGATGTTTGCCTGGGTGCCAGAAAGGAGGGCATTGCAGTAGTCTAGTTTCCTTCCTATTAGGGCTCTGGCACAGTTGCTTGTTGATAGGATTTGTCTGCTAAGGTTGATCAGTTTGCTAGTATAGGCAGTAGAGGAGGCGAGGGCCTTGATGTGTTTTTGCATGTTAAGTTCGGCATCAAACAACACCCCTGGGGTTTTTACTTGTGATGCTACTGGGATGTGGTTGCTGTCAATAGTGATTGTGTCACAGTCTGGGTCCAGGTTCTCGAGACTGCGTGGGGAGCCATTGATGAGTAGCTCAGTCTTTTCATCGTTTAGGCAGAGGTGATTGTTAGCCATCCAGTTCTGATGATACTGCAGACTTGGTTGATGTTGATGTTGTCTTGGGCGTAGTTACCCATGAGTTATAGTGAGATGTGTGTGTCATCAGCAAAGTTTATATAGGGAATGTCAATGCTGTTTATGTGGTTGAAAAAGAGGATTGGTGTATAAGCTATAGAGGGCGGGGAGATGCAGTAGCCTCGGTGAACCTCTTGGTGAACACCAAATGGAACAGGAATGCTTCAGCAGCTTCATTGCCAATACTGACTGTAGATGAGCGGCCATTTAAGAAGACTTTGACCCAGTTTGTGGCTCCTGGTGAAATAGTATAAAGTAGTTATTAGGTGTTCACAGAGGATGTTGTGGTCCATCAGATTGACTGCAGCTGATAGATCTAGGTGGCGGAGCAGGGCAGTGTTACCTGAGTCACATATCTAGTCGAGTTGGATTTTCAAGTCTAGTAGAGCTGATTCTGTGCTGTGATGTAGTCTAAATCCTGATTATCGAGAGCCAAGATGGCTATTCTATTTGAGGAAGGATTGCATATGAACGTAAGAGATGCGGTCTAGCACTTTGAGTAAGGGGATGGTGGTAATAGGGTGGTATTTGGTGGGGATGGTGGGATCCAAAAAGCTTTTCTGTTAGTAGAGGTGTGACCCAGGCTTCCTTGATATTTAATGGAAATGTGCAGGTCTTGAGGGAGGAATTGATGAAGTTGACAATGGTTGGAACAAGTGTTTCGGCACACAATTTGATAATGGGTGATGAGCAGACATTGCCTTTGCAGCCTGAGGCCTTGAGGGTTTTAATTGTGGTGTAGACACCATCAGTGACTGATGAGAGTCTGAAAGGGGTGGTTGGTGTGGGAAGTATCAGTGCATTGGTGGGGGAATTGGCATTGGTGAGTGTGTTTTGTTGCTGAAAGTTTTGAGTGTAAGTTTGTTTTGTCAGTGAGTGCTGATTGGATGGCTGTTCACCAAGTTTTGTCTGTGGGAAAGTGGGATGTAGGCTGGGTGGGGGTATCAAGTTCTTTAATTATTGTGAGGAGCTCTTTGTCTTTAGGGCTTGCTTCAGGGATCCGAGTGTTGCATGAATCGGATTTGGCTGGTTTTGCCAGGTGGAGTGGTGGCACAGGTTGGGATTACTATTTCCCGCTCCGCCTGCCATAGCCAAATGGTTTTCTTGACAGTACGTTATTTATAGTGGATTCCTAAATGGATTCCTTGCGGGAGTCATTTACTATGAAGTGTAAATAGTGTATATTCACCCAGACATGACGTGTTTATCGCGCATGTGTTGCTCTTCATAGTACAAACCTGGAAAATTGCACAGGCGAAGGGATGCGGTGCACCAAAGTTCACATGTACACAGTCGCCTCCACGCAATGACCACATTATACACATGTCTGCTGTCTGTATTCATAGAGTCATTCCTATTTATCAAGCTGTTATTTATAGAAATAGCAAAGCAAAAGAGTTACTGCATAACAAATATGGTGCGTTTTGCCATTTTAAAAATGAAAGCAGCGAAGCTCGTTGCTTTCACTTGCCTAACATAGACCACCTGACACAAAGCTTCCTGCTCAAAGAGGTCAACCTGCATCCAACTGACGATCCCCAAAGAGGGTGTTCGGGTGTTGCATCCCTGGGAGCTGGCAGTCTTGGGAGCTGGCAGTCTTGGGAGCTTGCAGTCTTGGGAGCTGGCAGCCTTGGGTTGATGCATCGCTGCAAAGAATACCACTGCCCTATAAGACAAGAACACCTTCCTCATAGGAAGCAAAAGTCACGTGTTCAGCTAATTTGCATACACAGAGCACATTGCTGCGTGGCTGTGATCTGGAGAAGTTAAAACTCCTGGGGTGAGTCCTAGGTAATGCTGTAATTGGGTGGCTTTTTGCTGAAATGGTCTATATTGCTATTACATAACTTAGAGAGCCAGTGATAGGACTTGACTGCCGTTACTCCTGGATCACAGATCACAGCTCTGACCCTTAGGTCAGGAATCCTTCTGATTCACAGAAGTGTTTAATAATAGGAAGACGTTCTGTGAATGGCCCTTAGTCTATAGATCACACTTCAACTTTGGCCCACACACCATGGCATGGTTACTGGTTATTTGACCATCCTGGTGTGTTGGACTTCTTCTGCCCTGATCCCTACACAGCACAGTCAGTTGTAAAGGAGTGTATGCATTGTTGCCCAACACATCTACAAGGCCACATAGTTAGTAATGATGCTTGCAGATCATGGCAGGTATTACAGAAAACTTTGCACCAGTGCAAAGTGCAATTACCACTAGCGAAAACTGTGTCCAAACGCATGAAAAATAGTCTTTGCATTGAACAAACATGTTTCTCGAAGTAGGGCAATATTTGTGCCAGTGGTAACTGAAAAGTTTATGTGATACCCCTCAATATGTACTGTCTACATAATTAGTTTTTCTGACCGCTTAATTCCAGGGCGCACCCACACTTTCTCTTGAATGTATACCACTCCCCAGAGGCAATATTATCTTACTGGTTAAAGCCCCACTTCTGATCTGTTCAATGTCATGTGTTCCTGTACGAGTCATGCAAATGTGCAAAGCAGATGCACAGAGAAAAGGAAACAATAAACGTGATATTGTCACAGCACTGATGCAATGTTCATACAGCTAAAGGAGAAATCAGGGCACTTGTGTTGATTAAGCAGGGTGGGTTCCTGTTACCACTAACAAGACCCGTTTTACAAGCATTCAGGAATTGCTAATCAGTGAGTACAGCACACACAACAGGTTGCAATATTTTTGTACCGTCAACCCCACAATAATACAGTGTAAACAATAGATTACCATGGAAAGATGTTTATTTAAAAGTTGTTGGGTTTTCGTGTCTTTTTGCACCCTTCTACTCCTTCTCGAAGCTCATCAGTCCACAGAAAATGAAAAGCCAGCCAATCCCCTGGCCTGGCCAACACTGCGGAACGCATTTACATCCTCTCCAAGTAGAGCATGTTATGTTATAAAAATGTGTTTTGCCAATCAGTCTCTCCTAACCTTGCCCACCTTCACCCTCAGACTCAAATTGCAGGTAATCAGCCCCATAGTGCTCTGAGACTCTCCCCTGATTTCTGTGCAGGGGGCACAACCAGCGAGG
Organism: Ambystoma mexicanum; assembly: GCF_040938575.1. Classification (NCBI taxonomy): domain Eukaryota; kingdom Metazoa; phylum Chordata; class Amphibia; order Caudata; family Ambystomatidae; genus Ambystoma; species Ambystoma mexicanum. The sequence goes on from NC_090928.1 coordinate 1,015,843,423, forward strand.
CGGTCGGACCACAGGGGAAGCATGAATAAACATGAGGCGGTCCTGGCGAGTGTTATGCCGCAGAATTGAATGAATACATAAACGGCAGATAAACACTTTATTCTTCTCACATAATTTCTTCTCTGTGACATTATTGAGCCGGCTGTTGAAAACAAACATCGTTAAATGAGAAAAGAAGAGCGCGACGTGGGCTAATTCCCCGCTGCAACATTTTCCAATGACGAATACCCCGAAAATGGATTTAGCTTTTTGAAAAGAAGTCAGAGAGAAATTTGATGTGCCCCCCCTGACCCTGGGTAAGCACATGTATCTTCACCTGTCACATAACACACTGGCACTTGCTTACTTTTCAGCAAAGGCTATTGATTTTGCTTATTGGCTGCAGGCTAGTCCATAAAGAACAAATTACAAAGTCAGAGGTCTACAGTTAGCAATTGCTTGCATGATAACAGGGAACTCAGCACAATTCCCACAGAGCGGTGCCAGCGGTCGGTCCCCACCGCGACACGTCTGCGTGTGTGCATGTGATTTGAAATCGCACATTCCACCTCTTATGCATAAGTAAACTGCAGCGAAGATTGCAAACCCTCAGACATAATGAGGTATGCTGATCTGACTGTGAATTGTGTTAGATTGTAACCAGAATAATGCAGACTCTGTTCGGGTGTAGGTCCTCTCCTCGTGTTGATCGCGCACATACAAAAGTACATCATTTGGGTCTTGCTCTTCCAGGGGTCTACATTTCCATATGTTCACAACACTCATGCAATTTTCATACAGCTAAAGGAGAAAGCAGGGCGTTTGTGTTGATTATGCCCGATGCAGGGAATTTCCACGCCATATTATAGAGCGAGAAGCTGGAAACTATAAATTACCCTTTGAAGCCTCATTTTGAGGCCTTGACCAACTCGCAGGACCCTTGAATATTTCTGGGGAGATTAATTTTATTTCACTAGTGTAGTGTATTTTTTTGGTAAGAAGACGAATATCATGTCAGATCTCGAATTTCTGGTTTTACAAAGACTCTAATTGCGTCAACCAATTTTTGGGAGGCTTATAGCATTGACGCTGTTTGGAAAATATGAGCAAAACATTCCAGAAGAATTATAGGCTATACTCTTAATTGTATTTGCAAGTTACACGTGGGTCCATCAAGGGGTCCAAATGATGTGGTCCCAAACTTTGTGAAATCCAGATTGACATAAAAATAAATATTCTGTCATACTTACAGCCCGAAACGCTAGAGAGAGTTTCATCAAATTTGTGCAAGGTGAAGTAACCCCCTACCAATAGTGTGCTTTCTGAAATTTGGTGCAAATGCACCCAGCGGTTTCTTTAAAAATGGACGAACTGTGGATACAAAATAATTAGAGCTATCTCAGTTTGTTTGGGAGACTTTGTTCCTGGTATACCCGTTTGGGGATATTTCCAGGGAAGAGGTTTGGTTAGTTAGGAAATGTGATTGGTCGGGGGCACAAACAATATTTCCAAAAAGCCACTGTTGCGGTTTTCAGAAATGTTTGGGGTCAGCAAATTTTATAACAAAATCACACAAGTTGTTTGCCATTTTTGAGGGCCATTTCACCCCTCTGTTACCCCTCTCACCTTCCCTACAGTTTGTTGCCGTTTATAAATAGTAAAATGACAGACTTTTATCTAAGGTCTGTTGAGGGGATCTTAGGCAGAATGCTGTGCAGTGCCCTGAGGGACCACTACACACAATTAAGACTACAGTTGGCAATACAAGTTTTACCTTTGATATAAGCCTCTACTACTTCTTTATTTTTCACACTTACAGGTATTCTGACAGTAATGTCATTACACCGGATGAGAGCTGGTAACTGGGGAACCATTTGCACAGGGCCTCCAGCTAACTTGGTTAGATGTTAGGGTGCATTAGCAACATCCTCCACCTTGAAAAAACATTCATCAACCACAGTTATGCTGGCTCCAGTGTCTCTGAATGCAGGGTTTTCCTGACCATTCACAAGAACACTTTCTTTGTAATACTCTTTAGTATTATCTGGGATCGAGTTGTAGACATCTAAGTTCTGTTGTTCCCAAAGACCCAAGGAGACTAAAGAAACACTAGCTGAGACTCTCATGGGCTCATCAGCTAGTAACTGAAAGTTTCCACTGGCTATAGGTACGTCATCCACCTGGGAGAAGGCTAAGGAGACAGTGTTGATCCCTGAAGGTTTACCCTTACACCTGGGATCTCCTTTCACATGGCCAGGTAACCCACAAACAAAGCATTTCCCAAATGTTCTGACCTCCATCTGGTGTGGAACCAGGTGGTACACTAGCCTGATTCATTTTTCCCTGTGGCTTACCCTGGTTATGTTTGGGGCCCTCTTTTGGATTGGAATTATTGGAATTCCCTCTGTTGTCTTTCTTGGGCTGCTTCCCCTCATCCTTTTTCTGAGTAGCCCCAGAATTCTTGTGAGTAGCCCTGTTGGCAACCCACAAGTCAGCAGCCTTAGCTAACTTCTTAGGATATATCTCCTTTGATTCAGCTAAGTGCTGTCTAAGCTCAGGAGAGCAGACATCAAAAATAGACTCCAACATCACAAGATTCCTCAAACCTTCATAAGTGTTCACTTTGTAACCCTTAACCCAACCATCTACGTTTTTCAAACATTCACACACCCAGGTAGCCCAAGGGGTACCATCATGCTTTTTGAGGGTTCTAAACCTCTTACGATACTGGGAAGGGGTCTTCCCAAACCTAGCTATTAATGCTAGTTTCACACACTCATAATCCTGTTTATCCTTCTCCCCCAACTCCATTACAGCATCACTTGCAACAGGGGTAAGCCTAGAGAAAAGCCAAGGAATCAACTGATTCCCTGAGATACCTTGAATCCCATGATTGTACTCAAACATTGCTAACCAATCCAAAACATCAAGTTTAGTCTCATACATACCAATCATCTCCTTTGGCATACGGGGTCTCTTAGGGCTGGAAGACCTAGAAGACTCTGGGAGAGAAACATTTTCTACAGACAATTTCTTCATCTCTAGTTCATGATTCAGTTCCATTTCTCTGAGCCTTAACTCTTGATGTTTCATGGAAGTTTGTGCATCAATACGTTTCACTTCCAATTCAAGTCTCATTTTCTCAAGTGCAATAAACTCAGGAGTGAGTGTAGGACCTGTGGAGGTCCCTGTGGACAGAGGTTGTGTTTTATTTGCAGGCAAAGGAGTTGTAGGGTTTCCTAACAAGGACTCATCTACTTCTTCAAACTTAACACTCTCAGAATCAGAAACATCAGTATCCACATTTGCTGGAGGGGTAGGCCCTTCTGAACCACACCCCAGACTTGAACCCAAGCAACAGCAGCACTCTAAGTGTAAAAACTCTACTTCCAAATCCTCACCGCTGTACACCAGTGTTAGGCAGAATCCTGTGCAGTGCCCTTAGGGACCACTACACACAATTAAGACTACAGGTGGCAATACAAGTTTTACCTTTGGTACAAGCCTGTACTACTATGTTAAAGTGATAGCAGTAGCGGAGCAGCCAGGCTGATCTCAAGGGTATATGAGCAGTAGCAGAGATTACACAAAGGGACCACAATAACTGTGACTCAAGCAAACACTGACTCAAGGCTTCAGGTAGAAAAATATAAGTACATTTATTTTTAAACCATTTGTTATAAACACACTGCCCCGAGGCACCCACGGAAGACAACAGCGAGGGGGAAGGTGAGAATAAGGACCGCTACATAAGTGGCAGAGTCGGCGGCCCGGGACGGGCCACTATGCTTGGAATCCGGTAAGAACAATTGGTAATGTGGGGTTTAGGATCCCCCACCAAAACTTTCCCCGAGAGGTTGAAGGGCAGGGAGCACTGGGCACAATGCCCTCGCTACACTAGGGACCTTTGCCCTGCTCGGGGGCATATTGTTTGGTTTATGGTTATCTGTTGGGGGGGGGAGTTCAGGGGAAAGGGACAAAGAGAAAGGGGACACAAAATCAGCATAGTGGCAAGGATAGGGAAGCCAAGCACAATGAACATATGCCTTACTGAATGGGGAAAATCTGCATAGTATCTTATAACATAAGGGGGATGAACCACCCCACGAAAAGGGTAAAGTTGGAGAAAATCATCAAAAGGGAAGGGGCGGACCTCCTGCTCCTGCAGGAAACCCACATAAGAACAAAGGACAAACAGAAAATCTGTATAAGGGGATATAAAATCTGGGCCCAGGCCAACACGACTGAAAAAAGATCGGGGGTCCTTATAGCAGGGAGGGATGGAAGGGATGCTAAACTGGAGGACGCCATGGCAGATAAGGAGGGAAGCTTTGTCTTTGCTAACGTGGTATTGGAGGGGCCGCGGCTTACTCTTGCATCAGTATACGCGCCCAATGTGGGACAAGATGGCTTTTTGAGAGTCACCTTGGGAAAAATTGAATCCTTCGAAAGGGGGGAGGCGATTCTGGGGGGCGACCTGAATATGGCATGGGACCCACAACTGGACAGGAGCACTGGTTGCGTACACGGTCACGGGGCACCGTCGAAACGCCTCAAACAACAGATGGACCAACTTGCCCTGAATGATGTGTGGAGGGAATTGAAGGGGGAGCAAAGAGGGTATACATTCTTTTCACATGTACAGAACACTATGTCAAGAATCAACTATTTTTGGGTTTCAGTTGGGCTTATGGGCAAGATCCAGGGGCTGGAAAAGGGGGCAATTGCACTTTCAGACCATGCACCCCTGTGCCTTGAGGTAAAACTCCCGGGGAAGCCTCAAGGGCTGTGGAATTGGAGGTTACCGGAGGACATTATCCGGGATCCGGTTTCGGGGGAGTCCATAAGGGAAATGATTGAAGAATATTTCACTCAGAATGACACGGGGGAGGTCTCTATGAGTACGGTCTGGGAGGCGTTTAAAGCGGTGATCCGCGGGAAGATAATGGCACTGAAAATCACAAAGGAGAAGCAGAGGGCTATGTGGGAAAAGGAACTGGAAAGATCAATAACAGAACTACAAGGGAAAATAGCGGCACACCCCTCTAGAGACCTGAAGAAGACGCTTAGACATACCCAAGGTCAACTTGAGATGCTAGGCACAAAAGGTGCAGAAAGGAGCCTACTCTACCTAAAACAAAGGTACTACATAAAAGCTAACAAAGCAGATAGGTTGCTAAGGAGACAACTCCGCGCAAAACAGAAAGACACCACGATCAAAAGCCTCATAGCCAAGACAGGGGAACTTCACACGCGCACACAAGACATAGGGGAAGTGTTCAGAGAATACTATCAGGACCTCTATTCCACTGACCACCCACAGGCAGACGCACAGGACGCATATATGAAATCCCTCACCTTCCCACAAATCTCAGAAGCAGACAGGCAGGCCCTCGAGGAACCTATTAAAGAAGAGGAAGTCAAAAAAGCAATAAATAACCTCCCAATGAATAAAGCCCCAGGCCCGGATGGCTTCACGGCCCCCTTTTATAAAAAATACGCGAATCTCTTGATTACAGTCCTGACCAAGCTCCTAAACTCATTTAAAGATAGTGGCACAGTGACCCCCACAATGAACGAGGCGAAGGTCCTAGTATTTCACAAACCAGGGAAGGACCCTATATATCCGGCTTCATATAGACCTATCTCCCTAATAAACATCGATGCAAAAATCTACACGAAAATTCTAGCCACCAAGCTCTCCCCTATACTCCCCAAACTAATACATTTGGACCAGTCGGGCTTTATCCCAGGAAGACAAACTCACGACAATCTGAGAAGGATAATTCATTTGGTTGAAAAAATAGGCATAAAGCAGACCCCGGCTATCCTACTCACAATAGATGCGGAAAACGCCTTTGATCGGGTGGAGTGGTCCATGCTCTTTAAGACACTCCACTCCATGGGCTTTGGGGAGAACTTCACTGCAAGAATAAGAGCGAACTATATCGCCCCAACTTGCAGAGTGGCCGTTAATGGGGAGGTAACGGAAACGGTACACATAGCCCGTGGAACTAAGCAGGGATGCCCGCTCTCCACGTTGCTATACGCTATCTTTTTAGAACCCCTACTTCTGAAATTAAGAGAAGCTACACATATTAAAGGGATAAACATGGCAGGCATACAACACAAGGTAACCGCATATGCAGACGATATGCTGCTTGCATTAGAAGAACTGGGCCGAACATTGGCGGCAGCGGTGGGGGAGCTAGAAGCATTTGGGACCATCTCAGGCTTAAAAATTAATAGAAATAAATCGGAAATTCTAATATTGGCGGGAGACAGGGGGGAGGTTGTCAAGGAAGCTAAGGCACTAAATCTCAAGATAGCAGAGGATGGCATCAAATATCTGGGAATTACACTTACACGCAGGGTGGAACAGCTCTATGGTAAAAACTTCCCGCAGCTCTTCACAAGCATTCGTAGGGATATGGAGAGATGGAACCCTTCGTTGATTTCGTGGTGGGGCAGGATCCAAGCGGTAAAGATGACCATCTGACCAAAACTTCTATATTATTTCCAGGCCCTCCCGATAGGAGTACCCAGATTATTCTTTAAAACACTGTCCCGGGTAATCTCAGCCTTTGTGTGGAAAGGGAAAACGCCAAGAATGGCTAGAGCGGTCATGTCCACATCAACCAGGGAGGGGGGCTTGGCGCTCCCTCACTTCCAGAAATACTATCAAGCGGCACAGTTAAAGGTCCTACTGGAGTGGCTAGGTGATGACCCACAACCGATTTGGGCAGCACAGGACAGAGCAGTGGCAAGAACCCCATTACTGGAACTATTATGGAAACAGAAACAACACAGACATCCCAAAATAGGGATAAGCGAAATAATGAAATCAACGTTGGAGGCGTGGGACACGCAAACTCTAAGGGGCTTAATGACCACCACGCTAGGCCCGTTCACCCCCATTTGTAGAAACCCGCAGTTCCCACCGGGGATGGAGCAGGGGGCATACGATAGCTGGGAGGAGGAAGGAATAACGAAAATTGGGGAAATGTTTATCAACAATGAAATTAGGTCATAGGAAGCCTGCCTCCCACTTGCAGCACGCTCCACTCGGGAGAAATACAGACACGAACAACTCAAACATTGGTTGAGATCCCTGGATATAGCGAAGGCAGCAACAAGAACTCTCACCCCATTTGAGAAATATGTTACGACGAGCTCAGGGGCTAAGAAATGGGTTTCTACCTTATATTCCTTTATAAATACACAGGATGAAGAAATTAAGTGGTCATATATGATTAAATGGAACAGCACTCTGGGGTGGGAACCAACAAGGAAACAATGGAGGACCTCTGGACTCTAATTCCAAAAATGACCAGATCTGCTCAAACAAGAGAAATGTGGATAAAAATAGTAACACAGTGGCACTACACCCCAGAGGGACTCCACACTATGTTCCCGAAAACATCAAGTTTATGCTGGAGGGAAGGCAGAGAGGTGGGAACCTGGAAACACATCTGGTGGACTTGCAAAGGAATTAGGCCTTTCTGGGAAGAAGTTAAGGGAGAAATGGGCAAAATATTCCCAGATGTGGGGCAATTAGGAGAGGGTGTCTGGCTGTGTGGAATAAGAGACGACATGGCTAGAAGATATAATAAAACACAATGGAGATGTCTTATGGGCCTCCTTATAGCAGCATGGACAACAATTGCCCATAGTTGGAAAAAAAAGACACCCCACTGATTTTCGCCTGGCTCCAAAGAGTCTGGGCCCAGATGGCGATGGAAAAAATAACACACACAATCCAGGGAACGAGAGACAGGTTTGCAAAGGAATGGGGCGGAGTCCTGGAGTATCTCCAATCAGACTATATGGAACAGTGGTGCCCGCACAACATCAAGATCTCAGATATCTTTAATGCATAATGTAATCCTTGTACTAAAGCACATGTGTCCCCAGGGAGGGAGGGGGGGAGTTGAGGGGGGATGTTGAAGTTATGTTACTTAATTGTTGTTTTTCGAAAATAATAAAGACAATTTAAAAAAATATATATATACTACAACCAACCAATTCACTTTGGTACACTCTAACTCAAGGTAAGTATCCTGTGTTTTAACGGACTGGTGTTGCGAAACAAGAGACGTTACCGGGAACACAGCACCTGGGTTAACCAGAGAGAGTTGGGGGCAAAAATCATAGGCAATACTTTTGTCAAGGCAGACAGAATCAGAGAACACTCATAGACAGAAATTCAAGAGTCAATAGGCCGGAGCCAGTGTCAAGTGGAACCGGGTTCCTGTTGTCGAGGTTCACACAGTCGGATAGTTCGAGATTCAACGTTGCCAGGAGTACTTAAATATTGTCAACAGAGGAAGAAAAAGTTATAAGAAGGAGGGAAGACAAGGGCAAGCCTTGGAGATGAAGAAAAGGGATTCACCATAATTCCTCAAGCAGAACACAGTACCTTATTCAGTGGAGAAGCTGGTGCCCTGGCAGTTGTTCCTGTTGGTTTCCCGCAGACCCACGGTTCCTGGAGCTTTGATGTGAACGAGGACGCCTGGAGGGATATGTACCATACAGGGATGAAGCCGGCAGCTGCGACGATGAATAAAAGGTGCGCTCCTTAAAAAACAGGAGAGGCTCTTCAGATGGCTATACAGACCACTACAGCCGTGTGCAGCGATTTTGACCAAGAAGAGGATCCACTGGCTGCGGGAGATGAGCTGGTTATCCCCACCAAGCTCAAGGGAAGAAGACTCGGGACTGGATCTTCTCTGGTCGCCGAAGGGTAGATAGCTCAGGACTGCAGCAGGGCTTCACCAGGACGGGGTAGTTGCAGCAGCCTTCTTCTTCTCCGCTTCTCTTCGGTTCCTTGTAGTTCCAGTGGCGACTCTCTGACTTCAAGCCCAAGAGACCTGCCTTTTATGCGAAAACCCCCCATTCACACAGCCTGGCTGTCAATCACGCAGCAGGGGGGTTGTCCGGCCCGGACAACCACCTCAGCCAATCATGGCAAAGTGCGACTTGGGTTTCCTAGGATACCCTGTGCAGGGGGTGACTACACCCCTCCCTCACATTCAGCCCACCTAGACACCCAGGCGCCTGGAGGAGGGCTCCTGAGCAGAAGCCCGCCAAAAGACGGTGAACAAAGAAGGCAAACCTGGTTTGCCACGCAAAGTAAAACACAAGAAGGACTTTAACAAAAAGAAATGGTGAATAAACCCGACCGGAGCCAAAAGAAAAAGTATTTGGTCAAGCTGGTTTAAGTTCGAGGCTAATATAATAGCCTAAAACAATACTACGTTTATATAGTATAATTGCGGTAGAAAGGTTAGGGTAGATACCACTGCCACCAGTCTAAATGTTAAAAGAGCGAAACAATGCTCTAGGAGGTAGAGATAAAAAAGGGATACGGATTAACCCTTTCCAGTACTCCATGTAAGATGGGGTGTACGGGGTCTGTGGTAAATTGACTAAGTAAATTTAATGGTAACTTTACCCTTTTCTGGGGGACAGTAGTCAGCCCCAGAAATGGAGTCGGTGGGAAGTCTAAAAGACAACCCTGTGTCACTGCACTGAAGGTGCTTTGTAACCCACAAAAGAAGGGGCCTACCGAAGTGGTGTACTCCAGAGTCCACAAGCACAAAAACAGGGAAAAGACACATGGCAAAACATGGGTAAGAGTGGGGGAAAAGCTCACACTCTTACCAAGTGAAAAAAAATAAACTCCAGAAGTCCAGCAAAGCTGCTGGGGGACTCACTAGGTGAGGGAAATTAGCCATAACTGAGAATTCTCCCTAACAGGGGAAAACAATGTTTTCTTAAGGCTTAGATGCTTTGGTTAACATGACATGCAACACTTTTATATGTTATGAAGATATTAGTCTAGAGAAGATTTCCCTCCTTTTTAGGAGTCAATTATTTTTTGAAGAACAATAAAAATGTCCGGGTACTATTTTCAAATCAGGGATGACATGTCAAATTATGTAATATAGGATGTCAAATGTCCAGTTGTATGGTGATGATTTCTTTAACTGTGTTTATTTAGTAATAGTACACACTTGTGTCCGCATATGTTATATAAGTATTTGCGATAATATACGCTATTATAAGTGCAAGTTGGGCTCACCTTTTGACAAGGGTGTTAGCTATAGTTCTCGGCGAATCAAGTCTATTGTTTGGATGAAATATGTAACGTTTCTGTCAAAACCACAAGTGCTTCAAATCAAATTGGATTCGTATCATGTTGAACAGAGTATAGGTTTACAATAACAGATGGTCGTAAATTCTGTAATTTTTCTTTTTTTTGTGCCAATTACCGTTTTTAGTCGTGATTCCCCAAACGTTTGCGAGCAAGACATTTCCGGCATTATATCAGGAAGTCATGTGTCCTTAAAACTTGTTTGTATTATGTTTGTTAATGGTTCCCTTATGTGTCCTTCTTTGAGCGCACATGAGTATAGCGTTACATACATCATTACAGATTAGCAGGGTGTTAAGCTAAGCGTAACGAGTGTACTGGTGGAAATGACATCACACGCTACATGCGTGTGACACCACTTTATTATTTGTAGGTGGTGGCATAGTGGCACCCAATGTTGGTTTGTGTTGGACGCCGGGTGAATCGGGGTTGGTCCTGATAGGGCATACTGGACTGCTGATGCTTTTGGTGGGAGGCTGCTCACACTTGTCTCGTTGTGGATGGTGGCTCTGATTGTGTCGCAGTGGTTGGGGGAAGATTTGTTTTTTATCTGTTTGTTTGCAGCACAGAGCTGTGTACATTTGTGGCAGGTGGACTGGTGCATTCATCCATTTTGCAGTGGATTTGCTGGGGACTGGGTCGGTGGTTTCTACATGACTTGCCAATTTGGTGATTGGCGGGGGATGAGGTGTTGTTGGTCGCTTTGCTCATCCCTCGGAGCTGGCAGTTTATGGGTGGCTGACATGGCGGTCATGGTGTGGGGTGCAGATCGGTGTCATGCCTGTAATGAGCGGAGGTTTGTTTGGATGGTTTTTGATTAGTAACTCTGGGGCTGTTTGATGTAAAGGACTAGTATAGTTAGTCTGTGCATTACGCACCGCGCAATCCACAGGAAAGTCCCAGAGTTTCTCCAAAACAAGCTCACTCACTACCACCCCACCAGAATCCTCAGATCAGGCTCTGCACACCTTCTGGTAGTCCCTCCTTTCAAGCTCTCCATATTAGGAGATGCCTGTTTCTCTGTCCTTGCACCCACTTTCCCTCCCACTTGCGCTCCTCCTCCTAAAGGATGACCTGGTCTTGAGGTAAGCCCTCAAAACCTGTCTGTTCCTCCTGACTTCCTGATACCCACACCTCCCTGTGACCACTCCCTGCCTATTGCACACACATTTCATCCGGCAATACTCCCTCTTCCTTCCCCGCACACTCCCACCACCTGCCCATCTGTCAGCTACCAGACACTTCTTTACTTTCAACTATGGGCTTGGAGAGGGCACCTTGGGAAAATCACGCTGATCATCCCGTAGGAGGACTTCCAGGCACCTCGGTCCCCTAGCTCATTTTTGGCACTGCAGATAACTGTAAAGCACAGGATGGTGGGCCAGGCCGCCACATGTGTTCATGCAATGGGGTTCTTGTTTAAGCACTAGAAAGAACTAGGGATGGCAATCTCTCGCTTTAAGAACCTCTCATTGGGTGAGTATTATGCATTCATCAAGCACTTAGAAACGTAGCACAGCTCCTTGTACATAGATGGACACCAAGAAATAGACATTGTTGTATGTAGAGCTCACCCATTTCTCTCCTCACACGTCACACCTTTGCAACTTAGCGGAAGGCACGGTTTCACTCCACACACCCTGCTCTCACATATAACACAAACACTATTGCACATCACGTCTGTCATCAGAATGAAGCTACTTTTAATGATAAAAATGTGACCTGTAACTTCACACATAACTCTTTATCTCTTTAAACATCCCCTGCCCCCTTTAGTCCATAGTATTACACCATTGCACCTATACACACTCCATTTAGACATGGGTGACTACCAGGGTATTGGCCATCTTCGCATAACTTTAATGGCTGAAATGCACACATGCATAATAGCAGCTCCAAAATTCTCCCAACTTCTGAGGGCATTCAACCAAAGGCACCATGGGAACATAATTATGCTGAAACGCGCTAAAACAAATTACAAAATGAATGAATGAATGAAAGAAGGTTTATTTTTTTAACAAGGGGAGTAAAGACAATGGCCCTCATTACGACCTTGGCGGAGAACCATGGTGCTATTAGCACCATGGTCCATGGCGCTAAGTTGCCAACTCTGCCATGGTGGTTGGCGGACTTACCGCCCCATTCCGACCTTGGCGGGGCGGTAAGTCCCCAATCCCCATTTACCCTTCCCCATTCCCATTTTTGCCCCATAGGGCATAATGGGAGTGGGGAAGGCGTTAATTACGCCACCGTAAATTACGGTGGCGTAATTAACAACAAGGTCCCTTAGCGCCATGGATTTTAACACCTGCTAAAAGCAGGTGTTAAATCCGCCATGGCGCTAAGGGAACTCGTACTCAGGCGGTAAGGGTCGGCGATGTTTACGCCGGCGTAAACCCCTTACCGCCTGGGTCGTAATGAGGGCCAATGTAAAGAACAGTAAGTATACACACGTGGTCCTACTAGGTCTTGTGGCATTCGAGCATGCAGGTGCAGTGAAGAGATGTGCAGGAGCTAGAGAAGGGAGGGGGTGAGAAGGTAAATAGGGATGGGCAAGTGCTGGTGAGACTGGGAAGGAAGTGCAGGGTTTCCGGGGAGGGTCCACGGCTAAATGCTGGCCGGAGGGATCCCAAGGAGTCAGATGTACAGCTGCCAGGCAGAGGGCCTACAAGGGCAGTGCTGAGGTGGCGGGTACTGGTGTCGACTGGCAGAGGGCCTGGTAACCTGTGTTAAACCATATTTGCATCATACCTGGTTATCAATATTATCCTAAGCACATTCGCATTGTACAGAAAACCACGTTTAAAATTCCCTGAATTAAGTTGACTTCACCGCCATCTTAGAACCATCCACCATTTTGATTCTTACACCTGCTTTCTGTCCTAAATTGGTAAACGGTGTTTTCGGCTGTAGCTGAGCAGAGTGAACCTTGTGCTATATCAACATTAAGGCTGCTGAGAGCAGAATGTTTGTTCTGTGCATAGAGAGCTTGTAGCCAAAATGAACTGCAATTTAAGTGTTGTCTGCACCCACAACTACATCCTCATTCAAATAATGGCACAGAATGCAAAACAACTAAAACTGTGTGCTTTGGCAGAAACTCTTTGTGTTCATTCTTAAAACTGGACTTACTTTAAGCTGGAGAACCAACATCGCCATTGAATCTTCATGGACAAGTAAACATGTTAAATGTGTTAAACAATATTGCCATATTTGTTATGTGAACTGGGCATGAAACCTTTTATGTAACTTATTAGTTTGGAGAAGGGCTGGACAATGACCGGGATGGTGTATAAATAGAGCATGTTTTGGGATATCCAGCACTCTCTTCCCTCACGGTGTCTGCTGGTACACACTGCGGGGAGCTTCAGAGCCAGATAGCTATCTGTGTTCTGAACTTTGATTAAAAATTATACTTATAACTCTGAACTCGTGAGTGGCGTATTTAATTTTGGTGGTACTAAGCTCGATATTTCCTTTTGGTCTTTCACCTGTGAGGTTCATGAAGGTACCAGGCCACCAGTTCCAGTGGCAGTGCGGTGGTTAGCCGGGAAAGGGAAGAGATAAAGAGGCAGAGAAAGCACATGAATAAATAAATACACAAGGAAGTCCCAGAGGGGTGTAAAATACACAATAAATGGTAAAAATCTTCCTCTTTTACCATTATATTTGCAAACATTCGGCATGCTCATAACATATTTTCTGCTAAGTTAAAGTGGCCTTTGAGTGTGGATGCTTGGGCCACTGAGCGTGGGAGGCTTGTTGGGGTGTGGGGCATTGTTTTTGAATGTGGCCACTGACCCTTTATGGCAACATTGGCTACTGTGGGTGGCTAGGTGGGGTCTACGGCATGGCACAAGGACATTGTCATGGGTAATGTGGCAACAGGTCATGACCACTCACAGACCCATTAGGGGTATGTAGGCTACAGTGGGTGGCTAGGTGAGGCCTGGGGCATGGCTGGAGTCTTTTTTACCGATAGGAAAAGTCCATGTTGGGCAGCTTATAACTTGGCCAGATCTCCCGGGGACAATATGTTCACTGCACCCATTATAGCTAAGTTGCCCTATTTCAAACCTCTGAAATGATGTAAAAAATGTTGTTAAATTGGCCATTATGTTGCAGTACACAATTTAAAAAAGCATATTAATTCCCCAGTTATGATAAGCTATGCAATGCTAGCTCATTCCCAACCAGGCGCTGATCAGTTTGACACACATGATATCACCAATGGCATCACAAATGGCATCATAAGGCCATTTGTGATGCTACACAAGTATGTCTACAGACATGTCCTGTCTGTAGACATACTTGTGTGTTTGTATGAACAGTGTATGTTGGGGCATGAGACATGAACCGGTGCAAAAAACTTATCACGGTATGCAGCAAGGAATTTGAGATTGTAACTTCCTGAGTCTGTCACCCCAACAAATACACATGGGGTGGCAGGAGCAAACACTCTTAGTGCAATTGCCTTTCCACTGATTTAAGTATCTGGCAGTACCAGCCACCTTCCCAAATGCAATGGTTTCCCCACAGTAAAGGTTATGGTTAATGGCTGCCAGCAGACCTTCATACAGATTTAGGTATGGTTGCAACTCTAAGCATGTGCCCAATAAAGACACCAAACCTGGAAAGCACGAATACTGGGTGCATGCAAGAGACTAGCAATGTAATGTAATATGTCATTTATATATGATCAAGGATAGGCGTCCCCTACCGCGTAGACCCAGGGGAATAACAAAGCAGGAAACCAAAAGGAAGAATGGGGTCACGCGGGGAAAACCGCTATAAAAATCAAGCAAAGTAAGTAACCATCTGTATGAGAACCCAATGAGGGGATAGGCCAGGACAAGGATAGTATAAAATTAAAATATCTTTGTTGTTCACATATTAAATCACATAACACATAATGCTGAAACCATGAGAAAACAGCATAAAAACAGACAATAAATATTGAATATATACAGGTAAAGTGCATGACAGCAAAATATTGACCCTACAGTACAGGATGGGAACTGAGTGCAAAAAAAATCTATCTACTGTACAGGGGGCGGAAAGGGGAAAAAGGAAAAAAAGGGGAGAAGGAACCTAGAAAAGAAAAGGGTCCCCGAGGGTGACCTTTTATTATCCCAATCTAAAAGTACATACACAGTCCAAGAATCAATTCTAAGTTTAAATAGAATAGTTCCATCAATTTCAGATAAAAATTAAAGATTAAGGAAGTGCTAAGTACAAAGTTACGATACCTCTCCAGCCTATTGTTCTGGAGTGGCATAATTCATGAAAAAATTGAATTTAAAAATTGTCAGACAGGCTTGCAGTGCAAAAGTGACAGAAATGCAACCTACAGCACTTGTCACCATTTCGACCTACATAGTCCTATCCCCTCATTGGGTTCTCATACTGATGGTTACTTACTTTGCTTGATTTTTCTAGCGGTTCGCCCCAAGTGACCCCATATGTCATTTGTATAGCACCTTAGTGCCATTAGTATAGACGCAAAGCGATGTAGGTGGACGCCCTTGGATGACCAAAGTGTGAGGTACGAGTAATTGTTTAGAGGATTTTAAAATGTGTATGTGCATTTTAGCCAGTGCAAAGGTACATAGGGATGACTAGTTCCCTGCTAGTGACCCATGTAGAACTGCCTATTGAATGGGTGCTTTGAAGGCTGTTGGAAGAGTATTTGAGTCAAGGAGACTGATTATGTGTCCAGCTAGACCATATGTTTGTCGTGGGACCTAGCTGCATACTAATGGCAGAGGTGATGTGTGATATGAGGTCAGGTAGTGGATGGTTGAAGATGAGTATGGATGGGTGGCCGTGCCTTGGAGGGATACACTGTCTTTCATTCAGATGGCGTGTGAGAGCAGGTCCTGGCATGTGGGTCTACTGGAAGCTTTTCTGTGAATGCTCAGTACCTTCTTGGAGTCTCCACATGTGACCTCGCCTGCCTGTGAATTAGGTCAGTCAGGACCCAGGAGGGAAAATCCAAGTCTTGAGTGCCTTCTGGAAGGCAAGGGGATCCTCCATGTGGCGAATTCTAAAATTGATGGAGTTCCATATTGTGGGTGCTTGGACAGAGAAGGAGGATCCCCTTATTCTGGTCGATTTGGTGATGGGATGACAAGGAATAGTTGAGTGTTATTTTAGGTTTCTGTGGGGTATGTAGGTGGTGAGCTTGTGTTGTAGATATTCTGCACCTGTGTTGTGCAGGGCATGGTGGGTCATACACATCACCTTGAAGCAGGACTGACACCAGACATGTAGCCAGTGCAGGACACAGAGGGCGGGTGTGATGTGCTCTTTAGGGTCTAGAGCCACGAGATGCCTAGCTGCAGTGTTTTGGACCCTTAGGAGTTTTCTAAGTGGAGATTATGGGGCACCCAGGTATAGGGAGTTGCCATAGTCAAGGCACGAGAGGACAATGGTCGTAATTGTGGTCAATCTGAGGTGGTAGGAGAGGTAGGGGAAGATGCGTCAGAGAATGTGTAGGTGTAGATAGCATGATTTTGACACAGATTTAATGTGATGTGATAGTGTCAGATCTGCATCCATGGTGTATCCAAGGTTTTTTACTGTGTTGGAGGTAGGGGTAGGACCAAGGGAGGATGGCCACAGGGTGGGTTAGGGGAAGAGGGATGTCTTTCCACAGATCATGATTTCAGATTACTGGGGTTGAGGAGGAGAAGGTTAGCTGTCATACAGTGGCTAAGTTAAGAAGCAAGGTCGAGGTAGGGGTTGGAAGTGTCATTTGGGATCTTGAAAATTATTTGCATGTCATCTGTCTAGTTGTAGCAAGACAGGCTGTGCAAATGGATAAGAGCAGAAAGAGGGCTCAGGTAGACGTTAAAGACCAGTGGTGATAGAGATGAGGCCTGTGGTACTCTGTGTTACGCTCACCTGGTATCCACGGGGGCGCCACACGATACTGGATGGAGGTCTAAGCGCTATCCGGGATCCCTCTCTGCTTGGTTATGTGCCAGACGTTGGGTAGCGCCTATAACAGAAGAATGGAGGGGTAAGATACTGGTTCTGTGATGGGTGGACTCCCGCCTCCCTCTGGTCCAAATCCCCTCCCTTGGGGTTATTGCTCACCTTAGCTTTTTGTGCGTTCAACTCTCCATCCTGCATCTCTCTGCAGGGGCGCGTGGTTGGTGTGGGTTTTCCGTGGACCTAGGTGCTTCACTGGTCCGTGGGTCCTTATATCGGGTCCAGACCGGCTGTGACTCCGACTCTGCTTGCTGTCTTCCAGGTGAGTTATAATGTCCTTTCCGTCTTTATTCTGTCTCTTTCTTTCTCTCCGTTTTCTCTGTCTTCTCCACTACGCTGTTCCTTAACAATGTCTCTTTTTGTTTTCACAGGGATGGTTGCGATCTCGGAGTTGCTGCACCAATGGCAAAGACCACGGTGAGTTATTGATGCATGGAGTGCTGCGCTGTTTATTGGTTTTAATTGCTAACCTGTGTTATCTTCTCTTTGTACAGGTTGCAGTGATGTTCCAGAGTGATGAGCGATCGAAGCGCTGCTTGACCAGTTAAGTGCTTTGTTAATGCTGACTTTGTTCATTCTCCCTTTCAGGTTGCGGTGAAACCCAGAGATGGGCGAGGTAAGACAAATGCAGGATGGATTCAAGACAGGTTACTTCACAGGTAAGTGTTCTTGCTTGCTAATGCTGTTCTTGTTCTTGCAGGTTATTAATGGAATCCGGATCTAGGGCTTCAGATCGGGCCGCCGGAGAAGCAGATGAACAGGAGCAGGACATGGTGAGCGTTACGCTGCAGGAGTGCAGAATAATGCGAAGCGTGTTCTGCTGTTTGGGTGTGGTTTAAATAGCCCAGGTAAAGTAGTTCCAGGTCAAGTAGTTCCAGGACTAGCCACACCCAAAACACTAGACCGCATGGCTTGGTTCTAAAGAACTGAGCTATGTAATAGGCCTCCATGTTGGGTTAAGGTCCAAAACTGGTATTGCTTTATTCCTGATAATGAGCCTGGCGCCAAAGGCACCAGGACTGACTCCATGTATGTTTCTGATTGAGTTTTAAGGCACTTGGGGCCAGTGTGAAGGGCTTTAGCCCCACTGCTGCCAGGGGGCTGTTATACCTGAGGGGGTCAGGGGAATGGATCATGACAGCACTCCCCCTAAGGCCCCTCTCAAGGTATTTCCTCCGTCTGGCCTTGGTTTGATTGGCTGGTTCCGATGAAATCGTCTTACCAGGCATGGTGCATGGGCATGCTCGCTAGGCTCCCATGTCCTGTCTTGAGGGCCGTATCCCTTCCAGTCCACTAAGTATTATAACTTGGACCTGGTGAGTTTAGAATCTAGGATGTCCTTGACTTCAAATTCGGGTTCTCCATTAATCAGTACCGGATTTGGTGGTGTTTTGACCCGAGCTCCAGGCTGAACAGGTTTTAAGAGTGATACGTGGAATACGGGATGGATCTGCATATTTGGTGGTAAAGCTAGTTTTACTGCCACGGGATTTATAATAGCCTTGATGGTATAGGGTCCTGGATATTTGGGACGAAATGTTCATGTTCCTCTTATGGGCACATGCCGAGACGACAACCAGACTTCATCTCCGACTTGGTAGTCTCGAGCTTTTCTTCGGTGTTGATCAGAGAATCTTTTCTGTCTTTCTTTGGCTTGGATCAAGTGTTCTGCTGCCTTTTTGAAGGCTTGAGTGATGGTCGTATGTAAAGTCTTCACCGCAGGCATTTCCAAGGCCATGGGGGTATCTAATTCGTAAGTATGTGGTTGCCTTCCATATACATTATAGAATGGACTCTGTCCGGTACTGGTGTGTAGCGAGTTGTTGGAGGCATACTCGGCTATCCACAGCACATCCTTCCAGCTTTCTTCCACTTGATGTAACATGCACCGTAGGTATTGCTCTAGTGTCTGATTTGTCCGCTGCGTTTGCCCATTAGTTTGGGGATGGTGACTAGTGGACAGACTCAATTGCACAACTCTTCCTCCAGAAGTTAGACACAAACTGACTCCCTCTGTCACAAATCAGGACGGAGGGGAAACCATATAATTGTACGATTTGCTCTAAAAACACCTTTGCCAGACTGGATGCGGTTGGTAGACCCTTAAGTGGAATGAAATGGGCCATTTTAGAGAATAAGTCAACAACCACTAGGATAGTGTTGAACCCTTGACAGGGAGGCAGATCTGTGATAAAATCGAGGGAGAGTGTGTGCCAAGGTGCAGGTGGAATTTCCAGGGGTTGAAGAAGGCCCGCAAGTCTTTGTTTCTGGGATTTATTCTGTGCACAAATGCCACATGACAGAATAAACTGCGTAATGTCATTTCGCCAGGTTGGCCACCAATAATTTCTTTTCACCTTGGCTAGGGTCTTGGCAATTCCTGGATGTCCTTCTATCAGGGGGTTGTGATAACCAGAAATGACTTGTTCTTGTAGTGCCTTATTCGGTAGATATAAATGCCCTCTGAAATACGGGAGTTGGTTCTTTGTTGTGTAATGTTCACCTTGAGTGGTCCAGTCTTGTAGAACCTCGGTGTTCATTAGGAGCTGAATTTCCTTTTGGAGTTCGTCCAGAGATAACGTTGTTGTAAGTCCTAGTAGTTTGTCACCTGGACTAATGGCCACCGGGTCTGGGGTTGAATTTGCATTCTCCTCAATACCCATGCGGGATAGGGCATCGGCTTTTCCGTTCTGAACTCCAGGTTGGTACATGATTATGTTATTATATTCTGCGAAGAATAAAGCCCATCAGAGTTGATGGGATGATTGAGCCTTTGCCTTCTTGAGGTATTGTAGGTTGCGATGGTTGGTGATTACTGTGATGGTATGTCTGGCGCCTAGGAAGTAATGCCGACAAGCCTTAAAGGCTGCCTTGATCGCTAGGAGTTCCTTGTCTGTTATTGCATAGCTAAGTTCAGGTGCAGTACATTTTCGTGACCAAAAGGTCACAGGATGTAACTGGCCTGTTTTGGGATCCCTTTGGGAAAGAACAGCCCCCATTGCCATGTTTCCACTACATATGGGAGATCTGGGTGGGGGTGTCGTAGCACCGGGGCTGAGGTAAATCTTTTCTTGAGTTCCTGGAAGGCCTTCTCCGCCTCTTCTGTCCATTGGAATAGTTTGTTGTTTTTTCATAATAAAGAAGTGATCGGGTGCACAATCTAGGAGAAACCCGGGATGAATCGGCGATAAAAGTTCACAAAGCCAAGCATACTTTGGACACCTTTGACTGAAGACGGTGACGGCCAGCTAAGCATGGCGTCTACTTGGTACATATCCATCTGGACGCCTCTGGGAGTGAGGGCAAAACCAAGGAACTCAACTTTGGTGACATGGAAGGAGCATTTTTCAAGTTTGGCATATAGCTGGTGCTGTCAGAGTTTTGCAAGTACGGAGCGAACATGCGTGACATGGTCCTGTTTAGAAGAGGAGTACACCAAGATGTCATCGATGTAAACTAGGGCACATATGTCGATCAATTCCCGTAGTACATCATTCATGAAGTACTGGAACACGGCGGGAGCGTTGCAAAGCCCAAAGGGCATCACCTGATATTCGTACAGCCCATATTTATTACGAAAGGCAGTCTACCATTCGTCTCCTTTCTTTACACGCGAGAGATGGTATGCCCACCTGAGATCCAATTTCATGTAAATTTGGGCATCCTTGACTTGGTCCAGCAGTTCTGGGATAAGGGGTAGAGGATAACGGTTTTTAACTGTTACCTGGTTTAGTGCGCGGTAGTCGATGCATGTTCTCAAGTCCCCCTCCTTCTTGGGTACGAAGAATAGGGGTGAGGCTGCCGGGGATTTGGACAGGCGGATAAAACCGTTTGCCAGGTATTGGTCCAGATATGATTTCAAGTGGAGATTTTCAGGTTCAGTGAGTGCATAAATTCGACTACATGGGATATGTGCAGCAGGTACAAAGTTGATCTGACAGTCAGATGGCCTGTGAGGGGGTAAGGTATTAGCATGTTCTTTTTGGAAAACGTCTTTGAAATCATTGTATTCACTTCGTAGTGTACTTGTTACAACTAGTACCAATGCCTCTTTATCTTGGACAGGTATCTCTGGGTCAGAGGATGGCATTTCCACTTGGTAGCACGCATGAGCACACTCATTGTAGAAGGCTAATTTTTGGCTTGCCAGTCGATGTTAGGATTGTGAGCCACCAACCACGGCATCCTAGAATCACCCGGAACTGAGGGGCCTTGATAAGGTCGAAGGCAATGGCTTCCCAAAGCCCGTCTTGGCACAGAAGAGTCAATTCTGCTGTGCGTTGAGTTACAGGACCAGAAGCTATCTCTGTGCCGTCGACAGTGGTGACCTTCTCAGTTGTCGTTTTCTTTTTTTTTTTAAACTCTTTTTATTGATGGTCAATACACATTCAACTCTTCGCACAGTGCATACATGGCATAAATAAAACACATATTATCAGATACATATTACAGCTTTTACAGTTTAATTAACTGGAAGTTTCTCCATCAGAGGCTCGTTCGCAGAGGTACATCCTGAATGGGGCCCATATGTTCTTTGGCCGGCAACTGAATGTCACCGTCAACATGTATTGTTCTTCACATTCATTAACATAAGTCAAATTGCGCAAAAAATGTTCAGTTTTGGGCGGGAGTGGGCCTGTCCAACATTTCAATATGCATCTTTTGGCTACAGCGCATAAGACATTAAACAGTCTCCTGGTCTTTTCTGCTTGCTTACCTATATCTCCAAACAAATATTTTTGCGGAGACATGTCTGCTGGAATCTGTGTACAGTCTTCCAGTATTTCCACTACCTCTTTTCAGAATGCAATGATTGGGGGGCATTCCCTTTACATTTGGTATGACCCGGCCTGACTAGTTTTGCATTTAGGGCATTCCCCGGATTGGGCCGTAGAGAATTTAGTCATCTTTGCGGGGGTGTAGTGTAGTCTGTTTAGGATCTTGAACTAAATCAGTCGAAGGCCAGCATTCAGAGATACCGACTTAGTAAGAATGCAATATTTGGTCCACTTTTCATCTGGGATGCTCCGATTCAGGTCTTTTTCCCATTTGACTTTAATATGATTTGTAGTAGGGGTGTGTGTATGTACTAATGAACATAATTTGGAAACTCCCATCCCTGCACCTGACGTGGTAGCTTGTATACATGGGTGTGATGGTGGTTCGTCTGGAAAGAGTGGCCAGCGCACCTTAAATGCAGATTTCATCCTATGATATTCAAGTATTTTAAGTGGTCCCCCTCCTATTGCATCCCCAAATTCCTCTCATGTTACAAATTTCCCACTCGGAAACATGTCTCACATTTGGATTTCTTTATTTGGGTCCCAATGTCTTTGTATTGTTTCATCCAGCGTGGGCGGTATGCCCGGGTATTTCCACAGGGGGATATCTGGGTCATATGGGGTTACTATTTCCAGTTTTATGTATAGTGCTGTCCATGCGCGTACTGTGGTTCCTACTGGGTCGTAAGGGCAGGAGTCTTTGTATTGGGGGTAGAATATAACAGAGCGGAGATCTATTGGGTGTTCTGAAAATTTTTCAAGCCACACATGTGGTGAGCGGTCCTCCGGGTCATACCAGTGTTTCGCAAATTGCGCTTGTGCCGCTAGGTAATATAGTTCGAAGTTCGGTGCAGCTAACCCCCCCAGTACAATAAGGTTCAGTAAACTTTTCCCATTTCATTCGAGGGGTTTTCCCATCCCACACAAAGGACACTGCCATTGCTCTAATTTTGTCAAAGAAGGTTCTGCCTGGCCAGATTGGTATGTTAACAAAAAGATAAAGTAGCTTGGGGAGAACCACCATTTTGAGGATAGCAACCTGGCCGTTTAGGGATATAGGCAGCTTGGCCCATGTTTGAAACTTTACTTTCAGCACCTGTATTATTAATTAATAGTTTTCCGTATACAGTGTTTGTGTATCCCGAGATATCATTATACCTAGGTAGCGTATGTGTCCGGTTGCCCATTTGAGACTTTCGGTTACCAATGGGCGTGTGGTGTGAGCCGTAAGTGGTAGTATTTCCGATTTCCCGTTATTTATTTTATACCCCGAGTAGTCAGCAAATTTGTATATGCCTTGCATTATGGGTACCAAGTTGGTGTCTGGGTCCCGGATATACAGTAGGGTGTCATCTGCATATAGCTGGATCGACTGGGGTGGACCGGACATTCTTATTCCTCTGTTCCCATGTTTGAGTCTGACCATTATGGCCATGGGTTTGATGGTTAAGGCGAATAATATTGGTGAGAATGGGCAGCCCTGTCTAGTACCCCTGCCCAGTTTGAATAGGTCTGATATCGTATAGTTTGTGAGAACTCTAGCCCCCGTTTTGCTATACAGTAGTTTAACATATCTGATAAAGTTGGGGCCCAGTTCAAATCTGCGCAGCACTTCAAAGAGATATACGCAGGACACTGAGTCGAAAGCTTTCTCAGCGTCCAGGGATATTGCCACAGCCCGTGCCTCAGGGTCCACCTGCGCCATTATTGCAAACAGCCTACGCAAATTTAATGCAGTGGATCGTGTAGGTATGAAGCCATTCTGATCCGGATGGACCAGGGACGGCATGTTCGGTAACAGCCTATTGGCTAGGACCTTGGCAAAAACCTTAGCATCACGGTTTATGAGTGAAAGTGGCATATATGATGACATGTCTTGTGGTGGGCGGCGGGTTTCAGCAGCACTGTTATTATTGCTTCTTGCATGGATTCGGGAGTTCATTTACTTCCACTGCCTCTTCCCATACCTTTAGCATGACTGGGGCCAGTTCTTTACCAAATTCGTTGTATAGTTCCACCCCCAACCTGTCGGTTCCCAGGGCCTTTCCAGATTTTAATGCTTTTATAGCTTCAGTGATTTCTTCCTCAGTGATTGGGTTCTCGAGGGCCATCTTAGCTTCTAGTGGGAGGGTCGGGAATTCCGGGTCATCCAGGTATGCCTGTATTTCTGGTGTTGTTTTGGTATCATTATTTGAATACAATTTCTGATAAAACTTCAGGAATTCCTGATTTATGGTCTTACTCCCGGTCACCACCCCTCCATTCATGCCTTGGATGCTCGTTATGGACATGTGTTGACGGTCATCTCTAATGATATTGGCAAGGGCCCTTCCTGCCTTGTTCCCTTGCCCATATTTGCGTGCACTGGTTGGTGCTGCCATGTATTGTACTTCCCTTGTAGCCAACTTGTCAAATTCTATTATGGAATGATTTATTTCTGCTAGTGTGTCATTGTTTCGGGTTTCACTATAGGAACTTTCCAACTGTCGAAGTCGAGTCTCCGTTTCAGTTAGTTCACGCCTCACTGATTTCAGCAGTCCTGTAGTTTTGGAGATCAGTGCCCCTCTTACCCAGACCTTAAAAGTCTCCCATAGTGTAGAGTATCTGTCTACTGTCCCCACATTGTTAGTAAAGAATTCTTCCATTTCTCTATGTAATGATTCTGTCACATTGGGATCTTGGACTATGTTAGCGGGCATTCTCCATCTCTTCTGTGGTTTTGAGGTGTTTCTAAGCGTCAGTTCCAGGGATACCGGGGAGTGATCGGACAATGTTCGGGGGTGTATCTCACATTTCTAGAGCGTACTTAGCATGTCTTCGGACAACAGCCAATAGTCAATTCGTGATTCTGAGTCGTCTACACACGAATAATATGTGTATTCCACGGTGCATGGATGTAGAGCCCTCCATGCATCCTTCAGTGTCAATTGTGGCAAAATCTGGTCCAATATGGTGGATGCCCTGGATTGCGTTCATCTGACCTTAGAGGATCTGACCATATCTAGATCTAGTACCAGGTTGAAATCTCCACCTCATACTATGTTGGAGGTATCAATTGTTGCCAGCAATTCCAGTATGCTTAAGTAGAAATCTGGATCATCAATATTTGGGCCATATGTGTTGACTAATAAAATTGACCTGTCTGCCATCTCTCCCCAAACCATTACGTATCTTCCCTGGGGGTCGATTTTATGACCCTTGGTCTGAAATCCCAACGATGGATGTATGATTGTTATTACTCCTCGAGCCTGAGTGCAGTATTCTGTGTGGTATCTTTGTTTACCCCAAGAGGGGAGTATGTTTGCGTTACTGGGGCCCTGTCTATGCATTTCTTGAAGCATAACTATACGGGGGGAGTGTCTATTAATGTATGCTCTGACTTTTCTGGTTTTTGAGGGATTGTTCAGACCTCTAACATTCCAAGACAGGAGTTTGATTTTCATCCCATTATCATTGTTAACATCTCCCCTCATTGTATCTGCTCATTATTGTTTTTTTGTGTAAATACCACTTAGCATGCACAGTGCAATTCTCTGCTAGACCATTGTCAAAACAACCTGAATAACTTCTAAACAGTTCAACATGTAGTCCTTCCTTCCCCCGTTCCTCCCACCGCCGCCCCCATCATCCTCCCCAACTTGATGATTGAACCATACAATCTTTTTCAGTTGTCGTTTTCTGACAGAGGGGAAGCCCCATCCTTGTTGCCAGGCCTTGGTCTATGTAGTTACCAACAGCTCCTCTGTCTATGTATGCCTCCACAGCATGCATCCGAGACCGTTGTTGGTGACTGATCAAAGTCACAGGCAGGGCAAGGTGTGAGGTCTGTGGCTCTTTTCCTTCGCTCGCCAAACGGACCTCTACGCTTGCCGGGCCTGGAAGTTTTCCGACTCTTGTTCTCCTCCTTCTTTCTCTCTAGCTCCAACTGTTCTCCTAGGGGGTTTTACGGGACATTCTGTGAGGAAGTGACCTGATTTCCCGCAGTACAGCCATAATTACTGTTGTCTCCTTTTGTCTCTTTCGGCCTTGGTTAATGGGCTCTGTACCCCCCTATTTGCATGGCTTTCGAAGTGTTTTCTGATGAACGCAGACTGTTCTCCTTTGAGCGTACATTCTCTGTTGTGGCTCAACCTGTCCCTCGATCTTTCAGCCTATAAGAGGATTCAATCCAGCACTACAGCTAAGTCAATGCCTAGTCTGGGATACTGAATGGAAACCCTTATTGATATATCTTTATGTCCAGTTCATGAGTTCTGGATGACTACCCCTATATAACACCCCTCTCTTGGAACCCCCCTGAACCCACTGAGCCAAGAAGTAGTTCTGTTTTGCAAGTTTAAACGGTTTATTTGAGAATGTAAACAATATATATATATCACACCTTATAATACATTAATAATTAATATCACACTTCAGAACATGAGCAGTTAACAACAATGGGTAATGTTCTACTAATAAACTGATTTGATTACCCAGGAGTAGTATAAAGGACGAGGTAGCACGCTTGGGAATAGGAACAGAAGAATAAGGTGGTAGAGAATGCTTTATCTAGTTTCAGATGGATGCAATGTTGAATGAAAATGCAATACAGAAAATACTCAATATGATTTCAACAAAACAATGTAATCACTTTTCTCTGGCAATCCACTCCCCCCCTTATGCAATGTACGTAAATGAAGGGGAGAGCACACAGTTCTTAGAAATGCAATCAAATGTAATTCAGTTCACTCCAGCAAGCTTAGACTACAGAAGTTTGAAACACAGGCAAAAGGCTTTGAATATGATGACAATGCAGTGAGAAATATGCTGAAAATGCTTTTAATTCCCTTCAGGAGGTTCAGGGTGAGTGGTATCTAGTTAATATGAGTTCAGGCTCACTCTAGCAATGATTCAGGGATGGTTCTTAAAAGGCAACCGAAATTTAGCAGTTCAGGCAAAAGCAGCTATCTTTTTACAAGTAAAGAAATCGGGCCAAATCGCAAATCGCGGCAAAATTCGCGAGTGCGAGAATCGTGATTACGGCAAATCTATAAGGGGGAGCAAGTCAGTTCTAAACTTGTTGAAAAGCTGAGATTCTAAGCTTTCAGAGGAAAGTTAAACCAAGTTCCTAGCACAAACTGTTCCAGAGATACGGACGATTAAATAAAGGTAGTTTTTCGGATTTGAAATTTTAAAAGTTCAAAGCGACAGGTTACAGCTTGCAGCTAGAAAATGACAGGTGACAGTTAGGAGGCAGTTCTGGTTACATTAAAATAGTTTGGATTAGATTATTTTAACTAAGAGATTGGTTCTGCACAGTTCTGCTAGGTACTCACAATATATATTTGAATTAGGCCTCGCCAGGGATCTGGTCAGGTTTTGGACTGGACTCCGGTTCTGGTCTCGGCACTTCACAGTGATCTGGATCAGCTCTCTGGTTCGGCTAACAGCGGTCTGGGTCACTCTGGATCTCTGGCCTCTGGTTCTGGATACTGCTCTGCTTTCTCTGGGTACAGCACTGCTTCTGGATCTTTCTGGCACAGGGTTTCAGGCCAGAATCAACACCTGGGTCCGGCTGTGAATAGTCTGCAAATGATTTTTGGGCCTGCTGACAAATACTTTTGCTTGCAGTGGGCCTTCTTGATTCAAAGTTCTGTAGTCTCTGTTTAGCTTGGAAGTCTAAGTGTAGGATCTCTGGATGTGAAGTCGTCGGTCAGCATGCTCCGCAGCAAATGGAATTGAATGTCCTCTCTAGCTTCCAGTGGCTCTTTTTATGTCTTTTGAAAGTGGGTGTGTGTGCAGCATCACTAGCCAGCCCCTCTTTCAACTGCCCATTGGTCAAGCTTTCCGCACTGCTTTGATTGGGGGAAGGAAATGTGTGTCATGGTGATGCTGTAGGTTTTATGGGTCAGAGGATCCTTCCCTGGTCAGTTTGCCCACAAATATATATTTGATCAAAATACACATTTCTCAAATACATAGTGGTTTGTCATTGCATGTACATATTACCTATCACATGAGGTATACTCTGTTCAAACTCTGCTCTTCCTGAGGGCTTGCATTCAAAAATGGCAACTTATTTTCGATTTTAGTGGGTTATGCAACCTTGGTTCTTCATTAAAAATTATACACATACACACGGCCTGTCCTTACATACTCCAGTAAATTCCCATGTCTCTAGCTTAAACACAGAGTCTGTAGTATCCATAAATAGCAGGGTTTTGCCCCAGAACATCACACAAATTCCCAACGCGTCTTAAAACGTGCACAGAAAATTCACAAGAATTATGGTATCATTTAAATAATTTTGACAAGTCCGCACTGTGAGTTATACATCTTTCTTAGAATCATATTCTGGCCAACAGGGGTGTGTCTTTTCAGGTCACATGGTGTAGAAACCAGTTTATCCAGTTTCTGCCAAGCTCAGAGACCCTGCCCCTCCCAGCTTCTGCCAAGAGGAAGCTATTTTACGGTCCCCCTAATAAACCATCTGCCTGGGCCCTGGAAGGCCCATTGTTCAAGAGGAAGCCATTTATGGCCTCTCCACAATAAACCCTCTGCCTGGGTCCTTTGTTTAGTCTCTAGCAGTCCCTTGGTAATTCAATCAGAGAGGGGTAACCTCCCCTCATAATGCAGCCAGGCCTGAGAACTGCTGTGGATCCAGTTTCACTCCAATTGAGGGGAAGTTGTCGGGCAGCATCCAGTTCCTTAAGCCAGGCCCCAGCTACTATCACTTTTAGTTACCCAGTTTTCTGCATTCAAATAAAACTAACAATTTTTACACATGCAGCTGGAATGCTGATTCTAAGTTCAAAACTATGACATTTTAACAGTGACAAACTATGTGGCAGTCACAAGTCTGTCCCTCAGTTTATTTACACATTTCGATTTTTGGTAATTTTAAATCCAGTTTCAGTTTAAGCCGCTGCAGACCTGCAGAGCTCAGCCAGTCTTGTTATAAACCTTCAAGTCACTTCAGAATATAACGTTACATTGTATCCACCTCTCAGTAAGTCTTTCATTGGCCTGCTTTGGGTTCATTTATTCAGTTTTACACAAATGTCTGGTGTTGTTTTAAAACGCCGGCTTTCTGATAGTGGTGAGTACTGGTAATGCAACCATTTTTGGGATTTAAGAAAATGAATTCCCCACAGTTCTAGGTTGCTTTTGGCAATCAGCATTGCCATTCCCAATGGTTTCAGGCTACTGTGTGGGTAGTCCAATGGTGGTTTTAGGCAGTGCCCTTCTGTGCCCATAACATCGGCAAAAATGGGTGGCAGCCTATTCTTCATGCATTTCCCTGGGCATTTTCTGGGAAGCTCTGGCCATCATGATGTTTTCAATGCCAGTAATGCACAAGTTTTTTTTTTTTTGGTAGGGCTCGGATGCATGGGTAAAAACATCCCACAAGCCCCCCTCTTGCGATGGCCATTCTGTTTCACTGATGGAACTCGCAAGATCTGGGATGTTCTCCTCATCTTCTTCCAATAGATGGCACAGTTCAGCATATTTTTCTCCATCCGGTCGGATCGATCGGTTCTCCTCGCCGGTCCTGATGGGAGGGTTGGGCGGTACCCAGGGCCCCTTGCGTCTCTGCTCCCGGTCTCCGGATCGTCCTCCCTGGCCAGTCTCAAGGTTTTCTTTCTCCTAGGACGACAGAGGAAGAGCGGCAATACCTTTTCATAGACATTTTTCCCCCACCATTGATATAGTGGGGTGGCATATAAATTTATAGTCAAAACATATGAACATGCACATTTCTTTTTGCATTCAAAAACCAAAACACCCACATTGAGAAACTCAGAATTTGATAGGCGATATGTAGGATATTTTAAGTTAGAACTGAATTAATCTGAGACAGTACCCTCTAGGATTCCAGAGGATTCCTCCAGTTGTTGCAGAGTGTGCCTGGGATGGCAACACTTTAGCTGATTTATATGTACCCACTTGTCTTCCCCCTCTGCCAAACCGCCTTTGGGGATGCGGATCTTGTAGGCCACAGGGGAGATCTTGTCTATAATCTCAAAGGGTCCCTTCCATGTATGCAAACATTTTCGCTGTTTGGCCTGGTTGCTTTGGAAATTGTATAGATAGACCCGGTCCCCCACCTGATATTCCTTCCTGGAAGTTTTCAGGTCATAGTGGGTCTTCATACTCTCAGCTGATCTTTCTAGATTCCGCTGAGCATAGGCAAAAGCATGTTGAAGGTGTTTCCTTAAATTCTCCACATACTCATGAGTTGTGGAGGCATTTATTAGTGTCTGCTCTTGCGTTCTGTAGAGCAAATGCTGGGGAAGCACCATCTTGCGTCCAGTCATCAACTCAAATGGTGACATTTTGGTTGCAGATGAAGGGGTAGATCTGATGGCCATTAGGACCAGAGGTAATCGGATATCCCAACTTGTCCCAGAATCTGCCACAAACTTCTTTAATATGCTCACAATGGTTTGGTTATATCTCTCTACTGCCCCAGAAGAAGCTGGCCGGTAAGCAATATGTAGCTTTCTCTTGACCCCCAGTATCTCCCACATCTTTGTCATCACTTCACTGGTGAAGTGGCTACCTCTGTCTGACCCAATCCTTTGAGGTAGACCAAAACGGGAAAAGATGTGGTTAATCATCAAGGCAGCTGCCGTTTCTGCCTTGCAGTTTGGGGCTGGGAGACTTTCCACCCACTTGGTAAACAAGCATGTCACTGTCAACATGTACTTATTCCCCCTAGCGGAGCGAATCACGGGGCCTACAAAGTCGATTTGTAAATCTGACCATGGGAGTGTCATTCCCCTCTTTTGGAGAGGCGCCCGGTGTGTGAGGGATGTTGGCTGAAATTGTGCACACACAAGACAACCCTTCAAATATTGGTTGAGGTCCTGGCCCATGTGTGGCCAGTATGCAACCTCTCTTAAGATCTCAAGTGTTGTATGAAACCCCCTATGACCGGCGGTAGCCGCATCATGGGCGTGACTTAACATCAGGCTTCGGAAGGAGGTAGGAACCACCCACTGATCGTGGCCAGCTTTGGATTTCCTTACCAGCAAACCGTCTTGGATTCGGAACATTTTTGGACATTTCATAAACACTCTTAGGTCCTCTTTCCCAATGTAATCGGTATCCGTCAGGGGAAAGTTCTCAGGGTCCTCAAGGTGTTGGTAAAACTTACCAATAATTGGATCCCCCTTCTGAGCTGTAATCAAATCAGCATCACGGGCTACTTGCTCCATTGGGCAGTTGAAAGATCATTGTGAGCATTTGTCTGGCACCTAGTGATAGCAGTGACCTGGATTTCCCCCAATAGGGACTCTATCTCAATTAGATCCCCTTGGATGGCCCCGGTTTTGGCCAGCTGATCAGCTAAGTAATTTCCAGTTTTGTCTGGTCCCTCTACTTTGGAATGACCCTTGATCTTTTTCCAGTAGATGGTCATCCCATTCGATGTGACCAGATCATCAATGTTTTGGATCAACTTCCCATGTTTCAAGGGTTTGTTGTTAGCACATAACATGCCTCTGGTTTTCCAATTAACCAGGTGCTCCACGAACCGGTTCCGTACATAATCCGAATCTGTGATTATGACCAGTTCGTGGAGTTGATGCTGGACAGCAGTGAGGATGGCCTGATGCACAGCCATCAATTCTGCCACCTGACTACTTCGGGGACCAATTTTGTATCCAGCGGAGGGTTCTGGGGACTCATTCACCCATGCATTCCCTACGCCGGCCACCAGTTCTTTCTCCCCGTTGTTGTCAACATGGTAAGAGCATCCATCCACATAGACAGTGGGCATTCCCTCACACTTGTCCTCTTCAAAGACTTTGTGTGGGGAATTAAGGTACGCCTCCGTGTTGTCCTTGATTTTTAGACTTTCGTCCTCGAGACAGTTTTCTCTGGCACAATCATGCAAGTCAGCCAGACCTTGCGCGAGGGGACTCTTCTTGTTTTGGCCATATCTGACCTCCACAGCAAAGCCTTGCATTGACAGAATCCAGGAAGTAATTCGGGAATTACTCACATTTCCGGCCCGGATTCTATCACTTTGGAGATATTGCAGAGGCTGGTGTGGAGTCTCCACTATGATGTGTTCCCCCTGGATAAACGGGCGGTAATTCTTCAATGCCCACACCGTTGCCAGGAGTGCCTTCTTACAATCGTTGAATTTTTCCTCCACAGAGGATAAAGTTTTGCTCGCATAGGAGATTACTTTATTGACCTTGTCATGCTTTTGGTATAATACTGCCGTCAAGCACGTATTAGAGAACCACGTCTCCAGGAAGAACTCCTTGTTTCTGACAGGGTAAGCTAGGCAGGGCGCTTGTGAGAGGCTTCTTTTGAGTTGTCTTACTGCCTCGGCTTGTTCTGGACCCCATTCCCACTTGACCCCCCCTTCAGGAGATGAATCAGGGGTCTGGTGATCTCTGCGTAGCCCTCAATGAACTTTCTGCTGTAATTAGTCATTCCAAGGAGGCTCCTTAGTTCCCACAGAGTTGTGGGGTCTTTCAGTTTCTGAAGTGCTTCCACTTTCTTTTCCTGGGGACAGAGGCCCTGAGGAGTAATCTCATGCCCCAAGAAATTAACACGGGTTCTACACCACTGTGCTTTCTGAAAGGAAAGTTTTGCTCCGGCGGCCCTCAACTGGGTCAGAACATAACGGATCTCCGCTATGTGTTCCTCCACAGATGAACTTTTAATGAGGACATCATCTACATAAGCCAGGTTACCCCTTGCACCCAGGTCGGGCATGGCCTTGTGTAGGAAAATGTTGAATTAATTGCCGGAGTTGAGGTATCCGAAGGGAGTCCGGGTCCATGTGTACTGCTGGCCCCCAAAGGTAAAAGCCAGCTTGTATTGGTCCTCCCTTCTGACAGGCACAGTCCAGTATCCATTGGTCAGGTCTATTGCAGTGAATACCTGTGACCCCTGGATCTGGGCCAGTCCTTGGTCAATGTAGGGCAGAGGCCATCGGGAAGTATGGACCCGTTTGTTGAGCTCCCTAAGGTCGGCGCAGAGTCTCCACTGGCCGTTTCGCTTCAGTATTCCCAGCACCAGATTATTGAAGGTGCTGTGAACTGGATGGATTATTCCCCGGGACTCCAGGTTCTTAATTATTTCAGTAAGAGACTCCATTGATGCGAGAGGCAAGCGATATTGCTTCACAAACACTGGAGTCATTCCAGGGTCCCTTATTAGAATTGTTGTTGTGTGGATGTCGTTGCGACCACAGTCATATGAGTCTACCGCAAAGAGATCTTGGAAATCCAAGAAAACTTGTTTCAACTTTTGCTTTTGTTCCAGAGTCACACAGGCATCAGCTAGGTTGACTCTCTCTTCCACCATCTGCCTGAAGCCTGGAAAGACTTCTGGTTTGGCTATCTCAGCGGCCTCCTCCAGCTGGGTGGAGAAGTCCCTGGTCAGAGTGTTGATTTGGACTGGAGGCCTCAGGTGGGAAAGGCAACCCTCATGGACCTTGAAAATCACCTCATCCCTCCTGAAGTCACAAGTCACATCTTCCTTACCATAGGGGCAAGAAGTGTACCCCAGGAAGTTCCCCCCATGCCGGGTAAAAATCCTGTCTTGTGTTGTATTGTCATCACTGTCACTGTCAAAACAGTCCTTGGGGATTGGTCCTAACAGTTCATTTCCTAAATCAATGGAAAAATGTCGGTCATCAACCGCCATTCCAATAATGGTGCCTGCGGCTAGAGTAATACTCTTTAAATCGCTCTTATCCACCTCTATTGGAATGGTGTCATGTTCTATGTTGACTAATGGAGTTGGGTTTACCCCAACCCTTGCTGTTGGAGAGAAGCATTTAGATGTATATAAGCATCAGGGTTTTGCAAATATTGTCCTCTTTTAACTTTCACTTCCAGGGAGAATTGTCGGGTCCTTTCTGGGATGGTGACTTCCTCTTTGATCTGAATTTCAACTGCATAAGGTAGCAATTGAGCTGACCTAAATGCTTTTTCTGGATCATCAAAGCCCATGGGATTATCCGCTAATCGGGACCAAGCTTTGAAGTTTATTAGGTCCAAACTAATGGCAAAGAGATTGAGAATGTCACTGCCTAAGTAAAAAGCTGTAGTGACGTCTTGCACGACCCAACAATTATGGACTATGCTCTTGTTGCCAATGGAGATTCTGAGCATACACCTGCTTGGCAGGAGATGTTTGGAATTAGGTGCTTCCAGGTACATTTCCCATTTGTCTATCAGTTTGAATGTGGGAATGGCTGGATCTTTTGGGAGTTGGCGGAACATGGCTTCGCTGATGAAGCTCTTACTGTTGTTCACACACACTCGAGCGAGAATGGAGTCCTTCCCATCATTTAACTGAACAGGGATGAACAACTGCTCTCTAATTTGCTGAATATCAGCCAGGCTCTGAGCTGATTTCACATCTTTCTGGACTTTAGGAGTGGGAGTTTCTGATTGTGGATTAGTAAAGAATTTCAGGGTGTTTCCTTCTAGTGCGGAATACCACCTTAAACTGGAAGGAAGGTTGATTTTCAGAAATAGAGAGGACCCCCCATCACCAGTCTGTTGTCCTATTGCTTTTACTGTCACGTCTGGAATCTGATTGTTCTGGAAGTGAAATTCTACTTGGTCAGATTTTTGTTCAACCATGTGGCAGGTGCCGTTTAAACTAACATGGTTGACACTCTGTTTTAATTTTATTGGTCGGCTAGTCTGGGTCCAGAGGACCTTGTTTACACAATCTATTAGGGGTGACAACCTTCTCAGGAGGTCATTCCCTAGTAAACAAGGGATGCCCTCTGGAGTCACTACTATGACTGGGTGTTTCACCTTGTGTCGCCCAATTTTAATGTCCAAGTCTGCAGTCCCCTCAAAGGGAATTTCCTTCCCGTCAAAGTTCTGCAGTTGTCCAGGAAGAGAGGTGAGAGGAATACAGTAATTCTCCCCCCATCCTGCATTTAGTTCATCAAAGGCCCTTTTGGACAGAAGGGTAGCTTGGGATCCAGTGTCCACGAGTGCCAAAATTGTACCCTGCCCCTGTACTTGTACCGGGGCATAGTATCTTCCCTCCTTCTCCTCAAGGGGGCACAGATAATGCACATTTTTGGACAACTGGTGGGCTAACTTTCTGGTTTTGGACATGGCGAGAGAAGAGATTTGGGCAGAATTCTGTGGAGAGCCTTGGGAATCTGAAAGAAAAAGTTGGAAACTGGAGATCAGAGCCATTGTGGGTTCCCCTGGTTCCGGTTCTGGGCCGCCGCGCCCTTTTTGGAGGCAGTCATCCAGATGGGTTTGAACCAAGGGATTTTGGTATTGTGGGTTCTGGGATGAGATGATGGGCGGCGGTAGCTCAGTCTCCATATCTCCCCAGTCTGAATTGGCATCCCTTGGGACCCATTTTTCCTTGGGAGGAGTTCTCCCATCTCTGAAGGAGAAGGTCCTTTCCCCAGGATCCTCTGAGGATCCCTCTCCCTCAAATTGGAAGACCTGTACCTCCTCCAGAATGTGGGTCTGTTTGGGTCCTTTGTTTCTCCTACCCCCCCTCTGCTCCTTGGGAGGCGGGCTTTCAGGGGCAGGAGATTTTGTTTCCGGTTCCTGGTTTTCCAGGGGCTGTTTACAAGTTGGGAAGGAAGCTTCCTCCAAGGCTTTACACCCCCCTTCCCCTTGTGCCTCCTCCCTGGGAACTGGTGTGTTATCGGGGTGCTGCCCCCGTCATTGTTCTGGAGTACCAGGTCCAGAGTTTGGGGCATTCTGCGGTGGCATGCTCATCTGAGGGTTCTGTTGAGCCCTCAGTATGTGACCCAGATCCCGTGCCATATTTTGGACCTGGTGCTCTTACTGGGAAACCCGCTCAGGCTGATACGGGGCTCTATTTTCTCCCCTGGGCTGATCCCAGGAAGGGTAGCTATCCCTTCTCTGGTAGTACCC
Source organism: Ambystoma mexicanum (assembly GCF_040938575.1). Taxonomy (NCBI): domain Eukaryota; kingdom Metazoa; phylum Chordata; class Amphibia; order Caudata; family Ambystomatidae; genus Ambystoma; species Ambystoma mexicanum. Next base: position 1,015,879,212 of record NC_090928.1, read on the forward strand.
CTGGTTGGGAAGATTTTGGTACCCCTCCACCCTTGGCCTCCCCTCTCCCGGATTAGGTTGTCTGGGCTCAGGGAATTGGGGAAAGAAGGGTGGAGGATTTTGGGGCTGGAAATTGGGCGGATACCTGGGGAAAAAGTTCTGCCCAGGATTTGGAGAATTTCTGCCCTCCTGGGGGAAGTTAGGAGGGAAGTTCCCCGGGTCAGGTGCTTGGCTGGACCCCCCCCCTTGGGCTGGAGGAGTCCACACATAACCCAGGATTGGTCGGTTTCCCTTGTAGTGGGGACTTACATAGTCAGGGGAGCGGGGGACCCCATTTGTGGGACTACCTCATCGACTCCCTGTCTGTGACTGGCCCGAGGGCCTTCTGGGTTTTGGGATTTTTCTGGGTATTGCTTTTATTTTCTATGGGCTTCTGCACCTCATAGATCCGGGTAGCCTGTTCAATGACCCAGTCTAAAGATCTTTTCTCATGAAAATCTCTCACGAGCTGGGTCATTATATATTTCGGCAAGGCATGGAAGAATGTATTGACAAATTCTCTGCTGTCTGTGCGCACCCTTCTGGTGGTCTGCGCAAAGGCACGTTTCAATTCTTGCACGAATTCTTGTGGGTCCTGATCCTCCCCACATTGCAAATTGTAGGCTGCCTTGCAAGCCTCTTGAGGATTTCTGTGAACAGAAAAATGTTTCAAGATGGCCGCCTTATAGGTGGACCATCTTAAATGATTTTGGTCCTCCAGCCCCGCAAAGAAACTGGAGTATTCTGGTGAGAAGGTTCACTTGACATATTGAATACAGCTTTGGCTGTCCTTCAAATGGAAAGTCTCCATCATTTGCTCGTAAAGCTCCAAGTGTTCCCAAACAGAATACTTGGCGTTCTTGTGATAAGGCGTGATGACACTCCTTATTGCCTTTATTTGCTTCAATGGGTCCTTAAGCAAGGCCCTTTTTGCCTTATTGGCCTTTTTGGTTCGGGTAACCCTGGTCCATTCATCCTCTGACTCAGAGGCACTGCTCCCAGAGGTTTCTGTCTGATCTTCCAGGTTTTCCCGGATTCTGCGAGCCTGGGATTGGCTGGCAGAATGTGGGGACCTGGTCTCCTGTGTCCTGCGCCATTCAGAGGAGTCTTCAGATTCCTCCTTGCTACCAGGATTTGATGGGTACCCCCCCCCACTGACCTAACTGGGCAGAAGTTTTCAGGATGCCCTTAATGGGCCTATTCTCCTGGGGTTCCCCACTAAATTGCACTTTGCTTGGGTGCCCATACCCGGATGCCCGCCCATGCATTCCTGGGAGGTACTGGCCTATGAGCCCCATGCTTCTGGCTGGATAGTAATCTGCCATCCCTGTGGCCCGGTGCTCATGTGCGCCAGGGAACATGGGGGTGGCAGAGTCCAGGGACTGAGAGAGATAAAGGCATCTGGTGCTAGGGCTCCTGAGGTTATGCTCAGGAGTTTCCCTTTCCCAGCGAACCTGGTCTCTATCCGCCCCTGCTCCCTGTTGCAATGCACGAGCCTGCGCTTTCAGTTCCTCAGTTAAGGCCTTACTAGACTCTATCAGTCGCTCCTGCATCGCTACCTGTTGTTGGAGCCAATCATTGTGCTGACAGAGAGCCTCATTTTCTCCCTGTGCCTCCTGATTGGTCCCGGAGTACTGGGCCAGTCTCTGCTGCAGGAGGGTTACCTCCTGAGCTGTGTCCCTATTGGCCTGCTCCTTTCTTGCCAGAGCATCCTCCACCCTCCTGGTGTGCTCTAACAAGTTCTGGTGTTCTTTTTGGAGGTCACCCAGTCCCTGGAGGGCCAGGTGATTTTCTTCCATTTTCCTTTTTAAGTGGCAGACTTCCTGGCCTAAGGTATCCCTTTCCTGACTAAGAGCCTGCCTGCATCTGTGCCGCCAGGTCGTCCCTTTGCCTTTGGAAGGCACCAGTTTTCTGGCGCTCCTGGTCAAACTCTGCCTGGATATCCAGGTCTTTCAAAATCAGTTTATTGCTCTGTGCCTTTGCAGGGTGACTACCTGCTCAGCACATGCCCTATTGAAGTCTAACTGTTGCTTCAGCTTTTTCTGGCTCTGCAGTAGGGAGTCCAAACCTTCTTGGTACTCCTTCTGCAAGGCCAGAAATCTGGTATCCTGGTCCGCCTTTTCCTGTTGCAGCACATCCATATCCTCCATATCCTCCTTTATTTTAGTGATGTACCGTCTACTGTCATTTTCTGACTCCTGGCTCCTGAGCAGCCTCTGCTCAGAAGAGTCCAGATCAGATGGGGCCTTCTGTAGTGCCAGCAGTTGCCTACTTGCCAGATCTTGGCCTTCAGCACATTTGTCCTGCATGGCTCCCATATGTAAATATAAATATGCCGCTACCCTGGCAATCTTGTGGTGCTCATCCTTGGCCTTCGGGGCCATGTATAAATCACTCAGGGCCACATGTAGGGGACCCTGATCTCCCCATATATCTTACCCTGTTTCAGTGACCTGTTGCGTGATTGCCTGCAACCAGACAGTTTGGTCCTGATGAGTCCACTCACCTCTCACAAATAGCTTATGTAAGAAGTGTTCTCTGGCTATTTTCATATCTACCAAGGTCGTCATTCTGGAATTTGAGTTCCTTCCTGACTTACAGAAGTTTATATTTTATTTTTGCAAAACAGACCTTTTCCTTAGCACGTTCCTTTGAGGAGTGCTTTACAGCGTAACACAGCGTGGTGATCCGTCCGGATATGTGTATCTGGTCAGCTGGCACACTGTATTAATCTGCACAAGTGATAGATCTAACCCAAACGTCCGGCTCGAGCCCCCAATTTGTAAGAGGATTCAATCCAGCACTACAGCTAAGTCAATGCCTAGTCTGGGATACTGAATGGAAACCCTTATTGATATATCTTTATGTCCAGTTCATGAGTTCTGGATGACTACCCCTATATAACACCCCTCTCTTGGAACCCCACTGACCCCACTGAGCCAAGAAGTAGTTCTGTTTTGCAAGTTTAAACGGTTTATTTGAGAATGTAAACAATATATATATATATCACACTTTATAATAAATTAATAATAAGTTTCACACTTCAGAACATGAGCAGTTAACAACAATGGGTAATGTTCTACTAATAAACTGATTTGATTACCCAGGAGTAGTATAAAGGATGAGGTAGCACGCTTGGGAATAGGAACAGAAGAATAAGGTGGTAGAGAATGCTTTATCTAGTTTCAGATGGATGCAATGTTGAATGAAAATGCAATACAGAAAATACTCAATATGATTTCAACAAAACAATGTAATCACTTTCCTCTGGCAATCCCCTCCCCCCTTTATGCAATGCAAGGAAATGGAAGGAAAGCACACAGTTCTCAGAAATGCAATCAAATGTAATTCAGTTCACCCCAGCAAGCTTAGACTACAGAAGTTTGAAACACAGGCCCAAAATGCTTTTATATGTGCTGGCAATGAAGTGAGGAATATGCTGAAAATGGTTTTAATTCCCTTTAGGAGGTTCAGGGTGAGCGAAATATACTTGGGATGAGTTCAGGCTCACTTTAGCAAGGATCTAGGAGTAACTAGCAGGTTAAACACATTTTTGGCAAAGGAAAGCAAGGAAGCTGCTGTTTTCACACGTGGCTGGATTTTTAACCAAATCGCGAATCGCAGCAAAATTTGCGAATGCGTGAATCACGATTACGGCAAAAATATGAGAGATATGGACGATTAAATAAAGGTAGTTTTTCGGATTTTAAATTTTAAAAGTTCAAAGCGACAGGTTACAGCTTGCAGCTAGAAAATGACAGGTGACAGCTTTGCAAATGACAGGTGACAGTTAGGAGGCAATTCTGGTTAGATTAAAATAGATTGAATTATATTATTTTAACTAAGAGATTGGTTCTGCACAGTTCTGCTAGGTACTCACAATATATTTTGAAATAGGCCTCCCCACGGATCTGGTCAGGTTTTGGACTGGACTCCGGTTCTGGTCTCGGCACTTCACAGTGATCTGGGTCAGCTCTCTGGTTCTGCTAACAGCGTTCTGGGTCACTCTGGATCTCTGGCCTCTGGTTCTGGATACTGCTCTGCTTTCTCTGGGTACAGCACTGCTTCTGGATCTTTCTGGCACAGGGTTTCAGGCCACAATTAACACCTGGGTCCGGCTGTGAATAGTCTGCAAATGATTTTTGGGCCTGCTGACAAATACTTTTGCTTGCAGTGGGCCTTCTTGGTTCAAAGTCCTGTAGTCTCTGTTTAGCTTGGAAGTCTAAGTGTAGGATCTCTGGATGTGAAGTCGTCGGTCAGCATGCTTCGCAGCAAATGGAATTGAATGTCCCTACCTGTCCCAGCAGTCTCTTTTTATGTGTTTTGAAAGTGGGTGGAGAGGCTAGCTTTCTAGGCCCAACCCCTTCAGAGTTCTGATAGGTTGAAGAATTCTTTGCGTTCTCACTGGAGAGCAGGATTGTGTGTCAGAATGATGTCATTTAATGGCTTGCAGAAAGGACACTCCCCTGTCAAATTGCACACAAATCTATATTTGATCAAAATACACATTTCTCAAATACGTAGTGGTTTGTCATTGCATGTACATATTACCTATCACATGAGGTATACTCTGTTCAAACTCTGCTCTTCCTGAGGGCTTGCATTCAAAAATGGCAACTTATTTTCGATTTTATTGGGTTATGCAACCTTGGTTCTACATTAAAAATTATACACATATACACAGCCTGTCCTTACATACTCCAGTAAATTCCCATGTCTCTAGCTTAAACACAGAGTCTGTAGTATCCATAAATAGCAGGGTTTTGCCCCAGAACATCACACAAATTCCCAACGCGTCTTAAAACGTGCACAGAAAATTCACAAGAATTATGGTATCATTTAAATAATTTTGACAAGTCCGCACTGTGAGTTATACATCTTTCTTAGAATCATATTCTGGCCAACAGGGGTGTGTCTTTTCAGGTCACATGGTGTAGAAACCAGTTTATCCAGTTTCTGCCAAGCTCAGAGACCCTGCCCCTCCCAGCTTCTGCCAAGAGGAAGCTATTTTACGGTCCCCCTAATAAACCATCTGCCTGGGCCCTGGAAGGCCCATTGTTCAAGAGGAAGCCATTTATTGCCTCCCCCCAATAAACCCTCTGCCTGGGTCCTTTGTTTAGTCTCTAGCAGTCCCTTGGTAATTCAATCAGAGAGGGGTAACCTCCCCTCAGAATGCAGCCAGGCCTGAGAACTGCTGTGGATCCAGTTTCACTCCAATTGGGGGGGAAGTTGTCGGGCAGAATCCAGTTCCTTAAGCCAGGCCCCAGCTACTGTCACTTTTAGTTACCCAGTTTTCTGCATTCAAATAAAACTAACAATTTTTACACATGCAGCTGGAATGCTGATTCTAAGTTCAAAACTATGACATTTTAACAGTGACAAACTATGTGGCAGTCACAAGTCTGTCCCTCAGTTTATTTACACATTTCGATTTTTGGTAATTTTAAATCCAGTTTCAGTTTAAGCCGCTGCAGACCTGCAGAGCTCAGCCAGTCTTGTTATAAACCTTCAAGTCACTTCAGAATATAACTTTACATTGTATCCACCCCTTAGTAAGTCTTTCTTTGGCCTGCTTTGGGTTCATTTATTCAGTTTTACACAAATGTCTGGTGTTGTTTTAAAACGCCGGCTTTCTGGTAGTGGTGAGTACTGGTAATGCAACCATTTTTGGGATTTAAGAAAATGAATTCCCCACAGTTCTAGGTTGCTTTTGGCAATCAGCATTGCCCCTTTTACAATGGTTTTAGGCTCTGTGCCCTTCTGTGCTCACAACATAGGCAACAATGGGTGGCAGCCTATTCTTCATGCATTTCCCTGTGCATTTTCTGGGAAGTTCTGGCCATCATGATGTTTTCCATGCCAGTACTGCACAGTTTTTGTGGTAGGGCTCGGATGCATGGGTAAAAACATCCCACAAGCCTGTGGTCTAGCTGTACCACTAGGTTGATGAACTCTGCACAGTCTTTTGGTGGGTTTACCACCTGAGCTAGGACGTCTTTCAATTCCCCCCGTAATCCTCGATGGAATAACATTGTTCATTTTTCCTCAGGACACCCAGTTTCAACGACAAGTCTGTTAAAATTGGAGATGTATGTTAACAAATCTTGGTTGCCTTGACGGAGAGAAAGAAGTTTGTTATCCAGAGCTTGGCCCTGGGTATGTCAGGTGAACAGCTTCTCCATCTCTTGTTGAAACCCCCTGAAATCCTGCAGGAGTGGGTCATGCTGGCTTACTAATGGTATGGACCAATCCCCGGTACTGCCACTCAGATATGACAGAATGAAGGCAACCCACAACTGATCGTTAGGAAAGGCTCCGGGTCTACAAAGAAAATGGAGGTGGCACTGGTTCATGAATACTTCATATTTTCTTAGGTCCCCCGTAAATTGTTCCGGTGGGACCAAAGAAACTGCCCCAGGTATGACCACTTGCACTGGATTGACGGATGTGGCCGGAACCGACATAATACTTCCTGGCAACGGAGCCTTCCCAGCCTGTGTTTGGATCAATTGTCTGGCTAATTCATAGGTGCGGTCCTTGGTGACAATCAACACGCTCCTAAGGGCGTTGGTTTCTTGCCGGGCGGAGTGCACCTCGGTCCGTAATTCTCCCAGTAACTAGGCTAATTGGTCAGTCTCTGATGTTTCCATGACGCCCAGGTGGATGTTTTGATTGAGTCTTCGCGTTCTGTTACGCTCACCTGGTATTTATGGGGGCGCCACACGATACTGGATGGATGTCTAAGCGCTATCAGGGACCACTCTCTGCTTGGTTATGTGCCAGACATTGGGTAGCACCTATAAAAGCAGAATGGAGGGGTAAGATACTGGTTTTGTGATGGGTGGACTCCCACCTCCCTCTGTTCCAAATCCCCTCGCTTGGGGTTATTGCTCAACTTAAGTTTTTATGTGTTGAACTCTCCGTCCTGCGTCTCTGGGCAGGAGCGCGTGGTTGGTGCGGGCATTCCGTGGACCTAGTTGCTTCACAGGTCCGTGTGCCCTTATTTCGGGTCCAGACCGGCTGTGACTCAGACTCTGCTTGCTGTCTTCCAGGTGAGTTATAATGTATTTTCCGTCTTTATTCTGTCTCTTTCTTTCCCTCCATTTTCTCTGTCTTCTCGGAGTCTTGCTCGACTACGCTGTTCCCTAACAATGTCTCTTTTTGTTGTCACAGGGATGGTTGCGATCTCGGAATTGCTGCGCCGATGGTGAAGACCATGGTGAGTTATTGATGCGCGGAGTGCTGTGCTGTTTATTGGTGTTAATTGCTAACCTCTGCTCTCTTCTCTTTGTACAGGTTGCGGTGATGTTCTGGAGGGAGTGATGAACGATCGAAGTGCTGCTTGCCCAGGTAAGTGCTTTGTTAATGCTGACCTTGTTCGTTCTCCCTTGCAGGTTGCGGTGAAACCCAGAGATGGGCGAGGTAAGAGGAGCGCAGAATGGATTCAAGATCGGTTACTTCACAGGTAAGTGTTCTTGCTCGCTAATGCTGTTCTTGTTTTTCCAGGTTATTAATGGAATCCAGATCTAGGGCTTCAGTATCGGGCCGCCGGTTAAGCAGATGAACAGGAGCTGGACACGGTGAGCGTTACGCTGCAGGAGTGCAGAATAATGCGAAGCGTGTTCTGCTGTTTGGGTGTGGTTTAAATATCACAGGTAAAGTAGTTCCAGGTCAAGTAGTTCCAGGCCCAGCCACACCCAAATCACTAGACCGCATGGCTTGGTTCTATAGAAATGAGCTGTGTAATAGGCCTCCATGTTGGATTCAGGTCCAAAACTGGTATTGCTTTATTCCTGATAATGTGCCTGGCGCCAAAGGCGCCAGGACTGACTCCATGTATGTTTCTGATGGAGTTTTAAGGCTCTTGGGGCCAGTGTGAAAGGGTTTTTACTATGGTTTCCAAATTAGCGTAATGTGTGTTGTCCCTTGCGCTAACCCGTTTTCCTATTAATGGGTTAACTACCTTATTGGGTGGCAAACACATACACGCCTTTTCGAAGGATGAAGGAACAGAAATGGTTGCAGGAAATCTTCCTAAGCAATGTTCCCAGGGCATTTTGACAGTAATTCATAGACAGCAATATAAATGCCTTGGACTTAAGTTTTTTCAGTATTCAGGCAGAATCCCAAGGCCATGCACCTGGGGTATAAAGAACAAATGTCAATATGCATTCAGAAACATAGTGGAGCTGCAGAGACTCTTTGAGCATGTTTATGTTCCCTTACCATGTCACTTCAACTAAGTTTGTTTCACTGGACGTTAAGGGGTTTGTTTCTCTCTTAACTAAAGATTTTTCACTGAATTTCCAGGGGTTTGTAATGCTAAATATCACACCACCTGTAGTTTTTTCTTTTCATATTAGATGTCATATTCAATATTATCAGAAGGCTTTTAAGATACACACCAATGGATTGTTCCCTCTTAAGGTTCGATGGCCCAAATACGGCGCTTCCCTCCTTTCTAAAATGAAAATCTGTCCCCCTGCCGGCACCCAACCTCAGCTCGCATGTAGCACTACATTTACTAGCACTAGCACACAGGCAGGTCCCTGAGCTGCAATTCATACTTTCCCAAATGTGAGACTGCTCCCCCAGCCTTAACATGCAGTTTGCTTAATTCTAGTACCTGATAATGGCAGTCTCCACCTCTGAACACTGTGACAGTCATGTACACGGGCTTTACTCGCTGTTTTTGCCTACCACCATTCCATGCACCAGCTCATAGTGGAGTAATTATAATCTTCACCCACGTGCATAAATCATTCTTTTTAAAGTGTATGATCTCCTCCTGGACTGTTTTCCCTTTCTTCTTTTTTCATAACCTATTTCTTTTACGCACTTACCGCCGTGTGTACCCATATGTGGCTGGGTCACCTGTGCACTTTTTACTCTATGAACTTGCTGCCATGATTGCCACGATGGCCTACAACCACCAATGGCTGCCTTTATGATTTATCCCTTCGCAGCCTCGAGAATACCTGTGAAACTCTTGCATTTACTGTGAAGCCTTTTCGCTCGGCCCGGCACCTGTACAACTGGTCCTGGCGTCAGGTGTCCTTCTCCTATCCAATGCGTGGGCGCACCTATGCGCTTGAGATGATGCGCACCGGCAAGTAAGTCTCTTAACCGGTTGCCATGAGAACCAACTTAGTATTAGCATATGCCCTATTAATTAGGGCTTCCGCGGCTCACAACCCACTCATATGACACTAATGTTATCTTATACAGGGTCACTGGTTTGGAGCCCTGATGAAGGCGGCCTGTTCATTCACTTTTGACCACCGAAATGTGACGTTTACAGGGAAAATTGGTCTGCCTGTTCTACAGCCAGTTGGAATCTCCGTTACCAACTAGCATTCAAACACGTTGACAATTGATCAGATATCTTGCATCGAAGACCCTGCATAACTCATTGACTTTCTCAGCAAAAAATGTCAGCCCCACAAATAAGGAACTACTGTACGAAATTAGGGGGACGCATGAGGCAATGAATTTTTCACTAATTTGCACAAGCAGGTACATTATGTTTTTGTTATTGAATTGAATTTGATGCACTATTCGTTTGGAGCTGCTTAAATTCAAAGCATTATTTGCTTTGAGTTGCTTTATTTTGTTTTGAACAGATGAAACTTGTTTGCACTATTTGTTTATTACTTGTTCCAAAATATTTTTTATGATTACTTTTTATAAAACACATTTTCTTATCAACTTCTTGTTTGTATAATTCTATGTTTTTGTCGAATTGTTTGGAATTAACCTCCTGAGTGGGCAGCATAGACCAATTGAGCGGTTTGATTCACCTAGGGATTGCTTAAATCTAGCAACTCACCTCTTTTCAAACATTTGACCTGCTCTTCTTGAACTTCTGTGGTTACAGCTTTAACAGTAAGGGTACCTTTCTAGTTTTACAGTTACCATATACGGCCATGGCATTTCGCCACTTTGCAATAGTGAAGTACCTGGACAACAACGCGTGCAATATTTGGTTTTTGTTAGCATACATATTTTTAAAATTATTTTTGATCCCCCTTGTTTCTGAGAGAAAATCTTGCCAGGTTTTTCCGCAAGTTATCCAGCAATATTTTACAGTGTGATTTTATCGTGAATTATCATGAGATTTTCTTGCAAGAACACAACCATTTTTCAGTTACAATGAGATCTCACTTTTGGACTCATGTCATGTCACTCACACAAAAGATTCTCCAAATATGGCATATATACTCGAGCAAAAAAAGAAAATGCAGAAATTATTATCTCAAGGCCCTCACAAACGCTTAATGTGCCCAAATACTACTCTTTTACTCTCTCCAGAATGAAGGGAACCTGCCTCAGCCCCCTGCAAGTATCATCTCAACCACAGTCTTAGGGCTCCATTACTTAGTATGGTAGTGCAGGCGAAAACAGTGGTAATACAGCTTAATTCTGTTACCGCCACATTTCCGCACTGCAGTACTACAAGTTTGGTGGTAAGGTGGAAAACTTACCTCCAGCTCTCTGCTCGAGGTAAATGCTCCACCTTACCACAAAAAATTGGCACAATCGCTTGAATTATATTTGCTACTGTTTCAGCCATGTCCATCATGCAGGCAAACTTCCCTTTCACCACCTCCAAATATCCTTTCAAGCACATAATAAAGCCTGCTCACACATTACGTGCACATGAAAGTGTGTGTTTTTGTTTTTCTTTGTTTTGTGGAAGAATCCATCCAGCCCACCATGGGACTGGATGCAATGTTAAAAGTAAAGGACAGAACAATAGAAAATAAAAAATCCCGTTCCCAAGAATGGGCTGGGCAGGGAAGGGAAGAGAAAAATCCAGCAGGATTTAAAAAGGACAGTTGAAGAGAGGGAGAGAAAAAAGCCTTACCTGTGGTGTCGCTGCCTCAAGCGGCTCCCTGGGGCCTTAATCCTTTGAAAAGCACTGGGCAGCACAATAGGGAGCCCCCACAGAGACTGTACAGAAGGGATGACCTGCTTTGACAGGAGCAGCTTCGCCGCCCCTGGGCCATGGCGCCTTCCGCCTGCACGGAGGCCAGACCGGATGGGCCCCACATAGATTCAGGGCCCGGACAGTGTGGCAGTGGCTGCTCGGGCCCATCAAGAACAGCCCGGCCAGGACCGTGTGTGGGGGGAAGCCTTGACCGTGCTGCTCGTCTGTGCCCCCAAATGACCTCCTCATGGCCAGTGAGACAGGCCTGTCATTGAGAAAATCCTCCCGGGCTGCGTATGTTAGGAGTAGCTTGTGAGGTAATGCAGAACGTGCAATGGGGACACCAACGGCTCTGTTAATGGGGCCTAGTCACTGCAGTGACGTCGGGTGGGCCCCCAGCCACGGGGCACACCATAAAAAATTCAATATGGTATCTGTGTCTGTTCATTATCCCACCAGAGCAGCTGGTCTGGGATAGTGGGGCGGTATCCACTGGAGTGGTCTCTGCTCCGGGGAAGAGAAGAGTGCACCCTTGCCTGGACCAGGGCCAGTTAACCAGATGACATCTGTAGGACTGTTCCTGGCCCAGGGTATTCATAATACTAGGCTTCCCGAGCCAGGAAAAGAAGAAACAGGGGGTACAAGAGTATGGTGTTTGAGGCACAAAGTAGTGTGTGGCAGTGCATCACGGAGTAAATATGCAGAGAATCAGGGCAATGGTGAAGGAGGGAGAAAGGAACATGAAGGAGGAGGTAGAGAGAGACATAGGAACAGATATGAAGGAGGGAGAGAGAGCACGAAGGCAGATGTTTTGAGAGAGTTAAGAGCAGAGGTGAAAGAGGGAGAAGGGAACTTGAAGGCGGACATCACAAGAGAGTTAAAAGTGCATATGAAGGAGGGAGAAAAAAGTGGGAGGATGAGGGCTAGAGGGAGATGGATGTGGGGAGGAAGGAAGGAGAAAACGTTGTGAAGGTTTGAAGGAGGAAGAGGAGAGTGGATTGAGAAAGGAGTTGCAAGAAAGAGAAAATAGGCCAGAGAAGATGGAGAAGATGGAGGAAGAGTAGATCCCACGAGTGTATGAAGCAGGAGCCTATAACAGATGGCAGAAATTCTTGAAAAGACGATAGAGAGAGGAGTAGAAAAGAAGATTGGATGACAATACCATAAATGAAGACATAAGAAGGAGGAGGAGTCCAAAAAGAGGGTGTAAATGAAGAGTGATACTTAAGACCAAAGGGTTACAGAGACTCCTACGTTGGTGGAAGAGCTGAATCTTGGGGAATGCCAAGCAGTTTGCACAAGGGATTACGCCCAATAAATCCAGGGTTGATTGTTTTCGTAAGAGTCTGATGCCTAACCCATATTTAGATGACTCAAGGAACCAGAGGTGCAGGTGGTGGTGCCAGGTTTTACAGTGGCCAAGAAGATGAATTGCAGCATCCTCACAAATCCATTGAAAAACAAGGAAGACATCACACAAGAACAAGAAAGAAATGTGATGCCATTTAAATCCCAAACGACTGTGGGTCACTCATTTCCTAGGTCAGCTATGGAGGAAGAATTTCAGGGAGAGACGGGAGCGCTGAGGATCACAGTTGCAAAATATGTCCAGAGTAGAAGTGCAAAATCCTTTGTGGTTGCCGTTCATAATACTGAATGTTTGTTTCGAAATGATGCCAGTTTTGGGGTTGCCATGGGGAATGTGCACTGTGCATCGCCATAGCTGAGAAGGAGCTATGTGGCACATGTTAAACCCATCCTGATGAATGCACCTGTCATGACAAAGGACCAAAGATTATCTAGAGGAGTGGACTTCAAATGGTGGACTGGCATCCCTAGGCAGATCCAAAGGATGTCCAGGAGGAACGCAAGACTCTTTATAAAGGATTACAGTGACTGCTTCTAATAGAACACATAAGCATGTTATATCTTGTGGGAGGGGCCGAGTAAACAATGTTTTTACTCAAGAGGGGCGCAGTATGACATTTTTTGAATCCCACAGATAAAGAAGAGTGTGCACAGTATGGAGTGACACACTCAAAAAGTATGACATTTTTAATATTTCAGAATGTAGGCACATTGAGGAGAGGTGAGGATCGCAATCAATGAACTGCATGTAACACTGCATATTCTACAGTGATAATGTAATAGATGGAAGGCAGTTCGGTGAGCTCAGCCTGCTCAGTGAGTTGAGAGCGTGACGCTGCTACTCTTCAGCCTGTAGATCACAAGTTAAATACCCAGGAGGGTTCACTTAAATATTGTGTATCCTGACTCAAAGAACTGAGTACTATTTAAGCAGGTGACAGTAACTACTAAACGACTAGCTACTAAAACTACAAAAAAGGCAAACATTGTAGTACCAATTGCCATATAACCAAACAAGTAAATGCTGCTGTATTACTAGTATAGAACTTAATTGCCAAGAAGTAGCGGCTTGTCAGTATCACAAAAAGGGCCGAGCTATGTGGATGCTATACCATGTGGCATTATTGTGCATGGACATGCACACCCCACAATCGATTCTTTTACAGCAGATGCCACATATTTACAGCAGCCCCCAATGCTCCCTCACAACGTCTCTGTATATTTTGTATCACACCTAAGGAGTTCTCATTGAAGGGTGCGCAGGCAATGCAGCAAGCCCGGAATACTGACATGGACAAATGATGTGCACAATGGCCTGTGTGGGGCACAGACAGGTGCCCGCAGACCATATTCATGCTGCATGGGAAAGGAGCAGATTAAAGAGGCCAAAAGGTGTAGGGGATGAAAGTTGAAGGCTGGATGTGGGGCACATAGGTGCCAGGGCGTTAATCAAGAGAGAGAGAAAGAGAGAAACAGAGAGAAAAAAACAGCAGACCCGAAGTGAGTGGATGAGGCAACAGACATGAGGAGGGGAGGGGGTCGTAGGGGCATGATAAATAAATGGTGTGACATGACCTAAGGTGGCATTCATTGTACGAAACCATTGATGTTCAAGCAGTAGCTTTCTGGAGGGGGCTGTACCGCTCTATCTTCTATACGCACTAGGTTTTGGCTTGCCTGTGGGATAAACGAGCTTACATACATGCCTACTGCACAATTATGGTTAAGGTTAACGGAGAGAAATGATTGCATTCCTTATTTATATGGGAATTGTCACTGTAAAAGAAAGTTACTGTGTGTATAATCTTCTTACAGCTTGACATATTGTTTGTTTGAATTGTCATGTTTTAAATTCTTTAAATTGACTATATAGCACAATAAATACAAAATAAAATAAAATTCTCCCCCTCCCAACCGCATTTTATATGAATTGCCAGCTTTCTATCCCCATTCTCAGTACCAGGGATACGAGGCAATGGTGCCCATTGTACCCCTTGCTTTATGCCCTCTGTATGGAACCCATTACACAAACAATCAGAGTTAATGATTCTTTAGAGGGGTTGCAGGTGGCAACCTCAAATCACAAAATAGCACTGTGTTGATGATACTTTATTTTGTATAATAGATCCCAAAGCCACTTTCCCACATCTTAAATTTTTTTGACAAAGGTTAGATCTCATGCTTTATACATCACATTACCGAAAAAACACGATGCATTGTCTTCAACACCAATTTAACTTCTGGTGGCAACCTAGAAGGATTACGTACTTACAGAGTTACCTAACAAAATCTCATTCAACACGGTTTAGTCAACATGTAGCCGATTTTCTTCATTAAATATCAAGAGATTTGGAAAATTTACCTTAAATGGAAATACTTTTGATAGGTTGGATTACATTTATTTAATTATGTATTTATTTATTTTGAAGCTTATATACACGCCTAGCCCTGAGGCATCTGGGTGCTTTCTTACAGGTGTGGATGTTACAGTTGCAGAAGGTGGTAAAACAGACAGAAAGATTCCTGACCTCTGAGTGGGAGCGGCAGTGAATTCCAGAGTTTGCTCGCAAAAGTGGGGAGGCTGCTGCCACCTGCCTTTTGGATCTTGAAGCTGGGAGTGGCCAGGCGACGCTGATAGATTGAATGGGTGGGTCGAGAGCTTTGTGTCAGAGTGAAACTGTTGGACATTTAGGTGGTTGCCATCTGCTGGACATTTGTGGGTTAAGGTAAGAGATTTGAAAATGATGCGTTCCTGTACTGGGAGCCAGTGGTGTTGGTGTCTAATGGCTGAGATGTGAGCTGATCTCGGGACGTTGAGCCAAGCTCTGAGGGCATTGTTTTGTAGTGTCTGGAGCTCCCTGACATTCTGGATCTTTGTCCCAGCATAAAGTGCATTGCAGTAGTCCATGCTCATAAGGACACAGTCTGTGGCTACAGTGAGACAGCTGTCAGGGGAGAGGAATGTTCTACAAGCACTAATAAGTTTGCAAGTGTAAGCTGTGGCTGATGTTGTGGCATTCACTTGATTTGTTAAAATTAAGTGAGGAGTCTAGGTGGAAGCCAAGTGTTTTTACCTCATTAAAGACTTTAATGGAGTGTCCATCAATGATGAAGGTCTTAAAGAGGTGATTTAGTTTGGCGATTCTGTGTTGAGAGCCGATGATAAGCAACTCAGTCTTATCATCATTTAAGCAGAGTCCATGGTTGCGCCATCCAATCTTGGATAGCTCGGTATATGGAGTGGCTTTGTGAAGATATTGTATAAGGTGGAATCCACACAGGAACCTTGTGGCACTCCACAGGTGACTGGGGAATGGGTGCTTCGGCTTTAGTTGAAAAGACTTTCATCGATCTGTCGCTGAGGAAGGATTTCATCCAAAGAGTGGCATTGGATGAGAGGTTAGCTGCTGATGTTAGGTGTTTGCACAGAATATTGTGGTCCACCAGATCGAATGAAGATGATAGGTCTAGGAGAAGGAGCATCGCTAATTTTCCACTGTCCCTCAGGTTATCCATTTGGATTTTAAGATCCAGTAGTGCTGTTTCCGTTCCGTGTCTCGGGCGGAAACCAGACTGTCTGAGCCCTAAAATGTTGTTTGTTTCCAAGTATTTCTGAAATTGCAGATATGCAACTCTGTCAAGAATTTTCAAGAAAATGGGACCATTGTTATTGGGCGGTAGTTTGTGGGAGTGTTGTAGTCCAGGGTGTTTTTATTAGTAGGGGTAGTACCCATGCTTTTTTTAGATATGATGGGACTCAGTAATTTTTTGAAAGAGGCGTTGATAAGACTCTGATAAATGGGGCGAGTTGGGGTGTGCAGTCTTTGATGGGTGGGCATGGTTCACCTTGGCACCTTGACGGTTTCAGGCTGAGGATGGTCTTCAGAACTTCTGGGATGGAGACCTCAGTGAATACAAATTGGGGGAGTTCCTTGAGATGTAAAGAGGTAGTAGGGGTAGGTGGAGCAATGTGTATATTACCTAGGCTATTCTTTTTGTCTTCCGTAGTAGGTTGGAGGCGACTGATTTTGTTTTGGAGAGCGTTTTGAATGATCTCACACCAATTTGCATCTTTATTGCAGCTTTCTGGTGGTGGGATTGGGGTTTCTAACTCTCTGAGGATTGAGAATAGTTCCTTGGTATTTGAGCTTGCTTTGAATATTCTGTTGTTATATTGTTTGCCTTTGGTCAGAAGTACATTTTGTTTGTAATCCCTGGAGGCCGGGTCAAAGAGGATTTTCTTAGTAGATGCAGGGGATTTTTTCCAGAGAGATTCTGCTTTTCTTTTAGATGATCTGAAATCTTTTAACTCAGGGTTGAACCAGGCATTAAGGTGGGCCAGTTGTTTGGCTTTGCGTAGTGCGAGGGGTGCTAATTTGTTTATAGCATCCAGAATAGTGTTGTTGTAGAGTCAGGACATGGTGGAGGGGTTGGTGGTAAAATGAATATTTTGACACAGCTATTATATTTATTTCAGTCTCTCCCAGATTATTTCCTGCCTCAATTTCTTTTGAAATTACAAAACAAAACGTATACATGTGGTTGTGCTTGTTCAGTATTAAAGGCCTCTAAATTCAACAGTGGTCTTGCAATACCCAATATTGGTTGTTACATATTGGTGGCACACATTCAAATAGTCTTGGATTAGGTGTATGGAGCAGTTTAAAAATAAATTGAAACAGATAGGAGGAAGATGTAATCCTACTCTATTTATCTGGGCTGATTCCTCTTCAGCCAAAAACGAGGCATGTTTTACTGGGCAAACTGGTAATAATGTATCTGTTATCTTATTGGGAACTAGTCTGAATGAAATTCAAATTATCCACCTATCCATCCCCATTAACTCTAGTATGGTGATACCCAGGCTGTTCGCCTGGTTTACAGCAAGTGGAATATCGAAAATAGATATAAGGGGGACTTACCAGACTACAATTATTTTGTGACCAGTGTAATATTGTTGATTTAAGCAATATAAAACCTGTTTTTAGTTACAGAGTCAGTAGATTTCCATTACTTTCATTTCCTTCATTGGGTGATGCAACCCCACAACCACAAGGAAGGAATTAGAGACACCACTAGGTTTGAGGACATATTTGGGCCAATGACCTGCAAATGGAGTTAGATATGGGTCCTGGTTTACAAAGTCTTTTTCAATGGGATTGCAATATTGTAAAATTCTTCTGTAATCAAGCCCATGACCATCTGTATATGGGAAATAATTTATACATCTCTGCTATCCACTGAAGTCATGGAACATGCCTATAAGGTATGTTTTTCTTTTGTATTTGACACCTCTTAAGGCTTTATACATTTATCCCTGAAAGATTGCCTCTTTGTTGGTGTTGCTCCTAGACAAATGGAACCATTTTACATCAATGGTGGGAGTGTAATATTGTTTGTCCATTTTGGGTGACAATCCTTAATAATATACATTTAATCACCCTGATGCTGCTTCCAATGACTTCACACATCATTTTGTTAGGAGACATTGGCAAAGAGGTGATTTACGGTTTAATGGCAGCTAGAATATCTATTGCTGCAAAATGGAAATCAACAGATCCTCCCTTGATATCAGAATGGGGGTTCCGCCTATGGAACTTTATGGCTATGAACAAGATTACAGCAAAACTTAACAACTCTGTACCTAAATTTGTTGCTCAATGGTCCCCTTTCTTTGAATATGTTGATGCAAATAACTGCCTTAATGTTCTCTACTGACCACAAGCCTGCAAATATCTTACTTTATGCTAATCCACTTATTGATAAGTATCTTCACTAACTCACACACACACACACACACTGCTTGTTGAAACACAATTCTTGATATGTTTTTTTTTTCCTCTTCTTTTTTATTTCAATCTTAGAAAAGTATTTGGCTATTCTGTATATTGAAAAAATGAAAGATTATTTAACATAATTCTAATCTGTTCCCACGCTTATATAATGTGATTTGACTAATAATAGTCAGGTTCAAATTACATGACTGAATAATTTTGTTAGTCGAAATGTACAGTGTGGGTGGTATTTACCCGTAAATATTCAGTGCATGTTATTTTTGTCTTTTTCTATTTCCTTATACCTGAAAGGAGAATGATAGATATATCTAGTGTTATTGTCTGATTTGGAGAATGTAATAAAATGCTAAATTACATTTTTTTTAAGTTATATAGACCTTATCCTGGATCTTATTCCCTTCTCCCACACATCTTTAATGATCGCCGTTAGCGCATGTTTCTCTGGTTGTAACATATGACGACATATTTTATTCACAAAGATGACTGGTTTCTTTATCAAAGACATTAGGCATCAGCACGAGTTTTGGGTGCAGTAAAAATTTGGTGGTATTACCATTACTGCCGCACTACTGCATCGCCCAACAGATTCAACTCCAGCTCTGAGCTGGAGGTAAATCCGCTGACTTTCTGCCCATTTTCAGTGCATTTTCCACAGCGGAATTACTGCTGTGGTAATTGCACTGAAAAAGGTCCCATTGCGTCCAATGGCCCCGGCCAAAATGGGGACCTACATCGCCACCACCACTAGTAATCCGGTGGTAATACCGCTGGACCAAGTGGCAGTAACAGTAATTGCGTTGGGTGGTATTCCAGCAGATTTAAGGCCATGATACCACCCAACTCGTGATGAGGCCCATTGTGTCTTCCCTTTTGTGATCTTCAAGATGAGACAGTTTTGACAAAATAACCACTAGTCGGGCAACTCGAATCAAAATGAGAAACTCCTTTTGCTCCTGTTTTGATCAGCAAATGATTTCTCAAAATTCCATGTCAAATGACTAGAGCTAGTGTACCCTCTCTAAATATAATGTCCTTTGTTTTATCTCATGACAGTCATGGCAGTGCTTTATTTATATATATTGAATTTATATAGAGCTTTTGCCAAAGCACTGAATAATAAAAATCGACTGTACAATAGAATGCATTCTGTATGGATCACATAAGGAATTAAGAGCAAAGAAGGTGAGCTTTAAGAGAGGAATGAAACAAGGATAGAAAAGGAGAGGAACAAACAGCTAGAGCTAGAACATTTCAGATCCCTTGAGCTAGTAAGGAGAAAGACTGGAAACGAGATTGTGCACAAGGAGGTTTAGGAGTAGCAAGAAGAAAGATTGAGAACGGAGAGCACAGGGGAGGACATAGAAGCAAATCAGGGAGTAGAGATGAGATGGGGCACTTAAAAACAAGGCCTAGGAAATGTAAAAGAAGACAGGATCTAAGGAATTTCCAAGAAATGGACCGGAGGCACTAGAGATAGATGTTTGTGGTGGAAGTAGAAAGATTGTACGAACAGAGGAATTGAAACTGCAGCACAAGGGAGCAAGATGGTAAGTGGGGAGACCGATGAGAAGAGCTGAGTCATAGTCCAGTCCTGAAAGAACTGGGGTAGGAATGAGGAGTTTAGTGGCTTGAAATGTGAGAAAAGAGCAACAGACATGTGCAGCATTATTATTTTAAGAAGAGAATGAAAGACTTGCGATATGAGGGGGAGGAAAATAAATTATAGGAGAGGGGGAGAAGTAATTGTGTTCACATAAGCCCCTGCACTACTTACTCCTCTTTTTTAAGCTTGCCCTGAGATGGAGGAAAAAGGTGTGTCATAAATACTTTAGTAGAGCTCTGTGGTAGTGTTACAGCCAAGTGTATGCTTTTTAAATGGTCTATTACATTATCTATGTTCCCCTCTATCACGTGCAGCTTCTCAGAAATATAAAAAATGAAAGTTTCAAGCAAGGATAGTCTCTCTAGATTATGACCCTTTAAGTGCAATCTGGGCTGTGATAGACTCAGTCCCTAAAATAGGATCGGATGTATCTTGATTCAAATAGAATTTATGCTGTTTTTGGCACCCATGGTTACAAGAGCTATGCCCTTGATATTGCACGCTATTCGTTTCTCCATGCTTCTTGCTAAAGCTAAAACATGCTGAAAATGATCTCAAAAGTGAAATAATTAATCAAATATAGTCAAGTGAAATATTCAAGCAAACTGCAAAGGCTGTATCTGAGCAGTAATTGCATGCTCCGCTATACCCCTGAACCTGTGTCCCTGGACAGGGCCCTTTAAGAAGATGTAGCAATACCTTGAGATAGATGGGGATGTAGAATTTACTCAAACTTCATTAATAAAAAAATGACTCAGGAAGTTGGCAAAAGTTAGTCTTTATTTGCAATTGTCTAAAACAGAGATTACAACGGACATCAACAGTCGTGCGCTTGATTTCGCTCACAGTTTTCATAAAAAACACAGTTTATATAGTAAAAACTCATCATCAATGACATGAACCTGTGTGGCAAACTACATAACCTACTTGGGAAAGTGATAGGCTTAGAGGAAACATCCAGGTATATGTTCCATAATTGACAGGGATAGTGAATGGGTCTGTAACATCAGGTGCACAACTAGCCCTCCTCTAGTACATGTTATCTATGTTGTCATAAATTATATGATGATCAATTGACTCTCAAACTATAGAGCTCTTTGATACGTGGCCTTCTATAATTGGTTGGCACCCTCCTATACCCCCTGGAATATTCCACACGCAAGAAGCACACAGTCTGGTACCCCAGGTGCTCGTGGGCTGGCCTTGACCATAGCTTCCCACCTAATTAGCCTGATATCTATCATCACTCTTGCCATCTGCCAGTGAATTAGCCTTTGAATGTGGCCTTGGGCTTGTACTCTGTGCCTGAGAATAAAAGGGAGTATAGGCATACTTGGTCTCTTGGTTTCAGTGTAGCTTGACCCAACATCTATTTTCATCCAACCATGTGACTGGAGACCATGTTTCTAAGTTTTTTGCTGCTTTTATTCTTATGGAATGAGGGAACTCTGACGTCTTCAGTGTTCTTCCACCCTACCTCTGACAGGGGGGTTTGTTCTTTTCTCACATTTGCAACTACTGAATGAACACCCAGGCTCACAGTGGCTTCACTTTCTTGGTCCTGGGCCAGCCAAGCCTTTCTTGAATTCTTCCTTCACCATCAGCTATTTCTGAACTGTGTCACAATAAAAAGCCTTTCTATTCACAGGGTCCAAACTCTGCTAAAGTGCATTTGTGCAACATCCATATTCCATGCATTCCTATGTTTGTTTGGCACTTCACCGCAATCTATTCACATGGTCACTTTGTCTGCTTGCGTTATTGTGTTTGTACAGAACATGTTGCTCTTCATGAACACCTTTTCCTTAAATCTCATAGAATGTTCATATCCTCTCATCTCTGCATCTCTTCTGGGTGTGTCAGTCTTGCTTTGCACAAAGACACCAGTCTTCCTTTCCCTCGTTTTCACACTTCCTCCGGGATTTAATTGAAATTGCCATCATATTTTCATGAATTCATATATGTCTTCCTTAGGGGATACCTTGCTTCCAGGATTCTTTGAGGTATAGCTATCTTCACGGGTACTGCAGGTGTTTCAATTTCTGACTCCCAACATATAGGCAACATAGGGGTAGTGTTTAAAATGGGGGTATTTGGTTCTGTCTCTACTCCCCTACATTCCCCCCTCTGGGTGATTCATCGATATCTCTCTCATCAGTCTAGATATCTAAGCATCCTTGTCTAAAGTAATGCTCCATTGGGACCCATATCTTTATTTCTCCTTTCAGGCATCCTGCTGATTTCACATATTCATCTTTATCCCAAGACATAAGCATGCATTGTCCATTTGGACTGAAGTAAATCCATTTCCCCACGTACATTTTGTGTTTTTTTGGGTAGAGGAACTTCGTGGATACTGGCCTTCACATAGTCTCTGATTTCTTCATCTGTCAGTTCTTTGGGTTTGAATCCTGATTCAACATCAATCACAATCTTTATTAATACTGCTTTCTTTGCAGTCTTCTTGCATTGTGTGGTGGTTATTCTGATCACACAAAATCCAAACATGAGCATCACCAACAGGACTCCCAGGAACTTGAAAATATTCACCATCCATTCTGGAAGACATGAAAAGATTGATCCAAACCAACGGTCATCAACAATATCGTCTACTTCATCTTCCATCTTAGTGTGTAATTTCATCAGCAACATGATGGCCTCTGTCAAGGTGCCATTCTCGTCGTCGTGAGAAGGTATGAATGTGCAGCATGATTCTCTGATTTTGGCACAAGCACCTCCATCCATAGCTGTGATCATGCCCTGGACATATCTGTTCTGTAGAGTCATACTTCATATGGCTCTCAGCTCCTCCTTGATAGCATTGAATCCCTTTATGGTAGTGTTAATCATTTGCAACAGCTCTCACCTGGTTATTTGTAACTATTTGGTATTTGCTGCCATCTGTACTCGGGCATAAAGATCAATGTGAATATTGATGAAGTCTGGCTAAACAATCTGTATTCATACGGAATGGCATCAAAAGCTTCTATTGATCTGGCTGAGAAATAATTCTCCCTCTTCATTCAATTCAGGGGCTCAGCAGATCTCTTCTTCCTCATGTGAGCATCTGCTTTTGGAATGCAATCAATGTTCAAGTCACTCTTAGGGATCACCAATGCTGGAACATGAACAATCACTATAGAACATAGTCCTCCCCAATCTGTGGGCAGCTTCATATATGCTCTGGATCCACAAGCCCAGTAGTGTTCCATTATCACTGCTGTGCCATCCTTCATTCCTGGTACATCAAAGATTCTCTCCAACTTTTCTTGTGCCATTATTTCTGAAACATATTTCTGCTTTCGCCATGTTTCGGCCATAATGGTTTGAATCTATTTTCCACATGTTCAATAACTGGTTTAAGATGTCTAATTAGTGTCACTGCTCTGCATATGACTACTCCTTCTTCCCATCCATCTGGAGATATCACTGTTCCCCAAATCTGCGTCTGTCCTCCCTCCCTGCAGCTTCGAACCTCTTCATCAGTACACCTTGGCAATTGAGTTTTCTGTTTATCTCCTACTTGATTCCAGCTACCTTTACACCAGACGGCTCATATCTGATCACATGATTTCTGGTGTATGCTTTTGCTCTTGTCTTTGGGCCTCATTACGACCCCGGCGCTAAACCATGGTGCTATTAGCACCATGGTCCATGCAGGGGTCCGCCATGGTGAATGGCGGAATTACCGCCCCATTCCAAGGTTGGCGGGGCGGTAATTCCCCATTCACCATGGGCCCTTCCCCATTCCCATTTTTGCTCCATAGGGCTCAATGGGAATGGGGAAGGCGCTAAGTACGATGCCGCAAATTACGGCACCGTACTTAGCACCAACGTCCCTTTGCGGCACCCTACTTTAACACCACCTAAAAGCAGGCGTTAAGGTCGGGTCCCGCAAAGGGAACTCGTAATGAGGCATTAAGGGTTTAACGGCGCCAACACCTTTTACGGCGCCGTTAAACCCTTAACGCCAGGGTCGTAATGAGGCCCAAATGTCTTCAACATAACCATCTTCATCTTCAGCTGACCATTATGTCACCCATATCAAGGATGCTGTTGGACCCTGGAATTGACCTCTTGTATGGCAGAGCACAAAGTGAGTTACACAATGGACTGTCTGCACATCTATTTCAGTAGCAATGAATACCTTAGACTTTCCCATAGTATAAGGCAGGAGTGCACATACATAGCATTCCTCCTCTGAGGTCTCTTTCCCACATCTTCCATGTGCTGATGCCACATGTTATTCCCCAAGTGTGCTGTACTGTCTAAGTAATCATTGAATTCATACTTGTCCTCCCTGGCCCTTCTCTGAGGTTTCTTTCTTACCATATGACCATATAATCTGCCAAACATGGACCTCCCTTCAAAGGGTCCTACAAAAACATTTGTGACAGAGCTAGGTGACTGCACATGAGCTACTGGTGTGGAAATAATCACATAGGGCCTTGGCTTTCGTACAATTGCTATTTCTGTACCTACCTTCTGCATAAGAAGGTACATGGGAACTACTGCTTTCTTTGTGCCAACATAATAAACAGTGTGTACTGTGAAAAACAGAAAAATAACAATGAATATAATGCATGTATATATTATATACCAGTACATCAATCTCCAGCAGCGATTGCTTCTTGTACGTCACTGTACTCTCTCGTTGTGTGCTAGAGCTGCCAGAAGCACGGAAACTGCTCTCCTGAACATCCGTGAAGACCTGCTTTATAACCTTGACTCCAACACCCCGTGTCTTCATCCTGCTTGATCTCTCTTCTGCCTTTGACACGGTCAACCATGCCATCCTGCTCAACCATCTCTGTGATAACCTGGGTATCACTGGTCAGGCCCTGGCATGGCTGACTTCTTTCCTCTCTGACTGACCCTCCCAGGTCCAACTTGGGTCCTTCCTCTCCGCTATTTTTTTCTCTACCTGTGGTGTCCCTCTCCCTGGCTGTTCAACCAATACCTGGCTCTCCTTGACCACTCATTGCTGCTCTCTGCCCCAACTTTTAGTGCTATGCGGATGACACCCAGCTCATTTTCAGGCTACCCTCGGCCACCTCTTCTCCTTTGCTCATTTCTGACTGTCTGTCTGCTATCCAGGAGTGGTGTGCTGCCAATGACCTCTGCCTTAATGCCAGTAGTACTGAGATTCTCCTCATCAGCACACCCTGTCAGTCTAGAAATACGGATACCTCTACTTTGAGACCGCAAACACATTTTGGTGGCCGTGGACCAACCGTCTCATGCACGATACGACAGAATATAGGTTTTCGAGTTTGCCAATGAACTGACATTTTGATGTAACAAGAATCGCCATTTTGTTTTCTAAACCATTGCTCATTGCTTTCTGTTCTTATTGCTTCACAGTATATTTTCCGCTTACACTGCTTGACTGTGGAACATTGTTGTCTGTATGTGAAAAGGACAAGGCCACAGGGCCGTGAGGATAACAAGAGTTCACTGAAACACAAACGTAGGCAGCGCCAGGAAGAATGCCGGCTCCCTCCTCAATGTAGCCTTGAAGCAGAGCTGCAGGGCATTTAATCATTTCACAGCTGCCAGCCAGTCTCGTTATATGGTAGAATATGTTAGAATAATACAGCTAAAGGCTTGAATTATGCTTTTCTAACGGCCCCCCTTTGCTGAGCCCGCTAAGAGCATGTCGGCTCCCAGGACGCGAATAGCACCTTCTAGATAGCAAGGTCTGGAACGCAACTCCCCCCCGTATGTAGTTCGCTTCCAAGAACAGAAGCGCCGTGTTCTATTCAATAACCGAAAGATGCCTACGCACTCACAAATTGCAAATTGTTACTAGAATAGATGTTTGAAGGTGTCATAGTGGTCGGAGATGTCCATCATCACACCAAGTTCAAAGAAACCCAATAAAAGGGGGAGTCATAAACATGTCATAGCTGATTGTTTGATATGCATTTTATATATATGTAACTGATGTACGTAATTCACTCTCTTGCGTCCCTCGAGGTCTAGAGATACACGTCGCGGGGCGTGAGACCAGTTGGCCAACTGAGACTTTTGCTTTGCAATAAAACCCTAGCTTTGGGAATACAACCTTGTGTCTGGTGTCTCTTTCGTGTGTGGTGAGCCGCCTTGTTTCCATAGACATCAGGGTCCCCTAGGGGCCCCTTTCAACCCACTCCTTCCTTTCCTGTAGCTCTCTGGCTGGCCTCCCTTGGCCCTCTTCCTGCTCCCACCTGCAAGGCTAAAAACCTCAGGGTCATCTTCCACTCCACACTCTCCTTCTCTCTTCACATCTCTGACGTCTCTAAGAAGTCACACTACCAGCTGCACCTCCTCAGAGGTATTCTTCCTTTCCTCTCCTTCCCCCAGAAACGTACTGTCTCCAGAGCTCCGGTTCTCTCTAGGCTGAATTACTGCAACAGCCTCTATCTAAATCTGCCTGCCTCTACTCTCCGCCCTTTGCAACTCCTCCAGAACAGGACTGCGAGACTTGTCCTCAAGCCCAGGGATCCTATCTCCCAGGACTGAAATCTCTGCACTGGCTCCCAGTGGCTGCGAGGATTAAGTTCAAAACCCTATGCATTGTTCACAAGGCCTTCTGGGGCACAGGGCCTCAATACCTTAAACTGCCTCTTCCTAAATATCTTCCTTCTCGAGCTCTTCGCTCATCCGCCTCCAACTCCCTCAGGGTCAGTCGCTTCTTCAAGCAACGACTTGGTGGTATATCTCTTTTTTTCGGCTGGGGCCTCCCTATGGAACAGCCTCCCTGCCACCCTTAAGCTTGAGGAGAACCATCTCCGGTACCGGAAGCACCTCAAAACCTTTCTCTTTGCTTCTGCTTTTTCTCCTCCTCTCCCCTGCTAACCTCCTGGCTGTAACTGGAACTGCACTGGCTACCTGGACACCCTCTGATCTCGGGCCCAGGTCCCCTCCCCACCAGTCTCACATACCTGCCTGGCAACCCCCGCACCTGGGGACAGTTTCTGTATCCCTACAGTCCCCTACCAGCACTTGACACCTGATGCCTGCACTTACCCTTGCACTTGCCACTTGCTGGCCATTACATTACTTATTGTTATTATCTATTCCCATGTACTGCACTGTCCCTTCCCCCATCCCACACACTTGTGCGATCTGAATGACACCTGGCTTAATAGGATCGTTGTCTGTCCTTACTTTGTTCCCCCTCCCTTGCCTCATCGCGCCTTGAAACACTTGTGTATAGGCGCGTTGTAAATGCCATATCATATAATATCATATTGTTATTACTATCAATATTTCCCATCTTGCCTGTGACTATTTTTAAGGAAGAAAAAAAAATAATCAGGCAAGTTTGTCAGATGCTCAGGTAGCAGACGAATCTGCTCGATGATTTTGCATAGCAGCCAATTTATTGCAGGTCGATTTCTGGGATCTCTTAGAAACACATAAGTGCTGGTCTGTCGTCTGACACGATAAGGGTGTTTGTGAAGCAGGAAATAAAAGATAATTCCCAGCAGTTTGTGGGCATCCTCATCAGATAGGACCATCTGTACTTCCAGTACAATACTCAGATGGCTGGAGGATTTGCACAATGATGGCTGAGAGCAATCTCCTCACAATGGGGCCATTTTTAGGATCTTGCAGGAACAGATGAATGATTTCTCCCAACCAGTGCAGAATATACTCACAAAATGAAGAGAAAAACAGCAAGAACAATCTAATATGTGTTGCCATCAGACATCACCATAGGTGCCTCCAAAGAGAAAATGGTAAGAAAGGTTACAGGGTACTGCTCCCTCTTTCAATCATCGAATATGAATTCAAGATCTGGCATTTTTCTCTTTCAGGATCTCAGTACTTCACAGTGTGATGTTAGCAAACTCCTGTGGCTCAAGAACAATATCTTTTTCACTACTTGCTTAGCAGTTACAAAGAGTGCCTCGGGTGAACAACAGTTCATGTGTACACTTTCGTCTGTTTGCTGGACAGCCTCTGCGTCCTTCCTCCTCGTCATCGATCTGGTCTGCTTATGCTGAACTTCTTCTCCTTGACTCACTTCCAAATGGGGTGGGGGCGCAGCGGCCTCTCCAACATAGACTTTTACATCACCAACGTATATCCAAGTGCGTCTCCCTAGGACCTTTACTGCCGATGGAGTAACGTCCCCCACTACGAAAGGGCCATTAAATCTGGGTTTGTGCTATTTGCGAGTAACGTTTTTGATCAAAACTTGATCTCCTGTAAACAGTTTTGGCAAACGTATTTCCTTAGGTCTGGTTGCTGTATAGTCCTCATCTGTGTTCTGCGACCGACACCCCGTCCGCTTGACTTGATCTGAAATGACAGAGATACTCGTAGTCATACATGTTAAGTACGCATGTAGCTCATCTCCTAACAGTTATGCAGTTGTCTGGGCATCACTCCTAGTCATCGATGGAGGAGATAGAGGTGTTCTCATTCGCCTCCCACCCAGTAACTAGATTGTGGGGTGTGAGGTGACGATCAGAGGCTGGTTGATTCCTCAATGCATATAATGCAAGAGGCAGGCAATGTAGCCATCCCTTTTTCAACGTTAGTTTTAACGTGGATTTTCTCTCCTTGAGTAGGCTGTTGAGTCTCTCACATATCCCGTTCACTTGCGGGTGATAAGCAGAGGAAATTAGATGTTTTATGCTGAGCAATAAGCTCATTTGCTCAAACACCTCATTCACAAAATGTGAGCCATTATCTGATCTCAACACCCCACATATTCCCAATCTAGGAAATATTTCTCAGAATAAAAACTTTGTAGCACAAGTGGCGTGCATGGACCCACCTCGATCCACCTAGAGAAGGGGCAAACCACCACTCTCATATAGCTATATCCATTACAGACCTGCAGCATAGCAACATAGTCAATATGTAAATGCTGAAAAGGACCATTTGGTCAAGGAATAACTCCTCTAACTGTTTGCAATGGGTGCCCAGCAGTAAACTGTTGACATACGATGCAATTTACTACATAAAACGCAATGTGTTCCAATACATTTGGTACAAACCAGTCCTCCACAGGTGCTGCAAGGCTTTCCCTAGTGACATGTGCAGGGTAGTGTAGCTGTTCCAATGCCACCCTTAATAAGGCTACAGGTACCACCAGTTTACCAGTGCCGTCTTGTCACCACAATGCATCAGAAGGGGATAAAGAACACCCCCCCTGTATCCACAGGTCTTTCTCATCCTGCAAGGCTCCACCTAGATCTTCCATTAATTGAGTACAGGACAAATGGTTGAATCTTTCATTCACAATCATCATCACTACCATTCTCTCCTTTACATCAGGTGCATCAAAACTCATTATCTCCAAAGAATATGCAACATATTTGGGCTCTTCATCTGCGGTTTAGTTCCCACATGAAATAAAGTTAGTACTCTTAGTGTGAGCTGCGCGCTTAACTATCGCAATGGCTACTGGGAGTTTTAGTGCATTAATAAGTCTGTCCAATAATACAGCATGTTGTACTGGAATGCCATCTGCTCTGAGGTAGCCCCTCCTATTCCAACGTGTTTGCCCTGCATGCACGGTCGACGTCATGTAGGTGGAGTAACTGTAAACTTTCACTTCCTGCCCTGCATGATTATCAAGCGTGACAATCAGTGCCGCCAATTCTGCAGCTTACGCTGAGAAATGAGATGGTAGTCGTGCACTTCCTACCACTTCAAATTCCCTGTTGGCTCTGTGTTTTACCACAGCTAAGCCTGAATGTCTTTCTCCATCAGTATGATTGATTTTCGATGAACTATCAATAAAGAGAATCTCCCCAGCTGCTAAAGCATTTTCTTTCACCCTTGGGAACTCATCACAGAATTCTTCATAATTTGAGCAATCTTGTACCTGCTCGCCCTCTGCCAGTGGTTCAGCTACAAATGTGGCATGGTTCATTGTCTTACAACTGACTATTTTAATCACTGGATTCGCTATAACTACCTCATAGGTAGAAGCCATTTGAGATGTCAGTGTGCCTTTGGGTTTCTCCAAAACAGCAAATAAAGCATGGTCAACAAATAATGTCATGGAACACCCCATTAGTATGCTGACAGACTTCTCAATAGTGTACACAGCTGCTGCCAATGATTGTTTGCAAGGGAAGTGACCTCTCATTACTGGGTCCAAAATCCCACTCCAATACGCCATGGGCGTGTACCCTAATGTACTTCTCTGTGTGAGTACTGCTGTCATGACTGTTCCATTCGTGTGCAAAAATAAAAAGAATTTCTCTGAATAATTGGGAATCCCTAAAACTGGAGCAGTGCAATTTGCCTTTTTTTAACTCATCAAACCCTTCCTCCATTTCTTCAGTACATTCAACTTTTCCCTGATTTACGTGGCCCTTTTTCAGGGCCTCCAACAATGGTCTTGTGTATGAACTATAATTGAATACCCATTCTCTAATATAAGTGCACAATCCTAAGAATTGTTGCATTTGCTTTATCGTGTGTGGTTTTGATGTTGTCAAAGTCACCTCAGCTCTTTAAGGTGTAACTTTCTTTCCTTCATGCAAGATTAACTGTCCTATGTATACCACGTCTTCCTGGCAATGCTGCAATTTTCTTTGTCCAGCTTATATCCCTTTTCTGCTAGAATGATCATTACCTGACACTTGGCAAATCAATATTGCTTAGGTCCATCTGCAGGACCCTATTGAAAATTGATGGAGACTCACAATACCCTTCGGGCAACCTTGTGCTTTTCAACTTAGTCTGATGGAACATAAATGACATCAGATCTTGAGAATCTTTATGCAACGGGATTGAGAAAAATTTGTTTTTCAAGTCAATCACAGTGAAATATCGCGCTTTAACAGGAACACTACATAGTATCGTTGCCGGATTAGGAACCAGAGGAAACTCAGCCTCTACAATCTGGTTAATTGGGCACCTGTTCTGGACTAAATACCATGACCCCCCCTTAGATCGGATATACTGCAGTATTGCAAGGTAACTCCGACGTCACTAAAATGCCCTGTTCCATCATGGCGGATATTGTCGTAAAAATACCCTTGCCTGCCTCTCGAGACATGGGATACTGCCTTGCTAGAGGTAAAATTGCTCCTGGCTTCAGTTTAATCTTGACTTCTCCAACCCCCTTTAACAGGCTTACATTATAGGGTCCTGTGGTCCAAAAAGAAACTGACACTTTCTCCATATCTTCATCAAAAAAAATGTGGGACGCTTTTGCATTATCTTCATTTTCTGTGGAACCTTGCGTCTTTTTCTCCTGATCCAATATGTAATGCTCATTTCGAATACTACTTCATCATCTGACAGGTCATCTCTAAACAGATCCTCGTCAGTGACGTCAGTCAATCTGTAACGCTCCCCAATAGCAATCACCGTACTCCATGATCTGCTCTCATGATCAACTCCTGTGAGCATGGCCAATTCCCCTCTCACGATAGCTTCTTGTAACTCTAAGGGAAATATTTGTCCCCCCCTCTTTGTCTGTAGGTATTTGTGGCCTGAACAAAAATGTATCAGGTATTCTCAAAGTCTTGCCCTCTAAACCAGGTAGCCATATTAACAAAATGTGCAACCCATAGTAAAAGTCTTCTGGTTCTAACGGTGCTCATTGTTGGCTATTTGCCCTGTAAATGCCATGATAAATTTGCTCACATTTAAATAATGTATTCCAGGCATTGAACACAATATGCCTTCATCAGTGAAGGGGATCGTCATGTTTAGCTTTGTCATTAAATATCTACCCAATATATGCACTGGTGTCTGTTTTGAATATAATAACGGGACAGACATATCACATTCACCTATAGAGACTGGCAATTTCTCAGTAAAAGGAACTCTACTTGTAGTTCTTGAGAATCCTTGAGCATTCATGGCATTTCCTGATATTGAAAATGTTCCCACCCATATACATGAGTGAGTAACACCCGTATCTACTAAAAAAGAAAAGGATTTGCCTCCTAGGGTAACGTCAACCCTCGGTTCCTCTTGAGGATTAGGTGTCACAGATAGTACTGAACACATCAAGTCACCCAGTGAGCTGTCCTATTGTGGGAACATACGTATTCATTTACCCATGAAAGGATTCCTACCCTTGACAGTGACACCCCCTATTCTAGGAGTCAATAACGGTCCTGTATTTGCATTCTTCTGTATCTGCACGGGTGTGTGCTGTGACTGCCCTTGTAGCAGATTCAATGGTGTTTGTTGTGGTTGCAAAGCTTGTTGTGTTCTCAACGCTTGTGCTTGATACACTGTCTGATCTTGAGCAAACCCATACCTACGTTGTGGGCTATATGCTGGCGGATTTGCTGTCCTCCCTCTAGAGAATTGCCCATTCTGTACATACCCTTGTCTCCCACATGTTTGTGCATTATGCCCTGTCATTCCACATGTCCACCACACAAGAGTGAGTCTCCTAATTTGCCATCCCTGCATGCCCTGATTATCGTTCTGTATATTCTGAAAACCACCCTGGTTATTCTGAAGGTTTCCCTGATTATTCTGGAAGCCCCTTCTGTGGAAGCCTCCCCTACCCCTTGGTATAAATCCATTACCTCCTTGATCCATCTGCCTTTGGTTATTCACCTGTGGCACATCTGCTGTTTGTTGCAATCCTAGCCGTTCTCCACTTATTAACATTGCGCCTTCTATAGCAAATTTTGACAGTTTCTTCCGAACAAATGTTGCTTCCTCGATCTTCCTAGCATCAGAGCTCTTTTGATTTTTCTCCTGCAACAGTCAGCAAGGATGTGCAATGGTCAGATGTATTTCTGGCCACGGTTTGGCTCCATACCTCCCAGCTTCTTGAGCTGTCTCTGCACTTTGTCTGGCAGACCCTGACATAATACATGATAAAATACAGGTATAGATTTTCCCCGTGGCACTCGAGTTTCCAAAGACCATTCACATCAGCCTTCGGTCCGCCCAGTTGCCTTTAGAAACAAGGATAGGATTCTGTGAAAGAGGGACCCATCCAAACTGCCTCATTTGTTCTGGCAAGATTCATTTTCTGCCGCTATCCATAGGAAGCCTTGCGGTCCTCCAGCTAAACGGCAGAGGACATTCGATATTCCGAGACCCTTAAATGCTTACTAAGGTCGATGGGTGGAGAACCATCACCTCTGCTACCACGTGAACCTGTGTCCCTGGACAGAGCCCTTTAAGACGAGGTAGCAATACTTTGAGATAGATGGTGATGCAGAATTTACTGAAACTTCAATAATCAAACCCACTCAGGAAGTTGGCAAATGTTAGTCTGTTTTATTTGCAATTGTCTAAAACAGGGAGTTAAAATGGACATCAACAGATGTGCGCTCGATTTCGCTCACAGTTTTCATAAAAAAACAGTTTATATTGTAAACATGCATCATCAATGATGTGAACCTGCATGGCAAACTACAAAAGCCTACTTGCGAAATTGATAGGCTTAGAGGGAATATAAAGGTATATGTTCTATACTTGACAGGGATAGTGATTGGGTCTCTAACATCAGGTGCACAACTAAGCCATGTCATCATAAATTACACGATGATCAATTGGCTCTCAAACTATAGGGCTCTTTGATACATGGCCCTATATAATTGGTTGGCACCCTTGCACCCCCACTGGAATATTCCACATGGAAGCAGCACACAGGCTGGTACTAGAAATGCTCATTGGCTGGTCTTGACCATAGCTTCCCACCTAATTAGCCTGACATCTATCATCACTTTTGCCATCTGCCAGTCAATTAGCCTTTGAACGTGGCCTTGGTCTTGTACTCTGGGCCTGAGAATAAAAGGGAGTATAAGCATACTTTTTCTCTTGGTTTCGGTGTATCTCAACCCAACATCTATTTTCATCCAACCACTTGACTGGAGACCATGTTTCGGAGCTTTTTGCTGCTTTTATTCTTATTAAATGAGGAACCTTTGATGTCTTCAGTGTTCTTTCACCCTACATCAGACAGGGGTTTTGTTCTATTCTCACGTTTGCAACTACTGAATGAACAACCAGACTCATGGTGGCCTTGCTTTCTTGGTGCTGGGCCAGCCAAGCCTTTCTTGAATTCTTCCTTCGCCATCAGCTATTTCTGAACTGCACCACACTGAAAAGCCTTTCTATTCATGGGGTCCAAATTCTGCTAAAGTGCATCTGTAGAACATCCATATTCCATACATTCCTATGCATATATGTTTGGCGCATCGCCGCAATCTATTCACTACATAGCCAGTCTCCTGATCACTTTGTCTGCTTGCATTTTTGCATCAGTACAATTGTATAATGATTTTGCATTTTCTTCAGTATTTCTGTAGCATGAGCATCTTCATCTCGAGCCCAAAATGTTGTTCATTTTTAACACCTTCTCCTTAAATATCATAGAATGTTCATATCCTCTCATCTCTGCATCTCTTCTGGGTGCATCATTCTTGCTTCGCACAATGTCACCAGTCTTCCTTTACCTCATTTTCACACTTCTTCTGGGTTTTCATTCAAATGGCCATCATATTTTCATGAATGCATATGTGACTTCCATAGAGGATACCTTATTTCCTGGATTCTTTGAGGTATAGCTATCTTCATAGGTACAGCATGTGTTTCAATTTCTGATTCCCAACATATAGGCAACATAGCGGTGGTGCTTGAGATGGGGGTACTTGGCACTGTCCCTACACCCCTATGATTCCAGAGTGGTCAAAGACATCCAGACCAGAAACTGGGCTAGGTCAGTTACACATAGTGGCTCACAGCCACCACCTCAGTGGAAGACTACAAGCATAACAAGCAATTACCAGTGCTTATTTTAAGATTCCCTCAGACGTGAGCTTGTTTGATATCCAAAAGTTCACAAGTTCCATTAACCATTGCACCCTCATGCCTCAAAGGAAACCGTGCGAGCCCCTAATCATTCATGTAAGTGCAATACAACATCAACATTCACAATTAAAGTCATATTAACCCAAAGAACTTGGCAGAGACAATAGGACAATCTCAATCTCAATTGTTATCAAGTATTGAAGAAGTATGTAAAGAAGGTATAAATGTTCTAAGTATCTATTGCAGGAGTATAGTGAAGATTCTGTTAGATAAATAATATATAAACACTTAGGGCCCGATTCATAGCTTTTTTTCACAGTTCAAAGTGACTTTGCACTGCTGAAAAGTGACTTTGCACTACCTACATATCCTGATTCATAGAGCTATGCAACGCGTATTTTTGAAATGCAAAGCCCGTAGGGTACTCCTTGCTTTAGTCATCTCCTACGCCTAGAAAATATAGCAAGGTTTCTTAGTGCTTTCACCTTCTCCTACACCTTTTAAATGAACGTGGTGTTCTCAGTGCAAATACAGGTTGGGTTCTCGGTGCTTTGGCCTTCTAAATGCACTTGAGAAAGCCTACAATGCCTACTAAATGCATGCATGGGTCTCAGCAATTTTGCCTGTCACTGGGCCTCATTACGACCCAGGCGTTAAGGGTTAACGCCGTCGTTAACCCTTAACGCCTATTCTGATTTTAACGGCTGCTTTTAGCAGCCGTTAAAATCCATGGCGCTAACCTGCCATGATGCTAATTACGCCACCGTAATTTACGGTGGCGTAATTAGCGCCTTCCCCACTCCCATTATGCCCTATGGGGCAAAAATGGGAATGGGGAAGGGAATATGGGAAATGGGGATTTACCGCCCCACTCACCTTGGAATGGGGCGGTAAATCCGGCATCCACCATGGTGTAAACATAGTTTACACCATGGTGGTAAAGTTGGCGCAATTAGCGCCTGGGTTGTAATGACCCCCACTCTGTCTACTAAGTGAATTCAGGGTGTAAAGTACTTTTCCCTTCTCCCATGCTCACTAAATGCACCCGGGGATCTCAGCGCAAATACAGCTTGGGTTCTCGGTGCTTTGGCCTTCTAAATGCGCATGAGAAATTCAGTACTTGGCCTTCTCCCACACCTACAAAATACACATGAGATATACTGCCCCTCCATCCATATTTCATAGCCACACCTACGAACAAATCATATGCCCCCAAAAACACCCACTAAAACAAAGTTGAACATAGGTCCCTAACTCTAACTAGGTCCTATTATCAATTTAACTTTAGCTTACACTATCCTAGCTCCAATTCCCTTCCTCAACAAACCTGAGCCTCTCTTGTCTCTTGAAACACCAACCATCGACTGTACCGAGTTTCCACTGATCTGCCTCTATATAGACTCAAGCCAAACCCAGTAGACCCTCTCATTTAGGTACCTCATGAAAAATCCTCTAAAATCTGACTTACGATTTCTAGGGGTTCGTCGTTTTCATGGACCTTTCCTCCCAAGCCCAACAGGTTTCCCTGGTCTCCAGTGTTTCACACTTATTTTTACACTCACATTTAATTTTGTCAGCTGTTTGACTAATTTCCCACACACTTCATACTCCTTGGTACTTGTGCGTTCGCGTATGTATTGAATCTCTAAAGCGCAGGCATCTATGTGCTGAGGGAAGGAGAACAGGATCAGCAGCTGGAAAAAAGAGAACGCATTCAGAATAAATTAGTTTTCAAGGCCTTACGAAAGCTCGAGTGGTCAGTGACTTCACACAACCGCAGAGGAAGAGAATTCCACAACACAGGGGCCAGAAGTGAAAAAGAACGGCCACCTGTATACAGGCTTGGTCAATTTTGCATCCACTCTTAAGGCAGGGTGATCTCAGTAACTGAAGCCACGTTGCCTCATGATGTTCCAGTCACATGGCTTATTTTCACAGGCGTGTTTAATTCTGTCAGCCGTTTGACTCGTTTCTCACACACTTTACACTCCCAGATGCTTGTGTGCAGGCTTGGTTAAGTTGGCATCACTCATGAGACAGGGTGATCTCAGTAACTGAAGCCAAGTCGCGTCATGATGTTTCAGTCACCTCATAAGCACATGACTCGGGGCTACGCGGACATTTTGCGGTGTCAAATGAATGGAACAAGTTTGTCATCGTGCAGAGCTGGCTGCAGGGCCGGTCAATGATCTCCCACAGTGATTGCTGTTGCTAATTCCGCTGCAGAAATATGCAGGCCATCCTAACTGAGAACTCAACAAAGTGCGGCCAAAATAGCTTTTGCTGCACGACCCGCATCTTTAGCATCTGGGCAAGGCCGCAATCAGAGAGATCGTATGACCCCAGTCATTGCAATACCTCATCACTTTCCATGGGAAGAGTAGAAGTGCTGAGGGCCAAGCCTTCAGGCTGATGGGAAAAGATACGAATCAGCAGGCCAGGCTCTATAAGTGGCAGAATGGTAAGCAGCAAGTGTGAATGTAACCTATAGAAAAGTATAAAGACACCCAGGCGGTCCGACCATGCTGTGAGGCAGATATGTATTGCAGCCAATGTATCGGTGCGGTAGTCAAGAGTGTGTTTAATGTGGTATAAGTAGGTAACCACTTTAGGAGCAGGAGGAACTCACTGCTATGGGGGTGACACGTAAACATGTGTGATGAATTGTCTTATCGCTATGAAAATGTTTGCTCAATTTTAAGACACAGAGCCCTTCAAAATGCCTTTTTATTGAATTCAATAACAAGAATTAGAATGCAAATACTGCCCCTCATTCTAAGCAGTATCCCTTTCATTGCAATTCCTGCTAGCATCGATTTACCGTTTTGGGGCGGCCCTTTCACCTTTTCGTTTCGGAATGGATGAAAGCCTGAGTCGGCCGTTAGGATTCGGCACTGAATAAGGATCTTTGCATTCAGCTTCTAAGTCACCGAGTAATTTATCTGTGTGTGTACGTCAAGCTTTTGAAAGAGAAACAACTAAACAATGTTCACAATTTCTCAGTTCTAAGTCTCTCAGATTAGCTTCTTTAGTGCGTAAACACAGGAGACCAGATTTACACATAATGGCATCCTTTCAGCTGGATCATGGTAGCTCTCCTACACTACAAGTGATGCATTGATGAAGGCATAATTCTTCCAAAGATCAGTAAACTTTCCAAACTTTGGAAACATTGAAACATTTAGTGTTGTTTTGTCCGCATTTTAAAACTGAGAGAACTAATTTGCTAATGAAATGTGTTAATATTGAATTTGAGGACTGTTTGCAAGCTCTTTGGGCTAGGATGATGAATGGCAATTACCGATCTCTGACATTTTTTCTCGTTTGGTTGTTAAAATATATAGAAAGTCAATTGGAAAAATGCTCATTGTAAAAAAAAATGAATTGAGTAAGAATTATGCTCAGAGAACCTTAAATTGACTCATGGGTCTGTAAACACAATAGAACGGTATTTTGAATTTATGATTTAGTAACTTACCTAAATTCAATGAACTATATACTCTTAGGATTTTAGCTTAAATGGTCGCTTTTAAATATGCTTACGAACATACTTTTCTGTGAATTGTTTTATATTATTGTTTTTGTAAAGGTTTTTGTATGAACCATACACAAATAATAAAAAAAAGTTCAGAATTTTAGGCCTGGATTCAAAATGAGAGGTAACCAGGATCGAAGTGTTATAGGCACAATTTACACAAGGTAGGGGTTCCCAAAGTTAGCAGTAGCAAAATGTCACTGTGCCAGTGTGCAAATCGTATAATGCAATATAAAAGGCTACATTTTCTCGTGCCATTTTAGTCGTCATGAATTCAAGCTTTTTTTTATTGGGTTCCCCCATAGTACCCCAGCCCACCTCCCATCCCCACACCCTCAATTCCCTCATGTATATTTATATTTATATGTATGTTTATATGTCTACCTCTCTTTGTTCGTTGAAAATTTGTTCAACCCTTTTTCGTCAACCATGTATGACCTCCTTTTTTTCTTTTATGGGGCTTTCCCTCTATATCTCCTTACTCCTCCCCTTTCTCTGCAAACTTTTTGCTCCCACCTGTCAGGAGCACTAAAACCTAGCATACATGGGTATCTATACATATATTGCATGGCCTGCAGTAGTGGCCATGTAGTTAAGGTTAAGTTGCTTAACTCATAGAAAGAACACTTTTTGGGCCTTTTGGTGGGGTTCCGTCCGGGGGGGGGCAAATTTATACAGAGTGTTGCAACATTTGTAGAAATTCTCATGGACGCAATGGAAAAAGAATTTTGCTCACGCCTACATCCCATACCGCTAGAAAGATTTTCATCAAATTTGTGGCAGCAGCAGCAGCTTGGTCCCGAAAGCGTGCTTTTGTAAGTTTGATGTAAATCCATGCAATAGTTTTTTTTTCAAACAGCCGAAAAGTAGGTATACATAATTAGTGATATCTGGGTCCGTTCTGCGGACTCACTTCCCTCAGACACCCCACTGGACCAATTAGGCCCCAACGTGATATCTGCGGACATCAGGCGTGCCTGTTGATTGGATGGTGAAAAATGTGAGGCGCGTCATATTTTTGGAAACAGTTGCCTTGTTGAATATGCGGACAGCGGCCAGTTTCCACAGATAGCGCGGTGGGGAGAAAGTCTGGAAACATATTTGGGGTTATTAGTTTGTTAAAGGAGGGGCTGGAAAGGGTGGGGGGGGGGAATACAGATGATATGGGGCGGTTTTTATATGTGAAAAAAGTGGCGCAGGCATCGCCCAGTCCACGGACGCCATGGTAGTCCACTGACAGCTCCATGAGCGAACAGCTTGGGGAACACATTTTGGGTTATTTGATGGCTGAAAGAGGGTCTGGAAAGGGTGGGGTAGGTAAATAAAGATGATGTGAAGCTGTATTTTTACGTAATAAAGGGTTTGCAGATGCTGCAGTCACTTCTTACGGTCTGTGGATATTATAAGGATGGGAGTGGGTTCAGTGTGAGTTTTGTTATTTGAAGGTGTATGGTACATACTTGTAATATGGTTTAGATCTACTGTGGTGGTTGTGGCCATTGGCCAGATTCTTGGGGGCATGGTCATATACCCTGCTGCCAAGAGTCTGATCACTGGCAACAAACACTATAGTATTACGTGTCTAGAAATTGTAGGTAATGTAGTGTGACTATAATGTATTTGCAATATGGTGGAATGATATAATTGAACTGTATATGGTATTTATGATTGTGCAATTTAGGACAGTGCTGCTTAAAATGTCTACTCTGCCTATTATACAGTGAATCATTGTATCATCATGAAATGATTATGTTGTGAATACATCGACAGGCACAGGTAAGTCTTCAGATATAAGTTTATTCAGGTTAACTAGGGAAAAGACCCCCAACATCAACATGGGCTCCCTACAGAAACACTCAGCAAGATTAACTGACAAACTTAGAACACTGAGAGTAGCGCAGTCCATTGCACACTCTATGACCTCATCAGAACCAGAGGCATATAACATTACATTCCACCCAGCTTTATTATGCTAGGTAGCTTAGGCTGCTATGTGAGCAGCAACATCATAACACATCTCCCTTTCTTTTTTTTATAAAGCTCCTCCACAAACAATACGTTTCACACATCACCTCTTTTCACTGTGGCCACTCTATTTTTATTCCAAACCTGGCCACCAGCCACTCGCACTGCACCCTTCAATACAGCCACAACTCTAACTGGGTCGGAGTACAACATGTCTCCCTTCTTTTTTACCACTCCTTTCTTTATCCTCACCCAGTCACCACACTCCACACGCAATTCCTTTCTTCCTCTCTTCTTGTTTTCCCGCATGACCCATTCACTCTTCTTCTGTTTGAGAGACCTTCTCACTTCATCAACCACCACATCAGACTCCCTGCTTCTGCCCAACCAAGGTGGACATGCCATGGAATAAGGTTTCCGACCTCTCATGAGCTCAAATGGACACAAACCGGTGGTGGCATGGGGTGCCATACGCAATGCCCACATTCTATTCTGAATGGTTGCCAACTTGTCAAAACCACACTCTTCCCCCATGCGAATACTCTCCATCACACATCTATTGAGTCTCTCAACAACTCCATTCATTTCAGGGTGGTACAAGGCTGCCCTCTTATGACTCACACCACATTTTTCTAGATACTTAGGAAAACATCCACCGGTAAATTGTGTGCCATTGTCTGTGAGAACACTTCCTGGAAGACACTCACTTGCAAAGATTTCTTGCAGCACTTTGACCATACTTTCTCCCGTTATCTCTCTTACAATTCTAAAATCCACCCACCTGGAAAATAGATCAGCAACCACAACAACAAATTTTCCCCGACCATATCCCAAATCGACAGCTCCTAGTATGTCCATGGCTATATCTCTCCAAATTCCTGAAGGAACTCCAACATCAACCAGGGGTTGCTTCTTAGCTTCAACTCCCTTACCACTTCTAAAACAAAATTGACACTCCATCAAATGAACTTCAACTTCCTTGTCAAAGCCTGGCCACCAGTAATCAGTTCTCAACACTCCCTTTGTTTTTGCAATACCTATATGACCACTGTGCGCCAGATCAATAATCCTTCCTCGAATCCCGGCGGGAGCCACTGCTTTTTCCCATCTAAACAATATCTCATCAGCAACTGATAGCTGATCTTTTACCTCCCAATATGGTTTTTCTTCCTCTAGTAACGCTGATTTACTTGGCCAAACTGTGGAGACAAATTACAAGATCACCCTTCTCAATACCCTATTTTTCCTTATCTCATCCAACCACTCCTGCTTGGAGACAATACCTTCTGTACTCACAAACACCATCTCCATGTTATCATCCTCTATCCTGTCCTGGGAATGAACCTTTACTCGCGACAAATTATCCGCTAATGTGTTTTCTTTCCCAGGAATCACTTCCATTACAAATGTGTGGGTTTGCATCCTGGTAGCCCATCCAGCCACTCTGCGTGGTATTTTGTCCAGACCTTTCGTTTCAAAAATAACTTTCAAAGGTTTGTGATCTGTACGGATCACAAATTCCACAGCCCAGACAAAATTCTTAAACTTCTCTACCGCCCAATAACATGCGAGAGCTTCTTTTTAAAGAACTGAATAACGCACTTCCGCACCTTTCAACCCACGTGATGCATGAGCTATTATTACTTCCGATCCATCATCTTGTTTCTGAGCTAAAACAGCACCTAGGCCGCCCTCACTAGCATCCACCGTAATAATAGTTAACTTCCTGGTATCAAAACATCCCAAAGGTTTTGCCATATCTATTTCCTCCTTGATCCTGGCAAACTCAACATCACACTCACGACTCCACGCAAAATCTGCACCTTTCCTCAATATCTTTCTCATCTCCATGACCTTAGCAGCATAATTCTCTACAAACTTTTGATAAAACACTGTCATGCCTAAAAATGAACAAAGTTCACTTTTGGTCGTTGGCCTCTCAATTTCCTTTATGGAGTTAATAATGCTTTCCTTGGGCTTCACCCCTTCAGATGATACCTCGTGACCCAAATAATCTACCTTGGATACCGCAAATTTGCACTTCTCTTCCCTCAAAGTGATGCCTCTCGGTTCAAAAATCTTCAACACAGCATTAAGACTTCTGTCATGCTCCTCCAATGTCTCACCACATATTAACACATCGTCTTGGAAACAAAACACTCCTTTTATACATCCAAGTAACCGATCCATAATCTTTTGGAACACCGACGAAGCTGACGCCAAACCGAACAGCATTCTTCTGAATTGGAACACGCCCTCATGAGTTATGAAAGCTGTGACCTTCCTACATTCTTCTGTCAACTCGACCTGATGATATGCACACGCCATATCCAGCTTTGAGAATATTCTCCCCTTTCCTACCATGGTTAACATCTCACCCATATTAGGCAAAGGGTGCCTGTCAACCATGACACACTTGTTGAGCTCACGCATGTCAATGCACAACCTCAAATCACCTGAACTTTTCTTTACCACAACAATCAGTGACACCCATTCAACACCTCCCGCTCTCTCAATTACCCCCATTTGTGACAACTTCTTTAGCTCATTCCTTACTCCTTCCCTTAATGAGAGAGGTACTGGCCTAAGTTTAGCAACAACTGGCACACTACCCCTTTTTAGTACAATCTGGTGCTGAAACCCCTTCACCTTCCCCAAACATTCCTCAAAAACCCCCTTATGCTTTGCCACATACTTGCTTGACTCCTCGCATGGCAACAACACTTGGAGCACTTGTTCGGGATGATTGGGGTCCAAACGAATACCCAGGCTTTTCTGTTCTCTCCATCCCAGCAAATATTGCCCCTTCCTAGTGACATATACTTTGCCTTTACACCTCCTGCCCTTGAACTCGAATTCCTGATTGTACCCCCCGGGATTGATATCCGGATGAGTCAACCGATCTACAGCTCCACACATTTCCTTCTCAAACACATTTCTGGACACTAAGGTAATCTTTGAGCCTGAATCCGCCATCATAGAAACTTCACGACCATTCACATTCACAGTCGCATACGGTCGCTCACAATCATCTTCTTCGCCCTCCATCACAACATTGACTGTATTGACAATGACAGTCTTCACAGGAAGTATCACTTCTTCATCCGACGATTTGCCGTCCTCTTCATCATTGACATAAAGAACTTTTCTTTGATTGGACTGTCCAAACTGGTAGTTTTTACAACAGTTCGCAAAATGACCTCTCCTTTTGCACTTTGCACATGTCGCTTTACGGCCTGGACATACAATGGATGAAGCAAAATGTGTGCTACTAGCACATCGAAAACATAGTCTGTCCTCTCTTTTCTCAGTTCTCAGCGCTGTCTCTTGGTTCTTCTTCTCCTCCCCAATTTTATTCGACTGCTTTCCTCTTCTTCTGCTTTTGTTATCTCCCACACTCAATACTTCACTCTTGCTTTCCTTGGACTCATTTGTCTCACCCTTTGACAATTTCGCGACACATGCTAATGAATGTTCTACGCGTTTCGCCAGATCTAAGACTTCATCCAGATTGGGGTCATCTTTCAACCACAACTCCTTGCGTATCTTATTGGATCTACAGTGCGTCATAAACTGATCACAAATATGTTCGTCGAATGTTCCTTGGAACTTGCAAGTCAAAGCTAAATGTCGCAGGGCTGTTACATATTCCTCAACTGACTCACCCTGGGCTTGCATCCTCATACGAAAGTTATATCGCTCCAATATTGTGCTGGTCTTGGGATTGAAATGCTTGTCTAGCTTCAACAAAGCAACTTCAAATTCATTCGTACCATCACCTTCACCACCATCTCCTGTTGGTTGAGGAAGCGTCTCATAAATTCTTTGGCCTTCATACCCCAAAAAGTGCAATAACAGTGCCAACTTCCTCTCACTAGAATATGACGTTCCGCCGGCAGCCTTTATATAGTGTGCAAATCCTTTACGCCACTGAGCCCATGGTATTTTTGCAGCTCCTGGTATCGGCATAAATATCGGTGGTCCAGCTATCCCCAGCAGACCTGCCATGTCTGGTCTTCAAACAGGGCGCACTGCTCTAGGAGACACTCCAGACCAGACTTCAGCTCCTCTTGCCCTTCCCGCTGCAAAATTGTTTCCTTTTTATGCACACTTGCTTACTTGTTCCTTTCCCCCCCTTTTTTTTTTTTAAGATGCAGATAGTGTGCCTTACATATGAAAGCAGGATGTGCTAACTCTCTTCAGGTCAGGGTGAGCCCATGTCTTAGTGTGATGGCTCTAGTGCGCACTACTAGCAGTTGTGTGGTGCCTTCCACTGGAACTCAAAATGCGCCTCTGCTCAGTACTGTATGGCATCCAATCACTTGCTTCACCATGCGCATTAACCAGCAGCTGTGCGGTATTGTTCCTTTAGGAACTACATACGCCTGTATTACATGCTATATGGCGTCCTTTCCTCAGAACAGCCGCGCCTCTGCCGCTTCTCTCCTTCCTTCAATTCCTTCGCATACGGGTCGTGCACACCCTGGCAGATGCCGTGTATTGCTGCAACACCGTCCAAGGTGCCAGCGATAGTTCCCACGCAACGATGCCGGGGAAAACGACAGGCGGGACGCGAGGGCCTACAGCCTCATGAACGTTCCAACAGCGGAGCGGAGCGGGGCTCTATTTTGAGATGA
This sequence comes from Ambystoma mexicanum, assembly GCF_040938575.1. Classification (NCBI taxonomy): domain Eukaryota; kingdom Metazoa; phylum Chordata; class Amphibia; order Caudata; family Ambystomatidae; genus Ambystoma; species Ambystoma mexicanum. Next base: position 1,015,923,814 of record NC_090928.1, read on the forward strand.
ATCAGGGCCTGCGGGCTCCCAGGGCCAGGCAGCACACTTACTTGGTACACGGCTGCCGGACTCAGTGGCCGCTCGACGCTGGGACAGAGCAGAGCGGCCAGCACACGGTGTGACTGACTTCATTTCAGTTCAAACTGCCGCTACCACGCCGAGGACACGGCGGAGCGGCAGTGACTTCAGGATCCTTGCTGGGGGTCTTCAACATCCCATCCTCATCACCATTGTTGCGAAGACATCGACAGGCACAGGTAAGTCTTCAGATATAAGATTATTCAGGTTAACTAGGGAAAAGACCCCCAACATCAACATGGGCTCCCTACAGAAACACTCGGCAAGATTAACTGACAAACTTAGAACAATGAGAGTAGCGCAGTCCATTGCACACTCTATGACCTCATCAGAACCAGAGGCATATAGCATTCCATTCCACCCAGCATTATTATGCTAGGTAGCTTAGGCTGCTATGTGAGCAGCAACATCATAACAGATTATATGATACCTTTAGCATCATGGACCAGGCATTGGACTGGCTGATTTGTTTTCCTCACTAACCACCCTTATCAGCTGCAGCTGAGCTGTTGTTACTCCACCACATCACTTTGTACCTGCAGAGTACGCTAGGGTGTTATCCTATAATTGTGGCTTTTCCATATATATTTCCTCTCTCTGGCTCACCTGATGTACTTCTCGTTCTCTCATTTTTAGTGTTATGTTAATGACACATAGGTTTCTTTAAAATTCCCTGAACTAATTTGTTGTCCTTGTTTTTATGTCTAATTGTCTGACCACCATCGAGGCATTGTGTGCGGGTAACAATCTGTGTCTTAATGGCAGCAAGATGGAGATTGTTTTTACTACACCTATGCCCGGTTTTTCTCCTACCCTCTTGCTGCTCTCTTCGGGCCCTGTACTATCACCATCCTGTGAGAAGCCAAAACCTTGGGGTTATGTTTAAGTCCTCTTTCTCATTTGCTCCTTACATTTTGTATCTTGTAAACAAAGCTCATGTTTTGTGCTCAACCTCTTAACAGGCAGTGGACCATTGCTCACGTTAATCCAAAAGCTCAACGTCTGTAGAGCCCTGGTCCTGTGTATGTTATACTACTGCAACAGCCTCTTCCTTAACCTCCTCCTTTGTTGTCTATGCTCCCTTTGGCTAATGCATAATAGGGCTGCAAGACTTATCCCTGGCCTCAAACCCAGGGATCATATTGCTGCAGCCGTAAAATGTGTACATTGCCTCTTGCTAATTGCAAGGAGTACAATATGTCCAGCTTTGTTTCACTAAATACTGCTCTGCTAGATCCCTCTGCTGGTGTAACTTCAATAGTGTGCTTGTGAAATGCTTTTTGAAACAGTGAGCTGTGGGATGTTTTTAGCCATGCATCCAAGCCCTACCTCAAAAACTGTGCAGTACTGGCATTGAAAACATCATGATGGCCAGAGATTCCCAGAAAATGCCCAGGGAAATGCATGAAGAATAGGCTGCCACCCATTTTTGCCGATGCTATGGGCACAGAAGGGCACTGCCTAAAACCACCATTGGACTACCCACACAGTAGCCTGAAACCATTGGGAATGGCAATGCTGATTGCCAAAAGCAACCTAGAATTGTGGGGAATTCATTTTCTTAAATCCCAAAAATGGGTGCATTACCAGTACTCACCACTAACAGAAAGCCGGCGTTTTAAAACAACACCAGACATTTGTGTAAACTGAATAAATGAACCCAAAGCAGGCCAAAGAAAGACTTACTGAGAGGTGGATACAATGTAAAGTTATATTCTGAAGTGACTTGAAGGTTTATAACAAGACAGGCTGAGCTGTGGATTTCAGCAGTTTAAGTAAATTTGGACTGAAAGACACTAAAAATCTAAATGTTTAAAAGAAATGAGTGACCTACTTTGAGTGTCACATAGGTTGCAATTGTTTAAATGTCATAGTTTTAAACTTAGAATCAGCATTCTAGCTGCATATGTAAAAATTGTTAGTTTTATTTGAATGCAGAAAACTAGGTAACTAAAAGTGACATTAGCTGGGGCCTGGCTTAAGGAACTGAATTCTGCCCACCAGCTACCCCCGACAGGAGTTGAGACTTGCACAACAGCTGTGTTCCCAGGCCTAGCTGCCTTTTGCTGTTCCCACCAAAAGGGATATGACACTTCTCTGATTGAATTACCAAGGGACTGCTAGAGACTAAACATAGGACCCAGGCAGAGTGTTTATTGGGGGGAGGCCATAAATGGCTTCCTCTTGAACAATGGGCCTTCCAGGACCCAGGCAGATGCTTTATTGGGGGGACCGTAAAACAGCTTCCTCTTGGCAGAAGCTGGGAGGGGCAGGGTCTCTGAGCTTGGCAGAACTGGAAAAACCAGAAATTCAACCTTGTGCTGGGGGGAAACCACACCCCTTTGGGGCCAGAACATAACTCTAAAAAGATGGATCATTCATAGAGCGGACTTGTGAAAATTTTATAAATGATACCATAATTCTTGTGATTTTTCTGCCCACAGTTTAAGAGGTTTTTAGAACCGGTGGTATGATCTGGGGGCAAGCTAGCAGTTAAGAGGGTATTACTTAAAATGTATGCATGTTAAAAATCTGACACTTCATCAATTAATGTCCATACTCCTTGCGCACATGTGTGTAAATTTGGGTTAATGTCCGATATTGCAAAACCAGTTAAAAAGTGAAAAATGTTGCCATTTCTCAATGCAAGCTCTCAGGAAGAGCAGATTTGGACAGGGTATACCTCCTGTGATATGTGATGGGTGCATGTAATTTTAAACAAATGTGTACCTGTGCAAATATGTCTTTTGGGTCAAAATATAGATTGTGTGTAATTTGACAGGGGTGGGTTCTCTGTATCATAAACAGACCTCATCATGATGACACTTCATTTCATTCCCCCAATCAAGGGGAAGAGGATGAAGTGGCCAATGACAAGTGGAGAGGGGTAGGGTCTAGAGAGCTAGCCTCTCCACCCACTTTCAAAACACATAAAAGCAGACAGTCAGGACAGATAGGGACATTCTATTCCATCTGCTGCGGGATGCTCTGCCGGGAAAATCCATACTTTACCTCCATCAACCTCCAGAGAGCCAACATAGAGACTTCAATCTATCCACCTTCAGAGACCAAGACTTTACTTCAGAATTTGTAGCAGAGAGGTCAACTACAAGCTAAATCCCTCTTTAGCAGGCCTCAAATCATTGCCATTATCACAGCCAGGCGAGCTGTTTGAATTCTTTGCAAGAACTCTTGCCATTTGCCAGAGAGCAGTGTTGTATCCAGAGAGAGACCAGCTGAACCGGAGACCGCTGTATCCGGACCCACAGACCTGATCAGAACCAGAGACCCAGACCAGACCAGCAGAGTAGAGCTGACCCCGACGCTGTGCACAGAAACCGTCCGTGGCGAGGCCTATTTTGAAATATATTGTGAGTACCTAGCAGAACTGTGCAGAACCAATCTCTTAGTTAAAATAATATAATTCAATCTATTTTAATCTAACCAGAACTGTCTCCTAACTGTCACCTGTCATTTGCAAAGCTGTCACCTGTCATTTCTAGTTGCTAGCTGTAACTTGTCACTTTGAACTTTTAAAATTTCAAATCTGAAAAACGACCTTTACCATATCGCTCATATCTCCGTGACCGTTTGTCTTAGAGACTTGCAGTAACTTTCCTCTGAAAGCTGGGAATCTTGGCTTTACAACGAACCTAGAACCGCATTCCTCTTCCCTATACATTTGCCGCAATCGCGAAAAACGCACTCGCGAATTTTACCGCAATTTGCAAATTTCTCCACGTGTGAAAACAGCAGCTTCCTTGCTTTCAATTGCCAAAAATTCGTTTAACCTGCCAATCATTCCTAGAACATTGCTAAAGTAAGCCTGAACAAATTTAAACCAACTAATCCTCAACCTGAACCTCCAGAGGGAATTAAAATCATTTTAGCACATTTTCCAATATATTGCTATCACATTTTAAAGCATTTTGAGCCTGTGTAAAACTCATATCTATTCTCCTCTAAGCTTGCTGGGAAACTGGAACTCTGTATTACATTGTGATTGGATACCTGAACTGTGTGCTCTTCCTTCCATCTCCTTACATTGTATAGGGGGGGTGAATTGGGCTAGTGCCAGATTCTCCGTTGTTAATCTTTATCATATCAGATTAAGTGTGATATTCAATTATTAATTTATTATAAAGTGTGATATATATATATATATATTGTTTAAATTCTCAAATAAACCTTTTAACTTGCAAAACAGAACTACTTCTTGGCTCAGTGGGGTCAGGGGGATTCCAAGAGAGGGGTGTTATATAGGGGTAGTCATCCAGAACGCATGAACTGGACATTAAGATATATCAATAAGGGTTTCCATTCAGTATCCCAGACTAGGCATTGACTTAGCTGTCGTGTTGAATTTAATCCTCTTACAAATTGGGGGCTCGTAGCCGGGGATTCCGGATTAGATCTATCACTTGTGCAGATTAATACAGTGTGCCAGCTGACCAGATACACATATCCGGTCGGATCACCACGCTGTGTTACGCTGTAAAGCACTCCTCAAAGGAACGCTCTAAGGAAAAGGTCTGTTTTGCAAAAATAAAATACAAACTTCTGTAAGTCAGGAAGGAACTCAAATTCCAGAATGACGACCTTGGTAGATATGAAAATAGCCTGAGAGCACTTCTTACATAAGCTATTTGTGAGAGGTGAGTGGACTCATCAGGACCAGACGGTCTGGTTGCAAGCAATCGCACCCCAGATCACGGATACAGGGTCAGATAAATGGAGAGACCAGGGTCCCTTACATGTGGCCCTGAGTGAACTATATATGTCCTCTAAGGCCAAGGATGAGCACAACAAGATTGCCATGGTAGCGGCATATTTATATTTACATATGGGAGCCATGCAGGACAAATGTGCTGAAGGCCAAGATCTGGCGAGTAGGCAACTGCTGGCATTACAGAAGGCCCAATCTGATCTGGACTCTTCTGAGCAGAGGCTGCAGAGGAGCCAGGAGTCAGAAAATGATATTAGGCAGTATATCATTAAAATAAAAGAGGACATGGATATACTGCAACAGGAAAAGGCTGACCAGGATACTAGACTTCTGGCCCTGCAGAAGGAGCACCAAGACAGTTTGGACTCCTTACTGCAGAGCCAGAAAAAGCTGGAGCAACAATTAGACTTTAACAGGGCATGCACGGAGCAGGTAGCCACCCTGCAAAGTCATCTAGATAGAGTGAAGGCAGAGAGCAACAAGCTGATTTTGAAAGACCTGGATACCCAAGAAGAGTTTGATGAAGAACGCCAGAAAGCTGGTGCCTTTCAAAGGCAGAGGGACGATCTGGCGGCACAAATGCAGGCTCTTAGTCAGGAAAGAGACGCCTTAGGCCAGGAAGTCTGCCATTTAAAAAGAAAAACAGAAGAAAATCACTTGGCCCTCCAGGGGCTGGGTGACCTCCAAAAAGAACACCAGAACTTGTTAGAACACACCAGGAGAGTGGAGGATGCTCTGGCAAGAAAGGAGCAGGCCAATAGGGACACAGCTCAGGAGGTAACCCTCCTGCAGCAAAGACGGGCCCAGTGCTCCAAGACCAATCAGGAGGCACAGAGAGGGAATTAGTCTCTCTGCCAGCACAATGATAGACTCAAACAACAGGTAGCGATGCAGGAGAGACTGATAGAGTCTAGTAAGGCCTTAACTGAGGAACTGAAGGCGCAGGCTCTTGCATTGCAACAGGGAGCAGGGGCGGATAGAGATGAGGTTCGCTGGGAAAGAGAAACTCCTGAGCATAACCCCAGGAGCCCTAGTACCAGAGGCCTTTATCTCTCTCAGTCCCTGGACTCTGCCACCCCATGTCCCCTGGCGCACATGAGCACAGGGCCACAGGGATGGCAGATTACTATCCAGCCAGAAGCATGGGGCTCATAGGCCAGTACCACCCAGGAATGGAGGGGCAGGCATCCAGGTATGGGCACCCAAGCACAGTGCAATTTGATGGGGAACCCCAGGAGAGTAGGCCCATTAAGGGCATCCTGAAAGCCTCTGCCCAGTTTGGTCAGTGGGGGGGGGTACCCATCAAATCCTGGCAGCAAGGAGGGATCTGAAGACTCCTCTGAGCGGTACAGGACACAGGAGACCAGGTCCCCACATTCTGCCAGCCATTCCCAGGCTCGCAGAATCCGGGAAAACCTGGAAGAACAGACGGGAACCTCTGGGAGCAGTGCCTCTGAGTCAGAAGATGAATGAACCAGGGTTACCCGGACCAAAAGGGCCAATAAGACAAAAAGGGCCTTGCTTTAGGACCCCTTAAAGCAGATTAAGGCAATCAGGAGCGTCATCACGCCTTATCATAAAAACGCCAAGTATTCTGTTTGGGAGCACTTAGAGTTGTTTGAGCAAATGATGGAGACTTTCCATTTGAAGGACAGCCAAAGCTGTATTCAATATGTAAAGTGGACCTTCTCCCCGGAATACTCCAGTTTCTTTGCGGGGCTGGAGGACCAAAATCATTTAAGATGGTCCACCTATAAGGCGGCCATCTTGAAACATTTTTCTACTCATAGAAATCCTCAAGAGGCTCGCAAGGCAGCCTACAATTTACAATGTGGGGAGGATCAGGCCCCACAAGAATTTGTGCAGGAGTTAAAGCGTGCTTTTGCACAGACCACAAGAAGGGTGCACACGGATAGCAGAGAATTTATTAATACGTTTTTCCATGCCTTGCCCAAATACATAATGACCCAGCTCGTGAGGGATTTTCACGAGAAAAGATCTTTAGACTGGGTCATTGAACAGGCGACCCGGATCTATGAGGTGCAGAAGCCAATAGAAAATAAAAATAATGCGCCCAAAAACCCCAAAGCCAACAACACCCCTGCTGCTGCCAAGGTGGCAGAGGTAAAGGTCACCCCCGTTTTAGATTTGGAGATTGGGGGGCCTAAAAACCTACCTGCACCTAATAATGCTAGGCCCAGAAGGTCCTCGGGCCAGTCACAGACAGGGAGCCAGGGAGGCAGCCCCACAAATGGGGTCCCTCGCTCTCCTGATTATGTAAGCCCCCGTTACAAGGGAAACAGACCCATCCTGGGTTATGTGTGGACTCCTCCAGCCCAAGGGGGGGATCCAGCCAAGCACCTAACCCAGAGAACTTCCCTCCCAACTTCTCACAGGAGGGCAGAAACTCACCAAACCCTGGGCAGAACTTTTTCCCCAGGTATCCACCCAATTTCCAGCCCCAAAATCATCCATCCTTCTTTCCCCAATTCCCTGAGCCCAGACAACCTAATCCGGGAGAGGGTAGGCCAAGGGTGGAGGGGTGCCAAAATCTTCCCAACCAGGGGTACTACCAGAGAAGGGACAGCTACCCTTCCCGGGATCAGCCCAGGGGAGAAAATAGAGCCCTGTATCAGCCTGAGCGGGTTTCCCAGTTAGAGCGCCAGGTCCAAAATATGGCACGGGATCTGGGTCACATACTGAGGGCGCAGCAGAACCCTCAGATGGGCATGCCGGCACAGAATGCACCAAACTCTGGGCCTGGTGCTCCGGAGTAATGACGGGGGCAGCACCCCGATAACACACCAGTTCCCAGGGAGGAGGCACAAGGGGAAGGGGGGTGTAAAGCCTTGGAGGAAGCGTCCTTCCCAACTTGTAAACAGCCCCTGGAAACCCAGGAACCGGAAACAAAATCTCTTGCCCCTGAAAGTCTGCCTCCTAAGGAGCAGAGGGGGGGATGGAGAAACAAAAGACCCAAACAGACTCAGTTTGAGGAGGAGGTACAGATCTTCCAATTTGAGGGAGAGGGATCCTCAGAAGATCCTGGGAAAAGGATCTTCTCCTTCAGAGACGGGGGAACTCCTCCAAAGGAAAAATGGGCCCCAATGGATTCCAATCCAGACTGGGGAGATATGGAGACTGAGCTACCGCCGCCCATCATCTCATCCCAGAACCCACAATACCAAAATCCCCTGGTTCAAACCCATCCTGATGACTGCCTCCAAAAAAGGGGGGGGGGCGGCCCAGAACCGGAGCCAGGGAAACCCTCAATGGCTCTGATCTCCAGTTGCCAACTTTTTCTTTCAGATTCCCAAGGCTCTCCACAGAATTCTGCCCAAATCTCTTCGCTAGCGATGTCCAAAACCAGAAAGTTAGCCCACCAGTTGTCCAAAAATGTGCATTATCTGTGCCCCCTTGAGGAGAAGGAGGGAAGATACTATGCCCCAGTACAAGTACAGGGGCAGGGTACAATTTTGGCACTGGTGGACACTGGATCTCAAGCTACCCTTCTGTCCAGAAGGGCCTTTGACGAACTGAATGCAGGAAGGGGAGAGAATTACCAAATTCCTCTCACCTCTCTTCCTGGACAACTGCAGAACTTTGACGGGAAGGAAATTCCCGGTGAGGGGACTGCAGACTTGGACATTAAGATCGGGCGACACAAGGTGAAACACCCGGTCATAGTAGTGACTCCAGAGGGCACCCCTTGTTTACTGGGGAATGACCTCCTGAGGAGGTTGTCACCCTTTATAGATTGCGTAAACAAGGTCCTCTGGACCCAGACTAGCCGACCAATAAAATTAAAACAGAGTGTCAACCATGTTAGTTTAAACGGCACCTGCCACATGGTTGAACAAAAATCTGACCAAGTAGAATTTCACTTCCAGAACAACCAAATTCCAGACGTGACAGTAATAGCAGTAGGACAACAGACTGGTGATGGGGGGTCCTCTCTATTTCTGAAAATCAACCTTCCTTCCAGTTTAAGGTGGTATTCCACACTGGAAGGAAACACCCTGAAATTCTTTACTAATCCACAATCAGAAACTCCCACTCCTATAGTCCAGAAAGATGTGAAATCAGCTCAGAGCCTGGCTGAGATTCAGCAAATTGGAGAGCAGTTGTTCATCCCTGTTCAGTTAACTGATGGGAAGGACTCTGTTCTCGCTCGAGTGTGTGTGAACAACGGTAAGAGCTTCATCAGCGAAGCCATGTTCCGCCAACTCCCAAAAGATCCAGCCATTCCCACATTCAAACTGATAGACAAATGGGAAATGGACCTGGAAGCGCCTAATTCCAAACATCTCCTGCCAAGCAGGTGTATGCTCAAAATCTCCATTGGCAACAAGAGCATAGTCCATAATTGTTGGGTCGTGCGACACGTCACTGCCGCCTTTTACTTAGGCAGTGACATTCTCAATCGCTTTGCCATTAGTTTGGACCTAATACACTTCAAAGCTTGGTCCCGATTAGCGGATAATCCCATGGGCTTTGATGATCCAGAAAAAGCATTTAGGTCAGCTCAATTGCTACCTTATGAAGTTGACATTCAGATTAAAGAGGAAGTCACCATCCCAGAAAGGACCCGACAATTCTCCCTGGAAGTGAAAGTTAAAAGAGGACAACATTTGAAAAACCCTGATGCTTACACACATCTAAACGCTTCTCTCAAACAGCAAGGGTTGGGGGTAAACCCAACTCCATTAGTCAACATAGAACATGACACCGTTCTAATAGAGGTGGATAACAGCGACTTAAAGAGTATTACTCTAGCCGCAGGCACCATTATTGGAATGGCGGTTGATGACTGACATTTTTCCATTGGTTTAGGAAATGAACTGTTAGGACCAATCCCCAAGGACTGTTTTGACGGTGAGAGTGAGGACAATACCACACCAGACAGGATTTTTACCCGGCATGGGGGGAACTTCCTGGTGTACACTTCCTGCCCCTATGGTAAGGAAGATGTGACTTGTGACTTCAGGAGGGATGAGGTGATTTTCCAGGTCCATGAGGGCTGCCTTTCCCACCTGAAGCCTCCGGTCCAAATCAGCACTCTGACCAGGGACTTCTCCACCCAGCTGGAGGAGGCCGCGGAGATAGCCAAACCAGAAGTCTTTCCAGGCTTCAGGTAGATGGTGGAAGAGAGAGTCAACCTAGCTGATGCCTGTGTGACTCTGGAACAAAAGCAAAAGTTGAAACAAGTTTTCATGGAAGGAACCCTTTGAGATTATAGACAAGATCTCCCCCGTGGCCTACAAGATCCGCATCCCCAAAGGCGGTTTGGCAGAGGGGAAAGACAAGTGGGTCCACATTAACCAGTTGAAGTGTTGCCATCCCAGGCACACTCTGCAACAACTGGAGGAATCCTCTGGAATCCTAGAGGGTACTGTCTCAGATTAATTCAGTTCTAACTTAAAATATCCTACATATCGCCTATCAAATTCTGAGTTTCTCAATGTGGGTGTTTTCGTTTTTAATGCAAAAAGAAATGTGCATGTTCATATCTGTTGAGTTCTAAAATATATATGCCATCCCACTATATCAATGGTGGGGGAAAAATGTCTATGAATAGGTATTGCCGCTCTTCCTTTGTCATCCTAGGAGAAAGAAAACCTGTAGACTGGCCAAGGAGGACGATCCAGAGACTGGGAGGATGATCCGGAGACCGGGAGCAGAGACGCAAGGGGCCCAGGGTACCGCCCAATATTCCCATCAGGACCGGCGAGGAGAACCGATCGATCAGTACCGGATGGAGGAAAAGATGCTGAACTGTGCCATCTATTGGAAGAAGATGAGGAAACATCCCAGGTCTTGCGAGTTCCATCAGTGAAACAGAATGGCCATCGCAAGAGGGGGGCTTGTGGGATGTTTTTACCCATGCATCCGAGCCCTACCTCAAAAACTGTGCAGTACTGGCATTGAAAACATCATGATGGCCAGAGATTCCCAGAAAATAGCCAGGGAAATGCATGAAGAATAGGCTGCCACCCATTTTTGCCGATGCTATGGGCACAGAAGGGCACTGCCTAAAACCACCATTGGACTACCCACACAGTAGCCTGAAACCATTGGGAATGGCAATGCTGATTGCCAAAAGCAACCTAGAATTGTGGGGAATTCATTTTCTTAAATCCCAAAAATGGGTACATTACCAGTACTCACCACTATCAGAAAGCCGGCGTTTTAAAACAACACCAGACATTTGTGTAAACTGAATAAATGAACCCAAAGCAGGCCAAAGAAAGACTTACTGAGAGGTGGATACAATGTAAAGTTATATTCTGAAGTGACTTGAAGGTTTATAACAAGACAGGCTGAGCTGTGGATTTCAGCAGTTTAAGTAAATTTGGACTGAAAGACACTAAAAATCTAAATGTTTAAAAGAAATGAGTGACCTACTTTGAGTGTCACATAGGTTGCAATTGTTTAAATGTCATAGTTTTAAACTTAGAATCAGCATTCTAGCTGCATATGTAAAAATTGTTAGTCTCATTTGAATGCAGAAAACTAGGTAACTAAAAGTGACATTAGCTGGGGCCTGGCTTAAGGAACTGAATTCTGCCCACCAGCTACCCCCGACAGGAGTTGAGACTTGCACAACAGCTGTGTTCCCAGGCCTAGCTGCCTTTTGCTGTTCCCACCAAAAGGGATATGACACTTCTCTGATTGAATTACCAAGGGACTGCTAGAGACTAAACATAGGACCCAGGCAGAGGGTTTATTGGGGGGAGGCCATAAATGGCTTCCTCATGAACAATGGGCCTTCCAGGACCCAGGCAGATGCTTTATTGGGGGGACCGTAAAACAGCTTCCTCTTGGCAGAAGCTGGGAGGGGCAGGGTCTCTGAGCTTGGCAGAACTGGAAAAACCAGAAATTCAACCTTGTGCTGGGGGGAAACCACACCCCTTTGGGGCCAGAACATAACTCTAAAAAGATGGATCATTCATAGAGCGGACTTGTGAAAATTTTATAAATGATACCATAATTCTTGTGATTTTTCTGCCCACAGTTTAAGAGGTTTTTAGAACCGGTGGTATGATCTGGGGGCAAGCTAGCAGTTAAGAGGGTATTGCTTAAAATGTGTGCATGTTAAAAATCTGACACTTCATCAATTAATGTCCATACTCCTTGCGCACATGTGTGTAAATTTGGGTTAATGTCCGATATTGCAAAACCAGTTAAAAAGTGAAAAATGTTGCCATTTCTCAATGCAAGCTCTCAGGAAGAGCAGATTTGGACAGGGTATACCTCCTGTGATATGTGATGGGTGCATGTAATTTTAAACAAATGTGTACCTGTGCAAATATGTCTTTTGGGTCAAAATATAGATTGTGTGTAATTTGACAGGGGTGGGTTCTCTGTATCATAAACAGACCTCATCATGATGACACTTCATTTCATTCCCCCAATCAAGGGGAAGAGGATGAAGTGGCCAATGACAAGTGGAGAGGGGTAGGGTCTAGAGAGCTAGCCTCTCCACCCACTTTCAAAACACATAAAAGCAGACAGTCACGACAGATAGGGACATTCTATTCCATCTGCTGTGGGACGCTCTGCCGGGAAAATCCATACTTTACCTCCATCAACCTCCAGAGAGCCAACATAGAGACTTCAATCTATCCACCTTCAGAGACCAAGACTTTACTTCAGAATTTGTAGCAGAGAGGTCAACTACAAGCTAAATCCCTCTTTAGCAGGCCTCAAATCATTGCCATTATCACAGCCAGGCGAGCTGTTTGAATTATTTGCAAGAACTCTTGCCATTTGCCAGAGAGCAGTGTTGTATCCAGAGAGAGACCAGCTGAACTGGAGACCGCTGTATCCGGACCCACAGACCTGATCAGAACCAGAGACCCAGACCAGACCAGCAGAGTAGAGCTGACCCCGACGCTGTGCGCAGAAACCGTCCGTGGCGAGGCCTATTTTAAAATATATTGTGAGTACCTAGCAGAACTGTGCAGAACCAATCTCTTAGTTAAAATAATATAATTCAATCTATTTTAATCTAACCAGAACTGTCTCCTAACTGTCACCTGTCATTTGCAAAGCTGTCACCTGTCATTTCTAGTTGCTAGCTGTAACTTGTCACTTTGAACTTTTAAAATTTCAAATCTGAAAAACGACCTTTACCATATCGCTCATATCTCCGTGACCGTTTGTCTTAGAGACTTGCAGTAACTTTCCTCTGAAAGCTGGGAATCTTGGCTTTTCAACGAACCTAGATCCGCATTCCTCTTCCCTATAGTTTTGCCACAATCACGAAAAATGCACTCGCGAATTTTACCGCGATTTGCAAATTTCTCCACGTGTGAAAACAGCAGCTTCCTTGCTTTCAATTGCCAAAAATTCGTTTAACCTGCCAATCATTCCTAGAACATTGCTAAAGTAAGCCTGAACAAATTTAAACCAACTAATCCTCAACCTGAACCTCCAGAGGGAATTAAAATCATTTTAGCACATTTTCCAATATATTGCTATCACATTTTAAAGCATTTTGAGCCTGTGTAAAACTCACATCTATTCTCCTCTAAGCTTGCTGGGAAACTGGAACTCTGTATTACATTGTGATTGGATACCTGAACTGTGTGCTCTTCCTTCCATCTCCTTACATTGTATAGGGGGGCTGGGTGAATTGCCACAAAGGGAAAGTGTTTACCTTGTCTTTTGTGAAACCATATCAGTTTATCTTCTATATTGCATTTCATTCATTCAACCTTGCATTTCATTGAACCCTATAAAGCATTCTCTACCACATTATTCTTCTGTCCCCATTTACCAGTGTGCTACCTTATCCAATTCATGTCAACTCCTTAGTGATTATAAAGAAGTGGGCTAGTGCCAGATTCTCCGTTGTTAATCTTTATCATATCAGATTAAGTGTGATATTCAATTATTAATTTATTATAAAGTGTGATATATATATATATATTGTTTAAATTCTCAAATAAACCTTTTAACTTGCAAAACAGAACTACTTCTTGGCTCAGTGGGTCAGGGGGATTCCAAGAGAGGGGTGTTATATAGGGGTAGTCATCCAGAACGCATGAACTGGACATAAAGATATATCAATAAGGGTTTCCATTCAGTATCCCAGACTAGGCATTGACTTAGCTGTCGTGTTGAATTGAATCCTCTTACAGAGCGGGAGGCATGTCTCTGTTTTCGGCAGGTGCTTGTGTTTGGAGCAGCATTCCTGCTCCTCTTACACTTGAGTTGGACTTCCTTAAGTTCTGCAAACTTCTGAAAACTCCACTTTTGTGTTTCTGTTTTACTTATTCCCTTCCCTGCTAACTCATACCACTGCCACTGAGACTGGTGGCCTCATTGCTCACCGGTTCCAGGCCTTAATCTAGTCAATACCAGTACACCCCTCCCCCATTCAGCACTCCCCCTGAGGGTCTAACATCTGTCGGATGTGTATCACACACGTGGCACTCCTCTGTCCTAGCAGGTAGCTAGTGCCTCCCAGTTTGGCATGTCTTGGCACTTTGCTTCTGGGCTTGTATGAGCACTTGGTAATCCCTACTCGTCTTTCCATGTATGTACTTGTTTTACTGCACAATACATATGTGTATTGATAGCAGCAGTGTGTACAATTGTTTGGCTAATCAAGTGAAATGCATATGCAAAAGATTTGTAGAATATTTGTAAATGGCAGTTGGTGTGTGGAAGATGAATATGTTGATATGGTTATATGTAGAGTATTTTTAACTGATTGGTGGATGTATCTGTAACTGTTTGAAAGCAGGCAATGATGCAGTGCTACAAAGAAAACAGTAAAAAAATATTTCCTCAACACCAGGTCACTCAACTATCTGAATAAAACGAGGCACATACAGACAATATAGTGTTGTGGCTACGCTATATTAATGACCTTTTTGTCATCTGGAAAGGGAGTGAAAAAAGATGGGTCGACATTGTGAAAGTACTGAACAAAAATCATTGGAATCTCAAATTCACGGAAACTCATAGTTTCAACTCCATAGTCTTTCTGAATGTTACAGTGAACATAGTTCACCAACAAGGAATCTGGGATCTCACTGTGAACGCTCCACTCCACGTGACTAGTGGACAATCTAAAAACCTCATGTCGAGGATATCCAATGGAGAGTTCATCAGGCTACAAGGAAACTGTACTACCCTTGAAGACTTTGCTATAGCTAGAATAACGACTGCAAGAAGATTATAGAACAGGCCTATATTAAAGCATGATCATTGAACAACCCTTACTAATAGGACAATCAACTAACACAATCAAGAAGACCAATGAAGATAACACAAGACTGATCTTGACATGCGGCACCCATGCCAAATCCATTTGCTATATCCTTAAAAAACACTGGAAGGTATTTGGAGCAGATAAGGATCTATGTGGAACACTTAATGAATATCCAGACATCACTTTTCATAAAAGTAGGTCCTTAAAAGATACTCTGGTCAGCAGCTTCATAAAACCGGACAATATTAAGAAAGGTGGCAACTGGTTAGAAACCTGTGGATAAGGCTTTTTCAAGTGCACACACTGTAAAATCTGCAAATATGCCTCAAACTGTAACATTTACAACAATCCTGTATTGCAACACCCTGTCACTATCAAGGGAAAGATAACATGTGAGTCCGAATTTGTAGTCTATGTTGTCAAAAGTCCATGCAATAAATGGTATGTGGGAAGCACAAAATGTAAACTGAAAACTTGTATCTTACAACATGTAAGAGCGATTAAAAATAATGACGCTGCTTATCCCATGGTCAAACATTTTTTTGAACGACATGGAGGTAACCCTGTGGGGCTCAGCTTTTTTAGGATACATGGGATTGAAACAGGACCAAGAGGAGGGGACAAAGAACGTCTACTCCGACATGAAGAAACACGATTCATCATTGACTTTGAGAGGAAAAACCCTGGAGGACATAACATTGATGAAGAACTGTATAATTACCTGGGCACAGAATGATTCTAACATGTAACCTATACTTGTTATGAGTAACAACAGATTTGGACACCCACATACAGTTACCCAATACTCCATGTAAGAATGCTATGACGCTTGGCCTGTATCAACCATAAGAAGCAATGAACAACTGGGAATGAGCTACTTAACTTTACCTGTATTTTAGCCTGTGTATTCTCACCCACCCTACTGTATACTGTGTAACTGTACCCATTAAATGTATCTTCAGCCAGTCTGCTCCCACCCGTTTACGTTATTGATTTATTATAGTATTTTTTTTAATCCAACTTGGATTTTACTTCCAATGACCCAATGATTACTATGTTCGAAGAGAACAACATTGTAGTATGCACAAATATTGGATTGAATATAGTGCATATCATACACTACATATGAGGTGTTTTATTTTTGGTAGCCTTATAGCCGCGTTGAGTAGCCATGGCTATCAAAGATCCCAGTCTTTGCTGTGTTTAACCGTGTTTCCATTTCAGCCAACGGTAGCCATGTGTACAATGACAGCAATGACAGTAGCTGTGTTTATCATGTTTGGGGTTTTGATTGCTAGCCACAGCTATACAAAATGTTTACAAATAAATGCATATGTACATATATGTGTGTGAAGTAGTCTTGTAAAGTTTTTAAAAAACATATATTGAGTGTAGTCTTTGAAAACAGTTATTGTAACACTTGAATAACTTTTAATTCATTGGGTTTTCTTTTTCCATACTCAATGATCTTCTTCATTAGCCCAATTATCTGGAGTATTACTGTCAATTATTTGTCTTAACATTTTTATGTCCTTTTTCATTCATTGTACATCATTGTGTACATTAATCAGCATCTTCTTGTTTAGTTCTTCCTCTGTAGGATAATTTTCCTCTAGCCATTGCATATAGTTTTCCATTCTACTGTGATAGAAAAAAAACACTGCTTGTCACCTCAGATATTGGAATGAACATTGGAAGAAGATTACATGAGGAGAGAAGGTGTACCTCAGATGCTCTTCAACTGTTAAACCTATTAGACAATGCCCTTTTTTGATTGATGTGCCAATAAAATGGTAGTTTACATTCCATCATATTATTAATAGTTTTTCTATATAGTAAGTTCATACGGTATGAGAGTGAGGTGTGATTTTAGGGGATTGTGCAATTAAAGAAGCTATATAGATTGTTTTGTAGGATATTTGAAAAATTGAGCCAATTCCATAAGTAGAGGAATTTCATTGCTCAGAAGACTGTGGAGGATTAGACAATGTTGAGAATGGGACTAATAGTGATGTAGAGGACCTAAGTGATGTGTTTTAAAAGCATTGGTTTAGAAAGTGTTTCTGGTTCTATAATGTTACTTTAGATGGATTCTTTGAAATTAGAGGTTTATGCTCAAATTGTGGAGAAATATTTTTGTCAGGGAGGTTTTTCTATTTGGAGAAATAGCATTAATTATTCATGTGAGGAAAGAGCACAGAGACATTTTGCAAGATGTTTTGAACTATAATAGAGGAACATTTCTCTGATTGAAAATATATTTTTGGGTTATATATTGGTAACAAAAACACAAAGACTATAATTCATAGAATTCTGCGCACAAGTGGCGCACGCGGCTGGCGCACAGTGTGCGCATGCGACTTTCTGCGCCAGCCGCGTGCGCTCAAATCCATTTCTGCGCACAGCGTATTCATGGATTTTAACATCCAAAACCAGCCGCCGCACAGAGTGGCGCAGCGACCCTGCAGCAGCGCCAGTTACGCCCCCAACACCTCCCCATGCGCCATGTACAGTGCACAAATCCTGTACATGGTGCACAGACTCACAACCACAAAAACGCCTGTAAAACTCCCCGCGTACCCCTCCGAATACACGTACCCCGCTGCGCAGGTAGTCTCACACGCGATTGGGCCTGTGCGAGTGGGGTACGTGGATAACTGGGGTGCACAGGAAGTTTCACATGCGATTGGCCCTGTGCGTGCGGGGTACGTGGATTTGGGGGTTGCGGGGGAAGTTTCAAAAGCGGCAGGCCCTGTGTGTGTGGGCTACGTGGATTACTGGGCTGCGCAGCAAGTTTCACACGTAATTGGGCCAGTGCGAGCGGGGTACGTGGATTACTGGGGTGCGCGGGAAGTTTCACACACGATTGGCCCTTTGGGTGTGGGGTACGTGGATTTGGGGGGTGCGCAGGAAGTATCACACGCAGCAGGCCCTGTGTGTGCGGGCTAAGTGGATAACTGGGGTGCACGGGAAGTTTCACACGCGATTGGCCCTGTGCGTGTGGGCTACGTGGATTACTGAGGTGCGCGTGAAGTTTCACACATGATTGGCCCTACGCGAGCGGGGTACGTGGATTACTGGGGTGCGTGCAAAGTTTCACACGCGATTGGCCCTTTGTGTGCGGGGTACATGGATTTGGGGGGTGCGCAGGAAGTTTCACACACGATTGGCCCTGTGCGTGCGGGGTACGTGGATTTGGGGGGTGCGCGGGAAGTTTCACACACGTCAGGCCCTGTGCGTGCGGGCTATGTGGATAACTGTGGTGCATGGGAAGTTTCACACGCTATTGGGCCTGTGCGAGCGGGGTACGTGGATTACTTGGGTGCGCGGGAAGTTTCACACGCGATTGGCCCTGTGCGTGCGGGATACGTGAATTTGGGGGGTGCGCGGAAAGTATCACACGCGGCAGGCCCTGTGCGTGTGGGCTACGTGGATAACGGAGGTGCGTGGGAAGTTTCACACGCGATTGGGCCTATGCGTGCGGGCTACATCGATTACTGGGGTGCGCGCAAAGTTTCACACGCGATTGGCCCTGTGCGAGCGGGATACGTGGATTACTGGGGTGCGCAAAGTTTCACACGCGAGTGGACCTGTGCGTGCGGGGTACATGGATTTGGGGGGTGTGCAGGGTGTTTCACCTGCGATTGACCCTGTGCGGCGGGGTACGTGGATTTGGGGGGTGTGCGGGAAGTTTCACACACGGCAGGCCCTGTGCGCGCGGGCTACGTGGAAAACCGGGGTGTGCGGGAAGTTTCACACGTGATTGGGCCTGTGTGAGCGGGGTACGTGGATTACTGGGGTGCGCAAGAAGTTTCACATGCGATTGGCCCTGTGCGTCCGGGGTACGTGGATTTGGGGGTGTGCGGGAAGTATCACACGTGGTAGGCCCTGTGCATGCGGGCTACGTGGATAACTGGGGTGCGCGGGAAGTTTCACACGCGATTGGACCTGTGCGAGCAGGGTACGTGGATTACTGGGGTGCGGAGGAAGTTTCACACACGATTGGGCCTGTGCGAGCGCGGTACGAGTATAACGCGGGACGGGGGAAGTTCCACACGTGCTTTCGCTGTCAGAGCGGGGTGCGTGTATCCAGGGGGGTGCGCAGGGAGTCCCACACATCAATTGGCAGTGTGGGTTCTCACAGGTGTGCCCTCTACCCCCTCCACGGACCCTGCAGGCAACCCACACCACAGGGGACTACCCAGCACCCCTGGTCATGTCCCGCAGGCAGTCCATCCACCATGGGCATGCCCACAGCCAGGCCACATGTCACCTTGCACTAGTGATCACCAACTCATGTCCCCCAGCACCCCCACCCCCCAGCAGTGAGGGTCACATGCCAGCAGGCCCCCACTCATGTCCCACACATGTCCCCCAGCACCCCCACCCCCTATCAGTGAGGGTCACCTGCCAGCAGGCCCCACTCATGTCCCACTCATGTCCCCCAGCACCCCCACCCCCCAGCAGTGAGGGGCACCTGCCAGCAGGCCCCCACTCATGTCCCCCTGCACCCCCACCCCCCAGCAGTGAGGGGCACCTGCCAGGAGGCCCCCACTCATGTCCCCCTGCACTCCCACCCCCCAACAGTGAGGGTCACCTGTCAGCAGGCCCCCACTCATGTCCCACTCATGTCCCCCTGCACCCCCACCCCCCAGCAGTGAGGGTCACCTGCCAGCAGGCCCCCACTCATGTCCCACTCATGACCTCCAGCAACCCCCAACCCCCAGCAGTGAGGGCCACCTGCCATCAGGTCCCCACTCATGTCCCACTATGTCCCCCAGCACCCCCACCCCCCAGCAGTGAGGGTCACCTGTCAGCAGGCCCCCACTCATGTCCCACTCATGTCCCCGTGCTCTCCCACCCCCCAGCGGTGAGGGTCACCTGCCAGCAGGCCCCCACTCATGTCCCACTCATGACCTCCAGCAACCCCCACCCCCCAGCAGTGAGGGCCACCTGCCAGCAGGCCCCCACTCATGTCCCACTCATGTCCCCCGGCACCCCCACCCCCCAGCAGTGAGGGCCACCTGCCATCAGGTCCCCACTCATGTCCCACTATGTCCCCCAGCACCCCCACCCCCCAGCAGTGAGGGTCACCTGCCAGCAGGCCCCCACTCATGTCCCCCAGCACCCCCACCCCACAGCAGTGAGGGGCACCTGCCAGCAGGCCCCCACTCATGTTCCCCTGCAGCCCCACCCCCCAGCAGTGAGGGTCATCTGCCAGCAGGCCCCCACTCATGTCCCACTCATGTCCCCCTGCACCGCCACACCCCACAGAGAGGGTCACCTGCCAGCAGGCCCCCACACATGTCCCACTCATGTCCCCCAGCACCCCCACCCCCAGCAGTGAGGGGCACCTGCAAGCAGGCATCCACTCATGTCCCCCTGAACCCCCACCCCCCAGCAGTGAGGGGCACCTGCCAGCAGGCCCCCACTCATGTCCCACTCATGTCCCCCTGCACCCCCACCCCCCAGCAGTGAGGGTCACCTGCCAGCAGGCCCCCACTCATGTCCCACTCATGTCCCCCAGCGCCCCCATCCCCCAGCAGTGAGGATCACCTGCCAGCAGAACCCCACTCATGTCCCCCAGCAACCCCACCCCCCAGGAGTGAGAGGCACCTGCCAGCAGGCCCCCACTCATGTCCCCCTGCACCCCCACCCCCAGCAGTGAGGGTCACCTGCCAGCAGGCCCCCACTCATCGCCCACTCATGTCCCCCCACCCACTCACGCACCCAGCAGTGACATGCCCATCTCATGACACAAACCAAAAGTCAACTATGTACATCAACACATGTCAGTCACACACACACACACACACACACACACACAGGTTGCCATTGATTGAGTAAACCCACAGGTCGACATGCATGAACCCAATGAGCGAATCCCACACATTGAAGTAAAAGATCAAAATGTATTAACATGAAAACCAATTGAAAGTACTTAAAGCATAAAATAATGGCAAACATGAAATGAAAGGCATGTCCAAATAAAAAAAAAAAAATTCCTCAAAAAAACCCAAGTAATCCAAAAGAAAAATGGCCAAAACTCTCTGTCCACCAAACCAAATCCAAATGAAACGCAAAAAGGTAAATCCATTGATCCATGGTGAAATGAAATTAAAATGTCCAAATAAATCCAACGTACAACTATGTACAATCCAATTTTCAAGAACCATGAGCCCAACGAAAGAAATGAAACCTATCTAATAACCTACCTAACAAAAAAACGATATACAAAAGTGTGGGGCATAGTCCAAAAGCCCCAAAATATAAAAAAAAAGGAAACCTAACACTATAAACTATTTACAATGGCGACGGGCAAGTCCTGCGGCTCACTCAGTGATGTTTTCAGCCAGGGCATCATCGAACTCCATGTCTATTTGCTGGAGGCGGGCCTCTGTCCTGGCCCCGAGGTCTCGCAGGGAGGTACTCATGGCCTGTTCCAACTCCCTGCGAGTCGCCTCGAGGCACTCTGCCCGCCTCAACGCCCGACGCATGGAGAACTCCGCCCTGACCATGGTGAGCCGTGCCTCTTCCGCCCGCCGCCGCTCCGCACCTATACGCTGGCCCAACCACAGCCACACGGAAGACACACCCATTCCAGGGTCCTCCTGCCCTCTGGCCGATGCCGGCCCAGCTGATGTCTATGGCCCGAGCCATCATTGCTCCCACCTAGAGCCTGCTCCTGCTGCTGCTGCTGCTGTCCATGTGCCCTGTCCGATGATGCCTGAACATCCTCCATCAGCTGGTCTCTAGTTGTGGTGTCCACCCCTGCTGGACCGCCGACTCGCGACTGTGGCAGGGATGGGATCTCCACCAAGCTGGCTGTGTTGGTCAGGCCAGGTCCACAGGGGCCCTGGTGGAATCGGGGCCGGAAGACGGCAGGGAGAACGACTGGCGCACAGTCTCCACAGAGGAGGAGAGGTCCGCCAGAGTGCGCGTCACATGTAGGAACCCACTAACCAGGGCCCCTCCCAACAGTGCCACGTTGTGACGCTGCTGTTCATGATGGCATGCGTTCTCCGCCCAGGAAGAACGCACGTCATCACAAACATCACGCGTGCGCAACGCAACACCAATCAGGACGGAGCCCATACATTCATGAGACCCCTCATCCGCAGGTAGTGGAGAGGCAGATGACATGGCACTCTCCCCTACCTGCGGACAGGCCTGGGATGGGGCATCCCTGCTGGTGCATGGTGGTGCAGTCACAGGGTCAAGGACAGCGACATGCACAGGCCCCTCCGTGGTGACCTGTGCTGCCTCCTGACCCTGGCCCTGGACTGCACCACTTGCACCAGTGGTACTACCCCCACCAGGCCCCATGTGCGGCTCAGTGGCGGGCTCCTCCTCCTCTGTGGAGACCACCAACCTGGATGTCTCCACACCATCTTCCGCCATTGTAAGCCCCTGTGGGGGCTCACCCGGACCTTCCGCCACAGCCATAGTGGCAGACGCGGCACCAGCCCCCTCGCTCCCAGATGCTGGCAAGTCCTGGGAGGGTGGCTGGGCCTTGCGTCGCCGCTCGGTGGAGGCATCCCCACCGCTTGGCTCCACAGTGCCGTCTCCGCCCTCTTCTTCACTTGACACTGCATAGAGGGAGACATAGAACACAAGCATCAGGGTACAGTACAATATTCCCCTAGACAGGAAGCAATAACACATGAGTGTCAGTGTCAAACGTTACTTCCATCCTGTCCCTCCACAACACATGGGTGAATGCACGCAACACAAATGCAGAAACAGGCACGGCGCCTGCACGGCGCCTGCAATCAACATCAGCATCCATGTGGGGGGTGCGCGGGAAGTATCACACGCGGCAGGCCCTGTGCGTGTGGGCTACGTGGATTACTGAGGTGCGCGCGAAGTTTCACACATGATTGGCCCTATGCGAGCGGGGTACGTGGATTACTGGGGTGCGTGCAAAGTTTCACACGCGATTGGCCCTTTGTGTGCGGGGTACATGGATTTGGGGGGTGCGCAGGAAGTTTCACACGCGATTGGCCCTGTGCGTGCGGGGTACGTGGATTTGGGGGGTGTGCGGGAAGTATCACACGTGGTAGGCCCTGTGCATGCGGGCTACGTGGATAACTGGGGTGCGCGGGAAGTTTCACACGCGATTGGACCCGTGCGAGCAGGGTACGTGGATTACTGGGGTGCGCAGGAAGTTTCACACACGATTGGGCCTGTGCGAGCGCGGTATGAGTATAACGCGGTACGGGGGAAGTTCCACACGTGCTTTCGCTGTCAGAGCGGGATGCGTGTATCCAGGGGGGTGCGCAGGGAGTCCCACACATCAATTGGCAGTGTGGTTTCTCACAGGTGTGCCCCCTACCCCCTCCACGGACCCTGCAGGCAACCCACACCACAGGGGACTACCCAGCACCCCTGGTCATGTCCCGCAGGCAGTCCATCCACCATGGGCATGCCCCCAGCCAGGCCACATGTCACCCTGCACTAGTGATCACCAACTCATGTCCCCCAGCACCCCCACCCCCCAGCAGTGAGGGTCACATGCCAGCAGGCCCCCACTCATGTCCCACACATGTCCCCCAGCACCCCCACCCCCTAGCAGTGAGGGTCACCTGCCAGCAGGCCCCACTCATGTCCCACTCATGTCCCCCAGCACCCCCACCCCCCAGCAGTGAGGGGCACCTGCCAGCAGGCCCCCACTCATGTCCCCCTGCACCCCCACCCCCCCAGCAGTGAGGGGTACCTGCCAGGAGGCCCCCACTCATGTCCCCCTGCACCCCCACCCCCCAGCAGTGAGGGTCACCTGTCAGCAGGCCCCCACTCATGTCCCACTCATGTCCCCCTGCACCCCCACCCCCCAGCAGTGAGGGTCACCTGTCAGCAGGCCCCCACTTATGTCCCACTCATGTCCGCCAGCACCCCCACCACCCAGCAGTGAGGGGAACCTGCCAGCAGGCCCCGACTCATGTCCCCCTGCAGCCCCACCCCCCAGCAGTGAGGGTCACCTGCCAGCATGCCCCCACTCATGTCCCACTCATGTCCCCCTGCACCCTCACCCCCCAGCAGTGAGGGTCACCTGCCAGCAGGCCCCCACTCATGTCCCACTCATGTCCCCCAGCACCCCCACCCCCCAGCAGTGAGGGGCACCTGCCAGCAGGCCCCCACTCATGTCCCCCTGCACCCCCACCCCCAGCAGTGAGGGTCATCTGCCAGCAGGCCCCCACTCATGACCCACTCATGTCCCCCTGCACCCCCACACCCCACAGAGAGGGTCACCTCCCAGCAGGCCCCCACTCATGTCCCACTCATGTCCCCGAGCACCCCCACCCCCAGCAGTGAGGGGCACCTGCAAGCAGGCCTCCACTCATGTCCCCCTGAACCCCCACCCACCAGCAGTGAAGGGCACCTGCCAGCAGGCCCCCACTCATGTCCCACTCATGTCCCCCTGCACACCTACCCCCCAGCAGTGAGGGTCACCTGCCAGCAGGCCCCCACTCATGTCCCACTCATGTCCCCCAGCACCCCTACCCCCCAGCAGTCAGGATCACCTGCCAGCAGAACCCCACTCATGTCCCCCAGCAACCCCACCCCCCAGGAGTGAGGGGCACCTGCCAGCAGGCCCCTACTCATGTCCCCCTGCACCCCCACCCCCAGCAGTGAGGGTCACCTGCCAGCAGGCCCCCACTCATCGCCCACTCATGTCCCCCCACCCACTCACGCACCCAGCAGTGACATGCCCATCTCATGACACAAACCAAAAGTCAACTATGTACATCAACACATGTCAGTCACACACACACACACACAGGTTGCCATTGATTGAGTAAACCCACAGGTCGACATGCATGAACCCAATGAGCGAATCACACACATTGAAGTAAAATAACAAAATGTATTAACATGAAAACCAATTGAAAGTACTTAAAGCATAAAATAATGGCAAACATGAAATGAAAGGCATGTCCAAATAAAAAAAAAAAAAATTCCTCAAAAAAACCCAAGTAATCCAAAAGAAAAATGGCCAAAACTCTCTGTCCACCAAACCAAATCCAAATGAAACGCAAAAAGGTAAATCCATTGATCCATGGTGAAATGAAATTAAAATGTCCAAATAAATCCAACGTACAACTATGTACAATCCAATTTTCAAGGGTCCATGAGCCCAACGAAAGAAATGAAACCTATCTAATAACCTACCTAACAAAAAAACGATATACAAAAGTGTGGGGCATAGTCCAAAAGCCCCAAAATATAAAAAAAAGGAAACCTAACACTATAAACTATTTACAATGGCGACGGGCAAGTCCTGCGGCTCACTCAGTGATGTTTTCAGCCAGGGCATCATCGAACTCCATGCCTATTTGCTGGAGGCGGGCCTCTGTCCTGCCCCGAGGTCTCGCAGGGAAGTACTCATGGCCTGTTCCAACTCCCTGAGAGTCGCCTCGAGGCACTCTGCCCGCCTCAACGCCCGACGCATGGAGAACTCCGCCCTGACCATGGTGAGCCGTGCCTCTTCCGCCCGCCGCCGCTCCGCACCTATACGCTGGCCCAACCACAGCCACACGGAAGACACACCCATTCCAGGGTCCTCCTGCCCTCTGGCCGATGCCGGCCCAGCTGATGTCTATGGCCCGAGCCATCATTGCTCCCACCTAGAGCCTGCTCCTGCTGCTGCTGCTGCTGTCCATGTGCCCTGTCCGATGATGCCTGCACATCCTCCATCAGCTGGTCTCTAGTTGTGGTGTCCACCCCTGCTGGACCGCCGACTCCCGACTGTGGCAGGGATGGGATCTCCACCAAGCTGGCTGTGTTGGTCAGGCCAGGTCCACAGGGGCCCTGGTGGAATCTGGGCCGGAAGACGGCAGAGAGAACGACTGGCGCACAGTCTCCACAGAGGAGGAGAGGTCCACCAGAGTGCGCGTCACATGTAGGAACCCACTAACCAGGGCCCCTCCCAACAGTGCCACGTTGTGACGCTGCTGTTCATGATGGCGTGCATTCTCCGCCCAGGAAGAACGCACGTCATCACAAACGTCACGCGTGCGCAACGCAACACCAATCAGGACGGAGCCCATACATTCATGGGACCCCTCATCCGCAGGTAGTGGAGAGGCAGATGACATGGCACTCTCCCCTACCTGCGGACAGGCCTGGAATGGGGCATCCCTGCTGGTGCATGGTGGTGCAGTCACAGGGTCAAGGACAGCGACATGCACAGGCCCCTCGTGGTGACCTGTGCTGCCTCCTGACCCTGGCCCTGGACTGCACCACTTGCACCAGTGGTACTACCCCCACCAGGCCCCATGTGCGGCTCAGTGGCGGGCTCCTCCTCCTCTGTGGAGACCACCAACCTGGATGTCTCCAGACCATCTTCTGCCATTGTAAGCCCCTGTGGCTCACCCGGACCTTACGCCACAGCCATAGTGGCAGACGCGGCACCAGCCCACTCGCTCCCAGATGCTGGCAAGTCCTGGGAGGGTGGCTGGGCCTTGCGTCGCCGCTCGGTGGAGGCATCCCCACCGCTTGGCTCCACAGTGCCGTCTCCGCCCTCTTCTTCACTTGACGCTGCATAGAGGGAGACATAGAACACAAGCATCAGGGTACAGTACAATATTCCCCTAGACAGGAAGCAATAACACATGAGTGTCAGTGTCAAAGTCACACACACACTTCTCAGACACACACACATGTGCACCATACATGTGCATGATAGCAGCACCCATCCCTCACACCCCCTCCATATCCAAGAACAGAGACTGGCATGCTTTCATGTGTGCATTTGGCATACAGCTCCCCATGTTGCATTGTAACACATGCACCAACCATGTAGTTCACACATTACTGGTCTCACATGCATGACCATAATGTCCCTGCACACACACATCCATACATGGCCTATGTCACACATACAGGCAAGTATCAGACTACCAGTACACTGCAACATGCCCTGTCTCACACACCAATGCTTGGCCACTTACCGCTCAACTCCAGACGGGTCTTCCTCTGAAGGATCTGGGCGTGGAGTGCTGGGCATACGCGTTCTAGGACCCTCATCTGGATGTCACTCATGCTGACCCGGCCCCCCTCCGCGAGGCGCCGGGGCTTGTAGAGGGTCCTGGACCTGAAGTCCTCCCAGCGCTTCTTGACGTGTTTGATGTCGCGGCTTGCCACCCCCTCCGCTTTGATGGCAACCACTACGTCATCCCAGATCCTCTCCCGTCCTTCCTTGTTGGCGCGTGATGATCCGAAGAGGGCATCAAAATGCCCCAGGACATGCTCCACCAGGACACCAACTTCCTTCACACTGAAGCTGGTGGCCCTCTGCCTCTCTGGCTGGGGGTCGCCAGTGGTCTCAGATGGTTTGTGTCCCAACATGGCAACCCCCGAGGCAGGCGTGGGTGGGCAACTGGGTCCTGGGGCTCGGCTGTGGAGCGATGGTATCCCAGTCGGGAGTCTTCTGTTCCAGCAGTGTTGGACACAGCAACTGGAACCCTGGCTGACGTGCAGGCACCAAATAGCAGTGCAAGTGGGCAGCAGGCCGGCAGGCAGCAGCAGATGGCAGGTGGGATCGTGCTCAGGGCTCTGGGGGGCAGTAATTCGGCCTTCTGAGCAGGAGCGTGGTCTTCCGTGTGTTGTTGCGTGGCCAGCTTGATACGGAGTGATTTGGCACGTGAAAATCTTGCACGTCTGCGTGTAATTCGAGGAAAGGCCCTTGGTGCGTAAGCACGTCTGTGACGTTACGCGCGTGGGCGTTTCCCTCGTAACGTGGACCTAGTGGTTAAGGGCGCATAAAAAAACTGCACGTCCGCGTGTGAATGCGTGTAATCCGAGGAAAGGGCCTATGCATCTGTGACGAGATGCGCAAGGCCGTTTCCCTCAACACGGGTGCATGTTCATCGTACACGTGCAAAAACTGCACGTCCGAGCGTTTGCTCGTGTAATTGGAGGAAAGGGCCTTAGCACGTACACGCGTAAGTGATGTTGTACGTGTGGGCCGGTTTAAAAGTGTAGGACACCATTTCCTTGTATGTGCTTTTCATGGAGAGTGAGTGGGTGAATTCTGTACTTCTTGTCGGTTCACATGCGATTACTTCACAGCATTTCAAGTTCGTACTCCCTGTTACCTCTGACAGCGTTCAATTTTTTTGTTGGGCCTGTTTCCTCAAACAGCATTCACTTCTTCTTTTGTCCTGTCTCCTCAGACAGCGTACAATTCTTCTTTTGGCGGGGGTGTTGCCAACGTGCACACGCGTCTTTTTCACGTTCTTTTTCCAGGCAGACGGTGAGTCACGCACGTATTTACCAACTGTGCGTGCCCCGTGTGTTGCGTACCCCTTCAGAGGTCATTGTAGGCTGCGTGTATTATGCGTACGCTTAATTTTGTGTTTCTGGGTGCCACAGCATAGTGCGTGTTCATTTTTCCACACACGTGTCTACGAGGGGTTGCTTGCACATTATCTTTTGTTTTCGGGGTGCCTGTGCGTTGCATGACCTGTCATCTTCCCCCAGGGGTCACAGACAGCCTTGCTAGAGCACTAGGGTACGAATTCCATCTAGTACCCTACCCCTTTCACCCCCAATTGCCCAGGAAAATCGTTTACTGCTACTCCCATACGCACAAGAACATCAGTGCCATGGTTGGGAGGCGACCAAGCGGTAAGGGAGGCAAAGGTGGCTGACCTCCAAAAGGTGGGCGTGGTGGGCGTGGTAGGGGATGTGGCCAGAATTTGCAGGGTGCCCCTAGACCCCCATGTGTGGAGGAGCAATCAGGGACACCCATGCCCCTCCCCCATGGTTGTGGGAAACGTAGCTGACACCATCCATGCTCAGCCCTTCTTGGACCAGCCCATTGTTGTACCTGAACCGGCACAGGATGACTCCCAGGCTGACTTCCAGGTCAGCAAGTCTAAGCCACGTGTGGCGGTGCAAGTTGGTGTCACCAGGCCACGTGGATCTGGAGCAGCTATGTCATCTGCTGCCCCAAGTAGGCAGGGTGGGGAGGCTGCAGGGGCAGCTGCAGCTCGATCCACCCCAGCTCTGAGTCTCCCAGCCGGGATAGTGTCGGTCCCGGTCCATCATACCGACGTTGCCCCTGCCAACATCACCCTGCAGCCAATGCCTGCACCAAGACCTATGGTATTGTGCATTCTCACACTCCTAGTACTCAGTCCACCGGCGCTTCTGCCCCTACTGACCAGAGCGCAGTAAGCCACTCAGGATCTGCACCACCTTTGAAAAAGAAGAAGAAGGGTGCTCTGGCACTACAGGCTGAGACCCCAGATACGGCTACACACTCCGTCACGTCAAGGAAGCCTAGCTTTAATGACGCCGAACTTGATGCATTTGTGGCCTATGTGTCGGCACATAGCCGCAAAACGGTGGTGACTGCAGGGTACAGGACCACACCTGGTCAACATAAGGGACACTGGCAGACCATCGCGGACATCATTAGTGCCCTTGGATTTGTGAGGCGCACAGCTGATGATTGCTACAAGCGGTGGAATGACCTGAAACGCAGAGCAAAGAAAAGCTGGCCTCAAACCATACTACTACTCTGGTGACTGGCAGTGAGTCTCCACAAGAGGACAACCAACTCACTGAACATGAGTCTGTTGCTGGAACCTTCATCACAGAGGAACAGATCCAAGGCGTGGGAGACCTACCAGACTACGACGCATTGTCCGGTGAGTGCCCATGCATGTGTGTGTAATCCATGTGTATGTTGTGTGGGTGACGGGTTCTGATTGAGTGCCAGGTGAGGATGTGTGCAGCTGAGTGGTATGGGTCACCCATGTGCTTCCTCCAAAACATTCACTGGCCTTGTATTTGGGTATGACAGTATCCCTTCTGCCCACAGTAGCCATTTTCACCACATTACTGCAGTTGCCCTTGAACTGTCAACAACAGTTGTTCAGAATTTCAAATCTTGCAACAACATTGTTCAGAATTTTTCAGTGTTCATTCAGGCTGATTGTTTCAATTCTCCCACTTTTGCAACACATTTTTCAGCCCTATTGTCACATATGTGACATGCTTCTGTCATTGATTACCGCCCACATTGACCCATATTTGTTACCTTGTTATGTGAATGATTAGACCATTCAGGCTGATTGAGTATTGGCCTGCTCACATTGATTTTTGGTGCCTGTTTGCACGTGGTACATGATAGGTGTTTCCTGTCAAGTTTAAGTGACCAACCATTGATGTGGACATCTGCCTGCAATCACTGTATTCTTGTACACTGGATGTGTTGCAGTGAGTGGCACATGAGTATTTTGTCACACTATGTAGCATGTTTCATCTCATCATGTCCATCTCACATGGATGGCTGACAGTACTCATTCACTGACATATGGCTGTACTTGTGGAATGTACCATGGCTATGCTACATGCCATGTGTCATGTATGTGTATTGGACATGCCACTCACAGGTTAATGTGTGATGCCAGTGCTACCCAGCACGCAGCAAATGTCTTGCTTTTCCATCTTGGTGTCATCAGTGTGTGCTTTTTGCCTACCCTTCCAACTCATTGACAGTCATGCGTTCCAGGGTTCTAGTCATGTGGGACATGCGTAATTCATGTACTGGATCTCTGCCTTGTCAGGCCTATGTGTGTGCTATGGTGCTCATGCCTGTTTCCATTTGTTGTCTTTCATGTTTTTGCAGGTGATGACGCACTTGATGCTGTTGAGGTGGAGGAGATGGTGCAGACCCAGGAGGAATCTCAGGCATGACCAGGCACCAGTGGGGGACGTGGTGTGTTGGTGGGTGAAAACCCTGTGTTACTGCAGACCATACTGTGCAGGGGTGTCTCTGGGTGCACCTCCCCAGACCTCTATTCAGGTGCTGAATCGGATGATGAGACTTATGTGCCATCGCAGGTGAGTGTTTCTGGCAGGGATTCTGTTCTGTCCAACCCACCTGCACCAGGGGTAGAACCCTCTATGGGGATGTCAGTGTTGGTTACTCCGCCTTTGGTGGTTACGGATGCAGGGTCACACTCCACAACATCTGATCCTGTTCCTGGGCCAGCAGATCAGAGGGGGAATGCAGTCCTGCAGCCTCAGGCAGTGCCAGCACAGTAAGGTGCAGATCGCCTTGCCCCAAACAGGTGTGGTGCCCGACGACGCAGTGGCCATACGCCACCAGGCAATACTGTATGGGAGAACTCCATGTACGGTATGGCAACCTAACAGGCAGCATCAGTTGAAATGATGGCTCAGGCAATGGAGAGGGTGGCCACTTCCATTATCCCCCCTGAAAGGCAGATGGAGCAACAACAGCAGGCAACAGACTCCATTTGCCAATCACATACGGAAGACATGTTGGCGTCCAACAGGGACCGACGGGCAGCACTGGAGACTCTGCGGGAAGCCATTTCTGTAGAGTCACAGGGCCACAGGGAAGCCCTGAGGGTAGAACTCCAAAACCTCAGGGAGACTCTTGTTGAATTTGAGGCTTCCACATATTTGAAGACAGAACAGCAGCTGGAGCGGCTCACACGTTTGGTCTCAGCTGAGCTGCAGGCAACTCGGGAGGAGATCCCCGGAGGCCATGCGTGCAGAAATGCAGGGAACCCGTCAGGTGCTGCATGGGGATCTCTGTACTGAGACCTTCCACACCCGCATGCTTCCTGCCATGGAGGACCATACCAGGGCTTTGTGTGGGCTGCCTCCCATAGCACCACCACCTCCTGATGCAGCAGCAGAGGATGATGAGAGCGACAGCAGCACTTCTCCCACAGTAGCGTAGCCGTGCAGGCCATGAGCCAATGGAGGTGTTTTTTTTTTTGCAACATCCACACAGGTGGGTGTTGGTGTGCACCCTGTCCTTGGATCTCCTGGATGGCATTCCCCCCGGCCCCCACATGGCCATTTTTTTTTTTTACAGTGTGTTGCCTTGTGTGGCTCCCATGGGCATCCACTGTGTATTCCGGCTGGGCACATGCAGGCTTGTCCTGTGTTTGGGTTAGATGCTTGGGTTCCTGACACACACCCCTCCTGCTTCCTGTTTCCATGGGCTCGCAAAGGGTGTGACCAAGTGACAGTGACTTACACAGTGACATTGGGCTCCCATGAGCTGTGTGGGCAGTCTGTAGTCATAACTGTGTGGACATCCCTAGTGGGGTTTGTTTTTGTATTGAACACTGCATGGTGTATTGATATGTGCTTGTGCAGCCATGTCTTCCTCCTCATTCGCAGGTACCTTCTTCATGTCTTCACAAGGCCGTCTCGTTTGCAGATGCAGTTTATGTTGTATGCAGTACACTGACACAATTGCCTGACAGCAACACTCTGGAGCTGGAAGGGGTCGATGTGCTGGCTTATTGAGGTTGTATGACTTACATTACTTTGAGTTTGTACTGTCATATTTTAGCAATGTTTCATGCTGTGTTGATGTATTGTGTTGCTGGTAAGTATTTGGTCATGTGTGCTGTTTGTTATTGATTACTGGGAGCATATTGTCTGTGGCCTGTTTCCATTTGGGACAGTGCACTTTGTACACTTGTGTCATGTGTTGTGCATTCCATTGTTTGATTTCACAATGCAGGACATGCTATGGTGTGTTGGGTGGCAGAGATGTGGAGAGGTTGGGTGACATGGCGCTATTTTCATGTTGTATTTTGCAAGGGGATAGTCATTCATGCTGCATAAATGTGTGTCTTTTAGTGACACAGCATTGGTTGTCTTTGGGTAGGTATGGATGCACACTATGTAACACTTCCAGGTGACTAATCTCAGGCTGGTATGGTTGTGACAGTTGACTGTCCCTTATGTCATCATCATTGATTGTCAGCTGGTATGTGCCAGGGCTGTGTGCACTCCACAGGGGTGTGATTTTAGGTGAAGTAATTAGCCACCAGCTGCGTACGTGCTGCCTCACCATGTGCCCTTTCCCCTCCTATGCGCAGCAGGCGTGCTTGTAGTTGGGGATGTGGGGGCACCACCATGTCCACCGGCAGGCCCTGGCATGTTGCAACATTGTGCAGGACACATGCTGCCACTATGATCCTGCACACTACTGGGGGTGCGTATAGCAGCTGCCCACCAGAGCGGTCAAGGGAGCGAAAGTGTGACTTGAGCACTCCGAATGTGCGCTCCACTATGCCCCGGGTTGCAATATGGGCTGTGTTGTATCTTGTGTTGTATCTTACCTTGGGTGGTGTGGTGGGGTTCCGAATTGGCGTCATCATGTGGGTGCTCAGAGGGTAGGCACTGTCCCCTGGGGAGGTGATGATGGGTATCATTAGTGGGGTTGTGACATTACTCAGTATCTGACTTGAAGAGGTAAAATCGAGATCAAACCCATGCCCCCTCACCCCAGGCGCATATACAGAAGAACAGCAGTAAGAACAAGGAGCGCACTTATCATTTGAACCAGGCCCCAGCGCACCCATGGGTGACAAATATGCTGAAACACACCCACTTCACCAACAGTGCAACTTCCATGCTACATTAGAATCAATGCTGCAATATCAGAATCTACAAACACAAAAATCCCTGTTTAAAGGCTTGCAAATGCCTATATGAATAAACATGGTCTAATTGCACAGTGTAAAGCCATGTTTCAGGAAAATTACAGCCAAGTTCATTCCTCTCACTGAACACTGGCTGCAGAAGCCTTCAGCAATGCTCCTCGCAAAACCGACGAGCTGCCAAGGTCGCACATTCAAGATAAGATTGCTTTCTGCAGACAAACATTTTTAATTCTCCACAAATGCGAATAAACCACGGCAACCCAGTGTGTTTTTTTTTCTTTCTGGGAAAGAAAGACATTTTCTCAAGGACTCGCACAACATTTGAAACATAATTGTAACAAGAATGGCTCAGCCCAGCCAATCAGCGCTCAGAGCTCAGGTGCAAACTGCGTGCTTCAGCTAAAAAGTTATGGGAACAAAGTCATATTGCAACAAGTTAGAATTAGGTAATGGGGGGCTGGCACAGCTAAACCAACCCACTGACGCAAAAGGCTAACATCCAATTGTCAGGCTCTCTATAAGGGCTACATAGGTAACCTATCACTTAGCAGCCAATAGCAGGAGGAGATAGGTTTCTGGGAGCTGATCCAATT
The DNA here is from genome assembly GCF_040938575.1 of Ambystoma mexicanum. NCBI lineage: Eukaryota > Metazoa > Chordata > Amphibia > Caudata > Ambystomatidae > Ambystoma > Ambystoma mexicanum. The sequence continues at coordinate 1,015,957,876 of NC_090928.1, forward strand.
CTGTGAGGCCAGCCTGCAGTGTGATTACAAAGCTGGCTTGCAAGCCAGCCCCGGGGGAGACGGCGCCTGAACTCTCGATGTGCACGATGCTCTGCGTGTTTTTTTCTTTTTTTGCTGCCCAGAAATAAACGCAGTTTGGAACATGCTGCTGCCTGCTTGGGACTCTGTTGCATTTCTGGGGGCCATATGGGAGGTGTTGGGGTCTCCCATAGCTGGTGAGGGTATGGCTGCTGGCCCCCCACAGCCTTGGTGGGGGTCCAGCTTCTCCCCAACAAGTTGGTGCCCTCTGTGAGGCTCATTACTCATTGTAACATGGGTGAATGAGCACTGCCTGCGCAAGCCCTGCGTTGAACTACACTCCCTGCCGCCGACTCAAGGAGGCTGTGGGACCCTCGCCTGCACCTGAAGACCACCGGAAAATGCGTAACCGGCTAAAGGCATCGGGGGCCACTTGGAAATACCCCACTTGAGGGCAGGTGAGAGCCCTGCAGGAGAAGGGGTCCGGTGAAGCACCTTGAGGGGGTGTCCAGCAGCAGAGCAAGTGCCAGTGCAGCATAGGAAATGTAAGTCAACCAGCAACATGGGCTTTGAGGGGGGGAAATGTTTCAAGTATTATAATGTATTGTTGATCAGTATGTTGCAGAAATGTTAAGTTCTTTTGTTTGGGTAGAAACTGGGGGGAGGCACTGTAAATTGGGTGGTGGGAGGTTGTACATTGTCGCAAAATTCGGCGCATTGGTGGTGATCGGCACGTGAATTGTTGGGACTGGAGCGCTGGCAGTGGTCCCTTCTTGTGTTTATGAGGATATTGGGTGGGGTAGTGACTCCCCACATATAGAAAGGAGTGCCACGTTGGTTGGTCCGGATGGCGATTTCATGTATGGGGGTCTAGATTTCCTATGAATTGACGTTATAGATCAATGAGTAGATGAGGTTCCCTGCTAATTGAGCGTTTTAGTTCAGTGAGTGGATGATGTTTCCCCGCAGGAGGTAGCTAGATTGTTCCCAAGTGCAGAAGAGAATTGACTGGTTAAGCTCCCCTGGTGAGGGGCATGTCACACGTGAGGCGACGCAGTGTGCGCAGTCCAATTATAAGAGTTTTTATTGTGGTTTACCTTGTTCCAGTTGAGACAGGAAGACAGCTGTGGGGATTGTGGGGTTTTATTTTGGGATTTTTGTGGGGTTGGGAGAAATGGGTTATTGTTCTGTGTATGCACATTTGTCTGTTCATTTGCACTGTGTTTTTAGTTTGGTGACGTCACCTTCAGATTGATGCATAGAACACAGAGTTTTGATGGTGAGGAGATAGTGGTGTGGTTTTGGATTTGGAGAATAGGTGACCCAGAGGCGGTGTGTGGAAGACACATGCGCAAGATTGTGGGGGGGTGCCGGAGAAGGCAATGGTTTGGTGAAGATGGGCTGCAGGTGGAGTGCACTGGCTAAGGTGCGGAGCCAAGAAGGCTCACAGAAGTTGAAAAATGTTCAATTATCTTCTAACTTTTGCTCCCTGAACAGCGGACTATCGAAATTTTCAAATTGAATAGAGGTAAAATGTATCACACAATACAGAAATGATTCCCCTTCACCTGTTGTGTAGCACACAGCTTCCATGCCGAAATAAGTCAGTAAAACATAGTGTGCAAATATTCAAAAGTACTGAAGGTAAATTAAAAAAGACCATGGCTGCTCATAGGCGGCTTCTCCAGAAGCGTGCAGCAATCGCTAAGGACACACATACACAGCACTTACACGGGAATAGCTTTAAAAGCACATGGCTACAGTTGAACTGTGTGCACGAAGTAAAGGGAAGATGCGAGGGGTCAGCTCATGCTGAATCAGCACGAGCAGAGGGAAGAGGGGACCCACCCTTCTGAACCTCCGTGAGTGTAATATTTGATGACACAGATGGTAAGCAAGGAATGCATTGCATGAGAGAACTGAAAACAGCAGAAGGACATTTAAACACCACACACACACACACACAATAACAATATACTAAAGCGAACAAACAGGAAGGTGCAGAACAACCCACTAGCAGCACAGGAGTGAGCAAGGGAGGGCTGCAGTGCATGGAAGCAGCTTGAAGGCACAGGTACAGAGGAATTAAATTTAAAGGGAAGATAACGGGGGAGGTGCAAGGAGTAACAATAGCAACAGAGAGGGGGAACTGGAAAGGGAACAAAGGGATTGGAGGAGGAGAGAAGGACTGAACGAGACAGCACAGCCAAACATGATAGAGGATCAGTAAGGGGTGGTGCAGCATGCATGGGGTTATGGAAGGGAGGAAGGAAGGATAGCGCGCTAGACATTGACTGTGTGCATTGTAGATTGTGGCAAGAAAACGGCAGGGGCAGAGAAAGGCAGATGAGGACAAGTAGGCACAAAATAAATTATTAAAGTATGCAATGGGAGGGGCAGTTAAAAACAGCCTCAACACACACGCACAAGAATCACAATAGCAGTGTCAACAACCACCTCAATATGCACCGCCCATGTGGGGAGGATACATGGGGCAGGACGGGATCATTTCAGCAGACACCACAAGCACCAACGCAGGTACTGTCACCACTACATGTACAGACACAACAAATGACAGCACCACTACCCCAGGACTGACAAGAATCACAACACAGGGGCACTGCACAGCAGCCAGCACCCATACAGAACACTGACACAATAGCAATGGTACCGGTTACATGACTGGGAGGGGTCTTCCTGATGGGGAACAAACCTTTCAAAGGACATAGATTGACATTATACCCTTAATAGGACAGCCTAAGACAAACTTGATTTGACTCACTGCCACACACACTCATGCTCCACCTCCCCGACAGAACGGGCGAGACGCACGCCGACACACACACTCACGCACACTCAATAATGCAGAGGGCAATTGCATAGGGGTGGTGATAGGTATAAAAACATTTTCTTTTCTGGGTGACAGTGGGGCGACCAGGCCATGCATTAAGGAAGAGACATTTGTGACATCATGAGCGATGTGGATATGACCACCTTATTAACAGAGAAATCCATAACTTGTTAAACACCAGGCATACACATGTTGAAAGTAAGGAAGATTGTTTAAGCATAATGGGGGTGCACGGTACAGAGGGGGGTGCATAATGATAGAGCATCACAAGAGAGTACATTTAGCTACATTTTTAGCACACATCTTTCAGTGAGGAGACTGGGCTCATGAATACACGAATAACACAGAACAATTAAATGTGACACACAAGGTGGAAGAAGGTGCACTTGAGGGGGGAGGCCTACATTTCATTGACGGTTCACCACGGGAGGAGAGAAATAGGGGTAAAGGGTGGATGATCCATGTTCCCAACAGAATTAATTTGGCGACAAAATAACAGTGCAAGTGGTAATGCCACTAGCGCTTTTAAAAACAGCATGGCACAAATGCATTAGCCAACACACATAGGGAAAGAGGTCATTGCTGCACGAACTGGAGAATGATGGTTGTATTAAAATTTGAGAGCAGATAATGGGGGATAAATATATTGTTTAAATGTAACAGTAATTACAGTAGTGGAGTAATAAAATACTAGACTAAATGAGTAACAGAGTAGGTAGGGTTTAAAAAGTGGACATGGGGTGGGATAGAGAGAATGGGAGTAAATTGTGAGGGTTGGGTTTGAACGAAAAGAGGAAGTAAATAAATAAATAAATAAATAAATAAATAAATAAATAAATACAAAGAGGGGGGAGGAACAGGTAGCGAATAATTGGTAGTGAATTTCATTAGTACCAGCTTAAAGTGCCTGCAGTTCACTGTGAGACACGCCCTGAGAGGTTGAGAGAGGAGCCAGAGAAAAAAAAGATTTAAAAACCCTGCCATTATCTTAACTTAGTAACATGGTCCACTTAATTTAGAAACACAGCCTCCTATATGACAAATTTACCACCCTGATGTGTCCCTATTTAGCTTGTCAGTGCCTGATGCCCCACGGGACTAAGGCACGCACTATAAATAACTTACAACAAAAGCACAGTAAATATAAAGATCCAAAGGCCCATTTGTACACTAGCACCTAAATTGCGTATATATGATTCAAGTGTGTAATGAGTATCTTCACATAAATTAAGTGCCTACCCATTTTCTGAGTACATTTCGAATTGTGTAACAATTTACAGTCAGACCGCCATTGAACGCCACCAGGTGGTGACAGGATGGTGCATAGGTGTACCATTGGCTCCTCCCACTAGGACACTGAATAGTGTGAGAGTAGTGCAGAGAGGTTAGGTCAAGAAATTGAAGAATATGTAAATTCTCAGGTCTCAAGCGCTTCCATTTCATTTCTCGCCAGATACAAAGGACCCAGGGCAGGCCTGAAGACAAGGGACAACCAACACCCAATGGCTATGGACTACAGTGGGACATTTTCCCCTCCTGACAGACTTTGTTAGAAGTGTAAGCCGTCAAGCCCTACCAAGCGGTGGCCACCCTGGCAACGAGGGAGCAACGATCAACGGGGCCAACGCAAGAGATTTTCTTGAACTGCAAAATAGCACGAACACTCCCGAGTTAGGGAAACATGGCCCTAAACATGGCTGACACACGCATTTCCAAAGTTTAATTGAGTTTCATATTACATTTGTGCACCTACAGCTGTAACACTGTTTTGTTTCTTCTCTTTTCCCCGCACATGCAGGTTGTTGCGTATGTATGCTGTTAGAAATGTGTAGGAAATTTCCTTAATGTTATCTTCCATTAGAAACTGTGAGGCCTACTGATTAAAACATTGTGTAGCATTCCCCACTCAATTGCCCACCCTATCAAGAACCTCAGACCCCTTATAGCATGTTTCCCTGAAGTATATTTCCTTGCTTCCATTGAATAAACAGCCCAAGATTTTCCCTACCCATATTGAGAAATTTTGAAAAGGCGAAATGTCCAGGGGGAGGTTTGATTTTTGCCCTTAGTGATTGTTTAGTTCGCGGAGCTTGAGGTTACTAACAAGTACTAACGTATTAACGCCTTTCTTGCGATTTTCAGGCGGGCAACTTTATCATCTCATCAGCTGCAAGGACCCAGCAGCGTAAGTGGTTATGGGCACGCAAATAAGGACTTTTACCTTCACGATGGGACTATTAATGATGAACGAAATAATGGGGGTGGTACTTTGAAAATTATATGTAATAGTGAGCATTACCGCTGTATCCCCCGCTAACATTCCCTAACCTAAGCAGGAAGAGTTACGGCGTCAGTGGGTGAGGAAAAGCTGCTGCTAAAGTAAGGAGAGTTAAAGGCAGACACAAAGGGAGTAAAACATACACATAACACACATATCAGAAGTGACCAACAACATGCACACATGTACAAAATTGGTAGGGACACCACTGGAGAGAGCGGTCCTGACTGTTCTTTAACATATGCCGGAAGAGAATTGATTACAACAGAAATTACTACAGCAGAGCACGACGCCCATGTATGACAAGGTGCGAAGTAGATTGCAAGGGAAGACAGCAACATTGAGATTGAAAAAATAAATAAATAAATAAATAAATAATAAAAGAAGAAAGAAAAACAAAAAGAGAGAAGAAAAAATAAAATAAAAGAGACAAAAATATGATAAGTGCCTAACGGAGTGAGAGAAAGGAGCAAAGATGGTCACTGAAGAAGGACGTATAATGTTAAGGTACCAACGTTATGTTACCAGCACAACAGTGACAAGAAGTGGACAATCATTCTGGATGCGAGAAGGTTGAGAGAAGTTGCGAGATGAGAGCAGGAACATCACTGCTTATGGACTACTATTGAGCACATGCATCCAAAGATCAAGAGAAACTACCACTGAATTGGGGAGGAGAGTGTTCATTGGTGCGCATCAGCATGCCCTTGTTGGTGATGACCAAGGAAGATGTGAAGAGTGACACATTAACAAAGATGGAAAACAACGGAAGAAGAGAAACAGACAGAGGAGTAAAAAGAGGGGGGAATTACGTCTCGAGCGAGACAGAAGAATGATTGGGTGAAGTACCAGCATACCAAAGAATGATCAGCAAAAAATGCATCTGAAAGGGGAAGCAAAGAACTAGCTAGTGCTTGCATGGTAATGGATGACATCATGACTGCCTGGTTGATTGAAGGTGATAACAGAAGGACGAGTACCGAGCACAGCACCATTGTGCAAGATAGAGATACATTGCAAGAGAACAACAGAAGAAGTTATCGGAATGCAAATAAGAGACATGGTGAAAGGAAGAGCCGGACTGAGGGAGAAGATAGCGGTGTGCAACATGGTTCCAGCAGTAATAAAGGTGGCTTTCTGTATTTGTTAAAAACATTGTGGTGCTGCTCTGTATCTAAGAAATATGTGGACACAACTCTTAGAAGTTATTTGTTAGGGAAGAACATGGATTTTAGTTTGAAGAAATAGGGTGTATTTTCTGATTTTGGTGGGAAGCAGACCAAGATTCGTAATGAATCATTCAATAGGGAAATTGTGATTAGCAGTATTTTATGTTTCATTAATACTTCTGCAAAACAGAAAGGTGATGGCTGGAAGGTTTTGAATTAATCATAAACACGCGCAAAGCTACCCCAGATCACATCCCTTCTGCACGAGACCACAAGCATCCCCAGACATGTTTCAGCCATGTTTCAGCCTTGTTGGGCGTCATCAGTGAGGAGTAGCTTGGGTCTCTAAGCCCGGCAGACTGGGGACCCACGTCTGGGCATACCCGTCCCACTCGGGGTGACTTTAGCAAAAGAGAAAGGTGATGGCTGGAAGGTTTTGAATTAATCATAACCATGGGCAAATCTCTGGGCAACCCTCCAGACGATCGTTTTTCAGCCTGCCGAGCCATTACAGAATAGGAAAAACCATATGCAAATCAGGCTTGGTCCTACCCCAAAAGGGGCAGTCGAGCCGGAGTTGCTAGGTCACATCCCTTCTGCACGAGAACACAAGCATCCCCAGACATGTTTCAGCCTTGCTGGGCATCATCAGTGAAGAGTAGCTTGGGTCTCTAGGCCCGGCAGACTCGGGACCCACGCCTGGGCATATCCGTCCCACTCGGGATGACTTTAGCAAAACAGAAAGGTGATGGCTGGAAGGTTTTGAATCAATCATAACCACGGGCAAAGCTCTGGGCAACCCTCCAGACCATCGTTTTTCAGCCTGCCAAGCCATTACGGAAGGGCAAAACCATATGCAAATCAAGATTGGTCCTACCCCAATAGGGGCAGTCCTGCCCGAACTGCTAGTTCACATCCCTTCTGCACGAGACCACAAGCATCCCCAGACATGTTTCAGCCTTGTTGGGCATCATCAGTGAGGAGTAGCTTGGGTTTCTAGGCCCCGCAGACTCAGGACCCACGTGTGGGCATACCCATCCCACTCAGGGTGACTTTAGCAAAACAGAAAGGTGATGGCTGGAAGGTTTTGAATTAATCATAACCACAGGCAAAGCTCTGGGCAAACCTCCAGACCATTGTTTTTCAGCCTGCCAAGCCATTACAGAAGGGGAAAAATCATATGCAAATCAGGTTTGGCCCTACCCCAAAAGGGGAAGTCCAGCCCAAACTGCTAGGTCACTTCCCTTCTGCACGAGACCACAAGCATGCCCACCCATGTTTCAGCCTTGTTGGGCGTCATCAGTGAGGAGTAGCTTGGGTCTCTAAGCCCGGCAGACTCGGGACCCACGTCTGGGCATACCCGTCCCACTCGGGGTGACTTTAGCAAAAGAGAAAGGTGATGGCTGGAAGGTTTTGAATTAATCATAACCATGGGCAAATCTCTGGGCAACCCTCCAGACCATCGTTTTTCAGCCTGGCGAGCCATTACAGAAGGGGAAAATCCATATGCAAATCAGGCTTGATCCTACCCCAAAAGGGGCAGTCCAGCCCGAACTGCTATGTCACATCCCTTCTGCACGAGACCACAAGCATCCCCAGACATGTTTCAGCCTTGCTGGGCATCATCAGTGAAGAGTAGCTTAGGTCTCTAGGCCCGGCAGACTCGGGACCCACGTCTGGGCATATCCATCCCACTAGGGATGACTTTAGCAAAACAGAAAGGTGATGGCTGGAAGGTTTTGAATCAATCATAACCACGGGCAAATCTCTGGGCAGCCCTCCAGACCATCGTTTTTCAGCCTGGCGAGCCATTACAGAAGGGGAAAAACCATATGCAAATCAGGCTTGGTCCTACCCCAAAAGGGGCAGTCCAGCCCGAACTGCTATGTCACATCGCTTCTGCACAAGACCACAAGCATCCCCAGACATGTTTCAGCCTTGTTGGGCGTCATCAGTGAGGAGTAGCTTGGGTCTCTAGGCCCGGCAGACTCTGGACCCACGTCTGGGCATACCCGTCCCACTCGGGGTGACTTTAGCAAAACAGAAAGGTGATGGCTGGAAGGTTTTGAATTAATTATAACCACGGGCAAAGCTCTAGGCAACCCTCCAGACCATTTGTTTTCAGCCTGCCAAGCCATTACAGAAGGGGAAAAAACCATATGCAAATCAGGCTTGGTCCTACCCCAAAAGGGGCAGTCCAGCCCGAACTGCTAGGTCACATCCCTTCTGCACGAGACCACAAGCATCCACAGACATAGTTTCAGCATTGTTGGGTGTCATCAGTGAGGAGTAGCTTGGGTCTCTAGGCCCGGCAGACTCGGGACCCACATCTGGGCATACCCGTCCCACTCGGGGTGACTTTAGCAAAACAGAAATGTGATGGCTGGAAGGTTTTGAATTAATTATACCCACGGGCAAAACTCTAGGCAACCCTCCAGACCATCTTTTCTCAGCCTGCCAAGCCATTACAGAAGGGGAAAAACCATATGCAAATCAGGCTTGGTCCTACCCCAAAAGGGGGAGTCGAGCCTGAACTGCTAGGTCACATCCCTTCTGCACGAGACCACAAGCATCCCCAGACATGTTTCAGCCTTGTTGGGTGCCATCAGTGAGGAGTAGCTTGGGTCTCTAGGCCCGGCACACTCGGGACCCAAGTCTGGGCATACCCGGCCCACTAGGGGTGACTTTAGCAAAACAGAAAGGTGATGGCTGGAAGGTTTTGAATTAATCATAACCACGGGCAAAGCTCTAGGCAACCCTCCAGACCATCGTTTTTCAGCCTGCCGAGCCATTACAGAAGGGGAAAAACCATATGCAAATCAGGCTTGGTCCTACCCCAAAAGGGGCAGTCCAGCCCGAACTGCTATGTCACATCCCTTCTGCACGAGACCACAAGCATCCACAGGCATGTTTCAGCCTTGTTGGGTGTCATCAGTGAGGAGTAGCTTGGGTCTCTAGGCCCGGCAGACTCGGGACCCACATCTGGGCATACCCGTCCCACTCGGGGTGACTTTAGCAAAACAGAAAGGTGATGGCTGGAAGGTTTTGAATTAATTATACCCACGGGCAAAACTCTAGGCAACCCTCCAGACCATCTTTTCTCAGCCTGCCAAGCCATTACAGAAGGGGAAAAACCATAGGCAAATCAGGCTTGGTCCTACCCCAAAAGGGGCAGTCGAGCCCGAACTGCTAGGTCACATCCCTTCTGCACGAGACCACAAGCAGCCCCAGACATGTTTCAGCCTTGTTGGTGCCATCAGTGAGGAGAAGCTTGGATCTCTAGGCCCGCCACACTCGGGACCCACGTCTGGGCATACCCGGCCCACTAGGGGTGACTTTAGCAAAACAGAAAGGTGATGGCTGCAAGGTTTTGAATTAATCATAACCACGGGCAAAGCTCTGGGCAAACCTCCAGTCCATCGTTTTTCAGCCTGCCAAGCCATTACAGAAGGAGAAAAACCATATGCAAGTCAGGCTTGGTCCTTCCCCAAAAGGGGCAGTCCAGCCCGAACTGCTAGGTCACATCCCTTCTGCACGAGACCACAAGCATCCACAGACATGTTTCAGCATTGTTGGGTGTCATCAGTGAGGAGTAGCTTGGGTCTCTAGGCCCGGCAGATTCAGGAACCACGTCTGGCCAAACCCGTCCCACGCAGGGTGACTTTAGCAAAACAGAAAGGTGATGGCTGGAAGGTTTTGAATTAATCATAACCACGGGCAAAGCTCTGGGCAACCCTACAGAACATCGCTTTCCAGCCTGCCAAGCCATTACAGAAGGGGAAAAACATATGCAAATCAGGGTTCGTCCTACCCCAAAAAGGGAAGTTCAGCCCAAACTGCTAGGTCACATCCCTTCTGCACGAGACCACAAGCATCCCCAGACATGTTTCAGCCTTGTTGGGCGTCATCAGTGAGGAGTAGCTTGGGTCTCTAGGCCCGGCAGACTCAGGACCCACGTCTGGGCATACCTGTCCCACTCGGGGTGACTTTAGCAAAACAGAAAGGTGATCGCTGGAAGGTTTTGAATTAATCATAACCACGGGCAAAGCTCTGGGCAACCATCCAGACCATCGTTTTTCAGCCTGCCAAGCCATTACAGAAGAGTAAAAACCATATGCAAATCAGGCTTTGTCCTACTCCAAAAGGGGAAGTCCAGCCCGAACTGCTAGGTCACATCCCTTCTGCACGAGACCACAAGCATCCCCAGACATGTTTCAGCCTTGTTGGGCGTCATCAGTGAGGAGTAGCTTGGGTCTCTAGGCCCTGCAGACTCGGGACCCACGTCTGGGCATACCCGTCCCACTCGGGGTGACTTTAGCAAAACAGAAAGGTGATGGCTGGAAGGTTTTGAATTAATTATACCCACGGGCAAAACTCTAGGCAACCCTCCAGACCATCTTTTCTCAGCCTGCCAAGCCATTACAGAAGGGGAAAAACCATATGCAAATCAGGCTTGGTCCTACCCCAAAAGGGGCAGTCGAGCCCAAACTGCTAGGTCACATCCCTTCTGCACGAGACCACAAGCAGCCCCAGACATGTTTCAGCCTTGTTGGGTGCCATCAGTGAGGAGTAGCTTGGGTCTCTAGGCCCGCCACACTCGGGACCCACGTCTGGGCATACCCGGCCCACAAGGGGTGACTTTAGCAAAACAGAAAGGTGATGGCTGGAAGGTTTTGAATTAATCATAACCACGGGCAAAGCTCTGGGCAAACCTCCAGACCATCGTTTTTCAGCCTGCCAAGCCATTATACAAGGGGAAAAACCATATGCAAATCAGGCTTGGTCCTACCCCAAAAGGGGCAGTCCAGCCCGAACTGCTAGGTCACATCCCTTCTGCACGAGACCACAAGCATCCACAGACATGTTTCAGCCTTGTTGGGTGTCATCAGTGAGGAGTAGCTTGGGTCTCTAGGCCCGGCACACTCGGGACCCACGTCTGGGCATACCCGTCCCACTCGGGGTGACTTTATCAAAACAGAAAGGTGATGGCTGGAAGGTTTTGAATTAATTATACCCACAGGCAAAACTCTAGGCAACCCTCCAGACCATCTTTTCTCAGCCTGCCAAGCCATTACAGAAGGGGGAAAACCATATGCAAATCAGGCTTGGTCCTACCCCAAAAGGGGGAGTCGAGCCTGAACTGCTAGGTCACATCCCTTCTGCACGAGACCACAAGCATCCCAAGACATGTTTCAGCCTTGTTGGGTGCCATCAGTGAGGAGTAGCTTGGGTCTCTATGCCCGGCACACTCGGGACCCACGTCTGGGCATACCCGGCCCACTATTGGTGACTTTAGCAAAACAGAAAAGTGATGGCTGGAAGGTTTTGAATTAATCATAACCACGGGCAAAGCTCTAGGCAAACCTCCAGACCATCGTTTTTCAGCCTGCCAAGCCATTACAGAAGGGGAAAAACCATATGCAAATCAGGCTTGGCCCTACCCCAAAAGGGGCAGTCCAGCCCGAACTGCTAGGTCACATTCCTTCTGCACGAGACCACAAGCATCCCCAGACATGTTTCAGCCTTGTTGGGCGTCATCAGTGAGGAGTAGCTTGGGTCTCTAGGCCCGGCAGATTCAGGAACCATGTCTGGCCAAACCCGTCCCACGCGGGGTGACTTTAGCAAAACAGAAAGGTGATGGCTGAAAGGTTTTGAATTAATCATAACCACGGGCAAAGCTCTGGGCAACCCTACAGAACATCGCTTTCCAGCCTGCCAAGCCATTACAGAAGGGGAAAAACATATGCAAATCAGGGTTCGTCCTACCCCAAAAAGGGAAGTCCAGCCCGAACTGCTAGGTCACATCCCTTCTGCACGAGACCACAAGCATCCCCAGACATGTTTCAGCCTTGTTGGGCGTCATCAGTGAGGAGTAGCTTGGGTCTCTAGGCCCGGCAGACTCGGGAACCACGTCTGGGCATACCCGTCCCACCGGGGTGACTTTAGCAAAACAGAAAGGTGATGACTGGAAGGTTTTGAATTTATCATAACCACGGGCAAATCCCTGGGCAACCCTCCAGACCATCGTTTTTCAGCCTGCCGAGCCATTACAGAAGGGGAAAAACCATATGCAAATCAGGCTTGGTCCTACCCCAAAAGGGGCAGTCCAGCCCGAACTGCTATGTCACATCCCTTCTGCACGAGACCACAAGCATCCACAGACATGTTTCAGCCTTGTTGGGTGTCATCAGCGAGGAGTAGCTTGGGTCTCTAGGCCCGGCAGACTCGGGACCCACGTCTGGGCATACCCGTCCCACTCGGGGTGACTTTAGCAAAACAGAAAGGTGATGGCTGGAAGGTTTTGAATTAATTATATCCACGGGCAAATCTCTAGGCAACCCTCCAGACCATCTTTTCTCAGCCTGCCAAGCCATTACAGAAGGGGAAAAACCATATGCAAATCAGGCTTGGTCCTACCCCAAAAGGGGGAGTCGAGCCTGAACTGCTAGGTCACATCCCTTCTGCACGAGACCACAAGCATCCCAAGACATGTTTCAGCCTTTTTCGGTGCCATCAGTGAGGGGTAGCTTGGGTCTCTAGGCCCGGCACACTCGGGTCCCACGTCTGGGCATACCCGGCCCACTAGGAGTGACTTTAGCAAAACAGAAAGGTGATGGCTGGAAGGTTTTGAATTAATCATAACCACGGGCAAAGCTCTAGGCAAACCTCCAGACCATCGTTTTTCAGCCTGCCAAGCCATTACAGAAGGGGAAAACCATATGCAAATCAGGCTTGGTCCTACCCCAAAAGGGGCAGTCCAGCCCGAACTGCTAGGTCACATTCCTTCTGCACGAGACCACAAGCATCCCCAGACATGTTTCAGCCTTGTTGGGCGTCATCAGTGAGGAGTAGCTTGGGTCTCTAGGCCCCGCAGATTCAGGAACCACGTCTGGCCAAACCCGTCCCACGCGAGGTGTCTTTAGCAAAACAGAAAGGTGATGGCTGGAAGGTTTTGAATTAATCATAACCACGGGCAAAGCTCTGGGCAACCCTACAGAACATCGCTTTCCAGCCTGCCAAGCCATTACAGAAGGGGAAAAACATATGCAAATCAGGGTTCGTCCTACCCCAAAAAGGGAAGTCCAGCCCGAACTGCTAGGTCACATCCCTTCTGCACGAGACCACAAGCATCCCCAGACATGTTTCAGCCTTGTTGGGTGTCATCAGTTAGGAGTAGCTTGGGTGTCTAGGCCCGGCAGACTCAGGACCCACGTCTGGGCATACCCGTCCCACCGGGGTGACTTTAGCAAAACAGAAAGGTGATGACTGGAAGGTTTTGAATTTATCATAACCACGGGCAAATCTCTGGGCAACCCTCCAGACCATCGTTTTTCAGCCTGCCGAGCCATTACAGAAGGGGAAAAACCATATGCAAATCAGGCTTGGTCCTACCCCAAAAGGGGCAGTCCAGCCCGAACTGCTATGTCACATCCCTTCTGCACGAGACCACAAGCATCCACAGACATGTTTCAGCCTTGTTGGGTGTCATCAGTGAGGAGTAGCTTGGGTCTCTAGGCTCGGCAGACTCGGGACCCACGTCTGGGCATACCCGTCCCACTCGGGGTGACTTTAGCAAAACAGAAAGGTGATGGCTGGAAGGTTTTGAATTAATTATACCCACGGGCAAAACTCTAGGCAACCCTCCAGACCATCTTTTCTCAGCCTGCCAAGCCATTACAGAAGGGGAAAAACCATATGCAAATGAGGCTTGGTCCTACCCCAAAAGGGGCAGTCGAGCCCGAACTGCTAGGTCACATCCCTTCTGCACGAAACCACAAGCAGCCCCAGACATGTTTCAGCCTTGTTGGGTGCCATCAGTGAGGAGTAGCTTGGGTCTCTAGGCCCGCCACACTTGGGACCCACGTCTGGGCATACCCGGCCCACTAGGGGTGACTTTAGCAAAACAGAAAGGTGATGGCTGGAAGGTTTTGAATTAATCATAACCACGGGCAAAGCTCTGGGCAAACCTACAGACCAACCTCCAGACCATCGTTTTTCAGCCTGCCAAGCCATTACAGAAGGGGAAAAACCATATGCAAATCAGGCTTGGTCCTACCCCAAAAGGGGCAGTCCAGCCCGAACTGCTAGGTCACATCCCTTCTGCACAAGACCACAAGCATCCACAGACATGTTTCAGCCTTGTTGGGTGTCATCAGTGAGGAGTAGCTTGGGTCTCTAGGCCCGGCAGACTCTGGACCCACATCTGGGCATACCCGTCCCACTCGGGGTGACTTTAGCAAAACAGAAAGGTGATGGCTGGAAGGTTTTGAATTAATTATACCCACGGGCAAAACTCTAGGCAACCCTCCAGACCATCTTTTCTCAGCCTGCCAAGCCATTACAGAAGGGGATAAACCATATGCAAATCAGGGTTCGTCCTACCCCAAAAAGGGAAGTTCAGCCCGAACTGCTAGGTCACATCCCTTCTGCACGAGACCACAAGCATCCCCAGACATGTTTCAGCCTTGTTGGGCGTCATCAGTGAGGAGTAGCTTGGGTCTCTAGGCCCGGCAGACTCAGGACCCACGTCTGGGCATACCTGTCCCACTCGGGGTGACTTTAGAAAAACAGAAAGGTGATGGCTGGAAGGTTTTGAATTAATCATAACCACGGGCAAAGCTCTGGGCAACCATCCAGACCATCGTTTTTCAGCCTGCCAAGCCATTACAGAAGAGTTAAAACCATATGCAAATCAGGCTTTGTCCTACTCCAAAAGGGGCAGTCCAGCCCGAACTGCTAGGTCACATCCCTTCTGCACGAGACCACAAGCATCCCCAGACATGTTTCAGCCTTGTTGGGCGTCATCAGTGAGGAGTAGCTTGGGTCTCTAGACCCTGCAGACTCGGGACCCACGTCTGGGCATACCCGTCCCACTCGGGGTGACTTTAGCAAAACAGAAAGGTGATGGCTGGAAGGTTTTGAATTAATCATAACCACGGGCAAAGCCCTGGGCAACCCTCCAGACCATAGTTTTTTAGCCTGCCAAGCCATTACAGAAGGGGAAAAACCATATGGAAATCAGGCTTGGTCCTACCCCAAACGGGGCAGTGCAGCCGAACTGCTAGGTCACATCCCTTCTGCACGAGACCACAAGCATCCACAGACATGTTTCAGCCTTGTTGGGTGTCATCAGTGAGGAGTAACATGGGTCTCTAGGCCCGGCAGACTCGGGACCCACGTCTCGGCATACCCGTCCCACTCGGGGTGACTTTAGCAAAACAGAAAGGTGATGACTGGAAGGTTTTGAATTAATCATAACCACGGGCAAAGCTCTGGGCATCCCTCCAGACCATCGTTTTTCAGCCTGCCGAGCCATTACAGAAGGGGAAAAACCATATGCAAATCAGGCTTGGTCCTACCCCAAAAGGGGCAGTCCAGCCCGAACTGCTATGTCACATCCCTTCTGCACGAGACCACAAGCATCCACAGACATGTTTCAGCCTTGTTGGGTGTCATCAGTGAGGAGTAGCTTGGGTCTCTAGGCCCGGCAGACTCGGGACCCACGTCTGGGCATACCCGTCCCACCGGGGTGACTTTAGCAAAACAGAAAGGTGATGACTGGAAGATTTTGAATTTATCATAACCACGGGCAAATCTCTGGGCAACCCTCCAGACCATCGTTTTTCAGCCTGCAGAGCCATTACAAAAGGGGAAAAACCATATGCAAATCAGGCTTGGTCCTACCCCAAAAGGGGCAGTCCAGCCCGAACTGCTATGTAACATCCCTTCTGCACGAGACCACAAGCATCCACAGACATGTTTCAGCCTTGTTGGGTGTCATCAGCGAGGAGTAGCTTGGGTCTCTAGGCCCGGCAGACTCGGGACCCACGTCTGGGCATATCCGTCCCACTCGGGGTGACTTTAGCAAAACAGAAAGGTGATGGCTGGAAGGTTTTGAATTAATTATACCCACGGGCAAAACTCTAGGCAACCCTCCAGACCATCTTTTCTCAGCCTGCCAAGCCATTACAGAAGGGGAATAACCATATGCAAATCAGGCTTGGTCCTACCCCAAAAGGGGCAGTCGAGACCGAACTGCTAGGTCACATCCCTTCTGCACGAGACCACAAGCAGCCCCAGACATGTTTCAGCCTTGTTGAGTGCCATCAGTGAGGAGTAGCTTGGGTCTCTAGGCCCGCCACACTCGGGACCCACGTCTGGGCATACCCGGCCCACTAGGGGTGACTTTAGCAAAACAGAAAGGTGATGGCTGGAAGGTTTTGAATTAATTATACCCACGGGCAAAACTCTAGGCAACCCTTCAGACCATCTTTTCTCAGCCTGCCAAGCCATTACAGAACAGGAAAAACCATATGCAAATCAGGCTTGGTCCTACCCCAAAAGGGGGAGTCGAGCCTGAACTGCTAGGTCACATCCCTTCTGCACGAGACCACAAGCATCCCCAGACATGTTTCAGCCTTGTTGGGTGCCATCAGTGAGGAGTAGCTTGGGTCTCTAGGCCCGGCACACTCGGGACCCACGTCTGGGCATACCCGGCCCACTAGGGGTGACTTTAGCAAAACAGAAAGGTGATGGCTGGAAGGTTTTCAATTAATCATAACCACGGGCAAAGCTCTGGGCAAACCTCCAGACCATCATTTTTCAGCCTGCCGAGCCATTACAGAAGTGGAAAAACCATATGCAAATCAGGCTTGGTCCTACCCCAAAAGGGGCAGTCCAGCCCGAACTGCTATGTCACATCCCTTCTGCACGAGACCACAAGCATCCCCAGACATGTTTCAGCCTTGTTGGGCTTCATCAGTGAGGAGTAGCTTGGGTCTCTAGTCCCGGCAGATTCAGGAACCACGTCTGGCCAAACCCGTCCCACTCTGGGTGACTTTAGCAAAACAGAAAGGTGATGGCTGGAAGGTTTTGAATTAATCATAACCACGGGCAAAGCTCTGGGCAATCCTCCAGACCATCGCTTTCCAGCCTGCCCAGCCATTACAGAAGGGGAAAAAACATATGCAAATCAGGCTTGGTCCTACCCCAAAAAGGGAAGTCCAGCCCGAACTGCTAGGTCACATCCCTTCTGCACGAGACCACAAGCATCCCCAGACATGTTTCAGCCTTGTTGGGCGTCATCAGTGAGGAGTAGCTTGGGTCTCTAGGCCCGGCAGACTCAGGAACCACGTCTGGCCAAACCCGTCCTACTCGGGGTGACTTTAGCAAAACAGAAAGGTGATGGCTGGAAGGTTTTGAATTAATCATAACCACGGGCAAAGCTCTGGGCAACCCTCCAGACCATCGCTTTTCAGCCTGCCAAGCAATTACAGAAGCGTAAAAACCATATGCAAATCAGGCTTGGACCTACTCCAAAAGGGGCAGTCCAGCCCGAACTGCTAGGTCACATCCCTTCTGCACGAGACCACAAGCATCCCCAGACATGTTTCAGCCTTGTTGGGCTTCATCAGTGAGGAGTAGCTTGGGTCTCTAGTCCCGGCAGATTCAGGAACCACGTCTGGCCAAACCCGTCCCACTCGGGGTGACTTTAGCAAAACAGAAAGGTGATGGCTGGAAGGTTTTGAATTAATCATAACCACGGGCAAAGCTCTGGGCAACCCTCCAGACCATCGTTTTTCAGCCTGCCAAGCCATTACAGAAGAGTAAAAACCATATGCAAATCAGGCTTGGACCTACTCCAAAAGGGCAGTCCAGCCTGAACTGCTAGGTCACATCCCTTCTGCACAAGATCACAAGCATCCCTAGACATGTTTCAGCCTTGTTGGGTGTCATCAGTGAGGAGTAGCTTGGGTCTCTAGGCCCGGCAGACTCGGGACCCACGTCTGGGCATAACTGTCCGACTCGGGGTGACTTTATCAAAACAGAAAGGTGATGGCTGGAAGGTTTTGAATTAATCATAACCACGGGCAAAGCTCTGGGCAACCCACCAGACCATCGTTTTTCAGCCTGCCAAGCCATTACAGAAGGGGAAAAACCATATGCAAATCAGGCTTGGTCGTACCCCAAAAGGGGCAGTTTAGCCCGAACTGCTAGGTCTCATCCCTTCTGCACGAGACCACAAGCACCCCCAGAGAGGTTTCAGCATTGTTGGGCATCATCAGTGAGGAATAGCTTGGGTATCTAGGCCCGGCAGACTCGGGACCCACGTCTGTGCTTACCCGTCCCACTCGGGGTGACTTTAGCAAAACAGAAAGGTGATAGCTGGAAGGTTTTGAATTAATCATAACCATGGGCAAATCTCTGGGCAACCCTCCAGACCATCGTTTTTCAGCCTGCCGAGCCATTACAGAAGGGGAAAATCCATATGCAAATCAGGCTTGATCCTACCCCAAAAGGGGCAGTCCAGCCCGAACTGCTATGTCACATCCCTTCTGCACGAGACCACAAGCATCCCCAGACATGTTTCAGCCTTGTTGTGCGTCATCAGTGAGGAGTAGCTTGGGTCTCTAGGCCCGGCAGACTCGGGACCCACGTCTGGGCATACCCGTCCCACTCGGGGTGACTTTAGCAAAACAGAAAGGTGATGGCTGGAAGGTTTTGAATTAATTATAACCACGGACAAAGCTCTAGGCAACCCTCCAGACCATCTTTTTTCAGCATGCCAAGCCATTACAGAAGGGGAAAACCATATGCAAATCAGGCTTGGTCCTACCCAAAAGGGGCAGTCGAGCCCGATTTGCTACGTCAGATCCCTTCTGCACAAGACCACAAGCATCCCCAGTCATGTTTCAGCCTTGTTGGGCGTCATCAGTGAGGAGTAGCTTGGGTCTCTAAGCCCGGCAGACTCGGGACCCACGTCTGGGCATACCCGTCCCACTCGGGGTGACTTTAGCAAAACAGAAAGGTGATGGCTGGAAGGTTTTGAATTAATCATAACCATGGGCAAATCTCTGGGCAATCCTCCAGACCATCGTTTTTCAGCCTGCCGAGCCATTACAGAATAGGAAAAACCATATGCAAATCAGGCTTGGTCCTACCCCAAAAGGGGCAGTCCAGCCCGAAATGCTAGGTCACATACCTTTTGCACAAGACCACAAGCATCCCCAGACATGTTTCAGCCTTGTTGGGCGTCATCAGTGAGGAGTAGCATGGGTCTCTATGCCCGGCAGACTCGGGACCCACGTCTGGGCATACCCGTCCCACTCGGGGTGACTTTAGCAAAACAGAAAGGTAATGGCTGGAAGGTTTTGAATTAATCATAACCATGGGCAAATCTCTGGGCAACCCTCCAGACCATCGTTTTTCAGCATGCCGAGCCATTACAGAATAGGAAAAACCATATGCAAATCAGGCTTGGTCCTTCCCCAAAAGGGGCAGTCGAGCCCAAACTGCTAGGTCGCATCCCTTCTGAACGAGACCACAAGCATCCCCAGACATGTTTCAGCCTTGCTGGGCGTCATCAGTGAAGAGTAGCTTGGGTCTCTAGGCCCGGCAGACTCGGGACCCACGTCTGGGCATACCCGTCCCACTCGGGGTGACTTTAGCAAAACAGAAAGGCGATGGCTGGAAGGTTTTGAATTAATTATAACCACGGACAAAGCTCTAGGCAACCCTCCAGACCATCTTTTTTCAGCATGCCAAGCCATTACAGAAGGGGAAAACCATATGCAAATCAGGCTTGGTCCTACCCAAAAGGGGCAGTCGAGCCCGATTTGCTACGTCAGATCCTTCTGCACAAGACCACAAGCATCCCCAGTCATGTTTCAGCCTTGTTGGGCGTCATCAGTGAGGAGTAGCTTGAGTCTCTAAGCCCGGCAGACTCGGGACCCACGTCTGGGCATACCCGTCCCACTCGGGGTGACTTTAGCAAA
Organism: Ambystoma mexicanum; assembly: GCF_040938575.1. Lineage (NCBI taxonomy): Eukaryota > Metazoa > Chordata > Amphibia > Caudata > Ambystomatidae > Ambystoma > Ambystoma mexicanum. Next base: position 1,015,977,967 of record NC_090928.1, read on the forward strand.
ACAGAAAGGTGATGGCTGGAAGGTTTTGAATTAATCATAACCATGGGCAAATCTCTGGGCAATCCTCCAGACCATCGTTTTTCAGCCTGCCGAGCCATTACAGAATAGGAAAAACCATATGCAAATCAGGCTTGGACCTACCCCAAAAGGGGCAGTCGAGCCCGAACTGCTAGGTCACATTCCTTCTGAACGAGACCACAAGAATCCCCAGACATGTTTCAGCCTTGCTGGGTGTCATCAGTGAAGAGTAGCTTGGGTCTCTAGGCCCGGCAGACTCGGGACCCACGTCTGGGCATATCCGTCCCACTCGGGGTGACTTTAGCAAAACAGAAAGGTGATGGCTGGAAGGTTTTGAATTAATCATAACCACGGGCAAAGCTCTGGGCAACCCTCCAGACCATCGTTTTTCAGCCTGGCGAGCCATTACAGAAGGGGAAAAACCATATGCAAATCAGGCTTGGTCCTACCCCAAAAGGGGCAGTCCAGCCCGAAATGCTAGGTCACATACCTTTTGCAGAAGACCACAAGCATCCCCAGACATGTTTCAGCCTTGTTGGGCGTCATCAGTGAGGAGTAGCTTGGGTCTCTATGCCCGGCAGACTCGGGACCCACGTCTGGGCATACCCGTCCCACTCGGGGTGACTTTAGCAAAACAGAAAGGTAATGGCTGGAAGGTTTTGAATTAATCATAACCATGGGCAAATCTCTGGGCAACCCCCCAGACCATCGTTTTTCAGCATGCCGAGCCATTACAGAATAGGAAAAACCATATGCAAATCAGGCTTGGTCCTTCCCCAAAAGGGGCAGTCGAGCCCAAACTGCTAGGTCGCATCCCTTCTGAACGAGACCACAAGCATCCCCAGACATGTTTCAGCCTTGCTGGGCGTCATCAGTGAAGAGTAGCTTGGGTCTCTAGGCCCGGCAGACTCGGGACCCAAGTCTGGGCATACCCGTCACACTCGGGGTGACTTTAGCAAAACAGAAAGGTGATGGCTGGAAGGTTTTGAATTTATCATAACCACGGGCAAATCTCTGGGCAACCCTCCAGACCATCGTTTTTCAGCCTGCCTAGCCATTACGGAAGGGCAAAACCATATGCAAATCAGGCTTGGTCCTACCCCAATAGGGGCAGTCGAGCCCGGACTGCTAGGTCACATCCCTTCTGCACGAGACCACAAGCATGCCCAGACATGTTTCAGCCTTGTTGGGTGCCATCAGTGAGGAGTAGCTTGGGTCTCTAGGCCCGGCTCACTCGGGACCCACGTCTGGTCATACCCGTCCCACTCGGGGTGACTTTAGCAAAACAGAAAGGTTATAGCTGGAAGGTTTTGAATTAATCATAACCACGGGCAAAGCTCTGGGCAACCCTCCAGACCATTGTTTTTCAGCCTGCCAAGCCATTACAGAAGGGGAAAATCCATATGCAAATCAGGCTTGGTCCTACCCCAATAGGGGCAGTCCAGCCCGAACTGCTAGGTCACATCCCTTCTGCACGAGACCACAAGCATCCCCAGACATGTTTCAGCCTTGTTGGGTGCCATCAGTGAGGAGTAGCTTGGGTCTCTAGGCCCGGCAGACTCGGGACCCACGTCTGGGCATACCCATCCCACTCGGGGTGACTTTAGCAAAACAGAAAGGTGATGGCTGGAAGGTTTTGAATTAATCATAACTACGGCAAAGCTCTGGGCAACCCTCCAGACCATAGTTTATTTAGCCTGCCAAGCCATTACAGAAGGGGAAAAACCATATGCAAATCAGGCTTGGTCCTACCCCAAAAGGGGCAGTCCAGCCCGAAATGCTAGGTCACATACCTTTTGCACAAGACCACAAGCATCCCCAGACATGTTTCAGCCTTGTTGGGCGTCATCAGTGAGGAGTAGCTTGGGTCTCTATGCCAGGCAGAGTCGGGACACACGTCTGGGCATACCCGTCCCACTCGGGGTGACTTTAGCAAAACAGAAAGGTAATGGCTGGAAGGTTTTGAATTAATCATAACCATGGGCAAATCTCTGGGCAACCCTCCAGACCTTCGTTTTTCAGCATGCCGAGCCATTACAGAATAGGAAAAACCATATGCAAATCAGGCTTGGTCCTTCCCCAAAAGGGGCAGTCGAGCCCAAACTGCTAGGTCGCATCCCTTCTGAACGAGACCACAAGCATCCCCAGACATGTTTCAGCCTTGCTGGGCGTCATCAGTGAAGAGTAGCTTGGGTCTCTAGGCCCGGCAGACTCGGGACCCACGTCTGGGCATAACTGTCCCACTCGGGGTGACTTTATCAAAACAGAAAGGTGATGGCTGGAAGGTTTTGAATTAATCATAACCACGGGCAAAGCTCTGGGCAATCCTCCAGACCATCGCTTTCCAGCCTGCCCAGCCATTACGGAAGGGCAAAACCATATGCAAATCAGGCTTGGTCCTACCCCAATAGGGGCAGTCCAGCCCGAACTGCTAGGTCACATCCCTTCTGCACGAGACCACAAGCATCCCCAGACATGTTTCAACATTGTTGGGCATCATCAGTGAGGAGTAGCTTGGGTCTCTAGGCCCGGCAGACTCAGGACCCACGTCTGGGCATACCCGTCACACTCGGGGTGACTTTAGCAAAACAGAAAGGTGATGGCTGGAAGGTTTTGAATTTATCATAACCACGGGCAAAGCTCTGGGCAACCCTCCAGACCATCGTTTTTCAGCCTGGCGAGCCATTACAGAAGGGGAAAAACCATATGCAAATCAGGCTTGGTCCTACCCCAAAAGGGGCAGTCCAGCCCGAAATGCTAGGTCACATACCTTTTGCAGAAGACCACAAGCATCCCCAGACATGTTTCAGCCTTGTTGGGCGTCATCAGTGAGGAGTAGCTTGGGTCTCTATGCCCGGCAGACTCGGGACCCACGTCTGGGCATACCCGTCCCACTCGGGGTGACTTTAGCAAAACAGAAAGGTAATGGCTGGAAGGTTTTGAATTAATCATAACCATGGGCAAATCTCTGGGCAACCCTCCAGACCATCGTTTTTCAGCATGCCGAGCCATTACAGAATAGGAAAAACCATATGCAAATCAGGCTTGGTCCTTCCCCAAAAGGGGCAGTCGAGCCCAAACTGCTAGGTCGCATCCCTTCTGAACGAGACCACAAGCATCCCCAGACATGTTTCAGCCTTGCTGGGCGTCATCAGTGAAGAGTAGCTTGGGTCGCTAGGCCCGGCAGACTCGGGACCCAAGTCTGGGCATACCCGTCACACTCGGGGTGACTTTAGCAAAACAGAAAGGTGATGGCTGGAAGGTTTTGAATTTATCATAACCACGGGCAAATCTCTGGGCAACCCTCCAGACCATCGTTTTTCAGCCTGCCTAGCCATTACGGAAGGGCAAAACCATATGCAAATCAGGCTTGGTCCTACCCCAATAGGGGCAGTCGAGCCCGGACTGCTAGGTCACATCCCTTCTGCACGAGACCACAAGCATGCCCAGACATGTTTCAGCCTTGTTGGGTGCCATCAGTGAGGAGTAGCTTGGGTCTCTAGGCCCGGCTCACTCGGGACCCACGTCTGGTCATACCCGTCCCACTCGGGGTGACTTTAGCAAAACAGAAAGGTTATAGCTGGAAGGTTTTGAATTAATCATAACCACGGGCAAAGCTCTGGGCAACCCTCCAGACCATTGTTTTTCAGCCTGCCAAGCCATTACAGAAGGGGAAAATCCATATGCAAATCAGGCTTGGTCCTACCCCAATAGGGGCAGTCCAGCCCGAACTGCTAGGTCACATCCCTTCTGCACGAGACCACAAGCATCCCCAGACATGTTTCAGCCTTGTTGGGTGCCATCAGTGAGGAGTAGCTTGGGTCTCTAGGCCCGGCAGACTCGGGACCCACGTCTGGGCATACCCATCCCACTCGGGGTGACTTTAGCAAAACAGAAAGGTGATGGCTGGAAGGTTTTGAATTAATCATAACTACGGCAAAGCTCTGGGCAACCCTCCAGACCATAGTTTATTTAGCCTGCCAAGCCATTACAGAAGGGGAAAAACCATATGCAAATCAGGCTTGGTCCTACCCCAAAAGGGGCAGTCCAGCCCGAAATGCTAGGTCACATACCTTTTGCACAAGACCACAAGCATCCCCAGACATGTTTCAGCCTTGTTGGGCGTCATCAGTGAGGAGTAGCTTGGGTCTCTATGCCAGGCAGAGTCGGGACACACGTCTGGGCATACCCGTCCCACTCGGGGTGACTTTAGCAAAACAGAAAGGTAATGGCTGGAAGGTTTTGAATTAATCATAACCATGGGCAAATCTCTGGGCAACCCTCCAGACCTTCGTTTTTCAGCATGCCGAGCCATTACAGAGTAGGAAAAACCATATGCAAATCAGGCTTGGTCCTTCCCCAAAAGGGGCAGTCGAGCCCAAACTGCTAGGTCGCATCCCTTCTGAATGAGACCACAAGCATCCCCAGACATGTTTCAGCCTTGCTGGGCGTCATCAGTGAAGAGTAGCTTGGGTCTCTAGGCCCGGCAGACTCGGGACCCAAGTCTGGGCATACCCGTCACACTCGGGGTGACTTTAGCAAAACAGAAAGGTGATGGCTGGAAGGTTTTGAATTTATCATAACCACGGGCAAATCTCTGGGCAACCCTCCAGACCATCGTTTTTCAGCCTGCCTAGCCATTACGGAAGGGCAAAACCATATGCAAATCAGGCTTGGTCCTACCCCAATAGGGGCAGTCGAGCCCGGACTGCTAGGTCACATCCCTTCTGCACGAGACCACAAGCATCCCCAGACATGTTTCAGCCTTGTTGGGTGCCATCAGTGAGGAGTAGCTTGGGTCTCTAGGCCAGGCTCACTCGGGACCCACGTCTGGTCATACCCGTCCCACTCGGGGTGACTTTAGCAAAACAGAAAGGTTATAGCTGGAAGGTTTTGAATTAATCATAACCACGGGCAAAGCTCTGGGCAACCCTCCAGACCATTGTTTTTCAGCCTGCCAAGCCATTACAGAAGGGGAAAATCCATATGCAAATCAGGCTTGGTCCTACCCCAATAGGGGCAGTCCAGCCCGAACTGCTAGGTCACATCCCTTCTGCACGAGACCACAAGCATCCCCAGACATGTTTCAGCCTTGTTGGGTGCCATCAGTGAGGAGTAGCTTGGGTCTCTAGGCCCTGCAGACTCGGGACCCACGTCTGGGCATACCCATCCCACTCGGGGTGACTTTAGCAAAACAGAAAGGTGATGGCTGGAAGGTTTTGAATTAATCATAACTACGGCAAAGCTCTGGCAACCCTCCAGACCATAGTTTATTTAGCCTGCCAAGCCATTACAGAAGGGGAAAAACCATATGCAAATCAGGCTTGGTCCTACCCCAAAAGGGGCAGTCGAGCCCAAACTGCTAAGTCGCATCCCTTCTGAACGAGACCACAAGCATCCCCAGACATGTTTCAGCCTTGCTGGGCGTCATCAGTGAAGAGTAGCTTGGGTCTCTAGGCCCGGCAGACTCGGGACCCAAGTCTGGGCATACCCGTCACACTCGGGGTGACTTTAGCAAAACAGAAAGGTGATGGCTGGAAGGTTTTGAATTTATCATAACCACGGGCAAATCTCTGGGCAACCCTCCAGACCATCGTTTTTCAGCCTGCCAAGCCATTACGGAAGGGCAAAACCATATGCAAATCAGGCTTGGTCCTACCCCAATAGGGGCATTCCAGCCCGAACTGCTAGGTCACATCCCTTCTGCACGAGACCAAAACCATCCCCAGACATGTTTCAACATTGTTGGGCATCATCAATGAGGAGTAGCTTGGGTCTCTAGGCCCGGCAGACTCGGGACCCAAGTCTGGGCATACCCGTCACACTCGGGGTGACTTTAGCAAAACAGAAAGGTGATGGCTGGAAGGTTTTGAATTTATCATAACCACGGGCAAATCTCTGGGCAACCCTCCAGACCATTGTTTTTCAGCCTGGCGAGCCATTACAGAAGGGGAAAAACCATATGCAAATCAGGTTTGGTCCTACCCCTAAAGGGGAAGTCCAGCCCGAACTGCTATGTCACATCCCTTCTGCACGACACCACAAGCATCCCCAGACATGTTTCAGCCTTGTTGGGCGTCATCAGTGAGGAGTAGCTTGGGTCTCTAGGCCCGGCAGACTCGGGAGCCACGTCTGGGCATACCCGTCCCACTCCGGGTGACTTTAGCAAAACAGAAAGGTGATGGCTGGAAGGTTTTGAATTAATTATAACCACGGGCAAAGCTCTAAGCAACTCTCCAGACCATCTTTTTTCAGCCTGCCAAGCCATTACAGAAGGGGAAAAACCATATGCAAATCAGGCTTGGTCCTACCCCAAAAGGAGCAGTCGAGCCCGGACTGCTAGGTCACATCCCTTCTGCACGAGACCACAAGCATCCCCAGACATGTTTCAGCCTTGTTGGGTGCCATCAGTGAGGAGTAGCTTGGGTCTCTAGGCCCGGCTCACTCGGGACCCACGTCTGGGCATACCCGTCCCACTCGGGGTGACTTTAGCAAAACAGAAAGGTTATAGCTGGAAGGTTTTGAATTAATCATAACCACGGGCAAAGCTCTGGGCAACCCTCCAGACCATTGTTTTTCAGCCTGCCAAGCCATTACAGAAGGGGAAAATCCATATGCAAATCAGGCTTGGTCCTACCCCAATAGGGACAGTCCAGCCCGAACTGCTAGGTCACATCCCTTCTGCACGAGACCACAAGCATCCCCAGACATGTTTCAGCCTTGTTGGGTGCCATCAGTGAGGAGTAGCTTGGGTCTCTAGGCCCTGCAGACTCGGGCCCCACGTCTGGGCATACCCATCCCACTCGGGGTGACTTTAGTAAAACAGAAAGGTGATGGCTGGAAGGTTTTGAATTAATCATAACCACGGCAAAGCTCTGGGCAACCCTCCAGACCATAGTTTATTTAGCCTGCCAAGCCATTACAGAAGGGGAAAACCATATGGAAATCAGGCTTGGTCTTACCCCAAACGGGGCAGTGCAGCCAAACTGCTAGGTCACATCCCTTCTGCACGAGACCACAAGCATCCCCAGACATGTTTCAGCCTTGTTGGGTGTCATCAGTGAGGAGTAACTTGGGTCTCTAGGCCCGGCAGACTCGGGACCCACATCTGGGCATACCCGTCCCACTCGGGGTGACTTTAGCAAAACAGAAAGGTGATGACTGGAAGGGTTTGAATTAATCATAACCACGGGCAAAGCTCTGGGCATCCCTCCAGACCATCGTTTTTCAGCCTGCCGAGCCATTACAGAAGGGGAAAAACCATATGCAAATCAGGCTTGGTCCTACCCCAAAAGGGGCAGTCCAGCCCGAACTGCTATGTCACATCCCTTCTGCACGAGACCACAAGCATCCACAGACATGTTTCAGCCTTGTTGGGTGTCATCAGTGAGGAGTAGCTTGGGTCTCTAGGCCCGGCAGACTCGGGACCCACGTCTGGGCATACCCGTCACACCGGGGTGACTTTAGCAAAACAGAAAGGTGATGGCTGGAAGGTTTTGAATTTATCATAACCACGGGCAGATCTCTGGGCAACCCTCCAGACCATCGTTTTTCAGCCTGCCGAGCCATTACAGAAGGGGAAAAACCATATGCAAATCAGGCTTAGTCCTACCCCAAAAGGGGCAGTCCAGCCCGACCTGCTATGTCACATCCCTTCTGCATGAGACCACAAGCATCCACATACATGTTTCAGCCTTGTTGAGTGTCATCAGTGAGGAGTAGCTTGGGTCTCTAGGCCCGGCAGACTCGGGACCCACGTCTGGGCATACCCGTCCCACTCGGGGTGACTTTAGCAAAACAGAAAGGTGATGGCTGGAAGGTTTTGAATTAATTATACCCACGGGCAAAACTCTAGGCAACCCTCCACACCATCTTTTCTCAGCCTGCCAAGCCATTACAGAAGGGGAAAAACCATATGCAAATCAGGCTTGGTCCTACCCCAAAAGGGGCAGTCGAGCCCGAACTGCTAGGTCACATCCCTTCTGCACGAGACCACAAGCATCCCCAGACATGTTTCAGCCTTGTTGGGTTCCATCAGTGAGGAGTAGCTTGGGTCTCTAGGCCCGGCACACTCGGGACCCACGTCTGGGCATACCCGGCCCACTAGGGGTGACTTTAGCAAAACAGAAAGGTGATGGCTGGAAGGTTTTGAATTAATCATAACCACGGGCAAAGCTCTGGGCAACCCTTCAGACCATCATTTTTCAGCCTGCCAAGCCATTACAGAAGGGGAAAAACCATATGCAAATCAGGCTTGGTCCTACCCCAAAAGGGGCAGTCCAGCCCGAACTGCTAGGTCACATCCCTTCTGCACGAGACCACAAGCATCCCCAGACATGTTTCAGCCTTGTTGGGCTTCATCAGTGAGTAGTAGCTTGGGTCTCTAGTCCCGGCAGATTCAGGAACCACATCTGGCCAAACCCGTCCCACTCGGGGTGACTTTAGCAAAACAGAAAGGTGATGGCTGGAAGGTTTTGAATTAATCATAACCACGGGCAAAGCTCTGGGCAACCCTCCAGACGATCGCTTTCCAGCCTGCCAAGCCATTACAGAAGGGGAAAAAACATATGCAAATCAGGCTTGGTCCTGCCCCAAAAAGGGAAGTCCAGCCCGAACTGCTAGGTCACATCCCTTCTGCACGAGACCACAAGCATCCCAGACATGTTTCAGCCTTGTTGGGCGTCATCAGTGAGGAGTAGCTTGGGTCTCTAGGCCCGGCAGACTCAGGGCCCACGTCTGGGCATACCTGTCCCACTCGGGGTGACTTTAACAAAACAGAAAGGTGATGGCTGGAAGGTTTTGAATTAATCATAACCACGGGCAAAGCACTGGGCAACCCTCGAGACCATCGTTTTTCAGCCTGCCAAGCCATTACAGAAGAGTAAAAACCATATGCAAATCAGGCTTGGTCCTACTCCAAAAGGGGCAGTCCACACCGAACTGCTAGATCACATCCCTTCTGCACGAGACCACAAGCATCCCCAGACATGTTTCAGCCTTGTTGGGCGTCATCAGTGAGGAGTAGCTTGGGTCTCTAGGCCCTGCAGACTCGGGACCCACATCTGGGCATACCCGTCCCACTCGGGGTGACTTTAGCAAAACAGAAAGGTGATGGCTGGAAGGTTTTGAATTAATCATAACCACGGCAAAGCTCTGGGCAACCCTCCAGACCATAGTTTTTTTGGCCTGCCAAGCCATTACAGAAGGGGAAAAACCATATGCAAATCAGGCTTGGTCCTACCCCAAAAGGGGCAGTCCTGCCCGAACTGCTATGTCACATCCCTTCTGCACGAGACCACAAGCATCCACATACATGTTTCAGCCTTGTTGGGTGTCATCAGTGAGGAGTAGCTTGGGTCTCTAGGCCCGGCAGACTCGGGACCCACGTCTGGGCATACCCGTCCCACTCGGGGTGACTTTAGCAAAACAGAAAGGTGATGGCTGGAAGGTTTTGAATTCATTATACCCACGGGCAAAACTCTAGGCAACCCTCCAGACCATCTTTTCTCAGCCTGCCAAGCCATTACAGAAGGGGAAAAACCATATGCAAATCAGGCTTGGTCCTACCCCAAAAGGGGCAGTCGAGCCCGAACAGCTAGGTCACATCCCTTCTGCACGAGACCACAAGCATCCCCAGACATGTTTCAGCCTTGTTGGGTGCCATCAGTGAGGAGTAGCTTGGGTCTCTAGGCCCGGCAGACTCGGGACCCACGTCTGGGCATACCCGTCCAACCGGGGTGACTTTAGCAAAACAGAAAGGTGATGACTGGAAGATTTTGAATTTATCATAACCACGGGCAAATCTCTGGGCAACCCTCCAGACCATCGTTTTTCAGCCTGCCGAGCCATTACAGAAGGGGAAAAACCATGTGCAAATCAGGCTAGGTCCTACCCCAAAAGGGGCAGTCCTGCCCGAACTGCTATGTCACATCCCTTCTGCACGAAACCACAAGCATCGACATACATGTTGCAGCCTTGTTGGGTGTCATCAGTGAGGAGTAGCTTGGGTCTCTAGGCCCGGCAGACTCGGGACCCACGTCTGGGCATACCCGTCCCACTCGGGGTGACTTTAGCAAAACAGAAAGGTGATGGCTGGAAGGTTTTGAATTAATTATACCCACGGGCAAAACTCTAGGCAACCCTCCAGACCATCTTTTCTCAGCCTGCCAAGCCATTACAGAAGGGGAAAAACCATATGCAAATCAGGCTTGGTCCTACCCCAAAAGGGGCAGTCGAGCCCGAACAGCTAGGTCACATCCCTTCTGCACGAGACCACAAGCATCCCCAGACATGTTTCAGCCTTGTTGGGTGCCATCAGTGAGGAGTAGCTTGGGTCTCTAGGCCCGGCACACTCGGGACCCACGTCTGGGCATACCCGGCCCACTAGGGGTGACTTTAGCAAAACAGAAAGGTGATGGCTGGAAGGTTTTGAATTAATCATAAACACGGGCAAAGCTCTGGGCAAACCTCCAGACCATCGTTTTTCAGCCTGCCGAGCCATTACAGAAGGGGAAATACCATATGCAGATCAGGCTTGGTCCTATCCCAAAAGGGGCAGTCCAGCCCGAACTGCTAGGTCACATCCCTTCTGCACGAGACCACAAGCATCCCCAGACATGTTTCAGCCTTGTTGGGCTTCATCAGTGAGGAGTAGCTTGGGTCTCTAGTCCCGGCAGATTCAGGAACCACATCTGGCCAAACCCGTCCCACTTGGGGTGACTTTAGCAAAACAGAAAGGTGATGGCTGGAAGGTTTTGAATTAATCATAACCACGGGCAAAGCTCTGGGCAACCCTCCAGACGATCGCTTTCCAGCCTGCCAAGCCATTACAGAAGGGGAAAAAACATATGCAAATCAGGCTTGGTCCTACCCCAAAAAGGGAAGTCCAGCCCGAACTGCTAGGTCACATCCCTTCTGCACGAGACCACAAGCATCCCCAGACATGTTTCAGCCTTGTTGGGCGTCATCAGTGAGGAGTAGCTTGGGTCTCTAGGCCCGGCAGACAATGGACCCACGTCTGGGCATACCCATCCCACTCGGGGTGACTTTAGCAAAACAGAAAGGTGATGGCTGGAAGGTTTTGAATTAATCATAAACACGAGCAAAGCTCTGGGCAACCCTCCAGACGATCGTTTTTCAGCCTGCCAAGCCATTACAGAAGGGGAAAAACCATATGCAAACCAGGCTTGGTTCTACCCCAAAAGGGGCAGTCCAGCCCGAACTGCTAGGTCACATGCCTTCTGCACGAGACCACAAGCATCCCTAGACATGTTTCAGCCTTGTTGGGCGTCATCAGTGAGTAGTAGCTTGGGTCTCTAGGCCCGGGAGACTCGGGACCCACTCTGGGCATACCTGTCCCACTCGGGGTGATTTTAGCAAAACAGAAAGGTGATGGCTGGAAGGTTTTGAATTAATGGTAACCACGGGCAAAGCTCTGGGCAACCCTCCAGACCATCATTTTTCAGCCTGCCAAGCCATTACAGAAGGGGAAAAACCATATGCAAATCAGGCTTGGTCCTACCCCAAAAGGGGCAGTTTAGCCCGAACTGCTAGGTCACATCGCTTTTGCACGAGACCACAAGCATCCCCAGACATGTTTCAACATTGTTGGGCATCATCAGTGAGGAGTAGCTTGGGTCTCTAGGCCTGGCAGACTCGGGACCCACGTCTGGGCATACCTGTCACACTCGGGGTGACTTTAGCAAAAAAAAAGCTGATGGCTGGAAGGTTTTGAATTTATCATAACCACGGGCAAATCTCTGGGCAACCCTCCAGACCATCGTTTTTCAGCCTGCAGAGCCATTACAGAAGGGGAAAAACCATATGCAAATCAGGCTTGGTCCTACCGCAAAAGGGGCAGTCGAGCCCGAACTGCTAGGTCACATCCCTTCTTCACGAGACCACAAGCATCCCCAGACATGTTTCAGCCTTGTTGGGTGCCATCAGTGAGGAGTAGCTTGGGTCTCTATGCCCGGCAGACTCGGGACCCACGTCTGGGCATAGCCGTCCCACTCAGGGTGACTTTCGCAAAACAGAAAGGTGATGGCTGGAAGGTTTTGTATTAATCATAACCACGGGCAAAGCTCTGGGAAAACGTCCAGACCATCGTTTTTCAGCCTGCCAAGCCATTACAGAAGGGGCAAAACATATGCAAATCAGGCTTGGTCCTAACCCAAAAGGGGCAGGCCAGCCCGAACTGCTAGGTCACACCCCTTCTGCACGAGACCACAAGCATCCCCAGACATGTTTCAGCCTTGTTGGGCATCATCAGTGAGGAGTAGCTTGGGTCTCTAGTCCCGGCAGACTCAGGACCCACGTCTGGGCATACCCGTCCCACTCGGGGTGACTTTAGCAAAACAGAAAGGTGATGGCTGGAAGGTTTTGAATTCACCATAACCACGGGCAAAGCTCTGGGCAACCCTCCAGACCATTGTTTTTCAGCCTGCCAAGCCATTACAGAAGGGGAAAAACCATATGCAAATCAGGCTTGGTCCTACCCCAAAAGGGGCAGTCCAGCCCGAAATGCTAGGTCACATCCCTTCTGCACAAGACCACAAGCATCCCCAGACATGTTTCAGCCTTGTCGGGCGTCATCAGTGAGGAGAAGCTTGGGTCTCTAGGCCCGGCCGACTCGGGACCCACGTCTGGGCATACCCGTCCCACTCGGGGTGACTTTAGCAAAACAGAAAGGTGATGGCTGGAAGGTTTTGAATTAATCATAACCACGGGCAAAGCTCTGGGCAACCCTCCAGACCATCGCTTTTCAGCGTGCCAAGCCATTACAGAAGGGGAAAAAACATATGCAAATCAGGCTTTGTCCTACCCCAAAAGGTGAAGTCCAGCCTGAACTGCTAGGTCACATCCCTTCTGCATGAGACCACAAGCATCCCCAGACATGTTTCAGCCTTGTCGGGCGTCATCAGTGAGGAGAAGCTTGGGTCTCTAGGCCCGGCCGACTCGGGACCCACGTCTGGGCATACCCGTCCCACTCGGGGGGACTTTAGCAAAACAGAAAGGTGATGGCTGGAAGGTTTTGAATTAATCATAACCACGGGCAAAGCTCTGGGCAACACTCCAGACCATAGTTTTTTAGCCTGCCAAGCCATTACAGAAGGGGAAAAACCATATGGAAATCAGGCTTGGTCCTACCCCAAACGGGGCAGTGCAGCTGAACTGCTAGGTCACATCCCTTCTGCATGAGACCACAAACATCCCCAGACATGTTTCAGCCTTGTTAAGTGTCATCAGTGAGGAGTAACTTGGGTCTCTAGGTCCGACAGACTCGGGACCCACGTCTGGGCATACCTGTCACACTCGTGGTGACTTTAGCAAAACAGAAAGGTGATGACTGGAAGGTTTTAAATTAATCATAACCACGGACAAAGCTCTGGGCATCCCTCCAGACCATCGTTTTTCACCCTGCCGAGCCATTACAGAAAGGGAAAAACCATATGCAAATCAGACTTGGTGCTACCCCAAAAAAAGGGCAATGGAGCCCGAACTGCTAGGTCACATCACTTCTGCACGAGACCAAAAGCATCCCCAGTCATGTTTCAGCCTTGTTGGGCATCATCAGTGAGGATTAGCTTGGGTCTCTAGGCCTGGCAGACTCGGGACCCACATCTGGTTATACCCATCCCACTCAGGGTGACTTTAGCAAAACAGAAAGGTGATGGCTGGAAGGTTTTGAATGAATTATAAGCACGGGCAAATCTCTGGGCAACCCTCCAGACCATCGTTTTTCAGCCTGCCGAGACATTACAGAAGAGGAAAAACCATATGCAAATCAGGCTTGGTCCTACCCCAAAAAGGGGCAGTGGAGCCCGAACTTCTAGGTCACATCCCTTCTGCACGAGACCACAAGCATCCCCAGACATGTTTCAGCCTTGTTGGACGTCATCAGTGAGGCGTAGCTTGGGTCTCTAGGCCCGGCAGACTCGGGACCCACGTCTGGGCATACCCGTCCCACTCGGGATGACTTTAGCAAAACAGAAAGGTGATAGCTGGAAGGTTTTGAATTAATCATAACCACGGGCAAAGCTCTGGGCAACCCTCCAGACCATCGTTTTTCAGCCTGCCAAACCATTACAGAAGGGAAAAAACCATATGCAATTCAGGCTTGGCCCTACCTCAAAAAGGGCAGTACAGCCCGAACTGCTAGGTCACATCCCTTCTGCAGGAGACCACAAGCATCCCTAGACATGTTTCAGCCTTGTTGGGTGTCATCAGTGAGGAGTAGCTTGGGTCTCTAGTCCCGGCAGACTCGGGACCCACGTCTGGGCATACCTGTCCCACTCGGGGTGACTTTAGCAAAACAGAAAGGTGATGGCTGGAAGGTTTTGAATTAATCATAACCACGGGCAAATCTCTGGGCAACCCTCCAGACCATCATTTTTCAGCCTGCCAAGCCATTACAGAAGGCAAAAAACCATATGCAAATCAGGGTTGGTCCTACCCCAAAGGGGCAGTCCAGCCCGAACTGCTAGGTCACATCCCTTCTGCACGAGACCACATGCATCCCCAGACATGTTTCAGCCTTGTTGGGCATCATCAGTGAGGAGTAGCTTGGGTCTCTAGGCCCTGCAGACTCGGGACCCACGTCTGGGCATACCCGTCCCACTCGGGGTGACTTTAGCAAAACAGAAATGTGATGGCTGGAAAGTTTTGAATTAATCATAACCACGGGCAAAGCTCTGAGCAACACTCCAGACCATAGTTTTTTAGCCTGCCAAGCCATTACAGAAGGGGAAAAACCATATGGAAATCAGGCTTGGTCCTACCCCAAACGGGGCAGTGCAGCTGAACTGCTAGGTCACATCCCTTCTGCACGAGACCACAAACATCCCCAGACATGTTTGAGCCTTGTTAGGTGTCATCAGTGAGGAGTAACTTGGGTCTCTAGGCCCGACAGACTCGGGACCCACTTCTGGGCATACCTGTCACACTCGTGGTGACTTTAGCAAAACAGAAAGGTGATGGCTGGAAGGTTTTGAATTAATCATAACCACAGGCAAATCTCTGGGCAACCCTCCAGACCATCATTTTTCAGCCTGCCAAGCCATTACAGAAGCCAAAAAACCATATGCAAATCAGGGTTGGTCCTACCCCAAAGGGGCAGTCCAGCCCGAACTGCTAGGTCACTTCCCTTCTGCACGAGACCACAAGCATCCCCAGACATGTTTCAGCCTTGTTGGGCGTCATCAGTGAGGAGTAGCTTGGGTCTCTAGGCCCGGCAGACTCGGGAACCACGTCTGGGCATACCCGTCCCACCGGGGTGACTTTAGCAAAACAGAAAGGTGATGACTGGAAGGTTTTGAATTTATCATAACCTTGGGCAAATCTCTGGGCAACCCTCCAGACCATCGTTTTTCAGCCTGCCGAGCCATTACAGAAGGGGAAAAACCATATGCAAATCAGGCTTGGTCCTACCCCAAAAGGGGCAGTCCAGCCCAAACTGCTATGTCACATCCCTTCTGCACGAGACCACAAGCATCCACAGACATGTTTCAGCCTTGTTGGGTGTCATCAGTGAGGAGTATCTTGGGTCTCTAGGCCCGGCAGACTCGGGACCCACGTCTGGGCATACCCGTCCCACTCGGGGTGACTTTAGCAAAACAGAAAGGTGATGGCTGGAAGGTTTTGAATTAATTATACCCACGGGCAAAACTCTAGGCAACCCTCCAGACCATCTTTTCTCAGCCTGCCAAGCCTTTACAGAAGGGGAAAAACCATATGCAAATCAGGCTTGGTCCTACCCCAAAAGGGGCAGTCGAGCCCGAACTGCTAGGTCACATCCCTTCTGCACGAGACCACAAGCATCCCCAGACATGTTTCAGCCTTGTTGGGTGCCATCAGTGAGGAGTAGCTTTGGTCTCTAGGCCCGGCACACTCGGGACCCACGTCTGGGCATACCCGGCCCACTAGGGGTGACTTTAGCAAAACAGAAAGGTGATGGCTGGAAGGTTTTGAATTAATCATAACCACGGGCAAAGCTCTAGGCAAACCTCCAGACCATTGTTTTTCAGCCTGCCAAGCCATTACAGAAGGGGAAAAACCAAATGCAAATCAGGCTTAGTCCTACCCCAAAAGGGGCAGTCCAGCCCGAACTGCTAGATCACATCCCTTCTGCACGAGACCACAAGCATCCCCAGACATGTTTCAGCCTTGTTGGGCGTCATCAGTGAGGAGTAGCTTGGGTCTCTAGGCCCAGCAGACTCGGGACCCACCTCTGGGCATACCTGTCCCACTCGGGGTGACTTTAGCAAAACAGAAAGGTGATGGCTGGAAGGTTTTGAATTAATCATGACCATGCGCAAATCGCTGGGCAACCCTCCAGACCATCGTTTTTCAGCTTGCCGAGCCATTACAGAATGGGAAAAACCATATGCAAATCAGGCTTGGTCCTACCCCAAAAGGGGCAGTCGAGCCCAAACTGCTAGGTCACATTTCTTCTGCACGAGACCACAAGCATTCCCAGACATGTTTCAGCCTTGTTGGGCGTCATCAGTGAGGAGTAGCTTGGGTCTCTAGGCCCGGCAGACTCGGGACCCACGTCTGGGCATACCCGTCCCACTCGGGGTGACTTTAGCAAAACAGAAAGGTGATGGCTGGAAGGTTTTGAATTAATCATAAACACGGGCAAAGCTCTGGGCAACCCTCCAGACAATCGTTTTTCAGCCTGCCAAGCCATTACAGAATGGGAAAAACCATATGCAAACCAGGCTTGGTCCTACCCCAAAAGGGGCAGTCCAGCCTGAACTGCTAGGTCACATGCCTTCTGCACGAGACCACAAGCATCCCTAGACATTTTTCAGCCTTGTTGGGCCTCATCAGTGAGTAGTAGCTTGGGTCTCTAGGCCCGGCAGACTCAGGACCCACGTCTGGGCATACCTGTCCCACTCGGGGTGATTTTAGCAAAACAGAAAGGTGATGGCTGGAAGGTTTTGGATTAATCGTAACCACGGGCAAAGCTCTGGGCAACCCTCCAGACCATCATTTTTCAGCCTGCAGAGCCATTACAGAAGGGGAAAAACCATATGCAAATCAGGCTTGGTCGTACCCCAAAAGGGGCAGTCCAGCCCGAACTGCTATGTCACATCCCTTCTGCACGAGACCACAAGCATCCCCAGACATGTTTCAGCCTTGTTGGGCGTCATCAGTGAGGAGTAGCTTGGGTCTCTAGGCCCGGCAGACTCGGGACCCACCTCTGGGCATACCTGTCCCACTCGGGGTGACTTTAGCAAAACAGAAAGGTGATGGCTGGAAGGTTTTGAATTAATCATGACCATGGGCAAATCGCTGGGCAACCCTCCAGACCATCGTTTTTCAGCCTGCCGAGCCATTACAAAATGGGAAAAACCATATGCAGAAGAGACCACAAGCATTCCCAGACATGTTTCAGCCTTGTTGGGCATCATCAGTGAGGAGTAGCTTGGGTCTCTAGGCCCGGCAGACTCGGGACCCACGTCGGGCATACCCGTCCCACTCGGGGTGACTTTAGCAAAACAGAAAGGTGATGGCTGGAAGGTTTTGAATTAATCATAAACATGGGCAAAGCTCTGGGCAACCCTCCAGACCATCTTTTCTCAGCCTGCCAAGCCTTTACAGAAGGGGAAAAACCATATGCAAATCAGGCTTGGTCCTACCCCAAAAGGGGTAGTCGAGCCCGAACTGCTAGGTCACATCCCTTCTGCACGAGACCACAAGCATCCCCAGACATGTTTTAGCCTTGTTGGGTGTCATCAGTGAGGAGTAGCTTGGCTCTCTAGGCCCGGCAGCCTCGGTACCCACGTCTGGGCTTACCCGTCCCACTCGGGGGGACTTTAGCAAAACAGAAAGGTGATGGCTGGAAGGTTTTGAATTAATCATAACCACGGGCAAATCTCTGGGCAACCCTCCAGACCATTGTTTTTCAGCCTGCCGAGCCATTACAGAAGGGGAAAAACCATATGCAAATCAGGCTTGGTCTACCCCAAAAGGGGCAGTCCAGTCCGAACTGCTATGTCACATCCCTTCTGCACGAGACCACAAGCATCCCCAGACATGTTTCAGCCTTGTTGGGCGTCATCAGTGAGTAGTAGCTTGGGTCTCTAGGCCTGACAGACTCGGGACCCACGTCTGGGCATACCTGTCCCACTCGGGGTGATTTTAGCAAAACAGAAAGGTGATGGCTGGAAAGTTTTGAATTAATCGTAACCACGGGCAAAGCTCTGGGCAACCCTCCAGACCATCGCTTTTCAGCCTGCCAAGCCATTACAGAAGGGGAAAAAACATATGCAAATCAGGCTTGGTCCTACCCCAAAAGGTGAAGTCCAGCCTGAACTGCTAGGTCACATCCCTTCTGCATGAGACCACACGCATCCCCAGACATGTTTCAGCCTTGTTGTGCGTCATCAGTGAGGAGTAGCTTGGCTCTCTAGGTCCGGCAGCCTCGGGACCCACGTCTGGGCTTACCCGTCCCACTCGGGGGGACTTTAGCAAAACAGAAAGGTGATGGCTGGAAGGTTTTGAATTAATCATAACCACGGGCAAATCTCTGGGCAACCCTCCAGACCATTGTTTTTCAGCCTGCCGAGCCATTACAGAAGGGGAAAAACCATATGCAAATCAGGCTTGGTCTACCCCAAAAGGGGCAGTCCAGCCCGAACTGCTATGTTACATCCCTTCTGCACAAGACCACAAGCATCCCCAGACATGTTTCAACCTTGTTGGGCGTCATCAGTGAGGAGTAGCTTGGGTCTCTAGGTCCTGCAGACACGGGACCCACGTCTGGGCATACCCGTCCCACTCGGGGTGACTTTAGCAAAACAGAAAGGTGATGGCTGGAAGGTTTTGAATTAATCATAACCACTGGCAAAGCTCTGGGCAACACTCCAGACCATAGTTTTTTAGCCTGCCAAGCCATTACAGAAGGGGAAAAACCATATGGAAATCAGGCTTGGTCCTACCCCAAACGGGGCAGTGCAGCTGAACTGCTAGGTCAAATCCCTTCTCCACGAGACCACAAACATCCCCAGACATGTTTAAGCCTTGTTGGGTGTCATCAGTGAGGAGTAACTTGGGTCTCTAGGCCGGACAGACTCGGGACCCACGTCTGGGCATACCTGTCACACTCGTGGTGATTTTAGCAAAACAGAAAGGTGATGGCTGGAAAGTTTTGAATTAATCGTAACCACGGGCAAAGCTCTGGGCAACCCTCCAGACCATCGCTTTTCAGCCTGCCAAGCCATTACAGAAGGGGAAAAAACATATGCAAATCAGGCTTGGTCCTACCCCAAAAGGTGAAGTCCAGCCTGAACTGCTAGGTCACATCCCTTCTGCATGAGACCACACGCATCCCCAGACATGTTTCAGCCTTGTTGTGCGTCATCAGTGAGGAGTAGCTTGGCTCTCTAGGTCCGGCAGCCTCGGGACCCACGTCTGGGCTTACCAGTCCCACTCGGGGGGACTTTAGCAAAACAGAAAGGTGATGGCTGGAAGGTTTTGAATTAATCATAACCACGGGCAAATCTCTGGGCAACCCTCCAGACCATTGTTTTTCAGCCTGCCGAGCCATTACAGAAGGGGAAAAACCATATGCAAATCAGGCTTGGTCTACCCCAAAAGGGGCAGTCCAGCCCGAACTGCTATGTTACATCCCTTCTGCACGAGACCACAAGCATCCCCAGACATGTTTCAACCTTGTTGGGCGTCATCAGTGAGGAGTAGCTTGGGTCTCTAGGTCCTGCAGACTCGGGACCCACGTCTGGGCATACCCGTCCCACTCGGGGTGACTTTAGCAAAACAGAAAGGTGATGGCTGGAAGGTTTTGAATTAATCATAACCACTGGCAAAGCTCTGGGCAACACTCCAGACCATAGTTTTTTAGCCTGCCAAGCCATTACAGAAGGGGAAAAACCATATGGAAATCAGGCTTGGTCCTACCCCAAACGGGGCAGTGCAGCTGAACTGCTAGGTCAAATCCCTTCTGCACGAGACCACAAACATCCCCAGTCATGTTTAAGCCTTGTTGGGTGTCATCAGTGAGGAGTAACTTGGGTCTCTAGGCCGGACAGACTCGGGACCCACGTCTGGGCATACCTGTCACACTCGTGGTGACTTTAGCAAAACAGAAAGGTGATGACTGGAAGGTTTTGAATTAATCATAACCACGGGCAAAGCTCTGGGCATCCCTCCAGACCATCGTTTTTCAGCCTGCCGAGCCATTACAGAAGGGCAAAAACCATATGCAAATCAGGCTTGGTCCTACCCCAAAAGGGGCAGTTCAGCCCAAACTGCTATGTCACATCCCTTCTGCACGAGACCACAAGCATCCACAGACATGTTTTAGCCTTGTTGGGTGTCATCAGTGAGGAGTAGCTTGGGTCTCTAGGCCCGGCAGACTCGGGACCCACGTCTGGGCATACCCGTCCCACCGGGGTGACTTTAGCAAAACAGAAAGGTGATGACTGGAAGGTTTTGAATTTATCATAACCACGGGCAAATCTCTGGGCAATCCTCCAGACCATCGTTTTTCAGCCTGCCGAGCCATTACAGAAAGGGAAAAACCATATGCAAATCAGGCTTTGTCCTACCCCAAAAGGGGCAGTCCAGCCCGAACTGCTAGGTCACATCCCTTCTGCACGAGACCACAAGCATCCACAGACATGTTTCAGCCTTGTTGGGTGTCATCAGTGAGGAGTATCTTGGGTCTCTAGGCCCGGCAGACTCGGGACCCACGTCTGGGCATACCCGTCCCACTCGGGGTGACTTTAGCAAAACAGAAAGGTGATGGCTGGAAGGTTTTGAATTAATTATACCCACGGGCAAAACTCTAGGCAACCCTCCAGACCATCTTTTCTCAGCCTGCCAAGCCTTTACAGAAGGGGAAAAACCATATGCAAATCAGGCTTGGTCCTACCCCAAAAGGGGCAGTCGAGCCCGAACTGCTAGGTCACATCCCTTCTGCACGAGACCACAAGCATCCCCAGACATGTTTCAGCCTTGTTGGGTGCCATCAGTGAGGAGTAGCTTGGGTCTCTAGGCCCGGCACACTCGGGACACACGTCTGGGCATACCCGGCCCACTAGGGGTGACTTTAGCAAAACAGAAAGGTGATGGCTGGAAGGTTTTGAATTAATCATAACCACGGGCAAAGCTCTAGGCAAACCTCCAGACCATCGTTTTTCAGCCTGCCAAGCCATTACAGAAGGGGAAAAACCATATGCAAATCAGGCTTGGTCCTACCCCAAAAGGGGCAGTCCAGCCCGAACTGCTAGATCACATTCCTTCTGCACGAGACCACAAGCATCCCCAGACATGTTTCAGCCTTGTTGGGCATTATCAGTGAGGAGTAGCTTGGGTCTCTAGGCCCGGCAGACTCGGGACCCACCTCTGGGCATACCTGTCCTACTCGGGGTGACTTTAGCAAAACAGAAAGGTGATGGCTGGAAGGTTTTGAATTAATCATGACCATGGGCAAATCGCTGGGCAACCCTCCAGACCATCGTTTTTCAGCCTGCCGAGCCATTACAGAATGGAAAAACCATATGCAAATCAGGCTTGGTCCTACCCCAAAAGGGGCAGTCGAGCCCGAACTGCTAGGTCACATCCCTTCTGCACGAGACCACAAGCATTCCCAGACATGTTTCAGCCTTGTTGGGCGTCATCAGTGAGGAGTAGCTTGGGTCTCTAGGCCCGGCAGACTCGGGACCCACGTCTGGGCATACCCGTCCCACTCGGGGTGACTTTAGCAAAACAGAAAGGTGATGGCTGGAAGGTTTTGAATTAATCATAAACACGGGCAAAGCTCTGGGCAACCCTCCAGACCATCGTTTTTCAGCCTGCCAAGCCATTACAGAAGGGGAAAAACCATATGCAAACCAGGCTTGGTCCTACCCCAAAAGGGGCAGTCCAGCCCGAACTGCTAGGTCACATGCCTTCTGCACGAGACCACAAGCATCCCTAGACATTTTTCAGCCTTGTTGGGCGTCATCAGTGAGTAGTAGCTTGGGTCTCTAGGCCCGGCAGACTCGGGACCCACGTCTGGGCATACCTGTCCCACTCGGGGTGATTTTAGCAAAACAGAAAGGTGATGGCTGTAAGGTTTTGAATTAATCGTAACCACGGGCAAAGCTCTGGGCAACCCTCCAGACCCTCATTTTTCAGCCTGCAGAGCCATTACAGAAGGGGAAAAAACATATGCAAATCAGGCTTGGTCCTACCCCAAAAGGGGCAGTCGAGCCCGAACTGCTAGGTCACATCCCTTCTGCACGAGACCACAAGCATCCCCAGACATGTTTCAGACTTGTTGGGTACCATCAGTGAGGAGTAGCTTGGGTCTCTATGCCCGGCAGACTCGGGACCCACCTCTGGGCATACCTGTCCTACTCGGGGTGACTTTAGCAAAACAGAAAGGTGATGGCTGGAAGGTTTTGAATTAATCATGACCATGGGCAAATCGCTGGGCAACCCTCCAGACCATCGTTTTTCAGCCTGCCGAGCCATTACAGAATGGAAAAACCATATGCAAATCAGGCTTGGTCCTACCCCAAAAGGGGCAGTCGAGCCCGAACTGCTAGGTCACATCCCTTCTGCACGAGACCACAAGCATTCCCAGACATGTTTCAGCCTTGTTGGGCGTCATCAGTGAGGAGTAGCTTGGGTCTCTAGGCCCGGCAGACTCGGGACCCACGTCTGGGCATACCCGTCCCACTCGGGGTGACTTTAGCAAAACAGAAAGGTGATGGCTGGAAGGTTTTGAATTAATCATAAACACGGGCAAAGCTCTGGGCAACCCTCCAGACCATCGTTTTTCAGCCTGCCAAGCCATTACAGAAGGGGAAAAACCATATGCAAACCAGGCTTGGTCCTACCCCAAAAGGGGCAGTCCAGCCCGAACTGCTAGGTCACATGCCTTCTGCACGAGACCACAAGCATCCCTAGACATTTTTCAGCCTTGTTGGGCGTCATCAGTGAGTAGTAGCTTGGGTCTCTAGGCCCGGCAGACTCGGGACCCACGTCTGGGCATACCTGTCCCACTCGGGGTGATTTTAGCAAAACAGAAAGGTGATGGCTGGAAGGTTTTGAATTAATCGTAACCACGGGCAAAGCTCTGGGCAACCCTCCAGACCATCATTTTTCAGCCTGCAGAGCCATTACAGAAGGGGAAAAAACATATGCAAATCAGGCTTGGTCCTACCCCAAAAGGGGCAGTCGAGCCCGAACTGCTAGGTCACATCCCTTCTGCACGAGACCACAAGCATCCCCAGACATGTTTCAGACTTGTTGGGTGCCATCAGTGAGGAGTAGCTTGGGTCTCTATGCCCGGCAGACTCGGGACCCACGTCTGGGCATAGCCGTCCCACTCAGGGTGACTTTAGCAAAACAGAAAGGTGATGGCTGGAAGGTTTTGTATTAATCATAACCACGGGCAAAGCTCTGGGAAAACCTCCAGACCATCGTTTTTCAGGCTGCCAAGCCTTTACAGAAGGGGAAAAACCATATGCAAATCAGGCTTGGTCCTACCCCAAAAGGGGCAGTCCAGCCCGAACTGCTAGGTCACATCCCTTCTACACGAGACCACAAGCATCCCCAGACATGTTTCAGCCTTGTTGGGCATCATCAGTGAGGAGTAGCTTGGGTCTCTAGTCCCGGCAAACTCTGGACCCACGTCTGGGCATACCCTTCCCACTCGGGGTGACTTTAGCAAAACAGAAAGGTGATGGCTGGAAGGTTTTGAATTCATCATGACCACGGGCAAAGCTCTGGGCAACCCTCCAGACCATTGTTTTTCAGCCTGCCAAGCCATTACAGAAGGGGAAAAACCATATGCAAATCAGGCTTGGTCCTACCCCAAAAGCGGCAGTCCAGCCCGAAATGCTAGGTCACATCCCTTCTGCACAAGACCACAAGCATCCCCAGACATGTTTCAGCCTTGTTGGGCGTCATCAGTGAGGAGACACTTGGGTCTCTAGGCCCGGCCGACTCGGGACCCACGTCTGGGCATACACGTCCCACTCGGGGTGACTTTAGCAAAACAGAAAGGTGATGGCTGGAAGGTTTTGAATTAATCATAACCACGGGCAAAGCTCTGGGCAACCCTCCAGACCATCGCTTTTCAGCCTGCCAAGCCATTACAGAAGGGGAAAAAACATATGCAAATCAGGCTTGGTCCTACCCCAAAAGTTGAAGTCCAGCCCGAATTGCTAGGTCACATCCCTTCTGGACGAGACCACAAGCATCCCCAGACATGTTTCAGCCTTGTTGGGCATCATCAGTGAGGAGTAACTTGGACCTCTAGGCCCGACAGACTCGGGACCCACGTCTGGGCATACCCGTCACACTCGGGGTGACTTTAGCAAAACAGAAAGGTGATGACTGGAAGGTTTTGAATTAATCATAACCACGGGCAAAGCTCTGGGCATCCCTCCAGACCATTGTTTTTCAGCCTGCCGAGCCATTACAGAAGGGGAAAAACCATATGCAAATCAGGCTTGGTCCTACCCCAAAAGGGGCAGTCCAGCCCGAACTGTTATGTCACATCCCTTCTGCACGAGACCACAAGCATCCCCAGACATGTTTCAGCCTTGTTGGGCGTCATCAGTGAGGAATAGCTTGGGTCTCTAGGCCCGGCAGACTCGGGACCCACGTCTGGGCATACCCGTCCCACTTGGGGTGACTTTAGCAAAACAGAAAGGTGATGGCTGGAAGGTTTTGAATTAATTATAACCACGGGCAAAGCTCTAGGCAACCCTCCAGACCATATTTTTTCAGCCTGCCAAGCCATTACAGAAGGGAAAAAACCATATGCAAATCAGGCTTGGTCCTACCCCAAAAGGGGCAGTCGAGCCCGAACTGCTAGGTCACATCCCTTCTGCACGAGACCACAAGCATCCCCAGACATGTTTCAGACTTGTTGGGTGCCATCAGTGAGGAGTAGCTTGGGTCTCTATGCCCGGCAGACTCGGGACCCACGTCTGGGCATAGCCGTCCCACTCAGGGTGACTTTAGCAAAACAGAAAGGTGATGGCTGGAAGGTTTTGAATTCATCATGACCACGGGCAAAGCTCTGGGCAACCCTCCAGACCATTGTTTTTCAGCCTGCCAAGCCATTACAGAAGGGGAAAAACCATATGCAAATCAGGCTTGGTCCTACCCCAAAAGCGGCAGTCCAGCCCGAAATGCTAGGTCACATCCCTTCTGCACAAGACCACAAGCATCCCCAGACATGTTTCAGCCTTGTTGGGCGTCATCAGTGAGGAGACACTTGGGTCTCTAGGCCCGGCCGACTCGGGACCCACGTCTGGGCATACACGTCCCACTCGGGGTGACTTTAGCAAAACAGAAAGGTGATGGCTGGAAGGTTTTGAATTAATCATAACCACGGGCAAAGCTCTGGGCAACCCTCCAGACCATCGCTTTTCAGCCTGCCAAGCCATTACAGAAGGGGAAAAAACATATGCAAATCAGGCTTGGTCCTACCCCAAAAGTTGAAGTCCAGCCCGAATTGCTAGGTCACATCCCTTCTGGACGAGACCACAAGCATCCCCAGACATGTTTCAGCCTTGTTGGGCATCATCAGTGAGGAGTAACTTGGGTCTCTAGGCCCGACTACTCGGGACCCACGTCTGGGCATACCCGTCATACTCGGGGTGACTTTAGCAAAACAGAAAGGTGATGACTGGAAGGTTTTGAATTAATCATAACCACGGGCAAAGCTCTGGGCATCCCTCCAGACCATTGTTTTTCAGCCTGCCGAGCCATTACAGAAGGGGAAAAACCATATGCAAATCAGGCTTGGTCCTACCCCAAAAGGGGCAGTCCAGCCCGAACTGCTATGTCACATCCCTTCTGCACGAGACCACAAGCATCCCCAGACATGTTTCAGCCTTGTTGAGCGTCATCAGTGAGGAGTAGCTTGGGTCTCTAGGCCCGGCAGACTCGGGACCCACGTCTGGGCATACCCGTCCCACTTGGGGTGACTTTAGCAAAACAGAAAGGTGATGGCTGGAAGGTTTTGAATTAATTATAACCACGGGCAAAGCTCTAGGCAACCCTCCAGACCATATTTTTTCAGCCTGCCAAGCCATTACAGAAGGGAAAAAACCATATGCAAATCAGGCTTGGTCCTACCCCAAAAGGGGCAGTCGAGCCCGAACTGCTAGGTCACATCCCTTCTGCACGAGACCACAAGCATCCCCAGACATGTTTCAGACTTGTTGGGTGCCATCAGTGAGGAGTAGCTTGGGTCTCTATGCCCGGCAGACTCGGGACCCACGTTTGGGCATAGCCGTCCCACTCAGGGTGACTTTAGCAAAACAGAAAGGTGATGGCTGGAAGGTTTTGTATTAATCATAACCACGGGCAAAGCTCTGGGAAAACCTCCAGACCATCGTTTTTCAGCCTGCCAAGCCATTACAGAAGGGGCAAAACCATATGCAAATCAGGCTTGGTCCTACCCCAAAAGGGGCAGTCCAGCCCGAACTGCTAGGTCACATCCCTTCTACACGAGACCACAAGCATCCCCAGACATGTTTCAGCCTTGTTGGGCGTCATCAGTGAGGAGACGCTTGGGTCTCTAGGCCCGGAAGACTCGGGACCCACGTCTGGGCATACCCGTCCCACTCGGGGTGACTTTAGCAAAACAGAAAGGTGATGGCTGGAAGGTTTTAAATTAATCATAACCATGGGCAAATCGCTGGGCAACCCTCCAGACCATCGTTTTTCAGCCTGCCGAGCCATTACAGAATGGGAAAAACCATATGCAAATCAGGCTTGGTCCTACCCCAAAAGGGGCAGTCGCACCCGAACTGCTAGGTCACATCCCTTCTGAACGAGACCACAAGCCTTCCCAGACATGTTTCAGCCTTGTTGGGCGTCATCAGTGAGGAGTAGCTTGGGTCTCTAGGCCCGGGAGACTCGGGACCCACGTCTGGGCATACCTGTCCCACTCGGGGTGATTTTAGCAAAACAGAAAGGTGATGGCTGGAAGGTTTTGAATTAATGGTAACCATGGGCAAAGCTCTGGGCAACCCTCCAGACCATCATTTTTCAGCCTGCCAAGCCATTACAGAAGGGGAAAAACCATATGCAAATCAGGCTTGGTCCTACCCCAAAAGGGGCAGTTTAGCCCAAACTGCTAGGTCACATCGCTGTTGCACGAGACCGCAAGCATCCCCAGACATGTTTCAACATTGTTGGGCATCATCAGTGAGTAGCAGCTTGGGTCTCTAGGCCTGGCAGACTCAGGCCCACGTCTGGGCATACCTGTCTCACTCGGGGTGACTTAAGCAAAACAGAAAGGTGATGGCTGGAAGGTTTTGAATTAATCATAACCACAGGAAAAGCTCTGGGCAACCCTCCAGACCATCGTTTTTCAGCCTGCCAAGCCATTACAGAAGAGTAAAAACCATATGCAAATCAGGCTTGGACCTACTCCAAAAGGGGCAGTCCAGCCCGAACTGCTATGTCACTTCCCTTCTGCAAGAGACCACAAGCATCCACAGACATGTTTCAGCCTTGTTGGGTTTCATCAGTGAGGAGTATCTTGGGTCTCTAGGCCCGGCAGACTCGGGACCCACGTCTGGAAATACCCATCCCACTCGGGGTGACTTTAGCAAAACAGAAAGGTGATGGCTGGAAGGTTTTGAATTAATTATACCCACGGGCAAAACTCTAGGCAACCCTCCAGACCATCTTTTCTCAGCCTGCCAAGCCTTTACAGAAGGGGAAAAACCATATGCAAATCAGGCTTGGTCCTACCCCAAAAGTGGCAGTCCAGCCCGAACTGCTAGATCACATCCCTTCTGCACGAGACCACAAGCATCCCCAGACATGTTTCAGCCTTGTTGGGCATCATCAGTGAGGAGTACCTTGGGTCTCTAGGCCCGACAGACTCGGGACCCACGTCTGGGCATACCCGTCCCACTCGGGGTGACTTTAGCAAAACAAAAAGGTGATGACTGGAAGGTTTTGAATTAATCATAACCACGGGCAAAGCTCTGGGCATCCCTCCAGACCATCGTTTTTCAGCCTGCCGAGCCATTACAGAAGGGGAAAAACCATATGCAAATCAGGCTTGGTCCTACCCCAAAAGGGGCAGTCCAGCCCGAACTGCTATGTCACATCCCTTCTGCACGAGACCACAAGCATCCACAGACATGTTTCAGCCTTGTTGGGTGTCATCAGTGAGGAGTAGCTTGGGTCTCTAGGCCCGGCAGACTCGGGACCCACGTCTGGGCATACCCGTCCCACTCGGGGTGACTTTAGCAAAACAGAAAGGTGATGGCTGGAAGGTTTTGAATTAATCATAACCACGGGCAAAGCTCTGGGCAACCCTCCAGACGATCGCTTTCCAGCCTGCCAAGCCATTACAGAAGGGGAAAAAACATATGCAAATCAGGCTTGGTCCTACCCCAAAAGTGGCAGTCCAGCCCGAACTGCTAGATCACATCCCTTCTGCACGAGACCACAAGCATCCCCAGACATGTTTCAGCCTTGTTGGGCGTCATCAGTGAGGAGTAGCTTGGGTCTCTAGGCCCGGCAGATTCAGGAACCATGTCTGGCCAAACCCGTCCCACGCGGGGTGACTTTAGCAAAACAGAAAGGTGATGGCTGGAAGGTTTTGAATTAATCATAACCAGGGGCAAAGCTCTGGGCAACCCTCCAGACCATCACTTTCCAGCCTGCCAAGCCATTACAGAAGGGGAAAAAACATATGCAAATCAGGATTGGTCCTACCCCAAAAAGGGAAGTCCAGCCCGAACTGCTAGGTCACATCCCTTCTGCACGAGACCACAAGCATCCCCAGACATGTTTCAGCCTTGTTGGGCGTCATCAGTGAGGAGTAGCTTGGGTCTCTAGGGCCGGCAGACTCGGGACCCACCTCTGGGCATACCTGTCCCACTCGGGGTGACTTTAGCAAAACAGAAAGGTGATGGCTATAAGGTTTTGAATTAATCATGACCATGGGCAAATCGCTGGGCAACCCTCCAGACCATCGTTTTTCAGCCTGCCGAGCCATTACAGAATGGGAAAAACCATATGCAAATCAGGCTTGGTCCTACCCCAAAAGGGGCAGTCGAGCCCGAACTGCTAGGTCACATCCCTTCTGCACGAGACCACAAGCATCCCCAGCAATGTTTCAGCCTTGTTGGGCCTCATCAGTGAGGAGTAGCTTGGGTCTCTAGGCCCGGCAGACTCGGGACCCACCTCTGGGCATACCCGTCCCACTCGGGGTGACTTTAGCAAAACAGAAAGGTGATGGCTGGAAGGTTTTGAATTAATCATAAACACGGGCAAAGCTCTGGGCAACCCTCCAGACCATCGTTTTTCAGCCTGCCAAGCCATTACAAAAGGGGAAAAACCATATGCAAACCAGGCTTGGTCCTACCCCAAAAGGGGCAGTCCAGCCCGAACTGCTAGGTCATATGCCTTCTGCACGAGACCACAAGCATCCCTAGACATGTTTCAGCCTTGGTGGGCGTCATCAGTGAGTAGTAGCTTGGGTCTCTAGGCCCGGCAGACTCGGGACCCACGTCTGGGCATACCTGTCCCACTCGGGGTGATTTTAGCAAAACAGAAAGGTGATGGCTGGAAGGTTTAGAATTAATCGTAACCACGGGCAAAGCTCTGGGCAACCCTCCAGACCATCATTTTTCAGCCTGCAGAGCCATTACAGAAGGGGAAAAACCATATGCAAATCAGGCTTGGTCCTACCCCAAAAGGGGCAGTCCAGCCGGAACTGCTATGTCACATCCCTTCTGCACGAGACCACAAGCATCCCCAGACATGTTTCAGCCTTGTTGGGTCGTCATCAGTGAGGAGTAGCTTGGGTCTCTAGGCCCGGCAGACTCGTGACCCACATCTGGGCATACCCGTCCCACTCGGGGTGATTTTAGCAAAACAGAAAGGTGATGGCTGGAAGGTTTAGAATTAATCGTAACCACGGGCAAAGCTCTGGGCAACCCTCCAGACCATCATTTTTCAGCCTGCAGAGCCATTACAGAAGGGGAAAAACCATATGCAAATCAGGCTTGGTCCTACCCCAAAAGGGGCAGTCCAGCCGGAACTGCTATGTCACATCCCTTCTGCACGAGACCACAAGCATCCCCAGACATGTTTCAGCCTTGTTGGGTCGTCATCAGTGAGGAGTAGCTTGGGTCTCTAGGCCCGGCAGACTCGGGACCCACGTCTGGGCATACCCGTCCCACTCGGGTTGACTTTAGCAAAACAGAAAGGTGATGGCTGGAAGGTTTTGAATTAATTATAACCACGGGCAAAGCTCTAGGCAGCCCTCCAGACCATATTTTTTCAGCCTGCCAAGCCATTACAGAAGGGAAAAAACCATATGCAAATCAGGCTTGGTCCTACCCCAAAAGGGGCAGTCGAGCCCGAACTGCTAGGTCACATCCCTTCTGCACGAGACCACAAGCATCCCCAGACATGTTTCAGACTTGTTGGGTGCCATCAGTGAGGAGTAGCTTGGGTCTCTATGCCCGGCAGACTCGGGACCCACGTCTGGGCATAGCCGTCCCACTCAGGGTGACTTTAGCAAAACAGAAAGGTGATGGCTGGAAGGTTTTGTATTAATCATAACCACGTGCAAAGCTCTGGGCAACCCTCCAGACCATCGTTTTTCAGCCTGCCAAGCCATTACAGAAGGGGAAAAACCATATGCAAACCAGGCTTGGTCCTACCCCAAAAGGGGCAGTCCAGCCCGAACTGCTAGGTCACATCCCTTCTGCACGAGACCACAAGCATCCCCAGACATGTTTCAGCCTTGTTGGGCGTCATCAGTGAGGAGTAGCTTGGGTCTCTAGGCCCAGCAGACTCGGGACCGACCTCTGGGCATACCTGTCCCACTCGGGGTGACTTTAGCAAAACAGAAAGGTGATGGCTGGAAGGTTTTGAATTAATCATGACCATGGGCAAATCGCTGGGCAACCCTCCAGACCATCGTTTTTCAGCCTGCCGAGCCATTACAGAATGGGAAAAACCATATGCAAATCAGGCTTGGTCCTACTCCAAAAGGGGCAGTCGAGCCCGAACTGCTAGGTCACATCCCTTCTGCACGAGACCACAAGCATTCCCAGACATATTTCAGCCTTGTTGGGCGTTATCAGTGAGGAGTAGCTTGGGTCTCTAGGCCCGGCAGACTCGGGACCCACGTCTGGGCATACCCGTCCCACTCGGGGTGACTTTAGCAAAACAGAAAGGTGATGGCTGGAAGGTTTT
This sequence comes from Ambystoma mexicanum, assembly GCF_040938575.1. NCBI lineage: Eukaryota > Metazoa > Chordata > Amphibia > Caudata > Ambystomatidae > Ambystoma > Ambystoma mexicanum. The sequence goes on from NC_090928.1 coordinate 1,016,009,200, forward strand.
GAAATAATCATAAACACGGGCAAAGCTCTGGGCAACCCTCCAGACATTCGTTTTTCAGCCTGCCAAACCATTACAGAAGGGGAAAAACCATATGCAAACCAGGCTTGGTCCTACCCCAAAAGGGGCAGTCCAGCCCGAACTGCTAGGTCACATGCCTTCTGCATGAGACCACAAGCATCCCTAGACATGTTTCAGCCTTGTTGGGCGTCATCAGTGAGTAGTAGCTTGGGTCTCATACCCGGCAGACTCGGGACCCACGTCTGGGCATACCTGTCCCACTCGGGGTGATTTTAGCAAAACAGAAAGGTGATGGATGGAAGGTTTTGAATTAATCGTAACCACGGGCAAAGCTCTGGGCAACCCTCCAGACCATCATTTTTCAGCCTGCAGAGCCATTACAGAAGGGGAAAAACCATATGCAAATCAGGCTTGGTCCTACCCCAAAAGGGGCAGTCCAGCCGGAACTGCTATGTCACATCCCTTCTGCACGAGACCACAAGCATCCCCAGACATGTTTCAGCCTTGTTGGGTCGTCATCAGTGAGGAGTAGCTTGGGTCTCTAGGCCCGGCAGACTCGGGACCCACGTCTGGGCATACCCGTCCCACTCGGGTTGACTTTAGCAAAACAGAAAGGTGATGGCTGGAAGGTTTTGAATTAATTATAACCACGGGCAAAGCTCTAGGCAGCCCTCCAGACCATATTTTTTCAGCCTGCCAAGCCATTACAGAAGGGAAAAAACCATATGCAAATCAGGCTTGGTCCTACCCCAAAAGGGGCAGTCGAGCCCGAACTGCTAGGTCACATCCCTTCTGCACGAGACCACAAGCATCCCCAGACATGTTTCAGACTTGTTGGGTGCCATCAGTGAGGAGTAGCTTGGGTCTCTATGCCCGGCAGACTCGGGACCCACGTCTGGGCATAGCCGTCCCACTCAGGGTGACTTTAGCAAAACAGAAAGGTGATGGCTGGAAGGTTTTGTATTAATCATAACCACGTGCAAAGCTCTGGGCAACCCTCCAGACCATCGTTTTTCAGCCTGCCAAGCCATTACAGAAGGGGAAAAACCATATGCAAACCAGGCTTGGTCCTACCCCAAAAGGGGCAGTCCAGCCCGAACTGCTAGGTCACATCCCTTCTGCACGAGACCACAAGCATCCCCAGACATGTTTCAGCCTTGTTGGGCGTCATCAGTGAGGAGTAGCTTGGGTCTCTAGGCCCAGCAGACTCGGGACCGACCTCTGGGCATACCTGTCCCACTCGGGGTGACTTTAGCAAAACAGAAAGGTGATGGCTGGAAGGTTTTGAATTAATCATGACCATGGGCAAATCGCTGGGCAACCCTCCAGACCATCGTTTTTCAGCCTGCCGAGCCATTACAGAATGGGAAAAACCATATGCAAATCAGGCTTGGTCCTACTCCAAAAGGGGCAGTCGAGCCCGAACTGCTAGGTCACATCCCTTCTGCACGAGACCACAAGCATTCCCAGACATATTTCAGCCTTGTTGGGCGTTATCAGTGAGGAGTAGCTTGGGTCTCTAGGCCCGGCAGACTCGGGACCCACGTCTGGGCATACCCGTCCCACTCGGGGTGACTTTAGCAAAACAGAAAGGTGATGGCTGGAAGGTTTTGAAATAATCATAAACACGGGCAAAGCTCTGGGCAACCCTCCAGACATTCGTTTTTCAGCCTGCCAAACCATTACAGAAGGGGAAAAACCATATGCAAACCAGGCTTGGTCCTACCCCAAAAGGGGCAGTCCAGCCCGAACTGCTAGGTCACATGCCTTCTGCATGAGACCACAAGCATCCCTAGACATGTTTCAGCCTTGTTGGGCGTCATCAGTGAGTAGTAGCTTGGGTCTCATACCCGGCAGACTCGGGACCCACGTCTGGGCATACCTGTCCCACTCGGGGTGATTTTAGCAAAACAGAAAGGTGATGGATGGAAGGTTTTGAATTAATCGTAACCACGGGCAAAGCTCTGGGCAACCCTCCAGACCATCATTTTTCAGCCTGCAGAGCCATTACAGAAGGGGAAAAACCATATGCAAACCAGGCTTGGTCCTACCCCAAAAGGGGCAGTCCAGCCCGAACTGCTATGTCACATCCCTTCTGCACGAGACCACATGCATCCCCAAACATGTTTCAGCCTTGTTGGGCGTCATCAGTGAGGAGTAGCTTGGGTTTCTAGGCCCGGCAGACTCGGGACCCACGTCTGGGCATACCCGTCCCACTCGGGATGACTTTAGCAAAACAGAAAGGTGATGGCTGGAAGGTTTTGAATTAATTATAACCACGGGCAAAGCTTTAGGCAACCCTCCAGACCATATTTTTTCAGCCTGCCAAGCCATTACAGAAAGGAAAAAACCATATGCAAATCAGGCTTGGTCCTACCCCAAAAGGGGCAGTCGAGCCCGAACTGCTAGGTCACATCCCTTCTGCACGAGACCACAAGCATCCCCAGACATGTTTCAGACTTGTTGGGTGCCATCAGTGAGGAGTAGCTTGGGTCTCTATGCCCGGCAGACTCAGGACCCACGTCTGGGCATAGCCGTCCCACTCAGGGTGACTTTAGCAAAACAGAAAGGTGATGGCTGGAAGGTTTTGTATTAATCATAACCACGTGCAAAGCTCTGGGCAACCCTCCAGACCATCGTTTTTCAGCCTGCCAAGCCATTACAGAAGGGGAAAAACCATATGCAATCCAGGCTTGGTCCTACCCCAAAAGGGGCAGTCCAGCCCGAACTGCTATGTCACATCCCTTCTGCACGAGACCACATGCATCCCCAAACATGTTTCAGCCTTGTTGGGCGTCATCAGTGAGGAGTAGCTTGGGTCTCTAGGCCCGGCAGACTCGGGACCCACGTCTGGGCATACCCGTCCCACTCGGGATGACTTTAGCAAAACAGAAAGGTGATGGCTGGAAGGTTTTGAATTAATTATAACCACGGGCAAAGCTTTAGGCAACCCTCCAGACCATATTTTTTCAGCCTGCCAAGCCATTACAGAAAGGAAAAAACCATATGCAAATCAGGCTTGGTCCTACCCCAAAAGGGGCAGTCGAGCCCGAACTGCTAGGTCACATCCCTTCTGCACGAGACCACAAGCATCCCCAGACATGTTTCAGACTTGTTGGGTGCCATCAGTGAGGAGTAGCTTGGGTCTCTATGCCCGGCAGACTCAGGACCCACGTCTGGGCATAGCCGTCCCACTCAGGGTGACTTTAGCAAAACAGAAAGGTGATGGCTGGAAGGTTTTGTATTAATCATAACCACGTGCAAAGCTCTGGGCAACCCTCCAGACCATCGTTTTTCAGCCTGCCAAGCCATTACAGAAGGGGAAAAACCATATGCAAACCAGGCTTGGTCCTACCCCAAAAGGGGCAGTCCAGCCCGAACTGCTAGGTCACATCCCTTCTGCACGAGACCACAAGCATCCCCAGACATGTTTCAGCCTTGTTGGGCGTCATCAGTGAGGAGTAGCTTGGGTCTCTAGGCCCAGCAGACTCGGGACCGACCTCTGGGCATACCTGTCCCACTCGGGGTGACTTTAGCAAAACAGAAAGGTGATGGCTGGAAGGTTTTGAATTAATCATGACCATGGGCAAATCGCTGGGCAACCCTCCAGACCATCGTTTTTCAGCCTGCCGAGCCATTACAGAATGGGAAAAACCATATGCAAATCAGGCTTGGTCCTACTCCAAAAGGGGCAGTCGAGCCCGAACTGCTAGGTCACATCCCTTCTGCACGAGACCACAAGCATTCCCAGACATATTTCAGCCTTGTTGGGCGTCATCAGTGAGGAGTAGCTTGGGTCTCTAGGCCCGGCAGACTCGGGACCCACGTCTGGGCATAGCCGTCCCACTCAGGGTGACTTTAGCAAAACAGAAAGGTGATAGCTGGAAGGTTTTGTATTAATCATAACCATGGGCAAAGCTCTGGGAAAACCTCCAGACCATCGTTTTTCAGCCTGCCAAGCCATTACAGAAGGGGCAAAACCATATGCAAATCAGGCTTGGTCCTACCCCAAAAGGGGCAGTCCAGCCCGAACTGCTAGGTCACATCCCTTCTACACGAGACCACAAGCATCCCCAGACATGTTTCAGCCTTGTTGGGCATCATCAGTGAGGAGAAGCTTGGGTCTCAGATTCAGGAACCAAGTCTGGCCAAACCCGTCCCACTCGGGGTGACTTTAGCAAAACAGAAAGGTGATGGCTGGAAGTTTTGAATTAATCATAACCACGGGCAAAGCTCTGGGCAACCCTCCAGACCATCGCTTTTTAGCCTGCCAAGCCATTACAGAAGGGGTAAAACCATATGCAAATCAGTCTTGGTCCTACCCCAAAAGGGGAAGTCCAGCCCGAACTGCTAGGTCACATCCCTTCTGCACGAGACCACAAGCATCCCCAGACATGTTTCAGCCTTGTTGTGCATCATCAGTGAGGAGTAGCTTGGCTCTCTAGGCCCGTCAGCCTCGGGACCCACGTCTGGGCTTACCCGTCCCACTCGGGGGACTTTAGCAAAACAGAAAGGTGATGGCTGGAAGGTTTTGAATTAATCATAACCATGGGCAAATCTCTGGGCAACCCTCCAGACCATTGTTTTTAATCCTGCCGAGCCATTACAGAAGGGGAAAAACCATATGCAAATCAGGCTTGGTCCTACCCCAAAAGGGGCAGTCCAGCCCGAACTGCTACGTCACATCCCTTCTGCACGAGACCACAAGCATCCCCAGACATGTTTCAGCCTTGTTGGGCGTCATCAGTGAGGAGTAGCTTGGGTCTCTAGGCCCTGCAGACTCGGGACCCACGTATGGGCATACCCGTCCCACTCGGGGTGACTTTAGCAAAACAGAAAGGTGATGGCTGGAAGGTTTTGAATTAATCATAACCACGGGCAAAGCTCTGGGCAACCCTCCAGACCATAGTTTTTTAGCCTGCCAAGCCATTACAGAAGGGGAAAAACCATATGGAAATCAGGCTTGGTCCTACCCCAAACGGGGCAGTGCAGCCGAACTGCTAGGTCACATCCCTTCTGCACGAGACCACAAGCATCCCCAGACATGTTTCAGCCTTGTTGGGTGTCATCAGTGAGGAGTAACTTGGGTCTCTTGGCCCGACAGACTCGGGACCCACGTCTGGGCATACCCGTCCCACTCGGGGTGACTTTAACAAAACAGAAAGGTGATGACTGGAAGGTTTTGAATTAATCATAACCACGGGCAAAGCTCTGGGCATCCCTCCAGACCATCGTTTTTCAGCCTGCCGAGCCATTACAGAAGGGGAAAAACCATATGCAAATCAGGCTTGGTCCTACCCCAAAAGGGGCAGTGTAGCCCGAACTGCTATGTCACATCCCTTCTGCACGAGACCACAAGCATCCACAGACATGTTTCAGCCTTGTTGGGTGTCATCAGTGAGGAGTATCTTGGGTCTCTAGGCCCGGCAGACTCGGGACCCACGTCTGGGCATACCCGTCCCACCGGGGTGACTTTAGCAAAACAGAAAGGTGATGACTGGAAGGTTTTGAATTTATCATAACCACGGGCAAATCGCTGGGCAACCCTCCAGACCATCGTTTTTCAGCCTGCCAAGTGATTACAGAAGGGGAAAAACCATATGCAAATCAGGCTTGGTCCTACCCCAAAAGAGGCAGTCCAGCCAGAACTGCTATGTCACATCCCTTCTGCACGAGACCACAAGCATCCACAGACATGTTTCAGCCTTGTTGGGTGTCATCAGTGAGGAGTAGCTTGGGTCTCTAGGCCCGGCAGACTCCGGACCCACGGCTGGGCATACCCGTCCCATTCGGGGTGACTTCAGCAAAACAGAAAGGTGATGGCTGGAAGGTTTTGAATTAATTATACACACGGGCAAAACTCTAGGCAACCCTCCAGACCATCTTTTCTCAGCCTGCCAAGCCATTACAGAAGGGGAAAAACCATATGCAAATCAGGCTTGGTCCTACCCGAAAAGGGGCAGTCGAGCCGGAACTGCTAGGTCACATCCCTTCTGCACGAGACCACAAGCATCCCCAGACATGTTTCAGCCTTGTTGGGTGCCATCAGTGAGGAGTAGCTTGGGTCTCTAGGCCCGGCACACTCGGGACCCACGTCTGGGCATACCCGGCCCACTAGTGGTGACTTTAGCAAAACGGAAAGGTGATGGCTGGAATTTTTTGAATTAATCATAACCACGGGCAAAGCTCTAGGTAAACTTCCAGACCATCGTTTTTCAGCCTGCCAAGCCATTACAGAAGGGGAAAAACCATATGCAAATCAGGCTTGGTCCTACCCCAAAAGGGGCAGTCCAGCCCGAACTGCTAGGTCACATCCCTTCTGCACGAGACCACAAGCATCCCCAGACATGTTTCAGCCTTGTTGGGCGTCATCAGTGAGGAGTAGCTTGGGTCTCTAGGCCCGTCAGATTCAGGAACCATGTCTGGCCAAACCCGTCCCACGCGGGGTGACTTTAGCAAAACAGAAAGGTGATGGCTGGAAGGTTTTGAATTAATCATAACTACGGGCAAAGCTCTGGGCATCCCTCCAGACCATCGTTTTTCAGCCTGCCGAGCCATTACAGAAGGGGAAAAACCATATGCAAATCAGGCTTGGTCCTACCCCAAAAGGGGCAGTCCAGCCCGAACTGCTAGGTCACATCCCTTCTGCACGATACCACAAGCATCCCCAGACATGTTTCAGCCTTGTTGGGCATCATCAGTGAGGAGTAGCTTGGGTCTCTAGGCCCTGCAGACTCGAGACCCACGTCTGGGCATACCCGTCCCACTCGGGGTGACTTTAGCAAAACAGAAAGGTGATGACTGGAAGGTTTTGAATTAATCATAACCACGGGCAAAGCTCTGGGCATCCCTCCAGACCATCGTTTTTCAGCTTGCCGAGCCATTACAGAAGGGGAAAAACCATATGCAAATCAGGCTTGGTCCTACCCCAAAAGGGGCAGTCCAGCCCGAACTGCTATGTCACATCCCTTCTGCACGAGACCACAAGCATCCACAGACATGCTTCAGCCTTGTTGGGTGTCATCAGTGAGGAGTAGCTTGGGTCTCTAGGCCCGGCAGACTCGGGACCCACGTCTGGGCATACCCGTCCCACTCGGGGTGACTTTAGCAAAACAGAAAGGTGATGGCTGGAAGGTTTTGAATTAATTATACCCACGGGCAAAACTCTAGGCAACCCTCCAGACCATCTTTTCTCAGCCTGCTAAGCCATTACAGAAGGGGAAAAACCATATGCAAATCAGGCTTGGTCCTACTCCAAAAGGGGCAGTCCAGCCCGAACTGCTATGTCACATCCCTTCTGCACAAGACCACAAGCATCCCCAGACTTGTTTCAGCCTTGTTGGGCGTCATCAGTGAGGAGTAGCTTGGGTCTCTAGGCCCTGCAGACTCGGGACCCACGTCTGGGCATACCCGTCCCACTTGGGGTGACTTTAGCAAAACAGAAAGGTGATGACTGGAAGGTTTTGAATTAATCATAACCACGGGCAAAGCTCTGGGCATCCCTCCAGACCATCGTTTTTCAGCCTGCCGAGCCATTACAGAAGGGGAAAAACCATATGCAAATCAGGCTTGGTCCTACCCCAAATGGGGCAGTCCAGCCCGAACTGCTATGTCACATCCCTTCTGCACGAGACCACAAGCATCCACAGACATGCTTCAGCCTTGTTGGGTGTCATCAGTGAGGAGTAGCTTGGGTCTCTAGGCCCGGCAGACTCGGGACCCACGTCTGGGCATACCCGTCCCACTCGGGGTGACTTTAGCAAAACAGAAAGGTGATGGCTGGAAGGTTTTGAATTAATTATACCCACGGGCAAAACTCTAGGCAACCCTCCAGACCATCTTTTCTCAGCCTGCTAAGCCATTACAGAAGGGGAAAAACCATATGCAAATCAGGCTTGGTCCTACCACAAAAGGGCCAGTCGAGCCGGAACTGCTAGGTCACATCCCTTCTGCACGAGACCACAAGCATCCCCAGACATGTTTCAGCCTGGTTGGGTGCCATCAGTGAGGAGTAGCTTGGGTCTCTAGGCCCGGCATACTCGGGACCCACGTCTGGGCATACCCGGCCCACTAGGGGTGACTTTAGCAAAACAGAAAGGTTATGGCTGGAAGGTTTTGAATTAATCATAACCACGGGCAAAGCTCTGGTCAAACCTCCAGACCATCGTTTTTCAGCCTGCCAAGCCATTACAGAAGGGGAAAAACCATATGCAAATCAGGCTTGGCCCTACCCCAAAAGGGGCAGTCCAGTCCGAACTGCTAGGTCACATCCCTTCTGCTCGAGACCACAAGCATCCCCAGACATGTTTCAGCCTTGTTGGGCTTCATCAGTGAGGAGTAGCTTGGGTCTCTAGTCCCGGCAGATTCAGGAACCACGTCTGGCCAAACCCGTCCCACTCGGGGTGACTTTAGCAAAACAGAAAGGTGATGGCTGGAAGGTTTTGAATTAATCATAACCACGGGCAAAGCTCTGGGCAACCCTCCAGACCATCGCTTTCCAGCCTGCCAAGCCATTACAGAAGGGGAAAAAACATATGCAAACCAGGCTTGGTCCTACCCCAAAAAGGGAAGTCCAGCCCGAACTGCTAGGTCACATCCATTCTGCACGAGACCACAAGCATCCCCAGACATGTTTCAGCCTTGTTGGGCGTCATCAGTGAGGAGTAGCTTAGGTCTCTAGACCCGGCAGACTCAGGCCCACGTCTGGGCATACATGTCCCACTCGGGGTGACTTTAGCAAAACAGAAAGGTGATGGCTGGAAGGTTTTGAATTAATCATAACCACAGGAAAAGCTCTGGGCAACCCTCCAGACCATCGTTTTTCAGCCTGCCAAGCCATTACAGAAGAGTAAAAACCATATGCAAATCAGGCTTGGACCTACTCCAAAAGGGGCAGTCCAGCCCGAACTGCTAAGTCACATCCCTTCTGCACGAGACCACAAGCATCCCTAGACATGCTTCATCCTTGTTGGGCGTCATCAGTGAGGAGTAGCTTGGGTCTCTAGGCCCGGCAGACTCGGGACCCACGTCTGGGCTTACCCGTCCCACTCGGGGTGACTTTACCAAAACAGAAAAGTGATGACTGGAAGGTTTTGAATTAATCATAACCACGGGCAAAGCTCTGGGCATCCCTCCAGACCATCGTTTTTCAGCCTGCCGAGCCATTACAGAAGGGGAAAAACCATATGCAAATCAGGCTTGGTCCTACCCCAAAAGGGGCAGTCCAGCCCGAACTGCTATGTCACATCCCTTCTGCACGAGACCACAAGCATCCCCAGAAATGTTTCAGCCTTGTTGGGCGTCATCAGTGAGGAGTAGCTTGGGTCTCTAGGCCCGGCATACTCGGGACCCACGTCTGGGCATACCCGGCCCACTAGGGGTGACTTTAGCAAAACAGAAAGGTTATGGCTGGAAGGTTTTGAATTAATCATAACCACAGGCAAAGCTCTGGGCAACCCTCCAGACCATTGTTTTTCAGCCTGCCAAGCCATTACAGAAGGGGAAAAACCATATGCAAATCAGGCTTGGCCCTACCCCAAAAGGGGCAGTCCAGTCCGAACTGCTAGGTCACATCCCTTCTGCTCGAGACCACAAGCATCCCCAGACATGTTTCAGCCTTGTTGGGCTTCATCAGTGAGGAGTAGCTTGGGTCTCTAGTCCCGGCAGATTCAGGAACCACGTCTGGCCAAACCCGTCCCACTCGGGGTGACTTTAGCAAAACAGAAAGGTGATGGCTGGAAGGTTTTGAATTAATCATAACCACGGGCAAAGCTCTGGGCAACCCTCCAGACCATCGTTTTCCAGCCTGCCAAGCCATTACAGAAGGGGAAAAAACATATGCAAACCAGGCTTGGTCCTACCCCAAAAAGGGAAGTCCAGCCCGAACTGCTAGGTCACATCCATTCTGCACGAGACCACAAGCATCCCCAGACATGTTTCAGCCTTGTTGGGCGTCATCAGTGAGGAGTAGCTTAGGTCTCTAGACCCGGCAGACTCAGGCCCACGTCTGGGCATACATGTCCCACTCGGGGTGACTTTAGCAAAACAGAAAGGTGATGGCTGGAAGGTTTTGAATTAATCATAACCACAGGAAAAGCTCTGGGCAACCCTCCAGACCATCGTTTTTCAGCCTGCCAAGCCATTACAGAAGAGTAAAAACCATATGCAAATCAGGCTTGGACCTACTCCAAAAGGGGCAGTCCAGCCCGAACTGCTAGGTCACATCCCTTCTGCACGAGACCACAAGCATCCCTAGACATGCTTCATCCACGGGCAAAGTTCTGGGCAACCCTCCAGACCATCGTTTTTCAACCTGCCAAGCCATTTCAGAAGGGGAAAAACCATATGCAAATCAGGCTTGGTCCTACCCAAAAGGGGAAGTCCAGCCCGAACTGCTAGGTCACATCCCTTCTGTGCGAGACCACAAGCATCCCCAGACATGTTTCAGCCTTGTTGTGCATCATCAGTGATGAGTAGCTTGGCTCTCTAAGCCCGGCAGCCTCGGGACCCACGTCTGGGCTTACCCGTCCGACTCGGGGGGACTTTAGCAAAACATAATGGTGATGGCTGGAAGGTTTTGAATTAATCATAACCACAGGCAAATCTCTGGGCAACCCTCCAGACCATCGTTTTTCAGCCTGCCGAGCCATTACAGAAGGGGAAAAACCATATGCAAATCAGGCTTGGTCCTACCCCAAAAGGGGCAGTCCAGTCCGTACTGCTATGTCACATCCCTTCTTTACGAGACCACAAGCATCCCCAGACATGTTTCAGCCTTGTCGGGCATCATCAGTGAGGAGTAGCTTGGGTCTCTAGGCCCGGCAGACTCGGGACCCACGTCTGGGCATACCCGTCCCACTCGGGGTGACTTTAGCAAAACAGAAAGGTGGTGGCTGGAAGGTTTTGAATTAATCATAACCACGGACAAAACTCTGGGCAATCCCCCAGACCATCGTTTTTCAGAATGCCAAGCCATTACAGCAGGGGAAAAACCATATGCAAATCAGGCTTGGTCCTACCCCAAAAGGGGCAGTCAAGCCCGAACTGCTAGGTCACATCCCTTCTGCACGAGACCACAAGCATCCCCAGCCACGTTTCAACATTGTTGGGCATCATCAGTGAGGAGTAGCTTGGGTCTCTAGGCCCGGCAGACTCGGGAACCACGTATGGGCATACCCGTCACACTCGGGGTGACTTTAGCAAAACAGAAAGGTGATGGCTGGAAGGTTTTGAATTTATCATAACCACGGGCAAATCTCTGGGCAACCCTCCAGACCATCATCTTTCAGCCTGCCGAACCATTACAGAAGGGGAAAAACCATATGCAAATCAGGCTTGGTCCTACCCCAAAAGGGGCAGTCCAGCCCGAACTGCTAGGTCACATCCCTTCTTGCACGAGACCACAAGCATCCCCAGACATGTTTCAGCATTGTTGGGCATCATCAGTGAGGAGTAGCTTGGGTATCTCGGCCGGGCAGACTCGGGTCCCACGTCTGGGCTTACCCGTCCCACTAATGGTGTCTTTAGCAAAACAGAAAGGTGATGGCTGGAAGGTTTTGAATTAATCATAACCACGGGCAAATCTCTGGGCAACCCTCCAGACCATCGTTTTTCAGCCTGCTGAGCCATTACAGAAGGGGAAAAACCATATGAAAATCAGGCTTGGTCATACCTCAAAAGGGGCAGTCCAGCCCGAACTGCTATGTCACATCCCTTCTGCACGAGACCACAAGCATCCCCAGACATGTTTCAGCTTTGTTGGGCGTCATCAGTGAGGAGAAGCTTGGGTCTTTAGGCCCGGGAGAATCGGGACCCACGCCTGGGCATACCCGTCTCACTCGGGGTGACTTTAGCAAAACAGAAAGGTGATGGCTGGAAGGTTTTGAAATAATCATAACCACGGGCAAAGCTCTGGGCAACCCTCCAGACCATCGTTTTTCAACCTGCCAAGCCATTTCAGAAGCGGAAAAACCATATGAAATCAGGCTTGGTCCTACCCAAAAGGGGAAGTCCAGCCCGAACTGCTAGGTCACATCCCTTCTGTGCGAGACCACAAGCATCCCCAGACATGTTTCAGCCTTGTTGTGCATCATCAGTGAGGAGTAGCTTGGCTCTCTAGGCCCGGCAGCCTCGGGACCCACGTCTGGGCTTACCCGTCCCACTCGGGGGACTTTAGCAAAACAGAATGGTGATGGCTGGAAGGTTTTGAATTAATCATAACCACAGGCAAATCTCTGGGCAACCCTCCAGACCATCGTTTTTCAGCCTGCCGAGCCATTACAGAAGGGGAAAAACCATATGCAAATCAGGCTTGGTCCTACCCCAAAAGGGGCAGTCCAGCCCGTACTGCTATGTCACATCCCTTCTTTACGAGACCACAAGCATCCCCAGACATGTTTCAGCCTTGTTGGGCATCATCAGTGAGGAGTAGCTTGGGTCTCTAGGCCCGGCACACTCGGGACCCACGTCTGGGCATACCCGTCCCACTCGGGGTGACTTTAGCAAAATAGAAAGGTGGTGGCTGGAAGGTTTTGAATTAATCATAACCACGGACAAATCTCTGGGCAACCCGCCAGACCATCGTATTTCAGAATGCCAAGCCATTACAGAAGGGAAAAAACCATATGCAAATCAGGCTTGGTCCTACCCCAAAAGGGGCAGTCAAGCCCGAACTGCTAGGTCACATCCCTTCTGCACGAGACCACAAGCATCCCCAGACACGTTTCAACATTGTTGGGCATCATCAGTGAGGAGTAGCTTGGGTCTCTAGGCCCGGCAGACTCGGGAACCACGTATGGGCATACCCGTCACACTCGGGGTGACTTTAGCAAAACAGAAAGGTGATGGCTGGAAGGTTTTGAATTTATCATAACCACAGGCAAATCTCTGGGCAACCCTCCAGACCATCATTTTTCAGCCTGCCGAGCTATTACAGAAGGGGAAAAACCATATGCAAATCAGGCTTGGTCCTACCCCAAAAGGGGCAGTCCAGCCCGAACTGCTAGGTCACATCCCTTCTTGCACGAGACCACAAGCATCCCCAGACATGTTTCAGCCTTGTTGTGCGTCATCAGTGAGGAGTAGCTTGGGTCTCTAGGCCCGGCAGACTCGGGACCCACATCTGGGCATACCCGTCCCACTCGGGGTGACTTTAGCAAAACAGAAAGGTGATGGCTGGAAGGTTTTGAATTAATCATAACCACTGGAAAAAAAACTGGGCAACCGTCCAGACCATCGTTTTTCAGCCTGCCAAGCCATTACTGAAGGGGAAAAACCATATGCAAATCAGGTTTGGTCCTACCCCAAAAGGGGAAGTCCAGCCCGAACTGCTAGGTCACATCCCTTCTGCACGAGACCACAAGCATCCCCAGACATGTTTCAGCTTTGTTGGGCGTCATCAGTGAGGAGTAGCATGGGTCTCTAGGCCCGGCAGACTCGGACCCACGTCTGGGCATACCCGTCCCAGTCGGGGTGACTTTAGCAAAACAGAATGGTGATGGCTGGAAGGTTTTGAATTAATCATAACCACGGGCAAAGCTCTGGGCAAGCCTCCAGACCATCGTTTTTTCAGCCTGCCAAGCCATTACAGAAGGGGAAAAACCATATGGAAATCAGGCTTGGTCCTACCCCAAACGGGGCAGTGCAGCCCAAACTGCTAGGTCACATCCCTTCTGCACGAGACCACAAGCATCCCCAGACATGTTTCAGCCTTGTTGGGCGTCATCAGTGAGGAGTAGCTTGGGTCTCTAGGCCCGGCAGACTCGGGACCCACGTGTGGACATACCCATCCCACTGTGGGTGACTTTAGCAAAACAGAAAGGTGATGGCTGGAAGGTTTTGAATTAATCATAACCACGGGCAAAGCTCTGGGCAACCCTCCAGACCATCATTTTTCAGCCTGCCAAGCCATTACAGAAGGGGAAAAAACCATATGCAAATCAGGCTTGGTCCTACCCCAAAAGGGACAGTTTAGCCCGAACTGCTAGGTCACATCCCTTCTGCACGAAACCACAAGCATCCTTAGACATGTGTCAACATTGTTGGGCATCATCAGTGAGAAGTAGCTTGGGTCTCTTGGCCCGGCAGACTCGGGAACCACGTCAGGGCATACCGTCAGACTCGGGGTGACTTTAGCAAAATAGAAAGGTGATGGCTGAAAGGTTTTGAATTTATCATAACCACGGGCAAATCTCTGGGCAACCCTCCAGACCATCGTTTTTCAGCCTGCCGAGCCATTACAGAAGGGGAAAACCATATGCAAATCAGGCTTGGTCATACCCCAAAAGGGGCAGTCCAGCTCGAACTGCTATGTCACATCCCTTCTGCACAAGACCACAAGCATCCACAGACATGTTTCAGCCTTGTTGGGCGTCATCAGTGAGGAGTAGCTTGGGTCTCTAGGCCCGTCAGACTCGGGACCCACGTCTGGGCATACCCGTCCCACTGGGGGTGACTTTTACAAAACAGAAAGGTGATGGCTGGAAGGTTTTGAATTAATTATGCCCACGGGCAAAGCTCTAGGCAACCCTCCAGACCATCTTTTTTCAGCCTGCCAAGCCATTAGAGAAGGGGAAAAACCATATGGAAATCAGGCTTGGTCCTACCCCAAAAGGGGCAGTTGAGCCCGAACTGCTAGGTCACATCCCTTCTGCACGAGACCACAAGCATCCCCAGACATGTTTCAGCCTTGTTGGGTGCCATCAGTGAGGAGTAGCTTGGGTCTCTAGGCCCGGCACACTCGGGACCCACGTCTGGGCATACCCGTCCCACTCGGGGTGACTTTAGCAAAAAAGAAAGGTGATAGCTGGAAGTTTTTGAATTAATCATAACCACGAGCAAAGCTCTGGGCAACCCTCCAGACCATCGTTTTTCAGCCTGCCAAGCCATTACAGAAGGGGAAAAACCATATGCAAATCAGGCTTGGTCCTACCCCAATAGGGGCAGTCCAACCCATACTGCTAGGTCACATCCCTTCTGCACGAGACCACAAGCATCCTCAGAAATGTTTCAGCCTTGTTAGGCGTCATCAGTGAGGAGTAGCTTGGGTCTCTAGGCCCGGCAGACTCGGGACCCACGTCTGGGCATACCCGTCCCACTCGGGGTGACTTTAGCAAAACAGAAAGGTGATGGCTGGAAGGTTTTGAATTAATCATAACCACGGGCAAAGCTCTGGGCAACCCTCCAGATCATTGTTTTTCAGCCTGCCAAGCCATTACAGAAGGCGAAAAAACATATGCAAATCAGGCTTGGTCCTACCCCAAAAGGGGCAGTCCAGCCGAAATGCTAGGTCACATCCATTCTGCACAAGACCACAAGCATCCCCAGACATGTTTCAGCCTTGTTGGGCGTCATCAGTGAGTAGAAGCTTGGGTCTCTAGGCCCGGCAGAATCGGGACCCACGTCTGGGCATACCCGTCCCACTCGGGGTGACTTTAGCAAAACAGAAAGGTGATGGCTGGAAGGTTTTGAATTAATGATAACCACGGGCAAAGCTCTGGGCAACCCTCCAGACCATCGTTTTTCAACCTGCCAAGCCATTTCAGAAGGTGAAAAACCATATGCAAATCAGGCTTGGTCCTACCGCAAAAGGGGAAGTCCATCCCGAACTGCTAGGTCACATCCCTTCTGCACGAGACCACAAGCATCCCCAGACATGTTTCAGCCTTATTGGGCGTCATCAGTGAGGAGTAGCTTGGGTCTCTAGGTCAGGCAGATTCGGGACCCACGTCTGGGCATTCCCGTCCCACTCGGGGTGACTTTAGTAAACAGAAAGGTGATGGCTGGAAGGTTTTGAATTAATCATAACCACAGGCAAAGCTCTGGGCAACCCTCCAGACCATCATTTTTCAGCCTGCCAAGCCATTACAGAAGGGGAAAAACCATATGGAAATCAGGCTTGGTCCTACCCCAAAAGGGGCAGTTGAGCCCGAACTGCTAGGTCACATCCCTTCTGCACAAGACCACAAGCATCCCCAGACATGTTTCAGCCTTGTTGGGTGCCATCAGTGAGGAGTAGCTTGGGTTTCTAGGCCCGGCACACTCGAGACCCACGTCTGGGCATACCCGTCCCACTAGGGGTGACTTTAGCAAAAAAGAAAGGTGATAGCTGGAAGGTTTTGAGTTAATCATAACCACGGGCAAAGCTCTGGGCAACCCTCCAGACCATCGTTTTTCAGCCTGCCAAGCCATTACAGAAGGGGAAAAACCATATGCAAATCAGGCTTGGTCCTACCCCAATAGGGGCAGTACAGCCCGAAATGCTAGGTCACATCCCTTCTGCACAAGACCACAAGCATCCCCAGACATGTTTCAGCCTTGTTGGGCGTCATCAGTGAGTAGAAGCTTGGGACTCTAGGCCCGGCAGAATCGGGACCCACGTCTGGGCATACCCGTCCCACTCGGAGTGAGTTTAGCAAAACAGAAAGGTGATGGCTGGAAGTTTTTGAATTAATCATAACCACGGGCAAAGCTCTGGGCAACCCTCCAGACCATCGTTTTTCAACCTGCCAAGCCATTTCAGAAGGTGAAAAACCATATGCAAATCAGGCTTGGTCCTACCGCAAAAGGGGAAGTCCAGCCCAAACTGCTAGGTCACATCCATTCTGCACGAGACCACAAGTATCCCCAGACATGTTTCAGCCTTATTGGGCGTCATCAGTGAGGAGTAGCTTGGGTCTCTAGGCCAGGCAGATTCGGGACCCACTTCTGGGCATTCCCGTCCCACTCGGCGTGACTTTAGCAAACAGAAAGGTGATGGCTGGAAGGTTTTGAATTAATCATAACCACAGGCAAAGCTCTGGGCAACCCTCCAGACCATCATTTTTCAGCCTGCCAAGCCAATACAGAAGGGGAAAAACCATATGCAAATCTGACTTGGTCCTACCCCAAAAGGGGCAGTCCAGCCCGAACTGCTAGGTCGCATCCCTTCTGCACGAAACCACCAGCATCCCTAGACGTGTTTCAGCCTTGTTGGTGTCATCCGTGAGGAGTAGCTTGGGTATCTAGGCCCGGCAGAATCGGGACCCACGTCTGGGCATACCCGTCCCACTCGGAGTGACTTTAGCAAAACAGAAAGGTGATGGCTGGAAGTTTTTGAATTAATCATAACCACGGGCAAAGCTCTGGGCAACCCTCCAGACCATCGTTTTTCAACCTGCCAAGCCATTTCAGAAGGTGAAAAACCATATGCAAATCAGGCTTGGTCCTACCGCAAAAGGGGAAGTCCAGCCCAAACTGCTAGGTCACATCCATTCTGCACGAGACCACAAGTATCCCCAGACATGTTTCAGCCTTATTGGGCGTCATCAGTGAGGAGTAGCTTGGGTCTCTAGGCCAGGCAGATTCGGGACCCACTTCTGGGCATTCCCGTCCCACTCGGCGTGACTTTAGCAAACAGAAAGGTGATGGCTGGAAGGTTTTGAATTAATCATAACCACAGGCAAAGCTCTGGGCAACCCTCCAGACCATCATTTTTCAGCCTGCCAAGCCATTACAGAAGGGGAAAAACCATATGCAAATCAGGTTTGGCCCTACCCCAAAAGGGGCAGGCCATCCCGAATTGCTAGGTCACATCCCTTCTGCACGAGACCACAAGCATCCCCAGACATGTTTCAGCCTTGTTGTGCGTCATCAGTGAGGAGTAGCTTGGTCCTCTAGGCCCGGCAGCCTCGGGACCCACGTCTGGGCTTACCCGTCCCACTCGGGGGGACTTTAGCAAAACAGAAAGGTGATGGCTGGAAGGTTTTGAATTAATCATAACCACGGGCAAATCTCTGGGCAACCCTCCAGACCATCGTTTTTCAGCCTGCCAAGCCATTACAGAAGGTGAAAAACCATATGCAAATCAGGCTTGGTCCTACCCCAAAAGGGGCAGTCCAGCCCGAAATGCAAGGTCACATCCCTTCGGCACAAGACCAAAAGCATCCCCAGACATGTTTCAGCCTTGTTGGGCGTCATCAGTGAGGAGAAGTTTGGGTCTCTAGGCCCGGCAGAATCGGGACCCACGTCTGGGCATACCTGTCCCACTCGGGGTTACTTTAGCAAAACAGAAAGGTAATGGCTGGAAGGTTTTGAATTAATCATAACCACGGGCAAAGCTCTGGGCAACCCTCCAGACCATCGTTTTTCAACCTGCCAAGCCATTTCAGAAGGTGAAAAACCATATGCAAATCAGGCTTGGTCCTACCGCAAAAGGGGAAGTCCAGCCCGAACTGCTAGGTCACATCCCTTCTGCATGAGACCACAAGCATCCCCAGACATGTTTCAGCCTTATTGGGCGTCATCAGTGAGGAGTAGCTTGGGTCTCTAGGCCTGGCAGATTCGGGACTCACGTCTGGGCATTCCCGTCCCACTCGGGGTGACTTTAGCAAACAGAAAGGTGATGGCTGGAAGGTTTTGAATTAATCATAACCACAGGCAAAGCTCTGGGCAACCCTCCAGACCATCGTTTTTCAGCCTGCCAAGCCATTACGGAAGGGGAAAAACCATATTCAAATCAGGCTTGGTCCTACCCCAAAAGGGGCAGGCCAGCCCGAATTGCTAGGTCACATCCCTTCTGCACGAGACCACAAGCATCCCCAGACATGTTTCAACCTTGTTGGGCGTCATCAGTGAGGAGCAGCTTGGGTCTCTAGGCCTGGCAGATTCAGGAACCACTTCTGGCCAAACCCGTCCCACTCGGGGTGACTTTAGCAAATAAGAAAGGTGATGGCTGGAAGGTTTTGAATTAATCATAACCACGGACAAAGCTCTGGGCAACCCTCCAGACCATCGCTTTTCAGCCTGCCAAGTCATTACAGAACGGGAAAAACCATATGCAAATCAGGCTTGGTCCTATCCCAAAAGGGGAAGTCCAGACCGAACTGCTATGTCACATCCCTTCTGCACGAGACCACAAGCATCCCCAGACATGTTTCAGTCTTGTTGGCCGTCATCAGTGAGGAGTAGCTTGGGTCTCTAGGCCCTGCAGACTCGGGACCCACGTCTGGGCATACCCGTCCCACTCGGGGTTACTTTAGCAAAACAGAAAGGTGATGGCTGGAAGGCTTTGAAATAATCATAACCACGGGCAAACCTCTGGGCAACCCTCCAGACCATTGTTTTTCAGCCTGCCGAGCCATTACAGAAGGTGAAAAACCATATGCAAATCAGGCTTGGTCCTACCCCAAAAGGGGCAGTCCAGCCCGAAATGCTAGGTCACATCCCTTCTGCACAAGACCACAAGCATCCCCAGACATGTTTCAGCCTTGTTGGGCGTCATCAGTGAGGAGAAGCTTGGGTCTCTAGGCCCGGCAGAATCGGGACCCACGTCTGGGCATACCCGTCCCACTCGGGGTGACTTTAGCAAAACAGAAAGGTGATGGCTGGAAGGTTTTGAATTAATCATAACCACGGGCAAAGCTCTGGGCAACCCTCCAGACCATCGTTTTTCAGCCTACCAAGCCATTACAGAAGGGGAAAAACCATATGCAAATCAGGCTTGGTCCTACCCCAAAAGGGGCAGGCCAGTCCGAATTGCTAGGTCACATCCCTTCTGCACGAGACCACAAGCATCCCCAGACATGTTTCAGCCTTGTTGGGCGTCATCAGTGAGGAGCAGCTTGGGTCTCTAGGCCTGGCAGATTCAGGAACCACGTCTGGCCAAACCCGTCCCACTCGGGGTGACTTTAGCAAAACAGAAAGGTGATGGCTGGAAGGTTTTGAATTAATCATAACCACGGGCAAAGCTGTGGGCAACCCTCCAGATCATCGCTTTTCAGCCTGCCAAGTCATTACAGAACGGGAAAAACCATATGCAAATCAGGCTTGGTCCTACCCCAAAAGGGGCAGTCCAGTCCGAACTGCTATGTCACATCTCTTCTGCACAAGACCACAAGCATCCCCAGACATGTTTCAGTCTTGTTGGCCGTCATCAGTGAGGAGTAGCTTGGGTCTCTAGGCCCTGCAGACTCGGGACCCACGTCTGGGCATACCCATCCCACTCGGGGTGACTTTAGCAAAACAGAAAGGTGATGGCTGGAAGGTTTTGAATTAATCATAACCACGGGCAAAGCTGTGGGCAACCCTCCAGATCATCGCTTTTCAGCCTGCCAAGTCATTACAGAACGGGAAAAACCATATGCAAATCAGGCTTGGTCCTACCCCAAAAGGGGCAGTCCAGTCCGAACTGCTATGTCACATCCCTTCTGCACAAGACCACAAGCATCCCCAGACATGTTTCAACATTGTTGGGCATCATCAGTGAGGAGTAGCTTGGGTCTCTAGGCCCGGCAGACTCGGGACCCACGTCTGGGCATACCCGTCCCACTCGGGGTGACTTTAGCAAAACAGAAAGGTGATGGCTGGAAGGTTTTGAATTAATCATAATCATGGGCAAAACTCTGGGCAACCCTCCAGACCATCGTTTTTCAACCTGCCAAGCCATTTCAGAAGGTGAAAAACCATATGCAAATCAGGCTTGGTCCTACCCCAAAAGGGGAAGTCCATCCCGAACTGCTAGTTCACATCCCTTCTGCACGAGACCACAAGCATCCCCAGACATGTTTCAGCCTTATTGGGCGTCATCAGTGAGGAGTAGCTTCGGTCTCTAGGCCTGGCAGACTCGGCACCCACGTCTTGGCATACCCATCCCACTCAGGGTGACTTTATCAAAACAGAAAGGTGATGGCTGGAAGGTTTTGAATTAATCATAACCACGGGCAAATCTCTGGGCAACCCTCCAGACCATCGTTTTTCAGCCTGCCGAGCCATTACAGAAGGGGAAAAACCATATGCAAATCAGGCTTGGTCATACCCCAAATTGGGGCAATCCAGACCGAACTGCTATGTCACATCCCTTCTGCACGAGACCACAAGCATCCCCAGACATGTTTCAGTCTTGTTGGCCGTCATCAGTGAGGAGTAGCTTGGGTCTCTAGGCCCTGCAGACTCGGGACCCACGTCTGGGCATACCCGTCCCACTCGGGGTTACTTTAGCAAAACAGAAAGGTGATGGCTGGAAGGCTTTGAAATAATCATAACCACGGGCAAACCTCTGGGCAACCCTCCAGACCATTGTTTTTCAGCCTGCCAAGCCATTACAGAAGGTGAAAAACCATATGCAAATCAGGCTTGGTCCTACCCCAAAAGGGGCAGTCCAGCCCGAAATGCTAGGTCACATCCCTTCTGCACAAGACCACAAGCATCCCCAGACATGTTTCAGCCTTGTTGGGCGTCATCAGTGAGGAGAAGCTTGGGTCTCTAGGCCCGGCAGAATCGGGACCCACGTCTGGGCATACCCGTCCCACTCAGGGTCACTTTAGCAAAACAGAAAGGTGATGGCTGGAAGGTTTTGAATTAATCATAACCACGGGCAAAGCTCTGGGCAACCCTCCAGACCATCGTTTTTCAGCCTACCAAGCCATTACAGAAGGGGAAAAACCATATGCAAATCAGGCTTGGTCCTACCCCAAAAGGGGCAGGCCAGTCCGAATTGCTAGGTCACATCCCTTCTGCACGAGACCACAAGCATCCCCAGACATGTTTCAGCCTTGTTGGGCGTCATCAGTGAGGAGCAGCTTGGGTCTCTAGGCCTGGCAGATTCAGCAACCACGTCTGGCCAAACCCGTCCCACTCGGGGTGACTTTAGCAAAACAGAAAGGTGATGGCTGGAAGGTTTTGAATTAATCATAACCACGGGCAAAGCTGTGGGCAACCCTCCAGATCATCGCTTTTCAGCCTGCCAAGTCATTACAGAACGGGAAAAACCATATGCAAATCAGGCTTGGTCCTACCCCAAAAGGGGCAGTCCAGTCCGAACTGCTATGTCACATCTCTTCTGCACAAGACCACAAGCATCCCCAGACATGTTTCAGTCTTGTTGGCCGTCATCAGTGAGGAGTAGCTTGGGTCTCTAGGCCCTGCAGACTCGGGACCCACGTCTGGGCATACCCATCCCACTCGGGGTGACTTTAGCAAAACAGAAAGGTGATGGCTGGAAGGTTTTGAATTAATCATAACCACGGGCAAAGCTGTGGGCAACCCTCCAGATCATCGTTTTTCAGCCTGCTAAGCCATTACAGAAGGGGAAAAACGATACGCAAATCAGGCTTGGCCCTACCCCAAAAGGGGAAGTCCAACCCGAACTGCTAGGTCACATCCCTTCTGCACAAGACCACAAGCATCCCCAGACATGTTTCAACATTGTTGGGCATCATCAGTGAGGAGTAGCTTGGGTCTCTAGGCCCGGCAGACTCGGGAACCACGTCTGGGCATACCCGTCACACACGGGGTGACTTTAGCAAAACAGAAAGGTGATGGCTGGAAGGTTTTGAATTCATCATAACCACGGGCAAAGCTCTGGGCAACCCTCCAGACCATTGTTTTTCAGCCTGCCGAGCCATTACAGAAGGGGAAAAAACCATATGCAAATCAGGCTTGGGCCTACCCCAAAAGGGGCAGTCCAGCCCGAAATGCTAGGTCACATCCCTTCTGCACAAGACCACAAGCATCCCCACACATGTTTCAACCTTGTTGGGCGTCATCAGTGAGGAGAATCTTGGGTCTCTAGGCCCGGCAGAATCGGGACCCACGTCTGGGCATACCCGTCCCACTCGGGGTGACTTTAGCAAAACAGAAAGGTGATGGCTGGAAGGTTTTGAATTAATCATAATCATGGGCAAAACTCTGGGCAACCCTCCAGACCATCGTTTTTCAACCTGCCAAGCCATTTCAGAAGGTGAAAAACCATATGCAAATCAGGCTTGGTCCTACCCCAAAAGGGGAAGTCCATCCCGAACTGCTAGTTCACATCCCTTCTGCACGAGACCACAAGCATCCCCAGACATGTTTCAGCCTTATTGGGCATCATCAGTGAGGAGTAGCTTCGGTCTCTAGGCCTGGCAGACTCGGCACCCACGTCTGGGCATACCCGTCCCACTCGGGGTGACTTTAGCAAAACAGAAAGGTGATGGCTGGAAGGTTTTGAATTAATCATAACCATGGGCAAACCTCTGGGCAACCCTCCAGACCATCGTTTTTTAGCCTGCCAAGCCATTACAGAAGGGGAAAAACCATATGGAAATCAGGCTTGGTCCTACCCCAAACGGGGCAGTGCAGCCGAACTGCTAGGTCACATCTCTTCTGCACGAGACCACAAGCATCCCCAGACATGTCTCAGCCTTGTTGGGTGTCATCAGTGAGGAGTAGCTTGGGTCTCTAGGCCCGGCAGACTCGGGACCCACGTCTGGGCATACCCATCCCACTCAGGGTGACTTTATCAAAACAGAAAGGTGATGGCTGGAAGGTTTTGAATTAATCATAACCACGGGCAAATCTCTGGGCAACCCTCCAGACCATCGTTTTTCAGCCTGCCGAGCCATTACAGAAGGGGAAAAACCATATGCAAATCAGGCTTGGTCATACCCCAAATTGGGGCAATCCAGACCGAACTGCTATGTCACATCCCTTCTGCACGAGACCACAAGCATCCCCAGACATGTTTCAGTCTTGTTGGCCGTCATCAGTGAGGAGTAGCTTGGGTCTCTAGGCCCTGCAGACTCGGGACCCACGTCTGGGCATACCCGTCCCACTCGGGGTTACTTTAGCAAAACAAAAAGGTGATGGCTGGAAGGCTTTGAAATAATCATAACCACGGGCAAACCTCTGGGCAACCCTCCAGACCATTGTTTTTCAGCCTGCCAAGCCATTACAGAAAGTGAAAAACCATATGCAAATCAGGCTTGGTCCTACCCCAAAAGGGGCAGTCCAGCCCGAAATGCTATGTCACATCCCTTCTGCACAAGACCACAAGCATCCCCAGACATGTTTCAGCCTTGTTGGGCGTCATCAGTGAGGAGAAGCTTGGGTCTCTAGGCCCGGCAGAATCGGGACCCACGTCTGGGCATACCCGTCCCACTCGGGGTGACTTTAGCAAAAAAGAAAGGTGATGGCTGGAAGGTTTTGAATTAATCATAACCACGGGCAAAGCTCTGGGCAACCCTCCAGACCATCGTTTTTCAGCCTACCAAGCCATTACAGAAGGGGAAAAACCATATGCAAATCAGGCTTGGTCCTACCCCAAAAGGGGCAGGCCAGTCCGAATTGCTAGGTCACATCCCTTCTGCACGAGACCACAAGCATCCCCAGACATGTTTCAGCCTTGTTGGGCGTCATCAGTGAGGAGCAGCTTGGGTCTCTAGGCCTGGCAGATTCAGGAACCACGTCTGGCCAAACCCGTCCCACTCGGGGTGACTTTAGCAAAACAGAAAGGTGATGGCTGGAAGGTTTTGAATTAATCATAACCACGGGCAAAGCTGTGGGCAACCCTCCAGATCATCGCTTTTCAGCCTGCCAAGTCATTACAGAACGGGAAAAACCATATGCAAATCAGGCTTGGTCCTACCCCAAAAGGGGCAGTCCAGTCCGAACTGCTATGTCACATCTCTTCTGCACAAGACCACAAGCATCCCCAGACATGTTTCAGTCTTGTTGGCCGTCATCAGTGAGGAGTAGCTTGGGTCTCTAGGCCCTGCAGACTCGGGACCCACGTCTGGGCATACCCATCCCACTCGGGGTGACTTTAGCAAAACAGAAAGGTGATGGCTGGAAGGTTTTGAATTAATCATAACCACGGGCAAAGCTCTGGGCAACCCTCCAGACCATCGTTTTTTAGCCTGCCAAGCCATTACAGAAGGGGAAAAACCATATGGAAATCAGGCTTGGTCCTACCCCAAACGGGGCAGTGCAGCCGAACTGCTAGGTCACATCCCTTCTGCACGAGACCACAAGCATCCCCAGACATGTCTCAGCCTTGTTGGGTGTCATCAGTGAGGAGTAGCTTGGGTCTCTAGGCCCGGCAGACTCGGGACCCACGTCTGGGCATACCCATCCCACTCAGGGTGACTTTATCAAAACAGAAAGGTGATGGCTGGAAGGTTTTGAATTAATCATAACCACGGGCAAATCTCTGGGCAACCCTCCAGACCATCGTTTTTCAGCCTGCCGAGCCATTACAGAAGGGGAAAAACCATATGAAAATCAGGGTTGGTCCTACCCCAAAAGGGGCAATCCAGTCCGAACTGCTATGTCACATCCCTTCTGCACGAGACCACAAGCATCCCCAGACATGTTTCAGTCTTGTTGGCCGTCATCAGTGAGGAGTAGCTTGGGTCTCTAGGCCCTGCAGATTCGGGACCCACGTCTGGGCATACCCGTCCCACTCGGGGTGACTTTAGCAAAACAGAAAGGTGATGGCTGGAAGGTTTTGAATTAATCATAACCACGGGCAAACCTCTGGGCAACCCTCCAGACCATCGTTTTTTAGCCTGCCAAGCCATTACAGAAGGGGAAAAACCTTATGGAAATCAGGCTTCGTCCTACCCCAAACGGGGCAGTGCAGCCGAACTGCTAGGTCACATCCCTTCTGCACCAGACCACAAGCGTCCCCAGACATGTCTCAGCTTTGTTGGGTGTCATCAGTTAGGAGTAGCTTGGGTCTCTAGGCCCGGCAGACTCGGGACCCACGTCTGGGCATACCCATCCCACTCGGTGTGACTTTATCAAAACAGAAAGGTGATGGCTGGAAGGTTTTGAATTAATCATAACCACGGGCAAATCTCTGGGCAACCCTCCAGACCATCGTTTTTCAGCCTGCCGAGCCATTACAGAAGGGGAAAAACCTTATGGAAATCAGGCTTCGTCCTACCCCAAACGGGGCAGTCGAGCCCGAACTGCTAGGTCATATCCCTTCTGCACGAGACCACAAGCATCCCCAGACATGTTTCAGCCTTGTTGGGCGTCATCAGTGAGGAGTAGCTTGGGTCTCTAGGCCCGGCATACCCGTCCCACTAGGGGTGACTTTAGCAAAACAGAAAGGTGACGGCTGGAAGGTTTTGAATTAATCATAACCACGGGCAAAGCTCTGGGCAACCTTCCAGACCATCGTTTTTCAGCCTGCTAAGCCATTACAGAAGGGGAAAAACGATACGCAAATCAGGCTTGGTCCTACCCCAAAAGGGGAAGTCCAGCCCGAACTGCTAGGTCACATCCCTTCTGCACGAGACCACAAGCATCCCCAGACATGTTTCAACATTGTTGGGCATCATCAGTGAGGAGTAGCTTGGGTCTCTAGGCCCGGCAGACTCGGGAACCACGTCTGGGCATACCCGTCACACTCGGGGTGACTTTAGCAAAACAGAAAGGTGATGGCTGGAAGGTTTTGAATTCATCATAACCACGGGCAAATCTCTGGGCAACACTCCATACCATCGTTTTTCAGCCTGCCAAGCCATTACAGAAGGGGAAAAACGACATGCAAATCAGGCTTGGTCCTACCCCAAAAGGGGCAGTCCAGCCCGAACTGCTATGTCAAATCCCTTCTCCACGAGACCACAAGCATCCACAGACTTGTTTCAGCCTTGTTGGGCGTCATCAGTGAGGAGTAGCTTGGGTCTCTAGGCCCGGCAGACTCGGGACCCACGTCTGGGCATACCCATCCCACTCGGGGTGACTTTATCAAAACAGAAAGGTGATGGCTGGAAGGTTTTGAATTAATCATAACCACGGGCAAATCTCTGGGCAACCCTCCAGACCATCGTTTTTCAGCCTGCCGAGCCATTACAGAAGGGAAAAAACCATATGCAAATTAGGCTTGGTCCTACCCCAAAAGGGGCAGTCGAGCCCGAACTGCTAGGTCATATCCCTTCTGCACGAGACCACAAACATCCCCAGACATGTTTCAGCCTTGTTGGGCGTCATCAGTGAGGAGTAGCTTGGGTCTCTAGGCCCGGCATACCCGTCCCACTAGGGGTGACTTTAGCAAAACAGAAAGGTGACGGCTGGAAGGTTTTGAATTAATCAAAACCACGGGCAAAGCTCTGGGCAACCTTCCAGACCATCATTTTTCAGCCTGCTAAGCCATTACAGAAGGGGAAAAACAATATGCAAATCAGGCTTGGTCCTACCCCAAAAGGGGAAGTCCAGCCCAAACTGCTAGGTCACATCCCTTCTGCACGAGACCACAAGCATCCCCAGACATGTTTCAACATTGTTGGGCATCATCAGTGAGGAGTAGCTTGGGTCTCTAGGCCCGGCAGACTCGGGAACCACGTCTGGGCATACACGTCACACTCGGGGTGACTTTAGCAAAACAGAAAGGTGATGGCTGGAAGGTTTTGAATTCATCATAACCACGGGCAAATCTCTGGGCAACCCTCCAGACCATCGTTTTTCAGCCTGCCGAGCCATTACAGAAGGGGAAAAACCATATGCAAATCAGGCTTGGTCCTACCCCAAAAGGGGCAGTCCAGCCCGAACTGCTATGTCACATCCCTTCTCCACGAGACCACAAGCATCCACAGACATGTTTCAGCTTTGTTGGGCGTCATCAGTGAGGAGTAGCTTGGGTCTCTAGGCCCGGCAGACTCAGGACCCACGTCTGGGCATACCTGTCCCACTCGGGGTGACTTTAGCAAAACAGAAAGGTGATGGCTGGAAGGTTTTGAATTAACTATACCCACGGGCAAAGCTCTAGGCAACCCTCCAGACTATCTTTTTTCAGCCTGCCAAGCCATTCCAGAAGGGGAAAAAACCATATGCAAATCAGGCTTGGTCCTACCACAAAAGGGGCAGTTGAGCCCGAACTGCTAGGTCACATCCCGTCTGCACGAGACCACAAGCATCCCAGACATGTTTCAGCCTTGTTGGGTGCCATCAGTGAGGAGTAGCTTGGGTCTCTAGGCCCGGCAGA
The DNA here is from genome assembly GCF_040938575.1 of Ambystoma mexicanum. Lineage (NCBI taxonomy): Eukaryota > Metazoa > Chordata > Amphibia > Caudata > Ambystomatidae > Ambystoma > Ambystoma mexicanum. The sequence goes on from NC_090928.1 coordinate 1,016,036,942, forward strand.
CTCGGGACCCACGTCTGGGCATACCCATCCCACTCGGGGTGACTTTAGCAAAACAGAAAGGTGATGGCTGGAAGGTTTTGAATTAATCATAACCAGGGGCAAATCTCTGGGCAACCCTCCAGACCATCGTTTTTCAGCCTGCCGAGCCATTACAGAAGGGGAAAAACCATATGCAAATCAGGCTTGGTCCTACCCCAAAAGGGGCAGTCCAGCACGAACTGCTATGTCACATCCCTTCTGCACGAGACCACAAGCATCCCCAGACATCTTTCAGCCTTGTTGGGCGTCATCAGTGAGGAGGAGCTTGGGTCTCTAGGCCTGGCAGACTCGGGACCCACGTCTGGGCATACCCGTCCCACTCCGGGTGACTTTAGCAAAACAGAAAGGTGATGGCTGGAAGGTTTTGAATTAATAATAACCACGGGCAAAGCTCTGGGCAACCCTGCAGACCATCGTTTTTCAGCCTGCCAAGCCATTACAGAAGGGGAAAAACTGTATGGAAATCATGCTTGGTCCTACCCCAAACGGGGCAGTGCAGCCCGAACTGCTAGGTCACATCCCTTCTGCACGAGACCACAAGCATCCCCAGACATGTTTCAACCTTGTTGGGCGTCATCAGTGAGGAGTAGCTTGGGTCTCTAGGCCCGGCAGACTCGGGACCCACGTCTGGGCATACCCATCCCACTCGGGGTGACTTTAGCAAAACAGAAAGGTGATGGCTGGAAGGTTTTGAATTAATCATAACCACGGGCAAATCTCTGGGCAACCCTCCAGACCATCGTTTTTCAGCCTGCCGAGCCATTACAGAATGGGAAAAACCATATGCAAATCAGGCTTGGTCCTACCCCAAAAGGGGCAGTCGAGCTCGAACTGCTAGGTCACATCCCTTCTGCACAAGACCACAAGCATCCCCAGACATGTTTCAGCCTTGTTGGGCGTCATCAGTGAAGAGTAGCTTGGGTCTCTAGGCCCGGCAGACTCGGGACCCTCGTCTGGGCATCCCCGTCACACTCGGGGTGACTTTAGCAAACCAGAAAGGTGATGGCTGGAAGGTTTTGAATTAATCATAACCACGGGCAGAACTCTGGGCAACCCTCCAGACCATCGTTTTTCAGCCTGCCGAGCCATTACAGAAGGGGAAAAACAATACGCAAATCAGGCTTGGTCCTACCCCAAAAGGGGAAGTCCAGCCCGAACTGCTAGGTCACATCCCTTCTGCACGAGACCACAAGCATCCCCAGACATGTTTCAACATTGTTGGGCATCATCAGTGAGGAGTAGCTTGGGTCTCTAGGCCCGGCAGACTCGGGAACCACGTCTGGGCATACACGTCACACTCGGGGTGACTTTAGCAAAACAGAAAGGTGATGGCTGGAAGGTTTTGAATTCATCATAACCACGGGCAAATCTCTGGGCAACCCTCCAGACCATAGTTTTTCAGCCTGCCGAGCCATTACAGAAGGGGAAAAACCATATGCAAATCAGGCTTGGTCCTACCCCAAAAGGGGCAGTCCAGCCCGAACTGCTATGTCACATCCCTTCTCCACGAGACCACAAGCATCCACAGACATGTTTCAGCTTTGTTGGGCGTCATCAGTGAGGAGTAGCTTGGGTCTCTAGGCCCGGCAGACTCAGGACCCACGTCTGGGCATACCTGTCCCACTCGGGGTGACTTTAGCAAAACAGAAAGGTGATGGCTGGAAGGTTTTGAATTAACTATACCCACGGGCAAAGCTCTAGGCAACCCTCCAGACTATCTTTTTTCAGCCTGCCAAGCCATTCCAGAAGGGGAAAAAACCATATGCAAATCAGGCTTGGTCCTACCACAAAAGGGGCAGTTGAGCCCGAACTGCTAGGTCACATCCCGTCTGCACGAGACCACAAGCATCCCCAGACATGTTTCAGCCTTGTTGGGTGCCATCAGTGAGGAGTAGCTTGGGTCTCTAGGCCCGGCAGACTCGGGACCCACGTCTGGGCATACCCATCCCACTCGGGGTGACTTTAGCAAAACAGAAAGGTGATGGCTGGAAGGTTTTGAATTAATCATAACCAGGGGCAAATCTCTGGGCAACCCTCCAGACCATCGTTTTTCAGCCTGCCGAGCCATTACAGAAGGGGAAAAACCATATGCAAATCAGGCTTGGTCCTACCCCAAAAGGGGCAGTCCAGCACGAACTGCTATGTCACATCCCTTCTGCACGAGACCACAAGCATCCCCAGACATGTTTCAGTCTTGTTGGCCGTCATCAGTGAGGAGTAGCTTGGGTCTCTAGGCCCTGCAGACTCGGGACCCACATCTGGGCATACCCGTCCCACTCGGGGTGACTTTAGCAAAACAGAAAGGTGATGGCTGGAAGGTTTTGAATTAATCATGACCACGGGCAATGCTCTGGGCAACCCTCCAGACCATCGTTCTTTAGCCTGCCAAGCCATTACAGAAGGGGAAAAACTATATAGAAATCAGGCTTGGTCCTACCCCAAACTGGGCAGTGCAGCCGAACTGCTAGGTATCATCCCTTCTGCACGAGACCACAAGCATCCCCAGACATGTTTCAGCCTTGTTGGGCGTCATCAGTGAGGAGTAGCTTGGGTCTCTAGTCCCGGTAGACTCGGGACCCACGTCTGGGCATACCTGTCCCACTCAGGGTGACTTTAGCAAAACAGAAAGGTGATGCTGGAAGGTTTTGAATTAATCATAACCACGGGCAAATCTCTGGGCAACCCTTCAGACCATCGTTTTTCAGCCTGCCGAGCCATTACAGAAGGGGAAAAACCATATGCAAATCAGGCTTGGTCCTACCCCAAAAGGGGCAGTCGAGCCCGAACTGCTAGGTCACATCCCTTATGCACAAGACCACAAGCATCCCCAGACATGTTTCAGCCTTGTTGGGCGTCATCAGTGAGGATTAGCTTGGGTCTCTAGGTCCGGCAGACTCAGGACCCACGTCTGCATACCCGTTCCACTCGGGGTGACTTTAGCAAAAGAGAAAGGTGATGGCTGGAAGGTTTTGAATTAATCATAACCACGGGCAAAGCTCTGGGCAACCCACCATACCATCGTTTTTCAGCCTGCCAAGCCATTACAGAAGGGGAAAAACCATATGCAAATCAGGCTTGGTTCTACCCCAAACGGGGCAGGCCAAGCCCGAACTGCTATGTCACATCCCTTCAGCACGAGACCACAAGCATCCCCAGACATGTTTCAGCCTTGTTGGCCGTCATCAGTGAGGAGTAGCTTGGGTCTCTAGGCCCGGCAGACTCAGGACCCACGTCTGGGCATACCCGTCCCACTCGGGGTGACTTTAGCAAAACAGAAATGTGATGGCTGGAAGGTTTTGAATTGATCATAGCCACGGGCAAATCTCTAGGCAACCGTCCAGACCATCGTTTTTCAGCCTGCTGAGCCATTACAGAAGGAGAAAAACCATATGCAAATCAGGCTTGGTCCTACCCCAAAAGGGGCAGTCCAGCCCGAACTGCTATGTCACATCCCTTCTGCACGAGACCACAAGCATCCCCAGACATCTTTCAGCCTTGTTGGGCGTCATCAGTGAGGAGGAGCTTGGGTCTCTAGGCCTGGCAGACTCGGGACCCACGTCTGGGCATACCCGTCCCACTCCGGGTGACTTTAGCAAAACAGAAAGGTGATGGCTGGAAGGTTTTGAATTAATAATAACCACGGGCAAAGCTCTGGGCAACCCTCCAGACCATCGTTTTTCAGCCTGCCGAGCCATTACAGAAGGGGAAAAACCATATGCAAATCAGGCTTGGTCCTACCCCAAAAGGGGCAGTTCAGCCTGAACCACTATGTCACATCCCTTCTGCACGAGACCACAAGCATCCACAGACATGTTTCAGCCTTGTTGGGCCTCATCAGTGAGGAGTAGCTTGGGTCTCTAGGCCCGGCAGACTCGGGACCCACATCTGGGCATACCCGTCCCACTCGGGGTGACTTTAGCAAAACAGAAAGGTGATGGCTGGAAGGTTTTGAATTCATCATAACCACGGGCAAATCTCTGGGCAACCCTCCAGACCATCGTTTTTCAGCCTGCCGAGCCATTACAGAAGGGGAAAAACCATATGCAAATCAGGCTTGGTCCTACCCCAAAAGGGGCAGTCCAGCCCGAACTGCTATGTCACATCCCTTCTCCACGAGACCACAAGCATCCACAGACATGTTTCAGCTTTGTTGGGCGTCATCAGTGAGGAGTAGCTTGGGTCTCTAGGCCCGGCAGACTCAGGACCCACGTCTGGGCATACCTGTCCCACTCGGGGTGACTTTAGCAAAACAGAAAGGTGATGGCTGGAAGGTTTTGAATTAACTATACCCACGGGCAAAGCTCTAGGCAACCCTCCAGACTATCTTTTTTCAGCCTGCCAAGCCATTCCAGAAGGGGAAAAAACCATATGCAAATCAGGCTTGGTCCTACCACAAAAGGGGCAGTTGAGCCCGAACTGCTAGGTCACATCCCGTCTGCACGAGACCACAAGCATCCCCAGACATGTTTCAGCCTTGTTGGGTGCCATCAGTGAGGAGTAGCTTGGGTCTCTAGGCCCGGCAGACTCGGGACCCACGTCTGGGCATACCCATCCCACTCGGGGTGACTTTAGCAAAACAGAAAGGTGATGGCTGGAAGGTTTTGAATTAATCATAACCAGGGGCAAATCTCTGGGCAACCCTCCAGACCATCGTTTTTCAGCCTGCCGAGCCATTACAGAAGGGGAAAAACCATATGCAAATCAGGCTTGGTCCTACCCCAAAAGGGGCAGTCCAGCACGAACTGCTATGTCACATCCCTTCTGCACGAGACCACAAGCATCCCCAGACATGTTTCAGTCTTGTTGGCCGTCATCAGTGAGGAGTAGCTTGGGTCTCTAGGCCCGGCAGACTCGGGACCCACATCTGGGCATACCCGTCCCACTCGGGGTGACTTTAGCAAAACAGAAAGGTGATGGCTGGAAGGTTTTGAATTAATTTTACCCACAGGCAAAGCTCTAGGCAACCCTCCAGACCATCTTTTTTCAGCCTGCCAAGCCATTACAGAAGGGGAAAAACCAAATGCAAATCAGGCATGGTCCTACCCCAAAAGGGGCAGTGGAGCCCGAAATGCTAGGTCACATCCCTTCTGCACGAGACCACAAGCATCCCCAGAAATGTTTCAGCCTTGTTGGGCCTCATCAGTGAGGAGTAGCTTGGGTCTCTAGGCCCAGCAGACTCGGGACCCACCTCTGGGCATACCCGTCCCACTCGGGGTGACTTTAGCAACCAGAAAGGAGATGGCTGGAAGGTTTTGAATTAATCATAACCACTAGCAAAGCTCTGGGCAACCCTCCAGACCATTGTTTTTCAGCCTGCCAAGCCATTACAGAAGGAGAAAAACCATATGCAAATCAGGCTTGGTCCTACCCCAAAAGGGGCAGTCCAGCCCGAAATGCTAGGTCACATCCCTTCTGCACAAGACCACAAGCATCCCCAGACATGTTTCAGCCTTATTGGGCGTCATCAGTGAGGGGTAGCTTGGGTCTCTAGGCCTGGCAGACTCGGGACCCACGTTTGGGCATTCCCGTCCCTATTGGGGTGACTTTAGCAAACAGAAAGGTGATGGCTGGAAGGTTTTGAATTAATCATAACCACGGGCAAAGCTCTGGGCAACCCTCCAGACCATCGTTTTTCAGCCTGCCAAGCCATTACAGAAGGGGAAAAACCATATGCAAATCAGGCTTGGTCCTACCCCAAAAGGTGCAGGCCAGCCCGAATTGCTAGGTCACATCCCTTCTGCACGAGACCACAAGCATCCCAAGACATATTTCAGCCTTGTTGAGCGTCATCAGTGAGGAGTAGCTGGGGTCTCTGGGTCTGGCAGACTAGGGACCCACGTCTGGGCATACCCGTCCCACTTAGGGTGACTTCAGCAAAACAGAAAGGTGATGGCTGGAAGGTTTTCAATTAATCATAACCACTGGAAAAAAAACTGGGCAACCGTCCAGACCATCGTTTTTCAGCCTGCCAAGCCATTACTGAAGGGGAAAAACCATATGCAAATCAGGTTTGGTCATACCCCAAAAGGGGAAGTCCAGCCCGAACTGCTAGGTCACATCTCTTCTGCACGAGACCACAAGCATCCCCAGACATGTTTCAGCCTTGTTGGGCGTCATCAGTGAGGAGTAGCTTGGGTCTCTAGGCCCGGCAGACTTGGGACCCACGTCTGGGAATACCTGTCCCACTCGGGGTTACTTTAGCAAAACAGAAAGGTGATGGCTGGAAGGTTTTGAATTAATCATAACCACGGGCAAAGCTCTGGGCAACCCTCCAGACCATCATTTTTCAACCTGCCAAGCCATTACAGAAGGGGAAAAACCATATGAAAATCAGTCTTGGTCCTACCCCAAAAGGGGTAGTTTAGCACGAACTGCTAGGTCACATCCCTTCTGCACGAGACCACAAGCATCCCCAGACATGTTTCAGCATTGTTGGGCATCATCAGTGAGGAGTATCTTAGGTATCTAGGCCTGGCAGACTCGGGACCCACGTCTGGGCTTACCCGTCCCACTCGGGGTGACTTTAGCAAAACAGAAAGGTGATGGCTGAAAGGTTTTGAATTAATCATAACCAGGGGCAAATCTCTGGGCAACCCTCCAGACCATTGTTTTTCAGCCTGCCGAGCCATTACAGAAGAGGAAAAACCATATGTAAATCAGGCTTGGTCCTACCCCAAAAGGGGCAGTCCAGCCCGAACTGCTATGACACATCCCTTCTGCACAAGACCACAAGCATCCCCAGACATGTTTCAGCCTTGTTGGGCGTCATCAGTGAGGAGTAACTTGGGTCTCTAGGCCCGGCAGACTCGGGACCCACGTCTGGGCTTACCCGTCCCACTCGGGGTGACTTTAGCAAAACAGAAAGGTGATGGCTGAAAGGTTTTGAATTAATCATAACCACGGGCAAATCTCTGGGCAACCCTCCAGACCATCGTTTTTCAGCCTGCCGAGCCATTACAGAAGGGGAAAAACCATATGCAAATCAGGCTTGGTCCTACCCCAAAAGGGGCAGTCCAGCCCGAACTGCTATGTCACATCCCTTCTGCACGAGACCACAAGCATCCCCAGACATGTTCAGCCTTGTTGTGCATCATCAGTGAGGAGTAGCTTGGGTCTCTAGGCCCGGCAGACTCGGGACCCACATCTGGGCATACCCGTCCCACTCGGGGTGACTTTAGCAAAACAGAAAGGTGATGGCTGGAAGGTTTTCAATTAATCATAACCACTGGAAAAAAAACTGGGCAACCGTCCAGACCATCGTTTTTCAGCCTGCCAAGCCATTACTGAAGGGGAAAAACCATATGCAAATCAGGTTTGGTCATACCCCAAAAGGGGAAGTCCAGCCCGAACTGCTAGGTCACATCCCTTCTGCACGAGACCACAAGCATCCCCAGACATGTTTCAGCCTTGTTGGGCGTCATCAGTGAGGAGTAGCTTGGGTCTCTAGGCCCGGCAGACTTGGGACCCACGTCTGGGAATACCTGTCCCACTCGGTGTTACTTTAGCAAAACAGAAAGGTGATGGCTGGAAGGTTTTGAATTAATCAAAACCACGGGCAAAGCTCTGGGCAACCCTCCAGACCATCGTTTTTCAGCCTGCCGAGCCATTACAGAAGGGGAAAAACCATATGTAAATCAGGCTTGGTCCTATCCCAAAAGGGGCAGTCCAGCCCGAACTGCTAGGTCACATCCTTTCTGCACGAGACCACAAGCATCCCCAGACATGTTTCAGCCTTGTTGGGCATCATCAGTGAGGAATAGCTTGGGTCTCGAGGCCCGGCAGACTCAGGACCCACGTCTGGGCATACCCGTCCCACTCGGGGGGACTTTAGCAAAACAGAAAGGTGATGGCTGGAAGGTTTTGAATTAATCATAACCACGGGCAAAGCTCTGGGCAACCCTCCAGACCATCGTTTTTCAGCCTGCAAGCCATTGCAGAAGGGGAAAAATCATATGCAAATCAGGCTTGGTCCTACCCCAAAAGGGGCAGTCGAGCCCGAACTGCTAGGTCACATCTCTTCTGCAGGAGACCACAAGCATCCCCAGACATGTTTCAGCCTTGCTGGGCGTCATCAGTGAGGAGTAGCTTGGGTCTCTAAGCCCGGCAGACTCAGGACCCACTTCTGGGCTTACCTGTCCCACTCGGGGTGACTTTAGCAAAACAGAAAGGAGATGGCTGGAAGGTTTTGAATTAATCATAACCCCGGGCAAAGCTCCGGGCAACCCAACAGACCATCGTTTTTCAGCCTGCCAAGCCATTACAGAAGGGGAAAAACCATATGCAAATCAGGCTTGGTCCTACCCCAAAAGGGCCAGTCGACCCCGAACTGCTAGGTCACATCCCTCCTGCACGAGACCACAAGCATCCCCAGACATGTTTCAGCCTTGTTGGGTGTCATCAGTGAGAAGTAGCTTGGGTCTCTAGGCCCGGCAGACTCGGGATCCACGTCTGGGCATACCCGTCCCACTCGGGGTGACTTTAGAAAAACAGAAATGTGATGGCTGGAAGGTTTTGAATTAATCATAACCACGGGCAAAGCTCTGGGCAACCCTCCAGACCATCGTTTTTCAGCCTGCCAAGCCATTACAGAAGCAGAAAAACCATATGCAAATCAGGCTTGGCCCTACCCCAAAAGGGGCAGTTTAGCCCGAACTGCTAGAACACATCCCTTCTTTCACGAGACCACAAGCATTCCCAGACATGTTTCAGCATTGTTGGGCATCATCAGTGAGGAGTAGTTTGGGTATCTAGGCCCGGCAGACTCGGGACCCACGTCTGGGCATACCCGTCCCACTAGGGGTGACTTTAGCAAAACAGAAAGGTGATGGCTGGAAGGTTTTGAATTAATCATAACCACGGGCAAAGCTCTGGGCAACTCTTCAGACCATTGTTTTTCAGCCTTCCAAGCCATTATAGAAGGGGAAAAACCATATGCAAATCAGGCTTGGTCCTACCCCAAAAGGTGCAGTCCAGCCTGAACTGTTAGGTCACATCCCTTCTGCACAAGACCACAAGCATTCCCAGACATGTTTCAGCCTTGTTGGGCGTCATCAGTGAGGAGTAGCTTGGGTCTCTAGGCCCGGCAGACTCAGGACCCATGTCTGGGCATACCCGTCCCACTCGGGGTGACTTTAGCAAAACAGAAAGGTGATGGCTGGAAGGTTTTGAATTAATCATAACCACTGGAAAAAAAAACTGGGCAACCGTCCAGACCATCGTTTTTCAGCCTGCCAAGCCATGACTGAAGGGGAAAAACCATATGCAAATCAGGCTTGGTCTTACCCCAAAAGGGGCAGTCCAGCCCGAACTGCTAGGTCGCATCCCTTCTGCACGAGACCACCAGCATCCCTAGACATGTTTCAGTCTTGTTGGGCGTCATCAGTGAGGAGTAGCTTGGGTCTCTAGCCCCGGCAGACTTGGGACCCACGTCTGGGAATACCTGTCCCACTCTGGCTGATTTTATTAAAACAGAGAGGTGATGGCTGGAAGGTTTTGAATTAATCATAACCACGGGCAAAGCTCTGGGCAACCCTCCAGACCATCATTTTTCAACCTGCCAAGCCATTACAGAAGGGGAAAAACCATATGCAAATCAGGCTTGGTCCTACCCCAAAAGGGGTAGTTTAGCACGAACTGCTAGGTCACATCCCTTCTGCACGAAACAACAAGCATCCCCAGACATGTTTCAGCATTGTTGGGCATCTTCAGTAAGGAGTAGATTAGGTATCTAGGCCTGGCAGACACAGGACCCACGTCTGGGCTTACCAGTCCCACTTGGGGTGACTTTAGCAAAACAGAAAGGTGATGGCTGAAAGGTTTTGAATTAATCATAACCACGGGCAAATCTCTGGGCAACCCTCCAGACCATCGTTTTTCAGCCTGCCGAGCCATTACAGAAGGGGAAAAACCATATGCAAATCAGGCTTGGTCCTACCCCAAAAGGGGCAGTCCAGCCCGAACTGCTATGTCACATCCCTTCTGCACGAGACCACAAGCAACCCCAGACATGTTTCAGCCTTGTTGTGCGTCATCAGTGAGGAGTAGCTTGGGTCTCTAGGCCCGGCAGACTCAGGACCCATGTCTGGGCATACCCGTCTCACTCGGGGTGACTTTAGCAAAACAGAAAGGTGATGGCTGGAAGGTTTTGAATTAATCATAACCCCGGGCAAAGCTTCGGGCAACCCAACAGACCATCGTTTTTCAGCCTGCCAAGCCATTACAGAAGGGGAAAAACCATATGCAAATCAGGCTTGGTCCTACCCCAAAAGGGCCAGTCGACCCCGAACTGCTAGGTCACATCCCTCCTGCACGAGACCACAAGCATCCCCAGACATGTTTCAGCCTTGTTGGGTGTCATCAGTGAGAAGTAGCTTGGGTCTCTAGGCCCGGCAGACTCGGGATCCACGTCTGGGCATACCCGTCCCACTCGGGGTGACTTTAGAAAAACAGAAATGTGATGGCTGGAAGGTTTTGAATTAATCATAACCACGGGCAAAGCTCTGGGCAACCCTCCAGACCATCGCTTTTCAGCCTGCCAAGCCATTACAGAAGCAGAAAAACCATATGCAAATCAGGCTTGGCCCTACCCCAAAAGGGGCAGTTTAGCCCGAACTGCTAGAACACATCCCTTCTTTCACGAGACCACAAGCATTCCCAGACATGTTTCAGCATTGTTGGGCATCATCAGTGAGGAGTAGTTTGGGTATCTAGGCCCGGCAGACTCGGGACCCACGTCTGGGCATACCCGTCCCACTAGGGGTGACTTTAGCAAAACAGAAAGGTGATGGCTGAAGGTTTTGAATTAATCATAACCACGGGCAAAGCTCTGGGCAACTCTTCAGACCATTGTTTTTCAGCCTTCCAAGCCATTATAGAAGGGGAAAAACCATATGCAAATCAGGCTTGGTCCTACCCCAAAAGGTGCAGTCCAGCCTGAACTGTTAGGTCACATCCCTTCTGCACAAGACCACAAGCATTCCCAGACATGTTTCAGCCTTGTTGGGCGTCATCAGTGAGGAGTAGCTTGGGTCTCTAGGCCCGGCAGACTCAGGACCCATGTCTGGGCATACCCGTCCCACTCGGGGTGACTTTAGCAAAACAGAAAGGTGATGGCTGGAAGATTTTGAATTAATCATAACCACTGGAAAAAAAACTGGGCAACCGTCCAGACCATCGTTTTTCAGCCTGCCAAGCCATGACTGAAGGAGAAAAACCATATGCAAATCAGGCTTGGTCTTACCCCAAAAGGGGCAGTCCAGCCCGAACTGCTAGGTCGCATCCCTTCTGCACGAGACCACCAGCATCCCTAGACATGTTTCAGTCTTGTTGGGCGTCATCAGTGAGGAGTAGCTTGGGTCTCTAGCCCCGGCAGACTTGGGACCCACGTCTGGGAATACCTGTCCCACTCTGGCTGATTTTATTAAAACAGAGAGGTGATGGCTGGAAGGTTTTGAATTAATCATAACCACGGGCAAAGCTCTGGGCAACCCTCCAGACCATCGTTTTTCAGCCTGCCGAGCCATTACAGAAGGGGAAAAACCATATGCAAATCAGGCTTGGTCCTACCCCAAAAGGGGCAGTCCAGCCCGAACTGCTATGTCACATCCCTTCTGCACGAGACCACAAGCAACCCCAGACATGTTTCAGCCTTGTTGTGCGTCATCAGTGAGGAGTAGCTTGGGTCTCTAGGCCCGGCAGACTCAGGACCCATGTCTGGGCATACCCGTCTCACTCGGGGTGACTTTAGCAAAACAGAAAGGTGATGGCTGGAAGGTTTTGAATTAATCATAACCACAGGCAAAGCTCTGGGCAACCCTCCAAACCGACGTTTTTCAGCCTGCCAAGCCATTACAGAAGGGGAAAAATCATATGCAAATCAGGCTTGGTCCTACCCCAAAAGGGGAAGTCCAGCCCGAACTGCTAGGTCACATCCGTTCTGCACGAGACCACAAGCATCCCTAGACATGTTTCAGCCTTGTTGGGCGTCATCAGTGAGGAGTAGCTTGGGTCTCTAGGCCCGGCAGACTTGGGACCCACGTCTGGGAATACCTGTCCCACTCGGGGTTACTTTAGCAAAACAGAAAGGTGATGGCTGGAATGTTTTGAATTAATCATAACCACGGGCAAAGCTCTGGGAAACCCTCCAGACCATCATTTTTCAACCTGCCAAGCCATTACAGAAGGGGAAAAACCATATGCAAATCAGGCTTGGTCCTACCCCAAAAGGGGTAATTTAGCACGAACTGCTAGGTCACATCCCTTCTGCACGAGACGACAAGCATCCCCAGACATTTTTCAGCATTGTTGGGCATCTTCAGTGAGGAGTAGCTTAGGTATCTAGGCCTGGCAGACACGGGACCCACGTCTGGGCTTACCCGTCCCACTCGGGGTGACTTTAGCAAAACAGAAAGGTGATGGCTGAAAGGTTTTGAATTAATCATAGCCACGGGCAAATCTCTGGGCAACCCTCCAGACCATCGTTTTTCAGCCTGACGAGCCATTACAGAAGGGGAAAACCCATATGCAAATCAGTCTTGGTCCTAAACCAAAAGGGGCAGTCCAGCCCAAACTGCTATGTCACATCCCTTCTGCACGAGACCACAAGCATCCCCAGACATGTTTCAGCCTTGTTGGGCGTCATCAGTGAGGAGTAGCTTGGGTCTCTAGGCCCGGCAGACTCGGGACCCACATCTGGGCATACCCGTCCCACTCAGGGTGACTTTAGCAAAACAGAAAGGTGATGGCTGGAAGGTTTTGAATTAATCATAACCACGGGCAAAGCTCTGGGCAACCCTCCAGACCATCGTTTTTCAGCCTGCCAAGCCATTACAGAAGTGGAAAAACCATATGCAAATCAGGCTTGGTCCTACCCCAAAAGGGGCAGTCCAGCCCGAACTGCTAGGTCACATCCTTTCTGCACGAGACCACAAGCAACCCCAGACATGTTTCAGCCTTGTTGGGCATCATCAGTGAGGAGTAGCTTGGGTCTCTAGGCCCGGCAGACTCAGGACCCACGTCTGGGCATACCCGTCCCACTCGGGGTGACTTTAGCAAAACAGAAAGGTGATGGCTGAAAGGTTTTGAATTAATCATAACCACGGGCAAAGCTCTGGGCAACCCTCCAAACCGACGTTTTTCAGCCTGCCAAGCCATTACAGAAGGAGAAAAATCATATGCAAATCAGGCTTGGTCCTACCCCAAAAGGGGAAGTCCAGCCCGAACTGCTAGGTCACATCCCTTCTGCACGAGACCACAAGCATCCCCAGACATGTTTCAGCCTTGTTGGGCGTCATCAGTGAGGAGTAGCTTGGGTCTCTAGGTCCGGCAGACTTGGGACCCACGTCTGGGAATACCTGTCCCACTCGGGGTTACTTTAGCAAAACAGAAAGGTGATGGCTGGAAGGTTTTGAATTAATCATAACCACGGGCAAAGCTCTGGGCAACCGTCCAGACCATAATTTTTCAACCTGCCAAGCCATTACAGAAGGCGAAAAACCATATGCAAATCAGGCTTGGTCCTACCCCAAAAGGGGTAGTTTAGCACGAACTGCTAGGTCACATCCCTTCTGCACGAGACCACAAGCATCCCCAGACATGTTTCAGCATTGTTGGGCATCTTCAGTGAGGAGTAGCTTAGATATCTATGCCTGGCAGACACGGGACCCATGCCTGGGCTTACCCGTCCCACTCGGGGTGACTTTAGCAAAACAGAAAGGTGATGGCTGAAAGGTTTTGAATTAATCATAACCACGGGCAAATCTCTGGGCAACCCTCCAGAACATCGTTTTTCAGCCTGCCGAGCCATTACAGAAGGGGAAAAACCATATGCAAATCAGGCGTGGTCCTACCCCAAAAGGTTAAGTCCAGCCCGAACTGCTAGGTCACATCCCTTCTGCACGAGGCCACAAGCATCCCCAGACATGTTTCAGACTTATTGGGTGTCATCAGTGAGGAGTAACTTGGGTCTATAAGCCCGGTAGACTTGGGACCCACATCTGGGCATACCCATCCCACTCGGGGTGACTTTAGCAAAACAGAAAGGTGATGGCTGGAAGGTTTTGAATTAATCATAACCATGGGCAAATCTCTGGGCAACCCTCCAGACCATCGTTTCTCAGCCTGCCAAGCCATTACAGAAGGGGAAAAACCATATGCAAATCAGGCTTGGTCCTACCCCAAAAGGGGCAGTGGAGCCCGAACTGCTATGTCACATCCTTTCTGCACGAGACCACAAGCATCCCCAAACATGTTTCAGCCTTGTTGGGCGTCATCAGTGAGGAGTAGCTTGGGTCTCTAGGCCCGGCAGACTTGGGACCCACGTCTGGGAATACCTGTCCCACTCGGGGTTACTTTAGCAAAACAGAAAGGTGATGGCTGGAAGGTTTTGAATTAATCATAACCACGGGCAAAGCTCTGGGCAACCCTCCAGACCATAATTTTTCAACCTGCCAAGCCATTACAGAAGGGGAAAAACCATATGCAAATCAGGCTTGGTCCTACCCCAAAAGGGGTAGTTTAGCACGAACTGCTAGGTCACATCCCTTCTGCATGAGACCACAAGCATCCCCAGACATGTTTCAGCCTTGTTGGGCATCATCAGTGAGGAGTAGCTTGGGTCTCTAGGCCCGGCAGACTCAGGACCCATGTCTGGGCATACGCGTCCCACTCGGGGTGACTTTAGCAAAACAGAAAGGTGATGGCTGGAAGGTTTTGAATTAATCATAACCACGGGCAAAGCTCTGGGCAACCCTCCAGACCATTGTTTTTCAGCCTGCCAAGCCATTACAGAAGGGGAAAAACCATATGCAAATCAGGCTTGGACCTACCTCAAAAGGGGCAGTCCAGCCCGAACTGCTAGGTCACTTCCCTTCTGCACAAGACCACAAGCATCCCCAGACATGTTTCAGCCTTGTTGGGCGTCATCAGTGAGGAGTAGCTTGGGTCTCTAGGCCCGGCAGACTCAGGACCCATGTCTGGGCATACCCGTCCCACTCGGGGTGACTTTAGCTAAACACAAAGATGATGGCTGGAAGGTATTGAATTAATCATAACCACGGGCAAAGCTCTGGGCAACCCTCCAAACCGACGTTTTTCAGCCTGCCAAGCCATTACAGAAGGGGAAAAATCATATGCAAATCAGGCTTGGTCCTACCCCAACAGGGGAAGTACAGCCTGAACTGCTAGGTCACATCCCTTCTGCACTAGACCACAAGCATCCCCAGACATGTTTCAGCCTTGTTGGGCGTCATCAGTGAGGAGTAGCTTGGGTCTCTAGGCCCGGCAGACTCGGGACCCACATCTGGGCATACCCGTCCCACTCGGGGTGACTTTAGCAAAACAGAAAGGTGATGGCTGGAAGGTTTTGAATTAATCATAACCACTGGAAAAAAACTGGGCAACCCTCCAGACCATCGTTTTTCAGCCTGCCAAGCCATTACTGAAGGGGAAAACCATATGCAAATCAGGCTTGGTCCTACCCCAACGTGGGCAGTCCAGCCCGAACTGTTAGGTCGCATCCCTTCTGCACGAGACCACCAGCATCCCTAAACATGTTTCAGCCTTGTTGGGCGTCATCAGTGAGGAGTAGCTTGGGTCTCTAGGCCCGGCAGACTTGGGACCCACGTCTGGGAATACCTGTCCCGCTCGGGGTGACTTTATCAAAACAGAAAGGTGATGGCTGAAAGGTTTTGAATTAATCATAACCACTGGCAAATCTCTGGGCAACCCTCCAGACCATCGTTTTTTAGCCTGCCGAGCCATTACAGAAGGGGAAAAACCATATAAAAATCAGGCTTGGTCCCACCCCAAAAGGGGCAGTCCAGCCCGAACTGCTATGTCACATCCCTTCTGCACGAGACCACAAGCATCCCCAGACATTTTTCAGCCATGTTGGGCGTCATTAGTGAGGAGTAGCTTGGGTCTCTAGGCCCGGCAGTCTCGGGACCCACGTCTGGGCATACCCGTCCCACTCGGGGTGACTTTAGCAAAACAGAAAGGTTATGGCTGGAAGGTTTTGAATTAATCATAACCACGGGCAAAGCTCTGGGCAACCCTCCAGACCTTCGTTTTTCAGCCTGCCAAGCCATTACAGAAGGGGAAAAACCATATGCAAATCAGGCTTGGTCCTACCCCAAAAAGGGCAGTCCAGCCCGAACTGCTAGGTCACATCCTTTCTGCACGCGACAACAAGCATCCCCAGACATGTTTCAGCCTTGTTGGGCATCATCAGTGAGGAGTAGCTTGGGTCTCTAGGCCCGGCAGACTCAGGACCCATGTCTGGGCATACCCGTCCCACTCGGGGTGACTTTAGCAAAACAGAAAGGTGATGGCTGGAAGGTTTTGAATTAATCATAACCACGGGCAAAGCTCTGGGCAACCCTCCAGACCATCGTTTTTCAGCCTGCCAAGCCATTACAGAAGGGAAAAAACCATATGCAAATCAGGCTTGGCCCTACCTCAAAAAGGGCAGTACAGCCCGAACTGCTAGGTCACATCCCTTCTGCAGGAGACCACAAGCATCTCTAGACATGTTTAAGCCTTGGTGGGCGTCATCAGTGAGGAGTAGCTTGGGTCTCTAGTCCCGGTAGACTCGGGACCCACGTCTGGGCATACCTGTCCCACTCAGGGTGACTTTAGCAAAACAGAAAGGTGATGGCTGGAAGGTTTTGAATTAATCATAACCACGGGCAAATCTCTGGGCAACCCTCCAGACCATCGTTTTTCAACCTGCCAAGCCATTACAGAAGGGGAAAAACCATATGCAAATCAGGCGTGGACCTACCCCAAAAGGGGAAGTCCAGCCCAAACTGCTAGGTCACATCCCTTCTGCACGAGACCACCAGCATCCCTAGACATGTTTCAGCCTTGTTGGGCATCATCAGTGAGGAGTAGCTTGGGTCTCTAGGCCCGGCAGACTTGGGACCCACGTCTGGGAATACCTGTCCCGCTCGGGGTGACTTTATCAAAACAGAAAGGTGATGGCTGAAAGGTTTTGAATTAATCATAACCACGGGCAAATCTCTGGGCAACCCTCCAGACCATTGTTTTTCAGCCTGCCGAGCCATTACAGAAAGGGAAAAACCATATGCAAATCAGGCTTGGTCCTACCCCAAAAGGGACAGTCCAGCCCGAACTGCTATGTCACATCCCTTCTGCACGAGACCACAAACATCCCCAGACATTTTTCAGCCTTGTTGGGCGTCATTAGTGAGGAGTAGCTTGGGTCTCTAGGCCCGGCAGACTCGGGACCCACGTCTGGGCATACCCGTCCCACTCGGGGTGACTTTAGCAAAACAGAAAGGTGATGGCTGGAAGGTTTTGAATTAATCATAACCATGGGCAAAGCTCTGGGCAACCCTCCAGACCATTGTTTTTAGCCTGCCAAGCCATTACAGAAGGGGAAAAACCATATGGAAATCAGGCTTGGTCCTACCCCAAACGGGGCAGTCCAGCCCGAACTGCTAGGTCACATCCCTTCTGCACGAGACCACAAGCATCCCCAGACATGTTTCAGCCTTATTGGGCGTCATCAGTGAGGAGTAGCTTGGGTCTCTAGGCCTGGCAGATTTGGGACTCACGTCTGGGCATTCCCGTCCCACTCGGGGTGACTTTAGCAAACAGAAAGGTGATGGCTGGAAGGTTTTGAATTAATCATAACCACGGACAAAGCTCTGGGCAACCCTCCAGACCATCGCTTTTCAGCCTGCCAAGTCATTACAGAACGGGAAAAACCATATGCAAATCAGGCTTGGTCCTATCCCAAAAGGGGAAGTCCAGCCTGAACTGCTAGGTCACATCCCTTCTGCACAAGACCACAAGCATCCCAAGACATGTTTCAGTCTTGTTGGCCGTCATCAGTGAGGAGTAGCTTGGCTCATTAGGCCCTGCAGCCTCGGGACCCACGTCTGGGCTTACCCGTCCCACTCGGGGGGACTTTAGCAAAACAGAAAGGTGATGGCTGGAAGGTTTTGAATTAATCATAACCACAGGCAAAGCTCTTGGCAACCCTCCAGACCATCGTTTTTCACCCTGCCGAGCCATTACAGAAAGGGAAAAACCATATGCAAATCAGGCTTGGTCCTACCCCAAAAGGGGAAGTCCAGTCCGAACTGCTATGTCACATCCCTTCTGCACAAGACCAGAAGCATCCCAAGACATGTTTCAGTCTTGTTGGCCGTCATCAGTGAGGAGTAGCTTGGGTCTCTAGGCCCTGCAGACTCGGGACCCACGTCTGGGCATACCCGTCCCACTCGGGGTGACTTTAGCAAAACAGAAAGGTGATGGCTGGAAGGTTTTGAATTAATCATAACCACGGGCAAACCTCTGGGCAACCCTCCAGACCATCGTTTTTTAGCCTGCCAAGAAATTACAGAAGGGGAAAAACCATATGGAAATCAGGCTTGGTCCTACCCCAAACGGGGCAGTGCAGCCGAACTGCTAGGTCACATCCCTTCTGCACGTAACCACAAGCATCCCCAGACATGTCTCAGCCTTGTTGGGTGTCATCAGTGAGGAGTAGCTTGGGTCTCTAGGCCCGGCAGACTCGGGACCCACGTCTGTGCATACCCGTCCCACTAGGGGTGACTTTAGCAAAACAGAAAGGTGACGGCTGGAAGGTTTTGAATTAATCATAACCACGCGCAAAGCTCTGGGCAACCTTCCAGACCATCGTTTTTCAGCCTGCTAAGCAATTACAGAAGGGGAAAAACGATACGCAAATCAGGCTTGGGCCTACCCCAAAAGGGGAAGTCCAGCCCGAACTGCTAGGTCACATCCCTTCTGCACAAGACCACAAGCATCCCCACACATGTTTCAACCTTGTTGGGCGTCATCAGTGAGGAGAAGCTTGGGTCTCTAGGCCCGGCAGAATCGAGACCCACGTCTGGGCATACCCGTCCCACTCGGGGTGACTTTAGCAAAACAGAAAGGTAATGGCTGGAAGGTTTTGAATTAATCATAATCATGGGCAAAACTCTGGGCAACCCTCCAGACCATCGTTTTTCAACCTGCCAAGCCATTTCAGAAGGTGAAAAACCATATGCAAATCAGGCTTGGTCCTACCCCAAAAGGGGAAGTCCATCCCGAACTGCTAGTTCACATCCCTTCTGCACGAGACCACAAGCATCCCCAGACATGTTTCAGCCTTATTGGGCGTCATCAGTGAGGAGTAGCTTGGGTCTCTAGGCCTGGCAGACTCGGCACCCACGTCTGGGCATACCCGTCCCACTCGGGGTGACTTTAGCAAAACAGAAAGGTGATGGCTGGAAGGTTTTGAATTAATCATAACCATGGGCAAACCTCTGGGCAACCCTCCAGACCATCGTTTTTTAGCCTGCCAAGCCATTACAGAAGGGGAAAAACCATATGGAAATCAGGCTTGGTCCTACCCCAAACGGGGCAATCCAGACCGAACTGCTATGTCACATCCCTTCTGCACGAGACCACAAGCATCCCCAGACATTTTTCAGTCTTGTTGGCCGTCATCAGTGAGGAGTAGCTTGGGTCTCTAGGCCCTGCAGACTCGGGACCCACGTCTGGGCATACCCGTCCCACTCGGGGTTACTTTAGCAAAACAGAAAGGTGATGGCTGGAAGGCTTTGAAATAATCATAACCACGGGCAAACCTCTGGGCAACCCTCCAGACCATTGTTTTTCAGCCTGCCAAGCCATTACAGAAGGTGAAAAACCATATGCAAATCAGGCTTGGTCCTACCCCAAAAGGGGCAGTCCAGCCCGAAATGCTAGGTCACATCCCTTCTGCACAAGACCACAAGCATCCCCAGACATGTTTCAGCCTTGTTGGGCGTCATCAGTGAGGAGAAGCTTGGGTCTCTAGGCCCGGCAGAATCGGGACCCACGTCTGGGCATACCCGTCCCACTCGGGGTGACTTTAGCAAAACAGAAAGGTGATGGCTGGAAGGTTTTGAATTAATCATAACCACGGGCAAAGCTCTGGGCAACCCTCTAGACCATCGTTTTTCAGCCTACCAAGCCATTACAGAAGGGGAAAAACCATATGCAAATCAGGCTTGGTCCTACCCCAAAAGGGGCAGGCCAGTCCGAATTGCTAGGTCACATCCCTTCTGCACGAGACCACAAGCATCCCCAGACATGTTTCAGCCTTGTTGGGCGTCATCAGTGAGGAGCAGCTTGGGTCTCTAGGCCTGGCAGAGTCAGGAACCACGTCTGGCCAAACCCGTCCCACTCGGGGTGACTTTAGCAAAACAGAAAGGTGATGGCTGGAAGGTTTTGAATTAATCATAACCACGGGCAAAGCTGTGGGCAACCCTCCAGATCATCGCTTTTCAGCCTGCCAAGTCATTACAGAACGGGAAAAACCATATGCAAATCAGGCTTGGTCCTACCCCAAAAAGGGAAGTCCAGCCCGAACTGCTAGGTCACATCCCTTCTGCACGAGACCACAAGCATCCCCAGACATGTTTCAGCCTTGTTGTGCGTCATCAGTGAGGAGTAGCTTGGCTCTCTAGGCCCGGCAGCCTCGGGACCCACGTCTGGGCTTACCCGTCCCACTCGGGGGGACTTTAGCAAAACAGAAAGGTGATGGCTGGAAGGTTTTGAATTAATCATAACCACGGGCAAAGCTTTGGGCAACCCTCCAGACCATCGTTTTTCAGCCTGCCGAGCCATTACAGAAGGGGAAAAACCATATGCAAATCAGGCTTGGTCCTACCCCAAAAGGGGCAGTCCAGTCCGAACTGCTAGGTCACATCTCTTCTGCACAAGACCACAAGCATCCCCAGACATGTTTCAGTCTTGTTGGCCGTCATCAGTGAGGAGTAGCTTGGGTCTCTAGGCCCTGCAGACTCGGGACCCACGTCTGGGCATACCCATCCCACTCGGGGTGACTTTAGCAAAACAGAAAGTTGATGGCTGGAAGGTTTTGAATTAATCATAACCACGGGCAAAGCTCTGGGCAACCCTCCAGACCATCGTTTTTTAGCCTGCCAAGCCATTACAGAAGGGGAAAAACCATATGGAAATCAGGCTTGGTCCTACCCCAAACGGGGCAGTGCAGCCGAACTGCTAGGTCACATCCCTTCTGCACGAGACCACAAGCATCCCCAGACATGTCTCAGCCTTGTTGGGTGTCATCAGTGAGGAGTAGCTTGGGTCTCTAGGCCCGGCAGACTCGGGACCAACGTCTGGGCATACCCATCCCACTCAGGGTGACTTTATCAAAACAGAAAGGTGATGGCTGGAAGGTTTTGAATTAATCATAACCACGGGCAAATCTCTGGGCAACCCTCCAGACCATCGTTTTTCAGCCTGCCGAGCCATTACAGAAGGGGAAAAACCATATGAAAATCAGGGTTGGTCCTACCCCAAAAGGGGCAATCCAGTCCGAACTGCTATGTCACATCCCTTCTGCACGAGACCACAAGCATCCCCAGACATGTTTCAGTCTTGTTGGTCGTCATCAGTGAGGAGTAGCTTGGGTCTCTAGGCCCTGCAGACTCAGGACCCACGTCTGGGCATACCCGTCCCACTCGGGGTGATTTTAGCAAAACAGAAAGGTGTTGGCTGGAAGGTTTTGAATTAATCATAACCACGGGCAAACCTCTGGGCAACCCTCCAGACCATCGTTTTTTAGCCTGCCAAGCCATTACAGAAGGGGAAAAACCTTATGGAAATCAGGCTTCGTCCTACCCCAAACGGGGCAGTGCAGCCGAACTGCTAGGTCACATCCCTTCTGCACCAGACCACAAGCGTCCCCAGACATGTCTCAGCTTTGTTGGGTGTCATCAGTGAGGAGTAGCTTGGGTCTCTAGGCCCTGCAGACTCGGGACCCACGTCTGGGCATACCCATCCCACTCGGGGTGACTTTATCAAAACAGAAAGGTGATGGCTGGAAGGTTTTGAATTAATCATAACACGGGCAAATCTCTGGGCAACCCTCCAGACCATCGTTTTTCAGCCTGCCGGGCCATTACAGAAGGGGAAAAACCATGTGCAAATCAGGCTTGGTCCTACCCCAAAAGGGGCAGTCGAGCCCGAACTGCTAGGTCATATCCCTTCTGCACGAGACCACAAGCATCCCCAGACATGTTTCAGCCTTGTTGGGCGTCATCAGTGAGGAGTAGCTTGGGTCTCTAGGCCCGGCATACCCGTCCCACTAGGGGTGACTTTAGCAAAACAGAAAGGTGACGGCTGGAAGGTTTTGAATTAATCATAACCACGGGCAAAGCTCTGGGCAACCTTCCAGACCATCGTTTTTCAGCCTGCTAAGCCATTACAGAAGGGGAAAAATGATACGCAAATCAGGCTTGGTCCTACCCCAAAAGGGGAAGTCCAGCCCGAACTGCTAGGTCACATCCCTTCTGCACGAGACCACAAGCATCCCCAGACATGTTTCAACATTGTTGGGCATCATCAGTGAGGAGTAGCTTGGGTCTCTAGGCCCGGCAGACTCGGGAACCACGTCTGGGCATACCCGTCACACTCGGGGTGACTTTAGCAAAACAGAAAGGTGATGGCTGGAAGGTTTTGAATTCATCATAACCACGGGCAAATCTCTGGGCAACACTCCATACCATCGTTTTTCAGCCTGAAAAAACCATTACAGAAGGGGAAAAACCATATGCAAATCAGGCTTGGTCCTACCCCAAAAGGGGCAGTCCAGCCCGAACTGCTATGTCAAATCCCTTCTCCACAAGACCACAAGCATCCATAGACATGTTTCAGCCTTGTTGGGCGTCATCAGTGAGGAGTAGCTTGGGTCTCTAGGCCCGGCAGACTCGGGACCCACGTCTGGGCATACCCATCCCACTCGGGGTGACTTTATCAAAACAGAAAGGTGATGGCTGGAAGGTTTTGAATTAATCATAACCACGGGCAAATCTCTGGGCAACCCTCCAGACCATCGTTTTTCAGCCTGCCGAGCCATTACAGAAGGGAAAAAACCATATGCAAATCAGGCTTGGTCCTACCCCAAAAGGGGCAGTCGAGCCCGAACTGCTAGGTCATATCCCTTCTGCACGAGACCACAAGCATCCCCAGACATGTTTCAGCCTTGTTGGGCGTCATCAGTGAGGAGTAGCTTGGGTCTCTAGGCCCGGCATACCTGTCCCACTAGGGGTGACTTTAGCAAAACAGAAAGGTGACGGCTGGAAGGTTTTGAATTAATCATAACCACGGGCAAAGCTCTGGGCAACCTTCCAGACCATCGTTTTTCAGCCTGCTAAGCCATTACAGAAGGGGAAAAATGATACGCAAATCAGGCTTGGTCCTACCCCAAAAGGGGAAGTCCAGCCCGAACTGCTAGGTCACATCCCTTCTGCACGAGACCACAAGCATCCCCAGACATGTTTCAACATTGTTGGGCATCATCAGTGAGGAGTAGCTTGGGTCTCTAGGCCCGGCAGACTCGGGAACCACGTCTGGGCATACCCATCACACTCGGGGTGACTTTAGCAAAACAGAAAGGTGATGGCTGGAAGGTTTTGAATTCATCATAACCACGGGCAAATCTCTGGGCAACACTCCATACCATCGTTTTTCAGCCTGAAAAAACCATTACAGAAGGGGAAAAACCATATGCAAATCAGGCTTGGTCCTACCCCAAAAGGGGCAGTCCAGCCCGAACTGCTATGTCAAATCCCTTCTCCACAAGACCACAAGCATCCATAGACATGTTTCAGCCTTGTTGGGCGTCATCAGTGAGGAGTAGCTTGGGTCTCTAGGCCCGGCAGACTCGGGACCCACGTCTGGGCATACCCATCCCACTCGGGGTGACTTTATCAAAACAGAAAGGTGATGGCTGGAAGGTTTTGAATTAATCATAACCACGGGCAAATCTCTGGGCAACCCTCCAGACCATCGTTTTTCAGCCTGCCGAGCCATTACAGAAGGGAAAAAACCATATGCAAATCAGGCTTGGTCCTACCCCAAAAGGGGCAGTCGAGCCCGAACTGCTAGGTCATATCCCTTCTGCACGAGACCACAAGCATCCCCAGACATGTTTCAGCCTTGTTGGGCGTCATCAGTGAGGAGTAGCTTGGGTCTCTAGGCCCGGCATACCTGTCCCACTAGGGGTGACTTTAGCAAAACAGAAAGGTGACGGCTGGAAGGTTTTGAATTAATCAAAACCACGGGCAAAGCTCTGGGCAACCTTCCAGACCATCGTTTTTCAGCCTGCTAAGCCATTACAGAAGGGGAAAAACGATACTCAAATCAGGCTTGGTCCTACCCCAAAAGGGGAAGTCCAGCCCGAACTGCTAGGTCACATCCCTTCTGCACGAGACCACAAGCATCCCCAGACATGTTTCAGCCTTGTTGGGTGCCATCAGTGAGGAGTAGCTTGGGTCTCTAGGCCCGGCAGACTCGGGACCCACGTCTGGGCATACCCATCCCACTCGGGGTGACTTTAGCAAAACAGAAAGGTGATGGCTGGAAGGTTTTGAATTAATAATAACCAGGGGCAAATCTCTGGGCAACCCTCCAGACCATCGTTTTTCAGCCTGCGGAGCCATTACAGAAGGGGAAAAACCATATGCAAATCAGGCTTGGTCCTACCCCAAAAGGGGCAGTCCAGCACGAACTGCTATGTCACATCCCTTCTGCACGAGACCACAAGCATCCCCAGACATGTTTCAGTCTTGTTGGCCGTCATCAGTGAGGAGTAGCTTGGGTCTCTAGGCCCTGCAGACTCGGGACCCACATCTGGACATACCCGTCCCACTCGGGGTGACTTTAGCAAAACAGAAAGGTGATGGCTGGAAGGTTTTGAATTAATCATGACCACGGGCAATGCTCTGGGCAACCCTCCAGACCATCGTTTTTTAGCCTGCCAAGCCATTACAGAAGGGGAAAAACCATATAGAAATCAGGCTTGGTCCTACCCCAAACTGGGCAGTGCAGCCGAACTGCTAGGTATCATCCCTTCTGCACGAGACCACAAGCATCCCCAGACATGTTTCAGCCTTGTTGGGTGTCATCAGTGAGGAGTAGCTTGGGTCTCTAGGCCCGGCATACCCATCCCACTCGGGGTGACTTTATCAAAAGAGAAAGGTGATGGCTGGAAGGTTTTGAATTAATCATAACCACGGGCAAATCTCTGGGCAACCCTCCAGACCATCGTTTTTCAGCCTGCCGAGCCATTACAGAAGGGGAAAAACCATATGCAAATCAGGCTTGGTCCTACCCCAAAAGGGGCAGTCGAGCCCGAACTGCTAGGTCACATCCCTTATGCACGAGACCACAAGCATCCCCAGACATGTTTCAGCCTTGTTGGGCGTCATCAGTGAGGATTAGCTTGGGTCTCTAGGCCCGGCAGACTCAGGACCCACGTCTGCATACCCGTTCCACTCAGTGTGACTTTAGCAAAACAGAAAGGTGATGGCTGGAAGGTTTTGAATTAATCATAACCACGGGCAAAGCTCTGGGCAACCCACCATACCATCGTTTTTCAGCCTGCCAAGCCATTACAGAAGGGGAAAAACCATATGCAAATCAGGCTTGGTTCTACCCCAAAAGGGGCAGTCCAGCCCGAACTGCTATGTCACATCCCTTCTGCACGAGACCACAAGCATCCCCAGACATGTTTCAGCCTTGTTGGCCGTCATCAGTGAGGAGTAGCTTGGGTCTCTAGGCCCGGCAGACTCAGGACCCACGTCTGGGCATACCCGTCCCACTCGGGGTGACTTTAGCAAAACAGAAAGGTGATGGCTGGAAGGTTTTGAATTAATCATAACCACGGGCAAAGCTCTGGGCAACCCTCCAGACCATCGTTTTTCAGCCTGCCAAGCCATTACAGAAGGGGAAAAACCATATGCAAATCAGGCTTGGTCCTACCCCAAAAGGTGCAGGCCAGCCCGAATTGCTAGGTCACATCCCTTCTGCACGAGACCACAAGCATCCAAAGACATATTTCAGCCTTGTTGAGCTTCATCAGTGAGGAGTAGCTTGGGTCTCTGGGCCTGGCAGACTAGGGACCCACGTCTGGGCATACCCGTCCCACTCAGGGTGACTTCAGCAAAACAGAAAGGTGATGGCTGGAAGGTTTTCAATTAATCATAACCACTGGAAAAAAAACTGGGCAACCGTCCAGACCATCGTTTTTCAGCCTGCCAAGCCATTACTGAAGGGGAAAAACCATATGCAAATCAGGTTTGGTCATACCCCAAAAGGGGAAGTCCAGCCCGAACTGCTAGGTCACATCTCTTCTGCACGAGACCACAAGCATCCCCAGACATGTTTCAGCCTTGTTGGGCGTCATCAGTGAGGAGTAGCTTGGGTCTCTAGGCCCGGCAGACTTGGGACACACGTCTGGGAATACCTGTCCCACTCGGGGTTACTTTAGCAAAACAGAAAGGTGATGGCTGGAACGTTTTGAATTAATCATAACCACGGGCAAAGCTCTGGGCAACCCTCCAGACCATCATTTTTCAACCTGCCAAGCCATTACAGAAGGGGAAAAACCATATGCAAATCAGTCTTGGTCCTACCCCAAAAGGGGTAGTTTAGCACGAACTGCTAGGTCACATCCCTTCTGCACGAGACCACAAGCATCCCCAGACATGTTTCAGCATTGTTGGGCATCATCAGTGAGGAGTATCTTAGGTATCTAGGCCTGACAGACTCGGGACCCACGTCTGGGCTTACCCGTCCCACTCGGGGTGACTTTAGCAAAACAGAAAGGTGATGGCTGAAAGGTTTTGAATTAATCATAACCACGGGCAAATCTCTGGGCAACCCTCCAGACCATCGTTTTTCAGCCTGCCGAGCCATTACAGAAGGGGAAAAACTATATGCAAATCAGGCTTGGTCCTACCCCCAAAGGGGCAGTCCAGCCCGAACTGCTATGTCACATCCCTTCTGCACGAGACCACAAGCATCCCCAAACATGTTTCAGCCTTGTTGTGCATCATCAGTGAGGAGTAGCTTGGGTCTCTAGGCCCGGCAGACTCGGGACCCACATCTGGGCATACCCGTCCCACTCGGGGTGACTTTAGCAAAACAGAAAGGTGATGGCTGGAAGGTTTTCAATTAATCATAACCACTGGAAAAAAAACTGGGCAACCGTCCAGACCATCGTTTTTCAGCCTGCCAAGCCATTACTGAAGGGGAAAAACCATATGCAAATCAGGTTTGGTCATACCCCAAAAGGGGAAGTCCAGCCCGAACTGCTAGGTCACATCCCTTCTGCACGAGACCACAAGCATCCCCTGACATGTTTCAGCCTTGTTGGGCGTCATCAGTGAGGAGTAGCTTGGGTCTCTAGGCCAGGCAGACTTGGGACCCACGTCTGGGAATATCTGTCCCACTCGGTGTTACTTTAGCAAAACAGAAAGGTGATGGCTGGAAGGTTTTGAATTAATCATAACCACGGGCAAAGCTCTGGGCAACCCTCCAGACCATCATTTTTCAACCTGCCAAGCCATTACAGTAGGGGAAAAACCATATGCAAATCAGGCTTGGTCCTACCCCAAAAAGGGTAGTTTAGCACGAACTGCTAGGTCACATCCCTTCTGCACGAGACCACAAGCATTCCCCGATATTGTTTCAGCATTGTTGGGCATCATCAGTGAGGAGTAGCTTAGGTATCTAGGCCTGGCAGACTCGGGACCCACGTCTGGGCTTACCCGTCCCACTCGGGGTGACTTTAGCAAAACAGAAAGGTGATGGCTGAAAGGTTTTAAATTAATCATAACCACGGGCAAATCTCTGGGCAACCCTCCAGAACATCGTTTTTCAGCCTGCCGAGCCATTACAGAAGGGGAAAAACCATATGTAAATCAGGCTTGGTCCTATCCCAAAAGGGGCAGTCCAGCCCGAACTGCTAGGTCACATCCTTTCTGCACGAGACCACAAGCATCCCCAGACATGTTTCAGCCTTGTTGGGCATCATCAGTGAGGAATAGCTTGGGTCTCGAGGCCCGGCAGACTCAGGACCCACGTCTGGGCATACCCGTCCCACTCGGGGGGACTTTAGCAAAACAGAAAGGTGATGGCTGGATGGTTTTGAATTTATCATAACCACGGGCAAAGCTCTGGGCAACCCTCCAGACCATCGTTTTTCAGTCTGCAAGCCATTGCAGAAGGGGAAAAATCATATGCAAATCAGGCTTGGTCCTACCCCAAAAGGGGCAGTCGAGCCCGAACTGCTAGGTCACATCTCTTCTGCAGGAGACCACAAGCATCCCCAGACATGTTTCAGCCTTGCTGGGCGTCATCAGTGAGGAGTAGCTTGGGTCTCTAAGCCCGGCAGACTCAGGACCCACTTCTGGGCTTACCTGTCCCACTCGGGGTGACTTTAGCAAAACAGAAAGGAGATGGATGGAAGGTTTTGAATTAATCATAACCCCGGGCAAAGCTCCGGGCAACCCAACAGACCATCGTTTTTCAGCCTGCCAAGCCATTACAGAAGGGGAAAAACCATATGCAAATCAGGCTTGGTCCTACCCCAAAAGGGCCAGTCGACCCCGAACTGCTAGGTCACATCCCTTCTGCACGAGACCACAAGCATCCCCAGACATGTTTCAGCCTTGTTGGGTGTCATCAGTGAGAAGTAGCTTGGGTCTCTAGGCCCGGCAGACTCGGGATCCATTTCTGGGCATACCCGTCCCACTCGGGGTGACTTTAGAAAAACAGAAATGTGATGGCTGGAAGGTTTTGAATTAATCATAACCACGGGCAAAGCTCTGGGCAACCCTCCAGACCACCGTTTTTCAGCCTGCCAAGCCATTACAGAAGCAGAAAAACCATATGCAAATCAGGCTTGGCCCTACCCCAAAAGGGGCAGTTTAGCCCGAACTGCTAGAACACATCCCTTCTTTCACGAGACCACAAGCATTCCCAGACATGTTTCAGCATTGTTGGGCATCATCAGTGAGGAGTAGTTTGGGTATCTAGGCCCGGCAGACTGGGGTCCCAAGTCTGGGCTTACCCGTCCCACTCGGGGTGACTTTAGCAAAACAGAAAGGTGATGGCTGGAAGGTTTTGAATTAATCATAACCATGGGCAAATCTCTGGGCAACCCTCCAGACCATCGTTTTTCAGCCTGCTGAGCTATTACAGAAGGGGGAAAACCATATGCAAATCAGGCTTGGTCCTACTCCAAAAGGGGCAGTCCAGCCCGAACTGCTATGTCACATCCCTTCTGCACAAGACCACAAGCATCCCCAGACATGTTTCAGCCTTGTTGGGCGTCATCAGTGAGGAGTAGCTTGGGTCTCTAGGTCCGGCAGACTCGGGACCCATGTCTGGGCATACCCGTCCCACTCGGGGTGACTTTAGCAAAACAGAAAGGTGATGGCTGGAAGGTTTTAAATTAATCATAACCATGGGCAAAGATCTGGGCAACCCTCCAGACCATCGTTTTTCAGCCTGCCAAGCTATTACAGAAGGGGAAAAACCATATGGAAATCAGGCTTGGTCCGACCCCAAACGGGGCAGTGCAGCCCGAACTGCTAGGTCACATCCCTTCTGCATGAGACCACAAGCATCCCCAGACATGTTTCAGCCTTGTTGGGTGTCATCAGTGAGGAGTAGCTTGGGTCTCTAGGCCCGGCAGACTCGGGACCCACGTCTGGGCATACCCATCCCACTTGGGGTGACTTTAGCAAAACAGAAAGGTGATGGCTGAAAGGTTTTGAATTAATCATAACCACGGGCAAATCTCTGGGCAACCCTCCAGACCATCGTTTTTCAGCCTGCCGAGCCATTACAGAAGGGGAAAAACCATATGCAAATCAGGCTTGGTCCTACCCCAAAAGGGGCAGTCCAGCCCGAACTGCTAGGTCACATCCCTTCTGCACGAAACCACAAGCATCCCCAGACATGTTTCAGCCTTGTTGGGCGTCATCAGTGAGGAGTAGCTTGGGTCTCTAGGCCTGGCAGGCTCAGGACCCACGTCTGGGCATACCCGTACCACTCGGGGTGACTTTAGCAAAACAGAAAGGTGATGGCTGGAAGGTTTTGAATTAATCATAACCACGGGCAGAGCTCTGGGCAACCCTCCAGACGAAAGTTTTTTAGCCTGCCAAGCCAATACAGAAGGGGAAAAACCATATGCAAATCTGACTTGGTCCTACCCCAAAAGGGGCAGTCCAGCCCGAACTGCTAGGTCGCATCCCTTCTGCACGAAACCACCAGCATCCCTAGACTTGTTTCAGCCTTGTTGGTGTCATCCGTGAGGAGTAGCTTGGGTATCTAGGCCCGGCAGACTCGGGACCCACGTCTGGGCATACCCGTCCCACTAGGGGTGACTTTAGCAAAACAGAAAGGTGATGGCTGGAAGGTTTTGAATTAATCATAACCACGGGCATAGCTCTGGGCAACTCTTCAGACCATTGTTTTTCAGCCTTCCAAGCCATTATAGAAGGGGAAAAACCATATGCAAATCAGGCTTGGTCCTACCCCAAAAGGTGCAGTCCAGCCCGAACTGCTAGGTCACATCCCTTCTGCACAAGACCACAAGCATTCCCAGACATGTTTCAGCCTTGTTGGGCGTCATCAGTGAGGAGTAGCTTGGGTCTCTAGGCCCGGCAGACTCAGGACCCACGTCTGGGCTTACCAGTCCCACTCGGGGTGACTTTAGCAAAACAGAAAGGTGATGGCTGGAAGGTTTTGAATTAATCATAACCACGGGTAAAGCTCTGGGCAACCCTCCAAACCGACGTTTTTCAGCCTGCCAAGCCATTACAGAAGGGGAAAAATCATATGCAAATCAGGCTTGGTCCTACCCCAAAAGGGGAAGTCCAGCCCGAACTGCTAGGTCACATCCCTTCTGCACGAGACCACAAGCATCCCTAGACATGTTTCAGCCTTGTTGGGCGTCATCAGTGAGGAGTAGCTTGGGTCTCTAGGCCCGGCAGTCTTGGGACCCACGTCTGGGAATACCTGTCCCACTCGGGGTTACTTTAGCAAAACAGAAAGGTGATGGCTGGAATGTTTTGAATTAATCATAACCACGGGCAAAGCTCTGGGAAACCCTCCAGACCATCATTTTTCAACCTGCCAAGCCATTACAGAAGGGGAAAAACCATATGCAAATCAGGCTTGGTCCTACCCCAAAAGGGGTAATTTAGCACGAACTGCTAGGTCACATCCCTTCTGCACGAGACGACAAGCATCCACAGACATGTTTCAGCATTGTTGGGCATCTTCAGTGAGGAGTAGCTTAGGTATCTAGGCCTGGCAGACACGGGACCCACGTCTGGGCTTACCCGTCCCACTCGGGGTGACTTTAGCAAAACAGAAAGGTGATGGCTGAAAGGTTTTGAATTAATCATAGCCACGGGCAAATCTCTGGGCAACCCTCCAGACCATCGTTTTTCAGCCTGACGAGCCATTACAGAAGGGGAAAACCCATATGCAAATCAGTCTTGGTCCTACCCCAAAAGGGGCAGTCCAGCCCAAACTGCTATGTCACATCCCTTCTGAACGAGACCACAAGCATCCCCAGACATGTTTCAGCCTTGTTGGGCGTCATCAGTGTGGAGTAGCTTGGGTCTCTAGGCCCGGCAGACTCGGGACCCACATCTGGGCATACCCGTCCCACTCAGGGTGACTTTAGCAAAACAGAAAGGTGATGGCTGGAAGGTTTTGAATTAATCATAACCACGGGCAAAGCTCTGGGCAACCCTCCAGACCATCGTCTTTCAGCCTGCCAAGCCATTACAGAAGTGGAAAAACCATATGCAAATCAGGCTTGGTCCTACCCCAAAAGGGGCAGTCCAGCCCGAACTGCTAGGTCACATCCTTTCTGCACGAGACCACAAGCATCCCCAGACATGTTTCAGCCTTGTTGGGCATCATCAGTGAGAAGTAGCTTGGGTCTCTAGGCCCGGCAGCCTCAGGACCCACGTCTGGGCATACCCGTCCCACTCGGGGTGACTTTAGCAAAACAGAAAGGTGATGGCTGGAAGGTTTTGAATTAATCATAACCACGGGCAAAGCTCTGGGCAACCCTCCAAACCGACGTTTTTCAGCCTGCCAAGCCATTACAGAAGGAGAAAAATCATATGCAAATCAGGCTTGGTCCTACCCCAAAAGGGGAAGTCCAGCCCGAACTGCTAGGTCATATCCCTTCTGCACGAGACCACAAGCATCCCCAGACATGTTTCAGCCTTGTTGGGCGTCATCAGTGAGGAGTAGCTTGGGTCTCTAGGCCCGGCAGACTTGGGACCCACGTCTGGGAATACCTGTCCCACTCGGGGTTACTTTAGCAAAACAGAAAGTTGATGGCTGGAAGGTTTTGAATTAATCATAACCACGGGCAAAGCTCTGGGCAACCGTCCAGACCATAATTTTTCAACCTGCCAAGCCATTACAGAAGGCAAAAACCATATGCAAATCAGGCTTGGTCCTACCCCAAAAGGGGTAGTTTAGCACGAACTGCTAGGTCACATCCCTTCTGCACGAGACCACAAGCATCCCCAGACATGTTTCAGCATTGTTGGGCATCTTCAGTGAGGAGTAGCTTAGATATCTAGGCCTGGCAGACACGGGACCCACGCCTGGGCTTACCCGTCCCACTCGGGGTGACTTTAGCAAAACAGAAAGGTGATGGCTGAAAGGTTTTGAATTAATCATAACCATGGGCAAATCTCTGGGCAACCCTCCAGAACTTCGTTTTTCAGCCTGCCGAGCCATTACAGAAGGGGAAAAACCATATGCAAATCAGGCGTGGTCCTAACCCAAAAGGTTAAGTCCAGCCCGAACTGCTAGGTCACATCGCTTCTGCACGAGGCCACAAGCATCCCCAGACATGTTTCAGACTTATTGGGTGTCATCAGTGAGGAGTAACTTGGGTCTCTAAGCCCGGCAGACTTGGGACCCACATCTGGGCATACCCATCCCACTCGGGGTGACTTTAGCAAAACAGAAAGGTGATGGCTGGAAGGTTTTGAATTAATCATAACCATTGGCAAATCTCTGGGCAACCCTCCAGACCATCGTTTCTCAGCCTGCCAAGCCATTACAGAAGGGGAAAAACCATATGCAAATCAGGCTTGGTCCTACCCCAAAAGGGGCAGTCCAGCCCGAACTGCTATGTCACATCCTTTCTGCACGAGACCACAAGCATCCCCAGACATGTTTCAGCCTTGTTGGGCGTCATCAGTGAGGAGTAGCTTGGGTCTCTAGGCCCGGCAGACTTGGGACCCACGTCTGGGAATACCTGTCCCACTCGGGGTTACTTTAGCAAAACAGAAAGGTGATGGCTGGAAGGTTTTGAATTAATCATAACCACGGGCAAAGCTCTGGGCAACCCTCCAGACCATAATTTTTCAACCTGCCAAGCCATTACAGAAGGGGAAAAACCATATGCAAATCAGGCTTGGTCCTACCCCAAAAGGGGTAGTTTAGCACGAACTGCTAGGTCACATCCCTTCTGCACGAGACCACAAGCATCCCCAGACATGTTTCAGCCTTGTTGGGCATCATCAGTGAGGAGTAGCTTGGGTCTCTAGGCCCGGCAGACTCAGGACCCATGTCTGGGCATACGCGTCCCGCTCGGGGTGACTTTAGCAAAACAGAAAGGTGATGGCTGGAAGGTTTTGAATTAATCATAACCACGGGCAAAGCTCTGGGCAACCCTCCAGACCATTGTTTTTCAGCCTGCCAAGCCATTACAGAAGGGGAAAAACCATATGCAAATCAGGCTTGGTCCTACCCCAACAGGGGAAGTACAGCCCGAACTGTTAGGTCGCATCCCTTCTGCACGAGACCACCAGCATCCCCAGACATGTTTCAGCCTTGTTGGGCGTCATCAGTGAGGAGTAGCTTGGGTCTCTAGGCCCGGCAAACTTGGGACCCACGTCTGGGAATACCTGTCCCGCTCGGGGTGACTTTATCAAAACAGAAAGGTGATGGCTGAAAGGTTTTGAATTAATCATAACCACTGGCAAATCTCTGGGCAACCCTCCAGACCATCGTTTTTTAGCCTGACGAGCCATTACAGAAGGGGAAAAACCATATAAAAATCAGGCTTGGTCCTACCCCAAAAGGGGCAGTCCAGCCCGAACTGCTATGTCACATCCCTTCTGCACGAGACCACAAGCATCCCCAGACATTTTTCAGCCATGTTGGGCGTCATTAGTGAGGAGTAGCTTGGGTCTCTAGGCCCGGCAGTCTCGGGACCCACGTCTGGGCATACCCGTCCCACTCGGGGTGACTTTAGCAAAACAGAAAGGTTATGTCTGGAAGGTTTTGAATTAATCATAACCACGGGCAAAGCTCTGGGCAACCCTCCAGACCTTCGTTTTTCAGCCTGCCAAGCCATTACAGAAGGGGAAAAACCATATGCAAATCAGGCTTGATCCTACCCCAAAAAGGGCAGTCCAGCCCGAACTGCTAGGTCACATCCTTTCTGCACGAGACAACAAGCATCCCCAGACATGTTTCAGCCTTGTTGGGCATCATCAGTGAGGAGTAGCTTGGGTCTCTAGGCCCGGCAGACTCAGGACCCATGTCTGGGCATACCCGTCCCACTCGGGGTGACTTTAGCAAAACAGAAAGGTGATGGCTGGAAGGTTTTGAATTAATCATAACCACGGGCAAAGCTCTGGGCAACCCTCCAGACCATCGTTTTTAGCCTGCCAAGCCATTACAGAAGGGGAAAAACCATATGGAAATCAGGCTTGGTCCTACCCCAAACGGGGCATCCAGCCCGAACTGCTAGGTCACATCCCTTCTGCACGAGACCACAGGCATCCCCAGACACGTTTCAGCCTTGTAGGGCTTCATCAGTGAGGAGTAGCTTGGGTCTCTTGGCCCGGCAGACTCGGGACCCACGTCTGGGTATACCCATCCCACTCGGGGTGACTTTAGCAAAACAGAAAGGTGATGGCTGGAAGGTTTTGAATGAATTATAAGCACGGGCAAATCTCTGGGCAACCCTCCAAACCATCGTTTTTCAGCCTGCCGAGACATTACAGAAGGGGAAAAACCATATGCAAATCAGGCTTGGTCCTACCCCAAAAAGGGGCAGTCGAGCCCGAACTGCTAGGTTACATCCCTTCTGTACGAGACCACAAGCATCCCCAGACATGTTTCAGCCTTGTTGGGAGTCATCAGTGAGGCGTAGCTTGGGTCTCTAGGCCCGACAGACTCGGGAACCACGTCTGGGCATACCCGTCCCACTCGGGGTGACTTTAGCAAAACAGAAATGTGATAGCTGGAAGGTTTTGAATTAATCATAACCACGGGCAAAGCTCTGGGCAACCCTCCAGACCATCGTTTTTCAGCCTGCCAAGCCATTACAGAAGGGAAAAAACCATATGCAAATCAGGCTTGGCCCTACCTCAAAAAGGGAAGTACAGCCCGAACTGCTAGGTCACATCCCTTCTGCAGGAGACCACAAGCATCTCTAGACATGTTTAAGCCTTGTTGGGCGTCATCAGTGAGGAGTAGCTTTGGTCTCTAGTCCCGGTAGACTCGGGACCCACGTCTGGGCATACCTGTCCCACTCAGGGTGACTTTAGCAAAACAGAAAGGTGATGGCTGGAAGGTTTTGAATTAATCATAACCACGGGCAAATCTCTGGGCAACCCTCCAGACCATCGTTTTTCAACCTGCCAAGCCATTACAGAAGGGGAAAAACCATATGCAAATCAGGCGTGGTCCTACCACAAAAGGGGAAGTCCAGCCCGAACTGCTAGGTCACATCCCTTCTGCACGAGGCCACAAGCATCCCCAGACATGTTTCAGACTTATTGGGTGTCATCAGTGAGGAGTAGCTTGGGTCTCTAAGCCCGGCAGACTTGGGACCCACATCTGGGCATACCCATCTCACTCGGGGTGACTTTAGCAAAACAGAAAGGTGATGGCTGGAAGGTTTTGAATTAATCATAACCATGGGCAAATCTCTGGGCAACCCTCCAGACCATCGTTTTTCAGCCTGCCAAGCCATTACAGAATGGGAAAAACCATATGCAAATCAGGCTTGGTCCTACCCCAAAAGGAGCAGTCCAGCCCAAACTGCTAGGTCACATCCCTTCTGCACGAGACCACCAGCATCCCTAGACATGTTTCAGCCTTGTTGGGCATCATCAGTGAGGAGTAGCTTGGGTCTCTAGGCCCGGCAGACTTGGGACCCACGTCTGGGAATACCTGTCCCGCTCGGGGTGACTTTATCAAAACAGAAAGGTGATGGCTGAAAGGTTTTGAATTAATCATAACCACGGGCAAATCTCTGGGCAACCCTCCAGACCATTGTTTTTCAGCCTGCCGAGCCATTACAGAAAGGGAAAAACCATATGCAAATCAGGCTTGGTCCTACCCCAAAAGGGACAGTCCAGCCCGAACTGCTATGTCACATCCCTTCTGCACGAGACCACAAACATCCCCAGACATTTTTCAGCCTTGTTGGGCGTCATTAGTGAGGAGTAGCTTGGGTCTCTAGGCCCGGCAGACTCGGGACCCACGTCTGGGCATACCCGTCCCACTCGGGGTGACTTTAGCAAAACAGAAAGGTGATGGCTGGAAGGTTTTGAATTAATCATAACCATGGGCAAAGCTCTGGGCAACCCTCCAGACCATTGTTTTTAGCCTGCCAAGCCATTACAGAAGGGGAAAAACCATATGGAAATCAGGCTTGGTCCTACCCCAAACGGGGCAGTCCAGCCCGAACTGCTAGGTCACATCCCTTCTGCACGAGACCACAAGCATCCCCAGACACGTTTCAGCCTTGTTGGGCATCATCAGTGAGGAGTAGCTTGGGTCTCTAGGCCCGGCAGACTCGGGACCCACGTCTGGGTATACCCATCCCACTCGGGGTGACTTTAGCAAAACAGAAAGGTGATGGCTGGAAGGTTTTGAATGAATTATAAGCACGGGCAAATCTCTGGGCAACCCTCCAAACCATCGTTTTTCAGCCTGCCGAGACATTACAGAAGAGGAAAAACCATATGCAAATCAGGCTTGGTCCTACCCCAAAAAGGGGCAGTCGAGCCCGAACTGCTAGGTCACATCCCTTCTGCACGAGACCACAAGCATCCCCAGACATGTTTCAGCCTTGTTGGGCGTCATCAGTGAGGCGTAGCTTGGGTCTCTAGGCTCGACAGACTCGGGACCCACGTCTGGGCATACCCGTCCCACTCGGGGTGACTTTAGCAAAACAGAAAGGTGATAGCTGGAAGGTTTTGAATTAATCATAACCACAGGCAAAGCTCTGGGCAACCCTCCAGACCATCGTTTTTCAGCCTGCCAAGCCATTACAGAAAGGAAAAAACCATATGCAAATCAGGCTTGGCCCTACCTCAAAAAGGGCAGTACAGCCCGAACTGCTAGGTCACATCCCTTCTGCAGGAGACCACAAGCATCTCTAGACATGTTTCAGCCTTGTTGGGCGTCATCAGTGAGGAATAGCTTGGGTCTCTAGTCCCGGTAGACTCGGGACCCACGTCTGGGCATACCTGTCCCACTCGGGGTGACTTTAGCAAAACAGAAAGGTGATGGCTGGAAGGTTTTGAATTAATCATAACCACGGGCAAATCTCTGGGCAACCCTCCAGACCATCCTTTTTCAGCCTGCCAAGCCAGTACAGAAGGCGAAAAACCCTATGCAAATCAGGGTTGGTCCTACCCCAAAGGGGCAGTCCTGCCTGAACTTCTAGGTCACATCCCTTCTGCACGAGACCACAAGCATCCCCAGACATGTTTCAGACTTATCGGGCGTCATCAGTGAGGAGTAGCTTGGGTCTCTAATCCCGGCAGACTTGGGACCCACATCTGGGCATACCCATCCCACTCGGGGTGACTTTAGCAAAACAGAAAGGTGATGGCTGGAAGGTTTTGAATTAATCATAACCATGGGCAAATCTCTGGGCAACCCTCCAGACCATCGTTTTTCAGCCTGCCAAGCCATTACAGAAGGGGAAAAACCATATGCAAATCAGGCTTGGTCCTACCCCAAAAGGAGCAGTCCAGCCCGAACTGCTAGGTCACATCCCTTCTGCACGAGACCACAAGCATCCCCAGACATGTTTCAGACTTGTTGGCGTCATCAGTGAGGAGTAGCTTGGGTCTCTTGGCCCGGCAGACTCGGGACCCAGGTCTGGGTATACCCGTCATACTCGGGGTGACTTTAGCAAAACAGAAAGGTGATGGCTGGAAGGTTTTGAATTAATCATAACCATGGGCAAATCTCTGGGCAACCCTCCAGACCATCGTTTTCCTGCCTACCAAGCCATTACAGAAGCGGAAAAACATAAGCAAATCAGGATTGGTCCTACCCCAAAAGGGGCAGGCCATCCCGAACTGCTAGGTGACATCCCTTCTGCACGAGACCACAAGCATCCCCAGACATGTTTCAGCCTTGTTGGGCGTCATTAGTGAGAAGTAGCTTGGCTCTCTAGGCCCGGCAGACTCGGGACCCACGTCTGGGCATACCCGTCCCACTCGGGGTGACTTTAGCAAAACAGAAAGGTGATGGCTGGAAGGTTGTGAATTAATCATATCCACGGGCAAAGCTCTGGGCAACCCTCCAGACCATCGTTTTTCAGCCTGAAAAGCCATTACAGAAGGTGAAAAACCATATGCAAATCAGGCTTGGTCCTACCCCAAAAGGTGTAGTCCAGCCCGAAATGCTAGGTCACAGCCCTTCTGCACAAGATCACATGCATCCCCAGACATGTTTCATCCTTGTTGGGCATCATCAGTGAGGAGTAGCTTGGCTCTCTAGGCCTGGCAGACTCGGGACCCACGTCTGGGCATATCATCCCACTCGGGGTAACTTTAGCAAAACAGAAAGGTGATGGCTGGAAGGTTTTGAATTAATCATAACCACGGGCAAAGCTCTGGGCAACCCTCCAGACCACCATTTTTCAGACTGCCAAGCCATTACAGAAGGGGAACAACCATATTCAAATCAGGCTTGGTCCTACCCCAAAAGGGGCAGTCCAGCCCGAAATGCTAGGTCACATCCCTTCTGCACGAGACCACAAGCATCCCCAGACATGTTTCAGCCTTGTTGGGCATCATCAGTGAGGAGTAGCTTGGGTATCTAGGCCCGGCAGACTCGGGACCCACGTCTGGGCATACCCGTCCCACTCGGGGTGACTTTAGCAAAACAGAAAGGTGATGGCTGGAAGGTTTTGAATTAATCATGACCACGGGCAAATCTTTGGGCAACCCTTCAGACCATTGTTTTTCAGCCTCCCGAGCCATTACAGAAGGTGAAAAACCATGTGCAAATCAGGCTTGGTCCTACCCCAAAATTGGCAGTCCAGCCCGAACTGCTAGGTCACATCCCTTCTGCACGAGACACAAGCATCCCCAGACATGTTTCAGCCTTGTTGGGCGTCATCAGTGAGGGGTAGCTTGGGTCTCTAGGGCGGGCAGACACAGGACCCACGTCTGGGCATACCCGTCCCACTCGGGGTGACTTTAGCAAAACAGAAAGGTGATGGCTGGAAGGTTTTGAATTATTCAACAACACGGGCAAAGCTCTGGGCAACCCTGCAGAACATCGTTTTTCAGCCTGCCAAGCCATTACAGAAGGGGAAAAACCATATGCAAATCAGGCTTGGTCCTACCCCAAAATTAGCAGTCCAGCCCGAACTGCTAGGTCACATCCGTTCTGCACGAGACCACAAGCATCCCCAGACATGTTTCAGCCTTGTCGGAGACTCGGGACCCACGTCTGGGCATACCCGTCCCACTCGGGGTGACTTTAGCAAAACAGAAAGGTGATGGCTGGAAGGTTGTGAATTAATCATAACCACGGGCAAAGCTCTGGGCAACCCTCCAGACCATCGTTTTTCAGCCTGCCAAGCCATTACAGAAGGTGAAAAACCATATGCAAATAAGGCTTGGTCCTACCCCAAAAAGGGCAGTCCAGCCCAAAATGCTAGGTCACATCCTTTCTGCACGAGACCACAAGCATCCCCAGACATGTTTCAGCATTGTTGGGCATCTTCAGTAAGGAGTAGATTAGGTATCTAGGCCTGGCAGACACAGGACCCACGTCTGGGCTTACCAGTCCCACTCGGGGTGACTTTAGCAAAACAGAAAGGTGATGGCTGGAAGGTTTTGAATTAATCATAACCACGGGTAAAGCTCTGGGCAACCCTCCAAACCGACGTTTTTCAGCCTGCCAAGCCATTACAGAAGGGGAAAAATCATATGCAAATCAGGCTTGGTCCTACCCCAAAAGGGGAAGTCCAGCCCGAACTGCTAGGTCACATCCCTTCTGCACGAGACCACAAGCATCCCTAGACATGTTTCAGCCTTGTTGGGCGTCATCAGTGAGGAGTAGCTTGGGTCTCTAGGCCCGGCAGTCTTGGGACCCACGTCTGGGAATACCTGTCCCACTCGGGGTTACTTTAGCAAAACAGAAAGGTGATGGCTGGAATGTTTTGAATTAATCATAACCACGGGCAAAGCTCTGGGAAACCCTCCAGACCATCATTTTTCAACCTGCCAAGCCATTACAGAAGGGGAAAAACCATATGCAAATCAGGCTTGGTCCTACCCCAAAAGGGGTAATTTAGCACGAACTGCTAGGTCACATCCCTTCTGCACGAGACGACAAGCATCCACAGACATGTTTCAGCATTGTTGGGCATCTTCAGTGAGGAGTAGCTTAGGTATCTAGGCCTGGCAGACACGGGACCCACGTCTGGGCTTACCCGTCCCACTCGGGGTGACTTTAGCAAAACAGAAAGGTGATGGCTGAAAGGTTTTGAATTAATCATAGCCACGGGCAAATCTCTGGGCAACCCTCCAGACCATCGTTTTTCAGCCTGACGAGCCATTACAGAAGGGGAAAACCCATATGCAAATCAGTCTTGGTCCTACCCCAAAAGGGGCAGTC
Organism: Ambystoma mexicanum; assembly: GCF_040938575.1. Classification (NCBI taxonomy): domain Eukaryota; kingdom Metazoa; phylum Chordata; class Amphibia; order Caudata; family Ambystomatidae; genus Ambystoma; species Ambystoma mexicanum. Next base: position 1,016,077,757 of record NC_090928.1, read on the forward strand.
CAGCCCAAACTGCTATGTCACATCCCTTCTGAACGAGACCACAAGCATCCCCAGACATGTTTCAGCCTTGTTGGGCGTCATCAGTGTGGAGTAGCTTGGGTCTCTAGGCCCGGCAGACTCGGGACCCACATCTGGGCATACCCGTCCCACTCAGGGTGACTTTAGCAAAACAGAAAGGTGATGGCTGGAAGGTTTTGAATTAATCATAACCACGGGCAAAGCTCTGGGCAACCCTCCAGACCATCGTCTTTCAGCCTGCCAAGCCATTACAGAAGTGGAAAAACCATATGCAAATCAGGCTTGGTCCTACCCCAAAAGGGGCAGTCCAGCCCGAACTGCTAGGTCACATCCTTTCTGCACGAGACCACAAGCATCCCCAGACATGTTTCAGCCTTGTTGGGCATGATCAGTGAGAAGTAGCTTGGGTCTCTAGGCCCGGCAGCCTCAGGACCCACGTCTGGGCATACCCGTCCCACTCGGGGTGACTTTAGCAAAACAGAAAGGTGATGGCTGGAAGGTTTTGAATTAATCATAACCACGGGCAAAGCTCTGGGCAACCCTCCAAACCGACGTTTTTCAGCCTGCCAAGCCATTACAGAAGGAGAAAAATCATATGCAAATCAGGCTTGGTCCTACCCCAAAAGGGGAAGTCCAGCCCGAACTGCTAGGTCATATCCCTTCTGCACGAGACCACAAGCATCCCCAGACATGTTTCAGCCTTGTTGGGCGTCATCAGTGAGGAGTAGCTTGGGTCTCTAGGCCCGGCAGACTTGGGACCCACGTCTGGGAATACCTGTCCCACTCGGGGTTACTTTAGCAAAACAGAAAGTTGATGGCTGGAAGGTTTTGAATTAATCATAACCACGGGCAAAGCTCTGGGCAACCGTCCAGACCATAATTTTTCAACCTGCCAAGCCATTACAGAAGACGAAAACCATATGCAAATCAGGCTTGGTCCTACCCCAAAAGGGGTAGTTTAGCACGAACTGCTAGGTCACATCCCTTCTGCACGAGACCACAAGCATCCCCAGACATGTTTCAGCATTGTTGGGCATCTTCAGTGAGGAGTAGCTTAGATATCTAGGCCTGGCAGACACGGGACCCACGCCTGGGCTTACCCGTCCCACTCGGGGTGACTTTAGCAAAACAGAAAGGTGATGGCTGAAAGGTTTTGAATTAATCATAACCATGGGCAAATCTCTGGGCAACCCTCCAGAACATCGTTTTTCAGCCTGCCGAGCCATTACAGAAGGGGAAAAACCATATGCAAATCAGGCGTGGTCCTAACCCAAAAGGTTAAGTCCAGCCCGAACTGCTAGGTCACATCGCTTCTGCACGAGGCCACAAGCATCCCCAGACATGTTTCAGACTTATTGGGTGTCATCAGTGAGGAGTAACTTGGGTCTCTAAGCCCGGCAGACTTGGGACCCACATCTGGGCATACCCATCCCACTCGGGGTGACTTTAGCAAAACAGAAAGGTGATGGCTGGAAGGTTTTGAATTAATCATAACCATTGGCAAATCTCTGGGCAACCCTCCAGACCATCGTTTCTCAGCCTGCCAAGCCATTACAGAAGGGGAAAAACCATATGCAAATCAGGCTTGGTCCTACCCCAAAAGGGGCAGTCCAGCCCGAACTGCTATGTCACATCCTTTCTGCACGAGACCACAAGCATCCCCAGACATGTTTCAGCCTTGTTGGGCGTCATCAGTGAGGAGTAGCTTGGGTCTCTAGGCCCGGCAGACTTGGGACCCACGTCTGGGAATACCTGTCCCACTCGGGGTTACTTTAGCAAAACAGAAAGGTGATGGCTGGAAGGTTTTGAATTAATCATAACCACGGGCAAAGCTCTGGGCAACCCTCCAGACCATAATTTTTCAACCTGCCAAGCCATTACAGAAGGGGAAAAACCATATGCAAATCAGGCTTGGTCCTACCCCAAAAGGGGTAGTTTAGCACGAACTGCTAGGTCACATCCCTTCTGCACGAGACCACAAGCATCCCCAGACATGTTTCAGCCTTGTTGGGCATCATCAGTGAGGAGTAGCTTGGGTCTCTAGGCCCGGCAGACTCAGGACCCATGTCTGGGCATACGCGTCCCGCTCGGGGTGACTTTAGCAAAACAGAAAGGTGATGGCTGGAAGGTTTTGAATTAATCATAACCACGGGCAAAGCTCTGGGCAACCCTCCAGACCATTGTTTTTCAGCCTGCCAAGCCATTACAGAAGGGGAAAAACCATATGCAAATCAGGCTTGGTCCTACCCCAACAGGGGAAGTACAGCCCGAACTGTTAGGTCGCATCCCTTCTGCACGAGACCACCAGCATCCCCAGACATGTTTCAGCCTTGTTGGGCGTCATCAGTGAGGAGTAGCTTGGGTCTCTAGGCCCGGCAAACTTGGGACCCACGTCTGGGAATACCTGTCCCGCTCGGGGTGACTTTATCAAAACAGAAAGGTGATGGCTGAAAGGTTTTGAATTAATCATAACCACTGGCAAATCTCTGGGCAACCCTCCAGACCATCGTTTTTTAGCCTGACGAGCCATTACAGAAGGGGAAAAACCATATAAAAATCAGGCTTGGTCCTACCCCAAAAGGGGCAGTCCAGCCCGAACTGCTATGTCACATCCCTTCTGCACGAGACCACAAGCATCCCCAGACATTTTTCAGCCATGTTGGGCGTCATTAGTGAGGAGTAGCTTGGGTCTCTAGGCCCGGCAGTCTCGGGACCCACGTCTGGGCATACCCGTCCCACTCGGGGTGACTTTAGCAAAACAGAAAGGTTATGTCTGGAAGGTTTTGAATTAATCATAACCACGGGCAAAGCTCTGGGCAACCCTCCAGACCTTCGTTTTTCAGCCTGCCAAGCCATTACAGAAGGGGAAAAACCATATGCAAATCAGGCTTGATCCTACCCCAAAAAGGGCAGTCCAGCCCGAACTGCTAGGTCACATCCTTTCTGCACGAGACAACAAGCATCCCCAGACATGTTTCAGCCTTGTTGGGCATCATCAGTGAGGAGTAGCTTGGGTCTCTAGGCCCGGCAGACTCAGGACCCATGTCTGGGCATACCCGTCCCACTCGGGGTGACTTTAGCAAAACAGAAAGGTGATGGCTGGAAGGTTTTGAATTAATCATAACCACGGGCAAAGCTCTGGGCAACCCTCCAGACCATCGTTTTTAGCCTGCCAAGCCATTACAGAAGGGGAAAAACCATATGGAAATCAGGCTTGGTCCTACCCCAAACGGGGCATCCAGCCCGAACTGCTAGGTCACATCCCTTCTGCACGAGACCACAGGCATCCCCAGACACGTTTCAGCCTTGTAGGGCTTCATCAGTGAGGAGTAGCTTGGGTCTCTTGGCCCGGCAGACTCGGGACCCACGTCTGGGTATACCCATCCCACTCGGGGTGACTTTAGCAAAACAGAAAGGTGATGGCTGGAAGGTTTTGAATGAATTATAAGCACGGGCAAATCTCTGGGCAACCCTCCAAACCATCGTTTTTCAGCCTGCCGAGACATTACAGAAGGGGAAAAACCGTATGCAAATCAGGCTTGGTCCTACCCCAAAAAGGGGCAGTCGAGCCCGAACTGCTAGGTTACATCCCTTCTGTACGAGACCACAAGCATCCCCAGACATGTTTCAGCCTTGTTGGGAGTCATCAGTGAGGCGTAGCTTGGGTCTCTAGGCCCGACAGACTCGGGAACCACGTCTGGGCATACCCGTCCCACTCGGGGTGACTTTAGCAAAACAGAAATGTGATAGCTGGAAGGTTTTGAATTAATCATAACCACGGGCAAAGCTCTGGGCAACCCTCCAGACCATCGTTTTTCAGCCTGCCAAGCCATTACAGAAGGGAAAAAACCATATGCAAATCAGGCTTGGCCCTACCTCAAAAAGGGAAGTACAGCCCGAACTGCTAGGTCACATCCCTTCTGCAGGAGACCACAAGCATCTCTAGACATGTTTAAGCCTTGTTGGGCGTCATCAGTGAGGAGTAGCTTTGGTCTCTAGTCCCGGTAGACTCGGGACCCACGTCTGGGCATACCTGTCCCACTCAGGGTGACTTTAGCAAAACAGAAAGGTGATGGCTGGAAGGTTTTGAATTAATCATAACCACGGGCAAATCTCTGGGCAACCCTCCAGACCATCGTTTTTCAACCTGCCAAGCCATTACAGAAGGGGAAAAACCATATGCAAATCAGGCGTGGTCCTACCACAAAAGGGGAAGTCCAGCCCGAACTGCTAGGTCACATCCCTTCTGCACGAGGCCACAAGCATCCCCAGACATGTTTCAGACTTATTGGGTGTCATCAGTGAGGAGTAGCTTGGGTCTCTAAGCCCGGCAGACTTGGGACCCACATCTGGGCATACCCATCCCACTCGGGGTGACTTTAGCAAAACAGAAAGGTGATGGCTGGAAGGTTTTGAATTAATCATAACCATGGGCAAATCTCTGGGCAACCCTCCAGACCATCGTTTTTCAGCCTGCCAAGCCATTACAGAAGGGGAAAAACCATATGCAAATCAGGCTTGGTCCTACCCCAAAAGGAGCAGTCCAGCCCAAACTGCTAGGTCACATCCCTTCTGCACGAGACCACCAGCATCCCTAGACATGTTTCAGCCTTGTTGGGCATCATCAGTGAGGAGTAGCTTGGGTCTCTAGGCCCGGCAGACTTGGGACCCACGTCTGGGAATACCTGTCCCGCTCGGGGTGACTTTATCAAAACAGAAAGGTGATGGCTGAAAGGTTTTGAATTAATCATAACCACGGGCAAATCTCTGGGCAACCCTCCAGACCATTGTTTTTCAGCCTGCCGAGCCATTACAGAAAGGGAAAAACCATATGCAAATCAGGCTTGGTCCTACCCCAAAAGGGACAGTCCAGCCCGAACTGCTATGTCACATCCCTTCTGCACGAGACCACAAACATCCCCAGACATTTTTCAGCCTTGTTGGGCGTCATTAGTGAGGAGTAGCTTGGGTCTCTAGGCCCGGCAGACTCGGGACCCACGTCTGGGCATACCCGTCCCACTCGGGGTGACTTTAGCAAAACAGAAAGGTGATGGCTGGAAGGTTTTGAATTAATCATAACCATGGGCAAAGCTCTGGGCAACCCTCCAGACCATTGTTTTTAGCCTGCCAAGCCATTACAGAAGGGAAAAAACCATATGGAAATCAGGCTTGGTCCTACCCCAAACGGGGCAGTCCAGCCCGAACTGCTAGGTCACATCCCTTCTGCACGAGACCACAAGCATCCCCAGACACGTTTCAGCCTTGTTGGGCATCATCAGTGAGGAGTAGCTTGGGTCTCTAGGCCCGGCAGACTCGGGACCCACGTCTGGGTATACCCATCCCACTCGGGGTGACTTTAGCAAAACAGAAAGGTGATGGCTGGAAGGTTTTGAATGAATTATAAGCACGGGCAAATCTCTGGGCAACCCTCCAAACCATCGTTTTTCAGCCTGCCGAGACATTACAGAAGAGGAAAAACCATATGCAAATCAGGCTTGGTCCTACCCCAAAAAGGGGCAGTCGAGCCCGAACTGCTAGGTCACATCCCTTCTGCACGAGACCACAAGCATCCCCAGACATGTTTCAGCCTTGTTGGGCGTCATCAGTGAGGCGTAGCTTGGGTCTCTAGGCCCGACAGACTCGGGACCCACGTCTGGGCATACCCGTCCCACTCGGGGTGACTTTAGCAAAACAGAAAGGTGATAGCTGGAAGGTTTTGAATTAATCATAACCACAGGCAAAGCTCTGGGCAACCCTCCAGACCATCGTTTTTCAGCCTGCCAAGCCATTACAGAAAGGAAAAAACCATATGCAAATCAGGCTTGGCCCTACCTCAAAAAGGGCAGTACAGCCCGAACTGCTAGGTCACATCCCTTCTGCAGGAGACCACAAGCATCTCTAGACATGTTTCAGCCTTGTTGGGCGTCATCAGTGAGGAATAGCTTGGGTCTCTAGTCCCGGTAGACTCGGGACCCACGTCTGGGCATACCTGTCCCACTCGGGGTGACTTTAGCAAAACAGAAAGGTGATGGCTGGAAGGTTTTGAATTAATCATAACCACGGGCAAATCTCTGGGCAACCCTCCAGACCATCCTTTTTCAGCCTGCCAAGCCAGTACAGAAGGCGAAAAACCCTATGCAAATCAGGGTTGGTCCTACCCCAAAGGGGCAGTCCTGCCTGAACTTCTAGATCACATCCCTTCTGCACGAGACCACAAGCATCCCCAGACATGTTTCAGACTTATCGGGCGTCATCAGTGAGGAGTAGCTTGGGTCTCTAATCCCGGCAGACTTGGGACCCACATCTGGGCATACCCATCCCACTCGGGGTGACTTTAGCAAAACAGAAAGGTGATGGCTGGAAGGTTTTGAATTAATCATAACCATGGGCAAATCTCTGGGCAACCCTCCAGACCATCGTTTTTCAGCCTGCCAAGCCATTACAGAAGGGGAAAAACCATATGCAAATCAGGCTTGGTCCTACCCCAAAAGGAGCAGTCCAGCCCGAACTGCTAGGTCACATCCCTTCTGCACGAGACCACAAGCATCCCCAGACATGTTTCAGACTTGTTGGCGTCATCAGTGAGGAGTAGCTTGGGTCTCTTGGCCCGGCAGACTCGGGACCCAGGTCTGGGTATACCCGTCATACTCGGGGTGACTTTAGCAAAACAGAAAGGTGATGGCTGGAAGGTTTTGAATTAATCATAACCATGGGCAAATCTCTGGGCAACCCTCCAGACCATCGTTTTCCTGCCTACCAAGCCATTACAGAAGCGGAAAAACATAAGCAAATCAGGATTGGTCCTACCCCAAAAGGGGCAGGCCATCCCGAACTGCTAGGTGACATCCCTTCTGCACGAGACCACAAGCATCCCCAGACATGTTTCAGCCTTGTTGGGCGTCATTAGTGAGAAGTAGCTTGGCTCTCTAGGCCCGGCAGACTCGGGACCCACGTCTGGGCATACCCGTCCCACTCGGGGTGACTTTAGCAAAACAGAAAGGTGATGGCTGGAAGGTTGTGAATTAATCATATCCACGGGCAAAGCTCTGGGCAACCCTCCAGACCATCGTTTTTCAGCCTGAAAAGCCATTACAGAAGGTGAAAAACCATATGCAAATCAGGCTTGGTCCTACCCCAAAAGGTGTAGTCCAGCCCGAAATGCTAGGTCACAGCCCTTCTGCACAAGATCACATGCATCCCCAGACATGTTTCATCCTTGTTGGGCATCATCAGTGAGGAGTAGCTTGGCTCTCTAGGCCTGGCAGACTCGGGACCCACGTCTGGGCATATCATCCCACTCGGGGTAACTTTAGCAAAACAGAAAGGTGATGGCTGGAAGGTTTTGAATTAATCATAACCACGGGCAAAGCTCTGGGCAACCCTCCAGACCACCATTTTTCAGACTGCCAAGCCATTACAGAAGGGGAACAACCATATTCAAATCAGGCTTGGTCCTACCCCAAAAGGGGCAGTCCAGCCCGAAATGCTAGGTCACATCCCTTCTGCACGAGACCACAAGCATCCCCAGACATGTTTCAGCCTTGTTGGGCATCATCAGTGAGGAGTAGCTTGGGTATCTAGGCCCGGCAGACTCGGGACCCACGTCTGGGCATACCCGTCCCACTCGGGGTGACTTTAGCAAAACAGAAAGGTGATGGCTGGAAGGTTTTGAATTAATCATGACCACGGGCAAATCTTTGGGCAACCCTTCAGACCATTGTTTTTCAGCCTCCCGAGCCATTACAGAAGGTGAAAAACCATGTGCAAATCAGGCTTGGTCCTACCCCAAAATTGGCAGTCCAGCCCGAACTGCTAGGTCACATCCCTTCTGCACGAGACACAAGCATCCCCAGACATGTTTCAGCCTTGTTGGGCGTCATCAGTGAGGGGTAGCTTGGGTCTCTAGGGCGGGCAGACACAGGACCCACGTCTGGGCATACCCGTCCCACTCGGGGTGACTTTAGCAAAACAGAAAGGTGATGGCTGGAAGGTTTTGAATTATTCAACAACACGGGCAAAGCTCTGGGCAACCCTGCAGAACATCGTTTTTCAGCCTGCCAAGCCATTACAGAAGGGGAAAAACCATATGCAAATCAGGCTTGGTCCTACCCCAAAATTAGCAGTCCAGCCCGAACTGCTAGGTCACATCCGTTCTGCACGAGACCACAAGCATCCCCAGACATGTTTCAGCCTTGTCGGAGACTCGGGACCCACGTCTGGGCATACCCGTCCCACTCGGGGTGACTTTAGCAAAACAGAAAGGTGATGGCTGGAAGGTTGTGAATTAATCATAACCACGGGCAAAGCTCTGGGCAACCCTCCAGACCATCGTTTTTCAGCCTGCCAAGCCATTACAGAAGGTGAAAAACCATATGCAAATAAGGCTTGGTCCTACCCCAAAAAGGGCAGTCCAGCCCAAAATGCTAGGTCACATCCTTTCTGCACGAGACCACAAGCATCCCCAGACATGTTTCAGCATTGTTGGGCATCTTCAGTAAGGAGTAGATTAGGTATCTAGGCCTGGCAGACACAGGACCCACGTCTGGGCTTACCAGTCCCACTCGGGGTGACTTTAGCAAAACAGAAAGGTGATGGCTGGAAGGTTTTGAATTAATCATAACCACGGGTAAAGCTCTGGGCAACCCTCCAAACCGACGTTTTTCAGCCTGCCAAGCCATTACAGAAGGGGAAAAATCATATGCAAATCAGGCTTGGTCCTACCCCAAAAGGGGAAGTCCAGCCCGAACTGCTAGGTCACATCCCTTCTGCACGAGACCACAAGCATCCCTAGACATGTTTCAGCCTTGTTGGGCGTCATCAGTGAGGAGTAGCTTGGGTCTCTAGGCCCGGCAGTCTTGGGACCCACGTCTGGGAATACCTGTCCCACTCGGGGTTACTTTAGCAAAACAGAAAGGTGATGGCTGGAATGTTTTGAATTAATCATAACCACGGGCAAAGCTCTGGGAAACCCTCCAGACCATCATTTTTCAACCTGCCAAGCCATTACAGAAGGGGAAAAACCATATGCAAATCAGGCTTGGTCCTACCCCAAAAGGGGTAATTTAGCACGAACTGCTAGGTCACATCCCTTCTGCACGAGACGACAAGCATCCACAGACATGTTTCAGCATTGTTGGGCATCTTCAGTGAGGAGTAGCTTAGGTATCTAGGCCTGGCAGACACGGGACCCACGTCTGGGCTTACCCGTCCCACTCGGGGTGACTTTAGCAAAACAGAAAGGTGATGGCTGAAAGGTTTTGAATTAATCATAGCCACGGGCAAATCTCTGGGCAACCCTCCAGACCATCGTTTTTCAGCCTGACGAGCCATTACAGAAGGGGAAAACCCATATGCAAATCAGTCTTGGTCCTACCCCAAAAGGGGCAGTCCAGCCCAAACTGCTATGTCACATCCCTTCTGAACGAGACCACAAGCATCCCCAGACATGTTTCAGCCTTGTTGGGCGTCATCAGTGTGGAGTAGCTTGGGTCTCTAGGCCCGGCAGACTCGGGACCCACATCTGGGCATACCCGTCCCACTCAGGGTGACTTTAGCAAAACAGAAAGGTGATGGCTGGAAGGTTTTGAATTAATCATAACCACGGGCAAAGCTCTGGGCAACCCTCCAGACCATCGTCTTTCAGCCTGCCAAGCCATTACAGAAGTGGAAAAACCATATGCAAATCAGGCTTGGTCCTACCCCAAAAGGGGCAGTCCAGCCCGAACTGCTAGGTCACATCCTTTCTGCACGAGACCACAAGCATCCCCAGACATGTTTCAGCCTTGTTGGGCATGATCAGTGAGAAGTAGCTTGGGTCTCTAGGCCCGGCAGCCTCAGGACCCACGTCTGGGCATACCCGTCCCACTCGGGGTGACTTTAGCAAAACAGAAAGGTGATGGCTGGAAGGTTTTGAATTAATCATAACCACGGGCAAAGCTCTGGGCAACCCTCCAAACCGACGTTTTTCAGCCTGCCAAGCCATTACAGAAGGAGAAAAATCATATGCAAATCAGGCTTGGTCCTACCCCAAAAGGGGAAGTCCAGCCCGAACTGCTAGGTCATATCCCTTCTGCACGAGACCACAAGCATCCCCAGACATGTTTCAGCCTTGTTGGGCGTCATCAGTGAGGAGTAGCTTGGGTCTCTAGGCCCGGCAGACTTGGGACCCACGTCTGGGAATACCTGTCCCACTCGGGGTTACTTTAGCAAAACAGAAAGTTGATGGCTGGAAGGTTTTGAATTAATCATAACCACGGGCAAAGCTCTGGGCAACCGTCCAGACCATAATTTTTCAACCTGCCAAGCCATTACAGAAGGCGAAAACCATATGCAAATCAGGCTTGGTCCTACCCCAAAAGGGGTAGTTTAGCACGAACTGCTAGGTCACATCCCTTCTGCACGAGACCACAAGCATCCCCAGACATGTTTCAGCATTGTTGGGCATCTTCAGTGAGGAGTAGCTTAGATATCTAGGCCTGGCAGACACGGGACCCACGCCTGGGCTTACCCGTCCCACTCGGGGTGACTTTAGCAAAACAGAAAGGTGATGGCTGAAAGGTTTTGAATTAATCATAACCATGGGCAAATCTCTGGGCAACCCTCCAGAACATCGTTTTTCAGCCTGCCGAGCCATTACAGAAGGGGAAAAACCATATGCAAATCAGGCGTGGTCCTAACCCAAAAGGTTAAGTCCAGCCCGAACTGCTAGGTCACATCGCTTCTGCACGAGGCCACAAGCATCCCCAGACATGTTTCAGACTTATTGGGTGTCATCAGTGAGGAGTAACTTGGGTCTCTAAGCCCGGCAGACTTGGGACCCACATCTGGGCATACCCATCCCACTCGGGGTGACTTTAGCAAAACAGAAAGGTGATGGCTGGAAGGTTTTGAATTAATCATAACCATTGGCAAATCTCTGGGCAACCCTCCAGACCATCGTTTCTCAGCCTGCCAAGCCATTACAGAAGGGGAAAAACCATATGCAAATCAGGCTTGGTCCTACCCCAAAAGGGGCAGTCCAGCCCGAACTGCTATGTCACATCCTTTCTGCACGAGACCACAAGCATCCCCAGACATGTTTCAGCCTTGTTGGGCGTCATCAGTGAGGAGTAGCTTGGGTCTCTAGGCCCGGCAGACTTGGGACCCACGTCTGGGAATACCTGTCCCACTCGGGGTTACTTTAGCAAAACAGAAAGGTGATGGCTGGAAGGTTTTGAATTAATCATAACCACGGGCAAAGCTCTGGGCAACCCTCCAGACCATAATTTTTCAACCTGCCAAGCCATTACAGAAGGGGAAAAACCATATGCAAATCAGGCTTGGTCCTACCCCAAAAGGGGTAGTTTAGCACGAACTGCTAGGTCACATCCCTTCTGCACGAGACCACAAGCATCCCCAGACATGTTTCAGCCTTGTTGGGCATCATCAGTGAGGAGTAGCTTGGGTCTCTAGGCCCGGCAGACTCAGGACCCATGTCTGGGCATACGCGTCCCGCTCGGGGTGACTTTAGCAAAACAGAAAGGTGATGGCTGGAAGGTTTTGAATTAATCATAACCACGGGCAAAGCTCTGGGCAACCCTCCAGACCATTGTTTTTCAGCCTGCCAAGCCATTACAGAAGGGGAAAAACCATATGCAAATCAGGCTTGGTCCTACCCCAACAGGGGAAGTACAGCCCGAACTGTTAGGTCGCATCCCTTCTGCACGAGACCACCAGCATCCCCAGACATGTTTCAGCCTTGTTGGGCGTCATCAGTGAGGAGTAGCTTGGGTCTCTAGGCCCGGCAAACTTGGGACCCACGTCTGGGAATACCTGTCCCGCTCGGGGTGACTTTATCAAAACAGAAAGGTGATGGCTGAAAGGTTTTGAATTAATCATAACCACTGGCAAATCTCTGGGCAACCCTCCAGACCATCGTTTTTTAGCCTGACGAGCCATTACAGAAGGGGAAAAACCATATAAAAATCAGGCTTGGTCCTACCCCAAAAGGGGCAGTCCAGCCCGAACTGCTATGTCACATCCCTTCTGCACGAGACCACAAGCATCCCCAGACATTTTTCAGCCATGTTGGGCGTCATTAGTGAGGAGTAGCTTGGGTCTCTAGGCCCGGCAGTCTCGGGACCCACGTCTGGGCATACCCGTCCCACTCGGGGTGACTTTAGCAAAACAGAAAGGTTATGTCTGGAAGGTTTTGAATTAATCATAACCACGGGCAAAGCTCTGGGCAAACCTCCAGACCTTCGTTTTTCAGCCTGCCAAGCCATTACAGAAGGGGAAAAACCATATGCAAATCAGGCTTGATCCTACCCCAAAAAGGGCAGTCCAGCCCGAACTGCTAGGTCACATCCTTTCTGCACGAGACAACAAGCATCCCCAGACATGTTTCAGCCTTGTTGGGCATCATCAGTGAGGAGTAGCTTGGGTCTCTAGGCCCGGCAGACTCAGGACCCATGTCTGGGCATACCCGTCCCACTCGGGGTGACTTTAGCAAAACAGAAAGGTGATGGCTGGAAGGTTTTGAATTAATCATAACCACGGGCAAAGCTCTGGGCAACCCTCCAGACCATCGTTTTTAGCCTGCCAAGCCATTACAGAAGGGGAAAAACCATATGGAAATCAGGCTTGGTCCTACCCCAAACGGGGCATCCAGCCCGAACTGCTAGGTCACATCCCTTCTGCACGAGACCACAGGCATCCCCAGACACGTTTCAGCCTTGTAGGGCTTCATCAGTGAGGAGTAGCTTCGGTCTCTGGGCCCGGCAGACTCGGGACCCACGTCTGGGTATACCCATCCCACTCGGGGTGACTTTAGCAAAACAGAAAGGTGATGGCTGGAAGGTTTTGAATGAATTATAAGCACGGGCAAATCTCTGGGCAACCCTCCAAACCATCGTTTTTCAGCCTGCCGAGACATTACAGAAGGGGAAAAACCATATGCAAATCAGGCTTGGTCCTACCCCAAAAAGGGGCAGTCGAGCCCGAACTGCTAGGTTACATCCCTTCTGTACGAGACCACAAGCATCCCCAGACATGTTTCAGCCTTGTTGGGAGTCATCAGTGAGGCGTAGCTTGGGTCTCTAGGCCCGACAGACTCGGGAACCACGTCTGGGCATACCCGTCCCACTCGGGGTGACTTTAGCAAAACAGAAATGTGATAGCTGGAAGGTTTTGAATTAATCATAACCACGGGCAAAGCTCTGGGCAACCCTCCAGACCATCGTTTTTCAGCCTGCCAAGCCATTACAGAAGGGAAAAAACCATATGCAAATCAGGCTTGGCCCTACCTCAAAAAGGGAAGTACAGCCCGAACTGCTAGGTCACATCCCTTCTGCAGGAGACCACAAGCATCTCTAGACATGTTTAAGCCTTGTTGGGCGTCATCAGTGAGGAGTAGCTTTGGTCTCTAGTCCCGGTAGACTCGGGACCCACGTCTGGGCATACCTGTCCCACTCAGGGTGACTTTAGCAAAACAGAAAGGTGATGGCTGGAAGGTTTTGAATTAATCATAACCACGGGCAAATCTCTGGGCAACCCTCCAGACCATCGTTTTTCAACCTGCCAAGCCATTACAGAAGGGGAAAAACCATATGCAAATCAGGCGTGGTCCTACCACAAAAGGGGAAGTCCAGCCCGAACTGCTAGGTCACATCCCTTCTGCACGAGGCCACAAGCATCCCCAGACATGTTTCAGACTTATTGGGTGTCATCAGTGAGGAGTAGCTTGGGTCTCTAAGCCCGGCAGACTTGGGACCCACATCTGGGCATACCCATCCCACTCGGGGTGACTTTAGCAAAACAGAAAGGTGATGGCTGGAAGGTTTTGAATTAATCATAACCATGGGCAAATCTCTGGGCAACCCTCCAGACCATCGTTTTTCAGCCTGCCAAGCCATTACAGAAGGGGAAAAACCATATGCAAATCAGGCTTGGTTCTACCCCAAAAGGAGCAGTCCAGCCCAAACTGCTAGGTCACATCCCTTCTGCACGAGACCACCAGCATCCCTAGACATGTTTCAGCCTTGTTGGGCATCATCAGTGAGGAGTAGCTTGGGTCTCTAGGCCCGGCAGACTTGGGACCCACGTCTGGGAATACCTGTCCCGCTCGGGGTGACTTTATCAAAACAGAAAGGTGATGGCTGAAAGGTTTTGAATTAATCATAACCACGGGCAAATCTCTGGGCAACCCTCCAGACCATTGTTTTTCAGCCTGCCGAGCCATTACAGAAAGGGAAAAACCATATGGAAATCAGGCTTGGTCCTACCCCAAACGGGGCAGTCCAGCCCGAACTGCTAGGTCACATCCCTTCTGCACGAGACCACAAGCATCCCCAGACACGTTTCAGCCTTGTTGGGCATCATCAGTGAGGAGTAGCTTGGGTCTCTAGGCCCGGCAGACTCGGGACCCACGTCTGGGTATACCCATCCCACTCGGGGTGACTTTAGCAAAACAGAAAGGTGATGGCTGGAAGGTTTTGAATGAATTATAAGCACGGGCAAATCTCTGGGCAACCCTCCAAACCATCGTTTTTCAGCCTGCCGAGACATTACAGAAGAGGAAAAACCATATGCAAATCAGGCTTGGTCCTACCCCAAAAAGGGGCAGTCGAGCCCGAACTGCTAGGTCACATCCCTTCTGCACGAGACCACAAGCATCCCCAGACATGTTTCAGCCTTGTTGGGCGTCATCAGTGAGGCGTAGCTTGGGTCTCTAGGCCCGACAGACTCGGGACCCACGTCTGGGCATACCCGTCCCACTCGGGGTGACTTTAGCAAAACAGAAAGGTGATAGCTGGAAGGTTTTGAATTAATCATAACCACAGGCAAAGCTCTGGGCAACCCTCCAGACCATCGTTTTTCAGCCTGCCAAGCCATTACAGAAAGGAAAAAACCATATGCAAATCAGGCTTGGCCCTACCTCAAAAAGGGCAGTACAGCCCGAACTGCTAGGTCACATCCCTTCTGCAGGAGACCACAAGCATCTCTAGACATGTTTCAGCCTTGTTGGGCGTCATCAGTGAGGAATAGCTTGGGTCTCTAGTCCCGGTAGACTCGGGACCCACGTCTGGGCATACCTGTCCCACTCGGGGTGACTTTAGCAAAACAGAAAGGTGATGGCTGGAAGGTTTTGAATTAATCATAACCACGGGCAAATCTCTGGGCAACCCTCCAGACCATCCTTTTTCAGCCTGCCAAGCCAGTACAGAAGGCGAAAAACCCTATGCAAATCAGGGTTGGTCCTACCCCAAAGGGGCAGTCCTGCCTGAACTTCTAGATCACATCCCTTCTGCACGAGACCACAAGCATCCCCAGACATGTTTCAGACTTATCGGGCGTCATCAGTGAGGAGTAGCTTGGGTCTCTAATCCCGGCAGACTTGGGACCCACATCTGGGCATACCCATCCCACTCGGGGTGACTTTAGCAAAACAGAAAGGTGATGGCTGGAAGGTTTTGAATTAATCATAACCATGGGCAAATCTCTGGGCAACCCTCCAGACCATCGTTTTTCAGCCTGCCAAGCCATTACAGAAGGGGAAAAACCATATGCAAATCAGGCTTGGTCCTACCCCAAAAGGAGCAGTCCAGCCCGAACTGCTAGGTCACATCCCTTCTGCACGAGACCACAAGCATCCCCAGACATGTTTCAGACTTGTTGGCGTCATCAGTGAGGAGTAGCTTGGGTCTCTTGGCCCGGCAGACTCGGGACCCAGGTCTGGGTATACCCGTCATACTCGGGGTGACTTTAGCAAAACAGAAAGGTGATGGCTGGAAGGTTTTGAATTAATCATAACCATGGGCAAATCTCTGGGCAACCCTCCAGACCATCGTTTTCCTGCCTACCAAGCCATTACAGAAGCGGAAAAACATAAGCAAATCAGGATTGGTCCTACCCCAAAAGGGGCAGGCCATCCCGAACTGCTAGGTGACATCCCTTCTGCACGAGACCACAAGCATCCCCAGACATGTTTCAGCCTTGTTGGGCGTCATTAGTGAGAAGTAGCTTGGCTCTCTAGGCCCGGCAGACTCGGGACCCACGTCTGGGCATACCCGTCCCACTCGGGGTGACTTTAGCAAAACAGAAAGGTGATGGCTGGAAGGTTGTGAATTAATCATATCCACGGGCAAAGCTCTGGGCAACCCTCCAGACCATCGTTTTTCAGCCTGAAAAGCCATTACAGAAGGTGAAAAACCATATGCAAATCAGGCTTGGTCCTACCCCAAAAGGTGTAGTCCAGCCCGAAATGCTAGGTCACAGCCCTTCTGCACAAGATCACATGCATCCCCAGACATGTTTCATCCTTGTTGGGCATCATCAGTGAGGAGTAGCTTGGCTCTCTAGGCCTGGCAGACTCGGGACCCACGTCTGGGCATATCATCCCACTCGGGGTAACTTTAGCAAAACAGAAAGGTGATGGCTGGAAGGTTTTGAATTAATCATAACCACGGGCAAAGCTCTGGGCAACCCTCCAGACCACCATTTTTCAGACTGCCAAGCCATTACAGAAGGGGAACAACCATATTCAAATCAGGCTTGGTCCTACCCCAAAAGGGGCAGTCCAGCCCGAAATGCTAGGTCACATCCCTTCTGCACGAGACCACAAGCATCCCCAGACATGTTTCAGCCTTGTTGGGCATCATCAGTGAGGAGTAGCTTGGGTATCTAGGCCCGGCAGACTCGGGACCCACGTCTGGGCATACCCGTCCCACTCGGGGTGACTTTAGCAAAACAGAAAGGTGATGGCTGGAAGGTTTTGAATTAATCATGACCACGGGCAAATCTTTGGGCAACCCTTCAGACCATTGTTTTTCAGCCTCCCGAGCCATTACAGAAGGTGAAAAACCATGTGCAAATCAGGCTTGGTCCTACCCCAAAATTGGCAGTCCAGCCCGAACTGCTAGGTCACATCCCTTCTGCACGAGACACAAGCATCCCCAGACATGTTTCAGCCTTGTTGGGCGTCATCAGTGAGGGGTAGCTTGGGTCTCTAGGGCGGGCAGACACAGGACCCACGTCTGGGCATACCCGTCCCACTCGGGGTGACTTTAGCAAAACAGAAAGGTGATGGCTGGAAGGTTTTGAATTATTCAACAACACGGGCAAAGCTCTGGGCAACCCTGCAGAACATCGTTTTTCAGCCTGCCAAGCCATTACAGAAGGGGAAAAACCATATGCAAATCAGGCTTGGTCCTACCCCAAAATTAGCAGTCCAGCCCGAACTGCTAGGTCACATCCGTTCTGCACGAGACCACAAGCATCCCCAGACATGTTTCAGCCTTGTCGGAGACTCGGGACCCACGTCTGGGCATACCCGTCCCACTCGGGGTGACTTTAGCAAAACAGAAAGGTGATGGCTGGAAGGTTGTGAATTAATCATAACCACGGGCAAAGCTCTGGGCAACCCTCCAGACCATCGTTTTTCAGCCTGCCAAGCCATTACAGAAGGTGAAAAACCATATGCAAATAAGGCTTGGTCCTACCCCAAAAAGGGCAGTCCAGCCCAAAATGCTAGGTCACATCCTTTCTGCACGAGACCACAAGCATCCCCAGACATGTTTCAGCCTTGTTGGGCATCATTAGTGAGGAGTAGCTTGGGTCTCTAGGCCCGGCAGACTCGGGACCCACGTCTGGGCATACCTGTCCCACTCGGGGTGAATTTAGCAAAACAGAAAGGTGATGGCTGGAAGGTTTTGAATTAATCATAACCACGGGCAAAGCTCTGGGCAACCCTCCAGACCATAATTTTTCAGCCTGCCAAGCCATTACAGAAGGGGAAAAAACATATGCAAATCAGGCTTGGTCCTACCCCAAAAGGGGTAGTTTAGCCCGAACTGCTAGGTCACATCCCTTCTGCACGAGACCACAAGCATCCCCAGACATGTTTCAGCATTGTTGGGCATCATCAGTGAGGAGTAGCTTGAGTATCTAGGCCCTCAGACTCGGGACCCACGTCTGGGCTTACCCGTCCCACTCGGGGTGACTTTAGCAAAACAGAAAGGTGATGGCTGGAAGGTTTTGAATTAATCATAACCACAGGCAAAGCTCTGGGCAACCCTCCAGACCATCGTTTTTAGCCTGCCAAGCCATTACAGAAGGGGAAAAACCATATGGAAATCAGGCTTGGTCCTACCCCAAACGGAGCAGTCCAGCCCGAACTGCTAGGTCACATCGCTTCTGCACGAGACCAAAAGCATCCCCAGACATGTTTCAGCCTTGTTGGGCATCATCAGTGAGGAGTAGCTTGGGTCTCTAGGCCAGGCAGACTCGGGACCCACGTCTGGTTATACCCATCCCACTCGGGGTGACTTTAGCAAAACAGAAAGGTGATGTAACGCTCACCTGATTCCCGCAGAGGCGCCGGTCTTGACTGGGCGTATACCGTATCTTCAAAGGTGATGTGTAACACACGGCTGGCTCTTTGGGCTGGACCTCTGTGCACTGTATGTCTGACTCGAAGGGTAAGATGTCTGCAGATAGAAAATATGGGATTAAGGAACTGGGTTATTGAATGTCTCTCTCTTCTTCCCTTTCTCTTCTCCTGTAGAACCCCAAAGGATAACGCTCTCACCTTAGGTAAGTGAACGCCGTGCTCTCCATCTGCCTCGGGGCAGGGTGCTGTAACCAGTTTCTTCACTGGATAAGGGGAGCAGGCCTCTTGACTTCAGAGGACTGCTGTCCGTCGTTTACTGCACGAACGGTAAGTTTCGAGTAATCCTAATGTCTTTAAAGTCTTTAGTAATGATGTCTCTTGTTTTGCAGGGTTCCGGCGATGGCGGATGACGGGCTGAAGTGAGTTGAAGATGGAGCCCGTGTGATGAATAGAAGCGCCTGGAAGCACGTAAGTAAGCGCTTGTTTCCTGCTTCACGATGCGCTCTAACCGTCTTTTTATTTTGCAGGTACAAGTTCGGAGCGGCTGCAGGGTGCCGGAATACCCACTGGGTTAGATGTGGAAAGGAGTAATGGCACGTGAGTATTAAAGTTCCCCAATGTCTTTAAACGCACCTTGTTTTGTCTTTCAGATGCGGGATGCAGCGCCGAAGGCCTCCGGAGCGTGCGAAGAGTTGGTAAGCTTTTGTCTTTCAGATGCCGGAATGCAGTGTGAAGACCTCCGGAGCGCACGAAGAGTAGGTAAGCCTTTGTCTTTCAGATGCCGGAATGCAGCGCGAGGCGTTGGTGACAGCTGATGGACCAGGTAAGTGAAGAGCTGTCACTGAAGACCGTAATGCTAACCTGTTCTTTCTTGTCTTTATAGGTGTTGCTGAAGACTGGATTCAGGATGGTAAGCCTTCTTCCTTAGGCCCAGGATCAGATGCAGAAGATACGATGAGCGTTCTGCTGCAGAGGATGCAGAATAACGCAAAGCAAGATTCATCCATCGGGTGTGGTTTAAATAGCCTCCTGTAGTGCTTAGGTGTCTCTTTCCACAGCCACGCCTAGGTAAGAAAAGAGTTCCTGCTTTCCAGAAGAGTTCCAGTGTTCTGAATCTAGGGAGTGGCTCCTGCCCCACCCAACAGGAAAAGTAGTTCCAAACAGAAGAGGATCAGAGGCTCAACTGGCAGGCAAGTAAGCAGCATGGTCTGCTGCAGGTAAGTCCACCCAAGCATTATGAGCCCGGCGCTTCCAGCGCTGGGACTGGGCATATTTATGAGCCTGGTGCCACTGGCGCCAGGACTGGGTCCAAAAGGTCCCAATTGGGACTGGTTGGCACTCGGAACCTGGGTTATGGATCTGCTTCCAAGGGAGTTGGGACAACCCTGACCTTTTGGAAGCAGAGATCATGACAGTACCCCCCCTCAAGGCCCCTCCCAAACCGGGCTTCTCCGGGGGTTTTGGCTTGTCAGGAAATGTTCGGTGAAATCTTTTGATTAGGCGAGGAGCGTGGACATATTCAGCAGGTTCCCAGGATCTCTCTTGGGGGCCGTAGCCTTTCCAGTCAATTAGGTAAAATAGTTTAGATTTGTAGATCTTGGAGTCCAGAATGCTTTTGACTTCAAAGTCGAGTTCTCCATCAACTAGGATAGGTTTTGGAGATTTAGTTAGTCGGGTTTGAGGTTGCACGGGTTTTAATAGAGAGACGTGGAAGACCGGATGTATCTTCATGTGCGGGGGCAAGTCCAACTTGACCGCTACTGGGTTTACTATGGTAGTGATGGAATAGGGACCAAGGTATCTTGGGTTGAATGTGCGTGGCCCTTTTAGAGGTAGATATTTGGTGGATAGCCAGACTTGATCCCCTACTTGATATTGAGGGGCTTCCTTCCGATGTTGATCTGCTCCTTTCTTGTATTGTTCTTTAGCCCTTTGAAGGTGAGAAACAGCTTCCTTAAAGGCTTGGGTGATTGTAGAATGCAGGTAGTCTACTGCTGGTGTTTCAAGATCTTGGAGGGGATCCAACTCCGAGGTTCGAGGGTGACTGCCGTACAAAAGAAAAAACGGGGTTTTCCCAGTTCCCGAATGGACAGAGTTATTGTAGGCATATTCGGCTATCCAAAGGATGTCTTTCCAAGTTTTTTCCGTTTGTTGCAGCATGCAGCGTAAATACTGTTCCAGAGTTTGATTGGTCCTCTCGGTTTGTCCGTCGGTCTGAGGGTGGTGACTGGTCGATAGTCTCACATCAATTTGAGCCGACCGACAGCAACTTCGCCAAAAATGAGAAATAAATTGACTACCTCGATCCGAAATTAGAACCGAAGGAAAACCGTGCAGTCGGACGATGTTTTCGAGAAATTCTCAGGCCAGAGTTGCTGCTGTTGGCAAGCCTTTGAGCGGAATGAAATGCGCCATCTTGGAGAATAAGTCCACGATTACTAGAATCGTATTGTATCCGGAGCATGGAGGTAGATCGGTGATGAAGTCCATAGAAAGCGTATGCCAAGGGCGAGGTGGGATGTCAATAGGGCGTAAGAGGCCTGCTGGTCTTTCCTTTTGACTCTTGTTTTGGGCGCATACTCCACAGGACATTATAAAGTCTCTGATATCTTTTTTCCAAGACGGCCACCAGAAGTAGCGCTTGATCTTTTCTGAGGTCTTGGCCATACCGGGATGTCCTTCCATTAAAGAATCGTGATAACAAGAGATTACTTTTTTCTGTAAATCTGTGCTGGGTAGGTATAATCGTTCTTGGAAATACAATAAGTTGTCCTTTACTGCAAAGTCCTTTCCCTGCAGATGCCAATTCTGTATGTCTGCTGGAGTTACAAGTTGCCTGGCTTTATCCTTAACTTCCTCTATGGATTCTGTGGCGATTACACCCAGAATTCTTTGTTCGGGAATGATTGGTACAGGTTTAGGGTTGATCAAGTGTTCTTCCACTCCCATCCGAGAAAGGGCATCAGCTTTACCGTTCTTTGTACCAGGTCGATAGGTAATTATGAAGTCAAACTCGGCAAAGAATAATGCCCAATGGAGTTGTCTAGAGGATTGGGCTTTTGCGGTTTTCAAATATTGCAGGTTTCGGTGATCCGTAATCACAGTAACGGTGTGTCGGGCCCCCAGCAGATAATGCCGCCAAGCCTTAAAGGCAGACTTGATAGCCAGAAGTTCCTTGTCAGTAATCGTGTAATTGATTTCAGGAGGCGAGAATTTGCGGGACCAAAATGCCACGGGATGCAACTGATTGGTTACCGGGTCCTTTTGTGATAGAACTGCCCCCATGGCAAGGCTTGAAGCATCAGTTTCCACGATGTAGGGGAGTTCGGGGCGAGGGTGTTTTAAGATTGGTGCAGAGATAAATTTAGTCTTCAAATCCTGGAAAGCTTGTTCCGCCTCGGTAGACCATTCAAAACGTTTGTTTTTCTTTAACAAGGCAGTGATGGGCTGGACTATTCGAGAGAATTCGGGGATAAACCTGCGGTAAAAGTTAGCGAAGCCTAACATGCTTTGCACACCTTTTACGGAGGATGGTGATGGCCATTTGAGAACTGCATCGACCTTCTTTGAATCCATACGCACTCCGCCAGGTGATAATATGAATCCCAAGAATTCAACTTCAGTCACGTTGAAAACACATTTTTCCAACTTAGCGAAAAGTTTGTGTTGACGCAATCTTTCGAGGACCATTTTCACGTGTTTCCGATGTTCAGATTCCGATGAAGAATAAACGAGGATGTCGTCAATGTAAACAACAACACACACATCTATGAGCTCTCTGAGGACATCGTTCATAAAATATTGAAAGGCGGCCGGGGCATTGCAAATTCCGAAGGGCATGACCTGATATTCAAATAGCCCATACTTGGTGCGGAAGGCCGTCTTCCATTCATCGCCCTCTTTTACTCGTACCAAGTGGTAAGCTCCTCTAAGATCCAGCTTTGTATATATGCATGCTTTTCTGACTTGGTCCAGGAGTTCAGGGATCAAAGGTAACGGATATCTATTCTTAACGGTGATCTGGTTCAGGGAGCGATAATCTATACAAGTTCTAAGGTCTCCTTCCTTTTTCGGAACGAAGAACAAAGCTGAAGAAGCAGGGGACTTGGAAGGACGAATAAACCCATTTGCCAGGTATTGATCCAGGTATTGTCGAAGGTGAAGGTTCTCAGGCTCGGTGAGGGCATAAATTCTACTACAAGGAGGAGTAGATCCAGGTATCAGGTCTATCTGGCAGTCATAAGACCTATGAGGAGGTAGAGAGTTAGACTGTTCCTTCCGGAAAACATCTTGGTATTCTAGGTATTCGGGAGGTAACTGGGTAGTCTCTGAAGAAATTGCTGCCAGTGCAACACCAGGTGGAGGGTGACAAGTAGAGACACATTCTGGAAACTGGACCGTTCTTGCTCGCCAATCGATCAGAGGATTGTGTTTCTCTAACCAAGGTATTCCTAGAATAATCTGAAACTGAGGGGCCTTGATCACATCGAACACGATCTTCTCATGGTGTCCATCTTGACTTACTAGCGTCACCTCTTGAGTGGTATGCGTTATTGGCCCGGAGGCTATCTCCGTACCATCCACCGTAGTAATGACGTCCTTTACAGCCTTGGGACAAAGAGTTAGATTCATCCTCAAAACCATTTCATGATCCACATAATTGCCGATGGCACCGCTGTCGACGTAAGCTTCAATTGCATGTAATCGATCCGGATTATCAGGGCTAATGAGGACCATAGGTATCACGATATGCGAGGTCACGGAACTGGTTTTCACGCTCGGCAAGAGGACCTCTATTCTTGTCGGGCGAGGTCGTTTCCCTGCTCAGAGTTTGTAACTTTGGTAACTGCAGCTCCTACTGCCTTCTTGGCAGGTTTCACCGGACAGTCTCGAAGAAAGTGCCCTGAGTTTCCGCAATAGAGGCATAATTGCAACTGTTTTCTCCTTTCCCGCTCCTTTTGTGTTAGAGGACCTTTCAGACCCCCTATTTGCATGGGTTCCCCGGAGTCTACTCCTTTGGAAGGAGTTGGCGGTTTGGAAAATACTCGAGCATCAAACTTGGAACGATCGGCCTTCCTGTTCTGCAGTCTGTGATCTATTTGAATGACTAAGTCTATATAGTCCGAACAATCTTGTGGGGGATTCACTACTTGGGCTAACACATCTTTGAGCTCTCCACGTAGACCTCTATAAAACAGCGTAATCCTTTTGTCCTCAGGCCATTGAGTTTCCACTATCAGTCTGTTGAAAGACGCAATATAAGCCAAAAGGTCTTGATTACCTTGTCGCAACGAAAGAAGCTCATTGTCCAAGGCCTGCCCCTGTGAATGTCTTGCGAACAGTTTTTCCATACTGAGCTGAAAAGCTTGAAAATCATGGAGGACCGGATCATCTTGATTTACTAGAGGGATCGACCAGTCTGCCGCATTGCCACTAAGGTACGAAAGCACGAAAGCTACTTTAGCTTGATCAGTTGGAAAGGCGAAAGGAGTAATGGCACGTGAGTATTAAAGTTCCCCAATGTCTTTAAACGCATCTTGTTTTGTCTTTCAGATGCGGGATGCAGCGCCGAAGGCCTCCGGAGCGTGCGAAGAGTTGGTAAGCTTTTGTCTTTCAGATGCCGGAATGCAGTGTGAAGACCTCCGGAGCGCACGAAGAGTAGGTAAGCCTTTGTCTTTCAGATGCCGGAATGCAGCGCGAGGCGTTGGTGACAGCCGATGGACCAGGTAAGTGAAGAGCTGTCACTGAAGACCGTAATGCTAACCTGTTCTTTCTTGTCTTTATAGGTGTTGCTGAAGACTGGATTCAGGATGGTAAGCCTTTTTCCTTAGGCCCAGGATCAGATGCAGAAGACACGATGAGCGTTCTGCTGCAGAGGATGCAGAATAACGCAAAGCAAGATTCATCCATTGGGTGTGGTTTAAATAGCCTCCTGTAGTGCTTAGGTGTCTCCTTCCACAGCCACGCCTAGGTAAGAAAAGTTCCTGCTTTCCAGAAGAGTTCCAGTGTTCTGAATCTAGGGAGTGGCTCCTGCCCCACCCAAGAGGAAAAGTAGTTCCAAACAGAAGAGGATCAGAGGCTCAACTGGCAGGCAAGTAAGCAGCATGGTCTGCTGCAGGTAAGTCCACCCAAGCATTATGAGCCCGGCTTCCAGCGCTGGGACTGGGCATATTTATGAGCCTGGTGCCACTGGCGCCAGGACTGGGTCCAAAAGGTCCCAATTGGGACTGGTTGGCACTCGGAACCTGGGTTATGGATCTGCTTCCAAGGGAGTTGGGAAAACCCTGACCTTTTGGAAGCAGAGATCATGACAGGTGATGGCTGGAAGGTTTTGAATGAATTATAAGCACGGGCAAATCTCTGGGCAACCCTCCAGACCATCGTTTTCCAGCCTACCAAGCCATTACAGAAGCGGAAAAACCATATGCAAATCAGGATTCACATCCCTTCTGCACGAGACCACAAGCATCCCCATACATATTTCAGCCTTGTTGGGCGTCATCCGTGAGGAGTACCTTGGGTCTCTAGGCCCGGCAGACTTGGGACCCACGTCTGGGCATATCCGTCCCACTCGGGGTGACTTTAGCAAAACAGAAAGGTGATGGCTGGAAGGTTGTGAATTAATCATATCCACGGGCAAAGCTCTGGGCAACCCTCCAGACCATCATTTTCAGCCTGCCAAGCCATTACAGAAGGTGAAAAACCATATGCAAATCAGGCTTGGTCCTACCCCAAAAGGGGCAGTCCAGCCCGAAATGCTAGGTCACATCCCTTCTGCACGAGACCACATGCTTCCCCAGACATGTTTCAGCCTCGTTGGGCATCATCAGTGAGAAGTAGCTTGGGTATCTAGGCCTGGCAGACTCGGGACCCACGTCTGGGCATACCCGTCCCACTCGGGGTGACTTTAGCAAAACAGAAAGGTGATGGCCGGAAGGTTTTGAATTAATCATAACCACGGGCAAATCTTTGGGCAACCCTTCAGACCATTGTTTTTCAGCCTGCCGAGCCATTACAGAAGGGGAAAAACCATATGCAAATCAGGCTTGGTCCTACCTCAAAAGGGGCAGTCGAGCCCGAACTGCTAGGTCACATCCCTTCTGCACGAGACCACAAGCATCCCCAAACATGTTTCAGCCTTGTTGGGCGTCATCAGTGAGGAGTAGCTTGGGTCTCTAGTCCCGGCAGACTCGTGACCCACGTCTGGGCATGCCCGTCCCACTCGGGGTGACTTTAGCAAAACAGAAAGGTGATGGCTGGAAGGTTGTGAATTAATCATAACCACGGGCAAAGCTCTGGGCAACCCTCCAGACCATCCTTTTTCAGCCTGCCAAGCCATTTCAGAAGGTGAAAAACCATGTGCAAATCAGGCTTGGTCCTACCCCAAAATTGGCAGTCCAGCCCGAACTGCTAGGTCACATCCCTTCTGCACGAGACCACAAGCATCCCCAGACATGTTTCAGCCTTGTTGGGCATCATCAGTGAGGAGTAGCTTGGGTCTCTAGTCCCGGCAGACTCGGGGACCACGTCTGGGCATACCCGTCCCACTCGGGGTGACTTTAGCAAAACAGAAAGGTGATGGCTGGAAGGTTGTGAATTAATCATAACCACGGGCAAAGCTCTGGGCAACCCTCCAGACCACCATTTTTCAGCCTGCCAAGCCATTACAGAAGGGGAAAACCATATCCAAATCAGGCTTGGTCCTACCCCAAAAGGGGCAGTTGAGCCAGATCTGCTAGGTCACATCCCTTCTGCACGAGACCACAAGCATCCCCAGACATGTTTCAGCCTTGTTGGGCATCATCAGTGAGGAGTAGCTTGGGTCTCTAGTCCCGGCAGACTCAGGGACCACGTCTGGGCATACCCGTCCCACTCGGGGTGACTTTAGCAAAACAGAAAGGTGATAGCTGGAAGGTTGTGAATTAATCATAACCACGGGCAAAGCTCTGGGCAACCCTCCAGACCATCGTTTTTCAGCCTGCCAAGCCATTACAGAAGGTGAAAAACCATGTGCAAATCAGGCTTGGTCCTACCCCAAAATTGGCAGTCCAGCCCGATCTGCTAGGTCACATCCCTTCTGCACGAGACCACAAGCATCCCCAGACATGTTTCAGCCTTGTTGGGCGTCATCAGTGAGGGGTAGCTTGGGTCTCTAAGGCCGGCAGACATGGGACCCACGTCTGGGCATACCCGTCCCACTCGGGGTGACTTTAGCAAAACAGAAAGGTGATGGCTGGAAGGTTTTGAATTATTCGTAACCACGGGCAAAGCTCTGGGCAACCCTCCAGAACATCGTTTTTCATCCTGCCAAGCCATTACAGAAGGGGAAAAACCATATGCAAATCAGGCTTGGTCCTACCCCAAAAGGGGCAGTCCAGCCCGAACTGCTAGGTCACATCCCTTCTGCACGAGACCACAAGCATCCCCAGACATGTTTCAGCCTTGTTGGAGACTCGGGACCCACGTCTAGGCATACCCTTCCCACTCGGGGTGACTTTAGCAAAACAGAAAGGTGATGGCTGGAAGGTTTTGAATTAATCATAACCACAGGCAAAACTCTGGGCAACCCTCCAGACCATCGTTTTTTAGCCTGCCAAGCCATTACAGAAGGGGAAAAACCATATGCAAATACTACAACCAGAGAAAGTATGTGCCAGAGTAATGGGAGCTCTACACATGTAGAAGAACTACATTTTTCAGTTTTTCATACACAAAGTCATAAGGGGTTTACATTAACTTATTTAATAGTGCAGTTTTCAAAACGTTTTATTACAGCAATATTTACCAGAATATATAAGGTATTGAATTGGACTTAATACCATAGGTTTGTATACAGAGAGCAGAAGAGCATGGGTAACAAAAATGAATGTTTACACCAGTGATATGTCATTATGGAGTGCAGTATTGTAAGGTGCCCTTTCAAGGAAGAAGTCACTATTGTTGTTAGTATTCAAATATTTTGTCAAGTGGAAAAGAGTATTTTAGCCTATTTTGGTATAATGTAACTGTCCCTTTACTTCGTTTATAGAAGCATACGTCACACACGCAACAGCATTCTTCGTTTAGATTTTTTGGCATTATGTACATCAGCTATGCACAGTTTCCTCACCATCAATGTATATAAAATGAGTCTCGCAATTAAACCTGTACACGTGGACACCATTACAATGCTTACAGCAGTAAAATGTGTGATTATGTGAAAGAGTTACAGAATCGTTTGTTACTGTCAATTGTCCCAAGAAGAACTGGCATGTTATGGGTGGCAGGTATGGACTGTCTGCTCACCTTTTAACAATTGTAGCATAGGTTGATTTTGCTTGGTTATGTCATGTAGGATGCGCACTGTGCTTTAAGATGGTCCCTGAAATTGAAAAGAGCTGTGTGAGGTATAGTGGTAAAAGGAAAACTAGGCTTTTTCAGTATAAGCTATAGAAATGGAAGCAATCTCATTGAAGAAGTCACGTTTGCCGTTAATATTCAAATATTCAGTCAAGTGTAAAAGAACCTTGTTGCCTGTATTTGTGTGATGTAACTGTCCAGCTATTCAGTTTTTAGAAGCATGTGCGACACACGTGGGTGCATTTATTATTTAGAATGGTTGCTATAAGCACCTCAGCTGGGCACAGTTGCCTCACATATAATCTATATAGCTATGGGCCCAGCAGTTAAAACTGCTCACATAAACAGCATTAGAATGCACTCAGTTATGAAATCTCTGATTAGGGGAAGGAGTCACTGAAACATTTTTCTGTGTGAAGTTCCCCCAAAAAACTGGTTAACTATGGGGTCTGAGCTTTCACCATTTTGAAAGTTTGCTGTAAACACCTCAGTTGTGCACAGTTCTCTCACATATAATGTTGTAAGAGGATTCAATTCAGCACTACAGCCAAGTCAACGCCTAGTCTAGAATACTGAATGAAAACCCTTATTGATATATCTTTATGTCCAGTTCATGCGTTCTGGATGACTACCCCTATATAACACCCCTCTCTTGGAATCCTCCTGACCCCACTGAGCCAAGAAGTAGTTCTGTTTTGCAAGTTAAAAGGTTTATTTGATAATTTAAACAATAGATATATATATCACACTTTATAATAAATTAATAATTGAATATCACACTTAATCTGAGATGATAAAGATTAACAACGGAGAATCTGGCACTAGCACACTTCTTTATAATCAATGATGAGTGGTTATAGGATGGATAAGATAGCAACAATACTTTTATGGTTTCAAATGGATGCAATTTGGAATGAAATGCAGTACAGAAAATAACTTGATAGGATTTCAGCAAAGACAATGTAATCACTTTCTTGTACAATTCACCCCCATTTTATGCAATGCAAGGAAATGGAAGGGAGGCACACAATTCTCAGAAATGCAATTCAAATGTAATTCAGTTCACCCAGCAACTTAGACTACAGACATTGAAAACACAGGCCCAAATGCTTTTAAATGTGCTGGCAATGAAGAAAAAAATATGGTAAAATGCTTTTAATTCCCTCTAGGAGGTTCAGGGTGAGTGAAATCAAGTTAATATTAGTCCAGGCTCACTTTAGCAATGATTCAGGGATGATTAGCAGGTTAAACGAATTTCTGGCAAATGAAAGCAAGAAGCTTCTGTTTTCACACATGGAGAAATTTGCAAATCGCGGCAAAATTCGCGAGTGCGTTTTTCACGATTGCGGCAAAACTATAGGGGGTAGGAATGCGGTTCTAGGTTCGTAGAAAAGCCACGATTCTCAGCTTTTCAGGGGAAAGTTACTGCAAGTAACAAACGGTTACGGAGATATGAGCGATTAAATAAAGGTTGTTTTTCAGATTTGAAATTTTAAAGTTCAAAAAGACAAGTGCAGCTTGCAACTAGAAAATGACAGGTGACAGCTTTACAAATAACAGGTGACAGTTAGGAGACAGTTCTACTTAGATTAAAATAGGATTGAATTATATTATTTTAACTAAGAGATTGGTTCTGCACAGTTTTCTAGGTACTCACACTATATTCTTGAGTGAAATGGGCCTCGCCACGGATCTGGTCAGGTTTTAGACTGGACTCTGGTCTCTGCACTTCACAGTGATCTGGGTCAGCTCTCTCTGGTTCTGCTAACAGCGGTCTGGGTCTGATGGATTTGAAGTCTGGATCTTTCTGCACAGCTTTCTCTAGAGATTGATGGAGGTAAAGTATGGATTTTCCAGCAGAGCGTCCCACAGCAAATGGATTTGAAGGTCTCTATCTGTCCTGTCTCTCTGCTTTTATGTGTTTTTAAAATGGGTGTGTGTGAGCAGCATCACTAGCCAGCCCCTCTCCACTTGTCATTGGCCAAGCTTTCATTTCTCCCCTGATTGGGGGAGCTAAGTTGTGTCAGAGTGATGTCATTTTACAGCCTGCAGAAAGTCCACTCCTCCTGTCAACTTGCACACAAATCTAGATTTGAACCAAATACATATTTCATAGCTACACAGTGGTTTGAAATTACATGCACCCATCACATATCACAGGAGGTATCCCCTGTTCCAACTCTGCTCTTCCTGGGTGCTTGCATTCAGAAATGGCAATATTTTGCGCTTTTTAACTGATTTGCAATATCGGACATTAACCCAAATTTACACACATGTGCGCAAGGAGTATGGACATTAGTTGATGAAGTGTCAGATTTTTCACATGCACACATTTTGAGTAATATCCTCTTTTCCGCTAAAACCCCCCCTGAACATGCCACCGGTTCTAAAAACCTCTTAAAATGTGGGCAGAAAAATCACAAGAATTATGGTGTCATTTAAATAATTTTCACAAGTCCGTACTATGAGTTATTCATCTTTTTAGAGTTATGTTCTGGCCCCAAAGGGGTGTGGTTTTCCACCAGCACAAGGTTGAATTTCTGGTTTTTCCAGTTCTGCCAAGCCAGATTGCTCTCACAGGCAGTGCTCCTCCCCTTTACTTCCAGGAGGAAGCTACATTTACGACATCTGCAATAAACCATCTGCCTCAGTCAGGACAGGGCTTTGTTCAGAGCTCCTGTATTCTGTGGGGTCTCCCCTTAATTCAATTATCAGAGAGATGGCATATCCTTAGTGTGGCCAGCAAAAGGCAGATAGGCCTGGGAACACAGCTGTGACTCAAGTTTCACTCCTGATGGGGGGTAGTTGCCAGGCAAAATTGGAATCTCTTTAAGCCAGTTTTTAGCTACATGTCATTTCTGTTCCCCAGTTTTCTGCATTCAAATAAAACTAAACATGTTTACATATGCAGCTAGAATGCTGATTCTAAGTTCAAAACTATGACATTTAAACAATTGCAACCTATGTGACACTCAGAAATAGGTCACTCAGTCAATTTAAACATTTAGATTTGTAGTGTCTTTCAGTCCAAATTTACTTAAACTGCTGAAATCCACAGCTCAGCCAGTCTTGTTATAAACCTTCAAGTCACTTCAGAATATAACTTTACATTGGATCCACCTCTCAGTAAGTCTTTCTTTGGCCTGTTTTGGGTTCATTTATTCAGTTTTACAAAAAGTAAAATCTGGTGGTTTTAAAACGCCGGCTTTCTGATAGTGGTGAGTACTGGTACTGCACCCCTTTTTGGGATTTAAGAAAATGAATTCTCCACAGTATGGGTTTGCTTTTGGCAATCAGCATTGCCATTCCCAATGGTTTCAGACTACTGTGTGGGTAGTCCAATGGTGGTTTTAGGCAGTGTCCTTCTGTGCCCATAACAGTGGCAAAAATGGGTGGCAGCCTATTCTTCATGCATTTCCCTGTGCATTTTCTGGGAAGCTCTGGCCATTATGATGTTTTCAATGCCAGTAATGCACAGTTTTGAGGTAGGGCTCGGATGCATGGGTAAATACATCCCACAAGCCCCCCTCTTGCGATGGCCATTCGGTTTCACTGATGGGACTCGCAAGACCTGGGATGTTTCCTCATCTTCTTCCAATAGATGGCACAGTTCAGCATCTTTTCCTCCATCCGGTACTGGTCGATCGGTTCTCCTCGCCGGTCCTGATGGGAATATTGGGCGGTACACTGGGCCCATTGCGTCTCTGCTCCCGGTCTCCGGATCATCCTCCTTGGCCCGTCTCCAGGTTTTCTTTCTCCTAGGACGACAAAGGAAGAGCGGCAATACCTACTCATAGACGTGTTTCCACCACTGTTGAGATAGTGGGGCAGCATATGCATTTCATCATAACGAAACATTACATTCTTATTTTGAAAAAGAAAACAGTATAACTAAGAGACAGTTTCATGCAAATCACAATATTTTAGAGACTAGATGTGGTATGTTTTAGGATTGGAACTGAATTAGTCTGAGACAGTACCCGCTAGGATTCCAGAGGATTCCTCCAGTTGTTGCAGAGTGTGCCTGGGATGGCAACATTTCAACTGGTTTATGTGGACCCACTTGTCTTCCCCCTCTGCCAAAGGACCTTTGGGGATGTGGATTTTGTAGGCCACAGGGGAGATCTTGTCGATGATCTCAAAGGGTCCCTTCCATGTAGGCAAAAATTTCCGCTGTTTTGCCTGGTTTCTTTGGAAATTGTATAGATAGACCCGGTCCCCCACCTGATATTCCTTCCTGGAAGTTTTCAGGTCATAGTGGGTCTTCATGCTATCAGCCGATCTTTCTAGATTCCGCTGAGCGTAAGCAAAAGCATGTTGGAGGTGTTTCCTTAAATTCTCCACATACTCATGAGTAGTGGAGGCATTTATCAGTGTCTGCTCTTGGGTCCTGTAGAGCAAATGCTGCAGAAGCACCATCTTGCGCCCAGTCATCAACTCAAATGGTGACATTTTGGTTGCAGATGAAGGGGTAGATCTGATGGCCATTAGGACCAGAGGTAATCGGATATCCCAACTTGGCCCAGAATCTGCCACAAACTTCTTTAATATGCTCACAATGGTTCGGTTATATCTCTCTACTGCCCCAGAAGAAGCTGGCCTGTAAGCAATATGTAGCTTTCTTTTGACCCCCAGTATCTCCCACATCCTTGTCATCACTTCACTGGTGAAGTGGCTACCCCTGTCTGACTCAATCCTTTGAGGTAGACCAAATCGGGAAAAGATGTGGTTAATCATCAGGGCAGCTGCAGTTTCTGCCTTGCAATTTGGGGCTGGGAGACATTCCACCCACTTGGTAAACAAGCATGTAACGGTCAACATGTACTTATTCCCCCTAGCAGAGCGAATCACAGGGCCTACAAAGTCGATTTGTAAATCTGACCATGGCAGTGTCATCCCACTCTTTTGGAGAGGCGCACGGTGCGTGAGGGATGATGGCTGAAATTGTGCACACACAAGACACCCCTTCAAGTATTGGTCGAGGTCCTGCCCCATGTGTGGCCAGTATGCAACCTCTCTTAAGATTTCCAATGTTGTGTGAAACCCCCTATGACCGGCGGTGGCCGCATCATGGGCGTGACTTAACATCAGGCTTCGGAATGAGGTAGGAACCACCCACTGATCGTGGCCAGCTTTGGATTTCCTTACCAGCAAACCGTCTTGGATTCGGAACATTTTTGGACATTTCATCAACACTCTTAGATCCTCTTTCCCAGTGTAATCGGTATCCGTCAGGGGAAAGTTCTCAGGGTCCTCAAGGTGTTGGTAAAACTTACCAATAACTGGATCCCCCTTCTGAGCTGTAATCAAATCAGCATCAGGGGTCTCCTTACTCCATTGTGCAATTGAAAGGTTGTTGTGAGCATTTGTCTGGGACCTAGTGATAGCAGTGACCTGGATTTCCCCCAACAGGGACTCAATCTCAATTAGATCCCCTTGGATGGCCCCGGTTTTGGCCAGCTCATCAGCTGAGTCATTTCCAGTTTTGTCTGGTCCCTCTACTTTGGAATGACCCTTGATCTTCTTCCAATAGATGGTCATTCCCTTCGAGGTGACCAGATCATCAATGTTTTGAATCAACTTCCCATGTTTCAAGGGTTTGTTGTTAGCACATAACATGCCTCTGGTTTTCCAATTAACCAGGTGCTCCACGAACCCGTTCCGTACATAATCCGAATCTGTGATTATGACCAGTTCGTGGAGTTGATGCTGGACAGCAGTGAGGATGGCCTGATGCACAGCCATCAATTCTGCCACCTGACTACTTCGGGGACCAATTTTGTATCCAGCTGAGGGTTCTGGGGACTCATTCACCCATGCATTCCCTACGCCGGCCACCAGTTCTTTTTCCCCGTTGTTGTCAACATGGTAAGAGCATCCATCCACATACACAGTGGGCATTCCCTCACACTTGTCCTCTTCAAAGACTTTGTGTGGGGAATTAAGGTATGCCTCCATGTTGTCCTTGATTTTTAGACTTTCGTCCTCGAGACAGTTTTCTCTGGCACAATCATGCAAGTCAGCCAGACCTTGCGCGAGGGGACTCTTCTTGTTTTGGCCATATCTGACCTCCACAGGAAAGCCTTGCATTGACAGAATCCAGGAAGTAATTCGGGAATTACTCACATTTCCGGCCCGGATTCTGTCACTTTGGAGATATTGCAGAGGCTGGTGTGGAGTCTCCACTATGATGTGTTCCCCCTGGATAAACGGGCGGTAATTCTTCAAGGCCCACACCGTTGCCAGGAGTGCCTTCTCACAATCGTTGAATTTTTCCTCCACAGAGGATAAAGTTTTGCTCGCATAGGAGATTACTTTATTGACCTTGTCATGCTTTTGGTATAATACTGCCGTCAAGCACGTATTAGAGAACCCTGTCTCCAGGAAGAACTCCTTGTTTCTGACAGGGTAAGCTAGGCAAGGCGCTTGTGAGAGGCTTCTCTTGAGTTGTCTTACTGCCTCGGCTTGTTCTGGACTCCCTTCCCACTTGACCCCCCCCCTTCAAGAGATGAATCAGGGGTCTGGTGATCTCTGCGTAGCCCTCAATGAACTTTCTGCTGTAATTAGTCAGTCCAAGGAGGCTCCTTAGTTCCCGCAGAGTTGTGGGGTCTTTCAGTTTCTGAAGTGCTTCCACTTTCTTTTCCTGGGGACAGAGACCCTGCGGAGTAATCTCATGCCCCAAGAAATTAACAAGAGTTCTACACCACTGTGCTTTCTGAAAGGAAAGTTTTGCTCCGGCGGCCCTCAACTGGATCAGAACATAACGGATCTCCGCTATGTGTTCCTCCACAGATGAACTTTTGATGAGGACATCATCTACATAAGCCAGGTTACCCCTCGCACCCAGGTCGGGCATGGCCTTATGTAGGAAAATGTTAAACTCATTACCGGAGTTAAGGTTTCCGAAGGGAGTCCGGGTCCATGTGTACTGCTGGCCCCCAAAGGTAAAAGCCAGCTTGTATTGGTCCTCCCTACTGACAGGCACAGTCCAGTATCCATTGGTCAGGTCTATTGCAGTGAATACCTGTGACCCCTGGATCTGGGCCAGCCCTTGGTCAATGTAGGGAAGAGGCCATCGGGAAGTATGGACCCGTTTGTTGAGCTCCCTGAGGTCGGCGCAGAGTCTCCACTGGCCGTTTGGCTTTAATATTCCCAGCACCGGATTATTGAAGGTGCTGTGGACTGGACGGATTATTCCCCGGGACTCAAGGTTCTTAATTATTTCAGTAAGGGACTCCATGGATGCGAGAGGCAAACGATATTGCTTCACAAACACTGGAGTCATGCCTGGGTCCGTGGGGATTGTTGTTGTGTGGATGTCGGTGCGGCCACAGTCATATGAGTCTACCGCAGAGAGATCTTGGAAATCCAAGAAAACTTGTTTCAACTTTTGCTTTTGTTCCAGAGTCACACAGGCATCAGCTAGGTTGACTCTCTCTTCCACCATCTGCCTGAAGCCTGGAAAGACTTCTGGTTTGGCTATCTTCGCGGCCTCCTCCAGCTGGGTGGAGAAGTCCCTGGTCAGAGTGCTGCTTTGGACCGGAGGCTTCAGGTGGGAAAGGCAGCCCTCATGGACTTGGAAAATCACCTCATCCCTCCTGAAGTCACAAGTCACATCTTCCTTACCATAAGGGCAAGAAGTGTACACCAGGAAGTTCCCCCATGCCGGGTAAAAATCCTGTCTGGTGTTGTATTGTCGTCACTGTCACTGTCAAAGCAGTCCTTGGGGATTGGCCCTAACAGTTCATTTACTAAGTCGATGGAAAAATGTCGGTCATCAACCGCCATTCCAATAATGGTGCCTGCGGTTAGAGTAATACTCTTTAAGTCGCTGTTATCCACCTCTATTAGAATGGTGTCATGTTCTATGTTGACTAATGGTGTTGGGTTTACCCCTAACCCTTGCTGTTGGAGAGAAGCATTTAGATGTATGTAAGCATCAGGGTTTTGCAAATATTGTCCTCTTTTAACTTTCACTTCCAGGGAGAATTGTCGGGTCCTTTCTGGGATGGTGACTTCCTCTTTGATCTGAATTTCAACTGCATAAGGTAGCAATTGAGCTGACCTAAATGCTTTTTCTGGATCATCAAAGCCCATGGGATTATCCTCTAATCGGGACCAAGCTTTGAAGTTTATTAGGTCCAAACTAATGGCAAAGCGATTGAGAATGTCACTGCCTAAGTAAAAGGCGGCAGTAACGTCTCGCACGACCCAACAATTATGGACTATGCTCTTGTTGCCAATGGAGATTTTGAGCATACACCTGCTTGGCAGGAGATGTTTGGAATTAGGTGCTTCCAGGTCCATTTCCCATTTGTCTATCAGTTTGAATGTGGGAATGGCTGGATCTTTTGGGAGTTGGCGGAACATGGCTTCGCTGATGAAGCTCTTACCGTTGTTCACACACACTCGAGCGAGAACAGAGTCCTTCCCCTTATTTAACTGAACAGGGATGAACAACTGCTCTCCAATTTGCTGAATATCAGCCAGGCTCTGAGCTGATTTCACATCTTTCTGGACTATAGGAGTGGGAGTTTCAGATTGTGGATTAGTAAAGAATCTCAGAGTGTTTCCTTCCAGCGTGGAGTACCACTTTAGACTGGAAGGAAGGTTGATTTTCAGAAATAGAGAGGACCCCCCATCCCCAGTCTGTTGTCCTACTGCTATTACTGTCACGTCTGGAATTTGGCTATTCTGGAAGTGAAATTCTACTTGGTCAGATTTTTGTTCAACCATGTGGCAGATGCTGTTTAAACTAACATGGTTGACACTCTGTTTTAATTTTATTGGTCGGCTAGTCTGGGTCCAGAGGACCTTGTTTACACAATCTATTAGGGGTGACAACCTTCTCAGGAGGTCATTCCCTAGTAAACAAGGGGTGCCCTCTGGAGTCACAACTATGACCGGGTGTTTCAACTTGTGTCGCCCAATTTTAATGTCCAAGTCTGCAGTCCCCTCAACGGGAATTTCCTTCCCGTCAAAGTTCTGGAGTTGTCCAGGAAGTGAGGTGAGAGGAATTTGGTAATTCCTTCCCCTTCCTGCATTCAGTTCGTCAAAGGCCCTTCTGGACAGAAGGGTAGCTTGAGATCCGGTGTCCACCAGTGCCAAAATTGTACCCTGCCCCTGTACTTGTACCGGGGCGTAGTATCTTCCCTCCTTCTCCTCAAGGGGGCACAGATAATGCACATTTTTGGACAACTGGTGGGCTAACTTTCTGGTTTTGGACATTGCTAGCGAAGAGATTTGGGCAGAATTCTGTGGAGAGCCTTGGGAATCTGAAAGAAAAAGTTGGCAACTGGAGATCAGAGCCATTGTGGGTTCCCCTGGCTCCGGTTCCTGGCCGCCCCCCCCTTTTTGGAGGCAGTCACCAGGATGGGCTTGAACCAGGGGATTTTCTTGCTGTTGGTTCTGGGATGAGATGGTGGGCGGCGGTAGCTCAGTCTCCACATCTCCCCAGTCTGGATTTGCATCCCTAGGGACCCATTTTTCTTTGGGAGGAGTTCCCCCCTCTCTGAAGGAGAAGATCCTTTTCCCAGGATCCTCTGAGGATCCCTCTCCCTCAAATTGGAAGATCTGTACCTCCTCCTCAAACTGAGTCTGTTTGGGTCTTTTGTTTCTCCTACCACCCCTCTGCTCCTTAGGAGGCAGACTTTCAGAGGCAAGAGATTTTGTTTCCGGTTCCTGGGTTTCCAGGGGCTGTTTACAAGTGAGGAAGGAAGCTTCCTCCAAGGCTTTACACCCCCCTTCCCTTTGTGCCTCCTCCCTGGGAACCGGTGTGTTATCGGGGTGCTGCCCCCGTCATTGTTCTGGGGCACCAGGTCCAGAGTTGGGTGCGTTCTGCGCCGGCATGCCGATCTGAGGGTTCTGCTGCGCCCTCAGTATGTGACCCAGATCCCGCGCCATGTTTTGAACCTGGCGCTCTAACTGGGAAACCCGCTCAGGCTGATACGGGGCCCTGTTTTCTCCCCTGGGCTGATCCCGGGAAGGGTAGCTATCCCTTCTTTGGTAGTACCCCTGGTTGGGAAGATTTGGGTACCCCTCCACCCGTGGCCTCCCCTCTCCCGGATTAGGTTGTCTGGGCTCAGGGAATTGGGGAAAGAAGGGTGGAGGATTTTGGGGCTGGAAATTGGGTGGATACCTGGGGAAAAAGTTCTGCCCAGGATTCGGAGAATTTCTGCCCTCCGGTGGGAAGTTAGGAGGAAAGTTCCCTGGGTTAGTTTCTTGGCTGGATCTCCCCCCTTGGGCTGGAGGAGTCCACACATAACCCAGGATGGGTCTGTTTCCCTTGTAACGGGGGCTTACATAATCAGGAGAGCGAGGGACCCCATTTGTGGGGCTGCCTCCCTGGCTCCCTGTCTGTGACTGGCCCGAGGACCTTCTGGGCCTAGCATTATTAGGTGCAGGTAGGTTTTTAGGCCCCCCCATCTCCAACTCTAAAACGGGGGTGACTTTTACCTCTGCCACCTTGGCAGCAGCAGGGGTGCTGTTGGCTTTGGGGTTTTTGGGCTGGTTTTTGTTTTCCACCGGTTTCTGCACCTCGTAGATGCGGGTGGCTTGTTCAATGACCCATTCTAAAGATCTTTTCTCATGAAAATCTCTCATGAGCTGGGTCATTATGTATTTGGGCAAGGCATGAAAAAATGTATTAATGAATTCTCTACTGTCTGTGCGCACCCTTCTGGTGGTCTGCGCAAAGGCACGTTTCAGTTCTTGCACAAACTCTTGTGGGGCCTGATCCTCCCCACATTGCAAATTGTAGGCTGCCTTGCGAGCCTCTTGAGGATTTCTATGAATGGAAAAATGTTTCAAGATGGCCGCCTTATAGGTGGACCATCTTAAATGATTTTGGTCCTCCAGCCCCGCAAAGAAACTGGAGTATTCCGGGGAGAAGGTCCACTTTACATATAGAATACAGCTTTGGCTGTCCTTCAAATGGAAAGTCTCCATCATTTGCTCAAACAACTCTAAGTGCTCCCAAACAGAATACTTAGCGTTCTTATGGTAAGGCGTGATGACACTCCTGATTGCCTTAATCTGCTTTAAGGGGTCCTTAAGCAAGGCCCTTTTTGTCTTATTGGCCTTTTTGGTTCGGGTAACCCTTGTCCATTCATCCTCTGACTCAGAGGCACTGCTCCTAGAGGTTCCTGTCTGTTCTTCCAGGTTTTCCCGGATTCTGCGAGCCTGGGAATGGCTGGCAGAATGTGGGGACCTGGTCTCCTGTTTCCTGTGGTGCTCAGAGGAGTCCTCAGATCCCTCCTTGCTGCCAGGATTTGCTGGGTACCCCCCCCACTGACCTAACTGGGCAGAGGTTTTCAGGATGCCCTTAAGGGGCCTACTCTCCTGGGGTTCCCCACTGAACTGTACTGTACTTGGGTGCCCATACCCGGATGCCCCCCCTCTATTCCTGAGTGGTACTGGCCTATGAGCCCCATACATTTAGCTGGATAGTAATCTGCCATCCCTGTGGCCCTGTGCTCATGTGCACCAAGGGGCCATGGGGGTGGTAGAGTCCAGGGACTGGGAGAGATGAAGGCCCCTGGTATTAGGGCTCCTGAGGTTATGGTCAGGAGTCTCTCTTTCCCAGTGGACCTCATCTCTATCCGCCCCTGCTCCCTGTTGCAATGCAAGAGCCTGCATTTGTGCTTTCAGTTCCTCAGTCAAGGCCTTACTAGACTCTATCAGTCTCTCCTGCATCGCTACCTGTTGTTGGAGCCTATCATTGTGTTGACAGAGGGCCTCATTTTCCCTCTGTGCTTCCTGGTTGGTCCTGGAGAACTGGGCCAGTCTTTGCTGCAGGAGGTTTACCTCCTGAGTCCCATCCCTACTGGCCTGCTCCTTTCTTGCCAGAGCATCTTCCACCCTTCTGGTGTGCTCTACCAAGTTCTGGTTTTCTTTTTGGAGGTCACCCAGCCCCTGGAGGGCCAGGTGATTTTCTTCCATTTTCCTTTTTTAAGTGGCAGACTTCCTGGCCTAAAGTGTCTCTTTCCTGACTGAGAGCCTGCATCTGTGCTGCCAGGTCGTCCCTCTGTCGTTGAAAGGCACCAGCTTTTTGGCGCTCCTCATCAAACTCTGCCTGGGTATCCAGGTCTTTCAGAATCAGTTTATTGCTCTCCTCTTTCTCTCTATCTAGCTGGCTTTGCAGGGTGACTACCTGCTCCGCGCATGCCCTGTTGAAATTGATCTGTTGCTCCAATTTTTTCTGGTTCTGCAGTAAGGAGTCCAAACTGTCTTGGTGCTCCTTCTGCAGGGCCAGAAATCTGGTATCCTGGTCTGTCTTTTCCTGTTGTAGGATGCCCATATCCTCTTTTATTTTAATGATATATTGCCTACTATCATTTTCTGACTCCTGGCTCCTCTGCAGCCTCTGCTCAGAAGAGGCCAGATCAGATCGGGCCTTCTCTACTGCCATCTGTTGCCTATTTGCCAGATCTTGGCTTTCAGTGCATTTATCCTGCATGTCTCCCATATATAGGTACAGGTATGCTGCTATCCTGGCAATCTTATTGTGTTCATCTTTGGCTTTAGGAGCCATATATAGTTCACTCAGGGCCACATGTAATGGACCCTGATCTCTCCATAGGTCTGACCCTGTTTCAGTGACCTGTCGCGTGATGGCCTGCAACCAGGCATCCTGGCCCTGTTCAGTCCATTCACCTCTCACAAATAGTTTATGTAAGAGGTGCTCTCTGGCTATTTTCATGTCTACTAAGGTCGTCATTCTAGAGATTGGTCTCTGTCCTGACTTACAGAAGTTTGTATTTTATTTTTGCAAAACAGACCTTTTTCTTAGAGCGTTCCTTTGAGGAGTGCTTTACAGCGTAACACAGCGTGGTGATCCGACCGGATATGTGTATCTGGTCAGCTGGCACACTGTATTAATCTGCACAAGTGATAGATCTAATCCAAACGTCCGGCACGAGCCCCCAATTTGTAAGAGGATTCAATTCAGCACTACAGCCAAGTCAACGCCTAGTCTAGAATACTGAATGAAAACCCTTATTGATATATCTTTATGTCCAGTTCATGCGTTCTGGATGACTACCCCTATATAACACCCCTCTCTTGGAATCCTCCTGACCCCACTGAGCCAAGAAGTAGTTCTGTTTTGCAAGTTAAAAGGTTTATTTGATAATTTAAACAATAGATATATATATATCACACTTTATAATAAATTAATAATTGAATATCACACTTAATCTGAGATGATAAAGATTAACAACGGAGAATCTGGCACTAGCACACTTCTTTATAATCAATGATGAGTGGTTATAGGATGGATAAGATAGCAACAATACTTTTATGGTTTCAAATGGATGCAATTTGGAATGAAATGCAGTACAGAAAATAACTTGATAGGATTTCAGCAAAGACAATGTAATCACTTTCTTGTACAATTCACCCCCCCTTTTATGCAATGCAAGGAAATGGAAGGGAGGCACACAATTCTCAGAAATGCAATTCAAATGTAATTCAGTTCACCCAGCAACTTAGACTACAGACATTGAAAACACAGGCCCAAATGCTTTTAAATGTGCTGGCAATGAAGAAAAAAATATGCTAAAATGCTTTTAATTCCCTCTAGGAGGTTCAGGGTGAGTGAAATCAAGTTAATATTAGTCCAGGCTCACTTTAGCAATGATTCAGGGATGATTAGCAGGTTAAACGAATTTCTGGCAAATGAAAGCAAGAAGCTTCTGTTTTCACACGTGGAGAAATTTGCAAATCGCGGCAAAATTCGCGAGTGCGTTTTTCACGATTGCGGCAAAACTATAGGGGGTAGGAATGCGGTTCTAGGTTCGTAGAAAAGCCACGATTCTCAGCTTTCAGGGGAAAGTTACTGCAAGTCACAAACGGTTACGGAGATATGAGCGATTAAATAAAGGTCGTTTTTCAGATTTGAAATTTTAAAGTTCAAAAAGACAAGTGCAGCTTGCAACTAGAAAATGACAGGTGACAGCTTTACAAATGACAGGTGACAGTTAGGAGACAGTTCTACTTAGATTAAAATAGGATTGAATTATATTATTTTAACTAAGAGATTGGTTCTGCACAGTTTTCTAGGTACTCACACTATATTCTTGAGTGAAATGGGCCTCACCACGGATCTGGTCAGGTTTTAGACTGGACTCTGGTCTCTGCACTTCACAGTTATCTGGGTCAGCTCTCTCTGGTTCTGCTAACAGCGGTCTGGGTCTGATGGATTTGAAGTCTGGATCTTTCTGCACAGCTTTCTCTAGAGATTGATGGAGGTAAAGTATGGATTTTCCAGCAGAGCGTCCCGCAGCAAATGGATTTGAAGGTCTCTATCTGTCCTGTCTCTCTGCTTTTATGTGTTTTTAAAATGGGTGTGTGTGAGCAGCATCACTAGCCAGCCCCTCTCCACTTATCATTGGCCAAGCTTTCATTTCTCCCCTGATTGGGGGAGCTAAGTTGTGTCAGAGTGATGTCATTTTACAGCCTGCAGAAAGTCCACTCCTCCTGTCAACTTGCACACAAATCTAGATTTGAACCAAATACATATTTCATAGCTATACAGTGGTTTGAAATTACATGCACCCATCACATATCACAGGAGGTATCCCCTGTTCCAACTCTGCTCTTCCTGGGGGCTTGCATTCAGAAATGGCAATATTTTGCGCTTTTTAACTGATTTGCAATATCGGACATTAACCCAAATTTACACACATGTGCGCAAGGAGTATGGACATTAGTTGATGAAGTGTCAGATTTTTCACATGCACACATTTTGAGTAATATCCTCTTTTCCGCTAAACCCCCCCCTGAACATGCCACTGGTTCTAAAAACCTCTTAAAATGTGGGCAGAAAAATCACAAGAATTATGGTGTCATTTAAATAATTTTCACAAGTCCGTACTATGAGTTATTCATCTTTTTAGAGTTATGTTCTGGCCCCAAAGGGGTGTGGTTTTCCACCAGCACAAGGTTGAATTTCTGGTTTTTCCAGTTCTGCCAAGCCAGCTTGCTCTCACAGGCAGTGCTCCTCCCCTTTACTTCCAGGAGGAAGCTACATTTACGACATCTGCAATAAACCATCTGCCTGGGTCAGGACAGGGCTTTGTTCAGAGCTCCTGTATTCTGTGGGGGCTCCCCTTAATTCAATTATCAGAGAGATGGCATATCCTTAGTGTGGCCAGCAAAAGGCAGATAGGCCTGGGAACACAGCTGTGACTCAAGTTTCACTCCTGATGGGGGGTAGTTGCCAGGCAAAATTGGAATCTCTTTAAGCCAGTTTTTAGCTACATGTCATTTCTGTTCCCCAGTTTTCTGCATTCAAATAAAACTAAACATTTTTACATATGCAGCTAGAATGCTGATTCTAAGTTCAAAACTATGACATTTAAACAATTGCAACCTATGTGACACTCAGAAATAGGTCACTCAGTCAATTTAAACATTTAGATTTGTAGTGTCTTTCAGTCCAAATTTACTTAAACTGCTGAAATCCACAGCTCAGCCAGTCTTGTTATAAACCTTCAAGTCACTTCAGAATATAACTGTACATTGGATCCACCTCTCAGTAAGTCTTTCTTTGTCCTGTTTTGGGTTCATTTATTCAGTTTTACAAAAAGTAAAATCTGGTGGTTTTAAAACGCCGGCTTTCTGATAGTGGTGAGTACTGGTACTGCACCCCTTTTTGGGATTTAAGAAAATGAATTCTCCACAGTTATGGGTTTGCTTTTGGCAATCAGCATTGCCATTCCCAATGGTTTCAGACTACTGTGTGGGTAGTCCAATGGTGGTTTTAGGCAGTGTCCTTCTGTGCCCATAACATCGGCAAAAATGGGTGGCAGCCTATTCTTCATGCATTTCCCTGTGCATTTTCTGGGAAGCTCTGGCCATTATGATGTTTTCAATGCCAGTAATGCACAGTTTTGAGGTAGGGCTCGGATGCATGGGTAAATACATCCCACAATGTATATAACAATGGGTCTAGCAGTTATATCTAGACACATGAACACCATTAGAATGCTTTCAGTAGTGAAATATCTGATTATGTAAAAGAGTCACCAAATCACTTTTCTGTGTGAATTGTCCCAAAAAAACAGGTACAGAATGGGTTTCACCAGTGCAATGTAGCCCAAATTTAACAGTTGTAGTATGGATTGATTTTGCTTTTTCAAATCAAGTAGGATGTGCACTGTGTTTTAGGATGTTCCCTGAAATTGAAAAGAGGTTTGCGAGATACAGTGGTGAAGGAAACCTTCGTATAATATAGACCTTTTTCAGAAGATTCACTTTTTTGAGAGCATGGGCTACCATAGGTTTTATTTGAGGAATATATACTCAAATATATTGGGTAATTAATTGGACTCAGCAGAGCAGGTTTCTATGAATAGTTCATATTAACAGGAGTAGTAGAAATGAATGTTTACATTAGGGAGTGTAGTGTTGGAAAGTCCACTCTCATTGAAGACGTCACTGTTGCCCTTCATATTCAAATATTCTGTCAAGTGGATTAGACCACTGTTCCCTGTATTTGTGTAATGTCATTGTCTATTTAGTTTATAGAAACATGAGCTACAGAA
Source organism: Ambystoma mexicanum (assembly GCF_040938575.1). Classification (NCBI taxonomy): domain Eukaryota; kingdom Metazoa; phylum Chordata; class Amphibia; order Caudata; family Ambystomatidae; genus Ambystoma; species Ambystoma mexicanum. The sequence goes on from NC_090928.1 coordinate 1,016,122,028, forward strand.
GCAAAAACATTCGTCATTTTGAATGATTGCTATAAGCATGTCAGCTGTGCACAGTTCTCTCACATATAATGTATTTAGCAATGGGCATAATGCATACATGTGCACACATACACACACTTAGAAGGCTCTTAGAAGTGAAATCTCTCATTACGTAAAAGAGTCACTGACTCATTTTTCTGTGTGGATATTCCCAAAGAAGGACATACAGTAATGTCGCCGAAATGTAACAGTTACAGAATGGGTTGATTTTGACTGGTCAAGTTATATAGAATAGGTACCGTGCTTTAAGATATTCATGAGTCTTATGAGGTACAGTGGTAAAAACACTTTCTGATAATATAGACTTTTATTTAAGATTCGATTCTTTAATAGTGTAGGTTACCATAGGTTTTTAGCACAGCAATATGTACCCTTCTATCCAGTTTGCAGAAGCATGAGCTTCAGAAGTGGAAACATTCATCCTTTAGCATGGTTGCTGTAAGCACCTCAACTGTGCACACTTCCCTCACATATATTATATATAGCAATGGGCCGAGCAGTTAAATCTACACACGTAAACACCATTAAAATGCTCTCAGTAATGAAATCTCTTATTATGTCAAAGAATCTCCAAATCATGTTTCTGTGTGAATTCTCCCCAATAACTCGTACACTATGGCTTTCAGCAGTGCAATGTAGCTCACATTTCTGAGTTGCACTATGGAATGATTTTGACTGGTCAAATTATGCAGAATAGGTACTGTGCTTTGAGATATTCCCTGACATTTAAATGAGCTTTGTGAGGTGTAGTGGTGAAAGAAACCTTATGATAATATAGACTTTTGTTTAGAGGATTAGCTTCTATAATAGTGTAGGTTACCATAGGTTTTATTAGAGCAATAGTTACTCACATATATTAGGTACTGAATATGAATTGATTTGCTGTGGTTTTGTTATGTAGAGTAGTCACTCTGATTTAAGATATTCCTTAAAGTGGAAAACAGGTTTTTGAGGTACAATGGTGAAATAAAACCTTTTATTTATAAAGTTGTTTTCAGTATAAGTTTAATAAATGGACACATTTATCATATAGAGTTCATTTTGCTTTTATATATTTTTTTATTTTACAAGAGTATGTGTGAATTTAGTAATTATATATTTTCTTTTACAGCATTCATAAAGAATGCCAACAAAGAAGCATGAAGAACGTGCCCGAAGAAAGTATTGTTTGCATGGAAGTCAAGTTTTACAATATAGTATTTCGAATATCAGTGTTTCAAAATCTGTACATATAAATAGTGCTGATAATACATCCATCACTGTTATTGAGTGCTTTTGGAAATGTCCAATTTCACATAGGAGATGTGCCAACTGAACACATTTATGGAACCCAGTATAATTGAAAGTGATCAAATCAAAAATGTACAAAATCTGGAAGTAGTTAATAAAAAATCTAAGATTTGTACAAGAAAAGAAAGGAACTGTCCTACAAATTTGAATATAGGAATAATGATATGTATCGAAAAGTGTTCCACTCTCGAGTATTTACAAATCTTTGGAGAAGTGTGAAACCGAAATCTAGATATGTTGTGAAGCATTTTTTGGAAAAGAAAAAAAGTAGATGTAATAATAGAAAAAGCTTTTCATATGAAAAGGAAATTGTTTATTTTTTTATTGAACAAACATAAGAAGTCACTTAAGGTGACCAGACCATGCCATAGAAATATAGAAATGGTTCATGTACTTAATCGTGACAACTTTTGTGATATGTTTGGTGGAGAGTGGAACCATACCTCATACAGAAAGATTTTTAAATGAGGATAGTTACATTCAAGGAAAGAATGTGCCCTTTACTATTGATGAGAGTGGACATAGCTATGCCGTCCAAAATGGTGTGATTTCTAAAAAAAAAAGAAGAAATCCTAAGGACTGTCAATAGAGAAATTTAAAATTTAGGTCAGTCTAGAATGAACCTAAAAAGCAAACTGATGTATGGATGTGCACTTATTTGTGCAATATTGATATGTCTCGGGAGGATAGCTCAGGGGCAACATGCTTGCCTTGGAAGCAAGATGACACAGATTAGCACAGGTTTGATCCCCGCATCCGCACTTAGAAACCTCTGGGTATTAAGTGCGTTATAAATAACCTATCATATCATACAATGGCCCTCATTACGACCCTGGCGGAAAGGGGTTTACGCCGGCGTAAAGCATGGCGTACCTTTCCGCCTGACTACGAGTTCCCGTAGCGCCATGGTGATTTTTACGCCTGCTTTTTGCAGGCGGAAAAATCCATGGCGCTACGGGACTTGTTGTTCATTACGCCACCGTAATTTACGGTGGCGTAATTAACGCCTTCCCCACTCCCATTATACCCTATGGGGCAAAAATAGGAATGGGGAAGGGTAAATGGGGATTGGGGACTTACCGCCCCGCCAAGGTCGGAATGGGGCGGTAAGTCCGCCAACCACCATGGCGGAGTTGGCAGCTTAGCGCCATGGACCATGGTGCAAATTGCACCATGGTTCTCCACCAGGGTCGTAATGAGGGCCAATGTCATGTAAGTCTTAAAGAGATTTTTGCAAGTTTTACACAAAAATAATAATGTTCAAAGACAGAACAAGATGCTACAGAGAATAGATCACTGTGAAGTTTGTGAAAAAACAGGACTTCTGGGTCACTCTATAGATTGTCTTGATACAAGTAGATGAGTCAGTTTTATCATATATGGATACTGGCTGCACATTATACTAAAATGAGATACGTTCTAGTTAAACTGTATGAGTGCAAAAAACCAAGTATGTCTCTTGCACTTTTAAATCAAACACTTGCGACTGGAACTACAGAAAGTTGAGTTTCTACACTTAAAATGATACATGTAATGCAATTAAAAGAAAATGTGTATGTATATGAAACACTTACAGGAAGTGGAAATGATGATCCTATGCATTCCAAATATCTGATTTTTCAACAATATACAAAAAAGTTTAGCAATGTTTGAGTTGTCTTCTAGTGAAAGACCTGACATTGTTTGTGTATCTTGTCAACACACTTTTTTGTAAGTCTCAAGTGCAAGTTGCGTACATTGAGGATAAAATTAAACACATTATAGAAGATGTTTGTGAACAACTTTATCCGTGTTTGTTTGTAGAAGAACAATTTAACACAAGTGAGGCACTTCATGTTTGTAGACACTGCATCAGGTTTCATAATTGAAAAAGTATTACTTCAAGAAGTGTCTTGAATGACATGGTTGTGGCTAATATCCCTGTTGCGCTTCAAAATTTGAACATGTTTGAAATGAATGAATGATGTGAACACTCTAGGAGTGAAGCGTGATATTGCAGATTCTTTGTTCGTTTTTGTAAATGGGGTTGCCACAAAAGATAAGAACATTTGGCAACAGCTTATAGATATTGGAAAGGTGAAAAATGCATTTGAGTTGCTATTGTAGCACAATGTTTTATACAAAGGCGGTATGACTGTACCAGAGTTGGCCATGCTTGATGTTGAGTCAACAAACAAAAGCAGTGACGGTCAGTTCCAAAGTCTATCTGTTGCAGAAGGGAATCATTTGCATGAGCATTACACTATTCATCCTCTACATTCATGTACAGTAATGGGTAACAGTTTAGAATTGTACCAGATGAATGCAACGAAAGGTGCACCAATCAGTGTCTGGGAAAAAAACCTAGAAGCTCATAGTTTCCCTATGCTTTTTCCTACAGGAACAGGAGGCAGATTGGATGATTGGAATCATGTTGTATACAAATGGTTCCTGAAGATTCCCGATTCTGCACCAATGTTGAATATATTTTTCACTTCTTGTATGAAAGTGAACTTTCAACATTAAGCACATACACTTCAGACCAGACTAAATTTCAAACTCTTTCGGCATGGTAGATGCTGCAACAGATTAAAGAAAAAAATTAAGTTTGAGAGGGTAAACTTACTAATATTCTTGCCAAAATGAGAGGAACCAAGGAATATTGGTATAGGAGGCGCTCAGAGGTTAGATTTAGGATCAGAAACGTAGGCTCACCAACTTAGTATTTGACTGTAAGTTGCACTGAATATGGTTGGGATGATCTTGACAGTGGATTTGTAAAAGTAAGCCACAGAAAAAAGTCATAGAACACATGACACCAGCAGTATTGCGTTTCATGGCCCGATAAGTGTATTGCGGTTCTTTCATCACTGATTTTTAGCCATGTTACACTTTATATGTAATAAAGAAAATGGTCCACTAGGCATTGTGGAACATTTCCTTTCGAGGAAATAGTACCACACACATGGGGCTCCACATATGCGTATTCTATTATGGATTAAAGATGCTCCTCAGTTTGGTTAAGAAAGTGATGGCTGTGTGATGGAGTTTATAGGATTACAGTTACAGTCCCTAAGTGCATGGTAGGCCTAGAGGCAGTACTGACTAATCATGAAATAGTCTGGTACCCAGTGAGACTCTGAGGGTAGCCAAGCAACCAGGCGGTACAGCAGATAGGCAGATCAGGTAGGCCAGTGAGGAGGGAGAGAGAGAAAGCAGAGAAGAGGAAAGGTATGAGCTGCTTCTGGAATGTCAGGTGTTCCGGCTCATGTTTGAGAGGGGTAGGGAGGCCATTCCAAATGGAGGCACCTGCAGAGGAGAGAGAACTAACCCTACTCTCTGCCTGGAGAAGTGTCTAACCCTTAGAGAGTTGGAGGTAGTTGAGCGAAGGGCACAAAAAGGAAGGTATTTTGGAAGAGACCGTTGGATGTAGTGCGGGACCCGGCCCCAGAAAGCCTTGTGGAAAATGCAAAGAGTCTTGAACTTGATCCTTGCAGACACCAGGAGCCAGTGGAGAGTTTCAGGGCTGTAGATATACAATCCCTGAGCTTGAGGCCAAGAATATCTTGACATGGCATGCAGAGAGTGATTTGTTTGGAAGTTTTGAAACTTTTGAACAATCATATTTGCTATAAAAAAAAAGGTTAATTAAATATCCAAAATTTGACCAGTACTTGGAGTTACTGGAGAAAGAACTACTTGAACTTTTGGCAGCTGAATTGGCAAAAGACACTCCTGAAGGCAGTCAAGATTCTGCAACAGGAAGTCAAAAAATGTGCTTGGTTAGCCAATTACTCAAACTGATATTGAGCTTGCCATGGAAGAAGTAGAAAGTGCAATGCAACAAACGAAGGTTGCACATTCAAATTATGATGCAATAGTCAGTAAACATATTATAGAGCAAAGAGAAGTGTATTATAAAATCAAAGATAAGTTCTAACACGGTGTACAACATGACAAGCATGAATGTTCTTGTGTCCAATTCAAACCGCTATTGGTGTATGTTAGCGGAGAAGCAAGAAAAAAATTACATCTTTTTGAATTCATGCAATAAGAGCTCAGATACAAAATGTAACTGATTGCTCTTTGTCATGTAATGTAACTGCTCCAACAGGTTTAACATCATTCAGTGTAGGAGCTGTTACTTTGCATCGACTGTTGATGCTACCAGCGGAGCCAGATAATAAACTAGAGTGTCGCAAACCTACAACCTTTCCTACTTCTTGTGCTGCACTTCATAATAGAACATTAAATACCTTGATTGTAGATGAAGTAAGCATGATGTCTAACTTGATGCTAGCTTTCATTCATTTGCAAATGCAAGTGGATTTAAAGACTGAATACGACGAGTTGTTTTGAGGTAAACATGTATTTGTTTTTGGAGACTTGTAACAATGAACTCCTGTGAAAGGACAACCCGTTTTCAAGATGCTGCAATTTAAGAAGGATAGTCAAAACACTATAGAGTGCATTGGTCATTTTAACCTTTTGAATTGTTTTGAATTCCAGGAACTTACCATTAATATGAGGCAATCTGCAGACTTAGAGTATGCAATAATGCGTAATAAGATTTGTATAGGTATTCTTGAGGAGAATGTGAAAGCAGGCTTAAAGGGAAGACTTATTTCTAACATGTTTCATGTTTCATGCAGATTGCACTGAATCTGATGTCATGTTGACTCTTCAGGTAAAAAAAGTTGTGTATTGCTTTGATGTGTACTCTTGAAGAGCGCATCAAGTTCAGCTCTACAATGCTGCTCTCCGAGAAGCAAAATATTGTGGAGATATTGTGCATCAATGTGTGAGTAATGCTAAAGAGGAACTTAACTGTAGAAATTGGTCTAGTCAATGGAGCAATGGGAAGAGAGATTTAATTCCACACTTTTCCTCACAGTACAGATATAGAACATATTGAAATAAAGTTTGATTGTGTAGAATAAACTCATTTGATTTCTCAGACCTGCACACGTTTCATGCTTTTTAAGGATACTTTGTGAAAAGAGCACAATTTCCATGGGCTCTGCATATGTAATTACTATTCATAAAACACAAGGGCCCTCATTAGGACCCTGGCGGAAAGGGGTTTACGCCGGCGTAAACCATGGCGCCCCTTTCCGCCTGAGTACGAGTTCCCTTAGCGCCATGGTGATTTTAACGCCTGCTTTTAGCAGGTGTTAAAATCCATGGCGCTAAGGGACCTTGTTGTTAATTACGCCACCGTAATTTACGGTGGCGTAATTAACGCCTTCCCCACTCCCATTATAACCTATGGGGCAAAAATGGGAATGGGGAAGGGTAAATGGGGATTGGGGACTTACCGCCCCGCCAAGGTCGGAATGGGGCGGTAAGTCCACCAACCCCCATGGCGGAGTTGGCAGCTTAGCGCCATGGACCATGGTGCTAATAGCACCATGGATCTCCGCCAAGGTCCTAATGAGGGCCAAGGTTTGACTTTTGATGCAACACTTATTGACATTGGTCTTACAGTATTCAAAGAAGGAATGCCATATGTAGCTCTGTCACGTGTGAAAAATATTGAAGGTTTATTTTTAATAAACTTTGATGAAATAAAAGTGACCACTGACATTTCTTGTATTGACGCATACAATAGGTTTCATGTCCTGTATGCTCCTCACCTTGACCTTATACCTGTACCTGCTAAACACTTAACAAAGAAACAAAGAAACATACGGAACCGGTGAATCTACATTCAAATAACATCATTCCTCTTAAGACTAAAAACAAGAGAATCCACCGGAGTTGGAAAGTCATTCAAACAGCACATACTTCCATTGTAAAGCTTTCCATAACATGCAATGCAGGGACTGTGATTGCAATATACGGCGGAGTCTGCTGCAGAGTCTTTTGGTTGCGGTTGCGAGAGGACTCTACAGCTTTTGCTCCTGAACCCTGTGAGGACCTGCTTCTTGTCCTTTTTTTGTTTCACCTGCTTTCACCTGGTGCCTTTAAAATACCCAGAAGACCGCGGAGCGGCCGCGGAGTCTGCTGCAGAGTCTTTTGGTCTTTAGGCTCTGCAGGCTCCGCGGCGCCCCCCCAGAAAAATCCGCCCACCGAGTCATTCGAAGACATTTAAAACCTTGCAGGTGACCTGCCTCTCGCCGCTGACAGCTGCGCTGTCCCCTCGTGTGTCCGTATCGGCTGGCCTGGAGCTGAACGACTCCTCTGAACGACTCCCCTCTGACTCTCCTCTGACACCAGAGCCTGCCTGTGCCTGGCGTGCTCGTGCTCCACCCACCTAACACCGAACAGGGTCCTCTGCTGCGTGTGCCTTCACAGCCCCGCCCCTGCCACTCAACGTGCTGACTCCTGACACCCGCGGCTGTACAGCAGCCCCCTCAACGCCCTATACCAGACCCGTCAGGACTCTGACTCCAACATCTGCCTACCTACGCTGATCAGGAGACCGAAAGGGTTCGTCCCTTGGATCCCGAAAACTTAGCTCTAACCGCCCCACAGGAACAAAACGATCGCACAACCCCGTACCACTGACCGATCACGAAACCGAAAGGGTCCCGCCCTTGGATCCTGAAAGCGCAACTTGATCCTCTACAGAAAAACGGAACGAAGATAAACCTGCGCAGCCTCACTGATCAGGAGACCGAAAGGGTTCGGCCCTTGGATCCTGAAAGCGCAACTTGATCCTCTACAGAAAAGCGGAACGAAGATAAACCTGCGCAGCCCCGCTGATCAGGAGACCAAAAGGGTTCGACCCTTGGATCCTGACCGCACCAAATAGACAACAGTAGCAAGCCGTAACCAGGGGGCCAGTATTCTAAGAAACTAAATAGGAACCCCCCAAAACCTAAACTTTGCAATCTACAATCTGGAAACAATGACAATAATTCGCACCAACAAACAACACCCAACTCAACGTCCAAAAACAAGACAAACAGCCAAGACCGCGAGCGCTAACACAACGGACGAAAATTTACTGCAGCTAACACTGGAGCAATCCTTCAAGAAAGTGACATTGTATAAAGAAATTCCAAAGTCCCTGACACAGAATTCACACTCTAAACAGAACTCAGAAGACTTCAGAGAAGGAAACCTTGAATCTGCTAATCTCATTGTGATATCCCCTCGACTATTAGTGGAATCACACAGTACAGTTGAAAATCAGCAACTTACCTCAACCGAGATGAAGAGACCGGACATTAAAACTCAAGCTCAGAATCCAACCACAACAACTGGACAAACCACCATGTCCGTATCATCATTACCGGCTCTTCAACTCGAACCTGAACAGCAACTGATCAATCCTCCAATTGCTCTGAACACAAACCACCAGTCCACAAAACAAGATCCTCCAAACAACAGGACACAAGACACCCTGACAAATCTTATAACCAGCAATAAAGAACCCATGGAACTTACAAACAAACAGTTGCAGACACCGACAAAACAAGATCTAACACCGGACAAACAAATCCGAAATCAACAATCCATGGAATCGAAGAAACCACACGAAATAGTCAGCAATCCTCAGGAAATTGCTAACAACCGAGAACCAAAACGCACAGCTCAACATATCGGCTCCAAGCCTACCTCAAACTGCCAACAAATTGAACGAACACAAGACCAAATTACAAAACCAGCAGTCCCAACACCAGAACAACAGAAGCAAAAAGAAAAAGCAAGATTAGCACGACTTGCGTGGCTTAAAACCCACAACTCCGTCAAATCCACCAGCCCAGTGGAACCAACAACATCAAAAACAAGAAACAGACTGGCAAAATTATCACTGGACATCACTGAAATTGAGTCAATCATGACTACTGCAGAAAAAAGAAAAGAAGTATTTGGAGACTTAACGGAAGCAAACCCAATGCAACTAACATCAACACCATGTATCCCACAGGGCAACCAAAACAAGCTGATGAAAAAAGAACGACAACCAGAATTGGATGAACGTAAAACTGCCCCATCCCGATTCAACTATGACTCGGATGAATCTTACTATACCCCAGATCCCGTAATCAAGAATCAAAAATCAAAAGACCCCCAACAGAAAAACGACAACCACGAACAAGCTGAAGAAGACACACACCCAAGAATCCTAACAACAATGCTAGATTTGCAAAACATGCTCATCGCAACACTTTCCCAGTCGATGATCCCCTTCTTGAAATTACATGAAGATATAAAAGATGCAATAAAAGATCAGGCGACCCTTTTAGCGCTAATTCATTCAAAACAGATACACATCGAACACTTTGTCTCGACAGTGGAATCAAGACTCACAATAGAAGCAGACGAGACACACCGGTGACAACAAAGACTAGCTGAGATTGCGAGAGGAGACCGACAAGAAAAAACAAAACTTACAGGAGAACTAGTACAGATGCTCAAAGAACACCATCACCAGCAAGCAACCAGACCAAACGATCAACGACTACAAACCCCGCCGTTTCTAAAATCGTCACAATGTCCAATCCAGACACAACAACTATCTGAAACCACCTCGGACCTCGCCCAACAAGTACCAAAAGAACCGAGTCAAAATATTATTAACAAAAAAACAAAAACCATCACCCCAAGCAACATAAAAAAGAACCCAAATGAAAACTTTCAGATTTTCGAAAAAGAAAAAACAACAAATGAAATAAAACCCACCCAACAGAAAAATAACAAAAAACGACAAACGGGCTCTCGAGCGTTTCTACGAAATATAAACCAGAACGCCCAAACTGTTCAACAATCAAAGAAGAAACTATCAGCTGCCAACACACAAAGCATTCAAGTTCATCTAGCCCAGACCAAACCCAAATTAGCGGGACCTATCCTGCCACAATCGCCGATCGATGAGGAACTGCTCAACATGACCACCCACGAAGAACAACCATCAGAAAACAATCAACAGGCTTCTCAATCAATAATCCAGACGAGTTACATAATAATCGATGAATATACCACAATCCTTGATCAACATGCGAAACAAAATCAAGACAATTCTACTGAACTCTCACTAGAAGAAATTTCGATGCTATCAATGGAAAACATCTCAACATCCACAACCAGAGACGAAGCTTACGACCCCATCTCGTCGATCTTGATAACAACAACACCACAAGACTCCAGTCAAAAAACCCAGATGCGACCAACATTTGTTAATCCACTACGACAAAATGAAATATATGAAATCCACATTGAAAATGCAAATAAAAACCTGGAACCGGTAATCCTAAATAGAACAAATCTACTATGCCTCTTTGGCGTAATACCTTGCTTGAATAAACTCACAACAAAAGACCTTGATCTGATAACCTTTAAAGACGATCGAAACTTGGATAAAATCGTCATAGAGCTTTCGGACCCCAATAACCAAGAACTCATCATATCAACACGAAGACAATTGCACAATTTGGGCTTCTCATGCTGGGCCTCAACATCCACAAGAATACCAAGCAAACCAAAATATAAAACAACAGCAAGATACGAAAGAAAAAACAACGACCAAAGGAAACAAAAACAGGCAACTGACGACAGAAACTCAAATCGTGCCTCAGAAGAAGCATACCTAAACAGAAATAACAAACCTAACAGAACAAGTTTTGAAACTCCTTCATCAGACATTGAATCTATAGAAGACTCAATAAGAAGCCAACAACCAGACAAAGATGCCCATGCAATTAGAAGAATCTATGACTTCGAAACCACCTTCTCAGAAACAGAATCTACAGAATACTCAATGAACTCTAACTCATAACAATTAACGAACAATGGATTTACGTGGTCACTGTGCTCATGGAACACCAGAGGAAATTTCCATCTATTTACGGACTCAACCGCTGAGCTAGAGCAATACCAATTCATATGCCTCCAAGAAACCTGGCTCAGCGACCCACCAGCATGTGATGGTTTTATCACACTTCTAAACCCAGCTATCGTACAAAAACAAGGAAGACCCGCTTCAGGCTTACTCACCCTAATCAAGATAAACCCTCACAGCACAGTAATACTTTCCGAAAACATAAACCCTTGGACTCAACTGACCACAATAATATATACAAAAAACCAGCAAAAGCGAGAAGAGAAAGACAACTCAACAATCCTAATTCTAAATCTCTATTGGAACCCATTAGCAATATCAACAGATACGTTCCTAGATGGAGTTTTCATCTCAATCGATGAGGCCACAACTAAACATCCGTCATCGGAAGTAATAATATGTGGCGATCTGAACATCAAACTATACGATAAGAACGGTGGCCTCTTAAAGCACTCAGACCTATCGGAAAACGCAAAGAGATGGATGAAAGAAACCACGATACGCAACCTACTCCTTCTAAGTCAAGGGAACACTTCGAAACCCTATACACCAACATGGAGCAGAGGTTCATCCCATGCTATCATCGATTATATATTCCTATCTGAAAAACTTCAAAGATCAGTCACAAACGTGCAGACGATATTAACAGATAGGAGCGACCATAATCAACTTACCGCCCACTCTGAAGCGGCACTGGAAAAAATAGAGCCGGGGCTACCATCTCCTCTATTAGAACTAAACGGAACAACAACAAGACTGAGAATCCCACAAGCATCCTTAGCCTCATTACCGGAAAAATTCCTACACGCAAGTCTGACAAATGCTCTAAAAATTGACTACGAATGGATCCTAATTCCGTTCCGACAAACCAGTAAAAATCGCCCGCAGAAAGACCATCGACATTTCTACAACCAAAAAATTGCCGAAAGGAAAAAAGCCTTAAACCGAACAATAAGACAGATAAAGAAAACCCCAGCTCTCGATATCCCAAACCAGATCAAAACTCTGAAAAACAACCATCGAAACTGGACTAAATCACAAAAAAGCCTCATTCAGCAAACAGATGCAGAGAACATATTGAAAATCCACAAATCCCACAATACAAAAGAACTCTGGAACTTACTCAATGACAATCAACAAAAACAGCAGAAGCTTACAGCTAATGTAACCCAAGAAAAATGGATAACGCACTTTACTACCATCTATGCATCACGAGAAACAGATCAACAGAACACACAACCCACAACAGACCCAACATGGAAAGTACACGCAGAATTTGAAGATTACATCCTCCTGATTAACAAACTCAACACTTCCAGAGCACCAGGCCCTGATGGACTATCCAATGCCATAATCAAAGAAGATCCTAACGCTTGGGCAACCCTCCTGTGCCACATCACAAAACTGATCAATAAACTGCACAGAATACCAAACTCCTGGAGAACAGCAGTAATCGTACCAATCCACAAACAAGGCCCTAGAGAAGACCCCCAAAACTTCCGACCGATCGCTTTGCTCGATCCGCTAGGAAAATTATTTGCAGCAGTACTTCTAAACCAACTCACCGCGTGGGCCATAAAAAACAATAAATTCTCGACCAGACAAACAGGATTCACGGCCAATGTCGGAACAAATCTCAACCTGATATTACTACAAGCAATCAAACATGAAGCCATCAACTCCAACTCGACAATCTACGCAGCATTTATTGACCTAAAAATGGCTTTTGACGCAATCTCACGCGAAAAACTATGGTCGAAACTTAGAACATGGAACTGTCCATCTGATATCCTAGAACCGATTATCCTGCTGTATTCAAAAACCACGATAAAAGTCAGATTGTCGAGACAAGGAGCTACAACATCTGCCATACCAACAGAAAATGGACTTAAACAAGGCTGTCCTCTCGCAGCGACACTCTACAACTTGTTCACTGCCGATATCGAAGAACATCTAAAATCACATAAAACCAATCCCCCCAAAATCAACTCGATCCCAGTCCCAATCATGGCATACGCTGATGACATTGTGCTACTAGACAAAACACCGACTGGGCTACAAACGACACTAGCAGATCTAAGCCATTACATGAAAAAAAACGAACTAACGATCAACACGGAAAAAACAAAGACAATGACCCTCACCAAACCATCAAAAAAAGAACAAACCAATATATCTTTACGATCGACAATTCAGAAATAGAAAATGTTACATCGTTCAAATACCTAGGGATCACAATAAACCAGTCAAAATCAGAAGAGCAGTGGATAGACAAAATCGAACAAACATCTCAAACTCTATCAAGACAAGGCTGCCTCCTTCACAGAAAATACAGCAAGTTCTCCTTTAAGCCAATTATCTCCTACTACAGACACAAGTACATTCCGATTCTGACCTACGGTACCGAAGCAATGTTGAACGCTCAGAGAGTCAACTGGACAAAATATGAAGCGACTTTCTGGCGCAAAGTCCTTCGACTCCCGCAAACATTTCCAATGCCAAGAATACGCTACGAACTGGCAACTCAATCAATCGAATCAGTCGTACAATGGAAAAGACTAGACATTTTTCGGAAAATATTGACAGATGGGAAAACTCCAGCAATTCAAATACTGCGACACAAAGAAAACACCTTCAACACGACAATATTGAAAAAATGGAAAGATACAATGAGAAAAGAAACGGATAGTGAAAATATCACAGAAGAACTGCTTACACTTCGTCCACAACACGCAAAAACAAAACTGCTGCACAACGACTGGATAAAGACCATCCAACAAAAAAATACCTACAAACAGAACCTACAATGCACAAAAGATAATAGGAGAATCCACGAACCACCAGCCTACCTGCAAACCTTCCCAGACCAAACCATTCGAGCAACATTTTTAAAAATTCGCCTAAACATTCTTCCTACAAAAGCATACCTATTCACAAAAAGACAGATCAAGCCCGAAGACAACTACTGCAGGTTCTGCAAAGACCAAAAAATCGAGGAAACCATATTCCACCTCGTAATGGAATGCAATGAACTCGCCACACAACGCAAAGAATTCGGTGCATTCTTTCAACTCTCATCGACACAAATGTGTACGCAAGAAAGATGGACCGCTCTCCTAAGCGGCCACAACAACTACACTTACACAATTGCTCTCTTCCTATCTTCTATACTCGAACTAAACAAACAAAAGTTAAAAACCGATTCTAACTCAAGTAAATGATGAAAAAGTTTTCAAACAAACTGCAGCATCAAAAAAAAAAAAAAAAAAAAAATATACAGTCTACACTGTAAAATCAAGTTTTTAATATGCATGTATTGATTATGTTTCAAAGATACAGTGTAGATGGTAGAAAAATTAACACATCAATAATACATTTTGTAAATAGTCAAGTTTCTATTAGTAAGAAAACATTTAAGACATGTATTTATTTTTCATGCAGGTTCATCCATTCACTGTGGACATTTCACAACATGGGTGCGTACAGAAGTAGATTGGCTTGTCTGCAATTACTCTATAGTCAAACAGCAAGCTAGATTGCTAAAGAGTTTAACGATTGCTTACTTAATGTCATTAGAACCAAAGTATTAAAATATTTTCTTTGATTATTTGTGAATATAAACATGCACAATTAAAGATTGAAATGGAAGAACAGGCTAATAAGTGCTTTATACAAAGTAGAAGATAGATAGTTACTAGGGTGTAGTATAAAGTCACTATGAAATAAATGTATAGATAAGATTCTCAAGATTACATAAAATAGAAGAAAAAACAGCATTCTGCAATCTTCTACTTCTGTTTTGTTATGTAAAACATTGTATATTTTAATATATACAAATGTTCTCTATAATTGCTAGGATACATAAGTGGGTCCATGTACATTACTTTGCGTGTTAAGGAATGTAGAAGTTCATAACTGTTTACATCTGAAACACGTAAACAGTAGGATGTAGATTCCCAAAAGATGTAAAGTACTACGGAGGATTCAGATATATTGTATCTTACTTCTTATGTGTAGGTGGCCAATAAAAGGATGCAGGCAAATTTGAAAGGAAGCATTTTAATGACAATAGAGATAATTGGTATATTTTAAAATGAATTTTGATTTCATAGAAAAAAAGGGATTCCACACTGCACACAACTTTCTGTGCAAATAGAAGTTTCAAATAACAAATTCCTATTTTTTCTTAAATGTCAAAGAGGGTGTGTAGGTTATGAAATGTCATTATTAACTTCTCATGTGTGTATGTGGCCAAACCAAGGATGCACACAGATTTCACAATAAGTATTGAAATTACATTTGTAAGAGTCTAAGGGGGTAATTCATAGAATTCAGCGCACAAGTGGCGCACGCGGCTGGCGCACAGTGTGCGCGTGCGAATCCCTGCGCCAGCCGCGTGCGCTAAAATCCATTTCCGCGCACAGCGTATTCATGGATTCCAGCCACCAAAACCAGCCGTGGCGCACAGTGGTGCAGCGACCCTGCAGCAGCGCCAGTTACGCCCCCAAGAACGCCTCTCGCGCAGGGAAAAGCCATCAATATACCCAATCCAGCGCAAAGGGCTGCGCTAACCCTGTACCAGCACAGCAAGCGGGCTACGTGTATCACTGGGGTGCGCGGGAAGTACCTCACGCGATTCCATCAGGGTACGTGTATTTCGGGGTGCGCGTGAAGTTCCACACGCGATATCAGCAGGGTACGTGTATTTCAGGGTGCAGGGGAAGTTACGCACGCGATTTCCGCAGGGTACGTGTATTTCAGGGGTGCGCGTGAAGTTGTACACGCGATTGGGCTGCGTGCGTGTATTTCAGGGGTGCGCGGGTAGTTCCACACGCGATTGGCCTGGGCGCGTGTATTTCAGGGGTGCGCGGGAAGTTCCAACCGCGATTGGGCTGCATGCGTGTATTTCAGGGGTGCGCGGGAAGTTCCACACGCGATTGGCCTGGGCGCGTGTATTTCAGGGGTGCGCGGGAAGTTCCACACGCGATTGGCCTGGGCGCGTGTATTTCAGGGGTGCGCGGGAAGTACCACACGCAATATCAGCAGGGTATGTGTATTTCAGGGTGCAGGGGAAGTTACACACGCGATTTCCGCAGGGTACGTGTATTCCAGGGGTGCGCGTGAAGTTCTACACGCGATTGGGCTGCGTGCGTGTATTTCAGGGGTGCGCGGGAAGTTCCACACGCGAAAGGCCTGGGTGCGTGTATTTCAGGGGTGCGAGGGAAGTTCTACACGCGATTGGGCTGCGTGCGTGTATTTCAGGGGTGCGCGGGAAGTTCCACAAGCGAATGGCCTGGGTGCGTGTATTTCAGGGGTGCGCGGGAAGTTCTACATGCGAATGGTCTGGGTGCGTGTATTTCAGGGGTGCGCGTGAAGTTCCACACGCGATTGGCCTGGGTGCGTGTATTTCAGGGTGCAGGGGAAGTTACACACGCGATTTCCGCAGGGTACGTGTATTCCAGGGGTGCGCGTGAAGTTCTACACGCGATTGGGCTGCGTGCGTGTATTTCAGGGGTGCGCGGGAAGTTCCACACGCGAAAGGCCTGGGTGCGTGTATTTCAGGGGTGCGAGGGAAGTTCTACACGCGATTGGGCTGCGTGCGTGTATTTCAGGGGTGCGCGGGAAGTTCCACAAGCGAATGGCCTGGGTGCGTGTATTTCAGGGGTGCGCGGGAAGTTCTACATGCGAATGGTCTGGGTGCGTGTATTTCAGGGGTGCGCGTGAAGTTCCACACGCGATTGGCCTGGGTGCGTGTATTTCAGGGGTGTGCAGGAAGTTCCACACGCGATTTGCCTGGGTGCGTGTATTTCAGGGGTGCGCGGGAAGTTCCACACGCGATTGGCCTGGGCGCGTGTATTTCAGGGGTGCGCGGGAAGTTCCACACGCGATTGGCCTGGGTGCGTGTATTTCAGGGGTGCGCGGGAAGTTCCACACGCGATTGGCCTGGGTGCGTGTATTTCAGGGGTGCCGGGGAGTCCTACATGTGATTTGCCAGTGTGGGTCCTCCCAGGTGTTCCCTGTACACCCTCCACGGCCCCTGCAGGCAGCCCACACCACAGGGGACTACCCTGCATCCCTGGTCATGTCCCGCAGGCAGCCCACACAACATGGGCATGTCCCCCAGCAAAGGCACATGTCTCCTTGCACTAATGATCACCAACTCATGTCCCCTTGCACCCCCACCCACCAGCACTGTGGGGCACCTGCCAGCAGGCCCCCACCCATGTCCAACTCATGTCCCCTTGCACCCCCACCCCCAGCATTGCGGGGCACCCTCCACCAGGCCCCCACCCATGTCTCCCACCACCCCCACCCCCAGCATTGCGGGGCACCTGCCAGCAGGCCCCCACCCATGTCCAACTCATGTTCCCCACCCCCCTACCCCCCAGCAGTGCAGGGGCACCCTCCACCAGGCCCCCACCCATGTCTCCCACCACCCCACCCCCAGCATTGCGGGGCACCTGCCAGCAGGCCCCCACCCATGTCCAACTCATGTTCCCCACCACCCCCACCCCCCAGCACTGTGGGGCACCTGCCAGCAGGCCCCCACCCATGTCCAACTCATGTTCCCCACCACCCCCACCCCCCAGCACTGTGGGGAACCTGCCAGCAGGCCCCCACCCATGTCCAACTCATGTTCCCCACCCCTCTACCCCCCAGCAGTGCAGGGGCACCCTCCACCAGGCCCTCGCCCATGTCCCATCCATGCCCCCCTGCACCTGGGTCCCAACAATCCCCAATCATGTCCGTAATGGCCATCCTCCCCTGCCAAAAGGCCCAACCAACTATCACATCCACCCACATATCAAAGGCAATTACATGTTACACACCCAATGTAAATAATGCAAATGAACACATGTCAGTCACACACAATGGCTGCAAGTGAATGTTAAAACACCCAACATGACATGCATGAAAGTAATGAGATGATGCGACACATTGAAGGCAAGGATAACGACTGACGTATAGTCTCCACAGAGGAGGAGAGGGCCGCCAGATTGGCCGACACATGCAGGAAACCCCCGAACATGGACGATCCCAATTGGGCCACGTCGGCACGGTGCTCTTCGTGATGACGTGCGTGCTCCTCCTGGGAAGCACGCACGGCATCACGAATCACAGCCGTGCGCATTGCGACCCCAATCAGGACCTTCTCCATACGGCCAGGGGTCCCCTTGTCCGCAGGTGGAGGGGAGTCAGATGACATGGACATCCCCTCTACCTGCGGACGGGCCTGGGACGGGGCATCCCTGCTGGTGCATGGTGGTGCACCCACCGGGTCAGGGACAGCGACATGCACAGGCCCCTCCACGGTGACCTGTGCTGCCTCCTGCCCCTGCCCCTGGACTGCACCACTTGCACCAGCAGGGATGCCCCCACCAGGCCCCATGTGCGCCTCAGTGGCGGCCTCCTCTTCCTCTGTGGAAACCACCAACCTGGATGGCTCCTCACCGTCTTCCGCCGTAGCAGGCCCCTGTGGGGGCTCACCCACCCCTTCCGCTGCAGCCGTGGGGGCATCCCCGCCGCCTTGCTCCACAGTGCCGTCTCCGCCCTCTTCTTCACTAGCCGCTGCGTAGAGGGAGACATAGAACACAAGCATCAGGGTACTGTACAATGGTCCCCTAGACAGGAAGCAATAGCAGATGAGTGCCACTGTCAAAGTACACTTCCATCATGTCCCTCCACAACACATGTGTCAGTCCAGGCAAAACACACACAGTGACAGTCATGGTGCATGCCATGGACATTTCCATACATGTCCAATGGACTCTCGAAACATACAATGTAATGGTACTCACATGCATCATGGGTCATGCCTATCACATGCACACACTTCACCTCAGTCACATCCATCTGGCCCCGTACACCCCAATCACAGTGGATACAAGGATGACTAGGCTGCATCAGTGAATCTGTACATTGTCACAGACATGTGTCATGCATCCATGGCATTCACAAGTCACAGACACGCAGGTCAGGCACACAGACATGGATACCATATATGAACCTGGCATCAGCACCCATCCCTCACCCACACCCATGTCCAGGAACAGAGACTGCCATGCTCTCATGTGTACAATCTGCATAGGGCTCCCCATGTCGCATTTAAACACATGCAACGACCGTGCGGTTCACACATTACTGGTCGCACATGCATTACCATGATGTCCCTGCACACATACATGCGTACATGGCCTATGTCACACATACAGGCAAGTATCAGACAACCAGCACACTGCAACATGCCCTGTCTCACACAGCAATGCTTGGCCACTTACCGCTCAACTCCAGACGGGTCTCCCTTTCAAGGACCTGGGCGTGGAGCTCTGGGTGTACGCGTTCCAGGACTCTCATCTGGATGGAACTCATGCGGCCCCGGCCCCCCTCCACGAGGCGCAGGGCCTTTATGAGGGTCCTGGACCTCAAGTCTTCCCAGCGCTTCTTGACCTTCTGGATGGTGCGGGTTGCCACCCCCTCCGCATTGATGGCAACCACACAGTCGGCCCAGATCCTCTCCCGTCCTTCCTTGTAGGCGCGGGACGATCCGAAGAGGGCATCATACTGCCCCAGGACTTGCTCCACCAGGACACCAACTTCGGTGGCAGTGAAGCTGGTGCCCCTCTGCCCCTCTGGCCGGGGGTTGCCACTGGTGCCAGATGTGGATGTGCCCGACATGGCAACCCCAGGGGCAGGAGTGCGTGGGCAACTGGGTCCTGTGGCTGGGCTGTGGAGCGATGTTATCTGAGTCGGGAGTCTTCTGTTCCAGCAGGGGTGGACACAGCAACTGGACCCCTGCAGATGGCTGATGTGCAGGCACCAAATGGCAGGGCACGGTGGCAGCAGGCAGGCAGGCAGGCAGCAGCAGATGGCACGTGGGAGGCTGCTCGGGGCACTGGGGGGGCAGTAATTCGGCCTTCTGGGCAGGAGCGTGGTCTTCCGTGTGTTTTCGCGTGGCCAGCTTGATACGGAGTGATTTGGCACGTGAAAATCCTGCATGTCAGCGTGAAAATCGAGGAAAGGCCCTTAGCGCGTAAGCGCATCAGCACGCGTACGCGATTTCATTGGACCAAAGGCCCTTACAGCGTAAGCGCGTCTGTGACGTTTTGTGCACGGGCGTTGCCCTGGCAGGGCTTGGAGATCCCGCGTGCCTTTATGTTCTGTACGTGCTTTTCGTGCGGTGCGTGTGTTTTCTATCCGTTGGGGTTCACATGCTATTACTTCACAGCGGGTGTTGGCTACGCGTTTTTCTACACGCAAGGCACACGGTGAGTGGTACCCCGCTCCCCCAGGCCCGATCGCGTGAAAAACTTCACGCGAACCCCTGAAATACACGTAGCCCGCTCCCCCAGGCCCGATCGCGTGAAAAAGTTCACGCGAACCCCTGATGTACACGTAGCCCGCTCCCCCAGGCCCGATCGCGTGAAAAAGTTCACGCGAACCCCTGATGTACACGTAGCCCGCTCCCCCAGGCCCGATCGCGTGAGAAACTTCACACGAACCCCTGATGTACACGTAGCCCGCTCCCCCAGGCCCGATCGCGTGAATGAGTTCACGCGAACCCCTGAAATACACGTAGCCCGCTCCCCCAGGCCCGATTGCGTGAAAAAGTTCACGCGAACCCCTGAAATACACGTAGCCCGCTCCCCCAGGCCCGATCGCGTGAAAAAGTTCACGCGAATCCCTGAAATACACGCAGCCCACTCCCCCAGGCCCGATCGCGTGAAAAAGTTCACGCGAACCCCTGAAATACACGTAGCCCGCTCAATCGCGTGTGTGACTTCCCGCGCAACCCCGAAATACATGTGCCCCGCTCGCACAGGCACAATTGCTGTATGTTGCCACTTTTGTAATGCGCAGGGACGCTACCGCCTGCCTTCGTGTGGCGGACGTGTTTCGGCTTGTGCGTGTCTTTCGCTGTGCGTGGCTTTGCCCTATTCGATTCCATGAATACGTGTGGTTCGGGTGCGTGTGGGCGTTCCGTCTGCTTCCCTGCAGTACATCCCCAATTACGCCCTTGTTTTCGCAAGTTGTTCCCCATTCCGCGCGTTACGCCCCGTGTTCCGCCCACTTTCTAGTGTATGCGCCGAGGTTGTGCGCTTTCACTGTGCGCGTCGCGCATGTCTTTCGGGATGTTGCAGTGACGTGTGCGCCATGCACGGGTTTGGCGCACATCCCGAGGAGAACACGCGCAGGGACTTCCATGAATCGCACACGTGCGCGTGCGCCTGTTTTTTTGCGCTTGCGCTTGCTTGCGCCTGCATGCGCGAAGATTTTCGGCGCACGTTTGTTCCATGAATCGGCCCCTTAGTAGCTTGGAGTAAGTGTTAATACATTTACATACAGGGATGTTTTTATTGTCTTCATATTATTTGAAATAATGGTATGACTACAGTTCAAAAGGTTTTACACTCAAAATAAAGTTGCAAAGTTGGCATGTCTTCATACATTGATTTGTAATTTGTAGTTAGGTTATATGTATTGGTTTCCAGGTTAAATATGAATGCATTAATCATATATTAAATAATGTTTGTACAGAATTGAAACATAGCTTCATTGTATATAGTTATTTTGTATGCTGTTATTTAATTATTTTTTAAAACAATGTACCGAAATGCTATTGACCTTGTGGGCAAATGTATTTAGAATTTGCTGATGCAAAACAAAGTTTGTAATTACCTAAATGCTTCGTGTATTTGAGGTAACCATGCATTGTTTGTTCTATTTATAGCACACTCTAGATACTCCTTCTCTTTGAATGTGTTATTCTGTTAAACTTTCTTTTAACATCATGTTTATTTATTAAAATGTTAAGATTCTTAGTCAAGGGTCAAGGAGCAACACAGTAAGGAGATTGAGGAAGTGATGTGTGTTTTTTGTGGAAAGGTTTTGTGAAGGGGACCTTCTAATAAGCCATGGAAAAGTGTGGGATTCTCAGCGTTGATCCAGCACCTTGTCTTACAATTGGAATAAAGTGGACGAATCCTATAGGAAGGCTCATGTGAAACATGAAGTAAAAGCACATGGTGCACAATCAGCACACCAGTCTCTGTCATCTGCGCTAAGGTCTTCCAATTCTATTGATTCTTATTTTCCACCAACCAACACCCAACCGCACCCCATCCTGCCTGCACCCGATCTAGTAGCGTGTATGGTAATGTGTAAACAATGTCACAATTGTATCGAGGTGGCAGATGCCACCCTAGATGGTTTTGGAAAGGCCACTTCAGAACACCAAAACAATTGACAACGCTAGGAATACATCTATTTTTTAAGTGTCTATTTTTTAGCCCATTTTTAGGAAAATGAAAAACAGAAAACATTTTACAAAATATAAAAGGCAAAACAAATGTTTTTCTTTTTTTACCCTTTGTAATAGGTGTGAATCCTAATGTTTTTCCCTTCCCAGTTCCTTCCTCTATTTTCACTATCCCCCAAAATGGTCATTTTTGGGGCCAACTTTACAGTAATAAAAGCAGACAATAAAGACACACACTGTATAAATGGATCAAAGATCTTTAATTGATCCTTTCAATACGGTGTGTGTTAAAAAAGCACATATGTTTATGTATTTTATTATAGCTGTAGCTATTCTCTGTGGTAGCCATGGGTAAACCGCCCAGTCATTGCTACATTTAACCCCGCTGTGTATTCATTAATAATACATGTAAGTGTAAATACTTTAAAAAGTTAAATACGTATTCAAACAAAGTTTCTTAAAACAGGTTTATTTGGAGGGAATGTGGTTGTGAGATTTCTTTTTCTCTTATTCCATACACCTGGTACATCTTTTTCATTAGCTCAATTATCTGGATTATTACTGTGAATTGTTTGTCTTAGGTGTTTTATTTCCTATTTAATTTATTGTACATCGTTTTAAATATTAATCAATAGTTATTTAAAGTATCCGTGACTGGTTGTGTGGGTAATAGTGGGTAATTCGTGAGGTGCCTGTTGTTTGATTATTCTTTGAATTTGAAAAATGGAGCCAGTTTGAGAATGGGACTAATAGAGATGTTGAGAACATAGGTGATATGCTTTCGAAGCATTGACTTAGAACGTTTTTCCGTTTCTATAATGTTACTTTAGATGGAGTATTTGAAATGAGAGGTTTATGCCCAAATTGTGAAGAAATATTTTTGACAAGGAGCACAGGTTTTTTTCTCGTTGGGAAAAGAAAATGAATTAGTCATTGTTGGAAAGATCACGGATGAAGCCTGTGCCTATTGACGATGGCTGAAGAGTATGGCTAGTGCTGCTGGAAACAACTACGGAATAACAAACCCTTGAAATTCAAGGAGAAAACTTTAGTTGAAGGGATGTTAAGGTGAGTAATACATTGTAAAAACATCCTTGAAATTCAAGGAAAAACCTTTAGTTGCAGAAACGTTAAGGTGGGAACTTAACACAACAAAACCCAAGTTAAAGCCACCTCAAATGTCTGCCTCCTGTTGAGCAGCCTATGACCACGATGATGACATCACAGATTAAATCACTAATGATGTCACTAAATACATTACAACAGTCACCAGCATTAAGCATGGCATTCAGCCATGGTAAGTGTGCATGGACAAATATATTTTAACACATTAATGACCACTAATCATGGCCTTCAGCCATGTGCACTGTATATTTGAAAACACTAACAGGCCACCAACCATAGACTTCGGCCTTCACCAGTGGCTACAGCCTTTAACCGTGTCCACTGTATATCATATACACTAACCATATACTAGCCATGGCCTTGACGACAATACTAGCCAGTGGCCACAACCTTTGGCCGTGCCCACTATATATTCTAAAATGTAAATGGGCCACCAGCCATGGCTTTTGACTATGACCAGTATATACATATTTCGGCCATGCCCACTGTATATTGTAAAATACTAATGTGCCATAATCTATGGCCTTTGGCTGTGCCCACTGCATATTATACAACAATTATCAGCCATTAGCCTTTGACCTTCGGCCGGGCCCACTGTATAATGAAAACTGCTGACGGGTGCCTTGCCATCTCTTACAAAGCTGGCCAGTGGGCATTGATTTCAACCATGACAACTGTATATTTTACGATAATAACCAGTCATTAGCTATGGTCGTTCTCAGTGCCGACTGCATATTGTAACATATTAATATGCACTAGCTATGGCCTTTAGCGATGAACAATGACGAAAGCTTGCACATTTGCTCACTGTATATTGTAAACCAGTGATGGACTACCAGGCATGGCGTTTAACCATGCACATGGATATTTCGGAATACTAACTGACCACTAGCTATGGCCTTTGGTGATTTGATTTTAGCATTTATTACACGCATACCCAATAATTTGGGTCCCAATAGAAGCTGCATCTAGGTGCAGATGTTGATTCGAGCTGATAGTTGCATCAATGTGCCAACCTACAAACTAGGGGAGGGATGACTCTGATGATTACATAAAGAGATACGTTTTACATTTTTTTATTTCTTCCTAAATACAGACAAGGACTCAATCTGTCAAAGCTCCTTAGGTAAAGCATTCCAGGAACAGGGGCCAAAGGATGAAAAACAACTGTCACCCCAAGTTGTTGTTTTTGAAAAACGGACCACCAACAGATTTTGGCCAACTGACCGAATTGAATCGGCTGATGACATTGGATTTTAGACACTAGGTTTGTTACTGAGAGATAGAGGATCCCCTTGGCAAAGTAAAGATCAGTCCAACTGCAGAATTCGGAGCTACCTGCAGTCTTTGGATTTTGAATTTTTGAACTCCCATAAAAAGTGCATTACAGTAGTCCACTTTATAATTTGTCAATATACCAACCACTGTTTAGCGAACTTTTTCTGCAATGAGATGTGATAATGTCTAAATCAATTTCCGCTGGTAATATATAGATAAGACTGTCTGATTAACATACAAATTGCATTCCATACTGGACTGCGAGATACAGCAAAGACTCTTTACTTTATTAGAGAATGTTGTAGGTCCACCAAATAGATGTGGGCAAGAAGTGGTTTGGAGCATGTTTGGCACTTTCCAATTTGGACCAAAAACAATAACTTTTGTTTTCGATGGGTTCAACTCAAATTTGTTATCCAGGATCCAGGTTTTAATTTCTTCCGCACACAGAAGAACTCGATCCATGGCCTCATGAATTTGTTCAAGCCGGACATAAATTTAGGTGTCGTCGTCATAGGCGTGATACCACAACCCAAACTCCATAAAGATGTATAACAATCGTCAGATGTAAATATTGAACAACAGCAGGGACAAAGCGGACCCATGGGGCACCCCATAATTCACTGGTAGAGAGTTGGAAAAACATGTGCCAATTTCAACCTGAAGTGTGTGGTCAGCAAGGAATGAAACAAACCATTTCAACACCTCATCAGAAACCTTTGCTACTAATGATAGCCTGGTCAGAAGAATCTTAAAACTGAGTGTGTCGAAGGCTGGGGACAGGACAAGGATGACTAGCATGCTAATGACACCATCATCAGCAGTCCTCAGCATGCGTCCCAGCCTGCCATGAGAGCCGTCTCGATCCTGTGGCCTGGTCTAAATAGTGATTGATAAACATCCAACAAATGATGTTTCTCCAGGAAACTTTGCAGTTGGGTGCTTACAATTTACAGGATTTATGCCAGTGACCACAGCCTCTGTCATGGCCAAGTTCATGGCCTACATTTTCCATGACCTAAAATATACATGATGTTATTTCTAATGCCATTCTTGATGTAATCAGTTATACAATGTAATTAGTGTTTTCACCAATGATGCAATTTGTGATGTCATCAGTGTTCTCCAACAACATATAATTAGTGATGTTATCAGTGATGTGATCTGTGATGTCATCATTGTGGTCATAGGTTGCTCAACAGGGTGTGCGAAGTTAAGGTGGCTTTAGCTGAATTTCCAGGGTTTTGTTGCTTATTGTCCCTGCAACTAAAGTTTTTTCCTTGTTTTATATATATATATAAATAAATAAATATATATATATATATATATATATATATATATATATATATATATATATATATATATATATATATATATATATATATATATATATATATATATATATATATATATCACACACACACACTGGAAAACACAGAGACCCTCCCAGTTTCAGGCTGCATACTCACAGGATTTTTCTTTGTCCCAACCATCTATCGAAGAAAACCCAGCAAATGCATCGATTAGTTTACTATTATTTTTTGTCATCTCATGTCGGCGAATATGCCAGTTTACAAAACAAACAGACAACTAACGCATTTTTCCAGACAGCTTCACCAGATTTGTGTTAGTAACCAGAGCTCTGTTCTTTTTATATTTTACTGCCACACCTGTGTGATCAGTCTTTGTACCATTTCCATAACACTCACTAGTTCAATGCACTCACTTACATCAATGTTATTCATATGGGCACTACATCATATATATATATATATATATTACATGGCCACATTAGTGGCCATGTAGTTATGGTTAAGTTGCTGTTTCCATAGGAAGAGCACTTTTTGGGTGGCTTATAACTTCGCTCCCGCTGGACGAATCCTCACCAAACTTTGCAAAAAAAGTATATGGCCCACTCTGAATTATTTTGCAAAGTTTGGTGAGGATTCGTCCAGGGGGGGAGAAGTTATAGGGGGGGGTCCCAAAACTTTTTTTTTCCCATAGACTGAATGGGAAAAAACTTTGCGCACGGCTACAGCCCGAACCGCTGGACGGATTTACACCAAATTTACGGCAGGAGCGGCGGCCTGGTCCCGAAAGCGTGCTTTTGCAAATTTGGTGTAAATCCGTCCAGTAGTTTTTTAAAAAATGACCAAAATGTAAGGCAGAAAAATTAGTGATATCTGTGTTCGCACCCCGATTGGCCCATGGCCTTGCGTCATGTCCGTGGACATGTGAGGTGTTCGCTGATTGGACGGCGAGGGGCATGGAGCGCGTCAGATTTTCTGTGGCGCCTGCCATCTTGTATTCGCCGTCGACCGCGTACAGCGCGGTGAAATGTGGATAAAAAATTGTATTTAGTGCCCTGTGTTGGTGTGTAAGAAATGTGGATAAAAAATTGTATTTAGTGCCATGTGTTGGTGTGTAAGAGTGTTTGGGGAGGGTGGGGGAGTATGAGATAGGTTCAATGTTTTGTTTTTTTATGTGCTAGACGTTTCTGTTGCGTTCGATTTGTCCGCGGAGAACACGGCTGTTCTGACATTTTGTAAATAAACTAAATGGTGGGGTGTTTAGAGGACGGAGAATGTGTCATTTTTGTTTGCAAGGAAGGTAAAAATGAGCTATGAACACTCGCGGTGTACTTAATTGTTTATAAATACACAAACTGGGGGTGTCCTCAGGACGCTGTCCGTAATGTAATCTGTCTAGTTGAATGTGTTCTCAGAACACTCGCGGTGTCCCGAAATGGTTGCAATTACACAAAATGGGGGTGTTCTGAGAACGTTGTTTGTATTGTTCGTTGTCAGGGTGAAAGTGTTTTAAAACCGCTCCTTTTGTCCGCTAATAGTACAATTTCCTATGGGCGTCAACCGACTTTTTGTCCACTAAAGAAACGATAAATCTGGCTGGTGTGCGCCGACATTATGTGATAATCCTATGACTGGTGCTATTGACCTGGCTGACTTGCTTTTGCGACATTAAATCATATCTCCCGCCCCTAAGCCTGATAAAGCATTCATATTCCCCGCCTCTCTCCGTGACGTTACAGGGTGCGTCATCAAACGTGCCCAGGCCTCTCCGGTCCTAAGTGACTTTACACAGAACCCGGAAGACAACACATATTATGTCACAACACAGCGCGCCACAATTCGGAATATGAAACAGTGATTTAAAAGCAAACAGCAAGATTGTAAATTTTGTAAAGTACATTTATTTGACATCAAATGTTTAGAGAATATTCAGCAATTTGCATTTGTCTTTGTTATCGATCCGCAAAAGTTCATGTTGAGGCACGCGATGTTCCTTTGCGGTACAGAGGGTGTTAGATCAGCTTACAACTTAGTGCGCCACAATTCGGAATATGAAACTGTGGTTTAAAAGTAAACAGCAGGATCGTACATTTGGTAAAGTACATTTATTTCACATTAATTGTTTAGTGAATATTCAGCGATTTGCTATTGTCTCTGCTGTCGATCAGCAAAAGTTTATTTGGAGCCACGCGTTGTTCCTTTGCGGTAGATAGGTTGTTGGTTTATGATAAAAGCAGTAAATGGTCGCTCTGATAATTGGAAGGTTGCTCCAAAAATGAGCCATTAGACCACCCTTTTGGTTGGTAAGTTGTTTGTAGCCGCTAGTACTAGGTAAGGGCATATTGGTCCTTGGCGATTGTCCCATAAAATGGTGAGGGTCATGAAGTTGCATATTTGGACCTGCACCTGGCAGTTGAAGACCCCATCTGCTGGAGTCTGTAAATGGTGACATAGGCAAAATGGGGCCACATACCTGTTTAAAAAAACATAAATTAGTCTCACCAGCCGATCTGCATTAAAAATCATCATTTTATTTATTAGGGCGTGAAACTATTTGCTATTGAAGATAGTGCAATGGAGTATGTTAATAATAAAATAATAATATTTTCCCATTCATATAGCGCTAACAACCGTGAGGTATCTAAGCGGTGCTTATTATTAACCACGGTGTGTGGTGCTCATTTATTGACCACGGAAGGATGAAAGGCTGAGTTTGGCCTTGCCGGGATTCGAACTTGCGTTAGCAAGCTGTGCACGGATGTCAAAGTGAGCGTTGCACTCGCTGTGCCACTTGACAGGCTACAGTGAAGTGGCACAGCGAGTAGAGCGCTTGACCGCCTATAGACCGGTTAAATTATTTATATTAACCCACCCTGTGTCGTCTGCCTTTTTCAGAGCCCTCTAAACAACAGGGGCTCAATTTGGCGGTGATAGTGCGCGGTAGAAAACATTATGCCACTTTCAACGAACAAGTTCAACTTGAGCGGTCTTTAATGCTACGCTATTGTAATTATATTTGGTATAAAATAATCTAAAGGGTTACTTACAGTACAATTGCAATTTCCATTGTCTACGAGTGGTGCAGTCCCAAAATACGACTCTGCGTGTGCCAACAATCTTTCGCATAGTGATATAATATATAAAAGTGGTTTTGTTTCATAAATTTCATCTTTATCTTCTCTTACGTTTTAGCAACACTCCTTCAAGAGAAGTCTTTCATCACAATCTCTGTCTATCAAGGTCAAAACACAATACAACCTTATAGTCTGCTTCGTGAGCCTCTCCGGGGCCCGAAAAAAAAATGGAAGCAGCTGACCTTCACTGTGAAGGAGCATAAATTCTTACTTTGCAACATTCTGTGTAAAGCCATCTGTGAGAAGTTGGTTTTTGCACGCCATGTTTGTATATTGTTTGCGTGATATTAAAAAAAAGTTTGTTTAAGGGACGTTATGGTTCTAAGTACAGCGGAAAGACCCCTGAAAATCGCAAGTTATGGTAAGCTATGAAAAATAACTCGCGCCACCACAGTGCACTGCTAAGACTAACACCCAGGACATCAAAGATGACATCGCAAATGTCATTGATGAAATCACTGATGACATTACATGTGTATGTACTTTTCATGGAATTTGTGTACTAGGGATTTTTATTATAATGTTGCAAAAAAAGTGTCAAGGATATTGCAATAAATATCATACCGTTATTAGTGCTTTGAACGATGCATTGATATAAATAGCATTGTATTATGGGATTCTATCTAGTATACTGAGCTACTAATGGAGAAACATAGCATTGTGTGCAGAGTATAAGATGAAAGTATAATATTTGTAATGTTAATATGTTGAATAATGAAATGATAATTGTCCTGAAATGTTCAAAAATTCACAAAATGGGGGTGTTCTGAGGACGTTATTCGTATTGTGTGATTGCTTAGCTGTATGCAATGAGGGAATGGCACAGAGAGTAAAGTGGACGCCGTCCGTGGACACCGCGGCTGTTCGTGGACAGGGCGTGCTACATCCGGGTTTTTCCAGGAAATCCAACATGGAAAGAAGACTGTACGGATCAGCCAATCAGATGTCGAGGTTGTGGATTTGTGTTGAAAGAGACTGTGTGTGGTGAAGATGGCAGAAGTGGAGAAAGTCAGGGTGTTGGTGCTCGGAGATATGTTTGTGCATGGTTTACAGCAGTACACTGAATGCAGGCATGTTGCAAAGAACTTTGATGTGAAAGGAGTGGAGGTGGTGTGGAGCACTGTGCCTGATTGCAATGTACAGGGAATTGTACAAGTTTGTGAGGATATGGCCACGATGAACAGTCCGCATGTGGTAGTTTTGCACTATGGTGCTTTCCATTTGGGCAACGTCAGTGCCCCTACTTTGTTGGCTGATTTGGAACGCTTGGTTCAAGCCGTAATGAAGATCCTTCCAAATGTGAAAGTAATTTTTTCTGGATTACTACCTAGGGCAATATGGGAAAATAGTTCAGTTTTTTGTCCTCAGCAAAACATTGCTAGGTGTGTCATCAACCGAGGCATGTGTGCTTTCATGCTTAGAGCTGGTATGTTCTTCTCTAACAATGAGAATATTGATGCCAGTAATGCTGTTAATTTTAAAGAAGATGGCATTTCTTTATCTTTTACGGGAAATGCCTTTCTATTTTGGAATGTAAGGGTTGCTTTGGAGAAGGTTATGTAAAGATTTTAGGAGTAAAGTAAGAAAAAAAAACAAGAAGAAAAATACAAAATAACAGGTGTCTGTCAAGCATCTGTAAAAAAAAAATGGCTCTTTTCAGAGCCAACTTCAAAGGGGAAATGGGGCACACTATTTAAATTTACATTCACCACGCTCAGATTTTCGATGTGTCCGCGGACATGGCGGTAGTCCGCGGACATGAAAATCACTACGAGGGGGTTAGTATGTTCTATGTTACATGTATATGAAGTCAGGGATATTATGGTTAAGTTGTGCTACTAAAAACCTAAGAAATTCAGTAAAGAAACTTTGTTAAAGGGACGTTATGGTTAATTTGCGCTACTAAAAACCTATGAAATTCAGTAAAAAAAACTTTGTTAAAGGGACGTTATGGTTAAGTTGCGCTACTAAAAACCTATGAAATTCAGTGAAAAAACGTTGTTAAAGGGACGTTATGGTTCAAAGTAAAACCGAAAAACCCCTGATCGGCAGTTATGGTAAGATAAGCAACCATAACTCACGCCGCCACCGTGCACTGCTAACACTAACACCCAGGACATCAAAGATGACATCACAAATGCCATTGATTACATCACTGATGACATCACGTGGCTGGCTCTCCCTT
Organism: Ambystoma mexicanum; assembly: GCF_040938575.1. NCBI lineage: Eukaryota > Metazoa > Chordata > Amphibia > Caudata > Ambystomatidae > Ambystoma > Ambystoma mexicanum. Next base: position 1,016,153,415 of record NC_090928.1, read on the forward strand.
TTTTTACTTTCCTGACATATCTAGGCCACATGATTTTCTTCAGTAACAGTCAGGAAATAATTCCCTTATGGTCCAGTCATATCATATGAAACATATACATAGGAGAAGTCACAACCTTGAAAGACAGCAATCCTTTTTGTGCATTAAAATTATCAGTAGATTTATCAGCACTTTCTGATACTTTTGATGTTTTTTTATTACTGTACTTTCCCTGTATATGCTCATAATTTTATATGTTGTACTCACACTATTTTCCTTAGGGTCCAGACACATCATGTGATATATATAGATAGGGTAAGTAACAGCTTTGAAACAGAGCAATCATTTCTCTCCATAAAGGTAATCAGTTAGGTTATGAACACTTTCTGCTACTATTGCTGTTTCTTTTTCCTACTTCAATTCCCTTGTATATATTCATATTTGTATGTGGTGTTGTCTCTTTGTGATTTGTGTATAATAATGCAATTATGTAGTAAGTGGGTTTTATTACCTACTTATCACAAGTTTCACTGTACGCAAAACTTTAATATGAAAACAGTTATCATTTCAATATTCAACATGACAAGCTTATGAATATTGCACCTCCATCATGTATGCTGCACACAATGCCTATGTTTCTACATGAGTACCTTAGTATACTGGATTGAAGTTAATAATAGAATGCTATTTATATCAATGCATAGTTTAATGCACTGATTAGCACTTGATATTTATTCCAATAATCTTTGACACTTTTTTTATTAACATTACACTAAGAATCCCTTGTACAGACTTTTCATGAAAGGTAAATGCACATGTGATGTCATCAGTGATGTCATCAATGACATTTGTGATGTCATCTTTGATGTCCTGGGTGTTAGTGTTAGCAGAGCACGGTGGCGGCGCGAGTTATGGTTGCTTATCTTACCATAACTGCCGAATTTCAGGGGTTTTTCGGTTTTACTTTGAACCATAACGTCCCTTTAACAAAGTTTTTCACTGAATTTCATAGGTTTGTAGTAGCGCAACTTAACCATAACGTCCCTTTAACAACGTTTTTTTTACTGATATATATATATTTATATTACATCCGAGGAAGGTCTGGCGACATATGTTGTGAACCATCATACATGAGTGTTTGACATTTTATGTGTGTTTGTGTATCTTGGTGTATATACTCACTGAAAACACTTGAGTTAAATTGCTAAACTTTAGTAAGGTGCAGTTAAGTGAGGAGATTTAATGCAACAAAACCCTTGAAATTCCCCCGATATGGGAAGTCATACAAAATGAACGTGCCAAGTTAAGCTGGTCATGACTTCACACATCCGCTGAATATCAAGCGTTTTGTTGCATTACATCTCCTTAACTTAACTGCACCTTACTAAAGTTTTTTTCAATACATGTCAAGGGTTTGGTTATACCATAGTTTCTTTGCAGGCCACTCGCCTTGGCCTTAGGAGGCCACAGCCTATAGCCGTAGCCACTATACATGTGTTTTGGCCGTGCCCACTGAATATGTTCCCACTATGTGTTTCTTTTGGACCCATTAGGTGGCCACTATACATGTCTTTCGACATCCACTTTTATGTATTAATCATATTGTTTAACTCTTTCTTTTTTTAATGGTTATATTAGCAACGTACTACAAATTTGTGTGCCTATCCAGAAACACCTGCAGAAAACTGCAGCTTTTTTCGTGTGTCACACTTTTTTCCAGATCGTATACCCTCGGTTATCTGCCGAATAACCCAGAATATTTAAAAGCCTCTCCCCTCCAACTCTGTAATTTCACATGGTGTCTTCTTGCCCCTGCCCACTGCTACCATGATGTCATTTCATTCTTTTTCCTCTTCCAAGTGGCATTTTTTCCACTTCGCCCTTTCCCCAACCCCGGATATTCCTGTTATAGCTGCGGATATCTCTTGCATAAAAAAATTGTGGTTTTTCATTTCTGAAAAGCCTCCATTCTGCTATGCACCTTGGGCTGAAAACTGCATTTTTATATTTTGTTAATACTTGTTTTTTTGACGAATTGTTCCCAAAATATCCAGTTTGGGGAGGAGGGACCTTGAAAGTCCATTGATTTATAAAATGTCACCCACATCCATCCAGCAAGTCAAAAGTTATTAGCTTCTCTCATCCTCACTGCTACAAAGCACCAAGACTGAGTGCAGTTTTTGAATAGTAGTAGCGTGAAAACCATGGTTTAAATTTGGACCAAATAAGAAACAACTTGGGCTCAAAGCATTGGCATAATTTCCTTGACTGGATTGGGGTAAATCCATCCAGTAGTTTCTAAAATATTTGCCAGAGATGGGGGTGCTCCCTGCTGCTTAAAACCTTTATATCGGCCTTAGTGCTATGCAGCAGAGAGGCTGAGCGAGGCTAATAACATTAGATTTGAGGATGGATTTGGATGGCATTTTCCAAACAAAAAGGTTGTCAATTGATGGGGGTGGGGGAACAATGGAAAGAGGAGGGGGCATTTGGTGAGTGCCTGTGAGGACAGGGGAGAGGTTTGCATTTTCAAGCATTATCAGGGGGATACTGGGGGAATCCTGCTGGCATGGGTAGTTCAATGCTGCTGCAGGTGTAGTTTGGTGCCACTATCGGGGGGATCCCGTGGCAATGGGGAGTGAGTGAAACCAAAGTAATATTGCAACTGCAGCAATTACAGCTGCTAGGTGGGGGTAATGGATCTCTGTGCCGAAGGTCATGGCTAGTGGGCCCCAAAGAAGCCTATTGGTGCACCATGTACAGAGGCCGTGGTCACTGCCCATGGCCACTGCCCATGGCCAAAGGCCAAGGCTAGATGACCCCAAATAAGCTTGTTGGTGCAAAATGGCCGTGGCCACTGTCCATGACCAAGGGCCATGGCTAGTGGAACATGAAGTAACCTATTAATGTAATATGTAAAGTGTTCACAGCCAAAGGCTATGTCCTCTGGCCATGGCTAGTGGGCCCCAAAGAAACCTATTGGTGCAACATGTACAGTGGCCACAGCTGAAAACTGAGGCCTCTGGCCATGGCTGATGGTCATGGCTAGTGGGCCCCAATGAAGACTATTAGCACAAGCAACATGTACAGTGGCCATGGCTGAAGGCTGTGGACATGTGCCATGATTGAAGGGCATGGCTAGTGGACCTCAAAGAAACCTATTGGTGCAACATGCACAGCGGCCATGGACAAGGGCACCAAGGAAACTATAGTATAACAAAACCCTTGAAATTCAGTGAAAAAAACTTTAGTTAAGAGAGAGTTAAGGTGATCAGATGTAACGGGAAAAATACATACCAATAAAACCTTTGAAATTGAGAGAAAAATTGCTTGGTTAAGAGAGGGTTAAGCTGATCAGATTTAACGCAACAAAACCCCTGTAATTCAGCAATCACATTTTGTGCAGGTCCAGCTTAACTATGCACCCCCTGTTGCACATTGTTTGACCACAATGATGACATCACAGATTACATCAAAATGTTGAAAAATTCTGACCTCAGTGTACGATTGCAGTGACATCAAACATCATGCTCCAAACCATATGTGAAATATGATAATGATGCCTCCTTCCATGCGTGTGGGCAAGATCAGAACCGTCTTTCCGGAACCTCACTTTGGCCAAGAAATGCAACATCCATAAAATGTAGTGGGAGAGAAAGAGTAAAGGATTGAAGAGCATTTCTTAACCAAAAACATCTTTATCCACATTATAATGGGAGGCGGTAAAGAGAAAACGCTAGACCACATGGTTAAAATGGGGGAGTCACTTTAAGCTGTGAGTAAAAGGGATGAAACAGTGAGCAGTGTTAAGAAAGAGAGAGGCATGCTTATACCACCTTTATGAATGGGATAAACATATAAAAAGAGCTTTGGGTAAAGGATAAAAGGCATAGGCTGGAGAGGAGATTGTGTTTAACCATGAATGGGGCAAAAGGTCAAAAGGTGTTGTCTTGGGAAGATGTTAGATGGGTGGCTGGTGTTATGAGTGCATTACAAAAGGGGCTGCATAAGTATCTTTACTCATTCTAAAAGGTAAGTATATTCTCCTTACAATCCTACCAACATGCTATACCTACGGGGAATAGCACTGCTGTGTGCTTGTACTATGTTGGCAACACTAGATGAAAAAAGACAGTTTAAGAACCAAACTCACAGATGATCACCGACAGACAGATTGGCCTGGTCATCCATTTGCACTATTGGCTGTTCCTAATTCACTTTCACAGAACAAAAACAAATGTTCTATGCAAAGCTTAAATACATGCATACAACAATCTAGGACAGAGTTGATATATTATCTGGAGGAAGTTCTTTGGGAGGCTCTGCCACATTCCACAGTCCAGGCACTGGTATATGTTCATGCACTACATCAACCCATAAAACAGTAACTGGGAGATTATGGAAGGCAGAGTGCAGAAAAAGTTCTACCTCAGTAAGAGGTTGCAGTGAAATGAAACCGGGAGTTTTGAACTAATGTGGAATGATAATGATGCCACTTGCCATGAGGACCTGGGATTGCCATTACATGTCTGGCTACATGTGGTTTTGCTGTTTGTGCACCTTGCTAACCTTTTAAAAATGGTACTTTCTACCATATAGTTTAGTGCTCTCAGGTACCCCTCTGTGATTCGGTCGGCTGGAATTTGTCCCGAAATTCTGTTCTGCATCCCACTGCAGATTCTCTCCTCTGAGGTTTTGCTCACTTGTATCCCACTGAGATTAGGCCACCTTTTGCCCAATTCAATCAGTGGCGTACCGTTTTTTTTTTATTTTAGATACCCAATGTAATTCACGTGACTGGCTCCCAGATATCCCACCCTGAACTCAAAGAATTCTGAGTTGTTCATGTGGACCCCATCGTAACTGCCCTCTTGAATACCTACTCTGAACTTCACTCAGGAACTGTGCCCACCCATTATTAACTTGGGACCCATGGCGTCTCCATGGTCTCCATTACTTCCACTCCTCCACATGACCCCCCTCTCTCTCCACCAGGAACAGCTATTACCCACTTTCCACTGCCAGAATTACTAGCCCACTCAAGGGTGTCTCAGATCATAATCTCACAAGTACATTACCTAATTGACATCACTACCGATACATCAGCCATGGGGCACCCCTACTGAATCACCCCCTAGCCACATTATATGTCTACATTAAATTGCCCACCGGTCCCTCCCCTAGCCTCTCTGCACTAACTTTCCTAACCTCTTATCTCAAACACACTATATGCATACGAACTAAGCCAATAACACACGCCAATTGAATGATGTTTGTTTTTAGAATCTCGTTCAATTCAAGGTGCTAAAGTAACACTCAGACAGGCGTCAAACAACAGAATGCTACACATCTACAATCAACGTACCCATCACAGTCCCAGTTAATTCCTCCAAACACCACAGGCACACACTGATCCCCTGTGGACACAAATGCCTCTATGCTCTCATCACATGGCACCTAGAAAAACAATTGCACGCAGAGCTCAGGGTGCTTCCAGTCTGAACGCAGCAACACAACAGCAAAGCAATATTGCATTTTACCTCCCACACCACTAACTAAACCTGCTCACTTGGCATTTGGATCTGATAGAGCACCTGGAGACAATGCAAATGGCAGTGGTGTGTGGCATACATTTCAATAAAATAACCTATGTGTGAAATTCGGCGAATGCAGAACAAGTAACAGTACGAAGCTCTGTTTCCTGTTGCTGACGTCAGAACTATATGAGACATGAAATGTGATGGTTACAGATAGATCAAAGCATGAAAGAATGTATATTTTAATGGAAAATTAGCCAGGATCACATTATGAAGGAGCAGAAAAGAAGAAAAAGCGTAATCACATTGTTAAAATGGGGAGCATGACCGTAGGCTGTAAAAGCAAAAGGGATGGAAATGTGATCAATGCAAAAAATAGAGGAGGAGGTGCTCTATTGGGGTGACCATAGAAGGGATGATAAGGTGAGTTGGGCAGCAAAGTACGAGGTGTGGGCAAGGGTACGGTTTGGATAAAAATATCACTGAGTATAGAGGAGGAACGGGCCATATTTCATTCATATCTACACCATGACAAAGGACTGGGACAAGGGCAGAGATTGCCCTCATGCTTAAATGAATTCAAAGAACTTGGTTTTTGCACCTGAACATGTTTTGCCCTAGTTCTAATTGCACTTGTTACAGTGTACGTTTTCTGTAATACTTCTTAAAGATTTTAGTTTGGAAGAAAGTGTGGCATGAGGATAAAAGGTGAAGGCTTTGGAGCTGATTGAATGAAGAATAGGGTATAGTAGCAAAAGGTAGATGTAAACCAGAAAACTCCTTTTGCCATCATGTTGGTAGAATGCGCTGAGGGCATGCTTTTGCGGGTATCAGAAATGGGGACAGCTCAATGGCTTAACCATATTTGGGTAGGACAGCAGTGGTGAAAATTGCTATGGCTCAACAGTCTCGATAACTGAATCAGAAGGTTCAGTTCATGTCCCATGTGGTGTTTAAAAGTCAGCCCGAGGATCAAATGAACTGAAATGCCATGTAAGGCCCACAATGTGCATAAATACCTTCTTGTCATGGGAAGGCACACTGTCAGACCGAAAAGCCAGTATCAAAAAGTTCAAGACTGCTATTGTGCCTAATGAATTCAAATGTACATACTTCTGCAGTTGGACCAAGGAATATGTGTAAAAAGAAACCAGCCTGTAGAAGCAAATTGTAAAGGCACATTGTGAGCTGACAGACAAAAAGGCAGCATTTCATTTTAACTGCCATGGCAAAAATGCTGTTTTCAAAGAAAGAAAAATACACTTACTAAGTGGGCCTTGCATGCAATGGTCAAAATTTTAAAAAGCAAATACCTACTTTTCATTCAAGGTGATTAATGCCTTAAGTGATGATTTTCAAATACAGAAATTGCTATCATGATAAGGAGGGCATGTGTAGCTCAAAAGCAATGCACAGATGGGAAAATGAGCAGTGGTGGCAAGACCCAATTATATTACAAATTAACAGAAGGCCTCATGTCCTCAAGGAAATGTAACCTTCATAAGTGCCTGCTACTAGAGGCATGCCTTTAAGGTTCTATTTCCTGAGAATGGCTCTGTTTCTATTCAGAACACTCAAGCACTGACCAGGAAAGAATTATATTGGGGCCTGTTCTCTGAGATAAGCAACAAGATGACCATTAGCCGTAGGAGAAGAAAGGCTGATGATTTTAAACAGGAACAAATCAACAATGGGGTAGATGCCCTGCTCAGAGGAGAAATGAAACTTGACTGTGAGAAGAAATGAAACTTAACTGTGAAATGACATTCAGCATCTGGATATGTTTGAAGATTCTCATTAGTTTAAGTGGACAATCATAGTGTGTTCATTTTTCAAGAATCATAAATTGCACCGTAATGGTTCAAGTATAACTAAGAAAAGTTGCTGAGCGGGCCTGTTAAATTGAAGTAACCCTTATCTAAATATGCAAGAGTTACAACCTAAAATGTGTTTTTTAACTCCACAGAAAATGTCACAAAGCAGAGTTTCCGGGATGTGATAACATAATAATTAGATATGTGGGTAGAAAATGGCACATCCATAACTATTATAATTTTTGTATAAACTTTGAAAATGTACTGATTGCACCTGCAACCTCCTGCCGATGGGGTATGATTAGAGGAACAAAAAAATAAATATGTTGTTAAATGTATGTGTAAAATAAAGAAAGTTGCCATGTAGTTACTATTTAGGTGAAAAATTGAAATGTGCAAAATGAAAACTCCAGTGGGTGGATTTATCTCTCCCGTCAGTTAAAGTTCACAACTCCAGGAGCCTATCCACAGAGAGTGGCTAGGCCTTGGGGGCGGAGAGGACCATAGTGGTACAATTAGAATTCATGGCTATTAAGCTAGCACCTCCTAATTTTAATTGTTCGGAGGTGTGGTGTTGATGTTAAAAATTGGATGTACAAGCCAGAGAGGGGGAGAGCTGCCTAAAAAATATTTGGGTGCAACTATTGAAAACATGCTGTAGACTTAGCATTGTCTGGGACACAGCAATTGGGAATGAGTAAAGAGGATGGGATGATTGCAAGGAGAGCAAAATAGAGGGATGAATTCTGGTGGCTAACCATGACTGAAGTGCCTGACTATATCCCTGTGCTTCCCCAAGAGAGTGTCCATACCAAATGATACAGTTAGATACTCTTCTCCTTTTCTGGTCTCTTTTCAATTTTCTTTCTTGTTCTACCTTTACTTCTTATTTATGTTGTGTTATGCATTATGAGATTTTTTTTCTTCTCTTTTGGACTCAATCTTGTGACCATGGTTGTACTTTTATGAAGCTAGTTTATTTCTGATTGTATTGCAAACTTTATTGGTGAAAATACAATATATAAACTGACTGAAGCACCTGACTATATCCCTGTGCTTCCCCAAGAGAGTGTCCTGAAACGCTGATGTCTTTCCCGTACCACCAAATGCAGAATTCCATTATAAGCAGTTTGTTCAACAGAATCAAGTGCAGGGATTTGTTTGATTGAACACTTTCCCCTTAGTTAATGGGCAGGGGGCATGGGAGTAGACCCATAGCATTTTACAAAATAATAATTCAATTAATTCCCCCATAGCTAAATAACACAGGGTGATTTTGTTAATATTTGAGATTAACAAAACCGCTTCCTGTGTGAATAAGATATATAGGGCCTCCTCAGGGCTTGAGAGGAGTGGCAAAAATGCAGTGGTAACACTATTACTGCCACATTACCGCTCCGCCCAATCCCGAGTTTTAGGGAAAAGTTGAAGGTTCACCTCCACCTTTTTGCTGGAGGTAAAACTCTTCACATTCCACCAATTTGTGGTACTATTACTGTTGTGCTAATAACGCCTGCAGTAATAGCACCATTACTGACCCTATGGACCCTTTAGAAAATGGGGAGCTATGGTAAAGCTATTTGCATTGGCAGTATCCTGGCAGACTTTCCGCCGGTATAACGCCAATGTTGTGATGAGGCCCATAGTCATTTAAAGTGAGCTATTAGTAGTTATTGCTAATTCCATTTGCAACCCCAAAAGTCCCTCAAGACAATTGGTGTCCTTGCCGAAAAATGAAATTCCTAATTGTTCACCATTCCTCAGACCTGGCCTTAAAGCAGAGGGGTGATAAATTTACACTAAACGTCAGGGTTTTTGGAGCTGGGGAAGAAAGGTCCCCAATTGAAATGTACACTCTCTACAGAGATTGAGAAAGTGAATCCAGGTAGAAGAGATACTGCATTGCATAGGGGTGAAGGAAGAAAGTTTCTATCAATTCAAAGTACTATCAAAAGTCTGTTGTGCTTTCAAACCTGCCAGCCTTTTCAAGTGCGCATAGAAATTAAATATACAAAGCGCTGCATGTGTGAAATTCCTTTTGAAAATAGAAAAAGGTTGCAATTGGTTTAAATCTAAACTTTATCAAGGAATACTAATGTGCATGATCTTATCATTTTCCAAGGTACTGTCCAATGTTTACATTAAGGTATTTGTGTGTGATAGAAGGTTTGAACTGTTTACTTGACGTGTGTTCTATTTCTATGAGCGCCAAAAGTGAAAACACACATGGGGTGTAATTTCTGTTTTTTTCTCAATGTTGATTCCCAAAAAGTGAGTCTGTGTATTTAAGCTTTGTTTTGTGCCACAGAGAAAGTGGAGTGTGTACAAATATTATTTGAACCTATTATTTAATAAATATCTATTATTTCTGTTCACCGGCCTGGCTCTTGTCTTAACATTGCTCAAGGGGAGAGATTCACTGGTTGTAGATGCGCCATAGACAGGGCTAGATTTTATCAAGGTCTATTTGTGTGGTGTTGTTGATTGGGTGGAAAGTACTCCCCACAATACCAGTGATCCCATAGCTATGTAGTTAGTTGTTCAAAGAGACTGAGTCATTGCATAGATGACTTTGAATGGGATGTCAAGACCAGCTTTTCTGGCAGCCTCCACAAGCATACCATGGCGTAAAGTGAACAACACGGTCAGAAGCATGAAGTTCCATGCAGTTCAACTAAAGGGGGCTCAATGTCTCAAAATAGGCACCAACTGGTCTTTAGGTTTAGGTTTTCTGAGCAACAGCAGTGTCAGGAGTAAAGTATGGACTTGAAAGAGTGTGAAGTTTAAAATAGGCTTTCAGAGTTTGAGCTCTCTTCTGTACTTCCGACACAAAAAGAAGTATGATGAGGAACAATCAGGAACACTGGGGCTCATTACAATAGCGGTGGTAGCCGTGCCTCTATAACAGGCACGGCTGCCGCCGGTATCATTTTTTTCCGGCACTCGCGATTGGGCAATTACTGGGTCATTACCGCCCCGCTGGACCCGGTAATTGGCCATTTGCGGGTGCCGGAAAATAATGCTCCCCATTCCCATTTGAGCCCCATAGGGCTCAATGAGAATGGGGAGGTCAGATGCACCGGCACCATTCGTGAATGGTGCCGGTGCATCCGACATGCTCTGCTCGCGGGTGCCGGTACACCCGCGAGGTCAGACCTGGAGGGCGGGAAGGCACCCGTGAGGAGAACTCATAGTTTGCCAGTCCGGTAATAACGGTACGGGCAAGCTTACTGGTACCGTAGTTACCGTACCAGCAAACTTATAATGAGGCCCACTGTCTCAAATCTGAGTACCCTTGTGTCTGCTTCTGTTGCTCTTCATTGCAGGCAAATACCAAAGCTCTTCAAATAAATGTTCTTAATTTCTCAAAGCAGGGAACGGAAAGGGTTTCTTGCTCTCTTCTGATAAAGTATTGCCATTATAAAGGGGACTTTGAACTGTTCAGAACTCCAACAAGTAATCAACTCAACAGTGTGTGCCCACTGAATCAAATTAGAGTGATGACTATCTTTTGGAGCAATACCAAGTATGCCTTGATCACAGATGAGATGCTTCCGGACAGAAAGTAAGCATGCTGGGAGTTCCCAAGGTAGTGTAGTGGGTCTTCCCAGACCAGGAGCTCCTACTCCAACTTAAATACACCCATATCCTGCTGCCTAGAGAGTAAAAGGATTCTGATGGAACATGTATTCCCTTGCCTAAACACCCACTGCTGCACATGCTTAAAGATATGTTACGTGCTCAACCAAATGTTTGAAATGGATCCCTCAAAGGGGAATGAGATGTGAAATTAAATTATTGGAGAGACAAATACTGTTATGTGAGCTGCAGTATAATTCTTTCCCACACCTATTCAGATCCAACTCATTTTTGCACATTGAAATATAAAATAAGTTTGCATATAACTTTAGTACTGTACATACCAGAGCTAAACCTTTTATACATATGCTGATTTATTTTCATGTCCAGCCAGCATCCAATTTTAGAGCGCCAAATGACTGCCCCCACAAATGACAGAATAAAATGCCAAGGTATGTATTTTTACCTTAGGGCGCTATGTTTAAGATAATTAGATAAACACCTTTTTGATTAATATGTTTTTGTTTTTTGATTAGAATTTATTTAGATTAATGATATGGTTTATCTGATTAATAATCTTGATGCTATTCGGAAAATGGGGTCCATTTGACAGCTGGGTAATATTCGCTCGCCTAAACCCAAGCCCTTAGGCTTTTAAAGGAGAGCACGTGGTCAGGGTTTCAGTATGTCACGTGCCCACTTCTCTAACGTGTATTTCTTCATTCCTGAACGCTTGCCATGTTGCCTAATAGCTGCTGGGGTGTCAGTAGACAGTCACGGCAGAAAGTATGCATTAATTTCTACATATGGCTGTCAGTGATTCAGGTATGCATGCTATTGGCCAGTAGGTCTACCTGGGTAGAAACCACTAATATCACTTTGCGAGACACAGTAGGTTTCTAAATGTGTCTGGTGGTATGGCGGCAGTAACAGCTGTGCTGCCACTGTATTGTACTGTTGGATTCTTAGTTTGGAGTTATTCATAGTTGGAGTGATGGCAAAGGCTCCAGCACCTGGCTGGAAGTTTCCCCTGCACCTTTACCAGCATAGAATGGAGGATTAACTGTGCACATAATTACCACCAAATCCGCCCCCCCCCCCCCGCCCCACCAAGGACTCCATCATTGGGGATTAACATTGCCATTCTGCCATTTATAATCCTGCAGATTTACTGCCAGCTCGAGTGATGAAACAGTAAACAGGTTGGGAACAGCACCAAACCCGTAATGAGTGAGGCCCATTGCATTTTATGAAAATTAGGGTAATTATCAGTTCTAACTTTCAGGTATTAAACATTCACTATAACATTTTAAAAGAGCAAAACGTTTCCCTTAGCAGATGCCTAAAATCTCCCAACCTATCCCATTTGTCTCATTGACCCAAACTTCAATGGCATTTCTGCCTATAGTTTAGGGTTAGGTAGAAAAATAGGTCACTAGTGTTTCACAGAAATATGTTAAAAATCTAAGTTAATTACCTCAAATAGTTTAGTGCATCGGTCTTTGTGACATGGATTTCAACAGGTAAAATTTAGCCATTTTGGAGCACATTTAAGATGCTGTGCGATAAATTGCCAACAAATCTGAAAAATGAAATACACCACCACTTGATGTTAACTCTTTGATCCTGTTGCAGAGGTATCATTGGAGTGTCAGAGAAACATGACATTTTTCTCAAAATTTGCTTGACTTATTTTAGTGTCGGGCACGCCCCATCTTATTCGTCACATGCAGGCAAAAGGAGACTCACTGTGTAAGTCCTTTACCAGCTGACCAACAGACTGTGATAATGTGTGCACTTGTCCACCAGTACGATTTAATGAATATTCTACAAGAAGGCAGCTTCAGTTGGCTGTCTAAGGCACCACCAGCCTGAGGTACATTGAACCTGCAGAGAGGAAATCTAGTCCATACCGAGGGAAGAGGAGGAGCCAAAACTACACAGGTTGTATACATTTTGGCGTGGGACCTGGTGCGAACCCTGGCGAGTGGGCACACATTCTTCACACTTTTAAAATGCCCTATTGATGCTCAAGCACTTAGTGGGGCTGCACACATGGTAATGGGCACCCAGCTGGTGGCAGAACCTCATGATACGTTCAGGCACTTTCCGCAAAGGGGTTCCTTTGGCTCTCACCCAAGTGCCGCCAAATGTCCTACATCCATTCGGCACAAAAGTAAACCACGTCTTTGCCACTCCTGTAGCATTATATGTAATGTGAAATGAACAAGTAGACAGTGGCAAAGTTAATTGTTGATTTTTCTAACTAAACTCATGTAATGTGTGGTGGGCACGAGCCAGGTGAGAGTGTGAAGTCAGAGTGGAATGTTGTGGATTGCTTGTGTGCCTGCATTCCAGGTGAATCAGTTGGCAGCAGAGAGTGACTGAGCGAGGAGAGCCTGGGCGGTGGTGCCGGTTACCACATATACCAACTGTCTACTTGAGATCTGACCTACAACTAATAAAGTGGACTTTCCTTTTTTTCTGGCGACTTCGTGTCCATCATTCAGTCCACAACATTGGCAACGAGTGGAGAAGAACCTGTGCTCGCTTTCTGCTTGGGGTTGCAGAGGCTGGTAACTGCACCCACCGAAAACCACCACCTAGGGCTCTGCAGCTGTCGGTGCTGTGCCTTCGCCTGGTTCTTGGAGTTAAAAGCAGGGCGCCAGTCCCTGCCCTGCAGTGTGCCAGTAACGCAGGGCAGAGTAGCGGCCATTTGAAAGGGACCAAGCAGTTGTTAACAGCGCTGATAGAAGGGCTGGGACTGAGTCAGCACCGGCCAGGGGCCTGCCTGAGGCATTGTAAAGTTGTGCTGCATGTTTGGTGTCCTTATTTTTGTGGAAGAAGTGCCTGTGTCCCCGGATGGTGCAGGATGTGTACATCTAAATCAACCCTGAAGTGCCTGAGTATGGCTGCCTCTGTGTGCTGCATGGAAGAAACAGGGCCAGCACAGCCCGGACAAGGGTAAAGGCGTTTGCAGAGCGCACCCGCTACCCCTCCAGGCATCAAAGCACAGGCTGCAATGGCCCAGAGCAACTGTGCTCTGTTTACCTCCAGCTCCTGGAGTGAATGATGATGTCACCGAATGTCGGATAACAAGTCCTGAGAAAAAAGAGCCTGCAACCTTTGAGCCCGTTGTTCGTGCTGTCCCTGTCATGAGAACTGCACAGGGGGGACAGTGGAAGAGCGACGGAAGCCTACCGTGCTGGAGAACATTGTCAAGGAAAGTGCAGCATAGAAAAGTGTTTGGAGAGACATGGGGAAAGTGCTGGACCCTAGTAAAAAAGAAATCCACTTTTTGGATTGTTTTTGGATTGCTTCTGGCTTGTTTTCAAGCTGCAGATTTTTTTGGGATTTATTTTGGATTTTTTGGGGATTTTTCCAAGCAAGGATTTATTTGTCTTGGGTTGGAGGATTTATTTTGGATTTTTACTGACTTGTTTCTCAGTAGAAACAATCCACTAACACTAACTGGCAGGCATGCATTTTTACAGGATTTATTTTGGATTTTTACTGACTTGTTTCTCAGTTAAAACAATCCACTAACACTAATTGGCAGGCACGCATTTTTACAGGATTTATTTTGGATTTTTACTGACTTGTTTCTCAGTTAAAACAATCCACTAACACTAATTGGCAGGCACACATTTTTACTGGATTTATTTTGGATTTTTTGACAAGCAAGGATTGTTTGATTTTAAAGTGAGGATTATTTTGGGATTATTTTCAATTTGTTTCTCAATAAAAAACAATCCAGCAACACTACACATTTTTACCGCATTTATTTTGTATTGTTTTACCAGCAAGGATTGTTTGGTCTTACATTGGAAGATTTATTTTTGATTTTTTCCAACTTGTTTCTCAGTAAAAACAATCCAGTAACTCTAGGCACACATGTTTACTGCATTTAAATGTTGGAATGTTTACCTAGTTTAAACGTTGTTTGCCGTTATTTAGGATTTTAATGTGGTTAAAAATGTCACACAGTTTATTTCTTTTGGAACTTTTATTTGTGCACTAAAAGTTCCATTGCACTTAACTATTTCTTTATCAAATAATGCCCAGTCGCTAAGCTTTATCTTCAGGGTATACCGATTTGCCGCCATAGGAATAGCACTCTATCCATTGTCTTCAGTGACTTTAGTGGCTTTGCCAATGCTTGTTTTACACGTGGCTTCAGTGGCTTTGCCAATGCTTGTTTTTAGCACATGGCCGATACTGACCCGACTGAGTCCGGTCTCTGATCCACTTTTGTTATTTGTGATGCTGTGTTGTATTATTATTGGTAAACACTTTTGCTGTGTGTGTTGTATGTGACAACTTTGATCTACGGCAGGATCATTCATTAAATCATTATTTTAAAAAATCTCTGAATCATGCTATAGACACACATGTTTGTTTACATATTATTATTTTTGATAGTAAATTGGTTTCCATTAAGTTTAACAAAGCTTCAGAGAGGCTGTGGTGGGCAGCGCTTTTATTAAATCAGAGAGTCTAAAAAAGTGTACAATTTTGCAATCTCCATTATGCACCCATATACATGCAAACATCCGTTCAAGAGACCTTAGTCCAGTGCTGATATTTTCATTCTGCTTTCTGGGACGTAGAGTCTGGATTTATAATGGGGGAATACAAGCTCCAGGATGCAAGGAATAAAACAGGAATAAACTTGCACTTTAAAAACGTAATGGGGCATATTGACATGTATGCATAGCATTCACTGGGAGAGATTTATGTTTTTGCATGGGGGAACACAGAAAAAAGATGAGACTGCCACACAAGGGTGGGTGTGGCTATTCTTTGTTAGTGGTGGAACAAAATCAAACTTCACCCTGCCGGAATAAAGCCTTCATTTAAGAACACTTTCCTCCCATTGTATTACAACGGGCTTATGCAGCATTGCACTTATCTGATAGCAAATTGTCCACCATCGGGACTGAAAAACCCACACATGAACCCAGAAAGTCCCCTTGTGTGGTTCCCTGCACTGGAAAGGGAGATATCAAGACCCCAGTGGAGACAAGGAAAAATGAATTAAACAATTCACAGAAAATTAATGGCGGGTTGTCCTCTGCAGGAGGTATTTGGCATGTGTTGTACCCTGACCCAAGTGTGGTGGAGGCTGTGAAGACTGCTCATACAGATACCAGACCTCGTCCACCCAGAGCAAGTTCCAGGAGTTGACAGGCCCATTGCAGTAAAAGAGGTACAGGTGCAAATCACATGATAAACCATGCTGACAAACATATCCTTATAGAAATATGTGTAACACTAAAAAGAAAGTGCAATTTTAGTTGCCCCACCCCATCCTCCTCCCCATTTTCACTGAAAAACTACATTTACCAGAAGGAAAAGTAATATGAGCCGAATCTCCATATGGTTTGCAAATGTGCTTTCAAGACACACAACAAAATGTATTTTGTAATAATAAGGTCACCTACTTTTAGTCATCTTTTTTTCTTCATTCACATGCGGCTGCCGGAGCGACTGCAACTTTCTTCTTCCCCTGCTCTCTACTATTATGCCTGCATGCACGTGCAAAGGTAAGCCCCTCACCACTGGGCTCCCACACGAGGCGCGCATCGGCACATTGACTTTGTTGAATATTGCAATAGTTGTGCCTCCATAGACATCTTATCAGCGAGAATGTTTAAACACTGTTGAGCTTTGATAACGCTCTGTTTGTTGCCGCATTGCATTTTACCTGCCTTACGTCCATGGATTTTTGCCATTCTAAGATGGTCGTTTCCACTGCCTGCACCAGGATGCTGGGCACGGTGCTGCTGGGTATATGGGATTGGCTGGGGCTGTCTACATCTGGCCCAATGGGAAGGCCGGCAGGCTTGGCCGGCCCTCCTAACAAGGCCAACTCCTAAGGCCCTGTCTACCCCTGTCCATGACGGTCGTCTGTGTGTCCGTATGCTCCCCAACCCCCTTGGTCGCCTGTATTTCCATATGCTCCCCACACCCCCTTGGTCGCCTGTGTGTCCCTCTGCTCCCCCCCCCCCTTGGTCGCCTGTCTGTATGCTCCCCAATCACTTGGTCGCCTGTGTGCCTGTATGCTCCCCAAACCCCCCTCCCCCCTTGGTCGCCTATGTATCCGTATGCTCCTCAACCCCCCTTGGTCGCCTGTGTGTCCGTACGCTCCCCACCCCCCCTTGGTTGCCTGTGTGTCCAGATGCTCCCCACCCCACCCCCCTTGGTCGCCTGTGTGTCCGTATGCTCCTCACAACACTCCCCATTGGTTGCTTGTATGTTTGTATGCTCCTCACCCCACCTTGGTCGCCTGTGTGTCCGTATGCTCCCCCCCTTGGTCGCCTGTGTGTCTGTATGCTCCCCACCCCCCTCCCTGGTCACCTGTGTGTCCATATGCTCCCCACCCCACCCCCCTTGGTCGCCTGTGTGTCCGTATGCTCCTCACAACACTCCCCATTGGTTGCTTGTATGTTTGTATGCTCCCCACCCCCACCTTGGTCGCCTGTGTGTCCGTATGCTCCCCCCCCCTTGGTCGCCTGTGTGTCTGTATGCTCCCCACCCCCCTCCCTGGTCGCCTGTGTGTCCGTTTGCTCCCCACCTCTCCCTGGTCGCCTGTGTGTCTATATGCCCCCCCCCCCTTCCCGGTTGCCATGCAACATGTGGCTGGCACCATGTATTTTCCAATCTTTATGTACTTATACTGTAACCTTAAGCATTGTATGTACGTTTGCTCTGTAATCATCAAGTAAAAGCTCCTTGACACCTCAGGGTTTTGGGCGCTATTTAAGAACAGTAAATAATTTAAATAAATAAATAAATAGAGAATATCATTTAACTGTGCTGCTTATAACAGAGGGTGTTTTAAAAAAAAGTGTTTCTGAGGAGAGTGGAGTTAAATTTGCTTGTGTGAGCAGCAGCTTATTGTAAAATATTTTTATTTTAGCACTGTGTATGTATAGTTATGCTATTCTGTTGCATTTCTTACTTTGGAGACCTAACCACTTCGTTTTGAGTGCTGTTACTTTCTGCTCATTGCAATGGGAGTCGGCCTGTTTTCGGCTTGTTTTGGAGGGGCATTGAGCTTTTTTTTTGTTGGGCCTGGCAACGTGGGTAGCAATGGCGGCGGAAGAAGATACGGCGGCCGTGCTGGTGGGCTCGAAAAACAGGATAAATACCACACAAAAGGTAAGTGCCCACGCGCTTATTTATGTTCGCGTCGTTAGGTAACACAGACACACATGTTTCAGTTTACATCGATGCGTGTGACTAGAGGTCTCTTTACAATTACTCGTGATAAATGCAGCTTTGTTTTTTATTTTTCCAGCTTTCTTTCAATGGTCCAATTTGTTTCATTTTTTTGCCTCGGAGAATATGATTTTCATCTCAAATCAATGGCGCCTCAAAATGCCCTGGTTTGTAGCAACTGCTAATTGTGTACATGTGGATATTTACTTTTTCGCATGCCTGAAAATTCAGCAAATGCAAAACGCATTGTCCCCAAAGCCCGCAATAGCTTTTCAGTCGTGAGCCCCGCATGCCATGCCCAAGATGGGGGGGCGGCTTTATTCGTGCCATATCTGCGCCCACACAGATACTAGGGATTCCAAACACAGCTCCAATCCTTTAAAATAAGCAGCCGTCATAACTCGTGCGCCATTTTACGCATGTGCGTTTTGTGAGCAGCTCTGCAGGCCTAGTAACGAACAAGAAAGGAGCCACACATCCAGCCTATAGTCAATATTAGCATTTTCTGGACTCGGCGTGAAGACTGGAGTAAATGATAATTGACTTTAGGCCAAACTTTCCAGAAAACCCTTATATTTCCTCTTTCATAACGGGAGTGTTTATAGCAGAACAGGACAGAGGCTGCATAATCAGGTAGACATGAAGCAGAGGATATAAACCGCCTCTAAACTCAACAGAATAATAGAGGGGATACAAACAACACAGAACACTTGCTTCAGAGTTCAGACCCTGTACAGGCAAGAGAGAATAGACTGTTTAAAAACCGAGCAGGTTCACGGGAGAGGACACACCATTTCAGAACAGAGCACGTTCACATAAAAGAATGAACTATGTGTGTCAGGGGAAAGGTATAGCCAACAGCACCCGGAGAAATCTTACAATCACCCGGTGTGTTAGCAGCTTGTGAAGTGAACACCACCGAAATGCTAACAATTGCAGCATGACTGCGTAGGAAGACACGATCTGCCTCTTTACCCACGCCCCGCTGCACCCCTCGAAGTTTCAGTCTATTCATTTGTTGAACTTTTGTATAGTGCCTGGACAGCAGGAGATGTTTCCAGGTCCTCGGCCCCCAGTCTATGCCTGTTCTCGAGGGACAATACGTGGTGCATTTTCTTCAGTGGTGCATGCATGCTTCTACCAAACATGCTGCCCCACTGCTGCGGAAATAGCCACCTTGATTGGTTACTGCCGCATAGCGTTGCAGCATGCACAATCAGACTTCTTGTGTGGGCTGATAACCAAAAGCCTATCTATCTGACCCCTGAGCTTCGATTGGTATTGGTAGATATGGGTGAGGTGGGGTGGGCATGGTAGTGTGGAACAGAAGGTGAGAGAGGCAGATTGTGTGGTTAAGTGGGATGAGGTGACATTGGATGGTTTAGAGAGGGGTATGGTGTAGAGGGGTGGAGTAGGTGCATAGATAATAGTAAAGCATACTCGAGCAACAGTGGGAATGGGAAGGGATGGGACAGCAATGCGTGACAAAGGATGGATAGGGTAGAGAAGTACAAGGAGGGGTGGGTCAGGGTTAGAAGAGGTGAGAAAGTTTGGCCCGGTTAGGGATCGTCACAAATGGCACAGAAATCACCCCAACTCTCTCAGGCAGTTTAAAGCTTTTTATTGAAGGTTTGGTAGGCCCTAAGACTCTCTTTCTCGTTTTGTAATTAACCCCCTCCCTAACCCACACATCCTTAAACCTGTAAGGCAAGACCTCCAAACAAGGAAAACCAATCCTCTTAGGTTAAAAGCTTGGTGCACCTCTTTGCAAGGAAACACATTTATTTTGTATATTTTGTATACCAGAAGGGAAAAGGTGATGGAAGGTCCCATAGAACCTAACTGTCACCAAGTTATATAGTGCCCACTGCCAGTTTCCCTAGGGACACACGCACACGCTCTGCAGGTCATTGAGGTGCTTAGGTTGCAAACACGTATCTTTTTCAGTGGCAGTGCCTTTCATGTGCATGATAGGACAATTAGAACTCAAATGGAAGTTTGTGACAAAGAAGCTGCACATCTACGTTTGTTTATTACACAACTTATTGCATGTCTTAAATCGCTGAAAATACAGTGGGGTTAAAGAGATTTTTCAGGTTGACATTATTTTGCATTCTGGGACTTATAGTTTACCATTCAGGATGTGAAAATTAAAGCCACAAGGAACATTTCCACCCACCTCTGCCCAAACACACACTCCTTGGATCCCCTTAATTGAAGCTATAAACGGGCCACTGGTGTAATAAAAATGTCTTAACCAGGTCTGCCCCCACCCACTCAATTTATAAGCACTATATGTGGTTCTGTTGAAAACAAGCATTGGCAAAGCCAACAGTTTTGGCTTGTGTATAAGTATTAGGCATTTGCCAGGCACTACTGTTATATGCCCAGATGCTCGCTCCATTTTGCAGTTGCTACCACTGATAGCCAGTTAATGCCACTAAAGCAGTGCCTGCCTGGCAACTGCCTTTCCAAGCCTACACAAAACCCCAAACTATTGGCATTGCCAGTGCTTGTTTTTGGGCGGTATTTATTACTCTACAAAAAAATAGAGATACCATTATTTATGCTGGCTATAGGCAACTCTTCTACTGCAGTGGAATCACACTGTTGGACACAGCAGTGGCAGATGTTGTGTTGTGTTACAAGCATAACATCCAAACCATCTCTAGTCAATATAATTAAATATTATATTAGCATCATCTTTTAAAGAAAACTATCAGCATGGAAACACGACAAAATGCAATTCCTAGTTTTAATGCAGTATGCGCATTGTCGCAATGGTTCCTAAAAAAAAAAAAGAGAGCATTTCTGCACATATTCACTGTCTATGCCAAGTTTGTCCAAGAGTTTCTTAAATAAGTCTACAACACAACAGTCAGAAAAAAACACTGGACAACATTCTTGGTAGAGAGTTTATGCAAGGGATGCATCATCTTGATGAATTAGATGGGGCAATTGACAATTTAATAAGATAGCTCTTTGAGTTGGGCACTTTCTCAAACAGTTGTGCATAATCTGCAAACGCAGGTTCGGGCTCAGGGCAAACCCAGACTTGTATCAGTCCAATGTTAATAAATTATGTACATATACATCTGATGATAATATTAATCAGGTGTTAGAGTAAAGCAATATTTTAAACACAGCATCCTTAACTCAAATATGCCACAATAGAAGAGATTAACATAAACGCAGGGACCAAATATACCAAAGGATCTTTCCAAACCATTACTATTCAAATGCAAAGTGCTGGATTGCAATGAATACAATTGAAATGGCAGTTGCCGTTGTAAATTATACACATTGCAATCCCTCCTAAATTCCAAGGTAACTTAGGTGGGAAGTGAGTTTGGCGCGTATGTGTCATGTGTGTAGATATCCATTTCCTGACTGTTTTCTCATATGGAACACTTGAGATTGATTTTGCTGGTGCGCACATTGCTTCACAATTGATCTCTTGGGCCCCCCCTCTTCTCTCCTTCCTCTCCCCTGTCACACCTGATGAGGTATCTAGACCAGTCCTGGTACCTGCTCACCCTGCCACCAACTCGCACTGCCTCTGGGCCACCCCTTGCACTGGGGTCTGTATCTGTACCCATACAGCCCCCCCGCCCTTTATCTTTATGCATTTATCAGACACACCCTGTCTGCTGTCTTATCCCAGCACTTGCCACTTGTTGGCTGCACTACCACTGTTTGTTGCCTTTATTATTTATTTATTTTCTATTTATCCGTTTCTCCTCTGCTCCACACTTCCCTCTCCCCCCCCTCCATGCACTTTTCCCCTTCCGTCTGCCCCTGCGCAATCTCAATGTCACCTGGCCTAGTAGTCTGTCTTCCCTCAGTTTCCCCTCCCTTGCCTCGTCATGCCTTGAAACACTTGTGTATAGGCGCGTTATAAATGCCATATCATATCTATGTCTTAGCAGAATCTGAATTGTCGTCAGGCCGAGTACAATAGTTAATTTCACATCCTTACTGTTCATGGCCTGTAAGAATATTATATTTTCCCTTGTTCCCTCCCTTGCCTTGAAGCGCTTTGAAACACATTGTGTATAGACGATATATAAATATACGATCGTATCATGAACTGCTTTGCTCACATAGCCTGCATCCTAGTTGCTATGTTTCATAAAGTTTATAGCGGCGACTAGTTGTACTTTGCTTGCTCTTATCAAACTTTTTACACAAATCTTTTTTTGCATTTCAGAATTTATCCATGTTAAAGCCAGGGAAATGGGCTTTCCAATACTCTCTGCATCCGAGTACAGAAAAGCCCTTCAAAATAAAATTGGGAACTACTGGATGAAGAAGGAGCCAGACCTGGTCTTTTCTACACCAGTGTAGTTGGGCATTCCCTTGCTCCCTGGGCTGGACCCCACCTGACTCACTTGCTTTCTGGGCTGGGCCTGGATAATTGTGTGACTCCCTGGACTGGTTCTGTGTCCCCTCTCAAACTTGCTCCCTGGGCTGGACCCCACCGGACTCACTTTCTCCCGTGGCTGGGCCCCACCGGACTCGCTTGCTCCCCGGACTGGGCCTGGATACTCGTGTGACTTTCTGGACTGGTTCTGGTTCCCCTCACCCTTGCTCCCTGGGCTGGACCCCACCGACTTGCTTTCTCCCTGGGCTGGGCCTGTATACTCGTGTGACCCCCCCTGGACTGGTTCTGTGTCCCCTCTCACATTTGCTCCCTGGGCTGGATCCCACCTGACTGGTTCTGGGTCCCCTCTCACCCTTTATTTTTAAATTGTAAGCACCCGTTTTTGGGATTGCTACAGTCGTGTTTTTGTGCTATGTACACAGTGTCAGATTGAACCTCTGCTTCTTTTTAATAAATATAGTGGGAAGAAAAAAAATGTGTTGCTTCTTTTTAAATATAGTTAATATGCCATTAAATGGTCTTGACTTTCATGGCCATTTTACCTAAATGACTGTGACCTAATAAGTCATCACTATTGTTATAAAAGCAATTCAAAATGCAACACTGTGAAATGGGTAGTAATTAAGTCACAGTGACGCTTTTAAAGCCCAATTCAACAAGGTGAGCCAAATGTGTTTTTAAGCATTTCTTTTCAGGATTATAGTAAACATTATTTTTGTTAAACTCCTAAAAAAAAAAGTCCAGCTCATAAACCGAAACAATGCCTATATTGTTAAAGGATATTTTGAGGATTGCTTTGTTTTTTTTATTTGTAAAGTATTATTTGGTGACTACATTAATTGCTTTTGAATTTCAAAAGGTTTATTTGGGGATTGCATTGCTTTTGGATTTCTACGAGGAAGTATTTATAAATAACATATTTCGGGTGCATTAAGCCAAAAGGAAGCCAGATGTAATCTGTTGCTT
The DNA here is from genome assembly GCF_040938575.1 of Ambystoma mexicanum. NCBI lineage: Eukaryota > Metazoa > Chordata > Amphibia > Caudata > Ambystomatidae > Ambystoma > Ambystoma mexicanum. The sequence goes on from NC_090928.1 coordinate 1,016,176,898, forward strand.
TTGGATTTATTTAGGGATGGCACTGGTTTTGGATTTTTATAGGATTGTTTGGGGATTGCATTGTTTTGGGATTTTTGCTGGATTGAGCATTGGATTGCTTTTGGATTTTTATAGTTTGGGGGTGGATTATTTGGGGATTGGATTGCTTTTGGATTTATAGTGGATTGTTTGGGGATTGGATTTTTAGTGGATTGTTTGGGGATTGGATTGTTTTTGGATTTTTAGTGGATTGTTTGGGGATTGGATTGTTTTTGGATTTTTAGTGGATTGTTTGGGGATTGGATTGTTTTTGGATTTTTAGTGGATTGTTTGGGGATTGGATTGTTTTTGGATTTTTAGTGGATTGTTTGGGGATTGGATTGCTTGGATCGTTTTCCACTGAGGATTGCTAATTAACATATTTCAGGGTGCATGAAGCCAAAAGGAATCCAAAAGCAATCCACTGAGTACAATGGGAGTTTCTGGAGTTAAAGAGGATTTAAAGAGGATTTAAATGTTTGGGAAAATCCAGTAGCAATCCACTTTCAATCCAGATTTTTTTGGTAGGGGAGGAGCGATTGCCACTAATGTGTCAACAGAGGTTTATGGTATTTCATAGCAGCGGCAGCCCACACTGAGCCCCAGTGGCCCCATCTTCAACTAGAACCTCACAACTTCCATCTGAGCTCCCGCCCTAGGAGCTCGTAAACCGCCTCCCCCTTTGTGCATTTTCGTGCAGTCAATAACTGGACACACATTTTTTGGGAAGGAAAGGCCACAGCTGCTTTATTAGGCAGGAGGTAACTTACAGGTGATCTGTTTGTACCACGCATACTAAGAGTTCTACACTAAGCAATTTTACAATTACTGTACCCCCGACCCTAGGTAACCTGCACTTCTGCCTGGCTTGACCCTTTCCTTCATTTCCCAGGTCACCCGACCTCTTACTCCCTTGCTTGTTTCCCAGATCTCCAACCCCTAACGATCTTACACAGTTTTCCCAGTCCATCGCCACCTCTTCGCCCTTGCTTATTTCCCAGGTCTTACATCCCTTATGCCATTGCTCAGTACTCCTAGGGCTCCCGACCTGTTACACAATACCGAGTTACTTAAGCCTCCCAGGCTCTTAAACACTACTAGGTTTCCAAGGTCTCTGACCCTATTACCTAAGTCATTGGTTTCTGATATCATGTCCCCTTATCTTCCATTACTTAGTTTCCCAGGTCTCCTGACCTCTCAAACCCTCACCTGTTTTCCTTGACCTCATTGCTGGTCTGCTAGTTTCCCAACCGCAGAAGTTTACCAATTTCTATTTCCCCAGCTCCTCTGACCTCCATCCCCATCCTCCCTCCCCATGCCCTTTCATTTGTTTTCTAGATTTCCTGGCCTCTTCTCTAGTTTGTTGTCCATGTTTTCCACCCCAGGCCGAACTCCCAATTATCCTTGTTTTTCCCTGCTTTACTTGCCCCCCACTTGCTAGCGCTACTATCTTTCCCACACCCTCCTTTTCTCCATTCCGTATGCCCAGAGGTTGAGCCCCCTGAGCAGGTGCTTTAACGTCATGACTGCACAGTCTCTTGTGGTCCCTGGCAGCACTTCCAGCCTAGACACACCATGTGCCGCCACTCTGATGGCTCTGTTAACGTATGACAAAACACATCAGCATTGTTGCAAACATTATAACATCTCTTCAACTTCGTTCCTGGTGTGGACTGGTGGGTTTTATTCCTCTCATCTTAGACTGCATAACAAAGCCACACGATACACGCAAATCCGGGCGAAACCCCACGTCCCAAATGGAAAACCACAATTCCCAGAATGCAAGCAATTTAAAGCATGGAAATTCCACTCAGGCCAACCGCACCTCCAGAGAACCAAGACACGCAACCAAAGAAGCTAAGGCACCAACTCAGATAGGTGGGGGAGGGTCTTTTTTCTTTTTTTTTATTGCATTCTGGTATTTGTAGTCTCCCTGGGAGTGGGATGGGTAGCAGGGTGCTCAGAACAAGCGCAATGGAGGGGGGCCACATTTCAGAGCGAGAAGCCACAATCCCACATGGGAACCTCAACTATCTTCACCTCGCATGGCCACTTCGACACCCGAACCTCTTTATATTTTGGCACTGCTTCAAATTGCCACATGTTCAGCCTAGAATTCCCTTCACTGCCCCTATTTCAGTCCTACAACAGCTTCCACTATGGATGTCCCGATGGAATCTGTGGCTTCATACAACCAGGCTTTGGCCCTCCCAAAGCAACCCCATACCTTCTACCACATGGGGCAGGTCTGCAACCATACCCTGGTGCCTGCACAGTCCCTTGTGCCTCCATTATGCCCCTCTCAACCCCTTCACCCCCCACATCACCCAAGGCCAGTCTCCCTCTGCTTGACCACAAGTTCCAGTATGCAACGCTCTGCCCTGGACCAGACCAATATAACCCTCATGAGCTGAACAAAGGGCGCCCTCGCTATTGTGTCCCCACCCCACTCCATAGGGGCGCCTGCTTGCCTGGCTACAAATGTGCACACCTGAACACGGGCATCACAAGCCGCCTCTGGCCTCCAACCAAGCACAAGCCTATTGAACATTCGGGTGCAGATGCCACCCAGGCCCCACAAAGCACATCCTCCATATTCGACCTCACTCCAGGACAACAAGTTGCACGCGTTTTGCCTTTGTGTGCAAAACTACATTGAAGGCGTGCCTTACACTTTTTTTTATTTTTTTAATAAAAATACTCAAAATGCGCGTTTGCTTAGAGACGGACGATGGATTATGTCCACATTGCACAGATCTCATGCATGCGTGCAGCATGATCTGTGCGATCTGGGCCAGGGTGGGGGCAGCACGCACAACCCACCCTCCGCCCCATGTTGTGTGGGTGTGTTGGCAGGGGGACTTTCAACAATCGTGGGTTGAGAGATAACCCTCCACTTGGCGTGGGGACACCCACTACGCGAGTGAAAAAAACACATGGTGGGACCTCAACATCCTTCCCCCGTCACGTCTCCAAGGCACTGAAATGGTAGAAGCACAGCGAGTTCTGAGACAGACATGTGGCTTATGGCACTAACGCTCTGCAAATATGGGCCATGAGCAGGGGTTATTTGGGGTTGGAGGGACGGTTCTTGTATGCCCATTGCAGGGTTTTAAAGGGCGGGTTGTTATTATCATCTAGTTTGTTTCCCCTGATTCATGCAATGTGAGGATGCTTGGGAATGTGTCTTATTGTGAAAGCCTCCGGCTTACTCAGGAGCGTTTCTTGTATTCTGAGTTCGTGTTTTGGGGATTTTCATTTCAGTGTCTCCACCAATACGCACACTTTGAGCAAAAAACGCTGCATCTATCGGTCTGCCAGTCGGATCCGTAAACACAGGATGTGGGGCCTTCTATTTATTCGAGTGATATGCAGGGACGTCATTTCACTAAAATGCCAGGGGTAGCAGAAGTGACATCACACGACCCTTGACCCCTGATGACATCACAGGAACTGATGTCATTTGACCCCACCCAAAAGTGATATTGCGGAAGGCGATGGAACACAACCTTTCACTGGTTGACAAAACAGGAAGTGGCATCACATAGCATTGTACACTACGAAAAATAGGGTAACGATATCATTATAATGTGATGTACATTTCATACCTGAATGGATCGCCATATGTATCGTTAAGATCAGTGTGTATAGGCCCATATTACCACGTTACTGTGATTGCAAGCAGACGTCCATGACCAAATGATAATGATGTGTTATTATATAGCACTTACGCTTAAGCGCTTTACATAGAAGAAATATACACCCAATATCACCCAACCTGTATTGGTAGCCATTTATCGACCTCAGAAGGATGAAAGACTGAGTTGAGGCGTTTGAGAACAGACTAAATCAGTGACTCACCCCCTGAAGTGTGCCTGAAATAAAACTTTAATGAGTCTAGCAATTATTTAATAGAATTCCAGAAAGACACTTTTTTTGGCATTCCTATTCTTTCTTATTTAGGTTCAGTGCTGAAAGTGTTAGACTTGTGGCCTTTGTGTTCTTATTTTTCATCTTTTTTTAAGGGGCCTGAACAAGAAATCTAGCCACTCCAGAATTAAAGAGCCACATGGTGCTGGCCACAGACCAGGAGCTTGCATTGCAAAAAAAAAAAAACTCATTGCAAACCCTACCCCCTTATGGCCCAACACGAAGGGGTAAGTGGAGGGAGGGTGTTGCACAAAGGGATCTACGAGCCACAAACTAGAAGGAACATACCCGTTCCCAGCCCTTCTGCGGGGACTTCCTATCGTGAGATCTCCCGCACGAGAAGAGCGAAGGAGCGGCTTCACGGCAGAAGCTGGCGGGATAGAGCAGCTAGAGGACTGCCCCTGCGCTCCTCCTGAGGTATGGAGCCAGCAGGCTCACAGGCCTATACATCCAGCACACACACACCAGAGCATAATGCCAAGGCTGAAGACAGCCTCCTGGGGGCTCTGGTGTGAATGGTGTGCCTCATCCCAAGGGACTTGTAAGTAGCATTGAAGCAGCTATTGGGATTAAGACCATCAGACTGTGAGTACAGTTATGCCCCTGCCCCTGGACACTATTCTCCTAAGTTAATCACATTACCTCCAGCGTCCAATAAATATGGCAGCTACCTCATACAGCATCCTGTCTTCATTAAGGCCACCACACCGTCCCCCACACTTACCTCCCAACTGCCATATGACGACATTCATTCCTCTCAGTCTTACACCCGTGAAAAAGAGGATCAGTTGCTGCAGTGAACCCTATATAAGCCCAACCTGCTCCTGCCCTTTCTGTGTCACCCCTGCTGCTCCCAAAACATCCTGTTTCCTGCTGTGTGGCTCCACCCCTTCCCCGACCCCACCCCTTACAACCCCTTTGCTGTTGGCACCTGGGGCATCCCCGTGTCCTCAGAGCTGGACCCCCGGGGCAATGTACGTCACTGTTAATGCAGCATACAGCAAAGCCTCACGCTGCTCAGCGCATCCACCGGCAGATGGTACATTCTGTAACTGTCCGTGTAGCAGTTTGCAGTGACTTGCTTGTTTTTAAATGTGTCTTCACCACATATATATGTATGCTTTGTTGGTATCAGTTTACTGGGCAACATACGCCCACCAGGGAGCATTTCTATTATGTCATCATCATTACAGTGCCGTGTGGGCCACTGGCTATCTCTTGTTCTCTTGGAGATTCCTTTGTGATGTTTATTGAGATGCATCCATTTTAGTAGAGAGTGTGGTGCGTTGGGGGAACAAATGTGTTTCCTTCATTTGGGTATGGTGATGAATTAGCACCGACATATGCGTGCATATGTGTGGCATATGAACAAAATATAATATAATGTGTTTTAAGGCATCCAGTGTCTTTTGGACCCACAGAGACCTATGAGGGCACTCTAATGTGTTTAGAATTTGAAGTGACAAAACATATTCTGGGGGTGCGCAACCACTCAGGAATATGACACGTTCTTAAATAAAGAGCAAATACAAGCTGCAGAAGTGGAGGATCTGGTGACTTCTCGAGGTCACCTAAAAAGTCAAGAATCAGAAAGGAGTGTCCTCAACTAACCGTGCTCACTGCCATGTGTAATACAGAACAAATCTCCAAAGTGAAAATAGGATTTGTGCCTTAACGGCTCAATTTATTACTCATTGGCTGAAATATGCGTTTGTTGTCGTCACAAACATGAAAGGTAATTGGTACTGGAATAACTCAAGTAATAACATATAAAGGGGTGTTTTTTCCAAAGAAAATGCTCTGAAAATACTGAATGTAGAAACATATTCTAAATATGTAAAGTTACAGACACCAAGGGTTTCCCCACACTTACTCGATATACAAGTATACATATAATTACATATCAGTTGTTCAAGTCCAGCTACTGCTGGCACATCTCTAGTTGTATGGGAACAGAACAATCAAGGGTCCAGATAATACTGATTTGCAAAAAACAAATATTGGAAAGCCAACACGTGTTTCAACCCACTAGGGCCGTCATCATGGCGTACTTGAAATATCAAACATATGTCTAAGAAAAATAGAAGAGTAAGTTCAAACACAACATTTTTTGGTTATCCCATGCACAGTAATGCAAAAGACAAAGAATGAGTGGAAAACAAAGGAGAAGTATGGAGGAGGGTATTGGAGAGAGGGGAGACAAAGGGGAAAATACACTAGTTCAGCATATTAGCACCATTTTGTTAACACAAGGGCTCACTTTTATCTATGCGCTACATGCTTGTAAGTGAATACTTGCTCTTCAGAAATTAACTGGCCGTGCATGCACATTGATATTCTAAAATCATATCATCATTATGGTACATCATACCAAAAATATACTAATACTTCGTGAATGACAAAAGCAATTTCAGGTGAAACCATAGCAGAAGAAATAACTTATTTATGATGTGATATACATTTTGGAAGCAGTTATATATATGCACTACAAAAAAAAACTTTGTTAAAGGGACGTTATGGTTATTTTGCCCTATTAAAAACCTATGCCATTCTGCACACAAACTTTGTACAAAAACACCTTTTGATTACAAGTAACATCTAAAAACCCCTGAAATTCGGAAGTTATGGTAGGCTAATCACCCATTTTTCCCATCAGCACTTTGATATTGTGGGTGTTAGTCTTAGCATTGCACGGTGGTGGTGCGAGTTATGGTTGCTTAGCTGACATAAAAGAAAGGGGATAAAGATGTGATGGCATCAGTGATAGCATCAATGACATGTGTTGTGGCATCTTTTATGTTTGGGGTGGTAGTGGTAGCTGTGGAGAGTGCTGATGGGAAAAATGGGTAATTAGCCTACCATAACTTCCGAATTTCAGGGGTTTTTAGATGTTACTTGTAATCATAAGGGGCCTCATTACGACCCAGGCGTTAAGGGTTAACGCCGGCGTTAACCCTTAACGCCTATTCTGATTTTAACGGCTGCTTTTAGCAACCCATTGCACCAAAAAAAAAGGATTTTTTATCTTCAACCGGAACGCTTCTGGCGTTCCCGATTGAAGAAAACAAATCCTTTTGCAAGATGGCCACCATTAAAACGGAAGGCGGCCGTTGCATACAAAGTCTTTTTGCGCTTTCCATTACAGATTCCAGAAAGTGAAAAAGGGAAACGTGTGACCGTAGTGGGCGAAGAAGATTTGTATTTGTTCTAAAATGTGAGGTTATCAGCAACATCTGTAACAGCAAGCCAGTGCCTGGTGGACATGGCAACTGCAAATCAATGTTTTATCTGAACTAGTAAATGGCAGTATTTATCTCCCCGACATTGTGGTCAGTAAGCATACCTACAGCGTACCCTTCAGAGACGAAAGGCATACCGTTGATTTCTTATGTACATGACGACACTTATGAAATATGAAAATAGTACCACATGCAAAACACAAAAGGTGTTTTTTGTGCACTATGAACTGTACATAGATGTGTGGAATATACAGGCAAAAATGCAGTAATGGCAGAAATTTTGCAATCAACACCATTACCACTGACCTGTGCACACATTTTTGCGTAAGTGTCACAAGGTGAAATGGGTGAAGAAAGGTGTACTAAGAAGTTATATGGAAGCATTGCTTTTGAAACGTTTCTGTATAGCAAACACTTTCACTGCATCTGATCTCATTTTTCCACTTACAGAAAGATACCAAACCTGACAACATAGCGTCTTCATGCACAACTGATGTCGGTAATTGGGGCATCTGGGTTTCAGAGAGTACCCTAACGGCACGAAAACATAATAGATGGCCCTGAGCCTAACGTTGGCAAAGCAAGTGGTGTCCAATAGTGCTCTGGGTAACGTACCTTGGCAGCGTAAAGAAATTATTCCATAAAGGCTCACGTAATTTCATACGCCACCCATTAAAGAACATACTACAACCTGCAACTTTGCATGGCAGAATATGAAGGGGAACATGAAATGATTAAAAAACACACTACCATGTGAGCAGTAGTAAGCAACTTTTATTTCACAGTGCACAGTGTTAAATCATCACCCTGTTCTCAGTTGCAAAGAAATTGGAAGTTTGTGTCTCAGCAGCACAATTAAAATGTTACTTTTGCCAGTCACGTAGATGTTTCCCCACACAGTCACCATGCGTTGGCGCCACAGTTTTTAACACACACACACAGTATGCAGTGGTGACACAGTAGTCGGTTTCCTCTGACATTCATTGTCAAGACGATGTCAATTGCTGTGATGAAGTCCATCAGAAAGTATGGTATGCTACTTATAATGTTACTGCCAATGGTGACATTGTTGTTTAACGGCACTGAAATTATGCGTTGTTGACACAGAAGGGGTATTCCTGTCACACTGATTTAGAAGGCGACGTGAATGGCTGCGAACTATGACACCAGAAAGGATGGTATGTTGCTTCTTACTGCTACAACCGCGTAAGGACATAGAGGTCCGATGTGGTCATCCCATTCAATGATGACGCACATACAACCGGTGACGAAAAGCTGCACTTGACAAATAAAAAAAAACCTCAGTCGGGCGCTGAAGGCCATGGCATTCGCAGTACGGAAGGAAGTAGCTGTGGGTAAAATGAAAAAAAAAATCTATCAATACGAAGGCTTTGCGGAAATGTAAAGGGTAAGACAGTAAATTTCTATAAACAATTGTTTTTATATGGGGAAATGTATGGACTCCTTAAAAAAGGCTACATTGTACAATATACATATTAGGCAAATAAAATTGATTGTCACATAAATGTCATAGGTAATAATGGAAAGTATAGTGACATTGTACAGACAGCACTAATGTGCGATATGAAATTTGAATAGCACACAAACTTCCAAAAGTGCGGTAATGTGCAATATGAAATTTCAACGGCACACAAACTTCCAAAAGCATATCTAGTAATACATTTTTTTTTCAGACTAAGTAAATAATGGCAGGTTGGTATACAGGCCTCTAAAATAAGCTTACATGATATGGACCTGCTCCATTTCAACCTCCTCAGTCACACATGAAAAATGGGTAATTAGCCTACTATAACTTCCGAATTTCAGGGGTTTTTAGATGTTACTTGTAATCATAAGGTGTTTTTGTACAAAGTTTTTGTGCAGAATGGCATAGGTTTTTAATAGGGCAACTTAACCATAACAACCCTTTAACAAAGTTTTTTTTTTGCAGTGAATTTTGGACGTTTTTAGTAGGGCAACGTAACCGTAATGTCCCTTTGAGAAATGTTTTTTCAATGATTTGCATAGATTGTCATTACCGTAAGTGATCAATAACATTAGGTAACCAAAATTGTTACTGAGTATTTACAAGGGTTCCAATAGTAACACATAAGCATACTGTAAAGCAACATTTGACTTCACTGCCCATCTTTCTATAAATTCACAGTAGCATATGCAGTTGTACAGCATGGCGAAATGGTGCAGAACTTATACACACTTCAAAAGGGTACGGGTGAGTCGTTGATAGTGAGGAAGGACACTGTATATTGTTGTACGAACTTGTAACTCAAACAATTCCCGTGAACAACGGAACAGTGCAAGTTTACACGACAATAGAAGCAAGACTGCATACTGAGGTATTTTATTCAGTGAACGCCATTGCACCCTAAAAAAATGTGGGCTGAATGCCATTGCCAATACAGATTTTGCGGCACTAACCCATTGCACCAAAAAAAAAAGGTTTTTTCATCTTCAACCGGAACGCCTCTGGCGTTCCCGATTGAAGAAAACAAATCCTTTTCCAAGATGGCCACCATTAAAACGGAAGGCGGCCGTTGCATACAAAGTCTTTTTTCGCTTTCCATTACAGATTCCAGAAAGTGAAAAAGGGAAACGTGTGACCGTAGTGGGCGAAGAAGATTTGTATTTGTTCTAAAATGTGAGGTTATCAGCAACATCTGTAACAGCAAGCCAGTGCCTGGTGGACATGGCAACTGCAAATCAATGTTTTATCTGAACTAGTAAATGGCAGTATTTATCTCCCCGACATTGTGGTCAGTAAGCATACCTACAGCGTACCCTTCAGAGACGAAAGGCATACCGTTGATTTCTTATGTACATGACGACACTTATGAAATATGAAAATAGTACCACATGCAAAACACAAAAGGTGTTTTTTCGTGCACAATGAACTGTACATAGATGTGTGGAATATACAGGGATTATGCTTGGCAAGAATGCAGTAATGGCAGAAATTTTGCAATCAACACCATTACCACTGACCTGTGGACACATTTTTGTGTAAGTGTCACAAGGTGAAATGGGTGAAGAAAGGTGTACTAAGAAGTTATATGGAAGCATTGCTTTTGAAACGTTTCTGTACAGCAAACACTTTCACTGCACCTGATCTCATTTTTCCACTTACAGAAAGATACCAAATCTGACAACATAGCGTCTTCATGCACAACTGATGTCGGTAATTGGGGCATCTGGGTTTCAGAAAGTACCCTAATGGCACGAAAACATAATAGATGACCCAGAGCCTAACGTTGGCAAAGCAAGTGGTGTCCAATAGTGCTCTGGATAACGTACCTTGGCAGCGTAAAGAAATTATTCCATAAAGGCTCACGTAATGTCATACGCCACCCATTAAAGAACATACTACAACCTGCAACTTTGCATGGCAGAATATGAAGGGGAACATGAAATGATTAAAAAACACACTACCATGTGAGCAGTAGTAAGCGACTTTTATTTCACAGTGCACATTGTTAAATCATCACCCTGTTCTCAGTTGCAAAGAAATTGGAAGTTTGTGTCTCAGCAACACAATTAAAATGTTACTTTTGCCAGTCACGTCGATGTTTCCCCACACAGTCACCATGTGTTGGCGCCACAGTTTTTAACACACACACAGTATGCAGTGGTGACACAGTAGTCGGTTTCCTCTGACATTCATTGTCAAGATGATGTCAATTGCTGTGATGAAGTCCATCAGAAAGTATGGTATGCTACTTATAATGTTACTGCCAATGGTGACATTGTTGTTTAACCGCACTGAAATTATGCGTTGTTGACACAGAAGGTGTATTCCTGTCACACTGATTTAGAAGGCGACGTGAATGGCTGCGAACTATGACACCAGAAAGGATGGTATGTTGCTTCTTACTGCTACAACCGCGTATGGACATAGAGGTCCGATGTGCTCATCCCATTCAATGATGACGCACATACAACCGGTGACGAAAAGCTGCACTTGACGATTAAAAGAAACGTCAGTCGGACGCTGAAGGCCATGGCATTCGCAGTACGGAAGGAAGTAGCTGTGGGTAAAATGAAAAAAAAAATCTATCAATACGAAGGCTTTGCGGAAATGTAAAGGTTAAGACATTACATTTCTATAAACAATTGTTTTTATATGGGGAAATGTATGGACTCCTTAAAAAAGGCTACAATGTACAATATACATAGTAGGCAAATAAAATTGATTGTCAGATAAATGTCATAGGTAATAATGGAAAGTATAGTGACATTGTACAGACGGCGCTAATGTGCGATATGAAATTTGAATAGCACACAAACTTCCAAAAGTGCGGTAATGTGCAATATGAAATTTCAACGGCACACAAACTTCCAAAAGCATATCTAGTAATACATTTTTTTTTCAGACTAAGTAAATAATGGCAGGTTGGTATACAGGCCTCTAAAATAAGCTTACATGATATGGACCTGCTCCATTTCAACCTTCGCAGTCACACAGTAGTTCTTTGCTATAAGACTTCCACGGGAACTGCTATTTCATGTGCCTCACAAACCGTTTTGAAGCATAAGTTATCGAAGGGAATGTTTCTCAAACTGTGACTCTCTACATTCTTTCTGTCTGTGGTCAAGGTCAATAAACAATTGACCCTTATGAGGTTTGGTGCGTTGCGACCATACTGAGCGCCTACTGAAAAAATGAAATGAGATGAACTGACCTTCACTCCAAACGTAAATGCATTCTCTTTTTGCTACTACATATCAGCAGTCACTCATGAGAACCTGTACTCCCGACCACGTGCAGACGAGCTCTGTTTATGAAACCGTGCAGGTGGCTGCCTCACATTTCAAAATATAGGACGCCAGGCTAACCGCAGTAATTTTGATGGTGGCTTCTTACATAGATGCAGTAAATAATTGTAGTACATTGTCTACCAAGTTGCAGTGCACAGTACGATGGTGGTAACAACATTAAAGTACTGTTTCCCTTTCTACTGCCACTCATAAGTAAGGCTTACCTTTCGACACAAGTTTCCAAAAGGGTTTGTGTGCAGTGATTTCGCCGTACAACTCAAAAAACTAAGTGACCAAGGCGGCTATATCAAAAGAATGGTACGCACTTGACGCTACGGCAGACCCAATGGGTGAAGGCGCAACATCTTGACGTACAGCATGCCATGAAGTAGCCAATAGAAATATTCTCCACTGAGCGAACAGGGAAATGGGTCCGCGGAGCGGACATAGATATCACTAATTTTTAGAGTGCAATTTTTTTATCATTTTAAAGGAAACTACAATAAGATGTATCACAAAATTTACAAAAGCACTCTTTCGGGAACAAGCCCCTGCCGCAAAATTGATGACACTCCATCCAGTGGTGTGGCCTGTAGCCATTTGCAAAGTTTTTGCCCCATTCAGTCTATGGGAAAAAAAGGCGTTTTGGGACCCCCCATATAACTTTGGCCCCCCTTGACGAATCCTTTCTAAACTTTGGAAAAAAATTCAAAGTTGCCCATATACTTTTTTGCAAACTTTGGTAAGATAAGGATTCGTCCAGGGGGAGCCGAGTTATAAGCCACCCAAAAAGTGCTCTTCCTTTGGAAACAGCAACTTAACCATAACTACATGGCCACTACCTTCTGTGGCAGAATATGGCAGACAAATATTGGGTGGAATAAAATCAGGTTAAATCCGGATCAGATCCCTGTAAAAGGGCAGCTGACAGGGACCTTATAGTCCAACGAGTGGGCATTGGTATGCATCAGCATCTTAGCCACTAATATGGCACCAATAGTTCAAAGATGTCCGCCATGCGTCTGCTCCGAATGGGCTGCGATTTCAAATGGAGTCCCTCTTCCATTTCGGCAAAAATGGTTGCCGTTCGCTCTGCACCATGTCTTAAAACTCTGTGGTTTAACGGGGACGTATTGTTGTGATCAATCAGCGAGGCAAGCTGCGAAACGCGCCAACGTTCCTAACGCGCACTGACAATTTGCACTTTGGGAGAGCCTTATTTTAATGGCTTTTTAACCTTTTTGCCACTTTGCAAGGCATCAATAAAGACTATATTTTATTTCGACTTTGATGTTGGGACCCTGCTAATTTTGGAAATGTGAAGAGTGCTACTCACCCTGCCTACTACCCCTATCAGTGCTTTGAAGATATATATATATATATATATATAACAGCTTTCAAAATTTATATCAAGCCATAAATAAGTTATTTGGTTTCACCTGAAATTGCTTTCGTGTCATCCACAAAGTATTAGAATGTTTTTGGTATGATGTACCATAATGATTATATGAATTTAGAATATCAATGTGCATGCACGGACAGTTAATTTCTGAAGAGCAAGTATTCACTTACAAGCATGTAGCTCAGCTCCTAGATAAAAGTGAGCCCTTGTGTTAACAAAATGGTGCTAATATTCTGAACTAAAGTATTTTCCCCTTTGTTTCCCCTCTTCCCAATACCCTCCTCCATCCTTCTTTGTTTTCCACTCATTCTTTGTCTTTTGCATTACTGTGCATGGGATAACCAAAAAATATTGTGTTTGAACTTACTCTTCTATTTTTCTTAGATCTAAGTTTGATATTTCAAGTATGCCCTGATGACGGCCCTAGTGGGTTGAAACACGTGTTGGCTTTCCAATATTTATTTTTTGCAAATCAATATTATATGGACACTTGATTGGTCTGTTTCAATACAACTAGAGATGTGCCAGCAGTAGCTGGACTTGAACAACTCATATGTAATTACATGTGTACTTGTATATCGAGTAAGTGCGGGGAAGCCCTTGGTGTCTGTAACTTTATGTATTTGGTTTATGTTTCTACATTCAGTATTTTGAGAGCATTTTCTTTGGAAAAAACCACCCCTTTATATGGTATTACTTGAGTTATTACCTTTCATGTTTGTGACGACAACAACCGCATATTTCAGCCAATGAGTAATAAATTGAGCCGTTACGGCAAAAATCCAATTTTCACTTTGGAGATTTGTTCTGTATTAGACATGGCAGTGAGCGCGGTTAGTTGAGGACACTCCTTTCTGGTTCTTCACTCTAATATGTTGTTAGGTTATAAAATCGACTGAGCACGTGGAAGAAAAATCGCTGTGCTCAGCAAAGTAAAATCATATTGTTCCTTAAATACTGATGTATTAAATGCATATTTAGCATTTAACATTTATCGTTCTTGCAGGCTTTTCAGCTTTAATGCTGCTGTATGTGGCAAGGACTTTTAGGTTTTGTGAAATCATAGCGTGTGCATCGATAAATAATATTACATTAAATGCATGTTTAGCATTTACCGTTCTTGCAGGCTTTTCAGCTGAATGCAGCAGGAGCTTTTATGGCTACCCAGCATGTACATTAGGTGTGTGTAGGATGCATTACTGGGAAATGTACTTTATGTCCATCTCATTTTGCTAAATGGTCCCATGGTTGATTTTAAGAATATAGTGAGAACAAAGTTATCTTATTACGTTATTGGGTATAAACTATTATGCATGCCAGGCATGTGGGGGTAGAACAACAGAAAAAGATTGTCCAGAGAAACAAATCAATTTGAAAAAATGTGTATCAAAATGTATTGAAAGTGATACCAACAATTTATGGGTGCCATAGGGGCATCTATATTTCCAATACCCGTGTGTGAGGTTGCCATAGGGGCAAATGCACTTAGGAACTTGTGTATGTGTGTATTTGCCATAAAGACATTTGAGCGTCCAACCTTGTGTGTGTGAATGCATTCGCCAAGGGGGTATTGTTTTCCAACTCTTTGCTGGGCATATGAGTGTCCAACTATGTGTGTGTGAGCACATTTTTCAAGCGGGCGTTTCATTTTCAATAGAAAACCCTGTCGCAACCTATACATCTTGTTTATCTGTGATCTGAGTGATCTTAGAGTTTTGTCAAAGTGACATTGATGAGATATACATGAGAAATATGAGTGAGTTCTGTAGTTTCTGTATTGAGTGACTCCTTATCGGGGAAAGCAAATTGTTATGTTCAGGCACCATCTTCTGTCAGAGCGTTACTGCTCGGATGTGAGAAACTAGTTTCGGGCATAGGCTATTTCAGACTTTGTCTGCCATAGTGCATATTAATTCCAGATTCAGACCATGTGGGGAATTATAATTTCTTTGGTTGCCAGAGGAGCAATACGTTGCCATGGAGTGTTGTTAGACATGTGAGGAACAATATTCTTTTGGAGGTTTTTACTGGTGCTCTGTTATGCCGGAACTGAGGCCATCGGGTGGCAGTCTGTGGCCAAAGGAGTCCTGGTTGCATGTAGCTGTACTCCATTTTGGAGGGGATTGTGCTTGATTGTGGTAGAATCGAGGCTTGGGGTTGGCAGCCCCAAGTGGAAGGCGCATAGTAACTTTGAAGGGTTGAGGTTGTTACCTTTTCAGTTCTTTAGCTGTGGGCTGGCAGCGCGTTTTAGATGGCTGTTATGGAAGTATGAATTTATTTGCCGCATGCATCCTGCTTTTTGTATGGGTGTCCAGTACCCATGCCACTGTGATATTTTGCAGATTCCTGCAGTTGTTAAGGGTTTCATCTGTCTGGTGTGTCATGGATCTAGGGAAGGATCTTGTTGGTAAACTCACGGTTTGTGTTCCCTGTGGCATACTATGTTGTTCTTCCCTTTGGGTGTTGTCATTCCTGTGTATCCTTGTGGACAATCACATTCTGCACTGCTCACGGTTGTGTTGCATTGTTGGATGTCATGTTTCTGGGTGCATCATAGTCTATCTGTATATTGCTTTCCTTTGGGAATTATTTCTTTTTTTGTGTGTTTTTACTTGAAGTTCTGTGATCTCAACTTCTGAAAATTGCCTTTGTATGTAATTAAAGTGGAGGTAGAAGAGTGTACAGGGTAGTGCACAATTAACCAGATAGAATGTCTAGCTTAAAGTATTAGTATTTGGATGTTCCAGTGCATAGAATCAACAATATACAGTTAAGATTTACAGGATCTATAGGTTGATGCTTCAAGTAGACGGCATATAGTATTCTTGGTTCAGAGTATTGATTCTACGGGTTCAATGTGGTTCCACATTTTTCAAATTCCTACTGCATGTATGTGTTGCTGTTGGGTTTAGAATATATTATTGTGATATATTGTGCATGCAGTTTTGAGTATTAGTTTCAGTAAGATTTATATGTGCAGCTATAGTTTTTAGCATGTCCCCCGCCTTTTCGTTGTGGCTAAGGGGAAGGTGCTTGGTGGGCACCAGCCAGGTGAGAGTGTGATGTCATGGGAGTCCAGAGTGGAATGTTGTGGATTGCTTGTGTGCCTGCATTCCAGGAGAATCAGTTGGCAGTAGAAAGTGACTGAGTGAGGATAGCTTGGGTGGCGGTGCCGGTTACCAGTTATACCAACTGCCTACTTGAGATGTGACTTACAACTGAGAAAGTGGATTTACCCGATAGATATTCTGGCCACTCCATGTCCATCATTCGGACCACAACATAATGTTTGATTTCTGATGCTTTGTGAAGCATACCTAGTTTTTCAGCTGACTTCCACAGTCAGTGCAGGACACTTGATGAAACAGAGGGAAAGTCTTTCATGGTACTAGCTAGCGTAAATCAATCAAGTTATTCTCTAATTTAGTTTTAAGTGCATGCACTGGAACAACTAAGCCCATTAAATAGCTATGACACCTTCTATGAACGATTTCAAAAAGCTCCATTATGAGAGTTAGGTGTTAACATTTATAAAAGAAAATGTGTTTAAATTTCAGGACGGCAAAAGTATCAGAGTTATGAAAAAATGCACACGTTGTTGAAGTAGGTTCTATATGTATGACCAGAAAATCATGATTGCTTTGAACTGGACGTAGCTAACTGCTTTTGCTTTTTGCCTAGTTGTTGCTGCTTTCAATATTCATCAATAGGGCTAGACATTTTCTATTGATATAAACAAGTCACTGTGAAGTGGGAGAATGGAAGAACAGGCTCCCGCCCTTCCCCTCTCGCGCTTGGCCTAGAGGATCACGGCCTAGACACCCGCCACGAGAGGAGTTTGCCTATCTACCAGACGACCAAATACCCTGGTACAGGAACATACGGATGTGCCCACCTACCTGCCCAGCAGCCCGCCCTGCCCATGCCAACACCTGCGGCATGGATCAACTCGACTAAACCTACACGTCGTTAGAGATGCCATGACGACCTAGCCAACGGTCAGCACACCTGTGCAAACATGCACACCGGACACTCCCACATCAATCCACACGAAGAACATACTCAGTGCTATGAAGTAGGCGACAGACATACCCACAGACGTGCATCTTTATTATTTTCCACATAGGCTCTCAAAATGCAGAAACGCAAGACGCATAATGAACTTATCTAAAAAGGCTTGCTCACGCTTCTTCTAAGAACCATGTACCATAATGAAGAATATAACGGAGACACAATACTGGGGATAGAGCAATATGACACCGTAACCTAAAGCACTCTGCATCAAACGTTTCCACCTATGCACCAGGCCCAAGTAGGCCGCAAGCAAAAGCTTCCATGAACATTGAATGAGCAAGAGCTCGGTTGCTGACCCTGCAGAATGAGCCTGGCGAAAGCACACAGCCAAGGGCACGATGTTGCAATCTCGCACGCCGCAAGCCGACGCCAAGGTCGCACCTGCAAGATAAACCAGGCACACAGTGGGAAAAACAATATTAATTGTGCTGAATTCTGCCTCAAACACGGTCCCACCTCACATGACAAAGCCAAACCTGACAGGATGCCAAGCCCAGGAGGAAGGAGGCGCCTGAATCCCACGTTTCAAGACACAGGCAGATACAATTAAAAGACTCATTGGACATCTGCAGCAGTGGGAGTAGTCGACCTCCCAACATATGAATAAATCCTCACATTGTTTACACCTACCCATAGTAAAACATTGTTGCAAATGACAGGTGCACCGCGAGCTGGGAACAGCGATAGTCCCAGACTGGGAGGCTCGCGAGCGGACCAATCAGAACATGGGGCTCTTATCACCTACGCCATTAACATTGACCAATCCTCAGAGGTCTTCATGTAAAAATTTTCATGTATCAAATTGAAGGGACAGCCCAAGTATATCACCTGACTAACCCTCAACCACTAACACTGTTCTCTATATGTATGCTATACTAACCCTACCACTCGAGTAACCAATCCAGAGTGGAAATAGGTTTTTTGTTAAACTTTCTAAGGTGACGCAAGTAGCGCGTCATACTAAGGTAAAAAGGGCCTGCGAGCCCCACGATTGTGTGTGTGTCAGGACGGACGCGTACGATCCTTGACCCATCCCTGCCGTTTTGTCTAATAAACAGCAGAATCACCTTGCTTCTTGCGTGTGTCTCATACTCTATCTCTTTTGGGATATACGGGAGTAGTTGGGGCCTCCCTGCCCGGAGGTCTACGGACGGCCCGGCCGACCCCGGCAGAATTTCCCCCCCCGACAAGTTGGAGGCACTGCTGAGATCTGTTTAAGATCCGCTTTTTTATTTTTATTTTTCCAGGTACTCCCGTTGCGAGGAGGCCCAGCGGCGTGGGCCCCTCTGCCGTTGCCCCCTTCTGAGGACTACAGGACCATCGCGGAACTGCGAGACGACCGGACAGCGCAATCCGGATATTGGCCTTCGGGAGCCGGTTGAGAAGTATCCCGCCCGCGGTTGGCGAGTGTCCAGACGTGGTCCAGACGAGGGGAGGTGGCGAGCCGCTTGGAGGGGTGCATGCAGTCGAGCGGCCCCGCATCAAGAGAACTTGGTGAGCATGCCACGCACAACAAGCAATGTGAAATTGTGAGGGAGGGGGGAGGAATTAAATACGGGAGGTGGGAGGTGTTGCACAGGTGCGCGGCGAAGGTTTGACAATTTAGTGTTGCCAATGAAATGAATGGTAGCCGAACGAGTGCGAGAGCAGTCGGCTACGTTACGCGAGAGAGGGGGGTGGAGCACGAAAACATCACGTGCGGCCGCTCGTAGACACTGATTGGCCTAGGTCGCGACTACGTGTAAGGGTGTGTGTGTGTGGTTTCCTACGATTTGGCATTTATTGATCAATGAGTAGATGAGGATCCCTATTGTTCGAGCAAGAAACTCGATAGGTAGATGACGTTTCCCTGTAGGCGGTAGCTAGTTAGTTGCCCAATACGGAAGATAATTGGCTGGTTAAGCCCTCCTGTCGAGGGGCGTATCACACGCGAGGCGGCGCAGTGTGCGCAGTCCGATTATATTATTGATTACCTTGTTCCAGGAGTGACAGGAAGACAGCTGTGAGGTTAACGGGGGTAGATTGCAAGTGTATTTTGGACTTAAAGAATATATGAAGAACTTACCAGTAGTTCGAAGAGATCGGTGACGTCACCAGAAGGGCTTTCATAGGATATCCCGAGCACAAGGCATCTTTCTTTCTGAGAGTGGTGGGGAAGAGAACTGTGGTAAGGGAGTGGAAACGGAGATAAACGGTAATGAGTTGATCGGGGAAAGGCGAAACGGGGGACGTGGCTGTGCACAGAGAACGCCGGCCACGGTAAGTGTAGAAGAAGGAGGAGGAGCAAATGAAAATAGGACGACTGTATAAGAACGTCACAAGGGGTACGCAGCCGCAGGGGGCTACGTGCGCCTCGGCCGCAGGGGGCCGTAAGGGTGTTGTGTAAAGGAAGAAAGAAAGAAGAAAATATACAAATGTAAATACTATATTTTAATTATTTTCCTTAGCGGACTATCGCAAGTCCCCAAATTTACGGGGCCAGGTAAAGGTATAAGGCTGTGTATTGTGAGTGTTAGTAAGATAATAGCTACCAAATAGGGGAAGGATAATAAGTGAATCGCTACTATGTCATACGGGACAGGATCGGGAGGGTGGGGGAACACCCTCACTACCCCACTACAACACATATGTACAACACTGTCACCCCATAGGGAGAAACTGATCAAGTATAGCATAGAATGGACACAGGGGACGGACAACAAAATGATAACACCATGGCCGCCTAATGGTAGCTTCGATCCATATACCCAACATTCACTATTAAACCATCTGCATAATACATACAAAGGGAAGAAGTTGACACACCACGTGGAGGTGTTTAACTTATGGAGGATGTTCCAAGGGTCCCGACCAGGACTAAATGGAATGTTCACTGTGGGGGAAATACCGGAAGAAAAAGAGATTAAGGAGGAAGGAGAGAATGGGGAAAAGTGGAGTGATGACCCAAAGAACACGGGGAATGGACAAGAGGGAGGAGAAAAGAATAATAACTCAAAAGAAAATGAAATAAAAAAGGAACAGAGCAACGATATACCCCTAGCAAAGGTAGTGAAAACAGAGGGAGGGGGGTTGTACCCTTTAAGAGAATTAGGAGAAATAGAAAGAGGACAGTTAAGGGCGGCTGAGGGGTACTCGAACCCGGCATACAGCCCGCCACCATATGTGGCTCATAGGAAGATGCCAGCAGGGGAGGGGAGGACTGGAGAAGAACAAACTGTGGAAATAGGACATGATGAGTGTGTAGCTGCGCAGATACTATTAAAATTACGAGGTTCATTAACAGGAGACGAGAAGGAAGTAGTAAAGAAAATAGACGAGGATAATACCAGGGAGAGTGGAATGAGAGGGGAAGAGCTGTTACGACAAAAGGAAGAGATTTTGGAGGAACGACTAGCAGAGTTAAGGGATGAGCAGAATGAACTGATCAAACAGCTCGAGAGGGAGGAAAGAGAGAGAGCGAGGGAAAGGAAAGAAGGTAAGAACGAATTGGAAAAAATAAGGGAACGAACTGAGGAGCAAAGGAGAGAAGCTGAAAGGGTAAAAGCAGCAGCAGAAAGGGTATCAAGAGCAGTACTACGAGAGAGGAAAAAGGAAGAAGAAGAGAAAGAAAAAGAAATGGCAATGTGGAAGAAGAGATTACTATCAGAAACGACTAGGAAATACGAAGAAGGGAGGGTGATAGAGAGTATATTAGAAAGGGAGAGGGTGAGATGGGAAAGGAAGAAAGAGGATGAAAGGATATTGGAAAAGATGAGTAGTGAAGTAATGGAGGAATTAAAAAGGAAAAGGGAGGAAATTGGTAGAGAGATGGAGGAGAGAAATGAAGGGGAAAGAGAAGATAGGAGAGGGGAGAGTGAAGTAAGGGGGTATGTATATAGAGACACAGAAGTAGCAACAACATCAGCGCAAAGGGGAGCAGTTGGTAAAGGAGAAAAGGGAGAACCGGACCTAATAGACTTAAAAACAGTAACAATCAAGGGGAAAAAGACAGAGTGGGGGCTGCCATTTACGAATGACTTTTGTAGTGAGGAAGAAGAAGGGATGGAGAAGGAAGGAAGAAACAGTGAAAGGGAAAGCCTAGATAAACTATACACCACCCGGACCAATCCAGACTCACCATGGATCTGTAGGAGAAAGGATGAACTGGAGAGAAGTGAGGAAGAAGAGCAAGGAATAGCGGAAAGACAGACACATGAAGCCACACCGTCACCATCACACCCTCTCCCATCCCACCCTACATGCTGAACCACCTCACGCTCATTACGTACAACCAAACTCGCGCCCTTCACAAACGAACTGACACCCTATGCAGGTAGGCTTAGAGACCTCCCTAGACGCAGGCAGGAAGGACGAATACACACGCCCACATTAAATACAGGAAATGATGGAAGAAGGGGAAAAGATGGAGAAGAAAGAGTTACGAGCAGGGGAAATACGGACGAAATTGACGATGTAGGAGAGAGGGAAGAAGAGGAGGGGTGTGAGGACTCGATTTTATGGAACCCAAGGGGTAAAACAAGACACAACTTAATGCCACTTCTGGAGAGGGGAGGGGTTAGACCAAAATACGTCCCTTGGAAGCATACAGACAAAGAAAATATAAAGTGCAGGCTCCCATCATTAAGTGGAGGTGCGGGTAAATGGATATATGAAATGGAAAAACACACCGCAGGACAGAAACTGGCAGTGGGAGATGTAAAGGGCCTTCTAATATCGATATTAGGGGATGCAGCGGATGACATTTGGAAGAGAGCGGGATTCACTGGGGTAACAATAGCAAACACATTGCACGATGGGGCACCATTCGCAAACTGCAGACATGCACTATGGCAGGCACTTAGGGTACAGTACCCAGACACATCAGACATAGGAGCAATTACCTCACGCAAGATGCGTGAGAACGAAGATCCTGTTGATTATATCCAGGAAATCCAAGAGAAGTGGCGCATGGAAACTAGAGAAGAATGGGACAAAACACCAGCAATATTCTATCATATACTAGTACAAGGGCTCCCAGCAGGAGTTCAGAAACAACTGAAGAAAGTAGTGGGAATGGAAGCAAAAGCATGGCCAGAAATACAACTGACAATAGTGCATCATTGCAGGACATGGCAAGGAAAAATGAAACAAAAGGAAGAGGACAGGAAAACGGAAGAGGGTAAACTAGTACAGAAAAAACTTACTAAATACACAATGGAAGGGGCACTAATAACTACACCTACAACAATGACCCAAAGCCCCACACAAGTAGTGGCTGCACAAGATCCCTCCCAAATACCACCCTCACAGACTATAACACAACAGGTGCCGCCACTCCAACCATACACGACCAACATGGGAGGAGGATACTCAATGCCAGGAGCTGGGTATTATAATTACAACAGGGGAAAAGGAGGAATTATGAGAGGGAGAGGATACGGATATAACACACAACAGCAGGTGGGAGGACTTAGAAATTCCTACCCCACCGGGCAACCAGTATACCAGGACAACACAGGAAGCTTTCCATGGCAGAGTAGGGAACCACCGGTGTGTTGGAGTTGTGGATTAGTAGGGCACATGTCACGCACATGTAGAGTAAGACCAGGAACACCATCATGGAGCGAACAGGGACAACCAAGGCCCACACAGGAACAGCAGGGCATACAGCAACAGCAGATGTTGCAACAGGGAAATGAACAGCAACAACTAATAACACAACAACAGCCACAGACATATTCACTGCCACAACAACAGGTAGCCATAACACAACAACCCCAAGCACAACAAACACAACTGGGTAGGGTGACGGTCCTGGGACACAACCCTTACACAGGAAATGGTCAATCGTTGTACCCTCAATAGGACAGCCCAGTGACGGCCTTGGTGTGTCCCATCCTGTCAGTAACACCTAATAGTGCGGAGGAACCACGCATAGAGGTAACGATTGGTGACAAAAAATTATCATTCCTTGTTGACACCGGGGCGACCCGGTCTTGCATAAGGGAAGGTAAATTTAAGATGTCGGGCGAAGCCATGAACACCCAAGGATTCTCTGGGGCTAGAGGGTTGGTTCCCTTTACTGATAACATTCCCTTATCTATAGGAGATTATGACATGTCAGTCCCACTTTTATATTATAGTGCCTCACCAGTAAATATACTGGGGAGAGACATCATGAACAGGTTGAATATGACGATCTCCTTTACGGAGGACGGCATAATTTGCTCTACTCCAGGAATTAACATGCTCACAGCACGACAGATTATGCAAGCATACTGCGGACAGACAGCGATTAGGGCTGAGCCAGTAGATGGCGAACTATTCCAGTACGGGACAGACATGGCATTTGCATGGATGCCAGGGATAGAGGGAAAGATCTGGAGGAGGCCAGCAGCCTATTTGTTCAGACCAGAAACACCAGCCAATGAACCAGAAGGAAAGGTGGTTCCAGTGGACATTGAGATCATTATAGCAACAGCTGATTACATTGCGGTACATGCCCAAGACAGAGAAGGAAGAGCATGGAGGGCAGTGATAGCACTAGCAGAAGGATGTAGACTCACCCAGGTGTCAGATGAGGAGCTGTTCTCAGAAGAAAAGGAGGAAGGTGAAATGGTGTTTATGATGAGTGTGGAAATATGGCTAAGAGTGGCGTACAAACAAGTGGCACAGAAAATTGCAATGGCACTTGAGGCACCCACATCCACCCCAGTTCCCTTCTTTGAGGAGGATATGACAAAAGTACCCACATCATTATGGACTACTAGCCCCTATGACGTGGGGTGCATAAAAAGTATAGGGGGAGTAAGGATAAAATTGAAAAAAGGTGCAATACTCCCCAGAGTGAAACAGTACCCACTATCAAAAGAGGCAGATGAGGGCATATATGAAAACATAACGGCCCTTATAAATAATGGCATATTGGTCCCCTCAGAATCACCATGTAACACGGCTGTATACCCAGTGCGCAAGGCTAGAGGGGGGTCTTGGCGCTTCATACAGGATCTCAGGCCCTTGAACAACATAGTAGAAGCAGAATACCCCATAGCCGCAAACCCGGCCATAATATTGTGTGGCATTCCAGCAGAAGCATCACGATTTACAGTGATCGACCTTAAAAATGCTTTTTTCTCAATACCATTGCACCCAGACTCACAAGATCTGACAAGCTTTACTTACAGAAACACAAAGTGGAAACACACCAGATTGCCACAAGGGTACTGAGAATCACCCTCAATCTTCAACAGAGTAATACAGATGGATTTGGGTAACATTGAAGTGGAAAGCACAGTGTTGCAGTATGTCGACGACATAATAATTTGCAGTACAAACGAAAGAACATGCAGAGAGGACTCATTAAAGATGCTGACAATATTGGCTGAAAAAGGTTACAAGGTAGACATGGAAAAGTTACAGTACTGTCAAGAACAGGTACTTTACATTGGTCAGCTCATATCCCAACATGGAAGAAAGATTGCACCACAAAGAGCACAGGCCATTTCAAAAACGCCAGTGCCACAAACAGTGAGGCAACTGCAGAAGTTCCTGGGTCTGTGCAAATACTGTAGAGCATGGGTATTTGATTACAGCTCATACATAGGACCCCTGCTTGAGGCGTTAAAGGAAGCTAATAAAGGGGAGAAAAAGTTGGGGTGGACAATGGAAATGAAAGAGGCTTTTGATGAACTGAAAGATGCGATATCAACTGCTCCGGTACTGGCAACCCCAGACTATGAGCGACAATTCTTTATATTTTCACATTGCGACTCAGCAGTAATGAAAGCAGTGTTGGCTCAAAAAACAAGCATGGGCTACAAACCAGTAGCATTTTACAGCGGCCACTTAGATCCTGTGATGTTAGGTCATTTCCCTTGCGAACAAGGTCTCGCCGCAGCTGCTTTTGCGGTAGAGATAGCATCAGCAATCACCATGGGGTGCCCAACTACACTGTTTGTGGAACATGCACTATTTGCAATATTGAATAAACCTAAGTCCACCCTAACCACGCAAAGGGCATCAGGTTATGAGATCATCTTATCCAGAGCTGAACTATCAATTGTTAGATGTAGCACGGTCAACCCTGCAAGGTTCCTAGCAGAAGTAATTGAGGAAGGAGATTATGCACACGATTGTACGCAAATCACTGAAATGTACTCATGTACTAGAAAGATTGAAGAGAACGCACTAGAGGGAGGTGAGCTCCTGTTCATTGATGGGTCATCAACTATCGACCAAAGGGATGGTATAAGGAGGACTGGGGCAGCAGTGGTAAAAATGATGGAGGTACCGGTGTGTGTGGCAATGAAATGTGTACAACTACCACAGCATTATTCCGCTCAAGCAGCAGAATTAATTGCACTAATCTTGGCGTTGAAGGAAAGCTTTGACAAACGAGTGACCATATATTCCACCAGCGCATATGTTACGTCCACTGTCCACTCAGGGCTGTCGAAATGGAGAAGAAGAGGGTTTAGGAGAGCTGATGGCACTCCAGTGCAACATGCCCTCCTATTGGCTGAACTAAATGAAGCAATAAATGACCCCCAAGAATTAGCTTTGGTCAAATGCACCGCACACACCAATGGTGAAGACCACATTTCAAAAGGGAATGCAGCAGCAGACGCACATGCGAAGTATGCTGCATATTTTGGTGAGATATGGAACCCCCCAGAGTCAAAGAGAGGGAGAGGGAGGGGAATGGCTAAGGAGATGTTGATAAGAGAAGGGTACACCCATCTCCCAGCCACACAGATAATGGAGCTACAAGCGGCTGCACCAATGGCAGAAAAAGAAATATGGGTAAAAAGAGGATGCACAATGTCACCAACTGACGCACTATGGCGCCAGGGTGACACTGGAAAGATTGTAATACCACTGGCACTATTGAACACCGCCCTGAGCCAACTACACCACCCAGCCCACACAGGCAAGGAAGTAATTGCAGCACGAATTAGGGAAGACTGGTTCTGCCCCGAGTTAAATTCTCATGTGTCAAATTTTATCAGCAATTGTCTCACATGTCAACAGTTTACGGCCGGTCACACTCTGAAGGTGATAAGAGGTACTATACCCCGGCCAGAGGGACCCTTCCGACATCTCCATATTGACTATGTTGATATGATCAACGTATGTCAAGGAAATAGGTATATGATTGTAGTAGTATGCCCATTCTCGAGGTGGATTGAAGCAGGGCCCAGTTCACACCCAGATGCATTCAGAGCAGCTAAATTCCTAGTGAGGGAGGTCTTCCCCAGGTGGGGAGTGTGCGAGGTACTACGGTCAGATAATGGCCCACATTTCGCAAACGAAATGTTCCAGCACATCACATCCTTACTGAACATCAAGCATAAATTTGCATGTGCATACCACCCACAGGCCAACGGTATATGTGAATGCCTGAATGGCCTATTAAAGGAGGCAATTGCAAAAATACAGCAAACAACAAAGAAGAGTTGGTTGTATTGCCTTCCACTAGCCCTATTTTCTAAGGAATAGACCAGGTTCCGACCACCACCTCACCCCTCACGAGGTGGTTACCGGACGTCAAATGCGCCTTCCCCTAACGCCAACATCAAGAGCATTTACCGACCGCGAGAGTACTGCAAATGTCCTTGGTGATGAAATGTACCAATATGTGTCTTCTTTGATTACTAGTGTAGTGTTTGTGTCTCAACAGCTCGAGCGCACGCAGGGCGGGTCTAACAGCGATCAACAAGAAGACGCGGATAAAGAATTGGAAAAGGAAAGACTGTGCAAAGTTGCTAAAGGTGACCACGTGCTACTTCGCAATTTCAACAGAAAGTGGAACAGCCCACGCTTCACTGGCCCACATCTGGTAGAGGAGGTATCAACGAGAGCAGTAAAGCTACAGGACAAACGTGCCTGGAACCACCTACATGACGTAAAGATCTACAAACTCCAGACCCGCCCCAGCGCCACCGACAGGGCCACTGGAAGAACAACAACAGCGTCACCAACGGAGGAAGAGACTTCTACCACAACTAACGGCCTAAGTGTCCCCATACCCTGCCACCCCTCAGATTCCCCAGAGACAACTACTAGAAAAGAAAGGGGTGATCCCCATACCGCCCACCCCATGGTTGCACGATTAAAGAGTAAAGAGACTTCCGCCAGTTGAGCCCCAAACCCTCTGCCCATTGACCCCCTACACACTGCAGTAATAACTAAACTGAAGGACATTGTCTTGCACATATACACATGTAAACACCTGAATGTTCTCTTTCTTTTCTCTCGCACATGCAGGTACAGCGTATTATTGTACTACTAAGAAAGTAGATAACTAACAAATTCACTGCCCAGGAGTAGATGGTACCCTCAGACGATAATTACCTGGAAGAATTGTCACACCAATTTGTATATTAAATAAAAAGGCCAACGTACCTGAAAAGAAGGAGGGTACGTGTCTACTACACAGCATTCCTCTTGGCCATAGAACATTCAATGCCCCACCTCCAACCATACTTGCCTGCCCTAAGAGATAGATCGCTTAGATTGGCGTGGGAACAGCTCTTCACCTGGGCACTGAATGACTACTTGATAGGGAGAGTTTAAAAACGACAACTAACACTAATAACAAGCATATTAAGAATGTTCAGGCGGGCAACTGTAACGTCGCAAGAATAAGCTGCCGGACTGCAGCAAGGTAAGAGCAAAATGCCGGTGAAATTAGCATCTGTAATAAAATTGATAGGGATTTTAATGACCACCGGGTTCTTGGCTGCCTCTGTATGGCAGTACAGCTATGCTATCAATATTATTGCTGTACCCAAACCTAATACACCCCCACCCCCAGCTGCAACAGGTGTTACGTCAGGTGGTACTAGTAAAATCCCACACAAGGAAAATAGATTTAAACGCAGCACATACTCAGATAATAAAGGTATTGACAACTACATACAAGATTCAGCACACATCTCAAACAACATATGGTACCAACACATGACCCACATAGGTAAGCAGACAACAGAAGACAGCTGCTACGTTTGCTCATTAATCCCATACGCCATGAGCGCTTCTCAAACATTTGTTGCCACGGAGATAGATGAAAAAATAGCACGATGTATAATATACCTGGCACTGTTCCAGACGAAAGGAAGATTTCAAGGGACAGTGGTGCAACTGGTGTGGAAAACACGAGATACATATCCATATGAAAACAACTTCCTCAAGACTTATTTGAGTTACCACAAGAGCAGTTTACATGCTGAAGGATTCAGATACATAACAAGTGGTCCTGAAAAAGGAGAAACAAAGAAAGTAACACTACAGTACCTACCATGTGATTGGTACGCCACTGAAGTCCCTGGTAAAAACTGATGTTGGGAAAGACCACTGGTGATAATAACAGGGAAGGTGTACATGAACAACAAATGGGACATAGGAGTGGTTGGCAGCAACATGGTAACAAGAGAAAATATTTCAACTATTGATGGACACAACCATAGATGTTGGATGACTTGGGTCAAGTACGTACCCATGCTCACGTGGATGGAGAAGGATGAAGACCCAATAACAATTCTGCCGCTAACTGCGCCTAAGGTATGCTACCAACATAAAGGGGAGGTGGACGTAGGATACAACACCAACTGTGCAAGCGTGATGGAGTTACCTGAGGGGGTAGCAGGAACAGCAGTAGTAATGGACCATTACTGGGCCTGTGGAGAAAAAGCATACCACACACTGCCCCCTCTGTGGAATGGTATATGCACAATGGTGCACGTTAATGTACCATCACTAGTGGTACCCCAGAAACATGTCAATGTGGCGAACTTCCCCAAAATGGATGAAGGGAACAAGAGGAAGAAGAGATCTGTACAACCTCAGAAGGGGCCAGAGAGCAAAACCAACGGCAATAATACTGTCCTGAATAGAAAGAAAAGACAAGGAGAACCTCTGACAGGAAATTGGGGAAGGTCGGAAACAGCACTCACTTCAATTCCACCAGACCACAGACTATTCAGCAGAGCAGCAATGTTCTTCTCCTCAATAATACATCCAGGACTACAGGCTTACGCAAACGCAAAATGGCTCCAGATAACTCAATGGGAACTAATGATGACTATTAATTCTACGGTAAATGGATTCAACGCAATAAAAGAGGAACTGCGAGCTGTGAGGATGGTAGCACTTCAGAACAGATATGTACTGGACCTCCTCACAGCAATGGAAGGAGGAGTTTGCGCTAAGATAGGACAATCATGCTGCACATTCAACCCTGCCAATGATGCTGACAATGGTACACTGACAGAAGCAGTTTTACAATTGGCCCAGATGCACTCAAAAATGATGGATGAAAGTAAAGGTGTGAAAAAGGATGAGAGCAGGTTTTCAATATTATGGTCATGGATGCCATCTTGGCTGTCAGATGGACTGAAGATTATAGTTGGATGTACTATTTTGGCTGGAGCTACACTGATCATAATAAGATTTTGGAAGGCCCGGAAGGCACGCACCACAGACGAAATGATCGAAATGGTTGGTATGCACCTCTTGATGCCAACAGATGACGGCCAACACACAGGCACAATCATAAAAGAGAGAGAGAAGTTGCGCAACCAGATCATCACCAACCACCTGGACCCACCATCTGGGAAGCTCGAAAACCCAAGAAACCCAAGGAGCTACATAGGGAAATGGGTATACTGCACTCCTGGAGGAACCTGTGCATATATGTATTGGTCATTTGAAGACCATGTTAACCACTATGGACATTTGGGAGGAATAACTAAAATATGGAGAGTGAGAGGAGATAAAGAAAAGGATATGTTTGTGGTCGACAAGTCGACCAGAGGGGGGACTGAAGTGGGAGAATGGAAGAACAGGCTCCCGCCCTTCCCCTCTCGCGCTTGGCCTAGAGGATCACGGCCTAGACACCCGCCACGAGAGGAGTTTGCCTATCTACCAGACGACCAAATACCCTGGTACAGGAACATACGGATGTGCCCACCTACCTGCCCAGCAGCCCGCCCTGCCCATGCCAACACCTGCGGCATGGATCAACTCGACTAAACCTACACGTCGTTAGAGATGCCATGACGACCTAGCCAACGGTCAGCACACCTGTGCAAACATGCACACCGGACACTCCCACACCAATCCACACGAAGAACATACTCAGTGCTATGACGTAGGCGACAGACATACCCACGGACGTGCATCTTTATTATTTTCCACATAGGCTCTCAAAATGCAGAAACGCAAGACGCATAATGAACTTATCTAAAAAGGCTTGCTCACGCTTCTTCTAAGAACCATGACCCATAATGAAGAATATAACGGAGACACGATACTGGGGATAGAGCAATATGACACCGTAACCTAAAGCGCTCTGCATCAAACGGTTCCACCTATGCACCAGGCCCAAGTAGGCCACAAGCAAAAGCTTCCATGAACATTGAATGAGCAAGAGCTCGGTTGCTGACCCTGCGGAATGAGCCCGGGGAAAGCACACAGCCAAGGGCACGATGTTGCAATCTCGCACGCCGCAAGCCGACGCCAAGGTCGCACCTGCAAGATAAACCAGGCACACAGTGGGAAAAACAATATTAATTGTGCTGAATTCTGCCTCAAACACGGTCCCACCTCACGTGACAAAGCCAAACCTGACAGGATGCCAAGCCCAGGAGGAAGGAGACGCCTGAATCCCACGTTTCAAGACACAGGCAGATACAATTAAAAGACTCATTGGACATCTGCAGCAGTGGGAGTAGTCGACCTCCCAACATATGAATAAATCCTCACATTGTTTACACCTACCCATAGTAAAACATTGTTGCAAATGACAGGTGCACTGCGAGCTGGGAACAGCGATAGTCCCAGACTGGGAGGCTCGCGAGCGGACCAATCCGAACATGGGGCTCTTATCACCGACGCCATTAACATTGACCAATCCTCAGAGGTCTTCATGTAACAATTTTCATGTATCAAATTGAAGGGACAGCCCAAGTATATCACCTGACTAACCCTCAACCACTAACACCGTTCTCTATATGTATGCTATACTAACCCTACCACTCGAGTAACCAATCCAGAGTGGAAATAGGTTTTTTGCTAAACTTTCTAAGGTGACGCAAGTAGCGCGTCATACTAAGGTAAAAAGGGCCTGCGAGCCCCACGATTGTGTGTGTGTCAGGACGGACGCGTACGATCCTTGACCCATCCCTGCCGTTTTGTCTAATAAACAGCAGAATCACCTTGCTTCTTGCGTGTGTCTCATACTCTATCTCTTTTGGGATATACGGGAGGAGTTGGGGCCTCCCTGCCCGGAGGTCTACGGACGGCCCGGCCGACCCCGGCAGAATTTCCCCCCCGACAACTGCATACATCTTTCAAGCAAAACTTGTTGAATACTCTTAGTTTTTTTGTTTTCCAAAACAGTCTGTCAGTGTGTTTCCTTTTGCATTTGTCTCAGATTAGTACTGTTGGGATGCATGTTCAGATCCCAGCCCCTCCTAAACAATTCAGATTGTGGAAAGTGTACTATTATACGGGAAATAGACATAAGCAGGTACAGGAGGGAGGGGGGAGACGTGTGGGTATATGTGAATGGTAGAAAAATAAGTTCCCTTTTGGAGCACACCCGTCCCCTGCACACTGTTTGTGGCTCAATATATAAGCCCAACTATTTAGAGACTGTTGACCAGACAATGGGTTACAGTATAGTACTTATTGTCTTCAGTTATTGTTGAAAAAACTATTTCACAGTTTTCTTTATCACAATTATTCAAAACACAGTCAGATTTCAATTTCTTTTCTTCAGGTGTTTGTCTTTTGTTGCCCAACGTGTTTCGAGACGACCTGTCGCTTCTTCAGGGGCAGTTTTATTAAACAATATCTATAAAGAATGTTTAAAGATGTACAGTTAGTCACTCATTCCAATTTCAATATTTCAGTTAGTCATTTGCTCAAATATAATTGTTACTTAATTTTTCAAAAATAAAATAGGACTTAAACTAAACTAAATCTAAAACTTTGTTTCCTTAGTATGTTAAGTAATCTGTGTTTACACATATAAACTACCATACATCTAATAATGCCTATGAATCATCTTTAGTGTGTGTTGCTTCGGTATACGTTGCATCAATGAACCTGTTGATATGTATACTCATGGTCATTAGATTAATCAAATGTTAATAAAGTGTTGATCTTACTTTTTATAAAATTGGAGAGGAAGTCCTATTCTGTTCTCTATTCCTGGATCACTCTGTTAATATTTAGAGGGTCCTTTACATCTGTATCTGCCCACTTTACTCTTGTCCATCTAGGTAGATAGCGTTTAATTAATTCCTTCACAAAGTTTACCCGGCTCGAATTATAGTGTTTGTGGATCTTTGTACACTTAATTTCAGTTTCTGGATCCATTGAGTGATGGATCAGTTCAAGCACCAATGGTTGGATATGGATTCTCTAATTGAAATACAGGTTTCAACAGCCTGGAACCAGGATTTCCCATGTTTGTATTATTTGTTTAAAAAAGGAAATAAAAAATGAGGCTTAACTTAATGTTTCACATAATGTGAATTTAAGTACCTTGTATCCACTCTGTTAGTCAGGGGAGGGTGGTTGGTTATATGTTGTTTCCGTGTGCGGGAAAGATTCAATATCCCAAAGGCATCTATTTAAAATGAAATATAAGAGGATTGTTTTGTTTAGTCTAATGGGGGCTTAATTTCAATGGTACCTCTTACTTTTATCATTTTTTTCCTGTGATTTCTTTAGTGGAAACACTGTTCTCTTCCAAGATTCAAACATAGAATGGTACAATAGCAAAACGTAGAGCATTTAACACCTCGTGCTCTTTTGCTTTTCATATACTCCAAAATGCATATATGGGTGCATATGTTACATTCTAAATCTAAAAAAAGTAGAACAGGAAACTGACCTTGTATTTAAATCCTCCATCTGGGGTCTACTCAAGGGTGCTTCAAATGTATTCAATAGCACCCAATAAGAGGAACTTCCATGTGGGAGTCTGTGATGGATAATAAATAGACAACAACAAAGTGTTAACTATGGTGTTCTATTGTATTTGGGGTATATAACAAAAAGATAGAAGCAACACCCATTATGAGCAACAAATGTTAGTGACTCCCATCCAATCCCCAACTAGCTCCTATACATAACAATATGCATCAATAAACATATACTTTATTGTAAAAATGCATGTGTTGAAACAGGAGTTACATAGAATGCAACATCACATAAAAACCATCTACACACATAAACTTAAATTGCACAAGTTCACGCAACCCTGGGTTGTTAACCTGTTTATTCATGGTATTGTATTTGGGTGCATAATGTTTTGATCTAAGGGGATGCACCCACCTGAGAGCGCTTTACTGTGCAGAATGAATCTCCCGTCTCCAGCTCCTCAGTGGCTGGAAAATTAAAGTGGAAAAAAAGAATGGAGATAAGGGGTCACATGGTGCTAGCATAATAGTTGGTAACTGTGCATACTGCATAGTGTACACAATGGTACAATTACATGGAAACGCAATCATAGAGTTTCCCTTACCTGTGACAGTCCCTAGTCGTCGAACTCCTGAAACATGGCAGAGGTTCAGAGGCAGAGGCACCAGGAACGTGTCTGCTAGGAGCGCAATTGTGGTACCGCTACAAGCAGGGTACAAGAAAAGGAAGAAAGAGCCTGAATGTTTCAAAGTTCTTAAGTACAGAGGGTTCAAAATGTTCCTCATTTAAGGTAAGGGACATGTGGCTTCATTTAGTGATGAAAAGCATATAACACTGATCTTTCTTGTTTTAATACACATGCATTAATGCATATTAAACCTTTATACACTTAATTTCAGTTTCTGGATCCATTGAGTGATGGATCAGTTCAAGCACCAATGGTTGGATATGGATTCTCTAATTGAAATACAGGTTTCAACAGCCTGGAACCAGGATTTCCCATGTTTGTATTATATGTTTAAAAAAGGAAATAAAAAATGAGGCTTAACTTAATGTTTCACATAATGTGAATTTAAGTACCTTGTATCCACTCTGTTAGTCAGGGGAGGGTGGTTGGTTATATGTTGTTTCCGTGTGCGGGAAAGATTCAATATCCCAAAGGCATCTATTTAAAATGAAATATAAGAGGATTGTTTTGTTTAGTCTAATGGGGGCTTAATTTCAATGGTACCTCTTACTTTTATCATTTTTTTCCTGTGATTTCTTTAGTGGAAACACTGTTCTCTTCCAAGATTCAAACATAGAATGGAACAATAGCAAAACGTAGAGCATTTAACACCTCGTGCTCTTTTGCTTTTCATATACTCCAAAATGCATATATGGGTGCATATGTTACATTCTAAATCTAAAAAAAGTAGAACAGGAAACTGACCTTGTATTTAAATCCTCCATCTGGGGTCTACTCAAGGGTGCTTCAAATGTATTCAATAGCACCCAATAAGAGGAACTTCCATGTGGGAGTCTGTGATGGATAATAAATAGACAACAACAAAGTGTTAACTATGGTGTTCTATTGTATTTGGGGTATATAACAAAAAGATAGAAGCAACACCCATTATGAGCAACAAATGTTAGTGACTCCCATCCAATCCCCAACTAGCTCCTATACATAACAATATGCATCAATAAACATATACTTTATTGTAAAAATGCATGTGTTGAAACAGGAGTTACATAGAATGCAACATCACATAAAAACCATCTACACACATAAACTTACATTGCACAAGTTCACGCAAACCTGGGTTGTTAACCTCTTTATTCATGGTATTGTATTTGGGTGCATAATGTTTTGATCTAAGGGGATGCACCCACCTGAGAGCGCTTTACTGTGCAGAATGAATCTCCCGTCTCCAGCTCCTCAGTGGCTGGAAAATTAAAGTGGAAAAAAAGAATGGAGATAAGGGGTCACATGGTGCTAGCATAATAGTTGGTAACTGTGCATACTGCATAGTGTACACAATGGTACAATTACATGGAAACGCAATCATAGAGTTTCCCTTACCTGTGACAGTCCCTAGTCGTCGAACTCCTGAAACATGGCAGAGGTTCAGAGGCAGAGGCACCAGGAACGTGTCTGCTAGGAGCGCAATTGTGGTACCGCTACAAGCAGGGTACAAGAAAAGGAAGAAAGAGCCTGAATGTTTCAAAGTTCTTAAGTACAGAGGGTTCAAAATGTTCCTCATTTAAGGTAAGGGACATGTGGCTTCATTTAGTGATGAAAAGCATATAACACTGATCTTTCTTGTTTTAATACACATGCATTAATGCATATTAAACCTTTATATACTTAGGTATTCAAGAAGCTGCACACTTATTCCATGGTAGTTGTTGTTCCAATATTTCATATTAGAACGTTTACCCCAAAGCATTATTAGATTCTCCTACCCATGTAGTATGTTAAGTTGTACAATTGGCCACTTCTCTCACATCCAGTACATCTCAATTATTGTTATTCTGGTATCCAATTCTAAAAGGTAAGCCTTGGCACTGGAGATTCTAAAACCTATATATCGATAACTAATATTTTGCTGCTTAAAAATGTAAATGGCTGTGTTTTTTTAGGTACACTGTTAAATTGTTTTACTTTATTTTCATACTGTATTTTTTTTAATGCTGTCTTATTTTGTAAAATATTATTATGTTTACAGTTGTGATTCAATGTAAGCTGTTTTGTTTTAAATGTGTGGATCTTATAGGACAAACTCCCAAAATGAAGTCAAATTAAATTCATTTGAATTGAATGCATCACAGTGATTTGTGGATTCTTTCTTGGAACATATGGATTGATATGCTAACCCCACCCTAGTGATATTGCTTCCTGCTATCCTTCTCGAGAATAAGAGTGGCATCATCTTAATATCTTGCCCTAGTTGACAATAAGCGAAAAAATCAAGTGCGTGGGAGGAAGGCAGAGGAATATTGCTATTTCTGAGAAAACTGAACATTTGAGCATGTGGAGGTAGGCTGAAGTAAAGGTTCAAGTTATCATAGTGGGAAAGAGGGACACTGGGGGATAACACTAGGAGACCTTTGAATGAACATACATGAACAGACAGGATATAGATATAAACCCAAAAAGGGCAATGTGAAAGAGAAGGATTAATGCCATAACAACGTGTGGAAGGGTCTAAGCATATACATGCACCAACACTGTACCCTGTCTGTGAGAATACAGAGCTGAAAGAGGAATGGGATGCAGGAGTAAGCGAGTTAAGAGGAGACCCATATTCCTGTATCGCAACACAACTAAGTCACAATGAAGAGAGCCTTTATCACCAAGATCATTCATTAGAGGTCTTGAAAGTGTACCTAAAGAGTGTTGTTCAGAGATTGTATTGCCCTTTATTGCCCTTCAATGTTTCTTCCCAGGACTGTTGCTCAGGACGGTTGCTCAGATCTCCCCTGCAAAGGTGGGCCTGAACTGAATCCCTGTGCCACTTCTGATATAAGTGTCTTGGGATAAAGTCCTCCTGTCCCCAATGTTGCTAATGTTCAGAGCCACCTCTGGCATATACAGCCTTTCTAAGAAAGACTTCCCTCCATGCTGATGCCCTAAAATCACATGGAAATATACAGGAGCAATGTAAAAGACCTGATGCAGCCTTATGGAGCAGCATAGAGGTGCCGATGGGGCCTGGAAGGATGTACTGAAGCTGCACGAAAAAGGTAAGAAAGCTTTTTTTGTATTATGGTGTGAGTTTTGCATGTGTGAAGTTTGTATATGATGTATATATGTATATGGTGGGTGAATGAGAAGTGATGTAATGTGTGCTTTTGAATGTTCTTGGTGGGTGGGTGTGTGCCTGTGTAGGGAATGTGATGAGTGGATGTAAGAGAAGGTGTGAGTGACTGGTGGGTGAAGGGGAAGTGATGTGGTGTGTGTTTTTGAATTTTCTGGGTGGGTTGTTGTGTGTCTGTTTAGAGAATGCAATGATTGGATTTAATAGAAGGTGTGAGTGACTGGTGGGTGAATGAGAAGTGATGTGATGTGTGTTTTTGAATGTTCTGGGTGGGTGGGTGGCCCCATGTATTCCTGTGTACAGAAGGCAATGAGTGGATGGGTGTGTGCCTGTGTACAGAATGCTATGAGTGGATGTAAGAGAATGTGTGTGTGTGTTTGACTGGTGGGTGAATGAGTATGAATATGATGGGGTGTTTTTGAATGTTCTTGGTGTTCCCTGTGTAGAAAATGCAATGGGTGGAGGTAAGAAAAGGTGTATGATTGAGTGACTGGTTGGTGAATGAGTATGAATGTGATGGTGTGTTTTTGAATGTTCTGAGTGGGTGGATGTGTGCGTGTGTAGAGAATGTAATGAGTGCATGTAAAAGAAGGTGTGAGTGAGTGACTAGTGGGTGAATGAGCATACATGTGGTAGTGTGTGTTTGAAAGTTCTGGATGGGGTTTGCTGTGTGCCTGTATGGCAAATCCAGTGTGAGTGCATGCAAGAGGAGAGGTATGGGTGAGTGGCTGGTGGGCCAAGGGGGATGCATGTGTGTGTAAGGCCCTGGAAGACTGGGGATCATGGGAGCATGTTTGCCACATCCTTTATTGATGTTGCATGTTTTACTGTTTTTTTTTGTTGGGCAAAGGCAAGTACATATGCGCCATTTCCTGGCTAGGCTGGCATTGCAGCCAATCTAGCCATTGTTTACTGTGGCATGACATGTATTTCTTGGCATCTGTAAAAAAGCAAGCATGATAAGTAGTATTACCTCACTAGACTGATGTTTTTGGTGTAGCGGCCTTTATATTCTTCGCTGTAGCATGACTTTTTATTAACTGAGCATCTAAGATGAATCAACCAAGGTAAGTGTTCTTATGGGTCTAGACTGTCTATGCCCATTTGAATGGCCAAACCAACAGGAGTATGTAATTACATAGGTGTACTGGCATATATTGGCAGAGCCAGTTTTGTGCCCAGTGCCAGTAATGCTACCATAGAAAACCTTCTTAAAATGAACATAAGTATGGTCTTATATGGTGATGGAACCAGCATAGAAATGTATGGGCACAACCAGCATGCAAATGTTTTTTTTTATACTGGCATATATTGCAGGAACCAGCATGATAATGCATTGGGAAATGCCCTGTGCACTTTTGGTGACTTGCATCTATGGTACTGTTTTCATGATTTACCCTACACCCTACAAAACATATTGTTGGCCTTTTACCCAGATTTTCCCAGATTGTGTGCTCTGTAATGAACCATTTTAACCCATTATTCAAAACATTTACTCTGGGGAGGGAGAAGAATCTCCCTGGGCCCCCCAACCCATTTGTGTTAGTTCTGGCTCCCTCGCTATGCTCAGTCGCAGTCACATAACTGTGGCAAATATTTACTCCCTCCAAAAAAACAACTTGCTTGCCACCACTGGTAGCTGGAATATTTGTAGACCAGTAGTGCATGCCGCTGCAGCGGCATAATCATCATGGACATTGCACACACACAGTGGTCCAGACCGGCCTGGGCGGTGGCATGCCCTGTGCTTTGTTAAGGAGCTTGTTGGGGTCCCCACAGCATGGCTCTCAGGGGAGCTGCCAAATTTTGTGCTACACCATTGGGCACTAATGGGTCTAACAAAGGGGTAGTGTGCAGTGCATGCCTTGAAGTCTGCCAGTGAGTCCCCAGGCGAGAAGCAACTTGTGGGTGTTTTCAATTTTAAAATAACTGTGTGGTGCTATGGGGAGGGTATTGGGTATATTGAAGGAACTTCCCAGGTATTATACTCCAGCAAAGATAAAATTATCAGGTGCACTCCCCTGTGTGCATGCACACCAGTCTAATAGATTTCTATCGTCATGGTAACTGAATCCTATATACATTTATAACCAGGGAATTTTTTTAATACTAAATCCTGGTCAATGATTTAATTCTCAGGCCTTGCTCGTGCAGCATTTTTCTCTTGGTTAAACAGCAGCGCATGCCTCCCCGTGTCAGTGCTTTTTTGGCGTGTTTAACACACCAATGCCACAGATAACGAGTACTTCTATGCTAATTGATCTATAGATGTTTCATACACTAGCTGTAGCCTGCATTACAGATTTTGGTTACCCTATTAGAAATTATGCATTATGTATGTTTTACATATAGACCCCACGTCGAATCTGGAAAACACCATTCCCCAAATGTGTAATCATGGACAAATAATGCCTCCCTCTGTGCCTCGGTTCTTATATCTGGTTGAAATGAGAGCACCTGGAAACACGGGTGCTAAATGCATCTAAAAAATCTGAAGGTTGTTTGTCATCACTTCCTGTGATGTCACTTGGGGCCAGGGACAAATTATGTCACTTCCTGTGATGTTATCAGGGGGTCAAGGGTTGTGTGATGTCACGTCCGCTACCCCTGGTATTTTGGTGAAATGACATCCCTGGGCCTTGCACCAAATGTAACTTGGACACTGTTGCGTAACAAGACATGTTT
The DNA here is from genome assembly GCF_040938575.1 of Ambystoma mexicanum. Classification (NCBI taxonomy): domain Eukaryota; kingdom Metazoa; phylum Chordata; class Amphibia; order Caudata; family Ambystomatidae; genus Ambystoma; species Ambystoma mexicanum. The sequence goes on from NC_090928.1 coordinate 1,016,216,734, forward strand.
ACCTGAAACCCTCAAAACCACTCTGTTCAAATAGCTCCTCCTGCTCACTAAGCAAAACATGTAACTAAGTTCTCTCTGCCTCCCATGTAACCACTAAGCTAAGCAGTTAACTAAGTTTTTTCTGCTTCCCATTTATCCACTAAGCATATTATGTCCTCTGTAACCAGCAAGTCTCTCTGTAACAGCGCCACGATGCCTAAGGGCTGCTGTGCACTTTATAAATGCAAATAAATAAATAAATAAATAAATAAATACATACATGATTACTGGGCACACACACTGGTTTTTAATTTTATTGGTTTATGCAATAAGGTATCAAATAAGTGGTGTTTCACTTTTCCAATGTGAAAGATAGTACGTTGCATGGGGCAAAAGCTGTTTCTTTTTATATGATGGATCAAACATACAACTTTCAGACATGTTTATTTTTGTTCCACTGCAAAACTCGTCAGGCAATGTGGACAAGCAGCAAAACCGCTGCTAAGTGCATTAGCTCAATTCTTAGGAAAAGTGTGTTAGATAATGTAACCCCTCGTTTGTTGTCTGAAAGTTCACACTGCTAATGGGCAAGCCAATAGGATGTTAATGTTCTGTGTTCCTTGTACAATAGTGCATTCTTTTAGTGAGTGCAGAAACTGGCCATTCTTTCAAAAAGTAAAACTAATTAAACCAGTGGTCAGTGAACAGTTGTTTCATTGTGTGGTGTGGTTTTCTAAAATATGTTTTTTTCACGTCCAAAGCTATCTCAATCATATCACAATCAGTGAACAGGTGTACCCATGATTGTTCAAAGCTGCATAGAACACCGATATAATTTCCTGACTGTGGTCCTCTTCCGCTTTTAAGGTCTGGCTCACAGAATTGTGCTCCCACGACATCTCAAGATTGTGCCAGGACTCCTCGGTAACTTTCACATTTGCTGGAATTTTAATTTCGGAGCGCACCTCCATTTCGGCGGCTATCAGAAAATTAAGCTTTCGACACATATTTATCTGAGCTGGCCAGAATCCTAACCCCTTCCAATGCAATCGCTTCAATCTGGTGGCAAAGTTGTTTTAATGTCATGCATTAGACACAGTAGCTCCCATTGGTCGATTTCTCTACTGCTCGTCCGAGGAAACTGGACGGAATGTTAGGTGTTAAGATGGGAAAGTTACAGCACAGCTGTCTTCTGACAGGTAGCAACAGACGCAGGACAGCCATCGAAAAATCCATAGCGGCCTCACCTCCATCCAGCACTTATTGGCAGTTGTCAGTCAAAGCGTGATATCGCATGAACACTTTCCGATCTGCAGCTTAGGTTTACACAGAGGGCACAATCCTGTTAACTTCTGACACCGCTAACTCTGAGCAGCCATTCTGCAGCCTTCCAGCTTGCGACAGACTGACAGCTTGGCAACGCGTGACGCTTTACGGCGCCCTGCGTCTGCCTGACCTCTAATCAAGTCCTTACAGTTCTCCATCCCGCAAAGTGCAAAAGGTATTGATAGGATTATCTGGCTATTTCCAACAAATAGTAAAGCAATATGACATGCATACATAGAAGTCATATGGATTGCAATGCTGAATTCTTGCCAGTATGACCCCTAAAAGCACTGCTTGAGCAGTAAGTATGTCACGATAAGTCGCAAACCATGATACACACATGTGGGTCTTTATTTTTACACTGCCCGGAAAGATTGTTTTGTCCCACTCCGACCCTGTGCAGCCAAGTCCTGTTTAACCTCACTGCCCACTGTAGACCCTGCCCCACCCCCTGCTTTATTTCATTCACACTCCTGGCTGCCCTTCTCTGCAACATCCCTTAATTGTCGGGGTTCAAGGTTTCCCTGCAAAGACATCCCCTAGCCATTAACATAACAAATGATAGTAACACTAGCCCCCCATCAGGAACAACGAACCCCAGTCCCACCCTATGCTTCTGTGGCAAAGGATTGTGCGTCCCCTGTAAAATAAATAAATACATAAACAAACAAACAAACAAACAAATAAATAAATAAATAAATAAATAAATAAATAAAACGGTAGCCACGGGTTGTCTCCAGTGCGATGGGAGAGAGTGGTGACAAGGGAACTGGAGCGAAAAAGTGGCCGTGGAATGATGGCCCACGAAATAATGACCCCAATCCGTTGTATGTGATGTGTGTTATGGATGTTCTCTCTCATGCTGTCTCTTTGAATGTGGCGCACTGTCCCCCGCCGCCCCCGCCCTCAAGTAAAGCGGACTCCTCTGGCTGCAATGTGTCCTTAGCTAAAGTGCTTCTTGTTGAATCACTATGTGCTCCTTCGCAAATAACGATACACTGACATATTCAAAGCAAATGGCCTATGGATCCAATTGTGTACAACACAAACACGCACACACCTACACAAAGAGAGCAATGGTGAACAACCTAAAACAGCAACATAAGTGGAGGAGCAACTGCATATACGAGAAGAGAAAAAGTAAGTAGACAGGTCGTGCTATAGGCAATCACAAAAAGCGTCAACACAACTCCAACTGGCTTCAGATGCTTGTAAGGAGGGCCATTTATGGTGTCTGCTATTTCATCCAAATGCCCTGCTTTACTCGACTGATTCAACTCATCATAGTTTGCAGGTTGTTGCTCAAACGAAAAATACTCACAATCACTATGTTATATTTTATTTGGAAACCCTCTGAACACAGAGGCTAAAACAATTGGTGATATGTACAGTTCCATTTGCCTGCTCTGGGAGATTATTTTTAATGTTCCTATGGGCATAATTTACAAAGCGTTTTTCAATGGGATTGCGCCATTGTAAAACACTCTTGTAAATCAGGTCATTTTGTATGTGAATAGCTTTTGGGACAAGAAATGAAGATGCTTAATTCAAAGGCGAAATGTCGGAACACTTTTTTTTTTTAAATGTAACGCAAAATGTAGCTTCTTTCAATTTTTAATAACTTGTAATCATTACGTTTGCTTCCAAAATAATGCTTCTCTCTCAGTGGCTATATATGATGGGACGAATTGGTTACATCTGGATATGGCAAAGAACGTGAGATTTGTGATGTCATTTTCTCTATCAAATCATAACGCATGGTTTTAGGCATTCAGTTATCCATGTATTCTCGAAGTTGTACCTGGGCTTATCTTGTGGCATCACTTGAAAATGGTAAGGAAGGCTCCCAACTTGTTGACACTTTCTGGAGACTCAATACGGAAGATTCTTAAAACCCTTTAACCCTTTCTGGTCTGAAGCGATGAGATGCGCATGGCTTGCACCAAAAGAAGAAGCAGCCCAACCCACAAAGGGCATCTGAAGGAGCGCATCTTAGATGCTCTCATCCAGATGCCTTATTTCAGAATATCTGCGCAAATGAAGGGACATTTCTTCACATTTCAAAGTGCATCTTGAATTCAAGGGGAAGTGCAAATCAAGACACTGTGCCTCATTACAAGGTTGCCGGTCTGGAAACAACGGTGGCGGTAAACCCGCCGCCTCTGTTGTTTCCAGACCAGCAAACTACGAGTTCTTCCGGCAGGTGGCCTTACTCCCGCCAGGTCTGACCTGGTGGGAGTAACGCCACCTGCCTGCAGATGGAAATGGAAACACTGGCAATGTTAATTACGGTGCCAGTGTTTCCATGGTCCCCATGGGGAGTAGCGGAATGCCGGCTCTGGAATTACCGGATCACCGTGGTTGTAATGCCCCGGTGACTCTGGCAAGTCCAGTGCCGGTAATTCACTATGAGTCCGGAAGCAGCCTGCCGGTTTTTTCCAGCACATCTACTGCGGGACTCGTAATGAGGCCCACTGTCTTGAATTTTTCTTTGTTTTTGACAGCAGCGGTTTAAAATGTAAATTATTAAAAACACTGGCAAATGTGATGAGTGTGACGACATGGCGAACAGAAGGCTCTCAAACTTTGGGTATTTTTGAGGAAAACTCTTGATTAGCAAGTATAAAACATAACAGCATATGAGGAATAAAGCAAAGTGTTCAAAACCAAATGATTTAGAAGTCCATTCCTGTGTGAATAGATCACCTATGAAGTCAAAAATGTGCCCAAAGCACTTAAAACCTTAAAGTAAATGCACTTGTCACAACTAATCCTCAATTTAATATAAAGGTTTCCTGAATCAAATGTTCCTAAAATAGTGCGTTTTCAGAATGGATAAACCAAATAGTGAAATGAGGAAAATAACTAAAAGTTGGTTCCTTAAGTGGAAAAGTGTTGGGGTCAAATCTCTGGCTTAAAGTCCTTCCATAAAGTAACAACATCCATCAATTCAGTCCATCAATTCAGGGGGGGCCTTCTCTTTCGGTTCCTCGAGTAGACAAGTAAAAGGGCCGCTTATGCGAAAAACTCAACCTGGGACCTGTAGATTCCAGGACCGCTTAGGTGGGGATCGGCTGGGTGCTCTGCGTTGGTTCTTTATCTTAATCCTATGGTAGATTCATTGCACTCACAATCTCTCTCTCCCTTTTGGTTGCTGAGTGTGTTGCCCCAACCTACAGTTGGGCTTCTGAGTTTCTCTCTATTCTTATCTCTACAGGGGGATTGCTTCTGTCCTGGTCACTCTACCTGGGTCTTATAGAATGGTTGCCCCTCTTTTCTTCAGGGGACTGGACTTTTGCCCCTTTTCTCTTCAGGGAACCAGCTTCTATCCTGGTCTCTCTACCAGGGTCTTATGGAGGGGTTGCCTTAGCCTCTTCCCAGGTTTCTCAAGCAGGTCAGCTCTCCCACCTTTTATACTTGGGTGGGCTGCATGGGTACTCTCTTTCTTCCCCCGGTTCAATAAGTTTCCTCCAGGCTCTTCAGGCAGCTTCCAGGCAGGCAGTGCTCCAAAGTAGTCCAAGCTTCTTCATCCAGGCAGCATCTCATCCTTCAGGATACAGCTCCTCTTCCATTCCCCAGCATCTGCTGGGAAATACAGGCAACCTGTTGCTCACTGAGGCAGGTTTAGAGTCAGCGGGCTCTGTTTTTGTAGCCAGACTCCTCCTCATCCTGTTGACTGCTGTTTGGAGGAAAGCCCTGCTTACAGGATTGGCTGGCAGGGTGTTTCCATGCTGATCATCTTCTGTTAGGCTCTCATTCCTGATTGGCTAGTTGGAATTCTGTTGTTTTGATTGTGGTTTTACTTTCTTTATTTCATGTATTTGTTCTTTTATCCTGGGCTCCTTTGAATTATTATTTTATCTGTCCGTGGGGCTCTGGTTTTTATGTTATTATTTTAACTACCCCTTACATTTCCCAAGGTTCCTCTATGGTAATTTGAACCCGGGTCCTCCCATAGGCTCTATTGTGTTTCAAACATTCTGGATCTGTCCTGGAGTGGTCAAGAGGAAAGGCTAGAGCTTTATCTCTGAGGACCTGCAGTGTCTCTCTGCCATCAGCTCTAATCCATTGCCAACCCTTGGAGCGGAGCCCGATGCCATTGTGGCTTCTGGGTCTCCAGCAAAGGCATGCTAAAGGGGGGTGCTCTGTTGTTCATGTGTCTTAAGCTGTGCCACTGCTGCCGCAATAAAGCAGTCCTGGGTAAGTCTCTTGCGGGGCTCATGGCACCACATTTCACCACACAACGCATCCCTGAAAGAAAATACAAAAATAGGACAGTACTTTGAAGAGAAGTGCCACTCTGGGTCTGAAGAACAGATGTATACAGGCAAATATTCTTCATAACACGTTCAAGAATATGTCTTTTAAGGTAAAGAGTGGGCCCTTGAATGGTACTAAGGCCCATTGAACAAGGTCAGAGGAACAGAAATACTGTATGTACCTTACTGTCTTCTTTCAGGAATTCAACAGCATTGAACCAGATATCTGGGCGTTTTCTGGTGAGTTGAATCAGGGCACAGTTGGGCAAGCTGGTTCATCAAGTTTCTTCATTTGTGGTTAGGTGCCGAGCTCTGTGTGGATTGAGATAAATGGTTCGCAGGTTTTCCGTTCCTGAGCAATGAAGGAGGAGATGGCGTAGTGTTTCGGTTTCCATCTTCTTACAATAGCGACAGTTTTTGGTAGTTGACTGTTTTCTATGAAAGAGAATCTCATTGGTTTTCAATAAGTTCAACCTTGCTCTTAAAAAGGTTGTTCTCAGTCGTTTATCTGGAAACTTTTTTAGTTAGTTTCTGACTTTGTCTATTTTTTGCGTGTTCGTTGTATGGTGTGTGGAGACTGTGAGATCTTCTGCTTTGTCTAGAGTCTCAATCCAATCTTGTATTTTAAGTTTTTTCTTTATTTTTCCCGGGATCCGTTCTATGTCCCATTCTGAACATCCGATTTTGTCCGCTTGTTCCAGTAGTCTACTGTGCCAGCTTGTTATCGTTGGTTTTTTTTCACTCTTCAACTCTTGAAGTATGATGTCCAGGATTTTTGGTCGTGGGTGCCTTATGATTTTGCCCAGGAATAATAGGCTGTTTCTCGTGACCACAGATTCCAATGATTGTAGACTCAGTTCACGTCGAATGATTGCAATGGGAGTGGAGTTTGGAAGTCGTAGTACTCAGTGCCAAAATATACCTTCAAGTTTAGCCCACAGTGTCTTCGGCAGATGTGGCATGGCTTCGGCTCCGTAGGTCAGAGTTGGACAGACCTTTGCTCTATAAAGCAAAGTGGCAATGTGGAGATCCTCCTGGTTTGAAGGCTCGACAGTGGCTCAGTGTGGCAATTCAATTTCAGAGGTGGTCAGGCTTGACTGGTTTCAACCTAGCATTTCAGTTCAGCAGTAGCAACAGCTCAAAGTTTGAAGAATCTGAGAAACAGGTAAACAATGATTGCTCAGAGGGCTCAGATACACTTGAAGCAGTTTGAAGTGTAGAGAGCCCAGAGCAATTCCATTGGTTTCTTGTAATGGCCCGAAGGGTCTCAAATATGCTTAAAATGGCTTGCAGTGTTTTGTTGATGGAGAGAGATCTACAGGCAATTTCCTTTGGCCATGGGGTGCTTTGCGACCATATATGGGGTCTCTGAGGAAAGTGATGTCTATCCTCTGCCTTTCCAAGCCAGGAAAGATGCCAGGAACAAATGCATGTTTGCAACTTCAGAAGGCAGAGGCATGGATAAGTGTTTTCCAGCAGCATTTAGGGTTTTCCAACAGCAGGTCATTTCACTTTTCCCCATGAATCAATAAGGGGAAAGGACTACACCCTCCCTGGAAATCCTTATATTTACCCAGTGGCTGGAGACTTTCAACAGGTGTACCCCAGCAAAGTTCCAGTGAAATTGAAACAGTTTCAATTAATCTGGGTGGTCCCACAACCTATATAAATATTTTTCTAAAGCGGTATGCCCCATTTTAAGCCTCTTTAAGGAAACAATCCTTGCTGCTGTAACAAAGGGTTTGCCTTGGGCTGCCAGCTCCCGAGTTCCTTGTTTGCAGGAAGTTAGGAGGGGTCACAGGAAGGAAGTGTGCCCTGGGCATTTTCAAGATGGTGGAACACTTTCCTAAGTGTGCATATCCCATCTCCGGCTATACTATTGTGGGGTAACCTTTATAAAAACCAGACCGAAAAATAACAACCCACTAGGGAAAAAAGCTATGTGCACCCATTTGTGAGAAGAACAAGAGCTTTATTTGTAAACACAAAGGAAATGATGACAGTGTATTATAAGTCCACAATTGCAAAGCTCTTTCTTTTCTTCAAAGCAAACAGCATGTTACAACTGTGTAACCCATTTAATTGGCTGCATCATCTTCTCCGCCACCTTCTTCACACGTGGGTTTAGATTTCTTCACCTTGGATTGTTGTTGGGTGATTGGTTAAGTTACTTGGAAAACAGCCCTGCCCTAAGGCCTAACCATGTTATGTGCACCTGGCCGTCAACTAGAGCTCAGTGGATAACTTCGAGGTCAGTCTGTTCCTTGTTAATAAAGCATATTTTCTCATCCCAGACACACAGGCGCGCCCACCATGCCTCCCTGTCGCAATCTTACAACCGTGTGCATCATCCTTTGCTCACTGGTACAAATCAAGGGCCTCATTGTCCTCTGCTCCCCCCTTATCAGCTACTTCTCCTGAGGGGCAGGCCTGGGTTTCCTGCAGGTCTGACTAATCAGTCTAAATAGTAAAATATTTCGGGATTTGCTCATGGGCATCTGGTAGTTCAAGCGGGATGGCCATTATTCTGTTGTGCACTAGTGTCATAAATCTCAGCTTACGTTTTGGCAGCTCAAGACCTCTGTCCTGGCTCCCATGGATTTGTCTTTCACAACCGGCCACAGCCCTTACTTGTACTGGGCAGTTCACATTCCTTTCTAATTTCACAAAGCTCTATCAAGATATATCTGTGTGTGTGTATGTGTTCCCTACCTCACCTGTGATGGGGTGGAATATTGGATCACTGGGCCTCAATGTCCTGTGTTGCCAACATGTCCTGTGAGGATTCAGGCCTACTTTCGTATATAATACCCCTTCCATGTTTCTTGTTATGGGGATTCATGCTGTGTGTGTGCATCGTGCACACACAACATATCCGCTTCGCACTCTATAAAGCTTGCTATTAGTCTATCTTGGATTTATGTGAAACCCTACAGTATGCGTGCACTATGCCATTCAAATATATCTCACAAGCTCCCCCCTCCCCACTATGCCTGCCCATGTGCATTTCCTGTGTATTCATATATTGTCCACAACCTGAATTGTTTGGGAGGGGCTGGGATCTGAACGTGCATCCCAACACTATGCCTCCCCCTCTCCTGTCTGTCTGAGATCCAAACGACTACAGTAATGATCTACCTCGTGTGAGCTCCCCATTGTGTTGCAGAGATTCCTGTCAAGTACCTACCTTGCACCCTTTCCCTTGGAGTGTATCCTGTCCTCCTCAAAAGAGGACAGAATATAACCTAACATAGAAAAGCTTCACACCATTACCCCATTACTCCGCAGATCATCAGTGTGAATGCGGAAATATGAAATGCTTTACAAAGATAATATGTGAAAATATAGATGGGGGTTGGGTTAGGGTATTTATTAAAGTCAGGGGATGTGAGGAGGGCTGCGGTGGGTCTCACCCTGCATCTATTTTCGCATAATTTTGTTGTAAAAAATTCAATATTTTTGCTTTTGCTGCGATGGATGCATTATTTTCACGTAGATCCGTAAATTGGATGAGCGAAGTGTGCGTTTGTTTTCCTCTGACACTATTCTTTTGCTATCACTGATCTGAATAAATCAGTGGAGCTTTGTGGGTGAAACCAAGGGGCAGCATCCTTTGCGTCTGTTGTTCTATTTTTAGGAAGTAAAAGGGATTGTCTGTGGGTTCGGACATGAGCACACAAACCACCAGTTACCATGCATGGGTTAACGTAAAATGTCAGTCTGATCACACAGTGGATAACATGACCAGTGATTTCTGGATACCTAAATATGAATCCCTTGGTTAGAGGAATGCATATTATGTATTTCCTCTGAGGACTGTTCTGAGAATGCTAATACAATAGCCTCCATCTGGCCAGATATGCCTGTGGTGGAAATATAAAGCAAAACAGAAAGCAGATGTGATAAATGCATCCAGTTAGATATGGTATATATTTCTGGATCCTAAAGTCTGGGGGTCAACAGCAAAAATGTTATTTCGAGTATACATCATTGTTTGGGAAATATCCCCCAGACAATTGGCTCTCCCAAATCTTGTGAGAGCAGTTCTCTCCGTTACGATTATTAGTTTGCTTTCAACTAACCACCATTTATGTCAGGTTGATGATTTTGACCTAATGGAATAACGTTTTCTTTGTTACTAAATATGGACAGTAATAAGATGACTACTATGACGTGCCTATCACCCAAAGGAAGAAGAATTGGAGCTCACTTTTTTCTGAAGTGCAGGGTATCATTGTATGATATCCTTTTACTGGGGCCAGAGGATGGTTCTGTAGCAATGATGGAAGAGATAGTGTTTGGGGAGAGTAAGGGATTGAACAGTCATCTGATACTAGATGGAGTTAGTGGCACCCCTATGCGTGATTGGGTGATAGCAAAGTTGATGCTGAGGTGGAGGGTGTGGTGGCAAGAGAGGTGACTGACGATTTAATGTAAATCTATAGATGGTAAGTGGTGGTTTTTGTGCCATGTCCAACATCACAAAATATCCCTCTAACTTCATAGAAATAGGCACATACTCCCAAAATAACAAATAGGAATTAAAAACACTTAAAACAAAAAATGGACACGCAGGATGCTGCCCCTTGTTTTCACCCACACAGCTCCACTGATATGTTTACATCAATGGTATCAGCATACCGGAGTCTCAGGAAAGGGATCTAATATTATTACTGCCTGATCTGCAGAGGACGTTCAAAATACACATTGCATCTTTCATTTCCATGAACCCCTGGCTAGAACAAGTTTAGGGTTATACAAGTATACTATATATTTTTACTCACCTGACAAATACCCCCATTGGGAATTGGAACTAATTTCACACCTTAAAAATCAATGTACTCCCAATTTAATAAACTAACGAGTAAAATAATCCTGCATAATACTATGTCGAGCCCTGCCCATGTATGTTGATGCAATGCTCGCTGGCCCAAAATGAGCGAAGCATTTAGGATTATCTAGTTGACAGAAATGGTGTGCAACATGTGTGTGCCGATCGTCAGCTGAGTGAGATGGTGGAGAACTCCAATCCCATTGGAGCCTCTATTTGATTCCAAACAAACACTTGCACTTATCTCCACCTTCCTCACCATTGCCTCCTCCACTTGCTCTCTGGTCCACAAGCCCGGTTGGAGGACCAAATAGCGCTCATTAACAGAGGAAGTTGAAATAACACCAAGCTTGAATTTGGAATCAAGAGCAGCTCAAGCAGAAACAATGGCCACAAGCACATGAAAGCGCCTGCTCACACCATTATCCATACATATCAATGACTACAACTTATAGCACCATGAGGCAAAGCACTGTTTCCATTAGTGGCACGCCAATGTGTCAGCCTATATCAGAGGGGACACAATAACATGCTTCTGCAAGCAAACATTTTGGCAGTGATCCTGTTGCTATAAGCCTTTGTTGAAAATATGGCTTTAGCAATCTGATAGCAGGCAGAAATCACTTTTGAGAAATTCTAATTCACAGTTAATCTACTTGTACTCTAAATTGCTTTTGAAGTTGGAAAGGTGTAAACATTTTTCAGGAGGCCTCTTGTGAACCAGTGACTAAAGCACAGTCTACATAACAGTGCATGTGACACCCGATACAAAACAATATGTGCACCCCTTAGGACCATATGTATTTTTTTTTTTAAATTGTAGATATTGTGTTCAAGTGAGCAGGAGTATTAAGAATAATTGTGATTCCTGTTTGACATTCTTTTATGAATACTCTCCCAGTGATCCATGGGTTTTTATAATAGCCTAGCAATAGGGTCAGTCTCTTCTCTGTCCCCTCACCCTCGCTAGGCAGCACACCACCGAAATCTAGGGTTAGATAACACCCGGAGCGACAGCTAGACAGGTTGGAGGGACAAATAGCGCTCATTAACAGAGGAAGTTGAGATAACTGTTGCTACACACCTGTTCATGTATTTGTGTGAAAGTACGTTGGGAATCGTTGCAGGGTGTCATTACCCACCTCAGCCCCCATGTGAACACTGCCCTCTCATATGGTTCAGCAATTGCATACGTGACTATCCTGTGGGATGTATTTACCCATGCATCCGAGCCCTACCTCAAAACTGTGCAGTACTGACATGGAAAACATCATAATGGCCAGAGCTCCCCAGAAAATGCACAGGAAAATCCCATTTTGCCTATATTGTTCAGAGGGGCAATGCTGGTTGCCAAAAGCAAACCCATAACTGTTGGGAATTCATTTTTCTTGAATGTCAAATATGGCAAAATCATGGGCACAGAATTACTTTACTGCAGAAACACACCAATGCCATGTTCTGAACATGGACAATATACTCCATGTAATATCACTTGCTGAAATGAATCAATCTAAAAAAAATCCCAAGGATGGATGCAGTAACCACAAAATCCTGAGGGTGGCGCTGGCGGTCTAAACTCTGACAGGAGAGCTGTCTTGCAAAACTGTCTAGTGCAAAGAAAGGGGTCTTATTCCATTAAAAGTTCAAAGGGGTTGCCTGTCCTGAGAACTCTTGACACTTCAGAACTCAACACAAGAAGCCAGGAAATCACAGGGTTCTGTTAATTAAATGCAAAGTGGCTCCCTGGCCTCCTGATCTCAGCTTCCCAGAGACCACACAATGGCCCCTCTCCTCTGAAAGGAATATGTTGATTTTTACTGTTTCCTGTCAACAAAGGCCTGCCTGCCCAGAGGATGCATGTGACTGACCCACCCAAGTCTTGGAGGCGGACTCCAACACTCTGAGGACTGAATTGAAAGTAAAATATATATTTTACAAAAACACTGATAACTCTTTGTAATCAAATGACAGAAATGTATAACTTTGAGAGACTTAATTTAAAAAATGTACCTTTAATTCAAGCCCAAACTCCAAATTGTGGGATATTCTGGGACAAAACCCTGCTGTTTATTAATATTACAGACTCCCTGTTTCAGCTAGACAAACGAAAATGCATTGGTATGTGGGTAGATATGTGAGGAACAGTTGTATAACATTTAATGAAGATCCAATGTTGTTTAGCACATTAAAAAGTGCTAAAAGTTGCCATTTTTGAATGCAAGCTCGTAGAAACAGCAGATTTGGGACAGAGTATACCTCATGTGATATGTGACATGGGTATGTAATTTCAAACAACTGTGTAACTGTGAAATATGTATTTTGATCATATATAGATTTGGGTGCACAGATGACAGGGGAGTTTTTTCAAGAGATCATAAATGGCTGACATCACTCTGACACAACTTAGCTCCCCCAATCAGGGGAGAAATGAAAGCTGGACCAATGACAAGTGAGAGGGGCAAGTTTAGTTATGACCAACACACATACCCACTTGCAGAACATATAAATGGACCACTGAAACTTAGGTAGAGACATTCATTTCCATCTGCAGCGGGACGCTCTGCCGGAAAAATCCATACTTACCTCCATCAGCCTTCAAGGAGCCAACACTTAGACTCCAAGATAAACAGAGACTACAGAACCTTAACCAAAAAGGCCACTGCCAGCAAGAGTATTTGTCAACAGGCCTGAAAATCTTTTTGCAACTGAACTCTTCAGACAGCCGGCTGACGCCGTCTGAATTTTGCCAAGAACTTTTGCAAGAACCCGGTGACAGAAATATCCAAAGAGAAGGCAGGACCCGACCCAGAGAACCGGTGCCTAGCAGAGACCAGGCCATTGTATCCAGAGTGCTGACCCCGATGCTGTGAGCAGTTCCAGAGGCCAGGCGCTGTGAGCGGAACTCGGGAAGACCTGACCAGACTGAAGTCCGTGACCAAGTCGCTTTCCGGTTCAAAATCTCTTGTGAGTACTCAGCAAAACTCAGAACACATCTCTTAGTTAAAATCATATAATTCAATCCATTTTTAATCTAAGTAGAACTGCAGCTTAGCAATTGTGTTATTCTGCCATCATTTTTAAAGCTGAAAAAGTGTTGCGTTTAAAATTTGCAAAACCAAAAACGACCTTCACTAAATCGCTCATATCTCCGCGACCGTTTGTCTTAGAGACTTGCAGTAACTTTCATCTGAAAGCTTAGAATCCTAGCTTTTAATCGCACCAAGAACCACATTCCTACCCTTATAGTTTTACCGCAATCGTGGAACACGCATTCGCGAATTTTGCCGCGATTTGCAAATTTCTCCACGTGTGAAAACAGAAGCTGCTTGCCTTCCATTTGCCTGAAATTCGCTTAACCTGCTAGTTACTCCTAGATACTTGCTAAAGTGAGCCTGGACTAATAATAACTTGATTTCACTCACCCTGAACCTCCTAGAGGGAATTAAAAGCAAATTTAGCATATTTTTCACTCCATTGCCAGCACATATAAAAGCATTTTGCCTGTGTTTTAAACTTCTGTAGTCTAAGCTTGCCGGGGTGAACTGAATTACATTTGAATTGCATTTCTGAGAATTGTGTGCCTTCCTTCCACTTCCTTGCATTGCATAAAAGGGGGGGGTTAATTGTCCAAGAAAGTGATTACATTGTCTTTTGCTGAAATCCTATCAAGTTATTTTCTTTACTGCATTTCATTCCACATTGCATCCATTTGAAACTATAAAAGTATTGTTGCTATCTTCTCCATTTCATGTCAACTCCTTAGTGATTATCAAGAAGTGTGCTAGTGCCAGATCCTCCGTTGTTAATCTTTATCATACCAGATTCAGTGTGATATCCAATTATTAATTTATTATAAAGCGTGATATAGATATATATTGCTTTACTTCTCAAATAAACCTTTTAACTTGCAAAACAGAACTACTTCTTGGCTCAGTGGGGTCAGGGGGATTCTGAGAGAGGGGTGTTATATAGGGGTAGTCATCCAGAAAGCATGAACTGGACATAAAGATATATCAATAAGGGTTTTCATTCAGTATTCTAGACTAGGCGTTGACTTGGCTGTAGTGCTGAATTGAATCCTCTTACAAATTGGGGGCTCGTAGCCGGGATTCTGGGTTAGAATACCACTTGTGCAGCTTAATACAGTGTGCTAACTGACGGGATACATACATCCAGTCGGATCACCACGCTGCCTTACGCTGTGAAGCATTCTTCAAAAGGGACACTCCAAGAAAAGTTCTGTTCTGCAAAAATAAAATACAAACTTCTGTAAGTCAGGACAGAGACCAATCTCTAGAATGACGACCTTGGTAGATATGAAAATAGCCAGAGAGCACTTCTTACATAAACTATTTGTGAGAGGTGAATGGGCTGAGCAGGGCCAGGAGGCCTGGTTGCAGGCCATCACGCGACAGGCCACTGAAACAGGGTCAGACTTATGGAGAGATCAGGGTCCATTACATGTGGCCCTGAGTGAACTATATATGGCTCCTAAGGCCAAAGATGAACACGACAAGATTGTTAGGATAGCGGCATATTTATATTTATATATGGGAGCCATACAGAATAAATGTGCTGAAGGCCATGATATGGCAAAAAGGCAACAGATGGCGTTAGAGAAGGCCCAATCTGATCTGGACTCTTCTGAGCAAAGGCTGCACAGAAGCCAGGAGTCAGAAAATGAGACCAGACAGTACATCACTAAAATAAAGGAGGATATGGATGTGCTGCAAAAGGAAAAGTCAGAACAGGATACCAGATTTCGGGCCTTGCAGAAGGAACACCAAGAAGGTTTGGACTCCCTACTGCAAAGCCAGAAAAAGCTGGAGCAACAACTGGACTTCAAGAGGGTATGTGCTGAGCAGGTAGTCACCCTGCAAGAGCACCTAGATAGGGAAAAGGCAGAAAGCAATAAACTGATTCTGAAAGACCTGGATACCCAGGCAGAGTTTGATGAAGAGCGCCGGAAAGCTGGTGCCCTTCAAAGGCAGAGGGACGACCTGGCAGCACAGATGCAGGCTCTCAGTCAGGAAAGAGACACTTTAGGCCAGGAAGTCTGCCACTTAAAAAAGGAAATTGAAGAAAATCACCTGGCCCTCCAGGAAGCACAGAGGGAAAATGAGGCCCTCTGTCAACACAATGATAGGCTCCAACAACAGGTAGCGATGCAGGAGAGACTGATAGAGTCTAGTAAGGCCTTGACTGAGGAACTGAAAGCACAAATGCAGGCTCTTGCATTGCAACAGGGAGCAGGGGCGGATAGAGATGAGGTCCGCTGGTCCGCCACCTTCTTCACACGTGGGTTTAGATTTCTTCACCTTGGATTGTTGTTGGGTGATTGGTTAAGTTACTTGGAAAACAGCCCTGCCCTAAGGCCTAACCATGTTATGTGCACCTGGCCGTCAACTAGAGCTCAGTGGATAACTTCGAGGTCAGTCTGTTCCTTGTTAATAAAGCATATTTTCTCATCCCAGACACACAGGCGCGCCCACCATGCCTCCCTGTCGCAATCTTACAACCGTGTGCATCATCCTTTGCTCACTGGTACAAATCAAGGGCCTCATTGTCCTCTGCTCCCCCCTTATCAGCTACTTCTCCTGAGGGGCAGGCCTGGGTTTCCTGCAGGTCTGACTAATCAGTCTAAATAGTAAAATATTTCGGGATTTGCTCATGGGCATCTGGTAGTTCAAGCGGGATGGCCATTATTCTGTTGTGCACTAGTGTCATAAATCTCAGCTTACGTTTTGGCAGCTCAAGACCTCTGTCCTGGCTCCCATGGATTTGTCTTTCACAACCGGCCACAGCCCTTACTTGTACTGGGCAGTTCACATTCCTTTCTAATTTCACAAAGCTCTATCAAGATATATCTGTGTGTGTGTATGTGTTCCCTACCTCACCTGTGATGGGGTGGAATATTGGATCACTGGGCCTCAATGTCCTGTGTTGCCAACATGTCCTGTGAGGATTCAGGCCTACTTTCGTATATAATACCCCTTCCATGTTTCTTGTTATGGGGATTCATGCTGTGTGTGTGCATCGTGCACACACAACATATCCGCTTCGCACTCTATAAAGCTTGCTATTAGTCTATCTTGGATTTATGTGAAACCCTACAGTATGCGTGCACTATGCCATTCAAATATATCTCACAAGCTCCCCCCTCCCCACTATGCCTGCCCATGTGCATTTCCTGTGTATTCATATATTGTCCACAACCTGAATTGTTTGGGAGGGGCTGGGATCTGAACGTGCATCCCAACACTATGCCTCCCCCTCTCCTGTCTGTCTGAGATCCAAACGACTACAGTAATGATCTACCTCGTGTGAGCTCCCCATTGTGTTGCAGAGATTCCTGTCAAGTACCTACCTTGCACCCTTTCCCTTGGAGTGTATCCTGTCCTCCTCAAAAGAGGACAGAATATAACCTAACATAGAAAAGCTTCACACCATTACCCCATTACTCCGCAGATCATCAGTGTGAATGCGGAAATATGAAATGCTTTACAAAGATAATATGTGAAAATATAGATGGGGGTTGGGTTAGGGTATTTATTAAAGTCAGGGGATGTGAGGAGGGCTGCGGTGGGTCTCACCCTGCATCTATTTTCGCATAATTTTGTTGTAAAAAATTCAATATTTTTGCTTTTGCTGCGATGGATGCATTATTTTCACGTAGATCCGTAAATTGGATGAGCGAAGTGTGCGTTTGTTTTCCTCTGACACTATTCTTTTGCTATCACTGATCTGAATAAATCAGTGGAGCTTTGTGGGTGAAACCAAGGGGCAGCATCCTTTGCGTCTGTTGTTCTATTTTTAGGAAGTAAAAGGGATTGTCTGTGGGTTCGGACATGAGCACACAAACCACCAGTTACCATGCATGGGTTAACGTAAAATGTCAGTCTGATCACACAGTGGATAACATGACCAGTGATTTCTGGATACCTAAATATGAATCCCTTGGTTAGAGGAATGCATATTATGTATTTCCTCTGAGGACTGTTCTGAGAATGCTAATACAATAGCCTCCATCTGGCCAGATATGCCTGTGGTGGAAATATAAAGCAAAACAGAAAGCAGATGTGATAAATGCATCCAGTTAGATATGGTATATATTTCTGGATCCTAAAGTCTGGGGGTCAACAGCAAAAATGTTATTTCGAGTATACATCATTGTTTGGGAAATATCCCCCAGACAATTGGCTCTCCCAAATCTTGTGAGAGCAGTTCTCTCCGTTACGATTATTAGTTTGCTTTCAACTAACCACCATTTATGTCAGGTTGATGATTTTGACCTAATGGAATAACGTTTTCTTTGTTACTAAATATGGACAGTAATAAGATGACTACTATGACGTGCCTATCACCCAAAGGAAGAAGAATTGGAGCTCACTTTTTTCTGAAGTGCAGGGTATCATTGTATGATATCCTTTTACTGGGGCCAGAGGATGGTTCTGTAGCAATGATGGAAGAGATAGTGTTTGGGGAGAGTAAGGGATTGAACAGTCATCTGATACTAGATGGAGTTAGTGGCACCCCTATGCGTGATTGGGTGATAGCAAAGTTGATGCTGAGGTGGAGGGTGTGGTGGCAAGAGAGGTGACTGACGATTTAATGTAAATCTATAGATGGTAAGTGGTGGTTTTTGTGCCATGTCCAACATCACAAAATATCCCTCTAACTTCATAGAAATAGGCACATACTCCCAAAATAACAAATAGGAATTAAAAACACTTAAAACAAAAAATGGACACGCAGGATGCTGCCCCTTGTTTTCACCCACACAGCTCCACTGATATGTTTACATCAATGGTATCAGCATACCGGAGTCTCAGGAAAGGGATCTAATATTATTACTGCCTGATCTGCAGAGGACGTTCAAAATACACATTGCATCTTTCATTTCCATGAACCCCTGGCTAGAACAAGTTTAGGGTTATACAAGTATACTATATATTTTTACTCACCTGACAAATACCCCCATTGGGAATTGGAACTAATTTCACACCTTAAAAATCAATGTACTCCCAATTTAATAAACTAACGAGTAAAATAATCCTGCATAATACTATGTCGAGCCCTGCCCATGTATGTTGATGCAATGCTCGCTGGCCCAAAATGAGCGAAGCATTTAGGATTATCTAGTTGACAGAAATGGTGTGCAACATGTGTGTGCCGATCGTCAGCTGAGTGAGATGGTGGAGAACTCCAATCCCATTGGAGCCTCTATTTGATTCCAAACAAACACTTGCACTTATCTCCACCTTCCTCACCATTGCCTCCTCCACTTGCTCTCTGGTCCACAAGCCCGGTTGGAGGACCAAATAGCGCTCATTAACAGAGGAAGTTGAAATAACACCAAGCTTGAATTTGGAATCAAGAGCAGCTCAAGCAGAAACAATGGCCACAAGCACATGAAAGCGCCTGCTCACACCATTATCCATACATATCAATGACTACAACTTATAGCACCATGAGGCAAAGCACTGTTTCCATTAGTGGCACGCCAATGTGTCAGCCTATATCAGAGGGGACACAATAACATGCTTCTGCAAGCAAACATTTTGGCAGTGATCCTGTTGCTATAAGCCTTTGTTGAAAATATGGCTTTAGCAATCTGATAGCAGGCAGAAATCACTTTTGAGAAATTCTAATTCACAGTTAATCTACTTGTACTCTAAATTGCTTTTGAAGTTGGAAAGGTGTAAACATTTTTCAGGAGGCCTCTTGTGAACCAGTGACTAAAGCACAGTCTACATAACAGTGCATGTGACACCCGATACAAAACAATATGTGCACCCCTTAGGACCATATGTATTTTTTTTTTTAAATTGTAGATATTGTGTTCAAGTGAGCAGGAGTATTAAGAATAATTGTGATTCCTGTTTGACATTCTTTTATGAATACTCTCCCAGTGATCCATGGGTTTTTATAATAGCCTAGCAATAGGGTCAGTCTCTTCTCTGTCCCCTCACCCTCGCTAGGCAGCACACCACCGAAATCTAGGGTTAGATAACACCCGGAGCGACAGCTAGACAGGTTGGAGGGACAAATAGCGCTCATTAACAGAGGAAGTTGAGATAACTGTTGCTACACACCTGTTCATGTATTTGTGTGAAAGTACGTTGGGAATCGTTGCAGGGTGTCATTACCCACCTCAGCCCCCATGTGAACACTGCCCTCTCATATGGTTCAGCAATTGCATACGTGACTATCCTGTGGGATGTATTTACCCATGCATCCGAGCCCTACCTCAAAACTGTGCAGTACTGACATGGAAAACATCATAATGGCCAGAGCTCCCCAGAAAATGCACAGGAAAATCCCATTTTGCCTATATTGTTCAGAGGGGCAATGCTGGTTGCCAAAAGCAAACCCATAACTGTTGGGAATTCATTTTTCTTGAATGTCAAATATGGCAAAATCATGGGCACAGAATTACTTTACTGCAGAAACACACCAATGCCATGTTCTGAACATGGACAATATACTCCATGTAATATCACTTGCTGAAATGAATCAATCTAAAAAAAATCCCAAGGATGGATGCAGTAACCACAAAATCCTGAGGGTGGCGCTGGCGGTCTAAACTCTGACAGGAGAGCTGTCTTGCAAAACTGTCTAGTGCAAAGAAAGGGGTCTTATTCCATTAAAAGTTCAAAGGGGTTGCCTGTCCTGAGAACTCTTGACACTTCAGAACTCAACACAAGAAGCCAGGAAATCACAGGGTTCTGTTAATTAAATGCAAAGTGGCTCCCTGGCCTCCTGATCTCAGCTTCCCAGAGACCACACAATGGCCCCTCTCCTCTGAAAGGAATATGTTGATTTTTACTGTTTCCTGTCAACAAAGGCCTGCCTGCCCAGAGGATGCATGTGACTGACCCACCCAAGTCTTGGAGGCGGACTCCAACACTCTGAGGACTGAATTGAAAGTAAAATATATATTTTACAAAAACACTGATAACTCTTTGTAATCAAATGACAGAAATGTATAACTTTGAGAGACTTAATTTAAAAAATGTACCTTTAATTCAAGCCCAAACTCCAAATTGTGGGATATTCTGGGACAAAACCCTGCTGTTTATTAATATTACAGACTCCCTGTTTCAGCTAGACAAACGAAAATGCATTGGTATGTGGGTAGATATGTGAGGAACAGTTGTATAACATTTAATGAAGATCCAATGTTGTTTAGCACATTAAAAAGTGCTAAAAGTTGCCATTTTTGAATGCAAGCTCGTAGAAACAGCAGATTTGGGACAGAGTATACCTCATGTGATATGTGACATGGGTATGTAATTTCAAACAACTGTGTAACTGTGAAATATGTATTTTGATCATATATAGATTTGGGTGCACAGATGACAGGGGAGTTTTTTCAAGAGATCATAAATGGCTGACATCACTCTGACACAACTTAGCTCCCCCAATCAGGGGAGAAATGAAAGCTGGACCAATGACAAGTGAGAGGGGCAAGTTTAGTTATGACCAACACACATACCCACTTGCAGAACATATAAATGGACCACTGAAACTTAGGTAGAGACATTCATTTCCATCTGCAGCGGGACGCTCTGCCGGAAAAATCCATACTTACCTCCATCAGCCTTCAAGGAGCCAACACTTAGACTCCAAGATAAACAGAGACTACAGAACCTTAACCAAAAAGGCCACTGCCAGCAAGAGTATTTGTCAACAGGCCTGAAAATCTTTTTGCAACTGAACTCTTCAGACAGCCGGCTGACGCCGTCTGAATTTTGCCAAGAACTTTTGCAAGAACCCGGTGACAGAAATATCCAAAGAGAAGGCAGGACCCGACCCAGAGAACCGGTGCCTAGCAGAGACCAGGCCATTGTATCCAGAGTGCTGACCCCGATGCTGTGAGCAGTTCCAGAGGCCAGGCGCTGTGAGCGGAACTCGGGAAGACCTGACCAGACTGAAGTCCGTGACCAAGTCGCTTTCCGGTTCAAAATCTCTTGTGAGTACTCAGCAAAACTCAGAACACATCTCTTAGTTAAAATCATATAATTCAATCCATTTTTAATCTAAGTAGAACTGCAGCTTAGCAATTGTGTTATTCTGCCATCATTTTTAAAGCTGAAAAAGTGTTGCGTTTAAAATTTGCAAAACCAAAAACGACCTTCACTAAATCGCTCATATCTCCGCGACCGTTTGTCTTAGAGCCTTGCAGTAACTTTCATCTGAAAGCTTAGAATCCTAGCTTTTAATCGCACCAAGAACCACATTCCTACCCCTTATAGTTTTACCGCAATCGTGGAACACGCATTCGCGAATTTTGCCGCGATTTGCAAATTTCTCCACGTGTGAAAACAGAAGCTGCTTGCCTTCCATTTGCCTGAAATTCGCTTAACCTGCTAGTTACTCCTAGATACTTGCTAAAGTGAGCCTGGACTAATAATAACTTGATTTCACTCACCCTGAACCTCCTAGAGGGAATTAAAAGCAAATTTAGCATATTTTTCACTCCATTGCCAGCACATATAAAAGCATTTTGCCTGTGTTTTAAACTTCTGTAGTCTAAGCTTGCCGGGGTGAACTGAATTACATTTGAATTGCATTTCTGAGAATTGTGTGCCTTCCTTCCACTTCCTTGCATTGCATAAAAGGGGGGGGGTGAATTGTCCAAGAAAGTGATTACATTGTCTTTTGCTGAAATCCTATCAAGTTATTTTCTTTACTGCATTTCATTCCACATTGCATCCATTTGAAACTATAAAAGTATTGTTGCTATCTTATCCATTTCATGTCAACTCCTTAGTGATTATCAAGAAGTGTGCTAGTGCCAGATCCTCCGTTGTTAATCTTTATCATACCAGATTCAGTGTGATATCCAATTATTAATTTATTATAAAGCGTGATATAGATATATATTGCTTTACTTCTCAAATAAACCTTTTAACTTGCAAAACAGAACTACTTCTTGGCTCAGTGGGGTCAGGGGGATTCTGAGAGAGGGGTGTTATATAGGGGTAGTCATCCAGAAAGCATGAACTGGACATAAAGATATATCAATAAGGGTTTTCATTCAGTATTCTAGACTAGGCGTTGACTTGGCTGTAGTGCTGAATTGAATCCTCTTACAAATTGGGGGCTCGTAGCCGGGATTCTGGGTTAGAATACCACTTGTGCAGCTTAATACAGTGTGCTAACTGACGGGATACATACATCCAGTCGGATCACCACGCTGCCTTACGCTGTGAAGCATTCTTCAAAAGGGACACTCCAAGAAAAGTTCTGTTCTGCAAAAATAAAATACAAACTTCTGTAAGTCAGGACAGAGACCAATCTCTAGAATGACGACCTTGGTAGATATGAAAATAGCCAGAGAGCACTTCTTACATAAACTATTTGTGAGAGGTGAATGGGCTGAGCAGGGCCAGGAGGCCTGGTTGCAGGCCATCACGCGACAGGCCACTGAAACAGGGTCAGACTTATGGAGAGATCAGGGTCCATTACATGTGGCCCTGAGTGAACTATATATGGCTCCTAAGGCCAAAGATGAACACGACAAGATTGTTAGGATAGCGGCATATTTATATTTATATATGGGAGCCATACAGAATAAATGTGCTGAAGGCCATGATATGGCAAAAAGGCAACAGATGGCGTTAGAGAAGGCCCAATCTGATCTGGACTCTTCTGAGCAAAGGCTGCACAGAAGCCAGGAGTCAGAAAATGAGACCAGACAGTACATCACTAAAATAAAGGAGGATATGGATGTGCTGCAAAAGGAAAAGTCAGAACAGGATACCAGATTTCGGGCCTTGCAGAAGGAACACCAAGAAGGTTTGGACTCCCTACTGCAAAGCCAGAAAAAGCTGGAGCAACAACTGGACTTCAAGAGGGTATGTGCTGAGCAGGTAGTCACCCTGCAAGAGCACCTAGATAGGGAAAAGGCAGAAAGCAATAAACTGATTCTGAAAGACCTGGATACCCAGGCAGAGTTTGATGAAGAGCGCCGGAAAGCTGGTGCCCTTCAAAGGCAGAGGGACGACCTGGCAGCACAGATGCAGGCTCTCAGTCAGGAAAGAGACACTTTAGGCCAGGAAGTCTGCCACTTAAAAAAGGAAATTGAAGAAAATCACCTGGCCCTCCAGGAAGCACAGAGGGAAAATGAGGCCCTCTGTCAACACAATGATAGGCTCCAACAACAGGTAGCGATGCAGGAGAGACTGATAGAGTCTAGTAAGGCCTTGACTGAGGAACTGAAAGCACAAATGCAGGCTCTTGCATTGCAACAGGGAGCAGGGGCGGATATAGATGAGGTCCGCTGGGAAAGAGAGACTCCTGACCATAACCTCAGGAGCCCTAACACCAGGGGCCTTCATCTCTCCCAGTCCCTGGACTCTACCAACCCCATGTCCCCTGGCGCACATGAGCACAGGGCCACAGGGATGGCAGATTACTATCCAGCTAAAAGTATGGGGCTCATAGGCCAGTACCACTCAGGAATGGAGGGGTGGGCATCCGGGTATGGGCACCCAAGTACAGTACAGTTCAGTGGGGAACCCCAGGAGAGTAGGCCCATTAAGGGCATCCTGAAAACCTCTGCCCAGTTAGGTCAGTGGAGGGGGTACCCATCAAATTCTGGCAGCAAGGAGGAATCTGAAGACTCCTCTGAACTGCGCAGGACACAGGAGACCAGGTCCCCACATTCTGCCAGCCATTCCCAGGCTCGCAGAATCCGGGAAAACCTGGAAGAGCAGACAGGAACCTCTGGGAGCAGTGCCTCTGAGTCAGAGGATGAATGGACAAGGGTTACCCGAACCAAAAAGGCCAATAAGGCAAAAAGGGCCTTGCTTAAGGACCCCTTAAAGCAGATTAAGGCGATCAGGAGCGTCATCACGCCTTACCATAAGAACGCTAAGTATTCTGTTTGGGAGCACTTAGAGTTGTTTGAGCAAATGATAGAGACTTTCCATTTGAAGGATAGCAAAGCTGTATTCAATATGTAAAGTGAACCTTCTCCCCGGAATACTCCAGTTTCTTTGCGGGGCTGGAGGACCAAAATCATTTAAGATGGTCCACCTATAAGGCGGCCATCTTGAAACATTTTTCCATTCATAGAAATCCTCAAGAGGCTCGCAAGGCAGCCTACAATTTGCAATGTGGGGAGGATCAGGCCCCACAAGAATTTGTGCAAGAACTGAAACGTGCTTTTGCGCAGACCACCAGAAGGGTGCGCACAGACAGTAGAGAATTCATAAATACATTTTTTCATGCCTTGCCCAAATACATAATGACCCAGCTCGTGAGGGATTTTTACGAGAAAAGATCTTTAGACTGGGTCCTTGAACAGGCTACCCGGATCTATGAGGTGCAGAAACCGGTAGATAGCAAAAATAATGCTCAGAAAAACCCCAAAGCTAACAGCACCCCTGCTGCTGCCAAGGTGGCAGAGGTAAAGGTCACCCCCGTTTTAGAGTTGAAGATGGGGGGGCCTAAAAACCTACCTGCACCTAATAATGCTAGGCCCAGAAGGTCCTCGGGCCAGTCACAGACAGGGAGCCAGGGAGGCAGCCCCACAAATGGGGTCCCTCGCTCTCCTGATTATGTAAGTCCCCGTTACAAGGGAAATCGACCCATCCTGGGTTATGTGTGGACTCCTCCAGCCCAAGGGGGGGGATCCAGCCAAGCACCTAACCCAGGGAACTTCCCTCCCAACTTCCCACAGGAGGGCAGAAATTCTCCAAATCCTGGGCAGAACTTTTTCCCCAGGTATCCACCCAATTTCCAACCCCAAAATCATCCATCCTTCTTTCCCCAATTCCCTGAGCCCAGACAACCTAATCCGGGAGAGGGGAGTCCAAGGGTGGAGGGGTACCCAAATCTTCCCAACCCGGGGTACTACCAAAGAAGGGATAGCTACCCTTCCCGGGATCAGCCCAGGGGAGAAAACAGGGCCCCGTATCAGCCTGAGCGGGTTTCCCAGCTAGAGCGCCAGGTCCAAAATATGGCACGGGATCTGGGTCAAATACTGAGGGCTCAGCAGAACCCTCAGATCGGCATGCCGGCGCAGAACGCACCCAACTCTGGACCTGGTGCTCCAGAACAATGACGGGGGCAGCACCCCGATAACACACCGGTTCCCAGGGAGGAGGCACAAGGGGAAGGGGGGTGTAAAGCCTTGGAGGAAGCTTCCTTCCTCACTTGTAAACAGCCCCTGGAAACCCAGGAACCGGAAACAAAATCTCTTGCCCCTGAAAGTCTGCCTCCTAAGGAGCAGAGGGGGGGTAGGAGAAACAAAAGACCCAAACAGACACAGTTTGAGGAGGAGGTACAGATCTTCCAATTTGAGGTAGAGGGATCCTCAGAGGATCCTGGGAAAAGGATCTTCTCCTTCAGAGAGGGGGGAACTCCTCCCAAAGAAAAATGGGTCCCTAGGGATGCAAGTCCAGACTGGGGAGATGTGGAGACTGAGCTACCGCCGCCCACCATCTCATCCCAGAACCAACAGCAAGAAAATCCCCTGGTTCAAACCCATCCTGGTGACTGCCTCCAAAAAGGGGGGGCGGCCCAGAACTGGAGCCAGGGGAACCCACAATGGCTCTGATCTCCAGTTGCCAAATTTTTCTTTCAGATTCCCAAGGCTCTCCACAGAATTCTGCCCAAATCTCTTCGCTAGCGATGTCCAAAACCAGAAAATTAGCCCACCAGTTGTCCAAAAATGTACATTATCTGTGCCCCCTTGAGGAGAAGGAGGGAAGATATTATGCCCCGGTACAAGTACAGGGGCAGGGTACAATTTTGGCACTGGTGGACACTGGATCTCAAGCTACCCTTCTGTCCAGAAGGGCCTTTGACGAACTGAATGCAGGAAGGGGAGAGAATTACCAAATTCCTCTCACCTCTCTTCCTGGGCAACTCCAGAACTTTGACGGGAAGGAAATTCCCGTCGAGGGGACGGCAGATTTGGACATTAAAATTGGGCGACACAAGTTGAAACACCTGGTCATAGTTGGACCCCAGAGGGCACCCCTTGTTTACTAGGGAATGACCTCCTGAGAAGGTTGTCACCCCTAATAGATTGCGTAAACAGGGTCCTCTGGACCCAGACTAGCCGACCAATAAAATTAAAACAGAGTGTCAACCATGTTAGTTTAAACGGCACCTGCCACATGGTTGAACAAAAATCTGACCAAGTAGAATTTCACTTCCAGAATAGCCAAATTCCAGACGTGACAGTAATAGCAGTAGGACAACAGACTGGTGATGCAGGGTCCTCTCTATTTCTGAAAATCAACCTTCCTTCCAGTCTAAAGTGGTACTCCACGCTGGAAGGAAACACTCTGAGATTCTATACTAATCCACAATCTGAAACTCCCACTCCTATAGTCCAGAAAGATGCGAAATCAGCTCAGAGCCTGGCTGATATTCAGCAAATTGGAGAGCAGTTGTTCATCCCTGTCCAATTAAATGATGGGAAGGACTCTGTTCTCGCTCGAGTGTGTGTGAACAACGGTAAGAGCTTCATCAGCGAAGCCATGTTCCGCCAACTCCCAAAAGATCCAGCCATTCCCACCTTCAAACTGATAGACAAATGGGAAATGGACCTGGAAGCACCTAATTCCAAACATCTCCTGCCAAGCAGGTGTATGCTCAAAATCTCCATTGGCAACAAGAGCATAGTCCATAATTGTTGGGTCGTGCGAGACGTCACTGCCGCCTTTTAAATCGCTTTGCCATTAGTTTGGACCTAATAAACTTCAAAGCTTGGTCCCGATTAGCGGATAATCCCATGGGCTTTGATGATCCAGAAAAAGCATTTAGGTCAGCTCAATTGCTACCTTATGCGGTTGAAATTCAGGTTAAAGAGGAAGTCACCATCCCAGAAAGGACCCGACAATTCTCCCTGGAAGTGAAAGTTAAAAGGGGACAACATTTGAAAAACCCTGATGCTTATATACATCTAAATGCTTCTCTCCAACAGCAAGGGTTGGGGGTAAACCCAACTCCATTAGTCAACATAGAACATGACACCATTCTAATAGAGGTGGATAACAGCGACTTAAAGAGTATTACTCTAGCCGCAGGCACCATTATTGGAATGGCGGTTGATGACCGACATTTTTCCATCGACTTAGTAAATGAACTGTTAGGGCCAATCCCCAAGGACTGCTTTGACAGTGACAGTGATGACAATACAACACCAGACAGGATTTTTACCCGGCATGGGGGGAACTTCCTGGTGTACACTTCCTGCCCCTATGGTAAGGAAGATGTGACTTGTGACTTCAGGAGGGATGAGGTGATTTTCCAAGTCCATGAGGGCTGCCTTTTCCACCTGAAGCCTCCAGTCCAAATCAGCACTCTGACCATGGACTTCTCCACCCAGCTGGAAGAGGCCGCTGAGATAGCCAAACCAGAAGTCTTTCCAGGCTTCAGGCAGATGGTGGAAGAGAGAGTCAACCTAGCTGATGCCTGTGTGACTCTGGAACAAAAGCAAAAGTTGAAACAAGTTTTCTTGGATTTCCAAGATCTCTTTGCGGTAGACTCAAATGACTGCGGTCGCACCGACATCCACACAACAACAATCCCCACGGACCCTGGCATGACTCCAGTGTTTGTGAAGCAATATCGTTTGCCTCTCGCATCCATGGAGTCCCTTACTGAAATAATTAAGAACCTTGAGTCCAGGGGAATAATCCGTCCGGTCCACAGCACCTTCAATAATCCGGTGCTGGGAATATTGAAGCCAAACGGCCAGTGGAGACTCTGCGCCGACCTCAGGGAGCTCAACAAACGGGTCCATACTTCCCGATGGCCTCTGCCCTACATTGACCAAGGGCTGGCCCAGATTCAGGGGTCACAGGTATTCACTGCAATAGACCTGACCAATGGATACTGGACCGTGCCTGTCAGCAGGGAGGACCAATACAAACTGGCTTTTACCTTTGGGGGCCAGCAGTACACATGGACCCGGACTCCCTTCGGATACCTCAACTCCGGCAATGAATTCAACATTTTCCTACATAAGGCCATGCCCGACCTGGGTGCGAGGGGTAACCTGGCTTATGTAGATGATGTCCTCATCAAAAGTTCATCTGTGGAGGAACACATAGCGGAGATCCGTTATGTTCTGACGCAGTTGAGGGCCGCCGGAGCAAAACTTTCCTTTCAGAAAGCACAGTGGTGTAGAACCCGTGTTAATTTCTTGGGGCATGAGATTACTCCTCAGGGCATCTGTCCCCAGGAAAAGAAAGTGGAAGCACTTCAGAAACTGAAAGACCCCACAACTCTGCGGGAACTAAGGAGCCTCCTTGGACTGACTAATTACAGCAGAAAGTTCATTGAGGGCTACGCAGAGATCACCAGACCCCTGATTCATCTCCTGAAGGGGGGGGGTCAAGTGGGAATGGGGTCCAGAACAAGCCGAGGCAGTAAGTCAACTCAAAAGAAGCCTCTCACAAGCGCCCTGCCTAGCTTACCCTGTCAGAAACAAGGAGTTCTTCCTGGAGACGGGGTTCTCTAATACGTGCTTGACGGCAGTATTATACCAAAAGCATGACAAGGTCAATAAAGTAATCTCCTATGTGAGCAAAACTTTATCCTCTGTGGAGGAAAAATTCAACGATTGTGAGAAGGCACTCCTGGCGACGGTGTGGGCATTGAAGAATTACCGCCCGTTTATCCAGGGGGAACACATCATAGTGGAGACTCCACACCAGCCTCTGCAATATCTCCAAAGTGACAGAATCCGGGCCGGAAATGTGAGTAATTCCCGAATTACTTCCTGGATTCTGTCAATGCAAGGCTTTCCTGTGGAGGTCAGATATGGCCAAAACAAGAAGAGTCCACTCGCGCAAGGTCTGGCTGACTTGCATGATTGTGCCAGAGAAAACTGTCTTGAGGACGAAAGTCTAAAAATCAAGGACAACACGGAGGCATACCTTAATTCCCCACACAAAGTCTTTGAAGAGGACAAGTGTGAGGGAATGCCCACTGTCTATGTGGATGGATGCTCTTACCATGTTGACAACAACGGGGAGAAAGAACTGGTGGCCGGCGTAGGAAATGCATGGGTGAATGAGTCCCCAGAACCCTCCGCTGGATACAAAATTGGTCCCCGAAGTAGTCAGGTGGCAGAATTGATGGCTGTGCATCAGTCCATCCTCACTGCTGTCCAGCATCAACTCCGGAACTGGTCATAATCACAGATTCGGATTATGTACGGAATGGGTTCGTGGAGCACCTGAAACCCTTGAAACAATGGAAGTTGATCCAAAACATTGATGATCTGGTCACCTCGAATGAGATGACCATCTATTGGAAAAAGATCAAGGGTCATTCCAAAGTAGAGGGACCAGACAAAACTGGAAACGACTTAGCTGATCAGCTGGCCAAAACCGGGGCCATCCAAGGGGATCTAATTGAGATTGAGTCCCTGTTGGGGGAAATCCAGGTCACTGCTATCACTAGGTCCCAGACAAATGCTCACAATGACCTTTCAATTGCACAATGGAGTAAGGAGACCCCTGATGCTGATTTGATTACAGCTCAGAAGGGGGATCCAATTATTGGTAAGTTTTACCAACACCTTGAGGACCCTGAGAACTTTCCCCTGACGGATACCGATTACACTGGGAAAGAGGACCTAAGAGTGTTGATGAAATGTCCAAAAATGTTCCGAATCCAAGACGGTTTGCTAGTAAGGAAATCCAAAGCTGGCCACGATCAGTGGGTGGTTCCTACCTCATTCTGAAGCCTGATGTTAAGTCACGCCCATGATGCGGCCACCGCCGGTCATAGGGGGTTTCACACCACATTGGAAATCTTAAGAGAGGTTGCATACTGGCCACATATGGGGCAGGACCTCGACCAATACTTGAAGGGGTGTCTTGTGTGTGCACAATTTCAGCCATCATCCCTCACGCACCGTGCGCCTCTCCAAAAGAGGGGGATGACCCTGCCATGGTCAGATTTACAAATCGACTTCGTAGGCCCCGTGATTCGCTCGGCTAGGGGGAATAAGTACATGTTGACTGTGACATGCTTGTTTACCAAGTGGGTGGAATGTCTCCCAGCCCCAAATTGCAAGGCAGAAACGGCAGCTGCCTTGATGATTAACCACATCTTTTCTCGTTTTGGTCTACCTCAAAGGATTGAGTCAGACAGGGGTAGCCACTTCACCAGTGAAGTAATGACAAAGATGTGGGAGATACTGGGGGTCAAAAGGAAGTTGCATATTGCTTACAGGCCAGCTTCTTCGGGGGCAGTAGAGAGATATAACCGAACCATTGTGAGCATGTTAAAGAAGTTTGTGGCAGATTCTGGGCCAAGTTGGGATATCCGATTACCTCTGGTCCTAATGGCCATCAGATCTACCCCTTCATCTGCAACCAAAATGTCACCATTTGAGTTGATGACTGGGCGCAAGATGGTGCTACCGCAGCATTTGCTCTACAGGACCCAAGAGCAGACACTGATAAATGCCTCCACTACTCATGAGTATGTGGAGAATTTAAGGAAACACCTCCAACATGCTTTTGCTTACGCTCAGCGGAATCTAGAAAGATCAGCTGATAGCATGAAGACCCATTATGACCTGAAAACTTCCAGGAAGGAATATCAGGTGGGAGACCGGGTCTATCTATACAACTTCCAAAGGAACCAGGCCAAGCAGCGCAAATTTTTGCCTACATGGAAGGGACCCTTTGAGATCATCGACAAGATCTCCCCTGTGGCCTACAAAATCCACATCCCCAAAAGTCCTTTGGCAGCGGGGGAAGACAAGTGGGTCCACATAAACCAGTTGAAATGTTGCCATCCCAGGCACACTCTGCAACAACTGGAGGAATCCTCTGGAATCCTAGCGGGTACTGTCTCAGAGTAATTCAGTTCCAATCATAAAACATACCACATCTAGTCTCTAAAATATTGTGATTTGCATGAAACTGTCTCTTAGTTATACTGTTCTTTTTATCAAAATAAGAATGTAATGTTTCGTTATGATGAAATGCATATGCTGCCCCACTATCTCAACAGTGGTGGAAAAAGTCTATGAGTAGGTATTGCCGCTCTTCCTTTGTCGTCCTAGGAGAAAGAAAACCTGGAGACGGGCCAAGGAGGACGATCAGGAGACCGGGAGCAGAGACGCAATGGGCCAGTGCACCGCCCAATATTCCCATCAGGACCGGCAAGTAGAACCGATCGATCCGACCGGATGAAGGAAGAGATGCTGAACTGGCCATCTACCGGAAGAAGATGAGAACTACATCCCAGATCTTGCGGGTCCCACCAGTGAAGGATCAGATGGCCACCGCAAGAAGGGGGGCTTGTGGGATGTATTTACCCATGCATCCGAGCCCTACCTCAAAACTGTGCAGTACTGACATGGAAAACATCATAATGGCCAGAGCTCCCCAGAAAATGCACAGGAAAATCCCATTTTGCCTATATTGTTCAGAGGGGCAATGCTGGTTGCCAAAAGCAAACCCATAACTGTTGGGAATTCATTTTTCTTGAATGTCAAATATGGCAAAATCATGGGCACAGAATTACTTTACTGCAGAAACACACCAATGCCATGTTCTGAACATGGACAATATACTCCATGTAATATCACTTGCTGAAATGAATCAATCTAAAAAAAATCCCAAGGATGGATGCAGTAACCACAAAATCCTGAGGGTGGCGCTGGCGGTCTAAACTCTGACAGGAGAGCTGTCTTGCAAAACTGTCTAGTGCAAAGAAAGGGGTCTTATTCCATTAAAAGTTCAAAGGGGTTGCCTGTCCTGAGAACTCTTGACACTTCAGAACTCAACACAAGAAGCCAGGAAATCACAGGGTTCTGTTAATTAAATGCAAAGTGGCTCCCTGGCCTCCTGATCTCAGCTTCCCAGAGACCACACAATGGCCCCTCTCCTCTGAAAGGAATATGTTGATTTTTACTGTTTCCTGTCAACAAAGGCCTGCCTGCCCAGAGGATGCATGTGACTGACCCACCCAAGTCTTGGAGGCGGACTCCAACACTCTGAGGACTGAATTGAAAGTAAAATATATATTTTACAAAAACACTGATAACTCTTTGTAATCAAATGACAGAAATGTATAACTTTGAGAGACTTAATTTAAAAAATGTACCTTTAATTCAAGCCCAAACTCCAAATTGTGGGATATTCTGGGACAAAACCCTGCTGTTTATTAATATTACAGACTCCCTGTTTCAGCTAGACAAACGAAAATGCATTGGTATGTGGGTAGATATGTGAGGAACAGTTGTATAAAATTTAATGAAGATCCAATGTTGTTTAGCACATTAAAAAGTGCTAAAAGTTGCCATTTTTGAATGCAAGCTCGTAGAAACAGCAGATTTGGGACAGAGTATACCTCATGTGATATGTGACATGGGTATGTAATTTCAAACAACTGTGTAACTGTGAAATATGTATTTTGATCATATATAGATTTGGGTGCACAGATGACAGGGGAGTTTTTTCAAGAGATCATAAATGGCTGACATCACTCTGACACAACTTAGCTCCCCCAATCAGGGGAGAAATGAAAGCTGGACCAATGACAAGTGAGAGGGGCAAGTTTAGTTATGACCAACACACACACCCACTTGCAGAACATATAAATGAACCACTGAAACTTAGGTAGAGACATTCATTTCCATCTGCAGCGGGACGCTCTGCCGGAAAAATCCATACTTACCTCCATCAACCTTCAAGGAGCCAACACTTAGACTCCAAGATAAACAGAGACTACAGAACCTTAACCAAAAAGGCCACTGCCAGCAAGAGTATTTGTCAACAGGCCTGAAAATCTTTTTGCAACTGAACTCTTCAGACAGCCGGCTGACGCCGTCTGAATTTTGCCAAGAACTTTTGCAAGAACCCGGTGACAGAAATATCCAAAGAGAAGGCAGGACCCGACCCAGAGAACCGGTGCCTAGCAGAGACCAGGCCATTGTATCCAGAGTGCTGACCCCGATGCTGTGAGCAGTTCCAGAGGCCAGGCGTTGTGAGCGGAACTCGGGAAGACCTGACCAGACTGAAGTCCGTGACCAAGTCGCTTTCCGGTTCAAAATCTCTTGTGAGTACTCAGCAAAACTCAGAACACATCTCTTAGTTAAAATCATATAATTCAATCCATTTTTAATCTAAGTAGAACTGCAGCTTAGCAATTGTGTTATTCTGCCATCATTTTTAAAGCTGAAAAAGTGTTGCGTTTAAAATTTGCAAAACCAAAAACGACCTTCACTAAATCGCTCATATCTCCGCGACCGTTTGTCTTAGAGACTTGCAGTAACTTTCATCTGAAAGCTTAGAATCTTAGCTTTTAATCGCACCAAGAACCACATTCCTACCCCTTAAAGTTTTACCGCAATCGCGGAACACGCATTCGCGAATTTTGCCGCGATTTGCAAATTTCTCCACGTGTGAAAACAGAAGCTGCTTGCCTTCCATTTGCCTGAAATTCGCTTAACCTGCTAGTTACTCCTAGATACTTGCTAAAGTGAGCCTGGACTAATAATAACTTGATTTCACTCACCCTGAACCTCCTAGAGGGAATTAAAAGCAAATTTAGCATATTTTTCACTCCATTGCCAGCACATATAAAAGCATTTTGCCTGTGTTTTAAACTTCTATAGTCTAAGCTTGCCGGGGTGAACTGAATTACATTTGAATTGCATTTCTGAGAATTGTGTGCCTTCCTTCCACTTCCTTGCATTGCATAAAAGGGGGGGGGTGAATTGTCCAAGAAAGTGATTACATTGTCTTTTGCTGAAATCCTATCAAGTTATTTTCTTTACTGCATTTCATTCCACATTGCATCCATTTGAAACTATAAAAGTATTGTTGCTATCTTATCCATTTCATGTCAACTCCTTAGTGATTATCAAGAAGTGTGCTAGTGCCAGATCCTCCGTTGTTAATCTTTATCATACCAGATTCAGTGTGATATCCAATTATTAATTTATTATAAAGCGTGATATAGATATATATTGCTTTACTTCTCAAATAAACCTTTTAACTTGCAAAACAGAACTACTTCTTGGCTCAGTGGGGTCAGGGGGATTCTGAGAGAGGGGTGTTATATAGGGGTAGTCATCCAGAACGCATGAACTGGACATAAAGATATATCAATAAGGGTTTTCATTCAGTATTCTAGACTAGGCGTTGACTTGGCTGTAGTGCTGAATTGAATCCTCTTACAATCCTAAATCAGACTGGCATAGGTTGAAAGTGCTCTTGCACGTATTGCCTGATGGCAGTTGTGACCAACATGCATGGAGAAATTCAACATAATAAATATGCATTGTTAACTTAGATGTGCCCTTTTCTGATTGACAGGAGGAGGCCCGGGCAAACGTATGCACCCAAATCACAAGGCCTTCAAATATTGGTTAATACCATCAACGTGATATTTCTCAAAGTTGCTTTGCGGTTTGAACAAAGTGGTGGAGGAGAATTTGGAATTAAATAATTTAAAATAGCCATGCACAGGTAATGTTTGTGATAACATGTTGGAGTGCATGGAACATGGTGGAGTGCATGGAACGAGTTGGAGTGCATAGAATGGCGTGACGTACATGGAATCGTTTAGAGGGCATGCAACGTCTGAAAGAGCATTGAAAGGAACGGTCTGAGTGCTTGAAACGGTCGTAATGCACGGAACAGTCGGAGTACTTGGAACGGATGAAGTTCATGGAACTATTGGGTGGGCGCGATCTCAAGCACCTTAAGTAAACCACCATATTCACATCTCCATGCTTACTCTCTTCTTTATACCACCACTCAAATAGAACACAGTGATACTATGACACCATTCGGTATAGCTGTTCTCTTACCAACATCTGCCTCACACTCCCCATCACTCTAACTAAACACTGCTGGTTACACACCCCCCAGCCAGGCGTTCTCCTCAGGCCTAACGCAGCCACAATCGGTCTGGATAAATCCTGCCAGAACGAACACATACTCTTGACCTCTCAACCACCACACCTACCGCTAAGAAGCAGCTATTACACGAATGCCACACCAGCTGCACACATATCCGGTGCTCACACACACCTTTAGACTCTCTCTACTCTCTCCACTGACTTAAACTTCGGTTCCCAAGGGCGTTCAACCTACCAGCACCTTCAGACCATACCAATGGCACATAAGGCACTATATGAATGCAAAGTAACATAACATAACATAACATAAATCTAGTAAGCCAAGCTAAGCGGTTTCCATAAAGGCTTAGGAAGGTTTAGAAAAAAAGAGGTAGACATTTAAAATAGGCTTCAATTGAATTAAAGTTAGACATTAAAATAGATTTTAATTTAGGGTAAAGAAGGAGAAATAAGATAGGACATTTTTGACAGGATGGAATCCCATTGACCGCCTTGCATGACATACACAGTCAAATGACACATCAGTGGCAAGGGAGTGTGGAGACAATTCCAGAAGTTAAGGGAGGCTGGCCAAAGATGACATTCATTGGATGTTAATGGCCATGCCATCTGCTGCACACATCATATCTCTCTCCTGCTCGCGCGTACTCTCCAGGCTTCCTCTCAGCACCCACCGGCTACATACAATTCATTAAATCAAATTGCACAACACTGCTGCCATTAGAATGCAGCTATCCCCCAAGAAAGTGCGGTCTAGATGCACACATAATATCTCTCCTGCTCTCACATGCTCCCGAACTACCCCTCAGCATCCATCCACATCCCAGCTCGACCTGGGTGACTAGCAGGGACTTGGCCACACCTATCAGCCTTTGTATTGGGTAAAATGCACACACGCATTCTAAACCTCTCTGATGATGGTGAAAGTGGCTATATAAATGGCAATTGCATTACATTACATACATGAAACAAAACATTACTTACAAAGGGAAGATCAATGCTGTGTTTGGATGCAAGAGATGCCATTCAGTGGCAGTACATGAGTATGCCAACCTTTTGTGATATATATGAGGAAATACTAGTTGCAAAGGTTTGGAGGCAGTCATTTACTTTCAGTGGCTGTATTTGAGGGTGCCAATATATTGTGATGGATGACACAAAATAACAGTTGCAAAAGGAAAATAATAGAATTGTTTGTAGTCAGGATATTCATTGGTTTTAAATAAAAGCAGAAACCTTTTGGGTCTGATGAGACAAAATATTAGTTGTGGGGAGAAATATTCAAAACCGCGTACATTCAGTAATTGCGACTGTGGCAACGTTTAGTGATGGAGGAGACAAAATACTGGTTATGAAGGAAAAAATCCTCGAATTGTTTTAAAGGCAAGATATTACATTCAGTGTCAGGGAAGAGAAGAAATACTACTATCAAACAAAGATTCTTCGATCTGCTTGAAGGCCAGAGTTTACAGTCAATGATTGTAATGGAAACATTTGTGACAGTCATGACAAAAGACTAGTTGCAAAGAAAAATGCTTAGAATTGTTTAGAGGCAGGAGATTAAATTCAGTGGCTGTAGCTAAGTGGGCCAATATTTTGTGATGGGTAAGGCAAAATACTATTTGAAAATAGAAATGTGTATTATTGTTTGGAGGCAGGATATTACATTGAGTGGTTGTACCCGAGTGTGCTAAATGTTTGTCACAAATGATACAAAATACTACTTGTAAAGAATATTTTCTAGTACTGTTTGATGGCAGGACATTACTTTCAGTGGTTTTAACTGAGTGGGCCACTCTTTGCGTCAGATGAGAACAAACAATAGTTGCACATTTCTTAGAACAGTTTGTGGGCAACTAGGTGTTCCAACATTTTATGTGGGACAAGACTACAGCTCATATCAAGAAAAATTGTTCGATTTATAACAAGGCAGGAGATTTCACTCAGTGATTTAATGGAGGGTTCAATCCTTTTGGGACATACATTACCAAATACTAATACTTCCCAATCAGTGTTTATAATCCACTAATGCACTTCACAATCGGTAAGACTCTTGGGGCCTGAATTACAATAAGATTTTTGAATTGGAAACCCCCATTGAAAAAGGCTTTGTAAATCAGGCCCTTTGCATCATTACTGCAAGGACTGAGAAGATAGGCAGCACAATCACGCCTTGTAGCAGTGGTGTTCCCATGGGAGTTTTATTTTCCAAGCAAGCAGTGTAGCATCACACTAAATGTTTGTTTTGGAATACATTGAAACTAACATAGTGAAGCAACGTGCTATTCATTAGTCCAACATTAACCATGCTCGACAGTTGCAAAATATTATTTTCATTTTCATTGACATTTGAATTAAGCCAACCTGGGGATCCTTGCACTTACACAACTAATAACTTTGTGCTTAGGCATTTTCAGTCGATTCTTGTATAGGAAATCAGGGGCATTGTTGTAGCGTGTGATAAGGAGTTCTCAATATAGCCCAAATACATAGCGAAATGTTCTTAAAAATGTACTCCCCTTCCACTGGTTGCCCCTGTACATTGCATAATAGTCCTACACAAGGTTCGCACACCGCTATTGAAGAATATTATAGACCAATTGTAGAATCTAATTATTTCGATTTAGGGTGTGCAGGAGACAAATGCAGCTCTGCACATGAAGCTGCTGCTAGACTAAAAATACAGATACAGTGTCCTTATGTAGTGGACACTCCCGCCCCCTGCGGACCATCAATACTGACAAGGGTCAGTCAATAATTTAAGTATTTTCAGTTGAAACTTAATCAAGATGTATTAACAATGTCAAATGGCATAGATACCAATTCAAGTATTTATTAAATACACAATACATCGTAAAACATGAGCTCTACACAGTTCAAGAGGACACTTCGTCTGGAGAAAGACTTTTATGTGGTCAACGTTAATGTGTGTCTTCAAACTTCGTGGGTTATCTAGAATAAATTATATAACAGAGATTTTCAATCAATACGTATATCAGATTTGTATTTCAATACCAAATGTAAATAAGGTAATATGGTTCTATATTTAGTCACCTGGCTAATGTCCTTATAAGGAGGGTTCATCCAAAATCCTTAGGTCAATGTTCCTCACTTATGATCCATAATCTCAAGAAATTGGCTTATCACCTATTAAGGGGAAGATATTAGAAACACACTAATGTTTCCTTGTGCTTTGAGTAACCAACAATGTTAAGAAACTGGAATGTCTCAAGGAATACATATACATTTTATATTAATTATAATCAAAAATAAAATAGATTAATTGTGCATAACTCCAGGTCAATTAGTGGAGCACTATGTAGTGCAATGGAAATCAATCCTAGTGTGTCTCTGGTTTTAAAAAAGGAATGATTTGTTATCACATCTGTAAAACATCGCCAGCCTCATGAACACAAAAAAAGTTTAGGAGTATCACTCACCCTTTTAGAGTATTGTGAGTACTCCTTTTCATTGGGTCACCTGCACAGTGATGCTGAATTGTCACACCAAGATAGATTAGAGTGATACTGGAAACTCTATACATAGAGTTCAGTCTGTTTATCTGTAGAAAATGCAGCATCAAGTGTCCTTAATGTCTGTACCAAGATCTTAATCGGCATCTTCTACTCAAGGTGAGTTGCACTCCACAGCAAGCTACATTCTCTACACAATAGAAATGGCTAAAATCAAAAACACCTAAACTGGTCTTCTACATGCATGGGATATTCTGGAAACCGGGGGAAATGAAGCACCACTTGAATTCACCTTAACTTTCTATGAGCTGCCAGGCCAAAAAGGAATTGTTATCATTTCATATGTATCTCTAGTTGTTAACAACATAAAATGGAGGAGCCTAGAACAATGTAGGAGCGATGATCTGAAGCAGACCCTGGAACCTGTGAGGCTTCGTCTGGGATAGCAGATTGCATGCAGCTGAAAAACTAGCTCAAAGGCCGACACACTGCAGAGGTTTAAAATATCTTTCCCACCGACAATGCCTTGCTCTTCCATGCTAATCCTATTGACTCCTGAAAAGCCTTGTAAATGCTTAGCCATCAGCAAATACAAATAAGAACAACTGCACAACCAAGTCCACGTTCTTTGCAAATCTAATGAGGATACTAGAATTTCAAACTGTTACCTATAGGTCCATTGAGACCCCCAAGAGGCCATTCAGACTAATGGGATAAATTGCCAATGCCAGCTAAGTAAAAGCATATAAAAAAGATTGGCGACACTAGAAACGCTCAGGCCCCACAAAAAGGTAAGCATTGGCAAAGCCAACAGGTTTGGCTTGTTTGTATATATATTAGATAGACATTTGCCAGACACTGCTATCCGATGGCCAGGTACTCACACTGTTTTGCATCCGTTGCCATATTATGGCCCGGTAGTACCTTTATGGCAGTGCCTGGAAAATGCCTATCCTTTGCCTACACAAATGTCAGAGCGGTTGACTTTGGCAAGGCTTGTTCATTTTTGATGCAGGTATCCTTCATTTCCTGTATATTTCAGATATTTTATAACGTGAACATCGCTGGTAAGAAAAGGGGTGAGGTACAGCAAAGGGCGAGGGCGCAGTAGTTTACAGGAGACTTGGAAGGGGAGACAAGGAAAGGTGTAATGCAAGGGTCCAATATCTGTTGCTCAGAAGATATTCTTGAACTCCATGAGGGAGCAGAGTAGTTTTTGTTGGGCACTGCAAGAAAGTGCCAGGGTGGTACACACTCCAAGCATTCAATAACAAAATATTCTAGTCTAATTTCGTGTTAAAATAAGGCTTCCACAGTCATTCAGGTCAAATGAGCTGCATTTGTCTGACTGGCCGGCAGTGCAGGCTCATTATGAAAGTGTGCACATAAAATAACTAAATAAGCCGTATGTTATACTGTTGTTTTTGCACCCTCCATGAATTGGAGGAATGGCTAGTTTAAAATAATAATAGCAGTAGTGTGTTCCTGTATTGCACTTCATTCCATACTCTTTCTGCATCGAAGCACTCTAAGAAGAAGTGTTGTTATTACCCCATTTTGAATAGTACATGGCTGCAAAACCAGGCTGAAAGCTAGTTAGGAACAGACCAGTGTAACTTACATGTAAAGCAATTGTCATATGTGTAGCGCCTTTCACCATTGGTATGGTCCCAACGTGCTGTAGGAAGAACTCCCTTGGGGGACAGAAGTCCAGGTATGGTTAGAGAGATCTGGAAGGCTTGTGTATGA
Organism: Ambystoma mexicanum; assembly: GCF_040938575.1. Lineage (NCBI taxonomy): Eukaryota > Metazoa > Chordata > Amphibia > Caudata > Ambystomatidae > Ambystoma > Ambystoma mexicanum. The sequence goes on from NC_090928.1 coordinate 1,016,257,216, forward strand.
AGTATTTCTTTCATACTTCGCTTTTTGACTTGCAGTATTGACCGTTACAAGTCACATTGTGTCTGCTAAGGGGATGGGATAGTTCTGGTTCGCAAATTGTTGTATTGCAGGAAGTCAACATGAAGCAGGAGCTTGCTAACCAGTCTTCCTCATACTTGTTTAAACTAGTCAAAAACTATGTATAGTTCCGCTCCGTCACCATGAAGTCGCTAATATTGACTTGACCTTGATATAAAATAAGTAATTGTAGCTGCTTATTAGTAATAGTTCAGAATGACCACTTTTTGATGAGGGTTTGAATGTTTGTTTACCTGATGAAGTGCTGGCACGGGATTTGCATAGGAAATGAGGTTTGAGGAAGGAGAGAGAGGATTGAAAAGGTTGTCGGGTAGATGAAGGTTTTCAGGGGGACAACAAAGGGAGGTGATTAGGATTGTGATGTATGAGCTTGTGGTAGAGTTCAGAGCAGCGGTAAGCACAGCAAGGGCATTTTTGTAGGTTAGAAGTATGGTGGGTGCTCATAATTTGTCCTATCGTCGTAGGTCATGGTGAATGTTCATTTTAAGGGTCTGAATTTCAGCGGTCTTCTGAGACAGAGGACAGTCATGGGAAGGTTTGACTGTGTGAAAGGATAGTGTTGGTCAAATGGAAACAGACGTGCACAGTGAAAGTACGAGAAAACAGAGGCAATGGAAGAGGCATGAATAGGGAAAGAGACATGTGAGTGGTCCTCGGAGGGGCAAGACAATCCTTCAGAATGTCCTATTATTCATTGAAGAGGGGAGAAGAGGTGTAGAAGGTGGAGGGACATAGATGTTAAAGAGAACAATGCAGTGACCAGAGGGAGAAGGGCCAATTGAGAAGACAGAGGAGGAGAGTGAACTAGAACGAAAGACATGGTAAAGTGGGTAGGCTGGTTGTGGAGGGAGTACAGGCAGTGGTGACCTGGAAGCGAGTTAAGTTCAAGGCAGATAGCTGCAGAGAGCTTAGGCATGACAATAGGGATGTTGGAAGGAAGTGACTCAAGGAGAAGGGTCAGATCTGGGAAGAAGGAGTGGAAAGGAAAAGGGGATCAATCGAGAGCCAAAACAGTGAGAGGAGTGAAAAATTGAATAATGGTACATTCAAAAGAGGTAATGTTGATGTCAGATGGGGATTCAGTTGTGGCCATATAGATTCTCCCTTCTCAAAAAGTAGGATAGAGTGGGAGAAAGTATCAGAGTCTGTGTGGAAAGCGGTAAGTGTGGTATAGTCACGGGGAGACCCAGGTATGTGTGATAGCAAGAATTGCAATTTAAGAGTGATCAGAGTCAAAGTGGTCAGTGAGGTGGGAAGACCTGTTGCAGAGAGATTGTGCATTACATAGTCCAAGTAAAAGAGTGATAACAGGGTGAGAGGAGCAGGTGTGTGGTAGGAGGGGGTGATGAGGTTTGAAATCCTGGGAGCAAGGGAGCACATTGTTTGAGGGGTGTGTGTGCTGGAGAGTGATGTAGAAGTATGACGAAGTTGAGGCTGAAGGTTATGGGAGATTAGGAAAAGAGTGAGTAAAAAGAAGAATGGAGAGACATACATATGCCAGAAGAAATAGGAAAGTGAGCACAATGAAGAAAGGGTGTAGCCCCTGAGAAAGAGAGGGTAGGTGGATGTGTGGAAAGGGAAGGAGTGGATGGTTGGGTGAGAAGAAGCAGATATTGGTTCTGAGTTGATCTAGAATAGGTCTATTGGTAACCAAATAACAGCATTGTAATATTTATTGTGCTCCCACACAGAACTGCTTCCTAGAAAAGTAATTCTTAGCATGGCAGACCCCTTATCACTCCAGAAAGGGTTTGAGCTAGCTCCCACTCATCCAAAAACTGGAACAACATTTATGTTGAACTATAAAATATCACCAGCCACCACTGATGGAATGCTACTTTAAAATGTACAAGCTCACTTCCTTGGTTTATGCAAGTGCGCTCAGAGCTTTCCAGGATACATTTCATTAATATTTGGAATCTTCCCGAATCTATTAACTAGGCATCTAAGAAATTACTTTAGAGTGTAAGCGAGGAAGCAACTTTGTGCTAAATGGAAGCATTGTGGATTTTCGTGAGTACTGGCCGCATGTACCTACATTGCAAAACTGATCCGGGCTTTGAATTGTACCCCGATGTGATTATGCCAGGGTTTGAAAAAAGCACTTTATATTCAGTTTCATAATAACACACTGAGAATGGCGACTTTTACATCCAAATGGGGTTCTTCTGGCAATTCCAATGACCCGGTTAGTGGTGCAGTGGAAGAATAGGTCCCTCATTTATTGTTTCTCTGCATAGGATTTGAGGGTGAGATATCTCTTCCTGCTTTTAAGACTTGAAGAGAGGGTCCCAGGAATGCCCCTCCTCGCCCGTATGAACATGACATTCCGAGGGACCAGAAATGCTCGTAGCTGCTCACCCTTTTTTTGGGCAGACCCTAAGTGCACCATTGGCTGACACATACACAGAAAGGTATCCCCTCAGACAGTCAAGCCACCCGTGTCCAATACAGATTCTTCCAGATCCAGAGAACCCGATGGAGGTCACAAACCCGAATGCAATAATGGTATTCCTCGATTAGGCACCGAGAAGCCACACTGATGACGTCATTAGGTACACCATGACATAGCAGCATTAGTCATGAAGCACTCTTTCAGTTGTGCACCACATTACACAAACACACATTCGCATACACAAAGAACATGCTTACCCAGTTCTATAGCTAGAGGACGGGTACATATACATACTGTCAAAAGCTTTATTATTATTCTCACTAGACAAATGCATTACCACAGAAACGCAAAGCAGAAAGAGATAATGAGCAAGTCTGCAGATGCTTATGGCGAATAAACCTATGGAACTACAGGAGTATATATAGAGATTGGTAAGACCATGTGTGACTAACTTATAGGTTATTTAGCACAATAGGAGCATGTGTGGAATCAGAAAAATACAATATTACGGCTGTTACACCGAGCAAAGGAAAATACACCGACACGGGCTTATAAAAATTCCCAGAATCTTTATTACAAAACTGAACAGTATTCAACAAAGTACACAAATAGCTATTTGGCCGTCAATACATCACAGAGACCACCAGCAGGTCCAATATGAGCAGTGAGGGAATTTCCGAGTTGGACATCGGTGCTTTTATACAATTTGTAAAATGATGTCCAGCCCCCTTACAGGTTAATCATGCACTGGGCTAGGGTCACGCCAGGTTCAATTTCCTAATTTACATATCTCGTGCATCCGGTTTACTTTTCAATACATTTACTAACACACTCCATTATTCTTCAATTTAACATTTACATTCTTTATATATTGCTTTAATACAGACCAAACAATGTTTTGCATATTATATTCGGATAGCATTACTGTTCTTGTATACTTGTAGTTTAACATTGCTAATTCAAGTAATCCCCTGCTCCGAGGTCAACAAAGGACAAGGTATACATGACCCTAACATGTAGCCTGAAGGCAGGTTGGACATTAACTTCCCTACAAAGGTTGGAGAGGTTAAGGCAAGAACAAGGACACACGAGACGGCCATTTTAGATTACAGGGTGACTTTGTATAAAACCTCAAAATGGCGGTTTCTAACCTAAAATGAAGGCTTGATTCAAGATGGCGGCTTACATCAATTTCTAAGGTCAAGACCTTGCCGCAGAGAGTTATTCGCGTACAATTTTCAAGCAACTTGGCATAGGCCAATGTACATACAAATCGTTTGTAATAAGAGGCATAATTTAATATCCGGTTTGACAAACCCTCATTTTGGCCTATGCCAAGTGCTAATACTATTTCTGATTTGATTGCAAGTAACTCCATGCGTCATCGTCCAGACACCCCGACGCTTTGTCAGACATATCTATTGCCATTGGGTCTGATACCAGAGTTTCCTTCAACCCATACTCTTTGGAGAGCTTTTTGGGGCGTATATTTTATTCCCCAATACGCTTGTTGCTTGCGCGCAACATCCCCCTAATACTGAGCATATACCAGGGAGACACTGTATACAACAACAAAGAAACATAAAACCTCCCAAGATAATCAGTAGGGCCGAGAACAACTTCCATCCCCATGACCGTAGGAGGTCCCAAAATCATGTACCAAGTTTTCAATTTCCCTCAGGAACATGTACTTCTGAACTAAGGACATGTAGATTTTGGATCGCCCTAAAGATCGTTGGAGAGGAGTCTGGAACGTAAACTCAGCAAGCGGACCCCACTAATTTACATACTCCTCCTCGCTCTGCCAGAATGACATCTAATGCCATCCGGTTCTGAAGAGCCACTAATCTTATCGCTCTTTGCTCTAGCGTCATATTATAGAGTATGCCAGTGGTCCGATTGATGGTTCTCTCCAATACTCTCGCTAGTCCCCTAATATTTTCTGAATTCGTAATTTGCCCAAAAAATGGTACAAAAGCATTCATAATATCTCCTAAAGTTTGTGCTGGAGTATCCCCTTTTACACCTCGTTGTGGACGAGTCTTTGAAATTTCTGTAGTACTGGCAGTACTGGCAGTTCTGTAGTACCCCAGGTAATAGAATCCCTAAATAACAGGTTCCTTGACAATCCCTGGGCAACCACGGAAATGCCACATTACCGCAAACAAAATAGACAGGTTCGCCTACGTACAGAGGTCTGTTTTCACTAGTCAAATTCGCAATGTTGGCGCACTTTCTAAAAGTACCCATTGACCGTGTTCCATTCCTCTGTATGCAGAAGGATACTGAATCGGGGCTGTGATTAACAGAATAAGATGGAGGTGTGGCATCCTTATTGCCTATAGGAGCCATTTTGAAAGAGATTAAAGACTGAAAAAGACGGGACAATCTATCAACGTTTGGCTTGCTTCTATTTGCAAAAAGCGAGCATCCCAGGGGCATCAAAACATTCTTTTCAAAACTATTTAAATTTGTACCATCAAAGTTCCCTGAAATGCTGTCATTCCATCGACCAAAAAATAGTGCTCTAAGAGAAGCGTAAAAGGCAGTTGTCAGAGGCAAAGGGTAAATATACCAACTAAGCCCTTTATCCCCATGTTGCGGTAAATGTGTACAGATCCAGCAAATGGCCTTATTAAAAATTGCATGAGTGGCATTCATGATTAATGAAAAGGTATTATTCTGATAATTCCGTCTATGCAAAGAATCTCTAGGTGACAAAGTATGTAATTGCACAGAAGGAATGGGAATCACAGATACATTCTCAATAGGTAAAAAGTCCTCTAACGGATATGCTTCTTCCAGATACCATAACCCAAACACAAAAGTCATTACAAATCCAGTAATTAGTACGAGAAGGCAACACTACACTTTGGGGGTCCCCTTACATACTTGATCATTGTCTCTGCTAGTCATATTTTTATCTAAAAGTTCAGTACGAGCGGTAGCGGGTGCAAGGAATTGTAGTCTTCAATCGAAAACACACCAATTGTTCGTTTGCTGGCGACTCCAGTCGCGCGTCTTCTTAATGTCTTTCCCACAACCCTTAGCCGACAGAATCTTCCGTACAATCGGGACAAAAAGACAAGCCATGCTGTACATTTATTTCCTAGGGCGCAAATTATATTTTGCTGTTTCTGGTGAGAACAAAGTGTCGTCACTTCCTCCTGGAAGTGGTGAACGGACGGAAATGGGATCAAGAAAGGATTGATCCGGAAGTTCCACTGTTGGGGAGTGCGGAGACAAGATGGCCGTCTTGTCCGGCCCTGCGGATTCTGAAGCGGTCTCCGATTCTCCCTTTTTGATTGTTGCTGTTTCAGGCACGCGAGTTACAGCAGTGGGAAGAGATTCTGTGTCTTCTGTATCGTATGGCACGGGCTGTGGGATCTGTTTGGTGTGCGTCGCATGGATCCAGTGTTTTTGACCCGCTACCCGCACGGAAGTCTGGGTGACTAGCAGGACTTGGTAGGGACCCCTCCAGCGAGGTGCAAGGCAAGATGAACTCTCAAAAACCTTTGTGAGGATCTAGTCCCCCGTTCGTAGACTGTGACCAGTGCTCTCGTAGTGTGCAGGTAATGCCTCTCACAGCTGGTGATAAATTGAAAACAGATTTTTAGTGAACTGGTTACAGTAGCCTGAAAGAAGCACATTTTCTATATCCCGTAGTGAGCGACTTTTTGGCATACCCCAAATATTAGCAGGTCTCCCCATTACCACCTCAAAGGGAGAGAGCCCAGTCTTAGTTTGAGGGGTCGTTCTCATCGATAGTAACACGATCGGTAAGGCGTCTGGCCATTTTAGGTTGGTGCCAGCACGCGTCTTAGCGAGTTTGTTCTTTATAATGCCATTGTGCCTTTCCACTAATCCGGCACTCTGGGCATGTCTAGCTGAATGGAACCGTTTGTCAATCTGTAGTCCTTTGCCAATTTGCAGGACTACAGTGGCAATAAAGTGTGGCCCATTATCAGACCAGATGACTCTCGGCAGCCGATCCCAGGAAAAAACTCTTTCAACAGAGTTTTTGCCGTGGTTATGGCCGTTGCATCTTTAACCGGGTAGGCTTCAACCCACTTACTAAATGCGAAAATAACAACCAATACATATTTAAGATTGTTACACCGTTCCATTTCAATAAAATCAAAGTGAATAACCTCAAACGGGACAGAAGGTGGAGCGAAACTTCCTCTAGGAGTCGAGGTACCTTTCCCTACATTGTGCTGCAAGCAAACCATGCAGTTCTGGACAAAACGCTCCGCAATTTTGAAAATCTTATCATTGGCCCATACACTGTGTAGCATTTTCGTTAGTTTCCTCGCACACACATGTGTCGGACCATGAGCCATAATAACCATCATTGTAATGTAGGCGTCAGGGAGTAACCATTTCCCTTCAACATTGTCTACCCAACACCCATCATCATCTAATCTTCCTGCACCCTTGATCCATCTCTTAGTTTCCTCTATAGTAGCATCTGCTTGAATATCTTTTACAACATCAATACTTTCTCTCAAAGTGCAAACATTTACAACTTCGTTTACAGCGTATATTTCTGAACTGAAATCAGTGGCAGTCTGTTTAGCTATCTGATTGGCGAAGGCATTCCCTTTTCCTACATCATCTGTAACCTTTTGATGTCCTGAAAATTTTATGATAGCTAACTGAACAGGGAGTGCAAGTGCTGAAAGCAATCGCACTATTAAAGTGCCGTGCTGGATTTTCGTTCAGTGCGAGGTCAAGAAACCTCGTTCTTTCCAAAGTCTACCGAAATTGTGGGCCACCCCAAAGGCATACTGACTGTCAGTATATATATTCACTGTACGCCCTTCAGAAATCTCACAAGCCCGAGTTAACGCTATAATTTCTGCGGCCTGCGCAGAGTTATGCATAATTCTTTTGGTTTCCACAACCGTGCTTAAAGTAGTGACAGCATAAGCAGCCGTGGATGTACCGTCTGGAAGTTTAAAACCTGAGCCATCACAGAATAGCTCTCCTTGAGGGCTATTCAAAGGAGTGTCTTTCAAATCGATTCTGCCTTTAGTCTCTTGTTCTGTCATATAAAGACAATCGTGTGACGTATCGTCATCATCAACAATATTTTGTGAGACAGGTAAAAGTTCAGCCGGATTTAATACGCAACACCTCTGAATTTGAATGTGGGGAGCAAACAAGATCAGTTCATATCTTGCCAATCGTGCAGAAGTAGTAAGGTGTTGCGGTTGAGTTCTATTCAATAGAATATCTACAGAGTTTGGTACCATTAGGGTTAACGCATGACCCAGAACCATTCCCATACTCTGTTTTACAGACGCAGCAGCAGCAGCAACAGCGCGCAAACATCTTGGCAAAGCGCATGCTACAGGATCAAGGGCGGAGGAATAGTAGCCGCACGGCCTATTTTTCCCTCCATGTTCCTGCGTTAACACAGCCAAAGCACATCCATCACGCTCATGCACAAACAATACAAAGGCCTTATCATAATTCAGAGTTCCTAAAGCCGGCGCCGAACACAGCACGGATTTGAGCAAATCGAATGCTGTTTGGTGTTCCAAGGTCCATGGCAATGGCAAAGAAATGCCCTTCTTTGTCAAAGCCAACATTGGTTTAATCGTTAACGAAAAATTCGGGATCCACAATCTACAATAAGAAGCCATACCTATCAAGGCTCTAACTTCCTTTTGCGTATTTGGGACAGACATACCAGAAATGGTCTTTATTCGTTCAGGTGTCAACCGTCTTCCCTCCTTTGACAGGAGATAGCCTAAATAGGGGACCTCCTGGCAACAATATTGGAATTTCTTAAGTGAAGCTTTGTGGCCATGTTTTGCTAGATGACAAAGCAGCAACACGGTGCCTTCTTTACAGGCACTCTCAGAATCAGCGGCCAAGAGGAGGTCATCTACGTACTGTAGTAATGTGCAAGTAGTAGGCAACTCGACGGTATCAAGCTGCTCTTTCAATGCCCTACTATAAATACTTGGACTCTCAGTATACCCTTGTGGTGCACGAGTGAATGTAAACGAGCGTCCACCTAGGGTAAACGCAAACAAATACCTACTATCTTTGTGTATAGGAATACTGAAAAATGCGTTTTTAAGATCAACAACGCTAAAGTGAGTGCCAGAAGCCGGAATCATGGTTAATATCGTTGTAACATCAGGTACAATAGGAAATTGAGGAGCCACAATTTTGTTAATAGCGCGTAAATCAATTATAAAACGAAAGGGAATCACATTATCACCTTTTTTGTATACTGGCAAAATGGGGCTGTTACATATGCTACCCGTAATCTCCTCAATTACTCCACGATGTACAAAATCAGAAACTATACATTTCAAAGCCTGTTCGCCTTCAACTGAGATCTTATATTGCAGGATGCGAGGCAATTTTACTCCATGTTTCAAAATAATTTTAACAGGTTCAATTTGGAGAATGCCCACATCATTATCATCGATTGCCCATAAGCATTCTGGAACATTACTAAATTCTGGCGGTAAAGGTCGAGTCAAAAACTGAGAGGCGAGTGATTGCTGGGGTGAAATTGTTAGCCGAATCCCATCCGGAGAACAATGAATTACTGCGTGTAATGCTTTCAACAAATTTAGCCCCAGCAAGTTCTCCCCACAGTTTGTGGTAAGTAAAAATGGACACTGTTCCGTGAAGGGACCCAGTGTTATCGGTACCGTCAAAGAGACCCAACAAACTACAGGTGTGCCTGAAAACCCTACGGAAACGTTGGATTGCCCTGACAGGGGAATATTTGGAACCCGTGAATGGTCAATGGAACATTTCTGTGCTCCCGTATCTACTAAAAATAGATGCTTCCTATTTCCCACCGCCATCTTAACGTAGGGGCCTTTCTGATGAACGGGAATAGGTGTAGGTTCCAAATCCTGCTTCGGGCAATCCTAGCGGAACAAAATATTATCAAAAGGAAGTTCTTCATAGAGGTACGCGGCAGAAGGGTGATCAAAAATGTTTCTATTATCCACATTCGAAACTTGCTTATCTTGTGAAGGAGATTGCTGTGATTCTGGTGCAAAATGACCTCTACCAGGGCCCCCTGCACCTGGGTGACCTCTGGATCGTCTACCCATGTTCCCAAATGACCTTTTCTGTAAGGTCGGGCATTGTGCGCGCCAGTGGCCTTCCTGCCGGCAGTAGGCACACTGGTTAATGGTTACCGGAGCCAAGGGCGCACTTCCCTGTGGAATGTACTGACCTCTAAATGTATTACCCCCTCTAGGGTTTCTAACGATCTGCTGCAATAAAACTTTAGTTTTCAAGTCACCCTTTTTTTTCTCAAGCTTCTCTTTTTCAGTGTTTACATGATTTTCATAATACTGAGCCATATGCAATACTTCTGATTGGGACTTCGCCTGCCAAGCGCTTTCAGAGGACATAATCTGTAACTGGATGTCAGGCAGCAATCCTCGTATAAATTTGTCGACAAACAACCTTTTCCCTGACTCTGTGCCCAAATCTTGTCCACTGAAATCCGAGAATACCTGCTCAAACCGATTGAAAAAATCGGTAGCACCCTCAGACTTTCCTTGGACGCAGGCCGTAAGCTTGTCCCATATGATTCTTTTTTCTGGAACCATAGCTTTCAATTTTACAATAATTCTATCAGGCAAGGTTAATATCACTTGAGGTGGTCGTTCGCCAGCTGGTCTTTCTCTGTCCAGCCTAGTCATGTTATCACATGTATCTCCCAACCCAGGTATGTCATCTATAGTCCTAATCTGCTTCCACAAATCGACTGGCAGCAGTACGGGAAATAATAGGTCAATATCACTTAAAGTGAATACCGACCACTGTAAGACCGACTCTATTTCTTTATAGAATCCGGTCGGATTTTTTCGTATATCAGGAATAGATTGCTTTATGGTGTTCACTTCCTGTCTTGAAAACGGGACGTGAACAAACTGTGAAACGTAATGTGCAGGAATTTCTCCGGCTATTATACCTCGTGCAGCATCAGCCGCAATCTCAACTTTTGGGACAAATGTTGGAGGGACCTCTCTCATAGGCAACTGAGAAGTAGGCAGCTCCGAACGCTTACTAAGCAACAGAGCGAAGTCAAGCGCTAAGGCAGTCGAAGAAGTATCAATCGAAAAAGCTCTCTTATAAACACTCAACAATTCTGCGGGACAACAAATCTTTCTTCTTACACACTCATTCTGCAGGTGCTCTACCATCACCTGTATCACTTTCTTTTGCATTTATAACGTATATTGACTGTATATGTCATATACTTCTTCTGGAGTTATCGACATATCCGAAATCCATCTTATTGCGTCCTTTGTACAAATTCATGCTTCCTCACCTTTTAATTCTCGACGACGAGAAAACTGTTCTTGTAAGTACATAATACCTAAACTATCACCATCTACTTCCTCGTTCTGTAACTCTTCCAACTCCTTCCTATACTCAAAAATCCTCTCGACATGCTCATATACCTTCTCAGCAGTATCTCTGGACAATGCTAAGGCGTTCAAATCCCGTAACCTTTGTGGGAAATCTACATCATCTAGTCTATTCCACATTATACTTAAATGAGTCCCTAATCCTTTGATAAAAACATTTTTCTCAGGAATATCTTTTAAATTTTCGAGTGTGGAAAAAACATCAGCTTGTTCACCCTTCTCCATACAATGTTTAGCCCAAGCAGTCAATTAATTCCTCTTGTCTGGCGACACAGTATTACGAGTCACAACCCTTGGTCTTACTCCCTGGTCTACTACAAGCGATGCAGGATCACTTGGAAGAGGAAGAGTAGGCACATTCTGAATAGCAACAGGTGAAGGCAAGGGGGCAGGCAAAGGGGCGACGGCTGGAAGAACAACAGGAAGAACAACAGGGAGGACGGGAGGAACTATGGGAGGGGGAACTACAATAGGAAGGGGCAAAGCGCCAGGAGGAGGGACATATGGAGGTGGCGCGGAGGCATCAGGCCTTCGTTCATGCAAAAGTTTATTAATCAATTCGTCTGACGTATGAAAATCTTTTGAAGGGTAGTTTTTCTGAATACCTAATTGAAATGCCCTGTCCGTGTTCCTAACTGACTCCAATTGCTTATTTTGATCATATAACCGTGCCTTTTCGACACCGTCATATGTCGACGCATATGTTTCTCTCTACTCTTTTGTTGCTGCAAAGCTTCTATTTTCCAACTATGCAACGCGTCAAATGCTGCAGGCCTAGCCTTCTTCTTTACTAATACAGACTCTAAATATTCTATACGAAGGATTTCAAAACTACCATTGTTCAGCCACCGAAGATTAGAATTATGTCTGGATTGTCTGTGCCAAATGTCATTAAATGCTATACTACCAAAGCCTTTCTTACAGTACATAGTACATGACGGCGACCCCTCCTGTGGTGCGAGACGGCTATCTTCCAAAGATTGTCTGTCACTGCGGAAAAATGCCCTAAAGCAGGCAGACAATTTCGAAGCCATATCAAAGTTCTGGTGTTACCTGGTTAAATAATTGTGCTCGCGAGTACAATGCTCCAAATTCAAATTTGTCAGGGTTAAATTAAGAATCGGGACACGATTCACCTGACCAAAGGACTGGGAGGCCCGATCGGGTTACTAAGGACAATGCAAAGGACCCACGTGTCTGGTGATTTTCAGCGAATTTGCCCACCTCAAATATATGGACCCTCGTCAAGACGTCGTCTCGGGCTATAGCTCACCGTCCAGGGATCGGATCGTGCAGTTTCGTCGAGGAATTCACTTCGCGTTTTAGAGTGGCCGGTTCGGTTGACACCGTCCGATCCCGGTCCAATAGCCAAGCCAACCTTCAACGAGACAAAGTCAATCTTGAGGGTACCTATTCGGGCGCCATCTGTGGAATCAGAAAAATACAATATTACGGCTGTTACACCGAGCAAAGGAAAATACACCGACACGGGCTTATAAAGATTCCCAGAATCTTTATTACAAAACTGAACAGTTTTCAACAAAGTACACAAATAGCTATTTGGCCGTCAATACATCACAGAGACCACCAGCAGGTCCAATATGAGCAGTGAGGGAATTTCCTAGCTGGACATCGGTGCTTTTATACAATTTGTAAAATGATGTCCAGCCCCCTTACAGGTTAATCATGCACTGGGCTAGGGTCGCGCCAGGTTCACTTTCCTAATTTACATATCTCGTGCATGCGGTTTACTTTTCAATACATTTACTAACACACTCCATTATTCTTCAATTTAACATTTACACTCTTTATATATTGCTTTAATACAGAACAAACAATGTTTTGCATATTATATTCGGATAGCATTACTGTTCTTGTATACTTGTAGTTTAACATTGCTAATTCAAGTAATCCCCTGCTCCGAGGTCAACAAAGGACAAGGTCTACATGACCCTAACATGTAGCCTGAAAGCAGGTTGGACATTAACTTCGCTACAAAGGTTGGAGAGGTTAAGGCAAGAACAAGGACACACGAGACGGCCATTTTAGATCACAGGGTGACTTTGTATAAAACCCCAAAATGGCGGTTTCTAACCTAAAATGGAGGCTTGATTCAAGATGGTGGCTTACATCAATTTCTAAGGTCAAGACCTTGCCGCAGAGAGTTATTCGCATTCAATTTTCAAGCAACTTGGCGTAGGCCAATGTACATACAAATCGTTTGTAATAAGAGGCATAATTTAATATCCGGTTTGACACATGTAGAAATCATATTATAAGTCTAAGAAAAATTACAGAAGGCCTCAAGCCACAGAACATGAGACGAGAGGAGCTGACTCAGGCTACACGCAGCGCAGATCGAGTCCACAGCTAAGGTCAGAGATAAACAGTCACATTCCAAACCTTAGATGACAAGAGGTCCAGCTGCAAGAAAATTGAATAAATCCTCTTAAATTCAGACCCAAGAGCTTGATTGTGTGGTCTACAAACATGTGATGCAGCCAAGCTAGACAATGGGAATTCATCAGTGCTGGGTAGGAGAGCCGATTCCAGCGACCCAGATGAAGAGTGAAACAAGTGTTGCAAACGTGGACACGCAATCTCATAGGCAAAGGTGGCACACTACCAGATACAATTCAGACACATAGACGTTTCACATCGCCTTGAAGAGGTAGACAGGGAGCTGAGAACCGATTTGGGACCCAGGCCTCGGGAGACCAGTTCCAGCCAATATTTGAGATAGAAAGTCAGGGGTGGATGGCAAGGGGCAAGAACTAATGGTAAGCCCACCACTCTGCAACAATGTTATAGTTTATTGGGTATGGGGCAGGTCAGCCACCTGACATTTGAGGACCAGCAGAATAACCTCTGTAGGGTACATCTATATGGGTTACCACTCTCAACAGCCAATCCAAACGGCAATAGATTTTTTTGGGAAGGGCCCAGGTGATGATGACAAACCACCACAAAACTGGGGCAGCTTAGTGGGACACAGCAGACTAACAGTTTCAGCAGACCACGACTGTAAGTATTGACCCAGCCACACAGCAACTAATGGGAGAGAGCAAGTAACGGAAGTGTGAGGGGGTATTGAGCATTGTTGAGTATTGTCAAGTATTGTCTAGCATTGTCAAGTTTAGTAGGGACAGGAGAGGAGGTAGATGTCATTCTCTGTGGTTAGGGCACATTTGGTTTTGAGGTAAAAGGTTGTGGTGAACAACCAAGGTTATTGACTCAAGGGCACAGATGACAAAAGTTATGTAAATAGTGGATTTTCTGTGGGTTGGGCATTTTAGCTCGGGTCATAGACAACGGTATCCCCATAAGGTTTAGGAAGGGAGCTGGCCTAGATTGTTGAAGCTGATTCGACTGGTTAAGTCTCGAGGAGGCATTTACTTACAAGGCAACACTTCAAGTAGAGTTCAAACAAGAAAATATTGGTATACTCTGGTCAGAGGCTGTAAGACAGCTGTAGGTTTTGTGTTGTGGGCATGTATTTTTGGGTAACAGAGTTCTAGCATTGTGCATGCTGTAATTGATTTCTTAGCAATACCTTGTTTAGTGAATTGGTGACGTCACCTGAAGGTTTATGCATAGGACTTGGAGAAAACAAGGTGTTGAGGAATCGGCGTTGGGGAGCTTGAGATTGACAGAGGAGGTTATCCAGTGGTATTGCGCAGAAGGCACATGTGTGATATTTGTGGGTGTGCCTGAGGAGGCAGAGATTTGTGGAGGGGCGGTACATGGAGTTACGCCTGACAAGTGGTTGTTGAGCCAGAGAGGCTCAGAGAAAATTGAAAGAATTGCTATTGTATTGTGTTTTTCCCCTAACATCGGAATAACAGAATCCTATATTTGATGGTCAAGTAGGAGCAAAAGAGATACATCAAGGGAAGTGTGGGGTGACACACCACTACAGCACCTATGTAAGACCCTCCCACCTTTTAAGGATAAGATTTGTAAATATAGTGTAGAATGGAATAAAAGTATCAAGGGTAAATTGACTAAACCATGGCCTCCATGCAAAAGTTTCTCCAAGTATGTGCAGCAATCACTTCTGACACACTGGTGTAGAGGAGGAGCCAAGTACCCCCACTCCAACTGTCCCGCTCACATTACCTCAGAAGTATGAACCACAGTATGTAACGTATTCTGAACAGTAAAACCAGCAAAGAAAAGAGCGCAGGCTCTGTGCAGTACCCATGATAATACATGTACCCAAGAGAATATGGGAGGTAAAGTACCCATTGAGGAAACCATACCTGCATGCAAGACAATATGATGGCCATTTAAACGTGATTCCTGAAGAAGCAGAGAAACTAAATGGCAAGGATGAAAGGTGACGTCATACAAAGTTGAATCAACACCCATATAGAAAGATAACTGGACCAGAGAGGCAGCCGATTTATAAAACACAAAGAAGTACCAAGGATAAGTGACATCTTGGGATGAAGGTGAAGAGACTTATGCCACAGACCTAATGAAGATACTTGGTTAGTTTAAAATGTGTACAGATGCAATGAAACGCAAGCAACAAAGTAATTAGGAAGCTAGACACATACTTTTAAATAGATTAGACCATGGCAAGTGCCAACTATATATACATATATACCTCTATAGATACATATGGACAAGTAAAGGATGAATGTTTCCACTACGTATATAAGCAGAACTGAACAAAGCAAGAAGGCCTCATTTCAGTGTGGCAGTTAAGAAAATCAATTGAATTAAACAGAATAAAAGTTCAGCTAAGGAGTTCACTTAGTAAAGAAAGCCAAGGTCTTATCAAACTGGAATTGGCTGACCTTGGAAAAAATTTACGTGAAAGAACAGAAGCTCCTGTTCAGAGAGGTCAAGCAAAACAAAAGACATCAGACGACTATTGAAGAATAAAATCAAATACACAAAAAGGCTCAAATTCATGGTGTCCAGTCATGTGATAGAAGGAAGTTGGACGAACAAGATGATCACACCTATGCACGGAGGCTGGCTGATGCCCATACTCCTTAAAAATTCTCAGAGAACAGAACAAACTCAAGGCCAACTTCAAAGCACTAATTGACACTGAACCATTGAGGTGATGATGGATGACATGGCTAAGGGAAGCTTGAGTTAAGACGAGCTCACCCGCACCTGGTTGTTCAGTCTGCGTGCTGCTAACGTAGGTGGAAAAATACTGACAGGGGTTAGAAGTCAACCAATTGTAGGGGACCACATATTTGGAGGTCCTATAGCTTGTGTAGTCAATGCTTGTGTAGCCAATGGGTCGTTGTACATTTAGTGACGCTCATAGTGGCCATTTTGAAGGGAGGGCTTAGTTGCCCCACCTGATGTTAACTATCCAATTATTTCTCTCTGTTACTCTATACGGATATGGAACCTATGCTTAGTTAAAAGTGCAGATGACCTCAACTACCAAATTGTATTAATCATTTGTTCATAAATGTATTGTTTTCATAACATGTTGCATGACAAATTTACAAAATAATACCTTTGAATTTCTTTAGAATCCACTTCAGTCTACTGTGGCCCTCTGGCTCCATCTCCTCATTTGAGAATGGAAGCCATTGGGCATGGTATAAACATTCTTTAGGTTTTGCCACCAACAGTGTGCAGGGGGTGTGGATTTCCTAGTTGGAAACCATTTTTTTCTTTTTTACCTATGCTTAGTTATTCACTTAGAACCAATACCACCTCCCGTTATGTTTTTGTAGTTTGCCACATTGGATGATGTTGGTAATGACGTTGTACTCCCTGTTTTAGATACTTGTGTCATCTTGATTATTGATGTACAAATAAAATCTGCATCCCCATCTATCTCCAGGGTACCGCTACTCATCTTAAAGGGGTGTTTGGCAACACCCAGCTCACTTGCAGGGTACCTTTAAGGAGAAGAAGCTAGCAAGTTGCATGGCAATATTTGAGTTGTGGAGGATGTTTCAGGAGAGTGAGGGGGACGCAGCGAGGTGTCAGTGGATGCTTAGACAGCAAGAGGCACAGGGGCCCACTCCACCACCCTCCGCTCGCCCAACCTCTCCTGTAAGCAAGAACTCCAAGGACACAGACCATGTGCAGGGGATATACCCACTATTGGAGCTGAAAGCAGCAGAGGGATATTCAAACCCAATATTTAAACCACCACCATACACCAAGGAGAAGGGACAGAAAGGAATAGGGCAAACAATTGGCAAGAAGGGAGCAAGCAGTGAGGCACAGGGGGGCTCGAAGGAGGGTCTAGAGGGCATAGCCAAAAATGAGAGGGTAGGGGGATGGATTCTCCTAAAACTGGAAGGAAAGACAAACAGAGAGGTAGAGGGAGCAGCCAAAGGAATAGAACACCTCAAGGGAAGCAACAAAGCAAAGGACTGGGCAGAGATAATGGAGGAAGTAGAAAAGAGGGAGAGGGTATGAGAAGAGAGACTTAAGAGGGAGCATAGAGAAAGGAAACAGGAGGAAGAGAAAGAGCAGGAGCCGTGAGAGAGGATGAAGGCGCATGAAGAGATTGAGAAGCAGAGGGAGAAGATGAGAAGGAAAAATGAATGTTAGTGGATAGGGAACGAAGAAAGTGGCAGATAGATTGGATTATGAGAGAGCGCAAGCAGAATGAGGAGGAGAAGAGCGTGCTCAGAGACATAAGGGCACGATGGGCAATGGGCATGGGAGACAATCAAGGGGGAGGCGGAAAGAGAGCAGAGCCAGACTGCACTACCCTGCCAAGCAGGGCCACAACAGCAGCAGAAGGTATGGGCATGGGATCCTATGGAGATAATGGCAGCATAAACTTGGTTGATTCCAGCCTGGAGAAGACACAACCTCTAGGAGACTAAGCTTTGTGGACTATTTTTGCAGCAATATGGAGACAGAGTCAGAAGATGACGCAGGAGGAAGTGGGGATGAGAAAAGAGGGCGAACAAGGTATAGGTCCCTGGGGGATAGCATGGAAAGGAGCGTAATGTGGGAAGGGGTAAGAAATGCGGGGACAACTAAGGACAATAGGAATGACCAGATGCCACAGACTAGAGCTGCATCACATGACCCTGACAGCGAGCTCCCATATGTTGACTGTCTTAAGGATCTCCCAGGACAAAGGAAGAGTTTAGACGGCCACAGCATGTTTTGGTACTAGGAACACAGGGGGGGAGGTCTGACAAATGACTAGAGGAGAGCCAGCAAGAGCACACATTGACCCCAGAGATGCAGAAAAGCACATTAGGCTGATTTAAGGAGCATATTAGGAGGTAGGGTTCACACAACTGCCCCTAATGGAAACAGGATCGGAGCGACCTCAATACATACCATGGAAACACATCGACAAAGGAAACATGAGATGTAGGCTACCTTCATTAACAGTGGATGCAGGGAAATTGAAAAACGAGATAGAAAGAATGATAGCGGGACAAAGATTAGCAGTAGGGGATGTAAAAGGACTATTAGTGGTGATCGTCAAGGAGGCTGCTGATGATGTATGGAAAAGACGGGGTTCCTAGGAGTGACCATTCATGACACGGCACATGATGCCTAGCCGTTTTTAAATTGCTGAGCTGCCGTATGGCAAGTTCTAAGGACACAATACCCAGACACGTCAGACATCAGTGCGATTATGGCTCACAAGATGGGGGAAGACGAAGACCCCATACACTATATTCAGGTGATCCAAGAGCTTTGGTGCCTTAAAACTGTTGGACAAAACAGTAACTTTATTCTACCACATATCGTGACAGGGGCTGCCAGAAGCAGTACAGAAGCAGCTCAAGAAGTTAGTAGGCATGGAGGTAAAACCATGGCCAGAAATACATCTCATGATAGTACACCATTGTAGGCTATTGTAAGAGAAGATAAGGAAAAAGAATGAAGATAGGAAGCATGAGGAAGCAAACTAGTGCAAAAGAAATTTTCCAAGTATGCCTTGGGAGGAGCGGTACTGACAAGCGCAGGAGCACAATGGACACCACAGCAACAGCATGCGCTGCCACCAATGGGGCGATAATTCATGGGGTGAGGAAACATGCAGCCTGGGTTTCGAAGAAAAGGGGGACACCCAGCGGAAGTGAGTATGGGCCACAGATACATCACAAACAAGGGGGGTTTCCAGGAGGGTTCCGAGGATATGGCCAGCAGGTGCAGCGAGGCCCAGGGGATTATCCTGGGGGTTTCCCAGGGCAAGGGTGGGAGCCACCAAAGTGTTGGCTGTGCAGACATATAGGGCACATCTCGAGAGTGTACAGAAGCAGGGGGTTGCAATAGAATGGGGGATGCCATACAAGCCAGCATACCAAGGGGAACAAGATGAGTATTACATCCAGGACCAAGAACAGCCAAGAGGACCGACATCAAGCACAAGCACCCATACTGCAGTATTTGTAGGCACCACAGATGCTCCAGACCCAGGGTAACACCCAGCATACATACACAGGACAGCAGATTCCACAGATACAGAACAGCATGAAACCAAACGACGGGACAGTGGGACATGCAGACTCCTTGGCAATGACCCCCATTAGGAACCTGGGAGGGGTAACCATGGTGGGGAAAAATATATTTTCTGGGAATGGGATGTCCTTATACCCTCAATAGGACAGCCCACAGGCAAACTTTATGTGTTGCATCCTGTCGATCACACCCAACCGTGCGGTGGAACAATGCATAAAGGTGTCGATAGGTGCCAAGATTTTTTCCTTTCTTGTAGACACAGGGGCAACTAAGTCCTGCATTTGGGGGAGGAACTATAGGTTGTCAGGCAATGCCATGAATACTCAAGGATTCTCTGGGGCTGTGGAAGTGGTTCCTTTCACAGACAATATTTCCCTTTGTATATGGGAATATGATTTATCTTTGCCTTTACTTTACTCTAGTCTGGGACCTGTAAACATACTGGGCAGAGACATCATGAGCAGACTCAACATGACAATTTCATTCACAGACAGGGGGATATTGTACTCTACCCCAGGGATACACTTTGTCAACATAAGGGAAATCATTCAAGCATACTGTGGACGGAAAGTACAGAGGATGGTGCCAATGGATAAGGAGCTGTTCCAATACGGTGCTGAGATTGCAATTGCATGGCTCCCCGGGAATCAAGGGAAAATGTGGCGCATTCCAAATTAGTATTTGTTCAGACCAGAGATACCACTGGATGAGGCAGAAGGGACAATAGTGCCACTGGAGATTGATGCAGTGATTGTGGGGGACAAGTGGATAGCAGTACACGGGATGGACAACACAGGACAATCATGGCGACCAGTTATCACCACAGCTAAGTGGTTTAGATTGACCACAGTGAAAGACAAAGAAATAGTCGGGACAAAAGGTGAGACCATAAAATGGTGTTCGAAAGGAGTGTGACATACTGGATAAAGATACATTGCAAAGAGGTACCACAGAGGATGGCGATGGTGGTGAAATCACCACTGTCCTTCTGCCATGAGGATCTGGCCAAGGTGCACAGCATCTTATGGACCATCAGTCCCTATGATGTGGGGATTTTTAAGGGGGTGGGAGGAGTGAAAATAAAACTGAAACCAGGAGCAATTTTGCCATGAGTAAAACAATACCCAATCTCAAGGGCAGCAGACAAGGTCATTTATGAGACTATTGCAGCACTCGTGAAATAAGGCATCCTAGTGTCATCAGAATGACCATGCAACACTGCTGTGTCAAGAAAGCAAAAGGGGGTTATGGCATTTCATACAGGACTTGCACCCTCTTAATCGCATTGTAGAAATAGAGTATCCTTTAGTTCCAAATCCAGCAACAATTTTGTGCAGCATTCCAGCGTAAGCTGCCTACTTCACAGTCATAGATTTAAAGAATGCTTCCTTCGCTATACCATTAGACCCAGACTCACATGATTTGACTTCCTTTCTGTATAGAACCAAGAAGTGGAAACATTCCTCAAGGGTACTGTGAGTCACCCTCCATATTCAATAGGGTCCTACAGATGGAACTAGACAATGTGGAGAGCATGGTCATACAGTACGCTGATGATATTTTGATTTTCAGCATGACAGAAGAACAGTGTAGAAATGACTCAGTGCACATGCTGACAGTGTAAGCTGAAAGGGATACAAGATTGAAAAATCCATCCAAACTACATACTGTCAGAAAGAAGGACAGCAAAACCCATGACAGTAAGAGAGATGCAGCAATTCATGGGGGTTATGCAATTACTGTAGGGCATGGGTCTTCAACTACAACACTCACGCCAGGCCTCTACTGAGTGCACTGAAGGAAGCACAAAAATGATCCAAGATAATCCGATGGATGAGAGAGATGACTGAGGCATTCAATGAGCTGAAGGACGTGATATGCACAGCTCCAGTATTAGGGATACCACACTACAAAAAGTAATTATTTTTGTTCTCAGAAGACAAGCGTGGGGCACAAGCAACTGGGATACTACAGTGGAAAACTGGACCCAGTAATGAGAGGACACTATCCTTGTGAACAAGCTTTGGCTGCAGCCACATTTGCAGTGGACAAATCAGCAAGCATTACCATGGGGTGCGGCACTACTCTTTACATTGAGTGTGCCCTCTTTGTAATACAAGAAAAGCCAAAGAGCACACTGATAACACAGAGAGCATCAGGGTACGAGGTGATACTATCACACCCATCACTGAAGATAGTGAGGTACAGAGATGTCAATCCGGCAACTTTCGTCGCCAATGTACTACGCACATGCACATGACTGCACAGAGAACGTGCACGAATTCAGTGATACTCACAAGGTACAGGAGGATGCACTTGAGGAGGGAGGTGGCAACAATTATCTAGACAGATGGGGCCAGACATACAGGAATGGCAGTGGTGAGGCTATGAGAGGATAGAACCAGTGAGGTAGGGGTCATTGCACGATTGCCATCACATTATTCAGCACAGGCAGCAGAATTAGTGGCCTTAATACTGGCACTGGCGCACAGCAGGGGAAAGGAGGTGACAATTTACTTAGACTCAGCTTACATGACATCTACAGTACACTCAAGACTATCACAATAGATGATGAGGGGCTTCAGGAGGGCTGATGGGTTACCAATAGAGCATGCACTATTATTCGGAAGGTTAGTAGAAGTTATGCATTACCCATAGTGACTAGCTATAGTGAAGTGCCAAGCACACACACGAGGGGAAGACCCTGTTTCAATGTAAAGAAGCAGCAGACACGGAAGCAAAGTGCTCTGCATATCTCCTAGAAATGGAGGCCTCATCAAATGCCCATGACTGTGCAACAGCGCTTTGGTGTAAAGCGCTTTATAAATCAATAAATACAAATACAAAGACAATGATATTGAAGGAGAGGTACAATGGGCCTCATTACAAGGTTGCCGGTCCAGTAACAACAGTACCGGCAAGATTTCCAGTACCGTTGTTACTGGACCAGCAAACTACAAGTTCTGCTCGCGGTTGCCTTTCCAGCAGCCAGGTCTGACCTGGCGGGCGAACCAGCACCCACGAGCAGACCTCGACGGATGCATCTGCATCCCCATTCCCATTGAGTCTAATGGGACTCAAATAGGAATGGGGAATAATAATTACCTGCACCGGCAATGGGGATGTACCAGATCCGCCAAGGCTGTAATGCCCTGGTATGTCCCCATTGCCAGGTGCCCGTAAATTCATGACTCTGGTGGCAGCCGTGCCGGTATTTACCAGCACGGCTACTGCTGGATTTATAATGAGGCCCCATGTCTTGTCAGAAACACAAATAATGGAGTGGCAGGGAACTGCACCCAAGTAGGAGAAGGACCTGTGGACTAAGAGGGAATGTACATTATCTCCAACAGAAGCCCTATGGCAGACGAATAACACAGGAAAGGTGGTTATGCCACATGCCTTGCTGCACACAGCACTGACACAGTTACATCATCCAACACATAAAGGGAAGGTGGTGCTTGCTGGCCATATTGGAGAAACATGGTTCTGCCCTAATTTGCTGGAACAAGTGACTGAATTTACAAGCATCTGCCTAATCTGCAAATAGTTTACTGCAGGACTTACATTGAGAGTTGTGAGAGGAGCCATACCTCGCCCAGTGGATCCATTTCAGCACCCCCACGTTGACTATGTTGACTTAATCCAAGTCTGCCAAGGATACCGCTACATGATTGTGGTTGTATGTTCATTCTGTCATTGGATTGATTGAGGCAGGCCCCTATTCTCATCCTGACACTTTCAGAGCAGCAACATTTCTGGTCCGGGAAGTGTTCCCAAGATGGGGTGTGTGTGATGTCCTGCAGTTTGACAACGACCCTCACTTCGCCAATAAGATGTTCAAGCACATTACAATGTTGCAGGACATCGAACATCAATTCTCTTGTGCTTATCACCTGCAAGCAAATGGGATGTGTGAATGCCTCAACAGCTCCTGAAGGAGAGTATCGCCAAGACTAAAAAGAGTACCAACAAGAACTGGCTACATTGCCTGTCTGTCACACTGTTTGCATTGCACAACAAGCCCAGTTCTGACCACCGTTTAACCCTTCATGAGATGTATACAGGGCAGATGCAATATCCCCAGGCTCCTCCCACTAGGGCACTAAAAGTTGCAGAGTGTAGTGCGACTGTTTTAGGCCAGGAAATATATGATTATGTTACTTTCTTGATTGGTAATGCCTCTTTTATCTCTCTCCAGGTACAACGACACCAGGAAGGCCCTGAAGACAACAGAGAGAATAGCAGTGTCAATGGCCCAGACCACCTGTTTTTCCCGGGGACCAAGTTCTCCTATGCAATTTTGTCCGCCGCTGAGACGCACCAAGATTCACCAGCCCTTATATTGTCAAAGCTGTGACCGAATGATTGGTGAGACTGGAGGGGAGGTAATTCTGGAATCATCAAGCCCTACAAAGCTGTGGCTCACCTGGCAACGAGATCCACATGGCCAACAATTGTCAGCAAGAGGAATCACAAGAGAATTCAGAATCATCACTGCTGAGTGGAGGACACCAAATGGTTACTCGCTCGCGGGCAGCAGAGTTAGGGCAAGGACTTCCTACACATCCAGAGTGAGGATACACTGGGCCTCATTCCAAGATTGGAGGTAGTCATGGTGCTATTTGTGCCATGGCTGCCTCCAATACCGGGACCGGCACCGGTCTTGTTCAATGGGGATTTACTTGTGCAGTTCGACCCTGGCAGGACCGGTAAATCCCCATTGAACAAACCATTCCTCATTCCCATTGAGCCCTCATAGGTCCTCATAGCCCTCATAGGGCTCAATGGGAATGGTGAGGGTGCTAATAACGGGCTCGCGACTTGCAAGCTCGTAACTAGGGCCCTAGTCCCTTAGCGGGACCCGTAAGGGACGTGTGGTCAGACCACACGTTCCTTACAGTCCCCACCAAGGGACCTTGAAATAGGGCGGTAAGGGATTACCGGCACCGGTCTCCTTACCGGTGCCCGGTATCCCTTACCGCCCAAGTCGTAATGACCCCCACTGTTTGCTTTATTATTCTCTACATACATTGTATGAGAAAGTGTGACTGTGCTATTTGATAACTGTTCATGTTGTCCAATGATTTCCAACCTGATTTGTCCACTTTATTAGGAGGTCCAACAGATTTCGAGCATGTCCTCCTGGTATATATTACCATGTTTTCCGAGCCTAATTGGCCCAAGCTTATCCAAAACTTGAACGAGGATACCCATCAGTTCTCGCAGTGCTCGGAGACCCTGGAATTAGAATGGTGTGGGAACAGCTATTTGTATTTGCTATGAGCAATTACATGATTCACGGAGCTTAAAACAAACACAACTCTAACAGATTAACGCATGGTCTTTGTGCATTTCAGGCGGGCAACTGGTATCTTCAAGCTGCACAAGGATCCAACAGCACAGGTAAATGGGTGAAATAATAAAAAATATGCTTACTTTGTCGTGTCTCTTATTCCCAAGTGGGGTCTTTCCATTCATCTTTTGTCGAATATCGCTTGTGTCTAGTGAAACTGCTGTATCCTCTACTAACATTACCCCAACCCCAGCAGGTGGAGTGACCATGTCAGGTGGACAGGAGAGCACTGAAAGCACAATAAGGAGAGGTAAGTGCATTGCTGACACAGACATGAGAGGAGTGGACCTATATCTCAATGACACTGCTTGAGTGTCTAATGACATGTCGTACAAAAACATGACCAAAGTAGATAAAGAAACCACCGGGGAGAGCTTTTATGTCTGCTCACTAATCCTGTATGCAATGAGTGCTCCAGAACATTCATAGCAACTGAAATACTAGCAGCAAGAGCCCAATGCCTCATGTGCATGTCCATGGTTACAACTCAAGGAAGGGTCCAAGGGAAAACAGCAACCTTGAGATGGATGTCTCGAGTGACTTTCCCAAATGAAGACAATTACATAAAGACTCTTGATATGATTAACAGTTGTTGGCAGTTTGACCAAGCTTTACAATATATAACTGATGGGCCACAGTAGGGTGATAATGCTGAAAGAGCTACCCTTCCCGAAGAGAGTGGTAAAAGAAATCGGACAACCAGTATGCTGGGAAAGATCACAGATGCTTGTATATGGCCAAGTATACACAGAAGAGGGATGGAATTATGGAGTATTAGGAATCAAGGCACACAACCTAGTACAATCACCATTGAATACAGTACACATAGAGAATGAGAAGTGTCTGAAGGAATGGGATGCAAGTGCCAAGCTGCTCACTTGAGTAGACAATAAAGTTGGACCGATGCCTATAATACTTGTGAAGAAGCTAGCATTGTGTTACGAGAATAAAGAAACATTGAGAGTTGGAGATAACACAGAATGTCAGTACACATAAAAGCATCCAATGAAGGTTGGCACTGCAGTTCTGATGGACCATTATTGGGCATGTGGGTCCAAAGCCCGACTAGGGCGGAGTTTGCTTTCTTGTACACATCAATATGTCATCACTGATCATGCCACAGAAGGATATAACGCTTGATGTCTTCCCGAAGATGAACACTAACACAAGAAAGAAAAGGTTTTTGGGAAGAGGAGAAAAGGCAGAAAGGGAAGAAAGAAGCAGTCAGTGGAAGTAAGCAGAGTGAAAAGAAACAACTATTTCTCATCAGAATCCGAAACTGCACTAAATGATGTACCACCTGAACATAGGTTATTCAGCAGAATAGAAATGTTTTTCGCGTCAATGGTTCCAGCAGTCCAGACGTACACAAACACAAAATGGCTACAAATAACTAGGTGGGAGTTGATGCTGACAATAAACTCTACAGTGAATGGATTCAACGCAATGAAAGAAGAGCTCCGAGGAGTAAGGTTGATGGTGCTGCAGAATAGATACTTTCTGGACCTTCTCACAGCAATGGAAGGAGGAGGTTGTGCAAACATTGGGAGTTCCTCTTGCATATTAGGACCGGCCAATGGCGGAGAGAATGACACACTAACAGAAGCAATGCCACAACTGTCCAAGAAGCATGCCAGAATGGAGCAAGAAACCAAGGGGACTGGAAAGGACCTACGCTGGATAGTGCACCTCTGGTCATGGATGCCTTCATGGCTGGCATAGGGACGGAAAGTGCTACTAGGGGCACTAATAATTTTACTAGTGGCATTGTGAGTGGTGAACTTCTGCATTACACAATGCTGCAAAACGACAAAAAAATCGATAGGGATGAAGGTGATGATAGATGTGAATGTAGAAGGTAACAGGACAAGATAGTGGAAGAAAGAGACAAGCTGAGAGCAAGAGTAAGGAGGTGTCCACTATTTATTTTTTTATTTTTATTTTTATTTGATTCAATTGTACAAACAATTTTTTCAAAGGTAAAATTAAAAAAAATGTCCAATGTATCCGTAAAGTTCCATTAAGATCCCCTTCAATCATTAAATTTTCCTAAAATGACAAAAGAAAGTCCCTTCCAGATCCTTCATTTTGACCATTTCCGATGTTATTGCAGCCTGACCTATTAAGTTCTTTACGTAAACCTAGTTATACTGAACATCTTTAACCAGGTTGTGTTGTCAGACTTCTTTCCCTTATTTATTTAATCCCTTAGTCCGCTTCACAATGTTCACGTTTTTGTTTTGTTTCCAGTTTTTATAAGACGTGCTCAGACATTTTCACATATGAAGTCTTCTCCTTCGATGAGGTGTTTTCACACATTAGACCACAAAGAAGTTCGTCCTGTTCCCTTTACTTCGTTGTCAGCTTAATATTTTCGAAGAAGGATGCCACCGCAATCACATTTTTAGTATTTTCTCCTTCGTTAAAGCCTGCCACCAATTATTCTCCGTCAGTGTGGTAAACGATTGCATTGTTTTCCCTAGATAGACTGATCTCGATGTACTTAAACCTTCACATTCAAGTAAAAGATGTCGGCGAGTTTCTACTGTCTCCTCTGATTTGCAGTATCTACATTTGTTATGTGATGACAATTTCCTTATGAATTGAATTTCGTTAGTTTGTAGTTGGTTTAGCCGAAATCTCAGATATGTTCTGGCCAACCTTTTATCCGGAAACTTTTTTAAGTAACTTCTTGTGTCGTATAGTTTTTTCGGGACCGTTGGAAAGTCTTTCATCAACTTATATGCTCGCGCTATGTCCTCTGTCCTGATCTAGTCTACTTCAAAGAGTTTTTTGGATATTTTGACTGGATTTGTTTCAAGTGTCTCTTCCGAGACATCTAGATCTCTCAATAGCTTCATATTTCTCAACTTCCAGTCTTTTAGTGCATAGATCTTGTCCGTTGTCATCTCGTTCTTCACCAGCTCCAATGGTTTTGGTTTATTCTCCAATTGGAGTTTTCGGTATAACATTAGCATGTTACTCTCCTGGATCGCTTTTAGTGACACAAGGCATAGTTCTCTCCTTAATAGTGCCATCGGTGTTGATTGTGACTGATTGAGCACTTTCTTCCAGAAATAGCTCTCTAGTTTAATCCACAGTGCTTCAGGTATTAGGAACATTGTATCTGCTCCGTAAAGGATTGAAGGGACCACCTTTGCTTTGTAAAAGTTGATTACTGCCAGTAGTGAAAATTTCCCGTATTTTTTGTCGATCATCCGTGCTTGTATGGTGAACGTTTTTATCTTTGTCTATACCAGGTTTTGCATTGTTGTTTCGGACTCACTGATTGACATCATGACTCCCAGATATTTGAAGTATTTTACTTTTTCCAATTTTAGCTTCTCTGCGAACCAGTTCTGCTTGCTTTGTTTCTTATTTTTCTTGCCTTCCCAGGCCATTATTTTGTTTTTTCTGGATTCAGCTTTAGATTATTTCACTTCAGATATGTGATCAAGTTCGTCAACTGTCTTTGCAGACCGATTGGCGTGTTATCCAACAGGATGATATCGTCTGCATATAACAGACGCAATATTTTTTCGCCATCAATAGTTGGAGGGAAGCATTTTATTTCCTTCTCATACTCAGCATAGTCAGCGATATATGCGTTATATAATGCAGGGGCCAGGGGGCAACCTTGCTTCACCCCTCTGAAGGTTGGAATTTCCCTCAACAGTAGTCCATCTTGCCCAAGCCTTACTTTAATAGATGTGTCCTGGTACAATGTTTGAATCGGGCCCATAATAGCTGCAGGGCACTTCATAGCTTCCAGCTTTTCCCTTAATATGTCCCTGTTGACCTGGTCAAACGCCTGTACCAGGTCAATAAATGCCATGTATACGGGTTGACCGGTCTGCGTGGCCTTGGCTTTGATTATTGTCAGCATCAATATATTGTTCGATGTTCCTGCGCTTTTTACAAATCCTGTCTGGAATGGATCTCCCCGTTTTTATGCTTTGAGCAAGGCTTGAAATGCTTCCAAGGCAAGCTCGCCGTATATTTTCCCAATAACATCCAGTAAGGATATTGGGCGATAGTGGCAAGGATCTTCTCGATTTCCACGTTTAAAGATTGGGACTACTATAGCTTTTCTCCATGAAGCCGGTATGTTTTGCTCCTGGTTACAGGTTTTGAAGATGTTGCTAATCAAGGGGGCCCATATCTCTTGATGTTGTTTTAGGTCGCTATTTGTGATCCCATCAGGCCCCGGGGCCCTTGAGTTGTTGAGTTTTTTGATTTTTGCTAGGATATCTTCTTCCTTTGTTGTGATCTCCCATGGAGACTCAGTCCCCTTTATCTTTTTTCACAAGCCGGGACTCTCGATGACTGGCAGTGGTGCATATAGGTTGGAAAAATGGGAGATCCACCTCGTTTCTCCGACACTATTTTGTAATGCGATAGTACAGGACATCATAGTGCCTTTTATTAGGGTCCAAAAGTCTCTTGATATTTTCCACATAATGTTTTTAACATTAGTTCCGAGTCTGCCTGGTATAGGGAATGCCTTTTTTGTATTATCCAGGATTTATAGTTCCTATTGGCGATCTTCCAACTTTCATGCGCCAGTTGTGTACCGGATCTGTTTGCTATCCGTTTTAATTTTCGTATGGTTCTTCTTCTTGTTACTAATTCCTGGTTATAGGCATGGAGATAGTTCTTTGGGGTCTCTTTGATTGTATTTGCCTTCTTTATATATTTTTTTAACAACAGAGTATAGTCCGCCATTTTCTCTGACTTTTTTTTTGTATTGGCTTCCCCATCCATTTTAATGGAATACTTTTCAGAAATGTGCTTAATTGCATTCTCTGTTAGTTTTAACCTGGATCTCTTGATGTTCACATCTAGATCATGGTTAAGAAACTGTTGGGATTTTTGTAGGTTCGCCCATCTTGTATGCTGTAAATTATGGTCACTATTTAGCGTCCTTACCATTGCAAAACTGACCGTCATTTCCAGCAGCTCCTTCGACACAGATGTATGGTCTATTGTCCCTGATTGTTCCAATCTTTGCCAGGAAGGGATCTCCAGATTTGTATCTGATCGTAACCAATGGAGGTTGTGTAGGTCTCTTGATCCCAAGATTCTTTCGAGGTTTTCACCTCTTTTCAGGATTGGCGTGGATTTTGGTAAATGTGGCCGTTGGTTTCCAATATTCTTGCATTTAACATTGAAATCCTCTGTAATTATTGTATGGTTGCAAGCTTGGTTTTCGGCATCTTCATCTAGAATGTTTAAGAGGTTTTCCAGATATACCTCGTCCCCACTTGTATCTGGGTTCCAGTAAGTGTTAATTAGTAATATGCGCTCTTCCTTTTCTGTACTACTACTGTCTATGTATTTCCAGGATATAATTAGGACTTGAAATTGATTGAGAGAGTCCCTTTGTTTCGGCACCTCCAAACCACTACCTGCTCTTATTGCTGTAAGTAAACCGGATGTGGGACAACCCTTTGGGCCCTGTTTCGCTGGTATGGCAAATGTTGAATATCCATCCATTTCTGGTTTCTGTGTTAACCATGTCTCCTGTAAACATAATAAATCCCATTGCCCCAGATTCACATCACTCTTTGCAGTTAGGTGACTGAACCCTTGTGTGCTCCAAGAGGCCATATCTATGGAGAATTATCCCCATGTCACTAGGGAACATTTCTTTGTATGTGTGTCCGACGTTTTCCATGACCAGTTTGGCGGCAATCTCCTTAAAATTTCCCTGTGCGATTGCAAGCATCGTTTTTTCCCTTTTCTGATTTGGTCTCCTTTCTTTCATTATGTGAAAGTTTATCATCCAAATCCGTGCTGTAATTGTCCCTAGAAGAAGAAGATCTTTCTCCTCGCTTTCCTTTTGGCCTTGTGCCCGTCTTATCCTTAGAATGGTCTTGGTATATTCGTTGCTGTTACGACCCATGGTTACTCTCGCGGGCCGAATCTTTTCTTCCCCTTGTTCCATGTTGGTTTTCCTTTTCTTTTTCCTCATTTGCTGGGTGCTTTTGGTTTTGGTCGACTCTACAAGTCCTTTCCCTTATCTTTAGATTTCCACTCTGGGTTTTTCCTGAGTTTATATTTGAAGTTTTATTTATTTCAGCCTCAGGTCTTGGGGCCTCAGTGCATGATTTTCTTAGATCATATCCCAGGATATCAAAATTTGATGTTTCATTCTGAAGCATCGTTTTGATAACTTCTGACTTAATATGTAGATATGAGCAGTCTTTTCTCCCAGTTTCACAAGGTTCTACCATCCATAAATCTTGGTTTTGGATGCATCGTAGTCTTGGAATCTGCTGGAATAGGTTGATGATTGTATTTCTGTTTAGAATCAAGTTGTCTTTGGATCTTTTTTTCGTTCCAGACGAAATATGCAGGAGCTTTGCATTCTTGACGGGTATGATTTTTCAGTTTGCTCTTTTATTGGGGTATTTTGCCTTTGCTCATTACTCATCCTTCGTTTCCGGCTTGTCGGGGAGGAGTTTCTAGTCATGATATTCCTGGATTTATTTTTAGGTGGAGTAACCCATGTTTCCTTCTTCTGCTCCTGTTTCTTTCTTTGAACTTCTTTCCGACCTGCTATGCATTTCTGTGTCCGCTTACCTTCTTCTAGGGTTAATTTTCCTTTCCCTATTGTAAACAACCTATCATCTTGATTTTCTTTTGGTTTGCTTACAGCCTTTTGAGCCTCGTCATGTTTTTTTTCTATGATGCGAACCTTCTTCTTAGGTTCCATTTCCATGTTAGAGAGGTCCAATATGACTGCTTTTCTTTTAAATCTTGGAGATGCATTATTTTCTGTTTCGTATTCGTCCACTGTATATACACTGCATTCACTTATATCACTTCCTGAGTCTATTGTCTCATCGGCTGCTTGGCTACAGTTAGTGGTAATTTTATTTACTTTCTTGTTGACGTTTGTCTCCGTACACATTTTTTTTCTTATTGGCTTAGACTGGCCATTAAAGTTCACTGTACTTATTGACGTCTGTTGATTGCTCACAATTGATTTTTGGTTGGTAAATATTCTAAATGTGAAGTTTGCTTTGATTCCTGTCTCTTTCTCTTTCCCCATCTGGGTAATAACTACTTTTTCTTTCTGTTGTTTTAGCTGCTTGTTCTTTATTTCCAGCCCCTCTTGGGTCTCCTTTCCTGCAGTTTTAATGTTTCCTTTTGGTTCTTTTGAGGACATGCTTTTTCTACCCTCTATCTCAGTCTTCTTTTCCAGATCTGCGTTCGTAGGTAAAATCCCTCTGTTCTCTTTCTCTATTAGACCGTCTTCTTGTCTTTTCAATAGCCTGTCTTTTGCTACTACATATCCTTCTAGATATGTTAATTTCATGTTCATGAGGGCAATCAAAGAAGTCTGATCCATTGCTGTATCATTTAAAGCCTCATATAGCTTTGTGAAGGGTGCTAAAGCTATGGTTAAAGACGACATTATAGACATAGGCAGGGTAATTCATAGAAATTCGCACAAAAGTGGCGCATGCGACTGGCGCACAGCATGCCCGTGCGAATGTCTGCGCCAGCCGCGTGCGCTCAAATCGTTTCCGCGCACAGCGTATTCATGGATTTTCGCATCCAAAACCAGCCGTGGCGCAGCGTGGCGCAGCAACCCTGCAGCAGCGCCAGTTACGCCCCCAAGAACGCCCTCGCGCAAGGAAAAGCCTTCAAAATCCCCAAATAATCGCAAAGGGCTGCGCTAAACCTGGACCAGTTCACAGGGCTGGCAAACAGCAAACGCCAAGCGGGGAACGTGTATTTCAGTGGTTCGCGGGAAGTTCCACACGCGATTGTCCTGTGTACGTGTGCATCAGGGGTGCGCGGGAAGTTCCACACGCGATTTCAGCAGGGTACGTGTATTTCAGGGGTGCGAGGGAAGTTCCACACGCGATTTCAGCAGGGTACGTGTATTTCAGGGGTGCGTGGGAAGTTCCACACGCGATTGGCCCCGTGCAAGCAGGGTACGTGTATTCCAGGGGTGCGCGGGAAGTTCCACACACGATTTCAGCAGGGTACGTGTATTTCAGGGGTGCGCGTGAAGTTCCACACGCGATTCCATCAGGGTACGTGTATTTCAGGGGTGCGCGGGAAGTTCCACACGCGATTTCAGCAGGGTACATGTATTCCAGGGATGCGCAGGAAGTTTCACACGCGATTGGCCCAGTGCGATCAGGGTACGTGTATTCCATGGGTGTGCGGGAAGTTCCACACGCGATTTCAGCAGGGTACGTGTATTTCAGGGGTGTGCGGGAAGTTCCACACGCGATTTCGGCAGGGTACGTGTATTTCAGGGGTTCTGGGGAGTACTACATGTGAATTGGCCGTGTGGGTCCTCCCAGGTGTTCGCTCTACAACCTCCACGGCCCCTGCAGGCAGCCCACACCACGGGGGACTACCCTGCACCCCTGCTCATGTCCCGCAGGCAGCCCGCCCACCATGGGCATGCCCCCCAGCCAACCCACATGTCACCTTGCACTACTGATCAACAATGCATGTCTCCCACCACCCCCACCACCCAGCAGTCAGGGGCACCCTCCACCAGGCCCCCACACATGTCTACCAACACCCCCATCCCCCAGCCACCAGGGGCAGATTCCACCAGGCCCCCACTCATGTCTCCCACCACCCCCACCCCCCAGCAGTGCAGGGACACCCTCCACCAGGCCCCCACCCATGTCTCCCACCCCCCACCCCCCAGCAGTGCAGGGGCACCCTCCACCAGGCCCCCACCCATGTCTCCCACCACCCCCACCCCCCAGCAGTGCAGGGGCAGCCTCCACCAGGCCCCCACTCATGTCCCCCTGAACCCCCACCCCCCAGCACTGTGGGGCACCTGCCAGCAGGCCCTCACCCATGTCCAACTCATGTTCCCCACCACCCCCACCCCCCAGCACTGTGGGGCACCTACCAGCAGGCCCCCACCATGGGCATGCCCCCCAGCCAACCCACATGTCACCTTGCACTACTGATCAACAATGCATGTCTCCCACCACCCCCACCCCCCAGCAGTCAGGGGCACCCTCCACCAGGCCCCCACACATGTCTACCAACACCCCCATCCCCCAGCCACCAGGGGCAGATTCCACCAGGCCCCCACTCATGTCTCCCACCACCCCCACCCATCAGCAGTGCAGGGGCAGCCTCCACCAGGCCCCCACTCATGTCTCCCACGCCCCCCACGCCCCCCACCCCCCAGCACGGTGGGGCACCTGCCAGCAGGCCCCCACCCATGTCTACCAAGCAGTGCAGGGGCACCCTCCACCAGGCCCCCACCCATGTCTCCCACCCCCCCAACCCCCCGGCAGTGCAGGGGCACCCTCCACCAGGCCCCCACCCATGTCTCCCACCACCCCCTCCCCCCAGCAGTGCAGGGGCATCCTCCACCAGGCCCCCACTCATGTCCCCCTGCACCCCCACCCCCCAGCACTGTGGGGCACCTGCCAGCAGGCCCCCACCCATGTCCAACTCATGTTCCCCACCACCCCCACCCCCCAGCACTGTGGGGCACCTGCCAGCAGGCCCCCACCCATGTCCAAATCATGTTCCCCACCCCCCACCCCCCAGCACTGTGGGGCACCTGCCAGCAGGCCCCCACCCATGTCTCCCACCCCCCCACCCCCCAGCACTGTGGGGCACCTGCCAGCAGGCCCCCACCCATGTCTCCCACCCCCCACCCCCCAGCAGTGCAGGGGCACCCTCCACCAGGCCCCCACCCATGTCTCCCACCCCCCCACCCCCCAGCACTGTGGGGCACCTGCCAGCAGGCCCCCACCCATGTCTCCCACCCCCCCACCCCCAAGCAGTGCAGGGGCATCCTCCACCAGGCCCCCACCCATGTCTCCCACCCCCCCACCCCCCAGCAGTGCAGGGGCAGCCTCCACCAGGCCCCACCCATGTCTCCCACCACCCCCACCCCCAGCGGTGCCGGGGCACCCTCCACCAGGCCCCCACCCATGTCTCCCACCCCCCCAACCCCGAGCAGTGCAGGGGCACCCTCCACCAGGCCCCCACTCATGTCCCCCTGCACCCCCACCCCCCAGCAGTACAGGGGCAGCCTCCACCAGGCCCCCACCCATGTCTCCCACCCCCCCAACCCCGAGCAGTGCAGGGGCACCCTCCACCAGGCCCCCACTCATGTCCCCCTGCACCCCCACCCCCCAGCACTGTGGGGCACCTGCCAGCAGGCCCCCACCCATGTCCAACTCATGTTCCCCACCACCCCCACCCCCCAGCACTGTGGGGCACCTGCCAGCAGGCCCCCACCCATGTCCAAATCATGTT
Organism: Ambystoma mexicanum; assembly: GCF_040938575.1. Taxonomy (NCBI): domain Eukaryota; kingdom Metazoa; phylum Chordata; class Amphibia; order Caudata; family Ambystomatidae; genus Ambystoma; species Ambystoma mexicanum. Next base: position 1,016,292,170 of record NC_090928.1, read on the forward strand.
CCCCACCCCCCACCCCCCAGCACTGTGGGGCACCTGCCAGCAGGCCCCCACCCATGTCTCCCACCCCCCCACCCCCCAACACTGTGGGGCACCTGCCAGCAGGCCCCCACCCATGTCTCCCACCCCCCCACCCCCCAGCAGTGCAGGGGCACCCTCCACCAGGCCCCCACCCATGTCTCCCACCCCCCCACCCCCCAGCACTGTGGGGCACCTGCCAGCAGGCCCCCACCCATGTCTCCCACCCCCCCACCCCCAAGCAGTGCAGGGGCATCCTCCACCAGGCCCCCACCCATGTCTCCCACCCCCCCACCCCCCAGCAGTGCAGGGGCACCCTCCACCAGGCCCCACCCATGTCTCCCACCACCCCCACCCCCAGCGGTGCCGGGGCACCCTCCACCAAGCCCCCACCCATGTCTCCCACCCCCCCAACCCCGAGCAGTGCAGGGGCACCCTCCACCAGGCCCCCACTCATGTCCCCCTGCACCCCCACCCCCCAGCAGTGCAGGGGCAGCCTCCACCAGGCCCCCACCCATGTCTCCCACCCCCCCAACCCCGAGCAGTGCAGGGGCACCCTCCACCAGGCCCCCACTCATGTCCCCCTGCACCCCCACCCCCCAGCACTGTGGGGCACCTGCCAGCAGGCCCCCACCCATGTCCAACTCATGTTCCCCACCACCCCCACCCCCCAGCACTGTGGGGCACCTGCCAGCAGGCCCCCACCCATGTCTCCCACCCCCCCACCCCCCAGCACTGTGGGGCACCTGCCAGCAGGCCCCCACCCATGTCCAACTCATGTTCCCCACCCCCCCCCACCCCCCAGCACTGTGGGGCACCTGCCAGCAGGCCCCCACCCATGTCTCCCACCCCCCAGCAGTGCAGGGGCACCCTCCACCAGGCCCCCACCCATGTATCCCACCCCCCCACCCCCCAGCACTGTGGGGCACCTGCCAGCAGGCCCCCACCCATGTCGACCCACCCCCCCACCCCCCAGGAGTGCAGGGGCACCCTCCACCAGGCCCCCACCCATGTCTCTCACCCCCCCACCCCCCAGCACTGTGGGGCACCTGCCAGCAGGCCCCCACCCATGTCTCCCATCCCCCCCACCCCCAAGCAGTGCAGGGGCACCCTCCACCAGGCCCCCACCCATGTCCCCCACCCCCCACCCCCCAGCAGTGCAGGGGCACCCTCCACCAGGCCCCCACCCATGTCTCCCACCACCCCCACCCCCCAGCAGTGCAGGGGCACCCTCCACCAGGCCCCCACCCATGTCTCCCACCACCCCCACCCCCCAGCAGTGCAGGGGCACCCTCCACCAGGCCCCCACCCATGTCTCCCACCCCCCCACCCCCCAGCACTGTGGGGCACCTGCCAGCAGGCCCCCACCCATGTCTCCCACCCCCCCCACCCCCAAGCAGTGCAGGTGTCCCACAGTGCTGGGGGGTGGGGGGGTGGGAGACATGAGTGGGGGCCTGGTGGAGGCTGCCCCTGCACTGCTGGGGGGTGGGGGTGGTGGGAGACATGAGTGGGGGCCTGGTGGAATCTTCCCCTGGTGGCTGGGGGATGGGGGTGTTGGTAGACATGTGTGGGGGCCTGGTGGAGGATGCCCCTGACTGCTGGGGGGTGGGGGTGGTGGGAGACATGCATTGTTGATCGGTAGTGCAAGGTGACATGTGGGTTGGCTGGGGGGCATGCCCATGGTGGGGGCCTGCTGGCAGGTGCCCCACAGTGCTGGGGGGTGGGGGGGTGGGGAACATGAGTTGGACATGGGTGGGGGCCTGCTGGCAGGTGCCCCACAGTGCTGGGGGGTGGGGGTGCAGGGGGACATGAGTGGGGGCGTGGTGGAGGCTGCCCCTGCACTGCTGGGGGGTGGGAGTGGTGGGAGACATGGGTGGGGGCCTGGTGGAGGGTGACCCTGCACTGCTGGGGGCTGGGGTGGTGGGAGACATGGGTGGGGGCCTGGTGGAGGGTGCCCCTGCACTGCTTGGGGGTGGGGGGGTGGGAGACATGGGTGGGAGCCTGCTGGCAGGTGCCTCACAGTGCTGGGGGGTGGGGGGATGGGAGACATGAGTGGGGGCCTGGTGGAGGCTGCCCCTGCACTGCTGGGGGGTGTGGGTGGTGGGAGACATGAGTGGGGGCCTGGTGGAATCTGCCCCTGGTGGCTGGGGGATGCGGGTGTTGGTAGACATGTGTGGGGGCCTGATGGAGGGTGCCTCTGACTGCTGGGGGGTGGGGGTGGTGGGAGACATGCATTGTTGATCAGTAGTGCAAGGTGACATGTGGGTTGGCTGGGGGGCATGCCCATGGTGGATGGGCTGCCTGCGGGACATGAGCAGGGGTGCAGGGTAGTCCCCCGTGGTGTGGGCTGCCTGCAGGGGCCGTGGAGGTTGTAGAGCGAACACCTGGGAGGACCCACATGGCCAATTCACGTGTAGTACTCCCCAGAACCCTTGAAATACAGGTACCCTGCCGAAATCGCGTGTGGAACTTCCCGCGCACCCCTGAAATACACGTACCCTGCTGAAATCGCGTGTGGAACTTCCCGCGCACCCATGGAATACACGTACCCTGCTCGCACTGGGCCAATCGCGTGTGGAACTTCCTGCGCACCCCTGGAATACACGTACCCTGCTTTTTTTCACGGACATGCTTCTTTTCATTTTTGTACATTCACATTTCTGTTTCTTTATTTTTGATTCTATTTATGTTTCCTTTAATACATACTTTTTTAGTGAACTTCAATGTGTGGTATCTCATTGGTTTCATGCATTTCATGATATGGGTTTTGAGATTCACCCCCCAGCAGTGCAGGGGCACCCACCACCAGGCCCCCACCCATGTCTCCCACCACCCCCATCCCCCAGCGGTGCCGGGGCACCCTCCTTCAGGCCCCCACCCATGTCTCCCACCCCCCACCCCCCAGCAGTGCAGGGGCACCCTCCACCAGGCCCCCACTCATGTCCCCCTGCACCCCCACCCCCCAGCAGTGCAGGGGCAGCCTCCACCAGGCCCCCACTCATGTCCCCCTGCACCCCCACCCCCCAGCACTGTGGGGCACCTGCCAGCAGGCCCACACCCATGTCCAACTCATGTTCCCCACCCCTCCCAACTCCCAGCACTGTGGGGCACCTGCCAGCAGGCCCCCACCCATGTCCAACGCATGTTCCCCACCACCCCCACCCCCCAGCACTGTGGGGCACCTGCCAACAGGCCCCCACCCATGTCTCCCACCTCCCCACCCCCCAGCACTGTGGGGCACCTGCCAGCAGGCCCCCACCCATGTCTCCCACCCCCCCACCCCCCAGCAGTGCAGGGGCACCCTCCACCAGGCCCCCACCCATGTCTCCTACCCCCCCAGACCCCTAGCACTGTGGGGCACCTGCCAGCAGGCCCCCACCCATGTCTCCCACCCCCCCGCCCCCCAGCAGTGCAGGGGCACCCTCCACCAGGCCCCCACCCATGTCTCCCACCCCCCCACCCCCTAGCACTGTGGGGCACCCTCCACCAGGCCCCACCCATGTCAAACCCCCCTGCACTGTGGGGCACCTGCCAGCAGGCCCCCACCCATGTCTCCCACCCCCCCACCCCCAAGCAGTGCAGGGGCACCCTCCACCAGGCCCCCAACCATGTTGCCCACCCCCCCACCCCCCAGCAGTGCAGGGGCACCCTCCACCAGGCCCCCACCCATGTCTCCCACCACCCCCACCCCCCAGCAGTGCAGGGGCACCCTCCAGCAGGCCCCCACCCATGTCTCCCACCACCCCCACCCCCCAGCAGTGCAGGGGCACCCTCCACCAGGCCCCCACCCATGTCTCCCACCCCCCCCACCCCCCAACACTGTGGGGCACCTGCCAGCAGGCCCCCACCCATGTCTCCCACCCCCCCACCCCCAAGCAGTGCAGGGGCACCCTCCACCAGGCCCCCACCCATGTCTCACACCCCCCACCCCCCAGCAGTGCAGGGGCACCCTCCACCAGGCCCCCACCCATGTCTCCCACGACCCCCACCCCCCAGCAGTGCAGGGGCACCCTCCACCAGGCCCCCACCCATGTCTCCCACCCCCCCATCCCACAGCCACCAGGGGTACCCTCCACCAGGCCCCCACCCATGTCTCCCACCACCCCCATCCCCCAGCAGTGCAGGGGCAGCCTTCACCAGGCCCCCACTCATGTCTCCCACCACCCCCATCCCACAGCCACCAGGGGCAGCCTCCACCAGGCCCCCACTCATGTCTCCCACCACCCCCACCCCCCAGCAGTGCAGGGGCAGCCTCCACCAGGCCCCCACTCATGTCCCCTATTACCCCCACCCCCCAGCAGTGCAGGGGCAGCCTCCACCAGGCCCCCACTCATGTCTCACACCCCCCCACCCCCCAGCACTGTGGGGCACCTGCCAGCAGGCCCCCACCCATGTCTCCCACCCCCCCGCCCCCCAGCAGTGCAGGGGCACCCTTCACCAGGCCCCCACCCATGTCTCCAACCCCTCCCCTCCTCCAGCACTGTGGGGCACCTGCCAGCAGGCCCCCGCCCATGTCTCCCACCCCCCCCCACCCTCCCAGCAGTGCAGGGGCACCCTCCACCAGGCCCCCACCCATGTCTCCCACCACCCCCACCCCCCAGCAGTGCAGGGGCAGCCTCCACCAGGCCCCCACTCATGTCCCCCTGCACCCCCACCCCCCGGCACTGTGGGGCACCTTCCAGCAGGCCCCCACCCATGCACAACTCATGTTCCCCACCCCCCCCACCCCCCAGCACTGTGGGGCACCTGCCAGCAGGCCCGCACCCATGTCTCCCACCCTCCCCCACCCCCCAGCACTGTGGGGCACCTGCCAGCAGGCCCCCACCCATGTCCAACTCATGTTCCCCAGCCAACATGTCATCACAATCTAGATGCCTGGTCCCTATGGTCAGCCTCCAAATGCAAAACACCCACCTGAGTATTGCATCCACCCACTCATAATTGGCAATTACATCACAGAACACCAATTGCAAGTTCCGAAACAAACACATTTCCCTCACATACACCAAATGGGTGTCAGTGAATCTCAAAACCCATATCATGAAATGCATGAAACCAATGAGATACCACACATTGAAGTTCACTAAAAAAATATGTATTAAAGGAAACATAAATTGAATCAAAAATAAAGAAACAGAAATGTGAATGTACAAAAATGAAAAGAAGCATGTCCGTGAAAAAAAGCAAAACCAAAAATCAAATTCCAAAGTAATGGTGTCCAAAGTCACTGTCCACAAAACAAAATCCAATGGGAAATAAAAAAGAAAGCCATTGCTCCATGGTTAAAATGTGAAAGAAAAATACAATCCAACAGTGAACTATGTACATGGGAACAAGCCAGGGTCCATTATCCCAACAAAAGAAAGGAAATCTATCTAACTACACTAACTAATAAAATAAACTATATACAAAAATGTGGCCAATGTCCGAAAGGTCCAAAATAAATCCCAAAAAAAATGAAACCTAACACTACCTACATAACTATGTACAAGGGCAGCGGGCTAGTTTGACGGCTCACTTGTGGATGTCCCAGGCCAGGGCATCATCGAACATCTGCTCAATGTCCTGGAGGCGGTCCTCCTCCATGGCCCCGAGGGTCCGCGGTCCACCTCCAAACCCCTGCAGATTGCCTCGAGGCACTCGGCCCGCCTCAGGGCCCTCCGCATGGAGTTCTCCGCCCTGACCATTGTGAGCCGTGCCTCTTCCACCCGCTGCCGCTCCGCATCTATGGCGTGGCCCAACCGCTGCCACACAGAAGACACTCTCTGTCCTGGGTCCTCCTGCCCTCCGGCCGATGCCTGCCCCTCCAATGTTGAAGGCCCCAAGCCTTCATGGCTCCCACCACGTTGCTGCTGCTGTGCCTCTGCCCGTGCACTGCCTCCTGCTGCCTGCACATCCTCCGCCGGCTCGGTGCAGTCGTTGATGTGGCCACCCCTGCTGGACGTCCGACTCCCGACTGTGGCAGGGAAGCCTCCTCCACTAGCCTGGCCGCACCGTCAGAGGCAGCTCCACAGGGCACCCAGGTGACTGATGGGTGGGAAGATGGCACGGAGGACGACTGGCGCGTAGGGGGTTCAGTTGAGGAGGGGGTCGTAGCAAGCCCCAGCAAACTGAGGAATCCGGCCTGGGTGACCTATCCCAGCAGGCTGACGTGGTCAACAAGCCATTCGAGATGACGTGCAGTCTCCTCATGAAAAGACTGCAGGTCACCTCGCATGGCCCGTTGACGCAACGCCACACCAGTCAGAACAGGCTCAACCCGGACCCGGATAGCCACGTCCGCAGGCAGAGGAAGGCCAGTTGACGTGAGCTCATCCCCTGCCTGAAAACGGGTCTGGACGTAGGCATCCCTGCTGGTGCAAGATGATGCAGGGACAGGATCAGGGACAGGATTGCACACAGGCACCTCCGCGGCGGCCTGTGCTGCCTCCTGTCCCTGGTCCTGCACTGCACCACTAGCACCAGTGGGATCCCCACCTCCAGACCCCGTCTCTGTTGCTTGCACGGCCTCCTCCTCCACCAAACCCCCCACCAACCTGGATGACTCCGTGCCATCTTCCCCCGTTGGGCCCTGTGGGGTCCCAGCTGCCCCTTCTGCTGCCGAGGAGTCCAACTCCAACCTCCGCCTCTTGGAACTCCCCCCAGCAGCTGCGGCCTGGGACGCGGCACCGGACTCCTCACTTCCCGACGAGATGAAAACATGGGAGGGGAGCCGGGCCTTGCGTCTCCGGCTGGCGGTGGGATCCCCGCCGCTGTGCTCCACAGCACCTTCTCCGCCCTCTTCATCAGTTGACGCTGCAGACAGGGAGAAATAAAACACAGGCATCAGGGCACTGTACAATGGACACATACACACATGACAGTTGTACATGAGTGGCATTGGCAAACCTCAGACATGTCATCACAATCCCCAACACACATGTCATTTCAACTCGCACACATGAGCCATACCACAGCCATATCGCAACTGGCAGCACCATCCATACACATACAACAGCATGAGCAGGCAAAGGTGAGCCAGACATCACATGCAACACAGGAAGTGTACCACAAATGTACACACACCACCACACTTCCATGCATGTGTACACCTCTGCCAAGTGTCGCAGTGTTCAGATGGGCATCTATGTCACATCTGCCCATCAGGCTTCCACATACCGCTGTCAAATGCATCCATGTTGCATCACTGTTGCAACCTTGTCAAATACACACACATGCACATGTACACAGTGCTGATACATGCAGCTGAAAACAACATACATGCGTCACATCACGGACATGTCTACTTACATAAACATTCATCCAAACATGTGTGCCCACACAACTGCATTTGGCATGCAAGCCTACGCACACAAGCACCATCCATGTCTCACACATTCCAGCCCTCGCATGTGTTAGCCCCACGGCCCTGTACACCCCCACCCATACTCGACCCCATACAAACAGATGTGCAACCTGCACACTACTGAAAAATCACCACACGCACAGATCACAATCAGGATGCATGTACACTTACCGCTCGACTCCAGACGGGTCTGCCTCTCAAGGACCTGGACGTGGAGCGCTGGGGATGTGCGTTCCAGGACCCTCATCTGTTCTTCCGACAAGTGGCCCCGGCGCCCCTTGGCATCCGCTGCCTTCAAGAGGCGCCGGGCCTTGTTCAGGGTCCTGGACCTGAAGTCCTCCCAGCGCTTCTTGACATGTTGTAAGTTGCGGACTGCCACCCCCTCCGCGTTGATGGCAGTCACGATGTCAGTCCAGATCCGAGTCCGTCCTTCCTTGTCGGCGCGGGAACTTCCGAAGAGGGCATCATACTGCTCCAGGACTTGCTCCACCAGGACACCAACATCGGTGGCACTGAAGCTGGTGCCCCTCTGCCTCTCTGGCCCGGAGTTGTCAGTGGTCTCAGATGGTGTTTGCCCCGACATGACAACCCCAGAGGCAGGAGTGGGTGGGCAACTGGGTCCTGGGGCTGGGCTGTGGAGCGATGGAATACCAGTCGGGGGTCTTCGGTTCCAGCAGGGGTGGTCACAGCAACAGCACCTCTGGCTGATGTGCAGGCAGCAAATTGCAGGGCACGTGGGCAGCAGGCAGTCAGGCAGCAGCAGATGGCAGGTGGGAGTGTGCTCGGGGCTCTGGGGGGCAGTAGTTCGGCCTTCTGGGCAGGAGCGTGGTCTTCCGTTTGCTTACGCGTGGCCAGCTTGATACGGAGTGATTTGGCACGTGAAAATCCTGCACGTCTGCGTGTAAATCGAGGAAAGGCCCTTAGCGCGTATGCACGTCAGCACGCATATGCGATTTCATTGGACCAAAGGCCCTTAGCGCGTGAGCGCGTCTGTGACGTGAGGCGCGCAGGTGTTTCCCTCATTACACATGATGACAGAGCACACATGGATTTCCACCAATCGCGTGTGGAACTTCCTGTGCACCCCAGAAATACACATACCCAGGCCAATCGCGTGTACGCTCACTTCCCGCCGATTACACGCGATGACACTCGGACGTGCAGTTTTACCACGTGTGCTTGCATATGTGATTTCATTGGGCCAAAGGCCACCATGCGCAGCTGTGACGTCACGCGCATGGCTGTAGAGAATGGCGCGTGTAAAAATAAAGAGATACACGTCCGAGTGTCAAAGCGCGTAATTGGTGGAAATGGCCTCATTGCGTATGCGCGTCTGTGAAGTGTGTATAAAAGGTATGTGTAGAACGCCATTTCCTTGTACGTGCTTTTCGTGGAGAGCGAGTGGGTGAAATCTGTACTTCTTGTCGGTTCACACGCGATTTACTTCACAGCGTTTCCAGTTCGTACTCCCTGTTACCTCTGACAGCTTTTTCTCTTTTCCTCTTTTTCCTGGGCCTGTTTCCTCAAACAGCTTCCCTACTACTGTTGTCCTGTCTCCTCAGACAGCGTACAATTCTTCTTTTGGCGGGGGTGTTGCCAACACGCACACGCACATATTTTTCACGCTTTTGTTCCTGGCAGACGGTGAGTCGCGCACGTATCTAACATCTGTGCTTGCCCCGTGTGTCGCGTACCCCTTCAGAGGTCATTCTAGGCTGCGTGTGACACGCATACGTTCATTCTTGTGTTCCTGGGTGCCACAGCGTAGTGCAGGTTTATTTTTTCATGCACGTGGTCTAGGAGGGGTTGCGTGCACCTTACTTCGCTTTTTTGGGGTGCCTGTGCGTTGCGTGACCCGTCATCTTTCCCCAGGGGTGACATACAGCCTTGCTAGAGCACTAAGGTACGATTACCATCTGGTACCCAACCCCTTTGACCCCCAATTGCCCAGGACAATAGTTCACATCGACTCCCATACGCACAATAACATCAGTGCCATGGCTGGGAGGCGAACAAGCCGTAAGGGTGGCAAAGGTGGCCGAGCCCCAAGTGGTGGCCGTGGTAGATCCGGTAGGGGATGTGGCCGTGACTTGCAGGGTGTCCCTAGCCCCCCATGTGTGGAGGAGCAGTCAGGGACACCCATGCCCCCCCCCCTGGTTGAGGTTACCGTGGCTGACACCATACATGCTCAGCCCTTGTTGGACCAGCCCACTGTGGAACCAGACCTGGCACAGGGTGACTCCATGGCTGACTTCCAGGTCAGCAGGTCTAGGCCACGTGCGCCGGTGAACGTTGGTGTCATCAGGGCACATGGATCAGGGGCAGCTAGGTCATCTGCTGCCCCGCGTAGGCAGGCTGGGGAGGCTGCAGGGGCAGCTGCGGCTCCATCCACCCCACCTCTCACACACCCATCCAGGACAGTGTCGGTCCAAGTCCATCATGCTGACATTCCCCCTGACACCATCACACTTGAGATAATGCCTGCACCAACTCCCATGCTGAGTGTGCAATCCCACGCTCCTGCCCCTAGTGTCCAGAGCGGCGCAAGACACTCCGGATCCCCACCACCTTCCAAGCGGAAGAGTGCTCGTCCAGTAGAGGCTGATGCCCCAGACACGGCTACACAGTCCGGCCCGTCAAGTAAGCCCAGCTTCAATGAGGCCGAACTGAATGCACTTGTAGAGTATGTGTCCGCACATGACCGCGAAATGGTGATTGTTGCAGGATCCAAGACCACACCTGCACAACGTCAGGCACACTGGCAGACCATTGCGGACATCATAAGTGCCCTTGGAATCGTGAGGCGCACAGCTAATGAATGCTACAAGCGCTGGAATGACCTGAAGCGCAGGGCAAAGAATAAGCTGGCCTCAAGTCATGCCGCAACTCTAGTGACTGGAGGTGGGTCTCCAGCAGACGACATAGAACTCACTCCACATGAGCAGGTTGCTGGGACCTACGTCACGGAGGAACAGATCCAAGGCGTGGGAGAAGTGGCAGATTACGAGGCATTGTCCGGTGAGTGCACATGCATATGTGTGTCATCCATGTGCATGGTGTGTGTGGGAGGGCTTCTGTTTGGGTGCCAGGGGAGGGTGTGTGTGCCTGAGTGGTTCGGCTCACCCATGTGCCTCTTCCTAAACATTCTTGGTAACAGCATTTGGGTATAGCAGTATCCCTTCTGCCAACATTAGACATCCAGCCCAACACCACGCCAGTTGCCCTTGGAGTGTCATCTTGCCACTACACTGTTGCTTATTTACCTCTGTTTATTCAGGCAGATTGTTTGCATACCACCACTTTTACTCAGGATTTCTCAGTCCTATTGTCACATTTCTGACATGGCTATGGTACAGTGGACTGGCTCAGTTTCGTGGACATGATTAGTTTGGACATGTCCCTGTGCTATAGGACCATTTTTGACTGGCAGCTACATGTTAAACATTTGAACCATTACAATGAAAATAATCTATCATATGAACAAACTGGACTGAATGAACAATTGGTGACCTCCTCTCCTTCTTCACTTCATGGCTAGGGTACATGCCATCTGTGTGATGGCATGTGTATTTCACCTGCCAATCACTGGCCAATGTGTGATGTCACTGCTAGGCAGCATGCAGCAAATGTGTTCATCTTCCATCTTGGTGTCATCAATGTGTGCCATCTGCCTCCCCATCACACGCAGTGACAGTGCATGCATGGGAGTGTTTTAGTCATGTGGGACATGTGTCAATCAAGTACTGTTTCTGTAGCCTCTCAGCCCTCATTGTGTGCCATAGTGCTAATGCCTGTTTCCATTTGTTTTCTTTTATGTCTTTGTAGGGGAAGACGCATCTGATACTGCTGGGGTTGTGGAGATGGTGCAGACCCAGGAGGGGTCTGAGGGCTGACCGACCACCAGTGAGGGACGTGGTGTGGTGGTGGGTCAGAACCCACAACTGCTGCAGGTCGTGCTCTCAAGGGGTGTCTCTGGCTGCACCTCCCCCGAGCTGTACTCAGGTGTTGATTCGGATGATGAGACCTACGTGCCGTCGCAGGTGAGTGTTCCTGGGAGGGATTCTGTTCTGTCCGACCCACCTGCACCAGGGTTAGAACCCTCAATGGGGATGTCAGTGTTGGCAGGTACGCCTTTGGTGGTTACGGATGCAGGGTCACACTCCGCAAAATCTGATCCTGTTCCTGGGACAGCAGATCAGAGGGGGAATGCAGTCATGCAGCCTCAGGCAGTGCCGGCACAGCAAGGCGCAGTTCGCCTTGCCCCAGACAGGTGTGGTGCCCGCCGACGTGGTGGCCATACGCCACCTGGCAATACCGCATGGGAGCAATCCATTTACGGTATGGCAACCCAACAGGCAGCATCATCAGAGATGATGGCTCAGGCCATGGATAGGGTGGCCACTTCCATTGTCCCCCCCGAAAGGCTGATGGAGCGACTACAGCAGGCAACCAACTCCATCTGCCAGTCACACAGGGAGGACATGTTGGCGTCCGACAGGGACAGGGGGGCGGCACAGGCGACTCTGCAGGAAGCCATCTCCATAGAGTCCCAGGGCCACAGGGAAGCCCTGAGGCTGGAACTCCTTCACCTCAGGGCGACTCTTGTTGAGCTTGAGGCTTCAACAAACCGCAGGACAGAACAGCAGCTGGAGCGTCTCACCCGTACGCTCTCAGCTGAGATGCAGGCAACTAGGGCGGAGGTCCGGGCATCCCGTGAGTTGTTGCATGGGGACCTCCGCACACTCATCCTCCAGAACGAGACCTACCACACCCGCATGCTTGCAGCCATGGAGGAACAGACTAGGGCTTTTCGTGGGCTGCCTCCCATAGTGCCACCACCTCCGGATGCAGCTGCAGAGGGTGATGATAGTGACAGCAGTGATACTCCCACAATAGGGTAGCCGTGTAGGCCATGAGCCCATGGAGGTGTTTTTTTTCGCAAGATCCAAACAGGTGGGTTTTGGTGTGCACCCTGTCCTCGGACCTCCTGGGTGGCTTCCCCAACCCCCCCCCGGCCCATTAATGGCCATTGGGTGTGCCCAAGTGACATTGACGTACATGGTGACATTGGACTCCCATGAGCTGTGTGGGCAGTCTGTAGTCAATACTGTGTATACATTCATAGTGCATATTGTTGTTGTATTGTACACTGCGTGGTGTATTGATATGTGCCTCTGCGTCCATCTCATCCTCCATATTTGCAGGTCCATTCCTCATGTCTTCACAATGCGGTCCACCTTGGAACTGGAGTCCATGTTGTAAGCAGTGCACCTACACTCTTGCGTGGCGCTAACACTGTATACTTGCAAGTGTTCAGAGGGCTGTCATCATCAGGTGGTGAGGCTAGCTAATTTTTAAGTCTGTAATGTCATGTTTAAGGTAGGTTGGAGGTTGTGTTGGTGATTGGTATTCTTGGTAAGTATTTGGTAATGTGGGTTGTAGGTCCTGCATTACTGTGAGCATTTCATGTGTGGACATGTTTCCATTAGGGACACTGTAGTTGCTGACACTTGGGGCATGTTGTGGGGATTCATTTCTTTCCTCTTACATTGCATGACATGCCATGGTGTGTTGTGTGGCCGTGCCGGGCAGGGGGTGGGTGACATGGCACTGTTTTCATGTAGTATTTTGCAAGTGGGTATTCATTTCTGCAGCATGGAAGTGTCTTTTCATGACACTGCATTGGTGGTGTTTGTGTAGGTAGGGATGCACACATTGTGACACTTCCACATGAACAATCTCAGGCTGCTATGGTTCTGACAGTTGACAGTCCCTTTGTTCGTCTTTATTGTCAGGTCGAGTCATCATTGCTTATCAGATGGTATGTGCCAGGCCTGTGTGCACTCCACTGGGGTGTGATTTCTATGTGAAGTAATTAGCCACCAGCTGCGTTCGGGCTGCCTCACCCCGTGCCCTCTCCCCTCCCATGCGCAGCGGGCGTGCATGTGGTTGGGGATGTGGGGGCACCACCATGTCCACGGCCAGGCCCCGGCGTGTTGCAACATTGTGCAGGACACATGCTGCCACTATGATCCTGCACACTACTGGGGGCGCATATAACAGCTGCCCGCCAGAACGGTCAAGGGAGCGAAAGCGTGACTTGAGCACTCCGAATGTGCGCTCCACTATGCCCCGGGTTGCAATATGGGCTGTGTTGTATCTTACCTCTGGAGGCGTGATGGGGTTCCGAATTGGCGTCATCATGTGGGTGCTCAGAGGGTAGGCACTGTCCGCTGGTGAGGATGTGATGGGTATCATTAGTGGGGTAGTGACATAACTCTGCATCTGACATGCATGCATGTGCAGTGGCATTCATACCCACCAAGCAGCCATGTATCGCCATGCCGCCAGCTTCTAGGTCCCGGCTTAGGGTAGACATTCGGTAAATGAAGCTGTCGTGGGTGGACCCTGGATAGTTGGCATATACTGAGGTGATGATTCCCTTAGCATTACATACTACCTGCACGTTGATGGAATGCCAGTGCTTGCGGTTCCTATAGATGTGCTCAGATGCCCTGGGAGGACGTAGTGCCACATGGGTGCAGTCAATGGCACCTAGCACTTTTGTTAATTGTGCCACACCGTAGAAATCGAGGGTGGCAGCCTGCCTTTCTGCAGGTGTCCTGGGCAGGTATATGTGCCTACGGACTGATGGGAGTGCAGTGATGATGTTCAAGACCTGGTGTAGGCAGCGTGACTGCGTGGCCTGTGACACCCCACCCACTATGGCACTTGTCCGCTGAAATGATCCTGTGGCCAAGAAGTGCAGTACATTGAGGACCTTCTCCAGGGGGCTGAGTGCTTGGGAGCACAGGGTGGGTAATGTAAGGTCATCCTCCCACTCACTGACCAGGTCCAGTATTATGTGTGGGGGAAACCTGTACCTCCCATACACCTGGTCATCAGGCATCCCAAAAAGGCTGGTTCTGGGAGTGAAAATTCGGGCCCTCACTATCCTCCTCCTCCTTAGGTAACCCACGGCCACTGCTGCTAGGAATGGTATATTCATCCTGGCGTATGAGCTTGTTTGTTGCTTGCGCGCACTTTTATGCTGCGCGGGTCAATGTACGCCTGCTTCATGCTGGCGTACGTGTCTCAGGATTGGACCATTTTTCGGCACGTCGTAGGTGAACGTGTGAATCTTCCCGCCCACCACAGGAATACACGTAGCACGCTCTCACAGGCACAGTCGCCGGTAAATATTCCCGCCCACCCCTGGAATACATGTGACCCACTCTCACAGGCCCAATTGCGTGTGGAAGTTCACGCGCACCCCGAAGTACACGTACCCAGGCTAATCGCGTGTGGAAGTTCACGCGCACCCCAAAGTACACGTACCCAGGCTAATCGCGTGTGGAAGTTCACGCGCACCCCGAAGTACACCTACCCAGGCCAATCGCGTGTGGGACTTCCCGCGCACCCCGAAGTACATGTACAATCGCGTGTGGAACTTCCCGCGCACCCCGTAGTACACATACCCATGCAAAACGCATGTGGAAGTTCCCGCGCACCCCGAAGTACACATACCCAGGCAAATCGCACGGCTGGGGGGTGGGGGTGGTGGGAGACATGAGTGGGGGCCTGGTGGAGGCTGCCCCTGGTGGCTGTGGGATGGGGGTGGTGGGAGACATGAGTGGGGGCCTGGTGGAGGCTGCCCCTGCACTGCTGGGGGGTGGGGGTGGTGGGAGACATGAGTGGGGGCCTGGTGGAGGCTGCCCCTGGTGGTTGTGGGATGGGGGTGGTGGGAGACATGAGTGGGGGCCTTTTGGAGGCTGCCCCTGGTGGCTGGGGGGTGGGGGTGGTGGTAGACATGAGTGGGGGCCTGGTGGAGGCTGCCCCTGCGCTGCTGGGGGTGGGGGTAATAGGGGACATGAGTGGGGGCCTGGTGGAGGCTGCCCCTGCACTGCTGGGGGGGTGGGGGTGGTGGGAGACATGAGTGGGGGCCTGGTGGAGGCTGCCCCTGGTGGTTGTGGGATGGGGGTGGTGGGAGACATGAGTGGGGGCATGGTGGAGGCTGCCCCTGGTGGCTGGGGGGTGGGGGTGGTGGTAGACATGAGTGGGGGCCTGGTGGAGGCTGCCCCTGCACTGCTGGGGGGTGGGGGTAATAAGGGACATGAGTGGGGGCCTGGTGGAGGCTGCCCCTGCACTGCGGGGGGGTGGGGGTAATAGGGACATGAGTGGGGGCCTGGTGGAGGCTGCCCCTGCACTGCTGGGGGGTGGGTGTGGTGGGAGACATGAGTGGGGGCCTGGTGGAGGCTGCCCCTGGTGGTTGTGGGATGGGGGTGGTGGGAGACATGAGTGGGGGTCTGGTGGAGGCTGCCCCTGCACTGCGGGGGGGTGGGGGTAATAGGGGACATGAGTGGGGGCCTGGTGGAGGCTGCCCCTGCACTGCTGGGTGGTGGGGGTGGTGGGAGACATGAGTGGGGGCCTGGTGGAGGCTGCCCCTGCACTGCTGGGGGGTGGGGGTGGTGGGAGACATGAGTGGGGGCCTGGTGGAGGCTGCCTCTGGTGGTTGTGGGATGGGGGTGGTGGGAGACATGAGTGGGGGCCTGGTGGAGGCTGCCCCTGGTGGTTGGGGGGTGGGGGTGGTGGTAGACATGAGTGGGGGCCTGGTGGAGGCTGCCCCTGCACTGCTGGGGGTGGGGGTAATAGGGGACATGAGTGGGGGCCTGGTGGAGGCTGCCCCTGCACTGCAGGGGGTGGGGGTGGTGGGAGACATGAGTGGGGGCCTGGTGGAGGCTGCCCCTGCACTGCTGAGGGGTGGGGGTGGTGGGAGACATGAGTGGGGGCCTGGTGGAGGCTGCCCCTGGTGTTTGTGGGATGGGGGTGGTGGGAGACATGAGTGGGGGCCTGGTGGAGGCTGTCCCTGCACTGCGGGGGGGTGGGGGTAATAGGGGACATGAGTGGGGGCCTGGTGGAGGCTGCCCCTGCACTGCTAGGGGGTGAGGGTGGTGGGAGACATGAGTGGGGACCTGGTGGAGGCTGCCCCTGCACTGCTGAGGGGTGGGGGTGGTGGGAGACATGAGTGGGGGCCTGGTGGAGGCTGCCCCTGGTGGTTGTGGGATGGGGGTGGTGGGAGACATGAGTGGGGGCCTGGTGGAGGCTTCCCTGGTGGCTGGGGGGTGGGGGTGGTGGTAGACATGAGTGGGGGCCTGGTGGAGGCTGCCCCTGCACTGCTGGGGTGTGGGGGTAATAGGGGACATGAGTGGGGGCCTGGTGGAGGCTGCCCCTGCACTGCGGGGGGGTGGGGGTAATATGGGATATGAGTGGGGGCCTGGTGGAGGCTGCCCCTGCACTGCTGGGGGGTGGGGGTGGTGGGAGACATGAGTGGGGGCCTGGTGGAGGCTGCCCCTGCACTGCGGGGGGTGGGGGTAATAGGGGACATGAGTGGGGGCCTGGTGGAGGCTGCCCCTGCACTGCTGGGGAGTGGGGGTGGTGGGAGACATGAGTGGGGACCTAGTGGAGGCTGCCCCTGGTGGTTGTGGGATGGGGGTGGTGGGAGACATAAGTGGGGGCCTGGTGGGAGACATGTGTTGGTGATCACTAGTGCAAGATGACATGTGGGTTGGCTGGTGGGCATGGCCATGGTGGATGGGTTGCCTGTGGGACATGAGCACGGGTGCAGGGTAGTACCCTGTGGTGTGGGCTGCCTGCAGGGACCGTGGAGAGTGTAGAGGGAACACCTGGGGGGACCCACATGGCCAAATCATGTGTAGCATTCCCCGGCACCACCGAAATACACGTACCCTGCAGAAATCGCATGTGAATCTTCTGCGCACATCGGAATACACGTACCCAGGCCAATCACGTGTGGAACTTCCCGCGCACCCCCACCTAGCCAGGCCAATCGCGTGTGGAACTTCCCGCGCACCCCGTAGTACACGTACCCAGGCCAATCGCGTGTGGAACTTCCCACGCACCCCCACCTACCCAGGCCAATCGCGTGTGGAACTTCCCGCGCACCCCGAAGTACACGTACCCAGGCTAATCGCGTGTGGAACTTCCCGCGCACCCAGGAACACGCGCACACGCTATTTTTCACACAGCGGGTGTCCGTGTTTGTCGGGGCCCCTTTGCACCTCATTTGTCCTAGAGGGCCACTGTATGGGCCATTCATCATGGCTGTATATGGGTGCTTTTTGTTAGCGCACATTTTGGCGCACATTTTTTTCAGTCGCAGGGGCGCTACCGCCTGCTTTCTTGTGGCGTACTTGTTTGGCACTGTGCGCGTCTTTGACCGTGCGCTGGTTTGCCCTATTCGATTCCATGAATACGGGTTGTAGGCGAGCGTGTGGGCGTTCCGCTCACTTGCCTCCTGTACTTCCCCCGTGACGCCCATATTTTCACACGTTGTTCCCCATTCCGAGTGTTACGCCCCGTGTTCCGCCTACTTTTGTGATGTGCGCCGGGCTATGTGCGATTTCGCAGTGGCCGTGACGCACGCTGTTGGATGACCTGTGCGCCGGCGTGCGCGGTGCACATTTTTAGCGCACATCCAATGTTTTTCTCACGCACGGACTTCCATGAATCGCTGTGCGCTGGTTTTCCTGCGATTTTCGCACTTGCACTGCGATTTTCGCACTTTTCCTCCGAATCGCACCTTTTGGCACCTCTGCGCGGGAATTTTCGGTGCACATTAATTCCATGAATTGACCCCTAAGTCTATTTTTTGTATTGAGTCGGTATTTGAGGTTGAAGTATCATCACTACCTCTTCTGCTTGTAGTTATTGTTTTGTTTCGTGCAGGCACTTTTGTGTGTGGAGATCTTATGTTTATGTTTAGTTTTTTTGCTGTTACATCCTTTTCTTCATTTTTACTAAAGTTTATATCAGTTTGTATCCCGACTGTCACTCTTTTCAACAGATTTGCTTCAGGTATTAATACTGTTGTCTGCGTTGTGGCTGACATTTTTTTTGTTGCCATTGGGTCTGTTAAAAGCAGGTTGGTCTGGGTGCTAGTGGCTGATGTTTCGGGCCTAAGGGTCTCGGTCTCCTGCGTTTGCAGTAAAGGCGTGGTAGATAAGATCGATTTTCCACTGGGTAGTCTGTGTGTAACGGCCGGTTTCTTAAAATGCCATCTAACCGCTGCGTTGTTGGCTTCGTTCGCTTCCTGCCCACTGATGTCCTCTCTCTCCTTGTCTGGCGTGGTGTCATAGTCGCCCATCTGCAATACGCTGCTTAGAAAATCTGCATCAGATATTTCTTCCTCTGTGTGCTTTTCCTTTAGTTCTCTAAGGCCAAAGTAGGTTTTTATACAATCTGCCTTTGTCAAATTTAACAGAGTCGTTTTATAGGCTGACTTTTTTTTTTGGCCTTTAAATTTAGGTGGGTTAATCAATGGTATTTTGCAAAGCTGTTGTTTTTGAGATTTCCTTCCCTGCTTCAGTCTACCACCCTTTCCGCTTTTCACCGGTGTGATTTTTACTTGATCTGCCGATTCGCATTTCCTGGATTTGTCCTCCTTATCTGGTCCTGTCTGTGTTTCATACATCATTTCGGCTCTCCCACTTAGATTTTTCTCTCCAGGCATTTTATCAGTTATTAGGTTTATATCTGTCGATTCGTCCATCTTGCTGTTCAAAAACTGATGCAGGCGGTCGTAGAAGGCCGCATTTGGAGTTGCAGCTATGTCGTCTGTGTTAAAAGCATCATATGTCGATGTTATTTCTTCTAATGAATCATCCGTGATTGCAGATGGTTTACTTAGATTTCTTATCTTGCCGATTGGGGTTTGCCTAGGAGTTGAATGTAATTCCACTGTAATTTCCACATTTTGGTTTGTTATCTGGGTTTGCTCCAAAGGGTTATCATCTTTTGCAGGCGAGACCATTATGTTGCAATTCCAAGGCTTTCTATTCTAGTATTTGCAATTTAAATGGGTTTTCTGTGTATACCTCAGCAACAGCACCCCCTCCCTCCTCCTCCTCAGACTGTGTTTTTGGCCTTATTTTGTTCAGGCCTTTGCCAAGACTCTCCGCATCCTGTGCCATCTGAGGCTCCTCAATCATCTCTACTCATTCTTCCGTTGTTATTTCCTCTGAGGAGATGCTTGTTTGTGCCTCAGTTGCCAAGTCATTATGCGGGATAGATCTTGCCTTGTCAGCGTCTATCGCCATGCAGGGCGTTGTTCCTATTCCGGAGTTACCCTTCAGGACGCTTCTGAGTATTTCCCAATCTCCCCCCTTCTTTTTCCAACTGACCCAGTATGGATTCTATTCTCCTCGCGGGCCACGAGGTCTCCCCTCTCTTCGCAGCAGTCCATTTTATTTTGGACTGCAGCGGGTCCCTCGTCGGGGCCTTCAAGAGTCTCTTCACCCTTTTTGATTTTCCCTCCGACATGTCTTTGCTCCTCACAATTGGCCCTTGTACTACCGCCGGTAGCAGAGACATGTCAGCTGGCAGATGTGTGGAAACAGAGTCATGGGGGATGGGGGGGAGGCTGAAAAGGTGACAGAGAGATCCTACCTTCATCCATGTTCTCGCAGGGTATTGATTCTGAGGGAATCAGGATTCCTACATCTTCTGTATCGGGAGCCGCGTCTTCGGCCTCTCCTGGACCCTCTTTCTCCTTGGATTTCTTAACTTCCGAGAGCATGGGCGTGTCCATTTCCGAATACGTGCCCACTTCTAAGTCAGCTCCCGGTTTGCATCTTGGCATATGTAGCGGGTTTAACAGCTCCTTTGGTGAGGCGGGACTCATACTAGCTCCTGCCTCGAGCCGCAAGCGGTCCCACACTTCACACAGCTCCCAACAGACTTTGCCTCCGCCCTTTTTGTGACTCCGGCCTTATCGCTGCAAGGGCGTAGGGGCAGGCTTTTTGTCCGTCTGATCAAATCACGTGATAGGTCACGTGTCACGCTGGTTTCCACAACAAATTCAGCTGCGAGAGCTCAGGCTGCGCTGGTTAAAGGGACAGAGCCCTAGTACAGTCTGTAGAATGTTGGTGCATCTCGCCTCACTTCCAATTCCACTCCTGAAACAACGAGTGCACGCACACAGGAGAAGCATAGGGGTCACAGCTCCACAGACTCTCAACAGACTTTGCCTCCGCCCTTTTCGCGACTCCGGGCTTATCGCCGCAAGGGCGTAGGGGCAGGCTTTTTGTCCATCTGATCAAATCACGTGATAGGTCATGTGTCACGCTGGTTTCCACAACAAATTCAGCTGCAAGAGCGCAGGCTGTGCTGGTTAAAGGGACAGAGCCCTAGTACAGTCTGTAGAACGTTGATGCAGCTCACCTCACTTCCAATTCCACTCCTGAAACAACGAGTTCACGCACACAGGAGAAGCACAGGGGTCACAGCTCCAAAGACTCCCAACAGACTTTGCCTCCGCCCTTTTCACGACTCCGTCTTATCGCCGCAAGGGCGTAGGGGCAGGCTTTTTGTCCGTCTGATCTAATCACGTGATAGGTCACATGTCACGCTGGTTTCTACAACAAATTTAGCTGCAAGATCTCAGGCTGCGCTGGTTAAAGGGACAGAGCCCTAGTACAGTCTGTAGAACGTTGGTGCAGCTCGCCTCACTTCCAATTCCACTCCTGAAACAACGAGTGCACGCACACAGGAGAAGCACAGGGGTCACAGCTCCACAGACTCCCCTATTACCACATGAGATGATAAAGTTAGACAATCCATATGACAGCAAGAATTATGGAGGAAGATGGGTATGGTGCAACGCAGAAGGAGAATGCAAATACATTACCTGGAATTTTGACGATCATGCAAACTACTGCGGACACCTTGGAGGACTGACCAAGATATAACTACCAAGGATAAAAGCAGTAACATATAGTGGAGTGGTCGACAGGTCAACCAGAGGGGGAACTGATGAGAGGGTGCCAGGAATGCCCCTCCCCGTCCACAGGAACATGACAGGCAGACGGGCCAGAAACACTCGTAACTACTCAGCCTTTTTCTTTTCAGACAGGCCCCAAGTGCATAATTGGCTGACACATACACAGAAAGGTATTCCCTCAGACAGATATTCCACCCATGTCCAACACAGATCCTTCCATATCTAGAGAACCTGATGGAGGTAGCAGACCCAAATACAATAATGGACTGCCTCGATTAGGCACCGAGAAGCCACAATGCTGACATCCTTAGTGACACCACGACATAGCAGCGTTAGTCATGAAGCACACTCACAGCCCTGCACCACATTACACTAACACACATTTGCATACACAAAGAACATGCTTGCATAGATCTATAGCTAGAGGATGGATACATATCCATACTGTCAAAGGTTTATTGTTTTTCTCACTAGCCAAATGCATTACCACAGAAACACAAGGCAGCAAGAGATCTGAGCAAGCTTGCTGATGCTTATGATGAATAAACATATGGAACTACAGCAGTATATATGGAGCCTTGCAGGGCCATGTGTAACTAACTCATAGGTTACTTAGCACAACAGGAGCATGTAGAACTCATATTATAAGTCTAAGGAAATTTACAGAAGGCCTCAATCCACAGAACATGAGATGAGAGGAGCTGACTCAGGCTGCACGCAGCGCAGATTGTGTCCAGAGCCAAGGTCAGAGATAAACAGTCACATTCCAAACCCTAGACGACAAGGGGACCAGGTGCAGGAAATTGGAACAAATCCTTGTGAATTCAGACCAAATAACTTGATTTTGTGGTCTACAAACAAATGATGCAGCCAAGCTAGACAATGGGCATTCACCTGTGGTGGGAAGGAGAGCCGATCCAAGCAACCCAGATGAAGAGTGAAACAAGCATTGCAAACATGGAGAAGCACTCCCATAGGCAAAGGTGGTACACTACCAGATACAATTCAGACACATAGAGGTTTCACATCGTCTTGAAGAGGTGCACGGGAGCTGAGAACCAATTTGGGTCCCAGGCCTGGGGAGACCAGTACCAGCCAATCATGAGTAGAAAGTCAGGGGTGGATGACAAGGGTCAAGAACTAATGGTAAGCCCACTACTCTGCAACAATGTAATAGATAGTTTCTTGGGCACGGGGTAGGTCAGCCACCTGACATGTGAGGACCAGTAGAATAACCAATATAGGGTACGTCTATATGGGTTAGCATTCTCAACACCCAATCCACAATGGGGATAGACTTCTTTGGTAAGGGCCTAGGTGATAACGAATAACCACCACAAAACGGCAGGAACACACTTTGTAGAGCTGGAGAATCTTGATTGTCTTGTATGATCCCTGTTGATTCTTTGTAAAAAACCACAGTTCTAACTTGCCATTGGCTGAGTGCTCCGTTTATTCTGGGGACGGATGTTGGGCCCTTGGGAGTCAGACGGACCCCAAGATGACCTCTGTCATACCTGGGAAATTACCCAAAGACTGAATAACATAAGGAGTACTGAATTAGCATTGAGATTTTGCAAAGATTTAGGAGATCTTCAGGTTGTGCACTTTGTGTCATAATATTTGCATCGGGTATGGATTAGGAGGGCAAAAAGAATGCAGCAGACAACGTTAAAATTAGTTTTTGTTCTTTTGTCTCTGACTGAATTCCTTATCCAACAGTATGCTATGTATATGCATGTGCACTTTATGACTATATTCAGCAGGGGTTTTGATGTATTCCAATGTATTAACCTGATGATTTTTCACCTTTTTAAAATCTTTTTAGCTTATGATGTGTAACAGGTAATTTGATTGAGTGTGAATTCTAATGCATGTCATAGTATTTTACAGTGTTGTAAAATGTATGCTTTTTGGCTTTATGCCGAATTAAGTTTTGCAACAACAACAACACCAAAGAGAAACAGGGGATTTGGATCATCTTGTTTATGTCCCAATTGAACAGAAGATGCAGTCGTTCCATGGGAAGACAATCATTCATTTTTGCATTGCTATTTCAGATAACAAGAGGTCATCAAATCAGATAATACTGGCGTGTTGCCCAGAGCAATGCCAGATGTTAAGATTCATTCTAAACCTTTCAGCCATCACCTCTTTGTTTTTGCTGTGTCACCCCGAGTGGAACCGGTATGCCCAGACGTGGGACCCGTGCCTGCTGGGCCTAGAGACACAAGCTACTCCTCACTGATGAGGCCCACGGCCGAAACATGTTTAGTGATGCTTGTGGCCTCGTGCAGAAGGGATGTGACCTAGCAGTTCGGGCTGGACTGCCCCTTTTTGGGTGGAACCAACCCTGATTTGCATATGGTCTTTCCCCTTCTGTAATGGCTTGGCAGGCAAACGATGGTCTGGAGGTTTTCCCAGAGCAATGCCAGAGGTTAAGATTCATTCTAAACCTTCCAGCCATCACCTCTTTGTTTTTACACATGTGAAAGCTTTACATATGTATTATCAGCAATCTGATGAAAGAACTACTCCAATTGGCCATCAGATGTTTCAACAGCTTGATATACATATCAAGCATTATGGAAGACAATATGGTCTCATGGAGCACTACGGAAGATGTGAAGGGAAGAGTTAAACTGAAGCATCTCATATGAACTTACCGAGTCAATCATATGGTGACTGATTCAGTGCAAAGGATATGATCAACCCTGATTTGTATGAAAGCCACATAGCAATTGAACACCTTGCGCTTGACATACTACAGTTTCAATCTTCTCATCGCATTGGCTAGAAAAAGACAATATTTGGCTGGAATTACACTAATCATCAGCTCTGTGTAGGAATGCAGGCTTGTGAAGCTGGGTTAGATTAATCTACAGTGTAGCTCAATAGAAAGCCTGCAAAAGGGGTCTCGTGTATGAACTATAATCAAATACCCATGCTCTAACATAGTTGCATAATCCCAGAAACTGCTGCATTTGCTTTATCGTGTGCAGTGTTGGTGTTTTCACAATCACCTCAGCTCTTTCAGGTGTGACTTTCTTTCACTCATGCAAGATTAACTTGCCTATGTACAACACCTGCTACTGGCAATATTGCATTTTTTCCTTGTCTACTTTATATCGTTTGCCTGCTAGGATAGTCATTAACTGGATTGAATCTTGCCTGCACTCATTTTCTGTAGTGCTACAAACTAAAATGTCATCTACGTATTGCAGCACAACACTTTGCAAATCAATATTGATCAGGTCAATCTGCAGGACTATGTTAAAGATCAATGGCGACTCACAATACCCCAGGGGAAAATGAGTACTCTTTAGCTTAGTCTGACAAAACGTGAATCACGTAAGGTCTTGGGAGTCCTTATGCAACGGTACTGAGAAAAATGCATTTTTCAAGTCGATCACCGTGAAATATCGGGCCTCTGTGGGGATGCTACATAAAATCGTTGCAGGATTCAGAACTAAAGGAAACTCTGAGTCTACAATCTGGTTAATTGGCCTCATGTCCTGAATTAATCTCCATGACCCCCTTTTGATTTTTTCACAGGATACACAGAAATATTAGACGGTGACTCTGACATCACTAAGATACCCTGTTCCATCATAGTTGATATAGTCTTAAAAATACACTCATCTGCCTCTCGAGACATTGGGTACTGCCTTGCTCGAGGTATAATTGCTCCTGGTTTAAGCTTAATCTTAACTTCTCCCACCCCCCACATTAGGCCTATGTCATAGGGGCCTGTAGTTCATAAAGAGGTTGGCACTTTTTCCATGTCCTCATAAAAAAAATGTTGGGCGCTGCCACACTATCACCAGTTGCTGCGGGATTTCCCTTATCTCTATTCTGATCCAATATGTAATACTCATCTCGAATACTATTTTTAAACACACTTGCGGCAACCTTAACAGGACTTTGTTCCCGGGGCGAATTCCAGTTCATTATCTTGTTTACATTTTTTCTGGGTGTCAGCTGTCATATTGCATCATTATCTAGATTGCCATAGATAGAGTTAAACTATTTTTCAAATTGTATACATATCCACATGCAACATTCCATATGTATTTGAGTTTTTAATTGCGAGTGCCAAATAAATGTTCTTCACACTTGTTAAGTTATTTTTCAAAAGTTTAACTTTTTTATTCCATGTATGAACTTTTACTCTCTACACGTGTTTCACCCCTGTTTATATCACACGGGATCATCAGGAGAGATTTGGTGATATTTTTGAAAAAGAACTAAATATATTTTTTGTAAGTAAGTCAAAAGAAGTAAAATAAAAATGAAGAGCCTTTTTGACAAGAAAGGTTTTTTCAATAATACAATTTTAAACATCATATTTACATCCTATAGGCTTTTTCATCATACTATTGTTTTGCAGCTTTCATAATGGCTTTCATGTTTCTATTCTCAGCATTATAACAACACAAGAAAAGGATATTTTTGTAAAAGTGGCACTCACCAATTGGTGTACAATGAGCCTGTTTTACCAAATTTCATTCATTCAGCATGGTATCTATGTTCTCTCTCTGGGCACAACTATAAAGTTCCTTCAGGTTATTGCCCTATTTAAATACAAAAGCACATATTTTTTAGTGAAGATTTGACCTAGTGAGGTTTCCTTTAGTTAGCGGTCAAAGTATTTTAAGCCTTGAGGGAATCAAGGGTTTAATAAGCTTACCTGCTGCTCTGGGGCGAGCCGGGTGTCTCTCCCTCGCTCCTTGTTTCAGTGCGCTTTTTGTGTACATTGCGCGCGTTTAAATACGTTTTCCACGAGTGACGTCATCACGCCCACGTTCCTGCATTTGCGATGACATCATTGCATACTCGCGTGCTCCATGCCGGCCATTTTGGGTGCCGGAACCACACTTGTTTCCTTTGTTTTTCTTAGTGGTTTCTTAGAGATTTTCTAAAATATTAGCAGCATTTTATGTGTAACATGAAAATAATTGCAAGCTCTGAAATTTTACTCAATTTTGATTTTTTTCCGTTTCTATATATTCAAAGGTTTTCTAATACTTAAGTTGCAGCATTGTATGCGCAATACGAAAGTATTCAGAGGTTCTGAGTTTTCTCTCAGTTTACATTTTATATTTCTATAATTCACTTTTTCACTATGATAGTTGCAGGCAAATTATTTTAGGGCCATAGATATAGAAATGTATACTTGTTGGATCTGTTGGAGAAAGTGACAAAAGACTAAGGGCCTCATTCCGGGTTTGGAGCTAGCCATGGAGTAATTAGCTCCGTGGTTGCCTCCGAAACCGTCTCAAATCCGGCATGGTGAATGGAATAATTACCGGTAATTCCCCATTCACCTTTTGCCCTTCCCCATTCCCATTTCTGCCCCATAGGGCTCAATGGGAATGGGGAAGGAGGTAATTACGGCACCGTAAATTACGGTACCGTAATTATCTCTGAAGTACCTTTGCGGGTCCCGTACTTAACTCCTGCCAAAAGCAGGAGGTAAGGAAGGACCCGCAAAGGGACCTCAGAATACGGAGGTAAGGGATTACCGGCATCGGCACCCTTACCGGTACCGGTAATTCCTTACCTCCAACCTCGGAATGACCCCCTATGATAGTTGCAGGCAAAGTATTTTAGGGCCATAGATAGTTGCAGGCAAAGTATATTAGGGCCATAGATATAGAAATGTGTACTTGTTGGATCCTTTGGAGAAAGTGACAAAAGACTATGATAGTTGCAGGCAAAGTATCTTAGGGCCATAGATATAGAGATTTATACTTGTTGGATCCTTTGGAAAAAGTGGCACAAGAATAGAAAAGATAAAAAGAAAGAAATGAACAATGAGAAAAGCGAAGAAATGAGAAAAGTATAAAAAATGAGAAAAGTCTCAAAAAGAAAAAGTATAAATAGAGAGATTGGCCCTCATTCCGAATTAGGACTGCACCATGGAGTAAATAGCTCCATGGTTGCCATCCAAGGTTGGATGGACCGGTAATTCCCCATTCACCATAGCCCTTCCCCATCCCCATTTCTGCCCACATAGGGTTCAATGGGAATGGGGAAGGAGGTAATTACGGCACCGTAAATTACGGTGCCGTAATTTACTCCAAGGTCACTTTGCGGGTCCCGTAATTTACTCATGCTAAAAGCAGGAGGTAAAGAGGGACCCGCAATGGGAACTCGGAATACGGAGGTAAGGGATTACCGCCATCGGTGCCCTTACAGGCGCCGGTAATCCCTTACCTCCAACCTCGGAATGACCCCCATTTTCTTTTAGTAAGTCTACGGCAACCAAACTTATACACTTAAAGCAAATTACAGAATTTGTTTTCTGAGTTCAGTCCAGTATCACATGTATCTGGATTCCCGTATCTGTTCCTTGTTTCCTCCTCTTGGCAGATCTTCAATTTTATCCAAACCATAAATGTTCAATTTTTCCACTTTGAGTCCTTAATGTTCCATTATGCAGTGAAGCGATAATGGATATTTCATATCTCGATTTCTTATGGCACGTAGATGTTCAAATAATCTTGTTTTGAGACTTCTTATTGTGCTTCTTATGTATATTTGTAGGCAGATACATTCAATGGCGTATACAACAAATTTGCTGTTACAGTTGATAAAGTGATTCATCTTTTGCTCTCTTCCATTTGGTAGCTTGATTTCTTTCTTTCCATTAACCATTTGTGGGCATAATTTGCAGTTAGCACATTTGAATGAGCCATAAATTGGTTGCTGTTGAAGCATACATCTAATATCTGTCTTCTCAGTGGATTTTAGGTGACTGGGGCTTATTTTATTCCATAATATTGGTGCTTTTCTATAGCATTTGCCTGGCTTGTCATCAATATGATTTGGTAGGGTGTCGTCTAGTTTTAACATGTCCCAATGTTTTTTTAGGATTTTCCTTCGTGTTGAGGCATCAGAACCATAGGTGGTAATGAATTTTGTTTTAGTTGGTTGTTTCCCCTTTCTCGATTTATCTTGCAACAGGTATTCTCTTGGATTTCTTTTGGCTTTTTTAATTGATTCCTTTACTTTTTTTGCTTTGTATCCTCTTTGTTTAAATTATTGTTCCTTCTAAGTTTGATTCAAATGCTTCTTCTGTAATGCAGTTCCCTTTTATCCTTAGTATTTCCCCATACAGGATATTAGATGTGATATGCTTTGGGTGGTAACTTTGGGCATGTAAGAGACTGGTGCCTGCAGTTGGTTTTACATACAAGTTTGTGAGGATTTTATCTTCTGCTGCGTAGATTTCTAAGTCTAAGAATTGAATCTTGCCTTTTCTAAAGCTTGTAGTAAATTTCAAATTAAATTCATTTTTGTTAAAATACTCTACATATTGATCAAAGTCCATTTGATCTCGTTCCCAGATCATAAAGATATTGTCAATGAACCAACCCCAAAAAATAATATTCATGGAGTCGGTAAAGGCCTTGTGCTTCCACACATGCTTTATTTCGAAATAGCCCATGAATAAATTTGCTACGGTGGGGCAAATTTAGACCCCATCGTTGTTCCTTGCTTCTGCCTATAGATTTTTTTGTTAAAGCAAAAGATGTTATTATGTAAGGCGAAATTCAGAATTTTCAATAGCATGTTATTCTCTTATTGATCTTGTTTTCAGAAAATATTCAGATGCAATGATTCCTTGATTATGATTAATACTTGTATACAGTGATACAACGTCCAATGTTGCCAGGTTATAGTTATGTTGCCAAGGGATTGAGTCTGGCTGTTGAATAATATATTTTGTATCTCGTATGAAAGAAGCTAATTTCATGGTAAATGGTTGTAGATGTATATCAATGAATTGCGATATTTTCTACGTGATTGAACGTATTCCATTTATTATGGGTCTAAAAGCTGGGTATCCTTTGTATTGTTTGTGGATTTTTGGGAGGAAGTAAATCGTTGGAGATTATTGGATGTTGAACATTCTTATAGCTTTGTTCTTCCTCTGTTAAAAGGCCAATTTCAAGCCAATTTTTGCTCATTTCGTTCCATGTTTTTGTTAATTCTTTCAATGGACTTTGATCTAATATTTCATATTTATGTTGATCATTTAGTTGCTTTGAGACTTCTCTTATATAGTCGTGTCTGTTCATTAGAACCAGCTTTCCTCTTTTGTCCGCCATTTTTACGATAGCTTCCTCATTTTTGGATAATTTTCCAATTGCATTCCATTCTTTTAATGTGAGATTGAAATTAATTGTACTTCTCCGATTCTCAAGATAGTTTTTCCTCAGGTTCTCTTTCACAGCTTTTTGGAATAGGTCAATCACATTTTCTGAATTGAAGTTTGGTGTGAATTTTGAAGTTGGTCTGAGTGTTGTTTCCTCTGAGAGGAAAGTATCTATTTCCTGTTCCTCTATATATTTGTGTATTGTATACTCTTCATCTCCAGCTAGATTGAGTAAGTCAACTGTTTGCTCTATTAACTCTTCTCAGTGTGCTGATAGAGTTGTTGTCACTTCTAACTGAGTTTTTTGTTTTGGATTCTCCTCAAAGTATTTTTTTATTTCAATTTTCTGCAGAATCTATAAAGATCTAATTGCATCTGAAAGTAATCATTTTTTATTTTTTATTTAAAAATGTTTCAGTTTAAAATAAACGTTTCATTTTATCTTGTCAAACTTGTTACGTTTAAGTTATACATTTTGATCAATTCACATTTTCAATTCGCTCCATAACGTTCTTCCAAAAATGAAAAATTATGTAGATCATTCGTTTCTCAGTCCCTGACAGTATCCAGGCCCATCTTTGCTTCAAGCTCATTGACTTATGTGCGCACTCAAAGTAGGATCAACATACATTTCTTTCTTGGTCAAGGGCAGGACATAACATCGTAAGATGATACAAACGTTCTTTTTCCACCTGATTTTTGCATATCCGACAAGAGATTTCTTTGTTATCTTGCTGTTTAGTTCTTACTAATCTTTCTCTAGTGGGTAATATGTTAAACTGAAATTTCAGAAAAAACATTCTTATATCTCTATCAGGGAATATAAACAAGTACGGTGGCAGTTCGTTGATGGCTCTGGTTTCTATTTTACTTGTCAGATTGTCTTTATATCGGGTTATGACTTTGTTTGTATTTATTGTCATAAATCACCAAGGTATCTTATGAAAAGGATACAGTAACCAAAAAGGATACAATTGGTAGGGCTCTTCTGGATCCTATTCAGATGACTTGATAGTAGTGAAGTCAAATTAGACCTTCCAAATGATACCACTCTCTGACTGGTGAAACAGGCAGAGAGAGGGATCACTGGAAAGGGCGTGGGAGCTTTATAGGAAGTCAGCCTAGGATAAATAAAGTATCATGAGAAACTATCCCAAATCAACTATAGAACAGCAAGAGCACTAATTAACAACACTGACTTGTAGGCTTAGAACTGAAGTCTCCATCAAAGTCTCTGAAGAAATCCAGGAGTTGAAACAACGAAAAGGAGGGGAAGGTTAGTAAGGGAGACTTATCCCGAATGGCACGAGGCTCACGCTAGATACCGGGTTGGTGCACCACAGGATAGCGTCCAAAGTACTGTGCACAATCACCTTCAAAAAGAAATACTTCCTTTTCCACGTAGAACAGAAATATGATGAAAAGAGTCCACCTGTTATCTCATCACAGTTGCCAGGAATTCACTCCAAAGTAAAGAATTGTATGCATGTGGAATTACACATTTTAACAGAGTTCCAAAAGCCTGCATGCAGGTTTACACGCGACAGAGTTCACGCAGCCGGGACAGCCGCTCTTGCAAGCGTTAGGATTCACACGCAACACAAGGACACGGAACTAGGACCGCAGCGTGTAAAGAGTAGAGTAGACCACGTGCGATACGCAAACAGAAGTGCATGCAGTCAGAACAGTCGTACCTGAAGAGTTCCAGAGTCCGCGTGTGTATTAACCGCGAACAAGGTACACGCAGCCCAGGACAGCCGCGATTGGAAACAGCGTCCACGTGGGATTTACAAGCGACCAAACTTAACGTAGTCAGGAAAGCAGCATGCGTAGAAATCAGGAACCCGCGTGTCAGAATACACGCGACTGAAGAGCACGCAGACAGTGTGGCCAACCTGTGACTTCCAGGCAGCAGCTCCAGGAATTTGCGTTTGGAAGAAAAACACACCGAAGAAGCCAAGGAAGTAACTGAAGAAAATGTGAGGACGCAGATCAAGGGTTTCAGCTACCAAACGCCATATTGGTTCAATCAGGAGGCGCGAGCGACATATCCACGCTGCTTACGAACGTACTACCATAACACACGTGACTAACCTGAATCACATGAATTTAACGACGGGAATAATGCAGACGTTGTTTTCCCGGCAGCGCATCAAACAATCTTCATTTAGAATAGAACGGTCTAGCAGTTCTATGAGCATAAATCGTTCTGCGTGAAGATGTTGTTCCAGGTCCAGAGGTAATATGTCCAGCATGCATGATAGTGCCACCCCCAAAGGAGCAGCCTCTCCCCTTTTCAAATGGAATTTTCTTAATAAAGCAGGAGCATGGATACTGGAAAGAGGTTCCCAGGACCTATCTTCGGGACCATAGCCTTTCCAGTCCACCAGGTAATACGGCCTACCAGAACATAGTCTCATATCCAGTATTTCTTGTACCTCAAATTCGTCCAAACCTTTCACAGAAACAGCAATAGGCCATATAGGCAATCTAGTAGCATCGGAGCATGGCTTGATGAGTGACACGTGAAATACTAGATGCACTCGCCATCGTTTTGGCAATGCAAGACAGACAGCAGCCGGGTTAATCACGTTGAGCACTTCATATGGCCCAATGTACTTAGGCAGCAATTTCTTTTTACCAGGTATCCTCAAGTTCTTAGTAGACAGCCATACTTTCATGCCTGCTTTGTAGACTGGTGCAGGGACTCTATGAGCATCAGCATAGGTCTTATCTCGTTTTTTAGCCTGCTCCAATTGCTGTTTCACCTTCGTCTGTAGACTCTTTAGATCTCTGACATTATGAACTGCTGCAGGAGTATCCATAGACAAACCGGAATCCAAAGGAATGGATCGGGGGTGTTGCCCATACAGAGCATAGAAAGGTGAAGTACTTATGGCACTATGGTAGGAATTATTGTAGGCAAATTCCGCTGCTGGCAGGACATTGACCCAGTCTGACTGGAACTGCAGACACAAACACTGCAGGTATTGTTCCATAGTATTATTGACCCTCTCAGTCTGTCCGTCCGTTTGGGGGTGATAAGCACTAGACATCCTGTCTGTCATCAATTAGTAATGCCGAGTTTAGTGCTCTCCAAAAACGTGACGCAAATTGAGAGCCCCTGTCGGTAATTATCGCTGAAGGTAGACCAAAAAACCGGAATCTATGCCAGATTAATAGGTCAGCTAGGACAGCATCTGTTGGTAACCCAATACAGGGAACAAAATAGCCAATTTCGTAAAGTAGTCCACCACTACCCATATGGTATTGTAACCATTATTTCTTGGGAGTTCTACCACAAAATCCATCGATATCATCTCCCATGGTTTGTGAGCAATAGGTAAGGATTGGAGTAAACCCACTGGTTTGCCAGGGGTGTTCTTGCATTGGATGCATACAGACCATGTTGAAACATAATCTATAACATCTTGTGTTATGGAAGGCCGCCAACACCATCTTTTGAGCAGCTCTAGGGTCTTCTTCTGTCCAGGATGAGCTGCCATCAAGGAATTGTGTCCCCAACTGAGAGCCTTGTTCTGAGGGGTAACTGTTGGTAGATAAAGCACCCCTTGAGTGAAAGGCAAACCGTTGTGTATGTCTAGATTCAGTTCCTGAACCAATCGGGGATTTTGTTTCTCCCATTCCTGTAATTCAAGTTTTAGGGAAGGTTGTGCAGGACAACTACATATCACATGGTCTGCCAACAACTTATTTTGCACCGGTGGTTCTTCCTTCAACTCCTCACCGATGCGGTATAAAGCATCTGATTTGACATGTTGTCTGGCAGGGCGATAAATAATCTGGAAATTGTATTGAGCAAAAAACACAAGGCCATCTGGCCTGTCGAGCCGTAAGACATTTCATAGTTTTGAATGCCTGAAGATTCCGATGATCAGAGCACACCAACACCTGATGTTTGGCCCCAAGAAGATGATGTCACCATTCTCGGAAAGCAGCCCTGATCGCAAGCAATTCCCGCTCAGTAGCGGTATACTTATGTTCGTATGAAGTTAGTTTACGAGAGAAAAAAGCGACTGGATGCTCCTCCTTGGTTTCTGCACAAACTTGCGAAAGTACACCTCCTATAGCGACACTGGAAGCATCCGCTTCAACGATAAACTGACAATCAGGATCAGAATGTTGAAGTACAGGTGCAGTGGTAAATGCTTCCTTTAACATCTCAAAAGAGGTTTGGGCGTTCTGGTTTCAACAGAATGATACTTTGGAACTAGTTAAAGCTGTCAATGGAGCCACTGTTTTGGAGAAGGAACGAATAAATCTGCGATAAAAATTCGCAAAACCTACGAATGACTGTAATGACTTGACATTATGTGGAATGGGCCAATTCAATATGGCCTTCACTTTGGAACGACTCATTCGAACACCATGATTGGTAATGTTGTAACCCAGGAATTCAACTTCTTGTGTATGAAAGACACATTTCTCAGCTTTAACAAAGAGTTTGTTCTCTCTGAGCCTTTGTAGGACAGCAGACACATGTTTAACATGTTCTGGGAAAGAAGATGAATATATCAATATGTCATCCAAGTAGATCACCACAAATTGGTCCATCATGTCTCTGAAGATGTCGTTCATGAAGAATTGAAATGTGGCGGGAGCGTTACAAAGGCCAAAAGGCATGACCAGATATTCATAAAGGCCGTACCACATCTTGAAAGCGGTCTTCCATTTGTCGCCCTCACGAATGCGAACCAGATTGTAGGCTCCTCGTAAGTCCAATTTAGAAAAGTACTATGGAAGTACCTAACTGATCTAACAAAACATTTATCAATGGTAAAGGGTACTGGTTCTTGATGGTGATGTCATTAAGAGCCCTGTAATCAATGCAAGGCCTTAGATCTCCCTCTTTCTTTGGAACAAAGCATAATGGTGAGGCAGCAGGTGATTGGGATGGCCGTCTGAATCCCATATCAAGAGCTTCATCAATGTATTCTTTCAGGACAACATCTTCTTTGGGACTTAAAGAGTAGACACGACCAGTAGGGATTTTAGCCCCAGGAATTAGTTCAATCGGACAATCATACTGTCTATGTGGAGGCAGCTCTTCTGCCTGGCCTTTGTCAAAAACATCAGCATATTCCGAATATTCACATGGTATATGTGTACCGATCTGATGTACGACACTGATAGTGGAACCTCCCTCCATAGAGGCCAAAATATGTGATTTGGTTGACACCTCCTGACTGGTAACACAATGTTCATTGCAATAAACGGAAGGATATTGCATCAATCCCGTAACCCAGTCAATGGTTGGATTATGAAGAGTCAACCAGGCAAGACCAAGCAATAGTTTATACTGAGGAGCCGCAATGACATCGAAAATCATTTCCTCTGAATGACCATTTTATAAAGTCATCTGAATAAGTACAGTCTCCTGGGTTACCATAACTGAAATCAAGACTGACCCATCCACAGTATTAACTGTTTCAGGTTTGTTCTTGTTTACAAGAGGTATAGAACATTTCTTAGCATACGTGATATCAATGTAATTTTTTGTGGCTCCGGAATCAACCATAGCCCTGGAAACTAAATCTTGGTCAGCAAAACGTAACGTCACCTCAACAACTATAGGTGCGTAAACTGGAATGGTATGGGGGTCCGATGTAACACTCGAAACAGGGACTCCTGCTACTGTCGAGTTTTGGCGTTTCCCGAACGCTTAACTGGTTTCTTGGGACATGCCGCCAGTAAATGCTCAGATGAACCGCAATACATGCATAATTTATTTTTTCTTCGGTTCTCTCTCTCTGCATTAAATAACCGGCCTCTCACGGCGCCAATCTGCATTGGTTCAGGGTCATTCGAAGGAAGCTTCCGGTGCCTCCGGACGAACCAGTGTTTGTAAAAAAGGTTTTCTCTCTACTTTGCAAGCATTTCTTCGAGCATCGATTTGTAGAATCAAATAGAGAAATTCTGTGATCCCTGTAGGAACCACAGGGACTGTAGACAAGGCATCTTTTAGCTCTTCTGAAAGACCCTTTTGGAAAACAGCCATTTTCTTGTCTTCAGACCATTGAGTTTCGGCTGTTAATTGATTGAATCTGGCTATGTAAGCCAACAGAGTTTGACTACCTTGTTGTGGACTTAGCAACTCCAGATCTGTGGCTTGACTGGTGTAGCGCATATCAAAGACCTTACTCATAGCAGCCAGAAGATCATCACAATCGTACAGCAAGGGACTGTTTGATTCCAGTAAAGGATTAGCCCAAGCAGCAGCTGTACCTCCCAAATGAGAAAGCACGAATGCTGCTTTTGTAGTTAAATCGGGAAACGAGTTAGGCATGCACAGGAAATGAAGTCGACACTGATTGATAAAGGTTCTATAGGTTTTAGGATCACCTGTGCACCTTTCCGGGGGAGCCAAAGGAAACAGTGTTGGCATAATTACTTTAAGGGTCTCTTGTGGTGGTGCCGATGTCCCAGATCCAGATGCAGTGGCCACTGGAGCCTGTGCTCCCTGAGGACTGGCATGAATGGCGTCTTGCATAACATCCATGCGATGCCGCAATATGTCCTGTGCTGTAATCATTTTGTTTCTCAAATCGGTGATTAACTGAGTCAAGACAGTTAAAGGATCCGTATCCTCCATGGCTTCTGATTCTGTCATAAATCACCAAGGTATCTTATGAAAAGGATACGGTAACCAAAAAGGATACAATTGGTAGGGCTCTTCCGGATCCTATTCACACGACTTGATAGTAGTGAAGTCAAATTAGACCTTCCAAATGATACCACTCTCTGACTGGTGAAACAGGCAGAGAGAAGGATCACTGGAAAGGGCGTGGGAGCTTTATAGGAAGTCAGCCTAGGATAAATAAAGTATCATGAGAAACTGTCCCAAATCAACTATAGAACAGCAAGAGCACTAATTAACAACACTGACCTGTAGGCTTAAAACTGAAGTCTCCATCAAAGTCTCTGAAGAAATCCAGGAGTTGAAACAATGAAAATGAGGGGAAGGTTAGTAAGGGAGACTTATCCCGAACGGCACGAGGCTCATGCTAGATGGTGCACCACAGGATAGCGTCCAAAGTACTGTGCACAATAACCTTCAAAAAGAAATGCTTCCTTTCCCACGTAGAACAGAAATATGATGAAAAGAGTCCACGTTATCTCATCACAGGTGCCAGGAATTCACTCCAAAGTAAAGAATTGTATGCATGTGGAATTACATGTTTTAACAGAGTTCCAAAAGCCTGCGTGCAGGTTTACACGTGACAGAGTTCACACAGCCAGGACAGCCGCTCTTGCAAGTGTTAGGATTCACACGCAACACAAGGACATGCAACTAGGACCGTAGCGTGTAAAGAGTAGAGTAGGCCACGTGCGATACGCAAACAGAAGTGCACGCAGTCAGAACAGTCATACCTGAAGAGTTACAGAGTCCGCGTGTGTATTAACCGCGAACAAGGTACACGCAGCCCAGGAGAGCCGGGCTTGGAAACAGCGGCCGCATGGGATTTACACGCGACCAAACTTAACGTAGTCAGGAAAGCAGCATGCGAAGAAATCAGGAACCCGTGTGTCAGAATACACGCGACTGAAGAGCACGCAGACAGTGCAGCCAACCTGTGACTTCCAGGCAGCAGCTCCAGGAATTTGCGTGTGGAAGAAAAACATGCCGAAGAAGCCAAGGAGGTAACTCAAAAAAATGCGAGGACGCAGATGAAGGGTTTCAGCTACCAAACGCCATATTGGTTCAATCAGAAGCCGCGAGCGAGGTATCCACGCTGCTTATGAACGTACTACCATAACACACGTGACTAACCTGAATCACGTGAATTTAACGACGGGAATAATGCAGACGTTGTTTTCCCTGCAGTGCATCAAACAATCTCCATTTAGAATAGAACGGTCTAGCAGTTCTATGAGCATAACTCGTTCTGCGTGAAGATGTTGTTCCAGGTCCAGAGGTAATATGTCCAGCATGCATGCCATTTATCCAGTCATTATATATTACTTGATTCTTGGCATATTGGGGCCTCATTTGTAGCATTTCTTCTGTTAGATCTTCGTTTCTTAATGCTATTAGTATTTGTTGTTTCCATTTTATCAAGGCCCTAGCATTTATAGGATCAGATTTCGATAGAAAGATTTTTCTAACGCTGGCACTTTTTGTTCCTATGTTAATGTTCGGTAAAGATCACATTTTTTCCAGCGTACCACAGATGTCAGTGATTGAACTGCGCTTTCAGCTCGAATTCGGGCTGCTGGAAATGATTTAGGCAGCCTCATTATTTTCCGCCAGAAGGTAGCTTCCATAATGGGCCATATTTATTAGTGTTTCACTTCCGTATGTAAGGATTGGAATAACCTTACTCCTATAGAATGTAGTTATTGGTCGGAATGAGAATTTACCAAATTTTTTATGGAGTATATATCCTTGTCTGGCCAAAACCATTACTTTTTTTTTAGATGTATCTCCCATTCCTTTTCTTCCATTGTTTGACTAATCATAATGCCCAGATACTTGCACGACGATACAATGTTGATTAGACAGCTGTTAATGTGTATCACCGGTTTCTTTTCATTTTGTTTCGGTTTCATAATAGCCATGATTTTGGTTTTTGCTATATTTATTTTTAAGTCGTTTCTTTCCATGTAGTCTGCCAACAGTCGAAGACTCTCCTGTAGAGCTTACAATGTTTTATCAAGTAGTACAATGTCGTCTACGTACAACATTATTGGTATCTTTACTGAGTTTATTTTTGGGGGATATATTCCATCCGACTTCATCTCACATGGAAGATCTGATGTGAATACATTGAAAAGGGTGGCTGCGAGCGGGCACCCCTGTTTCAGCCCGTTCCATGTCTCAATATAAGCGCTCATTTGCCCATCTTCAGTTAGCCTTACTCGTATTTTTGTTGAAGAGTAGAGTAGCCTTATTGGTTGCAATCTATAAGGAGGGCAATTCCACTTTTCCAGTTTGTTCCATAACAAGTGTCGGTTCACACAGTCGAAAGCAAGGTGTAGGTCCACAAGTGCTATCCAGACCTGTTGGCTTGAGCACTTTGCTTGATGTTTTACAAGGTTCAGAAGAAATAGGTTAATGTTTGTGCCGACTGCACAAACGAAACCCGTTTGTCGGGTCGCAATCCGTTTATTTTCTGTGGCCCATGCTGTTAGTGCCCTCAATAAGATGGTAGTAAATATTTTTCCCAAAGGATCTAATAATGCGATGGGCCTGTAATTTGTGGGACTCTCTTTGTCTCCTTGTTTAAAGATTGGAATCAGGACCGTTAATTTCCAAGCTGAGGGTATTTGGTTCAATTGATTAATCAATATGATAATTTGTAATATCATGTCCGTCCATGTCTCTGGGGAAGCTTTGATTTGAGCATTTGTAAGGCCGTCTGGCCCTGGTGCTCGTGAATTATTCAATTTCATGATTATGAGTAGAATTTGTTGTCTGGTAATTGTGATTTGCCATTTGTTCATTTCTGTTGAACTTGGGATTCGGGGGTATCCTTCTTCTTCTATAGAGCAGCAATATATTCCAGCCAACGGGCTTCGGTGACATTTTGTATCCTGCGATGTTGGACACTTTGTGTTGGATTTAACAAACTCCATAGTTCTCGAGTGTTACGGTTATTAAAGCAAGCTAGCATTTGCTCTGAATCTTGTTGCAACATGGAGCTTTTATATGATTTTATCCAATTCCGGTATTTTTGTTTGGCAGTGTTGATGGCAAGGTGGTAATCCATTTTGTTGG
The DNA here is from genome assembly GCF_040938575.1 of Ambystoma mexicanum. NCBI lineage: Eukaryota > Metazoa > Chordata > Amphibia > Caudata > Ambystomatidae > Ambystoma > Ambystoma mexicanum. Next base: position 1,016,331,231 of record NC_090928.1, read on the forward strand.
AATGGCTAAAAGAAAGACCCTTATTCAGTGCTGAACGCAGATCAGCATCTATTTCTTGATTTGAAAGGTTAAGTATTATTTCTGCCTTTGATTCCCTCTCAGCTTCGATCTTGTCTGCATTCCTTGTGGATTTCTTTGGCCGTTTTTGGCCTCCTTTCTTGCCTCTCCTCCACTTGGTGTGGTTGTCAAAATATTTAGCTGGGGCCTTAAATTGGTATTTTGGTTCATCATATTTGTTCGTTGGCCTTTTTTGTGCAGCCGAAGCTCTTCCAAAAAAGGACAATCTTGGTTAATTTCTAGTATTGCTTCTTCACCCATTGTTTTACTTGCATTTTCATTTTCATTTCTGGGCTCAGCTCTTTGATCTATATTGCTGGCAGGATCTATATCCGAAGATAGCAGCAACATTTTTGGGCTAGCATTTTTCACTGCTCCCAGTTTTTGTGATGATTTGGTTTTCTGAGTTGATTTTTGGTCATATTTTCTTTGAAATGTATAGATTCTTTTTTGTAAATAATCATTTTCATCATATATGAATTTCTTCTGTTTTTTCACTTTCAGTTCATCCTCAAATTTTTGAAGAAATTCATCCATTATTTGATAGTTTTTATAGGTAACTTCGGGAAGGTTAAGTTTCTCTATTTTCTGCTTTGTTTTTCTTAGTGCTTTTTTAGAGATTTTTTAATATATTAGCAGCATTTTATGTGTAATATGAAAATACTTGCAAGCTCTGAAGTTTTACTGAGTTTTTATTTTTTTCCTTTTCTATATATTCAAAGGTTTTCTAATACTTAAGTTGGAAATTTGGCAAAACAGGCTCATAGTAAACCAATTGGTGAGTGCCACTTTTACAACAATATCCTTTTCTTGTGTTGTTATAATGCTGAGAATAGAAAAAGGAAAGCCATTATGAAAGCTGCAAAATAATACTATGATGAAAAAGCCTATAAGATTTTAAAATGATGTTTAAAATTGTATTATTTAAAAAACCTTTTCTTGTCAAAAAATCTCTTTATTTTTATTTTACTTCTTTTGACTTACTTACAAAAAATGTATTTTGTTTTTTTCAAAAATAGCACCAAATCTCTCCTGATGATCTTGTGTGATATAAACAGGGGTGAAACATGTGTAGAGAATAAAAGTTCATACATGGAATAAAAAAGTTAAACCTTTGAAAAATAACTTAACAAGTGTGAAGAACATTTATTTGGCACTCGCAATTAAAAACTCAAATACACATTGAATGTCGCAAGTGGATATGTATACAATTTGAAAAATCATCTTGAATACTACTTCATCATCTGATGGATCATCTCTAAACAAATCTTCGTCTGTGACGTCAGTCATCTACACCCTTCCCCAATGGCAATCACTGTTCTCCATGGCCTGCCCTCATCATCGGTTCCTTCGAGCATGGCCAATTCACCTTGCACTATGGCTGCTTATAACTCTAGGGGAATAGTCTGTTCCCCCTTTTCTTCCATAACTAACTGTGCCTGAACATGAACTCATCAGGTATCCTCATAATCTTTCCTACTAAGCCGGGTGGCCATGTCAACAAAATATGTTCCCCATAAAGAAAGAATTCTGGCTCCAATGGCATCCCTCTCAGAGCTATTTGCCCTGTAAACACAATTATAAATTCACCCACGTTTAAATAATGTATCCCCGGAGTAGAACATACTATGCCTTCAGCAGTTAAGGAAATCATCATATTTAACTTTGTCATTAAATCTCAGCCCAGAATGTTAACCAGTGTCTACCTGGAGTACAATAATGGAACAGACATATCACACTATCCTATAGAGACTGGTAATTCATCAGTAAAAGGAACTCTACTTCTAGCTCTTGATAAGCCCTGAGCGTCCATGGCATTTCCTGATAACGGATATTTTCCCTCTCACATACATGAGCGAGTTGCCCCAGTATCTACTAAAAAAGAAAAAGATTTGCCCCTATGGTAACATTAACCCTTTGTTCCTCTTGGGGGGTCATTGTTACCAATATTACTGAACACATCAAGTCACTCTGTGACATGTCCTATTGTGGGTACATGATTATCCCTGTACCTTTAAAAGAACTTCCTCCCACGACAGTGACACCCCTACTCTAGGTGTCAATAACTGTCCCGTGTTTGCACTATGCTGTATCTGCATGGCAAACCCATTGCTATTTAATGAGCTATATGCTGAAGGATAAACTTGAGAATTGCCCATTCTGTACATACTCTTAGCTCCCACATGTTCAAGCGATGTGCCCAGTCATACCACATGTCCAACATATAGGAGGGGCTTTTCTGACTAGCCCCCCTTGATTAAAATCTCCTTGCACATTTTGGTTATCAATCTACACATTTTGAAACCTGCCTTGGTTATTTTGAAACCCACCCTGATATTTCTGGAAACCACCTCTTCCTCTAAAACCCATTCCTCTGCCTCGCGGCATGAACCCATTCCCTCCTTGATCTATTTGGCGTTGATTATTTGCCTGTGATGTACCCACTGCTTGCTGCATTTGCAGCCCTTCTCCGTTTGTCAGTACAGCTCCTTCTGTGGCGTACTTTGATAGTTTCTTCTGAACTAATTTAGCTTCCTCGAGTTTTCTAGCATCTTCCTTCTTCTTATTTTTCTCTTGCAACAATCAGCAATGATGCGCAATAATCAACTGTATCTCTGCCCATGGCTTAGCTTCAATTCCCACTAGTTTCTTGAGCTGTCTCTGTACCTGCGCTGGCAATCCCTGACACAAAATGTGATAAAAAACTGGCATTGATTTCCCCCATGGCTCCCTCATTTCCAAAGTTCAGCTTTCCTGAATACTTTCAATGTAAGCAAGCAGATCTTTGTCATCTTTCATTTTATGTGCCATATTTGCACCCATATCTGACTTACCAGGATACTGTACCCTGAGTGCTCTCTAAACATCTGCTCTGCAATTATTAAATGGCTCTCCATCGTGAGCTGTTTTCTGTGCTGTGACACTTGAGTAACCTGCTCTGTCCAAATGTCATCACCCCTTTCCCCACGAATGGCTGTTAGGAGACCTTTAATGTTCACTGTGGCTAAAGTATTTCCTCCTGTCATTTTTCCAACTCATAAATCCATTTTACTGTACCCACCGTTAAACTAGAAAGTTTACATCTTAAATGATCCTTGTCCATCTGGGGCTAGGGGATATACTGTGGTCTGGTCTCTCCTTTCTCCAATAAGGGGAACTGTGTGAACCCAAATCCGCAATGGGCTCCCATTGTCTGCCTATCCGTAGTGGGGACAATGGTTCCTGATTGCCTTCTACCTGGCAATGACCTCAACCTGTTCATATACGGTGGTGATTCCCTCCTCTCACTATGCAATTGTCCTTTAGGTCGCCCTGGGTACACCATGGGATCTGGTGTCCTATCTTTAGGTTGGTCTAGATCTAACCATCTCACTTCCTTGTCTGTCTGCAAACATACCTTGGGATCTCCTCCCTCCTCCCCATGGAAAATTTCTCTGTCTTCGTCTGACATATCTAGTCCCCAACTAGTATGGCCTTGATCCTTCTCATCCCTATTTAAAGTCAACCTGTCTACCTGTCTAAGGACAAGGCTCTATGCTCGAGACTAAATGTGCTTCCTTCTTTGCCTTGTGACTAGGCAACTATAAATCGATCTCCTTTTCCTCTGCTTCCAGATTCACCTTTTGACCTCATCTCTTGATAAGCTTTATAGATCCTATCTCCGATGCTTCTTATCTCGAAATTCCCATCTATGTTTACCCTAGATGGTCCTGGCATTGCTCCTTGCATCCGGAGAAACTCCTTGTTCCTTGGCGTCCCATCTAATCCTTTGCTCTTCTTGACTTTTCTCTTCCCTTCTTTTGTTTGCTCTATTCACTTCCTCTTACCTTTGTCTTTGCATTCTTCTATCCCATAATCTCTGAGCTTCTTCTTCTTCTCTCTTCTTTTCTAACCTATCTCGTTCTTTGCTTACTCTCTGCCTGTTGTTATTCTTCCTTTGCTCCTCTGGCCATTCTTCCTTTCTTAGCTGCCCCTCCTGAAACATCTGCTCTTGTGTTTGTCTACTCTTCCTTTTATGCTCATCCTCTTTCAATCGTTTCTATCATTCCCTGTCTTTTCTATCCTGTTTGTCTTGATCTTCCCATCGAGCTTGAGCAATATCTGTCCACTCATCCATTCATTGTGTACGAGCATAACTTTGTCAGCTCTTTTTTCCTCTTTATCTCTTAATCTCCCGCTCTATATCTAGAGTCACATTTGGTCGTTCACTTTTCTCCTCTTTGTCTTGCAAGACCTTGAAGGTCTCCTCTTTTCCTTTAGCCTTTTCTGAGCTATCATCACTGCTGTAAGCAGGCGGTTCATGTATCGGATTACTATATCCTGTTGCTGCCTTTAATTCCCTTAATGGCTACAATCCTTCATCTTTTTCACTATCGTCATTTACTTCGGACGAGGTAGGAGGAGCAGAGGGCTTGGCACCTTCCTCCCTACACTGATTAAGCATCCAGTCCTCAGGAGGTGGATCTTCTGGTTCCTCCTGGTACATTTTTCAGAGCTCTAAACTAGCTAGCCTTTTCTCCAATTTCTTCCCTGTGTACGCAGCGTGCAAGTATGTGGTCATGTTTTGCAAAACTGCTTTTGACATCGATCCCCCTTATGGCCATGGCATGAACATTTTATCTGTGCGACCCATGACCCATCAGCACTGTACTGTTTGTGCTTGGGTGTGTTTTTTGGCAGTGTTTTGCAGAGGTGCATCAGTGGATTAACATCCCTCATTGCGACAAGTCTCCATTGACAGTCTATACTTACCAATGATTTACACAAAATATGTTTCAGAAAAATAACAAATATGAGAGCGCACCACCGTCAATGCTCAAAAGCTCTATTTTCTCAGTTACTCCAATCTACCTGTCAGTCTGCACCGACAATGACTAAAAAGATAGATAACAATTATTTTCTCTTAAACCTCACAATTATACTATTGTCGTTCCTAGAGACCTTGCTTCAATTTCAAAATACACAAACAAAACAGACTTGTCGACTTCACATATATCTTGTCATGGCACTCCTTTTCTTTAAGCTCCTAAAATACTCCGACTGGAGTTTGAATCATTTCCTCGCATATGATATGATATGATATGACATTTATAACGCACTGATACACAAGTGTTTCAAGGTGCGATGAGGCAAGGAAGGGGAAACAGAGGAAAGACAGAGACAGCGATCTTAGTAGGCCGGGTGACATTGAGATCGCACAAGTGCAGGGTAGGGGAGAAGTGGGGGGGAGAGGGGAGGGGCAGTGCAGTACATAGGATAAAAGTAAAATACATAAAGACAATAAATAAGACAGCAATAACAGTGCTGTTAGCTGGTGACAAGTGCAAGGGTAAGTGCAGACATCAGGTGTCAAGTGCTAGGATGGGCTGTAGGGATACAGAAACAGTCCCTGAATGTAAGGGTTGCAAGGAGGGCAGTGCGGGTGTGCAACTGGTGGGAAGGGGACATGGGCCTGTGATCAGAGGGAAGCCAGGTAACCAGTGCAATTTCCGATTCAGCTAGGAGATCAGCAGGGGAGAGGAGGAGAGAAAGCAGAAGCAAAGAGGAAGGCCTTGAGGTGCTTCCGGAACTGGAGATGTTTCTCCTCGAGTTTCAGAGAGGCAGGGAGGCTGTTCCAGAGGGAGACCCCAGCAGAGGAAAGAGATCTACCACCAACTTGCTGCTTGGTGAAGCGACTAACCCTGAGGTAGTTGAAGGCAGATAAACGAAGAGCTCGAGAAGGAAGATAATTAGGAAGAGAGAGTTGAAGGTATTGGGGTCCCAGACCCCAGAGGGCCTTGTGGACAATGTAGAGGGTTTTGAACTTAATCCTTGCCGCCACTGGGAGCCAGTGCAGAGATTTCAGTCCTGGAGAGATACGATCCCTGGGCTTGAGGCCAAGGACAAGTCTTGCAGTCCTGTTTCGGATGAGTTGCAGAGGGCGCAGGGTGGAGAGTAGAGGCAGGCAGATTTAGAAATAGGCTGTTGCAATAGTTCAGCCTAGATAGAACCAGAACTCTAGAGACAGTGAGCTTCTGGGGGAAGGTGAGGAAAGGAAGAATACCTCTGAGAAGGTGCAGCTGGTAGTGTGACTTCTTAGAGATGTCAGAGATGTGGGGAGAGAAGTAAAGTGTGGAGTCGAAGAAGAACCCAAGGTTTTTAGCCTCACAGGTGGGAGCAGGAAGAGGGCCAAGAAAGGCCGGCCAGAGAGTGACAGGAAAGGAGGGAGCAGTTGTGCCAATGAGGAGAATCTCGGTCTTACTGGCATTAAGGCAGAGATCACCACTCCTGGATGGCGGACAGTCAGAGATGAGAGAAGGAGAAGAGGTGGCTGAAGGGAGCCTGAAAATGAGCTGAGTGTCATCCGCATAGCACTGAAAGTTGGGGCAGAGAGTGGCAATGGAGTGGGCAAGAAGTGCCAGGTATTGGTTGAACATCCAGGGAGAGAAGTTAGACCCCTGGGGAACACCACAGGTAGAGATAGAGATAGAGCAGAGGAAGACCTGTCTATGTGCCACCTAATTACCCATTGGGTCTTGAAATGACTCCTTCTAAAAGCTCCTTGAGCTTAGGACTCTGGGTGCTATGCTCACCTGGTATCCACGGGGATGCCACCCAGCCAGTTGGTCATTGCTGCCCTTCCCAATGATTCCCTGGTGTGGTCTCGGTGTCGATGGGATTCCGCCTGGAAATGAAGACTATATTAGGACTGGGCGACCAAGGTAAGTTTTCCCCCACCTCCCTTGTGTTTCCAGCCCCTCCAGGTTCTTTTCTCACCTGGTTGTCAGAATCGGTGGGCTCTCCATCCTGCTCTCTGGGCAGGGGCACGTTGTCTTTTGTGGGCGCGGGCGAACCAGTTACTTCACTGACTGCTGCCCTTGTAGTGTCTTTCAGGTAGGTCTTATTGCGATTGATGGCATCGTAATTCTTGCATGCCTTTTCTCTGTTCTAAATGTCTCTTTTTTTATCTCCCAGGACTGGCCCCAAGAGGGCCTGAGAAGTGGATGCCAGGCCTTATTAGTGATCTGAGTCCTGATTCCACCTGGCCAATGGGCTTGCCAGTGGGGATCAGGGCTGAGGGTCGTGACACTGGGCTCCTTTTTGATGCTCCTTATCATATATTAACCAACCCCATGTTACATTATACTTTGACCACAATCCCCATTTATTTTGCCAGCCCCCTCAATCTAATCACCATTCGTCTTTCAGCTCCTGACCCTCGGGATTGTCTCCTCCTCCAATGAGCCACCATTGCCTTCGGCCCGCTCAGCGCCTTTGGAAACCAGGAGGGATTTTGTGAAAGAGGGACCCATCCCACATGTATCGTCTTTTCTTGCAAGAGTTCTATATCGGCCGCTCTACACAGGAAGCCTCGCAATCCTCCAGCTAAATGGCAGAGGTCGTCCGATGTACTGAAATTCTAAAAGCCTACTGGGTCGATGGGTCTTTAACCATCCTCTGCTACCAAGTGAACCGAGAGGTCCTTTAAGATGAGGTAACAGTATCTGAGAAGGATGGGGATTAAGATACTACTCATACATCAATAATCAGACTGACTCAGGAAGTTTGGCAAAATCACGACTGTTTTGTTTGCAAGTTAAAACAGGGAGCACAACGGGCATCAACGGGCATCAACGGGCATCAACGGACGCCATACATCATTCTCACTCAAGAGTTCCTCCAAGCTTTACATGAAAAAACACAACTTAAAACAAAGAATTAATCATACTATGTGTCAAAATAAGAAAACCTACTAGGGGATGAAATAGGCTTAAAGGGAATATCTAAGTATACTTTCTATAAGGGCGGGGATCATGATTGGGTATCTAAGTTCAGGTGGACAACTAAGCCCATCCCAAATGCAAGTCATCTTCCGTGTCATGAAAATACACAACGTTCCATTGGCTTCTCAAACTATAGGGATCCTTGCTACGTGGCCCTCTACAAGTGGTTTGCACGCTTGTACCCTTCTGGAATATTCCACTTGCTAGCAGCATGCAAACTGGTACCCCAAGTGCTGGTGGCCTGACCATGCCTCCCCACCCAATTATCCCAAAATCCATCATCACTCCTGCAGTCTGCCATTCAATTAATGCGTTTGAACTCGGCCTTGAGAAGGCTCACTGTGCCTGAGAATAAAAGGGAGTGAAGGCATGGCCTTATCTTCTAGTCTCAGTATAGCTCATCCCAAACTCTATTTTCATCTGACGATGTGACTATGGACCACGTTTTGAGCTCCTTCATTGCATTTATTACTATTAAATGAAGACAAACTGGCACTTCTAGTGTTTTTCCATTACACCTCAAACATGAGCTTGGCTCGCTTCTCAAGTTCATTGTATCTTCTTGAGTAGATAACCAGGCTCTTGGCGGCCCCGACTCTTGACACTGGGCCGCCGAGCCTTCTTGAATCTTCCTTCACCGTTAGCTGTTTCATTCTCCTGTGCCACACGTCCAGTCCTTTCATTCACTGGGTCCAAGTTTGCTAATATGCATCGTGTAACATCCAGATTTTATGCATTTCTATATATATATATATACATATATATATAGATATTGGCAGCACCGCCTGCAGTCTATTCACTACGTAGCCAACCTCATGATTACTTTGTCTACTTGCGTTATTACTGCGTCTTTACATTTGTGAAATGGCTCTGCATTTTCTTCAGTGCTTCTCCGCACATGCAATCTTCATTTTGCTCCTGAAATGTCACCATCAGATTCTATAAGGTCTATATACTTTCTTCATTGCCATCTCTTCTGGGTGCATGATTTCTGCTTCATGTGAAGTCACCAGTTTCCTCTTTCATTCATTTTCACACTTTTTCCAGAACTTCCTCCAGAAGACAGTAATTTCTTTGCGGATACATATAGGCTTTTCTCAATGGATACCTTGTTTCAAGGACTCTTCCCGTTTACGTACCATTATTGGGTTTGCGCATGTCGGAATTTCTGGCTGCCAACATATAGGCAGAATGTAGGCGGGGCTTCTGGTACAGGTACTTAGCTCCCCCTTTACACTAGTGTTCTATTGAGAATTGGGCAAGTGTCTTTCACATGTTCCGTGGGATGCTACTTGTTTCAGTCACACCCACTGTAACTTTCCTTGCTATTCTGACTGCTGCCTTTCCTCCTTACTTCAGCCACCGGTCTTTTCTTCCTCAGTTGTTACACTCCTTTCGCTCCCAAGTCGTATATGTGCAGGGAAAAGTCTTTAAACTGGGACAAAGTTTCTCCACCCGGGCCCGCTATGTAATGGCCATGGCGGTGTTGGGAGATCAACGTTAAAGTTTGTGTTACTTTGTCCTCTTCCTGAGATCTTCTCAGTAGGTTTTGTGAGGGTCTCTCATCCCTGCTTAGTCCCTGGTGGTTCAGGAGGCTGTGTTTCTGAGTGGGAATTGCCCACGGACTCTGCCGGTTCTGTGCAGTGCTGTTCTGTGTTGTAAAGCTGTGAGGCTGCAGTCTGTCTCTCTCTCAGTCGGGTCTCTGTGGCACTGTAGCTGTCTTTCCTGTCTTGGTCTGTTAGCACATCATGCGAGCGGATTCCCCTAATCTTCTGATTTCCCTTTTTGCTGTTCTCTTCCTTACCCATCTTGGCGGTATCTGAAATTGAGGGCAATCACTGACGTGTATATGAACCCAGAGGCAAGGTTGGAGATAAGGGACTATGACGACACATGCTGGCACAAAAGGAGGGGGGGTGGGATATGTGGAATGTTGGTTTTGTTTGCAAATGAGACCGAATTTCCTGTCCCCACCCATTTTTTGTCTAACATATATAGGCAAATCCATCCTACATAAGGTGGCTAATGGAATAATTGCTTAGAAAGTTTTCAACTTAGGAAGCACCTTTGCCAACGCTCAGGCCACTTACCAGATCATCATTTTTCAGCTGGCCATGCATTATTTAGGAGGGGAAGGAGCATATTCAAATCAAATATAGTCCCACCCCACAAAGGGGTAGCCCAATCTGAACTGCTAGATCTCTTCTGCATAACACCATAGGCAAACCCAGACATGGGGGCTCTCATTCTGAGTTTGGAGGTAACTGTCCTTACCAGCATGGAGCAAATACTGTGTCCGTGTAGGTAAGAGCCCGCTAATAGAGGGCTATTACGACCTCATGGGCACGAGCTTTGCGCCATGCCGGTAGTGACATTACCGGCATGCCGTAAAAGCCCCGAAAAATGCCCTTAGCGGCATCATGCAAAGCGCAGATTGCACTACCGGCATGAATCAAGACGGCATTAGCGCCCACCACTATTAGCGGCCATGGCTATCAGCGGTGACCGCTAATAACGGTCACCGTAAATAAGCGAAACCGGAAGTAGCATCATCGCACAGGAACGGGAAAGAGCACGGCGGCACTCTTGAAAAACACAATCCATTGCCAGCCTCAGCAGCCAGGCCCTGTAGTACATTGCTGTTTGCCAAATTCTATTCACTACAACACTACAATGCCCGAGGCTGTGAAAAAGGGTGCCTCACGCCAGCATAAGGAGCGCTTCAACAAAGATGAGCTCACCATGCCGGCGGAGACCCTGGCAGAGAATGCCGATGTCGTGTTTGCCCAGAGCCACAAGAGGGAGGCTGTCATCAGAAAAAAGGAGATCTGGGCACTAGTGGCGGAAAAAGTAAGCACGATTGGCTACACCCCCCGCACAACCAAGGGCTGCAGGAAGAGGTGGGATGACTTGCGCCTGCGAGTCTGCAACATCCTCTCGGCAAACAGGTGCCAGGCCATGGCTACTGGCGGAGGAGCAAGCTCTCCCATAAAGCTGTCCTGGTGGGAGGACATATGTGCAAGCCTGATTGGCATGGAGGCCATTGAAGGTGTGGGAGACATGGAGTGTGGTGCCACCTCATCGGCGGAAGGAGGTGAGTGTCCTAAGAAGACACTGTAAAGCAGAGTCTGATGATAGTCCACCAATATGTCTGTCCAAACAGGCAAGCCATGGCCCAAAACACACACATTCCAAGCATAGTTGTCGTACGCAGCACAGACACATGCAGATGCCTGCAGCAAGGCAATGCCATACCTTACACAAACCACACTAAGATGTCAATGGCATAGGTCACACTGCATGCAGGCCACAACAAATATGCATGTCACATAGCATACGTCTGCCCCAACATGAGTGACCCCGACAGATGCCTGCATTACCCACCCATATAGCAAGCAACGTGATCATCCAAACTCAACTGCCTATTACCCTCTATTGTGTAGATGAGCAATAATGCATATGCATGCATGATGCTTCTCAAACCATCACTCATGCCGTCCCTCTCTTCGACCCCCACAGGCTCAGACCACTACAGTGAGGACCGGGACTCACCCCCACAGCCAACCACACCCCGGAAGAGGGCTCGGGATGAGGGCAACAGGCCTTCAACCGCAAAAGGCCAACACAAGCCTCACCATGCACCGCAAAGGAAACCACCTCCGGATGCCACAGCACTGGTGCCGCTAAGGGCCGTCGACACAAAACCCACAACTCCAGTCACACAGACAGAGGACACCGCTGAAGCTGCACCCTCAGCGGAGTCCAGTTCAGTCGGGGAGGCGGCAGCCACAGCACCCCTGGCTGAGGACGAGGTGCAGGAAGAGGTGTGGGTGCCCGTGGAGGACGACTCCTCTGACCTGCCTCTCACACCTAGTCCGGCACTATCCCCCCAGCTGACATCGGTAGACTCTGACTACGCCACCACCCTGGAGCAGTCTGGGGGGGGAGTACAACCAAGGGGCCATGAGTCCCATAGGGGACTCAATAGTTAATGTGCATTACACCCAAGCACCCTCCACCTCCACAGGTGACCGGCGGAGGTGCATCGGCAGGAGGAGCTAACTGCCCTGGTGCAACAATTCATAACTGACAATGCCCAAGCAAGGCAGGAGTGGCGCGAAAACACTGCCTCTCTGAGAAAGATCATTGGCGAAAGCACAAGTAGACTGTGCGAGGAGGCATCAGCCCTGCGGCAGGTCCTCTGCCACATTGCTGATGCAATGGAGGCTGATCATCTGGCCCCCCAAATGGAGCAGGCGGCCACCCCATCATCCTCGAGCTCTACACAGACTAGCCCACTATGCAGGTTGGCACGCACCCTGCGCCACCCGGACATGCCACCACCAGGTGCAGAGAGTGGCGGGAAGTAGACTGGCCAGCCTGATGAAGGCAATAGACACTTGTATGGACATGTGTTGGGCGAGTTCTGGTGGGATGGGGAGGAGGGAAAGGGTGTGTGGGGGAGTTGTGGGGGGGTGAGGGTGTGTGGGGGAGTTGTGGGGGGAGGGGAAGGGGGCGGGTGTGTGGGGAGTTGTGGGGGGAGGGGGAGGTGGCTGAGGGTGGTGGAGGGTTAGTGCACTTTCATCTTCATTGGACATTTCAATACACCTGTTGTGTTAAAAAAATTACTTGAGTGGACATTCATCATTGCGTATGTGTCATTTATTCATATACAGTGCATAGTGTACATGTACTCCCACACCCAGTGCCCTCTGTCCAACTATCATGTCACCCTCTGCAGCCATGTGTGTCAGAAATATTGTGCAATCACTGACTGACGCACAGCACGTCCCTCCTGTGCATCGGCACCGCGATGATGTGCAGCCACATCTTCTTAAACCCCTTCGGCATCACCAGGTGGTAGCAGTTCAATGTCAGGGGGCAGGGGCAAGTTCCGTCGGATACACATGTTGTGCAGCATCACACATGCCATGATGATCTTGGCCACCTTTTCATGCCTGTAGAGGAGTATCCCACCCGACAGGCTAAGGCAGTGAAACCGTGCCTTCAACAGACCAAAGTTCTGCTCAATGACCACACGGGTACAGATGTGGTAACGATTGTAGTCCTCTTCATGCCTGTTCTGGGGTTTTCAGACAGGGGTGAGGAGCCACGGCTTCAAGTGATAGCCACTGTCACCTGCATGAGAGGCAAAAAAGGTATATGTCAGTCGATTCATGATGGACAGCTGTACTAGTCACATATGCCTGCAGATTATCGTTGGTCACATGCACATGTCCCTGGTTGTATGCATGCCATTTTTAGGCCCTCAATGTGTCCTGTGCCATGGAATAATGGTGTGGGTTGCATTTTCAAGATGATACATGGTGTGCACTGCTGTCTTGTTGCTCATGCATTGTGTACACATACAGGTGTGTTTGTGTCTAATTTGTGATGAGTTGTGTTCTGTATGATTTTCTGCCTGGGAGCGTTGGCAGTAGTTCGGCATTCAGCGCTGATTTTTCCCATGGTGACATGCAGCATTCCTGTGGTTGTGGCGGCCCTGTGACAGACAGTGGATTCCCTTGGTGGTTTTGCTCAATGCACTCCCATGGATGCCTGTCCTGTGTGGTGATTTTCCGGAGACGCAACATAGTGCATATTCACTGTATGTTGCTGGATGGTGTTACGGAGGGTGAGGTCCGCTGATGAGTGGTGCACGTGTTGTTGGATGTGGGGTGGTTTACTCTTTGTCATGTTGTGATAGGTGTCGTCCTTACTTCATTCCTATGGGATAGGGGTGTCTGCTTGGTCGCATCTCTTCTCCATGAGGCTATTGCAACCACAGTCAGGTTTCAGCCCTGTTGGTCTTCAACAGTGAAGTGCCGCATATATCTCTAGGCAAGACAATCTCATGAACCACACCTAGCCATGGGGCGACTGCTGCAACCCAAAAGAGTGATGGTTGGAAGGTTTTGAATTAATCAAAACGCCCTGGCGAAGCTCTGGGCAGCCCTCCAGACTATTGGCTAATTTCTGTCTTCAATACAAGAAATCAATATTTCAAGGGGTCTTGGGTGTAATTATGGCACCCATGCACACGTGCAATCCAAGTTTGCACATGGATAATTGCAAGGCAACAACACACATGCATCAGATTTATCCATAATCTCTGGAGAACAAGGTACGTGTCAAGTATTCGGCTCCAACAAGGGGAAATCCCACACGTAAGGACTTCCAATTGGGACATCCTTCTGAGGTTGATAAATTGATTACCATTGAATTGGCTAATAATACAGCTTCTGTTACAGCGATTAGAAGTGGGAGGAATGCGGCATGATGCACCATAGTAACATCTGACATTCTTATTAATTGCATTACACGTACACAAATGGGCTTTTCCCATTGGCAAACACACTGTAATCCCACCCAATGTGTACGAAGTGTCTATTAAGTGTGCAAGCCAAGTTGGTTGCCAGAGCTCCTTTTTTTGGGCTGGGTGTTCCCCGTGACTCTTTCTTGGTGAACCAGTGTAGGGAAAGGTTAAAGCGCAGAGATTCTGTGTTGAAGAACCATGGGGTAACTGTCATGTCGATCTGTTTTTTGTGTGGCAGCTATAAGCGCGCATCCGAGTCGAGCAGTGCACATTATTGTAATGCCTGACACTTTAGTTGTCGGAGCCAAGTATCTGATTTGGGTGATAGCCGGCCGCTTTTTGTAGGATTCTCTTTGCGTTTGTCTCAAAATGTGAATAACAGGAACACATCTGATAAAATGCGGTATTTCCCAAAAATCTGCTAGCCACCTTTAAACGTTGCATTTTCTGAATAGCATACGTTTTCGGATCAAAATCGATGGCAATAAATCGGCTTTTCTATTTTAGGTTAACATGTCGTTCCCCACTTGCTTCCGTTGCTCTGTAATACAGCGCCTTCCTACCAGTTATGGGGTTGTTTCGCGCTATTTATTTTATTTATTTATTTAATTTAACTTAATTTATTAATTTAATTTATTTATTTACACGTGTATAGCGCACAAAAGCGGCGCATAGGCATCGTGGCGCTGTTATGTATAGTTGCTTAGTTACAGAGTAGGTTCCGCTAAATGACAGTGAAGACAGTGAACAATAAATAAAATACAAATATAAAAAAGTCAACAAATGCACCCTGCGACAAGGAAAACCATCTCGCTGCAGCCACTATGGTTCCCACAAAAAGATGCTTCTGAAAATGCACCTTCAAAATAAAAGTTAAAGTTTGACTCCCGTAAATGCCACAATCGAACATTGGACTGCCAAAAAACAATTCACATCACACATGTGAAATGAGTATAGAAGACGTGCGCGTGTGTATATATTCCAAAGTGATCCCCACTAAATGAACTACCCCTGAGCCCTCCCAATCTAAGAAACACATCCCCTCTTCCAGATAGATCAGGAAGTAGTGCACTGTAAGTAGTGCACTGTTCTGAAAGATGTACGTGCACTGCGCACGTTTACATCAATGCGTGCTCATTTTCAAGCCACGAGTGCTCTGTAAGGAGGAAGCCTTGCTTGACCTTTAAGATGGAAGCCTCATTTTAAAATACATTGTTGGAAATACACATAAAATGCCGCACGTATTACGATTTTCTTAGTGAAAAAATACCCTGGTTCCATTTGCCTGGTATTCTGTTGCGCATTCCATTTGTGGCATTCTCTGTAAGTCCCTCTGATCTAAAGAAGGCTGGAATGTGCACGGGCCATGCAAGGAAACCCAAGAAGCCGCGGCCTGTGCCAAGGCACACAGGCCAGCAGATTCCGTGTCTTTGTCAGGCCTGATCTCCGCAGTGCCAAGCACGAGATAACTGCGAGCTGACAGAATGTGTTTATTACCCGGGCAGCAAGAAGGCAACATTGGCCGGATCAAGGCCCTTTAAAGCGGGATACAGCTGTCCCGAGCGCACCCTAATCCTAGCCACTGGGCTTTGGCAACGAGCAGATCACAAGAGGGTTGCCGTGTTTCTCCACGAACAATTGCTTAAACCTGGGCTCAGAGAGGCTAAAGGCTCTCTTCTCACATGACAACACTTCTTAGCTTGATGAATAAAAAAGCAGATGAAGAACATGAACAAAAAAGTGTTTGGAGTCTTTTGAAAATGCCCTCAATACAAAAGTCCCCTAGGCATTTAAAGTAACTGCGTTCAATTGAAGGGCCTTCCACACAATTGTTGTGTCATTTCTTACTTTCAATGGACACATCGGAATCCTATGTGCGCCAAATCGATTTGGCTGTGGCTGTGCTTTCATACTGTCGGAAAATTAGAAATAATGATTCATTTAATCTGTGTTTGCGTTTGTGTTTGGGTTATTTTGTAATATTCGGCTGGGCATATGTCATGTGTTCTGCAGTGACATTTCATTGTATATACAGGAAATAAACTAATAATAATGGCGATGGTCAATACCAGTGGTTGCGTTCCGAAATGATGTGGGATATGTTGCACAGCTGGTCAGGCTTCGGCAATACCACGAGGGTCTTGGCAGAGGGCAGGGCAACTCAGGTTCATGAGGGCCGCCATCAGGGCCGCTTTTCAGCACATGCATCAGGAATATTCGTGAGATATATTTGTAATGAATAGATTCAAATGTGAACGGATTTACGTAGTTTGTGTCATCCTGAAAAGCACAATGGGTTTGTAGGCTTGAGAGCCAGCCTTGTGTACCGCTCCTTCACCCATTCTTCAGTATTGTTGCTGGGTGATATCTCGAATCACACACATTTTGGGTGTTTTGAGGGTCCCATGAAGTTGCAATGCATTTTGGAAATTCATCTGGAAAGGTTTGATTGGTTGCATCCAGGCATAAATGCTGACATTGGACAGTACGGAGTTGTTTAAATAAAGCGCTATGTAGTGTCCACGTGTATTCTGTGTTTCTGTAGAGTAAGGGGTTAAAGTAATGTGCTCATGATGCTGCGCACATGCATGATTATGCATGAGTTATTTATTTACTTTTTTCCTTTGAGGCTGAGGAAATAAGTTTCTACTGTTGGGCTCAATGCATATAGTTTAATTTGTTCACCGCTGAATCATTGGTCTAAATTGATTAGTAGGTAACATTATTTCAAAAAGAGCCCCCTAAATATTTGTGAGTCAATGCTGCGAAGGTTTTGTGCCCTGAGAATGTTTGCGGATCACCTTTGGGGAGTAGATGTAGCGAACGCACCCCTACAAAGCAAACCTTCTTCTGTTGCACCACAGCATAGACTAACACAACAACAATACACTAAATCCAGCACTAGTGTGATAGAATTAGAACATTTTTGCAATTTTCCGTTCTCCCCTATTTGGGCCAGGATTGAGGGTGCTTGTATGCCACCATGCGAGGAAGAGCAGCAGTAGAAATAGATAAGAAGATTTTAAAACAGTACACGAAATTGAATGACCAGTTATTTCACATTTCACTTGCTCTTTTTTCATTAGTAAAAATAGTACTTAGCACTGCTTTGTGCCGTTGGTACATTTTCTGTTTCCTTTGAAGAGGGTTTCACCCAAACCTGCACTTTTAGGTTGTCAAAGACGTTTGGCTCAAGAATCAAGTTATCCTCACAGACGGTAAGATGGGTCAGCGGGTTGAGCACTCGCTGCTGCAATTTGTCTGTGAACTGCAGGTCGCAGGTTCTAACCCTGCCAAGGCCAACTAAGCTGTTCACCCTTCGGAGGTTGATAATTCAATACCAATTTCAGTTAGGTGCTACATGAGTAGCATGTCATTATTCCATTGAAGATAGGCCTGTTTCATTGAGTTGTACATTAGTATCCTTGTGACTAGTTTTTTCCACCACTCTGAGCCATGTATCCCCTTTAGCTTGGAGGTTTGCTCCATCCTGCACTCCAGCATCCTGGACATGTGCTTTGCCACATAGCGTATGAGGCAAGCCAAATGTTATTCCTTCAGCTTGCTGGAAGTCTCCAAACAAATAAAGTTCAGGAAAACACAAAAAATAACCAGGGCAGACAGTCACTGTTTTAGTCTAGCAGCAGGTGTCCCAAAATGAAAATACATTCCAAAACATGAACCCCAAAAGGGACCAACAGTTAATACCCCCACTAGGGAATGTACGCCAGTGCATCAAGCAGCATGAACCTGGTTTGGAGCATCTGCTAATGGTATCTGTGTAAACAATTCACTCAGGAAGTCTTTGCATTGGGACAGGGTATTTTCACAGCCCAGGTTCCACTCTTGTAAAACCATATTTCTCATAATACTGCATGATAATGAACTTTGGCCTAAGCACATTCGCATTGCACTGAAAACCAAATCCGAATGAACCTGAATCAAAGCTGAGTACGCCCAAATTTTGGAATCATCCACCACTTTGTTTAACTCCTGTTTCTGTCTCATGTTAAACTGTGCTTTCAGCTGCAGCAGGGATAGAGGAACTTTGCACTGTGTCAACATGTTGAGGCTGCAGAAGCAGAATGTTTGTCCTGTGCTAAGAAACCTTGGAACTGAACTGAACTGTAATTTAGATGTTGTCTGTACCAACAGCTTCATCCTTGTTCAAACAGTGGAACTGAATGCTGAACAGCTGGAACCGTGCGCCTTTGTAGAAATCCATTGTGTTTGTTTCTTGAAACTGGACTGACATTAAGCGCAAGAACAAGTGAAGATCAACATAACTGAGTAAAACAAAGTTTGTCATCATTGTATTTTGTGTATAGAACAACATGTTAAGTATTTGATGGAAAAACACCGAACAACGCAATAGAACGGATGGGAAGGATGGAGTGGGCGGATGGAGTGGATGGAGAGGATAGGGTGGATGGAGTGGATGGAAAAGATAAAGTGGATATAACAGACGAAATGGATAGAATCGATAGAGTGGATGGAACCGACAGAGTGGATGGAACGGATAGAGTGGATGGACGGATAGAGTGGATGGAAGGGATAGAGTGGATGGAAGGGATAGAGTGGATGGAACGGACAAAGTGGATGGAACGGACGAAGTGGACGGAACGGACGAAGTGGATGGAACGGATGAAGTGGATGGAACGGATGAAGATAGTGTGGATGGTGTGGATGGAAAAAAGGTGGATGGAGTGGATGGAAAGATGGAAAAGGAAGGGAAAGGATGGAAAGGATGGAGCGGATGTAATGGATGGAATGGATGAAGTAGACAGAATGGATGATGTGGATGGAATGGATGATGTGGATGGAACGGATGAAGTGGATGGAATGGATGAAGTGGATGAAATGGATGGAACGGATGAAGTGGATGGAACAAATGAAGTGGATGGAACGGATGAAGGATAGGGTGGATGGAGTAGATAGAGTGGATGGGAAAGATGGAAAAGGAAGGGAGCGGATGGAAAGGATGGAGTAGATGGAAAGGATGGAGCGGATGGAGCGGAGGGAATGGATGGAACGGATGGAGTGTATATATCTCTGTATCTCCTAATTATGCTATGTATATGCTATGTACCTATAGCCCCACATTATATGTATCACATGTTTGCCCTATCCAGTCTGCCGCTTTATATGCATATGCCGCTATGTATGGCCCCTGTCCTGCTCTCGTGCTTGGTCGCAGGCACTTCACTGATAACCACCATATCACACTACTACACATACTCTCTCCTATACACCATCATTCAACTAGAACACAGCTATGCTATGACACATTCGGTCTAGCTATTCTCATACTAACATGACCTGACAAACACCTCATCATCCTAATTAAAACACAGCTAGCTGAGCACATACAGGCTAGCTTAGGCGTCTAGGTGTCCACCCTCCAGACTGAACACATCCAACTGATTTCCTTAGCACCACACCTACCGCTAAGATGCAGCTATCATGCAACAACCATACCAGCTGCATACATCTCCAGTGCGCCCACGCACCTTACAACACTCGCTCTCTCTACTGACTTGAACTGCGTTTCCAGAGGGCGTTCAACCTAACAGCGCTTTGAGGTCAAACCAGTGACACATAAGGCGCAATATGAATGCCAATTAACATAACATAACATGTACAACTATTTGATTCTGCATTAGCAATGTGAACTGAGTATGAACCCTAGTGAATTATCAACTTGTAGAAGGGCTGGACGATGCGCTGGGACTGTGTATAAAAGATGTATGCTCTGTAATGTCCAGCACTCTCTCCCCTCACGGTGTCTACTGGTACACACTGCAAGGTGCTTGAGAGCCAGATAGCTATCTGTATTTGACATTAAAATAGTATACGTAACTCTGAACTCCTGATTGGCGTATTTAATTTTTGGTGGTACTAAGCCTCGATATTTCTTTGGTCTTTCACTCTCAGCTGACCTTGTTCTAGAATTGTGCCTCCATTGGGATTCTTTCTAGAAGTCATGTTATTCTATCCTGTGCATCCAAATACTATGACACTATTGAATGTATATGGTTCTTGGTTACAAAAACTTTATTTTATTTGATTGCTTATAACACAAGCCTAGCTCAAGATCGACACAGAGCTTTACAACAGTATTGGGCCAGAATTGGGGTTGTCATTTTATATGGTGACACAGTACTGCTGGTGGAGCAAGAGAAAAGGATTTCTATTCCCCAGGCAGCTATTGTTGAATGAGTCACATTTGTAGTCTTTTTCTGAAGTGTAGGATCGTAGGGGCATCTTCCATAGTGCTATAGTGAGTCTTGTGAAACATTGAAATGAGCACCAACCCCAGTGTGCAAAATGTAGTTATTTTTGTTTGGATTTATTAGTGTGCCTGGTTTCTTACAACCCTTACACTACACAGTCTAAGGAGATCCATTTTAAAAGCAATATTACAGACATATCCTTGTCAATCAATATGCACATTTAATAAAACCATAATCACAAATTCATCCCACTAGATCAATCTTCTTTAAAGATCTCACAAGTTGTCAGGGTTCCGTTCAGTTCTTCCTCATAATGTCTTGCACCAGGTACACACAAGAAGAAACACTCCCCTGCCTCCAGCAAATCTGCCTGTATTCCTAAGAATTTGGGACTCATACTAAGCCCCCAGAAAACCCGTTCATCCAGAAGCACGTGTTCCTTCAGAGAACGCTATGGGCTGCCATGGAAACGTTGGCTTCCATTGCATACGCTTATGCCTTCAAGATTACGGCGGCACGTAGGTGTGCTGTCAGCTGTTTGTAATATAAACCCCGCCCACTCCGCACAGCGCTGCTGCCTGAATTTGTTGTGAAAGCTCTACGTCTTGCTGTTACCTTGTTTTCCTGGTTTCCTATCCTCTGGTCTGTATTTTGACTTCCTTGCTTCGTCTCCTGATTTTGCTTTGACTTGTTTGTCAGTTGCCAACTCGGAATACTTACCAGACTGCACCTGCTTAAGTCCGCTACACGTAGCCTGCCTGTTGCCAACTCGGAACGCTTACGGGACTGTACCCACTTAAGCCCGCTACACGTAGCCTGCCTGTTGCCGACTCGGAATGCTTACTGGACTGCCCTCGCTTAAGCCCGCCACACTTATCCTGCCTGTTGCCAACTCGGAACGTTTATTGGACTGCATACGTTTACTGGATCATCACTAATCTGGAACTTTCAACGGTTCTTCACATCTTTGCTTCTCCTGTCTGAAGACTTTAAAGAACTCAGGGGTCATTAGCACAACGGCGCAAGGATCAAAATACTGTGTTTAGGCGTCCTAGTGCCGGCGGGAATAGTCAACAAGACTTTTGTGCTCCCGGGATTACACCTCTATTGCTGTAAT
Source organism: Ambystoma mexicanum (assembly GCF_040938575.1). Classification (NCBI taxonomy): domain Eukaryota; kingdom Metazoa; phylum Chordata; class Amphibia; order Caudata; family Ambystomatidae; genus Ambystoma; species Ambystoma mexicanum. The sequence goes on from NC_090928.1 coordinate 1,016,352,717, forward strand.
CCTCTCTTCAGAAACACTCCAAGACACCTAACATCCTTCTATTGGTAAGCTAAATACTGTTTGAGTCTTTTTGCTCTTCCCTGCCTTGTTTGCCCCCAGTAATCGCTACCTCTATTTTTCCCAAGGGTACTCATCATCCTAGCTTGGAAAACCGTAGTCATATCTTTCATTCTTCACTTGTGAGTAACAGCTATTAATCTCGCCTAGTTCTGCCACTGCCTTGAACTGTGCTTTTTCTTTCGCAGCCAGCTGTGTGGGTACCAGGGTGTACCAAATATTTTTGGGCAATACTCACCTCAATCTGTCCTTTTGTACTCTTGAGGGGTATATTGTCAGAAAGACTCAATTGCTTCACGATGTGTCAAGCCACAACTTCTGAGTTTAGCCCTTGGGCCTAACATATTCAGAAGCCTTATAAAATGGAAGAAGCCTCTGATCATTTGGCGGCTTTATCCCAAGTGGTGGCTGACCTCAGGGCCGACATGACAGCAGCACACAATGCTACTGTTAGGCAGAATCCTGTGCAGTGCCCTTAGGGTCCACTACACACAATTAAGACTACAGGTGGCAATACAAGTTTTACCTTTGGTACAAGCCTGTGCTACTAGGTTATAGTGGTAGCAGTAGCGGAGCAGCCAGGCTTATCTCAAGAGTATATGAGCAGTAGCAGAGATTACACAAAGGTACACAATTACTGTGGCTCAAGCAAACACTGACTCAAGGTTTCAGGTAAAAAATATAAGTACATTTATTTTTAAACCATTTGTTATTAACACAACACTTCTATTAAAATTTAAAACCACACGTTAAATACACTACACCTGACCAATTCACTTTGTACGGTATAAATCAAGGTAAGTACCCTGTGTTTGAGAGAACCAGTGTTATGAAACAATACATGTTACCGTGAATACAATTGCGATCACTTTTTGACAGTTCGGTCTACTAAATAAACGCGTATCCGCGGCAAGAAATGCTACCGAAGCAAAAACACACTTAGCACCTCAGATACCCAGAGAGAGTTGGGGGCAAAAATCATAGGCAATATGTTAGTTAGGCAGACAGAATCGAAGAACACTCATAGACAGAAATACAAGAGTCAAGAGGCCGGAGGCAGTGTCAATTGGAACCGGGTTCCTGTGTCGAGGATCACACGTCGGATAGTTCGGGATTCAAAGTTGCCAAGAGTACTTTAGGTATTGTCAAATGTTCGGAAGCAAAAGTTATAAGAAGGAGGGAAAAATAAGGGCAAGCCTTATAAGCGAGAAATAGGGATTTCACCCAAAATTCCTCAAGCAGGACACAGTACCTTTTCAACGAAAAAGCTGGTGCCACGGCAGTTGTTCATGGTAGTTTCCCGTAGACTCACGATTCCTGGCTTCGGCACGAAGAAGGACGATGAAGGGCGTCTACACCACACAGGGATGAGGCCGGCAGCAGCGACAATGAATAAAAGGTGCGCTCCTTAAAAACAGGAGAGGCTCTTCAGGTGGCTATCCGAACCACTACAGCAGTGTGCAGTGATTACGACCACGAAGGCAATCTCTGGCTGAAGAAGACGAGGTGATTATCCCCACCAGGCTCAAGGGAAGAAGACTCCGGACTGGATCTCCTCTTAGTCGTTGAAGGGTAGATAGCTCAGGACTGCAGCAGGGCTTCACCGGTACAGGATAGTTGAAGCAGTCAACCTCTCCTCCGCTTCTCTTCAGTTCCTTGTAGTTCCAGTGGCGACTCTCTGACTTCCAGCCAAAGAGACCTGCCTTTTATGCGAAAATCCCCCATTCACACAGCCTGGCTGTCAATCACACAGCAGGGGGATTGTCCAGCCCAGACAACCACCTCAGCCAAATCGTGAACAAGTGTGACGTGGGTTTCCTAGGATACCCTGTGCAGGGGGTGACTACACCCCTCCCTCACATTCATCCCACCTAGACACCCAGACGCCTTGAGGAGGGCTTCTTGGCAGAAGCCCGCCAAAAGACAGTGAACAAAGAAGGCAAACCTGGTTTGCCTCGCAAAGTAAAACACAAGAAAGATTTTAACAAAAAGAAATGGTGAATAAACTGCACCAGAGCCAAAAAAAAAAGTATTTGGTCGAGCGGGTTTAAGTTCGAGACTAACACAATAGCCTACAATATTACCACAGTTATATAAGATAACCACGGTAGAAAATTAGGGTAGATACCACTGCCACCAGCCATGTCTAAATGTTAAAACAGCGAAACAATGCTCTACGAGGCACAGATAAAAAGGGCTAAGAGTTAACCCTTCCAGTACTCCATGTAAGATGGGATGTACCGGATCTGTGGTTAATTAGACTAAGTAAAGTTAATGGTAACTTTACCCTTTTCTAGGGGACAGTAGTCAGCCTCAGAAATGGAGTCGGGGGAAGTCTGAACGACAACCCTGTGTCACTGCACAGAAGGTGCTGTGTGACACACAAAAGAAGGAGGCTACTGAAGTGGTGTACTCAAGAGTCCACAATCATAAAAACAGGTAAAGACACATTGCAAAACATACGTAAGAGTGGTGAAAAACTCACACTCTTACCAAGTGGAAAGAAATAACTCCAGAGATCCAGCAAAGCTGCTGAGGGACTCACTAGGTAAGGGAAATTAGCCATGAAATGAGAATTCTCCCTAACAGCTACTCAACGTCGTATCAATGAGTTACATGCTGGCTTGCAGTCAGGGGCTGGGACATCAAACCCTAGTCTGGATACTGCTGCAGGAAGGACTCAATGTCGAAGTGAGTCAGGCCCTATCTACATTGCAGCACAATTTCCGTTGGCCCCTCCAGAAAGGTTGTTAGGGGATCCTAAGACTATTTGAACTTTCATCAATCAGTGTCGCTTACATTTCTTGTGTAGGCCCACGTCTTTTCCAGATGCTACCACAAAGGCAGCTTTTGTTTTGTCCAACATAGGTGGCACTGCTGCAGTATGGGCCAATCCTCTACTGGAACAAAGCAGTCCGCTCCTTTATGACAGTAAAGCACTGATTACGGCCATGACATGTGTCTTTGATGCGCGATATAAGTCACAGGCTATGGATCTGGAACTGCTTTCCTTGCAACAAAGAGAATCTTCACTTTTGGATTATCTGCCAAGGTTCAATCAGCTAGTCGCAGAAACCGACTGGCCGGATGAAAAGAAAGCAGCCTTGTTCTATAAAGGCCTTTCAGAAAATATGAAGAACGTCCTAGCAATGGTACCGGTTGTGCCTACTGGCTTCCCAGAGCTGGTTGACCTTGTACTGCAAATAGACGCCTGTAAGGCAGAACGAAAAGAAAAAAACATCCCTACCGGTTCCTCCTGTGTTAACCCCTGTCACGACATCTGAACCAATGCAAATTGGTGGCATTAGAGGCCCGCTTACCCCCACAGAAAGAGAGCTTTGAAGGACCAATCGTTTATACTTCTACTGTGGGTCATCAGAACACTTTCTAAAAAATTGTCCCAAGAAACCTAAGAAGGCGGGAAACACCAAAGCTCGACAATAGATGGGGTCCCTTTGTGTAGTCAGGTCGTCATGGACCCCAGAGCCTCGGTTCCTTTTTCTGTTTTGGCTACCCTGTCCTATCCATCAGAGGAACCCTGGTCTGTGGAACTCATCCTTGATTCAGGTGACACAGGTGGATGACCAATTCATTCTTGATCATTCCATTCCACTGCTTTCAAAGAAAATGACAGAATTAGTTAACCTAGTGGACGGTACTTCTCTGATCTCTGGCCTGGTGACTGAACAAACCATTGATCTTGTATTATCATTTGGTGCCAAGCATTGCGAGGTCATCAGTTCTGAAATAATTTCTGCTCCACAATTTAAGCTCATACTGGGTCTTCCTTGGTTAATGAAACACAACCCGGTCATTGATTGGGTATCACAGTCAGTGGAATTTACCTCAGTTTATTGTCATGAGTCTTGTAAGACATCTAAGGCTGTCCAATGGAATCCCAGTTCTATGCAGCCTCGACTGTTGGGGCGATCACTGTGAGCCTTCCTAAGGAATATGATTCTTTTAGGGATGTTTTTGATAAAAAAGCGGCAGAAAAACTACCCCAGCATCATACCTATGATTGCCCGATTGAGTTACTGGCAGGGGCCAATATTCCTTCTGGCAGTATCTATTCGCTTACACAAAAGGAGGATATAATTCTCAAAGAGTATCTGGATCAGGCACTAAGTAAGGGATTCATTCGTCCTTCCAGGTCTCTAGCAGCGTCACCTCTTTTCTTTGTTCCCAAAAAAGAGGGAGACCTACGTCCCTGTATTGATTACAGAGAACTGAATGCTATCACAGTCCAGAATCAGTATCCCATACCTTTGATTTTAGTCCTGCTGGATCAACTGGGTTCTTCGAAATTTTTCACCAAGCTGGACTTAAGGAGTGTCTATAATCTGGTAAGAATCAGAAATGGTGACGAATGGAAGACAGCCTTCAAGACTAAATACAGTCTTTTTGAATATTTGGTCATGCCATTTGGCTTATATAACGACCCAGCTATTTTCCAATATTTCAGTAATGATGTTTTCAAGGACATACTGGACCAGTTCATGGTTTATCTTGACGATATTCTCATTTATTCCCCTACCTACAAAGAACATGTTCAGCACATCTCCACTGTTTTGCAGAGATTGTGTGAAAACAATCTCTATGCTAAATTGGAAAAGTGTGTGTTTCACACTGATCAGGCAGAGTTCTTGGGCTACGACATCACCAGTGAGGGTGTCAAAGTGAGCAATACTAGAGTGAGAGCGATTTTGGACTGGACTGTCCCAACGTCTGTGAAATTCCTTCAATCCTTTTTAGGGTTCGCACACTTCTACAGGCGGCTCATCCATTACTTTTCTGCTATCGCAGCTCCTTTGACCACTCTAACTAGCTCCAAGAATCATTTTATATGGACTGATCAAGCTCAAGAAGCATTTGACACGCTGAAATCCGCTTTTACATCGGCCCCGGTACTCCAGCACCCTTACCAAACACGTCCATTTGTTGTAGAAGCCGATGCTTCTGATCAAACTGTCAGGGCTATTCTTTCCCAGTTTTGTGAAGACACAGGGCTTCTTCATCCGGTGGCCTATCATTCAAGAAAGCTCACCAAGCATGAGATGAACTATAATATCACTGAACGTGAGCTGCTAGCAGTGCATGATCCTTTCCTGGTGTGGAGGCATCATCTGTTGGGCACTGCTGTTCCGGTACAGGTTTATACTGACCACCGTAATCTTCTTGCTCTCAAATCTGTACGCTGTCCTACCGCCCGCCATGCACTTTGGCATGAATTCTTCTCAATGTACAACTTTCAAATTACCTACCGACCTGGAAGTTTGCATTCCAAGGCGGATGCGTTGTCTATATTGAACGGAGAAGACCAGACGCCTACCTGGGAAGGGAAGGTATTACAGCCATCTCATGTCATTTGTTCTTGTACTCTTGATTCATCCTTGAAAGGCCTAATTCAAAGTTGGGTTGCTACAAATCCTCCTTAACTCCATGACTATGACATGGAAGTCCTCCATTCTCTACCATATGTACAAGGACGACTTTACCGCCCTACACCCGAGACCCGTCTATTGGCCCTCCAGTGGAGTCATGATGCCTTAATGGCAGTACATCCTGGTAGGCGCAAGACTGTCGAACAACTAAAACAATGGGCATTTTGGCCTACAATGACTAAGGAAGTGTCGGATTACATCAAGAACTGCGCGATTTGTGCCCAGTGCAAAGGCACTATGTCCAAGCCTATGGGATTGATGCAACCCATGCCTATACCAAAGAAACCTTGGGCTATGAAATCTATGAACTTTGTGGTTGAATTACCTCTTGTCTGAGGTTGTGCTACCATTTGGGTTATCATGGACTACTTTTCTAAAATGGCTTTGTTTATACCTTATCAAAGTCAACCCTCTGCTCCTCCCTTAGCGGACTTGTTCTTGCATCACGTGTTTCATCGTTTCATCTGGCGCCACCTCGTCACTGCCTTGGGTATTGATGGACGTTATTCCATGGCTTATCACCCTGAAACGGATGGGCAGACAGAGAGGGCGAATGCCACTATGGAACAATACTTACGCTGTCTAATTGCCCAACATCAGTAATCTTGGTTGGAAGTCTTGGGAGCAGCAGAATTTGCGTATAACAATTCTGTCCATTCTTCAACTAACACCACTCCTTTCTTGCCCTTTATGGTCTACACCCTAGGTCTCTTCCATTGGATGTAATACCTACGGTAGATAACCCTGCAGTTCAGGAATGCATCAGTGAATTCATTACCTTAAGGGAGAAAGTCTCTAACCACATTGAGGCCGCTCAACGGCAGGCCAAAATCTATGCTGACAAACACCGGGCTCCTGCCCCCGAATGTTGGCATGGTTGGCTTCCAAGAATCTCCATATACCTGGTCGTAGGTGTTTGTTGCCTCGTTTTGTGGGCCCATTTCCTATTAAGGAATTGCTCAACCATTTGGTGGTCCATTTAGAGTTACCTTCCCAGTGGAAAATACATCCTGTCTTTCATATTTCTCTTCTGAAACCATGCCCTGCGGGACCTGCCTTGTTACTCGTCCAGCACCGGTTATGGTCCAGGGTGTTGAGGAGTATGAGGTTAAGGCTATTCTGGACACTAAAATGGTATGTAGGGTTTGTTATTTCCTCATTGACTGGAAGGCGTACGGCCCTGAGGAGCGTACTTGGGAACCTGAGTCCAATGTGCATGCTCCTGTTCTCATATCCAAGTTTCTTGCTTTCCACTCCAGGGATCTCTCTTTGGGGGAGGAAACTGTCAGGGTTGCGTTCAGTTCTTCCTCATCAAGCCTTGCACCAGGTACACACAAGAGGAAACACTACCCTGCCTCTAGGAAATCTGCCTGTATTCCGAATAATTTGGGACTCAAACTAAGCCCTCAGAAAACTTGTTCATCCAGAAGCACGCATTCCTTCAGAGAACGCTATGGGCTGCCATGGAAACATTGGCTTCCATTGCATATGCGTATGCCTTCAAGAATACGGTGGCGCATGTACGTGCAGTCAGCTGTCCGTAATATAAACCCTGCCCACTCTGCACGGCGCTGCTTCTGCATTTGTTCTGAAAGCTCTACGTCTTGCTGTTACCTTGTTTTCCTGGTTTTCGATCCTCTGGTCCGTATTTTGACTTCCTTGCTTTGTCTCCTGATTTTGCTTTGACTTGTTTGCCAGTTGCCAACTCGGAACGTTTACCGGACTGCACCCACTTAAGCCTGTCACACTTAGCCTACCTGTTGCTGACTCGGAAAGCTGACTGACTGCACTCGCTTAAGCCCGATACGCTTATCTTGCCTGTTGCCAACTCGGAACATTTACTGGACTGCACACGCTAAAGCCCTCTACAACTCGCCTACCTGCTGCCAACTTGGAACTCTTATTGGACTGCATACGTTTACTGGATCATCACTAATCTGGAACTTTCAACGTTTCTTCACATCTTCACTTCTTCTCCTGTCTGAAGACTTTAAAGAACTCAGGGGTCATTAGCGCAATGGCACAAGTATCAAAATACTGTGTTTAGGCATCCTCGTCCCGGCGGGAATAGTCAACAAGACTTTTGTGCTCCCAGGATTACACCTCTATTGCTGCAATCCTCTCTTCAGAAACACTCCAAGACACCTAACATCCTTTTATCAGTAAGCTAAATACTGTTTGAGTCTTTTTGCTCTTCCCTACCTTGTTTGCCCCAGGTAATTGCTACCTCTATTTTTCCCAAGGGTACTCATCATCCTAGCTTGGAAAACCTTAGTCATATCTCTCATTCTTCACTTGTGAGTAACGGCTATTAATCTCGCCTAGTTCCGCCACTGCCTTGAAATGTGCATTAATCCTTGTTTTTTTCTTTTGCAGCCAGCTGTGTGGGTACCAGGGTGTACCAAATATTTTTGGGCAATGCTCACCTCAATCTGTCCTTTTGTACTCTTGAGGGGTATATTGTCAGAAAGACTCAATTGCTTCACGACATGTCAAGCCACCACTTCTGAGTTTAGCACTGGGGCCTAACACAAGTGCATAACTCATCTTTAAAGGCATACCTGATCAAATGTGTGCCCAGAACACGTCAATAAATATCCCCAAAGTGTCATATACCAAGTGGCTAAAACACATCAAGCGTACTATCCACAAGCCTTCACAATTTATGATAAGGTGCTGCAATGTTCCAGTTTCTTGCCCACAGAATCTACATAGGGCACTCTCCCATGGTAACATACCTCTAATGAAGTGCAAAAGATGCGTCCTAAACAAATTAAAACAAAATGTCATCATTGTTCTTCTGAGGTAAGGTGAGGGAGATTGAATTAGATACATGTTCCTTCCTCCTACTCTCTTGATTTTGTTCTGAATTTGATTGCAATATTTGTAGCTTAGAACCACAGTACAAGTTTACCACCAATCATATTGCGTGAGGTCACGTTTGGCACTTCTCATGTCCTGTAACAAATACTCCAAATTAAACCCGTGGTTCAACAATGATGTTTCCAATTTCCTGACAAAGGTTGGTGCCATTCCTTGAGAAATATTACTTAAAAATACAAAAATTGTATTCTCTGGAAGAAACATCATTTTTTGACAAAGAGTTAACTTCTTACACAGCCGATAAAAATTCACTTATTTTAACCCCAACTCAAACCTAATAATGGCGGGCGGAACACAAAGGTGGAGTTCTAAGGTTTTCCCCATAATAATCTCTCAAATTTCGATAGGTCTTGATTGTCTCAAAGGTGGTAATTTTCTGTCACATAAAATATTGACGGGATGACCTTAATCGCATAGAATTTCACCAGCGGATTGATAAAATATTTTCTGTAGCGATGTATTAAGAATTGCATTTGACCTCCAAAATAAATCATGTTTTCCTTTAAAATGGTTAGTAGTGCTCGCAGCACCAGTTATTAGTAAACCCTTTAATTCATCCTTAAATTATAACTTTGTGCCGTTCAATCGCAAGTTAAAAAAGAGTTTTTTGCTAGATGCAGTTTTCCTAATCTGTAAAACTTTGATTTTGTATTATTTATGACCAAATACATTTTTAGGGTTTATGTCTGGAAAGCATCCAGTAAGTGCTGCAGTCCAATGGGGGCAGTCAAGTAGAATAATGTTGTCGGCAAATGTAATGCAATAAAGCTTGACATTTTTTATTTTAGGCGATATAAATGCAGCTCCCTCAAGCTCTTTCAGTAAATCTACCATGTACAAATTTAAATGACATGGTGCAAGAATGCAACTTTGTCTTAACCCCCTGCCCGTAGGTATGAGAGGTGACAGTGTCCCCTGCAATTTGAAGCACACCTGCAAAAATGTATCATTGTGAAGGTGGATCAAAAGGTCCATAAGGTTCTATGGCACTCCCCAACTGCTTAATGTCCCCCACCGGTGGTGCCTGTTCACGGTATAGAAAGCTAGTGATAAATCAATACTAGGTATATACAACGTACTGGTGACACTCTCCCAACACCATCTATTAACATTCATCAATAATATAACCATTTAGGGTGGTCCCTGTACCACACCTAAACCCTGTCTGAAAGGCACTTAATATATTAATATTCTTTACCCACACATTTAGTTCTTTTAGCAGAAAGACGCAAATATTTTTGATTCCGCATCCAATAGTGCAATTGGTCTATCATTTCGGGGGTCTAACCTGGAGACCATCTTAAAAATACCTGGCAGCTTTTTCCATTTGCAACCAAATCCTCCTATTGACACCCTCGATATTCCTCTGGTTCCAGGGAATACCTTCCCCCCTTCCCCTCCTCTTGACTAAAATGGACTAAATGTGCAGTGGGAAAGGTGTCCTGTGGTCTCGATAAGTTACAAGTTACTGATAGCATATAGTGGTCACTGGCCAAGGTCTCCAGGATATCAAACCTGGAACATCTATTAAAAATTGGCTCAGAATCAAAGAAATAGTCAAGAGTGGACAAGGAAACTCCGCTACACCAAGTTTTTCGCCATTTAAATCACCATTCACATTCCCATTAAGGCGATGTAAAGACCTAAATTCCATCCAACAAGCATCTCTCTTGACAAAATAACTCAGATACGCAGGCAGCAACCTCATTCCACCTTCTCGTATTCCTTAACAGTTGGAATTTAGTAGATAAACATCAGGGCAAAATACGGTCTCTTCTGACCGTGAAGCATTCGTGCCATCCCTAACCGTAGGGTTATAGTAGTTCACAAAAAGACGGTTACTCGGGGGAACAATTCTGCAATGGGTTAACTTGCCCCTTTCAATTTCGTTGAAATTCAAGGAGTCCTATCCAAAGGACGCTGGATTGTGGGTATGTACTGTAGAAAAAAGGGGGGGGGGGAGAGAGACAAAACACCCGTTGTGTCTTAGGTTGCTACGAGAATGAAAAAATGTCTCGTCGTGATGTCATCGATATCCTGTGACTGGCATGAAGAAATGTTTCAGAAATGCTGGGATTTTCTGTGTTGCTCTTTATTTCCCCAAACACTCTAAAGGTCTATTTCATGCGGGTGATTGTCTACATAAAAAATATTAAAATGACAAGTGGTAAGAGTCCTCACTTAGATAGTTGTTTTTTAGAAGCTAAGTAATGCTAGTTATGCACTTGAGGTGCTAAAAACAAAAAAAAAAAAAAAAAAAAAAAAAAAAAACCCATCTGTGACTGGGTTATGATCTTTTTGTCTTGGGATCCTTCCTTTTTTCTTCAGGAGGTATCTTGTACAGGTGTGGAGGAGCCACAGCTGTCAGGTCGACCGGTTTCGATGGTTAGAGGATGTTGTGAACCATCTTCTTCAGGACACAGAAATAATTTAGATAATGGCCTAATCAGAATCCGCCCTCAGGTGTAGGGCAGTTATATGTGTGCCAGCGGCAGGCTCAGCCGTAGAATCCTGCAGGGGGGACACAAAAAAAGGGGGGTGGGGGGGACATTGTGGAGTGTAATCATCAGACATTTCTTCTGTCAATGTAGTGTCATACATAGTATCATAACGTGCTAGATCCAGTCTATATAGTTATTATTACTCCATGTGTTTGCTCATTGTATGGAAGAGCATGGCCCCATCTGTGGGGGGTAAAATTATGCCGCTAGAACCCTGAGTCTCGAGGTAAAAAAGGGGTGGGTGGTGTGGTGCCGGCTAGGTCTATACCTAGATATGAACTATCGGTGTTTGGAAGGTGCCGGCAGTGGCCTAATTGGCAAGCAGCCCCTGTCTGTGGGTGCACGTTCCCTAACAGAAGTGCCGCCAGACATGAGCTAAAAAACCGTGGTGCGTCACCACGGCAACTGGGTAGACGTTTTCGAGTGAAACAGAAAATGAAATGAGAAAATGAAAATGAACGAGGGCTCGTTCGAGACCATGCGCTTATGCCTGGTGTGCAATATATCTCTAGAGTGCCTAGGTGTGGCTCGAGGAGTGCGGTCCAATGGAGAGGACCCAGAAGGAAAGAAAAGAAAAATGAGCTTGCTTACCGGGTGTCCAGTAGCAACAAATGCTATCTGCTGGCTCAGTGCTCCACGTCTCGGCAAATCGGAGGGAGTATGGACCACTTCCGTGATCCACCTGGGGGCGTGGTACAAGAGCGCTAGGCTTGTTGACACACCTGCCGGCGCCGGGGGCCGTGCGTGCGTCATCATTGGCTACGTCCAATATTGGTGGGTGTGTTCCAGGGTATGCGCAGGTCACATGATCCTGCGGGAAACACATGGTCGGGCGGAGTGTACAAGCACCGGATTGGAATCGTAGCTGCCGACGCCGGGGGGCGTGCATGCGTCACTCAGTGTGGATGGGTGTAGTCAGGGGTGTGCGCATGGCACGTGATCCTATATGAGCGTGCCCAGTTGTACAAAAAAACAAACTGACCATGCAGGCAAACTGTATGGTGCCTGTTGGATAAATAGGAGGCCAAGGGTGCCCTGTCAAAAGATGAATGGACATCGTTGTGTTGCACAGCCCAAAAATACGGGAAGGGAGGTAGAAGAAAGGAAAAAACTGCCAAGCATAAAAAATGAAAAATGAATAATGAACTGGGGGGCCCGATCTTAGCTGGTCTGCACGTTAAACGGCGAACTGGCCCTCTCCAATGGAGGTGAATCTCCACCCCGATCGTGCGTTTGTATTAGAACTATGCATGATATTTTGTATAGGGGGGGAGAAGGAAAATGAAAATGAAAAGGGAGGGGGTGGGTGGTTAGTATTGGGTCTCTGGGGGGGCTAAACCAGGGTGTTGGCAACAATTGCAGTCATGTATGTACATCCTGTGTATTGCACTATGTGTGCCCAGACTATTCGCAGCACTACGATTGATATTGGCTGGACTACCCCATGGGTTCAGAGACATTTTACAAACTGCAATACGAAAGGGGTGATATACATGATTACATGCTCATGCGAGTTAAGATACATTGGCATGACAATTCGGGAAGCAAAGAAAAGAATGATCGAACACAAATCATGTATTAGGACCAAAAAAATGACAGCACCAATGGTTCCTCACTTCATGGAAAAAGGCCATACACCAGAGTCATTCCAATGGACCATTCTGGAGAAGATTAAACGACCAAAGAGGGGAGGCAACTACCATGCAATGTTGTTCAAACAAGAACAGAAATGGATTTTTCGCCTTAATACATGCAACCGAGGTCTAAATGAAGCCATGCAATGGCAAGAACTTGCAGTACTCCAACTTTGAATGTACTTTTAATGTACCTCATATTGTGTACAACATCCATACACCTGAACATTTATGATCTGTTTTGTCCACACCCCTGGTTCTCCCTTGGAATGTTCCAAACTCTGTCTTCATGCATAACATAGTGCAATACACAGGATGTACATACATGACTGCAATTGTTGCCAACACCCTGGTTTAGCCCCCCCAGAGACCCAATACTAACCACCCACCCCCTCCCTTTTCATTTTCATTTTCCTTCTCCCCCCCTATACAAAATATCATGCATAGTTCTAATACAAACGCACGATCGGGGTGGAGATTCACCTCCATTGGAGAGGGCCAGTTCGCCGTTTAACGTGCAGACCAGCTAAGATCGGGCCCCCCAGTTCATTATTCATTTTTCATTTTTTATGCTTGGCAGTTTTTTCCTTTCTTCTACCTCCCTTCCCGTATTTTTGGGCTGTGCAACACAACGATGTCCATTCATCTTTTGACAGGGCACCCTTGGCCTCCTATTTATCCAACAGGCACCATACAGTTTGCCTGCATGGTCAGTTTGTTTTTTTGTACAACTGGGCACGCTCATATAGGATCACGTGCCATGCGCACACCCCTGACTACACCCATCCACACTGAGTGACGCATGCACGCCCCCCGGCGTCGGCAGCTACGATTCCAATCCGGTGCTTGTACACTCCGCCCGACCATGTGTTTCCCGCAGGATCATGTGACCTGCGCATACCCTGGAACACACCCACCAATATTGGACGTAGCCAATGATGACGCACGCACGGCCCCCGGCGCCGGCAGGTGTGTCAACAAGCCTAGCGCTCTTGTACCACGCCCCCAGGTGGATCACGGAAGTGGTCCATACTCCCTCCGATTTGCCGAGACGTGGAGCACTGAGCCAGCAGATAGCATTTGTTGCTACTGGACACCCGGTAAGCAAGCTCATTTTTCTTTTCTTTCCTTCTGGGTCCTCTCCATTGGACCGCACTCCTCGAGCCACACCTAGGCACTCTAGAGATATATTGCACACCAGGCATAAGCGCATGGTCTCGAACGAGCCCTCGTTCATTTTCATTTTCTCATTTCATTTTCTGTTTCACTCGAAAACGTCTACCCAGTTGCCGTGGTGACGCACCACGGTTTTTTAGCTCATGTCTGGCGGCACTTCTGTTAGGGAACGTGCACCCACAGACAGGGGCTGCTTGCCAATTAGGCCACTGCCGGCACCTTCCAAACACCGATAGTTCATATCTAGGTATAGACCTAGCCGGCACCACACCACCCACCCCTTTTTTACCTCGAGACTCAGGGTTCTAGCGGCATAATTTTACCCCCCACAGATGGGGCCATGCTCTTCCATACAATGAGCAAACACATGGAGTAATAATAACTATATAGACTGGATCTAGCACGTTATGATACTATGTATGACACTACATTGACAGAAGAAATGTCTGATGATTACACTCCACAATGTCCCCCCCACCCCCCTTTTTTTGTGTCCCCCCTGCAGGATTCTACGGCTGAGCCTGCCGCTGGCACACATATAACTGCCCTACACCTGAGGGCGGATTCTGATTAGGCCATTATCTAAATTATTTCTGTGTCCTGAAGAAGATGGTTCACAACATCCTCTAACCATCAAAACCGGTCGACCTGACAGCTGTGGCTCCTCCACACCTGTACAAGATACCTCCTGAAGAAAAAAGGAAGGATCCCAAGACAAAAAGATCATAACCCAGTCACAGACAGTTGGAATTTAGGTCACCAGCAAGAATAATATATTCATTGCCATATTTACACACCCAATATTATAATATCCTAGATGTATGGGCTGAGTAAATAGCCAATTTCTCAGAGTTGAAATCAATAATAATAATAATAATAATAATAATAATAATTGTTATTAGTATTATTATTATTATTATTATTATTATTATTATTATTACCACATTTATCACCAGTAAATGTATAAGACTCGTTTTTAAAATAATGTGTGATGCCAGAATCCCAATCATAGTGTCATCAAAAACAGAGATCTGTTCCGCTAAGATCGAATCCACTGCAATCAGGAGACCTTCCTTTGGTTGCCCTTTGGGCCCCTTCCTAGCCCTTTGAACAATAGAGCTGAAACCATAAACAGTAACGGCTTGCAACAGCCAAGTCTCCTGCAGCTTTCCACATTATTTAGCAAGTTAAAATGGCCCCTGCTGTTCCATGACACAATCCCAACTTGGTTTTCCTCACTAAAAACCAGGCCTAAGGTTAGTCATGGGAGGCCCTTTTGCTTCCAAAATGGCTGGATGCCATGACCAGTTAGTAGGCACTAATTTGTCCTCCACATGACTTCCCAAAAGCTTGATAGATCGGTCTTGGCTGGGCCTACCAGAGCATGTAATTTCTAACCGCTCTGGGATTTGAAAGACATTTGGTTTTGAAACAAAATCATCTAATATCCTTTTATTACTGTAAGTAGCAAAGTTCAAATTGTCAAAGCCTTGTCTCCTAACAGTGTCAGTTGCCTCAAATAAGGCATCCCATACTATGCCCGACGGTACTGCTATCATAAATAAAAATCCACACGATCCAAGTCATGGGAAATGATTTTACTGAAACAGCTCTATTAGATGTCTAGTAGATGTCTTCTGTTCAGCACCAGGGCTTTCTTTCAAGGAATGATAGCTTCTATCAAAATGGTTCCTCCCCTTTCATTACAGGACTGACTAGGCCTCTGAGGGCAGGGATGGTGTTCCTGCATTGGCATAATCCCACTCCCCACAGTCCGAATGTTATCACCTCTGCGGGCCTGCACCATCAAAGGCAATGATGGAGAAAACTACTTTCCATTTTCCAGGCCCGCACCACAGCGCCTCTCCTGGAAGCTACTATGGACTGTTATCTGATTTGCTGTTTGGGTGTCCATAGTCATAGTGTTTGTAGGACACAAAGAAGGCACAGCGGTATTCTTAAGAAAGATTTCTCTTTCAGCAACTTTCCCACCATTTCTGTGGACCCCACACTTTTTTCTTTCATCTTTTAAATCTGACCTGAACCTTATGCAGTACAGTGAAGCCTTCTGCTTCCCTGCACTGGCCTTTGCTCATTGTTTTGGGGAAACTGACACGTCCTCCAGGCTGTCAGTACTGAGAAACATTGTTTCTCTTTGTCTTGCAACTTTGTTGCTACTTGTTGGTAACATGTTATCATTGCACAACATACTTTACAGTACTACACAATGGGGTCACTGTGTTTTATGGCCCTAGACACAGTACAAGGAATTTTCGTTGGTTGAAGAATGTTCCTTAGGACAGACTGGTGGCAGCAGTAGCTTTTTCAATGTGTGTAACTTCTTATCGTTCCATACCGTGTTTATCGCATTTGGCCCAGGACTGTGGCTGATGCCCAATATGGCCATTCCACGAGATCTTTCCTCTGTTCCTTTGGCCATTGTATTCTCTGACCTTCCCTCTGCCTTTCCAGGTGCATGGCTTCCTTATTTGGACATGCCGATGCCCACAAAGGTTGCTTCTTTCAAGGGCCCTGCAAGTCACGTGTATAGGCACCTAGGAAGTGGTCTGGGACTGTCATTTCCCAATCCACATTACTGGTGCCAGGCTGTCTGGTATGCATGAGAGCATTAAGACCCCAGTGGTCCCTGATTGGACTGCTGCTAATGTGCTCTAGCACCGTGAAGGCTCTCTTGTGCTAGGTGGAATTACCAATAAAGAGCTCAGACCAAATAACCACAGACTCAGAAAATATGGAAAAATATGACTTTATTCTCAGTTTAATAAAGTAGGGCAATCTGGCAGACATCAGACTGATGCTTGCACACTCACACACAAACTTGATTATACAGAGGTTATATACCCCAATATGCATCATATATGACGTCATCCTACGTGGCAGACTGCAAAACCTATTGATGGGAAGGATGGTTAAGGGAACATATGTACCTATGGTATTCATATGGGTTAGTACTTCATTGTCTGCCCCTTATCTGTAAGACATGCCTCAAACTACCTCTAAATATGTATAATACAGATTATAGCAGGGAAAATGGCAGCAGATTGGTATATGCAACATTGTATAACATGTTTCCCCATCTGATTGGTTGGAATTCTCACCCAACCTTGGACTTTCGGCTCGTTAGCAGCACGTTAACAAAAAAAAAAAACAGGCGCTTGATTCACGTCAGATTACTCCCCACTTTCCCAATTAATCCATCATCTCTCAACAGTCCGGCCATAAACCAAAGTTTCCCATCTGTAGTTGACCTTGTCGTTGTAGAGGAGCAGCCAAATGCCTCTGCAGGAAGTCCCACCACCCTACTACCTGTATGTTGGAAGCCTGAAACTGCACCATGCTTGACACCAGTAGTTGTGACCATACCGAACGAGTGTTCGAGAAAAGGTATCCGTTAAGAAAGCTATACCATATGCATGGCCAAAGAGATGACAAACTCCTGGAAGAGATCCCTGAAGGAATATGAAAACAAGAGAAAGAGAACCTGGTGACGTCACAAGAAGTGAGAGTGATGTACTAAGAAGATAAGAAGAAGAAAATGTATGGACCTAGAAACTGATGACGAAATAAGGAATCAAGTGAACTCTCCTATACAGAAAAGAAGATTACATGTGTGTGTGAGATGCACTGCAGAAAATGCAAACCATTCAATGAATGTACAGCTGCAGCAATGCAAGTAGACTAAGGGATCATAGAAGCTGGCTATACGTAGTGAATAGACTGCAGACAACGCCGCCGTATAGTGTCTGGACATCGTGTTACACATTTTTGTAAGTTGAAACCCACGGAGAAAGAAGGATCGAAAACTGTGTCGCAGCAAAGAATTAGCCGGGAGCATGGAGGAATCAAGAAGGGCTATCTGACCTAATGTAAAGGAGGAAGGCAGCCAAAAACTGGTTATTTATTCTCAAAGGCAGAGATGTGAGAAACTGAATTATCTCTTATTAAGGTGCAGAGAATGAATACCATCAGTGCCAAGTTTATTCATTCAAGACAATTAAATGCTATAAAATGGGTTAAATTGCGGTCTTATGTCACGTGAGCCAAGGATGGAAATAGGAGTTCGGCATGCAGACCAGAACTGTGATAAGCGTGTGCCCGTACTCCCTTGTATTCCCAGCGATGAGAATACATTGCAAGGCCAAGTTCAAAGACAAATCTTCATGGAATGAGGCATGGACAATGAGAGATGTTGGGCTAATAGGGTGGGAAGCAAAGAAGCAAAATCATGTCCACCTCCCAGCACCTGGGTGTGAGCTTACGTGCTGTAAGAAACCGAATGTTCCAGACCTGGCACAAGTGTGCCAACCAATTATAGAGGGCTGTATAATGAAGGGCCTTATAGTTTAAGAGCCAATAGTATTTTGTGTACTTAATAAGTGTTGAGGAGGACTGGCACTAGAGGCAGGCTTAAGTTGTCCACCTGACAGTAGATGTCCTATCAGAACCCAACCCCTTAAATAAAGTATACTTAGATGTTCCCATTGAGCCAACCACAATCCCCCGTAGGTTTTTCTCATTTGCCTCATAGTTTGACGTCACTTATGACTAATTTTTAGTATATAAGTTTGTTTTTATGCAAAGTGTAGTGAGAGCTCAAGCAAACATCCGTCTATGTCCGTTGTAACTCCCTGTTTTAGACAATTGATAGTAAAACAGTTGAATGGGACTTTGCCAACTTCCTGAGTCGGTCTGATTATTTGGTGTAAGAGTCACTCTGCATCCCATCCTTTGCATGACATGTTACTTATTAAGAACCTTATGTTCACGTGGTAGCAATGTTGAATGGTTCTGACCCATCAACCTGTTAACTTCAGATTTTTTGGATGATCGGGCATCCTCCGCCATTTAGCCGGAAGATCGCAGGGTTTCCTGTGGAGAGAGGCCAAACAGAAATCTTGCAAGAAAATTGAGACAGTGGGCAGGGTCCCTCTTTGACAAAATCCCTACCTGGTTTCCACAGGCACTTTGCGGATGGAAAGCGAAAGTGGTCGGTTGGAGGAGGAGACGATACAGAGGGCCTTCAGTCAAATGACTGAATGGTGAGTAGATTGAGGGCAATAGGAAACTAAGCGGATGGGATTGTGGTAATTTTAAAGCAACAGGAAATATTGTGTGAAGAGATAGAGATAACGCCTAACGTGTACTGGCTCAAGGGAGTTTCAGAAGAAGTCGTCTCACACCCCAGTCAAAGTCTTTTAGGCTACGTGTAAACAGGTTTTACATAAGGAAACGTTTTAAACTCTGTGACAGAGTAATTGATTAGAGGCAAAGAGAAAAAATGGTGATCACACGATATTTTTAGTATATGTGTAAAGTCGACTAGTTTGTCTTGTTTATCTGTAAAATTAGACACATGATATTTTTAGTATATGTGTAAAGTCGACTAGTTTGTCTTGTTTATCTGTAAAATTAGAAAAATTGAGGAGGCTGTATAAACTGTGAAATTATTGTTGAGACGAATTGAGAAGCTATAAGTAGATATCTTAGTGGAGAAATTGGTACCAATCCAGAGACAGACAGAGATAATTGAAAAGGGCACAGGTTTGAGCGCCGATGGTTGGAACACGCTCATATTTGTTATTTTAAAAGTATTGAAAAGCAGTGAAAGCCATTTTATAAAATCTGGTAAGTATTTACATTCAATTGAGACACATCACAATGGGAGATATCACTCCTCTGATGCATTTATGTAAGACATTGCCAAAGCACATGCCCAAACTCAAACAGTATAGTGTGGAATGGGTGAAAGGAATGACAGATAAGATGTTCATGCAATGGCCACAAGGGGGATCACTGTCAAAAGCGGTATTGCAACACATGACCACATACTTGCACGCTGCGTACAAGGGGAAGAAATTAGAGACAAAATTAGCTATTTTAGAGCTTTAGAAAATGTACCAGGAAGAGAGGGAATTTCCCCCACTCAAGGAGTAAATGCTTAGACAACATAAGGAGGAAGGTGTCGAGCCTTCGGCTCCCCTTACCTCGCCTAAAGTGAAAGACATTGATATGGAAGACGTAGGGTTGTATCCTTTAAAGTAACTGAAGGCGGCGGCAGGCTATAGTAATCTGATATACGAACCGCCCGTGTATAGCAGTGACGATAGTCCAGAGGAGAGTAAGAGAAAAGAGGAGATTTTTAGAATCATACAAGATAAAGAAGAGTGAGCGATTGAATGTGTCAACAGAAATAGAAGAAGAGATTAGGAGATGGAAAGGTGAAAAAGATAAAGCTGGCAAGATAACACTTGTGCAGAATGAATGGATGGGAGGACAGATATTACTCAAGCTAGATGGGAAAAGCATTGAGTAAGTAAGGCAAAGAGAAGATAAAGATGAACAGGGTAGAAAAGACAGGGAACATGAAAAAAGATTGAAGGAAAATGAACAGAAAAGAAAGGGCAGAGAGTGGCGAGAACATATGTATCAGTAGGAGCAACAAAAGAAAGAAGAAAGGGCAGAAGAGCAAAGAAAATTTGATAAAAGACAGGGAGCGATGGAAGACAAGGATAGAAGAGAAAGGAAGAGAGAAGAGAAAAAAGCACAGACATTAAGGGACAAATGAATACAGAGATGAAGAGAAGAGGAAGAAAGGAGAGCAGGAGTGAGGAGAGAAGAGATTAGACAAGAGGAGTAGAGAATCAGACTGGAGGCAAGAAAACAAAGGGACGAAGACGAAGAATTAGAACAAAAAAGGAGACAGTGGGATTTTGAATCTAGCCTTGCTCAAAGGGAGCCAGTAGGTCTGAATCCAGCAATACGATGGGACAGAATAGGAGAGTTTCTTCTGATGAAGGAAGCAATGCCAGGGGCATCTAGAGTAGCATTATACGAGGAAAACCTCGACATAGAAAGGCCTATCAGGAATTGAAGGGAGGTAGCAGCTATGAAATTCGAGGAAAAGGGGATGTGTCCCCAGCATTTAAACCATGAAACGAAGAAGAAAATCTGTTTTGTTTTGAGCATAGATCCTTGTCCTTAAGTAGACTGAACCTAAACCAGGGTGAAGGGGAGGGTAGTTATACTTCTTGGGGACAAGACATGTCAGACGAAGAAAGAGAATCTTTCCTTGGGGGGGAGGAGGAGGCACATGTGCCCCCAAGGGCAGCCTGCAGACAGACAAGTACGCAAAATGGTAGGATATAGAACAACCTAAGGATAGGAAGCCAGATCCCATGCCATATCCAGAACATCCCGGAGGATGATCATATAGTGGGAAGGGAGAATCACTGCCATATGTGTGCAGGTTAAGATCGGTGCCAGTGAGGAGACGGTCAGGAATGATCATCCCCGCCATGGATAGACAGATGATGAGAGCCGATTGCAAGTTAGGGTTTATGCAGTCTCTCCAAGTAGGTCTGAATCCAGCAATACGATGGGACAGAATAGAAGAGTTTCTTCTGATGAAGGAAGCAATGCCAGGGGCATCTAGAGTAGCATTAGACGAGGAAAACCTCGACATAGAAAGGCCTATCAGGAATTGAAGGGAGGTAGCAGCTATGAAATTCGAGGAAAAGGGGATGTGTCCCCAGCATTTAAACCATGAAACGAAGAAGAAAATCTGTTTTGTTTTGAGCATAGATCCTTGTACTTAAGTAGACTGAACCTAAAACAGGGTGAAGGGAAGGGTAGTTATACTTCTTGGGGACAAGACATGTCAGATGAAGAAAGAGAATCTTTCCTTGGGGGGGAGGAGGAGGCACATGTGCCCCCAAGGGCAGCCTGCAGACAGACGAGTACGCAAAATGGTAGGATATAGAACAACCTAAGGATAGGAAGCCAGATCCCATGCCATATCCAGAACATCCCTGAGGATGATCATATAGTGGGAAGGGAGAATCACTGCCATATGTGAGCAGGTTAAGATCGGTGCCAGTGAGGAGACGGTCAGGAATGATCATCCCCGCCATGGATAGACAGATGATGAGAGCCGATTGCAAGTTAGGGTTTATGCAGTTTCCCTTATTGGAGAAAGGGGGAGCAAAACCACACTATATTCCATGGCCGCAGATGGACAAGGATCATTTAAGGTGCAAGCTCCCGAGCTTGACATCGGGTGCTGGGAAATGGATACATGAGTTAGAATAAATGACAGTAGGAAACACATTGGCCATAGGGGACATTAAGAGTCTCTTGGCAGTTAATATTGGAGAGAGAGCTGATGATATATGAAGGCGAGCAGGATATGCAGGTGTGACAGCACAAAACACAGTGTATGATGGGGCACCATTTAATAATTGGAGAGCAGACATGTGGAGGGCTCTCAAGGTGCAGTATCCTGACACATCAGATATGGGTGCAATTATGAGACGTAAGATGAAGGAAGATGAGGACCCTATTGCTTATATTCAGGATATTCAAGAGCAGTGGCAACTTCAAATGAAGGAGCTGTGGGAAAAAACCGTGGCATTATTTTACCACAATTTATGTCAGGGGTTGCCCAGGCCAGTACAGAGACAAATGAAGAAATAGGTGAGAATGGAAGCCAAACCGTGGACTGAGATACAGTTGACAATAGTGCATCACTGTCAGCTAATGCAGGAGAAAAACAAGAAGATAGATGAGTCTAGGAAAGCTGAGGAAGCCAAATTAGTTCAGAAGAAATTGTCAAAATACACCGTAGAAGGGGTGCTACTGACAAGCAGAGAAGGATTGGGATTGGGGATGCAGCAACCAGTGGGTGCATCGCAGGCGAATAATCAGTGCCCTATGCACCAAGGAGGAAATGTGTTCATGGCACAGGTATGGGATATGGAGGAGAGGTGGATTTCAAAACAACAACTCTGACCCTGTCTACCCCCTTGCCATCTTGGGGCATTTCTACTCATGTTACAGATGTTAAGGAAAAATGGAAGGCACATCAAGATATTGTTCTGGGCAATAGTTGGAAGGGAACAGTCTTCGTGATGTGCAACATTGATGTGTGGTCCAGCAAGGCTCCAATGCACCACAAAAGCAAATGTTATGTATACGTGATATGCAGAGGCACCCCTAAACTCACAAATTGGATACACAATACCTGGAAAGTTTCCAAAATGTGTTAAAAGCGGCACGCCATATGCAGAGGCACCCTTAAACTCAAATATTGAATATGCGATACCCAGAAAGGTTTCAAAAGGTGAAAAAAGCAGTATGTGATGCGCAGAGGTACCCTAAAACTCACAAATTGCATAGAAGATACCCAGAAAGCTATTCAAAGGTGAGCAAAGTGGTATGCAATACGCAGATGCACCCCTAAACTAAAGAACTGCATACACAACACACCGTAAGCCTCAAAATGGAGAAAAATACATGCGCGTATGTGCAGAGGCAACCCCCACAAAGAAAAATGCGTATGGATTACCTGAAGTATGCATCTTGAGTAGCACCCCCAAATACATGTTTGCGATACTCGTCCGTCTCACACCTTCCGGTACACAACCAGTGATGCGCATCACGGCACCTTATATTACACTGTCATTGCTGTAAGCTACGTAGGCGTGTCGCGTAGGTGCACTGCGTCCCACGCATATGACGTAATTTACAAGTTAATGGCCTTTACTCTTTTATCGGCTGCTTTGGATGAGAGATGCACACCACAGTTCCTCCTGCCTGCAAACTGCTGATTTTGCCTCCTCCGGCCCTGCTTTGCCTCACTCACTCCTTATCTGCTGCTGCCTGCTTGAGTGTGATTGCCTGCTTGCAACCAGCACTGTCTTGGACTGTAAGCTGTCCTACATTTGCATGTACTCCTTTGTTAGGCCAGTGACCACCTCTTCTGTACTTGGGACCTCCACCTCTCCTTTCCAACACCAAAACAGCTCCGCAGCACCTATCCAGGATCCTGCTAAGTCATACCTGCCTTGGGGGTGACATGTCAGGTACAATGATATTCTCGGAATAGTTCAATACCCCCACTTTGAGGCAGATGTCTGCCAACTTCACTTCCACCAAAGTTGGAATCCTAGTGGATTGGTTCTGGGGGCCTTTAAATCCCTCTTTAACCCAGCAACACCGCTGGGCAATGACACAAGGCTGAAGATCTGGGATGACATCACGACTGCCATCAACGCAGAGAGGGGTGGCAAACCACACACAAACCAAGGTCTGGAAATATTGCGACGACCTCAAGGCCCGTAGCCATTCCAAGGTGGTGGTAGCCCTCGCCAAGGAACCCATGGTGGAGGTGCACCATATAGGCTGCTGCTGGTTCAACCAGGTAGAGCTGCAGGTCCTTGAGAGGTTCTTTCCGGACCATCATGCCCACATTTGTGCCTGGAGAAGTCACCTGGAAGCTTCTGGTGTGTTCCTATGTAGAGCAATGCTCTACAGTGTATGTGTGGCTTGCATGTTTGCAGATGCCTCATTCTACTTGCAGCTTGTCTGTGGTGTGGGATGCAGCGGCTTGCTGCCTCATGCCAATGCTGGGCATTTGTGGCATCAAAGATTATACACTGGCATATGCATGGTATTGAAAGTGTATTCATCAGTGACTTGTAAGACTTAGGCACATGCAGTGTGTGATCATGAACCAAGTGCAGGGACAGTACAAATGCGGGCATGTTGTGTTGTGGGCATGTGAGTGACTTGCATGTGGCAAACCATCAAGTGCATCCAAGAAGTTGAATGTGCTGAGGTTTACAAATGTGCAAGGATGTCTGTGAATGTCAAGTTGTTGTATTGATATCTCCAGTACAGGGATGTGACAACTCATTCCACTGCATTTGGGGCACTTGTGTGCATGCAATATGTGCATGCTGTGCCACACAACATGAGCAATTGATTTGCAGATATGTGTGGGGTACTTGTTGCTTTCTTGCAGGTCATGCTGTCAAATATGCATGTTGGTGACTGTGTTTGTGTGGGCAGGTGCCCTGGTGCAGTTCCCATGCCGCTGGCTGCATGCCATCCTTGTGTTGGTGGGTCATTGGTGTTATGGAGAATTTTCAAGAATGTGCTAATTTCCCTTACCTTTTGAGACCCCCAGCAACTTTGCTGGATTTCTAGGGTTTTAATTTTTACCTGGAAAGAGTGGGACCCTTTTCTTCCCACTCTTTCATGTATTTTGATGTGTGTTTTACTTTTATGTTCTTTGGATATGGGGTTTTACATAACTCCATAGGCCTCATCTTTTTCTTGTATGTCACACAGCACCTTCAGTGCATTGGCACAGGGATGTCTTTCAGACTCCCCAAGGTTTGAAAACCTTTTCTGGGACTGACTACCATCTCCCAGAACATGTAATGTTAAATTGACGTTGCTAGTCTTTTTAAATTCATAGACCCAGCACACCTTATCTTCCTACAGAGTGCTGGAGGGGTTGCCTAGCATCCCCTGTGTCTAAACACTCATGTAACAGACAAATGTTACCCTTTCCTCTTTAATTGGCTGGTGGCAGTGGTTTTGGAAGGAACTACCATGATTTTTAAATCGGGTCACCCATGTTTTTCAATATGGCGCCCATGACCCCGCTGTAAAAACAGACTCTGGTCATCTTTTTTCACTGTTTCTTTTAGGAAAGGTCCTTCTTGTGTTTAACTGTGCACGCCAAACCAGGTTTGGTCCCTTTGTTCGATGCCCTTTGGTGTGCTTCAGTGCTGAAGCCCTCTCTGGCGCCTGAGTTTCTGGGGTGGACAGGATGTGAGGGAGGTGCCTGAAACTCCCTGTGCTTAGTCTCCTAGGAGACCTGAATTCACTCTGGCGTGATTGTCTGGATGACTGTCCAGCAAGGACAGCCACCCTGCTGGGTGAGTGGCAGCTAGGCTGGGATTAATGGGAGAAAGCTGTTTAAAAAGCGAGTCTCCAGGACTGGAAGCAGAGTCGACCACTGGAACAAGAGAACCAAAGACCAGCTGAAGGAATACGACTGCTGCAACTCCTGGACTGTTGGTTTGCCCGGTGAAGCCCTGCTGCAGGTCCAAATTGCCTGAAACTCCATTGACAGAGAAGCTCCTCAATTACAACTTCTTCCCTTGAGCTGGTGGGAACAACCAAATCATAAGCCACCTGGACACCGTCTCCATACTGGTCGAATTTTCATCAGAGTGCCGTTGAAAACCGGATGCCTAGTGAGAAGGATACCAGTTTGTGGACTTCAACGCAATCACACCTTAAACCGACACTTAGCCAAGCTTCTGGCCTCTTCCCTGGGCAGTGCAGGAATTTCCCGACGTCCTCCTTCTTGTCCCCACGACTGAAGCTCAGGAACAGCGAGATCTGCAGGAACTGTCAGCAACAACTGTCTCAGCTACAGCTTTTGTACATGCCTAAGGTACTGTGCAAACGAGGTGTGGAAATCTTTTCTGCAGCGGTGAAAGTTTGTGAAACTTTCCCAACGTTGGTGTCTTGTTCGCTCCTAATCGACATATCATTTCTTTTTCTGGCAAACTACTTCCTCGAACATTGGCAAAGACTTAACCATTTACTACCAGAACTGTACTATCCTATCCAAGACTCTGAACCATTGACTTTGGCCCAGGCCCATTGAATTGTATTGCCAGTTGTAGTGAACTGAAGCTATTTGCCCTACCTATGAAAGTAATTGTGATTTAATTATTTTAATCTTTGTCTTTCCACCCCTTTTGAAAGTTACTGAAGTGCCATTTTGCTCCCACTTCAGGGGCGTCTAACTTGTTCCGAAACGTATTGGTTGTGTACTGTAGTGTATTAAGATTCTGAAATTAAGCTGCTTCTTACTAGTGGAATGTTTTCCAAATGACTGTGTAAATAAATGTATATTCTTTTACCAAGAAACCTTTAAAGGAATGGTTCGTCAAATTTTTTTTTTTCCCCTACGGGTCGGCCATGTGTTTTTAAACCTAAGTCGCTCGATTTTAGAAAAATTTCCTATGGACCTTACCCGAGTTTTTGTCCATTAAACGCATGCGAAAACAGGTACCAGGGAGCTGCCATTTTGTGATATTCCTATCATTTCCCATCGGCCTGGCTGACCTGCTTTTGCGGCACTAAATCATATCCCCCGCCCCTGAGCCTGACATTATCAAAACATTCATATTCCCCGCCTCTCTCCGTGACATTACTGTGCTGCGTAGGCAAACGCGCCAAGTCGTCTTCTACGCGACTTCACACAGAAGCCTGAAACCAACACAGATTAGCTCACAACACAGCGCGCCACAATTCGGAATATGAAACTGTACTTTAAAATCAAACAGCAACAAGGTAAATTTGGTAAAGTACATTTATTTGACATTAAATGTTTATAGAATATTCTGCAATTGCCATATGAACTCCAAAAGTAATTTATTTTCTTTTATCTCTATCTGCAAATCCTTAAAATGTTATTGTGAGTCACGCGCTGTTCCTTTATGGTACACAGGTTGTTGGTTTTCGTTCAAAGAGGCACTTTTGTCGCACGTTGAACCGCAAGGCTGTTCCATCAAGTAGGCACTAGGCCAGCGTAAAGGTTGCTATGTTGCTTCTAGCCGCTAGTACCGCGTAAGGGCATATGGGCCCTTGGCGATCGTCCCATAAGATCATCAGAATGGTGCAGTTGTTTACATTAAGCTGCAGCTGACGGCTGAAGAAACCGTCTGCCGGTGTCTGAAACTGGTGGCAGAGGCAAAAGGGAAGGATGTACCTATTTTGAAAACATAAAATGTATAATTAGTCTCGCCAGCCGATCTTTATTAATATTATTCATTTTATTTATTACGGCCGAGCTGAAACTATTTGCTTTCAAGGATAGTGCAATGGAGTATGTTCGGCTCTAAAATCAATGCGAAAACTAACTAAATAAATGAGGTTAGTACACAATGAGAAACAACTTTTTGTCTACATGCCTGTGGAATGTGGACCTGCATGCCCATGTGCCCGCTACAAGGACAATCCCACAAACCTTTTCAAAGCTCTTCATTCATTCATTTATTCATGCATCCATTCATTAATTCTTCATTCCGGTATAAAAGCGTCTAAAGAGTTACTTACATTATATTTGCAATTTCCATTGTGTCTCTGCGTAATGCAGTCCGTAAATCCCACTGTGCTCTTGACAACGATTTTTCGTATACTGAACTAACATGAAACTCGGTCTAGTTTAAGAATTTTCTGCCTTAGCGTCTCAAACGTTATTGCACCCCCAAACCCCCCTTCAAATGAAGTTCTTTCTGCATGGTCCCTATCTCTCAAGGTCAAAAAACAATAGAACCTTATACTGCCAGTGCGAGTTGTGGGCCTCTTCAGGGCGCGAGCTGAAAATCAAAGCCGCTGACCTTCACTAGAAATTAGCATACATTCTTTCTTTGCAACATCCCATAGTAAAGCCATCTGTGAGAACTTGAAGTTTCGAATCCATCTATGTAGTGCGCCTCAATGTGCAAATGCGAACTGGCTTCTCTCCCATCTGCAACGGCTCGCTTGGCGCGTTCTAAGGCCCCAATTTTGTCCTCGTTGTCTGCGAGCTTTGAAGCCCCAAAGAACCATAACTATTGAGACTTTTAATTTTTTGGGTAAGGTCAGTGAAAGTATAAAGTACCCGAGGAGTTGAGTTGAAAGTGAGATTTATTGTTTGTTTGTTTTATTATTTGCAATACGCAAGCCTCCCCTCGGTTAACAGTGCCCAGCATTTATAAGAGATTGCGAAAATTAGTTACATCAACAAAAATATATACATACACATATAGACAAGGTCAGCAATATGAGGTGAATAGAGAGAGAATTCAAAGATGACACCCAGGTAGTTCGGCACCCAGGATGGTGAAGGTAGGGGTTAGGGTTAGCGTACTTTGTATGCACACTGTACAATAAAATTTATTTACAAAAAGACAATCGTATTACAATTATTTAAACCGGGATTTGTACTTCACAACCAGCTCTCCTTTGGGTGGACATGGCACAGTGGCAATGTTGGGTGGCAATGGATCAGTGCTCTGCACAGAAACATTAAAAATTCCATATCTGTGCTTCTCTAATACAGCAACAATAAGGCTTTTGACAAAGTCGAACTCCATTTCCTCATAGACTGGTTTGATCACCCATTGCTTACTCCTTTTTGAAAAGGCCTTAGTGTAGCGAGGCATCCTTACATTACCCTTAGTCCTAGATTGTTCACGGCCGAGATTCTCGTTATGGGCCAAGACGGCAGGTAGAGTCCTATGTCTCATGCCCTGTATGCTGAAATGCAAGCACTTTGGCCTGTACTTTAGGCACATATTGTGGAACACCTCCAAACCTCCAGTGTGACAGAATTCTGTCAGTCCCCTCAAATCTCTTGATAGAGTTTTATCGAAAACAATCTTCTCAATGGCTTTGTGTGTCGGTGAAGATGGATTCAACCACTTCTTCTTCCGTGCCTCCACTGGGGATAAAGGTCCATGTTCACATTGGTGGAAATGTAGGTTTTCTGACCAGCGGTGCACGTTGGTACAGTGGTGCATCAGTGACCGCCATTTTTCAAGTAGTATTTCCACTGACCCTTCACAAGTTTTGGAGCTCCACCAAAGATGGTTGCTGATAGACTGGGACCACTCTGAAATACTTTCCAAACCTTTTTTTTTCCCTGCAGACAAGATTTTCTTATTGATTGATTTAGCAAGATGCCATACGTCAAATTGATGTTTAATATGTGGGAACTGCTCTCTCATTTTCTTGGCAATTGAAACGTGTCTGTCCGTGGCTATGAGGTCGATGTGCATTCCACTTGATTGCAGATATTCCACTGATTTTATAAATCCTAGTTTCTCCATGGCCACTGAGGATGTACATTGTGTTACCTGCACGACCACCGAACTCACAATTTTCTTACTATCCATGTCCTGAAAGTGGTAGGTGCAGTACTTGGCAGAAAATCCAGGGCTGTCGCACTGTCCATCGCCGGCTAGCCTGAATCGTTTGCCTTCGAATGTACTTGCTAGAGACAATTGTTCAATTTTCCAAGCATCACTAATGGCCGGAAACAGATAATCATGTTGGTATTTGTAGTACTGCGTTTTTTAAATGAAATGGAGTCCCACAAACTGAAAGAAAGACTTTAACTTTCTAAAACTTGAGCCACTGAAAAGTGATGCAGCTGCACACAGTAGATTGCCTGCTGGCAGTTTCCCCAGCATTGGTTGTGCAGACCATGAGAACGTATGATGTAATCTACAGGCGGCATGTATTGTGACGTTACTGTCTTGTTTTTGACGAGTCACATGAATCAATGGCTTCGCACATACTTTCCCTCTGACGGAATGCCCACATTTCAGCATACTTATAGTATCCATCAAACAACTGTCGAATACTATGTATTTGTCCTCTTTCATTAGACTGTCATCCTGCGTCAAAGTTGTTTCGGCCTGTGACGTTGAGGACATATCACCACATTTCAAAGAAATATCGCTGCTATCAAGTTCTGATGCGTCAGTGAATGCTGCTGCTGGTTCATTCTCTGTCATTTCAAAATCTTCTACTTCAACATTGATGGGAGAACACAACAATGTCGACAGCTTTTTTGGTGGCAATTTTTTGGCGGGTGTAGATTGTGTAAATTGATCTGCGACTACTTCAGAGCTATCTTCAATACATCCAGTATCATGTTGTTGCGGTGGTGCGGTCGCACTGTAGCAATGATCCAATACAACTTTGCTGGATTCTCCGGACACATTCATTTAATTTTCTGTACATTGGACATTAGCATCCCAAGGCTCAACACGCCGCGTCTGAATTAATAGTTCCTCCATAGCCTCCATAGTGTAAATGGTCTGGCAAGCAACATCTCTCATTCGCTTCACTGTCTGTGTATGTATAGTTCGTAGACCCACGGGTAACTAGAGGACAGATTGGAAAAGGGATGTTCAGTTTAAACACAAGATAAAGTATAGTACAATTGACTTTAAAGAAACATAAAATAGTCACCAGCACAAAAAATGTCTAAAGTTATGAACTGTTTGTAACTAACCTTATTTTTGTTTCTTTTCTTTGCAACTTTTTTGGCTCGACCTTCAACATCGGCACGCTGTTGCTCCGATACGTATCCGCATGTCTCCCCTTCCTCTTGCGCTGCAACGACTATATTTTCTGTATCCGCATAGACAGCATGGAATGAGGCTCCATCGACTCCCTGAAACATAGTATTTTCATTACTGTGTATCAAAATATTGTTAGCATAAAACGCACATGAGGACGAACACACATGTACATCTCAATAGCCAAACACGATTTAAACATTGTGTGGGACAATCAAACGACAAGTATTCGAGCTCTGATGACCTAGTTCGATGGAGCTGTCAGTATCCATACCTCTGGCTCTGCATGGACTGCCACGAATGATTGTATTGAAGAGGAGGCATCACCAACTCCCTGAAACACAGTACTTGCGTTAGTATGGTTTTGAATATCGTAAACATAACACACACTTGGGGTCGACGGCACAGGTACATATAAAGAGATAAGCACAAATGTTGCATTGTCTAAAAGAATCAAGGAATATTTAAAAATGATCAGATTTAATCGACTTATTTCTCCGATTTCTTTACATCTGCATCATCTAAATGGGATCTTGTGATTGTAGTGGAAGCTCCATCATCTCCCTGAAACACAGTACTTGCGTTAATAGGGAAGAAAGTTTAGCAAATGGAATCACGTTATATGGTCACGCTCGATGGAGCTGTCAGTATCCATACATCATGCTGCTGAAGAATATCTAGGGCTGTTGTCAATGTGGTGCGCACTTCCGAAAGCTGTTGCGCTGATTCGTATCCGCATGGTCCCGCTTCCACCGGAATTACTTGAATGTCAGGCTCCGCATCAAGTGCGTGGGTTGACGATTCAACAACTGCCTGAAACATAGTATTTGCATTAGTAAGGATTACAATATTGAAAACACAACACACGCTTGGGGTCGACCGCACAGGTACATATCAACGGCTAACCACAAATGAAACATGGTGTAGAACAATCAAACAACAAGTGTTCCAGTCCTGATGATCACGGTCAGTTGAGCTGTCAGTATCCATATCTCGGGCTGCTGAAGAACATCTAGGGCTGTTGTCAATGTGGTGGATGCTTCAGCATCTCCCTGAAAGACAGTACTTGCATTAGTATGGACAACCCTAATTATAACTGAAAACAAACACCAGGGGACGACAACTAAGGTGTATATCAATTGGAAAGCACTAACCAAACAATTGGTAAAATAATCACACGATACATACAAACTATTACTTGACATGCATAAAACAAGTCTGTAGCGGAATAGCCAAGTATGATTACCTGTTACGTGCTAGAAGTGGTTGATAACTGCGAGCACGTGACGGAAGTAGAATGTTCTTGCTTCAGATTCAAGGGATAGTCAAGAAGTTGTAAAGGTAAATTATTGTTTGATAATGAAATGCCAATATTTAAAATTGCCATGTAAGGAGACAGAATACTTGAGTAATGCGCAATATAGCACAGTTCCCTGTGCCCAAATATAGATTTCGTTTGTGGGTTATGAAATCTAAAAATAATATATTGATAAATGTCATTATTCAAAAAGCTATACACTCATATCAATGTCGAAAGTATTACAAATTGGAAACAACACCTAAAATATCAATGAATCCATTCGGCTACCTACACACTACTGCAAGGCCTAAAGCTAAAAACGGACACTTGACTCACCAGTGGCGGATTGTGGACGAATAGAGTGGGAATAGCGTTTGCGAGCAATTTTTCGTGTCGATCGCCGTTTATTCTTCTTTGTTACCCAAGATGTGGTGTACATATTCGAGGGAAAGTGCCGGCTGCAGATGCGGTATCAATCACCCCTCTTGTCTTTAAAGACTTGTTGGACTCTACTTTCCAGCTCATCCAGTGGATATCCGCAATGTCTGACCCATTGTCTTATTCGATCAACAGTTTTTCGGGAACACATGCATTGTAGTGCCTTCAGATTTAGCATGGGTCTTCGAAGGGCAACCGCTAATTGAACAGGCAGGCATTGTTGAAAATTCTGAAAAGTAAATATCAAGATTATTATAAAACCTTGATGAATAAAAATGTCATAAAAAAGTAAATGAACCATACCATGCTCAATGCAAGGTTTGTTTTGGTCGCTGCAACTATACCAGTTCATCATGTGCGGCTTAGTATTTGCATAAGTTACAGAAATGTTTTAAATTATGTGACTAAACTCTGAACATGTTACTCGTCCCTTGGATGTTCTGTCTTGCACGAAAAGGAACCATGCTCACATTATAGACTGGACCCCCAAAGGATGCAATTCGATGACAATTGACACAGATGAAAATAAATAGATCTATTGATAGCATAACAATTGAAACTCAAGTCAAAAGCAATGAGACCAATGACCATAGCTCTATTGGGTACTGTAATAGCAAATAGATTGAAATGTAAAAATGACCGAAATATGACTAGGATACATGGCCTTACCTTGACCAACAAACAGTGGGATTCAGCAGGCCGAGCAGTATGTTGCAGGAGAACAGGCAGATGGCCACAGGTAGGACACTGACGAGTTTGCTCGAAGCGGTCACAGATAGCACGGCGACGAGCAGATTAGCATAGATCTCAGTGCTTTTCAGGTAGAAGGTTCAGGAGTTGACTTTCAAAGCACAAAGATGTTCTCATGAGACATATTAAGTGGTTTATAAAGTATTAAAAACAGGGGTGTTTTGTGAATGAATGACGTGTGTATGTCGTGGTATTATATTTATTGCAGGGGGGCGGCCTGCCTCAGGGGAGGCCTGCCTGGAGACACGGGGTCTGAGGAGGCCATGTGAGCGATGGCCCCTGGGCGTGGGATACCTTTTGAAGTGTACATGCTGTTTGGCACCTTGGCCGTTTGCGCCCGTCACAGCCCCCCATGCCAGCGCTCATCCCCAGGTGCGAACCGCCTTTGATAGAGGGGGTGGGATGGATGGGCCTGGGGCGTGCAGATAAGGCACAGGAAGACTGCTGAATGGAGACACACTTATGTGGATTGCAGGGGGGCGGCCTGCCTCAGGGGAGGCCTGCCTGGAGACACGGGGTCTGAGGGGGCCATGTGAGCGATGGCCCCTGGGCGTGGGATACCTTTTGAAGTGTACATGCTGTTTGGCACCTTGGCTGTTTGCACCCGTCACAGCCCCCCATGCCAGCGCTCATCCCTGGGTGAGAACCGCCTTTGATAGAGGGGGTAGGATGGATGGACCTGGGGCGTGCAGATAAGGCACAGGAAGACTGCTGAATGGAGACACACTTATGTGGATTGCAGGGGGGCGGCCTGCCTCAGTGGAGGCCTGCCTGGAGACACGGGGTCTGAGGGGGCCATGTGAGCGATGGCCCCTGGGCGTGGGATACCTTTTGAAGTGTACATGCTGATTGGCACCTTGGCCGTTTGTGCCCGTCACAGCCCCCCATGCCAGCGCTCATCCCCGGGTGCGAACCGCCTTTGATAGAGGGGGTGGGATGGATGGGCCTGGGGCGTGCAGATAAGGCACAGGAAGACTGCTGAATGGAGACACACTTATGTGGATTGCAGGGGGGCGGCCTGCCTCAGGGGAGGCCTGCCTGGAGACACGGGGTCTGAGGGGGCCATGTGAGCGATGGCCCCTGGGCGTGGGATACCTTTTGAAGTGTACATGCTGATTGGCACCTTGGCCGTTTGTGCCCGTCACAGCCCCCCATGCCAGCGCTCATCCCCGGGTGCGAACCGCCTTTGATAGAGGGGGTGGGATGGATGGGCCTGGGGCGTGCAGATAAGGCACAGGAAGACTGCT
Organism: Ambystoma mexicanum; assembly: GCF_040938575.1. Taxonomy (NCBI): domain Eukaryota; kingdom Metazoa; phylum Chordata; class Amphibia; order Caudata; family Ambystomatidae; genus Ambystoma; species Ambystoma mexicanum. The sequence goes on from NC_090928.1 coordinate 1,016,387,108, forward strand.
GAATGGAGACACACTTATGTGGATTGCAGGGGGGCGTCCTGCCTCAGGGGAGGCCTGCCTGGAGACACGGGGTCTGAGGAGTCCATGTGAGTGATGGCCCCTGGGCGTGGGATACCTTTTGAAGTGTACATGCTGTTTGGCACCTTGGCCGTTTCCGCCCGTCCCTTGCCCTTATGTGATGTTAACTTTGCATGACATTCACGTAGATGGGAACACTGAGCAGGACACGGGGCATCCATTTTTGTACCCCCTTTCCACTCCATTTTGGTGACCATGCCTCACTGCGATAGTACAGCGCGCAGAGCACATGGCCCACAACCTTGTTCCCACTCTGACTGGAAAACTCCAGAGGTATTTGCAACAGCTAATAAATGTAACACATCACTCTCTGAGATCACGGTCCTGCACGTGAACCGGCCTGAACCAAGCACATGGCATGTTCATCTCCACAAACGTGTCCTTGCCCATGCACCCTCGCCAGTGGAAAGTTACTGCCATTCTGACCCTGTGTCCCTGCAAGGTATTCTCTTCATGTGCCAGACCACTGACCACGCCATGATGGCCACCTAGCAGATCCCCAACTAACATTAGACCCCTACTGCAGTATATCTATCAATAACAAATGCCACATATCGGAGATTCTTGTGAGCACAGACCCACACTTCAAACACTGTACTATAGTGGTCAAGACCCTTGACCTAAGGCCTGTATAATTCAATGTTCATTGATAGTATTGATATATGTGTGACTTTTATAGAGACATAACCGACTGAAAGACTTTGAACAAGTGTTATTTAGTGCATGCATTATTGATAATATATTATGTTAGCTTAGATAGTGACCACCCCGCTTCACAGCGACCTGAACTTCACCCATTCCGAGCACAGGTGTCTGACGTCCATCCTTGAATGGAGACAAACTTGATTGATTTAAAAAATCGAAACAACCGTTGTTAAAATATATGTGGTGTTTTATTTTGTAGCTTATTTTGATGACACAAAAATACAAAAGTTTACACATTGTACAGTTCAGGTTGCAGCACAGCGAGAGAAAATCCCCTGTACTGACTGCTGTCACTCAGGAACGTTTCTCTTATGGCACGAACGGCACAGGCAGGTTTCACTCTTGAACGCGGTGTCCAAGCCTCCCGTGAAGCCACCATGTAAAGGAACGATAGGCCACCAGCCTGTACCACCTGTGAAAAGGAATGAAACAAACTGTTTTTAAATGACCAAGATAAGTTTAATAAACGTTTGTTGTCAATGACAATTCTTGTAACTAATGGCATTCTGCTCGGACAAATGCTATCTAGACACTGCACACTATTGAAAGACTTTCATGCGTTACAATGATATGTAGATGTAATTTTGGATATAGTAGAAGACCATGAAATGGGAGTGGCATGACAAGCAGAGTATACTTACTCGTTACTTGGATTACGAGGACGAACAGTTGCGTGAAGTTCGTGCATAAGCACCATAATTATCCTCAACACGGACCATGTGAGGCAGGCTGCCCTGAAGTCTGGCAGCTCGGTGATGCATTGCGGTCGTGGCTCGCCTTCCGAAATGTAGGCCACGCATCCCGAGTTTTCACAGCAGCAGCAGTTCTCCTCGTCGGTCGGCATTAGCTCGCACCGATTGCATGTGCACCAGGTGGAAACACCGTCCATGCGACTAGGTCTAGTGTCTTCATCCGTTGATTCGTCCTGCCAACTGCTGTCCGAAGCCCCATCGTTTTCGCGTGTTTCCCTTTCCAGTAGTTCCTCCTCGGTATACTCGGGCTCGTACATGTAGGGCATTATTGTATCCATTGTGTGTTGCACAAACTAAAATAATTGATAGCGGTGGTACTGGTATCTGTCCACACGGGCTACAAGCAACGAAGGTAGCTGACCAGAGCACAGAAACGAGTCACAGAATACTCAAAGTAACACAGAGAGAGGAATGGAATCGAAAATCTGCTGCTGTGTGTTGTGAAACGGTCTGTTTATACTTATTGAGGAAAGAGGCGTCCTGCCATTTCCATGGCGACACGTCATTAGCTGAAGCGCAGCGAATGTTGACACGAGACGTGCTTTGGCGTTGTGAAATGGGTGGTACGCGTCTGCTGATGACAGGCTCAGGGGCGGAGGATATGATTTAGTGCCGCAAAAGCAGGTCAGCCAGGGTGATGGGGGAAATGATAGGATTATCACAAAATGGCAGCTCCCTGGTGCCTGTTTTCGCGTGCGTTTAATGGACGAAAACTCGGGTAAGAAATTTTTCTAAAATCGAGCGACTTAGGCTTAAAAACAGATGGCCGACCCGTAGGGGCAATAAAATTTTTTGACCGAACCATTCCTTTAATCGTGTTTGTTTGAACTACTGTGATTGCAAGTCCTTTGTGTAACATCTGGTACTGCTCACATCCCTCTTGAGATAAGTCAGGCTGTTCAGCTACTGCTACCACATAACTGTGTAGTACAGGCTTGTACCAAAGGTGAGAGTGTGCTTACACTAGTAGTCTTAATTATGTGTAGTGTTCCCAAACGGTACTGCATGTAATTCTGCCTAACACTGGTGTACAATGTTGAGGATAAAGTATAGTTGTTACATTGAGAGTTCTGCTCTTTCCTTTGTTCAAATAGCCCTCACAAGGCTAAGCACCCATAGAAAAGCAATTGTTTTATCATGTCTGATATGGATAGCTACAGACAGGAGACCCTAGTCATTTTAACAGATGATCAGCTGAGAGAAAGGTGTAAAGCTAAGAACCTCACTGTTAAAGGCAAAAAGAATGAATTAATAGAAAAGTTGTTGGAATGTCAAAGTCAAAGAAATAGGTTTGCTGTACCTACTTTTGATGAAAATGTGGAAAATGATGATGAGGATGATAATGTTTCAGAGTCGAACTCAAATGTTATTGATGGGTTAAAAGAGGTATTGGAGTCTCAAGATGTAGGCCTAACTTTATCTCTACCTGCTCTTAGGCCTCAATTCATTGCCACAGGGGCCCTACCAGGTCCAATTATGAGGCCCAGAGTTTGTCTCTCTTGAGAAGATGAGACTTGAGTTAGAATTCAAAAAAATCCAAGCACAAACTGAAAGTAAACATCAAGAACTTAAACTAAGGGAAATGGAATTACAACATGCTCTTGAAATGAAGAAATTGTCTCTTGAGAACTGTTCTCTCCGAGAGTCTTCTAGGTCTTCCAGTCCTAAGAGGCCTTGCATGCCCAAAGATGTGGTAAGTATGTATGAGGTTAAGCTTGATATTTTGGATTGGCTGGCAACTTTTGAATATAGTAAAAGAACCGTGAGGGTGGGATGGAGAGTAAACAGGGTATGGCCCTTACTCTAAAATAGTCTTAACACAAACATAGGGCAAAAACCACTGTATGGAAAAATGGGTTATAGCTCATCAGGAAATCTAGAGGCCTGTGTAGACCAGGACCAATGTACTAGCACCCAAAGAGAGGGTACATGTACAAACAAGGCTGTGATGGAAGGACAGAAAGGGATAGAGTGAATATCTAACTATCCCTGCCTAAGTACAAAACCTCCTCTAGGTGACGGTGCTGTGCCGCTTACAAACAGTGGATAGAAAAAGAGATAAACTAACCACTTCTAGGTAAGTAATACCTTCAGCCTTGTTGGACCTATGCCACTCTCTTCCACTATGTGTAAGTGGAAAAAGAAAGAGAAGTGCTCAATGTGCACTTAAAAGGGTACACCTTTGGTCAATTTGAGAGGCATCTAGTGGGGTATCTGCCAGTTTATCAGCCACTAGATTGTCTTTCTGGCCATGGTGGACCCAGGTCTAAAAACAACACAGATACATTGACATACAATGTTCGACATAACAAATGACGAAGAAGACACCAAGTCCCATAGTCCGTCGTGAAATGATGTAGATATGACGTGTCATGGGCAGTTGGTAAAAAGGAATGCTCAAACTACAAGGTAGGCGTGATTTGTGCCACTGTCGACCGGTTTCTGTGGCATGTGTACGAGTGAAGCCACTATCATCAGGACAGTCTTCTGCTCACATCAATTGGTACAGTCTGGTATGGGTAATTAAAAGACTGACCATATTGAGGGAGGAAGGGTTCAACATATAGGGATTGGGTTGGAATGCACCAGGAATTGGTTAATTTTAATAATAAATACGGCTAAAACTGTCTCTTTAAAACTCATGACCGAGATAGAACAACAAATCGACCTATTAAAAGCTGCAGAAGTGCTAGAAACCTTTAAGAAAAAATTGGAAGAACCTGATGCCCTGATCAATGAATTCAAAGACTTTAACCTAAATAAAAAAATACAGAAATTGAAAAAAGATAGTGCAGCCTTCTCCCACAAAATCTATCCGTATGTTCTCGATAAATACTATGATGAACCACAAAGAGGGACAGCTCAAAAACCCACCTACCCCAACAGGAGGGGATGGCAACCCAGACAAAACAACAAGAATAAAAAATGGAACACACCCGCGCTTTGGACCTTCAGTAGTGGAGTTCGGATGAGGACAACAGACCGAGCACATCCAGAGAACATGAGCGTAGCAAATTCAGTAACTGCGATCAATCAGGTGACAGAAGGGTGCAATTCCAAACCAGTTCTAACCAACAAGGACAAAACGCCAGCAGAAGGCCTTTTTTATACCAAGGCCAGAGAGGCAGAGGCCGAGGACAAGATCCAGGGTCCCCCCTAGTCACCAGGAGCAGGGGCAAGGAAGTGCCACAACCACAGAACTATTAGTAATGAACCTTTCAACCTACAACCTCACTCCCATTGAAATCCAGATCCTACAAAAAGGCCTCAGATTTGTGCCGACAGTACCACATGAGGCATTTCAAACCCGAAATGAGCTGGCGAAACTGATGAGAAACATCCGACTACGTCAACACTTTGGGATGGTGGACCAAAACCCGCTAACACCTAGAGAAAAGGATGTGACTGGACTACATCCCAGATCCTCATACTACCCGCCCAATGTTTCGGCAGAGTCTATTACTTTTGAAAAAGCCATCACCAAGAAACTGGAGGAAATTGAAAAAGATGACAAAACAAGTTTTCAAAATATCTCTAAGGTAGAACGTGATGCACTCCGTAACCTGAGTAACAACAAAGCAGTCACCATCAAACAGGCCGACAAGGGGGTAGCCATAGTCGTGATGGATACAACTGATTACGACTCTATGGTCTCGACCCTGTTGGAAAATGAGGAACACTACAAAGTGCTCACTGAGGCCCCACTGAAACACTATGTGGGATCATCACCAATATTGTGGAAGAAGCAGGTTGCGAGGGCTATATTAGCGCCAAAGAAGCCGCCTTCCTCACTCCTAAATTTCCAAAACTATCGTTGTTTTACACTTTGGCCAAAGTACACAAAGGCACATGGCCCCATCCGGGACAGCCTATTGTGGCAGGGATAGAATCCATTCTGGAACCCCTCTCAGCCTTTGTAGATTTCTTTTTGCGATCAGAGATTCCAAATATACGATCATATCTCAAGGATACAATGAGCATCCTTAACATGCTAAACAATGTTACCTTTGATCCCAATACTCAATTCTTGGTCACATTAGATATAGAAGCACTGTACACCAATATCCCACAGACAGCTACCCTACAGATTGTAGAGAAAGTACTACGTAACCTGACCCCTCCATCTGAGATCCCTGAAGATTTCATTGCCCAACTGGCAGAATTGGCATTGACTAACCATTTCTTTTTGGTCAATGAAACATTCTACCAACAATGCTCTGGTACCGCCATGGGGGCTACATTTGCTCCATCGTTGGCCAACCTGTACGTGGCTGACTTTGAAGAGACACACATTTATGTGACCGAGAACAATTTTCGATCTAAGGTTTCTCTATGGACGAGGTACATCGATGATGTGCTGGCCATATTCACAGGCACAGCAACAAAGTTTCTGGATTTTATGACTTGATTAAATACAAGAAACAGGTATCTCAAGTTCACTCACTCCATATCAAAAGATATCATTCATTTTCTGGATGTTGAGATCTCTGCAACTGAAGGGAAGCTTGCCACCACCGTGTTCAGGAAAACCATGTACCGCAACTCACTGTTAGACTTCTCTAGCTTCCACCCCAGGAGCCTCTGAGAAAACCTGACCTTTGGCCAATTCCTGCGCTACAGACGTAACTGCTCTAGCACTCAGGAATATGACGCACAGGCTAAGGTGCTTACTGCTCGCCTCTCGGAACAAGGGTATCCTAAGAGACTTATCAAAAATGCTAGGAAGCGTGCAAGGAATATCCATTGCGAAATAACTTTGCAACAAAAGGTGCATCCGACAGGCGTACAAACCATTACAGCAGTGTTTAGCTATTCTAATAAAATCAACCAGATTAAGAAGGAAATTGTGAAACTGTGGCCTATACTTAATGTTGGCCCCATAAGCTTGCCTGTCCCGCGTTTTGTCATGAAAAAGAGGAGGAATGTCCGAGACACTCTAGTGCATTCATATGCACCTGCCCCAGAAGTCTGAGACCAATCAACCCTCTGGGATACTACCCAGCCACTGGGACATACCCCATGTGGACAATTTAATGTCTGTCCTTTGACTAAAAGAACAAAAACTCTTGACCTTGGTCTTCACACCCCGCAGAGACAAAATTCTTTTACCAATTGCAACTCCTCTAACGTCATCTATCTGATTACGTGCCCATGCGAAAAGAAGTATTTCGGCATGACCACCCGCCCAATTAAGAAACGCATCCAGGAGCATATGTCATGCTTACGTACTAGGCGCAAAAATGCTCCTATGGTGGAACATTTCTCTCGACACAATCACCTCCATAAGGATCTCCGCTGGACGGTGATTGAGAAAGTCAAATGCCCCAGAAGAGGGGGCGATATGGCTAGCCTCTTACTTAAAAGAGAACAGAAATGGGTTTTTCGGCTTAAAACAGACTGAATTGGTCTGAATGAGGACATCCCTTGGCACTCACTGGCCTTGCTTACATGACCTCTGTGTGACACACTGTCACTTTGCTGCTTAATATGAACAGGAATCTTCTTGACCCTCTTTGAGCTTATGCTAGGTACCTGTTGTGTCTTTTTACAGCCCTGCTAATGTGGACAGTCCTACAGTGACTGCACTCTCTGTGTTACATTCACATTAATCTTCATGAGCAGTGTTCATAGTTACTTGTGCACCGTGGGCAGTACATGTGAAATCAATGTGCTTCCCACACTTTCTCACTAACACCACCCGTAACATACAGCAATGATAAAGGTTTCCCCTACATCTGGGCTATTCGCTTTGCCCATAGCATCACTAGGCATATTTTTATTCTATTGCCTGACTTTGCTGAGACAGCCGCGTTTGCCGGGTAATACCGCCCGAGTTCCGCCTGACTTCCGGTTCAGGCATTTTGCCTGACTTCTGGCCGTGGCATGCCAGTCGCTCACGTGACCGATTTTCGGCCAGATGAGCTGGGCCTACATCTTGAATGGAAATGGGCTGCACTGTTACACCATCCGCTGGGAAAGGCAGCGCGCGTACCTCGACATGCCCATTCTCCTGTGCAAGTAAGTGCCAATGGACCATGCTGGAGCCTGCAGCTCACAATGGGCTGCTTCGCTTATCTACCACGAATGCCCCCTGGACTGGCATTATACCGCGACACAAGCGGACACTTGTGCCTGCTTTGCTAACCGCTGGTGGCCCGAGTTTAAGCACACATGTTTCTTTTTCCCCACAGAGAGCCGGGGACTCGGATCCATGTGTGCCTTTTACATGTGGGTACACCTATTTTTCCAGCTATGGCTACCTGAGCAGGGACCTATCTAAGGTGTGGCTGAACATCAAACTATCTGTTATTTATATTGTAACACTTTGCCTACCAAGCCCCCTTTCGTGAATTACTTGCTGGGGCTCCCTGTGACTTCCTGACTATTTTTCATTTGTGGATGGATGTCAATTAGGTATCCGACAATGGGAGTACCTGATAGTAGGCCATATATGATCCACCTTTGTTCTCTTACACCTTTGACTTAATTATGGAGTATGCATATATGTGCATCCGCTCACAACCAGTAATCGGATGGTGATGAACTATGTGTCCCTTCTTCCTAAATGGATAGTAATACTAGTACTAGCAGTGTTGCTTAGGTGGATGACAACTAATTGTGTGTCATTCACATTCAATTGAATTGATGTTATTAGCTCTGAGGTGAATATGGCTACATACACTTCCTTTTGTTTCCCATAGGTTCCCTCTCCATGTGATCCAGCCGCACGGCACTTACAACTTGGTGGTAAAGTATTGACAATCCCTATATGTTGAACATTTCCTCCCTCAATATGGTCAATCTTTCAATTACCCATACCAGACTGTACCAATTGATGTGAGCAGAAGACTGTCTTGATGATAGTGGCTTCACCCGTACACATGCCTCAGAAACCGGTCGGCAGTGGTTGCTACTTACAAGAGGCACAAATCACGCCTACCTTGTAGTTTGAGCATTCCTTTTACCAACTACCCACGACCCATCATATCTACATCATTTCACGACCGACTATGGGACTTGGTGTCTTCTTCTTCATTTGTTATGTCGAACATTGTATGTCAATGTATCTGTGTCGTTTTTAGACCTGAGTCCACCATGGCCAGAAAGACAATCTAGTGGCTAATAAACTGACAGATACCCCGCTAGATGCCTCTCCAATTGACCGTAGGTGTACCCTTTTAAGTGCACATTGAGCACTTCTCTTTCTTTTTCCACTTACACATAGTGGAAGAGAGTGGCATAGGTCCAACAAGGCTGAAAGTATTACTTACCTAGAAGTGGTTAGTTTATCCCTTTTTCTATCCACTGTTTGTAAGCGGCACAGCACTGTTACCTAGAGGAGGTTTTGTACTTAGGCAGGGATAGTTAGATATTCACTCTATCCCTTTCTGTCCTTCCATCACAGCCTTTTTTGTACATGTACCCTCTCTTTGGGTGCTAGTACATTGGTCCTGGTCCACATAGGCCTCTGGATTTCCTGATGAGCTATAACCCATTTTTCCATACAGTGGTTTTTGCCCTATGTTTGTGTTAAAACTTTTGAATATAACCATGGGATTCAGAACATTACAGGGAATCAGCTGATTCCTTTGCTTTTTTCTAGGCTACCCCCTAGTTGCATCTGATGTTGTAATGGAGATGGGAGAACTAGATAGAATGGAGTATGAAAGTGTGAAACTAGCTTTGATAGCTGGGTTTGGGAAAACTCCTTCCCAGTATCTTAAGAGGTTTAGAATCCTCAAAAAGCATGATGGTACCCCTTGGGCTACCTGGGTTTGTGAATTTTTGAAAAACGTAGATGGTTGGGTTTAGGGTTACAGAGTTAACACTTATGAAGGTATGATACATTTTTTTATGTTGGAATCTATCTAGGATGCCTGCTATCCTGAGCTGAGACAGCACTTGGCTGACTCTAAGGAAATTGATTCAAAGAAGTTAGGAAAGGCTGCTGACTTGTGGGTTGCCAACAGGGCTACTCAAAAGGATTCTGGGGCAACTCAGAAGAAGGATTAGGGAAAACAGCACAAGAAAGATAACAAAAAGAATTCTAATACCTCCAATCCAAAAGAGGGCCACAAACATAACATGGGTAAGCCACAAGGGAAACCAAATCAGGCTAGTGTAACCCCTGGTGCTAAACCAGAGGTGGGTCAGGTCAACCCCCCATTCATAAAGACATTTAGAAAATGTTATGCTTGTGGGGCTAGTGACCATGTGAAAGGGGATCCCAGATGTAAGAGTAAACCTTCGGGGGTCCACACTGTCTCCTTAGCCTTCTCCCCAGAGGAAGACGTGCAAATGGCAAGTGGAAATGTTCACCTACTGGCTAAGGAACCCATGACAGTCTCAGCCATTGTTTCTTTAGTATCCCTGGGTCTGTGGTAACAACAGATCTTAAATGTCTACAATTCCATTCCAGACAACACTAAAGAGTATTTCAAAGACAGTGTTCTTGTGAATGGTCAGGAGACCCCTGCCATCAGAGACACTGAGGCCATCATTACTGCAGTGGATGAATCTTTATTCAAGGTAGAGGATGTTGCTAAGGCACCCAAATACCTCACTAAGCTTGCTTGAGGCTCTGTCCAAATGCTTCCACAGTTACCAGCTCTCATCCAGTGCAATGACATGACTGTCAAGGTACCTGTTAGTGTGCAGAGTGAAGTACCTCCGAGAGTCCTGTTGGGGAATGACTTAAAAACTCTTGGAGTTCTACTAAGCACCCCCAGGCCTCCCAGCAAAAGGAAACAAGAGCAGACAAGGAAGGCCAGAGAGAGTACCTTGAGGGGCTCTCCAGGGGAACTTATAGAGGAAACTATAACCTCCAGTCCACAGGACTTACTGACTACAACATCTAAGAAGAAAGAAGAAAAGGGGAAACCTAAAACCTCAAAGAAGAAGTCAGCCAGCACTCCTGTGCTACCAACAAGTACATCCCAGAGAGGACTGTCCAAGGTCACAGCTGTGACTCCCCAACCAGCAGAGGCTGAGTGTGAGGGACAACCTAGTGTATTTGTATCAGCTGCTGAGGAATCAGAGCTGGAAGAGGACCTTGCTCCTGTTGGAGATCTGGATCCTGCAAACCATCCTGAGCTGTAGTCTTTACTGGCAGAAGGTGGACCCTGCAGGGCAGACTTCAGCAGAGGTCAAAGACAGCGTCCTACTCTTAAAGGTCTTTGCCAACAGGAAGCTTCCCAGCTGGAAGGGCAAGAGCCAGGGAAACATAGGTTATACTGGGAGGATGGCCTCTTCTAGAGTGAACCTACTGAGTCTATTCCAGAGGACTACAGAAGACCTGTAGTGCCTCTGGAAAGCAGACAACAGTTCCTACAGTTAACCCATGAGATCCCTTTGGCTGGTCACTTGAGTTTGAAGAAGACTAAGGAAAGGCTTTCTCTGTATTTCTACTGGCTTAAGTTGGGGTCTGATGTAGATACATTCTGTAGGAGCTGTCACACTTGTCAGACATCTGGCAAGACTGGAGCCAAGAATCTGGCACCCTTGGTGCCTCTCCCAGTCATGGGAGTCCCTTTTGAGAGGGTAGGAATCAACATTGTTGGTCCCTTAGACGCTCCAACTTCTTCAGGCAACAGGTTTATCCTGGTTTTAGTAGACCATGCTACTAGATATCCTAAAGCAATACCTATGAGGACTGTTACAACTCAGGCTGTTGCTAAGGCCCTACTTGGTATTTTTACCAGGGTAGGTTTTCCTAAGGAAGGCATCTCTGACAGGGGATCCAATTTTATGTCCCACTACATGCAGGCCATGTGGGAGAACTTTGGAGTGATTTACACATTCTCAACTGCCTACCATCCACAGACAAATGGATTGGTAGAGAGGTTTAATCATACAATGAAGAGCATGATGGGTGCTTTAGAAGAACCCCTGAGAAGAAATTGGGACCTTCTACTGCCATGCCTTCGATTTGCTTATAGAGAAGTACCTCAGGAGGGAGTTGGATTTAGTCCCTTTGAGCTTCCCTATGGCCATCCAGTTAGAGGTCCCTTGGCCCTAATTAAGGAGCGGTTGGAAAGTGCTCCTTTGCCCAAGCCAGCGAGAGTCAATGACTATGTGATAGATCTCCGGAGAAGAATGTCACACATGATGGCAGAAGTATCAGATAACTTGAAAGCAGGTCAGGCTCTGGTGAAGCATTGGCATGACCAGAAGGCCAACATGGTTGAGTTTACTCAAGACCAGCAAGTTCTAGTTATGGTACCTACAAGGAAGAGGGCCTTACAGGACAAGTGGATAGTACCCTTTATCTGGTGGACTTAGGCAATCCTAAGGAGGCTCCCAGAGTCTTTCACACAAACCGTCTAAAAGCTTATGTCTCAAGACCAGCAGTAGGAGCTTTGCTTCTAGCTTCTGCTCGCTCAAGAGGAGGAGGAGAGTGAACTTCTACCTGACCTACTTGGAGGACAGCCTTTAGATGAGAAGATAGAAGGAGTCAATATCTCTTCTAATCTGACACTGGAACAACAGGAGGAGTGCAAGTTTCTGTTAATTCAGTTTGCCTCCCTGTTTTCACTATCACCAGGCTTGACCCCTTGGGGCCAGCATGATATTCTCACTGGTGACTGTATACCTGTCAAAAGCAGAGGTTACAGGATGTCAGATCATGTAAAAACCCACATAAAGGAGGAGGTCAACAATATGCTTGATCTCGGGGTAATAGAGCCATCTACAAGTCCATGGTCTAGTCCAGTTGTACTAGTGCCAAAGGCAGGATCCAAGGAGTTGAGATTCTGTATGGACTATAGAGCTCTTAATGCAGTCACAAAGACTGATGCCCATCCTTTACCAAGGACAGATGAACTGGTGGACAAACTTGGTTCACCCAAGTACCTCAGTACATTTGATCTCACTTCAGGCTAATAGCAAATGGCACTGACAGTCCATGACAAGGAGAAAGCTGAATTCTCAACCCCAGCAGGCCTCTACCAGTTTAAGGTTATGCCTTTTGGACTAAAGAATGCACCTGCAACATTCCAAAGCATGGTTAATCAAGTTCTGAACGGGATGGAGGACTTCTGCATGGCATACTTGGATGACATTTCTGTGTTCAGCCCTACTTGGAAAGAACATGTTGACCACTTAGGATATGTTTTGCAGGGTCTTGAGCAGGCCCTTCTGACCATAAAGGCAAGTAAATGTCAAATTGGTCAGAGTCAAGTGGTCTACCTTGGACATGAGGTAGGAGGAGGTGAAATCAGGCCATTGCCTAGCAAGGTACAAGCTGTACAAAACTGGGCTACCCCTACTACTCAAACCCAAGTGAGAGCCTTCCTAGGCCTCACTGGTTACTATACTTCATAGAGAACTATGGAACCATAGCCTCTCCCTTGAATGTGATCTCCTCACCCAGATTTCCTAAAAAGGTCAGGTGGAATGAGGAGTGGACTCAAGCATTTGAAGGATTTAAGAGAGCCCTTTGTCAAGCTCCAGTCTTAAGAGCTCCTGACTACAACCAAACCTCCATTGTGTAAACAGATGCTTCCAATACCGGTATAGGTGCAGTTCTGAGTCAGCTGGATGAGAAAGGTAGGGAGCACCCCATTTGCTTCATCAGCAGGAAGCTGAAACAAGGTGGACAACCATTGAAAGATAATGTTTTGCTATTGTGTGGTCACTGAGGATGTTTAGACCATACTTGTATGGATATACTTTTGTGATTCAGACTGACCACTAACCCTTGAGATGGTTGATGCAAATGAAAGGGGAAAACCCTAAACTACTAAGATGATCAATCAGCCTGCAAGGGTTTGATTTTACCATTGAACACAGGTCTGGGTGTCACCACCAAAATGCTGATGGTCTCTCCAGGATGTTTGACCGACTGAGAGTAAGGAGATTCATCCAGGAGTGGATTAAATCCTCCTGTCCCTTAGTCTGGGGGGATGAGTGTTAGGGAGAATTCTCAAGAATGTGCTAATTTCTCTTACCTTTTGAGACCTCAGTAACTTTGCTGGATTTCTACAATTTTAATTTTTACCTGGAAAGAGTGTGAGCCTTTTTTTCCCACTCTTTCATGTATTTGGATGTGTGTTTTACTTTTGTGTTCTTTGGATATGGTGTTTTAAATAACTCCATAGGCCTCATCTGTTTCTTGTATGTCACACAGCACCTTCAGTGCAGTGGTACAGGGGTGTCTTTCAGACTCCCCAAGGTTTAAAAACCTTCTCTGGGACCGACTACCATCTCCCAGAGCATGTATATTTAATTTGACTTTGCTAGTCTTTTTAAATTCATAGACCCAGCACACCCTATTTTCATATAGAGTGCTGGAGGGGTTGCCTACTCTTCCTAACAACCTAGACCCAGATCTCCTTGTGGAGACCTACCATAATACCATGACCAAGGCCCTGGGCTCCATTGTCCCTCTTAAGCTACGTAAGAGCAAACAAAAGACACACCTTAATGCATGGTTCACCCCCCACCTCATAGAATTAAGACTACAAAAAAGGAAACTGGAATCCCTATAGCGACGCTCCCCGTCTGATGAAAAAAAAGGCAACTTAAACACTTTGCTAATAACTATAAAAAAAGAAATTCTACGCACTAAAAAAGGTCTATTCAATGAAAGGATTTCCAAAGCCAGTTCTAATACTGAGGAACTTTTTGCAATCCTTAGGGAATTGGAATCCCCAATACCTCCCCCGGACAACACCCCCAAAGAAAAACAATGATGCACTAGCATCTAGCATGCCCTAGCCAATAAAATAACAACCCTCCAACTCAAAATTGCCAAGAAAAAAGCCTCCCTGCCCCCTAGTGAGACACTACCTATCAGCCCTACTAACAACATGCCACGTCCTGTGCCCTTCAAATTTGCCAGAGTATCCGTCCTGGAAAACGAAAAAATCATTGCATATTTAAGCCATCTAACTGCAAGGGTGACAGTTGCCTGGCTCAACTTATTAAGGATACTGCAAGGGATTTAGCCCCCTTTATCACCAAACTGATCAATGCCTCCTTCTCCACTAACACTGTCCCAAGTAACTTAAAAGAGTCATGGGTTTTACCTCTTCTCAGGAAACAAACTCTAGACCCCTCTATCCTGACTAATTACATGCCTATCACCACGGTACCCTTCCTTCTCAAGATAATAGATAGAGTGGCCTATTTACAAATCCAGCATTATCTTGAAACTAACCATCTCCTAGGCTCCCGCCAATCCGGTTTTAGAACACAACATGGCACAGAGACAGCCTTAATTTAGCTCAAGACACAAATTGATGAGCTCAACGACAAGGCAAACACTGCCATGCTGCTCCTCCTTGACTTGTCGGCGCCCTTTGACCTGGTGGACCACTTGGCATCGGATGCCCACTTCTCAAGTGAGGCTACAGCTTGGGTCTAGACATTTCTAGACAACAGAACAATGAGAGGTTTCTCCACATTGGCATCAGCGGACCCTATTAAAACATCATGCAGTGTTCCCCAAGGTTCTTGCATCTCGCCAACTATGTACAATATCTTTACCAAGCCCTTATTTGACAAATTGGACAGACTGGGTGTCACCTACACTAACTATGCAGACGACACCCAGATCCTCATTCCGCTTTTGGGCAATTCTGTCTCCGATACGGCCTTGGTAAACAAAATTGACCTCATCATTCAGGCATGGATGGCAACCGATGGCCTCTGCCTGAATGACGACAAAACAGAGATCCTGCTCCTCGGCTCTGCTGCCAACCTAAAAAAACGGAACCCCGGTTACTCTGCATTTAACATTGATGGCAACATAATCACAGTAGCTAAAGAAGTGAAAGCGTTAGGCTTTTACCTCGACTCTACATTAACACTGAAGAAACAAGTAAATTCTCTAGCATCTTCCAATGCATATATCTGCAAACTTATTAGAGCATGACAAGCCTTCTTAACACAAGCTATCTGCATTATCCTCGCCAATGCCCTTATACTCTCCAGATTAGATTACTGTAATTCCCTGTACTTAGAAGCCAATAAATACATCATGGACAAAATTCAGATACAGCAAAATAATGCCTTCAGAACGGCCTGAACCTACCCACCAGAGAACATGTATCCAATATGAGAAGAGAACATCACTGGCTAAAAATCAGAGACAGAATTTCTCTCAAAACAGCTTTGCTAACCTTCAAGTGGCTTAATAATGCAGCCCCACCTTACCTCGTGGAAAAAATAGTCAGAAGAATATCGACCCGCCCCACCAGAGCTGCCAATTCCAACTGTCTTCAGATACCTAGATTGTGGGCCTCATCACGAGTTTGGCATTAGCCCTTAAATCTGGCGGTAGCGCTGTTACCGCCGGATTTAAGGGTCCGCCAAATCACGGCTTCGGCTGATTTGAAATCCGCTGAGATTTGATGATTTTTGGCGCGTTTACCGCCGGCGGGAAATCTGCCAGCAGTAAAAGCGTGAAATTTTCCCATTGAGCCCAATGGGAAATGGGGCTTTCCCGGATAGGCTCAATGGGGAATGGGGATTTCCCGTTCCGCCAAACCCGTGATCCGGCGCTGATAGCACCGGTGGGTTTGGCGGTAGGGCTAATAACGCCAGCGATATTAGCACCGGCTTTAACGCCCAACTTGTGATGAGGCCCTAAAAAAATCAGGAGTAAGTCGCTTCCCCATTAAGGTGGCCCCGTATTGGAACGCACGCCCACTTGACCTGAAAAAGATCAATCCTACTACTGCTTCAAATGTAACATCCTCAAATGGATACATTCTAACAACCTCCTTGATTACTGAATGCACACTACACCAACTATCATCTAAACCACTGTTCCCTCTTGTATCCATCCCGATGTATATATGTACATATGTTTATTCATGTTAATTCATTAGCTAGACTCGCCGAATTTGTATTGCTTGTATGTATGTATCTTTCATCACCATGTAACTAACTTTGAAGTAACCTTGTATGCTGTGGCGCCCAGTTACTTAAGGGTCAGGTGCGCATTACAAATTAATAAACAAACAAACAAACATCACCTCAGTGGGCGTATGTAAATTACTGCTTTGTAGTTTGGCCATGAGTCTGCTTCTTGGTCTGAGAAAGTTAAGGAGTATGGGTCCGACAAGGCTCCACGCGTAGGTGTGAAAGTCTCATTCGTGTCTGCCTGCCTAACCACGTGACTGGGACACCATGAAATCGGCCTCTTCTTCATGCAATTCTGTGTATTTGATTTAATTCTGTCAGTCGTATACCATCTGCGGTGAATCTCGACCTTGCTGAACAGGAGACTTTGTTATTCTTATCTTTAGTTGTAGGCATCACTAGCCTATTCCAGCCTGGCACGACCTTGGCTTCCTTGCATGGTTACTTTCAGCTGGGTTTCTATCCGTCTTTACCTCTCGATTTTGCTGCGGCCCTCTACTCTTTAGACCTTTAGTGACCTCTATTCAATTTTGCTCATGTGCGTAGTGGATTTTTCACTCATCTATAAAGTGCTTTTGAGGTAGATATATGTATAGTTGGCACCTGCCGCAATCTATTTTTCTGCTAAGCATAAGCAAGCTCCACAATTTCTCTGCTTCTTTTGGTTTCTTGCATATGTACACGTTTTAACTGACTTAATGTCTCCATTAGGCCTATGGCAAAAGGTTCTTCAACTGTTTCACCTTAGGCTCAAGATGTCACTTATCCATGGTCTTTCGTCTCTTTATCAGCATTCTAAGGTCATTATATTCTGTATGTACGTCAGTCTGATTTCTCATGACATCACCAGTCGTCTTCTTTTAGTATCTTCTTGGTTTCTTCGGGTATTCCATTCTGACAAACGTCCTTTTGTCGTTTTTTTTGATGATATTTTTTTGGCAGTGGTTCCTTACTGCGCAGGTTTGCTTAGGTGTCGGTACTTCAACAGGTGCTGTTATTCCGATAGGCACTGGGCAGAGCCCGACTGCGGCTCTCTGCTGGTTTAACTGTTCTCCATACATCACATATTTTGGTGTGAACATTCCTGGCACTTCGAAGGGGGTGGCTGGAGTGCGGCGATGTCTGGCACCTCCTCTTCATAATCAATTCAGCAGCTTGAGGAGAATGCACATTTGGAAACTGATTTGCCCTTAGGACCTCATGAGGGGTACGATTTGCATAACATAATAACATTCTGCCCAGAAATGGATCTGAACATTAGTAATCAACAAACAGATTCATCTAAGAATTTTGCAGTGGCACATACTTTACATTTTATTTTATTTTTTTATTTGATTATTGCATCATATGACCTAAGTAAATAGGTCTTAACACCAAAATAATAAATTCCATTTTAGATAACTTTTCACACAAAACAAACAGGCATAAAAACATAGTAATGATTCCAACTTATACTCAGCAAAAATAGATACTCATATTTAGACAAATTCAATTTCCTTAAAAGTGAATACAAAGGCAATGTTGATCTAGAACAAAAATCAGAATGAACAACTTCCCAAAAGGACCCCAAAGGTTGTAGGCCCCAATAGTTAACATGTTTCCCAAGAAAACTATTTCTAAGCAAGCTTACGGCTGGACAATCACAAATCAGAAGCTTTAGAGACTCAACCGGCCCAACACAATACCCACACACTGCGTCATGTATACCTGTCCTTTTCCATTTAAACCAAATGTCTTTAGCTGTCAGTACATTCAGGTGGAAGCGCAGCAGGCATCTGGCAAACACCCAAGATGAATATAAATGTAAATGGGGAGTACAGCTTCCTCTTTTCCTGTGTATTTCCCCAATGTCTTTATTTAGCTCATATGGCCTAGCTCTATCTTCAGTCTTAACACCATCAAATTCTCTACATTTCGTTCTGGCCAGTGTGTTGTTCGCCAGTAGTTTGTCTAAACTGGTTGATGTGGTCTCAAGAAAATCACAACTTGACTGAACCAGGACGCTTTCCTTTAATGCCTTTGATAAATCCATTTGCTTGGAAATAGAGTATTTTGGGGCTTGACACATTTGTGCACATTGAAGTGCTCTATTCCAACAAATGTGATAATGTAATAAGTTTAAGCCTAATTCATGTTGTATAATTGATATAGGGACTGAGCATGGTAAGCCAATAATGTTTTTCCTTAAGAACCCCTCTTTATAATCAAATACATACATTGGCAGCTGGTAAAACATTTCTAAGCCGTAGCATACCATTGGCACAACTTTTGCTTTGTAAAATTTAAGCAAATGTTTAAGGGAAAATCTTCCAAACTGACGTTGGAAAGGTTTCATTTGGCATGCCATTTGCTTTACTCTTCTAATTTACTTGTTCAATTAGCCGTATTTGGTGCCCCACCATAAATATTGAATTCTAGATGTTTTACATAGTGCACTTCTTCCAAATTCATTAAATTAATCTGCCAACTAGGGGACAGCGTTCTACACCCTACGCGAATTACCAGCATTTTTGATTTTTGGGTGTTAATACTCATGGTTTTTCTTGTGGCGTAGTGACCAAAGACTACCAATAGGTGCTGTATTCCTACTTGCGTGTGAACTAGTAACAAAATGTCATTGGCGAGGGTAACCCTAAAGGTTCTGCATCCCATCACATTTGGTGGAACATTAGAAGACTGCGCCATGTCTGCGCTAATGTTCAACAAATAAAGATTAAATAACATTGGCGCCAAGACGCATTCCTGACACAGTCCGTTCTGTACTTGTAATGGTGCTGTCATCTGACCACACCAGCTCATTTTGACTGGTAAAGTCAGACCAGAGTGCAGGTGCACCAATACTGCGCACAGATGTTTAGGAATTCCCCAGTTTTTTGGTTGTTTCCACATCAAGTTATGATCCACTCTTTCAAATGCCTTTGACAAGTTGATAGAAACTGCATATAACTCTGGGGTTTGTTTTCCCCACACTCTCTGCTGAAGATGGGCAATGACAAAGCATGCAGTAGTAGTGCCCACCCTCTCAGTTTTCGGATGATATATTTTGTATGTGTTCTGATTCAAGGAAAAGATCCCAGGATGGAAAGGTCCACCTCCTTCTCTGTTGGCAATAGGCCTGGGCCATACAGATTTGAAAAGTGTAATAAACACATAGTTTCTGGGATAGGACATTTCTGAAGAACAATCTGATTTTGATCTTGATTGTTAATTATCTGCCACATTGCTTCCACTTTCTTTATAATGGCAGACACATTATGTTCGCCTTCTCTTCTGTGTTTCAACACCCGCATCCCCTTAGCCTTCCATTCAAAATTGTGTTTTTCCCGTTTAATATTAGCCATACATTTAATCTGAGGCACATTTGAGTTTTAGATGTAACAAATATTTTTCCTCATTTGTCGTTTGAAATCCTGAATCTCTGGGATATAAACCTTCGACTACTAGTTAAACAAAACCGCGGGCCTTTTACTCTCGCAAAATTCCAAAATCTCAGTGAGCAATATATCATGCAATAGCCGGCAATTGTATGGAAACAAGAGTAATCAACAAACAGATTCATCTAAGAGTTTTGCAGTGGCACATACTTTAAATTCATTCTGGGAGTCACGAGGTTGCCAATCACTAACAACCAGTATAGGGTTCCTAATCTGAGAAAGTTGGAAGAGTCAGGATTGAAAATACTGTGTCTATTGACAGTCACATTAGCAGCAGAGATCAGAAGTCTTTTGTATTTGGTTAAACATGTATTTGAAAGGTGTTGGGTCTTGACTTTCAGAAATAATGCTAAAACAGCATGAGGTACTGATACAGTGCCCTCAACATAGATGTCAGCTTATTCTACTAACAATCCAGTCACAGCAACAGCACATAAACAATATAGTTAACTTGCAGAAACAGGATATAATGCTGCACTATAATATGCAATGGAGCAGAGCTTGTCACCATGCATTTGAGTCAACACACCCAGACCAAAGTCTTCATGTTCAACACAAGACAGAGGCCCTCATTACGACCCTGGCGGAAAGTGACTGACCGGACCGCCACAGCGTAAATAGCGTTTCCGCCATTGCACGAAGGAGCAAAGTGCGGCCCATTCCGACCCATCGGGCACGAGCACCACGGCATGGCGGAAGTGCAAAGTCCGCGATGGCGGAAATGAACCCAAAACGGCCCACACCGCCGCCGTACGGCGCCCTAGGTGCAATACCGCCACCCATCACAGCGGACACCGCAGTGTGCGCCTACCGGAAAGTACGGTGACCGGAAATATACGGAAACGGAAGTTAAAACATGGGCCCGGAACGGGAAACATCCCGCCGTACACCTATAAAACCACTAAAACCACACAACCACTAAAATCACTACCCTGAGACACACCCCAACCCGTCATCCACCCTAGCGAAACCAAGAAAAATGGGAAAAGTAGCGAAGAAAGCGTGCGACCGCAAGCGGCAGGTCCACTTCTCCCGTGAGGAACTCACCGTGCTAACAGAGACCCTCCAGGAGAATGCTGCCGTCGTCTTCTGCACGCAAATGACCAGGACGGCACTTGCAAACAAGAAGGCCATATGGGCTCTGGTGGCACAGCGGGTAAGTGCGGTGGGGACCGCACCCCGCACCCCACAGCAATGCCGTAAGCGATGGGACGACCTGCGGATATGCGTCCGCAGCATACTCTCTGCCAACCGCAACATTGCCACAGCCACCGGGGGAGGTCCTGAACCACCCATCAAGTTGACCCCCTGGGAAGAAATCTGTGCCTCCACCATCGGAATGGAGAGCATAGAGGGAGTCGGAGGGATGGAGAAAGGAGTGCAGACATCCGAAGATTCAGGTAGGTGGGCCAAATAAAACAATGCCAAATCCACAAAGTCCATCCATGTGAAGTACCATGCGTCCACATAGTGCAACAGAAACACATGTCCAGGAGAACGTCCACACACATCGGCCTGATAGCGCACGTTAAAACCCACAATAAATACATAAATAATTAAAAACCCCTAAAACACGCACTGCACGTGCAGCAGGCACACCCTAACTGCAGGCTGCCATACAACTGCACCCTCACTCCACACACAAATGAAAGCACCTCCAAGGCCCCGACCCAAATCACCCTCAGGTACCACCCCAATGCATGTGATACAATGCCATTCCAATTCCCACAGACCCATCAATAACCCTCGCCCTCCTTTACTCCACCACAGGGTCCGATCCAAACGACGAGCTTCAGGACACCCCTACCAGCACACCTGCAAAGAGGGCCAAGACCAACGGCCAAAGACCCTCCACCTCAGCTGCACGCATCAAGACACGGCAGCAGCACAAATCAGGTGGCAGCACAGAGGAGGGAACATCAACAGGCACCCCAGCAGCCAGCATGCCCACAACACCACCACCACAGGTCCCCCCAACGGATGCCACAGAAGGCACTGCCTCCGGTGGCAGCAGCACCATAGGTGACACCCCATTGATGGCAGCATGCTCCGACACAGAAGACGGGGATGTCGAAGTCAGATCCATCCATGACCTGTCCCAATCCCCCTGTCTGTCCCATCCCGTACAACATGAGGATACCACGCAGGGGCACCCACAAGACGACGACTGGCCATCCCCCACAAGCCCTGTGGCAAGGCAACATGAGGACAACAGCCCCTCTGTGACACCCCCGCAAATGGCCATGGCCCAGCAGAGGCAACAGTCCCTCGACCAGTTAATCGTGCAACAGCAGCAACTGGCCACGCTCCTCAAGGACCATGCCGATGAATGTGGGGGCACTAAGGCAGACATAGAAACATCAACTGAGACACTTAGGGCAGAAATGGAGAGAGGTACAGAGACACTAAGGGCACAAATGGAGAGAAGCACCGAGAGCCTGAGGGGGGAACTGCATGCGACGTCCAAGGACGTATGTGCCGAACTTGCCGCAGTGCGCCGTGTGCTCACTGAGCTCTCGCAAACCCTTAGGGACATGCATGGACGTGAGCAGGCAGAGACATCATCCGTTGCAAGTTCCGTCCAGGGCAGCCCCCAACGTAGATCTGGGAGGAACCTGCGCTCCACAGGCAGGGGTGCCCCTGATACCCGCAGAGGGGGCTTGCAATAGCGACTGCCCACTGACAATGAGCATCTTTGGACACTGGTGTTCGGGGGGAGGTGGGAGGGTGGAGGGGGTGTGTTAGGCTCACTTGGGTGGCGGGTCAATAGGGTGTACAACATGATATCACATATGCCATAAAAAGTGCACGATCAACCAATGAGATGTGTGGACATTGATCTTTGTGTACTAGGCCATCATAGGCGTACAGTCCATATTGTGCATGTCCCAGACACACACAGTGCCACGAGTCCCGTGTCCATGTATCAGCCACCAGGCGTGAGTGCTAGAAGCATACATCAATGAGATGCTGACGAATGTCACGGGCCTCCGGTGCCTCGCAGACTCCTTGAGGTGCTGCCACATCCCCACCCTCATCATGACCATCATCAGGTGCTTGCAGTTCTGCGTCAGGGGGCATGGGCACATTTCTACGTACGCACATGTTGTGGAGCATGACACATGCCATCACCATCTTTGCAACCTTCTCATGGCGGTACAGGAGTGCCCCGCCAGACCTGCTGAGGCAGCGGAAACGACCCTTCAGTAGGCCGAATGCCTGTTCAATGACTACACGGGTACGTGAGTGGGCATGGTTGTAGTCCTCCTCATGCTGGTCCCGTGGGTTCCGGACTGGTGTGAGGAGCCATCTCTTCAGTGGATATCCAGCATCACCTGTATGTGGACGAGAAACGTATGATGTGGAATGCCATTGCTACGTACGCACACCCCCCCCCCCTTCCTGCCAGGTCATTGCCGAATCACATACCCCACATTATCATGCATGTAATGAGACTCACCGAGTAGCCAGGATCTGTTCCCTGCGTGTCGCTCCATGTAGCGTGGTATTGTAGAGTTCCTCAAGACCATAGAATCATGGGTTGATCCAGGGAATCGGGCACAACAATATGTAATGATCCTGTTGGAGTCACACACCATTTGTACATTCAGAGAATGAAATTGTTTTCGGTTGCGGTACTGGGCCTCCATGGCATGTGGGACGACCAATTCCACATGGGTGCAGTCGATGGCACCAATGCAACCCGGTATGCCGGCAAGTGCATGGAATCCCACTTTTGTGTTGGTAATTTCCTGCTCCGAGCGTGGTAGGGAGATGTAGTCGTCTGCGTGCTGCAGGAGGGCATCGAGCACTTGCAATAGTGTCCGTGAGAACAGTGGCTGAGAAATGCCATGCAACTGTCCGACTGTGTGCTGGTAGGTGCCTGTGGCCAGGAAGTGGAGTACAGACACCACCTTCAGTAGGGGTGGGATGGCGGTTGGGCTATCTATCATGCTGACAAGGTCAGCCTGTGTCATGTCCACAATGGCGGCTATGGTGTCCCGGTCCAGACGGTAGAGGGTGTGGATCTGCTCATCAGTGAGGTTGAACGGATGTGCTCGGAGGCGTGGGATTGCGGGCTGCCTGCGTGGTGGTAGTGGCTGTGCTGGTGGCCCTTGCTGGCCCTGCCTTGGCCTCCTCCTCCTCCTGCGTCTCCTCCGTGCAGCCGGTTGTAGTTGGTGTTCGTCTTCTTCTTGGAGTTGGAGTACTTGCAGTGCTATCAGGTCCCCCAGGGCCAACATCGCGAGTCCTGCCGGTAGCATTTCGGTGTGGTTGTGGGAGGAGACTGGCTGTGCAATTTATGTGTTTTCAGGCTGAATGGCCTCCACCTGTGGTGATTCATTCCACCTGTGCAAACTGCTCTCCCCTTTGGCCGAGCACGTCCCGCGCACAACGCTGCAATTCGTGGAATGGCATCTTGCTATTGCAATCATGTATTTGTACCCGATGGCCGTGTAACATTGGTTGATATGTTCATTCTGCTGTGGTCCCATTGTTTCACATACTATCTGTGCAGTCGCGAACAGAGTTGTGAAGGGTCAGTGGAACGTAGTACTCGAGTAACGGTGGGCCCTCATTCATCACTGTACCGAGTTGCAACGACGGGCGGGGCGTCCCATTCGTGGGTGAAGGCAGTTGCCATTTTCACACACAGCTGCACTCGATGGATTAATTAGTGTTTTCAAACGGCCACAGATGCCTCTTCGACGTGATGTTGCAAATGAGGAATTCGAAGGGCGGCGCTTTCGGTTTTCAGCTAGCGGCGAGGAAATGCCCACAGGTCTGACTGCAAATATAACGTTCTATTGTTCAATGTCCTTGAGACAGGGGCCATGGCGAGAATGCAATGATTGATATGAATGGTTTGGGATGCGCAATAGCGACGTGGGCGATGAGGCCGGACGTTCCCAAATACATGTTACTTCACTACACTGGAATTACGGGCTGGGGCACTGTGGATTTTGCAGGCTGCATAACGCACAGACTCAATGGATATTTCTAATGTTATGTGAGTAAATATTCAGGCGTTTTAATCCCGGGATGAGGGAATGATGAATGGATGCATGGGCAGGTGATTTGATACAGAGTTTGCCATGTACAGGGCTTCTTGGGATCTATCCGCCTCCCCTACGCTATGTGATGCAGGGCTGCCATAGTGGGGCCATCGTCTATCTGGCCTTGTTGAGCCCTCCCTGTCTCGACGCGCCCTCAGACACTTGTGTCCATGCACGTTACCAATCCCATCAGATGGATTCTGTTTTCACAGGCGCATGCACAGGTACACTCGTTTGTGATGGTGTTTACACCTCGATATAGATAGTTATGAGTCGCAAGTGGTTTTTGGGTGGTGATGGACCTTTGGAGTGGGCTAGCATGCATGTGGCTGTGGATTTAGTGTGATCATTGCAGTGAGTTGTTGGAATGTAGTACTGATGGCCATTCTGTTCTTTTTCTTTTCTTTTGGTTGACAGGTATCTCCTCCCCTTTTGCCACTGCCATCTGTATGCCACTCCTGCAGATGGGTTTTACTCCCGACACCTGCTGCTTCGTGTTAATCAGTGGAGCAGCATTACGATCTTATGGGACGATCGCCAATGGGCCACATGCCCTTACGCAGTACTGGTGGCTCGGAGCAACATTTCGGCCTTTCAGCTGGACTAGTGCCTCCCCATTGGGACGGCCCTGCGGTTCTGTGCGCTTCCATGTTGCCTTTTCGTACGTGAATGTGGCTCTGTGTACCATGAGGGAACAGGGCGTCACACAAGTAGTGGCTGGTCATTTCTTTCGGATGCAGCCCACAATGGTGAAATGTGTTTTGGAGTTCATGGCCTGATGGCTGTATGGGCTTGGTGATTTTGATGTGCATTAAATTTCTATTCTGATTTGGCCCGTGTAGCGTTCTTCTTTGCAAGTGATGTGGCATATGCCTATTTGGGGGGCGATGTATTGTGAGGAGATCTGCACTGGGTTCCAGCTTCGGAGTTTAGTTGCGTGGTACTGTACTGGGCGCGTTTGCCTACGAAGCCCGTGAGGTCAGGGATGGGGGCTGCCAATATGACAGTTTGAATGTTGTCATGCTCAGGGGCGGGGGATTGGGTTTTGTGTAACAGATGCCGGTCAGCCAGGTGGACTGGTGGAATGATGTGATTTTCGGAATATTGCTGGTCACAGGTGCCTGTGTTTGCGTGCGTTTCTTGGTGGGGGACTGTGGTCATGTCCATTGGGATGGCTTCTGTATTCGTGCCATCTGTGCCCTGCAGCTCCCATTGGCCCCTGTTGTGTTTCTTTTGTTCGTTGGCATGCATGGGTGACTTGTACATTTCACTGGTTGCATTGTGACTTCATTGCACCTACGCGGAATTGTACTTTGTGGGCAGGGAGCGGTGTACGGGCACTCAGTGGGGCCGTTTACGGTTGATTCGCGATGCCGTACTTCTCACCATGGCGGAATGGTGCATTCCGCCATGCTTGATGGCGTTAGGTACATGTCCGCTAGGGTCGGAATTGGCGTACCGTTGCGCCATGGTGGTGTTTACGGTTTGGCATGGCGCGCGCGCGCGTGCTTGGTGCAGTTAGCGTTGGCGTTCACTACGGTGTCGCTAATGGCATCGTACTTTGCGGTGACGGGTCATAGTCGCACCGAGCGCTATTCGATGGCGGTATTGCATTTCCGCCATCGTTTTCCGAATTCCGCCAGGGTCGTAATGAGGGCCAGAGTGAATTATTTCTGATCACTTGACCGAATCAAGGATGGAGAATTCTATCATTCTTACTTGATTCTGACAAAAACCTCTTCTTCTACATATGACCATGGGAGGGCTTCTGGAACAATGTAATGAGTGAGGTTTTGCAAGGGTTTTGGAATTGAATAGCCCATTATCCACTGGTGACAATATTCCAAGAAATCCCCTCATTTGCTTTTGGGTTCATGGTGTGGGTGCCTGTGCACTTCCGGTAATTTGATCTCTGGACACGTGTCACTCACCAGCAAAGATTTGTGACCCAGATAATGGACTCAGGTTTGGCACAATTGATAGGGGGTTCTTGCAATAGCTAATTGACTTTCTACTTTATTAAATTGAACATGCCTGGATGAAGGGCAGGCAACAGCCGATTGAGATTGGATACATGGAGTTTTAACAGTTAATAATGACCTATAAATCATCTTGAAACTTAACAGGATATTCACA
Source organism: Ambystoma mexicanum (assembly GCF_040938575.1). NCBI lineage: Eukaryota > Metazoa > Chordata > Amphibia > Caudata > Ambystomatidae > Ambystoma > Ambystoma mexicanum. The sequence goes on from NC_090928.1 coordinate 1,016,414,135, forward strand.
GATTTTGGAAAACCTTTGCTCAATATTAAATAGATCAGAGGAACTCCATGGCATGTGCTGTGTCCAAAGTGAGCACCAACTCTTAAAGGGTACACTGTAATGTCATTTTGAGGCAGTGATTAGGGAACCGTTCAAAGGTTGTAGAGACTTTGGATGTAGGTGAGGTGCCAGAGAGATTAGAAATCAGCCATCTATCATGCAGTGTATTAAAGCTGAAAGCGCTATTGATATAGAGTGTCAGAGTGATCATATAGTGATCATATAGGTGCAGATAGATTATATGCTATCACTAAGGGGTGAATCTGGGGCCTGAAATTGAATCTGCCCCTGCAGTGGAGATGGTGCGGCAGACACAGCTGCCTGGGCTTCATCTGGTGCGTGATCAGGTGTAAGATTTAGAGGCCGATTCATGAAATAATTAGCGCGGCGCAAGTGGCCAAAAACGTGCGAATCGCAGTGGAATAGCGAAAATCGCAGTGCAAGTGCGAAAATCGCACGAAAAGCAGCGCACATCGATTCATGGAAGGCCGTGCACGAGAAAACCATCGGATGTGCGATAAAAAAGTGTGCGGCGCACGTTGGCGCACAGGCCATCTAACTGCGTGCGCCAGGTCACAGCGAAAATCGCACAGGCCACAGCGAAAATCGCACATAGCGCGGCGCACGCAACAAAAGTAGGCGGAACACGGGGCGTAACACTCGGAATGGGGAACAACTTGCCAAAATGTGGGCGTCACGGGGGAAGTACAGGGCACAAGTGCGCGGAACGCCCACACGCTCGCCTACAACACGTATTCATGGAATAGAATAGGGCAAAAAAGCGCACGCTCAAACCAGCGCACAAGCACAAACACGACCGCCACAAGAAAGCAGGCGGTAGCGTCTCTGCGCCTGGAACAAATGTGCGCCAAAAGGTGCGCCAACAAATAGCACCTATATACTGCCATGATGAATGTCCTATACTGTGGCCCTCCAGGACAAATGACGTGCAAAGGGGTACCCACAAACACGGACACCCGCTAACAAAAAATACATGTGCGTGTATACCGGGGTGCGCGGGAAGTCTCACATGCGATTTGGCCGTGTACGTGGATTTCAGGGGTGCGCGGGAATTTCCACACGCGATTTGGCCGGGTACTTGGATTTCAGGGGTGCGCGGGAAGTTCCACACGCGATTTGGCCGGGTACGTGGATTTCAGGGGTGCGCGGGAAGTTCCACACGCGATTTGGCCGGGTACGTGGATTTCAGGGGTGCGCGGGAAGTTCCACACGCGATTTGGCCGGGTACGTGAATTTCAGGGGTGCGCGGGAAGTTCCACACGCGATTTGTCAGGGTACGTGAATTCCAGGGGTTTGCGGGAAGTTCGACACGCGATTTGTCAGGGTACGCGGATTACAGGGGTGCGCGGGAAGTTCCACACGCGATTTGGCCGTGTACGTGGATTACAGGGGTGCGCGGGAAGTTCCACACGCGATTTGTCAGGGTTCGTGGATTTCAGGGGTGCGCGGGCAGTTTCACACGCGATTTGCCCGGGTACGTGGATTTCAGAGGTGCGCGGGAAGTTCCACACGCGATTGGCCCCGTGCAAGCAGGGTACGTGTATTTCAGGGGTGCGCGGGAAGTTCCACACGCGATTTCATCAGGGTACGTGTATTTCAGGGGTGCGCGGGAAGTTCCACACGCGATTGGCCCAGTGCGAGCAGGGTACGTGTATTTCAGGGGTGCGCGGGAAGTTCCACACGCGATTGGCCCAGTGCGAGCAGGGTACGTGTATTTCAGGGGTGCGCGGGAAGTTCCACACGCGATTTCAGCAGGGTATGTGTATTTCAGGGGTGCGCGGGAAGTTCCACACGCGATTTCATCAGGGTACGTGTATTTCAGGGGTGCGCGGGAAGTTCCACACGCGATAGGCCCAGTGCGAGCAGGGTACGTGTATTTCAGGGGTGCGCGGGAAGTTCCACACGCGATTGGCCCAGTGCTGTGGAAATCGAGATAATATTGTGACCCCAATCGCATTGTTTAAATGTATGTTGGCCTACGCCAAGCTGTCTAAAGAATATTATGAACATAGGTTCCGCGGCAAGGTCTTGACCTTAATGTATCGTGAAAGCTGCCATCTTGGATTTAGCCGCCATTTTAGGTACTCTTGCCGTGCGAAAGTCACCTCGAATCACAAAATGGAGGCCGAATGACATTTCGAGTAAGACTTCGGCTATGGTGACCTCCGCACACGTGAATGAATAATATGTCCGCAGGCTACCTGTTAGGGTCATGAACTAAGACCCTGTCCTCTGTTTAACCTAGGTGTAAATATGTAACTGTATCAGCGAAACCGATCTAATATATGGAAATTGCATGTTCGACCTGGCTACGAACCCTAGCCGTTGTTCTAAGAATGGTTAACTTACAAGAGGGCTGGCCAATTCAGTACAAAATGTATAAAAACCCGAGCATCCCGATGATCGGTCTCTCCCACTTTCAGTGCGAACCTAACGTTGAAGGTTCGTGTGTTAGTCAGAGGGCCGAATAGCTATTCGCATGTCAATTGACTTTGGTAACTTTGTAACTTTGAAATAAAGCGCTTTGTATGTCCTTTGTAACCTGTGTTGGTGTGTTTCCTTTTGGGCTTCCCGGCCTCATGTCAATTTCTTTGTTTCCACAGTTGGCGCCCGAATAGGGACCCTCAAGATTGATGCCGGATCATTGAAGGTTGACGCAGACTATCGAATCGGGATCGGACGGTGTGATTCTGCGGGCCCGACCGATCGAGATGCGATACCTCGGCAGCGCTGCACGATCCGATCCTTGGGCGATAGTCGTGCGGTCTGACACGGCATCTTGACGAGGGTCCAATTCCGAGGCGAGCAGATTTGCCGAAACCACCGAACGCAGGTAAAATTTGTTAGTTGAAGTCCTTTGTAAACCGTACGGTCCTCCTTAGGTTTGGTCAGGTGCAGTCGTGACCCGGCTCTTAATTTAACCCTGACAATTTGAATTTGGCGTATTGTATCTGCAGACACAATTATTGGACCAGGTAACACCAATTTTTTGAGAAATGCCTGGGAAATTGTCTAGCTGCTTTAGGGTTCTGTTCCGCAGCGATCGACAATCTTTGGAATTTAGCCGTCCGGCACCACAGGAGGGGTCGCCGGCGTGTACTATGTACTGTAAGTATGGCATTGGTAGTATTGTATTTAATGACATTTGGCACAGACAGACCAGAAATGCCTCCGAATTTCAATGGCCAGTCAATGGTAGCTTTGAGATCCCCCGTATTGAATACTTAGAGTCGATTTTGCTTAAAAAGAAGGCTAGGCCAGCAGCCTTTGATGTGTTACAAAATTGGAAAAAGGAAGCATTACAGCAGCTTAAAAGTAGGGATAAACATGCACGACGTCATAAAACGAATGCCGAAAAGGCATTGTTGTATGACAAGGAAAAACGATTAAATGAAACCCAGAAGATGGATAGAGCTTTCTCGCTCGGGGTCCAGAAAATTTACCCCTCTAAAGATTTCCATGTTTCCGAGGAGTTTATTGAGAAAATATTAAACAAACGGAGGCCCGATTCTTCAGCGCCACCTCCGTATGCTCCCGTTGTGGGCACCTTGCCCGTTCCTGCTATTGCTCCTATCGTTATTCCTACTCCTCCTGCACAGCCTACTGCCCCTAGTTCTTTGGTTGTCGCTCCTCTCTCTGTTTCGTCTATTACATTACCTCTTTCCCCTGCACCCTTGTTAGGTTCACCTACACCTCCGATTCTGGGGAGTCCCGTGTTCACTAAATTAGATCCCGGTGCAGGGTCGAAAATTGTGACTCGTAGTACTGTTCCTGCGGGCAGGAAACAGGAACTGTTTGCTTGGGCTAAACATTGCATGGAAAAAGGTGATCAAACTGATGTACTTTCAACACTATCTAATTTGCACGATTTTCCCGAGAAAAACGTTTTTATTGAAGGACTGGGGATGCATTTAGGTATAATGTGGGGTAGATTGCAGACTTCGGATCTCCCACAAGGGGTGAGAGATTCCAGTGCTTTTACCTGTTGATGTATGGAAACAGGTACGAACAATAGATGATGTGCCGGGGTTAGGGGATACATGGGTAAACTTAATTAGAACAGATGGGGAACGACCAGCTGGTGAGAAACCACCCCAGGTAATACTCACTTTACCCGATAGAATAGTTGCTAAATTAAAAACTATAATCCCAGAAAAAAGGATTATTTGGGACAAGCTTACGGCCTGCGTCCAAGGGAAAACTGAAGGTACTACTGAATTCTTTAATAGATTCGAACAGGTGTTCTCCGACTTCAGTGGACAGGATTTAGGTACAGAGCCGGGGAAGAGGTTGTTTGTGGACAAATTTGTGCGTGGATTGTTGCCCGACATCCAGTCACAAATTATGTCCTCAGAGAGCGCTTGGCAGGCAAAATCTCAGTCAGAAGTCTTGCATATGGCTCAGTATTACGAGAATCGGGTTAATAATGAAAAAGAGAAAATCGAAAAAAGAAGGGGTGACCTAAAAACTAAGGTATTGTTGCAGCAAATTGTCAGGAACCCCAGAGGAGGTACGACACAGACTAGAGGTCAGTACATTCCAAGAGGGAATACCCCTCCAAATTCTATAAATATTAATCAGTGTGCTTATTGCCGCCAGGAAGGTCACTGGCGAGCGCAGTGCCCTGCCCTTCGTCAGAGGTCAGGAGGCACATTTGGAGGTATGGGTAGGCGACCAAGGGGCCGCCCCGGAGCAGGGGGCCCTGATAGGGGTCAGCTTCTACAAGATCCACAGCAACCTTTTTCACGGGAAAATCAGACTCCGAGTATGGACTCGAGAAATATATTTGATCACCTATCTTTCTGAAGAACTTCCCTTTGATGAAGTTTTGCCTTACTAGGATTGCCCGAAGCAGCGTTTGGAACCTTTACCTATTCCCGTTATTCAGAAGGGCCCCTATGTTGAATTATTGGTGGGGAATAGAAAACATCAGTTCTTGATCGACACTGGAGCACAAAAGTGCTCCATCGACCATTCGAGGGTTCCAAACATCCCACTGTCAGGGCAAACAAACGTTTCTATAGGGTTCTCTGGCATACCAACTGTTTGTCCGGTTTCTGCGCCGGTATCCATTTCTTTGGGTCCTTTTACAGACCAGTGCCCTTTTCTTCTTACTTCAAACTGTGGAGAAAATTTGCTGGGGTTGAATTTGTTGAAGAAACTGAATGCAGTGATTCATTGTTCCCCTGACGGAATAAGATTAACAGTTTCACCACAGCAACCCTTTAACTCCCAATACTTGACCCAACCTCTACCTCCCGAATTCGGCATTGTCCCAGAATGTTTGTGGGCAATAGACGATAATGATGTCGGGATATTGCACATCGAACCTGTTAAGATAATAGTGAAACATGGGGTTAAGCTCCCGCGCATTCCGCAATATAAAATTTCAATTGAAGGAGAGCGCGCTCTGAAATGCATTGTCTCCGATTTTGTACATCGTGGAGTGATCGAAGAGATTACAGGTAGCTTATGTAATAGCCCGATCTTGCCAGTATATAAGAAAGGCGACAATGCAATTCCGTACCGGTTTATAATAGATCTTCGTGCTATTAACCGGGTGGTAGCCCCACAATTTCCAATCGTGCCTGATGTAACAACGATCTTAACAATGATCCCTGCTACGGCTACACACTTTAGTGTCGTAGATTTAAAAAACGCCTTCTTTAGTATTCCGATACATGAGGAGAGCAGGTATTTGTTTGCGTTCACCTTGGGTGGACGCTCGTTTACATTCACAAGGGCACCTCAAGGGTATACTGAAAGTCCTAGTATCTATAGTAGAGCCTTAAAAGAGCAGCTCGACACCCTTGAATTTCCACCTACTTGCACGCTGCTTCAATATGTAGACGATTTGCTCCTGGCTGCAGACTCTGAGAAAGCTTGTAAAGAAGGCACTATATTGTTGCTTGTTCATCTAGCTGAAAATGGTCACAAAGCTTCACTTAAGAAATTTCAATATTGTTGTCAGGAGGTTGACTATTTAGGCTACCTCCTGTGAAAGGAGGGGAGAAGATTGACACCTGAACGAATAAAACACATTTCTGGCATGTCTGTCCCAAAAACACAGAAGGAAGTCAGAGCCCTGATAGGGATGGCGTCCTACTGTAGACTGTGGATCCCGAACTTTGCCCTAGTGGTAAAACCGATGTTGGCTTTGACGAAGAAGGGCATTTCTCTGCCATTGCCATGGGAATCGGAACATCAACGATCATTTGAGCTTCTCAAAGCCGCGCTGTGTTCAGCACCGGTTCTGGGTACACCAAATTACGATAAGGCCTTTGTGTTGTATGTGCATGAATGTAATGGATGTGCTTTGTCTGTGTTAACACAGGAACATGGAGGGAAGAATAGGCCGTGCGGCTATTATTCCTCCGCCCTCGATCCTGTTGCATGCGCTTTGCCGCGGTGTCTGCGCGCTGTTGCTGCTGCCGCTGCGTCTATAAAACAGAGTGAGGGGATGGTCCTAGGCCACGATTTAATTTTGATGGTACCTCACTCTGTCGATATTCTATTGAATAAAACTCAAACACAACACCTTACTTCTGCCCGGTTGACCAGGTACGAATTAGTTTTATTTGCTCCTCATATCCAAATTAAAAGGTGTTGTGTTCTCAATCCGGCTGAACTTTTGCCTCTCCCGCAAACTACTGCTTGCGGCGATGACGGATCACATGACTGCCTGTATGCCACCGAACAAGAAACAAAGGGCAGAATAGACCTCTCAGATACTCCTTTGGAGAATGCGGAAGGGGAGCTGTTTTGTGATGGCTCCTGTTTTAAACTTCCGAATGGCACATCTACAGCTGCTTATTTGAACAAGATCGTAGAAACTAAAAGGATTCCGCATAACTCCACGCAGGCCGCAGAGATTATAGCGTTGACCCGCGCTTGTGAGCTCTCCCAAGGGCATAGAGTTAACATTTATACGGATAGTCAGTACGCCTTTGGGGTGGCTCACAATTTTGGAAAACTGTGGTCGGAAAGAGGGTTTCTGACCTCACACGGGACCAAGATTCAGCATGGTCCCTTAATAGTACAACTACTTTTAGCGCTCTCACTCCCTGAACAATTAGCAATCATGAAATGTGCAGCACATCGCAAGGTCATAGACAATGTGGGAAGAGGAAATGCTTTTGCAGATTCGATAGCTAGACAAACAGCTACAGACCTTAGCACAGACATGTACACATCGAGGGAAGTGAGAGATGGTTGTATAATAGATGAAGGCTTTGGGTCTGTGCGAGATATTCAGACTGATGCCTCTGTTGAAGAATCTAGGAAATGGGCTGAAGGCATGGGGAAATTGGATGACGAAGGGTGTTGGGTGGACGCATCTGACGGGAAATGGTTGCTTCCTGATTCTTATGTATTAGCAATGGTTACGATGGCACACGGTCCAACACATGTGTGTGCCCAGCAAATTGCGAAAATATTACAGCAGGTTTGGGTGAATGAAAAAATTTTGGAAACTGCAAAACGACACGTTAAAAATTGCATGATTTGCCTGCAGCACAATGTGGGTAAAGGGACAGTGACTCCAAGGGGAAGTTTCGGGCCCCCCTCTGTCCCCTTTGAAACCATTCACCTTGATTTTATTGAAATGGAGCGATGTAATAACTTGAAATATGTTCTTGTTATCATTTGTGCTTTTAGCAAATGGGTCGAGGCTTTCCCCGTCAAAGATGCTACCGCCATGACCACCGCAAAGATCTTGGTAAAAGACTACTTTCCTCGATTTGGGCTCCCGAGGATAATTTGGTCGGACAATGGCCCCCACTTCATCGCAGCCGTAATGTTGCAAATATGTGTTGCCTTAGGGATAGAGAAACGTTTTCATTCAGTTAGGCACCCTCAAAGTGCGGGGTTGGTAGAAAGACACAATGGTATTTTGAAAAACAAACTTGCAAAAACATGTGCCGATACTAAATTAAAATGGCCAGATGCTTTACCTATTGTGTTGTTAGCTATGCGCACCACACCCCAGACTAGAACTGGGCTCTCTCCATTCGAGGTAGTAATGGGAAGGCCTGCTAATATTTGGGGTCTCCCTAAACCTAAAGCCCTAAGGGATGTGGAGAATGTATTGCTCATAGACTATTGTAATCAATTGACTAAAAATCTGTATTTCATTTACCACCAGGTGAACGCTGCCTTACCTGTACGGTTTACGGGCCCAGGACACGATATATTGCCCGGCAGCTGGGTCCTGGTAAAGGCCTACGAAAGGTCTTCCTGTCTCGCGCCTCGCTGGCGGGGACCCTACCAGGTTTTATTGGTCACCAGGACGGCAGTGCGGGTGGCAGGAAAGAAGAACTGGATACACGCAACACATATCAAGAAGATCCCTCACCCGGCGCCACACGTTACAGAAGAAACAGAACCCCTCGCTGATGCTACACTCTCTGATCTCGGAGTAGCAGGCAGCGTTGTGAGTGCGTCGGAGAAGTTCTCTGAGCCTGAGGAGCTTGGGGAGCCGTCCATTTTGTCTCCGCACTCCCTTGATCAATCACTTCCGGAAAACCTTGTTTCGAGCTCTGCGACTTCCGTCGCTACTGATACGACGCTCCCCTCAGGGAGCGACGATACTTTGCTTTCGGATTTAACAAACTTGGGTACCATCCGGTACAACCTTCGACCACGCAAATAAAATCGCCGCACGAGTATCGTGCATCTGGAAGAAAAAGGAGTGATTGAAATACTATCGTCTTCCCTTTTTTTGGAACAAAGAAAAGGGGGGGTTTTGTTGGCCAGGGTTGGGAAGGACTAAGAAGTCGCGCGGCCGAAGTGCCGCCAGCAACGAACATTGGGGTCGTCGATCGGGATAACCATGATGCCTGCCGCCTTCACCGTTGCTCCTCGTATTGAACTATTAGATAAGGAGGTGACCAATTCGAACAATGGACAATGTGCCTGGGCCCCGAAAACGTACTGTTGTGTTCTCGTTTTGATTATTGTTAGTTTTGCAACTGCTGCTGTGGGACTTTGGTACTTTGAAGAAATTTATCCTTTGAAGCCTCTGTTACCGACCAAAATTGTACCGACTGTTTTGACTCCCTTTGTACACCTTCACTGACTTACCACAACATGGGAACAAGGGACTGGGATGGTATATACATCCCTTACCTCTAACAACCTCTTGCTATGCCTCTCTTAGAGCACTCTTTTTTGGCCGATGGAATGATAGCATCTCAGGGAACTTCGATGGGACTAATTTGAATGAATTTGAAAAACGTGAATTGACTCCCCTGGGATGCTCGCTTTTCGCAAATAGGAGTAGACCTAATATTGCTTCTATTAGGCCGTCTGATAAACTTTCTTTTCCTTTTCAAAATCTAGTTTCTTTCAAGATGGCTCCGATAGGCAATACGGATGCCATGCCTCCTTCTTATTCTGTAAATCATAGTCCTGATTCTGTCCCTTTCTGTGTACAAAGAAACGGCACTAGGCCAATGGGAGATTTCGAGCCTTGTATAAATATTGTAAATTTGACTGGGGAAAATAGGCCTTTGTATGTAGGGGGACCGGTTTATTTTGTGTGTGGTAGTTTAGCTTTTCCCTGGCTGCCCAAGGATTGGCAGGGGACTTGTTATTTAGGGATATTGTTACCAGGTGTATTTATAGCCAGTACCTTAGAGGTATCTAAGGCTCGCCCGCGACGGGATAATGATGGAGATACCCCTGGACAAGTGTTCGGGGATATAGCCAAATCAGTAGTTCCCTTCTGGGGACAAATAGCAAATTCAGAAAACATCAGGGGATTAGCGAGGGTGTTGGAGAAAACAATCAACCGGACCACGGACATACTTTACAATATGACCTTAGAGCAAAAGGCGATAAGATTGGTAGCACTTCAAAATCGAATGGCATTCGATGTCATTTTAGCTGAACGAGGTGGAGTATGTAAATTAGTGGAGTCCGCTTGCTGTGTTTTCGTACCAGATTCTTCACCAACAATATTCAAAGCAATTCAGAATTTACACACTCTTAGTTCTGAAGTCCATATCCCTGTAGGAGACTGGAGCCTTAGTACTTGGTTTTGGGATTCTCTACGATTTTGGGGGTGGAAGGTGCTTTCTGTTATTTTAGGTATTTTAGGGACTCTGTTATTTCTTTGCTGCTGTTTTCAATGCCTCCCAAATATATGCGGAATGATAGGAGGTGTTGTGCCCAAGTTCTGAGCGCAATAGGGCGTAGAATATATACCCCGAAGACAGCATCTAAAGAATTCATGTTGCAAGAAGTTCTTATGAACAACTATATGGCTATTGACATTTCAGACAATGATGCGGAACCTATGAATGATAATGCCTTCAAGTATTTTTAAGAGTATTAGGAAATAATGTTTTAGCACTTGGCATAGGCCAAAAGGAGGGTCTGTGGAAATCGAGATAATATTGTGACCCCAATCGCATTGTTTAAATGTATGTTGGCCTACGCCAAGCTGTCTAAAGAATATTATGAACATAGGTTCCGCGGCAAGGTCTTGACCTTAATGTATCGTGAAAGCTGCCATCTTGGATTTAGCCGCCATTTTAGGTACTCTTGCCGTGCGAAAGTCACCTCGAATCACAAAATGGAGGCCGAATGACATTTCGAGTAAGACTTCGGCTATGGTGACCTCCGCACACGTGAATGAATAATATGTCCGCAGGCTACCTGTTAGGGTCATGAACTAAGACCCTGTCCTCTGTTTAACCTAGGTGTAAATATGTAACTGTATCAGCGAAACCGATCTAATATATGGAAATTGCATGTTCGACCTGGCTACGAACCCTAGCCGTTGTTCTAAGAATGGTTAACTTACAAGAGGGCTGGCCAATGCAGTACAAAATGTATAAAAACCCGAGCATCCCGATGATCGGTCTCTCCCACTTTCAGTGCGAACCTAACGTTGAAGGTTCGTGTGTTAGTCAGAGGGCCGAATAGCTATTCGCATGTCAATTGACTTTGGTAACTTTGTAACTTTGAAATAAAGCGCTTTGTATGTCCTTTGTAACCTGTGTTGGTGTGTTTCCTTTTGGGCTTCCCGGCCTCATGTCAATTTCTTTGTTTCCACAGTGCGAGCAGGGTACGTGTATTTCAGGGGTGCGCGGGAAGTTCCACACGCGATAGGCCCAGTGCGAGCAGGGTACGTGTATTTCAGGGGTGCGCGGGAAGTTCCACACGCGATTGGCCCAGTGCGAGCAGGGTACGTGTATTTCAGGGGTGCGCGGGAAGTTCCACACGCGATTTCAGCAGGGTATGTGTATTTCAGGGGTTCTGGGGAGAACTACACGTGAATTGGCAGTGTGGGTCCTCCCAGGTGTACGCTCCACAACCTCCACGGCCCCTGCAGGCAGCCCACACCACGGGGGACTACCCTGCACCCCTGCTCATGTCCCGCAGGCAGCCCATCCACCATGGGCATGCCCCCCAGCCAACCCACATGTCACCTTGCACTACTAATCAACAATGCATGTCTCCCACCACCCCCACTCCCCAGCAGTGCAGGGGCACCCTCCACCAGGCCCCCACTCATGTCTCCCACCACCCCCACCCCCCAGCAGTGCAGGGGCAGCCTCCACCAGGCCCCCACCCATGTCTCCCACCACCCCCACCCCCCAGCAGTGCAGGGGCACCCTCCACCAGGCCCCCACTCATGTCTCCCACCACCCCCACCCCCCAGCAGTGCAGGGGCACCCTCCACCAGGCCCCCACCCATGTCTCCCACCACCCCCACCCCCCAGCCACCAGGGGCAGCCTCCACCAGGCCCCCACCCATGTCTCCCACCACCCCCACCCCCCTGCCACCAGGGGCACCCTCCACCAGGCCCCCATCATGTCTCCTACCACCCCCAACCCCCAGCAGTGCAGGGGCAGCCTCCACCAGGCCCCCACTCATGTCTCCCACCACCCCCACCCCCCAGCAGTGCAGGGGCAGCCTCCACCAGGCCCCCACCCATGTCTCCCACCACCCCCACCCCCCAGCAGTGCAGGGGCACCCTCCACCAGGCCCCCACTCATGTCTCCCACCACCCCCACCCCCCAGCAGTGCAGGGGCACCCTCCACCAGGCCCCCACTCATGTCTCCCACCACCCCCACCCCCCAGCCACCAGGGGTACCCTCCACCAGGCCCCCACCCATGTCTCCCACCACCCCCACCCCCCAGCAGTGCAGGGGCACCCACCACCAGGCCCCCACCCATGTCTCCCACCACCCCCACCCCCCAGCCACCAGGGGCAGCCTCCACCAGGCCCCCACCCATGTCTCCCACCCCCCCACCCTCCAGCAGTGCAGGGGAACCCTCCACCAGGCCACCACCCATGTCTCCCACCACCCCCACCCCCCAGCAGTGCAGGGGCACCCTCCACCAGGCCCCCACTCATGTCTCCCACCACCCCCACCCCCCAGCAGTGCAGGGGCACCCACCACCAGGCCCCCACCCATGTCTCCCACCACCCCCACCCCCCAGCCACCAGGGGCAGCCTCCACCAGGCCCCCACCCATGTCTCCCACCACCCCCACCCCCCAGCCACCAGGGGCACCCTCCACCAGGCCCCCACTCATGTCTCCCACCACCCCCACCCCCCATCAGTGCAGGGGCAGCCTCCACCAGGCCCCCACCCATGTCTCCCACCACCCCCACCCCCCAGCAGTGCAGGGGCACCCACCACCAGGCCCCCACCCATGTCTCACACCACCCCCACCCCCCAGCCACCATGGGCAGCCTCCACCAGGTCCTCACAATCCCCAATCATGTGCGTCATGGTCAGCCTCCACAGCCAAAAAGCCCTACCAAGTAACCCATTCACCCACATGGAAAAGGAAATTACATGTTACACCCCCAATGTTCATAAAGCTAATGAACCCATGTCCGTCACACACAATGGTTGCAATTGAATGGGAAAACACCCAACATGACATGCATGAAAGCAATGAGATGATACCAAACAGTGAAGTATGAAAACAAAATTGTATTAAAAATAAAGAGAATGCAAATGAAATAAAACAAACTACAATGGGAATGAAAAAAAGATAAGCTGCATGTCTGTGTAAAAAAATAAAAACACCAAATCCTAATCCAAAAAAATGTAGTCCAAAGTCAAATGAAAAATAAAATCAATCCAATGAAGAACTATGTACAAAACATCCAAGGGTCCATGAGCCCAACTGAACAAAGGAAACCTACAAAAAACCCTAACTAAAATGCAACTATATACAAAAAGTGGAGCAGTGTCCGTCGACTCCAAATCATAAGAACAATAAAAGGAAACCTAAAACTAAAGAACTATATACAAAGGCGGCGGGCAAGTCCAGCGGCTCACTCTGTGGTGTTCCGGCCCAGGGCATCATCGAACGAACTCCTGTTCGATGTCCCGGAGGCGGTCCTGTTCCATGGCCCCGAGGGTCCGCAGGGTCGACGCCGTGTCCTCCTCCAACCCCCTGCGGATTGCCTTGAGGTACTCGGCCCGCCTCAGGGCCCTCCGCATGGAATTCTCCGCCCTGACCATTGTGAGCCGCGCCTCTTCCGCCCGCCGCCGCTCCGCACCTATCTGCTGGCCCAACCGCTGCCACACAGAAGACACACCCCGTCCTGGGTCAACCTGCCCTCCGGCCGATGCCTGCCCCTCCGATGTCGAAGGCCCCGAGCCTTCATGGCTCCCACCATGTTGCTGCTGCTGCTCTTCCTCTGCCCGTGCACTGCCTCCTGCTGCCTGCACATCCTCCGCCGGCTGGGGTGCAGTTGTTGATGTGGCCACCCCTGCTGGACGTCCGACTCCCGACTGTGGCAGGGATGCCTCCTCCACCAGCCTGGCCGCACCGTCAGAGGCAGCTCCACAGGGCACCCAGGTGACTGATGGGTGGGAAGATGGCACAGAGGACGACTGGCGCGTAGGGGGTCCAGTTGAGGAGGGGGTCGGAGCAAGCCCCATCAGACGGAGGAATCCGGCCTGGGTGACCTGTCCCAGCAGGCTGACGTGGTCAACGAGCCATTCGAGATGACGTGCAGTCTCTCCATGAAAAGACTGCAGGTCACCTCGCATGGCCCGTTGACGCAACACCACACCAGCCAGGACAGGCTCAACCCGGACCTGGATAGCCACGTCCGCAGGCAGAGGAAGGCCATTTGACGTCAGCTCATCCCCTGCCTGAAAACGGGTCTGGACGTAGGCATCCCTGCTGGTGCAAGATGATGCAGGGACAGGATCGGGGACAGGATTGCACACAGGCACCTCCGCGGCCGCCTGTGCTGCCTCCTGTCCCTGGTCCTGCACTGCACCACTAGCACCAGTGGGATCCCCACCTCCAGACCCCGTCTCTGGTGCTTTCACGGCCTCCTCCTCCACCAAACCCCCCACCAACCTGGATGACTCCGTGCCATCTTCCCCTGTTGGGCCCTGTGGGGTCCCAGCTGCCCCTTCTGCTGCCGAGGAGTCCAACTCCAACCTCCGCCTCTTGGACCTCCCTCCGGCAGCTGCAGCCTGGGACACGGCACCGGACTCCTCACTCCCCGACGAGATGACAACACGGGAGGGGAGCCGGGCCTTGCGTCTCCGGCTGGCGGTGGGATCCCCGCCGCTGTGCTCCACAGCACCTTCTCCGCCCTCTTCATCAGTTGACGCTGCAGACAGGGAGAAACAAAACACAGGCATCAGGGCACCGTACAATGGACACATACACACATGAGTGGCATTGGCAAACCTCAGACATGTCATCACAATCCCCAACACACATGTCATTACAACTCGCACACATGAGCCATACCACAGCCATATCGCAACTGCCACCACCATCCCTACACATACAACTGCATGAGCAGCCAAAGGTGAACCAGACATCACATGCAACACAGGAAGTGCCCCACACATGTACACACACCACCACACGTGCATGCATGTGTACACCACTGCCAAGTGTCGCACTGTTCAGACGGGTATCCATGTCACATCTGCCAATCAGGCTTCCACATACCGCTGTCACATGCATCCATGTTGCATCACTGTTGCACCCTTGTCAAATACACACACATGCACATGTACACAGTGCTCATACATGCAGCCGAACACAACATACATGTGTGGCATCACGGACATGTCTACTTACATACACATTCATCCAAACATGTGTGCACACACAACTGTATTTGGCATGCAAGCCTACACACACAAGCACCATCCATGTCTCACACATCACAGCCCTCGCATGTGTCAGCCCCACGGCCCTGTAGACCCCCACCCATACTCGACCCCATACAAACAGATGTGCAACCTGCACACTACCGAATAATCACCACACGCACTGCTCACAATCAGGATGCATGTACACTCACCGCTCGACTCCAGACAGGTCTGCTTCTCTAGGACCTGGACGTGGAGCGCTGGGGATATGCGTTCCAGGACCCTCATCTGTTCTTCCGACAAGTGGCCCCGGCGCCCCTTGGCATCCGCTGCCTTCAAGAGGCGCCGGGCCTTGTTCAAGGTCCTGGACCTGAAGTCCTCCCAGCGCTTCCTGACATGTTGTAAGTCCCGGACTGCCACCCCCTCCGCGTTGATGGCAGTCACGATGTCAGTCCAGATCCGAGTCCGTCCTTCCTTGTCGGCGCGGGAACTTCCAAAGAGGCCATCATACTGCCCCAGGACTTGTTCCACCAGGACACCAACTTCGGTGGCACTGAAGCTGGTGCCCCTCTGCCTCTCTGGCCGGGGGTTGTCAGTGGTCACAGATGGTGTTTGCCCCGACATGACAACCCCAGAGGCAGGAGTGAGTGGGCAACTGGGTCCTGGGGCTGGGCTGTGGAGCGATGAAATCCCAGTCGGGAGTCTTCAGTTCCAGCAGGGGTGGTCACAGCAACAGCGCCCCTGGCTGATGTGCAGCAGCAAATGGCAGTGTACGTGGGCAGCAGGCAGTCAGGCAGCAGCAGATGGCAGGTGGGAGCGTGCTCGGGGCTCTGGGGGGCAGTAGTTCGGCCTTCTGGGCAGGAGCGTGGTCTTCCGTGTGCTTACGCGTGGCCAGTTTGATACGGAGTGATTTGGCACGTGAAAATCTTGCACGTCAGCGTGAAAATCGAGGAAAGGCCCTTAGCGCGTAAGCGCGTCAGCACGCATACGCGATTCTATTGGACCAAAGGCACTCAGCGCGTAAACGCGTCAGCACGCATACGCGATTCTATTGGACCAAAGGCCCTCAGCGCGTAAGCGCGTCTGTGACGTGACCTGCACGGGTGTTTCCCACACAGCACGTGATGACAGAGCACACGTGGATAGACTGCAGGTCAGAGTGTCATCGCGTGTAATTGGACAGCAGTTGAAACTGAAGCGTAGGCAAGTTGAAACTGTTCTAAGAACACAGGTGGTGTCCTGAAATGTTCGTAAATAAACAAATAGGGGTGTCCTGAGGACACTTTACCTGTCCGTACTGTTCGTAGGCAGGTTTTAACTGTTCTAAGAACACATCAAGTGTCCTGGGATGTTCGTAAATAAACAAAATGGGGGTGTCCTGAGGATGCCATGCCTGTCCGTACTGTTCGTAGGCAAGTTGAAACTGTTCTGAGAACGCAGGTGGTGTCCTGAAATGTTCCTAAATGAACAACATGGGGGTGTCCTGAGGACGCTATGCCTGTCTGTATTGTTCGTAGGCAAGTTGAAATCGTTCTAAGAACACATCAAGTGTCCTGGGTTGTTCGAAAATAAACAAAATTGGGGTGCTCTGAGGACGCTAGGCCTGTCCGTATTGTTCGTAGGCAGGTTGAAACTGTTCTAAGAACAAACGCCTTTTCGTAACTGTTCGTTTCACGTGTGTCGCACTTTTAATTAGTTTCAGGACCCAAACACTGTCCGTAGAACACCAACGCGCATGCGCAAAACAGTTTCAATGCATTTGGTGTCCTGCGGACACCCGTTCCCTTCGCGGACATGTTCGCGACGCCATCATGAGACCGCGCCCAAGCTGAGCGTGTGTTCTGACTACGGACACTGTTCTTGTCCGCGAACAATTTAAAACTACTTTTTCAGGCAATCCACATATTTTTATAATAATAAATCACCACAGCACAAGTCCCAGACAATAATCCAGATTTTGTACATACTTTTTGGGACTTTTTGAGCCTTTATTTGGTGTTCGATCCGTCTGCGGGCGGAGCAGGTGTCCGCGGACTGGCACCAGCACCCCTATAAAGGGCCACACCCCAGAACTCATTCTCATTGTGTTTCTGGCTACCTTACAGAACACAGTGCATTTTGCTGCCAACTTTCCAGATTTCATCTGAAACCTGATGGCATCCATGGCTCCTCCACTGTCACCTGGTGCTACAACTGCTTCAGTACCACTCCCAACCCCTCCACCACAACCACCTCCCCAAGGGCCTGAAGAGGGGAACAGGAGTGAGAATGTAGAGGAGGATGAAGAAGATGAAGAGGATGAGGTAGTGGAAGCCCCTACTACCAGCACTCGCCGTGTCTCTTGGGTGTGGCAGTTATTTACCATTCATGGTAACGTACACAAGGCACGTGTGAACAAAGTCACCTGCAACGAGTACAAAATGGTGCTCAGTCATGGGAGACCTGGTTTGTACAGCTTTGGTACGACAACTATGAAGCGACACCTAAAGTCTTTCCACGGTATGGCAATTCGCAAGGTTGTACCTTGCAAGGTGCGTAGTAGGTTGAGTTCCTGTACTACATCCTCCGTTTCCGCTCCTCTCACCAAAAGGGACACACCTGTGGGAGAGCGCATCCCTCCAGCTGCCTCACAGGCCATTCATAATGCTGATGACCCTTACCTTTTGAGGGTCACAGTTGTGTGTATGTACTGTGACAGTACTCTGCAGAGGGGAGAGACTTCCTAGTGCTTTCGAGACTACGGTCTCACAGCATGAGAAGACCTGCCCACTACCTAAGTAAGGCCCACCCTACATCTTCCTCTCTCCACCCGCCCTTACTTATCCCCGTGGTTGTTGTCCCCCCTTACCCTCCTTTCCCCTCCTCTCCTAGTGTGTTGTGTGTAAAAAACAAAAAAATATATAAAACAACAAAAAAAAAACCAGGCTCTTTTCAGAGCCGCCTTTCACAGTTTAAAAATAGAAGTGGAAAATAAATGGAGCAGGGCCTTGTGTATTTTTTAGAAGTCCACGGACAGTTCGCGGACATCTAAAATTTTGGGGTGCTGCCCTATCATAACCATTGCACTTTTCTCTGGGAGGAAGTGGTGGCTCTGAAAAGAGCCTTTTGGTGGTGTTTGTGTTTGAAAAACTTGAAATGGTCAGCACCTACTGCAAAATGGATGGCTGTAATTCCAAAAAAGGTTGTAATGTATTTTGTACATTTCTCAGAATAATCTGATTGCCAGCATAAGTAAAATGGACTCCATCTCTGCGAAAAATTTATGTGCTACGAAACATAATATTTTCATTGTGAAAAGAGGACATGCCAACATCTCTTAGAAAGGCACAAACAGCCTTGTTGACATTGCGCCTCGCTTTCTCCATTTGTGGACCAAATGAAGAAGAACGCAGCCACATTTGTCTCTGGGCAATCCGAGAAAATATTACTTGATAATTTGGAAACATGTCAATGGCCTTCCCAATGCCTTCTTTCATTGCAAATTGCAAAGAAATTCCAGACACATGTCCTAAACTATTCCCTCCACAATTAATTATCATTATGTCTGGATGATGCTCTGTCTCCAAAGTAGCACAGAGAGGTAATAAGTCCAACCACTTCAATACACGTACTCCATGCCAGTGCACTTCCACATGTGGGAATCCAAGATCTACAGCTACTCCACAGCTTTCTGCATGCACCTTCAACCAATGTATCCACGAGTCTCCCAAAATCCAAACAATCTGTTTTCTAAAACACACAGCCATAGCTATCTGTTCTTCTCTCAGGAAAAGACTATCTGACAAACTCTCTCCTGGCACAACACACCCACTAAACTTTACTGACCAATCCCTTGTTCTGCTCATCCTCATTTGCATGCCTCCCCACCCCAAAATCCATGTATGTAACACGTGATGTCCGCGGACTACCTCCATGTCCGTGGACATATCGTAACATGGACAGACCTTCTACCATTTCCACTTCACTCTCTGTGCCATTCCTTCATTGGATATAGCTAAGCAGTCACACAACCATCCACCAATCACATCCAATACCTCTACATCTAACTCCATCATCATAGATCAGCACTTCAAATGTACTGTTAATCACTCTGAGTACAAGTGTCATATCATTGGAAATCACCTACTACAAGAAATACTGTACAAGTCTGCAAGATTTCTACTTGCAGCTGCATGCATAACCATATGCATGAAGACAAACTACAGGTATGCATATTTTCTGTATAGTACATGTACAATTCTTATAAATTCATATAAACAGATTAACTGACTTTTAACTTGTACAACCTATAAAATGAACTTACTGTCATTTTTCCCATCTACTATAATCAACTGTCACTTCCATACCTATCTGCTATTTAATTTCTTTTTACACACACATTTGCAAAGCATGTTGAACTAACATATTTAAAGTAAAATATAAAGATTGCAAATAGTCAAACAAAATTGCATGCACCCACTATGTTCAGATATCAAGATCTAAATTAACATCAGTGCTATGAACACACAAAATTACTAATCTGTTTCCTTTACAATTGCAGTAAAGACCACTCTCCTAAAAAGCAGCAGCAGAATTTGAAGTACAAACAACAACTCAGAAGAAACCTGCTCATTCCACAAAAAAAAGTAAGTTAAATACCACCATAATATTTTTACTATTACTCAAACTCACTGTGGGGTTCATTCATGCTATTTCGGCACCTAAAAACAGACATTGTGCACCATTCTGTCCACAAATCCCCATTTCTTAAACAGGAATTTACAGGCAGAATGGCTCACAAATCCCCATTTTTCGGCACACAAATGACATAACTCATCCCCTAGAATTTTAATATTATAGAACAAACAACTGTTTTAATTCTATATCATTAGATTTACTATTTGTGCTTCTCCTCACCACTAACTTACTTTCTACTGTCATCTGAACCCTAGTTTAGTAGCACATAAATTCAAGAATACCCATCCCAACTAGTTGTAGTTGCCCAATGCACAATCACACACCATCACATACATCTTTATCATCATACTCAGACACTCATGCACACAGCACATATACATTGCAGAACACCCCAACCCATACCTTCTTTATTTTTTTCAACAGACCCTAAAGAATGCCTACCAAAAATCAAGTCTGTAGAAAGCAACGCAGAAGTAGAGCTAATTAAAATAGAAGTGTCCAAAATAAGCATCCATCTCTAGCAGAATTTGTACAAAAAGTTCAAACAAAACAGGTAATACGTCAAATCTTGATATAGTGCCAAGTAAGCATACCAAAAAAAGTATTTTAGCAAAAATGTTCCGCCACAGAGTCGTTCAAAATCTTATAAAAACAGGAGAGAAATCATGCACAACCCTTAAAACCTACCGTAGGAAATGAATCTTAGAAGCTTTGATAGACAGTGCAATCCTTCTCAAAAGAAAGTTATTTATTTTAGTGTTAAACAAAATGAAACCACTAGCAAAACTAATGACTAAATTACAAAAAAGACTTCTCAATAAACGAAATGTCAACAAAAATTACTTCTTAAATATCTGTGGAGGTGAGTGGAGTCACACCACAAGCACAGAACCATATTTTAATGAAGAAGCATACAAACAAAAGCAAACAAATACAATTGCCATACATAGAAGTGGACGAGGTTATGAAAAAGTTAATAATACCATAATGGAACAAGAAATACTGCTCACCAAAATATCCCCAGAAAACTTAGAATTACCTCTCAATTCAACTGAACCAGAACGTCTAGTATACAAATGGCCATGCACGTCAATGTGTAACATTCCCAAAAAATCTTTCAAGTCTTTACGTCAATTCCTCAATCAGTATGTGAAAGGCAAAGACAAAATCAAAATTAAACTACTGCAAAATATGGATACCTGTCCAGTGCGCCAGTACACAAAACTACAAGGACATTAATTGGCCTGCATTTCAGGACCTATTTGCAAAACCACCGTCCATCATATCAAAATGATACCAACACATCATTCAACTATAAGAAATCTAGTCTATAAACTGTACTATGCTAAAAGTCCTGCTTTAGCACTAGCCAATTTAAATAACATTCTTCTACATGGTACAGCAAAAGACCTCCTTGAAGAAATCGACTATATCCAGAAAAGAATATTTTGGAAGTGAAAGCCACTTACAAAATTCAATAGCTTTACAACAAATTAGCAACAATTCTACGCATGGCAACCTTCTACTACACACATACAAAAAAGAAATACTGAAATTTAAAAGTACATCTGCTGAAGTACCAAACCATGTGTGTGTATGTTGCCACAGAACCTTTTATAAAAGTAACACAAAAACTGTAGACCTAACATACAAAATAGAAGACAATGAAGATTCTAAATGGTTTGAATTAGCTCTCTACCTTATAGCAGAAAACAAATACGAAATAACTAACCCCTTAATACTTTGCAGTTACTGCACTATAAAACTTGACAACAACCAAACTCCTTCACGTACTATCACAAATAATTTGGAATTATTCCCACTACGAAAACCCCTACAACAACTCAATTTATATGAGAGCATCATAATTTAAACAGTGCACCCCTTTCAAGCAATAATACGCCTTCAACCAAAAACAGCAAAATTACCTCCCTCTGAATTGGTGAAAGGCATTTGTGGCAAAGTAGTGTATTTACCATTAGATCTAAAACAAAATGTGCACACTCTGGGAGTGCAACGTCCAATGGAGCAATCTTTAATTATCTTAGTAAATGGTGTACCTACAAAAGACAAAATAATTTGGCAACAACTGGTAGACTTACATAAAGGTAGACAAGCCTTGCAATATCTAAAAGACAATAATGAATACTACAAAGAAATTGATATTGAAGAAAACTTGAAGGAAACCACTGAAATAATTCAAGAGTCACCAGAAACTGGTCAATTTGAGCTTCTAGATCCTGCTACAGTATCCAATACTTTAGACCATTATACAATTCATCCATTGCACTCTAATGACACCGTAGAAGATGCACTAGAAATGTACAAAATGCGACAAACAAAAGGATCACCAATCAGCATATGGGAAAAAAGTATAGAAGACGTGCTTTTCCTCTACTCTTTCCTACTGGCAAAGGAGGAAGGTACTATGATAGACCTATTCAAATAACAGCATCATAATACCGCTCGTTACGGATGTATTCTGAAGATCACAGATTTAGACAAAATGTGGAATACATATTCCACCTACTCTTTGAAAGTGAACTGGCAACTCTATGTTATAGAGTTGAACACACATTAAAATCAGGTACCCACTTTCAAAATATGCCAGCTACACAATTATTACAAAAAGTACAAGAAAGAGATCAGTTTTTATAATCAACTATTACAAATCAATTAGCAAAAATGCATGGTACTAAAATGTACTGGTTCCGACGTCATGGAGATGTACGTTGTATGATAAGAAACCTTGGCCCACCCACTTGCTTTGTTACATTAAGTTGTGCAGAATATGCATGGGAAGACTTACTTGATTTCCTACACATATCAAACAAAAACAAAACAAACATAGATATACTAACACCAGGAGAACTTTGTTCTCTAGATCCTGTTAATGTTTCAATATATTTTCATCATCGCTTCATTGCTATGCTACACTTTATTTGTAATAAAACTGTTCCTCCCCTCGGAGAAGTGCAACACTTCTTTTGGAGAAAAGAATACCAAGCCAGAGGAGCACCACATATCCACATGCTTTTATGGATTAAAGATGCTCCTAAATTTGGTCAAGACAATGATGCCACTGTGTTACAGTTTATCGAAAAAGATGTCACTTGTGAAATTCCATCGGAAGCAACAAATAGTGATCTTCATGCACAAATTTTACTATTTCAAGGACACACATGTGGCAAATATTGTCGTTGCAAATACAAAAACAAAGGGAAATACTACACCATATGCTGCTTTGGTTTCCCTAGACCGGTTACAAAAACATGTCAAGTGAACAACTTCATGTCTTCAGTTAGACATAGTGTTAAAGGTAAATCACCTAAAAGTACATATTACATAAAAAGAACAGAAGAAGACAAATATATCAATGATTACAATGCAATCATTGCCCTCTTATGGAATGCAAACATAGATGTGCAGTACTTTGCAGACAATTCCATTGCAGTTGCACAATATGTTACACTATACTTAACCAAAGCAGAAAAAGCAGAGCTTCAAGACCTCTGGAATGACCTGTCATCAGACAAAACACTGTCTCAGAAATTATACAGCTTGGGCATAAAAATGCTCTCCCATAGAGAATGTGGCTCCTATGAAGCAGCAGATCATTTAACTGGTACTGCTTTGTATGGAAAATTTGAAAATATAGTATGGCTAAGTCTTGGTCCTGCTAAATCTAGAAAAAGAGTTCTGAAATCATATGACGACATAGAAACAATAGCCAAAAATGATCCCAACACCCAAGACATTTTGAAAAACAATTTTCTGTACACATACTACCCAAACAGAAGTACCACTTTGGAAACCATATGTCTATACCACATAGACCAAAACTTCACATACAAACATAATATAAAACCCGATAAAAAAAAGGTAGATACAGAGTGACAAATTGTGAAGGCAGCTTAGTAAAACTCACCAAACCAAATTTAATTAATCATATCAAATTGTCATTAAAGACTCCTCAACATAAAGAACGATATTACATGTCCCTGCTACAACTCTTTAAACCATGGAGAAAAGAAGAAGAAATACTAGATAACTATGACTCCTATGAAGATGCTTTCAAAGCAAATGAAAGCACTATAACTGATGTAAACTTCACACACTACAAAACAATGTTGCACAATGAACAGCAACACGAAGAAGAACTCCATGCCCAACTAGATAAGAACACTCCTGACAGTAGTCAACCTTCTGTAACAGGAAGCCAAGAATCACTGGGACAGCCACTAATAGCAAATGAGGCAGAATTAGCTATGACGGAAGTAGAAAACACCATGTGTCAGTATGAAGATAAAGAAGACTTAACTATACTACAATCAAAACTAAACAATGAGCAGCGTAGCATTTTTCAAGAAGTAACGAAACAAATTGCACATGGTGTACAACATGAAAATAAAGAATGCACCTGCCAAAATTACAAACCTATACTACTGTACGTCAGTGGTGAAGCTGGTTCTGGCAAAACATTCTTAATCAAAATCATCAGCAAATTCCTTCAACAAACTGTCAGCTGTTGTCACTGTCCCCAAGGGTTAAGCTGCCTACAACATAGGCGGTGTCACTTTACACCGATTACTACTCCTGCCAGTAGAACACCAAAACAAATTAGACTATTACAAACTTTCTACAGAAGCTGCAATGGAACTACGCAGAGTATCAAAACAAATGAAAATGCTACTAATAGATGAAGTGAGCATGGTCTCCAACCTAATATTGGCTTTGATTCACCTCAGATTACAAGAAGTACTCAAAACAAACTACAAAGAGCTCTTTGGAGGAAAACACATTATTGTTTTTTGGAGATCTTCTTCAATTGACACCAGTGAAAGGTGAGCCTATTTTTAAAACCTTAGGATGCAACCTCTGCCGTACAATTGTTGACAGCATAGGAAATGTCAACCTTTGGCAACATTTCCAATACAGAGAATTAACAGAAAACATGCAGCAATCTGCAGATCTCCCTTATGCCAACATCTTAAAATGTATTAGAGTTGGTATACTATCTCAAGAAGCACAAGCAATATTGAAAACCCAGCACATTCATGCACTTTATGCCGATAATGCATGTGCTATGGATGTTATGGAACAATTAGCGCACAAAAATGTCAATTGTATGACCTTAATGCCAACTCTTGCAAGCTGTTTCAAATTCAATGAAACAATGTTAAAAAAAGAAATGCAACCAATAATTGAAATAGCGCCACAGACAATCTAGACGTACATGGTATGACACTACCCATGTGTGCGCAAGCTACAACAAGACTAAATAGTTTAGAAAATTCAATCTCCAACACAGCTGGATTGGAAAAAATATTAAAATGATCCTTAAATTGTACAGTAATTCTTAAACGTAACCTTGACGTGGATCAAGGACTAGGTAATGGAGCACTGGGTACAGTTGTTGGCTTTCAAACATACCCACGTGACAACAACATTCAGTTTGTCAATATTCTCTTTGACAAACTTTCAGAAGTGAAAAGGATAGTACGCTCAACAGCTCGATTCCTTCTCTTCAAAGACATGTATGTACGCAGAGAACAATTTTCTCTAACTCTTGCATACGCAGTCACCATTCATAAATCACAAGGTCTTACCCTAGACAAAGCATTGATAGATATTGGTAACACAGTCTTTAAAGAAGGCATGAGCTACGTAGCACTATCATGCTTACGTACACTTGAAGGTCTATTTCTAATCAACTTTGATACAAGTAAATTAAACACTGATATTCCTTCTATTTTAGAATACAATAGACTTCCTTCACTGTACACCCCCATCTAAAAACATATCCTGTTCCACAAAAAGTAAAACGTTGTAGAAGAAAACTAAATCAAACAGAAATGCAACAGGATGTCAATGCAAATCCTCCAAAGAGAGTAAAAGAAACTAATACTTCATCAAGTACCACAAGCAAAAAAGAACCTATTAGGGAAAGTAAACCAGGTACTTCTTCAAAGAAGGAAGACAAACTCCAAAAAAAGCACTCAGATACAGAACTACCTGGTCCATTTAAACTTTCAAATATAAGTGGTGTAAGTTGCTACGCAAATGTAGCAATTAATATTCTATTTCAATTACCACCAATTGTTGACAACATTTACTTACACAGTACAGACCAATTGTGTTTGCAAATGTTAGTACTTAATAGAAACGCAACAAACAATCCTGACAACACGTATAGTGTTCATGGAATAAGACAACAATTAGACTACTTTGCTGGAATGGTGAAATTCACTATAAACTCACAGGAAGATCCACAAGAATGTTTAATGTACCTAATACAAGTACTGGAAAACATAAACATACCTATAAATGAAATCTTCCAGATTTCATACATGTGGAAACATACATGCAACAATGTGACACAAGAACAAATCCCTAATGAGCACTTCGTATATGTATCCATACCTAATTGTGAATCCGTTCCATTTCAGCACCTTGTACAAAATGCAAACCATGGTAGATTATGTACTACCTGCAATTCGGATAATCGCTTCACCTTGGCCGTACTAAACCAAACAGTAAGTATATTATAATAAGTCACACATAACTTCAGTGCTTATAAATTTGGTCTTGGCCATGTACCCAAGACTCTAGGCTCTGGCCACAACCACCGCAGCATATCACACCCATATTAGCTTATAACTTCGGTGCTTATAAATTTGTTCTTGTCCATGCACCCAAGACTCTAGGCCCTGCCCACAACCACCACAGCATATCACACTCATACTGGCTTATAACTTTATTGCTTATAAATGTGTTCTTGGGTCCCAAAGTTATAAGCCACTATGGGTGTGATATGCTGCGGTGGTTGTGAACAGGGCATAGAGTCTTGGGTGCATGGCAAAGACCAAATTTATAAGCACTGAAGTTATAAGTCACTATGGATGACTTATTATAATATACTTACTGTTTGGTTTAGTACGGCCATGCACCCAGGATTCTATGCCCTGGCCACAACCACCGCAGCATATCACACTCATAGATCACACCCATAGAGCCAAACATTTTAACTATGCCATATGGGCACTTTTAATGTCCTCGAACATTATGAGTGTTCTTAGAACAGTTTCAACTTGCCTACGAACAGTGCAGACAGGTATAGCGTCCTCAGGACACTCCCATTTTGTTTATTTACGAACATTTCAGAACACTGCATGTGTTCTTAGAACAGTTTCAACTTGCCTGCGAACACTACGGACAGGCATAGCGTCCTCAGGACACACCCATTTTGTTTATTTACGAACATTTCAGGACACCGCGTGTGTTCTTAGGACAGTTTCAGCTTGCTTGCGAACAATACGGACAGGTCTAGCATCCTCAGAACACCCCCATTTTGTTTATTTACGAACATCCCAGGACACTTGATGTGTTCTTAGAACAATTTCAACTTGCCTACGAACAATACGGATAGGCATAGCATCCTCAGGACACCCCCATTTTGTTTATTGACGAACATCCCAGGACAATTAGAACAGTTTCAACTTGCCTACGAACAGTATGGACAGGTATATCGTCCTCAGGACACCCCGATTTTGTTTATTTACGAACATCCCAGGACACATGATGTGTTCTTAGAACAAGTTCAAATTGCCTACGGACAATACGGACAGTGTCCTCAGGACACCCCCATTTTGTTTCTTTATGGACATTTCAGGACACCGCGTGTGTTCTTAGAACAGTTTCAACTTGCCTGCGAACAATACGGACAGGCATAGCGTCCTCAGGACACACCCATTTCATTCATTTACAAACATTTCAGGACACCGCGTGTGTTCTTAAGACAGTTTCAGCTTGCTTGCGAACAATACGGACAGGTCTAGCGTCCTCAGAACACCCCCATTTTGTTTATTTACGAACATCCCAGGACACTTGATGTGTTCTTAGAACAATTGCAACTTGCCTACGAACAGTACGGACAGGTATAGCGTCCTAAGGACACCCCCATTTTGTTTATTTACGAACATCCCAGGACACATGTTCTTAGAACAATTTCAACTTGCCTACGAGCAATACAGACAGCGTCCTCAGGACACCCCCATTTTGTTTATTTACGAACATCCTAGGACACATGATTTGTTCTTAGAACAATTTCAACTTGCCTACGAACAATATGGACAGGCATAGCGTCCTCAGGACACCCCCATTTTGTTTATTTACTAACATCCCAGGATACTTGATGTGTTCTTAGAACAGTTTCAACTTGCCTATGAACAGTACGAACAGGTATAGCATCCTCCGGACACCCCCATTTTGTTTATTTACGAACATCCCAGGACACTTGATGTGTTCTTAGAACAGTTTCAACTTTCCTACAAACAATACGTACAGGCGTGGTGTCCTCAGGACACCCCCATTTCGTTTATTTACAAACATTTCAGGACACCCATGTTGTCCGCGGTCAGAACGAACACAACAGGGGTGCCTGCCACCTAAATAAATACAACATTTAACCCATCTCTTACTCCCCCACCCTTCCTAAACAGTCTTACACGCCAACACACTTTACTAAATAGTATTTTTCCACCAAGTTTCATCGCGCTGTCCGCGGATGTCTGCGAATCCAAGATGGCGGGCGTTTCCAAAAATCTGACGCACTTCACGGTCTTCACCATCCAATCACTGAACAGGGAAGTGTGTTCGCGGACCGAACATAGATATCACTAATTTTTTGTGACATACTTTTTGGTCATTTAAAAAAAAAACTACTGGACGGATTTTCACCAAATTTGCAAAAGCATGCTTTCGGGACCAAGCCGCTGCTGTTGGTCTAAATTTGGTGAAAATCCATCCAGCGGTTTGGGCTGTAGGCATGAGCAAAGTTTTTTCCCCATTCAGTCTATGGGAAAAAAAGAAGTTTTGGGACACCCCTATAACTTTGCCCCCCCTTTCCCCCCCCCTGCACCAAACCTCACCAAACTTTGCAAAAAAATTTAGAGTGACCTTTATCCTTTTTTTGCAAGGTTTAGTGAGGATTCGTCCAGGGAGACTGGAGTTATAAGCCACCCAAAAAGGGCTCTTCCTATGGAAACAGCAACTTAACCATAACTACACAGCCACAACCGTGGCTGTGTTATATATATATATATATATTCAGTGAAAAAACTTTGTTAAAGGGACGTTATGGTTCCAAGTAAAACCGAAAAACCCTTGAAATTCGCCAGTTATGGTAAGCTAAGCAACCATAACTCGCGCCACCACCGTGCACTGCTAAGACTAACACCCACGACATCAAAGATGACATCACAAATGTCATTGATGACATCACTGATGACATCACATGTGTATGTACTTTTCATGAAATATGTGTACACGGGATTCTTATTATATTGTTGCAAAAAAAGTGTCAAGGATCATTGCAATAAATATCATACCCTAATTAGTGCATTGAATGATGTATTGATATAAATAGCATTCTATTATGGGGTTCTATCTAGTATACTAAGCTACTCATGCAGAAACATAACATTGTGTGCAGCGTACAAGATGAAGGTATAATATTCGTAATTTTAATATGTTGAATATTGAAATGATAATTGTTTTCTTAATAGATTTTTGTGTACCCTGAAATATGTAATAACTAGCTAATAAAACACATGTATTACATAATTGCATTACTATAGACAAAACACAAAGACACAAGAACACATACCAATATGGGTATATACAGGGAAAATAAAGTTAGCAAAAAAGCACAAGTAGTAGCATAAACAATTCATAACTTAACTGATTATTTTCATGTAAATAAATGATTGCTCTGTTTCAAAGCTGCTATTTATCCTATGTATATGTATCACTTGATGTGATTGGACCCTAAGGAAAGGAGTGAGAGTGCAATGTATACAAATATGACCATATACAGGGAAAGTACAGCCATAAAAAAAACAACAGAACTGTCAGAAAGTGCTCATAAGTCTATTGATTATCTTTATGCACAAAAAGGATTGCTGTCTTTCAAGCTTGTGTCTTCCGTATATATATGTTTCATATGATGTGACTGGACTCTAAGGGAATTACTGTAAGAACCTACTTGAAGGATACGTCTACAATTAAAATAAAATGTTTCGTTTCTGACTGTTACGGAAGAAAACCATGTGGCCTACATATGTCAGCAAAAGAAAAAAGAGCGAGCCAGACATGTGATGTCATCAGTGATGTCATCAGTGACATTTGTGATGTCATCTTTGATGTCATGGGTGTTAGTCTTAGCAGTGCACGGTGGTGGCGCGAGTTATGGTTGCTTAGCTTACCATAACTGGCAAATTTCAACGTCCCTTTAACAAACTTTTTTCACTGAATTTCATAGGTTTTTAGTAGCGCAACTCAACCATAACGTCCCTTTAACAAAGTGTTTTCACTGAATTTCATAGGTTTTTAGTAGCGCAACTTAACCATAACGTCCCTTTAACAAAGTTTTTTCACTGAATTTCATTGGTTTTTAGTAGCGCAACTTAACCATAACGTCCCTTTAACAAAGTGTTTTCACTGAATTTCATAGGATTTTAGTAGCGCAACTTAACCATAACATCCCTTTAACAAAGTTTTTTCATTGAATTTCATAGGTTTTTATTAATGCAACGTCAAGATAACATCCTTTTCAATAGATGAAGACCACTAGCATCTTAGGTCCTCAAAGTGGGAACCCCGGGTGATAAAAAAAAAAAAAGATTTTCCTTCCTACACCGGGACACCTGCGGGGGGGAACGGAGGTAGACACGGGGCATGAGCGGGGTGGGGGGAACACGAGAGAGGAACGGGGCAGGGGGTGGGGGGAACACGAGAGAGACACGGGGCATGAGCAGGGGGTGGTGGGAACAGGGGAGACACGGGGCATGAGCGGGGGGTGGGAAAAGGAGGGGGACACGGGGCATGAGCGGGGGGTGGAACAGGGGAGACATGGGGCATGAGCGGGGGGTGGGGGGAACAGGGAAAACACGGGGCATGAGCGGGGGGTGGGGGATAACACAAGGGAAACACAGGGTATGAGCAGGGGTGGGGGGAACACGAGGGAGACACGGGGCATGAGAGGGGGGTGGGGGCAACAGGAGAGACACGGGGCATGAACAGGGGTGGGGGGAAAGGAGGGAGACACGGGGCATGAGCAGGGGTCGGGGGGAACAGGGGAGACAAGGGGCATGAGCGAGGGGTGGGGAGAACAGGGAAAACACGGGGCATGAGCAGGGGGTGGGGGGAACAGGGGAGACATGGAGCATGAGCGGAGGGTGGGGGGAAAAGGAGAGAGACACGGGGCATGAGCAGGGGGTGGGGGGAACAGGCAAAACATGGGGCATGAGCAGGGGGTGGGGGGAAACAGCGCAGACACAGGGCATGAGAGGGGGTGGGGGAGAAAAGGATGGAGACACGGGACATGAGCGGGGGCTGGGGGGGAAAGGAGGGAGACACAGGGAATGAGCGGGGGGTGGGGCAAACAGGGGAGACACGGGGCATGAGCGGGGGTGTGGGGGCAACAGGGGAGACACAGGGCATGAGCGGGGGGTGGGGCAACAGGGGAGACATGGGGCATGAGCAGGGGTGGGGGGAAAGGATTGAGACACGGGGCATGAGTGGGGTGTGGGGTGGAACAGGGGAGACAAGGGGCATGAGCGAGGGGTGGGGAGAACAGGGGAGACATGGAGCATGAGCGAGGAGTGGGGGGGAAAAGGAGAGCGACACGGGGCATGAGTGGGGGGGTGGAACAGGATAGACACAGGGCATGAGCAGGGGGTGGGGGAACAGGCAAAACACGGGGCATGAGCAGGGGGTGGGGGGAACGCGAGCGAGAGATGAGGCTTGTGCGGGGGGTGGGGGGAAAGGAGGGAGACACGGGGCATGAGCGCGGGTGGGGGTAACACAAGGGAGACACGGGGCATGAGCGGGGGTGGGGGTAACACAAGGGAGACATGGGGCATGAGCAGGGAGGTGGGGGGTAACACAAGAGAGACACTGGGCATGAGCAGGGGGTGGGGGTAACACAAGGGAGACACGCAGCAGGAGCGGGAGGTAACACAAGGGAGAAACAGGGCATGAGCGGGGGGTGGGGGGCAACACAAGGGAGACACGGGGCATGAGCAGGGAGTGGGGGGTAACAGGGGAGACAGGGCATGAGCGGGGGAGTGGGGGGGAAAAGGAGAGCGACACGGGGCATGAGCGGGGGGTGGGGCAAACAGGGGAGACACGGGGCATGAGCGAGGGGGTGGGGGCAACAGCGGAGACACAGGGCATGAGCGGGGGGTGGGGCAACAGGGGAGACATGGGGCATGAGCGGGGGTGGGGGGAAAGGAGGGAGACACGGGGCATGAGTTGGGTGTGGGGTGGAACAGGGGAGACAAGGGGCATGAGCGAGGGGTGGGGAGAACAGGGAAAACATGGGCATGAGCAGGGGGTGGGGAGAACAGGGAAGACACGGAGCATGAGCGGGGGAGTGTGGGGGGAAAAGGAGAGCGACACGGGGCATGAGCGGGGGGTGGAACAGGATAGACACAGGGCATGAGCAGGGGGTGGGGGAACAGGCAAAACACGGGGCATGAGCAGGGGGTGGGGGGGAACGGGAGGGAGACATGAGGCTTGAGCAGGGAGGTGGGGGGTAACACAAGGGAGACAGTGGGCATGAGCAGGGGGTGGGGGTAGCACAAGGGAGACACGCAGCAGGAGCGGGAGGTAACACAAGGGAGAAACAGGGCATGAGCAGGGGGTGGGGGGCAACACAAGGGAGACACGGGGCATGAGCAGGGAGTGGGGGGTAACAGGGGAGACAGGGCATGAGTGGGGGAGTAGGGGGGAAAAGGAGAGCAACACGGGGCATGAGCGGGGGGTGGGGTGGAACAGGCGAGACACAGGGCATGAGCAGGGGATGGGGGTAACACAAGGGAGACATGGGCATGAGCGGGAGGTAACACAAGGGAGAAACGGGGCATGAGCGGGGGTGGGGGGTAACACAAGGGAGACACGGGGCATGAGCAGGGAGTGGGGGGTAACAGGGGAGACAGGGCATGAGCAGGGGGTGGGGGGGAAACAGGGCACACACGGGGCATGAGCGGGGGGGAGGGGAACAGGGCACACAAGGGGCATGAGCAGGGGGCGGGGGGGAACAGGGCACACACGGGGCATGAGCGGGGGTGGGGGGAACAGGAGAGAGACACGGGGCATGAGCAGGGGGTGGGGGGAAAGGAGGGAGACATGGGGCATGAGCGGGGAATGGGGGGGAAGGAGGGAGACACGGGGCATGAGCGGGGGGTGGGGGAACAGGGGAGACACGGGCATGAGCAGGGGGTGGGGGGAACAGGGGTGACACGAGGCATGAGCGGGGGGTGGTGGGTAACACAGGAGGCACGCGGCAATAGCGGGTTCTTTGGGGTAACACAAGGGAGACACGGGGCATGAGCGGGGGATGGGGTAACACAAGTGAGACACGGGCATGAGCGGGGGTAACACAAAGGAGACATGGGGCATGAGCGCTGGGGGTGGGGGTAACACAAGGAAGACACGGGGCATGAGCGGGGGGTGGGGGGAACAGGGCACACACGGGGCATGAGCAGGGGGTGGGGGGTAACAGGGGAGACACAGGACATGAGCGGGGGTGGGGAGTAACACAAGGGAGACATGGGGCATGAGCGGGGGGTGGGGGGGAAAGGAGGGGAACACAGGGAATGAGCGGGCGGTGCGAGGGAGGAGGGAGACACGGGGCATGAGCGGGGGGTGGAGGAACAGGGGAGACATGTGACATGAGCTGGGGGTGGGGGAACAGGGAGACATGTGGCATGAGCGGGCGGGTGGGGGGAACAGGGCAGACACGGGGCATGAGCGGGGGGCGGTGGGGGGAACACAAGGTAGACATGGGCCACGAGCGGGGGGTGGGGGAGAACAGGGGAGAGAGACACGGGGCATGAGCGGGGGGTGGGGAAGGGGAGAGACACACGGGGCATGAGCGGGGGGTGGGGGGAAGGGGAGAGACACACGGGGCATGAGCGGGGGGTGGGGGAAAGGAGGGAGACACGGGGCATGAGCGGGGGTGGGGGGAAGGATGGAGACACAGGGCATGAGCAGGGGTGGGGGGGAAGGAGGGAGACACGGGGCATGAGCCGGGGTTGGGGGAACAGGGGAGACACGGGGAATGAGCAAGGGGTGGGGGGTCACACAGGAGACAGGGGGCATTAGCGGGGGGTGGGGGGTAACACAAGGGAGACACGGGGCATGAGTGCGGGGGGTGGGAGGGAACAGGGCACACACGGGGCATGAGCGCGGGGGGTGAGGGGGAACAGGGCAAACACAGGGCATGAGCGGGGGGTGGGGGGAACAGGGCGCACAAAGGGCATGAGCAGGGGGTGGGGGGTAACAGGGGAGACACAGGGCATGAGCAGGGGGTGGGGGGGAACAGGGCCCACACGGGGCATGAGCAGGGGGTGGGGGGGAAAGGAGAGAGACACGGGGCATGAGCGTGAGGTGGGGGACCAGGGGAGACACGGGGCATGAGCGGGGGGTGGGTGGGAAGGAGGGGGACACGGGGCATGAGCGGGGGGTGGGGGGTAAAGGAGGGGGACACGGAATGAGCGGGGGTGGGAGGAGGGAGACACGGGGCATGAGCGGGGGCTGGGGGAACAGGGGAGACATGTGGCATGAGCAGGGGGTGGGGGAACAGGGGAGACATGTGGCATGAGCGGGGGGTGGGGGGAACAGGGCAGACATAGGGCATGAGCGGGGGGCAGTGGGGGGAACACAAGGGAGACACGGGCCATGAGCGGGGGTGGGGGAGAACATGGAGAGAGACACGGGGCATGAGCGGGGGTGGGGGAAAGGGAGAGACACACGGGGCATGAGCGGGGGGTGGGGGGAAGGGGAGAGACACACGGGGCATGAGCGGGGGGGTGGGGGGAAGGGGAGAGACACACGGGGCATGAGCAGGGGGTGGGGGGATAGGAGGGAGACACGGGGCATGAGCGGGGGTGGGGGGAAGGATGGAGACACAGGGCATGAGCAGGGGTGGGGGGAAGGAGGGAGACACGGGGCATGAGCGGGGGGTGGGGGAACAGGGGAGACACGGGGCATGAGCAAGGGGTGGGGGTAACACAGGAGACACGGGGCATGAGCGGGGGTGGGGGTAACACAAGGGAGACACGGGCATGAGCGGGGTGGGGGTAACACAATGGAGACATGGGGCATGAGCGCAGGGGGTGGGGGGTAACACAAGGGAGACACGGGGCATGAGCGCGGGGGGGTGGGGGGAACAGGGCACACATAGGGCATGAGCAGGGGGTGGGGGGAACAGGGCACACACAGGGCATGAGCGGGGGGTGGGGGTAACAGGGGATACACAGGACATGAGCGGGGGTGGGGGGTAACACAAGGGAGACATGGGGCATGAGCGGGGGGTGGGGGTAACACAAGGGAGACATGGGGCATGAGCGTGGGTGGTGGGTGGTAACACAAGGGAGACACGGGGCATGAGCGTGGGGTGGGGGGAAGGATGGAGACACAGGGCTTGAGCGGGGTTGGGGGAACAGGGGAGACACGGGGCATGAGCAAGGGGTGGGGGGTAACACAGGAGACACGGGGCATGATCGGGGGTGGGGGTAACACAAGGGAGACACGGGCATGAGCGGGGGTGGGGGGTAACACAAAGGAGACATGGGGCATGAGCGCGGGCGGTGGGGGGGAAAAGAGGGGGACACAGAGGGCATGAGCGGGGGGTGGGGGTAACAGGGGAGACACAGGGCATGAGCATGGGGTGGGGGAAACAGGGCACACACGGGGCATGAGCAGGGGGTGGGGGGGAAAGGAGGGAGTCACGGGGCATGAGCGGGGGGTGGGGGGGAAAGAAGGGGGACACGGAATGAGTGGGGGTGGGAGGGAGGAGGGAGACACGGGGCATGAGCGGGGGCTGGGGGAACAGGGGAGACATGTGGCATGAGCGGGGTGTGGGGGAACAGGGGAGACATGTGGCATGAGCGGGGGGGGAACAGGGCACACACGGGGCATGAGCGGGGGGTGGGGGAACAGGGCACACACGTGGCATGAGCGGGGGGTGGGGGGAAGGATGGAGACACAGGGCATGAGCAGGGGTGGGGGGGAAGGAGGGAGACACGGGGCATGAGCCGGGGGTGGGGGAACAGGGGAGACACGGGGAATGAGCAAGGGGTGGGGGGTCACACAGGAGACAGGGGGCATTAGCGGGGGGTGGGGGGTAACACAAGGGAGACACGGGGCATGAGTGCGGGGGGTGGGAGGGAACAGGGCACACACGGGGCATGAGCGCGGGGGGTGAGGGGGAACAGGGCAAACACAGGGCATGAGCGGGGGGTGGGGGGAACAGGGCGCACAAAGGGCATGAGCAGGGGGTGGGGGGTAACAGGGGAGACACAGGGCATGAGCAGGGGGTGGGGGGGAACAGGGCCCACACGGGGCATGAGCAGGGGGTGGGGGGGAAAGGAGAGAGACACGGGGCATGAGCGTGAGGTGGGGGACCAGGGGAGACACGAGGCATGAGCGGGGGGTGGGTGGGAAGGAGGGGGACACGGGGCATGAGCGGGGGGTGGGGGGTAAAGGAGGGGGACACGGAATGAGCGGGGGTGGGAGGAGGGAGACACGGGGCATGAGCGGGGGCTGGGGGAACAGGGGAGACATGTGGCATGAGCAGGGGGTGGGGGAACAGGGGAGACATGTGGCATGAGCGGGGGGTGGGGGGAACAGGGCAGACATAGGGCATGAGCGGGGGGCAGTGGGGGGAACACAAGGGAGACACGGGCCATGAGCGGGGGTGGGGGAGAACATGGAGAGAGACACGGGGCATGAGCGGGGGTGGGGGAAAGGGAGAGACACACGGGGCATGAGCGGGGGGTGGGGGGAAGGGGAGAGACACACGGGGCATGAGCGGGGGGTGGGGGGAAGGGGAGAGACACACGGGGCATGAGCAGGGGGTGGGGGGATAGGAGGGAGACACGGGGCATGAGCGGGGGTGGGGGGAAGGATGGAGACACAGGGCATGAGCAGGGGTGGGGGGAAGGAGGGAGACACGGGGCATGAGCGGGGGGTGGGGGAACAGGGGAGACACGGGGCATGAGCAAGGGGTGGGGGTAACACAGGAGACACGGGGCATGAGCGGGGGTGGGGGTAACACAAGGGAGACACG
Source organism: Ambystoma mexicanum (assembly GCF_040938575.1). Classification (NCBI taxonomy): domain Eukaryota; kingdom Metazoa; phylum Chordata; class Amphibia; order Caudata; family Ambystomatidae; genus Ambystoma; species Ambystoma mexicanum. The sequence goes on from NC_090928.1 coordinate 1,016,451,111, forward strand.
GGCATGAGCGGGGTGGGGGTAACACAATGGAGACATGGGGCATGAGCGCAGGGGGTGGGGGGTAACACAAGGGAGACACGGGGCATGAGCGCGGGGGGGTGGGGGGAACAGGGCACACATAGGGCATGAGCAGGGGGTGGGGGGAACAGGGCACACACAGGGCATGAGCGGGGGGTGGGGGTAACAGGGGATACACAGGACATGAGCGGGGGTGGGGGGTAACACAAGGGAGACATGGGGCATGAGCGGGGGGTGGGGGTAACACAAGGGAGACATGGGGCATGAGCGTGGGTGGTGGGTGGTAACACAAGGGAGACACGGGGCATGAGCGTGGGGTGGGGGGAAGGATGGAGACACAGGGCTTGAGCGGGGGGTGGGGGAACAGGGGAGACACGGGGCATGAGCAAGGGGTGGGGGGTAACACAGGAGACACGGGGCATGATCGGGGGTGGGGGTAACACAAGGGAGACACGGGCATGAGCGGGGGTGGGGGGTAACACAAAGGAGACATGGGGCATGAGCGCGGGCGGTGGGGGGGAAAAGAGGGGGACACAGAGGGCATGAGCGGGGGGTGGGGGTAACAGGGGAGACACAGGGCATGAGCATGGGGTGGGGGAAACAGGGCACACACGGGGCATGAGCAGGGGGTGGGGGGGAAAGGAGGGAGTCACGGGGCATGAGCGGGGGGTGGGGGGGAAAGAAGGGGGACACGGAATGAGTGGGGGTGGGAGGGAGGAGGGAGACACGGGGCATGAGCGGGGGCTGGGGGAACAGGGGAGACATGTGGCATGAGCGGGGTGTGGGGGAACAGGGGAGACATGTGGCATGAGCGGGGGGGAACAGGGCACACACGGGGCATGAGCGGGGGGTGGGGGGAACAGGGCACACACGTGGCATGAGCGGGGGGTGGGGGAACAGGGCACACACGGGGCATGAGCGGGGGGTGGGGGGAACAGGAGAGAGACACGGGGCATGAGCAGGGGGTGGGGGTGAAGGAGGGAGACACAGGGCATGAGCGGGGGGTGGGGGAACAGGGGAGACATGGGCATGAGTGGGGGTGGGGGGAACAGGGCACACACGAGGCATGAGCGGGGGGTGAGGGGAACAGGAGAGAGACACGGGGCATGAGCAGGGGGTGGGGGGAAAGGAGGGAGACACGGGACATGTGCGGGGGTGGGGGGAACAGGAGAGAGACACGGGGCATGAGTGGGGAATGGGGGGAAGGAGGGAGACACGGGGCATGAGCGGGGGGTGGGGGAACAGGGGAGACATGGGCATGAGTGGGGGGTGGGGGAACAGGGGTGACACGAGGCAAGAGGGGGGACGGGGGATAACACAGGAGACACGGGCATGAGCGGGGGGTGGGGGGTAACACAAGGGAGACACAGGGCATGAGCGGGGGATGGGGGTAACACAAGGGAGACACGGGCATGAGCGGGGGTGGGGGGTAACACAAAGGAGACATGGGGCATGAGCGCGGGGGGTGGGGGGAACAGGGCATACACGGGGCATGAGCGGGGGGTGGGGGAAAAGGGCACACATGGGACATGAGCAGGGGGTGGGGGGTAACAGGGGAGACACAGGACATGAGCAGGGGTGGGGGATAACACAAGGGAGACATGGGGCATTAGTGGTGGGTGGGGGAGAAAAGAGGGGGACACAGGGAATGAGCGGGGGGTGGGAGGGTTGGAGGGAGACACGGGTCATGAGCGGGGGGTGGAGGAACAGGGGAGACATGTGGCATGAGCGGGGGGTGGGGGGAACAGGGGAGACATGTGGCATGAGCGGGGGGTGGGGGGAACAGGGCAGACGCAGAGCATGAGCGGGGGCGGTGGGGGGAACACAAGGGAGACACGGGCCATGAGCGGGGGGTGGGGAAGAACAGGGGAGAGAGACACGGGGCATGAGCGGGGGGTGGGGGAAGGGGAGAGACACACGGGGCATGAGCGGGGGGTGGGGGGAAGGGGAGAGACACACGGGGCATGAGCGGGGGTGGGGGGAAGGGGAGAGACACATGGGCATGAGCGGGGGGTGGGGGAAAGGAGGGAGACATGGGGCATGAGCGGGGGTGGGGGAAGGATGGAGACACAGGACATGAGCGGGGATTGGGGGGAGGAGGGAGACATGGGGCATGAGCGGGGGGTGGGGGAACAGTGGAGACACGGGGCATGAGCGAAGGGTGGGGGGTAACACAGGAGACATGGGGCATGAGCGGGGGGTGGGGGTAACACAAGGGAGACACAGAGCATGAGCGGGGGGTGGGGGGTAACACAAGGGAGACACAGGCATGAGCGGGGGTGGGGGGGTAACAGCGGAGACACTGGGCATGAGTGGGGGGTGGGGGGTAACACAAGGGAGACACAGGCATGAGCGGGGTGCAGGGGGTAACACAAGGGAGACACAGGGCATGAGCGGGGGGTGGGGGTAACAGGGGAGACAGGGCATGAGCGGGGGTGGGGGGGAACAGGGCACACATGGGGCATAAGCGGGGGTAGGGGAACAGGAGAAGCACACGGGGCATGAGCGGGGGGAATGGAGGGAGACACAAATATCACTATTTTTTTCTGACCTACTTTTTGGTCATTTAAAAAAAAACTACTGGACGGATTTTCACCAAATTTGCAAAAGCACGCTTTCGGGACCAAGCCGCTGCCCCTGGTCCAAATTTCGTGAAAATCTGTCCTGCGGTTTAAGCTGTAGGCGCGAGCAAAGTTTATTTCCCATTCAGTCTATGGAAAAAGAAATTGGGACCCCCCTATAACTTTGCCCCTCCTGGACCAAACCTCACCAAACTTTGCCCAATAATTCAGAGTGGGCCATATACTTTCTTTGCAAAGTTTGGTGAGGATTCGTCCAGGGGGAGCGAAGTTATAAGCCACCCAAAACAGCAGAATATTTAGAGTGCAAACAATTTCAGTGGTGGTTAGAAAAGTACTGTAGCTTCATGGGTCGCACTGAATAATTGTCTTCTTGCTCCACGCAATGAAGCTGTGTTTCACGTTCTTGTAAACATTCTTGTATTCCAGAATGTATGCATCTCTGTGAATGCTACTCCTATGGCAAGGGACCAATGGGCAGTTTACCGCCCTTCCAACAATGCAGTAGGGTAATTTCATGTACAGCATTTTCCACATCTGCTGTGGCCAACAACAGGGTCACTCCTGTAGGGCAGCCAAGCTCTTCTTGTAGACCGTATGCCGCTACAGACTGTTACCCGGCAAAGGGCATTGTATTGTGCATATACTGCAACACGCTACTCTACAGAGGGAAGGTACTTAGATGTGTGTGGGAATAGTCCATCCGGGAACATGACAATGACTGGCGCCTATGTAGGGGAGGGCCACCCAATAGTTCAGTGTCTTGGCATGTCCCCTATGGTATCCATGCAGGTCCTGCCCTTCTGTACCAGGCCTTTCTTGCCTTTCCTTCTGCGGCATGTGTTAGAAGACCAAAATAAATGGAAATGAACTGGGAAAGGAAATAAGGGAAATAAAGAAAGCACCATTCAGAGATGAACAACGGAATTGCCAATGAACGGGTGCAGGGCGGGAGGAGTGGCACTGTGCAAAACACTTTAGTTGAATTGGTTGGAAAGGGGTTCGCTGTAGAAAGAGATTTCTTTACGTGGTGCAGAGCATTTTGAAGAGTTTCAGTGTGCAACACTTACTACAAAAATTCTTCCACTACTTTCAAGAAGGGCACCAAAGCAATTTGGATGGGGTGTGCACAAATCGGGATGGCAGGTATAGTAAGATGAACGTTATTGCTGGGGAAAACTGTGTGTGCTGTGAAACGTCATATTCCTATGTTTGAAGTACGGCATTGGCACATGTCGTAGAAAGGCACAAATACAATTCTTCGCAATGTACCACACATTCCCCATTTGCGGACCAAATGAAAAATAATGCAGCCACATCAGTTTCTGCATAATTCGATTGAAAGATATGCAGGAGATCGAAAACAGACACCTGACCTGGGCAAGTGCCTTCTTCATCGCAAACGGCACTGAAACTCGTGTAACATGCTGTGCAATTTTCCCTCCATAATGAACAACAATAATGTCGGCATCATGGCACATCAACAAAGTGTCACACAGACAAACCAAAATCCATCATTTCATTGTAGGCACTCCATAGCACTACACATCCACATGATAGATTCCAAAATGAGCAGCCACTGCACAGTTTTTTCCATTCACTTTCAATCAATGTATTTCGAACTCCCCCAAAACCCGCATGCTGTGGTTCGTAAAACACACAGCCATAACTGCACCCTCTGCATTTCTGTCGACAAATACACAATGTATCACAGTCTGTGCATACACACCACACCCAGAAACCTTATTGACCAATCCTGTAGCCTCTACGACCCATTTCTATGGCCATCATCTGCAAAAGGGGTGTATCTAACACGTGCCACCCAGCAACTATCGCAAAATTCGTGGACGCGTCATGCTGTGCGCACGCGGAAGTGGGGGACTAACTTTCAACCAAGCTAGGGGATATCGTTAGTTGTGGCGGCTCTGAAAAGAGCCTTTTTCAAAGTTTGTTTTAAAGGTGCTTCCATACAAACACCTTTTTTGCATTTTTTTGTTTTCAAATTGACATTTTTATTGATTTTCCAAAAGAAAAAGAAAATAACAAATATCGCTTTCTTGGTATCAATGTCAAGTTACAACCATTTACCAGGCAAATAAAAATAACTATGTCTGTGTAACAGAAGACAGTACCATTGCAATTAACTTGGCAACTCCCTATCCCTCCCCCCTCCCTCCAAGACAGGGTTTAGTACAATTGAAGTTTGTTGACATATACGCATTTGCACATCATGTTGGGACTCAGTTTCAGTATCTAAACGTTTTTTAGTGCGCTGGATGGCTCCGCTATGGTGTCCAGTCAAACCTTCGAAACAATAGTTTCGAATGACAAAAGTTCCTAAACAAAAGTTTGGAAAAAAAAGAGTTTCAAATGTATTTTTTTTTAATATTAAAGGGTTTATTTTAAGTTTGTCTGTAAAATAAGTGTTTTAAAAAAAAACAGGAGTTTGAGGGGACACCCCCATTAAAAAAAATGTTTAAGAAATATTTGAAACTTTTTTTTTGGACACTTTTGTGTCGGAACTTTTGTCATTCGAAACTGTGACTGTCGAAAAGGTCACTATGAACCCTCTGCTATTTTGACAGGGTCTTTTCCGGACGACCTGGTTGGTCAATTCAGGTCTGTTATCGAATATTACTGGTTTTCTGTTCCACCATTATCGGGGTGACTGGCTAGAACTGCCCTCTTTGCACCATAGTAGTAACTTCGAAATTAGCCTATGCCTATTTGTTGTTGCACTACTAGAACTGCCCTTTCTGCACCATAGTAGGAATTTCCAATTTAGCCTATGCCTACCTGTTGTTGCATTACTAGAACTGCCCGTTTTGCACCTTAGGAGCAATTTCGATTTCGGCCTATGCCTGCCTATCGTTGTATTACTACAACTGCCCTCCTTTGCACTCTGCTGTGCTAACAACCAAACTGCCCGCTCTCTGCATAAATCCAACTATGCTCCCTTGGCTCATGCTCACCATGCTGCCCAAATACATCATGACCCAGCTAGTGAGAGATTTTCACGAGAAGAGGTCACTAGACTGGGTCATGGAACAGGCTACCCGGATCTATGAGGTGCAGAAGCCCATAGAAAATAAAAGTAATGCGCAGAAAAACCCCAAAACCAACAGCACCCCTGCTGCTGCCAAGGTGGCGGAGGTAAAGGTTGCACCCGTTTTAGATTTGGAGATGGGGGGGCCTAAAAACCTGCCTGCACCAAATAATTCACAGCCCAGCAGGCCCTCGGGCCAGTCACAGACAGGGAGTCGAGGAGGTAGTCCCACAAATGGGGCCCCTCTCTCCCCTGATTATGTAAGTCACCACTACAAGGGAAACCAACCCATCCTGGGTTATGTGTGACTCCTCCAGCCCAAGGGGGGCGATCCAGCCAAGTACCTGACCCAGGGAACTTCCCTCCTAACTTCCCCCAGAAGGGCAGAAATTCACCCAATCCTGGGAAGAATTTTTTTCCCAGATATCCACCCAATTTCCAGCCCCAAAATCATCCATCCTTCTTTCCCCAATTCCCTGAGCCCAGACAACCTAATCCGGGAGAGGGGAGGCCAAGGGTGGAGGGGTACCCAAATCTTCCCAATCCGGGGTACTACCAGAGAAGGGATAGCTACCCTTCCCGGGATCAGCCCAGGGGAGGAAATAGAGCCCCGTATCAGCCTGAGCGGGTTTAACAACTTGAGCGCCAGGTCCAAAATATGGCACGGTTAGTGGGTCACATACTGAGGGCTCAACAGAACCCTCAGATGAGCATGCCACCGCAGAATGCCCCAAACTCTGGGCCTGGTGCTCCAGAACAATGACGGGGGCAGCACCCCGATAACCCACCGGTTTCCAGGGAGGAGGCACAAGGGGAAGGGGGGTGTAAAGCTTGGGAGGAAGCTTCCTTCCCAACTTGTGAACAGCCCCTGGAAAACCAGGAACCGGAAACAAAATCTCCTACCCCTGAGAGTCTGCCACCCAAAGAGCAAAGAGGAGGTAGGAGAAACAAAGGACCCAAACAGACCCATTTTGCGGAGGAGGTGCAGGTCTTCCAATTTGAGGGAGAGGGATCCTCAGAGGACGCTGGGAAAAGGATCTTCTCCTTCAGAGATGGGGGAACTCCTCCCAAGGAAAAATGGGTCCCAAGAGATTCCAATCCAGACTGGGTAGATGTGGGGATTGAGCTGTCGCCGCCCATCATTCTATCCCAGAACCAACAAAACCAAAAACCCCTGGTTCAAACCCATCCTGGTGACTGGCTCCCAAAAGGCCAGGGCGGCCCAGAACCGGAACCAGGGGAACCTAAAACCAAATCAACAGACTGGGTAGATGTGGGGATTGAGCTGTCGCCGCCCATCATTCTATCCCAGAACCCACAATACCGAAATTCCCTGGTTCAAACCCATCCTGGTGACTGCCTCCAAAAAGGGGGGGGCGGCCCAGAACCGGAACCAGGGGAACCCACAATGGCTCTGATCTCCAGTTGCCAACTTTTTCTTTTAGATTCCCCAGGCTCTCCACAGAATTCTGCCCAAATCTCTTCGCTAGCAATGTCCAAAACCAGAAAATTAGCCCACCAGTTGTCCAAAAATGTGCATTATCTGTGCTCCCTTGAGGAGAAGGAGGGAAGATACTATGCCCCGGTACAAGTACAGGGGCAGGGTACAATTTTGGCACTGGTGGACACTGGATCCCAAGCTACCCTTCTGTCCAAAAGGGCCTTTGATGAACTAAATGCAGGATTGGGGGAGAATTACCGTATTCCTCTCACCTCTCTTCCTGGATAACTGCAGAACTTTGACGGGAAGGAAATTCCTGTCGAGGGGACTGCAGATTTGGACATCAAAATTGGGCGACACAAGGTGAAACACCCGGTCATAGTAGTGACTCCAGAGGGCACCCCTTGTTTACTAGGGAATAACCTCCTGAGAAGGTTGTCACTCCGAATAGATTGCGTGAACAAGGTCCTCTGGACCCAGACTAGCCGACCAATAAAATTAAAACAGAGTGTCAACCATGTTAGTTTAAATGGTACCTGCCACATGGTTGAACAAAAATCTGACTAAGTAGAATTTCACTTCCAGAACAACCAAATTCCAGACGTGACAGTAATAGCAGTAGGACAACAGACTGGTGATGGGGGGTCCTCTCTATTTCTGAAAAGCAACCTTCCTTCCAGTTTAAGGTGGTATTCCACACTGGAAGGAAATACCTTGAAATTCTTTACCAATCCACAATCAGCCACTCCCACTCCTCTAGTCCAGAAAGATGTGAAATCAGCTCAGAGCCTGGCTGATATTCAGCAAATTGGAGAGCAGTTGTTCATCCCTGTTCAGTTAAATGATGGTAAGGACTCTGTTCTCGCTCGAGTGTGTGTGAACAACGGTAAGAGCTTCATCTGCGAACCCATGTCCCGCCAACTCCCAAAAGATCCAGCCATTCCAACATTCAAACTGATAGACAAATTCCAATTCCAAACATCTCCTGCCAAGCAGGTGTATGCTCAAAATCTCCATTGGCAACAAGAGCATAGTCCATAATTGTTGGGTCGTGCGAGACGTCACTTCCGCCTTTTACTTAGGCAGTGACATTCTCAATCGCTTCGCCATTAGTTTGGACCTAATAAACTTCAAAGCTTGGTCCCGATTAGAGGATAATCCAATGGGCTTTGATGATCCAGAAAAAGCATGTAGGTCAGCTCAATTGCTACCTTATGCGGTTGTAATTCAGCTTAAAGAGGAAGTCACCATCCCAGAAAGGACCCGACAATTCTCCCTGGATGTGAAAGTTAAAAGAGGACAAAAATGGAAAAACCCTGATGCTTATATTCATCTAAATGCTTCTCTCCAACAACAAGGGATAGGGGTAAACCCAACACCATTAGTCAACATAGAACATGACACCATTCCAATAGAGGTGGATAACAGCAACTTACAGAGCATTACTCTAGCCGCAGGCACCATCATTGGAATGGCGGTTGATGACCGACATTTCTCCATTGATTTAGGAAATGAACTGTTAGGACCAATCCCCAAGGACTGTTTTGACAGTGACAGTGAGGACAATACAACACCAGACAAGATTTTCACCCGGCATGGGGGGAACTTCCTGGTGTACACTTCTTGCCCTTATGGTAAGGAAGATGTGACTTGTGACTTCAGGAGGGATGAGGTGATTTTCCAGGTCCATGAGGGCTGCCTTTCCCACCTGAAGCCTCCAGTCCAAATCAGCACTCTGACCAGGGACTTCTCCACCCAGCTGGAGGAGGCCGCTGAGATAGCCAAACCAGAAGTCTTTCCAGGCTTCAGGCAGATGGTGGAAGAGAGAGCCAACCTAGCTGATGCCTGTGGGACTCTGGAACAGAAGCAAAAGTTGAAACAAGTTTTCTTGGATTTCCAAGATCTCTTTGCGGTAGACTCATATGACTGTGGTCGCACCGACATCCACACAACAACAATTCCCATGGACCCTGGCATGACTCCAGTGTTTGTGAAGCAATATCGCTTGCCTCTCGCATCCATGGAGTCCCTTACTGAACTAATTAAGAACCTTGAGTCCCGGGGAATAATCTGTCCAGTCCACAGCACTTTCAATAATCCTGTGCTGGGAATATTGAAGCCAATCGGCCAGTGGAGACTCTGCGCCGACCTTAGGGAGCTCAACAAACGGGTCCATACTTCCCGATGGCCTCTGCCCTACATTGACCAAGGGCTGGCCCAGATCCAGGGGTCACAGGTATTCACAGCAATAGACCTGACCAATGGATACTGGACCGTGCCTGTCAGCAGGGAGGACCAATACAAACTTGCTTTTACCTTTGGGGGCCAGCAGTACACATGGACCCGGACTCCTTTCGGATACCTCAACTCCGGCAATGAATTCAACATTTTCCTACATAAGGCCATGCCCGACCTGGATGCGAGGGGTAACCTGTCTTATGTAGATGATGTCCTCATCAAAAGTTCATCGGTGGAAGAACACATAGTGGAGACCCGTTATGTTCTGACACAGTTGAGGGCCGCCGGAGCAAAACTTTCCTTTTAGAAAGCACAGTGGTGTAGAACCTGTGTTAATTTCTTGGGGCATGAGATTACTCCTCAGGGTCTCTGTCCCCAAGAAAAGAAAGTGGAAGCACTCCAGAAACTGAAGGATCCCACAACTCTGCGGGAACTAAGGAGCCTCCTTGGACTGACTAATTACAGCAGAAAGTTCATTGAAGGCTACGCAGAGATCACTAGACCCCTGATTCATCTCTTGAAGGGGGGGGTCAAGTGGGAATGGGGTCCAGAACAATCCGAGGCAGTAAGACAACTCAAGAGAAACCTTTCACAAGCACCTTGCCTAGTGTACCCTGTCAGAAACAAGGAGTTCTTCGTGGAGACAGGGTTCTCTAATACGTGCTTGACGACAGTATTATACCAAAAGCATGACAAGGTCAATAAAGTAATCTCCTACGCAAGCAAAACTTTATCCTCTGTGGAGGAAAAATTCAACGATTGTGAGAAGGCACTCCTGGCAACGGTGTGGGCATTGAAGAATTACCGCCCATTTATCCAGGGGGAACACATCATAGTGGAGACTCCACACCAGCCTCTGCAATATCTCCAAAGTGTCAGAATCTGGGCCGGAAATGTGAGTAATTCCCGAATTACTTCCTGGATTCTGTCAATGCAAGGCTTTCCTGTGGAGGTCAGATATGGCCAAAACAAGAAGAGTCCCCTCGCGCAAGGTCTGGCTGACTTGCATGATTGTGCCAGAGAAAACTGTCTCGAGGACGAAAGTCTAAAAATCAAGGACAACATGGAGGCATACCTTAATTCCCCACACAAAGTCTTTGAAGAAGACAAGTGCGAGGGAATGCCCACTGTCTATGTGGTTGGATGCTCTTACCATGTTGACAACAACGGGGAAAAAGAACTCGTGGCTGGCGTATGGAACGCATGGGTGAATGAGTTTCCAGAACCCTCCGCTGGATACAAAATTGGTCCCCGAAGTAGTCAGGTGGCAGAATTGATGGCTGTGCATCAAGCCATCCTCACTGCTGTCCAACATCAACTCCACAAACTGGTCATAATCACAGATTCTGATTATGTACGGAACGGGTTCGTGGAGCACCTGGTTAATTGGAAAACCAGAGGCATGTTATGTGCTAATAACAAACCCTTGAAACATGGGAAGTTAATTCAAAACATTGATGATCTGGTAACCTCGAATGGGATGACCATCTACTGGAAAAAGATCAAGGGTCATTCCAAAGTAGAGGGACCAGACAAAACTGGAAATGACTTAGCTGATCAGATGGCCAAAACCGGGGCCATCCAAGGGGAGCTAATAGAAATAGAGTCCCTGTTGGGGGAAATCCAGGTCACTGCTATCACTAGGTCCAAGACAAATGCTCACAATGATCTTTCAACTGCACAATGGAGTAAGGAGACCCCTGATGCTGATTTGATTACAGCTCAGAAAGGGGATGCAATAATTGGTAAGTTTTACCAACACCTTGAGGACCCTGAGAACTTTCCCCTGACGGATACCGATTACATTGGGAAAGAGGACCTAAGAGTGTTGATGAAATGTCCAAAAATGTTCTGAATCCAAGACGGTTTGTTGGTAAGGAAATCCCAAGCTGGCCATGATCAGTGGGTGGTTCCTACCTCATTCCGAAGCCTGATGGTAAGTCACACCCATGATGCGGCCACCGCCAGTCATAGGGGGTTTCATACAACACTTGAAATCTTAAGAGAGGTTGCATACTGGCCACACATGGGGCAGGACCTCGACCAATACTTGAAGGGGTGTCTTGTGTGTGCACAATTTCAGCCATCATCCCTCACACACCGTGCACCTCTCCAAAACAGGGGGATGACACTGCCATGGTCAGATTTGCAAATCGACTTTGTAGGCCCTGTAATTCGCTCGTCTAGAGGAATCAAGTACATGTTGACCGTTACATGCTTATTTACCAAGTGGGTGGAATGTCTCCTGGCCCCAAACTGCAAGGCAGAAACAGCAGCTGCCCTGATGATTAACCACATCTTTTCCCGTTTTGATCTACCTCAAAGGATTGAGTCAGACAGAGGTAGCCATTTCACCAGCGAGGTAATGATAAAGATGTGGGAGATACTGGGGGTCAAAAGGAAGCTACATATTGCTTACAGGCCAGCTTCTTCGGGGGCAGTAGACCGTTACAACCGGACGATTGTGAGCATATTAAAAAAGTTTGTGGCAGATTCTGGGCCAAGTTGGGATATCCGACTACCTCTGGTCCTAATGGCCATCAGATCTACCCCTTCATCTGGAACTAAAATGTCACCAATTGAGTTGATGACCGGACGCAAGATGGTGCTTCCCCAGCATTTGCTCTACAGGACCCAAGAGCAGACGTTGATAAATGCCTCCACAACTCATGAGTATGTGGAGAATTTAAGGAAACACCTTCAACATGCTTTTGCCTATGCTAAGCGGAATCTAGAAAGATCAGCTGATAGCATGAAAACCCACTACGACCTGAAAACCACCAGGAAAGTATACGAGGTGGGGGACCGGGTGTATCTATACAATTTCCAAAGGAACCAGGCCAAACAGCGAAAAATGTTGCCTACATGGAAGGGACCGTTTGAAATTATAGACAAGATCTTCCCTGTAGCGTATAAGATCCGCATCTCCAAAGGTAGTCTGGCGGAGGGGAAGACAAGTGGGTACATATAAATCAGCTAAAGTGTTGCCATCCCAGGCACACTCTGCAGCAATTGGAGGAGTCCTCTGCAATACCAGAGGGGACAGCTCCAGATTAATTAAGTTCCCATCCTAAAATATCCCACATATAGTCTCTAAAATATTATGATTGGAAAAAAAAAATGTTTCATGATGATATCTTGTTTTTCAAAATAAGAATGCTATGATCTATTCTCGTGATTTATAAAATGTATATGTCGCCCCACTATATCAATAGTAGTGGAAAAACGTCTATGAATAGCTATTGCCGCTTTTGCTTTGTCGTCCTAGGAGAGAGAAAACCTGGAGACTGGCCAAGGAGGACGACCGGGGACCGGGAGCAAAGATCCGAAGGGCCCGGGGTACCGCCCAATCCTCCCATCAGGACCAGCAAGGAGAACTGATTAATCGACTGGAGGGAGGAAAAGATGCTGAACTGTGCCATCTACGGAATCGGAAGAAGATGAGGCGAACATCCCAGATCTTGCGAGTTCCATCAGTGAAAGATCAGAATGGTCATCGCAAGAGGGGGGCTTGTGGGATGTTTTTACCCATGCATCCAAGCCCTACCATAAAACTGTGCGTTACTGGCATTGAAAACATCATGATGGCCAGAACTCCCCAGAGAGTGCACAGGGAAAACATGAAGAATAGGCTGCCACCCATTTTGCCTATATTGTGAGCACAGGAGGGCACTGCCTAAAACCACCATTGGGCTACACACACAGTAGCCTGAAACCATTGGGAATGGCAATACTGATTGCCAAAAGCAACCCAGAACTGTGGGGAATTCATTTTCTTAATGTCAAAAATGGATGCAATACCGGTGCTCACCACTATCAGAAAGCCGGCGTTTTAAAACCACCAGACTTTTGTGTAAAACTGAACAGATGAACCCAAACCAGGCCAAGGAAAGACTTGCTAAGAGGTGGATACAATGTAAAACTATATTCTGAAATGAAGGAAGTAATTAATTAATGTATATATAAAAAATAGCTGCATGTAAGTTGGATTTGAATGTAGAAAACTGGGAACTAAAGTGACATTTAGCTGAATTCTGCATGACAACTACCCCCGACGGGAGTTGAACTGGCTCAACAACTCTTCCCAGGCCTGGCTGCATCCTGCTGCCCCCACCAAAAGGAGATCACACCTCTCTGATTGAATTAAGGGAGGGGTACCTGCAGACTGCAAGAGGTTGAACAAAGCCCTGTCCTGGGCTCAGGCAAATGTTATATTGGGGGGGTCGTAAAATGGCTTCCTCTTGGGAGAAACTGGAAGGGGCAGTGCCTCTGCTAGCAAGCTGAGCTTGGGGGAAGTGGATAAACCAGTTATTCCACCATGTGATGTGGGAAGCCATACCCCTTTTTGACCAGGGCATAATTTTAAAAAGATAGATAACTCATAGTGCGGACTGGTCAAAATTATATAAGTAATATCATTATTCTTGTGATTTTTCTGTGCACGTTTTAAGAGGTGTTAGGACCCTGTGGTGTATTCTGGGGGGTTGCTAGCAGAAAATAGGGTCTTACCCCAAATGTCTGCATGTTAAAAATCTGACACTTCATCAATTAATGTCCATACTCCTTGCGCACATTTGTGCAATTTTTGGTAAATGTCCGATATTGGTAAACCGACCAAAAAGCGCAAAATGTTGTCATTTCTGAATCCCAGCTCGCAGGAACATGGGGCTTGAACAGAGACCTGTCTTAATTCATCTGTAATATGTACATGTAATGTCAACCACTTGTGTATCTGGGAAATATGTATTTGAATCAAATATAGATTTGTGGGCAAATTGACCAGGGGAGGATCCTCTGACCCAAAAACAGACCTCATCATGATGACAATCCATTTCCTTCCCCCAATCATGGGAGAGGGGAGAATTGGGCCAATGACAAGTAGAGAGGGGCAGGCTCAGTTATGCCACGCACACACCCACTTTCTAAACAAATAAAAGCAGACAGCGCAGGACAGGTAGGGACATTCACTTTCCACTTTCTTGCGGGACGCTTTGCCGGGAGACTCCAGACTTCAAATCCATCAACCTCCAGAGACCAGAGATCCAGAGAGACCAGAGATCCAGAGAGACCAGAGAGACCAGAACTGTGCAGTGCTGAGAGCAGAACCAGAGACCAGACCGCTGTGAGCAGAACCGCCAGAAGTCCCGTTCAACCTGTTGACCAGATCCGTGACGAGGCCCATTCCTGTCTAAATGATAGTGTGAGTACCCAGTCAGGACTGTGCCAAAACCAATCTCTTAGTTTAAAATAATCTAATCCAAACTATTTTAGCCTATCTAGAACTACCTCATAGGAATCGTGTGTGTCATTCTGTCCTTTTTAAAGCTGAAAACTGTCACCTGTCATTTTAAACTTTTAAATTTCAAATCCGAAAAACTACCTTCACAAAATTGTCCGTATCTCCCGAACCGTTTGTGCTAGGAACGAGATTTCACCTTAAAGCTAAGATTCTGGCTTTCCAACGAACCTAGAACCGACTCCTTATAGTGCCTCCATAATTACGCTTGACGCGCGCGATTAAATTTGCCGTGATTTGACATTTTGCACAATTTCAGCCACGTTTAAAAATCAGCAGCTCCTTGCTTTCCTTTGCTAAAATTCGTTTTAATCTGCTAGTTACTCATAGAGCATTGCCAAAGTGAGCCTGAACTAATATAAACTAGATATAACCCACCCTGAACCCCCTATAGGGAATTAAAAGCCTTTTAACATATTTTTCACTTAATTGCAACCACATCAAAGTATCTTGCCTGTGTTAAAACTCATACCTGTTTTCCTCTAAGCTTGCTAGGGGGGAACTGAATTATATTGTTTGCATTCCTGAGAACTGTATGCTCTCCTTTTCATCTCCTTACATTGCATAGGGGGGGGGAGTG
Source organism: Ambystoma mexicanum (assembly GCF_040938575.1). Lineage (NCBI taxonomy): Eukaryota > Metazoa > Chordata > Amphibia > Caudata > Ambystomatidae > Ambystoma > Ambystoma mexicanum. The sequence goes on from NC_090928.1 coordinate 1,016,466,309, forward strand.
AATTGTCAAGGAACAGTGATTACATTGTCTTTTGTTGAAGTCATATCAAGTTTACTTTCTGTACTGCATTTTCATTCCTCATTGCATTGTCCTTGAAGCCATAAAATCATTCTCAGCTACTTTATCATCTCTATATCAACTCCTAAGCAATTAAAAAGAGTGTACCACTGTACCATTATCCATTGTTGATCACTATCATCTTCACAAGTGTGCTATCAAACATTAATTTATTATAAAAGTGTGATATATATATATATATATATATATTGTTTAATTTTCAAATAAACCTTTTAAATTTGCAAAGCAAACCGACTTCTTGGCTCAGCGGGGTCGGTGGGATTCTGAGAGAGGGCAGTTATACAAGGGTTCATCATCCAGATTATAACTTGCCATAAAAATATATAAATAAGGGCTTCCCTTTGGCATCCCAGACAAGGCACTGACTTAGTGGGATTCCTTGATTGGAGTCACTTACAAACCAAAAATGAAGGCTCCAAAGTGCACAATCACAACATGTACAGTTACAGAAGTGGCCATGCATCGACATTCTACAAGCACTCTGCCGAAACAGCACGCTTCGACACTGCACCACAAAGCCTCCACACCGAAATTGCCACAAAAGCCTTCTTGGAGGGAATACACAAACAGATGTTCCACAATGCCATCACCCACAATGAGAACTGTGTGTCTTGCCATGTTTGCCAGCCCCACTACACAAAGTAATGAAAAAAATGATTGCTGCCCATGCCTCTGACGCACACCTGATTGGACAATCTCCACAGTCCCATTTCCATTGGCCAGCAAGGTGAGGAGTGCAGAATGTGCCACATGCTCTTCCCCAAGTACTGTGCGGGCCACTCCCCAGTGAAGCACGAGGAGTCCTTCTTCCTATTGCTGCCCTTTCCTGTGAGGCACACCCTGAGCACCTGATTGGACATCCCCCACAGTCCCATTTCCATTGGCCAGCATAGTGAGAAGCACAAAATATGGCACGTGCCCTTCCCAAAGTACTGCGAGGGCCGTGCCCCAGGGAAGCAGGAGGAATCCTTCTCTATATTGATGCCCTTGCCTGTGACGCACACCCTGAGCACCTGATGGGACAATGGTGAGAAGTGCAGAATGTGGCACATATGGTTTTCCAAGTACTGCGAGGGCCGCGCCCAGTAAAGCAGGAGGACTCCTTCTTTCCCTGTGCACTATTTCTTGTCCATCACTACCTCACTGGGGACTGTTAAATAGTCACACATGCATCCACCAATGGTTTCAAGACGTTAGCATCGTACACTGTCACTTCTGTACAACACTTCATATGTACCATTGCACATTAAGCCTCCAAGTGTCTTTATAAAGCACATCCAGTAGAAAGTTCAGTAAAATAGCAAAATATGTGCATCAACATTCTTCCACGTGATCACCCAACACCACAAACTGGAGGTATGAATATTATTTCTGCAAAATGTGTACAACTCTGTTATAAGTACCTGTGCGCATGGTATGTGCCAGTGAGCCTCCATTACATTTGTAAAAATGTTACTTTTTTTTACCCATCCACTGCCATGAAGTGACACGTCAATTGCCTATGCGTGCAACGTTTCCATTTACCCATACCACCCATTGTTATATTGCAACAGGAACTCTCTTCTTTCCTTCCCACAATAGTACAAATTCTTTTCACCAATAACCCATGTTTTACAGAAATTGCAAAAATGTAGCTTCAAAACCAGCACTGAATGTATAGTAGCAACTTAAAGCAAGGTCACAAAACCTCACTGTCTCCACAGCTGTGGTTCTCTGTAGGCTGCACTATTGCAACAGTCCAAGAGAGGACTGTGCAGCTTGTCCTTGGCCTCAAGCCCAGGGATGGTATCTCTCCGGGACTGAAATGTCTGCACTGGCTCCCAGTACCTGCAAGCAATAAGGTGAAACCCTCTGGATAATGCACAAGGCCTTCTTGGCCCTGGGGCTTCAATACCTGCAACTGTCAGTTCGTAAATATGGGCGTGCTTGAGCTCTTCCCTCATCCGCCTCCAACTCCCGCAGGGTCACTCGCTTCTGCAAGCAACCACTTGGTGGTAGATCTCTTTCTTTGGCTGGGGTCTTCCTCTGTAATAGCCTTCCTGAAACCTGAGGAGAGCCATCGCTGGTTCCTGAAACAACTGAATATCTTTCTCTTTACCTCTGCTTTTGCTCCTCCTCTCTCCTGCTGACTTACTGCCTGAAACTAGTTCTGCACTGGTTACTTAGACACCCTCGGATGTATCACTAACAGTTCCACCACCTCCAGATGTCTGCACTTATCCTTGCACTTGCCACCATCGGGCCGTATTTTCACTTCTTGTCATTTTTTCTTCTTCCCATGTCCTGCACTTTTGCCTCCCCCTCCTCATGCAGTTGGGCGATCTGAGTGCCACCTGGCTTATTAGGTTTCTTGTCTCTGTCTCCCTTCTGTTCCCCCTCCTTTGCCTCGTTGCACCTTGCACAGCTAGTGTATAGGTGCACTCCAAATGGCATATAATACAATTTTCCATCATATCATATCATACCCACATTTCATTCATAACAACAGGTTTCCTGCCCCTAATCTTGCACACTTCCACCATAGGCTTCTGCACTTCTTTGTACAAAGGGACCTTCTGCCACACTGTTTGCTTACACACCACAACCACAAACCTAATTGAGCAATGCCTTAGTGTCCACAGTTCCATTTCCATGGCTCCCATCCTGCAAAATAGCTGGATATGGCACATGTAATTCTGAAACTACCACAGAATCCACAGAGTTTTTGTGCTAGGGTGGATGGGGAGATGTTGGGGGACGGGGATGGGTGTTTATTAATTTGTCTGAAAAGATGTGGGTTTTTTTGTTTTCTTTTTTGTCCTGTTTTTGGTATGTACGTGCTTGCATTCCATTTTTAAAAAAATCTCTTTTGATTAATTTCTGATTGCTTCTCCTCCTGACATTTTTACTGACTGGAGGTAAACACTTCTCTTACATTTATACAAGATTCTCTGCAATGCTTAGTGTATTGTGGCAAAGAAAACAGCATTGCAAATGGAGGTCAACAAATTGCCATTTCCTTGAAACCACTGCAAATCTCGCCACTAATGCTGTCATTGTTGGTGCAGAACATCCCAGCACTGCACATGAAGTCACACATGCTTCTGTTTATGAAACACCTCCCAACCTTTGGCTGTGGACAAATTACACTGGCATGGTCCCATGCTCCTTTGGTGGTATGGCTGAGAAATCAACTTGGCAGTGGGAAAAATCTGCATCACTGCTGTCATCAACTTCTTGCGGTGACGGAGCAAACATGAGCATGACATGTACCCCAAATGTAGGCCTCCATAATGCACCACGGCTACATCAACAGTACGACAGAGGCCATACATGTACAAAGGAGAACCATGGCATCGAAACCCCACTCATAGACTGTGCCCCAAAAAGTCTCCACTCCTTCCAACTGAAAGTTAGCAGCAAAGCCTCTTTCCACAGCATACCTGTGCAGATCTTGCACAAAGGTATCACAGACGATGAGCACTCTTCGTCTCTCCATCTCTACAAACCTCACTGCATTCACTTTTGGGGAATGATATCACTGCCCCTTCCTGTCAACCACACCGTTGACACCTGATTGGGTAAACCACAAAGTTCCATTTCCATGCTCACCATCCTTAAAAGGGCAGGAAGTGGCACGTGCGCCTTTCCATCTACAGTGAGTGCCACGCCCCAGTAAACCAGGGACTCTCTTTTTCTCTTTCAACTCCAGCCATGCATGCAAGGCGCTAGGCCCTCACCACAGAAAACACACCATAGTGCACGCTATGGTTAAATGCTCTTGTCATGTGCACTGCACTCCCCATCTGAAATTGAGCCTGCCAGCTTTTTCCCTGGGCACATATTTGCATGCATGGCTGCATAACGTTGCCTTGGGTGTCCTGAACAGGTATGTAGAAGGCTGCGTATGTTAGCCATAGTTTGCATGTATGCTGCTGAGCATGGCCTTTCATGCTGCAAAATATCTTAAAGCACTCCCAAAAGCAGGGGGCTTATAAGGGCTGAACCATAGGAAATGCACATTGTGGCATGTGGCTCCCTGTTGTTCAGCAGGGGCAATGATGTACACCATATGCAAATGTACGCATACCAGCTCACTTCTGATGGTCTACCAAGTCTACAATCACCTCCAAAACCATTGTGTAAAAGTCACCAAATTCAAATGCATGCAGACACCATCGTACATGCTATGTTTAAATGCTCAGGCCACCTGCACTGCACTCCCCATCTGCAATTGAGCCTGTCAGCTTTCACCCTGGGCACATATTTGCATACATGGCTAAGTAACGTTCCGTTGCATGTGCTGATCTCCACAACCATTGTTTAAAAGTAACCAACTTTAAATGCATGGCTGCATTATGTTGTGGTGGCTGTAATGAAGGCCTAGGCTGCTGGGTGCATGTGTGGTGAACGGTATGTAGGAGGCTGTGTACATTGGCCATATTTCACACGTGTGCTGCTCAGCACATCTTTTCCTGCTGCAATAACTTACAGCACTTCTTAAAGCAAGGGTCATATAAGGGCCTTACCATAGCAAACTCAAATGGTGACATGTAGATCCCTATTGTGCAACAGGGGCAATGATGTGCATTGTATGCTAATGTACGCATAGAAGCTCACTTCTACTGCTCTACCAATTCTACAATGTCCTCCACAACCATTACGTAAAAGTCAGCAACCTGACATGCATGCAGACTAACAAGTGCATGACTGCACTATATTGTGGTGGCTGTGATGAAGGCCAAGGCTGTTGGGTACATGGCCTATGGCATACGGCCTTATGGACAAAGGGCTCAGCCGCACCGACACGCAAAGGTGGTCTGATGCAATTCCAGTTATTACAAAAGATTAGAGGGTTAAACCAATATATACCCTGGCCACAGACAGACACAAATAACATGATATATACATTTCCATCACTTACAGTGGGCCCAGGGAAGTGGATTTATGAGTTAGAAGGGGAAACAGCGGGCATGATTTTGGCAGTAGGCGACATGAAACGCTTGTTTGCTGCTACATTGTGCCAACAGTCAGGGACATTTGGAAGGAGGCAGGGTACCCTTGGGCGATAGCATAGAACACTAGGCATGACAGGCCACCTTTTAATAAATATCGAGCAGAGGTGTAGAGGGCGCTTAGAATGCAATACTCAGACACATCAGAAATGTGTGCAATCATGACATGAAAGAATGAGACAGAATGAGGACTCGGCTATTTACATACACGGCATACAAGAAAAATGGCGGTTGGAAACAAGGGAATCATGGGACAAGAATATCATTATTTTAAATCACATTTTAAGTCAGGGACTCCTTGAGGAAGTACAGAGGCAATTCAAGGAAATTGTGGGGATTGAGCAAAACCGTGGCCTGAGATACAATTGAACATTTTTCATCATTGTTGATTGAAGCAAGAGAAGGACAGAATGTGGAGGAAAGAAAGGTAGAAGAAGCAGGGCTGGTACAAAGAAAATTGTCAAACTGAGCAGTATAAGGAAAAGTGTTCATGGGTATGGGGGAATAAAAGAAAGTGCAGAAACCACACAAAAGACAGCAAGGGTTGAATGAAAATATTATGGGGAGAGGAGAATACAATTATTATCCCCAGTGAAGAGGGTTGTTGCCAAGAGGAAGGAGGTTTGGATTCCACAGCCAGGAGGGTTTAATGGAGGACCACCACATTTTGGGGAAGTAGAGCTACAGTGCAGGACCTTTGGAAAAACCAGACACATTGCAAGGGATTGCAGGAATAGGGGAGGAATACAATAAAATATCCAGCAATTTGCACCAAGAGGGGGATTCGCATATCCACCACAATAAAGTGCTGCACAATAAGGTTACAATGCCGATGATTATGTGCAGTATTTACTAGCCCAGATACAGGCACAGCAAATACCGCAAGCAAAGTAGACAGAACAGCCGCAAAAGCAGCAATCACAGCACAAGATGCAGCCCCAAATGCAGAAACCACAAATACAACCACAAGCACCACTGAATACAATAGCACAATTGGATGCAAACATACTGTCTCAGGATCCGCCGGCACCAAGAGTAGGGGGGTGACAGTAGCAGGAGGGAATCCCTTCACTAGAACAGGACTGAACATGTATTCACAATAGGACAGCCCACAGAGTGACTTGATATGCCTGATCCTATCGATTACCCCAGATCCACAAGAGGAACCAAGGGTAGGGGTAACCATAGACAACAAGAGTGTTTCCTTTTTATGTTGACACAGGGCAATGAGATCATGTGTGCGAGAGGCAAACGTTTTCTGATGTCAGGAATATCGATGGATGCACAGGGATTCTTTGAGCTATGACAACAGTTCCTTTACAGACAGACTGCCCATAATGAAAGGAGAGCATCAGATGGCTATGCCATTATTATATTTCTGAATTACACCAGTTAACATACTGAGGAGATATTTGATGAGAAACCTAAACATGACTGCCGTTCACTGAAGAAGGGATAATTTGGTCAGCACCGGGTGTGCATTATGTGAATGCACACAAATTTGTGAGTACATTTTATGGCCAGAAAGCACAAAGAGGGGTGCCATAAAACCCAGAAGTGTTGTTTATGGGGTACACATGGTGTAAGCATGTCGTACGCAAATACAAAACAGATTATTGAGATTACACACATATTTCTTTGTTTAGACAAGAGGTACCCACAAATGTGGCAGAATAACAAATTATAATGATTAAATTAGAAGCAGCAATAGCGAGAGAGGACAGAGTAATATTACATGGAGATGATGATGGAGGAGTAACTTGGTGCACAGTAACAGCGATTGGCTTGACACACAGACTTACTGACCCGACTGATGATGAACTGTTTAAAGATTACTATTCAGATGACGAGGTGATGTTTAACATCTGTATAACTTACCAGCTACCAATAGAGTATAGAGAGGTTCCCCAAACAATATTATTGGTGAGAAGAGTACCATCACTCTTGCAGGGAGATTTGCCATAGGTGCCAAGTACACTGTGAACTAGCTTTCCATATGATGTAGGCCTATTAAAAGGAGTAGGAGCGGTTAAGATAAAACTGTATCCCATATCAAAAGAAGCTGACACGGGTATCTGTGAAAACTATTGCCACCCTGATGCCACAAGGAATATCAGTGCCATCAGAATCAACATGCAACACAGCGGTGTAACCAGTAAAAAAGGTGACAGGAGGGTTGAGGGAATTTCTACAGGATTGACACCCTTTGAACAATATTGCTGAGGCAGAATTCCCACTGGTGCCAAATCCATTCAAAATATTATGTAACAGGCCACCTAACACCAAATGGTTTACATTGATTGTCTTGAAAAATGTTTTTTTCTCTATGCGCATAAACGAAGATTCACAAAATGTGACAGAGATTACAGCACAGTCACCTCCCACAGGGGTACTGTGAATCCCCTAGTGTTTTCAACAGGGTGCTACAGATGAACATGGGAAACATAGACACAGACAGCATGATTTTACAGTATGTGGGTGACTTATTGATGTCCAGTGCCACACAGGAAGAGGGCAGGAAGGACTCAGTGACATTATTGACTGTATTTGCTGACAAGGGGTACAAGGTAGATAAGGAGATAGCACAATATTTTCAGGAAGAAGTATTATACCTGGGCAAGATAATATCAAAGGATTGAAGAAAGGTGACACCTGAAAGGGCAGAAGCAATTACCAAAATGCCCCAGCCAAATGCAATAAAAAAGTAACAGCAATTTGTGGGACTCTTCAATTATTGTTGTGCTGGGTCTTTATTACAGCACATTTGTTTGACCTCTTTTAGAACGATTCAAAGAAGCACAGAAAGACAAAAGAGAGATTGTGTGGACAGGGGAGAAGTCAGATGAACTGAAAAAGCAATAGGTACAGCTCCTGTGTTAGGGATCCCAAATTACAGTGAAGATGTGTTCTTGTTCTCCCATTCAAATGGAGTTGTGATGACGGCTGTCTTTCCACAGAAAACTTTGATGGGGCACAAGCCATTGGCATTTTACAGCGGGATCTTATACCCAGTAAAGAGAGGCCATTATCCAGCCTTCACAATTGAGAAATCATCCACTATAATGATGGGTTGTTCAGTATTATTATATGTACATGCCCCTTTTGCCATTCTTGAAAAGCCCAAAAGCACATTGACCACACAGAGACCGTCTGGCTATGAAGCAACGATAGCTAATCCATCAATCAAAATTGGCAGGTGCTGCATAGTGAATGCTGGAAAATGTACAGCAGAACAGTGCAGGAGGAAGATAATGTACATGATTGTGTCACATACACTGACTATGATGATGATGCACCCCAGGCTAAGGAAAATGCCCTAAGAGAGGGTGTAATTCTGTTCATTGATGGTTCAACAACACTCGATCAAAGCTCTTGATAGAGGCATAGCAGTATTGCCATAGTAAAGGCAAAATAAAATGGCAAGTTTGAAGTAGTAGAAAGCGCAAGATTCCCAGCACATTTCTCATTGCAAGCGGCCAAATTATTTTAGCCATGATTTTAGCACTTGAAGCAAATCTGGATGAGGCGGTAACTGGGTACTCCCACTCTGCCTATGTGACAACAATTGTACACTCAGGTCTGGTACAGTGGAAAAGGAGGGGCTTCCAGCGTGCCAATGGTATGCCAGTACAGCATGCACCATTGTTAGAAAGAATGATAGAAGCACTCGAAGGTCCCTCAGCAGTAGCAATAGTAAAGTGTGCAGTGCATACAATAGGTGTAGACATGGTTTCCTATGGGAACGAAGCAGCAGAAGCAGAAACTAAAAGGGTTACGTATTTCCATGCGTTATTAGACATTAGAGCTGTCCCAAACAGACACACATCGATGCACAACATGGTGTTGAAAGAAAGTTTGAACCTACTGCCAATAAAACAGATTGTAGATCAACAGGGACTTGCACCACAAGACAAGTAGGACATATGGAAGAAAAGGGGAAACTCTGTATCCCCTGTAGAGCTAATTTGGTGGCAGGATAGTACAAGGAAACCTGTTATACCGGTGGAACTGCTTACACTAGTGATTGAGCAACTACATTACCACATTACCCATCACATATGATAAGTATTTTGGAAGACTGGTTCATCCCAAATTTGCATGAGCATGTAATGAGTTTCATAATCAATTGTATAGTATCTCAAAGGTTCATGGCTGGCCACACATTAAGAGTGAAAGGAGCAATACCCTACCCTACTGGACCATTTCAGCATTTGCATATAGATTATATGGATTATATGGTTATGATCCGAAAATGTAACGGCTACAAATGCATGATTGTAGTAGTGTGCCCCTTTTCACGATGGATAGAAGCAGATTTCTGCACACATCCAGATCATCCAGATGACTTGTCAGCTGCAAAATACCTCGTACGAGAGGTATTCCCTAGATGGGGAGTGTGTGAAGTGCTCCGATCTGACAACGGACCCCATTTTGTAAACAAGGTCTTTGAAAACATTACATCCCTATTTGGAATAAGACACACATTCTCATCTGCCTATCATCCCCAAGGGAACAGAATTTCCGAGCAAGTAAATATTATTTTGAAGTTCCAGTGCAAAGTTCAAAAAGACTTTGAATAAAAATTGTTTGCACTGTCTTCCCCTGTCTCTTTTGGACTTAGACAATCAGCCAGGCTCTGACCACCACCTGACTCCTCGTGAGCTGTTGACAGGACACAGAATGCATGTCCCAATTGCTCCTCACATCCGTCCCTGAACAGATGCTGAAGATTTGGCAACAGTACTTGGTGATGAAATGCCTGATTATTTGATGGCTATGACTAAATCTGTAGAGGAGCAGGAAAATGCTATCTTGCCAGCTCCCGCCCCCTCACCGCCGTTATATTGGATCAGTCAGAGAAAAACCCTGAATGGGACCCCCTGCATCGTTCTTATACCGCATTAAATGTATGAGAGACGTTATGCACTCAGACAGCCATACAGACTGTACCCTCGCACTAGAAGTGCGGAGGATGTTGCATGCAAGAATGCTACATGCAAGGATGTCACCTGTCAAGATGTCAGAATGCATCACTGAATATTATGGACAGACATTAAAGTGAAATCTGATGAAGACAAAGTGATGTCATGAAGAGGATATATGAAACTATGCTGAAACGATATAAAAATACTTAGAAGTAACAATGTAACTGAAACACTAAAAGTAACATATACTTAAAACTAAGGCAATCATGGATCTAAGGAAGATGAAGTAACTTACTGAACAATAACTGTAAATACGCAGTAATGCAAGGTAGAAAGAAAACGTGTAGAATCTTGCTATAGAGGAATATATAATGTGGCTAGGATGGCCATAGTAGGAAAATGGACACTGGCTCATGTTGAACATAACTAAGCTACCTCAGAGACAGGCCGAGGCTGCAGGATCAGGAGATGCAGGAAAACCGCTTTGTGTGAAGAGCCGACAATGAGTCAAGGTTGGCCCTGAGTTAACAATGCTATTTTCAAAGGATAAGCACAGAGCACAAAAGGAGTACATAGATAAGCTTTAAATGTAGGACATTCTTCATAGATGGAAGAAGACAAAAACATCTGTGAGAGCCAAACTGCTGTTCAACTAATACAAAGTTCATATGAGATAGAGTGAGCAGGTCTCTAGAGGCCAAGAGGAGCAACAGCACCCTGCATAATTGAATCAAATAGCAGTAAATGGTACACTGAAATGGACACATTTGTGGTCTTTTCACATGTGAAGCAGAAGTCGAAAACAAAGGCTATTCATTAGAGCCTCAAGCGAAGATAGTAGTGTGCTCACACTCCTTTGAATTTTTCAGGACAGTGAGCAGACACAAGGTCAAACTACAAAAAGAAGACTTTGGCTAACAGCCTACTGATGAGAGATGATGGACTAATTGGGAAAATGGGGACGATTCTGATGGGATTCAAACACCTAGCTTTTGTTTCACATATGTGCTGCTAAGGAACCAAAGGTCTAAGGTTGGGATAGTATACCAGCCAATCAGTGGGGTTGGGGTACAACCTAACACACAATGTTGCAGAAGCCAATCTACTGTTGTTATGTCCACTATAATCAGTACTAAATGTATTCAAGGCATGCCCTACAGATAAGGGGCAGCCTATGATGCACTAATACATATATGTTCTATAAGTAGATATGTTCCCGTCACCAATCCCTTCCCTTGATAGGTTTTGTATTTTGCCACATAGAATGATGTCATAGATGACACACATTGTGGTATAAAACCTCTATGCAATCAAGCTTGTTTGTGGGTGCGCAAGCATCAGTCCGATATCTGCCAGTTGACCCTGCTTTATTCAATTTATAATAAAGTGGTACTTTGCCACATTCTTTGAGTCTGTTCGATTACTTGCTCTGAGATCGCTATCATAATTCCATCAAGCACAAAAGATGCTTCAAGGTAATAGACCACACATCTCTGAAATGTATCTCCAAACAGGTGGAGATGTGGCGGGGGGCGCAAGGCTCACCGAAGAAACTGATGAATGAACTTGTTGACCCAGTTAGTTTGTTGCAGCCCCTTTCACTATACCCTGGGGATTTAGTACTCTGTTGAAACTTCACTAGGAAATGGCACACCCCCAGATTTGAAGGACCATAAACAGTCGAGATAGCTACCCCTTCAGCAGTGAAAATCTTGGGAGGCGGATGTTTCTCCATTTAAGTGACATCAAAAGATATTGTGGTGAGTCCTCCCTGTCACAAGACAGAGCCACCAGAAGAAAAAGATGTGCAAGGACTGCAGACGAGAGCAATGACTAGAGCAAAACGGTAGCAGCAAGGAGAAGAAAAATAGAAACAGTGCACGTTTGTTTTGTCTTAAGAAGGGCATCCAATGTTACCCACAGTCATATTGTTTTTCCTGATTTTTTTTTCATTTTTTGTGAACACTAATCCTTTTTTGGGAGCATTGAACATCTTTTTACAGTGATGGTACTCAAATTGAAAATAGGAGTGAATGACAATAATAGTAAATGTGGGTGATCAAACTAACAGATCGACACAAACAGATCAATCACCCAGTATGTACCTGATAGAACATCCTATTTGACTCCCTGGGACAAGGTTTGAATATCCTGTTTACCCCAACAACTACACGGAACATTGGTTAGACTTCAGTTTTATCACATGCAATCCAGAAGGATTGCTATAATGAAATAAGCAGCAGTGAAGGGGTGGTTTATGAGTCGACCAGATGGGGGAGAGTAATGTGGCATATGAAAATACAGGTTACACCTACTGCACCTACTCAGATGATTATGCATGTACGACTTCCTAGCCCACCCCTCGCCAGTACCATCCAGGTGAGAAATGATACTTGTTGATACAGCCCTACCACCCCAAGAGTCTAGGGGTAAAAGGCGAAACAAATTAACACCATAAAGGTGACATTAAGAATAGATGTGATGGCAATTAGGGTATGATATGATATGGCATTTGTAACGCGCCTATACACAAGTGTTTCAAGGCGCGACGAGGCAGGGGGGGGGAACAAGGGGAGACAGACAGCGATCTTACTAGGCCAGGTGTCATTCAGATCGCGCAAGTGCAAGGGTAGAGGGGAAGGGAAAAGTGCATGGGGGAAAGGGAGAGGGGAAAGTGCAGTACAGGGTTATAAGCATACAGCATACAGGATAAATAACAAGGGCCAGCTAGTGGCAAGTGCGAGGTAAGTGCAAACAAGTGCTGGGAAGGGGGGGCTGTATGGATACAGACACAGTCCCGTAGTGCAGGGGTTGCCGTGGAGGCAGTGCAGGGGAGAGTGGCTGGGCCGAGAACGGTGAATGGCCCAGTTGCAGATTCAGTGCAGTTTCAGTAGTATTAGCAGGGGAGAGGGGGAGAGAAAGCGGAGGCAAAGAGGAAGGTTTTGAGGTGCTTCCGGAACCGGAGGTGGTTCTCCTCAAGTTTCAGGGAGGTAGGAAGGCTGTTCCAGAGGGAGGCCCCTGCAGTGGAAAGAGATCTGCCCCCAACTCGTTGTTTGGAGAAGCGGCTGACCCTGAGGGAGTTGGAGGCGGATGAGCGAAGAGCTCGAGAAGGAAGATATTTAGGAAGAGAGAGTTGAAGGTATTTTGGCCCAAGGCCCCAGACGGCCTTGTGGACAATGCAGAGGGTTTTGAACTTGATCCTCGCAGTCACTGGGAGCCAGTGTAGTGATTTCAGTCCAGGTAGTTGTTGATATATACATATATAGAGAATTAGTAGGTGGCTAAATGCATGCACACAAAGTACATGTAGTAGACACCAGTATACTTAGACATGTAGAATGCATAGCCATGAAGAATATTCTCACTACGACGTGAAGGCCACATGAACACAGACATGAAGAATACTTGCACACAGACACGAAGAACATACACACACATAAATATATATAGCCCCGAAAAACATCCCTATGTAAGCGATGCAAGGCACAACGTGCAAGAGAATTAACCATGGTTGAGACATTTTCTAAGCACAAAGGCTGCAGTGGGCCGAGAAGTAGCAGGGCCTCATAAAGATGCTGAACCTACAAAAACACCTTTATTTTAGAAGCTGTCAAGCTGCCCATAACAACAGTTGTAGCATGCACCAAGACTATTCTCACATCAGCGAGAATACAACCCACTAGGAAAGAAAGGCCCAAGTCGATCTCGTAAGGATGACAAGTTTTAATCTCACGGAGATGAGAGCAATAGCAAAGAACTCTGCTGCTAAGAGCTGTCTGGCGAAAAGTAGTACAAGCAGAATCTTTTAAATGAAAACGTCATCATAGATGATGCAATACATACAGTAAAAACCTGCGTGGCTGGCTGGTGTCTGCCTATAAATAATCTGCCTACTCCATAAGAGATACCAGGCCATTGGTTCCAGCCCAGTCCGTCCGTCTTCCATCTGTGGGTGCTGCAGTGATCATCATCTTCTCAAATCGAATGTCAAAGAACAAATTAATGATACTCCTAACATACAGCTACTTTAGCTTTATACTGTGCACCTGGCAGGCCTTAAAACGGGCACAAAGGAGGTTCTGGGGTATTCTAACCTTAACACACACATTTCACTCACTCCCTTCTGTGCCAATCATCTTCAAGGTCTCCACCCATATTTTTAACTATAATGTATCCCTCCCAGCACCTCACAATACAAATACCACGATTGTCTCTCAATGAGGTGCCCTTTCCGTCCTCTTTGAACATTTCAGGACTTGTTACTTTGGTGTCGGTGGTCAAAGGGCACTTGGCCATGGAATTCGGGGATCTTAAGGTTTAGTCAGTTATATGGGCTATAACTCGTGGTTGCCTGGGGATAGGCCTGGTGATGCTTTAGCCAGTGTGAGATAACATGCACACCAGGCACCTGTGTATGATCACAGCCTTGTAGGGCACATTCCTCTCGAGTAAAAAACACATCTTTGCAACACTGCTAGAACAATGAATAGGCATTGTGGCAGTTGGTGGTATGGGCTATCCTCATGGGAGCTTGGGCATGGCTGGAGATTTCCATAATCTCACAATTCAGGCCTAGTACATACAATGCCACATTCGCCATGCAGGCCTTCCCTTCCACCTATGGTTACTAATACCTATGCAAAATAGCAATGTTGCTCGCTCCCTATGCTACACTATGTGAGTTGATTATTTTTGATTATGTTGGAGTGGGATCCTTTTGTATTTTCAAGGTGATCTTCTCATCATCAGCCCTCCCCCGGCCCATCATAGTGCTTCAAATGCATCTCGTCTCACTCTAAAGTGCCCAGGGGGGTGGGGCAGGGCTGCACCCATGCCAACATTCCACCGTTTCATTACTTTTACAGTAGCAAACTATGTATATACCTCTGCACTACCGTTCCCTCCTCTCTGCTTCCACATTTGGCTGAGTTCCCTTTATTGGCACAAAGGCCCTACACACTGACCACAAAGTCTCCCGCCTACGTGCGTACTCTTCAGGTGAGCAAGTCATAGTTGCATTCCCCTACCTTCCCCCCAGGTCCACCCAAACCTCTGTGTCATTTTCTAGATCAGGGGGAGGAGAAATGATAGTGTAGTATGGATAATCTTCTTCATCTCCATAAAGGATGGGGAGAATTTCATACTTAGGGCCACTTTGTGGGATATCAGTCTGTACCTCAATATCTTTTGTCTCGCAAGGTGCTTTTGAAACCCTGATTGATACATTCATTCTTGCGCTATTAAGTGCCACATTGGCACAACATCGAAGGCCCAGTTGGCAGGTGCAGAAAATAACAAGGATGAACACGATGATGGGCATCAACATCTTAATGATCGCTCCAAGCCACGACAGGGCCCAACTGAATGACAAGGTAACCCAATCAATGTCCTGTACACCCCATCTTTCATCATGCGAACACCCATGCTATGGACGGCTGCAATGATGTGGGATAATGATGCTTTCTCCGCATCTTCTGGAGGCATGAATGTGCAGAAGGAATCGCCAAACTTTTTAGAAACCCCCTCTTTCCATTGCTGTTAACATGTTCAACACATATCGCTTTTGCATCGTCATGAGCCCCAATGCACTCAACTGAACCTTGATCACATTGAACACGTTCTCTGTATTGTTCGTGAGCTGGACCAGCTCCCATCTCACAATCTGCAACCATTTGGTGTTTGCTGCGGCCTGCACTCTGCAAAAGTAAAGATTCAAAAAAGATTCTGCTGGGTTGAAGAGCCCGTATTCTTCAGGTATTTCAGCAGGCAATGCAGAAGAGTCTTTAGATATGTAATTCGATCTTTTTGTCCTCTATAATTGTTGGAACTGTTCTTTTCCTGGCAGTATGTTGAGCTCTTGTGCGGGTAACAAACCCTTATCTTCATTTTAGAGTGCAGGTTAACTAGTTGGCCCCTCGGCTGGCAGTGTTCCCCCTTAAGGTGTTCTTCTGAGATCACTAATAGCTCTGAGTGCAATGTTGCAAGTAAACATCAGCCACTCCATGATGGTGGGAGATGCAAGTAAACTTGTTGGCCACAGGCCCAGTGGTAATCCATCATCACTGCTGTTCCTTTCTTCATGTCTGGGATCAGGAGAGTCTTATTGCAACTTTTGTTTGAGCCGACAAAGACTGTACCCTTGCTGTGGAAACAGAGTCTATATTCTTCTTCCTTGTGCAATCCCACTAGCTTGTCCATTGTTAAAATCCACATCAGCTTTGTGATATGCTCTGTCCAGATTTGGGCACAGAAATTGTCCACCCGTGCTATCCTTTCCTTGCTGTATGTTACCAGTCATTCTGCCAAGCAAAGTAGTGTGGTGTCCTGCTAGTTATTGTTGACATGTTTATGCCCTTTCACCATCAGATATGATAGCTCCACACACTTGATGTGTTTTGAATCCCTGCTGCACTGTACAAGATCTGGACCCACCATTTGCAATTGCGCACTATGTGCCTGGACTATTCCTTTTATTCTGCATAGTGCACGATGAACTAGGCATTGTGTCTCTGTTAGTGGGACTGCTTGCAGAACAAACACAGTGGGAGCCCCTGACGTGTGTGGAATGAGTGAACACGCATAACAGCTTCCATTCACAGAGTTTTTTTCCATACCACTCATGTCGGAATACCATGAATTGGTAAACTCGGGATGACGGAAATCCTCAATCACATCCAAACCCAGCCCTTGATATGTGTCATACTTTCTTCATAATTTTCTTTTCATTCTTCTATACATGCTCTCAGGTATGGCAGCTTTAATAGTGCTATTGGAAATAACATTATATTGTTTTGCATTGGTGGACAATCTGCTACTTGCTGAAAACAACCTGTTTACTGTGTGCCCCACTGTCGTGTTCTGCCTGTTATATTAATTTCCATTATTATTATTCACATTCTTACTAATATATGTAACTCTGCTAATATTATTAGCATTTATATGTACTGTCCCATTTGGATAATATACAATACTATCCCCACTTTACAGGGCCTCCCTCTATAACATCATCCCTTAATACAATCCCAATAGTACTATCAATGTCACACCTAGACCTGCGATAATGTTCAACCCACAATAATAAACATAGGTCCATATTCTCTCATTCATGCATCTACACCTCGGGTCCCTACTTAACAAAAGATTTACATTAGTCATGTCCATCTTCTTCTTTCCTGAAATGAGAACACAGACACACAATACAACCAAAAGGAGAGATGTACAAGACATACTTTTTACACACAAAAAAGAGAAAAAGAAAGAGAAAGAGAGAAAAAGAAAGAAAGGAAGAAAGATATCCAGAAAAAGAAAGATACAGAGCTAGCAGCTGAGCTTCAGCACGCAACTGGAGCGTGTCACTGCACATGTATCATTCCTGGACATGCTAGTGAGCTAGATGGGGTACAGGTACTGCTACCCCTCTTTTTTAAGATAACTGGTGTACCAATGTACTATCTGGAGGTGCTCTATAAACTACGGAGAGGTGGACACAATAGAGCATTCCCTTAAATTTCACTGCAAGGGGAGGGCAAAACACCACGTCGTAGGGCCCGTGGAATGAAATGCGCACAACATTATGGACGTATACGAAGTCACCAAGCAGCAGCGGGTGTGTGGCCATATACTCAGGATCTGTCACCGTAGCAGTTGCTACGTCTGTTGTCTCTGTCGTCTCAATCCTGGTAGATGCAATCTGTCGGGAGAACAATTTAATTGCCCTATATGCGTCTGATGCTCTTCTTACAGTGGATATAGGGGTGTGGATTTGCCGACCAGTGACCACTTCGTGAGGTGACAAATGGTGGTGTTTGTTAGGCTGCGTGCATAAACTGAAGAGGGCCAGGGGCAAACAGTGTGCCCATGTCTTCTTCAACGAGGTACACAGTTTGGGTAACTTGCTTTTGAGAAGCCTGTTTATTCTCTTCACAATGCCATTGGCCTGTCGGTGGTAAATCAAACACATCCGGTGCTTGATGCCAAGTTGTGCTGTGACGTGCTGAAACAATGCATTGAAAAAATGTGTGCCATTGTCTGACCTTAAAACTTTGCACACACCCCAACGAGGGAAATACTTGCATACCGAAAATCTAGCAGCACACTTGGCATTAGGGGTGTGCACACAGCCCTGCTTCCACCCACCTTGAAAAAGGGCAAACCACTACAATGAGGTAACTAGATCCATTACAATGCTCACCCATGTCAGCGTAATCTATGTGTAGTTCACGGGACGGCCCTCTAGGGCGTGGCAAGGTGCCCCGTAACATCTGTAGCGTCATCCCTGTACTGAAACTTTGACATGTCATGCAATGTATAGCCATGTCTGTGATACTCTCCTGAATATTTGGTATAAACCAGTCTTCCTGTATATCTGCAGCTAGGTGCTGCTTTAAACTGTGGGATAGGTATTGTAACTGCTCAAAGGCTGCTGCTAGCAGCTCTTGGGGCATCATTGTCTTCCCAGAGCTCTCTTGTCTCCATAACAGATCTGTTGGGGATTGCTAGCAACCCCTCCGTAACCACAACTCTTTCTCCCTTTCAGGTGCCCTTCCTTGTAACTCGATAATATGGAAGATGGGCAATTCTGTGTAAGGTGCTGGATGTTCGCTTGCAGGTGTGACATTCACAAAATATTCGGCGGGTATTTTATTTGGCAGATACACCACCATTTTGGCTGCCACATCAGCTGCTGCATTCCCCATTGATATTTTGTCTGTCCCGTTAGTGTGGGTGGTGCACTTAACGACCACCACAATATATGGCTTGGATAATGCTTCTATCAGTATTTCTAACAGTACCACATGCTGCACTGGGGATCCACCCAACCTCCAAAACCCCTCCTCTTCCAGTGGGATAGACCGGCATGCTCAGTTGTTGTGATGTACACTGAGTCTGAATATATTGTGACATGGCACCCTTGAGACACTCTCAAAGCTTCAATAATTGCTATGAGTTCCTCTGCTTGTGCATAATAATGCATGAGAAACCTTTTCATGACCACCGTTTTATACTCCCATTCCTCAGGTCACACCACCACTGCCTCTGTCCATCTTTGCCTAACCCTCCTGATCGATTGTGGAAAACAGTGCGTTGCTTAGGGAATGTCATCCCCCTCCCCCTCGTATATGGCACCGTCATGCACCATTAAGTCCTCTGTTGAAGGCATGTCTCTTAAAACGGTGGCAGGGTTCACTGTTTTGCATCTAACCACATGAATATTGGGTTAAGAAATTATAATCTCATAGGCTAAAGATCTTTGTGTAGTTAGGGTAGATTTTGAACTTTCTAGAATGGCAAACAAAGAATGTTACACATACAACGTAACTAAGCACCCAATTGCAATTGTATAACTTTTCTCTATTGTGAAAGGAGCACCTTCTAAAGCTTGTTTGTACGTAGACTGACTTTGCATCACTGAATCCACAGTGCCGCTATAATAGGCCAATGGCTTATGGCCCATAGTGCTCTACTGAGTCAGTACCGCTGTCATAAACTGGCAATCTGAATGTGAAAATAAGTAAAATGCCTGCGTGTAGTCTGTAGTGGCCAGTATGGGTGCCAAACTAATGACTTAAATTGTAAAACTGTTTGTTCATGTCTGCCGTCCAATGTAACTTGTGATCCTTTGTTTTTTTTTCTTTCCTAAGGGCCTGCAAAAGGTGTCTGTATTTATATATAAATGAGGTCTGGGGGTGGCGCGTACTGATGCTGCCCTGTCTGGTAGTATTTTTTTACCGTTAGCTGATATGAACTGCCCCAGATAGAGAACCTCCTGTTTCCAGTATTGCGACTTCACATGTCGACCTTGTACCCCTTATAGGCCAGAAATTGTAGGAGTGCAATGGAATTCCTTCGGCAATGCTGCTCACTGTCACTACACACTAGCAGATCGTCCATGTACTGGATAATCATGCTAGATACCTGAATAAGCCCTAAATCAGTGTGTAGTATTCTGTTGAGAATGCTCAGGCTCTCGCAGAGGTAACCTAGTATGTTCGAACCGTGTCTGGCCCTCTGTAAATGTTGTGAGTTACTTCGACTCAGGATGGAGTGGAATCGAGAAGAATGCATTTTTCAAGTCCTCCACAATAAAGTATGTGGCTTCTTTGGGGATGCTACATAAAATTGTCACCGTATTCGGAATGACTGGACATTCTTTCTATACCACATCATTGAGTGGGCTCAAGTCCTGGATCATTCTCCATTTGCCCCCTGTTGATTACTTGACAGGGTATATCTCCATGTTGGTTTATGGTCTTTGCATCAAAATAAATGCGTCGAAAGACAATTGCATCGATACAAATCCATTGAATGGAAATCCACCGAAATGCTATCTTTTACATGTAAAAGTACATTTCCATCGAAACTGGTCCATCAAATATAGGGATCAGGGATCAGTCCAGTGCTGAAATGTTGGCACTGCCCAGCTCCTTGTAATGTTTTAATGTTTATTGTATATTGGGGTTACTACCCAGCCCCTAAATCCCCACGCCCACCCCCCTTAACCCTAACCCAACCCCAACCCTAAGCCTAACCCAACCCTAACCATGTATCTAAGCCCAACCCTAACCCTAATTCTAAGCCCAACCCTAGCCCTAAGTTTATCCCTTGCCTTAACCCTAACCCTAATTCTAACCCTTGCCCGAACCCTAACGCTAATTACCATCGAAATCCATCAAATTTTGTTCAATGAAAATGCATTTCGATGGAATGGATTTTCAATGAATAAAATTCTATGGAAATGACTTAGATGCATTTGTTGTCGATGTAAAGTCTAGATACCCTCCGTGTTACATGGAGGTGTTGATGGCACAAAGATCCCCTGGTCCAGTAGGGCAGAAAACCTCTAATACCCTCCTCTGCCTCCCTCAATAATGGATATTGTCTTACCCTGAGCAACACTGCTCCTGGCTGCATTGTTATACGCACAGGGGTCACGTATTTTAGTAATCCCACATCATGTGTATTTGTAGTCCACAACTGTGAAGGCACGTGTTGTAAGTCTTCGTCAAAAAATAGGTGTGGAGTTAATACTGCCATCAGAGGGCACTGCACCCTTCGGTACTGTATTATTATGTCACAGGGGATACATAGCTCTAATATTATCTCCCCATCTTTGTCGTTATTCTCAAACAACTAATCATCCATCATTTCCTTTAGCTGTACTGTTGGATCTATACAGAGCACTGTGCACCACTCACACCCGTCCCTGTCAATTCCTAACACGACAACCCTCTTGTTGGAGACCAACAATCCCTGCAAATCCAGTGATAATATTGTTCCAGCCACCACCTCATGTGACACTGCTGGATGAAAGATGAAATCTGCGGGCACTCGCCAACACTGTTTAGCAATCGGAGGCACTGCCTCCATTAGCACAGAAATACCATAAATGTACATTTCAGGGTCCACCGGAGTCCCGCGGACCACCACCTCCCTTGTGTGTATTATGAACGTTGCTCTTATAGCACACATCCCAGGCATGGAGCAAACAATACCACAATCCGTAAATCATAACATTATGTTCATTTGCTGAGCAGGTCCCTGCCCAGTAAATTAACAGGGGAACTTTTGGAACATAGTAAGGACGCCTGTACTACCTTCCCTCCCACCTTTACGGCCAGCTCCTCAGTGTATGGAACCTTGGAAATAGCCCAGAGAATCCATTTGCGTCAAGATACTTTGCTGATAAAGGAACATTTCCCTCCATGATGCATGATTTAGTTGCACCTAAATTCACCATGAATATGACCTGTTTGTTTCCTATCCCCACCCCCACCAAAAGTTCCTCTTCAGGGTGATGGTTGTTGACAAGACCGGAGATACAAGTGCTCTTTATGGGCCTAATCAGGATATGTGTTCATTCATAGGAACGAGAAGGGGTTGCCCCCATCACTGTTGCTCCTCCGAAGGGAGCGGCACCCCCACTTGGTACCTTGCTCACCGGGGCAGCACCACCCAGCTGTTGCTGTGGTGGATGCCATACTTGCATATCAGCTGCTTGAAGCTGCTGATTATTTGTTCGTTGTTGCTGCTGTGGATACACTTGGTTCTGATATACTTGACCTTGTTGGGAATACCCTAGTACTTGGGGCATTTGGCCCTGCTGCTGTGACCCATAATTATACCTCAGTGCAGACCTGCTCCTGCATTCCCTTTGACAATGCCCCCACCTTAAACAAATGCAACATTGGGACGGTCCAAATCGATGCCCCCTGGCTCCAAAACCTCCCCCTGCTGCTCCCCGAAATCCCCCTCTTCCTCGCTGCGGTCTTCCTTGTTGCCACTGTGTGCCAGGATACTGTTGTCCCCTGCACCACTGTCCTTGTCCTCCTTCAGCCCTGAGCACAGCAATAGTGTTACTCACAATGTGTTTTATACTCTCTGTCCCCTCCACCTGCACAGGCGTCATCACAGGCACCTGAAGGACAACCTTTGCCAATTTCTTTTCTACCAATTTTGCTTCTTCCACCTGACGCCTTTGAGCTGTCTCCCTCTCCCATTCCTTAATCCTTTTGCAATGATACACTATTAAACTGTGTATCTCCGGCCACCCCTTTGCCTCAATACCTAAAATCTTATCTAAGGCCTTCTGCACTTCCTTTGGCAGTCCTCTCTTAACGATAAAATAGAAGCACGATATTGAATGATACCACAGTCTACCACTGTACACAAGTGTTTCTAAGTGCCACAAGACAAGAGAGGGGAACAGAGGAATGACGACACAAATGATCTTACTAGGCCTTTTGACAATCAGATTGTGGAAGTGCAGTGAGAAGTGCAGGGGAGAGGGTGCGGTGGAAGTGCCGGTAGGGGGTAAGGGAAAGGTGCAATCAGGGTTATGAGTTGGTTCAGGGATGGCAGACGACTACACAGGTGCAGTTCCAGACTGGGAGTCCTGGGAAGGCCAGGAGGCAGTGCAGGGTTACGGGTCCTTACCCTGCGTGACTCTGATGGCAACCATCAAACAAGTCAGGATGAGCAGTCAGATAGATTAGCAGGAGGGAGGGTGAGAGAAGGAAGAGGAAAAAAGGAAGGTCTTGAGCAGCTTCCAGAACTTCTGGTGATACAGCTCAAGTCTAAGAGGGGCAGCATGGCCATTCCAGAGGGAGGCACCTGCAGAGGAGAGAGATGTACCCCCACTCTTTGCTTGGAGAAGCGTCTGACCCGCAGAGAGTTAGAGGTAGCTGAGCAGTGGGCTCTAGAAGGAAGGTATTTAGGAAGAGAGAGTTGGATATAGTGAGGACCACATCCCCAGAAAGCCTTGTGGTTGATGCAGAGAATCTTGAACTTGATCCTCACAGCCACAGGGAGCCAGTGGAGAGATTTCAGAGCTGGAGAGATGCGGAACGTGGGCTTGGGGTCAATGATAAGTATTGCAGTCCTGTTCCAGATTAGTTGAATAGGGCAAACAGTTGAGTTAGAAAGATTGAGAAAGAGCCTTTGCATAGTCCAGCCTGGGGGAAGGTGAGGAAAGGTAGAATACCTCAGAGCAGGTGCAGCTATAAGTGGGCCTTCTTGGCAAGGTCTGTAATGTGGGGAAAGAAGGAGATAGTGGAGTCGAAGATGATACCAAGGCTTTTTGCCTTACATGAGGGTGATGGAGGGGCCCAAGGAGGGCAGCCAGAGAGAGAGAGGGAAAGCAGGATCAGGGGTTCCAATGAGAAGAATCTCTGTCTTACTTGCATTGAGACAGATATCATTGGAGGCGCACCATCCCTGAATAACAGATAGAAAGTCAGGAATGAGTGAGGATGGAGAGGAGGCTGAGGGTAGCCTGAAAGAGAGCTGTGTGTCATCCGCATTACAATGTAAGTTAGAGGAGAAAGTAGAGAACAGGTGGGCCAAAGGGCCCAGATAGACATTGAAGGGTCAGGGTGAGAGGATAGAGCCCTAGGGAACACTGCATGTGGAAAGAGAGGTGGTAGAGAGAAAGGGCCCTAGTAGGACCTGCGAGAGTCAGTCCAAGAGGAAAGAGGTCAGCCACGCCAGTGCCTGACCAGTGATGCCAAGGTTCATGGGTCATATGTCTCAATTATATTTTGATGTCTTGTCAGAATGTCCAAGGTTGGTGAGCAAGGTGTCAACCAATCAGAATCTCTCTAGCCTAACACCCATGATTATTGATGCCAGCCAATTAGTGACCAACATAGTGATGTAGTGAATGTTTTCTCTGTAAGAGGCTAGGCACAGGTGGAGCCATCAGAACCAATTGCAGAACTAACCCCTATGCATTGTATATGCAGCTTGAGATACAAACAAATTTTGCAGTAAATTTGGCCCTCTTCAACACTACTCTATTTCCAATATCACAAACTGAAGGTGTTTTGGTATTGGATATCATTCCTTATGCATATGTCAGTACAAAACCCAACACATATCTGTTAGTTAAACACATTATTGGGCTGGTTTAGTGGAAGGCAATCTGGTAGCTATCTTGTTAGTTCTATGAAACTATGGTCAGAGGAGTAGTCAAAGCAAATGCCCATCTTAGGTATAATGAACAAAATAAGTGTGAATATGTCCGTGCAGATCATTTCCAACAGGTGCCACATTCATTTCTGCCTAGTTATTTGTGGCAGATATAGGGATCAATATGCATGTATGTATGGTGCTGAATGAGTGTGGCACCATTTGGAGTTCTTGCAGATCATTTCCATTAGGTCCTGTCCAGGGACAGGAATCCTAAAATATGGCAAGAAGATATAAGATCTGGATGCCCTGGGAAAAGGTTGTGCAGATTAATTATTTCCTGGAACAAGCTAGAGCAAAGGTAATGTCAGCTGCAACAGGCAACATAGGTATCGAGTGATCAGGGCTCCTTCATGGATCAAAGCTGTACATTTCTTCTAAAAGTATTACCCAGCCAATTTCTGAGTGCTGACTAATTTAGTTCTCAGAATTCAATCAGTCATTTATATCGATGTACTGCAGCATATAAAAGGCTACTTTAACAATTATTAGCCATTCAACACAAACAGTTGCAGGAAATAGCACATGATGTGTAATCCTGAATGTATATAAGGCTGGTGACAATCGCCTTTAGTTTCTTTTCCATCCTGATATCTACATTTCCGAAGATGGAATCTGATACTGAGGAGAAGAGCCTAATATACCAATGTATCACTACACATGTGGAAGGAGATTACACTGAATAAGCTGATGTCCTATATTCATGTGTTTGAGTACAGCCTGTTTAGTATTGCATCATTATTCTGTGTCTGACTGCATTTTTCATTGATGTATATGGCTGTGTTTGTATGGTATATGTTTGTAGTATAGTGTTTTGATTTTAAAAAAATGTGAAGTAACAACATGTCAAACTGATTATATTTTGCATGTTGTGGGGCATAAGGCATAAAGCATTTGATGAATATAAAAAGATGAAATGTAGTTTTGTTGTAGGATGTGGTGTGTGTGTATATGTGTATGTGTCTGTTTCATCACTCTACCCAGTGTAATCTGAAATATGCCCTTGATTGAAGCAAAGGTTATATTGGTGAGTGCAGTGAGGAAGGTATTGCTGGCATCAAAGATACACAGGACTAGGGCTTCAACTGTGCATATATATGGTTTCTTTCAGGAAGAGGTTGACCCCTCCAACAAGGCTCCCCTGTTACAAAACCATCTCGAGTTAGATGTGGTCTTTAAATGATCTGTCAAGCTGTGTGGAATTCCAGAGACTTGAAAGTGGTGAACAGGGTCTGGTAAATGCTGATGAGATGTGCCTCTGCTAACCAGGATTAACAAATGTTTTCCTTGCATTTAATCAAAGTATATTGTGGACAATGAAGTCATAATGGTGACCAGGCAGTATCTAGTATCTAGGTTGTTCTATGTCACTGGGCCATGACAGATAGATGTAGAGTTGTGTGTTGTCTGCTTAATGGCCTACAGCAGGGGTCTACAATCGTTTTTATCCACAGATGCTTTTAACTACAAGTCCTATCAGCACCAGCACACATAGGCAATGCTGAGAGAGCATAGAGTTATAGTCTAAAGCATCTGGTAAACCGAAGATTGAGGGCACTTCATCATTTGAAGCCACAGGTATTTTGGAATACAATTTGTAATTATGTTTTGCATTGCTTACAATGCTCCTTTACTTCTGGAATCTTTACTTTAACATGGAAACGTTCAGTAATTAAACCTCTACTTAATAAGCTCTCTTGAAATCCAACTGACCTGGGAAACTTTCACCCCATATGCCAACTGCCATTTCTATTGCAGCGACTGGAATGAGTAGCAGTCCCACAAATCTAAGCTTTCATATAAAGTTCCAGATTTTTGGAAAGGCACAATTTGCCTTATGACACATAAATATTTCAGAATTAATCATTAAATCCATCACAGGCCATTTAAGAGCAAATGGTCATAAAGGTGGCTCCAGAGCAGAAATGTTAGACATGGCGACCACCAAATACTTTATTCCAAACTTGAAGAATTGGGCTTCCATGTCCTATCCCTTACAAGATAACACTCTTTCCAAACAGACTGCTCTACACGTGTCCATTTAGGCCCTTTATCTTCTCAGTTCTCTACCTTAAATTGGGTGGTCCCCTAGGGCTCCGCATTGTCATCTATTCTGTTTAATTTGTATCTTTGTCCTTTAATAGAAATAATACGCCGTTTTGGTTTAATCTTCTTCAATTACTCTGATGACACCCACATTCTGGGAGATCTATATCAGGTTGATGACTGTTTGTCCAAAAAAGGGAGAGAATGGGCCTCATTATGGGTTTGGTAGTACAAAGGCACAACTGCCACCGCACACATGATTTTACCAGCACCCGCGAATGAGCCATTACCGGGTCATGCTACGGCAATAAGGGACTCCCCATCCTCATTCGGCCTCATAGGGCCGAATGGGAATGGGGAGCTCGGATGCACCGGCACTGTTCACAACGGTTATGTCATGTTATATTATCGGAACTTCTAAAGCACACGTACACTCGGAGGCATCTTGGCACTGAGGAGGCAAGGCAGAGCAGAGCGCAGCTAGAAGAGCAGGGTTTTTAAACCTCGACAAAAGGCGAGGTGATCAGAGATGTCCCGCAGAGGAATGGGAAGGTCGTTCCACGATTTCGCAGAAGTGACTGAGAAGGCACGGCCACCCTTACGGGCCAGCTTGAACCGAGGTACGATCACCCGCCCGGTGGTTTCAGAGCGAAGAGTATGGGTGGGTTGATAGGGAGTGAATTTTTTTTGCAGACATTCAGCTCCAGATCCATGAAAGGCCCAGTGTACTATACACATAGACTTAAACAGGATGCACTGAGCAACAGGGTGTCAATGAAGTTGTCTCAGTAGGGGAGTCATATGGGCTCCAAAAGGTGGACGGATGATAGACCGGGCTGCATTGTTTTGAAGCAGTTGCAGCCGCCAATCAGGTAGGCAGGTTGCGCCAGGTAAAGTGTGTTGCAGTAGTCCAGGATGCTAAGGACCAGGGCTCCCACAACCGGTGCTGGACCTGGCGAACAGAGCGAGACCCGCAAGCACAACTCGTAGTATGGCAGTACGGTAGCAACGGTGCTGGTAATGATACCGGCGCCGTTGTTGCCATACTGCCATACTTACAATGAGGCCAAATGTCTTATCTCGTACAATACCTGGATGGACACTAACCACTTGAAGGTCCATCCAGTCAAATGTTATGGTTATGAATGAGAGCCCTACTTACCCATACCCACCTTTTTAGGCCAAACAGGAAGTCAAAAATCTGCACATGAGTTTGTATCACAGATTATAATTAAAACGCTAAGTCGCTGCAGTTAGAAAAACATGTTTTTTTCTTTTCAGGAAAATTTTAACTTTGCTCTTGCATTGTCCTTCAAACAACAGGTGATGGCAAAATCTAAAACAGACAAAAACCACCCAATTCTCGAATATAATTAGGCCTTACATTCCAAACCAATCTAAGATCGACTCAGGAAAGACTGATTATTTTTCCATGTTGTCGAAAAGAAAGATGGTGCAGACGTTTCTTTATAGTGCAGGCAGTATGGCAATTGAAATCCCTCCCACCATCACCATGCATGGAATTTAATTTGATGACCTTTTGGGTGCTGTTAAACATTTTCCTTTATAACCTTTTCAAAGACTCAGTGTTAAGGTTAGAGTTAATGTTTGTTCTAACTATGGCGTCACGATGCCCTCGGTTGATTGCTGCACTTCGTTAAATCGCTCTACCATAACATACCATAGCATAACTCCCATAAACCCTAACTAGCATACACAAAGGTGAGAAATCCCTGCAGTCATATTTAAAAATCTTTTTGTAGATTTGATTGAGCAGCAGAACCTCCAGGGTTTCCATGAATAGTTTGATTTATTATTGATGAGAGGATGAAACCCTGAGGTACACCACAGTTGGCAATTTGCAGCAGAATATGGAGGATTCAATTTGGCCATATTGTTGTCTGTGAGAAATGAAAGAAGCACATCAGCTGCAGACTGAGTCAGATATCTCCATACAGGAGTTAATTTGTGAATGTAGGGCTTTGCAATTAATAGTATCAAAGGTCTCTGAGAGATATAAGAGCAATGGAAGGCAGGTCTGCCCTTTGAGAGTTATTTTCAGGGTGTTGTCAATAACATGTTTGATAGCCATCTAGGTACCTATCGTTTGTGAGGATGACATCCACCAGTAGATATGTGTTTAAATTTGAATAGCTTAAGGTTAGCTAACTGTGACCAAATTCATTAGGACCCAGGCGGTAAGGGGTTTACGGCGGCGTAAACAGCGCCGTCCCTTACCGCCTGATTCCGAGGTCCCTTAGCGCCATGGAGGTTTTAACACCTGCTTTTAGCAGGTGTTAAAATCCATGCCGCTAAGGGACCTTGTTGTTAATTACGCCACCGTAATTTACGGTGGCGTGATTAACGACTTCCCCACTCCCATTATGCCCTATGAAGCAAAAATGGGAATGTGGAAAGGGTAAATGGGTTAATGGGGACTTGCCGCCCCACTCACCTCGGAATGGGGCGGTAAGTCCGCCAACCACCATGGCGTAAACGTAGTTTAAACGTAGTTTACGCCATGGTGGTAAAGGTACGACCCAGGCGGTAACTTACCGCCTGGGTCGTAATGAGGCCCTATGCCACCAACCAAAGCTGCAAGAGCAATGCCACTTGATCGGAGTGTAGGGTAACCATAAATCTTCAAACTGAGGAGGCTCATCAGCGGGAAGTTAGCTGTATTTGATATCTTATGAAAGTGTAAATGAGAGCCCAAATTTGCAGTAGCATGAAGAAAATACTCAATAATGGAGTACCCAGATTGCACAGAAAACCCCAGCTTTATTCAAAACATAGAATTTCAGCCAGGACATCATTCAATCAGCTCTCAGTATTGCAATGAGTGTGAGCGGTTTTTAAACTAAAAACACGTCATCAATGGCATCATAGTAAAATATTGATTACAAAAGGGATGAGTATTTTGGATTAGTTAGTATCCCAAGCTACATACAGTGTATATAGGTGTTAGTTTCTTCATTGGTTAAAACATATCTGATGGCCCTTCATGGGTACAGCCCATTACAGATACTACTTTCATTACATCATTACAATTACACTTGATTTGTTGGCTCTGTTCATTATAGGTGGTGGGACAAGAGGGATTGTCATTGGTTGGCCATTTACTCACCAACCTTGGACACTTTGACGAGACGTCAAGATATGCGGGAGACATAAAGTGGTGGAGATTAGTCCATGGTCTGTAATAATTTCAATTAAAAGTACTCCACATAATTCCCAGGCCATGTGCCCTATCTGCTCCTTTGTATTTGGCCATGTGTATAATCTCATGTCTGTGTGTGCGCTACGGAGATCAACAGGTGTCTTATCTTTACTTGGCTCATAATGAATAACCAGTGTTCTTCATGCTTGATCACATGCTAGGGGACAGTGCTGGAGAATGATTTTCCTCCAATTTGCTGAGTTTTTAGCTAACTCGAACATGCATTTTGTACTCATTGTGGCCACTTGGGAAACCCTTCATCTATTCTCTATGGAGTCACTGGGCATACTATTCTCATGCACCTGGACATCAGTGGCTGTCTGTGCTCCTATTAATCCAAATAACTTAGAAGGCTACCGCTTTGAATCCTGGCAACTGTTATCTCATCCCTGCATTCTGCACACCCACTACTCCCTTCCATGCATCTGACCTTGGTACATGCTGTGAACTACTGTCTGGACAGATTTGAGGCTTCTAATATGAATGTGTTTTTATATATTTTGCATCTCATCTGAGTCCTTGCTAACTTCTAGGCCTGCTGCGGCCTCTGTTCTGGGAAAATGGCTGTACTCCTGTCCTTCTCACCTCCATATTGTTGACCTACATTCGTGCTGGTCATCTTGCATTCATCTTGTGCAACTGCCATATGTTGGTTTCCCTGCCCATCTATGCTGCATCTTATCTGCCAATGCTTTCATCTGCCCTATCACTGTAGTGTGGGGGTGAAATAACCCCTAAATGTGAGAAATAAAAAGGCCAGAGTCATTGGGGGACATGCCCCTAAATAAAAGTCCTGCCCTAAAATAATGTGGAAAATGAGGGCTATGACATCAAAGCAAAAAGGAGTGAAATTGGGTCTAAAAACGTCAAGATACTTAAAGATGCCAACTACCTGGCATAAGGGAAAGACATGTGACAAGGTTTGACAAATTCTTGGAGAGCTGAAGTAACATTCTCAGGAAACAGCAGTACACAGAATGCTCAATGGGATATCAGCATTGTGTGCAGCAGTTAAAATTAAGCAGAACACTTTCTTTCAAGAATCTTAGATAAAATTAGTAATTTTGTGAACTAAAAATATGCTTTCAAAATATGAACTTGGTTTCTGTCTATCATGAGCCCATCACACATGAAACAACAGTGTACAGAATGTATAATGGGAGACTGAACTGGGTTTAAGCAGCTGCAGTAAATTGGAGTCCTTTCATGGGTGAAATCAACAAAATGATGTTTCGATTTTGCCTCCAAAGTGACAACGTTCACTAAAGCCACTAAAAGTGTGATTATGATGTTCTTCGTTTAACGGTTGCATGCAGGGGAAAAACGTTGCAGGACAAATATATATATATATATTGAAACTGTGTATTTCATAAGAAGTCATTTTAAATGCATTTAAAGTTTGCTGCTAGCCATTTGCTCTCAGGACCACCCCTTTTGCTGTCCTAAAGGCAGGCCTAGGGTGTCATCATCAATCAGGACTATAAACCGTGGAACTGCATTCCTTTTCTTGGTTGTCTTGGAGACCTAGAGAGGCCTGTAACTTCAAACCTTATTGCCTTCCTTTAAAAATACAATTTAAAATTCCATTAGAGATCAAATTTGCAGTGGAAGACAAGATAAGGAAATCTGTTCTGCCGCATTTATGACCCCAAGTCACACAAACCTCAATAAAACATGCACTAGCTAGTCATTAGCCCTTGGAATTAGCTAATCTAAACACAGACCTCTCTGCTGATGTCATGTGCTCCAGGAAGGTGGGGGCCAGAGCCAAGGAGTGGGTTGGGCTGCCCATTATGTAAAATGGGAGACATGCATTTGATTGTGTTAAATCAACAATATGTATCCCACAATAGTCATAGTGGGATTTCTGGAAAGGTGTCAGCTAGACCCTTCTGGTCATCCCAAAACAATGTTTGTGGGATCAACACAGCTGGAGTAATTCATGGAAATGTAACGTGGCCCTCCTTGTGAAGTTGACAGATATAAAAAGTTGATTAAAGCGGGCCCAGTATGATTCATATGCCACCCAGCAAGGGCCATATTTGTCACTGATATAATTCTGGAGTAAATGAAGAAAAACTGTATCATTATAGGAATGACATAGAGACGCCGGACGAGGCTTATTTCACTCACAGTGAAATATAGGTTTAGAAAATGTACTCATATCTTTCAAAACATTGAGATTAAGGGTACTTGTCATGAAGTGAGATTTCTATGTCCCCAAACCAGACCAAGCCCCCTGTAGAAGTGAGATGATGAAGTGGTCTCCTCCCCTTGTGTCCCAAAGCACTCCCACATTTTCTGGACCTATCAGCACACAAATGGGAGTGGACGAGTAACACTCAACCAACCCCTTCTGCAGGAACTATGACATATTTGTGATGTCATTTGCACTATAACTAAGTAAACTCGCCTCAGACCAGAAGTCTTTCCACTAACCGTGGAGGTGATCTGCTGTCGAAATCTGGAGGAACACCCCAGCAGTGAAAGGTCCAGCTTGCATTGGAGCCAGGATATATAGAAGCTGACTTGGGACCTCTTGGAGGACTCAGCCGAAACCTTGACTGACCCCTGATTTGCTGTCCCAGCAGTGTCCTGATGCTTCCTGATGTCCAGTCTAGACCTCTCCTGTAAGTAGAACTAAACCCCATAAACCCATATAGTGTGTACGCCCGGTATTCTTGTAGCATTGCATTAGCTAACTCCCCATTTCAAAATCCAGATTTGCCTGTATTTTGCAGTCATTTCCCCATTGACGAATCCCTTGTTTGCCTGTGTATTTCAGTCATTGTCCCATTGAAGAATCTCCATTTGCCTGTGTAGATCCTTAGTATATTTGTCAGAGTAAATCAATTAATTCCCCCATTGAATCCACAGGATCTCTGTTGGTGGAATTCAAAAACAACTTTTCCCAGTGTTTTGTGAGGTGGTATAGTTCATAAGATTTGCAAAATAATTGACTTCAAAAAGCCCTGTTTCCATATGTGTCCCATTGTAAGGCAAAACAAAAGTGTTCTCATTTTCCCGATCTTTTCCTATTTCCCCATTGTAAGGCAAACTAAATTGTTCCCATTTTCCAATTCTGTCCCTACTTCCCCATTGTAAGGTAAACATGAATTCCCATTTGCATTTTTCTTTCCCCACTGAAATTGTGCTCACCATCCCAAATTGATTTTCTCATTCTGTTCCTAATTCCTCATTGTGAAGGAAAAACGAATTCCCTTTGCAGTTTTCTTTCCCCATTGAAATTGTGCTAAATTTCCCCAAAACATTTTTCTTATCCTGTCCTGACCATAAACCTAAATACCTGTGTGTTACTGCCAGGGGTGGCAAAACAAATGTTCCCCTTGCAACCCGGTCTCCTCTCTATTGTTTTGTGATCAAGTCTTTCAAAAGCCGATTTTCCCATTCTGTGCTGATGATCGATAAAGCCTGGCTTATCTTTTAAGTGTAAGCAGAGCAAATTCCCTTCCCTTCAGTTCTTTCTCATCGAAATTGTGATAAATAATTAAAAAACCCATTCTTCTATTGTGCTCTAAAAACAAATGTCCCCTTCCTTGCCTGCTCCCCATATTGTTTCTGTGAACAATATCCCAAATCCGAATTTACCCTTCTATTCCCACTCCTTGCCACTTCCTTCCATCCAAAAGAGACAAGCCAGGTGAAAGTTTGGAGGGGTTGAGGGTTGCTCAGACCAAAAGATAGTTCTGTGTACCTTCACTTTCCTGTGTGTTTGCATTCATTTTCTTGGTGTGTTTTGAAAGGTTCTCTGATTGTAGTCATGGGAGAATAAAAGGAAATTTTTGTCACTGTATATTTTTGAGTTATCTTAGTGTGCTGCTTGACCAAAATTGATATTTGTTTTTGTGTTGCCTAAACATTGGTGGCTGATGTAAGCTGTTAATTCTAATTTGAAATAAATAATACATTAATAAATACCTTCTTAATACACACCGGCCTGGTTCCTAGTCCATTGGAGAACAGGGTATTTGTTGGGATTGTGTGCGAGACGGGTTGGAGGCCTTCTCAAAAGGACCTACAGTATAAAAATCAAAGTGTTTTTATTGTGCGCCACATTCATTGTAGGGGAGGAGATCCCTGACTTGCCTGTGCTGTGTAATAAACCGCGATAAACTTGGGGCTTCTAAGCCAGGATTGAGGAAGTGTTTTCGCTCATGACAGTGCAGCAGAACAGATTACCCAATTAAGGTATTGTTACATCTAGTGGATAGAAAACTGGTTTGCATTGTGAAGGTGCCATCCAAACCTGTACTCAGGGTTTCAGGACTGTGTGGATACATAAACATAACCAGTGAGTCCATTGTTGTGAATACAAACTAAGCAGGAGCAGGGTGGAGATTTTGCCCTTGCATAGAGAACCTATCATGTGCAGAACATACTTCATAATGAGCACCGTAGATATTAACATGGCTACGAAGCACCTTCAATCCAAATTGTTTATCAAGAGTAAATGGGTAGAACAATAGAATGAAGCGTGGCAGTCTAGAATGATATAAGAGGTTACAAAAATGTGGATATGTGGCAAGATAATGGCCGCTACATCGGGCCCTGGCTGATTGTTATATGACAGAGACCATCATAGATGAGCACATTAAAATGGCCCACCTCACAGCATATATGTACTTCCATATGATGATCATGGAAGAAAGATACCAGCAGAGTGTAGCCTCTGTGATAAATCTATCTGAGCTTTTGGATCAAGCACAAAGAGAGTTGAAGCAAATAGAGGAGAAAGTGCAACAGAGTCAAGATTCTGAGTGAAAATTAGAAAACACCATTGAGCAGCTAAAGGATGAGTTAGTGGGACAGCAGAAAATGATATGATGTTATGATATGATAGTTTATTTATACAGCTCCTATACACAATGTGTTTCAAACAGCTTCAAGGCAAGGGAGGGAACAAGGGAAAATACAATTATATTCTTACAGGTCATGAACAATAAGAATGTGAAATTAACTATCGTACTTGGCGTGGCGACATTTCAGATAGTGCAAGAGCTAAGACATAGATAAGGAAGGTGGGAGAGTGGGAAGGAAATGGAAACAGATAGGTGACTACCGTACTAGGCCTGACGACATTTCTGGTAGAGCAGGAGATTAACAAAAGGTGAGGGAGAGGGGTGCAGAAGGGAGTGGAGGAACAAAACAAGTGACTAACGCACTAGACCTGACAACATTTCAGATAATGCTGGGGGGCGGAGAAAACAAGTAGGGGAGGAGACAAACAAGGTTGCTATCATACTAGACCAAGGACAATTCTGATAGAGTAAGTGCATAGAAGAAAGTAAGGGGAGGAGGGATGGATATAGGAAAAGGCAGAAAGAGAGAGGATGAGAGAACAGAGATTGAGCAGTGAAACAGTAGAGAAGCAAGAGGGAGAGGGAATACAATTGCAGAAGTCAGTAGTAACACATAATGTTGCGAGAGAACAGGAAATACAAGCCAGGATTCAAGATGAAAATGGGGACAGCATGATTCAGGGCCACCATGAGTACAAGATGCCGGGGAAGTCCAGCATGAGAGTTGAGAGACGGTGATGCACCGTGAGTCAATAAAGTCCATAAAAGTGTTATCCAGGAATTGGCAAAATGCGTTGATGGTGCAACCAGAATGAATCAGGACAGACACCTGCAGAGGTAGGATGTATGGGGGGAGAGGTTTGGAGGGGAGAGGAAGGGAAGCAGGGTAGAAGAATCAAGCAAAACAGGCAACTCCTGTATGCGAGAAGGGGGGACACAACGGAACATCACACAGGAAAATGAATTTAGAGCGAGAGTCCCAATTTTCTGCACTGAGCAAGGAATGTCAAGAAGGTGTTGAGTACCTGAGAGAGTCAACTAAAATGGAGTCAACAAGTGGTGCACAATAGAGCTTGCTTAGAGGACATCTGTACATTTCAAATGCAGATTAAGCAATTGAAATAGGAGAATAGCCGGTTGGCCCTAAGGGAGGTCCATTTCCAGGCAGAATTCAATCAGGAGTGCCAGAATTGGAGTGCTATGAAACAGCGAGATCACCTCAGAGAACAGAATAGCAAATTGTGTGAGGAAAAAAGTGCCCTGTGTCAGGAAGTGTCCCAGTTGAAGACATACCTGGAGAAAAGAGAGTCATGTTTTCAGGAGCTGACTGACATAAGGGTAGAAAATGAAAAATTAAAGGGACATGTGAGGCAAGCAGAATTGGATTTAGAGCAGGCAACACAGACCAAAAGTGCACAAAGTGAGGAGATAAGTCTCCTGCAAAAGAAGAGGTCTGAGTATACCCAGATAATACAGGCCGCACCGAGGCGAAATTAGTCCCTTTGTGCGGAGAACAAGGGACTCAGTGGCCAAGTAGTGGCACAAAGTGAGGTCATATAAGCTACTCCAGCCCTGGTAGCATAGCTCTAAGCTCAGGCTTCTATGTAGCACCGAGACATAGGGGCTGAGAAAGATAAATCAGAGGGATTGGAGAAGGAAATGGCTGGATGCAATCAGGCTTTGAGGCACCCTGAACAATTATGGTATGGAAGGGCAGCCCCTGGCCACAGTGTGATGTACTCTTTAACAGGGGCCTCAAGCCAACTCACCACATTATGGGCCTCATTACGACCCTGGCGCTAAGTGAAAAATGATGGCGGTAAATGGTTACCGCCATCGTTTTCCGCCAGGTCCGATCATGACCCGTGACCGTTAACTACGATGCCATTAGCGGCATCGTAGTTAACGCTGCCGCTAACTGCGCTAAGGGTGCACGCACGCGACCGCCCACACCGTACTTAGCGCCATGGCGGAAAGGTACGCAAATGCCGACCCAAGCGGACATGCACCTAACGCCATCACCCAGCCCGTTAAGTACCTTACCGCCATGGTGCTAATAACGCCATCGCGAACCAACCGTAAAGGGCCATGTTAAGTGAATGCAGCTGCCACAGGTGCACAGAAACAGCACAGGTGAAGGCAATACAGACTCAGGAAGTACAAAAAGAGCACACCCCACCCCTTCCCACACCCAGTCACACTCCACAATGATACCAATACGACTAGCAATGTTGGGGCTGGAGGACCTGATAGCAATGCATGTGCTACAACAGCAACTACAACAACAACAACAACAACAGGCAGCACAGAGGAGACGCAGGAGGAGAAGGAGGGCAAGGCAGGCCCAGCAAGCCCCACCAGCACAGCCAGTGCCACCACGCAGGCAGCCCCCAATCCCACGCATCAGAGCCAATCCATTCAACCTCACTGCTCAGCAGATCCACACCCTGTACCGTTTGGACCGGGACACCATCACCGCCATCGTAGACATGACACACAACGACATCGTCAGCATGATAGAAACTCCAACCGCCATCCCCCCCCTACTGAAGGTAGTGTCTGTACTCCACTTCCTGGCCACAGGCACCTACCAGCACACAGTGGGGCACCTGCATGGCATTTCACAACCATTATTCTCACGAACACTCATCCAAGTGCTCGATGCCCTCCTCAAGCACACAGATGACCACATCTCATTACCACGGACTGGCCAGGAGATTGCAAACACCAAAGTGGGTTTCCATGCACTAGCCGGCATACCCGGTTGCATTGGTGCCATCGACTGCACCCATGTGGAATTGGTGGTTCCACGTGCCATGGAGGTACCGTACCGCAACCGGAAACAGTTCCACTCAATCAACGTGCAAATGGTCTGTGACTCCAACAAGATCATCACACATTGTTGTGCCCGATTCCCCAGATCAACCCATGATTCTATGGTCCTGAGGAACTCCACAATACCACGCTACATGGAGCGACATGCAGGGCCAAGATCCTGGCTACTCGGTGAGTCCAATGTCATGGAAGTGGGCAGGTGAATGACGTACCGATGCATACTCCACCTGGCTGAAAGGGGGGGGGATGCATACTCCACCTGGCTGAAAGGGGGGGGATGCATACTCCACCTGGCTGAAAGGGGGGGGGATGCATACTCCACCTGGCTGAAAGGGGGGGATGCATACTCCACCTGGCTGAAAGGGGGGGGATGCATACTCCACCTGGCTGAAAGGGGGGGGATGCATACTCCACCTGGCTGAAAGGGGGGGGATGCATACTCCACCTGGCTGTGAGTAACACAGAGAACGGAGACAGAAGACGGGCACTCACAATGCACACAACCCCTCTGCATACATTGGGTGATGGCATGCAAAACAGGCAATGGGAGCCATGAGCATATAGTGGTAGCATTGTGTTAATCAATTAGTGCATGTAGAAGTGAGCCAAAGTAACAGTTGGATGCAAGCCATGGTGGAACATCATGTTCTTGATCAGACAACATGACTGACACATACATTCTCGCCTACATACAGGTGATGCAGGCTATCCCCTGAAGAGGTGGCTCCTTACACCAGTCCGGAACCCGCAGAACCAGCACGAGGAGGACTTCAACCGTGCACATACACGTACTCGTGTGGTCATAGAGCAGACATTCGGCCTATTGAAGGCACGGTTCCGAAGCCTCAGCAGGTCTGGTGGGGCACTCCTGTATGGCCATGAGAAGGTGGCAAAGATCGTCATGGCATGTGTCATGCTACACAATATGTGCGTCAGACGGAATGTGCCCCTGCCCCCTGACGCAGAACTGCAACCACCTGACGATGAGGATGAGGAGGGTGCAGATGGGGCGGCACCCCATGGAGGAGGCGATGCACAGGAGGGGCGTGCAATGCGCCAAAGTATCATCGACCACTGCTTCTAGCACACACGGCTGGTGTGTATCACATGGTGACTGCACTTGGGGCACTGTGTGGCTCTGGGACATGCACACTGTGGACTGTACACCAATAAAGCACACATACGCAATGAAAATGTCCACACAATTCTTTTTCGGAAAGAAAAAAGTGTATTCAAACTATGAAACGTCGTGACACACCCCCTCCCACCTCCCCCCTGCACACCCCAACACACCCCCCCACCTCCCCCCTGCACACCCCAACACACCCCCCCCACCTCCCCCCTGCACACCCCAACACACACCCCCACCTCCCCCCGGCACACCCCAACACACCCCCCCACCTCCCCCTGCACAGCCCAACACACCCCCCCACCTCCCCCCTCCACACCCCAACACACCCCCCCACCTCACCCCTGCACACCCCAACACCTCCCCCCCACCTCCCCCCTGCACACCCCAACACACCCCCCCCCACCTCCCCCCTGCACACCCCAACACACCCCATGTAGGTGTCAACAGATGCCTGTGACAGTGGCCACAGGCTGTTACAAGCCCCCTCTCCCGGCCCCCGGGGCACCCCTGGCTGTGGAGCGCAGGTTACGTCCGGCACGTCGCACGGGGCTGCTCTGTGCAGAACTGGCAATGGAGGATGTCCCTGCCTGCCCCCGTGCATGCACGTCCTGTAGGGTGTGGGTGTGCTCAGTGAGCGCACGACGCAAGGCGGCAAGTTCAGCACAGATGTCCCTGGACATGGCCTGCATGGCATCCCTCAGGGTGGCAGTGCTCTGCGCTACTTCGGCCCTTAGGGTCTCCGTGGCCTGTTCAATGGTTGCCCTAGCCCCCACACATTCCGCGGCATGCTCAGTCAGCATCGTGGACAGTTGTTGCTGCCGTTCTGTGATGTCCTCGAGGGACTGCTGCCCCTGCTGGCCCATGGCCAGTGCTGGTGGTGTGATGGAGGGGCTGCTCCCTTCCTGTGGAGTGAGGACTGGGCATGGGGTGGAAGGACACTCCTCTACCTCTGTGTGCCCCTGTGTGTGATCCTCATGGGGGCTGGCGTCTGAGAAACAGGCAGAATGTAGTAGGTCAGTGGGGCTTCTGACCTCGTGCTCCATGTCTGAGTCTGAACATGCAGCTATTGCAGCTGTCTCACCGATGTTGCTGCTGGCCGCTGACCCGGTGCCTTCTGTGGCAGGCAATGTCGGTAGAGGTGGAGCAGCTGCTGCTGGCCTGCTGCCTACAGGGGTGCTTGCCGGTTGGACGTCCGGTATGCTCGCAGTGGGTCCTGCTTGTTGTGGGGTCTGCCTCACTGCAGCTGAGGTTGAGGGTGCGGGGACGGTATTGATGGCCTTCTTGGCTCTCTTCGTCGCAGGGGTGTCCTGGTCCTCGGGGTGTGAATCTGTGCCTGTGGTGGAGCAAAGGAGGGAGGGCGTTATTGATGGGTCTGCGGACTTTGGAATGACAATGATTGACATTATTCTGGTCAGTAGATGAGGCAGATTTCAGGCAGGGCCATGCAGGTTGTCTCCTTTTAGTGTGGAATGTGGATGCAGGTATGCGGGTGCCAGCAGTGTATACAGGGTGGTGCTCGCATGTGGCTATGGGCAGTGTTGAAATGTGTTGCATTTACACTGTAGGGCAACCTTGTGCTACACATGAATGGACTGCAGTGACTATGGCATGTCTTGTTTGAGGCACCGACCTTCATCGCCTGATGTCGGAGCTCCCCTTTCCATCCCTCCAACGCCTTCAATGGATTCCATGCCAATCGTGGTTGCACAGATCTCCTCCCACGGTTGGAGTTTTAGTGGGGATTCCGACCCTCCACCGGTACCCAGGGCAAGGTTGCGGTTTGCAGAGATGACGGCTCTGACCCGTATGCGTAGGTCATCCCAGTGCTTCCTGCACTGCTGTGGGGTGCGGGGTACGGTCCCCACCGCGCTGACGCGCTCGGCCACCAGGGCCCAGATGGCCTTCTTCTTCGCTATCGCTGTCCTGGTCATTTCTGGGGAGAAAACGACACCTGCGTTGTCTTGCAGGGTCTCCGCAAGCATGCAGAGTTCCTCCCGGCTGAATCTCTCCTGGCGCTGGCGGTCACATGCCTTCTTTACAACTTTTGGCATTTTCGGGTACTTGGATGGGTGGCTGATTGTTTGGGACAGGTGTCAGGGTTGGGTCTGGTGTTGTTCGGTAGGATGGCAATGGATTGTGTTTTTAAAGATGGCCGACGTGCTGTTTCCCGTTCCGGCGCGATGACGCTATTTCCGGTTCAGCTTTTTACGGCCACCGCAAATTACGGTGGCCGCTAATTACGGTGGCCGCTAATTACGGTGGCGGAGGTGCACCTTGCTCGCTTTACGATGCCGGTAGGGGCCTTTTCCGCCATGGCGTTAATTGCATTACCGCCATGGCGTAATGCTCGTGCGCGATGGGTCGTAATGTGGCGCTCTTTACGCCATCGGCCCACGGCGTAAACGCTCATTACGCCATGGCGGTAATGACGGAAGATTACCGCCTGGGTCGTAATGAGGCCCTATATGCACAGGGTGCTGCTAACTTCATGCTTACTAGTTTACAAGAACAGGGAAACATGAGGCAGCTGGACTCAATCAGGCACAATACAACTGAGCCAGAAGGCCAGTCCCTAGCAGATATTGATGGATATTCATTTTTATCCAGATTTAAAAGTACACTAGCAGACACCTCTGACCAGGAGGGCTCCTATGATGAGAGGATCAGGGAGTTAGACCGGCAGAAACATAAACTACAAAGGGACCACTTGATCCACTTTGCAGACAGAGAAGGATAAGAGTCCAGGCCTCAAAAGAGCATCTAGAAAAATGTCTGTCATTCTGGAAGGGATTCCTAGTCTCAGGGAGGTAGGGAGCACCTAGAGGACAGGGAGTAGACTACAAATAGTAGCAGCTCTGAGTCTGAGGGCGAATGAACTCAGGTGCAGTGGAAAAAGAAGGCTGCCAATCAGAAGAGAGGTCTTGTAAAAGACTCAATTCGCAGATCAAAGCCATCAGAAGCTTCATGACTCCCTACCACAACAATGCTTAATACGCATGGGAGCACCTGGAGCTGTATGACCAGATGATGACATCATTTGGCATAAAAAATGATCACAATTCCATGGAGTTTGTCAAATGGACATTCTCCCCGTAATACTCCAGCTTCTTTGTTCGGCTGGAGGATCAAGATGATCAAAGGTGGTGCTCCTAAAAGGCGGCCATCTTGAAGCACTTCTCTGGGCACCACAGGAACCCTCTGGAGGCCCGCAAGAGGGCCTACAACCTGCAGTGCAGAGAGGACCAGGCACCTAGAGAGTTTGTGCAAGAACTGAAGCAGGCTTTTGCTCAGACCTCTAGACGGGTGTGCACCAATAGTAGGGAGTTCATTAATACTTATTTTCATGCCCTCCCTAAGTATATAATGACCCAACTGGTTAGGGACTTCCATGCGCAAAGGACCCTGGATTGGGTAATAGAACAGGCTACCCGGATCTATGAAGTCCAAAAGCCAGTGGAAAACAAAAGTAATCCCAAAATCCCCAAACCATCAACCCTTTCCGCTGCTGCAAAGGTAGCAGAGGTGAAGAATACCCCCATTTTGGACTTAGTAATGGGGGCCTAAAAGTACTCCTCCCTCTAATAAGCCAAATGCGAGGCAGAGGAGACCCGCTGGTCCATCACAATTGGGTGGTAGCCAGGCAGGGTATTCAACAAATGCGTCACCTGAATCTGCCACATATATTAGCCCGAGATACAAGGGTAACAGACCCATCTTGGGGTATGTATGGACTCCCCCGGCACAAGGGGGGGAGCAATCAGGTAAGTATGGCCCCAGGAAACTTCCCTCAAAACTTCCCTCAGGAAGGAAGAAATATTCCACCCTCCAACTTTAGTTTCTTTCCCAGGTACCATCCAAACCCCAACTTTCAGAACAATCCTCCTCTCTCTCCCTGTTTTGAGGACTCTAGAACCCCAAATCAGGGAGAAGGAAGACCAAGGGTGGAGGGCTACGAGGGAAACCCTCAATACCCGAGCTGCTCCAGGAGAAGGGACATCTACCCTTCCCTAGAGCATGAAAGGTATGACACTAGACCCCCATACCAACCAGAAAGGAAGTCGCAACTGGAGTGCCAGGTCCAAAGTCTGACCCAAAACCTGAGTTGCATTTTGAGGGCTCAGCAGGGCCCTCAAATGAACATGGCTGCCCAGAACAGCTCAAACCCAGGGTCTGGTGCCCCGTAGCAATGACAGGGGGAAAACCCTGGACACCAACAGGTTCCAGAGGAGAAGGCCCGGGGGAAGGGAGATGGAAAGCCCTAGAGGAAATTTCCTTTCTCACCCATGAAAAACCACTAGAAACCTCTGAACCTGAACCCAAATCTCCTACCCCTGAAATGCTGGAACCTAGGGAACAGAGGGTAAGTAGGAGTAACCAAGGGACTAAGAAAAACCATTTCGTAGAGGAAGTCTGCGTCATCCATTTTGAAGGGGAAGAATCCCTGGAGGATACAGGGAAGAAAATCTTCTCTTGCAGGGATGGGGGGATTCCTCCCAAGGAAGAATGGGCCCCAAAAGACCCTAACTTAGATTGGGAAAGTATGGGGACTGCCCATAACCCCCTATTCCTGAACCCCAACCATGTCACCCAGATGACTCTGAAAGAAATGAGGGATCCTCCCCCCAAACTGCTTCAAATTACTGTCTCCAGGAAAAGGGGGGCAGCAAGGAATCAGGGTGAAAAGGGGATTTCCAAGTCCCACAAATATCTGGGTGCCAAATCTTATTTACATATTACCGGACTCCGAAAACTGCCCAAGATCACACAGTATCGGAGTTCAAAATAAAGAAATTAACTGCCCAAATTGGCCCAAAATGCGCATTTCCTTTGCCCCCTTGAAGAGAGAGAAGGCAGATTTAATGCCTCTGTCAAGGTCCAGGGCAATGGTGCATTTTCAGCACTCGTGGATACAGGTTACCAAGCATTTGACCAAATTAATTCAGGAAGGGAGGTGAGTCACCAAATTCCCCTCAAACCTCTTCCTGGACAACTCCAAAACTTCAACGGAAATGACATTTCCATTGAGGGGACTGTGGA
Organism: Ambystoma mexicanum; assembly: GCF_040938575.1. NCBI lineage: Eukaryota > Metazoa > Chordata > Amphibia > Caudata > Ambystomatidae > Ambystoma > Ambystoma mexicanum. The sequence goes on from NC_090928.1 coordinate 1,016,509,862, forward strand.
TCTGGAGATCAGAATTGGGCAACATAGGGTGAAACACCCAGTCATAGTCGTAATTCCAGAGGGAACACCTTGTCTCCTGGGGAATGACCTCCTACAGAGGTTGTCACCCCTGATCGACTGTGTGAACAAGGTCCTCTGACACAGACTAACCGGCCACTAAAACTAAGACAAAGCACAAACTACGAAAATCAACCTTCCTTAGAGTTTGTTACCTCTCTGACAACGACATACCTTCAGAAAAGATTTTCACCCGCCGAGGTGGAATTTCTTGGTCTACTCTTCCTGCCCTCATGGTGGGGAAGAGGTAACCTGCGACATCGGGAAGGATGAGGTGGTATTTCAAGTCAACAGTGATTGCCTCTCCTCCTTGAAACCTCCTGTCCAGGCCAACATCATAACAAGAGATGTCTCTACGCAACTCAAGGATACCGCAGAAATTGCAAAACCCAAGTTATTTCCAGTCTTTAGGCGGATGGTTGAGAAACAAATCAACCTCACTGATGCCTGTGAGACCGAGGAGCAAAGGCAGAAGCTGAAACGGGTGTTTTTGGATTTTCAAGAAATCTTTGCCGTGGACTCGAATGACTGCGGTCGCACTGAGATACATTGCACCTCCATACCAACGGACCCTGGGATGGCTCCGGTATTCGTGAAGCAATACCGGTTGCCCCTTGCGTCTATGGAGTCACTCACAGAGATTATAAAGAACGTAGAATCCCAGTACTGGGGATTCTAAAACCCGATGGCCAATGGAGACTTTGAGCAGACCTTAGGGAGTTAAACAAACGAGTCCACATGTCCCGATGGCCTCTACCCTACATCAATCAGGGACTGGCCCAGATCCAAGGGTCAAAGGTGTATACCGCCATTGACCTGACCAATGGTTACTGGACAGTACCCGTGAGTAGGGAAGACCAGTACAAGCTCACCTTTACCTTCGGGGGGCAGAAGTACATGTGGACCCGAACCCCCTGTAGATACATAAACTCCAGCAATGAATTCAACATCTTTCTGCATAAGGCCATGCCCGACTTTGGTGAAAGGGGAAACTGGCCTATGTAGATGATGTTCTGATCAAAAGCTCAACTGTGGAGGAACACATAGCTAAAATATGCTATGTTCTGACGCAGTTGCAGAAAGCCGGAGCAAAACTGTCCTTTCAGAAGGCACAGTGATGTAAGACCCACGTGAACTTCACAGGGCATGAAATCACCCCTGAGGGTCTCAGTCCCCAGGTGAAAAAGGTGGAAGCACCTCTCTTCTGATTGGCAGCCTTCTTTTTCCACTGCACCTGAGTTCATTCGCCCTCAGACTCAGAGCTGCTACTATTTGTAGTCTACTCCCTGTCCTCTAGGTGCTCCCTACCTCCCTGAGACTAGGAATCCCTCCCAGAATGGCAGGGTCTAGTCTCTTCTCCCCTGTGGTGCTGTGGGCTCTCTGGGTCACTTCACTTGGGATGCCCCTTTCGCACAGGGGAATACTCATCTTCCTCCTCCCTTCTTCCGGGCGTGGGGGAGAACTCCCCTCATCCCCCGATTGGGTGACATTTTTCTAGATGCTCTTTTGAGGCCTGGACTACGTGAACTAAGAATCCATCTTGGACTTACTAATTAGAAAGTTCATAGAGTACTTTGCAGAGGTCGCAAGATCCTTGGTCCATTTACTGAAGGCCGGGGTCAAGTGGGAGTGTGGTCCAGAGAAAGCTGAGGCAGTAAAACAACTCAAGAGAAGCCTTTCACAAGCGCCTTGTTTGGCTTACCCCATCAAAAACAAGGAGTTCTTCTTGGAGACAGGGTTCTCAAATACTTGCTTAACAGCGGTGTTATACCAGAAGCACAACAAGATCAACAAAGTCATCTTGTATGCGAGTAAGACTTTGTCCTCAGTGGGGGAAAAATGTAATGATTGTTAAAAGGCAATGGTGTGTGCATTGAAGAATTACCCCCCGTTCATCCAGGGTGAGCACTTCATTGTCGAGACTCCTCACCAGCCCTGGAAATACGGGAGTAATTCCAGAATTACTTCATGGATTCTGAACATGCAAGGCTTTCCTGTGGAGGTCAGATAGGTTTGTCTGTCTTGCTTGATTGTGCTCAAGAAAACTGTCTCGTCGAGGATGAAAGTCTAAAAACTAACGACAACAATGAGGCATACCTGTCTCCCCCGCACAGACTAACTCAGATTATAGCAACTAAAACCCTAAGAAAACATATGGAGCTCAGCAACTCACCAACTAAGAATGCACCCTTAAAGAACACCAAACCTCTCTTTAGCCTCAAAAACGCACTTATCAATGCCCGCACTCTAAGAGCCCATGCCATCGAAATTCATGACCTTATCATCAAACTTGACCTTGATCTGTTAGTAATTACAGAAACCTGGCTACATCAAGCCTCAGGTCCTCTGCTAGCATTGGCCATCCCTCCAGACTACACTATCCTCAGATCAGATAGAAACACCACCACAGGAGGCGGTGTTGCAATCATAGCAAAAAACACCATCAAATTAAGATCCAGCTCCATCGAAATAATCACAGGATACGAACTACTGCTCGCTAAACTAACGTTGAATGAAAATACCACAGTTAATATAGTGGTCATCTATAGAACTCCCAGTACAAACAGCCACCCAGAAACAGATATCCCTCTAATACTGGCACCCATCCTTAAACCCAAAACAAAATGTATCATCATTGGCGATTTGAATCTTGGCTTTAATGATGACCAAGACACCAAAGCAACAGCCCTTCTCCTGGCACTCAACGACATCAACTTCCGCCAACATGTCAATGTCCCCACCCATACCAAGGGTAGGACCCTGGACTGGATCCTCACCCTCAACACCAAAATCACCATAGGCCCGATTACCCCACTCAGCTGGACAGACCACTACTGCATAGAATTCACTATCACTAGTGACGATCCTTGCCCGCCAAAGAACAAAATCACGGACACCATTGAAAGTAGAAATCCTAAAAAGCTCACTGTGGAGTACATTGACCCCGTCTTGAACAAATGGCTAGACTCCCACTCAATCCTCAGTAACGATCCCATTAAAATCGCTGAGTACTATTGCAAATGCCTCTCCACAGCGATTGATACCATAGCACCAGTCACCACCAAACTAAGACGTCTCAATAAAAAATCCAACTTCTGGTTCGACGAGGAACTAGTTGCCCTTAGAAGGAAAAAACGCTCTCTCGAGCATGTCCATAATAAACACCCCTCCCCTGACTCGGCTAAAGCCTTCAAAGACGCCAATACCATCTACAAAACAGCTATTATTACCCACAAAGCCAACGCCTACAATGCTCGCATCAGTAATGCAGCATCAGACTCCAAGGAGCTCTTCTCTATCCTCAGAGAACTTGAAAATACCCTGCCAGCTGACACTCCCATCAACGCAAGAAAAGAATGGTGCACCACCATACAAGATGCACTTGCCTCCAAAATTGCTGTGCTGCAAAATAAAATTAACTCTAAAAGACTATTCCTAGCAGTTAAAAACTCCCCCACTCCTAACCCCAGTGCCTCTCTCAGTGATAACTCTAACCCACCTTTCCAATTCACACCCGTCTCCCAAGATTTTGGGGGTCATTCCGAGTTGGGCGGTAAGTATAGGGGAATACCGGCATGGCGTTAAGAGCGTTTCCGTGCTGGCACTAGACCGTAAAAATCAGCCTATTCTGACTTTGTGAGCATGCGCTTACTGCCATGCCGGTAATGAACGTTACCGCCATGCCGCAAAAGTGCTCCCAAAGCCCTTACCACCAACAAATGCACCGTACATAACACTACCGACACGGAGTAATCAGCGGTGACCGTAAATAGCGGTCCCCGCTATTTATGGTCACCGGTAAAGAACGGAACCGGAAAAAACGTCACCGCACATGAGCGGGAAGGAGCATGGCGGCCATCTTTAAAATCACAATCCATTGCCATCCTCTCCATACAGGACCCGGAGGCATATACAGAAGAGAGAAATTGGCATTCGAGACCAGCATCATGCCTAAAGCACTAAAAAAGGGGGCCGCACGCATAAGAAAGGAGCGCTTTACCCAGGATGAGCTCCAGATACAGGTGGACACCCTGCATGAACATGCGGACACTGTATTCAGCAGTGATATGCGTATGCACAACGTCGTCAGGAAGAAAGAGATCTGGGCCTTGGTAGCACAGAGGGTGTGCGCCATAGGAAACACCCCCCCACCACCAAGGATTGCCGGAAACGGTGGGATGACCTCTGTCTCCGGGTGCGGGCCATCCTCTCGGCAAACCGAAGTCAGGCCCTGGAGACAGGAGGAGGGCCAGGTTCCCCCATCAAAATGATGCCGTGGGAGGAAACGTGCGCGGCCATGATGGGCACAGAAGCCATAGAAAGGGTTGGCGAAATGGAGTGCTGTGCAGCGTCATCCGCTGATGGAGGTGAGTGTCATGATTCAAGACAGAACATGCATTCCTAATATAAGTCACTGCCAAGGGCTGGGCAAGGTGTCACGTCATGGTTGGGCAACCCCCCCCCCAAGAAATCATGCCGTAACAAGTGGGACCCAGTCTGATGTCAGGTGCAAGGCTGTAACCCATATGGCCCATACCACACAAAGAGGCCGAATCTGTGAGGCACACGGGGCAGTGATTGTAAACACTGTGAATGTGAGTCATCACAGTACGCCGCCAACATGTGTGACCCAGACATCTGCATGCATTTAGCATCCAAGACCAGATCACTGTCCCACTCACCACCCAAATGTCCACAAAACGCTGCAATCCCATTGTGATACAATAGGCATGTACTAATGCTGACACCCAAATCATTGCTCATGCCGTCTCTCTCTTCCCCCCCCCACAGGCAGCGGGCTTGACAGCGAGGACCAGCAAAGCACCCGGGCCAGTACCTCCAGGGGCAGAGGCAGGGGCCAACGTATACCTGCAAGCAGGAGAAAAACACAAGCCACACCACCTGCTCCTGCAAACCCCATGGAGGGTGCACAACCCCCACCTGCACCCCTACCCATGCCTGCAGTGCCGCTGGACACGTGCCCCACGCTGCACTCAGAGGAATTCAGTGTGGCTGGGGAGCATGCAGCCATGTGCCTCCTCGATGTTCCAGACAGTCCACCATCAATTTCCGGAGCCAACGCGGAGGATACCAATGACATTGCTCATACCCCTGACACACCATCATACAGCCAGGTGGCACACAGCGACTCCGGGGAGAGTGACACCCCAGGGCTCACAGGGCAAGGATTACAACCTGCCTGTCCTGAATCCACTTCCCCTGCAGACACTCTGGAAAGGCCTGCAGGCCCAATACCAAGCCTGCCAAGCACATCTGCCACATCGGCCACGGATGCATTGCCCTCCCAGCACCTCACAGGCCTCATTGAGGAGTTCATCAGGGACAATCGTGATTCTAGGTTGGAGTGGCACAATGACCTTCAGGCTCTGGGCGAGGTGATCACGGCGAACACAAACCGGCTCTGCGAGGTGCTGGGCCGGATCGCAGATGCCCTGGAGGCAGCACACCCCACACCACAGTCCGAGAGGGTTGACCCACCCTCCCAAAGATCGTCCACGCAGACCAGCCCGGTCCGACGCTCACTGCGTACATCGCGCCGCCACGACATGGATCCCCCTGGCTCTGGGAGTGCACGTTGACCATGCTGGCACACACATGTTGACTATGTTGTACCAATGGGACTATTGTGGGGTTGTTGTGGGGGGAGGTGGAGGGGGGTGAGGATGTGTGTGGGAGTTGGGGGGGAGGGGGAGGGGGGTGAGGGTGTGTGTGGGAGTTGGTGGGGGGAGGGTGTGTGTGGGAGTTGGGGGAGAGGGGGAGGGGGGTGAGGGTGGAGGTTTTGTTGTACACATTTGAACATTATTACTCAATACACTGGTTGATCATCCCTAAGAAAAAGAGTGGACATTGATCATTGTGGATGTGTCCTTTAATGTCTCACAGAGCAGGTGTACATGTATCCCCACACCCAGTGCCCAATGTCCTGTCATCCTCACACCCTCAGCTGACTTGTGAGTCAGAAATATTGTCCAATCAATGATTGCCGCACGGAACGTCCCTCCTGTGCATCGGCACCGTGATGCTGTCCTGCCATTCCTTCCTCCTCCCATTCATCATCATCTGGTGGTAGCAGTTCCACGTCAGGGGGAAGTGGCACGTTCCGACGGATGCACATGTTGTGCAGCATTACACATGCCATGGTGATCTTGGACACCTTCTTGTGGCTGTAGATGAGTGCCCCACCCGACCGGCTGAGGCAACGAAATTGTGCCTTCAACAGGCCGAAGGTCTGCTCTATCACCACCCGTGTACGGGTATGGGATCTATTGTAGTCCTCCTCGTGCCTGTTCTGTGGGTTGCGGACCGGGGTCATGAGCCACGGCTTCAAAGGGTAGCCAGCATCACTTGCATGAGAGTGGAATGAAGGTAAGTGTTTGTACATTCATGGTGCAGAACTGTACTAGTCTTACATGGCAGCAGGTGATTAATGGCCATGCACACGTGTCCCAGGATACAGTCACCCCATTACTGGCCCGGGTATGTGTCCTGTGCAATGGAATGATGGAGGGGGTAGCTTCTTCCTGATGGGTCATGGTGTGCACTCACGTCTTGTTACATGTGCGTTGTATATGCATGCAGTAGTGTTGGACTGCATTCATTGATCTCATGCGCAAGATTTGGTGACAGAGGGGTGTTGGCTGTAGTTGGTAGCATACTCGTCATTCTGCACTGATCCCTACCATGGTGACTTGCATCAATCCTATGGGGGTGCCGGACCAGTGACACGCTATGGGATCCCTGTTAGACTCACTTCTATGCACTCCCAGGGATGACTGTCCTGTGTGTTGTGATGCAGGAGTCAGCAACATGGTGCTATTGCACTGCATGGTGCAGGATGCCCTTACGGTGTGTATGGGCCGCCGATGAGTGCTGCATGTGTTGTGGTATTTGGCCAGGTTTTCTGTTAGTCATGTAGTGTTAGGTGTCGCCTCGGATTCAGCACTGTGTGGTTAAGTGGTCATGTGCCGTGTCACTTGTCTTAGGGCACAGTGTTCTGTGAGGTGCACATCGTGCACTGGCGTGAACATTCCCACACAGGTGGAGTATGCATCTCCGCCCCCCTTTCCCACACAGGTGGAGTATGCAGACAACCTACTCACAGCCCCAATGCACTGCCATGGCCCATTCAGGTTACTCACCAAGTAGCCAGGCATGTCATCCAGCATGTCGCTCCATGTAGCGTGGTAGTGTTGAGTTCTGCAGGACCAAGGAGTCATGAGTTGATCCGGGCTATCGGGCATTGCAATGTGTGATGACTTTACTGGCATTACACACCATCTGGATGTTGATGGAGTGGTATTGCTTGCGGTTCCGATACGGCACCTCCATGGCATGCGGGACCACCAATTCGACGTGGGTGCAGTCAAGGGCACCTATGCAATTTGGCATGCCTGTCAGTGCATGGAAGGCAACTTTGGTGTCATATATCTCCTGGGGAGTCCGTGGTAGGGATATGTAGTCCCTTGTGTGGTTGAGGAGGGCATCCAGCACTTGGTTGAGTATCCGGGAAAATATGGGCTGTGAAATGCCATGCATGTGCCCCACTGTATGCTGGTAGGTGCCTGTAGCAAGGAAGTGGAGCACAGAGACTACCTTCAGTAGAGGGGGGATGGCAGTGCAGATTTCTATGCGGCTCACTATGTCGTCATGTATCAGGTCCACTATGGTGGTAATGGTGTCCCGGTCAAGCCGGTACAGGGTGTGCATCTGCTCTGGTGTGAGGACGAAGGGGGTGGCTCTGATGCGGGGGATTGGGGGCTGCCGGTGTGGTAATGGTGCCTGCACCGGTAGGGCATGCTGGGCCTGTCTCACCCTCCTTCTCCTCCTGTGTATCCTCTGTGGTGGGGGCTGTGGTTGTTGTTGTTGCTGTTGTTGTAGTTGCTGCCTTGCAAGCAGGGCCTCCAGGTCCAGGAATGCTGCTACAATTAGTATCATCTTGGTGTGGGAGGCGGTGTGGTGTGTGGGTGTGCTCCTTTTGTGCTGTGACAGACTCCATTGCCTCCACCTGTGCTGATTGAGTGCACCTGTGCCTCTTTGAAGCACTGCTCATGGTTCTTAACACCTTCTCGGTGATGCCGGTATTTACTCCATGGCGGTAAGGTACTTTGAGGCCTTGTGGAGGCCGTTTTTTCCATGTCCGCTTTACTTTGGATCAGCTCCGGTTTACGCCATGGCGCTATTTGCGGTACGGAGTGTCGGGCGCGCGTCACTGAACCGCTATTTACGGCCTCGTAATTTACGGCACGGTAAATAACCGTCTGGTGGGTCAGAATGGGCCGTAAAGGGAAACAATGCCGGTAATCCTTGACCGGCATCGTTTTTCCTTTACCGCCAAACTCGGAATGACCCCCTTTGTATTTGACACGATCTCTAAGCTAAAAGCGTCCAACTGCAAAGGAGACACTGTCCCGGCAAAATTAGTCAAAGCCTGTGCCCCTTATCTGACCCCTATCATCACCAAATTTGTCAATGCCTCCTTTAACTCCAACACAGTTCCAACCTGCATTAAAGAAGCCTGGGTCACCCCGCTTCTAAAAAAACAAACCTAGACCCCACCATCCCGACTAACTATCGCCCAATAACCACGGTCCCGTTTTTACTCAAAATCATCGATAAACTAGCCTATAACCAAATTCAAACCCACCTGGAATCTAACCAGCTCCTCGGCACCAGACAATCAGGCTTCAGGCCTAACCACAGCACTAACCACAGCACTGAAGATTCTGGGAAACTCTGCATTCTCCTGCTGCTGGACCTCTTTGCCGCGTTTGACCTGGTGGACCATGACAAACTATGTAACTTCTCTAGCGAAGCCACTGCTTGGGTAAAATCTTTCTTAACCGACCGCACTTCCAGAGTGTCCATAGGTAAAGAAGCAGCCAACCCCATTCCAGTCCCCATAGGAGTATCCCAAGTCTCTTGCCTCTCCCCTACGTTGTACAACGCTTACACCAAACTTTTGTTCTCAGCATTAGACGATATGAATGTCATATACACAAATTTTGTGGGTGACACCCAGATCCTTATACCTCTCACAGGCAACTATGAGCCGGACACCATAACAATCAATAAAATGTACGTCATCATACAAAACTGGATGGCATTAAATAGCCTGTGTCTTAACGATGAGAAGACAGAAGTCCTCATCGTAGGATCTCCAGCCAAAATAGCAACCCTTCACCCAGATTACTCAACCATCAATATTGATGATACCAACATCCCCGTGCTGAAGCAAGTCAAAACATTGGGCGTGTACATTGACGCCTGCCTGACTATGACCAAACAGATCAACGCGTTCTCCTCTTCCATGGTTTACACCTCCAAACTAATTGCTCTCAGCCGTCAATTTCTCACACCAGCAAACTGCCTCACCTTAGCCAGAGCTCTGGTCTTATCGAAATTGGATTATTGCAATGTACTACTACTAGGCACTTCCAACACCAATTTAGCCAAAATGCAACTACTGCAAAACAAAGTCCTGAGGGCAGCTCTAGGCATAAAAAAATCAGACCATATCTCTAAGACTAGAAATGACGCCGACTGGCTCCCCATCAAAGCCAGAATTATCTTCAAAAGATTATGTATCACATACAAATGCCTGACCAAAAAAGGACCTATCTATCTCAACAATACCCTACACCCCAAAGTTGACAGGAGATCACTAAGATCTAACGACAAACTCCTCCTAACCCTCCCTCGTTACAAAACCAGCAGAGCGGGGGGAAGCAGCTTCACCTCCCTAGCCCACAAACACTGGAACACCCTACCCACTAACATTAAAAAAGAACCCTCCTTCACGGTTTATAAGAAACTACTAAAAACCTGGTTATTCAGCCAATATTAGTATCTAAAGACAAGTTTCCTTACCACTGCATAATATTGTGAATATCTGTAAACTGTATTTTAGTACCAACTGTCCATTAATAATGTAATGTAACTAATGTAATGATGTTTGTATTATTTTTCTAAGCTGTCTTATAACCTCGCCGTGACACCCGAGGGTCTGGACGTGTAACAAATAAATAAAATAAAATAAAATAAAAATAAAGATATGAGGAAGAAACTTGTCAGGGGATACCCACAGTTTATGTGGAGGGGTGTTCCTAACATGTTGACAACAGGGGAAAAAGAACTGGTGGCTGGCGTTGGGAAAGCCTGGGTTAATGATGCCCCAGAGCCCTCTGCTGGGTACAAGATTGGTCCCCGAAGTAGTCAGGTCGCAGAGTTGATGGCAGTCCATCAAGCCATCCCCACTGCCATGCAACACTAGCTCCACCAACTGGTCATAATCACTGATCCAGATTATGGGCCTCATCACGACTTGGGCGGTAACCCTTAAAATCGGCGGTAACGCTCTTAGCGCCGATTTTAAGGGTCCGTCGGATCACAACTCCAAATGCAGCCGGCTATACAAGTGCCAGCCATAACAGTGCCAGGAACCATTTGCGCTAAAACATCATCAATCACGAGTCCGGGGTAAGCGCCTATTAGCGCCAGAAAAGCGGTGGATAATCCGCCGAAAAATACCTCCAGCAAAAAGCTGGAGGTAACAGAACACAGGCCACAGCAATAAGGGCCCAGGTGGAAGCAATGCAAATCAGAGGCCTACAAAGGACCTTCAGTCACTGCTTGCCCGCTACCCAGGATCCACCCACGACACCATGGTCCTACGCAACAGTACCCTTCCAGCGTACATGGAAAGGCACCAAGGCCAAAACACATGGCCAATGGGTGAGTGCAAATGTATCCCACAAAGCATGTCAATCCACAACTGATGGTGCCTGTCACAGAACCCATCATTCCCAATAGTCAGCAGCATCACAGCAGCATACACATTCAAGCACCTTGCACCATGAACCTTGGATATGTCCTACACAGCAGAACACACCCATGCAGGATGTAAGATATGTGGCGGCACAGTGACATATGGAATCCCCACCACAACAAAGCCTCCTGTGTGAGTAGCACCATGGCTCACAACACTGACACAGTCCAGATATCCCACCCTGGCCATCCGACAGTAATGTAATTCCAAACCATAAGCTGGCACATCCACGAATGCTCCACACATAAGTAGGCTGAGTAATGACAATGCACATCCCACAGACACTGTCCCCAAAATGGCCATGGAAATGCATGGAGAACAGTACAGAATAGTGAAGAGCAGCAAATGCAACTGCAGCCAAATGGATTTGCAATGACACATGAGGCAGCCACTTCTGTCAAGCAGAAGTAGATGGAAGGGCCCCCTTATCCTGCGACAAGTGAATGAGTACTGTTACATACAGAAACATAGGTGAACCAAGTGGAGAGTACCCCATTGATTCAATCGTGCCGGTAGGACAGCACACTCCACAATGTTATAGGCCACATGCCAAATATGGCAACATCACACTGATGACAGGGCTCTGTACACCCACTGGACTTACCTTGTCCCATACCGGCTTCCTCTCCCCTGCAGGTGATTCTGGATATCCCCAGTACACGTGGCTCATGACCCCTGTGCGTCACCCACACACGGTGGCGGAGTGGGCATACAACCTTGGCCATGCCCGTACACGGATCTGCGTGGAGAGGGCATTTGGACTGCTGAAGGCACGCTTCCGGTGCCTTGACCGCACGGGAGGGGCAATGATGTATATACCAGAAAAAGCTGGAAAAATTGTACTGACATGTGCCATGCTGCACAACATCTGTTGTCGCAGAAATGTGCCACTGCCCCCTGATGCACATGTGCAGCCACCTGATGATGGTAGTGAGGGCGATGAAGTGCCAGAAGGTGTTGCACATGCGGAAAGGGTTGGGCAGAGGGAAGGGAGGTCGGCCAGACAGGGATTGAGTGATGTATTCCATTAGAAATGGGTAATAGGTAAATTGTGAACATGTCACTTCAACATCAAATTGCATTTGTTACAATCACTACTGTCCATGCATTGTGTTTTTTGTAACGTCATTTATTTGCCCTCCAACAATCCCCCCTCCCCCAGTGAACACCCAACAATCCCCCCTCCCCCCAGTGAACACCCAACAATCCCCCCTCCCCCCAGTGTACAACCACCAACTGTGCAGTTGCCTCATCAGGGCAACAACAATGTTGCCATGCACCACTAGGATGGGTGCGGCGCTTCCCTCTCCGAGGACCCTCCGGTGTGTGTGCCCTCAGGTGGCGCATGGACCGGCGCCTCGGAGATGGGTCTAGTGAACCCTCTGTGGGTGTTGTGGAAGTGGAGGGTATGGAAGCGCTGGCCATCATGTGCTGGTGCATGAGGTTATTGGCCTCGCGTTGCTGTTCTGCCAGTGCTGACACTGCCTCCGTGAATTTGCTGACTCGTTGCCCAAAGACTGTCAGGGTAGCGGTGCATTGTTGCACAACTTGCCGTGTGCGCACATTGTCCCGCGCAATGTACCTGCACCCATGCCGGATGGATTTACCCACGGCCTTTATGTGCCGGCTCTGGACCCTTGCCATTCCTTCCACCCGGGCCTGTTTTGCCTCAATGATATCCAGTCGGCCCATGACTGCTGCCCCAGTGACAAAGGGCTCTCCTGTAGCGTCAGGTGGTGGACCGCAAATTGGGCGCTGTGGGGGGGGGGGCTGCATGGCGACATGCCACCGGACTGGACTGGGCTGCCTGGCTCAGATCGCTGGCCCTCTGGACTCCCATAGGATGGAGTGTCCACATCGGGCTGCGGTGTGCTGCAGCGACGCACAGGCACATGGCGACTCCCTGCCTGGTGTCTGCCTGGGCTTGGGCTTCCATGGGGTGTTGACACCCCTTCTCCATCACTACTGCTTTGCGAGTGTTGTGCGGCGGCATGATGCCCACGTGGTGGTGTTGCTCCCACGTCGGGCTCCACTTCAGGCCTCTCTCCCTCGGCATTGGGGCTGTGGATGGTGGCTTCTGATGAGCTGCCGGTCACCTTCCTGCGGCCATGTGGCTGCCGTTGCTGTCTGGCGAGGCTGCGTTGGGGTGAGGTGGGTGTTCCCCTGTGTTGTCTCCCATGGGTGCGGCGTCTTTGCGGGGTGCTGGAGGAGGCACGGTGTTGTGGGCGCATTGTCGGTGTGGCCTCATTGCCATCATCACCAGGCTGTTGGGATCGACGTGTGCCTGTGGGGCACATAGGGGGTGGTTTGAGTACAATGCTACATACATTTGTGTGATGCAGGTATGCAAACAAGTGTGAATGAAGACAGTGACACTGATGCAGTCAACTTGCATTCCGTTCAGTCACCATGTGGTGCTTGTTGTGGATGTGCATGGAGGTACACTGCATGGGAATGCGTGGTTGGGGTGGACTGTGCTCAGGCTTTTGTGGTTGTGTTGATGCACAGTACCACTCTACGTAGCTGTCCTATGGGTATGGGAGTCTATCCCCTCCCCCTGTCATTCATGCACTGCACGTACAGGGTCGTCTAGGCAGCACTACCGTTCTAGGGATGTGGCCCTCACTTACGGGTGTAGGCAGTGCCTCAGACACATGTCTTCACTCTCATTCAGATGCATGTATTTGGGATTGGGACTCACCTGCCATTGGATTTATGCCAGTCCCTGCCTCCACTCCACCAATGCCCTCAATGGTTCCGACGTCGATGAGGCCCATCAATTTCTCCTCCCATGGTGTGAGGTTGGGTGGGGGGGTGGCCCTCCTCCTGTGCCCGTTTGCACTCCTGTGCTGGGACAGGATGCCTCGCACGCGCAGGTCATTCAGCCGCTTGCGGCAGTCCTCCCCATCCCGGGGCACGCGCCCCACTGCACTGACCCTTTGTGCGACGGATCTCCATATTTGGCCTCTGCGCTGGGTGCTGGTTTTACGCTGCTGCAGCTCATTGTGGTACGTCAGTGCCTCCTCCACAAGCACCTCAAGCTCCTGGTCACTGAACTTGGGTTTTCTGACCCTGTCCAGTGCAGACTTGCCCCTAGTGCGTTCTTGACTCATTTTCAGGGTTCAGGTCACGTGGATGGCTTCCAGTGGCTGTGATATCCGACGGATTGTGATTTTCAAGATGGCCGCCGCTTTATTTCCTGTTCCGGCGGTGACGCGTTTCCCGCGCGCTATAAGCGCGAGGTGGCGGTAGCGCACGGTGCGGCGGATTTAAGGGTTTGCGCTAACGCCTTGGACCGGGGCGCGTGCACGATGACTCGTGATCTGGCGGATTATCCGCAGTGTGCCTTGGCGTTAGCGCTATTTAGGTCCGGTGGATACTCCGCCACATTTACTGCCCAAGTCGTGATGAGGCCCTAAGTCTAGAATGGGCTCGTGGAGCACCTAATTCATTGGAAAAAATGAGGCATACTGGGTGCAAACAACAAAAACATTCAAGCATTGGAAATTAATACAAGCCATTGATGATCTGTTCACGTCTAAAGAGATGACCATTTACTGGAAAAAGATCAAGGGTCACTCCAGATTAGAGGGACCAGACAAAACCGGAAATGAATTGGCTGACCAGCTGGCCAAAACCGGAGCCATCCACAGGGATCTCATAGAGATTGAGTCCCTGTTGGGGGGAAATCCAGGTCGCTGCTGTCACCCGGTCCCAAACACTAGCCTAAAATGAACTCTCAACTGCCCAGTGGAGTAAGGAAACCTCAGATGCTGATTTGATTATGGTGCAAAAAGGAGATATGAATATTGGGAATTTTTATATGCACATTGAAGACCCCACGAATTTTCCTCTGAACAAATCTGATTACTTCAGGATAGAGGATCTACGGGTGTTGATGAAGTTTCCCAAAATGTTCCGAATCCAAGACAGTTTGTTGTTACAGAGATCCATCTCTGGATGTGACCAGTGGGTGGTACCTACCTCATTCCAAAGCCTGATGTTAAGTCACACCCATGACGCGGCCACAACCAGTCATCAGGGGTTTCATATAACTTTGGAAATCTTGCAAGAGGTTGCATGCTGGCCCACATGGGTCGACCAATACTTGAAGGGATGTCTTGTGTGTATGTAATTTCAGCCAAGTTCCCTCACACACTAGCTACCCTACAGAAAAGGGGGATGACACTGGCTTGGTCAGATTTGCAAGTAGATTTAATCGGCCCCGTGATTTGCTCCTCTAGATGAACAAGTACATGTTAACCGCGACATGCTTGTTTACCAAGTGGGTGGAATGTCTACCAGCCCCAAATTACAATGCAGAAACAGCAGCTGCCCTGATGATCAATCACATCTTCTTGCATTTCAGCCTTCCCCAAAGGATTGAGTCGGATTGAGGAAGTCACTTTACCAGTGAGGTGATAACAAAGATGTGGGAAATACTTGGGGAAAAGAGAAAACTCCACATTGCCTACCATCCAGCCTCTAGTGGAGGAGTTGAGAGGTACAATTAAACAAATGTGAGCATCCTAAACAAGTTTGTGGAGGACTCTGGGCCTAGTTTGTGCATCCGACTACCGCTTGTCCCGATGGCCTTCAGGTCTACACCATCTTCTGCGATAAAAATGTCTCAATTCGAGCTCATGACTGGATGAAAAATGGTGCTACCTCAGCATCTGCTCTACAGAACTCAAGAGACGACCCTGATCAATGCATCCACAACACTTGAATACATTGAGAATTTGTGAAAACATCTTCAGTGTGATGTTGCGTACGCTCAGAAATCTGGAAAAGTCGGCAGAGGGGATGAAAACCCACTACTATTTAAAGACCAGCAAGAAAGTGCACCAAGTAAGAGACAGGGTCTACTTGTACAATTTTCAATGGATACAAACCAAAGAGTGGAAGTTTCTTCCCTCTTGGCGTGGCACCTATGAAATTGTAGATAAAATCTCACCTGTCGGCTATATGATCTGCATCAATAAAGGAGAACAAACAGAAGATAAATGGGTGCACATCAATCAGTTGAAATGTTGTCATCCCAGGCAGAACTTGCAGATGATTGAATAACCCAGTGAGGGTAGAACCCAGGAATCCTCCGAAGAGTAAATGGTGAAGAACTGCAACCCGGATGAAGGAAATCATGCATTTACAGGCAGTAGAACAATTATTCTTATTTTGAAATTGTTATGTAGGATTAAAATGTGAAAACAAAATATTTGTAATGTACATCTGCAATGTTTACTTAATCCCTCCGTTTTTCTTGGTCGATAAAATAACTCCTTGCCTCTAGCGGCCAGAAGGGAACCACTGGAATGAGAGAGGTCCAGCAAAAACACCAATGGAAGAATAAAAATCTGAAAACAGTGAAGGACCGACCAGAGCACCACTCCATCAGGACCAGGAAAAGAGCAGATGGGCTCCGAACGTGAGTCTTGGAACGAACCCAGGAGCAGTCGTGCTCCCAAAGAGATCCCTGGGACGAATCAAGGCAATACAAAATGGACACCCACTATCTCCTAGATCTTCTCTCTGCATAAACTCATCAAAGAGCCCAGAGGGAGGATTATGTTGGGTGAAATGAGCCCTGGATGCCATAAATAAAAAGCTGGAGTCAGTGGGGGACATGCCCCATAGTTAAAGGCCTGCCCTGAACTAATGTGGAAAATGAGGCTATGATATAAAAATTAGAAGGAGTGAAATTGAGCCTCAAACCATCATAACATTTAAGAATGGCAAATGCCTGGCATAAGGGAAAGACATGAGACAAAGTTTTCCAACACTATTGGAGAGATGAAATAACATTTTCAGAATCTACAGTCCGCAGAACCCTCAGTGGGATGTCAGCATTGTGTGCTGCAATTCCAGTGGAGCAGACTGTTTTCTGTCATGAACATTAAATAAAACTAATCATTGATTTTTTTCCCTTTAAACTAAAGTACTGCTCATCAAAATGTGTGCAGGAGTTTTAAAATATGAAAGCAGTTTCTGTCCATCATGAGCCCATCAAGGAAGAAACAACAGTGTACAGAATCCATAATGTGATGTTGAACTACAGTCAAATGAAGGCCTTTCCACGGCTGAAACTAACAATGAAATTTCAATTTTTGCCTCTAAAGTGACACTTTGCATAGCCAGATGTGCATTAAAGCCTCCAAAAATGTAATCATGTTTCCCTTCTTCAACCACTGTGTTCCGGGAACTACTTTGCAAGGATTTTACATGTTAAAATTGTGTGCATTTCCAAGAGTTCATTTTCAAATGAAATGGAGTTAAAATCCATGTTGGCTAATTGAGGGCAGGCCTAATCTTGGTTTCTTTTCTCTCTGCTTGTGTCTTCAAATCCGAAACTAGATTCCAAAGCCCATGTTGTCATGGTGATTCAGGGCCTAGCTCACTTCAAACAGGATGGCTTTCCCTTAAATATGCAAAGAATAGAAGTCTCTGAGATCAAATTCACAGTGTGGGCAAGGTAAAGGTATCTCTGTTCCCCAGCTTTTATGACCTAGGTCACTTACGTCGCAATAAATCTTGCCTTAGCTGGCAATGAGCTCTTGGAATGTGCCAGCTAATCTCAGCACAGGACCCCTCTTGATGTCACAGCCAGGAACAGGCACAAGGGTGCTTGGCCAGAAGTCAAGGATGGAGTTGATTTCCCATCCTCAAAACCTTCCTCTTTGCTTCTGCTTTCTCTCTCCCTCTCCCCTGCTGAACAGCAATTTAATTCTTCACTGAAACTGCACTGATCCTGCAACTGGACCACTCTAAACGGCCTTGGTCCTGTGGCCCAGCCACTCTCCAGTTGCACTGATGCCCTGGAACCCCTCTGCACTGCGGGACTGACTCTGTATCCCTACAGCCCCCCCTTCCCCAGCACTTGTTCTGCACTTACCTTGCACTTGCCACCAGCTGGCCCTATTTATTTATTACTTTACGCCACTTACCTGTACTGCACTTCGCCCCTCCCCTTCCCCTTGCACTTTTCCCCCTCCCCCACCCCTGCACTTGCGCGATCTGAATGACACCTGGCCTAGTAGGATCGTTGTCTGTCTCCCCTTGTTCCTCCCCTCCCTGCCTCGTCGCGCCTTGAAACACCTGTGTATAGGCGCGTTACAAATACCATATCATATCATATCATATCATATTGTGTAAAATGGGAGAAATGTTTCTATCACATAAAATCAAGAATATTTACCCCCACACTAGTCATGGTAGGATTTCTAAAAAGCTGTCAGTGAGCCACTTCTCACCACCTAAAAACGCTTTTGGTAAGAACAACATATCAAATGGTATCGATAAAAAATGTAATGTGGCCTCCATATGAATGTGAGAATCATACAAATTCAATGAAACATGTAACACATGATTCATATGCCGCCTATCAAGGGACCCATTTATTATTGATATAATTCTGGAGTACATGGGGAAAAACTGTAGCTCTGCACAGGAATGACATACAAACTCCTGAGTTACATCCTTTGACTGGCAGTAAAATATAGGTTTAAAAAATGCCATCATATGAAGATTAAGGGCACTTGTCATAAAGTGATATTTCTATATCCCTGAACCAGACCAAGCCCCCTGTCAAAGGAAGATGATGGAGTGGTCTCCTCCCCTAACCAGTCCAAAACACTCCTACATTTTCTGAACCTATCAGCACACAGATGGGCGTGCA